>NC_059328.1:117971044-122971044 GCF_018350155.1 Leopardus geoffroyi | reverse complement strand
ATCACTAATTGGTTATCTCAGTGCTGGCCTTTTTATTTATTTATTTTGAAATTACATACTTGCCCAAGTTTATTGAGAGAAAAATGATAAAATATAGAAAAGGAAAAGTAAATATAATCCTAAAACTCAGATATAAGTACTATTGGTATTTGGTTGAAGGTCTTCCATATATGTTTCTAGGTACATATCTATAGATATACATACATAAATACATTTAATAGTGTTCTGGTATTCTTTTATTCTTATGTACTCTAATTATTAAAGTGAGCCCTATTAAAGTGCCATTTTCTTAGGTCATAGATAATTAGTTACAAATTATTTCAATACAGTGCAACATAATGTAATAATTTCTAAATTTTAAATATCTGTTTTTAAATTTTCAGTATCTTGAGAAATACCATGTATACACAATCCTGTGTTTGTCTAAATATATGTAAGTAAATGACATTTGCACACTTGCCTACTAATTTCTTCAGGATAAGTTCTCAGTAGTTGAACTGCTGGTCATGGAAAAGCATATACATTTCTAAGGCATTTGACATACATTTCCCAAATAAGTCCCCTGAACTTATTTGTGCACCAGCAATACATGAGGTTGATCATATCATCAGCAAAACTATCATTCTTTTATTGGCAATCTTATAGAGACAACAAAATCTTTTCCTTTGCATTTCCTTGACTTACTAATCAAAAGAGTTGAGCATATTTCATAATATTTTTTCACCATATCTGGTCATTTAACTTTGTTTGAATGGTATCTTTCCACAGATTGCCGTAGGTCCATGCACTTTGTTCCCTTAGCAAAGGCTTCCCAGGAAGGATCATCCCCAAGAATAGAAAGTGGGCTAAGCAGTTGGCATGGAACAGTGAGATAAACTGTGAGAGTCACAGGCGGTTGGTTCATCATTATGTGTTTCATAAATTAGCTGTGGTTTGGGGCAGGGGCACTAAAAATCAACCAGCCCACAATACAGATTTCACCAGGCTCTTTTCTAAAAGCCCCATGTAGACTTTCTGGAATCAGAATCTTCACCACATTAATCCATCAAGACATCTGGGTTAAGAGCCATCAGATACAAACATTTGAGAATAATGTATATGAAAAACCCATAAGCCTTCATGATCCCTACCCAAAGTAAGGACTTAGAAGTCTACACTCTCTTATGAGAGTGACAGAGGAATACATTTTTGCCTGACTAGAGTTTTATACACCTTATAGGGAAAGATGACAAAGGAGTGTAAAGGTAATTATTGACAGAGCAACATAAGAAAAAGCTGGCATGTTGGGATTTATTCCCATGATCTCATCCACAAATCAAGCCCTCAGTTCCTTTCACATAGTCCAGACAATAACTGAGGACAGAAGGTAAGTGAGCAATTCTGGAATTGCTGAGGACCTTGTTACTCAATGAGGTCCCTGGACCAGCAGCATGGCATCACCTGGAAGTTTGAGAGAAGTTCCGAATGGACATGTCCAAACCTGCTGATTCAGAATGTGCGTTTTAACAGGATCCCGAGCATGCTTATGCATCTTAAACTGTGAGAAGCCCTGATTTTGGAGATTAGACTTACAGAGCCTGGTGGCAAGTGAGACACAGAAAGTGAGAGACACTGTGGAAAAAGGAACCATTGAGTTTCAGTCTCCATAAGGAAATGCATTGTTCAATACACAAGTGGCTGGATATGAGCGGTGAGCTAATGGTCCAAGGTGGTGTGATGAACAGTAAGTGAGCATGTGCTCCTGACTCCTTGTGATGCTGAACTCTGGAGAAGAGCAAGCGCCATGGGTTGAATTAGTTTGCCTCTGACGCATTGAGAAATGCTTAAATAATTTTCTTGACATCATTAAACGAAAGGATGCATTTCAAGGGCTTACGTGATGCCTGGCATATGGCATGCAGACAACCAACTTTACTTATTATTGTGGTTATTATCATTGTCAGTATCTTTGTTATTTGTCAAGTAACTAGATTATTAAAGAAAAAACTATACGTATTAAAGAACAATACTGTGCGGATAAGGGCGTGGTATGATTATATAGGCCACCTTAATTGCTAAGAAACAAAAAAAGGAGAAGAAAACAGAAAAGAAAAAGTTGTCACTTTTAAAAAGCTCAGCAACTGAATATCCCCACATCAGCACTTAGTGGATATGCTTGCAATTAAAGCCATGGTGGGGAATTCCTGATGACTCAGCTTTTGCAAATTGAAGGGATAATAAATAACACAGGAAGGAAAATGGTTACTTCTTCAAAGATGTATAGAAACAAACATCTAATTTTCATGTTATGCTTGTTTAATTAGGTAATTTACTGTAACATATTTATCAGACAAGAGTATAGATAAGAAGAGACTCTTTTCCCCTTATATCATTTTATGAGTATTAATTTATACTGCACAAAGGAACTTGCTGATTCTCACATAACGATCCTGGTGATTGAAATTTACAGGCAAAAGACGTAAGCATGAGTATAGACTATAAAAGGACAAAAAAAATTGAGGGGAAAATGATTTGAGAAGAATGAAGAGTAACATAAAAAGAATGAAAACACTGTTCTAGTATAGTAGCCAATTCATGTTCTCAGAGTAAAGAAACCTAGACTCAAGTGTGAGGTCACACCAGACATCAAAGAAGTCTGGTGTGTGTAATCACACCGCTCTGGGATTCTTTTGCTCCACCCCTGAATAGAGAAACTGGGGTCAGGTTCAAATCACCTCAGAAATGGTGGATAAATCCAATATTGTCATGTCTCATTTTGGGGTCAGGGCAACTTTAGTCTGCCTCATCCACTAAAACAGCTCTGTGAATGTGATCAAATTGACAGTTTTGCATATTAAGAAACAAATGAGTGCTAGATTCCAAGAAGAGTAAATACTGCTAATAGTATTTTCTGGAAAGTTGCTGGAAAGGAGCTACCAGAGAGGAAGTGAAGTACAGCTTCAGGGCTCCCTCATCTTTTGTTGTTACCTCTGATTTTTACTTTTTACTTGGGCTTCCAAGTGAGAGTTTGTTTGAAAATAGATTTCCTCCGGAGGAAAAAAAATGAAAACTACAGTATGTATTTCAATATCTTATGTGAGAAAATAACCCAGGTCGTCAACTCTCCTGAACAGGCCTACCATCTGTCCCCACTGAGGAGAAGCAGATGACTATAGATTATTGAATGGGCATTATGGCTTAGCTCAATGACCGGTGAACATGGCCAACAGGAAATAAAGAAGGACAGCTAGTAATCAAATGGAGGAAAACACTAAAAACTTGCTACGATATTCAAGTATACATATGTGGCAGGCATCTGTACTATAAAATGCAAAGCTTTTAGTATTACAACTATTAGAAAGTTACATAGAAAGGAAAAGCAATTCCTCTGATGAAATGTTAAACTCTGGTGATCTAAACACTCATATTATTGAATTAATATTTTACTTTTCATCTAGCATTGGATAACAGTCATGTCTTCAAGTTATCGTGCCTCTGTTGATTTCTTTACAAGCTCTAAGTGTCAACAAAAGAAACCAAAAAATTTAAATTGACATACCCTATTTCCCTAACTTTGAATTCATTGGTGATTGAGGCACCTACGTGGCTCAGTTGGTTAAGCATCCAACTCTTGATTTTGGCTCAGGTCAAAATCAGATCTTACCGGTTTATGAGTTTGAGCCCCACGCTGGACTCTATGCTGGCAATGCAGAGCCTGCTTGGGATTCTCTCTCTCTCCCTCTCTCTCTCTCTGCCCCTCCCTTGCTTGCTCGCTCTCTCTTTAGAAAATATATAAATAAAACTTAAAAAAGAAGTTTGAATTAATTGATAATTGACATATATTCTTAGTTTATATTTTGTGTTCATTAGATACTATTGAAGAAGAGCCATGATTATGGGTAATGAATAAATGAGCCAGTCAAATCTTTAAGGTGTTGCTTCAATATGAGAATACAATGCATGGAGCACCATTTGAACCTGATGTATATTAGCAATAACACAAGGGCTTGTAGTGTTGAGATGACCTGTAAATAAGGCATCACTCAGAAGTATGCTCACTTTGAAAAGTTATGAACAATCATGTTAATTAGGAAACCACCAAATTCCCCATTAGAGTTGTCGTCCATACACAAACTCAGATGTTTGCCAAAGAGAAGTAGGTAAATTTCTTGTCCAAAAATAGTTAACATAGCAAGCTTGCATATGCTTGGGCATGCTTAAAATGTTGACCCTTGGCTATCACCTGGGAACATGGATTTTGAGAGGGTTGTTCACTGGCAAAAATGGCTTATTGTACCTACAGTGTTTCTACAAACAATATGCTTGTGCTGAATACCTACTTTTTTTTCTGGGTGTCTGGAATTTTGGTAGATGCAAGGCAGAGGGTGCCTATATGACCAACCCCCAATGAAAACCTTAGGAACTGGCTCTCTAATGACAACCTTTCACACACGTTATCAGAAATTGCTGAAGAATTAAGTATGTCCCATGTGACTCTACCAGAAGAACTCTTAGAATTTTGCACCCTCATTTCCTCTGGGCTTTATCTATGTATCTTTCATTTATTTTGTTTACCTTTAGCATCCTTTTACTGTAATAAATCACAGCTATAAGGATGACTACATTATTGTGGGTCTTCTTAGCGTATCATAAACTCCCAATGCAACCATATTGTATTCCTTAATATTTACTTAAAAAACAGATATTAATCGGTTGCCTACCATATGTCGAGCTCAGTTTGGGCTACTAGCAATACAGCAGTGTTCAAAAGATACTGCCCCAGCAAAAACTTAAAAATGTCACAAACTGTCTCAAGCAGAATGCTAAGATATCCTACACATTGATTATCTGGGTCCCACATGCCCACTTTGGCCATCTACAAATTACTGTCAAATTAGTAGCCAAATTAACAAGACAATTTCTAAAATACTCCTTCACTTGAGACATGCATTGATTCAACATTTTACTTCTGATACCATGATAATTTTTTCAGTTTTCATGTCTGAGTACCAATTCATTATGGCCAAACTATATGTTTTCCTGTATTGTTTTGTAATTATTCTCCAGTATATCATATGGGTACACTTCATCTCTCTAGTAAGTTGAAAGCAAGGAGAATATATTTTTTCTTTGTCTTTTTTATCCTAAGATGGCTCATTCTGGTATCCTACAGATAAAGTGTGCTTCAAAAACATTTAATACTGTTTTAATATTTCCAATGTGCTAAAATTATCATTGCATTTCTACTTTTGAGCTTTATTTTTTAACCTCATGGCCACCACAGGTCCATATTATATTTTACTTTTGGGTTTTTTCAGAAGAATGGTGACAGAAGGATGGCATTTTCCCTTGGGATTTGACATTATCTGTGACGGGTCATTCCAGTCTTTGTCCAGCTGTGACTTTTGGTACAGTCCCTGAGCCACCACCAATCCATGCATTATTAACAATGCACAATGCTCAGAGAACTTGTCATTTCAATTACACAGCCATGAAGGAGTACCACAGACATTTGGCTCTAATGAGACCGAGTTCATAGACATAAACACTTTCATGCAAATTTCATAGAACTGAATAGTTCAGAGAAAGGAAAGGTCTTCTGTTCCATTGTTGTTGCTTGCCTGTGTCCCCCATGATTCAAAAATAATAATAGGCTGGAAATCCAAGAGACAGCAGTCAGTGGAAGACTGGTGGGGGCATTTGGGAAGTGAAGGTCTGGAGAGCAAACTTTCAGTCACTTGTCAAAATGATTTATACACATTCTATACCCTAAATAATGGGTAATGTGTGCGTTTGTTGATAATTGGAAAGTCTGTTTCTGTACTATGATAATCAATCCCCAAAGAAAAGTTATAATTTCAGATATGGCCTCCTTTTCTAGTAATTCCATGTCATTGGGTGAGAGGAGGGAAGCATATCTTAGAATAAGACACATAGATCAATCGCTGCTTTATTAGGCTATATTTATAAACACATTCTCAGTCCTAAGTCAAAATTGCAGTTTCTAATTACTTTTTTATTGGCATCGTTAAACATTGTTTGGCTTCAGAATGATGAAATGGATTAATCATATGTCAAAGAATGATAGTACATGTTCTAAGGACATTGCCTGAGGCATATACCACCATTAATCTGGAGTTGTACAATAGGCACCCATATTTTTGTTCCTATGTTACTGTTGGAGTATTCTGTATACCATTCAGTGACCTATCTTTTACTGGCTTGGGATTAATTTGAAAATTTTTTAAAATTATTTTTTTTACAAATTGCCCCAGTGTTATTGGATTTAATGAACATTGAGGAGCGCCCGGGTGGCTCAGTCAGCTAAGTGTCTGACTTCAGCTCAGGTCATGATCTCACAATTTGTGGGTTTGAGCTCAGTGGCAGGCTCTGTGCTGACAGCTCATGGCCTGGAGTCTGCTTCTGATTCTGTGTCTCCCTCTCTCTCTCTATGCCCCTCCACTGTTCACACTCACTCTCTCTTTCTCTCTCTCTCTGTCTCTCTGTCTCTGTCTCTGTCTCTCTCTTCGAAATAAACATTAAAAATTTTTAAAAAATGAATTCGCAGTTGTTAAAATATAGAGGGTTTTTTTTTCCCTCTTAGGTAAAGAAACCTTTATCAAGAATTCTGAGTGTACTGGGGTGCCTGGGTGGCTCAGTCGGTTGAGCGTCCAACTTCGGCTCAGGTCATGATCTCACAGTTTGTAGGTTAGAGTCCCGCATAGTGCTCTGTGCTGAATGCTTGCTCAGAGCCTTCTCAGGCTCTGTCTCACTCTGTCTCTCAAAAATAAATAAATGTAAAAAAAAATTCTGGGTGTATCGCGAAAAGCATGATAAATTCTTTTATCCACATTGAGGACAATCCACATTGTGGCTTCAATGTGATTGAAGTCCCTTGTTCCCATGTTAATTTAAGTTTAGTGTACTGTTCTAAATTTGCAAGTGTAGCATTATATGACCGTTGAAGACATTTTACATACTTCCCCCAATATGAGCATTTTGGCCCCTGAATTTAGGAAAAGTATTTTGACAATTATAAACACAAATGTCTATTTCCTGTGTACAAGTGATAACTTTCTTTATGACTATGTATAATCCAGTAGTTTGGCCAACGTGATTTAAGTGAAAATGCTTTGGCCAGCTAAAAGAAATACCTATTTCAGAGTGTAACTGATGGACCAGAGTCTTGGAGAGGTCACCTTCTGAATGCTAATAAGCCTTCTCTTGGCCAGATACTGTAGTGGTGGCAGAAATATTCGGCAAAATCTTAGCTGGTTTGATCATAGAACCTTATTTAATGAGATACATACCTGCACAATCTGGAAACCTAAAAGTATAAAACAGAGAGGAAACAAAAAACAAGTCAAAATTAGTTTTCTGGGACCCCATGCATGCCCACAAGAGCACCAAATAGCAACAGAGCTCAGAACTTGCCTAGTTGCTCAATTAATTTTAGCTTTCATAATTAATGTCCCACCAGGGACCCAGCATCCTTCATGCTCCTTCCAGAGGTTCCAAGGCCAGAGAGCTGTTTCTGAGTCCACTGATATTTAGAGGTGAAGTTCTCCTGCTTGGGTCCTGGTGTCTTGTTAGCTATAATTAATCTTGTGAGGTAGGTATTGTCATGCCAAAACCTTGGGGACTTGTGTATCAGAGTTTCTGGGGTTTTTTTGTTTTGTTTTTTAAAGTTTATTTATTTTGAGAGTGAAAGAACAGGAGAGAGAAACAAAGGGAGGGAGAATCCCAAGCAGGCTCTGTGCTGTTAATACAGAGCCTGATGTGGGGCTTGAACTCAAGAATTATGTGATCATGACCAGGAATCGAACACTTTACCGATTGAGTCACCCAGGCACCCCACAGTTTCTGGTTTAAATATTAGTTCTACTCCTAACTCCCTGGGTGATTATGGATAAGTTACTGACATATTTTGAGCCTCAATTCTATTTTTAAACTGAGAGTCAACATTCCCAGGTAATGTTGGGAAATTCAAAGAATATCTATGCCAAAACACAAGACAGGAGTAAATAAACATATAAATAAATAAGCACATACAAAGGGATGGTAGTATGTCAAAGGGACATGGGGACCACTCTGAACAAACTCCCAAATACAAGAGCTAGAACAATATGAGTAACAGAATTAATAACATCACACTAGATTACAGCCCACAGTATAAAATAAATATACATGAGTTCATGCTGATATAAATAAGTGTTGACTAAATAAATAGGTAGGAGAAAAGTGGCAAATGATCCTTATAGGAGGATTCCACACAACAACATAGGGTGATATTATTTCTTCCAGGAAGTGGAGTGTAACTCCTATGCCTCACTCCTCCTTGAGTGGGGCCTTGATTTAGTGTCTTGTATCCAAAAAATATAGTAGAAAGGGAAGGGGAGTGTTTTTATAGTGAAAATTCCAGGCAGGTTCTACTGTAACCTAAGTGGTCAAGGTTAACATCACCAGTATAAGTCATGTTGATATCATGTACTCTCTGATATAACATGAAGAAAAGAGCACTTCACCTTCCCCTCAAACTCATAACCTAAGCCAATAAGAAGAGAAACATCAGACAAACCCAAATTCACAGTCTATAAAACATGTGAGCAGTATTCTCCAATCTATGAAAGTCTTGAAAGGCAAAACAAGACTAAGGTATTGTAATGGACCAGGGGAATCTAAGGAGACATGATGACAAAATGCAGTGTGCTATTCTTGATGGGATCATAAAACCGAAAACATAATAATTAGTTAACAACTAGTAAAGCATGAATAAAGTCTGATTTTTAGTTAAAGTTATAGATCACTGTTCTCTTAGTCTTGACAAATGTGTTAAAAATGTTAACATTAGGAAACATTGATAGTTGTTATACAGAAAACCCCTGGAAAACTTTTACAGCTCTTCTGTAAATCTAAAATTATTCCAAAATATAAAGTTTGTTGAAGTAGGAGAAAAAAAAAAAAAAAAAAGAAGGCAAGGAGAAGGAGGAGGGGAAGGAGAGCAAGAAGGAGAAGGGGTGTCAGAAAAAAGTCAGTTCTTTTATTCTCTTTCTTCTTAACCATTTTGAGAATGAGGGTCTCAGACTGTGTGGCTGCCTTAACATAAAGGTCAATGCCAAGAAAAGCTGGTAGTTGTGCTGGAAGTCAGGATGGCTATTAGCCTTGAACAGGCAATAGTAACCAGGCATGGGAATGAGGAGACTACCAGGGTTCTGGAAATTCCTTGTTTCTTGCTCTGGGTGCTAGTTACATGGATATGCTCACTTTGTGAAAATTCATCTAAATAGACAATTAGCATTTGCTCATGTTTCTGTGTATTATACTTGAATTTTTAAAGTTTTTATTTTAAAAAATGCCGCAAGGGAATAAAGAGTGAAGATTTAGAGTTCAGTTAAGAATTGGACCATCTATCACTTCTAAGTTTCAATATGTATTCCACTAACTGCATTAAAACTAACTCCAACCTCTTCTTAGGGTGATCTCTAACACAGCCTGTGTGTGCTGCCCTTCAAATGCTAGTAGAAAGCGAAATTCTCGGTGGGGTTACCACCTTCCCTGAATCATACCTTAACGATTTGGGAACTGACAGTTCATTCTGATCACCTCAGATAGCAGTAGAGCACGGTATTGAGACAAGACCCACTTACAGACAGCGAGACACAGTTCTC
Source organism: Leopardus geoffroyi (assembly GCF_018350155.1). Taxonomy (NCBI): domain Eukaryota; kingdom Metazoa; phylum Chordata; class Mammalia; order Carnivora; family Felidae; genus Leopardus; species Leopardus geoffroyi. The sequence goes on along the minus strand of NC_059328.1, from coordinate 122,961,397 downwards.
AATAACTTTGTGCTAAGTCTAAATGCATGGATCCATATATGGATCCTCAGTTGAAGCCTCAGTTATTTTTAAGTTCCTTATCTCTGGCTGCAAAAAATCAGAGAAAAGTCATTCCCCCTTTTGGAGCAATTCGACTGGAGAATGGGGTCCTCATTTTTGTAACATAATCTGAAGCTTTCTAAGGTTTGTCCATAAGCAGTGGCAGGCAAATAGAAAATATTGCTATGGCACAGGGGAAAATACGGAAGTAGTTTTTGACTCAAAGGCACTACTCACTAGAGCAGGCTTTTCCATAAGAAATACCTATTAAGTAGCTTTAAAATAAATTGGAAAAAGAAGTAGAAAAAAAAGTGTTTTGGGGTGGGAGGAGAAGGAGTGAATGAAGAGTCAGCAAATGAGCAGGTTTCCATTTGAAATTTAAATTGGCAGCTGGCACTATTTGAGTCATTCTGCATTTAATATAATTTGAATGGGGTAGATGATAGTGTTGCATTTTGAAGAGGCAAAGCAAAACCTTGAATATGAGGAATGTACAAACCTCTGTTATTCTGCTTTGCTCAATTGGACACACTTCCCTTCACTACGCTTAGAAGAAAATGAGCTGTAGGTATTTTAGTGGTTTACTCCTCATCAGCACAATGGACAAAGCACGTGCTCTGTGGCTGTAAACTGTTCAATGAAATTCTTGAAACAAAGGGTGAAGACAAAACTTTGAACTTGTGCTAACAAGGAAAGGGAAATATCCATGAAGTGGAAATTGGGTTTAAAAGATAGTCATTGGGGAACCTGGATGGCTCAGTGGGTTGGGCGTCAGTCTTGGGCTCAGGTCATGATCTCACAGTTTGTGAGTTTGAGCCCCACGTCTGACTCTGCTAACAGCTCAGAGCCTGGAGCCTGTTTCTGATTCTATGTCTCCCTCTCTCTCTGCCCTCCCCTGCTCACACTCTGTCTCTCTCTCTCTCTCAAGAATAAGTAAACATTAAAAAGATAGTCGTTAATTGGGTGCCTGGGTGGCTCAGTTGGTTGAGCGAACAACTCTTGATTTGGGCTCAGGTCATGAACTTATGGTTCTGAGAGACAGCCTCTGGAAGGGTTCTGTGCTGACAGCCTGAACTTGCCTAGGATTTTCTCTCTTCCCCTCTCTCTGTTCCTCCCCTGTTCATACATACTTGCCCTCTCTCTCTTTCTCTCAAAAATAAATAAATAAATAAGCATTTTAGGGGCACTTGGGTGGCTTATTTGTTTGAGCAGCTGATTTCAGCCCAGGTTATGGTCTCAGGGCTCATGGTTTTGAACCCTACATCAGGCTCTCTACTGACAGCACAGAGCTGGCTTTGGATTTTCTGTCCCCCTCTCCTTCTGCCCCTTTCCCCTCTTTCTCTCTCAAAAATAAATAAACATTAAAAAATTTATAAACATTTTAAAAAATAGGTAAAAGATAGTCAATAATAAAGTTATCAATCATACTAGCAAATGTTAATCAGATAGGCATGATATAATTGTAATAGGTCAACTTATAAGATATGAAAGCCTATTGTATGTAAGTTCGGCTTAAACTCACCTTTCATGGGTAATTGAGATAAAAGCTTATGTAGTTCCCTATTAGGGTTATCAGAAATTACTAACAACCCTATCTCGCTTCTGTAACTTCGCCTGCTTGCTAAATGCATAACTTAGGTTGCAAAACACTCCCCCATCCCTTCTACCAAGATCCGGCCTAGGCAAAGACCAACATGTAAAAAGTCAGGAACTCACTGCCCCAAGGTATCTTAGGTGTCTAACTATGATTGGTCATTTTAAACCCTCTTAGAACAAAGAACTTTAAATTGATAGGTTCCCACCAAAACTAACGTCTATATGTCACAATATAATTGGCTACCATGAAATGCTGTAAATTGTAATTGGTTAACTAAATAATGACATATTCTGACTTGCTAAAATCCATATAAGTTCACTGCTACCTTTGTTCGGGGCCATTCTCTGCACTTTTCTCCTTAAGATCAGGAGATCAGGTTTGGCCCGGCTGTGAATAAAATCTTTCCTCGCTTCTATTCGGCATCTGGTGTTTTTTTTCGACAGCACCCTGTTTCAATAATAGAAAGGAAAATTTAACCAATATCAGAAATATGTAAAATTACTTTTTATAGATCCAAGAGAATGTACTCTATTTCCCCGAACACTGATTTTGTACATTTATTTCAATTAACATTTTGAATACATGCATCTCAAAAATACAAGCACTTCACATACAAGGAATATAAAAATTAGGATGGAAAATAGAGAACAAATGGATGAAAGCCAAGGAATTTTATGAGCAAGACGTTCTGACAGGCATACGGGAACACAGTGTCTTAGACACATGATATGTATTTTATCATCTCACATATTAGAGAAGGGAACTGATAGTTATTGTTCCTCTAGAAAGGATAGGCATTTTGCCTATATTATCACATTTTATCCTCATGACACTGAGAAGTGTGTGTTACTATTTCAGTTTTATCTGTGAAATAACTGAAGCTTGGAACAGTGAGTAACCGTAGGCCCAGACAGCTGCAGAAACCATTAGAATCAGAACCCTGGCCTGATGTGAGCTTGAAAGCTACTACTTTTGTACAATGCTTTGTGGACCCTGCATTTTCCTTAGTGACTACCAGTGAAAACACAGGTATTAGAAAAAAATCCTCAGGGGAATTTTAATACTCATTTGGAGCATGAGGAACAAAATGGGGATGTTTTTAATTGCATTCTTTTTTTGAACCCGCCTTATGATGGTACAGAAGATAAAGAAAACAAACACTTGATATGTGACACTAGGAGGTACAACTGATCCTAAAAAAGTGAGCAAGAAGTCTGGTCAGGACCCCAACTCTCTCCTTCAAGGGCATCACTGTGATACATAGAGAAGCCAAACTTAAAGACAACCAACTTGCGGTGTGGCGTCTGACTCTACACAACTGTTCGTATGAATTTGCATACAACCTCTGTGTTTCAGTTTAATTTACAAAATGGGAGAGAGAATGTGCATCATTGGGATTCTTTGTGAGTATAAAAAAAGGTGATGCACATAAATAATTGAATATAGTGCTGGACTACATTAAATGTTATTTTGCCTCCTCATTTTGTATACTTGCATTCAACAGAATGAAGCAAACTGACAGCAAAGGACTGGGTTCTTTTATGCTGCCTATGGCAAAGAAGTATCCCGAATCCTACTAATTATTCAGCATGATGTGGATCAAGTGGAGAGAGATTTGTTTTCTTTTATTTTTTCCAGATTCATGGATTCATGTACATAAATTTACTTGTTGCTTAAGGTCCATAGGCTGACATATTCAAAGTGGAGTTGTTTCTTTATGTGAATGCAACTCACCAGTTTCCAAGTTTTTACTTTGCTATGTGAATGAGATCTTTGTAGGGGTTTTCTCTTGGTGTCCACAGTTCACTCAATCTGCCTAATTCTAGGTATTAAGCAGTGTTAGAAATAGGAGGGTAAATAAGCCCACTAATTGGTCCAGTATTACTCACTTCTCATTTAAGGTGTCAGTCTGGAGAAGAAAAATATGTAAATTCAACAAAGAAGTAAAAGAATGTAAATTACCGAGTAACCAATATCTTAAATACATAAGCTGAGAATATAATCAGGCATGAGGTTCCAAGAAGGGTGTTTTCACAGTTGTGCATAATTTAAAAGGAGAGGGCAAGTATAAATATAGGTAATAAGGGATGAAAGTATTTAAACTTTAAAAATATTTAAATGCCATTTGATTACATCCCAAAACAACTTTTCCTGCCCTGTCATCTGGTATAACTAAATATAGCCTTGTGTTCTAGTAGATCAGAGATATATGTACTCAGTGGGTAATTAGCCTCTTGTATTAAAAATAAAACGTATAAATATCACCTCGTTAGTAGGATTGTATCTTAACTATTACCTTCTCTCTTCGTGATGTGAAATAATACATGGGACATTTAGAAATCCAATGTCCAAGGGGCGCCTGGGTGGCGCAGTCGGTTGGGCGTCCGACTTCAGCCAGGTCACGATCTCGCGGTCCGTGAGTTCGAGCCCCGCGTCGGGCTCTGGGCTGATGGCTCGGAGCCTGGAGCCTGTTTCCGATTCTGTGTCTCCCTCTCTCTCTGCCCCTCCCCCGTTCATGCTCTGTCTCTCTCTGTCCCAAAAATAAATAAATGTTGAAAAAAAAAAAATTAAAAAAAAAAAAAAAGAAATCCAATGTCCAATATGGAATATCCAAGGCTAGGTTTTAGGACTCGTGTGTGTCGTTGATCAATAATGGAAAGTGACTGCTCTTGGATTTTAGATCACTGAACTCTGAAAGGACATAAATGAAATGAAAAGAGCTTGGGATTGGGCAGTTTACTAGTAGTCTATTTTTTTTATTTACCTTTCTGTATATTCTTCTTAACTTTTCTTGTGTATTAAACCATTGTGTTCTCACCAAAGATATAACAAATGAGTATTTGGTTCTTAGTTGTTCTCTTTCAAGTGAGTCCATAATTCTATCAAAGGCAAATGGTGATACGATAATCCAATTATTCTAAGGATCACCTATCACTGGGTTCATATGTGCAGACATTAACATAAATGTTCAAATTCTTGTAGATCTTAACTGTTAAGAAATTTAACATTTTCCCAGATTTTCCAAGAGTCACCAAGAATATGTCAAATCCATATATTGCTCGTCTCTCAGTCTTTCCCTGGATTTCGTGAGAACTCAGGGGCATTGCTTCTGAAGAGCCAAGAATTCTACTACCTTCACCTTTGGACATAGAAGTGCTTCCTGTACCACTCTGGTGCTAAAGGGTACTGATGCAGTGGTATGTGTTGAGGGGTAATGGGAATGAGGCATGGGCATCTCCTCCCCTTAATGGGATTATTCCTGACTACACATCCCTGATGCAGATGCTTGGCTCAGACACATAGAAAATCTAATCTGAGCAAACTCCTTTGGTCCCCACTTTAGCCCTTCTCTCATCATTATGTTCTACACCTAAAGCTAGTATTATATGTAAACTATACTTCCATTAAAAAAAGAATAACTTAGCCACTCAGCCCTCCCTAATATGTGTATGTATGTATATGTGTGTTTGTGTGTATGTGTATTTTTTTTTTCTTCTTCCACAAGATGTCTACCATAGGCCAGCATGGGAGCACTCCCCATTAGAGGTAATCAGAGACTCAGGTGCAATCATCAGTTCCCATCTCAAATTCTACTGGTTCCTTTTTAATGGACAATTATTGTTTGAGGGTGATACATATCACTTTCACTTTCGACTTGACCATAGTTGTCATATGACCTTACTCAAGGAAGGGATGATGTCCAGGAGGTATCAGTATGTCAGGTGCCCTGATGGAGAGAGAACTGGAAACACCTGATGAATAGCACCACCAGTTTGCAGTTGGGTGCAAACCAGGCTGAGTGAGACCCATTGTAAGCCTTTTGCCTGGATTAGGCGCCACTATTTCCATTTCCTTCTCCAAACCTCTGCCCAGGCACCTCGATACCAGACTATACCTTCCTCAGAAAATAAACAAAATTACCCAGCTATCTCAGAAAATCAATTAATGAAAAAGGATATTTCAGCTTCCCCACTCTCTAGGTTCACTCACCTAGTTTGGACTCCTCTAGGAGACCTGAGTATAACACAGTCTTATTTCTGAAGGATGTTTACATTACAAGTTACTTTAAAAGCTGATTTTACTCTCACAAATACATTTAAGAGTAGAGTAAGTCTATTTGACAATATGAAGTTAAATCACAGAAAGGTTGTGTGGCTTACTTAAACCTTACAACTAGCTAATGGTAAATTTTAGTTTATAATTTTTAAATTCAGGCCTAACTATTCTTTTCTTTCTGGACCATTTTAATTCCTTCTCAAAAAAAAAAAAACATGGAATAAGTGGAATTATACACTAGAGGCTATACAGATTATTTTTTTCATTTTAGTTATACTTTTCATAATAATTGAGAATGATGGGTGTAAGTCTGAGTAGAAGAATTTGTTCTTAAATCTTAATGAATTATTGTAAAGGCATTAACTGCTTGATAATTTTAGTAAGTGGTCATTGGGTTTTTAATTTTACATATTCACTAATCCCAAAAGCATAGATCAGGAAAACTATGCATATTACAATAAAATCAAATGCTAGTTGGTGATATTGAAGTGCATAATAATCTCAGTTAATACCATCACAATCCAACCAATTACTCAAGTAAAACATTTATAATCCTTCCTGACTCTTTTCTGTACTCTTCTATCCCCACCTAATCCAGCAGGAAATCCTACTACAGCTCTTATTTCAAAATATATTGAAACTATCCTGCTTTCACCATCTGCACAGCTAATCAAAGCCACCAGCATCTTTCTCTTGAAGCACAGAAACAGCCTTGCCACTTATTTTCCTGATTCCCTGCTCACTTACTGGAGTCATTTTTCACCCAGAAGCCTGAATAATCTTTTTTTTTTTAACATTTTTTTTATTATGTAATATAATGCAAGTATAGAAAAGTATATAAAACATAAACACAGCACTTAACCAGTTATTATCAGGTGAGCACTCATGTAGTTAACCAATTTAAATAAGAAATAGAAAATTATGCATGCCAGGAAGCATCAGGCACTGGGTATCCCAGATCAAGGTGTCCCTGATCAAAACCATTTTTCTCCCTTAGATGTAATATTTATCTTGGATTTGATGGTAATCATTTCCTTGATTTATTTTGTATGCACCCTCATATGATAAAAACTTTAAAGTTCTTTTCAAATTTTACATAACTAAATCAGAAAATTTGTATTATTTTTGTGTCTAGCTTCCTTTGATACATGTATCCACATTGCTCCTGTGTGTCTGTGGTTTTGTTGATAGGATTCTTCCAGTTCTCCAGTGCTGTGTAACAAAACTGTCCCACTGACACTCCAAAATGGCTTCACATGAACAACTATTTTCTTATGCTCATAGATTCTGTGGGTCAGGAATTCAAATAAAGCATAGCTTGGAGACTTGTCTCTGCTATGCAGTATTGGGGCCTAATTCGAAAGACTCAAATGTCTGGACTTTGGAATTATCTGGAGTCTTCTTCATTCACATGGCTGGCAGCTGAACCAAAATGACTCAGCTAATACTATAGGTTAGAGTGCCTCCAAGTGCCCCCTCAAGATGGCATTTTCTTACAGCATGGTGGTGTCAGGGTAGACACTTTTTTACGTGGCAGCTTGGGACACCAAGAGTGAATGTTAGAACGTTCAGCTTTAGGTAGAAATGCATGCCTATGTATGTATGTATGTATGCATGCATGCATGCATGTATGTATGTATGTATGTATGTGTGTGTGTATAGAAAGAGAGAAAGCAAGAGAGGGAGAGAGGGAGAGAATCCCAAGCAAGTGGGGCTCGGATTCATAAACTGAGAACCAAGAACCAAGGTCATCACCTGAGCCAAAATGAAGAGTCAGACGCTTAACCGACTAAGCCACCCAGGTGTTCCCTGTATGCGTCTTTATGACCTAGACTCTGAAGACATGTGGTATTTACACCAAGCTGTCAGAGTTGCCACAGCCCAACTAGATTCAGAGAGAATACATGGATCCCACCTCTTGACTGGAGAAATGTCAAATAATGTTTGGCTGTGTTTTAAATAACATGGTACTGGGGCGCCTGGGTGGCTCAGAGGGTTAAGCATATGACTGCAGCTCAGGTCATGATCTCGCATTTGTGGGTTTGAGCCCCGCATCAGGGTCTATACTGACAGCTCAGAGCCTGGAATCTTCTTTGGATTCTGTGTCTCCCTCTCTCTCTGCCCCTCCCCCACCCACACTCTGTCTCTCAAAAATAAATAAATACTTAAAAAATAATAAATAAATAATACTATTCCATTGTATGAATACACTATCATTTATTCACTCTATTCTCTTTTTTAAATTATCTTCTTTAATTATCAATTAATAGCAATATTAAAAGAAAACTGTTCTGTGAGTCACAATTTCACCACCTGAAGTAAACAGGTATTTTTATTACACTGAATTCCCTTCCAGGGATTTGTCCATATGGCTGAATATTCTTACCTAGAAGTCATCATACAGTTTTGTACTTAGGTTTTTTCACTAAACATTATAACGTTGAACATATCTTTGCTGCTTTTTATTTATTTTTATTTTTAAATTCGATTCATGTGTTTCTTGTTTATATTTTAGTGAAGTCTAGTTGACATACATTGTTATGTTAGTTGCAGGTATGTCATAGGAATTGATAGTCCTATACATTATGCTATGTTCACCACGGTAAGTGTAGTTACCAATGTCACTACACATTATTACAATATTTTTTTTACCCTATTCCCTATGCTGTACTTTTGATCCTCATGACTTCTTTATTTTATAAGTATACATTCTATTCTTGATAGGTATTAGGATTGTTCCCATTTTGGACTATTGTGAACGATGTCCCTGTAAACATTCCGGGGTGTCTATTCTGGTACACATCAGCATGCATTTCTAGGAGAAATATACGTAAGAGTTAGAATTCCTAGGTCTTAGGTATGAAGTATTCAATTTTGCTAGATACTGTCACTGTGTTTATCCAAGTAATTGTACCAATTTACATTGATCCCAAGGATAAAAGTAAGAACACTCTTGCCAACATAAAGTGATCTCTTTAAATATAATGCTTGTTGCTTTAACGTCCCACAGAAATTCCAACAGCACTTGCTGTGAAAGTTAAAGCCTTTTCCATGGCCTACAGGAGCCTTTATGACCTGGTCTCTGCATACTTCTGTGACCTCTTGGCACATCACCTTGCAATAAAGCTCCAGCCCCACTGGCCTTCTTTGCAGTCCTAATATAAAACACACTTGTCCCCTTCATAGGACTACTGCACTTCTATTTCCTCTGCTTGAAAAGTTTATATCCCCCAGTTCAAATATCTGTTCCTCCGAGATTTTTCTGGCCACCAATCAAAACTATCCCAGCCCCCACCCCTGGTGTCTCTCCTTCATGGTATTCTATTTTCATCAGATCACATATCATCACATAAAATTATCTTTACTTATGTGCTTATTTGTTTTATATATCATACCACTAGAATCTACAATGACTTGAAATGTGTTAAAGACTGCTTTTTAGGGGCGCCTGGGTGGCGCAGTCGGTTGAGCGTCCGACTTCAGCCAGGTCACGATCTCGCGGTCCGTGAGTTCGAGCCCCGCGTCAGGCTCTGGGCTGATGGCTCAGAGCCTGGAGCCTGTTTCTGATTCTGTGTCTCCCTCTCTCTCTGCCCCTCCCCCGTTCATGCTCTGTCTCTCTCTGTCCCAAAAATAAATAAACGTTGAAAAAAAAATTTTTTAAAAAAAAGACTGCTTTTTGAACTAATGCATTATTTCTATAATTAATAAAATAATTGAGCAGACTTGCCTAGGTGTTTGGAAATAGAAGCTGTGTTTTATACTCTTCTTATGTGTTTACTTACACCTACTACCATGCTTGAGGCAAGTAAATATTCAATAATATTAATAATTTGAATAACTTGGCTAAAAATAATGTTGAAATTGAATGAAATTGTATGGTGTAGATTGATTGGCTCTCGATAGTTTGAGTTGATCACTACTGAGTCTGAGATGTCAATAAGAACTATGGTCATTCATGGGTGTGAAAAGGCAGTTTGAAGAATAAAACCTACTTGACTGCCGTCATTATTAATTTTCTCCGTTTAATATCTCTAGTTTCTTTTCATTGTCTTTCCCCCACCCTTTGATAGATAATGCTCAGGCTTCTGCTGCAGGCTATTAGGATGCTAAAATTTGTCTCTAATATTTTCGAAACTGTGATAAAAGTAGCAGATGCTAGAAAAACTGTCTCTTCAACACAGCAAGCAGCTCTCTGTGGAAACTTAAAAAAAGATTTTGGTGCAAATTGTCCCTTTTCGTGTGACCACCACGTAAATGGGTCAGTTAATTATATGAATTTAAAACTTCTGCAATGAAAACAGCTGAGAAGCTGTGTAGGAAGAAGTTGCACTGCTCTGGAGAAAGACATAAATGGTCATTTTAGTTGAAGGCAGTCACATCTCAGCTGAGTGTGGTTCCTTCAGCACAGTGATTTTTCAAGCTTTAGCTGCATGGGGCTTGTTAGGACAGATTAGGCGAGGGGTGCAGAGTTTATTCAATAGGTCAGAGGGAAGAGGGAAGTAGAGCCTGAGAATTAGCCTAAGTTCCAGGTAACAGGCATGTTGCTGGTCTGGGTGTCTCACTCACGGAACCACTGTTTTCTAGGTGAGATGTTATTCCCTCCATCCCATCTCTGACTTCATGCTCTCTGATCTTCCCTGGGGGTTCCAAGGCCTACATGCAAATATTCTGGTTTAACCCCAGCCCCAACCGCTTTTGGAATGGGACTCTCCTCTCTCTAAATGATCAGTAGACTTCTGTAATTGGATGAGATTTTGACAGTTCAGACTCGATGACCTTGGGAACTTCCTCACTAGAAGGAAGGTCCTCAAATTCAGTTCCATCCCCTCCTCCCATATTTTGGTCAATCATGTGCCCTTGTTTCTCATGTTATCCAGATTTAAATCTTTTCCACCTGTTTTACTTCCTTTCAATCGTTGCTTTTGATTTACTTGATTATCATAAATATGAAGAGAGATTTCTAACTACACTAACAGTTACTGATGACAGATAAATTTACTATTGTGGGCAAAGCCCCTACATCAGCTGTTTCTGAAATCTGGTACACAGACAAGTCTTGGTGGGCTGAACAAGAACTCCTAAAGGAGTTTACAAGTAAAACGAGTTCCAAGCCCCACCCCAGGCTTGCAATTTTTATTCAGAAACCCTGAGGATTGTGCCCAAGAATAAGTATTTGTAAAGAGGAGTTGTTGGACCCACCTTTATAATCCAGTAATTTACATGGTGATAGAAGGTATTTCAGCACTGCTTGCTCAAGTCTGGGGCAATCCAAGCCTTTTCATCCCCTATGGACTGAGCTGATAGCCACATTTTCCAGCCATATCAGTATTTCCAACTCTTCTTTATCCAACATTCCCTTGGTGTGTGTGCAAATAGATGTTAGTTTTATGTTGCTGCATTGGTGTTATTTTCTTTATTCCCTGCTGATACCCACTTTGGAACTCTGCATGCAAAAAACATGGATAATGATGTGACACAGAGAAGGGTCCTCACCTTGGGTTTCCCTCTGAGCCTCTTTTTGCTAGCATTCTTTTAGTTTGCCATAGCAGTTTATTCACACAATTGATCTTATCCTTCCTGTCAATGAAACTTGCCCAGGGGTTTTCCCCAGAAGATTTTTCTGATAACACAGAGGTGCAACAGAAAGGGCATCATGTTAAAAATAGAAGAGATAATATTTTCTAGGCAATATGATTGCCCCTGCCTTCTATGTCTTTCTCATCCCTGAGTTTCTCCTTTGGATGAATTTTTTTTCCCCCACAGATTTCTTCTAAGGCAAACCAACAGTGAGGAAAGCAAGCTAATGCTCTGAGGCCTAACGTGAAGTTTCACAGAAGAGGCCAGGAGTACATTCTCTGTCTCTCCTTCCCAACAGCAACAACAGTAACAAGACAGCATTTTGTATTCAGATTTCAGGTGACTGGAGTAGGAAAAACAGAAATTGTACAAATTATACAATTTAGTTATTGAAGTTGCAACATTTCAGAAAGCCTAACTCAATATGGTGAATGAGGACATATGTCAGGAAATGAAAGACAATGGGACAATTGAGGCGTGTGTTTAGAATCCTCATTGTCCCGTCTCTGTGCACATTTTTCATGCTCCGTACCTTCTTTCCACCAACTTCCTGTCTCCTGTGCCATTTCCACTGCCACCATCATCACTCCATCATTAGCACTGCACCCCCATCATCATCACCTCTGCCCTAACAATAACTTCTAATTCCAGTGACACCATCACCACTCTCTACACCTCACCAACCCCAAGCTTCCAGTACCCTCTCTTCACTTCCCATCCTCCCTTCTGAGGAAAAGACCCCATTAATGCTATAGTTTAAAAGATAGATGAGGTCTGATCCATGCGCTCTCTCTACAACATAATAGAAGAGATCCACTTTTTTTCTGAACTCACATGAATGGTTCAGATTCCCTACTTTTCTCAGGGCAGGCTTTCAAGAACAAAAATATCTCACTAGAAGAGGTTGTCTGAGGCCTGGTGTCTCTGCCCTGACTTTCCAACTCCTGTGGGACCTGTTCAGGGCACCACTCAGCTTTGCCCTGCAATTCCTCTCCATAGGTTTCCAAACCAAAATCAGTCCTGTTCAAAATAAAATATAAACCTCTGTGAAAGAGCACTATCAAAGAATGCTTCTTTTGCCTGAAGGTAACACCTACTTTTAATTTTTAAGTATTTTTTGAAAAGTGTGCAAATCTACATACTTTTCAAGAGTGTTCTTTGTGGGAACTATTAGTCAAAACCAAGGGAAATTTGAAGTTAGAAGGCGTCAGGACCTTGGTTTGCTATATTGTAAAGACTCCAGTGTTTTCTCAAAGTGATTGTACCTTTTTCTAAAGAATAATAACTCCCAATAAAAAACCATGCAGCCTCAATGTCTTTGTTCTCCAACCCCACCCACATCCTCTTTCACCCTTACTTCCACTCCCACAATCTTTAGGGTTTTTGTCTTGTTTGTTTTGTGTTATAAACATTCTAAAAAAAAAAAAAAACCTGGGTGATTGGCACAAAAATGAAATGGAAAAGTTCACAGCTCTATTCCTGCAAAGATACGATTTGGGGTTTAGAAAGGCCAGATCTCCAGTTTACAGAACAAAGCAACACATGCTTGGCTAATGCTCCAGGGTAGACTGCAATTTGTGTTACTCTGTTTTTTTGTTTTGTTTTGTTTTGTTTTGTTTTGTTTTGTTTTGGGGAGAGGGGTGGGATTCTGCAATTCCCCTGAGCATCAGTGCTGATGCAGCATGCAACTTCCAGCATGTTACCTGTGCACAGTTAAGCCTCATGACAACTGAATTCCATACAGGGCGCTGCTCATCTGCATTTTCCCTGTGACTGTGTCATAATCACGATTCAAATAGTCTTGTTACTGATCCCAACTATCCCTAAAGGGATCTTTAATTGTGGCCTTCTTAAAGCAAACAAAAAATGTGTTGATAATGAATGAACAGACACTCTGAGAGAAGAATGCTGTACAATTAACTACAAATAATCATGTACAAAAAGAATGCACATATGCAAAGGAAGAAATCATGCAAGCCAGTCATAGACATGTTTGATTTTAGGCTCCAAGCAAAGCACAAGCTAGATAGGGGAGCTCTGATGATTTGGCTTCTCAGAGTTTCATTTTCTTAATCTGTAAAATGGGGATAAGAATACCTAAATTATAGATAATATTTGCAAAGTGATTGGATCCATACATAGTATGCACTCAGTATAAGTGTCCCCACAGACTCTGGGTTCTGATATGAGTCTTTAGTTTCTCCTCGACAACACTGTGCCTACAAAAATAGGTCTGTGATTGATGGCTGATATGTGCTATACTGTATGATCTATGATGTAAATTTTTTGCTTCAAAACCCTTCTGCTTTATTCTACTTTTTTTTTTTAATTTTGTTTTAATGTTTATTTATTTTTGAGACAGAGAGAGACAGCGCATGAACAGGGGAGGGGCAGAGAGAGAGAGGGAGACACAGAATCTGAAATGGGCTCCAGGCTCTGAGCTGTCAGCACAGAGCCCGACGCGGGGCTCGAACTCACAGACCGTGAGATCATGACCTGAGCCGAAGTTGGCCGCTTAACGGACTGAGCCACCCAGGCGCCCCTATTCTACTTTTAGTCTTGTGAAAAGCACAGCTAAATGGTGTTAGGACACTCCAAGACCCAGATCTAAGCATTTATTATTATCAGTGTCTTTGGGAGAAGCATTATGTCTGTGGGATTCACATTATTCTCCACTGTAAAGCACTAGGTTGATGAAGAGAGGAAACCACTTCCAGTGGGAAGAGGTTTTTTTGGCTGGGAATGGAAAGTGAATATGGAGTCCTTATCAGGAATATGGCTCTCATCACCTTCTTGTATATTTCTATTAAATATTTCCCTAGGAATGATAGCTAGGGAGAAGGAACTCGTGTTTAATGACTTCATGCTAAACATTGTGTGACTTACATTGGCATAGATGCATAAACACACACACAGCTAAGCTGGCCATTAATTCATTAACTATTTATTCTAAACCTCTACTCCTTATCTTATTTTGGTTAATCGGAAGATCAATACTTATCGAGTGCATATGTGAGTCATTGTTTCAGTAGACACGATGATGAATAAAAACAAGTATTAAGGGGCATGCCTTGCTTTTAAAGCTTACAGAGTCTTAGAAGCAAAAAACAATCATTTGATACCAATTAAGGACAAGTAATAGTTTGGAATGGTGGTGATTTCCAGTGATGTGAGCTTTCAGAGGATGTAAATTATTAATTAAATAATGATGTTTGGAGTCTTTTCTATGTTCAAATTAGGAAATGAGGGAAGGGTAATTCATTTATTTATTTTTTAAATTTTTGTATTTTTTTAATTCCAGTATAGTTAACACACAGTGTTAAGTTAGTTTCAGGTGTACAATATGTAGTGACTTAACAAATCTGTACATTAGTCAGTGCTCATCATGATAAGTGTCCTCTTAATCTCTTTCACCTAGTTCACCCCCACCCCTGCCTGTGCTCTGGGAGCCATCAGCTTGGTCTCTACAGTTAAGAGTCTGTTTTTTTGGTTTTCTCTTTTATTCTTCTTTGTTATTTGTTTTATTTCTTAAACTCAACATATGATTGAAATCATATGGTATATGTCTTTCTATGACTGACCTATTTCACTTAATACCCTCTAGATTCATCCATCTTGTTGCAAATGGCTAGATTTCATTCTTTTTTGTGACTAATATTCCATTGTATATGTATATATACCACATCCTCTTTATCCATCTATTGGTGGGCGCTTAGGCCACTTCCATAATTTGGCTGTTATAAATAATGCTGCAAAAAACATAGGGGTTCATATATCTGTTTAAATTAGTGTTTTTGTATTCTTTAACTAAATACCCAGTAGTGGAATTACTGGATCATATGGTATTTCTGTTTTTAATTTTTTGAGGAAACTCCATACTCTTTTCCACAGTGGCTTCACCAGTTTGCATTCTCACCAATAGTGAACAAGTGTCTTTTTTCTCCACATCCTCATCAACACTTGTTTCTTATGTTTTTGATTTTAGGCATTCTGACAGGTATGAGGTGACATCTCATTTTGATTTGCATCTCCCTGATGATCAGTAATGTTGAGCATCTTTTTATGGGCCTGTTGGCTATCTGTGTGTCTTTGGAGAAATGTCTGTTCATGTCTTGTGCCCATTTTTAATTGGATTACTTGTGTTTTTTCTTTCTTTTTGACAATGAGTTGTAGAAGTTCTTTATATATTTTAGATACTAACCCTTTATCATATATGTCATTTGCATATATCTTCTCCCATTCAATTGGTTGCCTTTCAGTTTTGTGGAGTGTTTCCTTTTCTGTGCAGAAGCTTTTTATTTTAATGTAGTCCCAATAGTTTATTTTTGCTTGTCTCCCTTGTTTCAGGAGACATTATCTAAAAAAATATTGCTACAGCTTATGTCAGAGAAATTACTGCTTATGCTCTATTCTAGGACTTTTATGATTTCTCACATGTAAGTCCTCAATCTGTTTTTTTATTTTTATTTATGGTGTATGAAAGTTTCATTCTTTTGCATGTTGCTGTCCAGTTTTTCTAACACCATTTGTTGAAGAGACTTTCTCCCATTGCATATTCTTGCCTCCTTTGTTAAAGATTAATTGACTATATAATTGTGGGTTTATTTCTGCGCTCTCTTTTCTCTTCCATTGATCTGTGTGTCTATTTTTGTGCCAGTACCATATTGTTTTGATTACTATAGCTTTATAGTATATCTTGACATCCAGCATTGTGGTATCTCCAGTTCTGATGTTTTTCAAGATTGTTTTGGCTATTTGGGTCTTTTATAGTTCCATATAAATTTTAAGATTATTCGTTCTAGTTCTGTGAAAAATGCTGTTGGTATTTTGATAGGGATTGCATTAAATCTGTAGATTGCTTTGGGTAGCATGGACATTTTAGCAATATTTGTTCTTATAATCCATGAGCATGAAATACCTTTCCTTTTCTGTGTGTGCCATTTTCAATTTCTTTCATCAGTGTTTTACAGTTTTCAGAGTATGCATCTCCTTGATTCAACTTACTCCTAAGCATTTTATTATTTTTGGTGCAATTGTAAATGAGACTGTTTTCTTAATTTCTCTTTCTGCTTCTTTGTTATTAGTGTGTAGAAATGCAATGAACTTGTGTATATTAATTCTGTATCCTGCAAACTTATTGAATTCTTTGATAAGTTGTAATAGTTTTTTGGTGGAGTCTTTATTGCATTCTATATATGGTATCATGTCATCTGCAAATAGTGCAAGTTTTACTTCCTTACCAATTTCAATGCCATTTATTCCTTTTTCTTGTCTGATTGCCGTGACTAGGACTTCCAGTACTATGTTGAATAAACATGGGTAGAGTGGACATCCCTGTCTTGTTCCTGACCTTAGAGGAAAAGCTCCTAGTTTTTCCCCATTGAGGATGATGTTCACTGTGGGTTTTTCACATATGGCCTTTATTATGTTGAGGTATACTCCCTCAAAACCTACTTTGTTGAGCATTTTTATCGTGAATGGATATTGTACTTTGTCGAATGCTTTTTCTTCATCTTTTGAAATGATCATAAGGTTTTTACTCTTTCTCTTGTTGATGTCATGTGTCACGTTGATTTGCAAATATTAAACCATAAATCCTACTTGATCGTGGTATATGATTTTTTTAATGTATTGTTGGGATTCAGTTCACTAATATTTTCTTGAGAATTTTTGCATCTATGTTTATCAAAGATATTGGCCTGTAGTTCTCTTTTTCTGTAGTGTCTTTACCTCATTTTGCTATCAGGTTAATGCTGCCCTCATCAAAAGGATTTGGAAGGTTTCCTTCCTCTTCTATTTTTCAGAATACTTTGAGAAAAACAGGATTAAATCTTCTTTAAATGTTTGGTAAAATTCTGGGTGAGGGTTTTTTATTCTTCTTCAGTTTACATTCTATTAACCTCTTTGCTCTCCAGCTTTATTTTCTTTCTCTAGAGTAGAGTGTACAATGCCACATAATTTAATTTTTTCAACAGCCATTTTCTTTCAACGTTTATTTATTTTTGGGACAGAGAGAGACAGAGCATGAATGGGGGAGGGGCAGAGAGAGAGGGAGACACAGAATCGGAAACAGGCTCCAGGCTCCGAGCCATCAGCCCAGAGCCTGACGCGGGGCTCGAACTCACGGACCGTGAGATCGTGACCTGGCTGAAGTCGGACGCTTAACCGACTGCGCCACCCAGGCGCCCCTCAACAGCCATTTTCTTAAAAGTAAAACTAAGCAAGAGAAGTTAATTATAGTATATTTTATTTAATCCCATATATTCAAGTATTGTCATTTCAACATGTTACACTAGTACATTTTAAGTGTTCAATACTCACATGGGGTTAGTGAACTCTGCATTTATTGGATACAGCCACTCTGGAGTCTAATCACCACTGAATGACATCAAGGAGATCTGGGCATTACCATGTCTATTGTTACAAAGAACGCTGATTTCCTGATGGAGGTTCCACTTGAGGTACATTCTCCTGTCAATGATCTTCTTTTCTTATTCTTCCCCTCTTTGTCTGCAGTGGTCCAGGTGAGAATTCTGTCTTAGTTCTCAGCCCTTCCCTCTTTCCTCCAGTTGCTGCTGTCACTGCTCCTGTCCAGCAAAAGAAGAGGGCAGAGCCACACCTTGGAGAATTTAGCACAGGTTTTGCAGACTTGGGGTTTTGGTACAGAACATCCAAAGGGACCTGGAGGATGTTTAATTAGAATCACAGATAAAGGAGAGAGAGGAGGCAGTGGAGGAAGAATGTGCAAACCTGAACAGAAGGACCTTCCTGCCCTTCTACTCCCTCTCACTTCAGTGCTCAATTAATATGATCTGCCAAGTTCCACTTTCCCACATGGGGATGGTGCTGGCAGGTGGTGGGGTCAGAGAGTCAAGAGAAGAGACAGAGCCTGATTTGGGCATTTTCAGTTTCACCACATAATTCAAATTACATTTTGCATATAAGTTCTGAGTCCAGAAAAATTCTATCTTGATACTTGATCTGGAGTTATTTGCATCTAAGACATTCATTTACTTCAAAAGCATAGCCTTAGCATCTAAAGCTGGCCAAGGACTGAGCTAAAGGCTGAGGATATAAGGAAAGGTAGGAGTTAGTCCCTCTTCTCAAGGGTCTCTGTCACACACTAGCCAGGAGGTTGTGGGTATCATCAAATTAAAACTTTCTAAATACATTTGTTCCTTCAATAAAGACGTCTTTAGGACAGAAGGACTACAATAATTCTTGGTTTACTGCCTTATTTTTATCTGAATGTCATGTACTTCTTTAATTACGCTTCAGAAAAGTTAGTAGCTAAATGAACAAAGTGAATCAGAATAATCTGTAACCTAGGTAGAGTTGCCAAATGGTTGACCTTCTATTAGTAGAATTTCAAGCATCACTAAACACGTAGAAGATACATTCAGGGGGACAGACTATGTTTCTACATTCTGAATTACATTATCACTATGTATGAGAGAAATCATGGTGCACAGGCTGACACACCAAGAACTGGCAATTAGAAGTAAAATGTCTCATTTCTCATGAAGTCACCAGTCTCTTGGATTGGGTAGGTCCCAGTTCTGCCACTTGCCTTTTGATCTCTGACCAGTCACTTAAATTCACATAGCCTTTATTTTTCTCACCTCTAAAATGAAACCAATTATTTTATCTAACTAGATGTTTGTTAGGAAGAAATGAGATAAAAATCTGTACATGAAATACATCTCTTAGAATGTGTTTGGCATTTCAAAAGTAAACATAGGTCATTTCACCTTCAAAATAAAAACCAAAGTGTCTTCATTCTGCATATAGAATAAAATCCAGTCTGCTTATCATTGTCTTGACCCTGCACACAGCAGACATGGCTTCTATCAATTCTCCACCTGTAGTCACATGAGCTTCCAAACTTGTTCCAGCCTCTAAGACCTGGAACTAACCCTTTTTTATTTTTGGAATATTCTTCCCCAAGACCAAAGGTCAACAAACTTTTACTCTAAAAGGTCAGATGGTAAATATTTGGGAGCCATGTGGTCTCTGTCACTGCTGTTCAACTCTGCCTGCTATTGTAACAGAAGACCAGCCACAAGTAATACATAAACAAATGGGGAAAAAAATACATAAACAGATGAAAATGGCTATGCTTCTCTGTTCCAGTAAAACTTTATTTAAAAAAACAGGTGATAAGCTAGATTTAGTCCACTAGAGTCTGTTGACCCCTGCCCTCGACCTTTACACATCTGACATTTTCTGGTCATTTTGGTCTTAGATTAAGTGACATCTGAGGCCTTCCTTGTCAACTCTATCAAAAGTCTCTTTGTACCATCTCTTAGTTGTATTGCCCTGTTTTATTTCCTTTCTAGTGTGTATTTATATATTAAATTATCTAAGTTATTCATATGTTTATCAGTTTATTGTAAATGTTCATTTTCCGTACCACCGTAATCTTAGTTCCTATAATAAAAACTAGAACAGGGTGGGCGGTAGGTGCTCAATAAATGTTTTATTGCACATATGACTAAATAATAATTGAATGAAATTCCAGATGGAAAATTCCAAATTTTAGTAGTAAGAAATAAAGATTTAAAAAAAATTTTTTGTGATATTTATTTACTTTTGAGAGAAAGAGAGAGCAAGCAGGTGGGGTAGGGGCAGAGAGAGGGAGACACAGAATCCGAAGCAGGCTCCCGGCTCTGAGCTGTCATTACAGAGCCCAACACGGTGCTCAAACTCATGAACTGCAAGATCATGACCTGAGGTAAAGTTGGATGCTTAACCGACTGAGCCACCCAGGCACCCCAGAAATCCAGATCTTTTGGGGACAATCAGAGATATATGAAAATCATGGGTTCCTGTAAATTATGAATCCCCCTACATGATCTTTCAAAACAAGACTTGTAAAATTCCAGACCTGTAATGAAACCAAGTTATTTTCTTTTTCTTTTCCATATCCTGGCACAAAAGAAACTGAATATAACTATTTTTTTTTCTGGCTAAGAAATAAATAGATTGGTCATCACAGTCCAAATCAAAGGCATAAGTGATTCTAGCTCATTGGCAGCCTGTGTGCCTTGAAATGGTTTTAATGAAGGCTTTTAAAAACAACTTTCAAAAAAAATGAGATAGTGTATACCCTGTGCTGTCAGTCAGCATTCTCAGTCAAATGCCAAGTGCATGATTTTACAGTGGCCTGTGAGGACCCTAGCACAATGAGGCATCCTTTTCCTTCTGGCCTATCAAGAATAATTTTTGTAATGGAACACAGACAAAAAATAGATACTTATAGTGATAATGATACTGGCAAATCAAATGGTAGTTTAGCTAGAACAAAGGGCTCACACCAAAGTTTTAATCAAAGAGAAGTTAAAGAAGCTATGAGAGTACTATTTACAGAAATGAAGACAAGGATAAAGGAACTATCTGGGAAATGTGAGGCACTCAAGGAATTACAACAGTTGGAAGTCATTCCACCCTTTTAGCCAGAAGGAATTAGGGAAGAAAATTATCTTACCAGAGTTCAATGAGAGCTGGGTCCTGAAGGAAAGGCCAGCCAACAGGAACTCTGGCCATGGAGAAGTACGCTTCTAAGAAGAACCTCAGCAAGGCAGCCTTTCCATCATTCCACTCTGCCAAACCCAACAGGAAATGAGAGGGTATGGGAACTGACATCTGCTGTCTATAGAAGCCAGGCTTCCTGGATACCAAGTAAGACAGAGAATAGATCTGGCTTTGGGTGATGGGGAGAACAGAAGAAAAATAGCTAGCATGGTAGGTCAGCTACATGATAAGAGATTACATCTTAGAAATCTACATTTATTCAGTTGATTGTATTTGCCCTGTGGTATGGGAATGCAACAGAGAAAAAAATAATCAAAGAAGTTTTATGGGTGTGTATTCTTAATACTTAAGAAAGTAGGTCAGAACAGTTCCAGGATTACTGGCACAGTTTGTCTAACTCAAGCCAATCCATTTGGAGGCCACCAGTCTTAATGAATTAGAAAATACCGTTCCATTCTAAGGCCTGGAGAAGAAACATCCAGAACTAAGTCTAACCTTTAGCCTGGGTCAAATAAACCAAAGTAAAATCCTTCATCATCAGGACAACATTGAATCTTCATTATTGCCAAAAACAGAAAAGAAAGAGAGCTTACACGTTCCTCGTAATTATGGTTAAATCACTCATCAGCAATATTCCCTCTCCCCCTACCTTTTTTTTTTTGACTATCATCATGCAAAATAAAGTCTCTTTTTGTCTGCCAAAACAAAACTTCTAGAACCAAGTCCTTTTTTAGGTTGTATTACTTTGAAACCAGCATTCTAGGACTATGATCTTTAACAGAAGGCCATTTGGCTTTAACATCTCCTAGAATGAATGCATATTATAGATGTTAATCCAGCTCTTCTACAGATTATATACTTGCCTAGAGTATATAAATATCATGCTATTCCTACGTGTCTTTTCTACTATGTGCACCCTTCCTTCCCACTCCCTGTTGTGCCAGTGCCATTTATTGAGTGTAATATTTTGTATATTTTGCACATTTCTTCAAATAACTGTATTTTAAAGTGTTTTTTTTTTTTTTTTTTATTTAGAGAGAGAGAGACAGAGCATGAGCAGGGGAGGGGCAGAGAAAGAGGGAGAGAGAAAGAATCCCGAGAAGGCTCTGTACTGTCATTCTGTTAGTGTGGGGCTTGAACTCACAAACTGTGTACTGAAATCAAGAGTCAGATGATTATTCGACTGAACCACCCGGCGCCCCTCAAGTAACTATTTTATTTTATTTATTATTTTTTTTTAATATTTATTTATTTTTGAGAGAGAGAGAGAGCGAGCGGGGATGGAGCAGAGAGAGAGGGAGACACAGAATCTGAAGCAGGCTCCAGGCTCTGAGCTGTCAGCACAGAGCCCAACGTGGGCGGGGCTCGAACTCTCAAGCCTGGAGATCACGACTGGAGCCTAAGTCAGATGCTTATCAGACTGTGCAGCCCATGCGCCCCCCAAGTAACTATATTTTAAACTCTTATTATGAAATGATAAATTTGATTTTCCCGAGTAACTAGTTGTTTTTCAAATTTCCTTACGTTACATGTGATCTAACCTTGTTGTAGTCTTGTTGCATGTGTGGCTGCTGGAGGGAAGGAAAGCAAGAAGGAAAGTATGGTTGTTGTCTTAGGAGATTTCATGAGCACAACTTTTTAATACTAAGGTATTTATCTCTCATGATGTTCATAGTTGCCTTCACATGATGCAAGCAACTTATTTTGTAATTTTCTCATCATAGATGTTATTAAGCTCTTAAAGAGAAATTTAGTAAGAAAAAAAAAAAGCACTTTGTATGAACTGTTTTCAGTAGCTGTGTGAAATTAAAGCTGATTTCATTGTTATTCCAGTTTAGCTGCTAACTTTGTGACCTTAGACAAACCACTTACCCTCTGTGGTCCTCAGTTTTCTCATCTATAAAATGAGAAGGATGGGTTAAGAGGTCCCTAAAGCCCTTTATAATTCTAACCGACTGTGATTATGACTCTATGTCATCCCAGGAAATACCATGAAATATAAAAATAAAACTGATTGAGTTGAAAATGGTCCAACAATTACAAAGAAATATTTGACATTGTAATCATGAACTCGCATCAGTTAGTCTTTTGGCTCTTTAATTTGAGAAACAGATGTTTGATTGCTTGTTTAAAGCCTGTGTAAAAAGCCCAGCCCAGCCTTGTGAAAGCTCAAAATATTCTTAAACAGGGATGTCAATTACATAATTTTCTAGACCTGGCAGTTTGGTTGAAATTAACCCACAGCATATTAGAAAGCCTTTTTCTTTTGTGAGCATCTAACGTAGTTCCTATTGCTCTCCTCCTGGGTATCCATTTGTTATCAAAACCAGAAGCACAGTGTGGCATCCAAATTGAAGTTCAGTGTCAGCTGAGGTTACTTTTCTACATTTCCCAGAAAAGGAACAACTATTGTCATGGGAGAGGATTGATGTGTGGCCATTTGGGGTCCTTATTATAATCTTTTCTTTAAGAATGAGGGATTGGAATGTTAATGCATTCAATAATCTATGAATTATAAAGGTAGCTATACTTCTTTGACCTTTTCAACATTTGGTATTTTGATTGAGTGGCCATTCTGAGCCCATTCTTTTTAACAGCTCTATTACTCTGCATGAAAGAGGAAGGCTAGCCAGGTTGAAAATACATTCCTCTTAAAGCAAGTGTAGTAGGATTTGGTTTCAGTGTGCTAGAGAGAGTGCTGGGTGTTTTAGGAAACTTTCTCATGAAATCCTAACAATGTTACTTATGAGATAGTATTATTATTAGTGAAGATATTGAAGCACAGAGAATTGACCACATTACCTCAGAGGTGAAAAGGAAAGGCAACAGTAATCGGGACTGTATGGTACCAAGTTCTGTGCACTTTCCAGAGTATCCCAGTCTTGAAGTTCTGAAAGTTGTAAGTGGTAAACACAAGTAAACATCCTAAACTCTTGCCTTATTCTAGACGGAACTTTTAGTATTGGTGTCTTCTTCTAAGAACCTACTAAGTACCAGGTACTCTTCTGTGACTGGTAGAGTGATGAACAATGCCAGAATCCCTACCCTCAAGGAGATTACAGCCAAGGAGTTTAACTCAGGATTAAGGGAACACACAAAGGATGATAAGGTACCCAGGGACAAGCAATCTGGGGACACTGGTACCTAACCCCTCTGCCCAGATCTTAATGGATGAAGGAATAAAGTAGTGTTATTGGAGCATAGTGGAAAAAGGAAGTGGATGAGAAGCTACCAAGTAGGAAGAATATTTCTGGAGGTCTCAGTTACCTCCAAAAATGAAATATTGTCACCAGAAGGATGGAAAGAAGAAATACTGTGCTCTCTCTTTCTTATCCTCTTTTCTCTCTCTTTTAAAAAATTTTTAAAATGTTTTTGAGAGAGAGAAAGATACAGCGTGAGTGGGGGAGGGGCAGAGAGAAAGGGAGACACAGAATCCGAAGCAGGCTCCATGCTCCGAGCTGTCAGCACAGAGCTCCATGCAGGGCTCAAGCTCACAAGCCCTGAGATCATGACCTGAGCTGAAGTCGGATGCTTTAACGATTGAGCCACCCAGGAGCCCCAGTGTCCTCTGTTCTCTTGACATTGCCTTCCATTAGCTGAATCCAACCAGACAGCAGCCATCACAAAACCCAGTCTGTAAAGGTCAGCCTCTGGTGACTCAGAGCAGACAAGGAACATGGAAAGTGGATGAGGGGGAAACAGTGGGATCACAACAAGATGGCTTTTCAAAGCAAAGGAATGAGGTGTCTCAAAGATAAATTCATGTCTCTATTTCTTTCAAAACAGAATAACTGCCTGCAGTTTTTAACTGATGTCGTTTCTCAGCTTTTTCACATCAAAAATCTCTGGTGTTTTAGGTGGAGCAAACTTACATGTGGAATGCTGAGGGAATAAAGTGGTACTAGGGATAATGGAATAAACTCAAATCAATCTGTGCTTATGACCTAGGTGTTAAGAGTGAGAAATGAAAAAAAATATTTTCCTTCCTCATTTTGTTGTAGAGATTCTAATCCTACACTCTTCTTCAGTTACTGAGATAATAGCATATAACTAATGATGAATTCGCAGATAACATTGGGGGCTGTGTGCCTTTGAAAGATTGAGAGAAAGACTCATGATATTGATAGCCCATCAGAACTGAAGATGAGATTTCAAAATGACAGTGGTAATGAGGGTTCTTTATTGGCTCCAACCTTGATTCTGTTCTATATAAGGCAAGGAAATAAATACATGATTCCCTTGAGTGAAGTTCAAGCAAAAGCTGATTCTGTGACATTTTCAAATTGCTTTAAGAGTCCATGCATTTAGTAAGTTTTTAGCCTTTTAAGATATTTGATAGACTACAGTTTTGTGGGTTTTTTTAACGAATTAATTAATAGAAACAAGCTTACCTAGAATACTGACCAATAAAGAGAATATTAGGAATTATGTTATAGCTAGGAAACTCTGGGGGATATTATTAAGTTAGAAAGTGAACCATTGTGTGAAGAACCTTGACTTATAGCATTCATAAACCCAAATGCTAGAAAAATATGTAAAAAAATTTTATTTAATAAAATTTCAGGAGACCAGTGAAAATAGCCTTATGATAGAGCTCTGTATCTTCCCCTGCAGACATGCTATTGTAGATAAAAGAGAGACATGTTCTACTAATAAGAAAGATGAAATCTTGGTAAACCTTCTGCAGTGATATTCTCCAGCAAATAGTCCTGAGAGTAGGTTTTGGTTTGATTCACTCAATATGTATTCATTGAGAATCTTCTCTGTCTGGTTAATCCAATGCTATAGAAAGTAGAAAAGTTATCATCAGATCAGCGGGGTAGACCTAAGAAGAGGAATGCAGTTATCAAGAACTTCAGAAAAGCACACTTCCTGCTGTGAGCATTGGTAACCTCATTTGGTGGCATAAAATCTATCAGGGGTCTTCCCAGTAGGATCCAAGAGTGACTGCACGTCTTTCCATCCAAAGCATTTATCCAGGGTTATAATTAGTTTAACATTTAATATCTGGGACTTCCTCACAGGCAGAAAATGTCATGAAAGAGGGAAGCACTGAGAGCTAGGAAAGGGATGATGCAAAAGTAGGAAGGCGTACATTTAGCCTTCTTTACCGTTGATAAGAATTATATGCCTGCAATGTCTATTTCCTTTATGTTAATGTGCTGGCTGAGTCATTGGCCAACTGGGACTCAGGGTGGCCACCCAACCTGGTATACTTATTTCCCCACTGGATATATGGTTGCCCTAGGATTTTCCTGGATTGTGGAATATTTTCTGAACATCAAGAAGTTATCTCTTCTACCTTTTACCCAAAGCATTACTTTCTTACCAGTGTAGGCATAAACAAAAGACACGCTAGGCTATACATTGCCTAAATGAATGATTCATTGAAACATTCTATGAATTTTATGTTCTCTCCACCGAAAACACAAGCCCAGGATTTGAGAAGAATAGAGATGTTTGCAGTTTAATATTTTTTTTGTTGCCCTTTTTTCATTGGTGGTGAGTCTGAAAGAATACGTGTTCGGTTCAGTAATCTTGCAGTATGTAGGGCAAGCATGGGCACTTTACATGTGGGGCTGTACAGCCTAAACAATGGAGGATAGAAGGAGGTCAAAAAAGTACAATTGAGCTCCCTTATATTGGAAAGGAAAGGAGATGATTTATAATGTAAGAAAGAAATTATCGTGGTGTTTCTGTTACCTCTGAAGCTGGTTTTGGCTTCAAATTAGAAGTTAATCTTTTTTCTCAAAGAAGTGGTGTATAAAATGTGCTGCAATTGCTGCAGTAATGCAGACAAACTGAGAATATTTAGGGACGAGCAGATCAAAATTCTGTCTTAAAAAACAGAATAACAGCATTTTCAATTAACAAATATCTGTCATCCAGCATTTTGCAGCATACGGAAGGAATAGAGTGAAACTTTGCAGTGAGTAATTAAGAAGAAAGGTTGCAAAGGCTACAGACATTGTAACTGACGTTTAGTGTTTCAAGTCTGAACTTGGTGAACTTGCAGACAAGAGTCTGAGAAGTCGAACTTGCAGACAAGAGTCTGAGAAGTCGAACTTGCAGACAAGAGTCTGAGAAGTCGCTCTAAGTGGCAACATGTGATCAAATAGAGCAAAAGCATCCCAGGAAAGTAAGTTCAAAGAGCCCTGATAATATGTGAATTAGGTGTGACTAATATATAATAAAAGTGATTTATTTACACTGTTTATGAATGATGTTTCTGAGCGTTTAATAGGCATGGAAAATATTAAAATAGAAATAAATATGTGGGAACACCCAAACTTAATAGAAAAACAAGTATTTTTCCTCAAAGCCTTAAGGAATAAGTGCTTTTGTGTATATACTTTGGGAAATGTTTTTATAGGATGTGTATCTGACCCAGGTAAACTCTAACTGGTAAGCATTATGGTTCCTAGAACGGATGGGCTAGATAAATGGCATCCCTTCCAGAAATGTATTTTAACACTTGATTCATGTGATGAGCAAGCTTAAATAAATTGAATGTGCTCTAAAAGTAGAAACCTGATCTTCATTGAACTCACTTAAACAAACGATTATAAAACAAATAAAAGTAAGTGTTCAGTCATCAAAATTGGAACCATGGAAAGATTGGCAGAGAACAGGCAGGTGACCATGATGTGGTAATCTGTAGAGGTGTGTGATCATTAATATGGAATTAGACCATCCTAACCATAGTCAATGCCATTCAGGTGGTAGGAGATGTTTTATGGGAAATGATTCAGTGATGTTTCAATTAATGAGTCTCTTCATAGTACAAAAGCAATTGTAGGTACTGATTTGTGTATGAATATATTAAAGAAGTTGGGACATTACTTTGGTGATCCTGACCAGTGGGGACAAGGCCACAGTTAAGGCTCTGCATATAAACTCCATTAGTTGGTTAATAATTATTTATATTCAGTAAATATGTTTATTATACCTGACTGTGGGTAGTCTCCTCAAACCACTTTTCATGGTTTACTTTGTTGTTACATTAATTTCTTGGTTTGTGTATGTGTGTGTGTCTGCTCACAAGTGTTTACTCCATTAAGGTCTCTTAGCATATCAAAATGTTTTTTGTTTTGTAAAAAGATACATACTCCTTTAGCTAGGAGTGGGGAGGGGTACATAGAACAAGCCCAAATTGTGGGGCTGACGATTTTGTGAGCACGCAAAGTACTCAACATTTTTGTTTCCTGGTGAGCCTTTCTGCCTTTGAAAGGCCAGCATGCAACTTTATTTTTCCCCCCTTCTGGCAATCTGCTTTCAGATATGAATTTTTTTTTACCTTGAATTTCGCCATTTTCTTATTTTACTCACGCAGGTTTTTACTCACACATGCAGTGGCTCTGTTTTTCTCACCTTATACAAAAAGCTGCATTTATTAACTATTCATCTTTTTTATTGTCACAGGCAAAATGAAATTTGCTTGTTCCGTTTATTTTGACATTTCAATGCCAATATTCTATTTCTGAAAAAAAAAAAAAAAAACAAGTGGCATAATTCTGTGTGCTGTTGTTTCAGAGACATGAGGAAGAATAGTGCAAGTGTTATTCTTCCATAGTGGTCAGATAATCTCGAAAGGCTGGCATTTTCTCAAAAGGAAGAATTTTCTTTAAGGGCACCTGGGTGTCTCACTCAGTCAGTTAAGCGTCCAGCTCTTGACTTCCACTCAGGTCATGATCTCACAGTTCATGGGTTCTAGCCCAGTGTTGGGCTCTGCCCTGACAATGTGGAACCTGTTTGGGATTCTGTCTCTCCCTAGCTCTCTCTCTCTGCTCCTCCCATTCTTGGGTACTCACTCTCTCTCTCAAAATAAATAAATAAACTTAAAAAAAAGTTTTATTTAAGAGGGACAGAACATAACTCTTGTATACAATTGTATGACTCCACATAAGGTTAATTGTAATTAATTCATTGTCATTAGCATTTCTTTCTGTCATTGTTACTCAGAGAAACTTCTAGTGACACAATTAAATATATATATTTATAGTGTGTGTGTGTGTGTGTGTGTGTGTGTGTGTGTGTATATAGTTAAAGATAAACTGAGGAATATCAAAATTTTAGAGAGATTATCTGAGCAGAAATCTATTTGAGTCAGGCAGCATGCTATCTAGCAGACAGAATGGAGCTCTGAGGAGCTATACAGAATGAAAGATATTTGCAGACAGAAGAGAACAGAAGCAAGGAAGTTATACTAATGCAAAAAAGTGGGTTGGCTATTGTAAAATTACTTTCCTTTAGGAGAAGGCAGGGGGCTATCAGTCAGATAAACCTCACTAGTGCTAATCAGGTGATTTCTGAATGACTGGTTTAAGATTCCATTTCTGGGACAGCCAGCAATGTAATTAAGTCTTGGTTTGATGATGTGGGACTTAGCCTAAGTGATTACACTCTGGACCTTTTTTCATGTTTTTAACTGTGTGTGTGTGTGTTATACATACATATATGTATAATATATATAAATATATGTGTTTATGCATATGCATATATATGCATATATGAATATATTTATATAATTATGCACATATATAACTATTCATATATGCATAAATATGTATTTAATATGTAATTATATATAAGTGTATTTATATTATATATGCAATATACAATATCATTGTAAAATATACATATCATATATTATATTTATGCATATATATTTTTTAAACTATATATATATAATATATAGTTCATATATATTCACATATATGTAAACAAAACACATTTTTATACATGCGCACATGTAGGGAACTGCTATTTATTAAGAGTCTACTAACTTGTCTATGGTAGGACCACAAAATGTGTTACACCATTTTTTCTCTCAGTGATCGGTATTTTAGATGGTGGTGACTTAAAGTACCCATCAAATTCCTAGAATAGTGCCTTTCATGAACAAGGAACTAACTCAATATTTGCAAAGCAATTAACATGAAACTGCACAAGTACAAAGCAATATGTGTTATCTGGTGAGCTAAAAATGCACTAGGAAGGGGCGCCTGGGTGGCGCAGTCGGTTAAGCATCCGACTTCAGCCAGGTCATGATCTCGCGGTCCGGGAGTTCGAGCCCCGCATCGGGCTCTGTGCTGACAGCTCAGAGCCTGGAGCCTGTTTCCGATTCTGTGTCTCCCTCTCTCTCTGCCCCTCCCCCGTTCATGCTCTGTCTCTCTCTCTGTCCCAAAAATAAATAAACGTTGAAAAAAAAATTAAAAAAAAAATGCACTAGGAAGTTCAAGAGGTTTTAAGAAGTGGAAGAAACCTGAAGACCAACACAACTATTGATGTCTTCACAGGGAAGTTATCCAATGAAATGCCCAAGTTTAAGATGGGACATATACATACTGCAATGCACTCATGTAGGTTGTGGCTGGGAGGTTGTGCACAGAGGAATAAGGAAGAAGTCTGTTTATTTGTTTTTTAAGAGAAAGAGAAAATGAATAAATAATCCAGGGCATAGAAACTTTTGTGTAGTGCAGTGAAAAGATTATGTTCAAGGGAAAACAATAAATAAACTTGAAAAGAACAGGGAGTTTGTACATGGAGGAAATCAGATTATAAAAATGTTTATATCTAAGGTCGTTACTAGAAATAGACTATTTGCTAGTGAGTGTAGCCATTTGCAAATTGATACATAGGACATTCTTGTTTAGAGAATGATAGAAGTCAGGATATATGTCTTCTCAAATAGAGAAATATGTTTTATTTGCTTCAAAATGTCTAACATTTTTTAAAAGTTTCTAAAATAGGTGAAGTTGAATACCTTGTTCTCTAAGACCTATTAAAATATTGAAATAGTGACTATGTCTTTTCTCAACAAAAAATATCTGTTTCAGAATCCACATTATCCCTTCTTTTTCCTCTCCTCACTCCTAAGCAATCAAGTTGGGCTCCAGCTACCACTACAGTCTGTCTTGAATCCCCCCATTTTCCTACTATCCCCTCTGTCTTTAGATTATTAAGTACAACCTCTCATTCCCTTTGAGTGCTATTCTCCTCTGGGCTCTCTACTAAAAATGCTTCCCCTGCATCTCTTCACCCTAGCTTGTCTTTCCTACCTCCAGTTGAGTTTCCACAGGCACAGCAGAATTTTCTCTATAAATACTTATAGAATACATAAGGCCCCATGTTATAAGCCTTTATCACTCCTTCTTGCAAAGAAGATAATGCCAAACTCCCTACCATTGTACTTATATGTGCCATAACTTGAACATTGATCAGACTCTCTTGCACTATTTCCCATTCCTTTATTTCCACTTGCAATGAGATTCAGTCCCCCTGCTTTGCACTTCCCAAATAGTCTTTGAGCTTCCCAGCCTCTGTGCTGTTTTGGTCACACTATTTTCTGCCTAGCATAACCTCCTTTCCTTCTTTTGGCTGGAAAATTCCTATTCACCTTTCAGGACTCCAGTAAAATGTCACATTCTATTTAGTCACTCACTGAAAAATATTGTAATCTCTTAACTTTTCTTTCCCTATTTACGTACCACCTTCTACAGTGAATTATTTACTCAGACATGCCTCCCCGCCTTCTTGTTACAACCCAGCACGCATAATGCCTGGCACATACTTCATTCTTGTGAACGGCTAGATGGGATTGTTTTGAAATTGAGGCAGATATAACAAGGTTTTCTTTTTTAAAACCACTTCTGTCCTTTGTCAATTTCCCGCTGCTAATGGGTATCTTTTTTCTATATCTCTGCAACACACAGAGAAAGGTTTATACATAGTTTCTTTATTAGGCCTAATAGAGAATAATTTTACCATACTAACATAGAAACAAACTCAAACAACTTGTTAAATTAGATAAGCAACAGATTTTTAGCATTAACTCTTTAGATTGTATTAACCAAACTGGTTAGTCACTTTTAAATTTATAGTCAGCTCATCATTAAAAAAAAAAAAAAAAAAATCAGTGACAAAAATTGCTCAAGCCTCTTGTTTAGTGTTAGGTTATCTACACAGATTTTAGTGAAAAGTTTAATTTTCAACCCACAGTGGAAAATCTAGACTATGCAAAGGTGTTTATTTTGCTATACTTTCCAAGGACATCAGAAATCGTTTATTAACAAAATAGATGATATGGTAACAAAGGCATATTTTTTGTGGTAGTAGAAGAAATGGGAAAATAAGAAGTACTATTGTTGTAATTACAGTGTTGCATTGTCTCTGCTTTCTCAAAATGTTATACTAAAATTTCTTCAACAGAATATACCTTTAAAAATAGTTCTTCTTATAATAGGTTCATGTACTTGTGTCCTATATTTCACTATAGGGGATGTTTGTAATATATTTTTGGAATGAGAAATGGGTCAGATATCCAACAGTTCAGTATTTCACATTTATGAACAGAGCCACCAAACTGAAAATTAGCTTTGGGTGTAACCCAGGACCAACTCTGAAATAGAGGCTTTTGGAAAGGAGATAATTACGACCCAATTTACAGAAACCATGTTTATTTTCCCTGGCAAAGAGGAGGTATCTATCTAAGTTTTAATTACAGGCATTGAGTATCTCTGGCCAAAAGTGTCTGTTCTGTGGTGTATTAACATGAAAGATCATTTGGAAAGGCTGGGTTTGCAGAAAAATAGTGAGAAAAAAGAAATTAGATGTATAGAGTTAGATATTCTGCACATAATTTGCAAAACCTTTAGCTCATCAAAGGGAGAGGTCAAAATTTGATTTAATGGAATTGGAAATTAAGTTGCAGAGAAGTACAATTTAGCAAAAATGCCACACTGATACTTCAAATAGTTTATCAGTAAGAAGACTTAAAAAAAAAAAAAAAAAGAAAAGAAAAGACTGGTATGTGTCCAGATAAGGTTTGCTTTTCTCTTTATCTTTCCTAGGGAAAAAAAAAAAAAAGAAAAAAGAAAAAAGAGAAAGAAAAGAAAAAAAAAATCCCTAAATGTACTTAGGACTTTAACCAAGGCAAAAAAATAAGAGATGATCTTGATGTCCTTAATCCTGACCTCTTCCCCCACCTACTTCTCTATACACATATTTATACTTAACGTATTATTATCTTCTCAGATTAAAATTATTTCAGAACCTCATCTGGACATGTTTGAGTGACATCTTTTTGCTTAAATGTATTTTTCATGATTTATTTCCCATTTTTTTCTGACTTTCCAGAACTGAGTCATTCCTTGGTTATGAAACACCCAAAGTTGTTCATGGGAGGAGAACACTTTGAAAGAGCTTTTTTATTTCACAATTAAAATTAAGTAACATAAATATATGTTCTTAAACAGAACATAACTCTCTCAGATCTTGCTCAAGATAAATCTTCAAAATGCACACTGCCTCACCCTACCATTGCCAGAGTTTCTATGAAGAAAGGCGGAAAAGATATTTCTAGGTATTTCACCACTTACTACTTAGAGTTAAATCTAACTTACTACAGCAAGGACCTTATCCAACAGTAGTTGACATTGTTTTTTCTTTCATTTTTGATTCTGCCCAGAGTGTCTTGGCTTTAGGTAGACTATCGTAACTATAAATGTACCCTTAACTTAGCAATACCATTTGGTGTTAATGCAAAACCTTCCATCAAAATTGCGCAACCTTCATATATAACTTAGGGTAAATGGGCAAAGATTATTGTTTCCTAGGTATAGAGATATCTAGAAACTTAAGCAAATATTTGAAATCAAAGTTATAATCCAATATATGTATGGATAGATGAATGGATAAACAGTAATCTAGAGCAGTTATGAAATGCTTTGTCCATACACCTCTACCAGAAAAAAAGAAAAAGAAAAAGGGACATGAATTAAGGCAACCTAAACATGTTTCTGAGAAATTTCAAGTGATCTAAGTATTTATACTTTGACTAATCATGACTGCTATTTGGAAGTGAAGCCTTGCAAGCAAACATATATACTGTGTTTACATTTATACAGTAGTTCCTCCTCCCCCTCTTACCTGCTGTTTGGTTTTCCATAGCAGTTTCTGTCCCCCCCCCCCCCAGCCATGGTTAACCATGACCTGGGAGCAGATGCTCTTTGTTCTGGTGAGTCTTAAGAAGGTCAGTAGTGTGCCTGAGGCTATGTCACTATGGCCACACCATTCACCTTACTTCATCTCATCAAGTGGACATTTTATCATTTCATGTCATCACAGACGGAAGGGTGAGGACATTGCAGGAAGATATTTTGAGAGAAAAGGAGAGATTGATCACATTTTCGTAACTTTTATTACAGTACATGGTTATAATTGTTCTATTTTATTATTATTATTGTTAATTCCTTACTGTGCCCAACTTATAAATTAAACTTTATCATAGGTATGTATATACAGGGGGAAAAAACAGTATATAGGGTTCAGGACTATCCATGGTTTCAGGTATCTTCTGGGGGTCCTGGACGTATATCCCGTGGATAAGAGGGGATATTGTACCTATTTATCTATATATGTGTGCACACACACTCATACACATCCACACTGTGATTTATAATCTTGGGGAATATGATATTCTAACTGTAATTCAAGATAAAATAACTAAAAATCACATATTCAAAATTGTGTAAACAAGGGTGACTATTTTTCGGACTTGTCAGTGAAAATCTTGACATTCTATTCCTCCAGCTAGACTTTTCTATGGCATATTCATTTGGCATAATTGTCTATAAATTTTGCAATAACAACATATCAGCTATACAGTTTACTAAGTCAACTGAAGGAAACTTTAGATATAATTTGTGGAAGAAATCTAGGATGTGACTGTCATGTTTAAACATTCACAGTAAGTTGTTTAAGAAAAAACTGTTGAAATAAATCAAGCTTTAAAAATATACCCACTTGCCTAACATTTTTGACTTTTTTCAATGAAATTATCTAGATGTTTCTCAGGCTTCAGTATATATTTTTTCCTCAGTAAATAACCTTTCATTTCATTAAAATATGTCTCCTGAATAACAAAACATCTTTATTTAAACCATGAGATCACCCTTCACACAGATAAAATAAAATAAGGAAAGCTTGAAATCAGTGAGCATAGTTCTTCCTCTTGGTTACATACAGGCGGAGAGTATATAACATCAAGAAATATACTGTGACATATTAATTTTGGGCCCTGGATTTTGGTGGCTTGTATTATACCAGAGTCAGGCAGCTCTAGGTTTGCCTCCTGTTGTTGCCAGTGGTCTCCCTGGGTCTTAATTTTCCCATCAGCAAATGTGATTATTGTTCCTTATCTCATTTTGCTCCTATGAGGATTATATAAAGTGAGCTGCTCATATAACACTTTTAGCTCAAAGCCAATAAATAAATAATATATCCAGTAAATAAATATCCAGTAAAAGGTATCTATAGACAAAGGAACAGAAAGACAACACTTGATGTGTTCAGAATCACCAATCCTTATTTGTCCTATGGAAGTCTACACGCAAGACATTGCTGTGACACATGGTGATGCTTTTCTCTTATTAGTGACCCAAAACCAGTCTGTGAAAGCACAATGATTGAGTCTGTAGAACTGCCACTAGGAGATACATATGTATATATGTGTATACACATAAAATACACACACACACATACGCACACGCACACACACACATATACACACACATATGTATACACATAACTTATGTGACTTTTTTTTATCACATTAGCTTTTAACCAAATCATATTAATGACAAAATAAATATGTGCTTGCTATATTACTCATTTGCTTAGTTCTTGCCAGTATATTCTGGCTTTTCTAGCAGCAGGCTGATCACTTATTCCATAAATCCATCTAATCCAAGCTGTCCTGGAGGGACTCAGGCATGTTCCCAGCTGAGGTCAAGATCTTGTTTCCTAGTCACTAAAAGCAGATTTACTCTTAGTGAACAGAGCATAGGAGCAGATTTATTTTACTTATTAAGAATAAAGGTAAACTCCAGAACCACTTGTGAAAATGCTTGTCAATCTGACAAACACAAATACGTGTCATGTCCCCAGTAGGCTATTAAACTCTAGGAGAAGAAATGTGGCCCCTGTCACTGAGTTTACAATTCTATCAGAGGGAGAAGAAGAAAAGCAAAAAGACTGCATATAATTATTTCTCAATTGTCTGATGAAGTCTATAACCGGAATCCTTTTACTTTGAATGCTGATAACTGAGAGAACCCTTTTGAGTGACTAGTAATTATATTTCCTTTTGTCATTTATCTCCTTTTCATGATTAAAATTCAAAAAGATCTATTATCATTCCCTTGTAGGTTTGGACACTTGTTGGTGTGATATCTTCACTCTTACCTGCAAAGCCCTCCTTCCATCCACCCCTAACTTTCCCCTAACTCTCTGACAGTCCCATGCAAGGGGACCAAAAGTAAAGTAAAATTCCTTGGCTCTAAAAAGAATTTCCTGAGTCCCCACCTAGAAATAATCATTCTCCTCTGCCTTCCACAGCACTACATGACACTGCTCTATTTGTGAGACATGGCACATTCTGCTATTGTTCATCCATAATTATAACTCTTCAGTTGTCCTTCTTGAGGGCATGGTTCTTATCTTATCCCCAACAACAGGTAGCAGAGTCCTGAAGAAAGCACATATTTAAAAATATTTATGAACCCATGAGTGTATTTCAATAATTTGGGTACTTCAGTCTGGAATGTTCAATGCTTTAACTCAACTTGTGTAATGAAAGCCTCTGTTTTCTGTCTCAAGAAGTGCAGAAGTTGAAAAAAAAAAAAAGTGGGAACGATAGAGGAGCAGTAAGTAGCCATGTGTTAGATCAGGCAAATCTAAGCTGTGGCAACAAACCAACGCCTAAATCTCAATGGCAGTTAATATTTATTTCTCACATGATTTGCCATTCTTGCCATTGCAGGAGGCAGTTTTACTAAGGTTCATCATTCCATAAAATACTCATTATTTTTCTGATCTCTGATACCAGTGTCCTCATCCCCCACTGTTCAATAATGCTGCCTATTTGCAGGCTTTGGATACAATAGCAGCCTACTTACGGTATTAATTTATAGAGTAAACAGAGCTGTGATAACCAGTGGATACTAAAATATCACTGGCATCCCAAATTAAAGGCTCCCCTCTATCCAATGGCTCTGCCATCTGAAAAATGTATCCTCAAGGTCAACACACTTGAGATGAGAGAGGGCCGAAATACCACATGGAATACTTTGAAGGGCCACAGTATTTCTACCAAATCCATTGGTGTGAACTCAGTCACATACAACCTAACTTCAAAGAAAGTGGGGAGAGCACGTGGATACTTGGTAAGCAATAATAGCCGCTGGCACTAGACCCTACAATGACAATAGAAGTTCACTTAAGTTAGGTGTGCCTGGGTGGCTCAGTTGGTTAAGCATCTGACTCTTGATTTCAGTTCAGGTCATGATCCCTGGTTCATGAGTTTAAGCCCCACATCGGGCTCTGTGCTGATAACGCAGAGCCTGCTTGGGATTCTCACTCTCTCTCTCTGCCCCTCCTGTGTGCTTGGTTAATATCTCTCAAAAATAAATACATACATATGTAAATAAATATGTTTTTAAATTAAACAAAAAAGAAGTTAATTCCTATAACAAAGCTGATTTTAAAAATCACTGAAAGGTGATTCCAGTTCCTCCCCAAGACTGTGCTTTATGTCAGCCCAGCAGATGCCGAAGGCATATTTCAAGGGTTGCCATGGAGCATCATTGCGTCTGATCACAGCAGATCGCTTCTGGGTCTTAGAACCTGTCCTATCTCATCCGTGTGGATTGCTTCCCTCTCTCTGTACCTCTTGTCTCTCTGGGCTTGGGTTGACTGTTCCCTATTTCATACATTCTTTGCCTTTCCTTCTGTCACTTCATTTAGGTGTAATTTTATGTTTGGAAAAATATTTTGAGAATATTTTTGTTTAATGTTAATTATATTTTGGAGTTGTACTTTGTGTTTTCTCATGTAATGATATATATTTTCATGCTTCAACATGATCTCAATTCTAATAACAGAATTTTGATAAGTATGCTATGGAACATCATCTTCGTGATTAACAGAGATATTACTTTATTTCATTGCAATTTAATCATTGCTTGCCTTATCTTAACAATTATATCTGGGATGGCAAAACTGTATGATCTGTATTGCGACAGGAGGAATATCTAGATGAATGGTAATTAAATACATCCTTTTAACATACGGCATGAGAGAGATGGATTTAAGTTGGAAAATTGCTTCTTTGTGACCTTAGAGAGTGTCTAGATTGGTAATCAGATAAGTCTACAACAGATCCCATGGAGTGAGATGACTTTTTTGAGCTAAACACGTATAATATTTCCATGAGTTACTCTGTATATCAAATTCTATTAGCAATCTTCAATAAAAGGTATTAATACCAAAATAATAAGGCCAATTAAAAAATAATTACTACTCATTTGGAGTGACAACAGTACAACAATGAAAATGAAATCAGTGAACTTAGGGAGTTTTGTTAATTAACCAAATATATTCTTTTCTAGTCTTTTAAGGAAATTCGGGTGCTTATCATACTGTATGTATGTAATATGTAACTGTCATACATATTAACTTTCTTATAAAACTACTTTATTCTGTTGTCCTGCAATTTTGTTCCCTCCCACAGTTGCCCCTTCTCTTTCCATTCATTTTTTGTTCTCTTTGTACCTAGAATGAGAGAAAAACATTTGTAGTATTGTGCAGGGGAGGAAAACTTTTCTCTTTTCCCTCCAAGTTATTTGACTGGTCTTATAATTAAATTGATTGATATAAGACAGATTAACAGAAAGGAAAAAAATAATTTTGTACATACTGGAACCTCAAAGAGTCAGGCAGTAGAAGTTTCTAAGGCATCCTAAGCTAAGGAGAAGGTTGTAGGGTTCTGAGGCTTCAAAAGAGAGGAAGACAATGCATAGTAAGACAGGAAAAACAAATGTTTGCTAAACAGATATTTTCATCTCATGCAGATAAATCTTTCTGATATAATAGGTTATCTCTGGCATTAGATCTCTTCCTGGTACAGGCCCTCTTTCAAAATTCTTTTAAGCAGCTAAGGGAGAAATTTAAAAAACACAACAAAACTTCCTGAGTCTGTTAGGCCTTGATTGCCTTTAGCTGAAAATGTTTGGCAGGCCAAGTGGAAGGTTTTGGGTTATATATTTTGCTCCCCCTCAACTGTGAATCAAAGGGATAATTTTTAAAGATTCAAATCCTTGTTTGTGGCAAATATTTAAGAAGAAAAGATGAAAAATTCTAATCAATCTAAGAAGACTCGGGGTTTAGGATTTTAAGAATTACCTTTAGTAAATTGGGTAGCTTTGCATATTAAGGACCCACAACTGTAAAAAGAAACCTGGACAGTTTTATGCATGAAAAATGCAAGAGAGATCTGCTGGTCTATATAGCATTTCAGGAGACATAGTGGTTCCCTCCAAGTTTATGTAAAGCTGAACTAGAATAATATTTCTCCCCACTGTGCAAATTCTTAGGCCTTCACATAAAACTGTTAAACAACAAACCAGTGTTTTTCTAAGTCAGTACCTAGTACCAGTTTAATGAAATCAATTGAAAACATTCATAAGGCATGCATAACTTGTGATCTGGTCCTTGCAGGGTGGTTATGGATTAAATGGATGGAGAGAATTTTTTTCCTTTGGTTTAGTCTGGATTGTTTTGGTTTTCCCCAGCTGAGAGGATTATTAAGAACATTTTTTGACTAAAATGGGAAGAGTAAGAAAACTCTCTGCTCAAGAAGAGGGCAGAGGGCAGGAGAAATTATATTCAACCAGCTGTCTTGGACAGGTTATTGTATTCAAAGTCACTGAGCTGGGAATCAAATTCAGAATTTTCTGGTTCTGCGACCTATGCTCTTTAGTGTATCTAGCTAAATAGAGGGGCCCCTGGATGGCTCAGTCGGTTAAGTGTCCAACTCTTGATCTCAGCTCAGGTCATGATCTCATGGTTTGTGAGTTTGAGCCCAGTACCTGGCTCTGTGCTGACAGTATGGAGCCTGCTTGGGATTCTCTCTCCATCTCTCTCTCTCTCTCTCTCTCTCTCTCTCTGCCCCTCCCCTACTCTCTCTCTGCCTCTCAAAATAAATAAATAAAATAAAACTAAAAAAGTAAATAAAGCTAGCTAAATAGATTACAAATTTTGAAATAAACCTAAACCTCCCAAAACCTATGAAATATACTTCCTTTTCACCATTTAAAGTAGGGAAACAGGGGCACCTGGGTGGCACAGTCGGTTAAGCGTCTGACTTCAGCCAGGTCACAATCTTGCGGTCCGTGAGTTCGAGCCCCGCGTCAGGCTCTGGGCTGATGGCTCAGAGCCTGGAGCCTGTTTCCAATTCTGTGTCTCCCTCTCTCTCTGCCCCTCCCCCGTTCATGCTCTGTCTCTCTGTCCCAAAAATAAATAAACGTTGAATAAATAAATAAATAAATAAATAAAGTAGGGAAACAAGTGAAAAACAAACAAACAAAACTTCTCTAAAATCTGATCATCCAAAATGTTCAGTTTAATGTAACAGATTTATTCAAGAACAGTTGTCATTCTGTTTAGTTAGAGGTGGCCTATTGTTTTTTATCCTCTAACTGTATTTGATGCCAGCAGTCACAAACTATTTAGGCTCTGTGGTTGTCTTTCCCTCACTAATCAACATAAGGGAGAGGAATTTTATTGTCACACTATTAAACAACTTCTTTGGCAAGTTTGTGATTTTCCTGTGATTTTTCCTAAGCCTTATAAGTGACTCATTTAATTATGACTAGAATCCTGGGCAGATGGAGTTTTTTATCCATATCTGCGTCTGCTGCATGGGCAGACAAAATCAGCCTCATAAATGCAAAATATATTACACTAACAAGACTCTACCAGAGAGGGAGGGAGACAGGAATCTGAAGCAGGCTCCAGGCTCTGACCTGTCAGCACAGAGCCTGAGAAGGGACTTGAATTCATGAACCATGAGATCATGACCCAAGTCAAAGTCAGATGCTTAACTGAGGCATCCAGGTGCCTCTTACAAATATCTTTTTGTTTGTTTATTTGTTTGTTTGTTTGTTTAAGACAGAGAGAGAGAGAGAGAATGAGCAGAGAAGGGGCAGAGAGAGGGGGAAACAGAGGACCCAAAGAAGTAGGCTCTGTGCTGACAGCAGAGAGCCTGATGCAGGGCTTAAACTCATAAACCATGAGATCATGACCTGAGCCAAAGTGGGATGCTTAACTGACTGAGCCACACAGGTACCTCAATCACAAACATCTTTTTAATGTAATTCTTTCTGAACTGCTAGAAATTTAGGAAAATCCTCAAAGGTGGGAGAAAAAAGTAGAGCCAACTGAAAACCTAAGGCACACAGTGACAGCTGACTAGGCTGAGAAAAGAAAAAAGAGAGACGCTGGAAATGAGACAGTGGTAGAAAGGCAAATTGCCCTGAAACAGTTATATACTCAGTAATATGGGAGGTTTAGAAAAAATCTGCCTACTGTCAGGGAGATAAGAAGAATGTCTGGACTGAGGTGGGAACAATCAAACAAAAAGGTGTTTGAGGCTCATGCCGTAGATATGCCCTTACAATATTTGTCCTTTTAACTTACACCATTCCCCTACATGCCCTGAACTCCCCAAGATGATAAGCAAATGTAAAAGTAATCCCAGGAAGATAATACTCATCTGATTCTTGGCCAAAACCAGTACAAAAGCTTGTTGGAGAAGCAGTGTCCACAGGGCTTCTAAATAAATCTGCATACTACTCATGTTTTTATCATTGGTCCTCTGAAGAAATAAATATGTAGCCTCAGGGATATTTTTATGAATTGCTATGTTAATTCCGGTTTGAATCTTTGTCCTTTTTCTTACAATGATGCATAACGTTTTTGACTCCATGCTTCCCTATGCTATGATTGTTCAACAAAATAAAGATAATTTAGGAGTGGACAGAGTATGCAGGGGTTTCCTGAACAACAAAAAAAGTAATTTTCTTCTATCCACTGCTTATTTTTAGGATGTGTCCTTAAATTTCAATGTTTGTCATTATTGTTGGTAAAGCTTATCTATATTGACCTTTACTATCCTTTTTAACATCTTAAAAGCTTCAATCATATCTCTGCTCTTCAGTGTCTTTTCTTCAGCTATTGTAATCTCAGTTTTTCTCGCTCTCAAAAGTAATATAACCTCCTTTCCCATTTATCATTCTGGGCCCGTCAATCCCTTCTGCCTCCTCAATGTCTTTCCTGCGACATTATTCCTTTCCCTACTGAGGGAGATTGTCTCAAATGGTAAGTCACTGAGTGTATTTAATCAGCCACCATTACAGTGTCTGGCTCCCCAAGACATGTTTGTGGCCTATTTCATAAATTTATTGTTCTTAAAAGCAAACCTAATTTCGCAATGAAACTACCCAATCTCCTTTTCATCAAAAACCAGGGTAAAATATGTCTTCGGTGTAAACAATACTGTTCAGCTGTGATCTAATTGGGATTAGTTTACACTGTGTGTTCTCTAAAATCATTTCTCTTGGGCTTCTTATTATAGTGGCTCTTGCTTAGATTCCCCCTTTAGTCCCCTTTTGTCCTCTATTTCTCCTCTATTTTAGCTTTCCTTCACTCTTAGATCAGGCACATTCCTGTAACCTAAAGCAGGCAGTTGCCCATTGCCCCTGGTATACTGTAAGTCATAATCTTTGTGCAATGTTTGTATGCTTCACACCTGACCCTTGGAACAACCCTGTGAAAGAGACAGCATGGCTACTAACACTCAAAAGATAAAGTTTCCTCAAAGGCTGAGTGCCCTGCCCAAGATTATAGGTTACACAGGAGCCAAAATCAGAGGCCAGATCGCCTCATTCCTCCTCTTTCCCACTTAAACCAATAATCTGAAAACTAGAGATATTTTTGACATCTAAGTCCAGGCTATAGAGGTATTACAAAGTGCTTGATAAGGTTGATATTTCTTTTCTGTGATTACAAGAATGACTAGATTTGCATATATTTGCATAACCCTGCCAAAGTCCCCAGTGTTGAAGTACACAAGCTGAAATGTAATGAATCCAAGGAAATCCACATGATTCTCCTAAAAACTGCCTTTGGGAGTGTCCAACTACATTTCTCAATGCCTGAAATTTAAATAATTCTATTCCTACTTTCTCTATGATCCTCCTTTATCAATCTTCCTCTTTTCCTCCTAGGTTAAGTGATATATGTTATCAATTTATATATTTATACATTTAAACTGAATACTTAGGCAAAAGTATATGAATTCCATGGAGGTATTGATGTCAAATTAATCTTGAATAGAGTCAGGGTTGGGAGGGAATAATAGGAGGAATATAATGTTCACCAAGTTACTTACCAGACTTTGTACTAGATGTATTACACACACTTTCTCAGTAGATGCATTCTCTTATAACATTTTACAAGGCAGTGATATTTTACTTACTTTATGAAAATCAAAAAGAAACTCTGAAGAGTGTATTTAGTTGTTAATAAAATAAAGGGGCAGGATTAACATTTGGGTATATCTGACTCGAAAGTCAATGCTATTTGCACCATATCAAACTCCTTCATGTGATAATACATCTCTATATAACATCATCTCAGGTCCTACAAGGTTTTGGTGTCTAGATCAGTCAACCAAAGAGCATCAGACTCCTCCCAGATATGGGATGCTGAGAGGTCAAGACATAAGCTTCCTAATCAGGATACTTACAATCTCATTAGGAAAACAAGAATAGCAGATACGAAATGATTAATAAACAGTGCATAATAACTCAATAAGGTGCATATGTGAGGATGGGAACATATAGGAACTCTCTGTGCCTTCCACTTAAGTTTGCTGTGAAACTAAATTTTCTCTAAAAAAATAAACTTTATTATTATTTTTTTAAAAAAATAATGTTTATTTATTACTGAGAGACAGAGAGAGACAGAGTGTGAGCAAGGGAGGGGAAGAGAGGGAGAAAGACACAGAATCTGAAGCAGTCTCCAGGCTCTGAGCTGTCAGCACAGAGTCCGTCACGAGGCTTGCACCCACAAACCGTGAGATTATGATCTGAGCCGAAGTCAGACACTTAACTGACTGAGCCACTCAGGTACCCCAATAAACTTTATTAACTTAAAACAAGATAAGAGATAGTTGAGGATTCCTTGGAATTCTTATAGTTCCCAGAATAAGATTCCTACCGGAATCACTAACCCAACCCAGTGCATCTCTGTGAGGCAGAAAGGGCCATCAAGAACAGGCCTGGGATCTAAGCAGTTTTTAACAACATTTTAGTTGTTTTTCAGCAAATTCTCTGTCAGTGGGCTCCCCCAGAGTGTTGTATCACTCGTCTGGGTGGTATGTGAACCACAAAATGAATTCCAGCAACGTTGCAGGTTGACATCTGCAAAAGGTGTGAAGAAATATCTTTGAGTTGTCAAGAAGTGTGAAAAATCTAGCCATTGGAATATTGCCAATCACTCCTAAATGGATACATTTTTCTGGAAGCATGCCTCTTTGCTTGCTTCTCACTCTCTCTTGTGGCAGGGCTAATGTACAATACTTGAAGGTGTTTGAAGAGGCAAACTCCATCTGAATCTGTCTATTTCCCTAGTTGAGACTTTGAAGAATAGACCATGAGCAGTCTGGAGAGAAAACTGCCTTTTTTTATCATGACATCTTCCTTCTGACTCACTGTAGATATTTCTTTCTCATACACATATATGTTTACGTATTGGATCTCACTGAGGACAAGCTTAAGGAACAGGCTGTGCTAACATAACCATGCTTGGGGCCATCACAGTTCAGTGCTCTACTAATAACTTCAGTGTAATATATCATAAACATAAGTGCCTCTGATGATGTATTAATAAAAATCCATCATTATTTTAAGAAAATCTTAATGCTATATATTTATCTTGAATTGAGGCTGGTTAAGAACCCAGTTATCCTAATGCTGTCTCAACC
This sequence comes from Leopardus geoffroyi, assembly GCF_018350155.1. Classification (NCBI taxonomy): domain Eukaryota; kingdom Metazoa; phylum Chordata; class Mammalia; order Carnivora; family Felidae; genus Leopardus; species Leopardus geoffroyi. The sequence continues at coordinate 122,916,707 of NC_059328.1, read as the reverse complement.
CTATGGCATATTATATTGAGAAATCAAAATACCAAGCCATGACTTTCAATTTGTTTTCATGAATTTAAATATGCTGATCAATTACTCAACAATAATCTAGGAGAAGGCTGTAAGGATCTGTTTGATTACAAAGTGTCTGAAATAGGGTCTTTAAGAAACAAAAAATCATTTCTCAGTTGCAAAAATAGATCTGAAAAGTCCATGGCAGAATAACTTGTAGGGAACTTAATTGTACCCGTGTCCCATCCTTCTTTTCCACAATTTAGACCCAAATAGATAAAGTGAAGTTGTATTTTTCCCTAAATATAAGCTTCACACTCAACTCTGATTTTTCTGTTTTAAGATGAGGATTGAAGATGGCCAAAATTTGTCTTCTGGATTCATCTCTGTACTGGCATGAACCTAACCACAATTGAGACCTCATGAATACTGCTTGATTTCATCAAGCTCCACATTCTCTATCAGTAGACTGCAATTTCAGAATTGTCCATAGGAACATGAGTGAGGGAAAACCATCTCTATTGACCAGCCTTGTGATTTCTGGCTAAGTTGTCTTCAAATTGTTCTTAAGGGGGGTCAAGAGGTAGAAAAGGACTGGTAACACCTGTTCATATGGTGAGATATTTGGGTCTGATTGTTATAAGAGCCAAAAAGTCCTTCTCAAACAAAAAGTCTGCACAATTTCCTGCTTGATTTTTTTTTTCTTTAGCATGGCTAACCCTCTTTGCTTCCTGACACTTAGTGTGGTGTAGTCCCTAGTTACTTTCAGTACCTTGAGTCTTGCTGGGCCTTGACTCAAGCTCTGTTCTTTTCACAACAATTTTAACAGCTCTGTTACCTACAGAGTCCTGCACGGTTTCATACCTGGACTGTCCACCTCTGTATCCCCCATATACAAACCCAGATCAGCCTCATCATAGTTGTTTACTTTCATTTTCAATGCTGGGATGATGTCTGACTTTCTGAAGCAATTCCTCCTAGTGTATTAACTGTAGTCTTTGATCACTGAATCAATAGCCCTTTAGTTTATAAATTCCTTAAAAATAAGGACACACTCTTATTTGTTTCTACACTTCCAACCCTTACAACAGTGCCTAACACAATTGAAACTATGGATAAATATCTCTAGAATGATTGTCCTAATAAATAAGTGAGCAAAAAAATCAGTTCATCTGTAGAAAATTGATACTATGTGAGTGTATCCAGGGACAACTTTTTTTGTAGAAGTAAAATAGCAACTACCTCCTTTATTTACATTGTGTGATTTTAATAGTCTTGATAAAAATTCATCTTCGTAAAAGTTATCTTTTAATGGGCCTGCTACAATAATCACTCCTTTATATAAAGGCATTGGTTTCACTAGCTAAAATGCACAGAATAAATAAATGGTAGGTCAATGCTATAGTTAGGGAAAGAACACTGAGCCATGGTTCAGGTGACAGGGCAAACCAACTTTGCATGTATGCACTAACATTAATTATAATAATAGTATCATAATAATAACAATAACATCTAAAAGGGTTTAAAGACATTGAGAGGAAAATTAATAGCTATTGTAATAAAGTCAATGTCAAGGTAGTTAGCTTCACTTATGCTGCCAGAAAATACCAGACCTGAGAAATGGTCTTCCATGTCTAAAATACTAAAAACCAGGGGCTCCTGGGTGGCTCAGTTGGTTGAGCGTCTGACTTGGGGTCAGGTCATGATCTCACAGTTCATGAGTTCAAGCCCCATGTCAGGCTCTATGCTGATAGCTTGGAGCCTGGAGCCTACTTAAGATTCTCTGTCTCCCTCTCTCTCTGCCCCTAACCCACTTGCATTTTGTCTCTGTCTCTCTCAAAAATAAATACACATTAAAAAAAATTTTTTTAATAAAATACTGAAAACCAAAGGGGATCAAGATGTGTGGTCCTGCACCCAGGTGAGGTGGGGAGCTGGCCATAACTTGGGATCTTTCAATAATAGCCCAAGTTCATAAAATAGACCCTAGAGGAACTTGGCTGACAGATAGGAGATGACAGATAAGCTAGCCATCTCTCTATCCTATTATTTGTGGAGAAGAAATTTTCCCATGAGAAACTGAAATGTCCTATCTGGTGCTGTGCATGAAAGTTGGGTTGGACTTACTCTACATTAGTCAAAGTCAAGAATACAATAGATATGGATCCAAGATTCATGACATCCTTAGGGTTCTAACAACAGAAATTTAAAACTATTCTATAGGGATACTTTCACAATCCAGGACGCATACTACTTACAGGGCAAATAAACCAAGTCCAACCAAAATGAGTTCTAATAAGAATTGCACTGCCCTTGAGATAAATAACAATAAGGGAGTTTCAGAAGATGCAAAAGACAGAAATATGATACCCCAAGGACTATAAATAAGGAAGCCTTATTTAACATTCCAAATTTTTGAGATTCAAAAACATGGGATCACATAGATACCACTAGGATTTTTATCAAAGAGAAACTTGATGAGAAACTGAAGAAAATGAACTCACTGTGATAAATATCATGCCACAATGACTTACATAAGTCTTGTCTTATCACACATCTATTTGATTTGAAGAGCATTGAGAAGGTTTGTGTTTCAAGAGGAAAGGCCTTCAATGATCTGAAAGACTTTAGAGCAAAAATACTAATGAATGACCTCAAAGATATTTTAAAATAGTAGCTACATGATCTTGGATCCAGTAAAAACCTGTTGGTGCCCATATTCGTGTTGCCCAGTTGGTTCTGAACAGGTTGATTCTGGCTTCAGTCTGATTCTTCACATACATATTTACTCAGATTACAAAGCTTCTATTGATTGATTTCCATGTGGCTGAGTGATGCCCCCATCCCCAGCCTCTCTGAAATAATTGCTCTGGGGTCTCTGTTCTCTTTGCTTTGCTATCCTCTGCCAGGTTTCATATGTGTGGAGTGGGGCAAGGGGATTTATAAACACCTTTTACTTAAAGTCACTTCTTAAAAGAAATCCGTATTCCACAGAAAAGTGAATATCAAACGCAAATAATTTTTTTTTCCTGTTAGCAGTAGCCAAGAGGTAGTTCAGGAACAGCATTTGGTGTAATCTTAACATGCCCAAAGTAATCTAGATAACGCAACATTTTTATCTTGCTATCCTTGACCCTGATCCCAGGCACCTTTTATTTTTAGGATGTCAGAGAGTTGGCTTATCTTAACATTTCTGAAGAAAATTAGATCAACATTAACCCAAAACCTAAAAATAAGTGATTAATTGAAAGACTATTAAAGTAGCATTCTTTTTATAGAATAGAATCCTCTAATATGAATAATAAATATTGCAGATTAAATAAACTACTGCTAATTCTTGTAAAAAGTTTGTACCATTTGACAGAAATCATTTTTAAAATCATCATTATCATGCCCTAAGAGGAAGCCATTATATTGTCCCCAGTTATCATTGTTTTTGTTTTTGTTTTTGTTTTTTTTTCCAAGCTGGTAAGGCTTAATACAGATCCTGGAGACTAGAGCCAAATGGACTTGTTGCTTAAGATGCCTCTCCCTTATTTTTGTGTCCAGACTTGAAAATGGGTTTCTACTTCTCTGTATAGGCACTATGGAGGTTCAAGGAGAAGGGAACACACACTGCAAAGGGGCCTCCTTTCCCTAAGAAAAGAAGAATTACAAAAGACTCAGGCCACAAACTTCACATTATTCTTTGTTGCATTTAGTCTTTAGGAGATCTATCTATCTATCTCTCTGTCTATATATAGATAGATAGATATCCTATATATTTATATATTTATATTTATATTTTTTTTTCCTGCACTGTAACTAGCAATGTTATCCCAGGTATTTTTTTTTCGTGTATTTTTAGTTTCTTTGGAAACCTTCCAGAGATTATTTTGTTCAGTATTTTTTGTACAATAGGAACTTAGACCGTTTATAACATTTAGAATCAGAAATGTTTGTGTGATATGAATGAATTCTCTAGACAGAATTTTATATAACTGCTTCATTTTGATTTAGTACCTTGACTCATTTTTCCCTCATTATTTTTTTATTATAGAGAGGATAAAAGGCCGGTGAAGAGAAGATCAAAAGCTAATTAAAAGTAATCAAAAACTTTTCTCTCTAACATTTATTCCTGACAGCACTTTTGGCTCATATCATTTGTAGCATTTTTAAAATCAATGTTTGGAAAATTATTACCCTGATCCTTATTCAGGGTTTAATGATTTCCTTATAGATATTGTTAGACAGGAGTTTATGTGTGTTACTGAAGGCAAGGCTAATACAATTAACAACTGCCTTGTACCGAATACTTATTCTGTATCATGAAGTACCAAGAACATTAACTCTCTAGTTTAATTTAACCCTCACTGTAATAATGTAAGTACTAACATCCCCATTCTACAGGAGGTGTTTATAGTTTGGGTTACTGATTTTATGCACTCACCAGGATATTGAGCACCAAATATGTGTCAGGCCCTGTGCTAGATTTTAGGAGTTTCAATAAAAATAAGTTCAAGTCCTTCTCTTAAGGTTCTCAGTATAACAACTATCAAGCTTAGTTACACAGTCATTTACATAACTCTACACTTTGACTCAATCTACATTAATGATCCTTTAATGTAATGGTTTTAAGCTAAGTGGGCATAAACCTCAGCTCAGAAAAAATACATCCCCATAGCCCCACAATGCACATATCTCTAACTAACACAATTGTAGGTATAGTGCCAGGAGACTTGGGGACCTCTAGAATGCCCTCTGGGAACTCTCAGGGTTCAAGGATGGCAGAAAAGAACCTCTAGAAGAATGAGTTGTACCTGTAATGTTTCCCAGGGAAGACGAAAGAGCCTGATTAGTGCCATCTTCAGGGACCTCTCTGAGATGCTTTTACTTTGGTCTCTGCTCACCCCAGGCCAGAGTCTAGTAGGCCCTCATTGTCTCTCATTTATATCATAATTTATCTCCTTTGTGGCCCTCCTGGTCCCATTTTCTCCCTTTTCCAACTCCTTATCTACATTGCTGCTAGAGGGGCACTTGGGTGGCTCAGTCTGTTAAGGGTCCCACTTGGCTCAGGTCATCTCGCTGCTCGTGGTTCTAGCCCCACCATTGGGCTCTGTGCTGACAGTTCAGAGCCTGGAGCCTGCTTCGGATTCTGTGTCTCCCTCTCTTTCTGCCCCTCCCCTGCTCGTGCTCTCTCTTTCTCAAAAATAAACAATAAAACATTTAAAAAAATAAATTCCTGCTAGAGTTATTTTCATGCAAATCTGATCTTGCCTCTTCCTTTACCAAAAAGTTTCACAGGCATTTGATGGCTCATAGGGTACATATAATCTCATAGCCATGACTTGCAAAACGTTCATTACCTGGACAGCCCTCACCTTTGCAGCCACATTTTCTACCCTCACTGTTTTACCCATGCCCTCTTTCCAATGTTCAATGTCTATTTTTTCTGCAAATTTTTATGTGTATTACATCCTGTCTTTTAGTATAACCCCTAATATATACACTGAATTCCTAGTGACTCCTATGAGCCTGCAGGGCATGGTTCAAACATCACCTCCCTGACCCTTCTAGACAGCTAGTGTTCCTGTTCTTGATCTACCTGCTTCCATGATAGTACTCACAGCACTGTGCTGTAATCATCCTTGAATTCGTACACTGGAGCTGCTTTTGATTACAAACTAGGCCTATTGATATTTACATTCTAGTCATGTATTCCAATGGCTGACACCTAAGAAGAACACAATAAATATTTATTTAATGAGTTGATATAAACAAAACTCTCTCTGTCTGAAAAAAAAAAATCCTGATGTTTACTTTATTTCCCAAGTATGTTACTTCATGCTACTTCCAGGAAGTAACACATGATTTCTTAAGTGAATTTTGGTGATAGAAATTCCAAAAACCTATAGAGCTGTATTTTGATCAGATGGCTTTTTGACTGGACTCGGTGTAACCATCTACTCCATTTAAAAGTAAGGTGCATGGGCGCCTCAGTGGCGCAGTCGGTTAAGCATCCGACTTCAGCCAGGTCACGATCTCGCGGTCCGTGAGTTCGAGCCCTGCGTCGGGCTCTGGGCTGATGGCTCAGAGCCTGGAGCCTGTTTCCGATTCTGTGTCTCCCTCTCTCTCTGCCCCTCCCTCGTTCATGCTCTGTCTCTCTGTGTCCCAAAAATAAATAAACGTTGAAAAAAAAAATTAAAAGTAAGGTGCATTGTGCAAAAGAAGCTAGATAAACTTTCATGGTATGATTCTATTTAATTAAATTTTAAAAACTAATCCATAAGAACAGAGGACAGTGGTATCTGGTAAAAGGTTTGAAAGCCTTCTGGAATATTGAGATGTTCTATAACTTGATCTAGATGGTAGTTACAGAGATGTAAGCATATGTGAAAATGAATTAAGCCAACAAGGAAATGGGATGACTGGTAGTATTACTACTAGTAATGATTTTTATAAGCAGGGCTGACTCTAAGACTTTCAATATAATCTGCATCATCAAGGCTACCATTCTGAGTCAGCACTAAAAGAGGGGGCATGGTTGGTTGGTCAGTTTCAAGAAGACTGACTTAACACCCAGGTTTGCAAAACGTCAGGGGTTTTAAAGACCCGCTGAATTTGACCCCTGGGTCTCACCCTATTAATTTTTATAGATGGTGTGACAGTTTGAAACCATCTCTGTGAATCAAATTATTTGATATCCTCCCTTCAAGAGTAGGGCCTAACTTCCCTCCACTTAAGTGTGGGCTGAACTTGCTTCTTTGAGTAGAAAACAGCCAGTGAGAAATGATACAGTGAGATTTGGGAGAACAGGTAGTAAGAACACACTGAGGCTTCTGTCTTTTTCACTCTTTCTGGGATTATTCACTGTGGAAGCAGGCAGCTGCTCTGATGTGAAGGGGCCTGTGGAAAAGGCCATACAGTGAGAAACTGGGGCCTCCACAGCAGTGTGATAGGAACTGAAGCAGTCTTCCAACACCCATGTGATGTGCTTGGTGGTAGATTCCTCAGCCCAGGTCCAGCCTTCGAGATGTCTGTATCCTTGGCCAGTATCTCAACTGTCACCTCAGTAGAGACCCTGAGTCACAGCTGTACAGCTAAGCCACTCTTGTATTCCTGACTCCAGAAACTCTATATGATAATTAGTATCTGTTGTTCTCAGATTCTAGGTTGTGAAGTAATTTCTTATGCAGCAATAGATGACTATTATGTAATGGGAAACTAAGGCCCAGAGAAGTTAAGTAGTTTGTGTGGGATCACACATGCACATTGTCATAATCAAGATTAGAACCAGATTTGTCTCTTCTATTGCCTAACTCCTAGAGCTGTCATGAATCTGAGAAGAGATATTTTTCTAAAGCATTTAGAACAGTTTTGACACATAGTAAGTTGTCAACCGTGTTTGATTTTCACTTATTATTTTTCTTCACAACTGACCTTTCTCAATTGTAATCCAATGTAAAATGCATTGTAGAGTTTGTATCTTCACCTTAACTCCATTGTCATTAAGTATTTTCAAGAAACAAGGATAAAGAGATCTTCTGTCTACAGTGTTCAAAAGCCTAATACTATTCAATTTATATGAATACTGATTGAAAACATAAAGCACCTCTGGCAGAGAAGGCTGTTAATGCCCGAAAGCTTCAAGAATACTTTACAATCTCAGAGGAATAAGAACAGGTGCCATAGTCGGAAGGCAGATATGACCTTGAGTGGTAAAAAACAAGGCTTGAAGAAGCTCTCAAAAAATCTGTCATTTCCTTTGTTATGGAAATTGTAAATACTTGAAGGATACGGTCCTTGAATATTGCTGTTTAGCACCTATAAAAGTAGAATTAAGGATTCACTAACCCTTGGGGGCATCAGATATATGACACTTCCTTTTAGGCTAACTTGTCTTTGAAAGACATTCATATTTGGTCATATTTAAGTTGGGGGGCAAAAGTTTGGGAGTGGATATCTGACTATTTCTGACTATTTCACAGTGAGAGAGCATGTACACATTTGTGTGCATGTTCATTTTTAGAAACCTTGTTTCGATCCACAAATAATTTTTTTTCTTTTTCTATTTTTATTGAGCTGTCATTGACATATAACATTATGTTAGTTTCAGGTGTACAACAGTGATTCAGTATTTGTATACATTAAGAAATTATCATGGGGTGCCTGGGTGGCTCAGTCGGTTGAACGTCTGACTTCGGCTCAGGTCATGATCTCACGATCCGTGAGTTCGAGACCCACGTCTGGCTCTGTGCTGACAGCTCAGAGCCTGGAGCCTGCCTCGGATTCTGTGTCTCCCTCTCTCTCTGCCCCTCCCCCACTCATGCTCTGTCTGTCTGTCTGTCTCTCTCTGTCAAAAATAAATAAACATTAAAAAAAAGAAATTATCACCACAATAAGTCTGGCTAACATCTGTCATATATAGTTAAAAAAATTTTGTTTTCTTGTGATAAGAACTTATAAGATCCACTCTCTTAGCAATTTTCAATATACAATATTACTAACTATAATTACTACAGTATTTTTACCATGCTGTAGATTACATCCCCATGACTTACTGTTTTATAACTGGACGTTTGTACTGTACCTTTACCCATTTTCCCCACCCCACCTCTGGTAGCCACCATTCTGTTCTCTTACTATGAGCTTGTTATTGTAATTATTTTTAGACTCCACATATAAGTAAGATCATAAAATATTTGTCTTTCTCTGTCTGACTTATTCCACTTAGCATAATGCCATCAAGGTTTATTTATGATGTTGCAAATGGCCAGATTCATTCTTTTTATAGATGGGTAATATTCCATTGTGTGTGTGTATGTGTGTGTATATGTGTGTGTGTGTGTGTGTCTGTGTGTGTTTGTATGCATGTGTATATAAATATATATACATATATATATGTATGTATAATATATTTATCCATTCATCTATTGATGGATACTTAGGTTATTTCCATATCTTGGCTATGTAAATAATGCTGTAATAAACATGGGGGTACAGATACCTTTTTGAGTTAGTATTTTATTATTTCATTTTCTTCAGGTAAATATCCAGAAGTGGGATTGCTAGATTGTATGGTAGTTCTACTTTTAACTTTTTGAGGAACTTCAATGCAGTTTTCTATGGCGGGTGCACTAATTTACATTCCCACCAACAGTGCAGGGGGTTCCTTTTCTCCACATTCTCATCAACACTGGTATTTTTTTATTCTATGATAATAGCCATTCTAACAGGTGTCATTGATATCTCATTGTGGTTTTGATGTGCATTTTCCTGATGATTAGTGATATTGAGTATCTTTTCATGTGTCTGTTGCCCATGTGCATGTCTTCTTTAAAAAAATCAGATTTCTGCCCATTTTTAATTTTTAAAATTTTAATGCCAGTTAATGTTAGTACAGTGTTATAATAGTTTCAGGTGAGCAATATAGTGATTCAACAATTCCACACATCACCTGGTGCTCATCATGCCAAGTGCACTCTTTAATCCCCATGGCCTATTTCACCCATCACCCTACCAACCTCCCCTCTGGTAACCTCCAATTCATTCTCTTTGTTAAGAGTCTGTTTCTTGATTTGTCTCTCCCCTTCTTTTTCCCTTTTAATTGTTTGTTTTGTTTGTTAAATTCTATTTTTGAGTGAAATATGATATTTGTCTTCTTTCTGACTAACTTATTTCACTTAGCCTTAAATTCTTTAGCTCTATTCATGTTGCAAATGGCAAGATTTCATTCTTTTTTATGGCTCAGTAACATTCCATTACATACATGTATACACAGATACTTGGCCTGCTTCCACATCTTGGATATTGGAAATAATGCTGCAATAAACATTGGGGTGCATGTATCCCTTTGAATTAGTGTTTTTGTATTCTTTGAGTGAATACCCAGTACTGCAATTGCTGGATCATAGAGTAGTTCTATTTTTAACTTTTTGAGGAATCTCCATACTCTTTTCCAGAATGGCAGCACCAATTTGCATTCCCACCGATAGTGCAGAGGGCTCCTTTTCTCCACATCCTAAACAATACCTGTTGTTTCTTGTGTTGTTGATTTTAGCCATTCTGACAGGTGTGAGGTGATATTGAACTATAGTTTTGAGTTGCATTTCCCTGATGATAAGTGATGAGCATCTTTTCATGTGTATGTTGATCATCTGAATTGTCTTCTTTAGTGAAATGTCTGTTCATATCTTCTGCCCATTTTTAATTGGGTTATTTGTTTTTTAGGTGTTGAGTTTTTTGTTTATGTTTTTGTTATAAGTAATCTCTGTGCCAAGCATGGGGCTTAGACTCATGACCCTGAGATCAAGAGTCACATGCTTTACTGACTCAGCCAGCCAGGTGCCCCTATGGCTATTGAGTTTAAGTTCTTTATATATTTTGGATAGTAACCCTTTATCTGATATGTAATTTGCAAATATCTTCTCCCCTTCTTAGGTTGCCTTTTAGTTTTGTTCATTGTTTGCTTTACTGTGCAGAAGCTTTTTATTTTGATGTAGTCTCAATAGTCTAGTTTTGCTTTTATTTCCCTTGCCTGAGGAGACCTATCTAGAAAAAGTTGGTATGACCAATGTCAGAGAAGTTACTGCCTGTGCTCTCTTCTAGGATTTTCATGATCTCAGGTCTCACATTTAGGTATTCAATCCATTTAGAATTTATTTTTGTATATGGTGTAAGAAAGTGGTCCAGTTTCATTCTTTTGCATATTGCTGTCCAGTTTTTCCATTACCATTTGTTGAAGATACTATTTGTTTCCCATTTAGTATTCTTTCCTGCTTTGTCAAAGATTAATTGGCCATATAACTATGAGTTTATTTCTCAGTTTTCTATTCTGTTCTATTGATCTAAATGTCTATTTTCATGCTAGTGCCTTACTGTATTGATCACTACAGCTTTGTAATATAACTTGAAGTCCAACATTGTGATATTTCCAGATTTGCTTTTCTTTTTCAAAACTGCTTTAGTTATGAAGGGTCGTTTGTGGTTCCATACAAATTTTAGGGTTGTTTGTTCTAGTTCTATGAAAAATGCTGTTTTTCTTCCCATTTTGAAAATCAAATTGATTGGGTTTGTTTTTTGGATTTTTGTTTTTGCTTTTGCTTTTTGGTTTTTTTTGGTTATTTTCTTATTTCTTTATTTCTTTATTTATTTTTTGCTATTGAACTGTATGAGTTCTTTATATATTTTGGATATTAACCCCTTATCAAATATATGGCTGAAAATATATTTTCTCATTCCACAGGTTGCCTTTTTATTTTTTTGATAGTTTCCTTTGCTGCACAGAAGCTTTTTAGTTTGATGTAGTTCTACTTTTTTATTTTTACTTTTGCCTTTGCTTTTGGTGTCAAATTTTAAAAAAATCATCACTAAGACCAATGTCAAGAAGTTTATCGCCTATGTTTCTTCGAGGGGTTTTATAGTTTTAGGTCTCACATTCAGGTTGAATCCATTTTGAGTTAATACTTGTGAATGGTGTAAGATAATCCACAAAAAATTAATGCAGAAATATTACTTTTGGTGTCAAATCACTGATCTCTTTCTACCTCCAAACTTCAGTGAGTCCACAGAAAGGCAAAAAAAAAATTACCTGTTGAGATATGATACAACAAGCTCCTTTCCGTTCCAGATAGATTCAATTTTCAATTTCATTAAGAAGAGGAAATGTTAAGGAGGGAAATGAGAAGGGAAGGAGATAGGGAAGGAAGAGGAAGATGAGAGAAAATAGGGAAGGAAAGGGAAAGGAAGGTACGAGAAAGGAAGAGAGGGGAAGGGAGGAGAAAGGAGAAGAGGGAGTGAGGGAGGGAGGGAGGAAGGAAGGAAGGAAGGAAGGAAGGAAGGAAGGAAGGAAGGAAAGAAGGAAGGAAGAGAGGTAGGAAGGGATTTTCTTAAATATATTACAATACATGGTAGTAATACAGACCTCCACTGTAGAACCTCATTGAGAACACCGTTTAACATAAAATGGGCATTTATTTTAGCAACTTCTGGTATATGTTATCCAAATTGAAATGTACTCTTGGAAACTTCCCCAAACTATCTGTAGCCCATATGTGAGCACAACTTCCTGCTTTTCCTCCTTTTTAAAGTTATTAAAGTTTTTTAAAAGTTTTTTGAAGTTTATGTATTTATTTATTTTAAGTGTGGATAGGGAGGGCAGAGAGAGAGAGAGAGGGAGAGAACTACTGAGAGAACACAACTTCCTTCTTTTCCTCCTTTTTAAAGTTTATTAAAGTTTTTGTTAAAGTTTTTTAAAGTTTATGTATTTATTTATTTTAAGTGTGGGTGGGGAGAGCAGAGGGAGAGAGAGGGAGAGAACTCTTGAGAGAGTTCTCAAGAACTATGAAATCTTGATCTGAGCCAAAACAGAGTCAGACGCTTAGCCAACTGAGCCACCCCACAGCTTCCTTCTCTGTGATGTTAAAGTTGTATTAAGTATCACAATACTTTTGTGCTCCTCTCCTAAACATATTAAGGTAGTCCTGTCATCTAGTAAGCCTCTGACATGCAAAGCTAACTAGAGACAAGTAGGTATTCTTACCACACCCAAAGATCAGCACCTTATACCACAGAAATAATTTATAAGAGGATATTTTAAAATCACATAAGTCCATGCAATTTTCTTTTTGGTAATTCTAATTTTTTAATGGCTTGTCTTAGTATATAATCTTGGATGAGATGTTCTGTTATCTTAGATATCATGTAAATACACTCCAGACAGTTTCTTGAATGTTAGTGTTGCAAAAAGTATTTGACAAAAGTCACATCTTTAGGCGTCTTTGAGGCTAAGTGAAATGCCACAGAACAAACTGTTAATATATTTTTCAAAAATTTTAATGTTTATTTTTGAGAGACAGAGTGTGAGGGGAGGGACAGACAGACAGACAGACACACACACACACACACACACACACACACACACAGAATCCGAAGCAGGCTCCAGGCTCCAGCTGTCAGCACAGAGCCTGATGTGGGGCTCAAACTCAGGAACTGTGAGATTGTGACCTGAGCCGAAGTGGGACGCTTAACTGACTGAGCCAGCCATCCACCCCAAACTGTTAATATTTTCCTTCACTTGACAAATTATTTGTATCCTGAACTTAGAAGAAATTTTAATGAGTCAGGAGGACAAAGGCAATAATGAAAAGAAGAAAAACAAGGGAGAGTTCAACACTTCAACAGGAACTTTACGTAAGAAAATACTTTAAAAAGAGCTGAATGTCATTAGTTATCACTGCTATGCAAATTAAAATCCCTTATGTCATTACACATCTATAAATGACTGACTTCCTAAGACAGTTGAAAATACCAAATGTTGGTGATGACACAGAGAACTAGAAACTCTCATAAGGCATCAATGGGAGGGTTAAATGTGAAAAAATCCATTTTGAAATTGTCTTGCAGCATTTCCTAAAAACATACCCTTGACCAGCACTTTCATCCCTGTTTGTGTAGAACAGAACCGTACAGTAATGTCACCAGAGATAAGTGGAGAATTTTCAGGGCGACAGTCTTTGTACGTAGCTAAAAACTGGAAATATTTCAAATGTCCATCAATGTTATAAATAGTCATTAAAAAATAAAATATAATATGCAATGAACATGAATGAACTGCTACACGCAATAGCATAGGTCTCACAAATGTAACATTTTACAAAAGAAGTACAAAAGGAGACAGTTGCACAAAATTCTACATTTGTAGAAGTCTCAAAAACATGCAGAACTAATCTCTAGTATTAAAAGTCAGAATTGTGATTAAATCTGAGTTGGTAAGGAGGGTGCAAGAGAGTTAATTCAGCTTTTATCTAGATTATAGTTACATGAGTTTGTTCACTGTGTGATAACTCATCTAGCTATACACATGTGATATGTGCACTTTTCTATACTTCGAACTATAAAATGTAGTGGACAGTGATCATAATAAGGCAGTAGGGGCTACTGTTTTTCAGTGTCCGATACCTTTCCATTATAATAAATATAATATAGTAGTTAATTCTTACAATAATTTTTCTGGATACATATTATTATTCCTTTTTGAAAGGAATGGAGGTTTTGAGGGTTTGAAAGAGGATGTACCCATCTAGAATCACCCAGAGCTAAAAGTTGACAGGAGCAGGATTCTAATGTAGGTCCCTCTGAATCCAAAGCTTTTAATTTTTCCTGACTGATTTTCAGTAGACAGGAATTTAGCTTCTAATTCACCCTGTAGTGCTTCTAGACTGAAAAAAGATTCATTTATACACCATGTAAAAATATTGCCTCCTTTTCCCTACTGTTCTCTAGAAAAAGAAAATGTTCCTGGGGTATTTTGTGAAGGAAATTCTCTTTCCACCCCGTAGAAGTTTTGAATAGCAGTGTCCTTTTCAGAGCCCTCCTTTCTTGTCACTTGCTGGCTGGAGTCTTTCACACCTGACCTTACTAATCAGTGGAAACTTTTATCCTCAGGGTTAAGTAAGATTGCCTATGCCTACTGGCCCAGCCCCCTTGGATACATGCTTTGGCACACTGTCGTCTGAGCTCAGTTTTTCTTCTATTTCTTGTCCTTCCTTTTTGGAGGTTGGCTCCATGCTTTGGAGTTCACTTCATCTTCCTCCTCACAGCCATCCCAGGCCCTGGAAATATCTCTTGGACTTTGTTTCGTAGGGGGGAATGTGGGGTGAATTTAGTAGTGCTCGCATTGTGAAGACTCACAGGTAGGAAGAAGTTAGCTGTTAGAAAAATAAGTAAGGTACCTGACTGAATTAAGTCCAGTGAAGAAACTCAGAGATGAAACTGATGAACAGTTGCCCTTATTTTAATTACCAGTCACTAGGTTAACATCCCAGTCTAGATTGAGAGCTGTTTTCTGAGTTTTCATGAGGCAGACACAGTAGGGAATTCCACCTGCTTATTGTGCACATCACCTTGAGAAGGTAACTAGACTTTTTGAATCTCAATTTCCTCATTTACAAAATGGGAATAAAAATGTCTAACTTATAACTCTATGACAGTTTAGGGAAAATAAATAAATGTGTTTTGTGACATAAAAAAATTGAAAATGTCGGGGTTTTATTAGTATTATTATTTACTTTTTAAAATCTAATCCTCATTCCTGAAGTTCTAGGATATAATGATACATTTTAAGCAATCTTTATATCCTCACTTTTCTTTTTCCTTTCTTATTCCTTAAAAAAATACTGTAGGGGCACCTGGGTGGCTCAGTCGGTTGAGTGTCCGAATTCAGCTCAGGTCGTGATCTCATGGTTCATGAATTTGAGCCCCACATCAGACTCTGTGCTGACAGCTCAGAGCCTGGAGCCTGCTTTGGATTCTGTGTGTGTGTCTCTCTCTCTGCCCCTCCCCCACTCATGCTCTGTCTTCTCTCTCAAAAATTAAAAAAAAAATTAATTTAAAAATTCTTTGGAAAAAAATACTTTGGAGTATTTTGTGTGTTTATGAATTAACTCATCATGATCTAGCAAACAAAGTGGATTGCAACAGGATTCATATGCAACAAGTTACTAATGGAACGTACGTCGATGGTATTGGCAATGAACATTTTCTTAAAAAGAGCTTTGCAAAATTGGCAGTATTCTTTGTGCTTCACTTAGAGTAGTAATTAAAATGTGCACTATCTGTTAAAACTCTGAAAATTATCAGATTATTTTATGAGTATTATAGCTGTGACTTGAATTCCAGTTAAGGTTTAAATAAGACATAGAACATTACTAGAATTACTGTTATACCTGCCATTCCTACGATGTTTACATGCACTCTGTGGGTGTTCTTATTCCTCAAAACAAGTCCGTGAAGTGCTTTTTAATATTCCTATTTTACATGAAGGAATATGGAAACTTTTCCAAGGGAATTTAGGAAACTAGATAGCTACTAAGAGGCAGAGCTGGGATTTGTATTTGAGTGACTCAAATCTTTTGCTCTTGTCCCCACATACAGTCTATCTACACAGGCTATCCTTTGTTATAAATCTCAACAAGAGTAGCATCTGAGATTCACCTTGTGTTTACATGGTGTCATAATAATTGGTTGAGAAATAAAGTATTTAGTGAATCAGTAGGTTATTAAATGTTCATGTGACCACACTGTGCTTTTGACAGATTTCATATTTTACTTAATTTAAAGTGGGTTTAAATTTATATTCTAACAACTAATCAATTTGTTTCAATACATTGCACAAAGGAAGAAATATTCAAAATAGTTACTTGATTTAGATATAGTAATAATGTGTTATATTTTATTTGAAATAGAATTTACATATGCCAAAATTAGTGTAATACTTTTCCCACAAAACACAGAGAAAATATATATGCCTATGTCTCACTGTGGCTCTCTTTGTGTCTGTTGTCTGTTCATCCATCCATCTGTCCTCCTCTCTAGGATCTTTCCCTCACAAGTGATTTTGGGTGTCTTTCACTTCTCAATCAGTTGTTTTGACATAATTTCATTGATTTTTTTTTAGCTAAATCACTGGAGTTTGTTGTTTTCCTACAATTATTTTTGTTGTTGTTGTTGTTGTTTTTTAATGAAGAGAAGCTGAAATTAAGCATGACAAATTAAATTTTCAAACTTTAGCTGTATAATGAAACAGGGACAAAAATTAATAAACATTATTATATTGAATATTATACCTACTTTACCACTTTAGCTTGCCTCTTTACTTCTCCCTATTGTGCTTACTTACTGTAATGTAATGCATTCTCATAATTCAATATTCAAAGTACATTAAAGGGCATAAGATAAAAGTATTTCTCTCTGTGCTATCTGTGAGCCACTGGATTCTCCTCCCTAGAGGCAACCAATATTTGACTTGTAAATTCCTCCTGGATGTCTTAAGCTTATAGAAGCAAACTTTTCCCCCTCATTGTTCCTTATTTATTCATTTATTTTAAATTTCCTACATGAGGAGCTAGGGGTAAAATCCAGATCTCTCTGAATTAAAAGCCCACGCTTGCAAAACTCTACAACATACCACCTTGCTCTTATCAATACATGGTTCAAGTGTAAGTATTTCAGTACAAAAGCAAAATATGTAGGTCCAAAGTGTGTCCCTGGCTTGAACTGTATTATTTCCTTAGATCCTGGGTTGTAGGGAGCCACAGACCTTCCAGGGCAGAGAGTAGGCAGGCTGCATCCATCCTGCATTAGACACACTTCCTGTGGCCACACCCCCCATGTCCACAGGATGCCCGGAGTCTACAACAGTGATGCTACAAAACTCAAGGATGTGATTCTGCCCATCTCCCACATGAGCACACACCTAACCTTGAGTGTTATGAGTTAATAGACCATACCATCAAGATTATGCCAAACCCTTTTCTCAATAACTTTTCTCATAAAAGTTAAGAATATGGTTCTCAACTAACTGAAAAGTACCAATATATTTTCTAAACAAAACAAACAACCACAAAAATATCCAATTAGTTTCATTCCCAGGAAATCATAAAATATCATTACAGTGGTGCTAATTTATTTTTCACTCCAATATCAAAGACACTCAATGCATAAGTTTAAACAAGTTTACTCTTGAGCCTAATCAATCAACAATATTAACTCTGTAACACATGGAAACATGTGCCAGGAGAGGTCGAGTGAATATGTGAGCAAGTTGATTTGTCCAGGTTCTGGGGCTGGTCTTTGGGTGACTTTGTTCAGGCCGTAGTTTGGCAAGTTGGATAGTCCTCACTAAGCAGGGTGTCTGATTTGTATAGCTCTTATTTTTCCTAATGTAGGCTCTTCCACAAAATAGCTAAGTAATTGTGGGTAATTTTCCTAAGGACCATCTCTTTGTGGTCATATTTTTATCATTTATAAGGTGCAGAGCTTAAACTAGATATCTGTAGTTTGTTTTGAAGAAACTGGAAAGTTTATTCTTTAGTATTTAGGTACAACACTTAGGAAAAACTGTAGAGATGGGTGTCCTTTACCTGATAGTAAAATACCCTGAAAGGAGAAAGATTGTGTCTACACACACACACACACACACAATCAGAACTGATAATTTTTTTTTCAACATTTTTATTTATTTTTGGGACAGAGAGAGACAGAGCATGAGTGGGGGAGGGGCAGAGAGAGAGGGAGACACAGAATCGGAAATAGGCTCCAGGCTCTGAGCCATCAACCCAGAGCCTGACGCGGGGCTCGAACTCACGGACCGCGAGATCGTGACCTGGCTGAAGTCGGACGCTCAACCGACTGCGCCACCCAGGCGCCCCAGAACTGATAATTTTTTTAAAACCAATCAATTCAAATAGTTTTATGTGCATGTAGCACAAAATCAAAGGTTTGATTCATATTTTAACTTCAGGTTCAATGACCTTTGTTGTTGTTGTTTTTTAATAAAAAAATGCCTACAAATCCACAGACAGTCAAATCCAGAATTTTATTATTCATTTCAAAATTCCTCTTCTCAATATAGCAATATTGTAGACAGCAGCACCAGACATAGATTATAAAGTCCAAGAGAACAAAGGCAAAACCAAATAGACTTTTAAAACTCTGCAGATACAACTCCATCTGGAAAGCTATCACATACAACTGTCCAAGTGGAAAAAAAAATAGAAAAAAGGACTAAGAACTCACAGCTCATGTAAGATAAAAAGAATTTCTTTCTCCATCATAAGATGCTGCAATTGCATTTTGCTATTTTCCCCCCAATGTCAGAACAGTGTGATACAATATTGGCGACGTGTGTGTTAGCAGAGTGGAAAAAAAAAAACTAAATATCACACCCGGGAACCAGATGCTGACAACCCTTTTTGGCAGATGGACTGTGATTCTCTCTCCTGTGAAATCAAACATTCCAATTTAAATGGCTCTTTGATTTTAGGGCAATGATAAAAGGAAAAAGAAGCTACATGAGGAGAAGACAGAAAAGTTAAAAAAAAAATGAGCAAAACGGAAAGAAGATAAAGACAGGTGAGAAAAAATATATCAGAAATAAATGGGAAACATGGGCAAGTAGAAAAGGAGAAATGTAGGCTGAAGATCATTTGAACAGCAGCAGTGCAGAAGCACCAATGATATTTGACAAAATCAGGCTATGACGTGTGAAGTTTATTTACTCTTTGTAATAAACAAATTTTTCATTTTACTATCTGCTTTAAGCCCACTTGGTTGGTATTATACATTAGGAGTTTTTATTTTAGGACCCAAAAGCCAGCTTTATTTTATAGATTTGTTGTGTGGTTCCGTCGATTATTCACTAAACATGATTTAGGCACCTCAGATGCGCCAAAGACTGGTAGGATTTGTAGCAGGTAGGTTTAGTGATAGTGCGCATGTGGGGAAGGGGTGTGAATGCGCATGCACAGGTATCTAAAGCGCATCATGAAATCAACATATCTGTCTTAATTTTCTGCGTTCACTAGTCATTCTCAGTGCTGCATGTGTCTGCTTGAAGCACGTATTCCGTGGCTTGATGGCTACCAACTCCCAGCTTAAGATAATTGACCAGATTTCTGGATAAATGGCGAGGGACAGGTTAGCCAGAATCTGGTTCCTTATGGGACCGTATGCTGGGTTATTGTACTTGTCAACTTGGTTATTCTGTGACCTACATTTCTAAAGATCCCTGTCCTGTATGATTTCCTTTATTTAAAGGATGGGAGTTGATTGAAAGTAAACTGAGGCGAAGTAAAGCAGAAGCCATCATGTTCTCAAGATGACCGATAGAGGTGGTGTCAGTGGATTCCCTTTTCCGCCCACAGCTCTCCATCCCAATTACCATCCTTACTAATGAACATTGATAGATCTGCGGTCGGACACCAGGCACATAGCTGCAAACTCACAGCCAAAAGACCCACATCTGTCATAGATGTCATTAGCCCCTTTCATGATTTTGGTACAGGTGTTTTGTCTGCAGCTCCAACTTGTTCACCAGCATAAAGGATGGTTAATGGTTTTGGTCCCTTTTTTGGCCTTTACTTCCCCAGTGCTTCCCAAATTGTCTGAAGTCCAGTTCATAATTTCATAAGAATTATGGTAGTTCTGTTTCCCTGAATTCACCCTGATGAATACAGACAGAATGTCTTCACTACTGTGTGATTTGAGACAGGACAAAAAACAGTCAAAGTTCAACTACTTCTTGAGATACAGGAAGGCTATGACCATGGTTAAAGATACTACATTTTATTTCTATTTATTTATTTATTTATTTATTTATTTATTTATTTTTTATTAAAAGGAAAATACTATTTGTCTTAGCAATGCAATGCTATTTCTACCCTCCCCCACCCCCAATTCCCCAGGTGTGGCTACATTATTCCCGTGCCTGTCCTTTGCACACTAAGGGAAAGATGTGGATGAGCAATTTGATAAACTGCTTCGGATGGGGCTTGGTGCCTCAAAGTCATGTTTGCATCATACAGCTCCTTGCTTATCTGCCTTCTAGGGAATGTCAGTTCAGTTTATTGAAGGACTTTTATTTTGCACAGGGGACAAGCAATTTGAGAACAGAGCTAAAATGATAAGATAATAGAGGATATTGGAAATGCTGTTTAAAAAAAAAATGGACTACAGAGAAAGGAAGAGCCAATGCTAAAACAGAAATATAGAAGGAGAACAGAGATGTCTAGTAGAGAACTTTTTAAGTTGCTTGCAGTATTCCATAAGATATAAACTCTCCTATTTTCCTATGGAAGCCAATAAAAAAGCTACATTCCTCGCTCTTTTACTTTACCAATGTGACATTTGCAATAAGTACAATGAAGGATAACCGGTTCACTGCTCTAGCAAATGAGTGACCAAGAGAACCACATCCTCTTCATACCAGCCCCACAGTCATCAAGACAGAGAATAGGGACATGATTAGCAATCACATAGTCCAAGCAAAAAACACCCTTGTTAAAAAAAATCAGTAAAACCTTCCCTTTTGAGACCTCGCCCCCCCCCCCAGAAAAAGACCATAGGTAACTCCCAGAAGTTACCTTATTTCTAATTGTTAATTAGTCTTTTGAAGCTGCGTTGATTTTTTTTCCTATATAAAAAAAGTAGAGTCTCAAAAAAACCCAAAAACACCCTTATTAAAGGAAACAGGGAAAGAGATCAAGAGAATGCATTCAGTCCCACAAATTTGTAACAGCCCACTGAGAAGCATGCTTGAACTCATCACAGCTAGGCATTCCATGGATTGTGCTTCTGGAGAGGGAGCCCACCCCCCTGCTTCTTACTTATTGATGGGGAACTTGGGAGGAGTCAGGGAGCATGTAGTCGACTACCTATGTAACAACAGGACCTAACTGGCCTGTGAAACTTCTTGCTGGAAAGAGGAATATGCAGGGTTTGGAAGTCAGTTTGTATGGTAGTTTCATACTGATACATGCCTGTGCTGTATCAGCTATGAACCTTGTAGCTCTTTCTGCTGATCTAGCTCCAGCTTGTTTCTAAAGGTGGAGGAGGGGTAGTCATGGGGGACATTCAGCACAATGGACTTGCCTCTCCTCTATAAGTCTTTTCTAAGAAATTACTTATTTGGAAAGTTAGGATAGAGAGGTGAAGAATGAACCACTGCTAGCATCCAGCTAAATTATAAAATCACTAGACATCTTTGTTTATCCAATAGGACTCCCAAAGTAAAATGGTCAAAATGGAGCCTAGGACCTGAGTGGACATACCCTGTTCTACTTTTAGCATGTCAGTTGCCAATTTCCCAAGATTGACATAAATATGTTAACACTAGAAAGCTCTCAGAACAATTTCAAAGTGATTACTTAAGTTAAATTCAAAGAGATACTCTGTAATGTTGCCCAACCTTGCAATGAACCATCTAGTAAGTGATGGTTCACCTCTTTGTTAACCAATGGAATTTGGCTTGGGTACTACCTAGACAAATGGCATGAGAGTACACTTAAACTAATCTTCCCTGATATCACATATTAATTTATACAAAGTAGGAGTTGTAACAGTATTCCGTTTTGTGAAGACATGTATCTTGTGTAACTTTTCAAGCAAATGAATGACCAAAAATGCTCTGAAAAGCCTTATTTGAATGGAAAATACCTAGTACTTAATTTGAAATCTATTGCCTGGATAAGAATTTTAAAATTTCTCAAAATAAGATTACCAGTGTCTCATTCTCCTCTGTCTTTCTCTTAGTCACCTTCTCTCTCACATTCACACATTCTTGTAGTTTATTAATCTTATTTATGCATTTATGCATCCCATATATTTGGAAGCATCTGACATACCCAAAGCATCCAATTTTTATTAGATTCCTTATACATATTAGTTGAAAAATAAACAGCAATTCTTTAAACCCACTTTGCCATAGGTAACTTTTGGCCCCAACCTTCACAAAACAATTACCACAGTTTTCTCTTGGGAGACAACTGATCATGCTAAGAAATAATGTGAGAAGATTCTTTGTCTATAGAAGTGTTTCTTTCTA
The DNA here is from genome assembly GCF_018350155.1 of Leopardus geoffroyi. Lineage (NCBI taxonomy): Eukaryota > Metazoa > Chordata > Mammalia > Carnivora > Felidae > Leopardus > Leopardus geoffroyi. The sequence goes on along the minus strand of NC_059328.1, from coordinate 122,894,347 downwards.
ATGTGAGAGGTCATTCTAAGAAATTGTAAGATCTGGGAAAATATACAGAGAACAATAGTTCATCCTAGGCTTGAGGAGTAGGAACGGACACATTTTATATCTATTCTAATTGTAAGCATAAGTTCCTGACTGTCTGATACTATGGAAACAGGGACGGATGCTAGGAAAGTTGCGCTGTGATTATAAATTATATTTTCACATTGAGGACCTCTAGGTTTATACACACCCTGAGAGAGTATGGCTTCACTGCAGGAGTCTCAGAAGTGATGTGAAGCATTAAGTCAGGAATGTCTTAGTTATCCATACTAATTGGTCTGAAAATGACAGTTATGTAAAAATCTCGGGGTCAGAGATCTGCATTATTTACTGGTGGAACAAGCTTTCAATTCTTTAAGTAGAATGAAAAAAATAAATATTTGCTGCATGAATTGCTTACAGAAAAGGTGAGATAAATTCATAAGTAAATCTATTACAAAGCCTGACTGAAAACTAATGGTCTACTTTACACATTAGAACTTAAAATGCAGCACTCAATAATGGGAAAGACATTCTTAATCTCTTCACTGTTATTTAATTTAACATGTTGGGCAACAGGTTCATTAATCATTTCATATTAATATTCAAGTGAGAGCGGAGATGCTGGAACACGTTCTATTGCAAATAACAATTCCATTTGGCTGGGTGTTGTCTTAGGCATGATGGGGAGGAAACAGGAAGGAAGATTAACTTTCTGATACACCTATTTCTGCTCCATTACTCTGAAAGTCTTTTCTGAACCATTAGGAAAACTTAACCAGAGTAAAGACAATCTTGACATCTACCCAGTTCTAATAAATAAAACCTCTTTTATTTAAAAATTTATGTTTGCTTATTCAAAACATAATCACACTTATAAATCATGGCAAAGGAAGAGTTATCATTAATATCATCCTAGATTTTCACTCACCTTTGGGGCATATGATAACTAATGAGAAAAGAAAAACAAAACAACTATGTATTGAGCTCTTTTTCTGGGCTCTGAAATTGCTTTTTTAATATTATTATCTAATAAGTTGATATACATGTGAGAAATCCCTTATGTTCTAAATTCTTTATGCAGAGACATCATATGTGGAAAGTATAATAGAAGAAAGGTGCTGTGTAACTTAAAGCATTTACATTGTGTGTTGAAAGATTATATACATTGTTATTAGTAAATATGAAGCTTTATGAAATATTAATGACAATGTGTAGAAGTCTTAAAAACTTGATCTTATTTAATTCTCACAAAGACCCCAGGAAGTAAATATGTGTATGCGTATTTAATAGTCAAGGCAACTGAGGTTTAGACATGCTAAGTAACTTGCCCCAGGTCACATAACTGAGTGGTGAAGTCAAGAACCAAAATGTAAAGGCTGTCCTTTAGCCATATGTTCAAGAAATGGAAAAAGTGGTAAATTCATCACCCAGAATTTAGTAGCCTGCAACCTAAGAAAAAAGAGAAAATATGCTGCACTAACTTTCCCTTGATCTGTAGTTAAAAATGTAGACTGGACACTCCCCTAAGTGCATGTAAAGCTCATTAACAGCTCAATAGTCATATTCACATATGCAGGCTTTTTTCTTTACTGTCTTGTTAATATTCACTTTGAGCATCTCTGTAGGTTAGGGGAGGTTGTCACAGGTTCTCTCCTTGACCCAACATGTAACTGTCATTTATTTCCATAAGGAATTTTGTATTCTGTATTAATGAACAAGGTACAGAAGATGAAATGCAGGACTCATTACGTTTCTTTACTTTCTTCGAGATCTTTGTTTACCTCTGGCTTAAATCAAAGTGAATCACTTTCCCAGGTATTGTGCCACCTCTAAAACAAGGAGATTCTCGGGTGAAACTCAGACAAATAGTCAGAAATCTGGGTTAGAGAGTCTCTTTGACTCACCCCTGCGTCTCATTTCCAGCACAGAAGAGCATCACCTTTTGAATGATCTTATTCAATATGATTCGAGTGGTGGGAAGTTTTTAATTACCCTTTCTGGAACCCTTTGTTCAAAACTTTTCATTCTAGTTTTCAAAAGATAATGCAATCAGAATTGGACTTACTGGATTTTAAACATCTTCCCGAATCCCTTCCTTTTAGGAACACAAATACCAGTTATGCTTTTTAGCTTCTTTTGCCCTCTGGGCAGGAAGTGTCATCCAATTATGCTGCTACAACTTTCTTTATGCCTCTTTCTTTATAAGTTAGAATCTCATTAGATTTTATGAAAAGTTTCAGTAATATACAGTGTATTGCAATTGTGAGCTTTGACATCTGTCTTAATATGATGTTGCACAAACTTTGAGAGTATTTATTTATGGCTATATGTCTCATTATGCACCAGACTACAGCTTGCTAAAACCGAAACCATTTTTATGCCTGTACTATGTCATGGAAGGAAGTAAGACTCTCTTGACAGATTGCTTATTCTCACTTCTAAAGAAGTCCAAGAGCATAGAAAGATGTTGCTAAAGGCATTTAAGGAAAATAAGGTCATCCTGTCACTGGTAAGGGCCCTGGGATCACTTCTCTCAGGCTTCACATGTGACCCTCAGATCCCTAGACTCACAAATTCAATCTTGTCAGGAGTATCTGAGACTTGATTATATCTGGATGCTGAGTTGAATTAAAACAGCCCTAATGAAATGGTATTTAAAACATGAATGACCAGGTATTAATTTTTAATTAGATTTATTACTACCAGAGGAATGTGATAGTCATATCTCCTGGTCAATATTCTCTCCTGTTGGTCCAGTATTTTAAAGCTAAACTATGGTAAAAGTTGCTTAACATTAAAACAGGGTGAATCCACTATATTTGAATGTTCAAGAGCCTCAAGAAATTAAAGCCTCAGGCATTTATCTAAAGAATTCCTTGCCACCCAAACTATACAGGTTGAACCTTTTATTAGGATCCCTTCTCTCAGGCACTACTTGAACAGTACTAGGAATCATCTCTGGTCCCTTACTATTCCCATGTTCTGTTATCAATCAGTGTATTTTTTTCTGACAGACACTTGACCTAAAAAAATAGAGCTTTTGATGGTTACAGTTAAGTATTGCTAGCTTTGGGACCCTTGTATTTTGAGAGTTTTTTGTTAAAAGAACCACTCTCTCTTAAGGTGATTCTGACTTTATCCATAGGTGTTGATTTGTAGTTTAATCCTCCAAGGGTAATTTTATTTTCCCCATTGTACCACTTTCACTTTGAGTTCAGTCCATGATAGAGTGCTAGAAATGGTCAGTTTGTCACATGGGAGTCATGAGACCAACTTCAGGAGACAAGGCATAAGCCAAAGACACCTATCTAATATGGGCAGACAAATGACAGGACATTGATTGTGTTAGATTAAGCTGGGATGAGTCCTACGGATCCAAGGTAGATCTGGAAGATGAAATGCCTAGGGGGAGAAAAAAAAAACCCTACACTTGGATCAGATAGGAATTCCAGGGGTACTTGATCTAAGATTCAAGATGGATATGAATTGTAAAGAATTGTCAAATGAATCTTGAGCAGTATTTATAATCGTAAGTTTTAGGGTCATCCAGAGCTGGTTCTGAAAGTGTTTAGCTGTGTGAATTTAGTTAACCTAAATAACCTCTCTGAGTTTATTTCCTCAGCTGTAAAAGTGGGAAAATAATAATGCCTACCTCACAGGGCCAGGCAAGTTAAGGAAGAGAGTTTATGGAAAGACTGAATTCAGTGTCTACACCATAGAAAGCACTCAGTCAGTGAAAACTGCTGTTATATTCATGGAATGTAGGTATTGGTTTTATTTTATTTTGGAAGGATTATCAATTGATGGCTAAAAGCATCATTGGGTTTTATTTAGGAAATAAGTGTATGCAATAAGAAATGAGTTTGGGCTTTTATTGGACTATAAGACACTCTATGTATGTATGTGTATATAACTTATATACATATATTCTATATCATATATATACTCATATATTCTTTAACTGATTGGCAGGACTAGCTATAACAGAAGTATGTGCCACAGGGATGAAGCAGTTGAAAGCACTGACTCTGGAACCCATATGCCTGAGGTATAATTCTGGACTCTGTCTTTGCTAGCCACTTAGGCAAGCTTGGACTTAGGCAAGTTATGTGCCATCCTTGAAACATGAAATAGGGATAATAATTATAATTTCCAAGAGTTGTGAGAATGAATGAATTAGCCAATATAAAACACCACAAAGAGCACCTGGCCCATTATAAGCACCACTTAAGGAAACTCATCACATGGTTGGTTTTAGTTAACCATGACAATATGTAGACATCAGTGTTTCCAATAAATTGGATCTGCCATTATACCTCCTCCTCTAAAGTCTCATTTCCTTCTGCTAGAGCGTTTCTCTTTCTATACTTTCCTTGGGACTATTCCAAGTTGCTTTTCATATAAGACCCTACAGTTATGTTTGAGAAGCAGTCAAGTATGAACTCAGGAAGTCGTTCTCAGTAACCCAACTCTTATCCCATCTTTGCCAATGTACAAATTTATTTTTGTGTCTAAAGAAAAGAAAAGAAGAAAGAGAAAAAGAAAGAATGAAAGAACAAGCAAACATGCATGAAATTACCAAATTCCAGGGCTGACAACGAACTAACAATTTCTTCAGGTTCACTAGCAGGTAGTGGTGGTGTAGATGCGGTAATATATCTGTGACATATATTTATTCAGCATTCATTCAACAAATATATACTGATCATCTCCTAGAACTTGTACTGGTTGGCTGGTGAATTATACATAAAAGCCATAGCTCTTTCCCCAGAGATGCTCCAAATCTGGTGAGGGTGACTGACTGTGTCAGTTTGCTAGAGCTTCCATAACAAAATACCATAGACTGTGAGGCTTAAACAACAGAAATTAATTTTCTCAGAATTTTAGAGGATAGAAGTCCAAGATCAAAGGTGTTAGTAGTGTTGGGATATTCTGAGGTGTGTCTTTTTGGTTTATAGATGGTCTCTTCTTGCTATTTTTTCATATGGTCTTCCTTCTGTACCTATGTCCAAATTTCCTTTATTTATGAGGGTACCAGTCATATCAAATTAAGAGCCAGGCTGATAATCTCATTTTAACTTATTTATTTATTTAAAGACCCTATTTCTACATACAGTCACATTCTGTGGTACTAGGGTTAGGACTTCAACATATGCATTTTTGGAGGACACAATTCAGTCCATAACACTAATATATGGGCTATTATCACATGGTATATAAGTATAAATATGGAATAAATACACAATAACATGGGAGCCTGACTCTGGTTGTGGCAAAGGGTAATGGGATTTAGGGAAGAAGATGCTGAGGGAAGGTAGAAACTCAAGGACCTTCAGCCTATTCTTCACATTCAGGAGTATTTGCAGGGTTCCTGGTGGTCCCCAGATCACCTCCCAAGCTATTGTCTCTTCCTCTTACAGCACTTTGTTCTACATATCTCAGAAGCCGAGTGACCTGACTTCGTTACACTTTCACCTGTTGCTTTTAGAAAGTGAGCCCTGGGTTTTTGTCTAACTGCAAAAGGGCAATGTGGTCTTATACAACTTCTCATAACTCACCTGAAGAAAGAACACATCTCTTTGAAGGTTTTTAACCATAGGGAAAGAGGCAGTAGAAAGTCACAGCTGTATAAGAGCAGTCAGAATGAAATTCAATCCTGATGTGTATAGGAATCTAAATGAATCTCCTCTCAAACATGTAACTTCCTGGCTCTTCCTCTAATCTTGGACATGGTTCTCAGTAAAGAAGACTGTTACCCTGAACATAAGATTTTTGTTCTTTCCAGTAGAAATGTAGCTTAATAGTTAACTTGGTTTCAGTATCCATTTCTGTCTTATTAATTTTTGACTTTGAGCAAACTTCTCAAGGTCTGTTTACTTTTTAGTAAAATGGTAATAATAATGCCTCCTTCTCATTAGTTCTTTGGTGAGAAGCAAATGGTATAATGCATGAAAAACACTGAATACATACTTGATCCAGAGTAAACATTCAATGAGTATATTTTCCATTTGACTGAAGAACACACAAAGGTGATTATATATAGGGATGAGAATGGAGAGTGTGTAGTTTGAGACTTTTATTCCCTATAGGATAAAATATTTCACAAGGGAATATAGATGGTCTCCTGTTTGGGCAATAGAAGATATGAATAGCAGGAAAATGGGAGGGAAACTTGACTGGAAGAAATACAAAAGGCTGAGGAGACATTTAAAGGTGAAGATATCTCCCTGGGGTGATTGTTCCAGAATCTCAATAAAATATGAGGTTTTAATTGTCACAACAGAGGATGGGTTTTCATTTTTCGTAAAAATAGACTAGTGGCTAGGTAAAGATAGGATTTGTGGGTAATGAAACATCTATATTAACTTATGTAACTAAAACAAATTTCATTTTATCAGTAGATAAAAATGCCTGTTTCAAATACCTGTCCTCTTATATATGACATTCATCAGGATCTTTCCATCAAGATAGAGCTGTGCTGAAAATAAAACAGCACACCTTAGGTAGGTTTGTTGTACAGCTTATTGATGAAATGATTGTGAACCCTCAAAGGGCACAGGCAGCATTCGTATAACAAATGTCAGCTACATCCACTCCCTTTGCCTCTTTCTTTTCTTTCTTCTTTTTTAAGTTTTTTTTTTTTTTTGAGAGAGAGAGAGAGAGAGAGAGAGAGAGAGAGAGAGAGAAAGCATGCATGTGAGCAGGGGAGAAGCAGAGAGAAAGGATCTTGAGCAGACTTCATGTGGAGGCCACACGGGGCTCATTCTTGACCTTAGCCCAAGTCAAGTATTGGATACTTAACTGACTGAGCCACCCAGTCAGTTACATAAAAATATTTTTGTTTAATATTTTAAAAGTTTAAGCAGCATCCACTACTTTTATTTGTTTTTAATTTATTGCCTATGAGAGATGATAAATTTATGGCCGTCCTGGTTACGGTTATTGGTGTTCCCTATCAGAAGGCTGACATGTACTCTCTAGTTCTTTATATTTGGACCATGTCAAATAATCACCTTGCCTCACCTGGATTTTCCCTTTTTTGGAGAGATTGCTGCCATGAACCACTTTGGGAAAAAATCCATAATCCCCTATAATAGAAAAATCATATTGGGAAAACAAGACTTATGCCCATAAAATAATTACAAAGAAATTCAAGCTGTAAAAATTTTAAAGTGCCCTAAATCCTTTTCCAGTCAAAATGTGCTATATACATCAGGAAAGGGAGAAATTAAAATGTATGGAAGGGCCCTCAGGAAGATCTAATAAAGGAAGTAGAGTTTACTTTGAACCTACAAAGGTAATAAAAGGTAACCCATCATATTAAACTAATAAGAGCTAACATTTACTGAGTTCTTATTCCTGGAACTGTACTCAGGGCTTCCTTTTGAATTTTGGAAATCCCTACACCTCTGTGATATATATAGTCTGTTCTTACCTACATCTTACAGGTAAGGAAATTGAAGCTTAATATTGTTAACTTGCCCACTGCCACACTGCTTATACATGGAGGAGGCAGTTTTGACCTTGGGCACTTTGACTGCAGAACACCTATTACTAACCTTCTCCTTGTACTACTAGAGAGGAGGCAGGTGGTTTCTTTACTATTCCAATATGCTGGATCAAATAGTCCCCAAAGTCACATCTTTATAAAACAACAGCAACAAAACAAAAGCAGTGAGACACAGTTGGTCTGCAGTGTGGGTGCTAGGTCTCATTCTTTGCTGAGAATGTTGTTAGGGAGTGTGGCTCTATGATATAATTTGGAATTTTGTAGTTTGCCTTTAATTCATATTAACCTCAATGACCCAGTGACAGAAGTAACTATCAGAGGTTTGGGAATGACATGTGCGCTGGGGATATAATTCTTTTCTTCAATATTCATTCATTCATTAGGCATTTATTGAATCCCTATAATGGTCAGGGCATCATAAAGAAGAAGAGATACAACAAGACAAATAAGACATGGTTTTTATCCACAAAGACCTCACAACCTATTGGGAGAGCAGACACATAAATGAATAAATTACAGCATAGCATAGTCAGTGCCATCATGCAAGATGCTAAGGTTTTTGGGTATTTTTTGTTTTTGTTTTTGTTTTTTTTGTACTGCAGCTTATTGCAGAACTAAAACTAATATCTTTATTTTGGCTCTGACTTGGAATAAATCTTACTTTGCCTCCTGGGACACTGAAAGCTCTGTTGAGAAACTAATAAGTTCAGCCCAAATTCTCAGCAGTGAGCTTGATGAGAAATAACAAATTTTGAGAAGAAGAAAAGGAGTAGGGCAGTTCAGCTTACAAGAACTTGATCCAAATATTCAGAGACAAATTCAGGCTCTGGTTATCTAAATAAGCAGGTGGAGACAGTTAAGAAATTAGCATAAGTTAAATAATGAAACATTCATTTTTACACAATTGAATTACTGAAATCCTTGGCATAAACACATTTCTCTGTCATATGCTGTTTTATTGTTGCTAGTAGAAGGGAAGCATGTATAATTTAAAGAGATACTTTAATTAGAATATCAATTACTTTCAAATATGTATATATAAATAATAAAAAAATAGACAAGGGCATCTTTAAAGCTATAAATTTAAGCATCATTGTATGTCTAGTGGAATGTGACACTTTGGAATGAATTTTTAGAAGTTCCAATATATTTATATACTTTGAATTTTTATAGCGTGGAGTGTCTTGGTCATTTTTTTAGGGTTTTGTTACTATATTCAGTATTCTTGCAAACTAAAGATAAAGTAAATGACTGCTCAAATATTTGACAAGGAGTTTATAAAGAAAAATATGAATGATATAAAATACAGAATGTAATATAATGAAAAGGCACAGCAAATACTTTCTCTTTTATACACTCATATTTCTCAATTTCTGTAACTATCCTCTAAGATATTATGCAATATTGGGAGACAGATGAATTGACAAGACACAGTGAAGGGGATATTCATTATTGACATCACCAGAAGTGCAGGGAAATCCACAGATCAGAGTAGACAAGGAATAAAGTCCTTTGCTCTGTTCGACAGGCTTCCATTCATAATAGGCTCCATAACTTGTAGCTGAGACTCATTCAGCCTGCAGCTTTCCAATTATGGGAGGCAGAGTAGTCAGAACATGCTCTCTGTGAACTCCAAGGTCTTTGGATTTGAACGATGGCTCTGCCCTTTAATCACTTTGGGATTTTGGACAACCAGTTTTATCCTTCTTTTATAAAATGAGAAAAATTATATATTGTTTCATATATCTGTTGTAAGGATTGATTAGATGATATATGTCATCACATAATTTCCCCACTGTTTTCTTTTCCTGTTCCACAAGCCCTGAACTAGCTATCCTTGGTCCCTCCCCCTTGTCAGTGTTTTCATGAGAAAGTCCAGTTAACATTGCCTCTAGAGCAAATCTTGTGTCTGTCCACTTTTCACCATCTTCCCTGACATCTTCTAGACCAAGAATTGTCAACTTTGACATTATTGATGTTTGGAGCCTAAGTCAGCTGCATAATTTGCAGGGACCAGTGCAAAATGAAGTCCTTTGTTCAAAATGCAGGAAAACTGTGACATTAAAGTTACTAAAATATAAACGTTTTTCCTGTTTCCTGCAGTCTCTTTCTTTTCTTGCCATGGTGTTATTTTTCTATCTAATATTGCTCTAGCAAAGAAAAATTAAAAGGTTAAATTATTAACATAAATTTTGGCATTCATTTTTATATTGTGCAATGCCAGTTTTAAATGTAAATTTAAGAGCCTAATTTAACTCCTATGCAGTATCATGGAAATTATGTAAGTAGTCTTCCATAACTTGTGCATTACCAGAACAATGGAAATGCTGTGCAAAACTAACTCATCTAATTTTACTTCACCTCTTGATATGTACATTCTAAATTCATTCTGAATAATAAGGGAAAGAAAAAGGAAACAAGGGTCGTCTTGTTTTTTTTTTCACTGTCATTCAATATCATTCTTTATAAATAAGTTGTTGGTTAATACAATACACTAACACAAGTAAGAAAGGATACATAGGTTTCTTGGTCATGCATGCCGCCTAGGAACTCATTGTTTCTTTGTGCACTAGTGTGGGCACGTGAGGCTCTTGGGCCCTACTTATTCATTCATAAATGTAAAATGGTTATCTTTTACTCACTTTGAGTCTTACTGAAATTCGACAGATCACCAGAACTCTATTGCTCATCAAGTATGGCAAAACCTATGTGTCAGTGGGCAGGAAGTAATGGAGGACATACCTAATGCATATATTTCCTCTACCTAGAAGCATGCTTCATTGTTCAAAAGGGCTTAATTCATAAATCAAACTTTCAAAGATAAAATTATTAAAAATTTCATGACAGTGAACAATAAAAATGGTATGGCTACCTTCTGAGTGTGAGTGGGGACCTATGAGATTTCAGGACATAACCCATGAAGTTGTCCCCGTCGACACTGGGTAATTCCTCTCTTGAGGGCTGTTCTGTGCTCTGCAGGATGTTTACCAACATCTTTGACCTCCGCCCAGTAGATGCTAGTAGCAACACCCGCCCCCCCACCCTTTACAGTCATGACCACCAAAAATGTCTGCAGACATTGCAAATGTGCCCTGGGAAAAATATCCCTCCCTCCCATCAAGAACTATTGCTCTAAACCAAGTCATTCTTGTCTCTTGCTTAGTCTACAGCCTGACCACCTAACCGGCTTCCCTGGCTGCCAAGATTTACATCTCACATTTCATCCACTACATACCAGAGTGATTTTTAAAAAGATTGCCACTCCCCTGCTGAAAACACTACATTGCCCGCTCCTCTTAACGATCCCTCACATACAAAGTCTTACATCCATCCCCACATCTGTAACAAAATTCAAACTTCTTACCCTGGCTCCAAACACCTCTGAAAATCTTTTTCCTGCCTACCTCCTTCTTCATGTCCCTCTGCTCTCGTCTTGCCCACCGCCCACAACCCCACCTGATTTTTTTTTTTTTATGTTTCCATGACTCCTTATGTTTCTGAATTGAAAAGTTACTTCCTCAAAGTGACTTTCTTGACTGTTTTAACTTTGAGCAGAACAAAGAGCAATTTTATTTAAGTAAGAAAAAACGAGTTTATTCGGGAATAGCAGGGGTATTGCAATTTTGGACAAGCAAGCTATCATGAACAATAGGCAAGTCTAAGGAGACAAAGGGTAAGCTTTTATTAGGTTTTAGGGGGAAATTGGGGAGGGTTTTTCTGAACCAAAGTTTACTGGAGAAGAACAAGAATTTGAGGTTATTACAGTTTCTCACTGTCTGCAGACAGTGGTTAGTATGTTGTTGCTGTGCAGGGAGGGATCTTCTTAACTTTCTTAAAGGTGAGAGAGAAATTCCTGTGTGAAAAGTGATCTCCCTTGTCGCAATAATTGTCTTTCTTCTTCCTGCCAGTTACGTAGGCTGCTGTGAGTGAAACGTACATGCGAGCTACCCATTCAGGGCTTCCCAACTCCATTCTAGATGAAGTTTCCTTTGTTTATTTTTGCAACTATCAACATAATGTAGCCATCCAGACATTTTCTATTACATCACTGCATTTGTGTTTTCTGCCCAAATCTTATCTCTATTATTTTTTCTTGCTTCATCATTTATGTGTCAGATGTCCCTCTTCATTCCCTACTACAATAAAGTTCTTTAACAGAGACCTATTTCTTGTTCTCCATACCCCCAGTGCATTGACCAGTGGGTGTCATGGACAGAGCAAGTAGAGGAGCAATAGGTGTTGGATGTCTGAGGAGTAAGAGAACAAAGCCGGTTATATTCTTGTTAAGGAAGCTGAAAGGGTCCTAATACCTCTTTTCTGCTTCCTCTGATTACTTGTTTAACTCTTGCTACTTAGAAAGTTAAACCCAGCGCATCCTGAAACTCCTTTCTATTCAACAGATTGTGATAGCGACTCTCTGTGTTTTACTGATGACTTTGAAGGCTATTGTTTCACTTTTAGCTGGGGCAAACCTCAGGGCCAGAGAGCTAGCTACTCTACTGTGTTCCTAACACTGAATTCCATGTTGCGTTTGCTACTAGAAACTCATTTGTTTGTGTCATTAGAGACATTTTTGTTGTTGCTATAGCACACAAAGGATACTATATTTGAGAGTCAGGAAATGTAGGGTCAAGTTATTGGTTTTGCCATTTACTAGCCATTATAATTTGGACTAGCTTTTTCTTTGGCTTTCACTTTCTTTAACTTTGAATATGGGCTGAGTCTTTAAAATTCTCCAAGTTCTTGGGGCGCCTGGGTGGCGCAGTCGGTTAAGCGTCCGACTTCAGCCAGGTCACGATCTCGCGGTCCGTGAGTTCGAGCCCCGCGTCAGGCTCTGGGCTGATGGCTCAGAGCCTGGAGCCTGTTTCCGATTCTGTGTCTCCCTCTCTCTCTGCCCCTCCCCCGTTCATGCTCTGTCTCTCTCTGTCCCAAAAATAAATAAACGTTGAAAAAAAAAAAAATTTTTAAATTCTCCAAGTTCTAAAATTCTGTAGCATTTATAAAACATAATCCCTGTTTCAGAATAAGAAAGTTCATAAAATTATCAGGAAGATGATATGGCAGTAAGTAAAAGGAAATATTCTCTGGTTACATGTATTAATTTACATATAAATATTAATGTATATTTGTATTAATAAAATGCAAAATATATTTAATGAAATTTAATAAAATGTAAAAAATATTTGATGAAATAGTATATATAATATGTATATATTATATATTATATATATATATATAATTTATATATATATAACAAAATCCAGTAGAGCTGTTATATAATCTTCTTAAAATTTGAACCTTTGGGAGACTTTCAAAAAATGTACCCCAAATTAAAACATTAATTAAAATACATCACACATGTCAGAGTAAAGCAAATTAATTGATTTTAAAAAATCATCTCTTTTTTACTATCTACAGAGTTAGGAAAGGCTATTTGGAAAAGACTGGTCTTGCTAAAGTAAATTATGAAATCTAGACAAATAAAACCCTATCTCCAGTATGGCTCTTCAATTTCTGAGTGTGTGGAGGAAAAGGGTGGGGGGAGTATATATACAAATGGATTCCTTCAACTCTTAATGAAGACATGATGGAGTGCTTGCCCTTGGCAAAATTGTGGTTGACCATTCATCTTGGTGGCATTCTGTCAATTCTCCATCACCCCAATCTACCTTCCATTTGCCCACCATCAATTTCTGCTTGAGGGAAAATATTCATCATTGTCAGAAGCCAAGCAGCCTCTTCAAGGTGCTACAGGGCCATGGCTATCATATAAGTAGGGGCAAAATAGAAGGACAGAAAGAGGTGGGTGGCATTATTTGGCAGGTAACTCTTCCAATAATCTCATTCTATTCTCCCCTTACCTGTGTACCTGGTTACCAGCATCCTGCTGGAACTATGGATATGAAAACCCTTTAGTGGATCTTTGTTCAGTCCTAAAAGACCCTACACTTATCTGTTACTATCTCTCTTCCCTCTGCCTCCTTGAGCATTGATGTAACTGACCACTGCTTGTGGGTTATTGATGGGTCTAGCAGTGGCCCTGGAAAGTTGTTGCACATTCCATTGGCCAGGGTTCTTTGATATTTGTCATATAAGATTCATGGCTTTAGGGTTGGACAGTATTTTAGAGTTCATTTTTCCAAATTCTGCAGAAATTCTCTCTATTATATCTCCAAAAGATAATCTATCTTATAGTTTCTGCTTGAGCCACATTCAGTGACAGAGAATGTACCAGTTTTTTTAAGGCACTTCCTTCTACTGTTAGACATATGTAATTGGGGGAAAGTAGCTTTTATCTTGACTCAAGCTAGACTTTCCTCTGACTTCCACTTACTGATCTCAGTTCTATCCCATTTGAATGCCACATACAATATGATTACTTCCTCCCCCCACCCCCAGATGTCAGATTACTTCTCATGTTCTCTAAATCAGGAATTCAAAAATCATGTCATGCAGCCTGAATGAAATTCACAATTATACTTTGGCTTATACAATGATATCCTTATTCTGTATTTTAAAGTATGATTGACTTTTTATTTAGCTCATGTAATAGTGCCTTCTGTATGTCCATTTTAATGTTTATTTATTTTGAGAAAGAGTGTGCACATGTGCACTCAATTGGACGAGGGCAGAGAGAGAGGGAGAGAGATAATTCCAAGCAAGCTTTGCACTGTCAGCACAGAGTGGAGCTAGATCTTAGGAACCATGAAATCATGACCTGAGCTGAAATCCAGGTGGATGCTTGACTGACTGAGCCACCCAGATGCCCCTAGTCATTTTTTTAAATGTTCTAAAAATACTAATTTCCTACCCATGGTAGCCCTATGAAATAGACTCCCATTATTCAATTATGATCCCCTTTTCAAAAATGAGAAAACTGAGGCACAGACAGGAAGTCAGTAGTGGAGCTGTGATTCAAACCCAGGCAAAATGGCTTGAGAACCCATACTCTTCTTAGTAATGATGCTATGCTGTGCCCTTTAAAATATTAACATTTTATAGGATAATCTAGATTTCTGCTTTATCTTGAAACATGAGATATTTTAGTTTTACTGAGCTCACAATCCCATGAGACAAGAAACTACAAGAAGTGAGGACCATTTAGATGTTAGAAATGGGCTGTTCAGTTTGCCTCAATTTTAAACCATTCTTCTGTACTCCATAGCCTACCCACTTGTGGATACTTCCTGCCTATGTCCTCTAAGCATTTATGACATTGAGTTGAATTTTATCCTTACTGTATTAAGTATATTTTCTTCAACAATTTTTTCATAGGTTCAGAGTTCAAAGTTCTTAGATGAAGACAGAAAGTAGCAAACTTAGACAAATATAGATTTTGGGAAGCCCACTTATGCTTTCTTTTTGTGTGATTACATGAAGGGTATGAGGGGGAAGAAAAAAATTGACCTGATAATAAAACAACTTAAAATGTTCATGATATGTGAATTTGAGGCTGTATAGAATTGAAAATATTTGAGTACATTTCAATAATGTTAGTGATCTGAGATTCCATGGGGAACATGGCACTGTGAATATGGTAAAGACTACTGGTTAGTCTTCCATCCCAGACAAGGGCTATTCCATAATTTGACTATGTTGAATGGATATCTTTGCCACTGAGAATGAAGGCAGAAAGAGGAAAAGTACCATTAAAAATGGTCGATAAAGAAATGACTAAGTCAAATATAAAATCAACCAATTAAAAATATGTAGGATGTACTTAATATTTACAAGATAACAGTGAACTAACTATAGGAGAGGGAGGATCAGAAATTTCCTTATTTAAATATAGACAATGTTCTCAATAATACATTTTAAAACATAGAACTTCAGCCTTAAGAACCATAATGCTTTTGTTTGAATTATTCTAGAAAAAAATCTGGATATTTATATACTGTGGATTTATATGTAAGAATTGCTTTCATATATCCTTCTTTCTCTGATTCATACAATAAGCTTTTGGGTAGGTAGAGTAAATATCATCGATACCTTCATTTTGCAATATGGGTTTGGCTTTATCCTCTTAAAAAGTCTTGTCCTTACGACCACATTATTAAGATGTATACAAAACATTTCAAGTATCTGATCTAACTCATGATATTTTTCCAGATCCAACTTCTCTTTTGCTTACTCTGAACCTCACAATTCACTGACACCCCTCATTTCTCAAAACCATTTGGTCTCAAGTCTTTGATTCATTCCTTTAGCCCACACAATTGGAAATTCTGGTTTGGGATGTTTACACTGGATCTCCCTGTGTTCACATGGGACATTAAACCCAGGTTGCAGACCTTTCCTAACATCCTTGGGACTCAAGGCTCAAGGCCCAAAGCCCAAAGCCTCAGTCCAGTTTAACAAGGTAAGAGATGAGGCAGTACAAAAGAAAGCCAAACAAGTTAGATGATTGGGCCATGATCAGTACTGCAGGTGCACATTTGTAATTATAATTATAGCACTTAGGTTTGGCTACAAGTATCAGAAAAACTGGAAATCACAGTGGTTTAAACATATGAGAATGTTCAGAGATTATTAAGAATATTAATTGCAGGGACACCTGGGTGGCTCAGTCGGTTAAGTGTTGGAGTCTTGGTTTTGGCTCAGGTCATGATCTCACGGTTTCACGAGCTCTATGCTGACAGTGTGGAGCCTGCTTGGGATTCTCTGTCTCCCTCTCTCTGCCTCTCACCCACTCACACTGTCTCTGTCTCTCTCAAAATAAATAAATAAACTTAAAAAAAAAAAAAGAAAGAAATAGTAAGCCCAGGCCAGGGAGGTAGGCTCCTTCTGCCATTATTCTCAATGTTACTTCAGGATCCAAGATAGCAGTTAGGTATCAGTCATTTCATTAGTACTCTGAGTTTATAGAACAGAGCAAAGGATCAAGAAGGCCACACCTCTCCACTTAAGAACTTTTCTGAATCTTTGTAATCATACTGAGTTTGAATCTTGATTCCTTAAACTATGTGTTCTTGGTGAGTCATTTAACCTCCATGAGCCTCGTCTTCCTTATCTGTAAAATCAAGATATGGTTTTACCAAATGAATGGAAGTTTTATGACATTTACATAAAATTTATCAATTTTAAGTATGTAGAATTTTGGACACCTGGGTGGCTCAGTTGGTTAAGCAGCTGACTCTTGATTTTGGCTCAGGTTATGATCTCACAGTTGGTGAGTTTGAGTCTCGCATTGGGTTCTGTGTTCACAGTGCAGAGCCTGCTTTGGATCTCTGTCTCCCTCTCTCTGCTCCTTCCCTGCTCTCTCTCTCTCAAAAATAAATAACCATTAAAAAAATTTAAAGTACGTAGAATTTCTGTGCCTAGATTAGAAAATTATCATCATTAACAAAATCACTATTATCACTATTATGATTATTAGTCAATTAGTTGTAAAATTTTCTTACACCCCAGACTTCTGGTATTACAGTCTCTATTTTTTGTATCTTACTTAATTTGTATTTAAGAGCAACTGTACTTTAAGTACTTGCTAACAAGTTTAACAAAATCAAGTTCATTCTCTTAAAGCCTTTTTAGTGACCAGGGTGCTTCCTTCTTTCCTCCTTTGGATGTATTCAAAGGTATTTTTGTCCACACTGTCTCTCTACCTCTATCTGCTCGTGTGTATTTCTAACCCAAGGTTATCATTTAAAGAGAAAAACATTATAACTCCAATTGTCTATGTGGCCATTTTTAATAATGAAACAGCAAAAGTTCTGGAAAGAGAAGGCCACTGGTTATCTGAATATCCCACCCCACCTATTCATGTTCAGATAAGGAAATAAAATGAAAATGACATTACTAAGAAGTTTTAAGGACATGAAAAGGGGGAAAAATGTCTTTAATAAATTAATCAATACATATTTCAGAATAAGAAACTTCAAAATGATTCTAAAATGGTTTAGCAGACATTTGCCAAGTAGGAAAAAAAGTCACTCAAACTGATTGATTAGCTGGATTCACCTAAGACAATTGAACTCATTTCCTTGTAGACACAATCTGAAAGATCCAATGTTTACCCATTCCCTTAAAAACAATATACTTGGCCAACTGTTCCTCCATTTGTAACATATATGCCTGGTATATCCACGTGAAAGGAACAGGATTTACTGGCAAGGTGTGTGACTTTCTTTCCTAGGATTTAGTGGCAGTTTGGCAAATAATTGTCTTGTCTGGAGTAATGAATTATTTATATCCTTCAGATTTAAAAGATGATTGAAACAGTCAATGACTTTATAGGTAAGTTATTTTGCCATTTTCTGCATTTGTCCCTCTCTATTCCTCTCCTACCATTAAACTGAAGTTAGAGTGTATTTATTGGCCACTTACCCACAGTTGAGGCTGGGCATGTGTGCTAAATGTTTTATAAGATGTAGTCCCTGTCCTCAAGGAATTTACTATCTAGCAGTGAATAATGTTTGTGTTATTTTGCTAGTTTTCTGCTCAATAAATTGTCCATTCTTATTGCTGTTATTATCATCATCTCACAGATATCCTCATTTCCCTTTAACATTCACATCCCTAGATGGGGTGAAGCTGTCATTAGGTGAGGTATTAAGTCTTGCTTTGCTGATGTGGAACTTTAATAGAGGTGACTCAACAGTGGGTCTCTGGGTTTGTTTCTTTTTAATACACGATTCTAAATATTCTAACAAACCTCCATGGAAGTAGGTGGGTTGGGAGTGGGGGTGGATGTCTTTGTGGTAACTGAAATATTTGACAGGTAAAAAAAAAAAAAGACAGGAAATGTGGTTTAGAATAGATTTTTTTAAATGTTTGTTTGTTCATTTATTTATTTATTTATATGATATTTATTTTTGGAGAGACAGAGACAGTGGGGTAGAGGGGCACAGAGCCTCAACGTAGGGCTCAAACTCACAGAATTATGAGATCATGACCTGATCCGAAACCAGAGTCAGACACTTAACTGACTGAGCCACCCAGGTGCCCCTATTTTATTTATTTTGAGAGAGAGAGGAGAGAATAGAAGAGAAGAGAAGAGAAGAGAAGAGAAGAGAAGAGAAGAGAAGAGAAGAGAAGAGAAGAGAAGAGGAGAGAAGAGAAGAGAAGAGAAGAGGAGAGAAGAGAAGAGAAGAGAAGAGAAGTGGAGGGCCAGAGAGAGAGAGGGAAAGAGAGAATCCCAAGAAGGCACCTCACTGTCAGTACAGAGCCTAATGCAGAGCTCCATCTCACAGTTTGAGTTCATGACCTAAGCTGAAATTGAGTCAGACTCTTAACTGACTGAGCCACCCAGGTACCCCTAGAATTGATTTAAGAGAGTAAATAACTCAAAAGGACTTTTTTTTCTTTTACTATTTATTTATTTTGGGAGAGTACAAGTGGAGGAGAGGCAGAGAGAGGAGGACAGAGGATCTGAGGTAGGCTTTGCACTGACAGGCTGATAGCAGCTATCCCAATGTGGGTTTCAAACTCAGGAACCATGAGATCATGACCTTAGCCAAAGTTGGATGCTCAACCAACTGAGCCACCCAGGTGCCCCAAAAAGGCTTTTAAGTAATTTTACGTGGAAGGTTGTTCAATGTGGTAACTACTTTCTCCCATTGTCAGGAGGTGCCCTGGGCTGACCACATGCTTTTCTGCAGGTGTTAGGATGCTGGAATCTTTTGAGTTAGGCAGAAGAGACCATGCTCAGTAACTTAGAGAATTTAGCGCTAATAAAGATGAAGATGATTGTACATAATGGGATTGCAGGATTTTAGCAACTCCAGTATAGATGACAAATGCCATCATATAAAGTATTTTATGACAACATATAATATAAAAGATTATATTTCCCTGTGGAAATTTGTCACCTCCATTTTACCTACTATTAGGATCTGCCCTAAATAAGTAGTAGAAACTATGAAATTTGATTCCTCCTAAACACTAAGAGGAAAATGTTGAATAAATCTGCATAGAAGGCATCCACAACATAAAGTTGAAGAGCTTAGCTTACGTGTTAATCATTGCTTTGTGCTGTTTGCAAAACAACCACCAAATTTGGCCCAAGACAAAATAAAGAATATTGCCTCATTAACAAATTTGGCAGTGCTATAGTGACAGTAATCACATTTTTATTCTATTTTCATATTCAAGACTTCAAAGAAGCTTAAAAAATATTCATTAACAAAGCAGGTTGCAGCATGCCAATGAGGAGCTGCGTCAGCACTGCCATATATAATTTTGTGAGCATTATCTAGGAGGGCAGAGTTTAGTTTTGACTGCGGGAAGTATACACACACCAAGAAACCTGCCAGATAAGATTAATGAAAACATTCTCTTAAAAAT
Source organism: Leopardus geoffroyi (assembly GCF_018350155.1). NCBI lineage: Eukaryota > Metazoa > Chordata > Mammalia > Carnivora > Felidae > Leopardus > Leopardus geoffroyi. The sequence continues at coordinate 122,874,537 of NC_059328.1, read as the reverse complement.
AAATGAGTTTCTCAACAAAAGGGAAAAATAATTGTACAATGTAATTTGTTGTTTGGATTTTAAGTGCTCTGGTCAATTGTTAATGAGCAATATTATTTAAGGAACTTTCAAAGGACTGAACTTTCGCTAAATACAATTATATTGAATAGCAAGAAAGTATACAAAATGTACCACATTTTTCAACTTATTGAAGACAATAAAATGAGTCAAGTACATTAAAGCCTTTTGTTGTAACAGTAAATGATGAGGTGATATGAATGGGACGAGCTAAATACGAGGTAAATGTCATAGAATTTTGTGCGTCCATATTGAAAAAGGATGGAAGTGAAAAAATGAGAAACTCTGGTTTCTCAAAGAAGATTTAGGCAAAAGACCAGACAGGAGCAGAAACATGGGCTAACAGCTCTCTGAAAGCCATTCCTTGTTTATCTTTGTGAGGTTGGTGTGGCCGCAATGCTGACAGGTTTTATTTAGTTCACCTTACTTTCACTTCACATCTGCCCAGCTACACTGGATACGGAGCTGATATTACCTGTATATTTTGTGGATAGTTCATGTATTTATAGACATGAAGATCCTAGAAAATAATTTACTTTGACTTCAAAATTAAATCAGAAACATCAATATAGAGGAGGAGGAGTGGCCCATTTTAACATTGATAGTACATAACATGCCTTACATATCTGGCATATGGCTGGGGTAATGTAAGAAATTGGGGCCCCTTGTCTCCAATATCTACTGGACATCTTCTCTCCAATATCAAGAAGAAACAGTGCTTCTTCACACGGAATTTTGATTCCAAGAAAGTCATGAATGATCCTTTTGTACATGTGCTCTGATTGTTTTGTATCTGCTTTGAGCCATTTGGACAGGTTCTCCATCTCTCTCTCTCTCTCTCTCTCTCTCTCTCTCTCTCTCTCTCTCTCTCATCTATTTATCTATCTATGAATAGGTTCAAATAATGAGGCAAACTTAATAAGGGATAAGGAGTAGTGGAATGACCTAGATACAGTCAAATGGAATTTTATAGAGATTAGAAAACAAGCACTTTGGTCGTTGGAGATTGTGCCACAGCTTGTGCAGAGAATATTCTTTTTTTCTGGGACACTCCGAGAGGCACTAGAGATGTTAATACCCCATAGCACATATGTGAGAGCAAATAAATTCATTTGGTATATACAGTAACCAGGTATATTTGCTTCTGGTCAAGTGTACTTTTCCCACTGTTTCAGGGTCATTTTGCTAAAATCCAAAAGTTGACCAAATAGTTCATGGTGTCCTAAAGTTACATCAGGCATGTGGCTCTTTCCTTCTCCTACAAGTATATGTTTATGTGTATGCATGTTTGTTTTATTTTTTTGTTTTTACATGTTTATTTATTTTTGAGAGAGAGAGAGAGAGAGAGAGAGAGAGAGACAGACAGACAGACAGAGTGTGAGTGGGGGAGGGGCAGAGAAAGAAGGAGACACAAAATTTGAAGCAGCTCAGGCTCTGAACTGTCAGCACAGAGCCTGATGCGGGACTTGAACTCAAGAACTGAGAGATCATGACCTGAGCCAAACAAAGTCTGAATACTTCACTGACTGAGCCACCCAGGCACCCATGCATGTTTGTTTAAAAAAATATATTTACTAGCTTTTTTCAGAAACTATATGGAATCATTTTAAAATAATGCACATAATGAAATGAAGTAAATAATAAACACCTAAAAGAAAATAAAAATAAAAAATATCTAAAAAATCAAGATTAGTCAAAATATGAATTATATTAAAGAGCCAAGCAGAATAAAGAAGAAAATAAAAAATGTATTCAAGAGTGTCCACATGGTACCTATGGTTTACTTTCCTGATGGGTGAAGCTGAAAGAGAAGAAGATGCCAATTCAGATCTCTAAGTGCAGAAAAATGAAATAGCTATTGTTCCAGTTAATAAATTTTATCTGTGCTGTTTAGTTCTAAAATGCTAAATTTCATTTTCGTATCACTTTGAGACAAGGAAGGCAAGTTCTTACCTCTCAAACTGTAAGTGAAAAAAAGGCAGATACAGAAAAATTAGATGCCAAATCAACAATCACACACTTACTAAAAGCTTTGGGATTAAGATCAAGTATATTGGTTTTGGTCAAGTGTACTTCTCCTAATGACTCAGATTCATCTCTTGCTTGAGGACTAGAGAAGAAACAACTGCATATTGTGTGGGGGTTAGGGAGCCTAGTTTTGCTTCCTGAGTGTCAGGTGACACCAAAATGGACAAGGCTACTGGAACTTATGCTTGTATGTCTTGCAGGCTTCATTCACAGTGTCCCATATAGTACACAGAGGATAGGGCTCAACAAGCACTTGTTGATTGATTAAATACAGTTTCCTTCCTATAGCATTCACAATTCCTAATACAAATTATTAGGGTGAGGTACTATGAAAGAAAATGATTCTTTCCATGAGCTGCTAGACTTTCATTCTCAGTGAGTTAGGAGTGGATATGAATAAGCATCCTGTTTATTGTTTAAGCGTGCTCATTTTACTTAATTTGGCCATGATCCTGGCTCATTTTTCCTGGCCTCTTTCAGTGTATTCCTAAAACCATTCCTTATTTACTTGGTCTATAACACATATTTCTGAGGGTAGTATTTTGATGAAAAATTAAAAAAAAATGGATGTATGCATATACATATATATATGTAATGTGTATATATATACATATATATATGTAATGTGTATATTACTAACTCAGATATTATAAAGCAGCTGAACATCAAATATTTCCTTAAGATGCACCAAAGCCAGCCTGATGCCACCTGGGCTCAGGATGTAGTCTCAGATGGCCTCACTCGCATGTGTGGCATTTTGTTGGGGTAATGGGAGCAATTGGGACCTTGTATTATAAACATCTAGCAGATAGTTGAGGCTTAGTCACCTGGCATTTGGATTCCAAAAGTCAAAAAATAAAAATAAAAAAAGTAAAATAAAATCAAGTAATTTACAAGCCTCTGTATGTACACATAAGGTTTGCTAATGTGAAGAATTAGATGGGGCGCCTGGGTGGTGCAGTCGGTTAAGCGTCCGACTTCAGCCAGGTCACGATCTCGCGGTCCGTGAGTTCGAGCCCCGCGTCGGGCTCTGGGCTGATGGCTCAGAGCCTGGATCCTGTTTCTGATTCTGTGTCTCCCTCTCTCTCTGCCCCTCCCCCGTTCATGCTCTGTCTCTCTCTGTCCCCCCCCCAAAAAAATAATAAATAAACATTGAAAAAAAAAAGAATTAGAAATACCGCTGTCGTTTTTATCTTTTGGCAGGCCTTCTACAAAGAATGCTAGCTTTATTTTTTAGTTTTTTTTCTTCTAATTGCCTTATATTGAGTTATTAAATTGACTTGACTCTTTAATGTTAAAGATATCTTAGAAATCAAATAAAGTATAATATATTGAAGAGCTATTTTATATATATTGGCGCTGTACTAGGTGATGGGAAAGGTTAAAAAGGACCTCTACATAACTCAATTCGTTTATAATAATGGTGGTCTTCTTAGTGAGTTCATGAGATTGTTGTCAGTGTTTTCAAATTTCTGTATAAGCTGTACAGATTTTGTAAAAGAGAAACTTTACTACTGCTAGCTATTCTCTTAACACTGGAAGACCTTTGTTCATACAGAGCAACAGAATGTTGACAAGTCAGTGCTATAAATCCACAGCTACTGCTAGAGTGGGGTCAAGGCTGAGATCAAAATCAAATATTCCTTACCTGTGGCTGCACCTTAACCCTTATATTTTTTAACTGTTTGCTTAAAATTTGTGGGCATGACGTGAAACTGATTTTCTATTAAAAGTCTTTACCTTTATTCAAATCTGTGGAATTTATTATTCAGACTCAGCAAAACATGGACCTTTGAACTTATTTGATTTCGCCTTCATTGTACTATTTTTGCATTGATCACAAATTGATAGTATTTATCACTGATACTCATTATCTCTAGACACCTAACTACTTTATAAAAATAGAGAAGGTATAAAACTATATTTCGAAGTATGTTATAGATGAGGACTATAGAGTCTTGTGGTTTCACAAATGGAACATAGAGTTGATTCTCTAGGTGCAATCCAAGTTCTTCTACTTGATCTTTGTGTCACATCAAGAAAATTATTTAACATTTTTTAGCATCAAATTCTGCCTTTAAAAAATAAGGATGATGATTTCAGCTTCAAAGCATTGAGGCAAGTATTAAAGGACATAATGGATGAAAACTTTTTAACACACATTCAGTGTTCACTAAATTAGAGCTATCATCTTTAGTTTTATTTATGACAATGTCCTGGCCATTATAAACTTACATTTCTTTAGGTCTGTGATTTTAATGAAATTATTTTTCTTGTGGACAAAGCTTAAAACAGTACTGAGAGACATAAAATTTTACTTCTAGTAGAATGTAGACTTTTATTTTTAAATCCACATTTTATATGAAAATATGTAGGAAAAATTATTTTTAACATCTGAATAAATATGTAACTGAGGCTACTCTGGACTTTGGACTCCTATCTTTACTTTTTAAGACTTTATCTTTTTAGAGAAGTTTTAGGTTTACACCAAAATTGAGCAGGAGGCACTGAGAGTTTCTATGTATCTCTTTTCGCCGTTATTAACATCCCTCAAAAGAATGGTAAACTTTTTTTTTTTTTACCCAAGGATGGATCTCATTAATACATTATAATTACCAAAAGTCCATGGTTTACCTTGGGGTTCACCATTGGTGTTGTACATTCATTGGATTTGGACACATGAATAGTGGCATATCCATCATTATAATATCAGTTTTGCCTTGTTGGATAGGTTTCTTTCATTTAGTAATAGACATTTAAGGTTCCCCATGGTTTTTCATTGTTTGATACTTCATTTTCTTCTAGGGCTGAGTAATATTCCATTGTTTGGATGTACCACAGTTTACATATACATTCACCTACTGAAGGACATCTTGGTTCCTTCTAAGTTTTGGCAATTGAAAATAAAGCTGCTGTAAACATCCTGTGCCTGTTTTTATGTGGACATAAGTTTTCAACTCTTTTGGGTAAATATCAAGGACCATGATTGCTGGATTGTATAGTAAGGTTAGGTTTAGTTTTGTTAAGAAACTGTCCACTGTCTTCCAAAGGGACTGTACTATTTTGCATTTTCACCAACGATGCATGAGAGCCCCTGTTGCTTACCAGCATTTGATGTCATTAGTGTTCTGGATTTTGGCCATTGTAATATGTTTCATTGTTGTTATTATGTACATTTCCTGATGATATATAATGTGGAGCATCCTTTTGTATGCTTATTTGACAACTCTGTATCTTCCTTTTTTACTTAAAAAAAATTTAACGTTTTATTTATTTTTGAGAGACAGAGCGCGAGTGGCAGAGGGAGAGAGAGGGGAAGACACAGTTTCCGAGGTAGGCTCCAGGCCCTGAGCTATCAGCACAAAGCCTGATGTGGGGCTCGAACCCATGATCTGTGAGATCATGACCTGAGCTATAGTTGGATGCCTAACAGACTGAGCCACCCAGGGGGTCCATTTTTTGTTTTGTTTTTAATCTTTTTAAACATTTTTATTTATTTTTGAGAGACAGAGAGAGACAGAGCACAAGCCGGGGATGGTCTATATCTTCTTTGATGAGTCATCTCTTAAGGTCTTTGGCCCATTTTTTAATCAAGTTTTTAGTTTTGTTATGTGGAGTTTTAGGAGTTCTTTGCATATGTTGAGTAACAGTCCTTTATCTGATGTGTCTTTTACAAATATTGTCTCTATGCCTGTGGCTTGTCTTCTCATTCTTTTGACACTTGTCTTTCACAGAGGAGAAATTTTCAATTTTAATGAAGTCCAGCTTATCAATTCTTTCATGGATCATAACTTTTCAGTCACATCTAAAAAGGCATCACCATGCCCAAATTCACCTGGGTTTCTCCTATGCAACCATCTAGGAGTTGTATATTTGTGTAGACACACAACATTTAGGTCTCTGATCCATTTTGAGTTAATTTTTATGAAAGATAGAAGGTCTAGATTTGTAGTTTTGCATGTGGACACCATTTACTGAGGAGACCATTTTTGCTCCATTGTACTGCCTTTGTCAAAGATCAGTTGACTTTATTTATGTAACTCTATTTCTGAGTTCTCTCTTCTGTTCCATTGGGCTGTTTGTCTATTCTTTTACCAATATCTCACTGCCTTGATTACTATAGCTATAGTAAGTCTTGAAGTCAGATAGTATCAGTCCTCAAAACCATTCTTCCCCTTCAGTCTACCTTCAATTTTAACTCTATTTCACATCTCATAAGTAAAAGACAATTCATTCCAGGTGTACTTTTTGTTCAAAATAACACAAACAGCAATATATTTTTAAAATCCATTTGAGGGGCGCCTGGGTGGCGCAGTCGGTTAAGCGTCCGACTTCAGCCAGGCCACGATCTCGCGGTCTGTGAGTTCGAGCCCCGCGTCAGGCTCTGGGCTGATGGCTCAGAGCCTGGAGCCTGTTTCCGCTTCTGTGTCTCCCTCTCTCTCTGCCCCTCCCCCGTTCATGCTCTGTCTCTCTCTGTCCCAAAAATAAATAAACGTTAAAAAAAAATTAAAAAAAAAATCCATTTGATAATTTATCATATAAAAATTTGAATCTCAGGTTGCTGTTCAACTTCAAAAAATTTTTATTAATATAATGATACAGAAAACTCCATATAGTACCTACAAGACATTAACTTTCTCATGGAATCTGTCTGTATAGCAGTTTAGATTATAAAAAATATCATGATCTACAGGTTGAAATAACTTTGTCAGGCAGTGATTTTAAAAGTCTTTATTGAAGATGTAGGCTTAGATATATCTCTTACATCTCTTAGCATCTGATTCCTTAAATTTTTAAATATTATTTAATTTACATAAATTTTCAAAAAGTCTGTATGTATATTTTGTCTACACAAATATAAAAATAGAAAATATTTAAATAAACATTTAAATGTAAAAATAGAAAATATTTAAATAAATATTTAAATATAAAAATATAAAATACAAAATATAAAATTCTTCCCTGAGAATCCTTGTGACTACTTTCCTCCCTTTTGGTGTGAGTGCATATTCTACATTCATGCACCCAGACGCCTTGCCCTGGATGTACTGACAAGCAATATATAAATAATTATGCAGTCACGCATATCACTGAGCTGTGTTAGTGAATGCTTTCTCATTAACTTTCCTCCTCCCCTCATGATATTTTCCGTTTCCTCCAGACTGGCATTCCCAGGTTTGACTCATTTTCTCTCATGCTGTCTCCACTAGTGTGAGTTATTTTATTTTGCTTTAATTGCTATAATGGTTGTTAATCCATAGTAATCTGTAGTCTCTCTTTCTTCTGTATTCCTTTCTCTCTTTATTGTTTGCACTCAATTTCCGAATATCTCCTTTTATGTAGACCCCCCCAGGCTTTCCCTTACTTTGCTAGAGCACTCAAGTACGTTCCCTTTGAACATTAGGTCTTCTCAGTATTGACTGGTGCCTGTGAACATGTTGGGTATTGGATTTCAGGTTAAAAGGGATTTATTATGTGATCACAAATAAACAATTAGTTCAAAGTGATTGATTGGGTTAGTGACTCAGTGAAGACTGAAATTTAGGTTGCTCAAGATGAGCTCAAGGGGAAACAATATAAATCTAAGTATAAAAAAATTTTTGCTTTGGGATTATGTCCTCTTGGAACATATTCACTTTCACCAGGATACCATTTGGATGCAAATATGGATTTTTTTCTAATTTTAAAGTTTTACAACTCTCCAGTTAATTTAAAACTCCCTAAGAGCAAGGTTAATGTTTTATACTGAGACAACCCCCAAAGTCTCAAGGTTTCTTTCATCTTCTGTCTTTCAACACTTGTGCCATCATATTTAGCAGGTTGCTTACTTCCTTTATTTATTTATTTTTTTCAACGTTTATTCATTTTTGGGACAGAGAGAGACAGAGCATGAACGGGGGAGGGGCAGAGAGAGAGGGAGACACAGAAGCGGAAACAGGCTCCAGGCTCTGAGCCATCAGCCCAGAGCCTGACGCGGGGCTCGAACTCCCGGACCGCGAGATCGTGACCTGGCTGAAGTCGGACGCCTAACCGACTGCGCCACCCAGGCGCCCCTGCTTACTTCCTTTAAAGTGAGAATCTTTCCTCTGTAAAATGGTGATAATTATATATAATTCAGAGAGCTTTCTGGGTAATCACACCATCAAGACAGAAGGCTACCATAAATGTTATTGTCTTTACCATTTTACCATTTGAAGAAAAAAAATACTGTGTGACATATTAAAAAGTGTAGGTGTTGCGGCGCTGGGTGGCTCAGTCCGTTTACCATCCGACTTCTGCTCAGGTCATGATCTCGCGGTTTGTGAGTTCAAGCCCTGTGTCGGGCTCTGAGCTGACAGCTCAGAGACTGGAGCCTGCTTCAGATTCTGTGTCTCCCTCTCTCTCTGCCCCTCCCCCACTCATGCTCTGCCTCTCCTTCAAAAATAAAGATTAATTTTTTTTTTTTAAAGTGTAGGTGTTGATGCCGGTGAAAGCTTGGGTTTGAGTATTAACTCATGGGGCATACTTTTGGTCTGATCTTAACATGTGTTATATATACCACGTGGCCAGGCTTCTCATCTAGAAAATGAGTATCATAATATTTGTCTCTGTATTATAAGATATCAGTAGCAGTGCTCAGAGCAGAGTCGTATCCTCTGACTCTCCTTTTGAGCATAGTTTTGCAACACAGAGTAGAACCTACCAAATGTGTTGATTGATTAATCACCAGATTTTTGAATGCATCATTAAAAAACACTAACTAGGTCATTAGACTGTAGTAGATAAAAGAAAAAAGAGATACATTTAATGGAGATGTTGACACAAAGCGACTTGTCAAAAATGTTCATGTATCTGTATAATAATCAGGATTAAACAAAAAGTTTTACTTTGAAAACTAAGTTTCATGACTATATTTAACAGAAAATAAAAGATCAAAGAAGTTCTAGTTAACTCAAAGGATTTAAAGTTGAATTAGTTTGTAGGTAGAACTTGAAATTCATTTAAGAGTGATTTAATGGGGCGCGTGGGTGGCGCAGTCGGTTAAGCGTCTGACTTCAGCCAGGTCACGATCTCGCGGTCCGGGAGTTCGAGCCCCGCGTCAGGCTATGGGCTGATGGCTTAGAGCCTGGAGCCTGTTTCCGATTCTGTGTCTCCCTCTCTCTCTCTGCCCCTCCCCCGTTCATGCTCTGTCTCTCTCTGTCCCAAAAATAAATAAACGTTGAAAAAAAAATTAAAAAAAAAAAAGAGTGATTTAAGTTATATAAGCTCCTCAAGATGGAACTCAAAGAACAATTTCCCTGCTTAAAAATGTATTTTTTATATTAAGGCATTTTCTTTTGTAATAATGTGCTAAAAAGAAGATTTTTCTCTGTGAGGTAAAACTCACATAGGATTCCCATGTTTCTCTTCCTGATTTCTACTTATAATTGGAGTATCATCATGAGATAGTTCACCAGAGATAACTTTATCCAGAATCTCTTCATTTACCCGCAGACTGTACAACCAGCTCTACCTTGGGAAGATCTACCTTGAGAAGATCTCATATTCTTTGTTAAAGGCTATGGTGTTTGTTATGAAACCCTAGTAAAGTAACATATTTCTGTTCATATTGTCTCTAGCACTGGGTTTAGAAAAATTTCCCAGAATATTCCTTAATCTGTCAGTCCGAACTGTGATCACCAGGTCTGGATTCATGTGATTCTAGGTTAGCTGTAAATAATTTACACACATTTTTGCACATATTTCTAAAAATAAATCTATAATTTGAACCAAGGACTACATCATTGTCACCTTTACTCATGAAACTATAGCCTTTGGGTTTGAATGTACAATGCTTTAAACATTTCTGTATCACATTATAAGCACTTAATTTTTTAGGGAATTTTTATAGGGTTGTTCCTTTTGTCTTCCTGCACAGCTTTGGAAAAGAAGGAAGCCCAAAGAAAATCATTATCTTAGAAAAAATGTCTGTTTTTAAACTTGTCTCTAACTGCAAAACGTCCATATTAAAACCGATGAATGAAGTCATCCTATTGTTGCTTTCAGACATCAAGAAATTTGACAGATGGTTGTCAGAAATGTTCCACTTTTTTTCTTCATGTTTTGCAGTCTAAAGTGAGAATGCCTAATATTTTAATTGAAAACATTTGGCAAAAAGAGAAATACACACTGTATATATATACCTTTATTATGTCTGTTCAAATGTCATTAAAGTCAGCATTCATTTGCAAAAGTCAAGCTTCTCATCCCGGTCCCAAGAAGACTGTGGTTGTTACAAGTCCACCAGTGCTTACTGGGCTGACATTGCTTCCATCAGGTATGGATATATACATGGCTACACCATGTCTTCCTCCCTAAAGGATTTCACAGTCTGATGGAGAGACAAACACGGTTTAATGTCATTTAATGCAATATGTGCTAAGAGAGGCACCTGTATATTGCAACGCTGATCAAAAAGCTAAAGAAGTGAGCTCAGATTGACTGATGTGTTAGCAGGTGGTAAGATGGATTTTATGCAGGAGCACATTTTCTAAATGATTTTGTGTGCTACAGGGCAAAGAGAAAACATGTTGCCCATGAAATAGAAGACAGTTGGAAAAAAGCAGTTTGATCATGAAAGGTGCAAGAAACAATACAGAGGAGAAAATGCAGATAGGAGATAAAGTATAAAATCCTCTCCCCCCCACCCAATGAAAATAGAGAGCAGGAGCCTTGGAGATATGAGAGCTCTAAATAGAACATGTACAAAGAAGGAACAATTTGAACTTGATCCACAAATTCAGAACAGTCCTCAATAGCCCAAGCCAACTTTTCAAAATTGTATAAAAATAAACCACAATTAGAGTAATTTAAATTATCACCCATTTGTTGTTGTAGCCAACATTCAGATACTTATTGGTATCATTCATTCCTGAAGCATTTATTGAATGCCTACTATGTTTTAATAATTCAATGATAAATTAAATCAAGTTTGAAGCCAAGTGAGGCATTGAGAATGCATATCAATTTAGAAATAACAATATTTTAATTTCTCCTATTTATTGAGTATATTCCATGTATAGGATTCTGCAGCAGGGTACAATGTGTGCAAATGCCATCACCCTGCTCAGAAAAATCACCAGTTATATTTGGTACTTATTTTCAGTTGCCAGTAGCTCTGGAAAATCACATCCTGATGAAAGATGCTGTTGTGTAAAATCAAAACTAACTTTTTAAACACACAGGGAAAAATAAGTCCTAGAGAAATTCCAAGGCATGAAGGAATGCTCATCCCAATCAAGTCCATGGACAGACTATCTGCTGAAAGTGGTTTGTAGCCAAGTATTCAAGTAACTGCATAATGGCAAGACAAGCGAGCACGGAAAGTAAGTGTCACAAGAAGGAGATATACCAAGAACAAGTTGAAGTAGCAGTTCAAGAAAAAAAATAAGAGGCACCATAGGGTCACAGAATAAGCCTTGACACAAATAATGTGACTAATGCTATTTACCACACATACTTAATGTGCAATTAGAAACCTAATTCTGGCTCTCTTTACCTCTCAGGACTATTATGACTTTGATGTGGCTCACAGGTGTTAAAGTGCCCTAAAAATGTTAAACACCAGATAAATGGAAAGGTTTATTATTAAAATTAAGCTTAACGACATCAAGAAATGCCACAAGTAGACCCACGTGCAGACGGCTTGTCTTCAAGTATGTGGCTATGAGGAATGAACTAAGGATGAAATATCAGCCTTAATTGTGCCCACACATAAAGCCATTGCCACCAGCAGTGCTTTTATCAAAAAGGAGCATAATCAGTCATTAGCAAACAATTTCAAATCACTGCAAGAAAATCATGTGACCTTGCTGAAGAGTCATTTTGCAACATCTTTCAGTGTATTTTCTCTTGGCGGATGATTAAATAGCCTGTTAATCTCCTTGTGCTATGAGTGATTGAAGGACACTGAGTCAAAAGTACAATTTAGAGAAGAAGAGGAAATCTGCACTTATCTTTCAATATCATGTGATATGTTAAATGATGATTTACACCCCAGTCCTTCTTGGCAAAATGTTCTCTTCCAGAGGATGTCTGTCTGTAGAAATAACATATGCTTTTTATTCTCTTTTCTGGAACCAGTATCAGCTCTCCATGAGGCATAACCTTTAGAATGAGAACCCCTCAGTGCACCTGGGTGGCTCAGTTGGTTAAGTGTCCAACTTTGGCTCTGGTCATGATCTCACAGTTCATGGGTTTGCACCCTGTGTCAGGCTCTGTGCTGTCAGCTCAGAGCCTGCAGCTTGGAGCCCACTTCAGATTCTGTGTCCCCCCTCTCTCTGACCCTCCCCGACTCATGCTCTGTTTCTGTCTGTCTCTCAAAAATAAATAAACGTTAAAAAATTTTTAGAATGAGAACCTCTCTGCCATCCCTCTGGGCTGACAACTAATAACCTCACCAAAATGGTCAGAGATGGTTGGAAGACTTTCCCCACAACTAATGTCTTAAAAACTTTATACTTATTTAACAAATATTCATTAGACACTAACTCTTTGCTATGCACTATAGACAACACAACTGACAAGGATAAACCTCAAGAAATTAATCGGTGGGTAAGAGATAATTCACGTACATCAGTGTATTAAGATAACAGTTTGTATTAACCGTCTGCTCTTGCTACCCTTTCCAATCTTCCTTGAATTCTGAAGTTCCATCCTGACTCTCCACCTCCAGTGTCACCAAAGAGACTTGATATACCAATTAACTTGGATAAAATTTTCACAGGAGAACAAAGGAAGGCAAAGTGAAACTCTTGGCTCTTATGTTCAAATGAGATGATCCTAGGGGCACCTGGGTGGCGCAGTCGGTTAAGCATCCGACTTCAGCCGGGTCACGATCTCGCGGTCCGGGAGTTCGAGCCCCGCGTCAGGCTCTGGGCTGATGGCTCAGAGCCTGGAGCCTGTTTCCGATTCTGTGTCTCCCTTTCTCTCTGCCCCTACCCCGTTCATGCTCTGTCTCTCTCTGTCCCAAAAATAAATAAACATTGAAAAAAAAATTAAAAAAAAAAAAAAAACAAATGAGATGATCCTTGAGTTATTACACACACACACACACACACACACAAACACAATTGAAAAGAAAAAAAATGATGATCCAATTTGTTCTCTCCTAACCAAAACTAGTCAATGGATCCATAGGCTGAGTGAGAGAATGAGGCCAAGGATCACAGAAACTGAAACAGAGTTTATGAGGATAGTCCTCTGAGCTCTGCTCTGTGGGCATAGTAAGCACTTAGCTCCAGGGAACCACCAGAGCTGTCCAGCTCCTTGAAAAGCACATGTCTTTATGTAGGTAAACCGTATACAATTCCTGTGACAGAATCAAATGAGTTGTTCCTTTCCTTGCCGTTTGATGAAGACACCCAAGGAACTGCAGCAAGTAGCTTTTTAATCACTCATGTTGCTCAAACCCTCACCCCACCCCCAACATATCCTTCCCATGTAGACAAACCTTCTTTCCAAAACCCAGGACAGAGGATAGAGTTCTAGACTTCAAGAAAAATGGCAATGACAAGACAGAAAAAAAATTCCCATAACTGAGGAGGATTAGATTTAGTACAACGATCTCAAGATCTTCCATTGAGCTGAGGCAGTGGTAAAACTAATGGCCGTTGGTGTCCACGGAACACCAATATACTGTAAGGGAAAAGTGTCCTTATTATTAAAAATTATTAATTTCATAGTTAAACTTTCAAACACTTTATATTCTAAATACATCCTTGACTATCTCAGAGCTCCAAGAATAAATAATAGGGAAAAATGACAATTTTCCAAATGTAAATGATCTTAGAATTCTTTTTAAAATTTTTTTTAATGTTTACTTTTGAGAGGCAGAGAGAGACAGAGCATGAGTGGGGGAGGGGCATAGAGAGAGGGAGACACAGAATCCGAAGCCGGTTCCAGGCTCTGAGCTGTCAGCATAGAGCCCGACATGGGGCTCAAACCCACACACTGCAAGATCATAACCCGAGCCCAAGTCGGACGCTTAACCGACTGAGCTACCCAGGATCCCCAAGAATTCCTTTTCAAAAAATACCAGTGTAAGAGTGTACTAATGATGCTTCATGTAATGCAGTTTACAAAACATGTATTCACCATTAAATATATTGCACATGCTCTATGATTTAAATATGAATCTAAAATAATAAACTAGAAAGCAATGTGAGCCTTAACAGAGATATAGATCAAATGCTATGGAGGTTGAAAGGAGATAATTCTCATTCTAGCCAAGGCAGATGGGGGAAGTTTCAGGGAAATAGCATTTAGGTTTGGACTTGAAATCACCAAGAAGCTTTTGGACATTTGGATGTGTGTGGGTCAGGGAGAAGTCATGCTAGGACAAAGGAATACCAGGAACATAGATGCAGCCATGAAAAAGAGAACCAGAAAGAGCAAGAATAAGTAGCTTATCTTGGCTGTGGAATGGGAAACTCAGACAAATTAAGAGTTATCAAGGTGGAAGAGGCTAGTTGGGACCAAATATGGAGATTCATGATTTCTAGAAGAAGCCACTTGATCTTGACTCCATAGAAATTATACCAACCCTTTACAGACTGATAAGCAAGTCAATAACACTTTTAAAACTTGAACTTAATTTCATCAAATCAACCAATTAATGATGAAAATCTAATTAAAATTGACCTTTGCTCCTGCTCTATACAACCTTGCAAGGATTGAGTCTAGTCCTGTTCTCTGACCAGATAGTAATTTAGCTCCCAGCCACCTAAGAATCTTTGCTAGCCCCTTCTATTTCCCCATGTATAGTTCCATTTTCTTCCCTTCTTTCTGCTATTCTCTCCACACCTCTCCATTTGTCAATTATTCTGCATATTATTCTGCACTAGTCCCAGCTAGTGCACTTTAATAATAGCTAATATTTATATAAGGCATTCTCTGTTTCAAATCTTTTCACATGTTTATTTCATTTGTACAGTACCTTCATGAAATACGCATTATTATTTTCATTGTACAGGTGAGGAAGGTAAAAAATCAAAGTACTAACTATAGAGAACAAACGGAGGGTTGAAAAGGGAGGTGGATGGGGGATAGGCTAGATGGGCGATGGGCATTACGGAAGGCATTTGTTGTGATGAGCACTGGGTGTGATATGCAAGGGATGGATCACTAAATTCTATTCCTGAAACAAGTCTTACCCTACATGTTAACTAACTAGAATTTAAATAAAAACTTGAAACATAAAAAACAAAAAAAGTGCTCTGTACAGTACAGTCCATGGGATTCCAACCTGTGCCTACAAGATTCTAAAGCTGTGTACATTTTTAATTCTTTGGAAGCAATTTATTTCTGGGTCTCCAAAGACAGTGTTGCTTAACCCTTAGGTAACTCTAATTAAAAGAAGAGCAACAACAAACTTTAAAAAAAGTTGAGGATGTAAATTTAGCCCCTTAGGAAATCCATAGGCCGTTGAATGTTGGCCCACCCCCACCATCCAGAGGACCACTATGCTTAATAACTTCATTAATTGATATCCATTGAAAAATATTAAATTTTTTTTGTCTAAAGGATATTTATGGAATACTGTGCATCAAAGCAGAAGAATAGTAATTGCAATTAAGTAGTTACTTTTCAGAGTGACACTCAGCACTGGTAATTCTCCTTAAGAATTATCAGATTTTTAAAAATACCTGGCTTTGTATGGTTAACAAAACTGGCTTAATAAGAAATGAATCAAGTCCAAAACCTAAGCATGATTTATGAGAATAAACTTAATAATAAATATGGGATTACGTATCAAATTGTTTTTAATAGCTTGAACTAGGCCTTTGTAAAAAAATATAAAAAGACAAAATACATTAAAAAGTAATATATGTAAAAGATGAGAAAGTACATAATTTATGGCAAAGAGATTAAATATAGAAAAGGAGTAGTATGCTGCCAATTGAGTAAAAATCATTGTTCTCTATTACACTTACTAGAAATATAATAATTAAGCAAGTTACTTAAAGTCTGTACTTCAGTTGCCCGATCTACAAAAAAAGATAATACTTCCTACTTCCTACATAGACGTTGAGAAGAAACTAGTAAATAATCATAAAGGATGGAGGAAGTGCTTAGTACGTGGTATGAGTTGCATACATATTAAAAAAAAATTTTAAGGTTATTCATTTTTGAGAGACAAAGAGAGAAAGAGGGCAAGTGGAGGAGGTGCAGAGAGAGAGGGAGGCCACAGAATCCAAAGCAGGCTCCAGGCTTTTACCCATAAGCACAGAGCCTGACATGGGGCTCCAACTCACTAACTGTGACATCGTGACCTGAGCCAAAGTTGGATGCTTACCTGACTGAGCTACCAAGGCGTCCCATATATGTATTATCTATTATTACTAAAGGACCTGAAAATGAGGGCTATGAGTAATTAGCATATCTCTTAAAAATAAAATAATGGAGTGTGGATGCTCAAATATCAAACAAATTATGCAAATGTGGTTGGTAGTAGTCCTAAGAATAGAGGCATTATGGTAATGGATACAAACTCATCATATTTCTCCCTCCTCTTCACAGGCACGTAGTAGGACTTCATTTCTCAGCCTTATTGCAGTGAGGTGAGGTGAGGCTACTGCAGTGTCTAGAGTGAGAAGCTCTAGACAATGGAATATGAACAGAGATATGTAGGCCATTTCCAAATGTAAAAGTTCAAACTCTTCCATAGGATGCTGGATGTTCTTTCTCTTCTTGGACAGATGTCAAAGGATCCAGGGGAAGACCACTGGCCTTAGAGAGCTAGGAAGTAGAGGAAGCCTGGGTCCCCTAAAGGCTGGGGAGTGTGCACAGCCCCTAACCCTCAACTTGGCATCCAAATGTTAGATTGGAACATTTAAAAAAATGAACATTTTTTTAAGTTTATTTATTTAATTTGTGAGAGAGGGAGAGAATGAGAATCCTAAGCAGGCTCTGCACTCTTACTGCAGAGCCCAATCCAGGGTTCAAACTCACAAACCGCGAGTTCATGACCTGAGCCAAAATCAAGAGCCAGATACTTAACTGACTGAGCCACCCTGGTGCCCCCCAAAATGAACATTTATTTGTTTTAAGCCACTTAGATGCTGGGGTTTTTTGTCAAAGGAGTTAGCCTACTGTAACTAATGCAATAAAGAGAAATTATTCAAACAGCAATTAGGGCTCTTGTGTCCAAACCGTACTTCTATAGCTGTGTACCTTTGGGCAGTTTAGATAACCTCTTTGGTTGTCCTTTTATTTGCTATAAAACTCCCATCATAAAAGTTTCAAGAATGAACGAATATATTGACAGAGCTTGGAATAGAGCAGGAAACCTGTAAATGGTAGTTAAATCTAAATGTAAAAATCTCAGGGATGCCTGGGTGGCTCAGTCAGTTGAGCATCTGACACTTGATTTCAGCTCAGGTCATGATCTTGGGGTCATGGGATCAAGCCCTGTGTCAGGCTCCATGCTGAGTATTGAGCCTACTTGGGATTCTGTCTCTTCTGTCTCTCCCTCCCTCCCTCTGCCTCTCTCGGCCACTCACATACTCTCTCTCTTTCTCTAAAATAAAATACATAAATAAATACAAATAAATAAATAATAATACATTTAACAATATCAGTACTTACATACCACTGAAATATCTATACTACATACAGCAATTGGTTAAATTAGGTTTTTTACAATAATACAACTATTTAGTTGCCAGAAGGTTTTAGTTTTCAATAGTGTTTGTTGGTTTCTCATAGAGGCAGCTCTCAAACTGCTTCATTCAGATACATGGTATGGACAATACTGAAGAAAAGAACAGGGTTTTATTTTCTTCCTGAGGCCTCTGCACCAATTTACCCAAACTCTTCCCTAATAGAGTAGCCCGTATTTAATATGCAAAACAAGCTCAGGTCATTAATTCTCTGAGTCACTCCTAAATCAATCCTCTAGATGTGGACTAGAATCTTAATGCAGTTGTGGTAGTTGGGAATCTCATCTAATTTATTACATGGAGAGAAGTGCAACACAGGAAAATGCATATTAACTACTTAAATGAATATATTTTTTTTCAGGAATTCACTTTCTTTTCAAAGCAGTCATGAACAGATAGCTACCCAAGAAAGGCTATTCATAGTAGCTTGATCAATATAGAAATTCTGTATATAGACTTTCATGCACACATACATTTAATAGTTAATTGTTATCTCTTTTCTAGCATCAGCTAGATGGTGGTTAAAAGTGAGTTTCATTTTTTTTCTTTTGAACTTTTTATTGGAAAATAAAATATATGACCAGAAAAAATGCATTAAACATAGATGTAAAGCTTAACAGCTTGCTATTAAATAAGCTATTGTACAACTACTGCATAGAACAAGAAATACAATAGAGCCAGCACCTTAGAAAGCCGTCTATGTGACCCTCCCCAATTAAAATTCCTCCCTTTTTCCTAGATGAACCACGCTCTTGACTTTCATGATAATTAATTCCTTGCTTTCATTATACTTTTACCACCGACCTATACATTTTTAAACACAATAGTTTAATTTTTATAGATTTTTGAAGCTTATATAAATGAAATCACCATTCTTTTCTGATTTTCTTCCTTAACTCAAAAATACATTTGTAAGATTCACCCATGATAATTCACGTAGCTTTAGTTCATGCATTTTCATTGCTGACGATGTCACAAATTTTTTGAGTTGTTTCACTTTGGGGCTATTATGACTGTGTTGCCATTAGTATTTTGGACATGTCCTCTAGTGGCCATGTGTACACCTTCTATTGTATGTATACCTAGAAGTAAAATTGTTGGTGCCGAAGTTTATAATTCACATTCCCACCAACAGATTATGGGGGCCCAATGTCTCCCCTTCCTTGCCATCACATGCCATTATTGGTCTTTTCAATTTGGCAGTCTGAGGAGTGCGTTGTGTTATCGTATTGTGGCTTTAATTTTCACTTGCCTCATTTAATTTTCACTTGCATACTTTCATTCATTTGTATGTTGCAAATATTTTTTTCTCATTCTGAGTCTTGTCTTTTCATTCTTCTCAAATTTCATTTGGTCAACAGAAATCCCTAATAAAAAATTTTATTTTTTTTTTCCTTTTTCTTTTTTTTTTTTAATATATGAAATTTATTGTCAAATTGGTTTCCATACAACACCCAGTGCTCATCCCAAAAGGTGCCCTCCTCAATACCCATCACCCACCCTCCCCTCCCTCCCACCCCCCATCAACCCTCAGTTTGTTCTCAGTTTTTAACAGTCTCTTATGCTTTGGCTCTCTCCCACTCTAACCTCTTTTTTTTTTTCCTTCCCCTCCCCCATGGGTTTCTGTTAAGTTTCTCAGGATCCACATAAGAGTGAAACCATATGGTATCTGTCTTTCTCTGTATGGCTTATTTCACTTAGTATCACACTCTCCAGTTCCATCCACGTTGCTACAAAAGGCCATATTTCATTTTTTCTCATTGCCACGTAGTATTCCATTGTGTATATAAACCACAATTTCTTTATCCATTCATCAGTTGATGGACATTTAGGCTCTTTCCATAATTTGGCTATTGTTGAGAGTGCTGCTATAAACATTGAGGTACAAGTGCCCCTATGCATCAGTACTCCTGTATCCCTTGGATAAATTCCTAGCAGTGCTATTGCTGGGTCATAGGGTAGGTCTATTTTTAATTTTCTGAGGAACCTCCACACTGCTTTCCAGAGCGGCTGCACCAATTTGCATTCCCACCAACAGTGCAAGAGGGTTCCCGTTTCTCCACATCCTCTCCAGCATCTATAGTCTCCTGATTTGTTCATTTTGGCCACTCTGACTGGCGTGAGGTGATACCTGAGTGTGGTTTTGATTTGTATTTCCCTGATAAGGAGCGACGTTGAACATCTTTTCATGTGCCTGTTGGCCATCCGATGTCAGAAGTCCCTAATTTTAAATGTAAGATTTATCAACCTGTCTTTCATGGGTTTTTTCTTTTTTCTGAGATTTGTTTAAGATGTCTATTTCAAACTTGAAGATAAAAGGTATTCTCTCATATAACCTTCTACAGACTTTGTGGCAAAATGTGTTTCAAGTTTAGGGATATAATACACTTGATTTATTTATGTGATATGATGTAGGTGTCAAATTTAATTTTGCAAATGGATATTCCCTTGTTCCCAAACCATTTATTGGAAAGAACTGTCCTATTACCTCTGTTCTGCATTGCCACCTTTGTCAGAAGTCAACTGCCAACAGATGAAATAATGTACTTCTGAACTCTATAACTGTTCAGTTTTCTCTTTGCAATTGTTATACTAATACGATATTTTCTTGATGACTATTGCTTTAAAATAAGTCTTCATATCAAGTTGTGAAACTCCTGTGTTCTTTTAAAAGTCTTAGCTAGGGGCGCCTGGGTGGCGCAGTCGGTTAAGCGTCTGACTTCAGCCAGGTCACGATCTCGCGGTCCGTGAGTTCGAGCCCCGCGTTGGGCTCTGGGCGATGGCTCAGAGCCTAGAGCCTGTTTCCAATTCTGTGTCTCCCTCTCTCTCTGCCCCTCCCCCGTTCATGCTCTCTCTCTGTCCCAAAAATAAATAAACGTTGAAAAAAAAAATTAAAAAAAAAAAAAAAAAAAAGTCTTAGCTATTATTGGCCTGTTATTTTCATGTACTTTTAGAATCAGCTTGTTAAATTCTCCTCAATCCCCAAATTAAAAAAAGCATGCTTGCATTTTAAATTGGACTCCATTGAATCTCAGCATAAATTTGTGGAGAATTGTGACCTTTATAACATTAAACCATCTAATCAATGAATATATGTTATAGACTGAAACGGGTCACCTCAAAATTCCTATGTTGAAGTCTTGACCTCTAATATGACCATATTTGGAGATAGAGATTTTAGAAGGTAATTCAGGTTAAATAAGGTCATAAAAGTGAGGACCTAATCCAATAAGATTGTGAGCTTCCGAGAAAAAAAAAAAAAAAGAGAGATCTCTGCCTCCACATTCATGCACTGAAGAAAACTGTATGAGGACACAGTGAAAAGGTGGCCATCTATAGGCCAAGAAAAGAGGCTTCAGAATGAAATCTACCTTGCTTGGGATTCTCTCTCTCTCTTTCTCCCTCTCTCTCTCTCCTCCCTGCCCCTCCGCCCTCTCAAATCCACCACTCCCCCTCTCAAATAAATAAACTAAAAAAAAATCATGACGAGATGTTGGTAGAAATATGAATATTAAAAGCCATTCTGATGAGGTCTGAAATGGAAGTGAGGGGCATATTTTTGAAAATTGGAGGAAAAGTAATCCTCGTTAATAAGGTAGCAAAGAATTTGGATAAATTGTGTTTGTGGAAGGCAGAAGGTGTAAGCAATGGAACTGTATATTTAGCTGACCAAATTTCTAAGCAAAGTGCTGAAGGAGAAGTATGGATTCTTCTGACTGTTTATAGTGAAAGGTGAGAAGAAGAGATGAAGAAATAGTTAAGCAGAAATAAATAAAACTTGAAGATTTGGAAAATTCTCAGCCTGCTCATATTGCAGAAAGTGAAAAGGCATGTTTTGAAAAGAACACCACTAGTATGACTGGACTATAACTCAAGAAAGAGTTTATGGGGTTATGATATGAGAATTGGAAGGGATGGAGAAGGAAGGAAATGAAGAAAGGCTGTCAAACTCCTTAGACCTGACAGGACTGACTAATAGAGCTATTTGGCTACAAAATGTGCTCTTCTTCAAGAAGAGGGAAATATACCCAAAAGGTGACTCGGGTATCACCGAGGCCACTACTGCAATTTCACCAGGCCAGATGGCCAGCTCCTGGAGTCTTGGAGGTAGGATCACCCAACATAGCCAGGGGTTTCTATTACTAGATTATTTGATATCCTTATCTTATTATACATGATGTATATGGTGAAACCTTATTTTCTGTTCATTGCTAGATCCGGTAAAATCTTGCCAAAATCTCTTAATTATAGCAGTTTATCTGATGTTGTTTCATATTTTACACCCAAATAATTTTTCTTAATAGTAAATGGTTTCATTTTGCTTTCATTTCTTTTTATGACTTTACTGTTCTGACAAAAGCCTCTGGTAAAATTTTGAAAAAAAAAAAAGTAGAGATAGAGGATGTTCTTGTGTATTTTTTTTATGGTTGCTGTCAACATTTCATCAAGTACAATGTTTGCTTTAAGTTTTGTTTTGTTTTACAAAAACATATTATGAAATCCCTATTTTTAAGCAGTTTTATTGAGATATAATTAATCTACCATATAAGTCACACATTTAAAACGTAAAATTTGGTGTTCTATAGTATATTCATACAGTTGAGGAACCATGAAAATAATGTAATTTTAGGACATTTTCAGCATCCCCCAAAAGAAACTCCATTCCCATTGGCAGTTACTTTTCTTCCTACCCTAGGAAACCACTGGTATCATTTCTACCTCTATAGATTTGCCTCTTCTGGACATTTCTTTTAAATGGAACCATATGATAACCTCTTTTTTTTGTGATTGGCTTCTTTTACCTAGTATAATATTTTCAGTGTTCACTAATTTTGTAGCAAATATCACTACTTCATTTTTTATATTGCTGAATTATATTTCATTTTATAGATAGACCACATTTATTGATCAGTTTTACCGATGATGGACATTTGGGCTGATTCTACCCAGGCTATTTTGAGTTATACTGTTATGAATATTGGTGTACAGGTTATTTGTGAAGTTACAGATTTTCATTTATCTTGTATAACAAAGGAGCAGAATTTCGAGGTCATATAATAGCTATATATTTTTAAAGCACTACCAAACTGTTTTCTAAAGTGGTTGGACCAGTTTATCTCATATCCTCACCATATCTCATATCTCATATCCTCACCAACACTTGATATTCTCTATCTTTTTGGCATAAGCATCTTAGAGATTGTAAAATGGTATGTCATCATAATTTTCACATGTTTTGCCTAATGACTAATGATGTTGAACACCTTTTCATGCATTTACTGACCATTTGTGTATCATTGTTGGAGAAATGTCTATAAAGATACTTTGTTATATCACATATTCACTTCTCTGGTTAAATTTATCCTTGAGTATTTTATTCTTTTGATGCTATTTTAAATAGAACTTTTTCATTTTGAATTATATATCTTAGTGTATAGGTATAAGATTAATATGTGTGTGTGTGTGTGTGTATGTATACACACATACACATGCACACATTTATATATATTTTAATGTTTATCTATTTATTTTGAGAGAGGGAGCAAGGTAGGGGAGAGAGAGAAGGAGAGAGAATCCCAATCAAGCTCTGTGCTGTCAGCACCGAGCCTGATGCAGGGTTAGATTTCACAAACCATGTGATCATGACCTGAGCTGATATCAAGACTTGGATACTTAACCAACTAAGTCTCCCAGGCACCCCTAATTTTTATATCTTGATTTTGTATCCTGTAAACTTTTCCAACTTGTTTATTAGTTCTAATAGTTTTTGGTGGATTTATTAGAGATTTCTATTTATAAGATTATGTTATCTGCAATACAGAGTTTACTTCTTTCTTTCCTATTTGAATGTCTCTTCTTTTGTTTTCTTGTCCTATTATTCTGGTTCAGTTCTCTAACACAACGTTGATAGGAGTAATGAAAGTGGCATCCTTGTCTTGTTCTTCATATTATTTGCAAATGAATCAATCCTTCACAATTTAAAGTATAATATATTAGCTGTCTCTTGTTAAGTTGACTAAGTTCTCTTCTAAACCTAGTTCATTGAGTATGTTTGTCATAAAAAGGTGTTGAATTTTGTCACATTATTTTTCTGTTTCGGTTGAGATATTCATTTTTTTTCTTTAACATGTTGATATGGTACATTACCTTAATTGATTTTTTGGCTGCATCCATGGGATAAATCTTATTTGTTCATGGTATGTAATTATATATATTTTCTGTGCTAATATTTTGTTAGATTTTTCTGTCCATATTCATGAGAGATATTTATCTGCAGTTTTCTTGTGGTGTTTGTCTCATTTGATATCAAGGACTCATAGCAGTTTGGAAGCATTCCCTCTTCTCCTATGTTTTAGGAGAATTTGTGAAAAATTGGTATTATTTCTTCAAATTTTTGCAGAATTCACTAGTAAAGCCATTTGAGCCTGGAATTTTATTTGTGGATGATTGTAAGATTTCTGATTCATTCTCTTTACTTGTTTTCAGTCTAGTAAGATATTTTATTTCTTGTTGAGTCAATCTTGGTAGTTTACTTTTCTATCAATTTTAACCACTTTCTCTAAGTTATCTAATTATTACATATTGCTATTCATGGTATTTCCTTATAATTGTCTTTTTAAAATTTCTATACACCCATATTTATTTTAGTAATTTGTAATTTTTCTTGGTCATTCTATATACTATGTCAATTTTGTTGACCTTTTCAAAGAACCAATTTTTGGTTTTCTTAACTTTATTTTTTTAACTCTCTGTTTCATTAATTTCTTCTGTAACTTTCATTATTTCCTTCCTTATCCTTGCTTTGGACTGTTAATTTCTCATTTTTTCCAGTGTGTTCAGAAAATTAGGGAATTTGGGATTTTTCTTCTTTTTAAAAAATATTTGTTTATTTATTTTGAGAGAGAGAAAGACAGCATGGTAGGCAGGGGCAGAGGGAGAGGGAGAGGGGGGGGGAGAGAGAGAGAGAGAGTGAGAGAGAGAGAGAATATCTCTGTCAGCGCAGTGCCTAACGTGGGGCTTGAACCCATGAACCTGGAGATCATGACCTGAGCTGAAACCAAGAGCTGGATGTTTAACTGACTGAGCCATCCAGGCGCCCCTCTTCTTTTTTAATGTAGCATTCACAGTTATAAATTTCTCTGTGAGCACTGCGTTAGATGCATTCTATAAGTTTTGGTATGTTATGTTTTCATTTTCTTTCACCTGAAAATATTTTCTATTTTCCCTTATTTTACCCATTGGTTATGTAGGAGTGTACTTTTTAACTTCAACCTATTTCGGAAAGTCTCATATTTCCTCACTGATTTCAAATTTATTTCAACTGTGCTTTGTAACACATATTATTTCAATTCTTCCAGCTATTTTGAGGCTTGATATATGGGCCAGCATATAGTTTTGTTTTTAAATGTTTTTATTTATTTGAGAGAGAGAGAGAGAGAGAGAGAGAGAGAATCCAAAGTAGGCTCCAGGCCCCGAGCTGTCAGCACAAGAACCCGACACGGGTCTCAAACCCATGAACCGTGAGATCATGACCTGAGCCAAAGTTGGACATTCAACTGACTGAGCCACCCAGGCACCCCCAGTGTATAGTTTATTCTAAAGAATGTTAATAGCCAAATTAGGAAAGAGCCTAAATGTCCATCAACTGATGAATGGATAAAGAAATTGTGGTTTATATACACAATGGAGTACTACATGGCAATGAGAAAGAACGAAATATGGCCCTTTGTAGCAACGTGGATGGAACTGGAGAATGTGATGCTAAGTGAAATAAGCCATACAGAGAAAGACAGATACCATATGTTTTCACTCTTATGTGGATCCTGAGAAACTTAACAGAAACCCATGGAGGAGGGGAAGGAAAAAAAAAAAAAAGAGGTTAGAGTGGGAGAGAGCCAAAGCATAAGAGACTCTTAAAAACTGAAAACAAAGTGAGGGTTGATGGGGGTGGGAGGGAGGAGAGGGTGCGTGATGGGTATTGAGGAGGGCACCTTTTGGGATGAGCACTGGGTGTTGTATGGAAACCAATCTGACAATAAATTTCATATATTGGAAAAACAAACAAACAAAAAAGAATGTTATATGTGTCTGGAGAAGAATGTATGGTCAGTTTATTCAGTAGAGTATTCTGTATATATTTGTTAGACCTAATTTGTGTATAATGTGGTTTAAATCTTCTGTTTCCTTGCTGATTTTCTGTTTAGTTGTTCCACCCATTATTGGAAATGGACCATTAAATTCTCCAATAACTATTTTTGAATTTTCCATTTCTCCCTCATATTTTGTCATTTTTTGCTACACGTATTTTGGGTTTCTGTTGTTAGATGCCTATATACTTGTAATTGTTATATCTTCCTGATGAATTGACCCTTTGTCACTATAAAATATTCCTCTTTACCCCTCATTATATTTTTTGTTTTAAAGGTAGTTTTGTCTGAAATTAGTATAGGCACTCCAGCTTTCTTATGGTTCCTGTTTGCATGGTATACCTTTTTCCATGTTTTTACTCCATCTAGTTGGATCTTTGAATCAGAAGTATATCTCCTATACAGGCATGATTGTATTTTGATTTTTTTAATCCAGTCTAAAAATCTTTCACTTTAGATTATTACATCAATTAATGCTTGCTGTTATTGTTGATATTATTCAATTTATGTTTACTATATTTTTTACTTTTCTATGTCTGTCATTTTTCTTCTACTGTTCCTCCTTTACTATTTATTTTTATAGTCAATAAATATATTTTAGTGTGACATTTTAATTCTGTTAATAACTTTAAATTATATTTTTCAGTTATTTTCTTACTAGTTTCTCTGGGGCTTTCATTATACATTTTAACTTAAATCTATTTTAGATTTATACAATCTTAATTCCAGTGAGATGTATTAATTTTAGTCTTATAAAGCTCTGTTCCTCTCTCTCTTTTTATGCTGCTACTCAATATTTTATTATCTATGATGTTCCTATCATATTTTTTTCCTTTGGTAGATAAACATATCAGTAAATTTCTTTCTTTTTTTTTAAAATCAGAAGTGGATATGATTTTATGAAATGCTTCTACATCTATTGAAGTT
Organism: Leopardus geoffroyi; assembly: GCF_018350155.1. Lineage (NCBI taxonomy): Eukaryota > Metazoa > Chordata > Mammalia > Carnivora > Felidae > Leopardus > Leopardus geoffroyi. The sequence goes on along the minus strand of NC_059328.1, from coordinate 122,847,698 downwards.
ATCATATAATTTTACCCTTTATTCAATTAATGTTGTGAAATATCTTGCTTAATATTCCTTTTCCAAATAAAATTCGAATTTCTAGAATAAATCTCTATTGATCATGATATATAATTCTTTTTATATATTGTTGAAATTAGTCAAGTAATATTTTGTTCAAGATTTTGTATTTGTAATATTTGTAAGTGAATTTGGTTGAATGATTCTTGTCATAGTTTAATATTGAATTTATGCTACCACCAAACTGGGATTTATTCTTTTATTTTTTACAGTTTCTTGAAGAATATTTGTAAGAACAGTGTTATTTTTTCCTTAAACATTTGAAAGAATTGTCTAGTGCTGCTGTCTTGGTCTAAAGTTCTCTTTGAAAAAAGATTTTTAAGAAGTTTATTTGGTGGTTGTTAATAGCTTGCTTTTCCTTCTTTTGTCCATTTCAGTGAGTTATAGGTTTTTAGGAATGAGTCCATTTCACCTAAATTTTCAAATTTACATTTCAAAATTTTCAGATTTCTTATTATAAAGCTTTTTTGTCTTAATAAAATTGTAGCCAAGTAGATTGGGTATTAATCTGGGTTCAGCCACCTAACAGCTATGAGAACTTAGAAAATTTTATTTATCTCTCTGGCCCTCAATTTCCTAACCATTAATATGTGGTTAATCTACATTTCTTTTTTTTTTAATTTTTAAAATTATTTTATTTTATTTTTGAGAGAGAGAGAGAGAGGCAGAGTGTGAGTGGGGGAGGAGCAGAGAGAGAGGGAGACACAGAATCTGAAGCAGGCTCCAGGCTCTGAGCTGTCCGCACAGAGCCCCACTCGAACCCACAAACCATGAGATCATGACCTGAGCTGAAGTTGGATGCTTAACCAACTGAGCCACCTAGGTGCCCCCCTACTACATTTCTGATAGAAGGTTGTCTATCTGAAAGATCCCTGATGTTATAGATTATCTAAAACTCTAGATATAATGTATAAATAATTCTTGAGCTGGAAAGTAAGTAAAAAAATCCTCAGACATTCTCAAACATCAGGAATACAGAGCTAGCTTTGATATTGAGGCATCTTTGAATAACTAATGGCTTGGAAATTGGGCAATAAAAGCCAGAGACCAAGTAGGATGAAAACTTAGATCAGACCCCACAAAAATCCAGGTTCCCTCAAAAATAATACTATTGATAGAATCCTTGGAAAAATCATACCATTTGGAGAAAGTGTCTGGAGATACATATCTTTCTCAGTCTAGATCCAGAGAAAGGCGGGAGTTTTTTTCTTTTAAAAAAATTTTTAAGTGTTTATTTATTTTTGAGAGAAACAGACAGAGCACAAGTGGGGAAAGGGCAGGGAGAGAGGGAGACAGAATCTGAAGCAGGATCCAGGCTCTGAGCTGTCAGCACAGAGCCCAACAAGGGAACCCAGGAACCCTGAGATCATGACCTGAGCCTAAGTCAGACGCTTAACAGACTGAACCGCCCAGGCGCCCCCAGAGAAATTTTTTTCTGAAAGGCCTTAACTGTAACTCAGCAGTCATTAAATTGGAGATATAATACTTTTTGTGTGAGTCTTGGGGGAAAAATTAAATCATAATTTGTATTAAAGTTCTGAATTGTTCGTATCTCAGGCACCTGGCAGAAGCAAACACAAATCACTTGTAGGAAAGACTTTCAAGTTTAAATGAATTTACACAAAGAAGTTCTGAAGGACATATATTTATACACACACACACACACACACACACACACACACATCAGAAACACTTAAGGAAATAAGCCACCATTAGCAAGAGTCAGTAGATGCAACAAACCACAGGTTCAGAACCGCAGACTACAGAAACTGCATGTACTATAACTCAAAAGAATCAACCAGTACTAAATACAAATATTTATATATACTTAAAAAATTGAAACACTGAATTGCCAGAAGGCAACCTGCCACAGGTTGCCAGAATGATATTCTGATTTTGGTCAGCCGTAGACACTTATTTTTTGCCTTTGTAGGCACCTTCTACCATGCATGCATGGGTGTGTGTGTGTGTGTGTGTGTGTGTGTGTGTGTGTGTGTGTTTATGTATAATATACATGCATACATATATATTTTAAAAATTATATTTTATGACTATGCTGCTAAAAGGCAAATATATTATTTTATATAAAAACATTTTCTTAACGCTAAAAGTCCTTTGTTCCCCCTTCTGATTTTAAAATAAAGTAAAGCATTTTTGTAGGTCCAAAACATATCATGAGCCCTAGGCATTGTACCTACTGTGTCTAATGGGTAATCTGGCCCTGGAGGAAGGAACAAAAATCCATCAACAGCCAGATTTGGAAAAGAACCAAATAGAACTTCTAGATTTTTAAACATTTAATTATGAAAATTTGAATCTTAATAGACACTCTAATAGCAAACCAGACACAACTGAAGAAACAATAACTATGGTAAATTGAGGGATTGATTTTTGAAATATCTAAAATTCATCAGAGAAAGGAAAAAAAAAACAGGAAAATTTGAATAAGAAATTAAGAAACACAGAGGAAAGAGTAAGGATATCTAAATACATCTAAACAAAATTCTAAAAGGATAGACTGGAGAGACTAGGGCTAGACAATGGCTGGAAATTTTCCAGAATGAATTAAAGAAATATATTCCTGGGGTGCCTGGGTGGCTTAGTTGCTTAAGCATCCAGTTCAGCTCAGGTCATGATCTCATGGCTGGTGAGTTTGAGCCCCGCATTGGGCTTGGTGCTGACAGCTCAGAACCTAGAGTCTGTTTTGGATTCTGTGTCTCCCTCTCTCTCTGCCCCTCCCCAACTTGCAATCTGTCTTTGTGTCTCAAAAATTAATAAACATTAAAAAAACTTTAAAAAAGAAGAAATATATTCCTGTATTGAGGAATATCAGTTAATCCCTAGGTTGTACTAGTAGACCTCAATTAAGACAGACAATCCTTTCAAAACAAATGGCAAGCTGAATTTCTTAAAAGTAAAAAAAAAATTAAAAACTGAAAGCAAAGGTAATTCTCAGCATTTTCAGGGACCCTAATTTGAAACACGAATGGCCAGAACTACTAAGTACAATTTGATAATCTAGCTATTGGTCAGATAAATGAATAATTCATCATATTTAGAATTAAAGATTTTATATGACACAATTTGTTAGCTAATTATCTGTAGATAATAACCAGGAGCTGGGCATAACCTAAGAAGGTATTGATGACTTACTTTAGAGAGAGCAAGACATAATAACTACAATTTATTTGTATAAAAACGGAGATGATTTATTTTGCCAGTTTTTTCTGAAACCTTTTTTTTGTTGTTGTTGAAATTTCAGTGTTTAGTGTGGGCCTGAGTCACGTTATTTCTCTTGGCAGAGGTGCTTTCAATATATTTTCATTTGTTGCCTATTTTGGATGGTGAAAAGCTCTGTTTTGCTTACGGCATCTCTTCAGATTTACCAAAAGCCTCTGAGTAAACTGTCTGCCCTTTATTCTGGCATTAATATTTTGTTGTTATTCTTAGCAGAGAACATCTGCTTTGCATTTCCACATTCTTTATCCTTTTGTCAATTACTAAGGCTCCAAAGAGCCATATTTTCTTGACTTAACTTGAAAATTCATAATTTCTTTAAAAGTAGAAGGCATTCATAGAATCTCTTGCCTTTTAACATGCTCTTAGATATTTGTAGAATTTTAAATCTGGAAGAAACCTCAGAAATAATTTGCTTTCGCCTTCTTATTTTACATATGGTATAACTGAGTTATGAAGCCATTTGTTCAAGGCCCCCTACTATTTCAGGGGCATATCCAAACTTGAAACACATTTTTTCATTTCCAATCTAATGTTTTTACATTCTGACTTTTTTTAACCGGTCAATTTGCAGGCATTAGTCACTTGCTTTGTGTCTAGAACTGTGTGCTGTCACATCATCAGATACAAAAGAGAGGATAGGTGTAGATATAAGTATAAGTATAGTTACAGATGTGGATACCCTTTGATCTGGGAATCCCCCAATTTTTTGTGCCTAAGGAATCTTTAAAAATAAGCTCTAAAAGTTTATCCTTTAAGATATAATGGTTCATGCTCAAAGAAATCTAATACTATTTGGAATATAGGACACAAAATTTAATAAGTTTATTCAACTGTGGATGGTTTTTTTTGTTGTTCAAAGGTAATCTGGAGCATCATTTTTTTTTTATTTAACCCTTTTCTCCATGAAGGAAAGTTGATTTTTGAAGAAGTGTATGGATTTTTCTTGTGTTTTAACATTCAAAAGTGGCTACTATCCGAACTATAGATAAGAAATGTGTATTTCTGTATGTATGCCTCATTCAGTAAATATTAAGCAGATATAAAATAAATATATAGATATAAAATATATACAAAGATATAAAATGAAGAAGTTACCTAACATGTTCTCTTTATTCATGTACCTGGTATAGGTCTAAGTACAAATATGTCAAATAAAAGTTTGAAACCAATAGACTTCCCTTTGTCCCCCATTTATAGAAAAGCCTCACTTTTGAATTAAAATGTTCTGTTATTTTTATGTTCTCTTCTTCACTTGAATGTATCTTTTTAAAAATCATCTGGGATGTCCTTTTAGCATCAAGGTGACAAGTAATAACCAACCAAGAGGGCCTGCAATCTGTTTTTGAATGATTTTCTGTATATAGTCCCAATTTATTTATTCATCAATTCTGTTCTTCAATAGAAATTTATAGAATGCTCAGTCTCTGCCAGGCATGGTGCTTACCACTAAGAATAAAACATAAGAAAAGGCAACAAAGATCTCTGGCCTTCTGGATCATAGTAGGGGAAATAAACACTAAGCAGATAACACATAGAACAATTGAACTATCATTGTGCAGGATTTAGGGTGGGTATTATGACGGAGAATAGGAGGATGATGAGCAGCTACATTAGACAGAATGTTCAGGAAAATCCTTTCTAGAGCACTATTAACCTGAGGCTCAAATGAAGAGAAGCAGCCAGCCATGCCAGAATGTGTGAGCGCAATCCCAGCAGAGACATTGGCAATGCCAACGGCCCTGTGTGGGAAATAAACTTAGTGATCAGGGAACTGAGGGAAGTCTAGATCACACTGGCCTTTATGGGCCATGGCAAGGAAGTTGGACTTATTCTAATACAATGGGAAACCTCTGAAGTGCTTAAGCAGTTGAGTGACAATGAAATTAATGTTTATGTAAATCAAGCTTGCTGCTCTGTGGAGAATGTATGGGAAGGGGCAGTGTGAAATCTAGACAAGGACTGAGGACACATGATTGTGGCTTCACTAGGCATGGTGCTACAGGAAAAATATTTTCATTTTTCTGGATGGTTAGGGCTTTCTGGACAAATTTTACTGAAACTTGAAAATTGTCCTTAGAACAGGCTTTGGAAGTTGAATTATAACTGATTAGGTAGTGTTAAACCACCTAGAAAGATTTATCTCCTCAAAGATACGCATTTACATTATGAGGGGGGGTGATGAGACTCGGGACCATGAGTATAACCCTATTATGATAGGAAAAGATAGGATAAAATAGGCAGAGAGGGAAAGGATTGGACCTGAGGTCCCTGGGTAGGGAAAATACATATTTTGGAACAATGCTGGGAACATCTGACCACAGCAAACTATCTCAGACTTAAGGTTCCTCTTAAGAATGTAACCAACACCACCTACTCCCCCTTAGGTTTCCCTCAGGAATTTGATGAAAGACCTGACTAAAAATAAGTAGTAGACCACATAATGTATGAACCACAAGGAATGATATGGCCATAGACCACCCCTCATACAATGGAAATGAGCCAATCAGGAATGGACAGCTCAGCACATAGAGTTATCCAGCCAATAGGGGTAGAATCTGGGAAGGAATAAGGGAGAAGGGAAGAGTGAGATGACCAGAATCTCATAAAACAAGGACCCTTGCCTATAGTCCTCAGGCATTCACTTCCATATTCCTCTCTCTGTAAAGAGAGCTTTCTTACTATTCTTCCCTTCTGATCTTATACTGTAATAAACTTTTGCCTGCTGCTCATTTTTGTCCACCTCTTCATTCTTCAAAGTGGCAAGACAACAAACCCCGGGTTTTGAGGTAAAAAAACAACAACCCTGCAACACTATGATACAAAGTTGGATACACTTGTCTTCTCTTTCCCTTATAGATCTGTATTTCCATTCACAAGGGTAAGAACCAAGGGATCTTTCCCATGTTGAACTTGTGTATTCTAGGGAGCAAAAGATTTCACCCAAAAATGGAATTAGGACAGTTTTCTCCTACTTATATAACTATCCGGCATTGTATATCCAGGATTCCTTATTTACCCTAGAGGCCCTATAGTACAGGATGACATCCAAGAACCGGAGAAAAGGGAATACAGTGCAGTTATTTCAGTGAACAAGTAATAACTAATTTGCCTATGTGTCCGAAAACCTCATGTTGGCATTCGGGATAATATTAATTAATATAGATATTCAAAAGTTAATACTAACTTAGTGGAGATAAAAATAGATGGACTTGAAAGTTTTTGAAGTGATACAAGAAGACTTTCTGATGAATTAAATGAAAGTTGGGGAAGAAAAGGGAGGAGTCAAGAATGAGTACAAGTTTAGGGGCGCCTGGGTGGCGCAGTCGGTTAAGCGTCCGACTTCAGCCAGGTCATGATCTTGCGGTCCGTGAGTTCGAGCCCCGCGTCAGGCTCTGGGCTGATGGCTCGGAGCCTGGAGCCTGTTTCCGATTCTGTGTCTCCCTCTCTCTCTGCCCCTCCCCCGTTCATGCTCTGTCTCTCTCTGTCCCAAAAATAAATAAACGTTGAAAAAAAATATTTAAAAAAAGAATAAGTACAAGTTTATTGAAAGAACTGAATGAAGAGTGGCATTATTTATTGAGATGAGGAAATATTAAGTAGGATCAGGTCATGGGTGGAACAATAAAATTCTCTTTTGTCCAACTTAAGTGTGAGATACTTATGAAACATGAAAATAAGTTGTCAAATTTTGTAGTTAGACGTGCATATTTATGGCCAGAAAAAAATCACATATGTTGTAGATTTAAGAAAATTTGAGATCACATAGTTATTTTATCTCACAAAGTCCTCAGTAATTCAGGAGCATGATGTGCTTCCTAAAGACAAACAGTTTGGTGACTACTCAGTAACTTAATGGGACCAGAGAGATGTGAAAGAATGAACCTAATCCCACAGAACTAACCCACAAACTAGTCTTTTGACTTTGAAGATGCTAGATTGTAAAAGAGTTAATATCCTAACCAATTCTATATTCTCTAATTCTATGATTCTCCTTAATTTTATGAATTTCTCATTACCGAATCCATGTTGGTAACACCAGTTGCAACGATATCCGTAATTTTCCTGTAAGGTTAAACCCAACCCATTAGACTTTCCTCTTAAAAAGAGATAGTATAGGGGCGCCTGGGTGGCTCAGTCGGTTAAGCGTCCGACTTCGGCTCAGGTCATGATCTCACGGTCCGTGGGTTCGAGCCCCGCGTCGGGCTCTGTGCTGACAGCTCAGAGCCTGGAGCCTGTTTCAGATTCTGTGTCTCCCTCTCTCTGTGACCCTCCCCCGTTCATGCTCTGTCTCTCTCTGTCTCAAAAATAAATAAACGTTAAAAAAAAAATTAAAAAAAAAAGAGATAGTATAGCCAAATGCTACAAAAATCACCAGTTCTGGTTAGCTCTTATTTTAAAACCAGCCACCTCCAAACTCATTGGTTTTAAATAATTATTATAATCTGCTACAGTTCTGCTAGCATAGCTTGGTAGTTCTCATTTGGTTTCTTGTGTACTTGCAGTCAAATCGCATTTGGGCCAGAGTCATCTGAAGATATCTTCAATCACATTTTCAGTGCCTGAGATGGTGTGATACTGTGATATGTAATAAGCAATGTATATTTGGTGTTTGTCCCTATTTTGGACACAAAGTTCCTAAAACCCTTGACATTTCCTAAGTAAGGAAAGGAATCAAGGTGTCATTTGTTATGTTGATGTTTGACTTTTGGAAAGCACTTAAGGATGAGGGCTGGTTGCCTTGAGAACCAACCATATGATTAGAGGGTTGGAATTTCCAGCCCCATCCTTTGACCTCCACAAAAGGGGAGAGGGGCTGAAGGCTGAATCGATCACCAACAGCCAATGATTTAATCACTCAAACTTACATACTGCAGTCTCCATAAAAACCCAAAATTACTCAGTCTGGAGAGTTCCTGAATTAGTGAACAATTTGAGATATGGGGAGAGTGGGAGTCTTAGAGAGCATAGAAACTCCCTATCCTTTCCCTAAACCTTGCCCTATGTATTTCCTCCATCAAGCTGTTCCTGAGTTATATGTGTTTTATAATAAACCAGTCATTTGGTAAGAAAATGTTTCTCTGAGTTCAATGAACCACTCTAGCAAATGAATCAAACCCAAGGAGAACACCCCTACAATGTCTGGTCTGTGTCCAGTCAGTCAGAAGCACCAGTGACAACCTGAGCTTTTAATTGGCATCCACAGTTGGGAGGAGGGCAGTCTTGCAGGACTGAGCCCTTAACCTGTGAGATCTGATGCTATCTCCAGGTAGAGACTGTTAAAAAATGAGTTGAATTGTAGGATATCCAGTTGGTGTTAGAGGATTGTGTAGATGTGTGGGGGCAAAACCCCCCATGAAATGGAATTTGTAATCAGAATCTTAGATGGAGAGATTGATTCTAGCTGGGCATCTCTCTACATGGTCTTTTCATACATCTAGCCTGGGCTTCCTTACAGCATGGGTATCTCAGAGGAGGGACTTTCTTTCCTGGCACAAGACCTAAAGGAAAAATGCAGTGTTTCTTCTTTTCTAAGCACACAGTATGAGTTTTACAATATTTGATTGGTCAGAGCAGTCATAGAATAGTCCAGATTCAAGGGATTAGAGGAATATACTCCATGGCCTAATAGGGTCAGTAGTACCTATCTTGGAAACAATCTATCACATCTCTCTGAGCAGCTTGAATGGAAAAGAGTACTGTTTTCCAAACATCAGCTCCCAACTGGGGATGCTAACCAGATATATTAAGTAGTGGGCTAATAATCAGAGCAAAGATTCTAAAATAACAATTTTATAAGGTTTATGTTATCATTTACCTCTGACACATAGTCTTTAAAAGTACTAAAATGTTGGCATATCTGATAACATCCTAGTTTGCCCATACCTTTTTCCATGTTCATGTATTCTATCATTTATGGTGGCAACAAATACAAACTCTATCAATCTTATTATTCTTTACTTCTTGTTTGTTTCCTCATATCTCTATTTTTAGTAATTCCAAAGAGCTCAGAAGCTCTCCAGTCAACTATAGAATAGTGATTTTTACACTATGGTAATACATTAACCCATGGTGATGCAGAAAGGCTTTCCATTGATGTGTTTGCACCAAGAGTTTTAAGGGAAGTTATTTCCATATTCTTAACCTTCAGATCTTTGCTAGAATTGATCAACTTGTGAATGAAGCAATACTCACGGTATTCTTTCTCCGAATTTAAATAAATTAACACACAAATAAAACTCTTCACTTATACCAAATCTTACTGTGCTATTGTAAAATTGTCCCTGGGTTGTAAAATCCACCAGGGCATCAAACAAAGGAGAAATTAAAATATTGGCTAAGGAAAATATAGTTTAATATTTAATTTAGGCAACATAAATCCATAGGGTTTTCTGTCTTTTCCTGCTTTGTTATATATTTCTATGAGGGAAGGATGAAGTTTGCTATTAGAAAAATATTTTGACCTATTTGGGTATGCATGTAATTTATAGAGCTTAAGCTATAGATTAGTGAAGCCACATCTTTGAAAGGTAGTTGGAATGTATTGAGGACTGCCACATTTTTCAAAGTGTGTTGTATATAAATCATGTGGGTAAAACTTCTAGATAACGTATTTCAGATATTTTGCATTTCATTTAATACATAGCTAAAATCTATTGTATCAAATCATATCATGAAATGTTCATTAAAGTTATAGTCATTCATATTATTTTATCTTATAGTTTCTAGCTACTATGTATAAAGCACAATCACGTTAATCTAAACTCATATTGAAAATATTTCAATATTTTCACGTTAATCTAAACTCATATTGAAAATATTTAAATATCAACCTAAAATATGTATGGAAGCATAGTTTATGAAAATTATTTTAGGCATTATGTGAGCAAAATGAATAGACTGTCTTTGCTCTATTATCTATTTTATTTATCAGGTTTTATTGAATAGTTGCTATTAGTTTGACTTTACTTCTGGACCATAGGTCACATTACTGCAGGGATCATATCTATCACAGCGGTATCCCAGATGCCAACTATGATGCTTCACATTTAGGACACACTTAATGAATGCATTGTGTTCACATAGGAATGAATGGATTAATGAGCAAAGAGAAAGATATAGAGGATGCAGTGGCGATCTCTTCTTATTTAAATTTGTATTGATTATTATTTAAGCCATATACTGCAGTCCTTTTTGAGGTTTCATTCATTTATCATAATGTTTTTATCCATTTTCAAAAGTATGAGCCATAATTGATCAGTATATATGTTACATATTATTTAATTTACTAGTTGATATTTAAATAACAGATATATTGGGGTATAATTTACATAGTATAAAGTTAACCCAAATAATTTTCAATGTATAGTGCAGTGGTTTTCACTGTATTCACAGAATTTTGTATTATAATGACAAGATATGATCATGTCATATCATTATAGTTAATTTTATAAATTTCAGCACCCTAAAAACAAACCCCATACCCAGTATAATCACTTTTCCTCTCCCCCTTGGTGACCACTGATCTCTTTTTGTTTCTATGCATTTGTCTATTCTGGACACTTTATATAAAAGGACATTTTGTATAAATCATGCAGTATACAGTGGGTTTTTTTTGGATTGGCTTCTCTCATCTAGAATAAAGTTTCTAAATGTTATACCAGGTGTCAGGACTTCAACCTTTTAAAAATTGCTGAACCACATCCCGTCATATGCATAGACCACATTTTGTTCCTCCATCCCACAGTTGATGGGCATTTGGGTTGTTTCCACTTTTTTGACTGTTATGAATCAGTTGCTCTGAGCATTTATTTATAGGTTTTATATGGACATGTGTTTTCATTGCTCTAAGGTGTATACTTAAAAGCAGAATCTCTGGGTCATATGGTAAGTCTGTGTTTAACACTGAGAGACTATAAGCTGTTTTCCAAGGGGGCTGCACATTGTTCATTCCCACCAGCGATGTATGAGGGATCCACTTTCTCTATGTTGTCACCAACAGTTGTTATTATCTTCCTTTTTGATTAGCTCATCCTGGTGGATTTGGTATTGATTTGCATTTCCCTAATAACTAGTGATGCTCAGTAACTTTTCCTAGACTTATGGGCTTTGTTGGACAAAGAAGGTGTCCAATAAATGTCTAGTCAAACCCTATGGTCATGTTTAAAATTAGGTTATTTGGGATTTTTATAATTAAGTTGCAAGAGTTCCTTTTATAACCTAGATACAAGTCACTTAACACACACATGATTTACAAATATATTCTCCCGTTCTTTGATTTGTTTTTTACTTTCTTGGTGGTTTAGTTTGTAGCCCAATGTTTAAAAATTTGGCTACAGTCCAAATTATCTACTTTGTCTATTATCACTGAGCTTTTGGTGTTGTATCTAAGGAACACTTTGATTTTTAATTAGCCTTGTTGAAAATCAATATTGATCAGTGCCGTCCTAATTCACTTGTTTTGTGTGGCTCCCCTCATTTACAGTGCAAATCCCACGGACTTCCCCAGACCTTCAGCTGGAACTGTTATGTGCTTTCTTCAAAACGAGTCCCAAGTTTTTAATAAGGCTGGGCTTACCAGGAATCCTCTTTCCACTGTTCAGTTGAGATGTACAGGCACTTTGCAAAAATGATTGTTGCTTAAAAAAAAAGAACAAGAGGGGAAAAAATACGTGCAAACAAGAGAGAGAAAAAAATGTAGAAGATGAAAGATGAGAGTCTCATCAAACAAAGAATACCTAATTTTAAGATAAAACCCAAGGACATCAGAGAGCATGGTGTATTTGGGAAAAGGAAATAAGGCTGGTTCAGTGGAAAATACACCATCTGTTGAGGATGGAGTTTCTCCCTTATTATCCTTGGGATGAAGTTCTCAATTGACCAGATATTTGCATTCCGATCCCTCAGGGAAACCAAACAAAATACAACAAAAAACAAAGCAACAGGCATGAAATTAATTGTAATCATTTGATTCTGAAGAGCTCACACTTTAATATATGTACATCACCTATTAAAAATGCAGGTTCAAAAAAAAAAACTTTTTTAAATGCAGGTTCAAAAAAAAAATGCAGGCTCTGGGGCACCTGGGTGGTTCAGTTGGTTAAGTGCCTGGCTCTTGATTTCAGCTCAGGTCATGATCTCATGGTTCTCAGGATTAAGCCCCACATCAGACTTCTCACTAACAGCACAGAGCTTGCTTGGGATTCTCTCTCTCTCTCTCTCTCTCTCTCTCTCTCTCTCTCTCTCTCTGTGCTCCATGCCTGCTTGCACTCTTTCTTTCAGAATAAATAAATGAACCATAAAACAAACAAACAAAACAAAACAAAACACTGCAGGTTCCAATTCAGCATGTATGGGGTAAGGGCTTGAAATTCCTCATTTTTTAACAAGCTACACATGATGTTAATGATGCTGTTCTGGGACCACAGTTTGACTATCAGAGCTACAAAGGGCAGAAAAGCAGTAGTTCATTCACTCCTTCAGAAGGGGAGAAATTTTCACTTTAGAATCCGGCTCTGTTTATCAAAATGATCTTTTTTGCATGTTTTCAGATTTAAAGGTCAGATCTGTTTTATTCTCAACAGCTGCTTGGGAATTGCTCCTCTTGCAGTTCCTGTATGGGATTTGATTACCTAATTGCATCAAAAAGCTACAAGATAGCTTCGGAGGACAGTCCTTCCAATAGCATCCAACAGTCAAGAGTTCACATCTTAACAGGCAAGCTTGAAAAGGCAACTTCAGTTAGTATCTCTGGTCCACTCAAGAAATGAGAGCCCACAGACTATTTCCTCTCAGACCCCTATGGTCACATGTGCATGTGTGTGTGCACGTGTGTGTAGGGAGGTAGATTTTAGACCCTACCACAAAAGTTCCCCCAAGGGAGAAGGCTGTCCTCAAAAGTGCCACTAAAGCATCCATAGGCCAGTGTAAGGCCCAACTATAAAATCAAAGAAATCTGTCCCTGGTAAATACTCAGGCAGACAAATAGTCTGACAAACTGTCCCAAATATCTACCATATTCTAAATGTACTGTTGATATCCTGAGGGACAGAGATTAACAAGTTTCTACTTGTGAAGGCACACAGTTTGCTGAGGAGACTTTCAATTAAATAGACACTAGCAACATGGTACAACAGAGTTGAGCACAGGGGAGGAAATGTCCACTTCAGCCTCTGGAAGCAGAAAACTCAGGAATCATTTCTCAGAAGATGTGATGCTTGAAGCTGTTGTCCCTTCCTTTCTTTCCTCCCAAGTTCCTTTATGCAGCCCAAGAACTCTCCTGTCAAGAAGTGAGGGTCTGCTGAAACTCTTTAACCTAGTATTGATGGTGACACATCCTGTGATACTTTGTCCTTTTCACCACCGCAAACTTTTTTTTTAATGCTTATTTATTTATTTTGAGAGAGAGAGCACATTTATGAGCAGGGGAGAGACCAAGAAAGGGAGAGAGAGAATCCCAAGCAGGCTCCTTATTGTCAGCACAAAGCCTGAGGCAGGGCTAAATCTCATGAACCATGAGATCATGACCTGAACCGAAATCCAGAGCTGGACGCTTAACCAGGCATCCCCCTCTGCAAACTATTCTTAAAATCAAAGCATGAATTGATAATAATAGAAATGCAACTATTAGGAAGGGAGACGATTTGGGGGTGGAGGTGTCAATCTAGAATCCTTAAAACAGCACCACTGGATGACTGTGGCCATTTAAGCCTGAGCAGACCATGACAGCCTTTCCCTGGAGCAAGAGGTATCCTTCAGGACTAAGCTCATTTACCTGGCCAGGCCCTGGATTCTGGAATTGGAGACAAGCATTAGGGAAATGCTAACTGCCTGCTCCCCTGTATCACTGCAAAAGAGCAATTTATAGAAGTGCCTGGTACTTTCCTCTGGGAGAGAAAGGTAAACCATGTATCTCTTACATGGACCACCTGGCAGGTGACTTAACATGGAATTATGCTTCTGGGGGAGACAGGTGAGCCCTTGATCACTAAGGATAGGTCTGAAAGGCAGCAGAATGTAGATTCAAAGATCAGTGATAGTTTATATAATATATAATTGCTTATATGGTAAACAATCTGGGTGAATCTCACAGACATCATAGTGAGTGAAAAAAAAGAGAAATACAAATGAAAATGTTTTATATGTTTTTATTTATCTAATGTCCCTAAGTCAGGTAAATCTGATCTATGGTGGTAGAAATCAGAATGGTAGTTAGTGGGGGCATGGGTGGGTTGGTTGTATTGATGGGGAAGGAACATGAAGGAAACTTCTTAGGTCCTGGAAATGTTCTACGCCTTGATCTCATCATGGTTATATACGTGTATTCATATGTATACATTAATAGACAGTATAGGTTATTGTACTTTAGGTATGTTACACCTCAAAAAGAGAAAATATAATTAGCGTAACAAATCTTGGTGACTAAAACAACAAAAAATCATGCCTTACTCATACTACAGGGTTTTAAAACTGCCACTCACTTGTGGCACCTAGATGGCTCTGTTGGTTAAGTGTCCAACTCTTGATCTCAGCTCAGGTCATGATCTCAAGTTGATGAATTCAGGCCCTGAGTCAGGGCTCTGTATTGACACTGCAGGGCCTGCTTGGGAATCTCTCTCTCTCCCTCTCTTTTTCTGCCCCTCCTCAGCTCTCGTGCATGCTCTCTCTCAAATACACGAATAAACATAAAAAAATAAATAAAACTGCCACTCACCTAACTTGGCCCAGTCAGTCAAATAGCCACACCTACCTTCAAAGAGGCAGAGAAGTATATTCTCCCTGGAGGGAGAGAGAATGAGCAGAATATTTGTGATCAACTCCAAAGACTCCACATACCTAGATCTTGGAGTTCTGTGTAATAGACATATTTGCATTTATTCATTCTCTTATTCATTTATCAAGAAAACATTTACTGATTACCTGTTATGAACAAGGCCCTTTTTTAGGCATGTGAGTGGGATAAGACATAATGGTCTTGCTCTTATGGAGCATATATTCTCGTTAGAAAAAAAAGGCATTACAATTAATACATTAATATTGTGATTGATGCAATGACATTTTGGCCACTGTCAATGCAAAATAAACAAGGCTTTTTAAAAAAAATTGTAAAGAAAAAGGAAAACACTTTTATTGGAGCCCAAGTTAGGACAGCTGCCCTGGGTACACAATCTTCACAAAGAGAAATGCTCTGGAGAAGGAATATTTGGTGCAGGGTTATTTATGTTTGTTGTTTGTTTGTTTTCATATAGAAAGCATTACAAATCAAGACAAAAGGCATTCCACAAAGTTGCAGGCTTTATCTTCTGCTCTGAGTATGTGCAAAGCTGTGTGATTTTAATCTTATGGGAACCAGTCAGATTTTTCTTCTGCTTATCTTTATGTTTTGAAGGCCCCTTTTTGGTTATTATTTTTTTTAATGATGCAGATGTACAATGTGTGCTCAGGGCAGAAAGAAAGCCCATGTTTTGAGGTTTTGCTGAGTCATTTTGACCTTGGTAAATGTTAAAATACAGCTTCCCTGAGAGCTCAAGAGAAGAGCCCACAAACATGAAAAGTGGAAAATGTCCTTTATTTTATCACCACTTACCCTCATCTTTTACTTTAAGACCTAGTGTCTCTCTTGTAATCAGGAAGCACCAGCTGACGTTTGTGTGACACATTCTGGACCATCCTTCCCCAGCCTTGACACTTCAGCAGCTCCATGAGTCATCAGGAGTTCCACAGATGGGGCAAAGAGTCCAAGATTCTAAACTGCATAGCTGCTGAATGCAGGGTTCAGAATAATCAGGCAGAAGCAAGAAAATCTAAGAGGGCTTAACATTCACTGCCAAACAGCACACAATCCAACCAAATATTCCAAAGAATTGACTAAGGTTGCAAAAGTAGAAGGTAAAGAAGTATAAGTGTGAAGCCAGAAAAACAATAACAGCAATGACAAAATGTACCAAAGGGTGAAGGGTACAAGAAAGAAAGTATCCGGAAGAATATCAGATACCTGGAATAAGGGTTTTCAAACTTGATTCTGCACCAGACTTACCTGGAGAGCTGTTTACCCAGGCTGCTGGGTCATATACCCAAAGTGTCTGAGTAGACACAGAGAGTTAAGACTTTCCATTTTAGTAATTTTCAGGTCAGGCTGATTTTGTTTGTCCCTGGACACACTTCGAGAACCGAAGAATTAGAAAAAGGTAATGTACAATTGAACTGCTCTCCCTTCCCTCTGACTTTGAACAAGCTGTTTCTATTCTCAAACAAGAAACTGAGAAGTTCTGCCTACTACTGCTATTATTTTTCTGAACTTCACTATTAAGATGTAGGGATAAGATGGCAGTGAAACCTCTTACCCACCTCCAGGGTCTTCCTGGAGTTGACTACAAACACATTAAGTTAGCTACTATTTTCTTATTCATTCTGCAGAATCACCTTGCTTTTAAAAAAGTGTATTTGTTGGGTTTATACTACAAAGGGCAACCTGCTCTCCAGGACCACAAGCTGGAACTGGATCAAGTTATAGAAGATGACACACATGAGGTGATCATGGAGACCCTCCTGTAGCAGATGCCAGGGCTAGTGGTGGTGGTCAAGGGAAGTTTAGTGAAATTGTGGGGCTAGAGTAAAGGATAATAATAGCTCAGCAGTCATTACCATGTTGCAAACATCCATTCTCTGAGCTCATACAAAATAATATTTTAATGTATATTTCCATTAGTCCTAAGCAACTGATAAATTATCACGTTATCATTATAATCATGTTCATTCATGTGAAGACATCTTTTGAGCTGTTAATGAGTGCCAATTACTGGTACAGATTTTGGAGGTTCACTAATGAATAAGGTAAATCTACCACAGGTACTTAAATTACAGGGATTTTTTTAAACTACAGTCTTTTAATCATGTCGCCTATCCCCTCATCATTCTACTCCTCTGCCTCTCAATTTAATCCCTCTACATTTGTTTATGATCCATTGGTCTACTCTTATCTTGCCCTACTGTCCTGATCAAGATGCCACTTTGGTTGCTCTTCGCATATTCTTTCCTCCTGTTGAAAAAAAAGATCACCTCATTGCTTTTAATACAATGACTCACCCTTATTCATCTGTAAAGGTCCATATCAACCACCTTTTTTACTGAAACCTCTTACTTTACTGTGGCCCACGCTCTCTCAATTTCTTTAGGACTTAATGTATCCACAAAGCACTTAAATGTATGCACTATTGAATTTGTATTGAGCCATGTTATTTGTAAGTAGCACCTTCACCTTGCAATTTCAATTCATCAGAATTATGGATAAGAGTTGCTATCCCTTCATAGAATTGTCTTCCACAGTAGTGTCGTTTAAAGTTGATAATTCTTCATCGGCACTAGGATTGCAATCTGGTGACTGGCTTGAAAGAAAAGACAAATTTAGCCATTCCCAAACAAACTTTGGTGGTCAGAAGTACTCACCTGAGTTATGTAAGTGTGCATGTGTGTGTGTGTGTGTGCGTGTGTGTGTATGCACGCGCACACGTGCGCATGCATGTGTGTGCTTAAGTCTGAACAATAGACCAACTATCTCAAGATCTCCAAATACAGTAAAACCTTAGATTGTGAGTGACTTGTTCTGTGAGTGTCCCACAAGACAAGGAAACATTTCTAATAAATTCTAACTTGATAAACAAGTGAGGTCTTGCAATATGAGTAGTACATGGCACTGAAAGTCACATGATCACAACTGAGCCAATAGCTCTCTCTCTCTCTCTCTCTCTCTCTCTCTCTCTCTCTCTTGCTGCGAGATTGTGAATGATTGTCTCCCACGCTCGATACTCTGTCTCAGGCCATGGTGTTTGGTAGAAATCAGTGATTTTTCAGAATATTGCCACAACTGGCACTAGTGTATTTTTTGTCACTTCAAAGCACCTATGGACAGTCCTTTGCTTTTCCATACAAGAGTAAGTTTAGGAATGTTTTGCTTCATTCTCAGTCATTGGATAGTTTCCTTGTTAAAGTTGCATGAAAACAAAAGATTCCATTGAGCCAATAGGTAGCAGTGATTCTGTTAGTGATAGTGAAAGTTGTCCTACACAATAATCCTCCTCTTGTTTCCCTCACACCAGCCTCGAAGGTTTGCAAAGGTAAGTGCAGATTAATTTGTTTATTTTTCTTTATATTTTGTATTTTCTTTATCATTTTATATTCCATTACAGTATTGTAATCATCTTATATGAATATTTTTGGGTTGTGGAACGAATCATCTCAGTTTCCATTATTTCTTTTGGGGAAATTCACTTTGATATACCAGTGCTTTGGATTACAAGCATGTTTCTGGAACAAATTATGCTTGCAAACCAAGGTTTTACTGTAATGTGATCTAGGAATCTATATTTTAAATAATAGCCTTCAGTGACTCTTATGAAGAAGAAAGTTTGGGGACCTCTGGGCTGCATATCAGAAACATCTAGAGTTTATAAAAGACACCAATATCCCAGAATAATTAACTCAGACTCTCTGAGAGTGAAGTTCTCCTGGTGTAAGCATCTTCTAAAAGCTTCCTGAGTATTCCTCTTGGGCAGCCAGGACTGAGAACTGCTGCACAGCCTAATTTAAGACTATCAGTAAAAACAGGAATTTGACACAAAATCCAGTTATGTATGTTTCTTCCACAAGGGATGTGAGGAGAGGGCCTTTAGATTAAAATAACAGGCACCTGGGTGCCTCAGTCGGTTGAGCGCCTAACTTCAGCTCAGGTCACACAATCTCACAGCTGGTGAGTTTGGGCCCCACGTAGGTCTGTGTGCTGACAGCTCAGAGCCTGGAGCCTGCTTCCAATTCTGTGTTTCTCTCTCTCTCTAACCCTCCCTACCCCAGTTCGTACTTGGTCTCTCTTTCTCTCTCTCAAAAATAAATAAACATTAAATATTTTTTAAAAAAGAATATTTATTCCAATTGAATTCTGATAATATAAGTAATAAATATTCATTTTGAAAAATTGGAAAATACTAAAAAGTATAGAAAAGTAAATAAAGTCACGCATCATGTTACGAATCAACACTGTGATCTATCTCATCCTAGCCAGTTTCCTCTCGTATTTTATAGATAAATGAAAGATAGAGATATCCTGCTCTATGGACTCTATTAGTCACACAATTAGTTTTATATTTACATATGAATTTAATGTATTTTCTTCTGTTAATATAATATATATATTTTACATTTTTCTAAAATATAATTTTATGGGTGCCTGGGTGACTCAGTCAATTAAGTGTCCGACTTCGGCTCAGGTCATGATCTCACAGGTAGTGAGTTCAAGCCCCATATTGGGTTCAGTGCTGACAGCTCAGATTCTGGAACCTGCTTCAGATTCTGTGTCTCCCTCTCTCTCTGCCCCTCCCCTGCTCACTCTCTCTCTCTCTCTCTCTCCCTCTCTCTCTTAAAAATAAACATAACATATAATTATAAAGAATGCCTATCCTTAATGGGTATAAGAAATTGTTTAACTGAAATTATGTATTTCCATATATTTTCCTGTTATTTATACATTACTTAAAATGACATCATATATTTTTTACACACACAGTTTTGTACTCACCACTAATCATCTTCCAGTATTATGACAGGCCTTACCTCTTCCATATAATATGACCTCTACCTTGTCACATAATAAAATATGATTATTTCTAAGTAATTAGAAGTGGCTTTTTGAGTTAAGAGGTGATCATATGATTCTGAATTTCTCTTTAGAAAAATGATAACAGCTTACAAAAAATGCACGGAATTACCTGTATCCATTAACACTCTTATTGATAAACATATTTAAGTGCTGATTCTTTAGGCAAAATTTGTGCTTAGTTGTTCAATTTGCATGATTAAGAATAGTGACTGAATATTTTTTCCCTAGGTATTCATGTAATTATCCCTTTTGAGAACTGCCTTTACTCCCTCATCCCCCTTTTTTAGGAGGGGAGAGTAATTTTCCTAACTCCTTAATTTGTATGAGATCCTTATGTTAGTAAGTTTATCATCCCCTTTTTTCTCTTATCATGCTTTTTCCCTCTTAAGCTTTTCATTTTTAAAAAGTGTTTATTTACTGATTTTGAGAGTGAGACAGAGTGAGAGAGAAAGGTGGGGGGGGGAGAGAGAGAGGCAGAGAGAGAATCCCAAGCAGGCTCCACAATGTCAGCATAGAGCCAGACTCAGGGCTTGATCCCACGAACCACTCAAATCATGACTTGAGTCGAGATCAAGAGTTGGCCGCTTAACCAACTGAGCCACCAGGCCTCCTTCCTCTTATGCTTTTAGAAAGAAATCTTTTATGGGCGTGCCTGACTGGTTCAGTCAGAAGAGCATGTGACTCTTGATCTCAGTGTCATGAGTTTAAGCCCCACATTGGATGTAAAGATTACTTAAAAATAGACTCTAGAAATAAATAAATAAATAAACAAGACTTTTATGATAAACAAATCCTTTATTTAGTGAAAGCTAAAAATCACTTTATTTGGAGTTCCTGATTTTAATATTATACACACATGTCTTTCCTAATTCAAGTTCAGATAATTATTCATTTATTTTTTAATTCTCTTATGGCTTCATATATAGGATGTAAGTTTCCATGCATGCCAGTATGTATACATAAATGGATATATGTATGTGTGTACTTTTAATTCTTCTAAAATATGTCACAATAAATGAACTAGTCATCCTTTTGTTCATTTTAGGAAATAATTATCCATTTTTCCCAGTACCAATTTAAAAATAGTTTTACTTATTCTAATTTGTGTACTACTTTTGTCATATACTGAATTTTTCTACACTTGTTTTTCTGTCTATTTTCTACATTGTGCAATTGCTCTGTCACTCTATTTTGAACCCATTTCATGCTATTTGAAATATTTCAACTCCATAGCGCACGCGAACACCATTTAGTGCAAACTCTGCCTTACTTCTCTTTTGTAATAAACTTGAACAACGTGCACTAAATCTAAGATGCTATTTATAAAGATAATGAAAGATGAACCTACTATCAATAAAACCCATAATAAATTTCTAGTCAGATCCATCACTATTTAAATCTAATTCTCATTCTCCTTTTAATTTTGAAGGAAAGTATTTCACTTTGTCCCATTCATACTGTATAAACATCCTGGAATGTGTGTCTAGTTATCTTCGGAAAATTTCTGTATTTCATCCACTTTCCACCCTCTCTGCTCTGCAAGTGGCTGTTAACTTTGCCACATTCTTTATCTGCATCTGTGGCTCTACCACATGTATTAGTAAGCTTGGGCTGCCATAACAAAACACTACAGACTGAGTAACTAAGGTAACAGAAATTTATTTTCTCACTGTTCTGGAGTCTGGAATCCAAGATCAGTGAATCAGCATGGTTGGTTTCTAGAGCTCTCTTCCCGACCGACACAAGGCCACCTTCTTGCTGTGCCTCATGTGGAATTTCCCCAGTGAGTGTGCATGGGGAGAGGGAGTGAGCAAGCTCTCTGGGATCTCTTTTTTACAAGGACATCAATCCTACAGCATCAGGACCCCAACCTTATGATCTTTAACTTCAATGACTTCCTTAGGGGTCCCCACTCTAAACATAACCACACTGGATGTCAGGGTTTCAACACATGAATTTGAGTTTTGAGGGTGGGGCACAAACATTCAGGCCATAACACCAGATCATTCTTAGTGAGATCATTGTTTTACTTTACATATGAAATGTAACTCATAGCAAAATTTTCTCCAATACATTATTGCATAAATTGAGTTATGTGGGCCTATGGTGGATCACAGAATAGATACCCAAACTATACTAATTGGCACCCATGTAAAAGACTTATCAGTGGTCTCTTGTGACATTTAATTACTCACCTTGCTTACACATTCTTCCAGTGTATTTAAGCTTATCTTAATTCCTGGCAGTTGGGTAAACATTCATACATATGTGTAAACAATTATTTCCAAAATGTCTTTCTCCTAGAAGCATGAATAATCACAAGGTTAATGTGCAAGCTAATATTGTCCTTTGTGGATCAAGCAAGTAACTCTCACACTGTGAAACCCTCAGAAATTACCCTCTTCCACTGAGAAGCTTAAACTGCTCTTTGACACACAACCCTTTGGTCTGACTGTCTTGTGTTCCAGCTGATACCATAATCAGTTAGAGGCCAAACACATGTTTTATTATAAGAGCAAACAGAGTTCATCTGTTCTAGGGATCAGAAAGAAAGAAAGATACAAGATTTGACAGCCATAGACATCTAGAAACAGACTGGCCTGAAATGAAAATTTTTGTAAGCTGGAGCAGTTAGTGTTGTGACAGTCAGTTTACATCTAAACATCAGAATCTCCACCAGAGACCGCGCAGAAAAAGTGATGTTTTAATAAGATTCTTGCATGTTTGCATTGGTTCAGCCAATAGGCAGCATAGCAAACCCCAGATCAAGGTATGAAATTCTGTCTTCACCTTGTGTTAAGGGAATATCAATTAGGTCGAAAAGAAATTAAAACGTCAGGCCTTGATAACATAGCGTTAGGTGATAAACTGAACTGCCAAGATAGCAAAGCCATTACATTAACAGTACTGTGCATTACTATGACTTGTGTTTACTTCTGTGCCTCACACATTTTATTCTGCTTGGGCCGTCTAGTCTCTGGACCCTTAAAATGATTAAAAGCTGTAATTTTTCCTTAAATATATCTCCTAGGTCACTAATTACATTCTCTAGACTCTTACATCCTTATTCATGTGACCGTTGCTTGTATTTTACAAGGGGACTATTGTCAGCTGAACAATCTAGCTGTGATGCCCAGGCAAAGCCACACACATTCCATGCTAAATCACATTACTAAATACTTTTTTCTTGGAACATGTTTTATCGACCACTTGAGAGCGGTTTAATTGTAAAGGTGCTAAGTGGGAATCTAAAAACCTGTTCCTTTTTCTTAAACAAATTTAAAGCTGCTTCACCAAAAAGCATAAATGATGCCTGTGGTGTGTGTGGTGGATATGACTCCAATCTCTATGGGTTCCACATGCTTTGCACCCATCTTTTGTCAACTGTCCACTCTAGGGTATTTGCGGAAAGGTTCAGACTTTCTTTAATGATTCTGAGATTTCTTATTTTCTTTTGCGTCTGTTCATTCAGTTCAAAAATCTAAACACCAAACAGTTCCCACAGTGGCCTCTCCATGAGCAATCACTGTTTATTCCATAAACGAACGACATGTTCCCAGGAAATTAGTATTCCTTGGTTGTTGCCAAGTTAGGGAAAGGATTATTTTCTAGGTATTACAGTGTAGAGGATACATGAATCATAAGCATAAGAATAATATTATTTAAAATGTCTACAGCATTTCATGATACTCCAGGTAACTCTTGATCTTTGAATATACGAAGAATATGGTTCATTGGTCCTGTATTATATTGCAACATATGCTAAATTATTGAGATTAAATCAATGTCATGAAAATACACTCTTAACAGATGGCAAGTAGCTGTCATACACTTACTATCTATACTAAGTAATAGACTTATTGTTGATAAACACATCTCTAGCTGCTAAAAAGGCACACTGGCATTAATTATTAAACTTCTGTTTATTCTGTAACACCCGTGATGACTTCTATGGAGGAGCTGAGAAATGAGAGGATTTTAGAAAGACCTTTACGGAGAGGCTTTGGAGACAATATGCAATCAGTATAGAGAAATGAAGTTCAGGTGACCTTGGTTCTAGACATTTTGTCAGAGCAAAGATTAGTGTATTGCTATGCCATTGTTAAATATTTTGACCAGTTCAGTTGGTCAGTTCCATATGGGGAGGATGGGTGGAGGATTGAGACCAAACAAATGAGCCAAATCTGCCTTTTGATTAAGCAATCGTTTTTTTTTTCAAAATTGTTATTCTCCTAGTTGATATGCCTCTTTATAGCTAAATTAGGCCTTGCTTCTGTCTACCTTACCTGCTGTGGTCTACCTGTGGTTCTTTATGGGCATTTAGAATTTGAGATATCATAGTAAGTCATGTTTTCTGACAATTAGGAAGGCAATTGACTTAAATTGAAATAATTATTTTCTTTCACTGTTTTTTTTTTTCTGAATACAATTTAAATCATGAATATATTGGAAAGTATAGAAGTTCTGTAAAACATTTTAAG
The DNA here is from genome assembly GCF_018350155.1 of Leopardus geoffroyi. Classification (NCBI taxonomy): domain Eukaryota; kingdom Metazoa; phylum Chordata; class Mammalia; order Carnivora; family Felidae; genus Leopardus; species Leopardus geoffroyi. Next base: position 122,823,272 of record NC_059328.1, on the reverse strand, counting down.
AATCAACCATCACTCCAGAGAAAATTATCACTAAGGTGTTGCTTTTTGCTTTCATTGTTCTTAAGAATGGTTGAGAGTATAATATGTAGAAAATTCCTTCACTCCAGTTATAATAAAATTTAACAGCACAAATATTTCCCCATGCTATTATTATTTTGCTTTCAGCATAAGATGTTATGAGCGCACAGTATTTCATTGGGTTTGCAGGCTGTAATTTATTTACTTACCTTTTTATTATCCTGAGATAGTTCTGTAATAAACATTTTAGGGCAAATTTTTTTGATTAATTTCAATTTCTGTGTAATAGTTTTCAGTGATAGTTTGTGCATTAAAAAATATTTGTGGGCACAAAGTTGCAATTTGCATTCTCCTGGGTATTTACACTTGGGGGGAAATTATTTTCTTGATATTATTAATAATGTAATTTATAATCACATTTCTTGATACTCTACTGATGATAATGTGATTCATTATCACACCAGTATAGTGATGTGTATACAGCAGTGTATATAATTCCGATTCTGCTTTAACTGTTATTGGCTTTGAACAACTTGTCTACTTTGACAGGAGAGTGATGGTACTTTGATTTCATAAGTGTTTCTCTTCCTCCGATGTCCATGTTTGCTTCGCAAATTGTTTGTTAAACACTTGTATCTCATTTTTTAAATCCATTATTGTGTATCTTGGCTAATTTTGACCTACATGTTAGGCATTCTTTTCCTTACTGTTTTTTCAGCTATATTTCTTGTTATCCAACCAAGGGAAATAAATGGGCGTGACACTGTACCAGGAAACATTTATCTCATGACCTGAAGCTTTCTGGAGCCTTAACACAGCATTAAAGGCACTCCTCTTTCCACTGGGAGTATATAACCCAACAACAACAACTTTATGCCACTCAGGTTTTTACCAGGCACTGTACATATATTGTCTTGTTTAGGCCTTCACACTGCATAGGAGATGCTGAGGTTAAAGGAAGTTTAGTGACTACTGGAGATTTTGTTAGATTTGTATTTTTGGATTATTCTTATCCAGTTTTCAGATCAAGAGTTTATTAGCTTAATTAGGGGACTTCTAAACTTTTCCCTCCCTGCTCCAGTTTTTTTCCTTCATACTGATAATGTAGTAAATTGCATTGATTACTTTTGGAGTGTTAAACCAACCTTCAATTTTCTGTAATAAATCCATGGGTTATTAACATTTTTGTAAACAGATGGATTTAGTTTGCTAATATTTGGTTAGGTGTTTTGTTTTGTTTATATCTATGTTATGAGACATAGGGGATTGTCTTCTCTTATCTTTTAAAGGTCTTAACGGGGCTTGGTATCAGGCTTTCTCTGGCCCCACCAGTGTGTTGGCAAGAGTTTCCTCCTTTCTTTTGTGGTAAGAATTGTGTAGAATTGATATTATTTCTTCCTTAAATGTTTAGAAGGATTGTCCAATGAAGACATAAGTCTGTGGTTTTCTTACTGTAAAGACTTTTGAATGTGAATTACATTTCTTAAATCTAGAAATATTCAGATGTTATATTTCTTGTGCCAGCTTTGGTAAGTGGTGTTTTTTGGAGAATATGAGCATTGCATCTAAACGTTCAAATAGGGGTACCTGGGTGGCTCAGTTGGTTGAGCGGCCGACTTCGGCTCAGGTCATGATCTCGCAGTCTGTGAGTTCGAGCCCTGCGTCGGGCTCTGTGCTGACAGCTCAGAGCCTGGAGCCTGTTTCAGATTCTGTGTCTCCCTCTCTCTGACCCTCTCCCATTCATGCTCTGTCTCTCTCTGTCTCAAAAATAAATAAATGTTAAAAAAATAAAAATAAAAAAATAAATGTTCAAATATATTGTGTGATTTTTGTCTGCTTTTTTAAATCACTTCCTGAGAGTATCAAAATATTCAAGTGAAATTTAAGAAAAAACTTTGTCTTTTGGTCCATCAGTTGTTACTTCATATTTTTTGGTGCTACTTATAGATGTGCATATATTTTCTTATTACTTTCTTTTTTCATTAGCTGGATATATCAGAATATAATATCCACTTTGATATTGCAAAGCTTCACTTCAATTTTTTCCTGATAAGAAAGATGATTACATGATCTTCCATAATATTTACCTAATATACATTTGTTCCCAACTAATGAATCGCTTGTTGATATTATCTTAATGGATCTTGTATAAAAGTATCTGAGAGCCAATCTTTATATTCATGAGTTGGATTTCAGTCCTGTACAATGACATAGTCATTGTTATTTTTGTTAGCTTATTTATTTATTTACTTATTTATTTATTTTGAGAGAGAGAGAGAGAGGGAGAGAATGCATGTGTGCATGAACCAGGGAGGGGCAGAAGGGGAGAGAGGGAGAGGGAGAGGGAGAGGGAGAGAGAGAGGGGGAGAGAGAGAGAGAGAGAGAGAGAGAGAGAGACAATATTAAGGAGGCTCCATGCTTGCAAGCATGGAGCCTGATCTCACAACAGTGAGATCATGACCTGAGCTGAAATCAAGAGTCAGACACAACTGATAGAGCCACATGGGCACCCCTGTTAGCTCATTTCAAATAGTGTATCTCTGTGCTGTGATTTTCTTTGATTTTTATCTTTTTATATTTTCTTGATTAAAAAAAGAACTTTAGTTAGTTTCAGTTTATATATTCTGTTTTTATTAACTTTTGTTTCTCAACGTTTGCAGGTCTTCACATGTTTATTTTTCCTAATCAATCTAAAAAAATATTATATATGTATATATTTGTATACACACATATACCTATATCTACTACTTATCTATTATAAACTTTTTTCTACAAATAAGGAAATTTCTTCAGCATTTTTCACTACTCATTCTGTTTCCTCTGTGTGCCATCCCAACCCCCACACAAGCTTTGTTGGGTATTTGTTTTTTGTTATTGCTTTGGTTGACATTAAAATTCCATAAGTTATTTACTTTTTCATATTGTCCATATTTTTTTTGCTTTTTGATGCAGTAATTTCTTGAAAAATCCTCTCAAAGAGGATTTTAATAAGATCACGTTTCTGAGCCTGTGTAACTCAGAAAACCTCTTTATTTTTCAAAAATGACAATTCTGATAGACATACATTTTAGGTTCAAAGTCATTTTTTTTTTCCCCTGACAGGCAGTTCTTCTTTGTAGATGTGTTTTCCCTCAGGAAGTTTTTAGAAATTTTTTTTTTTTTACTTTTGATGTTATTAAATTTAATTTAGTTATGTTCCCAAGTGTTCCCACCCTCACTCCCATCTCTTTGGTTCAGTTTTGTTAAGAAATAAAATTTAACTGAGCAAATTTTAAAGATCTTATTGGCTTTATTCAACAATTCATGAATCAGGCAGCATCCCTTCTAACAGACAGAAAGGATCTCTGAGGAGCTGTACAAAATGAAAGATATTTATAGGCAAAAGGGAGCAGGACAAGAAAGTTATACCAGCAAAAAATGGATTTGTTGTGGCAAGGTCACTTTCCTTCCGGGGAGGGCAGGTGTCTACCTGGCCAATTACCTCACTAGTGCTGATTAGCTGATTCCCAGTGACTGGTTTTAGATACCATTTCTCTGAGATCCAAAACTGTAATTAAGTCCTGGATTAGTGACCCAAGACTTAGCATAGTAACTCTATTTGGGGCTTGTTGTCTTTGTTTTTAACAGTATTTTATGAGCTCCTTTAATCTGTAGTCTTAGTTCTGAAAGACTCTTGGTCCTTAATTCCTCAAATATTCTCATTATTTTTTCTCTGCTGGGATTATTATTAAATGGATATTAATATTTCTCTTTATATCCTTAGTATCTTTTACCTTCCCTTTTCTCTCATTATTTATATTTCTTTATTTTGCTTTCTGGAATAGTTCCTGAATCTAATGGTTTGGCTTGCTAGTTTGTTCTTTAGTTGAATTAATCTGGCCATTTAACCCTTCAATAAATTAATTTCATTCTTCTTTTTTATACAAATTATTTCTATTTGGGTATTCTTTAAAAATATTTTTACTTAGTGTTTCCAATATGACTCCTTAATTTCTAAGGCTATTGATAATTCTTCTGGAGATTTTAGGGAGTTAAATGATTCAGAACAGAGAGACAAGAGTATCAAAATATGAGCTAAACCACTTTCATTTTCCCCTCTCTACCCACTATTGACCAACCTTTTCTCTCAGGAATTTTTTTTTTTTTTTTTGTACTACACTATCCAGTGATGTTGTTCTTTCATGGAAGGAAAGATTTTTGCCAGAAGCATACCTGTAGTTATTGTTAACCATTTAGCACCCAGCTGGGCTCCAGAGCTTCTCAAACTTGAGTGCTCTAGAGAAGCTCCTGGCAAGCTTGTTAAAACATAATTTGGCTTCCACAAAGGAAGCTTCCACAATTTGACTTCTTTTCACAGAGTCCCTAGTGGTTGTGGCCCACGAGTTTGCATCCTAATGGATTACACTATATTCTCTGGTTTGAGTTGGGCTAGTTGTACTGATTTTGTTTCTGTTTGCTTTCTCTTTTTCAGTGCAAAGGACAGAAGCACTGATTCCTTGACTGGGGAGTTTCTCCCATGTAGATACCCAATTATCTTTAATCTCTCCAAAAGATATTTCACGGTTTTAATGTTCATGTCTATGGTCCATCGGATTCCTTGTTTCTCTGTGGCATCCCTCTGTAGAGTACATTTCAGCAAACCTGTGTTGGTTGATCATCATCTCAGAAACCTGAAAGTTAATGTAACTTAAAAGGAAATCCTGACAAAGCCATTTAATGCTATGTTCATATATCCATATGCCATTCAATTACTTTGATAATCACTTGAATTTGAAATGGTCTTTCCTAGCTATCCATTACTACGATAATGTAAATTCAACCCTATCTTGCCTACGTCATACAATGTATTTCAGTGATATTATTTCCTTCAACATCCTTACAAGCCTTTTGTCATTAATGTCAAATTCTCAAAATGACTGTTCTTTGTGAGCTGAGAAGAGATGATTTGAATTTTTTTGAATACAGCACTTTTGAGTAATTTTCAGATTCTAATGTCTGTACTAAGAAAACTTCTGAGTTTTCTACCCATACAATGTGTGGATAGTACACTGTTTAGTTACTTAGGTTCTGAAAGGACAGTGTTAACAACACCAGAAAGAAAAAAAAATTCTCTAGCGTCTGAAAGATTTTGCCAATTTGTGACAGGATTTCAAAAATTGAAAAATGTTGGAGTCTTTTCAAAGACTGGAAAATAAATGACACGGAAAAACAATACATGACAATGAGACAGATGTGAGCTCATATCTGGTAATGAGGGTCCATAGACCACTTATTTGGTGGGTTGGACTAACATTTACATTTATGTCAATTCTATGGATTAGAAGGAAAGAATCTCTTGTTGGGATGACAATAGTAAGATACAATGTTATAATGAAATCTAATTGTTATTAGCTATTGCACTGGAATGTCAATGAGGGGCTGCTTTGTTCAAAAGCTGGCATTGGCAAAGTTATTAAATTGGTTGGTTCATCAGGGAATATAGTACATTAGTGAGGTATTCAGCCGTGACTGAGTATATGTATTAGAAAGCATGCCTTTGTAGGTTTCCAACATCATAAATCAAGGTAAGATTTAGTACACAACACTCACAGGAAGGGGCGATCGTATATTTTACAAAGTTTAGCTCAAGTAAGCTAAACCTTCAATCATATTTGGGTTAGTATTTCATTTTTATAATTTGTTTCATACTATTGTCATGTTTATTATACCTGATTCTTGTACAGAAAACTTTATAAGGAAGATGAACATGATAAATGAATGATAAAAAGATAATCCCTGCAGATTTCTATTGAGTTTCCTCTGTGCTTGGTAAATAAATCGTATTTTTTTGGCTTTTAATTATATATGCTTAAAAAGTGATCATAATCAACCAACTTTGCATTTATTTCCCAGGGTGCTTCCATAAGTAATTACTCTAGGTTATTAGAAGTAAATCTAAATATTGTAAAATACCCTAAAGCTAGACTGAAGATGAAGGGTTTTAATAATGAGAGGACAGATTTTTTTTTTTAAGTAACAAAATAAGAAATTTATTTTCTTATACTATTCCAGCTTAAATATTTCCTCCTTTTACTTTCATCAATTCTTCTCTGTTTTTCCCAATCTGAATTAAGATCACTGTTTTGGATTATATTACTTGCTTTAAATTTATTAGACCTTTGAACTCATTTGGCTCCTCTTAGAGTTTTTACACACTCATCTGCTCTACTGTTTTGTTTGCCTGTTGAGAGTAGGATGCGTACCTGATAAATTTCAGTAGTACCTTCCCCTTCCCCTAATATACTAACAGACATTTACAGTCCAATATTTTTTGTAAGAAAAGTAATATTTATATGATATTATTATAGGACTTAATACAATCTTATTAAATGTGTGTTTGGCTTAGTAATAATTATTACATCAAAACTGTATTTCTTAAATATTAAGTAAACAAGTAGTTTACTATGATTAGAGTTATAAACCTATTAGTTACCAAGCCAAAATACTAACATCTCAATAGAAGATATTTTGGGAGGATTATAAAATCAAGTAAATAAATAATAAATATACGTTGTATATGATAAAGTTCCCATGCACAAATTTATAAATATAAGTGGATATATGTAAATTACATTATTGTGTAAACACATACATATCCATAGAAACAATATAAATGAGTTTATTACAAGAAACACACACATACAAAACAAACTTTTTTTGGATTCAACAATACATCCTCTTGCAAGTACACATAAACGCATCATTCCTGTAGTTGCCATATAAAACACAAATATGTTAAAAACAGTGTGATATGCTAGTGTAATAGCCGTAAGATTTGAGAATTGAGTTCTAGACTCAGGTGGAAAAATAATCCCTTAAGAAATTACCTGTTTTCTCTGTTCTTAAATAGCTTACCTTTTAAAAGTAGTCAGGGAGCTTGGGTGGCTCAGTCAGTTGAGCATCCGACTTCAGCTCAGGTCATGATCTCGCGGTCGGTGGGTTTGAGCTCCACATTGGGCTCTGTGCTGACAGCTCAGAGCCTGGAGCCTGTTTCAGATTCTTGGTCTCCCTCTCTCTCTCTGCCCCTCCCCTACTCTCTCTCTCTCTCTCTCAAAACTAAATAAACATTAAAAAAATTAAAAGTAGTGTATGAAACTCTCTGATCTCTAAAATATCTGACCCAAATGGTAAAGTCTGGCCTGGTCCTAAATACGTCTAAGGCTACTATGTTATTAGCACTGTGCTAGGAGCTCTTGGCATCTGTGCATGTATGGACACGTGAGTTAGGTCAACATGGGTAAAGGGGTAATGAGGTAGGAAACACAAGATACCTGCTATCCTTAAGGAACATTAATTTTGCTGGTATATGTCTAGGTGTGTAGAACTGGCCCAATAAATAACTATGACATGCCTTGTATATCAAGGTTCTCCAGTCAGGCATAGCCTTTTGAGGAGATGTATGCCATCTAAACTGAGACTTAAGGATAGAAGGACTCATCCTTTGGCACCAGGCAAAGGCTTTCGGGCAAATGAAACAAACTACAAGTGTGTGAGGCAAGACAGAGGTGGCTGAGTTTCTTCTCTTGTTGTTGTTGTTACTATTTTGTCCTATGTCTCTGTAGGTTATCGGCAGAAAATTCATAGGGACCCAGTAATCCAAAAATCTTTTATAAATAACATTAACATCTTAAATGATTTATGCAAACTTAAAAAAATTCAATCTTGCTTAAGAGAATAAAACAATAGAATTGTATACCCACAGGGAACATCTGTGTCACTGTAGCCCCATGCTTTCCAAGGTCTGCACTGTGGGACTTTTCTGCTCAGCGTAGCAATCTCATGAAGCATTTATTTAAAATGACACTAATACAATATATCTTTTTCATTATATGTAAAATTACATTTTAGAAAGGACACAACTTCAAATGAATTACAAACACAAATTTTAATGTATTAGACACTATTGATAAGATGAATTTTGCTCTACTTTGTGTTTTCTGAGTATGAAGGCTTCAAAATAAAACATTCCTTCCTCTGCCATCTGTGTGTATGTGTGCATGTGCTCGTGCACAGCATGTCATGTGTAGTGCTCATGTTTATTTAGACAGGTTGCAATTCAGTATTGGTATTATCCCTACTCATGACCTCTTCCCCATGTGTACTTGATAAAGTTCTGAAGATATATATCCTCCTATAGCATACACTTGCAATACTTAATTGAATTCTAGTGAAGTTTGAACACAACTTTTTGGTACGTGCTGTAATTCTAATTAATAATAGATCATTCAAAAAATAATATAAAACAGGGAGAGGGACAAAACATAAGAAACTCTTAAATATGGAGAACAAACAGAGGGTTGCTAGGGGGCTTGTGGGAAGGACGATGGGCTAAATGGGCAAGAGGTATTAAGGAATCTACTCCTGAAATCATTGCTGTGCTATATGCTAACTAACTTGGATATAAATTTAAAAAGAAATAAACTTACAATAATAATAATAATAATAATAATAATAATAATAATGTTCAACAAGTAAGTACAAAATATCGATTGTCTTACTAAAACTATATTCCAGAAAATTTTGAGGTTTATTATTTGGTATACTCTGATTTGGCCTTTGTGTTTATGATGCATACTTTGATTTGCTTTGCAATTTTCAAGCAACACAACTCAAATGCTGGAATCATTTAATTGAAAATATATATTAATTACAAATAATATTCTAACTATTTATTTGTATGAATAGGGGTTTCTTATAATTGTTCAACCAAAGCAAAATATATAAATAAAATAATTCATGATGCTGTTATGATACTGTGATTCATAACTTTCAATAATAAATAGTTGCGATTTACAATGTTTTAAATTTTGAGGTTATTGTAATAACCTTATTATTTAATTGAAGGCTTTTTACATAAACAATTATAATACATTTCAAATCATGAGATGACCTTGTAGTTTAAAGGTGCTGCTTTCTGCTTCACCTATTCGAGTTTCATAAAGGGAAGGCTTTTGAAAATTTTGCACAATTCAATATCCTTGTCGATCACTGAGCTGGGTCACTCTACTCTTCCTCCCAGCCCTGCTAAAGGTAAGCAACTCATGTTCAGATGGGGAAAGGCACTCTCACAAAGACTTCTGCAGATTAGTATTTTTCTGTTTTGTTTGTTCGTTTGTTTTGTTTGTTTTTTAGTTTGTCAGGGTGTTATTTGTTAACAATTTTATTGAGCTACTATTCACATTCCATATAATTCAGCCATTTAAAATGTAAAATCCAGGGGTGCCTGGGTGGCCCAGTAGGTTAGGTGTCTGACTTCCACTCAGGTCCTGGTCTCATGGTTTATTATCCCAAGCCCTGTGTCGGCCTCTGTGCTGACAGCTCAGAGCCTGGAACTACTTTGGATTCTGTGTCCCCCTCTCTCTCTGCCCCTCTCCTACTCATGCTCTGTCTCTCTCTCTTTCTCTATCTCTCAAAAGATAAATAAACATTAAAAATATAAAATGTAAAATCCAATAGTTATTAGTATATTCAACATCACTAATCTACTTTCTACCTCTGTGGATCTGCCTATTTTTGATATTTCATATAAATAGAATGCCTCAATATGTGACTTTCTGTGTCTGGCTTCTTCCACTTAGCATAATGTTTTCAAGGTTCATCCATGTAACATCTATCAATACTTATTCCTTTTTACTGCCAAATAATATTCCCTTGTTACTGTATAGCATATTTTGTTTATTCACTTATCAATTGATAGGTATTCTGTATTGTTTCCACTTTTGGCTATTACAAATAAGGCTGATTTGAACATTTATGTATAGGCTTTATTTGTAATATGGTTTCATTTTTTTGGGGGGGTGCATACCTAGGAGAAAAATTTCTGGGTCTTATGATGTCTATTTTTAACATTTTGAAGAACTGTTGAACTACTATATTTACATTCCCACCAACAGTGTATGAGGATTCGGTTTTCTCCACATCTTCATCAACACAGGCTATCTTTTATTTTTATTGTATTATTATTATTACTATCATCATCATTATTACTATTACTGTTCTGAGAGGTGTATGGTAGTATGCTATCATGGCTTTTTTCAATAAATAATATAGGAGTATGCATTTAGTAATCCAGTGATATACAGCAAATACTTTGTTCATATACACTTTTGTTGGATGGGATATGATGAGTTATCTTTGAGTGTAACTGATGGAAAACTACAGTATTAGAATAATTTGCAAAGGCAATATTTTTTACAACTGTTAATTTTACTCACTTAAGAAAATATAAATATAAATATATTTATTATGCATTTATTTCAAGTAGCAGGACCATGAGAAAACTAAAATATGATTTTGCATTTTTAGCTTATACAGGTGGAATCTTATTATCTAGCCTCAAGACCATTTAAATGAAAAACCAGTCGCAATCATGATATCCCCTGCACAGTGGCAATGGGTTATATCCATACAGTTTCTGCTCCAGTAAAATCCCATTGTAAGAAAATACTATGTGCTATTCACTCACTGGACATTCATTGTAATGGGATGTCATCTGTGTAACCAATATGAATTGTAATCTTCTGTCGAGTGGACATATGTTGAAGTACAGGTGACTTTGAGAGATTCTATACATGGTAACTGACCAATGTATTTTGCTGGCTCTAAAGCTCAAACGAGTTCAGTGGGTAGAAGCAGTTGGTATCCTATCAAAAATAGACGAAAATACATTCTAACTAAAGTTTTTGTTTTATTTATTTGCATGTAAAAAGACAATACAGATGTAGCATAAAATATGTGATGTTCGCCAAGCAGTGACCCACTATGCTCTTATAACACCTTGTAAAATGTAATCAGAGCATTTGTCACACTGTATTTGTATTTGTGTGTATGTGTGTGTGTGTATGTGTGTGTGTTTCACGGAAATCTGAGAAATAATTAAGAGTATAGAATGCGTGGTTTATCTTCATTTTGCTAGCACTTAATGCAGTCTCTGGCATATAAAAGGCTCTCAATTCTAGTTTACGAGTTCATCAGTAGGGCTGCTGCTGAATGAATATTATTCCTACTATTGATAGCTATTATTTACTGAGTGCTAATTATATGTTATGGTCTTTGTACTTTATCTCATTAATCCCTGTATGTATAATGTCGGTACTCTTGTTACCCCAATTTTTATCAGTGAAAAAAAAATGAGGTCAGGGAAAATAATACTGAGAAGAAGTTAAATATCCTTTTGTCAAGGTGAATTCTTTGGCTTGTTTTTGTGTTTATGTATCAGTTTGTGTGTGTTTTATACATACAGTTTCTTCAGAAAACGTGGAGGTAGGGAGTTAGGATCTAGCATGTGTTTCAAGAATAAGTTACAGTTAGTGTGATTTGACCACGTGAGAATTTATTCTATCCCTCATAGGGATCCTTACAAGGGAAAGAGAGTAGGGATGTACACGTGAGTTTTTGGTTCAAGCATCTAAGAGGAAAGATCATGTCTTCTTTTATTTCCCTTTCTGCTCCAAACCCACATTACAAAGCTTGTCCAAAGCGAATACTCACTAAAGATTATTGATAGGCAGCCTACCTGCCACACATCGTCTTTGTTAAGTGAATCATAATGAAAATACTTCAGGTTATGATGTCTGCCCTTTGAGAGAAAGAGAATTTAAAGTAACCACAGCCTTTCTCAGCCTGCTGGAGATATGAATCTCTTGGCACCTATTAGCATAATCTACTTATGGAAGAGACATAAACGTGGAGCTGAAGACCTGCAAAATGATTTGCTGGGCACTATTGTTGAGCCTTAATTTAAATCACTTGGTTTTCTCCATTATTATTCCAAAGCCTCATCTGAATCCTTCTGATGCTAAATGTACTTTATAGGGACAATATATTTTCATAACTTGCAAAATCTTTAATGTAAGATTTATATATCTTCAGTGAGATGGATGAGAATAATTACTTTGAGTCTTGTTAAGTTCCTTCGAGCAATGCTATTACAAATTTGTATAATAGGAAGAATTAAAATGTCACAAGATATATTTCTGAATCTAACAACCTTAGCATTTAAAAACATTCTTAAGCACACTATTTCTTTAAACAAAAATCCATGGGTTGTCTTTGCATATATTTACACATGATGACAGTATGGATTTCCTGAAACTGTTTCTTAACGCCTGGAAATAGCGGGACCCAGATTTCAGGTCCATTTGCAGTGTGGCTGCTTTATGTGGAAGCAAAGACTTCACCACAGTCCCAAGGGCACTCTGGTTTTAAACAGCCAATGTGAAAGCATGCCATTGGTTTCTGAATAAACTTGACAAGAAAGGACACAAATTTCACTTTCCATCAAGAGAAATGCAATTCAAAATGCATACCCTTATAACAGTTAGCAGAATCAGTTTTTTATTCATAAGAAAGTTTTAGGTCAAAGAAAAGCTTTCCTTAAGTGATATCTTTATCTAAATACAGATGCTGAGACTTACAGATGCATGGAAAGAGGTAATAGTTCCATAATACGGCATAATTGTATTTTCAGTGAGGGAAGCAGCTAGAGCCAAAAACTCTTCTGGGTGCGTCATCGAACATTTGGCTGCTTGTTGAGCTACCATCTTTAGAAAGACATCATTTGCTATGCCTGATGTCAGTCTCATTTCACTTACACTTAAAAATCCATTCATTTATTCGTTGCATATTTACTGAGCCTATAGCGTGCCAGGCACTGATCTAGGTTGTGCAGGTACAGCAGTAAACAAAATGTATAAAACTCCCTTTCCTCCTCGATCTTATTTTCTAGTGGGGGAGACAAGACAAACAAGTAAATCACAGCCCAGCATTTGATCTTACTCCACGTGAGATGAGCAGGCATTGATGAAGCATTTTGAACAGAAGAGTGACAATGTGACTCAGTTTTAGTAGACACTCTCTGGCTGCTTTGCAGAGTTCAGACCAAAGGACAAACGGGGAGGCTACTATACTAATTCAGTGAAGAGTAGTGGCTTAGACCAGGGTGGCAGCTGTGCAAGTGGCAAGAAGCAAATCAGGTTGCTCCTATTCCTTGAGGGTATGGATAGTAAGTCTGAGTGTCGGTCAGAGAACTAGGGAGAATGCAGATATTTCTTATGCAAAGGATCAAGGGGAAAATACACTTTCTTCATTTTCAATTCATTTTACATTTAATCTCTATCAACATCTCAGTATGGATTATTTTATTTAAATCAGACAAAGACCAAGAGATGACTTCTATATGATGGTAAGTGTTCAGGTAGTCTAATATGTGTATTTTTGTTCCCTTCAACTTATATTTAATTGTTTCAAGTTGTGGGAACAAACATGACCTTGCAGATGGCTTCACAGATTACAACCATTGTCTCACATTGTCAGGCAATTCCTGAATAGAGAGGATATTTTACTACAGATATAAGCGTGTTGGGGGAAAGCATATTTTTCCTTTCAAATTAAGAAAGAATGGTAAAAATTACTGTGCATGTTAAGAGTGTTTCAGGTGAGGTTGGCGTGGGGTCTATTGATTCTGCTGTAAGTATATTTAAAGGGATAAAGTATACTGTTGTTCAAGAAGAACACTCTGACAGCTTATGAGTCTTAATGATGCCTACATAATAAAGGAAGAGAAAGTCACCATTTCTGCCATGGCAGAGGTGAAACAAAGTTTTATTACATAGTTCCCTTGAGGGAACTGAATTTATGCCAGGATAAGTGTCCAGGAAGATGTGATGTTAGATGTTGAGCAGTTAAAAGAAAGGCTATGCAAGATTTACTTTGACTCTTGATCTCTCATTGGAGTTGTATTCATAAGGAAAATGCAGAATGAGAGCTGGTAATTTAAATGACTCTTCTAAATTGAAATAACTTATTAAGATAACAAAGTAGTAACGTTTCATATATTAACAATCAGGTGTGCCTCAAATATCAATAATTTTCATAGATTGATTCATTCATTAATTTTTCCTCTAACAGAAAAGGCTAAAGAAAGTAAGCCTAGTTTGAAACAGAGGTTTTCTTGGGAAGAATTTAAGTTTAAAAAGTTACTAAAGGTCCATATGGCATTTATTTTCTCAGTGGAATCAGATTTTCATGCAATGTTGGATCATTCAGTGTTCAATCAGAGAAGCAGAACCACCAGGAGGTTGTCCTTTTGTGTGTGTGTATATATAGTAATATAATATATATCTACATATGTTATTTGTGGATGATACATATGGATTATATAGAGATTCTATATATAAAATCTTTACATATGGACTTCTATAAATGGAATCTATATATGTGGAATCTACATTTGGAATCTGTGTATGGAATCTCTACATATAGAGTCCCTATTTAGAATCTGTATGTGTATATATCTGCAGAGGCCAGAGTCCTTTATGGCAACCTAAATACTCACCTGGCCTGGGAGTCTGGAAAGCTGAAGGATTCAGGGGACAGTGAAGTGGTTTCAGGCACAACTGTTGCCTCACAGCAACAAGGGGACAACAGGTCAGTGACCATGTGTATAAGCTGCTCCCTCACTCCTGCTCTCCAAATCTCCTATGAGAATTTCTAGTGACCCTTGAAACTGATAATATATAGGGAAGAGAATTCTAGAAAATGTAGTGCAGCATAGTCACCACACATATAGCGTTTGGGCCTGTGAGACCAAGAACATGACTTAGACTCAAGTCATAACTTTATTAACCACAGGATTTGCATGGAGTCATGTAACCACTTTGTGCTTATTTCCTTAATCTGTAAAATCTGGTTAATAATGGATAGTTGTGAAGATTAATGTAGATGTTCTGTGTTAAACATATTAAAACAGTATCAGACTGAAAACACTGATTTTATTTATTTATTTATTTATTTATTTATTTATTTATTTATTTATTTCCTATTAAAAAAACAGTGGATATAATTTGTTTCTTAGTTAATTTCTTAATATAGAATAAGATTTTTATAAACAATGTGTAAACTGGAGTTAAAATATTCCTGAAACTCCTAAAACATCACTGAGATATCTTAAACTGATTTAGAAAAATTGAGTCTTTTATTAGTAAAGCTAAAACATCAGATGAGAATTTTTCAAAGTATGATTAATATGCAAACTATTTTAGTAAATGGTATTTAAAATCACAACTTAGAGACCATTGCGAGAATCCAGATATATCATCTTTTCTGGAAAAAAAAATAAGAAGGATAATTTGTTTTGAGAAAAATGCCTAAGGAAAAAGATAAAACCCACAGATCCAGTCGTTAGATTGAATACACAAGAAGTGTGTGTGTGTGTGTGTGTGTGTGTGTGTGTGTGTGTGTGTGTGTGTTGGGGGTGGGGGTTATAACACACATACAACCTGAGATGTAAAATTTATATGCGGCACTAAAACACCACATTATAGATTCCCTTCCCTCCATAACCAGACTGACGCTCTGTGCCAATGTAAATACAGTTATTAAAGCTCTTGGTGCAGCAAAAAGCAAAGGAATTTAAAAAAAAGTGCTGTCCTCAGCTCTCACCTGGCTGCCTTGGCAGGTGGGCTGAGCTTGAGAGTCTATAGGACTGACCCACATCTTCCAAGAAAGCAGTGAGGGGATGATTTAACCTGACAGTCTGGTCGCAAGGGATTTGCTGAAGATCAAAGCCTGAGGATCCAGCAGAGCTGGATAGAGAAATGAGAAGTGGAGGGTTGAAAAAGGAGACCTAGTAGGGCTGAACTAGAGGCAGGGGTTTTCAGAGGTGAAGATTGTCTTAGTCTCTGTGGGCTGCTATAGCAAAATACCAGAGACTGATGGCTTATAAATAACAGAAATTTATTTCTTATAGTTGTGGACACTGGGAAGTCCAAGATCAAAGCACCAGCAGATTCTATGACTAGTGAAGGCCCATGTCCTCGTTCATAGATGGCTACCTTTTTGCTGCATTGTATGGAAGCAGAAAAGCCAGCTGAGTATATGGGTACAGAAGCATTTAGGGTAGATGTGCAGGGGAGAGCCTGTAGAGGCTCTTTGCTGAATGGTTGTAGGTTTTCAGTGGAATATGATGCTGAGAATAAGACTGGTACTGAGAGTCTATGGACATAGTAGATAGTGAGAGAGTGAGGGAGAGAATAGACTAGAAGAATATGGCAGATTGCCAGACTGCAGCGTGGACACTGTCCTGGGGAATTAAAGTGTCCCAGTTATCACTGTGTGGGCTATGAAATGCAGATAAACTGTAGTTGGGGGTCTGGGTTTAAGCAGGCATCTTGTCTGTCAAAATAAGTACAATGAAATGTGGGGTTGGGGGCAAGGCAGGGAAAGTAAATGCAAAGGAGTGGGTATGACTGATCATTTAAGCAAACAAAGAAAGAAGGGAAGTGAAAAAAGGGAGGGAGTGGGGAGTGAAAAGGAAGGACAATGAAAAGCTGAGAGATTTGTACATGTCAGTGAGGTAGAAGGATTATGTCTCTGTTTTAAAAGCTTCTTATTGGTCCTATGGCCCAACGGGCTTAGTTATTCCATCTGCTACATGTCTTCAGCTTCTTTTTATTCTTCCTGGCACTGTTTTATTTCAGGTTATCAAAATCATTATTCCAGGGGCATTTTCCTTGCCTCTAATTCAGTACTAATCAAAGTATGGTTCACGGACCAGCAGCATGAATATCACTTGGGAGCTTATTAGAAATGCAAATTCTTGGGCCTCAACTCAGGCACACTGAAAAAGAATCTCTAGGAGTGGGGTTCATGTGATTGTTTATGCACATAGCATGTGAAAATTACTGCCCTTGCTGCAACCCGTTCCTGCCCAATTATCCATGGGATGGTCCAAACAAGCAAACCTCATTATGTCACATTGCCTCTCAAAATGTTTCATTGGGTCCTCTTTACCTAAAGCATAACATCTAAAATTCCTTGCTTATTCTATTCCCTTACCCCCATCTTATGTTCTAGCTTTTGTTTTTCCATGTTTTCATGCCTTAACCTCTGCAATTTTGTTTGCCCTGAATGGGCTCTGTCTTGCTACACTGACAGAAACAACTATGACTCAGTCTTTGCATTTAAGCTGAGACCTTTCCTGGTTCCCCTAGCTCAGCTCAGGTGACCTTCCTTCTTTGCTTCCATTGGACTGAATATAGACTTCTGTGTTAATAGGCATCTCATAATCTCATTACTTTTTCCATTTATTACTCTCCTCTAGAAAGAAGGGCCCTTGATGGTAAGGATATTTTTCTTTTATCTTTGTAGTTCAGCATCTAAAATAGTTATTAGGCATTCACTGTATATTCGTGGAGGATGAGTGAGTTATTCCAGAGTGAAATGGTTTCTGAATTCAGATGCTATGCGATGTACACATCTGATTCACAACGATTTATTATGTGCCATGCACAGCCAGAAATAATGAACAATCTGTTTATAGAATACATTTCTTTGTACCAGGCCATTTACAACTATATTAAATAATAAAATATTCATAATATTTTCATTCTTCATGTATGAAAACTAAACATTTACTAATTTTTCAATAAGATTGCGTGATTTGAGAGAGTTATTTTTCTTGAACTATATGGAATTTGCCCTAAGTATTCAGATTCTTTCCCCATGAGTACTCTTGTGATCCCTAAAAGTATTTGCCCATTGCTTTGTCAGGGCAATACTACTAGTCTTGTGGTTATATAGCAGAGTTTTCCAATTTGAACATTGATTGAAGCTATGACGATGGCTTCATAAATTGCATGTTCTGGACAATTGAGCCAGCCAGGCACATTCAGATTTGTTATGCATTTCATCTCATGTGGCCACACTAAGCAAACACTTGATTGTTAATCTCCAACAGCTGGGCCAACTGACACAGTTAAATGGTAAGATGTTCTTGGGCACAGGAGATATACAATAGCAAACTGAGTCATTTTGGAATATCTATATCCAATAGGATAGCTTAAGTAGTTATTTTCATTTAATGTTAGGATAGCTTAAGTAATTATTTTCATTTAATGTTGGTGAATTAATAAAATCCACTGACAGGTAAACCACTAAAGGTTTTAGGTTTAGTTTCAATACTTTTGGCTCATGTAATATACTTTTCAAATAGTAATGCAGACTCATATTAGCTTTGAATTATTACAGCAAATGTGTGACTTCTTTAAGAAATCAAACTACCTCATACTCTTGTTTTAAAGGCGTATGTAAATTATGGGACAACTACTTGTTTTGGAAGAAAGTTACTAATTTTACAAAGGAATTCACATAGCCTCCTTACACAACATTTTTACAACACAAATTCATTATTTAAATTTTTTTTTCAATTATACAGAGATTACAACCAAGGTATACACACTAAATTAAATGAACCTGTGGAAGACACTTTTACAAAGTTGCATACCCCCAAGATTGATACTCATGAGGATCCTCTGCTTGACTTTTTGAGATCTTGCCTGTGGCAGATTATGTCAGTCCTCATTGATATCTGTGTCCTTTCTTTTCACAAGCTTGACTGCATTTTCTAGTATCCTTATTTAGCTCTGGTCGATGCAATATGAATGGAAGTGATATGTACCTCCTTCAGGCAAGGCCCAAATAGCATCTCTAGCCCTCTTTTCCTGCCCTTTGGCTGAAGGTGCAGGATTCTGAGGACCTAGAGGAAGTATCTGATTCTGAACTAGTTCCATGGAACAGACAACACCCACCGTCCACCAACTCTCATTGAATTGCAGTATGATTGAGAAACTTGAATTGTTTTAAACCACTCAGATTTCAGGATTTACTTTTATAGAGGCTAATATTATTTGCCTTAATTAGCATCATTGGAATCTACTCTCTATAGACAAAAGATAGTTTTCTCCCACCATTGACTTTTCCTCAGGTACAGTTGAATATCCAGACCCTGCTTGGCAAATGATTTAGACAAAAGGGGAGCAACAGTGAAATTGTGGACAAGGATTAAGACAGAATACATCCAAGCTTAACCTGGAGCATGCATGAATTTCCAACATGTTTGTCAGCAGGCTTACTTATGACCTCATGATGAAATGAATGGAAAGTTAGAGTGGGGATATAAATCTGCCTTTAATAATCTAGATATGCCTTAGATGAAGTGAAGTCACCGACTAAAAGGAAAAATTTTCTCTTCTCACAGTGCTTGATATATCAAGTGTGTGAGTTTTCCCTCACTTGAGCAATTCTGAATCTAACTTCCCAGAATTAGCCATGCCCCATAAGGAAGGGCTCAGTACCACAGGACTGTGTCCCATGTCAGATCCCAACTGCAAAAGCAGAGTCCCCAAGTCACCCATACTTCTGTCCAACTTGACTACAAACACAAGGTTTCCATGACTCCCTCCTGAGATTCGATTATTTGCTATAATGGCTCATAGAACTTAGGGAAACACTTTACTCATTATTATTGGTTTATTATATAGGATATCTAAAGGATACAAATGGACAGCCAGATAAAGAAGTACATAGGGTGAGGTCTGGAAATATCCCATGAGGAGAAGTTTAGAACACACCACCCTCCTGGAACATGTGGATATGTTCATCAGCCCAGAAGCTCTCCAAACTCCGTTGTTTGAGGTTTTTATGGAGGTGCAGTACATGGTCATGGTTGATTAAGCCACTGGCCATTAATGAGTAGCATCCAGCCTCTCTTCCTTACCCAGAGCTGGGGATAGGGCTGAAAGTTCCAGGTCTCCAATCATAGTTGTTTCTTTGGTATCCAGCCCCCATCTTGAACTACCTAGGAGCCCACGAAGAGGTATGTCAGTAGCATGTCAGGTATGGCTGTAATGGGCTTATTATAAATAACAAAAGATATCCCTCTCATCCTTTTTACTTGGCGAATTACAAGAGATCTCTGTGCTAGGAACTAGGAAAAAAGACCAAATATTTATTTCTTATTATATCGCAATATCATAGAAGCAATAATGGGAAATTTTTTTAGAGGTTTTTAATTATAGGGGTTTATTGATGAAAGCAACATTTAAGCAGCTCATACGCTATGTAGCTCACTTATATTTTAAAAGCCCCTTCCCACCCACTCATAAGGGTGAAAACAAGTTTCCAATGTTGGTAGTATGTTTACATCTAAAACTCTCCCATTATGCATTTGATAAAAGTTATACGTTGTCTCATATATCACATCACATATATCAGCATCACATATAGGGATGTATCCTAGCAGGCCAGATGGTGGCTAATCCCCTAACACCTGGGAGTATCACCATCAGATTGTTTTCTCAGGATAAGGGATAAAATCCAGTCATCTGAATTTTGCTTAAAACCATAACAGCTAAACAGAAACCCTGATATTCAAAGTTTTTTTCCTCTTAACTATATATATTAGCAAATATTTGGTTCTTAGTAGCAATGTATTAATGCAGCTTTGTTTACTTTACAACAAATTTAATTAGGATTTAGCAATAAATTGATTCAATTTGTTTATTCTTTCATCCAATCCCAAGGTTATTGATCTCTAGTAACTAGATCCCAGCCTTCAAGGGATTCAAAACTTAATGGAGTAGACAGGTATGTGATGGATGGTTGAGTTAAACACAGACTATTAAGGTAGCACATAGGATGTTCATGTAACCCAGACTACAAAGTTGAAGGGCAGCAAAGGGGAGGATTTGTTTAGGAGATCATTAGCATATAATAGGCAAGCCAAATGGATAATTCAGAAATTGTATTTTATAACATGCTTTTTAAGTATAACCCAGATTTTGTAGCTCAATACATATTCAATTTGAATAACAGAGTGGAATTTGAGTACCTCCTGTGTGACAGACACCATGTCCAATGTTTTACTTGTGTTAACACATTTAAAGCTCATGGCAATTTCACAAAGTTGACACTCAATTTAAAAGATAAGGAAGCTTATTCAAATTTGGAGTCACTTTTGGATACCATAATTCATGGTACGCTAGCCACTTTAAGAAACTGTATTTTATAGCATTTACTCATTTGCTAACTTGCCTACCTATTTACTTATTGTTTGGCAAAAAGATAAACTACGTTATAATCACATGGTACCATTAATGGCCCCTTGGGAAAGGATTTTTATACCCTCTTAAAGCCACTACCACCTACTCACTTATGTTTTGAATCTGCTTGAGAAGAAATAAGGCTTTCTCTCCATTATTAGAGCTATGGTTTTAGATGTAAAAACACCACTGGAAGAAGCAACACATCAAAATTGATTCACACAGAGATATAAATGAATGCCAGCCTTCACTTAGCTTTCTGTGAATAAACAAAATGTTACTTTAGCTATAATGTGACTAAAAAAATAAAAGTTTGAGAGAGCAGGTAGACACTAAAAAAAATGGAGAGGAAGATGCCATGAAGTTCTAAGGGAAACAAAGAAAAAGAGGCAAGGGACACTGAAGAAAAATTTGAGACTGCTTGCCATTTTCCCTAAGGCACAACCTGTTCAGGTGTTTAATCTCTCATTATCAAAGAAGCAAACCAAACTTCCAAAATTAGTTATTTTTCTTGATTATTTTTATATCTAATTTTCATATTGAGACAATCAAGTTTAATTAATTCTCCTTCATACTAATAATTTGCAGTAGTAAAATGGCTGAGGAGAATTCTGTTGTTTAATCATGAACCACTACGAAAATCATGCCAGCAAACTTGGATTCACTAGTATCATTTATTACAGGAGCACTGTTGAAAACCAACTTAGGCTACTACTATGAATAAGTTGGTTCTTCACAGTTTATTCACTGTTTTGTTAAAATTCCCATTTAGAATGAGACTGATTTAGATGGTAATCATAATTAATTCCTAGTTGTGAATCACTCCTTGGGCTTCACATTTTGCTATTGTCCTGGAGAATCATCAGCTTTGAACTTGATCTAATTCATTTTCCCAACAAATATTAGTTTACATAGAAATGCTTAGGTCTACCCTCACAACCAATTTGACTGACTTAATTTGAAGTTAGGGACACTTCTGATTAAACCTCTGCATTTCAGTGATTTTGTGCTCAGTTTTGAAGATTCAGAAAGGTAGAAGATCATGGCCCAAGTAATACTCAAGCACAAATTTGGTTATTGTGTTTTATGTAGTATGAAGAATTGCTGTTCTTGACTAATGAATGAATGTGTCAATCAGCATGCTTTAGGTGTCCTACTCAATACATCTGCACACACACACAAAAGACTTCCTCACTCACCTAACAGGAATTTTCCTCACAGTGCCAGTTTTGACTTACATTGATCTTCCTAATGGCTGAAGGATGATTTCTATTAGCAACTAGGGCTGTATGTTTCCTCATATATCTGGAAAGGCTGAGATAAAAAAAAATGTCCCTGTCCAGTATTCTAAGTAAGGAAGAGTTCCTTGCTTCAACCTGGTTGGATGGTCTAAATCACATGTCCACACTTAATACTACTGTGGTTAGGAGAACATAATTCACTGGTTATATTCCTCTGATGCACACGGGCTCCATGGCAGAAGAGAGGAGATCTCAGGTTTCTTCTGTGAGGAGGAAAGGGTCAGTATATGTTAATCATACAACAAAAGTATCCACTGTAGCTTATTGCCTAGTGTCCCAAACTGAATCAGACTCTGCTCTTCATTGCATTTTTGGTTTGTGTTTTGTGATTTTGTTTGCTTATTTTTTAATTTTATAGTCAATGATTAGTAATACATATGATGATAGTAAGAAATTTATATAGTAAAATATAATATGTGGCAACAAAATATAGTAATAAAATGATAGGAACTTTTCCTAAAAAGATACACTAATGAAATATATTACTGACTATATTAACATCTGTGCTATCTTTGGCAAGTATAATTTCCAGCATCTTTCTATGCATGTATATGCACAAAGAAGAATGGCTAAATAGATATATGTATGATGAAATATAAAGAACTAATTTATAAGAATGAGGTCACACTTTACACGCTCTGGTTTTTAGGAAGTGTAGCATTGACATCCATTTAAGTGACTGTCTGGGGGACAATAGATGTTGATGGTTGGTAGGTACCTCTCTAGTATAACTGTGTACTTACATTCCTACCAGTTAAGCTGTATTTTAAGAGTCAGATAGGTTTGTTCCCAAACCTGCTTATGCAGTTATAGTTGTTATTGTAATATTTAAATGAACTATTATATGAGTGGATGAAACATGAAGCTGAAAAATATGAGTTATATCTATGAAAATTAAATGGAATGTTTTTGAAAGACTTGTTACAATTAAGTTGTCAGAAATTTTGGTAGAATTAGTGTGGGAGAAGCAACTGTAAAACATCCGGATACTATTTAAGAAAAAATCTAGAAAGATTTGCAATCAGACTATTTTGCACACATTTTTAATGTTAATGTGTTGCTCTTCTTTAAAAAAAATGAAATTGAACATTGTAGAAAATATCGTTCCTACAATGTGGTATGGTTATTTTGAAAGGAAAATTTTGAACTTCGATTAGTGGGCAGATACTCAAAGAAGAAACATTCTAATCAAATAACTAGTGAACAGTGACTAGTGCAATTATCTTCTGGTTGACATAAAAATGTTAAGACACGATTTTCATTCCCATTTTAACTTAGTATTTTTTAACTCAGTGGTCACTTATTTATGTGAGAGTACTTTTGATTTTAAATTAGAAAATTAAATTTAAAATAAAACAAGTACATTTGACTTTATTTTAATTGAAGTAAAATAATTTGAAGAAAAACAAAAAAATGCTGAATTTTACATAAATGCTTTTTATTACAAGAGCTCTGGAAAACTTGCTCAAAATTTTTTTTTAAATATGAAAATCGTTAAAATGTGATTAATTTAAACTACACGTATCATTTTTATAGAGTCAATTGATTCTTTGCTATGAAAGACATGAGGATTAGCACTTTTTCTCTTCCTTTCTCTCTCTTACCTTTCCTCCTGATTTTGTTGCTTTATTCAGCATTTATATAACATTCTGTGTCTATAATTTTCTTACCACTTTGTCTAAGTGTCATATTTAAATGGATTCAATGTTCACTGCTAGCTCTTCTACCATGGTGTCTCCATTTTTGTGTAGTTTATCTCTTTGCTGAATTTCACCATTGGGCAGTTTATTTTTTTCTCAAGAACCTAAGTGCAATATTCCCTGAAGGAGAACAGAATATTTGAATACCCCCTCTTGCTTTTTTCTCAAATGACAGTATGGTTGGAAATAACACAGAATTATTGAATTATACTTTCCATTTTGAACTTTGTAAGTAGTTTTACGTTGTCTTTTACTAAAGAATATTTCAGGGGAAGAGGTTGGAAACAGACTTTTTTCTCCCTTATAAGTGCCTTTTGTTTCTGCCTATAGAATAGTAAAATATTTTCTTCATCTTTGAAGCTCAATAAAAATTAGCTAGAATATACTTAATGATAAATTTTCCTGGTATTTTATTTATCATACCTATATAGTATGTAGGTTCAATGCTCCCTCATTTCAAGAAATTTTTCCATGTATTACCTTCCTCAATACTATTTCTCATTCCATTTGTTGGATTTCTACTTTGAAAACAACAATAATCTTTATATTCAACCTTCTTTGTCCCCTTTCCATATCTATCATTTTCAATTGTTTTGATTTCTCTGTCTCTTTTTTTTGCATTTACTCTGATTATTTCCCTCCATGACAGTAATTTGATATTCAAGGGCTAACTTCATCAATCATGAATTCTATTCATTTATTAGATCTGAGTGGAATTGTTTTAATATTCAATTTGTTTTCAACATTTTTATTCTGCTATTGTAATCATAGTGTTTTTCCTTTTGTGTTGAATTCATATCTATACTATTTTTATCTTTTGCAGTGGCCTCTGTTTCTTTGTTTTATGCATTTTGCTCATTCTGCTCCCCTCAACGTACATCCCATCGTGGTTAAATATGTTTGCATAACTATGATGCAATTTTTAAAATCTTGTTTATCTTTGCATTAGGCAACTCTGTCCATACCTTCTATCTACTTCGATATAATGGGAATGAATTCCTCTTCAGACTTTAGTCATCTTATCCAGGACATTTTTTTCTTGAAACTATAATTTGAATGGTAGATGTTGAATTTAAACTATTTTTTCTGTTCCTGGGGTCATGAAGACAGGGAATGAATGCAGAGGTTTTGGATGAAGCTGAGATAAATTCTTACTGGAGCACAGAATTCTGTTCTCTTCTTTGAAATGATATTAAATGATTTGTACTAGAGTCAACTCTCCTAGTTAGGTGGGCATCCCCCAAGTCAGTAACACTTACCCCCAATCTTCCTCCCCCAAGACATCAATCCCTCTAGGCCTTTTCCATCTTGACCAAAGTCCTATATTGACATGTAAAATTTTACAATCCCAAGAACTTGTTATTCTTTAATATTTTTTTTTCAACGTTTATTTTTATTTTTGGGACAGAGAGAGACAGAGCATGAACGGGGGAGGGGCAGAGAGAGAGGGAGACACAGAATCGGAAACAGGCTCCAGGCTCTGAGCCATCAGCCCAGAGCCCGACGCGGGGCTCGAACTCCCGGACCGCGAGATCGTGACCTGGCTGAAGTCGGACGCTTAACCGACTGCGCCACCCAGGCGCCCCGAACTTGTTATTCTTAAAATTGTTCCTGCTTAACTACTTGCCTTCTTAATACTTCTTTCTCTAAATTGGAAAATATTATTAAAGTATTGAAATATATTAAAGTATTGAAAGTTAGTATTTAACTAACTCCCTTTCTCTTCTCAGTAGTGTTATATTCAGTTCTAGATTCTTCCTTTGTGTCCTTGGCTGCCACTTTTAAAAGTTTATGACTATTTGCTGTGGGTGAATCTTGGTAGTTTATTTTGACTAGTTTTGTGCTTTTTGCAAATTTGGGAGAGAGATTTTGCAATACTGCTTCCCTTTGACACCTTAGCTCCAAATTCTCTGGTTTCTAAAGTAATCTGACCATGACAAAAATGAAATAAAGAGAAGAAATTGAAAAGAATGAAATAAAAAGAAGAAATTGAAAAGAATTAGAAATAATTAAAGGTAGCATAATAAATTCAGTGGTGGTTTGGATCATTGCCATGACCTAGGCAATGTTAGCCAAAAGAAATCTCTATGGTCGTGGAAATGTTCTACATTGTTAAAGAACAAAAATTCAACTCAGTAAATTTGAAGATCTAGTTAGTTTTATTAAGTGATTCATGAATGAGTCAGCATCTCATCTAGCAAATACAGGGGAGCTCCAAGTAGTTATAAAAATGAAAGTTTTTTTGCAAGAAGGAGGGTGGGACAAGAAAGTTATTAGCAAGGGGAAGAAGATTATTCCAAGCAAGGTCACCTTCCCTTAAGTGGAAAGGTAGGGGGTCTTATTAGGTGAATTATCTCATTTTCCTTTGGGGAATAGAGAGCCCATTTGACAGATTACCTTTTTGGTAATTCAGATCCCTGAATTCAGGTTAAGACATATTTCTGGGAGAGGTTGAAACTGCAATTAGGTTAGGTATTAAGGCTCAGTCTGTTGACTTGGCCTGAATAACACCATTTTCGGCTTGTAGTTTTCTTTTTAACAGCATCTTTACTCTGCAATATGGTAATCACTAGCCACATGTGGCTATTAAGCACCTGAAATGTGACTGGTGTAATTGAGGAACTGAGTTATTCTATTTTATTTTAATTAATTTAAATGTAAACTAAATAGCCCATGTGGCTAGCTTCTACCATATTGGAGAGCTGAACTGGTAGTTCTCACATTTTACATGCATGACAAGTTCCTTTTGCATGGATTGCTGGACTCCAACAACAGTGATTTTTATTCAGTAGTTCTGGGATATGGCCAGTGATGATGATGCTGTCTGTCCAGGGTACCACACTTTGAAAAACAGCTCTAGATAATCAAACTTTCTTAACAGATTAAGAACACACCATTCATAAAATTGTCAGAGGAAAAGTACCAGTTTACAAAAAATGGTGGTGTTTAACAATAGATTCCCAAAAACATCAGAACATATTTTCCAATAAAGACAAAACACTACTCTTTGTTCTTTCCTCATAGAAAATAAGTACTTTGACTGTGTCCCATCCCTGGTGTCCTGTGATAATAGTTTCAATGCTACAAATCCTGCTTTGAGTTTTCAGAGTTTTTAAAATTATAATTAAGTTTATTTCTAAACAGAAAATAATGGTAGCAATATTTTAATGTAGATATATATATTCAAATAATCCCTCCATGGCATTGCTAGATATTTTATCAATAACTCAGTGAAGGAAAATCTTTTGAAGATGTGGAATCTTTTATTTCATATGTACCCATCATCAACAATGTAGGGATGATAATTATTTCCTCCCCTCAAATCTACTCCTAATACTCTGTTGACATTTCATGTTGCTGGACCACATAATTCAGTATGGCTCATCTCATACAAACTAGGACACTTTGTCATGTTCATACCCAAAGAAAAACACAGCCCTATGTTTCTTAGATAAATAAAATTGGTAGCATTTTCTCCCGTTGAAATAATCTCACCATTTAGTTTTATTAGTCCAACAAATTATCATTTTTCATAAATCATTTGCATTTTGGAGCCATTTTCCATTAGTGTTTGACAGAGAGATTCACTGCAGCTCTAATATTTAAAATGGGGAATTTCTTTATCTGTCTTTATTAAAATGTCAACAATACACATGGGGAAATAGAACTAAGATAATCAAGACAGCTATTTTGAATGTTCCATTAGAATTTTTTATCTTTAATTATATGACAGACCCCATCAGTTCTCCCCAACAGTGTTGATGTTCCTTATCATTTGTGTTGCTGGTTTTTTTCCCCCCTATCATGTTTATTATTATTTGAGTTGATTGTCTAGTAGGCTTTCCGAACTCTACCTATGGATTTATACTCAGTTATCTTGGATTTTTATCACTAGTGGAGTGAAGTTCCTTGATATTGGGGAGTGATTACTGAACAGTCTGTCATATATAATAATGTGTAAATATTATGGATATATAACCTCTCAGTTTAAAAACTTTTTGTTACAAGAGATACACCTAGTCCTGAAAAGGGTCAGAGATGAGATTTGTTTAGGGTAGATTTGCAAATGACTGCATTAACTATTTTCAAGAATAAATGGCAAACAATAAAAATTAATAGCTACTTTGGTAAATACATTAGAAAATTAGTGGAGAAGAATCTTTTAAAACTCATAAAATGCAATTTTAATTATATACACTGCGGGTTTAGATAAATTTATTTTATAATATAGCTACCTATCAAACACACTAATCAAACACACTAATTTTCTGCCTTCTGGCATAATGTCAATTGATTTCTTCCTAAGAAAATTTTGTCAGTGTTCACAGTCTTTCTAATTATTAATATATAATCTAAAAGTGTTTGTGTGTGTGCTAAATCTCCTTTAATCAACTATGAAGATAATGTCTTTTAGGTTTTTGTTTGTTTGTTGTTTTTAAGTAACTTTATTCCCTTACTTTCTGTAATTTTTCTTGATTTCTGAATCCGACTAACCTTCTATGAGGGCAGTGATGTGCATGCAGTATGTGTCTGTGTGTCTGTTTTATTGCTTTATCCCTAGTATCTAGAAAAACATATGGGAGGAAGTAGAAAGAGTAATAGTATATGAATAACTATGAATCTGATCTTATTTATCTTTTAAAAGTTAATATAGTCACAAATCTTATGCTTTCTAATAATAGCTATAAATAATTCATAATACATTTTATGTTTTTAATGTTTATTTATGTATTTTGACAGGTTGGTTTAGGGGCAGAGAGAAAGGGAGACACAATTCCAAGCAGGCTCCACATTACCAGCATAGAGCCCCACGTGGGGCTCAAACCCATGAACCATGAGAGCATGACCTGAACCCAAATCAAGAGTCAGACACATAACTGAGCCACCCAGGAGCCCCTAATAATACATTTTAAATATCATTGTTACATGACACTGACATTGAAGAATATAGTTAAGAGTTATTACTCTACAGTTACCAAGATTCCATAAACAAATTTCAGGTGCATGTGACAAATTTGGAAAATTACTTGTAACCTATATTAAATACAAAAGAGAAATGCCATGCTTTATAAAGATCCCCTAGAATTTGGAAAGAAAAAAAGGATGCTATAGAAAAACAAAAAAAGAATATAATTAGGAAATCTAAATATACATTATAATATAGAAATCTAAATAGCCCAAACCCAATCGTGATCTCAATTAAATAAATACAAGTCTTAACAATGACATAGCAAATTTTGGCCAACAAGATTGACAAAATGTAAAGAAGAATAATATCTAGTGTTTCAGAGAGTATGAGAAAAACTGGCACTGTCATATACTGTTGATAGGAGAGTAAATTGGCTCAACTATTTCAGAAAGCAAAAATTTAAATGCTCAATTCCATTAACTGATTAATTCTACTTCTAAGAATCAGTCCTGTGAAGACCTTCAACTGGTGCTTCAATGTCTGTACAAAAGACCTCTGAAACATTGTATGTAATGGTAAAATATTGTAAACAACCTCAATGCCAATATTTGGTAACATAAATTATGTGAAATCAATAGAATGGATTACTTTCAGTCATTAAAAAGTAAGAAACTCTATTTGAAAATTTATCTTTTACTGAAGAAAGTGAGCTGAAAGACAATTGATCTAGTTATAATTATTTTATTTTTTTACAGATAAGATACATACACTTACAAATATATTTGTATGAGCCCATGAATTTTTATCAGTGTAAGGAATAAATCTAAAATGGTATCGTCCAAATTGTCAACTATGATAACCTTTATGAACTGGGACTGGGTAGCTAAGTGAGAGATTTTCACATTTTTTTTATCTTTTTTTTTTTTTTTTTAGAGTGAGCATGTATTATATTTGTAATTCTTAATTTAATGCCAATAGCATTTTATATTCCACAGTGTAGAACAGTATATTACTCTTATTTATTTTAAGAAAAATTATTTAAATACATGAAATTTTATCTAAACATGTAATATCATTCTTTTGACCCAACTGAATAGCATAGGAGTCAAATTTATTATATATGTCATACAGTAACATGCAATATACTTTCTTTTTTATTTTGCATTAAATTATTAACTTTAAGCATTATAACAAAAATAGATTTTAATTTATACCACTGTAGACCATTAACATTTCTTTTCATTCTATTTCAACCAGTTATTTATTTTAGATATTCTTCAGCTGTTCCCTCTCAACACAAAGTTTACAACCTATAAAAAAATCTCACAGGAACAGAGCCAGTAGTTATGATGAAACCTTTTATAATTTTCCCATTTTACCTATCCCACACATTTTATTGTTTTAGTGATGGGTGGTTGTAATAAAACTAATTGTAGTAAGCATAAGCTTTCTTTTAAAACTAATGAAATTTCAACAAAATAACAAAATATTAACAAAAATCTTTTTTTTTTACTTCAAATGTAATACAGTTTTCATTTTCAACTTTCAAATCTGGAAGACTATTTTCATTACTTAAGTTTTATTGTCCTATTAAAATATTATTTCTATATATTAACTGTCCTCCAGTGATTTTAGGTCTGATATCAAAACCCATTTTCTCTGAAACAATAGTGATGGCACTATTCAGAGCTAATGATACATTATACACTTGATTATTAATTTTGTGTTTTTTAAGTGAATATGAAAATTGGATATGAAGAGAATGAAAATGGTCTTCATTGCTGTGAAGAATTCCTTTCCATGATTTTAAATCAGAGTTACCAGATGATCCAATTTCTCCCTAGAAAGATTTAATTAGTTACACTGGTTGAAAAATTTGACATAGTTCCTAGATGCTTTATATTTAAGGCTATTTTATAATTAAATGTCATATTATAAAAGCCCTTCTTACTTCTGAATTAACTTATTAATGGATATTGAATTAAAAATCATAAAGTTTAATGCTAACTGGTGAATATTTCTTGAGTCCTGACTAATAAACAGTTGGCATATGAACATTCTTGTTGAAATATAGTACATTTTTATTGGTGAATACATTTTCTATTTAAAAATTTTTAGGTTAATATAATATAATTGGTTCCATTAAGCCATTATAATATAAATTGCATTCCTCTAAGGTCATTTTAGTCTTTACACATGGTTAGAGGCATTCATCAGTTATATAAAATTGAGTGCTGTCAGTGAATTTTACTATTGAGTAGGGAACTGTCCAGTAGACTGAATAACTAAAAAACAGTAGAGAAAAAGCAAAATACAATTGACCCTTGAACAATGCAGGGGGCAGGGATGCCAACCCCTCACACATCTGAAAATCCACTTAGAACTTTTGACTCCCCAAAAACTTTACTAATAGGCTACTGTTGACTGGTGGCCTCACAGATAACATAAACAGTGGGTTAATATACATTTTGTATGTGTTACACACTGTATTCCTACAATAAAGTAAACTAGAGAAAATAAAATGCTATTAAGAAAAACATAAGGAAGAGAAAATACATTCACAGTACTCTACTGGATTTATTTAAAAAAAAATCCACACATAAGTGAACACGCTCAATTCAAACCTGTGTTGTGCAAGAGACACCTGTAAGCTTACACCAGTCATGCATTTTTAAAATTGTCTCACCCATATTAAATAAATTCTTATAAAACTCTCTAAGAGTTTGATCCTATTATTAGGTCCATGTTAGAGTTGAAGAAACAGGCCTGGAGAGGCTAGGCAATTTACCCAGTGCCATATAGGTAGTAGGAGATTAAGCCTGAATGTGACCCCAGAGAGTGTAGCTTCACAGGCCATGCTCTGACTTAACCATTAACCCACCCAGCCTCTGTACAAATTAGTTTTGAGTGACTGAATTAGGCACTTGGAATCAAGTGATATATAAAGTTGCAGACACAGATAGACCCTAGATTCCATAACTTTAATTTGCTACCAGAAGCCCATTTGACAGAAATTCTAATTCCTCTGCTTATTTACCATGTTAATAGAGCTGTATACACCAAGAAATCTGATTTGGTTCAATTTTGCTGCCACTTGGTATTAAAACCTGAAGAGATTTAGCTGATTTCTTCTAAACTCCTGCCAGACAGTTAATGTCAAAAAAGGATAAACTTTCTCATCCAAACCACTGATGCTTTGTCTTCTTTAAAGAGTCCCAGTGTTTTCACATTTTTGTTAGAATATGTACATTTCATTTAAAATATATACCCTGAGTTTTGGAGTGAACCTGGTACACATTTGTGACTGTTGTCTTTGGTTTCAAAAGGCCATATCAAACCAGGAGGAATCTTATCTAAGGTGAGTACAGTTTATAACACATTTAGCAAAAAGAAAAGGGGGAAGAAAAAGGAATTGGTCCAAGCTGTAAGTCAGCAGAGTGTATCAGTCCCACAGACGTGTTTAGAATGTAAACAGGAAGATTAATATTAAAAAAAAAAAAATCAGTTTGCAGATAAAAATAGGTGTTATTTGTAATGAAAAGGCCTCTCAATTACAAGTAATACCAAAATCGGTTTTAAATAACTTTTTTATTGTCCAGCATATTGTTATAATATTCTATTCTATGAACAACAAATAAAAGGGTAAAAAAGAAATAAAATAATAATAATAATAATAATAACCATCAGGCACCATTGCTGTCATCAAAAGGCTAGCATTATCTTAGTTTTTTCTTTTCCTAATTTCCTTGATCTGATGTCAGAACCATTAGGTAACCCGGAGGTTCACTTTGAAAATGAAGGTAGATGAGGGATACAGGAGTGCTGATGCATAGGGGCACTTGTACCCCAATGTTTATAGCAGCACTTTCAACAATAGCCAAATTATGGAAAGAGCCTACATGTCCATCAACTGATAAATGGATAACGAAATTATGGTTTATATACACAATGGAATACTACTTGGCAATGAGAAAGAATGAGATATGGCCTTTTGTAGCAACGTGGATGGAACTAAAGAGTGTTATGCTAAGTGAAATAAGTCATACAGAGAAAGACAGATACCATATGTTTTCACTCTTATGTGGATCCTGAGAAACTTAACATAAGACCATGGGGGAAGAGAAGGAAAAAAAATAGTTAGGGAGGGAGCCAAATCATAGGAGACTTTTAAAAACTGAGAATAAATTGAGGGTTGATGGGGAATGGGAGGGAGGGGAGGGTGGGTGATGGGCGTTGAGGAGGGCACCTTTTGGGATGAACACTGGGTGTTGTATGGAAACCAATTTGACAATAAATTTCATATTAAAAAAAAGAAAAGAAAATTAAAGGAGAGTATAGCCCCTTTCTCCTTGTTCCCTTCCCCAGTTCCCTAGGCCACGGTGTGATCCTCTCCGCCCTATAGCACAGCCATGCCCACAGCTATACACGGATTTCCATGGCTTCCACTCTTGACCTCCTCCAAGTTGTACTCCATGACCCATTCCAGAGAACTTTAAGTTAGAAATGAGATCACATCACATCCCTGCTTATTTTAGTGAAAAACAGAAAAATTGGTGCATTCCCATAGATCTTAGAAGAAAATCCAAACTCCTTTTCAAGGCCCAATGACTGAACAATCTTGCCTTTGTAACTGCATCTCCTTTTTTTTTCTTCCACTTCCTCTCCCCACCCCATGGTTACTTATTTCCTGTTATATGGTCCTCTAGTTCTCCAATTAGCCTACACATTCTCTTGTCCCAGGGTGTTTTCACTTTTCTGGAATGCTTTTGTCTGGAAGCATTTTGTCTGGAATGCTCTTCCCAAGCCCTTCAAAAACCTACCTCAATCTTATTCAGGCGTCTGCCCAATATCATCTCCTCAGAGAAAGCTTTGCTGGGCAGCAATTTAAAAGAAAGCCCCTAAGTCCCTTCCTGTCACCAGTGTATTTACTTCTTTCATGGCAAATGTGACAGTCTAAATTATCTTCCTTCTTTATTTGTGTATGTGTTTTCTGCCCCACTAGACTGCACACTTTACCAGAGCAGGGTCCCATTCTTCCTCATCTGGGCTGTGCAGAGCTAGATACTTGGCAAACGGTAAATGTCCATTGAATAAATGAAACTGGTGGTGAATTAGGTCAAGAGGAATAACCCACTATTGACACTCTGGATGATGAACATGTTCTTTGCATGTTCATTAGAATAGAAAGAGAGGCTGGAGGAAGTCATATTGGAGCTGAACGCCCTGAATGTATTAAATGATGAGGACATAGTAAAAAAAAATGACTATATATATATATATATATATATATGTGTGTGTGTGTGTGTGTGTGTGTTATATTCAGTTTTATCCTCTCATGAAAATGTACATTGTATTTAATGGTCTTCAAATCTAATCATAACATGGCCATAATTAAAATAGGAAAATAGATTTGTAAAAGTAGTTAAAGAAATGCACACAATTCTGAGTGTTCAGAAGTTGAAAATTTAAATAAGGATGCCTTGATCCTCAGTGTCAGATTA
Organism: Leopardus geoffroyi; assembly: GCF_018350155.1. Lineage (NCBI taxonomy): Eukaryota > Metazoa > Chordata > Mammalia > Carnivora > Felidae > Leopardus > Leopardus geoffroyi. Next base: position 122,788,925 of record NC_059328.1, on the reverse strand, counting down.
ACTAAAGATATACTCTGTGATGTGGCTGTCAAATTACATGGTTAAGTAGTCTTTATAATTGAAATGCTTATGCGTAATTTGTGTATCATCATTTGAGGTGACAGACCTCCAGCAACAACTGAAATAATTTTGGTTAAAAGTGAAGCTGTCTTTTTGGAAGTTAAGATAATTAAGTAGTAAAATATGGAATTTAATACATGTTATATTTATATGGTATTTTCCTTTCATTGAAAGTCCAATAAACCTGTTCCAGAAACCTTTAAAAGAGAAATTTGCGATAAACTGACTTCAAAATGGCCATTGTTTTTAAGTGTAGTTTTTCTTTTTAGTTTGGGCTGGGCCTTGAGTTTACAATAATTACCACAAAACTTAATTAAGACTTAGCAAGATTTTGAGGAGGAGATCATTGCATTCATGTTCTTTCCAGAATTCGCAGCCATATCATTTACATCCCCTCCCTGAGGTTTCATCTCATAAACGCTTTCTGGATATAATTTTGTAGGGAGTATAAGAATCTTTGCAAACTACTCCAAGAACATGGTCATGATTTGTTTTAACTGCCACAACCAATCAGATCTAAAGAGCAACTTATTTAATGAATACAAGTTCCTAAAAATAATAATGAAATTACCAAACTCATTATTTGACAGCAAAAAGGTAAATAATACAAATAAATAGCATGATTCAATGCTAAGAGGTAATGAGAATCTAGGCATTTAAGAGTATCTGCAAAAAAGGCTAAAGCTGACTTCTACAAATTCATTGCTGTAGGACAGACTTTCTAATTGCTTTTAAGGATTTTTGAAAAAAAAATGAGGTGTCAAAAGCTCATTGAAGTGTACACTTATCTGGTTGAGTTTTATGGGACACAAATTATACTTCAGTAAAGCTGCCAGGACTATTTTCCAGCTTCATCTCCCTCTACATCTTCAACTTGGTTCACTCTATGCCTTCAACACTATCTCCCATACTTACCATGGCTTTCACTTCCCAGCCTTCTCCTGACCCTCATTCCATCACCTATTTAAATAATTCATTCTTTTCAAGGGTCTTACACTGATATAACCTCTCCACGATTGAGCAGCAAGTGTTTCTAAGCTATAACTTAGTACAACTTCACTTGTTGGTCCTCCCTCCTCTCCTACCTTCCTTCCTTCTTTCTTCTATTATTTTGTTTCTGTCTCTATAACCCAGTTATTCTCTCAAAATGTTTTCCTTCCTAATGTATATAAGATGTGAAAGGCTGTATTTCTTTGAAGTTGCCTTACTTTTGAATGGAAGTTAATTAAGCACTTTTTTAATGTGAAATTAGTAGGAATTGCCATTAATCTTGTTCATATAGAAGGACCAGAGATATCTTTTATCTTACTGGGGTGTTATCCTTCACTACTGGTCCAAGACTGTGCTCCTAGAGTGCCAAGGCTGTATGTATGACAAAGAGATGGCAAAAAGCCAAGACTGTCCTTTTTTGTAGTAACTTTGTCCCAGATGCTTCAGGACCTTATACCATAAATCATTTTTTTTCATCATGCCCCCCTACTTGATCCACCTTCTAAACATGCATTCAGATGCAGAACCCTGCTTCTTAAAAAAAATATTCCCTTGACCCCATGATAAAGTCATTTTTCTCTACTTTATCAACAATATACCATCAATATTATCTACACTTTCTCATCCATCAGCTCAATTTGGCATTTTTTTCCTAAGTCCCTGTTCTCATACTTCTGTAGAAAGGTCCTATATGACCCTCTTAGTAGTTAAGTTGTACAGTTTATAACCAACCCTTTTGCTTATCAAAATACATTGTTTCTCACATTTTGTTTGAAGCAAATAGCATTTAGAATTTGTAATAATTGAAATAGAGCTAAATTCTCTGTGACATTTTCAGATTTGCTCATGTTCAATGGCAAGAAAACTTGAGCCTGAGTTGACAGTGAATCAGTTAATTCAAATCCAAAGATATTTATTAACAACCACCTGCTATATGAAAGGTGTAGCAGGAATATAGCAATAAATGAATAAACCAAGCAGCATTTTTCCCTAAAAAGATTATTATGTAGTGGCAAAAAACAAACAAAAGTTAATTATGTTATAAGCCATACTATGATGATAGAAAACAGAGAGCCACTTTGCTAGGAGAATGGTGATTCTGCCTGAGAGTGGGTGTTTGTTTGTTTGTTTTTTCCTATTTTTTTAGTTTGTTTTGTTTTTAGTTTATTTATTTCTTTTGAGAGAGGTGGAAGACAGTGCGTGTTGGGGAGGGGCAGAGAGAGAGAGAGAGAGAGTGAGAATCTCAAGCAGGCTCTGTGCTGTCGGCGCAGAGCCCCAGGTGGGGCTTGAACTCAAGAAACTGTGAGATCATGATCTGAGCCAAAACCAAGAGTCAGACTCTTCACCGACTCTGAGCCACCCAGATGCCCTGAAATAGGTGTTTTTTTTTATTATATGAAATTTATTGTCAAATTGGTTTCCATACAACACCCAGTGCTCATCCCAAAAGGTGCCCTCCTCAATACCCATCACCCACCCTCTCCTCCCTCCCACCTCCCATCAACCCTCAGTTTGTTCTCAGTTTTTAACAGTCTCTTATGCTTTGGCTCTCTCCCACTCTAACCTCTTTTTTTTTCTTTTTTTTTTTTCTTTTTTCCTCCCCCTCCCCCATGGGTTCCTGTTAAGTTTCTCAGGATCCACATAAGAGTGAAACCATATGGTATCTGTCTTTCTCTGTATGGCTTATTTCACTTAGCATCACACTCTCCACTTCCATACACATTGCTACAAAAGGCCATATTTCATTTTTTCTCATTGCCATGTAGTATTCCATTGTGTATATAAACCACAATTTCTTTATCCATTCATCAATTGATGGACATTTAGGCTCTTTCCATAATTTGGCTATTGTTGAGAGTGCTGCTATGAACATTGGGGTACAAGTGCCCCTATGCATCAGTACTCCTGTATCCCTTGGATAAATTCCTAGCAGCGCTATTGCTGGGTCATAGGGTAGGTCTATTTTTAATTTTCTGAGGAACCTCCACACTGCTTTCCAGAGCGGCTGCACCAATTTGCATTCCCACCAACAGTGCAAGAGGGTTCCCGTTTCTCCACATCCTCTCCAGCATCTATAGTCTCCTGATTTGTTCATTTTGGCCACTCTGACTGGCGTGAGGTGATACCTGAGTGTGGTTTTGATTTGTATTTCCCTGATAAGGAGCGACGCTGAACATCTTTTCATGTGCCTGTTGGCCATCCAGATGTCTTCTTTAGAGAAGTGTCTATTCATGTTTTCTGCCCATTTCTTCACTGGGTTATTTGTTTTTCGGGTATGGAGTTTGGTGAGCTCTTTATAGATTTTGGGTACTAGCCCTTTGTCCGATATGTCATTTGCAAATATCTTTTCCCATTCCGTTGGTTGCCTTTTAGTTTTGTTGGTTGTTTCCTTTGCTGTGCAGATGCTTTTTATCTTCATAAGGTCCCAGTAATTCACTTTTGCTTTTAATTCCCTTGCCTTTGGGGATGTGTCGAGGAAGAGATTGCTACGGCTGAGGTCAGAGAGGTCTTTTCCTGCTTTCTCCTCTAAGGTTTTGATGGTTTCCTGTCTCACATTCAGGTCCTTTATCCATTTTGAGTTTATTTTTGTGAATGGTGTGAGAAAGTGGTCTAGTTCCAACCTTCTGCATGTTGCTGTCCAGTTCTCCCAGCACCATTTGTTAAAGAGGCTGTCTTTTTTCCATTGGATGTTCTTTCCTGCTTTGTCGAAGATGAGTTGGCCATACGTTTGTGGGTCTAGTTCTGGGGTTTCTATTCTATTCCATTGGTCTATGTGTCTGTTTTTGTGCCAATATCATGCTGTCTTGATGATGACAGCTTTGTAGTAGAGGCTAAAGTCTGGGATTGTGATGCCTCTGAAATAGGTGTTTTATATTTCTTTTTCTCCTTTCTTTTTTTTAGTATTACTGTGGTTTGTATTACCCACATTTCTCCGTTCTTGAAACAGTATCATTATGGATCTCTGCAAGGATCACTTCTACTTTATGTATTTATTTACTCCCTGTAACATCAGTCTCCGCTGAGGAAAATTTTATACAGATCAAGTATGAACTGGACCTGGACCTGGTGGGGTGACTGGAAGTCTACCATTAGAGGAAGAGAAGAATGCTCCAGGAGAGAGAAGGTGAATGGAGCAACTAAGAACTGATTGCTGCTTCAGGCTGGGCGTGGTGACAGCATATGTGTCTAGGAAGACAGTTGCAGCCAAGTTGTAGAGGGCTCAGATTCATGTAAGAATTCTAGCTGAGGAATAGAAAATCTATTCCAGTAACTGAAGTAGGGGAATTAGTTTGTAGATGGTCCATTATTGAAATCATAATCACAATTAAGATTTGAGGTTATATTTCCCGCTGGTACAGCTAGAATAAAACAGAGGTCTATTTGCAATTAATCTTTTCTCACATACTGATCCTACAGGCTTTATGCTGAAATTCTTTTTAAAATGCTCATGTTTTCCCTTTAACACTTACCACTACTGGAGTTTTTTGTTTGCCTTCAGAAACATGAGTGAAGTTTATCATTGTGTTCATTGCTAAGACTAAGCCATAATGGATAAAGTTGTAGACTGGAAGATTTAACTTCTTTAACTTACCAGGTATCTTTTATGACTTTTTTTCTCTTCCTGCTCCCCCTTTCCCCTTCCTCTTTGTCATCTTCCTCCTTCCCTTCTTTTTTTGACATTTCAACACAACCATTCTCACCATCACTAGCGATGTATTTCCCAGGTATTTGTTTTCTCATAAACTGTATTTTTCCTTCCTGTCTCTGAATTAGTCCCTATCAGGGTGAATAGCTGAACAAACGTGAATTAATTATTAATGCTCCCTATACCAAAGCTAATTAGTTTTCTTTTGTTGCACAATTTAAATAGACTGAAGTCTTGCAAAAAGAAACAGCTTCTTTTTTGGTAAAACTGACATGTGTATAAACATATAATCATAGTTTGGACATATTAACAATGTAGCTTTCAACACAGTCACATACAGAAACTGGAAAGAAGGAGATGCTAAATCTTGTGTGATGACACTCTATTAAAATCTAAGTTGAAAGGTGAGAAAAAAATTACTTTAAGATGTGTGTGTGTCTGTCTCTCTACCTATCTATCTAGCTCTTCCTCTTCAGCTCATCACCTATCTATCTAACCTCCTTCCTGACTTTAAATTTGTTCATGATTCTCTAATTTCCTGGTTTCCATGTGTTATATTTGTCAATAGCTGAGATTTTGGGCTTGAATCTGCTCTGATTCCTTTATTATTCTAAGCAAATCAAAATTATTCTTACTTATTCTAAAATCATAAATGATTTGGGGGCACCTGGGCGGCTCAGTCAGCTAAGTGCCCAACTTTGTCATGATCTCGTGGTTCATGAGTTCGAACCCTGCCTCAGGCTTGTGCTGACAGCTCAGAGCCTGGAGCCTGCTTCACATTTTGTGTCTTCCTCTCTCTCTTCCCTTCCCCCACTCATGCTCTGTCTCTCTCTGTCTCTCAAAAATAAATAAAAATATTTTTAAAAATTAAAAAAAATAAAAATATAATGTTTTTTAGGCCCAACAGTTACCTGATAACTTCCTTATATTAGTATCCCTTTCCTCATTCAAGTATGTAAAGCAGTATTCTTTTTACTTTTTCCTCCTAGCATTTTTGTTGTTGTTGTTGTTGTTTATAAAAGAGCCTTGACTACTTTCGACCTGGGAATCTTTCTGGTCAGAGTTCAGACATGCCTTTGAAGTTAACATCTTGTGTTTTTTCAGAAGAGAGTTTCTACTCCTTTTTCATATTCTTTGACCTCAGACCAGCCTTCAATAATGCATTGGATTTGCTGTCTCTTGCACGACTGCCACTGACATTCCATCACTGTTTCTCTTGCTCTATGGGGACTCAAACTCTTCATTACTCTCAAAATATTTTAGTAGAATTTATTAGCACTTAACATTTATAAATGACAATCAATGGCATGCATGTCTGTTCCACGTGCTATGTAATAAATTTTCTATACATCAAAGGATACGTTTGTTTGAGGATAAACTTTTATCATACCTCCATAAGTGAATAACAGGTAAGAACAAATCACAGTTACACAAACTGAGATTACCTGGAAACTTTTAAGGATGTTTCATATTTTTATCAGTAGATATAGACTTGGTTGGGCTGCCATAAATAGCAACTCCAAAATATCAGTGTCTTAAAGCAAGCAAATTTTTCTTTTATCTTAAAGTCTGCCATAGGACTGGCCAACTGTCCAGGGCAGCTGTCTTCTGAGCTGTGGCTCAGCAGTCAAGGCTCCATGATCATCCAGAGGGTGGTGGAGAGTTCTAGAATATTCACACCAATAATTTAAGGCATTGACCTACAAGCAATAAAAGGTTCTTCCCTGAGAAGTTATTCAGCAGAATTATTCACAGGTTTTCACTTTAGGAAAAGGCAAAAAAGAACAAAGAAGGATAATTTCCTTGAGTAGCCATAGAAATGCAGAGAATCAGATATAGGTAATGACTAGAAATGTCTACCAGAACATTACACAATGAACCTCCATCTTAATGCTAACACCATGTTAACTTTTTTTGACCCCCTGGCTGTCAACCCCAGGAGGTATATTAAATTATTAGCAAGTGTTAAAGGAAGAAAGAAAATTTATTATGGATGAGGCATTACAGGCCTGATGAATGTAAACAAATTATCTGGGACTAGAATAGGTCACTGAAATACAAGGAAAATAAAGAGGATATATCAACTAGAAGGCAGGAAGCATTCTGAGAGCTTTTTTGGAGATAAGCATGGGAAGAATAGAGAAAAAGATAACAGATAGGAAAAATGATATGGTGGCTTCATGATGACTATTAAAAGCACCAAAAGACAGTATCTGAGTATGCTTATGTTCAGGCAAGTCCACAGGTGGGCGGGGATCTCTCTGAACAGAAACAAGGAATGGGCTACAGAGGTATACAGCAACAGACCACCAGCACATGTGAGATGAAAACCAGATGGCTTAGAACAGATGTGAATCCAAAATCAATGACCAAAACACTGACTTATGCCCCAAACAGGGCTATTTTGGAAGCTGGGGTGAATAGGAATCATGATGGAGGAAATAAAGAAATTTCAAAGAAGAGGAACTTTTTCAGAACAATGAACCACCAAAGTGGACACACATTCTTCTGTCCATCTGCTTAGAGTTTAGACTGGCTTTTCTTATTTATAGTCAATGAAATGGTAGCCATCTGTCTGGTCACAAGATAACTTGCTTCTGGTTCAGAAGCAAGTTCCCCAGTGTGAAGTTCTGAACCTGAGATACACTAATGCCAGCTTCCTACGGAGAACTTATACAAACTCTTGCTGTTGTGTCTTCCGTTTCCAACCTAGGTCCTGCCTTGTACCATTTGTTTAACACTTACTCTGATTTATTTCTTTTAATAAATCCCCTTTTGGGTTATTTAGCCAGAAGCAGTCTCTGTTGCTTGCAACCAGAGAACAATAGTTAAGACTGCCCTCCCTCCACCCCCTGAAATACTGAAATTTCTGCACCCAGGTGATTGAGAAGCATCTGAAAAATGAATAGTGGGTTTATTTTTTATTTTTTAATGTTTATTTATTATTTTGAGACATAGAGTGTGAGCAGGAGAGGGGCAGAGAGAGAGGGAGACACAGAATCCAAAGCAGGCTCCAGGCTCTAAGCTGTCAGCACAGAGGCCACAGTGGGGCTTGAACTCACAAATCATGTGATCATGACCTGGGCCAAAGTCGGACACAACTGACTGAGCCACCCAGGTGCCCCAAAAAGCAGGTTTTAGACTGCAGATGCAAGAGACATATAAAGGGAGAATGAGCAGTATTTGAGGACTAAATTGTTTTAGTGAGGAAAATTTAAAAAAAAAAAGAAAAAGTAATTAAGAGTTTTAAATTTGAGGGCATCCAAAGGGTGGGGTACTTTCAATAATTACAGAGCATTAGCCTATGGACTATTTATGGATAGTCAGTGGTATTTGGGTAAGTATACTCTTCCATAAACTTGAGAGTTACCGTCACAGCAATTCTACAAGGAAGAAGGGACACGTGGCTCCTTTTTCTCTCCAATTTTATTTTTCCTCACAATCTTGATTCCAACTACACCCAGCTAGTTTCATTTCTCTGAATATTTCATGCCCTTTAACATGTATGTGGTTGTGCCCGAGCTAGATCTCCCTCATTGTGTCTCTTTCTCTCTTGTTTGTCCTTTATTTCTTCCATCAGATGTTGTTCTGTGAAACCTCACAAACAACAGTACGAACAACTGCAGAAATTATCACTCACTACTGTCTTCATACAGTTCCTGGCACGTGCACTTAGTATTTCATTTGTCAAATTGCAGTCTACTATTTAGGTGTATCTATTCTCTCTACTCCACAGAGAGTTCCTAGAAGTGAGGAACATTCTACATTGCATCCCTGGTACTTAGTACAGTCAGAGTGAGTAATCCTTTTTTCAGTTATTATTATTACATGGATGAATGAATAAATAACTGATCTACCCTTAAGGTTTTTCCATGTCAAAATCTGCTAACATGTACACACAGATTTTCAAACCTTTAAGTTAAAAAAAAATCAATACACTGAAAATGGTACTGTCCTGTTATATTTAGGCTGAAAATTCAATGTAGACACTGGATGAATTCTTATTGTGTGTTTATACAATGTGATTAATGCTTTAAGTGATGGTAACTCTCAGATTTATGGAAGAGTATACTTACACAAAATCCTCTTTACATAAAGCCTAATTTTATCCTGTGAATATAGTTTGCATAGCATGCAGGTGCTTGCAAATAATTTATGTTATCTTCCTATAATCCACTCATGGGTTGTTATGACTGTGTGCGTGTGTTTGTATGTGTGCACATGTATGTATGTACATGGGTCTACACATGTAGTGGATTTTAAGAAGCGATGCAAAGCACAGTGGAGTCCAGATTAAGTCTCTGAATATTTCTATGACAACTAAATAATTGATCTCAACATTTCCTTCCTGATTAACCTTATCCCTAATCCCCATCTTCTCATTTATCACTCCATGTTTCTGATCTGCACCTTTTTTCCCTCATCATCTCTTCGTCACATGTACTCTTCGTGGACTAACTTAGGCTTTATTTTAAGACAGTAACTTTATTTTCTTTGAACCAAGTTTTAAAAAAAAGCCCAATTGTCTAAAGATTCAAGGTTTTGTTGCTAAGATTATTAATTTACAATCTTATATTTTTGTTTCAGCTTTGCACAATCTAGTGGTTAGTATGTATGTTTGAAATATAAAAGGGAATTTTTAATACACTAGAAAAAGTTCATTGAAACTCTGGATAGAAGTTGTGAAGTAAATGTAATTACTGTGTAAGGTAGCATAGTATTTATAAATTACATGAGAAAATTACCTAGGGAAAAAAATCCTTCCTGTATATATATAATTTCTTTTTAATTCAAGATGACCATTATCAGGACTAAGTCTCAAAAGTTCTGTGAAGCAGTAGAATTCATATTGGGCACTTCCAAGACTGCCTTTTTACATCCATCCCTCCCCTTCAATATAACCAGTGTGCCTTCTGGGTCCCTCACTTCACCCCTACTCCCCACCCTGTTAAAACCTACTCTACTGAGAATTATCTGGCGTGGCATGTATGCTCTCCAGGCTGTGACTTCCAATTTTCTGTAACTCAAATCCTCAACACTCAGGCTACCTTTATCATCCATAGCTACAGCTGATGTACTGTCATATGTCATCATTATAGGTCCACTTACTCATTATACTCACTTTCGATATATTCACAATATCTGAAATGCCCTTATCTCCCTGGCAAATGACCATCTCACTTCCTCTGAAATCACCTGCTCCAGAAAGACTCTTCCAATCACATAGCAGTTGTACAAATTGAATTACACCCATTGTCTATTGTATCAATTTTATTCTTGTACTTACCACACTAGATTTATTTCTGTGAAATTTTTGTATTAGGTTGAAAGACTGTTAGGTTGCAAGTCATTATCTCTCCCTGTTTCCTTTTGAAATGTTACTTTGTGGTATCCTCCCACTTTGAGTTCAACCATGTAAATCACTTTCTCCAATACCATGTAGGCAAATATGATACAAGCAGAGGTTTGAAATGTACTTGCACACTGAAGCTTATTTGCTCTTGCCTTTTGATATTAGCATGAGAAGTTGCCTAGACTACGCTGGGATAAATACACATGGAGCAGAACCATATTGTCCCAGTTATCTCTGCCATGGTCATCTTGCACCAGCTGATAACCAGCTTATCAGCAGATATGTTTACTAGGCAATACTATCATTGCAATAGGTAAACAATATGATCACTTTGACTCCACCTTGTGAGCTACTAGAGGACTCAATGTCTTCAGTAACGGTTTCTTTCATACTTAGAAAAGTAGTTGACCTAGTAAGTTTTGGTTGAATTGAACTTAATAACACCATCATTTTTCCTTTCCCAAAGGAAGTGCATTCTATATCTTCTTTCTAATAGTTAAAATTTAGTCTCCTGCTTAAAGAGATTCTAAACAAAAATAAAGATATTGGAAAGAGAATTATGCAATCTCCCTAATCAGCATATGCACATGACTAATTTACATATCTCTATAGCCAATCTTAAGCTCTAGAAGAGAGTCAGTATTATATATTTTTCCTCAGTGGTCTTCATGTAATGTTCTGCATTTCTCTAAAACTGATTGTAAGAATTGTGCTTGTCTAGGAGGAGGAGACAAACTTTGAAAACATCATCAGTGTTCTTTTTCCATCCTTCCTCAACTGATCATATTAAGCTCTGTCTGTTTTCAGTGTAAACTGCATATATAAATTATCTCCCCTGTTTCATGTACTTAATAAGGTACTTTTTCTCATATACATTTTTAGAATAAAATTATGTATAAATTTGCAATTCTGGGCAGTAAAACCAAATAGGTAAATCTCTCCCTTTTATGTAAATAAAGAAAACCATACACTTAAGATATGGATGTAGAAAGATTAGGAATTCCAGGATTCAGCTATTTAGAAAGATTGCTCTGACCCCCCTCACAAAGGACTTCTCTTTCAAGCTTTGAAAGAATCAATCTATGTAAGGATATTTCTCTAAGCTGCTAGTGCAAAAGTAATAAACATCAAGCTTATGGACAGGTGTGGAAACTGAATGGCTTTGCTTTTCTTCCAGGGATTTAATTTATTTTTAATATCACAGGTGGCTTGAGGCAAGGTGTAATCATCTGTCACTCTTCAGTTAAATCATATCCCCTCACTTCTGAAATATTCTTTGATCTCCCTACCTGTAAATCACATTCTACTTTCTTTGTCATAGACTGTAGCATATAGATATAATAATGACATTATAAATTGCCCAAGAAGGTGGGGAGTACATCCATTTAAACAGATGATTAAGGGACAAAACACATGCAAATATTAACTCATACATTCACTATTTTTAATGTTTTTTCTTCTTTTCTGACTTAGTTACCAGAAAATAGAAATTACATAAAATAGAGTTGAAGGCAGTTTTTTTAATTTCTTTAATTTAAAAGACACCAGACATTTTTTTTTTACTGGCTTTATATTTTAGGCAATATTGATACCTTAAGTCTACAGCTGTCTGGTTTTGAACACATAAGTTTAAGTGTTATGATTATCAGTTGGGCAGATCCTAGTCCATACTGAAATTCTCTAGATGCATACTACCTTAATAGTATTTTGGTTTGTAGTGACAAATCTTAGTTCACAACAGATTTCCTAAGGGAGTCACTGGGTATAGTATGTACTACTTGCTTATATTGGAAATGGTGATGGCTAGGACAATAATTTTTGTTACACCTATATGAAAAGCTACCTTTGCTTCCCCTAGTCAATGTAATCATTAAATACTTTAAAAGAAATTTAGGGGCGCCTGGGTGGCGCAGTCGGTTAAGCGTCCGACTTCAGCCAGGTCACGATCTCGCGGTCCGGGAGTTCGAGCCCCGCGTCGGGCTCTGGGCTGATGGCTCAGAGCCTGGAGCCTGTTTCCGATTCTGTGTCTCCCTCTCTCTCTGCCCCTCCCCCGTTCATGCTCTGTCTCTCTCTGTCCCAAAAATAAATAAACGTTGGGAAAAAAAATTAAAAAAAAAAAAAAAGAAATTTAAATGTTGCAAAAGGATGTCAGTCCTCATGGATGAAGGTCATAGATGGTACACATTTCTGAGACACTTTATGTCTGTGTGTGTGTGTGTGTGTGTGTGTATACAAGAACTGGTAAAATGGCAAACAAAATAATTCAATATGAAAACAGCCTTGGCTAAATGAATCATAATTTCTGGAAATATGAATGGTGGGATAGAAGGAAGGGCTTCTATTTCCACGAGGGAGGAGATCTGGAGAAAAAAGGGAAAATCGTGTACAATCCTTATCTGCTTCTACAATTCTTAAAGCAAAGAATCTTGAATTTGGTATCATCCTGTTGAATGATTTTAAATGTTCGGGTTCTTTGTCACATCATGACTTGCTTCTTCTCTGTAATAGAAACAGCAATCACTGACAAAGAGAATTTGCAGTTTTGAGTGGGTTCAGAACAACTAATTTATACGAGTATACAGAAAAGAATGATAATACTCATCCAAACCAACAAAACTACATAGGGAGAGGGACCTGAAGCAGCTTTATTAATTTCCAGTGTTTCACATAATGAGGCTGAAACTGTTTCTATATTTACAGTGAGCTGACTAAATTTGGCAGTTTGTTCAAGTCCTGGCTTTGGAAAGGAACCACATGCATGTATTCATCAAGACCTTAATCTGAGAATTTCTATTTATGACTTGTATGGTTGACAACAACTACCTTGGAAACTACAGATAGGGGGCACCTGGGTGGCTCAATCTGTTAAGCCTTCAACTTTGGCTCGGGTCATGATCTCACAGTTCAAGAGTCTGAGCCCCTTCAGGCTCTGTGTTGACAGCACAGAGCCTGGAGCCTTCTTCCAGTTCTGTGTCTACCTCTCTCTGCTCCTTCCCTGCTCATGCTCTGTTTCTCTTTCTCTCTCTCTCTCTCTCTCTCTCAAAAATAAGTAAAACATTAAAAACATTTTTTAATAGAAACTACAAATAGGCCTCAGTCTGAAATCTCCATGCCTCACATGGTTTCATGGAGTGCGCTTGAGTCTCACAACCAAACTCTACCCCAACTTGAGCAGTTCTTTATGGTCTCATTACGACTCATATGATTCCAATCTGGGCCTCTAGAGATACAGCCTTATTTATGGTGTTCCTGTAAAGGAGTACACAGATTCATAATCCAAACTAAAAGCTGTTGTCTTCCATAGGTGTCTTACCTTAAGAATACGTAGCCTTGAGGTAGTATCATGTGCTTTTTTTCTTTTGAGCTTTGCAAGAAATTTATAAGACAGTAATAAAAACACATACAATTATAACTGTCTAATAGATGAGAAGACTATGTAGTCAGTTGCCTTGACCAAGGAAAAAAGTTCTCTAGTCTATCACCAAGCCTCTGCTAAATAATGGCCTTCTCCTTCCATTGTCAAAATCTAACTGGATAGAACATTAAGAACATTGCTTGCTGCCAGTATCTTTAATGGTGTATTACAAGACAATTCTGAACTAATGGTCAGCAAAAACATAGTTTCCAGTTTTCTTGAAAATAGTACAGCATGTTCCATGAACAGTGGACTAGTTACTAGGACATATGCTACAATATAATATTTTATTGTGTTCCATTGGATGGATTTATGTTATTTTCACGTTCTTCTCTAGTAAACACTTGTCTTTCATATGCATGCTGTTAGATCAAAAAATAAATAGGCATATTAAAGTACTTAGGACTTTTAAAATAACTCCATTTGCATTTTTGATAGTTTATTTCTCTGAATACTAACAGCTCAATTTTTGAATTCTTCACAGTACACCTTGACATATTGACTCAGACTCTTACATCAAGAATATATAAATTTCTGATGGGGCCCCTGGGTGGATCAGTAGGTTGAGTGTCTGATTTTGCCTCAGGTCATGATCTCACAGTTCATGAGTTCAAGCCCCACATGGGGCTTGCTGCTGTCAGTGCAAAACCCGATTCTCTGTTTCCCCCCTCTCTCTGGCCTTCCCCTGCTCATACTTTCTCTCTCAAAAATAAATAAACTTTTGTTTTTTGGGGTTTTTTTAAAGTAAATTTCTGGTTTTAATGGAATCTCCTGCTGTATTGGCCAGCATCCCTTTAGCTGCAATTTAAAAAAAAAAATGAGGTACCATCAAGGGATAGTGCAGCACCCATGGGCTAGGAATAGCAAGGAGTTATTACATCCAGGCCTGGTGAAGCAGGAGTGGAGCAGGGAACACAGAGAAGGAAGCTGCATGGGGAGGACTCCCAGCAGATAGAGGGACCCCGCCCTGCTGATCTCTGCCTCCTCCCACCTTCTGACCTCCTGCCCATTCCACCCATTGGCTGAAACCAATGAGAAACCAGGGGAGCAGAGATTCTAACGGTCACCTTTCCTAGAGCACAGAACTAAGGGCAAAGGGGTGGAGAATGATTTAAAGGCACAGACAAAAGGTCCAATAGGTTATGACTCATATTTATTCTTTTTATAATTTTATATTTTATAATTATTCATACTTCAACAATTCTTTATAAAACAGGTAGTCATTTTATAATTTGGAGGCAAAACACTTTTTAGTTACCGTGGATTAAGTGTGAGTGTAGACATATGCATGCATACCCAGGGACAGACAGAAATCCGCATATTCCCCACATCTCACCAGCTCCCAACCCAACACACAAATCTCCTCTACATCTTCCACCTTCTCATCTGTTCTTAAAAGAGAACTTCTCTGCTTTACAGTAAACTTGAATTCTAAACCCAGCTCTGCCATATTGTTCAACAATCAGGAACAAGTTGTTTAAAATGTATGCTTCAAATTTCTCTCCTATACAAAGAGAAATATTCTTTCAGTAAAACTTTTAATAGACCAATCTTCCTACAACATTTTTTTTTATTTTTCAGGCCCGGAGTTTTCTTTTTTGGTTCCCACATCTAGGGCCTGGAAATTAACTTTGAGTTCAAAATTGTCCTATCTCCATGAAACATATCAGTGTCATTTTTCATAGGACACATGGTTTACAAATTAATTTTTTCAAAACATACTTTCTAAGATGGCAGCTATTTAATACAAGTAACCTAATGCTTAAAGTCTACCAAGGTCTATGATCAGAGAAATGGCATGGGCACTGAACAAAGAGTATGATAGGTTCAAATCCTAGCTCAGTCACTTAACTGCATCAAATGGGAACAAAACGTAAATTACTAGGCTACAGTTTTCTCATCTATGGGGGAAAAAAATCCCACACATCATAATCCTTTTATGAGTTTCCTATTACTGCTGTAAAACACTTACTACAAATCTAGTGACTTGAGCAACACACTATGTTCTGTAGGTCAGAACGAAGTCTGGGACAGGCATCACCAAAATCAACATGCAGGCAATACTGTATCTCCTGCAAGTTCTAGAGCAGAGTCCATTTCCTTTTCATTTGGATTCTTGGATTCAGTTCTGTGCAGTTATAGAACTAAATTCTCTTTATCCTTGCCAGCTGCCAGATCAGAAAGTTCCTAGAGTTATCTCTCTGGTCCTAATCCATTGCACCTGATATCTTGGAACCAGAAACAGGGATCCTACCCAAGCTGCCATTTCTCAGACCTTTCTTCTGTTGTCATATCTGCTTCACTGACCACAACCAAGGAAATTTTTCCACTTCTCAGGGTTCATGTGATTGCACTGAACCTCCCTGAATAACCCAGGATAACCTCCCTATCTCAAGATTTTAACTTAATTAGAGCTACAAAGACCCTTTCATCAGGTAATGTCACATACTGATTGGTTCTGAGGATTAGGATGCAGACATCTTTTGAGGGGTCATTATTCTGGCTATCGCAATCCTGAATTTGTTATGTTATTATAAAAATTAAATGAGATAATGCATATAAAATATTTAAGGTAGAGCTTTACAGAAAATAGATTGCAATAACTGTTGAAACTGTAATAGTACATGGAATGTTACAAAGAGGAAAGCAGTGACCTGTTTGATATAATTTTAAGAAATTGAAGTGACTTTTCATGATCCGAAAAAAACCCTCTTTGTTTTAGTGCTTGAAATGCCACCAAAAGTCATGTTTTCCTTTGGGTGCTAAAAAAAAAAAGGAGATTGTCCTCAATAACTAAGTAATGAATCAAACATTTCATGAAGTGTGGGGATATTGTACTTGAAACAGAGATGACTTTATTTTGCTTACTGCTGTACCCTCAATGTTTATAAAAGGAGCAAAATAAATATTAGTTGAATAAGTGAATGAATGTATGAGTGACTGCGTGGGGAGAACAACCCTGAGTGAACAGACGTGTAGTTTTGGGAAGTGAGAGAGAGGCGGGCTTCAACAACATAGCCACTGCCACTTCTTGAAGCTTTCATTATCTCTCTCCCGTATTGCTTCCAGGAGTCCCTCTGAGTTCTTTTGAATTGCTCTCTTCTCCAGTCTATTCCTCATTTTACAGCTAGAATGTGATTTCTTTAGCCAAATCTCATCACTCATTTCTCTGGTTAAATTCCAACCGGAGTTTTCTTTTGCCTGTTTAATAAAAACAAGTTCCTGCAATGCCCCTGAAGATCTGGCCCCGACCACCATTTTTCTTACACTTGACTCTGCTGCCGCATGAAGTTGGCTGTTTCTTTGCTTACCTCTTGTCCATACTTATCTTGACACCTTTGTCCATGCCAATCCTGCTTTATATCCTCCTCTATCTTGAGATGCCCTTGTCTGGCATTGTTTTTAATGTCTATTTATTTTTGAGAGAGAGAGAGAGAGAGACGGACAAGCAGAGAGAGAGGGAGAAAGAGAATCCCAAGCAGACTCTGTGCTGTCAACGCAGAGCTGATGGGGGGAGGCTCAATCTCACAAACCATGGAATCATGACCTGAGCTGATATCAAGAGTCAGACACTTAACCGACTGAGCCACCAAGTCACCCCATGATTTTAACACTCAACATGGGTGCTACCTTCTCCAAGAAGCCCCCCTAGCTTTCGAACTCCAAGGCTACTTCTGTATCATTCTGTGTATAGTTTTCTCCCACCCCAGAGGATGCTGTGTCTAATTACTTGGCTCTCTCTCCTATCACCTCCTTTCAGCGGGGGATAGCGAAACAAAGGAAGACAACCTTTATTTATTTTATTTTATTTTTATTTTTTTGCATTCCCTTTGTCTGACACAGTACTCAGCACATAATAAGAGTCTTAAGAATAAATGAGCTAAAAACTACCAAACAACGGATATCCCACTTTCTAACAGAAAAATAGACGTTAGGAAAGCCAGGCATTAAAAACATAAAGAATGCCTTTCTACTTTGAAATTGCATCCTGGTGCCCCCAGCATACAGAAGTGGGGAAAGAATGACAAAGATAAGTTTACCCTCTCTGCTTTGCAATTTTGTGAGACACCCACCAGCTATACTTAACCTGCAGTTCCTTTCTGTTTGATATATGTAAGGGTTTCCCAGGGGAAAAAGAAGAGTCTAGCAATAAATGCTGCTTCTCTCCTTTCTCCCAGTATTCAACACCATCTCTATGGGTGAGAAGAACCCTGAAGGGCTACTGCAAAACCAGAGAATTTGACACCCAAAATTGGGAGAAGAAGCGTGTTTTAGAAAACATGATAGTCTGAGACTGTGAAATCTTTAAATGAAGACAGTGGCTCTTGTTCCTCTCTGTTGACCATTGTGCCTAACCTATGCTTGGCTCAGAGCTAGAAAACAGGCTCTATTTGTTCAGTGACCCAGGATTCATGCAGAATGAACTCTAGGTGCAGAATGATGAGTAACAGTGTAAGTTTGAGCAAATTTGGTAAATGTTGAGCCTTGGTATTCTCATTTGCCAAACAACAGTAATATCCAACTGCCTGTACAGGGTTGTGATAAGATCATAGGAGACAACAGCTAAGAAGTCCCATTCAACTATTAGCTTCATATAATATGCATATGGCTTCTGAAATTTATTTATGAACAGCAAACTCACAAGTGAGTAAACAAAAATGGCCAATAAATTTATGAAAAGACTCTCAAATTACCTAGTAGTCAGAAATATGTAAATTAAAACAAATATGAGATACTTTTTTTCATCCTTCAGATTCTCAAATATTTTTGAAGATTGATATCATCTGGTGCTAGTAAGAAAATTATACCAAAAGCAGTTGGAGAAAGTGCTATAATATTTCTAAAAGACGGAGGACTTCCAAAATTTTATTTAAAGATTCTGTGACTTGGGGCACCTGGTGGCTCATCAGTTAAGCGTCCAACTTCAGCTCAGGTAGTGATCTCACAGTCCGTGAATTTGAGCCCCATGTTGGCTCTGTGCTGACAGCTTGGAGCCTGGAGACTGCTTTGGATACTGTGTTTCCATTTCTCTCTCTCTGTCCCTCTCCCACTCATGGTCTGTTTCTGTCTCTCAAAAATAATAAATAAACATTTAAAAAAGGTAAAGATTCTGTGACAACATTTTAAAAGGTGTACAATGTATCATGGAAAGTCAAAGTTCTATTTGGATTTTCTTACATTTATGATATTTTTTAATTTAAATTATGTAGGTGGAAGTAAAGAGATACTACAAGAGTTTTAGTACTTAGAGTTCAAAGTTTATTCTAGCTTTAGGTAGAAATATAAATTGCTGTATCCTGGCAATATCCATTATAATGAAAACGTAAAGAATATTTTACCAGCAATTCTAACTTGGGGGATATTTTTCATGACATAACAAACAAAAATAAATCATGTTCTATAAACAGGCATTTGCTACAGTGCTGTTTGAAGGCAAAAATCTAAAATCAAGCATATTTAATCAATAATAAAAAGTTGACAAACATCTATTTAAGGGAATGATTTGGATGAGTATGAATCTGGAGAGATGCCCATGGTGTGCAACTGAGACAAATGAAAAAGGGAAAGAATAAATTCAAGTTTTAGAATAATGTAAATGGTAAAATAACACTTAAAGAAATACAAATTCTATATAGATGATAAGCATTTAAATAAATACAAAGGCAGGTGATTTTGTAAAGTTATACATCTCAAATTTCTGATTTGGGTTACCTTGGTGGGTGAATGTAAGAGTAGAATGTTAGAAGAAATATTAACATTTAAAAAATCCAATTATGTTTTATTTTCCAATTTCAAAAGAATATTCAATTTTTGGCTAAAAAATTGAATAACCTATAAAAATAAAGTTCAAGATGGCAAAACTTGCTGGAGGTAGAAGTAATGGTTGGAAAGAGGAGTGAGAAAAATCTTGAGGGTGATAGAAATATTCTTTTTTTTATTTTATTTTTTTTTAATTCACATCCAAATTAGCATATAGTGCAACAATGATTTCAGGATTAAATTCCTTAATGCCCCTTACCCATTTAGCCCATCCCCCCTCCCACAACCCCTCCAGTAACCCTCTCTTTGTTCTCCATATTTAAGAGTCTCTTCTGTTTTGTCCCCCTCCCTGTTTTTATATGTTTTTTGTTTCCCTTCCCTTATGTTCATCTGTTTTGTGTATTAAAGTCCTCATATGAGTGAAGTCATATGATTTTTGTGTTTCTCTAATTTCACTTAGCCTAATACCCTCCAGTTTCATCCACATAGTTGCAAATGGCAAGATTTAATTCTTTTTGATTGCCAAGTAACACTCCATTGCATGCATATATATATGCATGCAATGGAGTGTTTATATGCAAGATGTGTTATATATATATATATATATATACATATATATATATGTATATATAACACATTTTTATCCATTCATCCATCGATGGACATCTGGGTTCTTTCCATACTTTGGCTATTATTGATAGTGCTGCTATGCATATTGGGGTGCATGTGTCCCTTCAAAACAGCACACCTGTATTCCTTGGATAAATGCCTAGAAGTGCAATTACTGGGTTGTAGGGTAGTTCTATTTTTAGTTTTTTGAGGAACCTCCATACTGTTTTCCAGAGTGGCTGCACCAGTTTGCATTCCCACGAACAATGCAAAAGAGATCCTCTTTCTCTGCATCCTCACCAACTTTTGTTGTTGCCTGAGTTGTTAATGTTAGCCATTCTGACAGGTGTGAAGGGATATCTCATTGTGGTTTTGATGTGTATTTCCCTGATGATGAATGATGAGCATTTTTTCATGTGTTGGTTGGTCATCTGGATGTCTTCTTTGGAGAAGTGTCTATTCATGTCTTTCGCCCATTTCTTCACTGGTTTATTTGTTTTTAGGGTGTTGAGTTTGATAAATTCTTTATAGGTTTTGGATACTAACCCTTTATCTGATAGTCGTTTGCAAATATTTTCTCCCATTCTGTCGGTTGCCTTTTAGTTTTGCTGATTGTTTCCTTGCTGTGCAGAAGCTTTTTATTTTGATGAGGCCCCAGTAGTTCATTTTTGCTTTGGTTTCCCTTGCCTCCAGAGACGTGTTGAGTAAGAAGTTGCTGTGGCCAAAATCAAAGAGGTTTTTGGGTCCATTTCTGGGTTCTCTATTCTGTTCCATTGATCTGAGTGTCTGTTTTTGTGCCAGTATCATACTGTCTTGATGATAACAGCTGTGTAGTATAGCTTGAAGTCCAGGATTGTGATGCTTCCTGCTTTGGTTTTCTTTTTCAAGGTTGCTTTGGCTATTCGGGTTCTTTTCTGGTTCCATACAAATTTTTAGGATTATTTGTTCTAGCTCTATGAAGAATGCTGGTGTTATTTTGATAGGGATTGCATTGAATACGTAGACTGCTTTGGATAGTATCTACATTTTAACAATATTTGTTCTTTCTATCCAGGGGCATGGAATCTTTTTCCATTTTTTTGTGTCTTCTTCAATTTCTTTCATTAAGCTTTCTGTAGTTTTCTGTGTATAGATTTGTCACCTCTTTGGTTAGATTTGTTCCTAGGTATTTTATGGTTTCTGGTGCAATTGTAAGTGGGATTGGTTCCTTGATTTCTCTTTCTGTTGCTTCATTCTTGGTGAATAGGAATGCAATCAATTTCTGTGCATTGATTTTATATCCTACCAATTTGCTGAATTCATGAATCAGTTCCAGCGGTTTTTTGGTGGAATCTTTTGTGTTTTCCGTATAGAGTATCCTGTTATCTGTGAATAGTGAAAGTTTGATCTCCTCCTGGCCTATTTGAATGCCTTTTATTTCTTTGTGTTGTCTGATTGCAGAGGCTAAGACTTCCAATACTATGTTGAATAACAGTGGTAAGAGTGGATATCCCTGTCTTGTTCCTGACCTTAGGGGGAAAGCTGTCAGTTTTTCCCCATTGAGGATGATATTAGCGTTGGGTTGTTCATATATAGCTTTTATGATCTCGAGGTATGTTCCTTCTATCCCTACTTTCTTGAGGGTTATCAAGAAAGGATGCTGTATTTTGTCAACTGCTTTCTCTGAATCTATTGAGAGGATCATATGATTCTTCTGCTTTCTTTTATTGATATGATGAATCACGTTGTTTTGCGGATATTGAACCAGCCCTGCATCCCAGGTATAAATCCCACTTGGTCGTGGTGAATAATTTTTTTAATGTATTGTTGGATCTGGTTGGCTAATATCTTGTTGAGGATTTTTGCATCCATGTTCATCAGGGAAATTGGTCTATAGTTCTCCTTATTAGTGGGGTCTCTGTCTGGTTTTGATATCAAGGTAATACTGGCTTCATAGACTTAGGAAGTTTTCCTTCCATTTCTATTTTTTGGAACAGCGTCAAGAGAATAGGTATTAACTCTTCCTTAAATGTTTGGTAGAATTCCCCTGGAAAGCCACCTGGCCCTGGACTCTTGTTTTGGGGGAGGTTTTTGATTACTTACTCAATTTCTTTACTGGTTATGGGTCTGTTGAAATTTTCTATTTCTTCCTGTTTCAGTTTCGGTAGTGTATATGTTTCTAGGAACTTGTCCATTTCTTCCAGATTCCCCATTTTATTGGCATATAATTGCTCATAATATTCTCTTATTATTGCTTTTATTTCTGCTGTGTTGGTTGTGATCTCTCCTCTTTCATTCTTGATTTTATTTATCTGGATCCTTTTCATTTCTTTTTTTTTTTTAATTTTTTTTAACGTTTATTCATTTTTGAGACGGAGAGAGACAGAGCATGAATGGGGGAAGGTCAGAGAGAGAGGGAGACACAATCTGAAACAGGCTCCAGGCTCTGAGCTGTCAGCACAGAGCCCGACGCGGGGCTCTAACTCACGGACTGTGAGATCATGACCTGAGCCGAAGTTGGACGCCCAACCGACTGACCCAGGCGCCCTGGATCCTTTTTCTTTTTGATCAGACTGGCTAGTGGTTTATCTATTTTGTTAATTCTTTCAAAGAACCAGCTTCTGGTTTCATTGATCTGTTCTACTGTTTTTTTGGTTTTGATAGCATTAATTTCTGCTCTAATCTTTATTATTTCCTGTCTTCTGCTGGTTTTTGGTTTTATTTGCTGTTCTTTTTCCATCTCTTTAAGATGTAAGGTTAGGTTATGTATCTGAGATCTTTCTTCCTTCTTTAGGAAGGCCTGGATTGCTATATACTTTCCTCTTATGACCACCTTTGCTGTGTCCCAGAGGTCCTGGGTTGTGGTGTTATGATTTTCATTGGCTTCCATATACTTTTTAATTTCCTCTTAAACTTTTTGGTTAGCCCATTCATTCGTTAGTAGGATGTTCTTCAGTCTCCAAGTATTTGTTACTTTCCAAATTTTTTCTTGTGGTTGATTTCAAGTTTCATAGTGTTGTAGTCTGAAAATATGCATGGTGATCTCAATCTTTTTGTACTTGCTGAGGGCTGATTTGTGTCCCAGTATGTGGTCTATTCTGGAGAATGTTCCAAGTGCACTAGAGAATAATGTATATTCCACTGCTTTAGGATGAAATGTTCTGAATATATCTGGTCCAGTGTGTCATTCAAAGCCATTGTTTCCTTGTTGATTTTTTGATTAGATGATCTGTCCATTGCTGTGAATGAATGTTTACATGAATGAATGGCACATGAATGTTTACAATTGTTAGGTCTTCTTGGTGGATAGATGCTTAATTATGATATAATGCCCTTCTTCGTCTCTTGATATAGTCTTTATTTTAAAGTCTAGATTGTCTTATATACGTGTGACTACTCCGGCTTTCTTTTGTTGACCATTAGCATGATAGATGGTTCTCCATCCCCTTACTTTCAATCTGAAGGTGTCTTTAGGTCTAAAGTGTGTCTCTTGTAAACAGCATATAGATGGATCTTGTTTTCTTATCCATTCTGTTACCCTGTGTCTTTTGATTGGAACATTGAGTCCATTGACATTTAGAGAGAGTACTGAAAGATATGAATTTATTGCTATTATAATGCCTATAGAGTTGGAGTTTCTGGTGGGTTCTCTGGTCCTTTCTAATCTTTGTTGCTTTTGGTATGTATATATGTATGTATGTATTTACATTTTCATCTTTTCTCCCCTCAGAGAGTCCCCCTTAAAATTTCTTGCAACACTGGTTTAGTGGTCACAAACTCCTTTAATTTTTGTTTGGGAAATGATTTATCTCTCCTCCTATTTTGAATGACAGCCTTACTGGATAAAGGATTCTTGGCTGTATATTTTTCTGATTCAGCACATTGTATATATCCTGCCACTCCTTTCTGGCCTGCCAAGTTTCTGTGGATAGGTCTGCTGCAAACCTGATCTGTCTTCTCTTGTAGGTTAAGAACTTTTTTTCCCTTGCTGCTTTCTTGATTCTCTCCTTGCCTGAGCATTTTGTGAATTTGACTATGATATGCCTTGTTGATGGCCAGTTTTTGTTGAATCTAATGGGGGTCCTCTGTGCTTCCTGGATTTTGATGTGTGTGTCTTTCCCCAGGTTAGAAAAGTTTTCTGCTATGATTCGCTCACATAACCCTTCTACCCCTATTTCTCCCTCTTCCTCCTCTGGGACCCCTTTGATTCTTATGTTGTTCCTTTTTAATGAGTCACTGATTTCTCTAATTCTTAAATTGTGCTCTTTTGCCTTAATCTCCCTCTTTGGTTCTGCTTCATTATTCTCCATAAGTTTGTACTCTATATCACTGATTCTCTGTTCTGCCTCATTCATCCTTGCCGCCGCGGCATCCATCTGTGATTGCAGCTCAGTTATAGCATTTTTAATTTCATTCTGACTATGTTTTACTTCTTTTATCTCTGCAGAAAGGGATTCTAATCTATTTTCGACTCCAGCTAGTATTCTTATCATGATTCT
Organism: Leopardus geoffroyi; assembly: GCF_018350155.1. Lineage (NCBI taxonomy): Eukaryota > Metazoa > Chordata > Mammalia > Carnivora > Felidae > Leopardus > Leopardus geoffroyi. The sequence continues at coordinate 122,764,614 of NC_059328.1, read as the reverse complement.
AAATTCTGGTTCAAACATCTTGCTTGTATCTGTGCTGGTTAAGTCCCTGGCTGTCATTTCTTCGTGCTCTTTCTTTTGGGTTGAATTCATCCATTTCATCATTTTGAAGGGAGGAAAGGAATTATTGAGGTTGACAAAATTAAAAGACATTAAAATTTTAAAGATATTAAAATTAAAAAATTAAAAACAAACACACACATAAAATCGAATAAATGATGCTAGATCCTAGCTGTGTTTTGGTCTGGGTGTTGAAAGTGTCTTGATAGATTAGGGAAAAAAAGCGGGGGGGGGGGGAGGGGAAGAAAAAAAAGAAAAAAGGAAATTGTTTGAAAATTTGAAAAAATTAATATTCTGGGTGTTGAAAGTGGCTTGATAGATTAGAGAAAAAAGGGGAAAAAGAGAAAAAAAGAAAAAAGGGAAATCGTTTGAAAATTTGAAAAAACAAATACACTGAAGTAGACTAAAATGAAATGATGGAAGTAAAATAGAATTTGAAAAAATTTACATAAAAGTAAAAAAATATAGTAGAAAAAAAGTAAAGAAAAATATTTTTAGTAAAAATTAAAAATAAAAATGAATTTTTTTTCTTTCTCTTAGAAAAGAAATGAAAAAGAGGAAAAGAAAGAAAGAAAATTGAATAGTTGGACCAGCTAACAGACTGGAATATGACTAAAATTACTTCGTTTTCCCCTAGCAGTCAAACTATGAAGCACTTTATAGTCCATAAACTAAGCAGGCAGTGAGACTTGCGTGCTTGAAGAGCAAGGTTGGCCCAGCTGGGTGGGGCTTAGTGTAACATCTCCGTTCTCCACTAGATGGTGCTGCTTAGCTTACTGGGGTAGATTGTTGTGGCACTTGCAGGTGCATATGCGCATGTGCAGGAAAGGCAGAAAATGGCTTCACCCAGCTACCCAGTCTCTAGAATCGGAATTCTGTTCTCCCCAATCAGCAATCATGCGCCTGTCCTTCATCTTTAGCTTCCGTCCACTCCACTCCCGTCCACTCCCACTTCTCCACTGTCTGTGACCAAGCCCCAGGCAGCACCTCCCTCCTGAATTTTGTCTCAGATGTGGCTGCCTTCCCCGGCCCCCCACTTCTGAGGGACTGCAGCTTTGACCCACTCCTCCCCTCTGTGGAGTCTCTCACCGAGCAATGGCTGAATGCTCGCTGCACCCAGGAATGCTTGCAAGACCGTGCTGCTGCCAATGCCCAGAGACTGCGGCCAGGTGCCAGCCTGCCCCAGAAAAAGTTCATGAGACAGTTGTAGCAGCAGTGCCTCAGGCATTATGGAAAATCACAACACACATCTGGCACCAGGCTTCACCCCCAATGACCTTATTCTAGTACCAGTGAATGTGGCCATTCTCTGGGGTCTTCTGGGCCCAGGTGGCCTCACAGCCTCTACCAAATGTCCTTCCAGCAGTGGAAGCGCTTCTCCCCATGTGGCCTGAGAAACTCCTGGACTCCACTCTGCTCCTGGGGATTTGCCCTTCCCACCAGAGCACCACCAGGTATTGAGCTGCAGAGTTGCAGCCTTTGCGCTCCCCTTGTTTACAGTCTTAATGGAATTTAAACCCTCTCCTTTCTCCCTTCTCCCTTTTCAGTTTAGCCCCTGTGGCTGTTTCCAATTTTCAACTTTCTCTCCAGCTGCTTTTGGGGAGGGGTGCTTTTTCCATATTCTCCCCTGCCCTGCCCCTGTCTCCATCCTCTCTCTGCACTCAAAAGTGGCTCCCTGCCCTCTGCAGCTTCTCGCTCCCCAAATTCACCTCTCCACACCACAAACCTGCTGAATTCTGTGGTTCAGATTGTGCAGATTGTTGTATTAATCCTCAGATCACTTTTCTAGATGGGCAGGATGGTTTAGTGATGGTCTGGCTGTATTACATGGACACCAGACACACAAACAACTTCCATGCTGTTCTGCCATCTTGGCTCCTCCTCCAGAAATATTCTTTATCTTGACTGTGGTAGAAGTTACATAAATGTATGTATTTAGCAAAACTCATCAAATTGCGCCTTTAAAATAGGTTCATTCATGGGTTGATATGGCTTATTGTTTTCTTCCCATCCTATACTCACATGTACTCCAAAATCTGTGGGACTACTGTTCTCCTGGCTTTGTTTCAGTGTTAGCAAAGGAGCGCACAAGAGGGTAACTGCTTAAAAAGCTTTTATTATTCATCCTACTAATCAATCTAATTTTCCCTGTGGAAATGCTAGATGTTTGTAGGTCTTTTTCCTGTTGTTATTCTGACAAAACCTTTTTTAATTGATCAATTTCCTTTTTCCTCTTGATCATTCCCAATCAGTCAAATTTCCAGCTCAGTTATACTTAATTTAGTATATTTTATGGTCTGCCCATTTGTGTTTTCTAATTTCTCTGTCTTGGAGAGATAAGAACCTAGTGTTGAGAAGCCCCTCTTTAATTAGCTTTTTCTTATTTTTAGAAATTAATTATATTTATATACTTTAAAAAAATAAATGGCCTAAAATAATTTGTGGAAAAATAAGAGCAGATGATTTAAAAATCTAATTCATCAAGCTTCAAATTTAGTGTTTGTTATACATCCAGGACTGCTTGGAACATAAAGAGAAATTAGGAGACATAAGTCCTAGAGTTGAAAATTGTTGCCATCATCATTTTTCCTTTTTTGGAGTTAACAACTCCAGAAGAAAAAAAAAATCTTCCAAAATAACTGTGTTATGTAATGTGGAAAAGAAAACAAACCTTGTTAATTCTTTCAGAAGATTTTTTCAGTACCTGTAGTTAAGAATAAATTTGCATCTTTTATAATAGTTTTTGTCATTACAGTAAATAGCCTCGGATGGTTATAACCCACTCTGTTGCTCATAAAACCCATTTGATGTGTGTTTATCACTTGCTCTATAAGTAGCTTTTCATTTCTGTTTGTTCCTGCCATGGTTATAAAATATACTACTATAACAGTTCTTAAACACACAATAGCTCTATAAAACAGTATCTTTGGTGGATATTTAAACTATTTTAATGTTGAGGCAAAATAATTTAATGTCCCACCCATATGTTGAATGTTTCTAAAAGCATTTAAAAACAAACCCTAAAACCGTCACACCTGCAAATATCTCAAATTCTTCTAAACCTGTTCAGGCTTATGAGTAATTCCACCACCAATCAAATCATGGCCATCAGACAAGGAGATAATTCATGCATGCTCATTTTCTCTAATAGCCATTGTTTCAGAGCTCAGAAAGTGAATACCAATTTCATCTCTTGGTTTTGTGACATCTATGACTTCCAGGGCATAAGAAAATAAGAAGAGCCTAGCAAATAAACTTGGAGTCCCATTAGTTTGTCCTGCTCCAACATTTTCTATATAGCCAAATTAATATCCTCTGTATTATCAATGAACATTTTCTATTTATGCTCATGATCTACCTTTCCTCATTTTCAATACTAACCATCAACATCTAAATCACTTAGATTTTGACATTTTGACCTCTGTGAGGATTTTTTTGAATGTCATTATGAAGTGAATTATGTAAAATATTTAATTTGTAAGTTAAATATTTAACATGAGGATATGGAGAATTTTAGAACAATAACATCACTTATGTAACATGAATAACTCACAAATAAATTTCAAAGCATACATAATTCTCCAAACTGCCACAAACTACTGGGGAGAAATAAACATTTTATAGTCATGCAGATATTCACCAACATTTCCTCATATATGTAGGAATTAATATGTAAACATAAAGCAACTTTTAATAACAATCTTCCCAAAGTTATATACTTGATTTATTATATTTTATAGCAGTATTATATTATGAACATATATTATTAGTTCATTCATCAGTCCAACAAATATTTGCTTAACCTTACCATATGCACGGAACTGGGCTATGTGCTGAGGGTCTAAAGCTCAGCCAGATCATTTCTGGTCCTCCAGGAATTTCATTTTGAAGAAAATAAAATAGATATTTAAAATGTAGTGTGATAGGTACTCTGATAGTGGGTGGTAGGTCTTCCTAAACTTCCCAGTTGATCTACCTTTAGTTTGTCATTTTCTTCATTTTGTTAAAATAAAATGTAGTTGAATATTTTTTGTGCTTTTCATGATCATTTTGCCATTCACAGTTGATTTTTACAAGTACACAACTTTATGATTTTTTATAAATATTTTTTTTAATTCCCTGGTCATTGAAGTAAAAGTAATGCAGAAAGCTAGGCACCAGGCTTGTAATAGATGGTGACACACTGTGAAAATGTGCACATATGAATGTAACAATGGAATCAAGCTTTAATTTATTCCTGCTGGTAGATAATAGCAGTAAGTCAGGCAGACTGATGTGCAATTGCTATTTATCCAGTCACATATTATTTGTAACTAAGCACAATGCATGAGACCTTTTTTCTGCCTCACTAAATAAGTTAATCATGTAAATCAGAGGGAAATTTCTTAGAAAATATGGGTATAGTTTAAACACAAATGATGCATTTTTCATTGCTAAGAATAAAAACAGATGTGACAATGCCCAGGTGTCAATTACAAAACATTATCATTCTTTATCACATATCTATGTGAATTAATGGAAAATTAACAGGTTACATTGATATACACGGTTATCTGTAGAACATGATCACCAATACACATCATTCTGCATAATTAAAATAAGTCTAAAGGGCTCAAATACTGTGATAAGAATTGAAAATGAGATGCATATTATTTCTGCAAATTGTATTGAGATGCTTTTGCAACAGAAGCTCAAATATCCATCATTTAGTCGATGAAAAATCCATTAATGTATGTTTAGTGAGTTCATAGCAACAAACTGGGCACGGCTAAATCCTTTTATTTTTCTCAATCCCTCAATGTTCCACATGTCTTCTACTATTATAAGCAATAGTAGCAAGACAGGAGAGGCAATACCTGAAAAATTGATGGAGAGGAAGGGAATGAATGAAGAGGAGGCAGCAAGGATGGCCATTACAATGTGCATAATTAAGGTACTGCCTCAGGGGACAAACATCAGCCTGGATTCTTTGATATGTTGTATTTTCATTCCAATCAGTTCAAAATCCTATCAAATTTTCCTTTGGTTTTTGTTTGATTAACATATTATTTAGACATATTTTATTTCATTTCAAATACTGGCGGATTTTTGCATATATTCTGTTTTAATCCTATTGTGGTCAGAGAACATGCACTGTATGGTTTAAACATATTAGATTTATTGAGACCTGTTTTGCCGCTCCAAATCTGGTCTATTTGATAAATGTTCATTGTGAACTTGAAGACTGTACTTTCTGCTTTTGTACAGTGTTCCATAAATGCCAGTTAGATCAAGTTTACTGATAGTGTTTTTCACATCTCTTATATCCTTATTGATTTTCTCTTTGTTTTGTCATTTATTGAGAGATGAATCTTGAAATTTCCAAATATAATTGAGGATGTATCTACTTTTCATTATAATTCTATCATTTTTGCTTCATATGTTTTGCTTCATTATTAGGCATATAAAAATTCAAGATTGTTAGGTCCTTCTGAAAACTTGACTTTATCTTTTTGGTTTAGTGTTAGCATGATACTTGTTTCATTATCTTACTTTTAACCACATTGCATATTTATATTTCAAGTGAGTTTCTTGTAGACAATATATAGTAGAGTTTTGGTTTTAACCTGATGATAATTCCTTATCTTCATTTGGCATTTTTAGGCCATTTACATGTACTGAATGTGAATATTAATTAATATGCTTGCCACTTGCTTTCTATTTATCCTATTTTTTTCTTTTTTCCTATTTCCCTCTTCTCTATTTGTATTAATTTTGTAACGATTTCAATTTTATTTCCTTTTTGGCTTATATGTTATAACTCTGGTTTATTGTTTTTTTGTGTGATTATTTTAAGGTTTATAGTACTCATATATCCTTAATTTAATTCAGGTGATATATCTATTTGCACATAGTGTACGAATCTTCCTAATGTTACTTCCATTTCTACCATCCCATGCCTCTGTGCTATTGTCATACATTTTATTTCAACAACATTTTAAATTCTTCAATATGCTTTTACTGCTGTGGTTTAAATAGTTAGCCACCTTTTAAATAGAATTAAATAGTAAGAGAAATAAGTCTTTTTATTTGCTTATATAGTTACCATGTTTTGGTGTTTTTCATTCTTTTGTGCAGATCTAGGTTTCCAGATCATTTTCCTTTCACCTAAAGGGCTTACTCTAATATTCCTTATAGTACAAGTCTGCTGGTTATTAAATTCAGCTTTGATGTGTGTTAAAAATTCTTTGTATTTTACTCTAAATTTTGAAAAACATTTTGACTCAATCTAGAACTCCAGGTTGACAGGGCTTTTTTTTTTTCCTTTAGTGCTTTAAAGGTTTTACTCAACTGCCTTCTGACTACATTGTTTCTGTTGAGAGAATTGGCTGTCATTCTTATTATTATTCCTCTCTAGGTATTGTATTGTTTTATTCTGGTTGCTCCTAAGACTTTATATTTATCATTTTTTTTAATTACAGTGTAGTTAACCCGCAGTGTTATATTAGTTTCAAGTGTACAATATAGTGCTTGAGCAATTCTATACATTACTCAATGCTCATCATTATAAGTGTACTCTTTAATCCCCATCACCTATTTTAGCCAACTCCCCACCAACCTCCCCTCTGGTAACCATCAATTTGTTCTCTATAGTTAAGAATCTGTTTTTTTGGCTTGTCCCCTTTTTTCTTTGTTCACTTGTTTTGTTTCTGAAGTTCCTCATATGAGTAAAATCATATGGTATTTGTCTTTCCCTCACTGATTTATTTCACTTAGCTTTATACTTTCTACATCCAACCATGTTGCTGCAAATGGCAAGATTTCATTCTTTTTGTGGGTAATATACCATTATATTTATGTGTGTGTGTGTGTGTGTGTGTGTGTACATACTTACATACATATGCATACCACTTCTTTACCCACTCATCTATCATTGAGCACTGGGGCTACTTCTATAATTTGACTATTATAAATAATGCTGCAATAAACATAGGGGTGCATATATCTTCTTAAATTAGTGTTTTTGTATTCTTTTGGGTAAACTTGGGAATTAATGGATCTTAAGGTAATTTTATTTTTTATTGTTTGTTTGAGGACCTTCCAAACTGTTTACCACAATGGCTACATCAGTATGCATTCCTACCAACAGTGTACAAAGGTTTCTTTTTTTCACATCCTTACCAACACTTGTTGTTTCTTGAGTTTTGATTTTAGCCATTCTAATAGGCCAGAAGTGATATCTCAATGTGGTTTTGATTTGCATTTCCCTGATGATGGGTGATGTTGAGCATCTTTTCATGTGTCTGTTGGACATCTGTATGCCTTCTTTGGAGAAATGTCTATTCATGTCTTCTGCCCATTTTTAAGTGGATTATTTGCATTTTTGGTTTAGAGTTGTATAAGTTCTTTAAAAATTTTGGATACAAAACTTTTATCAGATGTGTCATATGCAAATATCTTCTCCCATTCTATAGCTTGTCTTTTAGTTTTGATGATTATTTCCTTTGCTGGGCAGAAGGGTTTTTTTAATTTTTTTTTATGTTTATTTATTTCTAAGACAGAGCATGGGGGGAGAGGGGCAGAGAGAGAGGGAGACACAGAAGCAGAAGCAGGCTTCAGGCTCTGAGCTGTCAGCACAGAGCCCAACATAGGGCTCGAACTCACAAACCATGAGATCATGACCTGAGTTGAAGTCAGTCGCTCAACTGACTAAGCCACCCAGCTGCCCCCAGAAGGTTTTTATTTTGATGTAGTTCCAAGGGTTTGTTTTTGCTTTTGTCTTCTTTGCCTCAGGACATATATGTAGAAAAATGTTGCTGTGGCTGATATCAGAGAAATTACTGCCTGTGTTCTCTTCTAGGACTTTTATGTTTGCAGGTCTCACATGTAGGTTCTGAATCCATTTTGAGTTTATTTTTGTATATGGATGTATGAAAGTGATCCAGTTTCATTCTTTTCCATGTAGCTGTCCAGTTTTCCCAGCGCCATTTGTTGAAAGGACCATCTTTTCCCCACTGTCATTCATTCTTTTCCCTCCATTGTCAAAAATTAATTGACCACATGCTCATGGGTTTATTTCTGGACTCTCTATTCTGTTCTATGGATCTATGTGTCTATTTTTGTGCCAGTGTCCTACTGTTTTGATTACTACAGCTTTGTAGTGTAGTAAATCACTGAGATTGTGATACTTCCAGTTTTATTCTTCTAAGATTTCTTTGTTTATTCAGTGTCTTCTGTGGTTCCATACAAATTTTAGGATTATTTGTTCTAGTTCTGTGAAAAATGCTGTTGGTATTTTGATAGTGAGTGCATTAAATATGTAGAATGCTTTGGGTTAAATATAATTAAAATATAATTTTCTAAGAATGAGAGTCAGTATATAATGTAAGGAATTAATTTATAATATTTAATTAAGATATCATTTCCGAATGTAGCCTTACAATTCTTGACATGCCATTGTCATTAGCAATCTTTTGATATGATGGCCCTGGCTAGAGGCTTTTTTAGTATAAATTGCCACTTTTCTCATTCAGACATTTCTCACTTGGAAGTAGTCAAGACACCATACAACAGGTTTCTTATATACTCAAAACTCCTCAAATGTCTCATATAACTTCCTTTCCTCCAGAAGAATATTTCCCAAGATCTTAGAAGAATCACTTAGGGGGAATGATGTCTCCTGTCAATTCAATGTATATTTGGAAACAGGGGGAAAGAGCCTGGAGTAACTTGAGGAGATTCAAATTCTGGAAAACCTCTCTGTGACATCATGGCACTGATTGATTTATCTTTGTTGATAGCTAATGGGTCTTACAGGCTGTCTCATTGGCTTCTCAGAGAAGATGACTAGAGTTGGCTTGGTTTGTGTTTGCGAATCAGAATGCATTGGCAATCCAATTAGTTAATTTGTTTTCACCTCTGTTCACCTTTAAGAAAATAAACACAGGAAACTTCCTAGATCATTGAATCATTGCTTTCTCTAAATAGAAGTCATTCTTCTGCATGCAGATTTTACATTAAATATAAGCAGTTTTATAGATGTTAGAGTACTGATGACAGAAACAAATAGAAAAGGTGAGATTTTTTTCTGTTTATCCTTTTCTCCAGTGATTTCATGGAAGAGTAAATCTTTACAAAAGCTCTCAAAAATAGCTTAAGAATAGCTTTTTACAACATGAACAATGCAGCTTTTAACAGTTTAGCATTTCTAACCTTGCTATCTGACTTAGGGGAAATTTTCTTTGCTTTCATCGTGTCGGGTTTCTCACCTGAAATATAGCCATAATGCATTTTACTCTTGCATGGACTACATAAGATAATAGTTGTAAAAATCACTTTGAAACACAGACTACCCATTACCTACATAATATACAACCACAATAGTATGTATCATTGCTGAATTATTCCTTTATAAATGCTTAGTATAATGGAAGAATGCAAAGCTTGAGTCTATCACATATAATTTTCTTATAAAGCCCTCTAAAAGAAGAGTCAAAATAGGAGAACAAATTACTCTGTGACTTCAATGTAGGCTTCATGAGAGTGAGAATAAAGTGGTTAAAAAATAAAACAAATAGGCAGTATTTGCTAACAATAGACAGAAATATCATGCAATCCATTTTTCTTAGCAATGGGCAGAGTCCTTTTTAAGTCATATTCACTCTGGAAATTGCCTTTTTTTCCTCTAAAAATGCCAAGAATACCCATACAGCAGAGCAGAGACCTTGCAAAGCTGGGAAATCATTCCCAGAGTATCACTGCACTTTGCAGAGAGGGAAATGAGATAAAATCCTGAAATCTCAGTATCATACATGTGTATGTAGTTAATATAAAGAGGTGATCAGGCTTCATTATGACTACACCTTGAACCATTATATAGACAAAGACTGAAAAACTCTGAAATTAAGTAGTTGTGATTAATGTGACTCAGAATAGGAAGAAAGATATTTATTTCCCTTAGCAACAAATTGAGTGTTAATATTCCTTAGAGATATGGAATGTTTACTTTATAAAAAATAGAAACAGAATAAAAGAATATTCCATGCATGTGTATAATATAGGTTTACTGTTAGCCTTTTAAAAGAATATTCCATATATGTGTAGAATATAGGTTCATTGTTAGGTAGCCTTTTAAAATTTTTTATCCCGTTTTCCCTTCTTGCTTTATCACAAAGACTAGTGATTCTGCTCCTTTATACTATGGCTCCTTGCACCTCTCTGTTAGATATAACAGTTAATTCTTCGAGGACACTTGCCCAATAGTAGTGTGTTCTGTTCTCAGAAGCCTTATCTCATTTGATCCTCCCAGTGACACTGGCGGTGGGGGGTGGCGGCGGGTTGGGGAGGTACTAGTAGTTTCCCATTTGGCAGATATGAAACTGAGACACAGAAAGGTTTAATAATTCTTAGTTCACACAATTAATAAATGGGAGAGTCAGGATTAAAACTAGGCTACTTGACTCCAAACACTGAGGCCATAAACACTGTGAGATACTGTATTTGTTACAATAACCCGTTCTCTCACTTTGTGGCCTCCCCCAGGACTACACTCCATTAATACTCACTCTCTGCACCCCACTGACCTTCCATCACTACCTTCTACCTTTGGCTTCTGCATCTTCAGTGGCTCCTTTTGCTCTGTTTACATGTTAAAGTTTCTCATTTTTTCTAAAACCTTAATAATACCATGATCCTTGCCCTCCACCCCCAACTCTTTCTGTTGTCAAATCCTCAAAGCAATAATCTACCTGGCCTCTGTCTCAACTTCTCATTCACTTCATCACATTTAATGCAACTAAAATGTACTGGTAAAATTTACCACCCCTTCCTAATTCCCAAATTTTTACTTTCAGTTCATTTCATACTCAAATTGAATACAAAACTTGACATTTTTACCATACTATCTTTCTTTAAATGTTTTCCTTTTTTATCTTTTTACTCCTGATTTTCCTTTTACTTTATTTTGCTCACCTGTATTTTTTGTCTTCTCTCCTTTTGTCTTCTCTCCTTTTCTTTGAGTATTTATGTTCCAAGAATTCCAACCTTTACTCTCCCCTCTCCTTGTTCTACAAAGCACCCTTGATCCATGTACAAGAAGAGCTATACATTTATAAACCTAGTCCTGATCTCTCTCTTCAGTGTGGGATCCATGTTACCAACAGCATGGTACACATCACCACCCAAAGGGTATGTAGACTTCTCAAATAAAGCAAACACATTATTTCCCACCACCCTCAGTATTTCCTCCCTCTCCTTTATTCTTTACATGTGAAATGGGAATCATCATTCAGTTATCCATGTTCAAAACTCAAGGCCTTCCTAAATGAGTTAAAACTTGTAAAATGTTTGAGTCCCTGCACCTTGTAAGCTCTCAATATTTGTGAGGTAACAGTAGTATTGCCTTTACCTTGTCACTCTTCCTTACTGCTATATCCAACCAATTTCTAGTCATGACAGTTCTATTACTGTTCAGCCCCTGGAATATCTTCTTCCTTTTGCACTGCCACTACTTCGGTTTTTTCATGCTGCTGATTTTAAAACAACTGAACTGGTCTCCCTGACTGTAAATTCTAACCTTTCTTGTTATATTTTCTCACTGCCTACAGAGTTATCTTGCTAAAGTACTCCATATGCTAAGTTCATGTAATCATGATATGTAAGGTCTTTCTCAATCTAACCACAAATTACCATGCCAATCATACCAGTTGCCATTTACCCCATAACACATTTCATGCTGCGCACTCGTCAGGATTGCTTCTCAACAGTGAGACTCACCTTTCCATGCCCTAACACATCATGCTCCTTTTATACATTTACTCCATGCTTTCTCTTTTTGCCTGGAAAACTCCTACTTAATTTTTTGTCATAAGCTTGAACATAAATCTTTCCCTATTCATCTCTCTATCCACTTCCACGCTTATCCCCATAAGGCAGAATGGAGCACTGGCTCCTCAGATATCTATGCAAATTTCTAGAAACCAATTTTTAGCACAAATTATCAATTGTTTCTATAATGTTGTATCTTGACAATGATATTTTATTTTATACTAATTGAGTATGAATTAATTATAATCATTATTATTAATTATTAATTATCCTATGTCTTCAAGGAGAAATTCAGTCTTGTTTAACTTTGTATTTTCAGAACAATTCATATATTTAGCACATAGCAATTCTCAAAAACTATTTATGGAATGAATGAAATTAAACAACTCTTAAATTTCACCTTCTCAGCCAACCCAATGCTGAAAAGTGATTATAGCAGAAACTGCCTTTATATTTAACATCCTTCCTTTGCATCTTTTAAAATTTCAATGTGTCAAGTGTGAATTGGTAGAAAGCCTGAATCTATATCTGAAGACTGAATTCTGTATCTCATTTTCCTCAATTGTAAAATCATGCAACTACTTCATAAGGTTGTCATGGATATTGGTAAGTTTATACACATAAAATAATTAGCATTAAAGTAGTACAAGATTAGCAAGTAATAAAATTATTACTATTATGACTTATTTACTTTTCTGGTGTTTTCCCTCTCTGGTATCTTTGTGCACAATGCTTCCTATAAATGATGTTAATATTGTCTTATGTTTTCCCACCTACAAGGGAGAGATCAATGATTCCTTTTAAAAGTAAAGACATATAAGTAATTAAGCCCTGTAAAGCTCTTTGGTGAAAAATGATGAGAGTTGTAACAGAGTACAATTATTATTATTTTTGGTTTATTGTTATTATTATTCTATTATTGTAACAGCAAGAGACTTTTAGTCAAATTATTGTAGTCTCATGTTAAAATCTAAAAAAAATGAAAAGTGGTGTTTAATTATCACATAATGCTGAAAGGATAACGAAGAAAACATGAGGTGTTGAGATTCTTGTTCTTATTCTTATTCTTGTTCTTATTCTTGTTCTTATTTTCTAATTTAACACCTCAATATACTTAGCATTTTCTAGATTCTCCTCAGTTAAATCTGTATCTGACCACAATTTTTTTTGTAGTCATTTTACATTGCTGTTTATTTTTTTCAAAGTACTTCATGTTCATTAACCCATCATCTGTATACATTTACAATTCAATATCTCGACATAAAGTTTTCTTGTTATAAGTGTTTTTTTTTAATGGAGAATTAAAGAAACCCCAATCTTCTACAGTAGAAACACATTAAAATGTAGAATACATGTCTTCTGCCCCCCAATCTGTAAAATATAAACCACCTTCCACTATTCGCTTTTTGGGGCCTCAGGATGGAACTAGCTCTGAGAGAAGACAATGTGATGTTTTTTGAGAGAGAAGCAGTGGGAGCCAGTGTGATTCTTCTCCCTTGCCAAGTGGATCAGGCTGCCTGGAGAGTCATTTATCTACCAAACACAGACTAGAACTCAGTAGCTAAACACAATTCATGTGAAATGCAGTAACCTATGGAGGAGTGTGTATTTACAAATTTTGAAATAATCTTGTTTTGATCACACATTTTTAATAGTTATGCTTTCTCATTAAGTTTATACTACCTGAATATTACTGTTTACCCATACTGAAGAACTAAAGAATTATGAACGAAAGATAAATAATGAATATTCTAAAGCTTTATGGGAAATTTTGCAGACTAACATATATCACACATATGTGTGAAAAAAAATTTTTTTTTGCTTTCTGTCCTCATTTTTTCTAAAATATAAGGTGAACTTTTGGTTCATTTATTCATTTTTTTTTCATTTACAAAACAAATATACATGTAGCTGCCCCTAATTTCCAGATGCTCTGCTAGGCAGGAGAAAGTAAAGACAAATAGGATTGCCCTCAAGAAGCTTGTATTTCCTTTGCAGTGATTGTCAAAGTGTGGTCCTGAGACCACTGACATGAGAAGTACCTTAAGTATTTGCTAACTATGTAGATACCTGATGTCACTCCAAATCAGGGCTTCCAAAGTCTCTGTTTTTAAGCACTTCAGTTGATTCTTTTGCTTTTTAAAAGTTGCACATTCAGGGTACCTGGGTGGCTCAGTAGGTTAAGTGTCTGACTTCGGCTCAGGTCGTGATTTCATGGTTTGTGAGTTAAGCCTGCGTCGGGCTTTCTGCTGACAGCTTGGAGCTTGTGTCTCCTCTCTCTCTCTCTCTGCCCCTCACCTACCACACTTTCTCTCTCTCTCGCTCTCTCTCTCTCTCAGTCTCTCTCCCTCCCTCCCTCCTTCCCTCTCTCAACAATAAATAAACATTTAAAAAAATGCACCCTGGATTACCTTTGCTATACCAAGTATGGTCTGAGAAACAACAAATCTTTCAGCACTTCCCATTCCCATCCCTTACTTAACTAGACTATACAGTTTAACTCATTAAATGGTTCACATGGACTTTAAAGTCTGAGAAGCACTGGTCTGGTCTATGTGGTTTCTGAGGCCAACCATACAATGAAGCTCTGTGATTGTATTGAAGAGTGATGTGGGAGACACTAAGTCAAATGTTCTCCAGAACTTGAATTCCACCATTACGTATCAATCTGTTTTTAACATTTCTCAAGTGAATCTGTTAAAACTACTATACTTTACTTGTGTTTCTTGTTTGTTTGTCAAGCTCCAATGGTCATTGAAAATTTAAAGAGTAGTAATGCGTTGCTTGGGCTGATCAGTTAGTGTCTGTTATTTGACTGATGCAGGGGCATGTGAACAATCAGTACAGATGTATTACAAAAAATGAGAGAAACAATAGAAGTCACTGCAACCTGTCTTCGATCATCCATTCATTCATTTTATTCAATAAATATTTATTAAGCTTCTGCTATGAGCCAGAGTTTGAAACGGAATTTAAGGTATTAATAAAAGCAAATATTTATTGGGGCGCCTGGGTGGCTCAGTCGGTTAAGCATCCGACGTCGACTCAGGTCATGATCTCACGGTCCGTGAGTTCAAGCCCCGCGTCGGGCTCTGTGCTGACAGCTCAGAGCCTGGAGCCTGCTTCAGATTCTGTGTCTCCCTCTCTCTCTGACCCTCTCCCATTCATGCTCTGTCTCTCTCTGTCTCAAAAATAAATAAACATTAAAAAAAAATTAAAAAAAAAAAGCAAATATTTATAGACCATTTTTACTATGTATCAGTGAATCTTGTTAATTGCCACATGTGTTATTGCATTTAATAGGTACAACCATATAATGAAGGGACTGTGGTTACTCCTGTCTTACAAGTGAGGAAGCTGTGACCAGAGATGTAGAGGACTTGCTCAAAGTCACCCAGCCAGAATAAATTTTATTTGGAACTTGGATCCACCTCTATTTCATCACAGGCCTTCCTTTTTAACTTCTATGCTATATTACTATATACTATATTATATTATTTCTAGCACCTTATTTTTGGAATTAGACCATCATAGTTCTTAAGTAGACACACAGGTGAAAAACTATGGCAAGCATACTACATTTGAGGCCCAAAGGAGTCTCAATGGAAACACAGAAGAAAGTAAGAATCATTGGTTTAGGTAGGAGTCAGAGAAGGCAAGAAGATGTTTCCATGGTCCATGCATGGAGAAGAAAGAGCAAAATTCTGGAAATATGGAGCAATGTGTACAATAGCACAAAGCATGACATAACATGCCATATCTAGGTGACTATAGTTGACCCTTGAACAACACAGATTTGAACTGGGTGAGTCCATTTATAAGTGGATTTATTTTGATACAGTACTGTAAATGTATTTTCACTTCCTTTTGATTTTCTTTATGACATTTTCTTTTCTTTAGCTTACTTTAGTGTGAGAATACAGTATATAATGCATATAGCATGGAAAACACATGCTAATCAATTCTTAAGGGCTTCTAGTCAACAGTAGGCTATTAGTAGTTTAATTTTGGGGGAGTCAAAAGTTACATGCACATTTTCAACTGCATGGGGTTTGGCACTGCTAACTCCTGCATTGTTCAAGGATCTGCTGTGTAAAGTTCTTGGTTTTGCTGGATTGCATGTAAGTTTTGCAGTGGGAGAGAAGTACGAAATGATGGACAGAGAAAGCAAGTGGACAGATATTGCAGAAAGTTGTATGTCATTCCAAGGATCTCAGATTTATCTCACAGAAGGTACAAATCTATTGAATGGGTTTGAACATGTAAATCATCAGGTTTTACTTCAGGGAAATTAATTTTTTTATTTATTTTTTATTTTTTTTAACATTTATTCATTTTTGAAAGACAGAGAGAGACAGAGTGAAAATGGGGAAGGGGCAGAGAGAGAGGGAGACACAGAATTTGAAGCAGGCTCCAGACTCCAAGCTGTCAGCATGGAGCCCGATGCAGGGCTCGAACCCACAGACCGCAAGATCATGACCTGAGCCAAAGTGGGCCGCCCAACCGACTGAGCCACCCAGGCTCCCTAGGGAAATTAATTTTTAAAGAATGGTAATTAATAGTGTAAACTTTTGATAACAGTGAATCCAAATTTTCTGTCGCTGCGTATTTTGGCTTCATCAAGGAAATTGTATTGCTGAGAGTTTGTAGGCATTCTGGCTCCAAGAAAGGGTAACTATGATATGATTCTTATACAGACAGCCAACCTTCCCAGCAGGTTTTTGATCTGGAAAATTATGGGTACACACATTTTTCCCACGAGTTAGTGAATTCAGGTGAGTTATGAATTCTTGTAGGTCAGGTTAAAAAGTTATTTTGTGATTAGCTCCATAAGCATGGGCCAATATTTATACCATCATTTTTGTTTTTAAGTAATTTTTAGGTTGTTTGGTACTTTGGGATCCTAGAGCCTACGTATTGGGCACAATAATCATGGTGCCAGAATCTACTGAAGTACAAGTGTTCCTGTCCATCAGCAAGTGTCTTGTGGACAATTTTCAAGCAATGCCTTATTAGCAACACTAATTCCTAGGACTGAACATGACACTTAACAAACCTTCATCTGATGAATCCATCCAACTAACCACTCAAAAGGCCATATAAATATAAACATAGACGATGCTAGAATTTAATTCATTCCACCTCCCTCAGGTCTATTCAAGCTACGCACATGTTTCTTATTTTATTGTTAAAACTTCTAATTCCAACTTGATTTAAAAATTGACTTGCTTATGAGATGCCTGTGTGGTTCAGTCGATTAAGCATCTGACTCTTGGTTTTGGCTCAGGTCTTGATCTCATGTTTCATGGGTTCAAGCCCCATGTCTGCAGTGTCACTGCAGAGCCTACTTGGGTCTCTCTCTCTCTCTCTCTCTCTTCCTCTTCTCTCTCTCTTCCCCTACTCCATATGCTTTCTCTCTCCCTTTCTCTCAAAAGAAATAAACTTTTAAAAAGTGGTTTTTAACAATGGAGTAATTTATAATTGACCTTTTAATTTTTTAATGTTTATTTATTTTTGAGACAGAGAGAGGGGCAGACCCTGAGTGGGGGAGAAGCAGAGAGGGAGACACAGAATTTGAAGCAGGCTCCAAACTGTTAGCACAGAGACTGACGTGGGGCTTGAACTCAGGAACTGGGAGATCCTGACCTGATCCAAAGTCAGACACTTAAACCCATTGAGCTACCCAGGTGCCCCAACTTATGTTTGTTTTTAATTGAGTAAGTTTAGTTCCAATTTCAGGTACAAACCAAGAGGAAAGGAGATTTTACCCACTTATGGTCATGTCTAGAGCAGATAGATACTCTTTTTTTCTTTTTTGGTATTCTGTGATCACCTGGCTAATGGAATAAAATTATTTATTGATATAATCTTTTTTCATTAACTAAGTTGCAAGGAATACCAGTTCTGCTCCCACCAATTTGATTTCCAGTATTTGGTACTTGTATCATATGAGACAAATAATCATTGGTTTCTTACTTTGAGTTTGGCCTGGCATTCACCCAAGAGAGAAGTGTTATTCATCATTCTTCCTAACCTCGAGATGTTGCTTATCTGGTAGGATAAAATAGAGAAGATCTTCAGCTTAGTGATTTTTTTATGACCCAAGTCAGGATGTGAACTTCAGGATCTCTGCTTTTATGCATTAACAAGTTATATTCTTTATACATTTTTCATAGGAACCGTGCTGTTTTCTTTGTTGTATTTTTTGTCTTTTCTTCTTTTTCTTTATTTTTCCCCTTTTTGTAGCACAGTGGAACTTCTTCACTCTTTCTTCCACATAGTATATCTTTCTAGGTCACACCCTTGCTGCCTCAAGAATTGTAACGAGAGTTATAAATCTACAGTGTCCACATACTTGGAAATTCTCTTCCGGACCTTATCCTTCATCATTTTCACATGAGAATTTGTTATGACTTTGAGTAATGGTGTGTTTTAAGAAAACATATTCTATAAATAGGTGGTGCCTTTTGTGACACAATGAGAATGCCATGAGCCTACTGGCCCTCTGTCAATAGGCCATTTGTTGTTTGTTGGTTTTTCACAGTACAGTTGTCATGAAGCTTGCATCTCCCATTCTCAAATTAAGCTATGTTTTATTTTTGGTTTTGTTTTGCTTTCTCAATATTTTTTCTCTCAAGAACCTATGGTTTAGTGGGAAGAGAATTTAAAATAAAAAAAAATGCAGGTTTCAATTCTGGCTTGATCACTGACTCATGAAATTATTCTCAGTTCCCACATCTATTAAATGGATAAAATAAAGCCAACTTCAAAGGATTGATTTAAATTTTAACTTATGCAATATAGGTAAAATGCTAATATATTTTTATGTGTTTATATTTGAGACTGAGAGAGAGAGGGAGAGAGTGCATGCATGTGCAAACAGGGGAGGGGCAGAGAGAGAGGGAGACAGAGGATTCAAAACAGGGTCTGAGCTGAGAGCAGAGAGCCTGATGTGGAGCTCAAACTCAGGAAGCAGGGCTCGAACTCATGAACCGTGCCAGATCCAAAGTTAGACGCTTAACTGGCTGAGCCACCCAGGTGCCCCTAAAATGCTAATATTTTATCTTGAAGACTAAGTTCTCATAAAAACCTGGCGACATTGCTATTGTAATATTGTGAATATGTTTTATTCTTGATTGTTGATTTATGGGTGTTTGAGCTGAAACCTTTCTTAATATCGACCCTTCATGAGACTAGGAAAGTAAGACATAGAAAGGATGTTGCTCAAACTGCAAAAGGCAAAAATAGACTAGTCTCCTCAAATCATCATGATACTCCAACTTCAATTCAAGCCATGATCCGTTTTATTTTATTTTCCCCATGCTGGTATTTTTCTACCAATAGAGTTCCTCCTCTTCTCACTTCATAGCATGCACTTCTTGACCATTTTAAATGTGAACCTAATGATCAGGGACCCTGCCTAATTAACTAAGTCAGTGTAATGTTTCATGTTAACACCTTAGACTTTGATATTTAACATGTTAAATAATTTCATACTTTTGAGTTTATTTCAGTAATGATATGTGCAGAATTACTTTACTGAGGAGTGTTGTTTGACCAAAGCTACACTCTGCCCCACAGACATAGGCAGGTTTCCCTTGCTCAAGGCTGCTGCGTTCTATTTAAGCCTTGATAGCCAAACTAATTAAAATATTTCATTTAAGTAGTTCTGAGTGTCAATTTTTTTTGAGAGTCTCCAATTGATGTTTCATGTGTTACTAGAGAAAAATTTATTTTGTAGATTTATTTCTGCTTAAAATACAATGTGATGTTGCATGACTATTCTAGCCAGTCCTGAATATTAGAAAACAATGCATAGTCACATGAATCTTGAAAGGCTCATGTTTATTTGAAAAATAAGTTGATTGGATTTAAATTAACTCAGTTTCCAAGATCACAAAACTTGAGAGACCTTATATGTTTGTTAGGCTGTTCTTTGTAAGCACCCTTATCACAATATGTAGACATGTATATATCAACAATTTGTGTAGCTAGTAATTTAAAACGCCTTCTTCCATGGAATGCATATAAAGCTTCATAACTTTTAGTTTCTAAAACCTATCATATATGACTATTAAAATTGAAAAAAATTGAGTGAACTCTCAGTTATTAAGGGATGGACCTATCAGTTGATACAATCACCACGTTCTTCACTTTTCTTTCTCTCTCCTTGCTGCTTGTCTTGTGGTCATTATCAATACTCACTAGCAACTCAATCAAAATGAAGAAGAGAAACAAAAAATAAATCCATATTAAGTGTTTTTTATTACCAAATTATCTTTTAAATTTAAAATTATAGGGGCGCCTGGGTGTCTCAGTCAGTTAAGTGTCCAACTTCGGCTCAGGTCATGATCTCGCAGCCTGTGAGTTCAAGCCCCATGTCGGGCTCTGTGCTGACAGCTTGGAGCCTGGAGCCTGCTTCAGATTCTGCATCTCATTCTCTCTCTGCCCCTCCCCCACTCGCATTTCTGTGTGTGTCTCTCTCTCAAAAGTAAATAAACATTAAAAGAAAATTTTAATTATAGAGAAAACATTAGAAACATTGGCTTTTATTGGAAGTTTTGAGAGTATCTGTATATTAAATATATCAAAACTCTTCCCTTCAATAATTCTGTGGTGTTCAAAGATACATTTGGGCCAGATAAAGAAGGATACAGATGATACTTTTGATTTATCAAAATATCAAAATTTATCAAAAATATGTTAGTTCATATTTTTTTGTTGAGCTTTGTTCCATTTTGTTTCTTTCACTAATTTGATGAGTAATTTTCTTAAGTTGGCATTTGCACAAGAGAGACATTTGATGTGTGCTAGGAGACTGTATGTGTGTGTGTTTTAATTGATGTTAAATGAATTCAAACCATTGGTAATTTTGAATTGACCAGCTATTTTCATGTCAAAGCAGTAATAGACATTTTGGTGAGATAAAAGGAGAACTGGAGTTTTTAGAAATTAATTAATGTGTAAACAACTTAGTATTATCTTCATCTACAAAACCATAATTTTCAAAAATGATACTGTTTTAAAGCAAGGACAGAATACAGCTCTGGTTACAAAGGATATAAATTTTTACCTAATGAAATAAAGGTAACTATTCAAAACCATACTATTTGAATTCTTGGAAACTTTAAAGCTTAAATAGATTTCTACCCTTCACACCCCACGGGCATTTTTAATAAGCCACATGGTATGATTCTCAGCTTGGGTGAGGAAATAAAATGGGAATCTCTCTCTAGAGAACCCTTATATATATTACATCCAATTAGGCTTGTCCTGGTTCTGTGAAGTCATCCTAAATCACAATGGATGATAACAGTTTGTAATTTTCAACCAGAGAATCCACTTTAGTTTGTAACTTTGGTAGTCAATGCTTGGCAACAGTAACTTATTTTGATATAGGAGACATTTACAAATACCTTATAAAGGCTGACAATCAAAACATTTAATTGTCCAAAGATATTATGGAAAGAAGGACATATTCCAATATAATTACTTTAAACATGATGACACTATATTTGTTAAGAATGTATTATTATTTTCCAAGTTCTTTCCAATTTTTGCACAAATTTGCTATATAAGCATTTTATGTGTATTAGCTTATACTTTCTGTTTCTGGCTCCTGTGAGCTTTTTAAAAATCAAAATTGCCATTTCCTCAATATTAGTACAGATTCAAATGTGTGGCTATATTTTGTGTTTTAATTTTGGTTTTGTTCTGTAAGCTTTATCAACAAAACACCATCTGGTACATGTTAAAAATGGACCATATCCTCATTCAATTTGGTTGATGTTCAGAATACAAAGTTGAAGAGATGTCCTTCCATGTTATTTTTTAATCATTAGTTGTTTGCAAGCATATGTGAATTAACAATTTTAGCAGTGGTAACACATTATATATCATTCTACTGAACAAGATCTGTTTTGATCCAGAGAAAACATTGAAAACTTTATAAATTATAAAGATTCTGGTTAGGTGTGTCTCATTCCAATGTTGAATAAGTTAAATGTTTTATCATTCCCTCAATTTATCCCACCAGTTATCTGATTTTTACAAATATATTTACACTGTACCCTTTTAAGTCCATTCATTTTGTCATTGCTCTTTGCCAGCAATGCTAAATGTTAATTAAATTTTCACTATATCAATCACTCTTACATTGCAATTGAAAAAATACTGTGTCTTCAATTGAATCTTAATATTTCTCAACTTTAGGAAATATTTGTCCATGCTCGTATTTTCAATAGTAAGAACTATTTTGGAGGAAGGGCCAAGATGGCAGAGATGCATCGAAGTTCTCTGTTTCTCTCATTCCTGAAATGCAGCTAGATCAGCACCAAACCATTTTGCGCACCTCAAAAATTGATCTGAGGACTAACACAACACTCTGCATAACCTGAGCACCGGAGTTCAACAGGTACATGGCGAAGAGAGGTGAACTGCGGGAGAGAGAAGCCACAGAGGGTAGAAAACTGTTTTTGTTTGAGGAGAGAGGACTGAGACAGTGAAAAGAGTAGAGGAAAAGTGCTACCCCCGAAAGCAGCTGGAGAGAAAGAGAAAGAGTGGAAACACCCACAAGAGACTGAACAAGAAAGGGAGAAAGGAGAAAGGACAGGGTTTCAATATCATTTGGACTCCATAAAGAGGAAAGCACAGAGTTGCAAACTCCACAACTCAATACATGGTGGTGCTCTGGTGGGAAGGGCAAATCCCCAGGAGCAGACAGGGAGATCTGAGGGGTCCTTGGGCCACACGGGGAGAGGCAGTTCCTCTGCTGTGAGGATGTTTGGTAGAGGCTGTGTGGCCTACCCCTGGTCAAAGGTCCCAAAGGACCCCAGAGAACTGGCACATTTACTGGTGTTGGAACAAGGACACATTGAAACCTGGTGCCAGATGTATGTTGTGATTTACCATAGTCCCTGAACTGCTGCTACACAATCATGTGAAATTTTTCAGGGGTGGACTGGCACCCGGCTGCAGTTTCTGGGCCTCTGTGGTGGCACAGTCACACAAGCATTCCTGGGGGCAAGGTGGCTCTTGGCCATAGCTGTGTGATCCTCCCCCAGAAGGTTGGAACAGGTCCAAGCTACAGGGCTCTCTGAAGTGAGGCATTTGAAAACACAGCCCCATCTCAGATAAAATTTAGGAGGGAGGTGCTGCATGGCAGGCTGATGGCCTGGCTTGGTTGTGGACAAGTATAGAAGCAGAGAGTGAATGGAAGCCAAAAACAAAGGAGGGGTGTTTGCCCAGAGCACAGAGTTCTGATGCTAGAGACTAGGAAGCTGGGTGACACTGTTTCCACCTCTCCTGAATATGCACACATAATATGTGCACACCATACCCCACCCCAGTAAGCTAAGCAGCGCCATCTAGGGGAGAACAGACCTGTTGTACCAAGCCCTGTCCAACTGTGCCAACTGAGCCCTAGAGGACAACCACAAGTCTTTCCACCTGCTTAGTGAATAGACTATAAAGTGCTTCAGAGTTTGACTTCTAGTGGAAACTGGATGTAATTTCATTTGTAGTTCATTTGGTTCACTGGTCCATCTATTATTTCTTTTTCTTTTTCTTTCCTTTTCTTATTAATTTCCTTTTCTTATAGAAAGAGAAAAAATACTTTTGCATTCCATTTTTATAAAAAAAAAGATTTTTTTACATTTTTACCTATTTTTAATTTTTTGTAAATTTTTTATTTCTATTTTTTCATTTCATCTTATTCTGCTTCAGTGTATAATTTTTTTAAATGTTTAAAACTTATCTTTTTTTCTCTTTCTCCTTTTTTCTTTTCCTTGCTTTCCCTTTTTTCTCTATTTATCAAGCTTCTTTCAACAACTGGACCAAAACACATGTAGGATCTAGCTTCCTTTATTTGATTTTTTTTGTTTTTTTAAAATTTTTTTAAATTTAATTTTATCTTTTATTAATTATTTACTTCCTCTAAAATGACAAAACAAAGAAATTCCCCCCAAAAGAAAGAACAGGAAGAAATGACAGCCAGGGGCTTAATCAACACAGATATGGGCAAGGTGTCTGACGCAGAATTTAGAATCACAACAACAAGAATACTAGCTGGGGTTGAAAAAATCATAGAATCCCTTTTGTGGAGATAAAAGAAGTAAAAGCTAATCAGGAAAAAATTAAAAATGCTACAACTGAGATATAAACTTGAATGGTTGCCACAGGGGCGAGGATGGATGAAGCAGGACAGTGAATCAATGACATAAAGGACAAACTTATGGAGGATAATGAAGCAGAAAAAAAAAAGAGGGAAACTAAGGCAAAACAACACTATAATAAGAATTAGAGAATTCAGTGATTCATTAAAAAGAAATAACATCCAAAGCATAGGGGTCCCAGAAGATGAAGAGAGAGAAAGTGGTAGAAGGTTTATGTGAGCAAATCATAGCAGAAGACTTCCCTAACCTGGGGAAATCCAGAGAACTCGCATTAGATTCAACAAAAAACAATCATCAACAAGGCATACCATAATCAAATTCACAAAATACACAGACAAGGAAAGAATTATGACAGCTGCAAAGGCAAAAAGTCCTTAACCTATAAGGGAAGACAGATCAAGTTCACAGCAGAAACTTTCCACAGAAACTTGGCAAGCCAGAAAGGAAGTGGCAAGATATATTCAACATGCTAAATCAGAAAAATATGCAGCCAAGAAGTCTTTATCCAGCAAGACTGTCGTTCACAATAGAAGGAGAGATAAAAAGTCTCCCAGGACTAAGGGAGTTTGTGACCACTAAACCAGCCCTGCAAGAAATTTTAAGGGGGACTCTCTGAGAGGATAAAAGATGAAACAAAACAAAAAAGACCAAAAACAACAAAAACTAGAAAGGACCAGAGAACACCACCAGAAACTCCAACTCTACAGGCAGCACAATGGCAATACGTTCATATCTTTTAGTACTAACTCTAAATATCAATCAATTAAACTCTCCAATCAAAAGACATACAGTAACAGAATGGATAAGAAAACAAGATTCATCTACATGCTCTTCACAAGAGACCCATTTTAGACCTAAATCCACCTTCAGGTTGAAAGTAAGGGGATGGAGAACCATCTATCATGCTAATGGTCACCAAAAGAAAACCATAGTAACCACACTTATATCAGATAATCTACATTTTAAAATAAGATGTAACAAGAAATAACAAATAATTAAGGGATCTATCCACCAAGAAGATCTAACAATTGTGAACATGTATGCCCCCAATGTGGTAAGACCCATATATATAAAACAATTAATCACAAGCATAAAGAAACTCACTGATAATAATACCATAATAGTAGGGTATATTACCCCACTTGCTGCAATGGAGAGATCACCTAAACAGAAACTCAACAAGGAAACAATGGTTTTGAATGACACACTGGACCAGATGGACTTAACAGATAAATTCAGAACATTTCATCCTAAAGCAGTGAATACACACTCTTCTCAAGTGCACATGGAACATGCTCCAGAATAGATCACATACTGGGACACAAATCAGCCCTCAACAAGTACAAAAAGAATTAGAGCATACCATGCATATTTTCAAACCACATGCTATAAAACTTGAAATCAACCACAAGAAAAAATTTTGAAAGACAACAAATACTTGGAGAAAATAACATCCTACTGAAGAATGAATGGGTTAACCAAGAAGTTAAAGAGGAAATTAAAAAGTACAAAGAAGCCAATGAAAATGATAACACAACAGCCCCAAACCTCTGGGATGCAGTAAAGGCAGGCATAAGATGGAAAGATATAGTAATCCAAGCTTTCTTAAAGAAGGAAGAAAGGTCTCAGATACATAACTGAACCTTACACCTTAAAGAGCTGGCAAAAGAACAGCAAATAAAATCCAAAAACAGCAGAAGATGGAAATAAAGATTAGAGCAGAAATCAATGCTATTGGAATCAAAAAAGCAATAGAACAGATCAATGAACTCAGGAGCTGGTTCCCTGAAAGAATCAACAAAATTGATAAACCCCTAGCCAGTTTTATCAAAAAGAAAAATGAAAGGACCCAAATAAATAAAATCCAGAATGAAAGAGAAGAGTTCACAACCAATACTGCAATAATACAAACAGTAATAAGAAAATATTAAGAGCAATTATATGCCAATAAATTGGGCAATCTGGAAGAAATGGCCGAATTCCTAGAAACATATACACTACTGAAACTGAAATAGGAAGAGATAGAAAATTTGAACAGACCCATAACCAGTAAAGAGATTGAATTGGCAATTAAAAATCTCCCCCCAAAAAAACAAAAACAAAACCAAACAAGCAAAAAAACAACAAGAGTTCAGCATCGAATGGCTTTCCAGGGGAATTCTACCAAGCATTTAAAGAAGAGTTAACATCTATTCTTTTGAAGGTGTTCCAAAAAAATAGAAATGGAAAGAAAAATTCCAAACTCATTCTATGAGGCCAGCATTACCTTGTTTCCAAAACCGGACAAAGACCCCACTAAAAAGAACTACAGACCAATTTCCCTGATGAACATAGATGCAATAATTCTCAACAAGATACTTGCCAACCAGATGCAGCAATACATTAAAAGAATTATTCACCACAATCAACTGGGATTTATACCTGGGATGCAGGGCTGGTTCAATACTCACAAACAGAAAAGGACAAGAACCGCATGATCCTCTCAATAGATGCAGAGAAAGCATTTGACAAAATGCAGCATCCCTTCTTGATAAAAACCCTCAAGAAAGGGATAGAAAGATTATACCTCAAGATCACAAAAGCAATATACAAAAGATCCACTGCTAATATATTCAATGGGGAAAACTGAGAGCTTCTCCCCTAAGGTCAGGAACATGACAGAGATGTCCACTCTCACCACTGTTATTCAACATAGTATTGGAAGTTCTAGCCTCAGCAATCAGATGACACAAAGGAATAAAAGACATCCAAATCAGCAAGGAGGAATTCAAACTTCCACTATTCACAGATAGCATGATACTCTATATGGAAAACCCAAAATATTCCACCAAATAATAGCTAGAACTGATACATTAATTCAGCAAGGTGCAGGTATAAAAATCAATACACAGAAATCGGTTGCGCTTTTATATGTTAATAATGAAGCAACAGAAAGAGAAATCAAGGAATCAATCCCATTTGCAATTGCATCAAAAATCATAAAATACCTAGGGATAAACCTAACCAAAGAGGTGAAAAATGTATATACTGGAAACTATAGAAGGCTTATGAAAGAAATTAAAGAAGACACAAAAAAATGGAAAAATATTCCACGCTTATGGATTGGAAGAATAAATATTGTTAAAATGTTGATACTACACAAAGCAATCTATGTATTCAGCGCAATCCCTATCAAAATAACACCAGCATTCTTCACAGAGCTAGAACAAACAATCCTAAAATTCGTATGGAACCAGAAAGAACCCTGAATAGGCAAAGCTATCCTAAAAAAGAAAAAGTTGGAGGCATCACAATTCCAGACTTCAAGATGTATTACATAGCAGTAAACATCAAGACAGTATGATACGGGGGACACCTGGGTGGCTTAGTTGGTTAAGTGTCCTACTGTGGCTCAGGTCATGATCTCATGGTTCGTGAGTTTCAGCCCCGTAACAGGCTCTGTGCTGACAGCTAGGATCCTGGAGCATGCTCTGGTTAGCATGCCCTCTCTCTCTACCCCTCCCTCACTTACATTCTATCTCTCTCTCAAAAATAAATAAATATTTTAAACATTAAAAAAAATAAAGTATTGTACTGGCACAAAAACAGACACATAGATCAATGGAAAAGAACAGAGAACCCATAAATGGCCCCATAACTTATGGCCAACTAATCTTTGACAAAGCAGGAAAGAATATCCAATGGAATAAAGAAAACCTCTTCAGCAAATGGTACTGGGAAAACTGGACAGTGACATGCAGAAAAATGAACCTGGATCACTTTCTCACATCATACACAAAAATAAACACAAAATGGATGAAAGACCTAAATGTAAGACAGGAAGCCATCAAAACCCTCGGGGAGAAAGCAGGCAAAAACCTCTTTGACCTCGTCCACAGCAACTTCTTACTAAACACATCTCTGGGGACAAGGGAAACAAAAACAAAACTGCGCTATTGGGACCTCATCAAAATAAAAAGCTTCTGCACAGCAAAGGAAACAATCAGCAAAACTAAAAGGCAACCGACAGAATGGGAGAAGATATTTGCAAATGACATATCAGATAAAGGGTTAGTATCAAAATCAATAAAGAACTCATCAAACTCAACACCCAAAAAACAAATAATCTAGTAAAGAAATGGGCAAAAGTCATGAATAGCCACTTCTCCAAAGAAGACATCCAGATGGCTAACACACACATGAAAAAAATGCTCAACATCACTCATCATCAGAGAAATACAAATCAAAACCACCATGCGATACAACTCATACCTGTCAGAATGGCTAAAATTAACAACTCAGGCAACAGCAAATGTTGGCAAGGTTGAGGAGAAACAGGAACGCTTTAGCATTTTTAGCACTTCTGGAAGGAATGCAAACTGGTGCAGCCACTCTGGAAAACAGTATGGAGGTTCCTCAAAAAACTAAAAATAGAACTATCCTCTGACCCAGCAACTGCACAACTAGATATTTATTCAAAGGATACAGGTGTGCTGTTTCGAAGGGACACATGCATCCCAATGTTTATAGCAGTGCTATCAATAATAGTGAAAGTATGGAAAAAGCCCAAATGTCCATTGATAGATGAATGGATAAAGAAGATGTGGTATACATATACAATGGAGTGTTACTCAGCAGTCAAAAGGAATGAAATCTTGCCATTTGCAACAATGTTGGATGAAACAGGAGGGTATTATGCTAAGTGAAATTAGTCAGAGAAAGACAAATATCATATGACTTCACTCATATGTGGAATTTAAGATATAAACAGATGACCATAAGGGAAGGGAAGCAAAAATAATATAAAAACAGGGAGGGTAACAAAACATAAGAGATTCTTAAAAATAGAGAAAAACTGAGGTCTGCTGGAGGGGTTGAGGGTGGGGGTAGGGCTAAATGGGCAAGGGGCATTAAGGAAGACACTTGTTGGGATGAGCACTGGATGTTATACATAGGGGATGAATCAATGGATTCTACTCCTGAAAGCATTATTGCACTAGATGCTAACTAACTTGGATGTAAATTAAAACAAAAAAAATAAATAAAAATAAATTAAAAAAAATAAAAATAAATAAAAATTTTAACAATGAATTATTTTGAATCTGATTTTAACCAGTTGCCTTTCATTCTTTTAAATCAGTGAAACTTCAGTATTTTTCTTCCTTTCTTATTTTATGAGTCAAAATGTTATAGATAACAGTGATCAATGTGAATCATATATACATTTTCATATATAAAATAAAAAGGCATCAAACTTGTCATCCGAACAATAAATTAATGAAAAACTATTAGGCATGAAGAGAAGCACTTGTATGCTCCAAATGAGATGAAATAAAGAGATAAACACTCAGTAAGTATAGCCTTTAAAATTAGAAAATCTGAAAGTAATACATATTATAGATATCAGTAACTGAAGAGAGTCTAAAATATTCTGCTGATGTTCACTACCACAAATCTCTTTTGCCAGTACCAAATAAATTTCTCTATTCTTAAACTACTTCCCCCTGCTTACCCAAATCTCACTTCCTACTCACCACCCTTTTTAGTCCTCCACCCTTCATGAATTGATCCCTCATCTACTGTGCCCACAGTTTACTCTGCCTTATGAATAGTAATAGCCTATGTGTATACAGTTTAGTTGTATAATTTTCCTAATCTCCAATTAGATCTCATCCATTTATTTTCCTTTTACATATATATGTCTTATTCCTTCAACCTAAGTGTAAAGCCACAAAGGACTAGGAACATGTTTTATTCTTTGCACTACTTGTGACATGTGGTACAGTGTCATGGCCAGTAACCTATTTTATACCCTCACTTGGATGTTTTCAATAGATTGAAAATTTGACCCAGGATCAGCTTTTCATCTCTTTTTTCTTGTTTTTCAACTGAGTAGCTCCAGCATTGGTCAAACCAGATAAAGAATATCATTCTCCCTAGGCAAATAAATCAGTAAGTTTTATCTTGTGTCATTTCAAGTTTTGTGTTTCTACCAATTGTCTGCAAGTAAATTAAATTTAAAGAGCTGTCTTCACAGTTTCACCCCCAGCAATTAAAGAGAATATGTTTAATAAATATCTTAATGAGCAAATAAATGGTTGAATAGATAAATGATGAGATAAGTAAGTTTTAATATATAATAAGTATGTGTCAAAGGAATGAGCCATAAATTTATAGAGCACAGATACAATAACATATTATTTTCTTTTCAAATAATATTTTTTATGCTCAAACCCCATTCCATGCTCTGTGTTGACAGCACAGAACCAGCTTAAGATTCTCTCTGTCCCTCTCTCTGTCCCTCCCTTCCTTGCCTCTCTTTCTATCAAAATAAATTTAAAAATAAACTGTAAAAATGTGTTTAAGTCCTTTTAATAATCCACTAAATTTCATATAGTATAAGTGATGATAATAATAATGAAGTTGTGCATCAAATATCTTAAGAAGTAATAATGTTGAACATTTAGTGTATGCTTGATATTATAATATGTCCATTTATACCAACATCATATATACCCCACTTAATTGTTGATTTTCCTACCAGTCTTGAGAAACAAGAGTTTATCAGAGTGTAGAAAGCCAGCTCTGGTTTCCATGTCATCACCAAAACTATCTAATTATAGTTACTCATTCTTTTCCTTATCTATGCAATGGAGACACTATTTGCTGATTTCATGGCACTATGGTTATGAGAATTGAAGCAAGATATGGGCATGATTTTAAACTCTTAGACTGTAGACATCTGGTAGAAAGCTATTCCTTTCCTCAACTGTAATTTGTGTCTTTTTAATATTAGAAAGTGTTACTCTTATTCATAACAACATTACTCCACATCTGAATCTTTCTTTCCAGGCAATTGTTATACTCATTATATCTCAAATAGTCCTGGACACCACGTATAAAGCTATTCTTATGTTGTGTATTCCTGCACTCTTCCTACTGAGTTCAAGTGATAATTTGACTCTGATACTTTCCCTTTTCTAACTTTTTTACTCTTAGTAGATTTTTTAAAAATATTTATTTACTTTTGAGAGAGACACAGCACCAGCAGGAAGGGGGCAGAGAGAAAGGGAGACACAGAATCCAAAGCAGACTCCAGGTTCTAATCTGTCAGCACAGAGTCTAATGTGGGGCTTGAACCCATGACCCATGAGATCATGACCTGAGCCAAAGTCAGACATTCAACCTACTGAGCCACAAAAGTGCCCCTATCTTACTAGATCTTTTAAATAGCATATGTAAGTCACCTCAAATCTGTTTCATAATAAACTAGGGGAAAAATGAGCTATAAGTTGTGAAAATAAAATGCTGTTATAACTGGAAAGGAATGAGGATTGTGTCAGCTATATGGTTATATTATCTTTTTTTGGTTTTTAACCACTACATTAAATGAGTGACTTATTTCAAAGGAAATTTCCAACAAAACAATAATGGCAGAAGAAGGAAGTCCAAAATTCCATTGTTCCATAAATAGAAAAGGCTCGTAAAAGCTATCTGAATTGATGTTTTCCAGTTGCTAGGAAATAACCAAAATCTTGCAGAAATCCAGGGAGTCCTTAGTCAGGAAACATTAGCTGAATCTTGGTAAGGGCAGTAAGTTCTGTGGTATTTTAATTTGTTCTCATCCTATCATTTCCCTTACTCCTCAGCTTAGTTGTGGCACTGAAAAAGATATTCTATATTTCTAGTACAAGTATCATTCAGTACTGATGGGAGCAAAACGGACCCCATTCACAAAGAATTGTAGTTGATTGTTTTGACCTGCCTGGTAGCTCCCTGAAGGACAAGCTCAAAGGGCTTGCCTTAATCTCTCATAGCTTGAAACTCTCCAAATGCCAAGGTGGCTATCAAAGGGGCATTTTTCAAAAACATTAGCTAATATATTAATGGTATATTAACATGAATTACTTGCTGCAATGAATAACAGGTAGACCAAACAATAGACCAACCAAAAGCTTTAAGACAAAAGACTGGAGAATTAAATGTTTGGGAAAATAAGGGCTTTGAAAATCTCCAACAGATTCCAGGAAGTCTAGAAAGCTACACATAAACAAGGCCATGAAAATGCTCAGAAAAAAACAGAAAAGGCTTTAAGCTTTCACTTCTGGTTAACTTTCAGATTCTTTGCCAGCATGAAGTAAATACTAAGATTGGGATATAGATTGCATTGAAGGCATGCCATGACTCACAGAGAGATTCCGTCTCCAGTCTGTGAGATTTGTTTTGTTTCTTGGTTCTAGACATGTAAGGAAATCATTGTCCAAACACTAGCAATTGCTAGCATAACAGAAAAGGGACTTCATTGACCACACATGATAAAGAACACAGACTTCATAATATTATTTTAGAAAAGTTATTAAATGGGGGCACCTGGGTGGCTCATTCGGTTGGGCGTCTGACTTCAGCTCAAGTCATTATCTCACAGTCCGTGAGTTTGAGCCCCATGTCAGGCTCTCTGCTGACAGCTCAGAGCCTGGAGCCTGCCTCGGATTCTGTGTCTCCCTCCCTCTCTGCCCCTTCCTGGCTCACACTCTGTGTCTCTCTCTTCTTCAAAAATAAACATTTAAAATATTTTAAAAAAAGAAGAGAAAAGTTATTAAATGAACAAAAACAATTACCACAACAAAGCAGCAACAAACCCTAAGGAAGGGAAATAATCTGAATTCCATACTTGCCATCAGATTTGAAATGCCAAGTTTTCAATGACAAAAACATTAGATATACTGACAAGAGGTTATGACCCATGTACAAGAAAATAATAATTAATATAAACAGTCCCTGAATAATCTCAGACATTGGTGCAAGAAGATTAATCCCTATTTTATTTTCAAAGAGCTGAAGGAAATCATGACTAACAAACTAAAGGAAACAGTGAGAACAATGTCTCACCAAATAGAAAATATTAATAAAAAGTTAAAAGTTGTAAAAAGAAATTCTGGAGCTGAAAAATATGATAACTGAAATGTAAAACTCAGTATAGGCACTCAACAGCATATTCATGCAGGCAGAAAAAAGAAACAGCAAATTTTTTTTTTAATTTTTTTTTCAACGTTTATTTGTTTTTGGGACAGAGAGAGACAGAGCATGAACGGGGGAGGGGCAGAGAGAGAGGGAGACACAGAATCGGAAACAGGCTCCAGGCTCTGAGCCATCAGCCCAGAGCCTGACGTGGGGCTCAAACTCACGGACCGCGAGATCATGACCTGGCTGAAGTCAGACGCTTAACCGACTGTGCCACCCAGGCGCCCCGAAACAGCAAATTTTAATATAGATCAATTGAGTTTATAAAGTCTGAAAAATGGAAAAATATTTGGAGCAAAATCAATAGAGCCTAAGAGAATTGTGGGACACCTTCAAACATACTACCATACACTTAATGATTTCTAGAAGGAAAGGAAAGAAATAGTGAAAAAAGAATATTTGAAGAGATGATGGCCAAAACTTTCCAAATTTGATGAAAATATTAATTTACACATATAAAAACCTCAAGAAATTCTGAATAGTACAAATCTTAAAAGTCCCACATTGAGACACATTATAGTGAAACTGTCAAAAGACAAAGACAAAGAGAAAATCTTGAAAGCAGCAAGAAAGATGTATCTTAACTTGTGCAAGGGATACTTAATAAGATGAACAGATGACATCTTATCATAGACCACTGAAGTCGGAAGACAATGGGATGGCATATTTGAAGTATTGAAAAAGATAAACAGCAACCTACCTACCAGCCAAGAATTCTACATATGGCAAAATTAGCCTTCAAAAATGAAGGAGAAAATATGTCCCAAGATAAAAAAATACATAAAGTTTCTCATTAATAGACTTGTCATACACGAAATGCTAAAGACAGTCCATCAAACTGAAACAAAACACTAGACAGTAACTTGAATCCACATGAAGAAAATAAGAATTCTCATAAAAGTAAATAAATAATTTTTAAAATGTAAATACATTTATTTTTTTTATAACTCCTTCAATTTAAAACACAATAAACAGCTAGCATAGAAAAATAATTATAAATGTATGTTATATTGATGGGCACATAATACATAAATATATAATTTATAACAATAACAACATAAAGGTGGTAGATAGAGGTATACAGCACCAAAGTTTTTGTATGCTATTGAAATTCAGTTGATATTAATCCAAACTAGATTTTTTAAAGTTAAGATATTAATTGTTACCCCTAAGGCACCCACTAAGTAAATAACTGAAAAGTAAATAGTATACAAAATATCAAGAATTAAAATGGTACACCAGAAAATATTTATTTACTAAAAAAGAAGGCAGTGATGGACAAATTGAGGAACAAAACAATAAGACTAATGGAAAATAAATATAAAACTGGGAAAAGTAAGTCCTTCCTTAACAGCAGTAATTATATTAAATACAAGGAGTAAAATCACCAATTAAAAAGTAGAGATTGGAATAATGGATAATAAAGTATGATCCAACTGTATACTAGTTGTGAGAGACACATTTTAGATTAAAAAATACAAATAAGGGAGGCACCAGGATGGCTCAGTGGGTTGAGTGTACAACTTCGGCTCTGGTCATGATCTTGTAGTTCATGAGTTCAAGTCCCACATTGGGCTCACTGCTGTTGGTGCAGAGCCCACTTTGGATCCTCTGTCTGTCTCTCTGTCTTTGTCTCTTCCCCGCTTGCATGCGTGTGTACTTTCTCTCTCTCTAAAAAATAAACATTAAAAAAAGAGAAAGAAATATTAAAAAATACAAATGAGGGACACCTGGGTGGCTCAGTCAGTTGAGCATCTGACTCTTGATTTCAGCTCAGTCATGATCCCAGAGTCATGGGATCAAGTCTTGTGTCAGGCTCCATTCTGAGTATGGAGCTTGCTTAATACTCTCTGTCTCTCTCTGCCCCCTCCTGGCACTCTTTCTCTCTCTCTCTCTCAAAGAAAAAAAAAATGCAAACAAGCTTAAAGTAAAATAATAGAAAAGATAACACATGAAAAGTAATTAAAGGAGACCTCAATAGTAGCTATATTACTGTCAGGCAAAATAGATTTTCAGATGAAAATTGTGTATGAGATAAAGAACGTCATTATATGATGACAAAAGGCCAGTCCTTCAAGATGTAACAATTATAAAATAT
Source organism: Leopardus geoffroyi (assembly GCF_018350155.1). Lineage (NCBI taxonomy): Eukaryota > Metazoa > Chordata > Mammalia > Carnivora > Felidae > Leopardus > Leopardus geoffroyi. The sequence goes on along the minus strand of NC_059328.1, from coordinate 122,729,481 downwards.
ATACATATCTAAAAATAGAGCCCTGAAATACATGAAGCAATTATTGACAGAATTGAAAGGAAAAAATAGACTGTTCCACAATAATAGTGGAAAAATTTAGCCCCACTTTCTACAGTGGATAGAACAAGATGGAAGGTCAGCAAGGGAATAGAAGACTTGAACAAAATTAAAACCAAGAAGACCTATCAGATGTGTCTAAAACCCTCCACCCAACAGCAACAGAATACATATTATGCTCAGGCTCACATGGAATATTCTCCAGGGTAGACCGTATGTTAGGTCACAAACGAAGTCTCAATATTTTTTTTTAAATTTATTTAATTTCAGAGAGAGGCAGAGAGCACAAACATGGTAGGAGCAGAGAGAGAGAGAGAGAAAGAAAATCCCAAGCAGGCTCCGCACTGTCGGTGCAGAGCCCAACATGGAGCTTGAAATCATGAACCATGAGATCATGACCTAAACTGAAATCAAGAATCGGATCCTTAACTGATTGAGCCACCCAAACGCCCCTAGAATTATTATTATTTTTAAGTTTGTTTGTTTGTTTATGTAATCTCTAAACTGAAAGTGGGGCTGCAACTCATGACCTTGAGATTGAGTCACTTGCTCTTCTCACTGAGCCAGGCTGGTGCCCCTTCAATAAACTTAAAGTGATTGAATCATACAAAGCATTTTCTCTGACAATAGAATAATTAGAAATTGATAAAATATGGATGTGGAAAAGCACAGGTATTTATTTTTATTTTATTTTTTACATTTCTTAAATAAACCCTGTAACCTAAATTTCTACCTTAAGAAACTAGGAAAGAATAAACTCAACCCAAAGCAAGCAGAAGGAAGTACACAATAAAAATTAGAGTAGGAAGAAATGAAAAAGAGATTAGGGATAAAAACAAACCAATTAAGCCAAAAGTTGGTTTTCTATAAAGATCAAAAAAAAAAAAAATTAGCAAACATTTAGCTAGACTGTGCAAAAAAGGAAGTCTCAGATTCCTAAAATTAAGAATAAAATCAGGAATATTACTACAGACCTTACAGAAATTAAATGCTTAAAAAATCCTATAACAAAGATATGCCAAAAATTTAGATATATAGATGAAAATGGAGTAAGACCTAGAAACCCACAAACTACCAAATTGATTCATAAACAGAAAATTTGAATATATTTGTTATAGATAAAGAGTCAATTAGTAATCAAACACCTCCCAACAGCAGACCAGAACCACTGGTGAATTCTACAAAACATTTGAAGAAAAATACCACTATTTCTCAAACTCTTCCAAAAAATACAATAGACGACAACATTTCTCAACTCATTATATTAGATTTATGTTACCCTAATACCAAAGACAGACAAAAGCCACACAAAATTATAATGTAGATCAATATACCTTATGACTGTAGATGTGGAAATCCTTAACAAAATACTAGCAAACCGAATCCAACAGCATATTAAAAAGATTACACATAATGACTAAGTAAGATTTATCCCAGAAAACAGAAAGTGGTTCAACCTTTAAAAATAATGTAATGCAATACACAATATAAATAGAATCTAAGAGAGGAAAAACACCATATGATCTCAGTAGACCCAGAAAATTTTTGGCAAAAATCTAATATCACTTTTATGACAAAAATATTCAGGACAATAGCATGATAATGGAACTTCCTCATCTTGATGAAGGGCATTTATGAAAACCCACAGCTAACTTCACATGAATGGTAAAAGACTGAAAGCTTTTCCACGAACATAAGGAATAAGCCAAGGAAGTCTGATTCCATCACTTCTTTTCAGCATTTACTGGAGTTTCTAGTCAGAACAATTAGGCAGGAAAACAAATAAAAGGCATCTGGCATGGAAAGTAAGAAACAAAACTATCTCTATCACAGATGACATGATCTCATAAATAGAAAACCATAAATAATCCACAAAAAGACCTAGTAGAGCTAATAAATGAGTTCAGCAATATACAAAAACTCAGTTATATTTCAATACACTTGGAATGAGCAATTCAAAAGTGAGAATATTAGAAACATTCCTACATATAGTAGGATCACAAAGGGTGAAATACTTCTGAGTAAATGTAAACAAGGAAGTACAAAATTGTTCATTGAAAAACACAAAATGTTGTTGAAATCAGCTAAAAATTTAAATAAATGACATTCTTGTTTATGGAATGGAAAATATAATATTAAGATGGCAATATTTTCCCAAATGTTCTACAGTTCCATTGCAATCCTATCAAAATCCCATCTTCCTGTTTTTCAGAAATAGCTAAGTACACTTCAATATTTATATGTATTTGCGAGTAATTCCAAATAGCCAAAACAATATGAAAAAAAGAAAAATTTGAAGAATTTACAGTCCCTGATTTCAAGATTGTCTCCAAAACTACTGAGATGATCATACAGTGTTTTTTCCTCTCCTCTATTTTGTTTATATGGCATAATATAATAATCAAAATTGTGTGGTACTGGCATAAAAATAGATATATAAATCAATGGAATAGAATTTAGAGTCCAGAAATAAATCCATATATGTAGAGCTAAATTGATTTTCAATGACAGTGCCAAGACAACTCACTGGGGGAAGAAAATCTTTTTAACAAATTGTGCTGGAACAACAGCATATCCACAAGAAAAAGAATGAGTTTGGACCCTAATTTCACACCATGTACAGAAAGTAACACAAAATGGATCAAAGGCGTAAGTGTAAGATCTAAACATATGTATAAGTCTTCCTATGCTTGTGTTAGGCAGAGTATTCTTAAATATGATACCAGAAGTGCAAGCAACAAAAGATAAAATGGATATCCTGAACTTAATCAATTTTAAAAACTTATTCCTCAAAAGACATTATCAGAAAAGTAAAAGGGCAGCCCATGGAATGGGAGATCATCTTTGCAAGTAATATATCTGTAGGAGTCTAGTATCCAGAATATGTTAAGAACTCTCACAACTCAGCAGCAAAATGATAGACAACACAACTGAAAAATCAGCAACCAAATGATGTGAATAGATATATCTCCAAAGATATACAAATGGCCGGTAAGCATATGAAAAGATGATTAACATGGAGTCATTAGGGAAATGCAAGTCAAAAATGCAATGAGATACACTTCAAACCCACTAGAATGGCTCTAAAATAAATAAATAAAATGTGAAATAACAAGTGGTTGGTAGAGAAACTGGGATCTTGGCACATTGCTGGTGGTAGTATGAAATGATGCAAGGGCTATAGGGAACAACTTGACAGTTCCTCTAAAACTTAAACATAGAGTTATGATGTGACCCAGCAAGTCCACTCCTGGGTATAACCCAGAGAATTGAAAATATACTTTCACATAAACACTTGTGTGTAAATGTTCATATCAGTGTTATTCACCATACACAAAAGGTGGAAACAGGGGCGCCTGGGTGGCTTGGTCGGTTAAGCGTCCGACTTTGGCTCAGGTCATGATCTCACCGTCCGTGAGTTCGAGCCCCGCGTCGGGCTCTGTGCTGACAGCTCAGAGCCTGGAGCCTGTTTCAGATTCTGTGACTCCCTCTCTCTCTGCCCCTCCCCTGTTCATGCTCTGTCTCTCTCTGTCTCAAAAATAAATAAACGTTAAAAAAAAAAAAAAAAAAAAAAAGGTGGAAACAACCCAAATGTCCACCAAGTAGTGAATGGGTAAATAGTGTGGCATAATCATGCAATGGAATTTTATTCAGCCATACTAAGGGGCAAAATACTGATACATGCATGAACCCTAAAAACATGAGAAATGAAAGAAGCCAGGCACAAAAGGCTACATATTGTAAGATTCTATTAACATAAAATGGCCAGAATAAGTAAGGAATTCATAGAGACATAAAGTATATTACTTGTTAGAAGAGGCTGGAGGTTGGGGAAAATTGGTAGTGACTGCTGAATGATTATGAGTTTTCTTCTGGGGGTGATGAAAATGTTCTAGAGTTAGATACATTGATGTGATGGTTGGACATCATTGTGACTGTACTAAAGATGACTGTATTGTACACTTAAAAATGGCTAAACTTGGAGGTAATATCTCAGTTTTAAAAATTTGGAAAAAGAAATATCTAATAGAAAATTTGAAAACTAATATAAGTATGGAAAACATATCTCCTGTGCCTTCAATATAAGGTATATTTACATGAAAACTCAATTCTTTCAGACTTTTTCTCTAAAATGTATAGCATGTTATATTAAGGTTTCCCAATATCTATTTGTAGGATACACTAGAGTATATCATCTTTTCTTCTAAACTATATGCTCCTTGAGGAAAACAACCATTTTTATTGTTGTTGTTGAGTTTCTATTACTGTTTTCAACTAGCTTAGTCACTTACAACTTATGGCCATATTAATAAATAGTTGTTGAGTGACTTATTCACATTCTGGCTTAGAAGAAGGAAGTTAATATGCTGTCATTGGCAGTGCCTGGCCCAATTTTTGCCTTCCAGAAAATGTGTTTTTTTTTCATAGTTACAAAATGAATGGAGCAGCCAAAACATGGTAGGGTTATGGAGATCATTCACTTGATGAACATAACTAAATTTGAGTAATTTCCTGGTATCTTACATTTGCAGGATGATCAGTATTTATCATCTTTGGTTTCAGTACTAAATGCTTTGCAGCTCCTCAGATCCTAGAACAATGTAAAAGGAGATAGAGACTCTACTCACTGAGACTTTCAACCCTTTATGTAGTTGACATTGATGAACATCATATTTGACTTTTGCTTCCTAAAGACATTCTTAAAAGCTGAAGTCTGTTGAACTCAGCTCCAGCATCATTTCCATATATGATACTTCACTGCAAGTGACAGAATGGACTTCTCTCTGATAACATTCTTGGGAAAAAATTCACTTTTTGGTTCATTTTTGTAGTTTCTTGTAGCAGCCAGAGTTAAACTCAAGTTTTAGCTAAACAACTGAAGGTAAAATTCACTTTCTTAATTCAGTCTTTGGTCTATGATATTCTCATACTTGCTTTTTATTAGAAATATGTATCATATTTGATATACACAATTTCATTAAAAATATAATGTGTTCGGCTTCCTCCTTTCACTATATTTCTTTGCTAACATATTATTATTTTATTTTAACATCCCTTTTGAATTGCCCACAATCCTTTAATAACAATGCTGCTATTTATTTTTGTCGTGCTTGAGATAAAACTGTGCTATTGGTCTGTCTAATCTACAATTTCTCATACAACTTGGTTTTTTTCCCATTGAGTCTAGCTTTTAGTAAAACAAAAGGATGGCATGAACAACTAATGTCTTGACTATTCCAGTCCCCTGAAAAATGTTTTTTTTTTCCATCATTCTCTTGAACTTCCACACAGCCTGTCCTGGTTTTAATCTATTTTTCATACATTGTGGAGATGTGGAACACAACATAGGAAGTAATAACACAAATAAAAGTTACTTCAGAACTATCACCAGAAATTTTTTGTTGTTTTGAAGCTTTCTGTAAGTGATAAATAGAATTCCAAATAACTCATCAATGTCATTCTTGGAAAAAATAGCTTTCGTTTTCAGTGATGGTAGAACTCACTTTTTTTTTGACAAAGTGTTTGGTAGAAGATAAACAGCAGGCTAAAAACCACTTGAACAGGTAATTTTAAGGAACTTTTCAAACTTGAAATTCTATTTTCTCAAGTTCATAATTTTTACACTAACCCTCAGAAATGAAATTAGTATTTGATGAGCAAACTATTTGAAAATGCATATTTCAACCAGTTGTCCAAGAGTGATTTGAAGGGGACTCTGCATTTGCTGATAGAACTAGCATAATTTGTCTGCCACCTGCTTCTGGAATGGAGGGCTGGCTGAATCTTATTGCACCCAAGCTACTGTAAGAGAGAATTTGCTCATAATTTCATTTATTATTTTGTAATTTTTAGTCTCAAACATTTGGTATTGTTTGGCCTTTCCTGTCATATAAAAATTTAAGGTTTTATTGATATAAGACTAAACATGTGTCTTATTAGATTCACTCTTTAAAAAATTAACCCATCATGCTGCATTTAAGACTTAAAGAATTTATAAAGAATGCAATGAATAGCCATATCTAGTGCCAAGCTTAATATGTAAAATATTGTCCCAAGTCAAATATCCTTTGTCTCTTGCTTCCTGAGCATCTCTCCCAGAGATAAACCTCTCTGGATTCTGTAAATATGTCTACAGGATTCTGTAAATATGTCTACCTTGAATCTCCCTATTGTTTCTTGCATATGTGTGAATCTATAAGTAACATCCTGGGGTTGTAAGGTGAAGCATATAGGCTATCGTTTGCAAAAAGGATGTGTGAGTCAAGGAAACTGTATGAGCTGAATATACCCAAGTTGCCACTGAAATACTATTAGGTCCAGAGTTCAAAAAACGTGGGTCACTGAGGAACACATGTTCCTCATGTCTCGGATAACTATGAACCATGTCAGTGTAAGTTCAATGCTGCACATCCCCTCTCTCCAAATGGCCCAAAATGGAGGACAGGGAGTGGGAAAGTGAGTCAGAAAAGAGTGAATGGGAAGAAGAGGAAAAACAGAAGTAGCCAAAATGGGGACATCGATTCATCATGTCTACCTTTACAACCTTGCTCATTAAAGTGGCCACCGTCTCTTTCTCCTGCAACAAAATTGCTTAAAACATTAAAACAAGAACGGGAAATAGGTTTTCATTTTCTTACCACTACAGCATCTAACAGCCAATGAGAGCAGACTGATAATAGATATCATTTTAATCATAGCTTGAATTTAAGTTGAAAAGAGGAGAACCACTCCCTACACAAAAACAACTAATAATAATAATAATAATAATAATAATAACAGCATAACTGTATCTCTTTTAGATGTTTCTACCAAAGTTAATATCTGGAAACAATTTCACAACTGAAGCTGCTACTTCCTGTTCATCTCTTTCTTGACTTCCTTGGAAAGGAGCTATAAGAAAATATACCAGGATACCAGCTTATCTCAGCCCCACTACCCCACTACCCACACCATGTGCCAATCTCCCTGTTCTGGTGCCTAAGATGGGAATAGAGTTTTGACTGCAAAATGTTCCCTTCTCCTTGCATTTATTATACATGAGAAAAAATATTTTAGAACTGATTGGTATGAAAACAAAGCTTTACAGTTTAAGGATTTAGAAGTTTCTTGCTTTTTCACATTCATTATTTCACCTACAGAAGAAGGTAAATAGACCACACACATCCATGAAATGAAGCAGCCAGGACTCAGTGACTTGCTGAGAAGGTGTAGACTCGTAGTTTTACTGGGTGAAGTTATCTTTCTTTGGAAGAATAGAAGGGATATAGGGTCTGTATTTCTTTTATTTTGTTTTGTTTTGGTAAATGCGCATGTTATTACCAAGAACAAAACAGCAAGGATGGTAAATTATTCACTTCATGACTTCAAAGAGCTTCTACTTTATAGATAGTCTCGTAGATCATAGATCATGGGCATAAATAAGAGTCACAGAACTTAGGAGATGGACAGGGCTTTTGTGGTCATTTAGGGCAACCCCTCCTAAGAGGCAATATTTTCCCAACATCTCTGAGAAAAGATGTGCTAGGCCAGACCTTCCTGCTGGTGTGGGTCTGAATTTTGGTGAGAATTTTCACTGGGATGTGGTGCACACTTGCTTTCTCTTTGGCTTCTTTGCAAAGCAGCAAATAAGCAGTCCAAAAACTACACAGCAGCTAACAATGTTGTGGGTCTTCAAGTTCTTGCAGTGTTCACACTGGGGCATGCTTCCCTCCTGTGTGCCTGCCCTGGAGGGTCTAGGAGATTTACTATTTTGTTTGATTGTTTGCTTCCATGGTCAGAGTTGTCCATGATCTAACCCAAGAAATAGCTCAGACTGTGAGAACATTTTCCATAATGGGTGGTTGACAACATCATAATGTTTTCTCTTTCAGTTTGGGAAACATAATTGTCAGCCTTTGCTCGATAGCTGTCGTATTGAAACCGAGGCTGAGTTTAAGTCACAATGACAAGAAACATATTCCTTAAAAAGCCCCAGTTTCTAGTACTCTGTTAACACCTTCTTCCTCTCATGGAAACATGAAATCCATCTCTTAAATTTCCAACTTTTTGTTCTAGTCTGAAGAAGCGCCATAAAACTTAACAACCTTTTCTGCAAAACAACCCTTCAAGTATCTCAATGAATTACCTCCTTTATACAATCACGTTTAGCCTTGATCTTATTTTCTTTTCTAGTCCCCAAATCCTGATACATCTCTTCCCATAACACAGATTCTCTTGCCTTTATATGCTCTCACTAGAACATTATCCAATGAGTCATTTCCAAATTTAAAGTGTAGATTTCTGGGGCACCTGGGTGGCTTAGTTGGTCAAACATCCAAATCTTGATTTCAACTCAGGTCATGATCTCACGGTTTGTGGGATTGGGCCCATGTGGGGTTCTGCCCTGACAGTGTGGAACCTGCTTGGGATTCTTTCTCTCCCTGTCTCTCTGCCCCTTCCCCACTCATACACATGAGTGCTCTCTCTCTGTCTCTCTCTCTAATATAAATAAACATGAATAAAAGAAAAAACAGAAAGTGTAGATTTCTTAGCAGACCCTTGCTGAGCCACAACATTCTCGCAGGATGCACATCTCCACCAAGGATTCATTCCTATCTACATTGGAAATCCTTTATTGCAGTCTTTCCACTAACAGTTGTACGTGTTCCATCTCAGGAAAGAAGGGAAAAGGGGAGGAAGGAAGAAATGGAAGGACAGAAGGAAGGAAGGAAGGAAGGAAGGAAGGAAGGAAGGAAGGAAAGAAGATTAAAGGGGACGAGAATAAGAGGGAGGGGCAGAGGGAGGAAAGGAAAGAAGGAACTAGAAGGTAAAAGAGAAAGAGAGTGGGAGAGAGGAAAAGAGGGAAGGAAAGAAGGAAGGAGGTAAGGAGGAAGGGAGGGAGGAAAAGGAAAGAAGAGGGAGTCTGAGGGAAGGAAAGAAAAAGGACCAAACAGAAAGAAAGAAAGAAGAAAGAAGAAAGAAGAAGGAAGAAAGAAAGAAAGAAAGAAAGAAAGAAAGAAAGAAAGAAAGAAAGAAGAAAGGAAGGAAGGAAGGAAGGAAGAGAAATTATTTTGGCATGATATGTTCTTAATAAATCATGCAAGTTGTTAAAAGTTTTCCTTCTTTGGCTTCTAACTACTCACAAACTGTTTGATAAATATTACAGTAGGTTTCTGTTGTTTGCCTAAGTAATATCCATTCTCCATTTTTCTAACATTGCCCAAATCTCCTAATGGATCCAGGCCCCGTCACTTCCAGGGCAAGCGTTTTGGGAGAGCTGTGTCTAATGTGAGCTTCAGTGGGTCCATGAGATTCTGGTCTGCCCAGTCAAAACACTTTATTCCTTCATCCATGATGACTAGCTCAGAGATAGACATCTGACCCATGTGGAGCCAGAGCTAACCCCAGAATTTTGACTGAAAAGATCACAGTAAACTGTGTATCATCAAGATTTGGAAGAAAGCTTGAGATTGCTAGTGGCTCCAAGAGGAAAAAGCAGATGTGGGGGGTAAAAAAGCCAACGCAAAAAAAAAAAAAAAAAAAAAAGGAGCCAGGAGATGGAAACAGCTTCTTGATAACCTGGAAGTACAGAGAGCACACCACACCAGAAAGTCATTTCTACCAATGAACTTTCCAGTTACTGACACTTTTTGTTTAAGCCCCTTTCATCTGGGTTTCTTTATTTGCAATACAAAGAGTCATGACTAGTAATATCTACTTTCCCAAAGCAAATATCAAATTGCACTAGAGTTTCCAAAATCAATTAGTCCCAATTTAAAACATGAGGGTATTGTTTGTACATCTTTAGCATTATTCCTTTTTCTAATCCTTACCCTTAATGTACCTTATTAATTGTCTAATTATTTAAACAACTCTCTCCCAGGCTATTGTAAGTTACATGAAAACAGGAAGTGTTTATTTGTTCTGTTGACCTTTATATGTCTAGCACAGTGTCAGGCACTCAGTTAACACAGCATACATGTTAACATGATTGATAGATAGATGATAGATAGATGCATACATACACACATACGCACATAGAAATAATTAAATGAATTTTCTATCAACTCTCCCATTCTCTACCGTTCTTCAGAATTTAGTAGCATATGCTTTGGGAACTCATTCACAACATCTTGTATTATTCTAACAGGTTTCATCTTTGATCACATACTCTCCTGAAATCTTCTCCCTTCTGATTGCATCCTCGATTATGAATTTTCCTGTCTAAGGAATGTTCATTTTATGCAAATAATGTGAGCTCAGAGAGATGCTTCTCAAACTCTTTAACCTTAGAAAATGTCCCTGGTAATGTGTGGTGAGGGTGCTCATCCCATCTGGGAGAAGAGATATTGTATCTCCACACTCATACATTTCAGTCTCCTTGAAGGTTTATGCTTTTATGCTTTCTGTTGCATCTCAAGATGAATTAAAATTCTCTCTGATGACTTACTCCCCTTTAAACAATTATCCAGGATCTTTTTGGTTACTTTGGAGACTCTTTTAAGACTCTTAACATTTTATTTGTCTTCTCCCTAGTCATTACACTTAACAAGGCTATGAATTATCACAATTAACAATATCGTTAAATGCCAGAGTCATTATTCATCCTGATTAAAAACAATACAAGAGCAGACATAGAGATTTCCCTCCTATTCAGGAACTTGTTTAAGAAACATCTGACCTCTGAAGAAGCTTCTGGGAAAACTTACATTTTGTCTATTTGTTATTAAAAATTGATAGGTAAATGCAGATGAAAATGACTCACTTACTTTTATTCAGTCATGCCAAAATTAGCCAAATGGCTTTTGAAGCTGGTAATTTCCATTGCTCTTTGCAATGGAAAAGTGCTACCAATTTACGGAGGCGGGGGTGGGGGGCATTATAGTGGTATCCAATAATGCAATTTGAGCAATAATTCACACACAAATAGCAAATTTGTTACCCTCTGTGCAAAAGCTAAGGCATTTGCATCTGTCAGTATGAACTTACACTGAGTTTGTTCTCAAGAGATTTAAAAATACATGCTAATTAAGTGAAATGCATAGTATCTATTATTAGGAAAAATAGTAATTGTAAGGATGATGATGATAGTGGTAGCTAGATAGCACTTATAAAATTGTTTTGGTTTGTTTGTTTGTTTGTTTGTTTATTGGAGGGGTGTTACAAGTGTGCCGAGCATAGCTTTTAAGTGCTTTATACAAATTAATTTAATTAAATCCTCCCAAATACCATTTGAGGCAGGTAGTATGATTATCCTACTTGAGAATGGGGACAAATATTACACAGATTAGGCGGTAAACAGCCAGTGCTGAGCACCGGAGGTGACACTGAGCACAGCATGTTTAATGAACCACAGAGGGTCAGATGCTTTCGTGTGATCATATCTTATAATTTCAATTTTCATTTTCTTTCTAGTACACGGGTTATTTTTAAGTATATTAAAAATTTTAAGGAAAGAGGTATTTGTTACTCTTGTTGGCTATTTCTGGCTGTTTCTTTTTAATTTTACCTTTTAATTATTTTGTTCAAAGAATGCAGCCTTCTGTTATATAATTTGTTCTGCTTTTAGTTGTGATCTATTACATGACAATTTTAAATACTCTTTTATGAGTGTTTGAAAAAATTGTATTATTGTCTTAAGGGTAGACCTCGCTCTCTCTTTCCCTGTACATGTATATATAGAATATAGAATATATATACTATCTATGTATAGCTATTAAATCAAATTATTGCTTGAATTTTACTTTTTCTCTTTATTTTGATTTTAATATTCTCATAAAATACATTTACAATGAAGTATCCTAAGGTTCCCACATTTAAGGATTAGTAAATTTTTCCTTATATTTTTATCAGCTTAGTTTTTTTTTTTAATATTTATTTTTGAGAGAGATAGAGAGTGAGAGGGGGAGGGACAGAGAGAGAGGGAGACAAAGAATCCAAAGAAGGCTCCAGGTTCTGAGCTGTCAGCACAGAGCCTGATACATGGCTTGAACTCACAAACCATGAGATCATGACCTGAGCCGAGGTCGGATGCTTAACTGACCAAACCACCCAGATGTTCGTATCCGTTTTGTTGTGTATAGTTCAATACCATATTTTAGGTGTATAAGGTATCATAATTTTACTGTTACCAATATGAAATATTTTTAGCCTGTCTCATTCATCAGTTTGTTTTCTGCTATTATAATTGACTTTACAACGCTAGTGCAATGCTTGCTTGTTTTTGTTGGGGTGGTGGTTGTTAAAATTTGCCGCATGTACTTTCCCTATTATTTTATTATCATATTTTTAACTCTCTCACTCTCTGTAACATATAGGTAGGTTTGAGATTGTTGTAAATTTGATGTCTCTCATGATTTTATTTTATTTTATTTTATTTCATTTTTTGCCTGGTGTTAGGGCCATTGTTTTATAATAAGAAAATGTAAGTAATTTGTGTTTATGGTTCCTACTAACTTACTTAGCATTTCTTAGGTTGGGGTCCTCAGAGAGGAGAGTGAGAAGGAAAGGTTTATGTGCTTCTGCTACATTAGAGAGTGTGATCCCAGGGAAAAGCAGTGAGGTCAAGAGGAGGCAAGAAGGGGGAGTCAGTAGAGAATGTGTTATTGAGCTGGCTGCCACAAAATAAAACTGATGCTTGACCTTCAGAATCCCTCGCCCAGAAACCATACGACTTGGCACAGTATGAGCTAGGGAGACAGGGGTGAAAATTTGTCCACTCACTCTTGCTGACATACTGCTCAGAATTTTAGATGATGGACTATTACTTCCCCACGACTCTCTTCCTCACCGCCCCCTATGCTGGTTGGATGTAGACGAGCATTAGGTGAGGATCCTTAGCTTTCTACACTTATATGTGAGAGACAAAGGGTGGGAAGAGGAGGCATGAATGGGGCACAAGGCAAGGACACTGAAGTGACAAGCCATGAGGTTGCACCTGTAGAAGTTGGTCATAATATTCTCAGAGCTGATCATCACAGAGGTGGCCTAGAGAAGAGCGGTGGGTCTGAGAAAGTATAAACAAATGGTGCATTAGAGCCTTTTAAAACAGTTTTCTTCTTGACATTTAATTGCGTCTCTATTTAATTTAATTTATTTTATTATTTTATTTTCTTATACTGAATTGTTTCTTCCCATATTCTTTCTAGTTTAAGGTATAATGCATCATATACCTGTTACTGATAAATGTTTAATATACATGTTCATGTTAAATTTTGAAGAATAATTTAAATTACCATCTATTTTTTTAAGTTTTATTATTTTTTTTTTATTCTGAGACAGAGAGAGACAGCAAGCCATGGAGGGGCAGAGAGAGTGGGAGAGAGAAATTCCGAAGCAGGCTTCACACTGTCAGCACAGAGCCCAACGTGGGGCTTGAATGCAGGAACTGTGAGATCATGACCTGAGCCAAAACCAAGAGTTGGACACTCAACCGATTGAGCCACCCAGGTGCCCCTAAATTAGTATCTCTTTAGAAAATGGACGTCACGTACATTCACCATCCTTGTACCCTACATGCTCCACCTCTGTCAGCCACTCCCTATGTTCACATTCTCAGGGTTTAGTATCGACAAAAATTTTGCAATATCCCTAGGTTGTTACACACAACTGTGTTACGTGTTTCTTTTCTTTTTAATTTTTTTAATGTTTGTTTATTTTTGAGAGACACAGAAAGAGACTGAGCATGAGCGGGGTAGGAGCAGAGAGAGAGGGAGACACAGAATCCAAAGCAGACTCCAGGCTCTGAGCTGTCAGCACAGAGCCTGATGTGGGGCTCAAACTCATGGACTGGGAGATCATGACCTGAGCCGAAGTCAGACGCTTAACCAACTGAGCCACCCAGGTACCCCTATTTTCTGAATTTTTAGAAAAAAAATCTATTTTTGAGCTCACTAGTTTCCTTTATAGCTCTATCTATTTCTCAATTCAACCCATCATGTGAGTTTTCTAATTGTTTTATTTCAATTTGAAACTAAAAGTTTAAAGCAAACTCTTTCTAATCGCAGCTGTTTCTCTGCTTGGGAAGGGTAACGGAGGAGTTACCTATCTGTTCCAGGAATCACCATAGTGAATGACCAGGTACCCATCCATTCACTCTGATCTTAAGGGTCCTCTGGCCTATTAAAACCTTGGCAGATGATCATTCAATACAAAATTGGGGGGCTCTGGTTTCTTATGATCATTTTATTTTCTTCATAGTGCTTTTTAATCTCCATTCTAAGTTCCAGGGATTCCTCAGTATTCAGGTTCTCTGATGGTGCTCTTCAGGTTTTTTGGTGCTCATTTTGAATGCTTATTTGTTTTTGAGAAAGAGAGGTACAGGGAGAGAGAGCAGGGGAGGGACAGAGATAGGGAAACGGAGGACCCAAAGCAGTCTCTGTGCTGACAGTAGACAGCCAGATGCAGAGCTCAAACTCACTAACCCTGAGATCATGACCCGAGCTGAAGTCCCTCTCCTAACCCACTAAGGTCCCAGGAGGCCCTGGTGCTCATTTTGAAGATGCACATGTGTGTGCACATGTGTGTGCATGTGTGTCTGTGTGTGTGGGCATGCGTGTGTGCCTGTGCATGTGTGCACGTGTGTGCATGTGTGTGCGTGCAGGTGTGTGAGTGCAGCCACCTTTTCCAGTGGTACACCCCCTACCTTCTCCCTCTTGCTCTCTTCTGTCCTACTTTGTTACCTGGCTTTTTCTCATTTTATGGGATTTTGAAAAACAGCATAATAGCGTCGTGTACTCATCCTATCCCTTTAATACAATCTGCAGTACACTTTCTAATTAAGTATACAGATTTACGACACTTAGTTTTCAATAAAACATACTTACCAAAAGGAAAGAAAAATGAATTCATGTATCTGAGTTTATACAGTGGATAATATTTCTTATCTTAAATTTTTGTTAACTTTAGCAGATTGCCTGCCATCCCGCGGTAGATTCAGTTTCTGAACCAGAATAAAACTTAAAGTGATACATTAAGAAACCACCAAGTCTTGAGATCTACCATCCTTCTAAATGATGTGACCTGAAAAACTGCCTATTTTCACCTGAGATAAATATTAAATATGTAAACTTTGAAAGATATAAACTGTTTACAATAGTTTAATCTAGTAAATAAATCATAAGTATTTATTAATTTCTATATGTAAATCGCAGTCTGCATTAGTTGTTACAGATTATACGGTCTTAGAATTTAATACCAGTTGCAATTTTTGTCACGCATGTGGCTGCATGTGTACACATTTAAATCTCTATATTTATAGATTATATCATTAATAGGAGCTTCATTCAAGGATATTTAGCATTCCAAGAAAATACAAATATAAATATGAAAAAAGCTAGTGTAGTTATCTACACAACCTAAATACAGAACTAATCCTGCATGTTTCAGGGATCTAATGGGATCTTGTCCATTACATGGCACAATTGGTTTAAAATTATAAAGTCTCTGAAATTTTGAAAATTAAAAGTTACCTTCAACTTAGAGCAAATGACAATAACAAAATGTTAGAATAACATATGGCACTAACCAAATTGATTCTAAATGGCCACCTGTCCTTATACCTGTAATTTCCCCAACAGATAATTATTGGGTACCTGCTTCTCAGTACTGTTTTAGGTATTAAAAATATGAAGATGAACACAGAAACAAATTCCCAATCTAGAATGATTCTTACTGTTTCATTTCTAAAAATATCT
Source organism: Leopardus geoffroyi (assembly GCF_018350155.1). NCBI lineage: Eukaryota > Metazoa > Chordata > Mammalia > Carnivora > Felidae > Leopardus > Leopardus geoffroyi. The sequence goes on along the minus strand of NC_059328.1, from coordinate 122,713,750 downwards.
AGTAAGATAAGAAACAATAGTAACAGTATTTTTTGTTAAATATTGTGCTTTACAGTCAAAATAAGAAGTTATTAGAGATATGCCATGACCATAAATTTAAAGAATTAATATTGTAAAATGTCCATACTACCCAAGTCAATCTGCACATTGGATGCTGTCTCTACGAAAACGCAAGTGGGATTTTTCACAGAACTAGAGCAAATAATCCTAAAATTTGCATGCAACCATAAGAAACTCTGAATAGCCAAAGAAATCTTGAGGAAAAAACAAAGCTGGAGGTATCACACTCCCTGACTTCAAGCTATATTACAAATCCGTAATAATCAAAACATCATGGAACTGACACAAAAAGAGACACATAGATCAAAGGAAAAAAATAGAGAATCCGGAAATACATACACACTTACATGGTCAATTAATCTTCAACAAAAGGCAAAAACATAAAATAGGGAAAAGATAGTCTCTCCAGTAAATGGTTGAGGAAACTGGACCACTTGTCTAACACCATATGCAAAAATAAACTCAAAACTGATCAAAGACTTAAATGTAAAACCAGAAACCATAAAACTAGAAGAAAAGATGGGCAGTAAGCTTTTGGACATTGGTGTAAGCAATATTTTTTTAGATCTGTCTCCTCAGATAAGAGCAACAAAAACAGAAATAAATGGGACTACATCAAACTAAAAAGCATTTACACAGCAAAGGAATCCATCAACAAAATGAAAAGGCAGCCTCCTAAACCAGGGAAGATTTTGCAAATAATATAACTGATAAGGGGTTAATATCCAAAATATATAAAGAACTTATACAACTCATTATCAAAAAAACGAACAATCCAACTTGAAAATGGGCAAAGGACCTGAGTAGACGTTTCTCCAAAGACGTATAGATGGCCAACAGACACAAGAAAAGATGCTCACCATCACTCATTATCTGGGAAATGCAAATCAAAACCACAATAAGATATTACCTCACAGTGGTCAGAATGGCAAACAGACAAGAAATCACAAATATTGGTGAGGATGTTAAGTAAAAGGAACCCTTGTGCACTGTTGGTAGGGCTGCAAAATGGGCCAGCCACCATGAAAAACAGAATAAAGTTTCCTTGATAAATTAAAAATACAGCCATCATATGAGCCAGCAATTTCACTTCTGGGTATTACCTGAAGAAAATGAAAACACTAATTAAAAAAAATACATGCACTCCATGTTGTTTGCGACAGCATTTTTTTTTTTTTTTTTGCAATAACCAAGACATGGAAGCAACAACCTAAGTGTCCATTGATAGATGAATGAATAACGAAGACACAATATACATAAACAATGGAATGTTACTCGGCCATAAAAAAGAATGAAATCTTGCCATTTGTGACAACATGGATGGACTTAGGGGGTATTATGTTAAGTGAGATTAGTCAGACAGAGAAAGACAAATACCATATGATTTCACTTATATGTGAATCTAAAAAAACAAAACAATGGAACAAACAAAACAGAACAGACATAGACTCAGAAAGACAGACTCAGAACAGACATAGACTCAGAGAAAACAAACTGATGATTACCAGAAGAGAGAAGGGAGGGTGGGATGGGCAATATAGGGAAAGAGGATTAAAAGTTACAAACTTCCAGTTGTAAAATAAGACACAAGATACAATGTATAGCACAGGGAATATATTCAATAATATTGTAATAAATTTGTATAGTGGCAGATGGTGGCTGTATTTACAGTGATGATCACTTCCTAACGTATATAAATGTTGAATCACTATGTTTTACACCTGAAACTAACATACTATTGTATGTCAATTATTTTGATTTTAGAGGAACTATTTTAGGAATTAATAGATGTCTAAAACTAGGTTCCCCACCAAGTTTGGGAAATTTAGGGATTTGTGAAGGTCATAATGGGTATTCTTCAAACTATTCAGCATTTTCTTACAGAAATTACAGTTTTAGTCTCGGTGTCCTCAGTAAGGTTGCAAAGACTCACTAAAAGATTAATATTTCTTTTCTTTTGTTGGAAATGCATTAACTCAGTCTTTACTCAGTTTAGCAGTGGTAAATGTGTAAGCTTTGACATTGATGCAAATTTGAATTCTGGTCTCATAGGTTACATTATATACACATATAATAGAAGATTCAGCATAAAAAAACCACCTACCTGTAGGCGTTCAATGTGGTGTTTGTTAACAAGTGTAGTATGTATGTTTACATAGTGTAAAAATTTAAATACAATTGATTTGAGCTTAATACCCCGGTAGGTAGATTTATATCATCATAATCTATTAGGTTAAAATGTGGATGCTCTAAAACAAACAAACACAATGAAACCCCATGGGCTCATAAAAATATAATGAGAAATACATTATGTGCTGATAAGAGATAATACTTCATGCAAATGTGGCATTACATATCTCTTTGTGTTTAGGAATTAGCTTGTCAGCTATGCAAACGCTAGTCATTATTTCTTAACATCCTCTGATCCTTAAGTAGCACACAGAAGCAGGTGCTATATTTCACTCATTTAGTACATTACAGAACTGTAATTTTTTCAATAAAACTAAAAAGAACTAGATCACACTATCTTCTTTGATCAATGTTCAGAACAAATATATGGCAGAGAATTATTAAACAGTACCTCAAGCATACTCTGTCCAGAGGGCAATTGATTATTTAGCACCATGTCAAATCACATAAGCTAATTCAGATATGATAAATTGCAATAAAAAGCACACTGATGTTTTTATTCCTGTATTCTAATAATGAGTATAAAGCAATGTTAACTATAATCAATCAGACACATTTATTAGCATGATAACCCACCGATTACTATGTATTGGCTATGAAACAGGTAACAGGATACGATAATAAAAAAGATAAAGACATTACTTACAGTATATGGGCTCTTTTACTTTAGGAATAATAAGTATAAAGGTAAGTGTAACAATACTAATTTGTTGAAAATGCAGTTAAATTCACAAATATTGACACTTACTGGCTGCTTCTTTTTGCCTCCCTGGGTTGTAAATAAGAAGTACATTAAATAACTTGAAATTTTCTCACATTCATTTTCAGTGCATTTAGCCTTCACCTCATAAAAATGTGTATTGGCTCCAGGCATGAAATTTCCCAGATAGTCAAAAACAAATCTGCCCAATCAATGCCAATAATTTTCTAAGTATTTTGAAAATTAATATTTATAAAGGACGAAAGGTTACTTGCCTAACTTTGCAATTAAATGACTATTTTCTCTTCCTAAATAGAAATTAATGAATCAATGTTTATGCAATTGTCTGCTTGCCAATTAAACACTTATCTTAGAATTCATAAATGTCCTTGTTCTTCAAGGAGTCAGCAACAGGGCATTCTTTATTTTTTCTTTGTTTATAAACTTTCTTTTGTATACTTTTCCCTTATCCTTCATGCTTAACTATTTTTTTTTCTCATCCTCTTTGTTTTTTACTCCTTGCCCTTTCCTTTTCTTCTCTCCCCTGAACCTCCCTGCACAGGGAGAGGCTAGCGATGGACCACAGTCCAGCAAGGTGGGAAGCAGCAGCTGAGGGCCTGGCTGAGGCACGGGAGAGACGCAATGTGTTCAGAAGTGCTGATCACCTTAGTTTAAAACATTTTGAAGCCACGAGGGAGGGCATTCCCTGGCCCATAATCTAGGGACTCAATTTTTTTTTTCCATTGGGTTTTCTCTTTCTTTCTTTCTTGCTTGCTTGCTTTCTTTCATTTATTCTTTTATTCTTTCTTGTTTTTTTTTTTTTCTGCAATGAACAGAAGATTTCAATGTTCAGCAGTGTTCAAAGTGCTCAGTCATTGGCAGTGCCCCTGAGGCAGGGCCAGGCAGTGAAGAGCTAGGCATCATAAGGATGGCAAGGAGAGACTGTCCAGTCGTATACATGAGAGCTTAACCCAGAGTTGAGACAATGGCTGTGCATCTGGAAAAGACCAGGAAGATACTGAGAATAAGAAAAAGAGACTGTAGAACTCAACAATAGGTTTCGAAAGGACAGAAATGAGTCACAGATTGGAAATGGAATAAATGCACATTTATGCATTCTTTCCCATCTGTTTTTTTAAAAAGCACATATATCACCTGATGGTTATCTGAACGAGAGCCCTGCTGAAGAAGATGACAGTCAGACTAAGCCAAGCAGACAAGTAACATCGCTAGAGGGAACAGTCCTAGAAACAGGTTTTACGATTTAGCATAGATATGTCTTTTTTCTTAAAAGAAACAATCTTGGCTTATATTTTATTCATAGAAGCCATTCTTTACTCTATTGCCTTGAGTGATTTTGGCTGTGTGGAGATGTGAGTATAGTAGTTTTAAATTCACCTGTGCCCTTGAAACAGCAGCCTCTGGTACATTCAACACTGTTACCCTACTGCTATTCTGCCTTCTCTGTGAGCCTCTCTCCTCTTTTCGGAAAATGGTGTTCTGGTGCTATTACCGAATTAACACTTTGCTTAAATATATACACACAGACGGACACGCACACGTACATTTGGGACCGAATGTGTAAAACCCAAGAACAGCAAAAAGGCATCTTCTCCATGAAGAGCATTTGAAGTGTCTAAAATACTCTTTCTCCCCTAGTTGTTGGGGAGATGCAAGGATTTATTAATAATGAGTGGAAATGATACATATTAAACCGAAAGTATATCTTTCCTTTCATTTAGAAATAGTAAGTATAATGTTCCTGAATCCGCCTCCCATATTAAAGGATAATTTGCCTGTCTACAATTTAGTGTTCATTTGTATACTAAATTTAAAGATGTAATGATACATTCCTAAAAAGAATTTGAACTGTACTTTCCAACATTATCTGCATATTGGGATCTTCTGGAAAGCTTTAAAAATACCGAAACCTGAATTTCACCCTCAGAAATTCAGGTTTTTAAAATTCTCCCTGATTGAGGTTCCTGGGTGGCTAAGTCAGTTGAGCATCCGGCTTCATCTCAGGTCATGATCTCACGGTTTGTGGGTTAGAACCCCGCATCAGGCTCTGCGCTGACAGCTTGCTCAGAGCCTGCAGACTGCTTTGAATTCTGTGTCTCCTTCTTTCTCTCTGCCCGTCCCCCACTCATGCTCTGTCTCTGTCTCTCAAAAATAAATAAATGTTAAAAAAAATTAATTCTCCCTGGTTTATCTCATGAATTGCCCTGGTAAAGAATCACTATATTAGGGCCTGCCTATACATGAAAAAGAAAAATTTCTTCTCCAAACCTACCTAACTATATAATAGGATGTTAGAGGAAAGTTCCTCCTGAAATCAACCTCATCCCATTTATAATTCTGTCACTGAATAATCCTGGTAAAGAGTAAATCTGGGCCAACCCTGACTTGAGAGAACATAGTCTATAAAGATTAGAACAGGGATTTTGGAACCAGAGTCTTCAACTGGAATGGTGGCTCAAACTTTTATCTGCTGAGATATTTAGGAAAACATGAATCCCTAATAAAACATCATGAAATTCCTCATCTATAAAGTAGAGGTGATTAAAGATCATATTCAACGGGGCGCCTGGGTGGCTCAGTCACTTGAGCATCCAACTTCGGCTCAGGTCATGATCTCATGGCTCGTGGGTTCGAGCCCCGTGTCGGGCTCTGCGCTGACAGCTTGGAGCCTGGAGCCTGCTTCGGATTCTGTGTCTCCCTCTCTCCCTGCCCCTAACCCACTCGCATTCTGTCTCTGTCTCTCTCAAAAATAAACATTAAAAAAATTTAAAGAAAAATCATATTCAACAACCCAGGGGCTACTCAAATTAAATGGAAGATAATATGTGTAAGACTTAGCACACAGGAAATATTCAGTGTGTATTTTCTCCCTCTCTACAACTGACTTGTAACCTTTCATGTTATCTGCTGCTCATTTAGTATAAAATAGGAAGAAGCAAGTGAAGGTAATCAAAATCAAGTCAGTCTACTTACTACTTTGGCAATATCTCTTTAAAGACTGGGGAAAAGGTTGGTACTTACAAGTTTAAGGGGGGGGGAATGATTTAAAAAACACACACACAAAGCAAAATGTTTTTGTCTTGATAAGTACCATTCAACTTAAAATACTGAGCTATGAGAGATACGAGGTTATACCAAAGACACTGCTGATGCTGAAAAAAATTCATAAGCACACACGTGAAATTGTTTTCCACAATTTAGGGCACAAAGGCAGGATGACAATGTAATACAATTGCAGAGTGCTAGGAATACAAACCTGAGAAAAACAAGCAAGTTTCTTGACTCTACAGTTAACCTTCTGGAGAAAGATATTTTTGATCAAGTAATCCTACAGGTCACTGGAACAAATTGAATGCTGCAGATAGAAGGGAATCAAATGTGGATAACAACATACTATTTAGTGGTAACAAAGTTGCCCGCTTGAGAGAGATGTAAGCACCCTGGACTAGGGTGGGGTGGTGCAGACAGAGAACGGTTGATTTGCACAGACTATGTGGTCAAGAGAACCGCTGGGATTTGCATATAGAAAGGATTTATGCATGTACTATTTAGGATGTTCGTTAAATCAACAGGATTTGGAGAAGCTTGCCTGTGATACTTATGTATATGACTTGAGTTGCCAGACCAGCTAGGCTACTATTCAGTAAAATTGTGTGTACTAAATAAATCTTTCATTTGGAGTGGAAGACCATGTAATGAACAAGTGAGTTTGATATTCCCTTGGAGTATCCAAGATGAGAAGTTAGGTAAGCAGTTGGATAAATCCTTGGCCCCCTCAGAGGAGAGATGTGAGAAGCAGATAGACATCTGTGGGTATTGACTATGGATGGTGAGGGGGCAAATGAGGCTGTGTGTATGGGAGATCATAGATAAAACACACAGCAAGAAGAGTGCACACATTTTTATTGAGGTCTTCCTATGCTAACACTAACTGTCAATCACTCTGGTGTTTCAAATAGCCTACCTAACCCACAGGTACTCTTCCTTAGAAGCTGTTCGGAAACGAAAATAAAGGGAAGCCTGGGTGGCTTACCTGGTTGAGTGTCCATCTCTTGATTTTGGTTCAAGTCATCATCTCATGGTTCATGATGTTGAATCTGCATTGGGCTCCACACTGACAGTGCTGAGTTTGCTTGAGATTCTCTCATTCTCCTTATCTCTCTACCCCTCCCTTGCTCTCAGGCATGCCTGTTTCTCTCTCTCTCTCTCTCTCTCTCTCTAATAAAATAAATAAACTTAGGGAAAAAAAAGTGAAAGCAAAGCTGCTCATCAACGACTGTTTCTTGCATATATTTGGAAGTCCAAGCAGGAAGCCAAAATTTCCAAAAGGCCCTTTGATACAGTCATTGTGTAGAATGATCAATAGAATATCAGATTGAGAAATTGGAAGACTGTTTTGCCATTTCAGTTTAGAATTCAGTTCAGAATCCTAAGATTGTTTTGAATCCCTAAAGAAATAGTTACCCCTGGGGATTTTGCCAAAATGGTCTCCTTTAAAAAATAATTTTCATGTTTGTCAGCTGCAGTCCATAATCTAAAATTTAATCAGAGATCTTAAATCTCTTCTGAATCTCCAATAGTCTTAAAGGCATTTGAGAATTACTAGTTCTGTCCATCTTACCGCAGGGAAAAGAGCAAAAATGCAATATTGAAGGATTTTTCCTATGTTAAGCAACTCCCTCTGCTCCAAAATGCAGAAAACACCAGCTTTTTACTTAAAATTCTATTTCTAACCACCTTAGGCAGAGTGGTTGAATTCTTACTATTCAGGGACAGTTTAAAACTTCAACAAGTAAAATTAGGCTACCATTTCTTAAGTTTAATCTTACCATTCCGGGTCAAGAGTGCTTTGATAATTTGGATTCCAAATGGAGTGCAGGAAGCAATTAAGAGGGTGCTGCTGTGAATCGTGTACCACACTCACAATTGAAAGGCCCAGTTTCCATTCAGCCCATCTAGCCCACAGTATATGTTTGTGAACTGAACTCTGTGGTAACATGAATTTCTCACCTTCCCTAGCCCTATATCTTCCTTATAAGGACTGGATGTTTTGTTGTTGTTGTTGTAGTTTTACATTTAATTGTGAAATATTTCAGACCTTCGGGTGAGAAGTGTTATAATGAAGAGCAAGTTTCATTATGTTAGTTTAGGAAACAACTATTTTTGATTTTTTAAAGAAATTAAACATTAAGGATACAGTCAAGAAGCACCTGGGAGGCCCAGTTGGTTGAGTCTCTGACTTTGGCTCAGGACATGCTCTCACAGTTCATGAGTTCAAGCCCTTCGCAGGGCTCTGTGCTGACAGCTCAGAGCCTGGAGCCTGCTTCAGATTCTGTGTCTCTCCCTCTCTCTGCCTCTCCCCCACTGCTCTGTCTCTCTCTCTCTCTGAAAAATAAATAAACATTAAAAAAATTTAAAGATACACTCAAGGTCCCCTTTCTAGACTTCTCCTGGATTAGTTTTTCTTCTTCCTCTGAAGTCATCACTTTTGGAAATTCAGTGTACATAAAATAAAAGCTTTTTTTTTTTTTTTTTAATAGCCAAAGGTCTACCAGATCCTGACCTGTGACTGTAGAGGGAGGGAGTCAGAGACCGTGCTAAATCTATAGGTATTGGTCCCTTATGTGTTAAAATTATAACCATTCCTATATGTAACATATATATATATTTATTATATTATATTTATTTTATATATACATATAATTATGAAAATTTTTTTCAGACCATTTAAAACTATTGAAATCTGTGGAGTAACACAGTATTTTGCAACTTTGGATTTCAAATTATTTTCATCATCATAGGTGACACATGGTTTTTAAAATAAATAATGAAAATAATTAAAGCTATCTGCTTCTCAAAGTTGGAAGTTTCAAGTGAGGTAAAGTCCTCTGCAAATTTTAAAATCAAATGCTTTTTTAAATATTTTAATTTTTTAAAAGTTCATTTATTTAGATAGATATATGTGTGTATGTGTCTGTATATACATATATATATATATATATATATACACACATATATATTACGTGTTCTATATTTTCATTGCATAATTGTGTATCCATAGTGTTTTGGTTTTTATTCCCTTTATTTAAATAGGATTATACTACATGTAATATTGGTGACTTGCTTTTACTCAGTATTTCATTTATGTTGGTAGAGCTAACTCTAATTCATTCCAACTAGTACATAGTGTTGGAACTCAGGACACACTACCCCAAGATATGGCACCTTGGCATACTAAATAATATAAGTTTAAGGAATTTGAGAAAACAGCAGAGCAGGAAGGTCACTCTGATCTCCACCTCCACTTCTCTCCCAAAGCAGGTCATAAAACCCTCATGTAAGAGGTGCCCTCCCTATACCCACAGTAAAGGAGCATCTTTGTCTCAAAGATGTGGGGATACCAGTTGAATCCAAATAAGCAGGCTTTGCTAAGTTTCCTCCAGTTTAACTACACCTATCTCATATTCTTTGACCCTCCACATTTCTCTACAATTATCTACTTTTCATCAAGCCTAGAATAAAAACACTTAGGTTTAACTAGGCTCTGTTTCCTTGTAAGGCTTCTGTGTAACTTAAAACCTATATTAAATAAACATACATACTTTTCTCCTGTTACTCTCTTTTTGTCAGTTTAATTTTCAGACCCAGCCAGGAACCCTAAGAAAGTCAGGAAAATGTTTCCTCCCCTACAGTAGTATTCCGTTTACCAATATACCACAATGTACACTTCCATGTTCCTGTGATGAATGCTAGGTTGTTAATAATTTTATTACTATAAATAATGAAACAGTGAGCACTATTGGTCTGGCACATGCCTTCTTGTTCATATGTGAAAGTCTAATACATAGAATATTTATTTTTGGATATAGATTATAAGATTGTTAGCCTTTTCCACCACATTGCATAATTGCTCTCTGAAGTAGTTGTAAAACTGTAGTAACAGTGGGAGTGTTTGTTTGTTTGTTTTTCATTTCTTTACCAAAATGTAGTATTTTCTTTTTTTCATATGTTGGCACAGTTTTATCTCAGAATTTCACAGCTACATCTATGAAAAGTTGGTACCACCACCATTGTCACTTTCATCTCTATAAACACCATCAGCTCCCTGATTCTTTTCACATGCACAGTTCTTAAACACTTATGTACAATAGAATGGACTACATACTGTAATCTGATATGTAACTGGGCATAAATCAAAACATCATAAGCAAAATATTTTGTTCACCATGTATTAGCTAGTGACAGTGAAAACAATTATAATTCTGATTCAATAATAAAAAGGGGGGATTACATAATCATTGATGAGGCCATACCACATTTACCATGAACTTCAAGGAGCCAAGCACAAAATTCTGCTCCTGCTTGAGTCAGACATGGCATCTGACCCATCGCTAAACTAGGAATTTGGTCAAATTATCAAACCATTTTTTAGTTCCTTTTAGCTCCTCTTCAAAATCCCTTCATTTCATGTATTTGAATTAAAGAGACTATGCTTAGTTTTGACCAAGCTCCTTTTTTTAAAGTTGAAAAGCGATTTTTCAGATTTTGCGACCCAAAGAAGTGAAATAACTTGATGAAGTCAAATTACAACCTTTAACTTTTAACACGTTTTACCTGAGTTTTTGGCAACCTAGGGCCCTGAAGTAAGGTGCACTGCCAAAACATGCTGACCCTCTTATCCTGGAGAACAGTTCAAGTCATCCACATTTTGCTGCTCCACATATTTACTCTAACATCTCAACTATTACTTACCTATTATTTGAGGACTTTTCTCCTTCCTTATCAATCTGGTAAACGAACTAACAAGTATTTACAGTGGCTTAATGCCCCATCTACCCTAGAAAATATTTGCCCTGGAGACAATTATTTTACTCAGTTTCTTTTTTAAGTCTCTCAAAAATATTTTTCTATAAGTATCAAACTAAGCTTCTTAAATGTAGGGGGAAAACAGAAATAATCTTGGAAGGTTTATTATTATTATTATTATTATTATTATTTTGATTTACTTAGGTATCTTTAAGAAAACTCCTCTACCATCACCCACCCCATAAAGTCCTGAGACAATAGCGCTCACCATTTAAATTCAAAGACACAAGCACAGCATGCTAAAGGAAGTAAGGCGAGTACATAGGTAACTGTTTTTAGTGCCTATTAAATATTGTTAAATTATAATGAAACATTTAAGAAAATATATGTGACATTCAAATGAGCACCAAATGATTTCATTTCACATTAGTCAATATTAAATTAACTCCATATTACATGAAAACATTAAACATTACTGAAATAAGCAATAAAAGAAAATTATGCTGCAATATCACAAACATATCATTATTGGAAATTTGTTATTAAAAAAAAAAGAATAGGGTAAATATTGTAAAACTGTTTTAAAGTCATTTATTTTAGAAATAATTAAAGGGAAATAACATCATACCAGAAGTTCCATTATGTGTTTTAAATCAATGAACAAATGGAATACACTCTAATGTAGGCAGGCATAAACAAATTGCAGTTTGCACAATGCAGTGCTTACTAAAGGTAATTGAAGTGACTGAAAATAACCAAATATCTAAACAATGTATAGAGTCTATAAATGCTCACTTTTCTTTTTTTTTTTTAATTTTTTTTAACGTTTATTTATTTTTGAGACAGAGGGAGACAAAGCATGAATGGGGGGAGGGTCAGAGAGAGAGGGAGACACAGAATCTGAAACAGGGTCCAGGCTCTGAGCTGTCAGCACAGAGCCCAATGGGGGGCTCAAACTCACAGAGTGTGAGATCATGAGCCAAAGTTAGAGGCTTAAGTGACTGAGCCACCCAGGCGCCCCAATGCTCACTTTTAAAATTATGTTTTAAAATTAAAAATTAAAATAACTGACTGAAGGGATTGCTAACCTAAACAGTCCTGAATTTGTAATAGACACACAAGATTGGCCAACTGATATGAATATTTAAATTGTTCCAAATTATGCACTTCATTAAAACAAAAAGTTTCTTTTGTCTTTATACCCATAACCATTATTTCCACACATTCATTCACATTGCAGACATATTTAAGTATTACCAATAATTTAAATCACTCAAGTGATTAGTTAAATTGCAGAAAACATAACACCATAATTACTCTACAATAATATTTTGATTAATTTGACCTCTGTTTAATCATGCTCAATAGATATTTATGGGTTATTTGATTAATGGGCCATTTTGATTTAGATTGATTCTGTAATAAATTCAAGGATACCAGTTTCATTGGGTTTTTTTGGTTAGTATTGTTCTTGTTTTGCTTTATCCAGTCATTCCTCGAAACACGCATACACACTTAACTGCATGCCCAATCTACAGCAAGCTGGGACACATACATAAGAGATCCTTAAGGAAATCACAGATTCACATGGAAATCAGACACACAGGACATATTGTGTGGCTCACTGTGCTTGGGGACTACAGTCAAGCCCTAAGAGTCCAGAGAAATTGTGCGTGCTGGATTTGGGGCATCATCACTTTCTGGAAAAGAACAACCTGGGTGGAGTCTTGAAAGACTATGTCAACTAGACAAAGTTGAGGAGAAGGATCAGTACAAACAGCTCATGCACCCTACAGCAGCATCCAGTGCACCAAGCTCAGGAGACCATCATGCCCAGGTTAAGTGGTGAGATGAGCTTGGATGGAGTGGGAAACAAATGGCCACAGTAGGCAGGAAATATCAACACCAGGTCACAAGGGCGCTCATGCCATTGTGAGGAATTGGGGCTTGATGACCACAAAGAAGCCCTTAAAAAAATGTAAACAGGGAAATGGCATTATCAGATGTGTATTTCAGAAAGCCATTTTAGCTGCTTCATTATTGTTAAATATTTCTTATAATTTACATAAATTAAGTAGACATAAGAGGAAGCTATGTGATGACCTCCCAGTATCACTCTGACCTGTGTCTGTAGAAGGACTCAGAGCCTATGCTAAATATATGGGTACTGGTCCTGTAAATGTTAAACTGCAATAGTAAAGGAAAGGCTGGGCACTTGTTTGGTCCTTTGTGTCTGCCCGTTAAGCATGGAGGTAAACCAAAAGAGCTCAGGAGTAGAGCTGGAAGTTCACTAAAGTTAGGATCTGTAAACTCGTGGCCTGCAGGACACTTGTGGCCCATTTCCTGCTTCTCTTAACATAGTTTGTTGGAACACCGCCATATCCTCCTACCTTTACACATTGCCTATGGTTAGTTTTTCACTGTATTAGCAGAATACTCCCCAAAGAAACCATAGGGTATACAAGCCTAAAATATTTACACTCTGGCTCTTATAGACAAAGTTTGGCAATTCCTGACTTAAGAGATCACTCAGTCCCAAATCTGTATTTTTTCCAAACAATCATACTTTATTTGCTCTTTATTTCTTCTTATACCCCACACATGCCTGGGATCATTTTCCTTCTGCCTGAGGTACAACCTCAAGATTTTCTTCTGTAGTAAAGTCTGTCACAATGACCCTTCTACCTTTGCTTGACTGGGAACAACCCTTTTTCACCAACATTCATGAAATGTTTTCTGGGTTGCAATCATTCTCTTTCACACATAGAAGACATGTTTCCTCTATCATTTGTCTTACTTTGTTACTGTTAACAAGGCAACTGTCAGTTTAACTCTTGGTCCTTTGAAGATAATCTTTTCTTTTTTGTTTGCCTCTGGCCTCTCTTAAGATTTTTCTCTTAGTCTTTTTTTTTCCTGCACCTTCAATGTAATGTACTTAGTTGCAGATTTCTTTTTAAGTACCCTGCAAGAAATCTGTGGGCTTTTTGAATCTGCAGATTACTGTCTTTTTGGGTCTAGAAAATTCTCAACCACTGTCTCTTCAGATGTTCGCTGACCCATAGACTCTCTTCTCTCTACCTAAGACTCTGATCGCCTGTCCCAGACCTTGTTAGGGTGTCATTCATGCTTATGTTTTTTTTTTTTAAGTTTATTTATTTATTTTGAAAGAGAGAGAGAGAGAGTGCAAGAGAACACATGCTTGCATGTGTGAGGGGCAGAGAGAGAGGGAGAGAGAAAATCCCAAGCTGGCTCTGTGCTATCAGTACAGAGCACGACATGGAGCTTGATCTCACAAACCACAAGATCATGACCTGAGCCTAAACCAAGAGTTGAGTGCTTAACCGCCTGAGCCACCCAGCACCCCTGTTGTCCATGGTTATTAGTCTCCTCCTTGGGTCTTTCTGGTTTTTCTAAATAATTCTTTTCAAATCATCTTCCTGTAGACCATGGCTGTCTTTAGCTCTCCTTAGCTTGTTAAGCCCACTCACAGAGATTTTAATTTCTATTCTGCATTTTTCCCAGAATTTTTTTTTAAATTTACTATGTCACTTTTTATAGTCCCAAGCCCTCTGCAAATATCTTTCAGTTGGTCCTTCATTTATTGAAGTTTTATCAGCATGGCTGTTTTGCAGTTGGTGTCTAATTATTCCAACATCTGATCTCTTTGCCTTTTGCTGCATTTCTGTTTCCATTTCTGCCCTTTCTGCATATCTTCATGGAGTGTGGCATATATTTGCACCTAGTTATTATTTTTCATGTGATGAACTTTCTACTTGAAAACTGTTTTTGGACTAATTTGACAAGCAATTTTTCACAGAGAAAGGCCATTGTTGCATCAAACTCAGGGCTTGATACGGATAATTCAACACCTGACTGTAATTCTACCCAAGCTCTGCCACTTCCAGCTGACCCTCAGCCTGAGGGTCAACTCTTCAGGGTCTGGCTGACCAAGAAGGAATCAGATTCAACTTCCCGGGGTTGTGTACTTCTGGCCTTTGATTTTGGTCCCATTCTCAGAAGGTGTCTGCCAGAAAGTCATATACCTTCAGGGCAGAATCACTTTCTGTGCTGGCATAAATCTCTGTTTTTTGTTATTTTTTCACTTTGGCCTGGTAATTCCTTATTATCCCGTTGTCTATGTGATGTCTTTAAGGAGCTTTTTTTTTTCTTTTTGTAATATTTTATCCAGCTGTTTAAAGTTTTCGACATGCCAATAACCTGGCCCTCCCATTACTAGAAGGAAAAGTTTTCTGAACTGCATTTAAAAACTAAGGAGACTAGATTAAAAATGAAGCCTTACCTTTCTGCTTCCTCTGCTGCCTTGGTGGGGCAGGGGGAAGTTTCTCAGCCTATAACTGTCTGTACATGTAAAGGTCTATAGAAATGTTTCATGCTCTTTTTGCTCTGACATTATAAAAAGCTCATGCTGAAATAACTTGAGGCCATTTTTGTCCATAAAGGGCTGTGGCTATGGCAGATAACCAGAACCCCAAGACCTGTCTGCTGGTGCTGCAGGAGACTGAGAAAACGGCAATTCATAGAAACTCTTCCACCCTTAGAATCTGGGCAGACTCTTATCTTCGGTAGAGTGCTGGAGAAAGGATGTTATATATTTTGTGGGCAAAGTTTTAAGTATCTTTGAGCACATCCATTCTTACCTTCGGAACCCTGTGAATTTCACCTGAATGAGCCAGTGATAGACTACCAGATGATTTGAAACCATGTAGGCAGATGCCCCAGTCACTCAAGCCATGGAAGCTACCAGCTCAACTGAGATTACTCAAGTCTGTCCCAGACTAGAAGAACTACTTAGCCAAGCCCAGCCAAGGTTGTCAACTTGTGACTTCATGAGCTAAATAACTAGTTGGTCCTCAGAAAAAGCTAATTCATGTAGCTATGGTAGTTATTAAAATTATTCTTGTTGGGGCACCTGGGTGGTTCAATTGGTTAAGTGTCAGACTCTTGGTTTTGGCTCAGCTCATGATCTCAGGTTCTGAGTTCAAGCCCCTCATCAGGCTCTGTGCTGACAGCGTGGAGCCTGCTTTGGATTCTCTTTCTCCCTCACTCTGCCCCTCCCCTGTTCACTTTCTGTCTCCCTCTCAAAATAAATAAATAAACTTAATTTTTTAAAATTATTCTTGTTAAAGTCACTAATGACCTCTTAACTGTCAAATCAATGAGCATTTTTTCAGCCCTTATCTAAGGAGACCATTTGTATCATCTGACAGTGTTGGTTACTATTTAAAAATTCTGGATTTCTGTGACACCATACCTTCTTGCTTCTGCTAAAAGTTCTGCCCTGTTCTTTCTCCATTACCCTCACAGATTTTATTTCTTCTGGTTTTTCATATACGTGTTAGCCAGATTTCAGTCTTCTTGCCACTTCTCTATCCATACACTCTCCTCTTAGCTCTCCTCCATTTTTTTTTTCTTTCAATGACCATCTGTATGGTTATGATAACATTATCTCTATCATTGTAGAAAACCTCGTCTTAGATTACAAACTTGAATATGTAATGTGACACTTAGCTGACAGTTAGATACATGTCCCCAGGCCCTAAGATTGAACATATCCCAGAATGTGTAATCCTGTTCTTCTCTGCCACCTGCTGGCTGGCTGGCTACTCCTCCATTTCACATCATGTCACAAGTAGTCACCCAGAGGCCAGCTAGAGAAACCTGGGGGTGACACTGGACTCTGCTGAATTCCATCCTTCTCATCACGTGTCCTGTGTCCATCCCACTGCCCCAGTCTAGGCCTTCCATTTCTCTCTCCTGAAACACTGATCACTTCTGGACTAGTCTCCCTAACTCTAGTTTGTATCTCTTATAGCTGTCTTAAACTAAGCTGCCAAAAGAAGTTATTAAAAACAAAAAACAAGAAGCAACAAACTTTCAGAAGCTTAACATTTACTGCAGCAGATTCAGCAAACCATTAGCACATATGATACAACAAGTATCTTCTCTCCCTCTGACAATCATCATGAAGTGATCTCTGCTTTAGTTCATGTTGAGTCTAGAATCCACCTCTATGAGACAGCCACTACCATTGACGAGGAGGTAACTTTAAAGCTGAAATCTATTTGACTTAGGATTGTCAGAGGTAAACAAAGCTGGACACTAACTTGTAAGGACAGATTTTAATCAGTAATAGGGAAGAGGACCCAGTAAGAACTGAACTCAGTTTTTATTGGTCCAGAGGTGACTGGGTATTTTAAAGGGAGAGCGAGCAAGTAGGAAGAGGGGCAAAGTCGGGGTCAGTAGAATCAGGGAAGAGAAAAATTACAAAGGATTGATCCGTGTAAATGCTGATTAGACCCACTGTGTCTGATAGCAGGCAAATAAGGAAGTTAGGACTCTGTCCTCCCACAGATACTGAGAAACTGAGACAATATCCTTTCTGATGTTCATATTTTAAAGGAATGACTTTCAGGTCCTTGAGAAAGATATTCGTGAATTGAAGGCAATGAATATACATCTCAAAGGGACAGGGGAAAAATTCAATCAAAACCCCTTTTAGGAAATGCTCTAAAGAAAAGGTGTTTAAAGCCTATCTTCAGATGTTGGCTAGAAGGAAACTTTTGGGACCCTTGAGTTTTCTCAGGCAGGCACTTTAAGGGAGACTAGAGTCATCCTAGGGATGAGGCTTTGAGCTGCCAGTAACTATGTTAGTGTTTGTTTAGTTCTTTTAATGTGGGAGGAGGCGAGTGGACAGAATTATTTGTGTTGAGAGTCTGCAGTGCTTATAGGCCAAGGTAGAGACCTAGTCAATAGGAAGGACTAGAGGAGTCTGGCTAGAGGTTGGTCAAGCGGAAAATCTTTGTCAGGATTAAAGTCTAAACTCCTTAACCTTATATTTTAAGAATAGGGTAAGCACTTAGAAAATACTGACTGATTGTTCCAGTTAATTATATTGCTGCATGGCAAATAACCTCCAAAGTCTTTACTTTATTCAAAATTATAATTTGGGCAAAGCCTCACCTCTACTCCATGCAGCACTAGCCAGTGCAGGTAAGCTGGGGCTGCAGCATTTACTGCCAGAATGGGTCATTTACATGCCTAGCAAGGTTGGATTGAGAGTAGGCTGAGTGGTCAGCCAGCACAGTTGGGAAGGAACTTCTATTTCTGTGAAAGTCTCTGCATGTGGCTGGTTGGGCTTCCTCACAGCATGGTGGCTGGATTTTAAGAACAAGAATTCTGAGAGGCCCACAGTAGAAAACGATTCCTAGGACAGAACCTGGGAAGTCTCAGAAGGTCACTTTAATCATATTTTATTAACCAAGCAAGTTGATAAGGCTGGCCCAGATTTAATAGGTAGGGATGTTGATGAGGAGAGTGTCAAAAGTGTGCCCATTTTTAACCCACTGTACGGAATGTCTGAATGAACATAGTCAATGAGGAATATTTATTAGCTGTCACTGTCCATATCTTCTGAATTAGCTTTTCCATTGCTTCTTGACCGTTTTCCTCCAAAATAAACAAAAATACAACCACTCATTATTCCTCTCTTGTATCTTCCTTTCTTTGCCTCCTTGTTGATGCTGTGTCCTCAACCCAGAATGCCCATCCATTCTCCTACTATTCACTCTATATAACACTACAGTTCTTTTAAGATGCAACTCTATTTTCTTTCATGTATCATTTTATGAAACATCTAGATGCTGTTCCCTTGGATTCTGTCCAACTCCATGTGGATCCCTATAAATACTCCTGTGTACGGTTTTGCAGTTTTTGGGTGATGTGCCCATTTACCTTATTAGATATCTTTATATCCTGAGCAGTTAGCACAATTCCTGATAATTATAAGCATTCAGTGGTTCTAAATTAAACAACAACAACAAAATGCCTACAGGAAAACACTGACCTCCCCAAACTCCAGTAATACTTGTGGACTCAACATCATCTGAAAATTGGTCATTCAGTCAGGATTATGATTCCAAAATAACTAAGGGCTATAAGCAACATTTTCTCTTATCTCAGGGAAATTCCCAAGGAGTCCTATGCTCTACAGGCAAGTGTCATTTGACAAAGGGTTGTGAAATCAGGTTCACTGCTCTTTCAAATTCTGCCTGGTGCTATGATTATAGTGCCTAAGCAGCTTGAATTTCCTGGGCAAGAGTACACTATGCGGTAATAATTCAGAAGCTGTTTTTTTTGTTCTTGAAACATATGGTGCTAGCTAAGATTTATCTTGGGAAAAGCTGGTCAGGAAGGGAAAATGCTGAAGAGCTGAAATATCCTCCCAACAGCTAAGGAAACGATAGAGGGGCACTGGCGTCCTTCCTTGGAGAGCTCAGGCTCTCTGCCAGTTTGTGGTCCATATGTTGGACCCAGAGAGCTGCTCCCGTTATAATAATGATTGCCTCAAGTTGTGTGGGGCTGATATTCCCCCAGAGGGCTCACGGTTTCAAGCATACCTAAATGCACTCTGTTAGACAACACAGCCTCAGAAAAATGGATTAGCACTTCTAAGAAAAGAGTTTATTTTTATTCTTCCTGGTTACAGAGTTGCAGGTTGGCTCCTGGAGAATAAGTTCTGTTTTTGCACCACACTGATGTTCAGTTGGGTGCAACATTTATTCTGGTGAGAGTACAGAGCACAGAGTGTGAGAAGAGAGAAAATCTGTCTCTTGGCTTGTCTCTTGTAAAAGAATTTGCAACAGGGCTAAGGCTACCTGAAATGAATAACATCCTGAAAGTACAGTCTGCATTTACCTGTGATTCGTTATTTATTTACATGAGCCAATAGTTTGACCAAGGAGTAAAAAAATTTACTTGATTTGTTTTATGTGCTCTTTTGTTTTTTTTTTAATTTTTTTAATGTTTATTTATTTTTGAGAGACAGAGACGAAGACAGAGCACAAGCAGGAGAGGGCAGAGAGAGAGGGAGACACAGAATCCGAAGCAGGCTCCAGGTTCTGAGCTGTCAGCACAGAGCCCGATACAGGGCTCTCACCCACAGACAGTGTGATCATGACCTGAGCCAAAGTTGGACACTTAACTGACTGAGCCACCCAGGCGCCCCTATGGGCTCTTTTGTAATATTTGTTTTATCTATGTACTCAACCAATCCCTTCCCCTACTCTCCTTCACCTCCTCTTTCCCTCTCTCCTCTCCTCTTTCATTCTCTCACTCATGTTTGTATAAATTAAATATGCAATCATACATGTATATGTAAATAAATACATACATAACTATATACCATTTGCATGTATGCATATTCAATATAAATTAAACTGTCCAGTTGAGTGAATACAATAAACCTAGGACGTGAATTTTATACTCAGATACCTTCTAGGTAGAAGAGTAAGTGTTAGTTTCCTAGCATTAGCAGAAAAAAAAAAATAGGTTAGTAAGCTTGTAAATACTATGTACTTGGGGGAGGAAATTTTAGGAAAATATTGGCAATAGTAAAAGGTATACAGGAAGTTGAAGAAAACTCTAAATTAAAAAGAGAAAAAAAATTGTTAACTTCCTATTGGAAGGAATGGTGTTATATGAATAATAAAATTTAGTTACAATAATGATTAATAATGGAGAATGACTGAAGTAAAAATATTCTGATTAAAGTATTTTAATGGTTTTTAAAGGTGGTTTTATTCTAATCTACATACATCAGACTTAAAGAAAGAGGCTAAGAGAGTAAAGACTAGTGTTACTACACTCATAGCAACAATTTCTAATCAGCTTATCCAGGAAATACATGTTCTAGATAGGATAGCCCGATTTCCTCTGTATATAAATTTGAGCGTGTGTGCATTCACATCCATTCTGTTATGATAACTGAAAGCATGCCATTTACTGGAGGAGGTTAAATAATTCCCCTTAAATATGAATATGTTTGGAAAACCCTTTTTCAGAAAGAATAGAAATGTTAATTTAAACCCAGTCATTTCCAAATTATAATAAATTACTCTAATCTGAATAAATGAGTTTGTAGTACTATATTTAGAAAATACATAGTTAAAAAGAAACATTCTAATAAAATAATTGTTCTCAAAAAGGTGAAATTTAAATTGAGAAGTCAAAAGTAGATGTACCTGAATATTTGGCCAATCCCATTAAGATAGATGATAGGAAATCTCAGTGTTTCCCTCAACCTCCATCAAAAGAAAAAAAAAAAAAAGTGTTCCTCCAAAAAACAAAACATATCCATATCCCATTTAAATCAGCCTTTCTTGTGTTGGCTCATTATAATGCTGTTTAAATCCAAAATATTTTATAAAATATGTTTTATAAACAGCTAAATATCTTACCTTATGCTATCATCCAGACTATGCTCTTAACCCATGGCAGCAAGCACTGAGGATTATGTGACTTATTCTAATCCGATGAATATTATCCAGTCACAGGGCCAACATTCTCAGCCAATAAGCACTCTGTGTGTTCCAACTTGAGTTTAATGTACTTTATTTATTTTGCTGCACCCGCTAATGGTGCTTCCATTTATCTTACAGTAAACAGGTTTGATCTCTCATGGCTAGAAGGAGCCTCTGCCAAACAGGGATACCCAGCTAAATATACTGGGTGTTAAAATAGTAGTGTTGTGGTGTTTGTAGGTACCTTCAAGAAAATGGCTGAAAAAAGAGATGAATAACAAAGACTGGTAGGAAACCATGGGTGTCAAAAAAAAAAAAAAATGATTCAATCAATTAGTGTAAATAACCTCTTGAGCAGTGGTCCTAAAACTCAGGCGAGTGTCTGAATCATTTGGAAGTCTGGTTAAACCACAGCACAGAATGCTAACCCCATCTTGAGTTTCTGTTCAGTAAGTCTAGGGTATGGCCTGAGAATACTTACTTCCAACAAGTTTCTAGGTGATACTGATGCTGTTAGCTGGGGAGCCCACTTTGAAAATCATTTTTCTAGAGCAAAAACTATTAAAGAGGGTTCTTCAAGCTGAATTTCATCAGAATTACTAAAATTTTACTTTGAGAATTGTTTCAGAAGAGCAAAAATGGTGCTACCTGGCTAACTTGCATAAGGAATAAAAAAAAAAACACATATAGAGTAGGGTTTATAGTCATTTTATATTGCTTTTCTACTGAATGATGAGTGAAATGTGGAGTGAATATTCAGCCAAATTTAACTAAGAAAAAAAAATCTCAGTCCTAGAATTATCTAAATTCCTGCCCACAGTAGACTTCCACATTCATTACTACTCTACTGTTTTGGCTACTCAGTCCCAGAATAACATCCTGGAAAACTGTCATTATGCAAACCTTCTCCACCTCTTTTTTTTTTTTTTTTTTTTTTTTTTTTTTTTTTTTTTTTTTAAATGCTGATATGCTACCCTCTCACCTCCTCAAAGCTTCCAGACTCTGATTTCCTCTGTTTCTCTTTTTTTTCTCTTTTCTCAAGTTCTCAGTTCACTCTCTTCTGCCTCGTTATTTTTTCTGAAGCCAAGTCATTACCTAGATTTTATGGGTAAACATCACAATCATGAAGAAATAACTATTTCTTTCTATGATTATCATTGTTTTCTTGTCATTCTTGCACATGGCCAAAATAATCCAATCTATGGGGCACTTGGGTGGCTCAGTTGGTTGTGTTCAACTCTTGGTTTCGGCTCAGGTCATGATGTCACATTTTGTGGGTTCAAGCCTCATGTGGGGCTCTGTGCTGACAGTGCGGAGTCTGCTTGGGATTCTCTCTCTCTCTGTCTCTCTCTCTCTCTCTTCCTCCCTCCCTCAAAATAAATAAACATTATTTAGAAAAAGCCAAATAATCTAATCTAGTCGTATTTTCCCTTCTGACTTCTGTATTACTGATCATTGATAGAAAAATATGGTATAGCCATCCTGTGAATATGCAACTGGAAATGTGTGAGCTCCAATATTAGTTGGGCAGGAGTTATACATGTCCTTGATTAGCATCTCCTGTCATTGTCCCCAATCTCTATTTCAGCTTCTCCTCACTGAGGTCCCTTTCTCACTATTGATGAGGTAGCATAAAGCAAGCTGTCAGGCCACAAACACCTCCTTCCCCCAACCAGGTGGGATATGTGGGATATTCCTTGGGCACTCCAGGTTGCCCAAGAACAAAGAAAAGGGGAAAAACAGTTAACTGATAGAGATCATAGTCCTGCAGGAACTAAGTTTTCATCACACCTCTATAGTGAAGCGGGAAACAAAGACAGAAGGAAATGGCAGATAGAAGTAAATTTCCTCATAACCTGCAGCCCATTGACAAATACTCGAGGCTGGAAGAGTAAACCATTTATCCAGGAACTCCCTACTGTCTTAATGTTAATGCTTTGCTAGAGGGAAAAAAACGACCTTAGCTTGACAATAGCTAGGCCTCCACTATCCTGTAAGTCTTCTTTAGCATATGAAAATCTCACTGGAAATTTCCCCTGGACTTTTACCTCCCCTCCCCCCCAACGCCATAGTATAAAACCAGTCTCTCATGCTCCCAAGGCAGCTCTTTGGGCCAGGGGTCCTGTCCCCATGCTTCAATAAAATCAACTTTTTGCACCAAGACATCTTCAAAAATTCTTTCTTGGTCATCGGCTCTGGACCCCACAAACCCCACCATCACCCCCCAAAACCCTCATCAAATGCCTTCTCTATCACACTCTGGAAAGATTTTTCCTCCCATGCCAGCCACATAAAATAATAATAGTAAAAATAAATAATAGTTTTAATAATAGCCACCAGTCAGTTGTCTCCTTCCACTTCCTTCACCCATCCCTATGCTGGTACTTCTGTCTGCACTAGTCTGTACAGCCTCATTGCTTCCTGCATCGGAGGAACACAGAAGAAACAAGAGACTCAGAGGAACACAGAGAAGAAACAAGAGCCAGCACATGGGTAGTGTTGGCTAAGTACCCCCATTTCACTTTATATGTCCCCTCACCAGAGGAGCACCTGAAAAAGTAGGCAACACTTAAAAGTTCAGAAACAGGGCCCATTGTTGTTTTAAAACAAAACCAAAACCTTGCCCACCTGAAATCATTTCTTTCCTGGCCTGTCTCCTAAACTAGACTGTGCACTTTCGGTTCCCTGTGACTCTTGCCTTTCATCTCTGATTCCAACAGCTAGCTCAGGAGCTGGGACATCACAGGGACTGCTCAGTAAATGAATCAGTCGGTCATTCCTCTTTTTTTCATTGTTCTAATTTTTCCTGATTCTTACTTGGTGCTCCATAGCTATTACCACTTAGTTTTCTCTTCTTCACTATTACATGGTAAAATATGTTTCATTTCCTTATCCACTTGCCTGATGTTTACATCTCATTTTTTAAAAGTGTAAGTAAGACATAAAAGTGCAAAGAAAAATTCTACTCACCCAGAGGTAACCTTCACTGGCATTCATTAAATGACATTCTGAACACAACTCTATGCATATTTAAATTTTTCAATCCCTGGATCTCATGCTGGTTTCTTTCAGTTCTTATCCCTATTTCAAAGCAGGTAGTGGGAAGCCATGGTAGTGAAAACTACCTGGAGTAACTATTTGAAGAATAGAGCAAAATGTGTTTGGGGCGGGGGGGGGGGGGGGCACTTGCCTTGGAACAAACTACAATTTCATTCAGGTTTGTTGTTTCAAACCCCCTCTCACAAAATCTATTATGACTTCCAATTTAGGAATATCTCCCTGTTCAGCGTTTGGCTTTTAGGGCAAAACTGCAGCTCACAGTGAACTCCTATGGTGCAATCAGATGACCTCTGCTTCCCCCTCCATTCTTACTCTTATGTCCAACCACCTCCCCTAGCTAGGGAGCAGAAAGGAAGACAATACAATGACACCTCAGCAGGGATCCACGTTAGGTGTTTCTCTCCTGTTCTGCCTTGTACCTTTGGGTCTACACAGGGTCACTTTCTCTTCCTCCCTCAAGCCATGCACATTTCTGGACTCTGTCAACACTCTCCACAAAGAATTTTTGAAGCACATTTTCAAGACCATCTTACTTTTTAGAGAAATTGCCAAGTCTGTAGTTACCTAAAGTCTGAAGAGCTAAGTATCAGCTCTAAGGCACCATAACCATTTTGGTCCATATTATAGTGTATGACACAGATATTTTTTAATTTTAGGTTTGCAGTTAGGGTCCTTTCTTAGCACTTTGAAAAAAAAATGTGTCCCCTCTATTCCCCCGCCCCCTCCCCCCGTGTGTCTATATTTGTTCAGTGAGACTTAAGGGAAGGAGTAGAATAAAAATGACTTACCTCTGCCATTTTTCATCAGAAGCCCTGTCAATTTGCTTTGAAATTATCTTTATGAACAATGTACTGGAAAGGCAGGATTTACAAAGAAAAAAATGAAACCTGTTTGTAGTCGTGCTTTGCTCTGGGAAAGGCTTCCTTTTGTTTTTATTTGCCCCACAGCTGAGTTCAGTTTCTCTTCTCTCTAAGTGTGGAGAAGTCCCCCCATCTGTGATTTCTTCCTCTGCAGTTCCATTCCTCCCACAGACTGTCTTTCAGAAGCAGACGATCCTTCTTCTGATGAATTGTCAAAAGGTCAATAGTAAGCCTAATGTTAATGTCATAGTACCTGTGTCATTCACCTCATTACTTAGGCATTTTATCTTCTCAGGTCATCACAAGAAGGGTGAATACAGGGCAGTACATATTTTGAGAGAGAGACAAAGAGAGACCACAGTCACATAACTATATTATGTATAATATGTATATGACAGTATATTGGTATAATTGTTCTATTTTACTGTTATTGTTCATCTCTTACTGTGCCTAATTTCTAAATTAAACTTTATCATAGGTGTGTATGCACAGGAAAGGAAAAATCACAGTATATACAGGGTTCAATACTATGCATAGTTTCAGGCATCCACTGGGGGTGGGGGTGGGGGTCTCAGAATATACTCCCAGCTGAGAAGGGAGAGCACTGTACATGCAGCCCACCTGCCTCTGCCTTTTGTTGTTTGGTGTCATAGCTTGTTTGTCATTCAGTACTGAGAAAAACACCCTGTTATTAGTATAAACTGAAAACAGTCACAATGGTGCTCTGGGACTTTCCAGGCAACACCATTAAATAGTGATCCTGAATCTAGCTACCCAGAGATACTACTACTAACAGTAACCACTGTTGAGTGCATGCATCATGCCAGACAGTCTGCTAAGGGCTTTCATACATTTTAATCGCTTCAGCAGCCTGGAACTTGTCTGCTTTACACACACATTTTTTTTTTAAGTAGGTTCCAAGCCAGCGTGGAGCCCAACATGGGGCTTGAACTCACGACCCTGAGATCAAGACCTGAGCTGAGATCAAGAGTCCGATGCTTAACCGACTGAGCCACCCAGGCGCCCCTTATATAAGTTTTTTAATAAAGAAACTAAACCAAGAAAGCTTAAATCATTTGTACTCCTTCCTCATACTAATAGATGGTGGACTCTCTCTGCTTTACTCCAGACTATATTCTTGAACACCATCCAAATACCAAATAACTCACCTTCCAAACAATTTGTGTCTATTATCATGTGATTCATACATTATCACCTCACTAATTTGTTCATTTTATTACTCATTTCCACAATGGTTCTGCCACTCTTTTTAACATAAAACATCCCATCCAGTATTATAAAGCTAGTTTATATCTCATCTTGTTCTTCCCCTGATTTCTCAGCATGAAGTAGTATTTCTTTTTCTCTTCTACTAAGGTATGTCTGTTTCTAACCCTTGTTTTTAATGTCCCAGTTCATGTTAGAAGAACACTTACCATCTTTAGCTATGTCTTTAGGTCTCACGAGTATACTTTACATGTCCTACACTATCTGGTACACAATTGTTGCTCATTTTAGTTCTCAGTACTTGATTTCAATAAATAAAGAGAGAGACATGATAAAATGGAGAAAAACAACATAGCACTTGAAATAAGGAGATTTAAGGGATACCTGGGTGGCTCAGTTGGTTGAGCATCTAATTCTTGATTTTGGATCAAGTCACAATCCTAGGGTTCAGGGATCGAGCCCTGCCTTGGCTTCTGCACTGGGCGTGGAGTCTACTTATGATTCTCTCTCTCTCTCTCTCTCTCTCTCTCTCTCTCTCTCTCTCCCCCTCTCTCTCTCTCTCTTTCTCTCCCTCTATCCCCTCCCCCACTCATGTGCACACATGCTCTCTCCTCTCTAAACCTAAAAAAAAAAAAGTTTAAGTTTAATTCTAGCAGGTACTAGCTGTGTAATAGTAGAAAATGCAGTGGGGGGCACTGGACCTCATATTGTCCTATGGAAAAATGGTAATAACAATAACAATATTGGATTACTTTTCACTTTAAAGAAAATCAAATAGAATAATGGATGTAAAAGTGTTTTATAACTTGATGAAGTGCTATGTAACTGTATTATATCATCATTACTAAAAAAAAAAAAAAAAAAACCAGTTGATTAACTACTTACTTAATGGACTTTTAGGCAAGTATATAGTAGACAGTAAAAAAAAAAAAAAAAATTCAAAGCTGAGACTGAACCTGAAATACAGTTGTAGTTGAAACTATCTTTCCTTCAGGAGAAGTTACCTGGCTCTGCATTGCCTCAGGGGGTTTTCACCACCCATTAAGGTAAAAAGGCTAGAATCTAAAGATCAGGAAAAATAGTAGAGGTAAGGTAACAGTCTAGCTGGAATTCAATGAAACAAACCAAGATAAATAAAAACCCACCTTGGAGAAGAGGTTGAACTGTGGAAACCATTACTGATGGACTACACAGAGAGCTAGAGGTACATAGAACAGCAGAAATCCGGGGGTTCCATTTGAATCAGCTAACGTGGGCTGTCTCATATACGTAATGGTATGCATCACAGATCCCAAAACAAGACTGTAAATCTCCACAATGAGTTATATAATATCCTAATACAAAGAATATACTAGAGCTCCTGGGCGACTCAATCAGGCTTCTGATTCTTGATACAGGCTCACGACATGATCTCCTGGTGATAAGATGAGGGCCTGCATCGGCCTCTGCACTGACAGCACAGAGCCTGCTTGGGATTCTCTCTTTCCCTCTCTCTGCCCCTCCCATGCTTGCACTCTCCCTAAAAAAATAAAATAAGAAGAAGATTTAAAAATAAAATGAAAAAGAAGCAAGAGTTTACTACACAACTGTCCATTCTGGAAAAAAATTCTGGAGCTGGACAACAAACTCACCCACCCCAAGAAAAGCAGACCTAGAAGAAGACAAAGAACTGGAGGAAGGAAGCCTTTGGCGTTCACAGAATACAGAGAGGGCAGCCATACTGTGTGGCTTTTTAATAAAGCTGCTGGAGAATTTCTTTCCATCACACTTCCATTCTTCCAGAAGAACCCTCAAAATGGGAAACAAAACTTGTGCACCCAGTTTTACTTGCAGGCATGGTTTTCTTACATTCATTCCAAGGCGATTAAAAAATCATAATCAGGGGCGCCTATGTGGCTCAGTTGATTGGGCATCCGACTCATGATTTCCGCTCAAGTCGTGATTTCAGGGCTTGCGAGACAGAGCCCTGTGTGCCTGTGCAATGTGAGCACAGACCCTGCTTGGGATTCTCTTTCTCCCTCTCTCTGCTCCTCCTCTGCTTACACGAGGGTGCACACACTCTCTCTCTCTTAATAATAATAATAATTCAACAACAACAACAATAATACTAATTAACACTTTGAAAAAAGACTATACCGTACTGAAGGACTACACTATCCTTTATACGATTATTTGCCATTTGTAAAAGACAGTTAACATTGAAAATGAAAATTTCTATGCTTAATCCAGACTTTAAAATGGATATTTATACAAAGTTTATTTAGTTTGCTTTGGAGGGAAACCAAATTTGGAGAAATAGCAATACTTTCGTGTCACATACTGTCTAGGAAACAGTATACACCTAATAAATATTTGTTGAGTGAATCAGTGAAAGCAGCCCCTGGAATATAAGCAGAGCAGCCTTTCTGGGTAAAAGACAAGGCTGAAACCAGGATTCTTTTGACCCATGAGTGCTGGGACATTAATTATATTTAAAAACTTGAATTCTAAAGGAGTGTAAACTTTAGGGAAATGCATAATATGTCACCTAATACGTTCTTTGTTCTACTAAGTGAATTTCTTGGCATTTATGAGAGTGTATCTTGGCTCTGTGTGGACACACTTGTGAACTACTTCAAACAGATCTTTTTTATCTTTAATTTTCTAACAATGGAGAAATTTTGCTTTGTGTTCATGAAACATACATTTTCAAAGATATTTTATGAAACTGGATAACTTAGGGATAAAAATGTGACATATGTTACAGTGTATTTTCTTTTAAAACTGAGTGGAAGACTTTGAGACTTACTACTCTTGGATTTTTTTAGGGGTGTCATATAACTCTGAAGTATTGAGAAGTAAATTGTGGGGGCACCTGGGTGGCTTAATCGGTTAAGTGTCCGACTTCTGCTCGGGTCATGATCTTGCAGTTCGTGGGTTGGAGCCCCACGTCAGGCTCTGCACTGACAGCTCAGAGCCTGGAGCCTGCTGCAGAATCTGTGTCTCCTTCTCTCTCTGGCCCTCCCCTGCTCACGCTCTGTCTCTCTCTCTCTCTCTCTCTCTCTCTCTCTCAAAAATAAATAAAGATTAAAACAATTTTTTAAAAAAGTAAATTGTGAATGATAGAGTTTATGTTTCTGAAAATGAAAAGAAAAAAACATTCATATTTTAAGTTTAAACACTTACTTTAACATAGTGATGTGCCAATTAAAATCAAGTACATGTCATTTAAATAGGTTTATTCTATTCATATGACAGCAGCTGACCTTTATGGTTATGCTTTACTGCAACAAAAGCTTTGTGGCTGTTATTCAATTTCTAGTGTGAATTGACTGAAAATGATAAAAGGAGTCAAATATCTAGACTGGGTATATGTCTTGGGAGAAAGAAAAATTATTTTCCCACCTCCAGCAAACTTTCTCATTGATCATAAGATTCAAAAGGCAATCCTCAAGACTGTAATTTACAACAGGTGGTAAACTACTTCAACTGTAATACATAGAATGAAATGTAAAGGAGATAGTCTTTGAGTAAAATGGGAAGGTTTTATTGAATTGTAAGCTTCCTGTTTTATTCAATTTTACATCCCCGAGATCTAGCACAATACTTATTTTGAAATAGAAGTTCTATGAGTATTCATTGAAGTTAACAAAATTTGACTATTGGAATTCAAGTGTAGTTGAATTATGTAAGCAATTATTTTTTCTTAACTAGTTATACTTAGCTAACGGTGACAAACAGCATGAAAATGGACACAGAAATAAGTATACCAAAGTTTTGCAAGCATTTTCTGGAAAGGACCAGATAGCAAGTATTTTAAACTTAGAGTATCAAAAAGAAAAATTGAGGCTATTGTGTGGTACCTATATACCTATTTAAAATGTAACCATTTAAAATCATAAAAACCCTTCTTAGCTCACAAGCCATACACAGTCAGAAGGCACATTTGGTTCTTGGGCTGTAGTTTACTGACCTCTGAAGTAGATCCCTATGCAATAAATCTGAAGATTTTGTTCACGTAGGTGACCTAAATATTTCTGTAGATTTGGTCCTTCATGATGCAAATTTATGGACAAAATGGTAATCAGGTGATGGATTGAAATCAATTTCCTGTGAATTTAAAGCAAACAATTGAAATGAATTGTTTAATTATGCCTTTCTGTCACACATAAGTTAGCAAATTCTGGGAGCTCTGTGGGTGATGTGGATAATAGGGCTTAAATAAGTGTGGAGATGCTACTGAGAATGACCTCATCGGAGGAAAGAAAAATCAATGGAATTTAAAGTGCTCCTTAGAAAAGGGATGGATTTAGATAAAAGGAACATATCCTTCCTGACAGTAGGAGGAAGTTCATAGGCAAATGGACTTTGGAAACGATGTGAGGGTGAGTTACTTGGAGTAGGAGCTGCTACTTGCTCTATAGGCATGACAGGTCATTGTCCTTGAGGTCTGACTTCTGACACAAGAGTATCTAGCACTGGGAAATGTTAAACACAAGTGAGGTCTGTTCAGGAAACTGCTACTCTTTGCCAATAGGAATTCTGCATTTCTAACCGAACAACATGTGCAATAAAACATATGTGAGCAATGGAAATTAACTGTAATCAACTTATTTCTGTGTTTTAAATGAGATTAGACTGTGGTTCATTAATGTTGCATTATAAAAGGAGTCACATGACATTTTCCAAACTGTAAGGTATCTTACATATAGTACCTTCAAGTGGCATAATAATAAAATTTGAAAAACTATGAGATGGGCAAAGCCCTTAAATGTTCTGAGCCTTAGCTTTTTCATGGGTCAGGTGAAGAGACTTTACCTAATAATTGCTGATGAGCTATTTATCTTTGAAATGCCAGGAAGCCACAAACTTTCTATAAGTTAAATAGCTAAAGTGCAAAATTACTCACTAAACCACCCAAGGTACACAGATGTAAACATATGTAAACATATTAATGTATAATGATTTAACATGTGAACATATTAATTCAACCCTAGACCCATAGTTCCCAAACTATATGTCAAAGTGCCCTAGGGAGCCACAGTGAACTTACAGAGACATTTGTCAGACACTGTGCAAACTTTTATACGGACATACAGGTTTCCCTCACTATCCAAAATTGGCCAAGCCTATGAAATCATTCATCAGCCAAAATGGCATAAAGCAAAGCAGCAGTTACCACTGATTTATGTGGACAAAATATATGAGTGTTCCCAGAACCAAAAAGTAACCTCTGTTAGGCTTTTCTGATACCAAACATCATTAGCAGATGCTAATATCTTGCTAACAAATGTACAAAATAAATAAAATCTCTCAGATGTTGAGACACCTCATTCTAAGCTATGACGGCTTAGTGCCGAGATGCTCAGTGTAGACCCAGGGGAAGAGCTTGGCGGGGCCTCACTTGTGGCTCAAGTGCCCCCTGCGTCTATAGCAGCTCCCTACAAAGCAAACGATGAACACTATTCTTGCTTTTCACTTTATATATATACATATATATGTATACATATGTATGTATATAAATATATATGTATATATATATACATACATATATATATATGTGAAAATCCTCTTTAGATTTATTTTGGTTAGAGAAAACAGGTAGTAGTATAGGTCTTTCATGAAAGCAAAGTGCCATAATGTGAAATTGCAAAAAGTGGGAGGTATGTATAGTTCAGTTTCAGCTCGTTCCTTTTAACCATATCCTATCTTTTAGAAACTGGCTTTTTGGCAGTTGCTTTGACAAACAGCAGGTACCATGTGAAAATCAAGGTGAAACAGGAAATGAAGGGTACTGTGTAATCCAGTTCCAAGTCCTGAGAAGTGGCACAATGCTCAACAGGTTGTTAGGACATAGACAATCATTACTTCTTTCATTTATTTTTTATTGTTTATGTTTATTTATTTTTGAGAAAAAGAAAGACAGAGAGTGAATGGGGGGAGGGGCAGAGAGAGGGAGACACAGAATCCGAAGCAGGGTCCAGGCTCTGAGCTGTCAACACAGAGCACAAATTGGGGCTCAAACCCACAAACTGGGAGACCATGACCTGAGCTAAAGGCAGAAGCTTAACCGACTGAGCCATCCAGGCTCCCCAACAATCATTACTTCTTAAAAATATTACTATGTCACTAAGCATGCTGTGAACCAAGAAAACTTGGGACCCTCTGACATGATATGTACATCATTTCTGGGTCATGTCTTTCTAGTACATTTGATTTTCTAAGGCTTATTAAGCCAAATATTAAGTATAACTGTCAGAGTAATTGTAATTTAAAAACTCAATCACATTTGCTTTTATTCTTCACTGTTCTAACCACAAAACCACCTAGACTTACAAAGCAACTCCTGACCCACAAGAGGTAAGCGTTCCTAAAGAATTGCATGCAACCCTCAAAAACCATTTTTGCATAATAATATGGTGGTAGTGGGCAAGGGAGGGAATTTTAGTCATTCTCAGGAGACATTACATTCATTATTATTATTATTATTATCTTAGAGAGAGAGAGAGAGCACGAGTTGGGGGAAGGGGCAGATGGAGACTCTCTCTCCACCGGGAGCCTTTTGTGGCCTTCATCACAGTACCCTGGGATAAGGACCCGAGCCAAAATCAAGAGTCAGATGTTCAACTGACTGAGCCACCCAGGCACCCCTAATTATAATTTTTAATGTTATATTATATTTCCATTCATTCCTAGGAGTATGATGAGAATTTAGAACTGTGGGATGCCTGCTAGATGGAGAAAGAAAGTAAGCAGAGAAGATTCACTGGGGTTTAAACGTCTGAATAGGCCATCTGCATGAATTTGTTAAGGTGAGGTCCCATTAGTGAGTATGATTCGTGGACAAGCAATCATTAAAATGTGAAAACTTTTGTGAGTAAGTAGTAAATTGTCCTTTCCATGAAGGTATAAGTACTCCTCAAAGGAGAGGAAAACTTCAGACTTTTATTCCTACTAATGTACCAGTTTCAAAGACTGAGCTTCCTGCTGGAGAAAACTCTAACGTCATAAGTAACTGTACCCAGTATACATGGGAAACTAAACCCAGCAGAAATTAAAATATGGGTCAAAGTAACACACACACACACATACACACACACACACACACACACAATCAAAAATTGCTTTTCTACATAGACTGAGAAAAATCTCTCTTTTTCAGCAGCATGATGCAATGCAATGTACAGGTGCAAAGGAGCAAACAGACCACAGTAAGTCAGAGAAACAGGAAATCAACACCAGCACAAAGGCTGGTGTTTTAAGAACTAATCTTAACTACGTACAGAAAGAGTCAGAGGAGCCCCACCAGATGTGAATTCCCAGGGCACTGATATGAGTAAATAAACCCAGTTTAGTGAGGAAAAAATGCAGATCCAAGGAAATGTTAGTATAAAACCGGGCTCTCAGACTCAAATGCCACATGGATTGGATGGGCAACCAGAAGGAGAGGACATGGGTTGTCGGAAAGAGCAGTGAACCAGAGAATGTTGTTTGGTCAAATGCGTCAGCAATCTTCCGGCTTTTCTGGATGATTATCAGGTGGGAAAGCAATGCCATCATTGTCAGATCTGCTAACTTTAGATGAGTCAGACATCTAGCTTTCTTATGTGAAATCTGCAAATCTTAATATATTGGCAACTAGCTAATGACACAATTTTGGATGCCATAAATATCACACAAACACGTGAAGGCCAAAGTGAAATCCTGGTTTTGCAGACCTTTTGCTAAAAGACTTCACCAATACTAGTATGTAAAGATTAGGAGTCACTTGATAAACAAGATTTTATTACATAAAATGTAATGTATGTATGTATGTGTAAAGAGAATACAATTTCCAATTCATCACTAATATGTATTTTCTTAGTCTGTATTGATTGTTAGAAAATGCCACAGACTAGGTGGCTCAGAACAGAAATTTATTTCTCACCATTCTGGAAGCTGGAAGTCTAAGATCTGGGTGCTAGCACAGTCAGGTTCTGCTGAATGCCCTCTCCTGGGTTGGAGACTGTTGACTTTTTGCTGTGTCCTCACGCGGTGCTAGGCGTTTCTTTTATAAGAGCACTAATCCCATTCATAAGGGGTCTACCCCAATGACCTAATCACTTCCCAAAGGCCCTACCTCCTGATATCATCACATTGAGCATTAGGATTTCAATATATGAATTTTTTGTGTGTGGTGAGGAGGGGCCATAGACATACAGGTCATAGCACTTACAAAGTTTTGGGTTTCTTCCAATGTCTTCCAGGCTCCTTGTTAGAGAGACATGAGTTTCACACCTGGACACTGAACCTGAAAAAAAAAATGTCCTGAGAATTTTTAGTGACTTAATCAAAGTAAGTTGCATTAAAACTGCAGACTGTTTAGGGAGGGCTTCAATGAAAAACTACATATTTTGGAAGTGCCTGGGTGGCTCAATAGGTTGAGCATCTGACTTCGGCTCAAGTCATGATCTCATGGCTTGTGGGTTCAAGCCCACATCAGTCTCTGGGCTGACAGGTCAGAGCCTGGAGCCTGCTTTGGATTCTGTGTCTCCCTCTCTCTCTCTGCCCTTCCCCTGCTCATGCTGTGTCTCTCTTTCTCAAAAATAAATAAACATTAAAAAAAATTTAAAAAACTACATATTTTTGCTTTAGATGCAATCCTAACATATTTTAAATGTAATTTTACACCCAATGCCTGGAAACATAAAATTAGAACAAGAGAATAAGATCTGAGGATATTGCTAAACAATCACAGAATTTAAAAAGAGCTATTTAAGCGCTTGGCTTAGGGACAACTGTTCCATACAATCATACCCATCAATAACCCCACTGGGGCCACTGCTATATTAGAGGCCTATATATATAAATGACACTAAAGAATGACAACTGTGATTTTTTTGAATTTTTGAATTTTTTCATGAATATAGGTTAAGTTAAATTCAACATGTTCTCTACAGGAAGATAGTATAAAATGCCAGAGTACTGAAAGTGCTCTATCATGAATATTTCCAAGTTTTCATAGATTTGTTTTTGAAGTCCTTTCCTGGAAAGCATTTCTATAAGGAACATTTCATTTCCTGAAATTACTGAATAATATGCTATCAATGTAATCTGTATGAGAATGGTACATTGCAAAAAAAAAAAAAAAAAGAGAGAGAGAGAGAGAGAGAAAGAAAAGAAAAAAAAAGAAAAAGAGAGATAATAAATCATTCAATTTCTATCTGATAAGCTTTTAAAATGTGATTTTTTTAATGCTTCCAGTATGAAATTGTCAATTTTTACAACCCCTTGAAATTTGGTTTGTCTCATGGCTTTATTGGACCATTATAATTTGATGGATGTGATATTCCAAACATAGGACTCTAAGCTATCTTCCAGGTTGTGCTCTTGTTTTCTCAAAATGCTGCCCTAATAGAACCTTGAGGGGAAAAAAAAATTGATGCTAGCCTTCTAAAGGATAAGAGACCAAGTAAGAGAAGTCCCGGCCAGTAGTCACCACCAACCACTAGAGACAAGAATGAGTCCCTCTTGGACTACTGACTCTCTGCTGAGCAACCAACTGAGTGAGTGAGCCCAGAGGAGACCTGTGGCAGAACTATCTGGATGCACTCAGCCTACACTGCCAACATTCAGCATCTGAAGCAGATAAAGGACTGCTGGTTTAATCTTTGAAGTTTCAGGATGATTAGTTACACAACAAAAGATGACTAATAGGATGTGTAAATGTCAGGGGTCAGCAAACTTGTTCTTACACAACCAGATGGTAATATTTTAGGCTCGTGGGTCATAGTTTCTTACACATCTACTCAACTCTGCTGTTGTAGGATTAAAGCAGTCATAAATAGCATATAAAAAATGAGTAAGATATGTCCTAATAAATCTTTTTTTTTTTAATTTTTTTTTTCAACGTTTATTTATTTTTGGGACAGAGAGAGACAGAGCATGAACGGGGGAGGGGCAGAGAGAGAGGGAGACACAGAATCAGAAACAGGCTCCAGGCTCTGAGCCATCAGCCCAGAGCCCGACGCGGGGCTCGAACTCACGGACCGCGAGATCGTGACCTGGCTGAAGTCGGACGCTTAACTGACTGCGCCACCCAGGCGCCCCATGTCCTAATAAATCTTTATGTATAAAAAGGGGAGGCTATCACACAAATTGTAGTTTGTAGAACTCAGATTAGATTTAGATACGTTTAGATACATTGTGCAGACACATATTATACAAACATATGAAGAGTTTGCTGGTTGGTGAATAGGATAGAATAAAAAATAAATACCTATGTGGAGAATGGGGATAAGGAAGACAGGAAGTGGATTAGAGATAACTGGGCAAAAAGAATGAAGACTACCAGAGTAAAAAGCTTAATAAGTTTAGTATATAATATGCACATCTATGCATGTATGTGTACCTGTATGTATTAATGTCAGTTTCTCTAAGAAACATTGCTAGCAAATTCATTCTATATTTGTAGCAATGCTTATTTCAGATATGATAGTATCTAGTTTATATTTCTCTGAAACTTGTGTTTCAGATAAATAAATCAATGAATGTTCATTTTAAACCTATTTCTCAAATTTAAACTCATTCCCATGGTGCCATCTCTTAAATAGTAATAAAAGGTTTTGCTCAAACCGAATGCCTGCCTAATCTAGACATTATACTCTTGTGAAAATAACCACTTTAATAGTAATGAGATAGCCCAGTGTGGTAGAGATTGAACTGAGACAGCTATGTAACTATGTGGCTGACATTCCAATTGGCTGCATTGTCAAGACCCTGGATATTGGAACAAATTATTTATAGAATTAAGGGTGATAATAATAATAAGACTGTTGGCAGTCTGGCTAGCAAAAACCCTCAAAAAATCTTTTCTACTTAATAAATATTCCCCTAACTTCATGTTAAAGATTGTCACTGATCCTAGATAAGGATCAAATTTTTTAAATATAGATACTTCAGATGTGTATCTGTATTGAATTCTAATGTGAAGATCTTTGCTAGAATGCTTTGCAAGAGATTAGAAATATTGATTCTCATTTAAGTACTCTTAGATCACTGAAATCTCACTAATGAAGAATTTCTTTAGATAATGACCACTATTGTCTAGTTAACAAACTATATCATGAACATGTAATGCATTAATCCCTCAATACACATGACCTGAAATCTCTAAATAATAAAGTTACCACCTTGCTTTCTGCCTATAATTGATTAAGGTATAGCATTAATGAAATATACAATTCTTGCTCAAAATTCAGAAGGGTATAACTTTTAAGGTGTAATAAGGCTCCAAAACTTGGAAATCATATTTGACTTTCCTTAGTTAGGAAATAGAGGTATGATTAGGTTACCCTGAGTGGGACAATGATTCTATATAAAAAATAAGGTTTATTCTGCTGCCTAGAAATGTTTTGCTTGGTTTGGTTTTGGTTTTGGGATTTGGGGTTTTGGATTTTTTTTTAGATAGTTCTTATGGCTGAATTCTTCTCGTCACTCAGGTCTCAGTTCAAACACCACATTTGTGGAGAAACCACTTTTCACCACTGTTTTAGGTAGGACTCTCCAGAAATTAGACTATGGGACAGAGATGTGCATGCAGGAAGTTTACTAGTCAATGTCCTTGGGTTTAACACCCATGGAGGAGTGAAGGAAACCCAACTGGGCAGAGGCATGCAGTCAGAATTAAGGCCTCAGCAGATCCATCTTTCCCACTAACTCTGGTGCTGGGATGTTGATAAAGAATTATCCCAACTTGCTGCAAAGGAGACAAACATTTATACCTCTTCATCAGTCAAGCATTGAAAAGGGGGTGGGGGCATAATTGTGAGTATATCAGCTCTCATTGGCTGAGGGTAAGTCCCAGAG
The DNA here is from genome assembly GCF_018350155.1 of Leopardus geoffroyi. Lineage (NCBI taxonomy): Eukaryota > Metazoa > Chordata > Mammalia > Carnivora > Felidae > Leopardus > Leopardus geoffroyi. Next base: position 122,675,681 of record NC_059328.1, on the reverse strand, counting down.
GAAGGTCCTGGCTGAGAGCTGTCCACCAAAAATACTCCCAGAAGCTAGGGGAATAAGAGTTTCAGTGCTGTGGAGAGAAATGATGGTGTGTAAGAGCACCCACTGCATTCCACCCCCTGTATTACTCAGATCCTTGTGCTTCATACATGACACTCTGGGACTAGCTCCTCAAAATTCCTGGGGAAACACACAAATGGTAAATGGAATGAGCTATAGTGCATATCCTACAGCTAGTCCAAAGCCATAGATTAAGCTTATTGTTCCCCTCCCTTTTAGTTAATGTCACTGCTAATCTAGGTGTCTTACAGACTGGGTGTTGATGAACATTATGCCAGAGGAGTTTGGGCTTATTTACTATATGCTTCTTAGGCTTTGTCTGTTGCACTATCCAGTTGCCATAAAAAATTGGCAAGAGAATACAAAGAGATGCCTGGTAAATCATCAGATACATCATGTGGGGACCATGCAAATTTTTCCCTGCCCCCAACATGCCACAGTAGCCTTATATTCTCCTGATGATCAAGGTAAACTATCCTCCCAGCATAATTTCTTTATTTATCTGCTGGTGTATCAGTATAAAAAGTGCAAAGTGACTTGGTATCAGCTATAGCTTAAAGTTTAATGAGGCTTTTGTGACTCTTTGCAATCTGGGTCTTTAAAGTTATGGAATCAAAATTTGTGGAAGCACAAATTCCCTAAGTGGGTCCCTGGGAGTAATGGTAAGTGAAGCCATCCCATGGTTCCTATATCGTATATTGTATCTGTTGAGGACACAGTTATACATAATGGTCATTGATGCACAGTGCATATTTTATCCACTGGAGGATGTAGCCCCATCCTCTCAGTCTGTCATACCCAAGCTGGAGTCTCAACTTTGCCTTTATAAGTCTCCTGTTGCTCTATAAGGCTAGAAAATTCGGAGTGCTGTGGTATGTGATGGAGTCTGTGAATCCCACAGTTATCTCCTTTGTTAAAGTGTGGATTACTTAGTTCAATATGATGCTATTTGAAATCCACGTTGATAATATCAAACACTCTTTAGTCCATTGTATAATGGAGCTGATAAGGCCTTGTGGGCAGAAAAGGCAAATCCACTCTTTGGTATATGAGCAGTTCTATTCAAGATGAATTTCTGCTCCTTCCTGGGTAAAAGGGATCTAATGCAATCAATGCACTACCAAGTAGCTCTTTGGTCACTTCAAAGGGTGGTGCCACATTAGAGGTACACCACTAGTTTCTGTTGTTAGCAGGTTAGGCATTTAAAAGTGGCAGTAACTCAATTAAACTGGGTGAGTGTGAACCCATACTATTGGATTTATGCATAGATTCCCTCCCTGTTACCATGGCGGCTCTATTTATTTGCACATTGCACTAACACTGAGATGGCAGATGAGAAAACCTAGCTAACATTAACTGGCTCACTTCAAATTGGTTTATAAATGCCTCTTCTATATTGGATACTCTCTGCTGAGTGTTCACCTATGACAAAAATGTGTTCACGCTTTGTGACTACCCCCATAGATCCATCTACATACCTATTTCTCATATACTGCCTTTATCTCCATCATTAAATCTCCCTTCTTCCAGACCCCTAACCAATTAGGCCATTCACCCTAGCCTATGATTCCATATATATTCTTACCTTGACACCTTTTCTCTTAACACACCAGGTAGGAAACCAGATGCACCACCTGAAGCTCTGTTTGGGAAAGTCTGGGAAGATTTACTCAATATAACTGTTATTCAGGGTCATTTTTTAGTTTGCACTCTCATAATCAGCCAACCACCTATAGCAGAACTCAGTCATTTTCTCATCTGTTAGCCAGTCGTAATGGTCCTCTGTGTGTCTTTGTGAGCCACATGTATGAGCTCAGGGAGAAATAAGGGTATAATAGTGATGGATGACATGAGGTCTAAGCTACTCTCTTCTGCATCTTACCTGTGCCTTCTGTCCCTGCTCTTGCTCTGTCCAAATGTACCTTTCCATCTTATGATTAATTTACTTTGGGCTCATCCCATCTTAGTACTTTTTGGGCCTCTTGGAAATCAGTTAATGATGGAAAGCTCTGGCTGAATGATCGCTTGGACATCTCATGGTCAGCTGACCCATATCTTCTGGGAAATGTTTTTTGAATAGAGTGCAGTTCTCCACTGCAGGTAGTAAAATCTTATACCAGAACCCTTGGGGTCATATTGTGGTTCTTTTATTAGAGCTACAGTAAACACCACACCGCATCATTTCCCATCACTGATATATGTAATAGTAAAGAATCTGGTGGGTCATATGCTCCAAGTAGTATAAGCACCTGCATTCTGGATCTGCTACAGAACTATTATTTTATGTTCTCATTTCTGGTGAAAACTGGCAGCCTTTGCTGTTACCCAGTTAACTGATCAAAGAAATATCCCCAAGTGTGATAGATGCTGTCTCAAATCCAAAGTGGTGTGATAGCTTTGTCTTTTAATTTTGTTATATTGTTTCAGTGTGCCCCAGACCATTGGATTCCTAAAAATATCACTGATGTGGCTGGCTCCTAAATCTTAATAGGTTTTTATTTTCTATTTTCTGGAGCATATGTATCTTTTCGAGGCCCCCAACACATTTATAACATCTTGTTATTCTTGAGTGATTAACATGGTATCATTGATATGGTGGGCTAATCAAAATATCTGGGTACCTGAACCAATTCGGCAGAGTATCTACAGCGTCCACATTTCCTCCGACTGATTATGAATAGGAGGAATGGAGATGTCACCATAGTGCTGGATCAAGACAGTAAATATAGAGTGAAGTGTGTTAGTTTGCTCAGGCTACTATAACAAAGTACCATAGATTGAGTGACTTAAATAGACATTTATTTCTCACAGTTCTGGAGCCTGGGAAGTCCAAGATTAAGATGCCAGCAGATTTGGTTCCTGGTGAAATTTCTCTTCCTGGCTTGCAGATGGCTGTTTTCTCTATGTGTTCTAACACGGCAGAGAAAAAGAGCTCTGAAGGATCTTCCTCTTTTGGAAGGACACTAATCCCATCACGAGGGCCATATTCTCATGACCTCCTCTAAACCTAATCACCCCCCCCACCCCCGAGGCTGCGACTCTAAATACCATCACCTCAGAGGATAGGGTTTCAACATGTGATTTCTTTTTTTTTTTTTTTTTTTTCAACGTTTATTTATTTTTTTGGGGACAGAGAGAGACAGAGCATGAATGGGGGAGGGGCAGAGAAAGAGGGAGACACAGAATCGGAAACAGGCTCCAGGCTCTGAGCCATCAGCCCAGAGCCTGATGCGGGGCTCGAACTCACGGACCGCGAGATCGTGACCTGGCTGAAGTCGGACGCTCAACCCACTGCGCCACCCAGGCGCCCCTCAACATGTGATTTCTTTGGAGGGATACAAGTATTCAGTCCACAACATAGGGGAATTCTGGTAAAGATTTCTTTCATTGACTGAAAGATAAAGTAATATGGACAAAGGTCTTCTTGTAGCCCCAGTCACCCTCCCTCCACACCTTACCCTTTCCACATCTTCCCCTCTATGTAATCATGGTGTCTGAGGTTATGGCAACTACTTTGTGGCCATGTAACAATAAACACAAGCACAAAGGAGGCAATGCACTGAAAATGGTGGAAGAATGATAGTCTTCCAGGTTATTGACAATATCCTTGAGCTGCAAAACTTCACTGGGGTTCTTATTCCATTAAGAGATTTTTCTTATTTAAAGCCATTTGCATTAGTTAATGCAGCCACACATGCTATAAAAATAAACTCCAAAATATCAATGATATACAAATTACATCTCTTTCATGTAACAGTTAAATCAGGGTGTTTCCACCTGGGTGATTCTCCTGCAAACAATGATAACAGAACCATGGCTTCCTTCAAATTTGGGGTCCACCAATCTCCAAACTTTGGCTACAAAATTATCCTGGGGATCACTTCATTTCCACCATTTGGAAAGGGGCTAGAACATAGAAGATTATGCAGGGGAGGTTTTGAATAAATCAGGCCTAGGAACAACATACATCACTTTGCCTACATTCTCCAGACTATATGGTGACTCTTAACTGCAATCAATAATGAGAAATTATGTTTTCCAGAAAGATGCATAATGATCAGCTGAGATGTCACAGTACAGTCTCATGTGCCTCAAATATCCCTTTGCTCCATATTAATTTTTTTTAGTGTTTACTTATTTTTGAAACAGAGACAGAGCATGAACAGGGGTGGGGCAGAGAGAGAGGGAGACACAGAATCTGAAACAGGCTCCAGGCTCTGAGCTGTCAGCACAGAGCCCAACGTGGGGCTTGAACTCACGAACCATAAGATCATGACCTGAGCTGAAGTCAGACACTTAACCTACTGAGCCACCCAGGCACCCCTCATTCTGCTACATATTAAACACCTTCTAAAGAGAAACAACCCAAAGTTCTACCCAGCTACTTACTATCTCCAGCTCAAATTTCAGAATTTTCAGGTGAGGTGCAACATGTTTTTTCATGTTGGGTGTGGCTCTTCATGACGTAGCAAACTGTCAACCAAAGTAAAAATTACTTGTATCCTGACCTAATGTGCACTGATGGAACTGGCAGATAATAACTGGTGATTATGTCATTCAGTAAAGGAAGAAACACAAAGCAATTCTTGGTCCATAGCATTTATGAACCTTTGTATGAATTATGAAGTCTTCCTAAATTGGGGTAACGAAATTCTTGATCAGATCCTGATTCTGTTCTCTTTCATAAATTCCTTTTATCCGTTGTTCTCTGTGGTCCTTGATTGCCCATATCTACAGTGTTTGCTAAAAATGCATGTAGGAGAATATCTCCCACGTGCTTCCTGCTCCTGGAAGGTTTTGAGTCCAAGAATTGTTGTCAGCTCCAAATGCCAAAGACTTTTTAAAAAGCTAAGTTTATGGAAATTTTGTAATACAATTCTTCAAAAACTTAGTAGGTATGATCTATTTTATTCCAGTCATGTTCTGTGTACTTGTAATCATATCCAAAGTTTTTTCTAGATATGTTTTTCAAGACAGATTGATTTAATTGTTTGCCTTCACAGTTTATATTTTAGTTCATGGAGATGTTGGGGCTTTCTGGCATGGTTTCCAGATGACCAGAGCTTTAATCTGATCCTTGTTTCCAGACTACATAGGAATACCCTTTATCATTCAAAATATTCTCTCTTATCTGTTGCTATTCTTGGTCTAAGCAGTAAGCTTTGGTAACCATTTAGCACTCTCAAATCTGGTCTCTTTAATTCCTTTTTAGTTCTTTTGGTGATTTAACCAATTTTTTCTCAGATAAACTTTTTTATTATATTACCATCTCAATACACACAATTATATTACTATCTAAATTACTATATTTTATACTATATTTTATATTATATTTTTATATTATATTATATTTTATATTACATATATTTTATACTATATTTTTATTACTATCTCAATTACCATATTATATTACTATCTCAAAACACACACTCACCCTTATCCTTTCCAACTATTTTCTCTAGAGGTACAGGCTCAGTAGGTGCCAGTCTATTTCCTAAGTTACCATGGGCCATGATTTTACCAAATGGTTTATAGCAACATACTACATACATTGGTTCCCATCTGGACTGCTTTCTCATATCATTAGTTCCCTCCCTGCCTGCTACCCAAACACTCAGCCACTGCAGTATATTTAGTTGTTATAACAACATCCCGTTTCCTTGTACTGATCTCCATTTTAGGCTTGTCAATTCTGCTTCTCACTATCAGAAATAATCATGTTTTGCTTCTCGTTTCTGTTTGCTTATTACCTGCCCTTTCTTACTAATACATAAGTTTTATGAGTTTAATGCCTATCTTTCATCACTTAATCTCCTGTACATAGAGCTGTGCTTGACTCATAGCACACACTCAATATATAACTGTTAAACATATGAATAAATAAGTAGTTTTCTTTGCTCTGTTTCACAGCCAAGATCGTATACTGGGAACCAAATATATGTCTTGTCAGTGTCTTACATGACCATAGTATAGGACCTTGGAGGATCTTATATATACATACAAAACAGTAGCAATCTACTATATCCTTAGTAACAATATATGTGACCTTTTTGGTTCTTCACACTAAGTAAAGTCTCATCAGTGTAAGTAAGATATAGTCTTTTCTTTTTCTTTGCCAATAATTTAGTGAGAGACCACTGCCCTGAAACATTTTTACATAACGCCAAAAATGCCTGATCAACTAAGTAATTATTTACTCAATCTTTTGTTAGAAAAATACCTATTTCATAAAATGAGTGACTGAATTGATTACATTTCCCATGGTTTACAAGGAAAGGATCTGGTTTGGCTAAGATGACTTAGAACTGATTTTATATGTTATCCTTCACATCTATTTGGGTCTGGCTCTTCCTCACTATTGATTGTCCTTCCTTTTAATTCTTCTCTTAGATGGCCACAATCTGATTCTAAAAATCTATATGATTTAACACATTAAAATGGGTTAGCACAGTTATAGATCATTAAGTTTCAAAGACTATTGTTAATATCAATTCTTGCTAAACAAAATACTTATATTTTCTAATAAAATATGTACTAAAGTTAAGCACACAAATCTGATGAATCATTCACTTCTGTTGTTGGTGGTGGTATTGGTGGTGGTGGTGGTGGGATCATTACACACATTTTTAGTGATTACATGGAAAAATATACAAAGAGTCCAAATACATAAGTGAACATATTTGGAAGAGATATTGCATACCAATGGCAACACAAAGGTTTTCATATTTATTTTTAGACACTTTAAAGCATAGGTCAGATTAACTCCTGACATAACCCCATTTATTAAACTTTGTCTCCTAGTTCTAAAGACATGGACATACATATGATTTCCATCACCAAAAGCTATTTTGACATCATTGTGATGGCCTACTGTACTTCTGCAAATTACTTCATCTTTCTTACTGTTTTATGATTCTTCCTATCAATGCCATGTCTCTGATAATGTCACTTTGAACAGTGATTGCATAAATGCTTAGAATTACTGATAATTTCCACAGACAGTATCTTGTAGTGAAGGGAAGTAGTATGGGAATATTTTTCTATTCTGTGCCGATGTCTTACAATGACTGATTTCCTACAAGATGCCTTTTTTGGCATCCAAAGCAAGGACTCTAGTCCCAAGAGATAACTCTGTGCACAAATTAGAAAGGAATGAAAAAAGTTTCCTAAAATAGAACTGCATTGGAAGATGCATTCTGTCTCAACAAACTTCTAAATTCCAGTAATCTCTAATTAACAAAGATTATAACTCCAAACACAGAATTTTGTGAGGTAACAGACATACAAAAGCTTTTTGTCTTGAATATTTTTATATTACTTTGTTTGGGTATTATAACCTGAAGGGAATAGAAACCACCTATTTGACAATCTATTGCTTAGTCTAATTGCTTACAAAGCTGAATTTACTTAAAATATTGAAACTCTAGGTTTAAAAATAAATGATTTAGAAGAAAAAGAGGAAAAAAGGAAGCAAGTGGAAAATACAATAAAGAAGGAGAAATAAAAAAGTTTTTGTATTGGTTACAGCTTTATATTTATTTTATTTCATTTTTTAAGGACTATTAATAAGATTGACTATATGTCAGGTAGCTAGAAACTTAAAGCCTATATTTTAAAAACCAGGCCCATAAATTTGGACAGATACTGTTTTCGCAATGATTCAAACAATAGATAGATAGACAGACAGAAACTTATGTGTAATGATTATATATATGTGTGTGTGTGTGTATATGCACTATATATATATATATATATATATACATAATGCAGCATCTTTTTAACTAAAGTCAAAATGCTCTTATGCATTACCACTTGATCAGAAATTCAAAATGTACTCTAAAATGCTAATTTCCAGAAAATATAATGCCTAAGGCAATTTTACAGTACTTATGATTTGTGCCATTACTGTCTTACTTATTATAATTTCAAAAGATTTATAGAACATTTCTAGTCATTCTTTTTAAGAAAACCTGAACACGCAAAATTTAAAACAAGACATTCTCTTTTTAAAAAGAATATATTAATATATTTTCATCTTTATTTGGAGAAGAAAAGAAGCTGAACATTTATTTTATTGCAAATTATTGAGTGTGCACAACATAAGCTTTTGAGATTACTTTATACAAACTTAATCTTGTCATAATTGTTATTGTGAATCTGATCATGAAGGATAACATTGAGTCACCCATTATTTTTCCTGGTCCTGGTTTTCTCTTTGACCAGGCTATTTCCCAGGGTTATAGATAAACCCTCTCTAAATATTTATTCCTGAGGAAAAAATCTGCTCATTACCAATGTGTGTGTATCGTAAGTGATGTAGATGAAATGGGCAGGGGAAAGAGATTGTGGATGTGTTAATCTGGAGTAGAATCAAAGGCTCATAGCACTTATGGACTAGAGTTTTCAAACTTAGATGCCAGTAGAGGCTTGGAAGGTAATATAAATGGATTGAACAGGCAGGTATAATTCAATAGACTATAGTGAACATGAAAGCCTACACTCTCTCAAAAAGAGAGAGCATCTACAAAGGTCAAGCAATTGTTTTCCTGCTGAAATGTAGACTAGATATTACCCAAAATTAGTATAGGGAGAGACGTCAGAAATAGTTCTTTTACATCAAGTTTCAATTAAATGTGGGGATCTCATTCAAATTATTGAGCAATGTACAAGCCATACAAAATACATCTCTGTGTTGGGGCACCTGGGTGGCTCAGTCGGTTGCAGGTCTGACTTCGGCTCAGGTTGTGATCTCACAGTTTGTGGGTTCAAGCCCCACATCAGGTTCTGTGCTGACAGTTCAGAGCCTGGAGCCTACTTCAGATCTGTGTCTCCCTCTCTGGGCCCTCCTCTGCTCACACTCTGCCTCTCTTTGTCTCTCAAAAATAAATTAAAATGTTAAAAAAAAATTCAAAATACATCTCTGTGATCTACCAACAGAGATTTAAGCCTAATAATAGATCTTGTGTAGAAATGAGAAATTTGCTATAACAGAAGTCTACAAAAATTTCTTTAATTGAATTTTTTAATGTTTATTTTTGAGAAAGAAAGATTGGGCACACATGCATGCACACTCATGTAGGGGAGGGGCAGAGAGAGAATCCCAAGCAGGTTCCTCTGTATCTGTGCAGAGCAGAGCCCCAAGGGGGGCTCCATCTCAGTTGGTGAGATCATGACCTGAGCCAAAATCAAGAGTCAGATGCTTAACTGACTGAGCCACCCAGGTGCCCCTCTTTAATCTAATTTTAATGTTTTCAACATTGTTAAATTATGGGCCCTATCATTTCTTATCATTTCATATTTGTTAGCTTTTTTTTCCATTCATTTATTTGCCTTTAGGCTTCTGAATACTCCTGAGATTATGACCACCATTGGTCCAAAAATCCCAATGACAATGTTAGTGACCACTCATCAGTGGAAGAGAAGGTGGGTGTAAGATTGAGAAATGAATGGAAAGAAGAGATTTAACAGATTCGTTGACAGGTTGATTCAGGGAACTGCAACAATCCCTCTTCTCTATCAGGAGTGGCAACTTTTCATCCATTTGGGTATCTGTAGCTATGTGGAACAAAAACCTGAATTCATGTCATTAATGGTGTTTTATGTTAAAATAGCAACAGAAAATTCTAATCTAGGCTATCAGTCCTAGGCAATAGAACAAAAAGAGCTGGAAGGAACCAAATCCAAAATTTGGGTAGAGAAACAATAATTTTTGAAGGCAATAATTAGCAGAACAGGCAAACAAAAAATGGCTGAAAAATTATTGTACATAAAATTCAGCTACTGGTGGAACTGGTTTCACTCTACCATTTCTCTCCCCTCCCCCTCCTCCACACCCCCACATGGGCTCTGTTTCCTGCTAAATTACAGAATAAATTAAACTGGTTTCAGGACAGAAGAAACACACTCAGGGGATAGTTCTGACATGGCTACAAAAGGTAACATCTCTATGGCAGATCAAGTTTTGCTTTATTTCTGTTCCACCTTTGCTCCCTTGAACTAACCTTGTCAATGGTGAGCCATTTCTTAGTCACTGAGACTGCTCTTGGAAACAAGTTGGCTTCCCCTCAACCCAGACCTTTGGGAGACAGCTTAAGCAAAGGTTCTGTGCCTCAGGCAATGAATCTCATCACACTGTTTTCTCATTTAGAGTCGTTCACTCCAGCTAGCTTTGCCCTGACCATTTTAGTACTCAGCTGACATGTCAATTGTGTCCTATGCTGACAAATGTACAGATGTTAGCTCTTGAGCTGCTATTGTCTCTTGCTTCCAGCCTGAGGGTTCCAAACAAGCCCACTTAGAAGGCTGTGAAGACGAGCAAACTTTGAAGTCATTGAATGAAATACCTTATTTTTTTTCCTCAGTTATCTATTTACAGTGTACATTCCACATACTTCTGTTTTTTTTTTTAATTAAAAAAAATTTAGGTTAAATGCAGAATTTTGATTCTGTCCTAAATGGCAGATACATTAAGTCATTGGCATTCCTTTTTGTTTGTTTGTATATGTTATCATAATGTCAGATTAAAAAAAACAATCTGGATCTAGGGAAAGAGAAACTTTATTTGAAAAAAAATACTGCAGTGGAGTGGGGGGAGGGGATGAATTATTGTAGCAGCAGGAGGGGGTTATTAGGAAGAGCTTCTAATCATGAGATCTGCCAGCTTCTCAAATGTTAGCCAGAAAAAGCCCTTTTCTTCAGAAAGAGGAGTAAACAAAGCTACAAAAGGGTTGAGCTTTGAGGAAGAGTATGAGCAAGGGTGAGGTGGTCTGACAGTAGAATGTTTTATGCAGAAGTTTGTCTGTTCTCAGGATGAGGACTATGAAGAGGGGTTATATGTAGGCTCAGGCTAAGGGTAGATCAAAGTCCAGAGGACTGGGAGGAAAGAAATGTAACCAATTTGGCTATAAGCATTTATCAGTGAGGACAAAATAGTACATCCAATCATTTATGAGGCAAAGAATGGGAATTTGGAAAGTCTGTGTCTGGCCTTGTCAGAGGTGAACAAGTGGAACATCTGTTATTTTATATAAGTCAAATGGGGAAGGGTGGTTCCTTGCAGTAGGGATGGAGGGATTGCCTAATCATTGCTGCTCTCTAGACTCACAAGGCCCAGATAAAATTCACCATCATAAATAAGAATTTCACAGTAAGGTACAAAGAGAATGATAAAGAGAATCCAAGTTCAAGGGATTAGAATCCCATTGCGGGGGCGGGGGGGAGGGCAGGAGGAGATTTCCCAATATGATAAAGCTCAAGAAGGTAATCCATACCGATAGAGAAGTGGTTCTCAGTTGACAGTGATCCTTCACTCTGTCCTCTGGGGCATCTGGAAATATTTTTGGTTGTTGCAAATGGAGGTGAGGGTGCTACTGGCTGTTTAACATCCCCCATGAAATAATTAGCCAGCCCAAATGGCCAATAATGCCAAAGATGAGAAACTCCGCTTAGGGGGAAAAATACAAGTTAGAGAACTGGATAGTTTGCTGCCATTTTTGGCTGTGTAAATGGTCATAAGTAGCTAGCTTGAGCCTCGATTTCCTTATATATTAACTGGGACAATACTAGTTATTTCATAGGGATTGTTGTGAGGAAATAAAACCTGACACCTACCACAGTGCCTGACAAATAAAGTCAGGTAGAAAAAATGAATTGCTTATGCATTTACCAATTCTCCTTCTATTTACTTCGATCCATTTCTCACATTGGCTCTTCTGGATTAACTCTTTTAGTTATCATTCATTTCCCATTAATTGGGAAGAGAGGTTAGCCATAAGAATCTGGCTTTGGGAGGACAAGGAACAAAGCTTTAGTACCATCAGGATTAGTTTGATGACCTTAGGCAAAGCAACTTACTCTGTTTTAGTTTTCTTAACTGTCAAAAGGACGAAAGACATTTTCCCTTATCTGTCTCAGAGATGAAAATAAATGACTTAATAGGGAAAGCAATGGCTTGCCCAGAAGAAGTGATCAATAAATGATTTTTGCTTCAACAACATGTGAAAGCACTTTCTGAAGGTATGAGCATTATCTAAATTGAGGGACCTAAGTGGCTATTAAAATTTATTTCACTATAATTTATTTACCTAGTCTTTTGTTGATATGGGTGCTCTTTAATTTTTTTAACTTCTATTTTTATCATTTATCATTTATTTTTGAGAGAGAGAGAGAGAGAGAGTGTGTGTGTGAGAGGGGAAGGGACATAAAGAGAGGGAAACACAGAATCCGAAGCAGGCTCCAGACTCTAAGCTGTCAGCACAGAGCCCGACGAGGGGTTCTAATGAACCACGAGATCATTACATGAGTTGAAGTCTGACATTTAACTGACTGAGCCACCCAGGTGCCCTAAGGTCTATTTTACGTTAAAGAAAAAATCTTTATAGATGAGTCTCCAATTAAGAGTGCAAAATTCCTTCCACATTCATATCCATTTCTACTCAGGATAGTTAATTTCTCTTAATAGTTTCTGAATTTTATTTGAGTTCTGTCCTTTATATACTTAAAATAAATATTTTGATATTTTTCATGATTTACTAATTTTTGACAGTATTATTTGATTCCAGTCTTTGAAAGATTAATCATACAGTGACTTATCCAACCTTCTGTCTTTTTTTCCTTTCTCCCCTAAAGTTTATTGCTTCTATTATTATTTTAAAATTTCTATGTTTATCAATTTCGCATTTGCAATGTAACTAGTTGTGTTCCAGTTTTACCATGGGTTGATTACAAATATATAAGCACAATAAAAACATTTACAGTTTTTGAATTATGTAAATATTTTAAATTATGTAACTATGTAACCCAAATACTGAAACTAAAACTGTAAAGAAAGAAATGTAATCTTAGGATACTGAAATTTTAATGCTCAAGAATATCCTAAGCATTTGCATCTAGTGACTTTTCCTTTCTATTCATTTGAGCTTACATATATATATAATTTCATGGACCATTAATTCATAATTATCTTGTCATTTTCTTTCTTGTCTACTTAAAAAAAAATCGTTGTGCACATTCCTATTGCATTTAAGTTTCCCCAGGTAGCAGACTCTGAGACAGAGATCTGTGTTCAGGAAATTGAATTGATTGGGCCCTGCTTCTAAGGATCAACATGGTGTGGAATGAGGGGATGGAGGATGGATTGAAAAAAAAAAATAAAAGCTTGTCTGTGAAGTAATCCTAACAAAGGCCTCACATGATCCCATGAGGATTTCTTGACCAGAAATGCTCCTTCAGAATTATCCAAAATCAGGACAAGGATATAGGCATTGGGTGTGTGTTACAAGGAGGCATGAGGTTGGGACAAGATTGGGAGGTGGGTGGGGAGGAGACCAGCTGCAAACTGTCAGCAGTCCAGCAGCTGGGGAAATGCATGCTCAGACCTGAAAAGGGTCTTAGCCAGGGAACGAATCCAGCAGCCCCCAATAGGATCCAAAACAATCTCTAAGGAGTCATTTTCATATGAGGTCCTTGAACATTTCAAATACTGGATTGGTTTTTTTCTTTATGCTTCACTGAGAATTTGTCTGAGTTGACTCCATTTTCCTCAAGTTGTATCTTTATTGTCTTTTCAGCAGTAGTGTTCTTATCAGAAACTGATCTGCCAGCAGATTCTCATGGTACGTTGTACCTCCTTTTCTCCCTATGGAAGGTCATGGAATTTCTCTTTACCCTATGAAATTATGTAACTCATCAGGTATGGGTCTTTTTTCATTCTAGTCAGCAATAGAATATGAACATTATCTTCATATTATAATATGAAGATGTATCTTTCTTTACCTAAGACCATCTTTATTTTATTATTTGTTCCATTGTTTCTTAACACTCATCTCCATTCTTTTCAACTAGGATTCCTATTCGATGATTCAGTAAGATCTAGAGTCCTGGGTCTTTCCTCCATGGGATAAATCTCTCCTTTTATTATGCTTCCCTTTGTCTTTTGCTCTTTTTGTCTTCTGGGGCATTTTGTCAATTTTTCTTTTCAGATCAACAACTACATCCTTAGTTTTGTTCATTTTACTTTTCCTTCTATATGCTGACTTTAAAAATTGTCTAGGTACTTCTTTTAATACTTTTTTTCTTTGACAGCAGTCTCTTTTATAAATACCGTAAATGCTTGTTTTCCTCTGAATACACTAAATATATCTTGTAGATGTTTTCTTCTGTGTATCATTTATATTTCTGCCTAGTCAGCTATATGTTTCCCCACTGTAGTATTTTCTTTAATATTTTTTTCATGTTTGGTGATTGATGATTCAGCGTTTCATGAATAAAAACAACTCGTTTGATTAGTATAGGTTGTTTTCATAGGTTTACTCTGCAGATAGATATAAATATTTTTCCCTAAGTGACTATTAAATATGCATGGAGTATGCATGTATGTGTGTATAACTGTGGGCTAGGTTTTATATATACATATATATATATATGTATATATGTGTGTGTATATAGGTATATATATTTTATGTGTGATATATTTATATATAATATTTACTTATAGATCTATATGTTAAATATATAATAGTTTGTATAGTTATATATTTTATAAATGCTATATTTCATGTTTGTTTTATATGTTTTACATGTTATGTTATATATGATTTATACATTTGCATATATATGAATACATACACCCTTTTCAAATACATATTTATATTTATATGCACATATATACTATGAGTCTGTGTGTTTGTTTAATCTAAATGTCCTGAATGGTTCTTCCGTCCCCAAATGTCTCCTCTGTTAGCCTCAACTTCTCATTATTTTAAATATTTTCAGAAGGTATATTTTTGGTCATGTTTTTTGTTCTTTTCTACCACCAACCATCCTAGCTTTACTTCTCATCCCCAATTCTACACCCTGGCCCAAGGAAGACATTTCCAATCTGATTAGTCAGCATTCAAACAATAATGAAGTCATGCTCCCTAATGTTGAGTGTGCATTAAATCATACACAACCACCTTCTCTATCTCTATTTCTTTTCAATCTCTTTTCTGTCTTCCTTGATGTTTATATGTAGGTGGAAGATCTCATCAGGGGCCAGGTTTCCAGAACTGGCCATCATAAGCTTCTTCTCATCTTTACTTTTTTAACTTATGTGACCAGTCTGAGGATGATAAGTTCTTGAGGTAAAGATTTCGGGGCAACATAAATTCCCATATAAGCTACTAAAAATTGGACTTTACCAGAGCTGTGTATTAGGGTATCAGGCTTTTGTAGAGCACATAATAATGTGTTTTGTTTCCTACTCACTATTATTCCTTTTGTGTATTGCCCTTCTAAAAACACAGACAAAAGAAGGTATGATAATCAGGAATTTAATGTGAGGAATACCTTACCCTAATTCCTGATAGTACCCATTCATTTGTTTTCCTAGGTCTACGTGATTCCATTTAAAATTATAACTATGAAGAATAAATCATATTGATAGGGATGCCTAGGTGGCTCAGTTGGTTAAGGGACCAAATTCAGCTCAGGTTATGATCTCACAGTTCCTGAGTTCCAGCCCAGCGTTGGGGTCTGTGTTGACAGCTCAGAGCCTGGAGCCTGCTTCAGATTCTGTGTCTCACTCTCTCTGCCCCTCCCCATTCTCTTTCTCTCTCTCTCTCTCAAAAATAAATAAATGTTTAAAAAAAAATTTTTTTAAAGAATAAAACCCATTTATCGGTTAGCTTCCACCAAAATTTTTTCTCAGACTTTTACTTACAATCGATCTTCTTTGTGTGCCACCAACCACGACACCCCATCTTCACCCCAAGCCCACTCGGATTACTGCATTTTCATTGTAACTCCACTTATTTAATTTCTCCTAGGAGAAAATAAAAGAGCATTTCAATACAAGTGAGTATTTTTTATACTGATAACACTGAAGAAATCTAGTTTAAATAATAAAATTTCCTTCATATAATTTTTGCATTTTATCTCATGTTAGTAACAAATTACTTTTGGCATGCCTTTCTCTTGATTAGGGGATATCAACGTGTTTCTAATTTGAGTTTTATAAGTGTAGTATTAACCAATTGGCATAGATTAATTCCTTGATTTAACTAGAAAGCTCAAACAAGGGAAGTGGGACAAAAATGGTTTGTTAAGAATAAAGAGGATCCAAAACATCCCACTACCTGCAAAGGGCAGTCCTTAGTAACTTACCACTTTGAGAAGAGGTGAGCAGCATAGGGCAGAACGCAGTTACAGGTACACGTACGTTGTGGGTGTGCATTGAGGAGGTGGGATGGGGGATTGGCAGAAGACGGTCTAGAAAACTGTTCCTTCTTCACAGTTTTGACAAGAGCTTTTGTTGTTCCCCAACATCACTGTGTGGAGAGGTAGTGGGACCAGAAAGCCTTATTTGAATAAATGACAGAGATCTGGGAAAAGAAGGGTGAATGACCTGAAGGCAGAAAGGTGTGAAAAGGCTTGCCTGGGAGTCTGTCACTCCGTTGCTGAGGCAACCATTGCTAGCATAAAAATAAGGTCCATTGTTACCTTTATGGTTGTGTTGAGTTGTTGGAGGAAAATTAGAAAAGAATTTGGATCATCCATTCTCAAGAGACCCATTTGAATCATCGAAGCTTAATGTCATTTGTCTGTATCTCTTTCAACTATGCATTCCACATACCAATTTGCTTAAATGGTGGATGCACATGCCAAATCTAATTATCCCTTATCTCACAAAGTCATTAATCATTCCTATCCATTATTCATTGACTACCGATAGCTACTCCAATCTTTAGTACATGAAACTTCAATATGCATTAGAATACCGTGTTTATGAGTGGCATTTATTTCTGAAATGTACTGCATGGCATTTCTTAGTTAGATGAAGGATTCTTGGCATGGAAGCTGGTGGTGTGTTTTATGTTGCTCTCCTCATAATCTATAAATATAATAAAATAAAAACAGTATGCTAGAGACAATTGTGAAGCTGCTGATAATTATTCATTGTGATGTTAATTAGCACAGTGGAGTGGAAATTTTGTGCAGCCTAAACAGTATCCAAGAATTTCAAAGCACACGGAAGAGAAATTGTAACTTATCAAAAGTATCAGTGGGGAATGATGTGAGGGGAATATAGGCCTAGTTAAAAGAAAAAAAATAATGTGAAACAAGGGTAACTATAGCATCCTCTAGCTATTTAGCATCCTCACAATTCATATTGCCTTGTATGTATTTTGACCTTTTGTGTTTGAGTGATATTGAAATACACGCGAAGATCAAGTTCAAGCCCCTTTTACTTTCACATATGTAGTCTATTGCATAGCAGAGATTTGAACTCACATCTCATGACTGCAAACCAGAGCTTTCATCCATGGACACCAAGGGATGTGACCAAAATTTTTTCAGTGCCTCCTACATAACCAGTTATGTAACACATATTATATTACATATGTAATACATATTATTTTCACTATTGAAAAGACTATCTATGTTAATATCTCTATTTATATCTGTAACATCTATCAATTGATCTAGGAAGAGTCAAGGCACATCATGGTTAAGTATCTGGCCCGGGTTTCCTAGATAACAAATGGATTTGCCAAGATTTGAATCCTGGTCTGTCAGATTTAAACAATAATCTGACTATTTCCAAACACTCTACCTTTTGCTGGCTTCATTTAATGCTGCACAAGTAAGAACTTGCTCTTTCTTTATAATATAAACTAATGTTAAGTTTCAAAGATTCTGTGGAGAACACTTAATCCAACTCTCTTATTTTAAAGGTGAGAAAATGGAGAAGGTTACTGCTTTGCACATATATATAATTATTGTTAAGGTGGTTTTAAAGTGTAAATTTCCTAGCTTTTAATCTTGTTGATACATCCCCTACAATACCACAATTTACTCTTGAGCTGCTCATAATTGGAATATCCTATCAACTTTTCCTTTCATTTCTTCTCTTTCCAGCTAAAATCTTTGTATTGTAACATTGAACTCATAACCTTCATCTTCCATAAATCTTTACCAAATTTCCAATGCATAAAAATTTCTCTTTTCTTGGAATTAACATAACACATACATGGTACAATTAATCCACTCTTACTTGCTGTATCTTTTTATTTATCCTTCCTTGTCATCACTCATCCTTTTAAAAATATGTTCAGATCTTGTCCCACCAGCTAGACAGAAAGTTCTGGGAGAAAAACTTGTACATTTCCTTGTAGCTCCTCAGTCTTCTCAGTATATTGACTTTGCCATGGTAGGTGCTGAGTCATTATTTGGTGATTGCTTTATAAATTTTGGTGACGACAGCAAATTATTTGGTTTATTTGCAAGGTACATCAAGTCAAATAATATGATATTTTATCATTGAAATGAAAGAAAGAAAAGAATTATAGAGGTTAAAAATTCACTGTCTGCTACCTCAGAGGTGGAAACTCAAAATAGCAATTTTACCAGCCAGCTTTTTCTTTTGTGTGCCAATAAGCTCCATATTTCAATATGCATTGCCTGAAAATAATTGCTAGTATCTCTATTTCAAGGTGTGTCTATATTTCACATATTTTTTCACACCTTTGGAGCACTCACTTGTACACAGTTTCCTGAAGAGATTTTGCAAGCTTAACATATGATGAAAAGGAAGATGATAAGGACTGCCCTGATCTTGTTAAAAAACTTACGGTGGTATGAAAATATATAGCTACAATCAGAGGAGCTTAACAGAAGGGGGAAGAATGTTCTTTTTGTTCTCTTCTATAAATATAGATAGATAGATAGATAGATAGATAGATAGATTTCCTCTAACACCTTCAGAGTAACCATGCTGAGGGGAGAGTGGAAGAGCCTGGAGGAGAGAGGAAATACTGGAATATGAAATAAGACTAGATTCCCAAATTCAAGGATCCTCAAGGGTGGCTTTTCAGGGATGATTTTGCCAGACAGTAACTTTTATCTTAGCATGCCTTCCTTCTCTAAACCCATCCCTTCTCTGGGATAGATTCCAATTTTGATAAATGACTCCAGCATCCAGCTAGTATCTCAAGCCCCAAACCTAAATGTTACCCTTTATTCCTTCCTCTTTCTCACCTACTACATCCAATCAACCACCACTTTCTGCTCATTGTCTCCCAGATATGTCTGAGAAGTCTTTCTACTTTTCTCTACTGCTATCACAATAGTCTAACCAACACTGTGTGGGATAAGCTTAGGAATCCCCTAGGCTTACACCAATGGGTTAAAAAGGCTTAAAGAAATAAGTGCCATAAAATGGTCACACCTGAGTTTGGGTAAACTAGATTGGCACCTCAAGAATAGGGGTGCAAAGGCACCCTGAGAATAGGCAGGTGCAAAGGTGCCAGGAATAGGAAGGTGCAAAGATCCCCCAAAATAGAGAGGGGCTGCAGAGTCCCCGGAATAGAAAGGGAGAGGCAAAGGCCTAAAATAGTTACAGCACAAAGGTGCCCAATACATAGGTATATGAAATAAACAAGATTAGATATTCAGGGTGGAAGCACCCCCAATTTAGTACTATAGCAGAAAAGCTGCTTTCACAGGAGGAAAGGACCAAGTTAGGTAAACAGGTAAATTGGGCTATAGACCGCTGCACTACAGGTGTAGCAGCCCAGAGTGGAGATGATTAAGAAAAGAAAGTTGACTTGTTAACTCTGAGGTTATTTCCCCTGTCTCATCCCCAAAGCTAGCTAAGATAAACAGAGGTGCTACCTCATGTCCGCTGTAAACAACCCTCCTTCTGATTGCCCAGCACCCGGATTTTGTTTTGTATTAACCCAAACCCCTAACCCCAAATATCCTCAAGACCCCCTTTCCCTCATATCCACAAGTTAATGTTCACAGATTCATTGTCCCTTTGTGCACGTCCATTGCCATGTTTGTAAGCATTCTGATCCTAATAAAAATGGGTCAAGGACCCTTATTCAGGGTTCTTGTTTTTTCCTGGATATTAGCCATGTCTTGCTTTCAGTCGTGCGTCCTGCTTTTTTGCTAAATGAGAGAACTTTAGACCCAGAGTCTACAACACAACACCATCTCTTACCTAAACTATTTACTCTTTCAAACTAATTTCCATCTCTTTCTACCATCAAATATGTACAGAGGTTAAGATTGCTATAGCTCCAAATGAGCTTCTTTGATTGACCCCTACACACCTCTCCAGGCACATCTTTGCCATTCATGTGTTGATTATCTGATCTCTGGAACCACTGGTTAATTCAAATTTCTTATATATGTAAGACTCATTTTGGTCTAAGCTTTCATATAAGCAGCTTCCTTTTACCTACCTTGGGCTGAACCATCTCATATCTTTCCTTAATTCCTGTTGTTATTTTAGAACTCATCTTAAGAAGCACTTCCTTGGGGGCATTTATTAAGTGACATTATTGTTTGACTACTCAAGACTAGATCAAGTTTCCTTTTATATGCGGTTTCATAATAACTAGAATTATAACTAATTACTTATGTAATTATATGTTTTTATTCCCTTCTATCATGTAAATCTTATTACATTAAGTTTGTTGTGACAAATGGGCAAATGTCACTAGTGTCTAAAACAGTGCCTAACATCTAGCTGTTGTTTATAAGTTCTTATTAAAACAATCTATCAACCAATGGATTAGAAAAATAACTAGAGGTACTCTGATTCTATTCTTTGACTTACTAGGGCCTCATCCTACATCTACTTACCTGGAGAGAGCCAGGGACACCTTGGAGATAATCCTTCCTTATTCCCCATTTTAATTTTTTTAATGTTTATTTGTTTATTTTTGAGAGAGAAAAAAGAGAAAGATGATAGAGCAGGAAAGGGGCAGAGAGAGAAAGGGGGACACAGCATCTGAAGCAGAGAATTTGAAGCAGGATTGAGTCTCTGAGTTATCACTGCAGAGCCTGACACAGGCTGGAACCCATGAACCCTGATATAATGACCTGAACTGAAGTTGGATGCTTAACAGACTGAGCCACCCAGGCACCCTCCTTAGTCCCCATTTTAGGTAAACCCACCAAGTCCATGCAGTAATATAAAAAGGCCCTCTCCATTGTTTTTCTGTCAAAAGTTCAACTGCTTCTCTCTACTGTCACTGTGGAAGGAATCCCAAACACTAACAGGAGCATTCATGAAGATTAGTTAGGCAATTTATAAAGTTGTTCATGGCTAACTGTGTTAATCTAAGGGTTCAAAATTCAAGTGGTAGAAGTAATGATATCAATAAAATACCAAGATAAAAAAAAGTCTTGGGGACCATAAACAAATATTTCTCCTCCCTCATTGAATTAAAATTGTCCCTGGGCCTGCAATGTAAATAATGATAAATATTGTTAAAGGTTTTTCAAACTAACTGTAAGTAGAAAAAGGCAAAATAAAGACTAGAAACTTGGATCTTGTCAGGTGCCTTAAAACCTGACCTGTTCTTGGCAATGTGGAAAAAAATGACATTTCCAATTCAAAGAACACCAAACACATACAATACAAACTTGGAAATCAATAACATTGGAAGTCAACATAAGATTTTTAAAATTATTTAATTTCATTGTTTCTTTAAATAGTGGGTCATTACAGATGTTTAGTTTGACTTTAAAAAATATTTCAGTTAGATTTTTAAAAAGCCATATTATTAGACTAAGTAAAACTCACCTGTTTCATCCTGGAATTATATCTCTATTTTCACAGTGGACCTAATACAAAGTTTTGCTGAAAGGACTTCACTTGTTGAATATTTCTATTCATAAAATTTTGTTGTAGTTTACAACATCTTTGCTATTGATTAAAAGTATATAACACTTCATTCATTTCAGGTTGTTTTGTGTTTTCTGTGTTTAGACAATCTTGATTGACTATGAAAGCTCTCTTTTTGTTAACCTGGAGTAGTTGAAACATATTTATTTAAAAGTAATATTGGGGCACCTGGGTGGTTCAGTCAGTTAAGCGTCTGACTTTGGCTCTGGTCATGATCTTGTGGTTCATGGGTTTAAGCACCACAT
Organism: Leopardus geoffroyi; assembly: GCF_018350155.1. NCBI lineage: Eukaryota > Metazoa > Chordata > Mammalia > Carnivora > Felidae > Leopardus > Leopardus geoffroyi. The sequence continues at coordinate 122,653,700 of NC_059328.1, read as the reverse complement.
CAGGCTCTGTGCTGACAGCTCAGAGCCTGGAGCCTGCTTCAGATTCTGTGTCTACCTTGCTCTCTGCCCCTCCCCCGCTCGTGCTCTGTCTCTTTCTGTCTCTCAAAAATGAATTAATGTTAAAAAAATTTTAAGAAATACTAATGATATACACAGATACACTTGGCTAAGAGTTTTCAAGTGAGAGAAAAGGTTATGACTGAAGTGGAGAAGATAAGGTATATATAGAAAAGTCAGTTGTTTTGTACATTTAAAGTTCAATTGTTCTTTTTGTTCTTGTTGTTCTTGTTCAGATGATCTCTCTCTTGTTTCTTTTTGTGTGTCACAGACATTTCTAGTCCTCTTTTCCTAACCTAACCTTTCCCTGATTACAGACATTGTGCTAATTACTGTGATTCCAAGGTTCGACACAGCCGGCTTTGTTCCCACTTCTGCAAAAACACACAGCTGCATCAATATTCAGTAGGGAGTTCTTGAAAATAACCTAAGTGGCATTTGGGAATAGATCTTCCTTCAGTGGGTAAATACCTATTCAAATCAACAAAATATACATTCAGTAAGCATATTTTTGAAATGCTACAGACTTTCCAAATGAGTCTTTTTACAATGAAAGATTCATAATATGCTAATACAAATGTAAATATTATACCGGGTCACATCTAAGGATGGGAAAGTCTAGTAAGTAGAAATGCCCATTACCCTGGGGCTTCAAGATTTTCTGCCAGAAAAGATGCACGGTGCTATCATTTCCTGACTGTAAAGGACCAGGAAGTTGTGTTGCTATTTGTTTTGTTTCATTTCGTGAGTATGTATAAGCACAAGGTGCAGGCTATAGAGACTAGAATGTGTTTTGTTTTACTGATATACGCTGATCCTCTTGTTAAAATTGTTAATTCCTATTTTTTAAAAGTCAGAAATTATCACATAAGTACTAGATTTCTATCTTCTCTGGAAAACCATGAGGATCTGCCTACTTTGGGCCCCATTCCTGCTTGACAGCAAGAGCTGCTGCTGGGTGGTGGCTGCCCCCTCAGAGGGAGGTTGACTCTCCAGTCAGCGACCTTACTGGACTGTCAGCCTCCCACACACTGAGGGTTAGAGTCAGGTACCATTCATCTATTGTTTTTCTAAGGTTAGAGCTGACAAAGTAAAAATTTTTATACTTGTGGAATGAGTGTGGTAACATTAAACATAGCCAAATGTGGCTATATGTTTGAAGTAAAACATAGCGCAAGGGTGTAGTGCAAGAAAGTAGTATATTTCCTTGTGGAAGGCAAAGAACATTCTGTGGATTTAATTTGTAATGTGTCTGTGTGAAAGACTGCATCTTCAACACCTCACCCACTCTAGCCTGCTACACAAATTTATATTAATTTACTTACCTCTTAGGAGTTTAGTTTATAGCCACTATGACATGGAGTGAGCTGACTTTTCTAAAAGAAGTGTGTGAACAGGAAAAACTGGCAAAGGATACTCCCAATGTCAACTGCATTATCTCTGGTCACATTGCATTCCTGAGTGATTTTAACTTTATTTTGTTTACTTTTTTTATTCTATAAAATTTTCACCATGTGCTTGTGTTATTTTTAGAAACAGAAACAAGAATGTATTTTTTTAAAAATGAAAGAAATGGTTTGGTCAGAATACTAAAGACATATTCCCTATTTGTTCCCCTCTGGATGTAATTAATGCATAGTTCAATCTTCATAGAACCTAACCCAAAATGCAAGGGTCCTTATAATCAGCCTTGCCAAATTGATTTTCACTCAATCAAAACCCTCCTTTCCAGGCATATTGATTTTCTCATTGTGGCTTAAACACACCTGAACCCTGAACTGTTTCCTCCTCTACATTTTTATTTATTCTGTTAACCCTCTCAACTTCCACCCAAACCCAGAATATCTTATTTTATCAATGCTCAAAATACTCAAATCATTCAATGTCAGTTCCAACTTCTCAGTAATGCCATCCCCAGATTTCCGAAATGATCGCCAGCCTCTCTAACTGCAATTGCACTTAAGTGACTATAGCAAACAGTTTAATCTTTACAACATTCTCTTATTTGTCCTCAGAGGAATAGGACTAAGTCCTTGAAATAGCAGTAGTTTTTATTATATAAAATAGTTTAATGGTTTAAGAAAACAAATTGAGAAATTTTAGAAACAAAATTAACCATATTTATTTACTGTAGTAATTCTCAGAGTCATTACAATTTCCATGCTCTTCTGTTCCTATTGTAGAAGAGAAGTTTTCATATATGGCATTTTACAAACTCTTATCAGCATCAAATTCTCTTTGAGTCTCTACTTCCATTTTATGGAATACTATTCTGCAAAAGACTCTTTGGGCAATGCTACTTCATAATGTACTCTTATGTTTACCCCTTCTTCTAAACCAGCTAGCAAGTTACTAAACTGAGCTTGTTCTTACCACTCTTTTTGTGCTTCAGTGTCCTTGAACAGCTCTGAGCACTTGGTATGTACACCACAACCAGATGGAGATAAGAATGGCACTAGCAATGTGTTATCCATGGGCTAAGATGTTGGAGCAGTAGCAAAAAGTGGGGAGGGGGGATCCCAGATTCAGCAAACAGGAGTAAATACCTAAAAGAGCACTAGGTAATCTCTGAATATCTAACGTTGTTTCTCTCTTCATGACACTTGTTCCTAGTCATGTCTCTTCTCTCTGGACCAAATGGTTTCAGACTCACGCTTCATGTAGCTCTCCACTGTGAAAGAGGCTTAAAGAGATAAGATCTCTTCAATTCAAGGTGCAGCCTCATTTTTCCCTCTACAATTCTCAAATTGATAGAAACTTTACATCTGTCATGTCTTCTTTTAAAGATGAACGAAAGGAAGGTGGATGATAATGCATTCAACACCAGAATGAAGGGCCAGTTGAAAACCCTTCATGACATGCAAAAAAAAATAAAATAAAAAATTAATCCAAAGAAATATTTTAACTGTCTACTTACCATCTCTAACAAGTGTTGACCATTGTTTATTTCTGAAATACTTATGTATCTATGTACTAATTATTAGCATTTTGTTTATGTTTTCTTATACTTATTAAGATGTCCTTAAACTCTCAGAGGTTCTGCCTCTGTGACTCTCCTGCAGTGTCTCTGCAAAGGAGAGGCATATGCAGCTTAAATAAGAATTTAGTACATTCTTAATGAATACATGAACTACTTGTAGACAATGCATTCTTGTTGTTGCTCTTTGCCATGTTTTTTTTTTTTAATTTTTTTTGACGTTTCTTTATTATTGAGAGACAGAGAGAGACAGAACATGAGCATGGGAGGGGCAGAGAGAGGGGGAGACACAGAATATGGCCTGCCTGAAGCAGGTTCCTGGCTCTGGGCCGTCAGCACAGAGCCCGATGTGGGCCTTGAACTCAGAAACCAAGAGATCATGACCTGAGCCGAAGTGGAACGCTTAACTGACTGAGCCACCCAGGTGCCCCTGCCATGTTTCCCACCCACCCCCTCACTCCCTTGGCCAAACTAGGTCCTTATTTTGCATTTATGTTAATTACATTCAAAACCCATGGGCCTTGCTCATGCACTTTCCTTTACATCCTTATTTCCCAAAGGGTCGTCAGGGAACCAGTACCACAGGCATCACCTAAGAGCTTGTTTGAAATACAGAATCGTAGGTGCAACTCCAGGCATAGTGTATCAGAATACGTGTTTAAACAAAATCCTTTGGGGACCCCTGGGTGGCTCAGTCAGTTAAGCTTCTGACTCTTGATTTTAGCTCAGGTCATGATCTCGCGGTTTGTGAATTTGAGCCCCAGATAGAGCTCTGCGCTGACAGCGTTGAACCTGTATGGGATTCTCTCTCTCCCTCTCTCTCTCTATCCCTCCCCAACTTGCACTAGTTCTTTCTTTTTGTCTCTCTCTTTCAAAATAGGTAAATAAACTAAAAAGAAATCCCTGGGTAATTCTTATGCTTACTGAAGTTTGAGAAGTTTTGTTCTATTTCTCTTTTGGACTTCCACTGTGGTCTCAGACACATGGCTTCCTGAATGGCTCCCCTCTCCACTGTCCCTGTTATCCAGGGAGATTTCTTCAGCTTTTCTCTCTCCTCCTTTCAGCAAGTCACCTTGGATGGGACTGTCCAAACCACTTTCACAATTAATGTTCTGTCCAATTACCACCCTTCTATTCATATATCTTCTGCTACCACTCCAAAAATTAAAAAAAAAAAAAATTTCTTAGTACCTGCCTTCTTCTAGCTTGCTAGCTCAGATAGAATGCCCTTCTCCTTCAAGATACTCTGAAGAGTGACCGACTCCACTTTCTAGGCATTCTTGGTCTTATTGTCTTCCTTTCTGCTTTGTCACTCTCCTGAGGCTTCTTAAAGTCACAATTCCTTAAAATTACTGAACATATTGAGCATTTTCCAAACTTCAATTTATGCCCTACTCTTTAAATCTCTCTTTTCTCTCCATTTCTGTGGCATAATCCTGATCTGATTTTACAAAGACTCGGATCTTCCATTTTAATTTCCCTACCTCTCCTTTTTTATTAAATATATTGTCTACAGCCACCCATCCTCACTTTCTCCTTTTATCTCTCTACACATTTTCTCTAAGTAATATTACCTACTCTCAAGGTTTCAACTACCAAGTTCAGTGCTACCGGTTCCTTTGATGGAACTCCTGAGTTCCAGCCTCATGTTTCTCTTTGCATATTAGATATCTTTCCTTGTCAGCATGCCCCAAACTGAACTTATTTTCTCCTCCTTTATTCTACTCTATATTCCTTAGCTGGGCTGGTAAAACTGAAATGCCTTTCTCCATTCCTCCTTCCCTTTACCCTCCATATCTAATTATCTCTGAGTTCTGCCAATTCCACTGTCTTAATAACTCTCATTTCTAGTCTACGTCTCTTAGCATGTTGTTACTGACTTGGTTCAGCATTTCTTCATTATTTCTTACTTGTACTGTAATAACTGTCCCCTACTAGATTTTCTTGTTCTTCACCTGCAGGGCTGTTTCTAATTAATCTTTCTCACTTCCTCCAGAGTGAAAAAGCTTTCTTCTTCAAACTGTAGTCACCTCAATGGGTTTCTCCCTGCAGGTCCACCAAAGGCAAGGAAGGTCTCCTGAGTTTGCAACAATGTGAAAGGGACAGGAAGGTAAATAATCCAAATGATATATAGTTTCTCAGGCAACATTTCCTTCTAACAACTATGTATAAATGAAAATAAAGCAAAAATTTTACATTGATTCTGGGTCAGAAACATGACTGCAAATTTTTCTTAAAATATTCTAGCTTCATCTTTAGCTGGTAATTCTTAAACTCCACAACTTGCTCATCAAATTTACGTGTGGTTTATTCATATACATGCAACATCTTCCTCCTTTACATCTTTGACTTATATCTGAAAATTCTACTCAGTGATAACCTTCTTTCATTCCTGAATACTCCATCCCCATTTTCCTTTTTCTTTTCCCAAACCTACTTCTTCTAAAAGGGAGTCTGGAGACAACTTATAATTCATGGGCTAATGTTGGGAAAAGGGAATTATTCCAGGAGTTTGTGAGGGATTCCAAAATCAAAACAAGAAAGAAACCTCAAAAATCACCATTTTATGAGTCAAAAGATGGGGAGCAGTATTACTAAAAAGTTCTTTCATAATGCCAGTACCAAAGTTAAAGCCTATGAAACCAGAAATCCAAGATCCTGCTAGGCAAGAGTGTATATAAGGAGAAAAGTCTGTGGCAATCACTGGTAATTACAATGAGACACTGCCTAACACACTGCCTGGGGCTGAAGTTCAAGCACTTGAAGGGTTCAAAGGTCAGCCTGCAATGTTTATAGGAACTGGATTGGACAGGCACCATCCCCTGTCCCTTAGGTATGTGGAACAAATGCTTTTTATTACCCTTGTATCCTTTATTCTACATTAGAAAGGTGACTATGTGAGAAAGCCCAACCTAAATGTGGATGCATTAGGGTTCTCTAGGTTAATAATAAGGGTGACAAGCAACTCCTGGCAGAGAGCCTGGCAGCTCCCTCAGGTGGGAACTGTCTTATTGAAATCTGTCTTCCCAGGGCCTGTCATACCCCTAGGCTCCCTATATGCATTAATATGCAAGTCTATTATTTGTAATGATCAATTCTATGTGGCTGTAATTAGCAAGAAACAAACACAGGATAAATGCAGAAGAAATTGAAAGAAATATGCAAAAGAAATATGAAAGAAATAGAAAAAAAAGTTGAAACACATAGAGAAAAGCTGAAAGTTGCACAGATTTGTCTGCAATGACTGTTCTGGTGTTCATCTGGTTACCAGGGTTTTCATGGATCAAAAATACAGTTACACTGGATGCCATTTGGGAAATGGGGACATTTCTAAATGTAACTCAACTATAGGACTAACAGAAAAATTAGTGTGCAAACTTGAAATTTCATTACTGTTAGAACAGTTAGAAACATTCCATCTACTCAAACCAGTAGAAAATCAGGTATTTTTCATATGCACTCGTCAAATCCTGCCAGGTGGATAGCTTTTGGAACCTGTTCAAAATGTTACCAGAGTCAGAAGAGCTAGGAGTTTTGTTAAAGAATCCCTCTATCGTGTCTACAAAAGTAAATGTACAGTGCATGCTTCCTTTGTATTCCCATACAGAAACTAACAAGCAGCCCTTTAATGCTTCTTTTCCTTTCCTCAAGAACATGTAAATATAAGTTCACACATGAAAAGTGATATTAATGGATAATTCTTAAAAGCACAGATCGACCAGGGATTTCTCTTTAGGGACTTAAAGATCAAGGAACTGACTTAACACTGAGTACTTACTAGATTCCAGGATCTTTTACTTGTGGGCATTTAGATGGCTTTTCTCATTTGATCTTTATAAAAACCCTGTTAAGTAGGTATTATAAATAGAAAACAAATGAGGAAAAGTAAGTGAAAACAATAACAAATGAGTGCTTAATTAATGCCTAAGACTTTTTTAGACATGTAGATTATCTATTACCTAAACCTCATTTTGCAGATGAGGCATGCTGCTCAGAAATCCCAGGTGACTTGCTTCTAGAAACAACACTTTTAAGTGGTAAAGGAGAATGTGAAGTTTTCCTAATTGACTGCATGGCCCAAGCTTTTTTCCTTTCAAGCACCTGCAATCTTTACTTTTTTTAAGAGTCCCCATTGCGATTGTCTCTCTCCTTTTTAAATGTTTATTTATTTATTTATTTATTTATTTTGAGGAGAGAGAGAGCACATGAGCAGTGGAAGAGCAGAGAGAGAGGGAGAGAGAGAGAATGCAAAACAGTCTCCACATTGTCAGTGCAGAGCCCGATGTGGAACTCAATCTCACAGAACCATGAAATCATGACCTGAACCGAAATCAAGAGTCAGATGCTTAACCATCTGAGCCACCCAGGCACCCCTATTTGCTTTTTAATCAGATCTCCTTGCGAAGGAGTCTGCCAGATAGTTTGTATTTGCCCTCTAATGCCTAGCACTGTGTTCTACCATAGTCAATAATCAATAAACACTGGCACAGTTGATGGAGGATCTTTAGCGTGCTATTAAGGAACACTTGTCAAACTTCAGGAACTGCTTTGGCCTCACATTAATAAACAACTGATGATGATGAACCTTTTAAAGAAAATTAAATTTTTCTCCTCTGCAAACATGTTTTGTAAAAATAAAAATTTTATTATTTGTGCTTTTGAATGTATTAATTTTAAATACAGTTTAATAACTAGAATAACAGGAATAGGATTGGAAAAAACATTCCTTTTATGAGACATAACATAATGAGACATAACAATTATTTGTTATATAGATTTAAGTACAAATTCATAGAACTCCTTATAAAGAAATTACTGAATTACTGATTGTCCTATGCTTGAGAATCCAATCAAATATCTCTTAATAGATAATTTCATATATATGCTACTAATCAGTATAACCCCCAAATAAGTGTAACAGCTTGAGCCTTATCCTCTACACATGAGCAAAGGAGATGATATTTATTATGTCTGCTCTGAATTAGGTAGCTAGCTAGGTGCATACAGACTTCCTAATGTTATATTCCAAACAATCATATGAAATATGTGTGCCTATAATCTTAATCAGATACAGAGACTGAGTCTAGGAAAGGTTACATTAGTTGCCCAATTCACACACCTTACTTGTTAAGGCCAGAATTTAAACCTGCCTATGTAATGCCAAAATCTTTGTCCATTCTACTTATAGTATGCTAACTTCAGTGACTCAAAATACAAGGAAGACACAGTGATGCAAATGCAGCCTTCATCTAAAAGAATCAGAGCAATAGCATAATGGATAATAAAATATTTATAATATCTACAGGGTCAAGGATAAGTGCATTTTTGGGAAAAAAATGACTGGAAGGAAACACACCACAATGTGAATAGTGGTTTCATTGCATTACATTTTGTTATTTTAGTAATGGAAAAATTTAAACTCATAATAAAGCAGGATAAGTGCATTTTAGGACAAGGCTCTACATCAAATTATAGAAGAATTCTGGGAGTAGAGCCCTGTGAGGCTATAGTCGAGCTTGGACAGAGGGAGAGAACCTTCCACACTGCTGCTCTGGCTAAACACAAACTATGGTAGCTAGCACTAATTTGTGAAATTACACTTTTCATTTCAAACCCAGGATAGGAACAGTAGTCATGGCTGGGTGGGAATGCTGAAAAAGAAAACAGTGCTGAAATCTTCTAGTTATTTATTTCCTGGCATAGGCAGGCAGGTACCAAACTGATTAGGCACGCAGTAGGCTAGATATTGGAGGTAGAAAGGTGAACAGTCACGCAGGGAAGTCCAGCATCCTAGGGGATCGATCACCCTACTTTAACAGGGTCCTACTCCTTTATGGCTCACTTGAGATGGGGTGTTCAGGCTATCTCTCACTGTATTGTGTACCCTCTCCCTGCAGTTCTGATGGTGAAACACAATCCAGAGACTGTCAAGAGGAGAGTAGAATGGTAATGAAAGCAAACAGAATTTAGTAGTATTTATTCCTCCTCCTGCATAGCTTTTATTCCCTTCCTCACTTCTTTCAAATATATGTCCTCTGCACAAATTCTCCAGTTACCTCCTTGCATATCGGACAGGTTTGGAGAATATATCGATTTTGGCTTTATCAACAGCACCCAACTACCTGTTTTATGAAAAGGAAAACAAAACTCAGGTTTTACATTCCGTGTTTAATGCCCAGAAAGAAACAAAGACACCAGCATTGTGATAGTGCTGCCCGATTGAATGGCCTACCCGTTAGAACACTGTTCATGACTTAAAATGGAACATTGTAAAGTTCAGTGAAACAGTGTCTGGTCCCTGTACAATGAACTTTGGTTCTCTCACCTCCTGAGGAGATATACCTCAACATGGTAAACTGAGGTATTTTTAGTTCTAGTGAATGTGAGTGGTGATATGAAACCACCAACCTAGCCCAAGATGTATTTTCCTATGTGTCTCTGAGGCTGGATATTCAATCTTTAATGTTTTACAACCAATCCTCAATCAGTGCATAAAAGGCTTTTTGACTTCCATCTCAAGGATCAAAGGTGAGTTTTCACGGGGTTTGCAACTCTCATGCCGTAAATGAATGAGCCGGAAAGTCGTAAAGCTTTTCTCCCTCCCCTTTAACTTGAGGAGTCAGGCCTGCTGATTCAGTCTCATGATGTCATTCAGAATCTTCCACCTGAAGAGTTTTTTAAGAAGCAAGAGACAGAGAGAGCACTTAGGCAAAGAGGTAGTGTTAATTATTTATTTTTAAGGAGTGGGGAGAACGGGGGAGTGAAAAGAGATGTCTTGTGTCTTTGAGGAGTCTTTCATGAAACTTTCTTTGTGAAACTTTAGAGGGCGGAAAGAGCAGCTACTTGGTTTCTCCTGAAAAGAAAAAAAAAAAAAAAAGTGAATAGAAATCATGCAGCAAAGGCTCTGAGGTGGTTTCTACACACACCCAGATCCCTGTAAGCCTAGGTATGTGTGTTAAATTGTCTATCTGGGAAAATTTGTTGGGAGTCTATAACCGCGAGAAAGCACTTGTGTGAGTTCCGTCTCAGTATTTCTGTGTGGATGTGGATGTGCTATGAAGATATTTGGAACAAATGGCAGTGTTTTTCTAGCTTTTATGCATTCTCATAGTGTTTGCAGGGACACATCGACTGGGCAGAGTTACAGCTATGAGCAAGAAAGTAAGGACATAAGATTTCAAAAATTATTTTTCCTAAAATTTCATGTGTATATTCTCAAGAGATGTCCTCAGGTGCTCAGTCAGAACCAATGTATTTTTATGTTATGACCTATTCTACCAAACATGGCTATCTCATTTCGCAGGTCAAAACAGATTAAAAGGGGAAATGCTGCTAGCAGTCGGCAAAGGCAAAAATTGCAAAGAGATAGATAGAAAAACCATAAAGCAGACATAGAGATTTACAGAGCCACGAAGTGTGAGGACACCTATTTTAGGAGCCGGCAATTACACCTCCGCTAATAATCTTTGGGGGCATAGCACAGAAACTGATGTTCCAAATGTTGACCAAAGTCATCATATTTAAAATCCCCAGGGTAAGAAAGCAGAGAGCAGTGTAGTAATTTTAGAAAACTGCCCATCCAAAATAGATTTTAAAATATTTTCAGTTAAAGAGAACATTTCCCTTACCAATGATGTGGGATAAACTATGTGTTATTCCATTTGGGCCCAAGGTTCAGTTAACTCAGTGTTTTCAGCAGGTGCTGGTGGTGGCTACTCCCTTATGTGGTCCAGGTGATTCCACTCTTTTTCAACAAGGCAGTGCCAGTGCAGTTAGCATGCAAACCATGCACACGTGTGGGGCGGTGGGGGCAGACGTGAGGAGTGGGTGGGAAGTGGAGGTCATTTGCATTGATGGGAAGTAAACTCAAAGGGTATATCCAGTCTCACCTTCATAGGTAAAGGGCATCTATTTGCTTTCCATTTTCTGATAGGGAGTGATAGATTTACAAGTAATACAATAAATAGAGCCTTAGGGAGTGCAACAAAAGAATCCCAGCCCTGGCCAGTGATTTGATTTGCTCTAGCACATCTATCTGACTGAGCCATCTGGCAGAAAAACCAGTGTATCAGCAAAGCAAAGGGTGTAGCCGTGAGGCAGGCTAGCCCCTTATCACACAGGCTGGGAAGAAAGCTCAAGATGTGACAGGACTGAGGCAGGTCAGTTACCCAGGCTGCAAAGGCTATCAACATGGAAAAGGAAATGAGAGGTCCACACCAGTGTGTTTGACCAGGCCAGGTGCAGAAGGCATCTAAGCTCAATACCGAAGAATGTCTAACAGGTGGGCCGGGCATTAAGGGCAAGTCGGGCTCTAGTTAAGAAGACACTGACTAGCGCTGTGGTTTAAGAGAGCATTCCATTCGTAATGAGGGGGAAGGAAGGACACTAGGAGGGAGAAAACTTTCCCCAGGTGGAGAAGTGATGAAGCAGTTGACAGGGGCACCTGGGTGGCTCAGTTGGTTGAGCTTCTGACTTTGGCTCAGGTCATGATCTCACAGTGTGTGAGTTCAAGCCCAGTGTCGGGCTCTATGCTGACAGCTTAGAGCCTGGAGCCTGCTTTGGATACTGTGTCTCCCTCTGTCTCTGCCCCTCCCCTGCTCATGCTCTGTCTCTCCCTCTCTCTCTCAATAAATAAATATTAAAAAAAAAAAAAAGAGGTTGACAAAACTCGAACTAAGAAGAGTTAAATTACAAAAATTCAACTGAGTAAATTTAAAAGATGGGCTTTATTACACAGTTCATAAAATGGGCAGTATGCCACCTAGCAAGTAGAGGCATTCCCAAGGAGTTGTACAAAAAGGAAAGTTTTCATAGAGGAGGGGTGGGGCAAGAAAGTGGTTAGCAAAGGAAAGGATGATTTCAGGCACAGTCTTATGCTGAGGACCTCCTCTTTCTTTGAGGGGATGGAGAGGGACCTTCTAGCGGGCTCCTTTGCACTGACTGAGAAACTGACCAATTTCTGGGGGAGGTTGAAATTGCAATTAGGTTAGGTCTCAAGCTCTGGTTTGGAAACTTGGTCTAAGTAACACCATTTTGGGCCTCTGGTTTTCTTTTTAACAAAGGCCTATCAAGAAACAGGAGAGTTAAATAGATGAATAAGGAGGGATATAGAGAATGTTGTGACTTAGAGCTTATGCAACCACTGTGTTCCAAACACATTTATGCTATTAGACAAGGAACTAATTCAAAGTTCTATTCAACAATGAGACTTAGGCTGCCAGTAGTTTGCAAAGTGTTACATGTGGCTGTGCCAGACTGAGAAATGTGGGTCACCAGTAGAGAGCTCAAGGTGTTCAGAGCTTAAAGATATGATGTAGGGACTGGCAGAGTCACTGGCATGCCTTAAGAAGAACCTTACAGAATTGGAACAAATATGTGTTTTATTCTAATACTCTTACCCAAAAGTCGCATACACAAGTGCTTGTCAATTCTCCATCTCCTCTCCACATAGTGGGGGCTTGGGTAGCTATATGGAGGAAAAAGGAAAAAGCTTTTCAGGTATTTTTTTAGTACCCTATTGAACACATCACTGCATTTTAATCTGGGACAGAGGGTGGAAAAATAGCATCTGGTTAATCAGAGGTTTATAGATTATTTGGTGATACAACTTAACTGTGTTGATGAAATGAAAAATTGTGTGTCTTCCCTAGAGCAGCATTATAAAGCATCCTGCCTGGTACTTAAAATTGATTGTGCATTATATTGGTTAAAGAGTGGCATTTTGGAAATAAAATTAGGGCTGATTTGCATTTGTGTTGAAATAGTTGCGCATGCATTTAATAAGAATGGTTTTTCTCTTTTCTTCTAGAACACATTTACAGTTTGCATTAATTTATATTAACTCAATGTTTTCACTCAACATTATTTTAAAAGATAAGACAAACATAGATACAATTACTCACTAGGAAAATAACTCTTGTGAGTAAGAATGATTGCTATATATTTCATTTGGGAAAATAAAATGCAAATGTGTTTATTAATTAGAGCACCAGCGGTACCTCAGTAAATAAACCAAGGTGATTTCATTATTTTAACTGACAATTTTATAAAGCGCTGAGAAGCATTATATATCATTAATTTTCACACCTAGAGTTGCATTTGTAGATGCTATCAGAATCCTCAATCAATATCTGTTTATTAGGATTTAAGCTCCATGACTTTGCTGCATTATTTTAAATTTACATGTATTTCCTTGATTCACAATCTACAGTAAATTCTTATAGCTTAGATGTGGGCAAAATGTTTTTGAAATCATCATTGATTTCTAGGAAGTAGAAAAAATGAATTTCGTATTGATGGTAAAGGAAAACTGCTATGTGTGATGCACACAGATTTATAATTTAAATAAGTCTTTATTCCTCCTTCAAATATGATTGAGAGTTATATTCTCTCTAGAAACTTCCATTTTCCAAGAGGGTGTTTGCAAAAGCATTGTATTAACAATTAAAATAGCAACTATTCCAGGAATTATAACAGAGAACTTAAAAATATATTCAAAAAGAACAGAATAACTATATTATTTAATTTATGGTATATTATCTTTGAAGAGGGAGTCAGGAGACTTAGTGTTCAAAAATTTTAATCACATAAGTGAAAAAAAACTTCTTGCTATTATAAAAAATCATGTTGTAAGTAGTGTCAGAGACAAAAATAAAAGGGAAGTTCATAGATTTTGTTTTCAATTTTTAAGTTGATATATATCATCAAAGGACTCTGGGAAGACATTCTCAATTTCTCTCTCTCTCTTTCTCTCTCTCTCTCTCTCATACACACACACACACTGTAAAAGCTTCACATTTTAAAAGACCAGGTAAATACTACTGAGACAGTGAAATATATAGTAAACATCTGGTTGTAAATCTAAGCGTAATCATCTAGAAAAATTGGCTACAAAATGGACATTTTGGGCTGAGTATCAAAAGTTTAATAAATGAAGCTCTGTCAGGCAGGAGAGGGGACTGAGTTTCAAAGGAGCCCAGAAGTGAAAAGCAAGCATAGAAAGATGTGTCTGTGATACATTAAGGGCACCAACAGAAGAGCCTGAAATGGAAAAATCTGAGAAATACAATAATAAACAAAAGCTTGACACTATTTTGTTGTAAAATAACTTGATGATTACATGTTAATGATACATGCATGAATCTATCATCAAGACAGGGACATGGTCAGTAAACTGGCTCGAATATGAACCTCATTGTCCCAGACAAATGGTTCTAGGCCAGAAAATCTAAGCTCTAGAATGCTGGATCCCAGTGAGATCAAGATTTACACCTGTCTGTCAAATGCCTCCCAAGTGGCAGACCCCATGCTGTGTACTTCAGGTATGGAAGTGGACAAAATAAACAAAGGTCTCAAGGTGTGGAGTTTGTTATACTAGAAGAAGAGATGTAATAAGCAAATAAACCTGTTCCATGTGGTGATGGGTTTCACTAAGAAATAATAACAGTAATGAATCAGAGTAAAGAAGAGAGAAACAACAATGCTATTTTACAGTAGTTGGGAAAGAACTTTCTGGCACAGTGGCATTTGACAGAGACTTGAAGAAAGTGAAGAATGAGATGTGTGGATTTTAGAAAGAAGTGTGCTCCTGTCAGGAAACATCAAGGAGACTCAGTTTAAGGACCAGTAAGGTGGCTAGTGAGGCTGTAGGATGTGAGCAGAGGGCCATGATGGGAAATGATGGCTCAGAGGTCGTGACAATAAAGGGGCCAGATCATTGAGAGCCTTTGGGGCACTATAAGAAACTTGGCTTTTATTTTCATTAAGACAAGAGGCCATTGGACACTTTTGAGTAAAAGAATGACATGAATTGAGAAAATGTTTTCTCTGAGAAAATTCAAGAGAGGTGAGGGTGTAGGAAGGGCCGACAGCAAGCTTTTGCAACCATCCAGACAAAAGATGTTAAGATTTCTAGCAGTGGTAGTAGTAAGGAGTGGTGGGATCTGAGATCTGTTTTGAAGTGAGGGTCAACAGTGGTTTCTGATAGATTGGATATGGTGTGTGAGAGGAGAGAGATGGGAAGAGAAAAGTAATTGATGACTCTGGATTTTCTCTTCCAAGTAATTAGAAGAATGGAGCTGCCATTTACTGAAATGGGGTTGGTTATGTGTGGGAGATAAATCAGGGGTCTATATTTGTGCATGATAATTTTGAGATGCCCGTTGGAATTTCAAGGACAGAGGAAAAGATGCAAAGCATTTATCTTGGCAAGTAAGAGAATGCATAGAGTAGGGGAATATGGTAAGTTTAGCAGATCGGCCTAAAAATCCACCACAGTTTGTGAATTTCCCTAAGGGATGTTAACTTTCAGACAGGAATGAAAACTACTGAATAGGACAAGAAGTTACAGCTGTTCAGTTAAGTGGTTAAGGCTACTGAAATTACTTGGAGTTACTCTGACATGTACACATTACGGTGGTGGTATCACAGGGGAGAGGCTGCAAAATGTGTGGCTTAGAAATCTTCCCTCACTGATTCTCACAACCTCATCCTAACATGAAAGTCACCAATGCAGGAGAGAAATTTTTCTAGCTTCTTTCAGAAGCATTCTCAAACTAGGAACCAGAAACTTGACATTTATGAAGGGAGGCAAAGAGAAATTCACGGAATGCATGTTGTATCTCAGTCATTGTGTTTGTTGGCTTTTCACATATTATCTTAATATGATCCCCCCAGCATACTTTTCAGATGAGACTCTTAGCTCTATTTTAAGGGTGGGGAAAATAAGGTTAAATCATTATACCTAGGTAACACAGCTAGCATGGGCTAGAGCTAGCATTTTGCTTTACTTGTAGTCATTTCTATCTTAAGTTGAAAAGATGCTTCCAAACATTTTGGTGTAAGGTAGGGGTTTAATAACTTAAGTGCATACAGCACATTAATATATTAGATTCTGGAAAGAAACACTTCCAGATTTGTAATTTTCATGAGGAGAGAGTCCATAGTATCCCATATACAGGTGTATTCTTGTATTCATTCATCCATCTAACATTCATTGAGTGCTTTTGATAGGCAAGGAGCTATGTACTCCATAGCTAAATAAGACACAGCTCTTGTTCTCAAGGATTTCCTATGCTATCAGGAGAGTCAGATAATAGCACAGTGTTTCTGCTTTAAAGGCTGTACTCCTCTTGCTGTTTAATATTCATCAGCTGCCTATAATCCTGGGCTTTGCAGAAATCATTCACTGCCTTCTGTAGTGATCAGTTAATCAAGCATGGCCACAAAGGGGCTCAAGCAAGGGTGGTACAAGTCTAGATTTTGGAATTCAGGAGAAGCTTTTGCTTGTCAGAGCCCAGGTTCTAACTACAGACAAAATCAAAGCCTGGGAAACAAAGCAATGTGTGCTCTTAGGTACCCTGAACCCAGGAGATTAGCCCAAGGAATGGAGGTCGGATGAAAGCCAACACTGCTGATCCAAATAGAGGCAGACCAAGTTTAGAAATTCTAGCTCAAAAACTCAAATGTTTCAGAGGGGAGAGTTATTTCTGAAACATGAACTAAAAAGTAGGGGTGGGTGTGGCAAGGCCCAGAAGCTCCCAGAGAGGGATGACCAACTGGGACACCCCTCTGGATCCTCTTGGGTCTCACACTCTTCTGAATGGACTCTATAATTTTCTCTATCTGGACTCAGGGGAAGAAGGTCTGCTCCCTGGGAGAGCTTACTGCTGTACCAGTAGGAAGAGACAAAGGTCAGACCCCAGGTCCCCACCTCTAGAGTTCCTTGGGAGTCCACGGAACTTCCATTTCTCTTTTAAATCCACTTCACTCTGAGTGGTGTTTCCCGCCCACCTCCCGAGGGGCCTGCTTCCTTTGGTGGTGGTGGTATGGTGTCCCACAGGTGACTAGTTGCCTAAGATTGAAGTTAAACCCCAGAATTGAATTTGAGCTTTTATTAAAGGGCAAGGCTTTTGACCCACTTTTCTTTGGTGATTTGCTATTTCCAGAGAAGGTCCAGTGTTGAGCTCTCTAGAATTGGGCTTGAGATTTCTGGAGGTACTGAGTTCTAGATTCCCCTGCCAGATTCGCCTGTCTTAGGATGTTGCCCATCCCTAGGAGGGACAGAAGGCCATATCACGGCAGACATGGATGAGCATGATGCTGTGAGGTTGCCTGGAGTTGACCTGGAGTTGTAGATGAATGGCAGGCAGAGGGATGCATCATTTATACCTGGTAGGATAGTCCTTCCCCAGCACATGGGTAGATGGGTAAACTATAGTTCCTTTCAGAAGCTGGAGGTTGAATCACTATTTATGAAACTAAAGTAAATATATAGACAGCTGTAAGTGATGGTTCATTATGAATATTAAAACAACAACAGTATTGGTACTTCCCAGGCCAAGGGGATTTAAAGTATTATAGGATGCTCGGGTAGAACAAACTTTATCAACAGACCTGAAAAGATTAGTAAAATAAGAGATGAAATAGATGACAGAGAATGAATGGATCTGCTCAGTGAGTGGGGGCATTACTCAAGGTACAAAATAATTTCCACAAGGCTATGAATTCTATATGTCACTAATGCCAGGGCAGGCACAAAAGGTTTAAAATGCATTGGGATCTTCCATATGCCAAATATGTTACAGAGTCCAACAGATCCTACTAGGAATGGCTATACCTGAATAGAGTTTAGTCTCCTGAATGTCAGATCAGTTCTTTGATCTAATGGCATAAATATTTTTAACATCATGAGTAAGGTGAGACCACATTGGAGTAATTGTCTCAGACACCCACGGGTACCCTGGCCTGTCCCCTTCTGTATTATCTCCCAGTACTAGTAGAGGGTGGAGAGCCTCCCAGGTAGAGCGTCAGCCAGTCCACAGATCCTCTGAGCAGATCTCCTCCTTTCCTCAGGGAGAGACGGTCCTCACTTCTCCAGGACCCACTTACATATCCTTTTGAAACTATATCAAGCAAAATACTGGAATAAAATGCAGGTACGATTTAGGCTGAAGTCCTATATGTTGCATCATGTCAGAGAATCGTGAGGGCTGTGTATAGCATAAGGTACAATGCACTTATTTTTCAACATTTAAACAGTAAAACTTTTAAATCATGTATTTGGTCCACTCAGTCATTTGCAGGAAGGTAGAAAGCTCCTGAAACATCATTTTTGGAAGTTCAGAGTCTCACAGAGGCAACCAGGGCCATCTGATCAGGACATCCAGGAATGGGAAAAAGGATGCCCACATCAGAGAGACCAAGTGGCACTGATTGACTTGAGATGATACTGGCACATTACCAGTCAGGGCTCTGGAGGTGACTTCAGTCCAGAGGTGGTGACAAGACAGTTTGGTTGTAAGAAGGGATGGAGAATTGGGGTGATGTCCAAAGGATTAAACTGTCCTCAGTTTCTTATTAGAACTCATCAAGGGAAAATAGTGATAATAAAAAAGAAACTTATACCTTAATTAAGAAAAATAATGAAAGATCTTTATAAGGCAGTCAGGACGTTGATGAGTATCTAAGAGAGAGTGCTAACATTTGGAAGGCTTTTTATATTCTGGAACACTTGCTGAGCATTTTGTAGATCACTGCCCAATGGATATATAATGTGAACTTGCAAAATTTTAGTAGTAACATAAAAAAATAAACATGAAATTAATTTTAATATATTTTACTGAATGTAACATTATTTCAAATAGTAATCAATGTAACTTTACAAATGAGATGGATTCATTTTTTTATACTCAGCTTTTAAAATCCAGCTGTTATTATTTTTTTTCACCTAGAGCATTGAGTTCATAGCCAGTGTTGTTTCATCAGTATCATATTTTCATATTTAGCCATGCAAATAACACCTACCTTTTTTGTCTTGGTATTTGTTTTGTACTTACTGACTTTATTTTTATAAGCAGTTTGTTTTCAGAATGAATAGAAAGTAGACTTCCCATATGCCCCCCCCCAACAAACCACACACACACACATGCACATAGAGTTCTTGCTATTATTAATATCTTGCAGTAATGTGATATTTCTGTTACAACTGATGAGTCAGTATTGTTTTTATAAATTAACACTCACAGTTGATACTAGAGTTCACTATATTGTGTACACTGTGGGTTTTGACAAACATGTAATGATATATAGCAACATATAATCGTGTTTCAGTATTATACAGAATAGTTTCACTGCCTTAAAAATCCCCATTATTTCACCTAGTCATCCCTCTCTTCCTTCACAAAACACTGGCAACCACTGATCTTCTTAATGTCTCTATAGTGTTGCCTTTTCCAGAATGTCACATAGCTGGAATTATACAGTATATAGACTTTTCATATTGGCTTATTTAACTTAGCAATATGCAGGTAAGTTTCCTCAGTGTGTTTTCATGTCTTTGATAGCTCATTTCTTTTTATCATTTATGTGAACAATGTTCCATTGTATGGATATACCACAGTTTATTCATTCATCTATGGAAGGATATCTTATTAATGACTTATAATTTTTGGCAATTATGGGTGAATCTGCTATAAATATCTACATGCAGGGTTTTGTGGGTATAAGTTTTCAATTCATTTGGATAAATATCAAGGAGTGTATTTGCTGAATTGTTTGGTAAGAGTGTATTTAGTTTGGTCGGAAACTGTCAACCTGTCTCCCAGGATGTGTATACGATTTTGTATTCCCATCAGCAGTGAATGAGCATTCCTATTGTTCGATTGCCTCACAAGCATATGGTGTTGTCAGTATTTTGGTTTTTGCCATTCTAATAGGTGTGCAGTGGTATCTCACTGGTGTTTTAATTTTAATTCCCAGATGACATATGATTCTGAGAACACCTACATTTTTTACACTAGTAATACCACCACTATTACTACTTGCTGACAATTATTACTTCCTAAGTACCAGGCACCAAACCAATCACTTTTCATGTATTTTCTCACAAGGCTATGAATCACATACCATTGTTATTGTGCATTTTACAGAAAAGGAAACTGGAGTTTAAAGAATTTAAATACATTGCAAGTAAATGTATTGAATCAGGCTCTCTGGTCTTTCTGACTCCACATGTCATCTCTTAACTACCGTGTCTTTTATTTTTGTCTTAAAATGTGATCCCTCAATGTCTTCCGAAACAACTAGAATGTTGGTTAAATATCATATTCCTAGACACCACTCTGTTGGATCTTCACATGGAGATCTGGAGTCATAGATTCTGAAGGGCACCCAAGATTGAGAACCACTATGCCATCATACTAGGATGACTCAAAGTCCAAATAGAAGTTTTGATATTTTGTTTGTATCTTTATTCATGCATTCATCTGTGAAGCATACTTTCCAAAGCACAATTTTTACATAAAATAAATTATACTGGAAAGAGTGAAAGAATATGTTAAATGTAGGTGAATCAGTGTTTGCTGTGTACCCTGATTAGAGAATACCATATAAACTTTTCTCCACAGCTTTCCATACATATATCTGAAAATTTCTACTAGAAATTCTTATTATTAGTATAGGATACAGCTTTTAAAACACAGGTCTTCTTACTTAGATACAGATTTTTGAATAACATATCTGAATGAAGAAGACTGCATGAAACCAATAGTTACAAGGATCATGGGGAAGCACAGAGATAATGTTGATAGCAGGAACATGTTGATCCACTACTACATATCTGTCTGTGCTACATAAATTGGACAAAGACCTTACAAAATACTTTCAATGTTACAAACCATCTACCTATTTAAGTCCATTTATTGCCTTTTTATTGAGTAGCTCTGTGTATATACTATTTATATAGATATATATTATACATATATATGTACACACACATACATTTATAAAGTTTATAGTATATTACATAGTAATTCCCAGCAAAAAAAAATCAATACAGCAGGCACCCTATGAAACTTTACAGATTAAACTAAATAGACACCTATTCTTTGTGAGTTTTCATCTAAGACAGGATATTATTAAGGATATTTGCAATAGTATCACCTGTGTTCAAATCTCTGTTATGCCTCTAAGGAGCTGTGGAACCTTGGAAGTCATTGTTTGAGCCTTGGTTTACATGATTCTAAATGGAGGTAGAGAGAACATCTACCCTGTAGAGTTGTTGCATTAAAAGCATTAGACAGTGCCTGAATCACATTAAGCAGTCAATAAATGTGAGTTATTATTATTTCCACTATTATTATTATTCATAGGAAAAATTGCAAAATGGGAATAGAGTCGATAGAGTGGTGGAGTGGAAAGCATGCTATGATGCCAGTGTGACGGCTGGCGGTATGAGAAAATAAATGGCACGCGACAAATGCATGGCGTAGAGATTAAGTGCTCTAGGAATGGAAAACAGAAGAAATCACTTTTCACTGGAGTGGGCAGGGATGGCTTCTGTGAAGAGTCTATATGAATTTGCAAACGTTTGTAGGTGGAGAAAATGCACATTTGGAGGGGGTAGCTTTTCAGTGATGTACAAATTCAGAGATTTTAGCACTTCTTGGCAGATGGAAGAACCCCATTTGGACCCTCAGACACAGCCCACTGTGCCAAGATCTGGCAGTGTGGGCAGGGTTAGTGCCAAGGCAGGTGCTACATAAGAAAGAAGCATGGACATAAGGGAGGAGAAGGCATCCTTCTAATACTAATTGAAGCTCAGCTTGAAGAGCAACTGTACACCTGTTTATAGCTAGACAGATGCAGATGAGGACTATAGCCCTTCAAATAAGCATGTCACTGGGTCTGGGAAGGCAAGAGGCGTAGCCCCCTGAAGCCACAAATCCTGCTAAGAAGAGCATGAATTGTTCTGTACATCACACAGTCTGTGTAGTTCTGCAGTCAGAGAGTGTGGGCTCGGACTGGGACTCATTGCTTTTTCCACATAAACTTGGAATTGAACAAATAGATCACAGTCTACAATTTTCCCCATAGTGTCAAATGCCAGCTAAGTTGCTATAGTATTTAACAGTATGCAAGTGAGTTAATGGCCTTGCGGTGAGGATCCCAACGAGGATCCCCAGCAAAATATAAAGTGCGTCTCTCCTTACAACCTCCTGTCTGTCTTAGTGTTTGCTAACTCTGAGGAGTTCTAAAAGCATAAACAAGGTTAGCATTCCACTTTCGATGCCATAAACACATTTTAGAAAGGCAGGAGCAATTTTGTAGCTGTACGTACATTGGGGAAAGAGCATGACCTTGAGAGCTGGAGGTTTACCATCACTTAAAAAAAATATGGAAGGAATTGTTCTAAATGTAGTCCTTATCTTTTTACTTTATGGTCTTTAATAGTCACTCTTTATGGAGTGTTTACTAGGAGCCAAGAACTCTATTAGGTATTTTTTAAACTTTTATTTAAAAATACAGATACAGGAAATCACACAAAATTATTATTAAAGCAAATACCATTTTAGCCATCACCTAAGTCAAAGAATAAAACATTGCTAACTACCCGAGCCTCTCCATATACTCTATCATCTCTCCTTCCTAAAGTAAACACTGTCCTGATTTTTATAGTAATCATTTCCTTGGTATTTCATTATGGTTTATCACTTAAGTGTCCATCCGGATGCACTATAGCTTAGGTCCTAATGTTCTAATTGATATGTTTTGTCACTTTGTTTTAACCAAGGCATCCATTCCCCCAACCCCCCACCAAATTCCTTTCTATTCTTTAATATTCCTCTATTCCTTTTAATTTAATTCTCCTTTCTATTCTTTAATATTCCTTTAATATTCTTTAATATTCTTTAATGTTCCTCTGTTGATGAACTTGGGCCACTTGTCTTATTGAATTTGCCCCAGGGTAGAGTGGCTGTTATATGCGTATGGTGCAGCTTCCCGTGTTCTTCTCTTCTCTGTATTTCCTGCAAACAGGAGTGGACCCTTGGTTGGACACAGCTTTGATGTTTTTGGCAAGATGATGTTTTTGGTAACACTTTGGCAAGTGTTATGTTCTCTTATCAGGGGACACATTGATGCTTAATGTGTTGATTTATTATTTTACTGGAGCTTCTAAAATGGTAATACTCGAATTATATCCATTGTTTTTACCCATTAGCTTGAATAATTTTATTTAGAAGGAGATGCATCTTCTTGTCTACAATTTAGTTAACCAGTCATGCAGTTCCCAAAAGGGCCAGAATCAATGTTCTATTTTTTTCTTTCACCTAATTTTCTTAAGTTGCAATAATGTGATATTTCTGTTACAACTGATGAGTCAGTATTGTTATATTATTATAAATTAACACTCACAGTTGATACTAGAGTTCACTATATTGTGTACACTGTGGGTTTTGATAAACATGTAATGATATATAGCAACATATAATTGTGTTTCAGTATTATACAGAATAGTTTCACTGCCCCAAAAATCCCCATTATTTCACCTAGTCATCCCTCTCTTCCTTCTCCCACAAAACACTGGCAACCACTGATCTTCTTAATGTCTCTATAGTTTTGCCTTTTCCAGAATATCATATAGCTGGAATTATACAGTATATAGACTTTTCATATTGGCTTATTTAACTTAGCAATATGCAGGTCAGTTTCCTCAGTGTGTTTTCATGTCTTGATAGCTCATTTCTTTTTATCAGTGAATAACATTCCATTGTATGGATTTACCACAGTTTATTCATTCATCTATGGAAGGATATCTTATTAATGACTTGTAAGTTTTGGCAATTATGGGTGAATCTGCTATAAATATCTACATGCAGGTTTTTTGTGGGTATAAGATTTCAATTCATCACTTAAATACACCTAATGGATTCCCATCAACTATAATTTCTATCTTTATCAAAGTTCAAATTTTTCTTGACCGGATAGAGCTTTTTCAAGGCTGGCTTTTAATTCCATTTAATATTATGCTGGTATTTTTTGATAGCTTCCATGCTGGTTTATATCAAAATGTTCCAGGTTTATCTGGCACATTTCTCATTCACAGATGCATTTCTCTAAGAAGTCGTTTTTTTTTTTTTTTTTTTTTTTTTTTATGACCGAAATCTGAGTATAAGTGTTAATAATCGCTCCTATGGTTGCTAGAATTAACAAATACAAATAGAGGACATTCAGTTAAATTTCAATTTCAAATAAATTACAAATAAATTTTAGTAAAATCTACCCCCAGAAGTCTGCAGTGGGCAATGTATACTAAAAGTTTGTCATTTATCTAGAATTCAAAATTAATTGGACACCCTGTAATTTTCCTCACAACTGATTCCAAGTAGGTTGGTCATTGTTGCCAGGCTGTGTTAGTCCAGGTCCTGTGAGCAGCAGGTGTGGTTAGATATGTAAGAGTTATTGGAGCAGTGCCTATGAAGGAACAAAGGGGAGACTTAAAGAGTAGACAGAGGTCTCAAATAGTGATCCAGGCTTCACCACTGTGAAGGGCAGAAGGAGGAAAGGACAGTTAGATAAGAGTTTCAAATTATGGTTTAATTCTATGAAATACAGACACATATAAATACATAAAATTCCTGGCCCATATTTTATTTTCTTGAATAGCTTAGATATAACTTCATTTTCCCCCTGAAGGTAAGGTGTTCCTGGGGGGGGAAGTCTGATAATATTAGTTACTTTTAAGTCAGATGTTGTTTTTGCCTAGGTGCCCAAATATTTTTTTTTTTTTTTTTTTTTTACTGATCCTTTAATTTTACTTGGTGTTGATTGTGCTATGTTGACCTCAGGTACACTATGTGATTTTTCAATAGTAGTTTATTTTATTTTATGTTTTTTTAATTTCAGGATCACTCTCTTGAATTAAAGTTCTTAGTTTGTCTCACCCCCATCCCCAACCTTGCTTTTGATTTGTTCTCCCACTCAGAACTTCCCTAATCTGTATGTTGGATCTTCTTTGCCATCTATACTATTTGTTGGCAATATTATTGCCAACATTCTCCTGAATGTCTTTCTTTATTCACTTGTTTTTGGTTAAGTTTTCCCTTGCCACCTTCATTAGAGTATCATTTCTTGTGCTTATTTGCTCTAATATACCTCCTAGATTAATCTCTATTTCTAATATGATATTTTATTTCTCACTCCTTCTTGAGTTCTGTCCTATTTTATTTCTGGGTTTTTCTAACTCTGACTAGTGTTATTCTCTCATGTATTGTATGATTTTTTTTTAATGTTCTTTAGCTCATTTTGAAATAGTAAGTTGCAGTTTTGAAAAAATTTTGAGCCTGACTTTTTTGGCAAGCTTTCTTTGTCAACAGCAGAGGTTGGCAAACTTCCCATAAGGTGCAAGAGAGTAAATATTTTATACTTTGCAGGCCATATGTTCTCTGTCACAAATACTTAACACTGCCATTGTAGCATGAAAACAGTCATAGGCAATACGTAAACAAGTGAGTATGACTATGTTCCAAGAAAACTTTATTTATAAAAACAGGAAGAGGGCTGCATTTAGGCTGTGGGCTATAATTTGCCAATTCCTTGTCTGTAGGGGTATTATTCTTTTTATTTCTCGTAGCAACTTTGTTTTTGAGTCCAAACTTTTCATGGGATTTGACTATGATTGGTCAAATGATCTGTTGTTCATTTTTTATGTGAATTTAGTTTTCTTAAACTTTTAAAGTTTTTTTTTAACTTAAATAGGTAAAAGTACAGATAGTCTTTCCAACTTCAAAGACATCCTTAATTTTTTTTTTCTGTAGTATTTTAAAAAATATGATGGCTTGTGCTCTTAAATTGCCTGAATCTTTTACCTTTGGGCTGGATTTCTTCTTTCCTTCATCTCTGTCATCTCTGTTATGCTCAATTTTGATTCTCTTTCCAGTCGTTTTTCCTAGTATGGGGTTCTGCATTGGAAAGAAACCGTTTTTTCGGCATATCAGATTCAAGGCTTCACAGGATCCAGACTTCTCCAGCCACCTTAGACATTGACATCAGCCTATTAAGAATTGAGATTTTATATAACTTGCAAGCTAACAAGTTAACCTACCAGTTTTATGGATATTTGTAAAAGACATGAAGCTCTTAGGATGCCTGAGTGGCTCAGTCAGTTAAACTTCTGAATCTTGGTTTTGTCTCAGGTCATGATCTCATGGCTTAGTGGGTTTGAGACCTGTATCAGGCTCTGCGCTGACAGTGCAGATCCTGCTGGGGATTCTCTCAGTCACCCTCTCTCTCTGCCCCTCCCCCACTTGTACTTTGTCTCTCTTAAAATAAATAAACTTAAAAAAAAAAAGACATGAGGCTCTTGAGTCAGAGACAAAGAACTTTATTACTCATGGTACAGCAAATAGCATGACCATCAGCATATTTATTTGAGCTGTCCTTGTCCCCATGTCCCCCATTCACATGAGGGTGAATGATTGGACCAGATTGATACCTGCTCACATGGTGGGTTTCAGTATAGAAGCAAAAGAAACCCAAGTATTTTATAATGGGAAGGAAGCATGCCTTCTCTTGGTTTCAGAGGGAGACATTATCCTTTTTATACTGGAGAGAAAGCATGCCTGCTTTTTGCCCTGGAGAGGGAACAATATTTATCTTGCAAGTCTGTGAACAAACGTATTTTGCTCAGAGGGAGATGCTATTCCCCTTTCCAGGATAATTGCTATGCAAATATTCTTCAAACGATATTCTAGAACAAATGACTATTTCTAGGTAGTAAGACTCTTAGAAATGTGAGAGATCAATGGGAAATCAGCTCCCAACAGTGCCTCTTTTACTAACTGTTGGAATGCACAAAAGTCTTCTAGTTCTACTGGATATTCTTAAATTGATCCATTGTGCTTTCTAGTGTATATCTACTGACCAGTTGGGGGTTTTCTTGAATGTTTTGGCCTGCTCAGTCATTTGTCCCCCCACTTCTCTGTGCTTTTTCCTACATGGATACCAAAGACATTCAAGCGGTATGGCTTTTGGTATTTAGAAATTTGGAGAGATGTCTTGCTATCTAGATTTGTTGTAAATGTTGTGCTTTTGGGTTTGATATCTAGTTCTCTATTTATCCTGAACCCATGCTGGCATCACTGCAGTCCATCTTCTCAAAATAACCCTGTCTTTTAAAGAAAGTATGCCTAGCCTGATTTTACTTTTTTCAAGTCCACATTTTGAACATCAACGTTACTCTGCCATAATATGGTTATGCCCTAAGGTCCTACTGAGTTACATAGGGATGTTTGCCTCTCTTCCCCTCTCCACACTAAATGATACTAAGTTGTTTTATTACTTTGAGTGGAAAGGCCATTTTTTTCTTTTTTTTTCCTTTAAGATTATATATTTCCCTGTCTTGGCATTATTTGTGTATCCCATCCAATGACCATTCCTCTCACCCTATATTTGAAATGAGGTCCAAAGACTTATAAATTAGAGAAAAAAAATCATTTGAAATGTATGCGGAGGATGCAAGGCAAAAATAATTATGTACTAAGATTGGGCATAATTCTGGAAGATTCTGTTGACCTTGTGATAATTTTTGGCATTATATTGGCAAGCTGTAGAAATTTAAGCTATATTGAAAACAATGAAGCATCTTATTCAGTTAAACTTTTCCATATCATTTTACCCAGTATAGCTCCTCCTTTCTCAAGAAGTATAATACTTATATATTAGGGGGAAACAAATAAGTTAGGAGCAACATTGCCAATGTTGTTGTCTCCAAATTCACTTTACCCTGTGAGTTCTCAGCATTAGAGGCTCAGTACTTTATAACATATAGTATCTGCTCATTAGTGTGGAAAATTCCAAATTGATCTGGCTTTTACTTAATGTTCTGCAATCAAGCAATATCTTGTGGGCCTTTGTCCATATCCAGCATCAGTAAATCAGAAGAATATTAAGATTATGTAACTTATACATGTCACAGAGAAACGTGAACTATTCTAAGACGATAGAGAAAAAAAATTTCTCCTGAGTGACCCTGTTCTATAAATTAAGGAAAACAAAACAAAACAAGTGCATGGAAGTTTCTGAAAGAGCTTAATATTCGGGGGGTGAGGAGAATAATTTGTTTTTTTCAAAGTACATTTCCTCCAGGATCTTTCCTTGAGCAAGGTGACTGATGTTGACCCCTACCCACATCCCCTTTCATGTATACAAACTGTATGTCAGTCCGCAAGTCAGTCCCCAAAGGGTTGTTCTCTTTCCCTAAGAATTTGCAATTTGGTTGGAAAGGTAAGAGGTCGCTTGTGACAATTGGAATGGTAAGCCAGCCAGTACAGAAAAGCAGCATAAACTGTGTGGTGACATACACATGATATGAGAACAGTGAATGAAGAAAATCCCTGTGAACTTGAATTAGGGGTGGATGGGAGAGGAGCTGGAGCTTAAAAAATCAGTCACGTTTGGGACAATGGACAAAGGAGTGGATGGCTTCTCCACAGGCAGGACTCAGGGACCACAGAAGAGAGCTGCTCATTCATCCTGTGAGGCAATTTTGAAGTCCTATCAACTTGGATTGAATGCACTGCTGATTCAATAAAATAGCTAATTAAAGGGTATTTCTCTAGTCATTGATTTGTATAAACTGTGCTATTTGTTATAGATTCTCTCCACCTCCTCCACTGGTGCTTATAATCAACTAGTAAGTGCAAAAAATAATAATAAAAAAACCACAAAAAATACACACTTGATATTATTGATTGAAAACATCAAATATAAATCACCTAGAGAGAAATGAAATTTGGAATATACTTTCTAAAATTATAAAAATACATAGAATATAGTTAATACAGGAGCAGCATGTAGGATCTAACCAGTAGGAAATAAAGTATTTCTAGTCCTTATGAGAACAGGAATGAAAATATTAAAGGCTTAATATACTCTGATATCTCTAACAGCTTCAGAATGCATTATTTTGGCTTTTCTTTTTCCTCCTCTTTTTTTTTCATCCACTTCTCCCTAATCTCTTTTTCCTCTTTCTCTGATTTGAATAAAGATAGGACTTCAGTAAATATTTAGATTCATAAGAGATATCAAGTGACTCAATGATTCTCCTAAATAGATATAGATGGATGAGCGATAGGTGAATATAAGTGTATAAGAAGTGATCTACACCAGTAGGAAGCAACCCATCTAGGCTACTAGGTTAAACAGAGTTAAACAGTGTTCAGTAATGAGAGATGTATCTTAATGTGCCTCATTTCTATAGAGGTCATATCCCAAGATGTCCTGAAACTATATTTGTATAATCTAAACAGATGACTCTGTGTGGTAAAAGGACTAGCTATGAATCCAAGGACTTGGCCTTGATTTTTGTTTTGTTTTGTTTTGTTTTGTTTTGTTTTGTTTTGTTTTGTTTTTCGAAGATGGTAGAATAATTCCCAGTGTTGCTAGAGAGTCAATTAGTGGAAAAAAATAAAAAAACACCAGGGGCCCTTTAATGTCAGCAGATGCTCTGGAGCAACTTCACCTGTATCCTAGACTATGTCTTGTTTTCCAGAGGAAAATTCATGGGGGAGTCTGAGTCTACAACTAAATCCTTAAGAATAAATTGAGCATGGTGTATTTGTTACAAAAGATGGAAATTCTCCCTTCCCTCCAAAAATTAGTCAGGGTTTCACAGTAGCATTTTCTCTTTCAATTCATGAAAGATTTCCCTGAATGGGAAATGTGCTTTGTGGTGGTGTGGGAATTGCATAAGGGAAAAAGTCAGGTAACCATTATGAAATCTGAGTGTAAGAGACATCTCAGTAATAATGTACTTTCCAAGGACAAAGATAAAGAGGTGTTGTGAATCATTAGAAAATCTGGTGTTGGTTAAGAAAATGAGAAATCTTAAGTTCAGAGAAATTTATTCATCAAACACAGATGCGCTCTCTGAAAAGAACAAATGTTATGCCAATATTTCTAAATACTCTTCCACATCTGACAACCTTTCTGTCATTTGCAGACAGAATGTGATTTAGAAAACCTGATTTTATTTCTAAGGAAATGTAAAGATGTGACAACAGCAACAACAACAAAAAGAACTGACCACTATCAGTCAAAAAAGATAGTCTTTTTTTTTTACTATGCCAACATAACTAATTCATTAAACAATTACCCTTTAAGAAATCAAATGAACTCACATGAACCCCTTGTCAAGCATCAAATGGGTAAAAATAATGACAACAGGTAAATTTTCCACGTTCTCAAGTTGTTTTGGTGCTTTGATTCAGCCATATGTATGGAGAAAAAATGTTACACAGAAAAATCATATGCATTAATCTCCTGTCTTAATACAACTGTGTACATCTTAGGAGGGCTATTTAAAGAAGATGTGAAGTATGCTAATATAACAACTAAGCGGACTCACTGCATCTCAGCATGAATGAGCAGTTTGTCAATATCTTCAGGTCTCCAGTGAACAACAAGAATGGCTCTCAGGATATTGCAACTCTGTCTGCTTCCACCAGAGATCATAATTGGGCTATGAATTTTTACAACAGGAAAGTCTTCCTGTCATAGAGACTGACAAAAAGTTTAGTTAAATTAATGCCCAAAGAATCTCTGAACAGTTTGAGTAGTGTACATGGTTATCACATAAATATGTGGTGACTTCTTTTTCTTCCTTTATTTTTTTTCTTTTTAAAATAAATTTTTGTGATAGTTCACAAGTTAGAGCTTTTAACATATAGCTTGTTTCAGGGGATTGCTCAACATACTGGTTTTCTGCCTAATGACATGATGTGCAGTTTGGGAAATTCAAGAAGCCGATTGAGGTGAGTAAAGGTGATTGATAAATCGAAAGCAAATGATAGCAGAAGATGTGAACTAAAGCTATTTCTTGATCTGTGAAAAGCTAATTGGACACATTTCAGGCCAGGTCTCTGAAGGCACAGCTCATGAACTCTGCCTTCCTGATGCTGTGCTCATTAAGGGCACTCAATAGAGGACTGGCTAATGCTAGGGAAAACCCCATCACTGTGGCCTTTACATGACACTGCAGAAGTACCTCAGGAAAGAGAGAGAAGGAAAAGGTAAGGAGAGGCTTCAGGGCACTAGCTGCTTACAGAATCCTATTTGCCTTATCGGAATGATCTCAAACTGAAGGTTATCTCTAAAGGCTACCCTGCTTCACCAAATCTCAAGGGACCATTGCCTTTCTCTAACATATCAGAGTTTAGCCAGGCCTTGTTATTCGTTGTTGTTGAAGTAAATTTGGGATTTGGGGGTCCTGGGTCTATTCTTTGATATGGAAGACGGAATACAGAACACATGACTTAAATATTTCTGGAACATCCTATATTTGCCACTGATGCTTAAACATTTTAATGATTATGTTGAAATATTAGATAAATCTCATAACCCATACTCAATTATTCATGTTAATACTTCTAGGTAAAATGAAATGTACTGAATTGGCATCTCACTTTTAAAGAATCAAATATCAAGGGAAGACATTGTAGATGTTCACAATATTTTATGCAAGAAAATTTTTGAGTGACTTTGGAGATTCAAATCAATACGTTGAGGATGCAGCATGGTGGGTTATATCCACATGGGAACCTAAGATGAGGATTTGTACCAATGAAAATTTTTGGAAGAAAGTGGCGGAGTCTAAATCATAGAAATCTTGGTGATTATGTTGCAAAGTATAGAAATGTATAACCTAAAATAGAGGGAATTTTGCTAGGCAATCTCTTCACGTCTTTTGCAGTTATGAGAGCCTGATTCCATTCCACAAAAACTAGGAAAACCTATTTTACCACTGTATCACTGTTATAAGATGTATGGTTATCCATGAGTTAGCTCATTGAACATATTGTGTAAGGAAAAATGGTCAAAATATTCTGTTAATCTTTGCAAAACTCTCTTTAAATCTTTTCTTTTTAGAAATGATATACTGTAGAGAGATTTTTTATATGAATTTTCTGAATTTTAAAAGTGTTATCAAAACAAGAATTGTTACTGTATTTTTATATGTAACTAGAGAGCATGGGGAAGTTTGGATATTAAGGATTCTTCATGAAGTGGCTAACTTACCTATTGAAATTTTTGCATTTTTATAAACACCTGACTCCTACTAAAATTTAAACATGCATAAGTAATTTATCATTCATAGGATAGTCTTTTGATTCATAAAATTACAATATAAGCATAGAATTTTAGAGCAGGGAAGGATCCTAATGGTCATGTATTCTAAAATGTTTAATTTTACCAATTAAGGAAGCAGAGGCAGGAGACTAGTGACTTCATTCTTGCCCATACCTCGATGCTGTGATGGGTCTAGGGCGAGCCCATTCTGCTGACATGTAGGCTGGTTCAGGTCCTCTTGTCCAGCTGCCCTAGGGTTATATCTACTTGGGTAGATAGATTTTGTAGATGTTTGATTATAGTAGATAGATTTTATAGATGTTTGATTATAGATTGGTGGTTTGTTTAAATGATATCCTATTATCAGAAGTCATATACAATTGAGATGTAGACATTCTCTCTTAGAATGTAAGTGTTCCTTTATTTTATTCTTCTTGGACATTAGAGTTTTTCCTTCATTAAGAAATGAAGTAGAAAATTGTACACTGTAAGTCAAGTGCATCACATTTCAAGAAAATAGTGTGTGTTAATTTAGATGTGATTTTTAATTAACTACCTTAACCTAGACCCCAACAGATATAAAGTAATGTTTTTAGTTTAGACAAAATAACAACCCATGCAAAAAAAAAACCCTCAAGTCAAAGAAACTTTCCTTTATTAAAAAAATAATATATATATATGTGTATATATATGCATAATATATATAATTTTTTTTGAGAGAAAGATGGGAGGCTAGCGAAAGAGAGAGAGAAAGAGAATCCTAAGCAGGCTCTGCACTGACAATGGTGCCAACCTGATGTGGGCCTGACGCCAGCCTGATGCAGGATCCAATCAGGAACCATGAGATCATGACCTTAGCTGAAATCAAGAGTCTGAGGCTTAACAGACTGAGCCACCCAGGCACCCCAAAAGAAACTTTCTTTTTAAAAAAAGAGATCAACAGACACAAATACACATTATACGAGAAACATATAAAGCTTCTATCTTTATTTGTAACCAAAGTAGATTTTATATTGAGTACTGAAGAGGAGTACAAGTTGAACAGCTGACTTTAACCAAATAATCAAAGAGGATGAGAATAATTCCCTCTTGTCTATACTTGTCTAATGTCAACAGAAATCTTTGTACATACACTTTCAAGTCAAATCATTTGTCCAAAATGGAAACATAGTCATCATTTGAAAAGCAAAATGTAAGGACAGAAGCATTTTTTGGAATAATGTAGATCCCTTTCTTTCCAGAAAATATCCTGTGGGAAAATATAGATTGCTGTGTTTATACTTTTACAACTAGGAAAGTTATTCCTGTCAAAAACTTCTGTTGGGCCAACACACTATTAGAAATTACTCATAATATGCATTTGACTACCCATGTTTGAAAATGCCAACCAATTTCCACCTTTCTAAAAAAAAAATCAAATTTTTATTTTCTAAACTAATCAAATCTGATTTTTCTTTATTTAAAAAATGTTTTTTAAAGGAACTATTGTTGCAATTAATATTTAGGGCAAAGGTGACGATTCACTGACAGACATGAGCACAACTCCTCGATTTCTGTGGTAGCTCCTCTCTAGGATCTGGCTAGTCCAAGGACAGAGTAGCTCAGACAAGGGTAAGGGATCCAGCCCTTAGGCAATAAAACCGACTCAAGGCCACTGGACACCGTCCCCTATCCATATGCTCCATCATTTCTCACTGGAAGCTAGTCACCACCATGGTGCTGAGTCTGGTAACATCTGGCTACCTGTGCCTGAGACTGGGGATTGCTTGTTACCCATCTGATCTGGGCAGGCCCTTTCTAGCAATAGGGGAAAACCATGTTGTAATGCATCTAGGTGAAACTGGTGGACTTTCTGTGTTACACCCACCCACAGGAATTCAACTTGCAAGACCTTCATTGACTCATTGATTCCTATCCCTGCTCCAGGCTCCCAGTGCCCACCGTGTCAGGTAAACGTGTAGGCATGAAATTTGGTAAATTTGTCGGGTATTTAGTCTCCTTTCTTTGCAATCCCTCTAAGCCTTACAGTGTGATACATGATAGATGCCCAGAAAACGAACTTTTAAGGGGAGAAGGTTGTGTTGAGCCAAGGGAAGGCTGGAGAAAGGACTTAAAATGTCAAGATTTTTTTTACGTGTCGTGGGGGGGGGGGGGGGGAAGCAAAAAACAAAAAGTGCTAGAATATCATCATTAGTTATTGTTATTTGTAATCCACCTTTCAGAATTCCTCTGGCCTTACTTAACCAGGCAGCTGGCAGGGAATCCAGGCTGGAAGCTAAGGATAAGAATGTCCATTGCCCCAAATCGGGAGGTGCAGAGCCTCGGGCCATAATCTGGGACCACCTCTTGGGTCCCGACAGGTGTTGGCAACCCTTATGGGGCTCCGGGTCCCCAGTCCCCAGCGGCCCCCTGCCTTCTCGGAGCGCTGGAGCATGCCCAGTGGCAGCGATAGAGCCACCGAGGGCTTCGCACGGGCGCGCTCCGCTTCTCCGGGTTTTAGCAGGAGCCCGCGGGGGGGCGGGGGTGAGAGGGCCCGCGGAGCCCGGCAGCCTTGGCCGCGCGTGCGGGAAGCTCGCGCGACGCGCAGGGCTCTCTCCCGCGTTGCGGTTGCTCGGGAGATGCTGGAGCGCGGCGCCCGGCCGTTCCACCTGGCGCGCTGAGCGAGTCTCGGGGAGCCCCCGGGGGCGGGCGGGGGGCGCGGACTGCAGTAGAATGCGAGCCGGGCTCCTCCGGCGCGGTGAGACGTCGCTCGAGCGCGATCAGGTGCCTCTCGCTGCTCCACTAACTTGCCACTTGGTCGTGTTTGGTCTCCGAGGCTCTCTACCCTTTGGGGTGGTGGGGGGCGGGGGGAGTGGGGAGTTCGAGGGTCTGCGGTAGCCGAAGGAGGGATCTTGCAAGGGGGAGCCAGCCTGGTGCCGCTCGTCTTCCCCTCCCCGTCACTCCCCTCCCCCCACCCCGTCGCTGCCGCTTTCCCTCTGCCAATTCGGAGAGCGCCGGGCTCCTGTGACATGCGACCGCTGCCAAGTGACGGTCCCCGAGTCTGAAGTGCCCGCGAGGAAGTGAGCGTCAAGGCGGGCCGCCGGCGATGACAGCCATGAAGCAGGAGCAGCAGCCCACCCCGGGGGCCAGGGCGAGCCAGGCGCAGCCGGCGGACCAGGTGAGAGTTGGCAGCTGCGGCCAGGCCCTCCCGGGAAGGGTGGCTCCAGTCCGAGCTTCCCACGCCTCTCTCTCCCCACCCTCCCCCCGCCCCAGTTCCAGGCTCCCCTCTCTCCTCCATGGACTCCGCAGGAAGTTAGAGCATCTGAGTGCGCTCTGGGGCCGGGCGAGAGGATGCGCAAGGTGGAGAGCCGCGGGGAAGGGGGGAGAGAGGTAAAGGCTGGGGGTGGCCCGGGAGCCCCGGCGGGTGGGCCACCGGAGGGGGGTGGAGAGGCGGTCGGGGCCAAGGAATGGGGGCCTTCTGGTTACAATTAACGCACACTGGAGGAATTGCTGCGCTCCTGGAGGCGTCCGCTGGCGGGGGTCTTCCCGGAGCTGAACCGAGCGCCCGGTCAAAGCTGCCTAGTAGGCAAACGACCTTTAGGCCGACAGAGTTTTTCCTTTCCTTTTTCTTTTGAGGAGCCCCGGACGGGGCAGGGGGACGAAACAGGGGAAGGAGGCTTGGCATGCATCTGTGGTCTGCTGAGTGGAGCGGAGCTTGGGAGCAAAAAGGCATTAATTATTAAGGGAAGCAGGCAAGGTGCTGGCCTCAGTGATTTGTCAGGTCCAGATGTCTTGTGTCTGCAGAGATGGGGTGCTCTGTGCCGGCTGAGGGTTATTTCTGTCCCGTTTCCGTCTTTCCGCACCGGCCACCCCCTTTTATTGTTTTGGTTTTCAGAGATTTGTAGCATAACCGTACGGGGGATGTTCATCTCGCCTCCGTCCCTGGATTGGGGTGACTCGGGAGTTCGGTGTTGCTTTTTCCTAAAGTTGTAACGTCGGGAGTGCTGAGGCTCCCAGGCAAGGAGGAGGGAGGCTGCGGTGAGCCGGCTCCAGGTGTTGTCACGTTTCCATCCATCAGGGACTCCAGCCGGGAGGGCTTCCAGTTAGGTTATCGGCTAACTACGGAGCTGGAGGTTGCCGGCGCCCGGGTACCGGCCGTGGGCCCTTTGCCCCGAGTGCACAGTTGAAGGCCGCCCGACGCCTTTCTGCCACAGACACTCCTAGCTCGTTGCTGGAGGTGGGGTGAAGGAGGTGCAAGCGGCTAGGCTCCGTTAGCGGCTCCGCTTTTCACATAGGCTAACCCGGAGGAGCAAGTGAAGAGAAGCTGTCCAAACCGCGGAGTGGTGGTGATGAGGGCGGCGGAGATGCCAGGGCTGCTGTTGTTAATATTCTAGTCTTGGTCATCTGTCCTGGCTTGTGGTCTCTCTTTTCTCCCTTCCCTCCTCATTTCCCTGGCATATATTTCACACAGGTGGTGGGGATTGCTTAGTGCCTTAAAGCTCCCCCTCCATTTAGGGGGGTGAATGTTTGAATGTTTACAAAGCAGCTGTTTCCTTAAACCAGCCTCTTGATTCCCTACCCTGAGAGAAGTATAAACATATTAAAACATTTGTATTGCATGATCTGTCCCTTTCCCTTACATCTTCTTCCTCTGCTTCCTTCAACACACCACAAGGTAGCAACTGGTTAGCAGATTATAAAACTCATTTCTGGAGAGGAGCATGGCTTTAGCCTCCTCTTTCAAGCTGACAGCCCTTAAATTTCATTAACAAGCCGCTCAGCCTGTCTACTGCTCTTGGAATGATGCTTCCAATAAGAATGATTAGTCAGGTGAGAGTCCCCACATGAAATCTTTGCTCACTAACCTGTGACACCAGCTGGTTACTTGAGGTGCTGCAAACAGCTTAGTGGCCTTGGAGGTGGGGAGGAAGAGACAGAGCGGAGCTCGCAGAAACTGAAAATGTGTATGTAAATAGTGGACAAGCCACATATGCACAGTAAAACCTTTTGTCAGGATTAATCTGGTGCTTAACATTCAGCTGAAGAGAGAATGGAGCTTGAGTCCCTTTATCGAGTTAGCGTGCATTTTTGTTTATGGCCACTTCAGATATTTAGGGAGTGGCCATTTGCAGAACTCCTGTTTTAATTGAGTTTTTAAAGTGCCTTTCTGAACGTTTACATGAGTTAAAAATGTCAGTGATATGCATATTGTGTTTGAGTTAGAATGAAAGAGATGGCTTTTGCCAGGGGGAGGAAAGCAGAGTGAAGTATATATGGCAGCATCCCACTGAGGGTTTTCCAAGCACTTCCAGAAAATATCTAGATCTAGATCTATTCTTCGTCTGAAGGTTGACATACAAAATGATGACCAGATAATGTGGATGATTGCTGTGACCGTTTAAACTACTTGCTCTGAGATTCCTAAGTTTTTATTAACAGGATTAGTCATTGTATGATTCTGCAACAGTCATACGATTCTTACGTGGTACTAGCTATAATACCCCCCGTATAGACGTGAATGATAGTTCTGGTTTCTCTGTTTCTGAAAAAAATGATTCACAAATTTAAATAAAAGTATAGCTTTATGAAGTCCTACTTAATGTTTAAATAGGGGGAATGTTTCAGCTAATCACTCACCGTATACTGATTTTGAATGATTTAGGATTTTGAATATTGCCAGAAATGTCTTTTACTTTTCATGGTATTTTATGAAATCTCAAAAATGCCTTGTCCGAGGCCATCAGCACCTACTTCCACTTACTGCACAGGGGAAGACTCAATTACAGAATCTGGTTGTGGTTATGGTCCTGTCGTGAGCTCCACCTCTCTGTTTTACCTCATCTGTGACTCTCCTCTGACATGTGGTGCCATGACCAGAGTCACCCCTTGCCCAGGGACAAGCAGCAACAAGAATAGCAGGGACTGTGTACTTTTATTAATATTCTGTCACTGGAAATGTCTTATCATTTTAGTAGTCTCTCCTTTAAAGCTTCCTTGATCACGTTTATGACGGTTATTTCTGTTGTTCTCATAATGCTCCACATTTACAAAATGTCTAGGTAACTGCTTTGACATGGGTAGATACAGTCATTCTTAATTTGATTAGTATCCCATTTTACATTGAGGGATCTAAAATCTTGAGTAATTAGTTATAACTCATTATTTTTAAAAAATCACTTCCTACATGCTTGCCATGTTTGCCGAGTACCGTCCTCTGGATTGATAAGGTAACACTTATTAAATACATTTTTTCTACTTGATCCTCAAAGCAACTTTTTTGAGTTAGGTCCTGTGGTCATTCCCATTTTAGAGATGAGAATACATAGGATTAAAGAAACTCGGGGCGCCTGGGTGGCACAGTCGGTTAAGCGCCCGACTTCAGCCAGGTCACGATCTCGCAGTCCGTGAGGTCGAGCCCCGCGTCAGGCTCTGGGCTGATGGCTCACAGCCTGGAGCTTGTTTCCGATTCTGTGTCTCCCTCTCTCTCTGCCCCTCCCTCGTTCATGCTCTGTCTCTCTCTGTCCCAAAAATAAATAAACGTTGAAAAATAAATTAAATTATTAAAAAAAAAAAAAAAAAAAGAAACTGACTTGATCAAGTTTGTCTTCATAAGTGGTGGAGATGAGACTTAACCCTAGTCTGTGATAAGTAAGATAAAACAAGGTAGTTTAATTGTAAAGTCCCACCTTCTGACTTCTACACAATTACAGTTCAACACATTATTATTAGCGTAATGCAAAATAACTGCAAATATTGTGTGTGTACAAACTGAATATAAAATGGATGAAGAATTTGTTTAAATCTTTGCTTATAAATGTAAATAATAGCTCTTGAAATTTTAAAATTAACTTAATAGCTCTTCTATTGATGGAAATAATACAAAAAGAGCCAGGTAGGTCCTGATAAGTACATAGGAACTTAAAAAAAAAAAATCTTGGTAATGATGGGACTTTCAAGCTTTCTTAAAGGAATAGATAGATGTTTATAGTTAGATCTGGTTTAGAATTCAACCACATTTCCACCAGGTGGCACCCTTCTGCTGAATCCAATGGGTAAAAATACTTCCTAAAATGTTGGAGGGTCCTCTAAACTCCAAATAAAGCAAAACAAACAAACCAAAAACAACAACAGCAAACAAAACAAAACAAAAAAAGCTGACAAAAAAACCCAAAACAAAACAAAAAACTAAGCAAACAAATGAAAAACCACAATCCTACTTTCTGAAGTATGACTAAAAAGTGTATTTTTATAAGCAACTATTTGGCTGCAAAGACATCATTAGTTCTGTATTTCTCCATAAAAAAAAGTATTGGAAAATGAATCTCTTAAAATTCAGTATGCAGCAGCCTATTATGATGAAATAATTCATGGCCAAAATTGAAATTAAGTATATAATGTGCAAAATGCCTTTGTAAAAGTATCTATTGTACTTTTGACTTTTAGGTAATATTTGCCCAAAAGGTTACTATACAGAAATTAAAGTTCTGTTTTTCTATTTTACCTTTGGTGTAGTAAACGATAAAATTTCCAAGTGTATGCTTAATGAAAACTTACCAAAAGTTATTCTTCCATGTTTCCCTGACAAATATAAAAATATATTATAATTTAGTCTATAAACTATTGATTTTTAGCACAGAACCTCAAAAAAAGCTTTTAGAAATCATGTTGAAAAAATTTAATGGATGATTTATTACTCTTCTTCTAGGCATTGAACATAAAATATATAGTATCTAATGGGAGAGTTCTACATGATTTGGTTATAAAAGATAATTTAGATTGGATAAAGGTGTTATGTAGGAGTCTTTATAACTTAGGAGATACTATGCATTTCCTACTATCCCTTAATTTCTTATTACAGATGTAATGTATGTCTTATTACATGTATATATGACATTTTATCTACTGAGTTTAGAACATACCATGAAACATTCCTAGCTTGTAAGCTTCTAATGTATTTATTTCAGGGACTGAGCAAATTTCACATTTAAGAATGATTAAACTATATAAAAACAAGTTAAAGAAAATTGCATTATTAAATATTAATGCTGCATTATCTTATGCAGTGTGTTACATTAGAAACAAAACACTGGAACCAAATTTCTCCCAGTCTGAGTAAAAATGAAGCAATTTAAAATTTTTGGTTCATTGAATCATTTATGAATATGTAATGTTACTATTGTCTATGGGTTATGTACTGGAAACCAGAGATTCAAGTTCATATCCCAGCTCCACCAGTCATCACTGTTTTCGTGGTCAAGATCACTCACTTTCTATATTTAGTTTGTGAATGGGGGTGACTGTAGGTCCTTTATGTGCCTGTTGTAAGAATTAAATGAAATAATATGTAGAGGCTTTTGAAGAAAGCCTGTCTCATACCAACTGTGCTCCCATTCCCTAGTCTGGGAATAGGAGCCTAGAAAAAGCAGAAAAAAAGGCTTAAAGGATCATTGAGCCACCTGTAACTAGTATGCTAACATTTCACAAAACATTACATTGTTCAGTACACATGTTTGAATGATTCCAAATGAACTTGCACATGTATATAAATATTATGTTAATAATCTATAGTATTTGCTTTTAACATGAGGGCTGATTTGGCAGACATTGCAGACTTAAAAATACTCTGTTAAATCTCTGCTTCCATTCAATCAAAGCTCACTTCTTTACTGTCCTATTCTATATGGATCCAGACTGGAAATAAACATTGGCTAATTCTCACTGACAGGTGAATTAGCTGCAGAATATGTTTTCAGTGTAATACACCTTATAAGGTTATGAGCATGGTGAAAGGGGATGTTTGATATGCTCTTTAATATTTAAGTTAATATTTCATACTTGGGTTCCAAATA
Source organism: Leopardus geoffroyi (assembly GCF_018350155.1). NCBI lineage: Eukaryota > Metazoa > Chordata > Mammalia > Carnivora > Felidae > Leopardus > Leopardus geoffroyi. The sequence goes on along the minus strand of NC_059328.1, from coordinate 122,612,933 downwards.
CAGAACTACCCCCATGTATTTTCATACTTGCTGAGTGACTTCATGTGTGTTCTAATCAAGCTCATGTTTTACTGAAACGTTATGCAGTAGTCACCCCCACCCCCATTCGTTGTTTTGCTTTCCATGATTTCAGTTCCCCACTGTCAGCTGAGATCCCAGAAGCAGATGCTCCTCTGTGGAGACCTGGTGTCAGGAGGTCAGTAGTAGCCTCGCCCTCAGTACCAGTGCCCACACCATTCACCTCACTTCATTGCCTCACATAGACATTTTATCTTCTCACAGCATCATCATCATCATTATCATCATCATCAGAGAGTGAGTACAGTCTAATAAAATAATTGAGAGACCACATTCACATAACTTTTATTATAGTACATTGTAAAAGTTCTATTTTATTAGTTATTATGAACCTCAGACTATGCCTCATTTATAAATTGCACTTTATCGTATGTATGTATGTATATGTATATGTATGTGTATATATATATATATACATATATATATATATATATATATATACACATCGTATGTATGTACATACATGTATATACACGAAATAACAGTATATTCAGGGTTCAACACTGTTGGGGGTATCAGGCATTCTCTGGGGGTCTTGGAATATATCTATCCCTCGTGGATGAAGGAGGGATGGCTGCAATGAGGGGCATATAGGAATACATGCATCAACTAGGAAAGTTGGAAGTTTGTCTCAACTGAAGACCTTTAAAAGGTCCAAAAAAAGGGGGCAAATAAGTAATGGAATGCAAAGGTCTTTATAAACATGTCCTCTTATAAATTTAGAAGTGTTTCTGCCTGAGTATATGCTGCCCTGCCTTAAGAAGTCCTATAGCTCAGTATTGATTATCCCCAGCATACTATTGTTTTAAAAAGTTTGTACTGATCTGATGCATAAGCTTTTTGTCAGTAGGCAATTCTTCGTTACTTTTTCCAACTAGATAGCCCCTGTTCTCCAAGGCTTTTAAGTTGTACACCCACCACCGCCCTATCTGGTAGACATTCTGATTAGTCATTATATATTAACTAAAAGAAATGCTTGTTATTTCCAGGATGATAAAGAAAGATGGAAGTATGTGTGGTGGGGAGGATGGGGTGCTGAAGAGAGAGCTCTTCTCTTAGAGATTCATTGTTATTAAGCTCTCCTGAATCCTCAGGGTTTCAGACAGGACTTGATGTAATGGTGAATGTAACACTCACTGCCAGGCTAATACAGGAAACTTACTTTTATCTGAAACTGATAAAATATTTTATTTCAGACTGTTCCGTTCAGTAATTGAGGTTAACAGTATCCCTTGTATTGTCTTCCATATAACAAGAAATGATTTTCATTTTCTATTCAAGGTTGACATGCCATAGTTTATTTGAAAGTTGCTGAAACTTTAATAATTTTTAAATCAACTTTCAGATAATATGGTAATTTCATTAACCAGAATAGTATATTGTACAATATTTTGGGAATTGCCAAATGATCTTCAGATTTAATTATGTTTGGGGGAGAGGCGACACAATGTAGGATTGGGAAGAGAGAACAGATTTCAGATAGAATCATCTATCATTCTCTGTGCAATCTAGGGCAAACTGTTTAATCCCTCTAGAACCATTCCTTCATCTTTAAAGGAAGAGGATGTCAAGAATGTTGCAAGAGTTAGAGACATTCTGTATGAATGGGCACACATAACATCTGGCCCAAGATAGAACTCAGTATTTTTATTCTTGTTGCTACTGTGTTTCTAGACTATCTGAGAAGATTATTTCATATCTTGCAAAGGCAATTTTCCATTTACATTGATGAAAGTGCAGAATATATGTATGGGTGTGTGTGTGTACATAACAAACACCACACATATATACATATCCGTTTTTACACTTACAAGCTAAATAAATGGGTTATTTTAGAGTTAGATTATTATAGGTCATAGGTAGAAATCAATTTATAACAATCTGACTGATTTCTTCCATTTTTAGATGATAACCTGTCTTCCCGAAAGACTCAGGATCTTCTTTGAAGTGTTCATGGTTTAATATCCTCTTTCCGGAAGTTTGGTTTCCAGAAATGACTGACTCAGAAATTCTTTGCATGTAGGAGCTGAGTGATACGTTGAGTTGAAATTTAAGAAGAGTTAGTTGAGTGCATAATCAAAATTGACTTTACATCTGAGAGAGCCAAGCCAAGCTGTGGTATTCCCTAGCCAAGCTGTATATTATCTGACTTTAATATTATTGCAATTTATCATATTTACTGATTTTCTCAGGTCAGTGCAAGAAACTATATATCTGGTTAGAAGATAGCAAATGAAGAAAAGTGAGGAAAAAAGGAATTTTTATTATATTTATCCTCACCCCTTTTTTGAAATCTAAATGAGGATTCAATTTCTTATACCACCTGAAAGCCTCTGCTCTGAAAACATAATCTGACAAACCTGAATTTTATAATTAGGAACTTGAATGGCAGGCAGTCCTGCAATTTATTTTCAAATAATGGACCAGAGAGACCCCTTGAAGTTGCATTAATAATGCTTGTACAGGGTTAGAAGTAGGCCTCCCCTGTTATTGGTACTTAGGTTTACTTTTGGCAGGACGAATCAAATAAGTGAAAACTCTTAATACTGTCGCTTCCATTAATCATATCTTACCTCCAAGAAAAGTTTTAATATAAGTTAATGAATGCAGGACATGGCTACTATTTTTTTCATTTCACATGTTTTGAAACAAGTGCCAGAAAGTCTTCTTTTTTTTTTAATCAACACTTTAAATCAGTGTCTCACAAACATGCATACTCATTCTTCTCTCTTAGACACCAAATCAAAGATTATGAGTCAAGGCATCTTCTGAATCGAGGTCAGAACTATATCTTTTCAAGAAGAAAAAAATATAAAATTCATGAAGAATTTGTCCAATGTAGAAATAGGTGATTTGGATAGACTAGTATATAATTTACATTTCCTAGTGTCTAGGAGTTTATGAATAGATTATGTACTCCACTAGGTTTATGGGTTTTTAAGGGAAAAGACTATACATTTTACTGTTTGTTTCTTTACTAGAGTACTATAAAGGGATTATAAAAGGACTATTCCTTTCCTTTGATCCTAGGAATTATGTGTGTTTCACTTCTTGACAGTCATATTGGCAGTGACAGGTGGATATGAAACGAGCATGGAGTTGATAAAGAAGGGACCCACCCTTGTTCACATTTATGGAGGTTGCTCGTTACTGCTTTCAAATGGGGTTTACCAAACATTAGTGCCACAGTGGCATTATATGAATGTCTGACTGCTCACAGAGTCATTGCCTCTTGTGTTATAGGATGAGAATTTTGATTCCTTTGTCTCAACTTGCATCCATGCTCTGTCCAAATCCAAATCCAGTCCCTTCCACCTCTACATGTCTTGAGATCAGTCTCTGGCCAGGGTCGATTCCCTGATGTCTAAACCACAATGATGTCCGCGGTGGCCTTGCCTTTCCAGATTCTTCCTTGAAATGGACATAAAGTCATAAATGATGATACCATTTTGAGAAAGCATTCCCATTGCTGAATCTAGTGCCTTTGTTTTCAAATCAAGAGATAGCCTATGGAGAGGTGAAGTGTGTTAGGTCACACAGTTGTTAGATCAAGAGGCAGTACTTGATTCTGGGCCTCCTTACTTACAGCCGTTTGCTATGTGTCTTGCTGCCAGATTCAGCTGTTGATAAAGCATCTTTGTTCTTGTCTTGGTGACATATCTGCCTTCCTTAGCACTTGACATCAGACTAACTTAAAAATTTTTTTTCCCTTAAAATCTTTGAGTCCTAAGGCAAAACTCACTTGACATTCCTTGGTTTCTCCTTTGTGATGTGTTGGTTCTAGGCCAATGGTCCTTAGACTTTTAGTACCTGGACACAAAACTTTAGAGAACCATATATGCATCTTCTCTAATTTGCCATGGCAAGAAGTCCCTTCCGTGCCATAATGTCATTTTGAAAGTAAACTGAGATCCACTGTTCAAAGGACATGCCAACACCTTCCATCATACATGCAGACACTGGCATTCTTAAATCTCTTCTTTTCCCTTTGATGAATGACCTTCCATTTATCTCCACCCTCAGCATTTGAAATTGCAGTTCAGTAGTCAATGAATTAGTGACAAGATGACTCCCTCCTTCAGAAAGTAGGGTTGTACTTTGGAACTCTGGAAAGCATGTAGGTGCATTATAGAACTTCCTCGAAAAGTTAATAGAACAGACCTCTGATTCACTGGATTGCTTGGAAGATAAAGCTGATAGTTTTTTCAGAGTACTAAGTTCCAATACTAGATCTGAGACTTTTATATGCAAAATAAATAAGAATTTTTGAAGGACACAGAATTCGTTTTAGTGGAAAGAACTAGGGCTTTCTTTTCATTTAACTTCAGGTTAAATTCTATTTACTCATTTGAGCAGGTTCCTCAGTCTCTCTCTGAATTTAATACTTCACCTGGAAATAGGATGATGTTTACATTGCAGGAGTGTTCTGAGGATTAGCAATGAGATGGGTTTATTATCCAGGAGGTGCTGAAAAGTGGTGGTGCTTATTTATTTATTTGTTTTTTTTTTGTTGTTGTTGTTGTTGTTATTAATATGTAGAGGCAAGCATTGTGAAATCAATGCTACACTGATGTTGAGGTTCCCAGATGATGGGAATACCAGCTTTAAAGCTCATTTCTCCATTACTTTGACCACAATTCAGAGCAACTTTAATATTGAGCTTCTATTTTTGTTGATATGGAGATTGTATGGAATAGTCCTGGCTCCAGAGTAAACATGGATTAGGGGTTCGTTAAGAAAATTCATGGTATCCCTTTTTATATTACTGATACAGGAGAATCAACAAAGTTTGTATTTTGAAGTTGGAGAACTGAATATGCATTTGCTTTTCCTGAATTTGTTCTTTTCTTTTCCCATCCCATGGTTAAATTCTCTCTCATGCTTATAATGCATTCTACATTTGGAGTGCTGCTTCATTCCTACTCAGAGCTGTAGTCTTTGAGCTGTAACAGCGAATCCAAAAAAACTAATATAGAATCACAGATGGTGCAAATATTTGAAAATAGGTAAATACAATCTAGGATTAGCTGCTTGGGCTCAGAAATGTCAGCTTCGTATTGCTTATTGGTCACATAAGGCACTTTTAGTTAAGGGAAAACCTAGGACAAAAGCATCATGATATAAAATTGCTGTTTTGGAGCTATGCAACATAACAAGCCCATAATTGTTATATAAACTCTAAAATGAGTCACTCTGTAACAAGGAAAGGTGTTTCAGAGAGGTCACCAAGTACCAAGGGGTTATACAGGGGATAAAAATTAAGCAGATATCATATCATGGAACTGCTGTATAATACCATCTGTTGACCTTCTTTTAAAGCCAATTTTTTAAATGGAAAATATCCATTCTTATGGGTATGCTGTAGGTAGGCACATATTAAATGACCTGAGCATGGGAGCGAACAAATTGCCATCATAAAATCCATAGGTGGTGATTATTAATTACATGTGCTGTGTGTCTCTACTTCTGACTGAGAATTTAAAACCATACAGTCTTATTTTCCTTCGGTTTTGCCCTTTTAAGAGATGCATGTTTTTTAAAGGATCTTAGAACCAACCATGGTGACTAAGTCACCTGATTGAGATAAGATAATTGAGAATGATAAAGGATGACTTGTTCAAGGTCACACCAGTGATGAATTGGGTAGGTGGGAAACCAGAGCCTCTCCCTCCTAGGTTGGGAGTTGGTATGAGACTCACTCAGTCATCAGGATCCTAGATCATCTTGGTTGAATGTATTGATATCAGATGAAGAAAAAGTAGATGAGAATTAAGATGGGAAGTTTCCAGCTATTTTGAAAGTTTTTTTTTTAATTCAATTTTGTTTCCAGGCAGTAGATTTAATAAAATTAGATCTGTTATATAGATTGTATCTGGACGCATCAAGGAGCAGGTGGTTACATGTGTAATGGTAGGATGCAGCTTACGTTCTCTGCAGTCTCTCATTTCTCAGATGAAGTGGCAGAGATTAGGAAGGGCTACTGTAGATCATATGTGAAGATCTGAAGAATACAGCACTGATTTCTCTCAAAATACATGTTCACAAGTAAAAAATGCTGGGTCTCATATATATATACAGTGAACATATGTCAAGGATTTAACTTATTTATAAAGGAACCATGAAGATGATAAAGCTGGTTCAAAGAGCATTTCAAGGAGAGAAATTCATATAGTCACTCAGGAAAGGAATAGTGTGCAATGTTTGCAAAATCAGATACACAACTGGTGAATATCTGACAACACTTAAATCATAACTCTTATGGTTATCTTTTATAGCAGACAGAAATGCTTTGCATCTTATCTATCTTTTACAATGAATGTTTAAGTTTAGATTGAGATGTAAAAAGTAAATGGTCAAAAGTAAATGGTAAGTTTAAGACAGGTGTATTTTCCTAAAATTGTATAATCTTTGTGTGGGCCAATTGGACAATGACTTAGCCTGACATTGAAAAGATAGAGATGCAGTGATACTTAAATTTTATTTCCAAATTCTCAAAAATTTTCTTAATATCCCCTAACTCACAAAAATGGTGCCATCTGGGTCTACACTTGATGTCACAGCCAACTTCTTAAGCAATTTTATCAAAGCTGTCTCTAAGCCCCTTGGAGCTTCAGGTGTCAGATCTGATTCACCTGCAGCGAGGGCCTGGAATGCATCCAGTCAGCCAACACTGTCTGTCAGGTTCATCCCAACAAATTGGTCCAGGTGCTTTTGAGGGACGGAAGACAACAACTTGGTAATTTCAAAGAGCTGTTTGTAGAAAAGATGAAGTAGAATAATTGCATGCGAGGTGGTGAAAAGCCATTCTTGAAGATGTAGCAAAATAAGGTTAAGATCGAGTTGAGTGGTGGTGGTTGTCCCTAGGAAATGGCTGCTTTCAAAGCTGCATTTAGGAGGAGATACCATACCCATTCACACAGTCTTATTTAAGACCTGCATTAGTTTCCTTCCCTTGATGCTCACTTTCTTTATTGCCACTCAAGAAATGTGCATCTGTGAATATCTGGAATTCTACCATGACTTTCATTGTTCCTTTGAAGGTGACCTAGGGGCGGTAACAGTTTACGTATGACTTGAATGTATTTGTCTCTCTGTGATTGCTTAGTATGGCCTTGAATGTATTTGTCTCTCTGTGATGCTTAGTATCGAGAATTTATATTTAGGGGCCATAGAAAATGAGGACCTTAGGAATGTAAAGGGGTAGGGACAGGAGGAAATAAACATAGAAATGAGTCTGAGAATCTCAAGAGAGAATCATGGTCTGCCCAGGAAGCAAGCTACTTAACAGGCCCTCTGTTTTTCTAATCTGGGTTTAAAAGGGAAAAAAAAATAAAATGAGTTTTTGTGTACAGAGTGCAAAGAGGTTTGTGAATAACTTGGGGTTTAAACAATTGTATTGCATTATTGAAACTTATTTTCCTGAAATATCTTTTACTAACTACAGGAGACTTTTAGATTGGGTAGTACCTTCTGGAATGGTAAAAATGTTCTATATATGTGCTTTCCAGTGTGGTACTCATCAGCCACATGTAGTTACTGAACACTTGAATTATGGCTAGTGTCACTGAGGAACTCATTTTCATTTAGTTTTAATTAAATTTATTTATTTATTTATTTTTAAATTTACATCCAAATTAGTTAGCATATAGTGCAACAATGATTTCAGGAGTAGATTCCTTAGTGCCCCTTATCCATTTAGCCCATCTCCCCTCCCACAACCCCTCCCGTAACCCTCAGTTTGTTCTCCGTATTTATGAGTCTCTTCTGTTTTGTCCCCCTCCCTGTTTTTATATTATTTTTGTTTCCCTTCCCTTATGTTCATGTTTTGTCTCTTAAAGTCCTCATATGAGTGATGTCCTATGATTTTTGTCTTTCTCTAATTTCACTTAGCATAATACCCTCCAGTTTCATCCATGTAGTATCAATAATTTAAGTTTAAATAGCCATATGTGACTAGTAGCTACTGTATCATTTCCAGACCTTTGTTTTTCAAACTTTAGCATGCATAGAAGTCCCTTGGAAATAATATAATGTGGCAAATTTTAACCCAGGGAATCTGGAAGGAGGTCCAAGATTCTCCATTTACAACATGATGCTTTTCTGTGGACTGTGCTCTAAGTAAGGCTTTATTTCCCAACAGCAAGATTGTTGAATTTTAATTTGTGGCTTTACCTAGTCTGACCCCTGTCATACAAGATAAGTCTGGTGGCCTATAGCAAAATTATGAAGTATAGCTGTAGAAATATAAAAGGAAAATAATTTTAGTCATAAAATCATTGGCATTTTTATTATAACTAACAGCTAAAATTTTGTGTAATATTCCTGTATACCATGCAGAGGTCAGGTGCCTGTATCTCATTCATTCCTTACCATAAACTCTATGTAATAGATATTACTTTTATTCCAGTTTTACTAATGAACAGCTGAGAATCATATCATCTTAGCTATCAATTGCTTCCCTTTATTAAATTGAAATTACATGATTTGATATTTACATGCTCTTAAAGGACTTAAATTATATAAATGATTTGTGGCTGATCAATAAATCATAATTTGATTCTCTTTCATAGATAATAATAGTAATAGACTTGTAGTTAATGTGATAATCCTCATCAGTACTTGGCACAAGTTAGTATTGTTTTCTTATTGTAAAGATGAGGAAACTGAGGGATAGAAAATAATTTGATTAGGGTTACATGATGTCTAAGTGGCAGAACAGGGTTTTGAATGCTGGCTATTTGTATATATAATTTAAATCATTTAACATATAAATATCTAACAAATGATTTAACTTTAATTTAATAAAGGAAAGCAATTTGCGGTTGTTATGGTACATATGATTGTGACCAAAAGGATATTTTCTCCATTTATGAGCTTTTCTACCTTGGGAATCTCTTATTTTCTCTGAACCTCAGATGCTCATTTGTAAAACTGTAATAAAAGTATTCAATTTGTTGGCATTCACCTCACTGCTATATGTTAATATATAACATATATAGGCCTTTATATAACATTGGTCTGTCTATGAGATTCTTTTAACATCTTGAAGAGAGGTTAGCTTCCCTCCTACCCCAAGCATTAGACTCAGGAATAAGTGCCAGCATATGCCATCCAAAAATCTGGTAATAACTGATGAGCATTTCCCAGTGGGTAGATAAAAGGAAAGGGTCTTTTATTATCACATTTCTAAAGGCAGGTCTATACTCTGTGCCTCATTCATGTTAAGGAAATGAGACATATAGGATTTTTGATATAGAACTTTAAATGTACCCTGTGTTTTCTGTGTGAATAAGGAAGATTTTGTGTTAGTAGATGAATGAATGGTACCGTGGAGCAAAATGTCTAATAAGGGACAGGACCCAACATTGTGAAAACGTGATTTCTTGTAATTTCATTAACGGATATAGAGACTTAATAAGCAATGGTGAGCACATGTTGTGCTTGCAGTTCCTTATATCCTGTGGGATTTACCTCATTTGGGAAATGGGAGGCACCTGTTTAAGGAACATACTAACCTTCATTTGCATCTCATTTGCCCTGGAAAGGCTGTATGTTGCTGTCAGTCACAATTACTTATTCTCCTAGTGAAAGGGAAGGAAAATAATAATAGTTGAGGAAGATATGAAGGGCTTTGGCCTTTGCAGACTCCTTTTTTTTTTTAATTTTCCCAGAAAAATTACTTCAGTAAATTATAAATTCATGAATTTTTATGTCCTTACCACCTCATGTAATGAAGAAGCTGAGAACCATTTCAAACTCAGAAAATTGATTCAGTTAAAACATTCCCTTTGTTTCCACCAAGTACTACTGAAAATTATTAACAAACACACCAGGAAGAAAAATGGTAGTAATGAAATGTTTTATTAGGTCTTTAAGGATGACCAAGCCTTCCAAGACTTCAGCTACTTTCAGAGGAGGAATTTTTGGTTAGAATATTCTTAACAATAGGAAAAACAAGGCTTACTTTCCTTATTTCTTTTAAGATTCTGTAAAGATTACAGAGGTATTTAAAAAAGCGTCTTTACTCTGAAAATTTTAAAAGTACAATCAATTTTTTACAATACACCTGGTGAACTATGCTAGGACATGCTTGGTAGCTGCTAATCTTTAACCCCCCCCAAAAAAGCATTTCATTTCTAAAGATTCTGGAAAGTCAAACTACTGAATGGCAGGTGGATCAGGCATTAGTCATAGATCAGATCAGGCATTAATAATCCTTGGTGTTCTGCTTGGGATATTAGAAGAAAAATGGGGTCTCAGTTGAGGGGAATGCATTAATAAAAACCAAACAAGCCTTTTATAATTTCTTGTTTTAAAATCTCTTTAAATGACCCAGATATAAAAGGCATATGAAACAATACCAAAAATATTCCTGGTTTCATGTTGTAAAGGCTGAATGAATATGACTTAAAATAAACCTTAATATGTTAATAATTACATATTCATAAATGAAGGCCGGGTAGTGGTACTATTGGTTGTTCTTGTTGTTTTTCAATATTTGAAGTTTATTGTCAAATTGATTTCCATGCAACACCCAGTGCTCATCCCAAAAGGTGCCCTCCTCAATACCCATCACCCACCCTCCCCTCCCTCCCACCCCCCATCAACCTCAGTTTGTTCTCAGTTTTTAAGAGTCTCTTATGCTTTGGCTCTCTTCCACTCTAACCTCTTTTTTTTTGTCCTTCCCCTCCCCCATGGGTTTCTGTTAAGTTTCTCAGGATCCACATAAGAGTGAAGCCATATGGTATCTGTCTTTCTCTGTATGGCTTATTTCACTTAGCATCACACTCTCCAGTTCCATCCACGTTGCTACAAAGGGCCATATTTCATTCTTTCTCATTGCCACATAGTACTTCATTGTGTATATAAACCACAATTTTTTTTATCCATTCCTCAGTTGATGGACATTTAGGCTCTTTCCGTAATTTGGCTATTGTTGAGAGTGCTGCTATAAATATTGGGGTACAAGTGTCCCTATGCATCAGTACTCCTGTATCCCTTGTGGTACCATTTGATTTTATCACATGGAATCAACCCTCCTGTGCATTTTAATCCAACATCTCTTAGGTTGGACCTATTGCTTTTCCAAATTAACCTGGAAATCTTAGGTCAGATAATGTAAGTATGGTGAAATAGGGTGATTTGTCAGGGAGTCTGGGTTCCGCAGCCCCTGGATGTTACTGTGTTCAGTGGCACAGCACACTTTCTGTTCCTTCAGACTGTCAGAAGAGTCTCATGACATACCCAATGGATAAGTGATAAACTTTGCCCCTTGAAAAATTTAACTTTATAATTCTGTTAATAGAAAGTTGTGTGTGTCTATAGACACTCAGAATTATGCACCAAGAAAGTTCCTCTAAATTAGTATGGAGAGAATGTTTTTCCTATTTACCTCAATATCATTGGAGCTTAGTGTTTATATTAGAAGCTCTGAGGGTAACCTCAGGCCTTGCTGGTTATAGTTACCTACCTTCCTTCCTTCCTTCCTTCCTTCCTTCCTTCCTTCCTTCCTTCCTTAAGTAGAGAGACTAGAGACAATAAAGAAGCAGATAAAAATCACTTTCTTCCTTCTGAAAATGTTCATCATTTAACAAAAAACATCTCACCTTTATTTTGATTTGTGAATACAGAAAATTTAAAAGCCATTTTCTAACGTGAACTGCTTTACGCTAAGACCTTGTGAGGCACATCTGTTTCTTTTATCCTAGACCTTGAAAAAACAATATTCAGACAAATAGTTTTGCTGCAAAAGTTCTTCAAATGAGCAGCTTTCATTGTTTTGAAGAAGTTGCAGAGAAAAGTCTGGTGAATTATTGTGCTAACCTGAAGGCATTCAAAAGTATCTCAGGCATAATTCTGTGTTGATTACCTATTACTTCATAACCCATTACTCCACTTTCTGGCTTAAAACAACAGCTGTTTCATTTCTTTTTTTTTTTTTTGTGATTCTTTTGGTCAGGAATTCAGGAAGGGCTTCATGACAGCTCTTCTGATCCATGTGGTGTCATTAACTCCACTGAATTCAGCTAGTAGCTAGACTAAGCTGAAAGGCAGAGAAGGCTTCATTCATGTCTGGTACTTTGGTGCTGCTTTACATGGCCTTTCTCTCTCTCCACACAGATAATTTGGACTTCTTCACAGCATGAGTCTTAGGACTTCTTACCAGGTGGTTGTCTTTCAAAAGGGAGCACTCCAAGCAGTGAAAGCAGAAATTGCAGATCTCTTAAGGATGAGCTGCAGAAGTTTCAGAGCTTCTCTTCTGCCACATTTTATTTTATTGGTGAAAGCAAGACACAGGGTCAACCCAAATACAAAGGGGAAAATCAACTCCTTGTCTCTGTAAGAGATATGTAAAGAATTTGTAATCATCTCACATCTACCACAGACTACCAAAGAACAGAAAAAACAACAGAACTATATCTGGATATAAGTATTCACTATATGAGCATGTGGAGAATTTAAGGGTGTTTAAATGATGAAAATATTGTAAAGATAAAAGTGGTGCCATGGTGTCAATGCTGTACTTGGCCATAATCTGTCAATGTGACAGATTTAGAATGTGAAGGCAAGTTATAATTGATTGAAAACAGTCTTAATGCACTGGTTCTTAAAGTATGGGAATTTATATTTTCATTGTAAAATGGAAATATATAAAACATTCACCTTTATCTAGGTATAGTCATGAAATATATTTATTTGGGAATAAATTTAATGTACTGCTTGGTTGAAAATACAGTATGCTCTAAATAAACTTTTAACTTCAGGGAAATTATGACCATCTAGAGTAATTTGGTGCCATAAAGGAAAACATATATCTAGACTTCTGAGAAGGTATACGTTATAAAGGAAGGGACAACATTGTGCACAGAAGTTGGTTATTATGGCTATAAAGTTACTTTGATTCTGAGATATAATTACTTTAATGAATTCTGCCCCTGTGAAATATTTTATGTTGTCACATTTCATGCTGGATGAAGTAACTAAGCTGGGATTAGTATGTTCCAAAGGTTTCACATAAAGTCACAATTTTCATGAGAGAAAATGATCTGGAACAAAAAAAGCTTTGGGGTTTTCAGGAATGCGATAGAATTCTCTGTGGAGTACCTTTTTTTTTTCAATATATGAAATTTATTGTCAAATTGGTTTCCATACAACACCCAGTGCTCATCCCAAAAGATGCCCTCTTCAATACCCATCACCCACCCTCCCCTCCCTCCCACCCCCCATCAACCCTCAGTTTGTTCTCAGTTTTTAAGAGTCTCTTATGCTTTGGCTCTCTCCCATTCTAACCTCTCTTTTTTTTTTTTTCCTTCCTCTTCCCCATGGGTTCCTGTTAAGTTTCTCAGGATCCACATAAAAGTGAAAACATATGGTATCTGTCTTTCTCTGTATGACTTATTTCACTTAGCATAACACTCTCCAGTTCCATCCACATTGCTACAAAGGGCCATATTTCATTCTTTCTCATTGCCACGTAGTACTCCATTGTGTATATAAACCACAATTTTTTTTATCCATTCCTCAGTCGATGGACGTTTAGGCTCTTTCCATAATTTGGCTATTGTTGAGAGTGCTGCTATAAACATTGGGGTACAAGTGTCCCTATGCATCAGTACTCCTGTATCCCTTGGGTAAATTCCTAGCAGTGCTACTGCTGGGTCATAGGGTAGATCTATTTTTAATTTTTTGAGGAATCTCCACACTGTTTTCCAGAGCGGCTGCACCATTTTGCATTCCCACCAACAGTGCAAGAGGGTTCCCGTTTCTCCACATCCTCTCCAGCATCTATAGTCTCCTGATTTGTTCATTTTGGCCTCTCTGACTGGCGTGAGGTGATATCTGAGTGTGGTTTTGATTTGTATTTCCCTGATGAGGAGCAATGTTGAGCATCTTTTCATGTGCCTGTTGGCCATCCAGATGTCTTCTTTAGAGAAGTGTCAATTCATGTTTTCTGCCCATTTCTTCACTGGATTATTTGTTTTTCGGGTGTGGAGTTTGGTGAGCTCTTTATAAATTTTGGATACTAGCCCTTTGTCCGATATGTCATTTGCAAATATCTTTTCCCATTCCATTGGTTGCCTTTTAGTTTTGTTGATTGTTTCCTTTGCTGTGCAGAAGCTTTTTATCTTCATGAGGTCCCAATAGTTCATTTTTGCTCTTAATTCCCTTGCCTTTGGGGATGTGTCAAGTAAGAAATTGCTACAGCTGAGGTCAGAGAGGTCTTTTCCTGCTTTCTCCTCTAGGGTTTTGATGGTTTCCTGTCTCACATTCAGGTCCCTTATTCATTTTGAGTTTATTTTTGTAAATGGTGTGAGAAAGTGGTCTAGTTTCAACCTTCTGCATGTTGCTGTCCAGTTCTCCCAGCACCATTTGTTAAAGAGACTGTCTTTTTTCCATTGGATGTTCTTTCCTGCTTTGTCAAAGATTAGTTGGCCATACGTTTGTGGGTCTAGTTCTGGGGTTTCTATTCTATTCCATTGGTCTATGTGTCTGTTTTTGTGCCAATACCGTGCTGTCTTGATGATTACAGCTTTGTAGTAGAGGCTAAAGTCTGGGATTGTGATGCCTCCTGCTTTGGTCTTCTTCTTCAAAATTCCTTTGGCTCTTCGGGGCCTTTTGTGGTTCCATATGAATTTTAGGATTGCTTGTTCTAGCTTTGAAAAGAATGCTGGTGCAATTTTGATTGGGATTGCATTGAATGTGTAGATAGCTTTGGGTAGTATTGACATTTTGACAATATTTATTCTTCCAACCCATGAGCACGGAATGTTTTTCCATTTCTTTATATCTTCTTCAATTTCCTTCATAAGATTTCTATAGTTTTCAGCATACAGATCTTTTGCATCTTTGGTTAGATTTATTCCTAGGTATTTTATGCTTCTTGGTGCAATTGTGAATGGGATCAGTTTCTTTATTTGTCTTTCTGTTGCTTCATTATTAGTGTATAAGAATGCAACTGATTTCCGTATATTGATTTTGTATCCGGCAACTTTGCTGAATTCATGTATCAGTTCCAGCAGATTTTTGGTGGAGTCTGTCGGGTTTTCCATCTAGAATATCATGTCATCTGCAAAAAGTCAAAGCTTGACTTCCTTTTTGCCAATTTTGATGCCTTTGATTTCCTTTGTTGTCTGTCCACTCTCACCGCTGTTGTTTAACATAGTGTTGGAAGTTCTAGCATCAGCAATCAGACAACAAATGGAGTATCTTTTTAAATTGTTCATGTTCCTCCTTAGACATGTAGTGCATGAAAACTACCCTGTTCTCAATGATATAACTTTTTAAAATGGGCTCCAATACCAAGTGTAGATACTTTTGTTTATGGTATATTTCCCTCTTTATGATAAATTTCCCCTTTTTTTACCCCTTGTATCAAGTGAAAGTTATTTAACTAAGGGAGGAGGTAGGAAGGTGCTCTCAGAACATTGCTGTATTTCCTGACTTGATGGGAATTTTCTGTCTTGTGCTCCCCACTCCTCCATACTGCCTGATCTGCTTGAAATACTGCTTCCTTACCTCCATTTTCTTTATATTCAGGGAATATGGGAATGTAGAAAGCCAGATGTCCTAAGTGGTGAGCTTGACCACCTGCGAAGAGCAGGTTATACCACATAGAGCACTGGCTGCTACAAGTCCTTTTAGGAAAGTGAAAAATTTTAAACCCCAAACATACCCACACACATTAACTAAGGAAAAAGTAGTCACATACTTGAAGATTTGTCTTGGTATGATAATGTATGACCTGTACCACTAGTTGTGACCACATTTTAACCCACTCTTACTTGAAGCAAAAAGAAATTAGAGAAAAATATTATGATGTCATTCTACCCTAAAATGCCACATAAGAATTATCTCTCACTTCTTAGAGATGGGTTCTTCCTTTAACACTCCATAAAAGAAACCCTTTCTTTCAAGTTGGTTTTGACTTACTGTTCCTTGGGAATAAAGTTATCTGTAGCATTTTAAGCATCCCTCTCTTGGTGGTTTGGGCTAAGTGCCCTCCAGCTGTAAATCCATAGAACCTTTTCTTGACTCTGTCATACCGTGAAATTGCTTGTTTACTCATTTCTCTCCAAATAGCTACATTTCTTAAAGACAGTGACTGGGTTTTGTTAATTCTGAATCATCAATGGGGAGGTTTCAAACATATTTGTCAATTTACATTTGTAGTAGAAATGCTTTGAAGGAAAGGAATCTGGTATTTAGGAGAGGAGCACATGGCAATGTTTATTAAGCTGATTAGTATTTATAATAGCTCCCAATCTGTGGATCAAGGGTACTAGGCAAAGTGTACTGATGAGTCCTGGATGAACTCATTGCAACAGGTGGAATGAATATTTAGTCTTTTGGTATATAATCTCATAGAGAAAATCTACGGTGAGTTGTTGCACAGCAGGAGGATAAGAGCCTCAAAAGCTAGATCAAAAGAGTTTTAAAGCAACTTAGAAGAGCAAACAGGGGAGAAACAGAATCCAGAAAGTACTAGGCTGGGAGGGGTATGTGCCTCATGTGAGACCCCAAAAGTCTCTACGGAGGTAATGCCAGTTGGAGACTTCCTGTGGGACCAGGCAGTGAGCCGGGTAGCCAGACTTACAGGGGTATATTGCAATGTTAGTTTTAACTTCAAATCCAATCAGCTTCTTTGGAACTGAGGCCCAGAAAGGGTGAGGGAATAGATAGCTCAATGACTTTTCTGCTAAGCAATCACAGAGTCTGCAAAATCTAATAAGAAAAATGATGGCTACAGGGGTAAGACCTATCCCGAGTGACATCATGGGTCAAAAAGGAAACAGTACATTAAACTCATGTCCAGTTTTCTGAATGGTATAATCTTCAGCTATTACTATTTTTTTCACCATAATATAGTTTATCTGGATGAATTCTTGTGCTACTTAATTGAAGATTAATGGCACACCGAGCTGACCCTGCTAGCCTACATTGGTAGGGTAGAAGTAGAGGAAATTTTAAAAAGAAGAAGAAAAGAGAAGTTGTGTGAACATCTGTAGATGATCCGTGTGAAGTTGGATTTCTTCTATTTCTTAGAATTTAACAAGATGATGGTAGCCACAACCAGGGACTTGACAAGAGTAGCATTGTCTTTGGAGGCTGCCCTTGAGACATGTTCCCATTTATCACAACTTCACAGAAGTCATACATGGGAGAGCTATAACGGGCAACACCAAGCCAGCAATAACTAATGGCCTGGGCCAATATTGGTCTTTGAAGTACTTGGATATTAATAAAAGTTAGATAAGAAAGGCAGCTATTTATCTCTTCACCCAATATACTTGCAAACATTTGTACAAGAGATAGATATCCTAATGTAAACATTTTCTGCCAAACATACTGTTGGAATCTCTGAATTGTGACAGGTGACAGCAGGTTGCTTTAAGTAATTGCAATGACACCGAATAATCTAGTAGGAGCTATTGTTATCCAAAGTAATATTTCCTGCCAAACAGTGTTAAGAAAAAAGAGTAACACTTTAATAATGCATAATGTAAAACTCAAAGAGAATATTGAAAACCTTAAAGGATACTTTATTGCCAAATTTCATCATTGCTGGAGAAAAGTTATGGTAGTCTTTTGTTATGTTTATTGAGTGATGAAATAAGTTACAGTAGGAAAAGAGCATTGCTTGATTTTTTTTTTAATTTTTAGAATTAGATCAGGACTATAAAATAAGGTATATCACAGTTGGACTGTAACTTTTTGGTTCTCTTAATTTTTTGTAAAAATTTTATTTTTAAGTAATTTCTACAGCCAACATGGGACTCAAACTCCCAACCCCAAGATCAAGAGTTTCGTGCTCCACTGATTGAACCAGCCAGGTGCCCCAGGTTCTTACTCTTATAAATGCTATGACATTGTTTTAAAAGTATCCTAAGCTTAGAATGCCCAGCATATTAACTGGATTGTTTCAAGGGTTTGCTTTAATAGATAAGGAGGGTTTTTTTTTTCTTCTTTTTTTAACTTTGCTACCAGACACATTCAAGGGATGAGCCTCTGACCTGTTTGATGGTGTTTGGAAGCTGAACTGCATTGTATTGGGAGAAGTTAAAGTCAGGGAGTTAAATTATTAACATCCATTAACATATATTTAGAAACTTCAGAAATAAATGTAGTGACAAAAGTTTTAAAGTATTATGAAAGACTACTAAAAAAGAACTCATGGAATATTAACTACTGTTTTACCAAACTCATTGTGCAGAAAAATTATCACTAGAGTCCTGAAAATTGAAAAAAAAAAAAGTATGTAAAATTTGTTATTAATGAGAAGTGTATGTAAAATTTGTTATTAATGAGAAGTATTTTAACTTTATCTCAATTTATATTGAAGCTGCAAGCGTGTTAATTTCTGTAGAAAATTGCATTAAGAATGTATGGTTATGTTAGATTATGATTAAACAAACCAAGAGGAAAATAACACAACTATAGATATTTAATGTTATCTAATTGGGCATAGATGGATGTGGCTCTAATTCAGTGTAGCAGGAACTCAGGGAAGCTAATTTTAACAAAGGGATATAATTTGGACAATATTACATATGTAGGTCAGTATACTTATAGGTAATCACTATAATTATAAACCTGTTAGTATAGATTGTAATGCAAGTATGTTCGACTGGAGTTCTTCAGGAGGTATCCTCACTTTTGTGGTGAAAAATATTAAAATTAGTTTCAAGAATAAAGCTGATTACAGTACAACAGAGCAACTCCCCACCACCTTTACCTTGCAATAAATATATCCTACATTATTGTGTTAGTTATACACTTAACAAAATGCATTAATTGGTTGAATTTTTTAAAGTCTATTATATTAATGTAATTATTTCTAACTCTTTTGCAATTAAATAGAAATTTTCTCTTATTTCTTCCCCTGTTCTCTCTCACCACTTAGCAATTCCACTGTTTTTTATTATCTTATTTGTGGTTTTTGTTCTCTTTATTGGTTTTATTTAATTGTAAACTCATTTTTACGTGCATATTTTTCTCTGTAGAGAGAATAAAAGTATATTTTATATGGTTGGAACAACAAACATTTGCTGAATGAAACTTATGCACCAGGAACTGTGTTAATTGCTGGATTTACAGCTTTGAAGAAGACATGATATAACTCTCAGAAGCTAAAGCAGAGTAAAAACAGATATACACCAGCACAATAACATGGTGACTGTGATCAAGTATGCAAAGGATGCTATGAGTCCCTTGTCAAAGCTTTGCTTAGCTCATCCTTGGTGGCGGGTAGTGGAATCAATGAAGTCAGAGGACGTGACCTTAGACTTGAGACTTGAAACTTGAAACATGGTCAGGAGATAAAGGAGGGAAGGAAGAGGATGGTAGCCATTTCAAGAGGTAGACAGCACCACGCACAAATTGTACACATCCCAGTCATTTGGTACTTATGGGGGAATTACAAGCAATTTTATGTGACTGTCATGTAAAATTCAAAGAAGTGGTATGAGAGGAGGCTGGAGAAGCGATGTCCCAGAAATCATTGTCTTTACAGGATATTCAGAGCAGCTTGGGCTTTAACCTAGAGGTTGTGGGAGGGCTTTAAGCTGGTGACTGACATAGTCAGTTTTAGATGTTTCATTTGGCAGCAGTATGCAGGATGGACTTAGGGTAGTAATACACTAAGGTAGGGAGTCTAGCCAGACTACCAAAAAATTCAGACAAGATAATAAAACACCTGGACTAAAATTCTGATTGTAAGAAAAGAACATAAGAGGTTGAAAATATAGTTTTAATTCATCAGGACTTGAGAATCAAGTAGAGTGATGTGCCATCAAGCTGGATATATGAATAAGAACTATTTTAGGGGAATAGCATGAGACCAGAATAGCTCCAGATTTTTAGCTCTGTTGACTTAGGGAGGTGATGTGAAGGCTCTTCAAATATAATGGGAGAAACAAATACAACTGAGGACAAGATTGCTTTTGATATGTGAAGTTTGAGATATTTATGGACATTGTTTGGCTGAGATGAGATTAAATCTTGAAGGAGGGAGGAAATAAGACATAAATTTTGGAGCCATCAGTATATAATATATATGAGTATATGAATATGTGTGTGTGTGTGTATATGTATGCACACACACACGTACGTATATATAAACTTGAAAGTAGATGGACTTAGGTTTAGTGTATATAATGAGTAAGTGGTGGTCAATGAAAGATCCATAAAGGAGAAAAATCTAATGGGCAGATGGAAGAACAACAGTGCTCCAGGCCACCAACATCCTGTGGCCAGAACAGTAGGAGGAACAACAGGATAAGGGCATCATGGAATCCAAAGAAGTATGAGATTTCAATGACAAAGGGAGAGCTTCAATGTTAAAGATAACAGAGATATCTAGAGTTGGAATCGTACATTTTTGTAGCATTTTGGGAAGTACAGGCGAAAATACCGTGGGTTGAAGCATGAGAAAGAGCAGATGGGAAGTAAAATTTCAAGAGTTTTGCTGAGCACGGAAGGAAAAAGACTAATGAGACTGGAGGAGGCATGGGATTCTGATTTCTTGGTTTTAAATTTTGTTTTCTATTATCTGTGGTTTCTCTTATGTTTTAGAATAAGGAAAATTGAAAAGTGCTTATAGTCTACAGGCAGAGTCAGACTAACATTGGGGGTGTGGGAGAAAAGGGATAATTAAGGAAGCAAGGTCTTGGAGTAATGTCAAGTAACTGGATCATTCCATGTAAAGAAAAGTCCAGACTAAGATCTAGACACTTCATTAAGGTTGTGAAATTTTCATTGAATTTCACCGAAAGGAAGCATGACTCAAGTAATTTTAAGCCAGCTGAAATTTATTAAGAAAACAGGGAGTACTTTATTGTCTCTTCAGAAAATTCATGGACTGGGTCATAAAATACAGGAAACTCAAGAAAATTGAGTGCTAGAAATCTGGTACAAAAACAGAAATGCAAATGCTTCCTAACTATACATAAAGATGCTTATATTCTCTTGTAAAAAGAAATACAAATTGAAACTAAACTCAATGCCAGTGATGACTTTTTGGATTGTCAAAAATTGAAAAGTTTGGTAATATGTATTGTTGACAAAGCTGTGGGAATTGCCGATAGAAATGCAAACTGGTACAATTTCATATGGAGACGAATCAGGCAGTATCTAGTAAAATTATGCATGCTTTTGCCTTTTGACTCAGCAATTCCATTTTAAGAAATCTGTTTCAATATATATTGGCAGAATATGAAAAAAAATACACCCAAGGCTATTCACTGTAAGGTCTATTTATAATAGCAGAAGACTGGAAACAATCCAAGTTATCTTTTCTAGTATTGTGATGCATGTATACAAATGCAGCACTTTGCCTTTATAAAAATGATTAAGAAATATATCTATTACTATATTACTATCTCTACCTACCTACTTATCTACCTACCTCCCTTCCTATCATAACACACAAAGTGGAGAGATGTATATTACTATTTTCCCAAGGACAGTATGCATTTTCTTGAGTAAATGATGCATAACATAGTTACATATACACGTAAATGTTCATATTTTAACATAAAAGCCTAGAAAAATAAATGCAACATTTAGAAATATTTACCTATAAAAGCAGTGCTTGGCTGGTTCAGTTGATAGAGCTAGACTCTTAATCTTGGGATTATGAGTTCGAGCCCTATATTAGGTGAAGAAATTACTTAGAAATAAAATCTTAAAAAAAAATTACCTATAACATGAAGAGGGAAGTAATGTAGAGGGTAATTGGAAGATAAGTATATTCTTCTTTGAATGTACATTATCTTGTAGTAATGAATTTGGATCTCTAAGTAATTTATATAATTTAAATAATGACAGTTTAATTAATAATGGAATCCCTAAATATTAAAAATATACTGATAGATCTAAACAGGTATTTGGTAGGTTATGTGGCTACACAGAGAGAAGCTGTTCCAAGTGATTTTTAAACAGTAATTTGAATTTATATGCTTAGTGGTATATCCTAAATCTAAATCTATTTTGAAAAAAACTTTTTAAAATATAGAAAATAACTATTTAAAAATTCAACTTTTTTAGTTATATTTTTCGAGTATTGCTGCTGTTATTCTGTGGCTCTGTGTATGTAACATGAGCTAGGTATTATGCTATCAGATGTATGAATGAAGAAATCTGACCAGGACATTCTTGGCTCTTTCTGTACTGCTCTCATAAGAGCCTGAAGTGATTGTCAAGCCATCGTTACCTTCTACTTTATAACAGGCTGTGAACACTTGCTGTAACCTGGATGGCTGGGGACCAGAATGGGCATTTATGTGTGAAGTTTAATACACTAATGCAAGATGTTTAATATAATAGGAAATTATGCAGTGTTTCACATTCTTGTCACTTAGTCTTGGCAGAGGCAACATTCAGATCCCCTCAGGAAGACAGCACTTCCTAAGGAGACTTCACTGTGTTATGCATCAGGGGAGAACTGTGTTGGTCAACTTCCTAGCGTTGAGTTTTGCTCTCTGATCAATCTAAATGGGGGCAATATGGGATGCAGATTTGAGGGGCATTTGGTGCATGTTCATCATCATCAGCGAGTGAGCAAACTTATGTTGAAAAAGCAGCATGTAATTAGAACATGAAGGGTGCTCTGTAATTCGAAAGCTTGTTTCATACCAAGGAGACGTTGTAGTGGATTCTAATTCTAACTCATGGCGGCTTTCAAGATGGACATGTCTTTAAGATCATATGATCATTGTCCTCATGTTTTATCATTGCTGTGTACTCTTAAAGATGTTACAAGTAAACGTTATTTATGTTCTAGTGTGGTGAAAAAGACCACCCCCCCCACACACATGTAGAGATGAATATTTTGTTACGTTTGCTACTTGTTTTGCACATTGGTCTTTTAAAAGTGTGAATATATTTCTAGATACTACTTTGAGCTTATGTTTCAAAGCTACCCAGTTATTTATTTATGCACTCAAGGAGTTTACATGTTTTCACGTAATCTCACGTCTACTTATGTTAATGTGTTTAGGTGACTGCTGTATCATTATAGACACTGGTTTTGGCTGTGTATGACCAGAAGTTATTACAGTGTGTTCTACAACTGAAGGTTAGGTAATAATACAAACTTGTGGGACCTTGATTTTTCATATAGATGTGGTAGCTTCTTGACACATCAACAGAATTTTTAAGGCTGCTTCTCCTCTGGTTTTGTTACACAGAATTCCTTCCCTTAATTACCCTTGGCCGTGTGTTTTGTGGCTCTCCATCCTAAACAAAGCAGCGGGCTGGTACTCCAATTTTCTCTCGCTTCTCTTTCACATTTACTTGTGTACCAACAAACAGTAGATCACCTACTTTATTACTTCCAGTTTGGTGAAAAAGTGAATTTGCCATGACAACCAAGTATTTAATGGAACAAAAGCCTAGATAAAGAACACATCTTGAAAGGAATACACAGGAGCAATATTTCATGCCAGTCTGAGATGTTTTCAGCATTGAGGAAAAAAAATGTGTGTCATTGAAGTGCCATTTTTTCAGGGACCAGATGTTCATTTTATTTATTAATTGTGGACAATCCATAAAGCATAGCAATATTTTTCCTGAGATTTCTCCCTATGGTTTTCTAATTTATTTGAAATGTAGAAAAGAAAAATTTCAGCTGGCGCTGAAGAATTAGAGTTCACCTTACGTATATTTGAACACTGGAGCATATTCTTCCCTCTGATGTCAAATGTTTAACAGAACAAATTAATGTCTGCTTTGGTGAATTTGGGATCTGCCTGCTTCTCCTCCTGGAGTTTGTGTTACATTGACAGTAACCTACTGGGTAGTTGTTCCTAGTATATTTAAAAATGATTGCTATAAGATCATGCTTATCTTAAACACACTTCAAGTAATTGGAATTTCAGAGATTCCTGTAATGAAATATATTTGTAATTTGTTTGGTGTTGACTCACAGTAGCTAAAACAGAAGCTACGTTAAAAAAAAAATCCTATTTCCCCTCCTTTTAGTGGGTAGCTATCCCTATGAAAAAAACACCATTTAAAAGATTGACTTTTACATTTATTATACCATAAATGAGAAAGATCAAGCAAGACTTCTGAGCATGTCCTCTTGGAGATTGTTAAGGCATGCATGAATCTTCATAGAGCTCTCTGCTTTTGCCTCCCACTTTACTCGAACATATAGAGGTGTGGATATGGTAAACAAGTTAACTGTCCTGAAGAAGAAGCCTATCCGAGAATATTTGGGAGAAAAAGCACAATAAAACTGAAGCTTAAAGTTGAATGTAACCACATGCAATGGTGAAATACGTGCAGCTGAATAGAGTAGAGCTTCCTGTAGGGAGTTGCTTTATTCTAACACTGGAATTAAGTCACGTCTTGAACACGGATATACAAGGCTTAGCCTAGCAGTGGTGGGATGGTAGACACTATTGCAGGTAAATATGACATGGACAAACTTTAATCATGGCACATACTGGAGAAACAGGAGACAGGAATAAATGAAGTTGGGGATATGAACTCAAACTTACTTTAGGAGAAACAAGAACGGTTTCACTTCATCGGTGGTCAAAATATCACTACTGAAAGGCAGTCAACTTTAACCACTTTAAGTCAGTGTAATTCTACTCAGAATTCAAATTTTAGGGTAAGAGATCTTACTGACTATATCTTCAAGTGGTTTGACACCTTATTTTCTCTACTGCATTTAAAGACTACCATAAACCGTCAAGAGATGACTTGATTCATAGCCAGAATTTAGGATGTTGATAAATCTTGGCCATAAAATTTGAACGTTGACCCAGTCTACATCCCATTTGAATGAAGCAGCAGGACACTGAGGTCTTGACGTATGCTTATGAAAGTGAATATTCTATGGCATTTGTAGTTGGCGTGATTCAGAATTCAACTGGGTTCGCTGCATAGCATGTGTCTACATTCTTTAGGATCTTATTTCCAAGTTTTGTAGCACTCCCCAAAGAGTAATTTTGCTAATATGCGGTGTGTTTATGATCATGATAAATGCTCTCATTTCTCTGTGATATGTAATAGCTCATCTATGCCATGCCTTTCTCTTTGAAATATTTGCTGAGACTTGCTAATTGATTTACTGCATTTCCTCTCTTTTTCTATACTCGTCATTCACTGTACTTTCTCATCACAACTTTGTGGTCACGTCAACCTCGTTTGATGGAAAACGATACATATAATTTCATGAAGATCAATTAAAATAGATATGTCTATTGTAAATGATTGGGCTAAGACTTAAATGAGCTATCCTCAGCCTAAAATCCTTCAGTTGTTCCTTATCTTGCTCAGAGTAAGAGCCAAAGTTCTTTAAATGATTTATAAGAACTGTATAATTTAATGCCCTAATACTTCTCTCCTGAAAATATAATACTCATCTCCTCAAAAACTCTCTCTTACACATGCCTTTCAGCTTTTTGGTACCGTAGGTTGTGGGGAAGGTACCAAACTAAATGTCTGCAGTCTGTGTGTGTGTGTGTGTGTGTGTGTGTGTGTGTGTGTGTGTGTGTTTGTGTGTGTGTTTGTGTGTGTGTGTGTGTATCTGTGTACTCTCACATCTGGAAGATATTCACCACTTATGCCACTCTATACATACACCCTGCAATTCCTGCTTTTCTTCAGATATGCCTTTGTGCTAGCTCTTCCATTAGTCAGGAATTATCTTCTCTCAGATATCTTCATGGATTTCTCCTTCAGCTTCTTAATGAGTTTGATCAAATTACTTCTCAGTGATTCTGTCCCTAAAAGGTTTTGTTTAAAATTTCACTGCTTTCCTTCCAAGCAGTCTTTATTTTTCTCCACACTTTCTAATATATTTTACTTATTTATTCTCTTTGATTGTATCCCTTCCCCATCCACCACAGAACATATGTTCAGTGAGGACGAGGAGTTTATTTTGTCGTTGTTCCTCTTTTACTATTAAATCTCTAGCACCTAACTCAGATTCTGGCATGGAGTAGGCATTCAATAAATGCATGGTAAATGAATGAATAGAAACATTTTCTAAATCAAAGCCTACCATTACTGCTGCCTCTCAAGTAGATCTTATGATGGAAAAAGATGGAAAAGCCCTTCGTACTTTGTCTTGTAACCAGAAGCCTTTGACTTATTTGAAACATTAAATGGAACCAGGTTCTAGTTTTCTGTTTTTAATCTTTAAATTATTCATCTAAAGACATGCAAGAGACTAATTGTGGTGTTATAGACAATAATAGTAATAAGTACGAGTACTACTAATAATAGCTAATATTTATTAAGGACATTAATTCTCAGCCACAAGTTTTAATTGAATCATTAACAAATTTTAACAAGTTAATAAAAGTACTAATTTTTAACAAATTTAGACCTTTTGATAAGCAATTAGGTGATAATTTTATTATGCCCACTTAAGATATGATGGAAATCAACCAGAGACTTAGAGGAACTTCCCCACTGTTAGACAGCTGGTAAAGAGGAGATTCCAAAGGTGGCCGGGAGGCTCATTTGGTTAAGTGTCCGATGCTTGATTTTGGCTCAGGTTATAATCTTACAGTTCACGGGATCAAGCCCCACGTTGGGCTCTGCATTGACAGTGCGGGAGCCTGCTTGGGATTCTCTCTCTGCCTCTCTCTCTGTCCCTCCCCTGTTTATGTTCTCTTGTTCTCTCTCTCTCAAAATAAATAAACATTAAAAGAAAAAAAGAGAGATTCGATTCCAGATACCAAATAAGTATCTGTCTCAGAGTCCACGCTTCAGCCAGCGTGCTCTATGGCCCACTGTTAACCACTACCTTATTTAGTGAGTCTAGCTGGGAGGTTGCACAGGGCCCCTTAATCTCTTCGTTGTTTATTTATTTATGTGCTTCTTTGTATTTATTTGTGTTTTATACTTGGGATCTCTTGTATATTTATATGTGGGTTTTACAAAAGCCGTATGTAGTATGGAGGTATCAGGGTCAGGTAAGTTCTATTGTTATTATTATTATTATTTTAATTTAGCCCTGGGAATCAAAAACTATTGTAAATAACTATTAAGTTGTTGTCATCTGACTTCTTTTGTCTTCCACACTGAAGGGATCATGCTTGATTAGTCATTTGAATGTCTAGATGTTAGATTTGAATGTTACCAATACCTGTGAGAACTTTTTGTCCACACACAGCCATGTAACTCTTTCTTTATTCTAATAACATATTTCCTTCCTAGTAGTATTTGAGGGGAAATTTGTGATCCATTTAGGATCTGACCTTTTCTTGGCTCTGGTGTTTGTTTTGTCCTCCTTTTGTGCCCATGCCCTTTTCACATTTGTATCACTGTTCATAGCACTGTGGGCTTTGAAATTTGCATTTAGACTAAAAGATAATTTAAAGGAAACAGTCATTATGTTATGGCTTCATTTTCATTCGTCATCTTCAGGGATGGTTAAAAATATCTGGATTTCATAAGGTGTATTTCACAGGTTGTAGATCTGAGTTTGAGACCATGTCAAATAGTATGTGAGACCCTCTGCTTGACACTTTTGAGATCAAACACTGTCCTAACACCCACAGTGTTTTAAAATAAGGCAAGAGGCTGGCTTCCTACATAGCTGACCTTTAATCAAGAGGAAGGATATAAAATGTCTCTAGAGTGAAATGATTGTATTCCAAACTTAGACTACATAGACATGACATCGGCTCTGGGTCCCATTGCTATTTCTGTGCATCGGTTGTTGCATTTGAGGAGCAGAGTACTTTTTGTCCCCCCCCCCCCCAGTTCATCTAGTTTGAAGCAAGAAAATTGAAGAGCACAGCCAAACAAACTGCCTTTTCCAGCTGAACTCTATCTTCTCTGACAGATGGTTTGGTTGGGCGTCTTTTCCATCCAGAGCTGAGCTATATTTGAAGAATGAAAGCATTGAGAGACATCATTTGTTGTATAGCAGCAGAGTTTCAAATAACCATTACTACCACCAATCTCGGCTGTAATTCTTAGATTTTCACATAGGTGTACAAGAAGCCCTGTAGTGAGATTAAACATTTAGCTAAATTTTTTTTCCCAAAGTCATTAAGCACCTAGCATTTAATCTTTTCTATAAGCAGATTAAAAATGATGGTTGATTAAGTAACAACAAAGGAAGATTCATTCAGAAAAATTGTGACATAGTCGTTGGTGTCTTGGTGGAAATGACTAATTTATTATGCAGAAGAATGAAACTTTATAAAAGTATTATTTCCCTATGCAGGTACAGCACTTATGAAGGGTATGGAGTATCTGTTTACTTTGCTGATTTAATTCTCTCTCCTTTTCTCTAGTCAATGCCTTTTTTCTTAAATTTTTTTTTAATTTTTATTTTTGAGAGAGAGAAAGAGAGAGACAGAGAATAAGCAGGTAGGGGCAGAGAAAGAGAGAGACGCAGAATCCGAAGCAGGCTCCAGGCTCTGAGCTGTCAGCACAGAGCCCAATGCAGGGCTCGGACTCAGACCGTGAGATCATGACCTGAGCTAAAGTCGGAGGCTTAGCTGACTGAGCCACCCAGCCGCCCCAATGCCTTTTTTTCATTTTGGCAAAGAACACCTCACCTAGGACTACTTGTGGAATACAAGGGCCAGGCCCTAGACCCTTTTTAATCCTGTCCTCATGTATCATGACTTCATTATTCTTTACCTTTGACTATTTGAATCCTTCCACATAATGAGAGTTTATTTTTTATACTAATTTAAACTAAAATGCTACTGACTGACTTGCCTACTATATTTGCATTTTCCTGAGGGCTTTTGAACTTTATCCTACAGAAATAATGCTGATAGAGGGGGAAGTAGATGCATAAGTCATTTGTTAGGAAAGGGAGAAAACTGGGAATTAATATTTGGAAATAAGAGTTGTTCCTCAACTCATAGAATTTACCTAGTCCTAGTTGAGATCATTGTATTAATCCTACTAAGAAATGGGAACTCAACCATTTTAAACTCTAAAAGAATTTCAAAAGCTAAAGTTAAAAAAAAGACTACTTAGATATTACATCTTATCAGTCCTCACCTAAACATATCTCACATTTTTCAAACAACAGAGCCCTTTTGTTGGCCATGTTGGAGATGGTTCAGATTTTTCATGTCACTTCTAAGTGATGAAGTCTTAAGCTAGGATCTACTTATTGTGAGTGTACATAAATAGCATTGCAGGTGAGTCCAAGAAAAGGAAACAGGAATAAGTCCTTGGCTGGTAGACCATTTCTTTTCAGAGGCCCATGGTAGCCTTGAGTTGTATGGAAATCCTTTTTTCTCTATGCTCAGTCCCAGTCTTTCCCCAACCATTGGAGTAATAAGTGAGTAAAAAATGCTTGATGTATCTTCAGGAGCAATAATTTTCCATACTTGGAATTTCTGCCAAATCCAGAAATCTTGTGGTTAAAAACCCTTATTTGAAGAAGGAACATATTAGGAAATTATAGCATGAGAATGTCTTTCATGTCCCCTTACATTAGTGTCTTTCTTCAAAAGGTAGTGCTCTCATGTCTTTGGATGTGGCTCCTGTGTTAGGAAAGATCCTAAATTGTATGTTAGTGTTTGTACGTTCTTAAAAAATGCTTACTACCAAGGCTATTTTACATTTGATTGAAACTCAGCCACACCTTCATAATTCATTTCTGGAAATGAATTCAAGAAATAAAGGCCACTGATTTTAAAGTCAAGCATATTTCTGTGACCTAGAAACTTAAGGTACAACCTTTTCTGGTTTTTCACTAAATGAAAAATACCTACTAATTGAGAATGGGAAAATTGTGGATTTGTGGACCTGAACTGATGTCAGTTTTCCGATTAAACACCCTTGGAATTTTTAAGCTCATCTACTTCAGCTTCCTATTGATATGTTTTTGTTGTTGTTGTTGCTTTGTTTTGTCTTTAATTGCATAGCTTCCATCTAAGTACTTCCAGTGAACGTTTGCCTCTTTTTCTTTTTTTTTTTTTCCCTAGGAAGTCTATATCTCTGACAGTTGTATTTATTTGGGAGTATTCATTATTTTAAGTCTAAATTGGATTTGTTATAACTTTACTTCTCCTGTTTCCTATAACTTTACTATTCCTATTTCCTCTGTCTTCAGAGGAAGTCTGTCGAGTGACACTTCCTGTGATGAGGTAAGAAATGTTCTATATCTGTCCAGTACTGATAGGTGGCTATTGAGCACTAGAAATGTGGCTAGTGTGCTGAATAACTGAATTTTTATCAGATTTTAACTACATTAAATGAAAATTGTCACACATGGCTAGTAGAGTGGCTGTAGAAACCATGCTTTCACCAGGGGCAAGGAGAAGAAAATACATTCCCTTGTATTACTGCCTCACAGGCAATAGACCACACACAGTTTTTTCCACAAAATTTTGAGAAAAAACTTTTAGTGTGAGTGGTTATTTTTGCCTAGAAATAAACGCATTAGGAAGTTTTCAGTATGTCCAACTCAGGTTTAAAGGATAATCAGTAGGATATGGTAATGGATGAAGGGAGAGATGGGTAGGGAAAGTATGGAAGGAGAGATAGAGAGGGCATTAGAACAAACACACAGGGTCAGTAGTTTGACTACCCGACAAAGCTCATGTTTTCCACAGGAATGGATGGGTCTTCAGTGCAAGAAACAGGGTTGACTTGCAGGCTAGGCTTACCATTTTTTTTTCTACTCATCCTTCTGATTTTTTCCCCAAGTTGTTGCCAGTGTGTATAAATTCTAAGATTTCTCAGATCTCTACTGAAGTGTCAGGTGTGTCAGTGTGAAAGTGCTATTAAGATGAGGAGGTGGAGAGCCATGCACGTATATGCTTGTCTTTGGCTTTTGTAGGATTGCTCTAGAGCAGTATAGCAGTTTTCCTGCTCTGAAAAAAAAGGGGGGGGGGTTGATGATAAACAGAAATACACACATCACCATGGAATTAGTACTTTACCTTTGGCCTCTCATATCTCTTTTTTTTAATGTTTTATTGTAATGATGTTTTGTTAAAAAGATCTCCTATCTCTTTTTGAACTGCTCTGTGACCTACCTGAACCTCCTTGTCCAAACACAATATTCATTATACTCTGTATATTTTGTCATGTTTGCTTCTGGTGAAATACTTTTTCTTCTTATCCAACAAAAATTCTTTCTTGGCCTATTGAAGTTTACCATAATTATCATAGTAAAGCAACTCATACTCAGATGTGGATAGATTCTCTAGGTTAAGAATCAAAACCATAGAAAAATTTTATTATTCAAATGAATATCTAACTAGTGAAAGTCTGCAGGAGTGGGTGATTTTAAGTAGAAAAGATTTCCCTTCCCTCCTTCCCTCCTAGAAATTCTCTTCACCTTTTCTAATTTGGTCTGATTTTAGATTACTTATTTTGGGGCGCCTGGGTGGCTCAGTCGGTTAAGCGTCTGACTTCAGCTCAGGTCACGATCTCACGGTCCGTGAGTTCCAGCCCCGCGTCGGGCTCTGGGCTGATGATGGCCCAGAGCCTGGAGCCTGCTTCCGATTCTGTGTCTCCCTCTCTCTCTGACCCTCCCCCGTTCATGCTCTGCCTCTCTCTGTCTCAAAAATAAATAAACGTTAAAAAAAATTAGATTACTTATTTTAAAAAAAGCTAATTAGTGAAATTATCTTCTACAGTTAAAAATCCATTATGCCTTGTCTACCTGCCTCTGCTTAAAGCTATGCATAAGCTGGTGGTGACCAGTGACCACTTATAATTTAGGCAAGGTAAAAAAATGAGTAGTAAGAAGATAATTTAAATTGCTCTAGGGAAGTCTTTATTCATGCATGCACCAAGAACTGGCCACATGTCTGACATTGTCCTCAGCATTCAAGGAATTAAAAACAAAAACAAAAAACAACAAAGCCTCTTGTGGCTGACAGGAGCAATATATACCCGTAGGACTGTGTAGATCCAGCATGCAATTGTGGTGAATTCCATGCTAGTAACAGAATAATCTACTGAAACTTTAGACAATGACAGGACTTGCCAAAGTATTGTATTCACATATGCTAATCTGCAAACAACCCACAAAGCAGGTATTACCACCTACATTTTACACATGAGGATCCTGAGGATGAGGGAAGGAGCCTTTATGGATGAAACTCTGGGCCCCGCCCCTGGCTGCAGGAACAGAGAAGAAAGTATCCACATTCTCAGGGCAAACAGGTCATAAACAAAAGAGGAAGCAGCTCAGTTTCTTCTCCCCGACTCTCCTGTCAGATAGTGAGAGCTCCTACTCTGGGGAGTGGTGACTCCATCAATGAGAGGAATACAGACAGGGAACAACTTCTCACTCCTGAAGGAGACCAGTGTATGCTGTTTCTTAATGGTACTATGAGGGCAAGGAAATGTTCCCCGCCCCCCTCCCCCCCCCCCCCCCCACAAGTGACTGGGCTGCTTACTGGATGTATTAGTTAGGTAAATATATTAGTGTGAGATAATGTAGTAGATGCCATAGGAAACCAATTGTACTTGTTAAGGAATCTATAACACCTTAAATCTGTGTTTTCTAGTATGTTGTTTATAAGTATTCTCAGATCAAGAGTCTCATGAACAAAGAGTTCTGTTTGTAAGTACATGTGGGAGAAACTTCCTATTCAATTCTTCCTGTTCAATGTTCTGAAAAATATTACAGTGGAGAATATATTTGATTTTGTTTACAATAATTCTTCTCACATTTGACCATGGAACCCTGTTGGGTGTTTTTCCTTTTCTAAAGTCAGCCTATTAACATGTCATTTCTGGAGAAGACATTGAGAAATGTTTCATTAAACTAAAGGAATGACTGAGGTAGAAAATTTAGGCAAAATTAGGTATCATAGTGAGATTAGGGAAACATTTTTCTTGAGGTGGGTTGTGGTCAAACATTTTGTTACACTATTAAGCTAGGTTTCCACTTCTGTTTAGTGGTGTCTTGTATGGAGAAGGTTGAAT
This sequence comes from Leopardus geoffroyi, assembly GCF_018350155.1. Taxonomy (NCBI): domain Eukaryota; kingdom Metazoa; phylum Chordata; class Mammalia; order Carnivora; family Felidae; genus Leopardus; species Leopardus geoffroyi. Next base: position 122,579,966 of record NC_059328.1, on the reverse strand, counting down.
TCTCTAGTTTTCTGGGGTAATGGAACCAGTGGACTCTTCATTTATTCTGTAAATGCTAAACAATGTTAAATAAGAATGCTCAGGTTCAGCATGTGCATGTTATTTACTTAATCTAGATGCAAGCTAGGTTCAAAGAATTATGTGACATGAATAAACCAGGTTGAAGGTGGTATCTCTCTAACAGTCTTCAAATATGTGATCATAAGATTTGTAAAACTAGAAAGAGAACATGACTAAACAAATATGATTATGGGAAAATTTTCCAACTACCAAGAAGTGTTTTGTTGACTATTCCAGACTTTTCAAAGTGCTGTAACTTCAACATTCGAACCTCCTTTTTGTGTGCATAATAAACATTTCTGCTCTGTGTAATTTTAACTAGACTGAAGGATGCTTACACTTTCCAGATACCAGCTGTTGAAGCAGCAACTTTCAAATGATTTTGCAGATCGGCAAACACATTATATCATTGTGGGTTTTGCAGCTGTCTCTTCAGTTAGGCTTGCTTTGCTTTTTGCAGAGTAACTTGTGTACAGTTACAGAAGAGTATTTGTTTTCCTCCAACAGTCTTGGCAATTAGTGCTTTCCTATCTCCAGTTTTCCTTCAGCGCAATAGGTACTCTGTACTGTGAACCATTTACAAACCAAGGTAATGGCTTACAAGTTTTTAAAGAGCAATTACCATAGAAAAATAAAGGAAAAGAAAAAAAATGTTTTTTCCTCGTTTGAGTCATTTTAAAATTGATAAACATTTGAGCTTCTCTTGTGTTTAAGGCACGTTGCTAAGTGTTTTACAGCCTTTGAACAGTTAATAGTATGTTAGTTGGATCAAGAGTAGATGGGAAGGTTGTTCTAAAGAAAAATTCTGGAGGTGAGAGAGTATTAACGTTTTTATGCAATGGAAGGAAACCCAATGAGGCTAGAGCAAAGAGTCCAAAATCAGAGTATCTCAAGGTAAAACTTGGAACACAGCAGGTAGATTGTGGAAGGATTGTTAAGGAGCTTGGCATGGAGCCTGAGGTAATGAAAAGCCTTTGGAGGGTTTTCAGCAGGGGATACCAAGGTCAGATACATGTTTCTAGGTGAAGATGATTCAGTATAGTAAGGAGGATAAATTGGAGAGCCAGGCTAGGTTTAGGGAAACCCTGGGGATGTTACTGCTTCTTATATTACAGTGGATTGACAAGAAGGGGGCAGCGGAGATGGAGAATCCCAGGAGTTTTCTTAGATGCATCTATCAACGGATACATCAGTTATGAGCTAAGGATGATAGAATTTCAGGGCTAGAGAATCCACTAATCTAAGCCCTTGGTTTGGGATGTGGAAACTTAGTCTCAGGACAGACAATTCAATCACCTTGCTAAAACTTTAGGGCTTGTTAGTGGCAGAGCTAAAAACAGACTCCATGTCTCTAGGGAAGCTTTGCTTTCTATCACCTCTCCATTGTGATTTTATTTTGTATTTTATTACCTTCATTTAGCCTTAACTGCATGGTATTGAGTAAAAGAGTAATTTCTTTTAATATAATTATAAATTGCTAGAATGAGGTACCATTGCAAAGGGGAAATGTTTAATAGCAGCTGCCTCCGCCTCAACCTCTTGCTATTTGACTTTGCGCAAAGTGTTCATGTAGCTCTAAAATCTGCTTTATATTCTGTACTTTACCAGTCTCACTTATCTGCATTATTCAGGAAGCATGTATTGATCACTACCTGTGTTCCAGGCACTATAGTAGGCGCTTGGTGTACACAGTGACTAAAGCTCTGTCCATGAGGCCCTTGCATCATCCAAGTGTGCAAGCCAGCAGGTGAGAGGAAGAACAGGCTACTTGCTCTGTGGCTGCAGTCACAGGACTTCTAGCTCTTTCTTAGGAGTTAAGAACAGCTTCCTGGGCTCGAGACTTTATTAAGGGAGGTGCCCACATCACAGTTTCAAATTGTCTGGAAGTGAAAGTTTAGGAGGAAATCTACCAATGAAAATAATATTCATGTTTTGTTTTTGTACCTGACACTTCTGATTGGCTGTGACATATTTATTCTGAAACCCTTTCTGGGATTGGCTTGATGGTCAGCAGATCAGTTCTCAGACTAGAGAACAGAGCCATTGTAAACTGGTACCATGTTGAATTACTCAAGCCAGACCTCACTCTTCATTTGTAAAAATGATACTCATTTCTGAGGCATTCCTTTCTATCCTAGACTATACCATCCTGATCCTAAAGAGGTATCCTTGATCTTGTATACTTTTACCCAACTGTAAGCTGTGACTGAAAGCAATCCTTCTCATCTTAAGGAATACATTAGTGCCCGCATAAAACCCACATTCTATCTAAGGGGCCAAATATGCTTCCGTACAGAACTTGAACATCTTGGCAGAAAATGTACCTGCTTATACATCTTACATTAAGTACTCACTCATTCTTCAGTTGCTCTTATCAGACACATTTTACTAGCAACATTTAAGATATGCACATTTGTCTTAACATATATTTGTATATATAATATATAACATTAATATAAATATATATTTATAATGTATAATATTATATTTACATGTATGTGTTTGAAATATTCTACAGCTAGGTTTAAACATGAAAAGTCTTGATATGTGAAATTGCAATAATATCGTCAGTTGCTTTCTTGCTAAAGTAATCTTTATTCTGTGGCTTTGGCTTCTCTCGTTTTGCTTTATCACTTTTTTTTTTTTTTTCGTCCAGTGTAACTTTCTTCTTTTATACCTTGCTTTAATCATTTTGCTTTTGCTCTTGCTAGAGCAAGCAAACACACCTCTGGGCAATGTTGGTTTTGTAGCTCAGAACAGCAAAGCAAAAAAATATGTAATATGGTAACTGTAAGGAAGGAACTGTGTCCTGGAGATGAATTCGTGGCAAAGCAGATGCGCAAAGAAGCTGCTGCAGGGACAGATGTCTCAACGTTTCTACTTCACAGATTTAGTGACACTGATAGTAACACAGATTTAAAAGCACTACATTTCTACAATATATTCATCACAGATACTAAAGATACGGAGAGGAAGATTAAATAAATCCAAGCAATATCAAAAGAAATACGACATTTATATTTTAATCAGTTTGTTTATTTTGCATACAGCAATCCACAACTATTTGAGCAGTGACGTAAATCTGATAAATCTGTACTTCAAGGATTAATATGTAACTTGGCGTGAACAGTACTATTTATTAACTTTAGCATCAATTTGCTAAGTTTGTGTGCTATTCAGAAAAATGAGTTGCTTAGTTTCCTTTGTGGATCTTACTAATGTTTGGCTGCCCTTTGGCTTTAGATCACAACATTTCCAATGAAACTATATGTTTTTGAAACTGTATTTTTTAAAATTAATTCCAGTGTAGTTAACATGCAGTTATATTTGTTTCAGCTGTACAATATAGTGATTCATCAATTCTCTACATTACTCAGTGCTCATCAAGATGCATGTCCTCCTTCATCCCCTTCACTTATTTCACCCAACCGAGCCCCAAGCCCCACTGGTAACCATTACTTTGTTCCGTATACTTAAGAATCTGGTTTTCAGTTTCTTTATTTTTTCTTTTGTTTTGTTTCTTAAATTCCGCATATGAGTGAAATCATGTGCTATTTGTCTTTCTCTTAATTTTGCTTAGCGCTGTCCCCTCTAGAACCATTCATGTTGTTGCAAATGGTAGGATTTAATTCTTTTTGTGGCTGAGTTAAATGTCTTATATATATCACATCTTTATCCATTCATCTATCAATGGACACTGGGTTGCTTTCATTATCTAGCTGTTTTAAATAATGCTGCAATAAATATAGGGGTACATGTCTCTTTTCAAATTAACATTTTTGGTTCAAATACCCAGTAGCGCGATTACTGGATCATATGGTATTTCAGTTTTTAGTATCTTGAAGAACCTGCGTACTGTTTTTCATAGTAGCTGCAACAGTTTGCATTCCTACCAATAGTACTTGAGAATTTGTTTTTCTCTACATCCTTGCCAATACTTGTTATTTCTTGTGTTTCTGATTTTACCCATTCTGATAGGTGTGAGGTAATATCTCATTGTGGTTTTGATTGGTATTTCTCTGCTGATGCATGATGTTGAGCATCTTTTGATGAGTCTGTTGGCCACCTGGATATCTTCTTTGGGGAAATGTCTGTTTATGTTTTTGAATTGTTTTTTAATTGGATTATTTGTTTTTGGTTTTGTTTTTTGGTGTTGAGTTATAGAAGTTCCTTATATGTTTGGATACAAACCCTTTTTCATATTTGTCATTTGCAAGTACCTGCTTTCATTCAGTAGGTTACCTTTTAGTTTGTTGATTGTTTATTGGGCAGAAGCTTTTTATTTGGATGTAGTTCTGATAGTTTATATTTGCTTTTGTTTACCTTGCCTCAGGAGACCTATCTAGAAAAATATTGCTACCACCTGTGTCAGAGAAATTACTGCCTGAGCTCTCTTTAAGGATTTTTATGGTTTCAGTTCTTACATTTAGGTCCTTAATCCATGTTGAGTTTATTTTTGTGTGTGGTATGTAAGAAGGTGGTCCCATTTCTTTTTCTGCATGTTGCTGTCCAGTTTTTCCCAACACCATTTGTTAAAGAGACTCTCTTTTTCCCATTGCATATTCTTGCCTCCTTTGTCAAAGATTAATTGACTATATAATTGGGAATTTATTTCTGGGCTGTCTATTCTGTTCCACTGATCTATGGGTCTGTTTTTGTGCTAGTACCATACTGGTTTGTTTACTACAGTTTTATAGTATAATTTGAAATATGAGATTGTGATAACTCCAGTTTTGTTTTCCATTTTCAAGATTTCTTTGGCTATTTGGGGTCTTTCATGGTTCCATACAAATTTTAGGTTTGTTGGAATTTTGTGAAAAATACTGTTAGTATTTTGATAGGAATTGTTTTGGGTACTATGGCCATTTTAACAGCATTTGTTCTTGCAATCCATGAATGTGGAATGTCTTTACATTTCTTTGTGTGTCTTCAATTGCTTTTATCAATATTTTATAGTTTTCAGATTATGATGGGTTTCACCTCCTTGGTTAAGTTTATTCCAAGGTATTTTATTATTTTGGTGCAGTTTTAAATGGGATTGTTTTCTTAATTTCTCTTTCTGCTACTTCATTATTGGAGTACAGATATGAAATGGATTTCTCTTATTGATTTTGTATCCTTCCAACTTACTGAATTTGTTTGTCAACTCTAGTAACTTTTTGATGGGGTCTCTAGAGTTTTCTCTATATAGTATCTTGTTCTCTGCAATTGGTGAAAGTTTTACTTATTATTTATCAATTTGGATGCCCTTTATTCTTTTTTCTTGCCTGATTTCTATGTCTAGGACTTCCAGTACTATCTCGAATAAAAGTGGTGAGAATGGACATTTATGGCTTGTTCTTGACCTTAGGGGGAACAGTGTTTCACCACTGAGTATGAGGTTAGCTTTGAGATTTTCATGTATGGCCTTTATTATGTTGAAGTTAAGTTCCCTGTAACATACTTTTCTGGGAGTTTTTATCATAAATGGATGTTGTACTTTTACTTCATCTATTGAAATGATCATATAGATTTTATCCTTCGTCATGTTGGTTGATTTCTGAATATTCAACTACCCTTGCATCCCAGGAATAAATGCCACTTGCTTGCAATGAATAATGTTTTAAATATATTGTTGAATTCCATTTGCTAATACTTTGTTGAGGACTTTTGCATCTAAGTTTATCAGAGGTATATATTAACTTGTAGTTTTGTTGTTGTTGTTGTTGTTGTTGTTTTTAAGTGTCTTTATCTGGTTTCAGTATCAGGGTAAAGATGGCCTCACAGAATGAATTTGGAAGTTTTCCTCCCTCTTCTATTTTTTGGAATAGTTTGAAAAGGATAGATTTTAAATCTTAATTAAATGTTTTGTAGAATTCACCTGTGAAGCTGTCTTGTGTTGGACTTTGTTTTTTGGTGAATTTTTTAAATTACTGATTCAATTTCACTGCTGGTAGTCAGACTATTCAAATTTTCTATTTCTTCTTGATTCAGTTTTGGGAGGTTATATCTTTTCTAGGAACTTATCCATTTCTTCTAGATTGTCCAATTTGTTGGCCTGTAGTTTTTCATAATATTCTCTTATGATCCTTTGTATTTCTGTGGTCTCAGATGTTATTTGTCCTCTTTCACTTCTGATTTTGAGTCCTCTCTCTCTCTCTCTCTCTTTCTCTTTCTTTCTCTATTTCTATGAGTCTGGTGAAGGGCTTATCGATTTTGTTGATCTTTTCAAAGAACGAGCTCCTGTTTTCACTTATCTGTTCTGTTTTGCTTCCTGAGATAGTACTGTTTGACTATAAACTTCACTTTAAGTACAGCTATTGCTGAATCCCAAAGATTTTTGATTATGTGTCTTCACTTTCATTTGTCTCCATGTATTTTTTCATTTCATCTTTGGTTTCTTAGCTGACCCATTTATTGTTTAATAACGTGTTATTTAAGCTCCATGAATTTGTGCTCTTTCCAGATTTTTTTTTCTTGTGCTTGATATCTAATTTCATAGAGTTGTGGTTAGAAAAGGTGCATAGTATGACTGATCATTTTAAATTTGTTATGACTTGTTTTGTGGCCTAATATGTGATCTATTCTGGAAAATGTTCCATGTGCACTTGAAAATAATGTGTATTCTGTTTTAGGATGGAATGTTTGGAACACATCTCTGTTAGATCCATCTCGTTCAATGTATCATTCAAAGCCATTGTTCCTTTTGATTTTCTGTTTAGATTATCTGTCCGTTGATATAAGTGAGGTATCGTCCCCTACTATTGTTTTATTATTACCAATCAGTTCCTTTATGTTTATTGTTAGCTATTTTATGTATTTGGTTCCTCCTTTGTTGTGTGAATTAATGTCTAAAATTGTTATCTTTTTGTTGGATTGTCCCCTTTATTATATGATATTCTTTGCCCCAGTACATTCTTTATTTTAAAGATATAAATACTGCTACTCCAGCTTTGTTTTCACAGACATTTGCATGATAAATGCTTCTTCATCCTTTCATTTTCAATCTGCATGTGTCTTTGGCTCTGAAATGAGTCTCTTATAGGCAGCATATAGATGAGTCTTGATTTTTTTCCATTATCACCGTGTGTCTCTTGATTGGAACATTGAGTCCATTTACATTCAAAATAATTTTTGATTGGTATGTATAGAATGTACTTACTGCCATTTTGTTACTTGTTTTATAGTTGTTTTCGTAATTCTTCTCTGTTCCTTTCTCCTATTGCTCTTTTCTCACATGATTAGTTGACTCTCTTTAGTGTAGCTGGCTTAGTGGTAATGAATTCCTTTAACTTTTGTTTGTCTGGGGAATTCTTTATTTCTGTTTCTATTCTGAATGATAGCTTTGCTGGATACAGTAGTCTCAGCTGCAGGTTGTTTTTCTTTCAGCACTCTGAATGTAACATGCCACTCCCATCTGTCTTGCCAAGTTTCTGTTGAAAAATCTCATAGTCCTAAGGAGTTTCCCTTGTATGTAACTGTTTTCTTTTCTCTTGCTGCTTTTAAAATTCTCTATCAGTACTTGTTGCCATTTTAATTACTATGTGTCTTGGGATCCCTGGGTGGCTCAGTCCATTAAGCATCCAACTCTTGGTTTTGGCTCAGGTCATGATCTCACACAATTCATGAGGTTGAGCCCCATATTGGTCTCCGTGCTGACAGCATGGAGCCTATTTGGGATTCTCTTTATCTCCCTCTCTCTGCCTCTCCACCTCCCTTCCCTCTAAGTAAGTAAGTAAGTAAGTAAGTAAATAAATAAATAAATAAATAAATAAATACATTTGAAGAAAAATTACTATGTGTCTTGATATGGAGCTCCTTGGGTTGAATTTTTGGGGTTATCTCTGTACTTCCTGGATATAGATTCCTGGTTCCTTTCCCAAATTTGGGAAATTTCAACTGTTATTTCCTAAAATAAACTTTCTGCCCCCTTTTCTTTCTTCTCCTTCTGGAATTCCTGTAATGTGGATGTTACTATGCTTCATGGTGTTGCTGAGTTCCATGTATCTATCTTCATTTTTTATTATTACTTTTTCTCTTTGCTGCTCAGCTTGATTGCTTTCCATTACTCTGTCCCCCAGATCACTGATCTGTTCTCCTGTGTCCTCTAGTCTATTCATTCCACCTACTATATTCTTAATTTCAATTATTGAGTTCTTCATATTTTCTATCTCTTTGTTAAGGGTCCCACTAAGGTTCTACACTCTTTTTGAGTCTAGTGAATATCTTTATGACCGTTACTTTAAATTCCAGATCAGGCATATTATCTCCTTTTCACTTATGTCTTTTACTGTGATTTTGTCCTGTTCTTTCATTTGGGATATTTTTCTGTCTCCTCATTTTATCTAACTCTCTGTTTCTATGTGTTAAAGTCAGCTACATCTCTTGCTCTTGAAAGTAATGGCCTTATGAAGAAGAGTTCCTGTAGTGTTCAGCTGTGCAGTGTCCCCTGTTCTCCAGAATCTGGTGTTTCAGGGATGTCTCTGTGTGTGTTGTGTGTACCCTCCTGTTGTGGCTCAGCCTCTTTTGCCTTAGTTCAGTCATCTGCAAAGCCTCTTTGCTGTTGTTGGAACAACTGGGTGCCTGCTCCCTGTACTGTTTACAGTCCAGTCTGGGGCCACTTTGGGCTTGAGTTGAGTCAGATCAGGCATTTTCCAGAGATACAGTAGTAGCACCACCCGACAGGACTCTTTACCTGTTTTGTCTCCTGAGAAACTTCTCTTGGTGGGCAAAGTCTGCAGTAAGACAGCTGACTGCCCCCAGCTCTCTACTGGGGCCACAGTCTGGCTGTTATGTGTGCTTTTTTTCCCCCTCTGTCCAGGGCAGGAGCCACTTTGGAGTGTGTTGGGCCCTGTCAGGGCTGCTTGTACAGTGCTAGGCTTGTGGCACCTTTTTGGATGGCCCCTGGCCGGGAGCATATTGGAGGGGGCAGGTCCCCAGGAGAACATGGGGTGGGGGAAACAGGTAGCATGGTTTGAGTAGGCCTGCTAAGCGAGGAGAGCTTCAGCCAGGCTGGAGGGGGGTATACCTACAGGAGAACACAGGGGCTGCCCACGCTGTTAGCAAGTTAGGTAGAGAGTGTCAGGCATTGAACTGGTTCCCTGAGGTAGCCATATGTTTATGCTGGTGGGCAGAAGAGGAAAAAGGTGCCTGATATCTCCTTTGATACTGGAGAAGTCTACCAAGGAACCCTGCCCCTCCAGCACACACTCTGAAATTAGTAAACATAGATTCCTCCCATATATCTCAGGTGTCTGTCATACTGCTGCTTCTACACTGTAGCTCCTAAGGCTGTTTGTTCTGTTGTCTCTTTAAGGGCAGGGACTTAGTTTCCTCTGGCCCTCACCACCCTCTTAGAACCGAGCCTGCTGGTATTTAAAATTCCATGTTTTGAGTCCCACTGATTGCTCATGGTAAGAACTCTTGAAATTCTCAGGCTCTCTGGTTTTCAAAGCCAAATTTTACAGGGATTTTTCTTCCCAGTGGGGGCTCCCTGGTGTGATAGTCTGTTTCTCTTCCCTCTCTATACCTGTGGGGTCATTCCCCCCCTATAGACAGTCCCCTCATGTTCCTTTAGCTCCTGACTTTGTCTCTGCCCTTCCCACCCTCTTTAACATGGCCTCTTCTCTACATTTAGCTGTGAAGAGTTCATTCTTCCAGTCTTTGGGTAGTTTCTGGGTTGTTTACACTGATGTGACTGGTATCTAATTGTATCTGTGAGCAGTGTGTGCTTAGGACCCTCCTACTCTTCTGTCTTTCCCAGAAGTCCCTGAAACTGTATTTTTGATAATTTATCAGTGGGCTACAAAAAGACTTATTTTGCCAACATATATAAAAATGTTTGGCCAAAAAGCAATCGATGATCTTTTCTTATTTTTTGACATGGACAATTTCACATTAGTCCTAAAGCAGTCTTTTCATTACCTTTTTTTTTTTCTTTTCAAACCATTGTTCTTTACTTTTGAGTAACATATCTGTCATTGATCTGTAATTGTAATGAAAACCATAGTGCAATACAATTTTTTTCTTTAAATGGTCCAAATTATTTTAAACTTTGAGTTTATGTGGATGTACAATGAAAGATCAAGTTTGAACATGAAAAATGAAGACTTTTATAGATGCATTCTGGAATTTATTTAAATGGCTCTTAAAACAATTGGATTTGCTGAAGAACACCTTGGTGTGGTGAATAAGGCATGTGATTGACACATGGCAGCTAAGACTTAGAGGCTTGGCCTCCTGCTTCCTGACTGTGTGTCTTTAGGTAAGTAAGGATAATGATACTAGAAAAGCAGGCTCCAGGCTTCTTCTTTGCAAAAGTGCCCAGATATCAGTACCTACCTGAGAAGAGTTGTGAGACAACACATGAAAATCAATTAGCATAGCCATGCCCTGAATAAATTGCCATTGGTAATAGTATCATTGCCATTTGCTAAGTTCTAGTTCCTGCTTATGAGATTAGTCATATATCATCCATCATATAGTGCAGACACATTTTGGATTTATAATAACATTGGCTTGTTTGCTTATTGAATTATGTTCAGTAAATATGTAATGCATTGTAAATGTTACATAATTCAAGGAATAGCTCCTTATAATATACATATTGTATATAAAATATATAGTCTAGTATATAAAATATGTTTTACCTACTCTATAGTTCAAGGAATCCTTCCTTATAAATATTTTCTCTTCTACTTAGAATATTGACATTTGGGGAATATCCACTCTATATACTTTCATTTAATATGGCTGTGGTATACGGATCAGCAGTCAGTTGTGTACATCAGAAGCAATTAAATTAATACCATTTCAGTGTATTCACATTTTGTCAATGTATTTACTTTGAATCTCATTAACAAATGGTGTCAAAATTTGGGTTAAATACAGAGACAAACTATTAGCGATTTACTCATTTTTGGTTGGTTTGTGTTTGAATGTGTGGATAGCAGCAAATGGCTTGAGTGGTTGAAATGTTTTCTCATTCAAGGCAGTATTCTTTTCTTGATTAACAAGTAAGTGCTAGTTAACACTATTTGACGCTATGGCTATTTAGCACCTTCTGCAAAAGACAGGTCAGAGCCATTTGATTTGTTGAGGTAACTGTGCATTCAGCATTATGCAAAACACAATAACCCAGGATGCATGGTTTAGCTTTGACCTTAACCGGCAATTATTTCTCCATGAAGCTCTGCCAGTACCTTTGTCAAGTACTTGTACTTTACCCACCAATTAGCTAATTTTCAAGTTCTGAGGTTAATCTTTATCTGTATTACCTTTAAACTAAATACTTATTGTTCCCTTAAGCACTTTAGTACTTTAGAAAACTAGTTGGAGTGAACCTCCTTGCCTGAGTCAGTTATGGCATGACCCTTTCATACAGGCTCCTTTGAAGATGTGAGGAGATTATATATTTGGCAGAGATGATCGGAGCAGTCTACTTTATGGAGACAATCAGCCCAGTATGCATCGCGTGTACCGTGTTTCCTTTTGCCAAAGGACACACACTGGTCATTCAGATCAGAGACGGCCTTCAGTTACTATAGCTGAAATACACCACTTTGATCTGTGTCTTCTTAGATTCAACATAAACTTTTATGGAGTATGCCTTTGAAAGGTCCATGCTGGCACTCAGAGGGTCACTATATAGTAGTACACTCTTTTAACATATGAGACAAAATGATATTTTTGTGTTTGGTGGAATGGTAATCTATGAAACACAAGTGTGAACCCACTTTTCTTCCGTAGCTACCAACCTGAAGCACATACAAGTGTGCTAAAACGTCTTTTACCTTGGTATATTTATATTATAATAAAGTTTTTATCAGTGTATCTATACATATTTGGGTATATTTGTTCATAAATTCTTAAAGTAACATGGCTATATATGTTGTATCTTAAGTTCAGTGAGTGCTATATTTCATTCTGAGGAATGCTTGAGGTTATTCACATTGAGTTTATTACATATGGAATAAAGAGAGTCTATTTTACTTCTCTTTCACAATCATATGAACAGTTCATTTATATCATTAAAAAGTAGACCCACCACATAACTAACCATGCTCATGAATATTTAGTTTTTATCACTCCATTATTCTTTAAATGGATTCTTAATATAACCCTTGTATGGCCCATAGAATATAATTGAGGGGATAATATGCAGTTACAAGAGAGTAAAGTTTCCAAGATGAAAGGAAAGTCTTCACTGAGGACTCATTTTAGGTAGCTGGGGTATTTACCCACCTCTGGCCCTATCAGGGTACAATGCAATTTCATGTCACATATTTGATCTCAGAATTAATAAGTGATAACTTGGAGTAGGAAGCCTTATTCTTGACTAGCATTAATTTAGAGAAAACTGAGACTACCAACTCAAATGTAGACCCATTTTGTAAATCTCTTGGTCATTAGAAAGTCCCTGTGGTTTTACCCTCTATCACCTATCTACAGCGTAAAGCAGTAATGAGAGTGATCAATATTCACCTTTAAGGCTTCAGGGTATGTTTTTATATCAAATCTTCATGGATCTATAGTGCCTTCTTTTCTGTCTCAATCCTGACTAATAATACACAGTTTATCTTTCTTCATTTCAGACTAAGATATTATTTTTCTTCTGTTTATTCCTTGTTATTCAAAAATGGTTTCTCTACTATTAGTGTTTCATGTAATTTTGTTTGATGATTTTTAGTAGGAGAAAACTAGGTCTGTATTTTTGTTTGTGATCTTGTCCTAATTTAAATTTTTTAATTAAACATTTTTTAACGTTTATTTATTATTGAGAGATAGAGACAGAGCATGAGCATGGGAGGGGCAGTGAGAGGGGGAGACACAGAATCCAAAGCAGCCTCCAGGGTCTGAGCTATTAGCACAGAGCCCAACTTGGGGCTTGAACTCACAAACCATGAGATCATGACCTGAGACGAAGTCAGATGCTTAACCGACTGAGCCAGCCAGGCACCCCTAATCTTGTTCTAATCATACCCTGTTTTGTTTCCAGTTGTAGTTCTGCAGTTAATATTTATGTTTGTTAACATCCATGTACTTAGTCCTGTGAATAGTAGTAGATGCATTACAGTACAATATGTTCAACAAGACTGATGGATATCCATGTCCTAAGTACTATAATGAGAAGCTTTGGTGTATAGTTCCTAGATTATATAGTTCCTAGATTACTATTATTTTAGTGCCTACTACAATCACTAGATTTTTTTTAGGAATATTTCTGAGCTCAATAAACTGACTTGGATCTCTAAGGCACTGAAATAAGGGCAGGGTTTAGAGATGGAAAAAATAGGCCAAATGCTTTTTTTTTAATAAGAAAAAAACTAGGGGCACATAATTTTCTTCAACAGTATTTAACATTTGGAGTTGAGTTATGCAGAGAAATTCGGTTTGGGAAGCAAGCCTTCCATGGACAGGAACTGGGCAGCAGACTTGAGACTGTCACATAACATCCTGGCGCATGTGGCCAGTGGGTTGTAGAGTGCCATGCAAATTGAGAACAGTTGTGGCTATGGAATGAATGGGGGTTTGGTCTGCGTGCCAAGTCAATGTAAGGAATGAAAGCTACATCCCATGAAGGTGGTTTCGTGACAACCCTGGCTTTCAGCAAGTTGATGAAAAGCTTTATTATTCCAATTCCATTACAGTTGCAGGAATCCTTTTGGGGGTTAAGCGTACCCAAGAGTATTACCTCATTTGCACAGAACTTCACAAATTTCAGTGATTGATTTTATAAATATACATGTGTCTGACTTAGCATAATCAAAACCATGCATTAAAATATTTAAGAATGTAATTGCAATATACCTTTCAAATCGATATGTAGCATCTGTTTGGATTTATCCCTGTATCTGTCAGATAAGCTTCTATTAATCTTCAAGACCTAATTCACATATTAATTTTCCATCTTTTCCTAGGTGAATTGTTTTCACCACAAGGTTGTACCAAGATATTTCATAATTAGTAGCAAAGACTAGGCATCAGACAACTTAATTGTGAATCCTAGGTCTGCTAATTATCAGCCGTTTGAAATTGGGGTAACCATCTCATGGCTTTAAATCTTGATTTCTTTGGGGCGCCTGGGTGGCTCAGTCGGTTGAGCGTCTGACTTCGGCTCAGGTTGCGATCTCACTGTCAGTGAGTTTGAGCCCCGCGTCGGGCTCTGGGCTGATGGCTCAGAGCCTGGAGCCTGTTTCCATTCTGTGTCTCCCCCTCTCTCTGCCCCTCCCTCGTTCATGCTCTGTCTCTCTCTGTCTCAAAAATAAATAAAACGTTAAAAAAAATTTTAAATCTTGATTTCTTCATCTGTAAAATGATAGAATAGTCGCAATTTAATAATAGTAACTGAACTTATTTTGGGAGTGATAAGTGACATAGTATATAGTAAACATATATAAAGTGCTTATATAAAGCTCATTTAATATTAGTCCTGTTTTTGTAGGTGGCACTTAATATTATTTACTTAGGACTTTTGATATTTTTGTTTTAAATTTTTGCTTGTAGATTGCTTCCTCTCTTAGATTGGGTCTCTTTCCATACAGCAATAACTTGCTATGTATTGTTCTTTCCTCAGTAGCTAACATGTGTTCTGAACACATATTTTACTAATTTAGAGTAAATAAAGAAGAGTGTCATTCCTTCTCAAAATGCTGGCAGAGAGGGGGCACCTGGTTGGCTCAGTTGGTTGAGCATCTGACTCTTGGTTTTGGCTCAGGTTATGATCTTACCATTTGTGAGATCAAGCCCGCATTGGGCTCTGTGCTGACAGCATGGAGCCTCCTTGGGATTCTCTCTCCCCCTGTCTCTCTCTGCCCTTTCCCTGCTCACAAGGGCGCATGCCTGTATTTTCTCTTTGTCTCTCTCTCTCTCAAAATAAATAAACATTAAGAAAACTGCTGCCAGAAGGACCTACCAGATACACATTCAATCTTATTTTACCTCAGTGCTACCCACCACCTGTCCTAAAGCCTCTGATATCCCACACATGAAAACCAAGCTCTTTTGAAAACTACCTCACTGGTGTTGATTCCTGTCACTTTGCCCAACAATCTATACATTGAAACCATTTTGTCTCCTCAAACACACTAGTGATTCACATGTGTTTTTGTCCTTTCTCTCACTGTGATTGGTTACTCATATCTAGGATTGTCCTTGCCTTATTTATTTATCTAATTTACTTCAAGTCTTAGCTCAGACATCACCTCTCACACTTTCAGCTAGGTTTAAGTATACCTCCCCCATGCTCTATTTTGCCTAGTTGTCATATGTTTCATAATCTTTATTGTTATTAATTGTTTTTGTCTCTCACCCATGAGATTGTATTCTTTTCAAGGGCAGGCACAATTCCAATGCCTTAATTAATTATGAATGTTTTGTCAGAGAGTTCTTAGTTTGTTGAAAAGATTGAGATTGGATAAACGTGTTGAGACGAACTGAATATTTTATATAGAGTTTAGCTTTCTTGATACAGCTTTTTGACATGTGTTCAAAAGGACACAATTACTATTTTTGCCTTTGCCTGTTTAAAATGCTACTTTGAGGCCCCTACAACTTAGCACTCCAATATATGTAAAAAATTGAACTCAAGAAATAAGTAGCTTTGAGCTCTTGGAAAAAGAAAATGGATTTGGTTCTTCTTGAAGCATGGTCTCTAGCTTTCCATATCTTTCTGTGATTTCAATCAGTGCATAGCAAGCAAGTTCTGCAGGATCCTGACATTTTCTAGGAAAACTTTTCTTCTCTTGCTTCTGTTAATACCTGGCTTCTTTAGAGCATGACATTTAGGTAGTATATACACCCTAGGAAAATACGTCTCTTTTAAGTTACATGGTTTCAGGTTATCATACTGGCATAAGTTTTACAGCAGTAGACAGCTGTGTCAAATTTTGTGAAGAACGTAAAGTCCATGAGTAAACCAAGAAATGCATTTATTTCTTTGAAGGTTTTCCTAAGCTCCCCAACCAACCCCTCCCTAAAAAAGCCCAGCACAATACAAGTAATTCTAATTCTATAAAGCTTCCAGCTTCCCGTAAAATAAATTGATTGAAGGCAGTAAGATCTTGTTCCCTCACAGTCCACTGCACCAGGTGGTGTCTCTTCCATCTGAATTTTTTTCCTTTGAGAATGTTGTGAGTAAAACCCTTGGCTTTCTTCTCATGCCAAGGAAATCCTCTGTAGATTAGGGTACACTGGAGATAATTGTAGTAAACTACACTTCCAATTTCCCATGTCTAATGTTGGTTCCTTAACGTTCATGAACTGTGAGTCAGTTTTGTGATGACTGTTTTTTTTTTTGGCATAATTTAAGCAAACAATGCTACTGAATTAAATTGTGGTTCAATTGAGACAGACACAATGTACTTTTTATGTTTTTTTCCTAAAGGGGGTCAACATGGTATGTTCAGTTTGAAATCGATTAATCTTTTAATGCTAGAAGAATTAATATAACTCCTCCTAATAGCCATGATCATTGCCCACCAAATCACATTGAATGCTTACTATACACTAGGCTCTGGGTTCAGTGATAACATGCACTATCTCATTTATCAAAGTGTCTAAGGTAACTATTATCTCCATTTTATAGATGATAAATAGGACCATAGAGAGTTCACAGTTACATAGCTTAAAAGTGGAAACAAGTTTTAATTCTACAGCATAAGATAATCACTCAAAACATAGGCTTGGATTTGCCTGTTTGTATCTGAGTTTCTAGGTTGAGTAATTTTGGTTTCCAGACAGTTAAACTCCTTGAAAATGAGGAAAATTATATTGCATTTATTTCTCCACTATTTATTACATAATAGGGATGCAATTAACTTTTGTATCTCAGCCTTGAGTATATGTGTGTATTTACATGATTCAAGATTTCCAGCTCTGATTCTCAGCATTTTTCCGTATTTATTTTACTTCAGGCTACAAATATATACCTTCATATTATTACTGATCTTTCTTGTCCATGGTCCTGAAGCCCAGAAACTTCCATAAGGAAAAATGACAACAACAATAACAATATGGTGCCATATGCATCACCGATCAAGATAATTGATCCTTATCCTATGTGATACCTAACACAGGTTTGTATTTCTTGAAATCTTACCCTAAATTCCCAATTTAAAAGCTGAGAAAACTTAGTAATAAGAAAGCAAAATAGCCGTAAATGTCATTAGCCAAACTATGAGGGACAGAAAGTTAGAGACTGACCAGAGACTCACACTTGGCTTGGAAATGAGCTGGGAAGAAGACCCAGCTGAACTGGCTTATTTTCATGGCCTTTAATGATGCTACCTTGCCTTTACTCTTAAATTAACAGAGAAAAAACTGTCATAAAAGATGAGTGGTTGAATTTTTAATCAGAATTTATCATCCATCATCACCAGGTAGAGAAGTGTGAGCCAGTTAGCCCAACCTAATTAATTTGCTGTGGTAGAGTGCTGGCTGTGATCCCAATAATCATACCACCAATGACTAGCATTTATTGAATGCTCACCATGATCTTTATAAGCGTTACCCAATCTAATCTTCACTTTAGCCCATAAGAAGTAAAATTCCTATTACGTAGATGGAGCTCCTGATACACAGGGAGATTTAATTGCCCATTTCTCTTGGCATTGTTGAGGGTACATTGTTGAAGCCAGGGTCACCCCACAGTTTATACTCTTAGTCATTCTTCTGTATTGTCTGCAGACAATACAGAATCTGTCTTTGTTCAGTACACCACTGTAATCTACTGGTAGCTAGCAAAATTGCAGGCATCATCACTTCCAAATACTGACTTTGTGAGTTCATCTAAGACACTGATAAGGAAAAAAATATTTCCATTTTGTTACCTTTGTGTAGATTTTTCCATGTGATCTCATGAATGACACCTTGAGTTCAATATTATTCTAAGAAAAATGCATTCAGCAAGAATTGTTTGTCATCACTTTTCAGGTGATTATGTATGTATAGTGTAGACATAACTAATCCTTGATAGGGAACAATATGTCACTGACACAAATGACCTTGAGAAATTATTAAGGCTGCCTTATCTGGGCATTTATTTAATGGACATTTCCAAAACCAAGACAAAACAACACACTGTGCCTTTGATGATTCTTGAGACATTCAAAAGGGAAATATAACAGTAGTGCACTACTTCCATACCAGATGCTATACTATGTATTTCACATAATTTACTTTTAATTATCGTATCCATTCTTCAAAAGTATACATATATAAATATAATTTATTTGTATGTAACTAAAATGTTATAGTCAGTGAATTATATAGAGTTAAAATCATACTATTTATTTATTTTTTTTTTTAATTTTTTTTTTCAACGTTTATTTATTTTTGGGACAGAGAGAGACAGAGCATGAACAGGGGAGGGGCAGAGAGAGAGGGAGACACAGAATCGGAAACAGGCTCCAGGCTCCGAGCCATCAGCCCAGAGCCTGACGCGGGGCTCGAACTCACGGACCGCGAGATCGTGACCTGGCTGAAGTCGGACGCTTAACCGACTGCGCCACCCAGGCGCCCCCATAGTATTTATTTTGATTCTAAAACATCAAAAGGTATTAACCACATCAGATGTTACAAACTGTCCAACCTAGTCCAAATGAATTGTATATTGCATGTGTACTCCAATATGTATTTTCCCCCCACAGTGTGTATTCTGTGGTTGTTAGAATTTGTTAACATTTAAAAATTTCACAAAGAAACCCAGATTTTCAAACTTTTGAAATAATAGTAATCTGGCAGTATTGGGCTGCACAATAATGTGTGTTTGTGTGTGTGTGTGTGTGTGTGTGTGTGTGTATTCCTTGGTATGTTTCTAGTTAGAGAAATAGTAAATTAATCAGTGATCATTTTTAATAAAAAGTGTGGTGGCATAGTAGCCTCAAATATAAAACATACTCTTTTAAAATTTAAGTTTTAGAGGTATCTCTGTGTGTGTGTGTGTGTGTGTGTGTACATATATATGTATATATTCCTCTTAACAAATGGGCTTAGGGTAATATACAGAGTAACTTTGTCACAGTGTAGTGCAGAGGGAGGCAAGGCCCAGTGAAAGAGTTAGAAAGCATGAGTTTAACGATGGTTGTGCCTATTGCTTGTTAAGGGGGCTTTGACAAGTGATTTAAATTCTGAATCCAGCTAGATTTCCTGAAATTGGACAAACTTACCGTCCTAGGTGTAGACCACTAAGTATATAAGAAACTAAAAATTAGATAATGCATATTATGGCAATTTGAGAAATAAAAAGTGAATAGCTTTAGTAGACTCTGTCCAAGATGATGACTGAGCATCAGACATGTCCCTCTGAAAGGCAGAAGAAGATTAAATGAAAAATATAAAGCCAAAAAGAAACTCATAAAAAGGAATGTAGTCTAGTGGCAGCAATATACTAGAAAGTTTGAGGAAACCCTCTGAAATAGAAAGGTGTTGGGATCAGACTGATAGGCAAAAAATACTGGAGAGGAAACTCTGAGACTTTTCTACAAAATCATTGTAGAAATCATTTTCTACAAAAGTGGTTAATAATGTGCACAGAGATGCTTCCAGAATGTTTATCACATCAGTATTTAGCACGGAATTTGGAAGCAAACTTTCACTCTCATCAAAATACGTTCTTTAATAAATCATGCCATGTAAATACTTTGGGACATTAATGAAACCATTAAAATGATATTGCAGAATTGTATCCATTAATATAAAAGCTGAAAATCACATTTTTTAATTTATTCAGGAAACAGTTATTCAGCTTCTATTATGAATTGGGTAGTATTATGGGTGCTAAAATGCCAATGGTGATCCAAAACTATCATGACTTTAGCCCCCTTTGGGTTTATGGCCTGTTACATGAAAAACCTCAATCAAGTAAATAAGCATATAAATGAATGTGAGGTTACAACTGTGAAGCACTGTAAAAATAAGTGTGGTCTTAGCAAAGTATGCAAAAATCGTCTCTGTTCTAATTGGCCTTCCTACAATCTCTAGGATGGGAGACTTAAGAACAAACTGTGTGCATTCAGGGGTTAAGAATATAGGGAAGGTCAAGAAAGAAAAAAAAAAAAAAGGTTATATGGCTTTTTTTAAAACGTAGAAACGGAAATAGGCATAGGTGGCTAGAGGTTAGAGAATAACAGTGATTGTGGGAGATGTTGAACTGGAAAAAAGGAATTATGAGAGATTTCTCAGCAAACATTAAATATTTCCTCTGTATTAAGCATTATACAGTTATTACATAAAATACTCTCAGAAACTTTTGAGGTAGATGAGGTAGATATGGCTATTTTCATTTCTACAGATAACAACACTAAAATTAAAAATTTGCCTCTGATTACACAGTCTTGGCAGGGCTGGGCTTTGCATCCAGGTTGAATCTTATTCACTGTGTTATATTCACTTTTAAGACAGACCATAGGTCTATTTATGAGATTCCAGACATTAAATTTCATCCTAAAAATAAGGTAAAACCATCAGCCTGTTGGCATTTACATACATTCCTCTGATGTTTGTGGTAAGGAGTTTTTAAGAGAAGCAAGAAGGACTACAGCGAGATCAGTTACAAGTTACAATGCAGGGAAGAGATCATGATAGCTTGAACCAGAGAGAGGACAGTAAAAATGGAGAAAAGATGAAATGGTTAACAAGCAAATTAGATCGTCTTTGTGATTGGTTTGTTGCAGAGAAGTGTGAGGAAGGTGTTAAAGGGGTCTCAGATTTATGATGGGGTGCCTGGCGGCTTGCTTAGTTAAGAGTCTGACTCTTAATTTTGGCTCCGGTCATGATCTCATGGTTTGTGAGTTCAAGCCCCGCATTGAGGTCTGCACTCACAGTGCAGAGCCGGCCTGGGATTCTCTCCCCACTCTATCTTCGTCTTTCTCTTTTCTCTCTGTCTCTCTGTCTCTCTGTCTCTCTGTCTCTCTCTCTCTCTTTCTCTCTCTTTCTCTCTCAAAATAAATAAAAAAAAACAGAGGCATCAGATTTTGACTGATCAACTGTATGGAAGGAGAGACCCTTCCCTAAGATGGGTGACCCTAAACAAGGACCAAGTGGTTGATTGGTCCAGGTGGTTGATTTTCATCTTGCTGAGTGCTTTTGAAATATATAAATGTTGAAACCAAAGCAGATGAATATATAGAGCTGGAACTTGATAGTAATAATTGGACTAGAGATGTAGATTGGTGACTCAGCTGTGGATAGTTGACAGTTAAAACTGTGGACTTAAATGAAATTACCTAGGGAAATATATTAATGGATACAGATACATGTAAATCAGATATTAAGAGTAATTGTTTCTCAGTCGGTATAAGTATTCTATATACTTTTTTTCTTTACCTGTGTCTATTTTTATTTATTTACTTTTTGTGTCGAGTTTTCATTTAAATTCTAGTTACTTAACATACAGGGCAATGTTGGTTTCAGAAGTAGAATTTAGTGATTCATCACTTACATACAGCACCCAGTGCTCATCACAAGTGCCTTCCTTAATGCCCATCCCCCATTTAGCCCATCCCTTGTTTGCCTCCCCTAGTTTTAAAAAAGTAATCAGCATATCAGGGTGCTTGGGTGGCTCAGTCGGTTAAGTGTCTGACTCTCGATTTCAGCTCAGGTCATGATCTCACAGTTCGTGGGATCAACCCCCAGGTTGGAGTTTGTGGTGGCAGTATGGAGTCTGCTTAGGATTCTCTCTTGCCTCTCTCTCTGCCCCTCCCCTGCTCATGAGTGTGCATGCTCTCTGTCTCAAAAAAAAAAAAAAAAATAGAAAAAAAAAACTTAAAAATGTAATCAATACATTGTTTTCTGTGGATCAAAATTAAATAACTTTATTCAGCCTTACTGAGATATAGAGAACAAATAAAATTGTAATATATTTGAAGTGTGTAACAAAATGATTTGACATATGAATACGTTGTGAAAGAATTCCTTCCCTCCATCCTTTCATGGAGGAGAAACATCTATGTATTAATTAACATATCCACTGCTTCATAGTTACCTTTTTTGTTTGGTTTTGGTACACCTAAGTTCTCCCCTCTTAGAAAATTTTAATTATATAATAGTGTGTTATCGACTGTAGTCACCATGTTATACATTAGATCCTCAGAAATTATTCATCCTAAACTGAAAGTTTGCATCTTTTTTTTACCAACCCCTCCTTATTTCCCCCACTCACAGCCATCGACAATGAGCATCCCACTGTTTCTCTGCATTCAACTTTATTTTTCAGATTTCATGTATAAGTAGTACTATGCAATGTTTGTCTTTCTCTATTTGACTTATTTCATTCAGAATAAGGCCTCTAGGTTCCATCTGTGTTGTTGCAAATGGAAGGATTTTCTTCTTTTTTTAAGGTTGTATCATATTCCATTGTATATATTTGCCACCTTTTGTTTATCCACTCATCCATAGATGAACACTGAGGTTGTTTCTATACTTTGGCCTTTGTGATATAAAAGGGGATATGAAGAGATTTAAAGATGTCTCTTTGAAACAATGATTTAGTTTCTTTGGTTATATACCCACAAGTGGGATTGCTGGATCAAGTGGTAGCTCTATTTTTAATTTCTTGTAGTGACTGTACCAGTTTACATTACCACCAACAGTGGACAAGGGTTCCCTTTTTCCATATCCTTGCCGGAATTTGTTATATCCTGGCTTTTTCATAATAAATACCCTAAAAGCCATGAAGTGATAACTCATTGCAGTTTTGATTTGCATTTTCCTGATGATTAGTGATGTTGAGTACCATTTTATGTGCTCATTTGCCATTTGAATGTCTTTGGAAAAATGGGTACTCAGATCTTTTGCCCCTTTTTAAAATTGGTGTTTTTATTGTTGTTACTGAGTTGCATGAGTTACCTATACGTCTTGGATATTAGCCCCTTGTTAAGATATGTGGTTTGCAAATTCCCCCATCATTCCACAGGAATGGGACATTGTTTTGTTGATGGTTTCCTTTTCTAGGCAGAAGATTTTTAATTTGATGTAGGCCCCCTTGTTTGTTTTTGCTTTTGTTGCCTTCGCTTTTGTTATCAAATCTAAAAATTCATTGCCAAGACCGGTATCAAGGTCTTGTAACTCATTTGTTTTCTTCCAGGAGTTTTAGGTTTCAGGCTTTATGTTCAGGTTTCAATCCATTAAGAGTTGTTGTTCTGTATGGCATAAGATGGTGGTCCATTTTCATTTTTTTTGCTTGTGGCTCTTGTGTTTTCCTAACACCATTCATTGAAGAGACTATACTTTTCCTATTGTATATTTTCAGCTCCTTTGTTGAAAATTAATAGAGCATAAATATATGGGGTTCTTTTTGTGCCATTTCTTTTCTATCAATTTTTGTGTCTAGCGTACTATTTTTTTTTTGAAAGTTTATTTATTGTCAGTGTGGAGCCACATGCAGGGCTGGAACTCATGAACTGCAAGATCATGATCTGAGTCAAAAGGGACAGATGCTTAACTGACTGAGTCTCCCAGACTCCCCATAGCATACTATTATGATTGTCATAGCTTGTAATATAGTTTGAAATTAGGAAGTGTGACGCTTCCAGCTTTGTTCTTTATCAATATTGCTTTGGGTAGGGGCGCCTGGGTGGCGCAGTCGGTTAAGCGTCCGACTTCAGCCAGGTCATGATCTCGCGGTCCGTGAGTTCGAGCCCCACGTCGGGCTCTGGGCTGATGGCTCAGAGCCTGGAGCCTGTTTCCGATTCTGTGTCTCCCTCTCTCTCTGCCCCTCCCCCGTTCATGCTCTGTCTCTCTCTGTCCCAAAAATAAATAAACGTTGAAAAAAATATTGCTTTGGGTATTTGCGGTCTTTTTTGCTTTCACTCAAACCTTAGGACAGTTTTTTTTTTATTTCTTTAAAAAAATGCCATCAAAATTTTGATAGAGCTTGCATTGAACCTCTTGATTGTTTTAGGTAGTACAGACATTATTTTTAAGTAGGTTCCCCACCCAACATGGGGCTCAACTCATGATCATGAAATTAAGAGTCACATGCTCTGCTAACTAAGTCAGCCAGGTGCCCAGTATTTTTAACATTGGTTCTTCCAGTTCTTGAGCATGGAATATCTTTCCATTTATTTGTGTCTTCTTCAATTCTCTCATCAATGCCTTGTGATTTTCAGTGTACAGATTTTCCTGTTTGGTTAAAGTTATTGTAAACATTGTATTATGTTTGATGCTATTGTGAATGGGATTCTTTTTCCAATTTCTGTTTTTGTTTGTTCATTGTTAGTGCACAGAAAGGTAAATGGGGGTACCTGGATGGCTCAGTTGGTTGAGCGTCTGACTCTTGATTTTGGCTCAGGTCATTAACTCACAGTCATGAGATTGAGCCCTGCGTCAGGCTGCATGCTGAGCACGGAACCTGCTTGGGATTCTCTTTCCTTCTCTCTCTGCCCCTCCCTAATTCATTCTCTCTTGCTCTCTCTAAATAAATAGACATGTCAAGAAGAAGAAATGTAAATGTATTTTGTTTGTTAATTTTGTATCAGGCAACTTTTCTGAATTCATTTATTAGTCTAACAATTTTTTGGTGGAGTTTTTAGCATTTTCTACATGCAATGTCATATCACCTGTAACAAAAAATTATACTTATTCCTTCTGATTTGAATGCCTTTTATTTATTTTTCTTGGTTTACTTGCTCTGGCTATGGTTTCCAGGACTATTTTGAATAAAAGTGGCAAGAGTAGGGATCTTTGTCTTTTTCTGAATCTTAGAGGAAAAGTTTTCAATTTTCACCCTTGAGTATGATGCCGATTTGTGGGCTTGTCATTTATGGGCTTTATTGTATAGAGGTATGTTTCTTCTATACCCAATTTATTTTAGTGTCTTTATCACAAAGTGATGTTGAATTTCATCAAATATTTTTTCTGTATCTGTTTAGGTGACCACATGATTTTTATCTTTTGTTAATGTGGTGTATCATATTTATTGATTTTCATATGTTGAACCATCCTTGCATCCCAGAAATTAATCCCACTTGATCATTGTATATGATCCTTTTAATGTAATATTCAATATTGTTTGAATATTTTTGTGAGAATTTTGCATCTGTGCTCATTAGGGATGTTGGCTTGTGGCTTTCTTTCCTTGTAGTGTCCTTATCTGCTTGATATCACGGTAATACTGGCCTCATAAAAATGAGTTTGGAAATATTCCCTCCTCTTATTTTTCATGGAAGAGTTTGAGAAGTTTTGGTATTAAGTCTTCTTTAAATGTTTGCTGCAATTCACCAGTGAAGCCATTTAGTCCTAGTCTTCTCATTGTTGGGATATTTTTAATTACTGATTCAATCTCCTTGGTAGTAATTGGTCTGCTCTGATTTTATATTTCTTTCTGAAGAAAGAATGAATGTTTTCAGGAATTTATATTTCATCTAGGTAAATGAAGTTTAAAAAATATTAAAGAAAAAAGTTAAAACTTATAGTGATAGAATAAATATCATTGTACATCCTGCAAAGGGTAAAGGTGAGAGTTCAAGAATGAACCCAGGGTTTCATGTCTGGATTTAAGAGGCTTTTCTTATCTCATTCTTTTGCAGTACGTGTTCCACTTGGCTGGTGACCATTTCCTCTGACTTTCTGATAGTATCATCTCCAT
The DNA here is from genome assembly GCF_018350155.1 of Leopardus geoffroyi. Lineage (NCBI taxonomy): Eukaryota > Metazoa > Chordata > Mammalia > Carnivora > Felidae > Leopardus > Leopardus geoffroyi. Next base: position 122,554,342 of record NC_059328.1, on the reverse strand, counting down.
CCAAACTCTCTCTGTCAAATATGTCACCTGACAGCAATGCAAGCTGTTGGCAGAACTCATCAACAAAGCTTGCATTCAGTTTCACTTACTCTTTGACAGAGTGTATATGATAAGCATCCTGTCACTTAGAATGCTGTTGTCATTTGCTGGTGTGCAGATTTAGTTGTCATGATGAAGTGAGCAAATTCTGGTAGTGGGTGAGCTAGACTCACTAAGTAGTATTTTCTGTCACAGTGTGTTTATCATGCACTATTTGGTGCATTCTTTACTAAGAAACTTAATTACTTAACAGCTCTAGATATATATCTTTGTGAGTTGTATATATGTGTGAATATATGCCAAGCTGTTATGTTGCATTTGACACATTTCTGCAAAGACACTGTGAGAAAAGGAAGGCAATGAGACCTTCTGTTTCTGTTTTGAGTCAGAAAAGCTGCCACTTAGTCATCATGTGGTTCTCTACTATATTTCCATGAAAATAATATCAGACATAGTAAACCCATATTTTTAAATTTAATACTTTAAAATATACTGTCACTCTCCCATAGCAAAACAAAACTTAACAAGCATGAACAAAATCTTCAAAATGTCAATGTAATATTGCGTTAAGTAATCGTATTTGGCTATGAAATACTTAATGCTTTTCAAATGAACTTCACTGAACACTTCTATCTCTAACAGAGTTTATTAAAATGCTCATTTTGATTACTTATAACTGTTGTATCAATTTAGTATTTCCAATAGTGGTTAGAGTAAGCACAATTTAATTAAATATCTTGGAGGAGGAAATTGATTTCAGAGCAAAAGTTGCTGTTTGAAATTACTTAATTGGACCTCAGATTTTGCTTGTTAATGGAGTTACCTTTGTATAGCCAATTGTAATAGTTTAAGCTATCCATGTGGCATAATGGATGTGTTCCTGTCTGTAGAACTACAAGTTTCAAGTAAGTCAAAACATAACAAGAAATCACCAAACCAGAGCACATAAATATTGACTATGGATAGCAAAGCACATTTCATATTTATATTAAAAGTTGGAAACTCCATATAAATAGCCATGTTCCCAGGACATTCTTATATTCTCTGAATGTGGGGAAACTCTACATCTTGCTTTATTATGCCATCAAAACAGGTGGATGGGATTGATCTTCTAAAGATTAAATTTTAAATTGTTTAAAGTTATATCTGAAGTATGATAGACATCCTTTTTCTCAAGTTACATTAAATATGTTCTGGATAATCTGAGTTATGTGAAGATGTAAGATTCTAGGAATTTAAGGAATTAAATTGTATTTTTCATTTCAGTACAGATGATTTTCAGCAGAAAACAATTTTTGGCAAAAAATTATTTACCAGAGTGAGGTTAGGTTTCAGAGCACATGAAATCATTTAGAAATAATTCTCTTGCAGTAAAGAAATTTGCTGATTCTTCCATTTGGAATTCAAACTTTTTTCCTTTTGTCAAGTTTATTGAGATGTAATTTACATACAGCAAAGTTCATTCTTGATAGTGAACAGTTCTCACGTTTGTCAAATGCATATCACAATTAAAATTGTGTGGGCCCTTTTTGGTCACCTTCCATGATTATCAGTTCTTCATAGGAACTGACATGTTTTTGTCTATAGTTTTGCCCTTTCCAGGTTGTCATAAAAATTAAATCATACAATACGTAGGCTTCTTTACTTAATATAATGCATTTGATTTTCATTCATGGTGTTGTATGTATCAATAGTCCTTTAGTTTTGGTGCTGAATAGCATCCCAGTGTATGGATATACCACAATTTGCTCAGCCATTTTATGTTTTTTTTTTTTTTTTTTGTAGGTAGTGTTCCTATCATGAACACTTACCATTCTATTAGCATTCTAAATATAATTTTGTGTACTTTTTTTTTTAGGATTTTTCTAATACTCTCATTTTATTTTATTTTTAAATTTTTTTTAACGTTTATTTATTTTTGAGACAGAGAGAGACAGAGCATGAACGGGGGAGGGGCAGAGAGAGAGGGAGACACAGAACCGGAAGCAGGCTCCAGGCTCTGAGCCATCAGCCCAGAGCCTGATGCGGGGCTCGAACTCACGGTTGGTGAGATCGTGACCTGAGCTGAAGTCGGACGCTCAACCGACTGAGCCACCCAGGCGCCCTTAAACTCTCATTATTTTAGTCTCTGGAAAGAGGGATCTTTATAAACTTATTATATTATTGTAAACATTTACATTTTAGTATTACATTTAATGAAAAATGAATCATATTAGAAGAGAATATGTTGAAATCCTCAAGGTCTGGTAACACTTTATTGGTTGTACTTTTTGGGGGATACATTTTTGGTATCAAAATGTAAAAAATGTGAAACTATAGACATGTAAAGACTATGAGGAGAAAACTCTGCAGTGCTCTAACACTGCTTATGGTTTGCTGGAAAAGAAATACAATGAGTACTTATTTCAATCTCTAATGTCTGTACACTCAGACTCAAGGATTGAGAACTAATGACTTAACCTGAAAGTTTTAAAAGTGAGATGAAAATTAGTTAAAATTTAATTAACTGAGTTGGGAGAAGCAAGCTGACGCTATGGAGTGTGGGATGAGAAAGATGATTCAGTATTCCAAACATTAAAAAAGAAGGATGAAAACTGTAATTTATTATTTGAACTCACTTCCTGGGAGTTCTCTACTTTTATTAGCCTATATACAACCGTGTTTCAAGTAGAATTAAAACTGAGACATTTAAAATTCTGCAGTAGAAAAGTTGCATGGATCTGTAGACTAAAAAATAAATTACTTGCATATAATTAGCAATCTAAGTTTATGAAATACAGAAAAGTGGGGCACCTGGGTGGTGATTTCAGCTCAGGTCATGATCTTATGGTTCATGAGAAATAAATAGATGGTAGATAGATAGATAGATAGATAGATAGATAAAATAAATAAAGAAACATTGAAAAATTACAGAAAAGTAACTCTAAACTCAGTAGCTTAAAACAAGATTGCATTTTTTTACCTTTATTAAATCTATGTGAAAATATAGTAACATGCTTTCTACTTATAAATGAGTTTGCCTGTCCTATGACACACATATTTCTAATATTTTTGTTGTTATTACTCCTCACATATTCCCATGAAGAATTTCGAGTACCTCATTTATACTGCAATTCATATTAATATTTAAGTTTTATTACAAGTTATATGTTGATTTAGAGCTAGAAGGGAGTTTAGAAAAGATCCTAATAAAACACCTCATTCTTCTGGATAAAAAACAAAAACAAAAAACAAAAGACAAAACAAAACCTCTCTCTTGAGTAGTTAGTGAACAGAAGAGTTCCAAGGTTATAAGAGCTCCAACTCTCAGTTCTGATGAACTTCTCCTATTCCTTATTGCATCACTAAGATACAATGAAAATCACCAGAAATAATGTTCTGTACTTTTGTTTGGAACAAACTCTTTCATTCAAGAAGTAGAGACATATTAAGTAAATCTGGCCTCTTGGTTCACTTTTTTTCTGTAATTCTCCTCTTGCTCTCTCCTCATACCCCCAGAGCCATTACTGTAGGTCATTCCCACCCTACCTCTTGTCAGACCAGTGGTTCTCATACTTTGGTGGCTGTAAGCGTCATCTGGAGAGTTAATGCACACAGAAGCCCAGGCTCATATGGACAGGACCTTTAGATTTGTACAAATTTTGTGTATGATTTTCATGCTCACTAAAGTTGCAGGCCTTAGAGTCCTATGTGTGCATCCGCATGGGCCCTTCCAGTCTTTCTCACTCTGCCTAATCAAGAGAAAATGCTTTGGTGGGCACAGTCTTTGTAATGCCTAGTCTATTTTTGTTGTTGTTGTCCTAAATCAGTGTCATTGGCACTCATTGGACAGAGTCACACTTTCTGCCTTAGTATTTAAGAACCCTGGCCCAACTTTCTAGCCTGTGTCCCTTTACTTCAGCACCACTGAACTCCTTACCTTTTGGGAGGCAATATTAAAAGTGTGGTTTCAGCTCTTGAAGACTTGACTTAACATAGTTACTCTTAATAGAAGTTTTCTTGGCTTGCATTTTTTCTTTAGAAAAACAACAGGAGCAGGGCTTTTTATGAGCTATGAATATACATAATATGTTGAGTCTAGGGACGAAGGCACTTGAGTTAATCTGCGGGTACTTATATGGCAGGCTCATCCCCAAAAGCGTCATGTTGTCCCTTTTCTGATTGTTTTGCTGATGATGTGTCAACTGACCCTTTGCTTTGAGTTTGCACATAATTCAATACCCAGGTTTGATTTCACAGACTCCCTGAAGCCTTTTATGGCTTCCCCAGTGTTATATATTCTCTTCCTCCTCTGCACATGTGTACAATGGTCATGTGGCCACTGTTATGAAAGAAATTCTGACATTGTGAGTATATTTTCTACAGGATCCTCACACAAGGCAAATGAGCCAATTTTATTCCTTTTCATAATCACTGCACATGACAAGCTCCCTAAAATGCATATTGAATTCAGTGAATACACTCATTTTGAGCTCTTAATCTGTATAGCATTAATATTTCCCAATAATCATAATAACAGCTGCTGGTTCAGTAGTTAATATGTACCAGCCTTATTAAGAATGTTATGCATGTATCATTGGATATCCTTAGAACAACCACACTGAGATTTAGGTTTCTTAACTCCATTTTAAACATGGAGCAATTTGAGACCCCAAAAAGTTAAGTAACTTAATTTGTTACACTAGCAGTTAGGGACCAGAGCTGGGTCATAAATAGAGACACCTACTAACTTTATTGAAAGTGTCCATGATCATCTTAATATTGGCTGTAAATTACCTTTTTTTTTTAAAAAAATGAACTTAAAGTGGCAAAGGCAGTAAGTAAGATATGACTATCTCGACATATCTTAAAGGCTTACAATGAAAGAATTCATTCTGTAATACAAAATCAAAAGTGATCTTCCAAACAAGATCAAGGGTTATAATTGTGTTAGACCACGTGTGTGTGTGTGTGTGTGTGCTTGCGTGTGTGTGTGACATTTGTCTATGTGCAATTCAACTGCAGTTAGACAGGTGGTATTATTTTCTCCAGTAACTGCTTCCACTGTGCTTTCTGAAAGAAAATGGTCTGATTCCATATTTCAGGCACATTTTGTTATATAAAGAATCTCATTTTTTTAAGACCTGGTTCTAGGACGTCATCTAAAGATACAGCCCTGAATATGATTCTTAGTTCTGTCCCTTCCAACCCAGTACAGGCTAGACCTGACTGCATAGGCATCTTTTGGGTTGCCGAAGTCTGTTATTTCCCCACCCGCTTCCTCTGTTCCCTACTTTCCCTTCTGGTGTTCTATTTTATAGGGAACATTTCAATGTGAGTTCCCTCTGACAGTACATTTGATAGCTCTTAGAGACTTTGGGCATCCCCTCTAGGGTTTCCTGGCATAGAGACTCTGTTTCTGCCAAGAGCAAGTCCCAGCAGAGCCTGTCACAGATGGGAACCTTTCCCTAGTTTGCAACCCTCTTGTGGGTGTGCATAGGATCCTAATCTCCACGTAACTTCTATAGCATCCTCTGACTCAGGCAAAACTCATATATCTTTCCACACAGGGATATGTGGGAACACAGGCTCTCCTTTTCTCTACCCCACACACATATACCCTGTCTTTGTTCTTCTGTCTCTCTCTTGACCCTTCTCCTGCCACAACGGTAACAGGTGGCTTTGAAACAAAATTTCAGACATGAGATGTAAGGTAATCCACAAATCAGCAAGAAGTTTAGTGAAAGGAGTGGGGGAAATGCTTTCATGTTACTTCAACCTTAAAGCAAGGGTTGAATTCTAGTGATGGGATGGAGTTGGAGAAATGGCTGTTTTTTTTTTTTTCCAAATTCAGTCATTCCTCAGCTTTATTATCCAGATCAGTATTTATCATTTTTATCTCTGGGCCAAAGTAGGAAATGCATTATGCATCATAATTAAATTATCTGCCTCTATCCCTGTCTTCTATGCACACAGACCTCTGAAATAATTTTTTTAAAACCTAATACTTTCCTAGGGGGCCTGAGTGTCTCAGTCAGCTAAGCCTACAATTCTTGATTACAGCTCAGGCCGTGATCTCACAGTTTGTGAGATGGAGCCCTGTGTAGGACTCTGAGCTGACAGTGTGGAGCCTGCTTGAGATTCTCTCTCTCTCCCTCTCTCTCTGCCCCTCCTCCACATGCATGCACCCTTGTGCACAAGTTCTCTCTCTCTCTCTATCTCTCTCTCAAAATAAATAAATAATAAAAAACTAATACTTTTCTGTACTACATACCCTGCACTATAATTTTGGTTTCTATCAGTTTTCATTCATTCCTATCAGTTCATTCATTCCTATCAGTTTTCCAGACATTTATTTCATGACCCACTAACCTGATTAGATAACCTTTGAATGGATCAAGTTCCACAGCTTATAAAACAAGGCTATAGAAGGTAAAGACTAATTAACATGTTGGCCTTTCTCTCCCTGATACAATGGATTCTCAGATCAACAGCTGGACCTTTCTAAAATTTGCCCTGAAAATTTTAGAATCTTAATCTGCAGTAGTTTTCTCTGCTGTGATCCCTGCACTACTGGGGAACATTTAGAGCAAGGAAAAGAGCAGTGGGGTGTCATGGCATGTGCTCATCGTGGCCACTTTGATTGGTGGGTGGCTGGGTGTGTGTATGTGTACTTATGTTTATTAATACAATTTTATTGTTTTCCCTGAATGTGACAATAATGTATACTCTGGAACTATTTTTGAAACATATAAATGAATAAATTACCCACTCTTCCTCGTACAGAGTAAGCACTGTTTCAGATCTTTCTCAGACCCTAGACAGTACACGAACTCACTCATGCACCCTTGTCTTTTAGTAGTCTTTTTATTTCTGCCAGGGCTTTCTTGATTCTAGAAGTTGCTCATCCTGGAAATATGACCTTGACATAAAAGTCAGCTCTTGCTCTGAAGTTTAAACTGGCATCTCCGTATTGCCTTGAAGGGTAGATTTATGCTTTCTCTGGGATGAGAACATGATCTTTAAACTCTATTAGCCTTTCTCTACCTCTCTCTCATTTAACATGAAAATGCTTAGGTTTTTCTTTCTAACTTTCTTCTTTTTTTTTTTTTTTGTTAGCTTTTATTGTATACTTGCTAATTTTATTCTCAGTGTGACCTCTCAGATATCCACAGGGAAAGGCAAATTGCTCCAGAAAATCCCTGTGCAAGGGGAAGTTCAGAAAACAGACTTCTCTTTGTAAGAATAATATGGGCTGGAAAATGGTTCTCAGGGGCACATAAAACCCTCTGGATACCAAGAGTGAAGGAGAGTAGACATAATGATCTGGACAGGAAAAATAGTAATAAAGACTTTGCTTCAATCATTTTTAAGTATTTATCATTTGAGTTATTGGGGTGTGGGTCTCTGGTTTCCAGTTTGCAAAAGCAAGAATCCAGAGATGGAGGGATACTGTCTGGTACAGACTCATTTAAAGCATTGCAATTCCATTTTAACATCAAGTTGCCTTATTTGATTATTTCAAAGCCAAGGATAGGATGCCAGTTTCTGAGTGCCCCAGTTTATCCTAAAGTTGAAATGTAATGCTGTGACCCCAAGAAGTACATTTTGTGGGATGGCTTTGTCAGTGCTTGGTTTGGTCTCATGGGCAGTTTCTCAGTGAATTGTTTAAATTGCTAAGTGCCAACTATCATTCCTTATCTCAAAACTAAAATTAAAGCTTTACTCTTGGCAAAGGAGTACACGAAAAAAACAACCAAAACAAAACCTATATGCATTCCCCCTTTTACACACACACACTCTCAAAGTTCTCTGTCAGTGTCCGTGATGACAGTTGTAAAGGTCTATCAAGTGTATTTGCCTGACATGATGCTAAACATTCTTGTTAAATCCTCAAAACAGTATTTTGAGATAAATATTATCATTTTTTTACAAATACAATTAAAAAGATTCGAGAAGTTTCTTACTGATCTAACATGCTGGTAGAGCTTTCAACCCACGTTCTCGAGAATATCCTCTGGGCGTGTGCTAATGTGCAGGTGCCCTTTGCTAGTTAATAGTAGATACCTTTTCAGACATCTGGTCAGAATATTGTAGTTGTTTAGTAATAATAAAGAGGAAGATGAATAATGAAGAGGATCAGCTAATCCTTCAACCAAGTGATTTCCCTGGTCCTCTTATTTCCAGGCAACCTGTTTGTATTAGTAACAACTCCCTAAGCAAGTGTCAGGGGCTCTCATTTGCTCTCATTTCTACGGCAGACTTTACTATCAGATCATAGCAGTCTTTCCAGTGGAATCCTTCACAAACAGCACTTAAGCCACCCATCAGCAATCAGTTGTGAGTGACATCAAAATTGAAACCATTGTGCCATTCTGGCCTTCTCCCATCCAATGACTCTTCTACTCTGATGATTGAAAAGGAAGTTTTGAATTTTTAACTTGAATCTGTAAGAGATAGGTTGATTTGCATCAGGCACTTATTAGGTGTTATGCAGAATAAGCTGGTCAACTCATTGGATATCCTTTGTCGTGGAAGGTAGATTAAGTTGGCTTTCCCTATTAACAAAAACAACAGTAACATCTTAGTGTTACAAGGAGTTAAGAATTTTAGGAAAGCTCATTACATCTATATTCTCGATTTTAGGATTTGACTTGAACAACTTGAGTTCAAAATAAAAATCTCATTGTTTCCCTCGCAACCCCTTAATGTATAGCATCTAGCAACAACCACCACAATAATTTTTTTAAGTTCAGTTATGTATTTTTTAAAGAAAGAGATAGTGAATGAGTGAGGGAGGGGCAGAGAGGTGGGGGGGTGGGGAGACAGAGAATCCCAAACAGGCTCCACACTGTCAGCACAGAGCCCAGCATGGAGTTCCAACTCACGAACCCTGAGTTCATGACCTGACCTGAAATCAGGAGTCTGATGCTTAACCGACTGAGATGTCCCACAGCCACCACAATAATAATAAAACTTTCCTGCCTTCCTACTGTGAAGTTAAGGTCTTTACTGGCTACTCCCTATGCACTCAAATGCAATTTTCACAAAAATCTTATGTATGAATAGAGCCAAAATAACTACAATTTAACCTTCGGTAATATAGCTAATAACTAGAAAATCCTGAGCTAAATACCAGATTGCTTCTCTATCTTTAAAGCTTATTATGATACAACAGAGAACATAATGATAGTAACAACTTTTCATAGTAAATGAGCTAAAATGAGCAGTTTTTCTAGTATCTCCAAGACTTTTTATGAACTGCATGTTTAAACATTTTGCTAGATTTTAATATTTTGATTATCCTTGGTAGCTGCAAATTTCCACTGTCTTTTTTCTTTTTCTTGAAAGAACACAACCCACCTCATCTGACATCCTCAGAATCTTGCTTTGTGCAGATTATTGATATGAAATAGTAATACACTTACTCATAAATATGTTCTTAGATATTGTGATTAGCAGTGAATCAGCAAGAGCTCATTGAGCTCCCTCTCCTCCCCATCAGCACTGGTGATGTTTGTCCTGTGAATTCTGTAGTCCTGGCACCGTAATGAAAGGTATATCCAAGCTAGCCTTCTGCCATCAGCCAAGCCACTTCCAGCTTCACTGACTTTTCATTAGACTTATTTGGTTTCCTATTGTATAGGAACACTTGATATTTTGGAATAGGACTGTCCTGACTTACATTTCATCTATCTGTTAATTGTTCGACTTCCATCAGATCAGCTAATCCTTCTGTGCCTCAGATTTTATCTTGAAAGCAGGGAAGTTCTGGTCCTAAAGTTGTCATAAAAATTTTAATATATTCACGAGAGATTCCTTTGAAATTATGAGGCTCAGTGACTGTTATTACCATCCCAGGGACTACTATGAGGTAGACAACACACGGATGTATAATTTTAAACAGTTAAAAGAAAGGAAGACACGTAAGACAAACTTGAAGGGACAATATTTAATAGAAAATTATTATTAATATTTATTATGTAAATCCTTAATGGTATTTGGTGACGTTTCTATAGCTTCACATGGACTTACTGTTTTTCACATAAATTATAATACATATATACATACGTATGTTCATATATATATGCATGCATACACATATGAGAGTGTGTGTGTATGTACATAATGTTTTTTTGTGTTGTACTAACTACTGGGCATATATTTTGACTTCCAATTTACTGCAGGTAAGAGTTTTTACCAATGTTTTGCCTTAGTAATATATGGAAAATCATCTTGACAGCCTTTAGGATTAGTTTCTTGGCACCAGAATGCCTTATTGCTAAGCAGGTGACAACTATTTCTATTATAATTGTGGCAGCATCCTATTTTTAGTACCAGTTTTGGTATAAGATCCATCACACACATTAATCCTAGTGATAGAACATCTTAGTGACTAAACTTACAAAGCCTGGTAGTTCTGTTAAAGTCTGAAAATAAAACTATGCTTAGGTTAAAACAAAACAACATAAAAAAAACAAAAGTAAGGTTTAGCAAAAAATATATTTTTATTTCCTCAGATTTTCATGTAATTATATATATTTTTTATATGTGCTATAGTAACAGAAACTATAAAACTGGTCACCTGGTAAAGAGTTACATTTTGATAACAGAAGATGAGTGAAAAATCTCATCATAATCTTTGACTTAGTTAATGGCAGCTATGGAAAACAATATACATAAGTTAAAAGGCCATAACCCATGCCACCATCAAGTGTTTGATTTATCCAAATTTATATCAAAAAGTCTATTAGCTCAAATGTTGACCTCTCTTCTTTTTTCCCTTCTTATTTTTATCTTTACCTACTTCTCTCCTCGTAGTCACCAGAGAATGCTTGTGGGCAGTAAGATAAATATTAGGTGGTGTTTTCGAACAATAGCTATGCTTGGCTGGATGAGGATTTGTGCAAAAAGTAGTTAAATGTGTTGGCTAAAGTGGATAATCTATGGATCGAGATAATACTCGAGTTTGGTTTACTACTTATAGTATCTGTCTTATTATTTTGAAATTCAAAATTAGTTTTAAGAAAATATTTTAAGATTCAAGTCTTTAATGTATTGGCTACTTACTAATCTATCGAAAGTGGCATTTTGAAGTAAGAAACTAAATGCCATACAATAAATAGATTAAAAGCCCATTTGATATTAAAAAATAATTCTGTGAATTTATTTTTATGTGCTTTAGTATCAGAACTGAAGCTTTGCGCAGTGGCAATATCGTAGCAAATGAGGTTTATCTGAGGCGTGATTATTGCTAATAGTATCAAAACTGAAAATAAAGCCTTGTCAATCTATCAATATGTAAATAACTATATTAGTTATATATATGAATGTCCGATATGATACACAGGTCTTTTAAAATCACTTCCACAATTGCTATAAAGCCATATTGATAGCAATTTTTTTTTTTTTTGCCAATATGAAAGTAATATAAAAATGTTTCTGGAAAAAAAAAAAGAAAAAGTGTTTCTGGGGGTGCCTAGGTGGCTCAGTTGGTTAAGTGTCTGCCTCTTGGTTTCTGCTGTGGTCACGATCTCATGGTTTATGAGTTTGAGCCCTATGTTGGATTCAGCACTGACAATTAGGAGCCTGCTTTGGATTCTCTCTCTCTCCCTCTGTCTCTACCCCTCCCCTGCTTGCATTCTCTCTGTCTCTCTGTCTCTCTCTCTCTCTGTCTCTCAATAAGTAAACAAATAAATAAATAAACTTTAAAAGAATGTGTCTAGCATTATAAGAATTGCAATGGAGGGAGCCTGGGTGGCTCAGTCGGTTGAGCGTCCGACTTAGGCTCAGGTCACGATCTCACGGTCCGAGAGTTAGAGCCCCGCATCGGGCTCTGTGCTGACAGCTCAGAGCCTGGAGCCTGTTTCAGATTCTGTGTCCCCCTGTCTCTCTGCCCCTCCCCTGTTCATGCTCTGTCTCTCTCTGTCTCAAAAATAAATAAACGTTAAAAAAAAAAGGAATTGCAATGGAGAAGTTAGAATTTAAATCCATAACAAATAGCTTACATAATTAAAACAATTTTGTATGTGGTAAATTGTTTGGCCTGGTGGTATAAATATTTCTTAATGATTCAAAGTAATAGTTGTGAACAACTTGTAAAATGATAGTGTGAGAGAGAATGCATTGTATTTAAAAGCTGGAGTGATAAATACAAAATCTTGCATAGCTGTGTATTTAAACCTTTCGTTGTGACAATTCTGAATACATTTTAGTGGGATTAAAATAAAGTATTAGCATAGATTTTATAGCAAGTTGATCTTTGAACAATAGGGTTTGGGGCACTGACCTCTGCACAGTTGAAAATCTGAGCATAACTTTCAACTTGGCAAAAATTTACCTACTAATAGCGTACTATTGACGGGTAGCCTTATCAATAACATAATCAGTTAATTAACCATATTTTGTATGTTTATGAATCATATACGGGATTCTTACAGTAAAGGCAGCTAGAGAAAAGAAATTGTTAATAACAAAATTATAAGGAATAGAAAAATACATTTACAGTGCTATGTCTATATTTAATGAAACAAAGTCCATGCATAAGTGGTTCCATGCAGTTCAAACCTATGTCTTTCAGTATCATCTGTATATGCTATTTCCTCCCATCTGTATCACAAGACCCTCTCTCTTTACCTCTGCTTTCAGATTTTATTTCACAGAGTTCTAAAAGTTCTGTGATGAAATAGGAATACTTGCCCTATTAATACATGGTAAGTTTTTTCTCTTGTAAAACTCAGTCATAATAGGAATAATGGAATGATTCTCATGACAGTTTTAAAAGTTTCTTAATGAGGAGCACCTGGATGGCTCAGTCAGTTAAGCATCTGACTTTGGCTCAGGTCGTGATTTCGCAGTTCCTGAGTTTGAGCCCATCATCGGGCTCTGTGCTGACAGCTCAGAGCCTGGAGCCTGCTTGGAATTCTGTGTCTCCCTCTCTCTGCTCCTCCCCCACTTGTGCGCACGCGCTCTCTCTCTCTCTCTCTCTCTCTCTCTCAGAAATAAAAATAAAACATTAAAAAAATACTAAAAACTTTTTTTTATATTTCAGATGTATCTTATAAGGTTTTAAAACTGAATTTTGCACCAATATTAGTTTCTCTTTATTTCTTTTTGTTTTTGTTACAGTGTAATTGACATAACATTGTATTAATTGCAGGCAAATAACAATTCGATATTTGTATATGTTGCAAAATGATTACAACAGTAAGTCCCGTTAACATGTCTTGCCACAGAGTTTACAATTTTTTTCTTGTGATGAGAACTTTTAAGATCTACTCTCCTAGCTAGTTTTAAATATGCAATACAGTAAATACAGGATTATTAATTAAAGTCACCATTCTGTATATCATATCACATCCCATGACATTCATTTTATAACAGGGAAATTTGTGCCTTTTAATCTCCTTTGCCTCTTTTACCCATACCCCACCTCAGACAACCACCAGTCTGTTCTCTGTACACGTGAGCTTGGTTTTTGCTTTTGTTTTGTTTTGTTTTGTTTTGTTTTAATCCTACGAGTGAACTCATACAGGATTCATAGTTTTCTGTCTGACTTACTCATTCCATATAATGCCCTTACAGTCAATCCATTATGTCACAAATGGCAAGATTTCACTCTTTTTCTATGGCTGAGTAATATTCCACTGTATATATCTTTGCCACATTTTCTTTATTCATTGATGGACATTTGGGTTGTTTCCATGTCTTGACGATTGGAAATAATGCTGCGATGAGCATGGAGGTGTATATATATATTTTTAATTAGTGTTTCCAGGTACAATGGCACTGTAGTGATACAGATGAATCTCACAGTGTGTCTTTCCTATTTAAGTAATGTTTTGATATAAAATACATTGTAAGAAGTAATAAGCATGGAGCGCCTGAGTGGATCAGTCGGTTAAGTGTCTGACTTTGGTTCAGGTCATGACCTCACTGTTTGTGAGTTCGAGCCCTGCATGGGGCTCTGCACTGACAGTGAGGAGACCCGTTTGGGATTCTCTCTCTCTCTCTTTTTGCCCCTACCTGCTTGCACGCTCACATGCTCCTTCTCTCTCTCTCTCTCTCTCTCAAAAATAAATATTAAGAAAAAAATGAAATATTAAAAGAAGTGAACGGGGAGCACCCATTTACTCAGTAGTAACCATCTGACTCTTAATTTGGGCTCAGGTCATGATCTCACAGTTTGTGAGATCAAGCCCCACGTTGAACTGAGAGCACAGAGCCTGCTTAGGATTCTCTCTCTACTTCTCCCTCTGCCTCTCCTCTGCTCATGCGTGCATGCTCTGTCAGAGTAAATAAACTTAAAAAGAAAAAAGAAAAGAAGTGAATGATCAGGGGGGTTCAAACTGATTAGGTCTATATGAAGTGATCAGAAAAAGCTCTGTAAATAATGATGTTTTAGCTGGACCTCAATAATAGGTAGCATTTAAAAATCTAGGGGGAAATATGGTGCATTCCAAGAAGAGAAAACTTCTTAAAGTAATAGTAGCCAGTGAGCAGCGAACATGCAAAATGTGGCTTATTTTCAGTAAGTAAGCTGCTTTAAAAGAGAAGTTAAGACAAATGAGGTTGAAAGTGAAGTCTGATGTCAAATCATTGCCTGCCACACTAAAAAGTATCTTAAAAATTTTGTTGTTTTTTTTTTAAATTTTTTTTAATGTTTATTTATTTTTGACAAAGAGAGAAACAGAGCATGAGCAGGGGAGGGGCAGAGAGAGAGGGAGACACAGAATCTGAAGCAGGCTCCGGGCTCTGAGCTGTCAGCACAGAGCCTGACAACGGGGCTCAAACTCACAGACTGCGAGATGATGACCTGAGCCGAAGTCAGTGGCTCAACTGACTGAGCCACCCAGGCGCCCCTTGTTGGTGTTTTTAAGCCAAGTTGTTATATGATATGATCTGAGAGTTTAGAAAGAAGTTACTGCACAACTTTTGAGTTACACATTTTTTTTTTTTAAACAAGCTTTACAGAAGAAGGAGAATTCAGGTCCATGGACAAATCATCAAAGAAAAGGAACTTTACTTTTTTTCCTTAAGAAGTGCCTAGTTGACATGAAAAAGGTCAATCTGGTTCCAGGAGAGGAACAGTAAATCTCTGGGGTCAGGAAGGGTGCTGTGGTGAATGAATAGCTTCATAAAAATGATAAAGCAGTCCTGAATGATAGTGATTATAGCTGTTGTGTATTACTATGATTATCTTGTATTTATTGAATTTTTGCAACGGGTGAGTTACCAGACAGTAAAGAAGTATGTTCACTAGCTGATCAAACGTTGAAAGAATAACAGAAGGATAGTCTTTTGACCTTTGAATTCAGTATTTAAGTATTTCCCAAAGCCACTAGATTTTTTTTCTTCCTGTTCACTCTCTGCTCATTGTCCTCATGTTAGAATATATCCCATGATCCAGATCTTTTTCTTAGGCACCTTCCTGGCAAGGTCTGATTTTGCAGGCAGTGTGCGTTGTTTAATTCTTTTGTAAAATAGATATATAATGTCCAACTCTAGTGAGACAGACTTTTCACTTTAAATAAGTGAATTTGCTGCACAGCTTATCTACCATAAATCTTAACTGAGACACAGATCTTCCTTTTTGTGACAGGTTAAAATTTAAAGTTTGTGTTGAGGAGAGAAACTCGTACAAGAGTTTGGACTCTTGGACTACATACAAGATCTGTGAGCAGAAAGGTCTAGAGGGAAGGGAGAAAAATGGAATGGAGATGTATCTGTGGGGAATGTACAGAATAGGGAATCAAACAGTATGAACAGTAGAGACAACTATGAGTCCATGGGGTAGGGTGATGATAATCACAGCTCTCAGAATATTTATATTCACTCTTCTTAGGGTCTTAGAGAAATTTCCAGGAAAAAAAAACTGCTATGAATGCCAACCTAATAACAGTTTATTTTCCAAAACTGTATTTGGTAGTTACTGGCAACTAAGAAAGGCTTGACTTCGGCAAACGTGCTATGAGGTATCTCATTCCCATATTGGCTAGCAAAGTCCTCTCTCAAAACTTCTGTGATTATATTAATGAAGGGTAGTAGCTTGCTATTTCAAATATGGTTTCTATGGGTAAATAAGTATTCAACACCAGTGAAATGCCAACATTCTGTATGTCCAAATTGTGAAAGTTCTGTGTGCTATTAGAGAAGCTTCCACAAGCTGGGACTTCTTTATGGCAGCAGTAGCAAGAGAGTGAGACTGAGATAGGGTCAGAGATCTGGTCCAGAAAAGTATTTCATGGCTTTCTTCTCTTGTGGCTTTGGAGGGGTATGCAACTGTGGTTACTGCAAAAAAAAAAATACAGTTAGAAATAATAGCAACAGTGGAAGCTACCCAGGGCAGGTCTGTGTACTTTGGGAAATGAAGTACTTGTATCTGCTCCTTTATCTTGATTGAAACGCAAAACCACTTCAAACACTTTTCCCTCATTTCCAACAGCTTCACTAAGAAAAGCTCTACAGCTTTCTCTAAGAAAAGTTTTGAAAAGTAGGTGTGATTGGCCTAATTTTATTAATGACCATTTTAAGGCATATTGAGATTGAGGCTGTCACTGCTAAACACAGCACCTTATTTCCCTAAATACCATATCTCACAGATATACACACATCTTGCTTTTCTGCCACCTTTTTAAACTGTCTCCATTGTCTCTGTGGGAAAAAAGTGATTTTTATATAATTTTATTAGAAAGCTTTTATTTGAACTCAGAATATCCCAAATCTTAGCTCTAAGTTTCTTCAACAAATATCTATGAGGGCTCATAGAAGTGGAAAAGCATAAAAGAGAGAAAACAAACAAACAAACAAAAAAAAAAAAACAAAAAAAGTAGGGAGTGATGTCTGCAAAATGACAGCAGTGCTATTTCTAGTGTTTGCCCCCACCCCGCTCCCCAGAACATTTATTTGAACACTATCCACACATAAAAACACCTTCATAAGAGCTAAAAATACCAGCTAAGAGAATATAGCACCTATGTGAAGCACAGAAATAAGAAAAGCTTCAGTGAGGAAGGCAGGAAAAATAGATTCACATTGCCCTCCATTACCTCTCTCCCAAACCTGGCTACCCATCGTGGAGAGAGACACCTTCCCTGTGGGAAAAGGAGAGTGAAATAAGTGTCCAGCTTCACTGCAAACCACAGAGCCAGCCTGCACAAGCACTAGGTCAACTACAGATGCCTTAGGTGTTTCCCTATGGGCTGTTCCAAACGTAGGTTCTAGGCTCACCCAGGTGTCTGCCAGCTCTTGTGGCCGCAGGTACCTTGCATGGCCTCTAACAGCTTTTAAGACATCTTGGTAGGCTCTTGGTAGGATTCCGCAAACCCAGATCCCTTGCCCAGCCAGGTACCAACTAGCTCCAGCAGCCCCAGCCAGCATCAGACTCCTCCTGGGGTAAATCCAATCCTGGTACATCTCATGGCCTTTCAGCTCCCATAGCTGTAGGCGGTAACCACAGGCTTGCAATCAGTCCCATGGACTTAGGTTCCTGGCCAGAATCAGTGTTACAGCAACTACTGCAGCCCCAAACTCCAGGCATTCTCCAACAATAGGCCAGGCCTTATGGTCCTGGATTTTACTGACTCCCTCAGATATAGGCTCCTGGCCCTCCACAGGACCAGACCCTGCATTCTCCATGGCCCTACATTCTGGCTCCCACAGACACAGGCTCCCAGCCTGCCACTGTGCCAGACCCCTATAGACCCAACCTTCAGGTTAGTCACCCAGTTCTCAGTTTACAGGCTTATTCCATAACCCAGGCTTTAGGATTGCACTTGTGTTAGACTGGTCTCCATTGTCCCAGCTTCCACAAGGCTCTTAGAAAATTAGGCTCCTGACCCGTCCTGGTACTAGAATGGCCTGTGCATGCCCAGATGTTAGGTCCATCTGAGTGGTCCTTGGTATATAGATAGCTTCTCTGGATTCAAGATCTAGATTTACCCATGCACACATAGATAATAGGCCCATTACCACAGACTTAGGTGCCAGGCCTGTCCAATGAACCCAGACCCCCATCATGTACCCATGCACCAGGCCTATCCAGACAATAACTTTAGCGAAAGCCCACCCATGGATGCCACCAGATGGCTCACCTCAAATCTCTGGGTGGACTGACTAATGGAGGGCTTTACCTCTTGAAGCCACTGTGTAAAGACTGAAGAGGTGCCTACTTTAACAAATGCATAGACAACAACCCAAGGACACAAGGATCATGAATAATCAAGGAATAAATACCAACAAAGGAAACAAAGGGGCTTCTGATGGGCTCAGTTTGTAGATCATGTGACTCTTGATCTCAGGGTTGTGAGTTCAAGCCTCACGTTGGGCATGGAGCCTACTTAGGAAGGAAGAAAGAAAAAGAAAAGAAAACTAATAAAACTCCAATGACTTCTTGTCCTAAAGAAATGGAAATCTATGAACTGTCTGACAAAGAATTCATAGTAATTCTCTTAAAGTTAGTGAACTATAATCCATAATGATAACTAAATGATATTATAAAAACAATTCATAAATAAAATTAGAAGTTCAGTGAAATAATAGGAAGCATTAAAAAAGGAAAATGGAGATCCCAAAGTTAAAGAATACAATGATTGAACTGAAAAAAAAAAAAAACCCAGAGAGCTTCAACAGCAATTTTTAACCAAGGGGGGGACAAAAACAGTGAACTAGAAGATAGGTCATTTGAAATCATCCAGTCAAAGGAAAAAAATACATACATACACACACACACAACACACTGGTAAAGGTAAGCATATAGACAGATTCATAATATTCCAATATTATAAATGGTGATGTGTTGGTTACTTAACTCTCATATAAATATTAAAAAGACAAGAGTAGTAAAATAATTATAGCTACAGTGACTTGGTAATGGATAGACAATAAAAAAGGAAATACTGACATAAAAAATTTTAAATGTGGGGAAGGCAGTAAAAGTTTAGAGTTTGTACACAATCAAACTGAAGTTGCTATAAACTTAAAAGTAGACTGTAACAGGGGACAAAAAGGTTATTATAGAATTATAAACAGATCAATATGTCAAGAGGATAACACAACTGTAAATATATATGCACCTAATATTGGAGGACCTAAAACTGTTAAGCACATGCTAACAGATCTGAAAGGAGAAATAGACAACAAGACAAAATAGTGGGGAATTTCAATACCCCATTTTCAACAATAGATCATGTGGTCACAAAATCAATAAGAAAATAATGGATTTGAACTCTAATTAGATCAAATGGACCTAACAGACATATACAGAATATTCTACCCAATAGCAGCATAATGCACATTCTTCCCAAGCATACATGGAACATTCTCTAGATACATAGTATGTAAGATCACAAAACAAGCCTTAGCAAATGTAAGAATATTGAAATCATACCAAGTATCTTTTCCAACCACAATGGTCTGATGCAAGAAATCAGTAACAGGACGACACTAGAAAATTCACAAATATGTGGAATTAAACAGTACCCTACTGAACAACCAATAGGTCAAGGAAGAAATTAAGTAGGAAATTAAAGTATATCTTCAAGCAATGAAAATAGAAAAATAATATACCGAACTAATGGGATGCAGCAAACACAGTGCTAAGAGGGACGTTTACATAAAAGGGGCATGTTACATAACCACCTAAACTAAGAAAACAGATAATGAACAAACAATCTAGTTTTACACCTCAAGGAAATAAAAATAGATGAACAAAGTGGCTCAAAGTTAGCAGATGGAAGAAAAAGAAACAAACATCAAAGTAGGAATAGGTGAAATTAGATCAGAAAACAATAGTAAAGATCAACAAAATGAATTCCTGATTTTTGTAAATAACAAATTTGACAAATTGTTAGCAACAGTAACAAAGAAAAAAAAGGTGACTCAAATTGGAAATGAAAGAGGAGACGTTACAAATGATACCACAGAAATACAAAGGATCATAAGAGACTACCATGAACAATTGTACACCAACAAATTGGATCACCTAAAAGAAATGGATAAGGTCCCAAACACACAATCTCCCAAGACTGAGTCTTAACTAGAAATTTTGAACAAACTGTTAGTAAGGAGATTGAATTAGTAATCAAAAACCTCCCAACAAAGAAAAACTCAGGACCAGATAGTTTTACTGGTACATTCTACCAAACATTTAAAGAAAATTAACCTCAATCATTTTCAAACTCTTCCAAAATTTAAAGAGGAGGAAACACTCCTAACCTCATTTTATAAGGGTAGCATAACCTGATATAGGAGCCAAATAAGGACACTACAAGAAAAGAAAGCTCCAGGCCAATATCTTGATGAAGATAGATGTAAAAATTGTCAGCAAAATACTAGCAAACCAAATTCAACAGCATATTAAAAGGCTCATACACCAAGATCAAGGGGACTTTTCCTTGGTGGTTTAATGCATGAAAATCAAGAAATGTGATATACCACATTAATAAAATGAAAGTTAGAAATTATATGATCATCTTAATAGATGCAGAAAAAAAACATTTGGTAAAATTTAACATCCTCTCATAAATATTCTCAACAAGTTGGGTATAGAAGGAATGTGCCTGAACATAATAAAGTCCATATATGAAAAATCCAAAATTCCCAATAGTGAAAGTTTAAAAAGCTTTCTGCTAAGACCAGGAACAAGATAAAGTTCCCACTCTCATCACCCCTATTCAACATAGCACTGGAAGCAATTAGGCGAGAAAAAGGTATAAAAGCTGCCAAATCAGAAAGGAAGAAGTACAATGATCTGTTTGCAGATGATTCAACCATGTAAATATGTGTGTGTGTGTGTGTGTGTGTGCATTTTGATCATGTAAGGACTCAAAAAACTGTTGGAACCAATATACAAATTAAATAAGATTGCAGGATACAAAATCGATATGCAAAGTTTAGTTGTGTTTCTATACCCTAATGATGAACTATCAGAAATATAATTAAAAGGCCCATATATAATATCATTAAAAAAATACTTGGAAGAATTTTATCCAAGAAGATGAAATATCTGTATACACAAAATTAAAAGGCCTTCATAAGAGTAAAGATGTAAATAAATGAAAAGATAGCCCATATTTATCTATCAGAAAGTTAATATTGTTAACTACCCAAAACAATCTACAAATTTAATGCAATCTCTATCAAATTCTCATGACATTTTTCACAAAAATAGAAGTACAATCCTAAAATTGATGTGGAACCACAGAAGACCTAAAGAAAAAAAGAAAGCTGGAGACATCATCCTGATTTCAAAGTTGATTATAAAGTATAGAAATCAAAATAGTATGGTCTTAGTACAAAGCTGACATATAGACCAATTGAACGGCATTGAGAGCCCAGAAGTAAACCTGTGTATGAATGGTCAGCTAATATTTGACAAGGAGCGAATAATACTCAATGATAAAAAGATAGTCTCTTCAATAAATGGTGTTGGGAAAACTTGATATTCACTAGTTTTTACCATAATAAGAATGAAATTGGATCCCTAGCTTCAGATCCCTAGCTTCCCTGCTTCAGGTTCTGTGTTTCCCTCTCTTGCTCTGCCCCTCCCCCACTTGTGCTATCTCTCTCTGTCTCTCTCTCATTCTCTCTCTCTCTCTGTCTGTCTCAAAAATAAATAAACATTGGTGTGCCTGGTTGGCTCAGTCGGTTAAGCATCCAACTTTGGCTCCGGTCATGATCTCAGGGTTCATGGGTTTGAGCCCCGCATCGGGCTCTGTGCTGACAGCTCAGAGCCTGGAACTTGCTTCAGATTCTGTGTCTTCCTCTCTCTTTCTGCCCCTCCCCTCACTCACACTCTATCTTCTCTCTCTCAAAAATAAATAAACTTAAAAAAATAAAATAAATAAACATTAAGAAAAAATGGCAATAATGTGATGAGATAGAGGCATTTAACTAACCTAATTGCAATAATCATTTCACAGTTTGTATGTGTATCAAATTATCACACTGTGCAACTTAAACTTATACATGTTACATGTCAATAGTGCCTCAGTGAAGTCAAGGAAAAAAGAGAAAAAGAATAGAGAGTATTTAAGGACATAATGGCTGAATACTTCCTAAGATGTTGAATAAAGTAGAAATTCATGAATATATGCTGATAGAAATGGAAGGAAAGAAGAGATGGACAGAGGGAGAAATAAAAATAAAAAAGGAAAGAAAGAAACCCTTTATTGTAGAAGGGAAAATACCATATGTACAAGGAATGATGTTTTTAAAAAAATTAAGGGCTTAGATTAGTAGGAGACAGTTTAATGAGGAAAGTTTATTGATATAATCTTAAGTGTCTTATCACAAAATGCCTTTTAAATGCCAATAATGCCACTGTACAGGTCAAAAAATCAGATAGACATCATTTTAAATGAGTGATTAGTGTTAATGTCACTATAGTTGGGATAAACTGACATCATTGGCCTCTGGAAAAGATGCACTAAGAATAACACAACATTGTGTTAGTGATAGTGCTACAAAAACGTATAAAGAATCTAAATGTAAGAAAATATCACATAAATGTAGATTGAGATGATTTTACAAAATGGCCAGTGTTCTTCAAAAATATCAATGTTAAGAAAGAATTTGTGGAAATGTTTCAGAATAAAAAAAAGACAAAAGAGATATGATAACTAAGGGAATACACAATACAGGATTGCATCTTGGAAAAAAAATGAGAACCATATAGGATGTTATTGGAAAATTGATAAATTCTGAATTTGTACTGTAAATTAGGTAATAATGTCTTATCATTCTGAATTTGATAAGTAATTCTTAGTCGTACTTCAGAAATACAGGGTATTTAGAAATAAAAAGTAAGAAGGGGAAAGAATTAGATAAAGTAATAGAATGTAGAAAATAATTATTTACTCTGATGTACGTACTCCTCTAGGTGTAGTTATTTTCCAGTGTGACTGTTTACTGAATATTGACCCCATGTAGAACCCTGATCAAAATAGCCAGGGGTCATAATAAGTATAATAGAATTTGCTCTTACCTTCAAGATGGTTACAAAGTAATGGACAAATACAGATTTGTAAACTATTTCTGAAGAGTTAGAATTGAGAATGTGACAAAAGAGCAGCCTTTGAAAAAATATTTTAGATAGATTTTCTTTGAGCAGTCCCACCCTCCCTGTATCAGTAAAGAAACCTATATAGAAAATTGCTACAAGACAAGGGCATTCAAAAAAAGAGCAGTCCCACCCTCCCTGTATCAGTAAAGAAACCTATATAGAAAATTGCTACAAGACAAGGGCATTCAAAAAAAGAAAAGTGAGAAACAAATCAAGAAACAGACTTAATTACAGAGAACAAACTGACAGTTATCAGAGGGGAGATGGTAGGGAATGGGTGAAATAATTGATGGGGATTAAGGAGTGCGCTTGTTAGGACCAGCACTGGGTATTATATGGAAAAGTGTTGAAATCACTATATTGTACACCTGAAACTACTCTAACACTGGATGTTAATTAACTGAAATTAAACTAGAGAGAGGGAGACACAGAATCTGAAGGAGGCTCCAGACTCTGAGCTTTCAGCACAGAGCTCTGACTCGGGGCTCGAAGCTGTGAACTGGGAGATTTTGACCTGAGCTGATGTCAGAGGCTTAACTGACTGAGCCACCCAGGCCCCCCTAAAAGATTTTTAAGCTTGGGCACCTTGGTAACTCAATCAGTTGAACCTCTGACTTCGGCTCAGGTCATGATCTCAGGGTTCCTGGGTTCGAGCCCCCTGTCGGCCTCTCAGCTCAGACTCTACTTTGGATCCTCTGTCCCCTTCTCTCTCTGCCCCTCCCCCACTGGTTCTCTCTCTCTCTCTCTCTCTCTCTCTCTCTCTCTCTCTGTCTCTTTCTCTCTGTCTCTCAATAAATAAATAACTTAAAAAAATAAAAATTTCTTAATCTTATGAATTTTGTATTGTATCACATATTAGTATGACACCCTTAAACAGACTCCAGTAGAACCCTCTCATAAGACCACATAATCCCATAAATTATAGAATTAATGTGTTAATAGAGCCAACTTTCTATCTGATCCATACATTTTGTTTCTAAAATAGATTATTATTTTTAGTTATTATGATCTGACCTTTGCTTACTAATTTGTTCAGTGAAAAGTGTATTAAAATATATATTTGGGCATAATTGGTCATAGATACAAAAAAAAAACAACCTCTCATTTTTTCCTTCCTATGTGAGTCACGTTTTCAAATTATTTAAATAATTCCAGTGAGTGACTTTTACTTAAATTATTTGGATAATTGCATCTATTCAAACTTGACCTTCTTGGGTATTGACCTATCAGCCCGGAGGACTACATTTGAAATAATTATCAAATTGTTGCTTAGTTAAACCATAGTTTAACTCAGAGACTCTAATGCTTCATTGTGTTCATTTTCTGTATTCTGATCCTTCTTATTGATTAATTATGATTTATGGAGAGCAGCCTTTTTCTTCTGTGTTTACTTGAATCCACAGAGACTTCCTTCTGTAGGAGGGGAACTTTCATAGATTTGGTGCTTACTGTAGTTGTTGGTTCTAAATAATTAAGGTTTTTATTTTAAATGTAGTTCTAAGCATAAAGAATTGTCAGAATTTTCTTTAGGTACTTGAATGAAGTTGCTTAAATTCTTCAACTCTCCAAAATCTTAATTGGGTTTCTCTGGTGTAATGCTTTCTTTCCCAATTCCTTTCTTTGAAATGAAAACTCTCTTCTAACCCTGTAGCTTTTGAGGGTTTGCTGAAGGCAAAGTTGTTAGCAAAGATTTTTATTTCTGACTTATGGTTCCAACTTTGTTTTCATTTCAGTAGAAAGAATGCAATATGTCCTAATAACCGTTTTATCTGGAATGGGTGAAAAACTGAAGTAGAAATTCTATCATTTTCAGATAGATGTTTTTTTTTTTTTTTTTTTTTAGTTAGAAAAAATTGTGGTCTACATTAATCCATTCAAAATACATGTTTGCTTTCATGATATAATATATGTTGTATTCAGGTTTAAAATTATTTACAAGGATGTTTTTGAGACAATAAAGGCAATGGAACTGAATTTACAGTTATGAAGAATTCTAGAAGAGGTTTCTGTTCAGGGAAGGAGTCAACTGAAAGAGTGGACACACATAGGATTTCAGGTGGAATTTAAGAATTTGTAGCCTGACTTTTCTTTTCCTTTTTGCTTTTAGTATTACTTCTAATCCTTAAATGAAACAGCTGTCATTAAAACTTGAAAACATTTCTGTTTAAAAAGCAAATATGATTTATCGATGCCAGAAGCATCAATAAAACCAACGTACTTTCAAGATAATTTTGTTTGTGGTGGTACAAAGAAATAGAATTTGTTTTGTTTTATGGGTCTGAAATTAATATATTATGCAGAAGAATTCCAACCAAAGACTTTGGCAGGTCTACAGTGACGATTCTGATAGTGGTGGGTGTTAACTGAACACCCACTGTGTGCCAGCTATGTTCATTTTTGTCTTTTAATTTTCATGGCAACCCACTGAAATAGTTATCATCCCTGTTTTATAGATAACAAAGCTATTCAGAGAGTTTAAATAACTGATTGAAAAGTAAGAGAGTAAAGACAAGAAACTAGGAATAAGTAAAGTTTGAAAAATGTTCAAATTAAACTTGTAGAATTCTATCTGGCAAATTCTCCATAGTATTTAGTTAAATAAAGTATAATTAAATTAAAGGTGAAATTAAATTGAATATAAATAATATTTAATAAATAAATGCATACTCAAATTTTAAATGAGAAATAGATTTCACAGTGAAGGCTCAATTACTCTGTTTCTAAAAATGTGCATATAGGTTCAGCCACATTTATCAGAACACCACAAATAATAATGGTTTAAGCAAGGTGGATCCTTATTTCTCTTATAAAACAAATCCGGAAGTTGTCTATTTCCTGCATGCTGCTAACACTTATGTTAAAATTGCTGCTGGAGTTACAACCACGATGTCATGCATTCCAGGTAGCAGAAGGGAGGGAAGGTGAGCAAAGAGACATGTTTCAGCTGTATGTACTCCTTTTAAATAAAGAGCTTACTCAGAGTCCACCTCAACAGTTTGCTTACTGTTCATTGGTCAAGAACTTTGTCACAGAACCACACTTAGTTACAAGAGACTCTAGGAAACGTGTGGTCTATACCAAAACATATCGCTGCCCTAAGTAGAATTTACACTTTAAATGTGAACAGTATATGGAATGTCAATAATACCTCAATAAAGATGTTTAAAAGAAAATAAAAACGACGGGAAGAAATACATGAAGCAGGTATTAACAAGGGAAACCATGAAAAGATCACTTTTAGCTGTATTTTATGAGGCAAAATAGACATTAAGGCAGAAATCATCATTAGTGATAAAAGATACTATGCAATGATAAAAATTCAATTCTTATTAGACATTTTATGTTTAACTATAAACTTACAAATGTATAGTATTAGATATAAAAATATGAAGTTCTATGCACAGACTCTCAGAATAGTTTTCTAGCTCAAACTAAAAGGAGATATTGATCAATCCCCAATTATAGTGGAAACTTTCAGTATGTTTAGTAGACTCAAAATTAGTGAGGTATAACAAAATTAATAAATTTGATTTAAAGGATATATGTGGACTTACCTGCCCTAATTCTGCCCTAATACCTGCCCTACCTGATTCTAGGGTGGCCAAAAAACAGTCTCTATTCTGGTCTATTTGCATTGATTGTACAATGATTTTTAAAAAAAATGCACACACGTGTACAAACAAACTGAATATGTTTTATATATGTGTGTGCATAATTGCATTACCTCTGTGCATATTTCTATAGTTAGAAAATTTCCTTTAACTATACTTATTTTAGTGTGTTCACTAGTGGTTACCAGTGGAGTATATTTTTTAATTTATAATTTAAGAATATTTTTCCCTTATATGTGTATACTTTTAAAACTAACAAATTTTTTAATAATAATTTTGAATATTCCTAATGTTTGTCACTGCTTTTCCATAAATTAATCCTTCAAGCCTCAGTCATTACTTTTCATAAACTACATAGAAAAAATATCAAGATATTTCAGGTCTTTTGTTAAGATCAGAGTATCTTATGTGGCAGTTAGTAAGTAGGATATGGGTTCAAATTATTATGTTTGTGGTACTATGGACTTACTTTCTCTTTCAATGTGTAACAGATTTTTAAAATTTGTTTACTTTTTATCATTCTTGAACCAAGAAATGTGGAAATCTTGTGAATGTGAATGCACTTGCTGTTGAGTTGAAGGTCACATGTCCAGCTCAACAAAAGCTAGTTGTGAGATAAATCACCATGCTATGAAATGATCCCATAAATCAAAGACCCCTGCCAGGTCTAAAAAGAGTAGATTTGCAAATTTCTCAAAATCTCCATGACAAATGCCATTGTTTCCTTGAATATAAGGTACTTTTCTCCATGAATATGTTTTGTAGTTTAGAAAACTAGAC
The DNA here is from genome assembly GCF_018350155.1 of Leopardus geoffroyi. Taxonomy (NCBI): domain Eukaryota; kingdom Metazoa; phylum Chordata; class Mammalia; order Carnivora; family Felidae; genus Leopardus; species Leopardus geoffroyi. Next base: position 122,526,871 of record NC_059328.1, on the reverse strand, counting down.
CTCAAAAGTCTATATTAACTAGTAAAAGTAAGTAGTTACTTAGGCTAAAGTGATGGATGTATGAATATTTAAAACGTTTTTTTAAATGTTTATTTATTACTTTTGAGAGACAGACAGAGTGTGAGCGGGGGAGGGGCATAGAGAGAGGGAGAGACAGAATCTGAAGCAGGCTCCTCTAAGCTGTCAGCACAGAGCCTGACATGGGTCTCAAACTCAGGAACCATGAGATCATGACCTGAGCCGAAGTCTGATGCTTAGCCGACTGAGCCCCCAGGCACCCCTGATTTTTTTAAAAGCCCTTTTATAACGGTCTTCTTTAGGGTTTTAAATTTTCTTAAGTTTGTTCCTTATAATATATCTTAATTGGAAGTGTTCTTTTGAAAAGCACAACTAAAATTTGGGGAAGGGAAATTAGTTTTAAAGTCAGAACCTCTTCCTGAGTTCACTAGTTCATTAAATTAGAAATTAAAAGTAGAGGAAACTGACAAGGGAATTGGGGCATACTGTGGAATTACTTTCAAAGCTAAACACAAAAGTGAAACTGTGTCAAAATCATAATTAGTATTTGCCCTTGAATTGTCCTTGTTAGCAGAAGTGGAACAGTGGAAAATACTGCATAGAAGCATTGGCTAGAGACCATGTATTTCTTAGCCAGAACATCCCAATCATTCTAGCAGAATATAATCAAGAGGAGGAGCTGTGATGTCTGTGGTTTAACCCCACCCCCACCACCACACACACATATCTTCTACCTTTCTAACTTGCATCATGAAATCACGTAAATCTGTGCCATTCAGGATCTCATTGACACCAGTTAAAAGCTGTATAGAAATTAAAAAAATAGTGTGTTATAGATGGCCTAATTTTGATGACCCTAAAAGTCAGTGATTCATATAATTACTTTAGTAGGTTATTTCCACTTTGGATATTTCTGATGTGTGCCTTATCAATGTGATAGGGTACTTGTGAGGAAGTGGGGTAAGTGAACTTGGAAGATGGGAAATTTGTCTTAGTATCATGGGGGATTTTTCTTCAGTCTTGCACATTTTGAACTACCATGGCCTTTCTGTCTCAACATTTCTACAGTCCAATTTATCACTGCTTTTTTGTTGAAGGGAAATAAAATTGCTACATATTTCTTGAGTACATGTGTTGGAAAGGATAAGGGGAGAGAGTTTATTTGTATGGAAGCCAAAGTTTTGTGTTTGTTGTAAGACCAGAAGCAAATGTTTGAAGGTGATAAATGGTTTGAAAGGCATGTGAGTTTCTTAGACTACATCCAGTGCTTATGTAAAGCTTTTCTCATCCCTCTTTGTTAATCTTTCTCAAATTCTTCTATTTGGCAGGAGTATTTTACTTATCTCCATATTGACATGTCTTTTCCAACACTTATTTTAACTCTTCTCAGATGGCACAGACATCCTCCCAACTATGTTCCAATTAGGTTCTACTAAATAGGTGGTGGCTGTCTTAACTTGACCTTAGATAAACAGAGTCTTGGGTGATTTACCAGTTTGGGATTGCAGCTACAGGCAATTGGCAAGGGAGTAGAGACGACCTCGCAAGAAGCCTGCAGAAGGGATGCTGGAGGAAATCTTAACCAGAGTTTTAGGGCTGAAGTTGAAATAAAAGTGTCTCATTGAAACACTGATCTGAAAATGCTGAGAAATAAGGTAGAAACAAGGAGTGAGGCAAAGGAACCAAAACAGAACAGGTGGGAATAGAATATGAATTGAGAAGCTAGAGCCAGATCCCTTCCTTTTGGTGCTTAACTAACATGTGTATGTTTTATATAGGAGAGCTCAGCCCCACTGGATGGAAAGGGAATTCTTCGGGTCATTGAGTTGATTTCAGTTCTTTTTACAGGGAGATTGTAACCTGAGGGGTATAATAGCATTCTCCCATCTGATCTTGATTGGAAATTGAATACCCAGAGCAAATCCATATGAACCACAGTAGTGAGGCAGTAGGTAGAGCACATTGAGCTGATATCTTCCCCATTATATTGGGGAAAATGGTGTCCTCTTTGGGCAGTTTCAGGGAAAATTGGTGAAGCTGCATTCTTCATTATATTTTCAATGAAAATCAGTTATAAATCCTGTTGAAATGCTTCATACCCTTTCTATCCCCAAATTGGGAAACACTGAAATGATGGAATAAACAAAATATACCAAGTAGAATTATAGTATCAGTTCTGTTTTACTTAATCAAATTGTATTTAAAAGATTTTCTTTGTCATTAAGAAATTGACCTGGGCATTAGAGTTTAGACAAGTAGCAGTAGTAATTTTGGAGGGCTTTACTGTAATCTTTTTTTTTTTAAATTTAAATATTTATTTATTTATTTTGAGGGGGGCAGGAGGGAGAGAGAGAATACAAGTAGGCTCCACGCTATCAGTGCAGAGCTGGATGCGGGGCTCGAACTCATGAACCATCAGATCATTACCTGAGTCAAAATCAAGGGCCAGAGGCTTAACTGACTGAGCCACCCAGGCGCCCCTATTCACCACTATTTTATTTTTATTTTTTAAAATATTTTCTCAGAAATCTAAAATGTTATTGGATATAGCTCAGTATTTATTCATACTATACGTACAGAAAGTCACATAATATAAAGCAACTATTGTGATGTGTATATCGACACTTAACCTTTAACATAATCTTCAAAAAAAAAAAAAACCCCACGCTTATAGCATGCCTCTTTCTGTCCCAAATATATGTTGGTCAGTAATTGATATTGAGAAAAATTCAGTATTTAAGAAAAATTACAGTTATCAAAAATCAGATAAGGTAATTTTAATATTGAAAGCATTTATGGTTCTTGGATAAATTGTGTGCTCAGAAATTACACTTTAATAGAGTTTTTCTCCCCATATATAATCATCTCCCTTCTGTTGTCCTAGCATCTGCATAGTCACTGCTCTTGTGAATTACTTTTTCCCAAGGTTCTTATTGAGAAGATAAACTCACTGCAGTACACTATGTATTAATCCTGAAATTCCATGTATTTTCACAGGAGAAAATATAAACCAAAATCATGATACTTTTTGTGGAAGCAGCAGAACCATCCCGTGAAGTCACAGTTTGTCGGTGTACCTTCCACAGTAATGATTAAATGGACCAATAAAATATTAGCATTGTTCTTACTCTGGAAATAATAGCTGTGTCCTAGAGCAAGTAATTTCATTTCCCTGGATGTAGTTTTTCATTCTCCAAAATTACATGGAGCTTATCTATGACAGAAGTCACATACCTCTTGTTTTACTAAAATACTCATTTTAGTAAGAATCTTAGCCTTTGGACCCTGGCCTGGAATTTTTTTTTTTTTTTTTTTTTTTTTGATAAAGAGCACACATGTGCAAGCAGGGGAGGAGTAGAGGGACAGGGAGAGAGAGAGTCTTAAGCAGGCTCCACGCCCAGTGTGGACCCAAACAAGGGTATGATCTCAGAGCCCTGACATCATGACCGGAGCTAAAATCAAGATTTGGATGCTTAAGTGACTGAGCCACCCAGGTGCCCCTAGAATGATATTTAAGGATATGTTGAGCTATAATATCTATGACTTTATACAATGAATGCTTAAAGCTGCTTTGTCTTGACTTTTTTCACCAGAGTTGCTTGGTCAAGCATTGTTCTTCTAGTTAACTATGTGACAGTACTAATATACAATAAGTGATATTCTATCTTTTGAAGATCTTCCCAGGGACAAATTTGGCATTTTAAAAAATGATAGCTGGGTAGGCTACTTTAAGTGCTTTATCCCCTTAACTACAAATCCAGAAAGGTCCCACTCTCGTATGAAAAAGATTCCAACAATATTCCTTTGTAGTAGAGTTAGTCATTAATAAGTCAGGAGTTGCTTCACCGGTGTATTATCTATTTCCAACTGCATGTTAGCTATCTTTGTTCTCTGCAAATAGATTCAAAACTTTATTTTTTTCTTTGAAAATGGTAGTGCAAAAATCCAGAAGATGTTCAAAATACATACACGCATATACACACAAGCTCATTATTAAATACATCATTAAATACATATGGCAGTCAATAAGTCTGTTGGTTGTTATATGTCTGAATTCAAGTAATTATGAATTACACCAGATTGCATTGGAAATGGCCAGGAGAAAGGGTCTTAATTCATTAAGGGAGAATGGAAAGTAGTCAAAAGTGATTCCCATAGTTAATATTCAACAAGATTATAAATTAAGAAGAGTGTATATACTAAGGAAATCATGCTGAAAAACAATTGAGGCTTTTCAAGAATGCTAATGGATTTTTGTGATCTGTTTTTAGGACTTTAATTTGGTTATTATGATACTCTTGAGTTGTGAAGTCTATTAATCATTTTTTCTAAAGTTACGCTTAACAAACCATCAAAAATCTCAATGATTTTTCTTCAAGAACAAAAGATTTGTTCTTCATTGAAGAGACTGCTCCTTGGTTGGTGTAACTCTGCTTCAGATTGTTGGTAGGTTCATGTCTTCTCCACGTGTCTCACATTCCAGGACTGATGTTTAACCGGGAAGTAATACTTGCATAGTTTAGGGAAGGATTATATATGCATGCCAAACCATACATACATGTTAAAAGCCTAGTTGGATATGGTTCATTATATCAATACACATTGAATGGTTAGAGCAAGTCACAAAATCAAGCACAAAGTCAGTAAGCAGGTACACCACCATGAAGCATTTCAAGATGGGGAAGGAATCAAGAATTGTGTACAATCAGTACTCTTTGCCACATGGAATGTGCTTCGTATTACTCTGTATTGTTTTGGATACTTTACATAAGAAATTTAAAATATAGTTTGAGAAATTTGGTAGACAAAGATGTCATGTATTTTAGAATGATGTTATGTAGACAGATGGTGCCGTTTCAGTTTTGTAAGCTATTCAATGTTTATTCACATGCCATCTTTATTTTAAAATAGAAAGCTTTATTTACATAATGTATGTGAAAAGTAGATACCAAATTCTGGGCTGTGTAATAGAACAAGAAAGGAAATGGTCATAAGAAAATCATGAATTTAGAAAAACACTATTTATGGATTTTATTAAGAATGCCAAATGTTCCATCTTACATATTGAAGAAAAATAAACCCATCTTTCATATTGCTGGGTGGTACAACTTACTGGTTATAACCTACTGTAGATTACACTTGAGTTTTATGGTGATCCACAAAGATGTCCTCACTGAAGCATTGTAGTCATTGTGCCACATAGCCTTGTGACAAATCAAAGCCAACAGGTAGCATTGAAAATGAAATTTGGCCTTGGCAATTTGACATTCTCCATTTTTCTCTTCTAGTATGTATTCACTGTTACTCCCAATGTCTCCGTTCTGTCCTTTAGTCTTGGCTTCCCATATATGTATCTGATTCTCCCATAGTTGTATTTATTCTCTTGTCCTACCCATTTTAAGCATTTATTTAATATATAATTGTTCGGTAGATTTCTTTTAATGTTTATTTTTGAGACCAAGTATGAGTGGGGGAGGGGCAGAGAGCGGGAGACACAGAACCTGAAGCAGGTTCCAGGCTCTGGGCTGTCAGCACAGAGCCTGACATGGGGCTCCAACCGATGAACTGTGAGGTCATGACCTAAACCAAAGTCGGACGCTCAACAGACTGAGCCACCCAGGTGCCCCTATAATTGTTCATTAGACACTCAATGTTTAAACAAGTAGCAGACATGGTCTACTAAGATGGTTGCTTGCCAGCTTTTTAAAAATATTATAGTACTGTAAGAAATATTCATTGCAGTTCAATAAACACATATCCGCACACCTACATAAAATAAAAATTTCGCAAGTAATATATATCCTTACTACACATGATATATTCTGATCTATTTCATTGGGGACGAGAGCTGTGGAAGCAACTCACTAACTAAATGTCAGTCCCACTAAAATGTCTCAATTCACTGGAAAATTCTACTTTAAGATTTTCAGGTCCAAATGGTGGCCAGAGTTAAAAGAAGAAGAGACATCCACATATAACATATACTGTCTGGTATCATTAAGTACTAAGCAAATGGTGCACATTTTAAGTATTAAAAGTGTTTAGACAAGGAAGAGCTAATTGTGGTTAGAATAGTGATACCAGCCCTCATTAAGGATGAAGCAAGAGAAGGGACTTGGATTTCTTGTTGATGTTTCAGGAGGATTAACATGAGAGAGCATTTTAATTGTTAGATTGGTTTGGCCATCAGTAAGACGTAGTTTGGAAATTGAATTGGATAAGATGGATTACACATAAGGGTTCATTTTGAGAATTAGTGTGAGATAAACATGAGATGAAAGATTCATTCCTAAGTTACATCTAAACATGAATGCCTGGCCAGGTGTCTTAAAACTTTATTCTTTGAGCAGTGGGGGGTTTCTGATTTGGAAGCTGGAATGATGTAAGAGATGTTTAAAAGGGGAATTTGGTAGGTGACATACGGCATGGTCACTTACCTGTTACTGTATTTTTGCATTTCTTAGACTTTCCAATAAATCCTTTAATGTTGAGGTTGTTAATTGCTGAACCAGTTTACCACACATTATGGGAGTCCATTTTTATTTAAAAAGGAGTTAAATTGAATAGTTGTTTAACTCTGGTGAAGAGTAACTTTAGGGACAATATTGAGAAGCTGTCCATGAGGATATGATGTGTTCATCTCTCAGATCATAAATTCTGTGCTGAGAATTTTACATGTTCTTAAAAAGCATTATCCTGAATATCAAATATGTGTTGAATCTGTTCATTACTGTCCACAATGGTTTTATCTTTGCCTGTGGTCCTTTGCAAGTCAGCTTCAGATTTGAGAATGGTAATAAATTGGTCATATTTTATGTCTCATATATTAATTAATAAGAGTTTTCACAAACACTTTATAGGATGAAATATTTATAGTGACCATCTATTAAAAAATAGATTTTTCTATTTTCATAAGGTATTTTGTAGAGGGTATCAACAAAGCCCTTATGGTTTCAATTGGAGGGGGGTGGGCAAGCATTAGATTAATTACGTTTTAAGGCACTGGTTTTTCTATTATGGGCAAAAACACATTCACTCTTCAGAGTGCTGGTCACTGTCAATGCCAGAGGGCTTCTGAGTTTGACTCTTTACATATCTGCCCCTATAGAGAGGGTTTCACTAGATAAAAACATCTTAGATGCCATATAACTTTGTTTGAAAAGCTTTGCTCTGTAGTCTAGAAAGATACTAATGTTTATACACAAAAGGGAGTTGAGGGAGGTTTGGAGGAACTACTTTTGTTTTTTTTTTTTTAGATTATCATCTTGGAAAGAAAACATGGTTTCTGTGTGATGGCCCTCAGTGCCTATCTCAGGGACAGAATATAAGGCTGTGCTCTCATGGGGCTGACTCAGGTGTGGGAGGAATTTAGCTTAACTCATTTCTAACATAGAAACATATATACAATATATATTAAATAATAACTGCAGAAAGATATGTCTCTGTGTCTTGAGATGTAGTTATTGAAATTTCTAATTTCACAAACAGGAATGCTTTGGTGTATCAGAGAATTGTCTTTAGGAAAGATATCTATGCTTTAGCAACTACTATCATATCTAAGAGTGCTTTTTCTTCAGGAATATCAAGGATAAAATTCTTGGAAATGAGGGCACCATCATCATACAACTGCTTTTTTTTCTGTGTGTGTGCATGGTGTGTGTGTGTGTGTGTGTGTGTGTGTGTGTGTGTGTGTGTGTTTTGTTTTGCTTTGTTTTGTTTTTTTAGAGAGACAGAGTATGTGAGTGGGGGAGATGCACAGAGTGGGGGAGAGAGAGAATCTTAAGCGGGCTCCACAGTCAGCCCAGAGCCTGACATGGGGCCTGATCCCATGACCCTGGGATCACGCATGACCTGAGCCGAAATCAAGAGTCAGATGCTCAACCAACTGAGCCACACAGGCATCCCTCATATAACTGCATTTCAACAGCACTTTGCACTGATGTGTGATGTATGCCCAGGAAACTTTCTCTCTCCCCATTTTGCTTGCTCTCCTTTTCCTCCTTCCGTCCTTCCTTCCCCCACTCCCTCCTTCATCACCTGTCTTTTAATCTAGTTAAAAACATTTTTCCTGCACTTTCCATCCTGTGGACATTTATTCATATAGTATCTTCTGCCTTGCATATATCTTTTTTTTCTATAGGTAAATATAATTTCTAACCATTTTTTTAAAAAGCCATCTTAAAATCACAGTCTTCAAGAGGTTTCCCAAAGCTTTCTTCAGACTTAATCTTATGTCCCCATTTTCACTGTAGCTTGTGCTTTTAAAATTGTAGTTGCAATAAGATACTGGCAAATCGAATTCAACGGCATATAAAAAGAATTATTCACCATGATCAAGTGGGATTCATTCCTGGGATGCAGGGCTGGTTCAACATTCGCAAATCAATCAACGTGATACATCACATTAACAAAAAAAAAGAGAAGAACCATATGATCCTGTCAATCGATGCAGAAAAGGCCTTTGACAAAATCCAGCACCCTTTCTTAATAAAAACCCTTGAGAAAGTCGGGATAGAAGGAACATACTTAAAGATCATAAAAGCCATTTATGAAAAGCCCACAGCTAACATCATCCTCAACGGGGAGAAACTGAGAGCTTTTTCCCTGAGATCAGGAACACGACAGGGATGCCCACTCTCACCGCTGTTGTTTAACATAGTGCTGGAAGTTCTAGCATCAGCAATCAGACAACAAAAGGAAATCAAAGGCATCAAAATTGGCAAAGATGAAGTCAAGCTTTCGCTCTTTGCAGATGACATGATATTATACATGGAAAATCCGATAGACTCCACCAAAAGTCTGCTAGAATTGATACATGAATTCAGCAAAGTTGCAGGATACAAAATCAATGTACAGAAATCAGTTGCATTCTTATACACTAACAATGAAGCAACAGAAAGACAAATAAAGAAACTGATCCCATTCACAATTGCACCAAGAAGCATAAAATACCTAGGAATAAATCTAACCAAAGATGTAAAGGATCTGTATGCTGAAAACTATAGAAAGCTTACGAAGGAAATTGAAGAAGATTTAAAGAAATGGAAAGACATTCCCTGCTCATGGATTGGAAAAATAAATATTGTCAAAATGTCAATACTACCCAAAGCTATCTACACATTCAATGCAATCCCAATCAAAATTGCACCAGCATTCTTCTCGAAACTAGAACAAGCAATCCTAAAATTCATATGGAACCACAAAAGGCCCCGAATAGCCAAAGGAATTTTGAAGAAGAAGACCAAAGCAGGAGGCATCACAATCCCAGACTTTAGCCTCTACTACAAAGCTGTCATCATCAAGACAGCATGGTATTGGCACAAAAACAGACACATAGACCAATGGAATAGAATAGAAACCCCAGAACTAGATCCACAAACGTATGGTCAACTCATCTTTGACAAAGCAGGAAAGAACATCCAATGGAAAAAAGACAGCCTCTTTAACAAATGGTGCTGGGAGAACTGGACAGCAACATGCAGAAGGTTGAAACTAGACCACTTTCTCACACCATTCACAAAAATAAACTCAAAATGGATAAAGGACCTGAATGTGAGACAGGAAACCATCAAAACCTTAGAGGAGAAAGCAGGAAAAGACCTCTCTGACCTCAGCCGCAGCAATCTCTTACTCGACACATCCCCAAAGGCAAGGGAATTAAAAGCAAAAGTGAATTACTGGGACCTTATGAAGATAAAAAGCTTCTGCACAGCAAAGGAAACAACCAACAAAACTAAAAGGCAACCAACGGAATGGGAAAAGATATTTGCAAATGACATATCGGACAAAGGGCTAGTATCCAGAATCTATAAAGAGCTCACCAAACTCCACACCCGAAAAACAAATAACCCAGTGAAGAAATGGGCAGAAAACATGAATAGACACTTCTTTATAGAAGACATCCGGATGGCCAACAGGCACATGAAAAGATGTTCAGCGTCGCTCCTTATCAGGGAAATACAAATCAAAACCACACTCAGGTATCACCTCACGCCAGTCAGAGTGGCCAAAATGAACAAATCAGGAGACTATAGATGCTGGCGAGGATGTGGAGAAACGGGAACCCTCTTGCACTGTTGGTGGGAATGCAAATTGGTGCAGCCGCTCTGGAAAACAGTGTGGAGGTTCCTCAGAAAATTAAAAATAGACCTACCCTATGACCCAGCAATAGCACTGCTGGGAATTTATCCAAGGGATACAGGAGTACTGATGCATAGGGGCACTTGTACCCCAATGTTCATAGCAGCACTCTCAACAATAGCCAAATTATGGAAAGAGCCTAAATGTCCATCAACTGATGAATGGATAAAGAAATTGTGGTTTATATACACAATGGAATACTACGTGGCAATGAGAAAAAATGAAATATGGCCTTTTGTAGCAACGTGGATGGAACTGGAGAGTGTAATGCTAAGTGAAATAAGCCATACAGAGAAAGACAGATACCATATGGTTTCACTCTTATGTGGACCCTGAGAAACGTAACAGGAACCCGTGGGGGAGGGGGAGGAAAAAAGGGAAAAAAAAAAAAAAAAAAAAAGAGGTTAGAGTGGGAGACAGCCAAAGCATAAGAGACTGTTAAAAACTGAGAACAAACTGAGGGTTGATGGGGGGTGGGAGGAAGGAGAGGGTGGGTGATGGGTATTGAGGAGGGCACCTTTTGGGATGAGCACTGGGTGTTTTATGGAAACCAATTTGGACAATAAATTTCATATATTATAAAAAATAAAAAAAAAAATAAATAAAATTGTAGTTGTTCTTCTTGGCCTTATTTGGCAGTGACTTATGCCTGTCGGATACTCTTTTCCTCATGTTGTACTGTAGGTCAGGGCTCTGTCTTGCTTGCATAAATATTAGTTATTGGCACTGTGATTTGCACAAAGTTGGTGCTAAATGGATATTTATGCTGAATTTTAACTATAAATTGGCTCTCATTATATACGTGGCTTTAACCATATTTATTGACGTTCTTTAATTAGAAATTTCTCTCAATAACTATATGTACCTTGATGCTGGCAGTATGTCTCAGTCATCTGTGTGTCCCCATGTATGAAGCTACCACTTACTGTATTCTAAATATGTTCCAGACTCACTACTGGGCCCTTTGCTCTGTGTTTGATTCATTTTGTTTCACCCTCAGAATAACCCTTTAAAATAGGTATGTGTTAATGTCTTCAATTTATAGGGGAAGCCAATTATGGGTCAGAGGTTAATTTACTTCATAAGATCTTAAGGGCCCGTCACTGACAGAACCAAGATTAAAACTCAGAGAATTCTGATTTGAAGGCTTCATCCCCTTCTGTAAACCTTGAATGATTTAGTGTATAAGCAAACATGACTTCATAGCTATAATATATGTTCAGCATAAGAGAGAGAGACTGCCATGTGACTTCCTAAAATATGATGTGTTAATTCTATTTAACATGTATTGGAATCAATGGGAGACAAAGATGTTAGTGGAAAAATAGAGTAGGAGAGAAGTGGTGAGCCTGTTTATTAAGTATTTAAGTGATTTATCCTTATTTATACTATACTGTGGGTACTTAAACTTTTATTTTCTTTTTAATTTTTCAATTTCCATTCTGTTGTAATTTCATTATATGTAATCATGAGGATCAGGCACTTCATTTATCTGTCTTCATACCCGCTAGATTGCTGGAATGCCTTGTATGAAATGCATGCTTATTAAATGCTATTTGGGCAAAAACATCAGTTGATTTAAGGCTTAGGATTTATAAACAACTCAAGATTATGGTTTACAAAATAAAAAAAAGCTTCCATTTATTGAGCCCCTGTGAAGGCATTGTGAGATACAAGGAGAAAGAATACAGAGTACCTGTATAAGTTATCTGTTGCTACCTAAGAAATTACTCTAAAATTTATGGCTTAAAACACCAAACATTTACTATCTCACTCTTTCTTTGGTTAGGAATCCAACACCTCTGATCTAACGTCTCTAATGAGATTGCAGTAAAGCTGTTGGCAGGGGTAGGAGTGTCATCAGACGACTAGGGGAAAATTGCTTCCAGATTCACTCAAGTGAGTCTCCATTTTTTGCGGGCTGTAGCCCACAGCCCTCTTCACTCAGTTGCTTGTCATGTAGGCTGCTCCACAGGGCTTTCTCATGACATGACACCTGGTTTCTCCAGAGTGAGTACGCCAAGTGAGAGTGTGTGTGAGAGTCCAAGGTGGAAACCAAAGTCTTTTAGACTCTGGATCGAAAGTGACATTCTATCACTTTTGCTACATTCTGTGGGTTTGAGGTAAGTCACAAAGTCCAGACCACCTTCGAGGAAGGAGGATTATAGAAGGGCATAAATACCAGGAAGGAGATCTTGTGGGCCTGCCATAGAGGCTGCCTATGACAGTACTGACGTCTTCTGTTCTCAAACCCACGTCCCCATACTGAGATGTGCTCAAGCTCTTTTTGCTGCATTCTGGTGCTTGCAGTATCACTTTATTGCAGCTTCAGTGGGATTCACATTTAGGTATGTGTAAAATATCAACAAATTGGTGTTACAGGAACAGTCGAGTTTTTACATCTTAGAAGAAATTGATTTGATTACCCTGATTTAGGTGGCATTAAAAAGAAACATTGCCCACATTCTGCACTTATGAACTACTAGTGACCATTTTAAGGTAGCTTGGTATTTTAGTAGGTGATGAAGTTTTGAAATAAGGAAATTTTGACTGAAGTTTTGAACAGTGTATTCTTTATCCTTTCAAACTGTGAAAAGTATGCACTTTCCTAGAGTAGATTTTAAAGTCACACAAGGAATCAGGTTGAAAATTGACTTCCAGAGTCTTTGCTCTGCAGGCTGTTATGTTTTTTTTTTTTTTTCCTTATCATCGAAAACCCTCTTGTTCTTGCCCTTTTTTCTTACTGCTTTCAGAAATGTGGTGACAAGCTCCAAATTCTTCCAGAAAGAATAAGCAGTAGAGATACTGGGTACCATTGAACTGCTGTGATGCCTTTTGAAAAATTTTTTTTTTTCAGCTGAACTAGAAACTTCAAAATCTGCCTAAAAACTAAAACAGAGGTTGGAAGACAAAAAAAAAAAAAAACAAACAAACAAAAAAAAAAAACCAGGTTTTAAATAAACCATAGGTAAAAAACACTTGAGTAGGAAAATATGAAAAAGAATGGTAAAAATTGTGGATGATAAAGTGATGAGTCCACTGGAGGAATTCATAATGCAGGCGTTTTTCTGAAAATTTGACAAATACTAACCAAAATGTAAACATGAAAATAAGGGGTAGGCATATTAATTGAGAAAGATTGAGTTAGCAGTATTTTAAAAATTTTCCAAGAGTTCCATTTTTGTTGAGAATAGTATTTTTATTTAACAAAATATATCTACAAAATGTTACCTTGATAATCCTTCTGGAGTTTTAGTATAAGATGCAATCAATGTAAGCATATATATTCAACCAACTAAGTATATTCCCATGCTCTATAAATGATCCGTTAAGATGAAATGTTTTAGGGGTGCCTGGGTGGCTCAGTCGATTAAGCGTCCCACTTCAGCTCAGGTCATGATCTCACAGTTTGTGGGTTCAAACCCCACGTCTGCCTCTGTGCTGACAGCTCAGAGCCTGGAGCCTGCTTCAGATTCTGTGTCTCCCTCTCGGTCTGCCCCTTTCCTGCTCCTGCTCATGCTTTGTCTCTCTCTCAAAAAAAAAAAAAAAAAAATTAAAAAAAAATTTTTTTAAGATGAAAAGTTTTATAAACACATAAAACGAACAAAAAAGCTTCTTGGGTAAATTGATGTTACTGTTGTACCAACTGTTGGTATTGTTATAAAAAATTCTTCATGTAATATTATGTTTTCTTAAGTGTTTTCTGTGAAACAGATACTGTTAGGCTGACAGAAATTTGATGTATATTCTCAGTGCCTAAAATAAGACTTTCCAGTTTTTTTTAGGAAAATATCCTATTTGTCTGGTTTGTAGAAATATTACAAATGAACATAAAAACTCTTTTTGACCTAGAATATATGAATTCATTAGAGAGTATGTTAATGTTATACTGATTTGAATTAGTCTTTACCTTGAACCACTGCAAGGAAAAGAGAATAGAACCAAGGTTATTACAGACATGAAATGTTTCAGGATCCACATATTTCTTAACTCAGACATGAACCCAAGTGGTGGAAAAACAAAACAAAACAAAAAAAATAAGAACACCTGTCAGATTTTTCACTGAAGTATCTGAAAGAGTCAGCTTGGTCTGCCATAAGTTACTGTTATTGCTTATGTTTATTTGGGGAAAACAAACGGACAGACTTTACTAAAAACAGTATTTTTTCTTTTATATGTGAAACATTTTTAAGATGGATGGTTGGTGGGTGGGTGGATGGATGGATGGACAAATAGATAGATTGATATGGAGAGACAGGGAAGTGAGAGACAAGGAGAGAAATAACTATATTTACTTTACTCAGTTCTTTGGACATGTTTGTCTTTCCCCCTTTAATATAAATTGTTTGAATGTTCAAGAGTGGAATGTATTTGTGTTCTAAGAGACAGCAAAATTTTCTGGTTTTATTTTTTGATATATTCACTCTAGATAATCAATTGAATTTACTCTTAGTACTTTCCTGTCTGACCAAGGTTCTGCTTTTGATTTTTCAGTTAGTTTAGACTGCTTTTAAAGAGTTCTCACAAATAGTAGCATTTCTGACTACCTTCTGATCTAAAATGTGCTATTTCTGAATATATTATTAGACATTTGAAATGATGTTCTTAAAAATCATTAAAGTTATTGATGTTTTTCTAAAGGTCAATAATGAATATTTATTCTGAAGATTGAATTTGGAACATGAGCCCCATTTAATTAGTTTCCCTAAACTGTTTAGAGTAGAACACAAGTGGTATGTTCTTTTTTTAAATTTATTTTAATTTAAATTTTTTACTTGATGTATAGTTGACACATAATGTTACATTACTTTCAAGTGTACAACATAGTAATTTAGTAACTCTTACATTATGCTGTGCTCACCATAGTATAGCTACCATCTGCCATCATAAAATACTATTACACTATCATTGACTATATTCCCTGTGCTGTACCTTTTATCCCTGTGAGTTTTTCTTCATTCTGTAACTGGAAACCTGTATCTACCTCTCCTTTTAATATTCCTCTGCCTGTCTCCCCTCTGGCAGCCATCAGTTTGTTCTCAGTCTTTATGGGTCTGTTTCTGCTTTGTTTTGTCTTTCTGTTTTTTTGTTTTGTTTTGTTTTGTTTTGTTTTTAGTTTCTATATATAAGAGAAACCATGTGGTATTTATCTTTCTCTGTCTGAATAATTTCATTTAGCATAATACCTTCTGGATCCATCTATGTTGTTACAAATGACAAGATCTCGCTTTTTATGGCTGAGTAGTAATCCATCATATTATATATATATATATATATATATATATATATATATATATGATGTATGTGTGTATATATACTTATATATATCACTCCTTCTTCATTCATCCATCTATCAGTGGATACAGCTTGCTTCCATATATTGGATATTGTAAATAATGCTGCAATAACCATGGAGGTGTATATGTATTTTCAAATTAATGCTTTTTCTTTTTTCTTTTTTCTTTCTTTAGTAGATACCCAACAGTGGAATGATTGGATCATAGATTGGATCATAATGTATTTCTATTTTTTATTTTTTGAGTAGCCTCCATGCTGTTTTCTGTAGTGGCTCTACCAATTTACACACCCACCAACAGTGAGTGAAGGTTCCTTTTCTTCTACATCTTTGCCAACATTTGTTATTTCTTGTCTTTTTGATTATGACCATTCTGATATGTGAAAGATACTATCTCATTGTCGTTTTGGTTTGCATTTCCATGATGATTAGTGATGACAACCATCTTCGTATGTGTCTGTTGGTCATCTGTGTGTCTTCTTTGGAAAACTACCTATTCATGTTCTCTGCCCATTTTTTCATCAGATTATTTGCTTTTTTTTT
This sequence comes from Leopardus geoffroyi, assembly GCF_018350155.1. Classification (NCBI taxonomy): domain Eukaryota; kingdom Metazoa; phylum Chordata; class Mammalia; order Carnivora; family Felidae; genus Leopardus; species Leopardus geoffroyi. The sequence continues at coordinate 122,510,874 of NC_059328.1, read as the reverse complement.
GGGGGGGGGGTGTTGAGTTGTTGAAGTATTTATATATTGGATATTAACTCATTATCTAATACATCATTGCAATTATCTTCTCCCATTCAGTAGGTTGCCTTGTCATTTTGTTGATGATTTCCTTTGCTGTGTAAAAGGTTTTTATTTTGGTGTAGTTCTAATGATTTGTTTTGCTTTTGTTTAACTCTTCTTGCCCGAAGAGACATATCTAGAAAAAGGCTGTTAAGGGTGATGATTAAGTGATTTCTGCCTGTGTTTTCTTCTAAGATTTTTATGGGTTAAGGTCTCACATTTAGGTCTTTTATCAATTCGGGTTTTATTTTTGTAAATGGCATGAGAAAGGGGTCCAGTTGCGTACTTTGCGTGTGACTATCCAGTCTCCCCAGCACCATTTATTGAAGAGACCCTCTTTCCCCCTTATATGCCCTTGTCCCCTTTGTTATAGACTAAATGACCATTTAAGTGTGGATTTAGAGCCGAATAAATGTGGGGATTACAGAGTTAAACATCTTGTAGCTGTCCTTTAAAAGATTTCTCTGAGTCTACTATGCTTAGATGCTTCATGCAGCTGCTTCTCAGAAACTTAGTGTGAGATGGTGTGTCAGTGATTGGCATGAGCAAAGAACTCCTGCCTCCCTCTATAGCGCCTCCAGAGGAAATGCTTTTCGTGTGTATATGCTTTAGATTACTAGTTAATAGTTATCTAAATGAGCTTTACATTTGAATGGTACTTCTATTATGTGTAATATAATTGCATTTGAAAATACATTCCAATTGTTTTGTCTTCCATTTTACTTTTAAAGGTGATTATAAAACTTCACATTTATGGCCCCTGCCATTTCATGTTGGAAGTTCTTTAACACTAGAACCTGCAGAATTAAGCCAGCTCTGATAGTAAAACTATTACGTTGTCATCACCTTTCTCTTTTTCTCTAATTCTTAGGCGATATTTGAGATCTGGTGTGTTATTGCTGTAGTGGTATGGCCAGAGTACTTTTTCTTTTCTTTTCTTCATCCTTTCATTTTTTTTTTTTTGTTTGTTTAATCTACACAGAATTTCTGAGACCCTCCAGAGCTCTGGTGGGAAGACTTGTAAAGTGTATCCACCGCCCAAAGAGGTCATAAAAAATTTACACAGTTGAAGCCTTGGATAAATGAATTATTCATTGTCAGCCGTTCGTCAGGGAATTAGAAGTTTATGGCAACATGAGAGTGGAAAATAGGGAAAAAAATGACCAATTACCAGCTTTTTAAGTGGGAAAGTCAGAAATTAAGATAGAATTCAAATTTTAACTCGTGCACATATAAAGACACAATGTAAAAACTGAGACTGCTACTGTTTATGTAGCTCATTATCTGATGAACATAAAGGCTGTCAGGGAACACTTGTTGCCCCTTTCCAGTCTTTCTCCTCCACCTGATCAAGCATAATAATGTCTGTGGAGCAAGCACGTTCTGGTTTGTAACTTTTAGCATTCCTCTGTAAGATTGCAAGTCCTTAGCACTTCAGGCAGGCAGAACTCGCTTGCCAGAATAGAATCTTATTTTGTTTTCTTTTATATTAGCAACAGTCCATTGCATCTTGACAAGATGTTATGAACCAAAGAGGAAAGGTCAATGATTTAAACAAGCTTTAGTAAAAGCACATATATAGAAGTTGTTTCTTGACTTTCTGAAATGAATTTTAGCAGCCATCTATAATTGAAAGCACTTCATGCAAGGTACTTCATGCAGGGCACTTTACAAAATAGACACTCAAAACCCGTAGGTTGACCCATACTGCAAAAGTAGAGTTGCTCTATGCCTTTGAGAAGTACTCAGGGATAAATCAGGTACGGTCTATATTGAATTCCCTGATTAAATAACAATCTCTTTTTGTTTTATCTCTCTCTAGCCAGCCAGCCATCTATATGCATACACACACGCACACAGAGATGCTCAAATATATTTTACATAATTTATCTATATTGGCATATATTAATAAATAACTACCACGCATCTAACACTTGCTTAAGGCATGTGATTTCACATGCACTTTGCAAAAATCTATAAGGAAAATAATGTAATTAATATTATAGAGGTAGTAAGCCAAGGCTCAAAGAGTTTAAAGGATTTTTCCATGTTTACATAGTAAAGGAGAAAGTTACTATATATGTCATTTTGACAGCAAACACCAGCCTTTCTTCTTTTTCTGGATATTATATAAAAGTTATGTAGACAAGTTTCTTTATAAATTCACACCATAAAAACAATTCTGCAGTTTCCATCATGTTGTTGGGGACAGAAACATCTTTCTTATATCTTACCTGGAGGTGAATTCTATCCTCTTTATTTCTTAATGGATATGTGGTGAGGCCAATTACAGTTTACTTTTCTCTTGGCTTTTAGCATAGTTATTGATAATGAGAAAACACACAATTGGCTGGTTGCCAGTTGGAGAAGAAAGAATAAAGGTACATACAGCCTGGCCACTCCAGGTTTGAGACAGTCACCTTTTAAGAAATGGAGGGTTCACTAAGGTTGCTAATGAGGCTTGTCACTTCTGTCACTCAAGAGGATAATTTGTAGATGGCTGGTGGAGAATGACAGACCAGAATATGCTCTTTTCTCTGAAAAGCAGAAAACACTTATATTGAGCTAATTATGCATTTTTGGGTTTAAAAAAAGTGCTTTTATCTTTCCACAGACAAATGCATTGTTTTCTAAATATGGGCTATATCCAAGAATCTATAGTCATTCGTTCTAGAGAGAGAACAATGGTAAGTTGACTGTCTGAGGGACAACTGTCATAGGAGTTGGTACATTATTGAGAAAGGAGACATTACTTCAGAGGAATTTAATGATGCCATTTATTTCCCAGTGCTCTGTGGCACAGCCCCCATTTAGATGGGTTACTCTGAGTTCCCTGTAAGATATTCAGTGAGATACAGTCACCTTTATTGGTGGCACTATAAGGGCAAGCATGAGATATTTTGGCAAGATTGTCTTTTTTTTAGAGATACATTTATCATTTTCCTTTTATTCTCCTTTATTAAGTAGGTTCTAATAATGTTTCTGATTCACTTCTATGATGTTCCCAGGATTCTACTAATAGGATAATTTTCATAAAGCTCTTGACCACAATTTCCTGCTGCTGACCTGTGCCCCTCCATTTCTAGATTGATCCAAAGAGTATTTCAGCACAGACATACTTGCCAACAAAAGTGTCAGGTTTAATTTTTTTTTAAGTCCTATTTATTTATTTTCCCAAGAGAGATTTTTAAATGAATTTATTGAGCAATTTCATTAAGATTAAAAAATAAAAATCTTGTATTTTTATACAAGAACTTCACGTGAGGTATAATTTTCACAATACTTTCACTTACATATATATTTTAAATCAAGAAAATGCCTAAAGAAAAAAAAACATTTTCCATTTTTTCTTGTCTCAGAATTTGGATAAGCAGCTACTGTAGACTAAAGTAGCTGATGCCTTTTCAGCCCTCTACCAGTAGGCGATCCCGGAGTATCTGACCCTGCATTTCTTTGACACCCATGGAACCTGTGAACTAGAGAGTCAAGTGCAGTGTTAATGAAAAACTTTATAAAACTAGCCCTTAAGGATAGTCAGTTTGCAATCCTACACGATCTTTTAGTACAATGTACTTTTTGATATTGCTCTAGGGATCAAAGAGAATGGTAATGACACTTAAATCCTGCCAGCTTTTTTTTTTTTTTTTTAATTTCCCCTATACTCAATAGCACTTTCCTTGTACTCCACCTATGACATTATGTTATAGGATGAAATGTTTTACAACAAAGTCATTTGGGCAATTCAGTCATTATACAATATATATATACTATGTATATACAGTGTGTATATATATATTATATATATATTTTTTTTTCTTGGTTTCTTTATATTCTACTCTTTTAGTAGTTGAAATTTAATGAAAATATGGCATTATTTGAGAATAATAATTATGGCATTTCTTTCTAAATAAATTTTAAAATTTTACTATTGAATGTATCACATAAACAACACTACATGTAATGTTTGTGACAGTTTGAAGCACAGATTTTTAAACTTTCATAAAGTGTATATACAGTTAGCATTATAAGTTGTTACAACTTCTGTTGTTAACATTACTGTCAAAAATTAGGGTTGACAATGTACAGGATGATGTTGTCCTTGTTGTCAGAAAATGTATGAGCCTAAAGGCCTCCATAAGTATCCTTGACCCACACTTAAAATAGATGCTTTGTTGCTGTATGATTTGATGAGGTGGTTAAGACCACAGCTTCGGAGACAGATGTGGATTCCATTCCTGGCTCAAGCATTTCTAATTATGTACAACTTTGGGCTGTCATTTATTCTTTCTAAGGCTCATTTCCCCACTCTGTCAGTGTGGAAATAATACCTTTCCTGTAACCTAAGGTTGTTGTGAGAATCCAGTGTAATAAATTCTTTCACATATCTAAATATCATGATTACTTCCTTATGATTAGTGTCAGTCAAGCCACAGTCTACTTATTTTCTCTGATGTGAAGCTGTCCCTGTGTGCCCTGTATAAAGGCTGAGCCTTTCCTTCTTTTCTGGACCAATTATTGACTATACCACTTGTTTGCCTATTAGATTTATTGTTGTAGATGCCTTTCTGAGTCTGACTACTCAGAAATCAACCTTTTTAAAAAACAGCTTTAGAGATAGTTTATATACCATACAGTTAACCAGCTCACCGCATATATTTTAACATATCTTAGCATATTATAACAGAGTCATACTGCCATTGCCATAATGAAACCAGAAAACCCTTAGAAGAAAATTCAGCAGTATATCTTTATTACCTTGGGTTATACAATGGTTTATTAGATTTGACAACAAAAGTACCATCAGGAAAAGAGAAAATCAGTAAGTTGGAAGTCATCACAATTAAAAACTTCTATGCTTCAAGGAATACCATCAGAAGTCATTATTGCACCATGTACCTGACCCATGGCCATAATTGATTAATTTAGAAATGGACATTGCACCCATGGATGTCTGACAGATATTCTCTCATGTTGGAGTTTGGGACAGACGTGGGGACTGTCATGAAGACAATCTCTATGGACCTGTAACTTGTAAACTTTAGAAAACTGCACTTACTGTATTTTACTCATTCTGTGGAATGAGGAGGTGGAAAATCAGTGAAGAAAGAGAAGGAGAAGGAGGAATGGAAGGAGGAGGAGAGAAGGAGCTTTGTCTAGAAGAGAGTGCTACTCACACTGTGGAGTGTGGATCAGTACCAGACCATGAGCCACTTGTTAGAGGCCTCTATGTGATAAGGAGCTAATGCTGGAATGAATAATGCAGTAGACATTTCCTTTTGGTAGCAAGATTTGCCCAATTAAATGCACCTATTGATTTGCACTTAATACAGAGTTGTTATCAGAAACTAGCTTTTGGGGTGGCATTCTTTTGGATTATTGGAACATCAAACTTTGTGATAGTAGTACTCCTTGTGTCTTTCCCATAATTTTATGCCCAATGGTATCAAGTTGCATGCCCTAATAGAGTTCAGCAAGAACTGGCTGAACTGGGGCGCCTGGGTGGCTCAGTTGGTTGGGCATCAGATTTCAGCCCAGGTCATGATCTCGTGGTTCATGAGTTCAAGCCCCGCATCGGGCTCTGTGCTGACAGCTCACACAGCACAGATTCTGTGTCTCCCCCTCTCTCTGCCCCTCCCCTGCTCATTCTCTGTCTCTCCCTCTCTCTCAAAAATAAACATTAAAAAATTTTTAATAAAAAAGAATTAGTTGAATGAATTTTGGAAGAGTGAATAGGAGGGTAAGATCTTGAGTTTGGGCTTATATGAGTTTTAAAGGGAAAAAAAAGTGGCATGGTGAAAAATTTATTCTTAAGATCAGCAAGCCTGTGTGAACTTGACGCTTACTTGCCTTAGAATTGGTAACAAGTAATGAAAAAGTCATTCCTATTTTACTAAGACACAGATGGAAACTTAAAATCTGTATGTTCTACTTTCAGGTACATAGATGAAAATATTGGTAAAAACTCTTCAAAGATATTTTATCTATTTACAGTAAAATTATACTCTGGAAATTGAGTCTAAGGCTTAATAATTCAGGTTTTTCCTGAATTTCAGAGCAACTGTGACATCTTGAGGCATGCTCTCTAAACGATTAGTAAATATCAGTCTTACGGTTGGCTCCCTGGTCACTTTTTATGATTTCTCACATGTGGGCAACATCATGGTAGATGCTTGTGAACAGTTTGCATTGGAAAACCAATCCACTATAAAAAATTTTTTTTGAATGTTTATTCATTTTTGAAAGAGAGAGACAGAGCATGAGCAGGGAAGGGGCAGAGAGAGGGAGACACGGAATCCAAAGCAGGCTCCAGGCTCCGTGCTGTCAGCACAGAGCCCAGCGTGGGGCTCAAACCCACTAACTGCGAGATCATGACCTGAGCCGAAGTTGGACGCTCAACTGACTGAGCCACCCAAGTGCCCCCAAAACCAATCCACTATAAAGCAAAATATCACATTTGTTATGACATCCTCTACATGTGATGAGAAACTGCATCGCTCGAAGATTTCTTTAGTTAACCTTGAACAATTAGGCTCTGTTGTAGGTTTGCGATTCTCTTCATTTTTCCCCACTCAGTGTGTTGTGTTACAGATCTTCCACCTCCTAGATTTGTGAGAGAGAATTGCTAACTATTTTACTCTTGGTTATCTAAGGAACTCATGTAAGGGATTGCCTTGAATACCCTAAATCCACATTGATGGCCAACTTTATAATTCTGTTCTCATCTGATTTCTTTCATACTCGTTTGAACATGAGACTTTTACCCTGTCCCCACAAAAGGTAGAATTGCAATATATATGCCATATATTTGTTCATAAAATGTGCAGAGATTAGTCTGTGGAGATGAAACTGGAATTTGGTGTTCATAAGCAATATTCTGCATACCTTTTCTGTTTGCTTTTTTTGTCAGTTAGACCATAAACAAGAGGTTTAGTTTTCCTTTTTCCTTTTTATCTAGTTGCTTCTAAACAGATTTTCATTACATCCCTTAAACCTCAGTTCTCCATTAATATTCACTCTTTAGAATAAAGTAGGATTCTTGCATTGTTTCAGTAGAAACTACAAATAGGTGCCTTAATGAGGCAATTCCTGACTCTTTGTGAGAACTGGGTAAAACTGGTTTTCCATTTCAGAGCAAAAACAAGGCCCTGTGTGCTGGTGTGTTTCAGAGCTTTTTTTTTTTTTTTTTTTTTTTTTTTTTTTTTTACTATTTCTGCTACTTAGAAGTGAGACAGAATTCCCATAGAGTAATTGTATCTGAGACCCCACAAACATGAAAACTTCACAGAAAAGGATGCTTTTTCCTCAGTGGATCTCATTTGCTAATAGATACTCTGCTGCATGATCGAAGCTGGTGTTAAAATGGAATACCCACTGTAGCTGTGTCTCTTGATAAAATCACATGAGCCCATTAGAAATAAGATGCACCTATAGGACTAAAAATGACTTCTTTTTTTGTAATTTTTAAAAATTTTAATTTATTCTTGAGAGAACGAGAGACATTGAGAGAGAGAGAACATGAGCAGGGAAGAGGCAGAACAAGAAAGGGACACAGAATCTGAAGCAGGCTCCATCCATGCTTTGAGCTGTCAGCACAGAGCCCGATGCGGGGCTCGAACTCACGAGCCATGAGGTCATGACCTGAGCTAAAGTCAGACACTTAACCAACGTACCCGGGTACCCTGATAGATTTCTTTTTTTTTTTTTTTTTTTAATTTTTTTGATGTTTATTTTTGAGAGAGAGAGAAAGACAAAGCATGAGCAGGGGAGGGGCAGAGACAGGGGGAGAATCCAAAGCAGGCTCCAGGCTTTGAGCTGTCAGCACAGAGGCCGATGTGGGGCTCGAACTCACAAGCCATGAGATCATGACCTGAGCTGAAGTCAGATGCCTAACCGACTGAGCCACCCAGGCGCCCCTAAAAATGACTTCTTATTTTCAAAAAGTACACATGAATGTATTTTGTTTCTCAATGCCTAGCAAGAGAGTACTCAATATTAGTTGAATTAATGAAAGCTTTAGTCCAAGAAATATAACCCAGAGGATATAAATATACATGACCAATATTCTGTAAAAACAGCTAGGCATCTGAAAACATTATAAAGTTAAATGTGAAAAAAATTTTGTCGTGCTTGATGATTATAAAAGTAGGGTATGTCCACAAAATATTAAAAAATACTGCAGTGTTGATAGGGTAAGATGGTATCTTAGGAATTTTGGAATACTAATCCAGGAGTAATCTTTAAATTCGGTATTGATTAAATTCTTTTTTGTTATAATTTATTTATTTTATAATTTACATCCAGATTAATTAGTGTATAGTGCAACACTGATTTCAGGAACAGATTCCTTAATGCCCCTTACCCATTTAGCCCATTCCCCCACCCACAATCCCTCCAGCAACCCTCTGTTTGTTTTCCATATTTGAGTCTCTTATGTTTTATCCCCCTCCCTGTTTTTCTATTATTTTTGCTTCCCTTATGTTCATCTGTTTTGTATCTTAAAGTCCTCATATGAATGAAGTCATATGATATTTATCTTTCTCTGACTAATTTCACTTAGCATAATACCCTCTAGTTCCATCCACATAGTTGCAAATAGCAAGATTTCATTCTTTCTGATTGCCAAATAATACTTCATTATATATATATATATATATATATATATATATATATATATATATATATTTTTTTTTTTTTTTTTTTTTTTTTTTACATCATCTTTATTCACCCGCTGGTGGACTTTTGGGCTTTTTCCATACTTTTGCTATTGTCCATAGCACTGCTATAAGAACATTGGGGTGCATGTGGCCCTTTGAAGCAGCCCACCTGTATCCCATGGATAAATACCTAGTAATGCAATTTCTGGGTCATAGGGTAGTTCTATTTTTAATTTTTTGAGGAACCTCCATACTGTTTTCCAGAGTGGCTGCACCAGTTTGCATTCCCACCAGTAGTGTAAAAGAGATCCTCTTTCTCTGAATCCTTGCCAACATCTTGTTGCCCAAGTTGTTAATGTTAGCCATTCTGACAGGGGTGAGGTGGTGTCTCATTGTGGTTTTGACGTGTATTTCCCTGATGTTGAGTGATGTTGAGCATTTTTTCCTGTGTCGGTTGGCCATCTGGATGTCTTCTTTGGAGAAGCATCTATTTATGTATTTTGCCTATTTCTTCACTGGATTATTTGTTTTTTGGGTGTTGAGTTTGATAAGTTCTTTATAGATTTTGGATCATAACCCTTTATCTGATATGTCATTTGCAGATATCTTCTCAGGTTCTGTCAGTTGCCTTTTAAATTTGCTGATTGTTTCCTTCTCTGTGCAGAAGCTTTTTATTTTGATGAGGTCCCAGTAGTTCATTTTTACTTGTTTCCCTTGCTTCCAGAGACATGTTGAGTAAGAAGTTGCTGCGGCTGAGGTCAAAGGGGTTTTTACCTGCTTTCTCCTCGAGGATTTTGATGGCTTCTTGTTTTACGTTTGGGTCTTTCATCCATTTTGAGTTTATTTTTGTGTATGGTGTAAGAAAGTGGTCCAGGTTCATTTTTCTGCATGTCTCTGTCCAGTTTTCCCAACACTATTTGTTGAAGAGACTGTCTTTATTCCATTGGATATTCTTTCCTGCTTTGTCAAAGATTAGTTGGCCATATGTTCATGGGTCAATTTCTGGGTTTTCTATTCTGTTCCATTGATCGGAGTGTCTGTTTTTGTGCCATTACCATACTGTCTTGATGATTACAGCTTTGTAATACAGCTTGAAATCTGGGATTGTGATGCCTCCAGCTTTGTGTTTCTGTTTCAAGATTGCTTTGGCCATTCGGGGTCTTTTTTGACTCCATATAGATTTTGGGATTGTTTGTTCTAACTCTGTGAAGAATGCCGGTATTATTTTGATAGGGATTGTTAAATTTTTTTTTATTTTTATTTTTTCCACAGAGAGAGCATCACTGCATGCACAAGTAAGGGAGAGACAAAGGGAGAGAGAAAATCTTAAGCAGGTTTCATGCTTAGTACGTAGCCCGACATGGGGCTCCATCCCACAGCTCTGGGACCATGACCTGAGCCAAAATCAACAGATGTTCAACCAACTTAGCCACCCAGGCACCCCAGTATTGATTTTTATATATGTACTTTAAAAGTACTATTGTTGCTATTTATAAAGTGTGATTATTTGCATTATATTCTTTACTTTGAATTTGGGGTGGGGAGGTTCTTTCATAAACTTAGTACTTATTGAAAAAGAGATGTGAGACCTGCTAATTTGTAACATGTACTTTAGTAAGCATGTTTGAGAAGATAAACACATGAAACAGAATTACATGCATGATATAGCTATGGTTAGCTTTATGATGTTAATTTACATATGATAAAGTTTACAAATTTGAAAAAAATGTTACTTTTTAAAAGATTTTTTTAATGATACTAATTTATTTTGAGAGTGGGGGGAGGGAAGAGAGAGAGAGGGAGAGGGAGAATCCCATGCAGGTTCCACACTGTCAGCACAGAGCCCTGCACTGTGTGAAAATGTGACCTGAGCTGAAATCAAGAGTCAGATGCTTAACCACCTGAGCCACCCATGCACCTCAGTTTTGATGACTAAGTTTTCCACGCACCTCAGTTTTAATAAGTATATCTAATCATATAACCGTAAACATATCATTTATAAAGCACCTCCATCATTCAAGGATTTTTTTTTGTATTTTCTTCTAAAAATTCTATAGTAGCTCTTATATATAAGTCTGTACCCTTCTAAGTTAATATTTTACATGGTATAAGGTCATGATAATGGATCATTACTTTGCATATGGATATTCAGTTATTCTAGAATCATTTATTAAAATACAACCCTTTCTCCATGGAATTGTGTTGGCACTTTTTTTGAATATCAGTTGGCCATGGTGTATGTGTGTGTGTGTTGCACTATATTCCATTCCATTCATCTATGTATTTATCTTGACCCCAGCATCATTCTGTTTTTACTTCAGTTATTACAGCAGGTCTTAAAATCAGGTAATGCAAGTCCTCCAGCTTTGTTCTTTTTCAAACACTATCTAGGTTCTTTGCATTTAAATATAAATTTTGGAACTTGATGTCAGTTTCTATAACAAAAACAACAATAACAATTTGCTGGTGGTTTGATGAGATTGCATTGGATCTGTAAACCAATATGGGTAGAAATGATATCTTAATGTTGAGTCTCCCCAGCTGATAAGATGGTATGTATCTCATTTATTTTGGTTTCCATTTATTCCACTCAGTGAACAGTAGTTTTCAGTTAACAGGTCTTGCACATTCATTAAATTTATCATTAAGAACTTCATTTTCGATGCTATTATAAATGACAATTTTTAACATAAAATGAGTATTAAAATATACATTATACACACATACACACTCACACACAACTGATTTTTATCTAATGAGTATCCTATGAATTTGCTAAACATACTTAATAGTTCTAGGATTCTTTTGTCTGTGTTCACTGGGATTATTTTTCTATACATAATCATGTCATCTGTTAAGTAGAGACAATTTTATATTTTTCTTTTTAGTATCTGAATGGCTAGTATTAATACTTTTTTCTGTGCATGATATATACTCTTGGTCTTCTTAAAATAAAATTTAAACCTCATGAATTTTTCTTCCTCTGAATTCCACTCCAATTGCATTTTATATTTATAGTGTCTCACCAAAAAAAAATTATAGAATAGAGCCCTTTAAAAGATGAATTCTTTCATTTTGTATTTAGACCCAAGAGGGTTTGCTCCTCAGAAATCTCATCCAGAAAATAACCCTCATCTGCAACTCTAGTATTGCCCCAGAAAACTTTCCCTAAAATGTGCCAGAGCCTACTTAAATATCAAAGAGAGACTAGGTACTAATTGTTTGGGGATAGAAGATAATATCCACTTTTAAGCTAGCATTTTACATGTAGGATATTTTTTTTTTCAACGTTTATTTATTTTTTGGGACAGAGGGAGACAGAGCATGAACGGGGGAGGGGCAGAGAGAGAGGGAGACACAGAATCGGAAACAGGCTCCAGGCTCTGAGCCATCAGCCCAGAGCCCGACGCGGGGCTCGAACTCACAGACCGCGAGATCGTGACCTGGCTGAAGTAGGACGCTTAACCGACTGCGCCACCCAGGCGCCCCTAAGCTAGCATTTTAAACCAACAGCATTTGCAGATTTTGAGATTTGGGGGGTTTGCTTAAGTCTCTTTAGCAAAATATGATTTCTGTCTTGTGCTCTGTTTCCCACTTTGAGCCACAGTCTTGACTCAGTCTTTGAATATGGACACTCTTTCCCCTTTCTCTTTCTGATATGTTTGGATAAGGATCATACCTATAAGTGTATTACAATCTACTTTGCACATTTAATTATTTTTTACCTTCTAATGAACCCCACTCACATGCCTTTCTTGAATGGGCTCCTATAACCTGGCCATGGTTTCTCTGTCAGCCCTTTCACTAGCTCACTTTTTCCTATTCTAATATCATTTCCTGCCCTGCCTCTTTCTCAAGAGCAAAGGTCATAGTATAGCTTTCTGTATCCTTGGGCTGCCTGGAGCTAATGCAGATCATTCATTTGCCATATTGTAAATCATCTTTTTGAAGCATACAGCAATAATAGAGCCACTTTAATAACTTAAACTTTAATTCATAATCATATAGGAATTATCAATGAAAAATTTGTGATATAGAACATTATGTTTTGGGGTGGACAATTTTAGTGAAATATTATCAGCTAGGAGTGATACTTGCTGAAGATGTTTTTTGGCTGGCTGTTTTCATGCTCTTTATTTTCACTGTGTTTATTCTTTATTGGTTTATATTGGTTAATGATTTTTTTAAGTCCAAAGAATATGTAGTCAATCTTGATAACTCCTGCTTACCTATCTTGACCCCAGTATCTGATGTGTGTGAAGTTATCCGATACAGTTTTTTCAGAGATTGTGATGGTTGGCTAAGCTCAGTGTTTAAACTCAGTCCAAAGTTGCTGTTACCTGGTAGGGTAGGGGCCAAATTATTAGCATTAATTTCTAATCAATCTGACCCTCACTAAAAATGTGGTTCTCTGAGTGTGTATACATAGGATATTTTGGTTGTGATTATTTTTTAAATTACAAACAAAACAACTATGTTTTCTCCACAATATCAAAGTCTTAAATAATTCTAAGTAAAGAAGTCACAGAAATAAAGACAATCTACACCATTGTGCTGAAAAATTCTATGTGGGTCCTGAATACTCACAGCTGTTAATGACATACCCCTAATTTTTGGTGACATAGCCAGATTACTTTCACAATATGCCTGTTCTCGGGGCGCCTGGGTGGCGCAGCCGGTTAAGCATCCGACTTCAGCCAGGTCACGATCTCGTGGTCCGTGAGTTCGAGCCCCGCATCAGGCTCTGGGCTGATGGCTCAGAGCCTGGAGCCTGTTTCCGATTCTGTGTCTCCCTCTCTCTCTGCCCCTCCCCCATTCATGTTCTGTCTGTCTCTGTCCCCAAAAAAATAAATAAACGTTGAAAAAAACAAAAAAACAAAAAAACAATATGCCTGTTCTCTGTAACATTCTGATTTGTTTCACCTGGTCATATTTCTGTGACACCAATCGAACGGAGAGGGCCCAACAGTTTAAATAAAAAATGCATTATATTTCAAAAGTTCTGTTAACTTCTTGTGTATAATCTATGAGTGGCCTTGGTAAGTCAAAACATGCCCTCGTCCTCTCACCTGTCAGACATTTAGGCACCAAATAATCTTTCCTAAAGTTTTAATTAACAGCACACAATATTATCTATGAAGCAGATATGTTAAACAGTTATGATAAAATAGGGTAAAAGTAGCTTTTGGCTCAGCGGGGAAGGAAAAAGTAAATGCATTTATTGTTGTTTGTTTGCAGATACATTATGTTTCAGTGTTTGCTATAGGAAAATGAGATGCTTCTGAACTAGATACAGGGAAGAAGAAAGGTTAAGACTTACAGGGTGTGCTTTGTAAACCTGTGCCAAGTTACCACACTGAGGAGGTAGCTCCGCTTAGCAACAGTGCAGTAGAGGGATTTAAGTCAGTGTCAGATTAATTTTACCTTTGTCTTCTAATTCATTTCCCTTTAGTTTTCTTTCTCCTAAAATTTACCATTCTCCAAAAACTGCAACTCTTAGCCATGATTCTATGAAATTCTCAGCTTCTCAATGGTATTGCTTGCTTATCCATTGTGTTTTAACATGGGAAGTGTGGGTTTGTAATGAATTACCATAATAGCTCTCCCTTTACTGGATATCCATAGCAAGCCTGGCTCTGTGCTAAGAGCTTAAAACCCATTATCTCATTTAAAACCTACAGAAGTACTCTGAAGTTGGTCCTCTTATGAACTCTGTGGATGAAGAAACCAAGGCTTCAGGAACTGAGTCACAAATATAGCCCTGTGGCAGAGTAGGCAAAGAGTCCCTGTCTTTCCACAATAAGACCCAAGTCCTTAACCACTACTCATTCCCATATCACCTATTGTATCATTATTGTGCTGATTATCTTTAAGAAGAGAATTAACATCTGCAGTTTTCATAAGCTAAACGATACATTGACTGTATTTCTGGAATGTGATGTAACTCACCATGTATCTAAATGCAAGTGACAATGAGCATATAATAGGGTGTAAATGGGAGGGTACAGTAGGAGGGAGCAAATATGTGGGCAAATTTCTTTTAAAATTTCTTTCTGTATATATTAACACTTCGGAATGTGTACAAGTCATACTGGTGACCTTTCTACATAGAACTCCAATGAGGAAAGGCATCCCATTGTTAGATGAAACACTTTTCATTTCAAGCATGTAAGCAATACTGCGCTTGGTGGATTAAAGATCGATTGATCTCAGCAAGCAAAGAACATTGTTAAATTGGTGAGTCCTCTTTTCTGGCTTTCTCTTTTTGCTGGGAATAAAAGAGAAAGCCTCACTTTCTATTGCCTCCATCTGGTACCCAGGGCTACAGTTGCCAAAATCCAAGAACAGTTTGGGTTTGGTTTCTATGTGTAATTACATCATAGCTGCTTCTCTTTGCCCTCTAGTCATGTTTGCAAGTTGTGATTATAGTATTAGTGGAAATAAAGTAATGATATATTGTAGCTAATTAAACATTTTTTTCTATCTGTTGTTTCTTCATTACTTTTATTTTGTCCCATAAGTTTACATATTTATGTTAATTTTTATGCATGCTGTAGTTATGTATCTATATATTATTTAAGAGAACTTTTATATTAGCTCTAATAAATAAACTGGTAAGTTTAAATCATAGTCTTTGCTCTACTTAATTTATTTGTATTTATTCTTTTTTATTACTGCAGGAGGAAACAGTCCCAGTGTTTTATTTTTATCATAAAATACTCTGAGAAAGAGTTATTATGGGTCCTAATACTGGTATGCAAACATCATTAAAGTTTACACAGCAATGGCTTTTCATAATATTTGGAGAATTTTTGGCTAATGCGGTTTTTGTGCTAATATTTCTGCTTTAAAATAAGAGAAACTTTACAGAAGGATTTAATCCTTCCTAGGATCCTGGAAAATGCTGATGTTATTCTTAAGTGCAAATTTAGAAACCCTTAACTAAATTGCTTTTGAAGTTATACATGTGGAGTCTCATCTTTTTTTTTTAAATTTTTTTTAATGTTTATTTATTTTTGAGACAGAGAGAGAGACAGAGCATGAGTGGGGGAGGGACAGAGAGAGAGGGAGACCCAGAATCTGAAACAGGCTCCTCTCTGAGCTGTCAGCACAGAGCCCCATGCAGGGCTCAAACTCCCAGACAGTGAGATCATGACCTGAGCCAAGTCAGAGGCTTAACCGACCCAGCCACCCAGGTGCCCCGAGTCTCATCTTTTCAATTTGAAATTTTAAGATGGGATTTATTTTCCTGCATCACGTGGCCTGTAAAGTTTAATGTAAAAATAGAGGCAGAAGGCTGAGAATTGAACCCATAATGACTAATTGCTGACAATAGCAATTACAATAGGGCTTGGGAAGAGGAAAAGCAAGTGCCTGTGAAGGACAGAGGCAAGGGTGTGGATGAGGGGGTGGTCTAGGGAGGTGATAAGGGGAGGAAATGAAGTTTATTATTAAAATATTCTCTAAAAAATGCTTATTTTGAATGATCATTTTGCTGTTTTGACTCCCCATTAAAAACGAATAAAAGCACTGAGAAAGTAGCCAATTTTGATATGTTTTTGATAGCAAAGGAAGTGTGCAAATTTTTTTCAGGAAATTTCCTTAAGTCACATGACACTGCTATGTTAATTTTTTTTTTTTTTACATTTTTATTTATTTTTGAAAGAAAGCACACGTGGGGGAGGGGCAGAGAGTGAATGAGACACAGAATCCGAAATAGGCTCCAGGCTCCAAGCTGTCAGCACAGAGCCCGATGCAGGGCTTGAACCCACAAACCGTGAGATCATGACCTGAGCCGAAGTCAGACACTCAACCGACTGAGCCACCCAGGAGCCCCAACACTGCTATGTTATAAACCAGATGTACAATAGCAGTTTATCATGTATAAATTCTCTGCTTCTGGGTATACAAGACCTCTCTGTGACAGTAGGCTAAAGTCTTATTGAAACATTGCATAGTACAAATTCAAGTACATATTTGTGGTCTAGAGTAATTGAGGAGACTTTTAATAATTGCCTTTCTTCACTCTAGAAGGACAGAAAATGTAGGACTGTAGAGTCAGCATTCATGAAATGTATCACAAAATATATCACATGTATTATGTATACATCATAAAGTGGAGGAGAGGTAGGAGTCTGTGGAGATTTCACTAAAATTTGAAAGAGACAAATATCAAGCCAAATGGAAGATAACAATACCTGATTCATTTAAGCCTTGTATATGTCTCTATGTAGATTTTACCCCTCAAAAACGTTAATGCTTACATAACAAAATAGTAATTCTGGAACCCCGCTGCTGAGTTCATGTTGTTCACTATGCATTTTCCTCAACTTTTCTATATGTTTAACAATCTTCTTCATAAAATATTTGGGAAAAAAGTGAAGCTACCTGAGACAATGGTAAGAAAATCAATAATGCCTGTTCGTGTAATGATAGTTGAAATTGTTCAAAAAAGCATTTTGATTGTCATGGGTTATATAAACAGTGCTCATCTCTGTGAAATCCCCAATGTTTGACTTTGTAGGAACCCTGAACTAGATAAACTGTGTGTTTGATCAAAAATATCCAGTTTGGGGGCACCTGGGTGGCTGAACGTCCAACTTTTGATTTTGGCTCAGGTCATGATCTCAAAGTTTGTGGGTTTGAGCCCTGCATAGGGCTCTCCACTAACAATATGGAGCCTGCTTGAGAGCTCTCTCTCTCTTTCTCAAAATAAATAAACTTAAAAAAATCCAGTTTTGATATACTTTTGATGCAAAATAAATTACAGTATACAAATACTTGGCAGAAACTTTCCTTAAGTCACATGATCTATTGCAAAGCAGATGTGCAGTAGAAACTTTAATATTAAAGTTACCTGCTTCTGGGCATACAGAACCTCTGTGAGAATTGGCTCAAATCTTGTTAAACCATTTGAGACTACAGATTGATGTGTGTGTTTGGGACATAAACTAAAGCAGGGATGAGAACAAAGTTGAAAATAGCCTTTACTTGGAGACCATTGCCTCAACCCAAAAGATATCACTGACACTGGATTAGTTAGCATCTCTTTAAGGTGATAAATTATATGTTTTGGGGAAGGACACTTCCTTTTGTTACCTAAATTGTGACATGTCAATAATCATGCGCATGCAGTAAGAATGTCTCTGATTTTTCCCCCACTTATGGGGGAGACTCTTCCTTCTGACCAGCAAAGAGAACTGCTTTCTTCCCTTTAAAAGATGAAGATAAAGCAAATCAACTTTACAGTGTCTGAGGCAGGGGAATCACCACTGATCTGCCCATCTCTCCACTTCTAATCTACAAAGGCTAAAGTTGTTATATGACCACAGATCAGGCTTTGCCTCTTTATCACATACCACTTTTTTAATCTTCCCCAGACTAAATATTCAAGGCCATTAGTAAAATGTTATTAAATCTGAAAACATAAAAATCCTGACTTTAAGCTTTACTGACCAACATAGCATATTGAATTTTACTCACCACAAATTTCCAATAGCTGGTGAATTAATGATGTGTTTTGTTTTTCCTTTAAATACTGGATGAAGGACGGTTTTGCTATATACTGATACCATAACACTTGTCTTCCTGAACAATTTATATGGCCACTGTATCAATATATTTTATTTATTCACATAGTTTTCTACCGCTACCTTTACATAAATGATCGATGTGTTGACTCTTGAGCTCATTTATCCATAAAAAATGAAATTAACTACTAGTTGGAAACCTTTGTGAGTTATATAGGCATGGAAATGTCAGAACTGATCTTTTATGACAATGACGTGGTCACTGACCAGATCTTCATTGTAGACTCATTACTTTTTAACATATTTACCAAAAGCAAGACCTTGATAGTGACTGGACTTTATGTATCTTTAGCTCTGTGCCACTATGTACTCTGTAAATATCCATTACATAATACACACCAGGTTTTCCCAAACTTAACACTAGGGAAATTTATTGCCTTTTCTGTAAGATTACATAACCAAAAACATCTAGAACTGGAAAGTCTTGTAAGTCGAACATTTGCTTCCTTATGTAACTGTTCTTTATCCAAGACAGGCAACACCAAGTTCTTTTGTAAAATATTTTTGGAAAAAAATCTTTATTTAAATAATGTCATATATGTACCCAGTCCTTCATTATGTCCAGTTAGTAGTCTAACTTTCTTTAGTGCTGTATAAGCCTTTATGAATCTACATTTCACCTCCATAGAAATGCATACCTCCTGGTAACACCCTTCATATAATGAATTTCATATTTGTGTAAAACTAAATTACATTTGTTTTTATATGCATACATACTACATACAAAACAATTATCGTTTCTCTGTATATTTGTATTTTATCTACAATACACAGTTTAAAGTCTTTTCATCTTAATTTGGAGTAGCATTCCTCAAGTTTTCTTCCTAAATGGTAACAAGGAAGACTAGAAACCCAATAAAAACTACTAGTCCTTTTTGTTTTGATTGAGGCATAGTTGACGCACCATGATACATCAGTTTTAGGTGTACATGATAGTGATGTGACAAGTCTATAGGTTATGCTATGCTCAAAGTGTAGCCTACTGTCTGTCACCATACAACACTATTGCAATACCATTGACTATATTCCCTATGGTAAGACGTTTCATCGCCATGACTTATTCCATAACTGGAAGCCTGTATCTCCCACTCCCCTTCACCTATTTTGTCCATCCTTCCACCCTTCTCCCTTCTGGCAACAATCAATGTTTTTCTCTGTATTTGTAAGTTTATTTTTACTTTTTTTTCATTGATTTGTTGTTGTTGTTGTTGTTTTTAGATTCCGTATATTAGTGAAATCACATGGTATTTATCTTTCTCTGTCTGACTTATTTCACTTAGCATAATAACTTCTAGGCCCATCCACATTATCATAAATGGCAAGATTCATATTGAAGCATTTACTTCTGAGGATCTGATCATTGTGACATGGTGTTAGGAGTGTTGCTGCTAAGCATGCTACTGGGAATGGTAACTAAATCCCAGAAATGTGTCTACTGTCAAAGACAGGTGATTGCCAAGTTCAGGCTATCCCTTGGCAAATCAGTTTGCCATATTTCTCATTGCCATTTATTTTGGAGTCTTTACCTATGTGTAAGATCTGTTACTCAAGTTTGTGGCACAGATATTTGATGTTTATAATCACATTAAATTGATTCCTTTCTTGAGTGTGTAGTCACATTAACTAGTGACGCAGACTGGCAAGTAAACCATAGTGCTAAGTTAAAAATTAGGAAGGAAAAGACAAATGACCTCACAGCCTGCACGGTTTAGAGTAGTTTGATCAGTGTTTACGTCCCTATGGCAGTCATTTCACAGAAGCTACCTGAACATCTAGAAATTGCAGGGAATGTGAGATTAGAATAAGGAAAATCTCTTTTACAATTACCATATTTAATAGTCTGAGCCTAATATTTCCTTCTACATTCATTTCTTCAATAGGAATTTATGTGTCTTAAGGATCAGAATTGTCAAGAACCAGGAGGGCACTGCTGCCATTGGCTTTCTGATTGCTGCACACCTTTTCTAGATGTAGGCATTGGGATACAGTGAGTATCTCTCTGTAGACCAGACCCAGTTCTATTTCTTATAATTCAACTCTGAAAAGAATTTCTTCCTTTTATTCCCCTAATTCACTTCAGTACTGCCATGTAGTACAGACTAGTTTCTCGTAAGGAAAGAATAAAGGGAAATGTTCAGCTGTTCAGAAACTGTGGGGCTTAATAACACACGGCACTGTTAAAGTAATGCATCTAGTATGTGGGGAGATAGGCAGAATGGGGATTCAGAAATGATTTTTATAAAGGAGAGAAATTGAGGGTGAGAAGGATAAAGAGCAATTATGGTAGATTCATATATCCTGAGTAATATTATGAAAGTTTACATTTCATCACTGAAATCTAAGTCAATATGCATATCTATAAATTTCTCTTACTAAAGGAGCAAACTAAGGCTAAGAGAAACACTTTGTCTTCCCCAAAACCATATCAAAGGAAGGAGATAAGCAATAAGCAATTTTGTAACATGAAGAATAACAACAAAAGAAATATATCTTTCCTTAGAAAATATTTGCAAATTATTTGCAAACTCTAAACATCTAGAAGGTGTAAGAACATCTAAAATATGTAAGAAAGTCCTGCAACTAAGTAGCAAAAACAACCCAAACAGGAAAATTGAAAAATGAGCCAAGAACTGGGAGAGACATTTTTCCAAGAAGATATAGACATGGTCAATAAGTTCATGAAAACGTGCTCAGCATCGGTAATCATCAGGGAAATGCAAATCAAAACCATGCTGAGGTATCACTTCCCACCTGTTAGAATGCCTATTATAAAAAAAGACAAGAGTTAACAAGTGTTGGTAAGGCTGTGGAAAAAGGGAACCTTGTGCACTGTTGGTGGGAATGTGTATATTGGTGTAGCCACTATGGAAAACAACATGGACGTTCTTCAGATATTAAAAATAAAATGACCGTGTGATGCAGCAATCCTACTTCTGGGTATATATCCAAGGGAAATGCAGTAGGGATCTCAAAGAGAGATCTGTATGCCCATGTTCATTGAAACATTATTCATAATAGACAAGATTTAATGTCCTAAGTGTCCTTCTACAGATGAATGGATAAAGAAGGTGCAATATATAACATATATATTCATATGTATATGAATATGTGTACATACATACACATATACACACAAAATGAAATAT
Source organism: Leopardus geoffroyi (assembly GCF_018350155.1). NCBI lineage: Eukaryota > Metazoa > Chordata > Mammalia > Carnivora > Felidae > Leopardus > Leopardus geoffroyi. Next base: position 122,489,412 of record NC_059328.1, on the reverse strand, counting down.
TATTCAGCCATGAAAAAGAAGGAAATCCTGCCATTTTTGACAACATGGACGAACCACGAGGGCATTATTTTAAGTGAAAAAAGTCAGAGAGACAAATGTATGATTTCACTACATGTTGAATCTAAAAAAGCCACACTCATAGAGTAGAATGGTGGTTTCCAAGGGGTTGGGAATGGAGACGTGGGGAGATGATAGTTAAGGGCATAAATTTCCAGGTAAAAGATGAATAAATTATAGTTAATGATCCATGAAAATTTCTCGTAGCATAGATTTTACATGTTCTTACCACAAAAAAGAAATGGCAATTATGTGAGGTGATGGAGGTGTCAACTAACACCTAATTGTTTCACAATTTATGAGTCCATCAGATCGTCATTTTGTATATCTTAATCTTGCACAATGCTGTATGTCAGTTATATCCCAATAAAGCTGGGAAAAATGAGAAAAATGAATCTTTCCAGAAAAGGAAAATACTCAGTCGTAGTATTAGACCATATTCTGTGCCATTCATTCCCACTCAATTCAAACATATTTGTTGATTAAAGATACAGTCTAGTGGAAGAGACATGTACAACTGGACAATCAGATGTAGTTTGACAAGTGCTACCATGGTGGTAAACCAAGGTGCCTTGAATCCAATGGAGAGGGTGCCTTGTGCAGCCTCAGGGCATCCTTGAATCATTCTAGAGTCCCAGAAGGCCATTATGATATGGTAAGTATTCATTAACTAGGAGGTTGACTTAGGAAGAAAATATGTGTCTGGTTTTAGAGATTCATTTATTTACCAAGTATGCATTGAGATCTTATTATGTGCTCTGTTAACACTATGGACACAGTGAACCAAAGTAACAAGATACGGCTCACACGGAGTTCTTATGCTAATAGGTAGATTTTATTTATTTTTGGATTAGGCTTTGTAAATTTATATCTGGAAGAATTATTGTTTTGTTTTGCTCCCTTTCTCGCTCTCTCCGCCCTTTGTTTTTGCTTTTTTAAAGGAGGAAGCTTCTAAAATAGTTTTTATTGCTTTTCTTCTTTGAAAAGTTTGGTATCTTCTCAAATGTCTTCTGAAAGGGCTTGATGAAATGAAAAGTGTCTAGGTTCATGTTGATAAGCTTGTCACTTGTGACTATTAACATTGAATCTTTACGCCAATGTATTTTATGACGGGGAAGCTTATGATTGGTTTGAGACAACTGTTAAACATCCCCTGATTCTCAGAATGCTTTTTATGCCAATACATATCACCAGAAGAGGTTTATCATGTGGCCAAAGCAGTGATGCTTTTCCAGGAGGGAGAGATATGAAGTTGGCAATCTTTTTTTTTTGGCATGTGATTTGTTACTCCCATCTCTTCCTCCCCAACTCAGACAGAAGGTTGATATAATTTTATTCTCTTCTCTTGGAGAATAAAAATGTAAGACCTGCATATAAAATAAATTATAATGTAGGTTTAAACTACCCATAACCTAATAATTCGGGCAAAATGAACCTTTAGAGCAAAACTCTTTTGAAAGTGCATGGGGGATGGTCTGTTTTTAACTAGCAGTACTGTGGGGACATTCTGCAAACTGCTGCAGATACTGGCTACTGTATTCACAAAGACTAGGGAAAAAGAAGACTCTCTTCAGCAGATGAATAGAAACATTGACTGGCTTTGAGGCGAGTAATTGCCTTACTCATCCATACAAAAACTTCAGCCAGAGAAGTCCTCCCTTTAAGCAGAGTACAAATGATGCATAATGCATATGTACATATGCAGTTAGAGTGTAACTCACCTTGGATTTATTTAATTATTCCTGGTCCACGAGGTTTCTGAAAAATAGGATACTACCTTACTGCAGATTTACATAAAAGGCCCAAATCTGTGTTAAATTCTTTTCTTCACTGAATAGTGTGTCTATATAATATATACGTGTTAGCATTGGTTATAACCAACACAGAATGCTAAAGAAGTTAAAACATACATACTCTTAACATTTCTTATTAAAAGGAGCATAGGAATATTAATTACTACAGTGGAAATACATTGTTATTTCTTTCTTTCTTAAATACCTGTATTGTACTTATTAACATTTTAATGGCAAAAGTGATAAAAAGTATTAAAAGCACATTTAGTTCCTGTTCTGCCCCGTTTCATTAATTTCTGCTTTTTTTTTAAAGAAAAAGTTGTAAAATTGATGTCTTAGCTATAGCTGCCTCTTTATGATATTAAATTTCAGTATGTGAAGAAGGAATTAGATTTTTCTCCTACAACATCCTGTCTTTAACACACATGCTATCTTTAAATGTTAAAAAAAAAAAAGTGATTATACTTCGATTCCTACTATATAAAAGGCAACGTTGGAAATTTTTACAGTGGACTGAACGCTTAATTTTCAAAATGTTTTATTTTTTCAGAGTTAATATGTAATAAGTGGTCAATAAGTGAATGTGTCAAAAAATTGAGTCTTAAGCTACATTAAATGTGTCTGTTTCAGTTAAATACTGGTTTTGACTCCTGAAGAACTAAGGTTTTCCTGCTGAAAGAGGTGATTTCTTCATAGCCATCAACTCTTCCTCTGGCAAGTCTTACAAAGAAATGACACTTGCTTCTGAAAAGAGGGATTTCCAGATCAGACCCATTGCTGACTTGGAAGATTATTGGCATGGGACACGGTGGTCATGATAGTGTAGAAGGGCAGTTAGTTAACATAAGGGGATCTAGTGAAGTGCTGAATTTCTACCCACATGCTCAGCAACATCTAAAGGTCAGCTGTGTTTAAAGAGCACATTGATGGTGCTGGCTTTGAACTTAGCTGGAAGCTGTAACTGCACTGGTTCTTTGCAAGCACTCGTATTTTGCCAATGGCTTTATTATTTTCTTAACCTTTGTTTGGAGTCTTATTTGACTACTGGACAACTGCAACCTTTAATCACTAGAAAAGGCAGAAAATTAATCATACCTTGTTCAACTTGAAGGCATAACAGGGAGGGAGGTTTTCCTCAGCTTGGGGTGACCTTCTTCTGTTTTTCATATTTAAGCTCTTCCTGATCAAAGTCTTTTTTTTTTAATTTTTTTTAATGTTTATTTATTTTTGGGACAGAGGGAGACAGAGCACAAGTGGGGGAGGGGCAGAGAGAGAAGGAGACAGAGAATGCCAAATAGGCTCCAGGCTCGAGCTGTCAGCACATAGCCTGACGTGAGGCTTGACCCCACGAACTGTGAGATCATGACCTGAGCCGAAGTCAGACTCTTAACTGACTGAGCCACCCAAGTGCCCCCAAAGTCTTATTTAACTAAGGAAGGATCAACATAGATTTGGTCTTTAGCATACCTAACATTAGCCTCACCAGGGACCTCTCTCTTTTCTGGAATCCTATCGCATGGAGCATCTTACACTACAATGTTGAATTTTTTAAATATATATATTTTTAACTGTTTAGTCAACCAATGGCCTTCCCAACTAGATTGTCATTTATTTGAGGTTATCACATTGCAATGAGTCATTGCAATGAGCTTATCTGGAGTCCTTCCTCTCTTCCTTTATCCCTTCCTCCCTTCCTATTCTTCTTTCCTTTATTCCACACTTCTGTCTTTCATCCAGTATAAATCAACATCTGTGTTAGAATAGGCCAAAATCCTACTTATGCTTCATAAATGCATATGTTTATTAAGACTTTACAGAAGTCTTAAAATGTGTGTGTTTGTGTGTGTGTGTTTATGTATGTATGCATGTATGTATGTATGTATTTGGGAGACAGAATGCAGGGGAGGGGCAGAGAGAGAGAGAGCGAGAGAGAGAATCCCCGATGTGGGGCTTAATCTCACAAACCATGACATCATGACTTGAGCAGAAACCAAGATTCAGATGCTTACCCAACTGAGCCACCCAGGTACCCCGACTTTACAGAAGTTTTAAAACTGTCATTTATTTTTATTAAAAAAATTTTTTTTACATGTTTATTTTTAAAAGAGAGAGAGCGTGAGTGTGGGAAGGGCAGAGAGAGAGGGAAACGCAGAATCCAAAGCAGGCTCCAGGCTCTGAGCTGTCAGCGCATGATCTCACTGTTCATGAGTTTGAGCCCCACATTAGGCTCTGTGCTGACAGCTCAGAGTCTGGAACCTGCTTGGATTCTGTTTCCTTTTTGCTCTGCCCCTCCCTCTCTCATGCTCTCTCTCTTTCTCTCAAAGATAAATAAATGTAAAAACAAAACTGTCATTTCAAAGGACCTACTTTCCCTGATTCAGTAACAGTGAATACTCATGACCAATTACATGTAGTGTTTTAATCTTTAAATTTGAGAGGCACGGTTACAAAACTTAAATTTATGCATACTAACAGTTCATGAACAGTTTTCACTTGCATTATTTCTTGGAAGGCTCACAAATAGCATGTACAAGTTGGTAACATCACCTCCATTTTGTATGGGAGCAAAATGAGGCTTTGTCTCATCTAATAGGAAAATGAGGATGGGTTTTGTGACATGCTTGATACATCGGACAAAGCCCAATGGCGTTATTTGGGCATAAAATGTTATTTCTGTTTGATGCCTAAGAAACTGAAAGTTTTATCTTAAGTCACACAAGTTATTATTAATGTGGGCAAACTAGGCTACTACTCAGTTTACTGTTCTCTATTTCTCTATCATGAATATTTCACATTAGACACAGATAAGTCATTGTCAAGTTAGTTTTGCATCACACGTGGATATAAAATTAGTTTTAAAAGAGTATTGAAAATTAAGAATTGAGGGGCGCCTGGGTGGCGCAGTCGGTTAAGCGTCCGACTTCAGCCAGGTCACGATCTCGCGGTTCCGGGAGTTCGAGCCCCGCGTCAGGCTCTGGGCTGATGGCTCAGAGCCTGGAGCCTGTTTCCGATTCTGTGTCTCCCTCTCTCTCTGCCCCGCCCCTACCCCGTTCATGCTCTGTCTCTCTCTGTCCCAAAAATAAATAAACATTGAAAAAAAAATTTAGAAAATTAAGAATTGAATTCTGAGGGGCACCTGGGTGGCTCAGTTGGTTAAGCTTGTAACTTCAATTCAGGTCATGATCTCACAGCTTGAGAGTTCGAGCCCTGCATGGGCCCTGTGCTGACAGTTCAGAGCTTGGAGCCTGCTTCGGATTCTGTGTCTCCCTCTGTCTCTAACCCTCCCTGGCTTGTGCTCTGTCTTTCTCTCTCTCTCAAAAATAAATAAACACCAGAAAAATAAAAAGAAAAGAATTGAAATTCTGAAAGGACCTTCAAGATGAAGATTTGAATATTAAACAAAGCCAAAAAATAGTTCCTTAGCTTGTTACATTCGTATATTCAATAAAGATGAGTGGATAAACCATGTATCCAAAACTGTGTGGGGCAATGCCATACCATGAGAAATGAGCAGATTCTCCCCTGTTCATAGGCAGGAGGTTAAAGTACTAAAACATTAGAAAGAGTTAGCAGCCTGCTCATTTCCTGAAATAAGGTTCAAAGATGGGATTGCCTGGACTGTTAGCAGTTCATGCTGGGTAATCAACCATAGAAATTTAGGGCTATTGATCCAGTTTATAGATCACTGAGATTCTTTTAGTGTTCTTTAACCACAAACATACAGCTTCTGAGATGAGTGGACAGCTGTCTTCTGCAATGTCTCTTTTCCTTAGATTTCAGATGAAGATAACTAGTTCACCTTCTAGTCTTCACGTGGCTGAGATGCACCCCTCGAGATTAAAACCCTATTCTTAATTCTTAGGGCATAAACCTAAGCATAGTGCTTCCTTATCAATATTTTTGTGAACATTTACTCTACCTGGTGTTGAGGATACGAAGATGAATGTGAAATGGTCTCTGACCAGGCAGAACTCATTTGAGACTAAATCTTGATTTGATAAATAACAGATCAAGAAAATAACGAAAGTGATCATTTTGTCTCCGGCACTGCTAGTTGGGTATATAATTATAACAGGTTGGGTCAATTGTGTATGTACTAGAGCTAGTAAGTAGATAATTAGAGATTAAAAGCTGCCTGTACTGACTGCAAAGCCACTAAGTTGTAAGGCTTCCACCAAATTCTTCGAGGGCAAAAGGATCGTTTTAGCAGTTCCAGAACTATATCACTCCAGCATTTAATTTTTATGGCTAAGGTTCTCAAACTTGAGTGTGCCAAGGAATGATACACAGGGATCATGGAGAGCTTGTTAGAGGAACAGTTGTTCAGCCTTTCCACAGAAACTTAGTAGGTCTGTGGTAGGGCTGAATAATTTGTATTCCTATAATTGCAGAGGTGACACTAAACATTATTTGAGTAGCTCTGACCTAGGGAAATGTGTGTCATACTTTAGCGTGGAGCAGAATCCTCTGGAAGTCTTGTTAAAATGAATTGTTGGGCTTATCCTGGCTGTAGAGGTTCAAAAGGTCTGGGGTGGGACTGAATATTTTTTATTTCCAATGATGATATTTATTTTCAGATGATATTCAGCAGTATCTAAAAGTCAGCTTTGGAGTCTGCTGGTTCATGGACTGCACTGAGCTAAGGAACTATCTAAATGGATTGACAGAATCACCCTACTAAGAATCCCAGTTTACAAAATATAAAACCTTTGATCAAAATAAGTACTTCACTTAACCTGGAGTTCTCCATCAGTGAGGTAGCAAAAAGTGACAAACTGTGAATGACATGAATTTTATGGGAAATTTTAAGAAGTACAATAAGTAACAACTGATTGTGATACCTAAGAAAGATGTTAGTTACAAGGATAGAAGGAAAAGTAGGCTGCTTGAAGGATACAGTGATGACCTTTAGCCATCTGTCTACTTAGAGATCAATTTTTTTTCTTTTAAAAATAGCTAGTCTGGGGCACCTGGGTGGCTCAGTTGGTTGAGCGTCTGACTTCAGCTCAGGTCATGATCTCACAGTTTGTGGGTTCGAGCCCCATGTTGGGCTCTGTGCTGCCAGCTCAGAGCCTGGAGCCTGCTTCAGGTTCTGTGTCTCCCTCCCTCTGTCCCTCCGCGCTTGTGCTCTGCCTCTCAAAAATGAATAAATGTTAAAAAAAAAAATTCAAAAAATAGCTTGTCCATGTGTTCTCTTTTTAACATGAACATATAAAATTGTTAGAAATTTGCATGATATCAAAAGTGGAATTGGATGATATCACTGGAAATATTGTTCATGTAGAGCACACAGGGCCAAGGGCTGGGGAACTTCACTGGCCAGAGGTAAACCTGAGAAGGATTCAGTAAAGAAAATGGTGAAGTGGCTAGCAATGGGTTCAAAGAACAAAAATACAAACAGGAGAATGTGGTGTTGCAGGAGCCGAGAAAATATTGTCCTCTGAGGATTCAATGGTTAATGGATGATAATGCTGTAAGAAGTCATGTATTAAAATAGAAAAATGGTCTGATGTGGTACCATAGAGACCGTGAAGACATCTCATTTGAGTATTGTGTGGAACCCTAGTTGTCCTTCCTTACAGAAAGAAGGTATAATGAGAAAATGCATGTCAAAAGTAAGCAATTCTGTCTGTTTGTGTTCATGGGTCTTTTTTCTTTGAAATGTTGTTTCTAAAGTTTTTATTAATATCACATGTGTATTGCTAGCACAGATTTAGATTATGTATCAATATCTGGCATCCATCATTATTTTTCTTTGTTTCAAAATTATTCTATTTTCATATGTTTATTTTTCCAGATGAATTTAAGATCGTTTTATCAGTTTAAGAAGATCGAGTTCTGTTAGGATTTTTATTGGAATTACCTTAAATTTTTAGCTTAATCCAGAAAAATGAACATATTAACATATTGCATTTTCTTTACCGGGAATTCATTGATTCTCTTCATCTTTCAAGTGGTCTTGATAAATCTTCCAGTAAAATTTTGTGGTTTTCTTTCTTTGGATACTAAAACTTTCTAAAGTAATTAAAGTATTACTTTAATCTGTTGCTATTGTGAATTCTTCTGTTATCTACATTTTTAAAACTGTGGCAAAATATGTGTAACAGAATTTCCCATTTTAATTCTTTAAAAGTGTATAGTTCTGTGATATTAAGTATATTCACATTGTGCAACTTTCACCTCTGTGAATCTCCAGAACTTTTTTGTCTTCTCAGACTGAAACTCCACATACACCAAATAATATCTTCTCCTTTCCTCCTCCCCACCCCCCCCACCCCCATCTCCTGGTAGGCATCCTTCTCATTTCTAGCTCTATGAACTTGACTTTTCTAGGTAACATTTATAAGTACTTGTATAACTGGAATCCTATACTTGTCCTTTTGTGATGGGCTTATATCACTTAGCATAATGTTTTTAAGACTCATCCATGTTATAGCATATATCAGCATTTTCTTTCTCTTTAAGGATAAATAATATTGCATTGTATGTGTATAACATCTTTTACTTTTCCATTCATCATTGATGGGAAGTTGGATTGCTTCCACTTTTGGGTTACTGGCAAATAATATTGTTATGAATGTGAATGTGCAAATATCTCTTAAAATCACTGATTAATGATAGCTCCCCTAATCTCTCTTTGGTTACTATTTGCAGGTGATATCTTTTCTACCCTTTTGTTTTCATCCTAGGTGTGTCCTTAGATCCATAGTGAGTCTTTTGTAAACAGCATATACTTGAATCCTATTTTTTTCCTTTTATGCATTTTGCCAATTTTTTTTTATTAGGGTGCTTGATCCATTTACTTTAAAAATAATTACTCAGGGGCACACCTGGGTGGCTTGGTCTATTGAGCATCTGATTCTTGGTTTTCACTCAGGCCATGATCTCACAATTTTGTGAGTTCAATGCTCTCATCGAGCTCTGCGCTGACAGTGTGGAGCCTGCTTGGGATTCTCTGTCTCTCCTTCTCTCTCTGTCCCTTCCCCACCTGTGCTGTCTCTGTCTCCCTCAAAATAAATAAATAAACTGAAAAAAATTACTCAGGGAAGGACTTAAAATGGTCACTTCGTTTGTTTGTTCTATGTCCTATAGCTTTTTGTCCCTCATTTCCTTTTTACTACTCTCATTTGTGCTTCATTGGTCTCTTTGTGTGATGTAATTTTACTCCTTTCTCATGTCCTTCTGTGTTTATTTTAAAGAATTATTTTGTGCTTATCCTGAGGATTATACATAGCATCCAAAAGTCATAACAGTCTATTTTAAGCAAATACCAACATAACAATTGCATACAAAAAGTCTTTCATAGCACTATCCTTCCTACTTTGTTATTAATGTCATAAATTATATCTTCTTATTGTATACTTATCACGTAGACTTATAATTATTTTCATATTTTTGTTTTTTAAATCCTGTAAAAGACCAAAATGTGGAATTAAGAGCCAGAATTACACTAGTCCTATTTTTTATGTTTGTCCTTATATTTGCCATTATGGATGAAGTTTGTGTTTTCATATGGCTTCAAGTTACTGCCTAGCACCTTCTCATTTCAACGTGGCCTGCTTTTAACATTTCTCATAGGGAAAGTCTACTAGCAGTATGCTTCCTCACTTTGTTTCCTTTTCTTCTTCAAAGGAGAGTTTTTTGTTTGTTTGTTTGTTTTCTTTCAGTGTCTTAAATGTGTCATCCTACTGCCTCTATCCTGCAAGCTCTCTGCAGAAATCCTCTGATAATCTTAATGTAGATACTTGTACAATATCTTGTAAAGTGACTTGCAGTGAGTCACTTTTCTCTTTACTCTTTGATATGTCTTTGGCTTTAAGTAATTTGGTTATATGTGTCTCAGTGTGGGTGTCTGTGTTCATCCTGCTTGGAGTTTATTTGTGCTTTTTGTGTTTCTTGTGTTTTGATATTCACATCTTTCCTAAAATGTATAAAGTTCCAGTCGTTATGTCTTCAAATAAGCTTTCTGACCCTTTCTCTCTTTGTTCTTCTGGGATTCCTATAACATGTATATTCATTTGTTGGATGGTGTCCATTAACTCCCTTAACTTCTGTTCACTTTTCTTGATTCTTTTTTTTTCCTTTTGCTCTTCACACTTAATAATTTTAAATGACCAGTCTTCATTGAGTTTTTTTTCTGATGTTTGCATCTGCTATTGAAGTCCTCTAGTGAGTTTTTCAACTGAATTACTGTGTTTTTCAACCAAGAATTTCTGTTTCTGTTTTTTTTTTTTTTTTATAATTTCTATAGTTCTGTTGATATTCTTATTTGGCTTATATATCATTTTTCTGATTTCCTTTAGTTGTTTGAGCATATTTCTGATAACTGCTTTAAAGTCTTTCTCTAGTAATTTTGAAGGCTTTGTTATTTTACAGTGGATTTGAGAAGATTTATTTTGTTCCTTTGAACGCACCACTTCTCCCTGATTCTTTGTATTTCTTGTGATCGTTTCCTGCAAATAGGGAATTTGAAAATATTGGCATCTTTCTCAGTCTTTGTAGCCTGGTTCTGTGCAGAGAAAGACGTTCACTAGTTAGTACAGTATGAAGGTACAAGATCTTCTCAGATCTTTGTGCAATATTTTGCTTCCTTGGGCTCATGTGTGCATTTCCCCCACCCACCCTCCACAGTTCCCCTGTGTATGTGGATATTTTTAAATATTGTGATTATCCTAAGGGTTTCACCCTAGCTTTTTCTAGAGGCCTTAGGTGTTCTACTGTGTTTCTCTGCCTATAATTTCTTGTTCTCATATTCTGCATGTCTGTGGTTCCACGCAGTTTTAATGTACCATGTACCACTTGCCTTCCAGGGATTCTTATCTCTGCAGCCATTTCTCTCTGATCTCCAAGTCATGCAAGACAGAAATTAATCCCTCAAATAGCCCACAGACAGACCAGTGGGCTTTTGTGGGGAAAAAAAATTAGAATTAGGCTACTTCTTCTTGACCATACTTCACTGTGTTGGGGCAGTGGGAGGGTAGGGCGTTTTAAAAATGCCATGAAATTTCATTTTTTAATGTGGCTTTTTTTTGATTGGGCTTTTGCTTAATTGCTGCAGATCCTTAGCTGGTTTGCAGGGCTCCCACAAACTATTTTATTCAGTCTGTAGTTGTATAGTCTACTTGATATTTGTGTGGGGAAGATGGGGACTTAGAGTTTCTTAGTCTCCTATCTTGCTGATATCAGATCTATTTGTTTAAGTTTATTTATTTATTTTTTAGAGAGCATGAGTGAGGTAGGGACAGAGAGAGAGGAGAGAGAGAGAATCCCAAGCAAGTTGCACACTAATAGTGTAGAGCCCTATATGGGGCTTGAACTCACGAACCATGAGATCATAACCTGGGTCAAGGTCAAGAGTCAGATGCTTAACTGACTGAACCACCTAGGTGCTCCCAGATCTATTTTTTTTTAATTGCTATGTTTTTTAGTTGTGGTTTTGAACTCTAAATATGTTCAGATTCATAGATGCTCAAACTCCTAAATCATGATAATAGGAATGTAAAGCTATTACTACATAATATATTGATGATGCTGTCATCCTTGTTTTCTTTCTAATTTAATGATGATCCATCTAGGAGTGTGTCACCACCATCATAATTATTGAGGAGAGATAAATGTCAAAGTATAATTGAGATAATTGCTAGTTCTTTTATAAACAAATTAATGGTGAACAAATAAAACCAAATCAGAATTAAAAAAAAAAAGTAAGGCAGATAGCAATAAAAGAGTCTTAATTTGCATATCTAACAAGCTCCCATGTGGTGGTGAGGCTATTGTCTATAGTTCACACTATGAGTAGTAAACACTGACTAAACACTGCTTCATCTACATTAACAGCACAAAACTATAACAAGCATAATTTTGAAAAAATATATAACTTGTGATCACACTTTAGGGGTGCCTGGATGGCTCAGTCTGTTAAGCATCTGACTTCGCCTCAGGTAGTGATCCCAGCATTGGAGCCCCTTGTTAGGCTCTGTGCTGACAGCTTGGAACCTGCTTCAGATTCTGTCCCCCTCCCTGATTGCCCCTCCCCCACTCACACTCTGTCTCTCTCTTTCAAAAATAAACATTTACAAAACGTCAAAAAAAAAAAAATACACACTTTACTTAGTATAGTCCTCTAATCAGAGAAGCATGATGAATGAGAAAATTGTGAATGACCATGAATGTATTTAAGAAGCAGTAGGCATTAGGGGCACCTGGGTGGCTCAGTAGGTTAAGCGTCTGACTTCAGCTCAGGTCATGATTTCACAGTCTGTGAATTTGAGCCCCGCATCAGGCTCTGTGCTGACAGCTCGGAACCTGGAGCCTGCTTCAGATTCTGTGTCTCCCTCTCTCTCTGCCCCTCCCATGTTCATGCTCTGTCTCTCTCTCTCTCTGTCAAAAGTAAATAAAAACATTTTAAAAAATTAAAAAAAAAAAAAAAAAGAAGCAGTAGGCGTTAGAGGCACCTGAGTGGCTCAGTTGATTGAGCCTCCAATTCTTGATTTCGGTTCAAGTCATGATCTCACAGTTTGTGAGTTTGAGTCCTGCATCAGGCTCTGTTCTGGCAGTGTGGAGCCTGCTTGAGATTCTCTCTCTAACCCCTCCCCTGCTCCCATGCATGCTCACTCACTCTCTCTCTCTCAAAATAAATAAATAAAACTGAAAAAGAAGCAGTAGGCATTATAAATATTAACTACATATTAGATATGAGATACAATCTTTATGATTATATTTTTATTGATACTCTTTTTTAAAAGTCTATTTATTTTTGAGAGGAAGAGAAAGAACAGGAGCAGGGGAGGGGCAGAGAGAAAGGATCCCAAGCAGGCTCCTCACTGTCAACATGGAACCTGATGTGAGGCTTGAACACGTGAACCTTGAGATCATGACTTGAGCCAAAATCAAGAGTCCAACACTTAACCAACTGAGCCACCCAGGTGCCCAAGTGATACTCTTAATATATGTGTTGTGGAGTACTATGGCTGTATCTCCTGAAATTGGACAATATTTAAGGATTATTTAATTAAGCTCCTGCATTTAATTCACTAAAATTTTATTTCATTAACTTATTTTTATTTAAAGTGAGTTTAAAATTTCTTTATGTGCTATGTTTTTAAGAGATAGTATTGAGAGAGTGGAGGAATTTAATAAAATTTGGAACTTTTCCTTGTTTTAGGACACTCCAAAATATTTTTTTAATGTTTATTTGAGAGAAAAAGCATGAGCAGGGGAGGGGCAGAGAGAAAGGGAGAGAGAGAAACCCAAGCAGACTCTCAGCACAGAGCCTGATGTGGGGCTCAAACCCACAAACCATGAGATAATGACCTGAGCTGAAATCAAGAGTCCGACACTCAACTGATTGAGTCAGCCAGTTGCCCCCAAAATGTTTTAAGTGGTACAAGATTAATTGTTTTTTGAAGACAAAATCTGTGGTCCTCTATTTTGGGGGAGATCCTTAAAAATTACCCCAATTTTGTTTATTGGTCTGTTCCATGTTGTAAATTTTGTCACTTAGTTTTGCTAAAAGAAAAAAAAAAAAGCACACTCTGTTAAACTTGCCAAATACCTAAGCATGTATTTTTATGGACACTTCCCACTTTTTTAAAAAATAAAATCTGTGATTCCTTTTTTCATTCCAGATTTTGCATAGTTACGTAATCTCAGCACATCCAGCACCTCATAGTTTACAAAATGCTGATTGGATGTTCAAAGCAAATTTTTTATATCATTAAGGAAGTTAAAACTTCTCCCCTCATATCCCATGGAAAAATTTTTATAATTTCCTGTTTTAACCTTATTTATACAACCTTGTATTAATTATACTGGTGGCTAGCAAAATCTTCATTAGAGTTTATGCTCATTGGGGACAGTTCTTATTTTAATTTGTATTCCTATCTTCATCTAGTTTAATATTTTACCCACTAAAATACTCCCGTATATTTTGTGAAATAGAATTGTTTAAAGATAGTTGGCCAACTGTTGATTCCCTACATCTTAAGGTTTTTCAAACCTTAATCCTAATCATCTCTAATATCATGAAATAGTATAGAACATTTGAAAGTATTTTAACTTTGATTAAGATATTTACTAATTATTTGGTATAAATGTCTGGATTCTGTCTAACCTTTTCATTGTTGAGAATGTGAGCACCATGAGTAAAGTAAAATTATTTAAATAAAAATAATTGAACTTCTGAGCTATTTAACAGAAAATGAACTAGTAGAATGTGTCATATCCCCCTTTTTAAAAAATTTTAGGACCCCCCCCTTTTTTTTAATTTAAGGAACTTATTTGAATTCATTTCAGAAAACATTAACACTTTGATTTTGTGAAGACTTCAGTACAGTAGAGAGTTTTGAAGTAATAAAAGAAGTATAGGTAGGGGATAAAATAAAAGTGAAGAGTTGAGTTTTCGGATGGTTGGTATGGTTGTATTGAGAACCAAGCTAAGAAACACTGTATTTAATACTAATATTCTAAGCCTGAAAATCTAAGTTCTCCTTTTCAAATAGCAATAAAGATGTTTTAAAGAATCTTCCCTGTGGTTCTCAGAAAGTAGACATGTGGTAGAAGAAAATCTATTTTTATTAAAATACACCCACATCTAATCTACAGACATAATTCAACATTATGATTCTCCCTTTGAATCTTCCTCTAAATGTTATCACTTTTTGAGACTATTATAATATGGAGGGATCATATTTCTTCTCATGGTGCATATGGCAGTGAATACATTGTAGTTGTCTAAGGGAAAGTACAAGTGGGATATATAAGTTTAAAAAGGCCCTCACATTTTTTGTATTCTTTACTTTTTAGAGAAGATAGGATCACTTTGGCTTTCCCCCATTATTTTGCAAATGAAATGACATATAAATTTTATATGTTTTTTGTGTGATTTCCAGCACTTTTTTCTTTGCACTTGAACAAATAAAACTTGCATTTTGATTTAGGTCAACTATTTTTTTAGTGGACAACCTTGTCATATAAACTCAACTGTTCTCTGGAAGGTGATGAGTAGATAGGCTGTCGATAAGACATGAATAGCTAGGTTACAGACCCAGTTCCTTTCTAGTACTGACTTGTCTCTTGATAGTCTCAGCACTGAATATTATCTGGGATTGGACACAAATGTTTCAACTGATGCATCTGTCTACTAGAGAACTAATTTACAAAAGCAGCTCTTGTATGGATTATTACATACTTGTCTTTGTATCTTTGAAGGTACCTCAGACCTATTCTGTGAATATGATTTCCAGCATGGACTCGGTTCTGCCTCCACAACATCTAGATGACCTCATTGCCAACTCCTTAACATGTTTTCTCAGGTTGCTGCACAGCACCATACCTGTTCTGTGGGCCTAGCAAGTGAACTTAATTGGTTTCAGGTGTTGGCTTGTAGAAAGTCCTTGAAAAGCAAAGCCAGTTAGGACCACTTTCCATAGCAATGGAAATTATGAAGTTAGTTTAAGAAGTTAACTTGAATGTTGGCAACTGCATTTTGGAAAGCTAGCATCAGATAAATGAGGCTAAAAATAACTGCAGAGAAATTAATCTTTAGCAAGTAGCTACATTTTAAAAGTTCGCTCTTAATGTGTATTTAACTAATGGCACTGTATCTCTATCCCCCTTTGGGTTTCCATTTATACCACTTAATTAATTGGGCAATTATTTTCTAAGCACCTATTAAGAGAACCAGAGATTGTTAAGCGGTTTGAGAAATCCGAAGTTGTCTAAGATGTCATTCTTACTTTAAGCAGATAGTGACTTTGACAGGGATATGATGGCGTTTTACATATGGTTTTAAGCATTATCATGAGAACCACTACCACTGCCGTCATCATTATCTTTATCATAGCTGCTATCATTCATTCATTTGTTTTAGAATTATCTATGGCATGCCTAGTATGTGTCAAACACTTTTCCCAATCCTGGGGATACAGCAAATGTACTATATTAATGACACCATGATGTTTCTATTCTGGAGGGGTGAGAAGGATAGAAGGAACATTTAAACACCTTAATATATATTCTTAAATAGCTTAATATATTACTATAGATACATGACTAAATATGACTTGCGATATACCTAAAATGATAATGCTATGAAGAAAAAGAAAGGGGAGGGAGCCGATAGAAGGGATATGAAATGTTACTTGAGAGAGAGTGGTCAGGAAGGAGCATCAGAGATGAGACTTGAATGTAGAGACAGAGTGATCTAAGTTAAGTGTGTTGAGGAGGAACATTCCAAGCAGTTCATTTCATGTGAATTTTATTGCGAGTAAGAGTTTTGTTTGAAGAATTGATTTTAATCCTTACATTTAAAAATAATTACGTTATTACTCCATTTGTTCAGATAAACCCCTCCCCCCCCAAAAAAAAAATCTGAGGCTCAGAAAAGTACATCTTTGATTCTCACAGCTGTTAAGTGGTAGGGGTGGATTCAGCCTATTAGTACAATGTTTTTGAGGCATTTTTTTTCCAGAGGAAGGGAAATCATATGTGGCTTGCATAAGTAGGTGAAATTCGGAAGAGAAGAGGCATTAGAGCTAGATGTTGAATGATGGGCAGTGCCTGCAAGTGGAGGCATATGCAAAAGGGATTAGATGGGAAAGAATCAGGGTGGAAGGTGAGGTGAAGGCTGAGGCATCGGAGGCATCTGTGCCAAATGGTTACCAGAGCAGTATGGGGCTGTGTTCCTTCTCAAAAGGGATCCAGCTGGATGAGGAGACTGGAGCTGGGCAAGAGACAAGTGTTAGGCTAAATTGTCTCATTTGCATTTTGATTATTTAGCAAGTACTGGGACACTAAAGGACTTTGTGTAATAAAGGGACAGAAGTAAAACCATGTTTTATAAATATTGCCTTGGTAAGAGATGGAAAGGGGAGAATTTTATTAGGAGCTCATTAAGTCTGCAGTTCCAAAACAGACTAGGAGATGCCTTGGGTATTGATGAGTCATCTTAAAAGTAGCCACACATTCTTATGTGAATCACTTTATGAACAGGAAAATTTTTTTTTCTTTTTTTTTTTCACTCAAATGTGTTGCACCATTTTAAAAATGGTATATTTTCCCAGTCCGCCATGACTAGGGAAAATATAAATTTATTGGAAAGGCATCGCACAGCTTTTCTTTAATTGTGAATTTTCTCAAATAAAAGGTGATAAAGTACAACTGTTACTATGTCGGGGTCCAAATCATTCCTTGACTCATTGATTTATTTATTGCTTCATGCATTTATCCTTGACATATTTATCTTTAGAACATCATATTTAAGTGGTTAAGAGCCAGAGTTTGTGGACTGGACCCTGAGATCCCCCACTTATTAATTGTAAGTGGGTTTTTAATTAATCTCTCCAAGTTCCATTTTTCTCATCTGCAAATCTGTCAAAATAATAGTAGTCACACCTGATTTTTCTGAGGATTATGATAGATTATGAACATAAAATATTCAGTATAATACCAAACCTATAGTAAGATATCTAGGCTATTATTACTGTTAGACCACTTTTGGTAGACATTATATGGTTACATCCTATTCAAAAACTGAAAAGCACACTCTGAAGTCATTTCGTTAATAATTCGCCTTGTGTTTAAGAGTATGGTACCCACTGGATAACTAGTTTGTGAAAGCATCCCATGGATGCTCCTGTTAACTACTATCTTGAGAATGCAGAAATCCTATCCTCCCTCTATATGCCCATCAAGCAGGAGGTATAGAAGAACATGTTGTTCAGTGTTCAAAGACAGGGGCTCTGGGGATAGCCAACCTGGAGCATCTCCTTTGTAACAGAGAGTGTCCTGATGGCAGGCCCTGATATCCTTAGAACTCTCGCCATGCAAGGAGGAAGAGGTGGCAGGTAGTTGGTCAGGCAGGTTGCTGTGATGTGCACACTTGCTGCATTAGATCCCAGCAGCAGATGCTTGTCCCGTTGGCCACTCATGGACTCCCTGTAAGGAAGTTTCCCCAATCAAACTACATCTCAGTCGCTGTCTCTGGGTCTTGTCTTTGGCCTTACTGAACCATCACCCACTCTAGGCTTAGAGTCTGGTGAGGTGGCTGCCTATCCAGTGAGGAGGAACCAAGATCAGAATCAGTAGATTTAAAATTATAATTTACTCTTGATTCCTTTACTGGAGTGAGATGTCAGTTATAATTGCTAACACATTTGACCCTTGAATAATGTGAGGGTTAGGGACATTGGCCCCAGCATAGTCACAAACCCATGTATAACTTTCGATTCCCCAAAACATAACTACTTATAGCCTACTGTTGACTGGAAGCCTTACCAATAACATAAACAGGCAATTGATACATACTTTGTTTTATGTATTATATACTGTATGTGTGGGTGTGTGTATATATGTATATAAACACATTTCTTACAATAAAGTAAACTTGAAAAAATAAAATGTTAAGAAAATCATAAGGGAGAGAAAACACATTTACAGTAAGTACTAAATTAAAAAAAATCTGTGTATAAGTGGACATGTGCAGTTCAAATAAATATGAATGGAGATTCTAACTAAAACGCAAGAGAAATACGGGTGTTGGATAACAAGCATTAATATGCATAGAAAAGAGATATAGAGTGAGTCATTAAAAAAAAGAATAGAATGGGGGCACCTGGTTGAGTGCCTCAGTTGGCTCAGGTCATAATCTCAGGGTTCATGGGTTAGAGCCCCACATCAGGCTTTGAGCTGACATTGTGGAGCCTGCTTTAGATTCTCCATCTCCCTCTTTCACTGCCCCTCCCCTGCTCATTCATATTCTCTCTCTCTCTCTGAAATAAAAAAAAAATAAAAATAATAGAATTGATCTCTGCTGGATTTGGTTCATCAGACTGAAAGACACAGCAGTTGATCTGAGAAGGGGAAAAACTAGAACAAAATACCTTTCATGCACGTTCTCTTCTTACATTTATTTAGGGTTTAGTTCTTTACATCCAAAGTATTTATGGCAGAATTGGAAGCCAATATCACTATATGAAAATGTGCTCAATGTTTTAATCCGTGAGTCATAGGAACCCATTTGTAATTTACTAAATGTTTGCTATCCTATTTATCTTTGTTTAAAGCAGAGCTGCTCTGAGGCTTGTTGAGTGATCTGTGCACATCTGGTGAACTGGGTACCTTTACATTTTGTTTCATTTGTCTTGCAAAAAAAAACTTAGCTAGTTTTGACTAAAAAAGTCTTTTTTTGGAAGGAGGAAGAGAAGCTGGGAGATGGGGTAGGAAGAAAGAAATGAGAGACTCAAGGTTTTATAAACTTCATTGCAAAGAAAATCTGGCATTCGTTTCAAGCCAGTGTGGGGTTTGCTTTGCTTTGCTTTGGGGAGTTATGTTCACACAATTCTAGTCAACAGGGTAGAACACAGATCATCTGAAAAATGAAAAGCTTTACTTGATGTATTGTGAGAGATGCTCAAGTTTATCCTTCCCTATCCATCTTTCTCCTTGCCAATATTAGGCATGCTGCCTAGGGAGAGGATGCTATCAACCACTGATATAGAAGCACTCATTTAATTTAGTTACTACATCCTGTTGATTTTTATGAGTGGTGGGGGAGCCGTTTAAAAAAGACCTGTTGTGTTGACAGATGTGCCCTGCTCTACAGCATGGGGCATTTTGAATGATTTTCCCATCTCTAATCTTTTCCCCCCACTATCCAGTGAGAAAAGTAGTCCACAGTGCTTGGGAAATATTTGTCTAAATCTTTGGCATAGGTTCCATTGTAGTAAGAAAAAAATGTAAGTGGGTGTGCTTTATTTCCATAATTATTTTGCAGAGTACTTTGGCCATTGTCCTAGTGTTTATAGTCAATGCATTTTAACTCCATCTACATTTTGGACAGCAGGCCTAAAGCTCTGTTGGTTTATCTCTTAGAGAAATAAGATTACCACCCCCCCCCCCGGCAAAAAAGATAGCCATTTATAATATATTCACCTTTGAATAATTAAAGGAGCTACCGAAGAGGAAAAGGATCCTAATCAGCTTTCAAACTGTGATTGTGCCATGCAGTGAATTATTCCTTTATGAATACATTTCTTTTGGAGCATGTATAATTATGAAACTTTTTTTTTATTTTTTCTATCTCGGTAGGAACTGGGAAGTAACAGCCCTCCACAGAGAAACTGGAAGGGAATTGCTATTGCCCTGCTGGTGATTTTAGTTGTATGCTCACTCATCACTATGTCAGTCATCCTCTTAACCCCAGGTAATCTGTCTTTATTCCTCTCTTATGATGGTATTGTGGATGATAATTTCACATTCAAATGCCTTAAGAGGGTAGCCATATGTGGTATCTTAAGACACATTAGCACCAGTTGGAATAAAAAAATGCATAACCAGACATTTTGCAAATGGCACCGTAATTCTGTGGTTCAAATACCATGCAAGATATTTTGGGGAAACTGAAATGTAAAATATATACGTTGAGAATGCCAAGGAGATTTTTGGTCTCCATTACTACTTAGAGGCTTATGTTTGTCAGTTAATAAATGCAGGGGACATTTGACTTCTATTGTGGGTTGAAGATGAGGGAGTGGAGTCTGGAAGTTCCCATATATAGGTGATACCTCGACTATAATGATGGCGGTGAAGGAGGATTTAAGAGACAATGAGGGTTTGATGAAAAGAGAATGAGCTAAGCCCCTAAGTGCTTCTTTCTTCTGTTCCTTTCTTTCCTTGTAATTTTATATTCCCAGTTTCCCCTTGTCTAAAGAACATTGCCAAATTGCCCTTGCAGTGATCTTTAAATTGTGTCCTTTACATTAAAGAATTTAACACTAATATATAAATTATCAGAAGGCTTAATTCCTCTTTGGGGATTATTTCAGTACCCAGAAGTTTTACTGTTCTTTAGTAGGTGCTGATATTGGAAGACAGCAAAAGGCTGCTGACTTTTAAAACTCCCCAAAATATCTTCTAGGAACAAATCCATTTGGTATGCTATGGCAACCAGCCCATCTAGCTTCCTCAAAGACTGGACACCCATATATTGCTCAACATTATAAAAAAATAGTCATTTTCTGGGGTAGGTAGGATTGAGCTAGTCCAAAAATCAACTGATATAATGAAGTTACAGCCTGTTGTTGAATATTATGTATTTACACTTCATTTCTTGCCCCAGTTTTGTTACTTAGAAGTCCTTAAACATGTTGGACTTATTTCCCATGTACAAAATGTGATTAACAATAACAGCTCTCTTTCAGAGTTATTTAGTCAACTAATTATGATGTCTAATTATACAAATGACAATATCAATTATTCCACTATGGTACTTTGTGAAATCTATCATCTTGGTAAAAATATTGGCTTTGAAATATAAATTCCAAAAAATAGTTTGTAATTATTATTTAGCATATGAAGAGACTGAAAAAGAAACTAAGGGAATTGGGGCGGGGGGAAGAAAGCAGAAAGAAAGATTAAGGAAGAAGGAAGGAACTGAGAGAGAGAGGAAGAGGGAAAGGGAGGGAAAGAGAGAAAAAGAGAAAGCAATTCATTGATAAGAGCTCGCTTATCCAGAATTCTCTTCAGAAACCCTGTCTTATCTGGCTCATTTATACACCTGCAATCCAGTGTA
The DNA here is from genome assembly GCF_018350155.1 of Leopardus geoffroyi. Classification (NCBI taxonomy): domain Eukaryota; kingdom Metazoa; phylum Chordata; class Mammalia; order Carnivora; family Felidae; genus Leopardus; species Leopardus geoffroyi. The sequence goes on along the minus strand of NC_059328.1, from coordinate 122,467,992 downwards.
ATTGAGCAATGTAATGGCTCTAAGTTGTTGCAGAATGCCAAGAATCTTCGTTAAATGAAAATAAGCTTATGTCCGACATCGTGTTTGTCTTAAGCATCAGAATTTTAGTGTAATTACTAAAAAATGAATGAGTTGAGTGTACTGTCTTCTACTGGGGACTCTTAACCAGATGGAGAAATTGGTGCCCTCATGCCTGTGTGTTTCTCTTGAACTTTCTTCCATCTGATTATAGTATGCTTTTCCAGTGATTTCTTTTCTCAGATTTTCTTGTTCCTCTCTGAGGCTATAGTGATACTTGGAGGTCTTTGAATGTTTGGTATAAGCAAGACCTTATTGGGTTGGCCACTGACAAAATTAAACTTCCTCCACACAACCTTTTCCGTGTTGTTCAGTATAAAAACAGTATGGCTGGCATCACTTTGTCATGCACTTATTCTCTATTAAAACAAGGGCTCTGAGCAAGGCACACCTTGGTTTGAGTTCTGGCTCCTAGTTTTGTGAAGTTAGCCAGTTATTGAACCTTGTCTGTCATTTCATTCTTCTGTATTATGGGCACAGCATATAGTGCCAACTTTACAATGTTATTATGAGGGAGAGATGAGATAATATAATTCAAGTGTTTAGAATAGTATCTAGCACCACCGTTGCTATTCCTCTTATTATTGCTATTATTCCGTACTTATTGACCACCAGACATGATGCCAAACACTGCATTACATGAGGGAAATGTCTAAGAAAAAATAAAAATCTCTCTGGAATATGGATCTTCTGTGATTTCAAGTTTAAATTATGTCAGGTGGAAAGGGACTAAATATTTAATCGAAGTCAGTCTTTCAGTAGTCTGTGTTTTCATTCATTCATTCATTCATTCATCAGTAATTATGGAGTTCTTACTACATTCTGGGTGCTGTGGGTAGCTGGCCTTGCTCTCTCCTGCTTTCTATCCATCACCTTCAACCCCCCTTTTTCTTTACTACACACACACACAACAACCACAAATCCTCAACCCAAAGACTTAATTTCATATAAGATTAATCACATGTTCAAATGTCTTTGGGTTTTACGGTCATTTTTGTCAAGAATATAATGATACAAAACAGGAGTCAGGACGCTGGAAAAAGTTTTGCTGCAAGGAATAGTTAAACTGTGTTATGCACTCTGTTTGCAAATTCAGAGCCACCAGAGACCTGGGAAATCCTAGAAACTGAAGAAGTAGATAGGTGTAGTCAGAGTGGTTAGGAATTTATTTGAGTTATGAACAAGTAAATACCAGCCTAGTTACATGACCTTCATGGTGGGCTCAAACCAAACATAGTGAAATAGAAGGCTGGCGGACGAATAGTTTGTGGCCTAAGATATGAGCCCAAAGCCTTGAAGTGCTTTTGCTTTCCTCATGAGACAGGAAAAAAAAAAAAAAAAAAACACCTGCATTTGTTTAATCTCTGGTTCTGAGGACTAGAATGTGCATTGAGACCACGAGTGTAGACTTTGATTCCACACGTGTGTGTGCCTGTGCATGTCTGTGGTCAGAATCTAGTGCTCTAATTACACCATGTCTTTCCTCTTCTGACTGTCAGGTTTGAGACCCCTCTGCTGTACTAGAATAGATCCACAAAGGAAAACATAGAACTAGAAAGATAATATACAACACCCCCTTCTGTTGTTCCCTTTGTCCACCAATAGTCTCCAAGGCCAGATTACTAGGGAAAACTACACAAGCAGATGGAAACTTTTTTTTTTTTTTAATTATTTTTTTTTTCAACGTTTATTTATTTTTGGGACAGAGAGAGACAGAGCATGAACGGGGCAGGGGCAGAGAGAGAGGGAGACACAGAATCGGAAACAGGCTCCAGGCTCCGAGCCATCAGCCCAGAGCCTGACGCGGGGCTTGAACTCCCGGACCGCGAGATCGTGACCTGGCTGAAGTCGGACGCTCAACCGACTGCGCCACCCAGGCGCCCCTGGAAACTTTTAATCAGGAAGGGGAATTCATGTCATGAGGGGAAACTATTGATCCATAAATCATTCAGCAAAATAGTAGACCTCGAGAACTAAGGGCTGACTCTAGAACAATCCTTCCAGTAAGAGTGGGGGTTCAGAAATCCATATGCCTTTTATAGCTATAGAATCTGGGGCAAATCACTTATCTCATTTGACATCAGGTGTCTGGTTGAAGAAGAGGGTATTTTTGGTTCACCAGACTATCTAGTGATCTTTTGAGGTTTATTATAGCTCATATATCTATGATCTAATCAAATAACAGCAGTAACAACAACAGAAATAATGGTGGTCTGTTTGGTGACATACGTAGGAACAGATAAAATCTGGTGAACTCACACTAAGCCTCTTCTACTTTGAAAAAATATTTAATGTTTTTTTTTTTTGGGTGGGGATTGGAGAGGGAAGAAAGCATACAAAAAGTTATCTAGTCTAAGAAATGATTTAGAAACTATTTTGCTCAAAATAGCATCCCATTTTGGAGGTAAGTGCTAAGGAATGCAAGCCTATAACCAGAGAAACACATGTTCATTGTAATTTTGGTTTGATTGCAAATTTTATTACAGAAGTAATTTGACACAGGTGTCTTAATTTCCAAGCTTGTCAGCAACTTCCCTGCCTGGTGAAGAGAAGTCCTAATTATATTTGAAGAGTGGGTTAACCATTCAAGTATTTCTTTAATAAGTAACTATTTTTGAAAGGAACAAATTATTCACTTCTTTTTTTCTGATTAAAGGGCAGACTTATTTAGATGCATCGATCAAGCCTACATATTTTTTTTGTTTGTATTGAATTAAAAGAGCACCAATGTTTATTTTCAGAATATGTAACTGTAAGATCAATACTTATACTGTGCAAGTATATGAGTGTACATTCATGCTTAGAGTTGTGGAAAACAGTCTTATGTAGCCATGCATGCATTTTGCAGCCTCATATTTATATTGAATATGTAGAATGAGAATGATCATGATCCAGAAACATTTCTTGCAGAATGTAGTTACCCATTGTGACCAGTTTTGAGAGGAGAGACACATTTTATGAGTTAAAATGTGTTTACTGGAGAATATTCTTTAAGCTTTCAATTTGGTTGCCATATTGAGATAGCCACCTGGGTTGACTGTGTATAATCTACCAATTTTTCAGCTAAAGTGGCCTGTTGCCCTTTGCTTGGTGTCTGCAATCAGTCAGTGTCAAAACAGGGTCATCGGCTTAATTTACTGTCATGGCTGACTAAAGACAACATTGTAAGGCACTGAAATCGTGTCTTCATCATTAGCTGTAGCTCATTAGGCAATTTCCCATTCCTTTAGTACCCTCTTTAGGTGAGCATTCTCGTCTGGTCTTTGCAGGTCTGTCAGAGCAAAAAAGAAAACAAGCATTCACATATAAACTATCGGCATTCATGCATAAGCCATCAGAATTCTGCTTGATCTCAGTTAAACAAGAATTTAATAGGGATCCTCTAGGACCCTATAAACATGCCTTTATTTTCACTTGTAGAAGTATCTCTAATAGTAAGGATTTTACACCAGGCTCAGATGCCCTGTTGGGAAAGAATATACACCTGTTGAGACTGCCACTGTGATGTTAATAGTTAGGTAAATCTTTATGTCAGGTAAGGATTTGATCCATGAAGTTAGGCTCAAGGAGTTCACTATAACCAAGATTTAGGACTTGAAGGGAACCAGAGAAATTTAGACAAAGTTATCCAAAAAAACAAAACAAAATATAGAAGCAAACCTTTAAGGATGCATACTTGTCTTTGAAGAAAGGCCAACTTTCCTATATTTTTCCCCAAAGAGTACATAATCCTATCCTTTATGCCTCATCATACACCAACTTAGAGCAAGTGCAGTTTTCTAGGTAATACAGCTAAGGCCAGGAGAATTTGACTTAGGTGCCTAGTTTGTGGAGAAAGTATAGCAGAGCATGTGATTACATTGACCTTCAATTCAGACTGCCAAGTTCATGCCCTGGCCTTGATAGGGCGGTAAGACTTTGAGGTACAGAATTCTTTCTTCCTGTTGTCTTTCTTACACTGCAGGTTTTTTCTTTTTTCTTTTTTCTTTTTTCTTTTGTTTGTTTGTTTGTTTGTTTTTTTTTTTTAGAAAAAGAACTATCTGACCCTTTGAAAGGAGGCTTAAAAAAGATTAATCTGTTCCTAATTACTAAAAAAATAATTTTCTAGAAAGCATTTGATAAAATTAAGTATTTTATTGGAACGGTGACAGCTGATTAGTTATTGTTATGCAAAAACTCAAAATGAATTTATTCTCATTACTATTATGTTCTACCAAAATAATCGCTCCTGGTTATAGTTAGTTAAAATGTCATGTCATATTATGTTGCAAGCAATCTCTTGGCAGCTGCAATTTAAAAGGTGTCATTTAAGCATCTGACCTGTGTTTTAAAATGTCAAAGCAACAATTAAACTATCCCACTATGCTTTTATGAGAGGGAAATAATGTTTTACAGATTTTAAGATTTGCATTACTCACTTGTAAACATCAACATCAACCAAGATGCAAATTGTTTATTTTATTTTGTTGAATTAAAAAAAAAAAGGAGATATGTTGTATTGATAGTCATAAGCTAAATTGTCTCTGCTTGTTTTTCCAAGAACAGCACAGATGAACCCATTTGAATATGGTATTACCCAGACATAATCGGGCTGCCAGAGAGAAAACAATGGCAGATTCCAGCAGTTTCCCCCTGGATTACATGGGTTATTGTTCCTTTTCTAACAGATTTATCTCTGATGTTGAATGAAAAATAATTTTCTCTGTCATTAATAAAGTAAGAGTAGTTATACTTTTTTGTCTTTGCTTTACAGTTACATTTCTATTTTTAAGTCAAATTTGATTTCTTAGCCTCATCTTTTTGTATTGTCTAATCAGATAAATAATGGATTTAGTTTACATTATGATGTGTTCAATTTTATCAGTCAGAAGAGAATCTGCTTTAACAAGCTACATTTATTATCTGCTTGTTACAAGCCAGATATTGCGCTAAGTGCTTTGCATGTACTATTTTATTTATCCTCACACTAATGTGAAATAGATACGATTAATTTATGCCTCTTCTACATTATTCAGTTGAGTCTTACAGGTTACAGTAAATTATCTCTCATAGGACTGGAACATGGAAAAGCTGGATCACTTATGCCAGGGCTTTTCGGCTCTAGCTGGTGTCTTAACCTTTGAACATAGGTTAAGATATATTATTGCACCCATGGCAAGTATAGGCAAGAAACATGTCAGAAAAGAAAGAGAAAAATGAGTTCTGCTTTATTCCACCCCTGATTTTTTTAAATAAGTGAATTGATTCTTTTACTGCCTTAAAGGGAGTGCACGGCAGAGAAGGAATAAGCTGGGGTAGACAAGGGGTAAATGGGAAGGGAGTGCAGAAGTGAGCATTTGAAAATTATGCATGTCAGGAGCACCTGGGTGCTTAGTCGGTTAAACGTCCATCTTCAGTTCAGGTCATGATCTTGCAGTTCATGAGTTTGAGCCCTGCATCAGGCTCTGTGCTGATAGCTCAGAGCCTGGAGCCTGTTTCAGATTCTGTGTCTCCCTCTATCTTTGCCCCTGCTCCACTTACACTTTGTATCTCTGTCTCTCAAAAATAAAAACATTTAAAAAAAAAAAACCTGACAGATTCCTTTAAAAAGAAAAGAAAAGGAAAATTATGCATGTCAATTCTGTATAAATTCTTTTTTCAGCTATTATATTTTATTGGAACCTCAATATCCATGATAAAATATAAGTGCCCACTTTCTTTTCTAAACCATATCGTATAACAATTATTTATATGTCACTGTACAACTTTAAATATTTTGTTATATTTTTTCTTTGAAATATAAGTTTTAGAAATATGATAGCCTGGCCTCTAAAAATGGGGGGAACAAGGCAGCCTGATCCCTCAGAAGCAAAGTTTCTTTAAAGGAGGGAGTTGCATTCAACTGCTTATCCCCCTGGGGGAAAAAAGAAGACAGCGTTCTTTTTTTAATCTGCAATTATTTTAATCTGCGGGTATTTTAATCTGCAATTATTTGCCAGGGACTTTATCATCCAGTTCTCTGTGTTTGAACTGTAATTTAAGATCTCCCATCCTAGAGTTCATTCATTAGGTGTGAGAGGAGACTCTGTGAAAACAAATGAAAAAAACAGACAAATAAAAACCTTAATTAAATAGCCTTTTAAACTAAATAATATCCCAATTTATGCCTTTGTTCATAAAAGTGAAAATTTAGTTGAAACAATTTCAGTGAATATTCATTGCTTTGGCTTGTTTTCACCAATATTTCTCTTGTTCTAAGATTGTTCTACTAAGTGTAGGGTCCATTTGAATAAACTCTAGAAAAACTGGAATTATTAAAGTGAGACTTGGGAAACGTCTTTATTCATAGGGAAGACACTTCCTTAAATCTCTGCATTACAATTCACACTTTGAATATGGCGTAGAAGGTCTGTGATCCTAGATTCACAGCTCACCTTGCTTTTCCTGGGACATTATCTGTAATTATGTAACATTAGGAGAACAAGGCCAGTAAGAATACTTTGTTTTTTAATTCTTTTTATGTTTATTTATTTTTGGGAGAGAGACAGAGCCTGAGTGGAGAGGGGCAGAGAGAGAGGGAGACGCAGAATCTGAAGCAGGCTCCAGTCTCTGAGCTGTCAGCACAGATCCCAACACGGGGCTGAAACTCTTGGACTGTGAGATCGTGACCTGAGCCGAAGTCAGACACCCAACTGACTGAGCCACCCAGGCGCCCCAAGAATACTTTTTTGCATAGATTATAATTCAACATTTAGGAATTCTTCTTGCTCCAATTATCTTGTCTCTCCCAATCACATTCATTATCTTTATTCTTTGACTCGAAGCCTGGTGTTGAGAACAATTTTTATTTTACTACAGTGCAATTCTCGGAGCACCTGGCTGACTCAGGCAGTAGAGCATGTGACTCTTGATCTCAGGGTTATGAGTTCAAGCCCCATGTTGGGCATGGAGCCTGCTGGAAAAAAAAATGAAATTCACATTTGAAACTATCAATTTTAAAGTGAACAATCCAGGTCACCTGGGTGGCTCAGTTGGTGTCTGACTTTTGATTTTGGCTCAGGTCATGATCTCACAGTTTGTGGGATCAAGCCCCGAGTTAGGCCCTGCGCTGACAGCACAGAGCCTGTTTGGGAATCTCTCTCTTCTTCTGTCTCTCTATGCCACCCCTGCTCACTCTCTCTTTAAAAATAAATAAATAGGGGCGCCTGGGTGGCGCAGTCGGTTAAGCGTCCGACTTCAGCCAGGTCACGATCTCGCGGTCCGTGAGTTCGAGCCCCACGTCGGGCTCTGGGCTGATGGCTCAGAGCCTGGAGCCTGTTTCTGATTCTGTGTCTCCCTCTCTCTCTGCCCCTCCCCCGTTCATGCTCTGTCTCTCTCTGTCCCAAAAATAAATAAACGTTGAAAAAAAAAATAATAAATAAATAAATAAATAAATAAACTTAAAAAAAGATAAAGTGAACGATCTATTTACTGTGAATGGCATTTACTACATTCACAATGTGTACAACCATTACTTGTATAAAATTGGAAAATATTTGTATCACCACAAAAGGAAACCTTATGCCCGGTAAGCAGTTACTCCCCATTTTCATCTTCTATCTTCTGGCAGTCACCAATTTGCTCTTGGTCTCTACAGATTTACCTATTGTGAACATTTCATGTAAGTGTGACCAAAAAATATATGATGTTTTGTGTCTGACTTTTTGACTTAACATAATGTTTTAGAGATTCAAAGTTCTTAATTTTGATGGAGTCAGTATATTTGGTTGTTTCTCATGCTTTTTAGTATCATATCCAAGAACCCATTGCAAAATCCAAGTCATAAGGAGTTACTGTTATTTTTTAAGAGAGTTACGATTTTTAGATTATCTCTTTAGATCAATGATTGGTTTTGAGTTAATTTTGGCATATGGTATGAAGTAGGGAATTCAACTTCATTTTTTACATAACTTAAATTTCTCTTCACACCATTTGTTGAAGAAATTCTTTTATTTCCACCATATGTTTTTTTAATCCTTGTTGACCATCATTGATTATAGGTAATATGAATTTACTTGAGGATGTGCAATTTTAATTTATTGTTCAATGTGTCTATCCTTGTGCCCACATCACACTGTTATGGTTACTGTAGCTTTGGAGTAAGTTTTCAAATGAGAGTATGAATGGTCCAACTATTTTTTTTTAATTGTTTGGCTATTCAAAATTCCTTACAATTCTATGTGAATTTAAAGATTGACTTTTCCATTTCTGCAAAATTAAACAGTTGGGGTTTTGATAGTGATTGTGTTGAATATGTGAATCACTTTGGGTAATACTGCCATCTTAGAAATATTAGTTTTCCAAGTGACAAACACAAATTGTCCTTCTATTTATGTCTTTGATTTCGTTCAGCAATACCTTGTAGTTTTAAATGTACAAACCTTTAACTCTTTGGTAAAATTTATTCTCAAGTATTTTATTCTTTTGGATGTTAGAGTAAATAGAATTGTTTAATATCCTTTTTAATTTTTTCTCTTTCTTTCTTTCTTTCTTTCTTTCTTTCTTTCTTTCTTTCTTTCTTTCTTTCTTTCTTTCTTTCTTTTTGGATTGCTCAGTCCTGGTGTATACAAATACAACTAATTGTTGAGTGTTGATTGTGTACCCTTTAACTGTGCCGAATTAACTTTTTAGCTCTGGTAGGTTATTAAAGATTCTTTGGGCTTTTCTGCGAATATAGTTTCTTTTTTTTTTCCTTTCTAAATTCACTCCGTTTTATTTCTTTACCTTGTCTAATTATTCTGGCTGGATTCTAGTATAATGTTGAATAACAACAATGAAAAATGAACATCCTTTTCTCATTTCTGATCATAGGGCTAAAGCTTTCAGCCTTTCATCATTGACTATTGTCTTAGCTATGGGTTTTTCATAGATGACCTATTTCATGTTGAGGAAGTTTCCTGCTATTCCTAGGCTTTTGGGTTTTTTTTTTTTTTAATGTTTTCATAAACAAAGAGTGATGGATTTTGTCAAATGCATTTTAGCATCAATTCAGATTATTGTGTTTCTCCTTTTTTCCCCCCCTATTATGTGTTGTTAGATGGTTGATCTTGTTTTGTTGAGTTACCCTTATATTCCTGGGGTAAATCTGTCTCATTAATGATACATAATCCTTTAATATGCTAAAACATTTGATTTGTTAATTGAAAAAAATTCTGTCATTCCCTGCTGGAATTGCATTGAGCATTTTTGCATCTATATTTATAAGGAATATTGATATATTGTCCTTTCTTATGTTGTCTTTCTGGATTTGGATCAGGATAATTGTAACTTTACAGAGGAAATCAGTAAGTATTCCCTCCTCTTTGGGTTTTTAGAAAAGTTCGAGAAGCATTGATGTTAATTTTTTAAATGTTTTGTAGAATTCACAAGGAAAGTCATCTGCTCCTGTGTATAGTTTTTATCGGGAAGTTTTTCATTACTGATTCAACATCTTGTTTTAAATCTATAGAGTTTCTATTTCCTTTTGAGTCAGTCTGGTAGTTTGTGTGTTTCTAGAAATGTGCTCATTTTATCAGGTTATCTGATTTGTTGGTATGCAATCAATCATTCATTGTATTCTCTCACCATCCTTTTCAATTTTGTAAAATTGGAAGGGAATGCTCCCAGTTTCATATCTGACATTGTTTGCATGTTATTTTTTTCTTTGTCAGACAAATGTATGTCAGTTTTGTTCATCTTTTTAAAGGAACAACTTTTTATTTTGTTGATTCTCTCTATTGTTTTGCTCTTTCTACCCCCCCCCCCCCCACTTCTTTTTGTGTAAAGTTAGGTTACTGATTTAACTTCTTTCTTTTTTAATGGAGATGTTTCTGGCTATAAATATCCTTTTGAGAAATGTTTTCACTGCATCCCATTAAGTATTGGATTGGTATATTGCATTCTCATTTTCATTTGTTCCAAAGTATTTCCTAATTTCCCTTGTGATTTCTTCCTTGAAATATTTCTTCTTAAGAGTGTGTTGTTTAATTTCCTTATATAGGTGAATTTTCCAGTTTTCTTTCTGCTATTGATTTCTAGTTTCATTCTACTGAATTCAGAGAAGACACTTTGAATGATTTCAATATTTTTAAATTTATTAAGACTTGTTTTATGGTCTAAAATATGGCTTGTCTTGGAGAATATTCCATGCGCTTTAAAATAATGTATTGAAAATAATGTATATATGTTTATATATATATATATATATATATATATATATATATACACACACTCACACAAAGATTTTTATAACACACACAACATATATATTTAAAATGTCTCCTTATTAATAGTGTTGTTCAAGTCCTATATTTTCTTATTAATCTGCAGTCTAAACTTTGTATACATTCTTGAAAGTAGGCTATTGAGATTTCTAATCACCTTTGAAGACCTATTTCTTCATTTCTGTTGACATTTGATTCACATAATTTGTGATTCTGTTATTTGGCTCTGGTATCATTATTCTTGTTATAACTTTTGGGTATAACAGTTTTCAATATGTGATGTCTTTATTTGCCACAACAATTTTTGACATAGTTTATTTTTTGTGATAATAGTAGGGCCACTTCTGCTCTCTTTCATTTACTGTCTCTATGGAATATCTTAATCCATCCATTCACCCTCAACCTATTTTTGTCTTTGGATCTAAAGTAAGCATAACAGGGGCGCCTGGGTGGCGCAGTCGGTTAAGCATCCGACTTCAGCCAGGTCACGATCTCGCGGTCCGTGAGTTCGAGCCCCGCGTCGGGCTCTGGGCTGATGGCTCAGAGCCTGGAGCCTGTTTCCGATTCTGTGTCTCCCTCTCTCTCTGCCCCTCCCCCGTTCATGCTCTGTCTCTCTCTGTCCCCAAAAAAAAAAAAAAAAAAAAACATTGAAAAAAAAAAAGAAAAAAAAATAAAGTAAGCATAACAATTTTTTTTAATTCAATTCTGCTGTTCTCTGCCTTTTGTTTAGAGAGTTTAATTCATTTACATTTAAAGTAATTGCAACAAAGGAATTACTTCTTCAATTTTACCATTTATTTTGTCTATGTATTTTACCTTTTGTGTTTCTTAGGTCCTCCAATACTGCCTTCTTTTGTCTTTGATTGATATTTGCTTTACTCTTTTGAATTTTATTTTTTTAGATTTTCTTATGGTTACCTTTGGTATGACTATAAATATATTAAATTTATAAAAATTTTTTTGAATTGATGCCAACTCAACATCAATAGCTTACATAAACTGTATTTTTATATGGCTTCGTTTTCCCTCATATTGGTTTTATTGCAGATTACATATTTTATACATTCTGCACCCTTTAACATAGATTTTTAGTTATTTCTTCATGCATTTGTCTTTTAAATCGTATAAGAAATATAGAGAGACATTCCAAACCTAATATACAGCAATTTTCGCTTTTTATATTTAACTATGTAGTTACCTTTACTGGAGTTATTTTTTAACCTGACCTCAAGTTACTACTGCCCTCTTACGTCGTCCTAAAGGAATCCCTTTAACATTTCCTGGATGCCAAATATACTTGTTGTGACCTCTCAGATTTTGTTAATCTTGGGAGGTTTTAGTTTCTCTCACACAATTTTGAAGGATAGTTTTGCAGGATATAGAATTTTGGGTTGACAGCTTTTTCTTTCAGCACCTTCATAATGCTGTTTCATTCCCATCTGGCAACATAGTTTTTGACCAGAAATCTGCTGTTAAACACATTGAAGATCCCTGTATGCAATTTGGTTCTCTCTTGCTGCTTTCAAGATTGTATATTTGTCCTTTGCTTTGGCAATTTGATTATAATATGTCTCAGCCTGGATCTCTGTGTGTTTGTCCTTTTTGTAGACTTTAAGCTTCTCGAGCATATAAGTGCATGTATTTTGTCAAATTTGGCAGATATTTGACCATTATTTCTTCAAGTATTTTTTCTGACCTTTCGTTCCTCTCCCTTTTGGACTCCATTTGCTCATAGGGTGATATGATTAATGGAATTCCACATGTCTCTTAGGTGTTATTGGTCTTTCTATTTTCTTCTTTGTGTTCCCCAGGCTATATCATTTCAGTTAGCCTAAATTCCAGTTCACTGATTCTTTCCTTTGTCTCCTCATATCTTCTATATGAAACCTCTAGAAAGTTTTAATTTCCATTGGGGTGCATTTCAGCTTTAGAATGTCTGTGGATTAAAAAAATTCTTTCTCTTAAATGGTATTCTCTCTCTCTCTCTCTCTCTCTCCACACACACACACACACACACACACACACACACACACACACATTGTTCTCTTGGTTTCCTTTAGCTCTTTGTCCAGAGTTTCCTTTAGTTGTGTGAGTATATTTAAGACAATTGATTTAAAGTCTGTCTAATAAGTGTCTTGTCTGTGCTTCCTCAGGGGCAGTTCTGTTAATCTCTTCTGTGAGTGGACCGTAGTATCTTGATTCTTTTCATGATTTAAATTTTGTATTAAGAGAGAGAGACAAATTTTTGAGAGAGAGAGACAGACAGACAGAGCATGAGTGAGGGAGGGCAAAGAGAGAGGGAGACACAGAATACAAAGCAGGCTCTAGGGACTTGAGCCACAGCCTGCGAGATCAGGACCTCTGATGGTTAACCAACTGAGCCACCCAGGTGCCCCTGGAACACTTGATACATGATTTTTTCAACTCTTCAGAGCATATTTTTGTTATATGCTGTAGGCTGTAGCTGTTTTTGTGGTTGTTTAGTTGACTTTTTGGATGTATTTTGAAAAGTCAGTGTTCTTTGTCATATGTGGTCTCTGAAGTTTCTATTCCTTTAGCTTGTGTTCGGCTAGTATTTTTACAAAGAATTCCTTGAATGCTAGGATCCAAATAAACTCTCCCATTCTTTCAGATTAGTTCTGTGCTAGGGCAATTATTCAGTATTTATTTGTAGCTCTGCCTTAGCCTTCATTTCCTGTTTGTATTAAGCCTAGAGTTTAGCTGGAGGCAAAAACTTAGGGTCTTCTCAGGTCTTTTTTTGAACATGCATCCTGCCCTGGGCATGCATGTGTTTTTCTGAATTTCCCAGTATATGTAGACACTTCGATGTCTAATTACTCAAAGGAAAGCTCTTCCCAGCTTTCCTTCTCTAGCCTGAATGCTATATTTTAGGCCTTAACTGTGTCTTTTTTCCCCAGGCAGCCAGGCTTATTCATTTGTCTTATAATGTTTTTGAGAATATCTGCTGATTTTCTGTGCTGAGTTTTCTGGATCAGGTGTAAGAAAAATAAATACCCTAGCTCAGTCCTTTAGGTAACCCCAGGCAGGTCAGAGCAGACAAAAAGTGTTTTGAGAAAGCATCTACTCTGCTTCCTCCAGAACCCAGGGACCAGGGTCCCATACTCTACATTCAGACTGTTAACTTAAAGATCACCACTGAGCCAGGGAGGGGATTGGAGTAATGCCAAAGAAAAATGCCACAATACTTTTCTTTTTTTTTTTTTTTAAGATTTTTTTCTTTTTTCTTTTTTCTTTTTTTTAACGTTTATTTATTTTTGAGAGAGAGAGAGCATGAACAGGGAAGGGGCAGAGAGAGAGGGAGACACAGATTCTGAAACAGGCTCCAGGCTCTGAACTGTCAGCACAGAGCCCGACGTGGAGCTCGAACCCACAGACTGTGAGATTATGACCTGAGCTGAAGTCAGCTGCTTAACCGACTGAGCCACCCAGGCGCCCCGCCACAATGCTTTTCTACTGTTTTTAAGTTGCCTTTTTCTTGATTACGTGTTTGCTAGGTTGTTGTGAACCTCTGACTCTTTTCCAGAGTTCTGAAAAAGCTTATTCTGACACTTTTGCTTCTTCTTCTTTCTTTTTTAAATGTTTCTGTGAGGAAACAGCCTCTTAGAGCTGCCTACTCCTCCATGTTCGCTGATATCGCTTTGTTGACAAATTTTGCTGGTGCGGTTTTCATGTGCATTTGCATCTGTCTGTGATTAACCTGAGTTCCTTACTTTTTTTGAAGCCTTCAAGCATAGAGTTTATAACTTCATCACCTACACAATTCCCTACACTTATTATACCAGTAAATGTTGACCAGTGACAAATTTATCCATTTAGTCCCTCTTGCATTACAAATTAGAGAATGTAAGAGAAGTATTTTGTGAAAGTTGGTGAAGACGAAATACAATAGAGCACACTCATTAAATCTAATGATATCATCAAATTAAAAAGAAAATGCAGAACAGTAGAGACCTAGAATATTATGTACTATAAACTTAGCAGTTTGAAATATAGGCTAAAATAAACTTAATAAAATACATAATTAAGTACACACAGTAGAGCTTAGTGTAGGGCATTCTAACAGATTTTTGAGGACCCAAAAAATACTTTTTGGGCTTTTGAATTCTATCAACATTTATTGAGTTAGATAATAAAATTTAATTGCTGAGTTTTTTTTCTAAAATGTTGATTAATTCACATAAAATGGCAATGATAAAACTATAAATGTAAATATACATAACATGTAATAAAAATAGCTATATTTTTCAGAACAAACAAAAAATATAACAGCATTATTTTTTATTTTTTGCAAATTTGTTTAATGCCTGGATGAAAGACATTAGGATTTTCATATGTGCCCAGTGTTAATTCTTTTTGCAGTAGGTTGTTTTGGTTGACATATATGAAGAATCATGGCCTCATAATTAGTTAGAAATGGAAGATGTAGTTTAATAGCTTTTACATAATTGTAGATGTCCTTGTTTGACCCTTCCTGAAAACTTAACAAATGATTGATTCTTGAAGGTTAGTTGCCACGTGGAATCTGAAAATACGTCAATAAAATATCAGTACTTTGCTACATTTAAACCCATCAGTCACCTTTTACTTTAAAAGGATCTCTTACCCATGCATGATTCTAAGCATTGTGCCTTGGACTTTTGCAAAATATGAGTTCACTGAGTTACGCCAATTTTCCAAATGTTGGTGGGGTTTGTTCTATAACATAAAACAAAAATATAATTAACATCACTGATGGTACAACTTATGAATCTCACTAGAAAAGTTTTGGGAAGCTTTCACACTCAAGGGAGAGGACAACCCTTCCAAAATGCAAATATTTGCTTGAAAGTTTAAATTTTATAATTTGTAACAGCCACTTGTGTTTGGTTTGTGTGTGTGTGTGTGTATACGTGCGTGCATGTGTGCTTTATATGAGAGGTTCATTTCATTTTGAAGGCAAACATTTGCCAGACACAGGTATCCTTTACTCTCTGAAACTTGGCATTGTGTGACTTTGTTTTTGTGAAAAATTTACATTAGTACAGTGTAGAAGTGCAAATCCCCTTTGGATTTCTTTTGGTTCGCAAAAACAGATAGTGATGTAGGACTTCAATAAAAGTGGAAGTGGTATAATGTGATGTCTCAGAAGGCAGGGGATGCTCTTTGCTTTACACCATTTCAGCTTACAAAGTTTTCATAGGGATGGTCTACTTTCAGACAGTGAATGAAACCTATATTTTAATCTGAAGTCATTGTTTGTTATTCATTACTTCCATTAAATTCATGTTACATGAAGAAAAAAAAGTGGTTAGTTGAGCAGAACCAGCTGCTGCCAAGATGTTTTTCCTTGAGACAACTTCCAAGTTGATGCACAATGGAAGTGTTTTTGTTTTTATTGTTTTTAAGTTTATTTATTTCTAGAGAGAGAGTGTGATAGAGAGCAGGGGATAGGCAAAGAGAGACACGAAAGAGAGAGAATCCCAGCAAGCTCTGCCCTGTCAGCGCAGAGCCCAGTGCAGGGTTTGATCGTACAAACCATGAGATCATGACCAGAGCGGACATCAAGAGTCAGACACTTAAGTGACTGAGCCAACTGGGTACCCCTATTTTTGTTCTTGTGTACTTCAGATTTACTGCACAGATATTAAAAAGATCTTAATAGCGATACTGAATACAATTATCATTTTTATAACTGTATCAAGAAATTCTCAAGTGAAACTGAATTTTTTTTTAATTGAGCACATGTGGAAGTAACAGTGTTGGCTAACGATAAAGTGCTCAGAATTGCACCCCGCATTGGTTTTGTACCAAGGGTGAAAATTTCAACCCAGTGTAAGGGGAAGACAATGCTGTAATAGTATTGTGTATATAATTTGAGTTTAGGACCCATTTTCACTAGTTGTTCACAAATTATACTCTGTAGATAAAGATAGGATATCAAAATGTACTCACAGTTATGTAACTGGAATAAACAGTATACCTGAGAGAAGAACTAAAACACGTCTATAGAGGAGCCCAAGGGCTCAAACTAGAACCATAGCACTTCAGGGTTAAAAAAAAAAAAAGACATTATTTCAGAGAGAGAGAGAGAGAGAGAGAGAGAGAGAGAGCATCATTGCATAATTTTCTCAAATGTGAAAAGGCTTTGTTCAAGTATATTTCTCATATTTAGCTTTTCTACTCAAATTCAGGAGATGTTAATTTGAAAAAGGTCTCAAAAAGAGGTTTGAGAATGATTAGCATTTTGAATAATTGACCAATTTGACTAATTAAACCTATGAGTAAATCCTAAAGCTCTTGGTTTATTTATTCAAGAGATGACAATTTTGAGGTAGCATTTAATAAGTCCTTCAGAACCTGGAAATACATTCTTTATTTGATGAGCACTTAGAGTCTCTGCTGAAAACAAGAGAAAGTTGAGCAAAATGTAACAGAAACTAGGGGATCTCAGAGATGCAAGCTGCTTCATAGGCCACGTGTGTGTATGTGCATGCCAGTGTGTATGCATAGTATTTCCAATTAAATTATATATTAAGAGGTCAAAAATATGCTAAAGCAGAGCCGCTCTGATTTTAGAGTTCTGACCATGTAACCCCTGTCCTTCCCCTTCCAATCTCTGTCCTAAGAGAGCTTATAGGACTTTCTAGAATACACCTGACAGTGGTGTCATTTGCTCCAACCTTTTCTCTTTACAAAGAGGAAACTGATACCTGAATAGACTGAGTGCTAATGCCATGGGAATACATGCTAATTAAGGGTGGAATAGAACTAGATTACAACCTCCTAGCTCTAATGACTGTTCTTGAAGCCTTATTGCTTTTTCTTGTTTGAGAACAGAGAATGGGAGAATAGGTCCAAAACTGCGTTGGGAACCTCAGAGAAGGTGAATGCATCATAGGAGGCAAATTTTTTGCAACTGTACTTGTATTTCATATTTAATGTAAAATTCCTTAAAATCCCTTCCATGTATGGTAAAAGGGGCAGGGTGGGGATGGGGAAGAAGGAGACACGTAAATAAATATGGATTATCTTATTTATCAGCTATCTTCTTCATTCTATTCAGTATAGACACAGCTTTGGTCATAGTTTGGTAACTTTTCACATAGCTGATTTTTAATATGTATTTTAAAAATAATATGGCTTTCTGGGCACCTAGGTGGCTCAATCGGTTCAGTGTGTGTCTTCGGCTCAGGTCATGATATTGTGGTCTTTGAGGTTGAGTCCCCGCGTTGGGCTCAGAACCTGGAGCCTGCTTCGGATCCTGTGTCTCCCTCTCTCTTGTCCCTACCCTGCTCATGTTCTTTCTCTCCCTCCCTTTCTCTCTCTCTCTCTCAAAAACTAAATAAACATCTTAAAAATTAAAAAATAATAATATGGCTTTCTACATGAAAGCCACATGCTAGAAATAGACTCAAGAAGGAACAAACAGTCATTGGAAGATAATCAGATTAGGGAATAAATTCAATTAGAAGAGTTTATATTAATAGACTTTATAAGATACCAGGTTAATCTGATTCAAAAGTAGTTCTAGATGTTAAAATTAATGAGGAATTGACTGGCTTCTTTGTTCAAGAAACTTAGCTATTGCCACAAGATGTTAGAATAAGAAAAGGCAAAAGAAAGAGATCTGGAAGTAAATTCCTGGCATGCTAGAAGGAACAGAGGTCGTTTTCTGGGACCATAAAACAGGTGTTACGTGATGCACTATTTTTTTTTTTTTTTTTGGTGCTTCTGCTTCAATGGATAAATTGATGTTCACAATAGTAAGAGACAAGCTGCTTGAAGTGTCCTTCACTGAAAAGAGTAATGTATTATTTGTGATTCATATTTTTGACTTCATGGATTCAACATAGTTCAGTGTCCTTCCTCCAAAATAGACCTTTGAGTGAAATGAACATTTTATCTTTTTTTTTTTTTCATTAATTACTAGAAGAAACTCAACTGTACTTTTGGTAGAATAGATCTGAGAATATACATTTTGAAACATGTTTGCTTAGGGAAACAACTGTGAGAGGCGAAGATATTCCGAAAGAACAAAAAAAATTTTTAGGTTCCAAAATTGAAATTTTTATTTTATTTTTTTAGTTTTTACTTATTTTTGAGAGAGACAGAGGCAGAGTGTGATCAGAGGAGGGGCAGAGAGAAAGGGAGACAGAATCTGAAGCAGGTTTAGAACAGTCAGCACAGAGCCTGATGCAGGATTCAAACTCATAAACTGAGATCATGGCCTGAGCCGAAGTCTGATGATCAACCAACTGAGCCACCCAGGTGCCCCCGGAAATTGAAAATTTTAAAGGTACTTCTTATTAACCAATACATTTTGTTTTTATTTATTTATTTTTTTGGACTTATACATGTTAATGTTTCAATCATAATAATGACAGTGACTGACTTTAAGTGAACTGAATATTTTGCCTAATGATTTTCATGTATTTATTTATGTAAATACATTTATTTTAAAAAAGCAATAGGTGTAACTTGTGACACATCTTGTGATTTTTTTTCTGTTCTAATAATGTGTTCTTTTTTTCATCAAATTTACATTATGAACTATCTAATTCTTTAACTGAGAGTTAGTAAATGTTTATTCATTTTCTGTAATGAATGAGGACACTTTAAAGAGAATTTGGGATTGTGTATCTGATCTCAAATGACATAAATTTTGACAGCATTTAGTCTGTGTATAGTGTTTCAGCATCCTAATGAAAGAAAATGGGGGAAAACTAGAAAGTAAGAGGGTAAGTAATGCTACAGCTGTTAGGTGGTAAAACAAAACTTTTAAGTTCTGTCGACTGGTTAGGAAATGTACAAACAACAGATATTTGTCTAGGTCTGGAATTTAGCAATGACTCTAATGATCTTTATTCTGTGTTTTCAACTAGTTTTATAAGGAGGTGTGGAAGGGATATTATCCTTTCAATGAACTTTAAAATTTTACCCATGTTTCACATTGAAATGCACTAAAAGAGTAGCCCGAACTGACTGGCACTAAACACAGAGAATGAGAATAACCTGTAAGACTAAATAGAGATTTAAACAGCGTGGTGGGAAATGCAGGTGGTGGTACAGTGGTCATCTGGAAAGAAGAGAGAGTCACAAGAACAGAAAAGGAAAATGGCTTTGTAATTCTCATGGGTAATTCTGAGTAACTGCCAGATTAGATTTTCCTTTTTATTAGTATTTTAACAGGAAATTATTTCAAATAGGATTTAAATTAAAAGAAACATTTCTGAACCTCTGATGTGGAGAGTAAACTAGATAAAAAGTAACACAATTGGTTTCTATAAAGAGAAACCAAGAACTGAAAGTCATAAATTAGTTTTTCTTCAATTCAGTACTAAAGAACTTTGTTTTTTCTTCTAAGATTATGCAGTCAGCTTATTTCAAAAGGCCATTTAAAAAGCAAGATTGGATTTTTGGAAGAAAGCACACAAATACCAGTAGCCGTCTATGATCTTGAATGACAGACTAGAGCAGAAAAAAGAACATGATATGAATTATTTAATGTCAGTTCTGTCATTGCATTCATGTTGCCAAAGCTGAGTATTTTAGCTAAGATTCTGTATCTTGTAACAATTTAACAAATGATTACTATGTTTCTAATTCCTTTGTTATTTGAGAATAGTTGACATACAATGTTACATAAGTTTCAGAAGTAAATCTTTGTGATTTGACAAGTTTCTATATAATGCTGTGTTCCCCACTGGCGTAGCTACCATCTGTCCCTTTACATCCCTACTACAATATCATTGACTTTATTTTTCATGCTGTGCTTTTTTTTAATTGAAAAAAAATTTTCAATGTTTATTTGCGTTTTGAGAGACCGACAGAGTGTAAGCAAGGGAGGGGCAGTGAGAGGGAGACACAGAATTCAAAGTAGGCTCGAGGTTCTGAGCTGTCAGCAAAGAGCCTGATGTGGGGCTTGAACTCACGAATCACAAGATCATGACCTGAGCCAAAGTCAGATGCTTAACCAACTGAGCCACCAAGGCATCCCTCTCATGCTGTGCTTTTTTTTTTTTTTTAATTTTTTTTTTCAACGTTTTTATTGTATTTATTTTTGGGACAGAGAGAGACAGAGCATGAACGGGGGAGGGGCAGAGAAAGAGGGAGACACAGAATCGGAAACAGGCTCCAGGCTCTGAGCCATCAGCCCAGAGCCTGACGCAGGGCTCGAACTCACGGAACCGCGAGATCGTGACCTGGCTGAAGTCGGACGCTTAACCGACTGTGCCACCCAGGCGCCCCTCTCATGCTGTGCTTTTTATTCCTGGGCCTTATTCATACCATAACTAGAAGCCTATTTCTGCCATTCCCCTTTACCTATTTTACTTACCCCCTCACTCCTCTGTTCCCCTGTCCTCTTGTGATTTTGGTTATCCCTTGCGTCTCAGTGCATTTTTGTGCTGCTCTTCATAATTATAACTATAATCATAGGGTCCTACTTGGTTAACCAGTACTTAGCATTTTACTAGCAACTGTTAACACATATATTAGGTTTATAGACTTGCATACATGTTTACACACACATACACACACACACATACATGCATGCACATATTAGAGAGGTAGCTCCTATTTAGTTGCAAAGTAACTAGAGTTTTGTGACCCAGTACTTTATTTGTGAAAAATAAGGGCTATGAGACGTGTGAATATTAAGTAATATTTTTTATCTTAGGAACAGGTAGTGATTTCAGAATTTTATTTTATGAAAATGTATTAAAAAAGAAGTTTTACATGAGGAAGTCATCTCTTAAAATTATTTATATTCTGTTACCATTTTCCTTCTGACTTAGCTTCTCAGTGTTCCTGTGAACGATCAGCACGAATGAGTGTTGTCCGTGATTCTTTGTTGCAAAGTGTGGGCTTTGTGTTCACATACAGAGACAGTTGTTAAAATGTATCAAATAATAAGATTTCTCTGGGCGATTCTAACATAAATCAGGTTCCTAAGAAATCAGATACTAATGTGGGTTATAAATGTTTGCTGATGGGATGTGGTTGGAAATGCTCCTGAAGTTGTAACACCAAATAGCATGCAACAGTGAGCAGAGGGTTAAGCTGGAGATTTCCTGACATGTTATAGGCCAATGTCTTGAAGAAAACAAACAGAAAGCCCTACTTTTTAGTGAGTGCTGTGGTACCACTCTCTCTGAGAAAAGAGAAGGACTGTGGCAATGGTACTTTCTCAGATAAGTTGGACTAGAAAGGAATTCTAGTAAGTTCTGGGGAGGGTATGCTAAGTAGTTGAATTTCAATTTGAACAAGGGTTCTTGTGGGTAAAAGACATTAAGGATATTCTTAAAATAACATTTATATAATTGTGTATCATCTTTTTTGTTTTAAAAAAAGATCTAACTGATACAGTATTGAAGAGGATGAGGAAATAAAACTTATTTTGAGAGACGGTATAACTTTAGTAAGTTGGAAAGATACAAGTTCCAGTTTCAGTCCTGCCTCTTACTAATCACGTAGACCTTTGTCACATTTAACCTTACTCAGCTCAGTTTCCCCTGTGGAATGAAGATACCCAATAGGGTTTGGAGGGCATTTGTAAAGAGGAATATTAATTTTAAAAGATGAACACCCCAAAATATTATGAAGATACTTGAAGAGAGAGGAGATGGAGTATAGAAGTGAGTTTGAGAAGTTTATAGGTGGAAGATGTCTTTATTCCAGGACTGAAAAAAATTCAAGAGACCTTAGGGATTGTGCCTGGAAGCTAAGGTAAATTTAAAGAAAGGAATAAACAAATAAAGGGGAAAAAAGAAGTATATAGTTCATTTTCTAAGTAATGATTAAAACCAAAGTAATCCTTAAAAGACATATCTCTCTCTCTCTCTGATTATTGTTTAAAAGAAAGATTAAGTACAATAATTTGAATTATTTTGATAAGTTGATTTTAAAATAAACTCCAGGTTCAATTGCAGTTAAAAGAAAAATTCTTATGGGGCACGTGGGTGGCTCAGTTTGTTAAGCGTCCAACTCTTGGTTTTGGCTCAGGTCATGATCTCACAGTGCTGTGAGTTCAAGCCCTGCATCGAGCTCTGCACTGACAGCATAGAGCCTGCTTGGGTCTGCCTCCCTCTCTATCTGCCCCTCCCCCACTTGCTCTTTTTCTCTCTCTCAAAATAAATTGTAAAAAAAAAATTAAAAAAAGAATAGTTATTAAATATATTAATTTACTGAAGGTCAGAGAATAAAAGTTCAAAAATATTTAATACAAATATTGAACTGTTAACTGACTTGTATGGCACAAAATGGAAAAACAATGGGTCATCTCATTTCATTCATCGTTAGTGATCTAAACATTTAAGTAAAGATTTTGCATATTAACCTAGCAGTACATGATAATAATAATTCACTTGGCCAATTGAGCTATGTTATAGAGATAGAAAGTGGCTGAAATTAGGAATTTCATTTATACAACTTTTATATCAATGCATTAAAAGAGGGGAAAATGTTTATATGTAAGAGGCTGAAACTGTAAAATGATATAGTAATAATTTCAAATAAAAATTCTAACTGACATAGTAATAAAAATATTACCTAAGAATGGTAGAGATTTCTTACTAAAATTCTAGAAAAATTATTTTATTCAATAATGACATATTAAGATATATAGAAATATTAAGCTCTTTTTTTAGAAGAAAAAGATAGGTGTATCATTACCACCATTATTATTCAACATTGATTTGACATTCAACATAATGGAATAATTCACTAAAATGAAAAGCTGCTTTTAGCAAATGGTGCTGGGAAACTGGGCATCCAGTAGACAAAAATTTAAAAGAAATATAAACCTCAAACTAATTCTCACACCATCTGCAAAAAGTAACTCAAAGTGCATCAGGAGCTTCCATGTAAAATATAAAACTATGACCCTGTTAGAAAAAAGAAATGTAGGAGAAAATCTTCAGGACCATGAATAGGTGATGCACTCCTGGTTTTGACAGCAGAAACATCATTTATAAAAGGGAAAACTAATTAAAAAATTGGACCACATTGATTTAAAAGCCTTTTCTCTGGAGCAGTCCTTTTTAAGAAAAGGAAAAGACAAGATAGAGACTTGGAAGAAATATTTGAAATTAAAATATCTGACAAATGATCGGTATCTAGAATAAAGAACTTTCTAACTCAACAGTTCAGCCAACACACAAGCAAAAGCAATCCAGTTAGAAACAGAGGGCATTAACAGACATTCCATTAAAAGAGACACACTGTTTACATTCACATTAATTCACATTAAAAGATGTTCATCAGCTCTTAGGGAAATGCAAATTATAACCACAATGGATGTCATTACATTTATATGACAATAGCTAAATTAAACACACACACACACACACACACACACACACACACACACACACACACACATTGTGGCAAGAATGCAGAGGAATTGGATCTATATATTGCTGTTGAATATGCAAAATAATGCAACTACTCCAGACCAGAAAAACCTATGGTATTTTCTGGCAAAACTGAACATATGCTTACCATGTGACTAAGTAGTTGCACACTGTGGCATTTATCCCAAAGAAAGGACAATTTATTGTCATACAAAGCCTGTTAATGCTCAAAGGGGCATCTGGTGGCTCAGTTGGTTGTGCATCTGGCATGCTTTGGGCTCAAGTTGTGATCCCAAGGTCATGAAATTGAGGCCCACATTGGGCTCCTGAGCATGGAGTTTGCTTAAGATTCTCTTAATGTCTCTCCCTCTGCCCCTCTCCCCCACCTGTACTCTCTTTATCTCTCTAACATTAAAAAAAAATGCTCATAGAAGCTGTAGTCATAATAATTCAAAAACTATAAAGGACAACCCAGATGTATGTCAACAGGTAAGTGGTTCAAGAAACTGTAGTACATTTGTGCCCTAGAATATTACTCAGAGATAAAAAGACACAGAGTACTGATACACTCAACAACTTAGGTGGATCTTAAGGGAATAATTTTGAGTGGAAAACAAAAATTTCAAAAAGCTTGCATATTGTATGATCCTTTTACCTAGTATTCTTGAAATAACAAAATTGCAGAGATGGAAAATAGATTAGTGTTTGTCAAATGGTTGCAGAGGGAGGCCATGGTAATAAAAGTACAGTTCTATCTAGTGATAGAACTGTTGAGTATCTAACTGATGCTGGTTATATATGATAAAATTGCATAGAGCCAGAGACACTCACACACACACACACACACACACACACACACACACACACGTACACAAATGAATGCATGTAAAATGTGAAATCTATCTGAATAATTTTGATACAGTGTATAAATATCAATTTTTCTGATATTGATTATGCAAGGTGTTGCATGTTATTGAGGGGAACTGGATGAAGTACATAAATAATTTTCTGTGTTATTTCTTTTTTTAAAAATTTTTTAAAGTTTATTCATTTTTTTGATAGAGACAGAGCGTGAGTGGGGGAGGGGCAGAGAGAGAGAGGGAGACACAGAATCCAAAGCAGACTCCAGACTCAAACTGACAGCATAGAGCATGATGTGGGGCTTGAACTCACGGACCGTGAGATCATGACCTGAGCTGAAGTTGGACGCCCAACCGACTGAGCCACCTAGGCACCTCTGTCTGTGTTATTTCTTAAAACTGCATATGAATCTGCAAGTACTTTAAAATCGTATATTATATATATGCATTATATATAATATAAAATAAGAATGAGAATTCTGTTCACAGTAATAAACATATAATTATAACTAAATCTAATAGAAAAAGTAAAAGATATATATGAAAAATAGAAGCTGCGGTATTATAGGGGTGCCTGAGTGGCTCAGTTGGTTAAGTGTCCAACTTCAGCTCAGGTCATGATCTCATGGTTCATGAGGTTGAGCCCCACACCGGACTCTGTACTGACAGGTCATAGCCTGGAGCTGCTTCAGATTCTGTGTCTCCCTCTCTCTCTGCCTGTCCCCACTCACGCTCTGTCTTTCTGTCTGTCTCTCAAAAAAATAAATAAATAAACATTTAAAACATTTTTTAAAAAAGATACAATATTATAAATGTACATAAAATTTAAGTGGTATAAGTAGTTCTAAATTAAAAGCTATAATATTACACAATGGTTAAAATTTTCCAATTTTCTGTGCATATGTGGGGCAGTTTTAATAAGATCTTCAATTTGGAAGGTTGAAATATGATTTTAAAGACATATAAAGAAAGATGTTTGCAAATTATTGATATATAATTTGAAATATTATTTGAAAATAAGATTATTTGCTGTGGTGCCCTTGACTTGTAAGATATTTTTTCACATTAACATCTATATTTGTATTGTAAAAGATCCCATAACAAAATATGTATAAACATCTGTATCATAAAAGATACAATAGACAAAATATGGGGGAGTTTGGGTGGCTCAATTGGTGGCTTCAGCTCAGATCATGATCTCACGGTTTGTGGGTTCAAGCCCTGCATCAGGCTCTGTGCTGAAAGCTCAGAACCTGGAGCCTGCTTCCGATTCTGTGTCTCCCTCTCTCTCCCTCCCCCACTCCTGCTGTCTCTCAAAATTAAATGGAAACATTAAAAAAATTAAAAAACAATAGACAAAATATGTGGAATTTACCTGGGAACAGAAACAAAAATCTTTGTCAGAAAAACAGGTGTGTGTTTATTTAGACAAATGTATAGTGACTTGTATCTACCATGACAGATCATACAGATCATACAGAATAGTTTCACTGCTCTAGAAATCCTCTGTGTTCCACTTATTTTTCCTCCCACCCCTGCTCCAAAACTCCTCACAGCCACTGATATTTTTAGTATCTCCATAGCTTGCCTTTTTCAGAATGTTACATAGTTGGAATCATATAATGTATATAGCCTTTTCAAATTATCTTCTTTTAGGGCACTGGGGTGGCTCAGTTGGTTAAGCATCTGACTTTTGGTTTTGGCTCAGGTCATGATCTCACAGTTTCATGGGTCAAGGCTCCACATCAGGCTCTGCTTCCATAGCACAGAGCCTGCTTGGGTTTCTCTTTTGCCCTCTCTCTCTGCTCCTCCCCCACTCACACTGCCTCTGTCTCTCAAAATAAATATTGTTTTATTTTACTTAATAATTGGCATTGGCAGTTCTTCCATGTCTTTTCATAGTTGATAGCTCATTTTTTATCACTGCATAATATTCTGTCATCTGGATTTATCTATTTGTCTATTCATTCACCTAGTGAAGGACATCTTGGTTCTTCCAAGTTTGGGGAATTATGCATAAAGCTGCTATAAACATTCATCGCCAGAGTTTTGTGCAGACATAGGTTTTCAACTCCCCTAGGTCAATACCATAAATCACAATTGCTGGATTGTATGTTTAGTTTGGGTAGAAACCGCTTAACCCTCTTCCAAAATGTCTGTAGCACTTTGCATTCACTCTAGCAATGGATGAGAGTTGGTAATTTAATTTATAACTTAGGCCTTCTCTAATTCCCTCTGCAAGATCTTTCTCTTCCTTTCTTTGAACTTCTGTAATACTCTCTATCTTTATTCTGACATTTATCATATTCCTTCTTGCTTTGAAATAAACTATTACAAATTTTCTAATTCATTAGCTTCAAAAAACTGACACAAGATAAGTGTCTAATCTAAGAGTTATTTATCCTGAATCCCTCAGGACAGATAGGTCTCTAGCATCTTACAGTAAGTTCTTCATTTAAAATTTTGAAAATTAAAGGTCCATTATCTGTTGAATGAATGAAGAAAGTTCAAATTTTGATGTGTCAGACT
This sequence comes from Leopardus geoffroyi, assembly GCF_018350155.1. NCBI lineage: Eukaryota > Metazoa > Chordata > Mammalia > Carnivora > Felidae > Leopardus > Leopardus geoffroyi. The sequence goes on along the minus strand of NC_059328.1, from coordinate 122,440,953 downwards.
ATCAAATGGGGCATTTTGTTTTGAAAATCCATATATAATCCCAATGCCCTATGCTAGGCTTGGCATCATACAATTCTCACTATTGCCATTAGTAATATTCTTTCCAGGTGTTTTGTAGTGATTATTTTGTGGGTTAAATACATGGCTGACTCATGTGAAAGGAAATTGCATTTGAAGTTATTGATTCTCTACCACAGCTTTTCAGCTGGAAGAAACAAAAGCTCTCACTGCAATAAGGCTGAACCTTTAAAAAACAATATCTAATGAGGTTAGTATATGTCTTTGACATTTTAGTATCAACCAGAGTGAAGGTCACAGCTGAAAGGTAACAAAGATGATTTTATACAGTAAATAAAAAATGCTATTGAAAAGAAAATGAAATACTGCTCACTTTTTATCGCCTCTAGTATCAAAAGCATGTTTGTTATGCCTGATTTGGGTACTTCATCCATATTGTTCTTCCATTTCATAGATTTTTGAATTGAAAAGGGGAGTGCACTTAGTTTTTATGTCAGGGGCCTATATAAATGTGTGCTTTTTATTAATATTCTGCAATTGTATTATTTGAATTTTTATGTTTATCTTTTAAATCTATTTAGTGTTTGTTTGGTAGTAATTGTGGGAACATGGTATTCGTTCTGTTTGGTGAACTTCCTTCTGAGTTGGGAAGTTTCTTTATCATTTATATTATGACCCTCAACTCTTTCATTTTTGGTGTTTACAACAAAAAATATAAGTTTAGCATTAGGAGAATATGTCAAAGTGGTTTTGGAAAGTAATGGAATGGATTATGGTTAAACCACGAAAAATGTGTGGGCACAATGCACAACAGGAATTCTTAATTGCTTTTATATTATATATCACTACATAACAAGGGATTGATCTATTAAATTTGTGCTAGATGAAGATAATTATAATATTTAAAATAATTTAATGAAAACGTTCATGAAACAAAAAGCTTCAAATGCCAAAGGCCATATTAAAATGACTATGTTGTCCTCAACATATCTTTGAAACAAAATATTCCAAATTTTATAATTCATTAGTTTTGAAAACTAACATAAGACAAGTGTCTAATCCAAGATTTGTTTTATTTTAGATGAACTCACAAATTCATCAGAAACCAGATTGTCTTTAGAAGACCTCTTCAGGAAAGATTTTGTGCTTCATGACCCAGAAGCTCGGTGGATCAATGGTATGTGCACACATCTGTATGTGCTGTATTTCTTGTGAGTTCCATGTAACTAAAATGAAATAATTATATTTGGTAGCTAATATTTTAATTAACATGCTTCAGCAATTATATATACCAATGTACCATTTAATCAGAAATTAATACCTTGGCTCATGTGAGAGAAAGCCAGTTCCTAAGATAGGTCATCATTCAAATTATTTTCAAGTATTAGATTGTTCTATATCTGCAGTGCCTCATGATTGCTAGTTATGTGACTTTAAGCATGTGCTAAATCTTAACATTTCTCTGGATAATGCTTTTTGGTGTGGAAATCTATACTTGTAGAAGTATAGATTTTGGGAGGCTGCGTATGTAAATGCTTCAAATTTGGCAATCAGATTAGTTTTCTTTTCTCTGTGTGGCTTTTCTTTTTAAGTTTAAGTGCTACAAACTTGGGAGAATCTTTGCAAAGTTGAAATACTTACATATGACATGGAAATCTATTGCACTTTCTTTTTCTGGCTTGGTAAAAAAAAAAAACCCAAAAGACAAAAACAAAACAGAACAAAAAAAGCATCTCAGTTCTTCTTAGGTTAGTTCTGATTTTATTATTGTCAAAAGTTTTAAAAAAGCTTTTAGATTTAAAAAGGAACAATGAAAAATAAAAACCACTGAATGGCTCTATGGACTTTGGTTTTTCTTAATGAAAGGTAATAGGGGAAATTATTGGATAAGAAATGTGTTGGTAAAAAGGAAGTCATGTGTCCATTTCTTGAATATTCCAGTTTGCCTGACCATTCTAATCACTGTGGTTAGATAGCTGTTAATCTTTGCCCTTCACTTTATTTAGAGATAATAACTGTGCTTGTTTTCAAGGCATAGACTAGATTATTTGTATGACAGATAAAAGGAGATTTGCTTTTTCATCTAATAAAGATCATCTTACATACAGCCCATTCTTTCTTCTCTAATATTCTAATTAAGTGCATTTATGCCTGCAAATTAAATGTTAATTCGTGGAAGCTATAAAAAGGATGTAAGGGAGGAGGCCAAATCATACTTGTTTACCTGGCCCTGATACAATTCCTGGAGATCAGAAGACACTCATGATTTGAATAAATGAATGAATATATTTAATTGAAGTCCACTGTTATTTTTAGATAAACTCAAGTTTCAGTTGAAATTGGTTGGGATATGAATGTGTGCCATGGGGATGGTGTTATTGATAGAGAAAACAAAATAGCATTTTATTAACTTATTTGTATATTTTCACTTTGAATTGTTCACAATTTTGGGATTTGCCACATTGTTGCCTTGCATTTATGATTACTTTAGACATACACTGTATTTATTTCACATGAGCCCCATGTCTAAAGAAGGCTAATGGAGAGGTATATCATTACCAGTCATTGCATGGATGTCTCACAAATGTTTCTTCTGTTTTTAATTTCAAAATCGTCTTTGCACTTGCTAGCACTTCTATTTTCTATTAAAGGAGATGACATAAAAATTGTGGAAAAAATCAGGAGTCAATAGATTTGAACTGTTCAGCAATATTCTGTTTTATTTACCACGGTTTTGGCCAAACTATAGAAATTTGCATAGTCTTTGGAAATCAAGAAAAAAAATCATGGACTTTTCTCCTTTCTCAGGTGAACTTGGACTATTTAAAGAGGCATTTACTCCTGTGTATAACTGACACTTTGATATTGAAGTGCCAGAGGACTGGACAGATACTTAAGCAGTGAACTGCATGCTAAATTAAGCCACATTTCAATATCTAGGACACACATTCTACTTTAGCACTTTACAAGATACTAAAGTAACATATTTGCAGTCAGTTATTTTCATCATTTTTTTTTTCATGATTTCTTTACCAATCATTGGTAAACTTAATTTTGACAAAATATCTTAGGACAAAGCTGCAGTGTTCTTCTCATTATACTCTAAGTAAAACCTAAGACTTAACATGTTTATAAAATAATTTGGCTCAAAAACAAGCTTTTAAACAAGGTGAAACAAAATTTAAACTCTTAGAGGCAGATACTCTTTATAAATACCCCTGAAGAAATTGACATACTGTTAGTTAGTAGATTATATACTGGGTTGCTTTTCAAGTAGAGGAATAGATTTGTACTCATTCATTTCTCTTATCCAGCTCAGATCTGCTTTCTGGCAATCACTAGATACTTGGCCTATTTACATATTCCTCACATAGCCAGAAAATACAGTGGGAACTCTGGATAAAATGTGTAACCTTGGCCTCATTATCACAGATTATATCAAAAGGTGAAATGTGATCTTTCTATTTATGAGATGTCTCACTAGGTTTTCTTAGTATATGCATGGCTTAAAGGAGTCAAAGCTGAGCTTATTTGGAAGCTTCATTTGATTCTTGGAGGTCACCTAGGAGCACTTACTGCATTACTGGTCAAGGAGAAGGAGGGAGTCGAGATGGCCCTGACGTGTCTAGGTTGTTGTGAAGCAATGTCATTCATTATGCTGCTTCTCAACTAATATATCTGTGAATGTCACTGCAGCCTTGGATAGGTGCTCATATTCATGGTTAGCTTAACAACTCTCTTCCCCCAAATCTGCTCATATCCTTGAAATCTCCATTTTTATAGCATCTTTTTCCTAGTTACATCACCTTGAAACCTGGAAATCCATCTTCCTATAACATTATTCATCTCCCCACATACATTTGATGATCAATCAATCATCAAAAAAAGACCTAACATTAATTGAGGGCCTTCTGTGTTAGGCTTTGTGCTAGATACTTTCTATACATATTTCATGAATAGCATGTAAAGTTAAGCTACGAACCCCAGAAAACTGAAACTTAAGCAAAAAGTATGTATCCAAAAACACAGCTGATAAGAGATGGACCCTGCTTTCCTCACTATGTTTAAGTCTAAAACTCAACTTCTTTCATTGTTTGACTCTGAGATGCCATACCAGTCTCCAGTACACTTTTCAGCTGCTTTGATAATCTCATTGCTATGGATTTCATTGCTGTTAATCCTGTTATCTTTAATATTGTGGTAACGTCCTCTCCATAGGTATATCTATACGATGTTAATTTATGTGGTCACTAAAAGAAAGATAGATATTTGTTGACATGTTTATGATATAAAAAGTGAATAAAGACGTCTTCAAAACAGTGTTGATGGCATGTTATATCATATCATCTGTATGTGATATGTGTGCAGATGGCTATGTGCATATGGCTGGATTTTGGCCTGCCTTTTTTTTTTTTCTTTTTGCCTATACATTATTCTCTCTAAATTTTCTTTAATACATGTGTACGTTTATGTGATTTTTATAACTAATTAAGAAAGAGAATGTCCTTCCAATTTTTTAGTCTCGTGGATCTCCAACCAATCCCTCCATCAGTCTCCTTCTCCTGTAAACTAAAACTTTATAAGGCCCAGCTAAAAACTGTTAATGCATTTCTCAAAAAACATCAGATGGACCCCATTGAATAAATTTCAAACTCTTCCCTTTATAGCAAGCCTCTTAGAATTAAGCTCAGCCTCTTGTCTACTATTCTGCTTTACATTGTATTTCAGACACATTGAACTTCTTGATGTTTTTCATAAGCTCAAAAGCTTTCTTGCTCTATGCCTTTGCCTACACTATTTTCTCTGCCCCAATCTCTTCCCTAATCTGAAAACCCAAATTTTATCCCACTTGAAACCCAGTGCCCAAAGAGCCAGTGACTATTTTTCCTGCCAGCTGTGAGGGTCACCATCGTCTTCTAAACATCTAAACCTCTTGGGGCGCCTGGGTGGCGCAGTCGGTTAAGCGTCCGACTTCAGCCAGGTCACGATCTCGCGGTCTGTGAGTTCGAGCCCCGCGTCAGGCTCTGGGCTGATGGCTCAGAGCCTGGAGCCTGTTTCCGATTCTGTGTCTCCCTCTCTCTCTGCCCCTCCCCCATTCATGCTCTGTCTCTCTCTGTCCCAAAAATAAATAAACGCTGGAAAAAAAAAAAAAATTTAAACCTCTAAACTCTCCCATATAGAGACTTCTACCTTGATTATAATTATAACATACCTCATCTCCTTTAATACAGTGCTTCTAAAACTATTGTGAAATGTCACTATTTTTAAATTTAATTAATTTGTTTTTATATCTGACCCTTGAAAAGCACTGGGTTGGGAGTGCCTATTAATATAAATAGTTGATTAATACATATTTTATGGATTACATGTATTATATACTGTATTCTTATAATAGAGTAAGAGAGAAAAGAAAATGTTCTTAAGAAAATCATAAGGAAAAACAAACAGTACAAGATTAGGGGTAACTGTTAACATAAACAGTAGATTAATATTAGTAGATTAATACATATTTTATATATTATACTTATCATATACTGTATTCTTATAATGAAGTAAGGTAGAGAAAAGAAAATGTTGTTAAGAAAATCATAAGGAGGAGAAAATACACTTAGAGCACTGTCGTGTATCCAAAAAAATCTGCATGTAAGTGGACTCACATAATTCAAACCCATGTTGTTATTTCAAATGTGGCATGAATCAATACTTTTGAAAAATACAACAAAAGTAAATTACTAAAAAAAAGATTCCTACATATTCCAAATACAACCCCAAATTCTACCTTACTCTATTCAAGAGTTCTAAAATTATATTTCAAAAATATATTAAATAAAAATGTAATATTGGAATTTAAAAAAAGAACTTTAAATATATCTTTGGAAGACTGGATACAGGCAGTTAATAGAGAGTATTGATTTTACTCTTCTTTTTGTGAGTCCTAAATCAGAATTAAACAAATATTGAGAGAGAGAGAGAGAGAGAGAGAGAGAGAGAGAGAGAAATGATTCATATTATATGCCTGTTCTCAGATTTGGAAGAAGCACTAGCCTTGCTGTTTTAAAGATTTTAATGTAATAAATGAGCTTGCCTCCTTCTTGTTAATTAATCTAGGCTAGACTGATGACAACACTACTTACTGAGGATAAACTTTATCTAGATTATTTCTACTTTTTGTTATGTTAATATTCATAGTAGAGAAGAAATCAGTCTCTAAAATAAGGATGATAGTGGGGGAAATTTTTAATGCAGTTTTGGTAACCTCAGTTTACTCATTTTGAGCTTTTACCCATAACAAATCAGGCGATAACTTGAGAACTTTATCTTCAACTCTTTACCACTAGCCAGTTTCAAAATTTATCCTGTAGGGTATAGATCCTTTAAATCACCTTTTGATAAAAAAATAGATTTTGGATTTTAAATACATATGGGTTCTAGTAGACAAACTGATGTTAAATTATACAATTGTGAAATGAGGTTTTATTGTGTAGAGCTAGTCTGTCACTGCCTTACCCACTAGTTCAACTATGCAGTGAGATTAGTCCACTTACACATTTGGGCCTGCAGGGATGTCAGATTGCCCTTGGAGTTTCTAAATGTGTGCTCTCAATTAACCTTATCCCATTGTGGACCAGTGGCCAACCCTTTACTTGCTGACTGTAGTTTGCCAACATCAGCTCTAAGAGACAGAAAGCCCTGAGGAGAGGTGCTTATATCGTATTCATGTTTGAGTCACCCCAGCAGTTAGCACCCTGCCTGGACTCCTCGTCTGCTCAGTAAATAGTTTACTTAGTGTAGTGGAGTGAACTATTATATTTTCCTTGATATATAAACGTGGGCCCCTTGATCCATAATCAGTACAGGATTCAGTTCGGCTCCTTTTCTCATGATATGCCTAGATTTTCCTCTGATCTGTGCAAACCTGTCCTTCCCCGTGTCCACCCAGCATGTAAGCTGTTGCACATTGTTTTTGAAAAATGGCTATTTGGGAGGAGCAATGATATGTGAGGCTCTGGATTTAATCATGACTTTATTGGACTTCTGTTAGAACCAGTTCAACCCATCTCCCAAGTGATGTCCAAAAACAGATATTTAAACCTGTTATCTTTTATGTGATCTGTGACCGTATGACATATTGATATAGGGAAGTCACTAAAATGAGACAAGCCAGGGTCTCAGCAATTTTTTATAGCCTACCAAGGCTTGTGTTTTGTTTTGTTTTCATTTAAACTGAGGGTTCCTATATGTAGAAACATGGTGAAAATTAAGTAAGCAAAAATGTGTGAATAGCAAAGATAACAAACATAAAGGCAAGAAAAAAATAAAGGAAAGGTAAGAAAATGTGTAAGTAAAAAAGAAAGGTCTGAAGCCTAAAGATCTTTAAATAGTCAGTATCCTGAATAACCACTTTTAGAGATGATCCAGTCACCTGGTATTTCTCTGTAAATGCCCCCCAGCAGTCTCATCCCAAAGAACGGTGTCTGAGATACTGAACAGAAGGAGAAAAGCCATTGTTGTATTCTTAATGAAAAATAAATTATTGAAGTAATATCAATATTATTCCAATAATAGAGGAACTAATAATGGGAGAATCAAACAAATGAATCTCGTTTATTATTTTTTTGTTTGTCACTATTTCATCATGCTAGAATTTTGGTCTATCTGTTCAGTTTGGTTGTGTTGCAGAAACTTGGATTTTTTGTGCAAAGGGAGCTAGTTACAGCTTTGACAGCAATCTCACTCCCAGCCCTCCCTGGCAGAAGATTAACTTTTTTCCCTTATTTTTTGTTTGCTTTTACAAAAATAAAATTATAACCATCAATCAAAGTGTTATTCAAAAATGGTAGAATTGAATTCATGACTGTGAGGTTTGGGGGATAATTTGTATTTTTATTACAGCATAATTTATAAGGACAAAATATTGAATAGATAGCAAGTGTACAAAAGTAGGTATGTGATTAGATAATTCATCTTACGTCTGTTTTTCCATCTCTTTAAAATTGACCTTGTGAAAAAAAATAATGACATTAGAACAGCTCAGCATAAAATGTTAAGTGAAAGTAGTAGAATCTAGAATTACATGATCTTGCATAGAATTATACACACAGTACATTCACAATTACATTACATGCATGTTCACATATGTAGATACAAAGAAAATGATGTAAGAATTAAATATGCTAACATATCCAGTAACTTTCTGATGGAGTGATTATGAGTTACTGTTTTTAATTTTTCCTCCTCTGTTGTCTCTTATCGAAATTTGAACAAGTATGTTGTTACTTTTGTAACATGTAAATAATTACTAAAATTATCATTAAAATGTAAATTCAGCTAGCTAAATGTTTTGTCACTGTGTAGGGTACTTATTTACTGTGTGAAAACAAGTTAGGTATGTGATGTCAAATGATGAGTGCTTAGAATGCCTGGCAGGGCTGAGGAGTGTGGAGGCCTACAAAATGTGAAAGAAGACACTATAAATAGAGTCTCATCTCTGGTATACCCAGAGATGAGCCCCCACCCCTGCAACACTGGGATAAAAGATAGACTCTTCTCTTTTTGCCCAAAGACCAACGTGAGAGGTTCAGAGAGAAGCATAGGTTGTTACTGAGATTGGGAGAAGGGGAATGTTCTAAGAGCAATGCTGGACTTTTTTTCTTTTGTAATTTTTATTTGATTATAGTTGACACACAATGTTACGTTAGTTTTAGGTGTACAGCGTAGGGTTGGGCAGGTCTTTCTGTTATGCTGTGCTCCTCATAAGCATAGCTACCATCTGTCACCATGTAATGCTTTTGCAATACCAGTGACATATTCTTAATGCTGTATCTTTCATTCCTGTGACTTATTCTGTAACCAGAAGCCTGTATCTCCTATTCCCCTTCTCCTTTTTTCCCACACACCCCCTCCCCTGGCAACCATGTTTGTTCTTTGTATTTACACATCTGGTGCTGCTTTCTGTTTGTTTGCTTATTGTTTTGTTTTGTTTTAGATTCTACATTTCAGTCAAGAAGAATCAGACCTATACTGTTTTAAGGGGTGCAGATTCTTAGGACAGTAGTTTTACTCCCTCTTTCCCAAGAGTTTGGGACAGAATATTCCCTGTATTTTACTAGTGTTCTTTTTTCTCTCAGTGATAAAAACATATTAGAGAGAATTGATTAGTGAGGTTAAGGATATAGTTAATTGTTATCCTGGTCATTGTTCTTTTTTTTTTTTTTTTTGGAGTAACATATGTCAAAATATCTTACAATCTTACATAATTTCCTGTCAAGATTAAAAAGTACATACAAAAGTATACCATTAAAACATTTTTACGTATCTCTAATTACCAAAGATGTTTTCCTTATTGCTTTATGACTTATATGTCATATTGTGCTTTTACTGAGCTTTAATCTACATTAAATGACTTGGAATAAAAAAATAAAATCAAGATATTTTCTATAAAAATCATACTATGGCAACCTTATATACTAACTGCGAGTATTCAAATTTTTGTTTGAAATTCAAATCTAAATAGTTTTTAAAGGAAATATTTTTAAGATTCTAGCTTATCTTAAAATGACATAATTTATACTAAACACTGAGAGAGAATAGGGAAGTGGATTTACCCATAAAATTCAGTGTTAACATTTCAAGGAAAAAAATTTCAGGAAAACGATAGTTCTATGTTTTATAAATACAATGATTACCTTAGAGAATTTAAAGGGAGATGGAAGTAGAAACCAGACTTTAGATTAAGAGAACTAAACTTTCATGTTACAACCTACTTTTCAAATAGGAAACTGTGTTTGGTTTTCCTTCAAAGAAGGAAAAAGGAATCTGAGTTCGATGAAACAGTTGTGTTTAAAGTTAATCAGCAAGCATTATTTAGTTTTAACTGTAGGCCCTGCACAGGTTTTTGTATATTTCAAGTGGGATCTGTGGGCATTTGAAAGGTTTGTGACAAAATAAATAGTGTTCTGATAGACATAGTGCATTTCACACAATTGTGGTTGCTCTAGGCTTTGTAGGCCCAGGGACCGAGTTTGTCAACACAAATGTAGATTAATAGACACTTTGACATTGACACCTACCTTTCCATCAATTTATTCATTTATCTTTTTATACATTAAAGACTATTTATGGGGTATTGCCAACAATGCTTATGGATACAAAAGCATAAAGGTGTGTGCTCGCTTCGGCAGCACATATACTAAAATTGGAACGATACAGAGAAGATTAGCATGGCCCCTGTGCAAAAGCATAAAGGTGAATAGAGACAGCCTTTCACACTGGGAAATTATGAATATTAGGATTCTTTCTCCATTGTGCACAGTATCTTTTCTGATATCTAGGGTTTAAAGAAGTGAAATTAGTAATCAAAGGCTGTAATCGGGCAGAACTTAGAAATAACGAGATTTATAAGACATATTCAATCCAAAGCGTGATGAGGTTTGATTAACATTTTTTTTCCCCAGTATTGGAAACATATATCCATGTCCCACATCTTTCTCTCAGGTATGATAGAGGAGACACACTAGTACATTTTGCTTTTAGAAATATTCTTTGTTCTTTTTACCTCCACTTTACTTGATATAGTCTTCACCTGTATGTATTAATAGTTATTACTAACATACACGTGTACCACTGACAAGTTTACAAGATACAAAATATGAGTAAGGTACCTAGAGGATTTAGAAACTAGATGAAAATTCAGTGATAGACTTCTGGATTATTTTTTGAATCATATAAAACAGTTGGAACTGTAAGAAATTAATTTGAGGTAACGATAACTAGAGGTCCTTATGGAAGAGATGAAGTTTGGTGTCCCTGTAGATCGCATGTGAGCATAGAAGAAAGAGGGCGTTGCTGGGAAAACAAGACTGTATTGTGACAATGTCATAGATATTACCAAAATATGTAGGATTAAAGGATGCTATTGCTGTGTGTGTGTTGTAAGTGTGTGTTTAAATTAATGGTGAAAGAACATGAGGCACATGGATGGCTCAGTCAGTTGAGCGTCCAACTCTTGATTGCTGCTCAGGTCATGATCTCATGGTTCATGGGAACAAGCCTGGCATCAGGCTCTGTGCTCACTGTATGGAGCCTGCTTGGGATTCTCTCTCTGTCCCTTTTTCTCTATCCCTGCCCTGTTCATGCTCTTTGTCTCTCAAAATGAATAAATAAACTTTAAAAAATTATTTAAAAATTTATGGTAAAAGAAGTTGATCAATTTACTATTGACATATAATTAAAATATTAATACTGTTATTTTACTGTGCTTGTTATATCTCAGTTCCCTTTAGTGGATTTAATCTTTTATTAGATCACCTTTTGAAACAGAAGAATTTGTGGTTGCTCTGATGATTATCAGCTATTTTATTTTCATTAGAATTAAAATAGGAGTTGCTGGTAATAGGAATTTCACCTAATAGGTGAAATTTTTATAGTTTCATCAAAAACCACTTAATCAGAAACTGGTTAATAATACATCAGAATTTATGATTACTTTTCTACTTTTCTAGGATATTTCCACACGTTATTTATTTGTATTTCTTTGAAAAACCTTCTCTGGAAGTCAGAGTGGCCATTAATTTTCTGTTATAAATGAGTGAATTGAGGCAAAAAAGGTTGTATTCACCTCTTTGCAATTCAAAATCAGTAATGAGCTCTAGCTAGAATCCAGTCTTCATGTTCAATTTTGAGTAGGATACACTGGAGTAGATAAAATGTCTTAGGTGAATTTTTTGTGTTGTCCTTAAACTAACATTTAATAATGTTTATAAATTAAAAAAAACATTGATAGCTTAAGGAAAGGCATATTAATGGAAAGACCTAATAATAAGTGAAAATTTTCTTTGACATATCTGTCTGAATTTGATTAGAATTCTTAGGTAATTTTGAGAAAATATAATCATTTTGTATCATTGATTGTAACTGTAATTAAAAAAAAAAAATCTTGCAGCAAACCAAAATAACAACTTACGTTTACATGCTTTTAATTAATCTTCCTTTCCTTGAGTCGCATTTTCTGTTTGTGTGTGTGTGTGTGTGTGTGTGTGTGTGTGCATGCACATGTGCATTTCTTTCTAAGCTAATTTTTCTTCATCAGTTTGGTCATGTAGTTAGTTTGGAGACCATTGAGATCTTTAGATAGCACACAGTCAACTATTCCATTAGTTTGCATTGAATAAACAAGTATTAACATGTAAGCACATTTCAGAAAGTCTTTAGGAGAATTGCTAGAGATAATATTGTTTATCATTAAATGGCTAATACTCTCTATGGTAAATCATTTCAAGCACAAACATTGAGTCAACTGAAATATTCTATCCATTTGGTTTCATGTGTGTTCATGTGTCGTGTTCATACATAACAGGAGGTTTATCAGATGTAGTTCTACTTCTTTTCTATATTTGCCTTTTATTTTTGGTTTTGATGAAAATTAAATGTTATTTTAATATACTTTAGGGATACAAAAATGATGTTATAATATCTTCCTTCATCAATTTATTATTAATGATAATGATAAAAGTTGTGCTTTTGGGAGGGGGCATCTAATAGTAGCCAGAAGCATGATTTGCATTTTTAATTTATTATATCTAATTTTATAGTTTCCTAAGTAGAGATATATTCCTTTTATAAATAAAGAAACTGAGGTTTAAAGCAAATAGATAATTTTTTTCAAGTTCACACAGCTATTCAACATAGTACTGCAAAACCTAGCTGTTGCAATCAGACAAAATATACATCCAAACTGGTAAGGAAGAAGAAAAAATTTCACTATTAGCATATAACATGATACTCTACATATAAAACCCTAAAGAAGCCAGCAAAAAACCACTAGTTCTAATAAATAAACTCAGTAAAGTTGCACAATACAAAATTAATATACAGAAATCTGTTGAATTTCTATACACTAATAATGAAGTAGCAGAAAGAGAAATTAAAGAAAAAACATTTACAGTTGCATCAAAAAGATTAAATTAGGAATAAACTTCACCAAGGTAGTGATAGATCTATACTCCAAAACGGATAATGCACTGATGAAAGAAATTGTAGATGGCACAAATGTAAAGGTATTCCTTGCTCATGGATTGGAACAATGAGTATTGTTAAAGTATCCCTACTCCCCAAAGCAATCTACAGATTTAATGCACTCTCTCTGAAATACCAATAGCATTTCTCACAAAACTACAAATAGTAATACTGTAATTTGTGTGGAACCACAGAAGTCCCTGAATAGCCAAAGCAGTCTTAAGAAAGATGAACAAACTGGGGATATCACAATCCCAGAAATCAAGATATACTACAAAGCTATGGTCATCAAAACAGTACAACACTGGCACAAAAATAGGCACATTATAATGAAATAGAATATAGAACCCAGATAAACCCACACTTATAAAGTAAATTAAGCTATAACAAAAGAGACAAGAATACATATGAGGAAAAGACAGTCTCTTCAACAAATGTACTGTGAAAACTGGATATCTACATGCAAAATAATGAAAGTGGGCTACTTTCCTATATCATTTACAAAAACAAGCTCAAAACGTATTAAACACCTAAATGTGAGACCTGAGACCATAAAACTCCTTAAAGAAAACAGTAATTTCTTTGACATCAGCTCTAGACATGTCTCATTAGGCAAAAGAAACAAAAGCAAAAATAAACCATTGAATTACACTACAAAAGAAAGTTGTTTGCGCAACAAAGGAAACCCTCAACAGAGCAGCATGGCAACTTACTCAATGGGAGAAAGTGTTTACAAATGTTATATCCCATAAGTAGAGTTAATATCCAAAATATATAAAGAATTTATACAAGTCAATAGCAAAAAAAATAAATAATTTGATTAAAATGGGTAGAGGGCCTGAATATATATTTTTCTAAAGAAGATGTACAAGTGACCAATAGAACATATGAATAGCTACTCAACTTCACTAATCATCAGGGAAATGAAATCAAAATCATAATGAAATAATTACTTCCCCCAGTCAGAATGGCTAAAATCAAAAAGACATGAAATAACAAGTGTTGTCAAGACAGGGAGTGAAGGGAACCCTCATACACTGTTGGTGAGAATGCCGACTGGTCCAGCCACTGTGGAAAGGTCCAGCCACTGTGGAGCGTTTTCAAAAAACTCAAAATAGAATTACTGTATTATCCAGCAATTCCACTATTGGGTATTTGCCCAAAGAAAATTAAAACACCAATTCAAAGAGAGGCATGCACTCCTATGTTCATTGCAGCATTGTTTACAACAGCCAAGATATAGAAGCAACCTAAATGTTCATTCATAAATTAATGGATAAAGAAGATTTGGTATATACATACAACAAAATATTTTTCAACCATAAAAAAAGAATGAGATCTTGACATTTTTGACAACCTGGATGGACCTAGAAGGTATGATGCTAAGTGAAATCAGTCAGAGAAAGACAAATACCATATGATTTCACTCATAATGTGAAATTTAAGAAACAAAAGAAACTAACAAAAAAGAGACAAAAAAGCGACTCTTAAACACAGAGAACAAACTGGTGGTTGCCAGATGGGAAATGGGTGGGGGGTTGGGTACAATAGATAAAGGAGATTAAGAGTACACTTTTGATGAACACTAATATATAGAAATGTTGAATCATTATATCGTATATCTGAAAATAAAAAAAGGTATCAGAATTTAAGTTCACATATTCTACTGTTAAACTCAGGTAATGACGAACATTTTAACTATTAACAAATGTAAGCTTAAGGAATAGACTATTAAGAGAAAGACAAAAAGTAGAAAAATATAATTTTTAAAAATAAGATTGGGGTGTTGGGTGGCTCAGTAGGTTAAGCATCCAATTCTTGGTTTTGGCTCAGGTCATGATCTAATGGTGTGTGAGATCAAGCCTCATGTTGGGCTCTGAGCTGACAGTACAGAGACTGTTTGGGATATTCTCTCTCTCTCTTTCTCCCTCTCCCTCTGTCTGCCCCTCCATTGCTCATGCTCCTTCTCTCTCTTACTCTCTGAAAATAAATAAACATTTATATATATATAAATATTTATATATATAAAAATGTTTATATATATATGTTTATATATATAAATGTTTATATATATAAAAGTTTATGTATATATAAATAAACATATATATACACATATATATGATTAATATATGCTATATGTCTATATCTATAACTATAGACATATATCTCTATATATCAATAATTTCTATATATCTATAGATAGAGATATAGATATATATATAGTTAATATAGGAAAAAGTAAAATTTCTTTAATCAGTTTACATAAGACCTCTGAAATAATATGCACACACGACTGGAATTTAAAGCTTAACTTGGAATAGAAAACAGAGTATTACACTCAGATTCAGCAGTCCTGGCTCAATAGTTGAATATTCATCTTGGGCAAACTTCATCAGCTTGCTGGACCTCAGATTCTTCATCTGCATGATAAGAGGGTTTGATTGAAAAAAATCATAGAATTTCTCCAGTTTTCTCATTTTGGAATTATAAATATCTGTATACTGTAGCCCAATAGGCCCTCAAGCAAATGACTGTATGGCGAGTGCATATTTCTAAACTGTGTATCATCTAGTTTGGTGGAAATTTATTATTATTTAGCACTATTAGTGTTAGTATTTCACAGTTCTCTGCTGTCATTTTCAAAACTTGATGCTACTCTTTGTCACTTTCTGATGGACTTGCTAAATGACATGAGTTAAGCTGATAATCAAATTTATGCTTTTAGGTAAGATGCCAACACTTTTTTTTTATCATCACTAATGACTTAATGCCCTTAATGCACTATATATTTATTTATGTGTTAAAATATGAATTTTGCTTTGTTTCAAATGATAATTGAGTGTTTGGGACAGTGTGAAGAGTCTGAAAATGAGATATTCTGGTTATGTCACCTTTTATACAACTTTTATAGTGGAACTTTTTCTTTGATACATACAAGTGCAAAGAGTAGTGCAATGAACCTTCAAGTAATTATCCCCAATTTGTTATCATCACCATCATCTTATGAATCTTGTGTCATCCAAGGAAAGAGATATGAGTGTGAATAACTAGGTTTGGAAAAGCTAAAGGAATAAATCTAATTGAAGCAAGAGAGTTAGTATCCAGTTGTTGGAGATGAGCTCAAGGGAAGAATTGTATGTTGATCCTAATTGCTTTCTGGAATTGTGCTAATTCTGAATGACAGCATTCATTAAAAGTATATACAAGCTGGGGCACATGGGTGACTCAGTTGGTTAAGCATTTGACTTTGGCTTAGGTCATGACCTCGCGGTTTGGGAGTTAAGCCTTACGTCAGGCTCTGTGCTGACAGCTCAGAGCCTGGAACCTGCTTCAGACTCTGTCTCCCTCTTTCTCTGCCCCTCCCCCTGCTTGCATGTGCGCTCTCTCTCTCTCTCTCTCTCTCTCTCAAAGGTAAATGAACATTAGAAAAAAAGTTAAAAAATAACTTTAAGAAAAGAGCGTATGCAGGGAAGCAGACCAGAATTATGAGCTAGAATTCCTGAAATATGGTTGTGGAAATTCTGACCTAGAAAAGCAAGGAATTAGAGGTGTTATCAGAAGCATCATTGGATATGAAAGGTCATCCTGTGAGCAAGAGATCAGATTGATTTTGTGGACTTGAGTTAACAAAATGAAAGTCAGGAAGGGTGGGTGTCTGACCAACTGTGATAAATCCAATCTGGCAAGTGCAGTTTTCCCACTTTTTGTGAGGATGAGCTAGAAAATAGTGAGTTCTTCATCCCTGCTAATACTATAGAGAGGTTGGGTAATCATGTGATAAGAGTACCTTACTAGGATTCATGTAATTGATATGAGGTTATAAAAATGACCTCTAAGGCCAACTTTAGTGCTAAGATTTTGCCATTTTATCTCCAAATCAACATAAAGGTTTTATCTACACCACTATTTTTATAGTTCTTTGGTTTAAGAAACCAGTTGGTTTAGGTCTAAAGTAGTTCCTAGGGAAGGGTGTCAGCTTTCACAGAAATTTCTCCACTTCTCATTTGCATACAAGAAACATTCAGTATATGATCTGAAGCTCTTTTCTCTTTGGTTTGACTGGCCATATGGAGTTGCTGAAAAATAATTTAAAACCTGATCCCATTTTGCACTTTCAGTTGATAACACCTCTGTATCCTCCTTTGTGCTGTCAATACCCATGCCAGTTTTAATGAGCTTGAACATTCATTGCTGGGGCTGTGTACCCAAGCCATTAACCTGTCACTGCCGTCTGCTTGCACATAGCATCTGAAAGCAGGTAGCTCACAGCTACCTGGTCTCTGATGATATTTAATTTGTAAGTGAAAAACAGTACAGATATTAATGAGTTGTATGTGTATGTTTCCCTCTTTCCTGGGAGTGTGAATGTTAACTTGGTTTTCTGCCATTATTTCTGTCACTCACACCCATGTGAAATGTATTTATTTCAAATATTGAACTACTTAGGTTTTATTTTTTGTTTCTTTTTTTTTTTTGTTTATTTTCAGAGAGATAGCACAAGTGGGGAAGGAACAGAGGGGGAGGGAGGGGGGAGGGAGGAAGGGAGAGAGAGAGAGAGAGAGAGAGAGAAAGAGAGAGAGAGAAAGAGTATGAGTCCCAAGCAGGCTCTGCACCATCATTACAGAGCTTGATATGGGGCTTGAAATCATGAACTGTGAAATCATGACCTGAGCTGAAATCAAGAGTTGGATGCTTAACCTACTGAGCCACCAGCCACCCCATTGAACTCCTTAGATTTTATTTCTCCCAAGATCCTATCATATTCAAAATATTAAAGAAAGATACATATGTTATTTAGAAAAGTGAGTAAGGCTTCCTGGAGCAAAATGGCTCCATAATCTTCCCAGGCTCATGATTAAGTAACTTTGCTCTTGTAAGCCATTCGTATGTATAGCTCTCTAAGGTCCTTATTAGTCACCAAGGTGGAGGAGCAGCCTGTCTCTATGTCAAACAGGTGTCTGACAAGGGAAAGTTTAGACCTCCAGAAACCAGCCCTTTACTCTGTGTCTGGTCAACATGGTAGGCAAGTCACTGGACTTCTTGAAGTCGCCATGTTTTTACCCATACGACTGAGAGGATAGTTCTTCTTATGTCTTATTTATTTATTTAATTTTTGTTTAAAAAGATTTTTAATTTATTTTTCAGAGAGTGGGAGAGAGAGAGAATATGAACAAAAACAAGTGGGGCAGGGACAGAGGTGGGGGGCAGCAGAGGATCTGAAGCAGGCTCCATGCTGACAGCAGAGAGCCTGATGCAGGGCTTGAACTCATGAACCATGGGATCATGACCCTGGTCAGAATTGGACGCTTAGCCAACTGAGACACCCAGGTGCCCCCTCTTATGCCTTACTTCTAAAGCCACTGTGAACATCACAAAGGATGTAGGTTTTAAAACCAATTTAACCCACTTAATTTTTTTTCTCTTTTGTTATTGAATGAGAATTGATTTTCACTTCCATAGACTGTACGACCTTGGGCAAATCAGTCAATATTTCTTGGCAGTACTTTATCACGACACAACAGCAATAACAAATAGTTATTTGAGTGTGTGCCAGATACTGTGCTAACTGCCTTTAATGATACAACCTTACTTAATCTTCACAACAACTCTATGAATTTTTTAAATGATCTTTACAGCTGAGAAAGCAGAGCTCAGGGAGCTAAGTAGCATTCACAGACTCACCCAGCTAACAGTAGCAGATCTGGAGGGAGATGCTTTACATCCTTAAATAAAGAGGGAATGGAAAGTACAAAGTTTCATTCATGCTAGATGAATAAACTCTGGGGATCTGATATACAGAAATGTGACTGTAGATAACAATACTCTCTTGTTAGACTTGAAATTTGCTAAGAGAGTAGACTTTAAGTGTTTTCACTACAAAAAAGAAAGAAAATAAAGAAAAGTTAACTCTGTGGGATGGTTATGTTAGTTTGATTGTGGTGATCATTTCCCACTTTATATGTATATGAAAACATCAGTGTGTGTAGCTTAAATGTGTACAATTTTTATTCATCACTTATACCTCAATAAAGCTGGGAAGAAAGAAAATAATAAAGAAAACCTAAAAAATTAGTCCAAAAAGCTTGGCTTAGAGAGGGCATGCATTGGAAGAAAGACAAAGGTAGAGAATGAAACATTTGCTACATTGTTATTATTTATTCTAATTTTTGTTTTGGCCAATTTTGCCCAGCAGCCTATATGCATTCTCCTTATCTGCTTTGAAGTTTCTGCTGCTGCTGACACTTTGGGAAGCTAGAACTGCCCTTCCTGCTGTTTAAAGTTCCTATTGTTTAAACTCATGGAGTGATCCTAAAAGCCTGGGTTACATAGGTCTGACATATTTCTCTCTTGTCAGTGTATCACCTCACTACACTACCACTCTGCGCTCCAAGACTCGCCATACCAAGGACTAGTGTTGAACCCATGGAAAGAGAGTACCTTGTTGTGTGCTTCCCTCATTATATGGGTTTGTGTCCCAGACCTACTCTCCTTTTCGGACCAAAAGCAGATTCTTACTTATGAAACATCAGTTCTGTTGTAAATTCAACCAGAATTTCCTAGGCATCTCTAATTAGAAATAAATAAATAAATTTCCCTGGGCTATTTTCATTCTGGTCTGTGTTTGAGACTCATGCTTCTGAACTCAGTTTCCTTAGAACATGGATGTTACATTTTTTTTCTTCTGTATTTCCAGCATCAAAAACAAAGTCTAGCATGTGGTTACTTTGGCAAATGATGCCAGTGGCCCACATTTCAATTTGAAAGTAGACATAATTGTGAGGGCAAAATTTGAATTTTAAATTTTAAATTTATAAGGAATTTTAATGCCTTATAGTTTTTGAAGTCATACAAATAGTAGAGAATATTATTTCTCTTTTTAACAATTTAAAACAAGGAAATCCATCAGTTTGCTTAAACCTTAATAAAAGAACAAAATCACTGTGACCAACACTGTCCTAGAGTGTGGTATGATTACTGATGGACATGTATACATGACCAATATTGTTTTCCACAGTTGATGAGAGAAGTTCTAAGAAATAGAAATATTTGTTTCTTTCAGGATTCCTGAAATACTCATTTTTTTAAAAATTTTTTAATGTTGATTTAATTTTGAGAGAGAGAGAAAGGCAGACTGCAATTGGGGGAGGGGCAGAAAGAGAGGGATGGACTGAATTGGAAGCAGGCTCCAGGCTCTGAGCTGTCAGCACAGAGCCCAACATGGGGCTCAAACCCATGAACTGTGAGCTCATGAACTGAGCCGAAGTCAGATGCTTAACCAGCTGAGCCACCCAGCCGCCACCTGAAATACTCATTTGTGTCATGGAACTATACTTGAGCAAACTAGACAGACTGAAACTAGACAGACTCTGCTATAATTCACTGGCTGTTGGAGGTATCCTGCATGCCAATGGGGCAGTGGATTTTGCTTAAGTCCAGTATTATCTAACTCCCGACAGGATATAAAATAAACATTAAAAAATGCTACTATGGAGATGTTTTTAAATAGGAATACCTCGGACCCTTAAAGAGGGAAGTTTCGAGTTATGAGGTAGATAGTTCCTTAGGGCCATCCTGGACACCAAGAACTAAAAGAGCCTGCAGGGATATCAAGATCAGCTAGGGATGATCCAAGTAATTAGGCAGAACATAGGTTAGTTCTTCAAAACACACCATATCTTTAGGAGCACCAATAGAATTTTAGTGTTTAGAAGTTTCTCCTTTTTTAACACTGCGTTTCTATATATTGAATCATTTATTTTTTCTTCCTAATTTTTCTAACTTCTCAGTACTGTGGCAATTAATCCTAGAATGCCAAATCTGGAAGAATTTTTAGAGAGGTCTTCCTCAGTTTAAAATAAGGTATTTGAGAATGGGCACCATGTGGAGTTAACTTTAATCCTCTAATGCCTTTTAAGGTGTTCAGTACATATGTATATATTTTGAGCTAAACCGAAGCCATATCCATTAACTACCACCATTCACGGTCATAATCCAAAGCCCTGTTTTAGGGTTAGAGGAAGTAATTTCTAGGATGATTGGTTTTTCTCAAGGTCACAAGGCACAGAGCTATATTCAAAATCAACCTTGTGATTCTTAGTTTTGTTATTAATCAGTATTAATATTTTGCTGGCTTTTCTGACCTTCTATGATGAAAATTTCTGATTATAGATTTATGGATTTTATGTAATCTACAAGGTCAATTTCAAAGGAAGAGGACATAAACAGTGATTGGTAGTCAATGCCTGGGATTTTGCTGAGAAGTGACATTTTGATAATAGAATTATCTGGTTTCTTCCCCCAGAGAGATCTATAATGCTTAGGATAACTCTTTACTCTGAGCCCTTTTTATCCATCATTTTGTCCTGCATTTACTTTAATCTCTTGACTAACCTGCTTATTCTCAGAGTTCCCCAAATTTACCTTCTATGTTACTTGTTTCCTTTTTTTTTTCTTCCTTTTTTTAGGCTTCAATTCTACTCAGTACTTGGAGTGCTGCTAATGAAATTTTGGTCCCTTGAAGATCTTAAGATTACATTCCTTCTTTATGTCATTCTAAATTTTTTAATCTCCATTTTATTCCTTACAGTTTTATGCTATGATTATATAAAAAGCACATTGTCATATCTCTTTTAGTTATTAAACAGGTTTTTAAACTTTTTATTTTTAAAAATAACTAGTCTTATACAAAGAGGTAAATATTAGTCACTTCTTCCCCTCTGATTCCTCAGGATGATGTTTTTTAGTTTTTATTTATGAACATTTTTTCCTGCTTATCTCTGGAGGTAGGGCTATTTAGACTCAGTGTTTATTGCTCTTGACTTTGCTAATTTTCCAAGATCCACAGATACATAGGGAGAGCTGCCTAGTTCCTGGGTCACTCCTCTACATCTAAGCAAATTCCAGCTAGTTAGGTCTCATGGGCATTGATATTGCATTTTTTTTTCCTCTTCTCTTCATGTCTTGCCTCCCTGACACTCTAAACAACGTTGATGAAAAAAAATCACATTACATTCCCAAGAATACCCTTTTAGGAAGGTTCTTCTGGCTTAAGCTCAAGCCTACAATTCTTTACTTGTAGGAGCTACATGTTACACAATATGTGGGCTCCATCACTGTCTTCCCCAACCATCCAATATGTACCCAGGTATTTTCTGGAAGTTGGCATTTCTAATGGATATTGTAAGAGTGATACTGGAGGGAGTAAGAGAGGTACTGGCTGGCTTAATTATCTGATACATCCTTTCATTTTAGATCCCAGAGACAAACAATGTTGACAGATTATAGATTCCTCTTGATTTTTGTATGATGTTGTTGCTTTTATTTTAGACTAGTTTTGGCAACATAGCCTGGTGATCTAGATATTGTAGTTTTTAATCTAACTCCAGGGACAATGTGGATGATAGAAATTCTTCCAAGTTTCTTAGAGGCAATTCTACTTTTCAATATAGTATGATGCATACTAAATATACCTTTATTTGTTTCCATTTATAATTTAGTAGAATTTTGGGATGACATGTGGAAAGTAATGTTACCCATTAATAGACTTATGACATTTCTTACTTTTTATATCCTGAATGCCAGTTTTTTGTCTTGACTGATTTAAAAATTTTTCAAGTCACCAAAGAATTTCCTATAATTTAAAGGGAGTTTAGGATGAATTAACACTGGAACTTCAATGAGGTGTCCAGTATTGAAGCTACCTTTTTTGCCAGAAATGAATTATAATTAATAATTAATATATTAATATTAACTAATTATAAGGACTAATGAACTTCTACATATTTTGTGAGATATGTGATTGCTGTTTCTTTGTTTTGATGTTAATGGTAAAATTCTGTAAAATAGCTAATAAAATTAGCTCTAATATTTATGAAAACACATGTTGATATTTGATAGATGTTCAAATAGAAAAAAAAATGATTACTTTAGTTTTTGGATTGGAGTTTAAGATTTCCAAAGGGAATCCGTTTAGAAATCAAAGGTACCTTGTCTGAACTCTGACTCCATCATATATGTAACTTTGGAAAAGTTATGTAATCCCAGGGATATCACTTAGTTGGAGGTCACTGATGAGTTCTCTGTACCTTTTCTTACCCTTCATAGTAAATTAAGGTCATTGATAAAAATTGGAGATTTCTGTGAACTTCTTTAAAGGATTGTTTTTTCATATTTTTCTTGTCATAAGATTTGTTCTAACAAAATCATATACATGGAAAGAGAGAGAGAGGGGATAGCTTTTCTGAATAAAGCCTGTATCAAGGACAGGAAGTCTGGAATGTGCCATATTCATCTTCTTTCTTCCTGGCAGCCTCTGGGGGCCTTTATGAAATTGCCAGGGTTCCAAGGAGCACAGGATGGAAATCACAACACACAGTATTATTCTGAGATTAAAGGATATATTTGAACACTTCTAGTGGTATGCAAACCCATAAATATTAGGCTAAATATTATTTTATTCTTTTAGCTTTATTATGATGTATCCATCATTGTTTTCTAATGTATTATTTCTTTTAAACATTTGAAATTGTGTATTATTATCTTTTTTGCAATATTTTAATTGAATCAGTAATTTGAATTGCAATTGATAAGAAGGATGAGAAGAAATATTAATTTTTAGAAAATGTGATTATCCCTAGATTAAAGTGTTGTGAATCCACAGTTTTTATGGCCCAATGGATATGAGATATGTTTTAGTGGGATATCATCTTTTTACTGAAGGGCTGAATGTTTTTATGCACTTATACAGATGTGTGATATGTACAATGGTTGATTCTCTTTTTAATATATAGTACTTCAAAGTATTTTCTTTGAGCAAAATTTGACACTATTTTGGAATATCTTTTTTGCTGACAATCTGCCTTTCTATGTTAACATATGGTAAATTTATGTCATTATTTCTGTGATTGCTATCTAGTCAAATAATATGCTTTTATTTATTTTACTTGCTGATTAAAATGGACTATTTTCACTAATTACAGTAGTTACATTAAATAAACATGGAATCTACATATATTAATAGAGGGTTTCTCAGTTTGAGCTTTCATTGAAATTGTTGTGTAAGAGTTGGTTGCATACCAGAGGGAAATTTTTTCTAAAATCCCTAAAGATTCATATTTCAGTACATCTGTATCCTACAGCAAATGATTGGACGACTACCCAGACAGTGTGATTTATCTTTAGTCTTATTAGACTAAAAGTATAATCAAATGAATCAACAGAAAACATTAATGGAAAGAAAATGTCCTCAAAAGTATTTAAAATAGCAAAACTAGTTTATAAACTAGTTTATATGGTCACAATAAAACAGAAAATTGAATTTTGGATTATTATAAAAAGAAAGCATTTGCTTCAAATATGATCAAACAGTTTTTCTGTGAGTCTTTAAACAACATCAAATTATATTAATTGCCTTAATTTTTCCTCTGTATTTTTGATTAAAGTATACATTTACTGAGTGTCTATCATGTGCCAACCTATGCTTTGTGTTGGAAATACAAAGATGAATGAGGTATTATACAGCTCAAGGATGAGATAGAGAGGCAGATAAATATTTCCAGTAGAATATTTGAGTATCATGTTAAGATAACAGTAGGAAGACTGATCTGTTGTAAAGCCTTTACAAAACAGAATAGAGCTTTTGAATGGGAGGAGATACTTTCAAATCATATATGTGATAAGGGGTTGATATCCAAAATACATAAAGAACTTATACAACCTAATAAACACAGCAAATGGAAAAACAAAACAAAATAGAAACAGACTCATAGAATCAGGAGAAAAACTGTCAATTACTAGAGTAGTGATTAGTTGGGGGATGGATGAAATAGGTGAAAATGATCAAGAGGTACAAATTTCTAGTTATACAATAAATAAGTCATGTGGATATAATGTACAGCATAGAGAATAGAGTCACTAATCTTATAATAACTTTGAATAGTGACAGATGGTAACTAGACTTTCTGGAGATCATTTTGTGTGATGTACAAAAATACCAAATCACTGTGATGCCCACCTGAAACTAATAGGATATTGTATAGCAGTTTTATGTCAAGTAAAAAAAAAAAAAAAAAAAAAAAAAAAAAAAAAAAAGAAATCCTGACACATGCTGCAACATAATAAATATTATATACATTATGCTGAGTGAAATAAGCCAGTCATAAAAGGACAAAAACTGTATAAATCCACTTATATGAAGTCCCTATTACAGCAAATTCATGGACACAAAAAGCAGAATGTTTGCTAGGAACTCAGGAGGTAGGAGGGAATGGGGAGTTATTGTTTAATGGGAACAGAATTTTAGATTACAATGGCAAATTCTGGAGATTGATGGTTGAGGTGGTTGGACCACAGTGTGAACACATTTAATGCTACAGAACTGTCTATTTTAAAATGGTTAAGGGGCCCTTGGGTGGCTTAGTCATTTGAGTATCTGACTCCTGATTTTGGCTCAGGTCATGATCCTACGGTTGTAGGATCAAGCCCCGTGTAGGACTCTGCACTGAGTATGGAGCCTGCTTGGGATTCTCTCTCTCCTTCTGCCCTTCTCTCTTCCTATCACATGTGCACTCTTTCTCTCAAACAAACAAACAAACAAACAAACAAACAAACAAACAAACAGAGTGGTTAAAACGGTAAATTTTATGTGTGTATTAACACAATTAAAAAAAAAGAAAAAATAGGAGCGCCTGGGTGGTGCAGTCGGTTGAGCGTCCGACTTCAGCCAGGTCATGATCTCGTGGTCCGTGGGTTTGAGCCCCGCTTCAGGCTCTGGGCTGATGGCTCAGAGCCTGGAGCCTGTTTCCGATTCTGTGTCTCTATCTCTCTCTGCCCCTCCCCCGTTCATGCTCTGTCTCTCTCTGTCCCCAAAAAAATAAATAAACGTTGAAAAAAAAAAAAGAAAAGGAAAAAAATATATAGTATAGTAAGCATTCAATACATAAATAATTTCTTAAACAAAAAGAGCTTTAGTAGTTTTCAAGAATGAACAGAAGTTGCTAAATGAACAAATATGGGCCTAATAATAGGTCAAAAGCTGCAGAAATAATAATAGTGTCTTTACATGTAGAGATGAAGCCTGAATACTTTTCTACTCAACATCTGAGAAATTTCTTGTTTTTCTCTCTCCTATTCTCTCTTCTAATATTCAATTTGACAGATTATTCTGCCCAAGCCATAACAAACAAAAAAAACAAAAAACAATGAAAACAACAACAACAAAACAACAAAACTTTTCATTCATGGTAGTCCTTGTAAATCTATTACATGTAATCATAACCAGAGAAAAAATATTTTAGATCAAAGTTTATAGACTTGACCAAGCAAAAACTTGAGATTCAAAGATGTGTGGGTCTCTAGAACTATGGAAGGAACAGTTAAAAAGGTTTTCTGATTCTTTACTTCAACCAGAAAAGTCTCACTATAAATTGGTTTTAATATTTAGGTTTCTTGTTTGGAGGAGAATAGGGAAAAAGAAGATTCTATTGCAAAAAGTAAATGCATAAGCAAGTTACTTTTAACTGAAATCCTCAATCAAAACTTAGGTTTATGGTCCTTTTTTTTTGTATAATCTAGATGATAGGGTTATTTATAGAATTGGAGACATCAATATCTTGAAATCTATGTTTACTTATTTGGAAGTCACTCATTTTTGCCCTCTGATGGTTTTAGAAATAAGGACAAAAGATACACTAATGGATCTTTTTAGGATTGAGTTAATCTATGTAGAATTCAAAGTTTGCTCTTGAAAACATCCAAGTGCATGATGATTTTGAAAGAAAGACAAAGTAATTAAAGACATGGAGAAAGAAGAATAAACATGGATCAAAAGCTGTAGTACAGTGTTGGAACTGGTCTATTGGTCCCACCTCTTTCTTTTGTAAAACAAAATGAACATTGAAAAATTAAGGTTTAATTTTTTGGGTTCTGTGATTTGCAAAATGAAGAGAGAGATTTAAACAAAAAGATACTTTATTTTTTTTAATTTTTTTTAACGTTTATTTATTTTTGAGACAGAGAGAGACAGAGCATGAACGGGGGAGGGGCAGAGAGAGAGGGAGACACAGAATCCGAAGCAGGCTCCAGGCTCTGGGCCATCAGCCCAGAGCCCGACGCGGGGCTCGAACTCCCGGACCGTGAGATCGTGACCTGAGCTGAAGTCGGACGCTTAACCGACTAAGCCACCCAGGTGCCCCCAAAAAGATACTTTAAGCAACTATTATGTGTCCTGGAGTCCTTTGTCTATCTGTATCATCTACTACAAACAGATCAGAAAACATAAGATAAACCATAAAGCAAACTTTAGCATGCATTAGAATCACCAGGAGCATTGTTAAGCCAGGAATTGCTGGACTTCGTCAGAGTTTCTTATTCAGTGGGTTTGGGTTTAGCCTGAAAATGTGCATCTTTAATAAATGCCAGATGATGTTGCTGGTCGCAGAACAACATTTAGAAAACCTCTAAGAAGAGCAGATCATATGAGTTTGAATTTCTGAGATTCTGTCATTTTCAAGTAAGAAATCACAATAATGGCCATGCTTCTGTCTGAAAATCTGTGAAAGCCTTTGTTATTGAAGCAATTAAACTAATTTTTCATAAATTAAAAGTTCCAAAATTTTGTCCAAGTGACTACATCAGTATCCACTACTTCTATTTTAACACAGTTGTTTGGTTTACGCAGCCCCTTTCCATGAATATTTTCCACAAAAATTGAGCTATATTTGATCAGTTGATGAATTTATCACATTATATACCCTTTGCTTTCATAGTATGCCTGTCATGTATATTTTATATTACTATTTTTTAAATGTTTGCTTATTTTTGAGAGAGAAAGAGACAGACCATTAGCAGGGGAGAGGCAGAGATCAGAGAACACAGAACCTGAAGCAGGCTCCAGGCTCTGAGCTGTCACCCAGAGCCTGATGTGGGGCTTGAACTCATGAATCACGAGATGATGACCTGAGCCGAACTCTGATGCTCAACCAACTGAGCCACCCAGGCACCCTTGTCATGTATATTTTAAATTTTACATGTAGTTTCTCAGGATGTTGAACTCTTTATGGTCTCAAATACTTTTCCTGTAATTTGAATATCCTGCCTCCAGATAGCAGAAGTTATATCTTAAATAAATATACCTCCTGAAAATACTTGCAAACATCTTGTTAAAAAAAAGCAAAGCAAGACTTTTCATTTAAACTCATGTACCTGGAACTTTTTATGAAACACTACTTAAAGATGATTGATTTTCAAACAAATTTTTCTTTATTATATCAATTTTCCTTTCTTTAAAGATTTCATATGCTACAGATTGTTTTACCCTTTTCAATATTTGTTTTCCTGCATAAATGTACTCAGTTATTTTTTTAAAGGTTTATTGTTGAGAGAGAGAGTGAAAACAGGGAATGAGGTCAGGGCAGAGAGAGGGGAATAGAATATACGAGGCAGGCTATGTGCTAACAGCAGTAAGCCCGATGTGGGGCTTGAACTCACGAATTATGAGATCATGACCTGAGCCAAAGTCAGATACTCAATCACCTGTACCAACAAGGTGCCCCTGTACTCAGAATTATTTTAATGCCTTTCTTTCTGAGTGTCATTTTAAATATTATTATTGGAGTAAAGACCCAAAGTTACTAAGAATGCTGGGATCCTCACTGTGGATGAAATGTACTAAATGGAGAATAATACAGATATTCAAAAACTCAAAGGAATAACATTTGAAAAATGGTATATATCTTTATTTAGCCTAGCATCTGTAGAGGGAATTTATAGGGAAATGTATTTTATCCTAATATAAGAAAAAGAAATCTAAACACAGTGGTAGAACAATTGAATAATGTGCTGATACTTTCCATAAATGTCTTCAAATTATGGTAGAGTGGATGCTCATGAGAAATATTGTACAAATGGTTCTTGAATAGGATGAGTGTTAGTTTGAATGCAGTTTTGATTTCTTTGTGGCTCTAACAATGACCCTATTATAATTTAAGCTAATTTTTCCCCTAGTGCTTATTTTCTATGTAATTAACTAGCTTTTTAAGTCTTTTTAATATTCATGTAGTTAAGAGCATAAAATTCCTTGGGGGCTTGCATTCTAAAGACGTTTTTTTTTTCATTAATAGATGCAATTTTGTTTTTCATATGGTTTAGACCCTGGAACTATATTGGAGAAATGCTATTCTCAATTCTCAATGCTATTCTCATTATAAAAGGGAAAACAATTGAAAATAAGAAAGGTCTTAGGAAGACAAAAGAAAAAAAAAGAGTCCATGTAAGATCTTTTGGTTTTAAAAGTATGAACAACCAATTTCTGGTGATAGTTTTTGAAAATTTCAGTTCTTTTTTGGATATTTCTTTAGCTTCTAAATATCACTTAAGACAGTGAATGAAAAGGTAATCATTACCCTTCGGGGGTAAAAGAAAATCTCTGCAGGTTTTATAGAACCTACTTAATTTCAATAAGTACTCTAAAAGGTTTTGTAATTTCTCAGTGTCCCACATTCAGGGTAAACTCAAGTTGATTCCACTCTGAGCTAAGGATGAAACTTTTTAGAAAGTATGAAACACTCTTAATTGGCCCAAATTCTTTCAGGGGTTTAGCACACAGCCAGGGACCATTATTTGTGATAACTGGCTACTGACTCAGCAACTGGACCAAAGAAAAAGATTCTTAGTGAATCCTGATCAGAGACCAGATTAGTTGGCCAGCCCCTGGAGTTTATAATCTGGCATATGGAGTAAACATCTAGCCATCATTGAAGTCAGAGTAATTTGAGTACTGTACTAGAGTCAGCACAGCATATAGAGAGGGAGGGCAGCACTGGTATCAGGTTGGTGTTGAATCCTAGCCTAGAACTTTACTGTGACCTCATGTCAGTTATTTAATTTATGCTAAGCCCTAGAAGTGTAAATGCAATAAAGCCATAGTGTTTGCCTGCTCTCAAGAAGTTTATGACCAACAAAGTTGTGATGCAGTCAAGTTATTGATATTACAATATATAATATGTACCATGGCTTACTATAGTAGAGTTTGATGGTGCTATGATAATGGTTGTTTTTATACTCAGCCCTTGGAAGCCACAGGAAGGCTGCCTGTTGAAGGATATCAGGGAAAGTTCCCTGGAGGAATGAACAACTTAGCAAAAACCAGCAGGAAAAGTAGAAGTAATAACTCTTTAGTAAATATTGAGTGCTTGTCTATTTGTGTCAAACATTCAGGTAATAACAATGTAAGTGAAGTAGTTTAGTAGGACAATCCAATAAGATAGGCAATCTTATTCTGTTTCTTCCAGATGAGAACATAGATGTTTAGGGAGGATATATAAAATTATTGCAATGTTGCAGTCGAGCTGGGAGTCAAAATCAAGTTAATGTGATCAGTCTCTGTGCAGTACTGTGCGGAGTGTTAGACAAATGGATTTCTCAGTCTTATCTGTAAAGGTTATGTTGAAGCTATGGAAATGGATTGGTAATAGGAGGGGGAAAGAGATTGGAGCTTTACACCAGGGGAACTCCCTCCCATAGGTTATAAGAATGGGAAAAAAGAGCCAGAAAAATAAGTGAAGAAACTAGGAATGGGAAGAATGTTTCAAAATAGTATAGTCAGGAAGATAACATAAAATCATTATGGATTTAGCACTTTGCAATTCACTAATAGTCTTTGATGGAGGAAATGCATTAGACTGTGTGAAGCCTAGAACAAGGAAGGCATTTGTGGGTAAATAGAGAGAGAGTGAGTGCAGGGAGTTAAACTCATTTTTACTTAACACAAATCAGGGAAGCTATGAGTGGAGGCAGGAGCAAGTAAAACAAATACATTTTTGTTTCCTTGTTTGTGTGGGTGCAGACTAGAGGCTTTTAGAGGAAATTACTTCCCTTGTAATTGTTATACATTTTCTCCTAACTTTTGTGAGATCAATGAGAATGGGGGTACAAACTAGAGTAAGAATTCCAAACTAAAAAATACAACGTGTGGCTTTTATATATGAACACCTTAGACGTGTTTTGAGTTTTGACCTCAGTTTTAGGAAAAGGTGTGATATTACAGTATCCCCTTCAAAGATTAAAGAGACTAGCATTTAGAATACTACCAAGGAGACAGTCTCTCACTTCTCTCTCTTTCTTTCTGTCATCTCTCTCCCTCTGGTTAGCTCCTTTTTTTGTTTAATTTTTAAATGTTTATTTATTTTTGAGACAGAGAGAGACACAGCATGAGCAAGGGAGGGGCAGAGAGAGAGGGAGACACAGAATCTGAAGCAGGCTCCAGTCTCTGAGCTGTCAGCACAGAGCCTGATGTGGGGCTCAAACTCATGAACTGCAAGATCATGATGTAAGCCGAAGCTGGACATTTAACCAACTGAGCCACCCAGCAAACCCTCTTGTTAGCTCTTCCAAACTGGCATTTTGATGGTTTCTTTCCAATGCCATGTCTGTGTTCCGTTCATATTATTAGGTCTCCTCTCTCATCTAAATTGTTTCTAGTGGAGAAGAGATATGCAGGGAAAGTATGGGTATTTTACTATCAAGCAGAGCTTGAATTGTATATAAAAAGAAAGCATGAGCTGGAATAGTTTTTATCTCACTTCTGCCTTCTGAATTCCCACCCATTCAATTATATTTTTAATGTTTAGTTTTGAGTGAGAGAGTTGGGAGGGGCATAAACAGAGGGAGACAGAGAATCCCAAGCAGGCTCTGCATGGACAGCTGTACCTGGGGCTTAAATTCAGGAACTGTGAGATCACGGCCTGGGTGAAATTAAGAGTGGGACACTTAACCACCTGAGCCACCCAGGGGACCCTCAATTATAATTTTAGAAGATGCTATCTATAGTAAGAGGAAAGTAAAGAGAATGAAGACAAGAAATGTTGGGAAATCAGTAATCTAAGTTTTCATTTTAGAAAACTGAGGGAAAAGAGCTGATTAAATATGAAGAGAGCAGAAGAAAAGAAATATTATGAATTAGAAAAAAATCAATGAAATTAAAACAGGAAATTTAATTAATAGGGCTATTAATGGGTGGCTCAGTCTAGTTGAGCAATCCGACTTCTTCTGGGGTCATGATATGGTTCGTGAGTTCAAGTCCCACATCGGGCTGTGTGCTGATAGCTCAGAGCCTAGAGTCTGCTTCAGATTCTGGGTTGCCTTCTCTCTCTGCTCCTCCCCCACTTGTGCTCTGTCTCTCTCAAAATTAAATAAACATTAAAAAATATTTAAAACAGGAAATTAATAGAGAAAACTCAACAAGACCAAAAGCTGGTTCTTTGAAAAGTTCTCAGTAAAATTGATAAGCTTCTAGCTAGGCTAACTAAGAAAAAAAGGAGGACAAAAATTACTAATAACAAATGAAGGAAGATATTGCTGGAGAGCCCATGGACATCAAAAGAATAACTTTATGTTTACAAATTTGTTAACCAATTCCTGGACCAATTCCTTGAAAGACATAATTTGCAAAATCTCCCACATGAAGCAGTAGACAATTTGAATAGGTCTATTCAACAGAAATTGGATTAATATTAATAACCTTGCAAAACAGAGAGTACCAGGCCCAGATGGTGATTCTATCAAATTTAAGAAATTATACCAATTTCTACAGTTACTTTCAGAGGATAGAAGCAGAGGGAATATTTCTTAACTCATTCTATGAGGCCAACATTACCCTAATACCAAAACCAGACAAAGATATTACAGGAAAACTACACACTGTTATCTCTCATGAACATAGATGCAAATGCAAAAATCTTCAACAAAATATTAGCAAATCAAACCCAACAATGTATAAAAGAATTCTACAACAGAACCAAGGCGGGTTCATCCCTGGTATGCAAGGCTGGTTGAATATTTGAAAATCAGTTCATACAATCCATCACATTAACAGGTTAAAAAGAAAAAGTACATGAGCATATCAATCAGTGCAGAAAAAACACTTGACAAAATTTAACACCCATGGACAACAAAATTATCAATAAACTAGGAAGAGAGAATTTCCTCAATGTGATAAAGAATGTGTACAAAAAAACCCTATGACTAGCATCATACTTAATGGTAAGAAACTAGAAACTTTTCTACTAGAACAAGGCAAAGATTTTCCCTCTCATCATTTCTTTAAAATATCATACTCATCATACTACAAGTCCAAACAGTGCAATAAGACCCCTGCCAAAAAAAGGAAATAGTTATATAGATTGTGAAGAAAAAATGGTCTTTCTTTACAAATGAAATAATCATTTATAATCTGTAAGAATCACCAAAATAATTTCTGGAACTAATCAGCAATTATGGCCAGAATGAACACTCTGAGTCTTTAGATGGGAGAATCACAATATTGAGTGGGATAAATAACAATCCACTTAATGAACCTGGAAATCCTGTTTTGCTTAATTTAGTTCAAACTGGGTTTCTGCCATTTGCACCTTTTCCAAGTTAGTCTCAGAATTATCTTAATTTGTAGTCATCAGTTTTATGCTTATTTGCCATAGTGTTATAAATTTATATCTGATAAAATTTAACAATTTAATAATTTTTTGATTTAAAATTTGTGTTTCTTAGAGAATAATGATTTTGAATATATTATGATAGATTCCTGCATTTGCTTATTTCATTAACCAGAAAAAGTTAGGATAATTTCCTGGCAGTGTAGGGCTGTGTCACTGAAAGACTGCCTTACCTTTTTGTTTTCTAATATTAGCCACAACAGAACAAAGAGAGTATAAGAAACATGACCAAATATGAAATATTTATCTAAGAATTAAATATAATTAGAATCCTGCATCGATATATCTAAATAGACTTAATGTTACAAAAGGCATGATGTTCATTTTGGTCAACAAAATTGCCAAAGGTCAACATATAAGCTGTAGTGATACTCTAAGCCAAATTGCCACCTGAAACAATTAAGGTTGGCCTGAGACGCAAGGCTGAATATCAGTATTTATTAAATGTAGTATTTTTAAATATATGTTATATAATGGAAGAATTAGTGGTTAGATAAGTTATATACCTCATATTGATTGCTCAGAATCTCTAGGGAATTAATTGTATTGGACAACCTTTATAAAGGAGGTCAGAGTAATTGAAATACTATTAAATAAAAGGATCAAGTGAACAAGAAAAGCAGGCATCCTTCTTTTCTCTGCCCCATGTAAAAGTAGAAAATTCTGTGTAACAGATTCTTTTTTTTTTTCTCTTTTTGAGAGAGAGAGAGAGAGAGAGAGAGAGAGCACAAGCAGGGGAGAGGGGCAGAAGGAGAGAGAGACTGTTAAGTAGGCTCCATACTCAGCAAGGAGCCCAACATGAGGCTTGATCCCGTGACCCTGGGATCACGACCTGAACCAAAATTAGAGTCAGACACTCAACAGACCGAGCCACCCAGGTGCCCAGGACAGATTCGTTTTTAAATATATTTTTACCTGCCAGTATTTATTGATTGCATGTTAAATTCTCAAAAAAAAACAAAACAAAACAAAACAAAAAAAAACACAGCTATATGAGAATACTAAATGTGATAGGTATAGTGTATCCCCTAAAGTTCCAAATCCAGCTGTAGATACTATAAATATTTACCTTTTTAATGTTCTTTTTTATTATGAATAATTTAAAACATACAATGAAGAAGTGAGAAGAATATAATGAAATCTCTTCAGGTCCTGGATCTCTGTGTTCTTATATACATTCCCCACCTTTGCCTGCCTACCTCTGCTCTGTGCTAATGGAGGCAGCCCTTTCATCTGTGATTTTTAGCATCCTCCACCTGTTCACTTGGCTCTAGCAGTGGAAGGCTCCAGTGGCAGATAGGAGGGATGGGAGAAGAGAACCCTCAGGAGGTTTCTCCCCCAACACTGTTTTTTGGCCTTAAACATTATGTTAACGTGTTGCCTTATTTGCTTCATCAACTTTTTTTTTTTTTTTGCTTGTTTAGATAATTTAAATAACAGATATCATGTTATTTTACCTATATCTCAGTATGCATCTGGGAAAAAAAATAAAGACATTGTCCTGTAACCAAACCATCATTATCACATCTAACCAAATTAGCAATAATTCCATAATACCATTTAAAAATGTTTTAAAATATTCCTGATTGTCCCAAAATGTCCTTATGATTGATTTGTTTGAACCATGCTCCAATGAAGATTCTCACATCTTAACATAACTCATGCACTATGTAGAGCATAGTTACAGTAAAATAATATTTTTTGTTTATCTAAATTCCTAATTTAACTAGATGTTCTGCATTTTCATTTGATAAATCTAGCTAGCAATCATACTCACATTCCATTTGGGTATTGGGTTTTGATCGGTCACAAATATTTGCCAAGCCCTGGTTCATTTGCCACTAGTAAATATAATGAAATGGTCCAGGCTTTATGGAGCATACATTATATGATTAAGGATGATAATCAGGCAAGAAACAATTAAATGAGCAAGAGGAAGAAAGAGGACATAAAAGTGGTAGAATGGGATAGGAGAATCGGGATTAATCGCACTCAAGGAAAATTTGTCTGAGGCAGTGACATTGACCTGATGGTGAAACCCCGGAAAGCACCCATACCTGGACAAATGAGAAGAAAATGTGTTAGGAGGAAAGGATGAGAGATGTATACACACTTCCTGAGGTGAGAACAAATGTATTTTTTTATCTGAAGACTGTAGCACAGTATTAATTTCTGGGATGTTTTGAGTAAACTAGGAGGGTATTCTGAGATAAAGTCAAAGAGGTAGGGTCTACAGTATTAAGAGGGTTTTATGTTGTGAGATGACATTTGGATTTTACTCTAAGTGTAACAGGAGCTTTCACGTATGAGATTGGCATGAAGAGATTGTCTCTGGAAGATCAGGCAGGCAGCAAGAGATTGTCACTGGGCAGGGTCAGGTGTTGGATTGGTCAGCGGCGTAATTATGGTAGATCAGTGGGAGACGGAAGTCGTTTCGACCAGGGTGGTAGTTGTGGAGATAGAAGTAGATGCCTTTTGAAAGCTGCGTGGACAAATACTTTGTGGGCCTTTAGGATGATTCAGCCAGGTCTACTTATTTCTTTATATTTCAATAGGACCATGAGTAAACTGCCATCACAGCATCTAAAATACTATGTTGGAATTCCTGATTTTTTCATTTTTCTCCTCAAGACTATAAACCTCCTGAGGACAGGAAAAATGTTTTTCACAGCATGTGCTCATATTCATTGCTCAATACATGTTGTGGAGAGGAATTATTTAATGGGCATCTGCTTTACATTCCGTAAATGCTTTTCAAAAAACATGCCTCCTGCATTTGTGTTCATTAAAAATTCAAAACATACATACGGTATGTAATTGTGGCTCTTGTATATGATAAATATTGTTATATATGCAATATATAATATGTAATGTATAACGTGAAATATTACACATAACATAGTATTTGTTACATTTGATATGGGAGGAAATTTGTATGTTATAAATTGTTATATATTTGTCATATAATTATATGTGATATAATAGATATATAGTTATCGTGCTATAGAAACTTTAAAACCTATTTCTTTTTTTAAACTCTTGAAAATTAAGCTGAGATTATGGTTACAAGCTCCCTGAGGTCATGGCAAAAGTAATTAAACACATATGTTTTCAACTTCTTAAAAGAAACCAGATGTGACTTCCTCATTTTTTCTTTACCAAATCATAAAACTGCTGTCTGAACTCATCTTTTCTCCTTTGCTCCTTCTGCAATCAAAGCTACTCCCAGTGATCTTGGTAATGAATATAACCTTGTCAACTTAATGAAATCAGTTTTCAAAATGTTATCACAGAAAACAAAATGCACCCAACTGTAATATTCCCCCTGCCTGCACTTGCATCTAGGTACTCTTAAAATAATCACACACACACACACACACACACACACACACACACACACTCTCTCTCTCTCTCTCTCTCTCTCTCTCTGTCTCTGTCTCTCTACAATATACAACTACATGGAGCTTAATTCAGCAGTTATGGCAAGCCACATAACTTGTTGGCTTTTTTGAAAACTATGATCGATTAATCATTTGTGCAGTAACTTTCAATTTTGCTTGCCCTTTAACACTCCAGCAAGGCGTCACCGCTATGGTGTGTATTCTCCATCCCCTCTCTCTCACATGTGCTTGACACTTGGAATTCAGAGTTTTTGTGAATAAGTTAATGATATAAACTCAATAATAACCTTACTGAACCTAATGTTACAAAGTCAAGTGTGGTTATCTCCAGGAAAGTGTTGCTGGGTGGGAGGATGAGAAGAGTCCTAGTAAGAGAAGTGCCCATGACTTGTACACCCCTCGCCCCCTGCTAACAAAGCAGTGCTCATGCTTGAGGGTAGCTCCACGTAATGTGTGAGGACTGGGAACACTCCTGAGAACACTAGTCACAACAAAGTAATATTCAACATATAATTATTTATCTTAGAGCCTCTGAGTGAACACTCATTTGGTAAACAAGTTTCATTTCATAAAACATGAAAATCATAGAATACTCAATGAGTCTTTACTGTAATTGGTTAGTATCTCATTATTTAGGATAACCCATTTGTTATAAAACAATGGGTTTTATTTTTTAAAAATAATAAGCTTTTTTTAGCTTATTTATTTGAGAGAGACGGAGACTGTGAGAGTGGGGCATGGGCAGAGAGAGAGAGAGAGAAAGAGAGAGAGAGTAACAGAGAATCCCAAGCAGGCTCCATGTTGCCAGCACAGAGCCTGATGCAGCCTCGAGCTCATGAAACCGTGAGATCATGACCTAAGCCCAAACCAAGAGTCAGATGCTTAACCAACTGAGCCACCCAGGCACCCCAAAACAACTTCTAATCTAACCTGAAACTAACCTTTGTTGACATCAAAGCTAATATATACCTTATTCACCATAGGAAGATCTTGGAGGCAATAGAGAGAATGTGAGAATTCTTTCTGTGGTGTGATGTACAAAGTACTGCTACATCCAACAATAGTCTTTTTTTTTTAACGTTTATTTATTTTTGAGACAGAGAGAGACAGAGCATGAATGGGGGAGGGTCAGAGAGAGAGCGGGAGACACAGAATCTGAAACAGGCTCCAGGCTCTGAGCTGTCAGCACAGAGCCCAATGTGGGGCTTGAACTCATGAACTGCAAGATCATGACCTGAGCCGAAGTCGGACGCTTAACCAACTGAGCCACCCAGGCGCCCCAACAATATTCTTTACTAAACTCAGTTTCTTGGGGACCGTGAGTGGCTCACTGGGTTGAGTGACTGACTCTTGATTTTGGCTCAGGTCATGATCCCAGGGTCATGGGATTGAGCCCCATGTTGGGCTTGACGGTGATCATGGAGCCTGCTTGGGATTCTCTGTTTCTCCCCCTCTTTCCCTCTCCCCCTGCTCACTCGCTCTCTCTTTCTCTCTCTCTCTGTCTCAGTAAACTAACAAATAAACTCAATCCCTCATTTTGTTACATTATTTTTGCTTCTTTGGTTCTTACTGAAGTGATTAGAAATTTACAGATATTGAAGTACTATTTGTTTTTAAGTTGAATGAACAAAAAATGGCACTTGAGTTGAAATGGTTGTGTTTATGTGCCGATAGATGCATGTGTTGCTGACACACAAACACCATGCTTAAGTATAATCATCCAAGGAAATAACGCTAAGCTGAGATAATTCCCACAACAACTATTTTTAGTAAGTAATAATTATATGTTAGCCAACTGGTGTTTTCTGCTAAAGGGGAGGTGGCATTTCTGTTGATGATAAGTTGTATGTGTTCTACAGCTGCATCTTTGTGCTGTAATGGGCTTTCTCTAAGTTTCTATACATAGGGAATTAACTGTCACATGATCTTGCTCTTTTTTTTGTCATTGCTTTGGCTTTATGACCTGCTTGATGAAAATAGGGGTGTTGGCCACTGCTTAAATGATCTTTTTTCTACCTTTCACTCAGCATGCCAGTTGTTCCTTTTAACACTCAAGTTTCATGTTAAGAAAGAAATGAAGTGGCTCCAAAAAAAAGCTTTTTGATGGTCATATTTAATTAATGAGATAAACATCTTTTCTTTCCGAATCCTTTATACGGTAACTCAGGTGCTAAAATTTTACACCATGTGTAAGGTGTATAGCAACATATGAAACCAAATACCAAAACTCTTTAGAACTAAAAATTGGAATCTAAATGCCTCATTTTAGTCAAGAAGTTTGAATTAGGAGAGATTAAATAATTTGTTTGAAGGGTAGAGCTCCATCCCAGGATTACTGACTACATCCCAGAGTTTGTGTCCTCTTTTAATAACCAATATCAGCATATACTAGCTATCTTTACTCTCGCAAATAACTTGCACATAAAAGTATTGTGTTGTCTGTCACTGCTTGAGATCCCGTATTGGTTTTGTGAAGTCTGTTAGACACAAGCCTGCAGTATAAGAAGGAAAAGAAGAGTGGGGGAAAAAGGAGAGGTGCTTAGGAGAGTTCATACCTGTGTTCTGAGCACTCCATGAGGATTTTAGATTGTTTTGGAACTCAGAGTGGAAATCCACATTTACCTAATATGTGACTTATCCATGATGTTACTTTTTTTTTTTTTTTTAATTTTTTTTTCAACGTTTATTTATTGTTGGGACAGAGAGAGACAGAGCATGAACGGGGGAGGGGCAGAGAGAGAGGGAGACACAGAATCAGAAACAGGCTCCAGGCTCTGAGCCATCAGCCCAGAGCCTGACGCGGGGCTCGAACTCACGGACCGCGAGATCGTGACCTGACTGAAGTCGGACGCTTAACCGACTGCACCACCCAGGCGCCCCTCCATGATGTTACTTTTGATTAGCAAGTGATATTCAGATATTTTAGTGAGCCAGAGTCTTCCAAAGCATGACTATACAACAGTGGGATAATGACTTACAGCATGGATCTCTCTATGCTTACATATCTAAGGTTTCTAATGAATCCAGTTAATATGAAGACCTGGATAGTGGACACAGATTACGCACCTTATATCATGGCACTGATCATGGAGCATGATCATGTTCTGAGATCATTCTGTCTCATCATAGCTGAGGGGCTATAAGAACATTCAGGATAAACATTGGCATCAGAAGGAAGGGACTTTGAGGGGTATATTAAATGGCTAACAGCACATGTTTTGATGTCAGGTCTATGTTTGAGACTTGGATCCTCATCCTAATAACTTCAGAAGCTTCATCAGCTAACCTCTAAACTACAGTATCCAAATGTATACATCTGGGCTGGGAATATCTAAACCTTAAAGATGCAATGAAACGTGTGTAATGCACTGAATGTGATTTTAGCACATAGAAATAATAAGCTACGCTTTATCATAATTATAAATTTTATCTATAAATAATTGGTCCAATGTTAGTTTTATTAAGTTGAGGCCAGAAATAAAATATTTTTAAAAATTTCTCCAAGTGAATGGGAGAAAAATACAAAGTGAATCATAGAGGTAATATATGAGAGAATCATAATATCTTTACAGTTAAACTGGTCCACTTATTCATTTCACTTTTTAATGTTAAGTAGATAACTGAATTGAACAGCTAGCTAATAAGATGATCTATTAGTTAGTAGAATCTTAATACCATAGCAAAAATTATAATGACCTAGGTGACTCGGGATGTGAGTTCCGCTAGGAAATACTTGTATAACCCAGGGCAAGTCGGCTATTTGTGTGCCATCTTTATATATGTATAATACAGATAGTGTCTGAGGTTTCTTCTGGACACACATTTCCAAGGTCCTGTGAAAATATTATACCTGTTGATATAATAATACCCCTCCGATTTACTTACTCTTGTGTTGTCAAATGGGAAATCAACTCAAAGCCTCACATTTTAATGTCATTTTATTATTTTAAAAAAAGAAAGATTTATTCGGCATCATGATCAGACTATTACATTTAGCAACAAAAGCTTGAGTACAAAAAAATCTACCCTAAAACCCTTTGTTGGAATGCTTTATACTTTTCACAGAACAGAAACTAAAATAGCCTGTTGTATAATTAGTCAGAAATACAGTCCTTGAGTTTTTGCCCATACACGCGAGTATCGTCTAAAACATGGCCCTGCCACCACTGTGCTTGGCTGAGTTCACAAATCTGTTGGAACCTATAGCTTCTCTGTCACTTCTCCAGCTCTCTTCTCATGCTAAGCTTTCTTTCCTGGAAGTAATTAAAGCCTCTGCCGCTGCCACAGCCACTGCTGCTGCTGGAAGTACATAGCCACCTTGGTTTTGTGGTTTGGCAAAGTACTGGCTCTACCACCATAAAGGCTAAAGCATCTCCCTCGGGGCGCCTGGGTGGCTCAGTCGGTTAAGCGTCCGACTTCGACTCAGGTCACGATCTCGCGGTCCGTGAGTTTGAGCCCCGTGTCGGGCTCTGGGCTGATGGCTCGGAGCCTGGAGCCTGCTTCTGATTCTGTGACTCCCTCTCTCTCTGCCCCTCCCCCATTCATGCTCTGTCTCTCTCTGTCTCAAAAATAAATAAATGTTAAAAAAATTAATAAAAAAAAATAAATAAAGCCTCTCCCTCAAAAATTTCCTCCTTTCATGGGTCCAGAATTTGAAGATTGATTGTCGTAATTGCCAAAATCGTTATAGCTTCTACCACCTCCAAGATTGCTTCCATCATTATCAAGCCTGTTGTAGCCATCTTTACTACCATCATATTCACCACCATCCCAACTCTCAGCAAAGCCACTTCACCCACTGAAGTATCCTCCCCCCAAGCCACCTCCACGACCATCCCCAAAGTTTCCAGAACCACTTTGACCTTTTTGGCTGGATGGAGCACTAGCCATCTCTTGCTTAGATAGGGCTTTCCTTACTCCTCAGTTGTGGGCATTCACAGTATGGTATTTTTGAATGACAATGTTGTCTAAGGAGTCATGATCATCAAATGTTACAAACGCAAAGCCTCTCATCTTGGCACTGCCTTGGACAGTCATGATTTTAATCACTTCAGCTTTCTCATATTGTTCAGAAGAATCTCTTAGATGATGTTCTTCAGTGTCTTCTTTAATCCCACTAACAAAAATCTTTCTCACAGTTCAGTGGGCATGGGTCTTTGAGAATCTTCTCTCGAGACCACCCTCTTTGGTTCCACAGCTCTTCCACCCACCTTGTTTGGCCTTGCCTTCATGGCTGCATCCACCCCCTCCACAGTGGAGGAGGGAGCCTTTGGGATGCTTGGTGTTTGGATCTCTCACTGCCACACAGTCTGTGAGCATTCCTCATTGCTTCAATTTGCTCCTCAGATTCTCGTGGGACTCTCATTGTTTGAAAGCTCAGACTTCCAAAGAAGAGCTTCCACAGCTGTTCAGGCTTTTCGGAAGACCTCACTTAGACATGATGCCAGTGGTAAGGGAGGCTTTAGCATGCTTACTCGGCGGTATCCATAGGCAGAAAGCTTAACGTCATTTTAGATTGTTTTGCTTTCTTCCCCCTCAAGCCTTGAATTACTAGAAAGCTGTAGAGTCAGTAAAACATACTGAGGCTCTAATCCTTGCTGATCTTGTGTTTTATAAGCTGTGCTGCCTTTTATTGTCAATAACTAAGTTCTTTTAAGGAGAGGTGGTCACTTTGATATTGTGTTAATAGAAAGGTCAAAAGAATGTCAGCCTTCAGGATATAAATTGTTGAGCTTTGTTTTGTTATTTCTATTTTTTCATTTTCGGTTTTTATACTTCATATATAAAGCTATGTGCTCTCATTGAAAAATATAATTGCAGTGATACCTCAAAAATATTAAATACCTCAAAAATATTAAATATTAAATATATCTGGGATATAATAAATAAAGACTTATATACATACATTCTTTTTTTAGTTTGTACATTTTTTTTTGAGTATGGAGCATTCACAAAACTGTCCCTGCACTAAATCATTAAAGAAGCTTCAGTTAGCCACAAGAATCAACATCATGCAACGTTGGCTAACATATGAAAGAAAATTAGAAATTAATAATGAAAGGATTTCATTTTTAAAAATCTGTAAAAATCTGTATATTAAATATTAAATTTTAAATATTAAATAATAAAAATATTAAAAATATTAAATACACACACGTACATATGTATATGTATATTTTTAGGACACTGTATTAGATGAGCCATGCTGTTTTCTAGATCAGACAATATTTACTATAATTTAGTTTTTTTAATTTCATTGGCCATGATTTAAACTATAATGAAGCTAGAATTCTTATAAATACATTGTTTTATGGAGTTTAATTATTTATATTAATCACAATCATTAAATGAGTTTTCAGTATACTTAAAACAATATTTATAACCCTTGAATTCCATTTGCTTCTAGAAATCCAATGTCAGGGAAATTGGGGCATTTGGAAAAAGGAGATTGTTACTTTCATTAACGATCAGTTTCAGCTTTCTGTCTTTCTGGGCCTTTGTGCATCTTCAAAGAAAAAGAGAAAGAACTTTTGGAATTCATTACTTTCTTTAGCTCATGGGAGGCAGGCCATATTTTGAAATGGTTAGGCTAACGGACCCAATAAAAAGGCAAATTAGTCTTCCAGACCTCATCTGTCTGGCATGGTTTATAAAGGCAGGAAAATGTAAGCTGAGATAGAAATCGTGAAGTTGGTGCAGGCCAAGTAAGTGATGGTCATGTGTAAGGGTATTCAGGCCAATGAAAAATTATATACATTGGTCCATAGATGGGAGAACATGGTTTATTCTAGAAACTGAAAGAAATCTGTAGTTGTA
This sequence comes from Leopardus geoffroyi, assembly GCF_018350155.1. NCBI lineage: Eukaryota > Metazoa > Chordata > Mammalia > Carnivora > Felidae > Leopardus > Leopardus geoffroyi. The sequence goes on along the minus strand of NC_059328.1, from coordinate 122,397,218 downwards.
ATGTAGGCATAATGTTTGTTATATGTAGGGGGTAAGGATTGATGGAGGCATGTGGGATGTAGTTGGATTGTTATACAGAGATTGACTTACTCAGTGTTTCATCACACATATAAAGAACTTTGGAATTGATTCTAAAAGCCATGAAGAAACAACACAGTGTTTTAAGTGAAAAGTGACATGATCAAATTTCCATTTTAAAAATTGGAAATTAAAATGATTAGATTCTTGGTATTCTTAGAACTTCTGAAGTTACAGGACAAAATATAGCTTGCAGTCATCTTAAGTAAGAATACAGAGAAGCTAAATTACCTACCTCAACATCACAGTGCTCTTGAAATGGGAGTGGAAGAATTGTTGAAACACAGGCCATCACTCTTGAAGGTACTCTTTTGGGAATGTGGAAGATATTAAAATTCTTTTTTAAATAAAAGTACTCTCTTTTAAATAAACATGCTTCACAGGCTGCTGTGAGTCATTCAAACTCAGCAACCAACCAAACGAAAAACAATGAAAGAAACAAAAATAAAGGGAAAAAAATCTGCTAAATGTTACCTCTCCATAACACTAATGAAATGGCTGAATAAAGTCTTTTTAATAAAGCATTTCTGGGATGCCTAGTTGGCTCATTTGGTTGAACATCCAACTCTTGATTGCAGCTCAAGTCATGATCTCAGTGTTCCTGGGATCAAGCTCCACATCAGGCTCTGTGCTGACAGATTGGAGTCAGCTTGGGATTTTCTCTCTCTCCCTTTCTGCCCTTCCTCCTCTTACTCTCTCTGTCTCAAAATTAATAAATAAACTGTAAAAAATGGCATTTGTCCCAGCATGATATAATTTTCTGAGAGATAAAAATTTTAAATAACTATCAAAATAGTTCATATCAAGTATAATACTTTCCCTGAATTTCCAGACTATTAAAAAATAGAGGTCCAAACAAAGGAGTTTGTTAAGTATAACTCTGTTTACCATTTGCTCATGGAAGTACAGATTTTATTTCTTTGCAGGTTAAATGACCATCTACTCCTCTGTATCTAGACAGTTTTTGATAATATATTTATCTTTCTTGAATATGGGGATTACAAAAATAACAGTGCTAGGCTTACTTGCTAAGAGTAATGATATCAATGTTATCAAGAGCTGAGGGTGTCACAAGAGACTTAAAGATCAGGAAGAAGATCAAGATCATTTTGACCAAGGGAAAGATAAATGGCTTACTCCCTTTCTCCTAGTGTGTGCTTTGTAACAGTGTAGAGAAAAAAAAATGCTCGTATTCTCACAAGTATTTTCACTCTTCACCTCTATATTAGTTTGCTAGGGCTGCCTTAGTAAAATACTACAGACTGGGTGTCTTAAACCACAGACATTTATTTTCTCACAGTTCTGATGCTGGAAGTCCAAGTTCAACATGCTGGCAGGGTTGGGCTCCTCTGAGGCCTCTCTCCTAGGCTTGCATATGGTCACCCTCTTGCTGCTTCTTTACATGGTTATCTTTCTGTGCATGTGCTCCTTAGGGTCACTGTTTTGTGGGTCCAAATTTCTCTTCTCCCAAAAACTGGATTAAAACTGGGTTAAGCTTTAAAATGAAGCCATACACTGTAACGTATGCCATTGTCCATACATTACAGTGTATGGTTCATTTTAACTTCCCCTTTAAAGGCCCTCTCTCCAAATACAGTCATATTCTGAAGCTCTGGGGTTAGAGCTTTAATATATGAATCTGATGGGGACACAGTTCAGCCCTATGATAACCTCCAAAGGTGTCAGTGATGCCTTATCACCAACTCAAATATGCCTCCCAACTTTCTTTCTAGGCCTTTCCCCATTTGCCTTCACTAATTCGTTTGCTCATCCTGGCCTAGGAGACTACTGACCCAATAAATGTCTACACCTTTTATTCCCCTTTCTCTAAAACCTATCTAGTCCTGGCTTTGCAACTCAGTTCAAAACCTTTACAAATAATTCTATAAAATCTTTACTATGAATGAAACCTAAAGGTTTCTGATACACAATTTTCCACCTAATTTTAACTTTTTCTATACTGGATTCTCATTGTCACATATATTTCTGTTGTCTCCACATATATAGTTATGAATATTGGAATGATACTTTATATTCTCTTTATGTCTTTGTAGTGATCAACAGAGTGTTGTGTACATAATATATTCTCAAATAATGCTGTTTGATTGGATTTCTGATTCGTAAAGTATGCAGCTACCTTAATCTGTTTCTTTTCAATGGTACCTTAATGGCTTTGTGAATTCCCAGTACTGATTTGTAACCCTCTATAGTGCTTGAGTGGACTCTTAAATGTTTTAGCACCATAGCATGACAGTTACCTCAGTGCACTTAGATGTGTGTCTCCTGGATTATCAGGTTTGTTTTTACTGATGTGGATAGATAGTTATCTAGATGTACTCATCATAACTCTCATTTTCTTGTGTGTCCTTTCAAGAAGATGACCTAGCCCAATAGAGAACGATTTCACTTTAATTAAGGTTATGCACGCATCTGTGGTCTTTTATGGTAATCTTGGAAGTCATAGACATTTTCGGACTGTACCATAGTATTAGGTGAAAGATTCATGTTGATCTCTATCATCAATGCTTGTTTTTAGAACATTAGTGGAATAATGTTTACAAATTAATTGATGCCTGAACTAAGTAGTTAAGAACTCAAACCAGTTCACCAAGTGATTTTTAAAATTATTTTATTTTACTATTTTATTTTTTTTTTTAATTTATTTTATTCTCTTTTATTTATGAAGGAGAGCATGTGCTCATGTGCTCAAGTCAGGAGGGGCAGAGAGAAAGGGGGAGAGAGAAAATCCTAAGCAGGTTCCATGCTCAGCAAGGAGCCCTCCATGGGGCTCAATCTTAGGAACTCACAACCTGATCATGACCTGATCTGAAATCAAGAGTTGGACGCTCAACCAACTGAGCCACTGAGGCTTCCTCCCTTGTGATTTCTTAAAATGGAAATCCTGTAATGTGGCTCCTTCAAGCTTGAAATAATATACAAAATATCAAAATGAGTAAAGGGCTTTTAGTAGTCATTGTTTATTCTTTCCTTATTCTTTATTGTTTCATAGCCACTTAAAGAGACATGGGGTACACTGTCAATAGCTCCCACTGTGTTAGTATTTTACTGTCCCAACATATGTCCTAAAGTTTAAAAAGCAATAAAAGTTTGCTGTTCCGCAGTCATTAGCTTTGGTTGTTGCAGTCAGTCACCCATAGAAGTCAGAGCCATATCAGATTTTTCTCCCATCATCATTGCACAATCAACGACAGCCATTGTCCTTCTTTATCATTTAAAGGAAAATGAACCAAGAAAGCCACCAAGACTCAAAAGTGAATTGTACTGTGAGAAAACTCTTATCAGTTTACTTGAGGGAAGGTATCACTGTCATGTGGAATAAATGATAAAAAAAAATGTGAGTTAACATTATAAATGGAAGTGTTACCTTGTCTACTTTAAATGGATTAAGCATTTTCTAGTTTTAAAATATGTATTTACTGAAGAAAAAAACATTACTAATTGACAGAAATACTTAAATAATTTTAGGTGAAATTCACTCTTGTCTCAGTGACTTGATCACTTCTATGTAGATCATAGTTAGGAATGCCAGTAAGATTATTTGAACAGAACCTGATCTGTCTATACAGTCAGGGAGTAAAAGGAAAATATAAGATGGTCATGTTTGTGTGTCCTTACTGGGTTATGTAACCTTAAGAAACTTTGAACAGGTTAAGGAAATTGATTTAATTTTTTTCAATAAGTTCATTTTGAGAGAATTAATTAGAAAAAGACAATTTTTTTCTTTACTTAGATCTTATCCTCTGGTTTTTACACTTTATTTCATTTCATCCCAAGCCACATTCATTGATAATGTATTTTATGCTTCTTACATCATTTAAAAATAAAGGGATAGTCTAACATGGTCATATAATTCTAATTGACTAGAGTTACATTCCAGATTTTTTGATACTCAGTAATAATTTTTATGATTGGGTTAAACCTGTATGTATGAATTATATAAAACATAGGCTTGGAAATGGCCATCTAAGCCTGATTATGAAAACCCTATACAAGTAGTCTTACTGAATGCAGTTACAGCACAACATGCTTCACTGATCAAGAAGGGAGATGATGTGTTAGTTGTTATTCATGTTCAGCTCCCTCTAACCAGTTTTGGCCCAGAATATTCTTCCTGTGTTTTTGATCAGAACTTTTTAACTTTTTATTATTTAAATTACTAGTCTGATTCCTATGAGCTAAGATTTTCAGGGTTTGTGTTTGTAAGGGTTGTGGAGACTGTTACCATAAGTATTTCCCCTGTATGCTTATTTGTATTCCTTTGTTTTGTTTTGTGTTTAGAGAGACAGAGCACATGCACATGTGGGTGAGGAACAGAGGGATAGGGAGAGAGAGAACCAACCCTAAGCAGGCTCCATGCCCAGTGAGGAGTCCCACGTGGGCTCAACATGGAGTTTGACCTCATGACCATGAGATCATGACCCTAGGTGAAATCAAGAGTTGGTTGCTTAACCAAATGAGCTACCCAGGCATCCCTATTTATTTGTATTCTTTGGCAAATGGTCTTTGCTCATGTCCAGATGCCTCTGACCAATCCCACATTTGCCCCCTCTGCAAATTGCTAGGTTACTAGTGTGATAGTTGATCTGGTGCCATCACATAGAGTAAATGTTTGTGACCATTTTGTAATTTGATAAAGGGATTAAATTTGTGTATACTTTCTGCCTAAAAATGCTCATCACACAGTTGCATATCGTTTCAAGACTCTTTTTTGAACTTGACTTAGAACTCTTGGTTTAGAGGTGACTTTGAATGCAATTCCTTGTATATTTTCATTGTATGTGAATTTTTTTTCTTATTCTCTTTCCCTTGGTTATGTTAAGCTGCTTATTAATAGTTAGGAAAGTACTACTTAAGAAACTAGAATATCTCTTTCCATATGAATATGTGATAAAATTTATTGCAACTTACATGATTTATTGAACTGAGTCACCCCTGAAGCAAATGCATTATTAAGTAGTTAAAAAATTCATGACATGTCCTTAACACAGTGAGAGTGCCTTAGAGGAGCTCATTCATCCGATAAATATGTGTTTAACAAAATTGCTTGAAATGAATCTCTTTTATGGGTTTTTGTAATTATTGTTCTTATTTAAGACATATATATATATATATATATGGCATAAATATATATATATATTTATGGGTTTTTGTAATTATTGTTCTTATTTAAGACATATATATATATATATATATATATATATGGCATAAATAACAATGTATTTTTCACATAGGGTTGTGGTTTGTTTTTGAATGCAAACAGTCACAGTGTTTTCTTTGTGAGTATGTGATAAAATGCTTTGGTGCATCATTAAAACTGTTCAATAGGCCGTGATGTCCTAGAATATATTCTCTACATTGTACATCGCTGCCTTTCTATTTTGAGATTTAAAGGAACATTGCAGTGGAAACCATCTATGATTTCTTATTGTGTGTATTGAACTCCAAGCTCAATCATTTGGCTGCAGAAAGATCTTAAATTTTAACTTTCCTGAATTTTCAACCAGATATGTTCAAAGGAAAAGGGCTATTCAAAAAAAAAAAAAAAAGTTCTGTTTCTTGTGCCATCTCAAAGTGGTTTTATATGTAGACTATATTTTAAGATGTACTGAATCAAAGGCAAACCTAAGTCAATAACCCAGTGTAATTTCCCTACAGCTGCCATCACTTAGAGAGCATGACTCTTTAAGAACTGCAGTTTTCCATTCCTTTAGCACTTGTTCATATTTAGATTGATGTTGTCCAAAGCTGTACATATTTTGACTCTGTATTCTGAGTCAGTGTCCAAGACCTGTTTTTGGCACCACCCTTGCTTCATTAGTACTATTAATACCAGTACCATTATCACTAATAATTACAACATGAGTACTCACACTGTGACAGACACCCAGGAAAGCACTTCATTTATTTAACCATGTTGCAGATAAAGAGAGTGACAAAGGACATATACTGGGAGGAGATCTATCTATATCTATATCTATCTATATATCAGTATCTATAGTTGGTAATCCGCATATGTAAGCCAAGAACACATAATGATACAATTATGGATTACCTTTCAAGCTCTAATTAATTGGACACCTAGGCAATAGGAATACATGACTTAATTTTTATTATTTATTATTTACCTAAACTATTTGAATAATCCTAAAGTTATTCTCTACTTTTCCAGCTACATTATCTGTGTTCAAAAAATTCTTAAAATTTTGCCATAGAACCAGCCAATTATAACCTGCTGTAGTTCTGTGCATTTCTTTATCTTTCGTCTCTGAAGTTTGTAATGTATTAATTTATATACTTAAAGGCCAGTTTATGTAACCTTATTTTTGAGTTAAAATCTTATATGAAGACAGGAAAAAATAAGTTTTATTTCGTCACAAATTCATCCAAGTCCTTTATAAAAATTCACTCTTGAGTGGGGGGAATTTAGTAGATCTACTGTGAATGGAAAGATGTGAATGAATCCCAACAAATAAATGGATTTCATATTAATTCCTTTAAAGCTAGGAGTAAATATTCCATTTAAATTAACTATAATGGGCTTTCAGTTATGGCAATATGAAGAGGTTGTCAAATTCTCCCCAAAGCACAAGTATAATATTGGAAAGAATAAATGTTTAAAATATCTCAGGGTACTGGCAGACAACAAGTTGATGAGAATTTATTCTTGTAATAAATACAAGAGCTGAAGGTTAGAAGATTGAGTACCCATGCCCTGTTTGCCTAGGTTACTTCCATATTTCCCCACCATAAAAGGGTCAGCAAAAACAGCCGTTTTAAGAGTTGGCATCAACAACCAATAGCTTTGAGGTTATATTCAGTTTGTAACAGTAAATGAAGATCTATGGCTTTGACAACAAAAGGTGGGAACTTAGATGGGAGCAAATGGTAACAAACACACAAAGAAACAAACAAATAAAACACCTCATTGTTTTGTTCACATAAGGTTGTCTCCCTGGTTGAGCTGAACAGTGAACCAGCCAGAAATTTAACTGAGAAATCCAAGAAATTAGAGAACCATAGAAGGTCTGAGATAAACTCTCCATGTATTACTGGGTGATGGAAAAGCTTTTACATTTGTCAGTGTTTGGGAAATTTAAATGCTGAGGAAGACTTGAAAACCAGCTACAATTTTAAATGAATTTTCCAAACCACTCACTAATCAAAGTGAAGAGGGTAGACACCTTATGAGAATAATGATTTTGAACATATCCTTTGTCCAAATAATTAAATGACCACTAACTTATAAAGACATGGGAGAGTTCTAGAAAAGTAGGAATAAACATAAGGAAAATGATAATAATAAAAATAAGAAAATTAAGCAGAGATACACAGGCTGCATATCATGGCTGGTACAGACTCTATGGTAAATTCAAGGAAGTTGAAAGAGAGGAAAGAAAGGAAAAAAAGTAAGAAAAAATAGGAAGGGAAGGAGGAATGGAGGAAGGAAGGGGACGGCCTAAAGGGGGAGGAAGGAGGGAAGGCCACAGAAATATAATATGTATTCCATAACTGGCATGGTGTTTTCTAAATGTTAAATTTTCAACCAAAAATGATGAGACATTCAAAGAAATATGAAAGTGTGACCCATACTGAAGTGTTTTGAGTCAATACAAACTGTCTCTACATAGGACCAGCTATAAAATTCAGAAAAAAAAAAAAATCAAAACACTTATTATAAATATTTTTAAAGAATTAAAGGAAACTATGTTCAAAACATTAAATATAATGGTAATGACACAACAAACAGGAAATATCAATAAAAAAATAGAAATTTTTATTTTTAATATAACAAAAATATAGTGTATTTGAAAAGTACAATAACTAAAATGAACAATTCATCAGTTGGGTCCAAGGACAGATTTGAAGTTACAGGGTAAGTATCCAGAATTTTGAAGGCAAGTACATAGAAATTATACATAGTGGTAACAGAGTGAACCAAAAATGACGGAAAACAGACTCAGACATGTGAAAGAAGAAAATCTAACATGATATAACTTTCTTGAAAAAAATCTAATGTAATTAGAAGTAAACAAACTGTAAATATCACAGTAGGAATTAATGAAAAAAATATAGGTACATGGAGAAAACCAGTAACCAAAACTTGTTCATTTTTTAAAGAAAAAAAATGATAAATATTTAATTAGAGTGATTAAAAAATAGAAAAAACAGACTGTTAAAACTGGTAATAAAAAAAAGACTTCTGTATAAACTCTTGAAATTAAAAGAAAAAAAAGGAATATTTTTAACTATTTTATTCCAACAATTGTGAACACCTTATCCCAGGAATTCAAGAGTAGTTCACCATCCCAAATCCATTAATGTAGTATTAATTGAACAAAAGGCATACATATAAAATTATCTCAATTGTTTCAGAAGAAACACTTGATAAAATCTAACACACATTCATGATAAAAGCTGTCACCAAACTAGTATAGAAAGGGATATCCTCAAATTAATAACAGACATTTATGAAAAGCCATGTCTAATATAAAAGGTGAAAAAATGAATAACTTCACATCATGATTGGAAATAATGTGAGGATATCCACATTCATCACTTCTACTCAGCATTAGTTCTGGAGTTGTAGCCAATGCAATAAAACAAGAAACAAATTAAATACATGAAGATAATCAAGGAGGAGTAGAACTGTCTTTATTTTCAGATGATGTTTATTGCATGTAGAAAATCCTAATGAATCTACAAAACAAGTAAGATACAGTAAGTGAGGGGGATACTGGGAAGAGAGCGGCATAGGAGGACGCTGGGCTCACCGCGTGTCCTGCTATCACTTAGGTTCCACCCACACCTGCCTAAATAACCCACAAAACCACCAGAAGACTAGCTGAACGGAGTCTCCGGAGCAAAATGCAAACGAGAGGCCCACAGAAGAGGGTAGGAAGGACGGCGAGGCGGTGGGAGCTACACAGACTGGCGGGAGAGAGCCAGGGCAGAGGGGTGGCCCACCAGCCAAGCAGAGCCCCCGAGTCTGGCTTGAAAAAGCAGAGGGGCCGGACGGAGTGTGTTCTGACAGCAAGCAGGACTTGACATCTGGAAGGTTATAAGCTAACAGCTCTGCTCGGAGAACAGGAGGGCTGGAGGACAACAGGAGGGAGAGTTGTTGAGCCCCAGACGACAGAGCTCAGCTTGGCAGGGAACAAAGGCACTCACCAGCGCCACCTCCCTCGCCCATCCCCCAGCCAAAATCCCAAAGGGAACCAGTTCCTGTCAAGGAAGTTGCTTGCACCGCACAAACACCCAACGCTGTGCTTCTGTGGATCCATCTCTCCGGTGGGTCTGACTCCGCTCCCAGGGCCCCTCCCGAAGCGGATCTCCGAAGGATAAGCAAGCTGAGCCTGCCCCTCCCGCCCCTGGGCACCTTGCCAATCCATCCCAGCTAATATGCCAGATCCCCAGCACCACAAGCCTGGTAGTGTGCAAGTAGCCCAGACGGGCCACACCACCCCACAGTGAATCCTGCCCTAGGAGAGGGGAAGACAAGGCACACACCAGTCTGACTGTGGCCCCAGGGGTGGGCTGGGGGCAGACATCAGGTCTGACTGCGGCCCTGCCCACCAACGCAAGTTATTCAAGACAGCACAGGAGAAGTGCCCCGCAGTCCCACACCACTCCAGGAACTATCCAAAATGACGAAACGGAAGAATTCCCTTCAGAAAAACATCCAGGAAATAACAACAGCTAACGAACTGATCAAAAATGATTTAAACAACATAACAGCAAGTGAATTTAGAATAATAGTCATAAAATTAATCGCTGGGCTTGAAAACAGCATAAAGGACAGCAGAGAATCTATTGCTACAGAGATCAAGGGACTAAGGAACAGCCAGGAGGAACTAAAAAATGCTATCAATGAACTGCAAAATAAAATGGAGACAACCACAGCTCGGATTGAAGAGGCAGAGGAGAGAATAGGTGAACTAGAAGATAAAATTATGGAAAAAGAAGAAGCTGAGAAAAAGAGAGATAAAAAAATCCAGGTGTATGAGGGGAAAATTAGAGAACTACGTGATGCACTAAAGAGAAATAATCTACGCATAATTGGTATTCCAGAGGAGGAAGAGAGAGGGAAAGGTGCTGAAGGGGTACTTGAAGAAATAATAGCTGAGAACTTCCCGGATCTGGGGAAGGAAAAAGACATTGAAATCCAAGAGGCACAGAGAATTCCCTTCAGACGTAACTTGAATCGATCTTCTGCACGACATATCATAGTGAAACTGGCAAAATACAAGGATAAAGAGAAAATTCTGAAAGCAGCTAGAGATAAACGTGCTCTAACATATAAAGGGAGACCTATAAGACTCGTGACCAGTCTCTCTACTGAAACTTGGCAGGCCAGAATGGCAGGAGATCGTCAATGTGATGAACAGAAAAAATATGCAGCCGAGAATCCTTTATCCAGCAAGTCTGTCATTTAGAATAGAAAGAGAGATAAAGGTCTTCCCAAACAAACAAAAACTGAAGGAATTTGTCACCACTAAACCAGCCCTACAAGAGATCCTAAGGGGGATCCTGTGAGACAAAGTACCAGAGGCATTGCTACAAGCATGAAACCTACGGACATCACAATGACTCTAAACCCATATCTTTCTATAATAACACTGAATGTAAATGGACTAAATGCGCCAACCAAAAGACATAGGGTATCAGAATGGATAAAAAAACAAGACCCATCTATTTGCTGTCTACAAGAGACTCATTTTAGACCTGAGGACACCTTCAGATTGAGAGTGAGGGGATGATGAACTATTTACCATGCCACTGGAGTGAGAAAGCTGGAGTAGCCATACTTATATCAGACAAACTAGACTTTCAATTAAAGGCTGTAACAAGAGATGAAGAAGGGCATTATATAATAATCACAGGGTCTATCCATCAGGAAGAGCTAACAATTATAAATGTCTATGCGCCGAATACAGGAGCCCCCAAATATATAAAACAATTACTCACAAACATAAGCAACCTTACTGATAAGAATGTGGTAATTGCAGGGGACTTTAACACTCCACTTACAGAAATGGATAGATCATCTAGACACACGGTCAATAAAGAAACAAGGGCCCTGAATGAGACATTGGATCAGATGGACTTGACAGATATATTTAGAACTCTGCATCCCAAAGCAACAGAATATACTTTCTTCTCGAGTGCACAGGGAACATTCTCCAAGATAGATCACATACTGGGTCACAAAACAGCCCTTCATAAGTATACAAGAATTGAAATTATGCCATGCATACTTTCAGACCATAATGCTATGAAGCTTGAAAGATACAGTAAGTGAGCTCAGAAAGTAGCAGAATTCAAGGTCAATATGCAGAAATCAATTTGTGTATACTAGCAATATGTGACAATCTAAAAAATAAATGAAAAGATAAAATTTTATTAAAAAGTAAAATATTTAGGAATAGATTTTTAAGAATAAATGTAAATCCTATAGAATACAAGTCACAAAATATTTTTGAAGGAAGTTAAAGACCTAAATAAATGAATATATATATATATATATATATATATATATATATATATATATGCCACATTATTGAATTAGAAGGCTCAGTATGTTTCAGATGGTGATTATCAACAAAATGGTTTATAGATTAGATACAAACCTTATCAGAATTTGAGTAGGCTTTGTCTTGTAGAAATTGATACTTAATGCTAAAATTTGTTTGAAGATGTAAATGACTAGAAACCAAAATAGTTTCTGAAAAGAAGGGCAAATTTATAGGATGTGTGCAACTTGTTTTTAAAACGATTGTAAAGCTACAGTAATCAAGAGAGTAAGACATTGGCATAAGGAAAGACATAGATCCGTGAAACTAATTGGACAATCTAGAAATAAACCTGGACATTTATGGTCAATTTAATTTTGACAAAAGTACCAAGATAACACAGTGGGGAAAGGATAGTCTTTTCAACAAATGGTACTGAAATAATTGTATGTCCTTACTTTACACAAAAACTAACTTGAAATGCATCATAACACCTGAATTATGAGAGCTTGACTATAAAATTTCTGAGAAGTATTAGAGAGGCAACTGTTTGCGATCTTGAAAAAGGTAAACATTTCTTAGAGATGTCACCAAAAGCGTAATCAATAAATTTTAAAAATGACCAACCAGACTTTATCATATTAAAACCATTTACCTTTCAAAACACATTAAGAATATGAAAAGGCATACAACATAGTGGGAAAATATTTGCAAATCGTATATCCAAAAATCACTTGTGTTCATGGTATACAAGGAATTGTTACAAATTAAAAATCAGAAGGCAAAAATGTTAATGGACAAAATGTTTAACCGTCCACTCCTTTAAGGATGCTATATGAATGAATAAGCACATTAAGTATGTTCACCCTAGTTGTTAGAGGAATACAGATTCTCTTCCATGTGATATTTCACTTACCACTTATCAAGTGTTCATAAACAAGCTAACTAACTAACATGAAGAGCGGGTGAGTATATGGAGATCTGGAACCCTCATCTATTTCTGGTGAGAATGTAAAAACAGAAGAGCCACTTAGGAAAACAGTGTGCAAGTTTTTTTTAAAAGTTAAACATTTTCTTACCACCTGATCCAAGAATTTGATTCCTAGGCATCTACCTGAGAAAATGCAAACAAATGTTCATACAGAGACTTGCACAAAAATGTTCAGAGAGCAATATTCACAATAGCCCCAAAGTGGAAACTAAATGTCCGTCAATTGGCGGATGGCTAAACAGACTGATAGATCATACAATGGAATACTAATCATCAATAAAAAGAAATTAACTATTAGATTATGCAAGAGCGTGAATGGACTCAAAAAGTTTGTTGAGTGAAATCGGCCAGGTACAAAAGCCTACATATTATACGATTTATTAAATCATATTGTATCATACATTAAATTTTTTGATGAGGGAAAGTTATAGAGACAAAAGTCAGTATTTTCCTGAGACTGTGTTTGGGACTGACTGAAGATTGATACTAGAGGATATTTTGTCATGATGGGAGTGTTCTAAAACTGGACTGTGATGATGGTCATAAAACAATGTAAATTTACTCCAACTCTTCAAATTGCATGACTGAAATTGTTCAGTTTTATGTTATATAATTTACACTTCATAAGAGCTATTAAAATTTGGCAATTCATTGTCAGGATTTGTGCATGGCTTGTTTGTTATTCTTTAATACATGTTTAGTAAAAAAGAAATCATAGCTAATCACTTATTTATTTATTTATTTTTAATTTTTTTAATGTTTATTTTTGAAAGAGACAGAGATAGACAGAATGCAAGCAGGGGACGGGCAGAGAGAGGGGGAGACACAGAATCCAAAGCAGGCTCCAGGCTCTGAACTGTCAGTACAGAGCCTGACGTGGGGCTCAAACACACAAACCATGAGATCATGACCTGAGCTGAAATCGGACATTTAACCTACTGAGCCACCCAGGTGCCCCATACCCAGTCACTTATTTATAAACAAGTAAGCTTTTTGTTTTTTTGTTATTGTTTTTGTTTCTTTTTTTTGTTTGTTTTTTGGGTTTTTTTTTTTTGTTAACTTGTGTCAGTTAGGTGTTGTTTTTCTGTGGGAATAATATTATAAATGTTGGTTCCTTTTTCAAATAACCCAACAGATTTATTTCAGATCATGATAAAGTTGAAAATGAGTAGTTACAATAACTTCAAATTTAACATTTTTTTTCTCAACATCATATTATGAAATGTTGAAACATATGGAAAATTGAAAGAAGTTCAAGGAACACTACATCTATTGCCAACTTTAAAAATTGATCATATTTTGCCATAATATACAGTATTTTCCTTTTTATATAAATGTTCTTTTTAAAAATTTATTTATTTTGAGAGAGAGAGCATACACAAACATGAGAGGGGCCAAGAGAGAGGGAGAATCCCAAGCAGGCTCTGCACTGTCTGCACAGAGCCTTGTGCAGGACTCTAACTCACAAATGTGAGATTGTGACCCACACTGACACCCAACCAGCTGAACCACCCAGGTGCACCTGTAGTATTTTTCTTTTAATTAATCAAATGCATGAATGTAACTTGGAGACATCATAGCATATCATTCTTAAATACTTCTGGATTCATGTGTTCACATATTCAAAGTTCACATATTATGTGTAGTTATGTATTGCTATTCTCTTTTAATCAAGAAGTGTTCTGCATTTACCTATACATCTATCTATCTGTATGCCATCTATCTTTGTTGTGTTTTTTTTTTTATCATAACTGGGGCAGTTGTCTTGGAGAAAGCCCCTTATTAGGGATTTGATTTATTCTCATTTTTTGTAATTTGTTTTGTACCCATATCCCCTAAAACACTATAATCTTGGAAGCTGGGTTTAAGGGTTTAATTATTTTTGGTTTTGGCAAGAAAACTCAGAAGTTATTTATTTCACATTGCATCACATCAAAACCATATTTTGTCAGGTGGTTGATTCATTTGTTAGGGATCCTAAGTTTGGGCATTTGACTAAGGGAGTAATGATTTGCACTCTACATTGCAAAATTACATTCTTTTGTTACTATTATCAAGAGATTTCTGAGATGCTAGTTTACTTAAGCATCCTATTGTTCTTCAACTGCCTTTTATACCTAAGGGTTTTATCATATATTTGCAATTTTTACATAATTGTTTTTTAATTGGGAATTTGCAAAATGGTGATTGTTTTCATAATTTTATTATCCATTTTATATTTATTACCTGTCATTTTGTAAAAGTTAGCTTTTTCTTTGCAGATGACAATAAATGCCTTTTCTTTTTTAAAAAGCCAAATAGAACTTAATCATTCTATTAGACTTAGAGTGATAGAAAATGAGTCTCTTTATGCCTGTGTGTATTTCTTTATCTTCCTTTTTTCCTCTCTCTTATTCTGGACTTTTGATTCCTTAGTATCAATTATAGTTCCAGACTGACAAGAAATTACCACTTTCTACAAAAACCCTGATTTTTTACAATAAGGAGTTAAGGAGTAGTATTTTAAAAAAGAAACAAGCTTTATGGTTACATATGTATGTGTATGTATAATTTTAAAAATGCATGAAGTAATTTTAATAGTTAACATTTATGCTTAAACAGGATTTTTCTCAAGTTTTTTTTTTTTTTTGTATTTTTGTCTCCTGTTTTACATTGAAGTTTTTGGTTCCTAATATAGTAACATATTTATGCATTTCTTCTGTGATATTCATGCTAGCTTCAAATTACAATAGAGTATTATTAATAACAACAAATCTATGTGTGAAATAGGACATTTATTTGAAGTTTGTCTTGGCCTTAGAATACTAGAATATAAATAAGATCAGTGAAAGAAGTTGTTCAGAAGTCACTGAAAGTGATTATTTTATATCAGTGGTTATATTCACATTTTGATATATAGTTAGGTGAATTTGTCTTCCATTTTATCATTTTCCTTCTTTTTTATTTCATTATGTTTGTTTTAAGTTACAACATTTTTACATGGTTCAAATTTCAAAGCATATTTTATGAGTGAAATCTGTTCAGAAATGACTCATTTCACTCTGTTCCTTGTCACATGATGACTCCTCAAAACTATAATAACCAAAACTGATTGATTGGAAAGTTAAGAGTATCCTCACTGTAGTACAGGAGCATATTACCTTCACCGAGTCTTAGTAGAGTCTTGGAAGGAGAACAAAATTTGAGGGTTTTAGAGAGCTTGATTAGGGATGGGTAAGGGTTTTCATGTACTAGTTTTGATTTGGTTGACTCAGCAATCTGAATGTTTGGGAGAGGACTTAGAAGAATCTTGGGGAGTAAACTCTGCTGAACATCATGCTAAACATCATGATGCTAAGCATCAAAGATGATGTTTACTTAAATGAGATTTTCAGGAAGCCACTGGAATAAAGAGTTACTTGCAACTATTAGCTTCCTGAGAAAGTTTCCTGGAATTTAAGGTCATGCTAATGCAGGCAGTGCAATGGTGAAATCATGAGAACATAGGCACTAAGCTCTGTGAGAATGGATGGTTTTGGTTCTCACCTTTTACCCTGGTTTCCCTGCTCCCTATGGGTTGTCACTTATAGTAGTGTCTGAATTATCCATCAAGTGTTTATTTTTGGGGAGGAGAAAAGCAATTGCAGCTAGCATTACTTCTTAGACATTTATTCAGTCTCATCACACATTTATGTGAGCACCTACTATGGTTTATAAACCATGCAAAGTACCTGGAATTAGAGATAAATCTGGTTTAACAAACAAATGAAACATCAGAATTTTGTCCTACATAAAAACTCATTCTAACTTGCTGATTAAGTTGCTAAAGGCACACAAACCAACTGAAATAAGTTGTCAGGGACTGGTAATGATTTGGGAGGAGAGGAAAGATCCTATCTACTCTGTTCATATTTAATTGTTGGTAGACAGCTGTTACCTGCATTGATCAAAGGACTATCTATCAAGATTTCACATTTCAAAAAAAAAAAAAAAAAAGATTTCACATTTCATTATTACATTGGAAGAAATTAAAAAGAAACATGATATAATATTTACATAAGTTTAAACCACGCATTAATTAAAGTATTTTAAAATTTATGGAGAATAGACCATTCTTAGACAACATGACTGAAAAGGGCAGATTTAGAGGAGCAAAAAGAAACCACTTCATAAAGACAGGTATGTATTTGTAAAGTCATTGAAATTTAAATTTGTTCTGAATTCTTCACAATGAGCTCTGAATAGCATTTTCATTTGCAGCCTTATTGGGTTATTGGTCTTGGGTTAGGATACAGTTGCTATGATGATCTTTGTTTCCTTTATAGTGACTCTGGGTGACTTATAATAGGCACCTTGACTTATAATAGGTACCAAGGTTTTCCTTGGCACAGGACTAAGCTATTCTGACCTATTTAATGCAATGTAAGTACCTGGGATTGTTCATTCTTACTACTTAATGTGTTGAGAAAGTTTTCCTCTCATTTTTCTTTTTTAAACAAGTTATTTGGGGGAAACAAGATGTTTAACTTTCATTGGGACTGAAGATGGATTTTCTAATCCTAGTATATGGCCGCTTGGTGTCAGTTGTTATACCAGGGCACAATGGAAATATTCCCAGCTATTGGTTTCTTTCTTTATAGAAATAATGTAAGGAATTGTTCTTGAAATACTAATGCCATCAAGTGTTCTATAATGTCTTTTTTTCTGAAATGTCTCACTGTGTATGTATGACCACATCCATTTTCTGAGAGGTTCCCCGCATATGGGGCATCCAGCATTGTGCTGTGAAGCCTTCCCGTTTGCAACACAGCTGATTGGACCAGAGAAAGACACTGAAGGAAGAGGCTGTTTTTGGTAGCCTGGCCAGGAGATGACAGAGTGCCTGGTCCCCAAGCCCTGCCCTACAAGGTTACTCTGCTGAATAGTAACTTAAGCTATTCACCTATTCTCTCTTATGGTGTCCAAATGTAAAGCATATAGAAGACAGATGCAAAGAGAGACACAGGGGAAAGTAGAGACCTTGAGTCGGTAAAACTCATGAAACAGAGTAAAGAGAAGGACAAAAAACAGAAGATACTGGCAGGGTCCCCACAACAGTGGAATGCTAGTCAGTTATCTCCGTGTAGTAAGGTTTGTGTAAATTCAATTTCTTTCTATTTTCCCTATTTTTTAGATAGTCTGCAATAAGAAAATGTTATTTTCATGATTAGAACAATATATTCAAATCACATAAATGTATCTAAAATTTTTGGGAAAAAAATCACTGGTTGATTTAACTAGATTTTCTTTTGTTTATCATCATGACTCTGCAAAAGCTACCACATCTGTTGCTTTATGAATGAAATACTGATTGAGCAAACCAAAACACGTTTTTTTCAGATCTCATATTCAGGCCACTGTAGAAAGTCTTGTTTCCAAGTACAAGCCAGAGGTTTCTATCCTGTATTCCAGCACTGGGGCAGTTGATGGTGGGGAGTTTCAGTACCTTAGACATGAAGTCTGATTCTCCAATTGCATGTTTTAACCATTTGCCTTTGTCTCAGTAAGATAATTCTACATCTCCCAGTGATTCTTTTCCACTTAGGTTTCTCTGTTATAACCAATGTCTTTGACATTCTGGCTAGAGCCTAAGGGATTTGATATATACTTCCGATTCAGTGGGCCAAGTGTTAGGGACACAGATTTATTCTGAGGAAGAGCCTTAAACTTCTTTCTTCCATTAGTATTAACTAGGTTTATGCCAGGTTTATCCAAGTGCTACCTGGATGAGTAATAAAATATATATAATTACCATGCCCCAAACTCCTCCTATGAGGGATGATTTCAGAATCTTATTTCAAACCCTAGACTTTAAAAATAATTTAATCTAACTATTGTTGTAAAGATGAGTAAATGTAGTCCAAGTTAGATGAAGTGACTTGCCAAGATTATATAAAAAGTGCATGACAGACCACAGGCTAGATCCATATCTTCCTGTTTCTTGCCAGATGTTCGTTCTGTCATGTTCTAGAGGAGGTACATTCTCATTGATCTTTCATCCCAACGTTAATAGTATCCATGACACTTAGTAGGAGATTAATTAATGTCATTTAAATGAATACTGAGTACATTCTGTAACACATATCAGAGACATAATTTGTCTTCAGAGAAGTGTTTATTTCCACAGTATACATTGTTATGGGAAATTTTGAAACTAAAATAATTTTAACATCAAATAACACTTATTAATATACACGAATTTGTTCTTAGCACTCTGCCAGGATTTGCCAAAGAGATTAATATAAAATTATCCTTGCCTTTCTGAACATGTAGTGTCTCGTGCAAAGTCAAAAGAGAGAAGAAGGGAGGAAGGGACATTGGGAGGGCAGAGAAAGAGAGAGAGAGAGTTAGAGTTTAGGGGGAGAGAGAGACTTAAGGAAAAGCTCTTGAGCTCCTAGAGTGCCTCAAGCAAAGCATGTATCAAAGGCCAAACCGCAGAGCCACCGTTTCCCAAGTCAACATTAATACACAACACTGTCTTCCGGAAGCATATTGGAAGGAAAACATAGCTATTCACTCAACATAATCCAGATTCTCACTGATAAACCGTGTTTCTTAAGATGGGGACAGATTTCTCTAAAGTGCTGTTGTCAGGATCAACTTTTGAACCTTCCCGTGTCATCAGAAGGCTTCATCTTGATCTCAGATTTTAGTGTCTCTTGTGTTCTTCTCTGTTCTTGAGCTCTCACAGGTGCCTGCGATCTGTGGTATGGTTGTTAATCTAAGTTTACTAGCTTATTTGCCTAGTAAGAGAGGTGTTTAATTCTGCTAATTTTTCCCCTCTTGCTTTCTTCTGTTTTAAACTGGACTTAAACTTTCTGTTTATTAGTACTCTGCCTCAGCAACTATTTGTCTGGCGGTACTTTGGCCAGTTTCATTGTTTATGGTTATTTGGTTTTGATGCCTGTCTATATTATCAATTCAAGACCTAGCTCAGTTGGAAAATTCCATGGCCCCATCATACACCAGACATTGACAGCAACAGCTGCTTCTGTATCTACCTTTGGCCTATGTGCCCATGTATATTAATATTCTCTCAACAGTTTCTAAACTGTTTCTAAAGGGTTAAACTCTAAAGTCCATCCTTGTGTATTTGATCTCTGTTTAAAATGAAAACAGGAAGTAACGCAGTCTGTATTAATTAAAAGGTCCATTAAGGGCTCAATGCCAAAAGCTGGGTAGATGAAAGCTTGCCAAGTGCACAGGGCCAGAAACTTAATTGCACCTTTCTTTAGCAAGAGTTCCATTGACTGTAATTCTCAAATATATGACCTTGCCTTAATTTCGTGCTAATGCATAAAATGAGGGTCCTGCTTGTCTTTGTACTTGCCATTTCCATGATATATATGCATGTGCCTAAAATGGAGTTTGCATATGTATACGTGAGAGTAGAGTTCCTGGCCTGACGTCAGTGGGAAATAATCAAGTTTGTGTAGGTGGGTCTGTCTGTATATCTGATATGTTTACGTAAATATATACACATTCATATTTATTTTAATGACCAAAATATTTTAAGGTATGTACAATGAGTTTTTAATATAGCAGTATTCTAATTCTAGGATTGTTGTTATTTTTAGTGCAGCTTCAAAAGGAATCCTTACACAAATCTGAAAATGAAACTATAAACTTGAAGTCATGGGGTTTACTCTATTTTCTGAGGATATCAAGCAAATTATGCTACAAGGTATCCTTCCAAAATTGAAATTATATTTTGATGCTTGCAACTAGGTTATGCTACAAAATATGTGGCCATGGAATGGCCACTCTAGTCCCTGCTGAACAGACATTTTTCTTTGCCAAGTCACAGAGGGAAGAAACAGGACAGGAATAATGTTGATACAATGCAAAGTCAATCCACACTTCTAGCTCCCTGATGTGCAGTGGAGTGTACTTTGGGATTTTGGAGAAGGGTTAATTAAGTTCGCCTTCCCTCTGTTCTCATAATTTGCCAATATTGTTTTCATGCTTACTTCAAATAGAAAACAAACCAGTTTTAACTGGTAGCTTTTTCAGTGGGTAGCTAATGCAGGTGGATAAGCAACCTTGAAATCATGGCTGAATCTAACAAAAATAAGTACACGGAAAACTGATAGTACATTCTGGAGATATTGAGCTGTACTAGTCTGTATTATTTTTCTGTCTTTACCTTTCCTTGTTATCAAGCACTTAACTAATAACTTAAGGATTATAATGGAGAACAGAAGCTTGGGAAATCTTTCTTAGGCATTTTTATACTTAAAATACCATTAGTGAAGTCGCAATTTATGTGTGCCTTCCATGTAGAAAGGATGCCATTATGTCTGGTCTTAGATAAACATAACACACCATATCTGCCCACTGAAAGCTCAAAGGCTTTTGTGGAAGTCACACATAAAGATGGGCAGTTACAAGGCTGAGTTCCAGTTTCATGAATAGCGGTTTACACTTTTCAGAAGTGACTGAGAGGGACTGATCAAGTGAAGGGACTCTACTGGAAGAGGGTGTGTTGCTTTACTGTGTTATCGTTTGCCTGGTGACATCCTACAGGCCTTACTTTATAACATTTCAGAGAATTGTTCTGTAACTCATACGTAAGGAACGAAATTCTGTCATTTCCACTCATACTTGCTGTATAAGACTGATATCATCTGGTGTTAGCCTTCTCTATGAAGAATAGATATTGGACATAGGTGCATATATTTGAAATAAGTCGTCCTTGGTGAAATAGAGCTTTTCAACATTGATGCCGGCCTTTCAATACTAATTTCTTGGTACTGTATAGTATAAGTTGCTATGGGCCCACTAGAAAGAGATAAGATCAGAGGATACAGACTCCCAAAATAACATAAGATTATCATCTCTCTGACTCTTAGATAAAGCTGTCAACTTCTTTCTAAAGAATATGGCTACTGTGCTCTTCAGAGAGGAGTACAATTTAGAGGGGATGGGCAAACAATTTGCAGTTTGAAAAAGGGGTTATATTTGAAAAAGGCTATATTTATACAATATAACCTATTGTATAAATTTTAGCAATAGCTTATGTCAATATTAATAATGTCATAACAATATAGCTATTATACCAAACTCTATATCTAAGAAATATTCCCAGTAGTTAACATATGTTAATTATTTTGATACTTATAAGAACTCCATGACACAGCTCTGTGTAACTCCATTTTCCATATAAGAAACAAGAGGGAAAAAGAGGTCAAGGTTGTTCAAGATCACGGCTAACACATGTCATAGTTTGGTTCTGGATGTTAGTCTTTTCAACTTCATACTGTCTCTGAATTCCTGATGTCTCACTCTGTCTTCCATGCGGTGTTTGGTGTTTGTTGCAGTTGGTTAAGTTTTTAGTGGAATCATCTGTGTTTTCCAGATGTTCAGTCATGCCACCAGTGTATTTTTATACCATTAATTTTAATTTTTCTCTCTATATGTTTTCTCTTATCTAATTGTGTTAGCCAGTACCTCCAGAATAATAATTGTGATAGTGGGTATTTTGTTTTAGTGTAAATGCTTCAGTTGTTCCCCACAGGGTGTGTGCTATTAGCTTTGAGGTCCACCTACATATAGTTAAAAAAAAATTAAGGTTGATGTGAGAAAGTAACTTCAGTTGTTCCAGGTAAAAGTTAGTAGTGTGAAGAGAGGTAGTGAGAGCCTGACTTATTTTGAAGGTAAGTTTATATAATTTACTAATGGATTAGATGTGATGTACAAGAGAAACAACTGAGTCAAGGATGTTGTAGTTGTTGTTGCTGTTGTTATTTTGGTCTGAACAAGTGACAATAAAAAGTACGTTATTTACCAAGATATCGAAAATGCCAGAGGAACAAGTATGGGGGAAAGTTAGGAACTTTTTATTTCACATATGTGGTAGGGTTCTCCAGAGAATCAGAATTAATAGTAGATGATGGATAAGGACGCCTGGGTGGCTCAGTCAGTTAAGCGTCCGTCTTAGGCTCAGGTCATGATCTTGTGGTTCACGAGTTTGAGCCACACACCGGGCTTGTGCTGTCAGCTCAGAGCCTGGAGCCTGCTTCGCATTCTGTGTCTCCCTCTGTCTCTGCTCCTCCCCACTCGTGCTCTGTCTCTCTCTCTCCCTCTCAAAAATAAACATTAAAAAAAAAAACATGCACACCAAAGCATGTGCCATTAAAAAAAAAGGGGGGAGATGATGGATGGATGGATGGATGGATGGATGGATAGATAGATAGATAATAGAGAAAGAGACTTTAAGGAATTGGCTCAAGGGAGTGTAAGGCTAACAAATCTAAAATTTGCACTGCAGGCCGGTGGGCTAGAAAATCTGGGAAGAGCTGATGTTGCAGTCTGGAGGCAGAATTCCTTCCTCTTTAGAAATCCTGTCTTTCCTTTTAAGGCCTCAAGCTGATTGGAGTTAATACATAAGAAGGTAAAACATAACACTATTACAGTATATTAAGCTTTGGATACCAATTAGACATCCAGGTAGAAATGTCAAATACCCAGTTAAGAACACATTCCTCAGCACAGAGATGTCTTTTAAAGCCTTGCGACAGGCTAAGAAAATCATGTCCCAGAGTCCACGTGAAGAAAGTGGTTCAAGAAAATGGTAATTATCTGTATTCATGCAACTGATGGGTCAGCTAAGAGTTTGAAAATTCGACTATTGCTTATAGTATTGTAGAGGTCATTGTTAATGTGACAAGTTTAGTTTCCATGGAGTAGGTAAAGGATAAACTTGAATAAAGTAGAGCCAGGAAGGAGTGGGAGGTGCATGAAATAGAAGCAGTACTTCAGTCAGTTTTGCTGTAAGGAAGAATAATAAGAAATAGTAGTTATGAGTGAAGGGAGATGTGGGGTCAACTGATTTTTTTTAATAAAATACATTTTGTCATGCTGTATGTTGATGAAAATAATCTAGTAAAGATGGAAAAGTTGATGAAAGGAACATGTAATTGCCAGAGGTTTGCCCTTGATGAGGTGAAAAGGTTAGGATGTCAATCTCAAAAGGAGGTATTTTCAGAGAGTAGAGCAAGAAGGTTGATCCACAGTAACAGGGAAGGCAGAGCACATAGAAACAGACAGGTGCATAGATAGGGTGCTGGGATAATGAGATAGCACTCTTTTGATGGCTTCTATTTTCTCTGTGAAGCAATGCCATCTGGTGAAAGTGAAGAAGAAAAAGGAAGTATTGTGTATCGAGGAGAAAGAAACTATATGAATTGATTGTCTAAGAGAGTGGTACATTTATACAATTCAGCAACATCTATCCTTTAAAAATGATGCTTTTCTGTCACCTGCTAGAAAATTGTTCTAATACATACAAATCTGCAGTGACTGTGAAT
Source organism: Leopardus geoffroyi (assembly GCF_018350155.1). Taxonomy (NCBI): domain Eukaryota; kingdom Metazoa; phylum Chordata; class Mammalia; order Carnivora; family Felidae; genus Leopardus; species Leopardus geoffroyi. Next base: position 122,373,291 of record NC_059328.1, on the reverse strand, counting down.
GTAAGTGGTACCCTCTGTGGTTGAGCAGTGCCCCACAAATACATGTTGATGCTCTACTAGGAAAATACAGTAAAAGAGCCTAGTGCTTATTTGCTGACTAAATAAATATAAAGCAGATAAGTCCCTTAAAAGAAAACTAATGACATCAATTTATTATGGGTAAGAAAGATTATACATATAGTTTGCCCTTTGAGGTATACCAAAATTAGGAGTGGGATTAAGAGATAAAGCCCATCACTAGCTTTATGATTTAATGTTTGGCCTGACGGTGTCCAAATTATTAAAGTCAGCTTTCACACATTTATTTGAAAATAGGCCATCCTTTTCTGTTCTTTATGACTTAAATTAGTCCATTTTTCCAAAAAAAAAAATGTATGTGCTGCTTGAATTCTATAGAAAAGAAAGAACTAAGGTACATTTTAAAAATATCTAAAACCATTAAAATGTCCCCTGGTGATATTTAAAATGAGAAATAGGGCACTAGTTATTTAAGTAGTATATTAATAATGTATAAATGGGTTGAATCTTCTCCTCTTGGGGTTCTGGAACTTTCCTCTTATAATTGTATATATCCATAGGTGAATTATATTGTTGATAACTGAGAGATAATGTCTTATGAAAGTACTCTTGACTCTGTTTAACATAGTTTATGTAAAATGCCAAATGTTTGTTAGAGGTAAAGGTGAGATTTTGTTTTTTTTCCAGATTTTGATTGGATTCTTAGTAAACCCAAATCCTGTCCTACCAATCATGAATTCTCCACATGGAGTTCTTGAGAAGTTCTTGAATATCAAAGTATCACCTCGATAATAGTATGTCATTGTCTCATACTGCAACACACATATGTGGACAAAGCAAGAGTTGTCACAACTGACCTAGACTCAAGACCTGAGAAATTTCTATATCCCCAGGATTATCTGTCTATTTACTGGTATACACAAGCCTGCATGCAGGAGAGACAGGATATATAACTGAGCCAAAAAGATTCCATCGATATAGATACCGCAGAATAGAGCTGAAGTAGAAATGCCAAGATAAGGAAGGAATGAATCATGGATGATTTCTTATTAAGCACTATTTAAACCCAATAAATACCGCATACTCTGACCAATGAGATTTGCAGCATACCCTTCACAGAAAGATCTGGAAAAGGTCTGTGTAGAGCCAGGACTAGTTTGAGAAGTTTGGCAGAAGCCAAACATGATGTTTTAGATATGTTCTACCCCTTCTTTATTCTGACCACAATTGATTTAGTTTGGGGGATGACAATTACTTTGTAAGACATTTACTTTAAGTCAGTGATAGTCAAAGAGGTGTTGGAAATTAAGAGGGCTTAAGTGACTTATCCAGAGTTTCAGAGAAACTTAATAGAACTAGTACTAGAATTTGACCCTTCTTTTGGGATTTTTTTCTGTTTAATACAGTTCATATATAAAATCTTTGACTGTTTTCAGAGGATTCAGAAATATCTGGCCACTTGGTGGGAATATACCACTGGTAGTCTATTTCACATGAAAAACTGGGATGTGTCCTGGAAGGGACCTCTATCCAAGGCGAGTTCTTTTGTGGCTTCATTCAGTAACTAACCCTGAGTTTGACAGAGCCTTCCATAAAAGGGGTAGGGTGAGATTGTTAGGTGAAGTACCCAAACAGCTTAATATCTGTGATTCCCATTTATTGCTCTGACACAGGATGCATGTACCTAGAGATCAAAGAATTAAAAACTGTGTGAACAGAGTGAATTAAATGTTTTTTGCCATAGATAGTATGAGGCATGGAGCTCGAAACCTTTATTGCTAGGTCTCTGTCAAACAGGGTAATAAACACAGAGTAGGGTCTTTCCCTCTATAACACAAGACATCATGTTGCTCAGACATCTTATAACTTTGGTTTATTAAGAATGAGGGAATCAGAAGCTCCTGAAAGCAAAGACTGATTGAGACCTCTTCTGAGAAGGAAACCTCATCTGTGATCCAAAAGAAGGATGGTCTTAGCTTCCTTCCAGGTAGCCAGGTAGCCACGGTTACCAAGAGACATCAGCAAGTAGCTTATGGCAGCAAGACTGAATGGGAGACATCAGAAGGAGGATCAGGGTAAAAGATGGAAGAAAATATCAGATACCCAAGAAAATATCATATGACTAAGAAGTGAATCAGAGAATGCTGAGATATCACAGTAACATGTGGAAATAGGGACCAGAAATGCCTAATCAGTTTTACTGCTGGGATGATCCAATTAGTAACTTTTCTTGCTAGATTCTTCTGATCGTGGATCTGTTGGCCAACAAACAGAGCTGCCGCTACCCCAACGCCAGGGGGCAGAAGTTATATTTTTAGTTTATAATGTGGTGGTCTTACCTAAATTTGTCACTTTTTGCTCTCTCTGTTCCCCAGTTGCATGTAATTCACCAATTATTTATTAAATCCTTTACCACATTCTTATCAAGAACTTTATACCTGTGTATATTCATAGAATGTCAAACTTGAAATGATCTTCAGCATCAGTTTATTTATATTAATTTGAGTCGATTAGACTTAGGCAAATAGTGAATAATATAGGAGAGAACTCCATGAGGGACTAGATTAAATATACATTCATCTTTTTTTTTTCATGCCTGTGAAAATGTAAGGATGCCAAGTTCAGAGACTGATTTCTATTTCAAAATTCCCTTCCATTTCTAACAAGCTGAAAGCCCTCCCCCTACCCCAAGGCTCTCTGTAGATTAGAGACTATAAATAGGACTTTCAAATCACAGGGGCTTTATTCCTGGAACAGATGAGAAGTGACTGCACTGTGGCGAGCCTCTATGGGAGATGCCTTAGCAAACTCAAATGGATTTGAGGGAGAAAATTGTTGGTGAAAAGCTGTTAAATGAGTTCTGTTACTTTGAGGGGAGATCAGTCCTCACAAGGATCATTCACTGTGAGAGGCAGAATGGAAACTCCCTAAATATTATAAATTGCTGTATTGATATTTTTAGCACAGGCCACATAGAACTTTGGAGTTTGAGGGTTTTTTATTGTTTTTGTTTTTGTTTTTTCTTCCCAGTGAATACATTTTAGTATTAGTTATTTATTTCAAACAAAGCTATCTGAGAGAGCAGTTCTCTTTGGGTGGTGTTCTTAGCTTTGCAGTTTAGGTGAGAAGTCTTCATGACTATGCCAGTGGCATATTTCTTTGTGATAAGAATGTGCATCATTATGCTAAGCAAATGACAAAATCATTTACTGCAAATAAGCACAAATTGTTGGAAGACTGAAATCACAAGTAATGAAAGTTTTACTACCCATAGATCTTAATTTCCATGACTTTCCTTCTGTCCCTGTGAATTAGAGAATGATTTGATATGGTTTTAGTAAATAATCACACTTCATATTCCCAACCGTCTTTTCTTTTTTTTATTCCTGACTAAACTTGAGTTGATAATGAGGAGAATAAATAATTTCCAGTGATTTTAGATATTATTTAGATATTTCCAGTGATATTATTTAGATATTGTGGGTTAGTTCAATTAAGGGAGATAAATGAAAATTATATAAATTTGTTCACGTCCCGTGACTTTCTCAGTGGTAGGGTTGTTGGCGTAGATTCATTTACATATACAGCAAATTTTTTAATCATTTAGCATTGAATGAGACAATGAAATTCCTTCAAATGTCACACTTGTACAATGCGTAGCCACAGTCCTAAGAGTGTAGAATACTCTTTTGTTATCCAACTGACATGTAATAAGAGCTACAAATACAAGCATATGAAGTTGAAATTGCCTAGTAGCCACAATGGAAAAGGGAAACAGGTAAAATTAATTTGAATAAAATAATCCATTTAACCCTTATAAATTTCAGCATTTCATCATGCAATTAATATAAGAATTATTAATGATATAATTTACATTATTTAAAATACAGTTGGTATTTTATAGTTACATTTCAACTCATTCCAGCCATATGTGAAGCACTCCATAGTTAAAGGTGGCTGGGATGTCTACATTATTTGGAAAGAGAATTCTACAGTGTGTTTTCTTATTTATATACAAAGTTATTATTTTGAGGGAACGTCATAAGAAATACTATTTTTAAAATCTTAATTAAAATTTCAAATGAGGGGCACCTGGGTGGCGCAGTCGGTTAAGCGTCCGACTTCAGCCAGGTCACGATCTCGCGGTCCGTGAGTTCGAGCCCCGCATCAGGCTCTGGGCTGATGGCTCAGAGCCTGGAGCCTGTTTCCAATTCTGTGTCTCCCTCTCTCTCTGCCCCTCCCCCGTTCACGCTCTGTCTCTCTCTGTCCCAAAAATAAATAAACGTTGGGAAAAAAAAATTTAAAAAAAACTTTCAAATGAGAAAACAAACTCATCCCCTTTAAATAAATGGCTTGTTCGTATATATAGCTATCCCTGTCTGTGCAGTTTCTGCAGAGGAAAGAGCCGGTAGCTGAGGAAAAGAATGGCTTTTGCCTGGGATTGTGGGAGAGAAAACTGGGTGAGAAAAAGAATGGTCCAAGGCTAGTTAAGCAAACATTAACTTAAATGTTGGACATCATAAATTATATAAGCGGCTTTTAATGAGAGAAGTATTGTAATGTACATTACACAGCGAAGGGATAATGCCTTAATTGCTGTCTGATACAAACTAGAAAACAATATTTGAGCACTGTGGTTGTTTTGTTGTATTATAACTATTTTTGCAATACTTTCTGTAATGCCTGTTATCTTTGTTTACCTTTGATTCATACTTGTATGCATTTATCTTTAGCAAAAGCTGATTTAAAAATCTATAATTTGCATTCCTGGGTATGTCGGATTCCCCAAACACAGCTATAAAATACCAGTGTCTTCTGGCACCAAATGCTTTCAGAACCTGATGATTTAGAATCTTTATTGGAATTTGTATAACTATACTCCAACCTGGTGAGAACCATAGTTACTCAAACACTGGGACATCGCTATAGGAAATATCCGTTATAAATAGGACAGCAAAAACAACAGGCAACTGGTAAGGTTAAACATAATTCTAAACGTGATCAGTTTTTACTTGTCAATATGATAAAAATAGTATTATTCCTATATTTAAGATCTGAGTGTTGTGTAGCAGTAGTTTTTACATTTGACCATAATTAATTTTTTGTGAAAATATTAATGTACAGAGCTTTGTTTTTTATCATGAAATACCTAACTGGAATTAGAATGTATAACTTAAAGACTTTTAAAAATTTAGTGTTATTGTGTTCTAAAATAGTATAGTATTTTTACCACAGATTTTTGTCTCCTGGTGTAGGGGTGAGGTAGGTTCTTAGCTGGTAGAAAACAGAAAAATAATTAACGAAAATAGAGACAGGTCATATAGCAAGATCAAAGGCTAGCATAGCAGGTCCCAGCACTTACCTGTTCCACAAAAATGAACAAACAAACAAACAAAAACAATAAGCAACTTCAAACTGACAAAAAACTAGGAAAAACTCTGTTCTATAATGAAGAAGCAGCAAAAACCCCGTGGAGCTTAAAAACTGAGGAGGACCCCACAGAAAGGCATAGGAAGCATTTTATCTGTTACTCCATCCCACAGTCCAGAGCAGTTTGGTGACAAGAGGCATTCCGTCAGAGGAATTTCACCCTGTGGGGCAAAGGAGAGCTGGAGAACTCCAGTGAACTTTACCACATGGACATTTGCCGCCTTTGCTGTTAAGGATTCCCACAGTCTTCACCAACATTGATTTTTTTTTTAAATGAAATTTATTATCAAATTGTTTTCCATACAATACCCAGTGCTCATCCCAACAGGTGACCTCCTCAGTGCCCATCACCTACTTTCCCCTCCCCCGGACCCCCATCAACCCTCAGTTTATTCTCAGTATTTGAGAGTCTCTTATGGTTTGTCTCCTTCCCTCTCTGTAACATTTTCCCCCCTTCTCCTCCCCCACTGGTCTTCTGCTGAGTTTCTGAGGATCCACATAAGAGTGAAAACATATGGTATCTGTCTTTCTCTGTAGGACTTATTTCACTTAGTATAACATTCTCCAGTTCCATCCACATTGCTACAAAAGGCCAGATTTCATTCTTTCTCATTGCCAAGTAGTATTCCATTGTATACATAAACCACAACTTCTTTATCCATTCATCAGTCGACGGACATTTAGGCTCTTTCCATAATTTGGCTATTGAAAGCGCTGCTATAAACGTCGGGGTACAAGTGCCCCTATGCATCAGTACTCCTTTATCCCTTGTGTAAATTCCTAGCAGTGCTATTTGTGGATCATAGGGTAGATCTATTTTTAATTTTTTGAGGAACCTCCACACTGTTTTCCAGAGTGGCTGTACCAGTTTGCATTCCCACCAACAGTTCAAGTGGGTTCCCATTTCTCCACATCCTTGCCAGCATCTATGGCCTCCTGATTTGTTCATTTTAGTCACTGTTACCTGTGTGAGGTGATATGTCAGTGTGGTTTTCATTTGTATTTCCCTGATGAGGAGTGATGTTGAGCATCTTTTCATGTACCTGTTGGCCATCTGGATGTCTTCTTTAGAAAAGTGTCTATTCATGTCTTCTGCCCATTTCTTCACCTGATTATTTGTTTATCGGGTGTGGAGTTTGGTGAGTTCTTTATAGATTTTGGATACTAGCCCTTTGTCCTATATGTCATTTGCAAATATCTTTTCCCATTCTGTTGGTTGCCTTTTAGTTTTGTTGATTGCTTCCTTTGCAGTGCAGAAGATTTTTATCTTCATGAGGTCCCAATAGCTCATTTTTGCTTTTAATTCCCTTGCCCTTGGGGGTGTGTCAAGTAAGAAATTGCTGCGGCTGAGGTCAGAGAGGTTTTTTCCTGCTTTGTCCTCTAGGGTTTTGATGGTTTCCTGTCTCACATTCAGGTCCTTCATCCATTTTGAGTTTATTTTTGTGAATGGTGTAAGAAAGTGTTCTCGTTTCATTCTTCTGCATGTTGCTGTCCAGTTCTCCCAGCACTGTTTGTTAAAGAGACTCTCTTTTTTCCATTGGATATTCCTTCCTGCTTTGTCAAAGATTAGTTGGCCATATATTTGTTGGTCCCATCAAGAAAGTCGGGATAGAAGGAACATATTTAAACATCATAAAAGCCATTTATGAAAAGCCCACAGCTAATATCATCCTCAATGTGGAAAAACTGAGAGCTTTTGCCCTGAGATCAGGAACACAACAGGGATGTCCATTCTCACCACTGTTGTTTAACACAGTTTTGGAAGTTCTAGCATCAGCAATCAGACAACAAAAGGAAATCAAAGGCATCAAAATTGGCAAAGATGAAGTCATGCTTTCACTTTTTGCAGATGACATGATAGTATACATGGAAAACCCGATAGACTCCACCAAAAGTCTGCTAGAACTGATATATGAATTCAGCAAAGTTGCAGGATACAAAATTAATGTACAGAAATCAGATGCATTCTTATACACTAATAAGGAAGTAACAGAAAGACAAATAAAGAAACTGATCCCATTCGCAATTGCACCAAGAAGCATAAAATCCCTAGGAATAAACCTAACCAAATATATAAAAGATCTATATGCTGAAAACTATAGAAAGCTTATGAAGGGTATTGAAGAAGATACAAAGAAATGGAAAAATATTCCATGCTCATGGATTGGAAGAATAAATATTGTTAAAATGTCAATACTACCCAAAGCAATCTACACATTCAATGCAATCTCAATCAAAATTGCAACAGCATTCTTCTCAAAGCTAGAACAAGCAATCCTAAAATTTGTATGGAACCACAAAAGACCCCGAATAACCATAGTAATATTGAAGAAGAAGACAAAAGCAGGAGGCATCACAATCCCAGACTTTAACCTCTACTACAAAGCTGTAATCATCAAGACAGCATGGTATTGGCACAAAAACAGACACATAGACCAATGGAATAGAATAGAGACACCAACACTGATTTCAAATGAAGAAGCTTCCTAGAGTCCTTGTTGGTACATCAGCTTCTTCGTCTACAGCTCTTATTGCAGTGAGACATGTCCCCAAGGATCCCAGTACCAAGGTCTCTAGGATCAGGATACCAGGGTGCCCTGCCATACACAGGACCAAGGCTCCACTGTTCTGTACCCTGCTCCAGGTCCTAGGTCATAGCTTTGTTCTGCCATAATGGGTGCTGCCACAATGGGTACACCCAGCTGATGCCCTCCAAACTGATGCTTCCCAGCCACTTGAGGTGAAGATCTTTTCACACTGAAGCCAGTCTGAAAAGATTGGAAGACATTAATGATCCCTCAGATATACAGACATTAACACAAAACCATCAGAAACATGAAAAAGTAACACACACACACACACACGAAACACAATAATTTTTCATTAATGAGCTCCAAAGAAGCAGTAATCTGTGAGTTTCATGAGTAATAATTCAAAATGAATATTTTGAGGAAGCTCAGTGAGTCAAGAGAACACAGACAACTCAATGAACTCAAAACAGAATGCATGAACAAAACAAAAAAAGATAAAAAGTATAAAAAATAAACAGCTGAAGAATACAGTCAATGAAATGAAGAAGGCAATAGAGAGTTTCAGCAATATGTTCAAGCAGGCAGAAGAAAGAATCTGCGAACTTAAAGACAGATATCTTGAAATTATCCATAGAAGACAAAAGAAATTAAAACTAAAAAGAAATAAAGAAAGCCTATGTGGATTATGATGCAATCAAACAAAGTAGTATTGACATTATTGGAGTCTGATAAGGAGAGGAGACAGAGAAAGGGACAGAAAAAATATTAAAAAAAAAAAATAATGGCTAGGGTGCCTGTGTAACTCATTTGGTTGAATGTCTGACTTCAGCTCAGGTCATGATCTCATGGTTCATGGGATCGAGCCTCATGTTGGGATCTGTGCTGATAGTGAGGAGCCTGGTTGGGATTCTCTCTCTCTCCCTCTCTCTCAGTCCCTCACCTAGCATCTACATGCTTGCTTTCTCTCTCTCTCTCTCTTTTGAAATAAATACACAAACTTAAAAAAGATAATGGCTGAAAGCTTCCCAATTCTGAGGAAAGATATGGCCGCCACGTACATGGATCTTTAAGATTCCCAAATAGATTCTTCCCAAGGAGAACTTCAAGACACGTTATAATTGAGTTCTCAATAATTAAAGACAAAGAGAGCAGTTTGAAAACAGGAAGAGAAAATAGACTCACAAATATAAAGGGATCCTGATAAGACTCTGAGAAAACTGTCAGCAGACACCTTGCAGGCCAGAAGAGAGTAAAATGATGTAACACAAACAAAAACAAAAAACAATCAGACAAACAAAAAACTCAAAAACAATATGCCCTGCAAAGTTATCTTTCAAAATGAAGGAGAAATAAAGACTTTCCCAGACGAATGAAAACTGTGGGGATTTATCACCACTAGACCTGACTTATAAGCAATTCTAAAATGAGTTCTTTGAGCTGAAATGAAAGAACAATAATTAGTCATATGAGATATATGTAATATATATATATATATATATATATATAATCTGTGAATATATATGTGTATATATATGAAAGTATAAAATTCACTGCTAAATATAAATATGTACTCCAATTTGAACTAATCTGGCACTGCAATGTTGGTTTTAAACCACTTTGAACTTGGGTGCATGGGTGGCTCAGTTGGTTAGCTCAGCTAACTTTGGCTCAGTTGGCTCAGCTGACTTTGGCGCAGGTCATGATCTTGCAGTTTGTGCGTTCTAGCCCCATGTCAGGCTCTGTGCTGACAGCTTAGAGCCTGGAGCCTGCTTCAGATCCTGTGTCTCCCTCTCTGCCCCTCCCCCATTCATAGTCTCTCTCTCTCAAGAGTAAATAAACATTTTTTAAATAAATCACTTTGAAATTATATCCAGTGGATATAGAAATTATATCCAGTGAAATTATATCCAGTGGATATAGAATCCAAAAAGGTATAAATTGGAACAGCAACAGCATAAACTGGATGGAAGGAAAGTAAATATGTAGAACTTTTAAAATATAATTTAAGTTATTACAAGCTTAAAATAGACTCTTATGTACTATGAAAGCTTTATAGTAAACACAAAGCTAAAATCTATAGTAGATACACAGATGATAGAGAATAAAGTACACCACTGCAAAAAAATCATCATCTTCTAAGGAAAGACAGCAAGAGAGAAAGAAAAGATGAAGAATTTTGGAGAGCTGTTAACAAAATGGGGATAATAAATCCTTAACAATCAATAATATTTTAATTGTAAATGTTTTTAGTTCTCCAATTCAAAGTCGTAGTGACTGAGTAGATTTCACACAAAACAAAACAAGAAAACAAGATCTGACTTCCCTGACTACAAGAAACTTGAGCTTTAAGCGCATTCCCCAGCTGAAAATGAAGGGATTGAATAGATATTCCATAAATGAGGACTACAAGAAAACGGGATGGCCGTACTTATATCAGACAAAAAGACTATAAATCAAAAGCTGCAATAAGAGACAAAAACATTATATAATAACAAAGGGGTCAACTTCTCAAGAGAATAGAACAAATATAAATATATACACACCTAATATTGGAGCACTTAAACATATTAAACAATTTCTAACACTTCTGAAGGCAGAAATAGCAGTGTAATAATAGTGCAAGACTTCAGCAGAATCACACTTCCTGATTTCAAACTATAATACAAATCTGTAGTAATCAAAACAGTGTGGTATCAGCATGAAAACAGAAAACTAGATCAATGGAACAGAATAAAGAGCACAGACATAAGCCCACACAGATAAGGTAAGCTAAGTTTTGACAAGAGTAGCAGGAACACTCAATGCGGGAAGGATAGCCTATTCAGTAAATTGTATTAGGAAGATTGGATATCCACATGCAAAGGAATGAAACTGGGCTCCTTTAAAAAAATGTTTATTTTTTAGAGAGAGAGAATATGAACAGTGAAGGAGCAGAGAGACAGGGAGACAAAAATCAGAAGCAGGCTCCAGGCTCCGCTCTGTCAGCACAGAGCCTGATGCAGGGCCTGAAGTCACAAACTCTGAGAGCCTGACCTGAGCTGAAGTCAGACACTTAAATGACTGAGCCACCCAGGTACCCCGAACCTGGCCTCCTGTCTTAGACATCTTACAAAAGTGAACTCAGAATGGATTGAAGACTTAAATATAAGACCTGAAACCATGAAAGTGCTAAAAGAAAACAAAGAAAAGGATCCTTGACATTGGTTTTAGCAATGATTCTTTGAATAAGAAACCAAAAGCACAGGAACTGAAAGGTTTAAAAAGTTTGAGATCAACTCAAACTTAAGTGCTTCTTCACAGCAAAGGAAATAATAGATTAAAAAGGTAACATATAAGAATGTGAGAAAATATTTTCAAACCATATATCTCATAAGGGGTTAGTATCCAAAATATATAAAGAGCTCCTGCAACTGAATAATAAAAAAGTGAATAATCCAATTAAAAATGGATGAAGGACCTGAACAGATTTTTTTCCCAAAGATGATATAGATAGATAGATAGATAGATAGATAGATAGATATAGATATAGATGGCCAAAAAGTGTATGAAATGGTGCCCAACATCATTAATCATCAGGGCACTGTAAATCAAAACCACAAGGAGATATTACCTCATACCTGTTAAGATGGCTTTTATCAAAAAGGTAAGAGGTAACAAATGAATTATAGAAGTTGAGGTGATAAAAATTGTCAAAAAAGGGTGAGCAGCTTAAGACTTGCTTAGAATACAAGGGCACTTGAATGTGGCTCAATTATTGAAATGTCTGACTCTTGGTTTCAGCTCAGGTCATGATCTCACAGTTTGTGAACTCAAGCCCTGCCTCAGGCTCTGTGCTGACAGTGGAGCCTTCTTGGAATTCTCTCTCTCCCTTTCCCTACCCCTCTCCTACTTGCTCACTCTCTCTCTCAAAATAAATAAATAAACTTAACAAAAATTTTTAAAAACTTACTTAGAATACATAGATTAAAAATGCCCTTAGTTGTAGAGTATATATTATAAAAGACACTATTGAATATTTTAGTGAAAGTATAATTTTTATTTTTATTTCTTTTGAAGACAGTGGATGATCTGACATTTCAGTTTCTAACGTAATTTTATTATACAAGCTTTTAACCAGCCACATCACTTCTGGAACCTTCAAAATGATGTTCCTTACAAAACTATTTGTAAAAGTGATAGAGTAAAACAAATTAATATTCTGCAAAGAAGAAAGTGGCTAAAAAAATCAGTTAGTTCCTTGTAATAGAATATTGTTCAGCTGTTAAAAAAATGAAATACATGTATGTGATGAGATGAAAAGTCATCCAGTCCTTTTTTTCTGTTAGTTTTTCTTTCAGAAAAATAGATGATTGATAGATAGGTAGGTAGGTAGAATACCTAACAGGAAACGCAGAAAGAAGTGACTATAAAGAAGGAAGAAAGTAAAGATGCATTAAAAAGAAATGGAAATGGCACATGTTAGAGTTTAACTGTGGTTATTTTTGTGATGAAAATTATGGTGAATAAGGAAGGAAATTTCATTTTTGCTTTACCCATATAAAAATTTTTTCCCAAACCTCTTGTATTACTTTAGAAATATTAAATTTGAAAAATATTTTATACATGCATATGCTTTACTTTTTTGCTTTTATTTGAATACAAGCTACTATTGTACTTAAACTGAATTGTATTTACTAATATACCCCTTACCTTATTTGAAAAAAAACACATTAAGTTTTATAAGCATACATAAAATTCAACAAGCTAGCATAAATATAATGTTTGGGAAAATAAATGATAAGGCGAGATGTGATCGTAAAATAGAGTAACAATGAGGCTTAAAAATGCATAACATAATGTCCAAAAATATGTTTCCATGCTGTCTGGCATATAAGAAAAGCACAAAATAGGAGAGATTTATTTTATATGCACATTAATAAAAGCCAAGTGACACTTCCCAGACACAATATCCAGTGTTTTGAGAACTTAAAAAAAAAATGCATATTTTACAATTAGAATAAACATTAACTAAGAGGCTGACTTATTTGCCCACTTCCCCAGAATCAGATCTAGTCTGGAACCTTTATTTGGTCTACTTTGCTATCGGATATACAGAAACATAACCTTCCCTCCTCAGAAAAACAAACGGTGAGATCATTAACAGAGTAAGGAAGGTAATGGAGCAGGTTTTTATTAGCAGTCCTGTAGATCATTCAATGACTGTGATTATCACACTCTGTTGAACAAGTCATGCTTGTAGTTGTGTGTTCCGTTCTCATTCTCATTTAAAAATACATATATAAGGAACCTGGAGCATGTTCAGAGAAAGAGGACTAGAAGGGTAAAATCACTATATATGACAAGGAGTTGAAAGAACCTTTTTTGTTTGGAGAGGTTTCAAAAAGAAAAAAAAAGGAGGGGCACAAAACTGTGTAATATCCATTATCAAATGCTTTTTTTTTTTCATTATTTGTAAATGTTTTTTAATTCATTTTTTGAGAGAGGGAGGGAGGGAGGGAGAGAGAGAGAGAGAGAGAGAGAGAGAGATTGAGAGAGAAAGCGAGGGAGGCACAGAGAAAGAGAAGAGAGAAATCCCAAGTCAGCTTCCCAGAGCCCGACACAGGGCTTGATCTCATGAACCAAACCCTGAAGTCATGACCTGAGATGAAACCAAAAGTCAGACCTTTAACTAAATGAGCCACCCAGGCGCCCCTCTATTATCATATACTTAAAGAGAAATTGCCACATAGAAAATGAAGGAAATGAATGAATAAACTTGGACTTCCAATTGGAGGTCAGAGGGTGGTGGATCTGGGTTTAATCTAAGAAAAAAATTTTCTAACAAGTAAATCTGTTCACTGGTGAAATTAATTGCCTCACAATGTGATGTTTGCAATTTAGCTGTAACTAAATGGCTGCAAGATCAGGGCTCAAATACTGGAAAAGTCCCTGGACTAGACAGTTCTAATTTCTAAAATGTTACCAGATTTATGGCCAGGTTCTCCTCTTTCCTTGTTTAGTAATTGAGGGATATGAAACTAATGCGAAACATCATGAAACACACACACACACATAAAATGTAAACGTACTGTTTTAATCTATCCACGTGGCATAGGGAAACGATATTCTTTAACACTGAAAAAAAGTGGCTAACAGTAACATTAGGATTCCTCTTCATCTTGGTGGCTTGGGAAGGTCACTGTCAATAGGGGCTTTCAAGTACTTGAGGAATTCAGCTGTTTATCAGAAATAGAGTAGACCAAATCACACGAAAACAACACCATACAAATAAAACGTAATATATTCCAAGAAGCAAATTAGAAAATAGCACTCCTTTTATAACAAATATGAAGAAACAGCTAAATTGATAATCTTAGGTTTTTGCTTTTTATTGAATTTTCTAACTGAAAACCCTCAGGTGGTACATTTTTAAGAATGGTGTTCTTTTTGTAGAGGACTTTAATAAAGATAGCACACTGCCAAGATCCATGAGATGGTAGATGAGCGAATTGCTCTGCGTTTTACTTCTCCGTCGACTCCTCCATTCATAGTATTTGACAAGAAGGACTTAAATGGGAACACTTTCTTCTTCTCTCCCCCACCCCACCCCAGAGAGGGCAGTTTCTCTGAAAGCTTAAATGAAACATATTGGAGTAAGGTGGCATAAATTTCCCTCCTCATTTATTAAGATCCAATTCTCATGCAAACTCTGCCAGGCACATTATATTAGATTGGTTAAACAGATATGATACTAGCTTTTTAACAGAATGAAAATCAGATGACATCAGAGTAGGGATTCAGGACTATTATTCATGTCAGCGCACTGGGATTCTTCATGAAATAATAGCTTGCAAAAAAAAAGAAATCCAGGAATGTTGTAATAAATATTAGACAGCATGTCCTGACCAGAGATCTATGAGATAAAACTGGGCCTAAGAGGCTTTCAGGAGCCTTAGAGGACAAGTCCATGAATCTCACTAGACAATGAAACAGTAGGTAAATAGTAGCACCAAGGCATGGGTTCAGGTAACAGAGAGTAGATGTTCAAGTAAACGGACCCAGGAGTAGAAGATCAGTGAATACACCGGGGTCAGCGACCCTAGCACAGGATCACCACAGCATGGAACCAGGAATCCCAACAAAATCTTCTACATGTTAGAGGTCAGAATCTATAGTAGGTATGGAGTACACATGGACTACAAGAATAGAGTTTGATACTGAAGTTATTAAGGGATGGTGCTACTTAAACCATTGTGCCTGAGGCCAGTGATCTTTGAATGGGAATTGACAAAAAGCAAGTGATTCTTTTTAGCTTGAGGACTGGGAGTCTAAATAAGATAACCAAACATCACAGCCGGTTCCATATTCCTTCACAGCTCTTGACCTCTCCATTGTGCTAATCATGGGTCTTTGTTGGTCCCGAACACTTTAGTGGTCTAACCATATAACTTGCCCTATGTCTGTGACCCAACTTGCCCCAGATGTCCATGTTCTGGATATCAGTCATCTCTTCTAGGCCTAACGTATCCTCTTCACTCCTTGCAGATATGAATATGGAAATAGGACAAACAGGCATTTGTATCTACCTACATATTCATATGAACTACATTTGGAACACTAGGATGCTGAATCTTTATTACTGCAGGATGTCTATAAAGTTGGATTTGGAATTTGTTTAGAATAATGTCAGAATTATTGCTAATGATGCAAATAAGCTGTTTTCAAAGCTGAGCAGGAAACCCATATACTTTATTCTGAGAAAAATCATGCCAGTGAGCGTAATAATCAAAGCTGTGTATAAACTACCCATACTCCAAATAGAAAAGCAGACAAAAACCCATTATCCAAAAAAGGGGTTTGGGACAATATAGTCAACATTCGTACTCAATTTTCTACACTGGGATTCATTGTTATCTATCAGTTCTCTTTCCTCAGCAAATATCAAGTCTATGGACAAGTACATTTAATTATGTTAGCTGAAATGTTAAGCTTTATGACAGGCCTCATCAGTTGCCTGGTCTTTTATTTAAGCTTTTATAGATTTCACTAATATCTGAATGAAAACAGAGGCCGTTTCTTACAGGAAATAATGCTTGAAATTAAAAGACTTGATTTCAAATGACAAAGATACATGTAAAACAGAAAGGTTGGTCTGCTGGTGTGGTTACTGTCTAGCTCTATGAGGGACTGTAGGCAAGCCATTCAATAATACAGAGTTTGCCTCTTATCTGTGATAAGGTTAAGGGATTAGATTTGATAATGTAGAGGGACTGTTCCTTTCTGTAATGCTGTAAATAATTATTGATGGATGGACAAAATAATTGGTTGGTTGAAGTTTAATATTGTGTTCTTGAAATCATTTGCATTAGTTTTGAGGGGTCCTTTTTTTATTATTTTTTTTAACGTTTATTTATTTTTGAGACAGAGACAGAGCATGAACGGGGGAGGGTCAGAGAGAGAGGGAGACACAGAATCTGAAACAGGCTCTAGGCTCTGAGTGGGTCAGCACAGAGCCCGACGCAGGGCTCGAACTCAAGGACCGCGAGATCATGACCCGAGCCTAAGTCGGCCGCCCAACCGACTGAGCCACCCAGGCGTCCCAAGGGGTCCTTTTTTAAAAGGCATTTACAAGTGAGTGAGATGGAGATAGAAAATATTTTAAGTCATTGCTTATCAACGGGGGCAATTTTGCCTCCCAGGGGACATTGAACAATATCTGGAGACATTTTGATTGTCACAGAGATGTGGGTGCCACTGGTATAGGCCACAAATGCTGATAAACATCTTAATACACACAACACTGCCCTCCCAAACAATGTTCAGTCCAAAATATGTTCAATGTTGAGAAATCCTGCAATCACTTATGGCTAGACTAACAGCATATCCCATCCTTCTGCATACTGTGATCAGTCCAGAAGAGGCTTCCACTTAAATCAGATGCAGCAGATGCATATTCCTGTCCCCTCGCCCCCATCAAAAGGATCTTTCTACTTCCTGTATCAAACACTAAGAGTTGGGGGACATGTTTGTTTCCATGGTTGAGATCATACCTCATTATGAGGTTAATAGTTCTTAGGCAATACAGTCTATGTATTTCTTTTTTATTATTAATTTATATATTCTTATGTATATTTTTTGTGTTTCATATGCTATGAAAGAAGTGCACTCCTCATTTTCATTTTAAATCCATGGATCAAATTGCCATGGCTTTTTAGGTTGTCTATATATTTGTACCCAATTAAAAACCAATAAGGATATGTTTGCTGATTTCTGTCAAAATCTTAATGATTTTCTAAATTCAGGCAGGATTGATTTGGCTGTTTGTACGTGGGATATATGCAAAGGCATATCTATAAATAAAAGAACTGATTTCTACTCCCATGACATCATTCATTCTATTAGTAAGATACTGTTTTTCTCTGTGCAACACACAGTTTCTTTTTCTATTTAAGATTCACATATACTAAATGTTTTCTATACTCCTAATTTTACTTTAAAGTGGAACATCTTGTCTTCTTCACACTGGGTCCACCTTCAGGGCCTCCCAAGTTGGAGATACCCCAGATTTTGTTCCTGATTCCTTTATTAACTCCATTAGTTTTCTCCCTTAAAAGGACTGGTATTTTCAAAGCTAAGTTGTCTAAATGAGCTTGTCACTTAACTTTAACCGAGATTTATGTTTCATGTGTCTTTCAGATTTAATGACTAACATGCTCATATCCAAATGCACATTTCTGCATTATGAGATTTCCTAAATTTCTGAAAATTGAGTTCCAGACCAATTCTAACAGTCATTTTCCATGTATCTTTAGATAAATAACAACTATAAACTGTGACTCACTTTATTTTTTAAATTTTTTTTTTTCAACGTTTATTTATTTTTGGGACAGAGAGAGACAAAGCATGAACGGGGGAGGGGCAGAGAGAGAGGGAGACACAGAATAGGAAACAGGCTCCAGGCTCTGAGCCATCAGCCCAGAGCCTGACGCGGGGCTCGAACTCACGGACCGCGAGATCGTGACCTGGCTGAAGTCGGACGCTTAACCGACTGCGCCACCCAGGCGCCCCTCACTTTATTTTTTAAGAATCTAGACATAGCTTTCTGCTCAATTTCTTTCAGAAACAGGGTGGGATAATAAATATTAAGGAACTCTGAAAAATATTAATGACTATATATATAGGTGGTGGTGATATATAATTTATAAGCTAGACAACAGTAGCAAGAGCAACACAAACATAAAATTGACCAGGAGAAATAAAAATCTGTGGTGTGAAAGTTGTTGGGTCGTTTTACATTTAGATCATGTTACTCGTCTAAAATTGGGTACTTGAAAAATTAATTCAATCTTTATCACCAAAGTTTCTGAAATACTGGCTCATTTCAGGGCCAAGTAAATTGTGTTCTGTTCATTAAACAAAGTTGATTGAACACCTACTACTTAACCACATATTGAATTATGTCTTGAAAAATTGCAGGATGAGTGAAATTGGCTCCTCATCTTCCCAAAGCAGCCATTTCGGGTGAAATGGAGTGACAGATGAGCTAAGAGAGCCATATACATTGTAGAAAGTGACACACAGAAGCATGGATAAACCCTTCTCGGTAGGAGGACTCAAGACAAGCTTCACAGTGGAGGAAATGTTTGAACTGATTTTTTATGTGTTTGTGCTTGTTTTGAAGGAGGTATCAATATTTAGGGGCAATTTACTTTCATGCTCTGGCCTGTTTGGGAGCAAAGGTCTTTGGTAAGTGTGATAGAAACTTCATAGAGAGAGGGCCAATATTGCTAATGTGGACTCTGGACTCTGGAAGAGTGGCATCAGTCAGTGCCTTTTGGACTGTGGGTTTATTTATACTATCATTATGATCATGCACAATTTGAAATGCCATGCAAAAAGTCTTCAAGAGCTTTCATGGGATTAGAGGTTATACACATTTGGAACAATTTAAAATAATTATTTTTATATTTAATACTAACTATCTTATTGTTCCATTTTCTGGAAAAATATTTAAGTCATCAAGAAAAGATACTTTACTGTTACCCCCCTCCCCAACTTTTGGCAAGAGTAGATGTATGTTTTATATTTCCAAGAAATAGGTAGAAAAATTCAGTTACTGTTTCCCTTGTCCTTTTAAGGTAATCAATAACATTAGGATAGAAATGTAAGATATTTTGCCACTTAGTGTTTTCCCCTTGTTCTTTCTTCTAATCTATTATACTACTTGCAAATGTGTGTCTGTTATAATTGCATATTAAAATTCTTTTCCAAGTATCTGAGCAAATTTGCTATCAACTTCAAAAACTTCAAAAGTACAAAGTAATTTTTTTTTTACTATAAAAACAATAGGGTGTATAACCATACTTCTTAGAAAATAAAATCTCTTTGGAGATAATTTGAAATGAGAAAACCTATTCTGCAAGTATAATCTGAAATATTTGGGACAGTGTCCAATTTAGAGCCAAGAACAGTGATTGGATTTTGAATCTCAGTCTATATCTATGGCAGTGTGGCAAAGTGTTTAAGAGCCCAGACTCTGCAGGTAGATAGACCTAGTGTTTAATTCCTGCCATGTATGTGATTAACTATGTGAGATTTGGCATATTGCTAACCCTCTCAGATCTTTAGTAGGTTCTTCAAAATTGTCAGACTAAAAATAATACCTTCTAAAAGGATTGATGAGACAATCCAACCAGATTGTACTTGTTTATGTGTATGCGTTTAGTAAAAGGGCTGGCAAATACTTGATTAATGTTAACTGTCATTATCTTATTGGTTTATTGTTAATATTATGGATTTGTGCAAAAGTAATACATTGTGAAGGTTTCTCATTCTCTTCTTCAGATATGTACAGATGTTGCCTATGTGAAATAAAGATATCCTTGAAGGGAAGGGTGTGCCAAGATAAAGATGAAATATTGTCCAAAGAGCATGTAGGGGGTGGAAAGAGTAATCTCTATTTGAAAAGGCGGGGTCAAAGCTTTGTTCACATGACTTTTCTCTTCCTAAAATGGCATATTCTTCAGTCACTAATTTCATTTTTCACAGCTATGCTCAGGATACTTTCCCTGAGTAGACCTTTCTGAACCTTTTGTGCTTCCTTCTACCCTTGTAGAGCTCACCACTCGTCCCTTGAATTCACACTCTTGCTATCTCTAGTGCATGCTTGGCATGTAATAAATGGCAACACTTAAGTGGAGGCTTAAGTGTATGCATATATTCTTTAATAGGATGTAAATCTTTCCAGGTTTTATTCCTATATCTCTAGGCCCTTGTAGGTTGTAGGGATTTCATATAATTTTGACGTCTGAATGAATATGGTGGACTCTGTGTCATGCAAGAGGAATAGAGGCTGTCTGCTGCAGCATATCAGGTTTTCTTGGGTTGGGACAGTGGCCTCCACTTGATGTACTACTGAACTATTTCTGCAACTAGAATGAAGTGTCAGAAAGTATGTCATTATTACCCCTCTGTGAGCCCAGCATTGTATTTTGTGGCCTTGAAAACCCAATGGCCTGCATTCATATGAATAAACAGGAGTGAAACGCTCTTCTGAAGGACATACATTGGCCCTTCTGAAGATGGATCCATGATGGTAGTTTTAATACCATGTTGAGCAATCCAGGGTCACATGTTTAATGGGGATAAGAAGGGAATGGACATTTGTGTGCTATATTCAGCTGTAGGACATTGCCAAGAAGCATTTGCTTAGACCTTAAGAAAAAGAGATTATGGATTTAAGAAGGTAAAGAAGTAATCTGCTGTGTGAAAGCTTTAGGAGTTCCGATGAATTTTTTTTTTTTTTTTTTGAAACTTACAAGTGGGCTGAGAAACCTAACACAGTTTACAGAAGACAAATGTGTGTAGCAGGTTGATTTTGGTATTGAGAATAGGGTCATGCAGAACAACAATAATAAGAGAAAATTTGTTTTGATCCAGTCTTATTTTTTTCTTTTTTTCTTTTCACTTTAACCTCCTGCCTCAGATGACTTTCTATCATCACTCCCACCTTCTTTAGAATTATGGTTCTTTTATTTTTCCAAAACATACCCATATTTATTATCCATTTTTTTTGTTCTTTAATTTATTTAAATATCCATGCTTGTTGTCATCAATAAGCTTTACTAATCTTAATCCCCTCTCTGCATTCCTTCTACATGCTTGGAATGCCAGCTACTCTTTGACCCTTCTCTCAATTATTTTTGTTCTACTTCTTTACAAAAGCAGTAAAGATTTCTTTGTATTTCAGTCCTCAGTAATTGTCAAAGCTTGTGTATTGTCTTTCTCAGTGGTTTCTAAATCCCACTGATTACAGGTGGCATTTAATCATATAAAATTTTAGACTTGTATCCATGAAGATTAGACTTTGGTCTAAGTTTATTTCCACGAATGTCTAATTTTACAAAGCACTCTGAGTGGTCATGACTGTCATTGGGCTGATGATCATAAAAAATATATTTCTAGAAAACAAAAACTACTGACATCGTTCATCTAATATATTTTAATTGTTTATTCAATTATTTCATATTGTTTGGTCATTTCTTCTAAGGTATATTGGAAACTCCTTCAGTTTTGAGGCTACGCATTATATTCTCATATGTAATAACTGAAGTATTTTGAATTTAGTTGATTTATATATATACACATATATTTTATAAATATGGGTATTTACAAAATATACTTATAAATATGTGTATTTATAAAATATATTTATAAATATGTGTACACACATATGTTACAGTAATATATACATATGTATATATTACTGATATATATTACTGTTCATCATTTTAATGTCCTGGAAAAAGAAGTGCAATTTTGTTTCTTAGGGTGAGGCACTTGTTTAATGACAAGTGTAATTAGATGGAATAAATAAGAGGAAGGCAGTCTCACCTAAGATGTTTGGGATCTGCTAAAGCTAGAGAGAAAAATGTCTATAAAGTTCTATTTATTTATTTTTAATTTTTTTAAATATTTATTTTTGAGGCAGAGAGACACAGAGCATGAATGGGGGAGGGTCAATGAGAGGGAGACACAGAATCTGAAGCAGGTTTCAGGCTCTGAGCTGTCAGCACAGAGCCCAACGGGGGGCTCGAACTCACGGACCGTGAGATCATGACCTGAGCCGAGGTCGGACGTGCAACTGACTGAGCCACCTAGGCGCCCCAGTAAAGTTCTATTTCTAACAATAAAATTGGCTAAGTTATCATCTTGACACAAAACACAACAAATATTGGAACACATACACACACACAGTTCTCTTTTTGCATAGTTCTGATAGGTAGGAATTCAGGTACCATGGTTTAGCTCAACAGCATCAGTCCTCCAACACTATGGTTCATATTTAAATTGCCATGGTATATTACCTGTGTGTAATTTGCATAACATGCAGACTTTACTGCTAGCTCTTCAGTCCACACCTCACTGTGTAAATAAAAGATGTGCATTGTGATCAATGGCCAATCATGTTATTTCTTCAGGGTCTATCTGTCATTGGTCATTGTGCATCTTTTATTCAGTTTGTAGACCAGCTAAGTAAAGCGCGTCACATTTTACAGAAATGAATAATCAGATGAAGAAGATGGCCAACAAAGATAAAAGTGCATCAAACAAATGAAAAGTGATAATGAGCAAAGTGAAAATTGAATGTAAATGGATTGTGATGTAAGTGGATTTATGGAAGAAATAGCTGATGTGGGGATGTTGATAGCTGCCAATCCAGAATCTAGATAAAGCCAGAGAAACTTTAGGGAGGGGGAATGATGGACATAAATGAGAAAAGGGGTTTTGACAAACAGAGGAAAGTGACCCAGAGGAAGTTACAAAACTTAAAAAAACTTTGCATTAAAAGAATACTTAGAGTTATTTCACAACTTTTAAGGCATGAAAGATAAAATGTTAGAAACAAATCCAAACATACAAAATGGTTTAACAATTAAGGCAAAGAAATGATGCTTTGTATCATTAAGTTATATGTATAAAACAAAAAGACTAGAAAGATTCGAAATACTCTTTTTTGTTTAAAGTACTCTTAATAAGTTTCTCATAAAAAAACCAAAAATGTAAATCTCAATGTTTGTAATGTTTTAAATTACATTGTATTAAATGTTAGTTTTTTACTATTTTTGTCATTTCCCCATATATTTATAACTAACCTTAAGGAAGTTTTTAATGTTTTGAAAAAAACATTAAAGTCCACAGGACGATCATAGTTTTTCCACTGATTATTAAGATCACTTGGCACAATCTCAACTTTTGTGAGCATTTTTTCAGTCTCACATAATGTGTAAAGCAAGGATTAATGTGTAGTCTTTATATGATGGGATTGTGCTTGCAAGAGAGTAAGGAAACCCTTTGGGCCAGTAAGCAATGCAAGTGCCAGATTATATATGTTAGTACTAACATATATAATATAAAAACTTTGAGTCTTTACAGCGGCAAGGACACTTTAGACATGGGGACAAAAATGAGCAAGGTATTGGCAGATTCTTGGGCACACTCAACAGTACACTGATGTAGCCATTCAGCCATTTTTAAACATCATTTACTGATGCCCGCGTAGAGACATGGTATTGATCTTTGGATACAGTGGAGGACAGGGTGGGGACTACAAAAGAATTATAATAAATGGAAAATTAAGACTTCAAGAGTTTTAAAAACATGGAAAATTCACCTAATTTGAAACTTTCTGGTTCTGAATATTCATGTAGTTTGTGTGCCAGCTATATTCTAAAGTAAGGATTGGCGTTTATACGAAATACTTTCAAAATTAACTCTATTCATTCAATCAGTAAATTTTCTACCAAAATAATGATTAGTAATTTATTCTGTCAACAGTCAATTTAAAATTCAGGTTTAATAATCTGTAAGATGTGACAATTTCATAAAGTATAAGGTACAGTATTTCTTTAACAGAAGCATAAAGTCTCAATGGTGATTAAACACATGACTACATGAAGTTAAATCAGAATATCATTTATTGATAATTACATATGAAAAAATGCCAACCTTTTAGAATCATAAGAGATTTCAAATGTCATCTGATCCAGCCCCCTACATGATTTCATCTGATGAACAGTTTCCATGAAAAGGTGATGTTTGAATTGATCCAGAATGACGTGACATTCCCTAATATTGCCAAAGAGATTCCTTGTGAATCTTGTCTAGTGTGTTGATCAAGCAGCAAACAACTCTGTTTCTGTTGTTGCAGCTCTTTTACTAATGCAGACTACCCTTTGATTTAACTACAAAGATAGGTTTCCAGCTTTAAAAAAGTAACATGTTACCAAGCTCTACACTTTGTAGGGCAAAATGAAGCTGTTGACCCAGAGTTCTACCCACCCCCATCTTGTGATCACCTAAGTCTGAAAAAGCTACTTAATTGCAATACTATTTTTATTGGCCCAAGGAGATGGGATCCATCTCATTTCTTCCCTGGAGATTTGCAAACCATGGCATAGATTCAACAGAGGGAGTCTGTGGATTCAAAATGGAGTGAAAGTGATAGAAGAGGCACTTCCTCAGCCACATTAATTATATCAGTGGTGGGAAGTATGTTAATAGATGATCAAGTTGAATCTAAGACAGCAGGGCAGAGTTTCATTCCCCAGGTGTTAAGATTGATAAGCACAACCTTAGTATTGTTTAAGTTATTTACGGCTACAACAATAGTCTCTGTGATAAATCCCTTAGAGATAAATGTCTCCAGGGTGCTTTTAAAAATGGAAAATGATGCTGAATAGGAAAGCAGATGGCAACTTAAATATTCATAATCCAGTGTCCTCTTTCCTTAATCATGTAGTGAAAAACAGCTTGCACTACAGTGTGTGAAACATATTAAGAATATGACTAATCTGTGTAAATGTATTCATTAGACATAGGTGTGAATTCTGAAGGTGAGAAATGACTCTTGGTTATTCTGTAAAAGCTATCACTAAGAAAAATGAATAAAAATGATACCAGAATTTTTGTGTCTGAATTTTTGTTTACACATAATTTATTTTATAACATGTATTATTTTGTAATTTTTTAATGTTTAATTTTAATGTTTATTTTTGACAGAGAGAGAGAGAGAGAGACAGAGCATGAGCAGGGGAGGGGCAGAGAGAGAGGGAGGCACAGAATCCGAAGCAGGCTCCAGGCTCTGAGCTGTCAGCACAGATCCCGACACGGGGCTCGAACTCACAGACTGCGAGATCATTACCTGGGCCGAGGTCGGATGCTCAACCGACTGAGCCACCCAGGCGCCCCAACATGTATTTTTTAATTAAATTCATTTTATGAATCTCTTAGTGCTAAACAGCTGACATTCACGCACTTTAAGATTAAAAGTAATATGGGTTTTCTAGTACATACTAAAAAATAAATAAGTCTCTTTATAAGACTTGGAGCTCTAGCTGGAAAGAAGAGGGAGAGAGGCTTATTAATGTGGATGGAATTTCAAATTAAACACAAACTATGATGGAAAAACTGGTACGCAAAAAGTACTAAACTAGACTAATCATTAGAGAAGTGCAAATCAAAACCACAAGGAGATACCACTTCACACTCATGAGAATAGCTATTGTCAAAAATAAACAACAGAATATAACAGATGTTGACTGGGATGTGGACAAATTGCATGATTTGTGCATAGTTGGAGGGAGTATAAAATGGCACAGCTGTTATGGAAGACGACATGGTGGCTCCACGAATAATTACACGTAGAATTACTACATGATCTAGAAATCCACTTCTGGGCACATGCCCCCAAAGAACTGAAAGCGGGGACGTGAGATATTTGCATACCAACGTTCATAGCAGTATTATTCACAGTAGCCAAAATGTAGATGCATCTCAGATATTCATCAGTGGATGAATGGATAAATGAAATGTGGTATACATATGCAATAGAATATTATTAAGCCTTCAAAAGATATGAAATTCTACTCAGCCTTAAAAAAGAATGAAATGTTGCCATTTGCAACAACCTGGAAGAAGGTAGAGTGTGTTATGCTAAGTGAAATAAGTCAGTCAGAGAAAGACAGTACCCATATGATTTTACTCATATGTGGAATTTAAGAAACAAAAGAAAAGAAAAAAAAAAAGAGACCAAGAGACTCTTAACTACAGAGAACAGATTGATAGTTACCAGACAGGAGGTAGTTGTGGGGATGGGTTAAATAGGTGATGTGGATTAAGGAGTGCGCTTGTCATGATGGGTGATGTATAGAATTGTTGAATCGCTATATTGTATACCTGAAACTAATATTACACTGTATGTTAACTGGAATTTAAATAAAAACTTTTTTAAAAAAAGGAATGAAATTCTGATACATGCTATAACATGAATAATATACATATATATGTATATATATGTATGTATATATATATATATGTATGTGTGTATATATGTGTGTGTGTGTGTGTGTGTGTGTGTGTGTGTGTGTGTGTGTAAAACCAGCGGAAAGAGGCAGAGGGGGAGAGAGAGAGAGAGAGAGAGAGAGACAGAGAGACAGAGAGACAGAGACTCTTAAGCAGACTCCACATTCAGTGTGGAGCCCAACCCGTGACGTCACAACCTAAGCCAAAATCAAGAGTCAGACACTCAACTGACTGAGCCACCCAGGTGCCCCTACGTGGATGAATTTTGTAAAAAATATACCAAAGTAATATTTTCCAGGTCCTAGGGATAAGAGGTAATGAGTTATGGTTTAGAAATATCAATTGTGTGTGTGCATAATATTTCCATATATTAGGGGGAAAATGAACTTTAGTGGCATAAGTTTTTCTTCTCTAAAAAAACCCACTCTGTTTCGTTCATTAAGGTACTAGGGATTAATGGACTGATGATGTTTTTCTCTTACATTTATTTTCAGCAAGTTCAATGACATACTCAATCCTATGAACCATGTAGAGTTTCATTAGTTTATTTTATCCTCTTCATCTTTTTTAAATTTTATGTCCCCCTTATATTGTATTTTTTCTTCTTCCTGATTTAGTGTTCTTCACATTTTATTATTTTACAGTACAGTTTCTTATTTTAACTCCAGAAAGATTTTGAGATAACTAAAAAAAATCCAATAAAATAAAATGATAATATTAGTCACGAGAAAAAAAAGTTGAGAACATAAATAAATGTAGCATTAAGAGCCAAAGATGAGGTTGAGTAATGGTGCTGTGTGAAACTAGAGGCAGGAATATAGGCTTCCAGCTGGGCGCCTCAGCATGCTATGATTTATATGACTTAGGGTAAGCTTTTTGCTGTGGGATTTGGTAGTGGATACAGATTCTATGTGAAGTAGTGAGGGACGAGGTTGGGAGGGGCTTTTATATGTGACCCATATATGTCTATTTGAATTTTGAAGTCAGATGAACTATTTTCTCTTCCAGGAAACTTTTCTACTTTTATCTGTGGATGTTTAGGATAAATGGTTACTATGGTTTTCGAGGACGTCCTATGGTTATGTTTGCAATATCCTTTACCTGTCTCATTCTCTGGATCTGCAGTGTTCAGTGCAGTAGCCACAAACCACATGTGTCTATTGAGCCCTTGTAATGTGCCTATTTCTTGGCTCTGAGTTTCCAAAATCACATATGGTTAGCATAAATTTAGACTCCAAATTTGTGCAAGAACATAGACCTAGTAATTTGATTTCTCATGGAACTCTTTTGTCTTTCAATCCTTCTCAGACCCAGATCAAGACAAGTTGCATCTTAGTTTTATGCGTCAGTAGGTGAAGGTTTTTTCTTCAGTAAGCTTATAATCCTGTAGAGTCTTAGGTTTGATGCAGTAGTCTCACTACTGCCTGAAATGGACATTATAGTACAGTTTCCTTATTGTAACTGTTCACTATCCCTGCCCCTTTTCACCATGGCTCTTACCATTCAGCTTGGATGTCTATTACTCTAGATTTCTATTTTTCTTTCAATCTTACAAACATACCTGTTCTCTCTCTCTCTCTCTCTCTCTCTCTCTCTTTCTCTGTGTGTGTGTGTGTGTGTGTGTGTGTGTGCGTGTATTTCATCCAGTATTTCTAAGTGTTATTATGGGAGTGTTTCTGAGCTAGCCTAATTCTTGATTTTCCAAAATCAGAATTTTTTTGATAGTATTTCATTGTTCAATGAAACACTGTTTAAGATTTGTAAAAGAAAGGAGATCAGGGTGGAACTTTAGGGAGATTTTTTTTTGTTACTTGCATGTGAGTAGATCACAAAAGAGAAAGATTAAATCAAATTGCTATTAATTTAATGCCTTTAATGATTGCTGAGAGATCAGGTTTTATATTGATCACAGATCTAAAGAAATAAATCGCTAACTATATTCTGTGTGTTTTAAATGTATATGGAGTAGACACTCCTTGCAATGACATTAAAATTTATTATTGCGGACTTTATTTTTTCCTTTCAAGAGGGTTTCATAAGTGGGAGAAATGTAAGGGGAGAAAATTAAGCTTGTAATACTTGCCAGAATTATCAATGTTTGCTCCATGATCTATCTAAGTAGAGTTGTCTTTAGTGGTTCTGTACCCAGCTTGGCTTTAGTTTTATGTGGGAATACAGATTAGAAAACTGGAGATAGTATAGTCTCGGTAGGAAGGGAGTGATGAATAAAGGTTGAGCCTATTGGTCTGTATTATATTATACTTATTTATTCCTTTTAGTTTGTCTTTTTTGTTTTGCATTCATGCTAATAGTCTTTTTTTTAATTTAACAATATGTTCTAGTAAGTCAATTCTTTGATTTAGTGAGGCTCAGTTATGAGATACATGGTTTTCATTAGTGTCAACGACTTATATAAATATTTTAAGTAAATTCTTAAAGGCTTCAAACAATTTGAGCAGTTTTGTTGAGGCTTTCAACTTACAAGGCAGAAGATATATAAACGGTAGTAAATGTTCCCTTACCAGACTTTTCTCTCCTAATATTAAAAATCTGTGATTAAAAAGCATTTTGTTGTTGTTCTATAAGGAAAAGAGCCTTCAATCTCTTAAATTTTGAAACTTTGTAGCAGTATTCTAAATAGTGAAGTTCAATAAATTTTTTATTCACTGGAAATTTGAGTGACTGTTATGTGACTAAGCAGTGATAAATGGAACAGACATTTCTCTTGCTTAATTGAGCTTAGAATCTAGAAAGGAAGATGGACGTTATATTTTTTACTGTAAATATATCCTATATGAGGAGAAATGTACGATTTTATGAGTGCTTCTATCAGAGGGATTTAAGTCAAGATGATGGTTCTCAAAATGTGGTGCCAGACAAGTAGCATTAGCAACACTAAGAAATTTCTTAGAAATGCAAATTCTAGGGGCTTCCGGGTGTCTCAGTTGGTTATGGGTCTTGACTTCAGCTCAGGTCATGATCTAGCAGTTTGTGGGTTCGAGCCCCATGTTGGGCTCTGTGCTGACAGCTCAAAGCCTATAGCCTGCTTCACATTCTGTGTCTCCCTTTCTCTCTCTGCCCCTCCCTCAGTCATGCTCGGTCTCTGTCTGTCTCTTAAAAGTAAAGAAACATTAAAAAAATTTTATAAAAATATTTTTTAAAAAATGCAAATTACAGGAACCCACCCAGGACCTACTGAGTCAGAAATACTGGGTATCCCACTTAGCAAGCTCTGTTTTTAACAAGTTCTCCATGTGGTTCTGATGGCTAAAGTGTGACAGCAACTGACCTGGGTCAGAGTTTCTCATTTACTGATATTAGGGATAGATACTTTTTGATTGTGGGGGCCTAGCTTATGCTTTGTAGTCTGTGTAGCAGCATTCCTGGCTTGTGACCACTAACTGCCAGTAGTACCTCCCACTTGGGTCGACGGGCCAAATATTTCCTAGGTACAAATTCTTGTTCCAATGCCCTCCCACACCAGTGGCCCCCTCCACGCACTCACGCAAGATCATATTCAAGTAACATGCTCTGTGTTTAACATGAAATCTTGAATGTTTAACATGTTTAACATGCATTTTGTTATCTTACAGTGTGTCTTACAGTTACTTGTCTGAAACATGTAAAAAGGGACTCCACCATGTTTCTTCAACAGAGGAGCCCTAAATAAATTTGCTCTAACATCTAAACAGAGAGGATCTAAGTTCTAGTCACTTTCATATTTCATATTTTTTCTTTCTTTTGATGGCTTTCCTTTTTTTTTTCGTCACCTTTTCTTCACTCTTCACCCTGGTTTTCCCCCATTTCTTTTTCAATGTAGGAAGTGAATTACTCCTCTTATAGATTAGTCTTATTGTGACCTTAATAGTAACTTATTCTGTGTGTGTTCCAAACGTAGCAATTTGATGAATCTCAGGTAATTAAAACGGGGTTTATTTTCACATAAATTAAATTGAGGCACCTTTTCCTTCCTAAGGTCCTTGAATGTAACTAAGAAAATGTAAGGTGCATTTTGTCTTATATTAATAGTAAGTCAGAATATTCTCATTGATGAGTTATGTCCTATAGAATTACCTCTCAATCATAGACTACCTTGGGAATTCATTTATTTCATTTATTACAAAGTTTCTTTTTTTTTTCTTTTTGTAGTAGTGAACTATTTTATTTCAGAAACTTTTCCTAAGCCTCATCTATAAAGTAGGAAGATGTTCCAGTTTTTATCTCTGAAGCAAACTCCAAAGTGTTTTAGTTTCCTGGCTTTCAGATAATAGAAGATCCTGTTTGAGGACACATTGCTAGGAGCCAAGTAGACAAAAGTAGTTGCAATTAAAAAGCAGAGATAACTACAAGTATATCAGTAATGCCTTTTGGTAGGTTCATAAACATCTGCACAGCTTCTAAAATAGTTAGATAGACCTGGACTTATAACATGTTTCTACAGGTTGGTTAGGCCCATACAGGATTCAAGTCCCATTAACATTTCACTCATACGAACTGGTAAGTGTCAGTGAGGGTCAGTGATATTTTATCTCTAATAATAACAAATTCCTGAACAGGATGGTAGTTGTATACTAAAGATGATGGATATAATGGTGTGATGATGGTAATGATAATGGTCATAATAAATAATACATATTTTGAACAAGCTTCAAGTGGGTATGTTTCAAAGAGAGCGGAGGGTTGTAAGATATGGGTGGTAATACAAGAAATATAACACCACCTTGATTTTGTACAGAAGATTTTAGATATAACAATCTTGATTTTTTTGAATTTTTAAGAGCTTTTTTTTTTTGGTGACAGTGCAGAACTATGGTGAGGATAAGGGGTAGTGGCCCAATGCTATACGCAAAACATGAAAAGAAAATCAAATAGACCATGGAGGGGGGTGGGGATTTGGTACATTTTGGTCTGTGGGGGCAGACCCTGGTCACAGCCTTGTACCAGTACCCACAATCCCCAGTGACACAGATTGTAAGAATCCATGATCCCTCAGGCTTAGTCACAAAAATAAAATCTCATGTTGCCACTGAATCCAACTAGAGATGACAGCTGGAGGATCAGGGAGTGAAAGGAGACAGATGGCAATAGATAAAAACAGGCAGAAAAAAGACAGAGTGGGAGACACAGGAAGGAGGGCCAGGAACAACCAGAGGCACCAAGACGATCTGAAAAGACAGCTAGAGTCAGAGCCAGAGAAAAGACAGCCTGAGACAGACTGATCCATCTTGTACAGAAGCCATGTTTCCAGTTCAAAAGCAGGCTCTGAGGGCCAACGTGAGGTAGGCAGAGGTTACAAAAGCTCTTCCCATGCATACTCACATACACACCTGCATGTAATATATTTATATATCATAGATGCAGTGCCTTTTGGAAACCAGGAAAAGGATAAATAGCCACAGGAGGGGCACCTGGTTGGCTCAGTTGGTTAAGTGTCTGTCCGAATCTTGATTTCAGCTCAGGTCATGATCTCAAGGTTGTGAGATTGAAGCCTGCATTGGGCTCTCCTCTGGGCATGGAGCCTGCTTAAGAGTCTCTCTTTCCCTCTCCCTCTCCCTCTCCTCTGCTCACGTGCACCAGCGCTCTCTCTCAAAACAAACAAACAACAAACAAACAAACAAACAAACAAAAAAAGGTATAGGAGGCCTCTGGGTGCAGGGCTTGAACTTGTTTTTCTTCATAGCCCTAAATATTTGCTTTTTGTTTAATGTATGCTTTTAGCTGACAGAGACTGCTAAACTGTTTATTGACTCTTGACTCATTCAGACAATTGTGCTGAGTCCTAAAGACACCATCATTTCCAAGGTCTCTACCTCTGTCTTTCTCAACTCACCCATACATCTGTGCATGTTTTTAGATTTTATTTGTGTGATATTCAAAATAGGAGATACTAGAAATATAAAAATAGAATTCCCTAGTTTATAAAATGCTATTTCTCATTTCATATCAAATCCTCTTTCATGAGGACAAGTGTTTTTATGGTCGTCTTACTCATAAAGAATCTGAGGCTCATTGATTATATTTTGAGACAAATGACAAACCTCCCAAATGACCAAGAACAGGGCAGGGATTTGTGACTCAGAAACCAGTGGTTTTCCTGCTGTACTGTTTGCCATATCTATTCACAGGCATCGTTGTTGTTTCAAAAAAATGTGTCATCTGTTTAAATGGAATTACCACTTAAAATGTTCATTAAAAAGTGACATTATCATGGGGTGCCGGGGTGGCTCAGTCAGTTGGGCGTCCAACTTCGGCTCAGGTCATGATCTCACGGTCTGTGAGTTCGAGCCTCCCGTCGGGCTCCATGCTGACAGCTCAGAGCCTGGAGCCTGCTTTGGATTCTGTGTCTCCCTCTCTGTGCCCCTCCCCCACTTGTGCTCTGTCTCTCTCTCTCAAAAATAAATAAAATGTAAGAAAAAAATTTAAAGAAAAAGTTCTCATCACAATACAAGACTATGTAATGATAGTAGTAATGAGACTTTTTTTTTGGTAACCATCCTGCATTATATAAATGTATTGAATCATTGTTGTATACCTAAAACTAATATAATGCCATAAGTCAATTATATCTATTTTTTTTTGAGGTGAGTTAGGGACAGGGAGAGGAAGAGAAAGACTCTTAAGCAGGCTCCATACCCAGCATGGTGCCCCCTGGGCTCAATCTCATAACCACGAGATCATTACCTGAGCTGAAATCAAGAGTCAGAATGAAGAGTCAGACACTTGACAGACTGAGCCACCCAGGCACCCCAAGAAAGCTTTCTAAACACGCAAAACAGTGAGGAAAAAAAACACCTAGGGATACAATTAACAAAATAGGTGTAAAATTTGTGCCCCAACACTGAGAATTTGTGGAGATTCATGAAAGATTCAGTGCAATCCCCATCAAAATTCTGTAAGTTTTTTGGAGGCACAAATTGACAAAGTGTTCCTTAAACTTATACGAAAATTTAGAAGAGCTAATAGAGCCAAGATAATTTTGAAAATGAAGAAATAAGTTGGAGGACTTGACCTACCTGATTTCAAAACTTTATAAAGCTACAGTAATTAAGAGATTGAGGTGCTGTCATCGTGAAGACATATGAATCAGTGGAATAGGCATTGTAAGTCAAGAAATAAGGCCTTAGATTTACAGTCAACGGATTCACAAAACCACAGTGGCAAGGCAGTTCCATTGGAAAGACGGTAGTATTTTCAAGAAATGGTGATAGCAGAGTTGTATATCCCCTTCAAAAAGCTGAATTTCGCTCCTTATCTCACAAGATAAAAAAAATTGAGGATGGATCATATATAAGACCTAAATGTTAAAGCTAACACTATAAAACTCTTAGAGTATGGCCTATGAGAACATCTTTGTTACCTTGGTTTAGACAGGTTCTCATATGATACCAAAAGCATGATCCATAAAAACTAAAGATTGATTAACATGACTAAACCCTGCTAAGAGAGAAAAAAAAGCCATGGGGGTGGGGGGAGGGGAATGATGCAAAACTTATATCCTAGAAGGAGTCTATCTAGAATATATTTGAAAACCTAAACCTCAATATTAAGAAAATTACATCATTTAAGAAAGTGGCAGGAGATTCAGAGAGATTTCTCCAAAGGAGACATATGAATGGCTGGTAAGCAAATCTAAAGGTGCTCAACATCATTAACCTTTGGAATGGAAATACCACTCCATACCTACAAGAATGGCTGTAATCAAAAAGAAACTACCAGGGCGCCTGGGTGGTTCAGTCGGTTAAGCGTCCGACTTTGGCTCGGGTCATGATCTCACAGTTCCTGAGTTCGAGCCCCGCATCGGGCTCTGTGCTGACAGCTCAGAGCCTGGAGCCTGTTTCCGATTAAGTGTCTCCCTCTCTCTCTGCCCCTCCCCCACTCGCACTCTGTCTCCCTCTGTCTCAAAAATAAATAAACATTAAAAAAAATTTCAAAAAGAAACTACCAGGTGTTGGCAAAGATGTAGAGAGTTTGGAGCCCCCTACATTGCTGATGGGGAAATAAAGGAGCGCAATACTTAGGGAGACATTTTCACAGCTACTCTAAAAGTGAAATACATGCTAATCAAATGTCATGATTACATGACTAGGTATATGCCCAAGCACAATGAGACCTATATCCATGCAAAACCTCATATTAGAATGGTCATAAGAGCGTTCTTATTATAGCCAAATACTGGAAGCCGTCCACAAGTTTACCTGGTGAATGGACAAACACAATGCATAGATCTATGCAGTAGAATACTAATCAGTAATAAAAAGACCAAGCTCCTGACGTATGCTATAAAATTGATGAACCCAGAATATATTATTGTATGTTTTCACTTAATATGAAATGTCCAGAAAAGACAAATTTATAGATACAAAATGAGGATTGTCTGCAGGGGATGGGGCACAGATGATGGAAAATATACTTGAGAGAATTTGGGGAGGATGATAGAAATGAGCTAAAACTGGATTGTAGTGATGCTTGCACAAATCTGCAAACTTATTACAAATATTTGAATTCTATACTTACAGTGAGTAAATGTTAAGGATAACCATTATATGAAAACATGTGAGAAAGAGAGGAGCCATTGCCATTGAGGGAGCTGTCAGAGCTATTTGCAGATAAAATCTCAGTCTCTGAGATTTAATGAGGCTGATGTTAATGGCAGAAGGATTCAAGAACATGTTTATTTTACTTGTGAAAAGAACAAGGGGATTTTAATTTTTTTAACATTTATTCATCTTTGAGAGACAGAGCATGAGTGGGGGAGGGGCAGAGAGAGAGGGAGTCACAGAATCTGAAGCAGGCTCCAGGCTCTGAGGTATCAGCACCCAGTCCCATGCAGGGCTCGAACTTGTGAACTATGAGATCATGGCCAGAGCTGAAGTCGGACGCTTAACCAACTCAGCCAACCAGGCGCCTCAAGAACAACGGAATTTTAAAGAATAGAGAAAACATTCTAAGGATAAGTCCTAATTCCATTTACGTATTAAATTCATAGACAACTGTTTAAGGGGAAATTTTTCTTTTCCTTGAAACCATTTATCTAGACTCTCTTACTGCATTGAAAAAGAGTACATGAGCATATAGAGCATACATATAGAAAGCTTCATCTAGTTGCATAAATCCTTCAGACACTTCTTACATCCCTGTCTCAACTCTTAAAGGGAAGGAGAGTAAAGAGGAAAATATGGGAGAAGTTTTATTCAAATGATTATTTTTATGCAATACATTTTGGGATCAGTGAAAGCCAATATTTGGTCCATGTTTTTTATGTCTGTGTGTGTACACAAACACACAGTCCTGTATAAGGAGAATAAATATTCACCATGGTAATTTTGATGTGTTGTCATGAAAATATTACATCAATGCTTACTAGCTTTTACCCACCAAGTCAAATCTAACGTGTAATCTAGTATTTATTTTAAAGAAATGCTTAACTAGAATGTGTGAAATAAATTATGAGTTAATCAGAAGACTTAATCAGGATCTAATATCACCCCACCTTTCTCCCTAGTTAAATCAGAAATTATGGTAAATTTTGTGATTAGTAGGGCACAGCTATGTATTTCAACTTAATTAACACTTGGGACCCGTTAGTGCATGAAGAATATACGTGTGTGTGTGTGTGTGTGTGTGTGTGTGTGTGTGTGTGTGTGTGTGTTTGTGAATTAAAGCCATACCACAGATTTCTTTATAGCAGTTGTGTTTACTCTGTCACTAAGAATATGTTATTATATTGGTATTATTGCTAAGGATTTAACTTCTCTCCCAATTATTTCAACATTTAAAATTAAAACTATATAGGTAAATGCCATTGTATTTTCATTTGTCATGGAAAGCGGAAACTGAGATGTCTTTGAAGAGACAAGCCATGATCAAACTATGTTGGCTGAGCAGCTATGACTTTGTTGTGTGTGTCCTTAATCGAGCTCTCTAGTCATTCACTTATATGCTGGTTTTGACCCTTGCTAGAATAGTGAGATTTTTGGAATTATGAGGTGTATTAAATTATGATATAGGGGACCAGTAAAAAGGAAAATCATTTTTTAAATGAAAGGAGGTAAGATGTATTTGTACAGTCCATATCCTGTAAAGATGTAGTCTGTCTACATATGTACGTGCCTGTTTTTATTAAATATGTAGTATAAGCATTCTAATAATGTTTAATGTGAAATATACATGCCAGCAATATGTGGTTGATATTTTGCTGGGTACTCCCTTAATCGCAAGGAATATTAATCTGATTAAGACAAAGCTCTTTCCTTTATGCCTACATTCCAACAGTAGAGTCTACTACAGAGGCCAATAAAGGGACAGTCTCACTGACCTGGTGTATGCTCTCGTAGAGGCTTCCTATTCACAACTGCCACTGCACACAGCATTGCTAAGCACCTGTGTTAAACTTCTTGGAGGCCACATTGGTGACTTGGGTGGGCATATAACAGTTGGTTGTCAGAGTTTGGGATAAGTCAGTTTTCATTTTGCAAGTTTGATTTTGATGCTTTCTAACCACATGAGAGGCTGTTTCTGTGGCTTTATTATCATGGCTATCATTGATCTTTTTATTCTTCCACACAGACAGCATTAGCATTATGAAACATAAGATATGTACTAAACTTAATTCCCCCAAGTGCCCAACCAACCCTTCCCTTAACTAACTGTTCTCTAGGAATGCATAAGGCAGCTTGAGGAAAGGTGGGACATGAACAATTCTGTCAGGGGATCAACAAAAATGGAAATTTTAAAGAACAAACATTAAATACAGTATGAATCCAAATTAGTGTGTTCATTTCTAAATACCATTTTTGCAACTTCCACTTGAATGATTGAAATTATTGTTAACTTCTGAGATTTAATTTTAGTCCAACTAACGTTTAAAGAAAGAATTGGAAAGGATGGCCATCTCATCAGACTACCCTTAGGTATTATTACCTGCAAGGCTTATATAAAGAACATAGATATTGGGCATCTTTGTTCACATCACTCTGGTAGATAATATGGATATAAAGCTGAATAGGATACAGAATTTGTCCTCAAGGATGGAAAACTACATTTAATTTTTTTCTCCTCAGCATATAGCAATAAATGTGGTAATTTTCCTTTTTAGAATTAGTAACCATAGTATTCATTTGAATATTCAGTGGTGATGGGAGTTTCGAATTTTAGCTTTATAGGTACTTTCTACTGACTGATATAATAAGTTTCAGAGGCCCATTAACTCTGCCGGGTGTCCACATTAGTGATCACACGTTCTTTTGTATGAATGGATTACATTTTTCATAGCGACTTGAAAATATAAAACCTTTCTTTCTCTCCCTATTAGTTATTCTCTTTTGGCACATAAGTAGAAGAGACATAATGAAGTACTAGGAATTTTATCTATTTGAACTCAAGTAATATCTCCCAAGGTGACATTCCATGGCTAAAAAAGCAGTCTTCTTGGTTTTGTGTCTTAAAACACACCTATTTAGATCTAGATTTAGTTGATGCTTTTCTTGCAGGAATTTGAAAATGCTTAACAAATGTAAAGTTAATCATTTCTCTTTACGAATATATTCAGGATTCTGAAGTTCTCTAATTAGCTGTTCTTCTTGGCCAGCTGCATGTTCATGTCTCTAAAAAATTTGCATCATCTTCACAAGGTAGTAGTTACACAACTGTGACCCTACCGTTTGATTCTGGGTCTTTCTCATGTTGCCCTATCAGAATCCTGAGATATGGCAGAGCAAGGTCACAGCAGGGTTGCAGTGAACAGAAGTTTGACTTAGATACTAGGTTTTGTGAATGGAAAGAGGGAAGAGTTGATGTGCATGATAATCAGTAGTTAAAGTGCTGTAAAATACATTTGATCAGGAGGTATTACCTGGTCTAATCAAAGTCTGCTTATACATGGGCTGAGTCCATATGAGGGCACGTAATGGTTAAGGAAGTGACCATCTCAGATTTAATTTTAGAGTTATGGGGGCTTAGCTGTGGAGTACAATTGAAGATCACATCCCAAGGGAAAAATGAAAAAGAATGTCACAGAGATGCATTCAAGAATGCAAAATTTATTACTTAATGAATTTTTATTGATTAGCTCCTCTGTGCTTTGTGTCAAAAAGATAAATAAAGCAAATAAAACCAGTGTGCCCTTATATCTTGTCTCTCAAAAACTTAGAATACTCTTAAACAAATTAGTAATTATTTTTTTTCTTTTTCACTAAAACTTAAAACTTAGTTACTAAAAGGGGAACTTCTTGGAGTAGTTGAGAGTTTTACATTTTGATTGCTATAGTGGTTATGTGCCTATATGTATGTATATATATATATATATATATATATATATATATATGTATACCTACACATGTATAAATATACATAGGTTTGTGTGTGTGTGTATTTGTCAAAACTTAATTGATATATAAAGTGAAAAGCGTGAATTTTATTGTATATAATAATTATACCCAAAGAAAGCTGATTTTAAAAATAGCAGATTATCTTTCTCTAATAGACAACTGTGTGTATTATTTTTACCTCAGGGAAGAAGTATTATTATGGAGAATAGTGCCAGTATTTATTTATTCACTAATAAATAATGTCCCCTTTGCTCTGATACTCTTATTGTGGAGTAATTATTGATTATAGAGTCAATTCCAATCTCCTTCTCTCTCTTCCTCCCTCTTTCTCTTTCAACCTACCCTAAAGGTATGTATTTTTTTAATGTAAAAACACCTTTTTCTTTAGTCCCCTCTGATCATTTGGTGCTTTGAAATTTCTTTTATTCAATTATATCTTTAAGAAATTTTTTAGCATCTTGCATTACTTTTCCGAGTTTCTCCTGAAGAATCCAAATTTTAACTCTTCACAGGTACCTCGAACTCAACTTGTTCAAAGTTGAACTCACTGTTGTTCCTTGCTAACTCTACTGTTTTCCAAACTATGGTGAATGATACCATTTTGTGTTAGTCCTTCAGCATTCCTCTGTGACTCCCTTTTCCTGATCCTTTTTATCTAAATGACATCCAATTTCAATTAATTCTACTTCCTTATGACTTCTTGTACTCACTCCCTTGTATTCATCCTTTTTCTCCCACCTTAATTCAGACTCCATTCATCTTTTTCCTTCTTCTGCGTGTTCTCTTTATATTAGTCTTGCCTTCCTTCAATCCATGCACCTTGTAGCAGCAACAGGATCATTATATCATACTGGTCATATCAACTCCTGGCTTAATCTTTCTTCACTGACTCCTCATTGCCTACTAGGTTGGATCCAAATCCCTTGATAGGACACAGGAGGTTCTCCATAATATGGAGTCTGTCTACCTCTTCAGTAATTACAGGGCCCAGCTAAATTTAATAGTTTTATCTTTGTTATGGGCTAAATATTTATGTTTCTTCAAAATGAATTGTTGAAGTCCTAATCCTCAAAGAGATGGTGTTAGGAGTTGGGGCCTCTGGGAGGTGATTATGGCATGAGGGTGGAGCTATCATGCATGAGATTAGTACCCTTATTCAAAGAGACTGGAGAGCTTGTTTTCTCTCTCTACTTTTGCCTTGGGAGGATAGAATGAGAAGACAGCCATCTGCAAACCAGAAACAGGGCTCTCACCAGACACCAGTTCTTACAGCACCTTGATCTTTGAAATTCCAGCCTCCAGAACTAGAAAAAAAAATCCTTATGGTTTAAGTCACCCAGTCCATGGTAATATGTTATAAATTCTTGAACTAAGGAAGTCCCTAAACAATGATACGATGTCTAATTCCTTATAATTTTTGTTTAAACTGTTTCCTCTACCTTGAGTGGCCTTATCCAAAGAGGTAGAAGAGCCACTCAGCTCCAGCATCAACTGCATTTGGAAATTATTCATGTTTATCTGAGGGGGACTTGGACACTCCTTCCCACGTAACCACAGCAGCATCTTTCTAATTCATCCTTTCCTTGTTGTTTGAGGACAACATCCATGAGTTATTCATCTCAGAGGCTCCTACACTTAGCATGGCATCTGACACATCGTAAACACAAAACCCTGGCAAAGTGCTGATAGCTATTCCTATTTTATGTCATTCATTTAGGCTTAGAGAGTTATGATAGTTTAAGAATTTGAATACCAGACTTTCAAGATCAGTGAAACCCAAAAGAGATACTTGAAGTGTTGGCTTCTGAGCTTTTTAGAATGAAAGGAACTTGGGTAAAGTGTCATAATACCATCAGTAGCATGTCTTTAAAAATATAGGGGTGATGGGGGCCTGGGTGGCACAGTCAGTTAAGCGTCCGACTTCAGCCAGGTCATGATCTCGCGGTTCGTGAGTTCGAGCCCCGCGTCAGGCTCTGGGCTCATGGCTCGGAGCATGGAGCCTGTTTCCGATTCTGTGTCTCCTTCTCTCTCTGCCCCTCCCCCGTTCATGCTCTGTCTCTCTCTGTCCCAAAAATAAATAAACGTTGAAAAAAAAATATAGGGGTGATATATAAACACATTTATTCCTAAGTAATGATGTCATTAAATTGCAAATACTTCAACTTAAATAAACAGAGACAGTGCAATTTATTATTTTTTTTCTTTAACCAATTTGGTCTTTCCTAGTACTGCCAAGTACTAGGAAAACATACTTCATTTTGGTCCATTTATGTCTAATCTATTGCATTAACCTGTACAGCTCTAGATTAGGCTATCCTTTTAGGCAGTGCTGACTCCCTAGACTAAAAATGATCAGTCTCTCAGCTAGTCCCCCTCTCCTGACTCTCACTATAAACTGGCATCTGGGGAAGAGTTGGTTTCTTAACCTTGTGGTGCTCAGATAAGATTCATGCTTTGTAATGTCATCTGGTATCTCTAGACTCAACTGTTTTTATCCTGTATGCCTGTGGTTGATGCTCTCTCTGTTGACCTTAATGGCTGAGTTCCTAAACTGTGGAGCCCAGACTGGCCTCTTTACTCTGCATTGAGTATAGACAGTGGCAGTCTCTTGTCAACTCAGCCTTTCCTTAGCTCATAATGGCTCTATAGATGTCCTGAATCATAGATTAAGCCTCCATCACATCTTCACTGTTCAGTCACCTAGGCACTTTGTCAATCCAATTCTACTCAGCATTCCTCCCAAATGATTCAGCGATACAATGTGCCTCTCCCCAATAGCAAGTATAATGTGATCAGAACAGGACCAGTCATAATGTTTTTAGGGCCAGAATGAGATATAAATGGAGATACTTTTCCACATTAAATGTTTGATTCATAAATCAAGCTGAAATACTGTTAAATGAACTACATTCCATCCTCCTACTTTGATAAAGCTATCTCCCTAACAATCTGCAAAGTCAAGTTTGAATTGAGAATTACCAGACTTTTTAGAGTTTTCCACCAAAACTCAATGACACAGGAGAATCAATACCTGGCATCTGGCTGTTATGCCCCACACCCTCTTCTCAGTACCTTGAGGAACCTGAAACAAATATGTGTGGGAACCCCAGACTGCATTTTGAAAATGTTTACACCTTCCCATAAACATATCCCCTGACACTCATTAAGCCCAGAGATATGGTACAATCCATCCTAAGGAGGAAAGACTCAAGGAATGAACTATTGAAGAGAGCTCACGTAGGAAATTTTAGAGTCCTAGGCAGGTATGAACTCTGGATGGATATGTTACCAGTAGATAACTATGGAGTCCACTGTGCCTCATAGAATCCTTGCTCCATGAATAGGGGTACAGTTAGAGGAGGGATAGAGAGTCCTATAAAGTACAGGGGCCACAGTATCCTTCATCTCAGGGCAGTCCCTGATCAACTCGCAGATTTTTTTCTCCCATAATCCCAAGTAGAAAACGTTTGTGATCCTACCCACTATTGCCATTATTTAATACTCTGTGGTCTTCTCTTTATTTACCCCATACTCTGATTCTTCTTTTATATTCCTAAAGAGGAAAAATCACCAACACAGTCTGCCTGGGAACAATAAATTTTTGGCCCCATGTTAGAAAAGATGTAATGAAACAATGTAAGGATAAAATTAATAGATACTGTTAAATATTGGCAGTCCATTTTTCCTGTTATATCTATATAAGTTTTGTTCTTGACTCTTTCTAGATTGCTGTAACATGTACTCATAAATTCAGCAGTTAACTCCTCTGGACTTGCAATAATGCTGTTGATTATTTCTTTAAAGAATGTGGTTATCGTATTGTGCAATGTGAACTTTGGAGTAAAAGTACATTTTAAAGCAGGACTAAAAATTAGAATGGCTCCTAAAGGCAGTAGAAGTGTTGAATTTCAAAAAAGTATAATTTTCACACTGGGGGGGGGAAGCTATTCAAACAAATTGGTACTGAGTCAAAATATTTAACACGGCATATAAGGATTAGTGACAATGGTCTAATATCCTTGCTTAACTATGAGAAATTATATTTTAAGATTTCAGGAGGGGAGAGTGGGCAAAAAAAAAAAAAGATTTGAGGAAATGCTAAATGTATTGAAATGGACAGGGTGAAATAATGAGCATATTTTAGTCATTAGTTGGTATGTGTGCACGTAGTTTTGAGTTTGCCCTGAGTCAAACACTGGCTTCCCAAATTAGTTTACTTTCATGGTAATTTGCTTTTTAAGAGACTTCATGTAAAATTCCATTATCGGTAACAATGTTAACTGTGTTTTAAATAATTCAATAGCTATTAACTAACTATTTAAGGCAGTACTGATTTAAAAGTGTGAAAAACATTGTTTTGGATCAGTATCATCAAAATGTTTATGTACAAGTCCCTGATTGACTTATTTTCTTCCTTTATAAATAATAGGCCTATGTATTACAAACCAATGTGGAAATATCGATCTATACATATCTTTACCCTCCTGCCTCACATCAGGGACCTCTCAGATTGTTTAAACTGCATTTTGAAACACAGAGTTCCTGAACTCTTCAAATAATGGAATCCTTCACCTGAAGCTCCAAGTAACATTTTGTACAGCTAGTATTTTTCAGAAAACAGAGAAATGCTTTAATTAAAACATTTTCCACAAATAGAACATTTCTAGGAATATTAATATTCCCCAAGTTATACTCAGCATTTACTCTTATTTGCTCTATCAATAATAAAGCAGGTTAAGTCATTTTAGGTTTTGAAAATTATTGCCAAAAGTTCTTGTCTATAAAAACATTCTCTAATGTAGTATATCTATAGTGCTAATAATTTTTATGATGAAATTAACATTTGAGATGACAAAGTAATATAAATCATGCTACACTTGTGAACAATTGGAAAGGCTACAGAATAAAACCTTAAGTTTCCTAAAACATGCCTTTCTAACTTTGTAACTACTGATGTACATAGAAGCTTAAATCACTTTGATGTAGCACTAAATCATAG
This sequence comes from Leopardus geoffroyi, assembly GCF_018350155.1. Lineage (NCBI taxonomy): Eukaryota > Metazoa > Chordata > Mammalia > Carnivora > Felidae > Leopardus > Leopardus geoffroyi. The sequence goes on along the minus strand of NC_059328.1, from coordinate 122,329,645 downwards.
GTGTTCCTGTTGGAAATCTAGTTCAATGCTGGCTCCTTCCCTAATTATCAGTGTGATGAGAGGCAGGTTATTGGATCTCTGTAGATGTATTTACTCATAGATTAAAATGGTGGTAATAGTATATTCCTTCAAAGCTTGTATTGTTAAAGAGATGACCTATGTGTGTATGTGTGTGTATTTAATATATATATATTAAATATATATATATTTTAAGATATATATTAAATATATATATATTTAGGTTATATATATATATATATATATATATATATATATATATATATTCATTTAATGTTTATTTTTGAGAGACAGACAGGGGAAACAGAGTGTGAGCAGGCGAGAGGCAGAAGGACAGGGAGACAAAGAATCCGAAGGAGACTCCAGACTCTGAGCTGTCAGCACAGAACTCAGGAACCATGAGATCATGACCTAAGCTGAAGTCAGATGCTTAAACTCAATGAGCCACCTAGGCGCCCTGAGAGATGACCTATATATTGAAAGTACTTGCCTGTCATGGGAATATTGATTATAGTTTACCTCTCCTCTCTATCCACTTTCTTAAATCTTAAAAATCATTCTGCAGAAGTACCTAGATTTGTTAGAAAATTTTAAAATTGCCTCAGAAATGGAAAACATAGGGAAAATTAAGGGTAATGATGAAGGACTAAGAAAGAGAAACAGCACCGGTGGCATTGAAGAGAAACTGTAAATACATGTACCCTTATGCACACATGCCCACAAAACACAAGCATACTACAAATGAAATAAGTCATTAAAAATGGGAGAAAATAGACTAGGAAGCTCCCTGGGCTTGTGGGATTGGTTGAATTATATTGCTGTTTAATATGGCAGACTTAAAGACCCATTTTAACAAATTTTTTAAAATTATTATTAGACAAATGACACTCAAAGCGTTTGCATTAGCTTCTGTAGAAAGTTTCATTCATTGTTCTGTGAACAATCTGTACACAGGTAGGAGGAGCTTGTGAAACAAAAATTGTAACCTTCAGTGAACAGGATAGATTCCAAACGTAAACTGAGATAACAGAATAAGGGCCTTGTTAGAATACTGCAGTTTTGCTAAATTGTGTTAGGAGAATTAGAGGGAATAAGAATCTAAAATATAATGTAAAGAAAAATGAAAGATAAAATTATGCTTTTTTAAAAAACATTCAGAAGGGGTAACAAAATACTTATATCGGTTTTCAAATTAAAATATTCTAGAAGGTTTTCAAATTGAATTTAATATGGTGAAACATTGTCGATTGGATTTGGGGTGACAATGTGCAAAGTATCTGACTGAGATAATGAAACTGCATGACAGATTTACCAGTTGTCATGTAGTACTTGGTGATTTAGCTTGTAGTTAGTTTTAGAGGTCTGGTATTTAGAACGTGCTGCCTGTCCATGATCATGACTGAAACTTTTACTACTCTAATTTTATTTCTGTTTAAAGAATTAGCACCCTTTCAAAACTTCTACAATTGCAGATTGAAATGCTTTTGAAAAAAATTTGCTTATGTAGGTATTATTTGAGAGACTATTTGCTTAAAAATTTGGGAAATCAGTTAAAGTCTATGTGTTTAATTGTATTTTGAATGCTTTGGATGGATTAAATTTTTTAAAAAAGTAATGTTTATTTATTTTTGAGAGAGAGAGGGAGACAGAGCACAAGTAGGGGAGGGGCAAAGGGAGAGGGAGACTCAGAATCTGAAGCAGGCTGCAGGCTTTGAGCTGCAGCACAGAGCCCGATGCAGGGCTTGAACTCACGAACTGTGAGATCATGACCTGAACCAAAGCCGGACGCTTAACCGACTGAGCCACCCAGGCACCCTGGCATGGATTAAATTTTAAAATGAAATGTGCAACAAATCTTATTTTAAGGGCACAATCCCTCATGAAATTGAATAATTGTATCTTAAGATGTCCTTCTATTTTGGAGTTTTTAAAATATGAATTTGGTTCAAGTTACAACAAACACACAGCATTTGTGTCTATACAAGTCCCTGTTCTACAGCAGGAATTGTGAATCTGGGTAGCTATGTAAAGACAGAAAGAGAAGAGTTGCCATCAGTCTCTTTATATACTGTGGGCTTTGGCTGTTTGCCTTTAAAACTTTATAGAAGAATGTATTTCAGGGCAGACATGTTGGTAAATCTGTTTCTGTTGCCAAGAACAGAAGAGGACAACCCAACCTTTTAATTTGGTGAACTTCATTTATCATCCTGTCACTGCACCATCTTTTTCCAGTTTCATCCTGGACCAGGATCTCTGGCACAGAAGGAAACCTGGGCATCAAAGTACAGCATATGAGCAAGTAGATGGCCCAAATGTTTGAAAGCATAAACGTGTCTGTCTCATCAGGCACTGGTTGAGAGGGTTGAAGCCCATTATTTTAATTGCAGTGCAGACTAGAGGAAGAAACTGTGTCCAGATGAAAAACAATTTGAATGTGTGTGTGGATTTGGATTCTAACAGCTTCTGTCACATTCCATCACTGTTTGCTTACGCATTTCCTAGTCGGCTCTCCCACCACCAAGGCCATTTCTCAATTATTATTTTTTTTCTAAATTGTTCAACACTTTCAATTTTGGGTTTTCTGTGCTCTCCTCCTAAAAAATAGTCACAGTGAGATTTACAGTTTATATAACAGTCAGTAAAAATATAGACCCCCTAGGAGCTTAGGTGCCTAAATAACATTCGAAATAGTTTAGTATAATGTTTACTTTTACATTTTTATTTCCTTTGTAGTTCTCATTCATCTGAAGATGCATCTGTCTTAACTAGAATTTTATTTTTTTCAAAATTTGTCATTTGTGTTCATTAGTTTTCAAATCTGAAGGATAATAAACATACATAGATACATACATACATACATACATACATACATACATACATACATACATACCTAGATCGAAGTAGAGGCAATTGGAAGATTATAGTGTTAAGCCATGAGTGACTAAATGCGGTCAGTAGATGAGGCTGCATAAGAGAAAGCACTGTCCTATGAGAAAGAACATGCCTTATGCAAGAGCAAAGGGGTTGACCTGCTTCAGTGACACACTCAACACTGAGGTAGGGGGTGGCGATGAGATGGGACATAGAGAAACTCTGAGAAACATGCTAATAGCATATGACCAAGAAATATTTAAGGTATCTCTTGGATGTCAACTGGGAATATGTCCTCAGGTGCTGTCACAGGATGTTGATATAGACCAGCTCTTTGTATCTAGCTGTTTAAACCATTGAAGACAAAGCAGCAAATCGTATGAGAAGAGAACACAAAAGAATGACTCTAATCAAAAGTAGAAGTTACTTCAGATACTATTGCTGTTGCTTACTGTTACAGGTTCTCCTATCATGCTTTTAGTATATATTATAGGTATATATGGATACATGTATTCGTCTTTTTCACTTTTTTATAATGTTTCTTTATTTAACATATTTAAAATTTAACCCACCATATTTCTTCCAGAAGAGTCACCTTTCTCATTATTTTATTGTCCTCATGACATGCCATTGCAACTGCTGTTAAAAGAAACAAGGAGGCCATTAGGCTGAGGCAGGTCTGTTGCTTAGGTAGTGTATGTAAGTAAACCAGTACCTAAGCCAGAGTCAGTGCACTAGAAACCAAACAACAAAACAAAGCAAAACTTAAGAATAATCATAAACAGCCTATGAGGCTTTCTCAAATAAGGCAACTGCTTAATGCTTAAAGCAGACCAAATGTTTTGTTTTGCTTCTGTGCCTTCTCTGTAAACACTTTTTCCTTACTCCTGCCAGCAGAGAGATCCTAACCACTTTCTGTTTGGCATTGGCCACTTTGAATCAGTGTTGGTACGAATTAAAAATTCTTATGTGCCTCAGTTAATATTTTACGCCTGCCTGTGTCTCTAAGACAACGTAACCCTTTTCAGATAGCTTCCGACATTTTCTCTTTCTCCTGGGAGGTAGGTCTTTGTAATTCTATTTTGTCTGTGTAAGTTAAAAACGACTTATAAGAATCTGTGTGTATCAGTAATCAGAATAGAATCTGAGCAGTAGTATTTATTTTGGTGGCCTTGCCAATTTACAGAATTCAAAACTGTTGGCTTGTTGGCTTAACAGGCTCAGTTAGTGGAAAAGGATAACTTTCTAGCTATCAGAAGCAGCCTGCCTTGAGAGTAAGCTACGTGGGGAAGAAAAAGTATGCCTTACTCCTCAGAAATTCTTTTATTAATATTTTAGCATTCACCTACACGACATCACTTTTTCTCATTTCAGTTCCTCTCTGTATATTTAGCTTTGATTCTCGTGGGACAGTGTGGCTGATTTTATACAGGGAGTTCTCAATTTCCTCACTTCTTTGGAATAGGATAGGACAGTGCATTGACTTGGCTTTTACCTCTTCTCTAGTCTCTTTTCCCACCACTGCTTTGAGGAAATTTGCAATATTACACCTTAAAAACCACTTTCAGTTCCTGGAATGGCCCTTGGTTCTCTCCAGTTTTGATGACTTTATTCGTATTGTTCCCTATTCCTAGAATACTCTTCCCCTGCTATTACACTTGGACAACTCTCTCACATTCTTTTGAGGCTCAGTGAAACCATTTTTTTTCCTTTTACAAACTCTTCCTTGAATTTACTTCTCCTGGCCTGAAGTGGGTACTCTTCTGTGTACTTATTTAGTAACAGTAACCTTTTACATGGGTAATTCATTTACTCATTCCAACAACCTTTTCAGTCAATAATATTATTTCTCATCAGCCTCTTTTTATGCATGACCAAACAGGCAAAGAAAATTAAGTAACTTTTGCCTAAGGTCTCACAGCTAGTGAGTGATTGAATGAATTTTGAAGACAAGAGTTCTTGCATAAGGGTTCATGCCAGTGTTATCCAACAGAAACCTAATGTAAGTTACAAGTGCATTGTAATTTTCAGATTTTTCTAAAGGACACATTAAAAAATAGAAATGGGTGAAATCAATTGTATTAATACATTTTAATACAATATATCCTGAGAGCAGTTCAGTATTAATCACTGTTTAAAAGGAGATATTTTATATTTTTTCATATTGAATTTTTAAAAGCCAGTCTGTATTTTACGCTTGTAGTTTATCTCGATTTTGCATAGTGTCTGAAAATACAGGTGGCTAATTGCAACCTATGTTCAATAACTCAAGTCTTTACTCTTAATCACAGTACTTCTCTTTGTATTGAAACAGTTTTATTTCCCTATATCTTTCACTGACCTGTGAGCTGCTTTACCGTGAGAGGATGTGTTATGCATATGTTTTTATCCCTAGCACATAGACTAGTTAGTACCTGATATATAGTAGAAACTTAATAAGTGTTTATTGAGTTTTATTGCTGAAGTATTTTAATCACTTCAGTGTTTACAGATTTATGGATATAATTTTCATCATGGTTGAGTTGAAACTTCAAGATTCAAAATGCTTGAGCAAATTTCTAAATGGCATGCGTTTGCACTCGGGCAGATCGAGAAGATTGAGAAGGCATTCGGGAAGATGGTTGTAGTTCTCAGGAACATTAGAATATATTTAAGATTCCACTTAAAATGTATGCAAATGCTGAATTTCACAACAACCATATATTGATATAATAAATGAAAACACAATCAGGAGTATTCTGAAAAATGATTTTATTATTACAGAATACAGTGTTCTAGTATAATTGTTAAGTAAAAGAGGGGGGAAGAACTAGGATTATAATATCATGTTGAGTAAAATCATGAGTGAAACCATGCCTCCAATATAGTAGATGCCTAATAAATGTTTTTAAACTTGATTTATTTGAGCCAGGGGTAGTAAGTACAACTCCTGCAGGTGTTCATTATTTATTTGAAATCCTATCCAATGTGCCATCAGTTTGGACAAGCTGGGACAGTCCTCAAAATGAACTCCATTATAGTCAAATTGTTCCATCTGTTTTCCCTAAATGAAAGAAGCTTCCCTTGATGCTAGTCAAAGAGTGAGGGCTCCTTGACTCAGAACCAGATGCAAGCTTAATACCAGCCTTCCATTTCAGCACAATTACATTCTTGGCAGCCTATGAGGCTCATGGGGTAAACTTTTTTATAACAATTATCAATATCAGCCAATTTTTCAGAATGGGCAAGAATAAACTTCAATGGCTCCAGCATGAGTTTTCAGTCTTCCAAAGGCTTTCTCTGGCTGACTGCCATAGAGAATATGTAGGAGCATAAAGAGTGCAGTCTGTGTAACACTCTAGAAATCAGCTAACTTTATGTCTACTTAGGTTGTAAAGATTTAATCAATTAAAATTAACTCTTTAATGTTGGTTTAGAGTACTGTTTTCGTGAAAGCAGATTTTTTTTTCCCTCTGATATTTTATATACAGAACTGCAGGTGTGTGTGTGTGTGTGTGTGTGTGTGTGTACATTATCTAGAAATACCTGAAGGCTGACTTATCATTGATTTCCTCATGAAACTATTGTGGAAGAAAAAGAAAACATCTTACTGATGGTCTATCGCTTAGTAAGAGCCTGGAACTTTTGGATTTCCAGGAGGTCAGGGTGTGTGTATATTGTGGTTGAAATTATGGTTAGGGATATAATTGAAATTCAGGGCACTGTGAGATGACTTTATATCCTTGAATCCAGAATGGCTAAATCCTCTCATTATTCAGCATTCCTTATACCTTGTGATCTTAGGCAGGTCATTGTACAAGGGAAATCCCAATTTATAAACACATACTGCTCTATTAGTTATTGAATGTACATAACAACATAAGTGGATTTTTTTAATTGCAGTGGGGCACCTAGACCTCTCCTTTTTTCAAAAGCCCTAATATTAGCACCAGACTTCTGTAAAATCTGAAGCAATGAATTCACATGAGAAGAGGGTGAGAAGTCATAAGGGTCATCTTGCCCCTCAACCAGGCTCTAATGGATTCAACCCATGGGAGCAGAAAGTGACAAAGACACCAGAAACAATATAGGCTTTAGTTTCTTAGGAATTCAGTCCCAGAATGTATGGTTTTGGATACATAATATCTGAATATGTAATTTTATAACATCCACAACTAGAAGTGGTGGGGATGGAGCTGTAAAGGAGCAGAGACTTGTATATTATTGAGGATAAACTAGTATAAATTCAATTAGACTGTTACAAACTTTCAGATGTTAAATGTAGTTCCCATGGTAACTGTAAAGAAAATAGCTGCAGAATATACACTAAAGGAAATGAGAAAGGTGTTTAAACGTTTCAGTATAAAAAATCAACTAAACATAAAGAAGACTAATACGGGAAATGAGAATAAAAATCCATAAAGCATATAGAAAACAAATAGAAAAATGACAAAAAACAGTTTTATTTTTCTTGTGAACAGTAACTTCAAATTACCAGTAATTACAAATAGATTAAACTCTCCAATATAAAGATCAGATTGTCACATGGATTAAAATATGATCTAACTATATCCTTTATATAGGAGACACATTTTCAATCGAAAGACACAAATAACTTGAAAGTGGAAGGATGACAAAAGATATTCCATGCAAACAGTAACGAAAAGAGATCATGAGTGACTATCCTAATATCAGACAAAATAGACTTTAAATGAAAAAAGTTTATAAGATACAAAGAACAACATTATATAGTAACAGTAGTTTTAGTACACCAAGAAGGTGTAACGATTATACACATTTACACACATAAAAACAGACCATCAAAATATATGAATTAAAAATGGATGGGATTGAAGGTAGAAATAAATAGCTCTATAATAGACACTTGAATACCCCATTCTTAACAATGGATTTAACAACCAGATAGAAGGTTGAACAACACTATGAACCAACTACCTCTAACAGACATCTAGAGACACTCTGTAAAACAACAGAATATACATTTTACCCAAGTGTGCATGTGATATCTTCCAGGATAGACCATAAAGTAGGCCATAAACCAAGTATCAACAGATTTTAAAACATATATAAAGGCTCTTCTCTGATTAAAATGGGATGATATTAGAAATCAAATTTAGAAGAAAAACTGGAAAATTCAAATATTTATGGAAATGACATACACTCTTAACCAATTGATCAAGGCAGAAATCACAGTAAAAGTGAAAAATAACTTAGGGATAAGTAAAAACAAATACTCAGAGATAAATGAACATGACAACACAAGGAGCCTCTAAAATGTATGTGACACAGTGATAGCAGTGCTAATGGAGAAATTTAGAAATGTAAATGTTAGCATAGAAAAAGAAAAAAAGATCACAGGGGCACCTGAGTGGCTTAGTTAGTTGAATATTTGACTTCAACTCAGGTCATGATCTTACAGTTTGTGAGTTTGAGCCCCGCATTTGGCTCACTGCTGTCAGTACAGAACCTGCTGTAGGCCGTCTCTCTACCCCTCCCTTGCTCAAGCTGACTCTCTCAAAAATGAATATGCATTTATTAAAAAAAGAAGAAAGATCTCAGACCAACAATCTAACTTTATAACTTAAGTATAAAAAGAAGAAGAAGAAAAAAAGGCTAAACCCAAAACTAGCAAAGGGAAGGAAATCATGAAGACTACAGTAGAGAAAAATGAAATAGAAAATAGAAAAACAATAGAGAAAATGAAAAAATAAAAATAGACATTTGTTTCAAAAAGATCAACAATATGACAAATCTTTAGGTTTAAAAAAAAGACCATTCAAATTACTAAAGTCAGAAATGAAAGTGAGGACATTATGATGGATTCTACAGAAATCAAGATTTAAGAGAGTGCTATGAACAATTGTGCATCAAAAAATTGGGTATTTTACATGCAATGTACAAATTACTAGAAGCATAAAATGCCCCAATACTAAATTATGCAGAAATAGAAAATCTGAATAGAGCTAAAACTATGGAAGGGAGAGCTATAAGTAAGGAGATTGAACCAGTAATCGATTATCTCCCAAAAAAGAAAGCCCTAGACATGCTTGTTTTGCTAGTGAATTCTACCAAAATTTTAATGAAGAACTATCACCAATCCTGAAAGAAATTAAAGAAGTTATCAATAAATGGAAATACATCTAATATTCCTAGATTGAAAAGCTTAATATTGTTAAAATCTCAATACTACCCACAGTGATCTGCAGATTCATTGCAATCCCCATCAAAATCCCAACAGTATTTTTTGTAGCATAGAAAAACACATCCTAAATTTCATATGGAATCACAAGGGACTCTGAAATAGGCAAAACAATCCTGAAAAAATTGAAGAAAGTTGGAGAATTCATGTTTCCTGATTTTGAAACCTACCACAAAGCTCTAGTAATTCAAACACTGTGGTAATGGTATAAAGACAGACACATATCCCAATGGAATAGAATAGAGAGCCCAGAAAGAAATCCTCTCATATATGGTCAAATTATTTTTGACAAGAGTACCAAAATCCTTCAATGGAAAAACAACAATCTTTTCTACAAATGATACTGGGATAGCTGGATATCAACATGCAAAATATTGAAGTTGAACCCTTACCTAACACTGTATACAAAACTTTACTCAAAATGGAACCATGACCTAAATCGAAGGCTTAAAAGTATAAAACTTTTACAAGAAAACATAGCACAAAGTCTTCAGGACATTGGATTTGGCATTGATTTCTTGGATCTGACCAACAGCTCAGATGATCAAAATTTAAAATTGACAAATTGGATTTCATGAAAATTAAAACAACTTGCACATCAAAAGATACTATCAATAGAGTAAAAAGAGAGCCCACAGGATGGGAGAAAATATTTTCAAATCATATATCTGATAAGGGGTCAATAACAAGAATACTTAGAAAACTCCTAAAACCCAGAAACAACAACAACAAAAAGAAACAACGGCAACAAAATCCAGATTATGGACAAAGGACACGAATCAACATTTTTCCAAGATATACGAGTGGACAATAAACACACGAAAATCAGAAACAAGCAAATCAAAAACATAATCATAGAATGGTTACTATTTAAAAAAATAAAGCAGAAAATAACAAATGTGGACAAGGATGTGGAGAAGTTAGCACATTGTGCACTCCCAGTGGGAATGTGAAATGGTATAGCTACTGTGGAAAACGGTGTGGCGTGTCTTCAAAGAATTAAACAAAATTACCATATGATCTAGAAATTCCACTCTGAGGTATATCCCCCAAGAATTGAAAACAGTTTCTTAAAGAGATATTTGTTCATCCATGTTTATAGTAGTATAGTTATACTATCCATAGTATAGTAGTAGTTCATCCACGTTTATTTGCAAAAGTTAAAATATGGAAACAACTCAAGTTTGCGTTGATGGTTGGATAGGAAGATGTGGTAATACATACAATAGCATACTAGTCATCTTTAAGAAGGAAGGAAATTCTGACATACGCTACAACATGCATGAATCTTGAAGACATTATGCTAAGTAAAATAAGCTAATCACAAAGGTGAATGCTGTATGATCCCACTTATCCAAGGTATATAGAAGCAGGTGGAATTGTGGAAACAAAGTAGAATGGTGATTGCCAGGGACTGTGGGAAAGGGGGATTGGGGAGTAATTAAACATGTATATAGAGTTTCACTAGGGGAAGATGAAAAGAGTTCTGAAGATGGATGGTGGTGACGGTTGCACATTATGAATGTACTGAATACCCCTCACTTGTACAGTAAAAATTGCTAAGATGGTAGGGGCACCTGGGTGGCTCAGCCAGTTAAGCGTTCGACTTTGGCTCAGGTCATGAATGATCTCATAGTTGGTGGGTTTGAGCCCCGCGTTGGGCTCTGTGCTGACAGCTCAGAGCCTGGAACCTGCTTCCAATTCTGTGTCTCCCTCTCTCTCTGCCCTTTCCCTGCTCGCACTCTGTCTCTTTCTGTCTCTCAAAAATAATAAATAAACACTCAAAAAGAATTGCTAAGATGGTAAATTGTGTGTTATTGTTTCTTGTTTATCACAAGAAAACAATTGGAAAAAAACCATGTACTGGGGTGCCTGGGTGGCTCAGTCACTTGAGCGTCCAACTTTGGCTCAGGTCATGATGGCATGGCTTGTGAGTTCAAGCCCCATGTCGGGCTCTGTGCTGACAGCTCAGAGGCTGGAGCCTGCTTCAGATTCTGTGTCTCCCTCTCTCTCTGCCCTTACCCTGCTCATTCTCTATCTCTCTGTCTCTCTCTCTCTCTCAAAAGTAAATAAACATTAAAAAAATTAAAAAAGAAAGAAACATATACTTATTTTTTTAAATAACACACATATATAAATATTTCATATGATGGCATAGAGTCTAGTATAAAAGCAGGAGGACTGCATCATCTTGCTCCAGCCTCACAGCCTGCCGTCAGCCCTTTGAAGGTTATATCACTCCGTTCTTCCTGAACTTCAGAGGTGAGTCTGCACTAGTGGAGCATGGGCAGGCTCTGCCATCAGCCACATGCTGTTGTGCTGTTATCTTTGTTTCTGAAAGGATTCTGACAGCTGACACTGAGGAGGCTGAAAGAAGAAACACACACCTGCAGAATAGACATAGAGGCATAGGCTCCTCCATGTGCCAGGCTCAGACCTCAGTTGCATCCCAGAATGGAACATTGCAAGGACTCTCAGGAGCTGCCCCAACAATGACCACCTCTGTTCGCTGCAGGTCAGGACACCAGCGTAGACTGGGAGGGGTGTGTGCTGGAAGGGGATAGAGACCCAGAAGTAGCCACCCCGGGGAGCGGCTATTGTAACTCTCATCATCAAATTGTATTTAAATCTGTGCCCTATCAGAGTTCTGGCTTCACCATTCTCTTAATTCTATAGTGTTAGTCCAGTTATTGAAGCTCCCTGAGGCTCAGTTTTATTTTCTCTTGGGTAAAAAGGGCCATTACTGTAGGAATTAAATGAGATAAGTATAAATGTCTAATGAAACACCTTCATTGTTGTAGATAATAATACATGGTGGCTTTTTTTTTAATGTACCACATAACCATATTTTATTCTACAGTCTAGATTTTAGGTGTTTTTTTTCTCTCACTTCACATTTCTCAGGAACATGGTAAACACTTGACAAGTAAATAGTTGAGTGACTAACCAGAGATTGAAAACCTGTGTATCGCCTTGTTACTTGCAATAGCAGCACAGTTTGATAGGGATAAAAATAGTGCTTGTTTTCTGTATCATACCTGCATCTGTGAACACAGATATCTATCTGCTAGCTGATCGTATGTGTGTTTCCAGCTGTGCTCCAGAGCAAATGTTAGGAAGGGAAAATGCAGGTGAAGCGAGGCAGGGTCTGCAGATTGTGGCTCCTATCTGCTTAATGTGGTGACAGCAAGTGTCATATTAGGAAGAGGTACAGGAAGGTTCATCTTTTTGAAGCAGAAACATAATGTTCGGCACAAAGAATCTCATATCGTGTTTTCTAAAAGATTATGGGAGACCAGGAAAAAAAAAAAAAAGGTGAAATAGAATGCGTAAGGAGAGACATCTGTTCTCTCTGATTCTTTAACTCACTTTAAACTTGGAGAAACAAAGCAAAGTGACAGTTTAACTCGTGTTTTGTCAGGCCTAGATCTTTAGCTCCTGCATAAAAGTGAGCAAGCTGCCATCTGTGCAAACAGGTGGCTTGAATTAAATATGATGTTGAGTATTAAAAAATTATAGTTGGAGGGATGGCAAGGAGTGGAGAATTTAAGAAAACCCAGAGTACTTTTCGTAAAATGAGAAATGGGGACCATCCCGTGTGTCAGTTAGAAGATAATGTGGGAATACTTATCCAAACGGCTTAGAGTACCTGCAGACTTCCCATTTTCTCTTAGTAATTCTGTCACCAGTGTGCTCATCCCAAGGAGCAGACGGAGCACCATTACCCTTGTGCCTCCCTCAATGGGCTACTGTGGGTCAATTGAGGCCATCTTGGAAACAGTAGTAGGGAGTCACTGACAGCTAATGTATTGCCTACCCATTACCCATTGCTTAGTTATGACTTAGTAGTGCCTCCGTTAGCTTCAGAAAGGAGGTTCGTGAAACTTACCACTAAAGGGAAAGGCAATATACAGATGGGAGGGCTAGCTTAAGGAAGCAGGATAGGCCTCAGACATTGGTTAAGAGCTTCAGAAAGGAGGTTCGTGAAACTTACCACTAAAGGGAAAGGGAATATACAGATGGGAGGGCTAGCTTAAGGAAGCAGACTAGGCCTCAGACATTGGTTAAGAGATAGCCAGAGTTGCAGAAATTAGACTGGATTTACAGTCCCAATCCAAAAGTTTTACTTACTGATTCCTCAGTGTGTTCACCCCAACTTTTCTGTGGTTTTAATTTTTCACTGATAAAATGAACGGATTGGACAAGATCACCTCTGTCATTCCTCCCAGATCTTCAAAATATTTTGGAGACAATTATGTTGTCAACTTTATTCTAAGGACTCCCTTATAGAAACAATCTATAAAAATTACTGATAATCTGTATAGATTATACAGATAATTTACATCTGTGTGACTAATATATTAATATATATATTTTACATTGATTAAGTGTACATGTGCATGATATATGTGGATATATTTGTATACACACACACATATATATATATATTTAAAAAAAACAAATTGTTTGGAAAGGATTTAAGATAGAGGGATAGACTTTGAACTTACCTGTGATGTTTAGTAAGGGAGATTTGGATGACAATAATCCTAGGTGGGTCTGCGTCAGCAGTTTCAGGAAAATAACCGTGGTAATAAAATACATACCACATTGGTGTTGTAACACTAAGTGATACGTTTTACATAGTATGTTTAGAGTTTATCCTTATTGGCAAGACTCATTTGTAAATTCAGTCTGTTCCTTGGCAAATCTGATAACTCTTAACAACTCAACAGGAGACTTGAAAATTTGATGGAAATTTGTAATTCTTCCAGGACATACATCTATACCCCCACAGCAGTCTCACCCTGATCGCTGCCAGCTGGTTTCCCCGCTCTCAGTGCGGTGAAATCTCTGACTACACATCCTGGCAAAAGCACACATTCCTCCTGGCAAGCTTCCCCAGTGAGCCACAAAAGTCTTGTGATTTCAAGCAAAATCATTTTTCTCTAGGGGGAGCATGACTTGGGAATATGGCAGGACCTCAAGCAAACTCCTTTTTTTTTCCTCAGAATTTTAGCAATTACTACAGTACGTTTCCTATTATGGACACAAACCTCTGCTTCCAAATCTCTCTCTCTCTCTGTCTCTCTCTCTCTGCCTCTCTCTCACTCACTCACCCTCACCATCTATTCTGCTTCACTTTCCTATATAATGAAGCACCAATTTGTGTTAGGTTTGGAGATGCATTGCTTTTGTTCTCAACAACACCCTTCATATGTAAAATCATTCATTAGCAGCACAGATATGCTGTGTGATACATCTGTTGTCTGTATGACTTAGCCAAACTTGACCCTTTTCTGACATCCACAAAATAACTTTTTTTTAAAATCAATCCTCAACCCTTGGCACGAGAGGACATGGGATTTAGTCCTCTGTATGCTAGTGCATTGCACATCCCTAACATCCAGAGCAAGACTGTCTACCTGGCCCAATCAAGACCAACAGAAGTAATGAATCACTCTCTAACTGAGAATCCTGGAAAAAAAGAATCTTGATTTCTCCAATCGGGGTTGAAAATAAGAGGCTGTAAGCTTTCCAGGTTGTTATAACCATCTTTTGATTGCAAAGAGAAAGCCTATCTGAATGGAGCCATCTGAAAATAAACTATGGTAAGATACTACTTGTGCCCATGATGACAGCATTTGAGCCCCTGCTTAAAGTCATACTTGAAGCCAGACATACAATACAATCCTTTTGTGTGTGTGTGTGTGTGTGTGTGTGTGTGTGTGTGTGTTGTATGTTATGTTCATTTAGGTTGAGGCTTTTGATACTTGAAACAAAAATAGTCCTTTCCTTGCCTCCCCCATCCTACCCTGAAATAGAAAATAGTAACAGTGACTTATTCAAGTATTCTTATCTGATCAATTTTCTTCTAAGGACATCAATTTGTATAATAGCTGTTTATGGTTGAGTAAGTTACGTCCTTGGCATATGACAGAATATGATTAAAACCATTTTACAACTTGAACTTAATGAGTATTTTTCTTTAATCAACCCAGCTTTTCTCATGAACTCTCACACTGTTTTTTTTAAAATGCCTAAATATGCTTGAGAAGTGATTTCATCCAAACTCAAAAACAAAAACCTGCTCCCCAAAGTTGCTGCCTCATTTCCACTAAACTCAGCCACAGAACTAACTATAGTTTTCTGATGTTGGTGATTGTCTTATATTCATTTTAATATATTTAACATATCTGTTATTCATTCCTGGCTCTGATTGTCTTTGAGTATGTGAATTTTTTTAATTTTTATTTTTGAGAAAGAGAATGAGAGAGCGAGAGCGAGAGCGAGAGCAAGAGAGAGAGAGAGAGAGAGAGAGTGAGTGAGTTCAGGGAGGGGCAGAGAAAGACAATCTCAGTAGGCTCCACACTGTCAGCATAGAAGCACAGAGCCCTATACAGGGCTTGACCTCACAAACCATGATATCACCACCTGAGAAGAAATCAGGAGTCAATGTTTAACCAGTAGCCACCCAGGCGCCCTTGAGTATGTGAATTTTTAATTATTCCTTTTGTCACCTCTTTCAATGTTGTTTTTGTTTAAATCGATGCAATACTTCCATATTATTCAACTAAATCAATTTTCTATTTAATGAAGTCTTACCTTATGGTTCAGTTGCATACTTCTTGGAGTGCAGTGATCAATGTTAGTCTCTAGAGATTTAATTGAAAAGTGCAGAAATTGATAAAGGTATGCCATTATGCATTTGAAGAGAGTCATAGCATCTGTTGTTTAGATGTATGAATTAGTTTTCCAGACAACAAAGTTTCTCAGTGCTACTTTGTGAATCTATATTCAGGGGTATCTTATCTACTTTTTTCCCCCTACATTTTAAATAGTGCCGCTTTTCCTCTTTCATATTACCAATGATTATGTTTCAATTTATTTTTCTTTCTAAAGTGTCATTTGGGCTGAAAGTGTTAAGAATTTGAATTAGCTAATGAAGAATTTTTAATAATGGGATATAATGCCTAATCTTCAATTTTAAGAGAAAGGATGCAAATTGTGATATACATTGAGATCTCAGCTGTGTGTTTTATAAGGAAATACATTAACAGTTTCACAGTTATTTTTCCTTGATATGTTGGCCTTATACAAATTTTCTGTGGCGAATATATATTACTTTAAAATGAGGGAAGATGCAAAACGTTACTGTCCTTGACCTCATGTATTTTTCTTTCTCTTTTTTTTTTCCATTTTTTTAATTTGAGTATAGTTAACACACAATGTTACATTAGTTTCTGGTGTTCAACGTAGTGATTCAACTTTTCTATACCTTATGCTATGTTCACCACACATGCAGCTACCATCTGTCGCCATACAACACTATCCCAATATGATTAACTGTATTCCCTCTGCTGTACTTTTATTCGTGTGATCTATTTATTTCATTACTGGAAGCCTGTACCTCCCACTCCCCTTCAGTCATTTTGACCATCCCCTACCCCTGTCCACTGGCAGCCACCAGTTTGTTCTCTGTATTCTAGGTCTTATTCTGCTTTTTGTTTGTTTATTCCTTTGTTGTTTTTTTTTAGATTCCACATATAAGTGAAATTGCCATATGTCTTTTTCTTTTGACATCTTCAGTATGCTGATGATAAACATGGCCAGAAAAACACTGCTGTGGGATAACAAAATCTGTCTAAGATGAGTTGGCACTAGATAGGCAAAAATCATGATTTCGTATGTCCATTCAACTGAAAGAACCATGGCAAAATATTGCATCTTGAGAAGAAGGGCATAACCTTATCAAAGATATTGGAGAATAAACACATTTGTCATTGGGACAATGTCAATAGTAAATGGAAATTCACTTAAGTGCATGGACTGGCCAGGAAGGATCCAAAGGGGATATCAAAATAGCTAAGTGATGGGTGGTTAAGTCTCTGCAGATACATATTTAAATAGTGTAATTCAGAGCTTTAAATTATAGTCATTTTGCAGTATCCAAGTACAAATTGAGTGTATAGAATTAATGTTCATTTTTGAGTTTTTAATCTACAAGTTTGATGAAAGATTATTTGATTTGTGATTAAATTAATAAAATGTCACCATGTAATATGAAGCTATTTTATTAGTGATGTAGAAATTAATAATAAAATTAAAACTTGAGAGAAAATGGGGGGATCCTTAGAATTGAGGGAGGAAAACTTTTTTCTTTCAATTTTTTTTAATGTTTATTCATTTTTGAGAGAGAGATAGAACACAAGCCAGGGAGGGACATAGAGAGAGGGAGACACAGAATCCAAAGCAGGCTCTAAGCTCTGAGCTGTCAGCACAGCAGGGCTCAAACCCACAAACTGTGAGTGAGATCTTGACCTGAGCCAAAGTCAGATGCTTAATTGACTAAGCCACCCAGGCGCCCCCTGAGGGAGGAGACCTTTTAAATAAATGCAGGATCTGAGGTTTCACCCTACTTGAAAATGAACTTGTATGTAAAACATTAGGACTTTACATCAGAGACGAAGAGCGTTTATTACTCACAGCAACAGACAAATCACCAAGGCATTGTGGTGAGGACCAGATAGTATCTTCACATCCAGAGAGGCGCCTTGCATGAGTGGACCCTGAAATAAGAAATAAGAATTTTTTTTAAGGGATTACTGGCTACCTGCCCCACCTCCAAAGATACATTTGGAGGCTGAGCTCAGCCCAGTTTAATCTTCAGAATGGGAAAAGAAATGGTGGCATATTGGTGGCTGACTCTAGCAAAAACAAAATGAAAGGAGAAGTGCTTCAGATACCTGCTTGTCTTCTTTTTGTTCCCCTATATTTTGCAGTTTAGATGTTACTTTAAAATAAGCTCTGTTTTCTGCAAGTGTTACTGCAGTAGAATTCTAGACCTTTAGTATCATGGAAACACACGCACCATTTATGTTCATTTTACATGAGACACTCAGTGAAGAGAAGGCTTGAATCTGCATGTGTCTTCCTTTTGCCTGCAGGCTTCAGTAGACTGGACCACTTAAGCACATCTTTGATTATGGGAGTCTGAAGTTAAGAACACTTTCCGTAAAACTCTTGTAGGTTTTAGCTTAAGAAACTGAAACAGTTACAATCTGGTACTTATGATACTATTATGCAAACAAACCTTTTGGTGGCAACACATATTTGAAATTCTAGAGAGGGGTGCTTTATTTTCCTCTTCTGTGAGGTTTTTTTTTTTTTTTTTGCAAATAATCTAAGGAATGAAATGATCATCAGAAAATTGCTGCTATTCACATTTTAGCTACAAATCAAAAAGACATCATTTAGCTGAGTGGCCATCAACTGCTCCATTACTGAGCCTGGAAAGGGCTCTTTATTACAGGAAGTGCCATTCATAGGATTGACACTTCTATATGAATTAATGATTACTTACAATTACGATGACTTTTAAATGAAGGTGACATTTATTCTGGTTACTTTTTAGGAAAATGCATTTATTTTGCACACTTAACTTTATCCTATTTGCCAGGAATTCAGATCATTTTAAGGCAAATATATTTCTCATGCCAGGTTGGAAAACAAAACAAAACAAAATAACTCTTTGAGGTATATAGATATTTTGGGGATCCAAAGAACATTCTTCTAGTGGAATTGCAATGATCAGTAACTAACATTTATAAATATAGTAAACAAAATGTATTTTCTATGATGAGTCAAGCAATTAATAGTCTAACACAGAGGTCAGCAAACTTTTTCTTGAAAGGACCAGAGAGTAAATATTTTAGGCTTTGTGAGCCATTTCGTTTGTTGAAGCTATTCAAACCTACAATTATAGTGTGAAAGCATCCACAGGGAAATAGAAATGAATAAATAAACAAACATGATTGTGGACCAAATTTGGTGGGCATAGATTTGCCCCATAGCCATAGCTAGAGTTTGTGGACCACTGGTCTAGTGTACTAAACTAACTCTGTGTGTGTGTGTGTGTGTGTGTGTGTGTGTGTGTGTGTGTGTGTGTGTGTGTATTTCTTTGAGCCACATAGGTTAGGGATGCTGACCCCCCACACAGTAAAAAATGTGCATATATTGAGGCCCCTGGTTGGCTCGGTGGGTTAAGTGTCTGACACTTGATATCTGCTCAGGTCATGATCTCATGGTCCTGAAATGGAGCTCCAGTTTGGGCCCTGGGCTGTCAGTACAGAGTCCGCTTGGGATTCTTTCTCCCTCTCTCTCTGCCCCTCCCCTCCTCATTTTCTCTCTCAAAATAAATAAATAAACTTAAAAAACTATGCAAAAAGATTTGACTCCCTAAAAACTTAACTACTAATAACCTAGTGTTGACTGGAAGCCATACCAATAACAGTCAATTAACACTTGTTTTGTATTTAATATGTATTACGTACTGTAATTCTTACAATAAAGTAAGCTAAAGAAAATGATGCTTTTTTTTTTTAATTTGTTTATTTTGAGAGAGTTGGGGTGGGGAGAGGGGGAGAGGCAGAGAGAGGGAGAGAGGGAGAGGGAGAAGAAAGGGAGAGAGAGAATCCCAAGCAGGCTCTGCACTGTGAGTGCAGAGCCCTACACAGAGGCTTGATTTCATGAACCATGAGATCATGGCCTGACCTGAGATCAAGAGTCGGATGCTTAACTAAGTCATCCAAGCACCCTGAAAACAAAGTGCTTTTAAGAAAATAATAAGAGAAATTGTCTTTATAGTATTGTACCATATTTATTGAAAAAAATCTGCATATAAGTTGACCTGTATAGTTCAAACCCATGTTATTCATAGATCAACTGTATGTAGTTTATTGATATGTATATATTTTATATAATTTAATTTATGGTAAATTATTAAATTACATTAATTTAATATTAATAACATATTAATTTATAATATATAACATATAATTTAAATTTAATACCAGAATGTTATTAAAGTAGGTTACCTAAGTTTAGATTTCCAAGGTAATGCTAAAGAAAAATTAATCTGACACTTGTTAAAATGGTAAGGAAGACTTTATTCATGATTATTATAATAGAAGTGAGACTATTGCTATAGAGGGAGAGAGACTCAACTGAACTCTGAATACAGAAATGGAACTAGAGATTTATTGCCAAAGAACCAAGTGGGGGTGGGCAGTAGGGGAAAATTACTGAGAGGACATATGGAGGTTACAGGATTCTTACTAAACTGGCCTAACAGGATTCTCATTAAATGCAAGTCCAAGCACTTAGATTTCACAGCTGGAGGGTGAAGAATTTGATCAGACATCAATGATTGGGCGTATTGTAACTAAACTGGCTTAGCAGGATGTGGTAAAGACAGGCCAAGGTCAAGGACTAGTCTAGAAGAGGGCTCAGAGGAGGCTGACTGAATTTTGGTCAAGGAAGGAGTCTTTGTCACTGGTGCTAAATCTATTTCTAATTAAATTCTAACAGTGAAAAACATAACGTGAAAGATAGTGGAAAGATTTAGTCCTGTACCAGAGAAAACTATTTCTTGAGATCCTTCAATTGGATATATACTATACATATTATATATTTTATATAATACAGAAATTTCAAAGAACTGAATGTTGGTTCCCCAGCCCCACCCCCCCAATAAAAACATCAAGGTGACAAATGAAGCTATTGCTCACTTTGGTAAAGGAGATCACCGTCTTGACAGAGAATGAACAGCACATGGAAAAGAACGGAGAAAGGAAGGTATGTTTGAGGTTTGGGGGATCTAGTTTGACAGGTCTGTCATTAGCAGTCTTGATTGGAATTGGGGGAGTTTGTGTTGTAGGAGTTTAGGATTGATCTATTCAAGGAGGTGAGGGTTTGGGGAGGCTGTCAAATAGTCAACAGTCATTTGGTTGAGCTGTGTATTGTTCTGAGAAAGAGATATTTGCTTTAGTAGGTACTAGTCCAGTATTCTGTTTTTCAAACAAATGGGTTTTCACAAAGTTCTCTGTAGGAGTGGAGGAGATGAAGTTATTTGCAACCTCATCTTCCTGGCAAGAGTTTCCTGAAATATTAAAGTCATATTAGTGCAGACAGTTGAATGGTAAACTCATGTTAATATAGATAGTAAGATTTGTGGGTGTGAATCCTCTCGCTTCTCAAAGGAACAAGAAATAGGTCCTTTCTTGTGTTTATAAAGTAATTGAAAACCCAAAACAGTGTATTGAAACTAAATAAAATAGATAGTATTTTTTTTTAACTTTAACATTTATTTATTTTTGAGAGACAGAGTGTAAGTGGGGGAGGGGCAGAGACAGAGGGAGACACAGAATCCAAAGCGGGCTCAAGGTTCTGAGCTGTCAGCAGAAAGCCCGATGCGGGACTGGAACCCATGAACCCTGAGATCATGACCTGAACCGAAGTCGGTCCCTCAACCGACTGAACCACCCAGGTGCTCTGTAAAATACATAGTAATTTTTAAAGAAATATACTATTAAATATTAAATGAATTAAACATAGAAATTATGAAAAGGGAAAGTTTGAGAGAGGGCTCTGTAAATTTGGGGAACTTAATGGTGCTTGGAAACACAGGTAGAGTCGGGGCAGCACCTGGGCAGTGTGTGTCATTAGCAAAATAGAGTAGGGGTGAGGTACAAGATGTGTAAACAAGAATAAACAACAGATGATCTGGACTATTTTACAGAGCATCAGGTGACAATAGCTATGTAAATATATGTTGAAGCCAGGTAGTGAGTAACCTGACTGCCAGGCTTTGATTTTATACTTTATTATTCGTGAGCCATGACTATTTTTGGTGCATATGACAAAATACAAAGTGGTGTTTAGAATGTGTTAGGCTGTGTGATTGGAATAAACTAGAGGCATAGAGAACATGTGAAAAACTGAAACACTCTTCCAAGTGAAAGGTTATAAAGAACAGTATTAATATAGGAGGTGAAGAAGTAGAGAAGACACAGTAGACATACATGTGTGCATATATATGGAACTTCGAAGGAGGATATAGCCATAAGTATAAGGAGTTGACTTATTGTCTACTGACCTTTCTATAGCTGCAAGACATTTATGTGATCTGACATAGAATTGGACACACAACACTGGCATACGGGGAGGGGTCAGAACCAGAGTTGAAAGTTGAAGAATCAGTATAGGAAAGTCTGAGTAGAAGGGATCACTCAGACAACAGCAGTTGGAAAAAAAAAAAATAAGTAAATAAAGCTCAGTGCTAAACTTGAAAGGATGTCTTTGTTTAGGTAGCAAGGAGGCGGGTTAGAACAGATAGAAATTTTTGAGGAAATCATTCCAGGGCAAAGCAATGGTTCAAAGTCAAGAAAGATGATTTCAAAATCCTTCTGTTCATCATCATCATCATACACTGCAAAATCAAGTGAGGTAGGGATTAAGCTTGGTGGAAGAGCACATTGGATTTGGTTAATTTCAGGTCAGTGGTAATGTTGCAAATTTGCAATTTCAGCAGCATAAGGACAGCAGCTACACAGCAGGAAGATACAGAGAACAGCACATAGGGCAGAGGCACAGAATAATGCAGAAAACTTATGTAGATCGTTTATTGAAACAAACCTGGGGGAGAGTGAAAGAGCTGGATGCAGGTGATTATATTATTATTAATTATTATTATTAAAAATAAATATGTATGCTCTGAAAAGTACAAGTAGCTGGCAAGAGGTACCAGCAATCAAAGATACTTAAAAGTTTGGAGAATACTGATTTGGCCATGAAACAGCATTTTGCTTTGCAAAGGAGAAAGATTACCTCATTCTCAATGTCTGGGAAAAAAGGAGTATGTATAGAGCAAGATTTTGAGGTAGGCAGGAAAGGTAAATGAAGCCATTTTTGATGTCTTCAGTTTTCACAGGTAAATATGTGGTTCTTTAAAAGTGACGATAAGAAAAAGTGAGGATACTTTTGCATAGTTATGAGCAGTGTTTTAGGAGAGATGAATGAGGGGTCTGCTGTGTTTCAAGTATGATTAGTTCAGTATTCCAGATTTAATGTTGATATGTTAAATGATTAAATCTTGATATTTAACAAATTCTTTCAAAAATCATTTGAGCATTTTCTGTGGTAATCATTTCATTATTTTCTTTCACTGTTTTTAGATTTTTTTTTAGTTCATTATTTGAATGTGACTTAAGAGATTTTAGATGCCATGGAGTTTTTATTTTAGATATCAAAAACAGATTTTTTAAAAATTTTTTTGCAAAACGGAGAATGTGAGCAGAGATGCAGAGAGAGAGGGATAATCTCAAGCAGGCTCTGTGCTGTCAGCACAGAGCCCCATGTGGGGCCCAAACTCATGAAACTGTGAGATCATGACCTGAGCAGAAGCCAAAAGTCTGATGCCTAACTGACTGAGCCACCCCAGTGCCCCCAAAACAGATTTAAAAAAAAAAAAGATCATATTTGAATTAATATCTCCAAAATAGTTGATTTGCCACACTTTTTTTCGAGTTTATGAAAACTGTCTTTATAGATAGATGATAGATTTTGTTTTGAAATGTTCAAAGCAAATTATCCTATCAAAATTAAATGCATACTTACATTATCAATAATAACATCAATGACAACAAAAACAAGAAAGTACTTTTATATTGATGCACATGGAAGGTGAATTTTCCGAAGGTTAACCCTCGGAATAACCTGTTAAGCAAAACTGATTTTATTACTTTTTGCAGATACGGAGGACAACATTTTGTCAGTCTTAGAAAGTCCAAAAGGAGGAGATAATTGGGTGGGGGTGGGGAGATAAGTATAGGGCTGGGGATCTGGGCTTGAATGGTTAATGGTCTTTCGCTGTGAGAACCTGTTTGAAGTTTGCCATGTTTCATGATGTAATAGTTTAGGATTGGTGGACAGAGAGAGGCAGCCATCTTGAGGTTAGTATTAATTAAACAGGTGTTTAATGATTCAGAATTTGCTCAGTTTTAAGAGCTTATTATTCAGATTAATTAATTTTTATTGAGTTTCTGAAAAAATGAGTTTGTATAGTTTTATAATTTCTATGGGCAAGAACTTGGAGTAACTCAAAATTAAATCTTATGGACGTAGTCTCCTTTGGTTCTTGGTCCTGAACATTTGGAGCAAACATCGAGGCCTCACTTCTCTCAATGTCGTTAGTAAATTGACAGTTGAGCTGTTATGTGAAGTGCTTTACTACCTGCTTTGTGTAGAAGAGGTCTAAAATAAAAATTAAAAAAAAAAACACATTTACCTGAATGATCTAAAGTCTATTTATTTATTTTGAAAGAGAGAAAGCACGGGTGTACATGCATGAGAGAGTAGGGGAGGGGCAGAGAGCGAGGGGGAGAGAGAATCCCAAGCAGGCCCTGCGCGGATAGCAGTGTGGAGCCTGCTTGAACTCACGAACTGTGAGATCACGACCTGAGCTGAAATCGAGAGACAGACACTTAACCTACTGAGCCACCAGGTGCCCCCCTGAGTGATTTAAAGCTAAAATATACTATTATGTTTTTCCTTTTGTTAGACACATTAAGGAAAATAGGAATAGAAATTACAGTAATAATAATCATTTAGGGAGACAGACACTAAGAATATATTTTTGGACCTCAGGATAGAGAGGCTAGATAGTGATTCTATCTTGTCACACCTTTTTATTTAAAACAAAAATGACTGCATCAAATATGTGTTCAGGACAATTGACTCTTAACTTTCAATGATCTGAAAGAAAGGAAGATGATTTAGTCAACGTGCTGTATAGACATGCATGATACTGTGTTTTAAAGAATGTTTCAAATACACCTCCCTTAAAATTTCTGTGCTAATGCACTTTATTCATTGCTTTTACTCACTCGTATCTCATCACCTAATATTAAACAAAATATGACATGGCAATTTTGAAGTATAGTTCTAGAAAGTAATTTAATAATGCAATAACAGGAGTATCAAAATGGGAGATTCTACTAGTGATTATAAATCAAACAGGATAGGATAAATAGGAGACCCAGAAGACCAAATTTTGAAGACCAGAAAAAAAATAAAAGCAGACATTAGATGCTTTTAAAATAATTCATGCAGGGGTGCCTGGGTGGCTCAGTCAGTTGAGCATCCGTCTTTGGCTCAGGTCACGATCCCATGGTTTGTGAGTTCAAGCCCTGCGTCAGGCTCTGTGCTGACAGCTCAGAGCCTGAAGCCTGCTTCAGATTCTCTCTCTCTCTCTCTCTCTCTCTCTCTCTCTCTCTCTCTGCCCCTCCCCCACTCACACTCTGTCTCTCTCTCCTTCAAAAATAAATAAACATTTAAAAAAATTTAAATAATTCATGCCGAAATCTGTATTAAATTTTAAGCTAGAGAGTTACACTTGAATTAAAGAAAGTAGTTTTCTCCTGCTAATGCAATTTTGAGTCTAGTGGTAACATTTGCAGGTGTACAGATCTCAAGGTATTTGTAAATCTCAAATCTCTGTACATGTTTTTCAAGTCTAAGTAATTATTCAGCAAAATTTACTTTTAAAATATTAAATTTAGTATTTATCTTCTCAAACAAACTTCGCTTCCTTCTACTTTGGTTCTAAGTAGAACAAAACCTAATTTTCCTTCCTCTACTCTTGATATAATCCATCACCGGCTTAGAGTTTTCTCTTAATGTGAGAGACTCTGGGGCCATACATTACTCTAACCCTTCCACTGAAGAGGAACCACTATTCATATTACAGTTGCTGTCTGAGCTCTTCTTCCTTCTTAAGGCCAAAGACCTCATCCCTGTTTAGAATTCTGTGATGTGTTTGTCCTCTAGAAGAAGAACCACACATTGCTAGCTTTTGGTTTTATCTTCACAGTATAATAGAAAGGGGAAAATTTTTTTCTTTTGACTTACAGTGAAAATATTATGAGGATGTCTTGATAAGGCACACTTGTCGGGTCTTCAATATCAAGAAGTGGTCCAGAATTGAGAATATCAAGAAAAATAACAGAGGTGTTAAGGTTCGACTCTTTATTCATGCAAACATTAACTGAGAGCAGAAAGAAGACTCGAATCAGCTGGCAAAGCCAAATGAATAACCCAGACCAGTGTTGCTGCTGAGTTATGATCCTAAACACAGGGTAGAAAAGAAAGGCCAGAGAGGAAAGGAATATAAATTAAAATAAATATTTATTATTTGTGTACAACTGTTGTTTGTTCTACATCACTAGAAAAGACAACAGGTGAAGTTAGTGAGAGGAGAACTCCGTTTATTTATAGCTGATGAGAGAAGTTCAGAAGGTGATACAGGCCTTATTTTGAAGATCTGCCCATATGGCCCGCTTCAGAAAGTAACTTGAATATCTTTTTTTTTTTTTTTTTGCCTCTTTTCCTACCTTCTTAAAACACCATTTGTTGTTCCTGATTCAATGTTCCATTGTCCTCATTAAGCTCAAGAGGAACTACTGGCCTCCTGTGCCATCCTTAACCTTAGTAGGAGAGTCATATTGAACTCTCTGTCTTCTTAAATGAAACACAGATACAAAAAAGACAAACTTAATTTCTGCTAGTATTGATTGCTTCTCATCATATGATTTCTGATTATAGCTTTTTATAATATTGAAATAACTAGAGAACAAGCGAGAAAACCTAGTTCTGTCTGAATTTTCAGACATTTCCATATAATCTTCATAACCCACCATGGAGTACTTGTTTGCCATTATACATGTGAAGACATTTGGGTTCTGAGAAATTGTATCTTGTATAACTTCATTCACTGTGGATAGTGGACCCAAACTCCTTCAGTACTGCCTTTCTTCCAAGAATGGACAGGGGGTTAGGGAGGTGCAATACTATGCAAAAGTTAGAATTAAGCAAAATTGGACAGAAGATTATCATTAAAAAAACACTCATGTCTACTTTTATTTGGGTATTTTTTACACACACACACACACACGTATATGTAATATGTATATATTTAACTTCTGAATATCCTCTCTGACAGCTTTCCCTCCTGTTGATATTTTCAGTCTGACATATTCTTAGGATGATTTAATTTCCTGACATATGTGGTGGGAGTTAACTCATATATAAGATCAACAACTGTCCAGAAGCCATGTGGTTATTTAAAAAAACTTCATTTCCATCAGAGATTTTGGGCTGTGGTCACACAAGCCAGATAACCTGTCAGAGACAAAATTCTCAACCCTAAGGAGAAAGATTGGATGGGAATTGAGGGGTGGTAGGACGGGAAGCATAAAGTGTGCATGAGGGTGGTCCAGTAGGAGTAGCTTAGACTTGTGTCGAGTTACAGTAAATGACAGCCTTTATTGTCAGCTTAACTGGATTATGAATCAGTAACAGCTTATCTTGGTAACTGGAGGCATTTTTTGTCCCTTTTTCTCATCCCGGAATGGCCATCAGATTTCCCATATTTTAATTAATTTTTAGTTGTTAAACCAGAAACCTGAGTGGCCCTCTCACTAACCCTGTTTTCACTGCACAATAGACCATGTGCTAGCCAGGCTTCCTGATCACTGCAGAAGATTAATGTGAGCCAAATACAAAAATTTGCTCCGTTATTAAAGGCTAACAATGATTGTTCTAAGTGTGTCTGTTTGTTATGCACATTTTCTCCTCTACAGTTCATTATATTACCTAGTAAATGTGTTTGTCAATTGTTAATATCTTTGTTGTTGCAGATACAGATGTGGTGTATAAAAGCGAGAATGGACATGTCATTAAACTGAATATAGAAACAAATGCCACCACATTATTATTGGAAAACACAACTTTTGTAAGTAATGAAAAATTAATTACTTTATGCATTTCAGTGTTGTTTTGAATGCTCTCTAGGTGCACATAACTTTTTTTCTTCTTCAGCTCCAGCACCTGCAAAACATTTCAGGTAAAGAGAGCTGGAATATCATTAGAATCAGTACATCTATTAATAGAAAATGCCCATGTGACCATCTACTTCATTTCTCTCCATTTCTCTTCATATCTCCCCATTTTAGTAAATGAGAAATGTTTCTAAGAATGAAATTTTCTTACAGTGAATATTTCTTCCAATATTTTCTATGTAAAATCAGTCATATGAATATCAAGATAAAAAAAAATCTGACACAAGTTATCACAACCTTTTTCTCCCAGTTTTCATTCTTCCTGACTTCTAATTTTGTTGTGGTTTTCTGGATCAAGCAGAAGGCAGGCTTTCTAAAACTGGCCTTCTGCTGGAGTTGATGTGTTTTGCTTTTATGATTTAGGCTTCTATCATTTTCAGTTTGCTTCTCCAGAATCACTGGTTAGCCTGACAGTGTTTAAATAATGGAATGTATTTGTTTTGATCTTACAAAAGAATATGAATCTTGTCTTTCTTGTAAATTCAAACTTCTTAAGGCTAGATTTTGTGATGATTATCTGTTGAGTGAGTGTTAATGAAATGTTGCAGATACTCAAAATTCAGTAGTCAAACACCACTGAAAAATAGTGCACAGTTATTTGCTGACAGTTTTATATAATCAAAGGTTCACTATATTACCTATAAGATGGCTTTGTATGAAGCCATAGTCCAGAGCCTCAGAGGACCTTCTATGCAGATTAAATCAGTGAGCAAATCATGAGCTACTTTTTTTTTTCTTTTTTCTACTTGTACATCTGAAATAGACCTCAAGACTTCATGTTTTTTATAGGATGGCCAGGTGAAATAGACTGGAACCTTCTCTTGTTTAGTATTTTTATATATTAAGAAAAAAATAGTCATTGAAATCATGAAGTGCTTATATAGTTATGTATCTATTAGGCTACATTAAACCAAACGTCTGATGTACTTTAGTAATTAGGTCAGCAACTAACAGAATAAGGACATTTTTGTTTTTAAACTCATTGGTTAATTCACAGAGATTAGAGGGACAGCTTCTGAATGCAACTGTTCATAAGGCGTATTACTCACTTTCCAAATAAATGGATTTCCTTAGGGCAGAAAATACTAACCCTAATGAAAAAGTTTAATAAACAGAATAGAGCAATGTGTATTATATCTTAATTGCATTGTCCTCAGGGATACTAGAGAAAAGGCTGAGGAATTATCAAGAGATATTGAAATGAATGGAAAAGAAGCCTTCCATAGGATAGAAGGCGGAAAGCAGGAATTGGTAATGACAGGGGGTATGCTAATGATTGGCTGATTAAAGTCAGTATGAATTGATTGTCAGTAAAATTAGTTTAGGGAAAAAAACTAAATACATTTTGTTGTTGCTGTTGTTTTGTTGTTTTATCATAAAGTGTCATTTTTGATGTGGAGTATAGACCTTCAGTGGCCAGACATTTAAGTTAGTTATAGGCATTCAGTACATGAAGATTCAGTTATGTGACTATTCCTTACTGACCTTTGCCTTTATACAGGCTAGTGAGGTCTTCACTGTGGTCACAGATTATGTATTTTTTTCGACATTTGGTCCTTGCTTTCTTAGCTTCTATGATACATGTTTTGTTGGTACCTCACACTACCCCCACCTCATCTTGCTGTAGTTTCTCCATGTGTTGATTAATACCATTTTATCTTTGTGCATGTGTGTTTAATCTTTTTGAATCCTTTTGAGGTCTCTTCTACTCTCTTGTATGTAGGCAATGACTCTTAATTACCACAGAGTCATATTTAGCAAATATTCCAATTTACTGATCTTCTAAGATTCATGGGCTCCCTAAAGACATTTATCTCACAACACAGATAATTAAGCAATTTATAAGTCCTAGAGGTGTCGAATTGACTGTGTGCGGTGGGGGGGGAGGGCGTGGTGCAAGGATAAGGGATTGGAGTGTGGCATATATTTGCAACTAGTTAACTGAAAACTGTAAAAGAAAACAAAAAACAAATATACAACCATGATTCTATATTTCTTCAGAGGAATTCATTTAATCATTTCCTCCCCACTCCATGATAGCATTATTAAATGTAGTTGTATTTTCAAAGCTCATGCTAGGCTACAGTCTGGATTTACTTTCCTCAAAGGCCATTCTGTTGAAAAAAAATCTCTTACTAGAGCATAAGAATTTTATTAACACAGCAGTTTTTTCATTGAACAATTATCAATATTTTAATTAGAATCATAATTAATTGGCTATGATCACTATAAAGGCTGTGTAGTCAAAGTGCCAAGTCAATTAAGAAAATAAACACATTACTGATAGAAATGTGATAACAGAATAGCTTATTATTTGGTAGGAAATATTATTCTAAAATGTAACAGTCATTTTATTATAAAAATTAAGATAACACCACATTGTGATTTCCCTCTTAAAAATATTTTAAATATGAATAGTGTGTACTTTTTAGCTATGCAATCATGGTTAGCAGACTCTGAGTAACAATAATACTGGACCCGGCTTTCAAAAATAAAACAAAAGTACATCATTTTCCTAAAATTATTGTCTTAAGGCTTCTTTTGGATTGAAGATAGGTAGATTTTTTAATGAACGAGGAAATTAAAGAGTATATAACTTTTTGAAGATGAGTTGTGCAGAAGAACTGGTTTAGCCTCAAAACTGTTCTTAATCATTTTTAAGTGTTTGGAAATTTTATCTCTTAAAGCCACACTATTTCAAACAAAAGCTCATTCACAATGAAATAATGAAGAAATGTTTCATAAGTATTAGCTGTATTCTTTCTGCTGTCAGTAAATTGAATATCACCAGTGGTCTTAGCAGAATACACCAGCAACCATAAATAGTTCTGTCAAATCACCAGTTTAAATTAGAAGGGAATTGGAAACATGGGCCTGATGTAGTAATATGGAAATGGATGATTGATGGATAAGACTCATATCTTTTTGATTCTGAAAATCTGCAAGCTTTTAAAAACATACTAGAGGGAGGAACTTCATATATGGAAGCAGATGATTCCAAGGAAAATGTTAGCTACACATTTTGGGGGGTCCAACTGTCTTTTTATAGGCCATTAAAAAAATAGTAGGTTTGACTGGAACCAGGGAGTATTTATTGACTCATCGTGTGTGGAGAGATCTTCCATTGGCTTGCATGCCATCATAATATTTCTATTTATTTTTTTTTAATTTGTTTTGCCACTAGGTCTGTGGGGGTGGAGGGAATAGATCCAACTGATTTTTTACCACCATGAAATCAAGAAACTTATTTTTCAGTTCATGTTGAAGGAAATAGGTGCCCTATCAAAAATTCTGGCACCAATAAATACTTACTGGATAGAGACACCAAAAATTTCACCTCTTAAAATTTGAAATAAAGATAAGGAGGGCACTTAATGTGATGAGCACTGGGTGTTGTATGTAAGTTATGAATCACTAAATTCTATCCATGAAAGTAATATTATGCTAACTGGAATTTAAATAAAAACTTGGAAAAAATTAAAATAAAGATAGGTTATTAGACACTTCTGACTGCCTGAGTGGCTTTATATGTTGGCTCTAATCCTGGAGAATTTGTTTTTCTTTTTGTTTTTGTTTTTGTTTTAAGATCTAGCTTTAGCACTATGTGTTGGTATCCTGGTAGTGAGTAATATCAGTATTGTAACTAATATTGATGGGCCAATGAAATCACAGGAATTGCACACTTATGCAGTTGCTGTGTGCATGACAATACAGTTTCTTTCTTTCGAGCAGTGGTTCTCAGTTGGTCCAACTTTGTCATCAAGAGACATTTTGCAAGTCTGAAGACATTCTTGATTGTTATGGGTGGAGATGAGCAGTGAGTGTGCCATGGGAATCTAGTCACAGATGCCACTAAACATTCTACAATGCACAAGACAGCTCCTTCCAACGACAACAAAAATTGGCTAGTCGAGAACATCAGTAGTGGAAATTTACAAGATCTGGTTCTAGGCAGGAATACCAGGGAAACCATGAGATAATTAACAGGTGGCTTTTTAGTTTTTTTTGTTTTTTTTTTCTTAAGATGACAACAAGGAATGGTTCTCTTTTTCTGTCAGAAAAGATTTTCAGCTGAAGCTTCCACCTTCATTTTCTTGAGACATGTTTCTTCTTTTTATGGACAGTCCTTGAAAAGAAGACCAGCAGGCATGAATATAATCATTTGGCCTTGGATTTCTCTTCTTTGGATAGGGCAGAGGACAGGCTAAAAGTATGACCCCAGATTTCATATAATTTTCTGGGGTACTTCTAATTGAGACATGTTGTTATTGTTCCAACAAGTTAGTATCACTTACTGGCTATTGTCAACTATTTGACAAAGAAGTAAGTGATTTCCTTTAAGTTAGAAGATGAAAACTCATGACTACTTGATGTTCCAGTCATCATGATTCTTTTTTTTTAATTGTTTTAATGTTTATTTTTGAGAGAGATAGAGCTTGAGTGGGGGAGGGGCAGAGAGAAGAAGACACAGAATCTAGAGCAGGCTCCAGGCTCTGAGCCATCAGCGCAGAGCCCAACGTGGGGCTCGAACTTGAGGATGAGGAGACCATGACCTGAGCTGAAGTCAGATGCTGAACCAACTGAGCCACACAGGTGCCCCAGCCAGCATAATTCTTTACATTGGCATTATATTGTTTAATATAAAATATAACAATAATAATATATTATTTAATTTAATTTTTAGTTAACATAGAGTGCAATATTGGTTTCAGGAGTAGAATTCAGTCTTCAGTTTGGGCATATCCGTCTTCTACCCAAAAGCAATAACCACTCCCTATCATTAGATACATTTATATTTCTGACATTTTTTTATTATTCACCTTGACAGTATGTAGTTCCTTTGTACACCCATATTCATTTTCAAAATGATCATTTGTATTTAATTAGATGATGTACATAATTTCCAACTCTTAGGCATCAAAGAAGTATCATACTATATTCACACCATCAATGCACATTCAGGAGAATGGAAATAAGGTAATATTTTTCAGCAAGGATTGGAATATTTTGTTTATGTTTTTCATTTAAGAAAGAGGACATGGAATCTACTGTGAATATTTAGGTTGTTCAAAATTTTCTCTAAGTTAGATGAATGTGAAAATGAATTCCTGCATAGTTTTACAAGTAATCGTTGTCAAAACAGGAGAATCGGAAAGGAAAATTTTGATCTTCACCCTGGAAGTTTCTTCAAGGACAAATATAAAATGTGAGAACAGATACTCTTGTCTCCATATGTTGGCGAGTGTGACATGATTATTCTAAAATTCCATACACTTATTCATACAGTTCCCTATAGGTGATAAAGACTTGAAGAGAGACCACTCCATATTCTTTTTCACCCTTAATTAGCATTGTGAATGATCCAGGAAACAGATGCTACTACATTTATTCGCTGGGATAAAATGTCTTGGATGGGATAAGCATTTTTGCCTTTAATATATCAAAGGTCTCCTTTGTGTAGGAGCAAACACTACTTTCTATTTAAACATCACTTACTTAACCATTTGAACAAGAGCTTGTTTCAACTATATCTAATACTCCTCTTAAATATGTGCAATAAAATTATTACAATTCCAGTATTTGCTTCTTTAAAGATTCTTACTTAGTGTTCCCGGGGTTGGGGCTGTAAATTTCTTTGGTGTGTGTCAGATAGGATGATGGAAGCTAGGCTAGCATGGTGGAATTTGTGCAAGCAAATGCATTTTAATAGACCTTTGAATGTTTGCAAGGTCCCTATGACATAAGGATTTCCTTTGTTCCTTCCTTCCTTCCTTTCTTTTTTCCTCCCTCATCTCTTTTTTCTTTTTCTTTCTTTCTTTCTTTCTTTCTTTCTTTCTTTCTTTCTTTCTTTCTTTCTTTCTTTCTCTCTTTCTTTCTCTCCTTTCTCTTCTGTCTTTCTGTCTTTCTTGTCTTTCTTGTCTTTCTTTCAGAAAACCTTGATTAGTGAAGCTTTGGTTAATGGAAAACCATGAATGAAGCAGAATTTTGCAACCATTTGCACTAAAGAGTGCAGATATTTTCATAATACATTGGGACTAATATAGTAAATTAGTGTTTCAGTATGCTTATGGAATGTAATATAGGGCATTCAGCATTCATTTAATGATAATGGGAGACCATTACAGAGCTAGAAAGCATTCTCCCTGTCTTCTACTTTAGTTTCAATAAAAAGAAACTGAGACCCAGAGAAATACAGTGACTTGCTCAATGCTTTAGTGGAGTTTTAAGAGTGGAATACAAATTTCTTGACTCCTAGTCTAGTGTTGCTTCTAATAGGCCTAGATAAGTTTTTCCTTTTAAATTCTTCTTAAAGAAATGTAAAATAAATTAAAATTCTTTCATATTTTTGTATAAGGAATTTCTATATGTATTTGTGTACGTATTCCTTAAACTGTTTACAAAAGATACTTGAATCAAATATAGGTATATGTGTGTGTATATGTGTATATATACATATATATATGTGTGTATATCTGTGTATATGCACATACACACACACGTATTTTATCACCAGTTAATCAGGAAGAAAGCAGCAGACAATGAAATGAAAATAAAAAAATAAAAAGTAAAATG
The DNA here is from genome assembly GCF_018350155.1 of Leopardus geoffroyi. Lineage (NCBI taxonomy): Eukaryota > Metazoa > Chordata > Mammalia > Carnivora > Felidae > Leopardus > Leopardus geoffroyi. The sequence continues at coordinate 122,295,250 of NC_059328.1, read as the reverse complement.
TGTTTTAAATGTTTTTTGTTGCCTTGGCTTTGCTGAAGTCACCATATTTGTTTTTAGCATATTTTGAATTTTCACGGACTGTCACCTATGTCATCATTGTTTCCATGCAGTTATTTTCAGTTCTTGTGGAAATGCTGCTCATGTAAACAAAGAGAAACAACATTATCTGCATTCCACAATTACACATACACACATACACATACACACACTTATATCACCAAGCCACTCACGGCTCTGCTATCCCTTGATTAATCTTTCTGAAAAAATCTAGTCTACATTTGAGATTCTCACATCTCTTAAAAGGTTACAGAGATTTTTCTCCCTCTCCATTTCTGTACTGTTGCTGCATCATTATTAAAATGACTCATCCTGTCTTAGTCTATTAATGCATTTGCCAACTAATTATTGAGTCCCTGCTACTTATCAGATTATATTCCAGGTTCTGGGGATACATGTTGAGGAAGACAGATGTATCAAACCAACAACAAACAAATGCTCAAGTAGAAATATAAGCAGTTGCAGCTAGTACTAAGTCCTTGGAAAAAAAAAAAAGGTGGCATAGAGTGAGGATTAGACAAGGATTAGGTGCCTAGGAAAGGTCCTCTGTAGAAGCAACATTTCAAGGTCAGGTAGAAGAGTTTTGTAGGCTCAAAGAAGAATCATTATAAAGAACCTTGGGTAGGAACTGCGTAGATCTATTGTAAGAATAGAAAATATATAAGCAGTGGAGAATGCAGAGAATGGTACCAGATGAACCCAGTAGAATAACTACTAGAAAAATTATGTTGTTTCATTTTGTAAGAAATAGGCACACTTTGATATCTGAGTCATACTTTAAAAGAACACTTTGCTATGTGAGGAATATATTCTAGGGATTTTGAAGTCGAAATTGTAAGACCATTCTGAAGGCTACAACAATGGTATTTCCCCTTTCTCTGTATTCTCACAAACACCTGATGTTTCTTGTGTTGTTCATTTTAGCCATTCTGACAGGTGTGAAGTGATATCTCCTTATGGTTTTGGTTTGTGTTCTCCTGATGATCAGTGATATTGAGCATCTTTTCATGTGTCTGTTGGCCATCTGTATATCTTTTTAGAAAAATGTCTATTTGTGTCTTCTTATTTTTAATTGGATTATTTGTTTTTTGGATATTGAGTTTTTTTTAAGTTCTTTATAGATTTTGGATACTAACCCTTTATCAGAAACATCATTTGTAAATATCTTCTCCCATTCCATAGGTTGTCTTTTAGTTTTGTTGATTGTTTCCTTTGCTGTGCAGAAGCTTTTTATTTTGATGGAGTCCCAACAGTTTAATTTTGCTTTTGTTTCCCTTGCCTCAGGAGACATATTTAGTGAGAAGTTGCCATGTCCAATTTCAAAGAGGTTACTACCTGTGTTCTCCTGTAGGATTTTGATGGTTTCCTGTCTCCCATTTAGGTCTTTCACCCATTTTGAGTTTATTTTTGTGTATGGTATAGGGAAGTGGTCTAGTTTCTTTCTTTTGCATGTTGCTATCCAATTTTCCCATCACCATTTGTTGAAGAGACTATCTTTTCCCCAAAGGATATTCTTTTCTGCTTTGTCAAAGATTAATTGGCCATATAGTTGTGGGTTCATTTCTGGGTTTTCTATTCTGTTCTATTGATATATGAGTTTACTTTTGTGCCAGTATCATGCTGTTTTTATCACCACAGCTTTGTTATATAACTTGAAGTTCAGCATTGTGATTCCTTCAGCTTTGCTTTTCTCTTTTTCAAGGTTGTTTTGGCCATCCAGGGTCTTTTGTGACTCACATAAATTTTAGGATTGTTCGTTCAAGTTCTGTGAACAATGTTGTTGGTATATTAATAGGGATTGCATTAAATGTATAGATTGCTTTGTGTAATATAGCTTTTGTGTATAGGGATTTATGCTTTGTGTAATATAATAGGGATTGCATTAAATGTATAGATTGCTCTGTGTAATAATATTGTGTCTTTTACCTCTTTGGTTAGGTTTATTCCTACATATCTTATGATTTTAAGTGTAGTTATAAATGGTATTGATTCCTTGATTTCTCTTTCTGCTGCTTTATTATTGGTGTATGTAAATGCAACAGATTTCTGTTCATTGATTTTATGTCCTGAGACTTTACTGAATTTATTTGTCAGTTCCAGCTGTGTTTTGGTGGAGGCTTTCAGGTTTTCTGCATAGAGTATCAGGTTCCTTGATTGAAGTGTTAAAATTAAAACTTTAATTTAAAAGACTCAAATAGATGGTTGACATAATTAATGAAGTAGTTATTGATTTAGAACCCAGATATATGTAAGCTTATCCAAAGATAAATTTTTATTATGTTTTAATTAATTCGTTATGATACATTTTTATATCTTTCATTAAATTTTCACTAGTTTATGAATATCTTAAGAGAAGAGGCCAACCAAAACTTACCCAATTTTTTGTTTTCAGTGACTAGAACAATGATGGCATAGCACAAAGTGGACATGTAGTGTACATTTTATGAATTAATCAGATTTATTTTCTTTTCCACATTGCATCATTTATTTAAATATTTTATTCATACTGGTCCATGAGAGAATGTAGGAAAAAATGAAATTTAATTAACTCTACTAAAATTTGAATCAGTTGCAAAAAGGGTAGTTTATAAGCCAAAATAATAATTTTCCCCATTCAATACAGGTGTGATCTCATCAGATTACAAGCAAGTAAAAAGATCTTTCAATTATTGAAGTGAATGATATTCATTTTAAGCAGAGATTGACATTTACAGGAAACAATTACTTGATTCTTTGCAACATCTTTATTATTTTGAAACATGGTTAATTTGTAGGCTATCCAAGAAATATATCTAAATATAAGAAGCTTCATTTTATCCCCAGATGCATTCATTACTGATTAGACATTGAAAGAAATGTCTCCTGCACCTTAGTTTCAGGAAAATCTGTTCATCTATTTGATTTTTTTAATGTTTATTTATTTTTGAGAGAGAGACACAGAGTGTGAGCAGGGGAGGGCCAGAAAGAGAGGGAGACACAGAATCCGAAGCAGGCTCCAGGCTCTGAGCTGTCAGCACGGAGCCCGATGTGGGGCTCGAAATCACAAACTATGAGATCATGACCTGAGCCAAAGTGGGCCGCTTAACTGACTGAGCCACCCAGGAGCCCCTCTGTTCATCTATTAATTAATGACATGTGATAAGCAAAGTAGGACTCCTGTAACTGATTTTTTTTTTCTTGCTTTTGACTAATGGGAAAACTAGATCTGAATTAAAAGTTTAACACTTGGGAAAGAAATTAAACTATGCAAATAACACTGAATCCTCTGAATTTATCATACTACTCTTCAGTTTCTTTTCTAATTTATCTTCCTCCTCTGTGTGTGTGTGTGTGTGTGTTTCTAACAGATTTATTGGCATATACTTCATATACCATAATTGTCACTCATTTGAAATGTACAGTTCAATGCTTTTTAGTATACTGACAGAGTTGTGCAACCATCACCACAGTCTAATTTTAGAACATCTTCACCTGCCCTTAAAGAAACCCATACACACTACAAGTCTTTCTCCAGTTCTGGATTCTTTTCTCTGCAAACTCCTGCAACTAGTAGTCTGCTTTGTATCTCTCTATATTGATGCATTCCATTCATTTCAGATAAATGAAATATACAGTATGTGGTCTTTTATGACTAACTTTTGCATTTAGCACAGTATGTTCAGGGTTTATATATGTTTTTGGATATATCAATACTTCATTCTTTTTTATTGTTAAATAATATTCCATTGTGTGATATGCTACTTTTTTGATCCATTCACTAGTTAATAAACATTTGAATTGGTTAATTTTAGGGCTACCATGAAACATACAAATATTTCAATTGAACATTTGAAGTTTTCAGATAAACATTTGTATGCAAGTTTTGTGTAGGTACATGTTTTCATTGCTCTTTCTTGACATCTTTCCACTATTGTGCAGTGTAATTCTGGGTCATATGGTAACTCTGTGTTTAGCATTTTGAAGAACTATGAAATTATTTTCCAAAGTGGTCTCGTCTATTTACCTTTTCACCAGCATTATGAGAGGAGCCAAATTTCTTCACATCTTTGTCAATGCTTGTTGTCTACCTTTTTATTGTAGTCACCTTAGTGTGTGGGGAGTGGTATAACATGTGGCTTTGGTTTGCATTTCCTGAATTTACTAAGATGTTGAGCATGTTTTCATATGTTTATTGGCTATTTGCATTTCTTTAGAGAAATTTCTGATAACATCCTCTGCCCACTTTTTAACTAGACTCTTTCCATTGCTAAATTGTAAGTGTCCATTTATATCTCCAAAATAGAAGTTCCTTGTCATATATAAAATTTGCAAATCACTTCTGCCAGGTGTGTAATTTTTTACTTTCTGGGTGGTATCCTTTGATGAACAAAGGATTTTATGTTCAATGAAATCAAGTCTGTCTATTTTTCTTTTGTCTTATATAGCTTGTTGTTAATCCAAGAAATTATTGTCTAACCATTATCATAAAGATTTACTCCTGTGTTTTTGTCTAAAAATATTACAATTTTTATTTTTACATTTAGTTCTGTGATTTGAGTTAATTTTGTGTATGATGTGAGGCAGGGTATCCATTATTTTGCCTGTGGATATTCACTTGTTCATGCAACATTGTTTGAAAAGACTATTCACATAGAATGGTTTTAGCACCTTGTAAAATATCAGTTGACCACCGATGTATAGATTTATTTCTGGACTCTCTATTTTCTTAATCTGTATGTTTATCTTTATGCCATTATCACAATCTTGATTACTGTAGCTTTGTGGTAAGACTTCAGATCAGGACCTGTGAGTACTCAAACATTCTTCTTCTTCCAGATTGTTTTGAATATTCTTGGTCCCTTTCATTTCATATGAATTTTAAGATCAACCCATAAATTAACATATGGTCTCTCCCTAGAGAATGTTCCATGTGCCTCTCCTTAAAATATATTTTTTTCTAGGGATTTCTGTCTGTTAGATACTTTCGCTTTATAATGTTGTTCAAGTCTTCTTTTTCCGTATTGATAATCTGCTTAGTTCTATCCATTATTGAAATTGGGTCAGGAAGTCAAACTATTACTGTTGGATTGTCTATTTCTCCCTTCAATTCTGTTCATTTTTCTTTATGTATTTTGGAACTTAGGCTTTTTGTTATCAAGTACATATTTGTTTACAATTGGTATATTTTCTTGATGGAAATAGTATACAAAAACTGTACCAACATATTTCTATTTCTTCTCTCTCCTTTGCATTTTTGTTGTCTTACAAGTTATGGCTTTATACATTTTAACCTAACAATACAATTTTAAAATTATTTTTTATGAAGCCATCTTTTTAAATAAATAGTGGGAGAGAGGAATTAGAGTATGTTTATGCTGCCTTTCATAATTTCCATGCAGTTACCTTTACTAGATCATTTTTTTTCTTCATGTGGATTCAGGTTACTGTTTAGTGTCCTTTAATTTCAACCTGAAGGACTCCCTTTAATATTTCTTGGACCACAGGTCTGGTAGCAACAAAAGCTCTCAATTTTTGTTTATCTAGACGTGGCTTAATTTCTCCCTGATTTTTGAAGGAGTGTTTAGTTCAATATAGGATTATTTGTTGACGATGTTTTTTTCTTTCAATACTTTGAAGATGTCATCCTAACATGTGACATGTATGGATTCTTAAGAAAATTTAGCTGTTAATCTTATCCATTCTGTGTGATACATTATTTTTTTTCTCTTGTTTACAAGTTCATTCATTGTGATTTTTGACTTTGACTGTGATTAGTTTAGGTGAGGACCTTTTCAAATTTTTTTTAACTAGAAATTTGTTGAGCTTCTTGTAAATGTACATTAATATTTTTCATCACATTAAGAAATTTTTACTTATTACTTTTGAATTTTTTATCTTCCTATTTCTCTTCTCTGCATTTTATATTCTGCATTCAGTTTTACCAAAGCAGGAAGGAATATAAGGAATTCCCCAATACAATATAACTAAGTAGAATTGTCTGTTCTCACCTTGCTTAGATACTCTGTAAAACAGTGAAGTCATTTTCATCATGAGAAAAGTGGCGCTTTGTCTTTAATATTCTCTTCCTTCCTTCCTTTCTTCCCTCCCTCCCTCTCTGCCTCCTTCCTTCTCTTCCTCCTCCCCCTTCCTCTCTCCTCTCTCCTCTTTCCCTCCCTTCCTTCCTCCTTTCATTCCTTCTTCCTATCTCTTTCTTTTAGATAAGAGACTCTCTGTATTAACTGAATGATTGCAACTTCTTAGCCATTAATACAGATAATCAATGGTTAAGAGTTACTATATGAATTGGGAGAGATTACAATGAAAATCCTATCCTTTACCAGCTATACTGTCTGACATTATGAACCTTTTCCAGCCTATTTTAAATACCTGGACTATTCTTAACTAGTTCTATCTTATTTATACAACTTTTAAAAATGTTCATCAGGTCCCAGATATTCATATTTATGCAACTTTGAAAAACTTTATTCAGGACTCAGTTGTATATACTATTGATTTTAATGAAACATTAAGGAAGAAAGAATATCTAAGATAAATGAATAACCAGATTGTAATTTCAAAAAGTAAATTATAATGAAATATGTATTTCTAACTAAAGAAGTACAATCATATTTTATTCAGAATGAGAGATTATTCACATCATTATAAGTGGCAACACCATGGTGTTATTCATTTTAGAAGAAAAATACTTAGAATAGCATTCTACTTTTTTATAAAAGAAGTGGTAAGTTAAGATTTAATTCATATAGATATGTGGAGAAATCTTGTATCCTTACATACACTCATATATTTTTTCTAAAAATAAAAACAAATTCACACTGTGAATTCTCTTTGTTAGGAACAAAGCATTTATAAATTCTGAATAAATCAGAGCTTATATTTGTATAATACAATTCTATGGCATTCTTCTTTATCCTTGGTCATTCCCTACTGTATCAATAATTTATATATGCCCCTTAAAATATTGGCATTTAATGGATATTTCAATAAAATATAATTAAGGACACAAATATTCTTAATCTTTTTCGTTGACATTTCTAAAAACAATAGAATGAAAATATATGGTTAAAAACTATAAATAGTTTATTGAACTATCTAATATGAGTCATTAGCTACATGTGGTCTGTTTACATTTATTTTTAAATTCATTAAAATCATGTGAAAATTTAAAAATCCATCTCTTAGTCACATCAGCCTCATTTCATGTGTGTAATAGCCCAGTGAAGCCAATGGTTACACATTAGACTGTGTGCAGAATATTTCCATTATCATAGAAAGTCCTGTTGGACAGAGCTGGTACTCATGTGCACATACAGTGAAAATAAAAGTTTTCCTCCATATCCTTTTTGAAGACATCCATGTCCACATTTGTACCAAATAATATCAAACAATTCTCGAGAAATAAGTCTGTATATCTTCATAGGTCTCTACATAAACAACATAATATTTTCAAATATATACACTCTGTGTATGTGTGTATATATTTCAACAGTATGGAGAGCTTACAGTTTTTATTCACTTAATAATGTAACGTGAGGTTCTGTTTACATAAACCCATTTGTTTTTCTCTAATATTATTTGATGGTTATATAGAATTTCTTTGCATGATGTGCTATTTATTTATTTCCTGTTATGCACTTGTAGATACACTTGGAAACAATTTTTGAAATGTATTTATAGGCTAAATTCACACAGTGGTATTGCTGCGTCAAAGGAAATTTGAAATTTAATAGATAGTATCAAATTGTATTAAACAAGTCAACCAGTGGTATATGATATTGCTTAATACTGTACTCTTGCTGTCACAACATGTTTTTTTTTTTTTTTTGGTTGAGGCAAAATAACCCTTAATTATTATACTGATTTGGACTTACTTAATTATGAGTGAGGTTGGGCATCATCTTGTCATACATGCATTGGCAGTTGGTTCAGTTTTTTCCTATGAATTTCTTTGCAAGAACTTTTCAAATTGGAACTTTGCATTGATGCTCATGTGCAGCAATTTTTTTCCTTCAGATATTTCTATTTGTCCTTGATATCATTGGAATTACTCATTCACCACCATTTGGAAAGCCCTGTGAAAGGATTTTATTTCAAATCTCTTGGTTGATATGTATCTATTATTAACTGGTAAAAAGGAACGAGTAATGAGTCTTAAAAAAAAGAAAAAGAAAAACAAAGGAGGGATAATGGAGAAGGTTTTGACTGAATGTCTATAACAAACTCATTCAGCCATAATTACCTATTTAATAACAGTTAAAAGCATCATCTGCCCCATAAGACCTTAGGAATGTACCCCATAAGTTTCCCCTCAATTTTCTACGTGAAATAAAATTCATATTAAAAAAAAAGAAGTGTAAAAACTGAACACCTTCTTCATGCCTTAGACTTAAAACAGTCTGCATTGGAGACTTAAATATATGCAGAAAAGTTATTGATCTGTGTCTTCTATATATTTCATGAGAAGATTAATGCTATTAATGAACATTTCTGAGAAAGGGGGCAGTACAGGAAATGACTTGTAGATTTGGGGCAGTAAGATGCAATGTTAGTAAATGATAACTCTTAAGCTAATTTACTCTGAAAATTATTTTTATATCCATCTTTGGAAATCTGGTGAATCTCTAACAGAGCTCCTAAGCACAGTTGAGGAGACCAGCAATATTTGCAACTCTGACTGTGAGATGAGAGAAAATAACACTGTTCTTCAGACTTGGGGATTTGGTCTCAAGACATTGAATGTGGAGGCACTTTATGATTGTTCCCTATTGTCATTCAATTGGGTTTGACTTACTTTGCAGTCTCTCTTTCTTTCCACAACTAAACGGAAAGTTTTGTGCCACCATGAACGTAAATCTAAAATTACTCTTTTCCTTTACTATTGCTCTTTGCTTTAGCAAAGAAGGGTCATGTATGATATCTCTGCTTATCAAATAGATATTGACAAATGAGAAACAAATGAAGAATCAATTTATCATTATGAGTCCTGAGCATGAGTATTCAAAGACCACCTGTTAATGTACTTTAGAAGTACTGATGTTCATAGGTGAAAAGCCAACATTTTTATTCTGTTTTTTTTCAAATAAATTGCATATTCAGAATCTTCCTTTTAAACATCATATCTTTATATTTTTGTTGTTTATATCTTGTATGTATTATAGTTTCATGTTAAAATTAGAGTGCACACAGATATTTTACCATACTAAAGAATGCCAAGTAGTAAATGATAAAGATATGTTAAAAAGCATAAGTTAACTTAAAAAAGATGTATAATTAATAATAATAATAATAAACACTTTCCCAATTCTGATGAAAAATGAGCAAAATCTATAGACTTTTTATAAAAGAAGCATTGTTAGTAAACAAATAAATAGATGCTTAATATTATTTATAAAAAGAAAAATGATAACCAACAATGGGATTGTATTTTACACCTGTCCGTTTGGCAAGGCTTAACTCTGATATTCCCAAGTGTTGGAAAGAATGTGGATAACAGGATCTCTTACTCATTGCGGATAGGAGTGTAATTTGTGTTTTTACTTTGGGTAACCATTTGTCATTACTGTGTGGAACAGAGACTTCATATGCCCCACAGCCCACAAATTCCTCCCTTGATATCATAAGAAAATAGTTGCTTATGTGCATCAGGAAATGAGAATACAGACATTTATTCAGTCATAGTTGCAAACAACCTCTGGTGTCCTCAGCTGAGCTTGGGCCTATTAATGGACATTATGGAGAAAGTGGACAAGAAGAATGACTTTCGACTTTGGACCATTAAAGTGCAATTTAGTAAATGACAACTCAGTTTTTTAACTAATTCACTCTGAAAATTATTTTTACATCTTTGGGGATCTGGTGAATATCTAACGCTTGTGTGTGTATGTGTGTTTGCCTAAATGACATGTTATTTAGTCTTAATTGATTTTGAACTTTTTTTTTTTTAAATTTTTTTTTTTTAACGTTTATTTATTTTTGAGACAGAGAGAGACAGAGCATGAACGGGGGAGGGGCAGAGAGAGAGGGAGACACAGAATCGGAAACAGGCTCCAGGCTCTGAGCCATCAGCCCAGAGCCCGACGCGGGGCTCGAACTCACGGACCGCGAGATCGTGACCTGGCTGAAGTCGGACGCTTAACCGACTGCGCCACCCAGGCGCCCCGATTTTGAACTTTTAATAGATGCGTCAGGCAACCCATGATCTTCTTCCATTTCTCTTTATTACTCAGCATTCTGTTACTGATTCGTACATATTTTCATTTAGCAGTGGTTCACTTATTTTCATGATTGTTATAGGATATTCCATTATTTTCATATTATTTTCATAGTTATACAGTTATTATTTTCATATTTATGATATATTTTTGTTTATCTGATATTTATCTGGGCATCCTGTGTTTTCATTTGATTGTGAATTATACTATATCACAATTAAAAATTTATTAATCTAATTCTTTGCATCCAAGACCCATTAAGATGAAAACAACTAACAAATATTATACTCTATATAATGTTATATGGAGTATATTTATATGAAATTATTATTTCATCCAAGATAGAAAATAGAGACAGGGGAGTAGATATCAAACATAGTATTATTGAGGAATATTCCAGAATATTTCAAATCTGGAATAAATATGTTTCTTTTTAGTTGCTAGCTTGTCTTCTCTCTTTTTATTTGGGATTATTAATGATAATGCTAAATTAATGATGTCATACAAATTATAAGTAGGCCTTTTATCCATAAGAAAAAATGATGAGTTCTCAAGCAAATTTACTTTTTAATTTTTTTTTCAATGTTTATTTATTTTTGGGACAGAGAGAGACAGAGCATGAACGGGGGAGGGGCAGAGAGAGAGGGAGACACAGAATGGGAAACAGGCTCCAGGCTCTGAGCCATCAGCCCAGAGCCTGACGTGGGGCTCGAACTCACGGACCGCGAGATCGTGACCTGGCTGAAGTCTGACGCTTAACCGACTGCACCACCCAGGCGCCCCGCAAATTGACTTTTTGAAGCACCAATATTTTCCCATTTCTCTCACTTCTACAAAAGAGTCAGGTTAAAGCTTTTCTTTTTAATAAAGCAATATTAATCATTATGTTTTTCTTTCTTTTTAAATATAGGGTAATTGCAGGGGCGCCTGAGTGCTCAGTCAGTTGAGTGTCCGACTTTGGCTCAGGTCATGATCTTGGGGCTTGTGGCTTTGAGCCCCACGTTGGGCTCTGTGCTGACAGCTCGGAGCCTGGAGACTGCTTTAGATTCTTTGTCTCCCTTTCTCTCTGACTCTCCCCTGCTCATGCTCTGTCTGTCTGTCTCTCTCAAAAATAAATAAACATTAAAAATAAAAAATAAATAAAAATAGGGTAATTGCACAGTTCTCAGTAGCCATCTTCTCGCCTATGGCAGAAATAAAATTGTATGACTAACATAAATACCTGAAATGTACATATCGCATTTAAAAATTTTTTTTTTCAACGTTTATTTATTTTTGGGACAGAGAGAGACAGAGCATGAACGGGGGAGGGGCAGAGAGAGAGGGAGACACAGAATCGGAAAGAGGCTCCAGGCTCTGAGCCATCAGCCCAGAGCCTGACGCGGGGCTCGAACTCACGGACCGCGAGATCGTGACCTGGCTGAAGTCGGACGCTTAACCGACTGCGCCACCCAGGCGCCCCATTTTTTTTTTTTTTTAATTTTTTTTTCACGTTTTAAAAAATAACTTCATTAATTAGATCTGTGGAATCATAGTCTCTAATATTTACCTGATGGAATATTTTAACAAGAATAGACAAGTGGGGCACCTGGGTGTTTCAGTTAGTTAAGCATTCGACTTTAGCTCAGGTGATGAGCTTGCAGTTTGTGAGTTCAAGCCCTGCCTTGGGCTCTGTGCTGACAGCTCAGAGCCTAGAGCCTGCTTTGAATTCTGTGTGTGTGTGTCTCTCTCTCTGTTCCTCCACTACTTGCGCTCTATCTTTCTCTCTCTCTCTCTCTCTCTCTCTCTCAAAAATAAAAATAAAGATTAAAAAAAATTTTTTTTAACGAATAGACAAGTAATTTGCTGCTGGAGAGCTCTAGTCCACCCATCTTATCTTATAAGCCTTCTGTTGAGCATGTATTAATTAGGTCATGATGAGGAAAACTCACCCAGAAATTCTGATGTGATAATCTTTAGGGCTTCCATAACTTTTGATATATTTCTATATGCTCTATTCTTTTTCTCTTTTTAATGTGTTTTAGATGGGGGAAGGGCAGAGAGAGGAAGAGAGAGAATCACAAGCAGTCTCCACATTCAGCATGAAGCCCAGTGCAGGGCTCCATCTCACGACCATGAGATCATGACTTGAGCTGAAATCAAGAGTCAAACACTTAACTGGCTGAGTCACCCAGGCACCTCTACTCCTTTTATTTTAATTGAAGAGTGTTTGACACAAAATATTACATTAGTTTTAGGTATATAACATAGTGATTCAAAATTCTATAGATTATGCCATGCTGACGGCAATTGTAGCTACCATCTGTCATAATACATCACTATTACAATACCATTGAGTATATTCCGTATGCTGTGCCTTTCTTCCCCATGACTTATTCATTCTATAAGTGGAAGCCTGTGCCTCCCACTTCCCTTCATCCATTTGCACCCCACCCCTCTTCCTTCTGGCAGTTATGAGTTTATTCTCAGTATTTATGGATTTCTTTCTGTTTTTTGTTTGTTCACTTTTTTTTTTTTTAGATTCCACAAATAATTGAAATCGTGATGATTTTCTTTCTCAACCTGACTTCACTTATTTTAGCATAATATCCTTTAGGTCTATTCATGTTTTCATAAATGGCAAGATTTCTTTCTTTATGGTTGAGAAATATTCCATATGTGTGTGTGTGTGTGTGTGTGTGTGTGTGTGTGTGTGTGTACATACATACCTACATACATCCTACATCTTCTTTATTTATATATCAATGGATACTTGGGTTGCTTCCATATCATGGCTATTGTAAATACTGCAATAAACATAGGAGTGCACATATATTTTCAACTTAGTGCTTTCATTTTCTTTAGGTAAATACCCAGTAGTGGAATACTGAATTGTATGGTATTTGAATTTTTAATTTTTTTCATGAACATCCAGTCTGGTTTTCAGTGGCTGCAACATGTTACATTCCCACAAACAGTGCACCTGGGTTTCTTTTACTCCACATTTTCACAAATACTTGTTATGTCTTGCCTTTTTGATACTAGCCATTCTCACAGGCGTCAGGTGATATCTCATTGTGGTTTTGATTTGCATTTCCATGATGATGAGTGATGTTGAGCATCTTTTCATGGGTCTGTAGGCCAACTGCATGTCTTCCATTACTCTATAGGCTCTATTCTTTAGTGCAGCTGCACCTGAATGCAATCACTTAAAAGAAAATTATGCTCGAAATATAATGATTAGAAAGCCCTAGACAATTTGAAGTCAGTAGAATAGCACACACTGAAGTTCAAAGAAATAATTTATATAAATATACATGCTACAATATCCTTTTCCTCCTTTCTCTAGCCAAAGCGTTTCCAATTTATTGACTTTTGGGGTAGAGGAATATTGACACTCTTCTCATCAAAGTCACCTTGTCTGCCCTGTTTTTTAGTTATTAATAAAATTCAGAGACTATTAGTTTTCACTATCTATTAAACATAAAAATTGTTGGGCCGCCTGGGTGGCTCACTTGGTTAAGCATCCGACTTTGGCTCAGGTCATGCTTTGCACACTGACAGCTCAGAGCCTGGCTTTGGATTCTGTGTCTCCCTTTCTATCTCTGTCCCCCCCCCCCCTCCGCCAACTTGTGCTTGCTCGCTCTCTCTCTCTCTCTCAAAAAGCATATATGTATATAAATATTTAAAAAGTAAATAAATAAAAATAAAAATAAAAATTGGTTTTTAAATGTTTTAGTGTATGGTCTATGATCCAAATCAATAAATATTAATTTGGCTATTCACATTTATTGAACAATAAATACATATGTGAGATACTCTACAGGGTATTGATCAATAGGTCCCTATTCAATAGTTTTAAAAACTACCTACTTGTACCATGGCATTTTTTGCATTTAGTACTTTACACAATATTCTAGTATCAATAAAATGCATGGTTCCAAGAAAAAAGAGACCATCTATTAAGTTTATACAACATGGATGTCATGGGTATCACAAAGAAATATAACTTAAACACTAATTGAGTAGCTAAGAAAAGAGAACATGAAAAAAATACAATAAGATATTTGATTTTAAGTTTTTTGCATATAAACACAGTTATGGCTGTAAAAACAAATCATGGCTTGCTTCAGAGCTACAAGATAAAAAACAATCTATTTGCTTCTTCTTTGTTCATTTAATTTGAAGCCAGGCAGAGAAAGAGAGCCCATTCTTAGCATCATACCATGGACTAAATTTTGGTTTGCCTTCTTTCCTAGCCTCCCTTCATCTCCTTTTCCTTTGTATCAGTTAAGTGCGTAGTGACCATTTTCCTCCTCTCATCCCTTTAAGGTCAACTGACTTTCTAAAATCCTCCATCATGTATATTTCATGGTCTTTTATAGACTGCAGTGTTAAAGAAACTTATTCATAATATATACTTAATCACATATTTGAAAAATTAGTATTTTATTTTTCTAGAATAAGAGATGGTTTTTTCTAAACTTTTTTGTCATGTATCAATAAACTAAAAATAGATTGAATGATGAGAGAAGTTATGGCCCAAATAAATTAAACATAAGGGGTATAGGTATCAGTCTGTAGGGATCTTGGTAGGGTACAGGTGCAGGGAGCAGGAAGAAAAGATCATAGGGTCCACAGAGACCTACCCTCTTGTTTTAATCATTCTCTATGTGTTAAAAATATACCCACTGACACTTGAAGGCTTAGAGCATTATCCAACTCAAGGTCCTAGGCCAGTTGTTTTGTTTTGTTTATTTACTTTTGTAAGTAGAGATGGCTATAAATATTTTTATCACCAGCTTGTTGCAAGATCGTGCACAATACCCACCCAAACTGTACAGTTCCCATGTTTCTCTTGTGTCTCAATCTTAAGACAACCAAATCCTTCTTACGAGTTAGTGCTAATTTTAACCCCATCTCTTATTCTTCTCCTATTGCTCTGTCCTTTCTCATCCTCAAGTCCTACAAATGCATATTTTATCTTTTCTGGCACTTCTGACATTTAAGTTTGTGTTTAATGATTTCTTGCCCTGATCTTCAGTATCTGACACCTTGCAACACTATCATTATCTTATTTCTACCTCAAGTTATAATGTTTCTGACAAGAGTGAATCATTGCAATAGAGCCTCTTAATAGGGGCATTACTGTGGCAATAAAAGATGTAAATCGCAGTCCCAAACATCCTAGAAGAGCAATCATGAAACAGTGATCAATGATTAAATGAACTGCACATATAATTATATACATATAAGGTCAGATGAATCACTTGAGCTGAAAAGGACAGGGAGTATTTTAGAGAAATACAATTTGAATAAGGAGCAGATCAAGTTGTGAAAGTTTTATAGCAGGTGGAGCAGGTTGAACAAAAGTACAAAACAAAGCATATACATTTAAGGAATAAAAGTAATAGTAAGCAATACTTGTAATAATTGCATTGTTACTGATCCATCCCTTGTAGGGCATACTGTTGTAGGGGTTTAGTCTCTTTTATTTGATGGGGATAGATTTACATTGAATACAAACAAACTTTCATCTAATGCTTTGTATAATGATTAATAATGAAGCTCCTAGGTATATCTCTTAAACTCCAGGCTTTTATTATTTAAAAAAATTCAAACATCCCCTGTAGGATCTTATGAATATATATTTTTAAGTTCTTTTTATTTTAAGAGAGAGAGAGACAGACAGAGAGAAGAGGGGAGGGGGAGAAGAGAGGAAGAGAGAATCCTAAGCAGGCTCGACATTGTCAGTTGTCAGCGCAGAGCCCCACACGGGGCTCCATCTCATGACCATGAGATCATGACCTGAGCCAAAATCAAGAGTTGGTCGCTACCTGACTTAGCAGTGTAGGTTCCATCTCTCACTCCCACCCCCTGCTGGATATTCTAAAAGGACTATAACCATAACACGTCTGAAATTGAAATGTTTCAGAATTTCCTCAAAATATGTTTTTTGTTTTTCATTTTTTCCTAACTTAAGTTACAATAGCAACATTCACCCAGTGCTAAAATCTTGAAACATAAAATTACTTTGGATACTTACTTGTTTTTCAGTGTTCAAATCTAATCATTAAATTCTTTTGTTTTTATCTATCATCTCTCTTGCATGTGTCTCTTCCTCTCTATGCCCCTGCTTCACCCTTGACTTCTTGGCATTGCTTGACTAAATTGTCGTGAGATCCTCTTACCAGATCTAATGACCTTAGGCTGTCATCAGATCCAGCTCAGTTTTTATCCAACTGCCAGAGTAATAGTTATAAATTCAAATCTGATTTTGTTGCTTTTTTTGACTTTAAACTTCACCATTCATGAAACACAGCAATCAGCTCTGCTATATTCCTGTTAGTAATAGTGCATGCATTATTAATATCAACAGTAATCATGGGGCTGACCCCCATTTCTCCAGTAATCTTTTTAAGCTACTTGTGCATATTGTTAAGGTTATTCTAATAACATAGTCTGTAATTTCATTTAAGTGGGAAACACTACATCATGAATTTTTCACTTATATTGCCAGAAAATATATGAAAAAGTTACCATTCTGTTCTTTAAGTCCTATAACATTGTCTTCTTGCCCTTTCCTCATCCTTATGGCAATTATTACTTTACCCCAAATTAGCAAACTGGTTGCCCGCAGGTAGAAATTGGCGCCTATAAATATATTTAAAAGTATTGGTCTATAGTTAAAAATCATGAGATTGTAAATTAAAGTCTTGGTTTCTAGCTTATCTTGAAAAAAAATGCAACACTAGAAATACTATATGAACTTTCTTAGAAGATGATAGTTTTCTGGAGCCGAGGGACCACTGCCCCTTTTAGATAGTCTGACTATTCCATTTGCCCTCAATTTACCCATACAGCTTAATTCTACTTGTCTATACTCTGTCCCTCTAGGCATTTGGGTGTGGGAGTCCTACTCTACCATAGACTATAGAGAAACAGAATGCTTGTCTCATCCTTTCCAATATTAGATGGAAAGGATTTTAATGAGCCTGGTTTCTCAACCTTCTAGCACTTTCAGTTCTACTATGGTAATGGTAATATTGTGAATGTTCAAGAAGTGAGTTTTGGTAGAATTGAATGATACATGTGAATGAGGTACTGCAAAATCTTCCCAAGCTGCCTAGAAACATGCATTTTCTTCTCAACTTGATCAAATGTCTTGCCTCCCTAATTTAATTGGTTTAGTTAACCATCTGCATATTTATTTTCCTCTGTTTATCCAACCTTGCTTGGCTTTAATTGAATGTTCCTGGATGGCAGAGTTCATGCATTTTAATGCCCTTTGTACCATGCCCAGTGTCAAAAAATGCACTGGTAGGTGTAATTGCTAAATAATTCCAATAAACACATGCAGAAAATATTTCTGCATCCTTTTATTTCAATAGTAATTAAGCGATTAAATATATAGATAACTTAATAGCCTTATTGGCAATAATAAACCTTTCAAAACACTAATTTAAAGCCATATCAAGTTGAGACTCAACCAGAACTGTATTAGTATCTGTAATTAGGGTCATTGTAGATCAAAGGGTCTCCTGTGGCCACTAGAAAGAATGAATCTCCCAGATGCAACAAATGATAACATTAATGGTTTATGCTAAGAGAGATTTGCCTGAGACTTCTGATGTCCTGTGACTAAGCTGCAAGAATGTGTTTCTTACACATGTACCATCATCAGCAAGTTACTTTGTAGCATCAGTGACCTGCTCACAACTCTCTAAATTCAGAGAAGCTTCAGCAGCTTGGGCCCCTGAAAAGGTATTTGGAAAGTTTCCCAGTTTATGTGCTGTATAAGCTGGAGGCAGTATAGTGATAATTAATAAAGTGCCAGACTGGATAATTGTAGAAACTGTAAAAGATACTATAAAATGTTGTTACCGGAGGCACAGACACACCTGTGAATGTGTGAAGTTAATTTCTGTGAGAAACATCACATGTGAGTGGATGAGGACGACAGAGGTGAGATGTTCTTTAAATAATTCAGAAGGGAAGCTCTCTTCCAAAACGTAAAGAAAGGAACTCCTGCTGGTGAGATAATGCAGGATTTATTCAAGGAGTTTCTCTTGTATTCTCTTGTTATACATACTCATCTTCTTGAGCAATTTTTAAATAAATAGTAAACCTCCCTTTATTGTGTAACAATACACCTCTTGACACTGTAGTATTGAAAGACCTGATCTTATTTTCTCAATGTCACCCTAAATTCTGTGCAGACAAATTTCCATTAAGTTTTCCTACACAGTAAGTTAATGACAGAGAAAGGAAGAATAAGAGTGAGGATACCAACCTCATAATATTTTCATGAGGAATATTGAGGACTATTGAGATTTGCTAAATTATAAGCAATTTACAGAGCTGATAATAGATCAATGGTAGCTCTCTTTCTATCATTTTTTGTTGTTAGTTCCATTATTATTGAAATGAAAACTAAAATCCTTGAGGTGAATTACTGCCAATGACTATTCTGATCTTCTTTTGAAGTGTCTTCTACATGGGCTGTATAAGATAGATGTATGGAGGCAAAACTCCCAAATCTTAATATTGCCATATAACAGTATTTTTTTCCCAGAGCATTGCATTCTCTTGTGTATCAGGCTTAGAGATTAACTATGTTATTCTAACAATTTTCTAACACCAGCTGGGTGTCCTATAGTTTGATTCAATTCTAACCACCCAGAATTAGTGTAGACCCTACCGGTTAAGGATTTAGTGCCTGCCCCCACTTAAAATATCAGCTGCATGTCCCAAGTCCCTAAGCTACCTGCATTTCAGACTAACTTGGCTGTAAATTTGGTGGTTCCCACAGTCCTCCTTCAGGTTTGATAATTTGCTAGAATGATACAGAAAGTGCTGTACTTATGAATACTCATTTATTTTAGAGAATACAAATGAAGAGCTAGATGAAGAGGTAAATAGGGCAGGTCCAGAAGGGTCCCAGCATAGTCTCTGTCTCTGTGGAGTTGGGGGATGCCACCTTCCCGGTACATTAGTATGTTTACTAATAAGGAAGCACCTCCAAATTTCATCATTCATAGTTTTTTTTATTGAGCTCTCATTACCTAGGCATGATTATCATTGGCCATGCAACTGAACATCTCCCGTCCCTCCGCCCACCCTGGCCTCCAATTAGAGTTAAAAGTTCTAATCTTCTAGTCAGGTGGTGGGCACCCCCTCCAGAAGCTGTCTAGCCACTCTTCCCTGGCTTCTACCCCTTGAATCATGTCATTCCTATACACCAAGCATGGTTAAAATTAATAATAAATGACACTCCTTTCGCTCAGAAAACTACAAGTATTTTAGAAGCTCTGTGCAAAGAATCAGGAAAAAAGACTCAATATATATTTTTTATTATACCACACAAACTATTTCAAATATTGATTAGGCTGAGTTTCTTGTCCTTTCCATTGTGTTTTGAGGATTTCTAAATTTAAAAACCTTGACTTCTCTTTTTTTCCATTTTTAAAAGAGTTCAGTCTTATAGAAATTGGCCTGACATAAAGTATACAAAATTATTTACATACGTATTTCTCTGCAGAAGCTATACAAACTAGTTTGCCCAAAATGCATATACGGTTTATTTTATTTTTTGTATTTTGTAGACTTTTGGCGCATTAACTCAAATTGTTTGCCTTTTCTTTGCATCTGAAATTAAATATAATCTCTATTTCAAATCAAATTATTTCTCCACTCTCAATATATTTCTTTTTCACTTCATTTTCAATTATTTCTGATAGTAGGCCTATTCAATGATAGAATTGTAGGCTCAAAATCAATCAGGTGCAGTGTAGTTATAATCAAGTATAATCAGTATTTATGTTTTAATTAATTTTACTATGGGAGTGTCCTCTAAAGAGACTCTGTCTTTAATATAAGTATCTTCTTTTAAATACAAGTATGAAACCTATAAGGAAACAAAACTAGAGACAGAAATTATGATACCACAACATGTTACTCTTTCTTCCTTCCTTCCTCCCTCCTTCCCTTTCTTTTCTTTTTTTCTTTCCTTTCCTTTCCTTTTCTTCTTTCCTTCCTACCTCCCTTCCTTCCTTCCTTCCTTCCTTCCCTTCTAACTTGAAAATATAAAAGTATTTTGGTTACTTAAAAAGTTCAGTAAGTTTTTGCTTTTTTCTTATGAAAATATTAACATAGTCTTCACATGATATACATAAAAAAGATATGCTAGAAAATTTTCTTCCTAATGAAATTTGTAATATGGCCTCTCCAAGTGTTTATATCCATCGGAATAAGTATACATGCATACATGCATATTTATAATAGAAATCAAAATGCCTTTTCCACAGAGTTATGATGAGAATTCAAATCTTTTTAAATATCTACATTAAATATCCAAATGCATATTAATGTCTCTGTTATTAAGGTTTTTACTGCTTTTGTAACTGCCTTTTTTTTTATTTCTAGGTAACCTTCAAAGCCTCAAAACATTCAGTTTCACCAGATTTAAAATATGTTCTTCTGGCATATGATGTCAAACAGGTAAAGAAGTGATCTTCTTTGAAAATCTTTCCTTGTGATTCATTCAGGTAACAAGTCATAGTTTTATTTGGTCATCTACTCCTCTAGAAACAATTTGACATATCCATTAGCTGCAGGGGATACTGATAACCGGTATTGCACAAGAGAGGTTTGGAGAAAGTGTCCTGTCTTCCATACCTGGCTAGCAAATACCTGCAGCAGTCTACTAGGTCTACATGTTTCCTAGTCTGTCTCTTTTAGAGGAGAATGTGGAAGGTGTATAGCAAATTGGACAAAGTAAGCCTTTTGCCATTTTCAGGACAGCCTTATTATATATGCAAGTGCTTCATGTATGTATAGGTTAAGGAGTTTGCTGATGGCTGTGTCCTGAGATGCAGTGTACATAATGGGAAGGGACTGGTGAAAACATTGATTCTGGTTGTGGTCAATGAATTCTTTTGTGGTATTTGAGCATAAGCCTGTGGTTGTAGAAAATTCTGAAAGCAGGTCAAACCAAGGAATCAATTCTGAACAAATAAAATGCTCTAATTGCAATTAGCATTTCATTATTCTGTGTCAGCTCTACAGCACACAATTAGAACAATATGTATGGTTGTTGAGTATTTTGTATTTAGATATAATTTGCACTGTTAAGAAGCAAAGTAAATGTTGAAAGTCAATTCAGCAGATTAGCTTTTGTAGAAAATAAGTGATTGGAAATCATTCAAGAAATTTTTATGTGCTTTAAGACAATAAAAATTTATAGACTTAAGACAGAAGTCCTCATATAAAGCATTGAAAGCCTTTGAACACATAAAATTTCACAGTTCCAAGGACCTTCTAAGTAATGATTTTAGTCTTTTAGTATTTTGGAATATACATGCACTATGTTTTTAGACAAGTTTATATATTTTCATTTAAAATAACTAATTTACACTGCAGAAGATGAGAGATTATGATCAAAGATCTCTTTTCCCCTTATAAATCTTGGCCTTTTTACTTTACTTTTGTCCTGTTCCCTGTATTCATTGAGATTTGAAAAATACATGTGATAGGAGAAAAACATTTGTTTTGTAAACAAAATATTACAATTTCCAAGTTTTTAAATAATATTAATTATCTAAACATTTTTAACTTCATATAAATCTGTATTAAACTGATAATGAATTTAATTTTTTTTTTCAACGTTTATTTATTTTTGGGACAGAGAGAGACAGAGCATGAACGGGGGAGGGGCAGAGAGAGAGGGAGACACAGAATCGGAAACAGGCTCCAGGCTCTGAACCATCAGCCCAGAGCCTGACGCGGGGCTCGAACTCACGGACCGCGAGATCGTGACCTGGCTGAAGTCTGACGCTTAACCGACTGCGCCACCCAGGCGCCCCAAAACTGATAATGAATTTAAAAACAAAACAGGTTTTAGTAGCTACCATAATCAAGAGTATGTGGAATGAGCAGGGGGATAGACATAGACATCAAAGAAATAGTTTAGAGAACTGGGAAACAGATCCATACAAATTTGATGGAAGTGCAAATGTAATTCAATGGAAGAAAATAGTTTTTTCAGTAAGTGTTGCTAGAGCCATTGGGCATCCATAGGCAAAACAAACACACAAGCAAAAATACACTGATCTAAGCCTCACAGTATATCAAAACTCAGAATGGAGTTGGTCTGTAAAAGAGGATGAAAATCCAACCTACAGGCTGGTAGGAAATATTCGCTACTCCCATATTCAACAACGACTAATATCTAGATTATATATAAAAACTCTCAAGACTCAAAGTTACAAAAGACAGAACAACTATAGAGTCTTGTGTGCACGTCCACGCAAGATTGAATCATCTAATTGAAGAAAATACAAACAGAGGTAATATGACACAAACACTTGTATCCACTGTGTACAGCATTGTGTGAGGTGTTAGGGAAGTGAGAGTATGGAAGAATAGAGAAAATTTTCATTCAAGATGATCATGGTGGGAAGGGAAGCCTTTGATGGGAATTGAAGAGCAAATAGGTAAAGATGAACAGAAAAGCATCCCACATGGGCAATAACATAGGGCTTTGTGGAACTAGCATTACATCTTGGAGGGATAGCAGTCAGTTCAGACTAGCCTACTGGTAAATAGCAAAACTTTATACCTAGTGGAGCCCAAATTATAGAAGAACTTGAATTCCATTTTATTCTTTACAGTTTATACTGAGATGGCCGTTTGGGAGCTTTGATGGTTTTAGAGTAATGAAAGGCCATGATTTAATGTGTGTGTCTGTGTGTGTCTGGCTGTGTGTGTGTGTGTGTGTGTGTGTGTGTGTGTGTGCACATGTGTATAATGCCCATTAACAAAGACGGGAAGAAAGCAGTCATACAAAATGCAACCACTTAAATGCATCCACTAAAATTATTTTTGGTGTGTTTTATTCATTCCTTTTATCCCCTTTATGTGTAAAAGTAGGTAAACAGGAATTATCATATATTAAGCATTATTTGGGGCAGGCTGGAGTTGGACGCTTAATTGGCTGAGTCACTCAGGTGCCCCAAAAGTAACATTCGGTAACTGAACTGAAATTCACAATAGTCAACACAAAATAAGCTGCTTTAAAGTGTACGATTCACTGCAATACAGTACATTTACAATGTTGTGCAGCTAACCCCTGTATCTAGTTCCAAAACATTTTTATCACCCAAAAAGAAATCCCTGTATCCATTAATCCATCAGTCCCCCTGGTCCCCATCACACCTTTTGGTAGCCACCAATCTGATTTCTATTTCTGTGGATTTACCCATTTGGATATGTAACGTAAATGAAATCATATGGCATGTGACCTTTTTGTCTGGCTTTCTTCACTTAATATAATGTTTTAAGTTTTATCCACATTGTAGTATGTATTAGCACTTCATTTTTTATGGTTAAATAGTAACACTTTGTATGTATATATCACAGTTTGTTTATTCATTTAGCCTTTGAGCAATATTTGCCTTATTCCCACCTTTTGTCTATTAAGTATAGTGCTGCTGTGAACATTTGTACTCATGAATTTCCTGAGTACCTCTTTTAAATTTTCAGAGTATAAATTGAGGTGTGGAAGTGCTGGGTAATATGCTAATTCTGTGTTTAACTTTTTGAGGAACCACCAAACTGCTTTCCAAAGTGGCTGCACCATTTTATATTCCCACTAACAATGTATGAATCCTAATTTCTTTGTATCCTCGCTAAACACTTGTTTTTTCCATCTGTCTTCTTTTTTTATTTTGTTTAATGTTTATTCATTTTTGAGAGAGAAAGAAAGAGAGAGACAGAGTGCCAGCAGCGGAGGGGCAGAGAGAAAGGGAGACACAGAATCTGAAGCAGGGTCCAGGCTCTGAGCTGTCAGCACAGAGCCTGACATGGGGCTCAAACTCAAACCATGAGATCATGACCTAAGCCAAAGTCGGATGCTTAACCGTTTGAGCCATGCAGGCGCCCCATTTTCTGTGTCTTATTATAAACTATCCTGAGTGTACGAATTGGTATCTCCTTGTGGTTTTGGTATTCACCTCCCTAATGACGAGTGATGTTGAATGTATTTTATATGCTTGTTGGTCTTTTTTGTTTCTTTTTTTGGAGAAAGGACTCTTGAATTCCTTTGCCTATTTCTTTATTCTTTTTGTAGTTGTGTTTAAGAGCTCTTTTGTATTCTGGACAGTAGACACTTATATGATACATGACTTGAAAACATTTTCTTCCACTCAGTATATTGTCTTTTCACTTTCTTGATAATGTCCTTGGATGCGTAAATTTGAAAAATTCTGATAAAGTTTAATTTATCTACATGCAAGCTCTTGAAGTTGTATTTAGGAATCCACTGCCAAACTGAAGGTCGTAAAGTTTTATCCCTATGATTTTTCTGAAAGTTTTATACTTCTAGTTCTTATATGTAGGTTGTTGATTCATTTTGAATCAATTTTTATATATTGTGTGAGATAGGTTTCCAAGTATAACACATTTTAAGGCTCCTGATATATTTGGAAGCACTGCTTTCCAAAATCGTCACGTTGCTTTATACTGCCCTTAGGCAACGTGCGGCTTGTTACATTACCATCTTTACCAACTTAGAACTGTATTTTAAAGAAAAAGTAATTATTAACTTGATTATCTACTGATCAAATACATATACACATTATCACTCTCTCTCTTTCTCACACACACACACACACACACACACACACACACACACACACACAGAATCAGTATTAGTTTTATATAACTATGCAATAAATTGCCCCCAAATTAGTGACTTTTTAAAAAGAGCGTTTATTGTACTCTGTTTCTGTGTACTGGGAATTTGGGATTGGCTTGGCTGGATGGTTCTGACTCAGCTTTTCTAATGAAGTTACAGTCAACCCTGAGCTGGGTCTTCAGGCATCTGACGGCTTAACTGAGGTTGAAGAATATGTTTTCAAGGTCCATCATTCACTTGGGTTTATGTAAATTGGTGCTAGCTTTTGGCATGAGGCTTCAGGTTTCTCCCTGGGGACCTTTCTAAAATACTGCTTGAACGTCCTAATAACATGGTACTTGGATACCTCCAGAATGAATAATACAAAGGATAAAGGCAGAAACTTAAATGTATTATATAATCCTTCCTTAGGACTTACCTGTTACTTTGAGGGTGCCTAGGTGGCTTAGTCAGTTAAGTGGCCAAATCTTGATTTCAGCTGAGGTCATGATCTCAGGGTTCATGAGTTCAAGCCCCTGTGTCCGGCCCTGTACTGACAGCACAGAACCTGCTTAGGATTCTCTCTCACGCTCTCTCTCTGCCCCTATCCCACTCACATGCTCACTCTCTCTCTGTAAAATAAATAAACATTAAAAAAAAAGTTACTCATTACTTTCACAGACCTTTTTTTTTTTTAATTTGATTTATTTAAATAACAAAAAATAAAAATAAAAACAGTTCACCCATTTTTCCTATGTCCCAATCCCATGTCTAGCAACTACCAATATATTCTCTGTATCTATAAGCTTAGTGCTTGTAATTAAATTTTTTAATATTCTGCATATAAGAGAGATCATATAATATTTGTCTTTCTTTGTCTTATTTCACTTAGAATAATGCCCTCAATTTCCATCCATGCTGTTACAAATGGAAAGATTTCATTTCTATGGCTGAATAATATTCATAGACATATGCATACATATATGTGAATATACCTGTTGAACCCCTCTAGTGTATTTTTCAGTTCAGTTATTATATTCTTCAGCTCTGTGACTTCTCTTCACTACTTTTGTCTATTATCCATCTCTGTTGACATTCTCATTGTGTTCATCCATTCTACTTCTCGGTTCAGTGGGCTCTTTATGAGCATTACTTTGATCTCTTTATCAGGTAAATTAGCTCTGTTTTATTTAGTGTGTGTGTGTGTGTGTGTGTGTGTGTGTGTGTGTATAGTTTGTTCTTTCATGTGGAACATATTCCTCTCTTCTTTATGTTGGACTCTGTGTTGGTATCTATATATGAAACAATCACCTTGCCCAGTCTTAAGAGATGGGCCTTGTGTAAGAGATGCACCTTGTTGTTCAACCCCGCCTGAGCTCCTGGTTGTCTCTCAAATCTCTGTGCTTGTCCAAGCAGCCTATTATATTTTTAAAACATTCTCAGTGTTTGAGGCTATGCCAATACTTGTCAGCATCCCAAAAGAGAGGATCCTAGCACTTCGATTCAGGCTGAGTGGAAGCCAGACCTCAGGCAGCAGCTTCTTATAATACGCCAATATATATATTCTGTGGTGGGCCTGCAAGTGTAAAAGCCATGTGATCCGAAGGTGTACTTTTTCTTTTCTTTTTATTTTTATTTACTTTTTTTTTTTTTTTTTGGTCACAAAGGTCAGTTCTAATTCAGTGTAGGAGACCACTAAGAAATGAGGATTTGGGGGACCATCTTAGCAGCTGGCTAACTTAGTCCCTTATTTTCTTATTTTATCTATCTATCTATCTATCTATCTATCTATCTATCTATCTATCTTACACGCAAAGTATAATCACTCTTTCCGAGGTCCCTCAGATTTTCATCCATTGAAGTTCAGCATTTTTGTTAAATCAGGTCCAGATCTTGAGAACTTTCCGTAGGCATGGCTCCTTGGCTATCGTTCTCTGAGTATATTTATATATTCATACACAAAATTAAATGTATTTATATACATCCATATAGATATAAAAACCACACACATATTTCCTAGTTATTTATATCTTATGTATTTGAATACTGGTTTAACTAATATTCTCAGCACCTATTTTCAGTTTTATTACCTTCATTGTGAGTAATGTATTTATGTATGCCATTCCTTTTTCTTTTGTTGTCTTTGTGTATTTTTTTAAGCCACATGTTTGTGTAATTCAATGATAGGTTTTATTATCTTTTTTAAACATAATGTTTAAAAAATATTTCACCTTTAATTTTATTTTTCTTAAAAGAAAGTTTGAATTTTGTGATAAAATTCATCTTTTACTTTGCTATGTTTTTTTTTTTTTTTATCTCTAGGCTTAGAAACATGTCCACCAGTATGAAAACACATCATTGTACTTCCCCCCCCCCTTTTCTTGGTTTTTATGTATATATGTTTATTCCATCCTATTTTCAATTGTTCATGATGGTGATTAAAACCAATCTTCCTAAAAAGTCATAATAATGGAAAATACCTCTCTTTTGTATAAATTAACATTGATAATAGTCACTTGGGAGGACCACAAAAGAATATTTTTGATGTATTATTAAGAGGTCACACAGCACAGTTGAGAAATGTAACCTGACTCATGGTTACCACACATGTCCTCAGCCTCAGTTTCCCCATTGCTGTTATAAAGAAGAAGAAAATATGAATACTTCTCAAACCTATTATATTGAATAATTTCCTGGTATGAAGGGAAAGTCATGTGATGATAATTCTGCCTTAAGTAGATATCTATATCTGTATATCTATCTGCCTACCTATCTATATATGGTGGATTTTTAATTTTTGTATTGGATCATTTCTCTGATCACTAATTTTTCTATTACCCTGTTTCTTCTTTGACAACTAGTTAAATAAGAGATTGCAGTAGAGGGGACAAATTTTTGTTGAGCACTCATATTGTGCCTATCATATGGGAAATGTGTGTATCAATTTAAACCTCCCAACGTTCTTGCTCGTTGGCCAGTGATAACATTTTTTACAGAGGTAGGAAACTTGGAAATCTAACTAACTTAATGGCCCCACCTCACCATTTCAACATTGGGACACTATCCCATCTTTCTAGGTCCAAAGCCCCTGGTCTTTTGATCACACAGCCATTTTGAAAGTCTTTATATATCTTCATAGCTTTATTCTGTATGCTGGAATAATTATTTTCTCATTCATTTGAAATCATATCAACTGTTCTAATTAAGTAATTGCAAGATAAATGGTACTTTTATTTGCAATGTTCATGCAGCATTTATTATGCTTCTCCAGCCTTGTGGTTTACATTTCATTTTTGTATCTGCTTCTTAGAAGGTTTTTTTGTTTCTTTTTTTTTTCCAACTGTGGAATGAATTTTTATGCCATAACTTGAAAATGGTAAAAAAAAAAAAAAAAAGAAGAAATTATGTTAATGATCAGATTATTTGTGGTTAAAAATTGGCTAGTCTTTAGCATTTCTTGTATTAGGCAACGTTATTTTTTGTTATTTGAGTCATAAGTCATAAATAGTTTCAATTTAAACATTTAAATACATTTATTTTATTTTTTTAATGCTTATTTTTGAGGGGGGAGGGGCAGAAGGAGAGGGAGACAGAAAACCTGAAACCTTCTCCACACTGTCAGTGCAAAGCCCATCGTGGGGCTCAAACCATCAGTGCAAAGCCCATCTTGAGATTTGACCCATGAACCCTGAGATCAGATCATGACCTGAGCTCAAGTCAGACATACTAAGCTACCTAGGCATCCCCAAATCCAGTTTATTTTATTTATTTTCACAATATGTTTGAAACTATTGGTCCATTTAAATTATTTAACAATTGCATGGGGCACCTTGGTGGCTCATTCAATTGAGTTCCTGACTTCTGCTCAGGTCATGATCTCCCGGTCGGTTGGTGGGTTTGAACCCTGCATCAGGCTCTGTGCTGACAGCTCAGAGCCTGAAGCCTGCTTTGGATTCTGTGTCTCCCTCGCTTTCTCTCTTCCCCTCACCCACTCATGCTTTGTGGCTCTTTTGCTTTGCCCCTCCCCCACTCACGCTCTGTGTATCTCTCTCTCTCAAAAGTAAACATTAAAAAATATATAAATTATTTAACAATTACATTTTTAAGCCATCCTTGAGAAATCAGTAGTGTTTTTATATACACATTTTTTAAGACAAACAAGTAGAAAGAAGTATTTAAACTCATTTTCATTTGTAGTTTCCTTATTGTTTGGATTAAAAATACACATTAAATGGACTAATTAATAGTTAAATTAACCATTTATTTTACATTAACTCCCTTTCTTATTGTGTCTTATGTTTGAGGTCAGAAACTTTAATTAAATTTACTGTCATTTTAGCATAATTAGAACTGTCCTTTATGCATGATGGGCCATGTCTTGAGAATAAGCTTTTTCTGAATAGAAAAGTTAAAAACTGAATTAATCTCTTAAATAGTATCTAATAGAAGGAACACATAAATTATATATGTGATACAGTTGCTGTGTTGTTGTCTGTCCTCCAGAATTGATGCTCTGCAAAAAAACAGTATTGTTATTATCTAGAGTTGGATGCATTTATTTCCCTTTATGTCCCTACTAGTTTGTAACTTTGTAGACAAGGCCCGCTTTATGATAAATATCTATTTTAACTAAGATGTAATCACTGTAAAGTGAATCCTGCATGCGCTACTGCCTGAAAAAGTAACTCGTCTCTAGTGAATTATCTAATTAAATTCTGAGCCTTAATACTTCAGTGCTTTACAATTACAGACACATATTTGAGAAGTCTGTGGGAGTGCATGATCTGGTCATGGGATTATCTAAGCTATTAAACTTCATACACTTGGGGCACACAAATATTTCAAATAATCCTGTTAATAATAAACTCAGGGAAATTTCAGCCTAGGAAAGTGACTCTATTCAAATATATGGGACTTGAAGTTGACCCTGAGAGCCTCCTGCCTCCAGAACCCATAGAATGCACCTTCCATGTTCTCCTGTAGCTGCTGCTACAAAAATGTCTTCCTAGTTAACCTTATCCTTACTAGAGAGAGATTATAAAGTATGAAATGTATATTAATGTCAATTTTGGATCATTTATTGTTGTTGTTGTTGTTTAAAGGAGAAGAGTCCTAGAAGGGAGAAGGAAGGGAGGGGAGAGATGGGGAGGCAAGGCAGGCAGGCAGGCAGGAAGGAAGGAACCTAAGCTTTGGAAAACAGTAGTTACAATTTTTCCCTTTTGCAGTAGCTACTAATATATGTTTTGGTTTATCACTAATTCAACTGCACAGCATTTATTGTCTTTTGCTTTTGAAATAGTAGGTTTATTATAGAGAATCTGAAAATTCTGAAAAATATAAACAATGATTCTAGTGCCTATATTTCCCTCTTTTAGAGAAAACCAGTGTTAATATATTGATTTATCTTCTCTAAATCTTGTTTTTGTCATACTTAAGTGCACTCTTTCCAATTATAGACAAAAGCATTAGAATACATTGAGAAATACTATATTAGCAAAACACTGTCACACTAAGTGTTAAGATCATGTTCTGGTGACCCAATGCTGTATAATTAACTCAAAAACTTGTTAGTATAAAATGGGAATTTATGATTATTATAGATTCTTTGGGTCAAGAATTCTGGAAGGGCTTGGCTGTACAGTTTCCACTTGAGGCCTCTTATGTGATTACTTTCAGATGTCACATGGGGCAGGGCTGCAAGGGGTCAGGTAGTGTTCCTGGGGCTGGTGGGCAGGAGGCTGGGCCAAAGGGGAGGAATAGCATCCGAAGGGCAGGGATCATCCTGCTCATGGAACCCCGTGCCCCCGTGTTCTGTCCTCCCAGGTCCTCTGCCCTGGGCTCCCTGGCCTCGGGCTATTCCAAGTTTAGCTCAGATCCTTCTCCCTGGTGGCACCTTAGCCTATAGGCCTCCTACAGTCTAGGCACTCATGTGTGGCCACAGCTGCTGATGGGTACCAATGAGTGGTACACCTCCAGACTGATCGGGCAATTGTACTGAGCCCCGAGGCTGCTGTTGCTACCCATGGGCCTCCTCTGCTCACCCTCATGCCCCTGTGGCTGCCTTTACTTAGTCTAGCCCCTAAGGCTGTATCACATCCCCATTTCTGAGCCAGCACCCTCCCTTCCCCCACCAGCTGCCATCATCCTTGGCCTAGCCCATCCTGGCCTGCTTATACGTGGATTTTTTAAATAAATATATGTATAGTACAATAAATGTATTTTTTTTCTTTTGATTTTTTTTTTCATCTTTGTTTATTTTTGAGAGAGGGAGAGTGTGAGTGGGGAAGGGCAAGAGAGAGAGGGAGACAGAGGATCCGAAGCTGGCTCCAGGCTCTGTGCTGACAGCATGGAGCCCCATGTGGGGCTCAAACCCAGGAACCGTGAGATCATGACCTCAGCTGAATTTGGAGGCTTAACCAACTGAGCCACACAGGCGCCCTTCCTTTTGATTTTCTTAATAACATTTTCTTGTCTCTAGCTTACCTTATAATAAAAATAAAAATGTACAGTGTATATGTTAATTGACTGTTTCTGTTATTGGTAAGCCTTCAAGTCAACAATAGTCTATTATTTAAGCTTTTAGGGATCTGAAAGTTTTGGGGGATTTCCACCCCTGGGTGAGGTGGGCCCCTATAACTCCTGCATTGTTCAAGGGTCAGCTGTATTACTTTCAATTTATACAACATACTGATTCAATATTTAAGTATATTGCAAAATGATCACAAAAAGTCTAGTTAACTACTTATTTTGGTAAAACTAGTTAACTAATTTATTTTGGTAAACCAGTTTTAAATAAATAAAGGAATACTTATCAAAGTGTAGAATGAGCCAGTCAAAATGGCAAGTTGATTTAGTAAACTACAGAGTCAAGATTACAGATAATCTGGAGGTGGGTATGCTGGCCCATGTCAACAGGCACCTACCAGTGGTTAGAATGAACTTGAGCATGTGTTTTATAACAAAAATATACTTCTTAAAATATAGTATGAGGAATAGTAAGTGATAGGCCAATTTAGATATTTTCATTGACCATATGCAGTGTGAACTTAGATTGTCACATGAACTTTAGAAACATTGATATAATTTTAGGCTGAGCTAATAAAATAAACTATCTAAAACTGTGCTGTTTGGTACTGTAGCCACTGAACATGTGGCTATTGAGCACCTGAAATGTGCCTAGTCCAAATCGAGGTATGTCGTAAAGTATAAAATACACCAGATTTCGAAGGCTTAGAGAAAAAAAAAAAAAGGAAAAATGTAAAACATTAGTAAAATGTAATATTCTTGACAGATTGAATTAATGGTTTTGATACATTGGGTTAAATAAAACATCTTTGTATGTTGATTTCACTTAGTTCTCTTTATTTTTTATTAACATGGCTACAAAAAATTAAGCTTATACGTGCATGGTTTGCATTATATTCATGTTGCTTGGTGTTGCTCTAGAACACAGGAGGTAAATATTCTAGTGTTTGAAATGCCAATTAAAAGACACCTGAGATGCTGTCCCTTAATGAAGACTATATACAAGGAGACAATCATAATTCTCAAAGATTTAGCAACTATAATGAAGGAATTAGAAATGTAGCTATGGAAAGAGAAAACATGGCAAAATATGGGGAGGATGGTATCTATTATGAGTGTTGAAAGGGCCGTCACAGAGAATAGAAATTAGATGTGTTCCTTTGTGTAAAACTAAAGCCAGGGATATTAGGTGGCATCAGGACTGGCAGATTTTGGCTCAGCATAAAGAAGGTCTTTCTCACAATTGTTTGATAAAACCAGGGCGAGTATGGGAAGGAGCGCACCTGCTTTCTTTAGAAATTTTTAAAAAGGTGGATAGATCATGTGCCTGGGTGGTTCACTTAGTTGAGTGGCCAACTCTTGATTTTGGTTCAGGCAATGATCTTACTGTTAGTGAGATCAAGCCCTGCATGAGACTCTGCACTCAAAGCACAGAGCCTGCTTAGGATTCTCTCTCTCCCTCTCTCTTTCTGCCCCTTTCCTGCATGTATGTGTTTCTTTCTCTCAAAATAAATAAATAAACTTTAAAAAAAGTGGATAGATAACTATTATAGACATTGTGCAAAGAAATCTTGTATCTTTTTAAAGGGTGGATGGGTAAACTGTGTTGGGATAGGTCAATTACAATATCTATCATTAACCCAAGAAAAATAGTAGATTTCCCTCTGAAATATAGTATACCATAAACATAAAAGAAAGATAAATGTGTCTCTTTGGTATGTTTGCAATTTTGCATATTGTACAGTCCCTGATTTTTCTTGGTACAGACTTGAAACAAAATCAGGTTTGCTTTATTTACTCATATCTATTTTGAAAAGGATCAAATAGAAGATAATGTTTCATAAAACGGTAATAATAGTGGGGTGCCTGGGTGGCTCAGTCAATTAAGCATCCAACTTTAGCTCAGGTCATGATCTCACAGTACGTGAGTTTGAGCCCTGTGTCAGGCTCTGTGATGACAGCTCAGAGCCTGGAGCCTGCTTCTGATTCTATGTCCCCCCTCTTTTCTCTGTCTCTTCCTCACTCACACTCTGTCTCTCTCTGTCTCTCAAAAATAAATAAATGGTAAAAAAAAATAAATAAATTAAAAAACAGTAACAGTAGTGAATCTTACTAGAAATAGAAAAAAACATATGCACATATAGAAAGAAATCCACAAGTAGTGTTTTCTGATTATACCAGGAGACAGCAATATTATGATTCCTAATTGGAGTTTATACTAATTAACTTCTCATTGCTTTTATGTTGCCTTTTTAACAAATAAAAACAGTTAAAGATTGTGAGTTGGTAAATTAAGCAGCCCAAAGATAGTGTGTGGTATAGGGGGCCTCTAAATTAGCCAAATGAAAGAAGCTTAGCATTTCACAATAAAGAGGGAATAGAAAATACAATTAGAGTATGAGGCCATGCATTTTTGAAAGACCTCAGCCAGAAAATGACCAAGGCTTATTGTCAGAAAATTGAGACTTGATTTTCAAGAGCAAAATGTGTGTTTATATATAAGAATTAATTCAGTGTACCTGAAACATAATGAAGTATTGCATAATCGTACTTAGTTTTACTTACTTATATTTAGTGATGTTTATTTTTTAATGTTTATTTATTTTGAGAGAGATGTGGGGGTGGGGACATTGAGAGAGGGAAGAGAGAACCCCAATCAGGCTCCACGCTCTCAGTGCAGAGCCTGATGTGGGGCTTGATCCCACCAACCGTGAGATCCTGACCTGAGCCAAAATCAAGTCTTTAAACTGACTAAGCCACCCAGGGGAACTTAATTAAGTTTAATTTAAATGTATACACATTTTCTCCCCTTGTGCTTTTGAGATTATAGAAGGCTCTAACTGGAGCTTAATCTGTGTGGCATCTCCAACACCAGGTACCATGCAGTGGTACTCTACTGCCATTTGTTTCTTGAATAAATGCATAGCTCGGGAAAGAAGTGGTCAAAGCTTCATCACTCAGGGAGAGAGGATTCATTCCTTGCTGCTGCTGCTTTTTTTCCCTCTGCTTTTTCTTTTTAACAACTATTCAGCACCCTGTCTCAAAATAAGAGATCCTTTACACAGATGATGAAAAGCCAATGGTATTCATCTGAAATTTGATCTTTTTAAAAGAGATTCATTAAATAATTGACGTTCTTCACATATAATTTTTCACCTTAAACTAGTTTTATCACATAAAATGTTGCACTCAAATTTATGAATAGGGGCTGATTGACATGACTTAATCACTTTTTCTTTCTCAATAGAAAAATGCCTATGATATTTCAAATGCAAAATATTAATAATTTCAATATAAGGATATCACTTTGTCATCATTACTTTGCCCTATGTGTGGAATTGAGGAACAGATATTTATTTACTTATTTATTTTTTAAATTTTTTTAACGTTTATTTATTTTTGAGAGACTGAGAGATGGAGCAGGAGTGGGGGAATTGTAGAGACAGGAGACAGAATCTGAAGTAGGCTCCAAGTTCTGAGCTGTCAGTAGAGAGCCTGACGCGGGGCTCAAATTCACAAGCTGTGAGATCACGACCTGAGCTAAAGTAAGTTAACCCACTGAGCCACCCAGGCACCTCTAAATTATTTTTAATGTTTATTTACTTTGAGACAGAGAGAGAAAGAGAGACAGAGAGAGAGAGAGAGAGAGAGAGAGCGCGCGCGCGTGCGGGCGCGCGCGCGCATGAGTGGGGGAGGGGCAGAGAGAGAAGGAGACACAGAATCTGAGGCAGGCTCCAGGCTCTGAGCTGTCAGCACAGAGCCTGACGCAGGGCTGGAACTCATGAAGTGTGAGATCATGACCTGAGCTGAAGCTGGATGCTTAACTGACTGAGCCACCCAGGTGCCCTTATTTTTTTATTTAGCAATTGCGTTTCATTTAGTATGTATGCTTATCATGTATAATAACACATTCTGGGAGAAGAGCATTTTATTAATCACTTACATTATCTTTATTTGTAGATTTAATAATGACAGGAGATCAAAATAGTGGGATGCATGCTTAGTTAATCTCCCTTATAAATGACAAATGAAATTGTTTTTGCAAATACAGGCATGTTGCAAAAGGTAAGAAAGGAGAATCTTTTTAAATAATGATGTTGGTAGTGATGACATTAATAAAGAACAGAAATTTAAAATCTGCCTATGACTAAGTTATAGATTTAGATCTATAGGTTTAGATCTGTACATAATAAGGAATCATTCATAAAATGAAATGAAGTCTTTGTTTTCAGAAAAAAAAAATGCTCCAGAGTACTCTATAATATGCTAAAATCATAGCTCTTTTTTTTTTTTATTATTGGACATTTACATTTTTTCCAATTTTCTCACTACAAAAATAATGTGATGATCATCCCTGCTCTTAAAACTATGTCCACATTTCTCATAAACTATAATTCAAATGATCTTAGTTTTATAAGGTTATCGAAGCATATTCCTCTAATTATTTCCAAAAATATTATCTCAAATAGTATCCCTCTATCTGTATTATTGTGTGTGTATGGTCTTTTTTTTTCAGTTTAACCTTTTAAGCATTATTAATTTTTTGGATGAGAAAATAGAATAAAAAGTTCCAAGAGATTTGATGAAGATTTACTAGATAATAGAAGAGCTGGGATCAAAATCAAAGGTCATGATATTAATCACAATGTTAAGATGATTTTTAATGTAAAATATATTCATTAATCATAAATTTATTCAGTATCTATTCATAGAGAGCTTACTGTGTGCCTAGAATTATACTCTGTTATATGGGTACAGCACTGAACAAAAATAAATGACAATTCCTAGTCTATATTGAGCTTATATATTAGAGGAGAGAAAATATCGAAAATAAATAGTAAATTGTACAGATGTTAGATGGTAATAAGTGCTAGAAAGAATTTTTTATTTTAATTTTTTATTTTATTTTTTCTTGTAAATATAGACTCACATGAATTCAGCATAGCACAGATGTGTCTGTCTTCTGTACTCATCACTAAAGCTTCCCCCAATGGTAACATCTTTCATAACAGCACATTATCAAAACCACGAATAGTGCATTCATGAAAAATTACCCTAGTGCATTTATTGAATATTGCACAGTAAAATTGAGTGGACTATGGCTCTTATATTTTACCAATGTTTTCAGACACTCATTTTTTGGCATACCTTTGTGCACAATTCTATTGCATTTGATCACATATGACCAATGCTGCTCCTTTATAGCACATCCTCCCTCCACTTTTCTAATCCCTGGCAAGCGTTCTCCATCTTCATAATTTTGTTATCGACAGCATGTTGTCTCAATGGAATCACACAGTGCATGACCTTTGAGATTGGCTTTTTTTTTCTTTTTTTGCATTCAGTATTATACCCTTAAGATCCATCTCAGTGGTCATGTGTATCAGTAGTTCAGTCCTTTTTATTACTGATTAGTATACAGAGATATATAAAGCAGAAAAGGAAATATCATTAAGAAAGGTACAGTTTTCAAAGGAGAGAGTGCTTAGTGAAGGCATTCCTGAGGAAGTTACAGCAAGTTAAGGAGGTGAGAAAAGGCTGATGTGCCTATCTGGGGAAGCATTTCCTAGGTGGAAGGACTATCAAGACCTTCATCCTGAGTAAAAGTCTGGAGAAGCAAAGACCCGTGTGGAGAAGTGGGAGAGATGGCATCAGGGTTAACAGGGGGACAGGTCTTATAAAGGTCTTTAGACCCTATGTGGTTAGTGTAACTGCAGTGATTACTTTAACAGTAGTGACTCACCAATTTCCCATGATGCTGCTTCCAAAGCTGGGAAGGCTGAAAGTATTCTCCCTTCTCTGAGGGTCTAGTGTAAATGAAACACACTTCATAATAGCAAAACACCTTGATTGGAATTCTATCTTTAGATGGGATTATATGAAACTTATATTCTATTTATGAAATATTTATGTTGATTATATCAAATCTTTAACTTTCACATGAAGTGAGAAGCACATGTATTCTATTATTTTTCATTATACATCACTCATCAGTGCCTGCTGGCCTCACTCTTTTGTTTCTTTTTATTTTGAAATTAAAAAAATTAATTTCAGTACAGTTAACAATGTTATATTAGTTTCAGCTATACAATACAGTGATTCAACAATTAGACACATTACTCAATGCTTATCACTAAGAGTGTACTGTCTTTAAAAAATATTTTTATTTTTAAGTAATCTCTACACCCACATCAGGCTCCAATTTACAACTCAGAAATCAAGAATTACATGCTGTACTGACTGAGCCATCCAGGCACCCCACAATAAGTGTCGTTTTAATCCCCTTGACCAATTTCACCCATCCCCCCCACACGTCCCCTCTGGTAACCATAAGTAAGTTCTTTATGGTTAAGAATTTATTTTTTGGTTTGTCTCTTTTTTTCTTAGTTCGTGTGTTTCTTAAATTCCACGTATGAGTGAAATCATATGGTATTTGTCTTTATCTGACTTATTTCACTTAGCATTATACCTTCTGGATCCATCCATGTTGTTGCAAATGGCAAGCTTTCATTCTTTTTATGGCTGAACTACACACACACACACACACACACACACACACACACCACAACCCACATATTTTTTTTATTTTATTTTACTTTATTTTTTTTTACAACCCACATATTATTTACCCATTCATCTCTCAGTGGCCACTTGAGCTGCTTCCATAATTTAGCTATTGTAAGTAATACTACAGTAAACAGGGGCTTCATATATTTCTTTGAATTGGTGTTGTCATTTTCTTTGGGTAAATACCCAATGGTAGAATTACTGGATCATAAGGAAGCTCTATTTTTCATCTTTTGAGGAAACTCCATACTGTTTTCTACAGTGATTGCACTGGTTTGCATTCCCACTAGCAGTGCAAGAGGTGCCCCTTTTTCTACATCCTCACCAACACCTGTTTCTTGTGTTGTTGATTTTAACCATTCTGACAGGTGAGGTGATACCTCATTGTGTTTTCTTCTCTTTCTTTCTTTCTTTCTTTCTTTCTTTCTTTCTTTCTTTCTTTCTTTCTTTCGTTCTTTCTTTCTTTCTTTCTTTCTTTTTAAATTTATATCCAAGTTAGTTAGCATAAAGTGCAATCATGATTTCAGGATTAGATTCCAGTGATTCATCCCCTATGTATAGTACCCAGTGCTCAACCCAACAAATGTCTTTCTTAATGTCCTTTACTCATTTAGCCCATCCCCCCCACCCACAACCCCTCCAGAAACTCTCAGTTGTTCTCTGTATTTAAGAGTCTCTTATGTTTTGTCCCCCTCCTTGTTTTTATATTTTTGCTTCCCTTCCCTTATGTTCATCTGTTTTGTATCTTAAATTCCACATATGAGTGAAGTCATATATTTGTTTTTCTCCAATTGACTAATTTCATTTAGCATAATACCCTCTAGTTCCATCCATGTAGTTGCAAATGGCAAGATTTCATTCTTTTTGATTGCCATGTAATACTCCAGTGTGTGTGTTTGTGTGTGTTTGTGTGTGTATCACATCTTCTTTATCCCTTCATCTGTCAATGGAAATTTTGGCTCTTTCGACGCTTTGGCTATTGTTGATAGTGCTGGTATAAACATTTGGGTGCATGTGCCCCTTCGAAACAGCACACCTGTATCCCTTGGATATATACCTAATAGTGCAATTGCTGGGCTGTAGGGTAGTTATATTTTAAACTTCTTGAGGAACCTTCATACTGTTTTCCAGAGTGGCTGCCCCAGTTTGCATTCCCACCAGCAGTGCAAAAGAGAGCCTCTTTCTCTGAATCCTCACTAACATCTGTTGTTGCCTGAGTTGTTAATGTTAGCCATTCTGACAGGGGTGAGGTGGTATCTCATTGTGGTTTTGATGTGTACTTCCCTGATGATGAGAGATCTTGCATGTTTTTTCATGTGTTTGTTAGCCATCTGGATGTCTTCTTTGAAAAAGTATCTATGTCCTCAGCCCATTTCTTCACTGGACTATTTGTTTTTTGGGTATTGAGTTTGATAAATTCTTTATAGATTTTGGATGCTAACCCTTTATTTGATATGTCATTTGTAAGTATTTTATCCCATTCCACTGGTTGCCTTTTGTTTCACTGATGATGAGTGATGGTGTGCATCTTTTCATGTGTCTGTTGGCCACCTTGATGTCTTTGGAAAAATGCCTATTCATGTTTTCTGCCCATTTTTTAATTGGATTATTTCTGTTTTTTGTTTGTTTTTAGTTCTTTTTGGTGTTGAGTTGTATAAATTCTTCATCTGTATTGGATAGTAGCCTTTTTAACAGATATGTCATTTGCAGATATCTTCTCCCATTGTCTCTTTTGCTGTGCAGATGCTTTTTATTTTGCCGTAGTTTTAGTAGTTTGCGTTTGTTTTTCTTGCCTCAGCAGACATTTATAGAAAAATGGCTATGGCCAATGTCAGAGAAATGATTGCCTGCGCCCTCTTGTAGGATTTGTATGGTTTCAGGTCTCACATTTAGATCCTTAATGCCTTTTGAGTTTATTTTTGTATATGTCTGTAAGAGAGTGGCCTGGTTTCATTATTTTGCATATGGCTGTCCAGTTTTCCCAGCACCATTTGTTGAAGAGATATTCTTTTCCCTATTGCATAACATGCTTCCTTGGTCAAAGATTAATTGACTGTGTAAGTGTGGGTTTATTTCTGGATTTTATGTTGTGTTCCATTGATCTACATATCTATTTTTGTGTCAGTACCATACTGTTTTGATAACTACAGTTTTTTAATATATCTTAAAATCTGGGATTGTGATATCTCCAGTTTTGTTCTTTTTTTTTTTTTTTCAAGATTGCTCTGGCTATTTCAGGTCTTTTGTGGTTCCATACACATTTTAGAATTTTTCTTCTATTTCTATGAAAAATGCCTTGTTATTTGGATAGGGATTGAATTAAATATATATATTGCTTTGGGTAGTATGGACATTTTAATATGTTTTCTTCCAAATCATGAGCTTGACATACCTTTCCATTTGTGTGTGTCCTCTTCAATTTCTTATATCAATATTTTATAGTTTTCAGGTAACAAGTCTTTTACCTCCTTGGATCACTTTATTCCTAGGTATTTTACTAGTTTTGGTACAACCATAAATGGGATTGTTTTCTTAGTTTATCTTTCTGTTGCCTCATTATTAGTGTATAGAAATGCAATGGATTTCTGTATATTGATTTTGTATCTGTGATCTTACTGAATTCATTTATCAGTTCTAGTATATTTTTGGTGGAGTCCTGTCATCTGCAGATAGTGAACATTTTACTTCTTCCTTACCAATCTGGATGCTGTGGGCCTCAGTCTTAAAGCTTAAGAATTTATTGGCAAAACATAGATGGAATCTTCTATGACTCAGAAGACATTGCCTCAGAGTAGAGGCCTCAGCACAGCAAACTCTCATGCCAGACGGGAAGTGCAGATGAAGTCCTATCAGGACTGTGGTTCTTTGAGGTCATGTGTGATGGCAGACCCTAAGTGAGTCCCACCCCCCAAATCCACTCCATTTGGGAAATTGTATGAACTTGAGCTAATCTTAGCCTTTTATCCTGTCAAAAGTAAGGGCTACTAAGTCCCATTGACAGGTCTCAGAAGCAGCTCAGTAAATGAACAAAACTTAGGAAGACAAATCTGCAGATATTAATGAAAACTCTGAATTAATCTGATTTTGGGGCAAGCTGGCAATCCTAATTTTATTCATCACAAAAATCCTGATAATGATAAATTCTCAGCTAAAAATAAAGCTCAATATATAGACATTCATTCATTTCTGCTAAATAGTAAACTTCCCATGAAAACTTGATCTCTTTTATTCTGTACTATGTAATTGGACACTTACCCCTTCATTATTATATGTTCTATTTCCACTGTCATTAAGCTCCTTGAGGGCATACACTATGTTTTCTTTTTTTCCCCTTTTACTAATTTTCCCT
The DNA here is from genome assembly GCF_018350155.1 of Leopardus geoffroyi. Lineage (NCBI taxonomy): Eukaryota > Metazoa > Chordata > Mammalia > Carnivora > Felidae > Leopardus > Leopardus geoffroyi. The sequence goes on along the minus strand of NC_059328.1, from coordinate 122,253,888 downwards.
ACCATGCCTAGAATGTAGTAGAAAGAAGTAAGCACTCAGTCACTGTGTGTGAAAGCCATGCATTCATCTTATATCAGAGAACATAAGTTATGACTTGCAGGTGCATGTGGCAATGTTACTACTGCTATAAACTATTCTAGACAGTACCTTCAGTGTGCCCCAACATTGATTATTCTCCCTCTTGGTTACAACAAGAATTAGGAGATGAAACCTAGCTGCCAAGAATCTATTAAGGGGAAGTCATCATTTGACTTGAATGTTTGATGATTTGAATGTGGTGGAAATCACATTAATATTAAATGGGTTTTTATTTAACAATTGCATCTTTAAAGGGAAAAAGTAATTACCTGAAATAAATTAAAACATTCCTATCCCCAACTGCCTAAGTAAAGGGAAAAAATAAAACAAAACTGAAGAAACACCAACTCTCACATGCTTATTTTCTTTCTGAAAGTGTGAGATAGTGAAAACTGAGAAATAAATTAAAATGTGCTTTTGGCTATTTATAATATCACATCACAGAAACTATAATAAAATTAAGAATTCCTTTATAGTGTTAAATATTTAATTCTTAGGAAACTGTCAATATCATTAGCTTTTGGGGATTACAGGTATTTGCTGTTACTATTTTAATTTCTTGTTTATTTATTTTTAAGAATTTTGTTTATTTTAGAGAGAGTTCAGGGAGAGAGGCACTGGGGGGAGAGAGAGAGAGAGAGAGAGAGAGAGAGAGAGAGAGAGAGAGAGAGAATCCCAAGTAGGCTGAATGCTCAGTGCAGAGCCTGACTTGGAGCTCAATCCCGTGACCCTTGCATCATGACCTGAGCTGAAATTAAGAGTCAGACACTCAACCAACTGAGCCACCCAGGCACCCCTTATTTCTTGTTTTTATATTTAGATATTTTTCATTACTGCCACATGGGTGCCCATGAATGTTTTGACGGAAGATATCCAGTTGCTATTTCTGCAGGTGCTTTTATACTGATACATTTTCCCATTTACTTCTTCTTAATTCCTTAAAAATTAGGTGCAAGAGGGTAATCTCAGTAGAGGCCATAGAGAATACCAGACAACTTGGTCAAGGTTATAAACTTCATGTACGGGATTATTTTGTATTTGTCCCATAGTTTATTTCTGCAGAAAATTTAACATATATTGTATAACTATTTATTCTGCCCTTTCTCCTGATCAAAAGTAGAACTGTGGTTACAGGCTTTCAGTCTGGCTCAGTTTAGGTCTGGCTCATTTTAGGGCTCAAAGCCAAATTAGGTTGATCATATTTACACCAGTTGTCACATGTGCTGTCCCTAAGGGCAACATAATGCATGCCTTTTGAGCATGTGCTGCCTTAAAGTTGGAATCCCGGGGCGCCTGGGTGGCGCAGTCGGTTAAGCGTCCGACTTCAGCCAGGTCACGATCTCGCGGTCCGTGGGTTCGTGCCCCGCGTGGGGCTCTGGGCTGATGGCTCAGAGCCTGGAGCCTGTTTCTGATTCTGTGTCTCCCTCTCTCTGCCCCTCCCCCATTCATGCTCTGTCTCTCTCTGTCCCAAAAATAAATAAACATTGAAAAAAAAATTAAAAAAAAAAAAAAGTTGGAATCCCACATGAAAAGAGGTGCATTTTTTTTTTTTTTTTTTTTGCCAACTGCCACAGGTAAACTGAATGGTGAAAATGAGGTTGCTTCCAGTTTGAGGTTATTTCCTTTTTCTTTACTTCAACATGTGTTTTCCATTAGATTAATAGACTGTCTTAAAAGTTTGTCTTGACCATTGCCTAAGTTGTTTCCTTCCTTCTTGGTAAAGAAAGTGCTCTGGGAGAGTTACTAAGAAATTAGAGCATTTTTATGTGGGAGGGGACTTTAGAACACCCTGATTTTTTTGCTGAGGAAATTAAGGCCCAGAGAGGTCAAATGACATAAAGTTAGGCGGGGGCACAGTTTGACCTACATATTAGGTCTCTGGATCCTCAAATAAAGGACTTTTTCATGTTATTTAAAAAAAAAAATATTCGGGGCGCCTGGGTGGCGCAGTCGGTTAAGCGTCCGACTTCAGCCAGGTCACGATCTCGCGGCCCCTGAGTTCGAGCCCCGCGTCAGGCTCTGGGCTGATGGCTCAGAGCCTGGAGCCTGTTTCCAGTTCTGTGTCTCCCTCTCTCTCTGCCCCTCCCCCGTTCATGCTCTGTCTCTCTCTGTCCCAAAAATAAATAAACGTTGAAAAAAAAAATTAAAAAAAAAAAAAAAATTCCAGGTGTGCCTGGGTGGCTTAGTTGGTTAAGTGTCCAACTTCAGCTCAGGTCATGATGTCATGGTTTGTGGGTTGGAGCCCCACATTGGGCTATGTGCTGAGAGCTCAGAGCCTAGAGCCTGCTTTGGATTCTGTCTCCCTCTCTCTCTCTGCCCCTCCTCCACTCACATCTGCCTGTCTCTCTCAAAAATAAATCAACATAAAATATATTTTAAAAAATATTCCATATCACTGGTAGAGGGAAAATTGTATTGCTTCCAAAAAGTTAGAAAAAGACACAGGTAATTTAATCCCTTTTCATACTAATTACTTTGCATTTTTAACACACATCTACTCATTCATTTTCGAATTATTAAATATGAGGAAGTGTGCCATAGCAAATAGGAATAAAACTGGTTATGTATCATTCCCACCTTTCATTTGAAGAGTTTGCACTCAAGTGGGGATGTTGGTATAAATAGAATTTTATAGTACATAGGGGCAAGGATCAGCTTGCAAGGGCCAAAGAAGGTTCAGAATTCCCAGGAGAGAACATCAAAACTGTATCTTGAAGACTGAGTAGGAACTTTCTAGGGTTAAAAAATCAAGTGGGAAGATTCCCTAAAGCATGTACACAACAGAGTATGCAAGGTCCTAGCATGTGTACAGAGCAGTGAGATACTTGGTGTGGCAGGAATGTTGGAAAATGAAGTGTGGAAGTTGTTCAGAAGACATGTAAGCCATCTATTTGCTAATTATCTTCAATCTCTCAAGTTGGTTGTGGTGAAATAAAATAATGTAACCTCAAATCCTTAATCACTTGCAGGCTCACAAAAGAGAATATGAGTTTTTGCTATCAAGTAAAGCCATCGATTTATTATCTGTGAGTGTTTACCTCTGAATGGAATGTTTAGTCTTAACGAACTTGGCAAGATCACAATAAACTACAATGTCTCCATTCCACTCTCTAACTAAGGGCAAGCAGTAAAACTTGTCTTAGTCTCCTCTCTTCCATGTTCTTATGTTTGGCATCTAGGGCTTTTCTAGTATGTTATGGACCTTGATACTACCCTTTCTGGGAATCAAAAGGCAGGGTTGGGAATGGGCAAAAAAAAGCTGTGAGTGACCCCTATACCTGTACTCTTAAACCTAAAATAGCCTGCATTGGGATTTGGCACCATTTTCTTTAAGTTTCCCACTTCTAGAAAGCAGTGATATGGAAGGGTTCCATCCCCTCCCTTCTCAATTGGTTACTAAAACTTCTATCAAAGTTAAAACAGCCAGGACCTACTTGACTGCTATTTATAGTCAGATGAATGTTTCTCTGGTTAAAATTGAAATAAGTAAATTCATTATCAAACTTTGTTCTAATCCAATGCTGAGTATGTATATGTTGAATATGTGTATATATTTATATGCATTTTTTTTTTTTCGTGTAGGTAGATCATCCTGCTGTTGTATTTGTCAGGTATTGTCAGTCTTGGATAAAACAAAACCTGTAGCAAGTCCATTGTTCCCTTGTTTTGGGGTCGGAAATGTATCTCTTTCCCTTCCTGTTCATTTTGGGTTTTCCACATTATACCTTTAGTTGTTTTCTTCAACAGTCTCACTCCTCATTTATTTTGCATTCTGGCAATGGTAACTAAAAGGATTATGTGCTGTCACTGGGAGGGACTAAATCATCAATGCCCTAATAAAATATAGGTATAAGGGTAGGATAAAAAGGAAGACACTGATAATTAAGCATCTCAGAGACTAGTGATACCCCCTGCATTCAGCTCCTTTCTTTGCAGATGGTAACGAGCTCAGAGTGTTGTTTGAGGACCTGAGGTCTAAAGCTTTGGAAGACCAGTCCAAGTAGGGGAAGCATGATAATATCGGGGAACATAGATGTTTTTTGTTTATTTTGCTATTGTGGGACTACAGGTTTTATCAGCTCCTCCCATTCTGTTTACCATATTGCAGCCTCATCATATATACAAATGTAATTTACTTTGTATATTAGTGAGCTCTTACTAATCTAAGTAATATCTGCTGAGGCTGATGAGGAATAAAAATGAAATCCTTAGAAGCTCTGACTCTAGCCTGAGAAGCTTATAATTTATATTCTTTCCTTCACTCATTTTTAGTTCTGCCTACTACCCTTATCCCTGATACCAAATGCCACTTTATATCCATTTCCATCCCGGTACTGCCTAACAGAAAAACTCCAAGCAAAAAGTGAATGATAACTTACTATAAAATTCCAAGTGAGGTCATTCTTCATTCTGTTAAATAATTGGAGAACTATTAATAAAAGCTGTCTGGGTGTAATGTATAAAGCCATTTTGAAGGATGCTTCTGTAGAATTATAGCACTGAAATCTTTTTTTATTAGAGCTTCACAATCTTTGAAAAGTCCCTTTGACATGAGAATATTTAAGTCTTCCATGCTACAGTGGTAGTTTATATTAAAAGTAAAACACAATTCCTTATCTCATTCACCGTTTCTAAATTTGTTTCATAAATCAGATAAACTTTTCTTAAAATGACTTATAAATGATTTTATTAGGATGAAATGTTAGAGAATCTGGCGTATTTTATATTTCTTTACATGTAATAAAAACACTCACCTAATAGTCTTGACTAGAATCAGTATCTTTCCTTCTTAGACTAAAATCCACTTCTTTTCTGTTTCATTGTTCAAATGCATTTTACTTAATAAACCAATTGGACTTGAAAATAGTACTTGAATAAATAAGTCATTTTAACTTTTGCACAGTAAAATCTTGATTAGTTGGGACAAAACTAACAGGAAATATCAATTAACCAAAAAGAATTAAATTTTAAGGCGACTCAAAAGTACCTTGAATTTAGAAAGCTATAATAGAAAATTTGGGGAAAATGTGCTGTAGATTATAATCATCTAATCTGATTCCTTTGCTTTTTATGGTTTTAAAATCACAATTTAGACATTTAAGTCTTCTGGGATCTTTAAAGCAGGTTTCCTGTGTGCATTCAATTCTTACAAACCAGGAAAGGAGAATAGTGTCATGATAGTACAGTCATCAAAGAATCATCAGCTGATTATTCCTCATTAATTGGCACAGAGCACAACCTCTGCTTTCACTGGCATTGTGCTGAAAGTACACATACATAGAGGAGCTGATGCAAGAGTTGGTCAAGTAGACAAATTAGGATGAAAGAGTGCAGAGAGAAGACTCATTATGCAGGAGGATATTCTTCAAACCTCATCATAGAAAAGTCAGTGGCGCCTTGAGGAGCTTTGTATGGGAGTCTTTAGCTACCTCCTCGACAGATCTCAAGACCCTTTATTTTTTCCAGACATTACTGACTACAGAAGACAGTTTCTGGCCTCCATGAATTCACCAACTAATGATGGATGGTGGAGGGAGGTCAGTAATTACACACCTAAAAACAGCCATTGATAGATGATGACATGACCATTGTGTCCACAATGTAAACACATGTGACTTTTAAGCCGTCTTTTGAAAATAGCAATTGTTCCCTTCTCAGTTACAGCTGTCACTTGATTCTATGGAAACATGGCAATGACATCACATCACATCATTTTAACATATTTATACAATTACCCACTTCTATAATGTTCTCTTGACTTTTCTGCTTGTATTAATGGTATCATTACCCACCTAATAACGAAGCCTGAAGTCTCAGTTATTTTTTTGCACCGCTTATCCTGTTATGCTTTGATATCAACAAATGGCTAGGATTCGCTTAGGCCTCTTTCATTCTTCTCCTTTTCTGGAATTCTAAAGGCCATGCCCCTACTACTGCTAGGTACATACTATTAAAGTATAGCTTCGTTTGGATAAATTGATTTTCTGAAAACCTTCAAGGGGCCAATGCCTACTGTTGAATAATGTACAAAGGAGTAAACCTGCTGTCAAGGTCAACACAATAAGCCCAGAGCTGACTTTCTCACCTTGTTTTCTATGTCTGCATTAAGTGTTTCCTTTGTGTCCCAAATGTGTGTAATTACTATTCACCCTGCCCAATAGTCTTTGTCCTTTCCCATCTTATTAACTGTGTTCCCAGATGCCTCTCTGACCTCTACCTTTTTTCATCAAACTCTTCTATCCTTTAATGTTTAGTCTAAAGATCTTATCTATGCATCCTCTTCTCATTCCCTCACTTTAAGATGACCTTTTCTGTCACTGAGATTTTACAAAATTATCTACTACCCCTGTGATACTTTGTAAATATTGATGTATGGGAGTCAAAGCATCTCTGTGCTACTTGACCATGTGTATTAATTGTCTCTACAATACCACACTGGTCAGAATCTCTATCATCTTTCACCTGGATGGCTATAATAGCCTCGTAAGTGGTCTCTGTACAGCCAAGGCATCCTGTCTTCTGACTAGTCCATTCTCCACACAGAGAAAAACCAGAATGTTTTTTTTTCTTTAAACTTAAATATGACTATGCCAATTATTTGCTTGAAATTATTCAGTGACACCACATCAGGGTAAAGTCCCCATCCTTTTCAAGGTCTACAATGATTTGCAAACACAGCACTGTGTCTACATCTCTGGCTTTCTTTCTCCACTGCCTTTCTTCACTATCCACATTCCATGTACATTAGATGTGATGTGTTTTGGAGTATATCATATATTCCTTCTTACCCCAACCTTCACATATACCATTTCCCCAACTGTTATTCTTTTTCCTACATCACACCTATTCCCTTCCAGTCACTGTGAAGATGTGATTCTACCACTCAGTATATAGAAGTCAATTCCATCAGTGCAGCTTGAGTGGAATTAATCCCACTCAAATCATTTGAGTCCTACAAAGAGGGATAGAGAAAATTTCTAAGGTAAGTCAAAATTCTGCTAAGAAAATGGAAGACAGAATAGATGTAGTTAGGCAACTTTGAAACTCTACTACAGTCAGTAATGGCTCTTATTAACAATATATAATTGCAAAGGCTTTTTTTCACAATTGCAAAGTATAATGAATTAGTGATATATGAATAAAAAATGAGGAAAAATCATCATCATATATTGTACACATATCAGTCCAATGGCTATAGTAGCTGACTTGCTTCTGTGACCCAGTTAGAAATTATCATTCTCATAACACCATCTCTTTAACCTGATAACCTCTTTAACCTCATGCAATTGTCATCGCATCTCTAAGACATTTTTCAGACCTGACAGCTCTAATGAGATAGATACTTACAAAATGTGCTCAAAACATACTCACGGGAATATACATGGCATGTTGCTGAGGCAGGTTAAGAAAAAGTCCCCAGTGCACTTAACAGCACAGAAATATCTGCTTCATTTTCTGACTATTTTACATGTAGAAACCAATCCCCCCCCTTTTTTTCTTTCATGAAGTTCCAAGTAGCCATCTGCTTAAGGCTGTGACCTATTTTCTTTCTCAACTTTTCAGTTGAAATGAGAATCAACTTTAAAGCTTATTTAAAGGGATGTGAAAAAGCTAAATATGGGGTTGCAGCTGGTTCAGACTTTCTATTGAAATTATCATGGCCTGGTATAATTTAAGATCTATTTGTGTAATTGTCATGAAGTAAGAAAAACAAAGAAAGCTGCATGTTACATCATTTTGTCAAAATGAGATATGTCAAAAAGGACATTGTCTTGGTCTTCTTGTTTAAGAAAATTAACTCTAAAATAGTAATTTGGCCCACACTCAGATATGTTCAGATTGACCCTTACGGTATTTGTTCAAATATTGACTAAAACATATAAAAAATAATTAGTTGTCACCATTTAAAATTTGGGAAATTTTACATGCAAACCCATGTTTCTTCTACTTTTCTCTCGAAAACTTGGAATATATGGCAACGTTGACATATTGAGATAGGATTTCCTCAGGGAAACAGTGACCAGCCATCATTAGATTGGTCATCCCTCTTCAGTTAGATGTGGCACCCGTCCTAGTTAATATTTTCTTGTTCTTACACACTTCACTTATTTATATTAACTGTCAAACTTGTGTAGACTTTTCAGATCATAACAATTACTTCTCACCTCCAAAACAGAGGATTTGACCAAAATGAGCAGTAGAAGGAGCTCAACGTACAATATCAATATTTTTTTTTTTAATTTTTTTTTCAACGTTTTTTATTTATTTATTTTTGGGACAGAGAGAGACAGAGCATGAACGGGGGAGGGGCAGAGAGAGAGGGAGACACAGAATCGGAAACAGGCTCCAGGCTCCGAGCCATCAGCCCAGAGCCTGACGCGGGGCTCGAACTCCCGGACGGCGAGATCGTGACCTGGCTGAAGTCGGACGCTTAACCGACTGCGCCACCCAGGCGCCCCTCAATATTAATTTCAGTCTTTAGAACGAATCACTCAAGTGATGAACAAATTGAAAAGTGAATAAAGTAGACATTCCTTCAACTGAAAGGAAAAGAAAATATAAATGTAGGTGTTAAAAAAATTGTGACTTATTAGTTTCACAAGAGAAAAGGTCCGTTAGCAGGCAGCTGATGTTCTGTGGCTCTGCAGTTGCATGACTGGCATCTCTAAATGCTCTTAACCTTTCCCTCACGCTTGTCACCTAGTTGTTATAAGATGGCTACTGTAGTACCTGGTGTCTCATATCTATTCCAAGCAGAGAGGTAAGACAGTTGTGTAGGCAACAGACACAATTTGTCACATAAACCTTCTAGGCCCCCAATCAATTTCAAAGAACTTCACTATAAATTCTGTCTTGTACTTTAGGAAGGCTACTCCCCGGACAACCATTGTCTCATACTTACAGAGTTATTATCAAGCCAATCAATGTTTTCTGATAGATGAGGATGCTGAGCTGTTCACTCTGTAGGGCTTCATACTTCTCATCTTTTACCTTGGACTGCACTAGACCTTGGCATGTGATACATGTGTGGAGGGAGGTGGAAGATGTCTCTCAGGCAGTATTGCTTTAGGGTGTGATAAAGTTAAGGGACAACAAAATAGTTTTAACAGAAAGTATCTTTGTTGACTTAACAAGCATCATGCGATATGAATATTAAATAATCATTGATGAAAAATATTACTAGTTAATAAAATTCAAGATCATTATTTCCAGACTGGGATGGCGTTAAAGAATGTGTTAACCAGAGAGACAAGGCAGGGAAGGCCAAAATGTACCCATGACATCTATATTTTTAAAGCATTCTTCTTCCTTTGACTTTAGAGAAGAGGAAATTATACAATTCATGCAAGAATTTACTTACAATTTAAAGTCCTAGATTTGGAGGCCTGAAATTTGAAATTAGGTTGATCTAGCTGTGATAAATGAAAAGAAGATACAGAAAATGGAAGACTTGGACCAAAATCTTCATAGAGTTTTGTTGCCTGGCCTAAGAAATGAATGGATTCAAAGGGAATTCACTATGCCAAAAGCAATTCAGATAAATTTAATGTGAACATTTTAGTGTACACTCTTGCATTATTCATGTACTATCCAGATATTATAATTTTATATGCAAGGCTGTAGTCATTTGACTTTCAAAGCATATCCTGTAGATATCATAGACCTGATATGCTTGGTATAAATTATGAAATTACACGATAACATTACCATGAATCTTTATATTAAAATGCAGACTGCGTTTTTCCTCATAGCCGTTCTTCTCGCTCTTCTAAATAATATAGAGCCAATATAAATTATATTTGTAAATGGGAATTATCACTATTTTCAAGAATAATAAGTATATTAACATATATTAATAAACTTTCAAATCTGTCATGGCACACATTTAGAGTTCTTCCTCAAGAAATGGATAACTCTTTCTCATTTTAACATTGAATGGATAAATAAAATGGTATATTAAATTAGCATAAAATATTCTGACTGTTGAGTATAATACACTTGTATGGGCTTCTTGTGAGAAGAAAAAAGGGATCTTGATTGGATTAGGACATGGATTAATGCATTATTGAGTGGAAGATAGTATTTACTAAACAAATGGCATATTTCACTTTATCTCTGCTATGATCTTTATAGCAGAATAATCTATTCTGATTCTTTTGTAAAGACCACCCCATAAACACGTGATTTGGAATCACAAACTGTGCTGGGAATATGCTCTTACGATGCTGTTTTGGTTCCCAAAATTATGCTGGGGTGTGCTTTGCCTTAGATTATTTTTATCAAATTAGTCAAGCGACTTCCTAAATAAGCCACTGTGAACTGAATTATTCAATGTTTCAGGTGGAGTGAGGAGTAGAGAGGACCAGATCCAGATCAGCCTCTTAGCCCTAATACTTCCCTCTCCCTCTCCCTCCCTGCCCCCCTCCCCATGGGGAAAATGAGCAGTTTTCTCTAGCCCCATAAACATATTCACTGAAACAAAATTATCTTGGTTTAATGTCATTAATTACTTAAGTAAGTGTCCTTCTCCCAAAGCTATGTTACCTACCTAGAATTTTGACATTATATTTGGAAAAACTTGGGAAGTTAAAATTGGTTATAATTGCAGAAATTTCATCACATGTGAGAAGATAGGATGTAAATATCAGATGTGTCCTTACATAAGTTTACTATAAGAAAAGCAGATGGAGAGAAGAGAATCAAGTTTTTGTTTTCAGTTACATTATTTTTCTCTCCGCCACTTAAGACAGCCATCTATCATTTTAAGAAGGACACCATCTGAGATTCTTTTCCCTGGGTTTACAAATACAGTGAAGACTAATATTTGTTCTTGGCCAATAGCAATTTGAACACCTACTATGTGACGGGGAGGTGAAATAAATATATTAAATGCATTTGTTCCCTACCCTCAAATATTACATGCATTGATTCGAATAGCACCAATCTATGCTATGTTCACAAGTCAATCTTGATATCTCAAGGATTTAATGTAGTAGCATACCTTAGAGGTAACTATGTTAATGGCTCTTCAAGGGTCCTTCTAGAAACTTCTCTCTTCATAAACACATACACACTCATGCACATATGTCCTTTATACAAGGGGACTAGTATAATGTGTGCTGTTCTGCAGAGGGACCTGAGTAATATTAAATCATTTTCATGACATGTCTTTATATGACCAAACAAGATACAGACCTCTTCTTTTACATCAAATCATCTTAAAAAAATAATTTCCTTGGTTTGTATTATAACCTTTGTCCTTTTTTTCTTAACAAATTCTGCCTATTTAACCACATAAATCACTCACTACATATTAGATTGAGCTCTTTGTTGATATTCTTTCCAGAAGCTTCCTCCTCTAATACAGAGGCAGCTCGTACTCTTCAGTTCCTTTTGGGTGCTAGGAGAACATGTATAATAAATAACTACACTAAAATGTAGCTTTTCACACCTCTGAAACAGAGAGGAGAAGGTGGCTGTGGACTGACACCAGTATCTCATTCTTGTTTCCCTTACTTTGGTATCTGATATTTGATGTGGATATTGATGTGGGAATTAATTCCCAATCTAAAATCAGAGGCAAAAATGAACCTTCTCAAGCCATTGCTTCCTCTTTCATGTACTGTTCCCTAGAAAATTTGAACACGTTGTTATGCACTTTTTTCTTTTCTAAAAAATATATCCCCTAAATCATCCTTGACCTTTCCTACCTTCTTACTTATTAGCACTTGAGGATGCTAAAGTTTGGAAGCCAGACTGATGATTTTTTTTTATGGTGTGGGTGTTTTGGGAGGTACATGTGGAGATTTCTCTATAACTTCTAATTTCTTCAAGTCTATTCCCAAGTTCTATTTTTCTTTCTGTATGTGTTTCCAAGTCATTGTCATTAACATGCATGAACTCTTGAGTAGTCACTTGAGAACCAGCAGTCTTTTACATCTTTAAAATAGGAATAATTTTTCTGAGTATTAAAAATATAACCTAAGGTTAGCTTGTAGGTTATTTCTTTATTATACCCTAAGTCAATTGTATACGAGATGAACAAAATTTTCTTAATAGACTTTCTTTTTAATTTTTTTTAATGTTTATTTATTTCTGAGACAGAGAGAGACAGAACATGGGTGAGGGAGGAACAGAGAAAGAGGGAGACACAGAATCCGAAGCAGGTTCCAGGCTCTGACGCGGGGCTCAAACTCAAACTCACAAACCGTGAGATCATGACCTGAGCTGAAGTCGGTCGCTCAACCGACTGAACCACCCAGGCGCCCCCTTAATAGACTTTCTTTATACCATTTATATCAATATGGAAAAAAATAAGAGTAGAAAACTGTCTAGAAGATGGGAAAAGACACATTTACAAATGTGTCTTGCTCAAGTATATAACACCAATGTCAGAATTGTGTGCCAAATTAAAAGTATTATTCAAATCTTTCTGCTCTTACCAAAGATTTAGATAGTGCTCACTTCTAAGCATGTATTCTGTGCATCGCACACTCTCATGTTGTTTTAACCAATGTAAAATACAACATATACCATTTCAACTCCTACATGGACATTCTGCCTAAATTAGTTTAACCGAAGTGCTAGTATCTAATGTTTTCTCCTCCATTGTGAAACATGTATGTGAGAGCTCCTTTCATTGTCTGAATGGATCAAAACTGATAGAATAGCTTTCCGTTGACTTCTTTATACACTTTTAAGAAGTTATAAAATGTAGAGTTGCATAGCCTTGTGATAGATACATGTTTATGCCATTTTCAGATGAGGATAATAACATGCTGTGTCCCTTTCCCAAGGTCGCAGAACAGTGCTAAACTCAAGATTCAAACCTTTTTTTTTTTTTTTTTTCCTACTGCAATGAGCATTCTATTTCCACTTTCTTAAGTAAACAATGAAAACCAGTAGCTTTACAATTGCAGCTTGGAAGTAGTTCAGAAATTATACAAATAATACATTGTGTCATATCAAAAATTGAAATTTAACCAAATGAAGAATCAAACCAAATGTTTGAACATTCTGTTGAAAGAGGTTGAAGCAGCTTTTAATACAGATTATCAAACCAGCTGCCATTTTGACTCTGCATAAGACAACCATAGAATTATACAGTGTTGAGTGTTTTTCCTCAAGAACCCTGCCCTTCACCTTTACAGAGACTGCACATTGAACCACTGTCTCACTCAAAATTTTCTCTATTGCCTTACCCCTGACTTTTTGCAGGTGCCTTGCTTTCATGATAAAATTTCTCAACAAATTAGGTATACAAGGAATATACCGCAACATAACAAAGTCTATAAAAGCTAAATCTACAACTAACATCATATTCAACAGTAAAACAAGGTGGCTTGTTTTCAATTTTGTGTATAGGCATTTGGCTTTATATCAGGTTTAAGAAATTACAAACAGTAACTCAAGGAGAATTTCTAGATATTGACTTTTGGGGGCATATGCAGTTTTATTGATTAAATGTTACTAAATTCCCCCCTAAAAAATTTATACTAATTTGCATTCAAAATTGCATTGTTGAGAGTCCCTTTTTCACTTGAACTTCACCCAGAGAATGTGTTGTCATCTTGTTTCATTTTTGCCAATGAAAAATAGTATCTTAGTGTATTTGCATGTGCATTTCTCAAATTCAGGGTGAGGCTGAACATTTTCCTTATTTTTAAAAAAATTTTTTAATGTTTTATTTATTTTTAAGACAGAGAGAGACAGAGCATGAGTGGCGATGGGGCAGAGAGAAAGAGGGAGACAGAATCTGAAGCAGCTCCAGGCTCTGAGCTGTCAGCACAGAGCCCGATGTGGGGCTCAGGCTCACCAACTGTGAGACCATGACCTGAGCTAAAGTCGGGCGCTCAAACGACTGAGACACCCAGGCGCCCCAGCATTTTCCTTATGTTTAAACACATTTTGCATCTTTCTTGTGAGCTGGTTTTGTCTTTTGCTTATTTTTCTACCATGTAGTTGGTCATTATTACAAACCCACTAAATGGGTAAGATTCTGTATAATACCTATGATTATATGATATTACCACTCTATCTGTAATGCACTTTACAAACATTTGCACTCAGTTTGTCAGTTTTCTTTTGAATGTATTTATGGCAATTATTTTCTATGTCACATTTATCGTGTTTTCTTTTATTGTATTTGGATTTTGAACTATAGTTTCTAAACCTTCACATGTAAACAGGACAGGTTATAGTAGAATTCACACATGTTATTTTGTAATATGGTTTAATTTTTTATATTTAGACCTATAAATCAATTGAAATTTATCCTTGTGTATTGTGAGGTATGTATCTAACTTGATCCTTTTTGACAAATGGTCACCCACTATCTTTGGTTGAGATACTCCTTTTATCATCATATATAGATTTCATATTTAGTATTTATTTTGTTCTATAAATTTTTGTTTTGTTGTTTAATTCTGCTCCATTGTTGCCTTACTTTATATCTCTTTGGAGATTTATAATCTCTGGATTAATTCTTCTGCTTTTATAAATTATATGATCTAAAAATCCTTGAAATCATCAAGGGTATTTTATTTATTAATCAAGTCTTATACATTTACTCACATATCTTTTTCCAGATATCTAGTGTCACTTTTAGTATGCAAATGCAGGTCTATTGTTTTTTGAAACTTTCTTGGATTTCAATTTTAAATATTAGTACTGTTCCATTTTATATTTTTTGCCTGCATTCTCTTTCAGCCACTTTCTCTTGATCTTTTTAATTTATTTATCTCAATTTCATTTCATTGACATTTTTTTCTCCATTCCTTCAATCCCTTATTAGATTTTCATTTGCATCTTTTTTTCATCAACATTATTAAAATTAATCCTAAGGTCTGAGATAATTTTTGCCTTTTTCTTTCATTGATTTTTAGATTAATCAGGTATTTCTCTTTTTAAAAATGCTTCTTTATTATCTGATTATTGTTTTACATTTTAATTTCTCTGTTAAGGTGTTTTTTTCAGGGGCACCTGAGTGGCTCACTCAGTTGGGCGTCTGATTCTTGATTTCAGCTCAGGTCACGATCTCACAGTTCATGAGATTGGGCCCTGCGTCAGGCTCTGCACTAACAGTGTGAAGCCTGTTTGGGATTCTTTCTCTCCTTCCCTCTCTGCCCCTCCTTTTCTTGTGCGCGCTCTGTCTCTCTCAAAATAAATAAATAAATCTTTTTTAAAAAATGTTTTTATTGCATCATCTTTAACTCATTTTGAAATGTTTAGCTTTATGTTTTTGTGTATATGGTTAATGTTCGTAGTTTCATATGAGGATATGGAGTTTCATCGATTTAAACACCTTGGTCCTCCTTTCCTGCTATATTATAATTTTGTTGTGTAGATTTCTATAGTTTTCATATAATCACTTGGAAAATTTTTGATGTTATGTAAGATGGAGTCTTCAGTGGTACTCTTGTATTTCTTTACTTTTGTTTCCTTTTCATTTTTGCTTTTGAGAAAGAGAGGGATTCTATATAACCTCTAATTTGTTTCTTCTTTTTTTCACAGTAGGATCCTAAATGCCCCATTTGCTAATTTTTTACTTCCTAAATGATTTCTAAAATTTCCTCTTAATCTTCTTTCCTAGAGGTAATGTTTCCAGATTGCAACCTCAGATGTCATGTGCTTTCCTGCAGTAATTGTTCTCAAACCGCGTGACTCTTTTTTGGTCTTGTACACTTAAAAGGAACTCTTCCCCCCCCCCCCTCTCTATTTGTAGTAATATTTGGCTCAGTTTTATACCTGCCACTGGCTCACCTCCTCTCTCTTTCCTGACATTCTTACTCCTGGCAAAGGTTTTCTGTAAAAGCCGAAAAGATAGCTCACTGGGGATAGGTGTTTTTTTCTTTCACCCACCCCTCCCTTTTCCCCCTCTCCTCCTCCCTGTTCTTTTCTTTCCTCTTCTTTTTCCACAGAGGTAATTTCTTTTTATCTTTTAATTACACATGAATTGGCTACTTTTCTAGTTCTATTTGTTTTTCTTGTTATGTATTGTTTCTGGAGAATATGTAGGATATGCCATTATTCTCCACTATTTATTTGAAAGTCTTACACACACTCACACACATTTGACTGTCATTATTTTTCCTGTAACTCATGAAATCATAAATTTGTAAAACTACTCAGAGTAAGAGTAATATTTTTACCTGATATTCCTGTCTGTAATCTTGTATCTCCTCCCTATTCAGTCCTACCAGGGAAAGCTCAGGAGCCTTCTTTTAGTAATGCCACTTCCCCACTCAAGTTCTCAATGGCATCATTATTCATCTTCAGATAAACTTACAATTCCACCCATGAGTTTTGTGGATTCCCAGGTTGCCCACTTTTCGTTCCATTCTGCTACCTTTCTACTGGCTCCATTTCCTTGCCACCTAGAAATCAGTTTTCCAGAATCATCTTGAGCAAGTGTCCTCAGAATACATTGACTCTGCACTGGCTACCTTGGTTAATGAGAAATCCCATTAATCCCTTTGTGACATTTTAATCCTTTCTTACTCTGTGTTTCTGTTACCTTGGCATCTGTATTTTAATATGGGTACTTAGCAGTCTTTAATTTCTTTCTACTGTCCATGCCATAGACAAAGATTTTTCCTTTGGCAGCTGTGCTCAAATAATATCCTAAATCTTCTCTTTGTACTATATCACTTATCCTTTGCAATGAGTATATGAGTTATATACTTTTACTAACCTTCAGTTTACAGATAAAAAAGAGAGGGGCGCCTGCATGGCTCAGTCAGTTGAGTGTCTGACACTTGATTTTGGCTCAGGTCATGATCCCAGAGTTGTGGGATTGAGCCCTGTAGAAC
Source organism: Leopardus geoffroyi (assembly GCF_018350155.1). Classification (NCBI taxonomy): domain Eukaryota; kingdom Metazoa; phylum Chordata; class Mammalia; order Carnivora; family Felidae; genus Leopardus; species Leopardus geoffroyi. The sequence continues at coordinate 122,236,999 of NC_059328.1, read as the reverse complement.
CTGCTTGGGATTCTCTCTTCTGCCGTCTGCTCCTTTCCTCAGCTCACATGCTCTCTCTCTCTCTCTTTTTCTCTAAAAGTAAAAAGAAAAAAAAAAAAGAAAGAGAGAGAGAAACAAAATTAAGAGTGATGAAGTAACTGAGTTCAAATAGCTAGTAATTGATAAAACTGGGTTTTGGACCCAGGTAGACTGCTTTCAGAGCCTGAACTCAAAACTGCTAATCTGTTTGTTGCAAAGGATGAATGTATTTCATTGATTTTGAAAAGGTGAAGAAATTTAAAACCATATCCCAAGCTTTAAAATGACAAATGTTTGCCTGAAAGTACAGTAGGGAAATGAGGTATCTGATTTTAATTAAAAGGCAATAGTATGCTATAGTTCATATATTAAATAATTACAATTCTCTAGTGTCAGTGGTTTTGAAAATTAATTTATACTTAATGAGATATATCCAAATATTAATTATGCTTTGAGAGGGAGAGGGATTAATACAGAACTCATTAATAGATCACATTGATTTATTTTAATATGTACTTATATCATGTCTGCATGATTTAAAGGATATTTTTTGGTTTATTTGGTGCAAGAGTTACATGATCCAACACTAAATGTTCAGTAGGGAAGTACACTATAGTCTGATTAATTTACTTAACAGAGGTAAATCTGGCATGGACCACCATTGATATGTATTCACAGTCATACGCATATGCAAACTACATAAATACCTGCCCAGGCTGGGGTACTGTAAAGTTATCAGAGTCAGAAATTAGGGAGAACCTAAGTGGTTTCATTGACATTGGCTTATGATCACAATCCTATTCTTGTTGTTATTATTATTAACATGTATTAATTTACTACATCTAAGAACCAATATTAATTTGAAATAAAGTGATAATGTACAATGTTTGAGTACTAATTATTCAAAATACAATACTTAAAATGATCAGGAAATAAATGTTCATATCACCAAATTCTGTTTAAATCAGGCTTATTGCAATTGAAATTACCTTACAATGATGTGTGTAAAATAGAGACTGAGGCCAATGGCCTGAGGAGAAAATTTTATTTAATATATTTCTTCTAGCATTAAAGTGTTGCTTTCTGAAGAGTCTTTATTCCTGCAGAGAAATCAAGACAACTGGAAAACCCTTGTCTTTCATGCCTGCTGTTTTCTTACTTTATGGAAGTGACATTCATCATTGGTTAGTTGATAGAAACTGAGCAATAAAAGGTTCTGAGACCACATCTGCAGAACCAAAATAACAGAAGGCCTTAAAATATTCCCATGAACTCAAAATAGTCAAAATAGAATAAAGGAGGAAAATCCTAAATCCATATTTACGTACATTGGCCCAATAGTTTCAATGACACAGTTGTAAAAAGTCATTCTTTACTGTGCTAGACATTTTCCGTATATTTCAAAAGTAAAATGTTTGACTGGAATTTCTGGTATTAAATATTCTGGTATTTCAAATGGAGTCTATGCTTCAGGTTCCACATAGAATCAATGCCCACAAATTCTCCCTCTCTGTGCACCTGTTTCATTTGAACTTCATTCTCTATGGTAGGGATTTCCTCTTAAATCACCTCTCCATCTGCGATTTTGATTGGTCGTCTTCAAATGCGTGACAAATAGTTGTCCTGAGTTAATGCTGCAGTGTCATTATTCTAATTTCCTAACAGGAAAGCATCAATTAAGGTTGAAAAAGATCTGAAAATAAAGTTCTTTTGTTAAAAGTACTGATTTAGAAATGCTTTTAAGTATACTTATTAACCAAAATACAGAAATGGATACTGAACTCCTACATGACCTAACACTCTAAGTAACTTGAGTAAACAGATGAACGTAAATAAAATAATAGAAAAGGACAAGCATTTCCCTCAAGATATTCATGTCTCACATACTGCCTTGTATCATTCTTTGCTGTTATTGAAGCATTTCACATGTCCTTTGTTGACTCGCTCAGCCCTGCCACCTGAGAGGGGGGTTTGTGGGTATTAGCCAGAGTGTGAATCAGGATGTGGAGATTCAGAGTCAGTCCTTGCCCCTGACACCCACACACCTACTTAATGTTTGAAGAAGCTGGGACTTGTTCCCATGTCACTGCACTCTTAGCCTGGTCCATTTTACTCAACTCACTAAGGAAGCAAAATAATTAGATCCATTGAGACATTAGGTATGAGTCAAGGAAATGCAAGAAATTTCAAAGCATTCAGTCCCTACATCACCTTGAATGTTGCCAGTATGTTTAATCCAATATGCAACGTGTAGAAATGTGTTAGGAATAGCAGTGAACTGAAAACAGGCAATGACACGGTGTCACTTTGCATTCCCTTAATCCCAAGGATCCTGCCTAAGAGGGCTGAACCCTCTTTTGTTCAAAACAACCTGTAGACTGGAGGGTATTTTTTTCTGATTTTAGAAGAAATCTGTTTTCATTATGGAAAATTTAAAAAAAAATTAAAAAGAAATCGAAAATCACTCCTAATCTCAAGCCCAAAAAGAACCCCCTGAACAATGTTGATGTATTTTCCTCCAAAATCTTCATATGCACATGGATATGTAAATATATGTGTGTATGTATGTTTTATAAAATGAAATGTGCACTCCCAAATGGGGATATAAAGTAAATCATTTTTACCTTCCAAACCAAATTATGAAGGGCCATTCTTCTACTGACAGTCATATCATTCAATTTAAATAGAAAGTTTTGGGGCACCTGGGTGCCTCAGTTGGTTGAGTGTCTGACCGTTGGCTTTGGCTCAGGTCATGAGCTCATTGTTTATGGGATTGAGCCCCACGTTGGGCTCTGCACTGGCATTGTGGAACCTGCTTGGGATTCTCTCTCTCCCTCTCTACCCCTCCCCAGCTTGTGCTCTCTATCTCTCTCTCTAAATAAATTAACATTTAAAAAAGAAATAATATTTTATCCAGCTATTGTCTGAACAAACTAAAGCTATCTAATTGCAGTATTATGTAATCTTTAAACAGCTTGCTATATTTACAGATCAAAGTGTAACACAACACCTGGGTTGCTACAGAGATGTCTAAATTTCATCAAGATTAAAGAATTAACAATAAGTAAATTTGTTTCATAAGGATGTTAAAGATTTACCGTAACTTACATACCTACAAACATTTCTTGCATGAGTTTTGTGGGACAGATACAGGTGCAAGATACTATGTGCCTCCAATTTGCCATGTTTTCCCGTCTCATCTGTTTTATTCTTCTGATGTATCCTCTCTACTGATCTATTTCTTCAGTTTAGAATTATTAGTGAAAGTGTTATATTCTTTAAACTTTCCAACGTGGCCTGCCAAAATGATAATGTGATGGGTACACACATACATGTACACAGACATGATGTGTGCATGCATATATATTCATTCATATCTATCTTTATGTATGTGTGAACATATGTTAGTGAAGATTTTTATGGTGTTCACGGGACAGAATTAAGGTCATCTGATCTATGTAAGAGCCACCATACAGACACATTTTTTTAAATTGCCTGAGCGTTTGGGGAGGATATTTCTCTAGCGATCTAGAACCTTAACACTAGGCTATTGGTTTGACAGAGTCTTTAAGAAATCACTCTGTTATTAGTGAGACAAAAGTTTACCATTATTATGTTGGTTTTTTAAAACTATTTTTGAAAAACTTTGGGGGCAACTTTGGTTTGGATCTTATGGGAAATACCTGACCTATGTTGGCCATGAGTATTTCATGTTGCCATTGGTGAGAAAGAAGGTGAAGAAGAAAGTGTAACTAGAATTGCATCTATAACAACACGCTGAAGGTGTACAGATTATTGCTTAAGTTATGTCTTGGTGCTATGTTAGAGTCTTGGAAAAAGGCTGGCCTTGTCCTTTGGAGGTAATTTAAGCCGAATTTGGTAGTAACATTCCCAAGAAAGCAGACATGTTAGAATGCTGACTGTATGTCAGACAGAGCTAGAACTACAGCAGTCAGAATTTATAGATCTTCACTTTATAGTTCTGCTCATTAATATGACTCCACCAGATTCTGACAACTAATCTAGCTCCTATTTGGTACTAATAGGTTTGTCCACTCTCTCCCATGAGAAGCAGTGACTTCATGACCCTAGAAGCGTCAAAGGACCTGAAATAGGCATTCACTATTTTTATAGATGAAGTTCATAGCTGACATAATATAAAAAATGTAATTTCAACAACTGACTGGAGTTAATCATTGTCGTCGTTGTCGTCATCGTCATCATCAATACAGGCTGAATTGTGCCCACCCCCAAATCCCCATGTTAAAGCCCAACCCCCAGTATCTCAGACTTTGACTCTATTTGATGGCAACAAAAGCTGGCAGCATAGCTCCAACGCCTCACTTGTTTTCAGATAGTCAGTGAAGCCAATGCCTTTGGCCTCTGAGGGGTTTTGTTACTTTAACATGAAAAACTGTCATATAAAAACAGGGAGGGGGACAAAACAGAAGAGACTCATAAGTATGGAGAACAAACTGAGGGTTACGGGAGGGGTGTGGGAGGGGGGATGGGCTAAAGGGTAAGGGGCACTAAGGAATCTACTCCTGAAGTCATTGTTGCACTAGATGCTAACTAATTTGGATGTAAATTTTAAAAAAAATAAAAAAAGAAAACAAGTTAACATTAAAAAAAACTGTCTTCAAATTATGGTCCCATTTTTTGCACTTCATTGGGACATCCAGCTTAACTGTAGGAATGCTGCCAATGACAAAATAAATATGGAAAGTAGCAACTTTTTTTTTGCAGCAACTCTAGATCCCCTTCTGGGGAAGAAACAAACCACTAAAACTGTCATGGTCATGGTTAACTGGCATTTCCTGTTAGAGCTGCTCTCCAACTAGGCCCAGAGACTCACTGAGGAATTGAGTGATAAGGTTATATCCAGTCCTCAGAGGAGCAAGGATGTGGATAATGAGTAACATTTATCCTAGGGAAACTGATCAAGGAAGAGAAGCCATCTTATAAAAAACAAGTCCAGGAAATCTGCATACTCAGAATTATGATTTGAGATGCTAATCCAGAAGTGTGTTTTATTGGTCTATTTAATTTGATTTGGGGAAAAATCTCCCATAAGGATTTGGGGATTTTCAGACCTAAGACACTGGCATAAAAAGTAAAGTTGGATTTTACTATATCAGTTGCCCCTGTGGAATCAGTTCATCAAGGCTCCTTATAACCAAAGCAGTGTCTTTCAAACTTTAATGTCTTTAAGAATTATCTAGAGAGCTTGTTAAAATGCCACAGGTTCAATAGATTCTGATTTATCTGGTCATGACTGGGACCCAGAAACCAGCATTGTATCAAGCCTTTCTTCCCTGACGTAATACTTTTTTCTAACGCATTGTGTTTATTATATACCAGACACTGTTATGAGTATTTTATTAATGTTAACTTCTTTAAAATCAGAAAACACTACATTTTGTTAACCTGTATTTTATAAGAGAAATGGAGGCAGAGTTTGTTTGTTTTTGTTTGTTTATTTTTTTGTTTTGTTTTTTAGCTAAGGACATAATGCTGGTAAGCAGCAAAGCTGGGATTTGAATACAGGCTTTGGTTCCTGAGCCTATGCTCTTGGCCACTATATTATGTGGCCACCTCCTTTTGATGCAAACTTTCCAGCATTCAGGGTTTGAGAAACACCACAGTAAAGAGTATTTACATAGATGTAATAACTGACCCCATAAAGTAAGGGATTCCTATCAATCATGTATATTTGTTTGTCATCAATAAGCATTTATTGAACAAATATACATTGTACAGATATGGATAATGAGGCCCAAAGAGGTTAAATTCTGTGATCAAAGTCAAATTTCTAGAAAGTGGCAAAGCAAAGATGTGCATGCAGGCAATTGGTCATAGAGCCTGTGTTCTTATTTTTTATACATTTAGTCACCCGAGAAAAACATGAGGACCATGACTGACTCTCCTGTTTTAAAGTACTGGGGCTTATGTCTTCTTAGTGGAAAAGCTGAATGCTCATGCACATGTCTCTTTCTGTCTATGATCAGTGTGCCCAACTCAGGTGTAGAAAAAGTTAGTATTGTTACATGCGTTATGTCATTTTACTTTATAATGGGCCAGTGAAATGGGGCACTGTTCTATGGATGAAATTAAATCTCAAGGAGTTAGTTATTTCCTTAAGGTCATATAGCAAAAATGTCCTTGAATCAGAACTAAGGCCCAGGTTTCCAATTTCTGACCTGATCATTTCACTGCCAGCTTCTTGCTTAGAGCCACACATACTACTGAAGTCTCTTATACAAAATAATACCCTGCTAAACAGAATTGACAAGCCACTGACTCATACAGAATTGTAGGTATAAGAACAGAGTTCTCAATGATACCCACAAATGATCAGATTGCTTGCAGTTAATTTTACTCAGCAGTGCTAAAAGGTTCTAGGAAGTTGAACAAGGCCGTCTGGTCATTTGAGGATAGGCATGTAGTGGTAAAGTGGGCCTGAATGTTACTGTGAAACCAGAAGCTGGCTTGCACATGACTAAGGGGAAGTGGAAGGTAAGACACAAGCATCTTTTCTGTAGGAATGCCTGTTGTCCTTATCACAAATCGCAATGACATGAAACCGAAACATGGATCTAGAGGTTTTAGGCCCAGGAAAATAATAGACTCGTCATCCTCAGTGGTCAACATTAAGATTTCATATTTTCTAGCATGTTTTAGCTTCATAAGCTCTGTTAATAGCAGTTGGACATATTTGAATCCCAATACAAAAGACCCAGTGAGGTTAGTGGATAAAGTAGCAATCCCCTTCATTGTAAATTTGGAACAGGATTTCTTAGAGATGTCAATGGCTTATCTAATATCTCATAGTTAATTTTACTCAGTCTCCTGATGCCAAGTCTGTCCTTTTGTCACCCATCTGCAGTTGGGAGTTCAGCTGGTTCATGCCTGCCATGTACTAGGCCTTGAGGCAACATTAGTTTTCTCTTTTCTTTCTTTCTGCTAATTAAATTATTTTATTATCTTAAAGTTTTCTGAAATGATCAGGCATTGTAATCTTTATTTTTATGAAGGAGAAACTGAAGCTCAGAAAGCTTCTGTAACTGAACCAAATAAAAGTTTAAGCCCAGCAAGCAAAGAATAGGGGAAATGGTACACTGAATATTTGCATTAGGTTTTACATGTTGCAGGTCACATTACAAACAAGATGATTTTCCTCTTAGACCTCTCTCTGTTGTCAGGACTACTAGGAAATTAATTCCTTCGTGGTCCTCTTTGAATCATTTGCACTTAGAATTATTTCATTCTACTCTACTTATTTATTGTTATATAAGAAAACAATCTCAGGGGCGCCTGGGTGGCTCAGTCGGTTAAGCGTCCGACTTCAGCTCAGGTCACGATCTCGTGGTCCGTGAGTTCGAGCCCCGCGTCGGGCTCTGGGCTGATGGCTCAGAGCCTGGAGCCTGCTTCCGATTCTGTGTCTCCCTCTCTCTCTGCCCCTCCCCCATTCATGCTCTGTCTCTCTCTGTCCCAAAAATAAATAAACGTTAAAAAAAATTAAAAAAAAAAAAAAAAGAAAACAATCTCCAAATTTAGTAGCATAGAACAATGGGATTTCATTATGTATCATGGTTTTTATGGGTCAGAAATTTGGGTAAGGAGATTATTCTTCCTTTGGACATCAACAGAGATTACTTGATGTTAGTCGGTTGCAAATGTGCTGGATTGGAAAGTCCAACAAGGATTCTCCTCAGTGCCTTGGAGGAGATAGTCTTTTGGAATGGATGGTACCTTAGGAGTAGATGGATGGGAGGCTGCGTTCAGCTGGGACTATTGACTAAACACCTCACGTGCCCCTACAACATGGTGGTCCCACAGCAGTTGGATTTCTTACTTGGTTGCTCAGGGCTTCCAAAGAGAGTGTCCCAAGAGACAGGAAGCTGATAGTGGATTATAGCCTGGGGACAAAGCTAGTAGCATCACTTCTGTATTCTACTGCTCAAAGCAGTCACAGGGCCTGTTCAGATTCAAGGGATAGAGTGTAGACACCATGTTTCAATGAGAAAAACGACAGATAATTTGCAGCCATCTTTAAATATTCTTATTTTTTATGTTTCTACTCAATAATGTTGAGCATGCAGCATCTAACATGGTTAGTCTAACCTATACAGCATAGAGAAGGAGGGTAATGAAACCCGGAGAGTGATAAGCATTAGAGGGTATTTCTTACCTCTGAGGAGAAAGAGTTCCCTAGGCAAAAAGAAAAAACTTAAATAGTAGTTGGTCTTTGCTATTCTTCTAATATTTTTGCTATCAACCTGTGGGGTGGAAGTATTGGCAAATATATTGAATAACTGAATTCTTTTCCAGCAGCCATTTCCTGCCACAGCCATATCCATGAGGTTTCCTAAGTCAGTGGTTTCAAACTTGCTGTAATTCTGAATCATACTATTTTGTTTACCTATTTTTAACTTTAATTGAGCCTATTACACACACACACACACACACACACACACACACACACACACACACACACAACTATTTACCATTATAAAGCTTTGACTCTGAGCCTGAACTAGACTAGAAAATATGAGTTGCAAGAACTACTTTTGTTCTCTGGTATAAGATCAAGAACAGCATTTCTCAAGTTGCAGTGAAGTGAAGTGTTAAGTAACAAGCACAAAATATGAAGGTTCCTGCTATTTTGGGGAATGCTGTAATTGACAACCCATTTTTTGAAAATTCACAAAGTTCATATTAGTATATAAAAGTCATTGAGGAAACCAGTTTTACTCAGCGTTAGAATGCTTTTTTCCATGGGCCTCCTGTATTTCATTCAACATATAACTATTATATGCCTACATTTTGCCAAATCTTGTGTTATACCTTGGAATGAGAGCAGTGAACAAAGCAGATGTCAGCCCCTCCCTCAAAGGTTATACAGTGTAGTAGGAGAGCCAGGCATCACCCAGGCTCTAAAAAGTCAGTGCCTCCTTTGCACTAGTCGTATTTCAAGTATTCAGTAGCCACTTGTCCCAATGGCTTCTGTAAAGAATAGTGCAAAATAAAACCCTTCTATTTTTGCAGAACATTCTCTTAGACCACCTTGCTCTAGATCAGGGTTCCTCAAGTAATAGCCCATTGGCCATACACTGTCTCATATTTTGCTGCATATTTTTAATATAATTTATTGTCAAATTGGCTAACATACAGTGTGTAAAGTGTGCTCTTGGTTTTTGATTCATCGCTGTGAGTCATTGCTTACATACAGCACCCAGTGCTCATCCCAACAGGTGCCCTCCTCAATGCCCGTAACCCATTTTCCCCTTCCCCTGCCTCATCCATCCTCAGATTATTTTCTGTATTCAAGAGTCTCTTATGGTTTGCCTCCCTCCCTCTCTTTCTATACTATTTTTCCCCTCCCCTTTCCCGATGGTCTTGTGTTAGGTTTCTCAAGATCCACATATGAGTGAAAACATATGACATCTGTCTCTGACTGATGTATTTCACTCAGCCTAATACCTTCCAGTTCCATCCATATTGCTGCAAATGGCATGATTTCATTCTTTCTCATTGCCAAGTAGTATTCCATTGTATATATAAACCACATCTTCTTTATCCATTCATCAGTTGATGGACATTTAGGCTCTTTCCATAATTTGGCTATTGTTGAAAGTGCTGCTGTAAACATTGGGGTACATGTGCCCCTATGCATCAGCACTCCTGTATCCCTTGGGTAAATTCCTAGTAGTGCTATTGCTGGGTCATAGGGTATTCTCTTTTTAATTTTTTGAGGAACCTCCACAGTCTTTTCCAGAGTGGCTGCACCAGTTTGCATTCCCACCAACAGCGCAAGAGAGTTCCCTTTTCTCCACATCCTCACCAGCATCTGTTGTTTGCTGAGTTGTTCATTTTAGCCACTCTCACAGTTGTGAGGTGGTATCTCAGTGTGATTTTGATTTGCATTTCCCTGATTATGAGAGACATTGAGCATCTTTTCATGTGTCTGTTGGCTATCTGGATGTCTTCTTTGGAAAAGTGTCTACTCATGTCTTCTGCCCATTATTTGTTTTTTGGGTGTTGAGTTTGGTAAGTTCTTTATAGATTTTGGTTACTAATCCTTTATCTGATATGTCATTTGCAAATATCTTTTCCCATTCCGTCAATTGCCTTTTAGTTTTGTTGATTGTTTCCTTTGCTGTGCAGAAGTTTTGTATCTTGATGAGGTCCCAATAGTTCATTTTTGCTTTTAATTCTCTTGCCTTTGTAGATATGTCATTGCTGCATATTTTTTTAAAGGTTCAGAAATATATGATTACTGAGCCAAAAGCTAAATAAATATAGTTTGTTTGAGAAATGTCTAGTTCTATTCCATGTTTCATTTCCAACAGTTATGGAAGAAAGCCCCTGGCTTCCCACAGGCTTACCAAGTTGTCCAACATAGAATTCTGATTGTTCTCTCAGGGGAAAAAAATGTTGCTTAGTATAATTTTAATTGCCCTGTTATTGTTGTGAACTTGAGCATCTTTTCATACATTTAAAGAATATTTTTAATTTATTTTACTCTGAACCATCTCATCATATCTTGGGCCCATTCTTTTTTTCAGTTTGTTGATTTTATTCTCCTCAATTTCTTGAAGCTCTTCATGTATTAGGTATATTAAACTTTTGTCTGTGATATAATTTGTAAGCATTTCCTGAGATAGAAGTTACAATTATTATTCTATGATACAAATATTTGTCCCAATTTGTCATATTTTGCCTAGATATTTTTATGGCATGTAAAAGAGTTCAAAAGTTTATGTAATCAGATTTATTGACCTTTTCCATCAGTGCTTTTGGAATCTTAGACACAGGGAATTTCTTATGTCTACAAATATGAAAAATATAAACAACATTAAAAAATACTTGAATAATTTTGCTTCAGTTTTATTTATGACTCACTGGGAATTTACTCATTGGGAATGCACTTTGAGAATTGATTCATGTTTTTTTTTTTCAATTTTTAGTTTGGTTATCCAGTTGTTTGTGCATCATGTATTTACAAGTTTATCTTCTTATTTGAAAACTCATATTTATCATTCATTGATACAGTCTATCTTTCCTTTTAGTGTTTATTTCACTTTCAAGAAATGCAGGGGGTGCTGGTTAGAGGGGAGTACATTTCAGGAACTCAGTATGTATTTGTTATATAAATGAATGAATAAAAGAATGAATTCCCTGAACCGTGGCAGGGATTTGTGTACTCAAGTTTAAATACTATTCCTCTGTACAATTACAGTTAGGGCAACTAAAAATGAAACATACATAGAGATCTCCAGATCCCTCCCTCCAAAAAAAGTCTCGGACTACAAAAAAGACTCAGATAAAACTGCAGATCTGATTATTAAATAAAATAAATTAATATATATTAAATTGATGATATGAGAAAGAGCCTGATCAGTTGGATATTAAATATTAAAGAGCTTTTAAAACGACATCCCCAATTGTGAGTCTTCATTCATTTGGCCAACTAAGGTTCATGTTATACTTCCTCCATAGTTGACCAGTCTATGAAAAATTCTTTAAATGACAGTTTTTTGAGAACTCATAAAAAAGCACTTAATAATCAGAAAGTTCCCACTAGAAGTCACTAAAGCCATGAAATGCCAAATCCACTCTGGCTTGCTTTTTGATAGATGACTCTATTAAATTGTTTCATAGAAATCAAATATTATTATATAATACATTTTTATTTTAGTGGCACATGATTCAGTCTTCCATGTTGTTTATGGGATAAATCAGATGAGCATGGCTTAAAATTGTTCACTTAATGTGAAGCAAGGTGGACAACCACAGACTAAGTACTGATTAAAGTCTGAGGTCAATCCAGAGGGAAAGCTCTTGAGATCATTTTCAGAACTCTGTTCAGGCTCCTTTTCACTATCTGTCAATAACTTCAGTAACACAGAAATGGCTTTAATAAAAAATGTATATAGTTTATAGTCAATTTAAATCTGGAATAGGAAGCAAATATGAATTCTAGAAACACTACTCACATTCTAAAGGCTGACATGCCACAACAAAGCAAACAAAAGGAAATCTAACCAAAATCTAACTGGATTGGCAGACCATGTTTTAAGAAAACATTTATAAAAGTACATGTGTAGGGAATCTAGGGTTGCAGCAGCTCAAGAAAAAAAAATGTTTAACCAAGCAAAATTTCAAGTTGTGTTGACACTTTAAGTTCTAAGATATAAGTAGTAATGTCCTAAAAGTTCCCTTCATCTTTGCCAAAATATTTGCCAGTATCCTAATAGATTATTCCTGCCAAATACTTTCCTCAACAGACATTTATGCAAGTGAGTATCTCTGCTTTTATATGTTCATCTATTCAACAAAACAGAGTGTGTCCTGTAAAGCATGATAGCGTTGCCTACATTATAACATGTTTCACTGTGCACAAAACTAATTATCTTCCTTTTCCTGCTGAGTCTCTCTCTCATTCTCATTTACCTTGAATAGCTGTGAGACCAATAGTGTATTGTAGAGTCTCAGGTTAAGGTGAAGCTCCTGCCTGTGTCATTCATGACTGAGGTGAGCTAGGAAAAATAACATGCAGAGCAAGATCAGGTCCCCTGATCCCTTGATCTTACCTACTAAAAGAGGTTGGAAGTATCACAAAAAGTTAGATCTTATGTTTTCTCAGTCACTGACACCCAAGTAAATATCATCAGAGTTTCCTAGAACTGTAATAAGAGGACACTGATAATTTGGATACTAATTTATTCTGCTCAGGTGTCTGCTCAGGCTTTCCTCATATCTGAAACACTCCCAAGTTCTTGCTTTGTTCCCTCTGCCTGCAACTACAGTCCTTATAAGAAGCCTGCCATTCCTTCTAAATTGGAAGTGATCTTATGTTCTACAGAACTTCAGTACTCATGACTACTTGTTCATAGTTTATCATATACCGTCTTATAACATCACATGGTTCAAAGAAGACAGGATTGCAGTCATGAGAGAAGGCTCGTCTCTGGAAAACACATGGTCTCTGAGTACCACATCTTCATTTGTAATTATAAAAGGTCGTACTAGAATATTATTAGAGGCGATATCAGTCTAAGACCGTATAGCGTAATGTTTGTATTATATTTAATTTTTTTAATTATCTCTTGGAATACAAATATCTTGTCTTCTTAAAAAGATTATGAGCTCTTTGGAAGCAAGGGAATATATGCATATATATTTATATGTATATATGTATGTGTATATATACACATACATGTATACAATACACATATCTATACGCACACATACACACACACACACATATATATGCATATACACATTTAATACAATATTAGTATCTTAAACTTTCACAGTAGGGAAGTGCCTGGGTGGCTTAGACAGTTAAGTATTGGAGTTTGCCTGGTCATGATCTCGTGGTTTGTGAGTTCGAGCACCACATTAGGCTTGCTGCTGTCAGCACACAGCCTGCTTTGGATCCTCTGTCCTCCTAAGAGTACTGATTTTTCCAGCTTCTGAACATGGTATATCCTCCTAAGAGTACTGATTTTTCCAGCTTCTAAACATGGTATATCTCTCTATACATTTAGTTTTTTTCTTTTAATTTTTCAGCAATTTTCTCTTGATTTCAGAGTACAGGTTTTGCACATCTTTTGTTAAATATATATATATATATATATATATATATATTAAATATATATGCATTATATTTTGTGTTCTTGTACACATAATTGTTTTTGAATTTTATTTGTTAGTAATATATAAAAACAGATTTTAAATATTAACCTAATAGCCACTGAGTTTGCTATAATTGCCAGTGATAAGAGTTGTTTTGCAGATTCTTGAGGATTTTTTATGTCAATAATCATATCATCCATAGATAAAGGCAATTTCACTTCCTTTCTTATGACTTTTTTCTTTACTCATTGCAATGGCAAGATTTTGTAATCTAGTGATGAACAGAAATTGTAAGAACAGACATCCATGCCTTGTTTCTGATCTTAGAAGGAAAGTGTTTAATATTTTATCAGTAAATATGATTTGGGCTGTGTAAGTATTTTTCATAGATTCTATTTATCAGATGAAATACATTTTCTTCTATTTATAGTTTGAAAAAGATTCCATCATAATGTTAAAATTGTCAAATTCCTTTTCTTTGTTAGATCAGATGGATATTCTTTTTTATAAACATGATAAATTATAAATTACAAGTGATTAATTACAAATAATTAATTTTCAAATAGTAAATTGACGTTGCATTCCTCAGAATATCCCCCAACATTGAATTGTTACTACTTTGTTAAGGATGTTTATGTAGTTTGCATGTGTGCTGTTATTTGCTTGTTTATTGTTATAGTTTTATCTGTTTTTGTTATCCAGTTATTGTCAAAGTCACAAAATAATTTGTGAAGTGTTGTCTTCTATATTATGCACGAGTTCGTGTATAATGATTTCATTTATTATTTACATGTCTGGCAGAATTTACCCATGGAGCTATGTGAATTTGCAATTCTTCTTGTAAGACGGTATTTAAATTTTTATGTTAAAAAATAAATATAACTAATAATATATATAATAATTACATAATTATATATAATTACATATAATATAATTAATTTATATAATTAACCTAGGGCTGTCCAGGTTGCCTATTTCTTTTTGAGTGAGCTTTCACAGTTGTTATTTTTCAAGGAATTTTTTCATTACATCTAAGGTGTCAATTTCTTGGTAGAATGCTGTATGTAATATTACTTCATCATTCTTTAAATGTCTGAAAGACCTTCTATTTCTGATACTAGTGATTTGTAGCCTGTCTATTTTTTGTTGAGTATTATGATCTTAATATTTTCATTGAACAAGTTTTGGCATTAGGAATGTTCTCTACTGTGTGCATCTTTTCCGTATGCTGGTTTTGCTCTTAGCATTAATATGTCTTTTCTTCTGTTTAGTTTGGGTTTACTTTGATCTTTTTCTGCATCCTATAGGTAATACTTAAAGGTGTACATTATCTCATAATTCCTCAGGCTTAGTTCATTTATTTGTTTTACATATATATTTTTTCTCACCTTCTGATTTAATGAAATCTGCTGATAGGTTTTCAAGGTGCAGTGGCCCTTTTCACTGGCTTCTTCAGTCTTCATTTTATTATGCTCAGTTATTTTAGATGCTTATTTCAGTTCTAACTTTTCCTCTTATTTATTTTTTATGTTGAATGTTGCTTTTTGCTGAGATTTCCTGTTTCAATTCATAATGAATACATTTCATTTACCTGAGAAAATGTAATTGCTTACCATCTCCATCTGATGATTCTGGCCTCTCAGCCATCCAATTTGTCATTTGCTGATTATCTTTTACCTTGGAATTGGGTCACTTTTTTGTTCTTTCTGTATCTAGTCATTTTGGATTGTATCCTGGACATTATGAGTGTTATGTTGTATAGGCTCTGGCTTCTGTCCTATTTTTCCCCCAAGGATTGTTTGTATTTATGTATTTCAGCAGGCAATTTATTCATTAAGTCTCAAATTATAGACTGTCACACCTTCAGTGCATAGTGACTTACACCTTCCTTGGTTTTTTTTTGTTTGTTGTTTGTTTGTTTGTTTTTTAATTCTCAGTTGTAAGTTGCTATAATTCTTTTCATCATCACTTACTTCCCACATTAGTGATTTAGTGATCAGCAAGGAACTTAGGCTGTTTATGCAGTATATTAATGGTTCACTGTCTCTGGATCTCTCCTTTCTGCCCTTTCCTCCTCTGCAGCCTTTCTTATTCCATGGCTCTTTCTCTAGTTCCTCTGACCAGTTATCATTTGTCTGTCTTTACTGAAATCACATCTACCACAAGGGTGAAGCACCAATAAAATGGGGATATATTATGTGCTTGTCATTTTTCTCCGCATTTTGACTCCCGTCTAGAAGCTCCCTTCTTTGTTCAACCTCCAAAGCCCTCAGCTAATTGCTTTTTGTATTTTATCCAAAATTTATTGCTTTTATTTACCTGAGGATAGGTTTGTTAGGAGCTCATTTCTCCATCAGAAAAGTACAAACTTCATACTCAATACTTTTTTAATAACTAAGAGAATAATGAAATGAATTTTCCCTCAAATGAAAGATACAGATTTAAGAAATTATGTCAGATTCTTTAGCATATATTTTGAAAAAGCACAATAACAATGGCATATTCTTGAAACTCTTATTTACATATCAATCCTATTAAATGCCTTAGTTGATTTCAATATATATATATTGAAATGCACAGGGCTAAATTGTTCAGGTAATCTTTTTTTGTGCATCTTTGGGGAAATGATTTCTGCCTGATTGCCTCTAAAGCATGGTTCATTCACATTTAATTAGCATAAGAGTGGGCCACTTATAACATTAATCCACAAAGCTGAATTTATAATTTGTAAGATATGGCAACTTTGAAGTTGACATTTCTTTTATATCAATGAGATTGCAGCTGCAGATGAAGTGCAAATGGCGTATTATGCAAAATAAAAGTTTAATTATGAGGGAAAACTTCAGTTGAATATTTCTGTTTGATTAATAATCCATAAGCAGATACCATCTAATTTAAATTTACACAAAAGCATAACTGCTGCTGAAAAATTGCTACAATTTAACAGAGACATGGATCTCACTCTCTTTCCCCTCTTCTCTGTGTATAGGCAAAGCTAGTAGTCACTTGGATGTGAACTGACCCTTTTAGAATTAAAACCTGGTGAATAGAAAAGCAGTAAAAACTTTAAGCAATTCTGTTTCATGTTCATTCACTTATGTACCTTATTCATATCTTTTTTTGGTGCTTATGAGGCTAGAATATATGTTTCGATTTTGGCTGAGATACTTCTTACAAGAGGAAAACATTTATTCATTCATTCAAACTTTTTTTTTAATATGAAATTTATTGTCAAATTGGCTTCCATAAAACACCCAGTGCTCATTCCAACAGGTGCCCTCCTCAATACCCATCACCCACCCTCCGCTCCCTCCCACCCCCCATCAACCCTCAGTTTATTCTCAGTTTTTAAGAGTCTCTTATGGTTTGGCTCCCTCCCTCTCATTCAAACTTTTTAAACCATGGCTGATATTCATGGGAATTGTGCTAGTTTGCTAAAGACCGTTTTGGTGTCTAGAATTGAACAAAGAATGTATTCAGGTAAAATGGGCTTCATGTAAAATATGATGGGTTTCAGTTTTCTCATTATCTGGACTTCAAAATTCTATTCACTTATCCTTAGGATTACTTTTGTTTTTGTTTTTGTTTCATTTGTTTGTTTTAGCAGCTCTATCACTCTTGTAACAACGGCGATACAAAACCAACTATCCAAGTAAAAATTCACGATTAAAGGCTATGTCTTTTTCACATTAAATACAGTCATATTGTCATGTGGGATTTACCACCTGAAACCTGTAATGCAGATAAATGATGTTATGTGTGTTCCTATTAAAGTTGATCATACTGACACAATTTGACTATTTGGCAGAAGTTCTATCTCATTAAATAGGAATCTATAGGGGCTAAAGGATGAATTATCACTTAGGTTAATAAGCATTAGATAGGGGTTAGAAAGTCTAATTCCTAACTAGTTGGGCTACACTAATTAATTGTATAACTTTAGGCAAATCATGTGACCTCTCAAGGCCTCTGGTTTCTTCAACTGTGAAATTGATATATTTCACATTAAATCACCTCTTAGATTTCTTTTTTTTCTCTCAAAAATTAACATTTCCATGAATAATACCCTGAATGCACGCAAGAATTTAACAGCCTCTGAGTAAAAGTCTAGTTTTCAATAGGATAGAAGGCTTTAAGCCATGATAATCTTCTCATAATCTTATTTACCTGTACATATTTTGAGGACTCAAAGGTCTATTAGACGTGGTCTCTGTCTGAGGAATGGACTACTTTTATGGAATGACAAGGTTGTACATAAGAAAATATAATGAATATTTCAAAAAGTGTTACAGGAATGTATACATTTCCAAAGCCAACATGCATTTTTAACTCAGAATCTTATAAAGACCTCATAATCAAATTTATGTCACATTAAATAGTTTATTTCAATCCTTTATTTTCTGTTTATCTTAACAATTGTGTGTAGTAAGGGAGATTATTTCAGTATCTAAAAGAATTTCTTCAAAAATACTTTCTTGGGCATTTCTCTTTGCCCTTTCAAGTAATATACATTTTGCCTTTATTTTTCTTTCTCTTTTTCATGTGAAGTGGCTGATCTTATGAGACTGTGTCTTTTATGAAAGGAAAAGAAGGTCTTCCTTGCAGGCATATGTTTTATGTGAAAAAAAAATGTATATATTTGCAAGGTTACATTTCTTCAAGGAGTCAGTCATTGTGCAGTCTGGGTACACACAGATCATATGACAGTGGCTGCAGGGAAGAAGTCAGAGTTTTGCAAATTGCTTTAACTGTATCTGCCAGGGATTCATCTAATGACACAAAAATGCCACTTAGTCACTGGCTCTTTTGAATAGCATTGCAGTGAATAGACATACATATACATTGGCATATGGCTGTCTTCTTATTTCCTTGAAGTAATTTCCATGAAGTATAATTATTATTAACTAGCTTGAAAGTAAATAATGTAAGATAAATTATTATAATTAATGTCCTTGATATACATTGATATATCACCTTCCAGAAATTTGGCACATTGCCTATTCTACCTGGAATGATTGTGAGCAATGTTTACTTTCATGTTTATTAATTCTAGGTATTATCACTTAAAAATAATTAATCCATATAAATTTTCCCATCTGATAACTGGAATATTGCAAAAATAAAGTCTAGGTTTTCATCAACATTTCCTAGTCAAGATACAGCCTGTCATTGTCTTCTACTTTTTTTAATGCTTATTTATTTATTTATTTAAAAACTTTTTTAATGTTTATTCATTTTTTGAGAGACAGAGAAACAGAGTGTGAGCGGGGGAGGGGCAGAGAGAGAGGGAGACACAGAATCTGAAGCAGGCTCCAGGCTCTGAGCTCTTAGCACAGAGCCCAATGCAGGGCTTGAACTCATGAACTATGAGATCATAACCTGAGCCGAAGTTGGATACTCAACCCACTGAGCCACCCAGGTGCCCCAAATGTTTGTTTATTTTTAAGAGAGAGAGAGAGGGAGACAAAGTGTGAGTTGGGGAAGGGCAGAGAGAGACAGAGACACAGAATCCGAAGCAGGATCTAGGCTCTGAGCTGTCACCACAGACCCCCACGCGGGGCCTGAACCCATGAACTGTGAGATCATGACCTGAGCCCAAGTCAGACGCTGAACCAACTGAGCCACCCAGGCGCCACATCCTCTACTTTCTTTAGATGGTGAACAAGGGCTCCATAAACTCTGTGAATTGTGACTTGGAAAAGGCACAAAAAGGAGTCCAGTCTCAACTCTGACAGTGGTAGTGACCAAGAAAATAAAACAGATCTGTTTACTCAGCTTTCTCTGTTCTCAGTGTCTGAAGCAGCAGGGGAGATAAGGTATGAGCTCATGTTCCTGCATAACATTTGGGCATGACAAAGCTTGACTAGAAGAACTTGGCCTCCCTTCAGCTATGTATTTCTTTGATTTTCCTGACAGCTATTACCATGTCAGCTTAAGAGCAGAGAAAAGGAGAAAAGTCACAGTCCTGCCACGTGCGATGCTGGCATGTTTTTAAAGCTGCACCTTGTGCAAAATAAACTGTAACCATTTCAGAGCAGTGATATTTCTTCCACAGAATTTTGATCAATGAACAAGTTTGGCCCACTATCCCAGAGGTGGGATAAGCACAGGGTCCATTTTTTTTCCTGTAAGGTAAAATATTTGTGACATCATTTTTGTCAGGAGACACTTACTAAACAATCTTTATAGACTCTACACTCCATGCAGAGCTATCTACACACAGTTAAACTAAGGTAAACACCTAGGAGTTTACTTCTTCAGAAAGACATAAAGGGTACCAACAAATGAATGCTGAATAAGAACATGCATTTATAAAGCCTTGGTTTATAAAAGCAGAGACGTCAATGTACCTTAGGTTGTTGGAGAACACAAAGAAAGGGACAAACCACAGTCTGAATAAACTTCTCTTCAAGCTATCTTATTTGACAATAGTAGTTTTTGAAACAATGCAATCTTTCAGGATCTATAGATGCTCTTTCAAACAAATTGATGTTGTGTGACCCCAAATGGTGCTTTTTTAATGCAAAACAGGTGATGACAGTTGATTCTCAAGGTTGTCCTCTTGAAAGGGTACCTCTTGAAAGGGTAGCCTGGTTCTCCATTTCTAGAATTTGTCAACTTTCTCGCCTTCCCTGTACATCCCTCAGAAACTTTTAGTCTCCTCGCAGCAGCCTTACATAGAAAACTCTCTCAACTTCTGATTTAATATCAAGCTGCCAAAGTGCAATTCTCACACCTGTCATTTCTTCTCTGACCCCAGAGGGACTCTCTCACCCTAGAGCACTTGCCCACTGAGTGCAACATAACAACACTCTGAGCCTGAACTGGCCAGCCACTGTAGTTCTGTTCTGTCAAGGTAATTGCTATCATGATTCACAAGCACTGTCTCTTTCCCTCAATGAAATGTCACTCAGATTTATCCTACTTCCTTCACCTTGAATACCATCACCTAAATCCAAGCCTTTTTCATTTCATACCCTACATCTGCAAGAGTCTTTTAACTGTTATCTCACTCTCTTCCATTATGCCAATACCAATATTCTTGCCCATTCTACTTTTGTATTAGGTTATTTATTTTTTGAAAACATTAAATAACCACGTCTTTTCCTTGCCAAAACCTCTTCATGAGACTGTTAAGGTTATTTGTAATCTGAAAGTCTCCAATTTGATCTCTCATTATTACCACAAAAAGTTTAGGAAAGATTAGTTACCTGATGAATTATAATGGTTTCTATTGCATTTTATTCTAATTTTTAAAGTGCTTATTGTAATTTAATAAGTGACTTCATTACCCACTGCAATTTTTTTTATCTTATTCCTTAAATATGAGTTCTATACAGTCTTCCATGATCTCACAACAAAATATTAGGATGGTTAGATGATGATAATGTTACAGAGAAATTAATGTTCACCAGCTTTACAGGAGTAGATCATGGCTATATTTTTGGAAAATAAAGGAATTTCATAATTGCCTTTTGGCAATGATTAACAGGCATTTATTGGGTATTATCAGTTTCTGAGATCCTCCATATGTTATATCATCTAACGCTAATAAGAAACACACTAGTTACATTGTTCTCTCAGTTTGAAGTTGGGAAGACTGAATTAGACATATCATATAGCATAATTTTTCGACGAAGACACAATTTGGGAGATGGAAGTCAAAATTTTAAACTTTTCTGTCACCCCACGCTGTCTCCCTGGATGTTAAAGATAAAAGTTTTAAACAAAGCCATTGCTTCTCTAATAAGCTCATTGTCTGTTTTCTATTCTACCCAAATTCTTATTAATTTCCCATTCTTAGAAATCAAAACATTTTCTCTTTTTGTCTCAATATAGAATTTAATTATATAGTATATATTTCAATATCTACAAACTTGTTAAGGCATGGGAAATAGGATCTATTAACACCTAGATAATTATCTGTTGAATTCCTGTGATGATTCCCAACCAGAAACAGATACTACTTTCTTACATTTAAATTTTGTAATCTGGGAGAATAAACAAACTTGGAGGAAGAGGTAGAAGGGGAGGTAGAAAAGTAGATGGGAAAGCAGGTAAAAAAGAGGAAAGAAGAGAGGAAGAGGGCACCGGGTAGCTCAGTCGGTTAAGCATCCGACTTTGGCTCAGGTCATGATCTCATGGTTTGTCAGTTGGAGGCCCGCATTGGGCTCTGTTCTGGCACCTCAGAGCCTGGAGCCTGCTTCGGATTCTGTGTCTCCCTCTCTCTCTGCTCCTCCCCCACTCACACTCCATCTGTCTCTCAAAAACAAATAAACATATTTTTTTAAAAAAAAGAGAGGAAGAAAAAAAGAAATGTGTTTCAATGTCCTAGCATATAAACAAAATTGGGGCTCGCCAATACTAAGATTATGCCACTCTCAAATACCCAGAGGTAAGCATCCTAAGTCTTAACTGAAACTGAACAAACCAATAAACAAACCAACCTGCACCTGGCATCCTCTCTCATGCTCCATAATCCCAGAATGAAATCCATTTCTTATTTCTTTTCTAAAAGTCTTCATAGAAATTGAATTGGCATGGACATAATTGAAAATTCTATAAAAATACCTAAACTTGGATTTATCATTTCCTCAATCCATTGTGGCCTGCCAAGAATCTTCATAAATGTTATAGAATTTTAACAGATTCATAATTCTTCATCTTGTGTCTAAGTCTTTCTCTTAGTCATTCTCTGCTTCTAGAAAATAGGTTTTATATTACTTGATTAGCCATTCATTTAGCTCATGCTCTCTAGAAGGCTCTTCACTCATCTTGGTAGTTAGGTATGACTATAACTTGGAGTCCTACAGAATCCAGTGACTTAATGGGACTATGTCATAATTGAGTAGCCTTCCAAATTGCGAATTAAGCTCTTTGCTTTAATCAAGAGCCTCCAACACCAGTCTTTATAGGTTCTTTTATTTTTTTCTTTTGATAAATATTTTCCCATTTTTATGTGATTTCTAACTTTTCTCATATTCTGAATCAGTCCGTGCTAACAAAAGTGTTTTTCTTCTCAACTTTAAGTGAAGAACTTGGCATTTGACTGTAGTTTTCCTCTTCTTCCGTCTAGAATAAACTATAGAGAAATGGAGCAAAGAGAAGGGGGAGGAAGATGAGCAGTTTCTACCAGGTGTCAAACCATGATATATATTCCAGCCAAGAAGTTTCCCAGCTTGGGATCAAAGGAAATAAAATGTACCCAAGTAAATTATTTTAGAAACAGGAACATTTTCCTTGCCTTGTAAGCTCAAATTAAATAGTGTTTCTGGAGTACCTACTATGTGATAGCATCATCTTTTTTCAATTTCCCAATGGCATCATGAATGGAAATTACTATGTATCAGGCAGAATCAGCAACTAAGCTCTGACGGGTTAAGCACCTAATTAAAAGTCACACAGATCTCATGACTTCAAGATTCAATGCCTTTGCTATTCTGTATACCTTTATATGTTATTCTAGCCCTCTACAGAGTTGTTGTTAATATGAAGATCTCTAGATAAGAATTTCTTTTAATATTTTTAATGTTTATTTGTGAGAGGGACAGAGACAGAATGCGAGTGGGTTAGAAGCAGAGAGAGAGGGAGACACAGAAACAGAAGCAGGCTCCAGGCTCTGAGCTGTCAGCACAGAGCCCGATGCGGGGCTCGAACTCACGAGCTGTAAGATCATGACCTGAGCGGAAGTCGGATGCTCAACTGACTGAGCCACCCAGGTACCCCCTCTAGATAAAATTTAAATTGACATACAAGTTATTAAAAATTTACTAATTCCTAACATATTTTTAAGATTTTTGTTGGTAACTCAAAAAACTAAAAAGTTATTGTCTCAGAAGTATTTGTTCAATAAAGTTTCTTTTTAAGCATTGATAACAATTTTAGAAGCAATCTCAATTCCTGAATCAAGCAAATAAAAATGCTTTTTAAGATTCTATAGGAGAATTTAATCATTAGATATTTATTTCTCAGTATGCACTTTTACAGGTTTTTTAAAATTTTTGAAAACCACAAATAAAAGAATATAATTAAAATAAGTTTTCATTAATAACGCAAGCATTTTTTAATCTAAAATAATAGTTTCAAATTAAGCTGTATGTCTAGAAGACAAAACCAATCTAAACCAATGACACTACTTAAAAATATAAGCCAAAATATGTTCCTATTTTTTCTTGTCTGCTTCATCCTGTGCAACTTGTCACTGAGTACTGATTAATTTCCTTCAAATTGTTTCTTTCCTTCTCCTCTTGAGAGGTGGGTTGTTGGATTGAGCAGTGTATTATAACTACACTCATAAACACTTGGCTGGAGGACTCTCAACCTCTCTAATAGCAGAGCACTTTGAGTTCAAATGAGCCTATGATTTTTGAAGGGGTGTCCTTCAAACAGTGCGGAAACATGGTACATCTGTTCATTAGACTCACCCCTGTCTATAAAGATACCACAGAAGTCAGTTAAAAGTACACGATGTGAATGCCAGCAGTGCTGATTTCCTGGGCTAGTTCTCAAGGAGGTTTCTACTTGCCTGGCAAGTCTGGTGTAAGTGCTCCTACAACAGAATCTTTAGCCCATAAAATGTTTTGTCCCTTACTACTTTGAAAAATAGAAAGTGATGGAAGGCATGTCAGGCAAAAAAGAATGAGCCTTTTAATTTTCCTCTTTCACCTCGATTAGAACTGGTCAATTGCAATCTAGTGTGTCATTAACCGTCTCGGGTTAAGATAACTCTTATGTGATTCCAAACTCTCTAAAAGCGGGAAAGAACAAAAATTGTGAGAAGAAAAAGCAAAGATTCACCAAAAACCTTAAAAACCAGAGCCTAAAGTTTTTTGAAAGGATGTTAGCTCTGATGAAGTACTCTTATGACTTTACCCTGTTCTTTCATGTTGGTACTTCCATACTAATGTCAAAGAAGGTATGCTTATCATGTTTGTAGATGGCATAATTCTGGGAGACTTGGTCAATATATTTGGGAAATGATACAAGTTAATTCAAATATATCTCAAAGTGTAAAATCTAGATGTTTCTTCACAAAAGGAATAAATCTCACATTTAGTAAAAACAAACCAATGAAAGCAAACATATTTACACAAATATATAGAGACAGGAACTATTTAGCAACTGTTTATGTGGTGAAAACACATGAACACTTTAATTGATTACCTTTAGTACAGTGTCAGTCAACTGCATAATGTGGCTGTTAAAAAAAAAAGCATCCTCAAGTCATTTTAGTATCATGTTTAGAAACAATGTGTAAAAATACGCTCAGATAATGCTTTCATTGCACTCTATCTTTCTTGCATCCTTTAACATTTGTTACAGCTTAATGAATTTACTTTAATGAGTGTCTTTCCCACATCTGTGATCTCCACATCACACCTGTTTTACTCACTAATACATATACAACCTATGCCCAGTAGGGTATACTAGTATACTAGTACATGTATGCTAGTACATGGTCCAAGGTGTATGTTCACAGTGTTGGATAAATGGTATATGAGGATACTTTAATGGGAGTAATATAGCAAAGCTGGGGCCTGGGAAGGTATATCATATATTGCAACCAGGAAACAAGCCCAGAATCATGTGGAAATAATGCAGAGATTAATTTAAATTCAGCATATTTTATTTTAATTATTCTAAAGCTTAGAGATATCCCCAAATGGAGTAGGTTGCACTTCTAATTAAACGTGGTGGAATAAAAAATATGTGTACCTCTGGCCTTGAAGACACCAAGTCAGACGGGGGCACAAGGGCTTACTAAACAGGAACAAAGTGTTAGTCTGTGTCCTAAATGATGAGACATCTCCCGCTCCTTTCCCAGCTGAGATCCAGAAACTCTGCCTGCTAATTCTACTCTCCCATAAAGGAATTTGGAAGGCTCTTAGCTGGGAATGGGATAGTCCAAGTGAAAATATGCACAGTTGATGGCACACACTTATCCCAAATAAATGTCTGATCACTTTACAGTGAGGATTATTATTCTTCAAACTGTGTATGTGATAAGAATTTCCAATCATCCGTTAGTGTCTCTTTCTGAAATGAAAATGATTCAATAATGATCAGATAGTGTGAATAAGCTTTCAACATAAAAGAAACAATAAGCAAACTAGAGAAAGGGAACATGAGAGTAACAGAGACAGTGTGGGGAGTATAAGAAGAAAATAATATCATTAATCTCCACAAATAAATTTCAAAAAGTCTTTTGTTAATGAAAAAATGCTATATTAAAGAATGTTTGGAAAAGGAAAAAAGTAGGTGTTGGAAATTTCAAATAACTGATGGATACAAGTTTTTTAATTAATACAAATACAAATAGATAAAGATACTGAAAAAGAGCAAAGAAATTTGGATATATAATATAAAGGAAAAAAAAAAACAATCCATAAAGGTCAATGTGAATTCCAGAATGAGAGAACAGAGAAAATTGAAAAGAATATTTTTAAAAAATAATATTCTAGACTGAGTACCAATAGAAATGGATGGTGTGGAAGAGGGGACATTCACACAAGGGCACCTTATGAAATTCCAGAATGTAGAAGATAAAGAGAAGATCCTAAAACTTTACAGAGAAGAAACAATAGATCTGGCAATACAAGGATGGAATATCAGAGTCTTCTCAATGGCAGTTCTAGATGTTAGAAAACATCGGGCAGTACCCTCAAAGTGCAGAGGGGAAATTATTCCCAAGGTACAGATCCATACCTAGTCAATAGAGCATAGTGTTAAAATGGAGACATTTTCAGGTACACAAGGTCTTAAAAACAGTGACTTTCTCAGGAAACCACTTGATAATATGTCTCAGGGGGGGAAATGTATGAAAATAACAGTAAAGGAGACATGAGATTGGTATCCAGGAGTCAGAGGATCTGTCAAAGGAGGCATGAAAAGGGAATTATCAGGAGGGTAATGAAGAGATATTTCAGGATGCTATTTAGAATCTAGAGAATGGCAAGCTGTCACACAGATGTGTCCAAGTTAAAAATAAGTAAAAAAAAAAAATACATAATAAATAAGCAAACACTCTGATTACTAGAGCCTACTGTGACATTTACAATCCATTTGGAGAGTGGGAATAAATTGGCTTTCATTGCATATAATACTAAGAAAAACCTGTTTTAAAGAGTGAATTGTTGGGACACCTGAATGGCTTAGTCAATTGAGTATCTGACTTCGGCTCAGGTCATGATCTCATGGTTTGTGAGTTTGAGACCCACATCAAGCTCTATGCTGACAGCTTAGAGCCTGGAGCCTGCTTTGGATTCTGTGTCTCCCTCTCTCTCCCCCTCCCCAGCTTATGCTTTCTCTCTTTCTCTCAACATAAATAAACATTAAAAAAATTTTTTTAATGAAAAAATTCAGTGAATTTCAGTGAAACTAGATTCACATTAAAAAGTGTAATGGATCGGCTCTTGATAATATATATATAATCATTAATAGCAAAACTACTAAATACTTACTAAAGATTATAATATACCTATATTGAATGGATGGATAGATGGGGAATAGATGGTTCTTGGTGGAGAGTGGATATGTTAGAGCTACATTGTCATCTTTGTTAGGGGAAAGTCAATAGAGAACACGTAAAATTTTTAAATCCAGAAAATGCTATGTAATTATTACCAATTGCTGCATAACCCATTATCTGCCAATTTAGTAGCTTAAAATAATATTAAAGATTGGTTATCTCACATAGATTCTGTGGATCAGAAATACGGGAGAGGCTTACATGTGTGGATGTGGTCTCTCATGAAACTAAATGTAAGATGTTAGCCAGGACTACAGTCACTAAAGCTTGACTGGTGCTCAAGGATCTGCTTCCAGAATGAATCACTCACTTGGATGGCAGGCAAACTATTAGGGAGAGGCCTCTGTGTGCCCCACATATGTCTCTTCCTTAAGAGACCCATGTTTAAGACTGGCTGTTTAAGAGTCACAGCATGACAGCCGCCTTTCTTATAACAGAGTGAGTGAGTGAAGAGAGCATCTGCAGCAGAGGAAATGTCTTCTCTGACGAGTCTCAAAAGTCACAGGTTATGTTCACAATATGCTATTGGCTATTGAGATCCATTCTAAATTCATGAATTGAGAGCACTTGACATTAAGAATACCAGCAGAAGATCATGGGGCCTGTTTTAGAGACTAGCTACCACAAGCAGTGTGTGTGTGTGTGCGTGTGTGTGTGTGTGTGTGTGTGTGTGTACAAGCGTATGTACATGTACATACACACACATGCTTAATATGGAATAAATGCTAGAACCATTCCCAACATAGCTAACAGAAAGCTACATGAGCAGAGATCTTAGTATCTGAAAAAGAGTAAGTATTGTAATTACCCATGTGAATGAAACTCCATGTTTTGGATCTTCTTGTCCTAAAATGCTTATAAATAGTTAGCATCTTAATCATTGAAGGATATCTTGAGTTACCTAAGAATAAGCTATGTGCCTCCTTTAAATTCTTTTTGTCTGTTTCCCAGTGCCACTACCACAGTGCAAGCAGGATATGAGTACTTAGAATTCACTGCTTTGCAGTAATGCCTTCAAGAGAACTGTAAAATTGTCAATACTGAGCAGAATGGTAAAGAAAAGCTAACAGCAAAAAAATAGATGGATGAAAGAAAAAAGAGAAAAGCAATAGTGACCAAAATGAATATCTTTAGAAAGCATACTTCTTAGTAGAACATTGATATTTCTAGGCATGTCAGGAAATTAATCGAACCGCTTGACAATGGTTGGAAATTGGTGTCTTAAGATATACGTCATTTTGTCTACATATCTATATTACATCAGATCGATATAGCTTACATTCTCACAGTGAAAAGGAAATAGAATTTTAATAAAAGCTGGATTGTGTGACTAATATTCTTGAATTGTAGTGCATAAAAAGCCTTCATGCAGGAAATGAAAGAGAAAAAAAAATAACCAAGATCCTAACTTTTCAGTAGGGGAATGAAATGTAAAATGATTATAGAAAATAGATCATTTTCAAATTAGTATTCTGCACTTCAGGGGAAGAGCATATTTTTCTCCTGCATAAATTATGTGGGAACACATTTCAAAAACCCAATCTTAATCTAAGCAATGAACATTTCAAAAAGTAAATTAATATCTTCAAGGGAATGAAATATAGCATCTTCGGGAGCCAACTCTAGCGCCACAGTAATTATGGCTTTGCCAACATTTCCACAACATTCTGAAACTGCTTTTTCCTGCCCTCCCAGCCTTGTCGATGACAGAAGTTAGTGTCTATACTAGGCTTTGAATACAAAGCTGACCTATTTTTTTTTCTTAAGTGAAACTCCTTTATAACAACATGACTTTTAACTTCTTCAGATGAATATGCATGGCTCCAGATTTCTCTCCTGCTTCAAATATTCTAGTTTACAGAGAGGAGATTATCACAGAATGATTGCATTTCAGGATTAAACTTTGGAATCATGTTGCTGAGGCCATATCATAAGGTGGGGAGCAGCCCATAAACCTTTAAAAGGTGCTGTTCCTGGAGTGAGAAGCCCTGTGTTAGCCTGGCTGGTTATAAGAGGGGTTGCCTATAGTGCCTTAGTCCATCACTTCACTTTTAGGAGACTGTGTTGTTTATTTTTTTAACTTGTAAAATGAGAGTGCTGACCTTAATACCCTCTGAGATCTCTTGGGGCTCTGATGTTACTCAAGGCTGAATGGCGAGGTGAAGTTTGAACCAAATCTAGAATATATATCTCTTGTCCCTAAGTTGGGTATCTTAACAGGTATTAAATGTATGATTGTTTGTTTGTTTGTTTGTGTCCTTTCCTTTCTTTTCCTTCCTTTCTTTCCACTTTATTTTTTTTAATTTTAATATGGGTAAGAACATTTAATATGAAAAAAATTTAACATGAGATCTACCCTTTTAAATGTTTAATTGTGCAATACGTTATTTTTGACTATAAGTATAATATCGTCCAGCAGATTTGCTAGAATTTGTTCATTTTATGACACTGAAACTTTATACCTGTTGATTAATAACTAACTTTCCATTTCCCTCCATCCAGCCCCTAGCAACTGCCATTCCATCCCTTCATTTGATGAAGTTGGCTCTTGTCAATACCACACATAAGTGGAATCATGCAGTATTTGTCTTTCTGTTGACTGGCTGCTTTCACTTAGCATGATGTCCTCAAGGTTCATCCATGTTGCCACATCCAGCAAACTTCCCTTCTTTATTTAAGGCTGAAATCGAATCTGTTATATGTTATGTACCACATTTTTCTTTTTTTCTTAATTTTTTTTAAATCTTTATTTACTTTTGAGGGGGGGGGGATCACGAGAAGGAGACAGGCAGAGAGAAAAGGGAGACACAGAATCTGGAGCAGGTTCCAAGTTCGGAGCTGTCAGCACAGAGCCTGAGGTGGGGTGGGGCTCAAACTCACTGGAGATCATGACCTGAGCTGAAGTCGGATGCTTAATCCACTGAGCCACCCAGGCGCCCCTGTACCACATTTTTCTTGATCCACTTGCCCATTGATAGACATTTGGGATGTCTCCATATCTTGACTGTCCTTAATAGTGTTGCAGTGAACATGAGAATGCTTATATATTTTTGAGATCCTAATTTTCATTATTTTGGGAAATCACCCAGAATTAGGATTGCTGAATGATATGGTAGAGAAAATCTAAGCATTCAGAATACACTTTTTGGCATATGAGAAATATTTACAATATGGCAGGAAAATGATACCCACTTGTGACACTTCCCTGTCTCTCATCACATACAGACATAGCAAGACATGTATCTAGCCAAAATTCATAATTTTATATTGTAGTCAGCTTCTGTGCGTTTGCTTTGACATCTTCTTAATATGACTAACATTTTAATGACTAACATTTTGTGACTAACATTTTATGACTAACATTTTAATGAAGCATGAAATATTCCAAACAAAATCTCAATTAAGAAAATAAGACCCAGGGCACCTGGGTGGCTCAGTCAGTTGAGCGCCTGACTTCAGCTCAGGTCATGATCTCACAGTTCATAAGTTCGGGCCCCACATAAGTCTTGCTGCCGTCAGCACAGAACCCATTTTGGATCCTGTCCCCCTCTCTCTGCCCCTCCCCTGCTTGTGCTCTCTCTCTCGAAAATAAATAATCATAAAAAGAGAGAGAGAGAGAGAGAGACCCAAATATAGGCATTTGGTGACTATTTGCCAGGATTTTTTCCTCTGGACCAAAGGTCAAATGTCATTCTGGAAATCAGGAGTGTTTGATTTGAATATAGCATTGCTTTAGTTTAGAGTGATGATTATCCTTGTGACTTTCTAATTAACTATTTGCAGGGTTATTTTACAATGTGGTTTGGCCAAAAGACTTCAAGCGTGAAGTTTGTGTGTGTGTGTGTGTGTGTGTGTGTGTGTGTGTGTGTGTGTGAAATCCACTAGAAAATGCATCATTATAACCATAGTTTCATTTATATACATTTCTTCCACAGGTAACATGAAGTGGTGTGTATCTTTCTAGTTCCCATAAAAACTTCTAACTGGTGATATCTTCTGCCCAAATGTAGGATGTGGGAAGCACGTGTTTTGCACGTACAGAGACCTGGATCAGAATCTCATTTGTGCGTGTCAGAGTTATTTTGATCCTGGGAAATTTACTTATGTCTCTGAGCCTCAGTTTCTTCCTTTGTAAAATCAGTCCAGTAGTGCCTCTCTTGTAACATTGTGTGTACTGATATTTATTTTAAATATATATATGCACCTATTTGAACTTTTGTTGATATTCCTAGTACAGTTAGATGCATTAAAAATGCAGAACACAAGCACCTTTTTTTTCTTTCCCACTTCCATTACTTTCCATTTAATCACAGTGAAAGTATCACAACTGGTAATTTTAAGAATAATCTTACCACTAGGCAGAGTTGATAAATCAATTGTATAAAATGGGACATAAAGCAGAGAATGTGTTTCTTTTTTTAATGACTGTAACCATGACTGTTACATGACTTTCATACTTTGCTGCTGAGAGAGAGCATATTTAGTCAAGAGCTCAAGGAATTATATTCTCATAGTATTTAGTGGTTTGTTTCTGTAACTGGCTGCTGGAGTGATTTCTAGGAAAGCCAGATGCTTGGGTGCTATTTTTATACAAATAGAAAGGAAATCTCTCCATTTACTGGAAATTCCCAGCATGGTATTTTCTAATTTAGTGGGTGACCAGGTGAAGTCTCATATTCATAAATGAAGCTCAGGAAGACCCAATGTTTGGTACAGTGTTTAATATGCACCAAGAAATATTTGAAGGCGCAATGTAGCTGTGGTTTATGACTTATATGCTGATAGAGTATCTTTTGGTCCTTGCTGTATAGCAACTCTTGTCCGACTGTGTCATCAGATCAGTTCTTTGCCTCAATGTCCATGAGTTCTTTATGGATAAGTGTCTCCAATTTGTTTATCTAATATGACATGATGTAAAATCTTTCCTGTGACTTCAAGGCATCTGTGCACCGAACAGACTCAGTCTTCTAGTGTTCTCTCTGTTCCAGTTCAATTCCCTGACTCACTCAAGCCTTCATCTTCAGAGAACCTTTTCCTGATGGCTTGACGAAATACTAAGATACATCCCTTCTCAGAGAAGAAATTGCTTAGAGCCAATACATTACTGTCTCATTTGCATTTCCAGAAAAGCAGACTTTGAGGCATAGATTTGAGTAGAAGTAGGTTGTTTGGGAGATGAGCTTAAGAAACCCCAGTAAGAAAGTGAGACAGGAAGGATAGGTACATTGTCAAAGCTACCTTGTCATCATGTTAGCATTGGGAGAAAAGTCTAATCCTTTTGAGAAGCCGTGGGAAATTGTATATAACACATGCTTTGCATGTCTGCCCACAGGATACAGAAGGATGGGATTGGTCCTTGATTTAAAGGCAACCCCAGGGACATTCATTACCAAGCACTTCTGTGGACTGCTGAAGATAATAGTCATGAAACTGGTTATATATATATGCATTTTATTTGTGAAAATTTGCTGGCCAATTGCAATGTTATATATTAATTCAGTTGATTTTAAACACATGCATGCACACATATACACATGCATTTTTTTTTAATTTCAGACTGTTTTAAGATAGAAGCACATGTTTCGAACAACAAAAAAAGGACATTATTTATCTCACTTGATTGATTATAAGTTCTAGAATGGTGTGGAATTATAAGCTGCATCACTCTTGACTCCACAGACTAGGCAAATGCAAATTCTGCTCATAAGATCACAGCATTACAAAGTAAATGCATTCTTGACGTGCTGCACTTATCTGTGAAAAAAATATATATACATGATAAAAAAACCAGTTCATTTTATATTAAACAAAAATCTAGAAACCACTGCTTCAAACTGGGAAGTCATATCTGTTTAAGATTATTGAAGTTATTTATAGGGATTATGAAAATTAGTGCCAAACCTAGTATTTTGGAAAACTAAAAGAGTCAGTGATTTCACCTGGAATTTGGAATTCCATCTCGAAGTCCCATTCCTTTTTATTTCCAGAGGGAATTTAAATGGAACTTATATTAGAGAATTCAGCTCTGATAGTATATTTTTCAATAGTAATGTTGTAAGTATTAATTAAATAGAAGTGAGAGATGTATGGAATTAGTCTGAGTTGCTAAACTGACCATTTCAAAAATTAGAGATTTCTTCTTTCTACTATAGGACCTGTGAAATTATTAGCGATTCTAAATTATTCAGACATGCTTAAATTTGATGAGTTGTGATTTAGATGAAATAGGAAAGTAACTTCACTTGTTAAAACTGTGTAAATTAGCTTTGGGGTCCCAACCTAAGATGCCTAGTTTCATTTTATCATACCTGTGCTGAGATAGCTTTGAAGTTCATATGCTGAGTAACAGGGCATATTATGCTGGGAACAGAATTGAACAATCATGATCATAAAAATACTTTTCTGCACATAAAGCAAATATCTATTGTGTGATAATTGTGTGCTAAGTATGTTATCTATGTATTATCTCATTCACTTTTCATAAGTCTATGTGATAGGTACTGTGATATTTTCCATTTTCCCAATGAGATAACTGCATGACAGAGAATTCGGTATGATGACCTTGGTTAGGCAGCTGGTAGGTAAAGGAACAGCTTTAACCTCCAGTGTCCCTGTTGTATCCTAAGTAGGAATGTAGACATTCTGATGAATATATATGTGTATGTATAATGAATATATATGTGTATGTGTGTGTATATCTATATATGTAGATATATTAGTACATATGTATCTATATAGATAGATATCTATATAGATCTATATAGATGTATCTATATATTAGATATATATGTAGATACATAGATACACACATGTATATATATATACCTATAGATGAATAACTGATGATTTAATACTAGGAAATATGTGTGTGTGTGTGTGTGTGTGTGTGTGTACCTCACAAGCACAATATGTCACAAATTACAGGGTTAGTGCAGGTTATGTTTCTTTTTATTTTATTTTCTTGGTTTTTTTCTTATTGTCTCTGTAGCATATAACAAAGTTGGCCACATCATCTTTCTGGACCCCATTTTCCCTTGTCTTCCCAGATAAGTACATCCTTCTGGTTGACCTCTTATCTCTCTGATGGTTACTTTTCTGACTCCTTTACAGAGTTTTCTTCTGCCTTTGCAAACTACAGTGGTAGTTTCTAGTGTCTTATTTTTATACTACATATTCTTCTTGGGAAATTTCCCATGTTCAACCACCGTCCCATGCTACTGACTCCATCCAGACTGCCCCAGATTTTTAGACTCATATATCCAGCAATCTGCTGGATACCACCATTAAAAGCTTGACCTAAGAAGTTTATTTACATATAATAAATTATATTCCTATAAACATGTTCTTTTTTTAATGTTTATTTATTTTTGAAAGAGAAAGAAAGAACATGAGTAGGGTGTGGAGGGTGGGGGGAGGGAGCAGTGAGAGAAGGAGACATAGAATCTGAAGCAGGCTCCAGAGTCTGAGCTGTCAGCACAGAGCCCACTGCAGGGCTCAAAATCATGGACCGTGAGATCATGTCCTGAGCCGAAGTCAGATGCTTAACCTACTGAGCCACCCAGAAGCCCCAACCCATAAACCCGGTTTTATGCCCAATCACCTGCACTAGAACCCAGAAAGTCTTACTTGACTCCTCCTACTTTTTCATAAGCTCCCAACCTTAAATTTCATTTTTCAATCTTCATTCATTCTTTTTTTCCCAAATGCTTCACATTTATTTACATATGAAATGTGTTTAATAAAGTCATGATGGATGTAGTATATAACACCTGAAAGCAGCAAAATGAAATATTTACTGTAGTATATCGTGCAAGTATCTGTATATACACAGATTAAATTTATATATTTTTAAAATATTTATATATTAGGAATTTTTCCAGATGATGGGATATAATTATAGACATGATTAAGCACTGCCTTCTTGAGACTTCTATTCTTGTTGAGGAGTTGGGATTGAGAAGACAATAAATCTGTAAAGAGATAAATATGTTTTCTACTAGGGATGAGTGTTTTGAAAAGCACATAAAACAGGTCAGTGGATAAAGAATGAAAGGAGGTAACATTTTATCTAAAATGTCCATTAAGAGAAATGTGTCAGTTAAGTGAACTTGGTTGCAAATTACCATTGAGGTGGTCAGAAGCCATAAAAGCCTTATCTACAGAGGTGGTATTTAGTCAGGGTTATGAATGATGAAACTAGGGAATTAATGGGGAGTTGGGAAAAGAGGCTGTGGGAAAAGCAAATTCAAAGGTCCCGAAAAATTAACAAGTAGGCATATCTGTGGGCTTCACTTACTGTAAGGTTTTCTCCCTGCAGTATTTCTGTGTCCACTACCCCGGTTCACCCACGTATTCTAAGCTCTGATTTTTCTTCCTGTAAATCTCTTCACTATGTAGTCAGAGTCACTCATTTATCTAACATACAGATCAGATTGTGTGACTTCAGTGCTTAAAACCTTCCAGTATTCCTGCGTATAGCTGTGTACCACAAAACTTCACAGGCTATGATTCACTTAGCCTGTGCTATAAATAGTACTCCCTAGAGTTGTATGCCATGGTGGCCCTGAATTACATGCCATCAATAGTGGGGGGGGAGGATAAATTCTTTATGGCATTCTATTTTCTTCTTGATCTGCAGTGTACCTTTACTTGCACTCCTATTCCTCACAATGTCCTACCACTACCTTTATGCTACATGATAGTATCTCATATTTCTGCATCTCTAGTATCCATCCTTCTCTCTGTAAGGACTTGTCAGGTTAGCTCCTGTTCATTCTTTGAACTATAGCTCAGCTATCACCTCCATGGAGTGGCTTTCCCAACTGAGATTAAATATCTGTATTGTTGGGGCGCCTGGGTGGCGCAGTCGGTTAAGCGTCCGACTTCAGCCAGGTCACGATCTCGCGGTCCGTGAGTTCGAGCCCCGCGTCGGGCTCTGGGCTGATGGCTCAGAGCCTGGAGCCTGTTTCCGATTCTGTGTCTCCCTCTCTCTCTGCCCCTCCCCCATTCATGCTCTGTCTCTCTCTGTCCCAAAAATAAATAAACGTTGAAAAAAAAATTAAAAAAAAAATATCTGTATTGCTACCCCTGCTCACTTGTTTTTCAATTGTTCATACCATTTATAGTTCTAAAATCCAGGTCTGGACATTATTAGTTCCCTGCTTAAAATACTTCATGTGCCCCCATTATTTATAATAAAGAGTCTAGTATCCTTGGCATGACATTTTCTGTGCTTCATATCTTCATGACAGTTCTCTCGTCCTTTTGAGAAAAGATCAATACTCAAGTATAGACTCACCTATAGCTTTCTGAATAAGCCCAGCTATTTCTAACACTCCTGCCATTACCCCTGCTGATTCCTCTGTGTAACCTTCTGCTATTCTAGTCACCTGCTTTTCTTTTAAGGCTCAGTCAAGATTCACTTAGACAGTGAGCCTTTTTCTAATCCAGACATAGAGCTGCCTTTTCCTGTGCCCTTGCTTTCCTCTGTGTGAACTTCTATTACAACACCTGTTATCATTTATTGAGTTCAGTCATTTGGTATTCTGGTATTCTGTTTTCTTCAGTAACCTCACCAAAGATAAGACTTTGCTCTGACTTTGTTTTCCAACAACAGGTGGAGTGGGCACCTGAGAATTGGTTACTATTTGATTGACTAGCTGAATGAGTACTTTTAAATATTCAGAATGGATATTGAAATGGACTCCATAGTTGAAACCATACTCTTGATAAATATGAGTTAAGGAAAGAGATCTATTCTATCAGTTCAGTTTTCCCCTCAACTTTAAATAGCTCCATATTTCATATATCACATGTTGGAATGTTCTGACACTGCTACTGTATTAATGGGCATTCTCATCTCTGAATTTTTTGCTCACTGCCATCAGTATGTATCAGCTATCCTTCAGGAAAATGGGTGTTACAAACTTAAAAGCAAGACTTGCTTCCCAAACAGAGCCCTGGTCCAGGTTTGGACTTGACATCTAGTCGCCCGTTGTGTGCTAAACTAGCCCGCCTTTCCACTTTACCTCTCTTCTCTTTCTATACACACTCACACAGTTTTTATGTCAGAAACACAATGTTATGTTTAAGTCATAGCACACATGGCAGAGTTTTAGTTGAAAGAGATCAGATTGTCTAGATTCAGAAGTCTATAGCTACCAATTTTTAGCTTTCCCCACAGTTAGTGTGGAGTAGGATTTATAGAACATTAGTTCTCCACTCTTTGCAGGTTAAAAAAATCTTACATGGTCACACAGAAGATTAATACCCACAAAAAGATAACATGTTATGGTTAGAAATCAGGCCTGTAAAATATTTTCAACTAACAAAAAGTTTGTCATATTTTTTTAATGAAGAAACCATAATTCTTTCCTGTCTATACTAACTATTCTCTTGGAGTTGATACTCTTGGACTGCTTAGGGAGTCATGATCCTCTATCCATTTGATTAAGAGTATGCCTTTTAAAAATTTTTCTGCCTTTGTATATGATAAAGATCAGTGATGTCTTCTTTCCCAGACACTTCTTTTCTAATCAAATCTTTGCATAGTTACTTAGATATTTCCATGAGAAATATGGTATTAGGGTAGAATGGCCACATAATTTATTGCCCAAGTCAGGTCAGTTTTTGAGAATAAGGAAAGCTCTTACTTATAATTACATCAGTATGGCAGGCATAAATTGGAATGTATGGTCAACCTATTTTATGAACGTCATTTCTTGTAAAGGGAAATATTTCCAAATAACACAAATCTTAAACACCTCCAGAGACTTACAGCCCATTCTGAAAACATAATGTGCCTTTTATATTTCAAAATGACATGGTTATCTTCCAGGGGCAGAGAGATGGTGACAACGAATGATGTATGATGCATCTGATGAAATCTTTTTGTACTTACGTCCAATTGTTGGGTCCAAACACCAAATGCAGAAATAAGATGCAGAGAATTGTAGTGTTCAAGCATCTCATTTTTGGATCGTAGAGTGACAATTAACTTTTAAACTATTTTAGATACCATTTCAAACAATTTTTAT
Source organism: Leopardus geoffroyi (assembly GCF_018350155.1). Lineage (NCBI taxonomy): Eukaryota > Metazoa > Chordata > Mammalia > Carnivora > Felidae > Leopardus > Leopardus geoffroyi. The sequence goes on along the minus strand of NC_059328.1, from coordinate 122,198,773 downwards.
TTGGGGCATCTTTTGAACCTAAATGCCAGTGTTCAGAAGTAGAAATAAGCATAAATACTGCAATTACCCTTCTCTCATAAAATATTACATTTTAAATTATAGTAATTATTTTTAGCTATTAATCTTCAAATGCATGATGCTTTACTTGTCTTTGATAATAAATAGACAATGCTTTATGATACACAGTTGCCTGGGAACATCCCTAAATAGAAAAAAAGGAGGATGAGCCCTATTTTTTTTAGACTCAAATTGTTTTTTCCTTGACTTTACTTTCTATTTCTGTGGGTTCTAAGCTTCATGGATGGTGTAAGGAGGATTTTAGGCATGTAAGGAATATTTCTATAATGGAATTCGATAATATAAAATCTGTAATATAAATTTCAAAATTAAAAAAAAATTCTGTGTATATATTCCTAATAATATGGTGTCTCAAGTGGACTAATCATACCATATAGAGTGCCATCAACTTATAGTTACTTGGTCAACTTCAGAGGTCAATTGCCTCATATTTTTCTCCCTGAACTGTCTCCTGAGCATGCATGAATGTTTTCCTCACATTTCTTTACACCTCTACATGCATGATCTTGGCCCTCATTTGGAAGAAAATAGACTATGTTCTTCTTGTGTGGGAATATTTTCCTTTGTACTCTGTAAACTTGACTCTAGAGAAAAAAAAAAGATCATCATCAAATGAAACAAATGTGTCTAAGGATGAGTGTGGTTTTTTTTTAAATGTTAGAGTTTTTTGTTGTCATTGTTTATTTTATTTTTCGCATTAAGAAGACCTTCATCATATTTTTTTTCTTCTGTCTGTGAAGGTCAAATTAATTGTAACTTTTGTGGATGATCTGTGAATAATTTTGCATCCCTCAGGTTTGAGTTAAAAGCAGTGCTTTTCAAATTATCATACAAAAATAATTGGTTCTTGGGGCGCCTGGGTGACGCAGTCGGTTAAGCGTCCGACTTCAGCCAGGTCACGATCTCGCGGTCTGTGAGTTCGAGCCCCGATCTCGCGGTCCGTTAGCTCAGAGCCTGGAGCCTGTTTCCGATTCTGTGTTTCCCTCTCTCTCTGCCCCTCCCCCATTCATGCTCTGTCTCTCTCTGTCCCAAAAATAAATAAACGTTGAAAAAAAAAATTAAAAAAAAAATAATTGGTTCTCAGTGATCCCAACGACAGCCACGTTTAAGAAATGTTAAATGTGTTTTTCATTATATTTATTAGCATTACCTGGAGCAGGCATAAGACAACACTTTTTGGAAAAGGCTGATTTAAAGGGACTGGGAGCATTTTAAAGGTATTTCACAAAGGAGACCCCAATGTTGCAGGATTTTTTACCTCAATACCCAGGATTAATTGTCTTGCCACTTCAAAGAATGAAGAGGTGGACACAAATGAGCAGCAGGCAAAATATATTAGAATATAAAAGAGTAAGAATAGAATGAAAGCTCCCTTTACAGAGAGGGAACATTGGAAGGACGACAGTAGGCAAGGGTCCTTGTTTTATAAGGTTCTGGTCAGTACCCCCAACTTCCCTCTGGTTCCTCCTCTGGTTCTCCCCTTACTGGCTGGATAACTCTAAGTGCTGGGTTGTCCTTTCCTGATTGGCTCGACTCCATTGTGTGAAGAATCAGGTCATACTGTCCCCTGGTCATGCTGTCCCCTCGTGTAACCTAGGTTTTATGGTTTACTTTTTTGGTGAGGTATTTTGTGTCAAATTGCTGAGGGGTACCTAAGGGGAAGTAGGTGGTGTCTGTTACATCCTTAAGAGGGATCTTATGCCCAAGGGTTTGCTGTGGTCAAATGCTCCCAGCATTGTTCCAAATCACGTGTTTTTCCCTACCCAGAGACCTCAGGTCCTAACCTTTCCCTCTCTGTTTATTTTATCCCATTTTTTCCCTATCATAATAAAGGAACCCAACAATCACACCTACTATTAAATTAGTGCATGGGGCTTTTTTAAAAAGCTGGTTATAGACAAATGTCATTGAGTGTTAGGATAACAAATTCAGTCCATTCCTGAATCCTTCACCTAAGTCATTCTAGACTAGCTGCCAGTAAATATATCCTGTTGGTCATTAAGTCAACTGAAAGAAATCCATTTTCACTACAGGCAAAATATTGCCCAGTAGGTATAAAGTATGAGTTTATTCTTTATATGTGGATTGTAGCATAATCTATTATTACCCAGGCAGTGTGTAATGATTCATTTCCTTGGGTTTAGTCTTTTTGTTGTAATTAGTATCAGAAAAGGATAAGATGAGTCCCCTAAACTCCAAGTCTGTTGTATCTTTGTTCTTGATATTGATGAGGTTATAACAGTTTGGTAAAATTATTCATAGCATGTAGGTAGCCATGAGCCACTTTGGGAATCAGATCAAACTGCAGACCTAGAAAAATGCAAATAAGCACATAAATATACATATTTGCATATAATTTCAGGGCTAACAACTTGTATACTTTATCTTTGGGTCCATGATCTCCAGAGTAAGACTTTGTTACTATAAGACTTGAGTCTCTTCTTTTAAGGATTTTTACTATTATACACGTATAATCATTACATCAATTTTGAAGTTTATAAAAATTATTTTCATGTATTTGATAGGATCCAGTATCACCAATTTTGTCATTTCTGATTGAATATACCTTTATGAACCAGTGACATGTTCTAATTTTTCATGATTTTAAATTAATATGCAGACAGTTCATATCATGCTTTTTAAACAAAAAAAATACTTATTTTAATAATATGAGGGAGCAAACTATTCAATACAGAAAATGTTTATGAATCATCAACCAGATGTCAAGCATTGTTCTAGCAATGCATTCATAAAGATGGCTATGATAGAACACCTGCCTTTGGCAACTTACCATCTATATATAACTATAATGTAACTGACTTTTTCCATGTAATTACATTCCCTAGCCACATTCAGGCATGTCTATAATACACATGAATGCATTTCTTCTCTTATATGTGTATATATTCACACATCTTGCTTCAAAATTCCAAGAAAATTAACCTGAAAAACACAAAGACAAATGGATAAAGGCACATCTAAATTAATGGTCATAATCATTATATCGGATATTTCTCTCTTTTTTTTTAATGTTTTTAATGTTCATTTATTTTTGAGAGAGAGACCCAGTGTGAGTGGGGGTGGGGCAGGCAGAAGAGGGAGACACAGAATCTGAAGCATGGTCCAGGCTCTGAGCTATCAGCACAGAGCTGGATGTGGAGGTTGAACTCACAAACTGTGAGATCATGACCTGAGCCAAAGTTGGACACTTAACCAACTGAGCCACCCAGGTGTCCCATATCGGATATTTATAAAGCACTTTTTTTAGGGTTTACACAGATCTTTCATATGTATTTTGTAAATTGAATAGGAAGATTTTTATCATTCCATTCCATTTTCTCTGCCTGGACTAGCCATATGCCATAGGTCAGGACCTTAGCAGTTTTAGAGGTGGGGCTTTCTAATTCTAAATCTTAGGTACTTTTTACTTCCATGGTTTCAGTGTATAGCAATTAAGAATTTTTACTTAATTTCAAAAATTAAGGATTTTTGAAAAGTACTGGGCCGAGTCCTAGAGACTGCATCAATGAACCAGTAAGTCAGAGTCCTTCATGCTTAAAATCTAGAGATCAATCCAGAAAATCAAGGAAGAACTTAAGAAAGTATAGAGTTAATATGAGGGGCAATGGCTAATTCAGTCTAACAGAGATATGCCAGTTTCTCCATTGTCAAGGGGCAGGAGAACGTGTTTATTTGCATACAGGTGTTTTTCTGAATTCATGCCTATGATTTGCCCAAAATGTGGGCTCAAAACTTTTTCATCTGAGCCTGTGTCTGTGTACGTGTGCGTTCTCATAAAATACACGGGTTCTAAGATCATGCACATGCACAACTCATAGTTTGGAAAATTCAATTATTTCTCTAGTAAAAAGAAGCCTTACGAATCAATTATTTTAGAGGTTGGAAACACTCTGCCACTTAAAATAGTTTTTCTTTGTTTTCTAACAAACAAATTAGATATAATTTGCGTGCTATAAAGTTCACTCACTTAAAGTACACAATGCGATTGTTTTTAGTCTATTTCCAGATTTGTGCATCCATCACCATAAAATTGTAGAACATTTTCATCATCCCCCAGAAAGAAACTTTGAATACGTTAGCAATCATTTCCCACTCCCTCCACTGCCCACCCTTCACCCAATCCCCAGCAACAGATTATGCTTATCTACCTTGTCTCTCATATTTGCCTCTTCTGTATAATTCACATGGCGTTGTACAATATGTGGTCTTTTGTGTCTGGTTCTTTGACTTTTGTATAATGTTTTTTGAGGCTTATCTGTATTGAAGCACAGTATCAATACTGTATTTTTTTTATTGTCTAAGAGTAGTCATTTGCATGAATATATCACTTTTATTTATCTATCATTTATTTTAGTTCATGGAAATTTGTGCTGTTTCCACTTTTGACCATTAATGCTACTATTCATACAGTTGTTTTTGTGTGTTTGTTTTGAATACGTGTTTTCATTTCTCTTTGGTAGATTCCACTTATGAGAGGAATCACTGGCTCAAATGGTAACTGTTTAACCTTTTGAGAAATTGCCAGACGGTTTTCCAAAGTGGCAGCACCATTTTGCATTACCACCGGCAATGGGTGAGGGTTCTAATTTCTCCACATTCTTGTCAAGACTTTATACACACACACACACTTTTTTTTTGTTTGTTTGTTTAGGCATTTTAGTAGCTGACTAATGATATTGATCTCCTCTGCTTGTTGGAATAAATGAAGGTTTTTCTGGAACATAGACACACCCGTTTATTTATTCTTACCATCTATGGCTATTTTTGCAGTGTAATGGCAGAGCTAAGTAGTTACAGAAGAGATCCTATGGCCTGTAGAGCCTAAATTATTTAGTATCTGACCCTTTCTAGAAGAAGTTTGGCAACCCCTGCTTTAGCAAATCAGAAATTCACATCTTCCATTGTGTTGTGGATTTCCATGCATTGTAGTGCTTAATGAGAGATACAAGTATATCCAATTATATACTGCAGGGGACTATGAAATACCTTTGTTTGGATACACATGTGAACTTGCTATTGGTGTAAACTTTGGTGTTAACTTTCTATTAATTCACTCACATTCATTCACCTTCATGCACTCACATTGCGCTCACATTCATGTGCATCAAATATTCATGTATTCTGTATGTTTATTAAAGTCTTACTATGTGCCTGTTGCTGTGTAGACTCTGGAGGTATTTCAGTGAGGATGCATAGGGCCTCTTCCCTAACAGAGCAGAGAGAGGATTTATGGAATGACCCCCCTTATGTGGTGGAAATAGTGAGGTGCAGGGTGCACAGTGGAGTCGCAAGCCTGAGGGAAGATGGGAAGTGAGAACGGATAAGGATTAGTGGAAGGAACCTTCAGAACAGCATTTCCCCAAATGTGAGCATATTTCTCAGTGTTGTGAGAGAAAAAAAAATCTGGTAATATATTTGGGTCTGAAAAACAGTTCTCTTTCCATATAGTTTCTCAGAGCCTTTAACATATGAAATGTGCATCATAGATCTCTAGCAGGATTTCCCAAAATTGCCTACTGCCTTTCAGGTTGACAGAGCATTTTCGAGGAGTCTGGGTTCCATGAAAAATTTTCTGAAAAAAAAAAAAAAAAAGATTTAGAACTTTGCTGTTCAAGAATTGAATTGAAGTTAGCAAGGATTCAAAAAAGCTCCTGGAAGCAAAATGAGATCACATACTCAACACCTTTGGTCTCCTAGTACAATGTGACCTTTTAGATCTTGAAACTTTCCCTTGTGTGGATGTTAGGGCTGTAAATTAGTTATGGTAATGCCTCCTTCAAAGGTTCTTTGAAGTTAAGTTTTCCCTTTATTAAATACCTGTCTTTCATTTGAGTTTTTCTAAAGGACTTTAAGATCCTGGAAAAGAAAGTTCAAGGAAAGATAATATAATAGATTATTCTTTCTTGGGCTCTCACACTTTTAAAAGGATTATTCCTTACCTTGTTAAATTAACTTAGATAAATCTCTCAAAGTGAAGTGTTTGGTTCTCAAAAGCTAGGGATATCGTTTTATCCTTTTTTCCTTCTAATATTTTCCTTCCTTGACTAATTCATGGCTGGATAATAGTCTGAAAAATACCATCTTAATCCTCTTGCCAAATTTTTGTCAAACTCTCAGAAACTACCCCCCCCCCCAAAAAGGAAAACAAGCATTGACAAGGAGGGTCCGTTTAGCAAGACTGGAAGCACAAATATCAGGCTGTCCAGGAGAGCACCCAAACTTCTGTGTACAGCCAGTTACAATTCTGAACTGTGTGAAACTCAGCCTCCATTGCCTGCACTGCCGTTTGGTACCTGTGTGTTTCGCATGAATAACTGCCTTCCTCTATAACTCACTTTCTTCAGTTGTACGGCCAAGAGAATTAATAATTGTTATTTCAGCCAAGTAGATAGGTGACATGCAAGTAAAGGTAATTACCAGTACATAACATCAGTCTAACAAAGGAAGAAGTATCTGTTAGAAAAAAACAAAAATTTTTTTTTTGGGAAAAAACTTAGCGGCCAACAGCAAGATTCATCTCTCTTCTTGTGTGACAGTTATTAGCTGGTAAAATCAGTGAAATACAAAAGACTTGATGGATACAGATATTGTGATATCATTATGATCATGAAGGAAATGGACTCAAGTGTTGAAGAGTTAAGGATTCAACACTGGATGGATGTGCAATTATAAGCAATGGTTAATATTTAGAAAGAAGGTCATTGAGGGTTACTGTCCTCAGTCTGGTCCACTGACTATATTTAGCAGTGTCTACAATAATGATATAAAGCAATTTAATCAAATTTGCCATTGACTTGAAACTGGAAAGGATTGATAATATGTTGGCAAACAGAATGATGACCGTACCATATCGACAGGTGCCATGATGTATCTAATTTATGAGCTAATATGTAAAATAAGGAAATGTGAGGAAAGACCCTTGTTGAGATCAAAAATGCCATCTTAACAGTCTGTGAAGATGCAAGTGTGAAAAACACTGAGGTGTTTAAAATGACTGTAAGAGTAAAATAATTGTTAATAGTGTGATAAGGAGGTGCACGTGCCAGAAATAGTCCAGTACAATTATGATTATGATAACTGCCCACATAGATACAAAATATCTGCAGCAATGCTGATGATGGCTCTACTCAAATTCAGACTTGCTTATAAGTGTTAGAGTCGGTTGTCCTCACTCCACTCTGAGGGATAAAGATAAATGTTAATGTATTCTGGGAGAGTTAAGTAGTAGGTGGCAGCTGTCAATAAAAGGATTAAGATATTAGGGTTAGTTGTATAGATGTGAAAATCAAATACAAAAATTGTGCACAGAGAAATAATCTACCAAAACATTTGACTCCAGCAACCGCATATCTGGGAATTTACCGTAAAAATAGTTCTCCACACCCAAGGTTTTGAATTTCAGCATTGCAATTTTAAAGTTACGAGACTTTAAAATACTGGAAACAACCTAAGGTGCTGGTTGAGTGATTTATGTGCGACCACCCAAGGGAATCCTATTTTTCCATGAAAAAAAATAAAGGATAAAGAAGTTTTCTATGAACACATATAAAGTGATTTCTAGGATTTATGGTGTAAAGAATGATTATAGAATGTTAATATTTATGTGTCAAGTATGGTGAATAAGAGTATATGATTCTCAAGAGGTTTCTATTATCTATTTGCCAATACTTCTGGAGCAAAAAGAAACGAAGACAAAACAGAAATTAATGAAAATAGTTACCCGTGAGGAGTAGCTGAAAATGGAGGAGAGAGGCTAGGAATGGGAGTGTGATTTTTCTGAAAACCCCTTTTTATATAATTTGGTTTTAAATTATGAAGCTGTTTCATGCATTCAAAAAACATAATTAAATGGATGAAAAAGCAGTTGAATGAAATAGAAATAAATGATCCCAATTGAATATTGAATTAATAACTACTACACCAAAACAGTAATTAATTCAGGTAACTTTTACTTGAATAATTTATTGATGAACATATTAATTAATTAAAATACTTAATTCACATAATGTTATTCATGAACACATGTTTGGATGTATTTTGAAGTACAAAACAGCTATACAAATGTGAGCTTTTTTTAGTAGGTTTGTTGTTGGTAGGTTTGTTGTTGGTCATTCTGAAATGGATGTCTTTATCCTAGGGCAAAAAATCAAATAAGTAAATTACACATATTATCCAGAAAAGGGAGATAAAATATAGAATATGATATTGTAGAAGAACACCGTAGTACTGGGTTTTATTTAAAAGTATCAGGAAATTTTTTTAAAAACAAATAAAAATGTCAGTACACACACACATACTTAATATATATTTCAAGCATAAGCACATATTCATCCACCATGAATCCATCTAACTATTCTTTGTTCCAACACTATATTCTGCCTTTTGGTTAAAGGATATCATGCTATCTTTTTGTGCATCCAATGCCCACATCCTGACTTGTCAGTGCCATTCACCACACACATATTAAAAACTGGAGAACTTAAACTCATAACTGATTTCAGGTCTGAAAGAGGAAAGAATAAGGCGAGTCTGAAGCATCTTGTTATGGCAGTAAGCACAAAGGAGTGTTCAAAGATTAAGAGGGCAAGAGGCTGAAAGAGTACAGATATTATGTATAGGGAGTTCACATAAAACTAATTGTTTTATTAGCCCCCAATCTGGGGCTATATTTCATCAATGAGAAATACAGAATAACATGTTAAATTTAAAAATAAATGCATGGGTCCATAGTGACACAAGAAATAAAAAAGAAAGAAAAAATGGGGTGGGTTGGCCCTTTTTTCAAAGGATAATGTGTTTTGTAAGGTGGCCTGGACTTTTCAAAGAATTCAGTATGAAAGAATAGGAGACATCAGATCAACTATTCTAAATGAGAACAGACTAAGATGGCATAACCACCCAATGCAACGTATGAACGTTGTATAATGGATTAAAAAGATAAATGTAAAGAATGTTTATAGGGCTACTTATGAAATTTAAACATAGGTTGCGTGTTGGATAATGTTAAGATTGATTTCTCTCAGGTATGGTAATGGGTTTGTAGCCATATGTGCTTGAGTGAGTCATGCTGAAATATCATGAAAATCTTCTTTAGATGATTTGATAAAACAGCTGTGTGTGTGTTTGTGTTCGTGTGTGTGCGTGTGCACATGCATGTATGTATGTGGAGAAAGAGAGATAGAGACGAAGCAGATATGGCAAGAAGTAGTGAGTTTGTGAATCTAAGTGAAGATTACTCAGCTCTTCATTATACTGTTTTTTCCATTTTTCTTTAAGACTGAAATTCTCAAAATTAAAAATCATGATTAACGTATATCTGAATGTGAAAGCAGATTATTATACAGAAATAACATAAAGACGGACACAAAATTCTATCCCCATGTCACATGCATAATAGTAAAATTGCAAGAGTCAAAGGAAAATGGAATCTTAAAAGATTCTGAAGGAATGACAGACTACAGAAGATGGGAAATTTATTAAACAGGCCTCTTACCAACAACCAAGAGAAAGAAACGCAAATGTAGTGGAATAATATCTTCAGTGAGCTGAGAGAGCTTAATATTCTACTCCTAGTAATAAATATTTCATGAGCAAGGGTGAAAAAAGATATTGCGAAACATAAAGGACTTTTTTAAAAAAAATTTTAAATGTAATTTATTGTCAAATTGGCTAACATACAGTGTGTAAAGCTGCTCTTAGTTTTTGGGATAGTTTCCCGTGGTTTATCGCTTACATACAATACCCAGTGTTCATCCCAACAAGAGCCCTCCTCAATGTCCATCACCCATTTTCCCTCACCACCCCCGCCATCCTGCAGTTTGGTCTCTGCATTGAAGAGTCTCTTATGGTTTGCCTCCCTTCCTATCTGTAATTATTTTTTGCCCCTACCTTCCTCCATGGTCTTCTGTTAAGTTTCTCAAGATCCACATATGAGTGAAAACATATGACATTTGTCCTCTGACTTATTTCACTCTGCATAATACCTTCTGGTTCCATCCACATTGCTGCAAATGGCATGATTTCATTCTTTCTCATTGCCAGGTAATATTCCATTGTATATATAAACCACATCTTCTTTATCCATTCATCAGTTGATGGACACTTAGGCTCTTTCCATAATTTGGCTATTGTTGAAACTGCTGTTATAACAATTGGAGTACGTGTGCCCCTGTGCATCAGCACTCCTGTACCCTTGGGTAAATTCCTAGTAATGCTATTTCTAGGTCTTAAGGTAGTTCTATTTTTAATATTTTGAGGAAACTCCACACTGTTTTCCAGAGTGGCTGCACCAGTTTGCATTCCCACCAACAGTGCAAGAGGGTTCCCATTTCTCCACATCCTCGCCAGCATTTGTATTTTCCCGAGTTGTTCATTTTAGCCACTCTGAGCAGTGTAAGGTGGTATCTCAGTGTGACTCTGATTTGTATTTTCCTGATGATGAGTGACGTTGAGCATCTTTTCATGTGTCTGTTGGCTATCTGGATGTCTTCTTTGGAAAAGTGTCTATTCATGTCATAAAAGACTTAATAAATGGAATTCTGAAGGTATAATTTAGGCAGAAGGAAATGGTACCATGTGGAAAGATGCAAGAAGAAATTGTGAGCAACTATATTGGTAAAATGTGGTTAAAGATTTTTTTAAATGCCTGTATAAAGCAATGATAATTGGAAATTTTTTCAAGAGGAAGCAATCTTCTTAGAGCTTAAAAACAAAAAACCAAAAACTTCACCACAAAATCACCTGTAGAAACATGAATAGAGTAATAGACTATAGTATTTGTATGGTTTGGGAAGTGGGTAACTTAATTATCCTTAAATTTGTTAAGTTAAATTAGAATAACTACTGAAAGAATAAACATATAGCAGAAACATCCAAAACTGAGTAGAAAAATAAAATAAGAAAACAAGAGACAGACAAGCAAGCCTCGGGAAATGTGAAAAATGCAATTCAGTCACAGAGGAAGATTGGGCAACACTGACAGAAGAGATTGTGGAGTTGACAAGAACGTGACAGTTCTTGGCTCAGAATCCTCTTAGGGGAGAATTCCCAAGAGCTGAAGAAATCTAGCACTTGTAAATTATGAGGAGTGATTATTTTATGAGAATTAAGATGAAAAATATTACTGAATTTACGAGTAAGTCCAGAAATAGAACATATTCTATAGGCATGAGTCTTTGATGAATTTTACCTTTACTTGGGGGAGGAAGGTCCATAGAAATGATCTAAGGGCAGGTCTACACAGCTTTCACCAACTGACATTAATAGTGATGATGCCATAATTGAAATGTAAGTGAAGAGTGAAGGCATTGAGTCATGGTAAAATGAGAGAGTGGCGTGTAGCATAATAGCCAGAAACCTGATGCCATGTTAGGTTTAGAAGAGAATCTGAGGGTTAATAAAGTCTTTGGAATGCAAAGATCACTCTTCCTCTGAAGAGGACTTATAAAAATCTCTGATATATATAGTTTCATGTGCATCTGTGGTTCTGCCTAATTTTAATGGGTACTGCTTTGTGATTGTTTGGAAAGAAAAGTATCATGAGACTTTGAAATCTATCAGTTGATTGCACATTTCTTGTTCAGTCAAAACTTACTCAGAATTCTAAGTGTACATTGACTAAGACTGCTTGAAAGGTTGGTAATGGGTGATTTAATTCTCTGATATTATATGTGATTGCAATCTGGAAGGCTGAACTCTTTTGGTGATGGCCAACCATGCAGTAAGGAGGTTAACACAATTTGCAATGGTAATCGTTCCTTCATCTATATATTTCAAACAACCTTGGCATTTATCTCTAAGGACAGATCCAAGTGCCTGTAAACCAGAATTCTTCAGGAGACAGAATTGGCGTTTTCTTTTCTTAATTCTTAGACTCTAGGTCAAAACATCTGATGAAGGTTTTATGGCTAAAATATCAATATTGATCTCTGGGAATAAAAGAGGAACACCTGAATTTTTCTTTATGTTTTCCCCATAGGTCACTCAAAATAACCTGGTATGCTATCTTTAAAAATAAAGTAGGTCTCAATTGTCCTACTGTGTTTTTTATATCCCCCTATGGACCATAAAATATGAAGGGTCTGGACTGAGATTTGAGTTGCTTTAGTAAGTGTATACATTTGATTTCAGTCAACAAAACAGAGCTACCAAAATCATGGGAGCATAGGGAGTTACTATAGGAATTTGACCTTAACACAAATATGGGAGCAGCAGATGAGGTGAAGGTCTTTAATGGGGAGTAGAAGGGCTAGGAAAAGAATCTTGTCCAAAACTCTGGCCCAAATAGCCAGGTGAGAGCTTGCAGGGAAATGAAAGTCACCAAATATGTCTACCACCAAAGTGGAACGCTAAAGGGGGAATTTGAGGCAAGAGTTCTAAGAATATGTTGTCTACAGGAGCCATGGCCTCTGTGGGCCCATAGCTATGTGCTCAGTGGTAGGTCAAGGGCTGCCATTGGTCAGCAGGATTGGCATCTGGAAAGATGTGCTGGAATCTAAGAAGAGGAGAATGAGAATAAGCCAGGGCATGCCATGCACCTGGGTTTATGCATCCGTGCGTCCTTTCTTTGAAAACCTTCTGAAAGTAGTGGCTCCTTTTTCTTTTCTACCTTCCATATCTAACAAAGCTTTCTCTTCTCTCACCTGGAACTATAGAGAAAAGAGTATCTGGGAAATGTAATACCCAGGATTAGCCTGACGTAACACAACCAAGTTCCTCTAGTGAGAAGCTGATGATTTTCACGTAGCTTAGTACAAATAGGAGTCTAAAGCAGTTGGCAAACTGGGAAGAAGAGACCAACAATCATAAGAAAATAAGTCAGGTGCTGTATACAAAAAGTCATTATCCAGAAGAGGGAAGACAGGAAAAAATGGAAATCCAGAGGATTTCCATCTTCTGTCTTGATGTTCTATGTCATGCCAATATGTAGGAGGTCAAGGGTCAGAAGTTGGCAGTGGGAGCCAGAGTTAAAACAAAGCTTCCCTCTGAGATATCAAAGGGTCGTAGATAAATGAAGCTCAAATTTGTTGCATTTTTTTCTTCTCCAACTATAATTAGCAAGACATTAATATCAGCAAATTTTGGGGCGCCTGGGTGGCACAGTCGGTTGAGCATCCGACTTCAGCCAGGTCACGATCTCGCAGTCCGTGAGTTCGAGCCCCGCGTCAGGCTCTGGGCTGATGGCTCAGAGCCTGGAGCCTGTTTCCGATTCTGTGTCTCCCTCTCTCTCTGCCCCTCCCCCGTTCATGCTCTGTCTCTCTCTGTCCCCCAAAAAATAAATAAACGTTGAAAAAAAATTTTAAAAAAATATCAGCAAATTTTGAGGTGCTTATTAAAAATACAGATTTCTGGAACCTACTTTCAGATCTAGGAATCAGAGTCTCTGGGGTTCAGACTCAGGAATCTGAATTTTTAACAAGATGTTCAGATGGTTCTTCTGTACAGTGAAGTTTAGAAACTTGTAACTAGTGGAGTGGCTAATATGTGCCAAGCTTATGTCATGTCTTTGAGGCACTGCTCTGAGAGCAGAGACTGAGTTAGAGTCATTAAGGAATAAATGAAAATTTAAAAAAAAGAAAAAAGAAAAGAAAAAAAGTAAAAGAAAAAAGCCAACCAAGAGGTTTTGCTATCTTTTAGAGAAGAGAAAATTGAGGTTAGAAATGACAAATAAATTACTCATGTTGCATATCTAGTAAGTGACCAGGTCCATATTCTAATTTAGATCTGTTTAGTTCCAACATGTATCTTTGGGTTGTTGAATATGGTTAACAAACAAATAACAACATACACACACATACACACACATGCACACAAGCTTGCTAAATTAGTCAAACATACTAAACAAATATTAGTGATACCCCACAGGAAAGGAAAAGGTATACTCATCTCCTAAGCCTGTGTCTCTCATTAAACTAAAGATATTTTTTTTAGTTTTTTAACGTTTATTTATTTTTGAGAGAGAGAGACAGAACATGATTGGGAGAGGAACAGAGAAAGTGGGAGACACAGAATCTGAAGCAGGCTTCAGGCTCTGAGCTGTCAGCACAGAGCCCGATGTGGGGCTCGAACCCCACATGCCGTGAGATCATGACCTGAGCCAAAGTCAGATGCCTAATTGACTGACCCACCCAGACACCCCTAAGCTAAGGATTTCTAAGAAAAGTCCTTGAGGCTGAGATCCTCCCTGAAAAGCAAGCAAAAAGTAATGCATAAAGTAAAGGGGCTGAGAAAATCCCTCCCAAGGAAGTGAAGACTTCACATTTTACCCTGTTTCCTGCTCAACCCCTCCTCCCTCAGCAGACCCACCATATATACCAAACAAGTTCTGTGTATGATTTTTCTCATCTTTGCGTGTCCTTAGCATACTGAGAGTTTATATTTATTCTCAAAGGGGAAAAAATCTTTGGCTTGTTTAGTTGGTATTAATTTTACAATTAATACACAAAACCTGATTTCTTTCCCCTACATTTTTGAGAGCAATACTATGGACTCAGGTTGGCCAAGTTATTTAATTGTATTTTTGAAGGACTAGGCGAGTGTGAGTGAGCAAGCCGTGGAATCAGATTGCAGCCTTGGAGGTAAGCCTAGCTGTGGCAGCTGAAATGTGACCTGAATCCCTGCATTCTAATTTAGACTCTGCTAGGAAGCGTCCTGGGCACTGCTACATTGCTGGGCTTATAACAATTAGAGCTGGCCCACGTGGTGTCAGTTGCCTTGGGAATTAGATAATTCTTCTGTATGAAAGATGACTTTGCAGGAGCTGGCTTTTATACATGGACATTACAAACATTAGTTTACAAAATACAAAATTTCAGTCCCTCAGCCTTAATTTTATCCTATTAGCTATCTGTTCACCAAATAATGGTTAAAGCTGTCTTTCTTCACATATTTTGCTGAATTCCTTCTTAGACCAAAAAGATATAAATTATAAAATCACTTTGGAAATATGTAGAGTAATATATGTGATATGATGTATTTATAGCACATGTGAATCACTTTTATATCAGCAGTGATTCTATTGGTTCCAGTATCTCAACTCTGGATGCTTTCTAGTATATCTCCTAAGTCAGGCCATCATCTCTCACTGGCTTACTAGTCTTCTGAGCCATCTCCCTGTTTTCTGTTGGGCTTCCTCAAGAGTCCATTGTCTACTCAGAGTAATTGAGGTCCTATCTTTCCCTTGCAGTAAAAGTCTGTCAGAACAAGTTTTTCCCAGGCTTCAAGGCCCTGCATGATTTGTCCTCACATGTTTTTCCAGGCCCCATATTTATAACAGTGTTCGTTTACGTCTGTATATTCTGCCTCATGGACTTGCTTTCCAGTCATCAAATGCACCCAACTCATTCCTCTTCCCATTTTGTTCAAATATTACCTCAGAGAAACCTCTTTTAAACCAGCCTCAACCAATTAACCCAGACTTCTTTCCTCTACCATTATTCTCGTTTTATTTTCTTCATAGCACTTATCACTGTCTGAATTTATTTACTGACTTATGTGTTTATTATTAGTTTCTTGATACTAAAGTACAAGCTCATAAGGGTAATAATACTTTAGTCATGTATCCCCAGTTCCTAGAAGAATGTGTGCCATATACTGGGTTCAATGCAAATGTTGAATAAATGAAAGAAAAATGGAAGGGATTCACTTATATGGGATAACGTGGTAACTGGCCAGATTCGGGGAAATTATGGGATATGAATGGCACCAAAGAAAGCCTTTTTATATCATTTCATATATCAGAGTCTTACAAAATATCATGCTTTTCAGCCACAGGGTCTGAAATAATGAAACAGAACATACTAGCTGGCCTTGGAACCAACTTTGCCCTTAGGCAGATGGAGTAATGAGCAGAAAGCTCATGCAGAATTTAAGTTGATCATTTAAATAAAAATCCTCTTCAACACACAGAAAGGATGGGTATAGCATTAGTTTCTAAGTCATTGGATTTGCAGTGGTTAGATAATTATAAATATGTTATTTGCTTGTTGTATATTACTATAACTCTAATCCAAATGTCGCCTCTCTTTTCAACTTGGGTATAAATTTAAATAGAAAAGGAGCAATGCCTCATAAATACAATCTGAAGATATTTCACAAATAAGATACTGTGGTATTTAATTTTATATTTGACCAGATATTTAGACAAACGTTATTCTGGATATTTCTGTGAAGATTTGTTTTGTTTTGTTGTTGTTGTTGTTTTCTGGATATGGTTAATATTTAAATCAATAGACTTTCTGAAAGCAGATTATCCTCCATAACGTGGGTGGGCCTCATCTAATTTGTTGAAGGCTGTAATAGAACAAAGACTGACTTCCTGGAGAGGGAAAGAATTCTGCCAGCAGACTGCCTTTGAACTCAAACTCGATCTTTTCTGAGTCCCCATACTGCTAGCCTACTCCATTAGATTTTGGACTTGACAGTCCTTTACAATCATATGAACCCATGACTTAAAAAATATCTCTCCAGATAGATGGATAGATAGATAGGTAGGTAAATAGGTAGGTAGTTAAGTAGATACACAGACTGAAAGATAGATTGATTGGCTTTGGTTCTGTTTCTCTAGAGAACCCTGACCAATACAGACAATATTTCAGATTATAGATGTAAAATACACTACTGAGAAAAGTTTACATAACCTGTCCAAATATTTATCTGGTTATTATTTCAATTAAATATTATTGGCCCCATCTGTCACTTCTGAAAGTCTATTAGGAGATTACTACTCAGAATCAAGAGATGATAAGTAATGTCTTATGAAATATGATGTCATTTAAATTATTTAACATACATGAAGAAGGAAAAGAAGGAATAAATTCAACTTAGTTCTTTTCCTTTGGTTTAGCAATTGAAGTCAGTCTTGGCCCTGTCAATAAAATTCTCGGGGGAGAGGGAGAAAAGATAGAAAAAACAAGTGTGACAATAGTAGTATTAATGAAATTGCTGCCTTAGTGGGTTAGTCTTAGAGAAACTTACAAGGCGTACAACTCATTGCTGTAGTTCAAAGTTATGCTCAGCAGTTTTTCTTTTAATTGCTCTACATACTCTACTGTGACATTGGCTGCTTTGGCTGCATAGAGAGTTTAAAGAATCAAGTCATTGTATTTTATAGTTAACATGATTGCTAATAAAGAACAGTAGTAGCATGAAAAATTCCAGAGACAGTAAAACTGAAGGTTCAAGGGCCCTATCTGTGCAGATTGTGAAATACATATTCCACACAAAGGTGTGAAAAGATGAATAAAGATGAACCCATGACATAGTGGATGAACTCATGACAAAAGGTATGGTGTCTAATTCCAAATCCTGGATGACATTGGGGGCATGGGGTAAGTCCCATATGAAGTTATATCAACAGAATTATTCTCCAGGTCTCTTTTTAAGTTAACAAGAATTACATATATTTTTGGTAGCATTAAGGGTGCTTGTAAATGTAGCCATGTTCAGCATACTTTTAGAAAGTTGATTACAGAATTTTTGGTGTGTGTTCCCATGATATGACATCAGTTCTATCTAAAGATTTTTACTTTTGTTAAGGTAGCTCTCAATTTAACAAACACTTATGGATTCCTACAACATACCAGCCACTGATGGGCTTAGTCAGTTATTTTGTGTGTGGTCACAGCTCAGGACAAGGCAAGTAATTTTCTAAATACTCCTTTTGGAATATCTGGTGAAACTTGTATTAGAAATGCACTTAGCAACATGGAGGAACTGGAGAGTGTTATGCTAAGTGAAATAAGTCATAGAGAGAAAGACAGATACCATATGTTTTCACTCTTATGTGGATCCTGAGAAACTTAACAGAAGACTATGGGGGAGGGGAAGGGAAAAAAAAAAGTTAGAGAGGGAGGGAGCCAAACCATAAGAGACTCTTAAAAACTGAGAATAAACTGAGGGTTGATGGGGGGGGGGGTGGGAGGGAGGAGAAAGTGGGTGATGGGCATTGAGGAAGGCACCTGTTGGGATGAGCACTGGGTGTTGTATGGAAAACAATTTGACAATAAATTTCATATTAAAAAAAAAAGAAATGCACTTAGAGATACTTCACGTGGTTCCCACGCTCATCCTTGTTGGTGTTCTGTCATTGTCAATTATCAGAACCGTCAGCACCTGACTGGTCACCAGGTCAGTCGAATTTGATTCTCTGCAATCCACTTAACAGTTCTGAACCCGGTTGCACACTGTATACCAACTGTGGTTAACCATTCTAGAAATTAGAAAAAAACTGAACCATGTCTAATGTGCAAAAAACAAACATTGTGTTTACATATTATGAATAGGAGTGTTTGTGTGGGGTGATATTCAATACCCAGCATAAGTTCCCATAATTTAATCAGTTTATATGATGTATACCTACCAAAGATATAATTATTTATGTTGAAATATAAACATGTCCAACAACTTAATTGTGTTCTGTGTTTCTTTGCACTGGTGAGCAAGATAGGGGAAAAGTTATAGGGTAGTGAAGTCAGTTTCCTAAGGCAACTTGCACAGGAACTTGACTTTTGGGTTTACAGCTTCACCCTGTTGTTTTAAGTGTGTACTTTAGTGGTGCTGTGAAAAGATCCTGTAATATCAGATAAGAAGCCAGGACCCAGACGGTTTTATGAAAAGGGTCCTGAGAAGTGATATTGCTTTGAAGTCCCAAACTCATTTCCTTGTATTCCGAGTCCACCCCCCCCAGATGTATATCGTTTTGTTGCATTGAGTTTTAAAATTTTTGTATTAGTTACCAACATTGAGAGTGGTGAGTTTTTTCACAAAGATGATAATTTGCAGTTTATTTAGAAAATTTATAAGACCTGGTATACATTCCTGCATGCCCATGATCAGTTGCAGCTGAAAAGCTCTATATATATCCCTTTTCAGATGAGTCCAGTGATCCCTGGGGCTTCACAGTCCCCATCAGCAACTTTCTCTTTACATCACCTGCCTGGACTCTGTAATCATATGTGTTCGTAACCCCTCATTTAGCTTAAATCCTTCACTTTCCCCCATGTAAATATTTTGCCTAAAATTGTGGAAAATGAAACTTCCTTGTACAGAGTCATCCTGCCGTGTGCCCTTCTTCCTTACTATAAACAACTTTATATTGTTTAGGGTGCTATATATCTAATTAAAAATCAAAACAAAACAAAAAGTATAAAATCCTTAAGTGTCCAGCCTCGCCTCCAACCAAAAGTGCTGGTCATGTGACATACTATGTTCCAATATTATATAAATAGAAATATACTGGGGATTCCTGGGAAAGTTTTGTCTTAATGTAAGACATTAAAGTGACACTGGAATGGCCACAAGATAATGATTATTGAGACAAAATGCATAATATAAGTATCATAATCAGGAAACATAGAAGAGCTTGAATATATTAAGTCATTGTGGTTGACTTTTTTTGTTGTTTATTTACTTTGAGAGGGAGAGGATGAGTGGGGAAAGGCAGAGAGACAGGAATAGAATCCTAAGCAAGCTCCCTGCTATCAGCACAGAGCCTGATGCCTGACTTCATCTCACAAACGTTGAGATCATGAGTTGAGCCAAAATCAAGAGTTGGACGCTTAACTGCCTGACCAACTGAGCCACCCAGGTGCCCCCGCGGTTGACGTTTCTTAAATGGAGCAAATATTACCCTGATAACTGATAGACATATACATTTCCCTTTTCATCACACACACACTCATGGACACACACATTTTGCTCCCTTTTGACCTCGCTATTTATTGTTTTATTCATTAGAGCAACAGAGGATTGTTTAGGGCTTGTTAAAAGTCAATCACCGTACTGGTCCTGTTTCTATCTGGGAGTAACGGTGATCAGACTGTGGCACATTGCTCCAAGTTCTCATATTCATATGCTCATGAAGACCAAGAAAGTGAGTCAAAGTAGTGCATCCTACTTAGATCTTTAAGGATTCTTACGGTGGGGCTGTCGGCACTATGAATGGGAACACAGCCTGACTCTTGGTAAAAGAATTGAGGACTTAACATATGGGAACTTCTATTATTTATTCACAAAATTAATAGATAAGGAAATAAAGGTGTATAAACAAACAATAAAATTGATTCTCAGCAGGACTCTATTAGTTCTATCTGCACTATTATTGGTGCTGAAACACTAGTGGATTTAAAATGTAATGCTATTAAGACATAGGTGAGAGTATGTGTATGTGTTTTTTATGGGTGTGTGTATGTTTAATATACATTTAGATGTTTTATTTGCCTTTCTTGATTAATAGGTAAGAAAATATTGTGTGGTTGGCTATGCTGAAAGATTGTTTGACCTAGTTTAACATATTCTTAGATCTTTGAATGAATCCTATTTTCAAAATATTTCATATTGGAAGGTTAAAAATATTTCAAACAAGTTCTGAAAAAGTTTACAACCTTGAGCCTCCGTTTCCTCCTCTCTAAGTAAAATTGTTGACTTGTACCATTACTAAGTTCCTTTCAGATCCAGTGTTTTTAGAATTCTAGAAAGCCACTTTCTAATGCATTTTTTTCCTGCCACTCTGTGTGTATTACTTGTTCCTGGATCACTCTGAACAGATGAGGAAGATCATGGGCATATAAATTAATCAGAAGTGGTAGGTCATGAATATGAAGTAAGATATTTTCCTTTTATAGTAACCACAAAAAAATCCCCATCACATTGAGATGAAGGAAAATCATTCACTTCACTCTAGAGAGTAGAGACTTATCTATATATTTGCAACTCCTTTGGGCTCTGGAGCATGGACAGAAAGCAGGAAGAGAACGTAGAAGTCAGAAGGCACATCAAGACCTTTTCTTTCCTTAGCATGCAGCAGCCAGAGGAGGAAGACAGCTTCTCTCATGTGTATCACTGATTTAACGAACATCCCTCTAGGCGATGTGCACAGAAATGCATTCCTAATGATAGAATTTCAGGCACTAAAATAGGCAGTTGAGGATGAAATACTGGCACAAAGGAAGCTTTCCAAACCTCTCCAAGTGGCTATATAATGATTATACTCATTCATTAATTCTTTGTACAAACAAGAACTTAGTGGCTAGTATTTGC
Organism: Leopardus geoffroyi; assembly: GCF_018350155.1. Lineage (NCBI taxonomy): Eukaryota > Metazoa > Chordata > Mammalia > Carnivora > Felidae > Leopardus > Leopardus geoffroyi. The sequence goes on along the minus strand of NC_059328.1, from coordinate 122,177,638 downwards.
AGGACACTGTGACAGAAATTTCAGAAACACTATTATATAAGGCAAGATATTTCCTATAGGGAGTTCAAATAATTGAAATACAATAAGATAAATGCTGTGTTAGAAATAGTACATGATACAAGATAAATTCGTAAACAGAGGACTGGGATAACTTGGGTAAGGATGTGGCTAAATACACCCAGGAAAGACTCTTATCACTTTTATTTTGGTAAGAAGGAAGAATTGTTTTTTTAAAGTTACTTTATCTGCTTGTCCAGAGGGATAGTAAGTAACCACCTACCAAGAGAGATACCAAGCAGGTTTTCACTTACCAAGAGAGATACAAGCAGGTTTTCACTTAAGGGACCATGAAAAGCATCCACCACAGTAAGACGAATGGTGAGCCTTTATGATTCCTTTATTTAAAAGTAATCCATAGGCATTTTGTTCACCCTAGGATGCCCTGACTAATTTACATCAATTATATCAACATGGGAGGCAGGCAATAAGAATCTGTAAAAGCAAGAGTAGAGTAAAGCATGAGTTCATAGATTAATGGAATAGAGATCCCAACCCAGTTGGAAAGCAAAGCAATAATTGAAATCATATGAAGGATCGTCATCATTTATCTTTGTTCCTTTAGCACCTAGCAAAGATAAAATGAGCCAAAATTTAATAGATTAATGGAGTAGAGATACCAACTCAGTTGGAAAGCAAAACAATAATTGAGGCCAAGCAGAGGTCCTAGATGGGTGAGTCCATGTTATTATGATTTTCCTAAAAATATCTTTCCAGCTTTGATGGGAAGGAAGGCATTGGGAAAGGAAAGGAAACACTGTAATAGCAAGAATGAGAGTATTAATAACAGAAAATAATGTATCTGTCCTTGAAGGGATTAGTGAATTAACATTAATAAATAACCAGAGTACCTGGGTCAAACTTCAATACAAGCGAGAACAGTTACTCTTATGTTATTTTCTCTGAGTTCATTGTCGACCAAAAGGATTATTATGGACTTTGACAGGATTAAGTGCCAATTAACAAAGTAAGATGGAAGTTTATTATGGAGAATTTTCCATCATTTATATTAATTTCATAAAATACATTTTAGAAAGTATAGTTTAGAATTTCCTGTATTCATATTCTTGAAATTCAGTCTTTATTCTTCCTTCAAGATGCTCTTTATATAGGAACATAATACTTTTAGGAAGCTATTGATCAATGTCCTATTAATATATTCATTCTTTTATATGACCTTATAAAAATATAGTTAATTTGATTTTAAACTACTTTAAAATAATCTTTGGGGTTAGCAATGTTCTGCTTTCGATGGTGAAAAAGGAGAGAATTAAATTTCACATTTATTCACCATATGGATTTTTATGTGTTTTATATTATTTAATTAGAATGGAAATGTGTCCTATATTTTCAGAGTAGTTTCTCCCTTAGTTTTTCATATTAATTCAAGGAGTTAGAAAATAAATATACCTTCATTCTTCTTCCTATGTATTTTTCTTATACTTGTCTTCTAACCAGCCACCAGACTTCATTTCCACCTTTAACACCTAGAAACAAGCCTGGCTGCTCTTAAGGTCATCTGCCAAATATCGCATTTTCTCTAATATGGAAGAACTAACACACATTTTTGTTCATGGTGTGTCAAATATGTCAATTCAATTAACTTCTGGATTTGTTGACAGAAAACAGACTTTCAAAAAAGCATGTGATATTTTCCATGTGGCCAGTACTAATTCATTGGCACAGAGAAAATTTCTATAATATGAATGATACTCAGTTTTCTCTTTGATGGCCCCACTCTAAAAATAGATTTTAAATCAATAGATCTTAGTGACACAGAATTTCAATCATGTGTTTTTTAAGGTAGATTCTTAAAAATGCCTTTAGTTACTTCATCTTGAGTCTAGTGCTGCTGAAAGATTTCTTATTAATGTGATCATTTCAGGGAATACCTTAAAGTTTTCACTTTTTTGACATGACAACTTTTATCTTCTTGATCTTGAAAAATCTGTGTCAAGATAAAGGTATGTGTTGGCATACAGTAGACAGGGAGTTATACAATTGGCATCTAATAAGGATAATTGTGTTTTTACTCTTTTCTCATAAATGAAGTGTTAATGTATGAGCCTGATTATGACTACAATTTTCTTTTTAGTTCTACATATTGCTGTCAAAGTTCTTGGTACTGTCTCATATATTTTGGCATATAACCCACCTGCTGGAAAAAAAAAAATAGAGTATCTTTCTATTGTTTGCAGAATTGTTTATTTCTTAGAATGTAACTTCTTTCACGTGCTGACTCTTATCTGCCTCTGCTCCCCAGCCTCATCTGCCCTCTTCTTTTCATGGTATTTTCTGCTCCAGCAATGTTGCTATAGTTTAATCCTGACACACTCCCTGATCCCCCTAGGTGTCCATGTTTTACCCATAGTTTTACTCTTCTGGCAGTACTTAAAAAAAAAAGTTGCAGATGGGGGAAGGGAGGGGAAGGAAGAAGAAACAAAGAAAGAACTCCTACTCATTTCTCAAGACTCACCTCAAGTACGCCTTCCCAAACCCCCCTCCCACTCCCAGATAGCTCGTTTCTACTGTACCTTGTACTGTCCTACCACCTACCAAATTCTTGTGGTGTTGTAAAGTGTCTGTGTGTGTGTGTATGTGCGTGTGTGTATTTTTCACATTCATATGATTAGAAAGTGGAAGGAAGCATCTGAGTTTTGTCTGTCTCTGTGTCCCTTATCACCTAGTAGTAACTAGGGCTAAAACTTTCTTTTTGAAAGAAGCAATAAATGGAAATTGTAAGTTTATATTAAAATAAAAAAGAGAACAAAACAAACAAACAAGCCAACACAATAGAAATGATACACCTAACCCTATTTATATAATGGAAGTAGACATGTAAATTAGTCTTTCTAGTTGGTACCACATTGTAAGTGCCACATTATAAACTTTGTAAGAACATAACTGGGAGCTTTCATTCCTTCTGTTGCCCTTCTTTCCCTTTCTACCCTGAATTATCTTCTAAACTGTTTCACCCAAGTAAGAAGTTAATTTATATTAAACAATAAGAGGAAGAAAACTAATTTTCAGAGAGAGATGGTATATTCTTTATCCTCCATTTATACTGACAGTTTTACTTGTGAAGAAAATTAGCGGATAGTTTCCATGCATTGTACACATATTCATCTACCTATCTGTCTATCCATCTATCTATCTGTCTATCTAGGCACTGAGATTCAAAAGGAATTGGCTCATACAATTGTGGATGCAGAGATATCCAACACTGGCCCTCACCAAACTGCAGACTCAGGAAAGCCAATCATGTAGTTCAGTCAGAGTCTAATGGCCTGGGTACCAGAAAAGCCAATAGTTTAAATTCTAGTCCTAGCCTGAGTCTAAAGGCAGGAGAAGACCAATGTCCCAGCTTAAAGACAGTCAGGAAGAGATACCAAATTCTGTCTTATTCTGCCTTTTGTTCTATTCACGCCTTCACTGTGTTGGATGAAGAGAGCACACAATGCCCATGTTGAGAGCAGTCTGCTTCACTCCAGTCTGTTGGTTCAAATGTTAATCTCTTTCAGGAACACTCTCACAGACACACCCAAATTAATGTTTAACCAAATAACTAGGCACCCTAGGGCCCAATGAGGTTGATATATAAAACTAGCCATCTTAATACATTTCAAACAAGGGAAATATTGGTGTATATATGATAGGGAAAGATAGGATTCAATAGGCAGAAAGGGAGAGGCTAAGGCTTGAAGGTCCCTGGGGGGGGGGGGGAGACACAAATTTTAAAACATTTCTGGGGTGTCTGGGTGGCTCAGTCAGTTAAGCGTCAGACTTCCACTCAGGTCATTATCTCAGGGTTCCTGGCTTCAAGCCCTGCATCAGGCTCTGTGCTAACAGCTCAGAGCCTGGAGGCTGCTTTGGATTCTGTCTCCCTCTCTCTCTGACCCTCCCCCACTCACACTCTCTCAAAAACAAATAAACATTTAAAAAAATATTTAAAACATTTCTTCTGGGAGCGTCTGACCTCAAGCAAACTCCCCCACATATAAAGTTCCTCTTAAGAATGCAACAGATACCACCCATTCCCCCTCAGGTTTCCTTCAGCAATTTGACAAACAAAAGATCTAACTAAATCTTAGTAGACCAAAAAACAAATGACCCACAAGGAATATTACGGCCTTAGACCACATACAATGGAAATGGGCCAATCAAAAAGGAAGGACTAGTTATTTAGAATTACCTAGCCATTGAGGGTAGGGCCTGAGAAGAAACGAGGGACAGGTGGTGACCCAAACCCTATAAAATAAAGTCCCTTTCCTATAGTCACTGGCATTCACTTTTGAATGCCTTCTGCTTGTAAAGAGAACTTTCCTACAATTCTTACCTTCTAATTTTATACTCTAATAAAATCCTTTCTTTCTTGCTCCCTTTATCCTTTATTGTCCACCTCTTCATTCTTTAAAGTGGCAAGACAACGAGCCCTGGGTACTGAGGTAAAAACTCCTGTAATAGATTCGCTTAAAAGTGAATTTTCAACATACAGGTTATAATCATATTTTACAAGAGGCACAAGGGGAGTGAAAGCACAAAGGAGAATGGATTCCATGCCTCACACACAGCAAACAATATTTATTCAATGAATAATTGAGATCATCAATTAGTTAGATATGCCAAATTTAGAATAGTTACAGGTAATTCAAAGGACAAAGTACAAAATCAAGGCAAAAGAGAAGACAAAATAGGTAAGGCAGAATAAGAGAAAGTATAATAAATGGTATATCCATTTAGCTCAATATGTAAGATAACTACAGGTGTAGGTATGGTCTCAAGTAGACAAAAAGGAAAGTATTCTTAGAGTAACAAACGATGACCACACACAAGAAATATCAAACTGTAGCTTCTCCTGTTGTGAATCCATCCTAATTAGTACCAGTAGCTTGCTGTTTACACTAGAAGTCTCATTGTCATCCACATGCTTAAAAACGTCTTAGAGAAACTCCACTGTCTAAATAAAATTCAAGCTACTTTGTATCCCACAAATGAACCTACCAATTTGCCTTGCTTTTCATTTCCAGCCTCATTTCTCACCACTGCCTCCCCTGGATGCCATAAATTCTGTCCATAATTAACTTAAATTCCTCCTCTCACCTAAATGACTCCATCCCCCTTTTCCAACCGATGAGCCCTATTCCTTGAAAGGCAAGTTTCTGTTGATAATGACAATGATGAGGATGATAATGTCATGGGGAAAAGAGGAGAGTGGTGTTTATAGTTCTCTTTTATTGATTATTTCTGGCCAGCCCCAGTAGAGAATATCATGCTGTATTATTTTATTTAATTCTAATAATAAGCCTAGTTTTTATTATTCACAGTTTATTGTTGAGGAAATTATAGTGTAAAGAGAATGATTGACTTATTCAAGGTCACTCACTTAATAAGAATAATTTGCATTGAGTCTGAAAACCAAATCCACTCAGCAAACTACCAAAATGGATTTTCTAAGGACTCTTTGATTAATAATAAAATTTAAAAACTCATAAAGCCCTCCTGTATGTTCTCTTTATATTGTATCTAATTATATCAGAATTATTTACACATCAGTCTACTCAATTTGATTTAATTTCCTGGAGTCTAGGAATCAGTTCAGTCCAGCCGGCTTCCCCCATGCCCTGTATAGTGTTCAGTTCATCATAAGCACTTTATAATCTTTTATTAACATAAACAAATATAAAAAATTAATTCTAAATATACCCAAATGAAGGCTATAAACCTAATACTAAAAATAAGGAAGCAAATTGCCTTTGCTATTTTAAACATTGGGAGAGAAAACCTTATTAAAATTTCCCTCTATGGGAATGTCAATAGATATATACATCAGATGAAAATAAGCACAAAATTTAATTATTTTTCTTAATTATTATTAAAGGAAAGTCTTTGAAAAGAGAAGTGCCAAAGGATATAAAAACAGAAAGATCAGGAAATGTACCAAATTGACAGTGATTGCTAAGCAAAGCGAACAGTCTATAAACCATTGTTTTGGTGTGAGAGTTCTTGTATCAGTCACAGAAAGCATGAAAATTAAGTAATTTGCTTTAAGTAATCTTGTGATAGGAAAACACTGTGTGCTTCTTCCTATTTTTTTTTTCTTTTCAATGAATCCCTTGTATGGTGGCCCATTAAGAGGTAGGATAACAATCTTTATTGTTTATAGACCAATCAATATCTTTCAATCCCAATGTGTAAGCTCTTTGTCACCATTATGACAGGAGAGGGCAAAGGAGGTACAATAAATATTAGCATGGACAAGATGAAGTAGCTGATAGACTCATTAGAGTAATTATCAGGGACAGAGAAAGCTGGCTCGTGACATTAATTCCCAAAACTTTGACCTTAGGATTGGATTTTTTTCATGGAATTCAGCTTCGCTTTTCTAATTTTTAAAACTTCTGCATTTATTCTCTAATTTCTTTTGTCTTTTTCAAGATTTTTTTTTTGGTAAATAATTCATCCAACTGAATAAACAGCAATTAATGTTTTTTGTTTGTTTGTTTGTTTGTTTGGAACTTTACCTGTTGTGGTTTTGTAAATGCATTTAACTGGAGGTAGAGGTGGGTTGACATTTAGACCTCATTATCACTTTATACTAAAGCATATATTGCCTTTTTGTAATATGTATAGTGTCCCAAATACACAACTTCTTTAAGTGTCTTTATTTATAAGTATTTGGCCAAATAAGCAGAGTAGATATTGAGTAATTATGTGATTCCGGGGCTCAGATTTGAAAAAATAAAAAAATAAAAAAAAAACAATTTGCTACCTCTATAGTATGTATTCTTTATATAGTATATATTTAAAAAGCCCTTCTTAGTAGTGCACACGTATCAGAATAAACTCTTTTTTTTGCTTTAATCAAGTGTACCAACACTTCAGAAAATTTTTCATATCAAATCCTATAAGAATTAAATCATATTGTATAAACTTAAAATCTGTGAAAGTCACAATTTGTACTTTACTCACTGATTATATTTATTTACATCATATCTACTACATCCTCCCCTTTCTAGATGACTTTATTGAGTGATTGGTTCAGGTACATAGACATAAATTATCAAGTCATATCAATCCTTGTTCTTTTCCTCCTTTAAGTAAATTGTCTTCAAATTCACAATTCTTATTGCTTACTTAAATCAATAGCAAAAGAAAATTAATAAATATACAAATTATTGAGAGGTTAATCACATAATTACTCAATAGCTTCCTATTGAGTTGATTCTAATCTTTAGAGAATTAGCTCTTTATTTAAGATAAATAAGTTTCAAGGCACCTGGGTGGCTCAGTCACTTAAGTGTCCAACTTCAGCTAGGTCATGATCTCACAGTTTATGGGTTCAAGCCCCGTGTTGGGCTCTGTGCTGACAGCTCAGAGCCTGGAGCCTGCTTCAGATTCTGTGTCTCCCTCTTTCTCTGCCCTTCTCCCACCGTGATCTGTCTCTGTGTCTCTCTCAAAAATAAACATTAAAAAACCTTTCAAAAACAGATAAATAAGATTCTGGGTACCTGGGTGGCTCAGTTGGTTAAGCATCTAACTCTTGGTTTCGACTCAGGTCATCATCTCACAGTTCCTGTGTTCAAACCCTGCATTTGGCTCCATCCTGATGGTGCAAAGTCAGCTTGGAATTCTCTCTCTGTCCTTCTCTCTCTGTCCCTCTCCTGCTCGTGCTCGCTCTCTCTCTCTCTCAAAATAAATAAACGGAAAAAAAGGACAAATACGTTTCTAGGGGAAGACAGAGAAAAGATAAAGTGAAGAAGCTTTGGTGATTGGGTGTTAAGTCAGTAAGACAGTGATGCATTGCAAGATACTGTTCATATTTTGAAGTGCATTTTCTTTTTTCTTTGTGTGTGTGTTTTATGTATGCATTATGTAGGCATTTACTTATATTTAAATTCAAGCTAGTTAACATCCAGTGTAGTATTAGTTTCAGAAGTAGATTTTAGTGATTCATCACTTACATATAACACCCAGTGCTCATCCCAAGTGTCCTCCTTTATGCCCATCATTCATCTAGCCCATCTCCCACCCATCTCCCTCCAGCAACCCTCAGTTTGTTCTCTGTATTTAAGTCTCTTATGGTTTGCTTCCCTCTCTGTTTCATTTGTTTTTTGTTTCCCTTCCCCTATGTTCATCTCTTTTGTTTCTTAAATTCCACATATGAATGAAGTCATAGGTTATATGTCTTTCTCTGACTGACTTCTTTCACTTAGCATAATAAATTCAAGTTCCATCCACATTGTTGCAAATAGCAAGATTTCATTCTTTTTGATTGCCAAGTAATATTCTGGTGCGTGTATGTATGTGTACCACATCATCTTTATCCATTCATCAGTTGATGAACATTTGGGCTCTTTCTATAATTTTGCAGTTGTTGATAGCACTGCTATAAACATTGGGGTGCATGTGCCCCTTCAAATCAGCATTTTTGTACCCCTTGGATAAATACCTAGTAGTGAAACTACTGGGTCACAGGGTAGTTCTATTTTTTTTTTTTTTTTTTGAGGAATCTGCATACTGTTTTTGAGACTGGCTGAAACAGTTTGTATTCCCACCAATAGTACAAAGTGTTCCCCTTTCTCTACATCCTTGCCAACATCTGTTGTTTCCTGTGTTGTTAATTTTAGCCATTTGACAGGTGCAAGGTGGTATCTCATTATGGTTTTGATTTGTTTTTCCCTTATGATGAGTGACGTTGAGCATCTTCTCATTTGTCTGTTAGCCATCTGGATGTCTTCTTTGGAAAAGTGTCTATTCATGTCTTTTGCCCATTTCTTCACTGGGTTATTTGCTTTTTTGGATGTTCTGTTTGGTAAGCTGTTTATAGATCTTGGATACTAATCCTTTATCTGATAGGTCAGTTGCAAATATCTTCTTCCATTCTGCCAGTTGCCTTTTAGTTTTGTTGATTGTTTCCTTTAATGTGCAGAAGCTTTTTATAGTTCATTTTTTGCTTGTGTTTCTCTTGCCTCCAGAGACATGTCTAGGAACAAGTTGCTGTGGCTAAGGCCAAGGAGGTTGCTGCATGTGTTCTCCTCTAGGATTTTGATGGTTTCCTGGCTTGCATTTAGGTCTTTCATCTCTTTTGAATTTATTTTTGTGTATGGTATAAGAAAGTGGTCCAGTTTCATTCTTATGTGTGTCTCTGTCCAGTTTTTCCAACACCATTTGCTGAAAAGATTGTCTTTTTTTCATTAGATATTCTTTCCTGCTTTATTGAAGATTAGTTGGCTATACATTTGTGGGTCTATTTCTGGGTTTTCTATTCTGTTCAATTCATCTATTGTTTTGTTTTGTTTGGTTTGGTGCCATACATACTGTCTTGATGATTACAGCTTTGTAATATAGCTTGAAGTCCATTAGCTTTGGTTTTCTTTTCCAACATTACTTTGGCTATTCGGGATTGTTTCTGGTTCCATAAAAATTTTAGAATTGTTTGTTCTAGCTCTGTGAAGGATGAACTGCTTTTTTAAGCTTAAATTTGTAATTTGGCACATATTATTTTTTAATTCTGGGGAACTGAAAAACTGGAAGATGAGATAGCTGTAGAATTTTTTATATATAGTACTGAAAATATGAAAGAACCTTGGTTTCTCGTTTTCTTGCATCTTTGCATAAAAAAGAAGAAAGTGGGGGCACCTGGGTGGCGCAGTCGGTTAAGCGTCCGACTTCAGCCAGGTCACAATCTCGCGGTCCGTGAGTTCGAGCCCCGCGTCGGGCTCTGGGCTGATGGCTCGGAGCCTGGAGCCTGTTTCCGATTCTGTGTCTCCTTCTCTCTCTGCACCTCCCCCATTCATGCTCTGTCTCTCTCTTTCCCAAAAAAAAAAAAAAAAAAAATTGAAAAAAGAAAAAGAAGAAAGTGAAATTTGTGGGTATGAAAAAGGAAAATTAGAAATTCTAGTTAATGGTTTTGTGTTTACAAAGTTTTCATGATTTTGATTAGAGATGTTCATGTTTAAAGTTCAGATAATAAAAGTGTTATAAAGAAGAAAATTAAAGTTAACTGAAATTCTACTAGTTGAAGGAAACCACCATTATGTTTGACATATATTCATTCCTCAGGAACATACATAAGATATATGTATAAGCACAACTACAATGTTGACATGCTCACTTCCTTATAAAAATGTAATCATTCTATTTTTCATATAATTTGTCATGGCCAGCTTACATAATACTATGGTAAATTTATCTTAAATTATGTTTATCAGCCCTAGAAAATTAACATTATTTTGCTCTCTTGGCATTAAAACACAATTATGTATCAGAAGTAAACTTAGAGTTAACCTTTTTTACTTGTTTATTTTATGAAATGAATATTTCTACAAACCTAAAAGTAGGTAAAGAGACAATAACGGCAGCAATAGATTTTCTCGGAAAATTACATGTGAACTTGATTAATAAATGGTGATAATAATGATAGAACAAACTTCTCATGACTTTAAAACCAGCTGTGTGAAAATTAGGCACTCATAGGTCAGGTTCAGTATTTATAGTAGTACTTGAATCTGAAATCAACAAGAGTACATTTCTTATAATTTATGAAACTTAGAAAATACAGTACCTTTCTCTAGTTCTTTTTTTTGAGCCATTAATTCATCCTTATCTTTGCATTTATTGTTTTTCCTCCTTTTAATCTTACCCACTTCTTTTCTTTTTTTAAGTTCATTTATTTATTTATTTTGAGAGAGAGAAAGAGACCATGTGCATCCAGGAGCAGAAGAGGGCCATAGAGAGAGGGAAAGAGAATCCCAAGCATGCTTCACACTGTCCTTGGGAGCTCTGGAACCACGAGATCATAACCTGAGCCAAAATCCAAAAGTCGGCTGTTTCACCAACTGAGCCACCCAGGCACCCCTTATTTCTTTTCACTCAGTTAAGTTCACTTGCTCTGCTTTATTATGTAATGCCTTGAATTCTCAACCACAATTTCCAAACTTGCCTCTTCAGAACTTAAATTACTAATGTGAATGGTCATTGATTATTACTTTTATAGATTCTTTTTCTTTTAATGTTTATTTATTTATGAAGGATAGAGAGACGGACCATGAGCAGGGCATGGGCAGAGAGAGAGGGAGACAGAATCTGAAGCAAGCTCTGAGCCATCAGCACAGAGCCCTACACGGGGCCTGAACTCACAAGCTGTGAGATCATGACTTGAGCCAAAGTCGGATGCTTACCCAACTGAGCTACCCAGGTGCCCCAGAAATTCTTGTTTTTTTTTAATGTTGCTGAGCAATGTAAATGAATCTAAGATATATAATCACAAGATTTTTTTAAATAAAAATGATAGATATGTTTTAATTTCCATTAGGTCCTTCATATTTATGTTCTTTCCACATTAATGGCTACTAAAAATAAATAGTATCAAAAAATTATCTTGAAGACTTTGAATATTGAAGACTTAACATTAGTATTTAAATCTGCACATCTAAAAAGAACCCACTTCAGTAGCCCATAGTGGAACATATATTCATGTTGCCATTTTTTCTTCCAATATTTAAGTTATTATATGTGATGTATAAATTGTATTATTCAATATAAAAAACTAATTAAATTTTATGTGACAGTGATATATTAATCTTTCAAGATAAATTGTATGCACTGTTCTTTTTTTGGAAATAATTCACCTATTCTGGATTGCTGCATTGTATTTAGAAGCATACATCCAAATGCTAGCAATATCTCTCTCTCCTTAAAGCTTAGCAAATGCAGTCTGAAAAAGACAACTATAGCTTCTTAAAATGAACATAATTGATTACTGGTTGATAAGTACATGGCAGGGGTTTCTATCCACCATCCCATCACTATTTTTCTGCTAAAACTATATAATGCACTTAGGTTTGACGCATTCACTTGTCCTTTTTTTTTTTTTTTTTTTTTGCCTAAGTCTCTTTCCTGACCATGTTTCCCTCCTTGACAACATTTTTTTTCTTAAGGATGAATTAAAAGTATTAACTTCTCTCCCTGTCTCTCTCTCTCTGTCTCTCTCTTTGTATTTATTTTAGTTTGTCAGCAAATATTAGTTATAACTTGCTGTATTTCACTCTCCAAAGTGTTACTATCATTTATAAATTATGACCCATGGTAGGCACTGGTTGTTATCAATCACCGGGGAGTAATTGATGCTGATTGAATGAAATCAATGTGATGTTTGCAGAGCTATGACCTTGTCAGTTAACTTGGGTGCAACAAATCAATTAGATCTATAGGGACTGAATCTTAAAGATAACTGAAAGTAGATTTCCATTAATTTAGAAGAACAAAAATGGCTTTTATCTTTGACTAGTCCTTTCTTTATAACATGGGATAGTCTAAAAACTCTGCAAAAAATCATTACTAATCTTTTTTTTTATGTGGAATCACATACTAATGAAAGTTGTTGAGAGTATTAAACATGAAAGAAAGCTTGTTCAACCTCACGTTTTATAAATAAACTATATAAATGCAAAGACCAGAAAGGGGGAATTGTTCCAGGTAGTAAGTAGAGTGAGCCTTTATCAAACTTGGGACCAACACTCTCTATTCCAGACCAACTCCTCATCGCATCTCCTAAAAAATGCTTTTTCTTTTTCTACACTGAAAGTGATTTGCAAAACACAATTTATGATTAAATCTATTTCCAATTAGCTTCAAAATGCAGATAGAGTCCACTTTAATATACATCTGTAAAAAGCTGCCATTCAGCCAAGACCCTAAGACTGCATTTAGATATGGAAAGAAACAAATTTTCATGAGTTGTGTTGATTTAGCCACGGATCAGTGGTTTTGATTTAGCCACTTTTTTCCCCAAATGCCTATGAATTTGATGTTGAGATAGTACTTTCATAGTATGCATTTAAATGTAAGATTATAGCTTTAATAATAATATAATAATTTTAATAATACAGTAGGTTTTTATAGGTCTGCTATGCAGAGACACTTTCAAAGATCATGAGTCTTGGTCAGTTTAACAGAAGGAATTCAGTCAGTAACCACTGCAAAGAAGAATTCATTAGTTTTCATTCATTTACCAGTTCCACCAGCCCCAGACCAACTTCTTTCTTTTTTCACTTTTTAATTAATCAACCATACCTTAAGTGCTAAAAGCAATGAGTTATTTTAAGAATTTATTTATTTTTTGTACGTCATCATTTCTAGTTTTGCCATTTTGTACTCACAAACAAGTCACAGATGGATTAATCATTATGTTATCAAAGGATATAAATACATGGTGTGGAGGCAAATTTAAGAAGTAGATTGTCGGGGCGCCTGGGTGGCGCAGTCGGTTAAGCGTCCGACTTCAGCCAGGTCACGATCTCGCGGTCCGTGAGTTCCAGCCCCGCGTCAGGCTCTGGGCTGATGGCTCGGAGCCTGGAGCCTGTTTCCGATTCTGTGTCTCCCTCTCTCTCTGCCCCTCCCCCGTTCATGCTCTGTCTCTCTCTGTCCCAAAAATAAATAAAAACGTTGAAAAAAAAATTAAAAAAAAAAAAGAAGTAGATTGTCCTAGAATTTTATAATAGCTTCCGTTTATTGAAGGCCTGGTAGGTAACAGTCAGTGAACTGGTCATGCTCCATATATCATTTCCAATTTGTAACTGGCAATTACTAAAGGATTATCTCATTGAAATCCCTCCCTTTACGAAATGAGAAACCGAGTCTCAGAAAATTTGAGCATATTACCCAAGTTTAAATAACTGAAGAATAGAAAACCCAAATGCTAGCTAGCTCTTGGTCTCTGGATTCACAGTCTTATGTTTTCACCTCTACCAACAGTCTGATTTTGTAGAATTAGATTTTGAGAATTTAGAGGTAATAACTTTGGTCTTTTAAGTCATCATCAGTTGAAGCAAATAGACTAAGGAAAAACCATGTCACTAGATAGTGTGATTATTACTGAATGTCAGATTTCTTTATTAATTTCTTTGCAAAATTCTTTTTTTTAAATACTTTATTATAAGTATTTTGACACCAAAGCTGGTTTTACTGTTCATATGGTTGGAAGTAGAACTTAAATAAATGCTGTAAGAAAATATGGTATAGAAACATCAACGAAATCTTACTCTCAGTTGGTAGTCAGACCTGAATCTTACTCTCAGTTGGTAGTCAGACCTGCTATATAAATTGTGGGGCCCAGGGCAGAATGAACAAGAGACCTTTGTTCATGAAGCAGAAAGAAAGTGTCATTAAACTTACTAAAAGATACATATTTTTTCATTCTTCTGTGGTCTCCCTCAAATTGTCATGGTGTTGGATTTTTATTATTATTATTATTATTATTATTATTATTATTTGCTATTTAATGTTATTAAGAAAAATTGAAATTTAAATCTTGGCATCATTTTTAACATTTGTACTTATATTGTGCAATACCGATTTTAAATGAAAATATGAGTTTTCATCTTATCTGTAGAACTGCTGAAATTACACAGTTCCTATTTCTTTGTTTGTATATGTGTATGTATTTCTTTCCAACTGGGCAATGACAATGCTGAATGAAATTAATTCAACCGGTTTTATTTTACATTTGATATGCACATATTCTGCCAATAATCTCTACTTTTGGCTTAATGATGAGTAAGACAGGAACTTAAATGGTAAAGGAATTATGGGCATTTGTCTTTCCCTTTCCTCCAGTGACATTATTTTAAGCATACATGGTTGACTAACATAGGGAGGTAACACATGTAAAATGAATACAGTATGGTTCCTTGATCATCGATGTTTCTCTATTTATTCAAACAAGCTCTGCTTCAAACAGAGAGCCCCTTGAGGCTGGCAGCATCCCCTCTTACTCAGTTGTAGACATAACATACTTATCTTGTACTCAATTTAGGTATCACTGAACTCAGACACATTATGGACTTACCAGAATTCTGTGCTTAGGAGGCATCATAAATACTACATGTGAACGGAGCGCATGCCTGTTCTGAGTGTCTCCTCTGATCACATGCATGCTCTGCTTTCCCAACAAACTTAAATTACAAAACACAAATTCAAAGATGTAATTGTTAAAAATGTCAAGGTGGTGAAAACCAGTCCAGTTTTATGTCCCTGAAACCAATTCAGCCAGTAGTACCTGCAAAGGTAAAAACATACTGTATTTTCAGAACACTTGTTATGTAAAGAGGAATTAAAGAAATACTTTTCCATTCAGGAGATTTTTTTTTTCTTACAAGAATGTCATTACAAGAATTACAACATCGTTTTATTGTTTGGCTACAAAGTCTCTAAAGTAGATTGGAATTTAAGCTGTATTGGAGCTGTGTGTTTCTTGGGAGAAAACACATGTGCTTTAGAATCAGAAAATCTGTTCTTTTGCCAACTATGTAAACACAGGAAAACTATATGACCTCATGTATAAATGGGGATAATTGTGCTCCTATCTTGGAGTTTTCTTTGAACCAACTGTAATAATACAGAGAAGGTCTAATCATGGTTCCTAGATGAATATGTCATTTGGCATAATAGACATTTTTTAGATTATAGCTTTTTTTTTTTTTAATTTTGGAGATACCCTGTGACCCTGGAGGAAAAATCTCCTTATTAATATGCTCTAAATGCCAAAAATACTTTTAGAAATTAAATCAAAATTTGAACAGTGTATACTGGAGCCATTGAAAGTACCACCAAAGATAAAAACAGAAAGTAAAGGGGAAAAAATTCCAAGATTTCATAATGAGTTGTTCAAACTGCAAGGAAAGAATCAGACCAAAGAGAAAGCTATTCCACAAAGAGAGTATTGTTCAAGGGGAATCAGGAGTGCATTTTAGAGATCTGTCTGGAGGACAGTCCGGGAATAAGAGTCCCATGAGGCCCTCTCTGCTCTCTGTAGCCTCTACTAATCTTGTTTCCTTTCAGTCAGTACCTTTCAGTGTATCATTTAATTTTGTTTTTTTTATATCATTATCTACTCCAAATGTCTGTTTCTCATGTTCGTGGCAACATTTCAGATTTCTTAAGCATTAAAAACAAACAAACAAACCTCTAAAAAATGTGCCTTTTTTCTCTTTTGCTTCCCCATTGTGGAGTACAGTCCAGGTGAATTGTTTTTCAGATGCTTGTCTTGTTTTTCACATTTCTGTGGCCATATCCAGAGTCATTATAAAATAAAGTAATACATCAAATATTTGGATGTAGAATGAGAGGCTTAGGCTAAATAAATAATAAAGATGTGGGGTCCAAAATTTTATTATGCAAATGTCTCTGGGAAACAGGGATTCCTTTAGTGAAAGTAGAGTATTTGGAGCCTAATAATTCAGATTGCTTATTTATATCATGTAAATCCCTTGGAAAGTAATATTCAATCTATTTGAAGTACAACAACCTGATTGAAATTACCATCTTATTACAGGTCCCATATAATTCTTGTTCTTATGCTTTCTTTTCATTTTCTCTGGTTTTAAGTCTTTTTCTGATATTATTTTCATAGTTGCATTGTGTGGATGTGTGTGTTTTTTGTTTCATTTTGCTTTGCTGTAATCATGAGAGTCTTTGTGTATATTTAGAATCAATAGTCTGTCCTATAAGAATCTCCTTTTTGTACCACATTTATAGACCAACTTCTTAACTAATTGTTGGGTTAATGTTATTTCTACAACTGTTCTTAAAAAACAGTAATTTTCTGTGTCATCGTGCAAAAAGCCAAGAATAATAATAATGAGAAATAATTATGTAATCAATTGTTTATTTGCTATAAATGTTAACATGATTGTTTTACATGAAATATTATATTTCTATTTGGCTGTGCATAGGATAACATAATTTAATTGGCTTCTGTGGGGATTTCTTAGGGTTAGGATGTAGGCATGTAACTTAGACCACCAATAACGAACTTCAGTTCAGAATTATTCCATATGAAAGAGAAGGCTCCCTGTGGTGTCTCTAAGTTTTGTTAGGTTGGTGGTCACACAAGTGTTGGCGTTCCACTGGCATCAGCTGCCATCAGTCATGTTTCTAGTCCCGAAATGGTTTTGGTGGAGAGAAAGTGGTGCAAGTTTTCTGTAGGGTTCCATGTATCACCATTTTTTTGTGTGTGTGCCAGCCAGTTTCATGGTGTAGTTTCAACCAATATTTCCAGAAACTTAGCACCTGTCATTGGTCTTTTAGTGTTCCCAACTCTTCTTTGAGTTCCCTCATAGTTAACTAATACATGCCTTTTAGGTTTAATTAGCTAAAATCCAATTCTGTCACTAGTAGTCAAGAATTCTGATAGAGTTTTCCTTAAGCCTTTATTCAAATAATGGAGACCTAAACATGAATAAACATAGCACGCTACTGGGAACATGTCTAGGCACATGTTAGGACCACTGCATCTTTGTGTTTAAAAAAAAAAAGTACTCCTACTTCAGGTAGACAAATTATGAAAAGCTCTTTCTCGATGCATGTTCATCCATGGGCACACTGCTTGACAAGTGCTCAGCAGGTTGTGTGATGAAAGGTGCTTTCTCTTCTGGTCAGATGCAGTTGTGTGCAGGAGGCTGGCCAGCATTTAGGTTGGCCTTCAGTCTTTTCTCCTCTGCTGGGTTGTTTTATATACAGAACAAGGTGTACAACCATATAAAATAGCCCTGATATAACATACATATAGAACATATATGTATGCATTTATGTGCATACGTGTGGTACGCCAGTGATGGTATTTTTTTAAGTTTTTTATTTTGAGAGGGAGAGATAGCATGAAAGTGGGGGAGGGGAAGAGGGAGAGGAGAAGGAGAATCCCAAGCAGGCTGTGCACTGTCAACTCAAAGCCCTACACCAGGCTCAAGCTCACAAAACTGTGAGATCGTGACCTGAGCCGAAACCAAGAGTTGATGCTTAACCGTCAGAGCCACTCAGGCACCTCTCCCCTTGCCCTAAAGTGATGGTATTAAATTATTTTAAATTGCTTTTGTTAAATCATTAAATTTTATTCAGACTCAAATTACCATCTACTTCTTAGAGTTTAAACATGTTAAGATACTTTGGAAATGATATGAATTTACTAATTATTTGATACTGATAACATTTTTTAATTGAAAAACTCCTTAGTCCAAGCATATAATAAATGAAATACAAAAATATACTGGAAAAATGCAAAGTGCAATAGCCAAAAGTGATATAAAATGTCAATTACTGGTTACAAATTGTTGGTTCTTCAGCAGGGAAGGTTGTGACCTCTGTTTAATCTCCGTACAGATCCGGGTTGAAGTCCTCAATCTCACCATTAGCTGTTATATATTTAGACTACATAACTAATGATACTACTTAATCTGCATCTTTCAGTTGTGTTATTCTCCCTGCTATCACACTAAGAAAAATGATGAAAATAAAATCAGGGCTGGGAGAGATTTGTCTGCTGGAAAAGGGAATGCTTAATTGCATGAAGGGTGACAAAGGAGAAACAGTTGGTGTTCTTACTGCGACCCAATGTCTCCTGTGCTAATCTTCGTACTTGTTGTTTCTCCCTTATCCCAAAAACAGGTTGATGATGCAGGACCATGGAGGCCAAAGCAGTGCTGATTGATACTTTCAGATCTGTGTCATAGTCCTTTTATACGAATCCTAAAACCGCTTCAACCCAATGGCTAAGTCTGTGTTGTCCACACTTATCAGCATGTGGCCTTTTGAATTTAAATTAATACTAAATAAAATTACATGTTCAGCTCCTCTGTTGCACTAGCCACATTTCAAGTACTCTTTTGCCACCTGTGGTCTGTGGCACAGAGCAGATTGAACATTTCTGTCACTGCAAAAGTCCAGTTGACCATGTATGTGGGCCTATGCACTTACTTTGAAATTAATTTTCATTTTGAATTTACAGTTCCCTGGAATCTTGCTTTAAATATTCCAATGACATAATAAAATCCCATTCGCATATTGATTGTGTTCTTCCCATTTAGTAGTTGACACTGGGTAATTAGGGAATGAAAGGCAGCAAAGCAGCATTTTGGCCTTTAACCCTTTTGACAAAGATATACTTCCTTTTAGCACAACTTGTTTGCTACAGTAGACTACTGTACTTCATCGAATCTGACATATCATCACTTAAAAGATGCACCATTATTTTGTGTCCCAGTAAGCTTGGCATTCTGTTTGTTTCAGAGTCCTCAATTTCAGAGGCGTTAAACTGTGAAAACAGTGCACAACTTAGATTTCTTGAAATATGATGAAAATCTAAATCTTCACTTATAATATCTTGCAACATAGAGTAAAACAGTTTAAATACAGAAAACCATTCTTGGTAGTGTCTTAATAGATTGAGAATTTTCTTAAAATGGCCCTCTATTCCTTTCTTCATCTATACTTGGCTTTATCTCAGACAGCAAATAACTCCTCTAGTTTTTTTTTGTTTTTTTTTTTTTTGGTGAGGGGGGTTGTTTTATTAAGATATAATTTAGGGGCTCCTGGACGGCTTAGTTAGTTAAGTGTCTGATTCTTTATTTCAGCTCAGGTCATGATCTCTGGCATGAGATCAAACTCCGTGCTGATCATGGAGACTGCTTAAGAGTCTCTCTCTCCCTCTCTCTTTCCTTCCTCCATTTGTGTGTGCACAGGTTCACATGCTCACTTTCTCTCTCTCAAAAAATAAAAATATTACTCTTGAAACCAATACTATACTGTATATTAACAAACTTGAATTTAAGTAAAGTAAGTAAATAAATAAACAAAATCTTTGAAGATATAATTTAAATGCATGAAAATAAGCCCTTTTTAGTGTTCAGGTCTACAAGTTTTAATAACTCCATGTAGTCATGGCACCTACAGTCAAGACACAGAATGGTGCCATCACACCAAAAAATTACCCCATGTTATATGGTACTTAGCTCCTCTCTCTATTTTTTATTTTTGTAAAATTTATTTATTTATTTTGAGAGAGGGAGAGACAGTGTGGGTGGGGGGAGGGGCAGAGAGAGAGAGAAACAGGTAATTCCAAACAGGTTTCGTGCTGCCAGCACATAGCACAACACGGGGCTTGAACTCATGAAACTGCAAGATCATGACCTGAGTGAAACGAAGAGTCAGACACTTAACCAACTGAGGCACCCCGGCACCCCCTTAACTCTTCTCTTTAATCTCAGCTCATGGCAAGTATTGGTTTGTTTGCTGTCTATAGTTTCATGTTTTCTACAATGTCATATAAATGGAAATCATGTACCTTTTAAATCTAATTTCTCTTTTTCTCTTACTTATGAGTGAGGTCCATGCATATTGCTGTGTGTATCAGTAATTTGTTTCTTTTTTTTTTTTAATGTTTATTTATTTTTGAGACAGAGAGAGACAGAGCATGAGTGGGGGAGGGGCAGAGAGAGAAGGAGACACAGAATCTGAAACAGGCTCCGGGCTCTGAGCTGTCGCACAGAGCCCGACACGGGGCTCGAACTCACGGAACGCGAGATCATGACCTGAGCTGAAGTCGGCCGCTCAACCGACTGAGCCACCCAGGCGCCCCAGTAATTTGTTTCTTTATATTCTTAAATTATATTTGTTTGAATTGATATACCACAAGCTATTCATCTGTTTCTCTAGTTGAAGGACATTTAGGTAGTTTCAAGTTGATGATCATCTAAAAATAAAGTATAAACCTTTGGACACAGGATTTTTTTATGAACATAGATTTACATTTCTCTCAGAAATACCTAAGAGCGGGGATGGCTGAATCTTATGGTAAACATAAATCTAACTTTATAAGGAACTAGGAACTTATTTTCTAAAGTACCATTTGGTAATACCATCAAAAATATTTGAAACTTCCATTTGCTCCATATAATCACAATTTTGTATCATCAACATTATCCT
The DNA here is from genome assembly GCF_018350155.1 of Leopardus geoffroyi. Classification (NCBI taxonomy): domain Eukaryota; kingdom Metazoa; phylum Chordata; class Mammalia; order Carnivora; family Felidae; genus Leopardus; species Leopardus geoffroyi. The sequence continues at coordinate 122,156,824 of NC_059328.1, read as the reverse complement.
TATTTTGACATTCTAATAAGTGTATAGTGGTATTTGAATTTTCCTAATAACTAATCATCTTGAAAATTTTTTCATTGCTTAATTTCTATCTATGTATATTCTTTAGATAAGTTTTCAAATCTCCCACTCCTTCTTTTTTTATTTATTTTATTTATTTTTTTGTTTGGAAGAGTTAGTTTTATTATTTAAATAGGTGAGGGTAAGAGTGAAGGTGAAGGTTCTTTGTTTATTTTGGAACCAGGCCCTTTATCATATAGGATTTCAAATACTTTTTCCCAATCTGTGGTTAACTATATCATTTTGATATAAATGATATGTTTGAAAATCAGACATTCTTAGTTTTGATGAAATCCACTTTAATTTTTGTCATTTATGCACTATGTCTTTGGCTTTCTAGCTAAGAAATTTTGCCTAGTCAAATATCACAAAGATTTTCTCCAGTATTGTTTCCTTGTGGAACTTTTAGGTTTTACATTGAGGTCTAGGATTCATTATTAGTTAATTTTAACATATGATACAAAATATGGATAAATGTTTATTGTTTTATACATAAATATCCAATTATTCTAGCACCATTTGTTGAAAAGTCTGATTATTCCTTCTCCATTAAACCATTGAATTGCCATGGAATCTTTGTTTGAAATTCACTATGTGTATGTATGTGTGTGTATATACACACACACACACATATGCACATGTGTATATATATGTATATGTACATGTGTATGAATATATGTACATGTACAGGTATGTGTGTGTGTATACACACGCACACACACACACATACACATTTCTAGACTCCTTATTCTGTGATTGGGCCCCTCATTTCTTTAATATCATATTGTGTTGAATACTGTACCTTTATAAGAAACCTTAAATCAGACTGTGTGTGTCCTCCAACTTTGTTCTTACAAATTGTTTTGACTTTTCTAAGTTCTGTTTTGGTTTGGTTTGTTTATAACTCATATACATTTTATAATTATTTTGTGTATATATTTTGCTGGAGTTTTCTTTGAAATTGTGTTAGAGCTATAGATCAGTTTTGGGAGAATTGACATCTCAAGTACATAGAGTGTTCTAATCCATGAATACCATATATGACAGCATACTTAGGTTGTCTAATCAGTGTTTAGTAGTTTTAAGTATATAAATTTTGCATATTTGTTTAGATTTATGTTTAAGTATTTCATAATTTTGACACTATTATAAATGGCACTGCTTTTTCAAATCAATTCCCAGTTATTTATTGCCAGCATATAACTTTTTAACATTTTTCTATATCAACATGTTATCCTTTAACATTGCTAATTTATTAACATTGTTTCATTTATCAGTTCTAGAAACTTATTATAGATTCTTTGGATTTTCTACATAGACAATTATGTCAGTTAAGAATAGACACAGTTTTATTTATTTTTCCTTTCCAATAAGTATATATGTTATTTCATTTTCTAGTTAGGAATTCCAATATGATGTTCAACAAGAATGGGGAGAATGGATTCCTTGCCTTGCTTCCGAGGGTAGATAAGCGTTTAATATTTCATCATAAAGAATGACATTAGCTGTATGTTTTGGTAATACTATATATCACATTGAGGATATTTGCTTCTAATTATAGTTGTTCAAAAATTTTAATCATGAATGGATATTAAATGTCAAGTGATTTTTCTGCATCAATTACTATATAATGTGATGGGGGGTGTTGAATGTGAAATATAATACTTGATTTTCAAATACTAAAGTAGTCTTGCATCTGGAATAAATTCTATTTGGTCATTATATATATATTGTTTTTCATTAGAATTTTGTTTTGAGGCTTTCTGTGCCTATGCTCGTCAAGTATATTGGACAGTTGTATCTATTTTTTTTTAATCTTTTTTAACGTTTATTTATTTTTGAGACAGAGAGAGACAGAGCATGAATGGGGGAGGGTCAGAGAGAGAGGGAGACACAGAATCGGAAACAGGCTCCAGGCTCTGAGCAGTCAGCACAGAGCCCAACGCGGGGCTCGAACTCACGGACCGCGAGATCATGACCTGAGCCGAAGTCGGACGCTTAACCGACTGAGCCACCCAGGCGCCCCCAGTTGTATTTATTTTAATGCCTTTATCTCATTTTCGTATTAAATAATGCTGGCCTCATAAAATTAGTTGGGGAGTATTCTGTTCTCTCCTGTATTCTGGTTATGTGTGTGTTGTATTGGTATTTGTCCTACTTTAAAGGCTTAAAAGAGTTCACCCATGAGACCATTGTGACTTGCAGTTTTCTTTGTTTCACAATTACATTAGCTATTAATTTAATTTCTTTAATATATCTAGTACTCTTTAGGTAACCTATATCATTTTAAGATTTTGTAGTTTTATGTTTCAAGAAATTTGTCCATTTCATTTATCAAATTTATAGATATAGAAGTGTACTAACTGCCCACTTATATCTTTCTAATGGTTTGGTGATACTCTTATGTCCAATGCTTCTGGTTTTGTTTTCCCTTTTTTTTCTTTTGTTAGTCTTATTATAGGATTGTCAACATTAATGATCTTTGAAAAGAACATGTTTTTGCTTTCAGTGATTTTATTATTCGTCCTCATTTTCATTGATTTTTTTTCTTGTCCTTGAGTATGGTAGTATTTAGTAGGATGGTATTACAAATAATTGCAGTTTTGTTGTTGAGTTGGCTATCTCTTATCCAACCCCAGAATGAGTTAATTTCTTTCTTCCTAACAAATACATTTCAGCGAGTTAATATCATGTGGAACATGTCTAATTAGGAATAATATAGGCTAAGAAGGAATGTTGTAAGGAACATTTTCTATCTCTTCATTCAACTCCAAGTATCATAGTCTTGAATGGAGTTGTTAATTAGGAGTTTAAGGAGTCTAGATATTTCTTTTTTAGAGATTTTATTTTTAAATATCTCTATATCCAGTATGGGGCTCAAACTCACAACCCCAAGATCAAGAGTCATAGGCTCTACCGACTGATCCAGCCAGGTTCTCCAAGAGTCTATATATTTCTAAGGATAAATGATTACACATAATTGTGCAATTAAAACCCAGTGTAGTTCAGGATGACTACATTAATTGACATTGTATAAAAAAAAAACTCTACATAATATAATTATTTAAAGCATTTTAAAAGAAAATTTTTTAATGTTTATTTTTGAGAGAGAGAGAGAGAGAGAGAGAGAGAGAGACAGACAGAGCATGAGCAGGGGAGGGGCAGAGAAAGAGGGAGACACAGAATCTGAAGCAGGCTCTAGGCTACAAGCTGTCAGCACAGAGCCCGACATGGGGCTCAAACCCACGAACCATGAGATCATGTTGGGGAGTATTCTGTTCTCTCCTGAGCCGAAGATGGACACTCAACCAACTGAGCCACCCAGGCTCCCCTCAAGCATGTTATTCCTAATAACCATAGAAGCAATGTTAATAACATCTAATGTTTATTGGACCCTGAAGTATCCCAAGGACTTCACAATATCTCATTTTATATACACAGTAAACCTATGAGATAGTCCCATGATCATCCTTTTTTCCAGATATGGAACTGAAACTGTCCCCTGTCCAGAATATAGTCAATGGAATTTAAATGTAATGGGTTGCTGAGACTAAATCCCTGTAGCACATCAAGTGCCTTAACCAGGTCATTGACAAAGCTGTATTTCTTCTGTCCGGTCTTTGTTATCTACTTATTATTCAGTGTCTTCTCTATTTCCCTGAATCCCCATCCTGTTTTCTTCTAATCCAAGTCAGAACCATGATACTGTTAGCTCAACTGTGGGTTCTTATTTCTATTTCAGAAAGTTCAAAGCCTCAATTAGGAATAATTCTTTTAAATTAAAGAAAATACAACATCTTCTACAATGGTCTTTTAAAAAAAGATGGTTTCCCTATACAACTGAGTGTGTAATACCAGATTAGTGTCTATTACTCTGAGCCTAGCTTCTCTGTTTGAATGGGCCAGGAATGATATTTGATACCTGGGTACTTCTGGATTCTGACCATGATACAGCATTGGGAAGAGATTGTAAAACCTTGTACTTTTGCTGAAAAGAATAACTTCCTTCTTGCAGTCTAAACTGAAAAGGATGATTAATTTTACATTAGGGAAGAACATTGACTTTGAAGCCCTTTTCTCATATTCTGTAATGAAACTTCTTTAGCCCCTGATTGTTCTGTGCAATTACTTTCTGTCCGAATGAAGAGAATTTTGATAGAGCAGAAGAACATTTCCCAAACCTGCCTGACAATAAGGTGACATGAGGCACCCAGCAAAATACAGATTTCAATGTCTCATCTCAGGTGATCTCCTAGAAATCATATTTTTATAAAGTGCTTCTAATCAATTTTATGATTCAGAAAATTTGAAGAACATACATCCAGAATACAATTTTTTAGAAAGAGGAGGGTTAGGATAATTTGGAGTCATAAAACATTAATCAGTCAAAGTGTAACACGAGGCTTTTGGAATGAAGCAGAAATGGGCACAAAAGTGAAGAAAACAGATCTATGTACTTCAGTTTTAAAATTATTTTCCCTGGATCATCTGATTTTTGTATAAGTCATATATACTAACCCCCCTTTGCAAGTAGTTACAAGTTTGTGGCATTTAGCTTCCTTAGGGAGAAAAAAATCTGTTCTTGAACCTCAGGTTCTGATTCCTCGTCTACGTGATGGTTTCTGGATGATCTCTGGCATTTTCTTCTTTTTTTTTTTTAATTTTTTTTAATGTTTATTTCTGAGGCAGAGAGAGACAGAGCATGAACGGGGGAGGGTGAGAGAGAGAGGGAGACACAGAATCCGAAGCAGGCTCCAGGCTCTGAGCTGTCAGAACAGAGCCCAACGCAGGGCTCAAATCCACGAACCATGAGATCATGACCTGAGCCGAAGTCGGACACTTAACCGACTGAGCCACCCAGGCGCCCCTCTGGCATTTTCAATATTCAGTTGGTTTGGCTGAGCTTCAGGGCTGAAGATTTGGCCCCTTCTGGAAGACACCCCTGTTTGGGGCAATAACCGGGATGGCATGGATCACATGCCAGGCCAGTTGAATATACATGCAGCATGTGAGATTGAAAGTCAATTTGTTATGTATTTGAGTTTCATGCCACCGGGAACCTTACAAGTGTAGATGTCAGGGGGATTTTATGTTGAAAGTAGTGGAGTATTATCTTTGCTACGAGAGAAAACAACTTTCTTCAGATATTAATATCACCATTAGAATAATTCCTCTGTAAAGTTCTGTCCTGAGTTCTCTTTTCTTTTGGGGAAGAAAAAAAGTATTTTTTTTTTTTTTCATCAGGTTAGTATTCAGGTCATTTTTCATAAGCAGCATATAAAAGACCACATTAATCTTTATCAGTGCCTGCCTGTATTTTTATCACAAGGTCAGTTATCCTGAAATACTTCCAGCCCACAACTCTTTCCCTTAATAAGAATCCCTCTTTGTTAACCCCCCCACCCAGTAACCACCCATCCTTTAAAAGAAAAGCATTGATTTTCTTCAAAGATGTCATCATCTCCAGGAAACTAAGGCAAGCAAAGTTGTGTGACTTGTCCAAGTTTTCACAGTAACTGTCGAGCCATACACACAATCCACACAAACACTTTAATACCCAGCAATCTTCACTCCTACCATGAAGACAGATAAATATGAGGATGAAAGATATTAAATAAAAACAGGAACAAATGAATGATGCTTATGACCGATATATTGGTGTTTTAAGAAATGACTCAGTTTTTTTTTAAGGTGATGAACAAAAACATTTCCATTTACAATATCGAATCCTCTTAGTTTGACTAGAATTTAATCAGAAGATTAAGACTTGCACTTGAATAATCAAGATTTAGAATATATAATGTCACTAAAAAAGATGAAAATGAACTAATCTTCTCAGGTGTGAAAGTATATTTTAAGGTTGTATTATAGTGATTCTAGTCAGGTAAAGGCAAAGAAATAAATAAGGTGAAAATCATCCAGAAAAAGTCAAGCATATATAAGATGTAGGAATATTTTAATAAAGAAAAAATACTAAACTGATTATATTGGGCAACTCCTTGCTTATTTGGGGAATACAAAAAAATACACAAAAAACAAAAGACAAAAAACTGGAGTTATACTTCACACCTTTAAGAAAAAATGTTTTTAAGTGGATTGAAGAGATCATGGATCTTATCTTTTAATGTTTTTTTTTAATTTTATAAATTTTTAAAACATATTTTAAGACTTTTTCAAAGCTTTTACATTTTTTTTTCAAATTTTTTTTTTCAACGTTTTTATTTATTTTTGGGACAGAGAGAGACAGAGCATGAACGGGGGAGGGGCAGAGAGAGAGGGAGACACAGAATCGGAAACAGGCTCAGGCTCTGAGCCATCAGCCCAGAGCCCGACGCGGGGCTCGAACTCACGGACCGCGAGATCGTGACCTGGCTGAAGTCGGACGCTTAACCGATTGCGCCACCCAGGCGCCCCAAAGCTTTTATGTTTTTAATGAACTGTAATCTCAAATAAGATTTGGAGAATAAATATAAATATTTTTTTCACTTTTAATTGTTTTAGTGGAAATATAGTTGACACTTGGTTACATTAGTTTAAGTATGTTTTACATAGTGATTTGACAAGTTTGTACAAGAGATCATGGATGTTAAAATTATCATAAAAAATACTTGTGCAAAGTGTGTAATGTTGAGTTAGTAAAGCTTCTCTTGACCTACTACTAGTTTCTAAAATAGGAAATGACTGTTAGAAATAATCACATAAAGATTTTAAATTTGGGGTGCATGGGTGCCTCAGATGGTTAAATGTCCAACTTCAGCTCAAGTCATGATCTCACAGTCTGTGGGTTTGAGCCCCGTGTCAGGCTCTGTGCTGACAGCTCACAGCCTGGAGCCTGCTTGGGATTCTATGTCTCCCTCTTTCTCTGCCCCCACCCTGCCACCTTGCACACACACACTCTCTCTCTTAAAAATAAACATTAAAAAAAAAAAAAGATTTAAAATGTTTCTGTAGAACACACACACAGTTGAAAAGACAAGCAATTGTGTAAAATATTTGTTTCAGTCATGAAAACAAAATTATGATTTACAACGTAATAAGAGCTTTTAGAAATCAATGAGGAAAAAAAGAAACATGAATAACCCCATAGAAAATACACTGATAGACACAAATGAAGAAATATAAAATATTAAGAGCTATGACAAGATATTCAAACCAAATCAAAGTCAAATTGCAACTCTAAATAATTATGTTTGTGTTTGTTTTTGTCTTTCAAAGAGCCCAAATCAGCACAACAGGTAACATTATTTTATTGTGGCATTAAGCGCACACATACACACACACACACACCCCCCACACGTATATCACATAGCAGTATAAATTGTTTTCAGTCTTTGTAGAATTTGACTAGTTTATATGAAACAAAATATAAAACATGAATATCCTCTGATCTAAAAGTTTGCTCCTGGGAATATATCCTAAGGATATACATGAATGGGCAATGAACATAATCTCAGCATTTTGTATAATATGTGAAAAATCTGATCATCAGAGCTATTAATATGTAAATACTTCTGTAAATTATCATACATTCTTGAAAATGATATTTATTATTTTTTCCAATATTTAAAAATTATTCAATGCAGAGGACTATTGTCTATGGAAGTGTAGTGTGAAAAGTGACAAATACAAAATTTATACAACTACTATTTTTTTTCCTGCTTAATAGTAAGACTTATTGAAATATAACTGACATAAAATATTCTATCAGTTTGGGTGTATATGATAGTGATTTAATATTTTATATATTATGAAATGTTCTCCATGATAAGTTGAGTTATCATCTGTCACCATATAAAGTTACTATAAAATTATTGATGATATTCCCTATCTGTATATCCACATGACTTATTTATTTTATAACTGGAAGTTTGTACTTGTTAATCCCATTCACTTTTTGTGCCTGCATCCACATCCCTACTGCCACCAGTAACCAACAATTTGTTTCCTGTCTGTGAGTCTCTTTCTGTTTTGTTTCATTCATTTGTTTTGATTTTTAGATTACATATAATAAGTGAAATCGTACAGTATCTGACTTATTTCACTTAGCATAACACCCTCTAAGTCCTTCTGTGTTGTCACAATGGCTATATTTCATTCTTTCATAATGGATGTGTAATATTTATATGTAATGTATGTAATAAAATAGATGAAGATATCTATCTATCACATCATCTTCATCCATTCATGTATCTATGGACATTTAGTTTGCTTCCATATCTTAGATATTGTAAATAATGCTACAATGATCATAGGTGTGCATATTTCTCTTCAAATTGGTATTTTAATTTTCCTCAAATACCCAGTAGTGGGATTGCCGGATTGTATGGCAGTCCTATTTTAAAATTTTTGAGGAACCTCCATGCTGTTTTCCATGGTAGTTGCACCAGTTTACATTCCCGCCAACAGTATACAAGGGTTTTTTGTCCACACCCTCACCAACACTTGTTATTTTTTGTCCTTTGGATAATAATCAATTTGACAGGTGTGTGAGGTGTTGTCTCCTTGTGGTTTTGAATTGCATTTCCCATTTGATTAGTGATGTTAAGCCTTTTTTCATGTGCCTATTGGTCATGTATATGTCTTCTGTGGAAAAAATGTCTATTTAAGTCCTTTTCCCATTTTTATTTTTTTTTTAAATTGTGTAGCATCTTTTTTTTCTATTTTGGATATTAACCCCTTATTGAATGTATGATTTATAAATATCTTCTCCCATTCAGTAGATTGCCTTTTCATGTTGTTGGTGGTTTTCTTCACTGTACAAAAGCTTTTTAGTTTTATGTAATCCCATTTGTTTATTTTAGATTTTGTTGCCCTTGCCTGAGGAGACTGCCCCCCCCCCCCAAAAAAAAAAAACTGCTAAGATGATGTTAAAAAGTGTATTACCTGTGTTGTCTTAAAGGAGTTTTATGGTTTCAGGTCCTACATTCAAGTCTTTAATCCATTTTGAATTTGTTTTAATAAATGGTATGAGACAGTTGTCTAGTTTCATTCTTTTCCATGTAGCTGTTCAATTGTCCCCACACACTTTGTTGAAGAGACTGACTTTTCCATTTTATGTTCTTACCTTCTCTGCAATTGCCATAGATTAATTGACCATAAAGCTGTGGGTTTATTTATGGTCTCTTTATTCTATTCTCCTGATTTTTGTGTCTGTTTTTGTGCAGATTGTTTTAATTACTACTACAGCTTTGTAGTATAGCTTGAAATCAGGTGCGTGATACTTCCAGCTTTGTTTCACTTTTTCCAGATTCCTTTGGGTATTCAGGGTCTTTTGTGGTTCCATACAAATTTTAGGATTCTTTTTCTAGTTCTATAAAAAAATGCCATTGGTGTTTAAATGGGGATTACATTAAATTTGTAGATTGGTTTGGGGGGTATCAACATTTTAACAAAATTAATTCTTTCAATTCATGAGTGCAGTATATTTTCCCATTCATTTGTGTCATCTTCAGTTTCCTTCATCAGTGTCTTAGTTTTCAAAGTACAGGTCTTTTGCTCCATGGTTAAAGTTATCCTTAGGGATTTTATTCTTTTTTGATACAATTGTAAATGGGATTATTGTCTTAATGTCTCTTTCTGATAGCTCATTATTCACATATAGAAATGCAACCCATTTCTGTATGTTAATTTTATATCTTGAAATTTTACTGAATTCATTGATGTGTTCTAGTAAGTTTTTGGTGGAGTCTTTAAGGTTTTCTATATAGTTTCATGTCATCTACAAATAGCAACAGTTTTACTTCTTCCTTTACAGTTTAGATGTCTTTTATTTGTTTTCATTGCCTAATTGCTGTGACTAGGACTTCCAGTACTATGTTGAATAAAAGTGCCAAGAGTGGGCCTCTTGTTCCCGATCTTCAAGAGAGAGCTTTCAACTTCTTAACACCGAATATGATGTTTGTCATGACCTTGTTGTCATATGTGGCCTTTGTTATGCTGAGGTATGTTCCTTCCATACCCCCTGTGTTGAGAGTTTTTATCATAAATAGATGTTAGGGGTGCCTGGGTGGCTCAGTCAGTCGAATGTCCGCTTCTTGATTTCAGCTCAGGTCATGATTCCAGGTTTGTGGGATCTAGCCCTCTGTTGGACTCTGTTCTGAGCATGGAGCCTACTTGAGATTCTCTCTCTTTTTTCTTCTTCCCCTCTCATCTGCCTGCATGCTTGCTTGCTCTCTCTCTCTCTCTCTCTCTCTCTAAATAAAATAAAATAAAATTGAATTAAAATAAAATGAGGTTAAATTTTGTCAAATGATTTTTCTGAATCAGTAGAGATGATCATATGATTTTTCTCTTTTCTGTTGTTAATGTAGTGTATCATGTTGAGTGATTTGTGAATGCTGAACAATCCCGCATCCCTGGAATAAATCTTGATTGTGCTGTCTGATACTATTAGCATATTGTATTAAGTTTGCCAATATTTTTAGAAGATTTCTGCATCTATGTTCAAAAGAAATATTCGCTTCTAATTTAATTTCCTTTCCTTTTTTTGTTGTTGTTTTGTTTGTTTTGTTTTTCATAGTGTCTTTGGTTTTGGTATCAGGGTATTGCTTGTCTGGTAAAATGAGTTTGGAAGCATTCCTTCCTCTTCAATTTTTTGGAATAATTTGAGAATAATAGGCATTAACACTTTAAATGTTTGGTGGAATTCACCTATAAGGCCATATGGTCCTGAACCTTTGTTTGTTGGGAGTTTTTAAAATTATTGATTTAATTTCATTACTAGTTCAGATTTCTATCTATTCAGATTTCCTATTTCTTCATGGTTCAGTTTTAGAAGATTTTGTACTTGTAGTAACATCCATTTCTTCTAGTTATTTTTTTAATGTGTTTGCATATAATTGTTCATAGTATTCTCTTTTTGATCGTTTGTGCTTCTGTGGTATCAGTTGTAACTTCTCTTTTATTCCAGGTTCTATTAATTTGAGCACTCCTCCTTTTTTGCTTGATGAGTCTGGCTAGAGGTTTATTGATTTTATCTTTTGAAAGAAGCAGCTTTTAGTTTCACTGATCTTTTCTATTGATTTTAGTCTCTATTTCGTTTATTTCTGCTCTTATCTTTGACCATTTCTTTCCTCCTACTAATGTTGGGCTTCATTTTTTTCTTTATTTTTCTTTTTTCAATTCCCTTACATATAAAATTAGATTTAATTGAGATTTTTCTTATTTTTTGAGGTAAGCCTATATCACAATGAACTTCCCTCTTGGGGCTGCTTTTGCTTCATCCCAAAGATTTTAGAATATCGTGGTTCCATTTTCATTTCTCCCAAGGTATTTTTTAATTTTTTCTTTGATTTCTTTGTTGAGCCATTTTTTTGTTTTGCCTCCATGTGTCTGGGGTTTTTGCAGTTTTCTTCTTGTAATTGATTTCTAGTTTTACAACATTTTGTTAGAAAATACGCTTGATATGATTTTAATGTTCTTAAATTTATAAGTATCTGTTTTATGGACTAACTGGTGATCTATTATGAATAATATTACATGTGCATTGAAAAGAATATGTATTCAGTAGTTAGATGAAATGTTTTATATATATATATATTTATGTATATATATATACACACATATATTATATATATTACATGTATGGTGTGTAATATATAATATTATATATAATATATACACAGACACACATATGTATATATTAAGTCCACCTGGTGTACTCTGTCTTTTAAGGTCAATGTTTCCATATTGACTTTCTGTCTGGATGATCTATCTATTGATATAAGTGGGATATTAAAGTCCCCTACTATACTGTGTTATTGCCAATTTCTTTCTTTATGTCTGTTAATATTTGCTTTATATATTTAGGTGCTTCTATTTTGGGTGCATAAATATTTATGGGTTATGTCCTCTTCTTAGCATTATCATTATGTAATATACTTCTTTGTCCTTGTTACATTCCTTGTTTTAAAGTCTATTTTGTCTGGTATGAGTATTGCTAATCCAACTATTTTTCTTTCCATTTTCAGAATATCCTTTATCACCCCTTCACCTTCTGTCTGTGTATATCTTTAGGTCTGTGTTGAAGGCAGTGTATATAACTGGATCTTGTTTTTAGTTTGTTTGTTCAAAGTATAATAACATACAGTGTTAGTTTCAGGTGTACAATATAATGATTCAACAATTATATTACTCATTACTCATCACAATAAGAGTACTCTTAATCTTCTACTTCAACTCTGTCCCTTCTGGAAGTCACTTGTTTGTTTTCTCTATTTAAGAGTATTTTTTTGTGTCTCTTTCCATTTATTTTCTTTGTTTTATTTCTTAAATTCCACATATGAGTGAAATCATATGTATTTATCTTTCTTTGTCTGACTTGTTTCACTTAGCATTATAACCTCTAGGTCAACTCATGCTATTGCCAATGGCTACATCTCCTTCATTTTATGATTAATATGCCATTGTCTGCTTATACTACATGTTTTTTAACCAGTTAATTATGGACACTTGGGTTGCTTCTATATCTTGCCTATTATAAATAACGCTGCCTTAAACATAAGGGTGCATGTATCTTTTCAAATTAGTGTTATTGTTTTCTTTGGATAAATACCCAGTAGTGGAATTACTAGATCATATGGTAATTCTACTTTTAATTTTTTGAGAAAACTCCATACTTTTATTAAAATGGCTGGGTCTTGTTTTGTTATTGTTTCTGTTTGTTTATTGCATTTATTCAGTCACTCTATACGTTTTGATTGGAGCATTTATCCCATTTACATTTAAAGTAATTATTGATAAGTATGTACTTACAGATATTTTCTAATTTTTTTCTGGTTGTTTTTGTAGTTCTCTGTTCCTTTCTTTTCTTGGTCTTACTTTATGATTTGATGACTGTCTTTTGTGTACGTTTGGGTTTCTTTCTCTTTATTTTTTTGTACATTTATTGTAGATTTTTGGTTTGTGGTTAGTATGAGGTTCATACATATTGACATATATAGTGTAGATTATTTTAAGCTGATTGTCACGTAAGTTCAAATGCCCTATATTTTTACTACTCTGACCCTGTTTTTAGTAACATTATGTTTTACATCTTTTTACTTTGTGTATTCTTTAACTACTAATTGTTGTTATAGGTGATTTCACAAGTTTTGTCTTTTAACATTCATACTAAATATTTAAGTGGCCAATCCACATCCTTTTTAATATATTTGCCTTTACCAGTAAGATTTTTTCTTTCATATGCTTTCCTATTTCTAGTTATGGTTTTTATTTTTTAATTAAAGAAGACCCTTTAACAAGTCTTATAATGTTAGTTTAGTGGTGATAAACCAGTGCTTCACTTGGAAACTGTTTATCTCTCTTTCAATTCCAAATAATAACCTCGGCAGATACAGTTTTCTGGTTAGGTTTTTTGTTTTTTGTTTTTATTTTTATTTTTCCTTTTAGCACTTTAATTATATCCTGTCACTCCTTTCTGGCCTGCAAAGTTTCTGCTGAAAAATCAGCTTGTAGTCTGCCAGTATTTCCCTTATATGTGATAATTTGTTTTGTTTTTCTCTTGCTGTCTTTTATATTCTGTTTACCTTTAGCTGTTGCCATTTTAATTATATTATATCATGATGTATATCTCTTTGGGTTCATCTTCTTTGATACTCTCTATCCTTCTTAGACCTGGATGTCTGTTTCCTTCTCTAGGCTAGGGAATTTTTCAGCCATTATTACTTCAAATTAGTCTTATGCCATTTCTCTCTTCTCTTTCTGTGATCCCTATAATGTGAATGCTATTGCTTTTGATGTTGTCTCTGAGATCCTTAAATTATTCTTAATTTTTTTTTAATTCTTTTTGTTTTTCTTTTTGCTGTTCTGTTTGCATGACACTCTTCTGTCTACCGGAACATTGATCCATTCTTCTGTTGTGGATTTCCATAGTGTATTTTTCATTTCAGTTACTGTATTCCGTAACTGGTTGGTTCTTATATTTTTGTCATTGTTGTTTTTGTTGTTGTTGTTGAAGTGCACACTGTGTTCTTCCATTCTTCTCCCACTTTTGTTAAGCATCATTATGACCATTACTTTGAAATCTTTATCAGGTAAATTACTAGTCTCTGTTTCATTAGTGTATGTGTGTTTTCCCCACTGTTTTTTTTTTTTCTTGTTCTTTTATTTGGAACCTATTTCTCTGTCTCCTCATTGTGGTTTTTTTATGTTAGACAAACATAAAAACATTATGAGTTAGATGGAATAGCTGCCTCTCCCAGTCTTGAAGGAGTGGCCTTGTGTCAGAGTATTATTTTTGTAAACTGTATGCCTGGTGGCTTTGACAAGCCAACTGGGGCTGAAGTGGGCACAAGTTGTGGGAGATCCCAAAATGTGCATTACTGGGCTGTCTTGGTGGGATGGCTGGAATTGGTGAGGGCTAGGAACTCAAGGTGCACTGGGGCAGCCCTAGCAGTCCAGTTAGAGTATCTCTACCCTACTCCCATCTATGCTATCAAGGTGGAGAGAGAACATAAAAAATGGTGCTCATTAGCACCTCCGACCCCAGAGAGAATTCCAGTAGTTCCCTGCCTGTGTGTCAGTTACTCTAGGGTTAGTAAATGGATTTTTTTTTTTTATCTCTAAGGCTGTAGTTGTCCTTTAAATTGCTCAGTTTTTGTTTTCATTTTGTTGTTGTTTGTTTGTTTTTGCTGTGCCTCAGGGCAGGGGAGACCCTTCAGTGGTATCTCCTTACTGTAGGTTTCACATCAGGGTAGGGTTCCTGTCATTACTGTGTCTCTGTCTCTTCTACCCTTCTCTATATGGTCTCTTCAGTGTTTGGTGTGTGGAAGCTGTTCAATCAGCCTCCAGTTCTTTTGAAGAAATTACTCTACATATAGGTGTAGATTTGGTGTCTCTTTGGGAGGAGGTGAATTAAGAGTCTTCCTATGCCACCATGTTGGACACTCTGGTCATAAGACTTTTATTCAAGATATTAAAAAGTTGCCAATTGAAATTGGTTTGAGTTTTTCTGGCTCTATTCTCTTGGCATAACCTCATGAAATAACTAAATAATTCCCATATAGTTTTTCCTCTAAATTTTGTATCAAAACAGTTGGATATATCTTGCTTGCTGTATTTTCCTGATGCGCAGATTAAATATTCCAAATAAATTTCTCACCAAAACATAAACTACATTTTAATTCAATTTAAATGAAGAGAGAACTTTTTCACCAAAGTTGCTGGGGAAAGAATGGACCACTTTTCTAAGTTACATACTTGGTTCAGTCACTGGGAACCTGCAAAATATTTGTATGTGGAAACGTTGATTTTCATTCTTGACTTTCTAGTTCTAGCACTACATAGGAATAAGGTTGAGTTTGTCTCTCACTCTGTCCTCTTACAATGTATTTATTTCTGCATTGACATGCTAGAGAGAAAACTAGTTTATACATGGTTAGATGATGTATAAATTTATTTCAATACAAACTGAAAACCTACTGTACCAGTGTCAGTAATTAACCTTTACATGCTATTCAGGTTATCAAACCAGATATTTTCAGTGACTGGACATTCAAAATAGTTTAATGTCAATTGGTGTGAAAGTAGCTTATTTGCATTAATTAATGCAGAAAGGTCTGGTACATGAAAATATTTTTATTATAAAGAGTGGCTTTGTCAATGAGGTTGGTACTTTAATCAGAGGTATATTATGGTGAAATTTCCATGTCAAATAATTAAGAAACTTTGATAATGGAGTATCATTGAAATGAAATTTTGTATTATAGACCTCTCATGAACTGAATTCTAAGATCAATTTGAAGGGGTTTGTCTGTGATGATCAGTTAATTTATCTAACATGGAATATATCAGAGATTGGTTTATTCTACTTATTGAAAGATCGCCTATTGTATAATACATTATATTCATCTTGTGCTGGCTATTGATAATGTTCAGCCCAGTTGGATTATATTCTGAGCAGAGCAGTCCTACCTGGAATTGAGAAATGATGCCCAGGTAACTTTTGGTGTTACCTGCTTTTTAGACTTGAATCATCAACTATCCTTTTTCTTAAGTAAAATTAATGTATTATATGGAAACATGTTTACCTAATACAATCTCCTATTAGGTTTCTACTTACACACTATGCTGAAAGTATCACATTTCAATTCAGAGTGACTATACTTTTTAGTTCAGAATGAATACATGATGAATACTAAAATAGCCAGAATAATATCCTATTTTTTTTCCAAATGGGAACCCAACTAGACCCAATTAGGGCAAGGAGAAATATAAATATTACTTTTACTATGTATCTTCTGTGGCGATGGCTTTGTGATGCCTACAAGCTAACAGAATGACTAAATTTGTTTTCTGGCAGATAGTGTTTTTTTTTTTTTATTAGTAGTAGTAAGTTTATTTTAATTTGTTTTATATAGGTTTGGGCATAAATAGAAATGAAGTCAAGCAACACCTAAACTTTATCGTTTTCACCAACATTTATATTTAGTTTCACCATCTCGAGTATGTTCCTGTGCTTACCACTTATTGTAATGGTGAAGTAATTAAAGAATACTACATAATTCATGTTTGTGGTAACACATTAAAACAGTCCTTGCCTGTTTGGAATCAGTAAGATTTAGACTACAATCTTGGTTTTACTAACTGTATATCTTGGTGAATAATATCTAAAAGTTTACGATGAACATTAAGTGAGAAAACAAATGAAAGTAGATTAAAATACTGAAAAATATTAATATACCCTTAATCCCTCCGATGTTTACTTTCCCTTTCAACCAATACTTGATCAGCATTCACAAAGCTTTTTTCATATAATGTTTTAGGAAAATTTCTGTAGAGCTGCAGCTTAAAATTTTATGAATTGTTTTTACTATATTCGAGTAGTCTGATAGCTTAGTTCTTCACTGAATAATAAAATTTTTTCCAGCAACAGAGTCACTACTTACTCATCTTAAAAGGGATTCCATCGGGGCGCCTGGGTGGCTCGGTCGGTTAAGCATCCGACTTCAGCCAGGTCATGATCTCGCGGTCCGTGAGTTTGAGCCCCGCGTCAGGCTCTGGGCTGATGGCTCAGAGCCTAGAGCCTGCTTCGGATTCTGTGTCTCCCTCTCTCTCTGCCCCTCCCCTGTTCATGCTCTGTCTCTCTCTGTCTCAAAA
Organism: Leopardus geoffroyi; assembly: GCF_018350155.1. Lineage (NCBI taxonomy): Eukaryota > Metazoa > Chordata > Mammalia > Carnivora > Felidae > Leopardus > Leopardus geoffroyi. The sequence continues at coordinate 122,139,670 of NC_059328.1, read as the reverse complement.
ATAAATAAACGTTAATTTTTTTTTTTTTTTAAAGGGATTCCATCATCCTGGAACAAGCTTGACATCATCATACCACTTACTTCCAAGAGAAACAAGTGCCCTTTTACCTTTATTGTTTTTTTCTCTCCCTGGCACTTATATGTAAACGCTATTAACTCAGAGACTTGCTTCCTCACATTGTAGTTTCCTAACTGCTTGAGTCCATGGCAAATCCATAATCCTATTTTAAATATTCTCCAGGCCATGAAAATGCATGCTCTTTATACCAATTCGGCAGTTTAACTGCAATGCAGAAAAAGCTTTGGCACCCTGAGATATAAACCTCTGGTTTAATCGTAAATTACTGGAGTGCCCTGTTCTTGTTTCCTGTAAGCGTAACTCTCCTTGACACGAATCCCCATAGATGTGTTAGGTAATAACTGATATTCCAAGAAAAAAAAATGTGAAAAACAGCTAAAGGAGAAGGGGATTTACATTTTTAATCTGATCTATTAGATCATCTTTCTAAAATGAAATCTCTCTTCACTATGGTAATCACAATTAATTCATGCCTACTCCTGTCAATAAATCTCTGCATGATGGCTTAATAGGTCTTTCAGAAATGAATCTTTTGCAAAGCTGGAGCCGTGCTTCCTGTCCCAGCTCCCTGAAAGGGAATGTGCAGCGAGATTAAGTCACAATAATCAGACAGACGTGAGCTCAAATTGTGGCTCTGTCTCCTACTTAAACTTTCAGTGCTTCACTTGTCCTGAGAATTGTGAATGATAGTATCTATTTCTTATAGTGTACTTAAATGTTAATATATTTAACAAGTGTATAGTATATGCTCAATTCAAAAATTGTTCTTGTTAACAGTTACAATCTTGAAAGCAATAAGATTAATTGATTCTTGGAAACCCTATAGGTTTATAATCTGCAATTCCTAATTTAACCATGACCTGCAACAGAGTGCTCTATACTAATGTAATGCTTCTCAACCTTGTCACCCTGACTGGATCAAGAGCTCCTGGGGGACAGGAATTACATTTATTATGGCCTTTGCATTTGGCAAGGAACTGAACTTATGAGCTTGCACATAGTTAGTATTCAATAAATGTTTATAAATTGACAGATAACATAGAGTAAAATAAAAATGATCAATTGATATTCTTTTGTATTTTATCCTATTTTTAAAATAATCTTTATTATTGCAAGCTTGTTTAAGTGTTTATTTATTTTTGAGAGCGAGAGAGAGCAAGGGAGGGGAACAGAGATAGGAAAAGAGAGAATCCCAAGCAGGTTCTGTGTGGTAAGCGCAGAGCCCAACGAGTAGCTCGACCCCACGAACTATGAGATCATGACCTGAGCTGAAATCAGGAGTCAGAAACTGAACTGATTGAGCCACCCAGGTGACCCACAATTTGTTTTTTTAATGGTGCTACGTGCAGGGCTTGCGTCAAAGAAGTTGCTTAAAAGATGTTTGATAAACGAATGGAGGTAGCTAGCTTTCATTTACAGAACATGAATGCCACCATTCTGGATAACTTCTGTGTTTTTCTTGCATCCAAGTTCTGGCAAGTCTTAAATATGCTTATTTTTTGTGTCTTTCTTCCAGTAATATAGCATGCTATGTCTATATTACCAATACTGTTGATCTTTATTATTTGTGGATTCCAGATTTCCAAATTTAGTTGTTTTCTAAAATTTACTTATAACCTCAAGATCAATACTCTCTGTGTTTCTTAGGCATTTCCAGACACATGCAGAGCTGCAAAACATCTGGGCTGCCTGATACATACTTGCAGCCCAGCTGCAAACAGCTGAGATCAAACTGAGATGAGATCAAACAGGATGACACTCTGCCTTCTTGTTTCAGCTATCATACCGTGAATTAGTGTCCTTTTCATAGTCCTTTTAGTGCTCTGCTTTGCACGGTTGTATTTTGTGTTGATGCGTTTGCTGTTTAAAATACCCCCCAAGCACAGTGCTGAAGTGCTCTCTAGTGTTGTGGCTAGGTACAAGAGGCTGTGATATGCTTTACAGAGAAAGTACATGTGTCAGATAAACTTTATTCAGGCATGAGTTGTAATGCTGCTGGCCAGGAGTTCAGAGTTAATGAATCAACAATATTAAATATTAAATAGTGTCTTTCGAAAGAAATACACATGAAACAATGTTATGTACTGATTGGTTGATGCAAATGTTGTGACCAGAGACTCATAGGAAACTAGCTGTGTATGTCTTCTAGGAGGCGATGGTTCTGTATTTGCTAATTCAGTGTTTGCGATGACTTACAGCACAAAACTACAGCAAATAAGGAGAACCAATTATCCTACCCTTAGCAATGAACACTTAGTAATCAACCTCTTCTTGAGGTTCCAAAGTAATGTAGAAAGATAGGGATGAGACTGGATTGCAGGATCTTATGAAGCTTTCTGTTCCACCCAAAATCTTTGGCATCATGAGATTTAATAATTGGACATCGCAAGGCTAGTTTCCAGAAGTAAGCTTTGATCAAGTTGTTACATAGTATTTCTTAAGTTTGCCCCACTCCCACTACCTTTGCCATAACCCTTCACACTCTCTAACAGGCAGAGGAACATCATTTGCAGAGATGCGATGAATATGTGATTTCGGGCTGTGAAATATCTTTCTCCCCAAGGATCTCATCAGACGTTCACTTTGGCTCTCATTATGCAGCAGCCAATCATTACAGGAAAAAGACTGTTCCTAACCTTCATGACTCGATCTTTATCCTCTCATCCTGCAATAAAACCTACGTAGCTAATGTAGAAGAGGAATTTGGGATAAAAGGAAATGAGGAAATGATAAAAATAATAGACATCCTATCCACGGAGTAGGAGGGAGAAGGAGAGAGAAAGATTGGGAGAGAGAGAAAGAGAGAGAGAGAGAAATGCAGATTAACACAGTGTTAGACCAGTGCACCTTAATAAAGATGTTCAGTAAAGCTAAATCAAATTCTCTTTGAAAAATCCCCCTTTTGAAATCTCTGCAGCACTATGCAAACAAATGTATGAAAGGAAACTTCTACCTCTAACCCTGTTCAAGATCCTTCCTACTTTATACTTATTATATTCTATTGTGGGCATAGAGTACTATTTTAATTATGGAAAGTTATAAAACAGGAAGTGTTTGAGATCTGCTGGAAGTATACACACACACACACACACACACACACACACACACACACACTCCAAAGACAAGTGGACTCAGAGGAAAGCCCTAAACTAGGAATAAATGGTTAGTTTCTAGTTATCTGTAGACGGCAGACTACTGGCTTTGTGAGACACCTGTAAAAGAGGTGAAACCCCGCAACTGGTTACTTCAGCTTGCTGTGAGTCTGAAGACAAGTTAAGATTAATTTTATTGTGGACTTCCACCTCAATGCATGAACTATGGGGGAAAATGTTGTACTGGGCTAAGAACTAGGAAGCAAAAAGTGGGTTTCTATATCCCCCTTTCCAAAGTACATCATTTGGAGGACATCATTTGGAGACCTTTCGATTCATGCATTGAGAAGAGTCAGCAAAGTCTATAATAAGAATTATAGAAAGAGAGCAAAATTCAGTGGTTATATATGGTTTTGTCTTGGTTGTTTTGGCCTCCTTTGACTAAAACAGTAATGCCCAGGAACTCTTTCTCTCAAGATGCCTGTGAACCTAGAATTCAGCTAGAGTGTGTTGGCTAATTAACAGGCAGGATGAAGAGACGAACTCCTTTTACCCATAACGTCATTGACACATTTGTCTGCTTGGAAGACAAAGTGCTCACTTGGCAGTTTGCTTTGGCAACAGAACTTTCTGAGATGGGGAAAAATGTTTATAGAGGTGGTCACATTTCTTATCTTTTTGTCAGCTCTTGTAGTAAATTCAAGGTTTAAAATTTGCAGTCGAATATGGAATTTTATAGCATAAAGTGTGAATGCCAAAATAGCAACCAGGAAAAGTTATTTTTGCTTCTGCAACTCTACAGCAAAGGCAATCTTAGATTTAATAGTTATTTTAAAAGGAATGGGAGAATAAAGCTTCATTATAAAACACAATACTATAATAAATGGTGGAAGAATTGTGATTTTAATGCAAATAGACAATGCTAGTATTGTCTTACCAAAATATGTGGCCAATCATGTGTAATTGAAGCTATTATTGCAAAAGGAAGAAATAGCAATTTGACTTCTAGGGAGTTTTAATTGAAGTATTATAATATTTGTGCAGTGTACATCCAGTACTGGAATAAAAGAAGCTTTTATAATTGTGTGCTGAGAAAAGAAAGTAACAATATAAGTTTTCCCTGAAGATGTCGTAGTGGGGCGGGGGGGGGGGGAGAAAAAGTTCAGGATATACAGCAGGAATGTATCTAATGTGATTGAAGCATAGACTAGGTAAAGGGAAGTAGTGGATGGTAAAGCTGGAAAAGTGTGTAGAAACCAAAGTACCAAAATCCTTGAACATCAATGAAGCTTGAACTTTATTTTATAGGCAATGAGGAATCATTTGGTATTTGAAACAAGGCAGCAATATAATCACAATTGTATTAAGTATGGACTAGGTTGAATAAAGGGTTGGAAGGACAGTCAGAGGAGTCATGAGGCTTCTGGAGTGAGGCTCAGAACTGGAACAGTTCACATTTGATTTCTCTCTAAAATCAATTCTTGGACTTCCCGGATTTTATTAAGAACATATCTGCACCTTAGGATAGAGCTTTTATTTCAACCTAGGGTCCATAACTCTTTTTTTCTTTTAATTTCAGATTTTTCATTATTCCTATACTGCTTCATATGTGATTTACAACATACACACAAGGTAAGTTCTTTGATTCTGGTCTTCATTAGCAGTTGTCCAACTAAATTATTGGTGTAAATGTCAATTTGTTCATGTAAAAAATATTTACCTTTTTTCAAGGGAAGTTTGGGAGTTAAATCCTCCAGAAGTAGAGGACTCCGTCTTGCAGTATGCAGCCTGGGGTGTCCAAGGCCAGCAGCTGGTAAGCACAGGCGTGGGTATTCACCAAACACTGTCAGCCATGGCTCCGTAGAAAACGTTTACAGAAGCACTTCCTTTTGCAAACTGTCCTGTTATACTTGATGTTTTCTATTTACCTTCCATCTTCCATCTGGTATTCCAATTTAAGAATATATGAAATAATACAGGTATTATTTTATTAATTAAAAAAGAAAAAAGTTTATAAATCATGGAACCTAGAAGAGATCCAAGAATACCGAGGTCTAGTTCTGTGGAATTTCTGCTACATAACATTGTCAAGTTTATTTATTCTTTCTTTAAAATTTAGGTAATGTTTATTTCTGAGAGATAGAGACAAGCATGAGTGGGGGCGGGGGCAGAAAGAGGGAGGCACAGAATCAGAAGCAGGCTCCAGGCTCTGAGATTTCAGCACAGAGCCTGACGCGGGGCTCAAACCCACAAACTGCGAGATCATGACCTGAGCTGAAGTCAGATGCTTAAGTGACCGAGCCACCCAGGTGCCCCATCGTCGTTTGTTTATTCTTAATGCATTATTCAGAGTAAAAATTTAAGACGGAAGTCTACACTTGACACTGGTTTCTTAGGGGAAGAATTCTTGTCATATTACATTTTGAAATTATCACCAACTCAAAAAGAGCATTACTGATGCATAAAAGCAGTTTGAGCAACACTATATTTTTGTCCATGTCTCATGGTGAAAGTATAAAGACCTTAAGGGGATATTGCTCAGGAAGTGGTATTGCTTGGTTATATGGCATGTGAACGCTCAAATGTAGTACATGCTGCCAAACTGACTTCTAAATTGCTTGAATATTTATATGCAGACCAGCGACACTTTGAGAATTCCCATTGGTACTATATTCTCACCAATGCCTTCTTTTTCCATATTATCGTATTGTTTCTTAATAATGACATTATTGCTTCTTCCATTCCAATTTTTTTATACTTTCTGTCTTATTAAGATGTGCTTGCTCTACTTACCCTATGAATGTGGCTAGGTTTTGTGTGGTATTTATGTGTGTATGGGAGAGATTTTTAAGAACTCATCCTATTATGGTAATAAAATTAAGTTTTGCATTTTTAAAATTAGTTTCAATAATTTATACATTTCTTTTTTTTTCATTAAAAACATTTTTAATGTTTATTTATTTCTGAGACAGAGACAGAGCATGAGTGGGGGAGGGGCAGAGAGAGAGGGGAGACACAGAATCCGAAGCAGGCTCCAGGCTCTGAGCTGTCAGCACAGAGCCCGACGTGGGGCTCGAACTCACAGACCGAGAGATCATGACCTGAGCCAAAGTCGGACGCTCAACCGACTGAGCCACGCAGGCGCCCCAATAATTTATACATTTCTAAAAATCCATCTCACCTAAACTTCCACTGGTTAGCATAATGTTTTTATCCCTTTTTACAATATCTTTTTAATCTTTGTATTTTGTACTTTCTTCTTTTCCTATGTTATTTAGAAGTACTTTCTTCTTTTCATGATCAACTTTGATATTTATAAACTTCACATGTCTTCTCAAAGGCCAAATTTTAAATTTATACAGTCCTTTCTATTATAATGTTAGTATTTTATTTTTCTTTTCTAATACAGAAACACTGATTCTATATTTTCTCTAAATTTTGCTTTATCTTCATCCAGCAAGTTTGATAATAATATTTTTATTAGTATTTAATTTGAATATTATTTCAGTGTTCATGTATGTTCTTCTTTTCACATGGGCTATTTTGATCTTTGTTTTTAAGTTTACAGAAATGTAGAATTAGTTTTAAAACTATATATGGAGTTCATAAACATCTTTGTAATAAACTTTATTATCTAGTTTATAAACTTTGAAGTTTATAAGACTTGATTTTTACCTTATAATAAACTTACATTTTCATGTGATAGGTGTGGTGTTTAATATATGCATATTAGATCTGTCTTGATAATTACATTTTTAAGACTTTTATTTCTTTGCTGGTGATAGTGGGTGTGGTCTTTTACTTTAGCATGCTATCAGTTTTGCATTATGCAATTTAAACTATGATTTTAAGAGTGAGGCGGTTTAAATGGTAAATAAAACTTTCAGGATGGAATTGTTGATACTCTTATCAATATAGTATCCTTCTTACCTTTAATGGTTCTAATTGACCAACCCTAACTCTGACTTTTAGGAGAGTCCAGGAAGGGAAGTTAGAATCCTCTAGATTTTTTTTTTTTTTTTTTTGAATTGTTGCTTCAACAACGGCTGGGTGGGCTAAGGTGTGTTTCTTATTGCCTATGGGCCTCAAGTTCCTCATTATAAAACAGAAATGTCTGCATCATCATCTCATTATGATAATTAATTTGGGAAATCTAAATATTCCCCTTAGTGAGGTATACATTATTATTTTTATTTCATTTTATAAATCTAAGAAATACTTTTATAGGCTGATTGGTGAGATAGGGAGGTAGTACAAGATATGTCACATCTCAAGAAGGCTGTAGAATAATATATTGCTATTAAATAGTGCTTCTGTTTGTTAGAAAAGCTTCTCCATCTAAAATATTCTAGAATTGAATATACCTGTGATAGAACTTCTGCTAGTGATTGGCCATGTGATCTTGGCCAAGTCTTTTTTCCTCTTAGTACCTCATTTTCATCAGCAGAAAAGTGAGGACCTTTGACCGTGCTTGTTGGCTTTGTTCATGGAAAATGATATATTTTTATATATCCATAATATATATATATTATGCTACATAATATATTTTTAAATATTATATTTTTTAAAAAGAATGAAATTATTTTTAAAAATATTTTCGGAATGACTGGAATAAAGAAGGGGGAGCATGAGAGGTTGAAAAGGGTTGTAGAGTAATTGCCTTAGCAGATTTTCTTCTTTTTTTGTTGTTGTTTCTTTCTTCCTCCCTCCCTCCCTCTCTCTCTTTCTTTCTTTTCTTTCTTTCCTTCCTTCCTTCCTTCCTTCCTTCCTTCCTTCTTTCCTTCCTTCCTCTCTTCCTTCTTTCCTTCCTTTTTTCTTTTCTTTTGTTTTTTCTTTTCTTTCTTCTATAGTTTTCCACTCTGAAATATTTCCAGAGTCAACTGTGCAGTAGATGACTGTTTTAGAGTAAGAAATACATTTTTCACATGCAGAAATAACTTTCATTGTATCTTGGTGGATGTGTTCCTTAAACATGTAAACTAGTTGTTTGATGGAATATTAAAAAAAGGAAACTATTTTCAACATAGAAAAAATCAACAATAAAATAATTTTTTATTTAAAAAAAATTTTAACGTTTATATATTTTTGAGAGAAACAGAGCATGAGCAGGCGAGGGGCAGAGAGAGAGAGAGGGAGACACAGAATCCGAAGCAGGCTCCAACCCACAGACCACGAGATCATGACCTGAGCTGAAGTCGGATGCCCAACTGACATAGCCACCCAGGATTCCCAATAATTTTTTTGAAAGGGTATTTATTTTGAGAGAGAGAGAGAGAGAGAGAGAGAGAGAGAGAGAGAGAGCGCATAAGCAAGGGAGGAGGGTCAGAGAGAGAGAAAGAGAATCCCAAGCAGTTTTTTGTTGTCAGCGTACAGTCTGACATGGGGCTCAAACTCATGAACTGTGAGATTGTGACCTGAGCCAAAATCAAGAGTTTGATGCTTAACCAACTGACCCACCCAGGCACCCCTTATCCCTGGTCTTTAGTCCCCTACATGTTTAACATGGCTTTAGGAACTCAGACAAAGAAGACTTTGGGAAAACAAAGGTTTACCAAAAATATTGAAAGAAGCAGACACAAAGTTGCCAGACATTAGAAGCTGCTTAAACATCTTTACACTTGTATTTCACAAAGAAATCCCATATAACACTGTATTCACTGTGATAGCCACACTGAATGGTTGAATGATCGATTAAATAATTATGAAGGAAACAAGCTAGTAATTTAAAATGCAGTGAATGATAAACATCATGCTTGCCTTTATCTTTTTCATATTCAAAAATTTTTAGAACAGTGTCTTTCGTATACATATATAGATCTGTCTTAGATCCATTCCAGTACGATATTCCTAAAAAGTGGCAGCAGAAACTGCCTAGGATATGCTAGATATGGAGATGCCAGGTTGGATCCAGAGAAGGCATGAATCAGTGTAGGGCTGTGGTGAGTGAGCAGCAAAAAGTGGGCAGTTGCTCTAGCTTTACCTGTTTTACTCTGATGCCGTCAACAAGAGAGCTGGTCCATTAGGCCAAAGGCAAATTCCCAACACAGAAATTTCCAGAAACTAAAAACCCAAGACAGTTTCATGTTTTTCTCACTGGAGAGTCCTTCAGAAAATCTTTGAAACTTTCATGAGTTTTATATAACTCTCATTCTCCTAGCCTCAGAGGTACCAAAATTTGTGCCAAAGTAATAGTTTGACACCCTCAGGGAAGTTGTATTAATTGCTGGCATGTTCTTTAATGCTTCCTACTTGTTATGGATTGTTTTTCAGTATAGTTGAGAAAATAATAAAAAGGACTAAAAATTTATAAAAATCATAGATCCTCTCATGGGAGTCGTTTTTTAGGTGGTTAATTCCTGGGTCCATTTCTTACTAAATGTTGACCTTAAGAATATTACTTAATTTCTGTATGCCTTACTCTCCTTATCTTTAAAATGGTGGGGAACTGGAGAGTGTTATGTTAAGTGAAATAAGTCATACAGAGAAAGACAGATAACCTATGGTTTCACTCTTATGTGGATCCTGAGAAACTTAACAGGAGTCCATGGGGGAGGGGAAGGGAAAAAAAAAAGTTAGAGAGGGAGGGAGCCAAACCATGAGAGACTCTTAAAAACTGAGAACAAACTGAGGATTGATGCGGGGGTGGGAGGGAGGGGAGGGTAGGTGATGGGTATTGAGGAGGACACCTGCTGGGATGAGCACTGGTGTATAGAAATCAATTTGACAATAAATTTCATATTAAAAAAATACATTAATTAAATTGAATTAAAAAAAAATAAAATGGTGAGAGTAGTGGTACTTCACCAATAGTGCTAGTCTGGTGTTTAACATATAAGCATTAAGTACATTGAATAATATCTTGCATATAGTATTTTAGAGGTTAATTTTTCCTATTTTTTAAAAAAGATTTTTTAGGTTTATTTATTCATTTTGGGAGAGAGAGAGAGAGAGAAAGAGAGAGAATTAGCAGAAGAGGGGCAGAGAGAAAGAGGGGGACAGAGGATCTGAAGTGGGGTCCGAGCTGAGAGCAGAGAGCCTGATGCCTGTGGGGCTCGAACTCACAAATCATGAGATCATGACCTGAGCCAAAGCTGGATGCTTTACTGACTAAGCCACCCAGACACCCCTAAAATGATTTTTAAAAGTATCTTTATCACTTGAATTTTAACTTGTTTGGGAATTTTTGTTTCACTAGTTCTGAGGAGAATGAAGTCTAAGTTTTTTGTCATGGCATATCCCAAAATCCTTTGGGTAAGTTTTGGGATAAAGTCCCTATTTGCCAAGGTTATCCTTGGTGTGCATGTAAACATAGATTCAATATAAATTAAAGGATGCATCTCTACAAATGGCTAATTGTCCATTTCATGTGAGTATGACAGGCTTTGTCAATATTTGAAGCCATCAGCAAACTTGGCAATATGATTTTATTAGATGAGTCATTATAATACTTTAATTAGTTTTGCATTAAATTAATTAAAGAGGCCTGTAGCGTTTATAAACTAAGGACAATTAACTTCCCATCCTTAAATCTCAGTTTTTAATTTATTTGCTATGAAAGAAATCCCTGGTTGTAGAGAAGAGAGGTAAGAGGTTGATATAATTTATAGATAAAGAGGGTCTGAATTAGAATCAAAGGGAAAATTTTTCAGTACCAGTGAGATGGGGGAAGGCATTCTGCAGGTGGTAAACTTTGTGGGGAAAAAAGGAAACAAAACTGACACAATACAACATTATTGACACATACAACATGTACGCTCTAAACAACATTAGAGCAGGTTGTGAGTAGACTACTATAGCGGTTATAAAACAAAATGAAGGGTCCCAAAACATGTATACCAAACATATGTGTACTATATGTATACATGGATGTGGATGTGGATTCTCTGTAAAGGGAACAAGATTTTAAGGAATCAGCTCATGCAACCGTGGGGCAGTCTGGCAAGCTGAAAACTCAGATGAGAGTTCATTTTATAATCTTGAGCAGAAGTCTTGAGGCAGAAGGCCTGCTTTGGGAAACCTGTTTTTTGCTGTTAAAGCCTTCAACTGATTGGATAAGGGCCACTCACATTATTCTTTTCTAAAAATCAACTGATTGTAAATGTCAATCACATCTACAAACTGCTTTTACAAGACGTGTTTGACCAAGCAGTCAGACACCGTAACCTAGCCACACTGACACATAAAATTAGCCATCATGGTATAGTAACTGCTTGATTTGATTCCCACTTGTCCTTTCCTACAGTAACACACTTTAATTCAGATCATCGTCTTTCACATAAATATCCCTCTTCACTCGCTGGCCACTCTAATCCATCCAGCATCCACAGAGGTATGTGTTAACAATGTAGATTCTTAACAGCTCCCACAGGTGATAAAATGTCATTGCTATGACACACAAGATGCAGCTAAGGTGACACATCCTGTGGCTCCTGCCACTCCACTGCAGAGCAGAAGCACAGGTTTTTTTCTCTACGTGAACCAAAACTCTTTAATCTCGAGAGTGATTACACCCTCTGAGTGTCCTCTCCCGCATAATGTTTGTGCCTTTGAATCATTCTCTTTGGTGTATCCCCTCATTGTTTTATTTTCATTAGATGTCTTTGTCAAATACTAAAATGCAAAATGCTAACATATTCCTCTTCTCTGATAATTCCCCCCCCCCCCGAAATTCTACAGGCTAAGTGAATTGCTTGCTTCTCAGGAGTCTAACATTCTTCTATTTTATCTCAAATCATTTAAGATTTTATTTATTCACATTGCTGTCTTTCACCACTGACTTCCAATCATTTCCAGAGCATATGGAATACAGAATATGCTAAACATTTCCCTCCCTCCCTCTCACCTAAGCCCTCCCTTCCTCTATGTCTCTTTCTTTCCATGTTTCCCTCCTCTTCCTCCTTCTTCTATGTAAAACTCATTTTAGCCCAAGGCAGAAGGTAAATTTAATGAGTATCTGGTTGCATTAAGAAATTAATGAAAGGCTGACAGTGGTTTGTGTGGACGATCAGATACAGCAAAGAGTTTTGAGGACGGCATGATGTGAAGCGTAGTCATGCATGAAAGGTTGGGTCTGGTCAAAGAGTTTGTGTTAGACTGTAAGTAATTGAGTTTAGAGGCAGAGAGCTAAGTTTAGAGGCTACTATAATCTGGAAATGATTTGGTAAATAATATATTTAAGAGATAAGTATGTCAAGTATTTAACTGAGATATAAAACTTGATCACAGTCAAGTAATAAAAATTGTCTTCTACTCATTCACATACATTAAGTTATACAAATATGATTTATCAATGTATTTCTACACTTAATATACAAGTATATTCCTAAATCTCATTTTAGACTCCCAATTTTTTAAGCCACTTTATTGGGAACAAATAAAGATCGATACATACAAATGGCTGCATTTGCATTGAGTACAAACAAAAAAGTGTACATATTTTGTGTAAAACTTGAGCTGAAGAGAAGTATATACCTGTGAAACAATCATCACATTCAATACCATAAATGTATCCATCAAATGCAAAAGTTTCCCACTGCCTTATTTATTTTTTGTGTGCGATGAGAACATTTAACATAACATAGATTCCTTCTTTGATATTGCTAATATCTTTTCAATCTATTCAGGCTAAACTAAAATCACTACACCCATCCTTCCAGGGGCATTAACCTTTAAAAATATTGTGTTTTACTCATCACAATCTAGTATTTGGAGAAATTACTTTTTCTATATTTTATTACCTATATTATTGAAAAATGTAATGTTCTAGGTAATTCTCCAAGTACAAATACAAAGTCACAACCTTTCCCATCACCTGCATTTTTGTTATTACTAGTATTGCTTTAAAATTGATAATAAACTCTTCAGTGTTTAGCAATGGTTCCATGCCTCCAGGAAATTTTCAATTTCCTTGATGTAATTGTTTACATTTAATAGTTCATTAATGGAAATTTTGAACCATTTCCTTGACTGTTCTAGTATGACCTTAGTCCTCATTGGTTTAAGGGAGGTGTTTAAAGCAGCGTTTTTCAAACATGTCATCGAAATCTTATGTTTCCTAGTAAATACTGTAATGTTTTTACTGGGCATTCCATTAAGTAATTTTTAAGTATAAAAGTAATTATTTTAATTGTTATTAACATATGTTTGGGAAATATATGATAAACATATACAAGTATACTGTATATAAGAGATACATATGTATAGACCCATGCACGCCACAAATGCACACAGACACACACACTCACACCTGCTGCTGACTTCATGTATATTTTGGGACGAAAGGCTTAGGCCTGAAGTTGTAGCATATTTGAGGTGTCCCAAGTAGATGAAGAAAGGGCCAATAAGAGTCAAATTCTAGTTCAAGTCAGTACTTCACAGTAGTGTGTGCGATGGTCATTGCTAGTACATTAATTGCTACAGGAAAACTGCTACACCCTGAAACCGGAAAATTTACATCCTTAACATCCTCAACTATTTATTGCAATGACTATTTCCATATAAATGAATTTTGAGCATTTTTTACCTCATTCATCTTCATTAGTGGAGATGACTGAAAACATATTACCTTTTTCATGTTATCTGTAACAAAATTTAATGTTCCTGTTTTTTGTTACAGAAAATAAAAGCAATTCCTCTTAGCACATTTAGTACTAGGCACACCTAAAGTCAAATGGGTCTCACTTCAAATTTGACATAAGGAAAGTCAGTATCAAGAAGCTGATATAATTTCTTTACTCAGTATTAGACTGGAAAGAATCCAGTGAACCATAATAGGATAACTGCTTGGGTTTAACAAAAATAATAAAAACACCCTTAAAATGTCCTGAACATCTTGGCTGATAAATTTGTAGTATATTCAGGTATATGTTTACATTAATATAGTATGTATGTAAATATGACAGGAAATACATTCTCATACAAGTAAAATATCATAACAGTGTAGGTGTATGCATAGAAAAGGAAAAAGAAATATGCAATTACCATATACACTGTAAAGGAAAATTAACTTGCAATTGCTGTAAAAATTACCTACCCACATATCAATTAAGCACTCATGTAGACCGCTTGTGCCTTGTATTTAAATAGTATATTTATGACTTTTCTATCTAAAGTCAGAGATTTTTCAAAGAAATAGAAAATAAAGTTCTGATTCTCTATAAGCATACATTTCCTCTAAAGTGTTGCATATTTCAGTGTAAGGAGAATCTGAGCAACTTGCATACTGTTAGTTGTACTCTTACTGCCTTTAAGCTATCTGTACTGGCTTCAGTAAAAAATCACTTGGTGGAGCGCCTGACTGGTTCATTCGGTGAAGTGTCCGACTTCGCTCAGGTCATGATCTCCTGGTTCATGAGTTCGAGCCCCGTGCCAGGTTCTGTGTTAATAGCTCGGAGCCTGGAACCTGCTTCGAATTCTGTGTCTCCCTCTTTATCTGTCCCTCCTCCACTCACACTCTGTCTGTCTCTCTCTCTCTCTCTCTCAAAAATAAATAAACATTAAAAAGAAAAAAAAGAAGTCACTTGGTAAGTATATGCTGACTTGGCCTTGCAGACTGCCTGGGACTGTGAACCCTCTGAAGGCAGGTGCTCCAATTGTGTAATGCTCATAGCATGTATAATTGTAAAGTGAACTGCAGGCATGTATTTTCCCCTGAGAATAATAAAAGAGAAGCTGCTGACGGAAGATGTTGCAACCTGTGTGAGCATGTGAAAATAGAAGTTATTTAAATGCTGACAGTTTCTAGTTGAGGCCAGCCCTAGAGATTTTGAGGGAAAGTAGAAATATTGTCCGGCTTATATAAAAAAGAAAAGAAAATCATCAATCTACTCATTGCTGTTTGAGATAAACTTTACCTGTGTTATGTTTTTAATGTTTTATTCCACACTTAGAAAAACCAAAGGGAAATCAATTATTTATCATAGAAAGTACCAATATTAATAATGAGACACCTGAAATTTACTTACTTCTTTTGGAGGAAAGGAGGAGATTTCATCCCTATTTAAAGTGCTCCTCTTGGTTCACCTAGATGAGTTATAAAATGTTGTAGAGGTTCTAACTATATGTTATGAACATGCAACTCACTAGGGATATAAAAGGCACAATTTCTATATTCCAGGACCTCTAAAGGTAGGGATTCCCACCTCTTGGAACACCTGAAACAGAAGGGTTCCAATGTGGTCTTCACCTTGCAGGGGGCCCTCTCTGAGGTGATGGGGCAGTTTCCTGGAGAAAGTGACCTGAAAGCTGAGTGTTGAAGTTACACAAGACCCTTGAACAACAGTGCAGAGGTTAGAGGTGCCAACCCCACGTGCAGTCAGAAATCCACCTGTAACTTTTGGCCTCCCCCAAACTTAATTACTAAGAGCCTACTGTTGACCGGAAGCCTTATCAATTAACACATATATTGCATGTTATATGCATTATGTACTGTACTCTTACAATGAAGTAAGCTAGAGAAAACAAAATGTTGTTAATAAAATTATAAGGAAGAGAAAATACATTCATGGTACTGTATGGAATTTGTCGAAAAAAAATCGACATCATAACTGGACCCGCACAGTTCAGATGCATTGACATTCAAGGGTCATCTGAACATTCCAGGGCCTTTATTTAAAGGCATTCCTCTAGACTATAAGGAAGTTCTCAATGTAAGAAGAAACAGAATATATGTATATGGGATCACATGCTTTAATTGATTGGTTTATATTTTTAATAACAAAAAGCTATAACTTAGATGTTACTGACAAATGTGAAAAGGTAAAAAGAATCAAATAAGCCAGAAGAATAAAATATGCCAGCAGATTTGTATCAGAAAGAATAACTATTGTTTGTTTCCTAGTTCTAATAAGAACTCACTATATTTCCCTTATGTTTAAACAGTTTTGAGTTATTTAGCAATAATGAGGTAAATGTAACAACCATATCTTTTTTTACCCATTTTCCCACAAAATAGCAATTTTTCTGGCAATTATTTTCTCAAGCTGCTCCTAACATTAAATTTAATAATAAGTTTTGGTGTAAGAACCATGGAGGCTCCAGGGTTGCAGATTTTTTAGCTATAAATTTAGGTCATGCATAACCCGATGTACTGAACACTGTAGACAGTTCCTGCTAAGAAGTCATTGGAGTAGAATAACAATGTAGATGATAATCACTAAAATCTCTTATTTCATTGCAACCAGGGTTTGGCATATCTCTTATTCTTACTCTGACCATACAGGGTTATCCTACAAGGATAACAAGGCACATTCTATCAGTGGTCTAAGTAGAAACTTTAAAAATAAAAGTTTAAGAATGTTATTTTAAGATGTGAGCCATCCTACACAACCCCTAATGTTAAGAAAAAAAAAAAAAAGATCCCAATTATGAAAGTTTAGTATTCTAGTGATTTACTTTGTCTTATTAAATGACATGAAAAGAACTCACTGATGGAAATGGTTATCTGCATTATGGCAAGATTTTTCTTCTCAGAAATAACTTTAAATGGTGCATTCAGGAGCTCTCCCCTTGTTCAACAAAGGAAATGAAAATGTGAAAAGAAACTCAATCTTTTATGATACTATTAGTCAACCACAGCATAAACTGTAATCTCTAAGGAACATAAAGTAATAATTCCCCAGAGCCAGAAAAAGATTGAAAGCAAATATATACTTTACCACCTTATGGGAAACACAAATTGACAATTTTAGCTGGTAATTTCAACACTTGTCTTACAGTACAAGATAGGACAAGTAGATAGAACATCAGAAACAATATAAAATATATGGTCAACACAATCAACCAACATGATGTCATTGTCATTTACAAAACACTATACCCGGCAATTACAGAATACATGGAATATATACAAGTGCACACAATGGGCCACGAAACAGTTTCAATAAGTGTACCAAATGGGAATTATACACAGCATGACTTTGGACCACAAAAAAGTTAAATTAAAAAAAATCACACACACACACACACACACTTTTATTGGAGTAAGAATATGTCCAAAAGAAATACAGTATTAGATATCTAGCAGTTCCAAATGTAGATTTCGTCCTGTAAATATATTCCACATGTGCCTAAAGATATATGAAAAGAAAATTCACTGGAACACTGTTTATAATTTAAAAAGCAAAATAAAACACTAGAAACAATTTAAATAAGTTATCATTATTAGACCAGTAAAAATTTAGGGTGCATAAATATAAAATATTGAGAAGCCATTAAAATTAATATGATTCTTCTACATGTGCAGATATGCAATGCCATCCAGTAAAAAAAGGCCATAGGATGAATCAGTATGCTCTCAATATTAAATAAAACACCTATTACATATATTATATACATATAGCTATAAGATATATTATATATTAAATATTTATTTTACAGATTTGTATTATTTATATTATTAAATATATATTTAATTATAGTTTTGTGTATGCATATATTTATATATCATATATTACATTTCATTATATTATATAATATGTATTTTATACTATATAATGTAACATCATTATATATTATATAAAATATATTGTAATTATAATATATTGCATACATTATTTAGTGTAATATTATGATTATATATTATAAATTATTATATACTATAAAATGTTTATTCAATATAAAATCATGCATAATTATAATTATACTATAATATTAATTTACACTATACTATATTAAACTGCACTGTATATTATATTATATTATATTATATTATATTATATTATATTATGTGTTGAGAAGTGACCAGGGTTGTCCTCTTTAGAGGAATACTCCCCTGAGAGAACTGGAGTTTGAGAGACATTTTATATTATTTAATTTTTGTCAGAGCATTTCTTATATTTTAAATGAAATATTTTTAAAAATTATTATAAATGACAAAAAGTTTTAAAACAAAGTTGAGGGGCACCTGGGTGGCTCGGTCTGTTAAGCGTCTGACCCTTGATTAGCTCAGGTCATGATCTCATGTTTCATGAGTTTGGGCCCCAAGTCAGTCTCTGCACTGTCAGCACAGAACCTGCTTGGTATTCTCTCTCTTCCTCTCTCTCTGCGCACATGCACATGTTATCTCTCTCAAAATAAATATTTTTAAAAAATGGATTACCTTTAACACAGCATGTAGAATCAGGCACTTCAAGGACTTTCGAAATAGAGAAAATTTCGACAAGTTTTACATATATATATATATATATAGTACATGTATATATGTATGTATATGTTGTAAATTTAAAAATTTATAAGTACTTTATATATATACACTACAGATACTTGAAATACTTGAATTATATATATATATATATATATATATATATATCCATATATATATCCACTATATATATATATGTGTGTGTGTGTGTGTGTGTGTGTGTGTGTGTGTGTGTGTATATATAGTGGGTAAACAGAATGTATATGTCTTGTGTCTGAAGTATGTGTTAGCAATGATCATATCGAATGGTAAGAGGTTTTACCTCTGCTACAAATACGAAATATAACTGGGGACAAAGGTGGCAAAATGGAGGGGTGCCTGGGTGGCTAAGTTGGTTAAGCGTCCGACTTGATAACAGCTCAGGTCTTGATCAGGTCATGAGTTCAAGCCCCGCATTGAGCTCCACACTGGATGTGGAGCCTACTGAAAAAAAAAAAAAAAAAGTAAAAATAATTACTGGTTCAGAGTAAGTATATTAATAAGTAGTTTAGTCTTTAAAATATATTTGAGAGGTACCTGGGTGGTTTAGTTGGTTAAACCTCCAACCTCAGCTCAGGTCATGATCTCACAGTTCATGGGTTTGAGCCCTGCATCAGGCTTTGTGCTGACAGCTCAGAGCCTGGAGCCTGCCTCAGATTCTGTGTCTCCCTCTTTCTCTGCCTCTCCTGGACTCATGCTCTGTCTCTCTCTCTCTCAAAAATGAATAAACATTAAAAAAATAAAATATTTAAAATATATTTGATACTGTTTTATATTAGAAGATAAATTATAGTTTGAGAAAGAGAAAGGGACATAAAGAATTACATATTTAAAGCTGAATAAAAGAACCATAGCTTGGTCCTTCAGTTTCCTTGTGAGGGGGATAAAAATTGCTGATCGTGAAGATGAATGTTAAAAGATTTTGGTCAGGGTGGCGCCTGGTGGCTTATTAAGTTAAGCGTCTGATTCTTGATTTCTGCTCAGGTCATTATCTCACAGTTTCTGGGATTGAGCCTGTCAGTGCAGAGCCTTCTTGGGATTCTTTCTCTCCCTCATTTGATCACACTCTATCTCAAAATAAATAAATATTAAATAATGTGCTCAGTATCTTGATTCTAATGTGTTCTGATATGAACAGAAGAATGAAGATAATTATATATAAAATTCGGTACTCAAATCTTTATTAAAAATTATCCTACTAATTACATTCTACGTCCCAGAACTAAACTAGAACGAGCCGGGGAACATAGCTAAACTTGGCTATTCATTTAAGAACACACAAAAAAAGCGTGTTCATTAGTTTCTTTGTCTTCTGTTTATGTTATCCAAATTCAATGTCTTCCTAAAGAACTTTCCCTAAGAACACTTACAGCATCTTCTGTTTTTGTTTTTTTTTTTCTGATCAAGTTTATGTCTCTCAAAAAGCCCAATCCTGTCCCCAGAAAGGTAATGTCGTATGTCTAGTGGCATATCAGATCTTTGGATTCTTTGAACTATAGTTGTCCTTAAGCGTAAACCGCCGTCACTTTTTTTTAAATTACGTTATTAACCTGATATCAAGAGATTCAATCTTAAAAGGAAAAAAAAGTATTACCCTAGGAATATGATAAATGTCATGCTGGAAAATAATTTTCTATTTTTGGAGCATTCTCCAATTAAAAGAACTTTGACTTAAGTTGAATACATGACTTCTCACCTCAGATAGGTATAAGTGGACTGTTACAAGCTTCATGTGAATTCACCTGTAAAATCCAGACAAAACATTAACAAAGCAAAATGAAACTACCCAAGGATTCTGGAGACTGAACAAAACTGTGCAAACTTGGAAAGGAAGTGACAGATCACAGAAAAGTGAATAGTAAAGTGTGTGTGCTCCATTTTGTTTTCTGTAGGGTTGTCTCTTACAAGCAGGTATGTTTGAGACAGAGGTGGATATGTAGGGAGCTGATTCTCTGAAAGGAAAACCCAGTCTCTTCTGACAAGGAGCAAGAGTAGTAAGAGCCACTGGGTGACCATGACCGTGACTCCCAGAGTGAGGGAGAAACCCTGAGTTCGAGAAGAGGTGTGACCCGTTGCGTGAATGAACCCAGCCAGCACTGTGGCTGGACCTGAACTACAGATGCTTGAACTTTCACGCCACGTCTTTACAGTCGCTTTTCTGTGTTCCTTGAGAGTCAGGAAAATAAATGCATACAAAGGAATGAAAATCTAGGATATATCAGCATACAAGTGTGTGTGTGTGTGTGTGTGTGTGTGTGTGTGTGTGTGTGTACTGTATTTTAAACACACACATATAAAAATACTAAAACAAAATAGCATTGGACATTCCTAGAATTGAAAAATACCTAAAATTAAACAACAACTAGATGGGATTCAGAGTAGAATGGAAATGACAGATCAGTCCATGACATACAGATCAATACATATCATTAAATCTGAAAAAGAAAAAAAAAATAGTGAGAAGATTAAAAAAAGAAAAAAAAATAGAGCCTAGGGACCAGCAGGAAAATTACAGAAAGTCTTACATGACGGTAACTGGAATTTTAAAAGGAGAGGAGAGAATAAAACAGGAAAACTCTTTGAAGAAATGATATCCAGATATTCTAAAATTATTGGAAGACATAAATGTACATATTCAAGGTGTTCAGCGACCACACTCCCCCCCCAACAACAAAAAAAACCCAGTAAATTCTATGAGAACCTCCCCTGGGCACATATTAGTCAAACTGTTGAAAATAAAAAGAGAAAATGTTGAAGCTGCCAGAGAAACAGCACAACATGTTAGATACAAAAGGATGACAGTTAGAATGCCTGCAAACTTCTTGTCAGAAACCATGGAGAATCAAGGTGAAATAAAGATAATTTCAGATAAAATAAAATAAGATAAAATAAGGGAATTTGTCTCAACCTGTCCCATGCTGTAAGAAATGTTCTTCAGTCTGAAGAAATATGATACCAGAGGAAATCAGATCTTAGGAACAAAAGAACAGCTGAAATGTTAAATGTATAAGTAAACAGCGAACACTAAGCTGTGTCTTCATTTCTGTATAAAACATGTAACCATTAAAAGCAAAAATGGTAATAAGGCTTTGAGGGTATACAGTGTATGCATGTGTGATAGTCTTGACAACAGGAACAATGAAAATGTTAAGAGAGTGAGAAACTATACCTTTTCAACATTTCTATATTTTTCATGACCTTCTTAACTTCCCTAATGATAACTTATACATGGCACTTCAAAATGTGAGTTGACTAATAAAAATCAAATTGTCTTAACTTTAGAATTTAAGGGTATGTGATCATTTATTTCCATCAAACACTAGGTGGAATCATGCATTCATAAACAACGTTCTTTTTTGTTAACATTTTTGTTCCCAGTACATTTGAGAAATTGAGACAAGGCATTTTGAGAGTGCCTCTTGAATGATCAGTGATTTATATTTGTTTCAAAATTTTTCTACAACATTGTAAACTTTTGAGATTTCGGTTAAGGGTCTTATTTCCAAAACCTAAGCTGAATTATCTCAGTAGCTCATCTAGTTTTAATCATACAGTTTTCCTAGGAGCATGAATTACTCCCAAAGGTCAAGACCTTCAAAAATCTAGTGAATAAAATGTGGAAAATATTTACTGAAAAAAATCAAAAACAAAAACAAAACCCAGGCACTTGAATTTGGAAAGAATAGTAAGTTTGTTGTTAGAATCTGCTATGTGTTAGTCATTCTAGATCATTGGTTGGAGTAAAATTCAATAACTGCTGAGCCTATAAAATCCAAAAGCAGAAGGTGATAAGTCAGTAAATACTTGGAACAAAATTGCAATGCATATAGCATAGTAACATGCAGATAAGGCTTGTTAAATGCATCTTATTTATTTATTTATTTATTTATTTATTTATTTTTCTTTGAGAGACAGAATCCCAGGATGGAGACAGAGACAGAGAGAGAGAGAATCCCAGGATGGAGACAGAGGGGAGCAGGGAGAGAGAGAGGGAGAGAGGGAGAGAGGGAGAGAGGGAGAGAGAGAGAGAGAGATTGAGAGGGAAGTGGGGCTCACCCAAAGAGGAGCTTGTGCTCACATTATGTGGGGCTCACGCTCACCTGGAGCAGGGCTCAAGCACACCCCATGTGTGACTCGAACTCACAAACTTTGAGATCATGACCTCAGCCAAAGTCAGACACTTAACATCTGAGCCACCCAGGCACCCCTAAATGCATCCCTTTTTAAAGGGAGAAAATAGGGGGTTTGTTTTCTTGAAATCATTGTTTCTTGATTTAGAGTTTGCCACTGATGTGTATCTATTCATAGAAAATAAAAAAAAGACTTTACAAAACAAAAAAAGTTATTGGAAAGATACTTGGGAATGATTTGACATGTTTGCTCAGGAAAGTTAGCTTGTTATATCAGAGAATTTAAAAGATAAAAAGAAGGAGAGATATGCTATGATAGAAGGAGTCTGGCTCTGTTGATCTGGTGGCATTATATTTGTGGGGTTTTTTTAGTGTTTATTTATTTATTTTTGAGAGGGAGAGAGAACAGGGAGGAACAGAGAGAGAGAGGGACAGAAGGAGTCCCAAGAAGGCTTCAGCTGTCAGCACAGAGCCCGACGCAGGGCTTGATTTCACGAATTGTGAGATCATGACCCTAGTGGAAATCAAGAGTTGGATGCTTAACCAACTGAGCCACCCAGGCGCCCCGTGTCTATATATTTGATGGGACTGTAAATTGAGAGTTACTTTGGATTCTTGTGCATCTCAAATGGAGTTTAAGGTAACTCTAGCAGGTGCACATAGGATGGATTTGTCCTAGTGTGGGGGACTGAGTTGGATGAAGTCCACTGAAGTGACTGTCCTTCTAATAAAATAATGAAATGCTAACCCATTACAATTGTGGGTATTAAAGGAAAAGCTGTATAATAGTATGGATGAGAAGTCTTTTAGAATGTATTTATTTATTTGACAGAGAGACAGAGACAGAGAGGAGGAGAGGGCAGAGAGAGAATCCAAGCAGGCTCTGTGTTCATCTGGGAGCCCGACCCAGGGCTCAGTCTCATAACCCTGAGATCTCGACCAGAGCAGAAATTAAGAGTCGGACACCTAACCAACTGAACCACTCAGGCACCCCAGGATAAGAATTATTTTTGTGGATTTTTAGTAAACCATGGACATGTGAAGAGACCTGTTGTCCTGCAAGACAAGATAAGAAAGATCAGAGTTAAGTTCTCATGCATGACTTGAAAGGCATAACAAAATGGTGGATCCAAGGGGAAAAGAATGGAAAGTTGACAAGTGAAGCCTGTCTTGGACTGAGGTTTCCCTTTTAAAGTATCATGCAGTTGAGTAGATTCGCATTGAAGTCAGGATAATATGTAAATACAAATCGGTCAGTTTGGGAGATCCTCACCCATGTTTTTAAAGAAAATATGAAAATGTTGTTCTAAACTGATCACATTAATTCCAGTCAATCTTTAACATTATTTTCTTTGGGATGAGATTTGTGATTGCTACTGAACTTTGATGTCATAGAGTTGACCCACATCTTAGAGGAAGTACTATGCTATTTGAAAGCTATGAAAATAATTGGTCCTTAAGGATGCAAATAATGATCCAGATACCAGTTCATTTTTATTTAAGAAATAGGACCTATTTTAAAATGCAGTTTAAGATTTTTCCCTTAGAATATTAGACCTGCCAGATATCCTGATTTAAAAAAAAATCATGATCAAGTTCATTTAAGAAATGCGATATCATGAATTTCAGTGATTCGTAATGGGATAAGCGAAATTTTTGAAGAATTCCATTTTAAAAAGAAAATAGAAAGACAGAAAAAAGAAAGAAAAAATAATTTTGCTTAATTCAGTGTTTTGTTATATTGCCCTATACCAAGGGACAGTAAACTTTTTCTGTAAAGGTCCAGATAGTAAATATTTTTTTTAATTTTTAAAAATTATTTGTCTTTATTTTTGAGAGGCAGAGAGAGAGAGAGAGACAGAGCGCAAGTGGGGGAGGGGCAGAGAGGGAGACATAGAATCTGAAGCAGGCTCCAGGCTCTGAGCTGTCTGCACAGAGCCTAACACGGGGCCCAAACTCACGAACCGTGAGATCATGACCTGAGCCAAAGTCAGACGCTCAACCTACTGAGCCACCCTGGCGCCCCGAGATAGTAAATATTTTTGATTTTGCAGGACAACAGGTAAAATTGAGAGGGTTTTATACAGGTACTTATGTAACAAGACAGAAAACAAATTGTCATAACATTTTATTGAGGTAACTAAAAATCATAATTAAGTGCAATGTTTTGTAATACATGTCTACTAATGAGATTATTTTTTGTGGGGAATCTTTTTACTTACCTCAAATTCCAAGTAAGTGTCCCCTCTCATCAAATCACAAATGTTGGGGGCGCCTGGGTGGCTCAGTCGGTTGAGCGTCCGACTTTGGCTCAGGTCATGATCTCGCGGTCCGTGGGTTCGAGCCCCACGTCGGGCTCTGTGCTGACAGCTCAGAGCCTGGAGCCTGTTTCAGATTCTGTGTGTCTCCCTCTTTCTCTGACCCTCCCCTGTTCATGCTCTCTCTCTGTCTCAAAAATAAATAAATGTTAAAAAAAAATTAAAAAAAAATCACAAATGTTGGTCTGCAAAGACCATTCATAGCTTGTGAACCATGCAATATCAAAGACAGGCTAGACTTTGCTCATGCACCATAATTTGTAGAACCCTGCCCTTGACCATGGCACTCATTTTCATATAATGCCTACTTGTTAGAACTAGTGCTTTAGAATATCACTTCACTCATTTGAGGAGCCAGAGATTGGTAAAGCTGATTGGCATGAACCTCATATGAAAAGGCTTTTTTAATAATGGGGTGGAAAAGTTATGTTCTAAAGGAACAATACAGAGCAGTGAGCAGCTTGAGGTGTGAGATAGTAATCAAGTGTCACTAGACAGGGCTGCCGGGTAATGATGCCCTCAAGGGAGACCGGATTCAGTTACAGCGAAGTGATAGAAGGAACTTTCAGAGAAGAAACAGGGTCAGGCGCAGTTGGTTGGTTTGGGAGTGACTGTTTTCAAATGTAGCGTGAAAGAGTATGGACACGGGGGTTGGCAAAAGGTCCGGGAGTGCTGAGCGTTATTATTTTGATGACAGCAAGGTGGAGGATCAGTTGTCAGTAGCAACAGTTACAATTTTGGGATTACTGAAATGACCAAGAATAAGTGATAAGTGAGAGATTTAGTTGATTAAGTCCAGGAGAGGAAGGTGATCTCAAAACCTGGGGCAAGGAGAGTTCCTTGTTCCGATGATGGGATCCTAAGGAAGTCTGATGGTCTTCGGTTGGATAAATGCTATTATAAAACATTTATTGCTTAAACTATGTGAAGGATTCTGGACAGCAGACTTGAAGCCTAAATATTTTGAGGAAATAAGTGAAAAAATTCTGGGTGCATTTCCTCAAATCTCAGTCTTCTCCTTTTTGCAGTTCTCTTTTTCATCCTTCTCCGTATTACTTTTAAATCCACCCCCCCAAAAAAAAAATCTTTTCATAGAGATTTTCCTGAAAGCTCCAATCACACTATGCTCACTTTTCATCTTTTATTATCCCATTCTCCATTTACAAACCCAGAAATGGGTATGCACTGGTGGTGGCACCCCAGAATCCCGCTTCTTCAATCAATCGTATATCTTTTCAAGTGTTATGATACCCAGTCAACAGTGGCAACTGAGTTTGGACTTTCTCAAAAACCATCTTGCTCTCTGCCTAAGCATCTTCTTTTCTCTTTCTTTCTTTTTTTTTTTTTTAAAGTTTTTATTTAAATTCCAGTTAGTTAACATAGAGTGTAATATTAGTTTCAGGTGTCCAATATAGTGATTCAACACTTCCATACATCACCCAGTGCTCATCAGGACAAGTGCACTCCTCAATTTGCATCACCTATTTCCCCCATTCCCCCATCTACCTCCTCTCTGGTAGCCTTCAGTTTATTCTCTAGTTAAGAATCTATTTCAAGGAGCTTGGGTGGCTCAGTCCCTTACGTGTCTGATGGATTTCGGCTCAGGTCATGATCTCACAGTTCCTGGCATCAAGCCTGAGTTGGGCTCTGTGCTGACAGAGTGGAGCCTGCTTGGATTGTCTTTCTCTCCCGCCCCCTCTCTCTCTGCCCCTCCAGCCCTCGTGCTCGCTCGCTCTCTCGCTCTCAAAATAAATGAAAATTAACAAAGTAAAAGGGTCTATTTCTTGCTTTGCCTCCCTCTCTCTCTTCTTTTCCCTCTCCTCATTTTGTTTCTTAAATTCAAAATATGAATGAAATCATATGATACTGCATTTTCTTTTCTATTTGTCACTGTTTTATCTGTTCTAACATTAAACTATTATATGCATCAAACTTAGAAACTCACCTACCTCCCACTAATGGCTAATATGAAAAGCAGTCCATTTTAACACAAGGCATATTATTTGTTTACTGTATTAATACCTGTAGAATAAGGACACCCATGTGGGAACAGTGTTTGGAGGTTCATTCTGAGATAGGCTTTGCCTTAGTAGTTAATATTACAGTATCATTGGGATCCCATTTCACTTCCTAATGCTCAACCAGAACAGGGTACAGAAAATAATAGCTCAGATTAATTCAAAATGAAATGAAAGATAGTAGGATCATGATTTAAGATATTCAGGGCACTCTATACACCTTTGTATCTTCACAAGTGGACTAATATTTTAGCGTGTTTTTAGTTTGAACTGGTTTTCAGAATGATCATCCAAACCACTAAAAGGAAAATTGTTAAGAAAGCATCTCCTTATCTTCATATGTTTCCCACACTTCTCTCTAGTTCTCCGATAATTCTTTGATATCTAGTCTGGCCTCACTCCCTCCTATCACACATCTCTTTGCCTTTTCATCTCTCTTATTTTCCTTTCTGTTTTTTTTCCTCTTCACTGTGTTTTCAGTTTCAAATTATCTAAACTTGTCTTTCCTCATTCTATTTCCTCTACTTGGAATATTGTTTTACCTTTCTCTGCCTGGAAACATCTACTGGAACTCATAGGCTCAGCTAGAATGCCACGTCTCATCTGAAACCTTTTCTCTTCCTCCTTTTCCTCAGCCAACTTTGGACTATAGGCATCCTCCGCTCTTGGAAAGTGCACGTTACAGCACCTTGCCTTACAAAGCACCTACCTTAGTATGGTCATGGGTTTTTCACTAAAAGCGAAAAATTTTCTCCAGACTTATTTCAGTTAGTGAAAACAGGTACAAAGGTAGGTGTTTCACAAAAGTGAAGTGGCCTAACCCAAACTTCTGGAAAGCGGGGGAAATCCATATTTCATGTCTTTGGCTTACATTCCAGTAATGTATGCATCACTGTATCACAGAAGTGCCATATTTTGTTAGCGTTTTTCTTATATTTCTTATTTTAAACTGTGAATTCATCAGCAACAGGGACTAAGACTTGGACAGTGTTATCATAGATGTGGTACATATTAGGAATGCTATAGAACTGCAAATGAATGAGTTAAATAAAAAATGTACAACCATCACCCCTCCCTTACCCTACACGTAACTTGCCGTCTTTTTTCCTCTTTAAACCTTCTTAAGAGAGTTAAAAATATTTCCCCATTCGTAAATATATAGTATTTACATATGTCTTCAAATAATATGAAACATGTAATATCATCTGACATTAGCTTTTGAAAAAGTGCCGTTTTGCTGGGAATTCTATATAACCGATATGTCCAAGGTGGATTTTTCTGTTTTGTGTGTCAATACCATTTTCAGGGAGAAACAAATAAAGCAAATACAGACAAAACCCACATATATGTGATGGCAAGTGGATGAGATTACAAAGGCAAAGGTTGCCTTTTAGGTGGGTTAATACACGAGTCCTGAAGAGTATGTTTTGCTCATAATTTTAGCCTAAACAATTTAGGCTTTATTCTTTAGTGAATGCTGAGAAATAGAATACTTCTTTGAGTGTTGACTAGGTTGAAGCGCTGACCAAAAGATGCAGTTTTGTGATTTTACTAATTGGATGGAAGTAGAGACCTGAAGGGAGGGGCACCACTGAATAAACTGATGGAAAAGAACCAAAAATGAAATGCTGAGAGTCAGAAATTGCTCTTTTACGTACCCTCTTACATGCTTTTATCCACAAAAATAAAAAGTGATTTGGGTATATTGTGTTGCAATTACACATACATCAGAGGTAGGATTTGATCACACCCCGTTGCAGTAGGCAGATTAACTGAAGCATGACGGATGGCTGTTTCAGTAGAACCTCATGAGGTAGGAAAATAGTTCAAGTGCTTTTATTCTGAATCCCACATTATGCTTGAATTGAAAGGATTCTCATCTTCAGTTTATCATTGGCTCACTTAAATTCGAGTTCATAAGAACATTAACTAGAATAAACAAATTAATTCTGGACATAGACATTACATTACCAAGTTCAACCTTTCTATGTCATTTTACTGATATCCACTATTTTGGGAGGATATAGTAAAAAAAAAAAAAAAAATCTGGTGTTTCTGTATTTAAAAAAAAAAACAAACAAAAAACAGCCAAACAAACAAACACCTACATTTCTTCATTTGTGGCCGAGGATCCCCTGAAATTGCATGAAGTGGAATAAAGAGTCTAGAGCCGTGGGAGAATGTGCATGGGAGATAGCCAAGGCTGGTTCCACCTTCTGCATTTTTCAATTTGTTTTCTTATCAGCATGCCTATAAACTGGAAAGCATTAGGCACAGACTCATTGATAAGCATATGAGAATTTCTTCCAGTCTCCCTCAACCCTCCTTCAGGGACTCTATTTTAAGAATGTAGGAGTCCCCATTTGAAATAAAAAGAGTCATAATACAAATACAAAAACAAATTGTTTTAGCAACAGAGGCTAAAGTGCATATGCACCATGTTTGTTTGTTTGTTTGTTTGTTTGTTTTTGGCAAATCTTGGGGTGGATGAAAGGGAGGACAGCTAGCTGCAGAAAAAAGAGGGGTTAACTCAGTTTGTTCCCAACACAAGATGGTGAAGGGCTTTCCTTACCCATGAGGTGGCTGTTAAACTGTTGCTTGCCATCCGGCAATTAGGATTCCTGGAAGTAAGCAAGAGAAATACTCAGGTTCATTTCAAGAGAAAATGAATTCACTAAAAGAATAGCTGAAACCTGTCAGAATCAGTGAGAAGGTTGGAATTCCATGACCAGGAGTCACGAGGAGTCAGGCACTGCTGAACACTGGAATGCGTTCAGGAAAATTTGATTGGGATGCCGCAGGAAATATGATTAGGCTGCTGAACTGGCAGTATATCAGTGGGCATCCTGCCTCCGCCTTTGCTGGACCCTTGAGAATTTGCTGTTGCTCATGTGACTTATTTTTCAACTGCAACTTTATTCCTTCAAGATTCAAAGTCATAGGTGGAATCATGACCTAGAGGAGTTTATCTGGCTTTTTGTCTTTGAGATTAGAGATTAGGCTCTGCTCCCCCACCCCCAACTCCGCCCCAGTACTCGCATAATGCAAGAATCCTCCAAAATAAATGGAAGTCAGATCTAAGTGGCCAAATAAGACAAAAAAAAGTACATTATGTACATTACATTATGATATAGAGAAACAGAGGGTAAAGTAATTAATTCACCTTCTTCAAATCCTTAAGCTTCTTTTTAGGGTAACCGGATAGGACTGTTTGATTTTCCTGAAATTATAATAATATTTTATGACCAATACTTACTAGCTTCAATTAGTTTTGTAAAAGTTGAGCATCTATGTGCAGGTA
Source organism: Leopardus geoffroyi (assembly GCF_018350155.1). Taxonomy (NCBI): domain Eukaryota; kingdom Metazoa; phylum Chordata; class Mammalia; order Carnivora; family Felidae; genus Leopardus; species Leopardus geoffroyi. The sequence goes on along the minus strand of NC_059328.1, from coordinate 122,109,555 downwards.
CATACAGCAACATTCATGATTTGTTCTAGGTTTCTTTAATCCTGTAGACCACCATGAAAAGTAGTAATATCACTACATTTTAAATGAGGAAACACTATCAGGGAAGCAAAGTAACTGAAGTGCCCAGTTTTATAAAGAGATCTACCAGGATTAGGTCTCATGTCTCTCTGATAAAAATCCCATTCTCTTGCTTTTCTTTTTATGTTCCATTTCAGGTTCGAATGCCATGACACATATTAAGCAGTCCCCATACATTGGCTTTATGTTTTGTTGTCTACCACACCTAGTTAACTTGTGTGTGCTTGTGTTGGGAAATCACATTAGATCGTAAGATCTTGTCCTTATATGCCCGAGGCTCAGTACAGTGCCTAGAATATAAACGGTACCAGATACATCATACATGCTTGTTTTTTGATGGAGAACTAGAAGGGAAGAAAGGGAAGCAGATGGGTGGTGAAGGAGAAATGAAAGAGGAGAACATGGGGTAGAGGGGGAAATGGATACACAGTGACTAGGTCATTCCATCCTCTAGCATTTGACACATAAATCAGTACATAGGATATTTTTAATACTGTAATAATGTTTATAACTGTCTTCTGTAGGTCCCATTTTATTACTGGAGACCCATAAATATTTTTATTAATTTCAGTTATCAAAATGTGCTATTTACCATAAGGCCTTCTCTTATCCTAGATGAGTTTGATGGACTGACATTTCCAACTGATAGTCTGCCGTTGTTACATTTCACTGATTGGAGTTTACTGTCAGTTGTCTGTTTGCTAACTTTTATCTGGGGTCCATTTTTCTCCTAAAAAGGCATGGATGCAAGGGCTTTGGAACTGGGAAGTGACTTACATAATTATGAATTTAAGACAAAGGGATATATTTCACTTCTTTGAAAATGCATAATGTTCTGTAAAGGTTTGAGGAAATAGGAACTCTTTGAAAGGGCTTCCTGATATGAATAATTGCAAATGCCAAGGGATGAGAGTTCTCTGATAGTGATTATATCTCTAGAATGTCAGGTACCGGTGCAAAGGTGAGATGAATGATTTGAGTGAGTTGTTCTATAGCCGAGAGATGGTCCCGCAGAGAAATGAAAGCACTACTCTATAACCAACAGAGAGGTTTATTCAAAGCCAAATGTCAAAGGTAATCAAACTATTTAACTTGTGCTCATAGCTTTACTTTGCATTATATAAACGGACACTCAGAATTTATTACATCCTGGCAAATTAAGGAAACAGAATTTTTATGAAGTTGAATGATGCACTATAGTTTTCAGTGAAATATTGGTAATCTTTTTGGTAGTATTTTAAATGAATTGTGGTTACACATAAATATTCTGCATATTATTTTTTTTTCTTTTTCTTTAGTTTTAATATAGATGTAGTACTTTCTCATATACACAGCGTCCAGAATAGAAATCAGAACCCCTCTTCTGTCCTTTACTAGTCACTGTTCCCCTCCAAGGATAATCTTTGTCCTGACTGACAATATCATTATTGGTTACTATAAAGAGCTCTGCTATGAGCATTCTTGTATATGTCCCTTGACTGACTGACTGACTGACTGACATATATCATTGAAAATTAAAAATCTGTTCTTGGAAAGCAAAAGGCAAGCAAAGGTTCCACACGAATTTTGGAACCTGTGTTGGGCCAGGGAGTATGATGAAGTTGGAGTATAATTGGTGGTTCAGGGGCCAGAAGGAGCCAAGGCCATGGTTGACTGAATGTTCAGATTCTCACTGAGCAGGGTAAAAGGTGAAAACTGCCTATGATTTGAACGGTATGAAAGTAGTGTTAAAACTGCAGTAATTGACTCTGGAGAGTGAAGCTTTAAAGGATCCAACTGAGAGATACTCAAATGGAATTCACAAATGTTTTAGACATAAGCAGGACATCATATGTTAGGAATAATTACTCCATGTTTATAATTATTACACCTATTAAGCAGAATATTTGAATTATCCTTCTGCTAGGGGTCTCATATTTCCACCTTCAATTCATTTATTGCCACCAATTATTTTCCTAAATATTTTCCTAATTACTCACCTGCTTGTAAACAACTTATAGCTGTCAGTTATTGAAAACACGGAATTCAAATCATCCGGTCTAGCATCCAAGCTGCTCTATGGTTGACCACCATGTTAACATTTATTTTTATTTCTTAAATTTTATTTATTTATTTTGAGAGAGAGAGTGAAGGGGAGAGTCAGAGAAAGAGAGAGAGAGAAAGAGAGAAAATCCCAGGCAGGCTCCATGCTGTCAGCACAGGGCTCGAACTCACCAACTGTAAGATTATGACCCAAGCCAAAATCAAGAGTTGGACACTTAGCCAACTGAGCTAACCAGGCACCCCAATTTTTAGACAGTCATAGGTATATAGGAAGTGTTCCTGAATCTGAAAAAAATAAAATAAAAGTTCCTCTAAAACTTCCATAGTTGTTCACCTTTGGCTTTAGCTCATTCTGTTCCCTTAGCCTGACATTTCTTTTCTCTACCTTCCTAATCCCATGAAATCACTCCTTGTCTTTTATGACATTGTTTACATTCAGTATCTCATAAATGTCTCATGAGTCACTTCCCCCACCCTGAGCTCTGCCACTCATGCCTAAGCCCTGTAATATGTATTTTTTTTTCTTCATTCAATTTTAGGAATTTACCTGCCTATCACATAAAATTATAATCTTCTTGAAGATAGGGACTACACATTAAAATCTTTATAGCCCCAGGCTATAAACCTCAGGCACACTTAGCAGAGTACTTTTGGACAACAAATTGCAAATTGGCTTTTAAAAGTTTGCAGAATTAAACTAAATTATTTTATTCATGGTGCATACACATGCAAAACAATTTACCTCAAAATTATTGGTTCTCAGCTGGATGTGATTTTGTCCTTCCCCTCCAGAAGACATTGGGTAATGTCTGGAGACATTTTTGGTTGTCACAACTGAGAGAAAGGGCTGTCACTGGCATCTTGTATGTAGAAGTAAGGGATGCTGCTAATCATCCCACAATGTCAGGGTAGTCATCCACAACAAAGAAATATCCAGGCCTCAAGGCACCTGGGTGGCTCAGTTGGTTAGGCATTGGACTCTTGATTTAGGCTCAAGTCATGGTTTTACAGTGTGTGGGATCTAGCCCTTCGTTGGGCTCTGCCATGAGTGTGGAGCCTGCCTGGAATTCTCTTTCTCCCTCTCTCCCTGCCCCTTCCCTGTTCATGCTCTTTTTTTCTCTCTCTCTCAAAATAAATAAATAAAATTTTTAAAAAGATATCCAGTCCTTAATGTCAGTAGGTTGAAAAACCCTACTACTCCAAGAAAACATCCTTTATCATTAGTTTCATATTTTTAAAATATTAATATAAAGAATCACCTGCTATTCATGTAGAGCCTATATGCCTAATTTCTGTATCACTGTCATTTTTTATTACCACTGAAATTATTGTTGGTACTGTACACATCTACTAACCTTTATACTTTACATACACGTATAAATGTAATCAAGTCTTTTTAGCATATTTTCCCAGTCTTTTCTGTTTGACTGCCTGTTTCTTATTCCTTTCTCTTACTGTATAGCTACTTTCCAACACATAAAGCCATATTAAAAGGCTAGCATATATCCTTGCAGAGTCACAGGCATACATATATATATTTATATGTGGATATATACACATGTATGTAAATATAATACATATGTATATAGGTATCCTTAAATTTCCTCATGTTTATATATATATATATATATATATATATATATATATATATATGTGTGTGTGTGTGTTTATTTATAATATTTATAAATATTTTAAACTACCACTGAACCACTGTGGCTTAAGTTGACATGCTAGACCAACTGTTAATGGCAAATGTCTTCAATTCCTATCTACCAACTCTCTTTTTGCACAAAGTAACTAAAACTCATCTAGCAAAGATGAGAAGATTAGTTTGCAAGAGAGTCTGGGAAATGGGAATTTGGTGCTTTGAATGGCCCACAGTTATAAAAGACTATATTGGGGCAGGCATGGAATTAACTACAACAGATAATGAATGACCAATGTATATCTGTTGGTGATATTCCTGCTAGTATAATTTTGTATAAGTAGTGTTATTATTTAGTGCAAAAAATGGGTTCACATTGAAATAACTTTTGTTTTATGTCTTTTGTCCTTTGACAATATCTCAGTAAAACTTCTTCCCATCAGTTCACATAACACTACTTTGTTTTCCTCAAAACCTGAATGTTATAACATGATGCAGATGAATCATAATCCATCCAGGTATTTGCTTTGATGGGTTTTCACTTTGACTTCTCCTTTTGGCCATTATAAACACTGCTGTTATAAATATTATCCATCAGCATTTCCTACTTATTAGTGATTTTTCTTTCTTTTTTTGCCCTACAAGAGAAGGTCCCAGGTTTGGGATAGCTGATGAGATTTCCCATATCATTTTCCCATATGGCCATACCACTTTATATTTTTACAATCAACATAAGAAAGGACTCCATTCACTACATTCCTACCAGCAATATCTGTTATCTGGTATATTTTCTTAATTATAATTTTTTCCCAGAAAGCAAGTCACAATAAAAGGCAACCCAAATACTATCTCAACTAGACTGTTCCATATCCTCTAACACCATTACACTGCATGGGAATTTTTGAGTAATTCACAATTTTCTTTTTTTTTAATTTGTTTTTTTAATATTTTATTTATTGTTTTTAATTTTTAATGTTTTTATTTATTTTTGAGACAGAGAGGACAGAGCATGAGCAGGGGAGGGGCAGAGAGAGAGGGAGACATAGAATCCCAACAGGCTCCAGGCTCCAAGCTGTCAGCACAGAGCCCAATGTGGGGCTGGAACTCATGGACCTGAGATCATGACTTCAACTCATTTCAGAAGGGTAACCGAATGAGCCACCTAGGCACCCCTATGTTTTATTTATTCTTAAGAGAGAGAGAGACAGAGCATGAGTGGGTGAGGGGCAGAGTGAGAGAGGGACACAGAATCTGAAGCAGGCTCCAGGCTGTGAGCTGTCAGCACAGATTCCGATGCAGGGCTCGAATCCACAGGCTGTGAGATCATGACCTGAGCTGAAGTCGGATGCCCAACCAAGCCACCCAGGTGCCCCTTCACAATTTTCTAATTTAAAATTATCATGACAGGGGCGCCTGGGTGGCGCAGTCGGTTGAGCGTCCGACTTCAGCCAGGTCACGATCTCGCGGTCTGGGAGTTCGAGCCCCGCGTCAGGCTCTGGGCTGATGGCTCAGAGCCTGGACCCTGTTTCCGATTCTGTGTCTCCCTCTCTCTCTGCCCCTCCCCCGTTCATGCTCTGTCTCTCTCTGTCCCAAAAATAAACGTTGAAAAAAAAAAAAAAATTAAAAAAAAAAAAATAAAATTATCATGACAGTCAGTGAATGTGGAATAACTTTTCAGTAACATTTCAGCAAAAATAGGTCTGATATTCAATTATATTCCTGTTTTATTTTGCTGTTTTTCTAAGCTCATTAAAAGTTTGCAAGAGTCTGCTACTATCAGGCATTGTCTCTAGTTGAATCAGGCACAGTAGGCTAACGTACATTGTCATTACTCTCAGTTCCAAAATCATAATGACTTTTAACATTAAATGTTCACTTCTTGCTATGTGTCCATCACAGTTTGGCTATGTGCCCCAAGCTTCTTCACCCAGCAATCAAGGCCACTGGGTGCCCACCATCAGAAGCATTGTGGGTGGTTATGGCAGTGGGAAGAAAAGGTGAATGATTGGCCCTTATAGACGCCTGCTCAGCAGTGGCACATGCTATGTCCAATAACTTGAGAATGACCTATCAACTAGCACACTGATTAATTTCTTGGAACGTTTATTACATACTTGTTGCCATGAGTTGGCACATAGTACTTTGTCTTCCTGTTCCCTTTCTGATGTCTTTACCAGTTTTGAATAATTTTGTAAGTGTATTAAGACCATTGATTTTGGGGATTCTTGGGTGGCCCAGTCAGTTAGGCTTCCAACTCTTGGTTTCGGTTCAGGTCATGATCTCATGGTATTGTGGGTTCAGGCCCTGTATCTGTCTCTGTGATGGCAGGGTGAGGCCTGCTTGGGATTCTCTCTCTCCCCCTGTCTTTCTCTGCCCCTCCCCCACACATGCTGTCTCTGTGTTTCTCAAAATAAATAAATAAACTTAAAAAAAAAAAAAAACTTAGAAGACCATTGATTTTTAAAAACTGTGTAGTTGGCTTGCTTTGTAAATTGAAGAGTTAAATGGTCAAATAGCTATCCATTCCTATTTGTTATACTGTTTAGGTGGCTCATTGAAAGAATTGATTAACAGCATCAAAAAAAAAAAAAAAGTAAACAGCTTAATCAATAACACTAGGATAAATAGCATTACAGTTTGTCATATTTTCAATGTGATTTAAATCTAGTTTAAGTCCTCGATGATTGACATTTTGATCCAGTTTAATTCTATCAGAGTGCCCATGTAGTACCTGTGAATATTTGCAGTTCTCCTATTGTTAAGCTAGTAGTTAGAGTTTGTGATGATTATTTGAAACTAATGTAATTCAAGGAAAAACTTTGGCTATTTAAAAGAGGTCAGAAGATTACAAATGTACATTTTCATGAAGGCAGCTACAAATTTTTCATCCATAGAAGAAAGATCTTGTGGACATTCCCTGGTATTTAAGCTTTCAGCAAATGGCATTAAAATTCAGATTCCATATTGCTTGTTCTTTTACATTGAAGCAGATGTCAGTTTCATATGGATTCTGAATATCATCCAATCTGTTCTTCAAATATAAATGTAATTACTGGTCAATGGTTTTGGATAATTTATACATCTGCTGAAATCGTGGAGGTTTTATCAATTGTTTTGACTTAGAGTTTGTTCCCTTCAGAAAGCTGAGGATCTGGAACTACATTACTTTGGATGAAGTCACCTCTACCCCCAAGAATAGCCACATGTCCTTACGTATTCTGGGTGTAGATGATCTGAACTGTTGTTGCTCACAAGCCCTAATAGAAGATTCAGGTACAAAAAGGGTATTCCTTCCATGTAGGGAAGACTTTGTGTGCCAGTTTGTGAAGGCACTTTGTGTGTGCCTGTTTGTGAAAGGCAAAAAGAGGTAGTTGACAAAAGATGTAAAGCTTAAATTAAGCTCTAGATGGCTAGAATAAAGTTAATATTTTTCCTTGGTTATAAGGGATTGTTCAAGTTGTTAAAACCAACTTCCACCCAGTTTTAAGACACCTGAGGTATAGTTCTCAAGATTTAAGCTAGGTATGATGCATGTGATTTCAATAATGAACTTCTTTCTGGGGTTCCTGGGTGTCTCAGTGGGTTGATTTTGGCTCAGATCATGATCTCACAGTTTGTGAGACTGGGCCCTACGTCCGGCTCCATGCTAACAGTGGAGCCTGCTTGGGATTCTCTCTCTCCCTCGCTCTCTGCCCACATGTGCCCCCTCTCTCAAAATAAATATTTGAAAAAGAAAAAATAAATAAATTTATTTTCTTTCACTTGAAAACTTTCTAAACGAAATGAAAGCAGCAAGTGTCATTTGTTATTACCTCTCTTCTTTCATTATTAGTAGAACACTACTACTGTTAGTAGATTACTACTACTGCTAATCCATATTTTACCAACATAATATGCAATGCTGGCCAATAGTTTGGGAGAATTTACACATTGGCTGAAGCTGGAGAGGGTTTTTGTTTTGTTTTGTTTTTTTATTTAAAATTTGTAGCCTCCAAAAAGCTTAGGATTTTGAACCAAATTAGCTCGTGTTTCTAGTGATAGTCATGTATTATATGTTCTACATTTATTGTCATGTATGCTTCACAACAGATCGCTAAGGCACGTGTGAGACGTCCCACGTTTTATAAAAGAGAAGACTGAGATTTAAAAAGGTTAGGAAAACTGTCAAAATCATTCAAATTTTGAATTTAGGCTGCCTGATGATAAAGCCCTCTCTTTTGAACATCCTGTTATAGCTGTCTTTCTCCCCACCCTCCCCCCAAATCCTCATCCTTACATTGGCATTCTTACCTGTAATACAAATTACATGTAGTGTTGGAATGATTAATTAGATCTGCTGTTTATATCCTTGCCAAATCACCAGAATCAAAGTAGAATATCAATGAGATTTTCTGGATATTAATATGGTTTTCATTATTTTTCACATCGAGATTTAAAATCTAGGACCTAATGAGAGGATTATATCAGAAGTTCTTGTGTTTTCTCTGTTTGCTACTGTGCAGTGGTCCTGTAGCATGCTGGAACACAAGGGCACTAACCATCTTCTACCTTCCTAGTAGAATGTTCAGTCTAGATATCAGCTTGTTTTCCATTTGGCAGTCTTCTACTCCCCCCAAAATGTGGATGAAACATGATTCTCTGAAGGTTATATTATCACATGGACGAGCAGTTTGAAAGGTTTGCATTAAAAGTATTCAAATGTAGGGCGCCTGGTTGGCTCAGTCAGTAGAGCATGTGACTCTTAATCTTAGGGTTGTGTGTTCAAGCCCCACATTGGATATAGAGATTGTTCAAAATTAAAATAAAAAAAATCAAATATGGGTTATAGATAATTTTATCCTGAATTTTCTCTATTAAAGACACATCCCTGGGGTGCCTGGGTGGCTCAGTCGGTTAAGTGTCCGACTTCGGCTCAGGTCATGATCTCATGGTCCGTGAGTTCGAGCCCTGCTTCGGGCTCTGTGCTGACAGCTCAGAACCTGGAGCCTGCTTCAGATTCTGTGTCTCCCTCTCTCTCTGACCCTCTCCCATTCATGCTCTGTCTCTCTCTGTCTCAAAAATAAATAAAACATTAAAAAAATTTTTTTGGGGGGGCGCCTGGGTGGCACAGTCGGTTAAGCGTCCGACTTCAGCCAGGTCACAATCTCGCGGTCCGTGAGTTCGAGCCCCGCGTCAGGGTCTGGGCTGATGGCTCAGAGCCTGGAGCCTGTTTCCGATTCTGTGTCTCCCTCTCTCTCTGCCCCTCCCCCGTTCATGCTCTGTCTCTCTCTGTCCCAAAAATAAATAAACGTTGAAAAAAAAAAATTAAAAATTTTTTTTTTTTTTTTAAAAAGACACATCCCTTTGTGTGGACAGATTCTGCTCAATTTCTGCTGTTGTTCCTATTGTGGGGGCTGTTGTTGATGATGATATTATTTTGGATGAGTTTGTGATGTGTTCAAATTAAAACTCTCTCTTGAACCCTCAAACACACATTGATTATTATTGCTATGCTATTAAGGAAAGATTTGCCAGCAAAGAGTGGGACATAGCAAGATGTGTTCCATTAATCAATTCAAGGGAATTTTGCCATCCTTTCCTTTCATCAGGGTATTAGTGAGTCAGGATGGATGGAATCAGAAGGATTCTCTAGAGATTATCTTATTGATGACCAAGTCCATTTTTGTAAAAGACCCCAAATTGAAGCTCTTAAGCCATCTGTTGGCTGTTACTAAAATGGCATCTGATACAGTTTATCAGTCTCTTAAGTATGCAAAGAGTTAGTAAAACCCAAATCAATTTTGTGGTATAAAAAATAGATGAAATAGATGAAAAATTGTTGTAGAAAAACAGATATAAAAGCTTAAATACCAGTACTATGTAATTTCTAAATGATAATTTGATACTGATATGATAAGGAAGGAAAGTGCCGTTAATAATTGAAAACAAAGCAAATGTGTGCACTAAATAAAAAGAAACAGAAAGCAGGAAAATAATACGACACTTAGGTCCTCAGCTATTATTCTATAGCATGAAAGTATTTTATTTTTTTAGTATGAAAGTATTTTTTAAAAACTTCCTAATATGTTGGTATTTTTTTCTTTTTCTTCTTTCTTTTTTGGTTTGCTTTATATGTTTCTGGAACCAGATTTATATTTTTGAAAATAATATCTACTATCAACCTGATATAAAGAGCAGTTCATTGCGGCTGACATCTTCCGGAAAAGAAGGAATTATTTTTAATGGGATTGCTGACTGGTTATATGAAGGTGAGTTGAATAGATTTAGTTTCCGAAGAACACAAATGACATATTTTTTATACAAAATCTGTAAAAGAACTCTATTCGTTCTAGAACAAGACTTAGAGCTCCATTTCTTCTTATTTTCACTCAAAATCGCCTTCATGATTTCATGTCTTTGCATGCACTCGTATTTTGACTGGTTGTGATTCATGTCTACTAATATGATTCCACATTTGGTGTGTGTGTGTACACATACACATACATTTTGTTCAGATTAGATAGATTTTATTTTGGTGATGCTTAACTAATGAAAGTGAACGATCACCTTATGTAACCCTGGAATTCGATTCTGAATTTTTCTGACTGTGGAAAAGAAGAAACAAAACCTTTACTGTTGAAAAAGTACTTGAAAGCCACTTGATTTTAGTCATTCCCATTAAGAACAGTCTGTCACATTTTAAAAGCCATTGCATGGGGAGCAAAATAAAACCCACCTAAAGAGTTATTTGCAGTTATTGTTGAATCAAGTTTTCATGAGAGTTAAGAATATAAAAAGGAATCAGGTAATGAAAATCTGTATCCAATTTTAGCATCCACCAATTATCAGCTAGGTTATAGGCACAGATTTCCTGGGGAAGATTCAAAGCTTGAGGTTAATACCTAGGTTTCAGACTCCACAACTGATCTTGGCAAAACACCGAGATTTAAACTAAGTTAGTTGTATTTGATTAGAAATTATAAAGCTAAGGCTCTTCTAGAAAATAAATTTTATTTCTTGAGCAATACTGCCAAATGCAGTCTTTCTACCTCAGAGTTGATATTTTTAATTCTGTAAGAAAAGTAAATCACTTACCTCATTCTTATGTTCATCCAGTCTATCATTAAACAGATATTATTAAAGACTTACTACTTTCCAAGTATTTGTAAGGGTGCTGAGATACATCAGGGAACTAAACAAAGTATACTTTGAGGACCTTACATTAAGAGAAACATTTTGCCGGGTGTAGCTATTTTATTAATGAAGAGACATTGTTACCTTTGAAATTTATATGCATATGTGCACATGTATATCTATATCTATATTTTTTATATATATGCTAGCATCAAATAATAAAATATTTTAGAGGCCACAGTTTATTCTGAGGAGTAGTGGAAGCTACTTTGGAAATATCAATAATAATTATGGTATGAAATTAAAAAAAATTCAAACACGCAGAGTAATAAGTAGGTTTCTTTGGTTCAGAGTGTCAGAAGCTGACAAAAAGGTAAGTTATTGGTGGGGCCTGAGATGGCCCAATGAATTAAAGAAACATCTGGAGAACAAACTTGAAACTTGGGTAGTTCCAGGAATCTAGTTAGCAAGAACTAACCATCTTTTATGTAGAGGAGCTGGGTAAGAGATGCCCTTTATCTTCAAAATATTGTCAGTACTGTGTGAGACCCTGAGGGATGAAGAGACTATGTTAGTGCAGCGTGGTAAACGGTCAAATCACAGTAAACATAGGATTCTATAAGAACAAAGAAGATTTAGCCCATTCTAGGCATTTGCAAACATTTTCCTAAAGGGGAAACCCTCTGAGTTGACACTGAAAGATTAACAAAGAAGAAAGTAGGTAAGAAACAGCCCAAGTATTCATCAATTGATGAGTGGATAAAGAAGAGGTGGTGTGTATATACAATGGAATATTACTCAGACATTAAAATGAATGAAATCCTGCCATTTGCAATGACATGGATGGAGCTAGAGAGTATTTTGCTAAGCAAAGTAAGTCAGAGAAAAGACAAATACCATATGACTTCACCTATATGTGGAATTTAAGAAACAAAACAAATGAACAGAAGAAAGAGAGAGAGAGAGGCAAACCAAGAAACTCTTATCTTTCTCTTAACCGTAGAGAACAAACTGATGGTTACCAAGGGGGAGGTGGGTTGGGGAGTGGGTTAAATAAGTGGTGGGAATTAAGGAGTACACTTGTGATGAGCACCAGATGTATGGAAGTGTTAAATCACTATATTGCATAGCTGAAACTAACATTATACTCTATGTTAACTAAACTGGAATTGAAATTAAAGTACTTTAAAAAGAAGAAATTAGGGAAATGTAAGCAACAGTTTGCAAAAGCATAGCAAAGTTAAATAGCTCCGTGTGCACCTTGGGAACTAAAATATGCTTGATATTATTGGGGCATAAAATTTGAGGAAAAGGAAGACAGCAAGAAACAAGGGATGGTGGCCCTAAAAATAATCCAGGATTTTGATTATTTTTTCACCTCATAAAGGGGGAAACTAATAGAGCTTTTCAAGTAAGGGAGTGTCAGCATTAGATCTTCCATATAAATAGGCCATTTTGAGTACAGTGCCTAAAGCTGGGATCAAATAGCAGAAAGAACCAGTGAGCAGCTGGGGGGCTTTTTCTACCTTCCGTCAAGAGATAATGAGCAATAGTACCAGGGTTAAAGCAGTAAGAAGGAGGGGAGATTCTAAACTTGAGGAGGCAGCAAAATAGGTCTTAGTGGTTAAAAGGATGGAGTAGATGAGAAGTCAAGAATGGTTTTTTGGCTTCTGGTTTGGGTCGCTAGTAAACAGTGGCGACAGACCCAGTGAGCAGGCATTCCTAGTGATGCATACATCAGGGATGCAAAACTTAATTTAGTGGGAACATTGGTGCCTCACAGTGTGTGCTAGCATGCTACCTTGGGTAACAAAATGTGATCCAAGGAACTTCTAAGTCAACTCAGTGTAGAATGTACTGACTTGACCACTGAACAAGATGATTTGGGTCTCTATCCTTTACATAGGATATGTCATATTGTGTGACTTTGTGTAATTTTTGGCATTACATTTTTAAGAAAATTGACAAAAGAGAAATTAAAGACCATTATCTTACAAATAAGGTTATTTTCTTAATTAAAGAATGAAATTATATATATTCCAGTAGAGAGTGAACACTGTGTCAGAGACAGGAAAGACAAAGAAATAACAAAAGTCTTCCATAATAAGTCTGTAGGCCTGACACGTTCCAAAAAAGAAATTGAAAATTAGAGTTTTTGCCATTCAAATGAAACTCAGTCCCTTGGCTCTTATACTTATCTTATCTTATCTTATCTTATCTTATCTTATCTTATCTTAGGCATACTAGCAAATTCCAAATGTGCTATGTGATTGAATCCTCACAGTACTAGCATATTTATTCCTTTACAGAAGAAACCAAGACTCAGGGATAGGTGACTTGGACGTGGCCTCAAAGTTCATGAGTGCCAGAGGTGGCACTTGAATATGTGTCCTCAAATCCAGTGCTTAGTCCTGATCTACTTTACCTGTTTCACTTCAGTGCGTTCCCTAAGGATTGGCATACATTATGGACCCGAGCCATTAGATTTCCCTGGTCTATTTCCTCAAGCAAAGACTCTGACCACAGACTTACCTCAGTCCTCACTTTACTTCCAAGAGAAGGAACTATACCAAGGGAATCAGTGTCAAGGTTTGACAGAGGGATTTAGGCCATTCAGATGTCATTAATGTTTCCCTCAATATTTTGCCTGTCATTCCCAACCTGTATTTCAAGAGCCACACACTACCTTCACTTTCTTCTATCACTTTGCTTTTCCAAGATTCCATCAGCTCCCAGATTCCAAACCTTCTCTTTTCCCTTCAGTACACTCACTACAGCACAGTGATCTTCAGCAGTATGTATGTGACATTCTAGTGTGGAGATTTCCTTCTTGTAACTTTACAGAAATCAATTACAATCCGAATAGTGTGTGTGGGAGACTCCAGAAGTAACATGTAACATTTCCACCTTGTTTATTGAAATTTGCCTTTAGCAAATATCATAGGGGAAAAAAAAAAAAAAGATTCAAGAAGGAGTCATATAAAGGATAATAAAATGTTTTCGTGGCACATTTAAGGGCATGGCTTAAACTTTTTAAGTCTAGGCCAATCTGTGAGTGTGGCTGTTAATCCCAACCAAAGGCACTTATGTCGAGATTTTAAGTCTTTAAAAGTGTAATTTTAAAGCCTCTTTGTATTTGTAGTATTATTCAATTCCTAAGGAAAGTCAAGGAAAATAAAATATGTGTTTTAAAGAGTTGAAGTTCAGAAGAAAAATAAAACATCATGCTCAAAATGAAGTATCATTTTAAACATAATTCACACAAAATGCATCTAATGTTATTCATATAAATTGGCTCACTTAACATAGTAACTTAACTAAATAAAATATCACATGAATGTTTTGCTAAAAAACCCTAAAGTTCACAGCTGCCAAGTTTACAGCTTTGAAAAACTTCATAAAGTATTGAACCTATTAACTAGAAACAAAAATTGACTATCACTTTAAGTTATTTGAGCATATGAAATATTGGAACTACTGTGCCTAAATGATTTATAAATGTATTTTTAAGGAATTCTTCCTCGATATTCAATTCAATAGTTATTGAGTATATATATCTTTCCAGGATTATCTGAGTACAATGTGATGAGGAATAAGGTTTCTATGTTTTGGGTATTTCCAACTTACTGGAATGAAAAACTGTAAACAACTATTATATAAGGAACCATTTGGAGCATGGTCAATAGATATATAAATAAAAGTAGAATTAATTCTAATGGGATAGAGGAATATAGAGTCACTTAATAGAAGAAATGGTCTGTGCATTGAGCTTTAAGAATGACAAGAAGAAAGAAGTGAGAGAAAAAATTCACGGCATTAACAATACCCTTTCAAGAGATGGAAATCGGTACATTCTTGGTTGCTCACTGAGAATAACACAAAATGCCTATTTTTGCTTTTTTTCCTTCCTTCTCTTGGATACAGGACGTCTCATTCATCCATTCATTGATTTAACAAATATTTATTGAGCACTTACTAACTCTCAGTAAAACTGGACTATGGCAGATAAGAGAAAAAAATTAGAGGGGCAGCCGTGGAAGCCAGAGGAAGACAGAATAACAATGCTGATTCTCTGGAAGTCAAATAAGCTAAGGATTCCACAGTTACTGTTGGATTTGCTACCAGAAATTGATGAAAGCAAAATCAGTCAATTTGTGGTACCAGAAGCAGGACGGCAGTGGATAGAGGTGTAAATGGGAAGAGAAAAGTTTATGAATATAGACAACTCTTTGAAGACACTTGACAGTGAGATACAGGAAATAAAGGGGAAAAGTCATCCATAGACCCCTATGGCTGGCAGTAGCATACTCAGGAAATCTTATCTGTCTAAATTGATACACCACAAATAGATGAAATCAGCTTACTTTTCAGAATAGCATGTTAATCTGAACACAGTGATTATATATTAGTTTTCTGTAAGTGCTTTGTGTTGAGGCTATGTTTCTAAGTGTTTTTGATATAAAACAACATGTGTTGAAAACTCCATCTGTTCTGCACTGAGATTTTCTAATCATTGTAATAAAGACAAAGAACCAAACCTTTATTGGAATGGAATGAATGCAATTTGTAGAAATACATTGTTTGTAAATAATATAATATAATTAAACAGGAAGTTTCATTCCATGAGTAAGAGCCCCTATTAGATGTAATTAAAAAAGTGTGTGCATTATCCAAGAGAACTCTTAAGCAGATGCATATTAAAGATTCTTTTATTTATCTCCTGCCCATTTCAGTTAGCTTGATTTTTTTGTACCTGAAGGAAGTCACATAACTTTTTGTGTGTACTAGTTTGCTATTTTAACATTTTTGTGAGGAACAACTTTAGACACAGATCGCACTAAAATAAATTAGAATAGACGATACCTAGCTTCTCCTGAATAGTGTTCTCAGATCTGGGCCATTCTTATTCTTGGGCAGTACTTGTGCATACATATTTGCAGCTAGGATAGAACCCACTTCTTAGAAACCCTGAGTGTTGATTTTAGGCAACGCAATCTGATCTCTCTGTACCTTTAAGTCTCACAAGAATTTACACCCATTTGGCATTTAGCCTTTTTTTTTCCTCAGTGTGTCTTGTGGATGGGTCTCCTCATATGAATTGCAAATAACTTTTACAAATCAGGATCAGAATCACATTTGGAAAAAAATGGCACATTCAAAGTAGTATTAAACAATTTATCAACGAAGGGGTCACTTATCAAAGACAAGGGATATGTAGCAATCTGTGGCTGGTAATGATTTAGTCATTAACACCTGAAATGGAAAGGGTACGTAAGCTGTTACTAGAACCTACAAAGAAGGAATCCTATAGTTTTTGCAGTAATAGAAGCAGTAAGTTTTGGTTGGGAAACATAGCCAGACTCACATGATTCCAATGGGTGAGAACAAAGAAAATAAAAAAACATGCAAAAAAACCTTTATTTTCTTCATTTGATTTGTCTGGTTTCATCTTGGCCATGGCCAACAAAAACTCAGAGATAAGTCGTATTATTATTACTTAAACAAAAACTTTGTGTCTTTGAAAGAACACATGAAATTCCATCTGCTACTGTTTCATTGTAGAGTGGCATCAGTCCAGTTTATATTCCTGTCTGAAATTTATAACTACAGCCAATACTTGTGTTTTTCATATAAGGCTTCAGGGGAAATGCCCCCATTAAACAAGAAATAAGGCCTTACCTAGTAATCATAGCTCCTTTGTCAACTAATGATTCATTTTTGCCTTTACCTTTTGCCAGCATTTTGACTACTTGGGTTATTTACCTAGTAGATCAAACCAAAATTTTATCCCTGCCCAATCCTATTCCTTTGCTTCTTTTTCTTAATTAGGTTGCTACAATTTCAATTTTGCATTGAAATGGAAATTGGAATGTGGAAAATGTAGAATTGGAAAATGAGATAGAGTTGAACAAAGGAGTATTTGTGAATCTCCTGAGTCCAGATATATTTTTTCTTTCCTCTCCTTTGTATAGTGAAGACATATATATATTCTTCCTGGCAGATGAGATTAATTATCAGACAGACACACAGTGACTATGTTTTCTGTCAGTTTTTTTTTTCCCTCCAGGCCTATTGAGCCCCAAATGGTCAGGGGGAAATTTCAGCTTCTAATTCAGAGGAACATGATTATGACATTTCCTGTTAGAAGCAATCCTCCCTTAGGCATTTGGACTTCTAAAACCACTGATCTCCTTATCTTGAATACAAGAAACAAAATATGTCCAGTGTCCAGTGGGTTAATGGGGTGATGGTGAAAGAGAATGCTACACTCCTACCCCTTAGTTCCCAGATCTGTGCTTCCTGGCTATGCAAGAGAAACACATATGTATGATGACATCCTAACTTTAAGGTTGTTATAGGGCCAAAACCGATATAGAAAAGACTAGTTTACACTTCCATCAAGCCAGGTACATATAGCTAATGGAGAACACTGAATTTTATGGTCTGAGCCTATTGCCCTTCTTTTTTGCTATAAAATCTTTTCTGTTCGGTGGTGATGTGGATGAATCATTGTGATAATGGGTGCGCTATTCTGTAAGTCCATGAATAGCAGTGCTGACAGGACTTTAAGCAACCAAGGCATATCTAAACCAGAGTACGTGTCTGTCTTTGTAATGACAAAATGCTACCCATTCTTGATGGAATGGTTCCCATGTGATCTACCTGTCACCAGGTAGTCAGCTGGTCCTGTTGGGAAATCATGCCATATCAAGAGTTTAATGACAGCCACTCTTGTTGGCAGGTAATGGTGGGAGCCCAAGCAGACTGACCTGTACTTAGTAGTCATATTGTCCATCTGATGATTGAGAGCCTCCTCTGGTATGCAGTATCCACTGTGTTCTGGTGGATATCAAGTAGGACTCTACTATCTTCACATTTTTACATGTTTACCCCTCCTGATAGATGGATGCAGTTATCTTTCCCTACATTTCCTTGTCACTAGTTTTCTAATTTTAGTCTTCCCATAACGCTGATCAGGTCTTTTGTTAGTTACCGTGCATGAGTCAGGGTGGACCCATGCTTCAAGCCAATTCTCCTTCCACAAAAGGTAGAAAACTAAGTATCTTGTTCAAAAGTCTGCCAACTTGGAGGATTTATGTTTAGTTTGGTCTTTTAATGCCATTCCTCAGTCAGACTGTATTACAGAGCCTATCCAATTTCACAGTCTTCAAGTACATCATACAGACCTGCCCATGAACCAGGCCTGCATTTATTCCTCCCCTGTCAACGTGTATTAGAAAACACATCTTGAGATTTTGACATGAGCTGAGGAGACAGAGTAAAGCAGAGGATGCAGTACTCTGGGCATTTTACTTCTGTGTTCTGTCCCAGTCCCATATATACCCCTTCTATTTTATAGTGGGATATTGCTTTATGTGTTTAGTTTTATGGTCAGTGAATCGGATAACATTTAGTGCATGATGGGCAATCGGGGTTGCATAGACACTTGGCATCCCATGGTCAGACTAATTGCATCTGCAAGTCCCCAGTAGAGATCTGCTTTTGAAATAGAGAACATTAATCAGCACAGGAGGAAATGGCCTTTCTCTAAAGCCTGTAATATCTATGTTTTGATTGCCATATAGTGAGTGTCAGAAGCTCTGCACAGCATCTCTGTTCACCATGAATATTTATATTAACATTGTATCTGCTGGTTCACAAGGTAAAGGTGGCAGAAAGGGTTGTACCATGGCCTTGATGTGCTGCATAGCCCTTTCTTGCACAGACTCTGCTCAGAACGGGCAGCTTCACAGGTTGTCTGGGAAGTAGAACAGGGCATCATATGTGAATATGCTTTAAGCTGTTTCTTCAGAATCTGAAGAATCTATTCCCTCTCCACTTTTGCATGAGTACAATTCCAACAAATTTTCTCTCACTTTAGAAGATATATCTCGGTGTGTACTATGCTACTAGATCTCCAAATTCTCCCCTAGGGATATAGAACTCATAAACTTTACAGGGATTTATCTTCACTCTGCCTTTATGCAGAGGATGTCTCCCTCCCTTGGATAGAGGCTGCCTCTGTCAGCAAGAAGACTTGTGGGAATTTTCAGGTTCAGCATCTTCAGCCATAAAATTAGACACATATAGCAACATTCCACTATAAAATGTTTTATTTATGAGACTGGTCCAGAAAGCATAAGCATACTGCACACATTTACCTAAGCATCTTTATCCTATGTGCCAGGGTCCCAGTACTTCTCTGCTAATATCTCTGTCTTAGCTTAAACAAACAAACAAACAAACAAACACAGAGTTGAGCCACTAAATTTGTGTTGTAGCCCTGCAACCCTTGCTTTGTACTCTTGGACCTCTGCCTTACCTACAACTACAGAAGAGACAGACTCTTTCAAAGATGCCCTGATGATCTTTTTTGTATCCCTGATTTTGCAGTCATGGTTTCAATTTCAGTTTATGTCTATGTACTCTACCTGAGGTGTCATATGAACCATGTGAACTTCACTTTATAATCTTTAGAGTTGCCATTGTTGTGGAAATCAAGTGCCACCACCAATTACCCTCCCCAAACCTTTCCTCTCTATCTACATTTCATTCTGTGTCATCACCAGTGACAGTGGATTACTCATGATTTCATCCTTTGCTATGGATTATTTGTGCTCCAATTCTCCTGGAAAGGTGATTGTTACATCGACGGTAGTGCAGATATAGATGGATATAGATATACAGATATAGATACAGATATAGATCTCCAAGGTAATCTCAAAATCTCACTTTAAAGGTCCCTTTTCTGAGTCTATTGCTGGTATTCTTCACGGCATTTGTCAAGGTACCAAAAGGAAAGAGCTGGCACATTCTGAAGAAGATCTATTTACAAAGAGACCACATTTATGAAGTGAAACCATAAAGGACAGAGATATAATCTAGACCAGTAGCAACCAAGCTATTATACCACCCCTATGTCCATAGAGATGAACCATTCATTACAAGATACAAAAGGAGAACATTTCATAGAAAAGACTGCATCCATAGGAGTAGTGACATTATTTAAAACATACAGCAAGCCTGAAGTGACATTGCAGGATAAGGCCAAGGGAGTGAATACTCTGATTTCACTCTTCTCCTTCTAATCTCTTGACATTGTACCCTAATGGCCATGCTCTGGAAAGTATGACAGCCCTTTTACTGTAGTTGATACCAGTTAACTTACTGGGCCAGAAGGCAGGTATAGACAAATGAATAGTGGATCTGGTCACATGAATGATATCCAATATATTTCTTATTCTATTTCCTGAGAACTCAAAATAATTTCATGAATCTAGTTTGTCAAGGCATTGACAAATGCCGAAATTCAACTTGTTTGATGATGGAGATATGATAGAATGCAAATATAAACGAATGGTGACATGAATATGGTTTTATGCCATATCTCAGTCTTCAGTTACTGTTCTTAGTCTTTTTATCCCAATAGTGCTTTCACCTTCTCTCTTCACATTTGCTGACGGTCTGTGAAATCCTGACTTCATTGCTTCATCCTTTTTTTCCATTGCATCTGCTTCCCCTGGGACTAAACGGGTAACTCAGAAATAAAGAATTCTTCATGATGTTGATAAAACCCAACACACCGCATAGGAAAAAAATGTATATGTGCAATGGAGATTTCAAGGACAGATGTTTGTGGGTCACTGAGCCCACATCTCTACAGTTGGTTTCAAATAACACTCATTTATTCTAGAGGAACTTCTGCATTCTCATATTGCCCACTGGTGGTCACCAGATGGAGAAAGGCTTGCCTTCCTGATGATAAATGACTCGTTGGTGCCTAACATGATTATTCCTCGATTTACCGGAGCATTGTATCCCAAAGGAAAGCAGTATCCATATCCTAAGGTAAGTATCGTAGAAGCACTAGTTTGTTCTCTCTCTCTGCACCATTGACTTGATTGATAGTATCCTTGGTTCATGAACAAATTGTCTTTGCAGAAAAAAAGAAGCTTTTCCTACTGGTCAGCTGACTCATCTTTTTAGAGCTTGCAGTAGCCTATACACACTGTTCTGGTAGGAAGAGGTAGAGATGATTAAGGGCTTGGGAACGGTCACTTTTGCTGCATTTATTTCCCTTTGATGCTCTCATTCTTGTTTTCCCTCACCTTCCCAGTTAGAAAAAAGGTGAGAAGACATAAGGGGCAGCACTGATGCTAAGGCACAGGTTTCTCCAAAAGTACATTCTGTTTGTTAACATTTGTCATGTTCTAGTTGGTAATAGGTGTTATAAGGGAAGAAAAAGTCTCATGGTTAAATGAGTTGAAATTTCTTAGTCAAAAAAAAAAAGAAAAATCCAACTTCTCTCAGATTATTTCGTAGAGCATTTAATATACTATATGTTAATGTGTATTATAAATCTCCCATAAAAAATTGACTAAGCATAAAGTATCTCCAGTAAGGAATAGACTAAGCATAAAGAATCTCTATAAAGAATTTATTAGTATTAGTATTAACATCAGCATTATTTTGGCAGAGCATACTCTGGAACATACTTTATAACATGCTGGGGTAGAGCCATAGCCAGGCATGGCTAAGATAGATGGAATTGTTTTATTGAGTGAGGCAAATATGGAAATCTTGCCCAGAGAGCAAAACCATTTTCAAGTAGGGAGCAGGTTGCAAAACATCTGGAGTGTAACTGTTTTTTCTATTGTATGGCATTTTTGATACCTTAAGTTCTATTTTTAAAGGTGTATTTACCCCATGATTATATTACAAAGAAAAAGGCTCATAAGTGAGGACCCTTATGCATTAATCATGTAAAGATGTTTTATAGGAAAGTTTTTAAATTCCACTTTACACAGTTCACCTCTTAATTTGGTAAGAGATGGCTGCTAATTCGATTTAGAAGCTATTTTTAAGCCATTCCTTTCGTGTGTTGTACTTTATATTTCCCAAGCATGATAGGTTTTGTACCTTTCAACTTGTGCATTACATTAATTGGTCAGAGTATTGGACAAATTACCCATGACACATATTATTCTATACTTTCAGTGAAGGCATGGTCTGGGTAGGGGTGACTTTCTCTATTTTCCTCTCATCTACCAGACCCAAGTTACTCAAGATAGGGAAAGAGAGGAGAGGAGAGGAGAGGGGAGAGGGAGGACAGGGGAGGGAGAAAGGAAAGGAAAGAGAGGAAAGGAAGGAAGGGAAGGAGGGTGGGAAGAAAGGAGATGGAGGGAGGAAGGAAGGAAGGAAGGAGGCTGGCTTGAATATAGAGAGTCAGGAATAAGAAGATTGTTTACTCAGTGAGATTCTGTACCATCTGTTGTGGTTTTGTTTTTTGGGTTTTGTTTGCTTGCTTGTTTGTTTTCTCTCAATCTTGTCTTCCTTCCATAGACTGTAGGTAGTATTAAACGACTGGCTTATAGCTGAGAAAGGAGACTTGAGAGGAATCTAATTTTATGATTTTGAAATATTATGTATATGTCTTTTCTGGATATAAGTTAGAAGCCATATGTATTCTGTGCTCTTCAGGAGAAAATGGCAACCTGGCCTAACAACAAAATAATCACATTCACGAAGAGATTTTTATTGTACTTCAAGTACACAACTTATGACTTCTCTAATATAGATTTAGCCATGTTTTACGAATGACAGTTTGTTCCTATAAGGCATAACTGCATCTTTCCCCCAAAAAATGACTGAAAAGACTTCTCAAATGTATTAATTCTCACATCATTTGATTTACTTATGATAATGAAAATTCACCTGACAATTTAAATACAAAATGAAGTGGCATATTGTGAAAAGCATATGTGAATAGGCAAGATATTCACACACAACTGTTTAGTTTGTTCACTGCAAAAAGGAAATAAAATCAGCCCCAGGGAAGAAACAAATTTTTTGTAATTCATGTCCCAAGAGGAGTGGGGAATTGTAGGACTCACGCTAAGAACCATACGCAATAGGTGCATTTTCAAATTGCCTTCTCAGTTAGAGGCTGCTGGTGCTTGAACTGGGACACTCCTAGACCTCATAATTTTAAAAGACTGAGGCAAACACATAAACAAATAGAAATATCTGAGAAAATTTGATTTAGAAAATACTGGGTTGATAAATCTAGACGTTTTGTTATTAATAGGTTAATTATTTTATAATTCTCAATAATAAAGCTAGGCATAAAATAATCTTTGCTATTATGTAAATCATGTGTGCTAATAATATACTTCATATTTTCAGAGATAGTTTCACTATTTTTTTTCCTTATTTGGACTTCTTCACAATTGCCTCTATTTATAAATGGACAAACTGAGCTCTCTAAAAGGCTAAATCCTTCTATAAAAGTCAGAGTTATTTTAAGAACAGGGAAATAACTCAAATTTATTGATTCTGTCCCTCTTTGTAAAACTACCAGAGGTTAACTTATATATCTGAGGACATATCTGGAATAGAAATATCATCTTGTCAAATTAACAAATATATGTGTAGCTCTGTTTGCTCCATTTACTCCTAATGACTTAGTAAGATATACATATGATTCTTAGTCTCACACATGAGATAGATAGATGGATAGGTAGGTAGATAGGTAGGTAGGCAGGCAGAGAGAGAGAGAGAGAGAGGTGATGGATGGATGGATGGATACATAAGACATATAAATAATAGATACATAGCTAAAGACAGGTAATGCAAGGTAAAAGTCCTGAGTGTGTTAATTACCACCACTGAGGAGTATTAAACACAAAGAAACATTAGCTATTCTAGCAGCCATGCCAAGAGAAAGAATCATAAATCCTCGGGAGGTTTTTAGTAGGAATCCCTGCCCAGGTACTTAACACCATAGGACTGGAAGAAAGTAGGTCTGAGTTTGATCCTTGTTCTCAGAATAAGTTTCAGTATCATTTTGGATAAATTACTTAAACTTTGAAAGTCATTATTTTCCACTCTGGTTTAAAAAAAAACAAAACATTTGTCAGTTCTTCCACTAACAACTGTATTATTTTGATTTGCTCTTACTTTTGCAATAAACTTACAAAAAGTAGTACTTGAGACATTGAAGTAATTCATAGAGTTCACACTAAATTGTGCTTCAAATTAAACTAGATTAAAATAAGTGCAGCAAATACTCAATGTGGTCAGATTTACTAATGAAATACTTACACTAAACAAATATATTTGTATTTTACTTAATTCAGCATGATTCAGAACTCATAAAATACCCTATCATTAGCCATTCAGCACAAAAGAGATGCACAGTTCTATCTCAGTAACCTCAGGTTAATCTTCTTAATTAAAGCATTATCTCGTTTAATGACAATTTAGTTGCCAGTAAAATAAGGTTAATTATTATTGAGGCTTGTGTTTCAGAATTATAGAGGAAGGATTCTGTAGATATGCAGTCTTTCTGGAAAATGTGACTGTAAAAAGCAAATAGATGAACTCCTCTAATTTGCAAAGTATTGAAATGATCCAGATATTGAAAGGTGTGAATGAACTTGCAGTGTGCACTTAATTTCAAAACTCCATGGAGAGATAAAAATCTAATTGAGATTATAGACTGATGGACAGCTGAGTTTTGGAAATAGCTTAATATTTGTTTTTTATCTAAAATTGGCCACACGTGTACACAAATTTTAGTTTGTTTTCATGTAAAAGCTAACAGGGTTATTGGTGATCCCATACAGGTAGAAGCATAGCAGAGTTGCAATCATTAAAAACAAACAAATGAACAAAAAACTATCTTATGATATGGTAAATACCATCTGTGTCTTTGACAAAGTATGTCATAAAATTATTCATCATTGATATGAACTGACAAAAAATCAATTTAATTTCTCTTTTTCTAAATGAGTTTATTGAAAAATAAAAAGTAATAGGCACAATTTTTCACCAACTAGAAAATTCAATGTCTTTATGATAGCTATCTTTTTAATTTGCTACTATATACTGTTTTAGACATTTTTTAAACTTTAGACATTTTTAGAAATTACTGTTTTGTTATTCTATGTGACAAAACTATGAGCTATTTTTAAGCTACAGAAGGGAAACCTACTTTGACTCAAACTGCTGACTTGTGACATATTCTCAGAGAAGTATTGTCTCATTTTTGATAATCAAACAATACTTGAGGATCTTTAACATCTTGCCCATCATCTATATTCAGTAAATAGCAGTCATGTCCCATGACATGAGAAATGCTGGTTAAATCTTATTAAATAAGCCTTCCTGCCCTCTGGGTAATTCTGATCCAGGTTAACACCTTTGGTAACCACTGAACTGTAATATATAATATATACATGTATATATTACATATGTATCCAATATGTGTATATATGTATACAATATTATATATTATTTTATGTTATTATATATTATTATACATTATTGAATATATACATATTACTACATATACTAGCAATAATATATATTATTGAAAAAATATATACATATATATCAGTGTCTTATAAAATTTGCATACTAATTATAGCTATCTGAAAGTCTTGTTAAAACACAGAATCTTGGGCCCACAACTATAGATTCTAATTTTGAGTTTGTGTAGGGCCTAGTATTTGTGTTTCTAAGATGCCAGGTGATACTGATGGATACTTGCTGCTGGTCAAAGTTCAACACTTTGAATGGCACTACTAAATATTGTATCCCAGCTCTAATTTTTAGTACATGTGGTCAAACTAAAGAAATGGTTAGATTGAAAAAAATGTATAAGGCCATTTTTTTCAGGGAGGGTCATGACAATTAAATTGAAACAGTAGTGATGTGAAAGGGAGCTCCTGTGTGTGGTATAAAACTAAACTGTCCAAGACAGATGTGCCCAGAACTTGAGGGTTTTAAAACAATGAAAAACTTTATAAAATCTGAACCAGATCCTACTCCATGAGGCACGATCATAGCTTATCTTCCAGGAAGCCCTTCAGTATATGAACCATTGCCATCATCTCTCTTTATAGCATTGTTTCTGTAGTGGAAGACATTCCTGACCCCTTTCTTTGGCTCAGAACCTCTGACCTGTGTATGATACACTTCCACAGGTGTGCTAGTTATTTTTGTTTATTATTAAGACTTTATTTTTTAGAGCAGTTTAAGGTTCACAGCAGAATTGAGAGAAAGGGACAGAATTCCCATATGCCATCTGCACGCACACATGCATAGCCTCTCCCAATATCAGCATCACTCACTACAATGGTGTATTTGTTATAATTGATGAAGCTGCACTGACATATCATAATCACCCAAAGTCCATAGTTTCCATTACAGTTCACTTTTGGTGTTGTACATTCTGTAGATTTGGACAAATATATGACATGTATCCATCATTATGGTATCACAGAGTATTTTTCACCGCCCTAAAATTCCTCTGTGCTTCACCCATTCATCCCTTTGCCTTTCCCTCCATGCTAGTCATATTTAATAGCCTAATAACACAGTTCTCATGGAGCTATTACTGACTGTTGGTGGAATGCATTACGTTGCTTCTGGTCCTGTTCAACTTTGGGTTTTATCAATGCCAATTACTTGGACATGGATTTTTCATTCTCCTCTTTAAATCACTTTTATCATCCTCCTTAGATTTTGTCAGTCTTCTAATTTAACCCACTTTTAATTTCCTTGTCTTTCTTTGTATATCTCAGATAGCCTTCTCCTAAAACATCAGTCACACCCCAACAGCACATCGGTACTTTGTTCAGAAACACATTGCACCACCAGTAGTCAACTGATTCTGTAAGTCATTTATTCACATACACATTCTTGTATTCATTCCAAACTTCTTGGAATATATTGGTAAAAGGTCCCATTTCTTCCCCCTATGAGTTCATAGTATATTTAGAAAGACTTTGGAAACTATTGCCTAGGAATGAACTGACGCATAACTGCAGCAGGGAAGAGCATCCCGGGTTTACATGCCGGCTTCCTCAGTTATTAGATATCCCATCTTCCACTGTTTGCTTGGCTTCTCCATTGTCATCTGGAAAAGGGTTATAATTATATCTGAAGTGGGAAGTAGGAATATTTAGTAGGTTGATTAATGTAATGCCTTTACTATATACTGTGAGCCAGAAACATACTAATGCTCTAGGCTAGTTATTACCTATTCTTATCACTGTCTTTCTAATCCTCTAGCTCGGTACTTAGTGAGGGCAGTATGGTCTGTGGCCCACCACCTCTGAAGGGGCACTTGTACCCCATGTAGTGTTCACTACAGTTTAAAAAGGAAATCTAGGAATGTTTAATGCAATGGAAGGGATTAGGTATTGGGGAATTTTAAGCATGTGCTACCTAGATTGGCAGGTCGTCTTCTTCGTTTTCTTCTTCTTCTTCTTTTAATTAGCTAAGCTTTTCTCTCATTGCATTTCTTATCCTATAATGTAAGTAGCAGCTTGTTCTACTCATTGTTTTGTAAGCCAGCCCTTCTGGTGTTATCCTAGGGAAAGAACACAGTAGCGATGCCTAATGAATAAAGCCATCATGATTTTCCATCACCTTTAATTGTCTGACTAAAATGCTTGAGAAACAGCAATCTACAAAAACAATTGAACGCAATCAGCTTGTTGAATTTGAAATCATTTCTACTTTAGAGAAATTAAACTTTTTCCATATTCTAATGCAGAATTGTAAAGGAATCGAAACACTTTCCTTTTCAATATAATTTAATGCTTAATATGTTTGTATTACAACTCTCATTTTCTCAAAGGCAGGTCAAATGAACCCAACCATCAAATTATATGTTGTAAACCTATATGGACCAACTCATACTTTGGAACTCATGCCACCTGACAGCTTTAAATCAAGGTATGCAATCTCCATTTTATTTTTACTTGGAAATAGTTACTTTAACTTCAATTATCATTTTGTTGCAATTTAGAGAGAGGTGATAAGCTCAACAAATCCACTTGAAAATAAATCTGAGGTTGTCCCATTAGTGCAGGAATGAACTCATTCTGGATTTCTTGTTCTCAGGGAGCATTTAAAGTTTCCAAGTGATTGGCAGCACCACAAAATGACTAAATGTAATGATACTGAGAATTAGGCCTTTTGCAGGAGATGTGACAGGGAGATGGGAGCAAAGGATAATTTTCCATTGAATTTTCTTCCTGGAAATGCCTCTTTTAAAAGGACCTGAAAAAGAGATCTTCTTTAAAAGAGTACAGTCTTCCTAGAATTTGTGTGGTTTTTCCAGAAGAAATTCTCCCTATAACTTGGGAGTGATTCCCTAGGTTTCTTCTCCAGGCAGGGAAATGTAATGAGATGTTGTTTTAAAACATCCTACATAAGAAGCCTTCTTATTTAGGAAGTTTGAATGGAAATAGAAGAAACACTTTATGTGTCAGAAGCATAATTTTAATATTAGCAAAATTTCTAGTGGTGAACAGTGAATCAAATATCCATGTGGATTTTGAAATTCAGAGTGGTCTCAAACTTCAAGGGTGTTCTTTCAAATAGTGCAGCCCTTTAAAACTTTACAAAGGTCCTGGGGAAGGAATAGGTAGCTGACTTAGGAAAATACTTTCACGCTATATTGGATGATACGGGGCTAAGCTCAAACTTTGTTTTGATGCCATCAACAATCAGTCCTAGGGGATTGATTCACCTTTAAATTCCACTCAAACATTGATCCATCAATGTATTCAGGAAAATTTCATCAGAATTGGGGATTTTCACAGATATTATAGCTTGAAGTATGTGGAAATGTTTCCTACTTATAAAGTTATTAAAAATTTATGGAAGGCTTACACCAGTAGGGCACCCATAACTACCTAATATAATTTGTTCCTATTAGTGATGGAAAAGATGAGGCTCGGGGAGAAAATTGAACCCCAAGATTAGTTGGTAGCAGAAGTAGAAAATGTGGTAAAGCCTCCTACAAGTTACAGAGCATTTCATGCAGGTCATGATGGAAGACCTTACAGGACCACTGGAATTAACATTTAGAAGGCAATAGAGTTGGCCAAATCAGGTAGGAACTCTAATTCCGCACTCGGTCTGCTAGCCATGAAGGAATTAAGCACAGATGAAATAATGATGGAAGCCATTTGTATTTTATGTCCTGAGCTCTTGTCTTTTTCTTCAGTTTGTTTCAAAGCTCTTAATTAACAGAGAAAGTCACTAGACTGGAGTGTCTGAGTCAAATCTCTGCCATCATTTCATTAGGTGACCTTGGGCAAATCTCTCTCTCTCTCTTTCTCTCTCTCTCTCTGGGTCTGAATAACTTCATCTTAAAGTAATACACACACACACACACACGCACACACACACACACACACTTCATTTTCATTAATCATTTGAAATCTTTGAAGTGGAAGTCAACTTTACAATATCCAGTGTTCTTCTGAGAAAAAGTGGTGATTCTGGACATTGACCTTATAACCCCAGAGGCTGCTAGAGAGTTCACCCAATAGTATATAGCAATGTCACCAAACACAAAAATTCTTAAAGATAGAATCAATTGTCATTTATTGGGTTACTAGTTAAGTGTATGTCTGTAATATTTGAGGTACAATATGATAAAATTAGTCGCCCATGCCGAAAAGGGATGTGTGTATGTGTGTGTGTATGTGTGTATGTATGCATGCGCAATAATATAAAAGATCCCGCTAAAAGTGAGGAAGAATCTTGTGAAGAAAGATTTCTTAAATGTAATTCAGGTATGTTGATTTAGTGATGAATTTGGTCTACAATTTTGGGACAGTCATGTATTAACTTATGTATACAATGCACCAAACAATTTGGCTTTTTCTGCCTCATGGTCTTACATTAAGTGCATGTGAAGTGTACCAAAATGTATGATTTTTGTTGAAAAACTCAAGATCAAAATTTACTTTAAAACTGATACTTTAAAATATTTCTCCTGCTTCGGTTTTACAGAAATGTATTTCCTTACTCATTTGTTTCTGGTAGAGAGCTTCAATCCAGTTCACAGAGGAGTAATAAATGAATTTTAGATCATTTTAGAGCACTTGATGCTCTATGTATAGGTATTAGGTCCAGAGACACACAAACATGAACAAAATAAATATATCCATTGTGTGAATCAAACAAAGTTGCATTCCTCTAGCTTCACATAAGATGGAAACCAAACTTTTATGTTTTCTTTGATTTTGTTTTAGGATTATTAACATCTCTAATATATAGTACTTAGTATTTTAGCCATATAGAAATTAGCTAGAAAACTATAGTGCCCTCCTAATGAGAGATCTAAAAGAGTGTACTGGTTTTCATAATTGAATGGTCAGGGTCCTAAAAATGAACAAAATGGCACACTCAAGACGGGTAAGTGAAATGCAATTAATTAAGGGACTATTAACAAAAATGTGGGCAGGATTAAGGGGAAACACAAAGGATGGGAAAGCAATTTAAAGTCAGCTATCAGGGAAAGGTATGGTGGTCCCAGGACTAAAGGAATGAGACACAGGCTGTTATGAATCCAGAAGCCTGTAGTTCTGAAGAATAGGATGGACCAGTAGGATGTGTCCACAGATTAAGCAATTCAGTCACTGCCAAGCCATACCGTAATAGTGAGTGGGTCCCGGGAATTAATACCCTGAACTCTCTCTCCTCTCAACCTTTGAGTATCCTGCAGAGGCCTTCCACTGTCAAGGCATCCTCACTGTAGAGGCCAGCCTCTGGAAACTGCAGAGGGACAGTTGGAGAATGGACCTGGCAAACAGAGAGTATTCCATACAAATAATTTAAGAATATATTTGCTCTAAGAAGTTTATCATTGTTTAGGCATAGGTTGGAGATGTCCCCACCAGAACACAATGATTTTTCTGAAGCCACGTGAGAAGTGTTCCGTCTCTGTGTCTAGTACTATTTCTGTTTCTGTCTCTCTGCCTCTCTGTCTCTCTGAGTGTGTGTGTGTGTGTGTGTGTGTGTGTGTGTGTATGTCTTTAAATCTCTCTATTTCTATACAGTGTTCTGTCTGTGTCTGGTGCTGTTTCTATCTCTGTCTCTTTGCCTCTCTGTTTCTGTCTCTTCCTGTGTGTGTGTGTATGTGTCTTTCAGTATCTCTATTTCTATACAGACACATATACATACACACTCATATGCAAACATATACACACATCTATGATTTATCTGAACTGATGCATGTGCTTCTCCTGCAAACTTCCCATATTTTTCTTATGTGTACGGTGAGTCATGTAACTGCATTAGTGTACTTTGGACATGACGCTTACCTTTGGTAACACCTGTTTCCCTCTCTTAACTTATTTTACTTTTTCTCTTTCTAATTTTCTTTATCATGTTATTCTTAAATCTTTCTAAGCTAACTCAAATTCTTTTTTATATTAAAAAAATTATATATGTAAATATATAAAGTAAATTTTTGTTGTCAACTATCAGTACCAGTATTCTCATATTTATTAGTGACCGTATTCCTACAAATTCCAAGAAATACAAATCATTATTTTTTAATGTATAAATGTAAACAAGCATAAATTAATTTTATTAGTTTTATCCTTTCCCCATGCTCTGTTAAGACCATCATATGCTCTCTTTTTTGTGGAGTTTGTGTTGTGTTCATAACATATGGTTTCATAGTACCCATATCATTTGAAATTCTATTTAAACTCTCAGTAGCGGAATACCCAAATAGTTAATTTACCCCATAATAATTTATATATCTACTCCTTTTTTGGGTATGCTATCTAAACATCTACTATATTTTTATAATATCTTCAGATCTGCACAACGGCAATCAATACATGACTCTTATTCAATTGCTCTGTGTATTTATGAACTATCTTTTTTTTCTTTTTCTTTTTTTCCACTAAATTTGAACCTCATATATGACCATCTCCTAGCTTTTTTTTTTCCCTCTCGTAAAATCACTATCATGACAATAATAATAATTGAATATATATGTGCATACCATATAGGGAGGAAGACTTATAAATAGAAAAAGGGTCTCTTAGGCCTTGAGCTACCTTATAAGCTCGTATTCTTTCATTCCCGTTCCAAAGAGCAAGGTTTGTATAGAATTTGAAGACGTTAGGTCATTTGTTTTGGTCTGTTGATTCTTTACTTGGTTGATTGATTAATTGATTCATAATAACTAATGTTCATAATTATAATAGAAATATGTCCCCAGGGTAGAATCAGCATTTGGTAGATCTTCCCTTCAGCCAGATACTTAAACTCTACTCAAAGAATGTAAAATAAATTTCTATCCATTTATATGGTTTTAAAAATAAAAGGATACCATAGCTTGGAGAAAGGCATAATTTCTTTTCCTTTTTCCTTCCCCCATACTTCTTTATTTTTTCAAAAAGCATATTTGTGATTCAGCTAAAGATCTTTTATCAAACAAATTCAGATCATGAATGAAACTTTTCTTCAACAGTAATTCAGCTTATACTGTTTAATTATTGCCTGTGTTGATTCTTCAGAATGTAGCACAGTAGGAAATAAGATAATGCCCCTTCATGAACATTCCAGACCCATTTGGGAGTTAGATGATTCACCTCATCTTTTTTTTTAGGTTTATTTATTGATTTTGAGAGAGACAGCAGCCTCACTCTCTTATGAGTGGAGGAGGAACAGAGAGGGAGAGAAAAAATCCCAAGCAGATTCGTGCTGTTAGCACAGAGCCAGACACAGGGCTTGATCTCATAAGCTGTGAGATCGTGACCTGAGCCAAGATCAAGAGTTGGCCACTCAACCTACTGAGTCACCCAGGTTCCCCCGATAATTCATCTCATCTTAAGGGGAAGTAACATTTTGTAAATTTTTACACTATGAGTGTAAGGTATTATAAGCATTCCTTATCTTTACTGGAATTTATAAGTAAAATTTTAAAAATATATATTTAAGTTCTAGGCATTTTCCAGATTGTTTTGAGGAAGTGATTATCCTTTGTATTCAGATATCTCCAGGCTGAGGAGAAACAGTAATGTTTTATCTGTAGTTTCTCCTTACTCTGTGTCTTTGACTTGCTAGTTTGTCCTTCCTGTATCGTTGAAGTATGTCTAGTCTATACTGTATCTTTTTTTTCTGCCAAGGAATGTTGTTTCTTCCAAGAGAATCAAGTTAATGACAATTTCTCTGTTCATAGAAATGTCCTAAGTGACCCTTCTTACAAGTAATGCATAGCTATTAACAGAAGTCTTTGGAATTGACTAGCAATGAGTTGGTCACGCATGCCATGACCATACAGTTATGGGTTGAGATCCCAGACTATCTGGAAGAGAGAGAGTTTGGTGCCACTATATACGTACAAAGATTATGTTGTGAACTTGGAGTAGTGATTGGACAGGAAGCCAGTGAAAACGCAGGTGTGACTTCTAGCATAGTACCTGTCTGCTGATGATGATGGGGCCTCCATTCCACGTGCCCTTGTGAACAATTAGATCTTCTGTGCCAGACCACCCAGCTGATAGAAAGTCTTTCTTGACTTGAGTGCAATCCCTCTAACCTGCTTGTCTCTGTCTCTGTGGCTCAAGAGGATGAACTCCTCGAGGACTTCCTGGGTAATCCAGAGCCATGGAGACTAGGAACAAGCAGGAAAGCCAGTTGTAAGGAAGGGACACTTCCGCTGGTCACTGGTCGTGGGACACCAGATCTAATGTGTTCCTGAGATGGATTTCCAGGAGGACATCAGCAGCAGGCAGGCCAAGGAGTGTGATTTCCAGGTAAGGGCCCTTCCCTATTCCCTCATTTGAGGAAGCCTGATTGCTTATGAGCAAACTAAGGAGAAGTGCACCTAGGATCCTGAGACAAGGAAAGAAAGAATACAGGGTGTGACTTACTTCTTATGTGCGAAGCTTTACTTTAACTTTCATTTTAGATAATCACAACACTTTATCGTGGAAATTTCAGTGGTTTGAAGTTACCCCTGATAAACCTTATAAATTCAATTTTGGGGAGAACTCTCATCTTTCAGATTATAAATAAGGGTATATCCTAAGATAGATGGCATCACAGTAAATTGTGCTTGTAGGCATAAGACACATTACATACAAACACACTAATCACATTATCTAATCAAAGAGAAATGTTAAGTGGTATGAATATAAATTATTTTAACTTTATTTTACACCTAAATTAGTGTTCCCCTTTAAAAATCACTTATTCACCAGATTTGCACTGGTTGAATTTCAGTTGTTTTACTAACATGAAATCCTTGTTAAAAGTCAAGATTTTCTACTGTAGATAATAAATATGTGTCAATGTCTGTGAAGACATTATAAAGAGGATGTTCTTGCAACATTACACTTGAGGGCTACTTTGGAAGGGAAAACCCTTAAGATGAATATTGAAATTATGTTTGTTGTGGCCGCTGTTAATTATTTTAAAAATTGTTCATGTTGGTTGTCATCTCATTTGGCACAATATATAATATTACTCACTTTAGCTAATTAAGACAAATTTCTGATTGGGTTTGAAAATTTATGTATGCCAGTTCTATCTAGATTTTTCTATAAATTAACCTCTGTGATTTTGTAGCCTGTGGTCAGTTGTTTACAATAATCACACTATTTTTTCTTGAAAAAAAATCACACTATTTTTTAACTTTAATTGTGAATAACATTTGCACCAATTAATCAGAAATATATATTGCCAGGATTCAGCATTTCTTTTCCTGATTATAGTATCCACTATCATTTTGTTCCATGCTAAATCCTCTAGAGAAATCTATTAGAGGTTAGTACCTATATTTCCCCCTTTTTGATATTCACACTGCTGAACATGATAATGCGTGCAAAATAGTTTAAACAAAACACAGTAAAAATGAACAGGGCATCATTCTTTGAAGAATCCCAAAGACTGATCCTAAACCAGTTGCATATTTGATTCAAAGTTGCCTTTGTTAGCTATTTAGAGAACTTCATGTAATGATTTCAGTGGGTTTCTTGGCAAGTTTCAAGTGAGACTTAGCTGGTGTTGAAGGGTGCCAGATGTCTTGAAGAGATTGCTGAAGAAAATATGGCAGGGTTCACTGTATGATAAGTTTTGCTTGCCCTTCTACTGACGTCTTCACTCTGATGGGCTGACAGGTTTTCTGGAGAAAGTGGTAGTTATTCAGTAATGTTAGAAACGTAAGATTCATGTAACTAAATGTCTAACCCACCTTTGTCTAAGGACAGGTGATTTGTATCACAAAGCTTTTCTCCCATAGGTGGTTTTTTTCTAAATCACATAAAAACTGGGTGGATTAATTTTAAGACAGTGCTTATGGATGGCACTTCTCAAGCCATTTCTAAATCACCTCATCTATTCTGAAACTGGGCAAATTTGTTGGAAAGTTTTTTTTTCCTTTTTATTGTAAATTGAATCACTGTTGACAATTGTATTTTGTCTGTATGGGTTGAGGATTTTTTGATACAGTGTGTAATTTCCTAAACATAAAATCTACAATGAAAGAAATATATACTAATTATAAGAGGAAAAAAATACAAGCTTTCCCAATCTAGAAGTAGCCTTAGAACATTCTGGGCCCCACTAATTAGCATCCTCACTATACCAAAGGTTCAATATCCCTCATCTCCCTCATTTTGATTTCTTCATTTTAAACTGTTTTAAATAAGATTTTAAAATTATAATATATGTATATGTATATATTTGTGTGTGTGTGTGTGTGTGTGTGTGTGCGCATATGTGTGTAGAATAAGATTGGCCCCTGGGTAAAGTGAAATAACACAGAGATCATGTATAAGAAAAAATTGTGAAATCAAAAATAAGTTTTGCCTTTTAATTAATGGTTGCATTTTTTACAAAAATAGAATATAGCTTAAAAAATTATGCTTATTGCACCTGTTAGTGTTAATCAATAGAAAATTTAAAAATATATGCATAAATGTCTATCACCTTGATTATTTTATTTTTCCAAGGATTTCCTTTCTGGGATATCATTCACTTTCAAATTTATTCTCAAATTTTCTGTATATTTGTACCTGTATGTATATGTACATGTGTTAACATACATATACATATATTTGTATTTATGTGTGCATGAGTATTCAGAACAGCAGATGTGTATACGTACATAAATAGAAATTAATGTGATATGGCATCCTTATAGTGTTTCATTTATCCTTATATATAAAATAACAAGTGTATATTATTGGTACCATACAGGTTCTCTGGCTCTAAATGTAAATTTTAATTTTGTTTCCGAACTAGAGAATATTATATCACTATGGTTAAATGGGTAAGCAATACGAAGACGGTGGTCAGATGGTTAAACCGGCCTCAGAACATTTCCATCCTCACGGTCTGTGAGACCACCACTGGCGCTTGTAGTAGAGTGAGTATAATTTACTTTTCTTTCATGCCTCAAATGAAGTATTTTATGCTACTCACAAAGGGAAATCAGGCAATCCATTGTACAAAGACCAATATTTAACTTCCAAAGGTAGTTGGGAAAGAGTCCTTCTATTAGGAGTATATATTTTAATCCATAAATCATCTACACTTTGAAGTGAGAAATATAAGCAAAAGAGAACAAACCAAGATTTAAAAAAAAAAATGAATTCTTGTATTAAGGGGATTCTAAATCACATTAGTTTAATTCTGAAATAAATTTTTCTCTCCATAGTTTGACTTTGATTAACTTGAGAATATAGAATATTTTTCCTGTTTTCTTCAAACACATTCCAAAATTCAATTTCTATGGTCATTCAGATTAGTCTTATAAAATAATGGACAGTATCTATAGTTTTAAATTAAGTAAGAAGAGTAAAAAATAAAATGGTCCTTGAACCACTGTGATTTTGAAAGCTGGTTGCATTTCTATTTCTATAATCAGTTTTTATAACTCTGCAATAAATCCTGTACGTGTAATTTTTAAACTTCTTTAAAGAGAGGAATACTACAATCAGTTTAAGTTGCTCTATTGTACGCTTCTATTGTTACTTGCCAAAGTATTCCCAATTATTTAACAACAGAAATTTTCAAACTTCTGTTTCTAAAATTTTTTTGATGTTTATTTATTTTTTAGAGAGAGAGGGAGAGAGAGGAGAGGAGCGAGAGCAAGCAGGGGAGGGGCAGAAAGAGAGGGGTGTCACAGAATTCCGAAGCAGGCTCCAGGCTCTGAGCTGTCAGCACAGAGCCCGATGCAGGGCTCAAACCCACGATCTGTGAGACCATGACCTGAGCCAAAGTTGGACACTTAACTGGCTGAACCACCCAGGCGCCCCTCAAACTTCTGTTTCTAGACAAGATGGTGTACATGTTGATAGTCTAGCATCTCTGCTGTTGCCAACTATAAAACTATACAAAATGTATTAAACAACTATTCTCAGACAATAGCAGGATAAGGACATAAATAGTGAAATAAAATAAATACAGAGGATAAGCCTACCTTTCTGTGGGGGCTACTTTGAGATCACAGTGCAAGTTAATGAGGCCCTAGAAAAGCACAGTGGTATCACTGATATAAGTAGGCAGGGAGAATCAGTTTGAGACTGTTGTGCTGGCTGAAATTTGGAGGACAAGTACCACCAGATTTGGAGTTGCAGAGAGAAGAGCTCTCTGGCAATCCATGTAGAGGGACTCTCAAGACTGTAGCTCAATGCTTAACTGTGCAAGTACATGACACGCTTCACACAGAGAAGCAAAAGGAGAATCTGCAGGTTGCACAAGGCTTGGAGACTTTGGAGTGCTCAGCAGCAAACATAGAGCACTCTCACTGAAAACCCTTTGCATTCAACTCACAGCCCAGAAAGAAAATGCATTAGGAATAAGGTTGTTCTGTACTCTTTACAATAAACCTTTATATCCAACCTGGGAAGGATGAAGTGCATGCCTATAAATTAGCTGTCTTCCCAGAAGATAGTTTACTCTTTTAAAAGGAAAATTAAAATTTAAAATATCAATTACACAATCAAAACATACTATATATGTAGAAAAATAGAAAATGTAACCTGCCTGCCTCTCACCCCCCTGCCAAAATATTTATAAAAGCAGACTTACACACAATAGAGTTACTAAAATTAACAGATACAGATTTTTTAAAAATCTGTTTGAAAGATAGTTGGTAAATTAAAGGGTGGCCCTAATTAATGAATAGATGAGACATTTCAGTAGGTAAATAAACTGTAAAACAGAGAACAATGAAATTTCA
Organism: Leopardus geoffroyi; assembly: GCF_018350155.1. Taxonomy (NCBI): domain Eukaryota; kingdom Metazoa; phylum Chordata; class Mammalia; order Carnivora; family Felidae; genus Leopardus; species Leopardus geoffroyi. The sequence continues at coordinate 122,071,654 of NC_059328.1, read as the reverse complement.
GGAACTAAAAACAACAGTAACAGAAATGAGAAATTGTCTGGATGGGTTAAAACACAAACTGGACACTGTTGTTGTCAGGGAAATAAAAACAATTCAAACTGAAGTCCTGAGGAAAAAAATGACTGGAAAAAATAAATGAACAAAGCCTCAATTACCTGTAGAACAATATGAGCTGATGTATATGTATGATGGAATATACACAGAAGGCAAGATATGAGATATTGTGGCAGGAAAAAAAAACAAATTAATGACTTAAGGGGCACCTGGGTGGCTCAGTCAGTTAAGTGTCTCACTTCGTCTCAGGTCATGATCCCACGGTTTGTGGGTTCAAGCCCCACATCGTGCTCTCTGCTTTCAACTCAGAGCCTGCTTGAGATCCTGTCACCCTCTCTCTCTGCCCCTTGCCCACCCCCCCTTCTCTTTCTCAAAAATAAATAAGCATTTAAAAAAAGAAATAATGACTTAAAATATCCCAAATTTGAAACAAAATAAAAGTAAACATTAACCTATATATCTAAGAAGTTAGCAAACCCCAAACAAGATAAAAACAAAGAAAATAAGTAGGCACATAATATTCAAATTATTGCAAACCAAAGATTAAGAGGGAAAAAAATGAAAACAGCTTGAGAGAAAAATCTATTACATATGGGAGAATATAATGATGAAAATTACTGCCTCTGTGTCATCAGAAACAACATAAGCCAGAAAGCAGTGGAATGCATTTTTAAAGGACTAGAAGAAAAACAGTGTAAACTCGAAGTCTATGTCCTATGAAAATAACTTTCAAACATGAAGACAGACATTTACAGATGAGTAAAAACTGAGATAATTCATCACAAGTAGATCTGTATAAATAACATCAAATTAAGTTATTCAGTCTGAAAAAAAAATAGCACCAGATGGAAACTCAAGTCTAAATGAAGGAAAGAAAGGTGCCAAAAATGGTAAATATGTGAGTAAAATAAAAATGTCTTCTAGTTTTTTTTATATATTCTAAAAGGTAATTGATAATTTAAGTAAATCAAAACTATCAAACTAAAAGGCTTGTACACAGCAAAAGAAATAGTCAAGAAAATTGAAAAGCCGGCCTATGCAATGGAAGAATATACTTGCAAATCCTATATCTGATTAGGAGTTAAATCTAAAATATATAATGATCTCATATAACTCAATACCAAAATAAAACAAAAACAAAAAAATCTAATAATCTCATTTAAAAATGGACAAAGGACCTGAATAGACATTTTTCCAAAGAAAGTATTCAAATAGCCAACAGGTATATGAGAAGATGCTCGGAATCACTAATCATTAGGGAAATTCAGTCAAAACCACAATGAACCTTACACTTGTTAGAATGGCTATTATCAAAAAGACAAGAGATAAATAGAATCAGGGCGATGGAGAAAGGGAATCCTGTGCACTGTGGTAGGAATGTATATTGGTACAGTCACTATGGAAAACAGTATGGCAGATATAAATTAAAAGTAAAACTTCTGTATGATCTAGCAATTCAACCTCTGGGTACGTATCTCAAGGAAACGAAATCATTATTCAAAGGACTCTTTGTCAGCCCATGTTCATTGCAGCATCATTTACAATAGCCAAAACACGGGGTAAATATGTCCATCAGTGGATGGATGGATAAAAAATGTCACACACACACACACACACACACCACACTGGAATAACTATTCAGCCATAAAAAATAAAGAAATCCTACAATTTGTGACAACAGGGAGGGAACTTGAGGGCATTTATTCTAAATGAGGTAAGTCAGACGGAGAAAGACAAATACAGTATGATCTCACTTGTATGTGTATTGAAAAAAAAAAACTTAGAGAAAAAGAGATTGTTTGCAAAGGGGAGGGTGTGGGTGGGAGTGGGGAAACCGGGTGAAGGTGGTTAAAAAATACAAACTTCCAGTTACAAGATAAGTAAGTTCTGGGGAAGTAATGTACAACATAATTATGATAGTTAACAATACTTTATTGTATATTTGAAAGTTGCTAAGAGAATAAATCTTAAAAGTTCTTATCACAAGGAGAAAAAATGCAGTTATGTGGGGTAATGGGTATTAACTAAACTTGTGGTAACCACTTCATAATATATACATATATGAAGTCATTATGGTGTATACCTTAAACTTATACAATGTTATATGTCAATTATATCTCAATAAAACTGGATAAAAAGGAATAAATTTTATAATTTCTACAATCTCCAGAGAGTAGAGAAGGAAGGAAACTTTTCAGTTCATTTTGTAAGCATAGTATAATCCTCTTACCAAAACGAGGCAAGGCCATATGAGAGAACACTTTAGACTAATGTCTCATGCGGGTATATACAAAAAATTCCTTAAACATATTAACATATCAACTGTGGCAATATAGAGAATTGTGCACTGTGACTAAATGGGGTTTATTTTGGTAATTTATGATTGGTTTAATATTGAAAAACAATCAGTGTAATTATTTTAATAGAAGGAAAGAATTAAAATAAACAGTTATCTCAATAGATGAAAAAAAACAGTTGACAAAATTCATCACTCATTCATGATAACTTCAACATAAATGAATAGAAAAAAATTTTTCAATTTGATAAAGGATACCCACAAAATACCCCAATAAATAGACTCTATGGTAAAACATTTTCCTTAGTTATCTTAATACCAGCAATAAGGTAAGGATATACATTCTCACTCTGTTATTCAAACTTTATTAGAGATTCTAACCAGAGTAACTTGGTGAGGAATAAATATCATGGTGATTGGTAAGGAAGAAGCAAAATTCTATTTGTGGATGGCATTATTGCATAAATAAAAAGTAAGAAATCTACAAAAAAAAAGACTAGAATGGGTCACAATTCACAAATCAGTGTACCAGTTTAAATTATTTGTTCAATTTCCTGATTTTTATCATTTTACTACAAATAAATGTGAGTATATAGGATACTGTAATTTTATTGAACACTTACTGAATTATTTAGGGGTAAATGGATATAATGACTCAAAATTTCTGTTAAATTATTTAGAAAAAGTATATTTTTAACATTCAATTGATTTTGAAAAAAATATATTTTTTGCCCTCTTTTCAAATGGTTTAAGAACAGGAGAGAGATATAATAATAAAGCAAATGGAACAAAATAGAAATTAATGAGGGATATGTCTAAAGGCTGTGCAAATGTTTCTTGAACTGGTCTTTTAACTTCTCTGTAAGATTGTATTTTTTTCAAAATAAAGATTTGAGAAGCATCAAAATGTGTTTCTAGATTCATAGTATTACAATGGGAAAAAATGCCACTAAAATCTTTAAAACATTAAATACATAAGGATAAATTTAACAAATAGCGTGCAAAATCCTCATATTGAAAACTACATTTTTGAAAGGCATTAAGGATGACCTAAATAAATAAAATATATGCCACATGCTTGAGATGAAAGGCTTAATATTGTAGATGGCATCCTACTCGAAGTGAATTGTAGTTTAAATACAATACAAATTCCCAGCAGATTGATCAATTGATCTGTCTATCTAGTAGAAACAGATAAGCTGTTTCTGAATGTATATGGAAGTGCAAAAGACCCAATGAGCTATACAATCTTGTTAAAAAAACCAACAGTGCTGGAGAAGTTGCACTACTGGATTTCAGGATTGACTGGAAGCCACAGAAACTGAGAGATTATAGTGGAGGCATAAGGACACACAAACAGATCAACTGAATTGACTGATAAGAGTTTCCGGAAATAGATTTCCTATTTATATGATCGATCGATTTTTATCAGAGGTGCCAAAACAATCCAAAGGGGGAAAATGATTCTGGAACAATCAATAACCAAAGGAAAAATACAGTGGTATTTAACATCATGTACCATATTCTAAAATTAATTTGAGATAAATTGCAGTCCTAAATCTAAGAGATAATACTGTCAATCTTCTAGATAAAAATATGAGATATAACTTAGTTATACCTAAGAGGCAAAAAGCCATTAATCATAAAAGAAAAAATAATACATTAGGCATCATCAAACTTAGAAAGTTTTTAACAAAGTCACCATTAAAAAACAGCCACAGGGGTGCCTAAGTGGCTGAGTGGGTTGAGCCTCTGACTCTTGGCTCTGGCACAGGTTTGTGCGATGAAGCCCCACATAGGGCTCTGCGCTGAGAGCTGCTTGGGACTCTTTCTCTCCCTCTCTGCCCCTCTGCTTCTCTCTCTTTCTCTCTTTCTCTCTCTCTCTCAAAAATAAATATAAAAAAGAAAAGAAAGAGAAACAGCCACAGAATAGGAGAAAATATTTTGCAAAATGTGTTATCACACAAATATATGCATCTCAATAATGAAAAAGACCAATTAAAAAGATCAAAATGTGAACAGAAATGTATAAGGAAGTTATAAATTCATGAAGAAGTATTCAACATTATTAGACATTAGGAAAATATAGATTAAATCATAATAAAATAGCACTACATACCATTAGAATGACTAAAATTAAAACAACAAAAAGGTGACATTAACTATTGAGGAGGATGTAGAAAATTTCAGTTCTTATTCTTTTTCTTTTTTTTTTTTCCATTATTAGTCTATTTTTTGGTTTTGTTGTTTTAAATTTTTTTTTTTTTAATTTACATCCAAATTAGCGTACAGTGCAACATGATTTCAGGAGTAGATTCTTTAATGCCCCTTACCCATTAGGCCCATCTCGCCCTCCCACAACCCCTCCAGTAACCCTCAGTTTGTTCTCCATATTTATGAGTCTCCCTGTTTTTATATTACTTTTGCTTCCCTTCCCTTATGTTCATCTGTTTTGTCTCTTAAAGTCCTCATATGAGTGAAGTCATATGATTTTTGTCTTTCTCTAATTTCACTTAGCATAATACCCTCCAGTTCCATCCACGTAGTTGCAAATGGCAAGATTTCCTTATTTTTGATTGCCGAGTAATACTCCATTGCGCGCGCGCGCGCGTGTGTGTGTGTGTATATATATATGCACACTATATATATATATATATACACACACACACACACCACATCTTCTTTATCCATTCATCCATCGATGAACATTTGGGCTCTTTCCATACTTTGGCTATTGTCCATAGCACTACTATAAGAACATTGCATGTTCTTGCATGTGCATGTGGCCCTTTGAAACAGCACACCTGTATCCCTTGGATAAATACCTAGTAGTGCAATTGCTGGGGTGTAGGGTAGTTCCATTTTTAATTTTTTGAGGAACCTCCATACTGTTTTTCAGAGTGGCTGCACCAGCTTGCATTCCCACCAACAATGCAAAAGGGATCCTCTTTCTCCGCATCCTCGCCAACATCTATTGTTGGCCTGAGTTGTTAATGTTAGCCATTCTGACAGGTGTAAGGAGGTATCTCATTGTGGTTTTGATTTGTATTTCCCTGATGATGAGTGATGTTGAGCATTTTTCCATGTGTTGGTTGGCCATCTGGATGTCTTCTTTGGAGAAGCATCTATTCGTGTCTTTTGCCCATTTGTTTACTGGATTATTTGTTTTTTGGGTGTTGATTTTGATAAGTTCTTTATAGATTTTGGATACTAACCCTTTATCCGATTTGTTTGCAAATATCTTCTCCCATTCTGTTGGTTGCCTTTTAGTTTTGATGATTGTTTCCTTCGCTGTGCAGAAGCTTTTTATTTTGATGAGGTCCAGTAGTTCATTTTTGCTTTTGTTTTCCTTGCCTCCAGAGACATGGTAAGAAGTTGCTGTGGCCAAGATCAAAGAGGTTTTTGCCTGCTTTCTCCTTGAGGATTTTGATGGCTTCTTGTCTTACATTTAGGTCTTTCATCCATTTTGAGTTTATTTTTGTGTGTTGTGTAAGAATTTGGTCCAGGTTCATTCTTCTGCATGTTGCTGTCCAGTTTTCGCAGCACCACTTGCTGAAGAGACTGTATTAATTCCATTGGATATTCTTTCCTGCTTTGTCAAACATTAGTTGGCCCTATGTTTGTGGTCCATTTCTTGGTTCTCTATTCTGTTCCATTGATCTGAGTGTCTATTCTTGTGCCAGTTCCATATTGTCTTGATGATTACAGCTTTGTAGTATAGCTTGAAGTCCGGGATTGTGATGCCTCCTGCTTTGGGTTTCTTTTTCAAGATTGCTTTGGCTATTTGGGGTCTTTTCTGGTTCCATGCAAATTTTAGAATTATTTGTTCTAGCTCTGTGAAGAATGCTGGTGTTATTTTGATAGGGATTGCATTGAATATGTAGATTGTTTTGGGTAGTATCGACATTTTAACAATATTTGTTCTTCCTATCCATGTGCATGGAATCTTTCACCATTTTTTTGTATCTTCAATTTCTTTCAAAAGCTTTCTATAGTTTTCAGTGTATAGATTTTTCACCTCTTTGGTTAGATTTATTCCTAGGAATTTAATGGTTTAGTTCTTATTCTTCATGAGAAGAAGTGTAAGATGATACAGCTACTTTAAAAAATGATTTTGCAAGTTCAAGTAAAATTAAATGTACATATATAAACATATATATATTATAGTGTATATTATGTATATGAATGAATGTGTGTATGTATATGTGTGTGTGTGTGTGTGTGTGTGTGTACCCGTGCACGCACACACACACACACATACACCCAATAGCTCCATTCCTAGATATTTGGACAAGAAATAAAAACCTGTGTCCACCAAAGGATGTGTAAAAAAAAAAAAACAACTTTAGAGATGATTCATTTATCGTAGCTAAAAACTAGAAGCTATCAAATTATCCATTAACAAGGAATAGATAAACAAAATGTGCCATATCTGCACAACAGAATTCTGCTTGAAAATTCAAAAAGAAACAGAATACTGATATGCCCCAAAAATATGAGTGAATCTCAAAAACATAGTGTGACAAAAGTCCCTCTTAGAAGAATATATAATATATAATTTCAGTAATCTGAACTTCTAACACAGGTGAAATTAATGGGGAAAGAGTTCAGAAGAGTGACCACTTTTTTGGAACCTCTAGGAAGGAGCACAAGAGAATGTGTGAGGAAGTGAAAAGACCTTGTATCTTTACGGGAAGTAAATATATTTGTCAAAACTCATTGCTTATACTGGAGATCTGTACATTTCACTATATGCAAATTATACTCCAATATTTTTAAAACATAATTTTTAAATGGTCTATAAAAGAGAAAAGAGGAAGAAACTTATCTTTGGAGTGATGAGCATAGATGTGTAGATTAAGTTTGATGCGTCAACCATGTACTTACTGGCTTTGGCTAATGCTCTTTACATATAGCTTATATTTATTAGAAATATTTCAATCAACCTCTTTCATCTGATTAGCTTATAGACAGACTAAGATCTCACCATTCATTTGTTAAAGTGTTCTAGACGATTTCTTATTCAGCTGATTGCTAAATGATTTAGAAATTGGCATGTGTATATTCTAGTTAGAGAAAGCGTGTCATCTTTTCTATATAATAATAAGCTATATAGGCAATGTCAAGAATGTATCAAAATGCTTCAGTAGAAAATAGATATAGGAACTGTATCATACTGATTTGGTACCTTATTGATATTCTATTTCTCATCCATCTATGGAGTTAAATAAAGGTTTTACTCTCTGCTGGAACTGAAATAAGACAAATGCATGTGAAACTTTAGACTTTCATGAATTCTAAAAAAAATTAGTAATGCTTTGGGGTGCCTGGGTTCAATTGGTTAAGTATCTAACTCTTCATTTGGGCTCATGTCCTGATCTCACAGTTCGGGAGACTGAGCCCTGCGTTGGGCTCCACACTGACAGCACAGTACCTGCTTGGGATTCTGACGGTCTCTCTCTCTCTCTCTCTCTCTCTCTGTGCCCCTTTCCCATTTTCACTGTTGCTCACTCTCTCAAACAAACAAATAAACAAACATTACAAAAATTTTAATAAATTTATTAAAAAGGGGCATTGATATATTTTTGTGTGTGTGTCTATGTTTTATAGATAGCAAGGTGCAGGAGGTGCAAATAGAAAATCAAGGAATAATTTAGTTAGATGTTTCCTCAATATCCACATGTAGAAAAATCTATTAATAAATAAAAACAGGCCCTGAAAATAGAAAGTGATTGATTTTAATGTAATAATAATATGGCTTTAAAAGAGAAAACTGGTAAAAAAAAAACATTATAAATAATTATTAATAACAATTTAAAGTGAATACTTCTGCATATTGATAAAATTTATAATATATTGTGATTTTATTTCCTTCATTTAAATACCTTTAGTATAGACTTACTTTTCTAGAATACAAGATTTTCATAAATTACTGTATGTAAAGAGTACTAATAAAATTTATTTTATCTACACATATTTAACTTGAGATTAAGTTAATCTAGTTTTGCTCTGTGAAATCATGACCTCAGTTCTGATCATTTGCAAGATAATTTTAATGGAACATAAAATTTTGTCATTTCAAATTTTTAATTCTTTTTCCTTAAGAAAAGAAAATGACTATGAAGGAGAGTGCATTGAATGTTAAAAGAACATCTACCTTTTCATTTCATTGTTGGCAGTTAGCCCAGTTCTTTTGAAGGACTTAATAATTTTGTTTCCTGATGATGCCTAGAGGTGAAAAGAGACAGTGCCTAGTGGTTCAAAACAGTTTGAATGAGGTAATCAAACAGCACTGGAAAATGATCTTCTATCCGTGGTGACATACTACTGGGAATTCTAAAGGAGTTCACCAAAGAAAAGATTTTATAATTAAATTATCATTTAATCCCAATTCTGTACTTATTCATTCATTTTAAGTCAGTAGTGACAATGGGATCTCTCATGGTATTTCATCAGTTGAAGAGAGAAAAAAAAAATAATACCTTAAGGATAATGTGTAAAAGAAGTTAAATTGATGCATGCACATTTTGGTGTTTAGATGCTTCATGGAGTTCATTGTTTCTTTTCAGAAATATGAGATGACATCAGATACGTGGCTCTCCAAACAGGTACGGCACAGGAGGTTGCTTTATGTTGCATTTTGGCCATTGTGCTCATTCTATTTATCCAGTGGCTGTATAATAATATTCTCTCAAAAGTTACCTCAGTAATATGACTTTAAGGCTTTGCTGTGTTTGGCTAAGTGAATCTTTTCCATTAAAATATTTATGACTTGGCCTTTCTGTGACATCATTTATGAAAAGGCTAGTTCCTTTTTTTTTTTTTTTTAAAGAAGGTAAGTTACAGAGTAACTACTAGGATCCATTTTCAGGATCATTCATATAAGTAAACTTTTGTGTAAATGAAAGAAGAAAAAGTTGTGACCCATTAAAGCTGGAAATTGTCAGTATTGTTCAAATTTCCCAGAAGATTGACCAAACCTCCACATATATTGGGTATGTGGACATTGTTTAGATAGATGCTTCTTTCCATAGATGTATCCTAGATCATGATGCTAGTTTGTGACATACTTGGGGCTGGAATCCAGACCATAATAGAATAACTACTAAATGTCCCCACAACATGGTCTCATACCAGACATTTCAGAAGGAAACACAAGCAGAGTATCCAAATATGGCTGAACCCATTTTACTACTGACTCCATTACTGTTTTTTTCTTTTCTTTTCTTCCCTTTTTTTTTTTTTTTCGCAAAAGGAAGTGTTTTGTTTGGTTTGCTTTTGATTTTTGTTCTTTGCAGTGATCTTTTATATTCTCTCCTGAAGTGTCATACACATCTATGGTTTCAGTGACCACCCAGGTATTGAGACCTCTAGATGTATAGCCCTGGGCAGCTCACTTGGCTGAGTTCTCAAACATCCAAATCCATGCTTGGAAACTTCTCCTAAGTCTGTAAAAGTAACTGCACACTCCACAGGTCCACAGTGGACATATTTCCCTTCTCGTGACTATATGCATTCTTTTCATCATAGGAGTCAAGGACATAATTACCCATCCAACTATTAAAAATTGGAAACCTAGCAGTCATTCTTAAACTTTTCCCCATTCTTTTCTGCACATATTATTCATCACCAAGTTCTTCAATTTTACATCAGAAGATCTCAAGTCAATTTACTTTACTCCGATTCACAAACAGCATCCAGGATCAATCTGCTGGTACTGCAGCACCTCTCTCACTGCTAAACACTCAACCCCTCGGGCACACGCCAGTCTGTTCACCACACTGCAGGCTGGCTGAGGGACCTGTGCACAGCGTGCATTTTGGTGCCTCTAGCCACGTCACTGTCACACTCCCACTCTCACAACTGGAACGATTCTTGTTGATTCCTTCTCCATTGTGGCACATTAGCACTCATACTACAAGGTTTGGTATGAACCTTTCCTCTGAACAGAATTCTCTCAACTACTTTCTTTTGTGAAGCCTGATCGTTTTTCAAACCTCAGCTTAAATCACCCACTTAAAAAATCACCTCCTCCAACCACCATAACCAAATTCCATTTCTTAATAAGAGTTATTTGAAAGTCAAGTGTAATCTTTTTTGTGATACTTACACAATTATTTCTGTGAACTTTTTCCTAAATTCACAAGGGCAGGAGGAATATTCATCCTTTGTTTCCCATTATAAACTAAATGCCTAATACAGAGTCTGGTTATAACAAAATTTCCATAAATACTTGGTGAATAAATAAAGAAAAAGAAGGTCTGTAAATAAGCTAAAACTTTTCTTGTTTGAAGCATAGGCATACCAAATCTACAGCTAGATAGATAAATAGATATTAATATGGACTACTTAATCTTCATGAAATTGGAGGAAAAAACCCAACTTTGGTCTTATAGTCAGTAATGGACTTTCTTAAGTTAGATACTGAAAATAATAACAATGAGAAACAACATCATAATGGATATTGATATATTCTGAATTGTACTGTATTATTAAACCTATTTTGCTATCATTTTTATTGCCAGTGACATTCATAATAGTCTGACATGTATCAACATAATGTATGCTCTTTTGGAATTATGTTATCTACATTTTAAATCCAAAATTTATGAATGTTTAATAGAAACTTTTTTTAAAGCAAAGAAACTAGTTATCAATTATTCAGTAAAAAAAAAAAAATGCAGGTGGTAGTTTGTCACAGTTGAGGTTTTCTCTAGAAGTTCTTAGGGAATTTTATAAAATATTTAAAATTTGATGAAATTTAAAGTATGAGACTGATAGTATTGAGATGAACCAAATTTCTAAGACAACTAGGAATTAAGTATAATCATCATATGCTCACTTTCTGGATAGTAGGAAGAACAGAGAGAATGTGGCCTGGCTTTCAAGAGGCTTGTGATAACCCATGTACAAAACTATTGGTCAAGAAATAGAGTTTGGTATCCCCAATCCATTGTTCTGTGTGTCATAAACATTGACTTGCTTACAATCATAAAAGTAGACAGTGAAATAGGCTCCATTTCCATTATTTGATTCTAGGAAAAGGTTGGCATAGTGCCCTATTTATACGTAGATATTGCCTCATGGTGAAGGGTTTTAAGCCCAGCAATGCATTTAGGAATATAGTCTCCATCTGCTCCTTTGCTGAACCATTTATAAGGCATTAGAATTGGAAAGGGGTTGGGGGTGTGGGGTAGACAAATATAAAAAGGAGAATTCTCAGATAATCCTGTACCTTAAAAAGGCAATTTACTTTTGGAGCAAATCACAAGGAGAGAATAGGGAAGGAGCTCATAAGTTGGAGCAAATGTGGGTAGAATGATATATATATAATAAATATTTTGCCTGTTGTAAACAGCATTCATCTATCCAATTATGAGTTGGACACCTACTGGGTCCTAGGCAATAAAGCTAAAAAGATAAAATTATAAACTTAGTTTAATTATTACTTGCCTAGTGAAAGAAGCCAACCATATAATAGAATGCATTGAATGTCATGATAGAGATAAATACAGTGTACTTGTTAGAATCTCTAAGGAGAGATTTCTTAACTACGAGACACTCTCTAACCAGGGAAATTTGGTAATGGTTTCTGTTCCTTGAGTTTAAGAAAAAAAAAAAAGAGTAAGATTCAGTACAAAAAGCAAAACAAAAACGTTGTTCCAAGCAGAAGATGTTTCATGTACAAAGGCAAAAGAGAGATTCCAGAGGGCAAGAGAGGGAACCTACAGAATTATTGACTCTATCATAGTTGAAAGATGTGATTCACTCAGGTATCTTGTCAGTATTTATTATATACCTAGCAATGCAATGTTTTCATCCTTGAACTGTATATTCCTTCAGTTTTACATTTTTACATATGTCATATATTTTCATGAGTGTCCATGAAGTAGAGAAGAAAAATATTAGCCTTATATCTCTATCAAGGGAGGTTCTCACTAATAAAGCTGAAACCAGACTCTTGATTATGAAAATAGTTACTAATTTACTTATTCAAGTAAAATAAGTAAATAATTATTAAGCACAATTTATATAACAGTCATTATCTAGGTGCTGGAGGTAGAGCAGTGAAGAATTCAAGGGTCCTCCCTCATGGAGTTTACATTCCTGAGGAACTTCACCTACTTGCCTATCTACTTGCCCACCTGCATACATACACGCATATACAAAAAAAATGCATACGTACCTGAAATAAAATATGTTGGATACTGTTAGGTACTATGGAAAAAAAAAAAACAGAAGTAGGTAAAAGGAGATGAGGGATTCAGACAGAGTTGGCTGATCTGGCTTCTAAGATCACCCTTTGTATGGGGTAATGGGAAAACACCTCACTGTTAAGGTGATACAGAGCCAAGATATGAAAGAGATAAAAGAAAGAACCAGGCAGAATAAAAAGTGCAAAGGCCCTGGAGCAGGATCATGCACAATGAGGAAGCAGGAGAATGAAAGGAGATGAGATCAGAAAGAGAGTAGAGGGCCAGATCATCTGAAAGGGTTTATAGGGCATTTTAAAGACCTGCAAAAAAAGTAACCATAGCAAAAGTCTTTCTTTTACCGGATGTATAATCACTGTCACTAATCCAACAGGAAAGAACTGAATGTTTTTCAGACAAATCCATTTTCTTAATGTTTCCCCTGGAGCAAAAAGAAAGCAGTCTATATGCATAGCTTCCGTCATTTAATTTTCAGAAAATAATTCTATTGATGTAACATGCCACTTAGAGCTTAATTAAAAAATCATCAAATGGACATTTGTATTTGTGTATTTTTGGATTTTCAATGGATTCCTTCCAATTTTGCAGCCTTTTAATTTCAGCGTTTCAGTACATTTATATATGCATCAACAGAAATGTATGTTCGAGTAACTAGAGTGGCTGGGTGAAATATTTCAGAAAAAAATATGTTAGATGTTGTTTGGTTTTTGTAAGCCAGTCATTAAAGAATTTGTTCTGGTAGAGTCAAAACAAAGAGACAGAAAGGACATTGATGGTGCTTCCAGGGAGTGGGGTAGGGAGGAATGGGCAGTTACTGTTTAATGGACACAGTTTCTAGTTGGGACACATGAAAATTTTCTGAAGATAGATGGTGGTGGTGCATTCACATTATTTTTAAAATAATTTGACCGTTTTGCAAACAAAAGTCCAATACCATCTTGATGTCATCACGTGCACTTCTGTTTTTAGAATGAGGAGCCAGTGTTTTCTAGAGACGGCAGCACATTCTTTATGACAGTTCCTGTTAAGCAAGGGGGCCGTGGAGAATTTCACCACATAGCGATGTTTCTTGTCCAGGTACGTGCTGGCTCCTTTCTGTGTTTGGTTTCATTGCTGTCATACTCATGAAGGTACAATTCTTAGGGCATATTCTGAACCTACAGTTAATGCCTATGAAATCCAGGAATACATTTAACCCAAGGACTAAGTTCTAGAAAGAGGATCCCCCTCCATAACTATAAATTCAAACTATACTTTCCCACATAATAGTCTCAACACTCAAGAGAATTTAGTGAGCCATAATATATGCTAAGAGACTTGGGCCTTGGATTAGAGAGAATAGAATACATGAAAATTACCCAACCCCTACTTTCAGAGATTGGAGGACAATTTAGAGAAAATTTTTCATTTAACAAATATGTATATTCCCTATTTTGTGTAAGCAGTATTTTCAAGGTGCTATAAATGTTTTAAATATTTGAAGCAAACTAATTTCTGGGGCACCTGGGGGGCTCAGTTGGTTAAGTGTCTGACTCTTGCTTTAGGCTCAGGTCAGGATCTCACCGTTCATAAGTTTAAGCCCTAGGTTGGGCTCCACACTGTCAGTTGCAGCATCAGAATACTTGGTATTCTCTTTCTTTCTCTCTCTGGCCCTCCCCGTCGGATGTGCTCAGTTTCTCTCTTTCAAAATACATAAACGTAAATGAATGAATGAATGAATGAATGAATGAATAAATAAATAAATAAATAAATGCTTGAAGCATACTAAATGTCCATCAAAAACTGAATACTTGAATACTTTATGGTAACCCCCCACAAGGAAATACAATGCATATTTGAAAAACCAGGATAAAATGTATTGTCAATGACACAGAGTCTGTGCTATATTTTTATAGACTTTCCAATAAAAATAAGGAAAGGGTTATTTTTCTTTTAAATTGCAAATGAGTTAGCAGACCATACAGTTTTATCCAATTATTTAAAAATGGGAGAATTCACAAATGGTTTAAATGTGACAAGGTTAATGAGTCAATTTGAATGTAATGGTCAATAACAAACATTCAGGAGAACTGGTTTCCTTCAAAATCAAATAAATAAACATCCTAGTCTCAGGCAAAAGATAATTTATAAAGGCAAAGGATGTGGATAAATTGGAATCCTCTGTGAGAGTTTACAAACAAACTAGCCAAGAATCAATTTCACACTTACAAAATATAGAGTAAATATAAATGTGCCAAAAGATCCCTAAACAACCTGTCTACATTTATGTTGTTAGACCTTCACAAGCCTTGTGCAAATTCTCAAACTTGTATCATAATCTATATACATATTTATATGCAGCAGCTCAGTGCCTTGAATTCTCAAAATCTTATGTCGGTAGTTTAAAATTTAACACATGTCTAAGTTCTGTACCTATTAAAACAACTGCCATGACTTTAATTTGAATTAAAGCCAAAATAAGTAATTTGGAACATATGTAATTTTCACAATAAAGATGTAGATTAATTTTCATAGTATATCATTTAAGTTGGAAAAATAGGTTATAGACTATAATATCTCATTTATGTTTGAAATAAATGTATCTATATATGCCTAAACTTTTTGATGATTTTATATGTATTAAAATGATTATATCAGACAGCACTAAGGGGGCTATTTTTTTTTTTTTTATGTAAACTGGAAGAAGTTTCACTAGCAAATTATTCTACCTGATTAACTTTTGCTAGCTAATTATAAATTTTGTTATCATAAATACTAGATCTTTTGGTCAAAAATAATATATCACACTATAAGTGTGGGTGCGGGGCTCAAACCCACTAAACGCAAATGTTAACACTGACTGTGACATTTTATTAAATTTTTAATGTTTATTTTTGGGAAGGAAAGAGAGAGAAGCAAGGGAGGAGCAGAGAAAAACAGGGAGACACAGAATCTGAAGCAGGCTCCAGGCTCCGAGCTGTCAGCAATAGAGCCTGATGCGGGGCTTGAACTCACAAACCTCGAGATCATGACCTGAGCTAAAGTCAGACACTCAACTGACTGAGCCACCCAGGCACCCCATTTTATTAAATTTTTAAACCACAGTATTTTATATTCACAAAACTGTGTGAAAACCCAGGTTGTCCAAATTGCATACAAATTGTAAATACAGCAAATGATAGGGAAAGATGTATAATACACCATTATATATACAATTCCAAGAAGACAATCTATTTAACAAATTAAGGAGATAAATAGTGTCTTTTAAAAAGTGTTGCATTGGAAGGGAATGGGAGGTGCTAATGCTGGCCTGTAGGAATTGAGACATTTATGAACCAACAGAAGTTTCTTTATAAGCCTTGGGAAGAAATACCTTCTTCCCCCAATCAAAACAGCCTGACATGCAGTCTAATTCATTATTCCTGAAGTGTTCAGAACAACTTCATAGAGTGGATGTGTTTACTTTGTTCCTCTTCTATATGAAGATTATAACAAAGCTTTCATTGAAGTAGAAAAGATTTTGATCTATTCCGGTTGCAGTTCAGATAATTTGTGGCTTGCCTCAGTGAGAAATAAACATGACTGCACTATTATTTATGGATGTTTTGGCAATGTGGATAAAGTTAATCTACTTTGTTAATGAGTTAGAGGTCAGTGGTTAGATAAATGTAAGTTATACCTAAGTTTATACACAGACACAATCTTAGTAAACAGTTTGAATTCCTTTCCCTCAAAAAAAAAGTTTTTAAAGTTTTTATTTATTTTTGAGAGAGAGAGAGAGAAAGAGGGAGCATGAGAAGGGGAGGGGCAGAGAGAGAGGGAGACACAGAATCTGAAGCAGGTTCCAGGCTCCAAGCTGTCAGCACAGTGCCTGATGCGGGGCTCGAACCCACTAAATGCAAGATCATGACCAGAGCTGAAGTCGGATGCTTAACCGACTGAGCCACCCAGGCTCCCCCACCTCAATTTTTTTAAATAGTTTACAAAAAAGGTCTTTTAAGAATCCTCTAAGATTATGATATTGACACATATATATGCTATGAAAATCTTAGAATTCGAAGCTGAATTAACTCATTTAAAATCAAACACAGTCTCCTCACCTCACACATCACACTGTAAATAAATTTGTATATATAGGTATTTCTAATTCCTTTTAACATTGAAAAATATTTAATTTTCTTTTGAATATTGCAATCAAAGCACATGTATGGATTTGTAGTATTTTAAGAATAATGTATAAGAATTCTTATATTATTTATTATATTCTTAATGTTTAATATTAGTCTCCAATGTCATTTTAATAGCTGTTCAACATTCTGCTAAATAGGTTTAGTATACTCTATTTAAATGAATCAATTTTAATCAGCATTAAAGTTACTCTAATTTTGATATGAGAAATTACTCAGAGGTAAACATTCATATGCATAAGTATTTATTTATGATTATTACCACAAAAATATATTTTAAGATATCAGAGATATGTAGGCAAAGTGTATGTGTACATACGTTTTTAAGTTTTGCTATGGAGTGGCAAATTGGCTCTCCAAAAATAGTGTAATCACTTAGAGTCTAAATAGTAATGCATATACCAACATTGATGATTTTTTACACTCTTTCTTCCTTGACCTGCTGCCAGTGAGGAGGAATGATGAGAACAGAGTTTGACAGCCAACCAGCAGGATGAGCACCCTTTGATGCTTAGCTATATTTGAGAGCTTCCTCACTGACTGAAAATGTATTTATCTGTATGAAGTATCTCACTAAATGAAGTTAGTAATTTTCTCCAAACATTTTGCTCTCTTTGACAATGAGTAGGTAGATGGAAACTATTAATTGGAGACTAGGCTATAAAATTAGCCTTTCAGGCTATTTTCGTTAAGAGGGTGATGGTTGTCATTACACATATTTTAGTATTCATTTTTCTCATTTACAAAGGCATTCCTTACTAATTTCAAAAAATAAAACTAGAAAGAATTTATGTTTCCCTCCTTTTAGACAAGATTATAATTTTATGTTAACTATAGAATTTCATAGTTTAAGTTCTAATTATAAAGCATACTTTTCCCATAATGCTACATAATTTTGAGAAACAGTTCTTTAGAAGATTAATATTTAGTTGACTGGATGTAGATAGTTAACCAGTATAATTCAGTGTTTAATTCAGTGGCAGTTTGTTGTAACTATATCTGTCACTATACAAAAAGCTAGTTTATATTATGGATCCTTTATTTAGTTTTGATTAACAGACTTGGAGTTCCTGCATCAAAAGTAAGATATTTGTAAACTCATATATATATGTATACACACACATATAAACTCATACATATACACATATATGTGTGTGTGTGTGTGTGTGTATATATATGTATATAAATTTATTTCTAGATTACTTTCCATATGAATATGTGATAACAGAATTTCTCTACTTTCATAAGTTACCTTAAAGATAATATGAATAAAAATAAAAACTGGCTTTTCTAAAAATCTATAAAGTAATTGCTCTTTTGAGTAAAATATACACTGTGCAGTATTAATATCAGTTTATGTGGTTCTTGAGTCAAACAATGATGCAAAACTTCTTTCCCTCAGAACATTAGACTTGCAATTGCTTCACAAGTTTTCTCCTACCTCTCTCTCCACAGCAATCCTCATATAGACCTTTAACTTCTGAATTGCCTTGTCTGGAACTCTAATATCCTGCATTTGCTGTAATGCAGGCTGCAGTTAAGTAAAAAGGTTTTTGCCAAAGACATGGCTACCTTTTTTCTCTCAGATATGGAGTAAGCAGAGTTTCAATCATGCTAAGTGGTTCAGATTCATAAATGAAAGGAACTGCCCTGTCATCTTCCTAAATTGTGTTAAATGAAAAATTATATATGTTGGTGAATCCATTCTCTTTCTCTACGCAGCAATACAAAGTTTTGCTCATGAGAGCTGATGATTTCACTTGGAACAATTTTAAATGCCATTATTCATTACAAAAACTGTAGAAAATGGCATGCCCCCAATTCACAATTCTATCACCTAATCAACCCAATAATTTTTTTTTTCATTAAATTTCACTGCTGTATCTGATTAGGACATTGTCTGAAAACAATTAGCTCACCTCGTGTGATAAATAGTAAATTATAGCATGCTATTTTAGGCACTATATCACTTATTTAGAAACTGTAGAAATTAAACAGAATTTAATATAAGAAATTTGAATGAACAGTGTGTAATCAGGCAAAAAGCACATATATTATGAAATTTTCACTGATACCAATCTTCCAAATTTTTAAATAGAAATACAAGATTAATATTTAACTTTTCTAAGTAAGAGAAAATCTATACCAATTTGAAGAGAGGTAATCTGATTTCTAATGGTGTCTAATACCTTATTCTCAAATTTTATTTGGCAATAAAAACACTTGATCTGCATCCTAGATTTCCATCCCACTAATGAATGAAAATCATTAGTTGTATCGCCATTTAGTCTAAAATTAAAAGTGAAATATGAGTTTAAAGTACATTGCCATGTTGCCCTTGTCAAAAGTCCACTATGCTTTCATATTTATCATCATTTTTTGTATTCTACCAAGTTAATATAATAGAGACCATGGTTGCATGGAAAGAATTATTACTGCGCAGTGAGAATGATTCTTCTTTCCTCTTTGTTCAGTTATCTTAGCTGTGATTGTCTTTGGAAAGTGGACTGAAAACTAACTGAGATACAGACACCCTTCGGGAAGATTAGTCAAGTTCCTTGATATTTATTTTGAACTCACTGTATGAGCCATATACCATAGTTTGATTTGATTTAGGATTATTTACCTCCAGTCCAGATCAAATGCAATATGCCCGCTGATGCAATATAATCTGATATGCAGTAGTGGAGAATAGTTGAGTCTTAACGACTATAACTGTAGAACTATAAAAGACAGGCTATGCTCTTATATGTGAAATGAAGTTGCACTTATTCCTCAGCCCAGATTTGCCCTCGTGGATATAAAGTGAGCAAAGCGATTACAGATGCTTGAAGTGAAATCTAAAAATTGTGAGGTTGGGGCGCCTGGGTGGCGCAGTCGGTTAAGCGTCCGACTTCAGCCAGGTCACGATCTCGCGGTCCGTGAGGTCGAGCCCCGCGTCAGGGTCTGGGCTGATGGCTCAGAGCCTGGAGCCTGTTTCCGATTCTGTGTCTCCCTCTCTCTCTGCCCCTCCCCCGTTCATGCTCTGTCTCTCTCTGTCCCAAAAATAAACGTTGAAAAAAATAAATAAATAAAAATAAAAATTGTGAGGTTGTTGTTAAGGCTTCCAACAAGAAAACTTTTGGTCCTAAGTTAGAAGAAAAATATTTTTATGCTGGATGCATCATTGAAATGAATAATGTGTAATTTTTAATATTGGGTACACTGTGTTCAGACATTGTCTCAAAGCATTGAGTTTTGCTCATGATAACTTGCACTTTTTAATTTTTTTTAAGTATTTTTTTAAGTTTATTAGCTTGAGAGAGAGAGAAAGAGAGAGTGTGAGCAGAGGAGGGGCAGAGAGAGAGGGAGAGAGAGAGAGTCCCAAGCAGGCTCTACACTGTCAGTGCAGAGCCCCATTTAGGGCTCAAACTCACGAACCATGGGATCATGACCTGAACTGAAATCAAGAGTCAAACTTAATTGTTTGCTTAACCGACTGAGCCAGCCGGGCTCCCCACTCATGATCACGTTTAATGTGGACACTCTTCTATCCTTGGATACATACCTACAAATAACAAAATTTTCTGAAAAAAATGGAGAAAATATAATCAAGCTAGAAATCTTGAAACCAAGGCATCTCTAGATATGTTCAAATAATAGAGCACAATTTCTGTACCTTTCAATGTTTTGAGATATTGTTCATCTTAAAATTGGGCACCAAAGATGCACTAAAACCTTAAGCTGTTAGTATTCTGTCCTTGGCTCATTCAAAGCAACGTCTGATCATGACTACTGGAATCCAAAGTTATAATCAAGAAATCATAGGTTTGGGGTGTCTGGCTGGTTCAGTTGGTTAAGTATTCTTCTCTTGGATTTTTGTTCAGGTCATGATCGAATAGTTCGTGAGTTCAAGCCCTGCATGGGACTCTGCACTCACAACGCAGAGCCTTCTTGGGATTCTCTGTTTCCTTTCTCTCTGACCCTCCCCTACTCATGGCTTTCTTTCACTCTCTCTTTCAAAAAATAAATCAACCTAAAAAAAAGTGTAAGTTACACAAAGGAGGCAGAACTGCATATTTAAACTGTATTTTAAAATACTATTAACTTTATGCCAGCAAATTTGAGAACCTAAATGAAATAAATAAATTCTAAAAAAAAAAAACAAACATATTTAAGAAACAATGTGATTGTCCCATAATATTAAGGAAATGGAACAGCATTTTAAAACAGTGTTTTCAGGGGCGCCTGGGTGACTCAGGTTAAGGGTCTAATTTCAGCTCAGGGCATGATCTCGCAGTTCGTGAATTCGAGCCCCATGTCCGGCTCTGTGCTGACAGCTCAGAGCCTGGAGCCTGCTTCAGATTGTCTGTCTCCCTCTCTCTCTCTGCCCCTCCCCTGCTCACACTCTGTATCTCTTTCTCTCTCTCTCTCAAAAATAAATGAACATTAAAAAAAAATTAAACATTTTCACATCAAGTACAGGTGGTTTTGAAAACTGGGGTCTACCAAAATTCAAGATGCACTTAAAATGTATAGAAATATATTCAAAAAGGAGAAAAAGATGGAATATTTTTTGATAAATTCAATGATACAGATATCATCTTATAACCAAAATCAAATGAAGACAGTATGGGAAAGGACAGTTACAGGTCACTTAAGAACTTCTAAACCAAGTAGTGGCAAACTGAATTCTTCAATGGATTTAAAAAAATACTGTTATTTTTCACAGAAGAATGCTGTTTGCTTAAAATTTAAATATCTGTGATATAATTCACTTCATTTTCATCTACATGAAAAAATATAATAATCTTAATAGATGCAGAAACAGCCTCCAATAAATTCCACAAATCCATGTTCAAAAACCTTACAAATTTAGGAACAAAAACAATTTCTTTATGCTGATAAAGGCATTCACCAAAAGCTTAGGTTATGTAGCATAGTCTATACTGTGGAACATTGTTACATTCCTTTTAAAATTCAACATTGAAACTTTGTATATTGACAGATGGTAAGTAGACTTAACCTGGGGATCACTTCTTAATGTGTGCAATATTGAAGCACTATGATGTACACCTGAAATTATAAGATATTTTATGTCAATTAAACCTAAAGCAAAAATAAATGAAATTAAAAAAAATAAAAGCACTGAGACAAGGAATCACAGTGAAGTACCTTGAATATGCACAAAACCAAGTATGATTTTTTTTTAATACCACCTAAGAAAGAAAGAAAGAAACAAGCTTGACAGACCCATCTCTTGGAATATTGTGGTGAAGGGAAAGGTAGAAACTAGAAACTGGTGATAGAAATTAAGGACCCCCCAGGGAAAAAATGTATATCTATATATATACACATATATATTAGCTACATACACACACACACACACACACATATACATATAGGCTGTCAGAAAACGCGTATCTACTCCTAATGGTGCTACCTTGGGGTGCTTGAGAAACAAGTTCTTAGGGTACTAGAGATAGCATTCCTTAGGGATGCAGCTCCTTAGGGTACTAGTAATAGAAGTTTAGTGGCTCACCTAATCTTTCACCACTATTAGGCATCTATATCCTAGGAAATTCAAGATTTTCATAAAGAAGAAAATATGGCTGGCAGTAGACATGCAGTTACTATGTGAGGTAAACAGAAAGTGAGAATAAAAAAAAATATTTAATAGATAAAGCTACCCCTCTCCCAAAATCAACTATGAAGTAGAAGGATCCAGTAGTATAATACTCCCCAAATAACTAAGTATCACTAAATAAGCACTTGTAGATATGAAATTATCAAATGTGAAATTCAAAACTCAGAAAAGCCTTCATAAAGTATAAAGAAAAGTTGTAACCCAAAAAGTAACAGATTTCAGGAAGAATATTGAAAAAAAAATAGTACAAAATCGTAAGAAACTAATGGAAAGATGACCAAGGGTAAATAAATATTGCCAAAAATATACTAGTGGTTATCAGGAAGAGAGATAAAAATAAGTAAATAAATGAAATAAAGTAGAGAGGATCAGAAGTAGCTAAGACAGGAAAATAATATGCAACTGATATTTAATTGGGTTTCTTAAAGGAGAGAAGCAGAAGACTGGAAGAAAGGCAACATTAAAACTATAATCCAGGGGCACCTGGGTAGCTCATTCAGTTGAGCCTCTGACTTTGGCTCAGGTCATCAACTTTGGGGTCCGTGAGTTCCAGCCTCGTGTCAGGCTTTGTTCTGACAGCTGAGAGCCTGGAGCCTGCTTCAAGATTCTGTGTCTCCCGGGGCACCTGGGTGGCTCAGTCACTTGAGTGTCTGACTTCAGCTCATGTCATGAGATCACAGCTTGTGAGTCCAAGCCCTGTGTTGGGCTCTGTGCTGACAGCTCGGAGCCTGGAGCCTGCTTCGGATTCTGTGTCTCCCTCACTTTCTGTCCCTAACCCACTCACATTCTGTCTCTGTCTCTCTCAACAATAAATAAATACTAAAAAAAAAAAAAAAAAAAAGATTCTGTGTCTCCCTCTCCCTCTCTCTGTTCCTTCCCCACTCGCACTCTCTCTCTCAAAAATAAATAAAGATTAAAGAAAATTAAAAACCATAATCCACAACAAATCAGAACAACAGAAATGGTCAAGAAACAAAAGATAACTGTGAGAGGGATAAGAACATTATTGAAGTTGTTAATATAATGATAACATGTAAAACTAAAATAAAAACCTAGCACTGGATTTAAAAACATTTTTAAAAATTACTAAAAGACTTCCTACAAAAAAACTCATTAAATATGACATCCATAATGAATATATAAAATATGATGGAGGTTTTTAAAATAGTTTTATAAAAGAGGTTTATAAAACAGTTATACCCAATAAATGTAATTTGGCTTAATTTATGTACTACAATTAAAAAAAGTTTTTCATATTGCTTCTTGAAATTCATGCAATTCAATCTTTTTGCAAAATACACATTTAAGAAAAAAGGATTTAGAAAGGGTAAATCCTAATGCTAGACAAGAGAATTTTCATGCTGCAAAGCATTAAGAAGACCAAAAGAAGATACTTTATAATGTTCAAGGGTGCAAATCACAAAGAAAGTATATTAGTTAAAAATGTATCCACATCTTGGATAGTATAGTCACCACCTTCATAAAGTAGATATGCACAAAAAGTACTTGATATGTGGAAACTTCTTTTACCTTCCTCAATCCAAAGTGAATTATATGATGTTCATATACATATATATATACACACACATATATATATGCATATATATATGTTCATATATACACATATATATTGTTATATATAATATATTGTGTTTTTATATTTTATTATATTAACTATATTATTACATATAATATAGATTTTATTTTATAAATATAAATATATAAATATAATATATAATTTTGAACACATCCAAATGAAGAAATCCTTTTTAAGTGTATAGGGAACACTGACAAAAATTGAACATACATTAGTTATTTTAAAAGCTCAATAAGTTCTATAAATTGAAAATTACATGAAAGCATGCTGTGATTACAATGTAATACGCCTAGAAATCAAGAATATATTCCTAACAAGTTTTCTGTCTAGAAACATTTTTAAAGTAAATCCAATTAAACAATTCCTTTGAAAAGTTCAAATTTGCAAAGTTATAAAACAGTAATAATAATAATAAGAATGAAAACACCTTTCAGAATCAGATGTCAGAAAAAAATCATAGCTCTAAAAACCTATAAAAACTAAAATGGAAGTATGAAATTAAATGAGTTTAATTTCAGGTAGCAAATTATCAGCAAAATCCAACATAAGTCAGAACGATGAAAATAAATTTGAAGCAGAAATGAGGTACATTATACAGTATATAGAAAGATGTAGAACAAATTTTTAAAAAGTAATGTTTTCTCCTTGAAAACACACACACACATAGACACACACACACACACACACACACACACACACACGCACACACAAAACATAAGCTGGCCCAATCAAGGAAAAAGGAGAAAGAAAACACATATAATTGGAAATGGCTGGTGGGAAATAACAGAGGACATTTCAGTAGATTTTGAGACAGTATTTTGTAGAACTCTATGTCAACTAATTTGAAAATGTACGTGAAATGAACAATTTCATGAGGAAATACATTTAGCCAAAACTGCCCCAAGAGACACAGACAGCTCACATTGACTCATGACAGAGAAGAAATGTAATGTCATTAAAGAACTGCACCACAAAGGAGCACCAGGGCCCACCTGATTTTATAAGAGAACCAGACATTCAAGGGTAATGCCAACACAGTTTGAACTGTTCTACAGCATAGGCTTTCTTTATAGTTGCTATAAAAGCCTTTTGCAAAATTTCATACCAATTCCTGATTAAAAAAAAAAAAATTAAAAGGACACCTGGGTGGCTCTGTCAGTTAAGTGTCCAACTTTGGCTCAGGTCATGATGTCATGGTTCATGAGTTCAAGCCCTGCATTGGGCTCCCTGCTGACAGTGTGGAGCCTGCTTGGGATTCTCTTTCTCCCTCTCTCTCTGCCCCTCCCCACTCCCTCCCTCTCTCTCTCTCTCTCTCCAAAATAAATATTTAAAAAATTAAAAATACAGGAATTGGAGGATAATTTCTTAATGTGATAAAACCTATATGCCTCAGTCCATAATCCAACAAAGTGGCATTCCCATTAAGCTCAGAAAGAAGGAAGGATGCACAGTATCTCCACATTTTTGTTTTGGACGTATTTGTGTAAATCAGATGAAAATAAACAACTAGCCATAAGATTTGAAAAGTATTCAGTGAGATAGGATAGATATTTAGCATATGGAAATGAACAGTTGTTCCTATATGCTAACAATAACCATTTAGAGTGTATGGAATAGGAAGCCATTCACAATAGCAACAAAATATAAAATATTTAGTGACATAAGAAAATGAAATGTATTTGAGATATATATAAAATATATAAATATGCAAAATGTACAAAACCTGTATGAGGACAATGTTAAAACATTCCTGAAAGACATAAAGTAGACTTGAACAAATGGGAAAATATCCCTGCTCTGTGATAAAATGAAGATCGTAAAGAGGTGAGTATTAATTATAAATTTTATATTATCCCAATAAGAAATTCTAACAAGTTTTATATGTTTGAATGAGATATGCTTATTTTTAGGTTCATTTAGAAAAATAAGTATGCAGTAATATCTGAGGAAATACCAAAAAAAAAGTAAGGGCTGAATTCTAAATAATATGGATGTTAAAAAATCTATAACTAGAAATGTGTGGTTTTAGGACATGAATTAACAGAGATTAAAGGAACAGAATATACAGTATAGAAAAAGACATATATATATATATATATATATATATATATATATATATAACAAATATAAGACGTGTGTGTGTATATATATATATACACATATATATACTATATGTGTGTGTGTGTATATATATACATATATATACATATATATACATGTATCCATATATATACATACATATACATATACATACATATACATATATATACATATACATATATATATATATATATAATAGAGATGGAACTTCAAAGTACTGGAAAAATAAATTTTTTTAATAAAATAGTTTTGGAAAAATTGAATATCATAAGGAAAAAGAAAAGTAGTTACATACTACCACCATAATTCTAAAATGATCAGAAATCTAACTTTGAGAAATAAAACCTTACATGTACCAGGAGAAAACATCAATAAATTATTTGTAATCTTAGTTTGAAGAAAGCCTTTATACTATGCACCAATAGCCAAAGACAATATAAAAATACGATGGTAAATTTTATTACATAAAGATTAGAAGAATATTTTTGGTCTTTCATCCATTTTGAATTTATTTTTGTGTATGGTGTAAGAAAGTGGTCTAGCTTCATTCTTTTGCATGTTGCTGTCTAGTCCTCCCAGCACCATTTGCTAAAGAGACTGTCTTTTTTCCTCTGGATACCCTTTCTTGCTTTGTCAAAGATTAGTTGTCCTTACATTTGTGAGTCCAATTCTGGGTTCTCTATTCTATTCCATTAGTTTGTATGTCTGTTTTTGTCCCAATACTATACCAGCTTGATGACTGCAGCTTTGTAGTATAGGCTAAAATCTGGGATTGGGATGCCTCCAGCTTTGGTTTTCTTTTTCAACACTACTTTGGTTATTCTGGGTCTTTTGTGGTTCCATACAAATTTTAGGATTGTGGTTCCATTACAAATTCTAGCTCTGAGAAGAATGCTGGTGCTATATTGATAGGGATTGCATTGTATGTGTAGATTGCTTTGGGTAATATGACATTTTAACAATATTTGTTCTTCCAACCCATGAGGATGGAATGCTTTTTCCATTTCTTTGTATCTTCTTTAATTTCCTTCATAAGCTTTCTACAGTTTTCAGCATACAGATCTTTTACCTCTTTGGTTAGGTTTATTCCTAGGTTATTTTATGGTTCTTGGTGCAATTGTAAAGAGGATCTTCTGTCGCTGCATTATTAGTGTACAGAAATGCAACAAATTTCTGCACGTTGACTCAATATCCTGCTACTTGGCTGAATTCAAAGACCTAAATATGAGCCAGGAAACCATCAAAATCCTAGAGGAGAAAACAGGCAACAGCCTCTTTGACCTCAGCCACAGCAATTTCTTACTTGACATGTCTCCAAAGGCAAGGGAAATAAAAGCAAAAATGAACTCTTGGGACCTCATCAAGATACAAAACTTCTGCACAGCAAAGGAAACAATCAACCAAACTAAAAGGCAAGCAACAGAATAGAAAATATTTGCAAATTACATACCAGTTAAGGATTAGTATCCAAAATCTATAAAGAACTTACCAAACTCAACACCCCCCCAAAAAAAAAAACAAATAACCCAGTGAAGAAATGGGCAGAAAACATGAAGAGACACTTTTCCAAAGAAGACATCCAGATGGCTAACAGACACATGAAAAGATGCTCAACATTGCTCATCATCAGAGAAATAAATATCAAAACCACACTGAAATACCCCATCACAGCAGTCAGAGTGGCTGAAATTAACAACTCAGGAAACAATAGATGTTGGTGAGGATGTGAAGAAAGGGGAACACTCCTGCACTGTTGGTAGGAATGCAAACTGGTGCAGCCACTCTGGAAAACAGTGTGGAGGTTCCTCAAAAAATTAAAAAAATTATTACCCTGTGACCCAGCAATAGCACTACTAGGAATTTATCCAAAGGAAACAGGAGTGCTGATTCATAGGAGCACATGTACCCCAATGTTTATACCAACACTTTCAACAATAGCTAAATTATGGAAAGAGCCCAAATGTCCATCAACTGATGAATGGATAAAGAAGATGTGGTTTATATATACAATAGAATACTACTCGGTGATGAAAAAGAATGAAATCCTGCCATTTGCAACAACGTGGATGGAACTGGAGTGTATTATGTTAAGTTAAATAAATCAGTCAGAGAAAGATATCATATGTTTCCACTCATGTGGAATTTGAGAAACTTAACAGAAGACCATGGGGGAAGGGGGAAGAGAAGGGGGAAAAACAGTTACAGAGAGGGAGGGAGGCAAACCACAAGAGACTCTTAAATACAGAGAACAGACTGAGGGTTGATGGGGGTTGAGGGTCGAGGGGACAGGCGGGGAGGGAAAATGGGTGATGGGCACTGAGGAGGGCACTTGCTGGGATGAGCACCAGGTGTTGTATATGGGTTACGAATCACAGGAATCTACTCCTGAAGCCAAGAGAGACTATGCTGTATATACACTGTATGTTAGCTAACTTGACATTATATAAAAGATACATATATTGGAAAAATAGTACCATAACCAATGTCAAGATAAAACAACAATCCAGAACATACCTGCAGCTTATAGCTCACATAATGAATATAAAGACAAAGAGAACTGTTGAAAAATGAAGACCAAAACACAAAAGAAATCTGATAATAAAAACAAACATTAGCAGAGATTCAGATAATGATTGACTCTCATTTATAATTGTGCAAATGACACATTATATATGTTATATTATACATATATGCATATATATGAAGTTCAACTTTTTTCCTAAGAGAAATGCAAAATGAAATTACACCAGTATACCTGTGACAAGTTGGGTTTCACAGGAAGCCAAGTGAAGAGAAGATTAGCCTGCAGGACCATTTTCACTCAGGACATCAATAACTTTGGAAAGTTACACAAGGAAGCAAAATTGGCCAGAAAAATGTGGGCTGCAGGGCCATCTGAATGAAGGTCTCTTCTAGACTGAGGTGGCTCTCAGAGAAGTCCCAAGTGAGAGCAATAGGGTTGGGCTTGTATCCTTCAGTACTGATCAGTCCCATTGGATGTGGACTGCCCTTGAACAGAGGTCTAATCTTGGATGAGACATTGTCTTCAGTCCCGGCAACCCTCAGAGAAGAAGACTGACAGTTGAGCACTTTCTTCCAACAGCCCTTCTAGGTGCTGCCAAGGTCCTTCCTTCCAGAGAGGGTTCCCATTGGCATGTCCTAGTGTCTACTATACCACCATTTCTCCCCTATCGGATTGGCAAAATTCAAACACTGAACAACGTACTCTGCAACATGCCCATGAGAAAATAAGTACCTTATACATTGCTGGTAGATGTGCAAGATGATACTTCCCTTATGGAGGAGCATACCCTGACAATATTTCCCTACACATTAAATCACAAGCATATGTACAGAGTTAACCACTGTGGCATCATTTGAGATGTGCATCTTAGGAGGCTCATTATAGTATATCCACGCTTTGGAGAACTATGTAGGAATAAAAAGGATGGAAGAAGATCTATAACAAGAAAACATGCCCTGTGTTCTCTGATTTATCTCTAGCTTATATGTGTATGTGTATCTGGGTTTACATTTATAGTTATGAAATATTAATGTTTCACTTATAAAACATTTCCCCCCAGAAAAGGATAAACAAAGACCTAATAACTTTTTTGTATGTGATGAGAATGGCATGAAACCAAGACTTCTTGCAGGGATGCTCCCTCTGTCTGTCTGTCTGTCTGTCTGTCTCTGTCTCTCTCTTGTAATTTTAGTTTGAAGATATATATATATATATATATATATATATATATATATATACACATACACACACACACACACACACAAATACACTATATGTTTGAACTATCTACATATTTTTAAAATAATATTGGGGCACCTGGATGACCCAGTCAGTTAAGCATCTGACTTCGGCTTAGGTCATGATGTCATGGTTTGTGAGTTTGAATCCCACAGCAGGGTCTCTTCTCTCAATGCAGAGTCTGCTTTGGATCCTCTCTCTCCTTCTCTCTCTGCCCTTCCTCTGCTCACACTCTTGCTTTCTCTCTCAAAAATAAAACAAACCTTAAGAAAATAAAAAGAGGGGCGCCTGGTTGGTGGCTCAGTTGGTTGAGCCTCCGATTTCAGCTCAGGTCATGATCTCGCAGTCTGCGAGTTCGAGCCCCACATCAGGCTCTGTGCTGACAGCTCAGAGCCTGGAGCCTGCTTCTGATTCTGTGTCTCCCTCCCTCTCTCTCTCTGCCCCTCCCCCACTCATGTTCTGTCTCTCTCTCTCAGAAATAAACATTAAAAAATTTAAAAAAAAAAAGAAAAGAAAACGAATATTAAATAGAAAACATGAGGACACCAAAGCTATGTTGAAATACTAAGAGAAGCAAATGCACCTGAATGTAAATCAAACGGATATGGATTTTACTTAAAGATAATACTAAGAACACATACACACACATGCACACAGAGAGAGAACATAGGGATATCTCTCTAGCTAGCCATCTATCTCTTCTGAAAAGGCCCACAACTAATAACATTAGAGTAGCAATTAGCACACATAACCCCAGATCTTTATATCTAAATACTGTAACCCAGTAGAAAAAACTCATTGGAGAAATGACTGATTACAGTTAGGAGGTAGGGGAAGTAAAAGGATCTCAGAACATGTGATTGTGCAGAAAACAAGGAAGTGCTCAAAGACCAATGTAATCATTTCTAAAGAATAGAGGTGTTGGTTTGAAGGAGTTCCCAATAACCAAGTTGTGACAATTTTAACATCATAAAGAATAACAATCATAGAATGTAATATATTACATTAAACATGGTTAAGTATGTAGTGATATGAACAGGAGGGAGAGCAAGGATGAGAGTGAACACAGGCAAGGGGAAATAGTTTTATTCACAGAAGAATGCTACCTGATAAATACAAAAGTGATATTAGAATTAGAAAATCACTTTGAAATGATAATTTATTCAGGGAAAGGTCATGAATGGATGCTAAACCTATGAAGTGAAAAGTTAATGGAGAAGAAGATGCTCACATAATGTGCAAGTATCATCCCACTTTTAATTAAAAGGCAAAATGTATTTTTCAATGCATATGTCACAGTTACCATATAAACAGCATTGTCATGAGTGGGAAGATGTGTAATGGTATTCTTCCTAATATGAAGCAGAAGAGGTATCCAATATCACCTGTGTAATATTCTTGCCAAAAATATTTAGCCTAAATTAAAGCATAAGAAAACAATCAGACAAATCCAAAATGCTGGACATTCTATAAGACCATTGGACCAAGAGTCTAAAAAATGGTTAATATTATAGAAATAAAAAAAGATAAATGTTTTTCTTTAAGAGAGATTAAAGAGATGATAACCCAATATATGTAAATATTTATTAAGACATCTATTTTATCTAAATATATAAATGTACATATTTATATGTCTAAACGTAATATATCTATATATCTATATATCTATATATATATATATATATATAATATAGACACACACATATATATGGTTACTTGGGGCTGTTGTGGAAATTAGGGTATAGACTGTATGTTTAGATGATATTAACATAAATATTCATATGTGTTATTTGCTTACAAGTAGAAATCGTCTTAATCTTGAGAGATGTATATTGAAGTATTTAGGCAAAAATATCCTGATGTTTGCAACTTACTTTTAAATGATTCAGCAAACAACGAAAGAGGGAGGGCAAATATTCAACGTGTTGATATAAGATGGTGAATCCAGATAATGATCTCATGGGTGTTTATGTAGTATTCACTCAACCTTTCTGTAGGCTTGAACATTTTCTCAATAAAAAGAAAACAAATGTGGTAACATTTCATACTCATTAGATTGACCAAAAATTAAATAATCTGATGAAATTAACTGCCAGTAAGGAAGTGGCAAGGATGAGAAGCAATGGGAACTCACATTGCTAGTAGACTGTAAGTAGGGGCAACTTTGGAAAATACTTTGTCACTATCTAGTTAAGTAGAAGACATGTTTACTAATGACCAATCCCACTTCTTGGCGCTTGTCTCAAGAAAATCCTGCCATGTGCATCATGAGACCTTGATAAAACTGTTCATAGGCAACTTGTTTTTAAGAACTAAAATTTGGAAATGCTCAAATGTCAATAAAACATAAATTATGCTATATTCACATAAAATACGACATAGTGGTGGAAACCAACTATGGCTGCAAACATCAACATAAATTAATCTCAGAAATAAATTCTTGTGTGAAAATAGCAAACCATAACATGATGCAATGGTGTAAAGGTTAAAAGTATACGATAGCGTTTATTTACAATAAAATTTGTTGTGAAATGTTTCACCTAAAGCTGTCCAAACTGTAGTTGTCGGCCATTTAGATGAGCATTACCAAAGTCCTGTGTCTTTACTAAATGCCAAGATGACATCCTGTGTCAAAGTGTTGCACAGGCGATCATCACCAAGAGGTGTCTTCTAATGCTTTTCCCACAGTAATGGAGAAAAGGCACTCTCCTACCCGGATCAATGTTTACATGAATGTGTGAGCATTCTCGAGAATGAAAACAAGAAACTGAGTGTTAGCTGCGAATTGCAGAATTAAAAGTGATACAGGTAGTTGGTATTTTTGTGTTGACCAGAAAGATGCTGTTTAAATAAAAAAAAGAGAATCAATATTTTCTATTTCTTTGCAGAGTAAAAGTGAGCAAATTACCGTGCGGCATCTGACATCAGGAAACTGGGAAGTGATAAAGATCTTGGCATACGATGAAACTACTCAAAAAATGTGAGCATTTTGGTTCTCTAGTCAGGTTGGTAGTCACATTGTCAAACGCAATCTTTCGGCCAGATTGATGTTTTGCTTACCGTGGTCCTAGTCCAGACACCTCAGGCATGGAAACAGCAACATTCTCTTTAAAGACTCTCCCTACCCTTCACCCAGAGAGACACTTGCACACACACATTTACACAGATACGTACACACTTAGACTGAGAGAGATCACGGAGAAGTGTGATATGATGATATTTTAAGAACAAAAAGATGTGTTTCCCAAACGGATCAAAGTTCGGTGGTTGAATGAGAGAACAGGCCGGAGCTCGAAGATTCAAGTGAAAACTCAGCGGGGCAAAAATTGATCTGTGCCTGATGTGTGTGTTTTCTCTTTCCTGGGCAGTTACTTTCTGAGCACTGAGTCTTCGCCCAGAGGGAGGCAGCTGTACAGGTAAGCCAGGTGCAAAGATTTGGCTGCACAGGTTGATTTCTCAGTGGCCATCTACACACCTTAAGGATAGGATGGAAAACTCTGCAGTTTCATTTTTGACATGACGGAACCTCATGCTCTTGGTCCAGTCTCTCACATCTGGACCTTTGCAAGCCTGAACGTTGGGACCTGACGTGAAGACCATCCAGCTGCTCCTTTTGTAATTTTTTTCCTCACCTGCTTTTACAGTTTCAAAGTGTCTTTTTTTTTTTTTTAAGGCTTGCATTTCTCAACTACCCACCTCATGGGAGTTTACGTATTTTCCTAAGTGGACTTTTCTTCCGCTACGCCTCATTTTGAATTTTCAGTGCATTTATATTGTACACTGGTAATTTATTCCCAAAGTAAAACCATTGTGAACACTTAGAAGAGTAGATCAAGGGGAAGTTTTTCTCCCCTGCCCCCACGATGTGCAAAACCTGGTAAGATTATTATCTGAGCCAGTAACACTCACTGCTTAGTAAAATAAAGCATTAGATGGGGAATGTTCTCATCTGCCCAATTTTCCCAGATGGAAAGTTATATTCATAAAAGATGCTTAAGGTCATACCTATTTAGTATTAAAATGTCTCCTCACTCAGAAAGCTTTCACCAGGACCTCATAAGAATGACTTTTATTTTTGTCTGGCAAGCAACTTATTAATTCTAGACTTTATATACACTTTCAAATTTCCATTTCACAGATTCATTTTTAAAGTGTCAAAACTGCCATGGCATATTCTCAGTGGAAATTCATCATGTTTGAAGAAGTGTCACCACTGATTCTTACTCAGTAGCCTAGACTTTGCTTTGAGAGTAAAAATGCATGTTTAAAGCACCCTAAACTTCCTCTAATACACTGTACACTCTTATTTATGCATAAATTGCTTTCATCTGAAGCATCTATTTTTATCACCTCTCTCAATAGGTGATTTTTGGATTCTTTGTTTTATGGGGTTTTTGTTTTGTGTTTCTCTTGAGTCTGAAACCCATAGTCTCAATTCTAATGACTTCCAAGGGAAGGACAGCTGTTTATTTAAAGAGACTGATGCTAGTGTTGGTTTAGAGATCTTGATGAACGTAGTGGTCACTTTGTGCTTTTTGGTGACCTGAAGCTTATCTTGAAGCATATACTCCGGTTGATGCTGGCAGTTGTGAACAATTTAAGGTTGTGGAACTAGTATATCTAAGTGTTATTTCTCTCATTTTATGAAACTCTTAAAGAAAAATCACAGTGTCAAAAGATTAGACTAGGCCCATTTCAGCCAATGGAACTATCTCAATCTCTCTTCCCAATATGATTAGCCTAAAATGTGATCTGAATCAAAATGACTTCTTAGATTTGTGTGCTTGTCTTTGTTCTCTAGTGACTGAGGCAGCAGTCTATCTATGAACTGTACTAGTGGAGCAGGCCATGTTATAAAGGAAATATAGTACCAATAAATTTCCCCTTAAGTAGTTCAGCAAATGCCAGTTGGCTTAACTGTAAGATAACGTTACTGTTTAACTCAGAAAACTCAATCACTGTCTTACCCAGGTCATAAAAATAATCATTGGCTGACTAAATTTATGGGATGAGATATACCCGTGAAGAATCACAGATGCTGCCATAGTCAGTGTTAGAATGAATGTTGTCTCAAAATGTGCATTTCTTTATTTCAATAGATTATCATAATTTAGACTATGATCTAAGTAATGATAAATACTAACATAAATCTCTGAGGAACTTGAATCTGAAAAGTTATATGAAGGAGGAGAGAGGGAAAGGGTTTAAATCCTAGTTATGTCATTTCACTAGGCACACATTCTTCTCTGTGGAGAGTGCTGCACAACATTGTGACTATAATTAAAGACACTGAATTTTATACTTAAAAATGATTAAAATGGAAAGTGCTATGGTGTAGGTGTATTTGAATGTATATACACACATAGAGCAATTTCAAAGAGAAAAAATAAGGTATGATTACCTTGCAAGTTATCGTAAGGGTGAAATGGCCTAATGTATTAAGTGCTTCTTGTGTGTATTGATCGGTTAGGCCAGTAAACGAAAATTTGGATTCTAATGAGCTCAGAATGTTTCAAATGTGAAATTTTGAGTTCATGAACGATACTTAACATCTATTCTCAATGGCTTCTGGTGCCCACGCCAATATTCCTGTACCCATCCCCGTGTCTACAGCATACTGCACATCAAAATGACTATCATTCATTTACAAATGTATATCCAGAATCATGTTTCAGTATTTTCTCCAAGTATAAGATGAAGCTTCACCAGCATTTCCAACTGTCAGAATAATCTATGATACATCTCTCTTTATAAAATATTCTACATAGGAAATTTCACCTTGGGTAAATATCTCCATCCCTCTGACCTTACGCATCAATGTAAAATAAAGAGATGATGACTTGTCTCTTTACCTACCTCCCTGATGTCTCAAAGTATGCATGATCATGAAGATTATATTATCACACAAAACATAATTTTCCTTTACCAAAAATTTCAGGGCAAGTGTTAAGTGCCAGTATTTCCCATATATCTATTTAGTGGGAAAATTTGACAGATAACCAAATTCTAATGTTTAGAATTCTGAATTCAGGAAATCATGAGATTGATTCTTTGTGTGACTTGTGAAAACTTTCATTAGTTCTTTCAACTAATATTTATTGATGGTGACTTTATTCTAGTCTCTGTGGGCACTTCCTTTTAAAACTTTACAAAGAAATATCTATGGAGAAAAGGCAGATAAGAATAAGTTATATTGATTCCTGTGGAAATCAGTTCCTTTATTTTAGAAGCATGCATACATACTTTAATATACATATAAGCATACATGATTTTAATTTTATCACAGAGAAGAAAACTGTGTCTCTTAACATTAGTAATGGAAATTGACTTTGTGTTTATATGGTAAGTCCTAATTGACAAGGAGCCTCAATATAAGCAGTGCTGTAGCTCCTGAGTTTATGTTAATGTTTAAATATATGCCACATATTCACGTACCCGGAATGGTACCATCTAATTTTCTTTTTCTTTCCCCAGTGCTTCTACTGAAGGATTACTGAATCGTCAATGCATTTCATGTAATTTCATGAAAGAACAATGTACATATTTTGGTGCCAGTTTTAGTCCTATGAATCAACATTTCCTATTATTCTGTAAAGGTAATAAATTATTTTATTTGATCAGTATGTATTACCATCACAAGTAACTATTACTCTCTAGCTATATGATTTGATACTCTAAATTTGTTTGTAATAAATTATGAATTTACTGAGATAAAAATTGCATCTTCATGTAGAAAACATAATTGGAAGTCAACATTTACTCGTGACCACTAAGGGCTGTTTGAACGTAAACTGTTTAAAAAAGTGAACAAGCATATTTACATCAGCAAAGTCCTGCTACAGCAATAAACTAATTTACCTAGTCTTTAGGGAAAAAAAAAAAGACAGCCCTCTTATTGAAATATTGGCTTGGATGTTAAGAGGTTTAGGTTCTACAGAAATTTAACTGCCTGGGTCTAGCATCCTGAAGTTCAGAGAGATTACATTCACCCTAATTAGATCTATCAGGTAAAAATACTCTATAGTCTTATATAGGAGTATGGTATATCTATGTTATACTGATAAGAATCATTGCCCCTTAAAAAGATACTGTAATTCTCAAAGATCAGATGGGAGACATCTGTCCCTTATAATGTGATGGACTGAGTGTTCTTGCTTTAGCTGGTACCTGAAGCTGTCCTGTTTTTAAGACACCCTGAGGAATAAATCAACACTTGCTCTTTTTAGTTTTTTTTTTTTTTTCCTCTTGGTATCTGAAAACAAAGTAATCAAAAAAGTACTTGTTTGATGACATCAGGGAAAACCATTAGACCTCTAGTTATAGTTCTGCAGAGGAATAAAGCTTCAAGATAACATCTTACAGTTACACTGAATTAACTAGTATATCTGAAATATTTGGTGATTTCAGTTATTTTTTTCAATTAGTATATAATTAGAACCAAATTTTTATTCATCTTATGGATGAGATATTTCCATTCCAGAGTGTGCATCCTTTCTTTGTTGGCTGAGTGGAAACAAGTTAATTTTGGATGAACAAATGAGGGGTCATGAATCAGCATTCTGAGTATCACTGACTGTTCTATAAAAGAGTAGTGAAAGAGTAAGGAGCTTAAGATTGGGAACCGTGGAAATGTAGAAGTACAAGGGCATTTTGGAAAAGGGAAAATCTTAAAAATAATCTCTGCAAATGGTTTCTTTCCCCATATATTCTTTTTTTTAATAAAATAGCCATAGGTAGTGATTAAATGTAGTTATCTGGTTTCTGTTTCATTATGTTTTTAATACGAAATACTTCCATTTGGAAAAAATAACACTGTCATGAATTGTTACTCATATCTTTAAAATATTTATACAAATTTTTAATTTATACATAATTTTAATATGTATGTTTTTAAAATCCAGGCCCAGGCATCCCAATGGTCAGTCTCCATAGCACGGAAAACCCAGCGAGTAAGTACACAAACAGGACAATGTGGAAGAGTCATGGTGGGCACTGGTATGAGGTATTATATATTCTGAGTGTCATAGTCTTATAGAACCTTTTTCAAAGGTGTTTCCAGTATGGGGAAAGATGAGTAAGTACCATCAACTTGACCTTGTTTATGTTAGAGAAACAGTAAAGCAAGTGGTTTGAGCCATGTTACAGCTGGAATTGAATCTTGCATGCCTGAAATAGAATGTCTACTGTATCTAAATTGGTGAGGCCTGATTGAAGAGGCCCATTTAGGTACATTTCAGCCTACTAGCCCCTTAGTGCTCTGGTTCATGTTTTTCCTGGGCTTCATATAGATTATTCCTCCTTTTTGTGTACATTTGGGAAAAATATGAAAAATGTTACTTTTTATATCCATTTCCAGATATCCAGGGATTTCTAGTTTTATACATTCATATATTCTTTTATGTATTTAACTCTGCATCATCTATTGAGAATTTACTTTATCAAACAATAGGACAGAGGTTGGCTGGACCTTGCTTGTCCTATATGGTCAACGTGTTTAAGAAATGTAAATGCGTGCTTGATTGAAGTAATTTTCAAAATGAATAGCCAGATACTTCCTGCCTTCCTTTCTTCCATGTTTCTTTCCCTTCTTTAAATTTTATTTGATAAATACTCTTCTGGTCTAATGATTTACATTAGGCCACTAGGATCTAATAAATCCTATATTTATCAACTTATTTCTCAGAACACCCTCTGAGATAATTTTTTTATTATCCTCTTTTAAGGATGAGGAAACTTAGTCACAAGGAGGTTAAATAACTTGCCTAATTCATACTAATAGGTAGCAGAGCCAGGAATCATATGAGACGTCTGACTCCAGAGTAGGATTTGTAGTTGATGTAGGAGACTTAGAAAGGAGAATGAGTCACTATTGCTTGGTGTCAGGGGTTCATACTGGAAAAGGATCTAGGGTCCATGTTCCTTTAGAAATCCAGGGTAGGGTCCAATCAAAGGTGAGTGACAGGTGAATAATAGTTGTTCTTTCATGAATCATCAAAGGTAGGAGGTATTGATGCCAGTGTCGGCGGAGGTCTATTTGAAGCTAATGTCCTGGAACATGTTTGTTTGGGATCCAGTTCTTAGATGTTATCACGTGGTAAGGACCTAGGACAAAACCCAGAGAATGATTAGCTTTTTTGCTTCCCCTTAAAGTGGGAACATGGCTTCTTTGGCATGTTCAGAGGCAAAATATAAAAATGTGGTCTAGCAGAAAAAAACAGCAGAGACCTAGCCTCTCTAAAATGGATTCCCCTCAGTTTTCCTACTTCATAATCACAACTATAAGATGGAAACCTATTATGCTTTTGTCTTTCACACCTTGTATTTAAGAAGGAGTCTTACTTAGATGCCTTGACATAATGGAGATGCAGGCATTAGACTAATGTTGAAAGACAATATTATTTTTAGAGAACAGAGGAAGACCGTTTATGCTCTTCAAATACCAACATATGGAGATTTCCTCCCTGTTCTAGAAAAAGACACAATTGCTTAGTTTGTAATGGAGTTTTGTGTGGTTGGGAATAGGTGAACATATCATTTAGTTTCTAGTTATCAGTATACATTTTAAAGAGGTTATGGTAAGCAAATTAATCTGTTCAGTATTAACGCTAATGTCAATGATAATAAAACAGAATATTTGATAAAATAGAGGCTTGCATTTTACAAATTATGAGTTCATTACATACCTTTTGTGAGATCTGAGACAAATTAGCATCTCATAGGATCAATTTCCTTGTAGGCAAATTAGCAAATGAATTTTTCAGGAAGATGAGATATATTTGCAACATAGGATGCACTGAATATGTATTATATTGCATATTCTACCAAAATGATTTTCTACAAATTTCCAATCTGACTTTAACAATGTTTTCTAGTAATATCTACTGCAAACAATGAAACATTTTTGCTATGAGTGAAATAAGCCAATTATGATTATCTCAGGGTCAAAAAAACCAAAAAGGGGCACGTGGAGTAGTCAGGTGCTTAATTTTCTTTTTAAAAGACATGTATTGAGATAAAACACATTCAATATCAAGTAAATTTTGGGGTTAATGGATTTTGTATTAATCTTTGTTACACTAATGAACTAATCATAATTCATTTGGGGCCACATGAAGTAAAATAGGATATGAAAAGAAAAATGAAAATAACAAACATGAAAACCTTTAAACCTAATAGTTATCAAAGAAATGCAGAGTGAAACACTGTCATATAATTTTCCAACAAAACTAATAACATCAAAAACTTACATTGCTAATAAGGATATACTCTCATAACTTGCCGGAGGAAATATAAATTATAGCAATCTCTTGGAAAAAATAAGTCACAAGCCTTAAATGTTCTATATCTATTTACCTGGTATTTTTTCTCTTAATGGTTTATACTGAGGAAATCATGCTAAGTAGAGAAAATCTAACAGCATTATTGATGATAGAGCATTATTGATGATAGTGGGGGAAAAACAAATAATAAAAGAAGGGGATTTGTAAATAAACTTTAATTAAATATTAGCGCCCTGAATATTTTCCGATTGTCCTCCCAGAACCACTGGATCTCAGTTTCTTTCCCCTTTGGTTTCTGCCTCAGAAGTTATCTATATGGATGACTTAGGTTCTGTTCCATTTGGCTGCCAGTTAGTTTCAGCTAAAGTGAATCTCCTGGATTACTGAAGAGAGGGAGAAAAGAGGTTTTGGGAATATCTATTCTTCCATCCCTATCTATCCCTGTGGAGTTACCCCAGGTTGCCACAACTCCTAGCTGGAGGTCACATTGGATTCACACAACCATCACTGCTCTCTGCCCTTGACCTGCAAGCATAGCCACTAAGCCCTGGGTTACTGTCCCTTATGAACTCCTGTCCATTGTCCATATATTTGTAAACAGTTTTTCATTAAAATGTTATCAAATTATTCTAAGTCAACATCGGTTTCCTATTAGGATTAAAAATAAAAATGTTTACAAAAGACAATTCTAAAACTGTTTGAAATGCATCTAAAATTGTAAGAAAATAATACAAATGTTAAAATTCTTGGATTTGCTTAGCAGCCTTCCAGGTGACCTTTATTCTTTCTTCTTGAGTATTCCCTAACACTCTGCAATGAACATGTATTGCATACATATACATACATATATATATGTATGTGTGTGAGTGTATATATACGTATACATATATATACATACATATATATGTGTGTGTGTACATATGTATGTATATACACACATATTACTTTTTGAATGAAAAAGAAACCCTTCATTAAAATGCTCAGTGCCTTGAGAGGAGGTATAAATATGTAAAACTTTAGTTATTTCAAAAATCCTTTATCTCATATTATTACCATTTTCTCTTTCTTTTTACATTTTCATCTTTTCTTTCTCCTTAATTTAGCATATATGATTGTCTCCTTCTTCCCATCTCATCTCGTGTTCTCATCTCTCTTTACTTCTCTTCTACTTTCTTTTCTTTCCCTTTCTTCTTCCCAATTTTCTGTTTTCAATTTCTTCTAAGATCACATCTTAACATTTCTTCCTCTTCACACTATTTTGCCAAAAAACCGTGTACTGTGTTTTTGGAATTTATGAAAAAAAAAATGCTACCAGCTCTTAATATTTTCAAAATGGCTTTACTATTTCCTATATTTTTTTCTTACAATATTTCTTTGTTTAAAATAGAATTGACTTTTTTTCCCCCATGCCTAAATGAATGGCCTTTTTATTTAGAAGTAAAAAATTTCTCAACTGCCCTGTACTCATGTATTTAGTTTATATGTAATTAGGTTTATTTTTTGCCATTGATATTTGATAATAAAGAGAAATCATTAGTATATAACACTCATTGGTGCCTCTGGCTGTATCTATTCATTTATTCATTTGTCAATTAGCCATGTTAATAAACCACTTGTCATTTATTTAAAAAAAACAGCCAACAAGATGATCTGCTAGAGGTATAAAAGTAAAAATGTAATAGGATTTATTCTTTAAAAACTGTCCTCCTTGTAGTTAGCAAATATCAGGTGACACTGGCTTCCTCTAAATACAAAACAAATGGTTTTGTCCACAATTAAGTGCATTTTTATGACTATTCTTAGATTATAGATGCTGAATCTTTGATTAAGGTATATAGAGTTTAAGCATACACATTTTAATTTTTATAACAATATTTGGTATAGCTGCCTTGAAAATATCCTATTTGAATATCTGGAATTTCTTACATTTTAGTGATAGAAGAAACCTCTGAGAACATCTAATTTCCCAAATTCGTATTGTAGAGGATGGCACTTATTTACAAGAGATGTGGTTTGATGTGCCTGCAATTACACACAGAATTCAAAGGACAGTGCAGGAAACAGAAAGTTAGATGGTTCTAATTTCCTCTGATAGAAGTGGACACAATTTCAAGGAAGCAAGTCAGTAGAAAGGCAAAGAATGTGAATGTACAAAGATGAAGGGATGAAAATATTCAAACTTGCAAGATAAAAGTTGTTCCATGTGGCTGGAAAGAAACATTTAAGTTACAAGCAAAGATATATGTATGGGTGATAGGGGCAAGCTGGGGCCAGGTCATAAGTGTCTTATGTTTCATTCTAAGGAGTTTAGATTTAACAAAGTATCAATGATAGGGGCGCCTCGGTGGCTCAGTCTGTTAAGCATCCAACTTCGGCTCAGGTCACCATCTCATGGTTCCTGGGTTCAAGCCCTGCATCAGGCTCTGTGCTGACAGCTCAGAGCCTGAAGCCTGTTTCAGATTCTGTGTCTCCCTCTTTCTCTCTGACCCTCCCCCACTCATGCTCTGTTTCCCTCTGTCTCAAAAATAAACATTAAAAAAAAAATTTAAAGTATCAATGAGAAACCACTGACAATTAAAAAAAAAAAAAAAGAAATTTGTATTCTGGCCATGGAGTCACTGAACTAAAAGTAGAAAAAGCCTCTTGCTAGGGGGGGAAAAAAAAGAAAGGAAAAGAGAAAAACTGGATAAAATAAATAACACTTTTCAAGCATCTGACAATAGTCAGGATAGGACTCTGATCCCTAGAAGAAGGGAAATTAGTGAGATTAATGTAATCGCCCTGGCTTTCTGGCTGGAATCTTTTTCTGAATCTCAGTGCAATGAAGAACAATCCAAGAAGAGTACAGTGGTATCTGAGTCATACTAAAGACAGAGACTGGAGTTCAGAAAGGTTGAAGCTTTGGGAATGTTGAGAAGATGGGCAAATACAATGGATAGGAAGAGGCAAATGGGGACAAAACAAAACAAACAAAACAAAACAGAAATCTTAATAGGGCTGTGGAGGATCATCTGAAGTCCACTGCAGAAAACACCTAGCTGGGCAGACGTAGGAGGATGCTTTGTGAGCTTGGGAGAAGCCAGAGCTCAAAAAGTGCGGGGATATGATAAAAGTTCCAATCAGGCAACATACTAGAATGTTCTCCTAGGAGACAGCCCACAAGAGTCATGCCTTAGTATAGAGCAGCACTAGCCGCATAGCAGAGGTCAACCAAACCCACACTAAAAAAGATATTTTTCAGAGCCTTGAAATGATTACGCTGAACTGCAAAGAGCTTGAACATACGCCAGAACAAAGCCCAACAGTTTCCAAAAGAACAAAATCCAAAGCACTGTAAATATCTTAATGGTCAGAATCCAATAAAACACTACTCGCTTTGTGGGGAAGCTAGAAAATGTGATGCATAACTGGGAAAAAAGCTAGTAAATAGAAACAGACTCAGAAATGACAGGGAGGGAACCTTCTGACAAATACAGTAAACCAGCTATTACATATGTGATTTTGAAAATCAAGCAAAGGTTGAATACAATGTGAATATAAATAGAATATTTTCAAAGGAACTTTATGAACTTAAAATATCTGCAATAAAAACTTCGCTGGAAAATACTGAAAGTAAATTAGACACTACAAAAAATCAGCAAAATTGAAACATTATCAAGAGAAACCTCCAAACACAAAAAGAACAAGAATGGAAGACATGAACAGAGCCTAAGCTAATGTAGGTCATGATCTGTATCTATGATATTTTTAACTGGAGTCTAAAGGAGAGGCATGCAATAAAACATATGATGAAATAATGGTCAAATCCATATAAGATGAAAAGTATAAAATAGCTCAACAAGCCTCAAGCAGGATGTATCCCAATAGAAAAGGTTATTTAAAAAACAAAACAACCTTACATCATCAAAATTAGAAGGACATATTACATCCACACATTACATACATGGTAGCAAAGCCAAGAATTAATGCAAATGTCTCACCAGGGGGAAAAAAAATAGAGCAGTCTTTAAAATTATGATGGAAGAATTCCAGAGAAGGTGGCAGAATAGGACAACCCCAAGCACATCTTGTCCCAGGGATACAACTAGGTAACACTCACATCAGTGTAAATAACCCAGAAAATGCCAAGAAGACTAGCAGAACACAGTCCACAACTAAGGGGACTCTGGCACTGTCTGTGGGAGGGAGGGATGCTGCCATGGCACAGAGGGGAGTGAAGCAGACTATCACATTGGGGAGCCCACATGGGGAAAACAAATCCTCATGACATTTGGCTTTAAAAACCAGAGGGGCTGAATTTCACGAGTTTTTACAACCAACAGTACTCAAAACGTAAAATTTGAAAACTGAGTGCACTCAGGGATCGCCTGGGTGGCTCAGTTGGTTAAACTTTGGACTCATGTTTTAGGCTCAGGTCATGATCTCTTGGTTCTTGAGTTCAAGCCCCACCTCAGCCTTCACACTGACAGCGGGAAGCCTGCTTGGGATTCTCTCTCTGCCCCTCCTCTGCTCATGTGCTCGCTCTCTCTCTCAGTAGATAAACTTAAAAAAATTAAAAAAAAAAAATGAGTGGACTCAGCTCTGGGAGAACGCTGAGAGCAAGAGGAAACTGAGTCCCCACCTTAAAGAGACAGCACAAGAAAGAGTCCACAGAGACACAGCATAGAGGCAGCATACAGAAGGGAGATTTCTTCACTAATCAATCTCATGAGTGTACTGGAGTGGCAGGGATCCTTGAGA
This sequence comes from Leopardus geoffroyi, assembly GCF_018350155.1. Taxonomy (NCBI): domain Eukaryota; kingdom Metazoa; phylum Chordata; class Mammalia; order Carnivora; family Felidae; genus Leopardus; species Leopardus geoffroyi. Next base: position 122,026,818 of record NC_059328.1, on the reverse strand, counting down.
GACTTCAGAAACAAAGAAGCTGGTGGGCACCATTTCCTGCCCCCACCTCCCAGCATAAACACATGACCACTTACAGGAACCAGCAGGGTCCAGACACTCGCTATTTGCTAACACTGCACATCCTGCACACCTCCGTACCCTGCACTTCGGATCTGCCCCCTCCAGCCAGGCTGGCCTTAGTCCTAGAAAATGCAGATCCCCCCCTCCCCCAGAGGATAAACACAACCTTACTAACACCACCACCCCTCCCCCATGCACTTTGTGGATCCTTGCCCATGGCAGAGCCAACCCCTCCAACATGCTCTTGGCCAGAACCCATCCAAAAGGTGCCACAAGTCTGGCAGTGTGCAAGGAGCCCTGACAAGGGCCAACAGATCTCCAAAGTAACTCCAGTCCCAGGAACAGGGGAAGATAACCACATACACTACTCCAGCTGTGACCCCAGTAGTGGGCAGGAGACAGAGCGCTGTCCTGACTGAAGGCCCTACCCACCAAGAAAAAGCTTCTCAGGGGACAAACAGGTAAAGCATTCTGCAGTCTGGTTTGACTGTATCTGTGGTAAACACCTGGTCTCACACAACTCAAGCCCAAGGCAGCCCAAGACTGCCCCGCTAACACAAAAGGACCAAGCATTGCCTACAAAAGACAAAGAGAGGCATTGCAGAGGACTGGACTGGTGGAAAAAGTGGCAAGGCACACACAGCACATGTAGGAATCACCCCCGAAGTGCCGGTTCTGCAGAACAGGGGACACTGCACTGAAGGGCGCTACAGGGCCTCGTCTTTGTAAGGCACTACTTTCAAGAGCATGAGACGTAGCTGACTTTCCTAACACACAGAAACAGACGCAAAGATTAAGAGGGAGTATGTCTGAAATGAAAGAACAGGAAAAAAATTACAGCAGGAGACCTCAGTGAGACAGACCCAAATAATACGCTTAATAGAGAATTTAAATTAGTGATCATAAAGAGATCTACTGGACCTGAGTATAGAATGGAGGACATCACTGAGACACTTAACAAAGAGCAAACAGAACAAAGAACACAATCAGATATGAAGAACTTAATAAGTGATATTAAAAATACACTAGATGGAATAAATAGTAGACTAGAGGAAGGAGAAGAATGGATCAGTGACCTGGAAGACAGAGTAACTGAAAGCAATCAGCCTAAGCAGGTGGAGGAAAAAAAAAAGTTATGCAAAATGAGAATAGACTTAACATCAAGCGTAATAGCATTCACATTATTGGGATAAGAGAAGAAGAGAGAGAAAAGGGTGTAGAAAATATATCTGAAGAAATAATAGCTGAAAACTTCCCAACTCTAGGGAAGGATCTGGGAGGCACAGAGAGCCCCCAACAAAATCAACCCAAAGAAGTCCAACCAAGATACACAGTAATTGAAAAGGCAAAAATAGTGATAGAATATTAAAAGCAGCAAGAGAAAAGAAAATAGTTATATACAGAGGAAACCCCATAAAGCTGTCAGGTGATTTTTCAGGTCAGAAAGGAGTGACATGATATATTCAAAATGCTAAAAGGAAAAAAATCTGCAGAAAGAATGCTCAATCCAGGAAGGCTATCATTAAGACTAGAAGGAGACAGGGGTACCTGGGTGGCTTAGTCGGTTAAGTGTCTGACTTTGGCTCAGGTCATGGTCTCACAGTTCACGGGTTTGAGCCCTGCATCGGGCTCTGTGCTGACAGCTCAGAGCCTGGAGCCTGTTTCAGATCCTGTGTCTCCATCTTTTCTCTGCCCCTGCTCCACTCTCATTCTGCCTGCCTGCCTCCCTGTCTGTCTCTCTCTCTCTCTCTCTCTCTCTCAAAATAAATAAACATTAAAAAATAAAAAGACTAGAAGGAGACAGAAGAAGGTTTCCAGGAGCTGGCTATTTGAAAAGATTAATAAAATTGATAATCCTATAGCAGGACTCATCAAAAATATTAAATAAATAATTGAGAAAGAGAGACAGAGAGGACTCAAAGAAAATCAGAAGTGAAAGAGGAGAAATGACAACTAACACCAGAGAAATAAAAAGGATTATAAAGGAATATGAAAGGTTATATACCAACTAATTGGACAACCTAGAAGAAATGGGTAAATTCCTAGAAACATATAACCTCCCCAAACTGTATCATGAAGAAATAGAAAATCTGAACAGACTGAGTACAAGCAATGAAATTTAATCAGTAGTCAAAAAACCTAAAACAAAAATAAGTCCAGGACCAAACGGCTTCACAGGCGAATTCTACCAAACACTTAAAGAACAGATAATAACTATTCCTCTCAAAATATGCTATAAAGCAGAAGAGAAAGGAAAGCTACCAAATTCTATGAGGCCAGCATTACACTGATGCCAAAACTAGATACAGACATTATGAAAAAAGAATTATAGGCCAGTATCTCTGATAAACATAGATGTAAAACTCCTCAGCAAAATACTAGCCAACTGGATCCTACATTAACAACAACAACAAAAAAAATCATTCACCAGAACCAAATGGGTTTTATTCCTGGGATGCATGCGTAATTCAACATTCACAATCCACTCAACATGAATCATCACATCACTAAAATAAAGGATAAAAACCATATGATCATTTCAATAGATGTAGAAAAAACATTTGAAAGGGTACAACATGATGAAACCCTCAACAAACTAGGTTTAGAAGGAACATAAGTGACCATAATAAGGGCCATATATGAAAAAGCCACAGATAACAATATACTTCATGGTGAAAAACTGAGAGCATTTCCCCTAAGGTGAGGAAAAACACAGGGACATCTCACTTTTATTAAACATGATAGTGGAAGTCCAAGCCACAGCAATCAAACAACAAAAAGAAATGAAAAACATCCAATTGGTGAGTAAGAACTATAAAATGTTCACTATTTGCAGATGATATGATACTATATATAGAAAACTCTAAAGAATCCACCAAAAAACTAATGGAATAGATGAATTTGGTAAGGTTGCAGGATACAAAATCAGTATATAGAAATCTGTTGCATTTCTATTCACTAATAATAAAGCAGCAAAGAGAATTTAAACAATCCCATTTACATTTGCACCAAAAATAAGAAAATACCTAGGAATAAAATGAACCAAGGAAGTGAAACATCTGTACTCTGAAAACCATAAAACATTGATGAAAGAAGTTGAAGAGGACACAAAGAAATGGAAACATATTCCATGATCATGTACTGAAAGAACAAATATTGTTAAAATGCCCATACTGCCCAAAAGATCTATAGATTTAATGAAATATCTATCAAAATATGAACAGCATTTTCCAAAGAAATAGAATAATCCTAAAATTTGTATGAAACCACAAAAGACCCCTAACAGTCAAAGCAATCTTGAAAAAGCAAAAGTTGGAGGTATCATGATTTCAGACCTCAAGTTATAGTACAAGCTGTAGTGGTAGTAGCAGTAGTAGTAGTAATAATATAGAGTATTTTATACACACACACACACACACACACACACACATATATAGTATATACATACTGTATGTATAATATACACATACTGTATAATAATTACATACTGGAATATAGTATATGTTCTGTTCCTTTGATCTATGTGTCTATTTTGTGCCAGTACTATATGTATATATGTATATATATGTAAATATATGCACACTATATATGTATTATATACACAGTACTATATGTGATATTATCACTACATATATACCATATATACTATGTACTATATATATGTATACTATATATGCAGTACTATATATTATTATGTATATACTGTAATATACATTACTGTATTACTATACCATATATAGTTATATACTATACTGTAATACATATTACTACCTATATATGATGTATATGCAGTACTATAATATATATAGTACTAGCATATATGCTAGTATAGTATAGTATAATATGTATAGTACTGTATATACTGTAATACATATTACTATACTATATATGTAGTATCAACTATATAGTATATATTATGATATATGTATGTAGTTTATATATATAGTATATATATAGTGTATATATAATATATATACCATGTATATTATATAGAGTACTGTATGTACATAGTATATATATGTAGTAATTATATAACATATATATATAGCACTGTGTATATATAATATAGTATATATAATACATACATAATGTAGTGTGTACATATATACATATATACATATAGTACTAGCACAAAATAGACACACAGAATAGAAAGACCAGAAGTAAACTGACAATTATAGGGTCAATTAATCTTCAATGAAAGAGGCAAGAAAGTGCACTGGGGTAAAGACAGTCTCTTCAACAAATGATGTTGGGAAGACTGGACAGCTGCATGCAAAAGAATGAATCTGGACCATTTTTTTACACCATACACAAAAATAAACACAAAATAAGGACCTAAATGTAAGACATGAAATCATAAAAATCCTGGAATAGAGCACAGGCAGCAGTAATTTTTCTTACATCAGCTGTAGCAGTAATCTTCTAGATAGTTCTCCTGAGGCAAGGGAAATAAAAGCAAAAATGAACTATTGGGACTACATCAAAATCAAAAGCTTCTGCACAGTGAAGGAAATAATGAACAAAACTAAAAGATATCCTACAGAATGGGAGAAGATATTTTTGAAACAATATATCCAATAAAGGGTTAGCATCCAAAATATATAAATAATTGATACAACACCCCTAAAACAAATAATCAACTTAAAAACTGGACAGAAGACATGAACAAACATTTCTCCAAAGATATACAGATGGCCAACAGACACATGAAAAGATGCTCAATATCACTCATTATCAGGGAAATGCAAATCAAAACCACAATGAAATATCACTTCACTCTTATCAGAATGGTTAAAATCAACACCACAGGAAACAACAATGTTGGCAATAAAGAGAGAAAATGGAATCCTTGTGCACTATCAGTGGGAATGTAAACTGGTACAGCCACTGTGAAAAGTAGTATGGAAGTTCCTTAAAAAGTTAAAAATATAAGTACCATACAATCCAGTAATCACACTACTGGATATTCACCCAAAGAATACAAAAACACTAATTAGAAAGGCAATATGTACCCCTATGTTTATTGCAGCATCACTTATAATAGCCAAATTATGGAAGCAGCCCAAGTGTTCACTGATAGTTGAATGGATAAAGAAGATGTGAGATACACACACACACACACACACACACACACACACACACACACACACACAGGAATATTGTTCAGCCATAAAAAAGAATACAATCTTGCCATTTGCAACGACATGGGTGTATCTATAGAGTATAATGCTAAGTGAAACAAATCAGAGAAAGACTAATACCATATTATTTCACTCATATATGGAGTTTAAGAAAGAAAACAAATGAACGAAAGGGAAAAAAAAAAAGAGAAACCAAAAATCAGAGTCTAACTACAGACCAGTTTACTCTGGTAAACATGGCTACCAGAGGTGGGGGGTGGGGGATGGGTGAAATAAGTGAAGGAGATTAACAATACACTTATGATGAGCACTGAAGTAATGTATAGAACTGTTGAATCACAGGGCGCCTGGGTGGCTGAGTTGGTTAAGCGTTCAACCTCAGCTGAGGTCCTGATCTCACAGTTCGTGGGTTTGAGCCCTGCATTGGGCTCTGTGCTAGCAGCTCAGAGTTTGGAGCCTGCTTTAGATTTTGTCTCCTTCTCTCTGTGCCCCTTCCCTGCTCTCTCTCTTAAAAATAAACACACATTAAAAAAATAAAAAAAGAGGGGCGCCTGGGTGGCTCAGTCGGTTAAGCGTCCAACTTCAGCTCAGGTCACGATCTCACAGTCTGTGAGTTCAAGCCCTGCATCGGGCTCTGGGCTGATGGCTCAGAGCCTGGAGCCTGCTTTGATTCTGTGTCTCCCTCTCTCTCTGCCCCTCCCCCATTCATGCTCTGTCTCTCTCTGTCTCAAAAATAAATAAAAACGTTAAAAAATTTTAAAAAAATAAAATAAAAAAATAAAAAAAATGTTGAATCACTATAACACTGTATATTAAGTGTACTGGAATTAAAGTTAATTAATTAATTAAATGATGCTGAAAAAGAAAACATAATTCTTAACCTGGATAATGATATTAGAAAATAGCTTTCAAAAGTGAAGCCAAAATAAGGAATGGAGAAGAAGAGCTGAGAATGTTTTGTTATGAGACCTGAACTTCTACGTAAGACATAAATCAAAGAATAATTTAGAACACTAATTATAAAATATTTTGAGCCACAGAAAAACACCTGACAATGTGACAAGAAATTTTTGGCTCTAAATTCTTGCTTTGTAAAGAAGGAAATCAATTATCTAAGCTTCTGCCTTAAGTAGGTAGAAAAAGAAGAGCAAATTACATTGAAGGGAGGAATAATAAAAAGTGGAAATAAATGATAAAGTAAATGGACTAGCAGTAGAGAAAATATATGGAAGTAAAGATTGTTTTAAAGATCAATAAAATTGATAAAGTTCTGTACAGTCAACAAAGAAAATGTACATTCTCATCATCCATTTTCATTAACGAAATACATAATGTTAATAACAGATCCTACACACATTAGAATGATAGTAATAGAATATTATAAGAAATCTTAAGGCAGTAAACTTCATATTTTAGATGAAATGGGTCTAAACAGGCAGGGTAAGTACAATATAAAAATATCTCATTATCTATTAAAAAAATTCTTCCCACAAAGAAAATTCCAGTTACCTGCATTGGTGCATTCTGTGCAATATTCAATACATTTATACCAAGCTTACACATAATCTCAGAAAATATAAGGCCAGCATTCCAAATTCCAAATCCAGCATAAACATTATAAGGACAAATAATAATAAAAACAAGGAAGGAAGAAAGGGAGGGAGGGAGGAAGGAAGACCTTTTTAATGAATATAGATGCAAAATTTGCTAACTAAATACCAGCAAGTAAAATCTACCAGTTTGTAAAAGAACATTATGAGTACACTGGGTTTACCTGAAGAATCCATGATTGCTATAATATTCAATAATCAATCAATGTAATTCACCTTATTTTACTGTTAATGCTGAGGATTAGAAGAAAAAATTTGATAAATATGAAAACCAGTAACAATAAATTAATAATAGAAAGAATAGAAATTCCTTCATAAGATGAATTAGAATCTACAAAAATCCTACAACTGACATCATACTTAATATTCAAAGACCGATTGCTTTCCCCCAATATTGGGGAAGAATGTCCACTCTCACCCCTCTATGCATCACTGTATTATTTAGCCAATGAAATAAGGGAAGAAAAGAAATATAAGTAGAAAACTATCTTTCTTTGCCAAAGATATACCTGTAAACAAACCAAACAAAAATATGGAATTGAGACACTTTCACAAAACTTTTAGCAATGAGTGAATTTTTCATGGTTACAGTTATAATACACAAAAATCAACTGTTTTATGAAATACAATGCAATGCAAAATTTGAAAATAGTTCAAAACATTTAAAGTAACAAGAAATCTGACAATATCCAATAATAAATCTAATAAAAATGTGAAAGTCCCCTAAAATGAAAAAAAACAATCATTGCTGGGAGATCTTAAAGGCTCAGTGGATATACATACATACTTATGAATTAGAGGGTTCACTATGTGAAATCTCTCCAATAAATTTATAGATTTAATGTATCAATAAAAATTCCAACAAGTTGCTGATGTTCAAATTCCAACAAGTTGCTGATGTTCTTTTCATGGTTTGTCAACTTGTTTTTTTGATTTTTTATTTTTTACATTGTCTATTTGCCATAGTCTCATTCACTAATTGTTTCTTCTATAGTATCTACTATGCTACTAATCCCACCTACTATTTTTTTCATTTTAGATCTTATAGTTTTTATGAATATCAGATTTTACTGTTTTTAATCTTTAGAATTCTAATTTGTGTCTTATTTTTAAATTTTATTCATATATCCCCTTAAGATCCTCATGCCTATTTTTTTTCACCTTAATAAACACAAGCGATAGAATTATATTCTCTATTTTAATGTTATTTTCAATCCATTATATCATTTGTATTATTTCTATGTTATTTTTATTGACTGGATTTTTTACTCATCGTGGGTAATATTTTCCTGATATTTCCAATAATTTTATATTTTATTTTATTTACTATATTTATTTATATATTATATTTTATTTACTATGCCTGGGCATAGTAAACGTCATCTCATTGGGTCCTAGTTAACTTTGAATTCTTTTAAATATTCTTAAGCAGAGTAGGACCATGATCAGATTTGCATTTTGAAGATGTAAATGTTAATTCCAAGAATAGGGCATGTGGACAAAATTTCACTGAAATAAGAAAGGTCAGTTAGAAAACTTGTAGAACTCTACAAGGAGAAGAATTTTAAAGAGTTTAATCAGTGCCTCACAAATGACAATCACTTAGCAAATGACAATCACTGGATAATTATTTGTTGTGCTGCACTTATTCCTGATCAATACATAGTAGTTAGTTATTTAAATTAACTTTTTTGATTTATAGAGTATTTTATATTGGAAAGCAATTCTATGCTGAAGGAAGCTATCCTGAAGAAGAAGATAGTGAAGTCAGAAATTAAAATGCTTCATATTGATGACTATGGTAAAGTTTTGTGCATGCTATGTTATTTAACAACAATTTTCTATGAATCATAGTTTTACATGTAAATGACTCTCCATCTTTAATATTTTGCTCTTTCTTTAAAAGAACTTCCTTTACAGTTGTCCTTTCCCAAAGATTTTACGGACCGAAACCAGTATGCTCTTCTGTTAATAATGTAAGTATTTCATTTGTTTTTGAAATGAAGGAATATAAAGGTTTTATAATTTTTCATATGCCTCACACGACAGCATTCTGATTAAAAAACAAAAGAAGTCCTATGTGTGTAGTTAACTGGGGCAGCTGTCAGTGGTACGGATTCGTCAAGGACACCACCACTAAATAATATGCAGGGATGTGTAATTTGTTTGTACTTCTTACCTCTCAAATTGAATTTGATGTTACTACTGGGAATAGTGACACATATGGTTTGGTTTATGATATCTGTTTAGCAATTACTCAAGCCCTATGTTCACTTTTTCATTTTGTTTGTTTTCATATATAATATTGGTCTATTGTTTTCCTTCTTTGTGATATTTTTGTCCTATCAAAGTTATGCTGGGTTCATAAAAGCCATTTTTTTGTTATTGGAAGACTGCTTAATATGAGATGTACTCTCTTGACAAATTTTAAGCACACAGTAAAGTACTGTTAACCATAGGCACAGGGTTGCGTAGCACATCTCTAGAACTGACTCCTCTTGCATGACTGAAACTTTATACCCACTGAATAGCAACTCCCCATTTCCCCCTCCCCTGGAAAATACCATTCTACTCTCTGCCTCTAGGAGTTTGATTATTTTAGATGCCTCATGAGAGTGGAATCATGAAGTATTTGACTTTTTGGCTTATTTCACTTAGGTCCTTAATGTCCTTAAGGTGCATCTATGTTGTCATAGTTAGGACCTATGCTCTTTATCAGTTGCTTATGCAACATTGAGGAAACATTTTCTTCCATTGCTGAAACCACAATGCTTATACTTGTATCACTCCTGCCAGTTTTCCTTCCTGGCTTCATAGCCAGCAGGAAGCACCCCCCATGCTCAGAAAACCTTTTAGGTTTTTTCCAACTTGGAATTGAATTCATTCATACTTTCTGTGAGATCATATTTTGACATATAGCATTAGGCACAGAGGCCCATAATATGTAATGGTTGATTAAACTGATATAGATGTAGCATTTCATTCTCAAGAGTTATTATTTTCCTTATTAAGAAACCAGCCAGAATATCGCTATGACAATGCTTAAAATGGTCTGTAATTATATCAGAGCCTTAATAGGAAAAGAGAAATGAAAATAACATTACTTGTTGACTACTTAATATAGAGGGTAAGTATTCAGTCTGTGAAATCAAACCTCCTGGCTTCAAGTTCCAGTTTTGTCATGTATTAGCTGTGTCCTTGAGCAAGTTACTTAACCTCATATAAGACTGAGTTTCTCCAAATATAAAACAAGCATTAAAGTACAGCCTACCTGTTATGTCTTCTTTTTAGATTAAATGAAATACAACATGTAAAGTGTCATGCACATATGATTGTTTTAATTATTTTGATTACAGTTCATTATTTGTATACAGATTGCATTGACTTTATTTAGATTCTTTAATAAATAGAAACAAGTTGTTACTTAATTTTAAGCAGCTAAACACAGAAAATATTATACTTAATATTTTCCCACACTCCAGTATCTATTCCTAATGTTAATGCCTTGACCTCATCTAGTTTGTCATGCCCATCTGGTTCTCCTTTGTCCCTAATAACCAGAAGGCCCTGAAAGTTCTTGGTGGCTTGCTGAGAAGGTTGTTATTTGCTCTTTTATAGGTCTCTTCTCTTTCACTACCTGTTTTCAATCCCTAATTGAATTTCATGTGTGATTTATTGAAAATAAATTTTTAAGGCATTAAAATATTTGAAAGGCATTAAATATTTTAAGGCATTAAAATATATGAAAATATTTAAGGCATTAAAATGAAACAAAAAAGAAAAATATCTTAACCCTGTCTTCTGTCTCAGTCATATCTCCAAAAGGGGCTGTTCTTTTTGTTCACTGTGTGATGGGGATGTGGTTCTCAGGGAAAAGAACCCTACCAGGCATTCTTCTGTGAAGCATGCCTCACTTGTTTACATAGATGTGTAAGAAATTATCCTCACTTGCGTATTCATTGGCTCCAGAATAATGTCACACATAGGGGGAAAAAGTAGACAGAAGTTACAGATTCTCTCTGTAGCCTTGAGTCAGAGAAACTAATGGGCTCGTTTTGGTATCCAATATGAGGTTTAGTCTGAGTGACTTTTTGTTTTTAAGAAGAAATTAGTTTGTAAGAGATTAGCAAAAGACAATTTCTGTGGTTAAAAAGCGATAATCATTTTTTTTTTTTAGAGGCAGGATAGTACAATAAAGTTACTGATTTAAGAGTCAGGTAGCCTGGGTTCAAATCTCAGCTCAAAGATTTACCAATACATTGCTTATGTTTTCTAAGCTTCAGCTTCCTTATAAATAAAAGTTGGGAGATGACAACTTGGGATAATTTATAGAGACACGTCACCATAGTGTTTGGTGGAGGATAAACACTTGCATGTAGTGTTTAATAAACTGAAACCACAAACATAGTTATTTTTGGTTCTAGTAATTTTAATATTTAAAATTATCAGCTTCCACAGATCCACCCCTTCAGACAGTGTCTCTCAGTCTGGGTGCTGCAGGGCCCTGCCTACAGAAAAATGGCAGCACTCAAAGCTTACTAGCCCCCGCCCTCCCTGTGGGTGCCGCAGCCCTGGCAGCATGAAAGTGGCCCCTACAATAGTCAGCACCATTCCACTGTGACTCATGTCCCTGAGAGAGGGAAAGATAAAACACACACACCAGTCAGAGACATAGCAGTGGGCCAGAGGCCGACAACTAGTCTGACTGCATGCCCCACCTGCCAATGAAATCTTCTCAGAGGACAACCAGGGAAAGTGTCCTGCAGTTTGGTGCTAATGTCTTTGGCAAATGCCTGGTCTGACTCAACTCAGGTCCAAGGCATTCCCAGACTGGTCCACTGACACTACAAGGGAGTAATAAACACTGCCCACAACAAGCAAAGAAAGCTATTGCAGATGACTGGGCTGAAGGAAAGAGCAGCTCAGCCACAACAGCAGGGTTCACACATCACACACAGAAGACCTTGCACCAGGGTCTGGTGAACAGCAGACACTATACAGCAGGACACTGAGACCCTCTTCTTCATACAGACATTACTTGCAAGTGCGGATGTGGCTGTCTCCCTTCACACACAAAAACCTACACATAAAGTTATACAAAATGAGGAGACAGGAACATGTCCCAAATAAAAGAATAAGAAAAAAATTACAGCAAGAGACCAAAGCAAAATGGAGATAAGTAATACGTCTCATAGAGAATTTAAAGTAATGATGATAAAGATACTCATCAGACTTGAGAAAAGAGTAGAGAACATTAGTGGGACACTTAATGAGGTAAAAAAAAAAAAAAAAGAACCGATTATGGATAAGGAATACACTAAACTAATTTAAAAATATGCTAGATGTAATAAATAGTAGACTAGATGAAGCAGGATTGGATCAGTGACCTGAAGGACAGAGTAACAGAAAGTAACCAAGCTGAGCACATGAGTGTGTGTGTGTGTGTGTGTGTGTGTGTGTGTGTATTTTTTTTTCAAAAATGAAACTAGACTTAGAGAACTCAACAACACCATCAAATGTAATAATATTTGCTTTATATGGATCACAGAAGGAGAAGAGAAAGAAAAGGAGACAGAAAATTTCAAGAAATAATAGTTGTAAACCTCCCAAATCTGGAGAAAGAAACAGAAATCCAGATCTACTAGGCACAGAGATCCCCCCCCAAAAATCAACCCAAGAAGTCCACACCCAGATACATAGTAATTAAGTTGGGAAAAGTAGTGATAGAGAATTTTAAAAGCAGCAAAAGAAAAGATAGCAGTTACATAAAAAGGAAACATCAAAAGGCTGATAGCTGATTTTTTAGTAGAAATCTGGCAAGCCAAAGGGAGTAGTATGATGTATTCCAAGTGCGGAAAGAGAAAAATCTGCAGCCAAGAATATTCTATCCAGCAAGAAAGGAATAGGAGAGAGAAAGAGTTTTCCAAACGAACGTTAAAGGAATTCATGACCACTAAACCAGTCCTACAAGAAATGTTATAAGGGACTCATTGAGTGGAAAGGAAAGACCATGAGCTAGAGTAAGGAAAGTAGGAAGCACAAAAGCAGTAAAAATAAGTATATTTATAAAAATAAGTCAAGGAACTCACAGGGATGAGGATAAAAGGATGTAAAGTATGATACCATACACCTAAAATGTGCTCAATGTAGACAGCTACATACAGAGATGTTATATACAAATCAAATGGTAACCACAAATAAAAAAACCAGTGATATGCCAAAAAAAACAGAGAAAGGAATCCAAGTATATCACTAAAGAAAACCGAGTTATCATGAGAGAAGAAAGCAAGGGAAGAAAGGAACAGAGAACTATAAATAACCATAAAAAATAATAATAATAGATACCTTCCTATCAGTAATTATATTGAATGTAAATGGATTAAATGCTCCAATCAAAAGATAGAGGGTGAAAAATGAATGAAATAACAAGACCTATCTATATTCTGCATACCAGAGACTCATTTCAGACCTAAAGATACATGCAAGTTGAGAGTGAAGGGATGGGGAAGCATTTGTCATGTAAATGGATGTGAATAAGGAAGGGTAGCAATACTTGTATTGGACAAATAGACTTTAAAACAAAGACTAGCAGAAGACAGAGAAGAGCACTATATTATCATTCAGGGGACAATCCAACAAGAGGATATAGCAATTACAACTATTTATGTACTGAGGGGTGCCTGAGGTCTCAGTGAGTTAAGTCACTCTTGATTGGGCTTAGGTCATGATCTCACTATTGTGAGACACTGTGGAGCCTGCTTAAAATTCTTTCCCACACTCTGCCTGCTTGCACATTTACTCTTTCTCTCATAAAATTTATAAACAAATAAATATGCATCCAATATGGGAGCACCCAAATACAGCAGTTAATAACAAACATAAAGGAAGTAATCAAAAGTGATACAATAGTAGCAGACTTTAACACCCCACTTACATCAATGGACAGATCATCCAAACAGAGTATCAAGAAGGAAACACTGGCTTTGAATAACACATTGGATCAGATAAATCTAATAGATACATTCAGAACATTCCATCCTAAAAAAGCAGAATATACATTCAAGTGCACATGGAATGTTCTCCAGAACAGATAGTAGGCCACAAAATAAGTCTGAACAGATTCAAACAGATTGAAGTCATACCATGTTTCTTTTCTGACCACATATCTATGAAACTATAAATCAACCCCAAGAAAAATTCTTGAAAGAACACAAATACATCGATGTTAAATAAGATGCTACCAAGAAATCAAAGAAAAACATACATGGAGACAAATAAAAAAGAAAAGGATCCAAAATCTTGGGATACAGAGAAAGTCCCTCAAAATACAAGAAAAATATTAAACAACCTAACCTTACACCTAAAGGAGCTAGAAAAAGAACAAACAAAACCCCAAACCAGTAGAAGGAAGGAACTCAGGTTAGAACAGAACAATGAAACTAGGAGCTGATTCCTTGAAAAGACCAAACAATTCTGAAGCATATTTAGCCATATTCATTAAAAAAGAGAGAAACTTAAATAAACAAAACCAGAAAGTAAGGAGGATAAATTACAACTGATACCACAGAAATACAGAGGATTATAAGAATATTATGAAGAATTACATGGCAACAAATTGGACAACCTAGAAGAAATGGGCACATTCCTAGAAACATATAACCTAAACCAAAACTGAAGCAGAAAGCAAGAGAAAATTGAACAGACCAATTACTACCAATGAAATTGAATCAGTAATTAAAGAATTCTCAGCAAACAAAAATCCAAGACCAGATGGGTTAGCAGGGGAATTCTACTAAACATTTAAGGAACAGTTAATACCTTTTCTCCTCAAATTATTCCAAAATAAAAGAGGAAGGAAAATTTACAGACTTATTCTATGAGGCCTGCATTACCCTGATACCAAAACCAGATAAAATAAAGAGAGAGGAAGAGAGAGAGCAAGAGAGAACTACAGGCCAATATCTGTGATGAAAACAGATGCAAAAATCTGCAACAAAATACCAGCAAATTGAATCTAACAATATATTAAAGAAGTCATTCATCAAAATCAAATGGGATTTATTCCCAGGATGCAAGAGTGGTTCAACATTTGCAAATCCATCAATATGATACATCACATCAATAAGACCAAGGATAAAAACCATATGATCATTTTAATAGATGCAGAAAAAGACATTTGGCAAAGTAAACCATCCATTAATGATACTAACCCTCAGAAAAATAGGTTTAGAGGGAATATACCTCAACATAGTAAAGGCCATATATGAATACTCACAGCTAACATTATGGTCAATGATGAAAAACTGAGAGCTTTCTCCCTAAAATCAGGAACAAGACAAGGATGTCCTCTCTTTCCACTTTTATTCAACATAGTACTGAAAATCCTAGTCATAGTAATCAGACAAGAGAAACCAATAAAAAGCATCCAATTTGGTAAAGAAGTAAACTTTCACTATTTGCAATGACATGGTATTATATATAGAAACCCAAAAGACTCCACTAAAAATTACTAGAACTGATAAATGAATTCAGTGACGTTGCTAAATACAAAATCAATGTACAGAAATCTGTTGCATTTCTATACACTAATAATGAAGCAAAAGAATTAGACATTTAAAAAAGCATTCCTAGTTACAATTACACCAACAATAATAAAATCCTTAGGAAAAACTTAAATCAAGGAAGTGAAAGAGCTGTGCTCTGAAAAATATAAAACATTGGTGTCAGAAATAGAAGATAACACAAATAGAAAGATATTCCATGCTCATGGATTAAAAGAACAAATACTGTTAAAATATCTTTACTACCCAAAGCAGTCTACCGATTTAATGAAATCTCCATTGAAATACCATTAGTATTTTTCACAAAACTAGAATGAATAATCCTAAAACTTATGTGGAACTACAAAAGACCATGAATAACCAAAACAGTCTTTAAAAAGCAAAGCAAAGCAAAGCAAAGCTGGAGGCATCACAGTTCCAGACCTCAAGTTATATTACAAAGTTGTAGTAATCAAAACAGTATGGTAATGGCACAAAAGACTGATCAATGGCATAGAAAACACACAAATAAACACACACCTATATGGTCAATTAATCTTCAACAAAGCAGGAAAGAATACCCAAAGGGAAAAAGACAGTCTCTTCAACAAACAGTATTGGGAAACTGGACAGCTTACATGCAAAAGAATGAAACCAGACCATTTTCTTACACCATACACAAAAAGAAACTCAAAATGGATTAAGGGCCTAAATGTGAGACACAAAACCATAAAAATCCTAGAAGAGAACACACACAGGGAAAGTAAGGTAAGTAAGGGAAATAAAAGCAAAAATAAATTACTGGGACTACATCAAAATAAACAGCTTTGCACAGCAAAGGAAAAAAAATCAACAAAACCAAAAATTAACCTATGGAATGGGAGAAGATATTTGCAAACAACATATCTGATAAGGGGTTAGTATCCAAAATATATAAAGAACTGATACAACTCAGCAGTCAGCAAACAAATAATCCAATTAAAAATGGGCAGAAGACATGAGCAGACATCCAAAGAAGACATATAGATGCCCAACAGACACATGAAAAGCTGTTCAACATCACTCATCACCAGGGGAGTGCAAATCAAAACCACAATGAGGTAACACTTCACTCCTATCAGAATGGCTAAAATCAACAACATAAGAAGCAACAGGTGTTGGCAAGGATTTAGAGAAAATGAAATCCTCACACACAGTTGGTAGGAATGCAAATTGGTGCAGCTACCGTGAAAAGCAGTATAGAGGTTCCTCCAAAAACTAAAATAGAGCTACTCTATGATCCAGTACTGTTTTTACCCAAAGAATATAAAAAAATAATTTGAAAGGCAATATGCACCCCTATGTTTACTGCAGCATCATTTACGATAGCCAAATTATGGAAGCAGCTCAAGTTCCATCAACAGATGAATGAATAAATAAGATGTGTATATATATGTGTGTGTGTACACACACACACACACACACACACAGTGAAATATTATTCAGCCATAAAAAGAATGAAATACTGCCATTTTTAACAACATGGATGGAACTAGAGAGGGCAATGCTAAGTGAAATAAGTCAATCAGAGAAGAACAAATACCATATGGTTTCAATCACATGTGAAATGTAAGAAACAAAAAGGGAAAAGTAGACAAACGAAGAAACACACTCTTAACTATTTATACTTACAATTACTTATAGTTATTGAACAGACAGGTAGTTACCAGAGGGGAGGTGAGTGGGAGGATGGGTGAAATAGATGATGGGAACTAAAGAGTACACTTAGCACAATAAGCACTGAGATATGAAATTGTTCAATCATTATATTATATACCTAAAATATAACACTGTATGTTAACTGTACTAGAATTAAAATGAAAAACTTAAAAAATAAAAATGTCAAATTCATGAAAAAATTACGGAGGAGAAAGATGATCCAGTAGGTATTATGGTCTTTGAAAGCTATTTGATTTTACACATATCATACAATTAAAAATATACTTTTAGGAAATATTTTTTAATTATCAGAATTATGTAATATGTAATTCAGCACCCATGAAATTATTTAATAGACATTCATTACAAGCAGATAAAATAATGTAGTCAGGCCTATAGAATTTGCTAATTTTTGGTTGATACAGGGAAAAATGAAAGTATTTTTTTTAATTTCTTTATTTTGAGAGAGAGAGAGAGGGAGAGAGGGAGAGAACATGAGTGGGGGAGGAGCAGAGAGAGATAGGGAGAGAGAGAATTACAAGCAGGCTCTTCACTGTCAGAACAGAGCCCAATGTGGGGCTCAAACTCAAGAACCATGAGATTGGGGCACCTGGGTGGCTCAGTTGGTTAAACGTCCGACTTTGGCTCAGGTGATGATCTCACCGTTCCTGGGTTCACGCCCCATGTTAGGCTCTGTGCTGACAGCTCAGAGCCTGGAGCCTATTTCAAATTCTGTGTCTCCCTCTCTCTTTGCCCCTCCCCCACTTGCACTATCTCTTTGTCTCTCAAAAATAAACAAATATTAAGAACCATGAGATCATGACCTGAGCTGAAACCAAGAGTCAGATGCCTAACCAACTGAGCCACCCAGGTGCCCTGAAAGAATTTTTTTAAGTTTATTTATTTATTTTGAGACAGAGAGAGTGATTGGGGGAGAGGGAGAGAGAGGGAAAGAAAGGATCCCAACCAGGCTTCACACTGGGCGTGGAGCCTGACATGGGCTCTCACACTCTAAGATCATGCCCTTAGCCCAAATCAAGAAATGGATACTTAACCAATTGAGCCATCCTGGAGCCCCTAAATGAAAGTATTTTTATTTATATATGCTGATTATACTAAATGTTAATTTACTTCATCCAAACTGCTTGTTTTTCAGAGGTAAATTCCCGGAACTTTTACAGAATAGGACTTACTAAACCAACCCAGGATTTTTCTTTTTTGATGTCATTTTTAAAAGTGGTATAGTGTTTTAAGCTGATGATTTCTAAAATATTTATGCTTGGAAACCTACATGGGTGAGAATGGCTTAAGCGGTTTTTAAGTGTTTTTGCCGGTTGTTTATAATTTAAAGGCATATCTTTTTTCTTAAGATTAAAGTATCTGCAGTGACAAGTAGAGTTCCCACTGTAAAAAAAATAATAATAAATATTTATTTTTTTTTACCTAAATGGACGATTAGATAGTGAGGAATAATAAAGTGACTATTATTTAAATGACGCTAAGATATGATTTGGTGATTTTGGTGTCACTACTTTTTTGCTTTTTTGTATAGTGTATCTAGCACTTAACAGACTGTAAGTCATTTCTTCACCTGTACAGATGGAATTACATCCAGGAAATTCTAAGATGACTGCATTAGTTGGAGACAGGCTGCAAAAATACCAGAGTAGCTGGAAGGAAGACTGGCCTTGAAGAAAGTAGACTCTGACAGTTTGGAATTCCCTTTCTACCAAATCTTCATTATGGAACCTCAGAAGAAATGGTCCTCTGAGGATCTCTGTATGGCCAGATTTTCTGAAACCCAAACCTAATTTCATGATATAGGAAGTAAAAGTGAATCAATGGTAACAGTATATTTTACTGTAATAGAAAAGCTAAGAAGCATTACCACTACAGATAAATCTCATGACCTCCATTTACAGTGGTCTCTATGGAGTCATGACCACCCTTCTCTTTCCTATTCTGTATTGTCCTTTTGGATACCTAATTATCTTTCTCCTGTCTTTCTAGTTAACATTATAGGGAGCCCTTAAGAACCCAGTGTCTATATTCATCTTTATAACTATACTATATACATGTATATCCATTTCAGCATTTATCATCTTGAATTTTTTTTTAGTATTCTTATTTTCTACTCATATATACATAATTTAGTGTAACACATTTACATGCTGCTTTATGTGCAAAAAACTACGCCAGTGGCTGTGGGAAGATAAATAGATCACAAGCATCTTGAAATACGTAATCCTTTTTTAGATTTGTTAAATGTGTCTCCATAATGCCTGGCACATATAGAAGAATCCTATAAAAACTTACTAATCTGTCATTCTTTTAATAGTGCAAAACTAAGGATTGAGATAGCCTTTAGTTATAAATGTTTATTTTATACATAAATAAATATGAACTTAAATGCCTAGACCCTGGTAGGAAGCAATCCAGACAGATGTACTATTATTAAAGATGAAAGGTTGTTTGTTTGCTATATCCATGAAGAGAAGCAGTATGGATCTGGAGAGTTTCGTTCAGTGCCAAGAAATCACTATTCCTTTCCATTTTCTACTCTTTCATGTTCAACTTATCCGTGCTACACTTGACAAAGGTCTAACTCTGCGAGGCAGTGGCTGTGAAACAAATTACATTAATTTCCAGAATGCCTCTATGACTTTGTTTCTTCTTCCATCCATTTTCCTTCAAATTCTAATAAATTTATGGCCATCCATCAAGTCTTATGTTCCTGAAGCTTTCTTTCACCCTCCTTATCTAGCCGTCTGTATCTTATTACAATTCCAAATCTGTGTTTCCTCCTACAGCCACAGCTTTCTGTCCAAAGTCTCTCCATATATCTTGAATCATATCAATCATATGATCACTTTTCTAGTTTACTCTAATTTTTGTCAGGATGTCTTTAATTTAGGAAATTTCTGACTCTCACTAGATTTTGGACCAAGGTTTCTGGAGGAAGATCCACAGTCTAGAAGTGAATATTGAAAGAAATAATTCATAGAATGGTTTATGGAATATTTCAACAATTTAAGAAAACATAAAAAAATCTTTACACATGCCATATGTCTCCTAGTGGTTAGCTTTTGGAGTAAGAGTCACTCCACAAAAACATACTGAGTGAATAAATGGATGATGTCCAGAAAGCAAATGACATAATCACTATTAGTTTTCACACTAAGCCATTCTAACTAGAAAGCATGATTCATTTTTATCTAGAGTTTCATCAATCAGTGTTATGCATATCAGAGCACTGCAACATGGTCATCTAGATGGAAGTGAGCTGTTTGTCAGCTCTGTTCTGTATAATTATTCCATTAAATAGCAGGATATAATTAAGTGATACAGATGTAGTGAGTGAAATTATATAGCCATGCATGTCCCACAATCAAGATAACATCATTGCTTTTTTCATAAACACACTTTCAACAAACAATGGATACTGTTTATAATTTTGAATAATATCATGCTCATGGGACCACAGTGTCTTGCCTTGATCTTTGAACCAATGGGGTTGTCCAAGGGCCCAACTCTTTTTCTGAAGCCCCATAGAGGCAGACACCATGTCTGGATGAGTCAGTTCTTTTTCCCTTTCTTTAATTTTCTTTTCTTTCTTTTTAAGTTTATTTGAGGGAGGGAGAGAGAAAACATGCATGAACAGGGGAAGGGGCAGAGAGAGAGGCAGAACAAGAATACCAATTCCACTGACAGTGTGAAGCCTGACACAGGGTTCCATCTCACTAACGAACCATGAAGCCTGACACAGGGTTCCATCTCACTAACGAACCATGAGATCATGACCTGAGCTGAAATCAAGAGCTGGACATTTAACCAACTGAGCCACCTAGGCGCCCCTGGATGAGTCAATTTAATCTGCTACACTGCTCTCTACCTACACTTCCTTTTCTGTACTTTATTGTTCTATCTGCTCTAAGTTGCTTTTCCACTCTGATGCTGGAGTGAACTTTGTGTGATCCATATCTGGAAATGTGACACTCTACCCCTAGTAGAGATTCAGTCTCTGGATATTTAAAAAACAAACAAGCAAACAAAAACAACCAAACAACAAAAAAACTATTTTATTCTGCAAAATAGGAGCTTCCCAATCATTCCTCTGTGTTTTTTACAGTCTTCCAGTACCTTGATTTTTTTTTTAAACAACTGGAAAAGTTCTCCTTAACATTTTAAGATGTATTTCCTCATATTCTGTGCTCACCTCTGTTGTACCATGTAACCACAACAGATTACAATATTTTATTTGCTCTCTATTAACTGTAAACTCCTTGTTTATAAGAACTCCTTTTGTATGGTTTTGTCTTAACACAGTGACGGGCTTTATCTGTGTTCAGGAAATATTGAATGAATGAATGAATAAATGAATGAATGACCAAACAAATCAGTCAACCCTGAGTTAGTCATTAGGAATGAATTCAGCCAAAATAGGGAAAAAGGGAGAAAGACATGATTTGAGAGTTTATAATGTGTTTAAATTCAGCCTTTGAATGAGTCAATTTCTTTGCGGTGTAGTTTCCCCCTCAGAAAAATGTGAGGTCCATTTCTCATTTCTCTAATAGTCTTTCTGGAAAATGCTTAATAATGATTGATTTTCATGTTATCTTTTCACTGTTTCTCTTTTATTTTTGATTATTGAGCTTCTTAAATTAGTAAGATTATTTATTGGATAAAGGACATCATTTTAAGGATGTATAGATACCACCTTTAAAGCTTACTGAAACCATGAAAGATAAATATCACGGTCTTCATTTTAACACAAGGAAACTGTGACTAAAATATATCATGTATATTATCTCTAACGTCAGGAGCAGGACAAAATTAGGGTTTGAACTTAAGTTTTATTTATTTCTTTTTTGGATCAATAATCTCTTTTTATTACTCAATTCTTCCTGGGTACATAGCCCATTACATATTTGATTTTGGAAAATTATCAAAACTGCTGACCAAAAAAAAAAAAAACAAAAAACTGCTGACCAGAATTAGAGACTTCACTACAACCAAATTCTTAGGACCTTTTTTGTTGTTGTTGTTGTTGTTGTTGTTCCCACTTAAATGTATAATAATCTCTAGATTGTAACCTTTTCCAACAGGACCATGTTAATGATTATAGGAATCATGATTAAGTTCCTAGATATTCCACATGAGAGTTCAACTTTTCACCTAGACTATTTAATAAAATTCCAAATTCTAATAAAATTGTTCACTTTCCGAAAAGTGTTTATAACCACCAATTTTTCTGTGGACTCATATACTTTTGAACGGGTAAGATAGCCAGGAGTAAGTTTGTTTGGTTTCCCAAGAGTAAATGCACATCTATTCCACAAGTTCTCTAACATCTTTTGATCTCACACTTGTTCATGCCAAATACAGACCTACTTCACTATCAAGTTCTTACGAAACTAACACATATTGATTGCATATGGATGACAGAGTCAGTACTCGCCTCAAAGAGGGATTATTTATAAGGGGCAAAGGTTAAATTGTAAGCTTCTGATTTTTCTCATTTTTAAAGATTTCCCACATTTAAGTGGATAGAAAATTCTCCCACACTTTAATGCAGATGAAATGATTAGGAAAAGACTGTGGCATTTAATCCAGGTAATGGGAGGGGAAAGGGTGATCATCACTTTTCATATTTTTTATGAACAAATTGGACCTTGTTCTTTCATAATCTATAGATAATGCATCTTAAATGTCAGCATTAATTTCTGTATTATTTAAAAGTGTACAAACCCAAAATTGATATCTCGAGAAGGTTCCATAGGGGGGAAAAATTCTAAGTTTACAGAAAATGTGTATATAATGCAGCAGTTATCAGATTATCTTTTATGATTCTTTTAAATTCACAGATTTTTCTCTATATAAATACATAAAAATCACTTCTATGACTTTTTTATTGTAACCATTTTAGCTCTCTTCTCTTAATACAGATATTGATGATTTCATATGAATGACATGAATTATAGTTTCATATGAACAATATTACTACATACAAGTATATTGTATATTTAAAGGTATAGCTCCTAAACACTTTTCATAAAAAAATATTTGCTAATTTACTGTTTCTAAAATTTTGATGGTCATACACTGGGTCATAAATGTAAGAATATACCTATATTTAAATCATTCTCTTTTTCTGGTTTAATAGTTTATTTTTTTCTAAAATCCACAATAGAAGAAAGTATTAAGTATGTTACTAGTTTAACATGTATTTGAAAATTTAAATCAAAGATGCTGAGAAACTTTCTCCTTTGACAATCTAACAAAACCCCAAGTTAGAGTACATCAATGACATGTTATTTGAGGGTTCTCAAATCTTCTTCCCTTTTGCCTTAAATATAAAAACATTCATATAAGACTATACAGCATACAGGCAAAGCAGAATTAAGGAGTATCAATGAGGATTAGAAGCTCTGCCAGAAGCAAAGGCTTTTCTTTTATGACATCACACGTATATTACTAAGAAACAAGTATTATACAAAATCACATGCTAACATTTACAGAGTATCTAGGAGAAATGAGACTGGGGAAGCAATTCAAAACTATTAAACTTTTGTAAACAAAACCACAATTCAGACGTTAAGATTCCTAGTAAAATTCTTGTAGGGTTAAATCAAATAGCATTTTTAATCTAGAGTTACTCCATTTTATTCAACCTGGAAATGGGCACTTCCTCTTTGAGAGCATTCTCTTCCAGCCATTTTTTATTGTACCATTTTTATAAAAATTACAAACCAAATCTAGGTGTGACCTGTTTCATTCACTATTTATTCTATTCCCTGTTTTTGCGACATCTATAATCAGAACTCTCAGTTGTCATCAAATAGCCTAATGCAGAGGGACCCAGTGATTTCGAGAGCTACTATGCCATCCATAACATGCCCTTAATCAAGGTGCTTCTACTGAGTTTCACATTTTTTCTTGAAGTCTTAATATATTGTGAGGGCTTTCCCTTTCATCTTAAGAAAGTGTGTTTCTGACTACCTACAAATATTAATGTCTTTGGAAAAGCTGTGCAGAAACCACAGTGATGTCTATGTCACCATCATTTCCCTTTTAATCCATCACATGAAATACAGCATATCAACTGAACACACGTTGAACAGAACCTACTGCATCTTTAAGAATTAAAGCATAAGGGGTGCCTCGGTGGCTCAGTCAGTTAAGCGTCCAACTCTTGGTTTCAGCTCAGGTCATGATCTCACGGTTCCTGAGTTTGAGCACCACATCAGGCTCTGTGCTGGTGGTGTGGAACCTTCTTGAGATTCTCTTTCTCCCTCTCTCTCTGCCCTTCCCCTGCTGTGCTTTCTCTCAAAATAAATTAATTTAAAAAAGAATTAAAAGTATAAAAAGATATGTATACATATGTATAATACACATATAGCTTCATACGTGTGGATATTCTTGTAAAAAGTCATCTGTGTATCATGCAGTTTACAATGCTTATACATTATTTTATTTTGTCCAATGAGTATAAGAGGGCAGATGTTATAATCAGAAGTGGTAGGTAATGTGTCACATGTTAGACATATACTAAAAGGTGAACACTTAGCCAAAAGGTACATTTTCAGACTTTTACTACTTTTCCCTAAAATTTCTAAGGATAAAAACCTTCAAAAGATATGGTATAAATTTGGGAAAAGGCCCAGAGTCAGAACTTGGAAAAAAAGGCCTTTATTTTATTTTATTTATTTTTTAAATGTTTTATTTATTTTTGAGACAGAGAGAGACAGAACATGAGCAGGGGAGGGGCAGAGAGAGAGGGAGACAAAGAATCCGAAGCAGGCTTCAGGCTCTGAGCTGTCAGTCCAGAGCCTGACGTGGGGCTCGAACTCACAAACCACAAGATCATGACCTGAGCCGAAGTTGGATGCTTAACTGACTAAGCCACCCAGGCACCTCAAGGCTTTTAAAACCTTAAATTCTTAATTCTCTTTCATCTAAGAATTCCAAATTCCTTTTGAGAATGTAATTGCTCATATGTCAAAGATAGTGAAGTGGGCCTACTGTATAAGAGATTTACCTAACAGTTATATAAAATAAAGAATGAGGTTGATTCTCCTCTGAGTGATCCATTTATGCAATGTGCTAAACTTTCTTTTGACTGTGACCCTCTCTAAAGAGGTCCAAGGAAGGGGATCAAATGCTGTTTTACCTCAGTGATGATACAGGCATTCCTAGTAATTGAAACTAAAGATCAGCAAATTCCTTCCTTTCTACCTCCTCACCCATTTGTTAGAAATTATCCCAAATGGAAACTGGTCAATGGATACGAATTAATGTAGTAAGACTTTGACAGCAGAGATGATTAGGAGATTGGAACTTGCTCTCATTTTATTGCACATTCCTATCTGTGAGATATCCCTGAGGCCCTTTTCCATTGGTTCTCTTCCAATATTTTCATGTGCTTAGATGTTTATCCTGAGGTTAATTTTGTGTGGATAATATTAACAGTCCATTTTTGAGTTTTATAGCTGGTTCATTAATATCCATGCTGTTCAGTGTTTCATCCTGCATTCTGATAAGTTTTTCATTTTTCAGCTTCCTACAACAATAGAAATAACTTAATTTAATGAACTGGATTCTGCTTTTTCTTCATTGCACTAATGATAATCATTATGCAATTTTTGTATCATGCTAAGGATATAATCTGTTGCTTTTAATCAAGACAAACCAAAGAACAAAATATGATTAAATTCCTTTCAAAGCAAGGAAGAATACCTTTAACAGAAATTGAACCTGATACAAGAAAGGCTACTTATTAAAAATTAGGAAGAGGGCACTGATAGCATGGAGCCTGCTTGGGATTCTCTTTCTCTGTCCCTCCCCCATTTGTGCATGCTTGCTGTCTCTCTCTCTCTCTCTCTCTCTCTCTCTCTCTCAAAACAAAGAAACAAACCTTAAAAAACAGGAAGTGGGAGAAAGGAGTAGCAGGGTAGTGGAAGGATGAAAAAATAGATCCCATTTTACTAACACAAAATACCCTACCAAATTAAAGATCCAAATTCTGATCAAGAAAAAGTATTACTTATCTCAACAGCTTTTTCAATATAAAGAAAACTTACTGAAAAAAAATAATGCCTTAAAAATAAAAAAGACCTAATTTCTATGGCATACATTTTATAATCCAGAAAAGTATACCAGGGTAAGATTTTTCTGTTTTTATCTATTTTTATTTATTTTTTATTTTTGGT
This sequence comes from Leopardus geoffroyi, assembly GCF_018350155.1. NCBI lineage: Eukaryota > Metazoa > Chordata > Mammalia > Carnivora > Felidae > Leopardus > Leopardus geoffroyi. The sequence continues at coordinate 122,000,557 of NC_059328.1, read as the reverse complement.
GCTAGAAAAATTATACATCTGTGGAAGCAAAAGAAAGAACTTACACATACAGGGATGCACATAGTACAAACACACATAGCCATGTGTGGAAAGTAACCAAATAGATAGACAGACAGACACACACACACACACACACACACACACACACACACACACAGTCTACATATACACATCTTTCATTCTAATTAACTGAAAGACCCACCCACTATGAAAAGCAGAACTTTTGTTTGTTTTTAAGTTTATTTATTTTGAGAAAGAGTGAGAACATGAGCAAGAGAGGGGCAAAGAGAGATTGAGAATCCCAAGGAGGCTCTTCACTGCCAGTGCAGAGCCCAATGCAAGGCTTTATCTCACCAACCTGTAGATCCTGACCTGAGCAGAAATCAAGAGCTGGACGCTTAACTGACTGAGCCAACCAGGTGCCCCCAAAGTAGAACATTTTTAATGCAACTGAATTTGTTCCTTAGACTAAGCAAAATAAGAAAAACTTGACTATTGTTAAACAAAGGCTCAGGAATTATCAATGCAGAATTGCCTAGGGAATCACCAGATATGGCAGCTCAGCTTCCAAGAGGGAAACAGAAAATGAAAAGGTCAAGTCCTATAGCATTGGACAGAACTGGGTTAATTAATATTTAGTATCTATCAAGAACCAGACACTGTGCTATGTTTGCATATATATTTTTTTTCTCATTTAATCCTTGCCATTATTTTACTAGGGAGACAGTCTTATTATCATCCTCTACACCAAAGATAAACAAACTTAGGGACTTAGGCATAAGGAAGGGAAGTAATTTGTCTAAAGCCACTGGACCTGGGCTCAACTCACTTTGGTTTTACCATCATACCACCCTGTGCTCTTTCCAGGATGGAACTCCCACATCCCTGCAATCCCTAATTCCAGTGGATTGATGCAGGTAGCTTTTCTAAAAGGTTTAATGTTAACAGGATCTATGAATGCAAGTATATGAACACAAGTGTTGAAGAGTAATACAATTTGAGTATTTGGTTGATAAGCCTAATTTTGTATGTATTCCCAATTAGGCTTTATCATCACTACCACCAGAAACACCGGCTTTGCCAGTGTAAGAAAGGGTCTAAGTAGAGGCCTAAATAACCTGGACCATATCATGGGGTGCCTGGATGGCTCAGTTGGTTAAGCATCCGACTCAGGTCATGATCTTGTGGTTCGTGAGTTCGAGCTCCACATTGGGCTCTCTGCTGTCAGCATGACAGCAGAACTAGTTATGATATTCAGCCAAAATTGTATTATAAACAAACCACAGATCAGAAATTTACAGATATTAGTAATACCCCTAATGGAAGAAGAGGGGCATGTGGACAAGAAACAGTTCTCTGACAGGCAAAAATAATAATTCTCATATGATATAGTAAATATACAACAAAACTCATTCTGCCATTCTGCATGTAGGACAATCCATCCATGAGAAGAAATCTAAGGATCATAAAATAAGAAATAGAAGGAATAGGCCAAGAGGCCTTTAGCCCACATACATATGTATGTATGTATTGCTTCAAAGAGGTCAAACTTCATATATGTTACAACTAAATCATCCCTAACTATAAACTTCTATTTAGTAAAATTCATATTAAGGCAAAGAAAATATTGTTTAAGGCAAATGTTCTATAAAACTCACCAATTATGAAATGAAGGATCTCCTAAAGACAAAATCAGAAGGGTTGACAATTGATTTTCCTTAAAAATTTAGTGTGGCGATGGCTCTTTGTGGCATCAGTTTTATTTTTGTTTTCCCTAAGCTCACCTTCCATTGTATCCTTTTCCCTTCCTTTCACACGTTTTAAGTCTATCCTATCTAAAATAAAATTGCAACACTTAGTTGTCAATGATTCTAGCTTTCATCTAGCTTTCATGCAGCTGAAATCTATCTATTCTAGGCCCAGAAAGAGGAAAGAACCGAGGTGACTAAGCAATTCTGTGTCTCCTCCTTTCACATCCCACTGGACAGTCCCAGCTATCAGTATAGCAGCTTTAAAATTCTGCCATGTAGGAAAACAAATTCTGCCATGCAATAGATCAGTCAAGTAAAGAGTACTCATTAGAAAATATTTTCTTCAGGCACCTGAGTGGCACATTCAGTTGGGCATCCAACTTGATTTCGGTTCAGGTCATGAACCCAGGGTCATGGGATTGAGCCCCATGTCTGGCTCTGTGCTGAGTGTGGAGACTGCTTAAGATTGTCCCTCTCCCTCTCCCCTTCCCCACCTTAAAAAAATATATTTCCCTTCCATTTATTATAACCTTAGTTTTACTGTTAGGGAAAGGCTTTTAAAAATGTACTGTAAGTAATCTTAACTATTTACAACATAGTATTTTACAAACAAGAACAATAAAAATAAAAACAGCATATAATTACTCAGGGAAACTCAGCACTTCCTAACAAAGTCAGGACCAAAAACTATGTTTTCTGAACATAAATTCAAGCTCCGTACATGAATTTAAGTAGCACTTTGTGAACTTGACCAAACATTGCAGTCTGAACAATTTGGTTGTTCTTCACACTTTAATTCAGGTTTGGTATAGGTATTCTGTTAGGTCATAAAGACTGTTTTGTCATTTTAAAGGTCTGTTAAATATCATGTATAAAACTCATCTTCCTTTCTATATTTTACTATATGCCCATATCTTGAACTCTTCATCCATTCAGGCACGTGTAGTGTTGAAGGTATTGAAATAAATGAGGAGCCTGTCTCCCAAGAACTTAACCTCTAAGAAAAGCTTAGTATTAATTTTATTTTTCTACCTGTGTTAGGAAATAAATGTTGTGATCTTTCCACTGCTTAAGTGGAAAGCACTTTATTTCCTACCTGGGTTAGGAAATAAATGTTGTGATCTTTCCATTGCTTAAAACAGATATAATTGTTCTTTTACCACAGCTTTTGAACAAAATTGTATGTCCCTACTCTCAGCCTTGAAACACCCTCCTTTCTATGGGTCCCCAGAGTTTTCAGAGACAGAGAGTAAAACAAAATAGTGCAGGAAGATGACCTGAACCTAATACAATACCATATGTTAACTATACTAGAATTAAGATTTTTAAAAATTATATATAAACACTTAGATCTTAAAAAAATTTACAAAGATGAAGATGACACTCAGAGAAAGACAAAAGGGAACAAAATAAACTGGAGCTCACCAATTCTACACGACCAAAATACATGAGTCGTGGCCCCCTCTTATCGGTGGGTGATTTGGAGTACTTCTTTGTGGTCATTCTCACTGCCACGTGTCTTACTATTTCTGTCTCACCAAATAAGCAGTATTTTTTGCCTTCATTTGCAGAAAAATAATCTAGTATTTCTTGCTCAACACTTTGTGAAGAATCTCCACCCCGTTCCTGCAATTGTCTGGCTTTTTCCTTATAAGGACAATGCTTAGCATAATTCATGTTCTTTGATAACTCATCTTGAAATAGATATGCTTGTAACATACACCAAAAAGAACAAACAATAAACCCAACTAGATGGAGAAATGTGTTAAGATCTTTGGTAATGTATTGATATCATTTTGTATTCTAACACTGAAAAACTGTAAAGACAATGTTGAAGTTAAACATGGCAATTAAGAGAAAATACCAAAGGAGTTGAATTGTATTTTTTCATTGGGTATTGCAAACTTTAAGGGATTAAAGGTTTTTGTTTATAAAAATCTAAAAACATTTATTAATCATTAAGTTTGAAAAATGTGCCTTATTTTAAACTGTATCTTAAGATAATTTGCCTGCCATAAAATGTCTATGATTAACATTTTGTCTACACTTACATTAGCTTTGAACTCAACTCATTAAACTGCTGTGAACAATGCAATGGGGTTCATATATAAATTGGAAAACTATTATCTTACCTATCAACAAAACATTTTACAGTGTGATCTCACTCCAAAGGGTCTGTTCATTAGGGTTTTATATTTTCTTAGAAGTCTTTAGGTATCATTGGTCCATCTGACATAATACGTCATATGACATGACACATTACCTTTATCCACAGATACTGCCCAGTTTGATTTCTGCACAACTGGCCCAAAGCCTTCATATAGTTTTTTTTTTTTTTTTTTTTTTTTTGGTTTTTTAACTGCAAGGAAATATGCTCACTATAAGCAAAACTGCTCACAAACAGAAAAGCAACAGGTTTCTACTGTGTGATAAATCTAAACATTGTTTTACATTTCTTACTATATTTTGTAAAATATTTCAAATACATTATGCCATTTAATGCACACGAAACTCTTTGAGACAAGGAAGCCAGTATTTTGCCAGTATTAAAGACAAGGACACAAAGAGTCTTTGAGCCTTAGCGTCTTGCCTATCAACATTCAGAGTAAAGGATTACCATCTGGTCATATTTTTACTAAGTTTAAAAATTGAAGTTAAGGGGCGCCTGGGTGGCTCAGTCGGTTAAGTGTCCGACTTTGGCTCAGGTCATGATCCCGCAGCCCATGAGTTCGGGCCCCGCATCGGGCTCTGTGCTGACAGCTCAGAGCCTGGAGCCTGTTTCAGATTCTGTGTCTCCCTCTCTCTCTGGCCCTCCCCCGTTCATGCTCTGTCTCTCTCTGTCTCAAAATTAAATAAACGTTAAAAAAAAAAATTGAAGTTAATCATTGAAGTGAATCATGTTTTGCTTTCTAATATTTGCAATAAATCCCCAAGCTTCAAAATATAGTCCCTTTTTTTAAACTAAAGGCTTTTCATTTTTTTAATTTATTTTTTTGTGTAAATGTTCTCCATTTTATTTTTTTTAAATATATGAAATTTATTGTCAAATTGGTTTCCATACAACACCCAGTGCTCATCCCAACAGGTGCCCTCCTCAATACCCATCACCCACCCTCCCCTCCCTCCCACCCCCCATCAGCCCTCATAAACTAAAGGCTTTTTAAAAGTCCTTCCATTTTAAACTTCACATGAGTATACTTTCCCTGAAAAAAATCTAGATAAACAGCCTTTTCTGTGTTCAGGTACCACAAACTGTGCTAGGCATAATGATTCATGGTACTTCTCAATGGATAGACAAGTTATATTAGTATCACCTGGGAATCTGGAAAAAATAGCAATTCTGCACTTTGTCCTGAACTAGGCAATTAGAACTCTAGCAATTAGAACAAGCACATGGGTATGTGTAGTAAAAATTCCTAATAAACTGATCAAGAGTAATGCTGTAAAAACTAAATTAAATTAAAATCACAAGAAGAGTTAAAGATTGAAGACACCGTGGAAAGACCAAACAGATCTAGATGTGGCTCACAGGATCACCATTAATTATGTGACTTGGGGGGAATGGTGGGAGATCATGATTAAACACTTTCATGGGACAGTTTATTTACAGTATAGGAGAAATAATGCAGGAAATAAGCCATGCAAAAGACAACTTCATCCCCAGAAAGGTTAAATAAATTCTGGTAGTGTATAGTAAGTAAAATAATGGATCTCAAGTATTTAAACCACAGAAGACATTTTTATTACTTTAATAGGGCTGGGTATGCTAAACAATAAAAATTTATTTTATCACAGTTCTGGACAATAGAAGTCTAAAGTCAAGGTGTCAGAAAATTTTATTCCTTCTGAGACCTCTCTCCTTGGCTTGCAGTTGGTTTCCCTCTTGTGTCTCTTCACAGAGTCTTTCTTCTGCCTGGTTCATGTCCCTAGGGTCTCTGTTGTGTACTAGTTTTCTCTTATAAGGATACTAGTCAGATGGATTAGGGCCAACCCTAATGTCCTCATTTCAACTGAATCACCACTAGAAAGACACTATCTCCAAATACAGTTACATTCTGAGACAGTAGGTGTTAGAGATTCAACATGTAGATTTTCGGAGACAAAATTTAGCCTATAAAAGCATTTAGTAAATTTTAATTGTCCTATTTTTTTTTTCCTATTTCCTACCTCCTCCTTTACCTAACTCACTGATCTCACATGGCCCCTGTATCTGTTCAGTTCTATTTGCTGCCCGGAAGTTATTTTCCTTAGCAAATTTGATAACCTAGAAGCTTGTTGATGGGGGTTAATTTATGTATTGGTATATACTGGTGCTTCTAAGCAACATATTTATATAAACAAGAAGTCAAGAGATTGGTATCCTTACAAGAGTGAATAGGGTAAAGATTTCTGGTACACAGCTCAACTAAAATTGGAGATGTTCTCAGAAAATTAGATGTTGATGCTCTTTAAATCTATCACATGGACAAATGAATGTTTGAACTATAACCATGTTTGGACCTAGATTATCTGTGATTTTAGGAGATTCTGCTTTTTTTCCCCTTTTCTATATTCTAGAAAGTAAAATAATAAGTACCACTGTAATTGGACATTTTAAAGTTGTACCACTTTTTCCTGCCAGAGACAATGTTCATGCTTTATAACTTGTGTGTCCTTCTTTACTTCTAGTTTTCAAATTTTTCAAACATCTGTGTCTCTCTTTTCTAGTTAACTTTAGTGATGAAAAACCATATTTCCTCAATGTATGCTTAATTTCTCCTTAGTGAGAATTCTACCCCAAAAAGAAATTCAGGGTATATTAATGTAGTATTTCTATTTGAGTCAGAAAGTCTTTAGGATTGTCCATTTATTGTGTCAAGAAACAAAATTCAACTGAGTAGTTTAAAGATCTAGTTGGCTTTATTCAGGATTCCTGATTTGGGTAGCATCCCGTCTAGCAAATAGAATCCCCAAGGACCTGTACAAAATGGAAGGATTTTATTGGCAGAAATAGGGTGGGACAAGAAGGGTTTTAGCAAAAGAACACAAAAGATTGTTTCAGCCCAGGTCACCTTCCATTAAGGGTAAGATGGGGGCTATGGGAGGGGTCTTAACATGCAGATTACTTCATAGTACTGAACAGGAAATTCCTGAATTTCATTGGTTTAAAATTCCAGTTCTCGGAGAGGCTAGAAGTGCCATTAGGTTAGGCTTTATTAAGTTTTGGAATTTAATATAAGTGACTTCATTTTGGGTCTGTTGTCTTTTTAATGCTTGTTAAACTATTATTAAGTCTCCATAACTGGTTCTGCTAACAGATCCTTTAGCCTTTGTACACCATCTCCAAGACATTTATAAAACACACTATCTGGAAGAAATCCAATAAAGTAGGGCCCATATGTCAACTTGATCATTGTTCTTTAGAGATACTTATGGAAAGTTAATGTATTTTTCTTCCTTTCTCTCATTTGAAAAATGAGTTACAATAATCTCATATGAACAGTTTTAAAACTTGTTTCATGTTTTCAGTGCATTAGAGAACTTTTCATTTGAAATTTTACAAAGGAAAAATGGCATTATACTTTCAGGTTTCTTATCAAGGATTAACAGATACTTTCAGGCTTCTTATCAAGGATTAACAGAAATTTTAATAGGCAACCTGGGTCTTTTCCAAAATTTTGAAATAGTAAGTGTGAAAGCTAAAATTTCTACCACATGGTCAATTGCTCTTGTTTTGGTCCAATGTGTTGGTATTTACAGGGATGAAGAACCAGGAGGCCAGCTGGTTACAGATAAGTTCCACATTGACTGGGATTCAGTACTTGTTGACACAGATAATGTTATCACGGCACGATTTGATGGCAGAGGAAGTGGATTCCAGGGCCTGAAAATTCTGCAGGAGATTCATCGAAGGTTAGGTTCAGTGGAAGTAAAGGATCAAATAGCAGCTGTGAAGTAAGTGGGTCCGCATTTTCCTACTGTTTTTCCTTTAATGACAGAAGCTAGGTATATGATACATTACCTCTGCATCATGTACTTTAGTACAGCAATCTGTACTTTAGTGAATAGACAATTTTCTAAGTTAGTCATATAGACTTGCATTCATTTCTTCAAGTACTTTTCACTCATCACAGGTAGTAAAACAATTATCGAACTTCCGCCTCCTTGGAATTAAAATTCACTTTAGATTTATAAAAATTGGAGCAACCTTAATTAAACCACTCTAGTATTTATTTACAATAACCTACAAAGTCTATTATTTCCCAGTTAACTATAATTCTTGAACTCTCACAGACACCATTCCCCCGCTGGCAGGAGTGACCTAGAAAACTAGTAGGTTCTTTAAACCAGTACACAGAAACTGGCTGGGATATTGTCAAAATGTAGATCTGTAGGCCTGAAATGGGGTCCCCAATCTGGCATTTGTATCTTCCTACCAGGTGATGCCCAAACAACTGGACCATCACTTAGAGTAGCAAGATAAAGCTCCAACCACTAAAGTATTTCTGGTTTGACTTCTGGGTTTTGTGTGTACATTTGCATGTGTGTGGGTGCCAAAAATGAATTCCCATGCGTGTTTAACTCAAGAAAATATAACGTTTTTTTTTTTCCTCATTGCAGATTTCTACTGAAACAGCCATACATTGATTCCAAAAGATTAAGCATTTTTGGAAAGGTAAATAGAAATGTTATGCATATGTATATAAGCACACAGATTTGCATATGTGTATTCTACATATATAGGTATATACATGTGTTTGTATGTGTGCATATATAATTTCCCCATTTTACTATAATCTCTCTGTACCATTCTTTAAAATGTAATATTATAATTAATACTATATACATTCAGTCATTTATTAATCCAGCAATTATCTATAATCCAATTGGTGCTGGTATTATAAGTAGAGAAGCAACTAAACAACAATAACAACAAAATCTGTTTTTGTAAAGCATATCTTCTAGAAAGAAGAACTTGATAAACACATAAATGCAAAACATGGTTTCATATAGCATGAAGTCTTACAAGGAAACCAAAAAACAAAAAAAGTGGACACAAGTTAACTCTAGAAAGGGCTAATGTTCTTAGATTAAAGGGTCAAGTAAAGCCCCTTGGATTAAGTGATATTTAGGCTGATACCTGAATAACAAAAGGGAGCCAATTGTACCAATCTCTTGAGGCAGGGTGTTCTCTATAGAAGGATCAAGTACCACAGCCTTAGGGATGACTTACATGGCTCAGAAACCGAAAGAGGACCAATATTCATAATTAGGTCTTTGTGGTGTTTTCTGCGTGATATTTACTTCTCATTGCAGTAATTTTACGTCAGGTCCAATATCATTTTCACAGTGTGGATAGAGACTCCACATAGATACTCACTGAGCACCTAGTTTATGCATATCAGTAGGCTAGACACTATACAGGTACTAAAATGAAAGGAAGGAGGTCTAGTACTATTTTAGTTTGGAGACAAAGAAAATTATTGGTGTTCATGGATTTAAATATAAAACAAGTTTTACTATCCATAAGTGAACTCAGAGATACAGGACCAGAATAACCGACAGTTTTACTGGGCGTAAATTTTTGTGGTATTCACTGACAAATAGGTATATGGAAAGCTATTTAACAAATGAATAAATTGTAAATCAGCCCAAACCACCACCACTCTCCCCTGACTTCAGATACCTGCAGTGTACCATGTCTTTGCTTTATTGTATTCTTGCTCTTCACAATATTCAAGAGATTGACAGGGACAATGCTTCTCTGACACAAGTACAAATAAATAAATGAAAACCTACCCTTATACATTATTTAATATTGATTTTATTTTTGAGAGAGAGAGAGAGAGAGACAGAGCATGAGTGGGGGAGGGGCAGAAAGCGAGGGTGACACAGAATCTGAATCAGGCTCCACACTCCATGCTGTCAGCATAGAGGTCAATGCGGGGCTGGAAAAGCAAGAACCCGTGAATTCATTACCTCAGCCAAAGTTGGGCGCTTAACGAACTGAGTCACCCAGGCGACTCCCCCCCCTCCATCATTACTAAGAAAGATATTAGCAAAATAATGGAAATGTCTAAGAAAGTGATCATTCCAAAGAAATGGAAACTCTCAACAAATTAACAAGTGCACAGTGAAGACTTACCACATGCGAGAGCATGGATGAATCTTGAGGACACTGTGCTCAGTGAAGTGAACCAGTCATAGAGTGACAAATACTGTGTGGTCCCACTTACATAAAATATCTAGAGTAGTCAATTTCATGAAGACAGAGAGTGGAATGGTGATTACCAAGGGCTAGGTTGAGGGGAAAAATAAAGTTTGTTGCTTAATAGGTAATGGGATCTCAGATTTCGAAAATGAAAAAGTTGTAGAGATTTGTTTCACAATACAGACACTAGACAAGACACAATACACTACACACTACTGAACTGTGCACCTAAAAGTGGTTAACTAGGTAATACTATATTAGGTGTTTGTTACCACATACACAGTGCATAAAATTGACAACATTTTACTCTTTAATGGTCCTGAGATATGTAATAATTTACAAAGGACTTATGGAAATTTAGATTCAAAAGGTTGTAAAATGCCTTATAGAAAAAGTCAAACATAAATTGGATAGTGAAAGTCATTCAGCAAGTAGAGGACAAGGAGAAGGCTCTCAGGTAAATGTTCAAAGAACATAAAATAAAATAATTGACTATAATTAAGGCTCATATAAAGGAATGGAAAGTGACAAAACCAAAAGGAAGTCTTGGCACAGACCTTAGAAAGTCCTTCATATTAACTAGAAAGCTGAGTGCTAGTTTATAAACAGGAAGAAATAAAGCTCTAGGCCTCAGATTTAGAAGTTCAAAATCCCATATTTATCATTTTATTAGGGGGCTGATGAACCTCAGGGTAATTGACAGTCTAAATATATGAAAGACTGACACAGGATATAAACAAAGAAATATAATTAGATTTTAAATGGAAAAAAATGTTCCATTTCCAATTAACCAAATATGCCTATCTGTGGCTGAATTATAATTTAGAAGGTGGCTTTCTGAGCATACAAAGGAACATTGTTAGCTTCAAGACTCCTAAGTCTTGTAATTTTTTTTTTTTCTTGGAATGTACTTGTTTTGTTTCCATATCAAATAAAACAATCCTAAACTCATAAAATTGGCTGGGGACTAATCATCTTGGTTTTCTGGAATTGGATTGTAAACTATCTGGGGCTGTTTCTTTCTCTGTTGGAAAATTTTAATTAATATTTAAATTGATTTAATCAATACAAGACTATCAAGATTTTTCCATTTCTTCTGAAGTCAGTTTTAGTACTTTTAAAATAATTATTTCCATTTCATATATGTTTAAAGACTATTTTTAAAGCATAGTATATATTGTCTTACTATACATTTAATCATTTCACTGTGGTGATAAGGTCTCATTTGACTCCCAGTTTGGTTTATTAGTGCCTTTCTGCCTTTGCTTGTCTTAGGTTGCATGCACACTCTCTCTTACTTGCTCTTTTCTCCCTGCTTGACTCCCTTCCATCCCCCATCCCACCTCCTTTTTTAATGAACCATATTTTGGCTTAGCTGTTCTCATCTTTGTTTTCAATTTCCCTAATTTCTGCCCTTACCATCATTATTTTCTTTCTTCTACTTTTTAAATCTATTTTGTTCTTAAATTATTGAGTTGAATGTCTAGCTTATTAACTTTCAGCAGTCTTCCTTTCATTTGAGTCATAAAATCCCTTTGCATTAGTCCCTCAGGTTTTTCCCACCAGTGCCAATAGGTGGCTATCCCCAGAACCTAACCTAACCTTACATAATGTGTCATAATTTTAATGTTCATTCTATCAAGAAATTATATCTAAATGTTAATGGTAAGAAAACTTCTAGAAAAAAATTTCTCACTTATATGTTAAAAAAAAAAGGAAAAGACTAACTATATGAATTGAAAATGGATGGTGGGGCGCCTGGGTGGCGCAGTCGGTTAAGCGTCCAACTTCAGCCAGGTCACGATCTCGCGGTCCGTGAGTTCGAGCCCCGCGTCAGGCTCTGGGATGATGGCTCAGAGCCTGGAGACTGTTTCCGATTCTGTGTTTCCCTCTCTCTCTGCCCCTGCCCCGTTCATGCTCTGTCTCTCTCTGTCCCAAAAATAAATAAACATTGAAAAAAAAAAATTAAAAAAAAAAAAAAAAGAAAATGGATGGCAAAATTCAAAACCAATAAACATGATACATAGAATGGATATTGCTATGATTACCAGGCTACATCAATGGGGAATAAAATTAATTCATTCCATAAACATTTATCAAGTGTGTACTATGTGCCTAGTATGTCTGAATGTGCTGGACATACAGCAGTCACAAAAACAAACAAGCTTTCTTGAATTTCTAGTTCAGTGAGTAAAGATAAATAAAAGACAACTTACTTAGTACAATATATGAAATGTCAGTTAATGATAGGACAATTCAGAAAAATAAAGCAGAGAGGCAGATAGGTGGCCCAAGATAAAGATAAGGTAGCAGTTTTCATTCATAAGACAGTTAAGATTTCACTAAAAAATCATGTTTGATCTAAGTCAGGGAAATTTGAGGACGCAAGAAACACAGATATCTAGGAACGAAAAAAATATATAAAGAAAGAAAAAGAAAAGTATAAACATAGGAATATGGAAACTTGTTAAAACTTTACTTAGGGAGGTAATTATTTAAAGCTATAAAATATTCTCCATTGGGATAGGTCTTGTTACTAACATGGAGTCACTTCTAAAAGGTTGAAGCTTTTAATATATAGAATATGAAGGAAACAATCAAGGCAGAATTGTAAGAATTGTGATAAAATTTGTGATCACATTAAACAAATTAAGATTTAATGCAAAATAAAACTGCAATAAACTGTTACTCCTAATGTACAGTATTTTTATTTCAAATTAATTCATTGTGTACTGTAAGTGATATGTGGTTTACAAAGAATCACGAATCTAAGGATAGGAAATATCTTTTTTGTTGTTAATTTTTTTATTCTTTATTTTTGAGAGAGCAGGGAGCAAGCACAAGTGGGGGAGGGGCAGAGAGCGAGAGAAAGAGAGAGAGAGAGAGACACACACACACACACACACACAGAATCCCAAGCAGGCTCCAGGCTCTGAGCTATCAGCACAGAGCCTGATGCAGGGCTCAAACCCAAGAGTCCTGAGATCATGACCTGGGTTGAAGTCAGATGCTTAACCGACTGAGCCATCCAGGCGCCCCAGGAAATATCTTTTTTTTTAATTCTATCAGTATATCTTTTTGACCATTCATGAACTCTGTCAGGAATACTCAAAAAACTCAATGATTATCTTAAAACACAAGGCACATGAAAATGTTAGTCCTCAGTAAAATGGTATTACAGACTCTACTGCCTGCCCCTCTAAGTCCATCTACCTACTAGATTCAGTTTCTTCCACTATGGGTATATCTTTTTTAAGATAAAAAAAATCTCAGGAAACATTTCTATACTTTAAATTCACCGGACAACAACTTATAAAAGATAGATTCTAATGCTAAAATGCTTTGCAAATGGAAAGGACATAACAACGAATGGAAAAATATGGTAACTGAGAAACCAATGAAATGACAGACAGCACAATTGAACAGAACAGCCTAAGTATTAACTACTTTTGATCTATAGCAAATAAAAAACACCCCCTATTTGATTAAATCAATATGATGACCCACATTTTCTGGCATCTTCCTGATAGATAGTTGTTCTGATAATTAAAGTTATAATACTGTATCCAGCTAGAACTTATATCTGATTTCCACCCTCTTCCAGAATGTATTTTCTCAGAACTCTTTCATGATCTATTCTTGCATTCAGTGAATAAATATAAAATGGCAGAGAGAAAGGTGAGCAATTAAAATTTAATTTATTCTAATGTCTCCCAGTGTTTATTTTCCTTTTAAAAATAGAAGTTATTTTGTTGAAATAAATCAAATTAAAGCAGTATTTTGGGGTTAGGTTTTTGAATGCTATAGAATTTTATTTAACAGCTTTCACTATCATTAAGTCTTAAAGAGTATTTAGCTTCATGAATCTCAAATTTTCATGTAAAAAGTGGTAAAATGTAACTCTTTGGGCAGCAACAATGATTTACAACCCTGGTTTCACTTTAGAATCACACGGAAAACCCTACAGCCCATTCTCCACAGATTGAACTGTTTTCGAGAACATTGATATATATGTTTAAATCTCCACTGGTGTAGGGAATTCTGATTGAAGCTAGGGAGATGTTTGGGCAGGGATATTCATTATATTATTATATTGTAAGAACTTGTTATTGAAAATGTGGAGCAACAGCCTAGGCATCCCCTGGAATCTACTGAATTAGAATAGGCATTTTAACAAGATCTCCAAGTGATTTGAATGAACTTTCGAATTGAAAGGCATTGTTCTGGAATCTGCCCCTTCTCTGGAAGACACCATTCTATTTAATTCCTGGAGAGAATCAGACTGAGATTTATGTGAAATGGGAGTAAAAAACAAACAAAAAGCATAATACCAAATATTAATTTATATTAGTAAATTGTGATGTATAGCTGTTCTGTGGATTGGAATATTCACCCATTCTCTCAAAGTAGTCAGGTTATATAAACAACCAAATTATTATCAATTGAAAGTCTGCTGTAATTCCATTGTGGAACTAGAACCAGAAAAGTTATCAACAGAGGTGTGCGTCAACTGAGATACATTTTTCACTGTGGAAACAGTGTTGCCCCATGGGATATACTTGAAACCTCTTGGGTTGCAACATCTTGGTCTTACCTCCCTGATCAAGAACAAGGAACAATATGCTGGAAAAGCTCCCTTTAAGGACAGAACTTTTAGGGGTTTTCTACACTTTTGCTCTATAATAGTTACTTACTTGCTTTGCAGAACTCATCCCATCCCTGCATATTTCTGAAGGGGAGAATATGCCATCCCAGAAAATGCCTCTTTGGCATAAGGATTATTTTGAGCTGATTCTTTTAAAAAACAGCAGACACAGGAGAAGCTTTGGAAACAGAAGCTACTCTTTTGTAAGAGACATTTACATTTATAAAGGAAATCTCCGTTTGTGTCTCCCTCCCTGAACCAGGATGAGAAGATTGACTCTAAATCATAAAGAAACCCTTATTAACAGAAGGCACTGACTGCAAATCAGACTTAAATCTGCCTAACCAACCTTATCCTTGTTTACAGTTCTTTTCCTGGTAACCTCCCATAACAGCTCCCTCCAACATCTATCTTTCTTTCTTTCTTTTTCTTTTTTAATGTTTATTTATTTTAAAAGAGAGTGAGAAAATGTGTATGAGTGTGTGGGGGGGGGGGGGGAGAGATGAGACAGAGAGAGAGAGAGAGAGAGAGAGAGAGAGAGAATATGCCAGGCAAGCTTGGTGCTGTCAGTCCAGAGCTTGATGTGGGGCTCAATCTCAGGAACTGAACCATGAGATCATGACCTGAGCCAAAATCAAAAGTCCTGTGCTTAACTGACTGAGCCACCCAGGCACCCCACGCTCAACATCTTTCTTTTGCCTTTGGCTAAAGAGGTATTTAAGGTGGTGGCTTGGGTATTTTTAAGGAGTTATTCAGTTTCACTGTGTATCTCCCATTTGTACGTGAGGTATGCATGTTAATAAACATTTTTTCTCTTTTTTGCCTTTTTTTTTTTTTTGAGAGAGAGAGGTAAAGAGGGCACACAAGAGGCAGAAGAAGAGAGAGAGAGAATCCCAAGCAATATGCCCAGTTCAGTTCCACGACTGTGAGATCATGACCTGAGCCGAAATCAAAAGTTGGACATTCAACTGAGCCACACAGGCACCCACCCCAATTGTTTTTTCTCTTGATTATCTTTTATCACAAGGCATCAGCAATGAATTCAGAGGATTGAGGGAAATTGTTCTTCCTTTCCACTTCTTTCTTTATATGTGTTAACACTCTTAAGCCTACTACTTCTGAATTTTGCTGACCTAAGGATATTTTCATATCTTACAAAAAGAATGAGTAAAGGCACTCTGTGATGGCTTACGTCTATAAAGGATAATTTTACATCCCTTAGTTCCCAATTGTTGGAGAAGCTTTGCTCAAGCTTCTGGGTACTAGCTAACCAATCTAGGACAAAATGGACATGTGCAAAGGATGAAAAATCATTTTCCCTCTACCCTTCTGAACTCTTGCCTGAGACCTCTGTAATAAAAGATCCACAAGAGAAAAACAGAAGTTTATTGACATGTACACCTCACGAATGTATACATGGGACATACCCAGGTAAAGTGAGTAACTCTCTCAGGTGAGTTTAGAATTCAGGCTTACATACCATCTTAATAGGGAAAGGGGAGTGGGATATAGGCCTTTTAGGAGACTGATTATTAGCAAAGATGAATGGGCCCTTAGAAGAACAGACAGGAAATGTGATACTTTGTGACAATCTCTCCAGGTGTGCTGTGGACTTCTAGTGACAAGAGTCAATCTTCCTTAGTTGATGACACTCCCAGGAAGGGGATCTATGACAATTGAGTTCTTTCTGGAGGATCTGTCTTTAGGCAGATAGCGGGAGTTCAGAGAAAGGCTTTCCCTGTCATTTGTTATTCTCCAAGTGCCTGCAGCTCAAAATAATCAATAGGCAAAGTGGCATATTTTGGGGTGGCATATTCTGCTACTCTTTGTTCTCTCAGATACTTCGGTAATCTCTGACTGCATTTAGGACTTTGATGTCAATCATCCCAATTTTTAAATAATAGTCCAAATAAGCATAAATGAGATTCTGTATTTCGCATCTCAAGAATTTAGTGAAGATAGCAGATTACTATTGCATAAGACAACACTAATATCATCTGGTAATCTTTAAAGTAGACCTCATCATGAACGAATTACATCAGAATTTCTGAGGCTAAGGCCTGGGTATTCATTGTTTTTGTATCTCCCAGGATACTCTGATATCTAGCAAGATGAAGAACACTGCTCAGAGTACAGCTAAAAATTAATTTATAAAATGAATATATAACTCAGTAGGTCATTCCCTTAGCCCAAATCTATTAAATTGTTAAAATCTCTTCTGGAATTTTCCTGGACAAATCATGGACTACAAAAGAAAACTGGACATCTTGATTTTTTTTTTTTTAAGATTTTAAATTAGTTCAGGGTGCCTGAGTGGCTCAGTCGGTTAAGCGGCCAACCTTGGCTCAGGTCATGATCTCGCGGTCCGTAAGTTTGAGCCCTGCGTCGGGTTCTGTGCTGACAGCTCAGAGCCTGGAGCCTGTTTCAGATTCTGTGTCTCCCTCTCTCTGACCCTCCCCCGTTCATGCTCTGTCTCTCTCTGTCTCAAAAATAAATAAACGTTAAAAAAACTTTTTAATAAAAAAATAAAAAAAGAATTTAAATTAGTTCAAAAGCTTTGCAGGAGGACATTTAAAAATTAAATTTGAAAAATAATCCAACTCACGTACTAGTAATATTATTTATCAATCTCATTTCATTCAAATAGTGAATTGTGTGGGACTGAAAGCAGAATCTGTATTTGTGAAAATAGATTATAAATATTTAATTCTTATTTCCTATTTCTACATAACCATCATTTTTAAATATTTCACTATACATACATATGTAATTTGCTGAAAATGATGTACGAGTTAATAAGGGCTATATTTCCCTAGCTTTGAATGAATTGGAGTTGTTCCCAAATATACTACATGAGATGAGAGAGCAAACATTGGACACTGGTGATATATAATTAATTTTATATTTTCCCTAAAGTTATTAAAATAGCTTGTTAAAAATTTAAATTATTTTCCTTTTTCAGCTGTACAAAGTGTATCTTACCATATTCTTTCCTCAAGTCTGAGACATCAGAAGACATTCTGTTATGCATATTACCAAATAGTGATCAAAAGCTAAAATTATCTCCAGGGATAAGTGATGCGCGCGCGCGTGCACACACACACACAACACGCGCATTATTATTATTATTATTTTTTAATTTTGCCAGGGGTATGGTGGCTATATTGCATCAATGATCTTAAAATCAGATGAAAAGCTTTTTAAATGTGGATCAGTGATTGCACCCATCACAGACTTGAAGTTGTATGGTGAGTACTTCCTACAAATTGACCTAATGTATTGATTTGTAAAAAAAAAAAAAAAAAGAAAAAAAAAAAGAAAATCCCAATGCAGAAGAGCTCAGTTAACCTCACTTATTGTGTGCTATCAGAGATGTTTTCAGCTGTTTATCACCTCACTGATTCAATCAATTTTACTGGAACATATGAAATGTAGAAATCAAATAATGAAATAAGCTAGTCAAATGATTTTTAAATTCTAAAATTTCTGTTTTCTTGGGTCACAGCCTCAGCATTCTCTGAAAGATATCTTGGTATGCCATCTAGGGAAGAAAGTACATACCAGGTAACAAAATTTAAAATAATCAAGAAAGAGTATACTTGTTCTAAAAATTCAGTCAAATTACAAATATAAGTAGATCTATATAGAGATATTTGTGCTTTCCTTATAGGCATCCAGTGTCCTCCATAATATTCATGGCTTAAAAGAAGAAAATATATTAATAATTCACGGGACTGCTGACAGTAAGTATCGTATTTGCTGCTACTGCTTGATGGGGTCTGACCTTGAACAAAGGGGTACATCTATGAACTTACTTACAAAGGACCCTGTAAACTTTCTGAAGGTGATAGCAGAGGATAGCAGCACAAAGAAGTCAATTTGTGATAGGGAGTAGGAAGAAGGAAGTCAAGACCAAGAGGAAAGGAAGTTGTGAGTCTCAATGACAACACCATCCAATAAAACTTTCTGGGATGATGGAAATGTTCTGTACTTACGCTGTGGAACACTACAGCCACCAGCCACATATGGCTCTTGAGCACTTGAAATGTGTTTAATATGATCAGGAACTGAATTTTAAATTGTTTAATTCTAATTAATTAAAAATTTAATAACCGCATATGGCTGGTGACTGCCACTGTGGCGTTACTCAGCACACTTCAAATGGAAACTAGCCGAGAAAACAACAGGATAGCAAAAAGATGCCAGCACTGAGATAAAATTCTGATGAGATCACTCATTTAAAGTTAACACAAAAACTTTCTAAACAGCCCTTTTATATCACTTCTCCTTTTTTCATCACTTTAAACACTGGATATGGATGTGATTGATATTACTAGTAATAAATATAATTTTATATTCTCTTTGAAGTGTTTAGGGTTCAAAGAATTTATATATATATTTATTATTTTATGTGATACTTTACAACAGAAGGCTGAGTATTTATAGCTCCATTCACAGATGAGAAAAATCAATTTCAAGGAGAAAACTGATTTAACAAAGGCTGTGTGGCTCGTGAGCAGAGTCAAAGCCTTGAGTCAGTATTTCCTAACACCTGAACTTGATTTTGTTGGTCTACTCTGCCCTGACTCTGTAGTTTTACCCTAATTTACAGACAATATCCCTAAAAAGGTCTTATAGCAAAGACTATATAAGCTGTTTACCTTAACTTAAAGTATGCCAGGACATGATTAGAGTGTAGATCAATACTGATGTATGTACGTGTGTGTGTGTGTATGCATATATATATATATATATATATATATATGCACACACACACACACACGTGTTTTTATATATATACACACACATGTATGTGTATGTGTATATAAATACACAGTCTACAGCATATAACGTATGTGTATATAGTGTGTATATATAGTGTATACTTCAAATACACACACCACGTATAATGTATTATTCAGTACATAAATTTACATAGTCTGTGTATATTTGAATAAACAGGTAAATGGACGAGAAGAAACAAATCACCCTTAGGTATAATTCCAAATAATTTATGTAGGTACACTCCCTCAAGGAAGCAAAGCTTAACTCTCCTCCCTTACCCCTTAAGAATGGGTTGTACTTAGTGATGTGCTTCTAAAGAGTACTGTACGGAAAAGGGGGAAAAGAGTGACTTTACAATAGAGAAACTCAATAAATAACATCTCAGCCAGGTGATCAAGTAATGTTGATGGTATGCACCTTTGACATCACTTCATGAGAAAGGCATTCTCTATGATCTTGTCCCAAAAACCCATTACCTCAGTCTACCCACGAGAAAAACATTAGACAAACCCAAATGAGGTATATTCTGCCAAACATTTGACCTGTACTCCTCAGAATTGTCAATGTCATCAAAAACAAGTCTGACGATTTCTCATAGATCAGAAGAGGTTAAGGAGTCATGATATCTAAATGTTTCTTAATTGTAACAAATGGGCCATAATAATGTGAGATGTTAACAATAGGGGGATTTGGGTAAGGGACATACATGGACTCTCTGTATGGTCTTTTCAACTTTTCTGAAAATCTGCAACAATTATAAAATTTTAAAAAATACTTAGATGACCTCATACCTGTGTTGGGTTAAATACAGGAAAAAGAGGATAAACATTTTGAGACTTTAGAATCTTGTTCTAAGGTATTAAGATCTTACATGTATATTAATAGTGGCAACAAAAAATAGAAATCGAGTGTTGAGTATATGTCAGAAAATATGCCCAAAGCTTTTAAGATTACACTATCCTTTTTTCACAAAAATGTTGCATAACAGGTATTATTACTCTTATTTAACTGATTGGGGAAGTAAATATTATGGAATGTATCTAACCTGCCAAATATCACACAACTACTAATTCATAGAAAGGGGGTTTGAATCTGTCATGAAGGCTCGTTTTCATTGTGCTCTGAAGCGTCAGTTGTGAGAATAAGTTCTCTTGGGTGTTAAATTATTTTACATCTGGTCATTACCCTAGAATGTATTAGTCCTATCCAAATGTCTCTGTCAATGTGTTGCAGCTATTAAAGAAAATCATGTTCTTCCTGTCTGACTTAGTCATGGATCTGGGTTTTCACCCCACTGATAAAATGCTAGCAGAGGTTCAGCACCGGCGACTTCAGAGGAAAAGCACCTGTGTGTGCATGCACGCATGCGCGCGCACGCGCGCGCACGCACGCACACACACACACACACACACACAACTTATACACCCACCACATACATACACCTCATAAGGGCCTGGTGGATTATAGGTGCTCAATGGCATTGTAATAGTACTATTATTAATATTATCCCCAAAAACTATCAACAAATTAGTTCACAAAGACAATCAGACCCTTAATACTCCTGTTTTAGGATGGGGGCTAGTGATAAATTCCAACAGGATTCACACCAGAAACTAAACAAAAAAAAATCTAACTGGAAGATATATTTGTACATTTATCTTCTCAGCTGAATCCATACAGTGAAATGAGAGAGTCCTTTTCAAACTTTTTTTTTTGATAATAAACAACTGAGCTCTGTTAGGGATCGTTTTACCTCAATCATTGTCCCCCCCCCCCCCCCCATCAGCATTTCTCATAACTCTTACATTTACAGG
Organism: Leopardus geoffroyi; assembly: GCF_018350155.1. Classification (NCBI taxonomy): domain Eukaryota; kingdom Metazoa; phylum Chordata; class Mammalia; order Carnivora; family Felidae; genus Leopardus; species Leopardus geoffroyi. Next base: position 121,979,371 of record NC_059328.1, on the reverse strand, counting down.
GCAATTTTCAAACTTACTTAGAAGTAACATGATGGGGCGCCTGGGTGGCTCTGTCGGTTGAGCGACCGACTTCAGCTCGGGTCATGATCTCACCGTTCATGAGTTCGAGCTCCTCATCAGGCTCTGTGCTGACAGCTTGGAGCCTGGAGCCTGCTTGGGATTATGTGTCTCCTTCTGTCTCTGCCTCTCCCCCACTCACACTTGGTCTCTCTCTCCTTCAAAAGTAAATAAACATTAAAAAAATTTAAAAAATAAAGAAGTAACATGGTAATACTCTAAGTACAAAAGGAAGAAGTTGAAAAAGATCTTGGGTAGATTTTAAAAATATTTAAATGATCTTTTGGAATCTTTTATTGTCTGCTATGTAGGATTAAGCAGCATCATAGAATTAGAGCAATGAAGAAGATTAAACTATTTAAGTCCAACCTAGTTTGATAAAGACACTTAAAGTTAGCTTAAAAGTTATTTAAAGAAATTTAAAGATGCACAAAGTATAGGAATAAATAGCCAGGCAGCATCTGAGCAAAGTGCTGCACAAAGAGGTTTGAGCGATCCATCTGTCTTCAGAGCTAGTTAGGGCAATTTACACAGCCCCAATCTACTGTGCCCTGTATTTCAGAGTTTTGGACCTCAGGTTCAGGCAGAGAGGGAAGACAGAAGGAAACAGGAGAAACCTGTATGATCCCCATTAAATACTGAGTCCTTCAATAATGAGATGTAGAGTCAAATTTCTTAACATGGAATAATTTTTTCCAATTTAAAATAAAACAAAATGTCAGTATCTGACAGAGACTGGGCCCCAGTAATCCTCAGAGAGGAAGGGAAAGATGGTTTGCTATATTATCATACAGATAGATATTCAGTGTGTTAAATAGTTGTAATGATATAACATATTTGAATTAGAAATAAACAAATGATAAAGTAAATTTAAATACCATCCTTTACAATAAGTACAGCCTCAGTAGTAGCTCCTGTGTCAATCTATTTTTTTGTAATGTTTAGTATTTTTTTCATATAAACCTCAAAGTTTTATCAGCATCGTATCTTACTGGCTTTCGAGTTGATGTGCAATGTATGTGAGGTAACATGATCTCTTTAAAAAATGATTTAAAACGTTCTGATCCTAACAAATGTATCTGCATTGAATAATATAATTTAATTTCTTACAGCAAAAGTCCATTTCCAGCATTCAGCAGAATTAATCAAACATCTAATAAAAGCTGGAGTGAATTATACTATGCAGGTAAGCCACTTTTTCACAAGACTGTTTTCCTACCTTGGTTTTTTAGTTATGGGATACAGAACACAGCTTCTGTACTACTCTGTCTCCCATGCTATTATTTTTAACTGTGATTTTTACGTATCAAAGATTGTGGGCTGTTTTCCCATTACCATGCTGAGAAGGTAGATCAGCTCATGCTTGATAACTAAATTGAATAAACTTCCAAAAGCATCTTTTTCCTCTCAGACTTTTATCTCTATCATGAATAATGAATTGTCTTAAAGGCTTAATGTTCTATTTCCCTTCTAGTCCCTTTATCATCCTTTATTACATGCACAACCACATATAGTAAATGGTATCAAAGACTTACTTTATAGCGATCACCAGGCTAGATGGATCAATACGACAGATCTTACACCTTTAAGGAACTTTCAGTCTGAGGGAGGAGTCACAGAAGGGGGAAAATAAGTGATTTTCATTTTTCAGCATTTTAAAGAACCAAAAGTAGTTCAACATTTCTACAACGCAGGTACCAGGGTTAGGATGATGACCCATGGAGATGTAGAGATAGACAGATGGTAGGTCATGCCACAATACGAAGGAGGAGGAGGCTTTCGTCACAGCAGTGAGGCACCATCTAAAAAAGTTATACTTAGATACTTGCTTCAGCAGCACATATACTGAAACTGGAACAATACAGAGAAGATTGGTAGGGCCCCTGCACAAAGATGGCATGCAAATTCATGAAGCATTCTATATTTTTTGTATGAAACTGTTGAATTACTGTGCTGTGCATCTGAAACCAACATAATACTGTAAGTCAACTGGAATTAAAATAAAAACTTGAAAATATTAAAAAAGTAAAAAATAAGTGATGTCATGTTAATAGTAAAAGTAATAAAAAGTTTAAAAATAAAAAAATAAAAACTTTACACCCAGGAATTGACAAATATTTGTATTTGTAATTTTAGAAAAATTACTAATGTCTTTTATATTGGAGGGGTCATGGTCAAAATAAAATTTGTACCGGACAAGACTAAACAGACAAGGAAGACTTTATTTAAGACTATTGCAAAAGGGGAGAGAAATTAAATCTTTTGAAATAGAGGGCTGGAGACTATTTAATAACTGAGGTGGAGGGAATCATAGGTCATCTGTGTGTGGTAATTCACCTTACCAAAAGGAAAAGTAAACTTTGTTTATGACAAAAGGTAGTTTTACAACTTGGAGGAGGGTTTATCCCCTTCAATATTTACATTTAGGAGAAATGGCTTTTAGGTCCTTGAGAAGGACATTTCCTAAATTGTAAAAGTGGCACTACTGAAGAAGATTTACATACAAAGGGACAGAGAATTTACAAAATTGCGAGTTTTCTAGAGTGAATGTTCTTAAGAAAAGAAAGGTCAGGGCCCTATAGTTGGGAAGAAACTTTAAAATTTAGTCAAGCTGAGGGGAATATTAGTGTTGTCTTAGCCAACACGAACACAGAGAGCTCTACTTTTTTTGACCAATGAATTTTAATTTAAATACATAGAAAATTGTATTTTATCTCAATTATTACCATGGGATTATAATTACAAAAAGAAAAGCTGGGCACAAAGAACTCAAGAGTTAAATTAGGTTAGATTTTGGTCAGATATTACTTTCCAAAGTTCCCTTGCCATTGGGCTAAAGGAATGAATTCTGAGGGACAGTATCTATTTGGTAACTTTAAATCTCTTCCTCCCTCAATATCTTAGATCTACCCAGATGAAGGTCATAACATATCTGAGAAGAGCAAGTATCATCTCTACAGCACAATCCTCAGATTCTTCAGTGATTGTTTAAAGGAAGAAATACCCGTGTTACCACAGGAACCAGAAGAAGATGAATAAAGGACCCTATTTATATAGAACTGAAGGGGATATTGAGGCTCAATGGAACCTAACCAAGAGACTGTAATATTGCACATGCTCCAGAATTCCAAGGGCAGCTTAAGGAGGTGACACTGGAACAGCACACTCAGAGACAATGAACTAGAATTTGAAACCAGATGTCCAAGTCTACTGTGTTGCTAAGGGTGCAGAACCTGTTTCTTTGTGTAAGGAAGGTCTAAGGGTTGGTTTCCTGGGAGAAATTAGTTTTGCATTAAAGTAGGAGTAGTGCATGTTTTCTTCTGTTATCCCCCTCTTTGTTCTGTAACTAGTTGCTCTCATTTTAATTTCAGTGGCCACCATCATCTTTGCATAGGATGCACACTTACTTATCAGTACCACACCCCTGATCTTTGATGGCTGAGCTGCAATCTAACACCTTACTGTATCTTTACAAGTGCAATTCCTTCATTGTCTATTATTATGCTTACGAAAATATTCAGTTAATAAAAAACAGAGTATTTTATGTAATTTCTGTTTATAAAAAGACATTATTAAATGGGTCAAGGGTCATGTAGAAATACGGATTTCAGCACCTTCCAAAGTTCAGCCAGTTATCAGTAGATACAGTATCTTTAAAACACACGAGTGTATGTCTCACAATATATAGACACACGTGTGCATATACAGTCAATAAATCTATCTTTACATGTTATTCATGCTACAAAGGATAAACTTCTGATGAATTACAAGAGATGCTCTTTTACAGGCTGTAATGGATGCTTTGTTTAATGAGCCAAATATGATGAAACATTTTTTTCCAATTCAGACTCTAGCTGTTGCTTTCCTATAAATGTTTGGGTTGTGTTTGGTATCGTTTTTAGTGGTTACTAGTTTTCTAGTTGCAATTTAATTTTTTGAATAGGATACCTTGTCACATGTAAATTAGATACTTAAATATTAAATTATAGTTTCTGATAAAGAAATTTTGTTAACAATGCAATGCCACTGAGTGCTATTTTGCTCTTTTGGTGGAGAAGGCTTTTTTTAAAACACTTGGTCCTTTTACTTCTCTCTCTCAATGCAGAATCAATTCTCATTTTCATTGTAAAAGCAAAGAGCTGGATTATTTCATTCGCCAGTTCCTATTAGTATTCTGTGCCTGCCCACTTCATCTGTTACTGTTTAATTTAAATCCTTCTGGTGGGAATTAGAAATGAAATATTTTTTATTCATTGGCCAAAAAGTTCACCAACAGCAGTGTTTGCTATTTGAGTTGAAGGCACAAATGCATTAATTCCTGTGCTGTATTGACTTGCAGTAGTAAGTAACTGAGAGTGTAAAATAAACTTGACTGTCTGAAGTCAAATTTAAGTCATGAGAATATTAAATTTGGTGACTAAAATCACTTTGGTGACTTAAGGGATCTTCTCAGATGTCTGAAAGTCTGTAATCAAGCTTAGAAGTTCAGATAATTCTAGGCAGCGTGCTATGTTTTTGTGGTTTCTCTCAAATTCCTCAGGACAGGCTGGATATCATGACATTAGAACACCAGGAGGAAACTTAAAGATGTCACAGAACTGCTCAGTAACCCTCCTGTTTGTTTAAAGGATCAACTCCAAAATCTGGGTATTTGGAAACGTAGAGATTGTTTTTTAGATGTTTGACTTTTCTTCTGGATGCTATGGTATTGTGTCTTCACTGCTCCGCTGAATTCAGTTTAAAATGGGAAAGGCTCACTTTTCTGAGAGACCCATTTCAGGTCTTTTTCAAGAATAGTAAACACATTTTTAAAAAAAAAATAAGTTTTAATGTTTAAAAGGAAAGTTTTGCCTATTTTATTAAGATGGAAATTTCTTTTTAGGCTGATTTGAAGTCCAACTGAAGCTTTTTAATCAATATTTTAAATTTCAACCACTAGAGTTTTTTATGATGCAAATAATTATGTTGTCTGAAAGATGTGGTTTTATTGAATGTCTATTTGAGCAACATTTTAAAAGTATTTACCTTTTACTGTTCATCATTTCTCCTGTTTTATTACTATTATCAATGTTTATCTATTTTTCAATTAATTTAATACAGTTTCTAATGTGAAAGACATTTGTCTGGAACCCACTTTCACCTTAAAGGCTAAATGGACCTCCAGTGAAAACATACTGCTTAATAGGAAGGTGGATATTTTTCATCTCCCGTGATTCTTTGAGTTTTAATCACTGGGCTGCTTTAGAAAAGGGAGTGCTCACTGACATAGACAGCAGTTATTAGAAGAGTCATGTGACTGAACGTTCTCCTTGATACATTTGCCCTTGGTTACAATCCAACTATTTCACGTGTATTTGTGCATTCTGCTTCCTAGAACTCCAGTAGCAGGCTTTTTAAGTGTGATTTGCCCCTTAAAGGTAAAAACCTCAAGACAAACTAAAAATTCTATAATAAAACAGGTAAGCAGTATCAAATTATCCACATAGATACACACATAACCTTTCAAAACTATGTTTTAAAATTTTTTTTTAATGTTCATTTATTTTTGAGAGAGAGAGAGAGACAGAGCATGAGCGGGAGAGGGGCAGAGAGAGAGAGGGAGACACAGAATCAGAAGCAGGCTCCAGGCCCGGAGCGGTCAGCACAGAGCCCGACGCGGGGCTCGAACTCATGAGCCGTGAGATCGTGACCGGAGCCCAAGTCGGACACCTAACCGACTGAGCAACCCAGGCACCCCTCAAAACTATTTTTAAAAGAGAAAAGTGTTGTTTCTGTTACTTTTTATGTTAATTGCCTCCAGGGAGGTCTCTGATTCAACACCTAGACACTAAGGAGACCGTGAGATCTGTTTGAATTTCCCTGGGAACTAAAGGAAGATACTCTTCAAAACGTGGGTCTTAGTTCACCCTGAGAGGGTGTCTTTTCTGATTGGATACTTAGCATAGGAATCACCTTTGAGTGTCATGCACATTCCAGTTGTAGATCAACTAGAAAGAGGTGATGTGAACATGGGTCTTTACCATACAGGGGATTATTTAAGCCATTGTCCTCAAGTGGTGGGCTTTGAAACAGAAGAATCTGGGACTGAATTGCTCTCAAATTTCAAAGATCATGGAGGGCGCCTGGCCTGTATAAAGAATCACGTATGAAATACCTCCTCGTCTCTCCTCAAATGCTCTCACCATCTTCACATCGTACAGCACCCAGCAGTGCATAAATAAAACTTTCCCTCCGCTGCGTTCTCTTTCCCTTTCTGTCTGGGGATTCTCTGCCTTAATATCAGCTCTCTACAGGAACCAACACTCTCATTCACTTACGCACTGCAAATATACATCAGGATGTTCATACCCATACTCAAACCCGGTTAATGGAAGACAGGAGCGGTTGACTACATGTTCCCCATTTTCTTTCCTCAGATAGTCTGCATGGTCCTTACAAGGCCCCACGGGACTCAGCTGCATACCTTTCTATTTCCCATTTCCCCTATTTATCTCATCTCAGTCCCTCACTTGTATCTCCTAGAATCAGTTCTCAAAATAAAATACACATGCATCAGGCTGTACTCTGGGGGGAAACCTTTTGGCCCACAAGAGTATACCAATGTGAATACTACAGGATGAGCAAATAAAATGAGAATAAAGAGGTGCTTCCTTTTCAGGTTTGAATAGCTGTTTTTTTAATGTTCATTTTTGGGGGAGAGAGAGAAAGTGGGGCAGGGACAGAGAGAGAGGGAGACAGGATCCATAGCCAGCTCTGCACTGACAGCAGCAAGCCTGACATGGGGCCCAACCTCATAAACTGTGAGATCATGACTGGAGCTGAAGTTAGATGCTCAAATGACTGAGCCACCCAGGCACCCCTGGAACAAGCTGTTTCTACCTAAAATTTCCTGGATGCTTACTAATACCAAGTATCAACTAAGTGTTCTACATTCATTATCAAATTAAACTTCTCAATGTGCCCTCAAGTATGTAAAATGATTCCCATTTTACAGATAAGGAAATGGGACTCTCAGAGGAGTATGTAAGGTGCCCACACTAATACAACTAATGAGCGAATAGCTGAAAACCTAGCTCCAGCCAATTGAGAAGCCTTTCTGCTCTATAGTACTCTTCAAGTAGGAGAGGTTTCATCTCAGAAAGGATTATGAGTATTTAAACATATAGTTCCAGATATTTTAAAGAATGATTTGATACAATAATACTGAAAGGTAATTATAGGCTAATGCACCACTCTAGCCATATTTGAAGCTACGTGGATTCCCTGACGTCAAGATGATGTATGTAATATTAAAGCATATTTTGTTTTTGATTGGAAATATGCAAGAATTATTCCCATCCATGGAAACCCTTGCCCAGAAGACAATGACCATATATCTAAGATGTCATTAGTAAAATCTCTTGCTTGGATGTTATGCCAAGAACATTCCAAAATCATTCCAAGAGGCATTAAAAACATTATGTTGATCAAAGCACCCAGGCTTGTAAACATGAAAACCCTACCTAATCTTCAAATATTAAAACCCAGAAAGCACACTGCAACATTTAGAGCCATACCTGACATCCGCAATCCTCTTTATAATACTACTTAGGAAAACTGCATTACCTCCCATTTGTCTATCACTAGAAGAAATAGATGTTTTTGTTTTTACCACTGATCAGATCTGCTAGCAACAGTCATTCCATTGGGCAAATTTCCCAATTTTGGGAGAAATTGGGCAATTTTGGGAGAAAGAATCTATAAATTAAAAAATTTCCTTTCTCATCAAAGACAAGGCAGACAGATTAAAAAAAGTCCTATCAAAGTACAATTTTGATTATTTTTCTTTTAGACTTCCAATTAAGTTTAAGATAGTCTGATACAAGCATTGTAGGCTTGTGATACAGCAGCTTGGTTAAGAGAAAAGTCTCTGGGCTGATTCTCGCAATGTCCTCTATCAGACTTGGCACCATTTTAACTAAGTAATCTTTGGCATAAGTGAAGCTTAATAATACAGAAGTCCAAAAGAGTCTATAGAAGAGGAATTCATATATGTTCAACATCTAGGCGCTCTGTCACATCATCTCAATGAATGCCCAAACCAACCATGTGAGACAAGTGCTGTTCTTGGAGGAAATCAACATTCAGAGAAGTTAAACAATTTTCCACAGGGTCACACAGTTATTAAACTGTTAATAAACCAGGATTGGAACACAGACCATGATGACCTCAAAGCCTTCACATGTGATAACCCTATCTATGAATTTTTTAGCTGATGAATTCTTAAGGTCCATCCTGCATATCTTCAGGTTGGGTTAAACTTTCAAGTCCCTCACTATTCAGGGTCGCCACTTAGTACGCATCTGATTTCAAGTAACGATGCAAACTTAAAAGTGGCTTAAATACCTGTGACCCAATATGTGGGCAGTTTGGGTACTAGCTGAGAGTTCCTTAGAAATGCAGACTCTCAGGCACCATCCTGGCCCTCCAAATCAGAAAGATTTGATGGTAACAAATCTCAAGTGATTTATATGCAGAGTAAAAGTTTGAGAGACACTGGCTTAAAGAACAAGAACCTTTATATACTCACATCACAACAGAGCTAAAATTGGGTGCTTCTGGGGGACAGCTGAACAGATCAGTGTGGAAATCAAATCCCAGGCTCTTCCCACTTTGCCACTTCTCCAGCTTCCCTTTGTTATCTGGCTCCTTCATTAGCTTCTAGATAACCACAACTGCCCCAGCTGATGTGTCCTTTCACAACAGTATCCCAGGCTAGATAGACAAAGAGTCACTATGGTTTTTATCAGGAAAGATGACTTTCTCCAGAAGTCTCCAGCAGAATTCCTCTCAAAACCTTCTGTCCAGGCTTTGGCTGCAAGCCCCTATTGTACGTAGGTATACAGGTGTGGCAGGTTAGGAAGTTACATATCTGAAATTGCCTTGCCCTTAGTGGGGTGCAAATAAGAATGTAAGAACAAGGACAATGGCTGTAAGGCAGGTGCTCAGTGTAAGACACAGAAGAAATAGATAGATCCTACCAAAGGTGGTAAGAGCCTGCTTGCTGATATTTTCACTACAGAGAGATCAAGACATTGAACAGTGAGGACCTGGGGTTTACACACACCCTTCGTTTGAAGGGATCTCACTTTTCCTCCCAGAAATCCCCCCAAATCTGCCCCACCCTCTCTTCTGAAGAGTTGGTATGCTCCTTCCCTAGCTGACATTTTCTCTTTTCACCTTTGCTCTTCATTATCAACATGGTTTCTAGTGCAGGCAGGCAGTTTTGAAATTTGATTGCTGTGCTAGCAGTCCCATTTTGCAGGCTTTATTTGCTCTAACACGATTTATGATGCCTTGATTATCTCCGTATGGTCTGAATTGCTAGTCACACCATTAATTCTCCTGATTGATGGATTACATAAGGCATATCCCAATGGGAAAAGCAAAAGAAACACAGGTAACACAGCCTCCCCATTCACAAGCTCTTTTAATGGGAGTAATTGTCATTACACTCCAACTCTCTATCCCTTTAGGACACCATGTGTGACTTTTAATGATCTGTATGATGTAATTGGATTCTGAGCCTCTGGGGAGAACAAGTTGTAAATTCTCTTGCCCAGGATAAATGGAAAATTTCAACCTCAAGGTTGACTTCAAATCATGTAATAACGAAAAGACGTTTTGTGCCTACTATGCGGCAGGTACTGTGCTATTTGATACAGCATTAGGATCCCCACCCCCACCTTTTTGAACACTTAATTTAATTAACATGTCAAATGTATAAATGGCTATTTTCATTCAAATGTTATAGCTAAAGGACTCATCATTTACTAAAAAGTATCAGCATATTCAATCATGGTTTGATTTTCACTGAGTCATTTATAATGCTCCCTTATGGCATATGCTAATCCCTTGGACCTGTTCCCTTTGAATAACTATCTCGTAATGAATTTACTTGTTTTTCCCAAGTCAAAAGGACTCCACAGTCCACTGTCACACTGGCTAGCAGTGGGTCTGTACGCAGCTACCTATCCCATGTCAATTTAGAGAAATTGGGAGTGAAGTCCTGCCATTTCCTAACAATTCTTTCTCAATTCAAATAACCCCTGAAAGAGGGACCGTGATTACAAAATTTTGGGTTAAGTTTAATTTTCTTATTTTGTGGTGTGTTAGATTTGTTTTAACTGAAGAATACATAGCCTATAAAAACAAGTATTTCCACAGGATTAAAAATGATAAATAAAACGAACTGCTGCCCCCAGCTCACTATCTACCTTAGGATCTCAGTTCAGTCTTTCTCTAGCTTAGACGCAATACAAGTCATACACATTGTATTTTACCAACCTTCTTTTGGTATGCTTTCCTCTTTCCTCAAGCCCAGAAAACCATATAATTTGCCTGCTTTCCATTTGTTCCCAAATTGATAGGTATTAGTAAAAGAAGTTAAAAAGTTTGGTACATGAAATCTATACCAAACTAAAAAGTTTGGTATATGTTTTAACTTCATCTGGACTCTGTATCTGTACAATAGTTTGAAATTTAATTTAGTTTATCCTCATTTACTTCGTCAAATTCTATCTCCCAGTTATTTTGAATTCTTCTCAAAACCTAAATTCTCTCTCATTACTCTACGTGATTGAGCATAATGCCTCATTCATGTATACTTTTTAATGTGTGTGATTTATACTATACCCTAGTCTGTTTATAATTTGCTCAGGAAATAAAAGGTAATAACAGCTAACATTAACTCATTGCTTAGTCTGGGCCAGGACCCAGGGAAGCCACCTTGGCTCCTCTGGGCAACCCACCTGTCTTTACACTTTAGCAAATAACCTTAGCCCAACCTCAGCCCATGTGATTCACCTATGTATATCTATACATTATGCATTCTTTCCTAGAACAAACAGAGAACTTCTGCACATCACAAAACAAAAACCAGACCCTTTACACAATGCCTGGGCACTAAGGGACCAGACCCCCTTGAGCAACCCCCAGGGCACTAAGGAACCTGACCCCCTTGCACAACCTCCGAACACTAACATCTGTAGCTGGCACCATCGAGTCTGCACGTAATCAAGAAATATTATGACCTTACTGATTAACTGCCCTAAATCCCTTTAAAAATCCCTGGGCCAGACAGAAACCTTGAAGTTGACCTTTGGAGAAGAGTCCCCCATTTCCCCAGGTGGCCCGCCTCGGCCTCCTGAATAAAGCTCATATTCCTTTCCAATCAAGACTCCCTCATGAGTAATGGCTTTTCTAGCAATAGGCAGCTGAACTTAAGTTTCGGTAACACCAGGATAAGCTCATTAACAGATTTATTTCACCTTTAAAGCAGCTGCGGGAATTAAGTACAATCACTATCCTAATTATTATATAAGGAAACTGTAAGCTTAATAAAGTTGAGTTACTGAAAGCCTATGGGTTACTCAAGTAAGACTCACTGGTTAGTGCAATCAAAGAAAAAACATTAAAGAACTAAAGCTTTCTCACTCACATGAGGTCAAAAATGGGCAGGTGTCATATATATGGTTTTACTCTCACCTGTTATTGGAAACACTTGTCTCCAAGCTGTAACCTCAAGGTTGAAGGAGACACCCAATAGCAGCTTTCAATTGCCATCTCTCAGAAGTGATTCCCATCACACCTGCCTGTAGTCCGTTTTTCAGGATAGCTCTCAGGGTCCAACCTAATATCAAAGAGATTAGAAAATTCAGGGAGGCAAATTTAGAATTTAGGGAGTGCTAGCTATCACTGGCACAGTCCACAATTCTGAATAGGAGACATTTCATGTACTCCTTTGATTTCCCCCTTACAGGGAGCACAATAGACCCCACCCCAAGAGACGTAATCCCAATCCTTTCCAGCATAGACCCCGCGATTTCTGGGAGGACAGGGCTGAAGACGGTGGTGTAGGAAGATTTGGCACTCACCTCTTCCCACGGACAAAACAAATTTACAACTACGTATGCAGTAATTTTCTCGGGAAAAGACTTGACAACTGGTCCAAACAAAGCCTCCACAACAAAGGATAAAAGGGCAGCATCCAAAGCAGGTAGAAGAGGTAGGGTCTCACCAGAGAGACCCTCTAACAAACAGACAAAACATTTCAGGTGTAGCAATCCACAATCAGAAGGCAACTCCAAAATACAAGACTTTTCCCTGGAAAGCAAGGGCTGTGTGCTTTACATCAGGCACCCCAATCCCTAGATCCTACACAGGAGACATGAGCACCCAAACTCCTGGTTCTGAAGACAAAGGGGGATTCTCTATAGGAAAACCACAGGCTGTAGGGAAAGGAGAACCTCCTCTTAAAGGGCCCATGCAAGGACTCACTTGCCCCACGACCCAGCGCAAAAACACCTTTGAAAAGCTCCTGGAGAATATTTGAAGGAGACACACTTACTAATCTTAAAGTGTCTGCGGCGGAGATGGGAACTCATTGGGACTCGCTCCAGCAACAGAGACACCAGAGGACGCCACAGTCCGGCGGATCTCGCTCAAACTTCCTAAGGCCAGGCTGACCTGCGTCCTTTGGAAATTCTCGGAACCTGTTAAGTACCAGGGCGCATGCGCTGCAGAAGGTTCCCGTCGGCCTTGGAGCAGCCGCGCCTGCGATCAGAGTGAGTCCGTGTTTGTTGTTATTAGTTACCGAACGAGTCCCACAGTGAGGTGTGGAGACGTTTACAATTTAAAACGGTCCACGACGGTGGACGAGGACTGGATAACCAAAATACATAGTGCCATTTGGAAAGGGACGTAGGGGGTAGGTCGGCTTCCAGAGTAGCATGGCTTCCCGAGCTTTCTTGCCTGATAGGAACCCAATTCCCTTCTTCAGTGTTACGCAGTTGCATGCTGTTTACATATTTTTAACATTAAAAAATATTAATGTATTTCTGTGCGGCTGGGTGGCTCAGTCCGTTAAGCATCGCTCTCGGTTTTCTCTCAGGTCACCAGCTCAGGGTTTGGTAAATTCCAGCCTCCCCATCCCCCGCCCCTTGTCGGGCTCTATGCTGGCAGCACAGAGCCTGCTTGGGATTCTCTGTCTCTCTCTGTCTCTCTGTCGCTCCCTCTCTGTGCTTCCCCTGCTTGCACACAGAAAATAAATAAACTTAAAAAAAATTAGTGTATTTCTTAAATCTACCTGTAAGCCGGTGTAAAGTCAGTAACTAAACCTAAATTATTATTATTATTTTTAAGTTTATTTCTATTTCTTTTGAGAGAGACAGTAAGCCGGGGAGGGGCAGAGAGAGAGAGAGAGAGGAAGACAGAATCCCAAGCAGGCTCTGTGATGTCAGGGCAGAGACCGACCGACTCAGGGCTTGAACTCAAGAACTGTGAGATCATGACCTGAGCCAAAATCAAAAGCCAGCTGTTTAAATGACTGAGTCACTCAGGCGCCCGAAACCTAAATTCTTTTTAAAGCATAGTTTAAGAATGTGCACAATCTTTGGAGGAATAGGGTACCAGAACTTCTTTACCTGTCACTCAAAATATAGGTAGCTAATTTAAGACCATTTGTAGCAATAGAAGACTATGTCCCTTAATCTGAGCTTCATTTCTGTCTATTGAAAAGAAAGATTTTAATCCTGACACTTTCCCTTTATGATCAATAAACTGTGACTTTTTGAATCCCAAGACCCAGATACATAGACTCTTTCTATGACCTTCTACTTAAATTTCTTTTTGAATGAACTCTAATTCATAAAACCATACAAATGATGTTTTAAAGTGTATAATCCCTGGGGCTCCTGGCTGGCTCAGTCAGAGGAGCCTGTGACTCTTGATCTCAGGGTCATGAGTTCAACTCCCACGTTGGGTGTAGAGATTACTCAAATAAATAAACCAAAGAAATAAAAGTGTACAATCAAATGGTTTGTAGTCTATACACAAAGTTATGCGAATATTATTTTCAGAACATTTCTGCCATCCCAGAAAGAAACCTTATATCCTAACCTTATGCCCCATGTCTACTTTTCCTTAGCCCCTGCCAAACACTAATCAGTTTTCTTTCTCTACGGACCTGCCTATTCTGGAATTTTAATGTAAATGGAATCATACAATATGTGGACTTTAGTGATTGGCTTCTTTCATTTAGCATAATCCATGTTGTAGCATGTATCAATACTTCAATTTTTTTTTGTGACTGAGTAATAACCCATTAAGTGGATATACCACATTTTCTTAATCCACTCAGCAGTTGGTAGACATTTGGCATTTTGTCACTTTGGGGCTATTATGAATAACATTACTATAAATAATCTAGTTTTTGTGTGGACAGGTTTTCAACTCTGCTGGCTATGCACCTAGGAGGGGAGTTACTTGGTCATATGAGAACTGGTTTAGTTTGTGAGGAACTTCCAAACTGGTTTCCAATATGGCTGCACTATTTTACATTACTACCAGTAATGTGAAAGGGTCCAATTTCTCCACATCCTGAAAATGCTAGTTTTTTTTTTTTTTATTGTTAAACATCCTAGTGTGTGTGAAGTATCTTGTAGTTTTGATTGGAATTTGCCTAATGCCTAATGGTATTGAGGATCTTTTCATTTACTTACTAGTCATTTGTCTGTCTTCTTTAGAGAAATATCCAATCAAAATGGTTGCCACTTTTTAATTGTGTTATTTTTTAAGAGTTTTTCAATATTCTGATACTGGTTTCTTATCAGATATACGATTTGCAGATAATTTCTCCCCTTATGTGGGTCTTTAATATAAGATATTGTCTCTTTATGCTCTTCTAAATTTTATATCAACTGTGCTTGATCCATCTGTTCATTAAGTATCCCGAAGTTTGAAATTCTACATCTCTTCCTTCTTAATTAAAAAATTTTTGTAAAGAAAAAAAAGTTTCTATAAAGAAAATTTAATGCCACCAAACCTTTTCCTACAGTACGTGTGGGAAAAGCAGGACAAATGCCTGAGTTTTTCCTTCTACTTAAACATTTTCAAGATGATTAATTGATTTCCTGTCATTCTCCAAATTTACCAAGAAATTATTTTAATTTTAAAAAATTGTTAGAAACTTACAAATTTAAACACGTAGTATGGCTTTTAATCCTTTGAAGTTATTATCCAAACTGATGCTTTACAGCATGCCTGTCTGAGTTGATCTTCAAGTTTGTTCCTGAGTCCTTTTGTTATAATCCAGGTAGTTTGTGATAGCTTCTTTTCTTTGTGTTATGCCCAAATATTCTGTACTTTCTTTGTATTTCTTTCCCCTAACTTGGAGCTCTGGTTCTTTACAGTGAAATTGAATTTGTACATTATGATTTGAACAGAAGTGCTCAGTGCTACTAGGTTGATCATTATTTCTAGGCTTTTTCAGTGGACAGAGTGAGAAAATTAAAAAAAAAAAAATGCTATCCACTGAGTACCTATTCAATAAAACTAATTATTCATTTATTTTAACCTATAAATCAACATTAGAGTCTCAGGGAAAACATGCCAACCTTGCCACTAATAATAAGATTAGTAAATCATATTTATTTTTTCAGTTTTTTCAATCCTTGGAGTATGGAGATGAATTAATGTATTTAAAAATCATTTAAAGGAAAAAAAGTCCTTTGTTTTTAAAACTTTCTTTTTCTTTTAATATTTATTCTTGAGAAAGAGAGAGAGAGAGAGAGAGAGGCAGAGATTGAGAGTGCAAGCAGGGGAGAGGCAGAGAGAGAGGGAGATACAGAATCAGAAGCAGGACCAGCTCTAGGCTCCAGGCTCCGAGCTGTCAGCACAGAGCCTGATGTAGGGCTCGAACTCAGGAAACTGAGGAACCTTGAGATCATGACCTAAGCTGAAGTTGGACGCTTAACCGACTGAGCCACTTAGGTGCTCCCCCAAAATTCCTTATACGCTTGTTCTTTGTACTCAATATAAAGTTAGAATTATTGGTTTTATTTTTCTTTAAATATTTAATCTCTGCTTATTACACTGAACTTCATTGTATAATAATATAACGTACTTGCATGATTAAAAATTAAATATATATAAAAAGAAATAAAAACTGGGTCTTACTCTTCTTCACTCTACTCAATAATAGAGATTGATATTAATCTCTATCTTCTTAAATAAACAGTAATATATTAAGACACATTTCTCCACTTAAATTTGTCACTCAACAATAAATCCTGGCAATCACTCTGTAGGATTATCAGGATGTATTCCTTATGCTTCATTACTGGTGCATATTGCAATCATGTAATAGTGGTAATACCCACTATTTGGAGGCATTGTATTAAATTTATAAATTAAGTTCAGGAGAATATCTTTATAATGTTGATCCTCCCTAAGAAAGAACACAGCATGTTTGGATTTCTGTTTCATTCAGAAGTATTTTGTAGTTTAGCTCATATGAATTTACACATCTCATATTAACCTAGATATTTTCATCTATTTTTCTGTTCGTGTGTTTGTTATACGATATAATTTCTTCTCTTAGAATTTGTTTTTCTTTGTATCCATGAAGGCTATTGATTTTTCTATGTTGTTTTCTGAACCAGCTACTTTACAGAATTCACTTAACTTTTAGATAAGTTTATCTTGATTCCTTTAGGAGGTTATCAGATATATATTATCATATGCAAATAGAGGCACTTTTATTTCTTTCTCTGTTTTTATGCCTCTTATTGCTTTCACTAGCCTGTTTGCATTTGCTAAAAATATGGGACATCCCTTTTTATTTTTTATTATTATTATCATTATTATTATTATTATTATTATTAACGTTTGTTTCTTTGTGAAGGAAAGAGAGAGACAGAACTTCCAAGGGGGAGGGGCAGAGAAAGAGAGAGACACAGAATCAGAAGCAGGCTCCAGGCTCTGAGCTGTTAGTAAAGCTAACAGCTGTTTCCTTATTAAGAGAGAGGGTAACTATTGGGTTGAGATATTTTATTGAGTTATTTAGCTTATATGGGTATTGAATTTTGTCATATATCGTGATGGTACCTATTGAGAGGATCATTTTTTTTCTTCTAAGATATTTTAATATGAATTATGAATAGATTTCCTAATACTGAGTGCCCTTGCAACAGTGGTGTAATGCTATATAAGTTTTAAAAAGAATATTAAATTCTCTTTACTAATATTTTATTTAAGCTTTTTGTATTGGTATTTAAAAGGGAGTTTGGTATAAAGTTTTCTTTCATGGCTGTGATTTTTCCCCCTGGTTTTTGATCAATGTTATGCTTGTTTCATAAAGGAATTGTGGACATTTTTACTTAGTGTTTCCATGTTCTGGAATGATTTAAGTAGCATTGACAATGACAATTGACAACCTTAAAAGGTTTTTTTTTGTTGTTGTTGTTTTAATTTCTTAAGAACATCTCAGCCATAGATCACATTTGCTTTTTATTTGTATGAGTGTGTATGTGCATGTGTGTGTGTGGGGGGGTGTCTTTATTTATAGTCATCTTGGTCTCTAGTCTTACTGTCTCCAATTTGACTCAAATCTTTATTACCAGTGATTTTTAAAATTCTTTCATGTAAGAGTTAACATTTATTTGAATATATTTGTTCAGAGTAGCTTATTTTTTGTTGTCATTTTGTTTTTCTTTCCATAATTTTGAACAGCACAAAGTATCTTTTCTGATTTTGTGTGTTTGTCTTTTCTTGTTTATTTTTTTTAATTTTTTTTTTCAACGTTTATTTATTTTTGGGACAGAGAGAGACAGAGCATGAACGGGGGAGGGGCAGAGAGAGAGGGAGACACAGAATCGGAAACAGGCTCCAGGCTCTGAGCCATCATCCCAGAGCCCGACGCGGGGCTCGAACTCACGGACCGCGAGACCACGACCTGGCTGAAGTCGGACGCTTAACCGACTGCGCCACCCAGGCGCCCCTCTTGTTTATTTTTGAAATTAAATTATCTATGAGATTTTAGTTTGCCTGTCCCTCCAAAAAGTAATATTTCAGTTTGTTTGTTCTGTTGTTTTCCTGTTTTCTAACTTATTAATGTATCCTTTTATCTTATTACCTTATTCTTTGTACTTTATTTCTGTGGACTTTATTCTTCTTCTTCAACTTTTGGGTTTAATGTTTTATTCATTTTTGTTTGGTTTTAATGCTGAGATTTTTCCTTTACTAAGTACTTTTGATCTATCTCATTGCTTCTGTGTCATGTCTTATTATCAGTAAATTTCAAATTTTTAATTTATTCTTGGATGACAAATGAATTGTCAAATAGAATATGTATGGTTTTATTATTATTATTACAGTGGAAAAGACTTGTTTTAAAATAACATCTGGTGTTATTACACAGTAGTGATAGAACACTATTTAAATTACATGTTTTGAAATATGGGATATTCCTTGTAGCCTGAGATATGGTCATTTGGTAATATTTTTCTAATGAATGTTCATTATGCATTTTGAAAAGAAAGTTTAATTTCTAGAACTGGAGTTCAGTGGATAATATATTATATATATATTATTGGCCCTTAAAAAGTCTTAATTTGTAGCCAGTGATTAACATTTGTCCTTCTTGGTAGAGAGGTGGGCAGTGGGGGCGGGGGTACCTTTAAAAAATATAGTCCTGTTTTTGGCAAATAGGGAGAGAACAGAGAGCTTTTCGTGTATCTGTTTCTTGTCACCTGCTTTCAGCTCAAAATAATCCTTACATCAAAGTGACATATTTTTGGGTAATATATTCTGCTACCCTACAGCTGTTAAGTTTTTTATACTATCACTAATATTTTGTCCACTTCATCTGTCTTCAGTTGAGAGAGATGTGTTAGAGTCTCCTACTATCAGTCTGTATTCTATATCTATTTTTTCTTACACCCTATAATATCTGCTTTATAAAAGCTGCTAGGTTATCTGGAGCCTGGATGTCTAAACAGTTTTCTACTTTTATAATTAAAGTTTCGTTTCTGAAATTAGTTTTAATTTTTTAAACTTACGTAAATTCTTCCAGTATACTCTTTCAAATTACTCTTTTTCTCCAATCACCTCATTATAACTTTATCTAATTCTAATATATGCTATTATTTTGATTCTTATAGTATTCTCTTAATTTCTTGAAATTTATTTTAAAATATTTTATAGTAGCTTTAATCTACTTTGTTATAATTTTCTTATATTCTTCTAGTATCAGCACTAACTAGTTTTAGAATATTTCCATGTAAATGCTTGGCAACAAACAGAAGTAGTGCTGATTACATATATATTATGATTCATCCAAGAATAACCACATTAACATTTTACTGCTGATGCAAAATCAGTGGGGTTGGGCAGTATAAGTGCTAGCATTTAGCAAACAATCAAAGCAGTGACACTAAATAGAACTAGTAGGCACTGCACTCTTCATTGTCATATACTTACAGGAAAACAAAACAAAACAACCAAACCAGTGTCACTTAAAAATGTTTCTGATGAAGCAATGAAAAAATATTAACCTTATTAAATGTCAACCAACAAGGACATGTCTTTTTAATATTTGGTGTGATTAAATAAGCAGTATGCATAAAGCACTTTTCCTGCATACCAAAGTATGATGGTTGTCTTGAGGAAAGGTATTTTTTTGTGTGCCATTGTGTGATTTGAAAGCTGAGCTAGTTATTTGTCTAGTGAAACACCATTTTTACATGAAACAAAAAATTACCGACTGATAAATTATGTTTATTCAGACTTGGATTTTTGAAAGAAATATTTTTGAAAATTAACAAATTCAGGCTATAGTTTTGAGAAAAAGCTGATTGTATTTGTTATCTGTAAAAAATATGTACTTTCAAATGAACATGAAAATTTAGGAAGGGGCACCTGGGTGGCTCAGTGGGTGGAGCATCTGACTTCAGCTCAGGTCATGATCTCAGTTTGTGAGTTCGAGCCCTGCGTCGGGCTCTGTGCTGACAGCTCAGAGCCTTGGAGCCTACTTTGGATTCTGTGTCTCCCTCTCTCTCTCTGTCCCTCCCCTGCTCATGCTCTATTTCTCTCTCTCTCTCTCAAATATAAATAAACATTAAAAATTTTTTTAAAAAAATTAGGAGAACGTAGTTATCTTACACCATGATCTTGACAGCTTTTCAACATTTATGAATTTTAGGGTGAGATTATTAAGAATGTGATTTTTCATATCATATGATAAAATATATAAATATCTGCAAGAATTGCCTAATTTAGTGGATCAGTATTTCCACAATGGCCAGTTAATGATGATACAAAGTCATGCATCAATTGCAAGTAGACCCCAACAGTTTCTCATATTTTGGGGGCTTTGTCCTGAAAGGAAATTTTAGTGGATCATTTTAAGAGTTCAGAGATCCCCAATTACTCTAGCACCATTTGACTTTACCTCCCAGCAGTCGATTTCCCCATTCACTGGAGGCTTGAAGCCACTTTCCATTGTCTGCAGCTGTTCTCACATTGCGTCTTTAAGCTCTCCAAACTCTCTTCTCCTTCCTTCTGTACTACTGCTAGTACAACACAGGTTTTTTATTGTTGTTTTTTTTGCTCCACTTATATTTTGGGGACTATGGATGTGGTTGGTCACTTAATTTTGTTCTAGATGCTGGCCATATGCTTATTGTTTTTGCTGTCTTGACACTTATATTTACTTTTGTGCAAATGTTCAGGGACATTCTAAAACTATGTTACTGCCATCCTCTCAAAATTCTCCTGCCCGAAGTAACATGAATTAATAATTAATAATAATAATATTAATAATAACAACAACTCTTGATATGGGACTCTGCTGCTTGATGTCAGTGACGATGTATTGATAGCCCAAACTCCATTTGCTAAAACTAGGGCTAATATTTTACTGGTAATTACTACAGTCATAAATGATGTGTGCTCTTTTTCTCAAGACAAAGATCTGACTTCAGTTAACATGTTTTGGGGCTCCTGGGTGGCTCAGTTGGTTAAGTGTCAGACTTGGGCACAGGTCATGATCTCCTGGTTCTTGAGTTCGATCCCTTCATTGGGCTCTGAGCCTAGAGCTTGCTTCTGATTCTGTGTCCCCCTCTCTGCCCTTTCTCAACACACACTCTGTCTCTCTCTCAAAAATAAACAAACATTAAAAAAATAAATATATGGTTAGCATGCCTTGCTTGTGATTAAATATTTTAATTATTCCTGTAAAAATTGTAAATGTATATATTTTATTTATTTAGGTAAATTTAAACCTCAGAAAGACATGAAAAGAGACTGGGTAAAGGAATTGTAAGGGACCTGATTTGTTGCCCTCTGCAAGTGAATATTTTCTTCCATTATTAATAAGATGAAATTGTTATTAGAACTTTTCCTCTTCGACAAATTTTTATATGCAAGCAGAAATAGTTCAAAAAAGAAATAGCATTATCTAATCACATATTATAAAAGAACTACTCAATTTGTAGCATAAATCTTAAACTGTGAGAGCATATTTTTCCCCAGAGCTCAAAAGAAAACTTAAATATGCAAACACAATCTGTGAGATCCTTGAGTAAAGACATCATCTTTATACATCGTTGAACCCCTGAGATGTAGTAGAAATTGACATTCAGAAGGTACTCCATAAAGATGTTTTGATTTTCTGAAATGAGAGGCCTACTTGAATTAGTGAAAACTACATTCAAACACATATGCTGAAAATATGATTTATAATTTCATGTGCAGTTGAACATTTAGAAATGGAGTAAAATTTGTGATTTGCAGCAGGAGGGCCTTATCGCACTTCTTAAATATGTCCCTGAAAATGCAGTTGAGCGCATTGATTGACTGTATGTGAAGAGTAGATTCCCTATTTTCCTAGTTTCCAAATGGAACACATTAGTCTGAAAGATATGACTTACTATGTGAGCAATCTTTCTTTTGAAAAATAGATCAATGAAACCACAGAATTTACATAAACCAATGAGGTATCAAAGGTAATCATTTAAGTCCAAGTTGTTATAGAACAAAGATTCATCATTATGAATCTAAAATATTGAAAGAAAAAAATGAGTAAATATCACTAGTAACTTTTAACTGAGGGTGTATCTTATTTAATTTATGTTTTATGTGTATATTCATATCTCTAAATGTTTAAATACGAACCAAGTGTGAATGCAAGCAAGAAAGGAAGCAAGCAATTTCCAAGAAAAATACCATGCCTGTAAGGAAACCATTTCAGTCAGAAGTAAGAAATTTCCGTATGGAAAAGGGTTCTTAAAGGAAAGGATAGAGATTGAAGACAAAGCAGCAAAAATTAGCCATGAATGAAATTGCACGTAAGAGATCTCAGAAATTGACTAGACATACACTTAAAACTGATTAAAAAATAAGTAAATAAATAAATAAATAAAGGCCAAAATCTATGGTTGATCATATTCCTTGACCAACTTTCAGCATATCTCCACAAAATGTTACCTGAAAATGGTCTTTTCCATTCACTTTTATTTCTTAACAGAAACCATTTCAATTACCACATTTTTAAATTAAAATGTAATATTTTCAAGTATAAATATGACTATATGTAATTATATTTGCCAAATATTTACAAATAGATATTTTAGGAGAATAGTTTTTTGGAAGAGATTAGAATTTTACCTTAAACAAATACATGTTTCTCAATACAGGTAAGATTTTTCTCTTTCTCTTTTTTT
Source organism: Leopardus geoffroyi (assembly GCF_018350155.1). Taxonomy (NCBI): domain Eukaryota; kingdom Metazoa; phylum Chordata; class Mammalia; order Carnivora; family Felidae; genus Leopardus; species Leopardus geoffroyi. Next base: position 121,956,773 of record NC_059328.1, on the reverse strand, counting down.
AAACAAAAATTTTTAATGCTTATTTATTTTTGGGAGAGAGAGAGAGAGAAAGACAGAGAGAGAGAACATGAGTGGAGGAGGGGCAGAAGGAGAGGGAGACACAGAATCTGAAGCAGGCTCCAAGCTTTAAGCTGTCAGCACAGAGCCAGACACAGGGCTTGAACTCATGAGCCATGGGATCATGACCTGAGATCATGACACTTAACTGACTGAGCCACACAGTCTTTCTCTTATAAGATTAATTCACTTTGGTATTATTTAAACTCTGTATTTTATATTTTAGGGGAGGTAAAGAACCTTCTTTCTCTATTCTCCTAGGTTCTCTGACTGGGACCCTGCAAATTAGATTGACTAAAGACAGATTAACGAGAGAAAAGCAAGCACTTTATTAACACATGTGATTCACAAATGTACAGGAGAAACTCAGTGATGAATAACTCAAAGGGGTGGTTAGAACTTGGAATTATATAGCATTTTAACAAAGAACAACAGATTTGTAGACAAATGACAATACGTAAGAAAAGGGCTTCATATTTCCAAGAGACACAAACCATAGGAAAGTAAATATATAGGGACACTGATGGAAAATAAGGGCTGTTTAATAAGGTTTATTATATAGATTCCTCTTAACGTCTTTTATGGACTGGTAAGATTCACCAGTGACTGGAGCCTAAGCCTGCTTTGATGCAAATTGAAGATGAGGTGGGGTGGGCAGAAAGCTGTTTTTGCTTCTTTGTGGTCTTCAGCTCAAAATAATTTTTTTGCCAAAGTGACATATTTTGGGTGACATATTCTGGTTTTCTACAGTAGAAGTGCTTTTGGATAGTTAAACCAAGGCCAAAATTACCTCTTTTACCTATTAGAGTAATTAATACAAAGACAGCTTACTGGCATGGACAATGTAAATTCATGGGCTGGAATGTCCAAAGAGGATCATGAGTGTGTAGAAACCTTTTAGGAGCATGTGGGGAAGAGTGTTTAGTGTCCTGAAAGGTGGATTCGTCTTCCATCTGTACTCCAACCATCTCTGTGATCTTGCCAAGTTATATCAACCAATATTAACATGAGTGCTTATTGTCCTTGAACTTGTGGTGAATAAGATAAGTTTATCTTATCTTAATAGTTAAAATTACTCTTTAGAATTTACATTTGTATCTTTCAGATGTTGTCTTAGAGTGGAGGACTGTAAAAAGGTCAATTAACAATTGATAAAGAGTAGGCAGATTGTTTCAGTGTGTTTTCAAGAGTGTTATAAGGCTCTTCTGATCAAAATGTCTCTTGCTCATCTGATCTGGAATGATACTTAAAATTCCTCCCATTGAAACTGTTCCTTTAGATTAAGTGATTGTCTCTAGATGGTCTTGAGTGAAATGGAAAGCACCATTATAAAGGGTAACTCATTTACATTAATACAAAATCATTGATGTAAAGAGGAAATAGAGTAGGGACAAGGGGCACGGACTATTAGAAAATTTCAATGAAAGGAGTCTTGCAGGGCAGGAAAGACCCAGCAAGTGTTAAGGTCGTAGACTTTACAGCAGCAAGAAGAAACACAGTGCTTTGAAAACAAGAACAAAGGAAAGTCTAGAATTATTTAATGTTAATTTACTAGAGGATGGGGATAGTTAGTGAGCATATAGTACCTCTGGATGTGCATTGCTAACGCCCTCCTCAACCATTTTTCCCTTCCGTATCTCTATTCCAAACTTGTTCATTTAAACTTCGAAGATTCCTCTCTGCAAGTTTAGAACATGGACTGACTCTTCCATTTCCTTTTTAATGCTTGAAGTTACCTTGTAAATATTTTACCTACTTTGGTCATAGAAATTTTCCTAGGATTTGCAATGGCTTCTTTATATTTTATTGGTGTTGAGCAGGGATCTTACACATGATGCCGTTATGTAAGTTCAGTGACGGATGGCCCAGTACAGTGGTTTAATGATCTGATAATATAAAGTTCAGTGTTACTAAAAGAGGTAAAACATCCAAAGGACTTAACATGGTGTCTGGGTGATAGTTCTTTACTTTTAAGTAACTAATCCAGATGGTCATTTATTATGAAGTGGTGAAATAAATAATTTTCTTAAAAGTATTTTTAATTTCTTCAGCCAGAAGCCCCATATTTTGGTTTTGGAATTATGAGGGATTTTGATACATCCATTGATTATCTCCAAGATTTAACACAGAACCAGGAAAATATAAAAGATCGCTGAGTATATGTAGATTGATCAGGCACATTAATAAACACAATAGATTCTTGTGTTGGTTTTCTGAACAAGTTTTCAATTTCTGTGGACCTTAATACATTTTAATTGGTTATATCTTATATTAATGTCATATGCTGACTATTCCTAGTGTCAGAAAACCCCTGGAAAAATCCAAATTTAAAAATTTGAAGTTAACAAGAACTAGTAATTTCAGAGGTACAAAAATAGAAATTAGTTGAAAAATAGAAAGAGGACAAAACAAATAATAGTCACTGCTAAAATTATTTACATAGTGTTTTGGAATCTAAACTATACTTTTTCAAAAAGGTTTTAGTGCCAATGCATATTTTTTTAAACTTGGTAACTAAGACTGTATTGACTATAGAGAAGATAAACTTGAGATGAATTAAGAAAATAGATTAATTTCATAGTTGGGTCAATTATGGCAAGAAGTGCAAAATGAGAAGTAGTCACAAGTAGGAAAATCTAAGTGGGAAGCCCTTCAACACTGAGAAGTACAGGGAGTTCCTACAGGATAGTGAATTTGTAATAAGTCTTAAGGCGAGCATATATGGGACTCCTGGAGTACATGAGAAAACAAATCATTACGCTTGGATGATACCAGTATCTATTAACAATTTACCATAACATTTATTTAGCCATAATATCCCATCACCCAATCATTCTAAATTAAAACATAAGCGAGTAGTATAAAGGTACTCTCTGAGGGGGCTAAATCCATAAAATGTACCCATTACTCAATCATTTCACATAAAGCAGAAGATTCTAGGGATAATTTCCAAGGACCATTCAATCTCCAAAGGGGCTCTGTTAACTAGCCTTTCAAAATAAGAATGAAACAACAGAATAATAGAGGTATTTTTGAGATTTTTTCCGATGGTTAAATTCTAGGGTTCTAAGAAAAAGAATATTTTTAAAGACTATCAATAGACAATCATTTTTTAAAGAGCAAAGAAAAATTATACTTTGGGGTTTAGGGTTAAAGAAGAGCGGATTCAAAAAATGACGAAATACTTAGTGGATATAACTCAAATTAATACTAACAATCTAAATGTCATGATCTTTCTCCAAACTGCTAGTATACAACCTAAACTCTGAAGTCTCTTAGCTTTCTATCTCTTGAAATTTCCACTTATCTTAGTAAGTATCCATCAGATATAGAGACCACAAAGTACCCTACAAGTTTTCCTATCTAATTCTGGTTTTCTCTTGTTGATGCCCTTGACTTAGGAAGCAACCAAAGGATGCCTCCTTGCTCTCCCTGTCATTGTTGCTCTCTAAAGAGAGTGTGACCACCACTTGTGTTCTCTCCACATTACCAAAGTTGCCAAAATTGTCCTGTAAGTAAGTCTAGAGTTTCTGGCCACATTTTATCATTTAATCCTCAATACTTACTCCCAGTTTAAACACACACACACACACACACACACACACACACACACACACACACACCACACCACACCCCGAAATGGTTTTATCAATGTCAAGAGTTTATGTATCTTAGATTTCTGACTCCTCAGTTTATAGTTGTTTGGACCCATTCTAAGAAATCTGGTAAGGAACCAAAGACATGCTATTGACTGGTTTTCCCAGAATTGAATTCCCTAACTTTATTTGTTTCTCTAAAGGAAAGCCTTCATGACATTGTTTTTCAAACATTTCCAATATTTTAGAAGTAGGCAAAATTTGAATCTCATTATTAAATTTGAATGTTGAATATCAGTTTGTTAGAAGAGAATATTTCATTTCACCAAACGTAGAAACTATTTAAACAGGCATAAGGAGAAAATAAAGGGTGTCTAATTACAAATGTATAGAGACTCAAGCAAAGTCATCAGGATATGGTCCATTGTTTTATGGATTGGACTTTCTATTTTCTTTCCTGGTTTCATTCTCTCAACATTGTGAGCCCTACCCATCTCAAGGCTTATATCTTATCAGTTGGGTTTCAATGAGGATAGAATTCTATTCCCTTGGTAGTTCCAACAAAAGCCTGAGAATGCATACCATTAGCCTTTTGGGTTATATGGCCGTTCATGGATCAGTTGTTATGGGTATAGGAATTATATGCCCTGAATGAGTAGGCCTGGCTCTCCTTAAATCAGTAGTTGAGGTCAACCATATGTGTGACTTCATGAACTGAGACAGAGGAAAAAGGTATTCCCATTGGAAAACCAAGGTACACATACTGAAAGAAATGGTAAAGAATAGTAGGCATCCGTGCTCACTGGTACTGATAAAAAATACTCTTGGTATAGTATCTTTATCTTTACCAGTTGATGAATTTTCTTGCTAAAGATAATTTTCTTATTAAAAAATAAGGAAGAAAAATAAGTTCAAATTTCTATTTACACGGTTTTCTCAATTCATATCCTTGGGACATAGGCTTTGTCCGTCCTTTGCACTGCTTTTGAGAAGGCACAGCATAATTTTAACAAACACATTTTCATCTTTTCCAGCATTTGGCCTTATGACTTTATATCATCCGTGTAAATGTTATAGGAATTGGATTGACCATTTGCAAAGAGGAAAAAAAGCTGGCAATGTGTGTTGGTAGAGAATCAATTCTAGAAACAAATAGAGTATATCCCAGCCTGTTAACCTTAGTATTTAAGCAAATATCACACATTCTGACAGTGCATCATAAACAGACACCTCTTCCTCATAGGAACCCCCTTCCAGATTTGTGAGTATGGGGGACTTTCCCATGTTAACCTCATCACCGTAAGTAGAAAATTGTTAGGGTAGTCCATTTTTCCAGTTTATAGAATATGAAATCTTGGTAAGGTTTGGGGATTTATTTGTCTCCTCCCTTGATGTTGTTCTTCCTAAAGTATAAGATGTGGAGGTAGCAAGTGTAGGCTTGTGAGGATAATCCAAATGCTAGTCCCAGATCTCCTATGGCCTATGCCTTATATCTGTGTGTAAGTAATTTTAACAATTGATAGTTCAGTCTCTTGATATTAAAAGATGATAGTAACTCTCTTCTCTTTTTTCTCTTTATATTTCTCATTCAGTTCATCAGCAATATCCCACAATTTATCTACCATCACATTCACTTTTAGCCACTTTAAGAAAGCCTTCCTTTGTCTACTTTCTCCTTCCCCACAGCCACATCTAAGGGGTGCAGGCTTGATGGTTCCTTTTGCATTGATCGTCATATTTAGCATCACATTGATAGTTGGGCTAGAAATTAAAATAAGTGGTGTGTTTAACAAAGGTTGTGCTGGACAAAATACACTCTATTTGATCATGATAGGCTACATTAACATAATCAGGGATTAGTAAGTTTTACTGTGGGAATGACAGCTAGTAAGTCAGGAGTAATGGCAACAGAATCTAAGCAAGTCCATAGGAGGAAAATAAAATCAAAAGCTATGGTGCTGGAAAGTGTACATATGTGTGTGCATGTGTGAAGTATTTAAGTTGATACAACAGTTAAAAGAAAAAGAGAAAATAAGTTTAGACATTACACCCTTGGGATAGAGGACTGCTAGGGATAGTACTGGGACCTGAATGAGTTTCCAATTCAAGAGTCTTAACACAGGTTTTGAAACTGTCATTTTTCTCCCCCCCTTTAGCTTAACCACCATTAACTTAGGCAACCAAAGCCAGCACGTGCTCCTTGTAGTATGAAAAAATAAAACACCATGTAAAGTAGTTATTCCAGGGGGCACCTGGGTGGCTCAGTCAGTTAAGTGTCTGACTTCACCTCAGGTCATGATCTCACAGTTCATGGGTTAGAGCCCCACGTCGGGCTCTGTGCTGACAGCTCAGAGCCTGGAGCCTGCTTCAGATTCTGTGTCTCCCTGTCTCTCTGCCCCTTCTCCACTCACACACTCTCTCTCTCCTTCAAAAATAAACACACATAAAGAAATTTAAAGTGGTTATTCCAAGTTAATTTGCAAGTAATGGATCCTCAGAAAGGCTTGGAGGTTATGATACTGGCAATGGTACAAGTAGCAGGTAGAACTCGTGGTTTATCTGTGAATCTGAAGATTAAGCCATTTCATAAAATATTTCTATACCAAAAGAAAAAAACAAAGCAGAGCTTTGACTGCAGCTTTAAATGTAGGCACAGAAAAGTAAAGGTTTACTTCTCATATCTCAAAATGACTACAATAGAGAAAACACAAGACAAAGGAGAAAAAGACTGAGTGTTATCATCCAAACATTTCAAGGTATGTTTTCTCCTTATAACTGATACTGTGAGATAATGTAAACCTAGCCCTTGAGATACGGGAGTGCATTTTTGAGAAAACCTGAGGTCTAAAGATGATAGGATTTCATGATCAAGATCAGAACCTTCATAGTCAAATCTCTGGCACCCAGGAATTTGAATGAGATTATTTAGGAAGCATTGAAAGTGACTGGGGTATTGGAGATTCCTGACACTTAAAAACCATACAAATCTGCTCTTAATTTATCAGTACACGTAGAGTAAATGCTATCAGAATGCTCTGTGCACCTGAAAAAAATGTCAAAAAATCAGATTAACAAAGAAAGAAATGGATTATGAAGAATTAAAAAAAAACTTTTAATGTTTATTTTTGAGACAGAGCATGAGCGAGGGGAGGGGCAGAGAGAGAGGGAGACACAGAATCTGAAGCAGGCTCCAGGCTCTGAGCTGTCAGCACAGAGACCAACGTGGGGGCTCAAACTCATGAACCGCGAGATCATGACCTGAGCCAAAGTCAGACGCTCAACTGACTGAGCCACTCAGGCGCCCCATTATGAAGAATTTTTATAGAACCTTGTAAAAGAAGCCAAGAAAGATTTAAGTAAATATGTATATTAAGGGCTTCTGATGAGAAGCTTATCAAATAGGTAATTATACTGAGATGATTGGTTCTTGTTTGTTTGTGGAGGTGCATAGGGAGATAACACACTGTTCAGTGTGTTAATATCCATATTTAGTAGCTTTCAAATCTTTTTGGGTTAACTGATATAAACCTAAACCCAGTAGTGGTCCATGCTGTTCAACATGGAAGAAATAAAAGACCACCTGCTATGGGAGGAAAGAAAGTGGGATTGCATCTATCACATGTATCTGGCTGACTCACTCCTCCTTTAAAGTCCCTTCCAGGATGCAAAATAAGAAGCTGTCAGAGGTGGAAATAGCCCTTGCCTGTTAGTCCTACCTGAGCCAAAAAAAAAAAAAAAAAAGCTAATGAGAAAGGAAAACATAAATAGTCCTATTGACTATAGCAGGAGTGGGAGCCTATAAGGCATATGCTTAGTTAGAATTGAACATTTCATGCAGTTAAAAAAACAACACATTAATCATTAAATCCCAAAGGCTTAATAGCAAAGGTTTATTTCTCTCTCAGGCAATGGTAGGGATTACAGACTGAAAAGGTATGCAGGGATTTTTACTAACCCAACCAGTAGGTGGCCCCGATTCCTCACAGCCTGTGGAGTTGAACTACTATCTGACTGTGCAACTATAAGGAGGCTGGACAATGTTAGTCAAAAGTGAGGTGAACATTACTGTTTCTATCATACTCACCCATTCTGGTTCCAGACTCTCCCCTTATTCCCTTTTCCATAGAGCACACTCTATCTTCCCCCTCAAGAGAGACAAACCCTACATTTTTTTTTGAGTATGAAGCTCAAAGTTCAGGAAACCTAGGTGATGTATGGTGGTCTCTACCTTGACCTTATAGTTGTTTCCTCTGGGTCTCAGGACCAATTAACTTAAAAAGACAATTTATCCCACCACATCCAGTAAACAATAGTAAATAGGATTGACATAGCTATAATTAATACCTCATTTCAAGAAGGAGAAGAAGTACATAAATACTCTGAAAACCCACTGGGTAGGATGTTGTGTGGGTCCTCACCCCCAAGAGAGACTGTTGACCAGGCCCAAATCTCTCACCCTGAGAAGTGTTCCACTGTCTAACAGCCCCTAAGATTCTTTTCTATTATTCTTCCTTCTCTATTATTCATCTTGACCATATCTAAGGCTGAGAAATAACCTTTTCCTGGATCATGTGCAGCTTTCTCAACACACTTTTTTCCATAAAAGGTTAGGGTCTCAATGCTCTTTATTTTTGTTCTTTAATGTTTATTTTTTTTTGAGACAGAGACAGAACACAAGCAGGGGAAGGGCAGAGAGAGAGGGAGGCACAGAATTCAAACCAGGGTCCAGGCTCTGGGCTGTCAGCACAGAGCCCAACATGGGGCTTGAACCCACAAACCGTTAATTCATGACCTGAGCCAAAGTCAGACACTTAACTGACTGAGCCACACAGGCACCCCTCCCAACGCTTTTTAAATTACAGTCTCTTTTAGTCTAGAGTCGAAAACTTGGTTACTATGCTCCTTATGAACTGTATTTGGTCTGCATCATGTGACAGTAATCCTGCCCACAGTTCTATTTCAAATATACTTTTTAAGATAATTTCTTGCTCTTTCTTATTACTCTCTCCTTCTTTCTGACCCCTCCCCTTCTCACACACTAAATGGATTTAAAGGTGGCTACCTTGAATTTATATGATTAGTTAAAACAGTCATTATTATAAACTTCCCTACTAATTATTTCATAAACTGAGAGGATTTAATGGGTGCTACACCTTAGTCTAATCTTTCCGCAGAGGCAATCAGTTAAAATATTTTGCTAGCTAGATATCTATTACTCAAATTCTCTCATTGTAATATTTGACCTTTTGCAATTATTTAGAGACCTATTTTTTTTAAGCAATCTCACCAGTGTGGGACTTGAACTCATGACCTGGAGATCAGTAGTTACATGCTCTATCTACTGAGCCAGCCAGGTACCTTTTGACTGTTTGCATTTGAAAGTTGGCTTTCCTAATACTTCAACTGCTTCCTAAATTTCTGAGATTTCTCTATTCCCTTCATTTTTTTTTTTAATGTTTATTTATTTTGAGAAAGCATGTGAGAGAGTGGAGGTAGGGGCAGAGAGAGAGAAGAGAGAGAATCCCAAGCAGGCTTCATGCTGTCAGTGAGGAGTCCTATGCAGGGCTCCATCTCATAAACTATGAGATCATGCCCGAGCTGAAATCAAGAGTCAGATGGTCAACTGACTGAGCCACCGAGGGGCTCCTATTCCCTCATTTCTGCTCATAAAGTCAATAGTCCTTTCTTGAATTCAGCTTTTTCCTGAAGTGTCTTCCTGATGTATCTGAAAACAAGCAAAGCCCACCACTAATGTTATGTCCTTTGCCAAGCTCTTTGTGCAGATATATAATTTCCTAATATTGGACTTGCTTTCCATGTTTCCACAGGTAATAGTGTTGCCTGCTATTTTGCCATTTTATTATATGGATCTCTACCTTTTTGGACTCATAGTTTACTCACCCATGAAGCTTAACTGTTAAAACAAAAGCCATGCATTTTAGGCTTTTGTTTGGTTCTGCAAATTATTATTTTCCTGTTTTTGGTTTGCTTGTTTGTTTCCTCTTTCTTTTTCCTTTTTTTTCTTTAATTTGTGTTTTTAAAAACCAATAGGAAAAGCTATGCTGTGATAATAATAATCCCCAAATAATTTTATGAACAAACTGGCAGATGGCCTTTATGGTTTTCAAGAGAAACTTTTTCTTGCTTATGCTGTGCTCCATTATCTTGTGCCTCCATCATTGAAACATACATGCACACACAAACAAAATCATCTTTTTGGTTGTCGTAAAAGGAGAGACTAGAGAACCATGCATGTTTATCTGGAAGTTTAATTTTATTGCCTTAGCTATACATTTTGCTTTCCTACACAACCCAATGGCCAAGCCTCATTTCTCTGAAGAAGCTTTGAAAATTTAGGGCTGCAAATGGAATATTTGGTAAGCAATACAGTCTCTTTCACAGCAGATTCATGTGGCACCTATTAAGTGTCAGATATGGGCTTAGTCAATGGCTTGGAGACTTCAAATCCCTTTTAAAAACTAGATAAAGTACACTAGATAAACTATATCTATAGCTCACAGCAAGAATGGACTTGCTATGGGGAATGTCCTGAAGATAATTAAGAAAAAAATCCTCTTATTCGGAATACTATTTTAGTACATAACCATAAGAAAATAATCATAGCTCTTTGGATAGAGAGTAGTTCAAGACAAAAAGATAGACATTAATAGGTGGATCATTCAACTAAAAAAGGGTTTTGTGAAATAGTTCTGCCCAGCAGCCCCTCAGCATTCTGTTGTGACAAGTCAGGACAATTTTATTCCCTCTCAGGACTTCTGAATATGAGACAAAGAGAGCCAGTCACTAGGAGACACAGAAAGAAAAGGAAAGGAAAGGAAAGGAAAGGAAAGGAAAGGAAAGAAGAAAGAAAGAAAAGGGTGACTGGATGAGCTGATTGGCAAAGCCTTATATTAAGCAATAAATGTTTTTGTTTTCAGTACATTAGAAGACCACAGGTCACTAGAGTCTTATATCCTGAGATGACTCTTACCATAAGTGTCCACTTACTGACGTAGAGTGTCTCTGTTTCTTGCAATTTGAAATATCCTGACTCATGTAAAAAGTGAATATGTGTATGTTATTGACTGAATTGTGTCCCTTCAAAATTCATACATTAAATGTCCTAATCCCAAATGTGATGGAATTTGAAAATAAGGTCAATAAAGAGGTAATAAAGTTATAAGGTTAGTGCTGTGGTCCAATAGGATAGGTGTTCTTACGAGGAAGAGACACCAGAGTTCTCTCTTTTTCTCTCTAAATGCACACAGAAGAAAGAAGGCCATGTGAGGACACAGCAAGAAGTCAGCTATCTGCAAAACAGGAAGGAGGACTAAGAAGGAGCTAGCTCTTAGGACACCTTGATCTTGAACTTCTGCCTCCAGAACTGCAAGAAAGTAAGTTTCTGCTGTTCAAACCATTCAATCTGTGATATATTTTAATTAAGAGTTTAATCAGATTATTATTATTATTATTATTATGTCTTGGTATCAGCAAACTGTGCCTATTATACTGCTTTTCTTTTAAGAACCTCTTTCCACAAATTTATTTTTTGTTTCACAAAAGATTGATTGATTGATTGTTTTGATTTTTGCAGCTTATGTGGTAGCGTAATGATTGGAAGATCAGAAAAGGGGCGCTAGGGTGGCTCAGTCAGTTAAGCATGACTCTTGGTTTCGGCTCAGGTCAAATCTTATAGTTCGTGAGTTCGAGCCTTTCACTGAGCTCTGCGCTGATGGTATGGAGCCTGCTTGCAATTCTCTCTGTCCCCCTCTCTCTCTGCCCCTCTCCTGCTCCCTCTGTGTCTCTCTGTCTCTCAAAATAAATAAATAAACTTAATAAGATCAACAAAGACAACCCATGGACTTTACAAATTAAGAACACTAAGCAAATGTGAACATTATTAGTATTTTAATAATCCTCATGGATGCTGATATGGAAAACTGAGGTAATTATATGGACCAGTGGCCCTTGATATTTATAAAATATATAATGATATTTTGTTCACTGCTCCACTTTTTTGGAAAGCTTTTTTCTAAAACAATATATGTTTAGTTTTGTTTTTAAATAGTAAACTTTTTTCTATTTTAGTCATATTTACTAAATTTATACAACAAATTCTGAACACTTACCAAAATGTCACACACAGAACGAGGTGCTGAGGTGTCATCAGTCAGCAAAACAGACACAAATCCCTGCCCTTGTGGAGCCTGGTAAGAGGAGGCAGGCAATAAACATTATAAATCCACTGAATATCTGATATGCTGTATGATGATCTACACTATCTTGTTGGAAGGGAGATTTGGGTGGGAGGAATTCAAATTTAACCGAAGGTGGCACTGGGTTAGAACACCTGAAGCGGATATGAGACAGTCATGCGTATACCTGAGGGAAAGATCATTCAAGTCAGAGGGAACAATGCACACAAAGACCTGAACTGAGAGCATGTTGGGCATGTTTAAGAAGTAGCAAGGAGGTCAGCATGGCTGGAGAGCTGTGATGAGGGGAAAACAGTGGGAGATGAGATCAGAAAGGTAATCATGTGGGTCCTTGTCTATTGAACGACTTGGCTTTTGCCCTCAGAGAGAAAGAAGCAACTGAAGTGTTGAGTAAAGCAGCAACATGCCCTGCTTTATAGTTTAACAAGATCATTCTGGCTACTGCATTGAAAATAGACTGAAGGAAGGCAAGGGGATAGACATGAGACCGGTTAGGAGGCTACCTTAGTAACCGAGGGGAGATGGTAGTGGCCTGCATCAGGAGCATTGGGGTGGAGTAGTTGAGAAAATGACTAATTTTGGACATATTCTGAATATAAAATCCTCAGGATGTGCTAAGATACTGGATATAAAGTATGACAGAGAGGACTGAAGAGTAACTCTAAAATTACTGATCAGAAAATGTCATTAACTGAGGTGGCTTAGGCGGGAGGCAGCACACATGTTGGAGGTAGTTAGGAGAATTAACAGTTCCCTGTCGACAATGTCAATTTTCAAGTATCTAGCATGTCTGTGTGTAAGGTGTTAGGTGGGTAGTTAGGTATTTGATTCTGGAATCGAGGGGAATGGAACAGAACTTTTGAGAGTTGTTGGTGAATAGGTGACAGTTAAAGCCACCGCGTAAGATGATACATACCACACAGGAAGATGTGTAGATAGACAAGATGAAAAACTCCAGGGTTGGGCTGTGTGGCACAATTGGAGATTCTGATAGGTGTGGCAACTTTTATGAAACTATTGTCAGGTCTTTATTTCAGTATTTCTTTGATCTATTCATATATATTACATCCAAATTACCTTATAGAATAATTCTGGACATTGAGTTCCTTACATATGAAATAAATCTTTATTGCATCAAAAAATGTGTGCTTGGGTTGCCTGGGTGGCTCAGTAGGTTAAGTGTCCAGCTTCGGCTCAGGTCATAATCTCACAATTCATGGGTTTGAGCCCCGTATGGGGCTCTGTGCTGACAGCTCACAGCCTGGAGCCTGCTTTGGGTTCTGTGTCTCCCTCTCTGTGCCCCTCCCCTGTTCACACTCTGTCTCTCAAAGATGAATAAACATTAAAAAAAAAAATAAAAAAAACAGTGTGTGCTTTAAGACTAAGTCAGTTGTAGTATATCTTCCTTTTAGGTCTTGGTGAATTTTCATATTTTTAAGTTTACTGATTTTATGGACATCCTGAAGTATATTTGCTTTCATGTTTTCAGCCTTGCCATTTTAGATTGTGAAATCTAATTTGTTGATATTCCTAAACATCATTTCATGATGAGCCATAATGATTGTAGTTTTCAAGAAGCTTAAAACTTAGTTGGCAATAAACAAAGACATATATAAATAACTAATCTCAGGTGTGTTGCATGTTAAAAAGAAAATACAAGAGGGTAAAGGGATAGGGAGTGACATCAGTGGGTGACAGGTAGTCTGTTTTATGTTACAGATCAGGAAAAGCCTCTCTAAAAAGATACCTCTAAGAAGAATAATGAAGAAGATCCAATGGGTGCATACACACAGACACACACACAAGTAACAGGGAAGGTTGTTACAGAGAAAGGGAAGGGCAGTTGTAATAAATATATAAGTATTCATTCATTTTGCAAACATTTACATAATAGCTGCTAGATGCTACAATTTTAATAATATAGTCCCAATCTTGAAGATCTTAGCGTCTCTTGGTCTAATGAGCACTCTTATCAAGCTTTACTATTCGATATCAACAACTAATTACCAGAACTCATGGAGGTGTGAGGTGAGTTTTGAACAGCAGTTTTTCTTCATTAAAAACAAGTTTCATGTTCCTTGGGAATAGTTAGGTCATTTTGTGAGGTCTGCTTCTGTTTTCTCTGCGCCTTTCTGCCACTTGTCCTTATTTATATGCATCATGCAACAAGCCACACACTCTTTGTGAAATCTTTTCAGTGTCCAGCTGCGTCACTGACAGAACATTGATGCCCTTTGCCCTTCATTTTATACCCCTTCTACTTGACGCATACTTTGAACGTCACACCCTTTCTACATTGTGTATATACTCCTTTCTGCCTACTTTCGTTTCCTGCAGAATGTAATTCACTACATTGTTTTTTCTTCAGAGTTGTCACCTGTTTCTACGTACTGTCCTATTTCTTAAACTTTTAATTTTAGAATAGTTTTAGATTGACAGAAAAGTTATGAAGATAGTGCAGAGTACTCATATACCTGTGACCTAAATTCTGCTCTAATTCATATCTTGCATCAGTATCATACATTTGCAGCATTGATGGACCAATACTTATATATTGTTGTTAACTGAAGTGCATACTTTATTTAGAGTCCCTTAATTTTGACCTAATATCCATTTTGTCTTCCAGGGTCCCATCTAGTACTTTGGGACCCCAAAAGAGTTCAGTTCTTTCTGGCACATGGGCTGCAGTGCTTTTGATCATCTCATTGGCTTAGGAGAAGTAAACAGCTGAATTAGGAGATAGGAGGAAAGCAAAAAACACTGAGGTTTCATGCCTGATAATTCATTGTTATCCAGCTTCATGGATGGGCCAATTTTTCTAACCTGAAACTGTTCGTTTGTTTGTTTTGTTTCTTTATTTTTATTTTTTTTTCTCCTAAAATATATTTAATAAGTACTTTATTGTCACTTTTTATCTATTGACCTATCCTCACTCTACACCCCCCTAAAATCTAGTTTCCATTCTACCTTATGCTAGAACTGACTCTAAAAGTGTCAGTTATTTCTCAGCTGCCATATCAGCAAAAATTAAACATTTTCACAACATACTCCATACACAATGACTCAGGTTCTTGTCCTCTTAGATCAATATTATTAATATTGATCAATATATTGATAAATATATTATTATCAATATTATTGCCCTCTTAGGTCAATATCCTGGCCCCTACTGTGACCCTCTCTCTCTGAATTTTAGTCCAGTTGCATAAGGATAGGGATATTATCAGCTTCAAATATAATGGGAATTGTTTTTAAATAATTCTAACACTAGGCAAAAGTCCACAATGTTACAAATTTTCCAGTGAAATAAACCTCACAGGACTTTTAAAATGTACTCCCAGGACATTTTATCTGAATTGTTGTCACAATTTCTAATGTTTTATTGTGTATTTTAGGTTTCTGAGCATGTCCCTTCTTTCCTTTGGCAGTTGAGAAATTAAGATAGATTCCATATTTTAATTAACTTAGCATGTTTTTCATGATACAGGGAGCAGTATTCACCAGTTTGATAGATCACTGAAATAAGCTGATTCCAGTTACCACAGTTGCTATGTTGTTAACAGTTGTTTTAAGAACTTTCCTTTCTTTATTCCTTTTTTTATCCAGGCAAGAAGCCATTAATACATATACATATATACATACATATACATATATAGGTAATTTATATACATATTCTGCCTTCAAGGAGGTGGATCAAAATCCCCACCCGTTAAGTGTGGGGTGTACACAGTGAATTCTTTCCAAAGAGTACCATATAAGAAAGGAAGAGGAAGTAACTTTATTAGGGAAACCGATGAACACTTCCTGCAGGTGATCAACGTTGACAGCAACAGCAGTGAGTCACGTTAATAGTACATATCCTTTGATACGGTGTTGATGAAAATGGCACTTGATATCTATGGTCTTTCTCCCAAATAACATAACCCAAATATAATCATGAGAAAAAAAAAATCAGACCTATCCCAATTGAGGAACATCCAATAAAGTACCTGACCAAATCTTCTGAAAACTATCAAGTTCATCAAAAACAAGAGAAACCGTCACAGCCAGAACTCTAAAGAGACAAGATTGATGACTCAATGTAATATAGGATCGTAGATGAGATTGTAGAACAGTAACAGTAGCAACAGCAACAACAAAAGGACACTAGGTAAAAACTTAGGGAAGTTGAATAAAGTAAGGACTTTAGTGAATAATAATGTCTCACTGTATCAGTCAGTTATCACTGCCTTATGTTTCCTTTCCAGGTTTATTTTCTCTTGCTCCCCCATATGAGTCTTCAACTGTAGTTAACTTAGTATATTTGTGTCCCTCTACACAGAACCTTATTTCCTGTGTCCACATCTTCACATTAGCTTTCCTACCCATTAGTCAACTGAAACTTCTTCCCTGCTCCACTCCCATCTCCCTATCAAAACTGTATCAAACATTAATTTTCCATTTCAAATCATTTTTATGTTTGTCCTTACATTGCCTCAACCTAAAGAAACCTTCCTTCCCTCCACAGCTGTAAGAATTATTATCTGTGTTATTTATTTCACTCTTCATGTGCTAGTTTACACAGTTATTTTTCCATTTGTATTTTGGAAGGCCATATTTTATAGTTTTGTACACATCTGCCCTTGCTGTACAGAAAGTACATTTCCCAGGATTACTTTTCTTTATAGTCCCACTTCACAGTTGACCCCAAGAGAAATATGTGTGTGATATGGCAGGTAAAAGGCAAACAGCTCTGGAGGTTGGTGTAAAGTATAGGAACTATTGTAGCTCACACGTGTTGCTGATCTTCTGGCTCATCTTGCTTCTGCAGGGTGGCAACCCGGCCTGCAGGCCTTCAAATCCCACAGGACCTCCTCCTTCTAGTCTTGGGCCAGGCACATGTGCAGCTCCATGATGAAAGGTTGCAGCTTCTCCTCTAGGTCATCAGTGTAATCAGGTGAAATCAGATTCAGGTTTCAAGTTGTCCTTGTGGGTTTCCTTTATGGATTTCATTCTTCCCCCCCTTATTGTACATCATATACAGCTTTCCATTCTGTCTGCTAATCTTGCTTACCCTTAGTGTTCATGGTCTCGCATGAACTTCATCAGCAGCAGTCAAGTGTGCATTGCACATACTCTAGGATGACAACTAACATATATATATATATAATATATAATTAAAAATACATGCAATTAAAATGATAAAAGGGAAATGGAATCATGTAAAATGTTTATTTAAAACTCTTACAAAGCAGGTAAAGAAAGGACAAGAAAAAAATATTGCAATTAGTAGTTACAATCATAGTAGATATTAAGCCATATCTATCAATAATAATTTTAAATGTGACTGCCCTAAATACACTAAAAATATAGAGATTGTCAGGGCACCTGGGTGGCTCAGTTGATTAAGCATCCAACTTGGCTCAGGTCATGATCTCATGGTTTGTAGGTTTGAGCTCTGCCTTGGGCTCTACGCTGATAGCTTAGAGCCTGGAGCCTGCTTCAGTTTCTGTGTCTCTCTCTCTTTCTCTCTGTGCCCCTCCTCTGCTTGTGCTCTCTCTCTCTCACTGTCTCTATTTCTCTCTCTCTCTTTCTCTCTCTAAAAAATAAATAAATAAAATCTAAAAGTAAAATAAAATATAGAGATTGTCAGAGAAAATAAAAAATAAGACCCACCTATCATCCAAAAAAAAAAAAAAAAAAGAAAAGAAAAAGAAGTACACTTTAAATATAAGAACTCAGCTAGGTTAAAAGAGATGGAGAATGATTTACCTTCCTAATACTGATCAAAAGAAAGGTGAAGTTAATTATATTAATTTTAGACAAAGCAGATTACAAAGCCAGGAAATCATCAGAGAAGGGAGGGGCATTACAAAAATGATAAAGGGGTTAGTTCTTTAAGAAGACAAACAACAATTCTTAATGTGTATGTGCATAATAGCAGAGAATGAAAATATGTGGAATAAAAACTAATAGAACCAGAAGAGGACAACTATTTTAGGTGAAGACTTCAACACCCTTCTTTTTTTTTTTTAATTTTTTTTTTTTAACGTTTATCTATTTTTGAGACAGAGACAGACAGAACATGAACGGGGGAGGGTCAGAGAGAGAGGGAGACACAGAATCCAGAACAGGCTCCAGGCTCTGAGCGGTCAGCACAGAGCCCGACGCGGGGCTCGAACTCACAGACCGGTGAGATCATGACCTGAGCCGAAGTCGGATGCTTAACCGACTGAGCCACCCAGGCGCCCCTTCAACACCCTTCTAATAATGGACAGACCCGTCAGGCAGAAAACCAGCAAGGACACAGTTGAAAGCAACTGACCATCAGTCAACTGGATCTAATTGGCATTTATAGAATACTTCAGCAGACAACAGCAGAATACAGCTTCTCAAGTTTCCATGGAACATTTATCAAGACAGACCATATTCTGGGTCAGAAAACATACCTTAACACATTTAAAATAATAGAATGTATACAATGTGTACTCTCAAACCACAAGGAAATTAAATTAGAAATAAAAAAAAAGAAAAATAGCTGGAAATTCACAAAAATACTTGGAGATGGAAAAAGTCAATTCTTAGTAATGCATAGGTCCAAGAGACAATCTTAACAAATAATTTTTGAGCTGTCATAATAAAAACTATGTCTTACCAAAGTTTGTGGGATACAGAGAAAGTAGTGCTTTTTTTTGTTAAGATTATAAAAACTTTATTTTCAAGGTTTTAACATGTGACATATTTCTTGATTAAATGGAAAGTATCCAATACACTGAAATATAAATCATCATACATATAACACATGGCAAGATAAAACAAAACAATAAGATTCCACAATCCCTGCTGTAGTCATGGTCTTATTCTCAGATGCTTCCTCCATCTGCCAAATGTGTTTTGCTAGATTGTATAACTCACCATGCCTTCTGGGATCACACTTAGCCACGGCTGTAGCCCAAAGAGCATTCAACTGGCTGGACTGTGGTGTTGTTGGCTCTGTTCAAATGCAAGGCAGTCATATTCAAACAATGTATTGAACATCCTTTAAATATCAAAGTGAGGAACATGAGGGCAACATTATAATATTAGCAGAAAGTTTTTAGCAAATTAGGACAGCTGTGTAATGCTTGAGGATGAAAAGTCACTTGCCAACTTCATTTCTTTGGTTTCTTAGGCAGTGACCAGTGAAGTAGCAAGATGTGGGGGAAATGATAACATTGAACACATATAATAGAAAAGAATAAATGTCTGAGATCAATAACCTAAGCTTCCACCTTAGAAAATAAAACAATAACTTAGCTTAAAGCAGTCAGAATAAAATCAGTAAGAGTAAAATCAACTAAGTTGAAAAGAGGAAAATGATAAAAATCAATAAAATCAAAACGTGGCTCTTTGAAAAGATCAATAAACTTGATATACCTTTAGCCAGAGAACCAAGAAAAAAAAAATAAGAGAGAAGACACAAAATCAAAGAGTCCTAATGTGGGAAATAAGTTTAAGAATTCTGTATGCTTGCACCAATGGGTTCACAAGGCTTAGGGTCCAAAGCTGTCACAGGGCGAAAGCACCCAAGGCCAGTCATTAAGTAAGACAAAGCATAGAGGTGGAAAGCCACCACCTGCGGGAAGAGCCCAAGGTTAGTCACTAAGTAAAACAAGGCCTAGGGCAGGAAACCGCCTCCTTGGGACCAAAATGTCCAAAAACATTTAGAGGAGGAAAGCTGCTACAAGGCAAAAGCACCCAAGCTTAGCTAGTGAAAAGGGTGCCTTGTTAGGCTTGAGGCAAGGCTCCAGCAATTTTACACTTTGGAGATAACAGCTACTTGGCTGTATTGCCCACAGAGAAATACTGTCCATCTGGAGTCTGGCTCCAATATATCATTGTGCTTTAATCTTAATTTCTAATGCCACTCACCCCACAAACCCTTTGCTTCTCACACGCACAAATTAATGGTCACTATCTTATTTTTTTCTTCTGCACATTCACCACATATGGAAAACCGTGAGAGCTCAAAAAATACAGAGACAAAAGCCCTCTCAGGGCCTCTTGTCTCCTCCCGGACATTAGCCCCTCTTGTATTCAGTTCTGCATCCGCTCTCTTTCTGGACACGTGAGAACTCCAGACTCAAAGTTTGCAACATCCTAATAACCAGGAAACCAGTGATGTAAGTTCTAGTCCAAAAGCTGGGAGGCTCGATACCAGTTTGGGTCCAAAGACAGGAAGACCAACATTCTAGCTCAAAGCAGCCAGACAGCAGTTATCTCTTACTTAGTCTTCTTTGTTCTCTTTGGGATTCCAGTTGATTGGATGAGGCCCCTTCACTTTAAGGAAGGCAGTCTAGTCTGCCTTACTCAGTCAACTGATTCAAATGTCAACCACATCCAGAAACACTCTTATAGACGCACCCAGAATAATGTTTGGCCAAATGTCTGGTCATCCAGTGGTCAAGTCAATTTGACTCATGATGTTAATCATCACGTACCGAATGAGAAATGAAAGAAAACTCACTACTGAGCCCATAGACATTAGAGGAAAATAAAGTAATGTTATGAACAATTATATGAATTGGACTAATTTCTTGACAGACACAACCTATCAAAAACTAAACAAGGAGAAATAAATAATCTGAAAAAGTTCATAACTATTATAAAATTTTAACAACAATCAATAGTTTTCCAAAATTAAAAGGACTAGGCCCAGAGGGTAAATGCTACTGAATGTTTTAAGGAAGAAATTATTCCAATTTCCTGTAATATCTTTAAAAAAACATAAGCAGATGGGATATCTCCTGCCTCATTCTATGAGGCTAATATTGTCATAAAATCTGATAAAGAAATGATAGGAAAACTGTTACAGACCAGTATCTCCTATAAATGTATATGCAGAATTCTCAGCAAACTTTGCAAATCAAATCCAAGAATGTAGAAGGAGAAAAATTCCCAATTACTATTCGAATTTACTCCAGATTTGTAAGTCTGATTCAACATTTAAAAATGAATTTATGTAATCCATTACAGTAACAGGCTAAATCATATGATCATATCAATGGATGAAAAAAAGCGTTTGACAAAACTCAGCATTTGTTCAAGGTAAAATAAGGCTATGAATAGAGAAGAACTTTCTTAATAAAGAGTATCTCCAAAATTGGTGGGGTTTTTTTGGTTTTACTTCTTATTTTAGTTTCTGGTTTAAATCAAACACTATAAAAATGTAACATTGTAAAACCACAACAACACTAACTGAATAGAAGCTGAATGAAACCTGAAGCTGAATGAGACAAGTGACCACAGATGAAAAGAAATATAGTTTTTGCAAAAATAGTTGGGGAAAATCACTAAACAGATGGACCACTACTGCCTTCAACAATCAAAAGAATAAAAAATAAAATAAAAAATAAAGCACACTAGGGAAGAGAGGAATCTAATTTCCATAGTTACCATTTTATAATATTCAAATGTTCAGTTCTTAAGAAAAAAAAAGCAACTAAGCAGATTATGCAGTTTTATATACAGTGTTCTCTGAGGAGGCAAGGATTGATCAAAGACCCACATAAACAGAGCGAATGAACCACAGAAATACCTCAGTACACTCCAGGCAGAAAGAAACTTAGAAAAACCGTAGTTAAGGTTTTCACTGATGTTTTGGGAAACAAAAAATTTTGGGGCAAATGAGGTTTGAGGAGAGGTAGCCATTGGCCAGATTACAAAAGTCAAGAAATCTGACTACAGTGCTCACTCATCTTTAGATATCTTATTTAATAAATTTGTGACCCTGGATTATTTCTGATTCTCTTATTTCTTACCTGTGAAATCAACTACAATTACATATTCATTGTTATAAGTCCAAGATAGGAATGTGAAGTTGTCTAGGATGCTGGTTCTATTGTGTTCTTTGATCTAGAAAATGGTTACATGGATTTTTCATTTTGCATACACTCATGACTTACGCATTTTACTGTATGTGTGTTGAACTACAATCTAAATTTAAAAATACATAGCTATTTTACAGTGCTTTTGTAAAAAATAAAAAGTAATAAGTACATATGTATATATGTCAAGCAAAGTAGCTAGTACAGATTAGTCAGTACCTCTTATCCTTTTCTTGTTGTTTTTTTTTTTCCTCTAGCATAGCTGTCCTAGAAATTTCATAGTCCTTCTAGTTTACCTTTGTTTTCGAAAGAGCTGATTATACAGAAAATAAAACAAATTTTAGGAAAAACAAAAAAAAATTGAGAATGTGCTCAGTGCTAGAAGAAAAAAATCCAAACAAATCAAATTTTACCACCAGCCAGCAACCTATCCCTACCCTAACCAAAATATTCCAATCCTCTTCTCTTTTTCCTTAAAAAAAAATTATTTTTCCTTCTGTGAATAGTTGAATTTCATTTCTCAGAAACGTTTACTTAGTTTTCCTACCTTCTTCCCAGTTAATCTTCCCTAAACATTTTTGGTCAGTTTCAAAAATAATAATAGGTAAGAAGAAGAAGGCAAGGGTAGCAGTTAGAACAAGCTAGAATTCTTCAAAGCAGTGAAGGTTGAGGAAAGACTATATTTGGAAGTTAATAGTGTACCTTTCAATTTTTTTCTATCCCTTTCTATATTTAATACCTCAATGCTTCTGAACATCTAAGTTTTTTTTTCCTTGCTCTTATAATAATGCTCTGCATTTATTTTTATCTGGATACTTCCATCATTTCATTGGAATTTAGAAACAGAAAAATAAACATGTGATTGTGTGGCATTCTGATGGGAAAGAACTGTTTTTCTAATACATATTTTCTTTTTTTTCACTGTTTATTTATTTTGAGTGAGAGCATGAGCAGGGTAGGGGCAGAGAGGGAGGGAGACAGAACCCACGAGTAATGAATGAGATCATGACCTGAACCAAAATCAAGAGCAGATATTTAACCAAGTCACCCAAGCACCCCTGTAATATATATTTTTAATATATATTCAGAAAGAACTTTTTCTATAGTATTATAATGCTTTATGTTTCAGCTTTTGGAATCAGAGTTACACTGGCTTTTGAAAAATAGATATCTTTTTTTTTTTATCACTTGTAATCATTCCTCAGTGTAAAGATTATTTAATCTTAGTGTGTGAAAGAATTCTCCTAAGTCACCATCTGGGCAGCCATTCTGAAACTTTACTTCACAAATATTGGTATATTTATTTATACTAAAGAAGAGTGATTATAAATTATGTAATAACAGTCACAGGATGCTTTTGAATTGCCTAAATTCTCTTACCTTAAAACCTTTCCTCACTTGAGGACACCCTCAGCTGAAGAAACCAACAAGTCCTCAGACTCTCCTTTTTATGTAATTTTCCTTGAAGAAATTCTCAGCCCAACACATAAGCAAGTAAAAGTATACACCACTTCCCCTAACATGATACCATTTCAGAATTGTCTCTGTGGTGTTTTTCATGCCCTGGGAAATCAACAAACTTTGTGTTCTTGTAACATAACAGGATGCTTTATTTGAGGGAGGGAATTTTTATAATTTGGAGGAGGCATTGAGAGTCAGCAATAAATCTTAATGACATAGGCTAGGACCTTTTTACCAGACAACTTCTAGAAATATCTTTTGAGGTTGTTTCATTTCTTCTGCTTGATAATCCTGACCTAAGCTGCATCTGAGCCCCAATTTCATTAAACTTCTCAGTCTATGAGTTTTATTTTATCCCATAAAAATTAGAATTCACCTGTCAGAGTATTTGTTACTCTCATCAGAGCTGTCTGCCTAAAACGTCTTGGTGACATTATGTTCTTCATCTAACCTCATATTTGCCTTGTCCTATTTTATTTAAAAAAAAAAAAATGTTGTTTGCCTAAGAAGAAAAAATACTGTAGAATGATCAACAGAGAGAGTCCTAATAAAACGGACTAAAACCATTCTTGAATACTACTAAGTTTCATGTTTTGTCAGGCTAGCATCTTGTAGTGGGCAAACTTCGCCCTAGGTTACTATCCAAAATGCTGATGTGAGTTCTGTAGGCTTTATCCTGCCTTTGTGTCCCTGAGAGTTGATTTGGGAAGTGAAATCCCCTTAGAGATGGAGAAGCCATCTTGTTACTACATGAGGAAATCCAAGAAAAATCACAGAGAACTGATTAATTGCCTTGAAATCATTTAATTACCCAATTAGTCAATCATTGGCTATCTACCTGTGCACTTCTGATTCTGTGGAGGTTTTCTGGTCTGTGGATTTATAATCTAGACTTCTTCTTGGCCTCAGTTTTCTCATCTGTAAACATTGGATGATAAAAATATCTCAATCTTAGAGAGTTATTTTGAGGATGAGTAAAATAAAAGAGAAATTGCTTAGAAAAATGCTCATTATATACAAAGTGGTCAATAAATGCCAGCTGTTATTATATATTCATTGTCATAGTTAAGTTTCTTTCATCAGATGTTCTATTATGTGCAGCCACAGGAGCACTAGCCATTACAACCACTACATCCTTCACACATGTAGCTGCCTGCTGGCAGCTGTGGGTGGTTATGTTCCATGGCATATACTGCAATGATAGGTTAGGCTTTGATTGTTTTTCCTTCAATAACATTAAAGATGATTTCTCATCTAATGAATTCATTTAAGACATTGTTTCTTTTTTCTTTCCTTGTCCAAAGGCATTGATAAACTGAGCATCGTCCTCCTCCAAAACAAAGTGAATGAAACTAGAGCCAAGAAGACTCCTGACCTGTCCAAGTCATTCTTTTCTAATACCACACTGAAATTTCTGATGTCGTTGCCACCATTTAATCCCCACTGAAGAATATCTGTGTCTTTGATGATTTTTGGGGGGAGGAGGGTCATCATCATTAAATTTATTTTTTTATTAAAAATTTTTTAATGTTTATTTTTGAGAGAGAGAGACAGAGCACGAGCATTGGAGGAGCAGAGAGAGAGGGAGACACAGAATCTGAAACAGGCTCAGACTCTGAGCTGTCAACCCAGAATCCAACGTGGGACTCGAACTCGGGAACGACAAGATGATGACAGAGGCTGAAGCCAGACGCTCAACCGACTGAGCCACCCAGGCGCCCCTAGATTTGTTTTTTATCAAAAAAGTATTTTTGGAATAAGACAGCATCTGAGTACAAGGCATCTGTATCACAGATATGATACATCTGTATCTTTACTTGTGATATTCCACATCTGTCAATGAACTGTTATTAACAGTCTCTCTTCCATTAGATTGTCTAGGTTTGTCGGACTTTTGCATAGGAAATATAATGTGAAGTGGTTGGTGGAGGCCTGGCTGTTACTTTGGTGTCAGTGAACACCCATTTTCCTTTCTATACTTCTTTTAAGAGGTCAAACGCCTTATTTCACCCTCCCCACTCTCAGCTTCTCATTTCTCTCCCTTCCCAACTCTCTACTGTTATGATTTCTACCTAATTTATGAGGGGAATGAGAACATTGATTTTTAACAAATAACCCACCGAAGTTACGAAAGATATCTAGGATTCAAGGTGTAGTCACAATATTTCAAGGGCATATAGTGTACTATATGTGTCCTTCAAACTTTCAGGCAGTAACAGGACCACTCCAAGTATGGAAATAGGAATACTGCTAAAAATAGGTTAAAATGTGTACCATATCTTTTTTTTTTTTTTTTTTTTTTTTCAACATTTATTTATTTTTGGGACAGAGAGAGACAGAGCATGAACGGGGGAGGGGCAGAGAGAGAGAGGGAGACACAGAATCGGAAACAGGCTCCAGGCTCTGAGTCATCAGCCCAGAGCCCGACGCGGGGCTCGAACTCACGGACCGCGAGATCGTGACCTGGCTGAAGTCGGACGCTTAACCGACTGCGCCACCCAGGCGCCCCGAAATGTGTACCATATCTTGACTTCTCATTTTTATTTTTCAACTAACTTATAAAAATTAATAACTATTTTAACAGAAAAAGCTTCCATATTTTTTTCTTGTTTTTCTGAAGTCAAGCTATACTTGGTATCACCATAAATCTCTTCTCACCTCACATAAAAGTTTAGTATCTCACAAGCAGATGGGTGTGGCGAGGGAAACTAAAAAAGAAGATTGAATAATCAAATCAAATTATTATAGTCCTTACATCCCTCAGCCTTTCAAAGAAAGCTTGACTGGATGGAGTGGTTTATATATGCTCCTGTCAAATACGCTAAATGCCAAGAACCCACGTAATTTTTTTAGAGCACTATTTTCATACTTAATTTGATGGACAGTGTAGTGTTCCCTTTCTACCATAGCAAGTGGCAGAAAACAGCAAGATAGTAAATCAAATTTTAATAAAAAGGATTTTAACAAGAATAAGATATGTCCCATTAATTTGATCTTGTTAAAGTAGAAGGCATTAATAAATGAATGAAACATTAATGGGGATCAAATATGTAGAGAATCAAGAGACACTAGAAACCATACTAGAGAGTCAGGAGTGAATGTTCAGTCATAAGTATCTGCCCAAGGCTTACTTTTGTTGTTATTCCACTATATTCCTCTTTTGAAATACAATTCAGTGTGTAGTGCAGTGCATTGAATTTGAGATATTGGTAAACACATATAATTTTCCCCCCCATTCTTTTTGTCTTCTTCCATCCCTCAGGTCGTTTCTTAATATATGGTTTATGTCCACTATGAACTGAATGTTTGTATGTATCCCAGAATTCGGATATTGCAGCCCTTATCACCAATGTGATAGCATTTGAGAGCTAATTAGATTTAGATGAGGTCATAATGGATGATGGATTAGTACCCTTAAAAAAGGAGAAAGAGGGCTCCTGGGTGGCTCAGCTGATTGAGTGGCAGACTTCAGCTCAGGTCATGATCTCATGGTTCATGGGTTCGAGCCCTGTGTCTGGCTCTGTGCTGACAGTTCAGAGCCTGAGCCTGCTTTGGACTGTGTCTCCCTCTCTGTGCCCCACCCCCACTTTCACTCTGTCTCTCTCTCTCACACAAAATAAATAAACATTTAAAAAAATTTAAAAAAACAAAACAAAACAAAAAAAAAAGCAAAGGAGATAGAGACAGGAGATCTCACTGCATGGCTGAACCAGAGAACCAGGGAAGGGTCTTATGAAGATATAATCAGGAAGAGCCCTACCGTGCTGGCCCCTAGAGCTCAGATGTCTAGCCTCCAGAACCATGAGATACTTGTTTGTTGTTTAAGCCATCTAGTCTGTGGTATTTCATTACAGCAGTACAAGCTAGGTGCTTAATTTGACTTTTCCGATCTTCAAAGTCAGGGTTGCCTTGGCCTCACTTGATAGGGCTTAAAGCATCTTAAATGATTAGCTTTTCATAAACAAATTTCCCTTCCCTGAAGACCTTCTGAAATCCATTCTTATTTGTTAAAAGATGATACTTTGCGGGGAGAGGTGTTCCAAGCAATGTAAATAAATCTGGAGTGATATCCTTTTATGTCCCAGTAACTGTTGATACTCTTGAACATATTGGCTTATCAGATTTCTTAGTTGTCATCTGAAAATGTGCAAGTTTTTCCTGATGGAATGTGTGAGAGGATAGAAATATTTCATATTGAGTAGAGGCATGGGTACCTAAATATTACTAAGAAGAAAAGCAGTTTGGGGTCTTTGGCTGTGGAAATAAAACCATGTCTCATTCTATTAAGGGTAATAATAGACCTCTCCCTCCTGTTTTGCAGTGATCAAAAATTGGAGGCTGGGGGAGTGGGTAGGCGAGGAGAGTGGAGAGATTTTGAAACGTATCCTGATGTTTTCTTTTCACTCTGGGTTCTTTTAAATTTTGGCAGCAGGTAGGAGTTTGCACTAGATATGGCCTCTTTTTGACAAAGATGATTTCTATAAAGATGTGATGTCCACTGCATAAAAGCCAATAGCCACATGTGGAACTTAAATTAATTAAACTTAAAGAAACTTAAAAATAGGTTCTCCTTTAAAAATAGGTTCCACAAGCCACATTTCAAGGGCTCAGCATAGACAGCACAGTGTAGAACATTGCCATCATCATAGAAAGTTTTATCAGAGGTGGTTTTCAAGATACAGCTATAGCCAATAAATATTTCTATATAATTTTAATTAATTTAACCAAATTAGTTAAATTATGCCTTATTCATACGAACCTAAAGACATCTATCTCTTCTGTGATTAGAATACAATAATTGAGCATTATAAAAATCTACAGCTATCTCACTTAAAGGTGAAATGTTTGAGAAAAGGAACAGTGTAAAGTGGATTGCTATTGTAACTATAAACATTTACTAATTAACAATTTTGAGTCACTAACAAGTACAATAGGTTGACAGAAATCAAGGTAAAGGAATTAGAAAAATGAATCATTATTTACATATTATATGGTATATATGGGAAAATATCTAAAGGATTTTTTTTGTTAAATATTCTTTTTAGTGAGAAAGTTTGCAAAGCATATTAAATCAATATGTTTTAAAAGAGATTGTGTTTCTATATGAAAGGGAGAAAAGGAAATGGAAATAATCTGTGTGTAATTTCCAATAGCATCAAAGTAAAAGTACCTAGGAATAAATCTAAACAAAGATACACAAGAATTTTATGGTACCACATGTAAAACTGTTGAAGATCATTCGAGAAGATCTAAATGAATGAAATAATATATAGTGTTTCTCAACTGGAAAACTCAATTGTAGAAAGAAGCCAGTTCTCCTCACATTAATCTCTAGATACAAAGCAATCCCAGTAAAAAATTCCAACAGTTGGGTTATGTGTGTGTATATGTATATATTTAAATTGACGTCCTGAATTCTAGCATTTTTACAGAAGTAGAAAGGGCTACTACTATCAAGATTTTTGAAAGAGAAAAAATGGGAGAATTTAGTAGTTAGAAAACTTACAATAAAATTACAGTAATTAAGATAGAACAGAAATATGAAAGAATAACATTAGAAAATATAATAGAACAGGAACTAGAAACTGCATAAATATGACAACAAACATTGCTATTTTCTGCTATTTAGAAAAGTCAAGGAATAAGGAACATAAGCACAATTCATTAGTCTTTAGCAATTCTAATATCTTGTTGAGCAGACATTGTAAAGAATCCCCTACCTTGAGATTAGTGGTTAGGAATAACCTCATAAGATCTGAATTTGACTCTATATACCCTTACACACATCCATACACACATATATGTATAGTGCGGGCGTGTGTGTGTGTGTGTGTGTGTGTGTGTGTGTGTGTAACCTTGACATTATCAACTGGGGTCTTGCCTATCAAAAACTGAAAAGCCTGAGACCTGATATTCTACCATGCTTTCAATTTACCAAGTTAGCCTGCCATAGTTTCACATGTATTGGCAGAAAACATGAGACTCTTGGGATGAAGACAAAATTTTTATTATTCATAGCAATAGCACTAGTCAGAATGTCAGCATTTTCTTATCCCTGTCTCCTGAGCCCCAGTTCCCTCCGGGTGATATACAAAGGGCCAGATGATCCCTGAACACACAGTGGGCAGCATTGTAGAAAAAAAATGATGCACTTAGGGAACTCATGTATTCAAAATGAACAGTAAGAGTACCTGATTCGGAGGGATACATTATTTTCATTATACTGGACAGTAAATATTCCAGACTTTTGCCTGAATAGACATTATTTCTATTTCCCAAAGCTGCTCACTATACAAACATCTTTGCATAGATAGTTCAAAACGAAACCAGTTAATGCCTCTGCTAGCAAGACAGAAACATGAGAAATCCATGGAGAATTGTTTCCTAACATGCATTTTCATCCTCCTCCTTGGCCACTTATAAAGTATACTTGGTGAATAAGTCCTCCAGGGCGGGTAGGACCAAGGATTGGGGAAATGTTTCCTGTTGGTAAAGGATTAAGTTCCTAAGATGTTTTGTAATATCATATAGTCAAACATATTTTTAGTTCATGACTCTTCAAAGCTTAGTTTAAAAAAACGTAGCTTCCTACCTATGTGATCTTGAGTTCCATGTGTTATTAGCCATATGCATAGATCTAGATGTTTCTCTGGCTTTGGATTTAATGTGGATATGCTGAGCCTATCAGCTTGGTGACACAAGTCTCTTTACCCTGAAAAACTTTGTTCAACTGTTAAGGTTCCATGGGCATCTCAACTCATTCAGCCCTTTAAACTGTTTTTTGCCTGGATTTACCCTAAATTTGCCATTTGCCATTATGTGAGTTCTAAATGAACTTTCTTGCCCATAGAATTTTACATTTTTATCTTTTACTGTTTAGGATTATTAATAAGTTGCAATGCCCAGTTCTTCATAACTGTAAATTCCTGAACTTTTTATATTTCCTTTAATTCCTTCTTGCGAATAGATTTTTTTCTTTTTTTTTTTTTTTCTTCTTTCTTTTCAACGTTTTTATTTATTTTTGGGACAGAGACAGAGCATGAATGGGGGAGGGGCAGAGAGAGAGGGAGACACAGAATCGGAAACAGGCTCCAGGCTCTGAGCCATCAGCCCAGAGCCCGACGCGGGGCTCGAACTCACGGACCGCGAGATCGTGACCTGGCTGAAGTCGGACGCTTAACCGACTGCGCCACCCAGGCGCCCCTAGATTTTTTTTCTTAAAGCAACCATATTAAGTGCAACCAAAAAGAAGCCAATCCATACATATTATTACCATTCTGATTTTTAACATCAATCTCTAAAGCTACGAATATATTAGCTATATTATCTGTTTTTCAAATCATGGGCAGAATTATTACCTAGTATTTTGCCTGTACATTTTATGGATTGTCATGTGTCCAACTCTCAATATTAGATTTCTCTCTGTAGCCAGTCACATATTTTAGTTGATGATGATGATGATGATGATGATGATGATGATACTACCCTAATTCTAGGATCCAGTTTCTATAACACATTCTGTAACAGTTTCTATAATAAGCAATCCTTTAAATCCCAAGATTAAAGCAAAGATATCTTTGTCCTGCATCATATGTGTCTGCTGAATGTTGGTAGGAATGTTCTGTTTCTAGTAGTCTTTTAGCAACCTAAGCAGACAGATCAGCTACCATTTTAAATGTTACTGGGCACTGAGCTAGAGGAAGTAAGAAGTAGGGCAGGGGAAGGCCCTGCCTTAATACCTGGCAATTAAGTATTTTCACCAGAAGAGACACATTTGTGGTTCTTACCACTCATGGTCATAACTAGCCACATGCCTTACTCAACCACATGGGGTCAGCAAGTACGGTTGGCCCATGTGTCTAAATGATGATGATTCTGAAATATCTGGTCAGCAAAATTAATGATAACCATAATACCCTGATGATAGTTTTGGTTGTCACAAGTAGAAGGGACTGTACTACTGGAATCTAGTGTGGAGGCCAGGGATATTGCTAAATATACTATACTGCCCTGGGCAGCCCCCAGGCCCAACAAAAAATTACCCAGTCCCAATGTCAATAGCGCTGATGTTGAGAAATCCTGCCTTTTAGAAACTAATCTATTTGCAGAGGAATATACATTCAAGATTGTTAATAACTTCATTGTTAAAAATTAGGAAACAAAACCCAAAAAAAAACAATTGGATCCAATTTGAATGCCAGTTAATAGTATAATAGATAAATAAAAACAATTTACAAAAATAAACCAAAGGTAAGTAGAATAACACAAATGAAGATCTCAAATGAAATAATGAACAAAAGAAATGTTACATAGGAATGCACATAGTATGTTCCATTAATATATGGTTCAAAAACAAAAGTAAAGCATTAATTTTAAGGGTTCATTCATAAGTAGGAAATTAGAGGGGTGCCTGGGTGGCTCAGTTGGTTAATTGTCTGACTCTTGATTTTGGTTCATGTCATAATCTCACAGTTTGTGGGTTAGAGCCCCAATTTGGGCTCTAGCATGTAGCCTGTTTGGGGTTCTCTCTCTGCCCCTCCCCTGCTCTCTTTCTTTTTAAAAAAAAATTTTTTTTAACATTTATTTATTTTTGAGACAGAGAGAGACAGAGCATGAACAGGGGAGGGGCAGAGAGAGAGGGAGACACAGAATCAGAAGCAGGCTCCAAGCTCTGAGCCATCAGCCCAGAGCCTGATGCGGGGCTCGAACTCACGGACCGCGAGATCGTGACCTGAGCCGAAGTCGGACACTCAACCGACTGAGCCACCCAGGCGCCCCCCCCCCCCCGCCGCTCTCTTTCAAAATAAATAAACTTTAAAAAAAACATGAGTGGAAAATGACAAATAAAATATAAGTTCAAATTATCATTAAAGTTGAGATTGTCCTCAGAGTAAGGAAAACAGGATGTAAGAGCAATATATGGTAGGGGGTGCTTCCAAAGTTCTGGAGAGTTCTGTGCCTTCATCTGGTAAGTTGTCACCTGAGGATTCACTAGATGATAAAGGAGGAGGAGTGGTAAATCCAGCGGCCTGCCCCCTTTCAGAATGGCATTATGCCATGCATTGGGTGGACACATGCATTGGGTGGACACATTCTGTCACCTGATCAGACTAAATGTTTATCTGAATCCTGCTACTGGAATATTGCTACTTCTATCGTAGATGCTGAAGGGAATATGAAAGCAAGGCCTGGGTGGAATACTTAAACAGAGTGAATAATAAGGTAGAAGTTTGGGAATGGAGAGAGAGAAGCTGAGGTGTAAGTAATTGGTGATAACAGGAAACTTAGGAGTTGATTTGAGAAAAAACAAAACAAAAAACACTATGTACTTCTTTCAAATGGTTCTCTGAACAATTAGAGTGGGGAGGATGTAGCCTCTACAAACTCTTCTCCCCACCCGTGTGGCATGCATAATCTCTACATGGGGGGGGGGGTTGTTATTTGACTAAGCAGTGTAGCACAGGGAAAACATGAATTTGTTTGAGATTAGATAAACCTGTACTCGAATACTAGCTTCTCTGTTTACTATATATGTGATCTCAGGAAAGAAATTTAACAATATCTAAGTGTTTGTCTGTAAAAACTAGATATACTAATATTCACTTACTAGGGCTAAGTGTAATTAAGAAGCATGTGGAATGATGCCTGGCAAAAAGTAACTTTAATCAATAGCATCAGCTATCATTATTGTCATTAATAGTAGTAGCAGTAGCCAGAGTGCCTGATAGTGTTTACTAATATGTTCCCGGTGAAAGTCCATAAATGCTTTGGGTAGACTGTTTGATCTGATAGAGTGTGCATCTTATTCTTATCTCATCCTTGTTAATTTTCTTTTCATCTACATAGTTGTAAAAGCAGGAGTAATAAAGAGGAAATTACACTTTTGTAGAAGACACCACAGACAATTAGTATATACAAAAGTATACTACAAAATCCACAATTATTTAATTACACAAGAGTACTTGGACAAAACTCAGCAATAAGAAAACAATAAGATAACCACTACACAACTATGAGAATGGCCAAAATCCAGAACACTGACAACAGAGAAAATATTGGCATTAGTTGGTTGTGGGAATACAAAATAATACATCTCCTTTGAAATACACTGGCAGTTCCTTAACATACTCTAGCCATACAACCCAGTAATCACACTCCCTGGTTTTTATGTAAAGGAGTTGAAAACTCTGTCCACACAAAAATCTTTTCACAAGTGTTTTTGTAACGGCTTTATTCATAATTACTAAAACTTGGAAGCAACCAAAATGTTCTTCAGTGGGTAAATGTATAAGTAAACTGTGGAATATTATTCACTATTAAAAATAAATGAGGGGCAGGGGCGCCTGGGTGGCGCAGTCGGTTAAGCGTCCGACTTCAGCCAGGTCACGATCTCGCGGTCCGTGAGTTCGAGCCCCGCGTCGGGCTCTGGGCTGATGGCTCAGAGCCTGGAGCCTGCTTCTGATTCTGTGTCTCCCTCTCTCTCTGCCCCTCCCCCATTCATGCTCTGTCTCTCTCTGTCCCAAAAATAAATAAACGTTGAAAAAAAAAAAAAAAATAAATAAATGAGGGGCACCTGGGTGGCTCAATCAGTTAATCGCCTGACTTGGGCTCAGGTCATGATCTCATCATTCATGGATTTGAGCCCTGCATCGGGCTGTGTGCTGACAGTTCAGAGCCTAGAGCCTACTTAGGATTCTGTGTCTCCCCCTGTCTCTGCCCCTCCCCCACTCATGCTCTGTGTCTCTGTCTCTCAAAAATGAATAAGCATTTAAAAAATTACAGATACATGAGCTGTCACTCAGATCAATGGAACAGAGTAGAGAACCCAGAAATAGACCCACAAATGTATGGCCAACTAATCTTTGACAAGGCAGGAAAGAATATTCAATGGAATAAAGACAGTCTCTTCAGCAAATGGTGCTGGGAAAACTGGACAGCAACATGCAGAAAAATGAACTTGGATCACTTTCTTAGACCATACAAAAAAGTAAACTCAAAATGGATGAAAGACCTAAACATAAGACAGGACGCCATCAAAATCCTAGAGGAGAAAGCAGGCAAAAACCTCTTTGGCCTCGGCTGCAGCAACTTCTTACTCAACATGTCTCCAGAGTCAGGGAAAACAAAATCAAAAATGAACTATTGGGACCTCATCAAAAGAAAAAAAGTTTCTGCACAGTGAAGGAAACAGTTAGCAAAACTAAAAGGCAACCAATGGAATGGGAGAAGATATTTGCAAATGACACATCAGATAAGGGTTAGTATCTGAAATCTATAAAGAACTTATCAAACTCAACACCTAGAAAACAAATAATACACTAAAGAAATGGGCAAAAGACATGAATAGATGCTTCTCCAAAGAAGACATCCAGATGGTGAAAGGACACATGAAAAAATGCTCAAATCACTCATCATCAGGGAAACACAAATTAAAACCACAATGAGATACCACCTCACACCTGTCAGAATGGCTAAGGTTAACAATGTAGGCAACAACAGATGTTGGCAAGGATGCAGAGAAAGAAGATCTCTTTTGGACTGTTGATGGGAATGCAAACTGGTGCAGCCACTGTGGAAAACAGTATGGCGGTTCCTCAAAAAATAAAAATAGAACTACCCTACAACCCAGCAATTGCACTACTAGGTATTTATCCAAGGGGTGCAGTTGTGCTGTTTCAAAGGGGCATATGCACCCCAATGTTTATGGCAGCACTGTTGACAACAGCCAAAGTATGGAAGTATGGAGGGAGCCCAAATGTCCATCTACAGATGAATGGATAAAGAAAATGTTGTGTGTGTGTGTGTGTGTGTGTGTGTGTGTGTGTATGTGTGTATATACACACACGCAAACATACACACACACACACACACACACACATACACACACACACAATGGAGTATTACTCGGCAATCAAAAAATGAGATCTTGCCATTTGCAACTATGTGGATAGAACTGGAGGGTATTATGCTAAGCTAAATTAGTCAGAGAAAGACAAATATCATATGACTTCTTTCATATGAGAAACTTAAGATACAGAACAAATGAACATAAGGGAAGGGAAGCAAAAATAATATAAAAACAGGGAGGGGACAAAACATAAGAAACTCTTAAATACAGAGAACAAACAGGATTTCTGGAGGGGTTGTGGATGGGGGATGAGCTAAATGGGCAAGGGGCGTTAAGGATGACACTTGTTTGGATGAGCACTTGGTGTTACACATAGGGGATGAATCACTGGAATCTACTCCTGAAATCATTATTGGACTATATGCTAACTAATTTGGATGTAAATTAAAATAAATAGTCGTTACTATAGAAAATAATAATAAATGAGCTATCAAGCCATGAAAAGGCACGGAGGAAACTTAAATGCATGTTAATAGTGAAAGAAATCAATCTGACAAGTCAGGATACTTTGTGCTTCCAACTATATGAAATTCTAGAAAGGGCAAAATTATGGAGACAGTAAAAGTATCAATGGTTTCGCAGGGCTGTGGAGGAAAGAAGGAAGAGATGAAGAGACAGAACAGAGAATTTTTAGGGCAGTGAAAATACTCTGTATGATATTATAATGGTGGATGAATGTCATTCTACATTTGTCCAAACCCATAGAATGTAGGACACCAAGTGCAAACCCTAATGTAAACTATGGACTTTGGATGATAATGATGTGTCAATGTAGGTCTGTAGATTGAAACAAATGTACCTCTGGTGTAGTGTGGCCATAGTGGGCAAGGTTCTGTGTCTGTGGAAACAGGAATACATGGGGATTCTCTGTACTTTATGCTCAATTTTGCTGTGAACCTAAAACTTCTCTAAAAACAAAGTTTATTAATTTGAAGGGAGGAAAAAAGAGTGGTTTTGTTGAGCTGACCTGAGTTTGAAGAAAAAAAAAAGAATAGAAAATTTAGGTTATGTAAGAGTGTTTGCCACCTTGATGATTAGTTGGGTATCATTATTGATTCTTGTGGCATGATGTGTGTGTATATATATGTGTGTGTATATATATATATATATATATATATATATATATATATATATATATATAGGTTAAACTGTTCTGGTGAAGAATCATACAATTAATCAAATGGAAATGAGTCAAACAGAAAGTTAATCTAACATTAAATTATCTGAAACATCCCCTATTCCATAAAAACAGGCTGAAAAACATTGACACATACTCCATCTCTCTTCATTCATTTTACTTCTTTATAGAGAGATGTGCATAATTAAAGTGTCAGTGTTTCCAGGAACACATGGCTAAATAAGACATTCATGTCACTTTGTCTTTCTGGTAACTTCATGGAAAGTTATTTAATTAATTAGACTAACCCCCAGTATAAAGGGAGACATCTCTATGGAAGTCGCTATGAGGCAGGAGTGACTAAATCAGACTGCTGGAGTTGCCTTTGAGCCAAGTTTTGACAGGTGTTTTGACCTCTTTCTCTTTTTCTTTCTTTTTTTCTTTCTTTTCTCCCAACCCCATGGAGTTTTGACTTGTTCAAAATGTGACAGTGAAACAGAATAGGCTACATTTGACTGTTTTCTAAAAGAAAGGAAAATATTTGGGAGTTGGAAATCAACCACGGTGCATTTCTGATCTGTCTGATACATGCTATGCCTCTTAAATGCATTGCCTCTTAGTTCCAAATCGCCCCTTCTTTGTTCTCCTTTGAGATATTGAAACTATACCCTGTAGACATTTCTCCCTTATAGCTGTCTCATTGTTAGGGTTTGTCACTAGAAGGAGCTGGAGGGACATTGTAAGAGTAAGGGGTTTCCTGCTTCTGTGTACTATTTCCAAGAGCATGGCAGGCAACGAATCAGCATCTAAGAGGTCTAATAGTACTCTCTTCAGGAAGCTTCATAGACTAGCTATGGCTTTCACTATCCAGTGGGATTTTTCCCATCTGTCGGCCACTTTTGCATATGAGTTCTGGCCTGCTCATTCTGGCAAATTTCTTCATCTCTGGAAGGCTGGTGTTCTTGTAGTAGCAACATACTCTCCAAAGGGGTATGAATTGAATATGGGAATGGGAAGCTATTTTAAGTCTGTCCTTCTATGTATACTCCCTCAGCTCTTCAGGATACTAGTAGTTGATTTAAGCCTTTTCCACTTCTGTAAAGCTTATAGTTTTTAACCTTCAACCACCTACTTGATCATTCTGTACATAAAATCCCAACCCCCCCCCCTTTAAATTTCCACTATGGTTTATGTCTTCTGACTGATACACATGTATTAAGTACCTATTGCTTGACAATAGGAAGTCCAAACATGGCGGTTTAAGTCCAATTATTTTTATTAGAGGAGGCTAGGGCAAAAGCCTGCTTCTTCCATAATATTGCTTGGTAAGAAAGCAACTGTTTAAATTGAGCATTCATGCCATCAATGAAGACTAATAAAAAAATTTAGTATATCCAAGATTTGTCCCGGCTTTTCATGGTGCATGTGTGTATTTGTAGTATGTGATATCTGCAGATAAACCCACTAACTCTTCAGTTTCTTGAAACTATTATATTATCTGCTATACTTACTGGCACAGTTCTACTTTCTTTATCACTAACATGTGGAAAAGGACATTATGGTGAATTAATCCAGCGACTACTACATGAATGCATTGTTTTATAATGGTCTAATTGTCTTACTTTTTTTTTTTTTTACCAGAATAAAATTGCATTGTACTTCACATATAGAAGTCAAGCAGCTAAGTATTTGGATATAAATGCATATCCTGGCTGCTGGATAAGATAAATTGCAGAATTCATAGTACTTTTTCTGCTGCTTCTCCTAGGTATAGATTTCCCTCAAGGTAAAATTTGAATGTTTGTTAGAAGGATTTTTATGCATGAGTATAAATATCAGAAAGAAGAGAATTTTCCCAATAATTTCTCCTTGATTTACCATAGTGAAGAGTATCTAGCACCTGTTTGCTAAATGGTTTATCTACTTGACTTAGCACTATGAGAGGGGATCCTGGCGATACTTTAAAATTCAAATATCCTGAATCTCCCCCTGGTTATTTGTTATAAATTACTCTATTTTTTTCTTCTTCAGTTCTAATCCTTGTTTTCTCATTTTACTTTACTTTAAGTCACATATTACCTGTATTAATTTCTTTGTTACTGCCCTCACCCTACCATGTTCAATGACTTTAAACAGAAGACAGTAATATATAATGAAAACCAAAAACCCACTTTGTGTTCTAACTGCTTCTTGATTAATATTTTATCTTAAGTTACTTAAATGCTCTGAGCCTTTCTTTAAATTATGACAATAATATAGTCCATGTGATATTTAATTATATAATTATATTAGTTAGGGTCTGCCTAGATAATGCTTTGTAACAAAGAGTCCCATAATCTCAATAAGCATTTATTTATTGTTCAAACCTCTAAAAGTCTTGTAGGACAGTTCTACTGAGGAGATAGTTCAGGTACATCCCCATCACTCTGGGAACTACAGCTACCTGGGCATAATCTTACTATGAGTGATGCTAAAACTGAAAAGACCGTGCTAAACCAAAGTTTAAATACTCATATTTAAATGCTTTGTTTACATTACCTCCACTAATATTCCATTAACCAAGACAAGCCATGTGACTATCCTCAAGTCAGTGAAACAAGGATGTACATTCCACATATTCTTCAAGCAAGCACTGCGAAACACACAGGAAAGTATGCAGATGTATTAATCTATTACAGGAAGGAAGTGAAGATTTGAAAACTACTGTCCAATCTAACATAGTCTTACCTCTTGTTTGTAAGCACTTACTTCCCTGTTACATGCAAATTCCTCATCCCAAAGAAGACACATCAGTAATGTCAGTGTTATCCAATAACTGCATGAATCTCAGTGTTTAAAATCTCATGTTCTGCATCATAGCTGTATGTAGTTCCTCTTTTCTTGGAAACCTATGAAGTAAAAGGATAATGTATTTTCTCCCTCCCCCAAGTAAAACAGGGATAGAAAAACCATGTAACAATCCCATTTGGAAAGGAGCAAAGAGGTACACAGAAGACTGGCTCAGAACAATTCCACAGTCTTTCTGGGTAAATGTTGAAAAGTTTTGCCACTCAACATGGTAGGAATGCTTCTTGATTAAGCTTCTATTTTGCTAGTCAATAGGTCCTAAAACATTGTTCTTAACAATTCTTGGTTCTGCCCCATGACATCATGCCTGTTGTACAATATGGTGTTCTACTGCATATAGATTACTTCAGGTTGCTTACCTTTACCTGCGACATTGCAAGAGACCTTTCCTTAATAGCAGCTTTCTTTTAGAACACTAGTTACAAAAGAGATTTGTGTATGCGTTTATGCATTGCAATAAGCCTGTGAAAATATTTGCTTTCTCCTAAGCCATTAGGAAAATGCAAACACAAAACAAGAAATGTGATCACCCTCTCACCTATCCATTTGTCATAAATAGTTTATATCTGGTGTTCTAGAGTTTGCAGAGAAACTGCCACTCACACAGGTGATGAGAGTCTAAATTGGTAAACTTTCTTGCAGAGCAATTTGTTAAGTATCTACAGTAAAAAGTATGTATCTTTTGAATATTTGCTGGGAGTTTAGCCACTGGACACATTGTCAAAAAATGCCAGTTCTTTATGTGAAGAGTTTACTGCAGCATATCTGCAATGACCAAAATTAAATAAAATAAATAAAAATTGTTTCATTAAAAGATTCAAAAATAATCTAAGTTTTCAAGAATACATCACCAGTTAAGTATAGTATGCTACTTAGGTACAACTAAGTACAGAAAGCTGTGCAATTATTGAAAGGAATAAAGGAGATCAGTACTGGCAGAAATGAGATTATATCTAAGATATATTCCTAAATGGAAAAGAAAAACAAAGTGAGGCCTTTTATGTTTTAAAATTTGTCAAAGCACTGATTTGTTGATAGATACACCCTCCCATCCTCCCTTCCCTATCCCAAGCTTCCCTTCCCTATTCCTGCCCCCCCGCCCCCCCACATACATGCTTTTATTTCTGCTAGAGGAATACAAAATAAAGGATACAGATAAGATGTGGTTTGGGGGAGAGTGACTACTCTTTTTTAATGACTTTCAAATTCTTTGAATTTTCTAAAGTGAGCGATGTTACTTAAAAAATGGAAGGAAAAATAGAAAAGAAAGTTACTCTGCCAATGATGCGTTAGTTAATGGTTCGGAAGATATTTGGTATGTGGCAAATGAATCTGTAGATCCTGAGATCTTCTATGGTAGGGTAGTGGATGTGAAATAGAATGTCGTGGGGAGAGCATCTTTGGACTGGCTGCTACCCCTGAAGCAGAGTGAGAATATCAGGTGAAGAGATGGGTGTGGTCAGGGGGCTTTCTATAAAATCAGCAGTTTAGCATAGTGATTGGATGAGATATTTATGAAGTCGGTTGGTCTGAGTTCAGTTCTCAGTGCTAACATTTACTATGTGACCTTGGGTATGGTTTTTATTGTTTCCGTGTCTTAGTTTCCCCATCAGTAAAATTCAGTTGATGGGAATAATGCCTATATCTTGGAGGATTTGTGAGAATTAAAATGCTATTCAGAAAAAGCTTTTAGGATTGTGATTTGCGAAGAGTAAGCCATAAATAAATGTTAAACAATATTGTAATTAACAAGATTTTAAGAAGCATTAGTTGTGGTAAAAATAGGCTATCTTTTTGAAGAATATCACTGGCATGATAGGGTGACTGAATGAGGCTCGGAAGAAGTCTACTGCATTTCTGGTAGTGCTTGAACACTTTGGTTTTAGCTCTTTCCTGCTCAGAAGGGGCCTTTGTTTTTAGAATATTAAGAAAATTGAAGCTGATCACCTCTGGCTGATAGGTCAGTTTTTTTTTCATGTCTTTCTAATAGAATACAAGTTCAATACAAGTACAAAATTCCTTTGGTCTCAATAGATCTGAAAAAAAAAAGTTAAGAATTTGGCTAACTGCATCCAATGAAAGCTTTTCTCCCTGAATACTGAGCTTGTTCTCTGGATAATATATGAATTACGTGTGAAAGTCTTCCTCATCTCTACTCTTAATACTAATTTGGGAAAATCATCCAATTTTTTTTTACGTATATTGATGGTACATCATCCTGGTTCATGTCACCTAAAATGAAGCCAAGACAGGCTCAGTAAAATTCAGGTTCACATTACCCTTGTAATGCCTGTTTTTTTTCCCCTTGTTCTTCAAGTGTATGCTTCCACAGAACTGTAAGCCACGTGCTCTGCTTCTTAAAATCATTGTGTTGTTATTTTTCATGCCCTTTGTGTCACGTTGCCACATGCCATACTGAAACTATCTTCTTTTCCCATAAAAATAAAACTTTAAACATAAATAAGTAAAATATACATGCAGATCAGCAACTTCTTCACAAATCGTCTGTCAAACGAAACAAAACAACAAACAAAACAAAACAAAACCAAATCCAGACCTGATTAAAGAAGACCTGTTGGGAAAGGGCTATTGCAAGGGAGGAGGAGCTAATGCAGTAGGGAGAACATTCTGACCATAAGGTATGCAAGTGTCTCAAAGGTTCCACAAAAGCAGTGATTTTTTGTTGTTATTGTTTTTGTTTTTGTTTCTGTTTTTTTTGTTTTTTGTTTTTTGTTTTTTTACAGAGAGGAGTGAACAGGGAGGAACCAGAGTGGGGAAGTAGGATGAAGGGTGTGCTGTGACCTTGATGGGCCAGAAGACCATATGCTGTTTCTCTCTGGGGCCAGTCTATTCTCAGGTGGGGCTTTTAGGTCATATGCTGGCTGGGGCCAAAGGTTCAAATTAATAGACAACTATTGAATACAAATATGGGCCAAAGTTCAGGGCCCAGGGGGGCGGGGGGTGGGGGGAAGAAAGAAGATTGACCAAAGTTTGGTTAACAAGCAGTAGAAATAAACAAAGAACAACCAATTGCTTTAAGCAGAGGTTATTTATCCCGAGTTCCCTGTGTCAAGGGTGTGAGCCACCATCACCTGGGTTTGCAGAGACACAGAAGCAGGTAGAGTGAGAAAGCTTTCTAGCAGAAAAGAGAGGGAAACTCAGGTGAACTGGTAGGAGGCTGTTGTGTGGGGGAAGCTGTACGCAGGCTACCTAGAGGTGGAGTTCTCTATGTGATTGGTGAGGGGTGCAGTTTGGCTTTCTCGTTGGTGCTAAGTTGAAAACAGGTACAAGGATGAGGGAAACTGTTAGTTATTAATTCCTGGCCATTAGTTGACTGCTAAAGAAGTAATTGTTTAGCTTTTTGGATTGTCACTAGGGATAGCAATCTGGCTACCTGGCTGGGTTGTTGTAGGTAAGGGTTTGTTCCCTGAGCAGGTTGCTGTAAGCTTGGGGTCAAAATTCTGTATTTATATATGGTCTGGCTATTGTTCATTCCTATATTCCTTCTCTCAAAGCTTTTTGTTCTGATGAATCAGTAAGAACAAAACACTTGAGCTAATCACTTATGAGGATAAGAATGGGAATTCTGAGGGTGTGTTTTTGGGTTTTGGGCTTGTCATAGGTAAACAAGGGAGGCATCTAAGGTGGTTCTGTGCAGTAAGCCATTTCCAGGAAACAAAAGGGCGGGGGGAATTTTTTAGAAAAAATAATTAATGTTTATTTTTCAGAGAGAGAGACAGACAGAGAGACAGAGGGTGAGTGGGGGAGGGGCAGAGAGAGAAGGAGATACAGAATCTGAAGCAGGCTCCGGCACAGAGCTGAGCTGTCAGCACAGAACCCCACGTGGGGCTTGAACCCATGAATTGTGAAATCATGACCTGAGCCGAAGTCGGAAGCTTACCCTGCCAAACCACCCAGGCACCCTGGGGGGATTTTTTAACTTTGCTGTTTTCCAGGATCATAGAGTTTATGTAAAATTCAGCATTCTATGACCCATACATATACAGGAATATACATATGTATGTGCATAGATATGTAAGTGTTAATTATGGACACAAACACCTCATAGAAGTTAATGTGAACATCTCTAACATATCCATCTATATTTGTCTTTAACTACATATAGATATATTTTAAAATATTAAATATTTAATTTTGAATCTTTTGTTTGTGTATTTACTTTTTGAAAAAGAGATGAATCTAAATATTTGGGAGTATGCCTAGGGCTTTTCGGTGTTCCTTCCCACGATACATCAATGAGGTATTTGAGGAAATTTAGAAAATATTCCTCACTTGATGAGGTTGCTGCTTTTTAAATTGAGAATGCACTTCAGGCCATCACTAATATAAGACTCCTTCCTCCGTTACTGAAATTAATAGATATTTTATCCCATGTTGGTCATAGATGTGATTCCTCAGGCTTTGTTTTCCTTACCCTTAGTGTTAAAGACTCAGCCATCTTTTTATCCAAGTCAGTTTCTATGACTGTGCTATCACGGACTTGTGCACCTTCAGGGAACAGTGCTTAGAACGGATACAACAGACGCTATACTTTAGGATCTACCGAGATTGCATTGTAATTCAGAGCTAAAAAGAAATTCAGAAAAGGTTCATTCATAGGATTCTTCATTATCACCTTCATCGATTTCCTCAAATTTAACTTCATGTGTCTATAATGATTCAATAGAAGAGCCTCAGGAAATTTGAAAGGGCTGTTTAAAACAGCGTGACTGCCTTGTTTGTGTGGACATCTCTTTGATCATCTAAAAGTGAAATAAATTAGATGGTGGCATTTCCATTGTTGCCCTCTCACTGCTTAATCTATATCAGAGCAATATACACGTTATCAACCCATTTCAATCTTAACTCGATGTGAGGCTTTCAAAATTGAGCCATAAATCATTTTGAAAAAGGAATCCAAAAAAGGAAACAAAGATTTTCATATAAGAAGCAGCTTTCTAAAATTTAATTTTGCAAGAATCTTATTTAGAAATGTGAGATATAAAGTGCATGGCATGGAACAGCTAATGGAAAGCACAGGGTCATGTGGAAGACAAGGATGTGGCCTGTGGATTAAAGAGGTATACTCTAGTGTCCCTCCTGTGAAAGAGACCACTAGCATAAGTTAGAGGATGCCGGAGAAGCTCCCTTTCTCCCCAAGATATGTGACCTTGCCAGTTTAAATGTTGAAGCGTACCATGTATATATTAGAATCATCAGATATAAATGGAAGAAATGACTATGTAAGGATACGTGAAGCATTAACCGTTGTAAAGTGAAGAGGGTTTTTTGGTTTTGTTTTTGTTTTCTGTTTTTTGTTTTTGTTTTTGTTTTTTCGGTTCTTTGTTTGCTGGGTCATTGCTGCTTAATTGATTGAGCATCCAACTCTTGATTTCAGCTCAGGTAAGGATCCCAGGGTTGTGGGATCAAGCCCTGTGTTGGGCTCCAGGCTGAGCATAGAGCCTGCTTAAAATTCTCTCTCTCTCTCTCTCCCTCTCTCTCCCTCTCTCCCCCTCTCTCCCTCTCTCCCTCTCTCCCTCTCTCTCCCTCTCTCTCTCTCTCTCCCTCTCTCCCTCTCTCTCCCTCTCTCTCCCTCTCTCTCCCTCTCTCTCCCTCTCTCTCCCTCTCTCCCTCTCTCTCCCTCTCTCCCTCTCTCTCCCTCTCTCTCCCTTTCTCTCCCTCTCTCCCTTTCTCTCCCTTTCTCTCCCTCTCTCCCTTTCT
Organism: Leopardus geoffroyi; assembly: GCF_018350155.1. NCBI lineage: Eukaryota > Metazoa > Chordata > Mammalia > Carnivora > Felidae > Leopardus > Leopardus geoffroyi. Next base: position 121,912,005 of record NC_059328.1, on the reverse strand, counting down.
CCCTCTTCTTCTACTGTGCTCTCTCTGTTTCTCTAAAGTTAAAAAAATGGACTTTTGAGAGCAAGAACATTTTATAAAATTATGGTCAATAATCAAATGCAAAATATGAGCATCTTAGAATGAGATCAGCGAAGGATAAAAGTAGCAGAATGGGTAAGTGAGAGATATCTGATTATTGTCACAATCACTCTGGCTTAAGTACTACGAAAACTTCGCTATTAGTTTTAAATCAGATCCAAACAAAACCAAGCACTAATTAATTACATCATGGAAAATCTGAGAACTTTCAAAACAAATTTGGTTTAAAAAAGTAAACTACTAACCCATGTTTTCAGTGTAAATAAGGCAAGCAGAGATGAAGTAAGTGGGAGTGTGGGTAAACTTGTCCCAAATTTCCCATTTACTAAATTTGGCTCTACAAATGCATAGCAACTAGACTGGGGTATGTACTCTTTACTGAGTACAGTTGTTCAGTTGAATTCAATTGTTCAATTGAATAACAGCACTATCCCCAGTATTGTACGTGTGCCGCCTACATCCCCTTCTCTTTACCAATGTGGTGCGTGCTCACCTGACTTCCACAGCAGAACCTGTATTCCTTTACCTGAGATCTTTCTATAGTTAGTGAGCAAGGTTCATCAACCTAAGCATGGGCCATTTGTGCTGAGGAATTAGGACCACCTGGGAGCAGTACTTACTCAATGACTAAAGGGAGGTTATGAAAAAATTACACCACTCTTCTTTTCCCTTGTGTAGGGTGACTTGGAGGCATGATCTTCACACTGGCTCCTAGGACTTCCCCAGCAGAATTAAGCTTCAGCAATCCCCAGTAGTACTGGGCTTGATTATGTGCCTTCACTCCAGTATCTCACTTCCCTACTATTTCCTTCACCTGTCAAACAAATAACTTGCAAGAGATCCTGGTCTCAGGGTCTACCACAGGGGAACCTAAACTCAGACAAAGTCAGTGGAGTAAGTTACCTTATACATGTAAATATATCACGGTTAAATCCTCTAATTAAAAAGATGTTATCCTAATATAACCTGTTTGGTGAATGTACCTTTGAAGTCTCCTCTTGGGGAGAGAGAATGAGAGACAGCGAGTGAGTGAGCAAGCTTGGGTGTTTCAGTGGGTATAAGAAAACAAGATTCATTCTGGTACAGCCATTTTCAAGAAGTAAGGGATGCTGTGAGCAGCAGCTTGTGGTTGAAGTTAGTGATGTGGGCACTACTGCTGAGGCATAGATTTGGCCTCCGGTCCATATGTACGCACAGCTGGCTGGGCTGCTGGAGGAGCCTAGTGTAGAAGGACAGCCTGCTGGGCTTGAGATAAAACACACCTGCTCCTCATTGCTTCCTTCTGGGACCTTCTATGCTAAAAGGGATCATCTCTTTTTCAATAAACACTGGGCTCTGTTATGGGAATACATCATGCAGGACTGAAAAGAAAGCCAGAATCCACAGAGGAAAGTTGGTAGAACATTATTCCAGGCAAAAAGAGAGTTGTAGCTGCCAATTTATATTGGTCTCATACCCATTATCATTACTAAGACATCCATAATCCTAAAAAGACTTTCAGTAGAAAAATAAGCTTAATTGTCAAAGGACCACAGATTTGCAGTTGGTTTCAATGGTCCATTGCCAGTTACACTACTTGACATTTGAAGTCCTCCAAACAAAAATATTAAGAAGATCTACTGGAAATGTTAATTGTTGTATAAATAGATCACTGGTCTCCTTAAAATTAAGAGTATTTTTAAGCAGTATTTTGACCTATGAAAAATTAATATAGCCAACAGCATATTCTATGTGATTCAAATTCCCCCAGATCTTTTTTTTTTTCTTATGTGTTTGGTTTGTAGATTCAAGAATCAGAAACTACTACTCAAGGAAGCAAAATGGTTCTTTAATAAATATGTAAATTTTGCCTGATGTAAGAATTTCTAATAAATTCATTGTTTCATGGTGTCTTAGAAGGACTTATTGGGAGTTATGTCTCCTATGAGCCAGAACAATCTGAGAGTTGGGAGAAAGGGGAGATCCATATGCCCAAGATAGCTCTGGGTTGGTGAGTCAGTCTGTCTTTTTCTCGCTAGCTCTATCTCTTTTCCTGCCAGAGCATCTTTTTAAAGACCAGCTTACTGCCCCTTTTCTAGGAGACACAGCTACTTTTTCCTCTTGCACATTCACTCTGAAATGTGCACTGCAGGGTTTGTGGTTTACTGGAAGACTATACTTGAGTTGTCTTTCTATTTCCTGTAGCTATTTCTTCTTGACTCCTGGGTATCTTGATTTTCATTTGATCCACAGACTGGTTTCTAATGAAGAACACCTAAACCACATTTAGGTAGAACATAGCTGCAGTTTATACAGGTTGGAAAACCAAATATAGAGAGAGGTTTTTACAATTTTTTTTTTAGGGATTCTGTGTTCGTCTTCAAAAAGTCACTACCTATTTCCTCTCCTTCATACTGAAGAAGTTAAGAGCAATTTTTTGAATTCAGACCAAGGGAGAAATAATAAATTCTGTGCCAATTAATGGTAATATTAATGAACTCTTGCCATTATGTAATTATGGAGCTTTTTGTAAATGATGTCAACTTTGATTTTGCCAATACCTTACAATAGCTCTTTTAATGATAGCTTCAACCAGGAGTTGTTTATAAATGTCAGTGTATATCAATTTGAGAAAGAAAATCCTATGAAAGGATAGTTCAGTTTCTCTAAGCCACATTCAATAGAAATATAATGCAAAACACATGTGATTTAAAATGTTCTAGTTGACAAATTAAAATTTTTAAGTAGGTAAATTGATGATACATTTACTTCAATACATCTAAATGTTTTTATTTTAAGTTCTAATCAATATAAAATGATTAATGAGATATTTTATATTTTTTGGTACTAAGCCTTTGAAATTTGGTATGCAATTTATGATTGTAGCACATTGCAATTTGGACTGGCTACATTTCAAGGATTCAATAGCCACATGTGGCTAGTGACTACCATGCTGGATAGTAGGTCTATATAGTATCTAGATACAAAATCCAAGGATGAAAAGTTCTGTTATTTTAAGACCCGGTAAAACACTGTATTGCTCTGGTGGCATTTTTGAGAAAGAAAGCTTCTATAAAACAGTGATAAAAACTCACAGCAGATAGCCTTTTTCCAAAATAAATTGCTTATATTTAAGAATTAGGTGTACTGCTCAGTGCTGTACATTTGGAATTGTCTCAGTTTACTCCTTGGCATCTGCAGAAGGATACAGTGACTTTTACTGCTTCTTGGACATGATTTTTTAACATTTTGTAGGTAAGCAATGACAAAAAAATATGGAAGGTATAAATATTAAGGGAGGTTTACATTGTACATTTAGGTGTTTTTAGAATAAGACCAGTTGTTTTTTGTTTTTGTTTTTCCCCTCCTCCCTATAGTATAATCAGTTTGTTGAGATACCATCATGGTGACAAAGAGTGCTGCAAAATTGATAGGGCAGCCTCTCCTACATCAAGTTGACTTTATAATCATTAGAAAATGGAATAGAGACCATTTTTAATGGTGTCATTTTTGTTGTGTTCCAGTCACTGTGGGCTGCAAAGAATACAGAAGTGCGCGCTGGCTCCAATTTGGATGCCTTTGGCATGAAACCGTTCTGCTCTACATACTGAGAAGAAACCATTTCCACTTAATCCTACATAGCCATATCAACAAAACATTCGAAGCTAGAATGCAGTTCCTGTGATGCTTATAGAAACATAAAACACTTTATTTGTTAGGGCATTTATACCACATGTATTTCTGACTATGGGTGACAAAATATGAAGCGAATATATGCTATCAGTACGTTTTTACTCTTATTTTTTTTAATTGGAGTAATCCAGTATTTCTTTCCAACTCTTTGTATTCCTTCTTCATATTCCTTAAAGATTTTGCTCAAAAAAAGCAAAGTGTATTATCCTGTCCAGGAATGTTCCCACAATGAAGAATATAATTAGAGTTTTCCATTTGTCAATATTTCCCTCTTAGGTAAACAAGAACTTTAGGAATCAATCGATAAAATCTCAACTACAGAAAACCATTTTATTATGACAAATACTCTATATTAAGGTTTCTCAATTTTTCACAAATTGTATATAATTTTTTTTTTTTTTTTTTGCTAAGCCCTAAGTCAAATACCAAGGGAAGTTTTTTTTTTTTAATTTTTTTTAATGTTTATTTATTTTTGAGACAGAGAGAGACAGAGAATGAATGGGGGAGGGGCAGAGAGAGAGGGAGACACAGAATCAGAAGCAGGCTCCATGCTCTGAGCCATCAGCCCAGAGCCTGATGCGGGGCTCGAACTCACGAACCGTGAGATCGTGACCTGAGCCGAAGTCGGACACTCAACCGACTGAGCCACCCAGGCGCCCCACCAAGGGAGGTTTTAATAACTCATGAAAAGTAAAAAATACAAAAGAGAAAAAAAAAACTTTTCTCTATAAGAACTCTAGGAAAATAGTGGGTTTTTCTTGTAATTGAATCATGACACTTTTAAAATAGAATTAACTCTAAAATTTTGCCTTATTTTATCAATGGACATGAGATTTTAAGTTATGTAAAAATATATTCAGAAATCTTTCTCAACCCACAGGATCTCCTTTTCACAAAGTTCTGGATCTGTTAGAAGAATGTCAAATCCAGAATACATGAGGCCAATCATCTAGGAATTGTTAGAAGCTTAGAAATTTGATGTGGTAAAAAAAAATAAGGGGAAAGGAATGTAAAAAGCTGATGAAGAGGAGATATTATTGAAACTGTCTTAAACTCATTTTTAAAAGCTGGAGAACAGTTTAACTAGAATGTTAGACTTTGTTGGTGGAGGAGTTATGAAAAATTTGTGCTTTTGGAAATGTTCTAAAATTCATTAGGAAAAGCATTAGGAAAATGGGTTTTCTGAAATGGAAAAAGAGATTTCATAATTTCATATTTGGATGAAGACCCACTCCCAGAAACATAGCCATTGAAAAATGCCTATTATATACAGAAAAAAAAATCCACATGAGACTAGCAGTGAAAAGAATGTATGAGTACAAAATAGAAATTGACCAGAGTGTCACAAATTTTAAGTAATTTAAAATCTATTGTCTTTATATTTATTGGCTCTTTTTGGTGCAAGTGTGTGTGTGTGTGTGTGTGTGTGTGTGTGTGTGTGTGGTGTTCAATATGAAAACTTTCATGAAATCTGTTTCCCAAACTGTATTTTTCTATAAGATCTTAAGTCCTTAGAAATGATTTTTTTTTGTATTTTTTTTTACCCTACAGAGTTTTATTTGACCACTTGGTTCTGTAGTGATTACTTAATGTGTATTTTGCATGATAGTTTGCAGTTGTCACCCATTATAAGCAATGCATATTTTTAGAAAAAATATTTGGCCCTGAGATATTATATTCACATAAGCATCTCAAAGTTCCTGCCAAGGCACATCTTGCTTTCCCTAATATGATGCGTTTAATGCTCCCATATTAATACTACCTAGAAATCAACATTCAGTCTCCATTATTTTTGCACAAATATTCTAAGTACATTCATATTTAAATGTTTCACACAGCTAATTCCTGCTGCCTAGAAGTTCTGTTTGACTCAATAGGACTTGAATGTTTAAACAGTCTAACTTTTATGTCATTGCTTCCCAATAATTTATTGCCAGGAGGCTAGCATTTGATTTGTTTTTCAAGCAATTCTATATTTGAAGGAATAAAGAAAGGGATGTAAATACCTTATATAATAGAAGTGCTGTTTTTCTAATTCAAATATGCATCTTTGTTCAGAGGCTATATTTTTGTTCATTAACTGAATTAATCTAATATTCAATTATTTAAAATAGTTCAATAACTAATTATCTAGAAGCTACTATGGACAAGGCCAATGGGCAAGTGTTTATGGGGTGGAGGTGTGGGGTGATATAAAAATGAGGAAGCTTTATGTTATCAAGGAAAGCTTAAGCTATTAATGAAAAGCTATACATAAATAACTATAGTACAAGGAAAAAGTAGTAAGTTCATGAGAATGGATGGAAGTATTTTATATTCAGAAGAGAGAAAACTCACTCAGCTGTGATGAGTGGAGATTTCATGCAGTTGGTGACATATTAGAAAAATACAAAAGAGGACTAAGATTTAAACAGAGTACCATATTCAATGAGAGTAACAGTTCAAATTAGGAAAAGCCCTTATTGTATATAGGAAATGAAGCTCACTGTGAGGAGAGCAAATGTCCCCTGCAGTAGGGTACCAAACCATTTTGTGAAGGGCCTGGAAGAACCCAGGAGTCAGTCTTTGGTTGAGGTGTTCTATTCCTAGTATTTGAGCAGAGAAATCATATTACAAAATAGTGAACTTGGAGGGGCACAGTACTGTGTGATTAATGGAAGAAGGCTGGTGGCAGTCTTGTTAGGGCAGGGGAAAGCTTGTGAAGGATGCAAAAGGTATTGTGAAAAACAGTCAACCAAGTGTTTGTCATAAAGGAGTAGGAAAACTCAAAGGTCCATTATAAAAGTTAGGTGAAATCACCAGGAAGAGAATTGGAGGCTGAGGGAGGAGCTACTGTGCGAGAGGGAAGACAACCTAATAACAAAGTACAGAATGAGATGTGGATGTGCAGATGTCTAGTGGGCCAGAAAACATGAGGACTGGAACACAAGAGTGATCTGGGCCATTTGAGAGGCAAGTCTTTATTTATTTAACTACTAAACTTTGGTAGGTGAATATTCACTGATGCTGAAACATCTTTTAGAAATTGGGAGGGTTGGCCATGGGAATTATGACATATAAGAATATGAGACTTACAGAGGCACAGATCCCATCTGTGCTCTGACTGGTCATGTACATGAAAGCAAAACAGGGCAAATGAATGGATGTGTTAAAAATGTGTGTCTTAAAAATTAATCTCTTTATACTTACTCTAGTTTTGGAATACTACAGATTTTTGGTGAATATTTGGCAAATTGTGACGCTTTGTCATGCATAAAATTGAGATTAAGATGGGAAAGAAAAGAAATCTGGACACAGTAACAATGAAATACTCAAGAGATCAGATAAATATCAGAGGTAAAGCAAGTCATGGGTAAGAATCAAGGCAGCAGGCCATAGAGAGATAATAATGTGCAAGGATCAGAGAAAGCAGTGTGTCAGGATCCATTCAAGAACAAAACTTAGAAGTTCACATATTCTGGAGAGCAGAGTAAAAATGAGAGGTTCAAAGACCTGGGAAATGTGTATACCAAAAAGTAGAGCAAGCCAGCAAGAGGCACCTGGAATGAAGTAGTTACTTAATACCCAGGAAGTGTCTAGCTGATATGAAAAATTTAGGCATGCATAAACTAATGACTCAAGTCACTTGTAGGAATTCATTTATTTGCTCATATTTTGTTTTGTTGTTGTTCTATGGCAGCAAGTAAAAATTCTTATGGAATCTCTGTATGTCCCTGACTTTCAACTTTGGCTACTCATTTGAATGACCTGAAGTGCTTTAAATTTTACAGATGACTGTGCGACTCCCCCCCGCCCCCCAATCCAAATTAGCTTTCCTTAGTGTAGTTTGGGCATCTGTAGTTTTGGACCCTCCCCATGTAGTCCTACTAGCCCAGATTGAGAAACCCTGCGTATGTAAAGCTGACCATAATGGAATTGATCACCGGAAAGGAGAGTAAAGGAACCTGTGTGCTGCTGGTTGTCGCTGCACCAATTTGATCTAGGTTATGAAGCAGAACACCTAGGGGATAATTCTAACAATACAGAAGCCTCAGTCCCACCCCAAAAATGTTGAGTGGAATCCGATTGTTGAAGGTAGAACACAGGTGATTCAGACACACTAATTCTCTTTTTAAAGTTTCCTGCCATTAGGTCTCCCTAACATATATACTCCATAAATCACTACTACAAATAAAGATTTTTGACTTCTACTGAGTTTCCAAGCTTCTTATGAAAGATCATACTGTGACCTGTTTAGGACTCATGATGCAGTGCTATTAATTTCTATTTCTATATTACATAATACTTAATTACCATAAATTAAGAGCAGTGTGACAAGATTTTGGTAGTCCCTAAAGATTTATAAAGAATCAAATCATGGTCCTTGTCTTTAAGAAGCCACCCACCGACTGGAGGAAAAACAAGTAAATGATTGTGACAACGTGGGGGCTGATTGCTCTAATAAAACTGTGTGGCGCATGTAGGACTGGCACAAGCAGTAAGGAAATCAACAAGACTGCCTCAAAAAAGTGAGAGCACTTCCTTGGTAGGAAAGATCAGGAGAAGACCCTGGGTGGCTGAAGACAGAAAAACAGTGTGTTAGGTAGGAAAATGGGCAAACAAACTACAAAGTAGACAACACTCTAAATCATGCAAATTTCAAGGTTTAACCAAGACATGGACTACTTTCTCTGGGAGCTTCATGATGTCTCTTGCCTTCCACCTCCCTTTGGAGTTCAGACTAATAGAGTATATGCATAAAGGCCTATTAGTTTGCCATAGGACACGTGAGAGGATTCAGGAAGCAAATATGTATCTTTTAAGCCAGCAGTTCTTCCTCTTACTAAAACAAGACAAAATTATTTTTAATCTCTGATGAGTCAGGTTGACCAGTCCTCCCTCTTTGGGTACTGGATTAAACGTGTATGATAGGGTAGGGGAGAGGGAGAAGAATAGAGACTTTTTCTACTTCCTATGACAAAGACCATTCGTTGCTGACTAATGTCCGTTCTCTACTTCCTTAACAACATAACCCAGGTTTTGTTGAGACTGATGATGTACCCAGTCTAGAAGCAACATTCATGAGTCCCATGTTGGGTATTGATGTCTATGGGACAGAGTTCTGACTTGTGTGACATTACTGGAAGTTGGGCAGAGCTTGTAGGAAGTTTCTCTGGAAGAGTGTCATTCTTTAAGGACATATCAGTTTTTATATGTGGTTGTGCTGTTTCCACTGTCTTGAAACTCAGATGTGAGGGTTGCTGGAACAGCACCCATTTAATGAAAACAAATTTGAGGGTATAGGCCTGAGTTATACATAACAACATGAAGTATGGTACCAATATCGGATGGCCTATCTTCAGACTATCATTACTAGAAGAAAACACCCAGTTCCCTAATTTGTTTAAGCCACCTTGTTGTTGTTCTTGGAAAGAGTAGTGATATCTCTGCTGCTTACAGAAAAATTACAATTTCTGATACTTTTTCCCACAAGGGAAGAAATGACCAAAGTAATTCCCCTTCTCCATAAGGCGAGATCAAAATTTTAGCATGTAGGTATACATGCTTTACGTTTTACTTAATGAGAACCAGTAAAATCCACTGACTTAAAAATGTGTATGCTACACCAAATTGCATACCAGTCAATAACTAGAAAAACACTTTTATGACCTAAAGTAAGAAATGTCACTACAAAATCCCAAAGATCTGAACTAGTTCTCTTATAAGAGAAACATTTCATTCTTAAGCAATACTAATAAGACTCGCTTACCATTGCATGTTAAGTCAACTCTTAAAATTATATGAGAGAAAACTCCTTTCAGTTTTTTCCAATTATTAGGTGAGTAATTTGCAAAAGGCTGCCCCAGGAAGTATCCATGAGAGGATGTGCCAGTCCCTTAAATGGAAGTGACAGCTGCTGGATAATGCTGGAGTTCTGGCTTATGCCTTCTACCCACTCACTGTGACAGACTTGTGATGAGTCACCTTATGCTATGAGCATAGACACATCCCTTATGAAGAAGAATGAGAAAAATACCAATAATATTTCTTTTTTTAAGTTGACTGAGCAGTTGTAAGAAATCTGCACAATTATCCTCACATCTTTTTAAGGAGTTGATCATCATTGTGGACATTTCATGCTTTTAATGGCTTTGGTTTAAAATTAATGACAATCCTCAAGCTCTAATGATAAACTTTACAATAATGTTTTCCACAAGCATTTAGGGATGCAACATTAGCCACTGATCTGACATTACTCAACAGTAACAATATCCCTCCATAGAGTTTGAATGCTCAAGGAAAACAGCATCAACAAAGCAATTTTTATTAATAAGAAAAAGAAATTAAACCACAAAAGATGTGTTATTTTCCCTGTGTTTTCTTCTAATAGAAAATTTTATTTTATAATGCCGCTGGTGTTCAGGTATAGCTCTCAGTCCCAGAAATACCTAGAGATTGTGGGAACTGGGGTTTAGGGTACTTAAATCAAGATACTGGGTGTGGGTCTGTGGTTCAGCTGTGGGATCTCAACATCACACTTTATAATTTTCAAAAATGCTTTTGCTCGAAGCAAATGTGTAAATTTGAGGTTTCAGGCAACGTGGAATGTTTTTTTTAAACATTTAGTGAAAAATCATTTGGGTTATCTTTCTCTATACTTAGGGGATCACATTTTCCAGATTATTATTTAGTCTTTAAGGACCACTGTGACTAGAATACACTACTGAGCCCACATCCTAGCTAAGTCTGCCAACTGAGAAGTAAATTAAAGAATTCCACAACAGCCTCCATGATATTTTGGATTAGAAGTAGATTTAATATGTGTAGTGCTTTAACTTGGAAAACCACTGGATAAATTTTATTACTGATAAATTCAGCATAGCTGGGAGCAGGGGAAGACCAGCAGTGCCAAGACTGTTTTTCCATACTCATTTAATGGGATAATGTGGCCTTTGTTTCATGCATAATAACCATGTGAATATCAACAAAGCAGAAAAGTTCAATCTGGTCCTGCCATCCCTTTTTACTCAAATATAAATTTCTCCTACACCAACAGGCACATTTTTATTTTTATTTTACCAAAGCTAAATGCAACAAAGAGCCTTCTCTTTTCTTGTCACTCATATCTCTTTCTGTCTTATTATAACCCACTTTACTGTGCTGGAGACTGAGACCCAGAGCTAGGACCAGGGCTCAGGAAAATGCTAGTGTGTCAGAGATCAGTAAGCTTTTGCGAAATCCATTTTCCAGACTTCTTAGCAGTTATATGTGACTAACACATCTTTCCCTTTCCACTAACATGATGCACGTGGGTTTGGTAACCTTGGGAGTCATATGTTCAAAGAGATGAAGCCATGGGATAGGAGAAAAGTGAGTCTCTAAATTATCAATCGGAGGAAAGCTGTTTGTCAATTAAGAGCAATGGTTTTACTTAATGTATTCAAGAAATGAACATTTGTCATGTCATTATGTCAAATGTCATGCTTGAGTCTTTCTATATTGGGAGGTTTGTTTGTTATAATAGCTAAAATTACTTTAAACAAGCAGGAAACAGATGATTAGTATTCTTTTATCTCACTGATATCCTGCTCATTTGGAAGGTCTCTGTAGGAAACCTGTCTCTTCATTTCTTAGTTATCTGTATTAAATCTGTCCCCACTCACTTTTGCCTATGTTCAAGGTTTACGTACCTCTTCCTGTAACCATAGCCTATTTCCTCTTTTAAAACAGACCTATCCCTGTCTCATGTCTTCATGGACTTTATTCTTTGGAAAACAACTAATTCACTCAAATATGTAAATAACTGAATGTTGTTTAAAACATTGCCTCTCAAGTACTAACACCTTGGTATTTTAAGAGATTCATAATAGACTGATTTAAATGAATGGCTAACATGAAAAATATAAGCCAAGGGGCCAACTTTTTGAATATTTTTGGTCCTCTCTATCACATTTCCTAACATATTCCCTATCTAGCAGTATGCAAGATGAACCCTCAGCCTGGCAATCAGTTGGTAGCACCAGACTGGGGATTGTATCCTCACTGATTCAGTCATATCCTCACCACCACCATCCTTTCATCTACTCACCCCACTCTCTGCCCTGTCATGAAATTTTGAAATTGGTAGATTTTGAAATTGGTGTTCTTCCAGTGCAGCCACTGATTCCCTGCTTGTTTTCTCTTCCCTCCCTGATGCCCTGATGACCCATGAAGCAGGAAGCCAGGATGATTTCACCAGGGAGTGTGGATTGATCTTCTGTGAATTTCCCAACTTAAAAATCAGCTAGGAACTACCAAAGCCTCCATCAGAATAAACTGAAGTATGTGACTTCATGGTGATTTACCAAATAATCCCCTGCCCTTCCTATTTTACTAAAGTGTCCTTGATTTATTAGAGAGATATTCAGTGGAGAAAGTCAGGTCCATTAACACAGTAGGTCAAAAGTGTTAATGCGCTCTTCAGAAAGTTTGCCCACACAGCCGCATACAAAGTGGCTGTTGTGCCAGTGATTCGTTCCACATAGATGGTTGTTCTGGACAGTGCAGTCTGAACAGAAAAGAGTCTATAAACCTGGAAATGCCCAGTGGCCTCTATTATTCTGTGTGAATGCCTACACAGGTCTAAAAGCCTGGAAGCATATTGGGTTGTGTTAAATGAATGCCAGCTCAGACTTCACTCTGTCCTTCTCAGAAGGTGCTCGGTCTGCTTCACGGCGAGCTTGTGGAAGTGCAGGGGCTGGGAATGCTTGCCAAATGGCCTCCTCTCATCAGGGCCTCTAATATCCAATTCATTTGTATTTGGCCCCCATGCATTAGAGCAAATTGCTAAAAATGCCATAAAAAGAGTTATTGTAGGGTTATTGAAGTTCTGATAGGTGATTGATGCCTTAATTAGGCCTGTTAATAGTCTTCATAGTGGTCTGTAGTAATAACAAAACAGTCAGGTTGGGATTTAGGGTCACTATATTAGTTTGTTGAGTGCCACTAAATGAGCTTTTCTCTTCAGAACCAAATTATGGTTTTATAGCTAACTCATAAACTTAACTCAGCTCAAATACTATTTAAAAGGCTCAGAGAGGTGCTTTATTTACCAAGCTCTGAGCCACTAAGTTCTAAGCTGTAAAACTTGAATTCCAGCTATTAGAATCTTAATCTTTACTTGATAATAACTCCTTTTTAAATAATGTCCTACATTTTATAAAAGCACAAGGTAAATTCAACTATCCTAAAGAGGAAGTTGTGAGTATACACATAGTAGCATAAAGTTACATTCACTATTTCTATCAATTTACAGGGAAACATTGATAAGTGCTCTCAGTGCTATGTGTTCCCACTGGATTAAGGCTAATTCCAGTCATTGTGAGAGGCACCAAAAAATATATGTAGTTTCAAAGGCTAAGAAAAACAAATTCCTTAATAGTCAAAATTTAACTTAGGAGAGTCTCTTTCACTTATTTTAAACCTATACTTTTTCTGTTACTATATTTCATTCTATATTTGACCTATGAAGACTTCAACATTCATCGCATTAACAAAAGAAGCATTTTTCCTCTGTGTATAAAAGAAGGTTAGCCTCTTTAAATTCTCATCTAAGAATAACGTACTTAAATATGCTGGTTCTATTTTTTACTTTACTCCTAAAAGATATTTCCAATGAGACCGCACATGGGTTATATAAATTGAGCCAAACAGTACATGTGGACAGGTAGGACAGGCATCACTTCCTTCGTATGGGAAAGACAGACAAAAAAAGTCCATGCTTGTGTAATTCACCATGTGGATCAGTTGCAGAGTTCCTATTTTAAATCCAGAAGGCCTTGATTCCATGTGCTAAGCTTTTCCAAGACTAATTCTCATAGCATGATGATTAAGTGAGATAAACAGATAGAATTAAAAATAAAGTTTTACAAATATGGTCCCTCTCCCCCACCTTCGTGGGCTTCCTGAGACTTCAGATGAGATTGGTTGTGGGGTTCATCATACTTGTGGGGAACACAGGTGCAACTGGGGGGCTAGCATTCAGAGGCTGTGCTGGCTTCAAATGTAGACATTGAATCCAAACCAGAGATCTAGAGAAAAGGGGAGGTAGATAAATATGGAGGTAGATAAAGGACGGTTAAAAATGAAACAAAGGATTAAACTCTGCTTTAAAGCACTTATGCTTATATCCCCCTTGACATGTTATTGTAGTTATTTCTCTACTTTTCTATTTCCTTGCCTCAAAATCCTTGAGATACAAGGCTGTCATCTATACCTGCCTGTTAGAAACCTAGTTCTACATTGGCCACATAGAGGTTGCTCAATAAATGTTTATGCAATGAATGAATCATTTAGTCCTTGGGAAATGTAAAAATGTACAAGTAAGTGGAACCAGATTATGAATTTAAAAGGTCCTTTAAGCCTCTCCCAGGGATCTGTCAAGAAGACTCTCCACCCTTAAGAATATTCTTATAGGTTTGGAGAATTTTGCATTCAGAAATATCTGACTAAAAATTCTGGTGTAACTTGAGTGCCTCTTTGGCTCTGGAGAACAGAGAGCGTTCTGAGGTGGCAGGTTCATATCTATCATTACCAATTAGTCTCCACTTAGGTACTCTGAGGTTCGGACTTTATAAATGCTTACTCATTGCGGCCTCTTCTGTTGTCAGGAGATTTTAACTTAACTCCAGATGTGATCTTTTCCAAATACAGAATCTACTTCACAATACATCTAAGGACTCTGATTTCCAATGTTTTTATGAAACTGCCATCCTCTGGGAAAATTAAATCCATATGTAGTCTGATTAAGAAAAAATGGTTTCACTATTTTCTCTTTGCTGTGGCCCAAATAATTCAGCTGCTTTTTGCTAGAATTCCCTACACAGTTGCCTCTCCACTTTATTTGGTGGAGGAAGCCTGATTAGCAGGAATAACTACCTTATCTCACCTCATGTGGGGGGACAAAAATAAAAAAAGGGACCGGTTTTGGTTAAAGCTCTTCTGGTTAAGAATTCACTCAAACTAGTGGTAGAAAAAAAGGAGGAGTTGACTGGACTTGGGGCCTGGAAAACAGCCAGGATATAAGCTGTGTCTCCCTTTTTTTTTTAAGAATGTATTATCTTACATTCCTGTTTCTATATGGGCGTTTCATTATTCCTTGTGTCAGCCAAATGCTTTCTCCTGCTTCTCCATATAAATGGGAGAATGTGGTCCCTTCACAACTCATGAGTTTAGTTTGAATGTTAACAGAATGTAGCTACATACCATATTTAAATCCCAGTATTTAAATCCCATATTTAAATGCTTGAGACAAAGAAACTAATTATCCCAATGGGTCAGCTATCCACCTCAATCACCTGTAACAATAGGATGACCATGGTCAGGGATGACCCTACGCATGGCAGAGTAGATCCTTGTCAAGTCTTAAGACATGTTATACATACTTTGTGGGATAGACCTAACTGGAACAGCTGCCTATCACAAAACATATTCCATCCAACAAAATTGGTAGTTTATGGCTTAGCACTAAAAATTAGAGGCAGGGGCACCTGGGTGTCTCAGTCAGTTGAGTCTGGCTCTTGATACCGGCTCAGGTCATGATCTTGTGGTAGTGGGATCAAGCCCCATGTTGGGCTCTGTGCTGCCTGCTTAGGATTCTCTCTGTCTCCCTCCCTCCACCCCTCCCCCACTCATGCACATGCATTCTCTCTCTCTCTCTCAAAATAAATAAATAGATAAATAAACGTTAAAAAATTAAATTTATTTTTAAAGTGTGCAACTTAGTTGGTATCACTGCCAATAGTCATCATTAAGTTCAAATATTTTTTAACACCTCTGAGAGAAATCTTGTACTTATCAGCAGTCACTCCCCTTTCCTACTTCACCTACTCCCTGACAACCATTAATCTACTTTTTTTTTTTTTTTTTGTCTCTAAAGATTTGTATTCTGATTTGTATTCTGGACATATAATATAAATTAAATCACATAATATCTGGCCTTTTGTGTATCTGACTTCATCAAATTATCAAAATATATTCAGGGTTCATCCATGTCGTTGCATGTATCAGCACTTTGTTGCTTCATATGTTCATTATATGGGTATACCACTATTCTTTCATCATTGATGGACATTTGAGTTGCTTCCATTTTATTATTATTGTTGTTATTTGCTATTATGGATGAATCTGCTATGAACATTTACATATAGGTTTGTGTGTGAACATACCTTCCACTTGTGTTGAGTGTATACATGAGGGAGGAATTTCTGGGCCATATGGTATAATGGTTAGTTTTATGTGTCAACTACAGTATCCAATTATTCAATCAAACATTAATATAGGTATTGCTGTGGAGGTATTTTGTAGATTTGCCCAATAAAATCAGTTGACTTAAAGGAGATTATCCTTGATAATGTGAGTACTCCTCATTCAATCAGTACTTAAGAAAAACACTGAGGTTGCTATGAGAAGAAATTTTGCCTGAAGACAGAAGCACCGGCCCCTGCCTGAGAGTTTACAGCCTGCCAGTTTGGCCGACTGATTCAAATTTGACAGTCTCACTATCATGAAGCAAGTTTCTTTAGGTGAATATACCCGTAAGTCCAAATGGTTGTGTTTCTGTGGAGAAAACAGACATATTCGGATTTTTGTACTGAGAATGGTTTTGAGGAACAGATATTAAGGATGAGTTTTCTGCATTGGTTCTGGGTTTTTTGGAATTATCTAATCTGACTATATTTCAAGGTACTAATGACTATTTCCAGTGGTAAAAAGAACACTAGTAGTCCATGTGGCAATGGAAATTTGCAAAATATCACCGTATGATATTCTGGATGACTATGTGTTTGGTACTGTAGGGCATTTTTGTCAAATGAAGGAGTAGAATGAGATTGAATGGTTATTCCTAACTAATGGAGAAAGTGAGGGACATAAAGGATAGATCTGGACTTAAGTTTTCTAGCTTAAGCTTTACATAAATGACCTAAAAACACCCGTGTGTGTCCTGAAAGAAACACTTATCTCCTGCAGCTGTAGAGGTGATATTTCTGAAAAGCACACCCAGACTCTTACCTTAAGAGTGACTGAATCACAACATGAACTAAATTCCTAACCTCTCAGGATTCCCATTAAAGTGAAGATATTGATTGGGAGAAAAATGGGATCTTGAAAATTAAAATAGGGGCATGTAAAGAAGGTCTCAATGAAGCTGGAGATACAAAACCCGTACATTCTTCTGAGTCTTATTTGACAGTATTCCAGCACCCCTTTCTGAGGAGTTTAACCCCTGTCAAGAGGAGTTTAACTCAGATTTGCCTGAAGAAACTCTGGTGATCTTCTCTGTGGAAATGCTTTACAAGATACTGTTCTCTCTACCCTTCTTTTCTCCAATACCTATAACTGGACTTATGTTCCAGCAGGTGGCCCAGAAGGGTAAGGTTAATGTGTGAACTACAGAGAGATGGGCTACACATGAAAAGAACTGTCAGATTTTCCTAATATATATGGAAAGAAATCTGGGGAATAATTAATATCAAATGTGCAGGGTAATAGTGGAAAAGGAAAAAAAATGGATTAGTCCAAAGCAATTCATGTAGAACCACTAAGCAAAAAATCTGGATTCAGTGTTGCAGCTGAAGGGGTTAGAATGGGCTCTGACAAGTTGATTGGTTGGTTGGGTGAAACATGACCGGGAAGATGACCTACACTAAATAAATTTGAAATGAGAAAACAGTCTTGGAATACTGTAGGAGACATCCAAAGATGTAGGGAGATTGGAATAGTAGAGTGGATTTATCATGTCTGGGAATACTGTAGGAGAGATCCAAAAGCTTAAGGAGATTGGAATGGTAGAGTGGATTTATCATGTAAGACCTGGTCACTCATTGTGGAAGGGTCCACGGGACACATCTTTCCCCATTATTATGAAAAGTAAATTTGTGAGAGATACCCCAGCTTCCTTGAAGACTGCTATAATTGTTCTTCTCTGTAGGTCTGAAATTAGAGTGGGAAATGTTGCCACTGAAGTGGGATTATTAAATGCAGTGAGAGATTGTTAGATGCCAGTGGCAGTATTTCATTGCCAAAGACATTTAAATACCAAAGGCAGACATGATGGCTTTAAAAGACAGAAAGTCAAAGCAACAATCAAAAGAGTCTAACTCACAGAGACAACAAAAATATTGTTCAGTTTATCATGATGTTCCTGGAAGAAAAATAGATGTATAATTTACTGAAATTCTTGCTTGATCTTTGTAAGCAGAAAACTTCTAGGTCGAGTGAACAGAAGTCTAACCTGAATCACCAAAACAGTCACAGACTCTCAGTCAGTTCCTACACTGGATCTAGTTTATGGACCTAAAGCCCCTTCAGTGAAAAGGGAGGCTGAGTCTACTTAAAGAAGAACCCTACTTCCTTAAAATTAATATTGATGATTTATTAAAGCTGTCATATGGATAATCTTCCAGAATTCTCCAAAAGAGAAATAGGAAAAGAAGAAATTGTCTCCCTTTTTTGGATCACTGGACACTACCTCTGAATTGACACTAATTTCAGGAGATCCAAAATGTAAGTGTGATCTACCAATCAGAGTAGACATTTATGGAGATTAATCAATGGAGTTTTAGCTCATATCTGTTTCATAGTGGGTATAGTTGGTTGTTGAACCTATTATTTGGTTATTTCCACAGTCACTGTATGCAAAATAGACATGGATGTACTCAGCACCTGGCAGAATTCTTGTATTATTCATAGTAGCCTCTTCGATATTGTGTATTTCTGTGGTATCAGCTGTAATGTCTCCTTTTTCTGATTTTATTTACTTGAGTCATCTGTTTTTTGTTAATCTAGCTAAAGATTTACCACTTTTGGTTATCATTCAAAAAAATGTTAGATTTGAACTTTTTCTTTTCTTTTTTTTTTTTTTTGGTCTCTATATTGTTTATTTCTGCTCTAATCTTTGTTATTTCTTTCCTTGTGCCAAATTTGGGCTAATGTGTTTTTTTTCTGTTTCCTTGAGGTGTAAAGTTAGATTGTTTGAGATCTTTCTTTTTCCTTAATATCAATGTTTATTGCTGTAAACTTCTCTCTTAGAACTACTTTTGTTGCATTCCATAGATTTTGGTATATTGTGTTTCCCTTTTTATTTGTCTCAAATATTTTTTTGGTTTTCCTTTTGATTTTTTCTTTAATCTATGGGTTGTTCAGGGGTGTGTGTGTGTGTTTATGTGTATGTGCGTTTTAATTTTCACATATTGGTGAGTTTTCCTCCTGTTACTGATTTATAGTTTCTTGCTGTTTGATTTAAAAAGATAATTTTTTTAATTTAATTTTTAGTTTTATTTTTTTCTTAAGTTTTTATTTAAATTCCAGTTAACATACAGTGTAATATTATTTGCAGGTGTACAATGTAGTGATTAAAAAAAACACTTGATGCAGGGCACCCGGCTGACTCAGTTGGTTAAGCGTCTGACTTCTGCTCAGGTCATAATCTCATGGTTCATGAGTTTGAGCCCTGTGTGGGGTTCTGTGCTGACAGTTCAGAGCCTGGAGCCTGCTTTGCATCCTGTGTCTGCCTCTGTCTCTGCTCCTCTCCAGCTTGTGCTCTCTCTCTCTCAAAAATAAAAGAAATACTAAAAAATTAAAAAAAAAAATACTTGATATGATTTCAGTCTTCTTAAATTTGTTAATATTTGTTTTGTGGCCTTACACATGAGAATTCTAGAGAATTTTCTGTCTGCACTTAAGGATGTATATTCTGCTGCTGTGAAATAGAATGTTCTCAATGTCTATTTAGTCCATCTGGTCTAAAGTGTAGTTCAATTCCAATGTTTTCCTATTGATATTCTCTCTGGATGATGTAGCCATTGTTGAAAAATGGGTTTGGAAGCTCTCTATTATTGTATCACTGTCTCTTTCTTTAGTTCTGTTAATTTTTTACTTATATTATTTAGGTATTCTACTTGGATGCGTATTTATTTACATTTGTAAATAAAGATACATATATATGTATATACATATACACACATATATTTATCTTTACATAATAATTTTTCTTGTCTTTTCATAGATTTTTTACTTAATGCCTGTTTTGTCTGCTATCAGTGTAGCTACCCTGCTCTCTTTTGGTGTCGACTTGCGTGGTTTTTTTGTGTCCTTAAAGCTAAAGTGAGTTTCTTCTAAGCAGCATATATATATGCAGCATGGAGTTGGGTTTTCGTTTTTTATCCAACTAGCCACTTGGACTGCAGAATTTAATCCTTTTGCATGTAAACAATTATTGATAGGTAAGAGCTTACTATTGCCATTTTGTTACTTTTTTTTTTGTTTTTGTTTGTTTTTTTAATTCATTAGGGGTTCTTTTGTTCCTCTCTTGCTGTCTTCCTTTTGATTTGATAATTTTTGGAGTCCTTCCAAAATTTTGGAATTTGATTCCTTTCTTTTTTTCTTTTGTGTCTACTATAAGTTTTTGCTTTGTAGTTATGAAGCTTAAAAAAAATCTTAATGTTATAATAGTCTGTTTTAAACTATTAACAACAGTGTCAATGGTATACAAAAACTACATTTTTGCTCCCAACATTTTGTTTTTTTAATATTTATTTATTTTTGAGAGAGACAGAGAGAGAGAGTGTGAGCGGGGGAAGGGAAGAGAGAGGTGGAGACAGAATCTGAAACAGGCTCCAAGCTCTGAGCTGTCAGTACAGAGCCCAATGCGGGGCTTGAACCCAAGAACCTCGAGATCATGGCCTGAGTGGAAATTGGTCACTCAACTGGCTGAGCCACCCAGGTGCCCAAACATTTTGTTTCTGATATCATAATATATATCTTTTTATATCGTATGACCATTAACAAAAGTTGCTATTGTTATTTTTAATCATTTTGTCTTTGAGTTTTTCCACTAGACTTAAAAGTAATTTATATAACACCATTACAATATTAGAATATTCTGAATTTGGATATATATCTACTTGTACTATTGAGTATTATATATTCGTATATTTTCATGTTACTAACTAGCATGCAATTGTAGGGTTCTTACAGATATTCCTTAGCAGGGTGAGGACTTTTCCTTTGATTCCTTTTAACAAGAATTTTTATCATAAATGGGTATTGGATTTTTAAATTGTTTTTCTCTATTAATTAACAGAATTGTTTTTTTTTCTTTTTTTTAGCTTTTTGATATGCATTATATTGTGTGATTTTGAAATATTTAACAATCCTTGAAACCTGAAATTATCTTATTTGATCATGGTATATAAGTCTTTATGAACATTTGGATTCTGTTTACTAATGTGTTATTTAGGTATTTTGCACCTAGATTCATGAGAATTATTGGTCTGTAGTCTATTTGCTGTGGATGGCAGGGGGAGTGCATTTGTTTACATTTGGTACCAGGGTAAGAATAGTCTTATAAAATGAGTTGGGCTATGTTCCCTCATTTTCTGTTTCCTGGAAGAGGTTGTATAAATTTAGTTAAATTTTTCTTTAAATGTCTGGTAGAATTGTCTGGTGAAACCAAATGTGCTTGGAGATTTATGATTTGGAAGCCTTTTAATTATGAATTTAATGTTTCTGATTTATATAGGGCCCTTTAGATAGTTTATTTCATGTTGTTCTGAGTCTTGGTAGTTTATGGTTTTTGAGGAATTGATCTATTTCTTCTAACTGGTCAAATTTATGAGTGCAAAGTTGTGTGAAGTATTCTCCTGTTACCTTTTTAATGGTTGAAGATCTCTAGTGATATTCTCCATTTTATTCCTGATAGTGGCAATTTTTGTCTTTTTTCTTTTTATATCTGTCAGTCTGGTTAGAAATTTATCACTTTTACTGATTTATTTCAAAGGACCCGCTTTTTGTTTTATTGATTTTTTTTCCCTCTGTTTCACTATTTGAATTTTGTTGACTTCTGTTCTTTATTAGTTCCTTCCTTGTGCTGGTGTTGACTTTATTTTTCTTTTTCTACTGTCTTGTGGGAGGGAATAAGCTTATTCATTTGATGACTTTCCTTGTTTCTAATGTAAGCACTTGTTTTCATAATTTTTTTTCTCATCACTATTTTAGGTTTTGCTATACTTCTTTATTCTTTCCTATTCAGTTTTTCTGTTTTTAAATCTCCTTTGAGGCCTATGGATTATTTAGAAATCTGTTTTTTTTTTTAATTTTAATTCCTACATTCTTATATTTTCCTGTTTTTATTCTATTATTGATTTCTAGTTTTATTCTGTTATGACTAGAGAACAGAGTATGTAAGATTTAAATTCCTTTGAATTTGTTGATTTTTTAAAAAATGACTCAGGATATAGTCTATCTTGGTGAATATTCCATGGGTACTTGAAAAAAATTTGTATTTTGCGGTTACTGGTTGGTGTGTTTTTATACATGTCAGTTAGATTCTGTTTGTTGACTCTTTTGCTGTTTTTTTGTCTAACAGTTCTGTCATTTGCTAAGAAGTTGGTGTTGAAGTCCCCAATTATAATCATGCCAATTTTTCATTATAGCATTATCTGTTACCACTTCATGTATTTTGAGTCTCCATTGTTGGGTACATACACACTTAGGGTTGTTGTATTTTCTTGGTGGGGAGGATTAATCCATTAGTCTTATATAATGCATCTTTTAGTCTCTAGGAATTTTTCTTAAGATTTTCTATTGTTAAGTAATCTCTACACCCAACATGGGGCTTGAACTCACAACCCTGAGGTCGAGTCCTACGCTCTACCAACTAAGCCAACCAGGTGCCCCTTAAATAATGGTATTTTCTCTGGAGATTACTTTGTCTGCTATTGATATGGCTCCCCCTTGCCTTTTTTGATTAATGTTTGCATGTATATCTTTTTAAAAAAAATTTGTGTTGATTTATTTTTGAGAGAGAGAGAGAGAGAGTGAGAGAGAGACAGGCAGAGCATGAGCAGGGGAGGGGCAGAGAAAAAGGGAGACACAGAATCTGAAGCAGGCTCCAGGCTCTGAGCTGTCATCACAGAGCCCAACTCAGGGCTCGAACCCATGAACTGTGAGATCATGACCTGAGCCAAGTTGAAAGCTTAACTGAGTCGCCCAGGCGCCCCTGCATATATATCTTTTAACTATCCTTCTATATTCAGTATACCTATGTCTTTGAATTTGAAGTGACTTTCTTGTAAACAGTATATAGTCATGTCATGTTTTATTTATCACCTTTGCCAATTTTTGTCTTTTAATTGATGTATTTGGACCATTTACTTTATGGATAATTACTGTTATGTTACAGCTTAAGTCTGCCACCTGATTATTTGTTTCTCTGGTTTTTCTTCCCCTTTCTCTTTTCTTGCCCTTCTTTGGGCAGCTTGTATTGTCCAAACTGGGTGAATTTTAACTGTTTTTAGGTATATACTTTTGTGTAATTTTTGTGGTGATTGCCATGTGTATTGTAATATACATATGACTTATAATAGTCCTCTGGTAGTAACACTTTGAAGGATATATGGAAATGGCATTTCCACTTAGGTCCTTTTACCTTCTCAACTTTTAAGTATCATTGTCTTGGGTATCACATATTATTTTGTTTCAATCATCAAATGTAATTTATAAAATTTATAAGGAATAGGACAGCCTATTGTATGTTCACCTGTGTCTCTGTTCTTCTGATTTTTGTTCTTCCTTCGTTTTGTCCTGAGATTCCTTCCATTATCATTTTTTTTTTTTAAAGAATGTCTATTAGCCAGTTTTTAGGGACAAATCTACCTACTAATAACAAACTCATTTTTGTTTTCATTCTTTGGACAATGTTGTTGTTTTTTTCCATTTTCATTACTTTTCATTACTGAAGTATAGCTTTACTAGTTAAAGAATTTGCAGGTGACAGTTGTTTTCTTCCAGCACTTAACGAATATCAGTTCAGTTTTCCCTGGCCCCCATTATTTTATATGAGAAATGCACTGTCATTTGAATTTGTGTTCTATGGATAATGTGTTGCTTATCTCTGGTAACTTTTGAGATTTTCCATTATCTTTAAGTTTTCTTTTCTTTATGTTTTTTTGGGGGGTGGAGGCAAAGAAAGAGAGAGAAAGCATGCAGAGGAGGGGCAGGGAGAGACAGAGAAAGAGAATCCCAAGCAGGCTCCATATTTGGCACAGAGCCTGACACAAGGCTCCATCCCACAGACCATGGGCTCAAGACCGGAGCCCAAATCAAGAGTTGGATGTTTAACCAACTGAGCCACCCAGGTGCCCCTAAGTTTTCAAAAGTTTAGTTCTAATGTATGTTGGCAAAGGTTTCTTTCAGTTTATCTTGATTAGTGGTTAGTCAGCTCCTGGGATTTATAGGTTTTGTCTTTCACCAAATTTGGAGAGTTTTGTATTATTTCTTCAAATCAATCACCTCCAATCTCTTTTGTATATCATGAAAATATGAACGTTGATGGGGCGCCTGGGTAGCTCAGTGGGTTGAGTGACCGACTTCGGCTCAGGTCATGATCTCACGTTTGTGAGTTTGAGCCCCGCGTTGGGCTCTGTGCTGACAGCTCAGAGCCTGGAGCCTGCTTCTGATTCTGTGTCTCCCTTTCTCTCTGTCCCTCCCCCACTCATGCTCTGTCTCTCTCTGTCTCAGAAATAAATAAACATAAAAAAAAGTGTTTATTAAAAAAATATGAATGTTGGACCTTTTGTTTTTATACCACAAGTCCTTGGGTCTTCTGTTTATTTTTTTTTTTCCAGACTTTTTTTCTCTGTGATATTCAGATTGGGTGAATCCTATGTTTTCATTTTCTTTTTTTTTTTAATTTTTTTTTTCAACGTTTATTTATTTTTGGGACAGAGAGAGATAGAGCATGAACAGGGGAGGGGCAGAGAGAGAGGGAGACACAGAATTGGAAACAGGCTCCAGGCTCCAGGCTCCGAGCCATCAGCCCAGAGCCTGACGCGGGGCTCGAACTCATGGACCGCGAGATCGTGACCTGGCTGAAGTCAGACGCTTAACCGACTGCGCCACCCAGGCGCCCCTATGTTTTCATTTTCAAGTTAATTGAATCTATCTTTTGTCACCTCTATTACTGAGGCCATCCAGTGAGTTTTCTTTCTATCTTGCATTTTTCAGTTCCAAAATTAATATTTGGTTCTTTTTTTTAAACTTTATTTATTTATTTTGAGAGAGAGAATGCAAGCAAGGGAGGGGCAGAGTGGGAGAGGGAATCCCAAGAAGGCTCCTCACTGTTAGCACGGAGCCCAATGCGAGGCTTGATCTCACAAACCATAAGATCATGACCTGAACTGAAATCAAGAATCAGATGCTTAATTGAACCATCCAGGAGCCCCTAGTTGGTTCTTTTTGTAAAATTAATTTCTGCTTCTTTGTAGAGGAGATATATATAGTTGTTTAAAAAGAATTGTTAATTGTTGAAACATTTTTATTATGGCTATTAAAAATCCTTGTCAGATAATTCCAATATTTGATTCACCTCAGTGTTCATATCAGTTGATTGTCTTTTCAAGTTGTGATTTTCTTGGTTCTTGGTATAACAGATGTTGTTTTTGTTTTAATTTATCCTGGACATTTTATCTATTATGTTAGGAGATTGGATATTATAGAAGTCTTTCATTTTAGCAGTATTCACCTGTTGAGGTTTAACATGTGGGTGTTGGTCTATTTTTGTGGGCTGTGGTTCCAATATCAGTTTAATTTTAAGAGCCTTTGTGGTGTTATTTTGTCTGCTTGGTTAATCTACTGCCACTGGGGTTCCCACTAGTTCCTGCTGGTTTCCCCAGATCTGACTGCAGGCTGTCTCTCAGTGAAGGAGTGAGTGTAGTAGAATCTGTTCACTGTCCACTCCTCTTCTTCTCCCCTATTGCTCTGATGTTTCCGGGGGGGGGGGGAGGGAGGGGGAGGAGAGTCTCTGACCCACAGAGACAAAGAGGCTTCCAAAACCAGGACACTCTTTCCAGCTAGTTGTCTCCTACCTACTCCATCTGTCCCCTGTTTACATCAGCATCTCTTAGAGGAAAGGAAAAAGTCTCAGACTCAGCAAGGGAGAAGGCCTCCACTGGTAGCTTACTGCTGGCAGGGATCCCAAATAATTCTCCTTGTTGGTGGTGTTGTGCAGCTCAAATGATGTTGTCAGAAGGACGCCCTTCTATCTGGGGGAAGAAGGAGCTGCTTTTTGTTGCTAGCTCAGACATGCTGGGTCTGGGTGGACTTCCTCTGTTGGGTGGGGAGATACAAGATACTATTCTACTGCGCCGTTCCTCTCATTCTGGGATCCCAAACCAGACCACATTCTTCTTACCACCTCTCAGAGTTCTCTTTTGTTGTTTCTTGAGTCATTTCCAGGGTTTTCTGTTGTGCTTAGCAGAGAGGGGCAGGGAAAACAGATCCACATCATTTTGCCCCTATCAGAAGTCTCTAGATATCATTCTAATAAACTGAGGGAAAGGAGACAAATCTCACATTCAGTGTGAGCCAATGCAATGTAAAGAAGTTAGGAGATTTTTTTTATTTTTATTTTTTATTTTTAGTGTATGGTAGACTATTATTCCTGAGATACATTTATTAAGTTTTCCATATATTGGAAACCTAATGTGGTTTACAAATGGCTCAGGTTTCAAGATTTCCATTACAATGATGATGTGGGCTCTGGTGTTTATACCTGCACATAGAAGAGAAATTTGTGTTGTTACTCTGCCCAAGGAATGTTGTCACTCTCATGCCAGAACTTAAGGTCTTTCAGTAATATAGAAATTGGAATAAAAGAAGAATGATGAGGTGACTTTTAATGAATAATTGCACATTTGGTAAGGTATTGGAGAAGGAGGTTGAAGCCATGCCAACACTCCTAACTTGGAGGGTAAAAACAAGCCAAAGGAGAAGAAATAAATGCGTGTGATAAGGAAGCTGCCAGGTGCAGAGCCCCCTGCAGCAAGGCAGAGTACTGGTCACCAGTTTTTTATGTGGTAGATTTTCGGAAGGCCAAGCAGTGGAAAATATCTCCAAAACTGTTAGCATAGTCGGGGGCCACACCTGATGGCCACAGTAAACAAGCTTGACTTTTGAATGAGCTAACGTCGGGGGAAAAATACCTCTTTAGGTTCATGGGAAGCCACCTCAAGTCCAAAGAAAGTCCCTACTGTGAAAAATCAGAAAGTTTATCTGAAGTAGTTTCTCTATAGAATCAAGAAAATAATTAGGCTATTACTGAGTTGTGTATTCACACATACCACAAAGCACATAAAAAATTGATTGTGCAGTCATGAAGAAGTAATAGAATGAGATTTCTAGAAATGAATGGAGGTTACAAATATTGCTAAGTAAGATGAACAACAGCTTGGATTGTGCAGAAAATCAAATAATGACTATAGACTCTGGATTCTGAAGGCCTGAGATGCATGTATTTGCTCCAACACTCACATGCTGATTGATGTGGAAGGAAGAAGGGCAGGCAGAAAAGGACAGAGAGGAGAGGCGAGGCAGAGAAATGGATACAGATATAATTATGGTATAGACCTTAAAGGGCTGAGAGAAGTTTTGTTTTGTCCGTAGTTTTCTTTTCTTTTTCTCCTTCTATAAAACGGAATAACCCTAATGGTTTGTTAAATTAGGGCAAAGAAACTAACTGAAAATGTAAGAGCAGGGAGAGGACATCCTAGAATAAATAGTAACAGGAGGAGGTCTGGAAGAAAGGCCACAGGAACAGGGGATTCTTTACTGAAATAATAAAGGAGAAGGATCTTGTGTCATTCAGGGTCTCATCAGGAAAAGAGAAACCAGTTTAAGAGTTCACAGCAGATGCTGTTACGGCAGGAGTTGGTTGTACCCATAATGGAGGAATTAAGGAGCAAAATGGACAGTGAGATCACAGTAGTAACAGACTAGCAACAGCAGGAAACACCCTGCTCTCAGGCAGGGGCCCGAGTGAGAATGTGATGTACCAGAGCCCACACACCATATACTACAAGCTGGAATGGTTGCAAGCCTGCCTGATGGGAGCTGGAGGAACTGAGGAGAGGCGACCACTGAAAAGAAAATGCCCGATTCCCCATAATATTTTGGGGCAAAGAATGGCAATATGGGCTGTGTTTAGCATTGGCTAAGTGATGGAAGGATTCAAGGATGCTAATGAGGATGCTGTTAAAAATTTGTCAGTATTTATTCAGACCACATAGAGAGTTGGGTGATTTAAAAAAAAAAAAAAATGGAAGGGGGAAAAAAAAGGAAGAGAAAGAGAAATAACAATGTGTCTGTCACATCAAACGTGACATTGGGTATAGTTTGCCGAAGTGGCTCAGATAGGAATCAGATTGCTAGAGGTTCAGGTAGATATAGTTTGTAACATATGGGCTGCAGATGACCACCAATTGAGCCAGAAATTAGAAACGAATGCAAGAAGAGAGTAAGAGAGTAATCGGGAGTAGTTATAACAAAGTGAGTGATTTTTTTTTTTCAATATAGTAAAAGTTATGCCCACATTCAGAAAATTAAAGGAAATGGCAAATTTCCATTGACAGGTATTTAAGAGAACCTTATATAATTTTGTTTAAAAAGTGGTTTCAGTCACCTGTTTACATACCCTTCATTTTGATTCAGATGATTTTATTTCTTTATTTATTTTGAGAGAGAGAAGAGAGAGCAGGGGAGGGACAGAAAGAGAGCGAGAACCCCAAGCAGGCTTTACACTGTCCTACATAACCCGATGTGGGGGCTCAATCTCACAAACTGTGAGATCATGATCTGAGCCGAAACCGAGTCAGGTGCTTACTGAGTCAGATGCTCACCACTGAGCCACACAGGTGCCCCCGATTCAGCTGATTTTAAATGCTAACATTGAATGAGTAGGATTGAAATCAAGATATTTAGAAGATCTTATAGAAATTTTGCAGGTATAGGGGTGCTGTCAGCACAACCTGCTTGGGATTCTCTCTCTTCCTCTCTCTGCCCCTCTCCTGCTTGCACACTCTGTCTCTCTCCCAAAAATAAATAAACTTAAAAAAAAATTGGAGGTGTAGCCTTGGCAACTGTATCTCCAAACATCCCAACAAGAGCCTCATGTTAATCCCTGGGAACATTCCCAAGCACAGTCTTACAATAGCAGTTGTGAAAACTGGGAGACAAGATTGTATACTCACAATGAGGGCAGTGTGTTGTCAGAGAGGATAAAAGCAAATGATGTACAGGTGACTTTAGCATAGACAACTATGTGCTTACATCTGGGAAGTATTCCAAAGGACAGATCCTGAAAAGACACAAAACCCTGGCAATGGACTGGGCAGATAATCATGCAAGCTCTGTGATTCTATACCACTTACAATTTAGAGCAACTCAAGGGAGAAAACTCTAACAAGGAAACCACTGCAATAATTGAGCCATAATTATTAGCATTTTAAAGAGAACATTAAAATTAAACTCAATGTACTGTATCTGTTCTCTTTAAAAATGGGGCACCCTGTGGAGAGAAAGAACTCTGAGTAAAAAGTCATCCCAATTATAATGAAAATAAAGTAATATTGGAAATCTGGAGGTCAGGCAAGGTGTGGTAAGGTCATCTTCAGTATTTTGATTTATTTCAGAAGACTTGGCTATTTCTTGCCCACTCACAGCATTTGGAAAGAGTTAGTCCTATTTAGATTTCTTGGGATGCATTCTGTGTTAGTCTGCTTGGGCTGCCATAACAGATTACCCTAGACTGGATGACTTCAACAGCAAACATTTGTTTCCCACAGTTCTGGGGGCTAGAAGTCCAAGATCAAGGTACCAGTTAATCCGGTTCCTGGTGAGAGCTTTCTTCCTGACTCGTGTGGATGTCCTCCTTCTCACTGTGTCCCCACATGTCAGAGACAGAGAGAATGAGAGAGACAGAGAGAGACAGAGGCAGAGAGAGAGAGCTTCTTATAAGGTCATGAATTCTATCAGATTAGGAGCCCATCCTTATGATCCTACTTAATTACAGCCTAAAAGCCGTATCTCTAAATTGGATGTTAGAGCTTCAATATACCAATTTTGGGGTGACACAGTTAATCCTATGGCACATTCTAATAGTTTATTTGAGTCAGAGTCCTCAGCATGGTCTGTAAAGCCCAGGATGTGTGGCCTGGGCCCTAGGCTGATTCTCTAACATTTCTGTCCATTCTATATAAGCAGCCTAAGCAGTGGCTGTTTCTTAAAATGCTAGATATAGTCTCCTCCTGGGGCCTTTACATGCAGTGCTTTCTCAGCCTGCTGACATACTACTTTCTGTGCTTGGCTTCCACTCTTCAGTCGTCTCTGCTCAAATGTTGCCGCTTTCAATCTTTAGGTACTTATTGTCTACTTTCATCAATACGTTGTAAATTCAGTGAGGAGACGCACTGTTTTGTTACTGTTTATTGTACAGTAAATACTAAATAAATGTTTGTTGAATGAATAAATGAATCTAGAACCAAGTCAAGAATGTAAAAAGCTTGTGAACCAATTCTATTTTAGTTACATGCCAAAGAGGAATGAGTGTCTAGACTTCTTCTCATTTGTTTATAAGTGAAAGTCCCTTGGACCTGAGAGCCACTCATGAAGAAGGGTATGCCCTTCTCTCTCTCTCTCTCTCTCTCTCTCTCTCTCTCTCTCTCGCCTTTCCAGCACACATTCATAGTACACATATCTAACGCCTTTTTAGATTTCTAATATAATCAGTGTCATGGGAGTCCACATTACTACTCACTCACATCTCCAGTTTGGAGTATGCTCTCCCAAAAGCTTTATGAAATGGCAGTATTAAAGGGGTCTCTCAAAGGGGGTGAACCCTTATAGTCTCATTTTGGGAAATCCAAAATTTATTATACCAAACAGATAAAACAAGAACAACGACAACAAAAAACAACTCAATAATCTTTGTTGTAAAAAGCACAATTTGACTCTGGCTACTTTGAAAACACAGTTTGCTGGAAACCTGTCAGCAAAGCTGAATCCACAAATGATCCCTCCTCACCTCTTTGCATGGTATCAACATTCCTGGTAACAGCAGGGAGCAAAAAGCACAATCAGGGTAGCCGGGTGGCACATTTATAGAAGCCCATGGCAATTTACATAAGCCACTGTTCCAGAGGAATGGCTCTATCTTCTCCCAGTCCTGTCATTCCTTCCTGTGCTGAGGTGGCCACCAGGAAGAACATGAGGCCGTGTACACAGGTGACACTATGCTATTTACGGTCTCCAAATGCAGTAACCACTCTTAACTTGCAAACTCAGCATACTTCCTTTTATTTACAATCTGTCACTTCTTGCTTCTCCATTCCTCAAAACAAACAAGCTTTCACAATTTCCTAGACCTCCATAATCATGAAATATAGGCAAGTCAACCCAAAATGCTGTTTATATCAGTTGCATGTGGCATTTCTTTTTATAATATATTTGGCATGATAAGGCAGTTATAAAAATGCATACTTGCAGTATCCTTTTTCAGTTTAACCAGCTTTGAATCCATTTGAATATAATTGAGACATCTAATTTATCTTACATCTGTCAGCCAGCTATGTAAACTCATTTATTTTCCTATTAGCCAAAGCAATTTCAATAGAGCATTTAAAATTATCCAAGTAACTTATGTCCATATGATCACCTCACATAATATTACCAGCTTTCTAACAAATGATGCTAACTTTTTAACTTACATGATGACATATAAGTTTCACTAAAAATTACCATCAATTTTTATATAAAATGTTTTCTTATGCATTCTATCTGATCTTATGAAGGATATTGCAGCATGCAAGGGAAGCAGAGAGACTGAACTTGGAAATGCCAGGAACCTAAAATGTCGCAGAATGTTATAAAAAGGAAGGAATGGCGTGGCCAGGAAGTCACCACATTGGTGACTTCAGTGTTAGTCCCAGCATATTTATCAACAGAACTTTTTTTCATTTACAAAAGTATCCCAGTTTGAATATTATATTATTGCTCTCATAATGACATCAAGAGATATCAAGCTATTGAACTATTCATTAACGGGGCCAATTCCCCAAGATGAAAGAGCTATATGGGGTTGGTGAGGTGATTCATAACATCTAACTGACTTGTTAAAATAAGCCTGAGTGTAACTTATGAATCTGCTCATTCTTTCTTCTGCATTTTCTTTTGGGGAGAAACACACAGAGGGTAGGAACCCTTGGAAACTGAAGTTGAAATTTTACCTGAGACTCACTGGGAAGAAATTTGTGTACACATCCTAGGATATGACTGATAAAATGTATGAACAGAGAAAGGTTTAAAACCACTGCAAACTAAGTACAAAATTGAATGCAGGAAATTCCATGACGCTGAAAAAATGCCCTGGAAAACTGAATGAATAAGACGTCTATAACTGACCTCTCTAGTGATCAAAACCTTAATCTAAAGAAAGTGTTTTTTCATCTATATGGACATAACATTGCTTCCATTGATGAAGTGATCCAAACCAAGGAAATATTTTCTGTTGAGCTCCCACACAAACGCAGGGAAAGGTAACAGAAGCCTGACCAGCTGCTGCTTCCCCCTCTTAGTTTAGCTTCAGGATGAGAACTACTGCTTCAGATCTGAGCCAGGAGACTTCAGTTATTATGTTTAGTTTCGCTATTGTTGTCATCATCCTGAAAGAAATGGTAATTTGCGTTCTGCAGATCCTTGAGAAAGAAATACTCATGTGTATTGCCTGACTTCACTGTGAACAACTCTCTAGGCAGAAGTGAGATAAAACTGAAACAAATTAGTTCGACAACAGGAAAATATGTACAATGGAAAGGATAATTATTTCTTTTTTTTCTTTCTAGTATTCCATTAGTTAGGATTGTTATCTTTTGTGTTAAATTTCAGATTTCTCTACCAAGGCAAGAGAGTGTTCTGCACATAAAATAGAAAAAAAATGGCTAGCATTAGAGCTTTCTTAATGTTTCGAATAGGTAAGTTTTGCTTTAATAAATATAAATCATTATTCTAACAATTTATCTGAGATGCTGTGATTGCCTTGATACTGGAAAACAAAAGCTTATTATATATATATATATGTATAATTATATATATATAATGTATGTATTAAAGTGTAAAATAATACAGGTGTGCAAATTATGGCAGCTTAGTATGTGAAAGATGTCTTTATTGAAGCATAGTTACCATACCGGTATACCATATAATGATTCAACAATTCTATACATTTCTTGGTGCTCATCGGGATAAGTGTACTCTTAATCCCCTTCACCTATTTCACCCATTCCCCCTCCACCTCATCTCTGGTAACCACCAGTTTGTTCTTTGTACATAAGAATCTGGTTTTTTGTTTGTTTGTCTCTCTCATTTTAACAATGTTATTCTATAAGTTTGTGATTTTTTTCAGGATGGGGGGCAAGCATGAAACTATTATACGATAAAGGCAGCAAAAATTTCAGAACAGCCAGGCCCGCCTGAAGAAAATAAGGGAAAGGGAGAGACAGGGAGAGAGAGAGATAAGCAGAGAGACAGAGATAGAGACAGAGAGAGAGACAAAGACTGAGAAGGAAAAGGCAAACCATTTGAAGTCAAGAATTTTGAAAAGTTAATAATAGTAGAAGTGGAAGGAAAGTGCAAGGATGGAATTAATCAAGGAAAAAAAAAAACAGAGAACACATTTGAAATGAATGTAGCAATAATATGTAAATCCAAATGTGATTTATTTCAAAAACAGTAAAATCTAAGCTAGTCAGGAAATGATAAGGGAGAAAGTATAGACACAAAAGATTAGACAGGAAATGGAAAAGAACCAAAGAAACAGAGGAAATTAAATGAATTAAACAATTTATCACTTTTTAGAATCAATTTGAAAGCTGAATATAATAAATGAGATACTGGGAAAATGCAAATCGCTAAAATCAACAGTTGAAGTGAAAGGAAACATAAACAGACCAATTTCAGGAGGGAAATTAACATGCTCAGAAAGAAAACAGCCTCCTCCTGACCACTGCATCTCTAATATCCTGCAAAAGGCCAAGAAGCAGAGGTTATTACTGGTGAATTTTATCGATACTCCAAGAAATTGATCATGCTGATGCTATTTAAACTTGACCAGAGTACCGAGAGCAAAGGAAAAGTTCAAAACTATTTTTAAAAGTCAAACATAGCCTTGATATCAAAACCAGACAAATCAGTTCAAAGAAAGAAAACTCATTTAAAAATATTGATTTATAAGTCTCAAATAAAATAGACTCCAGCAAAGAGCTAAATTAGGAAATACCATAGAAAACTAGTTTGTTTCCAGAATAAAAAAATAATGTTAAGAAATATATGTATATAACATAACATGAAACATATACTAGTATAAAAACGTATGCAACATAGCATAGAATTAGTATACAAACTATACATTTAATTAATATAAAAACATTTACAAAAGCTGGATTGATGGCCAAAAGACATATGATAAAATTTAAAATATATTTTTCATTAAAATCACTTACCTTTCAAGAAAATAGGATTTGTTTAGTGTAATCTTTAATAAAGGAACACTGAAAAACCGTTACATTCAGAAAACATAAGTGATTTGTATCACTAACACCACTATTACTTAAAATTATTTCAGAAGTACTAAATACACAAGAAAACTGTGCTTAAAATATGCATAAAACATCTTCTTTAAGGAAAAGATCCACTTATCCTTATTTATAGATGATGAGGGGTGCCTGGGTGGCTCAGTTGATTAAGCTTCTGACTCTTGATTTCGTTTCAGATCACAATCTCACAATTCCTCAGTTTGAGCCCCGCGTTGGGCTCCGCACTTAGAGTGTGGAGCCTGCTTGGGATTCTCTCTCTCTTTCTCTCTCTCTCCCCCCCCCCCCACCAAAATAAATAAATAAATAAGAGGTGATGAGATCATATAGCTCGTCATTCAAAATATTTAAATCTAAACTCTGTTAGAAACTCTGAATTCATCAGTGTAGGTACAAAAGTAATGTACCCAGCATTCATATTTACAAACAGCAACCTCTTAGATATTAGAGATTCCATTTACAGTAGTAAACACGTGCAAATTATAGAAATAAACATAAAATCCAAACCTAGAGGAAGAAACTTTAAATACCCATCAGTTTTTCATAACTGTGTAATTAACCACCTCAAAATTTAATGGCTTAAAACACAATAACATATTCACTCTGTTTCTGTTGGTCAGAAGTTTGGGCTGTGCTCAGTGGGAATGACTCCTCTCTATTCCATGTGGTGGTGTTGACCTTAACTGTGTCTTCCTTTGGCTCCTCTTCCTCTAGGAGGATAGGCTGGGTTTATTCACATGTGGCAACAGCCTTCCAGGTGAGAGTGTAAACCACAAGATTATTTTAGGTTTAAACTTGGAACTTGCAGGGATCCACTCAGAAGTTGAGAGTTGGTATAAAGATTATTTCAAGCTGAAAATATTTGAGATTTAACAGATGTAGAAAGAAGCTTTCTCAGAGCATCCCTGATCTGACCAAAAGCAGAAACTTGTGAGAAGTGAAGACTGACATAAATTCCCTTTTCAGGGCACCATCTACTCCCAGGAGAGAGGCCGAAAGTGAACCTACTAAAAATCCCTCTCTGGGCCCTGAAGAAGACCACTCATACCTGTATAGACAAATGTTATCACAAGCTTTCTTATTTCCCATTTGTTCTAAAGACCATTTTCTTTCTTTCCTTCCTTCCTTCCTTCCTTCCTTCCTTCCTTCCTAACATTTATTTATTTTTGAGAAACAGAGAGAGAGAGAGAACACAAGCTGGGGAGGAGCAGAGAGAGTGAGTGAGACCCAGAATCTGAAGCAGGCTCCAGGCTCTAAGCTGTCAGCACAGAGCCCAACACAGGGCTTGAATTCAGGAACCATGAGATCATGCCCTGAGCCCAAGTTGTACACTTAACCAACTGAGCCACCAGGAGCCCTGTATTTCTCTTTCTTTAAAAGACCTATTTGTACTTCCAACAGAAGCCATTTCTCTTCTTTCCTTTCCCCTACTAATGTAGGTTTATAAACCTTCACCTTTAACCATTTAACAAGCTAGCTACTTCTTTTGTTGGCTCCTGTGTGTGTGAATAACACATTTCCCCTGTTACTCTAGATTTTATCAGTTTAATTTGTAGATTCCAGGTACCAAACATAAGAGATAGAAGAAAAAAGTTTTTTTGTTTTTTTTGGGTTTTCCCCCCCCCCCCAACAGACTCAAGGTACAAGCCCAGCCTGGGAAAATAGATTCCATCCCTTTTGGGGAAGAGCTACAAAGCATTTGTGACCACTTTTAATTTACTTATATTTACAAAGGGAGTTAAATAAGACACCTAAATGCCTGGTTCTTAGTCAATGAGAGAAAATGTTGTAAGCCTTTCAGCTCTTTCAAAAGGCATCTATAAAATTAATGGGATTGATAAAATATTGGCTAATTATTTTGTTTCTTTGACACTTGATGCTAAACCTCATATGTGAAAATATGTAAGAGTTGGTATAAATAGTGACAAAAATAATTATGATAATGGTAAGTCATGATTAAAGCATAAAAAATTAATTAGTAGTAATGTTTCTACAAATATGAAAACATTACAAAAACACAGTAATAGAAACTTTTGATGTTGGCACGGAAATTAGCAAATAGGTAAATGAAATGGACTGAAGATTTCATAAAATATACTAAGCATATGACAAAGCCATCATTTAAAAACACTAAGAAAGCTATGAATTAGTCAATATACAGTTAATGGATAAACCAAGTAAAAATAAAATGCTAGATCTGTACATCTTTTACACCACACTCCCTTGCAGAAAAATAAAGCTAGAGGACAATAGAGAGAAATTTCTTTTAAAATCTTGGAGAAGAAAAGGTTTTCATAAATAAAAAAAGAATACAGAATTTATAAGATAAATTGTATTATGCAGAATTAAAAATGTACGTATAGGGGCGCCTGGGTGGCGCAGTCGGTTAAGCGTCCGACTTCAGCCAGGTCACGATCTCACGGTCCGTGAGTTCGAGCCCCGCGTCAGGCTCTGGGCTGATGGCTCAGACCCTGGAGCCTGTTTCCGATTCTGTGTCTCCCTCTCTCTCTGCCCCTCCCCCGTTCATGCTCTGTCTCTCTCTGTCCCCAAAAAAATAAATAAACGTTGAAAAAAAAATGTACGTATAGAGGGGTGCCTGGCTGGCTTAGTCGATGAAATGTGGGACTCTTGATCTTGGGATCAAATTCAAGCCCCACGTTGGGTGTAGAGATTACTTAAAAATAAAATCTTTTATTTATTGATTTTTAAATAAAATATTAAATCAAATCTGATAAATATCTAGAGAAAAATTATTACTCTATAAAAAATCTACCACAAATCCAATAGCAAATAGAATGGGCAAAGGATATGAGTAGGGAGTGCAGTGGTTAATTCTGTGTGTCAATTGGACTGGTCTCTGGGATGCTCAGACAGCTGGTAAGACATTTCTGGGTATATCTGTGAAGGTGATTCTAGAAGAGCTTAGCATCTTATTTAGTTGGCTGAATAAAGCAACCTGTCCTCACCAATGTGGATGAGCATCATCAATCTGTTAAGTGCAAAATGGAACCAAAAGGCAGACAGGGTGAATTCTCTCTTCTTGAACTGGGGCTTTCATTTTCTTCCAGAGTTCCTGGTTCTTCAGCCCTTGGACTCCAGGAATTGCTAGTTTGAAATACACAAATGATTATTACAACAAAACAAACTCTGTAAAGGTACTTTAATTAAGTGCCCAGAACTGAACCCAACATACTGTTACTGTGCTAAACTATTATAGAATAGAGAGTATTTTTCTGCTTTTATCGTAAATAACAATAGACCAAGAAAAATAAGTTAGCTGCTTGTTCCAAGAAATACTTGTTCCTATGAACCGACTGAACACTTAAACCACAACAATTTCCTTATTAAAGCTCGTTTTAAACACCCTTGTTCACTTCATTGTGTCCATTAATCCAAAATTATTAGGTCATACATTTTCCCTGCTTCATCTCAACCAGTTCCCCATTTTGCAAGACTTAGCTCAAAATCACCAACAAAGACTAAATCCAAATTTTTCCATTTTGAGACACTGTTGGTTAAGAGGGTGATTCTCTACTGCTCAACTCTGAGTAACAGATTTTATTGAGAGTCTTTTGGGGAGTTGACAGTTGACTACATCAATAAAGACAGTGCAAAAAAAAAAAAAAAGACATTGCAAGAGATAAGTCATTTAAGCAAATGTTAAAATGAAGTGTTCCTGGGTTGGCAGTTAGCCTTCTGTGGGCTGCGACCCATCTCATCACCTTTACCTAAATGATAACACGTTTCAGAACCACAGTCATTCAGTGTCACTTTTCTGTATATGGATATAGAAACTGATTTCTAAGGATGTTAATTGAATAGTCAACATTAAAACATGGAATTAAAGACATGGGGCTAGAATCGCTGTTTCCGAACTTTCAAACTTAAATGTTCTGTTAAAATAATGCTTATTGCTGGAGAACTCAGTCTTTTTTTATATAAAAAATAAGCCTCAAAATTATCCTATTAAATTTGAAATGTTGGCTGAGGCATTTTAAAAATGGTACTGTAAGTAATAATGTTACCGAAATGTGGTTCATTTATTTTAGGGGTATATGTAAAATTTTACAGTAGAGTTTCTCAAACTTACTTGACAGTAAGAATTTCTTAAAATTATTATTAAAACTTATGTATGTTTGGACCCTCCTCAGTCTATTGAACAAGCTTATAAGAAGGTGCCTGGAACTTGCTTTTTTATCAAGTTGTCAGATGTTTCTTGACTTAAGGCAAGTATGGGAAATGATGATGCATTTTAGGCCAGTGGCTCACAACCCTGTCTGTACTTTTTAGTAACCTGGGAAACAGTTTTAAAAACACTCACGGCTACCTATATCCTAGATCAATTAAATTTAAATTTTAGGGGGAAATGGGGTACCTGGGTGGTTCTGTCGATTAAGTATTTGACTCCATTTTGGCTCAGGTCATGATTTCAAGGTGCGGGTTCAAGCCCTACATGGGGCACTGCGCTGATGGTGCCGAGCCTGCTTGGGGTCCTCTCTTTCTTTATCTCTGCCCTTCCCCCACTTGTGTGCACACGCACTTTCTCTCAAATAAATAAACTTAAAAAAATTAAGAGAAGAGATGCAAGCATGTACATTTTTGTATCTTCCCGGGTTAAGCTAATGTGCACATAGGACAGAGACCTAGTGTATCAAGCCAATGAGAAAAACTTCTCATTTATGTGCATACAAATCTTAATAAAATGTAAATTCTGATTCAGTGGGTATGGGGTGGGTCTGAGATTTTGCAGTTCTAACAAGTTTCCAAGGGAGGCTGATGCTGCTGTTCAGCAGACCACATAATGAGTAGCAAGAAATTAGAACAGTGATTCTCTAAGCCTGATCCCCAGACCAGCAGCATCAGGCTCACCTGGGAACTTGGAAGAATACAAATTCTTGGGCTCCACCCTGCTTCTACTCAGTCAGAAACCCTGGGGCCCGGATCTTGGCTTCACAAGGCACCACCGTACCCCTCACAAAAATAGCAGATTCATAGTCATTTACTTTATACGCTGAGCTTCCAGCAATAATTTTGCTCAAGAGCAGTGATTAATAATTAAAAATACATATGTAGCTAAATAATTAAAAGCCCCACATTTACAGGAAAATTCTGATTATAGAATTAAACAGCTAAATTTTAAATTGTAGTTCAATTTTCTCTTGCTTATGGCAACTTGGTGAATCATGTAACCTTGAGCCTTCAATTTGTTAACTGAAAAAATGCTAAAATAACCTTCCTTAGCTACTTTACAGGTTAGCTGTGAGGAAACACGTTTTTACAGGTAGTGGAAATATACACCTGGTAATGACAAGTAGGTGCATAAAGAAATATATAATTAAACTTTTAAACTTGGTTCTGGCTGCACAGACTTTTCAATCTATTCAGAAACAAAAGTTCATTAACCAACACTAAAGAAAGCAAAGGAACAAAAGAAAGTATAGAAACATTTACAGAAGACCAATTGGGTGCTTTCTGTATCGTAATTTATTTTTCCAGCATCCTAATAAATTACAAGTGAGTAAATTGGGATTGCAAAGAAATTAAGTGAATTGCCTTTGAAGCTACATTAATGGGCTTTTGTATCAAAAGATCTAGGTTTGAGTAATGCCTGTCAGTAGCTATGTGACCATTGATTCAAACTCTGTTGTAGTGTGTCTTTAATGAAGTGGATATAATATCTGTCCTACAAAATACTTAGTATCTATAAATTTAATGTGAAATTGCTGTAAAAATTTCAAAGATTTTTAGTGATGTGAGGCATTGTCATGCAAAATAGCACAAAATAGCATGTAAGAAGCCTTATGATAAAGACTTTAATATTTTCATATTTGCCTAAATTTGCCTTAATTTCTCTGACTTATACATACATGTATCATTGGTAATGTTGAGTTGTAGAATATAAATTCATCTTCAATCTTCATTTCCATACATTTTAATTTCATAAGTTATTTCTTACAAATATTATTTATTCAGTAATCA
Source organism: Leopardus geoffroyi (assembly GCF_018350155.1). NCBI lineage: Eukaryota > Metazoa > Chordata > Mammalia > Carnivora > Felidae > Leopardus > Leopardus geoffroyi. The sequence continues at coordinate 121,871,839 of NC_059328.1, read as the reverse complement.
GGAGAGGACTCTGAATATAATCATGTTGAAGTTTTCTGTCTGATTGCTGTGTCATTTTCATTTTATTGGGAGGGAATTCATCTACTAGGGTTGGTTTTACTGGTAGCTTCTATAGTTCAATTGTATTGATATATTCAGAATTTTGTTGTGCCGGTGTTTAGGGACAGGCTCTCTCTCTCCCCATCAGATCCTCACTCTTGGAGTTTTGCAGTTGCTTTCACACGACTTCGCAGGGCTCCCAGTTGAGAACAGCATCCTGCCTGTGGCTCAGTTCCTCCTCCACGGTGACTGCAGGATTGTTGCTGATTCAGTGGCTGAGCTGGCAGGGGTGTCTCTCTCCTGCTGCTTCCGAAGAAAGCGGATGTGTGTGAGCCATGTTGCCAGGCAGGGGTTGTCAGAAACATTTTTCAGCTCTCTTACTTTTACAAGTACAGGTCCTTTATCATGCCCTGCTTTTAACACAGTGATCCTGACTCTATTTCCTCACCTCTTGTGGAGAATGTTTATTCCTTATAACCCTAGATGAGTCAGATTCTCAGCTGCTTCTGCCTGCTTCTGTACCTGGAGCCTGGAGTGCTCATGGCTTTAGTTCTGCTTTGTGCTGTGTTTTCTGATTTTTAGAGACATTTATTTACTTAATTTTAGAGCATGGCCATATCTTTTTTTTTTTTTTAATTTGCCTTTTATCAATCATTATTCTATCTTTAGAGATGAGTAAAAGCCTCAAAATACAACTTTTAATGCCAGCTTATTAGGGAACACGGTGTCATTTTTATGAACTGATGCTAAGAGATATAAGGGTTAGAAGAGGGGAGAAGGTATCACGGAAAAGGTCTGCTAGCACCCACATAGGCAGAATCAGATCATTACATGAATTTCTGTATGTTGGCTCTGTGGGTACTGAAGCAATGCCTGCTCAGCCTCAGTGCTGAGGGGGCTGAGACAATCCTTTGTTCCTCTTTTACTGTTTTCCACGTCATTGCTTTTCCTCATGTGTTAGCCCTTGGGGAGGGGGTAGTGATCTTGTTTGGTCTTTATAGCACCTGTAAATTGGCCATTCTTCAGTTGAATGTCTCCCCAGCTGACTGTGACTAAATCGGATCAACCTTTGCAACTTGATGGACTTTCCTACACTCTGTCATCAAGAAGGCTGAAAAAAGAGGGACAGGAAAGTTGTCTATGTGTAGGCTTTTCCTAAGGACACATTCACTTGCCCCATGCCCTGACTGAAAAACTCACCTGTCCAGCACTAAGTTATAAAATACATTAAAAAACAACAAAAACAAAAAACAAACAAACATCAAATAGAAGTCCTGAGTAGAGTTTTTTGTCATCTTTTCAATTGATTGGGTTATATTAACTATATTAACTCTTGGGCATTAACTGAATAAAATTATTTCGTCATATTATTCCTGGTTTTATCTCAAAGGAGGTATAGGTCTCCTTATCATTGGAAACTTATCCTGAATAATGTCCCAAAATGACTCTATGAGAAAAATCATCATGTATATATATATATATATATATATATATACATACACACACACACACACACATATGTGTATATGTATATATATACACAGTAGTATGTATACACAGTATATATTTATAATATATATAATATATTAAACATATAAATATATAAATATATATGTTAATATAGTATATAATGCATATATTAAAATTTAACTGGTTTATTCTCAGAATCATTACTGAGCTTCTGAATTTATTTTTGAGAGAATGGGAAATATGTGTAGATTTAGAGGTTTTTATTGTATTATAAATTATCTGGAAGCATATAGAAGTCATTACAATATAGTTTATCTAAACATAAATAGAATATTTAGAGAAAATAAATATAATAATTATAATATGTTTTTTTCATTAGGGTGTACTTTTTGTTTTAACTGGCAATCTGGAAAAATAATTATCTATCAATTATGTAAGTAGTGGATTAATCAGTGTGTAGGTTAATAGTGATTTAAAATAGTAATCGTGTGGGATGTTTAAAAAAGGAACAGACTATTAAATTTAACTTTTTTTTTCCTTAATAATATTAGCAGAGGTCAGACCATCAATGAAGGAGAGGCTTTGCTTGCTTAACAAAGCAAGTTTTGGAACGCTTACTTTATTCTGCTCCTGGATTGGTTCCAGCAGTGAGAAATTCTTTGGAGAATGTATTCAATATGCATTGTGTTTCCAGGAAGGACAGAGTTGAACTGGTTCACTCCCACCCTGTTAAATTTGGGCTTCAATGCATGAACCCAGGAACTTGCATAAGACTGATCTCTGAAATAGCCTCTGATTGCAGAATGGAAGAAATGGGCCAAAGTGAAACCAATCTGTTCCCAAGAAATGAGCTAACATCTTGTTTCTCATGGTTCAGACATCCACTCTATGAAAGAATCTTATCTTGGAAGGGTCTTCAATCAAGAGGATATGGTGGAGGAGTTGGATACCCTCCAACAGAGAATTCCCTGAGCCCTCCATATGTGTTTATAAGGATATTTTGCAACATGAGAGCTGGCTGGGAGTAAAGACTGAAAAGATATAGATAAACCCTAAATTTTATGGTATAGTGATAAGAACATAAAACCTGAGCTCTCAAGTTCAAGTTTCTTTCTTAATACTTTCTCTTTTGGAATCTTGGGCAAGTTAGGCTTTAGTGCCTTAATCTGTGAAATGATTACAGGTATATAAGCCTCATACTGTAGCTAGTGATTATCAAGTCAGGGGACTCCACACAGTTAAGTAAAGAATATGAGGGTGGGAGATGAGATATGGATGCTGTTCCTCCCCCCTCCAATGAAGGACCTCTGGATTCATCATCTGTGTGGTTAAGATGTACCAGTGAGGTTTAATTTGAAGAAGGGTTGACTAAGAAAAGAAAACCAGGGGGGCGCCTGGGTGGCTCAGTTAGTTAAGCATTCGACTTCAGGTCAGGTCATGATTCAGCTCAGGTCAGTTCGAGCCCTGTGTCCTGCTCTGTGCTGACCGCTTGGAGCCTGGAACCTGCTTCAGATTCTGTGTCTCCCTCTCTCCCTCTCTCCCTCTCTACCCTTCCCCACTTGTGCTCTGTCTCTGTTGCTGTCTCTCTCAAAAATAAACATTAAAAAGATTTAAACAAACATAAAATGAAAACCAGGGATTATGAATGTAAAATATAAGGGACAGAATAATGGTTTTTCATTTCAGGTTTTCAATCCCAGAAAATTTAGGACTATGAGGCCATAACAGGGAGAGACAGGCCTAGCAGTATGGGGTTGTCATAATGGAAAGAAATCTCAGCAAAACTGTGTGGCTCTCAAAGAAAGGAGGAGAGAAACAAGAGTCAGGGCAGAGCTGAAAGTAGGTGTACAGAGGTAGTGTGGTATTTCTAAAGAGGGTGGAATTTGAAGTCAGAAAGTGAGTTTGAGTAATGTCTTGGGTAGCCTTTGGCTCAGAATTCACTTTAGGCTCAGAATTCTCATTGGGGAGCAGCCACTGTAGCCAGGCCTTTCTCTTTCATCTTCTCCCTCAGATTCTGCCCTGCATCCATGCTTTACTGTCTGCCATTTCTTTGAACCTAGAAAGCTCACCCATGTCTACTTCTTTGGGCACATGGGTCTGTTTTCCCAAAGTTTTCCCAAGGGGGCTTGGAGTTCCTTTTTATTATTTTTTTTTATTTATTTTTTTTTTAATTTTTTTTTCAACGTTTATTTATTTTTGGGACAGATAGAGACAAAGCATGAACGGGGGAGGGGCAGAGAGAGAGGGAGACACAGAATCGGAAACAGGCTCCAGGCTCTGAGCCATCAGCCCAGAGCCCGACGCGGGGCTCGAACTCACGGACCGCGAGATCGTGACCTGGCTGAAGTCGGACGCTTAACCGACTGCGCCACCCAGGCGCCCCTTGGAGTTCCTTTTTAATCTTCCTTTTTAATATCTTCCTTTTTAATATCTCCAGAATTTAGCAAAGTCACACATAGAATAACATTGGCACCCAAAAAGTGTCTTTTAATGCATAGAACAAGAAAGGAAGAACAGAAGAAAGGAGGAAGGAGGGAGTGAAATAAAGTGGTTTAGTGTTGATTCATCCCTACCCAGTCACACACGTATAAGACAAATTCCACTGGTAAGATCAAATCTGTGGCTAAGGAGCTGAGTGGTGAGTTAGGGATGTGGCAAGGCAATAATAAATTGATGATACGTCTCATTAACATAGGTTTTCAAATCAGTGAGCTAATAAGCTTGCAACCTAGGAAGGTGAGGATTGAGAGAAAAAGAGAAGGAATATAGGGAAGTGTGTGTTTTAAGGCTGTGAACCCCAGCTGTGCCCTCCAAAGTAGGCAGTATTCACTACCATTCTATATTGACTTTCCACATAATATCTGTGGTGATAAAGGTAAAAAAGATGAGCAAGTTAAACAGCAGAACAACCCAGGCATCAGGCAAGTCAATGCTTTAACTTTCTGCTAAAATAGCACTTAGCCAGGCAATTTACTTTTTGGACTCTTTGGCCTGCCATATGGGTAGCAAATTCCCCCACAGCCATTAACTCAAACCCAGTTGAAGTACTGGAGATGATCCAAGAAGTGTTTCCTTTCACCATCACTTGTCAAAGCTAAGATCCTACACCTATATAAAATTGTGCCGTGGTTTGACTCTGCAATTCAGAGATCTCACGAGGGCCTTAACAGGTTTTCCCACTGTAAATTTCACCACCCCACCAAGCTACTCCTAACTGTTCTGAGCCATATAAAAACTCCCTCTGTTAATATTCTTCATCTCATACTTAAATCAGTGGCACTTAGACTTTCTCTTAGTAAAATAACTATTTGTTGGTGTCAGAGTTGTTAATGCAGAATTTAATGTGGAGCATCAGAGTGATAGAATAGCTCCAGAAAAATGAGTTCAGATGGAATGGATTGGAGTTCTGTGTTGAGGCTGTACTGATGCTAGTTCCACAATAGCTGACTGGGAAAAGAAAACAATGAATAGAGGTCAGAAAATTGGGTTCTAGTTTTCGCATGAAAAAGCTGTGTGAACTTCATCAACTCAGCTCACCTATCTCACCTAATGTTTCTAATATACAAAATAAGGCAAGGGATGCCTTTCAGTCTTAAAATTATTCAGAGTGAAATAATTTATGATTCTTGTAATTTTAATCTTGATAAATTAAAAATGGTTTTCTGCATCAAAGATTGAAAGAAAAATGTCAACAAAAATTTTTGAGGAGCATGGATTCATGTAGCTTAATATTGCACAAAGAGCCTGTGTTATTCATTAGGGCATTGATTGGTTATTGACTTGATGTAAGAGAAAAAAGATCTATAATAAATGAAGAAATAATGTGAAAGCCACATCCTTAAAAGTTCAAACATATTCCCATATGTGTATGTCCTTTCTCTACTTTATTTAACACAATTTGAACAAAACATTTCATTGTTATGCCCCAACTACTCTGCTGGCTGAAGTAAATATTGGATTCCCCAGATATAAAAAGATTTTTCACCTTTCAAAGGGACTTTGTAAGGTTCCAGTGACCTGTTCCTTAGGCAAACAAAATGTCTTTTTCTGCACATAATTTTGACTTGAGAGAAGGTAAATTGAAATGACATTTTAAAATTTAAAATTAGTTTTAGTAAATCCAATATTGACAGTGTACTACTTGGGGGCACCTGACACTTGAAAGATCAGAGATCAGTTTTTCCTCAGAGAAATCCTGCTTTGTTTGTGTCAAGAATATTTATTTATTTATTTTGGAAACCTTGACTGTGAAACTGAACATCAGAAATAGCAAGTTGATAAAAATAATATGCTTATTTTTTTTTTACGTTTTCAAAGTACTTCCATATGACTAAATTTAATTATCATAATTTTTGTAGATTTTTAAAGTGACATATAGCATAAGGTTAAATATATAAATCTGGTGTGTGAATTTTTCTTAAATGTAAAAACATCTGTAAGTACCACCCAGATCAAAGTAAAGGACAATATTAGCAGATCAGAAACTTCCTTTGTGTCTTCTTCCAGCTAATTCCTACCCCATAGTTATACAGAGTCTTTTATAACATAAATTTTCTGTTTCTGAACTTCACATAAAGAATTATATAATATGTGCTATTCTTTTCATCTGGCTTCTTTATCTCAACTTTATTATTTCTATCAGATTTATTCATGTTGTTATATGTACCAGAATTTTTTCCAGAATTTCTGTATTTTATTATATCCTATGAATAAATATACCCAATTTATCAATTTTAACATTGATATGTGATTAGACTATTGCTATTTTATTATGAACAACACTGCTATCAACGCTCATGTACTTACATTTTGGAATTTATTTTCTGTATGTGGGATAAAATTGTGTGTACTCTATTTAGTAATAGTTACTGCCACAAGTTTTCCAGAGTAGTGGCTGCAATATTTATTTACATGCCCACTAGCAGTGTCAACACCAGTTTCTGTTAACATATTATCAGTGTTTTTCAAATTAACGTTTTCAGTTTGAATATGAGCATAGTGATATCCTGTTCTGTTCTTAATTTTAATCCCCCTAATGTAAGTTATATGAATATGTTTTTGTATTGTGTTCTATTAAACTTATCTCTTGAATTAAGTTCTATTAATGCAGAATTTTCAATTCTAAAATTTCCAGAATATGTTTCCAGTTTCCTGCTGAAAATATTTTTTATTTTTTCTTTTAATTTTTGTTTAAGGTTTTCATTTATTTGAGAGAGAGAGAGAGAGAGAGAGAACGAGCATGAGCGGGGGAGGGGCAGAGAGAGAGGGAGACGCAGAGTCTGAAGCAGGCTCCAGGGTCTAAGCTGTCAGTACAGAGACCCATGTGGGTCTCGAACTCGTGAACCATGAGATCATGACCTGAGCCAAAGTTGGACACTTAACTGACCTAGCCACCCAGGCACCCCAGAAAATCTTTTTCTATATTTTCTGAACATATATATGTTTTTAAATTTATTTATTTATTTATTTTTTTATTTTAGAAAGCGTGCACACATGAGCAGGGTAGGGGCAGAGGGAGAGAGACAGAGAGAGGGAGAGAGAGAGAGAAAGAAAGAGAAAGTGAGAAAGAGAAAGAATATTAAGCGGGCTCCATGCTTAATGTGTGGAGCCTGAGGTGGGGCTCGATTCCATGACCCTGGGATCATAACCTGAGTTGAAATCAAGAGTTGGATGGTTGACCAACTGAGCCACCGAGGCGCCCCTATATTTTCTAAACATATTAAGTATAGTTATTTTAAAATTCTTACCTGATATTTCCAGTATCTGGATCACTGTTCAGTATTTTTATATTATTTAATTTTACTCTTGATTTTTTGGTCATTTGATTCTTTTTCTTGGCATGCCTATGAATTTTCCATTAAAACTGGGATATTCTATGCTTTGGATGATGCTTTTTCCAGAGAAGGTTTAATTTTACTCTAGCATAGAGTACAAGTAAACTATCTTATTCCATTGGAGCCTTTGTTTCCAGTTTTACCAGGGCTGCTGTATTTCAGGTTGTTCTTATCTTCTGGTGTGATTCCCACTCATTCAATGTAGCTCTTTCAGTGTATCGCCTGAAACTACTCTTTCCTCCTTTCCACCCTTTCTTCACCTCCATGGCCAGTGCTGAATTTTAACTTCATTGTAGCAAGGCTGCCAAACTATCTTCTCAGCCCTTTACCTCATCAGATACCACTCTCCACTTGCTCTTTAGAGTCTCCGCTTACACACACAAAGTATAACAATTGGGCCATGCTCAAAGTGGGAATGACGTCTAAATTTCAGGCTCACTTCTTTTTGGTTATTCCTGCCTCTGGTCTTTTGCCCTTTATGTTTTTGTCACCCTAGGAACCCCAAACTCCAGATTCTGTGTCCCTTCCCCAGTTTGACTGCTCAACTGTTCAGGTTACTATGGGTTTCATTTTCCTAAAATGTGATTGGCAGGTTCTCTGAGGCAACAATGGAAGTGAGTGAAGGCTTTCCTGGGTTGTGCTTCTCTTCTCCTGCCTGCATGCCTTTATCTTCGAACAGCTGTTTGTGCATTTTATCCATCTTGTATAGTTTCTCTTAGTGGGGAGATTGACTTCTTACATGTCCCATTTTCATGGTTGCAAGTCAGAGAGCATTTTTTTAAGTAGAGTGATAAGCATTGTAGTACTGTTTTGAAAGATGGAAACAATAAAAAAAAATGAAGAAGTAAGCATTTCCTGTGCTTACAGAGCAAGGCTTTTGTGGACTGGGAATTAGGATTTTAGTCTCAGAAACTTGTGGTCCAAGTTTTTTTATTTGTGTGTGTGTCTTTTACTTTATACTCTTTAGATTTCAGATAAATTGAACTTCCATGGTTAGTTTTTATCAGATTATATTGAGAAGGAAAATTAACAAACCAACAATCCCAGTTTGTAACAAATACAATGTTCAGTGTATTCTTATTAATAGTAACTTAATTAAATAGTACATTCAAAGAATGGGAAGGCTTTTTCTTTAATTAGCAGCTACAGATGAAGTCCACAATTAGAAGGAGTATATAGAATACTATAAAAATAGGGGTGCCTGGGTGGCTCAGTCTGTTAAGTGTCCAACTTTTGATTTCAGCTCAGGTCATGATCTCTCGGTTTGTGAGTTTGAGGCCCGCATTGGGGGCTCTGCGCTGGCAGTGAAGAGCCTAATTGGGATTTCTCTCTCTCTCTCTCTCTCTCTCTCTCTCTCTCTGTCCCTCCTCCAGTCACATGTACATGCTCTATCTCTATCAAAATAAATAAACTTAAGAAAAGAAATAAAAATAATTCCTAACTTCTCTTTACATTAAATCTAATGATATAACCTTGTCCAGAAGTTATATGATGCTGATATTGACATTCATCATGAATGAGTGTATTCATATCATCCGAACCAATGGCTGACAAGTGGACCCTTTAAATGGAAAATGACATTCATTTTATGACATCTTACAAAGCTTATGGTGATTTTCATTTACTGTCTCAAGTATTTTATGGTAATACTATAAGGTAGTTCCATATGTTATAAAGATGAAAGAAAATGGATGCACAGATATAGTCACAGGAATTAACCTGGGGCAAAGAGGAATTTATGACAGTCAGAAATGAAACTCGTATTTTGTCTCAACCTTAGCCTCAGTCCCCTTTTGCTGTACTGGAAAACCTGAATGTATGATGGATACAGCCCAAGAGCTTTGCTTTACCCTACATCTCTTGAGCTACCCTCAGGCATTTGAAAATACAAAATAAACTCCATGAGGAAAGGTTTCTGAGGCTTATGATGAAAATGTTGTGGAAAGTGCCTGCTATTTAAGTATCACTGGAAAATTTCTGTTTTACTTTCTCTGTATTTTCATAGGAATTCCAGTATTCTGTATAGATCCTCTCTTGTTTCGGGAACTTAGGGCATTCTCAGTGAGAATTTCATATGAGCACCATTTACTTAGATCTCACCATGAATGATGCATTAGTGATTCGTTAGCCTTGGGATCTAGTGTCCTTCCATGGTTTTCTTCCATGTTCTATTGATAAAGTTTCAGGCACTTTCCCTCCTTATAATTGCTGCTGCTTTGCCAGACACAACAAGTCCTGAAAGTGCTTTACAACTGTTTATGAGGTTTTCTTTCATGTAAAACAGTTATGAGCTGAGTGATGCCCCCAATTAGAATTTCAAAGTTTCACAAAAATCAAGAGAGGTTGTCTTTTCCTTGTGTGTCACACTTTGTCAGAGAAACCCCGAAGAAGTCATACTTGATATTGAATTGTGACAAAGTTTAATGAAAAAGACCCTGTCCTCCCAGTGGATATTAATTTTCTGATGCCTAGCTTAGGGAATTAATACTATTGACAAAAACAATGATGTATTCACCATTTCACTTCCCTTCTGATGAATAAGCCATCATTAGTTATAAAACTCTTTGCTCAATTGACTTTCCAGTTTCATTTCAAGAAATTATTATCAGAATAGCTCAACAATCTTGAAGCTCAGAAATATCTGAATTTCTCAAAATACAGTTGGAACCTCCTACCAAAGAGATTGTAACTGATTTCCTTTACTGATGGAAGAGACTTGCTAGAAAACAACTGTGCATAATAAATAAAATAAAATGCTATGTCAGATCTGTAGAAAAGGTCATTAGCAATCATAGAAACAGGTGTTCATGGTTGGCCTAGCCTTTTTGTAACTGGACTATAATGATCCTCATTTTCTAATAACTGGTTTATCTAGAGACAGCAATGTATTTTATAGATTTGAATCATTAATTTTTGAATGGTCATAGTAATTTCTGATTTTTACCAAACCTCATTACATACTATATAGAATTTGGTGAAAAATGAACTCTCTCTTTTAATGAAAGCTTTCTTTCTGATTCTTGGTATGGAAAAATGGATTAAATTGTGCTAGAAAGGACTTTTACAACAGCAGGCCACAGAACACCTATTTAACACTTTCCTTGAATCGTATGAGTGTTCAAAGATTACCATTTCAGAGGTTTGCTAATTTTCAAAAAAAAAAAAAAAGAATGATTCAGATAATTGCTATGATTTCTTTCCTTAGGTGTTATCACTTGTAGTATGCTATTATTCTGTCACAGAATAAAAGGTTAAAAAAAAAGAAAAAAACAGCTTTGGTAATTTCCTGAAATGAGCCTTCTTACTTTGTGTAAGAATTCAGAAAAGACCAAGATTTAATAAAATGCATTTTGTTGAGAAATGAAAATACTCGAGGAAAAGGAGTGGGTGCGGACAGGGAAGAGATTCAATTGTAGTTAAGTTTTTACCAGCAAATGCGCCATTCTGGTTGAGTAAATATAGTTACCTTTAGAGAAACAGATGCACAAATGAGTTTGTGCTTCGAATGCCAACTGCTTTAAATCTAATTCTTATATAACTTTTGAGACCTAAATCTGTAGTTTCCCTTTTGTTTTTAAGCCAAGAAAAACACTGCCGCTTGAAAAACCTACAACTTTGTGGCCTGGTGTACTAAAAATAAATGATATCATCCCAGTTACCTTGTTCTATGATGGCAGCTAATCAGAAATAGATTATTTTGTGTGGGTAACAGGAAATAATTTGATGTTTAGTGAGATAGGCATTAGATATCTCTTCCTTTTAAACCAAGCCAGTTCCGCTAAATCTGTAGAGAGGTCAGCATTGCTCTTGAACTTTCAGATTTTGGGGGGGAAGAATGATAGCATCAATCAAGGCAATTATGAGCTTAATGCAACATTCAGATGTGAATAGGAATCCCTTTGAGGAATGCTAGCATGTTTTCAAACATTAAGGCACATATTTCTTAAAATGCAGAAAATGTTTATTTAAAGATTTGGAGACAAGTCTGTGGAAAAAGTTAATTTGACCCTAACATGAGATATAGCTCAACTTAGTAACATGAAGGTAGCCATCAGATGGTAAATAGTCATTTTTAAGCACATGACGGTTTTTCTCCGTATTTGATATATAATCTCGTAGTCTCTCTTTTGTGTGCATAAACTTGTTTGGTTTATTGTGAAATGATCACCATGCCTATCAATGGCTATTAGAGTACAGTCACAACCATGACCTCTGTGCTTGTGTTTTTGTACACCATCTAGCCCTTCAGGCTTTCTTTATTAATATATCCCCCATAGCTCAATTCCACTTTACTGATCTTATCTCAGTGTTTTTGTATTTTATTTCAATTATGATAATATTTGCTTGTGTATGAATATTCTCGCTGGAGGGAGTCTTAGTTCTCTATGTTGTCGGTGAGTCCCATGGAGGGGGATTATTTCCTCATGGTTCATCAAGCTAAAAATGAATGGTTTCAAGCTGGAAATAAAGTCTTGTTTTCTGTCCTCTGCATTAAGCTGGAAATTGGTTCACAATCTTTGATTTGATCACAAGACAATATGGATCATCACCTCTGTGTGTAAACTAGTTGTAGTGACTTCTGTCATCTTCCCATTTCTCCTGGAACCCAGCAAGAGAATTATATATATATTTTTTTTTTTATAAATTTTTTTTTCAACGTTTTATTTATTTTTTTGGGGACAGAGAGAGACAGAGCATGAACGGGGGAGGGGCAGAGAGAGAGGGAGACACAGAATCGGAAACAGGCTCCAGGCTCCGAGCCATCAGCCCAGAGCCCAACGCGGGGCTCGAACTCCCGGACCGCGAGATCGTGACCTGGCTGAAGTCGGACGCTTAACCGACTGCGCCACCCAGGCGCCCCAAGAATTATATATTTTTATGTAACATTGTAATTAGCCAACGTGAGGATAATCAGTGAAGAGTTTATAAAGTGTTATTAGTCTCCCTGACCCATTAGCTAATACTTCTTATATAGTGCATAATTCTGTTTATATTTATTTCATATATAGCATTGATTTAAAATCATTATCAGATTGTCTCATCTAAGAAGTTTTCCTGCTATTTAAAGTTCTTAACTCTCTGGGGACGCCTGGGTGGCTCAGTCCTTTAAGCATCCGACTTCGGCTAAGGTCATGATCTCGCAGCTTGTGGGCTTGAGCCCCATATCGCACTCTGTGCTTACAGCTTAGCTTGGATTCTATGTCTGTCTCTCTCTGCCCCTCCCCCGCTCACACTCTGTCTCTGTCTCAAAAATGAATAAACATTATTTTTTTTTTAATTTAAAAAATTAAATTCTGAACTCTCTGAAATGCATGAGTTCACCAAGATCATCTTAATTTGGATGTCGTGGCCAAATTTTGGTGATCTGGGTTGTCCAATTATCAGAATATCAGAATTGGTATATTTTCTTATTTTGTACTACCTAATGCCTACAGTAAGATATTCATTCATTTTTTGTTCTCTTTATTCACATTGTTCCTTGCCTACTTTTCTTTCTTCCAGCAGTTGTTTTTCAAAGGTTTATTATATACTGAGGACAGACATTCCAAATATATCTTAACATAAATAAGGCTCATATTTTCCAGAAGTTCAGAAAACAGTGGGGGAAGCAACCCAAGTCAGATCTGTACAGCAGTGAAAGTATCTCTCTGGTGGAGTGCTTTAGAGAAGGTTGTGCCACTTAATTTACCAGGAAAACTGGAGAGTGTTCCTTGAAAGGATGACACTCAAAATATAGACATAGAATAGAGGAAATATGAAATTTCTATTAATAGGGGCCCAGTGATTGCAAAGCAACAGAGTCATGAAAGAGCACAAGCTGTTTAGAAAGTGACAGTGGACTCATATGCAGCTGTGATCTCCTTGCTCCCTTATCACAGTGAGGAGGTGGTGGGGGTTGGCACAGAAGGGGATGCTTCTATGAGACAAGTTAATAAAAGGTTACTGCTGTAATTGTGCTCTGAAACTGATTGGTTGAAATTTTTTTTTCCTACAAGTTGCTCTAGGAATATAAACAAGTATTCAGATTACCAAGCAAATAATTTTGAGAATAACACAAGCACAAAATACACTCTTAGACGAGATCGGGCACATTCAGGGTGGCATGGCCATAGACAAAATATACTTTTGGAAGTGACATGTCATTCTTTTTGTTGAAAGCAATCCTTTAAAATCCATTATTTACAACCAATCACTTAAGAAGCCAAACTGTGGTTCACTAGGTCCTTTAACTGAGGAAAGATGGCTTTCTACTCAATCTACCCACTGGGTAGAATCAGTTAATCATATTTATGTTGTCATGGTGGACATTTTTTAAAAAATTGGTATCCTTTCCCTTCTTTGTGTTTTCTTTACTGTCAGTGGCTGTTCCTAGTCAGGATAGATTGTTAGAAAATGTTTGTTCTTGGCAGTGTAATCCCCTTAGAATACTGAGGAACCTATGGACATCATTCACCCATTAGGATTAAAGGCTAAGTGTCATTAGTGAATTGCATGGACAGGTGTACTTATTTTTTTCTTCCTCTCCTGGCAGTAGAATCTAATTAGAGAGCATCCTCAAAGCAATAAGAGGAGGTCCACAACGGTAGGCACTGAGATAAGAGCCTTATGGTGCTGAAAATTCCTGTTGCTACAGTGAATAAAACACACTTTAAGGTGTCACAGTGAGCACATGCATGTATGCTTCTCTAACTTAAAGAAGATTTGGATCAATGTTTCTCACATTTAAGTAGTACACTTATACTTTCCTAAGAGACAAATATCTGTGTATGTGTATCTGTAAATTCATGTGCATGTGTTTATAAAATTAACACTTGAGAATAAAATTTAAAACCCAGGATGAGAAGCACCTTAGTAAAAGGTGATGTTGACTTCTATTTCTAGCCACAATAAATAATAGACACTGGATTTACTATGCCAAAACAACTGAAAACTACACAACATACATAAAACCATGTTTTTCAGACATTAAACACTGGCAATGCAGAAATTATACTTGAGACAGAGGAGAAAAATGAGGCAAGCCCAAGATGTTTCCAGTGTACTGACTAGTAAGGCTGCAAGCTGAAACAAAAGTACTAGGAAACCAGCTTGAGACCAGAGGTATTTCTCAATTAAAGAGACAGAGTTCAGAGTCTGGGAGTTCAAGAAGAAATATCTGCAGAGGCTCACCCTTGAATCTTCAACTGAGTACTGATCAGCACATGCACATAAGGAAATTTCCAAAGTTGGGAGAGAGAACCGCTCCAAAAACATTAGAGAGAACAATTACTTATAGTTATTGTTATTATTGAGGTAAAATTTATGTAACATAAAATTAACCATTTTAGTGTGAAACATTCAACAACATTTGGTACAATCAGAGTGTTATGCAATCACCATGTCTACCCTAATTCTGAAATATTTTCATCACCCCCAAAGGAACCTTGTACTCATTAAGCAGTTGCTTCCTATGACAACCAATAGTATGTTTCCTGTCATATATATGTATATGTATATGTATATGTATATGTATATGTATATGTATATGTATATGTATATGTATATACATATATATATACATATATATGACTTTTTGTTTGATTTCTTTCACTTACCATAATGTTTTCAAGGTTCAAAAATGTTCACCATGTATTAGTACTTCACTCCTTTTTATAGTTGGAATAATATTCCGTTTTATGTATATACTACTATTTGTTTTTCCATTTATCTATAGATGGAAATTTGGGCTATGTTCACTGTCTGGCTATTGTGAATAGCGCTGCAATAATGTATATATACATGTAATTTGTTTAATAACCTATGTTTAATTCTTTTGTGCATGTGCATATCACGTAATGCCTCTTAGGATTTTGATTTGCATTGCCCTAATGATTAATAATGTTGAGCATCATTTCATGTGCTTGTTAGCAATGTTTTTGTATATCTTTTTTAGAAAAAGTCTATTCATGTTTTTTTTTACCCATGTTTAATTCATCTGTCTTTTTGTTTTTGAGTTGTGAGAATTCTTTATATATTCTGCTTATTAGACCCTGATCAGATATGTGATTTGCAAATATTTTCTCTCATTCTGTAGGTTGTCTTTTTCACTTTCCTGGTAATGTCCTTTGATGTACAAAAAAGTATTTTTTTTTATTTTAATGAATTATGATTTATCTAATTTTCTTTTTGTTACGATTTTAGGGTCATATCTAAAAATCCATGCCAAATCCATGGTCATGAAGATTTATCCTGTATTTTCTTCTAACATGTTTATGGTTATAGCTCTTATATTTGCGCCTTTGATCCACATTTAGTTACTTTTTCATAGGGAATAAATTCTTAAATCTCAAACAGGGAAAGGATTTGTCTGTTTCCAATGACTAGAGTGGAAAACCTTATAATTCATGGTGTATAGGAGTCTATTTGGAATTATTATTCAGCAGGGTAAAACTAGCCTTAGACAAAAGGTTGTGTCCTCTTTCCAAAGTTAAAAGAAGCCTGGCAACAAATGTTCTGTTTCCAAGTAAATCCATTGTATCCTGTAACAATGCACAAATATATTTATAGAAAATGAAAAATATTAATAATCCACAAAGCAAAATTCCCAAAGACCTAGCATTCAGTGAAGCAAGAAAATAAGTCCCATAATAAAGAGAAAAATCAAACAATATAAAGAAAGATTAGGGAGTTACTAGGCAAATGCATTAGATTAGTCTTCTTTATAATTGTATCCCATATGTTCAAGAAGTAGAAGAAACACAGAAGACAGTAGATACATGAAAATTATTTTTAAAAAAACATCAAAAGTCTGGAATTAAAAAACTTCAGTATCTGAAATGAAGAAGATACTGGATTGAATTGACAGCATATTAGCCAGTGTGGAAGAAAAGTTTAGTGAACTTAAACATATAGCAAATTGAAACTACTCAAAATGAAACACAGTGAAATAGCCCTCAAGAAAACAGAGCAAACATCTTTCTTTATGATTTTTTCCCTCTATTATTCAGTTTTGAGACTTGATTATATATCCTGCATACACGTCCATTATTAGATAAGTGATTTTAAAATGTTTTCTCCAGTCCATGGCTTTTCTTTCATCCTTTTACCAGTGACTCTTGAAATGTAGTGGTTCTTAATTTTGATTAAGTTTGTCATTTTTGTTGTTTTGTTTTGTTTTCACCTGTGGGTCATGTTTTTGCTCTCCTACCTAAGAAGTCTTTATTTAGGCAATAGCACAATTTCTCCTATGTTTAATTATTGATATGTTATAAAGTTTTACAGGTAGGTCTATAACTAATTTTGAATTAATTTTTATATATGAAGTGAATTAGGAAAAAGGTTTCATTTTGTTTTATTTCTTTTTTTTTTTTTCTCTTTTTGCTTAGAGTACTGTTTGTTGAAGACACTATGCATTTTCCTCAACCATGTTAACAAGCAATTGATCACATATGTTTTAGTCCATTGTAGTCTCTATCCTGGTACGTTGATATATGTGCAATTTTTATTATAAAGATACTCATAAAGCTGTACAGTAAGATGGTACAGGTCTTCAGTTAATATAGGTTTTCCAAATTTATTTTTCCTTTCCTAACTTTAGCTACTCCAATTTTTTTTTTTTTTGCTGTTGTTCTTTCATATAAGGTTAAAATTGGCTTGTTGATTTCTACAAAAAATCTTGCTCCAGTTTTTTATTGAAATTACATATTCAATGTAAGGAACATTTTTATCTTAACAACAATGAGTCTCCCATGAGAATCCCATGAACATAATACATCTCACCATTTATGTAGATATTTGAAAAATTTCCTTGTGTTTTTACAGTTTCACTATATAGGTCTTGCACAGGTGTTCTAAGATGCATACCTAAGTTTTTCAGGGTTGGGGGACAGTAATAAGTGGATCTTTTCAAATGGCAACTTCCAGTTTTGTAACATCGATCTTGTATCATTTGACCTCACTAAATTCATGTTAAAGTTCCTGTAATTTTGGTAGATTCTTTTAAATTTTCCAAGTCAGCGATCTTGTTTTTTCAAATAACAAGTTTACTTCTTCTTTTCCAGATTGTATACCTTTTAATTCTTTTCCTTGCCTACACACCTAGCTAGATCCTTTAGTTCAATGATGCATAGGTGTGGTGACAGAAAATACCTTGCTTTGTTACCCATCATTAGGGGAGATCATTTAGTCTTTTATCTTTAAATATGAGGTTACTTATGGCTTGTTGCTTTGTAACTTTTTTTTTTAATTAGGTGGAAGATGTTCCTTTTTCATGCTAATTTTTGCAAGTTTGTCACTAATAAATGTTGAATTTTGTAAAAGTCTTTTACTTCACATTTTGAGATGATCACAAAATTTTTCTTTACCTTGTTCACATGGTGAATTGCAATGATTGGTATTTGAATGTTGACCAAATCTTGCATTCCTGGTATAAACTCCATATTATTATTTTTAGATTGCCCTGAAAAGATAAAATCATATATAATTCCTAGACTATAAAAAAACACATCTGTAAAGTTCTTTTTTAGAAAATCTTTTTTTTTTTTTTGTATTTTATAGTATTTTAGATTCTAAAATTTCCACCTCTATATTTCACTGATGTTAAAATAATTAACTGATTGACAGGTATTATTTTTAGTTTTCATATAAGACTTAGGGAGATCTTTGTTCCAGGCATCAGTGGAAATTTAAAAGTGTATGGATCAATAAATATTCCACAAAGTGGGCATTAATCTCTGATTAAATGCATTGATAACAATGACAGCAATGTGATTGTATTAGAATGTAAGTATAGAAGGATATCACTGATGGATAGGATTGATGGCTGGGGGGTGGTACATGACTGAAACAGCTCAGGAGAAAGGGAGATTATCTCCTCTTCCTTTGGAGGATAGAAAGGGCCTATGTGGCAGATGACCTTGCTGGTGCTTACCAGAAAATTTCTGACTGACTGGTTAGGACTACATCCTGGGGAAGGTTGAAACTGTAATTATGTTAGGTATTAAACTCTAGTTTAATAGATGGTTTGGTGATGTGGACCTAAGACATGTGATTTCATTTTGGGGCTAATGGGATTTGTGGTTATTTATTTGTTTATTTAGTAATTTTTAATTTAAATACAAGTTAGTTAACATGTGGTGTAATAATGATTTCAGGAATAGAATTTAGTGATTCATTACATATAACACCCAGTGTTCATCCCAATAAGTTGTTTTTTTTTTTTTTTTTTGAATGGCAATTTTCTTTTTGTACCTGTTGATATTAAAGATTAAGTGATTCTCTGTATCACACAGCTAATAAATGTTATGGGTAGAATTCAACTCAATGATTTTCTGCATCTGTAGCTGTTGGTACTGATCACCATGCTAGAATTTGAGCACTGAGAAGGAAGGTGGGATGTGTCAGTTGAGATCATACCGGAACCCTCTTGGAACCTAAGCAATAGCTCAACTTTCTCCAGGGGTTTGAGCTTGATGGTCATATGTGTGAAACAATGAGAGAGACAAAAATGACTCTGGAATTCATGTAAATTTCACAGAAACTCACATTAACAGAGGTTCTGCAAGGTTCCAAGAGGAAGAAATAAATTTCAAAAGAGGCAACACATTTGGATATTTGGATCCAAGTTAATTTCTACTCACCTACTCTTGAAGATATGATATATTGCCTTGGGTTGTTCCTAAAATTAGATTTGGAAATGGTCTTATGTTCCAGTAGACTAACATGGATATTATATAAAGAACAACTTTCTCAAATAGATTGGTGAAGAAAAACTTGCCTATATCCATGGTCCTTAAAATTCAGAATGCTTCAGAATCTGAAGGCTTGTTAAAACAGATCCCTGGCCCCTTCTCCAGAGTGTATGATTCAGTAGGGCTTTGGTGGGTCCTAGAAATGTGCATTTCTGTAAGGTTCTAAATGAGGCTGATGCTTCTGGTCCTGAGATCAACCTGGACATCCACTGGCCTGCCCTAGGTAGTTTCAGGTGAAGTCTTCTCTCAAGAGCCAGGAATCAGGACACCTAATTTCTAGTGAAGGTTCCCTACCTACCTGTGTCACCATGGGACAGTTCCTTTATCTCCTTCGGTTGTATCTAAATTGTGGGTATGGACTAAGTGATCTTGAACGGTCCCTGTAATTTTATGGCTTTTTAAAATTTTATTATTTTTTCATGTTTTAATAGTTATTTCATTTTTCTTTTTTTTGTGAATTTTTTGCATTTTTTCATAAGTCTGAATTTTTCTGTAGCTCCTTACTATTGCCTGATTTAAGAGCAATTCATTTATTCATTAATTTATAAAATACTGACACCTATTTCATGCTGGGCATGGAGTTGTAAGATGAGTAAATTAGTCTTGTTTTCCAGGAACTATATCTAATTTTGCACATCTCCAACTTCACCATACATCAGAATCACTTAGAATTAAAGACAACTAGGCCTTTCCCTGGGAGATTCGTATTCATTAGGTCTGGGCAGAGGTGTGGTACCTAATTAGTCTCAGAAATGATTGCACTAAGTGGCCAGTATTAGGAATTAATGATTTCATAGAGGAGATAGGCACAAAAAAGAGGTGATCATGGTGCAATATGATCGGCACCAAGAGAAAAGCCCGCATAAGGTGAGGAAGCCAAGAGAAACACAGCTTTGTTATTTCCCTCTCTTTCCCTTAGTAGTTCAGTTACCTTTTGCTGGCTATAGAATCTTGAAGAAGCTTATGTTCTCAGTCAGATGATAGCGATCACAGCAAATACACTCAAAGTGTAAACTAGAAATCAGGGACCAGTTATGGGGCCCCTACTCTGCCTTATTCTCCCTAGATTCTGGACACATTGTTCCACCTCTTGCGGCTCGGTTCTTCCATCCCTGAAATGAGGACATTGGAACTGGCACCATCTGAGATGCCATCCAGTTCTCAAGGCCTGGAAGTTTAGGGGCTAAGCATATAGATATTGCGGATGGTTTCTAACAGTCAGCTCTGAGACAATTTTCTTTTGTTTGTTGTTTGTTTGTTTGTTTATTTAGTTAGTTTTGGTTTATTTATTTATTTTGAGAGAGAGAAAGAGGAGGCGCAAAGAGAGAGGGAGAGAAAGAATGAATCCCACACAGGCTCCATGCTGTCAGCCTGGAGCCCAATGTGGGGCTCCATCTCACAAACTGTGAGATCATGACTTCAGCTGAAATCAGGAGTTGGACTCCCTATCGACTGAGACACCCAGGCATCCTGAGACAAGTTTCTGAAGTGGACTTCTTTCCAACAATTTTCTTATTTCTCCTGTAAGTGAATTAGGAGGGGAAGGAGGGGAGCCCATCCAGTGGCTTGCAGATATGGTTCCTTAGAATCCACCCATCAGTGCTTTTATTGTTGGAGAAGATGATTATGTTTGTCTCTCTCTGTGGTTTGATACCATGTGCTTTCATGATGTAGACTTCCTTTATAGCATATGAAATAACCAAATAATCACTTTCAATGCCTGCTTCCAGAGTATCCTCTTGACTCTGGTAAGTAAATTAAAAACAAGAGAATCCAGTTAAGGAGCCACTTCCTTGTGAGAGCTCAACAACTGTTCCCTCATTTACTGAAAAAAAAAAAAAAAAAAAAAAAAAAAACCAAAAAAAAAAAAAAAGAAAGAAAGAAAGAAAGAAAAAAAAAAGAAATCTAGTTTATTCTAACAGAGCTCTCTGAGATATGCATTTATCAGAGAGATTAATATCTCTCACAGACCATTCAGCAGGCAATATGCAAGGAGCCAAGAGGCTTCAGAGGGTAATGCAGTTCTGTTCAGCACGATTTTTTCTCTTATAAAAATGAAGTTAATGTTATGCCACCCTGTTAAATCTTTGCATGTTTTAATTCAAAGTGGTATATTTTAATGTTACCTTTGTCTTTAAAAAAAAAAAAAAAAAACGGCCCTTGTATCTAAGCTTGTAAAACTCCAATGACAGTGATTTCAAATGGCAATGGGAACTGGCATTGGTTATGAAAAACAGGAAAACAACAATTTGCTGTATGGTTAGAATTTCCGATGGAATTTTAGTTTGATATTTTAAGAGGTACATGGATGAAGGAGTGTATGGTTAAAAACAATACTCATTGTAACTAATATTATTTTCATCATTGCAAATAATGGCATGCAAGCACATATTATCTCCATGCTATTTAACCATCCTAACAACAAAGACAAATAGAAATTATTAGAGTTGAAGATAAAGAGCATGAAGCACAGATAAATTCTTCATTCAAGGTCATGAAGGTTATAAGTGGGATTCAAATTTATTTACTCTTTAAATGTGTTTAATGTTTATTAATTTTTGAGAGAGAGAGAGAGAGACAGAGTGCAAGCAGGAGAAGGACAGAGAGAGAGGGAGACACAGAATCTGAAGCAGGCTTCAGGCTCTGAGCTGTCAGTACAGAGCCCAGTGAAGGGCTCAGACTCACAGACCATGAGATCATGACCTGAGCTGGAGCCAGACACTTAACTGACTGAGCCACTCAGGTGCTCCTCAAATTTAATTCTCTCTGCAATCACTTCATTCTGTGTTCTCCTCTGTTCATTTCCCTGGAATGTAGCAACAGTTCCCATTTCCATTGTAGCAATACAGCTGGAAAAGTGTAAAGTGGGAGGACCAAAGATGTATCTAGATGCATTTGCTAGATGGCAAACTATGACAGAAGCATGAATGCTTCCTGTTTATGCACTGATGCCAGCTTTTACCGTGACTGTAATACATGCCTGCCATCAGCGGGAGAACCAGCTTTGGTCCTGTTGACAAACAGAAAAAGTTTGCTGGTGACTTTACTAAGACCATTTTGAGTCTGGGTAATTGAGAGCTATATGAAGAGCACATCCACACCTAGATGAGTTGCCTGAAGTTGTAAATGTAAACCATGTTCCAGCGCACTGTCAAAGCTACCATCTTAATTAGTTACATGTTTGCAGATGTCGTCTTTCCTCTTGATAAGCATCACATTTCCCATCCACAAACTAAAACTATAAAGGCTGGAAAAGGCTCAGGGAAGTCCTCTTGCTTTTTCTGATGCTCTCTCTCATGTGGAATATCTGTAGGCTCCTCAGACTGGGGCAGAATTCCTTTGCATACTGGCAATCCTTTCTTCTGTTTTGCTTCACTTCTATATCCACCCCCTCCACCCTAAGCTACCACGTGTGTGCTGTGTTAATACACGTGAGAGCTTGCTGATTTTTATGAGCATACGGGATTCTATATAGAATTCTAGGCTATAGGCTAATATAGAATTCTTTCTAGCATCAGCTCCACTGCTGCTCACATTCCTTTCTCACTTGCTCACCGCTGGGCTCCAGGATGAGCTTAGTCAGATACAACTTGATTCTTCATCCTATTCTAATGAGTTTCCTGAAGAGCCTAAAAAGATAGCATTAACACAACACTGTGCCATGCTGCTGGAGGTAATATTAGGGAGGCATCCAGTCACCTTTTATAGTTAATCAAATGATAAAATAGGTCATGTTGTGGCAACCTTCCCATCAGGAACTTTGGGGAGTGGGTCCTCCTCTCCAGGGGGTCCCCTCTCCTAGAAAAAGCATGATCCTATAATTAGCTCACAAGCCCTATGTGAATCCTGAGGGCATCCTGGCCTTAGGCACCTTCTTGTCTT
Source organism: Leopardus geoffroyi (assembly GCF_018350155.1). Taxonomy (NCBI): domain Eukaryota; kingdom Metazoa; phylum Chordata; class Mammalia; order Carnivora; family Felidae; genus Leopardus; species Leopardus geoffroyi. Next base: position 121,848,885 of record NC_059328.1, on the reverse strand, counting down.
CCTGTGTTCACTTTGCTTTTAGCCACACTACCCTCCTTGCTGTTCCCAGAGGTCTTTTCTGCAGTCTTTGCACTTATTCGCCTTCATGTCTGGACTGTTTCTCTCCTATAACTCTACAGCTGCTCATTCTTTCCCTTCCTTTATGTCTTTGCTTATATGATACTTGCACAGCAAGGAATTGCTCAGTAATCCTGTCTAAACTGCAACACATACGTAGACACTTCACATTCCCTCACCATCTTATCGGCTATAGTATTTAATGTGTCACTTCGTTTATTCTTTTGCTTCTCTCTCCTCTCACTCAAATATGATTCCTCTGGATATAGATGTAGGTAGAGATGTGGATGTAGATGTAGGTGTAGACATAGATACTCGTTTGCTGCTGTGTTCACTTTTTGTTTTTGCATTTTGTTCACTGCTGAGTTCCCAGGGTCTCAACCAAGTACCTGGCACATGATCCCCTCAATATATAGTTGTTACATAAATGAACATGTCTAGGCAGTCCCTAAGTAGACTCGACACAGCCATTTTTCTTCGTCAGGAATGAGGAGCAAAATGAAGAACAGGAGTTTTCGACAATCTGGATTAAGAACCAGTTTTTAGTGTAAGATTTCACTGACTCTCACATAATAGAAACAGATTCTATTAGTTGAGCAAATACATAATAACAAAGCTATTTTTAACTAAAAAATTTAAATCAATCTTCACTTGATCAATCACAAAAGCATGACATATAATTTATTCTGTTTGGGTTGCAAAAGAGATTCTTCAGAGTCTTTCTGACTGAGATGGATAGCTGTGAGGCCAACAGTCTTCAATGTCCTGGAAACAGATGGTTTCTTGGGCAACTATGACTGAGTTTTGGTTCTAACACCATCACTTTTCTAAGCCTACCCGTAACGTGAAACCATCTCTTAGTGATTTTGGAAGGATTAGATATGATGGCATTTTAAACAATGGTACTCAACAGTGGCCTGCCTGGGCCTGCACCTCAAAAATGGGAATTCTGTTAAGAAATAATGGCAAGAGTGATGATCCACTGAATAGTGAGAAAGAGTGGGTTCTGCTTGAACACAGATATTGGTTGAGCTGTTACTGAGCATCAGAGATGCACCAGTGTCCCCAAAATGTCCTTGCAAACTATACATTTCAGGCCAGTCTTCACCCAAAGGTGCTAGAAAAACAAAACAAAAAAGACTGTCAATTTTTATTCCTGTATGTCTCCATACAGAAATAACTACTTGGGCGGCTGGGGGGCTCATTCAGTTAAGAATTCAACTCTTGGTTGTGGCTCAGGTTATGATCTCGTGGTTCATGAATTCAAGCCCTGCTCTGTCAGCACAGAGCCTGCTTGGGATTCTGTCTCTCCCTCTCTCTGCCTCTCTCTCTTTCTCTCAAAATAAATAAATAAACTCAACAGAAAGAAATAACTACTGAATTAAATATCATTTTCCCCCATGAAGTGTTCAGCTCAATGTTTTATTTCTTAAACAATGAACGAGTATTACACTTGTTGCTTATTACATGCCTAGCACTGTGCTAGTGGGTGACGAGGACATGATGCAGCACGTAGGGCACAGGCATTGGGATCATTTAGACTTGGCAGTGAGCCTTGTTTATGGTTCCCAGCTATGCTCTCCTCCTGAGGTTGCTTATGTACAGCTCAGTTTTCCCATTTTTAATATAAGCATAATTCTTCATAGGTTATTTGTTAGGGTTAAGATTGATATAAATAAAGCAAATTATAAAAAAAAATAATGAAGTAATTAATATATTAAAGGAAAAGCAGCTAGCAATGGAGCTCAATAAAATCCAAAGTAATTTGTATAATTGTAGAAAACTTACAAAAATTTTCTAAGCCAGAATTGTAAAAGTTACTACATATAACCATACCAATCTCAGAAAAACATCATCAATATTATGTTTTAAGATTGTCTGAGACCACAGGAAAAGATTAAAAAGCAAGAATGTTACTATATATATCATGCAACTTGTGGACAATTTTTTCCCACAAATGTTATTTCACATTTTTAAAAAGTATTTTTTTAAGTGCTGCATTACCTTTAAGAATTGGGCGTAAAGAATCAACCCAGGTTCTGTTAGTGAATTCCTAGGCTAATTTCAAGTAGTTTTTATTGTTATAAGCTAACATTCTATAAACAATTAAAGAGCTCCTGCCACGGGGCTGGAGAGGGCAGTCCACAGGGGAGTGCAGCGATGGAGAGAGCAGGGTCCCAGCAAGGTCTTCCTGGGTCTGTGGGAGGGGGCCCTGCAGCTGCCCAGATCTGGGGCAGGGTGGAGATGGTTGGAGTGAGCAGATCTGCAGAAGAACTTGGGGGGCAGGTGTGCAGTGTTAGCAAAGTCTGTGGGGGTCCGCCTTGGAAGGAGACCTAGAGCCGTGGCCTGGCTGGCCAGAACGTGGGGGTAGAGGGTGCTGTTAGCAAGTTAGGTTGAGAGTGTTCTCCCTGTGCCAGTTCCTGCAGGTGTCCCTGTGTCTGGGGGCAGGGTGTGGGCAGGAGAGAAATGGCACTTGCCAGCATCATGGTTCCTAGAGAAGATTCCTAAAGATCACTGCCCCTCTAGCACATGCTCTGAGATTAGTCAACAAATCCTCCTCCTGTTTACCCTGGGCATTTTTCAAATGGCTGCTTCTATGCTGTATCTCAGTGGGTTGTTTGTTGTGTTCTGTGTTTAAGGGCAGAGACTTCTCCTGAGCCCACTGACTTTTAACACTCCAGTTGATAAGTCCTGCTGACTGTAACTACCTGCTTAATTTGGCCCCTCTAGTTTTCAAAGCCAAATGTTATGGGTATACATCTTCCTCATGCAGGCTCGCTGGTGTGTCTATTTCTCTCTCCACTTAGGGCCTGGGACATCCTTCCCTCTTGGGGGCTGTTCCAGGTCCCTTTAGCCCCTGCTATGTCTGCCCTTCCTGCCATGTGGCCTCTTCTCTACATTAGCTGTGGAGAGTCTGGTCTGCTGTCTTTGTTTTTTTTTGTTTTGTTTTGTTTTGTTTTTGTTTTTTTGTTTTTTTCTGGGTTATTTACAGTGATGTGGGTGTTATTTAGTCGTATCTCTGTGATGAGGTGAGTTTAGGATCTTCTTACTCCACTGTCTTCCCCAGAAAGCCTTGTCTCCTTTTTTAAATTAATAATACTTTCCAAATATTTTTCTACAGTATTTTTTCTTCTCAAAAAGAGAAATAAAGAACACTTTTAATTACATTGATCAAATCTTCTGTGTTGGGTTTTGTTAACTTCGTTGTTTATGTTAAATTTTAATTTTTAAAAGAAATTGCTTCTTAATTGTACATGAAATGAATGAATGTTTATTATAATAAGTATGATAATGTATTACAATATGTCTGTTGTCAACGCTTATCATCTTCCACTTCCCTATGACCTTTCTAATTGCTACCCTGGTATGTGTCTTTTCAGAACTTTTTTCTTATGGTAAAAACTTATCTAAACATAGAACTTTAACACTATATATATACATGTGTATATGTGTGTGTGTGTGTGTGTGTATGTGTATATATACTTTTCTTTTCCCTTTTTGAAAACTTTGTGAGCATATCTACTGTCAGTAGATAGAGCTGAAAGTAAAAATTGTTTGCTTGTCACAAATATACACAAACAGATCTCACGCTGGTGACTTTGACCCCACTTTAATATATCTGATAGTCATTTACATTTATCTTTAAAATTTTTTTTTAATGTTTATTTATTTTTGAGAGAGTGAACGAGACACAGAGCACAAGCAGGAAAGGGACAGAGAGAGAGAGGGAGACACAGAATTTGAAGCAGGCTCCAGGCTCTGAGCTGTCAGCACAGAGATCAATGCGGGGCTCAAACCCATAACTCTAAGATCCTGACCTGAGCCAAAGTTGGACGCTTAACTGACTGAGCCACCCAAGCGTCCCTGCATTTATCTTAAGTAGATTGCATTTTACTATAATTTTTCTTTCCTTTTATAGTTTCTAATATTTTCTTAGCTATAAGATTTCTGCACCCCGTATTATATTAAGTCATGTACTTGTTCAGTGCTTCTCAAGAACCACTGAGTATCATTTTAAGGGCAGATGTGGTATATTGGGGTAGAGCCAGAGAACCTGGGTCAATAGGACCTCTGCTGCTGCTAGAGGTCTAGATGTTCTCCTTGGGTCTGGGAATTTATGTTACCTACATAGAAAAACAAATGTGCTTTAGTATACGGTGTAAGTATTTTTTATCAAGTTAACAAGTTTATTACTGGTTTTTATGCTGTACTGGAAGCTCTTAAGGTTTACAAATATGCAACATACCATTAGCAAAATGCATTTGTTGGAGCTTCTGACATACTGCGAATTATTATAATGGTAGCACACCACTTTTGCAAGGTTACAGATTTTAATTTTAATGATACTGGTGTCCTTCCATTTAAAATATGTGCTTTGCCTTGGAAATTAACTGTTGTTATATTTACTTGGCTACTTTTAAGTGTTATAACATGTTGCATTTTATTATTTTATATATAAAATATCAACACTACACAACAATATGAGGTTTCTTACTCTTTCTATATTTAGATAATACATGAATGGCTTTCTTCACATGAAACCTCCCTTGTATTTCTGGAATAAATCTACCGTGGCTGTGGTATATTGTAGTTGTCGGCAGTGATGTGTTATAGGATTGCATTTGCTAATATTTACATAGGTATTTTCGTATCCGTGTTTTAAGTGTTAGGAACAACTCCTATTCAACCTGTTGGTGAACAAGGAACCCTCTGCCCTAATTAGTATGAGATGGCTTAAAGCACAGCACCTGACACTAGATGGCTAAGCTTTGTAGCAGTTCATTGGCCGTATATACTCCCTGGAGGAAGAGGACACTGTGCACCAGGCAGGGCCACACAGAGGTTGCAGTCAGGAGAAAAGTGACTGAACACGGACCAACTGAGGCAGGCTTTACAGTACCAGAGAGTGTGGGGACCCCTGGTTCCACTGGCACTGTGTGATTGGATTGTTTGAAAAGTTTCAAGGACTGGCAAGGAAATAAAATCCATTAGATTGAGCATTGGTAGGAGGCAGTTGGTATGGCTGATAGGCAAATGGCCAGGCACGGAGAATTTCCCAGTGGGCTGGGGCACGTGTGGGGACAGTAGGGGAACTCGTAATTAGGCTTTCTGGGAGTTTTGTGAGACTCAAAGAGCTCAAGCCATCATTTGGCATTTTAGGTTTTTTAATACAATAAGTTAGATTAGTCTATATTTTTTATAATATTTTTAGCAGAATTTAGAAATAAATGTATGCAAGCCTTATAAAATAAATTGGAGAGCTTTCTAGAACATTTTTTCTAGGATATTATTTGAATATTTTAACATTAGAATATTATTTATAGAATATACATTTTCTAGGTTGTTTAAAATAATGGCCTGGTTCTTTAACAGAACTCAGTTGTAAAACCATCTTTTTCTAACCTTTTGAAAGGCTGAATCACTTTTGCAATCACTTTGATGGAGAAATACTCTAATTATTCTTAGGTTAATAGAAAATTAAAATTTTACTTCAAAATTATTTATTCTAGGTCTTATTTTCTTTTATAGACTTGCATGTGGTATTTTCTTTTTTTTATTTCTCATACTTATGCATAATCAGGTATAGGAATAATATAAAATATTTCTTCTCTCCTTCCTAATCATGTTTTTAACTTCCTTTTAAATTAATAAAATTAATGAAGGCTATTCTAAATCTTTTAAATCTTTTCTAAAGATGAGTTTCAATTTATCTTCAAATATTTATACCTTTTTATTTCATTAATTTAATTTAATTTAATTTAATTTAATTTTTAAAGTTCATTTATTTTGAGACGGAGAGAGAGAGTAGGGACACAGAGAGAGGGAGGCAGAGAATCCTAAGCAGGCTCCACACTGCCAGTGTAGAGCCCTATGCGGGGCTTGAACCCATGAACTGTGAGATCATGACCTAAGCTGAAATCAAAAGTCAGATGCTCAACCAACTGAGCCACCCAGGTGCCCCTTTCATTATTTTTAATATTTCTTTTTAGTATAATATCCTGTATCATTGTGATTATATTGTTCATATTTTGATATCTTAAGAATAATTCTAAATTGATCTTTTAGATGTGTGAGATTCAGTTCCTAGATGCTGAATTGGAGACAGGAATTCTTGTGGAAGTGACTTAGGGAGAAACCTCTACAGAAAAGTCTTTAATACCTCACCATTAAGTGTAATGTTAATTTAGGGTTTTGGTAGATCTCCTCTATCAGATTAAAATGTTCTCTGCTCTAACCAAAAGCAGGACCTGGTGCATATACTTTTCAGTGGCTATATAGTTGTTTATTATTATAGCTGTTATTGTGTTTATTAGTTGAGGCTTCACTGACCAGATTTTAAGCTTCTTGAGGGTAAAGATTGTTTTTAGACAGAGCTTATTTGGTATCTTAGTGTTTGAGAAAAAGAAGTGTAATTAGTACTGGCAGTTTGACCAACCAGTTTTGTACGTGCTGTGTTTTTTTGTTTGTTTATTTTTGTTTGTTTTTGTTTTCTTTTGTTTTGTTTTGTTTATTTGGTAGCCAGGACTAGAGGGGAGAGGAAAATGAGGAAGTGTTGCTCAGTGGGTTTAAAATTTCAGTTATGCAAGATGTTTCCATTTTCATTTAATCTTTTCAAGTTGCCATGAAAAGTTCTGTGCTTAGTGTATACTTTTTCTTCCTATCCCAAAGTCTTTGTACTTTCAACAAATAAACTTAGCAATTTCAAATATCTTATGTAAAGAAGATAAAAGTCAAAAGATTGATGATTTCTGGCATTTGAAGTTAGAGACCGTGTTTGTTAGGAATATTTTTTGTTTCGTCTAAGTTAATTAACAGCAACGTGGATTTATCACAGGAAAAGGAAGTACTCTTGCTTATTTCTTAAGGGTATTAAGAAGTCCTAAGGAATTTTCCTAGAGCCTTTTCTACCCCAAATCATGGTTTTCACACACAAAGGGACTGACATTATACATTATTCTATGTATTTTGTTCACTTTCTTAATGAATATTTAATAAAAATCTATAACCTAGATCAAAAATATTTTTTATTAAAAAATAGCATATCCTGGTAACCAGAACAAAGATTAAAGTTTGCCAGGATCCTTTGGCTTAAAATATATACCTTCCTGCTGTCCCAGAAAGGATGCATTTATTTTAGCCAATAGACTCAATATTTCACTGATACCATTATTATTTTAAAAATCTCGATGGTACTACCAGCATTCATCATGACATCTCCCATTATAACATCCAGATTGTGCTAAAAGGTGTATGATTTTGGTTAAATGAAACTTATTATTTGGGTATATCGTAAAACTGCCAAACATGTGCCAATGTAATAATTTAGCAACTGAAAATAGCTACCACTAAGAAAGCTTTTATAAATAACTGATGACCATGTATTTCTACATAATATTTACACATCAAAAGAGGTATAGATCTCCTATATTGTATCATAGATAAGATGAATATTAAATTTACATGTTAAATCCTCCTGTAATTTATAATTTCATGAGAAATGGTGTAAAGAGGTTGGTTGCCATATGGGTTAGCTTTATGTGCTTTTCCAGATTATTCTATTTGTTTATATTTGTGGTTATGGCAGCCCCTGGTAAACATTGTTTTTAGGCAGAATCTACCTAAGATTACAGTGAATTGGGATGACTATACTGGAGCTGTTGCCTTCTAAGACCCTGAACTAGTTAGTAGATATGGAGTCTCAGAGCATCAGCTAAAGGGAAGAAGTGGGGCCAACTCATTATAAAATTTTCCCAGCACTTATGTCTCTTGAGTATACCAGGAAAAGGTCAAGTTTCATGAAGTTATTAAGACCCAGTTGCATGTTAAAAACAATCTAAAGATATTGAGAGGGGATGTTAACCTTGTGTCCTTTCTCATTGCTCTTGACACAGTAGATGCTAAGAAATACAATTGATTGACAATGATGATAAATCTTCCTCCTTGTTCCCATTTATCCAGTGTCTGTTCTGGCCCTAGGAACTCCAATTTGAATTAGTCTCCCTGCCATTTTTCAGGAGACACCGTTTAACACTGTTGCAAAATAGAATGAATGATCCTTCTTTCACAGAAAGGATGGATGAGAATGTAGAGTGAGAACTCTTTAGGGCAAATTGTAACTGGCTGAAAGACAAAATGATACAGATTTCTGTCCTCAAAGAGAATTCTTTGAGTGTCTTGATGAGTCTAGTACAAGTGTTCATCTTTTATCTTTTCACTCCTAGGTCAGAAAGCATCTTTCTAAACGCTTTTGTCAGGACACTGTGCTTTTTATTCTGTTTCCTTCAAGATTTTTATCCTTACTTCCATTTGCTCTTCCTCATTTTTTCTGGCTAAATTATATTTGTGCAAAATGGCTAATTAATATTTAATCCAACATTTCAAGTCCTGTTTAATTTTTTAAGAGTCTGTTCTTTTAGGTTTCTTACATAAGGACAATTCTTTTCGGTAGCTATTAGTAAGCAGTAATTAGCCAGAAAGTAGCCCAGTGAGTATGAATATTTTATGGTAATTAAGTCCCTGGTACTCTTAAAACATGAATGTATAAGCATCCATGAAAGTATGAGTTGGATTATGAAGTACATGAACCCAATACTAGCCGAAGACAGATAGAGAAGAGAGAATAACAAAGATGTGCAAAAGAGAACCCCTAATTCTGAGCAGTACTCAGAAGCTTCAGGAGCAAAAAGAGAAAGGGTGAACAGCTATTACAGTTGGTGTCATGAATGTGACAAGCATGCAAAAAGCACTGGAGACTTAAAAGACAAATAATTTCTCCAAAGGACGACATGATGCCATGAAAGAATAAATTTGATTGATACTTTTTATAACAGAAGTTCTTGAATTGAGATAATTAGGCAACAAGAAATCATTGGAAGCTCTCTAAGTTGATTTCCACCACTTCAAAAACCATAACAAATCATACATTTAGCAATGCCAAATATGTAGACATTAACTAAAATCCCAGGTGTTTTTCCTTTTTTGGAATTACATTAGTATGGTGTGGTAAGGCATCCGAGATATCACTCATCAGAATGTCATTTTAGCAGATATGTGAGGGTGAGTAATGTAAGAGGTAGTATACAGATAAGGTTTTTCAGAAATATGTTCTCCCTCCCCCTACTACGTTCATGAGAAGCTTAGATTTCTCCAGCTCTTTGATTTTGATTTTTTTTACATTTACTTACTTTTGAGAGGCAGAGAGAGACAGAGTGTGTGTGTGTGTGGGGGGGGGGGTGAGAGGGCAGAGAGAGAAGGAGACACAGAATCTAAAGCAGGCTCCAGGCTCTGAGCAAGCTGTCAGCACAGAGCCCGACGAGGGGCTCAGACCCACGAACCATGAGATCATTACCTGAGTGAAGTTGGATGCTTAAGTGACTGAGCCACCCAGGTGCCCCATGATTTTGGATTTATCAAAGGATGTCAGGAGATGGACATAGCTTAAAAATCGTTTTATACAATTTGATATTCACTCTTGCATCGCTGCCCTTATCATGAGCTTAATGTGTTCTCACTGGCTTCTTGTTGGAAAAAGAAATTTTTGGCATCAACTTGGCCTCAAATAGCTGCTAAAAGCCACCTAACTATGCCCACCATATATCAAACAACACCAGTGAACCCACAAACCCTTGAGGGAAAAACAATCCTTATTGTAATGCCACAGAAATTTGCCTTCATTTTTTGTTATGCACTATATGACAGATACAGCCAACGAATGCTAAGAGATCTGGCTTTAAAAATAGAGAAAGGAGCTTATTTGCTAGTTGAGTAAGTTTGGAGTTTACGGGTAATGGGTATTGCTTTGTACATTTTTAAGAAGAGTCATTTAGAATTCCCATTTGGGTAGGCCATTGAATTATATCAATAGAGAATAGATTTTAAATTTGGGTGGTGGTGAAAGTTGAAAGAATGACAGGCTAGAAGAAAGGGTATTAATATACAAAGTCAGGATATATTTAAAACAGTATATGTTTGACAGTTATTTGCACTACGTATGTATTGCCTCACTGCACCGAACTCATACTTAATTAACTGCTCTGTGATAATAGAGTTGGATCCTAGAAACAATTTTCCTTTTTAGCTAACCCAATATTAAGCATTATCAATAGAGGGCATAGGAAGGAAACTGAAAAAGGAGGGTATTTCTCTTCCTAGTTTCCATTTCCTTCTCTTGGCTTTTTGTTTTTCCTGCCATACAACTGCACACTGCAAGCACATGCAGTCCCTTGGTAAGTTTACAGCTCATCTCTGGCCCTGTTACTGCCTTACCCCCCAGGCCTTGTGTTACCCATTCAGTGAGTACACTCCTGAGGCCTTGACTCCCCCTATGTGTCCATCTGTGTGCCTTGGTCAACCTGAACCTTATAGGTGTGTCAAGAAACACCTCTTATATACTCCATATACCTCAGACCTCACACCACCCAGCCATTAAGCAGCAACTAAAGCCCTGGCCCTGTTGGTGGATTTTCCTATAAGGGTGGTCACCTTCATCCCACAGGTTTGCTGCTTGAATATCTTCTCAGCCACAATTGTTTCCACCTGGACAGGTGTTTTGTTTTCTTGGAAACTGCCAGCAGTTTCTGGTCCAAAAATTGAACCCACTGGTGAGCTGCCGTCTTATCTCTTCCAACAAGATCTGAAAGACAGTCTTGAGGAAAAAATTATGTTTCCAAGTTTGTTTTTTTCTTGGATATTCTCCATCAGGCCTGGGGTATTTACTTATTTTTTTTTTTTTTAAAGAATTAGCCTCGTCTTTTATTCTCTTTATACAGTTGATAATTCTTTACAATATTTTTTTTCCCATATCAAATCACTGTGTGGTTTCTGTTTCCTGATTGGATTTTAACTGATAAAGAACACTGATGAGTCAATTGTGAGAGAGAAGAAGAGAGTGGTCAAGGGTGATTCTGAGATGGGGACTGATTAATGGTGACGCTCTTGACTGATGTATGAAGTAGGAGCAAGTAGGGGAAGAAAATCAATTGCATTTTGAATGCGGTCAATGTGAAATACTTGTAGAGCATTCAGAGGTAATTGACCATCAGGCAGTAAGAAAGCATAACTGAAGCTTGGTGGAGCCAAGACAGATCAGCGATGTGGATTTATGAGTCATCAGCATTCAAAAGCAAGTTGAAATTATGAGAGTAGAGGCGATCACCCAAACTACTGAAGTATGATGAATGATAAAAGCAGAGACTCAAAGACAGAAATCCACAAAAAACTAATGTGTGATAATTCCTAAGAGTAACTTATTATTTTTTTTCTGTTCCAAATGCCTTTATTTATTTATTTATTTATTTATTTATTTATTTATTTATTTATTTATTTATTTTTAATATATGAAATTTATTGTCAAATTGGTTTCCATACAACACCCAGTGCTCATCCCAAAAGGTGCCCTCCTCAATACCCGTCACCCACCCTCCCCTCCCTCCCACCCCCCATCAACCCTCAGTTTGTTCTCAGTTTTTAACAGTCTCTTATGCTTTGGCTCTCTCCCACTCTAACCTGTTTTTTTTTTTTTTTTTTCCTTCCCTTCCCCCATGGGTTTCTGTTAAGTTTCTCAGGATCCACATAAGAGTGTAACCATATGGTATCTGTCTTTCTCTGCAATCCCAATCAAAATTGCACCAGCATTCTTCTCGAAACTAGAACAAGCAATCCTAAAATTCATATGGAACCACAAAAGGCCCCGAATAGCCAAAGGAATTTTGAAGAAGAAGACCAAAGCAGGAGGCATCACAATCCCAGACTTTAGCTTCTCCTACAAAGCTGTAATCATCAAGACAGCATGGTATTGGCACAAAAACACACACATAGACCAATGGAATAGAATAGAAACCCCAGAACTAGACCCACAAACGTATGACCAACTCATCTTTGACAAAGCAGGAAAGAACATCCAATGGAAAAAAGACAGTCTCTTTAACAAATGGTGCTGGGAGAACTGGACAGCAACATGCAGAAGGTTGAAACTAGACCACTTTCTCACACCATTCACAAAAATAAACTCAAAATGGATAAAGGACCTGAATGTGAGACAGGAAACCATCAAAACCTTAGAGGAGAAAGCAGGAAAAGACCTCTCTGACCTCTGCTGTAGCAATCTCTTACTCGACACATCCCCAAAGGCAAGGGAATTAAAAGCAAAAGTGAATTACTGGGATCCTAAGAGTAACTTAGAGACAGCCATGAGAGGAAAATAGACATTTTCTCAAAAACAGAGTAATTAGTGATGCCAAATATAACAGCAAATTTTATTAATATAAAGATTGAAAAATATTACATTTGGCAATTCAATTTGGTTAAAAACTTCATTTCTTTTCTAAGAATAGAAAAGAAACTATCATAAGTTGAGAAGTAAATGTCAAGTGAGATGACAGAGAGTAGTTTTGTCTTTGTGATGTTTAAATGCAAAGAGAAAAAGATAAAACAATACCTTGCAGACTGCATGGCATAGAAGGCAAAGGAGAATTTAGTTTTTTTGGGTGAGAGAGTTTTAAGCATGATTAACAGAGGAAAGGTAGTCAGAGTGGGAAATTAAAGGTAAAAAAAAAAGGTGCAATGATAATAGAATTTAATCTCTGGGAGACAGAAAGTGTCAGGATTAAGACCTCCTGTGGAGGGATTGGCCTTGAAATGAAGATGGTACTTGAGGCTTTGTGACTGGAGGATGTTGTTGAATGTATAAAGTATGTAATACTGGGCAGGGGAATTTAAATAAAAAATGCTTAATGACTTAAATCTTTGCAATGAAGTGAAATAATCTGAGGTTGATGAAGTGGAATAAAATGTAAGACTCTTTGGAGGAATTAAAGGTACAATATGTTGAGTTTAGGTTAGGAGTTTATGACTCATTAACATGTAATAGTAACAATCAGCAGTGGAGTGTGTAGGTATATGTTAGTGTTTGTATGTTTGTGTATGTATCCAAAATGTGGTTATTTGCTCATGTACATACATGATATACTTGTGCTCTGGACAAATTGTTTCCATATATATTTTATATTTTCCTCATTTGGCTTTTCAACTGGCAGCATGTGTAAGTAACCTTTAAGTACAATTTCACACAGTATTCAAAATCAATTGCAAATCTATTTTGGATAACTTTAGATGCAGCATGGAATAGTGGAAAGAGCATAGGCTTGGTCTGAGAAAATCCTGAATTCTATTACTGACTCTTTGCCTTTTAAACTGTAGGATATTGTTTCCTGATCTTGGCACAACCAGATGTGCAATAAATGTTAGTGTAATTCTTAAATGTAGAAGTTCTTACATTTCTGGGAGGACTCTCTAAAAATTTTTTTCTGTCACGTCTGAGTTTTCTCTTGTCTAAAATCAGGATAAGCCTTATTTTGAAAAGGTGTGAATATCAAACGAACTGATTAATATATATGAAGTCTGTGGCTCATGGCATCTGCAGAGTTTTTTTTTTTTTTTTAATTTTTTTTTTCAACGTTTATTTATTTTTGGGACAGAGAGAGACAGAGCATGAACGGGGGAGGGGCAGAGAGAGAGGGAGACACAGAATCGGAAACAGGCTCCAGGCTCTGAGCCATCAGCCCAGAGCCCGACGCGGGGCTTGAACTCACGGACCGCGAGATCGTGACCTGGCTGAAGTCGGACGCTTAACCGACTGCGCCACCCAGGCGCCCCAGCATCTGCAGAGTTTTTAAGTTCATGACAGAAACTTAACAGAAAATGCAGATTTTCCTTTTCACCCACTGACTTTGTTTAGTCGAAACATTTAAAGTGATCCACATACATATTAATTGTTTTAATTACTTGATTTCTCTGATACTGACTTTTATTCCCTAAAACCACCATTAACTATTATTTAGGACATAAAGGTTTTAATTAGCAATTAATTGGTTTTAGTAGCAAGAATCACCTAAAAGCAAACAGAAGTCATTGAGGAAATATTCACTGAGAAGTGAGTAGACAGTTTTCAAATTTGTAAATACAGATGAAGGCTTCTATTTCTATGGGTATCGCAGATTAAATGTTCTTTTTTCGTCATAAAAATAACTAGAAATCCTGCATAAAATGCAACAGATATGCTCATGAATGCATAGCTGTGATAGCAAGACAGTATGGAGGCCATAAATGACAGAGGAGCTGAAACCAGTAAAGTAAACAAGAAATGGGATAAAGGCTTTTCTTACATTTGCTTGTACCATAAATTGAGTGTCTCTTCAGGGGACAGGGACAAGTCATTTAGTTTATAGCAGCAGAGAGGTTAAATGAGACTCTTTACAAAGTTAGGGACCTCGTCTACATGAAAGGTTGTGCTAAAAAATATTTTGCTTTCACACACTGTTTGAGGTTTTCATTTCAGTGACAATGGAACTTGTTAGAAATATAGAAACCCTCACCCTTTTTCCCAGGCCTGCTGTCAGATTCTGCTTTTTAACAAGATCCCAAGGTGATTTTCATGTATATTGCCTTAGTTTCCTATTGATGCTATAACAAACTTAGTAGAACAAAATGCTATAACTACAAAGTTAGTGGAAGACAGCACAAATGTATTATCTTACTGAAGATCAGAAGTTTTAATATAAAGGTATTGGAAAGTCATCTCCTTGCCTTTTCAGGTTCCTAGAAGCTGCCCGCATTTCTTGGCTTGTTAGCTCCTCCTTAATCTTCAAAGCCATCAATGCAACATCTCAAACCTCTCTCTTTTTCTCCCTACTCTGCATCATCCTCACATCTTCTTCCCTTATAATGGCCCTCCTGCTTTCCTCATATAAGAACACTTGTGATTACACTGGGCCTACCTGTATAATCCAGTATGATTAACTTCACCCCATTTGCAAAGACACCCTTCTTGTACAGAGGGTAACATATACAAAGGTTCTGGAAATTAAGATATAAGCAACCTTGGGTGGCTTTTGCTCTATCTACCATATACATTAAAGCATGAAAAGCACTGTCTTAGAGACCATGAAAGAAACAAATGTAGATAGTCTCTAGAGAAACTCAAGTTTACCCTAGATGCTTCAGGATTTTCATCAGATAAGATCAGCTGAATAGGAGCTCAGAAAAAGAAATTATAATGGAAACAATGAGAGAATCAGAAAGAGCAAAGAACAGAAAGAATAAAATGCAGAATCAGGAATGCAGATGCTTGTAAATATGTATTTAAAGAAGTAATGTTATGAATAAAAAACACAAACATGACTTTCAAAAATAGGTTGGCATATTTGACAACTAATGTGTTATAAAGCAAATTAAGAACATTGTGTAAAAGAGTGCACTGGCAAATACTAATGGGTAAATGATCTAGAATGTAACATAAAGAAACAAAAGCTATTAAAGCAGGTTTAAACACATTGGGGATATAATAAGAAGACCTAATATACATCTAATTGGAATCCCAGAAGGATATAATAGTGAGAAAGGGTGAGAGTGCATGTTTATTGAAAAGGATATATGAGAATTTTACAGTTGATGAAAGACAGTAATATTCTCGAAACATAATTAATTACAAGAAGGATGAATGACAAGAAATATGTATTTAAATATGTCAGAGTGAAACTATATAGCAGCAGGACAGCCAAACTGGGGGGAAAGAGATTATGTACAAAAAATGGTAGCTAACTACTCAATCACAATAAAGGATACCAGACAAAAAGAATATTTTTGTTGGACTAGAGGATATAATATAAAATCTGGAATTGTATAATTACCTGAGAGTTAGGATTGGGCAATCCCTTTATAATATAATACCATATATTGTACCAAGATACATATAAACGTAATAAAAGTATTAAAGATGTACAGATAACAAATCCCAATTCAGTAGACTCGATAGTCAAAAGGGAGTAGAAGTTTTTGTGATTATGGAAATGTACACAAAGATCTTCATTTCTATCAGTATTCTTGTACTTATTAAGATAGTGGCTTGTATGTATATATCATATCTATATATCTATATATCTATATATCTATATCTCTATATCATATATATACACACAAGGTGTATGTATGTGTGTGTATATATATATATATATATATATATATACACAAGGTGTATATATATATGATATAGAGATATAGATATATAGATATATAGATATACACACTAACATAGTATAATATTCACACATTTTTGAATATCTTAAAATGCATAACAAAATCAATACAATATATTTGACTTTGATTTTATTCCCCAACATGTCAAGCACTGGAATTTTTAGTTAAGTAAATCCTCTGTGCTGGGCACAGTTTAAACGCTACATGAGTCTAAATTTACTTCAACTTAGAGATATAAGTTTGCTTCTTTCCCATTTCTACACTCTTTTCTTTTTTTTTTTTTTTTTTTTTTTTTTTTAAATTTTTTTTTTTTTTTTCAACGTTTATTTATTTTTGGGACAGAGAGAGACACAGCATGAACGGGGGAAGGGCAGAGAGAGAGGGAGACACAGAATTGGAAACAGGCTCCAGGCTCTGAGCCATCAGCCCAGAGCCTGACGCGGGGCTCGAACTCACGGACCGCGAGATCGTGACCTGGCTGAAGTCGGACGCTTAACCGACTGCGCCACCCAGGCGCCCCTCTACACTCTTTTCTGGTAGTAGTGTAGGTTGTGGAAGGAGCACCTACCAGGGAGACAGGCAGCCCTAAAATTGAATCCTGTCATGGAAGCTTGACATGTGGGTTATACAAACACAACAACTACAAAAGATAATACTTTCCTTATGAGGTTGAGCACAGGGATAATAATGTGGGTGTAGGAGAACTAATACTGAACCAGCACATGCAAGGAGCAAAATTAATAACCAGTTGATAATTATGGACCAGGAAAAAGTATTTTATGATATATTCTCAGCCATTTGAACATTGCTATGAACAGTACAGATCAACTCAGTATGGGATAATTATTCTTCAAGGTTAAGATACAGAGAAATAAAAACTGACCACATGAAGCTTTTATGTAAGTAGAGGTTTCAACATGGAAATAATATTTAAATTATTATTATGTCAAGCCAGGTCATTAATATGGATGAAATGTGCCAGATATAAGACAGTTGTGTTTGGTGGGACATAGGTCTATCTACTGGGGCCAGTTACAACCAGTTGTTGCCATGCAATAATCACATGGGCTAGTATTTCCATGTGGTTAGAGAATGGTTAGCCTAGGTCAGAACCCATTTCAAAGCCACGAAGAAACCATTGCTTTAAGATGTATTATAAGTTCTGGCTACCAATAGGCAGTCATGTTTACAGTGTATTGTTTCAAATTCATTCTAAATAAAATAAGAATTTTGATGTATTTTACTGGTAGAAACGATTCTTTATTTTCAAGAAATAATTGGACAAAAGTTGGGTGGAGTCAATGATAAAGTCTTGTCGAAAGAACTTTCTAGGCCCTAGATGTAGCCACACCTGCCCAAAGTGTCAAGGCAAAAACTAAAACATTCATGTTC
Source organism: Leopardus geoffroyi (assembly GCF_018350155.1). Lineage (NCBI taxonomy): Eukaryota > Metazoa > Chordata > Mammalia > Carnivora > Felidae > Leopardus > Leopardus geoffroyi. The sequence continues at coordinate 121,831,404 of NC_059328.1, read as the reverse complement.
CTGTAAATGCAGTGTAGCCAGTCAGCCAGCCCCAAAACGCCAAGCCAGCTCTGGGCTTAGTATTTATTGCCTTGTTCCTTGATCTTCCTAAATAAGGCCAAGTATGCATCCCCAGCCAGCCATGCCCTGTTTGTTCACTGCTGCTCTTGGCCTTCTATAAAACTCCCTTACCCAAAATCCCTCAAGAAGAGTATGCCACTGCTTGTGCCACTACTCACGGAATCCACACCTTGACTTCCCTTGACTAAGACCATAGGGCTTATAACTAAATTGTTTTATTTTTGTCATTTGAGAGATCGATGTTGTGTTTACGTTTATCAGGTTTATTAACAAATAAATCTCATCCTTAGTAGGGTGATCTAACCCACTGGGATAAGCACTCACATGCCAAAAGGAAATTTCAAGAGTGAACAAATGACAGTTTTCCAAATCCCTTCATTCTAATATAGACATTTTGAATTTATTTGGATCTAACAATAATGTCATAGATGTGAATTACATTTCTTATTCTACACTAAAACTCACCTGAGGTTCTCTATCTTTCATAGAAATGAAGTCAAATTTCGAAGAGCTGTGAAAGATTACATAGAACTTCAAGTATGGCCTATGAATCGGTGTGCTAAGCAGTGAATTGTTTGTTAGAGTCATGACAAGATGATACAATAATTAAAAAATAAAATAAAATGTTTCTAGTAATTACTGCCACATTCAAAGCGCAAGATCAGGAAACTTGTCTCAACAGGAAGCAGATCCATTTAGGTGTTGATGATCTGGGCGTGGTAAATTGTATCTGATGTGAAGTAAGCAGTACTCATGTGTTATTTAAAGGTTAATCTGTTAGATCAAACCCAAAAGCATTAAAAATATGTGAAAGCTTAAACATTTAGTTATTGTATGACTTGTTTTTATGAACATCTTTTTTTAAATCAAGTATTTACAAAAATTTATGACTGTGTAGTAGTATTAGTTAAGAAAATATGATTTGTAATTTTTTTTCACCTAAAATTTTATATGGTGAAACAAGTTCACATTAAACTTGGGCAAGAGTTAATATGAATTATTTTATATATAGCAGTAGTAGTAAGTCTAATGACAACGTTACAAGTGATTTTAAAGAAATGAAAAACAAAATGATTAATACTGATTTTACTCAAAAGTATGGTCCTTCAGGTATTGAGTTTACTTTTGTAGGCATGACTTATAGTGAAGTACTAGAATAACTGTGTTTTTTGTGAGAGATGTACTGGCCAATGACACAACAAATCTATTCTAATTTAAGTAGCATTTATATCCAAAATAAAAAGCACATTGAATCATAAAGAAATTCTGAAAGAGAAGATACTGGATTAAAAACTCAAAGGAAGCTGATGTTCAGTAATTCAGATACACACACTCATTCTTCAAGGGCTTCTTTTAAAGTAGCACATCACGTTGAGACTGAAGGATCATATTAAATTGCTGAGACATTAGTGAAAGACTGTATCAAAGATGCACTCCTGCAAATGTTAGGTAAATTTGACATTTAAAAAGGATAGATCAAGTACCATCTAACTGTTAAAACATAGCTTGACATATTTGGGAAACGGTTAATGATATGGAATACCAGCTCTTAGAACACATAAAATCATCAAAGTATTTTTTTTAATGGCATCTTACTGAAGTCCTAGATATTGCTAACACAACAGTTCTTGGGTGGGATGACAAGAAGGATTCATTTCTTTAGCTTCATTGCTAATAATTACAACCAGTTCTGAAAGGCATAGCATTGTAGTATGATGTTGTTTTGGACTTCGGTTCCAATGACCCAGGTGCAAAGACAGGAGAACATTATGGTTTAGTTATACAGTGCTTCAGTTATCTGTTGCTGATAACAAATCACCCCAACCTTAATGGCTTAAAAAAATCAAACATTTTTTTTTCTCACCATTTTTATGACTCATGAATGTGGGACAGCTGAGTGGGTAGTTTTGGCTCAGGGGAGTTCATTAGGTTCTAGTCAAGCTGGTGACCAGAGCTGCAACCATCTGAAGATCACATGGGACTGAAAGATCAGCTTCCAGCAACTCACGTGGTTGTTGGTGGAACTCAGTCGTCACCAGTTATTGGCCATTTCCTTGCCTTGGTAGCCTTCTCATAGCCGTGTTGATAGGATGGCCTCTCCCATGATGAGTGATCAAAAAGAGTGAGAACAGTTCCAGACAGAAGCCACAGTTACAATAATTTAAAAGTTATATACCATCCTGTTTACTACATGCTATTTGTCACACAGATCAAACTGAGCACAAAGGGTACCACACAAGAATGTCAATAGCAGGAGGTATGGGTATTGGGGGACATCTTGAAGGCTGGTTACCAAATGTAGGTTAAGAAGTTTATGCTAATTGTAAATCAATGGGATGCTTTCTTCACTGAGGAACTATTGCTACAAAAACCAAATCAAACAAAAAACAGAAAAGAAGACCTCAGCTGCACTAAAATGTGTTATTAATTTAGTAAAAATTACGAATCATCTAAAGAATATGTATTATATTCAAGGTCATTCTCTTTATTATGTGACAATATCAAAACATCATAACCAAGTTATTACATGCTGGGCAATAGTAGGTGATAAGGAGAAGAATTCTTTCAATGATGTTTGAATCATGGGCAAACACTTTGCAAGTAGTACTGTGAGGTAGGACATCAGTTTAACCCTGATATAAACATACACTTCGGATAACCACATTGATTATTCGTTGAGGCTTAAAAATCCTGATGTTCCACAATTTGAGAGAAATTATCAATAAAAGTAGGTGATTTTGATACTGTATATCGGTGAAAAGCGATCAACAACACCTTAAAAAATTTAGTTGAACATTTTGAATTTCACATCCCTAAAAGGAAGATCCATGCATAGAAGGTTTGTTATCCAAATCTATGTCTTTAGTCAAAAGACAAACTTGACTCTAAACTTATAAATTAGGGAGACTAGCTATTAATGAAAGACTGAAAATGACGTTTAAAATGGAGTATCATTTGCTTACTACATTTTGACAGAAAAAAAAGTTTAAGAGAATAATCTGAGCTCAATGAAATTGCTTTAAAATCTCTTCTGTTCCCATCAAGACACCACTGTGACACTGGTTTTCTACTATAAGGGTGATTAAAACAAGACACTGAAGCAGTTTATATATACATTATTTTTTATGAGTTGTGCTGTTGTCAATGCAACCTAGATTAGAAAAGTTAAAAAGTGAGAAGCAAATTCATTTATCACATTAATATCTGATTATTCATATATATGATATTCATTTAAAGTGTCTTTGCAGATATTTAATATGGAAAATCATTATAACCTTATACATTTCCATTTAGTTATGACTCTGGAATGTCAAAATATGTTGCATAATATTTTCTATATTAATGTTTATAGTTTCAATGAACGATGCATATATTTAGTTATTTCACCATGTTATGTTTGACCTGAAAATATTAAAATTTAATATGCCTGTTGACTCTAAGGGATGAAAAAATCTTGAGCTTGTATATCATCAATCGTTACTATTTTATTTTTCTAAGAATATTTTTTAATTGTATTTTTTAATGTGTTGGACCATCATGGATTGAGATGTTTAAAATGTTTTTTGTTTGTTTTTGTTTTTGCTTTTTTTTTTTTCAACGTTTATTTATTTTTTTTGGGACAGAGAGAGACAGAGCATGAACGGGGGAGGGGCAGAGAGAGAGGGAGACACAGAATCGGAAACAGGCTCCAGGTTCTGAGCCATCAGCCCACAGCCTGACGCGGGGCTTGAACTCACGGACCGCGAGATCGTGACCTGAGCTGAAGTCGGACGCTTAACCGACTGCACCACCCAGGCGCCCCTGTTTTTGCTTTTTAACGAAGATGGTTTGGGAAATGATGATCTAGCGGATTCTTTAATAAGTTAATTACCAGTTTATTACAAATACTTTGGCTTGGGCCCCCTAGAAAAGCAGTAATGGATTCAGAGCTCAATATAGAAAAAGTTGTGTGGGTGTTTGGGGTGGGAGGAATGGAAAAAAAAAATTAGGTTACTGAAATGAAGTATAGAGAACTTTGATTTTCTTTCTTTGACAACTGAAAGAAGAGAAAATGAGTAAGATTTAAAAGAACACCTTCATTTTTTTCTCATTTTGGCATAATTGCTTTGCCAATAATATTGGCAAGCAATTTTGGTTCTTTAGAAGAAGATACAGATTTTACCTGATTGCCTTGAATATTTTTCCTTCCCACTAAAATTATTCAGAGCTGATGTATAAAAATTTATTTTTCCACATAATTCAGAGATAGGTATTTCTGTAGAACTTTGCAAACAATGACACTGACATACTTAGGAATTTACCAAAAGAAATTTTAAAAATCCTCAAATTATCTATGAGAATGCCCAAGTTTTTTCTTTTGATGTTAATCTTATTTTTATATGAAAAGCTACACAGAATCAGAAATTATTATCCCTGTGAATAAGTATTACAATATTTTGAGAGATAATTATGTTAGGCATTGCATATTTGTTAAACCAATACAAATGTTATATATTTTGCATGTATTTCTCTAATTTAAAAAATAATTCTGCAGAATAGATCATCATCTTGCAGATGGAAAAATTGAGCCACAAGAAAGTTAAATAATATGGTTAATGTCACCCAGTGCTGAATGCTAAATGCTAAAATTAAACCCAATTCATTCTGATTCCTTTTATAGTATATTATTTTGTCCTGACATTCATTTCCTGTCATTATATCGTAAGTAGATTTACATCAAAGAAAAATATCTATAAATTGAAAAAAAAAAAACCTGTTAGGTAAGATTTACTAAAGAAAGTAATCTTAATTTTAAACTTGATTATTTGGAATTTTGTGTTTTTTGTTTCACTGAAGCGGTTATGAGACTGGCTTTTCTAAATGAAATTTTCTACATGAAACCAGATCAATATACACTACTACTTAGACAATTTGTATTTTAGTCTGCAGCCTTGAGACGAAATGGCAGTTACAAAACTCCCCAAATAAACATGTTTCCCAAAAGTGGTAATTTTTGTGAATGAAAATGATCTTCAGACAAAAGTTATCTGTGATCATTCTATGAATAAATTATTACAAAATAATTTCGCAAATTATGGAAAGAGCCTAAATGTCCATCAACTGATGAATGGATAAAGAAGTTGTGGTTTACATATACAATGGAATACTACTTGGCAATGAGAAAGAATGAAATATGGCCTTTTGTAGCAACATGGATGCGCCTGGAGAGCGTTATGCTAAGTGAAATAAGTCCTACAGAGAAAGATACCATATGTTTTCACTCTTATGTGGATCCTGAGAAACTCACCAGAAGACCAGGGGGGAGGAGAAGGGCGGGGGGGGGAAATTACAGAGAGGGAAGGAGACAAACCGTAAGAGACTCTTGGGAACTGAGAATAGACTGAGGGTTGATGGGGGGTGGGAGGGAGGGGAAAGTGGGTGATAGGCATTGAGGAGGGCACCTGTTGGGATGAGTACTAGGTGTTGTATGGAAACCAATTTGACAATAATTTTCATATTAAAAAAATAATTTACCAACTACTCATAAAGCAATTCTGTTTTTCATAGATTTTCTATTTATATGCATGATTTTTCCCACCCATAAGTTGGAGTAGTTGCTTGTGTAATATCTAATATATTTTTCTTTGTCTTAAGCATTTGATGTTTGCTACTCATTTTCCTTTTTTTTCTTCCCTCATAATATTTCCCTCATAAGCCAACAAGATAGGGTGTTTATTCTTTCTTCCCCCTCACCCATGACCTCCAATAAGTCATCAGGACCCAATTTCACCTATTGCCTCACTATTCTAGCTACAGCTTATCTTCTGGGGATGTAACCTTTTTCTTCTTAGATATTAGAGCAAGCTCTAAGTTCTGACTGTCCAAAATAAGTAACCATTAGCCACATGACCGTTAACTTGTAATCTGGCTGGTGCATGTAGCCACTAGCTACAAGCATAAACTACATATTGTAGGTGAAGGTGTATACATATATATATATTATATATATATATATAAAATTTATATATATATATATTAATATATATATAATATAAATATAAATATTTATAAAATATATATATATAAATATATATATATAATTTTTTAACGCCTTAATGTTGAAATGGAAGTATTTTTAATATGTTAGATAAAATGTATTCTTAAAATTAATTTCACTTCTTTCATTTTGCTTTTTTAACATGACTAGTAGCAAAATTTAAAATGACCTATGTGGTTCAAATATATTTCCATTTGACGGTGCTGCTCTGGTTGATCTCTCTGGTTTTTGACTTGTCAGTTTTAAATTCATTCTTACACCCAGCTGACAGAGTGGTCTAACACACAATTCTGACCACTAAACAGATACCTCCAGATGATGTATAAAACAGCTTCATGAAGAAATTGTAACCAGAGTGGAATAACAAGACTCAAATTTAGAGACAGTTATGTGAATGGCATGGTAGCCCTTAAAAGTGTCAAGTATATAATTGCCAGTGTGCACATTGCATAGAAGGTGGTGCTTTGAAATCAGCTCTGCATAACAGGAGCTGACAAAGTGGAATGACCATTTACAAAGAACCATCTTCCTTCTTCACCTCACCAACATACACTCACATATATGCCTTCCAGTGTTTATAAATAAGAAATTTTAGTTTCAATAGAAAGAAAATCAGCTAAGACCAAATTTTATATTTTTTTATTCTTAAAACTTTTTAAATATTTATTTTTATTTATTCACTTACTTAAAAAATAACATTTATTTTTGAGAGAGAGAGAGAGAGAGAGAGAGAGAGAGCATGAACGAGGGAGGGGCAGAGAGCAAGGGAGACACAGAATCCAAAGCAAACTCCAGGCTCTGAGCTGTTGACACAGAGCCCAATGCCAGGCTCCAACCCATAGACCACGAGTTCATGACCTGAGCCAAACTCGGATGCCCAACCAACTGAGCCATCCAAGTGCCCCAATGTTTATTTATTTTTGAGAGAGAGAGTGTGAGAGTGAGCAGGGGAGGTGTGGAGAGAGGGCAAAGGATCCGAAGTGGGCTGTGCACTGACAGCAGAGAGCCTGATGCGGGCTTGAGCTCACACACCATGAGATCATGGCCTGAGCTGAAGTAGGACCCTCAACCCACTAATCCACCCAGGTGCCCCAATTAAGACCAAATAAAAAAAAAATAACTATTTCCTTGTATATTGGTGTTGTTTTCCCATTCCCTCTTTATAATTCCTCGTCTCGACAAAATAAAAATATCCACTTCCCAAATCACAGGTTTAAATGCACTAATATCATATGATAGCAACTTTTTTAATAATACAAGAACAACATTGCTTTGCAACTGCTTTTTCTTCTAATGCATTTTGAGAAGAAACGAAATGTCACTTTGACTTATGTTCATAATAGTAGTGGAATATGTACATGAAAGTAGACGCAGCTTTAGTAATTTTTCCTTTTATAAAGCAGATCACCATAATGCCATATTCTCCTCTAATTTTTATGTTACTTTAAGGAGCAAAAATATAATCTGGCATTTTTTGGGAAAGTAGTTGGTTGGGGATAGTGATGTGGATTGATGTAGTATTGAACTAAGGGTAGCAGCTCTATACAAGGATTGAATGGATAATCAGATTTCATTATTAGTTCAGTGATTCAAGCTACTCGGCTAATTGGCTACAAACAACATGGAAATAATTAGAGAGTGACTTTTACAGAAGTGAGAGTAAGTAAACATTTCATTCTTTTGTGGATATTTGAACTTTTCTAATGAGATTATGATCAAAAGTTGAGCCATTTATTTTCATTTTGAAAATATGTCACAGGGTTCTCACACTAGCTCACATGAAAACAGTGACTTCAGATCTGAAATATAAAGGAAGGCTCAAAAGATGAGAAATAAAACCAGGTTTTAGCAAACCTACTTTAAAGGCTGACCTCCTACAGCGCAGGGGTCATGGCAAACAGTAGTTGTTCTCTATGTACGAAGCGGGTGAATTAAAAAATTTTTGAGATATGACTATGACTTCCAGAGGACCCACATTTTTTCTCCCTTGGAAAACACAAAGAAAATGTAGGAAATAATAAATGTAGAAAATGTAGGAAAATGCAGGAAATGTAGTATTTGAGACCTCATTTTCAACCTTCTCTCCCCTTTGGATAAATATAATTGCAGATAAAATTAGTGAAGAACTTAAAGTCTTTGAAAGTAGACAAAGGCTGTCTGATTGCATTGATTTTTTTTTACTCTTGAAACATATATGGCTTAACTTTTATGAAAATGAGTTATGTATAATATAGATGTATTTTTCATTGCTAATACAAGTATGTGTTATGTGCAATTAAATTTGGCAGAATAGATTTTAAAAATATCCTTTCAAAGAATCAACATGGAACTGTATTGTTTACTTATACTGGTTTGGCATACGTTATGTGTAATTTATACAAGAGTATAGTTGAGTAGGTATGATATCATCATTTTCAAGATAAGAAAAATGAGGCACAGAAAAGTTAATGATTTACCAAATATCACAATTTGACTCTGATGGTGCTTGAAATTGCACTCAATTCTCTGATTTCAAAGCTTCTTATCCTTCTACTGTATTGTTCATATTTCACATATGAATACGATTTTTGTGTAAGAAGTATATTTTCATGGAAGTGTATGTAAATTGGAAAACTCCATTATGTAAAAATTTGCCAAGTTAAAGAAAGTCTCTAATTCAGCTCTCAGTCATTTGACATCTTGCTTGTCTGTTGCATTGCTATTCTTATGGGATCAAACTGATCTTTGGGAAATTTAAAATATAAAATAAAATTAGATCAATAGGGCCTATTAATTTGGTGATTTATACTTCATTATAACTAATGGGGTTTCCTCTGGGGACATACTTTCAGGAAGTTGTAACTTAAATGAACAAAATATGATCTGTGCGTGAAGATTACAGAAATAGGCAGTTGTTCTGAATCATTTAACCATTTCCAGAACTTCTAGTAATGCAATTCTGCCTCCCCTATATGCTTTATCTATGTGGGTGACTTATTTATTTAGTTGTATAAATAAACTTATTAAGGACTTTAAGATGTATTTAATTTTAATTTTTTAATTTCAATTTTTTAAACATTTTTATTTATTTTTGAGAGAGAAAGACATTGAGCAGGAGAGGGACAGAGAGAGAGGGGGACTCAGAATGTGAGGCAGGCTCCAGGCTCTAAGCTGTCAGCACAGAGCCTAACATGGGGCTCGAACCCATATACCATGAGATCATGACCTGAGCCAAAGTCGGAGGGTTAACCGACTGAGCCAGCCAGCGGCCCTATATTTAATTTTTACATTTACTTGTTTTTTGGAAGGTGCGGTATATTTTATTTGCTTCAGGAGCCACATAATTTCTCTCTAGCAAATTCTCCATCTGGCTATATCAACAGATATATTCAATAACATTTGTTCTAATATTCTAATGGTAACCTTTAAAGTGATCTATCTAAACACAACTCGACCTGTGTTTCTCCCTCAATTATTATTCTCCAGTGGTCACTGAGTCACGTAAATGATAGCATCAAAGTCCTTAATTTATCTCACTCGGCCTTTCATAATGTTTGCTTAGTTTTGTGACCTGATTCCTCACCATGGCCTCCCTTGCCTTTTATACTCCAACAGCACTGAGCTCTTAGCCAGGGTGTTTCTGACCTTTGGCCCTTTGCTTTGGCTACTCCTTTTCATTCATTTATTAAACACATTTACTGGACATGTACTCTGAGCAAGATACTGTCCTTGGTGTTTGGAAATTTAAAAAATGAAAATAATTGTTTCTGCTCTTTAAAAAGCTCACCATTTAGTAAAGAAAAATCCAAGGACAAACGGACAAACAAACAAACAAAAAGCACACTATCATGTAACCCAGAAGGTTGTTGGAATCAAAGAAAACACGTTATACTTCTTCAATACCTCGACTCTTCTTCCTCTTCTGCTTGTTTTTTGTTTGTTTTTAAATCTCCAGGTCAAGAAATCAGGTCACCATCTAATTTTAAGCTTCTGCCATGCCAACATGCCATGAATCATATTAGCAGCTAATGGGAACACAGAATACGTAGGAGATGCGGGAGTTTCCTCCAATAAGTATATGGTATCTTTGAAGAGACTTCAGTGAAGCAACTAGAGATTGATTTAGTTATGTCAGCAAAATTTTTCTGCCAAGAGCTAGATAGTAAATATTTTGGCTTTGGTACTATGGTTTTTGCTTCAACTGCTCAAATCTATTGTTGCAGGACACAAGCAGCCATGGATACCATGATAGACATGTCTGTGCTCCAGGATAATTTTATTACAAAAATAGCAGGCCAGATTTGGCCCAGAGGCTGTAGTTTGCCCACTTTTGATTTAATGGATAGGAAATAGAAGGTACAGTATAAAATAATAGTCATATAATTATTCAGAGAAAGAAAATGCATTCTGAGTTAGGCCTAGTCAGGACAGAATATCTGGCTGCAGTAATAATTAAAACAGATACTTCCAGAAATGACCAAATGAGGGCTTCTGTATAGAGTAGAATACTGAGTATCAGTATCTTATAGACCATTGTGCAACTGCATGGTGGACTTTAAAAAAACAAATCAAACCAGAATAATTCCTAGAATTAGATCGCAGAGTATATTAGATTTCTCCAGAGAAATGAAACCAATAGAAATTTGATTATAGATATAGATGGCTGATATAGAATTGATTTGATATATTAAATAAATAATTAGATACATACTTACATAATATAAATATCAAATGTATGCCACATATTTAAATACAATAAATCTTGATATATCACCCATATACATGCAAATAATCTACTTGCAAAATAACAAATCCATATAATGACATGCTATCTCTTTTATACAGAGAGTGTGTTGCCTTGTTCGTTGCATCTTTGTCTTAAGCCAGGTGTGAAGAGATGGCATATCTCATTTTAATTTACTTTACAATTTTATTAATGAGATGTATTACTAGAAACTACCATAAAGGAAGTAGCTATATGCTTAAAATATTTTTTTCTTAAACTTAATAAGTAAAAGGCCATTATCATCATCTATTTTCTTTTTATCCTCTTTACCATAACAAAAGAGAAAAGCGTTCTTTTATTTATAGCATATATTCAAATAACAAGGGTGAATATTCCATTGCTTAAGTAGAGATTAATGCTGCTTAGGAATTCCTGTCTTGTATTGTCAAACATTGCTTTCTTTCATATCTCTGCCTCTCCACCCTAAACAGCACCACCCACTTACACTAATGAAGCAAATATGTTGCTTATTAGCATAAGGAACCAATGTGAAGCCATCACTCTCATGTGAGAAACTTTCAGATTGGCACACATCTCTGAAACTGAATTTCTCTTGACATAACTTTTGAAATTGATTTAATTCCCAACAGCCTGGAAATTCCTTTGAGTCTTTGGTTTGTGGGTTCGTGTTTATAAAAGTGACTGGCATCTATCTTCTGCATTCTTTCTCCAACAAACAAGATATGGTTTGACAAAATAGCATCTCTTTGTAGGATTTTTAGCAAAACAAGAACTTTAGAGATTGAAGCATATCTGAAGTTATCAATTTCTGATCCAGTTATAACTATGCCAAATGGCATTCTTCTAGGTAAACAGTGAATATCCTTTCTTTTTTATTCTCTTTCTTCAAAACCTATGAAGTTGTCCTTAGAGCAAAGTAAAGTTTAAAGGGAAAAATATGATTTGTAATTGAGGTTTTCTGTTAATCTTCAGTCTATATTGGTTGTGTTCAATGCATTTATTTTTCTTCTGGAAATAGCAGTAAATTAGTATGTGGGTGACATTTCAGAAATCCCATCTCAGCATACACCTTATACTCTATATTGCATTATAAATACTGACTTGCTTTCAAACCCCATGTGTGTCTGTCATGTAGAAACCAACTAGACAGTGAAGTCATTATTCAACTTAATTTGCAACATTTATTACCCTTGCTGGACATGAATGTGCGTTATAGTCACAACAAATGGTCTCAGAGTTTTGAGGTATGTATTATATTCTTTAAAAAATTATATATATATATGAATATATATATGTATATATACATATATACATGTATATATACGTATATACATATATGCATATACATATACACATAGATACATATACACATATATACTTCATATATATGTATATATACATATATATTCATATATATATGTATATTCATATATATGTATATATACATGTATATATATTCATATGTATACATGTATATATAATTGGGAATTAAGATACCACATTTGAATTTAACATGTGATTCCATCTGAATACGAATCTTATGCATTACTCTGCTGTTTTTATCAACACTATAAATTGTATTAGGAAAAAGGTGGTTTGTTTTTTAAATTCATCATAATCATGTCTTAACTTCCCCATTCCATCCCTTTGGTTTTCAAGCCTCACTTATGTATGTTTCAAACCTTTCTGTGTTGTTTTTTTCTGTCTCTTCTATTCTTTTGGTCAATGTTTATTCATCAGTATCAAGAATAACACAGCTTTTCTCCCTTCTGATAAATAAATCAGTGCCCTATTAAGGTATCTGAGTTGCTCAGCATAAAATAAAGAGATGGACATAAAATTTGAACTTTTCCAAGGTATAAGCTGAACAATAGCTGTTTCTGTGACCGTTGAAGGTATAACGGTGGGTTGGGTTCTGCTTGAACATTTGTTTTAGGTCATTGTACTGAGAAGATAAACATACAATGATTTTTTTTTTCTCACTAGAGCATATGGTGCAACTACTAACAAATCCATCCACTTTTTCTTTTTGTTCTCATATATTAATTTTCTTTAGCTGCCTGAACAAATTTCCAAGAAGTGGGTGGCTTAAAACAACAGGGCCATGTCTCCACACAGTTCTGGAGGTCAGATCTGCTCTTTGCCTGCCTCCTAGTTTCTGGTGATGGCAGACAACCCTGGGTATTCCTGGGGTTTTAACTACATGGCACCAAACTCTTCCTTCACCTTCGCATTGCCTTCTCCCCTGTGTCTCTGTATTTCTGCTGTTCTATAAAGATACTTGCTTTTCAATTTAGGGCCTGAGCTAAACCCAGGATAATCTCATTTTGAGATTATTAACTGAGTTATGTCTACAAACTCTTTTTTTTTCCCCAAATAAGGTCACATTTACAACTTTCAAGTGGAAGTCTCTTTTGGAAGGTCACAATTCAACCCATTATGATCTGCCGTCTGCCTTCCAAAAATTCAGATCTGTTCTGTATGTAAAATACATCCATCCTGTTCCAATGCCCTTGAAAGCCTCAACCCATTATGTAGCATGAACTCCAAATCCAAAATTTCATCTAAATATAAAATCAAATGGCCTTAGGTCACATTATCTAAATCATCTCAATCAAGAATGAGTGAAACTCTGGGTATAGTCCATCCCAAGGCAAAAATCTTCTTCTTCCATGAAACTAGAAACAAGTTAGTTACTCTTAAAATACAATAGTGAGATGGGTATAGAACAGATATTCCCATTCCAAAAGGGGGAAAATGGAAAGAACAAAGGGTCCATTCAACCCCCAGCAAGTTCAGAACCCATCAGGGAAAACCTCATTATGTTTCAAGGGCTGAGAATAATGCTCTGAGGCTTGAAGGTTTGTTCTCTGTTTTTGGTGGCCCCAAGAGTTATTCTTCCTTTTTCTTGTAGAACAGTATATGTTTGCGGCCTAATAGTTCTATGATTCCATTCTTAACTGTAGAATTTTAGAAGTCTAACAGTCTATTGTCATTTTGTCTTATTTCTGTCCCTTTCAGTCTAAGATGGTAGTGTTTCTGCTGATATAATATTCTCAAAAACCATATTGGTCTCCTGTGTGTGTCTCAGGGTCCATGCATTATACAAGAATCTTCCTCAGGTCTTTCCTGCATAGTCTCCTCTCTAGTCCTGGCTTCTTCTGATATATTTAATTGGATCTATGGGTCATATCCCCGGTCTCTTCAGCAAAAGGTTGTCCAACCACACTTTTGGTCTTCCCTTTGGAACACAATTTCTAAACAGTGAGTCTTCCAACATGTTCTGATAGCAATTCTCTGATACCAACTGAGTGTCCTACAACTCACATTCAATGTGGACACTACCAGAATATGTGCAGACCCCACAAGTTAAGCACAAAGCAAGTATTTCAATTCTAACACTAAATATCCATAGTCAGTGTCAGATCTTACAAGATAAGAACAAGATCTTCAACAAGATTGTTCAGATGCCAGGCGCCAGAGCGGTCCACAGGCTACCTGCATTTCTGAGTTGGTTACAAATGTAGGGATACCCACAACGCCCCCTCAGGTTCTGGGGCTTGAAGCTGCATATCTTCAGTCTCTGCCTCCATGTTCACATGGCCTTCTCCTCCATGTCTTTGCATTTCTCTTGTGCTATCAACTGCCTGTCACTGTGTTTAGGACTTGCCTCAATTCCAGGAAATGTAATTACATGCACAGAGACCTTCTCCAAATAAGATCATGTTCATAGGCTCCACCTCCATATATCTTTTGGAGGGCTACCATCCAGTTAATTCCCTATGCCCTCCTACCTTTCTCTCCTCTCTCTCTTGTTCTCTCTCTCACTACTAGTTTTTCCTTTATAAAACTTAAAAAAATTTTTTTTTGTTTATTTTTGAGAGACAGAGAGAGATAGAGCATGAGCAGAGGAGGGGCAGAGAGAGAGGGAGACACAGAATCTGATGCAGGTTCCAGGCTCTGAGCTGTCAGGACAGAGCCCAATGTGGGGCTCAAACTCTCGGACTGCAAGATCATGACCCGAGCCGAAGTCGGACGCTTAACCGACTGAGCCACCCAGGCGCCCCCTTTTATAAAACTTTTGACATAATTAAATGATATCTTTCTTGAAGCTATGATTATTCATGCCAAACTTTACTTACAATGGTAGAACCACACTAATTTTGTCAAGGTTCATTTACCACCTCTCCTATAGTTCAAACATTGATAATTTGAATTTTACCCCTTAGGTCACCTCCTTAAGACATTAAAACATTTGCTGCTCTGGTTGTTGCATTTATTAATATGTAGTTTAAACTGATCATCATTTTATTATACCTTATTTCCACTGTACCTTAAATTAACCTTGTTCATAATGCTTTATCCTATGTGTTCATAGAGATAAAAATAGCTTCCATTATATAACACTATTAAATTTCAATGGCAATCAAATTCAGTAATTGTTTATAGAACTCCTAATGTGTACAAGGCCAAGTTGCACTGCTTGTCAAAGTGTTACCTGGAGATTTGCTGATTTAAAAAGTCACTGAATGAGCTTGTTAAACCAGCAATTTACAGGTATGATCTTAGACCTATGTCGTGGCAATATTCAAATAATAAAACTCAAAAAATAGAGGCTTTCTGCTCTGTATTTCTAGTGCATTGTGTATACATGCACTATCATACAAATAAGCAATACATTGCAATGTATCATGTTTTGCTTCCAAGTGTGTTAGTGACAAGGACTGTCATACTCATCTCTTTGTGCGCATAACATATAGCTGCACCTCTCTCATTCATCTTTGATGACTCCATGGTATATGATTCCATAGTTCAAAGCAGGACTAATTTTGTAAAGGAATGTGTACAAACAATTGTAAGATGGTAAGCATAATCGTCAAGATATTCTGGAGGCCCAGTTTCGTCACATACTTTATAGCAAATTGGACAAGTATGTCCTTATTAGGTAAAGATATATTATAAAGTGTCTCTCTCTGAAAATTATTATGAGGAATACATATGTAATCTATATAAAGTAGAGGTCTTTATTAAATTTTGAATGAGTCAGCAAAAATATATACAAGTATTCACTAAGAATCATGCAACATGGTTACATCATAGACTTACTATTTCTGGCTTTTCTTATATCATGAATCTCATTAAGGTGACATTTTCCAATAATCACAATGATAATTACAGCAACACCAATGGTCACCATCATTTGTTATCCACTAGCTTGGTAGCAGGAACTATACTAAGTTCTGTACCCATTATTTCTACTTCTCACAGGATCTCCATGAAAATAGTATGAAAATTTAAGTTTGCTCAAGGTTACAAATAGTTAAGTGTTGGAAGCAGAATGTGGACAGAACTGCATTTTTCCGAAGCTAATGTCTGTCTTTAGCGTCCATATAGAAGAGATTATGAGACCCTTTATTCTCTACTTGGCAACATTTCAGATCACTTGCGTATGAGTCACTTTTCATAGTATCAGAAGAATTAAGTTTATAGGAGTTTTTCAGAAAGAAAGCCTGTGGAAGTAACAGGCAGAAATATAGCAGGTGTCATTGCAATAAGAACAACATACTCCTAGAGTTCTACCTCTGATTGGGCATCTGGGAAGGCTTGAAGAAGATGAGGAATCCAAAATCTGTGTTGAATAATGCCTGACATTTTTGATGGCAGGCACATTATATGATCTTATGAATAATCCTGTGGAGTGAATTTGGTGGGTTTATTATGACCACTTCAGATGTGAAGACACTGAATCTTTGGAGGGTTATATTTTTTTCCTAAGCTACTGACCAGACTGTCTCCTTAGCTAAACTTTATTTTATTTATTCATTTTTGTTTGTTTATTCATTTTGAGAGAGAGAGGGAGAGTGTATGCATGCGCACACACACATACACACTGGATGGGGGGAGAGAGAGAATCCCAAGCAGGCTCTGTGCTCTTAGCACAGAGCCCCATGTGGGGTTTAATCTCAGGAACAGTGAGATCATGACCTGAGCTGAAATCAGGAGTCAGACGCTTAACCAACTGAGCCACCCAGGCTCCCCTCCTTAACTAAATTTTACTCTCGTTCCTCTAAGCTCTGCAGGCTTTGACCTTCAGTGTCTGTTCCTGTCTGGCTTGTATCACCTAGTTTTAGCAAGAATCATGTTCAGTCAGAAAGAACCCTCATCCTCAATATCTGATCAAATTCCTCATTCTCCACTAAACCCCAGCTGATAATCTGACCATCCTGGTCTGCCTTCAGCTGAATTCTGTCAAGTCAGTTTAGCCAGAAATCTCCCTTTACTCCTAATATTTCATCTTAGTAATTTTTTATCTACTCCTTGGCTATAAATCCCTACTCACCCATGCAGTGCTTGGAATTAGCTCAGCTCTTTACTGAGGTCTCTCCTCCCCTGTTGAATACTTCCTGAGGAATATCTGTTTTTTTTTACCTCTAGCTACTGCCCAGCTTGGATTTTTCTTTGACACTAGTAAGCTAATGTGAGATACAACAAGACAGCTAAGACTTTGCTCTTTTGAATTCTAAATTAGCAGCTTTACTTCTGTCACACATAACATATATTATTCCTCCAGACTACAGCCAATTGAATACTGGTGTTGACAGAATTGAATGTATACAGTTAAGCCAGTATGGTACTTCTGTTCAAAGTTTGTAATAGAACTTATAAAGAAGTGGTGAAGGAGGTAGACAGGGTTAGTTTTTGTGAGCTAATCAAGGAATGGATGTATGTTAAGGATCACCTGGAATATTTTCATTCTTTGTTTTCATTTCATTCATTCCTTCAGAAAATATTGAGCATCCTCTTTACCTCAGCAATTCTGTACAAAAGCAGACATGTGTCTGGCCTTCAAAAGTTTAAAACCTGCTAGAGTACACATACATTCATCAAATAATCATGTAGTTAAGTGGAAAAAAATGTGCAATTATGATATCATAACAAAGGCTGAGAACAAGAGGTACCTGACACCTTTAGAGCAAATACTGGGGGTGGGGATACAGCCTGGTCAGTAAGGTCAAGAAAGGTTTCTTCCAGGAGAGGAAGCAAAGTCATGATCTCCTTCTAGGAAGAAGACACAGCATGAGAAACTGAGATGTTACAGGAGCCACATGTCAGTACTAGAGACTACAAGCAGCCTGGTGTGGCTGATGTGCATTCTGCACAGAGGCCGTGATGCCACATGACAAGAGAGACCTGAAAGGCGTTTCAGTCAGGCCTTCTATTATATGCCATGGTCCCCCATGTTAAGTAGCTTTGTCTTACTTGCAGAGAAAAGATAAGACAATTGGAGGGAGTTAAACACTGAGTGATAGCATAGCAGATCTGAATGATGGAAAGGTCACTGTGCCTGTTCTGGAGTGAGGTTAGAAGAAGCAAATGTTGACCTTGGA
Organism: Leopardus geoffroyi; assembly: GCF_018350155.1. Taxonomy (NCBI): domain Eukaryota; kingdom Metazoa; phylum Chordata; class Mammalia; order Carnivora; family Felidae; genus Leopardus; species Leopardus geoffroyi. The sequence goes on along the minus strand of NC_059328.1, from coordinate 121,813,193 downwards.
AGGTGGGTCAGAAGGAAGGTAACTGTAGCTGGACCGAGTGGAGGGGAGGAAGTGAGAGTCATCTGGAAGGTACATCTATAAGCCACAGGGACAGATTATACATGGGGGATAAAATAAGGGGGGCTACAGATGAGGCTGTGGCTTCTGACCCACTTAAGTAAAGATTGGTGGTGACATTCGCTGGTGTCGTAAGAAAAGGAGCAGATTTCAGATGAAGACCAGAAAGCTAATTTAGCTATATTGAATAAAAGTACTCAGTAAAAAATGGAATTGAAAATATGTAGTTGCAAGGTAGATGTTTGGGTCTGACTCAGAGCTTGGTTTTTTTATTCTTTCAATTTCTTCTTAGAATTAATAAACAGTGATCATGGCCCTTTTGAACACTTGATGGTATTTTTCTTTACAATGTGATAGAAGAGAAAGACATGCAGACTCCTTCGTGTGAGAAGCAATGTGTTTTCACTTTTTTCCCAATCCACGACGTACTGATTTTTATTACTGCAAATGACAAACAAAAAACCAATTGTAAATCAAACAAAAAAGGAATTTGCTGGTGTATGGGTTCATGTAAATGAGAAGGTTCAGAGGTCAGGCAGACTTCCGGTATAATTTGCTCAGTGCCTCAGCTACATTTTCCTGCCATTTTTGTAAATGCTTTGTCTTCTCCTTCAGACTCAGGCTGGTTTTCCTTGTGGCAGAGGAAGGGCTGCAGCAGGCATTTGCACACCATGTCATCCGACACAAGAAGACTACATCTCTATTATAAAATGTGTAAGAAGAGCCCTAGGATTAATTGTCTTTAACAGCCTTAGAAGATGTATCATTCCAGCTACTGAGGATAGAGTCAGCTGGCCCAAAGCTACAGGGATTTTCAGTATTCCTTGGGAGTCAGTTAGAAGGATGAATGGATGTTAGAAAGTCAACCAGTAGCTATTCACAAAAATCTATTTGGCTTACAAACACTTATGTCATTTTCTTAACACATGCCTTTTCCAATATGATTTTATCAGCCCGAACTTTACTCACTTTCTCTCCAAAAGGAGTTAACAAAAGTCATATCCAATTACATGATTGAATTCCGAGTTTTAGGCTCACTGGATGATGTGCAGTATTTTTTATCAGGCACAGATATAGCTCCTGATAGTCCAGTAGTTAGAGTTAATGAAAATTTATGCACTCCCATATATAGACTCTAATAAAAATTACTAGCTCGAGAAGGGACATTTGGAAACAAGAAACAGTGGTCACTTACTCATAACACATAGAACGTCCTCTGGAAAATAGTAACAAAGTCTCTCTGACTTGGAGAAGTGAATCCTTCAGTCTATTGGCTGAATCCTGGTTCTGTTCTTCAGGATAAATGGGCCCTGCACATTTATCTCTTCTCCATGGTTATATGTATTGTTTCTTGTAGATGTTGTCTTTCGAAGTAGGAAACACCAAAAAGCAGCACATTTCCATGTGGTGTGAGTTCAGGGATGAGGACATTGTTCCACAGCTGGAGCAATCATAAGCCATTGGGAGTCAGGCTTGAGATTTCATTGGCAATACATCTTCCTTAAATCCTCACTAGGTTTCTGGTGTGTTCGGTCATCCTACAAAGGCAGGAAAGATTCCCACCCAAAATGTGGCTTCAATGTTGAGACTAATGACGCCACATACATATATACCTACAGTGTATGAAATAGTTTATTTCTTATATCATAGGGCTCTTCTGGGGAGAGCAGGGCAGACTTCCCAAGCTGGCCTGTAAATGGCTTGAGAGAGCATGGAAAGCTACTGGCTTGGGGCATTCATTTAGGCTAGGGGTTGTAGCTGTGGTGAGGGTTCCCATCATGGGAAGAGGATTTATGTGATTTTAATCTTTAGTCACTTCATAGGAGGGATCCCTGGACATCAGCTTGTTCAGATGTGTGGGAAGAAAGAAGGAAAAAACTTAAAAGTGGTTGTAGTTAAATATCAAAAAAATGGAGTCAGACATTTTATTTGCACAGTCTGTATCTTTTCCTAATACAGTTACTGTTCTAGAAGTCATGGAATCATATCTAGCCAATGTTTGTGGCTAGTAATGAACCCAAATATTTCTGTCCACTCTTAAGTACTTCTGTGTTCTTAAGCCTTACTTCATTTTTTTTGTTTGTTTTCAACCTCTTTCCTCTGTGATTTATTTTTTTCAATATATGAAATTTATTGCCAAATTGGTTTCCATACAACACCCAGTGCTCATCCCAAAAGGTGCCCTCCTCAGTACCCATCACCCACCCTCCCCTCCCTCCCGCCTCCCATCAACCCTCAGTTTGTTCTCAGTTTTTAAGAGTCTCTTATGCTTAAGCCTTACTTCAAATTCTCCCTGGGTGAATTGGCCAAAGTGGATCTGGAAAACAAAAGAAAGGTAAATTGTCCTTTTGTCGCAAGCTATATCCTGTCTTTCTACACTGAGAGATTGTCCCCTTTGACAGAGATTGTTCTACCAAGGCTGTTTGGAGAGGCTTTGTGGATCAGGCTTTACCTGTGTCCCAGTCTTAAAACTTTCCAAGATTCTACCTTTACCATCTCTGCCAGAAGAGACGTTAGAGTTTGGGGTAGAAAATCTAACTCTTCAGTACTGATATCCTCTAAAATATTGATGTCTCGTTGACATGGATTGATGTCTTCGGACAGGAAAAACATCTCCTAGCAGAGTTGCAGGTCTTCCACTCCTTTCCGACAGACCAGTTCCACAGCAGCTTAGCTCTGTGACAAATGAACTTACCGAAGTTACTGAAAATGGCAATCAAACAACACTCTCCTGAGTTTTTGGTTCATGTTCCCCAATGTTGCAGCCTCACAAAGCAAAAGATCCATGTTCAAACATTAGACCACAATTTCACAAGTTTCATTAATGTAAAACAATCACTATCAATTTCTCACTTGAGGTAGAGACACGTTCTGTACCCCTTTCCTCTCTATCTTAACTGAGGACAGCCTTCTTACAGAACTCTCTTTCTGGTGTTAATTCCATGTAAGTTGGGATGGTTTGCTTTCAAATACAGAAAACCTAAACTAAATTAAAATATAAAGATAATTTGATTGTCTTAAGTAACTCAAAGGGATTAATAGGTAGGGCAGTTTCTGACAGAACTCTGGGCCCACTTATCTATTTTCTTGACTTTCATCTCCTCATGGTTACTTTCTTGGGGGCCCACATATGACTACAGAAGTACTAGGCCTCATACAATCCAATAAAAGAGAGTGTCATTTTATTTTTTTTTCCCCGAATATTCCCATCAAACATTCTCAGATTTACCACGTGAGAACAATTTAGGTCAGGTGACCAGGCTGAATTTATAATTGTGGCCAGCATGGTAGGATGCATGGTTGGGATTAGTCCCCGTCACCTGCTGCATTTCTAGAAACTGCAGTGAATTCTACCTACTTGGAACCATAATGACTCTGCAGTAGAAATTGTGGAGGTGACCAACAGGTATCAACTGTAATAGGTGCCCAATAAAAGGTATTTTTCCACTAAGAAGATAGTACCTTTCCAGAATTTGAACATTTGATTGATTGCCTTAAATGTTAAGCAGCGTGGGGCACTAATTTTCTCCCACTTTGTTTCCAGTATTTAATTGCACAGGATAATCTGTGCTAGGAAGGACCACCACTGTGGAGCTGTCCTGACATGGCTCCCGGGGGGCCGTAGTATTTTCCTCTATGCTTATCGGTAAAAAATCCTATCTCTGTGGAGATCTACAAGACTCATGCAAGGAAACTGAGTGGATGACCTTAAGGTCTTTCCCATCCACTCAGGGGCATGAAACTTACCACCCATATTATCCATTAACGTTATGAAAAATTGTCTTTTGTGGTTTCCCATGTGAACTTTTTATATTCAGTCATAACATTTGAAATCAAGCTGCTTTTCTTTTATCAAACAGATTCTTCTAAGGAATTGTGCAAAGCTTTCAATTTTATAAGGTTGTGCATTCAAGAAAGCTTTTTAAATAGAAATAGGCATGAATTCCTTTGAAAGTTTATGCTAAAGTTGTGTCCTTCTGAAAAGGACTCCTGCTTCTCTTTAATGGTTCTCTCAGTGCTGAAATTGGAATAATTACTTTGGTTAGCTTTTGCACTTCTAAATTAGAGCCAACTGGATAAAATTTATTTTTCTCTTACTGAAAGCAAAATTTATTCGTATATAGCCCTTTTTCCTGCTTCCTCATTTTGAAGTAATCTCTTTTCCACCATATCCAAGGAAACAAGTGACTTCATTTTTGTTACCCCATCTTCTCTGCTCAAGCCACTGTCCAGCTTTGCCACACTTAAGTGTGTACCACAGCAAGCATTGTGTTTCTCTACTTCAAGAATATTTCTGCCCTATGTTATTTTCCTTCTGGCCTTGCTATCTGATAGGCACTGTCTGAAGAATTGACTCAAACAAAGGCATTCAAGGTTGAATCCTGCATAGAGGAAGCACCAAGAAGGCCACTTGAAGAGGCTCCTTTTCCTCATTAGCACAAAGGGACCATCTGCTCACCAAGCTGTACATTCGTAGCTTTGCATCAGACCAGAATGAAACATCTTTTTCAGTTTGCAAAAATGTGCTTTTTCCTAGAGTTTCAGATCCAGTTGTATAATCTATTAGAGTCCCATGTAAGTCAAGCATTTTCTAGCAAGCAATGGAAATTAATTCTGATTAATTTATGAAACAGCAAAGGAATGTGTTGCAAAGATATTGGGGTAGCTTATAGAATTATGGAACATTAGGACTTTCAGAAGGACAGGGGCCAATGTACAACTATAGGATCTGCAGCAGAAAAAAAAATGGACAACAAAATTAGCCAAGGGCTAATGTTTCTTCTCTTTTTCTCATGACTCCAGTTTCCAATTCTCTGGGGACAGTATGATTAACCCAGTTTACTGCATGTTCATCTGTAGCCACGGATCAGAAGAGCAGGCTTACCAGGACTTGCCTGAAAGGTTCTTCATTAAAGGGAAGAGAGACCTTGTCACCAAAAGAATGAAGAAGAAATGCCAAGTGTATCAGAATAAATAAGTCCACTTGTGATAGACATGAAGATACACACCCCTTCAAGACAAGGCTCACTGTCCAGTTCAGAGTAGGTGGCAACCAGCCTTCAGCTACTGTCATCTCTAGGTCCACCTCAGCTTTTGAGTTGTAGTACATCAGAAATGGCCATGACTGACAGTGGCAAGAGAATATCTTTCCAAAGGGAAGAAGCTTAGGTGCTACACCTGGGCATCCACCTTCTGTTCAGTTAAACGTCTGACTCTTGATCTTGGCTCAGGTCCTGAGTTCAAGCCCTGTGTCGTGCTCTGTGCTGATAACATAGAGCCTGCTTGGGATTCTCAGTCTCCCTCTCTCTCTGCACCTCCCCCACTTGCATCCTGTCTCTCAGAATACACAAATAAACTAAAAAAAAGGAATATATACAGACTCATGCAAAGTTACAGATGGACTGGCCAGGGGCTTAGAATAGAAAGTAGAAGATCAAGGACAAAGCGGTCTGGGGTAGAGACATCCGGATGGGCGTATGGGAGTAGGCATGCAGTGTGAAGGTTTTTCTTTCACATATGAATACCAGCAGAGTATTATCTACCAGAGGGCCACTATCAACTGAGTACACAAAATGCCTTATTAAATGATGTGCCATCAGATGACTGCCTCTGGTTGGTCCCACTTCATAGCAACGAAGGAGCAGGCGTGGGCCGTGAGCTTGGGATCCACTCATTGTCTCATACATACCAGTTGGAAACAGCTACCGAATATAGCATCATAATGGTGCTTTGAAGGCACTAATTAAGTGCCAGCTGGGTGGCAGTCTTCTGTGAGCCTAGAATACCATCTTCTAGAAATTAGAGACATGTCTGTGGCATTGTGTCTCTAGTAGCAAGAATGCATAGGTCTGGGAATCGGGGCAGAAGCAGAAATGGTTCCAATTGCTATTATTCCCGATTCTAATGACGCCCCAAGGAGACTCTGTGCTTCTCATTCCCTCCACTCTCGGCTCTGCAGGATTAGAGATCCTGGCCCACAGGGGGAGTATACACTCTTGCCAACAGACACAGTAAACATCCTATTGAACTAAAACCTCTGACTACTACCTGGTGCTTTGAACCCCTGTATCCAGGGACCAGCAGACCAGAAAAGGAGTCACTGTCTTAGCAGACCACTGAAACTCATCAGCAGGAGGAGCTAGAGCAGCTGTTATTTAACAGGGGCAGTAAGGAATATGTGAAGTATTGGTATCCAGTTGGGTTCCTTTCTTGCCCGATTGTAACTGTGAATGAGTAAGAGCAGGACACTGGCCCGAGAAGCCTATGGTTGCCAGGAACTCACATCCCTCAAGAAAGAGTTTGGGATACAACCTAAGGTAAACTGCCCACTGAGACCAGTAGAGGTGACAGTCGAGTGGGGATTTGAAAAGATGAAGGAAGAAATAGATGGATGAGTACCACTTGCAGCCCTGGGATGGGAGTGGGGAAGAGAGAGAGAATTCCAGCCTCTACCTTCCTGTTTTAAATTCTACCCCCACAAGCATGTGTTTTCCAGATGTATATGGAACAGTGAATCCACAGGGTACAAAGTATGGGTTGTGACAGATACAAAGAGATGTAACTCTGAAATTCTCCTTCAAGGAAGGGCTCGTTGCCCAGTGTGAGAAGTGATGTTAGCTGGCAGCTTCCTTCAGTTCACTTTTTCAGGTGTGCCTCAGCTTTGAGTTACGTTCATGTTCTCTTTGGGGTGGCCTCAGCCAGTGACTGGACAAGACTGACAGAAGGAGAGAGCAGTTTCTGCTCACTGTAGGATTACTCTAATATCCTTCCGTAGCCCCCATGGGCGTTTATATCACACTTTCTTGACAGACCCTGCCTCATCTTTCCTCCCTTTTGCTTTCATAGATGTTACTTCTCTGCAAGCCTATTGCCCTCCTGCCTGCATTTCAGTGTCAGCTTCTGTAGGACCCAACTAACATACCACTAAAACCTTTTTTTTTTCCTTTTCTTTTCTTTTCTTTTCTTTTTCTTTTTTTTTTTTAATTTCCACAAGCAGTGTCTAAATCAGTATAAAATAATCCTGACCCCCAGAAATTTCAATTCCTTTTAGAGTGCCACACATTCAGATCTTGTCCCTTGGTTTAGCACGCAAGCAAATTTACATTACTGTATAATTCTCCTTCTAACTTTTACAGCTTTGGGTGACTCACCTTGCATCAGCATAGAAGCATTATGCTCATTCTGATTGTCCAGTGTCTGTTTACCTACTCTGGCTACCCAATACAAATACGAAAGGACCACCTTTGTGAGCCAGTATGGGCAGCATCGCCAGCGCTCAAATGCAATGTTTTGTTTTTCTCTGATCTTGTGAAAGTACTTCTCAAGAACATTGAAAACAAATGTTCACATCCAGGCATTACTCATGGCTGATCCTGAGTTACCTCAGGTGCTAAAATAGCTCTGTTGTAGTGGAACAGACTCAAGTTTTTCGTCAGAATCAGCTAGGTTGAACCCTGGGTTTTGTCCACGTAGCCTGTGACTTGAGGAAAGTTACTTCATCTCTTTATTCCTAAAATTTCTTATGTGTAAAATGGAGGAATGATAATACCTATCTCAGATTTTTCCTCTGAGGATGAGTATTGCGCACAATGCAACCAGTATCTCTGGAACATGGAACCCAAACAAGAAATAGTTTCTTGTAGAAGTTACAGTATATAAGTAGGGTCCATAATCTGAAAGTGAAAGAAACTGTAATCTGTTTAGCAACTAGCAGGGGTCATGGCCTCCATTATTTATGTTGTGTACATGATCTAATTTTTTTTTCATCCACATAATAACCTTACAAGTTAACTGTATACAACCTTATAGCTGGGAAAATATGGGTCTCTGAAAGGTGAAACAACTTGCCCAATGTGAAATGGTTCATAAGTAGCAAGGATGGGAAAGTTATAGAATTAGCAACAAAGTCCCTGATAAGAATTAAGTACCAGAGGTGAATGATAACAGGAATGAATGTGCTTTCTTATCTCTTGTGCAGCCTGCCATGTATGGTGAACCAGTGCTTTCACAGTGTGTGTTTTCTATGAGAAGTAGGCTGAGATTTTAAAGGGTGACTTGCTTGTGGGTTTGAAGCTGATCAGTGGGGTGATTTATTAGAAAATATTCTTTTCTATGCATACAAAATGTCAATATAATGTGAAAATAAGACATTGGTGATCTTACCGCATCCACTTTCATGATCATGTCTAACTTTTTGCCATTAGCAAATAGCCTGTTAAAAGAAGCTGATAAGTGGATGTGTACTTGCACACTGAAGTACTTGCAGTTCCCAAATCGTGCCAAGCTCAGTCAGATCTCCCCCTCTGCATATGGCTCACATCTGTGACTTCTCCTTGGAAAGACCTTTCTCACTTATTTGCTTAGCTAAGACATTTGTACTTCAACACCAGCATCAACTCCCCTTAGAAATGTTCCTTGGAACACTATCCCACCCCTCCCCACCAAACCACCTCCTAATGGTATGAAACAGGTCCAGTGCCTTTCTCACAGCATATTTCTTTATGATAACAATAAATTTTGTGTGATTTAATGGATTTTGCTGTTTGAGGACAGGGGATATAGGAGCTCAATAGAGATTTATTAAAATATGTTTGGGGAAGATGGGAGGATGACCCATTAGAACTAAAAGCAGCTAAGAGTATTTTAGTTTTAGACCTACTAACATGGGCTGGACTATTAAGTCCAATGATCTTGAACTACATTCTGTAGTGAACACTGTGTTTCGCCCAGATCTCTTCAGATCTGTTTTCCCTTTCTGTGTGACACTCCCCCAGTTTATTGTTCTTGTGTTTCTAAAGGCCCCCACCTGCCCTTCTTCAGTGACTATGTAAGGGCTACTTTGCTTGCATTACCAGAGATGAAAATATGTGAAGTTAGAGTTGCTCTCATCTGCCGGCAGCAGAGCCCTTAGCAGAGCTAGACTGGAAGCTGGAGCAGAGTGGAAAAGCCCAGCTCCCTTGCCTACAGTCAGGACCAGATGTTAGGGGATCAACCTGAGGCTGAGACTTCCTGAAACCACCTCTTTACCTCTTTTCCTTCCTTGTCCTTGGGAGACGACTGTGTTCCTGGTTTCTCCCAGGAAGATGTCAGTATAAATTATTTGCACATGAAAACACATCTCAATGTCCACTTATGGGAAAACTCTATCTTGAAGACATTAAATGCCTATTTAAATGTATTGTTTATTTTATCAAACTAATTCTCAAATAAGACAACAATGAAAGGCAACAGTGACCATTCCTCCTTCCCCATTCCCCACTTGTGGACACAATGACTCTCTCTTTGTTTTAGGCTTAACTTTATGGCATTTTCTTTCACATCACAAAATAATTATTGCTCTTACTTTATTAATTATTGCTCTTACATCAGAGTTAGATGCTGTTTACTTCCGATGAGGAAATAGTTCACATGTTAATATGTGACCTTCCTATGCAGGGCCTTCCTCTCTTTCCTACCAAGTGGGTTCTGTTGTTGTTTTGTTTGTTTTAAATTCATAGTTCTATGTTGGTCTGCACCTTCTAGCAATGTGCTTAAACGTCTGTCCTTTATCTCCTGAAAATGTTTGACATTTCCATTCATAGAATCGCCTTTTTTCAAGAGAAATCCCTCCCAAACTTTTTCTTCTGCTCTAATAGAAGCTTCCTGGCTGGAACTCTCATCATAAGATTTACTTTTCTTTCTCTCTGGAGTCTATGTATTCCTTTTAATTAGATACATTTCTTACCTTGCTAAAATATATCCTTGAATAATTTCCTAAGTGTGAGTGAAGGTAATTCCTTGAGTCTTTTCATGATGAAAATGTCTTTATTCTGTCTTCTCACTTTATAGTAGTCTTCCAAAGTATTGTAGTCTAGGTTGAAAAATCTCTTTCCCTCATAATTCCAAAGGTATTTTTTCAATGTTGCTAAGAAAAAGGCTGAGGCCACTCTATATTTCATACCTTTGTGACTGAACTATTTTTTTTTCATTGCTTTTGGACACTTTTAGGGCCTTCACTTTATCCTCCACAATCTGCAATGTAAAATTGATACATCCAGATTTCTGATTTTATTTTCATAAGTCTTGTGTGGTACTCTTTCTCTAAGTTTCATTTGAATGCCCTATAGCCTTCCTGGTGTGGAAAATTTTCTCAAATTGTTTCTTTACTGATTTTCTTCTTCCTCATTTTTTTTTTTCTATTCTCCCTTTCTGGAACTTTTATTGGTTTCTCATCTGGTCCTCTTGTTTCTTATCTCTTTTCTCATTTTCTATATAATCTTTTGTTCTATGCTCAGAGATATTTCTTGACCTTAGTCTTCTGTCTCGTTTATTATATGTTCTATTTTTAATGCTACTTTTAATGTCTAGTTCTGTGATTTTTCTGTTTCACAAGATCCTGTTTCTCTCTCCATATAAAATGCATACATTTTTCTGAAGCTATTTTTTTTAAGTTCCTTTTCCTTCATTCTATTTCATATCAGAGCCTTTCAAATTTCTTGAAAGGTCTGTGGGTCCTTTACTTTGGACTGTTGTGTGTGTGGAACAAAAGCAAGGCCAGGTTGCTCACTCTTCATAGATAGGCTGTTGATAGGCAGGCTGTGGTCCTGGGAAAGCTCTTAACGTCAGATTAGGTAGAGCTCTCCTCAGGGGTCTTTTTTTGCCCCAGATGTTAAATACCTGTCTGTGCAGAAGGACATTTTGTCTGGACATAGATACCACACTGCCAGGAGCGTTCTGTGTGCTCACCAGGAATGAACTGTTCCCACCTACTTGTGTTCTATTAGACCCATGATTTAGGAGTGGATGCTCATAACAGCCCACATTTTAGCCCGATTTCTAAATGTGAATTCTAAAGGTCACATTCGAAATGTCAAGCTCTGCAACAGGCGAGCAACCTCTTTGGCTATATAGAGCCCAGTGCACATGGCCAAGTTTGAGTCTGCATCCGTAGATGTGTCTTCATGTCCTTTCCATGATCCAGTAATTGTTGAAATTTCCTGCCCATGGGTCACGTTTTTTCTCATTTTCCTTGTCACAGTTTATGCCATTTTATAAATTCTTTTTTTTTTCTTTTTGTAGAAGTCTGAGAGGGAGAAGAGATTATATGGTGTTACTTCTATCTGTCTTCTCTTACTCCTAGAAATTTACAATTTATCCCATTACCATTTTTACTCCTGTTGATTGTAATTTTGGTACTTAACTATTAACGTATAGTTGGATTGAATATTAGTTTACGGTACCTTGTGACAAGAACCTGGTTATGAGATTTGCATATTTCATGATTACATTTAATTATCCCATCGTTATAGGTATTGCTCTCTCTATTAAACAATCAAGGAAATGCAGATTCAAAAAGATATCTTTCAGAGCTTAAATTTGCAATTCAGTCCATCTAACTACAAAGGACATAGTCATTCTGTTATGTTAGGTTACAGGCTACTCTGTGCCTCCCAATAGGTTGGTTGGTTGGCCTGCAAATTTGTGCAAACTAAATGACATCATTTGTGAAATAATGAAGGGTATCTTTTGATTTAGGGTTTTTCTTGATGTTATTATAGTTTTCTATAGTGACGTTGCCTTTTCATATTTGACTTGGACTACATTTATATCGAATACCAACAGACTGGAAATATGTTTCTCTGTGAGAATCTTGCACCTCTGAAATGTAAGATAATATGCAAGATGGAACTACATTTAACTAACTTGAATATTCCAATTACTGATAACAGAACTCTATAGGGTGTCAGACACAAAGTATTAAAATGACTTTATACTTTTTTCTCATGATGTAAACTTACCAGAACACTACTAAGTGTCTTCTCAAGATTTATCTTGAAATGCGTTTATTTTGAATTTGTTTCCTAAAAACATTAACTTGTATAATAACTAAATAGCTGATTATATCAATTTATATCAATTCTATCCACCTTATTTTACTCCTAGAAATTTACAACTTCTCCCATTACCATTATTACTACTAGTGATTCTAATTTTGGTAATTAACTATTGGTACCAAACTGTTGGCACTTAACTATTTGGTACTTGTTTCAGTTAGTTTTTTAAAAGTTTATTTATTTATTTTGAGAGAACGCAAGTGAGAGATTGGGGAGGGGCAGAGAGAGAGTGAAAGAGAATCCCAGGCAGGCTCCACACTGTCAGCACACAGCCTGATATGGGGCTTGAACTCACGAACTGGGAGATCATAACATAAGCCTAAACTGAGAGCCAGACCCTTAACCGACTGAGTCACCCAGGCACCCCTTAGCTGGGTTTTCTTAACACTGGCCCATTTTCGGAGACTTGTACATACATGTGTAATTGTACTTATGAGCATTGAGCTGCAAAGTTAGAAGACAATTTCTGTCCTTCTTCGGATAGTCTGGATTCATGAGAAAGAGAAATAAAAGATAAGACTAATGGGGGCTATGCAAAATGATTTTTCTACTGTGAAAATTAAATCTAATTCCTTCCTAATTTTCCTTTCAAATTCTTAGCTGCGACCTTGTGGAACTCCTAATCTCTATAAATGTTCATATTTCTCATGTTTAAAATGAGAGCATTAAAATAGATCAATAGTTAAACATTTCTTTTCAAATCCTTTTTGTTGTTGTTGTTGTTGTTAAAAAAGATATACAGAAGTCCAGCTTTAAAAACCAACAAAAATCAGGCAAGAGCTGAGATTCTCTGGCTGAAGCCCTGTGAGGAGGAGTGAGGAGAAGCTGGGAGCTCTGCTTCTCCCAGGTGCTGCAGCCCAGCTGCAAGGGGCAGCTTCAGGGTGCCTCTCCTGGGCCTTTGGGTGCAAGAGAAAACTGCTCACATATATATTATCTAAGTGTACTTCAGTCTTGAAATGCATGTAACAGTATGGCACAGAATACTAAGCTTTGGAAAAGAGAGACCGGAGAGGGGGAAAAACCACTAATGGAAAATAGGGAAGTATGACAGTGATTGCTCATGTCTCATTTCCATGTTTGTTTCCTTTTGGAGTTTCCTGCAGCTAAATCTTCCTGTGTTCCTCATTATTGCATATAACCATTTGTATAAGATTTTCTAGGGCCAAGGAGTCTCTTACATTTTTTCATCATGACATAGATAACAATTTTTATACTTTTATAAGCCATTTCAGAAAAATTAAGTCAAATATCAGAAGCTCAAAGATCCGAATCCTTGGTCCCCCAAGAAGTCTATATATTTGGTTCCGAAATCACAGTCAAGATGAACTTCAACCCCATACCTATTTAGCAGTAGACTTTCCTAATCCACAAAAGCTTCTCACCTCTGATTTCCTTTTGCAGTTATTAGTTGAATCTACCTTAAATACACATTGCTTTATAAAGCAAGGTGTTGTTTTAAACTTTTTGGTTTCAGGTTTTATGACTTTCTCATTTGAATTTTATTCAGTATTGAGAAAGTAATGCCTTACACATAAAATGAGCTGAATCAATACCTGGCAATGGTGAAAGAAAAGGGGAAAGGATGTCATTATTGGCAATATAAGCTTCAGTATGGGATTTCTAACCTTTTGCCTTATATCTAGACCTACTTTGAACTCAGCAATATGATCTGGATCATGAAAAAATACCATGAAAAAGTATCAAAAGTCTGATAAGGACATATTTATTGATAAAATAAAATGATAAAGAATAAATTATGATAATTAAAGGTTGAACCCATCTATTTTTCTGGTGGGTGCCCTGAGCTATGATCACAGGTGAAGATAAGAATGGTGAAATTGTAAGCACTGTAATAAACATGAAGCGATATGTTATTTGAAATTGTAGTGATTATTTTCAAAGTTGTCTTGTATGAAAATCTTATTTTAAGTTCACATGAGACATTTTGTAAAACAGTGTTGAGTGTTTAAAAGTTGCATTTCATTGAGCATGAAAATACACGTTTCATATGATATGGTAGTGTGCTGGGTTGAGTCTTTTGGGATCAAAGATCAAAGGAGGCACAAATCTGTTAAATGAAAAATGCAATAAAGCCTCAGTATAAATCTGAATATATCTTGATACACTTCATAAGTTCTGAGTCTTTTTGGGATGTAAGAATTTTTCCAGTCTCTCAAAAATTCATGTTGCAGAAGGTAATTTTATCCAAATCATAAATCCCTACATCAACGTTTTAGAGTTCCCAATTATCCAAATATTCATTCCTCCAGAGATAATATCATGCAGTTGGTAAATGTTCAAAAGAATCCAATTTTAAAAGTTGCCTCTTAGAAGGTGACAAAATACTAGGTATAACATCTAATATCAATCATATCTTGATGCCAAAACAATGATGATTCAGAGCATTATGCACACTCAAGGATGAGCATCTCAAATCATATACCATAAAATGTATCATTAAGGTTTGTATTTTTCAGGAGAATGTCAGCCATTCTCTGGGTCTATATCGTCGTAATAAGCTTGCCAGGGAGCTGCAAACTGAAACAGAAAATCCAGGGAAAGAAATAAGATTTTCTACGATTGTATTTTGTTACAAATTGAGCACTAAAAATGAGAGGTTATTTTTTTTTCTTAGTCTCTTGGATGTTTCCTGAAAATGCAAATAAAATGTCAGGCTTTCTGCTCTCACCTAGTATTTTACACCACTCTTCTCCATGACTAGAAGAAAGGGACCCCCGCCACAAGTGTCAAAGCTCATTCTGTTGTTTTCACTTCCAGGTATAGGATGTTAGAATGATCATAAGCCTAAGCTGGGTATCTCCTTAGAGAGAACAACCCCAAATTAATGCCTACCTTATCCTTCCTGTCTGCACCAGTGGGAATGTTCTCTTAGAGAGAAATCTTCTCCATTTCACTGTGGGTCTCAAGAGTTCCTGGACGAAAAAGTGTTTCTTGGAAAAATACTAAGGATCCTAGGAATCATGAAAAACACTGTGTAACAATTTGCTGCCTTTCACATTTCTATCAATTCAGTCTATATTATGGGTTATCTATTATGGACTGCAGTTGTTGTTCTACATCTTTTCACCATGGTCACTATTTTGTCCTGACACTAACGTGAATCAGCTTCTTTCTGTCTTCCTTTATTAAGTGTTGTGAGCATTCAGAAGAGGAAAAGATTGCTTCCAGAGGGAAGAAACTTCATCTTTTCAAAAGGCGGCACTAAATCTCCTATTGTATGTTAGACAGTAAGGGTACAAATACGAACAAGTTGTATCTTTTCCTTCAGAAGCACTCAGTCCAGATGGAATCAAGGAAGAGTTAAGTAAGAGATAGCATTTGAGCTGAATCTAAAAAGATGGTGTATGCTTCCTAGGGCTTCTATAAAAAAATACCATAAACTTAGAGGCTAAAAACAATAGTAATGTATTCCCTCACAATTCAGGCTAAAAGTCCAAAATTTGTTGGCAAAGTTGG
Organism: Leopardus geoffroyi; assembly: GCF_018350155.1. NCBI lineage: Eukaryota > Metazoa > Chordata > Mammalia > Carnivora > Felidae > Leopardus > Leopardus geoffroyi. The sequence continues at coordinate 121,797,786 of NC_059328.1, read as the reverse complement.
TTCCTTCCTGGGGGCTCAGAGGTAGAATCTGCCCCTTGCCTGTCTCCTGCCTTCTAGTGATTGCTGGCATTCCTTGGTGTTCCTTGGCTTTTGGCATCATGACTTCAATTTCTGTCCCAACCTGTGTCTATCTCTTTTTCTTCTCTTCTTGTGAGGATGCCAGTCATATTGGGTTAAGGGCCTACCCTACTCCAGTATGAGCTCATCTTAACTAATTACATCTGTGATGACATTATTTCCAAATAAGGTCACATTCTGAGATTCTGGGAAGGACCTGAATCGAGGAGGGAAACTATTTAACCCAATATTGATGGATAAGATTATGTAACTAGAAATAAAAGAGTTTTTATTTAATTCTCTTTTTCAACAAGCATTTGAGTGACTCTCTTGGTCTAGGTATAATGATAAAGTCTGAAAGTATAGGGAATAGGTGTGTTCACTATAGTCAATGAAGAAGGAAAGGCATACATTTTCCCTAGATATCTGTAGGGTATGGGTGATTTTTCAGCAATGTTCTGCACACTGGAGGGAAATCCTTCACCTTACAAATTGAGACTGAGTGTGGAAGGGATTCCCAACCTCTGGGCTGCACTTGCCTGGAATTTAGCCTCTGTGAAACATAGCTGGGAGATGAAAAAGGCTAGCATTGGCCCTTCCTAGAAAGCTACTATAGCCCTTACCTGGGAGTTTGGGGGAGAGGGATTAGTCTTTTTGGTCTCACCCACTCAGAGTGGAGCTCTCCCCTGCTCAGCTGGGGATTGGGAGGAGGGAGAGAGCAAGAGAGTCATCATGCAATCTTTATTGAGATTTAGATTTTCTTGAATAAATGTTTTATTTGCTGTATGTCCTAAGGGCAGTTTTCAGAGACTTTAAAAGGTTGATTTTGGGGTGTCTGGGGTCTCAGTTGGTTTAGCATGAGACTCTTGACCTCGGCTCAGGTCATGACCTCATGGTTCCTGAGTTCAAACCAGACATCAGACCCTGCTGTGGGCACAGAGCCAGCTTCAGATCCTCTATCCCCCTCTATCTCTGCCCCTACCCTGCTCGCGCTTCCTCTCTGTCTCTGTCTCTGTCTCTCTCTCTCTCTCTCAAAAATAAATAAACATTAAATTTTTTTAAAGGTTGATTTTTTGTTTTGTTTTATAATATTCACTAGTTGTAGTTGTTTCACTGGCAAGTGTGTCTGCAGAGCTCCTTATAAGGTCCATTCAGAAGTGGAATCTGCAGATAACTGTATATCCCTTTGCAGGTCTCCACCTCTGTCTCACTTGGGAATGACTACAAGAAACCATAATGACAAAGCAGAGTAGGTAATGTGACCTGGGCCATGCGTGGCACTCTTGGAGTGTAAAAGAAAGGTAGCCCCTAGGATTTACTGAAAAACTGATGATCTAAACTGGGATTTTATTTGTATCACATATCACTCTGTTACCTGATTTTTTTAGTGTTTTTTTTTTTCATATTATTACTTCAAATCTAATGTAAGCTTGTTGAGTGTTGGGACTATCTCACACCAGCAAGTGCAAATGTACGTGGCACACTGCGGAAACACGATAAATAATTATTGACTTATGACTAGTGTGGATGTAATTAAAAAGGGGAAAAGCAAGCAGGTTTGAAATCTAGTTCAAACATAAATTTCAAAGAACTTGCTGATATATGTTCTAAGAAGAGTCAGAAAGAGAGTTGTCAAGGAACTAGGTCAAGTGGCAGTATTCACAGAAATGGGGAACACAGGCAGCCCTTCAGCCCTGTCATTGAAGACACAGGACTCTGAGTTCAAATACTTAGATCTATGTCTTTGTGTCCTATTTCCACATCTGAAGGTACATTGACTGGAGATACCATCTTTAAGATTCTTTAAAATGTTAAGATTCTGTCACTGAGTTAATGCTTATTTGTTTAAAGGAAAATGGGTTGTCATTAGCTTTCTTGGATTAAAATATTTTGACAATAGAGACAAGTGCTCAGTTTAAGGCCACAGCTGTCTTTAATTAATTAGTGAGGAAATCAAAGGGTTATGTACCCAGAGCCTAAATACCCCTAATTAGGATAGTCTTTATTTTTAAGGGAGGGTGTAAAAATCAAGCCTGTATAATTGGAATTATTTGTCATCCTCTTTAGAAAACCTCCTTAGAAAATCCCCTTTTCATAATAATTGTTCAAAACGTTGTTGTTGTAGTTGTTGTTGTTATTTTGTTATTGTGATTTCTTTGCTATCTCTTTAATAAACTTTGGGGAAGAAGAAAAGATGTCTGTCATCTTGAGCCAGAAGCCTATGTGCATTTTTGAATACCTCAACTTGTCACAGATTTGAAAAATGTTCATGTGTAAGTTTTGTTGCAACCATGTGACAAGGAACTTTGGAAAACCTACCATAAATTCTTGTCCAACAGTCTTGCTTGTTTAAAATACCTTCATGTGTTTGTTTGTTTGTTTGTTCTACAACTTAATGTGTTTTTTTTTTTAATTGAAAAATAGTTGGCACACAGTGTTACTTTAATTTCAGGTGTATATTCATATGATTTTTATATGCTGGTTGTTACAGATGCTAATCTTCAAATGATCAATAATATTTTTCCATCAACTATCAGTAATAGGTGCTGAAAACGTAGCAGGTGAGGCAGCCTGGTGAGCATTAAGGAGATCAGGACCAGGCAGTGGCGGGTGTGTGTTTCTGATTATGCAACACTGGGGAATTCATTTCTCACTGACCCTAAGTTTTCTTATCTATAAATGGAATTTGGCTAGGTGGTTTCAGACTTTTTTCAGATCTGACGTTTTATGATTTCATATTTCTAAGATACTAATAATTTCTAGTCAATGCTGGTCCCATAATAAGAAAAGTGATTGCATTATAACAGACACCCAGAATGGTTCACATTTTAGCTGATTTTCTGTGGCGAGACAAAATCCTATAGCTGTCACAGAAGGAGGATGTTAGCACCTTCTGTCTTCAAACTAGTTTTACTCTGCTATAACTCTTTTAAAATAGATATCTTTTGCACAGTTTATTACATAAATTTCAAAGACCATGCATATTTTATTCTATATATGCAAAGTCACTGAAATGGATCACACAAGTTAAATCTAGTCTTAAATTTTTTTACCCTATCTCATTATTCATAATAAAATCCAGATGCTTTAACATTAGATATAGAATTCTGTTTGATCACTTACAACCATGTTTGTCCCTATTGATTTTCTCCCTTAACATTTCATCCTGCCCATGCTGAAGCCACACTGAAATGCTTGAAATTCTCCAAATTGTCGGCACTTTCAAATGTGTGCCTTAGTACACACTGGTCACTATTAGCAATGCAGTTTTTCACCTTCTTAATCAGATCATTCCTTACTAAGTGTTTAAGACATTGCTTTTAGGAAATGTTCCTGTCTATAACTCAAATTTACCATTAGCTGGACTGAGGTCTTTCTTTTGTGTTCTGTAGTATACTGCATTACCTCTATAAAAGAACTCCATATCTACCTCTGTAAAAGAGTTCCAGAGGAACATGAATTGTATTTGTATACCTTACATCCCCAGTATTTAATAAAAAGCCTGATCTAACGGTAGATCATTAGTATATGTTTATTGCATGGATCAAAGTAAAGACTTCTGGTTCCCCTTCCTACTACCCCTTTTTCTGTCTTCCTCAGAGTATGACAGAGAAGCAGGTACCCAGTGAAAGGAAAATACTTTTCTCTGTACTACTCATTTCCATACTACTATTGCTACTACTAATAATAATCATAACAACATGTTGATTGAATGTTTATGCTTATTAGAATTGGTCCTTGTGCTTCTCTAGCACCTTCTGTCTCCAAGAAGTTTTCTTTAACTTACTCATATCAATCTGCTTGACGCTCTTTGTATTTCCCTTCAAGGAGCAGTCTCTCACTCTTCATATAGGAAAATAGAATTCATTTATTTTATTTGTTTTTTATTTTTATTTAAAAAATGTTAACGTTTATTTTTGAGAGACACAGAGATACAGAGCGCAAGAGGGGAGGGGCAGAGAGAGAGGGAGACAGAATAGGAAGCAGCCTGCAGGCTCTAAGCTGTTAGCACAGAGCCTGACGTGGGGCTTGGGGCTCGAAATCACGAACCGCAAGTTCATGACCTTAGCCGAAGTCGGACACTGAAGGGACTCAGCCACCCAGGCACCCCTATAATTTATTTATTTTTTAAAGCATGAGTAAGGTATAACCGAAATGCAGTGAGTTGCAGCTATTTAAGGTTTAAAATTTGATAAATTTTGATGTATATGTGCGAAGCCACTAGCACAATTAAGGTAATGGACATATCCATCTCCCCCAAAGGTAAAAAAAAAATTATATAAATATATATGGGATGCTGGTGACAAATATTATTCCCTTTTAAAAATATTGATAAAGAGAATGAGATTGGGCCATCTATTTGGGCATTAACCATGATGGCTATGATGACATACTGCCTGGGGACACTCACTAACAGTCTAACATAAGAAAATGAGTTAATCTCTGGGAATCCATTGACTCATATATAATATCTATATAATAATTGTACTTACCTTAAACTTATAATGAGGACTAAATGAAATGTTGCATTCAGAGTTCACCACCATGGAAAGTATTTAACACTATGCAAGACACTTAGTGATTACCCCCAAACATGCTAAATAAAAGAATAAAAGGGAAAAAATGAAGTAGGCCACTTAGCAGAAAAAAACAGATTGCCCCAACAAATGACTACTCCCGAAAATCCTGTCTGATCCCACTCAGGTGCTGTAGCAAAGAGTCTCATTTTTAACTGAGTTTCTTTTTGTTAGCCAAAGATGAAAACTTAATAGAGACATGATTGTACTTTTTTGTTTTTTTGTTTCTTAATTTATTCTGATCACGGCTGGTACATACTGGACCTACCTTACCTAAAATTAAAACCTGTATGACTTCTGACACTGTCTTCAATTTCCTTATTGAAAGAATTACAAATAATGTAAAATTTTAAATCTTTTTGCTTCAGAATTAAGTCCTTGAGTGAAATTTTTGCTTCCACTAATGTAATATAGTAGAATGTGTGAGTTTGTATTGCATTATATACAGGAGACTTCCTTTATTTTGATGTCCTTTATCTTTAGAGAGCTGTCTACAACCTTGATGTTTATATACCAGACGGCTAAGTGGTTTCCCTGAGTTGTTTGTACCATTTTATTCCTTGAACATTTTTGTGGGCGGTTTTCAATGGACTGCATTTAATGGTACATAAAGCTCTGAGGGAGGAGAAAGTAATTTGATAAATAAAAAGCAACTGATGCTGTCTTTCCTCAACCCAGGTATTCACTGTCCTTCAATGTAGATGTGGTGAACAGAATTGTAAAATCACCTAACAGACACTCTGATTTGTCATGACAGTTGAGAGCAGATGTGATGAGAAGGAAAGCAAAAAAATAATTTTTGAAGGAGTAGAAATTCAGATAAGGCCATTGGAGGATGAATTGAATCCAGGGAGGGCTAAGAATTGAATGTGGCCTGCAGTGATGTCTTGTATTAAATATAATAGATGAGTAGATGCCAAATTATTAAACAGAACCATATATAGGTGATGAAATTATGGGTGATATTTTTTCTTCCTTGGAAATTACTGTATTTTCAGTGTCCTTTCAAAATAAGGATGTATTATTTGTGAAATCATAAAAAAATAAAAAATAATAGATAACCTTTTGCTTAAAAACTTTAGATTTAAAAAAACTTAAATTTTTGCTAAAAAATTTCACACCCAATTTAACTTAAAAGTAAATCAGTCCTTAATTCTACAGAAAAAAAAAAAAAAAAAAAACAAAACAAAAAAACAGCAAATGACAGAGATCAAAAAGAAGCCCTTTCCTATTTTGGTAACTGCAAGGACTTATTAGACTACATTATCTGATAATTTCTAGTCTGTAAAGGACATTGAGAGGTCATCCACTTCATTTCCTTATCACACAAGATGCCTCTGAAATTATCCAAGAAAGATTAGAACCCATCCTATTTTAGACCTTTTGAGAAGTTTCCATGTCTTCCTTTGCTGGTGCTTTTCAGCACTTAATAATGTTTTGCTGATAGAATATTTAAATTTTTATATTTAATGGTGGCTTAATGAAAAGTTATGAAGGAATGACTGCTTTTTAAAACCAGACAATACTCATCACTGACGTGTGATCTCGTAATTGTTTTATCCTTCTCCAGAATCAAGTAAAATTACTAAAAAATACTAAATCATTTCTGTCTCCTTAAAAAACAGACTTTCTGGGATGCCTGGGTGGCTCAGTCAGTTAAGTGTCCCGACTCTTGATTTCGGTTCAGGTCATGATCTCACGGTTCATGAGTTCGAGTCCCACGTCAGGCTCTGTGCTGATGGTGTGGAGTCTGCTTGGGACTCTCTCTCTCTTTCTCTCTCTCTCTCTCTCTCTCTCTCTCTCTCTTTCCATCTCTCTCTGTCTCTGTCTCTCCATCTTTCTTTCTCTATCTCTTTCTCTCTCTCAGATATAAATAAACTTAAAAAAATCAGTCTTTCTTCTCTGATTGAAGTTTCACCTCTCTGGGAGCACTTGCTTCCACAGGGTGGACATCTTCCTTGGGAGCAGGAGGTGAACCCATGTGGCGAGAGCAGCCGGATATACCAAGGTCGTGCCAGACTCTGTACTAGGCTCTTTTGGTATGATCTTTAGTTCTCCAATCATACCCTTCTACATATATTTTTAACCCGACTCTACAAACTACTGAGACAAGCACCAATGTGATCATAGATTTCCTTTGTATGAAATACTTCCATAGTTCCTTATGGTCAAAGGAAAGTAAAAAGGTGTTAGTTGACTCATCAGCCTAATGCATGAGGCCTTTCTCAGACTTCTCTTGGTGCTCAGAGGGCTTCTCATCTATGAGGACTTTCTCAGTTGCTACTTCTGCCCACAACGTTCTTTCTTATCTGAAACTTTCAAAAGTTATGCATCTTTCCACATTCAGCAAAATGCTACCTCTTCAGTGGAGCCTTCATTGGGAATAGGGAGCATATTCCCTAACATCCTGAAAATTCCTTCATTGGGGCCACTTCATCAGCATATAATTCTAATTTATATTCTGTAACTATAAAACTCAGCTATTTGTTTGAGGACTGAGCCTATCAAATGTATACTTATAACTTTAGGGGCGTATACATATAAGATGTTTAATAGATGTTTGTTGAATAAATGACATGAGAAAGAAAAATAGCTCCTGAGAGCTCAGGGTAGCCTGGAACTTAGAGAAAAACCTTGGTGTTTTTCTATTGGGCATAATCTCACACAGCACTAATCTCAGACAAGGCCCCACAGTGCCTGATGAATCAAGGCAAAAACATGGTATTACCCAAACCACAAAAATAGACCAGTATCCTCTATCTTGGCTAATATGATTCATTGATGTTTCTTTTTTCAATCATAGCTTTAGCCTCTCTTTGCTCTCCTTGTTTTCTAGGTAAAAATTATTAATACACCCAACATGGAATAACCTCAATTCTTAACAGCATTCTATATAGAGCTGCTTCTTTGAATTTTTTTCACAATCACCTAACATAAGCCCAATTCCTATTCTAAGTCCTCTCCAACACCCTCTAATGAGATGTCCCTTCATTTTCCCATTATCCAGTTACCTCTGTGTTCCTGCAGGTCTTTGGTTAAAGACTTGAAGAGAATGAATGAATGAATGAATGAATGAACGGCAACTCTTATTTATATTAGACTAAAATTTCTGTGTATTCAGGGATGTCATGTTTTCCCTCCATCTCAAATGTCTAGATTTAAATAGTCACAAAACAAATGTGGGATGAATGAAATAGCCTTGACTCTCTCACTGCCTTGGTTTCTGCACCCCCCCTTCTCTGCTGGGATCACTTTGTGGGAGATTCAACCTCTACCATTGCCACTGTCGACTCCCCCCTGCCCCAGCACTGAGAATCCACACTAGGAATTTCTATCTTCATTTATACCAAAGTCTTCTCAAGTCTAAGTTACAAGCTCTGAAGGCCTTTTTATTTTGCTTTTACTTGGCCAATATCCAAGAATGTCATTTGGCCTCACAGTTTTTTGGTCAAGGTATTCCTGTTTAAGTGTAATTTTAAGACCCTCAGTTCTTACATTTTGGCTGATGAGAAAATATCCCTTTTATCACCAGCTGCCTCACTTAGTATTTCACACTCTTCACAATATTGAAAAAACCTGAATATTTGCAGGTACAGACTAAGCACCTGATTTGCTACTCATTTAGGAAAGCTAGTATCTAAGTCCTTTAGGGAGGAATTCTTCTTAGGACAGACCATTTGGGAAAAGTATTTATTTCAAGCATACATAAAGTTCTAAATGGCTCCCTATTACCAATATTTTATCAGGACATACAAAGCCCTCTGTGAATGGGCCCCTTCTATTAGCCCCTCTCATAATTATGAGAGATACAATTAACATTAAGTTGCATGGTTAAGTTCAATTATTGTGTTTGGAAACAAAAGGGTAGATTTAGGTTATAAAAAATTGGCTTGAAATAAAAGGAAAGAAATGTCCAAAAGTACAAGTATGATGTATTATATGCCCATTTAGCAACTACTGATACCTATTAACATAGGTCTGTGTTTTGGTTTATGTTTTCCTTTTTGATAATTTGGATCTCAGCAGCCTAATATGCTCTTCATGTACTCAAGGGAAAAAACAAACAAAAGATAGCAAACCACATCCTACATGATGATGGCAGGCTAATACCAAGAAATGGATATAGAGGCTTAAGAATATGAAATTGTGGCCTGTAGCCTCCCCGTCTCTCCCGCAATACTCTACCCAAGGATCCCCCCCGGCTTGTCTGCCCGCTGTGGCTGGCAAGGAAGCAGCATTTGATGAGGCAGAGGAAGAAGGTGTGATCAACGAAGAGTACAAAGTATGGAAAAGAAACTCACACCTTTTCTTTACGATTTGGGGGCGACCCATGCTCTGGAGTGGCCTAGCCTAACTGCACAGTGACTTCCAGATGTAACCAGACCAGAAGGGAAAGACTTCAGCATTCATTGACTTGTCCTAGGAACACACATGTCAGATGAGCAAAACCACCTTGTGATAGCCAGGGTGCATCTCCCTAACCATGATGCTTCCCACTATGACAGTGAGAAAGGAGAATTTGGAGGTTTGGGTTCAGTTAGTGGAAAAATTGAAATAGAAATCAAGATCAACCAGGAAGGAGAAGTAGACAGGGTACACTATATTCCCCAGAACCCTTGCATCATTGTAACAAAGACTGCATTCAGTGATATTCTTGGTTTTGACCATACAAAACATCCTTCCATAGCAGACCCTTCTGGAGAGTGCAACCGAGACTTGCATCTCCGTGGACATCAGAAGGAAGGCTATGGGCTCTTTTGGAACCCAAGTCTCAGTGGACACTTACTTAGTGCTTCAGATGAACTTACCATCTGCCTCTGGGACATCAGTCCTGTTCCAAAGGAAGTTGTGGATGCAAAGACCATCTTTACAGGGCATAGTAATAGTATGCAGTAGCAGAAGATGTTTCTTGGCATCTGCTCCATGAGTCTCTGTTTGGGTCAGTTGCTCATGATCAGAAACTTATGATCTGGGATACTCGTTCAAACAGTACTTCTAAACCACGTCACTCAGTTGATGTTCACGCTGCCGAAGTGAACTGCCTGTCTTTCAGTCCTTACAGTGACTGCATTCTTGCCACAGGATCAGCCAACAAGACTGTTGCCTTGTGGGATCTAAGAAATCTGAAACTTAAGTTGCATTCCTTTGAATCACATAGGATGAAATATTCCAAGGTCAGTGGTCGCCTCACAATGGGACTATTTTGGCTTCCAGTGGTACCGATCTGAGACTGAATGTCTGGGATTTAAGTAAAATTGGAGAGGAACAATCCCCAGAAGATGCAAAGGACAGGCCAGCAGAATTGTTTATTCATGGCGATCACTCTGACAAGATATCTGATTTCTCCTGGAATCCTGATGAACCTTGGGTGATTTTTTCTGTATCAGAAGACAATATCATGCAGGTTTGGCAAATGACAGAGTACATTTATGATGATGCAGACCCTGAAGAAGTGGATCCAGAAGGGCAAGCATCATAGATATGTCTGTACTTCTTGTGATTTTAGACTCCCCCTTTTTTCCCTCTCAATCCTGACATTGATTTAACACTGGTTTTGAGACACAGACTGTGTTTGGTTATCCCTCTATGATAGGTACCATCAACACCCAAACAGAGGGTGTTTTCTAAATATGAACTGGGGGATTTGATTCAGTAAAACCACAGACTTATATTTAAGTTTTATTTAGGAATTTTCTAGTAACAAAGGTCTAAAGTAATCACAGAAAGGGGAATATTGTGTGTAGTTATTTTTCTTCTTAGGCTGTAAGTTTTTAGGCCCCAAGTTTTTCAGACTCCTTTAAGTAAAAGCTACAGTGAGGAAGGAATAGAGCCAAGTAAGGAGTTAGTCCTTGACCACTAGTTTGGTACCACCTCTATTTTGGGTGACCTGTTTCACCAGCAGGCCTGTTACTCTCCATGACTAACTGTGCAAGTGCTTATAATGGAATAAATTGCTTTTCTACATTAAAAAAGAATAAAATTGTGAATATTCTGCTCTTTCTAACCTACAGAATCGACCTATGGGTTCCATATAATTCAACCTAATAGCCTAATTTGAATTGGTGCAGGCAGGAATGGGAGATTCTAGATAAATACTGGGTGAAACCTGAGTTGTGTTAAAAGGTGACAAAAGAAAAGAGGTACTTTTTGTTCTGTGTGGTGTCTGAGTCCAGGCATTTATGTTTGACAACAACATGAGGTATACAGTAAGCCCCTGTTCCTAGTGGCCTGATGGTCAGCAGGGTAAGTAAATCACTAGCAACACTGACTTACATCCTCTGCCTGTTAGTGAGAATCAATAATACATCATCCCGACTGGAACTTTTGAGAGTAAGGGTGCACTGTTAATAACTACTTCAAGAAAATGCTCCCAGACCTGGACTGTCTGAGGCAAGTTCTCTAGGGTTACTCTGCTTTTCACAAACATCACTGCAAATGACCGATCATAAGACTTGTACTTGAGGCCTGTGGTCTACCTTCTTGTCATTCTTAGTGAGTTTAATTGGGGTGGACAGAGTAAGAGATCATATTATGATAACTTCTTAATTCTTGACCTTATCAGATACAAAACCTCTTTACATATTTTAATATTTCTTAATGGATAATAATACACATTTCAATACTTCTTTATCTTCCTAATATTCATTAAAAACTAGGGGCGCCTGGGTGGCTCAGTTAAGCGTCAGACTTCAGCTGAGGTCATTATCTCACAGTTCATGGGTTCAAACCCCACGTCAGGCTCTGTGCTGACAGTTCGGAGACTGGAACCTGCTTCAGATTCTGTGTCCCCCTCTTTTCCCTACCCCTCCCTTGCTCACACTCTGTCTCTCTCTTTCTCTCTCTCTCTCTGTCTCTCTCTCAAAAATGAATAATTGTTTGAAAAAAATAATAAAATAAAAATAAAAACTGCAACCCACCCATAAACACTATTCCAAAAAGCAATGTAATGCTTTTACTGAACTCTGAAAGAAAAACAAAAGAAAGCAATTCATACTAAAATATTATTCCATAAATAAATGCTTAGAATATCTGCACTACACAGTAAAGTGAAGGGACCACATATTTGCCACAATTTAGAAGAATAAGTTTGAGTTTAAGAAATGTAAAATAATATTCAGCTGAATAATATTATCCCTTTTTTACTTGACATTTAAAACAAAGGCCAAGTAAATACAATTTTTTTCTACACATAGAAAAACATTAAATACAATAGCTACAAAGGCAACATAATAAGGTTAATCATTTGGCGATTCAAATATCATGAGTGATGTTACAGTCAGTGATGTGATTATCCAGATTCATGAATAAAACCTTGATAGTATTCCTATAAATCATAAACAGGGACACCTGTTGGTTGACTCAGTTGGTTGAGCATCTGACTCTTGCTTACAGCTCAGGTCATGATCCCCGGGTAGTGGGATCAAGCCCCATGTCAGCCTCTGTGCTTAGCATTGAGCCTGCTTCAGATTCTGTCTCTCCCTCTGTCCCTCTCCTCTACTTTAAGCACTCTCTCGCTCTCTCTCTCTCTCTCTCTCTCTCCAATAAAAAAAAAAATCATGAACAATCTTACCTTAACATTATTGACTATTATAGTCCTGGAAATTTTAGTATGTATTAAATCCCTAAAAAATATTTTTGTTTATTTATTCATCAGAGCCAGTGTGGTTCTAGGTTCTGATATTTACAAATAAACTTTTTTCTACGGAGTGTGTGGTGGGACGATCACATTTGTGTGTAATGTAGCATATCATCCTTATGCAGAAGAGTCCCGCGCATTGCAGAGTATCTAGAACCCCTGGCGTTTGCCCATTGGATGCCATATATTCCTCTCAACTTTAATGACAATTAAATTTGGCTCCACAAGTTTCCAAATTCATGAATCCCACAATTTACCAAATACATTAACCTATGAACTCTCCTCGTTCCTTCTGGTCACCAAGGAAGAGTGAGATCACTGAAATAATGTGGTCAGAAAGGCACTGACCCTACATACTGTATGGAAGTTAACATTTATGTGGCATCAGTATAGCTCCAAAATTTAATCAGTTCAGTGGAAAATGTCAGAGAGACTAGCTGGTTTAGAATCCTTTCAGAAGAAAAGAAAAGCTGTAGTGACTAAACATTATAATTACTTTTGTGTACCACCAACCACTGAATCTGTGAGTCTGTTGTTACTGAATTATTTTTGCCATACTTCACAATCATATTGTAAGTATGAAGTTTTTGTTCCAGATGGAAGCCAACCTTTAGCAATGGAGTTTATAGGATCAAAACTGTGTGTGCACTTTTTAAAAACATAGTGTTAGATTTTGAGAGACTGCTCCCAAACTGTAGCCCAAATTTATACTCCCAAGTTTCTGAGGCAGCACACTTTGACTGTACGATTCAGCTACCTTACACTCCCAATTTTAAAAGACCACTGATGTTAACTTAGAATCTAAATGTGTATAAAATATATCAAGTCAGTCTACCTTACTTACAGTTTTTATAAAGCTATATACATAAAACATAATGCAGGCATCTTTACATTTATTTTACTTATTATTTAACACATTTTATATATGTTCAATGCAAAACTACTAATTTCAATCTATGTTTTAATTAAGTAGAGTAATTTTTCGGTCTTGTGAAAATGAAAAAATGGGTATCTTATGTTCAACAAATCAAAGGAAAAATGCTCAAAAGATCTTTTTCTGAGAGTATAAATGTCTGCAGCCTGCACATGCTTTGGCTTTCTATAAATTCTCATTCCCTTCCATGAACGCTGTCAGTCCATAATGACCTTGAGTGGTAATCCTCATTGGTAATCATCTCTAATTTTAGACCATATAGCCTGGCTCTTGTGATATGTATCAATAATGACACATGATTTCTGTCTCCTGGGATTCATTCATAAAACAATATCATCTATTTGGTTTATATTTTCAGATGGACCTTTGGTTTCCTAGGTGAGGTTAACTCTGACTCTCTCAGTTTGCTTTCTTGTGAAATTAAGGATAGCAATGACTATAAAACTCAGTTTTATCATTTAGCATCTGAAAAATGTGAGGAGCACATCACATTGAGAAAACAGAGGTGCATGTATGACAAAAACAATTTCATTAAAAAAAAACTTTAATGTTTATTTATTTTTGAGAGGGACAGACTGTGAGGAGGGAGGGGCAGAGAGAGAGGGAGGCACAGAATCTGAAGCAGGCTCCAGGCTCTGAGCTGTCAGCACAGAGACCAGCACGGGGCTTGAACTCAGGAAGAGTTGAGATCATGACTTGAGCTGAAGTCATATTCTTAACTGACTGAGCCACCCAGGTGCCCCAGAACAATTTTAAATGGCTAGTTTTATGGAGATATGGACATAACGTGAAGAAATATCCCTCACGACACTTACTTGGAAAACGTGAGTTTCCTTGTTTGGCCACATATTTGTAAAGTATTGATAGCTGACAGAAGTCCTTCATAACAGTGATCTTAATCTCATCTCGTAACCCTAAGAGATGCCAGTTTCTCTGTAGTTATACCAAGGAAAACTTTATTACATGTGCTCTCTTCGAGAGAAACAAAAGATTTATGGAAATGTTTCAATGGGACTATTAAAAGAAACCCTTAAAGACTCAGTGGACTATTTCTTTCCTAAAATAACAAAACACCATCTGTCAGACAGAATTTGTGTGGAGAGAGGATAATAACTTCATTTACTATATACACCAGGAGAACTGATAAATCTTCTTGAGGTCATGGATGTTTTTTGGAATAGTTTCAATTTAAATTTTATTTGTGAAGATGGCTGTCAGGAGGCATGTTGGAGGCAGTCAGTGATGTGTCATCATGATGCTGGCTGTTCACAACACAATGTGGTAGGAGAGAACGCTGAATGCATAAGACAAGAAAACTAGACCATAAGGCAAAGGCCAGAGAGACTGGAATCTCGAGTCAGTTTTGTTTAAGAGCCAAATGTTAGGGATATTTTATGGAAAAACATAGGGGAAAGAAATGAGGAGTGGTGGACAGATTAGGTTCAGTTTATCTCAGTCTTTGAGTTGCCTTCTAAACTCATGGTATTGGCAACATTGGCAAGTACAGCTTTTGATGATTTGTCTTCAGGGAGCTCAGTTCAAAAGCAGAGATACCGAACACAAATGAGAAAGGCAGTGGGCTAAATAATGGTGAGACTCAGCTAAATTTAATATAATCTCTATCATTGAGGTACTCATAAAATAGTGTGGAAGCCAGGCAACCCGAGCAGGTAATCCCAAGGGATAAATATAATTAGGTAGGTATATTAGTATTCTCCAGAGAAACAGAACCAGTAGGTGATAAATACATATATGTATGCATATATGTACAAGGAGAGTTGTTATAGGAATTGGCTTGGTGGAGGCCAGAAGTGCCATGATCTGCCATGTGCAAGCTAGAAAACCAGGGAAGGTGGTGATGAAATTCAGTCTGAGTCTGACCAGGGTATTTGAGTTTGAAAGCCAGCGAACCAAGAGCACCGATGTCCAAAGGCAGGAGAAGATAGACATCTCAGCTCAAGCAGAGAAACAGAATTCACACTTCCTCCACCTTCTATTCAGGCCCTCAAAGGATTGGATTATGCTACTTACATTGGGAAAGGACATCTGCTTACTGAATTCACCAATTCAAATACTAATCTCTTCCGTCAAAGACACACTCCGAAATAAAGTTTGGGGCACTTGCGTGGCTTAGTTGGTTAAGCACCAACTTTGGTTCAGGTTATGATCTCAGGATTCGTGAGTGCGAGCCACACATCAGGCTCTGTGCTGACAGCTCAGTGCCTGGAGCCTGTTTTGAATTGTGTGCCTCCCTCTTTCTCTTTCTCTCTCCCTGCTCTTCCCCCTCTTGCGCTCGCTCGCTGTCTCACTTTCTCTCTCAAAAATACAATAAACATTTTAAAAAAGAAAGAACGTTTTACCAGCTATCTAGGTATCCCTTGGCCAAATGAAGTTGACATAAAAAAAATTGTCACAGAGAATGAATGAAGGTGGACAGGCATTGTAGGCAGAGACAATGCCACAAGCAGGAACTCTACCTCCTCCTTCTTATCATCATGAGTGTCACCATCACAGGAGTACTAGCAATGCTAATAATAATAATAGTTTGTATGTAGCATTTACTTGTTAAGTACACACACACACACACACATATATATATATATATATATATAATATAATTTATATATATACCATATATATATTATATATATATATAATTTTATATAATTTTCTAAGCAAGTTAGAAGTTAGGGGAATTAGTATTTTTAATGAAATATACTGAAACTTAAAGATGCTAACTGATTAGGTTTGGATTTATTTAAATCTACACAGACTGACTCCAGAATATGAATTCAAAATCACAATATTATACTGTCTCATTTATGTATCATGTGTATGTGTGGGGACAGGTTGGGGGTAGAGGAGGGTGGCTAGCAATTTGCTGTAAGGTAGAGTACAGTGGGAGATAGGAGTGGAGTAGTTAGAGAGACAGCTCATACTGAACTTGTTGGGAAAACAAAACAAAACAAAAAGCAAAACAGGCTCAAAATTGAGTCATTTGCTTCCATACCAGCAAATGAAGACTTGATTGAAGTTTCAACCTCTCCCAGAAGGTTGCCCTTTAAACAGTCGGTCTGGAGTTTCCTGAGTAGTACTTGTAGCACAATTTGCATCATATAATGCCTGCCATCCCCTTCTCCCAAAAAAATGATGACCTTGCCTGAAACAATCCTTTCTGTTCTCCTGCTGAGAGTTTCCTTGCCACACTTTCCCTCTACCTATAACAACCTTCCATTTTGTACAACTCCTTAGAGCACCTGTCTGTTCACCAGAAGGGATGCTGCCCAGTTTGTGAATAATTGAATAAAACCAATTAAATCTTCACATTTGTTCAACTGAGTTTTTGTTTTTTAACAGATTTGGTGGCAGCAATGGGATCAAAGTGAACTCAGCATTTGGGGATGATGAGAGACATGAGCATGGGACCCTGCAAACACTTCTGAGTTCATGGTCTTTCTCACCATTTCCCAGGGCTGTTGGTAAGTTCCTCTTGGTTTGAGCTCTGCTCTATTTGGTTTACGCTTCTGGTCTAAATGGCTTTCCAATCCAGGGCTTGGTGGGTCAGCTTGAGCTGGCAGATGGTTCCATCAAGAATCTGATTCCCTAGCCTTTGGCTCAGTGGGGAATTCCCCAGTGTTTGGTATCCAGTCCACAGTCTCTGTTTGCTAATCCATGTTGGGAATTGTTGGTGGTTTTGACTGGAGTTGGACGGGGTCCAGTTTAAGAACTGGACTGGATCTGGTTTAGGCTGGATAGGGTCTAGTGGAAGCCTCATGTGAATAAAATTTGTTTAAATGGGATCCTTTATATCCAAAGAGTTGAGCACTCCACCTTCAACCTAAGATAATTCATATGTCAAAGAGACGCATTTTGGGGGTAGCATATTTTGCTTCCCTACAGTCCCAGAAGTTTCACAGTCCAAAAGTAAAGTTGGTAGATTGTTTCATCTTATTGAACGAGTCTCTTAGTCCAGACAGTAGATAGGTTCAGTTAAACTTATTTCAGGAGAAGGTGGTGGTATATTACCTAAGTAAGGCTTATGGTTCAAGTAACCACATATTAAATAAGAGTCATTTCCATGGAAATAAAAGTAAAACAGTGATTAATGAATGGAGCACATTATAGACCGGTTTCTGAGTTCTGAGGGTAGCCAGTCAAGAAGATTTCTAGATGTCAGGGTCAAAGGATCTTTTGTAGTTTGAATGTCTCTGATGATGTCATTGGGTGTTGACAGATAAACTTTCTGAGTGGCCCCACGTCAACTGGCACAAAGATTACCCATATTCAAGCTTTTGTGGTGATTTCTCTAGAGGTTATATCAACTTGTTCATATTCACTTTTCAGGGCTTCAGGGAAAAAGGCAGTTCTAGTTCTCATGACTCTAAGAAGGGTAGAAAAAAAATGAAAAATTTACTTTGGAGAGTTATATCCAGACATTGGAGAAAACTAGAAATCAGGATCTAGTTCAGTTTACAATGGACAACATGAGAATCTAATATCTGCAAAAATATGCTATTGAAACATCCTTTGTTTTCTCTTTACAATCACCCTCATTTCTATCAAAGATAGCCAACTTCAGACTACTTTGTAAAATAAGTCTAGTTTCAGTAAATTTGGCCTGATTGTTTGTATAAGTGTAGCAAGAATATTGATTAATCTCATAGGCTCTTTTAAGTCTGCTTTGCTGGAACTTTTTATAAGGAATCTACAGATTCAACTTTTAAGAACCTCACGAGGCTGAGAAGCCAAGTTAAGCATGTGCTATCAGGTTTTGTCTGCAGTGCTTATAGATCTGGGTTAATTCCTCTCTTCTGAGGTTCCTGTATCTGCCAGGACCTTCTTTACTCACCTGATAAAGCTGCTGGGAATCTTGTAAGCAAGGTATCAGGCCACTATATCCAAAGACCTTTCTGGGCTCCATAAAGCCAACCTTAGTTCTTTAAAGCCGTCTGGTCATACCTGAGTATATGCGTGTCTCTCTAAATATGACATTCCAATCAAAGCCTTGGTGATATGACCACTGTTTCCAATTGGGTCCTCTGACAAGGAAAACAGATTCTTATTGAACTTATGCAAATAAACATATTACCTTAAAAATAAGAATGTTCACTGACAATTTCTGAATTCTGGAGTTATCACGTAGGGAAAAAAAGATAATTGTTTCAGTTCTGCTTGCAAAGGTATAATGTACCCAATTGTGAATCATAGTTGACTTAAGAGAAGAAGTTTCCTGGTATCTTTGCACTGTTAACAAACAAAATTTGCAACTTTTAAAAACATTAATTTCTAGTAAAAACTAAGAAGTAAGCAATTGTGAACTGTGATACATCAGCATTCTTTAGACTGGCAAAGTTTTAGATACATTTCATAGTTTCCAGAAGTGTGTTTCTTCATAATACAGTCTTTCAATAAAGCGTAAAACATGTTTACTACCAGACTCAAGTTTATCTCAGCTTCTCTGAAATTAGAAAGCCAGAAGTTGGTAAATCTTTGTTGAGTAATTAGTATTTCATTATTTTACCTTATTTGGAAATGATCCAAGCTATTCAAGGAATTCCCATCATTTAATTTAGCAAAACTCTGAAGTTTCATATTACCAAAAACATTTTGGAAATTATTTTAAAGTATACATATCATAAAACATATATTTTGCTAAAAAGTTTACCTAAAAATTCTAATCATAATCACATCTGTTTATATCATTTGCTCCCAGCAATTATGTTTAGATTGCTCACAAAAACTTCAGGAGTTATTAGACAAAATAAATCATCATTCTAAGTTGTTGTTATTATTATTGTTATTGTTATTGCTAATAAATTTTGCAACAGAGATAACATGAACCTATTTGAGTAGTAAACCCAGGTAGAATAAAAAGTAAGACATGTCTGTTTTAAATTAACTTTGATACTATTTTCCCAGATCATGTGAACCTGAAATTTATTTTAACTAAGTTTCTATTTTATTTTTGAGAATGTTTATGAAGACTAAATTAATATAAGTGCTTAATTTTCCTTAAGCCACTTACATAGAGATATTTTATAAATTGACTTCAGCAATACCATGCTGAGGTAGAAAAATATAGTATCTGTAATGTACATGTGCATATAGACAAACAGAGGTCTTAGAGCTTCTGTTTTAAAATAATGTAAAACTCACTAATTTATAAATAGCTGAATAAATTAAATTTACTCAGATGGCCAAAGTTGTTTTACTATTTGTGGAAAGGAGTTTTAAGATTTGCATTTGTCCCTGAAAGTAATCTTAAGGAGGAGGGGCTATGATCTAAAGTTTGGGCAAGAGAGCACGTTTTGTAAGTCCTCTTTTCTTTTTATTCCTTTACTCTTAGGTGAGTGTGGCATTGTTTTAGATACCTCCTGGGATGTTTATATTTCAAAGACATGTAAGATTTGTATCTTCATGAGGCAGAGAAAGAATGCAAGTTCTTTCAAGAAGTACTTTGATTTCCTAAGGCCACTACTTTACAAACCTTTTGAGATAAATAAGGGATATTTTAGGATTTGTAAGAAGGAATGGATGGACTTTAGATTGCCTCTAGGGGCGCCTGGGTGGCGCAGTCGGTTAAGCGTCCGACTTCAGCCAGGTCACGATCTCGCGGTCCGTGAGTTCGAGCCCCGCGTCAGGCTCTGGGCTGATGGCTCAGAGCCTGGAGCCTGTTTCCGATTCTGTGTCTCCCTCTCTCTCTGCCCCTCCCCCGTTCATGCTCTGTCTCTCTCTGTCCCAAAAATAAATAAATGTTAAAAAAAAAAAAATTAAAAAAAAAAAAATAGATTGCCTCTAGAGTTGAATTTTTAAGATTTGTAAATCTCTAGAAAAGGAAAGTTGCTCTCATTTTTTTTCTTTTCTTCTTAAGTGCAGAACAATTGTACTTCCAATGTCCTGATTTTTTATATCTGCAAATATCTGAAGGCAAATAGAAAGGGGTCTAAGTGGACTTTGATTTTTGTTCTAAGTCTAATTTCTGTTCTTCTGTCTTATTAAGGGAGTCCATAAGGCTAACTGTTAAACCAATTTGACATTTTTCAGGATGACAGCATTCTGATTTTTTTTTCAAATAGAACCTATTTAAAGGATCATCTCTAGACATTGACAGGTAGGATCTTATTTCTCTCACTAGCAAGTCAAACCAGTAAGATTTAATGAGTTAACCATGGACTCAGTAGGCATCCCCAAAGGAGAGTGCAAATAATGAAGCCCTTATAAGGTCCAGAAATTCACTGCCAAAGTTAGCCTAGGTAAGCAAAGGACCTTCGTTATCAAAGGCATGGATGCCTCTAGTCACAGACCTGCTAGTCTATGAAACTGGCCAAGTGCTACTGGAATGGAACTTCTCCAGAACTAACAAGACAATGAAGGTTGAGACAGCAAAGGTCCCTTATGGCCCAGGATTCCTTTTGAAAACCTGCCCTGAGAGCTGGAAATGTTGAACAAACGATGCCAGTAAAAAGCCCAGGTTGTTAACTATGCTTTTGACCAACCAGCTTATTGGATTCATAGCCTATTTAGCTGTCCACCAGATGCATGCTGGTACCTGCACCCTCTGAATGGTGGAGAATAGGGAAAACATTCTCAGTGGTCATAAAGCCAAGTTCTCAAGACATAGGAAAGGATGAAAGGGAAACCTCATCCTCCTTTCTTTATATACACATATAATTAACAGTAGACTCAAAATGACACCTCAGAAGAATGGTCATGGGGTTAGGAATTGTGTGGTGTTTTACAATGTACCTTGTTGCATGGAAGTTCTCTTGGTGTTGGTGTGTGACCTAGTGTCAATATACCCCATTCTGTGACCAACTTATCCTAACGTGGGAGTCTTTGGGTTAGGTGGAAATGCTCTAACAGCTCTTAGGTGCTTGACCCATGCCCACCAATTTTGTGGCTTTGGCTTCCAAGATGCCCCTTAGTAACAGCCTTTACCTCATGTGCACTTTAAACCACAAAATAGTTAGTCTAAGCAGAAACCAGTCTGATGAGAACTACGAGCTCATCACTCTATGAGGCTGGCTCAAACAGCAGACCCATTAGGGCCTATGCCTGTGTTCTGCCCCATGTTTTTTTGTTTGTTTGTTCTTGTTTTTTTTTTTTTTTTTTTTTTTTTGCCATATTATGACAACACAAAGAAAAACAGTGACCATCTCTAGAAGGAAATGAATTAGTCAAACAAAGAGTACTTTACCAAATTTACCACAGTTGCTAAGCCCAAGGAACTAGTTCCACAGATATTTTTTTTCCTGTTATCTAGATTTAGAAAGAAAGAGAAAAAGGACTATCTGTGCTTTCATTTTCATTGGGCCCCACAGACAGAGATTGGGAGTCTGACATGGTAAGAAATCTTACTTTCTGCCAGCTTTCACCAATATCTCTCAGCTGCAGTAGCCTCAAAGTGAACAAGTGTCCAGCCAGGAAAATTTATCTTGCCAACTGTATCAACTGTTGGGGAGGAAAATTTTCCTTTATTATTCATGATTCTTCTGGCTGGTTTAAGAATTGCATTGACATGAAACAGATTACAAGAGAAAATCAAATTTAATTACATATGTGTGGGAAAACCACATAAACATGAGAGATTCCAAAGACAGGCAAAATGTGGTATATATGTCATTCTGTACTAAAGAGAAGTGGGGAGGGGTTGGGGGCTTCAAAGGGAAGGAAGGCAATTCACAGGAAGAGTGTAAGGGGTCAATATTTGGCAAACAAATGTTTGCTGGACCATACAGAAGCAATCGAACAGGGAGATAAATTAGCAAGCAGACTTTTATAGGTTCCTCTCTATACCACACCAATTCATATTATAATGTAGTTATCTGTGAGGATAGCTCCCTTCTTGGGAAAGGTCCTTTGTCTAAATTCTTTAAGCACTTAAGGGGGAGGCAAAAAGAAAAAAACATCTTGAGTCTTCTGTTTTCTTAAAATAGCCTGAAATAGCTACATGCCAAAGAGACATATTTTGGGGTGGCACGTTTTGTTCCCATATAATGACTTTTTCAAATCCTGTATGGACTTCAAGATTCAGCTCAAGTGTAGTCTCTTTCATGGACTCTTCTCCAGCTATTTAGATTTGCTGTTTCTGTTACAATTTAATCCTAAATTATCCCTTCATGTGTTAGTTTTTATAAAGTGTGATAATGTATACAAGCAGTTTCACATCTTGTACAATTCAAGTTTTTTTTTTCAACGTTTATTTATTTTTGGGACAGAGAGAGACAGAACATGAACGGGGGAGGGGCAGAGAGAGAGGGAGACACAGAATCGGAAACAGACTCCAGGCTCTGAGCCATCAGCCCAGAGCCTGACGCGGGGCTCGAACTCACGGACCGCGAGATCGTGACCTGGCTGAAGTCGGACGCTTAACCGACTGCACCACCCAGGCGCCCCAAGATTTTTTTAATTAATGGAATATATGCAATCAGGAAACTCTTTAGTAAGTTGTAAGCCTGATCCTCGAACAATGCAGAGGTTTGGAGTGCCAACCCCCATCATTAGAAAATCTACTTATAACTTTTGAGTCCCCCAAAACCTGTTAATAGCCTACTGATAACTGGAAACCATACTGATAACATAAATAGATTAACACATATTTTGATTGTTATATGTGTTATATACTACATTCTTACAATAAAGTAAGCTAGAGAAAAGAAAATGTTAAGAAAATTATAAGGAAGAGAAAATACATTTGTAATACTAAATGTTTATTTATTGAAAAAAAAAAATGCTTGTATAGGTGGGCCAAGCCAAACTAGGACAGGGGCACTGGCAACCTGGCTCTGGGATGGCAATGATCTGTAGCCTGGTGACACTGGCTCAGCAACAGCAGCTGTGGGGTACACCTGCAGGTGACAATGTCAGCCTGAAGGTGTAATACAACTGTCCCTTCTTCCTGGAGGTAAACCATCAGACTGTTGCCATTGACAGCTGTTGCCACATGTGAGTGTACTGGCCTTTGGGAGGTTCCAGGACTGGGGTGCCCCCACAAGGATGAGTCTGTGCCTGGCTCATAGGGGCTCAAGGACTAAGGTCTCCCCAGTATAGCCTCCAAGCTGGATGTGCAAAGGACTTGGGGAGCAGGAGCACTGGGAAACAAGGCTCCTTGCATAATACCATTCCTGCCCTCTGGGCACATTCCTCTGCTTCAGCCCAGCCTCCTGATCACTAGCCCTGGAAGCTTGACTTGACCACCTTATGGGCACACAGGGTGACCTGTAGCCCTGTGTGGTCTAAGGCCCCCAGGAGCTGTTGAAAACCCCAGCAGACCTCCCCAAGTACTCAAAAGGCACTGGGTGTGACCTCTGCCAGTTGTCTTTGATTCATTCTGGTGAAGACCAGGGTGGGCAGATATAAATAAATGTCTAGTGGCTTTTGCTGTCAACTCTTAACAAACAAACAAACAAAAACTTCATATAAGTGGGCCCTCATAGTTCAAACCCATGTTGTTCATGGGTCAACTATACTTCTCAGTCAGTATCCATTGCTTGGAAACTTCCCCAAAGGATGTTAATAAGTGTTTCATAGCAGTCAAAGAAAAACAACCCTAAAACTTAAATTGTTTTTTTATTACAAGATTTCTCAGATTCTTTAATATGCTGCTATACATTATGAACGTACCACATGGGATCGATCTATCTATCTATCCATCAATGCATATTATCTATCTACCTAGTCTAGTTCATAAACTTTTTGGCTAAAGAATGCTTCCCCCACCCCCACGCCCAGAACATTTAGAGGGACTGTTTTCCTTGGAGTACATTTTGATATATGTTGAGGACTCTTTGAGGACAGTGAGCACATTTGCTGTTGTTTCATTCATTGCGCTTAGGAACCCAATTAAGTTCCAAATGATTAGGAAAGTAAGGGGACTGAGATAACATTTATTGAGTCCTAAACATGTACAATGTTCTATGCCTAAGAACTTTGTATTTGTGGTCTAGTTAGTCTGTGCAGCATTCCTATATTATCTTTAGTATTTACCATATTACATGGTTGAGGACACTAAATTCAAACGGTAATTTGCCCAATGTTGCACAACTGAGAGTTGCCAAGTTCAGATATAATCCCAATTTATGAAATGTTTAGTACACCTGCTACTTACTTCATCTCTATTATTATTTATATTCCGTAAATAGCCAGGCAGGACTTTAGGTGGTTGTTGATTTTTCATGATTTGTATATATTTTATGAGTACCATGAGAAAGGTTAAGTAATTAACTCATTTAAGTAAGTTAACATGGGCAAACCTCTACAGGAATTTAGTAATTGCTGTTATAACTATCAATTTTGCAATAAAAGAACTCATATCACTGCATTATTTCCCATTTCAATATTTAGAGGCAATAACAAGCACAAAACATTTACTAGGGATTAATGACCATCTGAAGTTAACTGTCCTCAACCCTATCTTAGGCAGTCTACCCCCGCCCCATTAGTCATTAATTCCTTAAAAATGCCGCACATTTGAATTGCTATTTTTGAACAATAACACTTTGACTCTGTTGGGTGGACACAGTATAAGGGGTATTATATCTTTTTTTTTTTTGTCTTTACAGTTATTTAGAATTAAAAGATGCAAAATCATAGACTTACTTAATCCTCGTGACTATATATATTTGAAAAACATGTTATTGTTGATGTTTAGGACATTTTATCATCCTAAGCTTTTTACCTAACCTTTTTACTGCAGAAAAAAAATATTTCACTGATCGGGGCGCCTGGGTGGCGCGCAGTCGGTTAAGCGTCCGACTTCAGCCAGGTCACGATCTCGCGGTCCGTGAGTTCGAGCCCCGCGTCAGGCTCTGGGCTGATGGCTCAGAGCCTGGAGCCTGTTTCCGATTCTGTGTCTCCCTCTCTCTCTGCCCCTCCCCCGTTCATGCTCTGTCTCTCTCTGTCCCAAAAATAAATAAACGTTGAAAAAAAAATATATAAGGAGGAAATTAATGTCACCCGACCATTCCAGTAGATCAGTGAAATATTTTTTTTTTAATTTTTTTTCAACGTTTATTTATTTTTGGGACAGAGAGAGACAGAGCATGAACGGGGGAGGGGCAGAGAGAGAGGGAGACACAGAATCGGAAACAGGCTCCAGGCTCTGAGCCATCAGCCCAGAGCCTGACGCGGGGCTCGAACTCACGGACCGCGAGATCGTGACCTGGCTGAAGTCGGACGCTTAACCGACTGCGCGCCACCCAGGCGCCCCTAATTTCCTCCTTATAAACCACCCAACTCTCCCCCAATATAGATAGTAAAGAGGCTTATACTTATCTTCCAAATAATAGTGCATCTTGGAATATTTGTCATAGTAAATGTTAGTATAAAGTTATGTTCATAAATGCAAAATATTTTCCAGCCAAAAGAATATGCCCTTTGTGACCTGGTTGGCTATCTAGGGCAAGCAAAATCTGATTTGTGGTTCTTTATCTTCCTACAAATTAGCTGAATGTGTCAGAGAGGGTTTATAGTACTCTATATTCTCAAGCAGATAAGGGGATGAGAAAAATATCAAGTCAGTTAATTCCTGTAAGCTGTTGACTAAGGGCTAAATATACTAATCTGCTAAAAATTATAGTTTGATGAACACATTCCTACTTATCTTTGAGAAAATTAGTAAATAAAGAGATGTGTTAAGTAGATGCCTTATTTGACCTAGACATTTTTATCTTTCTAATCTAGGTTATCCAGATGATTTGTTTTCATTCTAAAGTTGACTTACTTGTTTCCATCACTACAAGTTCACAAGGCATAAAAACTATAATGACTTCTTTAATTTTCCATGGGCGAGGTGGGTTTTTTTTAATGTTTATGTATTTTTGAGACAAGAGGTAGGTTTTTATTGTAAAATAGCTCAAAGTTAAAATAAGCCAGTTCATTGATGTCTGTTGAGAAACACCTAAATGATGATATCTTGATTTTGCTTTCTATTTCATTATTTATATAACCTTTAACATTTAATATGAGAAGGAAGGCTTGTGCCTCACAGAAGAGAGGGAAAAGACATCTATTCCGCCTTTAATTCCATTTTGAAATCTGCCATTTACTGCTCCCTTTGATACAGTTCTTTCTTATGTTAAAATATATTCTATTACTTATATAAATAGCAGGACTGTCACTCTTAATGCAACTTGCCTTCATTTTTGCTTTGTAGTTTGCAGGGGACAAATGGGATGATTTTGAGGTATTTTATTACTGTGAATGCTGCCTTTAATGTAAAGGTGAGAAAGTTTAAAAAAAAATCTTTATAAAACTTGTGAAAAAGGAACACTTGCTCAACATGAGCTGTTTAATTAATATACCTGAAACTAAGATTAGTTAAAAATTCGTCTCGGTCTCTGATGTCCTATACACCAGGAAGGATATGACACTCATCTTGTTATGTAGAATGTCTTAGTATCAAGTGTTCTAATTCTTTGCTCTAAGAAGATGGAGATTTCAGGCAATGGAAATTGTCATGGTTCCTTCAAATCATCCTGCCCAAGGCATGGCCACACTCACAATTTCAGGTAGATTTGGAATAATAAATATACTGTGCAGATTGAAAACTGGAATGAAATAGGGAGACAAAATGCACTGCCTTTAGGGGCATAGGTTCATTATGCCAAAAAGTAGAAGTGGTATGCTAGGAAACTGATACCAAATCTTAATGAGTGGAATCTCATTACAGGGAAAAGGTTAGTTTCTGGTGATCAGCCCAGATAGCAAGACTAAATCTACTAATTAGAGAAGCAGAAGTCTGAGAAACACTCTCCCCTTACTAGGCTCACCTAATTAGGATCTACTGGTGATCTTAAATGCTTAATCAAATGAAGGATCTATTCCTTTTCATCGTGTAATTGTGGGCAAGTTTACTTAACTTCTTTGGGTCTCCATTATTTAAATTTGCAAATCAGGAATGATAGTAGTATCTGCTTCATAGGGTTATTGGGAAATCAATTAATATCCTTCAGAGTGATGCATGGGAGAGTAAATCCTTTGCTGTCATTATTACATCAATCTATTTGGGGCTGCTTTTGCTAGAAGATGGCAAGGGAAGTACTTTGCACTGGATAATTTGGACAATGAGAAGTAAAATGAATTAACAAATGAATTATTTTTCTCTGTGCGAAAAAGCTTTTAAAAAAACAATTTCCTGAACTTAAAAATTAGTAGATTTGTTATCAAATTGTGTTCTCACTTAATTTCTTCATTCTTTCTCATTCTCAGGCTTCTACCATACCTGATCTCATACTTTATAAACCACTTCAGATCATCTGAATAGTAGTCTTCCTCTTGGCTCCAAGGTCTTCCAGAATCTCAGGTGATTTCAAATCTTGGAGCATGACTTATTTTGTTTTCCTGGCCTCTATTTAGCTCCAGTGACTACCTCTCAACTCTCCTTTAACATCCACTCCTGTAGCCATATCTTTGCTGCTATGATCATAGGCTCCTCCAAAATTGAAATCTTAAGTGACAATACTTCAGTCTGTGACTGCAACCTCATGTTGTCCCAGGTTTCCTCTACCTTTCCCAATTCACCTTTTCTTTGACTTCATTGACACCTGTTGTTTTGTTTTGTTTTGTTTTGTTTTCCATTCTGTGAGTCCACTTCTGACTCCACTTCCTCATGTGCCCTAATACATCTGTCACATGTAACTGGGGCACTCTAACACGAGATAGTTCTCATGTTCTACCTTCTCTCCTTTTATACAGGAGCTCCTGAGCAAATCTGAAGAAAATATTCTAACCACTCAGCTTTGTGATCTTAACAGGTTCCTGCTGCCCAGTCTTACTGAGCACTCAAAACTATCTAGTAATTTTCCACAGTGACTATTTCAGATTGTCTCTTGTCTTTTCTAGTTTCTACCCCATATTCTACTTCTATCCCTATGACACTCCTACATATAAACAACCTAATTCTGAAGAGAAAATCTGATTTATTGCCTATAGAAAAAAAATATATATATATAATACTCAGAACTGTACACAGTAAATCTCATATAAATGTTTAATGTTTTTATTATCATTGTACTTTTCAGGAGGTGAAAGTCCCTCAATATTTTATCTCTCTGCCTTCATCTATACAATCTTCCTTGTCTTTTCCCATTGTCACAAAGAATAACACAGAACAAAGTTTTCTAAGGTGATACCTCTTCTTGTAATCATGGACCCATATTTACCTCAAGTAAAGTAATTGATCAATTTTCCTTCTCTAATGGCTCTTTACTATCATCATTTAAACATATTTTGATCTCTTCTATTCTTCTTTTCAACTGTGAGTCTGATCCTGTATCTTTTCTTCAGTTATCCTATGCGTAACTTTCATTTTTATAATTTTTGACAATTTCATCCTTCTGAAAATGTTTGTGGGGAAGTTGGTATTGAATCCAATTTCCCAATAGCATATTTATAATCTCATTCATTGGTTCTTTTTCCTTTGTCCAGATGTTGATGTTTCCCCTGATTATCATCTCCATATATGTGATTTCATTCACATCCATTGTTGCAAGAACACTGCATTTTTTCCCATCAGTATTTCTTTCCTTGAATTGTTCTAGACTGGTATAGCCAACTACTTACTGCCTACATATCAAACTTAAAATATGAACCCAGAACTCATCATGTCTTACCCTCCCACCCAAAATGTATCTCCTTCTTATAATCACTGTGCTAGTTAGTAGCACCATCAATTCTTAAGTAAAAAAAATTTCCTGGTCCATTTTGACTATGGCTTTTATCTTTGCACCCAGATATAATCAACCCAGTCAATATTTTTTTAAATATACTTCCAAAATATCAAGTTTATTTTATTCTTCACTACTACTACCAATATACTCAATACACTCTCCAAGACTCCAGTCTTTATTTGGTTGAAACCATTCTCCACACACTATCCAAAATTATTTTGAAATATAGTCATGACAATAGCAAAAACTTATGTAGGCTCTCTGCACTGAGGTACACATAGGAGTAAGCTTCAGGTAACTTATTTGAACTGCATTTAATTATACTAACATATTTTCCCTGTTTCCCTTTCAAATATTCAAATTTGTTGGTGAAAATAAAAGAGTCAAGCATACAAAATAATTGAATTATCAGAAAAGCACCATCATTCATCAAAATTACATTTCTTTGAACTTAAATGAGCTTACAATGGCATATATTTCCCAAAGCTAAAAGTAAATACTCTCATTTATTAAACACATATCATATTTTTGTACTAATAGACATACTGTATTTTAGATGGTAAAATTGATAATGAGTTTATAATGTTGAAAGAAAGATATTATTTACCTAATGGTGTAAATTTTCTTATCATCTTAAAATCATCTTAAAATCTATGAATTAAAAATATCATCAGGATTTATAGAACTGACACTTTAAGATTTGACAATTTGATAATACTTTTTGTAAGTCAACTGAAAAGGTCTGGTTATACTGAAGCTAGCTCTTCCAAGATAAATGAAGTGTCTCTTATTAGAGCAGTGCTTTCATTCTTTAGTTGGAGGTATGGCTAACCAATATATACTATTTAATAAATAATAGTTGAATGAATGTCTTGGTTCTCCGAGCTTTTCTCTAGGCTGTACTAAAAAACGTTCTTTTGAGGATAGCTGTTTAAATCTGCCTATGTTATTTCTTGCCTACTACTACCATACTTTTATTAATGATCCTTCCCTGTCATTAATCCATGCTTGCAATTTAATATTTATTTGTTGATATTGCACTAAAAAGTTTCCTTGAGATACACTGCAACATTTCAACATTATGTTCTAATAAATGCCCTTACGCAAACATCAGTGTTTATGGGGCATAAATTAGAAAACGATGTTTTGTTTAGCAGTATTTTAGTTTGTTTTTACCTTTTCTACTCCTAAAATATGCTGCCTAAGAATTTAATTTCAGAGTTATCATTTTCTGAACATTTTAATACCATTTTAAGTGAATTCAGGTTTCTTTAATATAATTATAAAGACTAACTTAGGGGTGCCTGGGTGGCTCAGTCGGCTAAGCATCCGACTTTGGCTCAGGTAATGATCTTGCAGTTTGTGAGTTCAAGCCCCACATTGGACTCCACATTGATAGTGTGGCGCTTGCTTAGGATTCTCTCTTTCCCTCTTTCTCTCTCCCCTCCCCCACTTGCTTTCTCTCTCTCTCTCTCTCTCAAAAATAAACTTTGAACATAAAAAAATAAAAATAAATAAAGACTAATTTACATAAAGCTGACTAATATAAATTAAATCTTGAGATACTTAAATTTTGACAGCCCAGTATTGGCAATCCAGTACTTTATATGTAGACAGCTCAAATTCATTTAACTTTAATTAATGATTTCTTTATTCAAATAATTGTTCAAAATTTATAACCAGCAAACTTAGGCCTTTTTCCCACAGGGATGCCTTTCTCTATAAAAAATACTCAAAATTACATTTGACAGTTGTTTCGGTATGAAGATGAATACTTTCCAGAATCAAATTATTATTATATTTTTGTAGCATTACACTATTACCTTTTTTTCCTTACTTTAAAAGAAATTAAAATTAAGTCTTTTCTACCTAAAATTATATTGAGCACTGTGCCCACAGTCCTGAATGGACAAGCCAGTAGTTCAAAATTAACAACCTTTTGTTTTGAATCTTGTTTCTACTCTCACCCACCTGCTCAAAATATGGGGTGAGCATTGAACTTTGAATGACAAATAGGAAGAATTCATTGTGGTTTATTGTTTACTTACTCTATTTAAAAAATTTATTTTGGTTAGCACTATTAGATACTTTGGCCCCAAATATGTAATTTAAAGGCCTGATCTTTCTTAACTTATTTGCTGACATTAGCAATCTTTGGATAACACAAAAAGTATAAAATATACCAGAAAAATAAATATTGATCTTTTACTACTTCAGATACTTCCTGTCAGATAATTTATAACTAAACAGTTAAATGATTGTCAATTCATCATTTTTTCATTAATATAAAATGACTTTTTTTAAAGTATAAAATAGAGTTTGATTAAAATTTTCAATGGAGATATCAAGGTGTATAAATGTGCACATGTTTATGTGAATATTAAGAAACCACAAGAATCCTCTGTACTTTCTTTAGGAAAAAAATCATTTTTCAGGAAATTTGCATTGATATAATTGCAAATG
This sequence comes from Leopardus geoffroyi, assembly GCF_018350155.1. NCBI lineage: Eukaryota > Metazoa > Chordata > Mammalia > Carnivora > Felidae > Leopardus > Leopardus geoffroyi. The sequence goes on along the minus strand of NC_059328.1, from coordinate 121,766,451 downwards.
TACTGTTGAATTCCACAGTGAGAATCAACAACTGACTGATTCATTCAGCTATGCATTTGCAACAGCTTTGAGATGAAAATTAGATGAATTTTAACAGTAAATTGTAAAGCCTAAAGTGTTTATAGCAGTCCTACAGCTATGTATCATCATATTTCAACTGATTTCATTTGTAATACTCACTGAACCTGAGGAACATAAAAAAGTTTAGTTCTTTCAGAAGACATTGCTATTTATAATTGGTCGGTCTCATTGTGCCTCTGCTGAAAAATATACACTTTACAGTTGAGCATTCTTTCATTTCTACTGACTAGAATGTTATATTAAAAAGGAGAAGCAATGTGGAAAGAGGAAGGGCCTTCAGTTAAAACAACACTGGCTTACATACTGGCTCAACCAGTATTCAACTATAGGCAGGCTATATTTTCAGACTCAGCCATTATTCTGTGCTATGTCTTGAAAATTGAGTCAATCCCCCAACCATGCCAAAAACGAAGGAAGTAGGAGAGGAACTTCTGGGTGCATTTTGAATTGTTGATGGAATTTGGTAGTTTGTCAGATTTTCTCCATTTGACTCAAAAGTCACAGGGCACACAGTAAACATTTACTCATTCATTCACACACACACACACACACACACACACACACAATGGAAAAAGGTTATACATTTTTGGGAAGAGAGCTTCCATACACAATATTCAAGAACGTATTAATCAAAGTTGAAATCATAAACTGCTATAGCAAATAATCCCCAAATGTCAGCTGTTTGATGCAATAAATGTTTATTGCTCACTTACTTCAAACAAACAAACAAAAAAACAAGATATTTTTTTTTTTTTACTGGTTTCTTTTCAGCCTTTAAAAAATGTCATGTCATTCTATCTTTAACCTCTCATAGCTCAAGGCATTGATAGCTATATTCTTCCTATATCCACAAGCAAATCACGTCAAATTAGGAAATATTTTAGGAGTTCAGGCCTCCCGTTGAAAACAGGTTTAGAATAAATCATTTTGCCTACAAGTTTATGATCTTGTGTTGATCAAAAATGAATTCTAGGCACCCATACACTGGGGGAGCATACAAAGATGCTGGGTGGTGAGAATTGTCAATAAGAATGATTAGCCCCCGCAAGAATTACTGCAATCTCGTGATAAAACTTGAATGGAGGAAGAGATGAGCAAAGGAAGTGGTTTCTTGAGATGGAATCTACTTCTGGTGAAGATGCTGTGAAGATTGTTGAAGTAACGGCAAGAGATTTAGAATAGTACATAAACTTAGTTGATGAAGCAGTATCAGGGTAGAAAGAGATTTACTCCATTTTTTAGAGAAGTTATTTTTTAAAAAAATTTAATGATCTTCTTATTTTTTAGAGAGAGAGAGAGAGACAGAGCATGAACATGGGAGGGGCAGAGACAGATAGGGAAATACAGAATCTGAGCTGTCAGCACAGAGCCCAAGGCAGGGCTTAAACTCAGGAATCACATGATCATGACCTGAGCCAAAGTTGATGCTTAACCAACTGAGCCACCCAGGTGCCCCAAGAAGTTCTACAGTGGATAAAATGCTTTCAAACAGCATGACATGCTACAGAGAAGTCGTTCTTAAAAGGAAGAGTCTGTTCATGTGGCAGAGTTCACTGTTGTCTTACTTTAAGAAATTGATGCAGTCATCCCAGGCTTCGGCACTCACAACCTTCATCAGTCAGCAGACATCAACATCTAGGCAAGACCCCCACCAGCAAAAAGACTACAACTCACTGATAGCTTAGATGATGATCAGCATTTTTATTTCTTTTTTAATTTTTTAATGTTTATTTATTTTTGAGAGAGACAGAGACAGAATGCGAGTGGGTTGGGGCAGAGATAGAGGGAGGCACAGAATCTGAAGCAGGCTCCAGGCTCCTAGCTGTCAGCACAGAGTCTGACGCGGGGCTCGAATTCACAAGCTGTGAGATCATGACCTGAGCTGAAGTCGGAGGCTCAACCGACTGAGCCACCCAGGTGCCCCAGCATTTTTTTATTTTTTAATTAAGTTATTTACACTTTGTTAGGCATAATGCTAGTACACACTTAATGGGCTACAGTAGAATTTGTATACGCACTGAGAAACCAAAAAATTCATTTGACTTTATGACAATATTTGCTTTATTGTGGTGGTCTGGAATTGAATCTGCAATACTCCTAGTATGCCTGTAATTTGAAACTACACCCTGTGAGTTCTCTAAAGGCATTTTCGTTAGGTGTTTATATTTTTTAAAGAACAAATCAGGATAATGACAGTTTTTAAGAATTTTAACATGATCATTTCCAATGTGCCAGAAAAAAATATAAGTTGATATTATGTATTACATATCATGTATTGTTTATATTTGAGGTTTTTTTGAAAAAATGTATTTTGAGTATAGGAGAGAAATCATTATCTGTATTGGTGAGAAACATAGCTTTCTAAGAAAAGCGAAATTTTCAGATAATCCAAAGATAAGATTTTCTCCAGTACTTTAAATTGTAGGCCTTATTAAACATTTCATTTAAGCTTTTGGATTTTCTGTTCATCTCTTGTGGAGACATAGAAATAGAAATTTTCAAACGCTGATAACTACAGACAAAGCAAGAAGACTGCTTTGAAATCATCCAAAGGTAAAATAAATGCTGACGTAAGTCTGATCAACTTAATTCATTCAGGGATGATAACCTTTCAGAAGAGAGAATTGGAAGAATAGTCTGGTAGTTTCAGATGACAAATTGCTGATCAACAGAGTAAAGAAATAGACAGCAGATAATCATTTTTGAGTCTATATTAGACAATATAGTCAGAACATTGAGATACAGAACCTTATACCTGTAGGTTAAACAAATATCATCAGATAACTTTGCTTGAATTACTTAAATTATAAACTTTTATTAGTCTTATCCTTTTCTTATAATCCAAAGCATCATCCAGTTGTTTTGCTCTTCTAAAGCCAAAGTTCCTTTGTGTGATAACATTGTGATCAGTTTGAAAATAAGGATTTTACCTGAACTTCCCTTGATTCTCAAGGGCCTTCATTTCTTTTTTTTTTTTTTTTTTTTAATTTTTTTTTTCAACGTTTATTTATTTTTGGGACAGAGAGAGACAGAGCATGAACGGGGGAGGGGCAGAGAGAGAGGGAGACACAGAATCGGAAACAGGCTCCAGGCTCTGAGCCATCAGCCCAGAGCCCGACGCGGGGCTCGAACTCACGGACGGCGAGATCGTGACCTGGCTGAAGTCGGACGCCTAACCGACCGCGCCACCCAGGCATCAAGGGCCTTCATTTCTATACAAACTTATTTTTATTTTCAATAATTCACAACAGAGACTCTGGTTATACATGTGGGCATGGCTAGACCATAAACACTGCTAGAACTTAGAATTATATAGGAACCCCAGGAAGCCAAACCACAATGTCTATGGTAATCACCGTGGGTTGGTCAGTGATTGCAGACTTCTCTATTTTTACCCCTACTTCCAATTTAGGAACAACCAGAGATCTCAGAATATGTTCCCCAAATCAGTTGTAAAAGATATCCCACTTGCCATTAGCCCACCCCCAGTGTCCACTTGTCAACAGCCTCCAATCAGAACATACCTGAAGCCCCACACCCCTAGTTTATTGTGCTATAAAATTTCCTATATCCTGCAAAACATTTGAATTCCTGCCAGGGGGCCATGGCTGGCTCAGTCAGTAGAGCATGCAGCTCTTGACATTTGAGCCCCAAGTTGGGCATAGAGATTATAAATACGTACATATGTACATATATATGTACATATATACATAAAATCTGAATTCCTGCCAAACACAAGAGATGGAGACTGATTCCCTTGCTGTAGTAAGTTCTGAATAATTAGCCTCCATTTGTTCTCATTTTGATGGACTGCGTTTACTTCTACATACCATATAGCTCTCTGTTTTGATCAGGTTTCCTTCTTCAGCATCCCACTAACTTACCTTGCTGTGCAAGCTGGATTTTTACTCATCCATGAGGGGTAATGGGAACTTTAGGACTCATGGTGGTTTTTATGTTCTTATGTCAGTTTACTGCTGTCTGTCAGAAGCTGTTTCTCAACTCTTAAGGCATCCACTTTCTACAAAGGTCTGTGGAGATGAGAATGAAAACCTTTCAAAAGGCAAATGTATAATTCTCTGGATAGATGGGATATGTATAATATGTATGTGAGGCTTTCAGATGCACAAAGTGAAGAATAAAATGAGAAAATCAGTGTTACACACACACACACACACACACACACACACACAGATTTCCTGTCACATATTCAGAAGTTTAGAAATTTTAACTAGCAAAGAGATCTTCATTGTTTTATTCTCCTGGAGAAGCGTTCATAGTCCTTTTATAAATTCTACAGTTTACCATTAAGAAGTTTTTAGCTGTCACTGAGTTGAGAGACTCTAAAGGGATATAAATATGTTTTTTTTTCCTTTTTTTAATCTGAAGAGTGATAAATTTGATGAATCCTAAGGAAGACAACTTAAAGACCTTCAAATGTCATAGCATTTGCCATTATTTTATAATCTTAAGATTATGTAGCTTTCAAAGGATTGTGTATAATTATGGGTTTAAGGATTTTCAGACTTCATATGTGTTAATTAACTAAGCTATTATTGTATTCATATTCAAATTATATCAACTTTATGTATCAGTAGAGGTTCCCTTTGGACTGGCTTTTGTGTCTTTCTGCCATATATGAATAGTCTTTGAAAACGTTCTTAGCTTCTGGCACAATTGAGTGTATCATGCTCTCCTCTGTGTCCTGCCTCAGAATCAAAATGAAAAAAAAAAATTTCTTCAGAGAATGCTGTATTTTCTTTGTGACAAATTTATAGAAAAATAGATATCAGAATCTGAGCACTGAAGGCATTGTGGAATTGCCATTTCAGTGGGAAAACCCAGAAAAACTAGGTTTTTATTTTTATTTCTGTTTTTGTAAAGTTATATTGATCTTTCTAATATAGTAACTATATTTTTTTACAGCTAAGCACTTTATTATATGATTGTACTGTTTTTTCTTGTTTTGAAAATACTAACTGCTAATAAAGTATATAATTAATTAAAATATGTAATTACCTATCTTTTCTAACTAGAATGCCAGACAGTAGTTTCAAAATAATATATTTATACCAAAAGAAGCTTACTGAATAGAGTTCAAAACTTTCTGTGTATTTCCTAGTATTTTAATAATGTATGGCACCTTGAATTTTTATTCAAATTACTTTGGTCTTGATAAGTAAATATCTCATGGAGAGTTGAGTTTGCTTGATTCAGGTTCCTTTTGCTTCTAGGACATTGATGCTGCAGATAATTCTTTATTCTTACAAAGTAGAGTCTTTTAGTCCCTAGTCTTTTCTTGGAAAAGATTAAGTACTGGGGAAAAGAGTCAGACCCAAAGGATAAATATTGTACAATTTCACATATATGAAGCATCCAGAATAGGAAAGTTCTTAGAGAAAGAAAGTAGAACTGAGGTTATTCAGAACGGGAGGATGGGAAATGAGAAGCTGCTATTTAATGGGTACAGAATTTCCAATTGGCATGATGAAAAAACCTGGAAGTGAATTGCCAGAGTTGTTAATATATTCTGGTTACAAGTTCTTAGATTATTTATATATATGTTTTTTTTTAACCCGCGTCTTCTCTGTTGATTTACTAGATGATCCCTTTGGCTGTATACAAGGTATTAATGATAGTAAAGTCCCAATCTATCATTTTTAAGTTTTATCCTTAGTGCTTTCTGCTCTTACCCACACTACCCCTCCAAAAAAAATGTTTGACTCTAGATTCCCAAGTCCTTTCTGCGTTTTATTCTACATGTTTATAATTTTAATTCTCAGATTTACATCTTTAGTGTAATAGAGGTTAATGTGTATATATGCATACATATACATAATTTGTCAAGTTACATATATGCATATATCAAATTATTGTAGCACCATTTTTAAGAATGACTTTCTTTTACTCATTAAATTGTGTTATTATTTTTTATTCATTCTATATAGATGGATCTACTTTTGGAATCTTGTTTTGTTTTTTGTTTTTCCATTCAACTGTTTATCTATCCCTTAGTCAATACGATGCAGTCTTAATTACTGTAATCTGATAATACAAACCATCTATGTTTATTTTTCTTTTCCAACATTTTTTGTATATATCCTATATCATTTGCAGTTTTGTATTTTTACATAGTACTCATGAATTGCTATGAAATATACCTGTAGGAATTTTGATGTAATGAAATTGAAGTATAGATTAATTTGAGGAACATTGGTATCTCTGCAATAAATACCACATCATCTGTTTAATAGACATGATACATCTATGCATTTAATAGGTCATCTTTAATTTTTTCAACAATGTTTTCTAGTTTTATATACATTTATTCCTAAGTATGTTATGTATACTATTGTAAATGCTATTTGCCTGGAATATCAGTCTCATTTCTCTGCCCTACTCTCAGCCTTCAACAGACTCCATACACCTGCACTTCTTTCCCATCCTGTTTCTTTTTTTTTTTTTTTTAATTTTTTTTTCAACGTTTATTTATTTTTGGGACAGAGAGAGACAGAGCATGAACGGGGGGAGGGACAGAGAGAGAGGGAGACACAGAATCGGAAACAGGCTCCAGGCTCTGAGCCATCAGCCCAGAGCCTGACGCGGGGCTCGAACTCACGGACCGCGAGATCGTGACCTGGCTGAAGTCCGACGCTTAACCGACTGCGCCACCCAGGCGCCCCAACCCATCTCCTGTTTCTACTCAGTCACTGCTGACTGCTTCCTAGTACTCGGAATATGGCCCAATGTATACCTATAGACTTCCCTTCTCTTGCCCTGCCTTCAGACTTTAAGAGGCTCAATGTTCCAGCACTTAAGGGAAAGAGTTCTTTCTCACTGCCTCCCTCCAGCTCCAGGTGACAGCAAATTCATAGTCCATGTAAGGCTCAGATGTTTGAGTTCTCAGTTATCCTTTCCTTAACCTTCACCAGGCTTGCTGTGTCTGTGGTTCAGATGGTATCTCTCACAGCTTTTCTGCCCTGCCCTCACTCTTTCTTGTGAGCACTCAGTGAAGCTTCATGCAGAGAGCTGGCATTTTTCGTGTTGGGGGCTCCTAAGGACTCTAAACCCCTGTGCCAGCCCATAAGATAGCTTTAAACATGTGTTAAATTTTATCAATTTATCTTATTTTCTCTTAGCCACTGTGGATCCTTCTTTTGCTATGTTCTGCTGAGAATAAAATCAGCCATAGATCTCATCTCTCTTAGGAGAGGTTTGCCATTTACTCCTGTGTGTGTGTGTGTGTGTGTGTGTGTGTGTGTGTGTGTGTGTTCACGTGCGTGTGTGTATATGTCTGTCCTTCCCTGTTCATCCCCTCAGCTCACTAATGGATGTTAAGAAAGAAACAAGCAAATTATAATTTATAGGTTTTCTGTCCTGTTATTATTAGGACAGGATTGATATTTTCTTACAATGTTGTTCTTCCTAAGCTGCAGCTGGAGCCCCACTACATTTTTATTTCCATCTGTGTCACCTCTACTCTGCCTAGGTAGAGTTCAATTTCAGAGGTGGTCACGATAACCTCCTTTTTCTATCCAACATTTTTTGGTGTTTATGACATTTTATAGCATTTAATATAGGAAAAACTCAGTTGGGGCACCTGGTGTCTCAGACAGTTAAGCCAATGACTCTTGATTTCAGCTCAGGTCATAAATCTCACAGTTTGTGAGTTCGAGCCCTGCATTAAGCTCTCTGCTGACAGCATGGAGCCTGCTTGGGATTCTCTTTATCCTTCTCTCTCTGCCCCTCCCCTGCTAACATTCTCTCTCTCTATCTCAAAATAAACAAACCTAAAAAAAAAAGAAAAATTCGGTTAAAAATGTAACAAGTATTTACACATGAATACTTATGAAATATACAGTTTATAGAGTGCAGTTGGCTGTTTGAGTTTCTCAGAACAACATGGAAAGACCACTGGACATAGAACTGGATTTAAAGCTGGACATTAAACTCTGAGACCTTGAACATATATCTTTAAGTTACTGTTTCTCAAATTTTTTATCTATAAAATAGAAATTAAAACACCCACCACAAGGAATTCATTAGCATTAAATGAGTTAATGTGTAGTATAGAGGAGTATATGGCACACAATATATATACTGATGTATTGATGTAGTATAGAGAAGTATATGGCACACAGGTGACTGATCTCTGTTCCCTGAATCTGAATATAAACCTAAATATCGGAAATTAGTCAAACACAGATATAGCAAATTATAGTTCACCTAAAACATAAAACAAATGACATATTTTAGTTATCCCTACAGGCTGTGTTATGGTTATTTTTTATTGTCTACAACAACAAAAAAATAAAGATTTTACAGAATCATTGACTAATAAATGTGACAGCAAGGGACTTCCATTTAGAAAAAAAACTCTTTAATTTCTCACTTTAAAGTTTTTTTTTTTTTCATATATTGATGACTTTTCCTTTTCAAGAAATTTTTGAATTGTGATTCAGATCTACAAAGGCTAGTTTGATGGCATTAAATTTACGTGATATGTTACAGGATTTCTCCGTTGTTGTTGTGGCTTGGGTGTTGAAATTTTTTTCTTTCTTTCTGTTTTCTCTTTGTTGTAGTTTTACTTACGTGTCACTTTCCACTATGTGTTTATTTTAAAATATTTTATATTTTCTTAGATCAGTAATAACAGCTGTTTTAACAAAGGCAAGGATGAGGAGTTTGGCCAATTCATGAGTTAAAGTTGCTGCTCTTCCGTTGGAAAGCAGCTTCTTTGATTTTTGGTGCCTTATTGATAGAGAGGGTTGATTTTGTGAATGTTTTCTGTTGTTTGTTTGTTTGTTTATATAGAAAACTTAATTTTGACTGCTTACATCCTTCTTTACCTTCACTACCAAGGCTCTGAGGGAAGCTTTTCCCTTCTAAATCACCTCCCTCCTTCCAGAAGTCCCCCCTTTCTTATCCGTTTTCCTGTGGCCACTGAGGTGATCAACCTAGCCTCAGCTTGAAATATTTTTCCTTTAGAGTAGGACTTTCCTCTTCCTGAGGAATCTCCATTAAATGTTGCTTCTGCATTATGGATGCAGCAGGCTGTGGAATGAAATGAGATGTTCATATCATCACTCACATGATTGTAAGCTGTAGTATTCTGTCTCTCACTCATTCCAGGCAAGGGTTATGGGTGGTTTTCTTTGTTCTCTTTGTTGACCTGGATGGTTTGGGGATGATGTATGGAGATATTCAGATTCAGGAACTTCCATTATTTTTCAGGAAATGCCATGTCATAGGAAGTGTCAATTTATATGAAAGAAATGAAATTATTTTTAAACTTGTAGTTTTTTGATTTTTTTTATCTCATTTATAAAAAAAGACAAATGGTAAGAAAAAGCTTACTCTCTATGGTTTTACTTAAGTATAAATCATCTAAATTCTGTGCATCCCATATATACAATATAATATGTTTTGACATAGATATTCAGGAAGCTTCTTTTTGCATGATATGGTGTTACTGGAAGTAGTACATACGGGAACAGGTCCTTGCTTAGCACTGTTCTGTGATCACAGGTTACCATGGGACTATGAAGTGCAAAAACAAGATATGTTTAAGTTTCCATTAACCCCTTACCATGCAGTGAGGACTATATATAGTCATGACAGCATCACTACAGTCAAGGTAAAGGACATTTCAAAGTATGTTCATGCCTCTTTGTAATCAGTCCATCCCTCTCTCTTTACCCTTCCTTAGGAAACCTCTGATCTGCTTTATCTTATATAGCTTAGTTTGCATTTTCTAGAAAGTTATATAAATGGTGTCTTACAGTATGTACACTTTGGGGGTCTAGCTTCTTTCTTGTAGTATAATTAGTTTGAGATTCATTCAAGTTGTTGAATATAACAATAGTTGAATTAGATAAATTAAGCATACATTCTCCTAATATGTTCTCCAAAGTACTTTTTCTTTTCTAGATCTTTTTAAATCCCATATAAATTTTAGAATCAGCTTGACAATTTCTATATGAAAGTCTGTTGAAATTTTAATTGGAATTGTAAGTTCTCTATAGATATAATTGGGGACAATTGACATCTTAATTATAATTATTAAATTTATGTGTCAGCCTTACGAGGCTAAAGGATGCCCAGATACCTGGTAAAACATTATTTTTGGATGTGTCTATAAATACGTTTCTGGAAGAGTTTAGCTTTTGAATCAGTAGAATAAGTAAAGACTGCCCTTGCCAATGGGGATGTATACCATCCAATCTCTTGAAGGTTTGAATAGAACAAAAAGATGGAGGAAGGGGAAATTTGCTCTGTTTGCTTGAGTTGACACATTTACCTTCTTTGGCCCTTGGACATTGGCACTCCTGATTCTTGGGCCTTTAGACTTGGACTGGGACACTATCATCTTCCCTGGTTCTTAGACCTTAGGATCAAACTCTATTACACAACCAGCTTCCCTGGTTTCCCAGTTTGCAGTTAGCAGATTGTGGAACTCCTCAGCCTCCATAATCCTGTGAGCTCAGTCCTGCAATAAATCTCTCCCTAGATAGACATAGAGATATAGAGCTAGAAATAGAGAGAGAGATAGAGATAGAGATAGAAATAGAGATAGAGATAGAGATAGAGATAGATAGATAATCTTCTATTGCTTCTGTTTCTCTGGAGAACCCCAACTAATACAAACATGTTGTGTCTTTTGATGCATCAGGTTACTATATTTCTAAATTCATTCAGATATTAGTCAATTTTATCTTTTTCAGTTTAGAAGTCTTGTACATCTTTTGTTTAATTCCTAAAATGTTATGTATTTTTATATTGTTTGATTTCTAATCATTTGTTGCTAGTATATAGAAATGCAATTTACATTTGAATTTTGATTTATATCTTCCAACCTTGATAGATGCACTTACTAGGTATAATAGGCTGCTTTTTTAGATTTTTACAATTTTCTACATAGATAATCATTTAGTCTATGAATAAAGACATTTACTTATTGCCTTCCAAACTATGATTTCATTTATTTTTGCTACCTTACTGTGCTAGCTACAACTTCCAATATAATTTTTAATAGAAGAGGTAAAAACAGATTTTTTACTTATTTCTAATCTTCAAGAAAAAAAACATTATTTTTCACTAAAAATGATTAAATATATTTTCTCACATATACCCTTCATCTGATTGAGAAAGCTTGCTTATATTACTAGTTTGCTAAGGGTTTTCACCATAAATGGAGACTGAATTTTGTCACATGCCTGAGGTGATAATAGATATTTTCTTTGTTAATCTGGTGATAGGATAACTTTTTAAAAAAATATTAAATCGTCCTTGCATTCCTGGGATAGCCCCACTTGGTCATGATGCGTTATCTTTTTTGTATATCATTGAATTTGATTTGCTAAAAATTTTGTTACAGAATCATATATCCGTGTTCATGAGGGTTGTTGCTCTGTAGTTTTCTTATAATGTCTTCATTTGTTTTGTATATCAGAGTAATGCTGGTTTCATAAAATGAGTTGAGAAGTGTTTCCTACTAACTCTCTTTTCTGAAAAAGTTGTAAAACTGGAATTATTTCTTTCTCAAATGTTAGGAGGAATTCCCTGGTGAAGTCATCTGAAATTGGGATATTGTGTGAAAGTTTTATCTACCAAATCAGTTTCTTTCATAGATAAATATTTAGGTTATATATTACTTAGTGAATGAATTTGGTAGTTTGGTAGAATGAATTTGGTGTCATTCAAGATGTTTGCCCATTTCATCTTGACTTTTGAATGCATTGACATACAGATCTTCATACCATTCCTTTATCAAGTTGTTAAGACTTAGAATACTTGCAGTGATGTCCCCTTCCTTTTTGCTGACATTGATAATTTATTTTTTTCTCATATTTTATAATCAACCTAGCAGGAGGTTTGTCAGTTTTATTCATGTTCTCAAAGGAAAATCTTTTTGTTGTATTAATATTCTCCATTAGTTTTCTGTTTTCTATTTCCCTGTTTTTTGTCTTTATATTATTTATTTTCCTTTAATTTTAGTTTAATCTTCCCCCTCTCTTTTTCTAACTTTCCAAGGTAGTTAGGTCATTAATATTGTTCTTTCTCTCTCTCTCTCTCTTTTTTAATGACTGTGTTCAGTTCTACCCTTTTTTCTCCAAGCATTGCTTTAGCTGAGACTTAGAAATTGATATATTTGATTTTTTGTTGTTATTGATGTATAGGTTATTTAGAGGTATATTGTTTCCTTTGCCCATATGGGGAGATTTCCAGATAGCTTCTTGTTATTAATTACTAATTTAGTTCCAGTGTAGACAGTTAATAAATGATGTATGATTTAAATCCAGTGAAAATATTGATAGGTATTTAATGGCCCAGAATATGATCTGTCTTGTTACATGTTCAGTATGCGCTTGATGAGTGTGTCTTCTGTTGTTCAGGGAATGATGTCTTATAAATATCAGTGAGCTTATTTTGGTTCATTAATGGTTTCAAATTATTTTTAATTCTGAATTTTCAGAGATGCAGCCTCCCTTCAAATACTAAGATTTGACTGTACTCTATATTCAGGTCTTAGATTTATGTTAAGTGGGAATTCACAGAAAATGAAATGATTATTGTATTTCTGCCTTCATGTTTAGTGTGTTGTGTGGAACACAATGTTGGAAAGGCAGCAACATCATACTTTTTTTTCCTCTGAAATAGAGATATCTTTAAGTAATACAACTATGTATTAGGAAAAAAAATGTTGAATGAGGAGAAATACTTCCCAAATTCTAGACAAACATTTTTGTAGTAAATCAGCTTTAAAGATCAACAGAAAGTGTAAGCTCATAGGGATAGAATAATAAGAATAAAGATTATAAAATAGATTTTAAAAATGATATCATGACAGACAAATGTTGGTGAAATTTCGTGGACTTTGGTTCTATGTAACCTTATTTTATTATTTGTTTATTAAATTTGTATTGGAAAATTAGTAAATGTCTAAAAACTTCAAATAGATATGAAAAAATAGTTAATAATTTCATCTCAGATATCTTATTCAGCATTACTTGAAGTGGTTAAAAAATAATTTGGTATGTATTAGTTGATTCTGATCTGTTTTTTGTGTTTCTTCTAAGTCTCTGTATCTTGACTTACATTAGGAATATAATAATTTATTACTCCAAAATTCAAGATTGTCTGTCACCAAAAACTAAACGGTTAAACTCATTCACGTTATGTTAGTATTAGTCAAAATTCTCCAGAGAAACAGAATTAATTAGATGTATGCACAGAGAGACAAAGAAAGATGTTTATTACAAGGACTATTAGTTGTTGTGACTGTGGAGGCTGTCAAATACCAGGATCTGCAGGGTGGATCAACAAGACGAAGACACCGTAGAGAATCAATGGTGCAGTTGCAGTGTGAAAACTGGCCAGCTTGAGACCCAGGAAGAGCTAAGTTGGTGTGTTTGTTGGAGTCTGAGGCAGGAAAAAAGCCTATGCCCCAGATCAAAGATCATCAGGCAGGAAGAATTATTTACCTCTCTTGGGGAATGGTTAGCTCTTTTGTTCTGTTCAGGCTTTCAACTAACTAATAGATTAGGCCCACCCACATGATGGAGTTCAATCTACTTTACTTAGTCAATTTAAATGTTAATCGTCTCCAAAATACCCTCATAGAAACATCCAGTATCTGGGCAAGTATCTGGGCACCCCATGATCCAGTCAAGCTGACATATAGAATTAACCATCATCCACACCATGGGGAAGTGACTGATCAAAGAGTTATGTGCTATACACTTAAAGGGTACTTGGCATGTAAAGGGCACCATTTCTGTGCCCTTTTACAAATAAAAACAATTCCAGTTGAGAAAGTATGCATATACAATCAAAGTTAGCCAAGCACTTGTTCTAAGTTGGACCCCCTTCAGGCTCTAACTCTAGGTGGTTATATGAAGTAGTCTTTATAGTAGATATACTGTCCTGATATTTAAATTATAGCTGCATGACAATACACATGGTAGCATTATAGTACATAGAAATAGAAGAGGAAACAGTTATAAAAACTGGAATTTAGATATGTTATATATGTGTTTGTATAAAACTGAATTCTAGAATCACTGTGTGAGCTACAGGCCAACAGGGAGGCATGAGTTTTATTAAAGATGTTTCTCTGAGATCCTTTAGTAGAAAAAAATGCCTCAAACGCCAATCACTGCCAAGACAGCCATAATTTTATACATCTGATTCACAATAGGAGTATGAATATCATTTCTTGGTGCACTGATATCTGTCTCTTGTCAGGTAGTTTCCTCACATTTCGTCTCTTCGTCCTTGACAAGTTGGAATTAGAGTCTTCAGTTTCAAAGTGATTGATGTGAAATGTTGTTATGATAAAAGCTGCTATGATACCAAGAAAACCAAAACCAGAAGCAAAACATAAGATAAATAATCCCTAACAACATAACTTCGAATGCAGCAATATTTTCAAAGCGCCTCCTCCGCCCACCCCCCCCCCCACACACACACTTGCACAATGTTTCTTGTCATTTGCACTGGATAAGAAAGGTAGTAATTTTTCTTTCAATAACTTCTGGATATATTCCTACTAAAGTTATGTTGCTTTTGAAATTTTATTAGCCAGTTAAAATTTTTATTCCCAGTATTTGGAGACTTGTGGAATGTATTGGGGACCTCAATCTTCCTTCCACAAAGTAGGCTATCCATGATAGGAGCACCTCAATTGGAGCCAAGTGCCACACTATGAATATGAGTCACGCTTGTCTTGTATTTCTCTGATGCCACTTGGATGGATGTCTTCATTTTCTCACCTTCCTCCAGAAGATCACTTATATGTGATTAAATCCAATGCAAATTAAATCCATAGTCCAATGAATTTAGACAGGCTCCAGATTGGGAAGCGAACTTAATGGAATCAATCCACATAGCTTAAGAGAGGGTGATGAGAAGGATGTGGTTTTGAAAATCAATTCAAGTGAATGGCTTGTTGCCAGAAATGGAAATCCATATTTCACATTTAACATCTAATTAGGTCAAATGTACTGTTTTTGCATGGGTTTCTAATGTTAAATGAATGTAAATGGGTGGTTTTTCAAAGTCATTGGAGGTATTGATGGGTAATTTTTCCTTAAAAATTATGATACTTAATTTTACTCCAGAATTTTTGGTATAAGACATTTTATTAGGACCTAGCTCCATGAGATATTAAAACTAATAAGAACTAATATATACCTATATAATGAAAATGAATTCTATGTAAACTTATATATATTTAATCTAATTTCTAGATTTGTTAGATAGTGCTTTTATATGTGACCTGTAAAAGGAAAGCATTTAATATTTGATAAGTGATATTTTTATTTCATGAAATTTAATAAAGGTGATAGCACCTTTATGTCTTCTCTTATCTTTTTATTTTAAAAAGTGTTTATTTAAAGAAATACCTCAAAGAATTTATAATAATATAGTGACATTTAATGTACCCACCAAACAGTTGGAGTACATCCTAATATCGGTGTAATTTTCTCAGATCATATGTATAGTATTGATATCTCTTCTTCCTCAGAGGAAATCACTACAAGAAATTTGGATTTTATAATATATTCATACTTTCCATTAAATGTGCATACTCATACATATTTTATAATATTTGAATTTTAATAAATAAGACAATATATATGTATTTTTCTGATTCTATTATTTACATTGTGTTTTGAAACTTATGTTAATATCTGTCATCTAGTTCATTCACTTTAAGTACTTTATATCACTGAGCATTTCACAAATTATGTATCCATTTACTTTTTTATTATTTAAAAACATTTTGTTTAAAGTTTACTTATTTTAAGAGAGAGAGAGAGAGCAAGACAGCAGGATTGGGGCAGAAAGAGAGAGAGTGAGAGAATCCCAAGCAGACTCCACACTGTCAGCACAGAGTCCTCTGCAGGGCTTGAACTCATGAACTGTGAGATCAGGACCTGAGCAAAGACCAAGAGTCAAATGTTCAACCGACTAAGCCACCCAGATACCAGTCCATTTTATTTTTGAAGGTCATTTATGTTGTTTCCAGTTTCTTAAAGTTTATTTATTTATTTTGATGGAGAGAGCAGGTGAGGGGCAGAGAGAGAATGGGACAGAGAGAATCCCAAGCAGGCTCCCCACTGTCAGCGCAGAGCCCCATGGGTGGCTCTATCTCACAAACTCTGAGTCATGACCTCAGCCGAAATCAAGAGTTGGATGCTTACCTGATGGAGCCACCCAGGTACTCCTCCAATTTCTTGAACTGTGCTACAATAAACATTCCTGTAATTATGTACTTTTGCATATATAGCTATCTGGAATATACTTAAAGGTGAAATTTCTAATATATTGCCAAATTGTTATCCCCATTAGATTCACCAGTATTTATTCTCATTGACAGTTTGTAAACATTCTTATTTTTTCATCCTTGACAACATTTTGCCTTCACAGACTTTTATACTCAGAATCCTCCACTGTAGGTAGAACTAAGTATTTGCATACACCGAAAAAGGCAGGTGAGCAACCTCAACTTCAGTGGAAAACACCTTCCGTGTACTAGTGTCCATGTTTTGCTGCTAACCCTGGTCACATCAAATTAAGAGATCCATCTACTTGGTGGTGTGTATTTCCTAATCACTTGTCTCATTCTTCTAATTATGTTTTTAGTGTTTTTCTTTTGATTTGTAGTTTTCTTCAGATCTCTTGAATGCTAATCCTCTCTCCATTATGTACATTGAAAATATCTTGAGTTTTGTCTTCTCTTTTTACTTTATTTATGTGAAAATATCAATTGCAATAAAGACAGTATCCTCAATATTTAATTTTATATTTTACTATTTTTGAGTGCTGTTCAAGAAATCATTCCCTGTCCCAAATTTCAAATATTCATATAAAAGGCTGCAAATTATGCTGTTCCATTTTGTGTCATTAATCTAATTTACATTTGCTTTACAAGTGTGGTGTATTGCGGGGCATCTACCCTCTACCTACCTCTTTTTACACACTTAATGAGTTATCCTTATGTCATGTATTGTGTAGATTTAAGATAGCTTTCAAGAAGCCATGGTATCATTATATGAAGTGCTAAAAAAGAAAAAAAAGGAATAATTTGTTATCTATCGGTCTACTCTAATCTGTTTTATAAGTTGCTTTCGCAGAATGCAACAGTCTTCTCCTAAATGTCCAAACACCACAGGTATTACCTAGAGTTTTTGAAGGATGCCTCACGTGCATTTATTAATCAGTTTTTTTGTTTGTTTGTTTGTTTGTTTGTTTGTTTGTAGCCACGATATTGTTTTCATGCCTGAGACATTGCTGTCAGGCCAGTCATCAAGGCTTTGCATTGGTATTCACCATGAGAGTATTAATATTTATACCAGGATGCTGTGTATTTAGGCTCCCCAAACCCAAGTCCTTATGATTTTGTAGTGGTTCTGTGCCAGAGTAGAGAAAGTAGCTATATCCTTAATTCTTTCCAAACATTCGAATCTGGACCTTTAACCCTCTGCTCTGTACACTGGTATCCACCTTATTTTAAAAATACTTTTAGGAGCACCTAGGTGGCTCAGTCGCTTAAGCATCTAACTCCTGATTTCGATTCAGGTCATGGTCTGTCATGAGATCAAGTCGCAGGTGGGGCTCAGTGCAGATTGTGGAGCCTGCTTGGGATTCTCTCTCTCTCTCTCTCTCTCTCCCTCTCTCTCTGCCTATCTCTCACTCATCCATGTATGCATGCTCACTCATTCTTGCTCTCTCTTTCTCAAAATAAATAAGTAAACCTCAAATTATTTAGGTTTATCTTCTGCTTATCTTCAAATAAGATAAGCTGCTTATCTTATCTTCAAATCTTATCTTCAAATCTTCTGTGGAATTTACACTGAATGGCTGTAAGTTGAATGATAAGTGGAGAATACCTGAAATTAAGCAATTTTACTGAACCAACTATTGTAACAGGACAATTTATAACTCTATCAAAGATCACTTGTATTGTTTTCTAATTGCTTATGAGTGTAATAAGATTTCTTGCACAAATCCTAAACTATAAATTTCTAGGGCATAATGGTAATAACTCTCTTTTTTGTGTTTAAGAGTTCAAGGCATGTGGTAGATTTAACTAGGTTCTCACCAATTTAGTAATTAATTATCACCAATAAAAAATGCTCTCTAAATTGCATGGGATTTATAGTTGTACAGACTTACATTTAAATCTTATTCCAAAACTTCATTATATAAAAAATTTTTCCATGAAACTTTTTCTCATGGGGAAAATGGGAACAGCATTGCCCAAATTATAATACATGTATATGAACTATACAAAGTAGAATAAAAATACAAAATGTCCTTGCCAATTACATATAAAAAGTAATCATCATAAACTCCCAAACCAATCACACTGCATTCTGTGCTATAAACACAGCACCTGTACTTTCATTTTTAATTAATTTATAGCAGGATTGCTATAGTCTTTGTATTCTCAGGGAATCTTGGGATTTCAGCTAAATATATTTTATAGTACCTCTTTTTTAGTGGCTAAAATATTTATAAATATAAGTTGACTTTTTTCACAACTTTCTCTGAGGTTGAGAATAAGAGCCAGTGTCTTGCAGGAGCAGGAGGACCTATTATTTAAATTGTTTGAGTAGAAACCAAAATAGCAGGAAATTTTAAAAATACATGCTAGAGAGACCCAGACTTTTAATTAAGAATAGTGGTTCTCAAGACTGGGACCAAAGCACTTTAGTGCTAAACCAAAGACTGGGTTGAGGGAAGCACTTCAGTTGTAAAATGTCAGAGGCACTCACCCTAGTCACTGTCCTAGTGGTTCTCAATCTTTAGCCATAATGAATTGAGGTTGTTTGAACTAATTTGGATTTAATAGCCATCTTGAATCATTGTAGTGAGAAAAAAGAAATGAACTAATAGCCCAAACCTGGACCATGTGCCCATCTTTGGACCAAATGAAAACTGGGACGAGACTGGATAAAATAAAAAAATACAAGGAAGAAAAAGCAGTTTATTTGTTTGTTTGTTTTCCTTAGGATTACAGCTAAACTGTACTCCCTAGCCTTCTAGGCATTTAAGTGGGGCCATATGAAACTAAAGACTAGCAAATTACCGGTTAGCAGAAGTGATATGTGCCACTACTAGGTTTGCCCATAAGAAACCAGCAATATTCATCTCTTTCCCCAGTGAACCTTGAGGATCCACAAGAATATTTCAAGGACTAAAGTAATAGCAGAGGCACAAGATGGAAATTTCTGGGGTCTCTGACTTAATGAGATCATCGGAAGCTCCATCTAACATGCTTCCTGTTCTTGATTAGATTTACCAGGGTAAGAAACCATATAACATATACAGAGGAATGTGTAAAACATTATGTATATTTTAAAGAATAATATTAGTGTAATAAATGTAAATATCTCCAGTTATAAAAATCTAAACATATCCGGGACACTAAAAGCATTGAATATGTACCTCCAGAGGCAATTATAATGCTGTAAAAAAAGACTTAAATCTGTAATGTATAAAAAGTTCTTACCAGTCAACAATAAGAAAGCAATTCAGTACAACTTAGGCAACATAGTGACCAGTTCACAACAGAACAAGACTACCAAACACGTGAAAATATGCTCAACATCATTAGTCATCACATTAATGTTTAGATTAAAACCATAATGAGTTACTACTACAAGCTCATTAGATTGGAAGCACCAAAAACAGCCAAATGTTGGTGTGATGATTAATTTTATGTGTCAACTTGGTGGACCAAGGGATACCCATGTAGCCAGTAAAACATTATTTCTGGACGTGTCTGTGAGGCTGTTTCTGAAAGAGATTGGTATTTGAATTGGTAGCATTGGCATTTGAAGATCCATCTCACCAGTGTAGGTGTTCATCATCTAATCCGTTGAGAGCCTGGTTAGTGCAAAAAAAGACCAAGAAAGGGCAAATTTGCTCTCTTGAAGTTCTACTTGAGCTGGGACCCCCATTTTCTCCTGCCTTTGGACATTGGCCGTCCTGGTTCTCAGGCCTTTGGCTTTGGACAAGGACTTACACTATTGACTCCCCATTCCTGGGTCTTTAGACTTACACTGGGATTTTCTCTATCGTCTCCCCCTGTTCTACGGCCTTCAGGTTTGGATTGGAGCTACATCGACAACTTTCTTGGGGCTACAGCTTACAAATCATGGGATTCTTAGCCTCCATATGAGCTCATGTGAGCCAGTCGTCATAAGAAAGATGAATCTCTTTCTAGATATCTATGCGTATCCTGTTGATCTGTTTCTCAGGAGAACTCTGCATGATAGAATTGGCAAGTATTTGGAGCAACTGGAACATCCAAAATATTGCTGGTAGGAACATAAAATCGTATGTTGAAAAACTATTTGTCAGTTACTTATAAAATTAAATGTACACTTATTGTAACACCCCAAAATTTCATTCCTAAGAATTTAATTAAGAGAAGTAAAAGTATATGCCATAATACAAATGCTTATAGCAGCTTTCTTCATAATAACATAAAACTGGAAAAAGTCCAAATGTCCACTCACAGGAGACTAGATAAATCTTGGTATATTTACACAAAGGAATACTATCCTACAATAAAAGTAGATGAACCAATGGCAAGTTAAACAACATGAGCAGATCTCAAAAATACTATTTACTGAATGAAAGGGACCTGAAGAAAGAGTGCATACTGTGGGATTTTATCTGAAATTCTAGAAAAGGAAAACTTAATCTTTAGTGAAAAAAAGCTGATTTATGATTGCCTGTACATGAGGGACTTCATGAGTTGACTTCAAAGGAGCACGAAGGAATTTTTAGAGGTGATAGTTATACAGATGTATATATTTGCCTAAATTTATAGAACGCTGTGCTTAGAATTATTGATTTATTATCCATCCAGCTGTCCTATTATATCCTTGTTTTAATGTTGATTATATATTTGTAATTTATTTTGGAATATTTACATACACAGTCATGTAATCTATATTCTTAATGGCAATTTTATTTTTCTCTATAAACTCCTTAAACATTCCGCTTATTCTTGCCTTACTCCACAGAACAGCATTGTCAGGTAACTGAATAGAGATGGTGAGATTGAACATTCTTGGCTTCTTTTCCATAAAAAGAAGTCTTCTAAATATAAATTAATATTTATTAAATACATAGACAAATATATTCATTCATACACACACACATATATATCATGCTACATGATTAAAATGTATCTATGCATATATGTACATGCATATGTATATATGCATAGATACATTTTAATCATATTAAGTGAACATTTATCTATTCCTAGTGTTGTAAGGGTTTGTATCATGATGATGATTTTGTATCTATGACATGATCATATAACATACCTTATTAAATGTGCTAATATGGTGACTGGCATTGATTAATTTTGCAACTGTTGAAACAACCTTTCATTCATAGGAAAATCTAACCTATTCACAATGTATTTCCTTTTCATGTATTGTTAAATACTTTTGCTAACATTTTGCATCTATGTTTATGAGTGAGATCAAAATGTAATTAGTCATTTTCACACTTTCCTTACCATCTTTCCACCTGGAAATTCTGTGAGCCTCATAAAGTGAGTTGAGGAATAGTTTCCCTTCTCTACTGCCTGGGAAGACTTTAGAGCAGGATGAAATTGTGTGTTTCTAAAATGTTCAGTGAAACTTGTTGATGAAACTATCTGCATCTGATGTTTACTTTGTGAAAATATTTTTGATACTGATAGACTTTCATAATATTATGCCATTCAAATTTTCTGTTTCTCCTCGTATCAGTGTGTAAGACTTATTTTTCAAACAATAAGCAAATTTTCTAAATTTTCTAGTACATTGACACAATTTTGTATATACTATTGCCTTATCCGAATCATCTGTAATAATGTGTTGATTTCCATTCCTGATTCTGGCTGTCTGTGCCTTCTTATTTTTCTTCTTGCATACTGTGCCAAAAGTTGGTCAGTTCTATTCTTTGAAAGAACGACATTTTAGCATGTCTATTGTATTTGTTTATTTTTTTAGCCAATTATAATATTATTTTCATACTCCTACAAGTTCAGTATGAGAAAGAGAAGTTATGGATAATCTCATTAGTGGCAGAGATGTAAAAATTCAGGAAAAAAATTAATGAACAGAATTGAACAAGGGGTGTAAAAGGTAATCTGTTTTGAACAAGTTGGGTTTGTTCCAGAGATAAAGATTTGTTTCAATATTAAAAAACTCACTAATCTATCATATTACTAGACTCAAGGAGAAATCTCATGCTCATCAAAGTAGCTGCAGAAATACCATTTAATTAAATGTATATTAATTTATAATAAAATTCATGTGCAGTTAGAAATAGAAATTGGGGGCGCCTGGGTGGCGCAGTCGGTTAAGCGTCCGACTTCAGCCAGGTCACGATCTCGTGGTCAGTGAGTTCGAGCCCCGCATCAGGCTCTGGGCTGATGGCTCGGAGCCTGGAGCCTGTTTCCAATTCTGTGTCTCCCTCTCTCTCTGCCCCTCCCCCGTTCATGCTCTGTCTCTCTCTGTCCCAAAAATAAAATAAAACGTTGAAAAAAAAATTAAAAAAAAAAAGAAATAGAAATTGAACTGTCCTTACCCTCATAAGGGGTTTATGTTTAAAATTAATATCAAATTAAATGTTGAAATACTGAAGAATCTCTGTTAAATACAAAAAAATAAGGCTAGGTGCTACTGCCTTGAATTAGAGGGATGCAGCAGTGCCATAAAGATTGAAGGGGATGCGAAGAGTGCCACATTCTCCCCTAATACTTCTTTCTTGATGGATGGGAAAAAATGGGCCCTACAGAGAGAATTTTACAATCACCCAAATTTGCCACATATTCTAGACATAAGATGTAAAAGGCAAATGCAGTTCTATGTATATGCAGCAGCAATCAGAAACTCATTTAATAATTAACTCACAGCATATACGAGAAAAATCTTCAAATGACTCATTAATCTAAATTTTAGAAATTGTGCTATACTAGTGCTAGAAAAAAGCACGTGTGGATTTTCCTAAAAAACAGTAGAAGTCCAGATTCACAAAGATATTTTTGTGAGTAATATATTTTCCATAGTGTGTTCTACAGGGCATGGATATCAAGGGTCACTAGCATTCTTGAAGCTGGTATGTGTGAACGTTCACCTTAATAATAATTGTTAATTTTAGTTCTGTTTTGTGTTAAGATTAAATTACTGCTGATGGGGCGCCTGGGTGGCTCGGTCGGTTAAGCGTCCGACTTCGGCTCAGGTCATGATCTCACGGTCTGTGAGTTCGAGCCCCGCGTCAGGCTCTGGGCTGATGGCTCAGAGCCCGGAGCCTGTTTCAGATTCTGTGTCTCCCTCTCTCTCTGCCCCTCCCTTGTTCATGCTCTGTCTCTCTCTGTCTCAAAAATAAATAAACGTTAAAAAAAATAAAAAAAATAAATTACTGCTAAGATTTTATCCTAAAACCCATGAGTCCTTTGTCTGTCTATATCTTTGATAGTTTATATCAGTAAGAAAAGAACTGTAGAACTGTTCTTCAATTTTAATGCCTTAAAGATAGAAATAACTTTAGAATAAGTTTTCTCATGGGGCACCTACATGGCTCAGTTTGTTGAGCATCTCACTCTTGGTTTTGGCTCAGGTCACGATCTTGTGATTTGTGAGTTCAAGGCCGGGATCCAACTCTGCTCTCATAGTGTGGAGCCTGCTTGGGATTCTCTCTCTCCCTCTCTTTATGCCTCTCTCTCTGTCTCTCTCAAAATAAAATAGAATAGAATAGAATAGAATAGAATAGAATAGAATAGAATAAAATAAAATAAAAAAATAAAATAATAAAATATAAAATAAAATAAAATAAACGTGGGGTGCCTGGGTGGCTCAGTTGGTTAAGTGTCTGACTTTAGCTCAGGTCATCATCCTGTGGTCCGTGGGTTTGAGCCCCCCATAGGATTCTGTGCTGATAGCCCAGAACCTGGACCCTGCTTCAGAATTTGTGTCTCCCTCACTCTCTACCCCCCTCCCTGTCCCTCTCTCTCAAAATAATATAAACGTTGAAAAATTTTGTTTTGAAAATAAACTTTAAAAAATATTTTTAAAAACAAAAAAAGTTTTTACATGCATACAAGTGTGTACAGATTTCTCTTTATTTAATATAAAATTTGTTGTCAAATTGGTTTCCATACAACACCCAGTGTTCATCTCAACAGGTGCCCTCCTCAATGCCCATCACCCACTTTCCCCTCCCTCCCACCCCTCCCCCCATCAGCCCTCAGTTTATTCTCAGTTTTTAAGAGTCCCTTATGGTTTGGCTCCCTCCCTCTCTAGTTTTTTTTTTTTTCCCTTCCCCTCCCCCATGGTCTTCTGTTAAGTTTCTCAGGATCCACATAAGAGTGAAAACATATGGTATCTGTCTTTCTCTGTATGACTTATTTCACTTAGCATAACACTCTGTTTAAAGAAACAAAATGATATTTTTGTATCTCAACTGCATCCTGGTAAAGCTCTTCCTTCAGCATTTGAATGTTTACAAGGGTTTTCAGAGCAACTGTCTTCTTCAGTATTGGCAAGTTATACAAGACAGTACACACACACACACACACACACACACACACACACACACACACATTTATGTATGTACTTACATCAACAATGGTGATTTTAGGACCTTATATTGAAAGGTATACCTTACTCACATTGTTAAAAACATCTGTCAGGTAAGCCAACCTATGGATAATATCCTTTCTTTAAAAGAGTTTGAAGGGGTGCCTGGGTGACTCAGTGGGTTGAGCGTCCAACTTCAGCTCAGATCATGATTTAATGGTTTGTGAATTCTAGCCCCACATCTGGCTCTCTGCTATCAGGGCAGAGCTGTCTTAGGTTCCGATGTCTCTCTTTCTCTTTCTCTGCCTCTCTCAAAAGTAAAAAATAAAACATTAAAGGAAGGAGTTTTAAGAGTGGGCTTTGTCCTTCTAAAGGAAGGGAGGGGGGAAGGAATGTAAGAACAGGAAAAGAGGTACTTGACTGCAGTCTAAGATTTGGGCTTGAACTGTAGTTCAAATACTCCTTGTTTTCTTAAAAGCTAGCAAACTTCCATGTGTAGTGAAGCACTTTTGTATGCTGTCCCCACTTCTTGCAAAATAGCTTTGAAATGAGAAAGCTGATGATTTTTATGATTGTTGACAAAAACTTTCAGGGTTGTTGGAAGAATCTTTAGTGCCAATACATGTCTCTATAAAAAGCGACACATGGCAACACTATGATAACCTTGCTTTTCTGCTAAAGTAGGAAAAAAAAAACAGAAGATTTTTCAAGCATGTCAGGAGCTTTATTTTTGGCAGGAGAATGGAGCTTTTATTTCCACTGAAAGGTATGTTTAGGGGGGAAAATGAAAAGCAAAAAACATCTTTTAGTCATTTTCAAAATGTTGACTGCCTTAGTAGTTTTTATTCTTTGTATATTTTTAAATGTTTATTTATTTATTTTGAGAGAGAGGCAGAGAGAGAGAGAGAGAAGGAGAGAGAGATAATCGCAAACAGGCTCTGCACTGCCAATGCCGAGCCCCAGGTGGGACCTGTATCCACAAACTGTGAGATCATGACCCATGCCAAAATCAAGATTCAGATGCTTAACTAACTGAGCCACCCAGGTGCCCCTGCCTTAGTAGTTTTTAAAATGAACACACCAACAAGTGAATTTTTCTTCCATGGCATCAGCATACACCTAGAGAATAATACTTGTATATACATATTCCATATAAAATTTATATATATATATATATATATATATATGTATAATTATATGTATATAATTATATATTATATATAGAGAGGGGGAGGGATGGTTCCCATGGAAGCTTTATCCAGGTTCATATTAAAGGAGAGAGGTGAAGCTGCCAATACTGTCATGAGCAATATCCAAAAGTTAAAAGATATAGCAAGCAAAAATAGAATATATTTAGAATTTATAACTATGGAATTATAGTTGATAGGATAGATAGATAGATAGATAGATAGATAGATAGATAATCCATGATAGATAGAAATGGCATATTGGAAGTATAACAATTGAAACAATAAATCCATTGGAAAGGGAATATCTCTCCTGTCTTTTCCTCTTTTCCAGCTCACCAACTAGTTTGAAAGTTTTGTGGCATTATTATAGTCTCTGTAATACTGCTGAGGTTTTTGTTGTTTGGCCATCTAATAAAACCGTATTGATGTTTCAAGAAATGGTTTTAAGGAGTGGAGACTCTACTATATCTTGGAAGTGTCCCATTGGAAAGTTTAGAATTCTCATTTGCATTGTTCCATTTTATAAAACTTAAAAATATTAAAAGAAAAGAAAAACAGGAAACAACCTCTTTCCAAATATTGATCAATGCACGATTGTAAACAGAGAACACTGAACTAAACTTAGCTATTAGGGTCACTAATGTGACAATATGCCAGAAGGTAGCTAAATGGCTCCTAGGTTCCAATTCACCTAACATGAGGCCAGTTATATCATGGAAATATCTGAACATAAGAGGACTGTAATCACATGACTTCTGGCACAGAGTCTAAAAACCATTGTTTTTTGAAGAAGTCATGAATATAACTGATGTTTTTAGATATTTGTAACAACTGTAATTGACAATGAAAATATTATTTCTATTGGTGACTTAATTATAAGTACTGCTAATAGTAATTTTCTTTATTTTTACTTTTGTCTACTTTCATAATTGGAGAAAATGCTAAGTTTTGACTAGAGATCAGTAAAAACAAAGATGTAATTTTTCCTCCATCCAAGTTTGTTGAAGACTCTAAGTGTAAAGTTCTTTTTTGGCCAGCAAAAGAACAGATGCAGGGGTAAAGCGAGAGATGGCTAATGTCCGGGAAAAGATAAGAGCCCTGAATAAGGGTCCTTGCCCCGTATTTATTCAGATCAGAAGGCTTACAAACATGTTGGGCGTGTACAAAGAGACAAAGAAACTGGGAACATTAACTTGGGGACATGAGGGAAGAGGGGGACTTTGAAGACATACAATGTTTGGGGTTTGGGTCAATATAAAACAAAAGCCGGGCGCCGGGCGCTGGGCAGAGGGGTAGATGGTTGTTAACAGCAGAAAGGAGGCTCTGTGCCTGTTTATCTTTGCCAGCCTAGGGGAGGAGACAGATAGGGTGAATAACCTCAGGGTTGACAAGGTCCTTTTTGTTTGTTGTTAACCATCTCCACTCTGGGCTGCTTTGCCTACAGCACAGCAGTCCATAGTCCAATTCACCAGTTTACCTGACCTGGCCCTATCCTTCTGTGAAAGCAGCTTTCTGCTATAGTACTAAATTGGGGGTGCTTCCACCCTGAATATCTAATCTTGTTTATTTCATATACCTATGTATTGGGCACCTTTGCGCCATACCTATTTTAGGCCTTTGCTTCTTCCTCTCTATTCTGGTGGCTCTACACCCCCTCTCTATTTTGGAGTGCCTTTGCACCTCCCTAATCCCAGCACCTTTGTGCCTCCCTATTCTCGGGGTGTCTCTGCATCTGCCTATTCTTGGGGCGCCAATCCGATTTAACCAAACTTGGGTGTGAGCATTTTATGGCTTTGTATTTCTTTATGCCTTGTTAACCCATTGATGCAAGCCCCAGGGATTCCTAAGTTTATCCCCCCCACAAGTTTAAAGACATTAGAAATCTGTTCCTACACATATTTCATTAAATATCCCTACTTTAAGGGCACAGTGGTTAAGCATCCGACTTTGGCTCAGGTCATGATCTCAAAGTTTGTCATTCTTAAAATAGCTATGCCTTCATTATCTAATTATCTCCCAAAGACCCCACCTCTAGATACCATATTAGGGATTAGGTTTCAATATATGAATTTTGGGAGGACACAAACATCAGTGTATTGGACTGGTGGTTTTCTTGGGGCCAACACAGAGGCTAACATTTATTTCTTTGCCATCCATCCCCCAATCAGGCTGGATTGGCTTTCTGGGTAGTGACAGCCTCTATCAAAGGATTTAAAGACATATATAGTGCATAACTGAGGCAAGAGACCGTGAATGGGGCAAACAGCAGACAGTCCAAATACCTGAGAGAGAGGCAGCTCAAGAGGAAGTTTCTTGAAAAAGTAAAAGCTCAGAAGGATAAGTTTTCACTGGGCAATATGGAGTGCAGTGTACATGCTGAGGACTTGAAGCAGTCTCAGAATACACCGGAGAGGACCCAAGGCATGCATATTTGAAGAATCTGTGGGTTCCTCAAAAGCAAGAGATGAAGGTTAAGACAGTTCTAGGTAGCCTGTATTAGCATGGAAGAGCTCAGCTCTGAACCAATCTTAAAAAATCTAGGAGGGTAGTTTCTTCTTTTCTTTTGCAGGTATTTTTGTTAATGTTTACTTATTTTTGAGAGAGAGAGAGAGAGAATGTGAGGGGGTGGCAGAGAGAGGGAGACACAGAATTGAAGCAGGCTCCAGGCTCTGAGCTGTCAGCACAGAGGTCCAATGTGGGACTCGAACTCACGAACCGTGAGATCATGACCTGAGCTGAAGTCAGATGCTTACCCGACTGAGACACCCAGATGCCTCTCTTTTACAGGTATTTAAAGAAATCATTGTCAGGTTTCCTATTGACTGCTAAGATAATGGACTTATATAAACTTCAGTGACCACAAAGCAGAAGGAACAGAGTCTTTAAGAAATAGTTTGTAAAATTCACCAGGCAACTGCATCCCTAAATAATTAACATTAGCAAATTCTGAAAAAGAAGTTGATTTACTAAAGGATTTAATTTCCAGAGTTACTAAAGTGTTCAAAATTGTACAATTTTCAACAGAAAAATCACAAGATTAAAAAAATAGGAAAGTATGACCCATTCACATGAAAATAATAAATTGACAGAAATGGGTTCAGAAGAAGCACACACATCGTACTTACTAGACACAACCTTTACATTAAGTGTCTTAAATATACTCAAAAGGCAAATAAAAACCATGGACAAAGAAATAAAGCCAAGAACACAATGTATTAAGAAAACAAATATCAATAAAAATATAACAATAACATTCAAATAGAAATTCTGCAGCTTAGAAGTGTACTAGCTGAACAAAAAATTTCACTAGAGGAATTCACCGGCAGATTTGAAAATGTAGAAGAAAGAATTTGCCAACATGAAAATAAGGACAACAGAGGTTATCAAATCTGAGGAGCAGAAGGAAAAAAATGCTGAGGAAAAGTGAACAGAACCTATAAGAGCTCTGGAACAATATGAAAAAGATCATGGTCATCTCAGAAGAAGAAGAGAGAAAAGGGCAGAAGTAATTTTTGAAGACAAAATGATGGAAAGTATCCCAAATTGTTGAAAGATTTGAACCTACACATCCCAACACCTAAAAAAAAAAAAAAAAAAAAAAAAAAAAAAAAAAAAAAAAAGATCAAACTGTTGAAAACAAAGACAGTGAGAGAATCTTGAAAACAGCATGAGAGTAGCAACTTGTTACATTCCAGGATTCCTTAATAATATTAATAGAGGGGCGCCTGGGTGGCGCAGTCGGTTAAGCGTCCGACTTCAGCCAGGTCACGATCTCGCGGTCCGTGAGTTCGAGCCCCGCGTCGGGCTCTGGGCTGATGGCTCAGAGCCTGGAGCCTGTTTCCAATTCTGTGTCTCCCTCTCTCTCTGCCCCTCCCCCGTTCATGCTCTGTCTCCCTCTGTCCCAAAAATAAATAAACGTTGAAAAAAAATTAAAAAAAAATAATATTAATAGATAATTTCTAATCAGAAACCATGAAATTCAGAAGACAGTGAGATGACCTATTTAAAGAGCTTAGAAGAACAACTGTCAACCAAAAATTCTATACACAGCAAAAGTATACTTAAAAATGTAGGAAAAGATTAATACTTTTCAGATGAGCAAAAGCTAAGGGAGTTCTTTGTTGGCAGAACAGAAAAGGTAAGTTAAAATTACTATATGACCCGCCAATGATATTACTGCATATATAACCCAAAGTAGTGAAAACAGGGGTTCAGATACTTGTTCACCAGTGTTCATACCAACATTATTCACAACAGGGATAAGTTGGAAACAACCTAAATGCCCGTGAGGAGATGTTGGATAAACAAAATGTGGATTTTACTTGCAGTAGAATCTTAATCAGTCACAGAAAGGAATGGAGTGCTCATAAATGCTATAGCATAGATGAACCTTGACAATATGTTAAGTGAAAGAAGCCAGATGCAAAAGGTCACATATTGTATGATTCCATTTATATGAAATATCCAGAATAGGAAAATCCACAGAGAAAATGTAGATTGGTGGTTTCCAGGGGATGGGAGTGACTGCATTATGGTTATAGAGTTTTCTTTTGGGGTAATGACATGCTTTGGAACTAGAGAGGTGGTAATTTTACAACATCAACTAACGCCACTAAATTTTGCACTTTAAAATGGTGGATTCTATGCTAAAGGAATACCATCTCAATTTTTTCTATCATGGTGAAAAACATATAACATCAAATTTACTATCTTAATCACTTGTTTAAGTACATAATTCAGTAGTGTTAATTATTCACATTGTACAACAGGTCTCTAGAATGTTGTGATTCATCACTTATATATAACACCCAACGCTAAGATGAAAAAGTTCCTGAAAAAAGTGTGCTATGTAGATACTGACTCAGAACATTTTTAGATGCTTTGTCTTTGTGTTTCTCAAAATAAAAATAAAAATAAGCAAGTAAGATATTTTTCTACATCTCATATCCAAATTACAGGTTATTTGTATATAAAAACTGTAAACATTTCATCTGTAATATTAAGTCCTGACCTGACAATTCAATAAAAGTTATTTAATACCATGTTTTTTTTAAGTTTATTTATTTTCGGAGAGAGAGAGGGAGAGAGCTCTAGAGCAAGTGCATGAGGGAGGGGCAGAGAGAGAGGTGAGAGAGAATCCCCAAGCAGGCTCCTCACTGTCAGCACAGAGCCCTACGTGGGGCTCATGCTCACAAACCATAAGATCATGATCTGAGCTGAAATCAAGACTCGACTGCTTAACACTGAGCCACCCAGGCACCACCATGTTTTGTTTTGTTTTTTAAGAACTTTTTAATCTTTCAAAAAACTGAAACTCTATACCCATTAAACACAAATTATTCCTTCTTTGTCCACCAGCCCTTGGCAACCATACTTCTACTTCTAAGAGTTGACTAGATTGTTTATATGAGTGCAACCAGAGAGTGTTTGGCCTTTTGTGATTGGCTTATTTCACTTAGTTTAACGTCCTTCTTCAAGGTTCATCTATGTTATATTATGTGACAGGATTTCCTCCATTTTTAGGGATGCATAATATTCAATTATATGTGTATACCAAAATTTCTTTATTCATTCATATGTTGGTGGACACTTGGGTTGCTTAAACCTCTTGGCTATCGTGAATAATCCTGCAGTGAACATGGGTGTGCAAATATCTTTTCAAGAGCCTGCTTTGAATTCTTTTGTATGTATCAACAAGTGGGTCGGGGCGCCTGGGTGGCGCAGTCGGTTAAGCGTCCGACTTCAGCCAGGTCACGATCTCGCGGTCCGTGAGTTCGAGCCCCGCGTCAGGCTCTGGGCTGATGGCTCAGAGCCTGGAGCCTGTTTCCGATTCTGTGTCTCCCTCTCTCTCTGCCCCTCCCCCGTTCATGCTCTGTCTCTCTCTGTCCCAAAAATGAATAAACGTTGAAAAAAAAAAATTTAAGAAGTGGGATTGTGGGATTATATATAGTAGTTACATATTTTTAAGTTTTTTGAGGGACCTCTGGACTGTTTTCCATATAGCTGTACCGTTTTACATTCACACCAATGGGGCACAGAGGTTCCGAGTTTTCTGCATCCTTGGCATGCTGTTTTTTTTTTTTTTTTTTTTTTTCTATTCTTTTGATAGTGGCCACCTGAACAGGTATAAGGTAATATCTCATTGTGGTTTTGATTTTGCATTTCCTGGATGGTTAGTAATGTTAAACATCTCTTTATGTGATTGCAGACCATTTATATATATTATTTGGAGAATTATCTATTCATATCCTTTGCCCATTTTAAAAATCAGGTTATTTGTTTTGATGTTATTGAGTTGCAGAAGTTACTTACGTACCACTCCTTATCAAATATAAGTGTGCAAACAGTTTCTCTGATTCTGATTCTGTGGGTCTCTTTTTTATTCAGTTGATAGTTTCCTTAACTATAGTTAAGTTTTTAGTTTTGTGTAGTCCCATTTGGATAATTTTTCTTTTGGTGCCTGTGCTTCTGGTGCTATCCAAAAAATAATTGCCAAATCCAGTGTCCTGACATCTTCCCCTCTATTTTCTTACAGGAGTTTGATAGTTGTAGGTCTTATATTTAGGTTTTTAATACATTTTGAGTTAATTTTTGTACATGATGTAAGGTTAAGGTCCAAATTAATTCTTTTGTATGTGGATATTCAGTTTTCCTAACATCATTTGTTGAAAAGAGGACTGTCATTTCCCCATTATGTAGTCTTGTCAAAGATCAGCTAGCCATTTACACAAGAGTTTATTTCTCGGTTTTCTATTTTGTTTCTTTGGTCTATGTATCTGTGCAATACCACACTGTCTTGGTTAGTATTGCTTGTAGTATGTTTTTTTTTTTTAATTTTTTTTTCAACGTTTTTATTTTATTTTTGGGACAGAGAGAGACAGAGCATGAATGGGGGAGGGGCAGAGAGAGAGGGAAACACAGAATCGGAAACAGGCTCCAGGCTCTGAGCCATCAGCCCAGAGCCTGACGCGGGGCTCGAACTCACAGACCACGAGATCGTGACCTGGCTGAAGTCGGACGCTTAACCGACTGCGCCACCCAGGCGCCCCAACTTGTAGTATGTTTTGAAATCAGGAAGTGTGAGATCTCCAGTTTTGTTCTCTATTTTTAATATTGTTTGACTATCACTGGCCCCTTGAGATTCCATATTAATTTTAGGACTTTTTTTCTATTTATGCAAAAAAAAATGGCATTGAGATTTTGATAGGAATTGGATCAAATCTGTGAATTGCTTCAGGCAGTAGGAACATTTTAACAATATTGAGTCATTCTGTCCACAAAAATGATATATCTTTCCATTTATTTGTATCTTTGATTTCTTTTAGCAATATTTTTTTTTTTTCAACGTTTATTTATTTTTGGGACAGAGAGAGACAGAGCATGAACGGGGGAGGGGCAGAGAGAGAGGGAGACACAGAATCAGAAACAGGCTCCAGGCTCTGAGCCATCAGCCCAGAGCCTGACGCGGGGCTCGAACTCACGGACCGCGAGATCGTGACCTGGCTGAAGTCGGACGCTTAACCGACTGCGCCACCCAGGCGCCCCTTCTTTTAGCAATATTTTATAGTTTTCAGCATATAAGGCTTTCACCTCCTAAGTTGTTTATTATAAAGTATTCCTTTTCATGCTATAGTAAATTGAAATGTCCTTTTCAGATTGCTTAGTGTAAGTGCATAGAAACCCAGTGGGTTTTGTATGTTGATTTTAAATTCTGCCATTTGTTAAAATCATTAACTTTAACACTTGGGGGGAATCTTTAAGTAAAGAGATATGAGATCATGTCACCTATGAACAGAGATAATTTTACTCCTTAGTTTCCAATTTAAATGCCTTTTATTCCATTTATCTTTTTTTTTTTTAATATAATTAATTGTCAAATTGGCTAACATACAGTATGTAAAGTGTGCTCTTAGTTTTTGAGGTAGATTCTCGTGGTTCATCGCTTACATACAACACCTAGTGCTCTTCCCAAGAAATTCCCTCCTCAATGCCCATCACCCATTTTCCCCTCTCCCCCACCTCCCATCCACTATCAGTTTGTTCTCTGTATTTAAGAGTCTCCTATTTATCTATCAGATCTGTCTGTCTGTCCATTCATTCTTCATCTATCCATCCATCTATCTGCCTATGTATCATCTGTCTGTCTGTCTGTCTGTCTGTCTGTCTGTCATATATTTGCTCTGGTTAGGATGTCTAGTACTCTCTTGAATAGTAGTGGCAAGAGTGGGCATCCTTGCTTTGCTCCTGATTTTAGATGTAAAATTTTCATGTTAGCTGTGGCCTTTTGTTAATGTATATTATTATGTTAAGGTAGTTTCCTTCTGTTCCAACTTTGTTGAGTGTTTTTATTATTAATAGAAGTTAAATTTTGTGAAATGTTTTTTTTCCTCCATCCGTTGAGGTGATTATGTGTTTCTTGTCCTTCATTCTGTTAGTGTGGTATATTACATTGATTTTGGTACTGGGAACCACCCTGACATTCTTGGTATAAATCCCACTGGTCATGGTGTATAATCCTTTTAATGTGCTTTAGAATTTGTTTGGCTCATATTTTGTTGAGGATTTTTACATCAGTATTCAAAAGGGCTATTGGTCTATAATTATCTTTTGTTGTGTCTTTGATTTTTTAATCAGGGTGATTCATTCATTTCAAACATGAAATGAGTTTGGAAGTGTTTCCTCCTATTAAATTCAAAAAATGTATTTAAAGTAG
This sequence comes from Leopardus geoffroyi, assembly GCF_018350155.1. NCBI lineage: Eukaryota > Metazoa > Chordata > Mammalia > Carnivora > Felidae > Leopardus > Leopardus geoffroyi. The sequence continues at coordinate 121,731,865 of NC_059328.1, read as the reverse complement.
ATTGTTGTTAATTCTATTTAATAACATGTTGGGTAAATTTTAAAATTTTAAATGTTGGGTAATTTTCCAGTGAAGCCATCTGATCTTAGGCTTTTTTATGAGGGTGGGGAGGGTTTGATTATTTAATATACTTTTTGGTTATATGTCTATTTAGGTTTTTAAAAATTCTTTATAATTCAATCTTGATGGGATTTATATTTCAAAAATTTATCTATTTTTTTCTCAATCATCTAATTCGAGTGTAATTGTCATTGTAGTCTCTAATCTTCCTTTTCATTTCTGTAGCATCGGCTGTAATATCCCCTCTTTCATTTTGAGTTTTAGTTACTTGAGTCTTTCTTCTTTTTTTCTTAGTCTATTTAAGGATTTATCAATTTTGTTGATCTTTTAAAAAAACCCAACACTTCTATAAGGTTTTCTATTATTTTTCTATCCTTTTTAAAATTTTTTTAGGGGCACCTGGGTGGCTCAGTCGGTTAGGCGTCCGACTTCGGGTCAGGTCATGATCTCACGGTCCGTGAGTTCAAGCCCCGCGTCGGGCTCTGTGCTGACAGCTCAGAGCCTGGAGCCCATTTCAGATTCTGTGTCTCCCTCTCTGTCTGCCCCTCCCCTGTTCATGCTCTGTCTCTCCCTGTCTCAAAAATAAATAAACGTTAAAAAAAATTTAAAAAAAAATAAAAAAATAAAAATTTTTTAAATCTTTATTCATTTTGAGAGAATGACAGAGTGTGAGGAGGAGAGGAGCCGAGGGGAGGGAGACACAAAATCTGAAGTAGGCTTCAGGCTCTGAGCTGTCAGCACAGAGCCCAATGCAGGACTTGAGCTCACGAACCGTGAAATCATGACCTGAGCTGAAGTCGGACGCTTAACCAACTGAGCCACCCAGGTGCCCCTTATTTTTATATTCTTCATTTAATTTATCTCTTCTCTAATCTTTATTATTTCTTTACTTCTGGTAACCTTAGGGTTCATTTGTTCTTTTTATAGTTCCTTGATGTGTTTTGTTAGGTTGTGGATGGAGAACTTTCTTCTTTTTTAATATATGTGTTTATCACTATTAACTTCCCTCTTAGTACTACGTTAACTGCATTTTAGAGTTTCAGATATATTTTCATTTATATTTGTCTATACATATTTTCTAATGTCCGTTATTATTTCATATTTGACCTATTTGTTATTGAAATTTGGATAGTTTAGTTTCCACGTATTTGTGAATTATCTTGTTTCCTTCTACTGTTAATTTTTAGTTTCATTCTATTTTGCTCAGAGAAAATACTTTGGATGATTTCAATTTTTTTAATTTTTTAAGACTTGTGGCTTAACATGTAGTCTATCCTAGAGAATATTTTATGTGCATTTCAGGAGTATATGCATATATCATTATAGATTGCTCTGTAATGATATTGTTCAAATCCCTTTTTTCCTTATTGATCTACCTGGTTGTCCTATCCATATGTGAAAGAGGAATATAAAAGTGTACTATTTTTGTGTTGCTGTCTATTTCTCCCTTCAGTTCTGTAAATGTTTGCTTTACATATTTGGGTACTTTTATGTAAATATATATATATGTTATTATATATTCCTGGGAAATTGATCATTTAATTGTTATATACCCCCCTTTTTTGTCTCTGGGGACAATTTTTATTATAAAGTCTGTTTTGTATCATATGAACATGGTCATCCCTGTCATTTCACTTTCAGCCTCTATTTTCTTTATATCTAAGATGAGTCTCTTGTAGACAGTGTATTGTTGTATCTTGTTTCTTTATCCATTCATGTACTCTGTATCTTTTAATTGGCATGTTTAATCCATTTACATTTAAAGTAATTATTCATACAGAATGAATTACAATTGCCATTTTGTTGTTTTCTGGAAGTCTTGTAGGTTTTATCCTTTTTTTCTCTTGCTTCTTTTTGTTTTATTTCATTGACTTCCTGTAGTGACACGTTTTGGTTTCCTTTTCAATTTCTTTTTGTGTATATTCTATAGATATTTTCTTTGCAGTTACCATTAAAATTACATTAAACATCTTAAAGTTACAGCAATGCATTTTAAACTGGTATTAACTTCAATCACAGGCATAAAAAGGTTTTCAAAAAGGCAATGATGGATGACAGAAAGTCATTTGATTGACAACTATATATTTCCCATTTTCTTCAGGTTGTCAATTACATTTTTAATTCTTTCTCTTTTGCTGTAGATCATAGAAGATTTATTGTGGCTTTCAGGTAATACTTAAAATATGATAGTAAAACACAAAACATCAACTGTTTTTTAAGGAACAACAGTTAGGCAATACTGGAGAACTAAAATTTCAAGAGGTATAAAAAATAATTTCCACAATATGCCTTTATGTACTAATCTGTTTAATCAAAGGTATATTGGTTGGATTATAGTTATTTCCCCTATTTTAATCACTTGGATCTTCCCTATATAAAATATATTTTACTAATTTGTTTGTTCAGCACATTAAAATAAATGCTATGTGTTGGGCACTGAGCTCAGGACTAGAGATACGGTAGTAAAGGAAAGTGATTGTTGTTACTCTCATAGTGCTTATATTCCATTGGAGAAAGACAAATTAAAAGTAAATATATAATAGAAACAAATGTTTTCAGATAGCTATAATTGCCTTAAAATAAAATAGAAGTATATAATAAAGTTTGTAGGTACAGTTTTTTTGATAGGGTAATAAGAGGGGCTTTTTTGAGGACATGTTTGTACTGCGACCTATAGAGATAGTCATGAAAATGTGTGGGAGGATAGACTTAGAGGCTTAGGAAACATAAACTTCAAAGACTAAGACACAGAAAAAGGAGACCACTGATTCTAGGATATAGTATGAGATAGGAAAATAAGAAGAGAAAAGTCAAAGAGATAAGCAGGGCCCAGATCATGTAGGAACTTTTAGGTCAATGAAGTGCTTTAAACTTTATTTTTTAAAAAGTAGTTTTCATGTTTACTTATTTTTGAGACAGAGAGAGAGAGAGAGAGAGAGAGAGAGAACAAGCAAGTGGGGGAGGGTCAGAGAGATAGGGAGACAGAATCTGAAACAGGCTCCAGGCTCTAAGCTGTCAGCTCCGAGCCTGACGCAGGACTCGAACTCACAAACTGCAAGATCATGACCTGGGCTGAAGTCGGACATTTAACCAACTGAGCCACCCAGATGCCCCATGGACTTTATGCTAGTGATGAAAAATCTCAAATATATTTTATGTAGGCATATAATGTAATCCAATTTATTTTTTTTAAATATTACTATTGTTGTTGTGTGAAAATCAATAGAAGGGGGATGAGCCTGAATGTTGGAAACCACTTCCATGGATATTAAAGTAACATGTATTTTGATACATGGAGTCTTGAACTAAAGATGTAGCATTGCAAATGGTGAGATACAGATATATGCTCGTTACAGAGCCAAAAGGAGTTACCAATGAATTACATTAGGGAATAAAGCAAAGAAAGGGATGACAAGTTTCCAGTAATAGAGGTGAAAACCAAGAGTTCTGCCTTTCACCAAGTTTAAATTTAAATTGCTTCATATGCTAAGGTGTTTATTCAGTTGGTTATATGAGTCTGGAGTATACAATAGAGATAAATGCTAAAGACTATATTTTTAAATCATTGGCCTACAAATGATTTTTTAACATTTATTTATTTATTTTGAGAGAGACAGCACTAGTGGAGGAGGGAAATAAAGAAAGGGAGACAGAGAATCACAAGTAGTCTCCACAACTGTCAGCACAGAGCCTAACATGGGACTCGAACTCATGAAATGGTGAGATCATGACCTGAGTTGAAATCAAGTAGTATGCTTAACCAGCTGAGCCACCCAGGTGCCCCTGGCCTATAAATGATTTTTAAAACCATGAAACTGGGGTGCCTGAGTGGCTCAGTTAGTTAAGCATCTGACTTCAGCTCAGGTCATGATCTCATGGTTCATGAGTTCCAACCCAACATTGGGTTCTTCACTGACAGCACAGAGCCTGCTTGGGATCCTCTGTCTTTCTCTCTGTCTGCTCTTCTCCCACTCTCAAAATAAGTAAATCAACTATAAAAAGTTCTTAAAAAATAAATAAAAATAAATACATAAAACCATGAAACTAGGGGGGTCTGGGTGGCTCAATTGGTTGAACATCTGACTCTTGATTTCGGCTCAGGTTGTTATCTCACATTTCCTGATATCAAAGCTCTGCTCTGACTGCACGGAGCCTTCTTGGGATTCTCTCTCTCTCCCTCTATCTCCACCCCTTTTTTACTTGCATGTGCACGTACACTCTGTCTCTCTCTGTCTCAAAATAAATAAATAAAGCCATGAAACTTGATAAGATCACCCAGGGAACAGTATAGATACAGAAAAATAGAAAGCCCAATTCCCTAAGATTCTTTAATCCTTAGACACTAGCAGAAGAGATAGAAAAGGAAGACCTGTGAAAAAGAAAGAAAACAGACAAAGATGACGCTCTGCAAGGCAGAGGAAAAGAGTGTTTCTAGAAAAAGGGAGAAATATATACAATGCTGCAAGAAGTTTGACTAGGATGATGAAAGACAATTCAAATGGAGGAGATACAATACAGTTACTGTCCAAAAAGCACACATATTATTGTTCAGTGTTTACCTAGAAATTTTTAAATTAATACCATAGCATACCCATTTGAAAATTTCAGTGTTTTAGAAATTACTCTCAGGGTTTCTGAACAGAAATCTTTAGGAGATGGGTAGTTTCCTAGGTAAACTCACTTGGTTCACACTTCTCATTACAAATTTGTTTGCTGTGACAATTCTAAACCATTGTCATTTACACGGAGGAGATTTTTTTTTTGTCTAAAACAATCCATGGTACAAAAGGAACGTCATATATATATATATATATATATATATATATATATATGAACTATATATATATGAACTATATATATATGAACTATATATATATATACACATATACATATACATATATACACATATACATATACATACATACATAGATATACATATATATGTATACATATACATATACACATACATATATACATTTATATACATATACATATATACATATACATATATATATACGTATATGTACATATATACATGTATATGCATATACATACGTGTATATGTATATATACGTGTATATGTATATACATGTATATGTATATATGTACATATATGTATATGTATATATGTACATATATGTATATGTGTGTATATATGTATGTATATGTATATACATGTATATGTATATACATGCACATATATGTATATGTATGTATATGTGTATATATGTATATGTATATATGTGTATATATATGATATATGTGTATATATATGTATATATATGATATGTATATATATGATATGTATATATATGTATATATATATATATGGGAAGGAGAGGGAGCACCATTTGAAAGATCATAGCTACTTGATGGATTATTCAAGTCTTTCCAAACACTCTTTCTTTTATTAATGAGTTTAATCATGGGGTTGTGTGGCTTATAGAGGTGGCAGGAGGTTGATATCAGTCTTAGAAGTGTGTCTCCTAGAGTGAGTCTATGTGGGACTGTGACTAGTTGGATGGATTTTAGAGACACGTTCACTGAAGTGAAATATTATTGATGTGTCAGGTTTAAAACTGCTTCTGGTTTTTCTTACTTACTCTAGTTATTCAACTGAAGGTCATTTTCTAAGAGCAGGCGATGTTTTTGTTATCACATGTAATGATTTCCTGACTTGCCTACTTCTAAGTTTGTCTTCCCCTGAAACACAATTTTTTGTTAATATAAATTTAACATATTGTTGTCCGCTTCTTGAAATCCTTCAGTGTTTCCCATAGGTCTCTGCTTAAAATCTAAGAGAAAGACTATAGTAATATCTAAAATAAAATATGCAAGATCGTATATGATCAGCACACCTGAAGTTTTCCTATGTCATTTCTGACTTGTGCACAACTCTCCTGATTACTCATGATTTTCTGCCACCTGACATCCTTTACATTCCTTAACCACCCAGACTCTTTACTTTCTCAGGTTCATCTGGGTGGGGCTGGGTATTTCTTCTTACTTTTCTGTAATCTAAGGAAATGATGGGGGTAGAGAGAGTTGATCTGAAGTGGTGTGCCATTTTTCATAGAGTGCTGGAGTTCTTCCCTCGCTCCTGAGGTTCTGTGAATGCCACCTGTGAGGGTTGGTCACGCAGAGTTGAAGGAGTCTGCCACTTGGAGTATGGCCCCAGGCTTCATATCAATTCCAAGCAGCATGTAGCCCTGAAAACTTCATTGCATTCAGAGTGACTGAGATACATTTTTTTTCATTTCTTAGGATTTGCAGTTAATGTAGCCTTACATGACAAATGTCTTAAAATTGTAAAATTTGTAAATTTCTCAAATATAGTAGTCTGTCTTTTTCAAGTTGTTTTTTTTTCATTTTATTTTTTATTTTGAAGAATTTTTTTAATGTTTATTTATTTATTTTGAGAGGCAATGCATGCATGGTGGGGGGAGGGGGCAGGGCAGAGAGAGAGGGAGAGAAAGATTCCCAAGCAGGCTAAGCACCATCAGCCCCCTCGGGCTCAATCACAGGAACTCCTGTGATCGTGACCTGATGGCCAAAATCAAGAGTCAGACACTTAACTGACTGAGCCACACAGGCACCCTCTTCATTTTATCATGCTGAATAAAGATGTTATAGAGGTGGCCCCTACTCTGTGTAATCTTTTTGGAACTTGGGCTGGCCAAAGCTTTCCCAGCTTCAGCTATAGTTTCTTCAGTATTTTTCTTGGGGCTGTCTCCTCTCTGTCTAGCATGGCAAAGAAACAAAGGAGGTTTCTAAGAACCTGGACTAGAGTAGTCCAAATGACTTCCTGTCACATTCCCTTTGGACTCAATCACAAGCCCATCCTTATCTGCAAGGGATACCAGGAAGTGTAGGAGAGCTACATAATATATATTCTGCTATACCTGTTTCATCCGTTTAACCTTTTCAACCCCTTTCACTCCTCTTCTGTCATAGGAAAGGATGAAAACTCCCTACTTAAAAGATTTAGGGCTATTAATGAAAGTTCTCAGGGTTTGGAATTGTAGGATACCAGTTTGCCTTCTCTGGGGTAGAAACAGGTGTGAGAATCTCGCTATGCTGTGATTTACTACTCTAGAGTCTTGTATTTTGTTCTTTGTTCATGGGTTTTGTGATCTCTAATATTTATGCTCTTAAACTCTGTTTTTCCTCATTTATTTTCTAGTGGTCTCTGGGAGCACTTACATTATTTATCTGCTTGAGTAGATATTTGGGGAATGAGATTCTGTATGGTGGTTTTACTTTTTCCCAGCTACTAGGCTATATACTTCCTTTACTACCCATTTCATCTTCACAAAAACTATTGAAGTACATAGTTACTATCATCCCCATTTACAGACCAAACTGCATAACTAAGAGATTAAATCACTTGGCTAAAGTCAAACAGCAAGTAAAAGGAAGAGCCAGAGTTTCATCAAGGCAGTTAGTTCTTGAGTCAAACATATACCTGGCCCATTTCCTGGGTAAGAAAGAAAGAAAACTCAGATAAACAGAAGGGGGAAAAAAAAAACCTCACAGTTTTGGAGGTATAGAACAACAAACTAATAATTTCAATATAAAAAAAAAGTTTACAAAGATGGTTTTAAAAATAAATGAGATAAGAAAAAATAAAAAGAGAAACTAGACATAAGGCAACAGACTGAGAAACACCAGTAAGAAGAATAACAATAAGCACACAATAAAAAAGAAGCAGAAGTAGAGATTAAAGTATAAATGAAAGGAACGGATGTATCTTCTGAAGAATGCAGTTACTGACATGGAATAAAACTGTAGTTAATTCCAGTGGATGCAGGTGACAAAAGCAACCAAAAAGGAAGTCAAAATTAAACAAAAAAGATGAGCTGTCTTCTAATGTAGAGAAATAAACAAATGGAACAGAAAAGCATATTAAAAGATTTATTGAGATAAACTTTCCCTGAAGTAAAGAATAGGATCCACATATTAAAGAAACATATGTTCCAGAAAACTTGAGCAATTGCCATTGAAACATTGCCTAATTAAAATCATGGTGAATTAAGTTCACTTTTAAGTGAAGTAATGTAAGGTCAGGTAGAAAAAAATAAAGCTACTAGAAGAAACGAAAATCAGGTTGGCCTCAGACTTCTCTACAACAACATTCAATATCAGAAGATAATATGAGAAGAGTTGTATATGTCAAATATATTTTGTTCTGAAAGAGCAAATATTCTGCCTGTCCCAAATTACCATTTTAAATAAAGCATAAAGTAGAGGTTTATGTTCTTAACATGAGTAAACTTAGGAAATAGAGAATAAGTATCCAGAGCTGTTGAGATTACACTATTTTACAGTAGGAAATTTACTTGTTGGGAACATTGACAGTACAAAAGTAATGATATAATTGATAACAAGCAAAATAGCAAATATGAAGCAGTCTGGAGTGAAAGTGGGAGAAGAATCAGATGCTAATACCTTTGACTTTTTTTTAATGTTATTTATTTTTGAGAGAGAGATGACAGAGTGTGAGTAGGGGAGGGGCAGAGAGAGAGAGGGAGACACAGAATCCGAAGCAGGTTCCAGGCTCTGAGCTGTCAGCACAGAGCAGGACATAGGGCTTGAACTCACGAACCGCGAGATCGTGACCTGAGCTGAAGTCAGATGCTTAGTCAGCTGAGCACCCAGGTGCCCCTACTGTTGACTTTCACAGCAGAGAGTCAATAAGTACTACATAGATTGAAATTATTGATGAAAAAATTTATCAAACTATTCATGTTTTTCATGATATTTCTGCAGTAGAGAAAGTCTTTTATAACCTTTTAAACACTGCCTTAGTTAAATACTGCCATTTCCTTAGTTTCTTTTTTCCTTTTTCTTAACTTGAGTGACATTGAAGTAAATTTTAATATGCTGCGTAGATACAAAGAAAAATGATGTCTAGAATTTATAGCAATTTATAATTAGTGATGTGATGTGGGATGATTTTCTTTCTTTTTGCTCCTTCATATTATCAATGCTTTGTAATAAGCAACACTATTTGTACAGCAAAAAAAAAGTGATGCTCTTAACAAAAGAAGAAAAGAAAACTCCAAGGGATTATGTGCATATATTTGTTTGTAGAATGAGTGTATAAATTCAATATCTGAAAATTCAGATGATGTCCTCAAAATTTCAGAGACTTTTTCTGATGCTGTCCCTAGGTGACCATCCTCACTGATAACATAAATCATCGGGCTGGACGACCTTACCTAAGTGCTGTTCAAATCCTTCTTGATTGTTTTTCCTTTTACCCAGCTCTAAGTGGCCATCATTTTTTATCACCCAAAAAGCCTAGATCTAAATGTTGACACTGAAGAAGTACAGAGGAGAAGAGAAAGATTGACTCTACATCACTTTTATGATCTGAAAAGGCAAATGCAGTTCGTTTAATAACATTTTTGGAGCTTCCACTGTGTTCCAAGTGCTGTATCAGTTGCATGGGAAATGAAGATGTATTTTACATTTTTTTTCTCCGACACCAATGCCTAAGCTATTATAGGAGACATATTACACTTACAATCCGTTTTCTTATTTACGCACTTAACAAACAACTATTAAATGTTTATTATATGGGAAGTAAGGGCATGTACACAACTTGCCGAGCATCAAATTGGAGAGGCCACTCACACACATGGGTGAGCGGTTAGGAAAGCATCAGATACATAGCACCTTGTGGTAAAAGATACATCTGACTAAGTCCCAAAGCTCTTGCAGGTACATTCAGGAGTAAGGCAGAAAAGAGATGAAGCAGTTTTCAGAGTTGAGGGAGATATTGGTGTTGGTCAGTCCATTGAAAGGATGGGTGAAGGAAAGCAAATAGCCAGCTAGTTTTATTCCATTAGTGATTCTGAAATAGGAAATGTACATGAATTATTCCCACATTTTGTAATCCCAGAACAGATGTCATGATTGCTCTATCATTTGATAGTCAAGAATAGGTGGATCAAAAATAAAGCTACCCTTGCCAAGGGGGGAAATTTAAAGAACAGATGGGTCAAATTTTCAAATTACAGAGCTGAACCTGAACTAGGAGAAAATTCACATGGATGGTAACTGTAATTTTAAATGGAGAATAGACTTTTTTAATAGGCAGATATTGTTTTAAGATAAAAAAGTGTTTTAATATGGTGGCAAGTGGAAATTTCTCAAATGCCATACATGTGGTTTTGCGTCACGAAAGGAAGGACTCTGGGGTGCCTAGGTGGCTCAGTCTGTGAAGCGTCCGACTTCGGCTCAGGTGATGATCTCACGGTTTGTGTGTTTAAACCCCATGTCAGGCTCTTCACTGACAGCTCAGAGCCTGGAGCCTGCTTCAGATTCTGTGTCTCCCCGTCTCCACCCCTCCCCCACTTGTGTGCACATTCTCCCTCAAAATAATAAACATTTAAAAAAAAAAAAAAGGAAGGACTCAAACTCTATGTCATTTCAAAAAGCACAAACTGTTTTCTAACATCGTCTGATTTATTGTAGTCAAATGAGAACATCCTTCAGAAATTGATAACAATATGAACATATCCATCTCTGTCCTCTATGATGTTGTAGGTAGTAAAAATATTGTGAATATCAAGATCATTAATAATAATTCTCAGGTTATTGGAAGGCAGGAACAATTACACAAGATAGATAGAAAATTTGCCAAGCTTTGCTAAGATAGTAAATTTGAAAAATAAAGAGAGACACAAAATCAATAGAAAAGGATACCCTAGCAGATATTATTGCTGCCAACAAAATGATATTCAGTTAGTTTTAAAATTTTAGGTGATAATAGAATCAGATACATGCCCTAAAATGGTCAACTTCCATTATCTGTCAGAGCAGGTAATGGTGGTACAAAGAACGGAAATAAAAAAACTCACAACAGCTCTGAATGTGTGTATTTCATATTTAGCCACCCAGGATTCATTATGAAGCTATATAAAAGGGAAAATGGTCAGCATGATTTGTAGTGTTACACAATGCCATTTACTCAGCCTTTTTTTGAATAAGTTAATGAACCAAAAGCATGCTGATATTCTGTTAAAAGCTACCTTTTCATTTGAAATTTGCTAATTATTATGGAGTATTGCTAATGATAGACCAAACATATGTATTTCAAGCGTATGTTATGTAGTAGCCTCATTCCATATTGAATTTGAGGCAACAAACAAAACTAATGTGTAATAATCAATAAAAATGAAACAGGAGTAATGAATTGTACTAGTAAACAAATATTCCAGATTAATCATGATAATGACAATAATAGCTATTATTTATAGGTTTCCTGTCCCAAGCAACGTTTTAATGTGCATGAACATTATCTCCCTTAGTTTTCCCAACAGCCATGTCTATTGTGTGCATTATCTTCATTATGAGGAGGGAAGACTGAGATCTAGTGAGGATGAGAGTAAGAATCATGCTCCAGATTGAAAACTTGAGAAAGACTGACACTGAAATCAAACGGGATTTTTCCCCTATCCTCAGTATTCTGTATCAGAAGAATGCAAATATTTAATTATTAAAATGAATATGATTGTGATAGCTAATTTCAAATTTAACTCAATTTCTAGACTCCTACAGAATTACTTGCAAAGTAGTAATTTCAGAGAAAAGGAAAACATCACACAGTAATTCAGAAAATTTTGAAAAATATGTTACTGGCATCAGTAAATTTTAACATGTACTTGGCACTTCCTAGATCCTGACAAAAATTTTATAATTCTCTGAAATTTTGTACCAATATAAAGTATAGTTTGTTTAAGTACAAATTATGAACCATTTTTAAGGAGAAAAAAAAGGGTTAGCTGTTTTTGTAAATTAGTTTAAGTAGTGCTTAGAAATATGTTGTTACATAGTGGGTAAAAAAAAAATAGAAAACATAAAATAGACTCAACTTCTATTATTCTCAGTTGAAATGAGTAACTGATTCATTTGAGTGTATTCTCTTCTCTTTTTAGTTATTTAATGAAAAATACCATATCTTGGGGCACCTGAGTGGCTCAGTAAGTTAAGAGTTGGACTTCGGCTCGGACTTTGATCTCATTTCCTGAGTTCAAGCCTTAGGGCTCTGTGCTGACAGCTCTGAGCCTGGAGCCTGCTTTGGATTCTGTGTCTCCCTCTCTCTCTGCCCCTCACCCATTCGCGCGCTCTCTCTCTCTCTCTCTCTCTCTCTTTCTCAAAAATAAACAAACATTAAAAAAATCAAAAAAAAGAAATATTATATCTTACAAAAATTTTATATATACACACAAAATTTTCAAATAAAAGTAATTTCATTTGTATTTTTGACATTCTTTGTAGTTTCCACAGACCCCTTTAATCAAATGCTTACTTAATTCTAAGTTTTTATGGAGGTGAATTTCATATTGAAATAATTAATGGTATTGAATGAATATAAAACTAAAAATTTTTTTCAGGCCTATTTTTTCCAATGGTTAATTTTCTTGATTTGTTTTGTAAGATAGTATGGATATTCTTTTTTTTTATGCTTTATTTTTTGAGAGATAGGGTGCAAGGGGGGGAGGGGCAGAGAGAGAGGGGGACAGAAGATGGATACTGCTCCATGCTGACAGTCTGGCCGCACTGAGCCTGATGTTGGGCTAGAACTCACATATCTGACCTGAGCTGAAGTCGGATGCTCAACCAATTGAGCCAACCCGGTGCCCCAATAAGAATAGTATGGATATTCTTACCTGTTGAAATAAGCCAATAAATTATAAGTTTGTAAATAAACAGGTATTCCTATATTGTGTCTAAATTATAAAATTCTATGTACACACACATATGTATACATATATATATACACACACACATACACATGTATTTATATGTATGTAAAAATATGTATATGCACATATATGTATACTTTAATTTTTAATTTTTGTTTACATAGTTAAAATGGTTAGTGCTTAACACAACGCCTTAATTTCTCTTTCAAATGTGCTCATACTTTAATTTGTTGATTTGCTCTATCTAGCAATTTGAGGCCCACACAGTAGAGGAAATGTATAATTCCTTTTTGGCCCATGTATTAGTTGACGTGGTTTCCTATTGAGCTAATCTATAAATGTGGCAAATAGAGAACAGTACTGAGATTAGAATACATGGACAGGACTCCTGGTTCCATCATTTACATATGTCTTAAAGCAAGTTATTAATCTTTGTGACACAATCTTATCCTCTTGTATGTGGGGACATAAAACCTATATTTCAGGGTTAATATGTAGTCTAAATGAGTTGTTGTTTATAAAGCATGGTGGTGCCTGGTTCAAAGTGATATTTTGGAGAGATTTTAATAAAAGTAGTTCTTGTAGTTGACTTTAATAATATTTGCAATTATATTAGACCAGGACAAATCCAGAAGCCAGACCAAGGCAGGCTCTGGGAATGGGATGGGGGGATGGGGTGGAGGAGGAGGTTGAACATTACATCAATCTCTTATTATTTCACTTGGTTTGAAAGGGAAGAGATTAACGTTAGCAAAGGTTGCTTTGAGTAGACAGGATCAGGCAAGGATTAGAAGTCCAGACAGGTAGAAACCAGAGAACAGGAGGTCAGTGACACTAATGAGCAAGAAATAGTGAGGTTGACCCAAAGTCTCAGAAAGGGAACATTTTACTCTGAGTTCTGTTTTATATACTCTTCTTGTCATGAGTTCTCTTTGACACACAGGTATTCGGTATAACCAGAAGGATGTCAGAGGACTAAAAGTCAACTGTTACAATTGTAGGCAGACAAATGGGTCACTAGCAGATTCTTCTAACTGCTGAGAGGATAAAATATTCCAGCAATGAGTGGAGAGTACAAAAAGAGAAGATTAAATATTTGGGGTTTGCTGACTTACAACAAAAAGTACACAATCAGACCATTTGTAAAACAATAAAGAGAACTGAAGAATTGGCACATTTGCAAATATTCCAATTTAGAAAAACAAAAACAAAGCAAATGAGCAAGACAGGTTGCAATGCATACTGTAATTCAGGCCCCTTTGACATCTATTGGATGTGTATTGAATTCTGTTTATAAACATTGTCTTTTCCAGAATCAAATCAAGTTCTGTCTAATATTCAAGACCATGAATGCTTATGAGAAACCATTTAATAGGGATCTGAGTAGCAAAAATTTCCAAGTATTTCCATTCTCAGATTGACTTTTCCATAGCCAATTTCATTGAAGAACCAATTCGGATGACTTATTTCTCATTAGAATTGCCAATACCACCAAGTCTTCAATTTGTAAATTAATAAAGTTTTCAGTTGTGGTTAACCCTATTTCTGACTCTCTTCATGCTTTTGTGTATCCAGTATATTGAGAAGCCTGCACTAGCTGCCTCTGTTAACATACTTATCTGGTAAGCCAAACCTCACTGGATTATATATTACAAAATCTGTTTTTATACTGTAAGACTTTATGTAAGCAGGGGAGCCTCTACATATGAACAGCTTACATCTCAATAGGCCATTAGTCCATCTACTTGAAATCCCTAAGTCTCAATGTATATTGATCATTAATGCCATCTCATGGCAGCAAGCCAAGAAGATAAACATTGTTTGCATGTAGGACAATTTATGAGCTACTGTGAGGTAAATTCTACAGCTGTCTGTCTGTTTTAGTTCAATGATCTGCCTGAATGTTCGTGAATTTTAATTATTTTTGCTTTAGAATATATTTCATTATCTGGTGGGGAAAGTTAGCCTGTTTTTATTTTTTCATCTCCAAATTTCTGTTTACTTTTTCAAATGAAGTTTTGAAAAATTTATAGCAGACTCTAGAAAAGAATCTTATTTGGGTGTTTTTATAGGAGTTATATCTTTACATAATCGATTCCATGTATTTAAAATTTTCAATCTAGGAACTTCTTTTAAAATTGCACCTTCTCAGTTTTAGCCTTAATAGCCAATAAATTTTCTTGTGTATGGTAGATATATAATATATATTTCACCAATTTGGCATTAAAATTGTAAGCTTTTCTTTTAGAGCTGCTGGATACTAGTCCTATATCCATTCATCTAAGCAAAACACTCTTTATTGGAGCACAAAAAGGGTAATCCTAAATATCCATCAAGTCCTTTAATGACACATCCACGTGGTTATTTTCCTTTCCCTAATTCTACACTAGTTGTTTCTATCTAACAAAACAATTTTTAGTCATTCTAGGAGATTGGCTCTGAGCTTCCTTTGATTTTATTTACTCATTTACAAAAGAGCAGACTTCTTGCTATTATTCAGTTATTGGAATACTCACTGTAGTAAACTAATGAGAGAAAAGTTCCGTTTATCTTTAGTCTTTTGACTGAATGTCTCCTTCCCACCTAAACCCCAGCGGAGCATAGCTGTTACAATCCCATATGCCCACATAACTCCCCCACCAACAGGGCCTCCATGGTATCCAGCACTTGGATATCATTGAATCTTTACTTTTAAATCAACAAGAGTTGGAAAGTATTTTCTTTTATAACTTACATTAAAATAAGTTTTGCACAGAAATATTTATTACTGGGGCACCTGGGTGGCTCAGTCAGTTGGGCATCCAACTTTGGGTCAGGTCATGATCTGACAGTCTGTGAGTTTGAACCCCGCATCGGGCTCTGTGCTGACAGCTCAGAGCTTGGAGCCTGCTTCAGATTCTGTGTCTCCCTCTCTCTCTGCACCTCTTCCCGTCATACTCTGTCTCTTTCTCGCTCTCAAAAATAAACAAACATTAAAGAAATTTTAAAAAGAAATATTACTGAGCAAATTCTCTTTGGGATGTATTGAAATTTATCTTTGTTTAGAGAGTGAAACTTTTTTTTTAAATTACTATTAGGAAATCTTTTGCAGAAAATCTCTTGCAGCTTATTTATCTATATATCCTTTTATTTATCTGAAATATACTCTCTTTTCTGTCTTTCCTAAGAACCCTTACTCTAGGTGCTAGAGCATAGGAAAATATGTATTTTTCCTAATATTCTTCTTTAGTTATTTACCCCTGAGATTTTCAGTAAAGAAGACTTGTAAATAAAGAGAAAACAATAGTAATGAAATAAAAATACTCAGAGACCCCAAAGCTGGGAGGAATACAAATGTTCTTTTTGACATTTGGTAACAAAATACACTGCTTTCCCTCTTGTAATTACTTTGAGATTCCTTGTAATTTCTAAAGGTCATATTTTATATTTGGATGTTGCTGTTAATTAGTTCTTGGTCAAACGTTAAGCCAAATAATTATTCTTTTTATATAATGAATTGTTTCTTTCAGCCTGGATTTTTTAACTTGCTAAAGATATATCTGGATTCTGGGGTATGTAGGGAGAGAAACTGATAGAGTTCATTTCAAAAAGAGGCGAAGATGGAAATATTTACTTAATGCTGTGTAGATAGTTGACAGGACAGCCAAGGCCAGATCCCTGATTCTTATACTTGAAATGTTCTCTGAAGTTTATTAAGATTTGAAGTCTAAAAACAAAAAATAATTGCTTTCTTTCATTTTCATTCATATAACAAATATCAGTTGAGTATTTTATGTATTCTGGGCACTCTTTCAGGCAAGAGAAATAAGAGAGAACTTCTTCCTATTCTGAATATATCACGTGGTTAAAAAATCTGATACTCAATAATGGTTAACTAATAATAACCAGCACTAACCGGTGATGTCACTGCCACAGAAGTTTCAAAGTACAACTAGAGTATTTTCGTTTGAACTGATCAAGAAAGCTTAATGGAAGACAAGAAATGAAAATTGTGTACACAAGAATGAGAAGAATCTGGATAGGCAGAGCAGAGAGTGTATTCTAGAGAAATAGAATGAATAAGGATATATTAGTTACGTGTGTTTAGGGGAATAACCTTGCTCCAGGGATATTACTGAAAGACTAACATTATGGAATCAGAGTGGGGCCAAGTTATGGACAAGGTGAAATGTCAGATGAAGTTTTATAAAATGTTCTGCAGTGAATTGAGAGCCATGTAAGGATTATGAGAAAAGTTGGGGCACAAAAAGGAGTATTGTTATTTTTATGCCTTTTATGATGAAGATTATTACAAGGACTACAGCAGGCATTATAATTTGACAATTTGAGATTTAATACTTTTTAAATATTAGTTGTGTTGTTACTTTTTTTTTTCTTTTTCTTTTTTCTTCTTTTTTTGTGAAGCAAGTGAGGTAAATGCTCTGAAGCATTCAGTTATTAAAAAGGTACAGGGGCGCCTGGGTGTCTCAGTCGGTTAAGGGTCTGACTACTCAGGTCATGATCTTACAGATCGTGAGTTCGAGCCCCACATCAAGCTTTGTGCCGACAGCTCAGAGCCTGGAGCCTGCTTCAGATACTGTGTCTCCCTCTCTGCCCCTCCCCTGCTCTCACTCTGTCTTTCTCTCAAAAATAATAAATAAACATTAAACAATTTTAAAAAGGAACAATTACAATACTTCAGCACCATTGATAGGAAGGACATGGTTATAAAAATCATCACCACTTGAGAGGATTGTGATGGAAGGATATCCTTATGGTAGAAATAGGTTTCATGTAGGTCGACAAGGGGAAAGGAACTTCAAAAGCTAATGAATTTTTCTATTGTGGGTGGAATAAGCATAGGGAGTTTTTCTATTGTGGGACCAAGTATTCCAGGAGGGTCAGGAGGAAGATTTGGAAAGAGAGGAAGACATAGAAGATGGTTGATATTAGAGGATACAGAATACAATATTTTACATATATGTAAACATATAAGCAACTTGATCCATACCATTTGTGTTCTGAAAGTCTGTTGGAGAATGGACTGTCTTTTAATAAATAGTGCTGTAACTTTATACCATAGAATCACTTTGTTATAAAACAGAAAGGTAAAACACTAAAAGTTAGGAAAACATTCTCATGACCTTGTGACAGGCAACTAATTCTTAGAATAAGATATAAAAAACTACAGCCTTAAAGAAAAAAATGATGAAAGGAATTTTACTAAAAATAAAAACCTCTATTCAATGAAAGGTATTATCAAATGAATCAAAAAGTGAGCCGCAAATGAGAAGACAACGAAAATATTTGCAGCCGGAAAACAAAATGACTACAAGTAGGTAAAAATATGAACAACACATTTAAACAAAACCACAAAATTCTTAAGTATTTCATAATTAAGAAGGTAACTAAGCCCAAACATAGATATTTAGCATTATCAGTTACCGGATGCAAATTACCACCCTGGTGAGGAGTGCCACGTCCTACATGACAGCAAACAGGGCTCTGCAGACCCTCTCCCCAGTGAAGATTATTTTTAAAAAAATATTTTAGAAATCATTTTTAAAAGTACAATCATCTCGCTTCCCTCAAATGCACATAATCCTTCACATTCCTTATAAGGAATTATCTGTGAATTAGAATTATAGGTGTAGAGACCAGAGGAGAGATATGAATAGAATATCCACCTTTTAAAACAGTGTGGAATTGAATGCAATAATACATATATATTCCTCAATTTCATTAATTACCATTTTATTATGTTTTTTTTTCTCATTACTCCTTAACATTTGTGTCTTTCATTCCCGCATGTATTTGAAGCTGCTTCTCAAAACTTACAAAGAAAAGTCTCATTTCTGAAAAATGTCTTTTCCCTGTACACTCCCCTCATTGCGTTGCTCATGACTGGTTTAGTGGAAAGAACGGTATATTTGTTATATATTGCCATGTAACAAATTACTCCCATGCTTTCCAACTTCAAACAACATACATTTATTATTTCACTTTTTCTCGTGGTTAGAAGTCCAGCTATGGCTTAGCTGGGTCTTGTACTGCAAAAACTCCTACACGGCTGTACTCAGGATGTTGACTGGGGTTGCAGACATCTCAAGGCTCTACTAGGGAAGGATCTATTGTAGGTGCACTTAGTGTGGTTGACAGGAGTCAGTTCTTCATGGGCTCCTAGACTGATGGCCTTGGTTTTTACTGGCTGTTGACCAGAAGCTGTCCTCATTTTTTTTTATCCTCTCCAACACGGCAGCTTCATCAAAGTCAACAAGTGGGAGAGAGGTTCTGCTAGCAAGGTTAAAGTCACAGTCTTTTGTAACCAAATTTCACAATTACAATACTGCACTGGTTTGGGTTCTCCATCCTGACAATGAAGGGGAAATTGGATTGTGAATACACCATGGGAGTAGGGGGCAGCAAGTCTGGAAGACAAAGCATCCCCTGGAAAACCTCCCAGTTGTTGCTGAGGTTGGAATTGATGAGTAACGGATGCAAGTTCTTGTTGGTACTTATGGATTCCAGTTTGTCTTCAGTGCCCTGCTTTGCCTCTATCTATTCTTCCTGTTAGCTCTATTGATCTATACTGACTTCTGGAACACCAACACTAACGTTCTATGAATACCTTCTCTAGCTTCTGTGATTATATAGTCTCTAATCCCCATAGTGAATCCCTTATTCATGAAACAGATTCTAGTTTTTTTTTTCTTTCTTTCTTGATCATATATTAATGGATAGAGAATTAGCAAAAGAAAGATGGTAGGGCAGAAGAAAGAAAAGGAAGGAATGGAGGGAGGGAAGGAGTCATGAAGAGAGAGGCAAGGAGGGAAAGACACAGGAAGAGAGGGAAGAGAAAGGAAAGTAGGAAGAAAGGAGAGAAGAAAGTAAAAAAAAAAAAAAATTCCAGTTGCTAAATATGAGAAACAATTAGTAATAGTAAAAGTTGTAACACATATACTGAACATCTGCTGTATGACTTAAAGTTTTCAATGAAACATCAAATTTAGTCATAAAAATTGCTTTTTAATGTGTGCTCATTGTAATGTTCTGTAGTGTTCTACCTGTGCTGACACACTTGAAACGTATACCTATGAGGTTGGTACTACTATCAGCTCGTTTTTACAGAGAAGCAAACTGTAGGATAGAGCAGTTACATAGATTGCCCTGGGTCACAGAACTAGAGACTGAAAAGTGTGAAATTCAAACCCTGACAGTCTGGTTCTAGAGTTCACACTTTTAAATAGCTTCCTTCTCCATGTCTACCATCAAGATTGCAACATTGAAGATGATGTTATTAAGGTTCCATATTAAAGTGATCCTCTAAAGAACAAATTGGAAGTAATGGCTGAGCTGGGATTCAGTCCACGTCTGTCTGCCACCAAATCTTGCATTCTTAACCAATATTACATTATAAGCTGTAAGACAATTAGGGGTGCCTAGGGTGGCTCATTCGGTTAAGCATCTGACTCTTGGTTTCAGCTCAGTCTTGATCTCATGGTTTATGAGAAGCCTGTTTGGGATTCTCTCCCTCCCGCTCTCTCTCTGCCTCTCCCCTGCTTTGTCTGTCTGTCTCTCTCTCTCAAAATAAAGTAAAAAAGTAAAAGATAAGCTGTAAGACAATTATATTACTGTATCTCTAAGTGTAAGAAATGTGGCTAAAGCTACATTCAGAGTTTCATCATAATTTGATATTCAGTATATTATCATGTAAGAATGTATGAAAGTTAGTGGGGTATATATTCAACACTATTTTGAAAAAGGACTATAAAACTCGTAAAGTTAGAAGAAATATACAAATAAAACAAAAAATCAGCTAATTAAAATACAGAAGAGCCACAGATTTAATAACCTCACCCAAAATTACTGTTTTGAAAAGACTAAAATCATGGATTAGCTTTTGTAGTCTGGTCATAAAAAAAAAAGAGAAAACAAATACATATAAAAATGAATACATAAAGACAAGTACATATTAAAATGAGTCAGCGATATAGAGCACAGCATAGGGAATATAGTGAAAAAAATAAATTATGATTGATTGATAGATAAAGGAGATGTAAAGAAGTCTTCAAAAATCTGTAAGAAATATATAACATTCTGTTAATTGAATTAGCAAGTCTCAATAAAATGTAGATTTAATAGGAAAATGTAAGAGTTTTAAAAGAGAGCTATAGAAATAAGTAGAATGAATTTTCACAAGATGAAATTCAAATACCGGGATTCCAGGAAAAAAAAAAGTGTCATCTGGATGGGAGAATAATTTGAGGGATAGTTATATATTGCTAAATTTTATATATTACTCAGGAAAGGGCTTAATATATTTGTCCTGACCTATTGTATCTGGAACCTGATAGTGATTAAGCTTTGGCTGGAAAAGAGGGTACAGAACATTAGAAACAGCATGGGCTAGACAGCAAAGAATCTGTGTTCTCATCTCCATGACCTTCAATGATCATCTCAGCTAATTTCAGTTTATCATCTGTGAAATAAAGAGGCGGAACCTCATGATGTCTAAGATTCCTAGTTCTAGTTGTATGATTATGTGGAGTGTCCACTTTCTCTTTTGTAGGATGATAATTTAAATTTTATTGCTAACAAGACATGTTCCTTTGAAGTGTAATTTCACTTTATTATTGTCCTTTACATTAAGAAGACATTTATTTTTCACTGTAAATGCTTCCTTTATATGCAATTAAATCTTTCAAAAACATGTAGGAAATGGGGGGAGGAAATCACTGTAATATTTTATTTTTTTTATTTTTGCCATTTCTTTTTTTATTATTTTTTATTAAATATAATTTTTTGTCAAATTGGTTTCCATACAATGCCCACTGCTCATCCCAACAGGTGCCCTCCTCATTGGGAGGGCATCCCAACAGGTGCCCTCAACAGGTGCCCATCACCTGCTTTCCCCTCTCCCCCCCCCATCAACCCTTAGTTTGTTCTCAGTATTTTAGAATCTATAATGGTTTGCCTCCCTCCCTCTCTGTAACTTTTTTTTTCTCCCCTTCCCCTCCCCCATGGTGTTCTGTTAAGTTTCTCA
The DNA here is from genome assembly GCF_018350155.1 of Leopardus geoffroyi. Classification (NCBI taxonomy): domain Eukaryota; kingdom Metazoa; phylum Chordata; class Mammalia; order Carnivora; family Felidae; genus Leopardus; species Leopardus geoffroyi. The sequence continues at coordinate 121,710,067 of NC_059328.1, read as the reverse complement.
GAATCCACATATGAGTAAAAACATATGGCATCTGTCTTTCTCTGCCTGACTTATTTCACTTAGCATAATAAGCTCCAGTTCCATCCACATTGCTGCAAATAGCCAGATTTCATTCTTTCTCGTTGACAAGTAGTATTCCATTGTATATATAAACCATAATTTCTTTATCCATTCATCAGTTGATGGACATTTAAGCTCTTTCCATAATTTGGCTATTGTTGAAAGCACTTATATAAACATTAGGGTACATGTGCCCCTATGCATCAGCACTCCTGTATCCCTTGGGTAAATTCCTAGTCATAGGAATAGGTCATAGGGTAGGTCTATTTTTAATTTTTTGAGGAACCTCCACACTGTGTTCCAGAGTGGCTGCACCAGTTTGCATTCCCAACAACAGTGCAAGAGGGTTCCTATTTCTGCACATCCTCACCAGCATCTGTAGTCCCTTGATTTGTTCATTTTAGCCACTCTGACTGGTGTGAGGTGCTATCTCAGTGTGATTTTGATTTCACTGTAATATTTAAAATTTTTGTTTTAATGTTTTTATTTTTGAGACAGAGACAGAGCATGAGCAGGGGAGGGGCAGAGAGAGAGGGAGACACAGAATCTGAAGCAGGCTCCAGGCTCTGAGCTGTCAGCACAGAGGCCGACGCGGGGCTTAAACCCACTGACTGTGAGATCATGACCTGAGCTGAAGTCGCATGCTTAACCAACTGAGCCACCCAGGTGCCCCGATTTCACTGTAATATTTTAAAACAAATATTTAAATGTTCACATTGCCCCTGTCTCCATATTACTTTTTTGGCTCTGGTACAAAAGGTACAATTTGATCAATTGTCATAAAAATTATACCGTGCCCTAGTTACCCAGAATTACATTCCTTTGCGCATAATGCTATGTTGAGAAGTCATGGCCACTGAAGCAAATGAAGAGCCAAATTGCCTCCATCTTTGTTCATCCAAAGCTCTTAAATTTGAGCTACTTTTCCAGTGCAAGAATTCCTAGAAATGAAGCAATTCCAACAGATCTCATAGAATCGTAATTCTGAATAGTGCCTTTACAGTAATTAGCCTTATTTTGGCAGGCATGGAACAAAGGCACAGGAAGATGAAGAGATGTACTGGAAGTCACCCTGTTAGAGCCAAGGATTGATCCAAGGCTTGGGTTTGACAATCACTACTTTGCTTGGTCCTAAACCCAGTTAATCCTCAGTATCCTCCAAAATATGTTATACTACTTATTGCTGTTATTTTCTTTATTAAACATTGTTAAAAATTTAAAAATCTACATTAGGACACCAATCAATAAATGTAGAAGACATAAATGTAGAAGAAATGGTTGAGTTGGAAGGTCAACATTTTGCAATTATTATGGTAACAAAGAATCACCAATGGATTTTAAACTAGCAGGTGAGCATTTAATGAGGAACAGGATGCTTACAAAACATTAAGATATCTCTCCACCCCACTATCAGCTATGAATAAAGGAGAAAATGGTAAGTTTACAGTAGAGAAATCTGTCAGATAGCTGTTTAAGCAGGTGATCAGAGCGCTCCATATGTGTCACACTGTCGTGTTGCTGACAAAAAAGCACACAGCCTGTATTTGTCATGAGAAAACACCAGACAAACCAAAAATTCTAGAAGTTTATACAAAAATGACCTGTACTCCAAAAATACAAGTGTCTTGAAAGACAAAGAGAAACTAGAACTGTTCTATATCATCAGAGACTGTAGAGATAATGACATTTGATATAAATTTGAGATCCTGGATCAGATTGTGGATAGAGAAGCATTCTGTGAAAGAGAAGATTGGAGAAATTGGTGAATTTTGACTATGAACCATGTGTTGATGATCATATTGTCTCAATGTTAAATATTCTGATTTTGATCATTGTAGTTCTATAAGGAAACAAAGTATTCCTAGGAAATACATGTGTGTGCATGCACATGTGCATTTATGTGTATTGACAAAGCATACATACTCTCAAAATATTAATAATTGTTTAATCATCATAAAAGGAGTGATCTGTGCTTTTCTTGAAAATTCACTAAGAGTTTAAAATTATTTTAAGATAAACAAAATTAACAAAAAATTTCAAATTGGAATAGTAATAAGTTCTTTCTGTGACAAATGAAATCTTCCAAAAATTTATAAAGAGAAATTTATTAAATTCTCCTACACTGTCCCCTGCCATTCTTTTTCTCCTTAGCTAATAGATATAAGCAGAAAAGCTTTATCACTCCACACCTCACTACAACATGTCCATCCTAATTTAGGTATTTATGTGACCTACATGTGTAAGGTTTTTGTTGTTTATTTTCACAAAGAATTTATTGTTTACACATTACTTTGTAATGTGGATCACCACAGCAAGAACATCTGCTAGTTTTTTTTTTCTTTTGGCCCCTAATGTTTATTTTATTTTATTTTTTTTAATATGAAATTTATTGTCAAATTGGTTTCCATACAACACCCAGTGCTCATCCCAAAAGGTGCCCTCCTCAATACTCATCACCCACCATCCCCTCCCTCCCACCCCCCATCAACCCTCAGTTTGTTCTCAGTTTTTAAGAGTCTCTTATGCTTTGGCTCTCTCCCTCTCTAACCTCTTTTTTTTTCTTCTTCCCCTCCCCCTTGGACTTCTGTTAAGTTTCTCAGGATCCACATAAGAGTGAACACATATGGTATCTGTCTTTCTCTGTATGACTTATTTCACTTAGCATAACACTCTCCAGTTCCATCCACGTTGCTACAAAAGGCCATATTTCATTCTTTCTCCTGCTAGGTTTAATACATACAGAATTATCACTTTTTTCCCCCTAGTTTCTCCACTGTTTCTATATATATATATATATATATATATATATATATATATATATATATATATATTTTTTTTTTTTAACGTTTATTTATTTTTGAGACAGAGAGAGACAGAGCATGAACGGGGGAGGGCCAGAGAGAGGGAGACACAGAATCCGAAACAGGCTCCAGGCTCTGAGCTGTCAGCACAGAGCCCGACGCGGGGCTCGAACTCACGGACCGCGAGATCATGACCCAAGCCGAAGTCGGCCGCCCAACAGACTGAGCCACTCAGGCGCCCCTCTCCACTGTTTCTTTAGCTATATTTTCAGTTCCAAGTTTAGGTTGCTATCTTTTTCCACTACAAACAATGCTGCAATAATTTCCATTATATATGTATAATATATATCATTATACACTATATATATTATAAAGGTATGTTAAATATGTATGTAAATATCAAGTATGTAAATACCTGATATTTCTTTATTTCAAATAACAGAAATCCCCAAATGTGTGATAGCTTGGGGAAAATGCGTATTTTTACAAGTATTACTGTATTACTTTCCAAAATTATTCTAGGAGTTCACAAATTCCATCTAAAATATATGAGAGTTTGGATTCTTGCACCCTTAAAAATACTAGAGATTTTCAGATTTTTTACTTTTCCCATATATTACTTTACAAAACAGGGATTCCTCCCCCCCCCACCTTTTTGTGTGTTATCCTGATTTGTATTTTTAAATACTTTTTAAAAATTACAGAATAATACATGCCTCATATAGAAAAAAGCATAAAAGTTATATGCAATATGACAAATAATTTATACCTGTCATATAATTTTATATGACTTATATATAAAGTCATACTTTTAATTTTATTATAATTTTAGAGGATGTGTTTTCAGTAGTTATTAATATAGTAATGCATTTCATTTAAAGGGTTTATGTGTCTACTATTCCAAGATCTACAAGCTGCCCTAAAGAAATAAATTTAGGATAGAGCAGTACTTCTGTCTTTCTCTGCTTTTTCTTTTGCTTTTTCTTTTCCATAATTTGCCTTCCCTTTGTCACTTGGCCAGTCCATCTTAGTCCCATTGTAAACTTCTGCACTCATAATTTGTCAATGCTTCCCAGCACCTAGGAAACTAGGCTGGCCTCTGGAACTCAATTCCAGTACTGATCCTCATAACAGGATTTTACAGTTCAGCCTGAGCTAAATTTGCACTGCATCTCAGGAGTATAAGCAGAGAGGTGTTTCTTGTCATTTATTGTCTGTTTTAATTACATGGGTAAGACCTACTTCATAAACTTGAAACAAAAGCTTTAGGGATAGAACCCAGGCAAGTTACTTTTGAAAATATTTTGTCATGAGGTTGAAAGAAACACAACTGGTTTGACATTTGAGGGACCAGAATTCATTACCCAAAATGATTTATGCTTTGTTATGCCTTACACTTATAGCTACTATTATATACTTAATTTATTAATTCACGAACACATTCTTATGGGTCATCTATTTAAAACTAAAAGGAATCTTTGTTTTCTTAGGTTAAGCCTTATACTCTAAGGCTTCACAAGCTCTGTGTGCTGAAAGATAAGTTTTGTTTCTCTTCTTTAATTTTTAAGTTTATAACTCATCATAGACCAATATATGCTATTCACACTACATGTGATTTAACACGTAATTTCAACCTCAACAGAACAGACCTAGAACCGTCCTCTAATGAGATTCATTTGAATGTTGCTGCCATGTGTTTCTGAAGGTTCACTTTCAATTTATCTGTTTTCTCCTTGTTGACATTTAGCAATTTGAGTGCCCTCACTGGGGCCACAGGCCACACTGGGGGTCAAAGACTGGGAAAGATGATAAACTCAAGCATTTGCTAACATAAAACCCTCTGCTCACTCTCAAAGCCTTTGCTTCCTACCCTGCTTCTTGTCATCATCTATAATATGTTTTCCTCTCCTTATTATATCTCTGCACACATAATGGAACTATGAACAGTTATATTTAAAGTGGAAAATGGTAAGGTAATATAGAAAATCAGAGTAGCAACAAATAGCAACTACCTAGCCCTGGAAATCATGCTCCAAACCGATCCCCTTTGACTGGTGTTTTTAAAGTGTTGAGTATTCTCTAGCTAGATATATGAATGAAGCACCATTCTAAAAGCTGAAAATATTTAATAATTAATGCATATAATTGATTTGTCAGGACTATAGGGACGAAGGATAATTGAAAGGGATTCATGTCTGCCAGCTTTTACATCTAGCTTTTAGAATTACATTTTTTTTTAATAAAAGCTGATTCTCTTGGTAAGACACTTGTATGACAAAGACACTCAAGGGGAAAATAGAGAATGCTGAAGCAATGTAGGACATTACCCTTTCTCCACGAGAGTTATAAAATCTAGCTGTGCAAAGTACCTGGCTTAAACCATGATGTTTTCAGTACAGGCATTATGTTTTTTTTTTTTCTTCCATTCCTTTATTTTAAAATCTCATATAAATGCTTACATTGTTCTTAGTTTATTGTGGACTGCTGGTACATGGATGGCTGACTGAATATCTATATTAGACAACAAATATTTACTAAATTTGTAGCAGATACCCATGGTTGCCTGTAGAAACATTCTCCCCAAACCCTTGTTACCTACCAATGCCCTAATTGTGTTGAGATATTCACCTGTCAGAGAGATGTAAATCATTCATGGAAATTTTTTATTAATGCTTATTTTAAGAGAGAGCATGTGACCCATGAAATGTGGAAAAAGAGAAATTGTTTGAGGGAATTCCTAAGAAATATTTACTCACATTTTAAAAGGGACATCTGGAAAGAACCAGGTTATTTTTCCACTTAATATTGTCATGTCTGCAAGTGATGCCTAGAAATGAAATAGCAATTTTTACTCACGAGAAAATCCAACACACATACGAAGTGAGACAGAGCAAACAGGTAGGAAAAACTGGATTCTCGATGACTTCATTTTGCCAATGCACTAACCACCCCTAGAGCTGCTTTATCTCTGGAATTTAGCTAAGTGAATCAATTTTCCATATTGTTTTGGTCATTTTTAGTTAGGTTGCAGCTGAATTCATTTACACTCATCACTGTGGTAGGTGGCAGTGATAACTTTTTGAGGTGGAATTGATCTGGCTATTCTGCAGCTTGCGTTTCTGTGCTGTGTCTCAGTACCTTCAGAATTAGAAAAGATTCATCCTTCTAGATGTTAATCCTGAATTGAAAATTAGAATCTAGCTATGATTAGTAATAAAGTAAGTTATTTGAAAAAGGTTTATATTTTCAAACTAGAAGTTTAGGCTTGTTCATTCTTTCCTACGTTCATAGCTTGGTCATAAAGTTTCATGAGATGTCTTTTTTCATATTTCCTTAAACTGTTGCCCAAAGAGAGGAAACTGGGAACAGATTTAGGCTCTTATTTCTGATGGATGTTGGCTATGTGAAGTGATAACATTTTGCATCCATACAAAATACCTTAGGACTTTAATGGATTTGGAAATAGTCCCAGGTAATAAGTACTGTTGTAAGTCTTTTAGAAATGCCCAGTAGGCTAGAGGGAAGATGCGGTTTGGTACAGGGTTACTTAAAATATCCTATGAAATGAGGGCATAAGTTAAAATAAATAGAATGGGTCTCATGTGCAATTAGCATCAATCAAATGTAACATTACAGAAGGCATAATTCACTCTACCCATTGGGGAATAATTTGAGGATTCCGAATATCTAAAACCATGCATGGAAAGATAAGTTAAAAAAAAGTTTAGTGGTTTTTATGTGGTTTTTAGACATATATAAATGGTGGGTGCCAAGCCTGAGTGACATTAATGGTGAATGTGTTGTGTTGGGAGTTTGTGGTTACAAATATTTTAGATCACTGATTAGAAAGTTTGCCAGTAATTGCACAGTATAAAACATCAGGGTAGGTAGGAAGGTTGATACTGCATTTTGCTTTTTAAAAAGAACATAACTTTTTTTTAAATATGAAACACTGTAAGCATTAAACAGATGTGATATGAAATAAAATTTTTGATGAGATTCCTCCCAGGTAATTAGAATCATGGAATGTTGTCAGGTGATCAGCTTCCCTGGCCTCAAAACACTTAGAAAAATCTGTTATTTCAGATAAGCTACCTAAGCAAAATTATATCATAGTGTTTAATTAACATAAAGTATGCTTTGATACACACACAGTTTCAAACCAAGAGAGCCAATTTAGAATGCACAATTATTGTATACTTTTGGTAAATAGAAGTGGTAAATAATATTTGCCGGAGTGTGAGCACTAGTTCCTCCCATAAGCTTCTTTCTACATTATTACAGAAGCAAGTGTCAGACAAAACTCTACTTACACATATACTTAAACACTTTTTAATACAGGCAAAAACCAGTGTTTTTGTTTGTTTGTGTTTTTTCATACAGCGTTTATACAAAAAATCTTTTGTGTGAACTGTAAGGTGCCACGTTGGCTGTCATTTATGTTTGTGATACATATCATAAGTATCTGCTAAAGCTTTAGTAGGTGCATCCAATTTAAAACCTGAGAGACACTATTTGTAAATAAAACTAGTTGTGAAGCACACATACCTTTATTCACGGGACAGATTTCTGAAAAATACAGGCAAAACCCAATCTTACAACCTCTATATAAGTTCAGTGATCTCCAGTCTCAGTCTTTTTGGAGCTCCAAAACACCCTGCATATAAGAATGACCTTACACAATTATGACAGTATTCTAAGAACAGCCCTAGAATGACTGCTAGTCAGGTGGAGACAAGTAAGAGGTTCTCCAAGTGGGTGGCTCAACACAGGGTCATTTATAGTTCAAGCCAAGTAGGCAGTATTGAAAAGGCCATAGGAAGCACGTGTCCTGTTCATTTAAAGTCGGAATGTCTACCAACTCTTAAATAGTTACCACGTCTGCAATGTTACTTATTTACCAAATGAGAGCCAAATTCTAGCAGTGTCTAGCTATTTAAAAAGACACATATTCTCTAATTAAAACTTGTTTTCACTAGGGGGAGCCTGGGTAGCTCAGTTGGTTAAGCACCCAACTTCAGCTCAGGTCATGATTTCACAGTACCTGAATTTGAGCTCCTCATCTGGCTCTGCACAGACCTTGCGGAGCCTGTTGGGACTCTCTCTCTTCCTCTTCTCTCTATTGCTCCCTGGGTTGTGCACTCTCTCTCTCTCTCAAAATAAATAAATGAACTTAAACAAAGAAAGGAAACAAAGAAACAAAGAAAAAAAAAAACACTTGCTTTTCCTATTTTTTTTTTTTTTGCATTAATTAGAAAGGCTTCTGGTATTGATATGGGTGTAAGAAGAAAAGATATCCCAAACATGGTCTAGAAACTTCCTGGGGTCATGACTCACAACTTTCTTCTGAAAAGAAATTAACATTCTTGATAAAATAAGTGGTTTTTTGAAGAAGATAGGATTGTTTTAAAAAATAATGGAGTAACTGTGTACACTCCTGCCTAGCTGACTGTCAGTCAAAATATAGTGACTTTCACCAGGTTTTCTTTCTTCCTTTCTGTCTAAAATGATTATATTTCCTATAAAAATGTCCTAACAAAAATGAATCTTTCTGGTAGCCTATTAGGGTCTTTTCTCTTTCCAAGTAATATTGTAATAAAAATCTAACACATACTCATAAATACATTGTCTAAGAAATTTTCTTTCTCAGGGATAATGATGGCTGCAGCAACATCATTATAGTATATAGTATAGTAGAATAGTATAGTATAGTATGGCATAGTATAGTATAATATAGCATAGTAAATGCCATTAAAGAGGGGCCTTTTCATTAAAATACTAATACTGGATTATATGTTACTGATTAGAACAACTGATTATCTTGAGCATGTTGTTTAATATAGCTAATAAGTAGATACTATTCCAATGTCTATGTTAAAATAGGAAAATATGAATATAGACTTCTGCTTCCAGAAAAATAGAACAGTCATAATTTTCTCCATATCTTCAGATAAGCACAACTAGAAACCTGAGACATTATATATACTCCAACATAAGAAAAGTCTAAGAGGTGGAGAGCAGAAACAAACTAATTAGGGATCCCAAAATGGAAAGAATGATGGTGGTGAGTTTGCTTCTTCTCTTTACCTGATATAACCCAAATTTGGTGCTGAAAAAGCCAAAAACCTAGAAACACCAGTAAGCGCTAACCAAAAACAGTGCCAACACAAGCCTGCTTTCTAGCCAAAGGGCTGAGAAAGGTATAGTTTACACGGACACAGAACATTCAGAAAATATTGACTCTAATCCAACAAATCCTACACACACACACACACACACACACACACACAATCAGTGGCTTCACTAATACCTCACCAGCAAAAACTGGATGGAGAATGTAAATTTCTACTCTTACCACACTGTAGCAAGGCACATGGTAAATCAGTGAAAAATGAGTAGGGAGCATGAACTTTCATCCCTGATGAACAGTGATGAGGCCCTATCCTGTGGTGTCAGTGGAGACGAGGTTGGAAACAGAATTCCCACATCCATCCAGCAGCAAAAAGGAATCCAAGGCCTTGATAACAATGAGGATCAAATGGGGAACTTGGACTTCTACTTCTATTTGGCAGTAGTGAGGTGACATACTCCCTTCCTCTGTCAGAATGATGACAGAGAAAGTGTCTAAAACAGAATGTTTACATAAGATCCAGAGTCTAATACTACACACAATGTTCAGGTTTCTATTAAAATTCTTTGTCACATTAAGAACTAGGAAGACTTCAAAATGAGTATAAAAAATAATCAAAATGTGCCAACATTGAGATGATATTATCTAATAAAGAATCTATAGTAGTCATCGTAAGAAAAACACTATAGGCATATAAAAATAGAATTATTAAAAAAATTTCAGGTAAACCAAAGAAAGGAGCCATTGCCATGCTGGTTCTGTGCTTAGAATTAGAGCATTCTGAAGCATTTTTAGATGATGGTCCAATTTGTAAGGAATCATCATTTGGATATATTAATTCACTAATAGTACTACACTTTAATTTCCAAGGAAAACAAAGCAGTATGTATTCACAAGTAACAAAAACACAAGTCCTGAGCAACAGGGCTTTGAGAGGTGTTCACAAAGTGACTAAAGGAAAGTTATCAGAAGAGGAATATAGAGGATATATGCACATTTCTTATGTGAGATATGCAAGAGTTGCTTAATGTCTTTGTGCCATGATTTCCTCCTTTATAATTTAGGGTATATTTTGAGGATGAAATCAGTTAATCACAAAAATATCAATCATGATCACGATGACAACGATGATGATGATGTTTTTACTATCATAATTTGTGTGTAGTATTTTAAAGTGTTAGAAAATATACACTCTTTATTTCCTTTTTCTATTTTAGATTGCAACATATTGGCAAAGTGAGACATTCACAGGATGAAGGGAAATGGATGAGAAGAGTTAGAAGAGCTTAGTTTTAAATCTACCGTCCATGGTTTCATTCTGTCCTTTTATCCTCTCATATCCCCACACATGTCTATCCATCCATTCATTCTTCCATAGCTCTTCAGGGACCAATTCTGAATGCCGGATTTATGATGAGATGGATACTTAGAATCCTATGGACCTCCTAGAATGTTTTTAATGATGAATGAAAGGTAGCATAATAGAGTAGATAAAAACTCTTTCTTGACTGATGGTTGGACAGAGACATTGAGAGATGGATAGAACATGTGATAAAGCAAATATAACAAAAATTTTATTATAAAATTAGTTGGTGGCTATAAGGCTATACACTATACAATAGCTCTTTGCATGATATTAACTCTAAACTTACCCATTGCTCAAGGATCATTGTAGGGTAGCTTTCTTCCAGGGTAAAAAAAAAAAAAAAAAAAAAGAAAAGAAGAAACAAGAGTCTGTTGGGAATTAGACATTACGATAGGCTGAGTGAACAAGTTGTTCTCTTTTTACTTGAAGCAAACAACAGATTTGTCATATGTCCCTAATTAAATTAATCCTAAATTTTGCACTTTTCACTAACTGGAATATTAATGGAGTTGAATTACAAGATTCAATTCATTAAACTCTCTAGTTTTCCCTCTTACTCTTATTGTTATGTCATGTCTTCAGATATTTAAGGATAAGATGAAGGGGAAAAAAGAGTTTGTGTGAATAATAGATCAAAATGGAGTCATAAAAATTGTTCAGGTAACTCATAGGAAGATGAGCGAGAGAGCAAAAAGAAACATAAAGGTCAAAATAAAATGGCAAACTTAGAGGCACCTGGGTGGCTCAGTCATTTAAGCATCTGACTTGATTTCAGCTCAGGTCGTGATCTCACCATTTGTGGGTTTGAGCCCCACGTCGAGTCCTGTGCTGACAGCACAGAGCCAGGTTGGGATTCTTTGTCTCCCTCTCTCTCTGCCCCTGCCCCACTCACTCTCTATCTCTCTCTCTCAAAGTGAATAGTTTTTTAAAATGGCAAGCTTAAGCCTTAACATATCAATAATTTTATTAAATGTAAATGATTTAAATGAGCCAATTAGAAGACAAAGATGGGGAGAGTAAACTAAAAAATATGACCGAACTTTATAGTATCTGAATCTCACTTCAAATACAAGAAGTATGCAGGTTGAAGGATACAAAAGATATGTTTTGCCAAAATTAATCAAAGGCAAACAAGAGTAGCTATGTTAACATCATATAAAGAAGACTATAGGACAAAGTCTATTATTAGAGAATTATTAGAGAAAGGATGACCAAAAAAAATCAATCTACCAAGAACATATAACAATTGTAAAAGTGTTATGCAGTAAACAACAGAGTTGTAAAATATTTGCAGCAAAAACCGATGGAATTAAAAGGAAAATAGATATATTCACCAAGTAGTTGGAAACTTTAGCACCCTTCTCTCAACAGTTGATAGACCTATTTAATCAGAAAATCAGTCAGGATATTAAAAATTTTTTTTTTCAACGTTTATTTATTTTTGGGACAGAGAGAGACAGAGCATGAACGGGGGAGGGGCAGAGAGAGAGGGAGACACAGAATCCGAAACAGGCTCCAGGCTCTGAGCTATCAGCACAGAGCCCCAGGCGGGGCTCGAACTCACGGACCCCGAGATCGTGACCTGGCTGAAGTTGGACGCTTAACCGACTGCGCCACCCAGGCGCCCCAGGATATTAAAAAAAAAAGTGAAAAATACCATCAACTGAGGGAATCTAACAAACATGTACGGAATATTCACCAAAAATGTCAGAATATGCTTTATTTTTTAATTTTTTGTTTATTTTTGAGAGAGAGGGAGAGAGAGAGAAACAGCGTGAGTGGGGGAAAGGCAGAGAGAGAGGGAGACACAGAATCCAAAGCAGGCTCCAGGTTCTGAGCTGTCAGCACAGAGCCTGATGCAGGGCTTGAACCCATGAACTGTGAGATCATGACCTGAGCCAACATCTGACGTTTAACCGACCGAGCCACCCAGGCACCCCAAGAATATGCTTTATTTTTAAGTGTTTACAGAACATACACCAACATAGGCCATACGCTGGATCATAAAACACATTCCAGCAAATTTAAAGGAATTCCAATCATACCAAGTACATACTCTGACTACAAAGGAATAAAACTAGAAATCAGTAATAGAAAAATGACAAGAAAATCTCTAAATACTTGGACACTAAACAACACATTCCTAAATGATCCATGAGTCAAAGAGGAACACAGAGGGGCACCTGAGTGGTTCAGTCAGTTAAGTGGCCATTTTCGGCTCAGGTCTTGATCTCGGGCTCCATGAGTTTGAGCCCTGCATAGGGCTCTATGCTGACAGCTCAGAGCCTGGAACCTGCTTTGGATTCTGTGTGTGTGTGTGTCTCTCTCTCTGTACCTCCCCTGCTTGCACTCTGTCTCTCTTTTTCTCTCTCAAAAATAAATAAACATTAAAAAATAAAAGAGGAATACAGAAAAGAAATAAAAGTATACACTGAACTTAATGAACATGGAAATATATCGAAATATCTGAAAACAGTAAGGCAGTGCTGCTGACAGAGATACTTACAGCACTAAATGCATGCTTTAGATTAAGAGCAAAGACCCAAATCAACAATCTAACCAACCATCTTAAGAACCTAGAAAAAGAAATGCCAAATAAATCCAAAGCAAGTGGAAGGAAAGGAATAACAAAGAGCAGAAAAATAAAATTGAAAACAGGAAAAGAATAGATAAAATGAGTGAAATAGTGCTATTTTCTCAAAAAGATAAAATGCAGTTTAACCAAAAACAGGCCCACACAAATATATTTGGGTGATTTTTGACAAGGGTGCAAGAAAAAAAATGTAGAAAAGATAGCCTTTTCAACAAATGAAGGAAAAATAAAGACAAATCCTGAAATATTTGAAAAAAAAAAAAAGTATGGGAACACCTGGGTGGTTCAGTCAGTTAAGCGTTTGACTCTTGGTATCAACTCAGGTCATGATCTCACAGTTTGTGGGTCTGGGCCCACATCGGGCTCCACACTGGCAACACAGAGCCTGTTGGGATTCTCTCTCTCCCTGTCTCTCTGCCCCTTCCCTGCTCACTATGTCTGTCTGTCTCTCTCTCTCAAAATAAATAAATAAACTTAAAAAATGTACAATAAAATCTCCAGAACTAGGGCTAGACACAGAATTCTTAGACTTGTAACCAAAGCATGATCCTTAAAAGGAAAACTTGTTACACTGGACTTCATTAAATTAAATCTTTACTCTGCCTGAAACGTCATTAAGTGGATAGAAAGGCAAGCTACAGATTTTTATTAAATAGTTGTAATTCAGATGTCTTAGTAGAGCTAGTCCCTAGAACATATTACAAACTTTAATCTCAATAGTAAAACAACAATCCAATTAGAACATAGACAAAAAACATGAAGAGACATTTCACAGAAGACACACAGATGGCAAATAAACCCATAAAAAGTTGTTCAACATCACAGCCATTAGGGAAATACAAACTAAAACCACAGCATATCCTCAGAATTGCTAAAGTAAAAAATAGTGACATCACCAAATTCTGGTGACTATACAGAGAAGTCTGATCATGCATATATACTAGTGGGAACATCAAATAATATAGTTACTCTGGAAAACACTTTGGCAGGTTTTTAAAAGTGTAAGTTTTCACTTACCATATTTACATATTTAGTTTTATCCCTGGGCTTTTATTCCAGAGAAATGAGAAATTATGTTGACACAAAAACCTGTATACAAATATTTATAGCAGCTTAATTTGTAATAGCTAAGATATAGAGAGATCTCAGGTATTTTTCAACAAGTTAATTGTTAAACAAACTGTGGTACATTCACACCATAAATACTACTAAGGAAAAAAAAAGGAATTACTACTAATTCATGCAACAACTTGGATGGATATCCAGAGAATTATGCTAAATGAAGAAAAGCCAATCCCAAAATATTATATACTGTATAATTTTATTTACAAAATATTGATGGAAAAATTATAGAAATGATGAATATATAAGTGGTTGTCTGCAGTTAATTAGGACGTAAGATTGAAATGCGTGTTCCTAAAAAAGGGCAACATGAGGGGTCCTTGTGGTGGAAATGCTCTGCATATGTTTGTGTTCTTGTAATAGAATTTTAGAAGATGTTATCATTGCAAGAAATTGGGTAAAGTGTATGTGGTATCACTCATTTTTTCTACAAAGGCACATGAATCTACACTTATTTCAAAATAAATAATATAATTTAAAAACATTTAAATCCCATAACAAATACCAAATATTAAGTGTCTAAACTGGTATAGACTCAGATAAATCACAACTGACTTGTCTGCAAACACACTCACTGCATGCATGAATAATGATAGCTTTTCTTCTTCCTTCAGGCTTATTTGGAACATTGTCTTTTTATGCAATTACATTGAATAATTATCAACATAATCAACTCCGTTCATTTTTTGACATACTTGCAATAGTGACACAACTTACTTTGATGTTTGTCTTTCTACCTACCTCTGGTCAATGTGAGGAATGAATTGGGATTCCTCACTAGCTCAATCTCTGGAATGTAGCAGGCAGTATCTCTTCACATGTGAGAAAAACAGAATTATTTATTCTTCTTTTTAAGACTTTCTTTTTCTTTAAAGAGCAGTTTTAGGTTTACAACAATTGAGAGGAAATTGAGAGGAAAGGACAGAGATTTCCCATATGTTCTCTATCCCCACATATTCAGGAACCCCCGTCTGCCCCCCGCCAATTATCATTAACACCACTCACCAAAATAACACATGTTTTTACCAAGTTTTATTTATTTATTTTTTCATTTTCATTTACTTATTATTATTTTTTTAATATGAAATTTATTGTCAAATTGGTTTCCATACAACACCCAGTGCTCATCCCAACAGGTGCCCTCCTCAATACCCATCACCTACCCACCTCTCCCTCCCACCCCCCATAAACCCTCAGTTTGTTCGCAGTTTTTAGGAGTCTCTTATGTTTTGGCTCCCTCCCTCTCTAACCATTTTTACCAAGTTTTAATTAATCTACAGCTGACAGGATGTAGTCACCCAAAGTCTATAGTTTACCTTAGAGTTCACTGTTAATGTTGTATATTCTATGGGTTTTGACAAATGTATGACATATCCATCATTGTAATACAATACAGAATATTTTTAATGCCCTAAAAATTCTCTGTGCTTCACCTGTTCAACTCTCCACATCTATTGACTACTGATTTTATAGTCTATAGTTTTGCCTTTTCCAGAATGCCATATGGTTGGAAACATACAGTATGTAGCTTTTTCAGATTGGGCTATTTTCATTTAGTAATGTGCATTTTATGTTTTTCCATGTCTTTTCATAGCTTTAACATCTTCTTTTTAGTGCTAAATATATTATTCCATTATTTAGATGCACCAGTTTGTCCATTTACTTACTGAAGGACATCTTGGTTGCTTCCAAGTTTAGGCATATATGAATAAATCTGCTATCAACATGCTTGTGCAAGGTTTTTATATGGACATAGGTTTTCAGCTCTTTGGGGTAAATAGGAAGGTTCATATGCTGGTTCATATGTTAATGATATGTTTAATTTTATAAGAAACTGACAGATTGTTTTTCAAATTGGCTGTATCAATTTGCATTCCCATAAGAAATACATGAGAGTTTCTGTGGCTCCATATTCTTTTCAGCACTTCGTGGTATCAGTGTTCCTCATTTTGGCCATTCTAATAGGCATATAGTGGATTTCATTGTTCTTTAGTTTGCATTTCTGTGATGACATATGATATGGGACATCTTTTCATATACTTATTTGCCATCTATATAGCTTCTTTTTCTGTTAAATTCATTGGCCCCATTTTTTAATCTAGTTTCTTTTCTTACAGAGTTTTAAGTGTTCTTTGTATATTTTGTATAACAGCCCTTTATCAGATATGTCTTTTGCAAATATTTTCTCCCAGTCTGTGATTTGTCTTATTCTCTTGACAGTGTCTTTCACAGAGCATAAGTTTTTAATTTTCCTGAAGTCCAGCTTCTCAGTTATTTTATTCATGGATCAAGTACTTGGTGTTATATCTAAGAAAGCATTCCCATACCCAAGTTCATCCAGGTTTTCTTTTATGTTGTTTTCTAAAAATTTTATGCTTTTGCCTTTTACATTTTAATTTTAATTTTAATTTAATCTATTTTAATTTAATTTTTGTGAAGACTGTGAGTTCTGTGTTTAGATTATTATCATTTACTTACTTTTGTACGTGGATGCCCAGTTGTTCCAGCACCGTTTGTCAAAGAGGCTATCTTTGCTCCATTAGATTGCCTTTGTTCCTTTACCATATTTATGGAAATTTATTTCTTGGCTTTCTATTCTGCTCCATTGATATATTGGTCTGTTCTCTCATCAGCACCACAGTATCCCATTTACTATAGCTTAAAATAAGTCGTGAAGTTGAGCAGTATCAGTCCTCCAACTTTGTTCTCCTTTAATATTAATGTTGGCTATTCAGAGTCTTTTGCCCCGCCAGATAAAATTTGTTGTAAATATCCACAAAGTAACTAGCTGGAATTTTTATTGAGATTGCTTTGAATCTATATATCAATTTGGGAAGAGCTGACAACTTGACAATATTGAGTCTTTCTATCTATGAACATGGAAAATCTCTGCATTTATTTATTTTCTTTGATTTTGTTTATCAGAGTTTTGTAGTATACTGCAGACAGATCTTGTACATTTTTTTAGGTTTATATTTCAGTATTTAATTTTGGGGCTGCTAACATAAGTGGTATTGTTATTTGTTCTTGTTCATTGTTGTTACATAGGAAAGCACTGACTTTTGTATATTAACCTTGGAATTGGCAACCTTGATATTCTCAGTTATTAGTTTCAGGAGATTTTTGTCAGTGCCTTTGAATTTTCTACATAGATGATCATGTCATTTTTTTAACAAGGAGAGTTTTATATTTTCCTTCTCAATCTTTATACCTTTTCTCCTTTTCTTGACTTATTGTATTAACAAGGACTTCAAGCATGATGTTGAAAAGGAGTGGTTGGAGGGAACACTCTTGCCTTATAAGCAATCTTAGTGAGAAAGCTTCAAGTTTCTCACCAGTACGTATAATGTTAACTGATTTTTTTGTATAGGTATCCTTCATTGTGTGGAAACATTTTTTCTGTATGCCTAGTTTACTGAGGGTTTTTATTGTGAATGGGTATTAGATTTTGCAAAATGCTTTTTCTGCTCTATTGACATGATCATGTGATTTTTCTTTTTTACCCTACTGATTTGGTGAGTTACATATCAATTTATTTTTAAATGTTGAACCAGCTTTGCATACCTGAGATGAATTCTACTTGGTCATGGTATATATATATTTTTCAATTCTTTTATATATTGTTGAATTAAATTTGTTAGTATTTTGTAAAGGATTTTACATCTATGATTATAAGAGATCTTGATCTGTAGTTTTCTTGTGATGTTTATGTCTGGTTTTGGTATTAGAATAATGCTAGTCCATGCAAGTATTTCTTATGCTTCTATCTTCTGAAAGAGATTATAGATTTAGTACAATTTCTACCTTAAAAATCTGGTAGAATTAATCAGTAAGCCCATCTGGGCATGATGTTTTTTTTTCTGTCTTGGAAGTTTGTTAATGATAGATTCAATTCATTTAATACATACGGGTCTATTCAGCTTGTATATTTCTTCTCATGTGAATTTTTGCAGATTGTCCTTCAGGGAATTGGTCCATTTTATCTAGATTATCAGATTTGTGGGGGCAGAGTTGTTCATAGTGTTCCTTATTATCCTTTGATTTACATGGGATATGTAGTGATGTCTGCTCTTACATTTCTGATATTAATAATTTATGTCTTGGGGCGCCTGGGTGGCGCAGTCGGTTAAGCGTCCGACTTCAGCCAGGTCACTATCTCGCGGTCCGTGAGTTCGAGCCCCGCGTCAGGCTCTGGGCTGATGGCTCAGAGCCTGGAGCCTGTTTCGGATTCTGTGTCTCGCTCTCTCTCTGCCCCTCCCCCGTTCATGCTCTGTCTCTCTCTGTCCCAAAAATAAATAAACGTTGAAAAAAAAATTAAAAAAAAAATTATGTCTTCTCTTTTTTTCTTAGCCTGCCTAGAGACTAATCAATTTTCTCGGTCTTTTTTAAAAAATTGTTTTTTTAATGTTTGTTTATGTTTGAGAGAGAGAGAAAGAGAGAGAGCATGCACACATGAGTGAGAGTGGGGGAGGGACAAAGAGAGACGGAGACACAGAATCCCAAGCAGGCTCCAGGCTCTGAGCTGTCAGCACAGAGCCTGATGGGGGCTCACACTCATGAACTATGAGATCATCACCTGAGCCAAAGTCAGATGCTCAACTGACTGAGCCACCCAGGAGCACCAATTCTTGATTTTTTTGAAGAATCAGCGTTCGGTTTCATTGATTTTCTCCATTGATTTTCTGCACTCAGTTTTACTGATTTCTTCTCTAATTCTTATTATTTATTTTCTTCTCCTTTCTTTAGATTTAATTTGCTTTTCTTTTTCAAGTTTCTTCAGGTAGAAACTTGGACTACTTATGTTAGATCTTTCTTCTTTCCTAATATATGCATTCAGTGCTATAAATTTCCCTCTAACTCCTACTATTACTGCTTCTCACACATTTCTATGTTGTGTTTTTATTTTTATTTAGTTAAAAATATTTTAAAATTTTTCTTCAGATTTCTTCCTTGACCTCTGTGTCATTTCAAAGTGCACTTTTAATCTTCACATTTTCCAGTTAACTTCCTGTTATTGGTTTCTAGTTTAACTCAATTGTGGTATGATTTTGGTATGACACTGTATGATTTTGTTTCTTTTAAATTCCTTAAGATGTGTTTTATGGCACAGAATGTGATCCATGTAAGCTTGAGAAAAATGTGGATCCTCTGTTGTTGGGTGATGTATGCTGTAGGGACAATTCTCCAGGAAGACAATCCTTAATGTATACACACCAAATAACAGAGCATCAAACTACCTAAGGTAAAACCTGATAGAAGTACAAGGAGGAATAGATGAGTCCACTATCAGTTGGAGACTTTACTTCCCCTCTTTCAGAAATGGACAGATCTAGAAGGCAGAAAATCATTAAAAATGTAGTTGAACTCAACAACACCATCAATCATCTGGACATAATTGACATATATAGAATACATTATCCAGCATTTTCTCAGAAAAATTAAAATTGAGGCACTTTGTTCCTAGTAGACCTGACTTGCAAGAAATATTAAATTCTTTAGAGAGAATAAAAATGATACAGGTCAGAAAACTGAGCATACATAAATAATGGAAGAGCATCAAAGGAGGAATAAATAGGAAAAAAAACTTGTATTTATCGTAGTCTTAATTGATCTAACAGATATATGCTTATGTGTATATCTTATGCAAAATGTATGCTTATATATGAGTGAAATAAATGACAGTAAAAATTCAAGGGACAAAAAGGAAGAAATAGGATTACTTAATTTTTTTCTGGTACTCACACAACCTGTGGAGTGATATAGTGTTATTAAAAAGATGTTTTGGTTAGTTATAAATGTGTATGCAAACTCTCTAAGGCAACCATTATTAAAAAAAAAGTCTTATAATTGATATAAGACAGAACTAAAAATAGAATCATATAAAATGTTCATTTAAACCACAAAAGACAGAAAAGGCAAAGACAACAAAAATAGGAACCAAGAACAAGTTCACCAAACAGAAAATAGTAACAAATATAATAGATATTAATCCAACTATATCAATAATAACTTTGAAGTTAATGGTCTAAATGTGCCATCAAAAAACACCACCCAACTTCATGTTATCTATAAGAAACCATTAAAAAATTGTTTTAACCTCTATTTATTTTTGAGAGAGAGACAGGGTGTGAGTGGGCGAGGGACAGAGAAAGAGGAAGGTACAGAATTCAAAGCAGGCTCCAGGCTCCGAGCTGTCAGCACACATCCTAACGCTGGGCTCAAACTCAGGAACCATGAGATCATGACCTGAGTCAAAGTCAGACACTTAACTGACTGAGCCCCCCAGGGGCCCTGCAAGAAACTATTTAAAATATAAAAGCACATTTAGATTATAAATAAATTGAAGGAAAAAAATATGTCATGTTAACACTAATCAAAAGAAAGCAGGATTAGTTTTATTAATTTCAGGAAGAGCAGACTTGAAAATGAGGAAGTTAGATTAATTAAGAATAAGAGACTATTTGGGTTTTCCAAATATCTGACATTAATTTGGGGACATTCTCAGCCATTATTGTTTCAAATATTTCTTCTGCTTCTTTCTCTCTTTTTTCTTCTAGTATTCTCATAACATTTACATTACATATTTTGTAGTTGTTCCATGGTCCTTGGACATTCTGTTATGTACTGAATAAAAATGCCTTTTACTGCTGTAAATAGGCCCTTAGTAATGTGTGATGGGGGAAGCATTCTATAGCCAGTGAGTAGGTCTCAGTATCTTGGTGAGCTTTTGCCTCTGACCTGGGAACTTCACAAGTATTTTTCACTTTCTTTTTCTTCTCTCTGTAGGTTGGACAGCACAGGTAGAGTGGACTGGAATTGGTTATTTCCCTTCCTAGGTCCATTAGGCTCAGATAATACTTCAGCAGGTCTGGCTCTGGTTAACTAGATTTCTCTGAGGGCAGATCTTGTGGAAATGAACAGAGTGCTCTGGTGTGTTTCAGAAATGGCTGGGGTGCCTGGGTGGCTAGGTCAGTTAAGTGTCCGACACTTGATTTCGCCTCAGGTCATGATCTTGATTCATGAGTTCCAGCCCTGCATAAGACTCTGCACTGACACTGTGCACAGACAGTGCAGAGTCTGCTTGGGATTCTCTCTCTCCCTCTCTCTCTGCCAGTCCCCTGCCCACATTCCCTTTTCTCTCTCAAAATAAATAAATGAACATTTGTTTTAATGGCTGCTTTCCCTCCCCCCGCTGCAAGCCTGAAGGAATTTTTCTCCCACATTTACTATGAGGACCTGGCTGATCTGGCGGTATAATATTGTGGGTAAAGAGGCTTTTAACTTAGACTGGTCCACACTGAGCCTTGAGCAATTTGTCAATTACAGTTTGGGCTCCTGCCCCAGCTCTGGTTCCTGCGTGGTTTCATCTTGTGAGTCTTTCCTCTGATAAGCCACAACTCCCTGTATTCACCTTGTCTCTCCAGTACTGGGGGCAGTGGTTTGTACTGCATCCCTTTCTCTTAGGAGTCCAAAAAGAATTGTTGATTTTTCAACCTGTTCAGCTTTTTATTTGTTAAGACACAGTGGTGACTTCCAACCTCATTATATGTAGGACCAGAAACCATTTAACGTAAATTCTTGTCTGAGAAGGCAGCTAAGAGTGTAAGTATGAACACCAAAGCTAATTCATCTCAATATTTTCAGTCTACCTGAAGGAAGAACTGAAAGTTTCACTCTTCGTTTGCTGTGAGTTTATTGTTCAAAGTTCAGTTGTCACAGTTAAGAATGCTAAATATCAGGGCGACTGGGTGCTCAGTCGCTTGAGTGTCAGACCAGCTCTGGTCATGATTTCCTGGTTCGAGTCCCACATTGTGCCAATAGCAATGAACCCACTTCAGATCCTCTGTCCCGCTCCCTCTCTCTGCCCTTTCCCTGCCTGCACTCTCTCTCTCTCTCTCTCTCTCAGAAAGTAAAATAAACGTAAAACTGAATATCTATTCAAAGAGAGGCTGCAAAGCAGAATTATTTCCTTATATATTTAACTGGGTCCTATTAGAAGTATGTAAAATACATGCGTTGTTCCTTACTACATAGCAAACTAGTTTGTGAGTCCCCAAATCTACTGACTTAACCTAACAATTTAATGTCTTCTTTCACAGTTCTAGAGGCTGACAGCCTCAGCTAGTTAGGGTTGTTTGTTGAATGACTGATTGAATGACCTTAATCAATCCAATAAATCACCTACTGATTATTTCTAACATTGTGTTTAGAGAGTGATTTGGCAAGTATTTGTTGAATGAATAGATACATGAATGAATGAATCTGAAGATAAATGTCTGATGAAGTAAACAATCTTTCTATCACAAACTATCTCTGCGTTAGTCATAGTTGAAAGTAAAGTAGTGATATAAACCTTGAAGTTCCCTGCTGGTGTAAAGAGAAGTCCATGAGTTTTGCCTAAAAATAACTTCTGGGCTATAATTAGATTGAATTGGCTGTACTATCCAAAGGAAAAATAGAAATTTCATAATATTATCTTTGTCTGTAACTGTTAGCAAGAAAATAATTAGAGAAACGAGACTGATTTTCTAAATTTAAGGTAATAAGTATCTTTTAAAAAAAATTTAACGTTTATTTATTATTGAGAGACAGAGAGAGACAGAGCATGAGCAGGGGAGGGGCAGAGAGAGGAGGAGACACAGAATCCCAAGCAGGCTCCAGGCTCTGAGTGGTCAGCACAGAGCCCGACATGGGGCTCGAACTTACAAACTGTGAGATCATGACCTGAGCTGAAGTCGGATGCTCAACCGACTGAGCAACCCAGGTGCCCCTAGATGATAAGTATCTTTAATAAAATAGTATACAAAATTGCCAGTTACTCTTATTTATTTTGCTAGAGAGCACCAGCTAATCTTTTCACCCCCAATATAAAACAGGTAGGAATTGCCACAAAATCACAAATCCTGATAAAATTATACCAAACAAAAACCATAAAAAATCCATCATCAAAATACAATAGAAATGTTGTTTGAGTTTCAAGGGCATGGTCAGATATTCTGCAATTACTTTTATCTTCACATGAAACATTTGTTAATTTAAAATTTGAATTTAAACATGAAGGACATTGTTTCCTCCAGGCTTTCTAAACCAAATTAGTATGTGCGATTTAAATCTTTCTTCACTTTCTAATCTTTCAAAATCTAATCAGGCAAATGTTTTTGTCCCAATATTGTATTATCACATCAAATATATCTTATTGCCAGTTCTTCTACTGTTCTAAGTTCAGTGACTCTTACATAAAACTCACACAAAATGTTATTTGCATGAGCAAGTTTTACTTTCTAGTATCCCAAAAGTACACTTACGATCTGCTTTATAAAATGAAGTAAATTATGAGGTCTCATTCCCTGAAATTACATTCAAGTATATTAATTGCAAATTGATTCATTAAGAAAATGTTTAATGTACAATGTCTCTTCCCTGATTTTCAGGATCTCCTGAGAAATCACTTGTTACTTACACACACTTCATTATCTTAGAAAGATTTATTTTAAAGTTAGCAAAAAAAAAAAAAAAATGATTCAGCAAGGACCGTCCTTTCATTTGCAGTAAGGGAAGCCATGGGAAATGATTTCCAAATATAATACAGTAAGTTACCAATTTGTAGAAAGTGTATCTTAGTAGAAACCTTATGGAAATTATCTATTTATATTTAAAAAATGAATAAATGTTATTTATAACTCTGTGTTTTTATCTAAATGATACTACAAAAGAAGCAAGGACAATATAAATGTAAATGTGTATGAATTCACAAATAATTGTAAGAAGTGTAGACAGATTTGATGAGTAAAGTAATAATGACGTTTGAATGTCAGAGAAGTTTATTTTCCCATTAACACAATTTTTGTTATTATTTTTCTTAATGTTTATGTATTTTTGAGAGAGAGAGAGAGAGAGAGAGAGAGAGAGAAAGACAGAATCTGAAGCAGGCTCTGGGCTCTGAGCTATCAACACAAAGCCCAACACAGGGCTTGAACTCACGGAACGTGAGACCATGATCTGAGCCGGAGTTGGACACTCAACTGACTGAGTCACACAGACGCCCCATTATTGGTTTTAAATGTGATGGAACCTAGTAACAATCATAAATTAGGAATAAAAGCTATAAATGAATATCTGATTTCATTTCCTCCTATTTCATTGACATCTTTCCCCTGTATTTGATTTAAATCTCACCCAATATTCACTATTCTATCCTGCTGTCTTCAGTTAAAACCACCTTATATCTATCCCTTTCCCAAATATTTGCTTCCATATCTCATCAGTTTCTTACTGCATTCCTTCTCTTCCTCTCAGAATTATTTTTAAGATAATCCCAGCTCTCTGGCCCTCAATCCTATCTCATTCTGCTCAAGAAAACATGACAGTGCTCTCAGTATGCTATAGGATGATAGATACTCACCACTCAAGATGCATTTGAGATAAAAAAAAAATTATAGAACAGTTCCTCATTTTTAATCTGAAATCATTGCTGAAATGCATCATCTGCTACATTACTGAATTAAGCTTCTTTTCCTCAGTATTTCTATGAACACTCTTGACAGCTTTGGTGTCTAATTTACATTCCACATTTTATTTATATTAAATCATTAGTACATTAATTTGACATGTAAAGTGATGTGGCATTTAGATTAAGCATTTGACTCATTGCCTGCTCTTTGAACATGGGCCAGTTATTCCAAATGACTTGAAAATACCTGATTCTTTACTTCAAAAGTTTATCTTAATGATCAGATAAGTGTATGAAATACTTATTTATTCATTTATTTATTTTAAAGTTTATTTGTTTATTTTGAGAGAGAGAGAGAGAGAGCCAGCGCAAGAGGGGTAGACACAGAGAGAGAGGGAGAGAGAGAATCCCAAGCAGGTCCGTGCTCAACACACAGCGTGATGCGGGGTTTGATCTCACAACTGTAAGATCATGAACTGAGCCAATATCAAGAGTCAGATGCTTGGCCAACCGAGCCACCCAGGTGCCCTTGAAATATTTAAAATTGCATCATTCTCAAGTTGAAACAGTTTAAAGTAATTACTGAAAAGTAATCCCAATTCCAGTTATCAGTTAATTTATATTTAAGATGAAGGATGAGACAAAAATGTATTTTAAAAAGTACCTTTGTATTTCTTTTTTCCCTCTTCCTTATACACTATGTATTTATAGACATGCTGCATGATGTAAACTGAAATTCCTATCATTAGGAAGAGTTTTTTGAATTTATTTTATTCTTATTGTTAAGTAAAGGAAATACTTTGCTTGACCGGTCCATACCTTGACAAGGTATTTACACATGGAAATTATACCCAGGGAAAGTAGAAATATAAAGTGAAAGAAAACATGTAAAGAAAAAACAAGTCAGGCTATATGAAGTAAAGCTGAATTTTGGAATAAATATTAAGATAAAATTAAGAAATCTAATAGTTTTATAAGTGTAACTATCTATTAGGTACTTATGTATAATAGGTAAGTGAGATATTAAGTAATATATAAAAGTTATCTTCCGTAACTCATAACGAGCCTGATTAAAATATTGCTGCCTAGGGACACCTGGGTGGCTCAGCCGGCTAAGTTTCTGACTCGATTTTGGCTCAAGTCCTGATCTTGCAGTTTGTGGGTTTGAACCCTTCCCCCACTGTCAGTGCAGAGCCTGCTTGGGGTTCTCTCTTTCCCTCTCTCTCTGCCCCTCCCATGCTCATGCTCTCTCTCTCTCTCTCTTTCTCTCTCTCTCAAAATAATAAACAAACTTTAAAAAAAAATAAGGAGGGGTAAGCACCCACTGAGACCCTTGCTACACCAAAATTAGAATTGCTGTTTCGTATGTTCTTGTCTGCAAATTTGAGGTATTTTTATAGCAAGAAGAAATGATTAAGTGCTTGTAATAGTTTGCTAAAAGCTATGATTATAGCATGAAACTACCTTTGTTTAATTTGGTGTGATTCTGTTTAAAAATAGTTACTTTCATTGTCTCTTAAAAGTGAACAAAAGCACCTCCTTAACAAGCACCTTTATTTGTCTCAAATGGAAGACAATAATCATTAAACTAGACTTGCAATACAGAGTGGAGAAAAAGCCCTCAGATTTCGAGCGCTCAATCTGCAAAGGGTTGCATTAACTACTATTTAATTTATATTTGAGTTTCATTTTTTGACTTTAATATTCATTTTGGCGATAATAATAATATAAATTGTGAATCACTTTATGACAAAATTTGCAATAATTAAAATTCTAGAAGAGAGACTCTAGATTTTAACTTTAGCTATGACCCACAAATCTCAGAGATTCACATTCTGGAAGCCTATGTGTATGGCTTGGGGTCTTCAGCTTATTTTATATTAGATAAAATTACACAATTTGTGAAATGATTACATTAACCATCATAACACCTGGCACCAAAAATATTTTAAACTTCAGAATATAATTGTTAAGTTTCAAAATTATACCTTGAACAGTTAGTGATTTAACATGACATCACAAAATTTCTCAATTAAAATAATTTGAAAAATTCCAAACTCTCAAGCATAGAATTCTTATTACAATTAAAAAGATCCTCCAGGATATGACCCATGTTTCCTGTCCAGCCTGATGTTCTTGGTGTCTCTAATCCAGCTATACACACTTAATTAAATTACATGAACTGTTTAAGCACTTTTTGCCTCAAGGTCCTTGTGCATATAATTTCTCTGATTCAAGTTTTCTTTACTATGCATGTGACTAACTCCTACTTAGCCCAAATCCCCAACCTCAACATAACTTTGTCTTATATAATATCTGGATGTTTCCTCATTCATATCACAATTATGTACAAGTTCAGAGCCTGATAGGAGCCAAATACTGTCAATAGGCTGGAGATTCAGCAGGGAAAGCAACTATGCAAAATCCCTTTTCCTAGGCCCAGTTCTGCTTCCTTGTAGTTACTGCATTCATTCAGAGCAGCAGGTGCTGGGAATGAGGAGGTGCTAGGCTGCTTTTGTTTTCATGGAATTTCCCCCACGAGTTTTGTTTACTAAACATCTCAGGTATAATGCAAGAATTTTCCTCAGTGTAATTTACTTTTGTATAGTTTATTGTATTATTAATAATCTTCAAAGCAAAGACAGTTTCATCTTAGAGGAGCTCTTTGATCAATGTTCCAGTTCCTGAGACCTGGAGAAAATGGTAAAATCTATGGAATTCTACACCCCCCTACCCCCACCCCCTTTTTTTTTCCACTTTTGGTCATACCTTCACACCTGTGCAGTTCAGGTTTCCAAACACTCATTCTATGAACTTTCATGTTGTGAACTTCCTTTTGCTATTGTACTTAAAGTAGTTATCTTGACAATTAGTCTTATAATTCATTCCTAAAAACTATTTTTATGATTGCACTTATAAATTACTGTTAACAGTTACTGTTACAATATTGTTCATAGTATCACAGAAGAGTCATTACATTTTATAACCTTTTATTAAAACTACTTGCATATCATCCCTGTGAAGCTCTTGGGATAATTAGTTCTGTAAACTCATTGACAACTTTATCTGTCTTAAAATAATCTTCACACTTCTTTCTTTTTTAAGTTTATTATTTATTTTTGAGAGAGAGAGAGAGAGAGAGAGAGAGACAGAGAGAGAGAGAGAGAGAGAGAACACAAGCAGGGGAGGGGCAGAGAGAGAAGGAGACACAGAATCTGAAGCAGGCTCCAGGTTCTGAACTCGTGAACCACGAAATCAAGACCTGAGCCAAAGTCAGATGCTAAACTGACTGAGCCAGCCAGGTGCCCCTCTTCTTCATACTTCTTAAGTATGCATGTATGGGTGTTGATGGAGATTGGTGCAAGCAGAGATTAGACTTCTAATTCAGTGTTCTGACATTTGATTAACAAATTTAGGTTCACACTCTACCTATTCCATGAAATAATAGATTGTATGCTGATCCTATTTAAATTTTTCTAATTGTTAATCTACAGAAGATAACATTTTTAGTCTATATGCTTGTAAATTCTTCACTTTACTCATATATACCTTTATTCAGGTGTGTTAAGTACATGCTAATTCAGTCCCACGTGCAGATTAATTAATTAAGCCATTCGTTTATTGAACAAGCATTAATTGAATATCAATTATACGCTTGGCCCTAGGGATCCAAATTCCTAGACAATGCCTTCAAAGAGATTGTGTCTAGTGGAGTAATCAGAGAAGTAAACCAGCAAATGAGATCTAAAAATGCCTCATGGGAATCCAGTGTGTTATGAAAACATGCTGATATGACAAAATGAAGCTTTGCCCAGGAGTATTAGAAAGGTTTTCTGCAACAGGGGACACTTGAGTTTTAAATAATGAACAAGAGTTGACCATATGAAGACCCGAGGAAGTGTTTTAGGCAGAAGGGAAAGCATGGTTACAGAAGATGTTTCCACATGCTCTACTTAACATAAAATATATGTTGTAACTGGATCAGAGAATGTGTTAATGGGGGACAGGGGGACTGAATAGGAAGGATGAGTACAAATTATGGGCTTGTTAAACTACCATAAGGAATTTGGACTTAATACATTCTGTGATAAAATTCCACGAATATATACCTTAATTCTGGGGTTTAATCCCTGTTCTCTGTAAAACTAGCAGTCATTGCTCAGGAACACTGACCTGTCACCAAAAACAACTAATAACTGTGTCCAATGCCACTGTGTGCTATTTCATTTTTTTACAATGAGAAATGTCCTAGCCACTGCTCAGGTTAATCCTCTTATTGGGTTCTGATTTACACTCCTTCATAATTCCTCAGCAGTTTGTTTCCCTAATTTTTCCTTGCTTCTCTATCTCTATCCCTTTGCAACTACTGGATCATTCCCATCTCATCAAATTCACTTATTAAGATAAGCAAGCAAACAAGTAAATAAATATTAGAGAGCAGTCACCCTTGACAAAGAGATCTGGGAAGGAAATGTGAATGGACTTACTGGAATGTGTGCCTATGAAAATATTTATGTGACCCTCTTTTCTGCTTTTGGCACTATGAAGACAAAGAAAGTTCTTAATAAATCTCGAAAGGCAGAAACTGTATATAGCCCAGATAAGAGAAATATGGAAGTTATAACAAAAGTTGATGTCAAACTGAGATAATTAATAAAACTTCATCCTAGCTGAATTGAACCAAAAATCTGATTTATCTCTTTTAGAGCACTTGAAAATTTTCAGCATTACATATCACACCATAGGGTGGTGCCTAAAACCGCACTTGGAATACAATTCATTGGTGTAATTATTAAATAAGAAAAAGTACAGTTTCCACTCACTGTTAGAAAATTAGGAAAAACAGGATATGTAAATTAACTAAGAATTAAGTAGAATGCTAGTGAATTAGAAAGCCACAATGAATAAAAGGTAAAATTGCTTTAAAGTGCAAATGTTTTCAAAAAAGATGGGGGAGGAAAAAAAATTTCCTCATTTCTTCTTGAGTCCCTGGCTGGAGCTGAAAATTAAGCTGACAAAGACAGTTAGCTGGAGAAAAGCATACACATTTTATTGAGTGTTTGTTTGTTTTAGAGAGAGAGCAGGGGAGAGGGGCAAAGAGAAAGAGAGAGAGTGAAAATTTTAAGCAGACTCCACGCTCAGCACAGAGCCTGATTTGGGGCTCAAATCCACGACCCTGGGATTATGACCCGAGCCAAAATCAAGAGTTGAACATTCAACCGACTGAGCTACCTAGGCACCCCGTGTTAAGTTTTTACCTGTACATGGGAGCCTTCACAGGAGAAGGAAGACCCAAAGAAGTGGGCAGAAATAGGAAGTTATACCTTTTAGACAAAGACAAAATAATATTGTTTAGAATTGACAAGAGAAAGAGGATGGGGCTAGGGTTAGTAAGTAATGAGGAATTAACTAAGACCATAAGTGTTAGTTTAATAAAGTTTGTTTGTATAGGTTTATCATCCCTAAATTCCCCATCTCTGGTTTTAAGAATGTCTTTCTTCCTCCTGGTACAGGGAAGGTACACTTCACAGGATAGTTTTATGACCTGTTTCAGAGAAAAAGTGCGAGGCAGGTGAGGTCAGAGTGGCCTCTCCACTTCTGCCATTTTCTCAAACTCCTTCAGCTTAAGATATTCAGTATATCAAGGTGCCATTTTTGGAGGGTAGCAATTCCTGAACCCAGTCAGAAACATTTAGTCAAAATAAATGGAAGAGTGTCTGTGTCTGTGCAATATGAATAAACAAACCAACAACATCAACAAAACTAAAAAAATAAATAAAATGTTTGAAATTTGAAAAGGCACAAAGTCAAAATAAAGAAAAATATAATAGAAGACAATGTTAGGTGCAAATCTCTCTTAATATGTGTGAAATAAAATCCATTCTGTGCTTCTAGGATGATAAAGATTACTAAAACCAGTGAAGAAGCAATGTAAATTTAAATAACTGTCACCCATGAGATATCTACATTTTTCAAAAAACTATATCCACAAACAACAGTGGATTCAGATGGCTTTTAAAGAGACTAATTCTAAAAGTTCTCTTTGTGATTTTCCTCAACTTTCAGTTGTGATAAAAAATGCAAAGCTATGGGGCGCCTGGGTGGCTCAGTCGGTTAAGCAGCCAACTTCGGCTCAGGTCATGATCTCAGGGTCCGTGAGTTCGAGCCCCACATCAGGCTCTGTGCTGACAGCTCAGAGCCTGGAGCCTGTTTCAGATTCTGTGTCTCCCTCTCTCTGACCCTCCCCCGTTCATGCTCTGTCTCTCTGTGTCTCAAAAGTAAATAAACGTTAAAAAAAAATTTTTTTTTAAATGCAAAGCTGGTTTGAGCTCAGGTGTGAAGAAATTTTTCAGAACATATGGTTTTTCTCCCTTAGGAAATGGAACCAAAGTCCGAGAATTAAATTGTTTGTAAGTACTCAATATGTTTCACAGCTAAGAGAACTTGATAATAGCCATAAAAGGCCCAGCTCAGAAGAACATTTTAATATCAGACTCATCTCTCTTACTATGATTAAGAATATGAGTGAGTAGTGGTTAAACACCTACATTTCTGTCATGGTTTCAAAGAAAATAAACAAGTAAGGAGGCACCTGGGTGGCTCAGTCAGTAAAGCATCCGACTTCGTCTCATGATCTTGCGGTTTGTGAGTTCAAGCCCCACATGGGGCTCTGTGCTGACAGCTCAGAGCCTGGAATCTGCTTCAGATTTTGTGTCTCCCCCTTTCTCTGCCCCTCCCATGCTCATGCTCTGTCTCTGTCTCTCAGTAATAAAGGTTAAAAAAAATTAAAAAAAAAGAAAATAAACAAGTAAAATACAGGGAAATTACATTATGGAATTTTTTAAATTTAAAAAGTAACAATTTTAGATCTTTGATACTCCTGTAACATTTTTAGCTTTGAGAGAAAAATTCAATCTAAATGGAGGAAACAAAGAGAAACATAGTATGTCCATTTGAAAAAAATATGTAAAAAGTAAATCTTATAATGGTTTTCTTATAATGAAATTTAAGATGGTAATTACTAATATGTATACATATATAAAGTATTGTGTTAAGAAATGTAAGTTTACCCTATTAACAATTTGTAAGTGTACTATGCAGTATTGTTAATTATATATGCAATGTTATATAACAGATCTCTAAAAGCCTTTTATCTGGAACGTCTTGAATGCCTAAAACTTCATACTCTTTGAACAAGGATACCCTTTTTTCCTTCCACCCAATCCCTGGCAACTACCATTCTATTTCTATTTCTGTGAGCTTGCTTACTTTATTCACCTCATGTAAATGGGACCATTAAATATCGATGTTTTTGTGACTTGCTTATTTCACATAGCATAACCTCTTCAAGTTTTATCCAAGTTGTAGTATTTGCCAGGATTTCTTTCTTTTTAAGAACTGAATAATATTCCACTGTACATATATACCACACCTTCTTTTTCTTTTTTTTTATTGAAGTATAATTAATACACAGTGTTATATTAGTTTCAAGTGTATAATGTAATGATTCAGCAATTGTTTTCATTACTCAGTGCTCACTACAATCTGTATAGTCACCATCTGTCACGAAACAACGTTATTACCATTATTGACTTTATTCCCTATGCTGTATCTTTACCCATTCATTTGTCAGCGGACATTTAGCTTGCTTCCATTTCTTGGCTTTTGTGGATAATTCTATGAGAAACATAGGTGTGCACATAGCTCCTTGAAAGGGACCCTGTTTTCAATTCTTTGGGCTGTATACCCAGAAGTGGACTGTAGAATCATACATTAGTCCTATTTTTCATTTTTTGAAGAGAAACACTGTTTCTTTATTGTTTAATGCAGTTTCCATACTGTTTTCCACAATTGCTATACCATATTACAATCTCAACAACAGTGCACATGACTTCCAATTTCTTAGGGTGCCTTGGTGGCTCAGTCAGTTAAGCCTACAACTCTTTTTAATTTATTGTATTTTTAAAAACTTTTATTCATTTTTGAGAGACAGAGCGTGAGCAGGGGAAGGGCAGAGAGAGAGAGAGAGAGAGAGACAAAATCTGAAACAGGCTTCAAGCTCTGAGCTGTCACCATAGAGCCTGATGTGGGTCTCAACCTAGGAACCATGAGATCATGACCTGAGCTGAAATCAGACACTAAACTGACTGAGCTGCCCAGCCCTCCCCCACCCCCTTTTTAATTTTTTTAATATTTATAAACTTCCCACCCTTGATTTGGGCTCAGGTCATGATCTCCTGGTTGGTGGGTTTGAACCCCATATCAGGCTTTGTACTGATGCCACAGGGCCTGCTTGGGATCCTTGGTCTCCCTCTCTCCCTCCCCTTCATGCTCGCGCGCTCTCTCTCTCTCTCTCTCAAAAATAAACTAATAAACATTTAAAAAAAGAATTCCAATTTCTCTTCATCCTTGACACATTCATTATTTTTTAAATAAAAGGAATTATAGTGGTTATTTTAATGGACAGGAGTTGATTTCTCATGGTGATTTTGATTTACATTTCTGTGATGAATAGTGATGTTGAGCATCTTTTCATATGCTTGTTGGACACTTGTCTTTTTTTTTAAGAAATATTTATTCTTAATTGGGTTTTTTATTTTGTTTTATAGTGAGCTGTATACACTCCTTATATATTCTACATATTAACCCCATATCCAATATATGGTTTTCAGATATTTTCTCTCATTCTATAGGTTGCCTCTTGATTCTGTTAATTTGTTTTCTTTGTTACACAGAAGTGTTTAAGTTTGTTGTAGATCCGTTGGTCTTAATTTGCCCTTATTGCCTATGTTTTGGTGTCATACCCAAGAAATTATTGCCCATTCCAAGATCATGAAGATATCCCCCTATGTTTTCTTATGGAGCTTTTATAGTTTAAGGACTTATATTAGGTATTTAATCAATTTTGAGTTAGTTTTTTATACATGAGGTAAGATAAGGGTCCATATTTATTTTTTCCATGTGGATATCAAGTTTTCCAAACACAGTTTATTGAAGATACCAGTCATTCTCCATTCCATGGCCTTGGCACCTTTAGATCGTTTGACCATGTACCTAAAGGTGTATTTTGAGCTTTTGATTCTGTTTCATTAGCCTATATATCTGTCTCCATGCCACTACCATACTATATTGCTTACTGTAGTTTTATAATGTGTTTCAAAGTCAAGAAGTACGAAGCCTACAGCTTTGTTCTTCTTTCATAGGATTGTTTTAGCTATTTGAGGTCCATTTGGAGTTGACTCTAGTTGAACTCCAACTTTGAGCTTAAATTAAGATATCCATTTTCCTCCTTAGATTTGGGATGTTTTTGGCCATTATTTCTTCAAACAAGCAATCTGTCCTGTTTTGTTTTTTGTTTTTTTTTTTTTTTTTTTCCTCTTCCCTGTTTGGAATTTCATAATGCATGTATTGGCCCAATTTATGTTGCCACATTAGTCCCTTATGCTTTTTTCACTTTTCTTCATTATTTTATTTTTACTCTCCTGGTTCAATAATTTTAGATGACCTATCTTTGAGTTCTGATTCTTTCTTCTGCTGGATTATGTCTGCTATTGAACTTCTCTAGTAATGTTTTCAGTTCAGTTATTACATTCTTCAGCTCCAATATTTCTGTTTTTCTTAATTTTTTTATAGCTTCTATCTCTTTGTTGATATTCTCTTTTTGTTTGTACATTGTTTTCTTGATTTTGTTTAGTTGTCTGTGTTCTCTTGTAGATCATTAAGCTTCTTTAAGACAATTCTCTTGAATATTAGGTGATTTCGTAGATACCTGTTTTGGGGAGATGATTTCTGTAGATTTATTTTATTCTTTTGATTGAATATGTGTTCCCGTTTCTTTATATACCTTCCAAATTTTTGCTAAGTTTTATGCATTTGAAAAAGAAGCCACCATTCCAGTCTTTACAGGCTGCCTTTGTACATGGCAAAAATTTCACCAGTCAGCCTACCTACTGATTCTGAGACCTCTGAATCATCTTTTGGGGGATAACAATTTTCTGGGTTTGTGTATGTAATTTCCCAATTAAAGAGGTTTGCTGATTTCTTTTTCAGGAGTTCATAATCTCTTACTCCCCCTGGTGTCTGTCAGTAGTACACCAGGTTTTGTGGAGGCTGCAGCCAAGCTCTTTTGCCTCCCCCCCCCCACAACCCCAAATGGCCCCAGGCATTCTGTTAGTACCTTGAGTCAGATGAGACAAAAATGAGTCTCTTGAGCAGCCCTGTGAAAAGCCAGAATCTCAAGTGCATACTCTACTCATCTCCCTCCCTCCCAAGGGAAAAACCATGAGCAGGGCCTCTCTCCAATGGCACTGAGCTGTGTCAACTTAGGGATGGGGTGATAAAGAGTAAAGTAAAATGGCTCTTCTTACCTGTTTCAGTGTACCTGTTTTTAGGTTTGCACACAACTGGAACACTATGACTTCTTATATAGTTTCTGCAGTTCTCATAGAGATATTTTTGTCCATACAGACGTATCTCATTTTGTTGTGTTGCTTTGTTGAACTTTGCCAATATTATTGGCAATTTTTACAAATTGAAGGTTTGTGGCAGCCCTGCATTGAGCAAGTATATTGGTGCTATTTTTTTTTCAACAGCATTTTCCCCCATTTCATGTCTCTATCACATTGTAGAATATTGCACATTCTTGCAATATTGCAAACTTTTTTGTCATCATTATTTTTGTTATGGTGATCTGTGATCAGTGATCTTTGATGTTACTATTATAATTGTTTTGGGGTGCCATTGACCATGCCCATGTAAGACAGCAAATTTAACAGATAAATGTTGCGTATTCTGACTGCAGCTATGGTGGAAATAGCAAGAGAACTAGAATGAGAAGTGGAGCCTGAAGATATGACTGAAGGGCTGCAATCTCATGATAAAACTTGAATGGATGAGGAGTTGCTCTTTAGGGATGAGCAAAGAAAATGGTTCCCTGAGATGGAATCTCCTCCTGGTGAAGTTTCTGTGAAATTGTTGAAATAACAACAAAGGACTTAGGATGGTACATAAACTTAGTTGATAAAGCAATGATAGGGTTTGAGAGGACTGACGCCAAATTTGAGGAAGTTCTGTGGGAAAAATGCTATCAAACAGCATGGCATGCTACAGAGTAGTCATTAATGAAAGGAATACTCAAAGCGGTAAACCTCACCTTTGTCTTGTTTTAAGAAATTGGTACAGCCACCCCAACCTTCAGCAACCTCCGTTCTAATCAATCAGCAGCCATCAACATCAAGGCAAGACCCTCCACCAGCCAAAAGATACTGATTTGCTGAAAGCTCAGATGATGGTTAACAGTTTTTAGCAAGAAAATACTTTGTAATGAAGGTATATGGAAAGTTTTTTTAGACATAACACTATTGCACATTTAATAGACTATGGTATATGTAAAATATTTTTATATGCACCAGGAAACACAAGAAATTTATTTGACTTGCTTTAGTATGATATTTGCTTTATGCAGTGGTCTGGAACTGAACCCACAATATCTCTGAAGTATGATTGTATATTGTTAAGTTTATGTCTCCGTGGGGGAAGGAAGCCTGAGATGTCCTATTCTACCACATATCTGATTCATATACTTCCTTAGCAACATCTGTACTCATACAGAAATTATTGAATGTTTTAGTGTTTAAGTTAGGAAAAATAAATATCTATACAGTAAAAAAAAAAAAAAAAAAAAACAGAAATGAGTTAATCCTGAATTTGAACATTTTCAGTCTGTAAACTTGGTCATGCCAAGATGCCACAGGTGTGCTTTGGCTTAGCAGAGCAGAGATAATTATCAGTGGAGTTTATGCCTCCCAAAGTTCCTGCACATCCCTTTCTATGTTTAGAAAATGTTAATGTAAGAATAACCAAGAGATAAAAATTTTGGTTTTGCCCTTAAAAAACACTGATGATAAAGACTTGTGAGATTCATTGGACATGGTTGTAGAACTCCCAAGAAATCTGGAAATCTATGTTAAGCACCAGAATTGCCTTTTCAGATTTGCAAGTATGAACATTCAGCTGAATTTTTAGTTTCCTATGTATCATTTTGATTAAAATATACATTAATCATATACCTGGATGCAAAGATATTATTAGATGATGATTGTTCAATCAAATCCACAAGGTATGATATTCTTGTACCCAAAAAATTCCTTTTAGTAACGTGAGTAGATCTGACTATAAAGCGGATTCTTTTTGTATAATTAATATATCAGACCTTATATACTAGGTCCTGTTAAAAATAGTCATGAAAGAACAGGACACCTGTTGCTACAGTAGGAGGAGCAGAGGTTTGAGAGTCACACTGGCCTGGGTTTGGAACTTTGATGAGCCAATGCAATTCTTTTTGGCCTCAGTTTCTACGTATGCTAAAAAGAATAATGTTTCTATCACAATATTATGAGAATTAAAATCAGATAAAGTGGCCTTTGTAAAATAGGGAGTAGAATGCTCTACATTTAGTACATTTTAGCTATTATAATGACAAAAATTTTCCTTGAACTTATCATTTGAAAGTAATACCTTCCATGGAATGTTCTTCAGAGCCTATGGAATGTGCCAGAGAAAATGATATTCACTAAGGCACACAAACTACAATGGAGACTTGTTAAAAAAAAAGAAATGCAAACGTTTTCTGAATGTTGTTTAAAACAGAGTTTTATCCCTTTGTCTTTTTTTTTTTTTTTAACTTACGAATATACTATTAAGAGCATAATGCAAACACTTGGGTGACTCGGTTAATTGTCCGACTCTTGATTTCGGCTTAGGTCATAATCTCATAGTCATGAGATGGAGCCCCGTGTGGGGCTCAGTATGGAACCTGCCTGGGATTCTCTCTTTTCCTCTCTTCCTACCCCTCCCCCACTTAAGCACATGCTTATTCTCTCTCAAAATAAGTAAACAAACATTTAAAAAAAGGAGCATAATACTATTTGAAATTATCAAATATTTTTAAAGAAACCCTTTTATTCCCAACAATTTTAATATATTAGTTACCTGGTGAATTCTTTTTTATATTGGATTTCCCTAGCATCTTCATGGTTACTAGAAATATTTTTTGGTATCCATGAATTCTCCATATTTTTAATTGTATACTGCTGTACTAAAATGGATATTAATAAAAGCATAGCATAATCACTAGTCTATCAACTATATTGGTAATTACTGTGAGGAACTTTCAGTATCAGTGTTGATACTTCTGTTTTAAATTTTGTTGATACAGAAAAATATTACTTTGTGACAGATTAATACGTACACACAGAAGCCGTCCTATTGTATAACAATCCACTAAAGCTAATTGAAAGATAAATAATATCCAGGAACACTATAAAGACTGAACTGTAGATCAAACAGAAGAAAATGGTCGACAATTGAACCATAACCTGGTGGCCAATAACTGTACTGGAATGCCAAATGCAATAGAACATGAGTGTCAGCAATCAGGGCTCTGCGTGTATTCCTGTGTTATTCATAAAATATTATTGCGCTCCTATTAGCAGTTTCATTTCAGCAAAATAATAGATGGGTTTTATTGAACTATTCTTAGTAATTTAAATTTAAGGGCTGATAGTTTTATTTGTAGGGTTTTGTAGTTGCATAAGAGTTATAAAGAATATATGGGGCGCTTGGGTGTCTCAGTCGGTTGGGCGGCCGACTTCGGCTCAGGTCAAGATCTCACGGTCCGTGAGTTCGAGCCCCACGTCAGGCTCTGTGCTGACAGCTTGGAGCCTGGAGCCTGTTTCAGATTCTGTGTCTCCCTCTCTCTGACCCTCCCCCGTTCATGCTCTGTCTCTCTCTGTCTCAAAAATAAATAAACGTTGAAAAAAATTAAAAAAATATATAAAGAGGAGTTCACATTTAGATGAATTCAAGTAATATTAAAATAAAAATGATTTAAAGCAATATGTTTTTTTCTCTTCCTTAAAAAATGTCCTGAACATATACAAATTTGAGAAACACTGATGAAGTGCATGATGCTACCAAGGTTGTGGTTCCATTTCTGATGAGCCTACAGGGTTTTCACTTCCAAAGACACAGACTATACTTCAGCTCTTTCTAAGGATATAACATGAGAAAGGAGTTAAGAGGATACGGTTGTTGACTCATGATATATACGTCTTGAAGTAATGATCACTTTTGGAAGGCAGATTTTATTATCATTTTACTCATGTAGAAACAGGGACTGAGATTAGTTTATGATGGGCATTACATAAACAATAAGCAGGTGGGGAATGAAAAACATGGTGTGTCTGATTTCAACGTCTCTGTAATAGCAACTGAAAATAAAAATACTGAAAACTGAAAATACTGAAATACTAAAAACTGAAAATAAATAGTAAAATATTTCCATCATAACTGAAGTTTCGTACTCAAGATTTCTATTTGATGAACAAAATAATTTATTTATTTTTTCCTTTTGGAAGGAGGAAAACAGGCTAATATGCATTAACATTAAGATACAACATTATTATCAAAGGGGAATTTTTAAATTCCACAAAGAATGATGTGGAAAATGTCAATTCGTACTGTCAGTACTAGCAAAGCGTATTTACTCGTATATTTTTACTTGTCCACTGAAATCATTGACACTAACTGGGCTAGAAAGTATATGAATCCATATTCTAGCTTTATGATCCCATCATGTTCTTGAGGCAACAATTTAGAGAAACTCACACTTTCGGTACTTGGAATACATTCTGTTTTCTACTGCCATAAAATTTCCTATCTACCAAGCCAGCCAGTTTCTGAGCAAGGCATAAGATTTGCTTCACTATCTGGCTCCCACCTCGCTTCCCAGTGTTGTTTCCTAACACTTCCCCTGGGTGCCATATGGACTGGCCATGCCCTTCTTGTTATTATTCCCTGAAGACAGCAGGCACTTTCATGTTGCCACTTCGCTGCATGTGCTATTTCTTTTGCCAGGACTCTATTCTCCACGCACTTTATCCTTGATGAATTCTTACTCTTTCTTCAAGACTCTGCTCAATTTTAAATTCTTCTGGAAGCTGAGTACACTAATCCCAGTCTTTATGTATTCACAAGAATAGCTCACAACTTTTGCCTCACGCTTCAAATCACATCTGGTATTATGTTCTATTAGTAGTTACTCCAATGTGATTTTTAAAATCATAATTCTTATTCTAATCATATATCTGTGGCAAGGAACATGTCTTTCTCTCCTTTATGTCTATAGTACCCAGTTTGATCATCACACAGTAGGTCCTAAAGAAGTCAGTACAAATGGGTTGATGTGGTTTATGTGAAGTAACAATAATCAGGTCACCAATATAGAGGACGAATCACAATTTTCTTGCTTTCAAGAGAAGAAACAAAGTTTTATTCAAAAATACCAATTTATAGATGGAGCACTTGCCAAAGGAATGTAATTGGATCTTAAAATGAAGAAAAGCAAACTCCTTGTGAAACAAGTAGTTTAAACTTGAATTAAATTTAATTTGAATTTTGTTAGTATGATGGTAAATAATTGATATGGATGTCTATATTTGATATCTTTACTTTTAAGATATGTTTTTTTTATTATAAAATTGGCAGAATGTATATTTTAGAAAACATGTAAACATCAGACAGTTATTAAAAGTACATCAAATAACACACCATATAGACTAGCTAATGTTAACTTTGGGGTGAATTTCTTTTCACATATGCAGACATGTCAGAATATGATTTAAAAAAATACATTATTTAAGCATTTATTAGCCACCTGATGTATTCCATGGTAGACCCTGGGACGCTCAATGGTGAGCAACATTAGACAAAATACTTGTCTTGGTTAAACTAAATTAATTTTAGATATTATTCAAATCTAAAAAAACACATGTGTAATAACATGTTATAAAGGAAAGATCTAGAGGCATCATGATAGCATATGTCATGGGCTCATGACCCAGATAAGGTTAAGGGAAATTCTTACTGAGGCAGCAACACACAACTTGAGATCCGAATATTAAAAATCAATCATTATAATGATTGTAAAATTACTGTAAAATGTAAAAATACTGAATATGAAATGTCAAAAAATACTGAAAATTTAATGTCAAATAAAATATACATCTGATTATGTCACTTTCCCTGGATAAACAAAATCTTCCAGTAGGTTTTTTATCACAACAGAAGTGGGAAACCAGTGGAGGATTTTGTACATAGAATTCAACAGATATGGTCAAGATTGCTTGATTTTTGTTAAAAATTAGACACAAAACCTTACTTGCAAAGCAACATACACTTCAGTCATATGAATGGGGGAAAAAAAAAAAAGAAGCATGCCTCAGAGACCAATGGATAATTTGGGGAAACAGTAGAAAGGTTCACATTCTCACTTAGTTTTGTGGCCCCAAAATAATTATCACTCCTTCCAAAGGATGTTTATTTTACAGGCAGCCAAACACTGGTAGGCACTATTTTTACAAGTGTCTCTTCAAATATAATCCCAAGCATGAAAATAATTGGTAAATTTTCTGTTTATGGAGAATTTATCACAGACTTTCCTTACATGAAGAGTTCCTGTCATGCATTCTACATGTGATTTATAGATGTGTATTTATATTCCATTTCTTTCTCAGAAATACTTTGAGAAAAAGCATACACTTTTTTTTTTTTACCTTGAATCTAGCAAGTTGAATTTCAATTCAACTTAGCCTTCTCTGATTCTGATCAAACAACTAGAAAGGGAAAGAAAATGTAAAAATCTGTCATTTTTATTCTGTATTCCAGTGGTGTAGTAACGTATTATATTGTATCCTGCTTGGGTATGAAAATAAACAAAAGAAGAAGTGATTCATGAAAACAGGGAATGATTTTATAAAGCCTAAAAACGTGTGTTTATCCTTGTCTGCAGTACGTTTCTGCAGTGATCATCACATATCCCAACCCAGTGCAAAGAGAGGTCACTTGTCAGTACCTGTCATTACTTGTATGAGGAGGACACAGGCGAGTTTAGGACCAGCGGGCTTCAAACCACAAACACTAATGAATACTAGGGAGTCTGAAATTCTCATTCCATACTTTCCGCATGCTGAGCCCACCATTTTAACAGTAGACAGACACAGTTTTGCGTCTTGTTTTCGATACCTATTTGATGTGTGAATTCAGACAATTACTTAACCTCTCTGATCTGCAAAATGAGAATAACACCATACACCTGACAGGTCCACGGTTAGGAGAAGATAAGGCAGTGCAGATAAAATGCTTGGCATAGCAAGGCTTGGAAGGACTGTGTCTAGTAAGGAGACAGATTATAAATCAAAGGACACAATACGAGTTTGCCTAAATGTATATGAATTACTTATGTATATATTTATATAGCTAATATGTATACATGTGTTAAACATGTACGTGCATACATATATGTTCAACACATGCATATATATATATAAAACTAGATTGCCTTAGTAATGGCACTCTGGAATCACAGATTTATTTTGAAGAACTGTTGTGTCAAAAGGTATTTAGGCATTAGTATCACAGATGCTTGAGCAGATGGACAATAGTATCTGAAAAGCATGTATCATAAAAAAAATGTGAAATAGTGTAGAGAAATAAGTCTTGATGGTCTGACAGGAAAGTATAGATGAAATACAAGATATTTGTGTCTCTGTTCTTAAGTGTAGAAAATATATGACACTTCTCAGTGTTCTATTTCCTTTCATTCCTTTGAGTTCCTTCTTTCTATTCATTCAAATTCTGTCATCTGGTTTCACCTCGATCCTTTACTGTGCTTGAAATTATTTTCCTTCATGGGGCACCTGGGTGACTATCAGTTAAGCATCTGAGTTGATTTTGGCTTAGATCAAGATCTCATGGTCCGTGAGTTCAAGCCCCATGTTGGGCTCTGCACTGACAGCGTGAAGCCTACTTGGATTCTCTGTCTCGCTCTCTGCCCCTCCCCCACTCATGCTCTTTCTCTCTCTCTCAAAATAAACAAGTAAATATTAAAACACATATTTCTTCCTTTGTCTTTTGGACAATAGACTGAACGTGTTTTTTGTTTTGTTTTGTTTTGTTTTGTTTTGTTTTGTTTTGTTTCTTTGCCCCCTGAAATAAGCCAACGTTAGTATAGAAACCTACCTTTTTATTCCTCAATAATTGTCTGAAGCATAGTTCAATCTATGTCCACTAGTACAACTTAGAAGGGAGCGCAGGTAGGGACTGTTCTCAAGTAGGATCCATTTTCTCTTCATACACACTGACACACAGACACATGTGCACACTTAGAAGAGTAATATTTACTTTGCAGATGTGAAATTAAGGATGTCCTTTTTTGCTTCTCTATATTTCTGACAATGAGCGTTTTCAATAATCGTTTTGTTGGTATGATCTGAAGTACGTTTTAGTGTGCACACGCAAGTGGGTAGGAATGTGATAAATCGAACTCAGAAAATGTGTTGAATAAAACAATAGTGAGGGCGAGGATGGTATCTGTGGATGAAACCCCATGAATGCAGGCTTGTAAGTTCTTGTGCATAATGAGGATTCGCGTCTTTGCATTCTCTCTTATTACTGTGAAATATGCTCATTTTAAAGTTTATGACTTAAAGACAGCAGATAGGGAAGTCAAAGGTAAAAGGAACAGGCCACTGAAATGACTGAGTATGCTTCTCTCAAAATTCCAGTAAAAATATGTATTCCTACATTATTTCACAAGATACACCCCAGAATAAAACACATAAAACAAACACATTTATTCTGATGCAAAAATATTTCATGCTATTTGTGTCAATCTGAATTCCCACTGTTTTCCATAAGTCATTGCTAGTTTTTTAAGATTATGGAAGATGTCATTTATATTAAAAAGTAATATTCTAATAATTAAAATTTTACT
Organism: Leopardus geoffroyi; assembly: GCF_018350155.1. Classification (NCBI taxonomy): domain Eukaryota; kingdom Metazoa; phylum Chordata; class Mammalia; order Carnivora; family Felidae; genus Leopardus; species Leopardus geoffroyi. The sequence continues at coordinate 121,666,713 of NC_059328.1, read as the reverse complement.
GCTATTATGAATTATATATTTTATATTTATCTAATTTTTTCTACCCTTACATTAATAATACTTACAAAACTCTTAGTATTGATATTAATTTTAATTTTAAAATTAATATTAAAACACATTATGAACATCTTAATATAAAAGCTTTATCAAATAAACAAAAGAGAAGAATTTTTTTTTGCTAGCATCTTTTGAAAGTGATTCATGAAACAGTTCTTATATTGATTTTGCCAAGATCAATATTTTCTTTTTTTTTAATTAAAAAAAATTTATGTTTATTTATTTCTGAGAGAGAGACAGCGCATGAGCGGGGGAGGGGCAGAGAGAGAGGGAGACACAGAATCCAAAGCAGGTTCCAGGCTCCAAGCTGTCAGCACAGAGCCGGACGCCGGGCTTGAACTCACAAACCATGAGATCATGACCTGAGCTGAAGTTGGTCGCTCAACCCACTGAGCTACCCAGGCGCCCCTCGTTTTTTTTTTTATTTTTTTTAATGTTTGTTTATTTTTGAGAGAGAGGGAGACAGAGTGCTAGTTGGGGAGGGACAACGAGGGAGGAAGACACAGAATCTGAAGCAGGCTTCAGGCTCTGAGCTGTCAGCACAGAGCCCAATGCACAGCTTGAACTCATGAACTGTGAGATCATGACCTGAGCTAAAATCGTATGCTTGGGGCGCCTGGGTGGCGCAGTCGGTTAAGCGTCCGACTTCAGCCAGGTCACGATCTCGCGGTCCGGAAGTTCGAGCCCCGCGTCAGGCTCTGGGCTGATGGCTCAGAGCCTGGAGCCTGTTTCCGATTCTGTGTCTCCCTCTCTCTCTGCCCCTCCCCTGTTCATGCTCTGTCTCTCTCTGTCCCAAAAATGAATAAACGTTGAAAAAAAAAAAAATCGTATGCTTAACAAACTGACCCACCCATGTGCCCCTAAAATATATTTTCTGATTACAGCAATAGCTGACTTCAAAATAGTTAAGAATACCAGTATATTTCCCTCTAAATTTTTAGCATATTTATATCAACAGCAGTGGATAATTATTTAGAGGAAAAAATCTATTTGAATCTTAGTATAACATTAAAAAAGAATGTCTTTCCTCAGAATTTAATTACCAACATTGCTAAATCTTTTTTTTTTCAATGGTGACAGTCTTTGCTTTATGATATAGTGGCAGTTGGTTTTCTCTTTTTTTCTCTCCCTTTTTTTCTTTCTTCTTTCCTTTCATTCTTTCCAAGTGTGTGAATTACATGGTTTCTTAAAGCTTGCAGTTCCAACTATGATCCCTGAAATGACTATAATTTCTATAGATTCTATGGCTTAAGTTAACATTTTAAGCTAAGAAAATATTGAGTACCCAAACAACTTCTCTTTGATCATATCAATGACTTTGTTTTGAGGAATTGCATAATCAATAATTTTCTTAACAGTTCAGCCCACTGTTTTTATCAGCCCACTGAATTTTATTGACAACAAAACTCTTGAAAATGCAAAACAAAATACTAGCAGTAAACAAACTAATGAAATTTGGTTGCAAAGTATTTCTGTATAATATAGAGACTAGACTCATGCCCTTCAGGATAATTATTTTATTTTGTTCCTATAGGTAATTCAGTTCAAGGTCTCCTGATTTTTGAATAAATGTGTAGACTTGAGAAACATTGCAATACAACACAAGGTACCTCACCTAGGTCGAAAAAGAGATGTCTAGATATTGGTTGAAAAACTGAAAGTTAAGTACTTTGTGTTCAGGGAGAAAAAATAGCAAACCTTGGAAGTTTAATAAAACTCCATTGTTTCAAGTAAAATTCAAGCACAACCATTGGCTTATCTAAACAAAATAGAAACTGAAATGATTGTTCATTTACTCCTGATGACAGGAGGGGTGCTTCGGTGGCTCAGTTGGTTAAGCTTGGGCTCTTGATTTCCCATCAGGTCATGATCTCACAGTTTTGTGAGTTTGAGACCTGCTTTGGCTCTGCACTGACAGTGGGGAGCCTACTTGGGATTCTTTATCTCTCCCTCTCTCTGTGCCCCTCCCTTGCTCACGCCCTTTCTCTCTTAAATAAGTGAAACATTAAAAAAATACTGATGACAGGAAAGAACAGTATATTTGGCAACCACAGTTTAAAAGTTGATGAACTGCAGTGTCTTTAAAAACTTCTCTTCCAGCCCATTATTTGACATACATATAGTATTCACATACTATTTAATTTGGGAATGTTGCAATAAAATGTATGCAGCTCTGTGTTGGGAACCATGAGATCTCCCAGCTTTACCATAAAAGTGAATTATTTAACTTTTTTCAGCCTTATTATTTTTAGTTGAAAGTTGGAATTATAGAACTCGAGTTGTCTTTCTTGGTGATTATCAGATGTAATGTGGTTAAGAGCACAGATTTAAAACCAGCTTGCCTGGATTCAAATCTAAGCTCCGTTACTTATGAGCTATGTGACTATGGAGAAGTAATGTAACATCTGCTATTCCTCACAGCAAATGAATTTTATCAGGACAAAATGATCTAATATTTGCAAAGTACTTAGGATAGTGTCTGACACATAACAAGCATGCTACAAATGTTTGACATAAAATAATAATATAATAATAATAGCAATAATAATATGACTTCCAATTTAGAAGTTCTGATTTAGAAGTTTTCCCTGAGACACCACCTGTTTAGGGCAAACACGACTAGATTTCTGAGGCTTCAAGTCTGAAGACCACTATCAGGACTGTGATACACTCTCCAAAATAATTAATGCTAACATAGGAACATTCTTGGTGTAGCGCTAGCTAACTTGCCTTCTGGAATTGAAACTCCGGTCGTATGTATCCATTAGAGACGTGGAAAGCACAAAGGTAAAAGCCATGTTTTGAGAGAGCCGGGTTGAATAATCTGGTATTCAACAATAGCTCTGTGACTCCACAGTCTGAGTTATGTCTGTCTAGCCTTTTTAACAATGTATTATGGGTTATGAATTGTAAACATATGTAATAAAAGACATTATAATGTACTGAACCCCCATACCCATCATTCAGCATCAACAGCTATCAGTTCACGTCCAACTTTGTCTCATTTAATCCTCATCTACCACCCCTTATTCTGTAATATTTTGAAGCACACTCCTACATTTTACTGTGTCCATAGATGTGAGGATTTTTTTAAACACACATACTTAAAGTAACACACCTAAATAATTAACAATAATTTATTTAAAAATCAGTTAGTCAGTTTGTGTTTACATTCCCAAGCATCTTATAAATGTCATAGTGACAGGTTTTAATTTTCTCTATTTGAAATTACTAATATGACTTTAAAATCTTTTTTTAAGTTTTTTTAATGTTTATTTACTTTTGAGAAAGAGAGAGAGAGGCATGAGTATAGGAGGGACAGAGAGAGGGAGAGACACAGAATCCTGAACAGGCTCCAGTCTCTGAGCTGTCAACACAGAGCCCGAAACAGGGCTTGAACTCACAGACCACGAGATCATGACCTGAGCTGAGGTCGGACGCTTAACCGACTGAGCCTCCCAGATGCCCCATAATTTTTTTTAAGAGTTTCCTACACCCTCTCTTTTTCCTCCATCCTGTAGCTTCCCATAGACTGGATTTTGGCACGGTGTAGTTGAACATGTTACTCTGTCTTTTGATTTCCTAAAAACTCATAATTAGATCCAGATTTAGTGTTTTATTTTTTTTCAGAACTTCATAAAAATTTGATTTTTACAGTTTTTCCTCCATCAGGAAGTAGTAATGTCTGATTGAATCTCTTTTATTAGTTATTTATGATATTATCTAGATCATCCTAAAAGAGTGAGAAATGTTAATATACTCATTATATTGTATACATTTCTTCTTCACCTTTTCTTGAAATAATTCTTTAATGATAAACTTCACCTCATCTACTATTCAACAATTCAGAGGTTCAGTTTGCATAGAAAAGATAGGATAAATGTTTGATTTTCCCTTTATTTTCTAGTTTTCAAATAAGCCATTGGTTCCCAAGTCTCTTGCAATAAATACAAATTATTTTTATTATTTCTATTTCAACATGAATTAATAAAATTAAGCATTTCTGTTTTGTTTCTTAACACATTTTTTTTTCTTTTCAACGTTTATTTATTTTTGGGACAGAGAGAGACAGAGCATGAATGGGGGAGGGGCAGAGAGAGAGGGAGACACAGAATCGGAAACAGGCTCCAGGCTCTGAGCCATCAGCCCAGAGCCCGACGCGGGGCTCGAACTCACGGACCGCGAGATCGTGACCTGGCTGAAGTCAGATGCTTAACCGACTGCGCCACCCAGGTGCCCCGTTTCTTAACACATTTTAGTATTATAATGTTATAACACATTTAGTATTATATTTATGGGATACACAGGGTTCTTTGTATCCTTAACCTCATAAATGTAGCATTCAAGTAGGTCCTTAAATAGTTATACAAGATGGATGGATGGGTAGATAGATGGGTAGATGAATGGATACCTGAAACGGTGCAAGTACAGAATGCAACTGAGAGGGTTGGAATTAAAACAAAGCCATCTGTCTCTTTGTACCCTTTTGCCTTCATCCTGTGAATTTTTTTACCTTGCCAATTTGTTGCAGTTCTAAAATGGAAAAAAAAAAAACTATTTTTCAATATTTCAAAATGCTATTCATAGGCAAAGTATGATAATAAAGCATCACCATGTTCATGATTATCATTGATAAGATTGAGCAATTAACTTACTTAATCATCACAAATATTCCCCAAATTTTACAGGAGGAAGTTAAAGTACAAAGACTTTAAATAAATTGTGTATCTTACATAAGAAATGTGTATAGACTCCTCTTCTGACAATCTGCCTTTAGTCCCTTCATGACAACCTCAGAAATCACTGCTGCTCAGGAATTACACTCCCCAGGTTGTTATGTCCATATCCTTTCCATTGACATAAGTGGCACCGTGGTTTGTTGTTGTTGTTTTATCCCTTGTGAAGACACACTACTTTGTTTCTCTTGGAAATTAAACTTAAGTAGTATTACTGAGTTAAGATGTCCAATGATTCCTTGCAAATTGGCTCATCTAAAAATACTGCTGATTTCAGTGTGCTCAAGCACAAATTTTCACGCGGCATGGCAACAGCTCCTGGCATGGATTATTTAACCCTAAACTTCACCTATAGCTCAACACTCATTGTGGAGTAGTTTTCTTCCAAGAAAAAAAAATTGAAAAGAAGTAGAGAGTATGTTGGGAATAAGAAATTATAATGTGCTGCATGAAGAAGTTGTTCTCTTTTCACTCGAATCAAAGAACAGATTTGTCATGTTTCCCTGAGGAAATTAGTCTTAAATTTTGTACCTTTCACTTGCCAGAATATTAATGGAGCTGAATTATAATAAAAGACTCAATTCCTTGAACTCAGTAGTTCTTACTCTTCGCATTTCCTGTCTTCAGATATTTAAGGATAAAATGGGGGGAGAAAAAGAGTTTATGTTAATAGCAAGCAGTGAGAAAACCCTAAAATGTGAATTAAACAGTCTTTTCAAGACTTTACTATTCATAGACCAGTTTGATCAGTTTTTATTGATGGCTTCCAATATCTGAATAAGTTAAAATACAGAGTAGAGAGTGCTTTATTAATCAAATAACCAGCCTAGAACTCTAGATTTATTAAATATCTAACAAAAAGGAGAAAGCAGAAAGTATGAACTAAGTTTGAAGTGTGGTGGGATGAAGTTGGACACATTCATGTTATTTTTGCAACTGAGTATATACATAGCATAATGGGGAGGTCATGTTCAATAATTCCTCCCTAACTTATTGGGAAAGATTGATTTATAATTATCCCCTTAGCTCTTCTTGGCTTTCTATCTATCACTTGCAGTCCTACAGAACACTTTTTCCATATATATTCCTGTAGCTAGTAATATTCCCCCCCTAGAATGACTGTATTACTCATGTCAATAGCACCTGCTTATCAAGCACAATTCAGTTAAAAGACTACCTCATCTTGTCAGCAGATCCTAAAAATCCCCACTTTATAGCACTGATTAAGTATCCTGCTTTGGGGCTTCTTTCCTGTGTTCCCATCATACTGGGTGATTGGTAGGGTCAGACTTCTGAATTGTTGCCAATCTGGTGCATGTAAAATGGTATGCTTTAGTTGCTTTTTTTTTTTTTTTCCTGCATTTTCCTCTTTTGAAGAGTAAGTATATTTCCTACCATGATTATCATTATAATATTAATTGCATTGTAATTTGATGCTTACTTTCTTCTTTATTTCAAACATTGACTGTGTACTCCCTTGAGCCCAAACTCATTCGTTCTTATACGTTTATCATTGATATCTGGTGCTGATGTATGCCTTTTTAAGACATTCCATCAACTATCGAAAGATAATCACTACCTGTCACACTGCAGCCAGTGTATTCAGATTACGGAACATTAATGAAATGCAAATATTTAAAGTGTTTCAAGGGACATTTATTTCCCATATTTATATGCAGGTCATGTTAGTCTGTAAACTCTGCTGTTATTTTGTGCTATTTTGTGCATATTGGCATGTTGTGCTCTACCAAATACAAGTACAGGCTGGCTAGTGCCACTTTCATTAGCACTCAGTCATACTACCAGCCTGTCAAGCAAAATGCTTTTGATTTCTTAAACTACGCTAAGGAGAGAGGGTCTGTTTTGGGGGTTTTGTTTGTTTCTTTGTTTATATTCTTGTTTTCCCTTCAGCAAAACCGTCCATATGAACCAGGATCCTTGTGTTCTAAACAGCTGAAATTACAGAGAACATATTTCAATTCCTGCTGGCCCATTTATCTGATTTAAAACTCTAACATTTGGTAATAGAAATATTTTTTAATGTCCATTTTAGTTGAACAAGGAAATAATTAAACTACTCAGTGTTCTCCCACTAGTCAATCTCTATTCCTGAAAGAGAGGATTTTTACAATCTGGGTATCTTAACTCATAATGAATATGGTTATTTCAAGATATAGTGTAAATTTCCCTCTCTCCCTCCTTGCTCCTTAGATTGAGGATTGGCTTCCCCTTAGCTTCAGGTTTTGATTGTTCCACTTATTCACATGGGGGAAGATGATAAGGATTCTGTTGAAGTCCAAAGTCACTTGAACAAATGGAACATCAGAGGCCTCACCCCCTGCTGAGTCTCAGCTTTAGCCCTACCTCCAGTGGTTTGAGATGGAGATGAGTTTGAGATTTTCTGACCCTTGTTCTCTAAAAATATTATAAGTGGGGAGATTTTCCTTCACTGATTTGCTACCCTAAGAATAATTTAGAGAAATTAACTACAATTGTCTTAATATTTTTATTTTAATTAGGGAGACAGGATATGTTAAAGTAAAAATAAAAATATTTTACAGGCCAGTGCATGCCAGCCAACAGAAAGTTATGTCTAATTCATTGTATTATTTTTAACAAAGACACGTAGAGTATGAACCTTGAAGATAAATCTACTGTCCTTTTTTTCAAGATGAAAACATAACAGCGGAGGAAATTTCTCAGCACACAGCCAGACTCCTTTTTGTTTGTTTGTTTGTTTATCTCAGAAAATTATAGAAATGCTAAATTTATAAAATGCACTCTGTATCTTGGTGGATAGAGAATGCTTCAAACAGGTTGTAGCCTACACATTTAGAAAGGGAGCTCAGCCTTACATTTCTGTGTAATTGATATTTATAAAATAAATGGTCAATATGATCACACACTTGGTAAAAGGGAAAAAAGGGGAATAGGAAAAGATAGTGGGCAACTCATGGTTGATGCTATAATTGAGAGTGATGGAAAGAATTAGAGCAATAGTATCTTTCAGAAAAATACTGGTCAGGAATAATTTGGTCTAAGAATCTGTATTTTGGAAGTAGGGTTTGTTTTAAAAAAGTCCTTAGGAAAGTGTTACTGAAACATATCCACTCTAGTTATAGAAGTTAAATATTGTAATTGGCCACATCCATTGTCTCTTCATAGTAAATATTGAAGATTTTTACTTTGAAAGATGTCTTCCACAAAAGCAAAGATTATGTCTGACTTGTCCTTCATTGTGGACTCTGTTGCCTTTGCAATCTGTCTCAAAGAAGATAATTCAAACATACATTGAATAAATGAATTAGTATAGGAACATAAAAATGTTTAATTATTTCTAAACCACATTCACATATTTCTATACCCATATATTCCATCAACAAATATCTTTTACTTCTCTGTATACAAAGACACACACAGTAGAATGAGTTGCCTTTCATTCATTTAACAAACTTTGTTGAGTATTTCTATATATGTGGTCAGATACTGGGAGACAAAGATGAACAAAAACAGAAAAGCTTCTTTGCTTCATAGAATTTATAATTTCTCAATGATATGTATCAAACAGCTACACAAATGAATATATTATTCTAGGCTGATACAATAGCTCTTGAAGTATGTATTATGCATGGTACGTTAAAACATGCATAACATGTGAACCTGACCTAGAGTCCAAAAAAAAAATTCTCTAGCTAGGAAAAAGAAGAATATGGAGTATAAGTTTCCTTTAGAATGTAAGGTCTATGAAGGAAAGTAATGATTCATGTTTGTTTTCTGCTGAGTCCCCACCACTGGGTACAGTGAATTGCATATTGTGAGCATTCCATGAATATTGACTATGAGTGCAAAAATGGAGCAAGACTTGGACTCTGAAGAGTCAACAGAAAAGGGAGAATAGAATTTCATACAAAGTCTTGTGCAAATGCTGTGCGCAACAGTATGTGGCATTACATAACCTGATGCTTTTAGGAATAAAGAACAATGTAGTATAACTGAAATGTCAAGGGTGAGGAGCTTGCTGTGAGAACTTGCACTAGAAAGGGTCTGGCTACCCAAGACCTGTTGTCCACATTAAAGAATATAGTTAGTATTCTAAGCTCAATGCGTATATGACTACAATAGCCTTTTGTAGGGACATCACTCTGGTTAAAATGAATGGATATATGGGAGATAAGAATAGATGTTGTAGGGGTGTCTGGGTGGCTCAGTCAGTTAAGTGTCTGACTTCGGCTCAGGTCATGATCTCACAGTTCATTAGTTTGAGACCCACATAGGGCTTGGGACCTGCTTCAGATTCTGTGTCTCCCTCTCTCTCTGCCCCTTGCACTCTGTCTCTCTCTCTCCCTCAAAAACAAATAAACATTAATAAATTGTTTTTAAAAAAGAATAGATGTAGATGAATAGATAAAGGGTATCAGAGGTTGGCTTCAATTACACACGCAGAAGATAACACTGATTTATACTAGACTGGCTCTGGTTGGCTGAATAATGCCCCCCTTCAAAAATGGTCACATCCTACTTCCCAGAACCTGTAAATATGTTATCTTACACACGAAAGGAATTTTTGTAAATATGATTAAGTTAAATTAATGATTTTGAAATGAGGAAATTATCCTGGATTGTTTGGGTGGGCCCAATGTAACCACATGAGGTTTTTTTTTTAATATATGAAATTTATTGTCAAATCGGTTTCCATACAACACCCAGTGCTCATCCCAATAGGTGCCCTCCTCAATACCCATTGCCCACCCTCCCCACCCTCCCACCCCCCATCAGCCCTCAGTTTGTTCTCAGTTTTTAAGAGTCTCTTATGCTTTGGCTCTCTCCCACTCTAACCTCTCTCTCTTTTTTTTTTTTTTTTCCCTTCCCCTCCCCCATGGGTTCCTGTTAAGTTTCTCAGGATCCACATAAGAGTGAACACATATGGTATCTGTCTTTCTCTGTAGGGCTTATTTCACTTCGCATCACACTCTCCAGTTCCGTCCACGTTGCTACAAAGGGCCACATTTCATTTTTTCTCATTGCCACGTAGTATTCCATTGTGTATATAAACCACAGTTTATCATGAGTTTTTAATAAAGAGGAAGATAGAAGGGTCAGAATCAGAGAGACAAAGATGGAAAGCTACCATGCCAGTGGACACTAAAGATCGAGGGTGGGATCACATAAACCAAAGAATGCAGGCAGCCTCCAGAATCCTGAAAATTAGCATCGGTGCATATGGTGATGATGAGAGGTACAGGTATTCAAGGAAAATTAATGAAATTAACAAAGATAATTTGGACTTAGTGTGTATGTATATGGTGGATGAGATAAAGGGATTATTAAGAATGACTCCTAAGCAACTTTTGTAGGAGATCCCTTTGTTTGAAGTTGGGAACAGCAGAAGAACACCAGATTTGAAGCAGAAAGATTATGACTTCCTTTTGAGACATACTGATAATGAGTTGTCTCTTAAGATAAGTGAAAGGAAATGTCAAGTAGGCCATGGAGATAATGCTTCTGAATCTCAAAGCTACAGGGCCTATAGGGGATGAAAAAGGATCATGGGCTTCAGTGACAATGAAGTTCTGAATGAGAGGTGTTGAGAATGAGACATGAGGCAGAAACCAGACCGGAGTGGAAGGGAGGAGGGGGTTACAAATGAGGAAGTGGAGAGAGCTGACATAGATGCTTTTCGTACTTGTAAAGTGGAGGAGAGAGAATTCTAGAAGGATGGGAGGTCAAAGGAAGTTTGGAAGGTTTTCAGAGTTTTCATTTGTTTAATATCAGAGAGTTTACATTCTCAGGGTAAGGAATTTTTAAAGAGGGAAATGTTAAATGTACAGAAGGAAGCATAATGAACATGGTGGGCCTTTGGTCTAAAAGATGAGAAGAGATAGGAACTAAATCAAAGGGGGACGTTGTCCATAGATAAGGGAATGACCAGTATCTCTATTATGACAAAAGGGAAGTGAGAAAAGGATTATTATGGATAGAAGTGAGTTAGAGTTTGGGAAGCAAAAGATTAAGAGAATTTGTGATTAATGGTATGTGTGTGTGTGTGCATATACACACGTATATATGAGCTAACATATAAAAGCTAACACACACACACACACACACACACACACAAATCTACAAATGGTATATACTTATATGTGTGAATACCGTTGGTCAATTTTAGCATTAGAGAGAGAGGGTGAGACAGATTTTGAGAAAGAGGGAGAGATGGAGAGGACGTTTTATTCATCCTCTAAGAGTGAGGCTGTGTGGAAGGAGTGTGGTGAGGGAAGGTGGCTTGGATTTTGAGTGATAGAATTTTATAGTGTTTATCTCTGCATCCTCAGTATCTTGCAAATGCCTGACAAGTAAAGAGAAGCAAGTTTGACTACTTTCCTCTTTATTTCTCTATAGATTTTCTTACCACAGTCACTGCTCATATATTATTGTTTACTATCACTACTGTTTAAGTAAATAAACCTTCCTGTGGATAGATAATTTTTTGAGATTTCACTAAAAATGAGTCACCAAACCCTACCTATGTTCTTATTTATCCATTAATATTATTAATGACTATCCCTGTATTTCATAAAATGAGGGTCATGCATCAGGCACTTTGTTTCCCACATCCTGTGTGAAACAGAAACAAGGTAAGTAAAGGAGAGAAATTGAGTGGGGAAGATAAATTTTCTTGAGATTAGATATGAAAGCATTGAATTGATAAAAATGTACAAAGGTAACTCGAATAGACAGACACAGTAATGACTGGTGGGGACAGAACATAAAAGTGAATGTTTAAGTCAATAAAAACTGATAAAAGTAGATGACACGACGATGATAAAAATAGAGGGAAGAGTCCTTCCCCTCGTGTCCCCTTCCCATTATCTTTAACTCAATAGCTGCAGCTCGTCTGGAATTTCAAGAGTGAAATAGGTAAAAAAGGGTGGAAATGAAGGAAAATTATTATACATGAATAGCTCCTTTGTGGTGTGCATTATTCTTGGTATTTTCAGGAAAAGAAAAAAAAATGAGAGGAACAGTTTGATTAAGGTGACTGCAGAGGGTGTCCACCTGCACAATATTCAAGGTCTTTATTGCCTCCTTTAGTTAATTTTAACTGCATATTTTAAAATTTAAGTGACAGTTAACAATACTATTTAGCATTCATCCATGACTGTCATCCTTTTTATGTGTGCTGAATCTATACTTATTCTTTGTTTAAGCAAGTAAGAAAAGGTACCAAAAATGGCATATAATATTCTTTAAAATATGCAGGCTAGGCTAACATGTTACATATTTATAGGTCTAGCTACACTTGATTATATTGCATTCAGTTTCTTGGAAGAGAGCAAGGTAATTGATTATGTTATTGTTTAAATAAAATGCCAGTGAAAATAATATTTTAAAAACCAGTTTGAACCACCCCTACAATGTTGTACATAAAAAGACAATCCAAGAAGAAATCAATATAATTGAGTAAAAAGACAAATCTCTGTTGCCAACAACCATATAAATCACACCCATTGCAAGCCGCTTGCCATTATTAACTACAGTTGTATTTGCTCACTATAGCCAAGTATGGAAGCAGGTGTGCATACATATATTTAGTTAATAGGGCAACTGCTTTTCTCTATTTCCTAAGGTAAAATGGCTTATATGTTGCTTTCTATCAGAGTTATGTTGTTAAAAGCAAATGAATTTTGAACTAAGTATTGAAAGAAGTGCTGACCTTAAGAAGAGAATGAATTCTATTCTAAGAGAGAGTAGATTGAGCAATGGCCTTGAAAAGTAGTGAGTGGGAACTGAGGGAAAAATTTAGGATGTTGAATAGGACAAAGAGGATGTGCTACAGCGGCAGTCAACCAAAAATAAAATCAGAAAGGTGTTTGGCTTGGAAGAATAGAGAGGAGAAATAGGATAGGACTGCTTCAAAGAGATCTTCAGCTGACAGTGTGATAGATTTGTAGAGGGAGATGCCATTTTCTCATCCGTAATCAGGAAGTTGTATTGGTGATGCTGAGTCTACTCATTGGCTTGTCTACTTCATTGGCTTGTGTTTAACTCCCTAAGGAATTTGCTTTAAAGTTTAACATCCTGAAAATGTAAAACTGTGAAGCCATGAATGATTGAGGTATTGTCTCTTATTTAAACCATCAAGTTCTAATGCACACTGTTGAAATGGTGTAGCATCCAGTTATATTCATACTAATATTATATATCAGGACAAAATTACAAAATAGTCACGTGATTGAGAATGGCTGAAGAACAATAACCACAGCCATTTAGAAGATAATAAGACAAAGTTTGTTGATTACAAAAGCTAACATAACCACATTCCTCCAGTAGGATTGGCTTAAAACTAAATAAGACTGTTTACATTGGGGAGAAAAATTGGGCAACTAAACATGAAGTTTGCTGAATGTATTATCGGGAATGGAGTACAAAGTATTGCTGAATTTTAACTTGTGAAAGGAGTAAAGATTTTCTGCAACTACACTTAGTGAACCTTTCTCACGGGATTTTACGTAAGTGTCTAAGGTAATACACACATAAGTGCTGTGTCGTTATGCATCAAATATCTCAATGGAATCAAAAAATTAGTTAGATTTATGTATATGGCCTTGAGATATAAAATATGTGGATAAAATAGTTGAAAATTTTCACTTAATTTTCAGACTCTTCTGGTGACAGATAGTTACAAACTTCAGAGGAATATTTATAACTGAACATTTCTCAAGGAAATTCATATTTCAAAATCTTTTATTCTAGTTCCTAATCCTATTTTCTACTATATCTAAAATATCAAACATAAGTATGTTCTAGGAACAAATTCCTAACTCTGGGAACTAAGTGGAACTACTAATTTTTCATTGAACCATTCATATAATTATATACGTACAAATAAACTTTGGATGTAATATTAGTTTTCTCCTTTTCATATTAACTAAAATGCAGATTACAAGAGAATAAAATATGTGTTTTACATGTGTGCACCTGCTATGATATTTGGGAATGGAGAGTATGAGAGGCAAATAAAATAGTCATAATAGAGCTGAGGACCACAGAAGAGTATTAATCTATCCCATCCATTTGACTCATCTAGTCAATGTTGTAGACTGATAGTGGAAAGATATTAATGTATTTCATTTACCCAAGGAGAATATATTCTATCATATTTCTTCAATTCTTTCCTTAATTCATGCAGTTTGACAGAAATAGCAATATATGTAATGATAGGAAGTAAATATCTGTGTTGTTGGGAGGATGAATTTGATAATTTAGTTTGGAGAAAGAGAAAGCCCAGAAGGGGAAATTTACTTCATTTTTATTCACTGTGCTGCTTTCTAATAACTTTGGTTTTTGGACCACTGAATGTGTCATGCATGACATCAAGAGAGAGCTCAGTAGCTGTGGTCAGTATAGGGAATATTTGAGGCAATGAGGAGAAATAGGAGAAAGAAATGAAGGGGCTGACTCATGTAAAGGGAATTGGGTCCAGATGAAAATTGAGTTAAACATACAGATTTAAAATCGATTTGTACAAATGGTTTGTACGTCTCCTGTGTCACCCCAATATACTCAATACATTACTAGTTCACTGTAGATTTGTTTCCTTTTATCTATTACCTACCAAATTCTATTTGATTTTTAATTTGTCTTTAAAATCCAATGAGATAAGCTCTCAGAATTCGACATGGACACAGTTAGAGCTAAAGTAATAGAATGATAACTATAACATGTTTATATTAAGTCCGTTTTTAATGGCATGTGAACAGAATTCTAGTCACATTTAAGTTTAGGATCTACTAAATAATACAGGCACTAATATAAGATGTTAATTGGGGTTAGGGGACAAAAATACCCTCCAAAAACAAAAACAAACCAAAAAACCCCATCAAAAACAGAAGTCACTCTCTGAATTCCAGGTAGAATGAGTATAGTATAGGAACCATTGGTGTAAGAGAAGTCACCATTGAAGATCAGGATTATGAGTCAAGGCTTAACCAGAAAGGCAGAATCACCAGCAGTGATATAGAATAAGGACTTTATTATTGGGATTTGACCTTCTACAATGGGGGACCTGGCTAACCAGTTTATGTCAGCTTTTGCTTCTGTGTTGGGTGCTAGGCTGGCATCAGAAGTTCAGGCAGTCAAGAAAAGATTAATGTGGAGTGGAGAAGAGCAAGGACAAACTCAAATCTTATGGGAAAGCTGTAACCTGTGAGGAGGAGCTGGAAACCATGTGGGCTTCTCATGACTTCTAACCTTGCTTTCTATGACAAGAGTAACTGCAGCGGAAGCTGGTGACCTTCGCTACAGAGCTAAAAATGCATCTGTTTGGCCAGGGAAGCTAAAGGGGAGCTACTGGAGAAAATGCATCCCTGTTTAGCCAGAGAAGCTAAAGTAGGAGAGCTACTGAAGAAGCTGCAAGACCTATAACCTGGGCTGCTGCTTCATGCCCCCAGAGTGAAATGGTGGACCCATTCCCAACACAAGCCGATCCAGAGCCTGAGTTAACCCTGACTTGCCCAGAATATCCATGAGTGCTGCTTCACTTTTACCTTATGAATCCCGCTAAATGTCTCTTAAATCCAGCTTCATCCCAGAACCCAACAGAGGAGAGAGTTCTGTGAAATGCAGTTCCAGGTGAGCTGACACAGAAACAGACCATTACAGGGAGATTGTGCAAAGGCTGCTGGAGACCAACCCAAGAACACAAGCAGGTTACCCTCAAAAGTTCACTGCCCAGCTGCTATGGAATGTCTAAGAAACTCTCGTCAACACCCTGTCTGAGCACAGCAAATGGCCGGTCCTCAACAGCTCATTGGGAAGCCACTGAGCCATTTCTTCCTCATCATACGACTACAACTATACGAAGAGAATAAGGACTCTTCCTTCCTTTTGATCCTCCAAATTTCCAAAGAGTTCCTGTTAATGGAACAACTTAAAGCCAGAACCATAAAGAAAAGAAGATTCTGGGAAGTTCCTGGCCTCTCTCTTGGAGTGCAGTAAAGCCCTTGAAAGAGGAAGTCCTGGGGATGCTGAATTGGCAAGAGACAATCCAGAAAATATAAATATTTACCGTGTGTTCTTACCTAGAAGAGGATCAGGTAACATGGTCCTAAAAGGATCAGGAAACAGTTATCAAAGGAGATGGTATTAAGATGACTCAAGGAGAAATAGAAATGTCCAAACAGTGAATATAGAAGGAGAAACATAGGAAAGGTGGCTAGAGCAGAGCAGAAAGCTTGAGCACACGCGTGGCTACGTGAGAGCCCATGGGACACACCAAGAACTGTCATAGCTGAGGAGGCCTGAGATGCAGGATATGAGAGGGCCGAAGGGAGAGGAGTCTGGAAAAGTGGCCTGAGAAGCTTAAAGGCAATGGTGTGCCTCATGAGGGAATAGCATGGGTTCATTTGCCTTTTAAGCAACTGGCAATAGTCAGGCAACAATGAAGTAGAACAACTCAGAATGCAAGACTGGAAACCGTGCAACCATGTGCCCCTTTCAGAAAGTGTAAGTGAGAAATGATAGAAAGTGACCAAAATCTGGAAAGTTGGACTAAACATATGACCGAATTAATGAGTTTTATAAATTGGAAAGATCTCCTGGAGTCCTCACTTCAGTGGCTGGTGTTCTGTCTGTTGCACTTGAGGAGACAGGAAGCTAGAAAAATCGAGGGAAATTATATATTTGGTTTTAAAGCATTTGGAGTTGATATCCTGCAAACTATTCACGTAACATTGTTCAGCATATAGTTGTGAATATGAGTGTCAAACTCAAAGAAGCAGATGTGGGGCTCCTGAGTGGCTCAGTTGGTTAAATGTCCAACTACGGCTCAGGTCACGATCTCACAGTTTGTGAATTCAAGCCCCACATCAGGCTCTGTGCTGACAGCTCAGAGCCTGGAACCTGCTTCAGATTCTTTGTCTCCCTCTCTCTCTGCCCCTCCCCTGCTCTCTCTCTGTCTCTCTCTTTCAAAAGTAAATAAACATTAAAAACATTTTTAAAGAAGCAACCTCGGTGGAATCATGTATTTGTGAGTAATTATTGAAGCATAGTTGAGATACAGGCATGAATGGATGTTTGTTCAAAAAACAAGCCATGTCATGAATAAGAAACCTCTTAAGTAACAAGAGCTTGGCACCATGCTTCAACTGTGGGTGAAAACACAAGTAGATAATAAATTGTTCCTGCCCTCATAGCAATAAGTAAATATCTGTGTGTGTGTGTGTGTACGTGTGTGTGTGTGTGTGTGTGTGTGTGTGTGTGTAGTTCACATTTTTTTAAACTTAAGAAAGTATAAGTAATATACTCATAAGCAACTGGACATAAATAGTAAAAATAGTGCATATTTTACAACTGGATTTTTTTGTTGGGCTCTCAGTGACAAATCTCACTATCTTTGTGCGTTTAGCATCATTTTCTTCGTCTGGGTACTGCTGTGGGGAAGATGAAACTAGGAAAGCATATAAAGTAAGTCTTTACCATAGAATTGAAATTCCATAGAAGTGTCATAAGAGTAGCTATGATTATATGTATCAAAGTTAAAAGTTTAAAAGAAACATTCAGATACTCAGTCATTTAAATATTTGTGAATGTCCTGCAGTGGGTTAGACCAGACATCCTCGTAATGAACTCTGTGTTCCCGTTTTGATGCAGGTTTTAGTTTTATGTGATAACAATGTCTAACTATAGAAAATAAGCATGTATTCTGTCCATGCTTAATTGTGCATTATCTCCAGTAATAGAAATACTTATTAATTGGTAGGCATAATCACAGATGAAATTTCATATTGTAATAATAAACAAGTTAAAATTTAAGTACTACTTTTTATGACCCTCTATTTTAAACCACTGATTGATTTAGAGGCACATTAGTTTTTCCCCAAGGCCTGAGCCACTGATAATGAATTTCAGGGGAAGAAATGCATAATTGAGACATTTAGACGTATATTCTACATGTTAAAAGGTCTCTGAGTACCACACTTTCCTCTTCCATGCTCTGCATTTAATCTTAAAGAGAAAAGTTTGGACATAAATCATGGACAAAATCTTCTCATGGACACATAGTCAGCTAAGTTTACTGTTGGGAAAGAGGCAGCTTTTTCTAGAAGATAAGTTGAGATAAAAGTCCTATTTCCTTCTGGTTCTCTTCCTTTGTTCCTTCCTTTCTTCATGTAGCTAGATCGTATTTGGAATACTGAGGAACATCACGGTTTTGTGGGGAGCCTAACTGAAATGACACATACATCAAAACTGCCCTAGGACTTGTCACTTGACTTACAAATTAAGAAACTTGTTCTTATTTACAAATGTGCCAATCCTGAAAGATAGGGAATGTGTGGTAATGGATAACTAGATCCTTTTATGTTTTTCAGAGTGTAAGTCAGGGATGAAAAAATTTTCCCTGTGAATGATCAGGTAGTAAAGATTTTAGGCTTTGAAAGCTAGGAGGTCTCTGTTGAGGCTGTTCATCAGTGCTGTTGCATATGAAAGCAGCCATTGACAAATTGGAAAGCAGTGAGGAGACAACATTAAAGAAATAGAACAATACCTCTAAGGAATGCTGAGTAAAAATATTTAAACAGCATTTTCAAAGTTAAAAAAAGTCTTGTCCTTGATAATGTCCTTAAGCTGGCCAATGAGCCAACCACAACACCACCCTTCCTCTTGACTTTTGTTTTGCTAGGTAAGGCAATACGTTCCCTCTTCTATAAGCCATTTGTAGCTGTTTTATTTCTGTTGTTACTTGCAGCCTAATTTGTCTTGAATTAATTCCCTTCAGCCAAATAATTAATAAAATATTCAGCCTCAGCACATCATGCCTCAATACACAGGTCATTTGTGGATATTCAGTGTAATGTTATTGGAGTGGTTAGTCATAATTGACCTGAACTGTAGGTTTGATGCTCATAGGGTCAGTACAATTGTTCTATTTTATAATTATGGTCTTCCATTTTCTACAGTTCAATAAGTTGAAAGAGGACCGTTGAGTATCATTTTATTCATTCTATAATATTTATTTACCAACTTCCATGTACAGGCACTGAACTTGCTACTAGGGATTTAATGCTAAGTAAAATAGGTTTGGATTCTGATTACAGGCAGCATGCATCCTTGTAGGTGAGAAAGACATTAATCAGATAATCACAAAATTATGTCTTTACAAACTGTGATAAGTGCTACAAAGGGCAAGTACAGAGAGTCTGTTGAGTCATAACAGTGAGATAAGGTCTAATCTGGGGATTAGGAAAGATTTTCATGAAGAAACAATGCTTGAGTTGAGAGCTGAAGGGTGTTTAGGAAAGGGAGAGGAGAGTTTAAGGTAAGGGGAGAATATTCCCAGCAGGGCCAGGAAGTCCTAAGGCATTCATTCACAAACTAAAAGAAAGACAATGTGACAGAAACTCCCAGAGCCTTGGGGATCTTTGTGTGAGTTGAGGCTGGGAAGCAAGAAGTGGTCAAACCTTCAGGGCTATGTAGCTTTTGTTATGGGCCCAGTCAAAGTAATGCAAGTGGACCCCTTACCATCCCTTTCCACAGATAAAGACTTTAAACCATTTAATCTAAAAAGCGACAGTAGTTCTCAAACTTTAAATTGCAGTGGAGTGTTTTGCAGAATATCTGGGCCCCATGCACAATCTCAGACTCAGTAACTGTGGGCTGGGGCCCAAGCATCTGCACTTTTAACAGTTGCAGGGGAAGCTGATGTGCTGGTTCAGGGACCACACCTGAGCACCACTCTTACATATTTAGCGAAGCCAAAATTTTTATTTCTATATTTATGCCATGAAAAGCTGAAATATGAAAAGCACTCTAGATTGAGAATCAAGAAACGTGCCATATCTATTCTCAACTATGCAGGATTCAAGGTCCTTATCCAAAATTCAGTGTTTTACATCAACACGTTTGCTCAGAGTAACTGATTTTGTTTGTCTTTCAAACACATTTTTGAATAAGGTAGACTTGAAATAGTTATAACTTTCTGCTGATCATTGAACCATCATTAAATGGCTTCTCCACAGACACGGGATTAAAATGGGGCTGAAGCCATGGCTTCATCAGGTCTTCCTCCACACGCCCTCCCCTTTCCATTCTACAGCATTTAAATGAACGTTACGTTTTCTTCCAACACTAACATTTACTGTTTCTATTAAGTGCCTGATAAATTGCCTTAATAGTCATAACCCCACACTATTAACTGAAAATTAAAACTCAAGTGGTTTGTTATCATGTCATTATTCTGAAAAATAAGTCAAGTTTATACCACTTGATGTTCTCAGCAAATGACTTCAGTGTGGTTCTCTTCAACACAGAGACTGGACTCTATTATATATAAATATGATTCCACAGGAAACAACAGAAAACAAACCAAGAAAAGCTGATAATACTATTTTTTTTTTTCAAAATATGACAATTTTGGGGGGGTAAGCAGTCAAGCATTTATTTCAACAAGGATAGCAATCCAAATGAGTGTGAGTGGGGGTGTGTGTGTGTGTGTGTGATGAATTTTAAAGCAAGAGAGCTTTCTTTGGAAGTACAGTAGACACATCACTGTTTTTATTCATTAATTCATTTATTCTTCCATCCATCCATCCATCCATGCATTCATTCATTCACCGAGGGCCTACTGTATAGCAAGCAAAGTTCTAGGCATTAGGGATACTTAATAGAACAGATAAAAAGTCTCTATTGCCAAAGTATTACATCTTAGGGGGAAAATTAAGAAAAGAGAGATAGATGATAGATAGATAGATAGATAGATAGATAGATAGATAATTAGTTGACAAACTCTGTGGAGAAAAATAAAGCTAGGAATTCAGAGAGAGGGTAGGAAAGGCTGTTCTAATTTTAAGTAGTGTAGTGAGGTGATATTAACAGAGAAATTGACACTTGAATGAAGACCTAAATAAAATGAGGGAGTGATCCCTGCATTGGTTATCTGGGTAAACAATATCCCAGGCAAGGAGAGCAGAAAGTGCAAGGGCAGATAGAGATGAGTAGAAGCTATTTGGAACCTTGGTTGAAAGTTTACATTAAGGGGCACCTGGGTGGCTCAGTTGGTTAAGCGTCCGGCTTTGGCTCAGGTCATGATCTCATAGTTTGTGAGTTTGAGCACCATGTCAGGCTCTGTGCTGACAGCTCAGAGCCTGGAGCCTTCTTCAGATTCTGTGTTTCCCTCTCTCTCTCTCTGCCCCTCCCCTGCTCACACTCTGTGTCTGTCTCTCAATAATAAATAAACATAATTTTTTTTAAAGTTTACATTAAAATGAGAGTACAAAAAGTACCACAAATGATTTCAAACTATACAAGTCAGGTATTTCATTTCTAACAAGTCCCCAGGTGATGCTGATGCTGTTGGTTCATGGACCACACTTCAAGTAGCACAGGTGTGAACATATAGAGACCTTCCAAGTCATGAAAGCTAGCAGAAAGGTAGAAGACAAAATTATTCTTGTGAAATAAGAAATTGTGTGTGTGGGGGGGGAGGGGGGACAAAGAACACTGCAATCATCAGACTTGCTGTATTTGCAAATCCTTGAGAAATCAAAGTGCTGTGTCTCTAAAGTATTGAAGGTATTAGGACATTAACAGCCCATGGCCACGTATATAAGCAGTAACAGTTGAGAGTTGATCTTCTTCCTATCCTTCCACCCCTAGAAATGACTGCCAGATCAGCAGTGACAGAACATGCCCAAGACACTCTTGGAATGGAGATAGTTCCTCTCTCTCACCAGTGCCATGTTGAAGGGGGCCCTCTGCTGGACTTACTGAAATTTATCAGTTTTTGCCAAATGTTGCATTGAATAAACTTTGAGGTTCTTTGGACTTAAAAGAAGGAGGAACTAATGGATTAATGACAAATCTCCTTTTTCAACAGGACTGGGGCAAGATGTGGGATTTCAGATCATACCATGAAGTAGGACATGTTGACTACATATAATTATTTGCATTTATATGTTTGCATCTTTGTCCCATCTATAAACTGGAAGCTCCTAGAGGCACAGGATAAGGGAGGCAGGGACTTTGGCTTTTGTATTTCCACATAGCACAATCCCAGGCGCAGAGCAAATATCCAGTGCGTTTTGTACTCAAATGCTCAAATAAAGATAACTAATTATAGATGTGTACTCATACATTTTTGCCTAATGTCACAAAATTGTGATAATGATCATGTGTCCAGGGTTCTTGCAGATAACGTTTTTACCTCTTGCCACTGCACAATTTATGCCAGTTATCTCAAAGCCATTCTTTGTTGATGTTCACTACTTTCGATTCCTTAAGGATCATTTTATCCTGTACCTTCAGATCAACCTTCAGGACTGAGAGAATCTCAGTGTCTCCACCTGTACTACTCAAAGTGCCGTCCGTTGACCAGCAGCATCAGCATCAACTGGGAATTTGCTAAAAATGAATTTTGGGACCTACCCTAGACCTGCTGATTCCCAGCCCATTAATTTGTTTTGAGTACCACTGGTGCACATTGATTTCTTAGCTGGTACTATCATAACTATCATACTGTTTTGTTTTATTGTGGGCTTTTCCCCCCTCCTTTTCTATATTCGTGGCATACTCTCAGGCATTCATCTTTCATAAATCCCACTAGGTTATTCTTTTTTTCCTTCCTTTACTTAGCTCTCATACCTTCTGAAAAAGGGAAAAATATGCCCTAGGCCCTTGTACAGGGTCATGTCAGTGAATGTGTACAAAGTATGTCATTATAAGAAGCCCTCATTGAGATGAGCACAGAGAACTACAAATGATTTTAGTGACACTGATTTTCAGAGCAATAAAGGATAACTAGATTTAAGAATGTGCTTACTGCTTTCATGGGAAATCCTATGTCTCTTGTCCCAGTGTTTTGTTCTCTTGTCCTTCTTGATTAAAACCAAGGAACATTAGAAAAGACAAAGTTTATAAACATATACAACATATATCATATATATATGTATATGATAGACAAATATATAATTTTATCATGTTAAAACAATGCGCAATTGAGAGACAAGGGCACTTGTGAAGGTATACTTGTTTACCAGATTTCTCATTGCTTATTATTCTTATATAGTCATAATTTAATGATAACACAGGTTAGGGAAATAAGTAATTGAATAGTATATTGACATCATGTTCACCTATGGGAATAAGAAGACACTGTAGGGTTCTAAGTATGGGAAAATTTCATGAAAAGCCAGCATGGTGCTATAGAAAGAACACTAAATTAGAAATCAAGCCACCTAATTCCTCTTCAAGTTTCGCTAATATGTGATGTTGGAACAATAATTTCATGTATTACTTTTTCTTATCTGTTGGAATATATTATATATAAGCTTTTCTCGAACATAGGATTTAATTTTGTAGTCTTACCTAAAATACCTGATTTTATTGTATCTTAGTTGTACCCAACAGACATGGTAGTGTCATAACGATGACCACATTTAGGAAATACGATCAAATATATTATGTAGACACGGTATAATAATGAACTTACCATCAGACTTTGGGTAACCTTTTTGTTCGATGTGGTCACACCATTTTGCCTTTGTGTGGACTTCCTGACTTTATTACCTTTCCTCCCTCTTTTCTACATCTACCATCTGGGGAAAAAAAATCATCTTAACGATGACATCCCCTTAGCCAACAGTGATAAATATATCAGTAATCATGTATTAAAATGAGTAATAACTCATGACAGCCTTTATTTGTCTGAAAGCTTGGGTTCGAAGGACCAAACATTAAGAAATGAAGCTCTGATAGCATTATCCCATTACTCTTAATAACATCTCATCTAGTAGACAGACTAATGTGATTTTCGTTGCTTTTAATTTGAAGTCCATCAGATTACATGCACCAAATAAAAAGACCTGGCATCAGAGTCTGCACAAGCTTGAGAGAAACAGAGTCTCTGTAATGAAATCCCATGCAAGCCTTATCAGTTACTAACACCAGGTGAAATGCTAAGTAACACCCAGTCAGGAAATCAATACCTATTCATGTAGAATTTTTTCTGCTGCAATAGAAAGATAACATTAACATTCTGACATATTAAAACATTGTGTTTGTACAGCTTCTGGTATGGGACTACATAATAAAGATGTTTCCATCTCTAAAGATTTACAGGATCTTTCTGATTCATTGAAGCCACATGAAGTCAGAATACTTATCTGAATGTACACAGCACAGACTGTTGGAGATTTGTTCCTTTTACTTGCTGTTTGTTCCAGTCCCTTCTCTCCCTCCCTCTCCTTTGATGCCATGCTGTGATATTTTGGGAAACATTAAGCCTTTGTGTGGCTATTGCCTTTCCAATACTCAGGCAGAAAAGAGATTCCCCTACCAAGAATAATTTTTCTTGGCTTGGACCTGATATTCACACATTTGGATTTGTTTGGTTTATAATAACCTAGGAGGCCTTGTTGAAACAAAAATATATTATTTGAGAAGAGATGCCTTATTAAGTTATGTCCATGCACAATTAATCATGGATTGGGGTTATTAGATTAGGCAGTATCTTGTCAAGGCCTTATGTCAACAGATTTAAGCACTATTTGGTTATATAGTAACTTGGTCCAGGTAAAATACGTGTCTTTGTAGATCCTGGCCCGAAAAACTACAACCCAGAAGTTTCTGTTTCTCTTGTTAGCCTTTTTTATGACCTTCAGCAGTAACAATAAGTACCCCTATTAATGTATCTTCTCCAGGAAAAATGTTTTCCAGTCATTCTAGAAGATAAACTCAACCTCAACATATTCATCCTGAAGTTACTTATATGGTAGGCTCACCATCCCAGAAGACGACTAAAATGTGTGTGTGTGTGTGTGTGTGTGTGTGTGTGTGTACTCCTGGATGCATTTGTTCACCCATGCAGAGGAGGAATCCTTAAGCAAGACAATAGAAAATTGAACTTTTTCATTGCATAATGTGCATAGAAACTTCTCATACTGAGATAGTAAAAACAAATCTATATTGACTGTGTTCACTATCACATTGCTCAAAAAACACTAAGAACTACAAAAATATATTACTATTGACATATAACTTCTGGCAGAATATTGACTGCGCTTCTTAACTGACAGACACTGCAGAGGAAGCACTCTCAGGTGGAGAAGTCTGTTACAGAGAGAGGGTGGGCGCCATGATTTATCCTGGTTAGGCCTAGAAGTTGAATGGGGATAGGGGACTAAAGGGACTGTACACATCATTTAGGGAGCTGTTAAAGATGCTAAAAAGTATCAATGCCATAGAAATATATCTCCACATTGTTTTTTTACTGTAACTACCTCTAACTTCTCTTGTAAGGCTAAATAACAATAGTACAAGCTATCTGATAACTTGAACAGATTTAATATTTGACTATATTCCCTTCTGCCAGACAATTTTCAAGTAATCTCTAAATCCATCCTGGTTGTCATTCATCTTTTGTACCATTTGGTTCTGGAGCACACTTCACTTTACGGTCTTGCCATACTGTAATCAGTGTTGTCAAGTGGCCGGTGCTGTCATTCCTAGCGTCTAGGCTCCACCAGTCCATGAGCAGCCATTTTCTTGCTCCTTATACCATAATATTCTTGTAGTCTCCACAACTCAGCCTATTCCCCCACACAATAGAAGTGTCATTAATCATGCTTTCCCAGTCCCAAGTACAAACTGGCTAACCCTCTTTTTCACTTATGTTTTAGTCTTATTTTCTCTTCAGCAACATGATTTCCAAGAATGTAACCCTTCTCGGTGAAGAGATACTTACATACTATTATGAAGAGCATTTTACTGCTTGATTCTTTACAATTTATCAATTCCAGAAGACAGTTTCCCCTTTATATTTAAATAGCTAAAAAGCATATTAAGATATTTGTTTCCAAGGCAAGGAGATATGTGCTCCAAGTAGTATATTCTATTCTTCTGTTAGAAAAATAAAAATCAATAGTAGGAGCAGCGGCAAAACCCACAAAATAACTCACAAATACTGACAAATATCTTCTATGTGTCAATATTAGAGTTTGTCCTCAGAGCACCCCATTAAAGGCAATCTGTTGACTGAAGTTGGTTGATATATGATTAAGAATGAAGGTATTTTGTTTATTGGGGTTTTTTTTTGTTTGTTTTTGTTTTTCTTGCTAGAAAAACAGAAAGAGGCTGCCATTGTGGAGGGAATGGAAAGAATAGAGAACAGATGGAGAGGGGACATAGGGTGGGAGTTTCTTGGAACCTTGTTCGAAAGTTAACATTAAATAAGAGTATAGGGGCACCTGGGTGGCTCAGTCAGTTAAGCGTCTGACTTCGGCCCAGGTCATGATCTCAGGGTTGGTGAGTTCAAGCCCCGCATCAGGCTCTATGCTGACAGCACAGAGCCTGCAGTCTGCTTTGGATTCTGTGTCTCTTTCTCTCTCTGCCCCTCCCCCACTTGTGCTCTGTCTTTCTCTGTCTCTCAAAAATAAATACATATAAAAAAATAAAAAATTTAAAAAATTTAAACTTTAAATACGAGTATAGAGGGGCACCGGGGTGGCTCAGCCAAGTTAAGCTTCCAATTCTTGGATTCAGCTCAGGTCATGATCTTATGTTTTGTGAGTTTGAGCCCCTCAATGTGGCCCATGCTGGCAGTGCAGAGCCTGCTTGGGATTCTCTCTCTCCCTTTCTCTCTGCCCCTCTCCCACTCACATTCTCTTTCTCTCAAATAGATAAATAAAAACTTAAAAAAAGTAAAATAAGATAAAATAAGATTAAAATAAAATAATAAAAGAAGAGTATAGAAAGTACCACAAATGATTTCAAAATGTACAAGTCAGGTAGAAGGGGAAAAAATAGAAGGACTATTTCTGTTTGCTTTGCTCCGGCAGAATGCTCTTTTGTAGAGCCCAAATTGTGTATCCCTACGTAAAGGTCAGGGCAGGCATGGAAGTCTTTTCTGACATTACTAAAGTCATTCCAAATATCCCAAGGAAATCACAGATTCGTGAGGGGTACACCTACTCATCCCTTTGGAATGATTCCATCTTAGCAGCTCTCTTTTCCTGTCACAAGAGTGACAGGAAATACTGGGGCTGGATTGTGGAAATTTAAGCTGATAAAGATTAAGTGACTTACTCAAAGTCACCTAGCTGTTGTTCAGAGACAGAATTCATACCTAGGTAATCTGAGCTACACTGGTAATTGTAACTTAATGTAGATTAAAAAGTACAGCAAATTTTGCTAAACCAGCAGGTAGGTAGGGTCTACCTATTTGGCCAGGGGTAATGTCAAAAGCAACAAGAATGGTAATCATAAAAATAATAAGGAGGAGGCAAAGAGGATGTAGAAATGGCTATTCGTTGTGAGGTCCCAGACTACTATTGCAGTTGTCTTACATACTTTATGAGATTAAATCATCACAGTAATTTTAAAGTTTAAATATTTGCAGGAATGAAGACATTGTAGTTCAGCGGTTAAAGTTCCTGCTACAGGGTCACATACTGATTTGCTGACCTAGAATTTGAATCCAGAAAAGTTATGAGCCACCACGAAAGACTCGTATGCTACTCATAGTGAGATCCCTGCAATGATATATGTGTAAGTTAAATACCTTCTACTTAATATTAGTTTTTTTTTTTTTTTTTGGTATTACTCAGCTAAGAAGTTATCTTTCCATATGGAACTGAGAAGATCCATTAAGTCTATGTAGCTGCTCAGTTTGTCATTGCACTCCATCTTCCGTGGTAGACTGTTTCTACCCTTTTGTTTTATCAGGCATGTCACCAGTTATAAGATTTCATAGTCATATGATGCTTTGCTTATTAGATAACTTCTGCAGATGTCTTCTAGATATCAAATGCCATATGTACAAAATGAACTCACTCTCACCACCCTTGTCCTACTGTAGCATCATCACCTCAAACTGATTTCTGTCATTGTATTCCTCAGCTTTGTTGATGATGCCAAACTCTATTATTTCCACCAAGCCAAAAACCAGGGAGAATATGTGGCCCACTTGTCTTTCTCATCTTTCTTATCCTATCCCTGTAGACGCTGCCTCAAATACCCTTGTTTCCTCATTAGTTAGTCTAGACTAGACTTTTTATTTCTTACCTGGATGAGGGAATAATTGTATGACTTTCTGCACATACAGAGTAGATGTCTTTCCCTATTGCTACAGAGCTGCCTGTATTGTAAATATACTACAGTAGTTTAATCTCCAATAGAGCTACTTTTATCTAGTGAAGATCTGTAATGACCCTGAATCCAGTCAGTTCTGGATACAGTCAGGTCTGCCGCAGATTCCCCTCTTCTCTTTTTGGAAGGATTTCAGTGTACTGAGTAAGTATCAGTTCATGGAATATGGACTAAATTCTGAAATGCCCAGAAGTTCCTTAGACTTTCTCAGTCAGAAGCCTAACCCAAAGATGTGTACCTCTGGTGCTGCATTCTACACATCCAGCTACTTATTTTTATTTATCTCAAAGTCCATATTTTAATTGGTAGAGTGTATCACACAATTTCTATTAATTTTAAGGTAGATTTAAAGAAACACTATGACTTATTTAGAGTTGTCCTCTACTCCTTTGCACCTTAAACCCATTAACAATGTGGTTGTGTTAAAAAGGTGTTATTGATGCAGCAAAGCTAGCTAATCCATGTCAAATCTATGTATTGATCCCCAAAGGGATACAAGAGTGTGTGACCTTTAGTCCACTTACTCAAAAAGTAAAACTTGAAAATATAGACTGACTATTTAAAGTCATTTTACAAAATATTTATGTATGTATAAAGAGATAAAGGAACATGCTGAAAAAATTCTTAAAAATGTTCTCTTTAAAGTCTTTATCTTCATATAAGTGCTCACATAATCTTCCTCTTTTACCCTAGATTCTATGCTTTTCCACTCTTCTGCTGTTTGTTGTCATATCAGAAGTGCCTCACATCTATAGTTGACCTTTGAACAGTGCAGGGGTTATTGGCACCAAGCCTCCATGCATTTGAAAAACCCACGTACGACTTTGGACTCTCCAAAAATTACTTATAGCCTCCTACTGACTGGAAGTCTTACTGATAACCTAAATGGTCAATTCACACATATTTTGTATATGTATTATATATATTGTATTCTCATAATAAAGTAAGCTAGACAAAATAAAATGTTTTTAAGAAAATCAGAAGGAAGAGAAAATATATTTACTATACTGTATTTATTGAAAAAAATTCACATATGATTGGACCTACATAGTTCAAACCCATGTTGTTCAAGGGTCAACTATATATTCACATGAAACAACTATGTCGGCTCTCATTCTCTGCCTTTCTACATTTCTCACATAATAAAGAAAGCTGGATAGGTCGCTCAATGAGGAAAGAATTATTTTTTAGAAGATGGAGGGAAAGGGGCAGCTGGTAAATACTTATGTACTGTTTTTCTTTTTTTGGCTTGTTTAAGCTTATTGAACAATATATACTCCAAGTGAAAATAATTTCCCTTTTATTTGTAGAGAAAAAGTCCAATACTTTTCAGTGCAACTGGAAATCAGAATTCTGAAAGCTAAAAGAAACATTTACAAAATTATCCTAGAGAGACTGCTTTTGTTTTGGAAGGCCACCCCAAAGCACAGTGTACATATTTGAGGTTGAAAGGGGAATGGAAAAATAATTTTTCACAGTGACATCACAAATGCAGACTTTTGACAACATCTGGTTAATTGAATGATTTTTAAATTGGTTAAATGAATGCGTGGAATCTCTCCTTTCCCATTTCCATAGTCTTTTATTCAGATGGAAACACAGCTGTGTGTATCTGGCCTATTCATTGTTTCAGTTTTTGGAAACTATCAAGATAAAGCACGTATATAAATCTACCTTCTAGGCTTGAAAGAGCCTGTAGTGCATTTTCTTGGGTAAAATTAATGGTTTTAGTATGGTCTTGTGTTTAGCTAATTCTGACAAATATAATTAGGACTCCCTTTTTATGAATTCTAAGACAGGGAAAGACATGTTTCCACCTGCTGGTAATTGCATTGTCCATTTCATAACATATATTTTATAATTCCACGTATGTATGATGATATATCTTATAAAAGAGAATACATCATAGAAAATGGAAGGGAATCAAACTAACTTGACTTTGTATCCTAGATTTGTAGTTAAGCATGGGGTCTTGAATTAGTTATTTAAAATCTTTGCACTTCACTTTCTGCATTTAAATGGAAATCATATTAATTTTCAGACTTACTGATAATACAGTGTATGCAAAGTTCATGAAATATTTATTTTTCTATGCAATTTAGATAATTATATAATCAAGACAATATTTCTTTAAATGAAGGCCATCTTTGTAATTGAACAAAATGGGGAATTTATCAAAATAAGAGGTGAAATGTGTGCCATATATAATATTATTTTTAACTAGAAAAGGGGAGAAATTATCAAGAAATCACTAAATGATTTCCAAAATTCAATCAACAATTCAGATTATTTTCTCACTTCTAAAATTGTACACTCTCTTTCACAACATAGGCTAACATTTTGCCCTCTCAGCCCACTGTTTCAGCATTGTGGGGCTGTATATTAACTTCAGATGATCAACAACAAACCAAAAAAATGTTACAATTCTAGGAGAGCTAGTTTGTTTATTAACAAGACAATCAAATATTCAAACTCTCTAACACCATCTGTGTTTTATTTATTGTTATCTCGCTGACACCATTGGAAACTAAAACGGAAGCATAATTGCTCACAGAAACAATCTGTCATTAAGAGTATCTGTATCTACTTCTGCAGTGTTTCAGGAACAGTGTGATATCGACCAGAGTAGATATAGATTTGCCATTACCCTTCTAAACGTGAAATGGATGCAAAAGGCCTAATGGTCAAAGGGTCAATGAGCACTCATTTCTACCTGGACAGAGGCTATTCAGATGATTTATTCTGGGATGTCACTATTTTTCCATCAATTCAATTCAAGAAAATGCAGTTGAGGGATTACCAGGTGCCCAGCAATGTGCAACATACAAGGGATACCAAAAAAGCAATATGTCAGTCATGCTCTGAAGAGCATCTCAGTTTAATTGGAAAACTGAGATTGTAAACAACCTTTATTTTGATAGCTGCTATAATAGATCAAGGCAAAGTGGCAACACAAGGACAGGAGAAATAACTAACCTGGGGCTGTTTGGGGGTTCATAGCATAAGTGAGACATTACCTCACAACAAGATTATTTAATCCATTAGTAATTAAACCTATTAGGTAAGACTAAATCCTGCCCCTCTACATATTGTATTTTTCCTTAATATGACCTTGTTGCATTGAGACCCATTCTATTTTGAATAAGACACAATAAAAGGATAAAATAAAAATTCCATCACTTAAAGTAAGTGGTTCAAAAAATTGACAAATTCGAGAAATGACCAAGACATTCTCTGCTTATTTTGCCACTAAAGTGAAATAAAATCTTAGATTTTAATTTAAGCAAAATGCATACCATTGTATACGGAAGCAATCCAGATTTTACTGGTCACGTTTATACTATTAAACCATCAGAATGATGATAAAATTCTAAATACATCAAGGAGTATGGCATGTTAATTGCTTTATGCTAACATTGCTGAAGTTGATGGCCATAGTTTAATCCAGTCTGCTGAATGGTTGATGAGTTCTTGAGTTGTCTATGTATATAATATAGAGTTCTATAGAGATATCTTTATTAGTTTCATTTGATGCTATATCCTCTCATTTGAAGCAAAGCCCTACTGTGTTGACAGTGCCTCAGAGGGATTGGATATTACTAAACATTTCTATTTTTAAGTTTAGTATGATAAGGTAATCTCTTAAACCAAAGAACCCAATCTTATTTCTGGGACCAGCACTCCTTTACTTTAGTTCTTACCAAAATCTACCAAAAACCTTCTTATTATTATAAAGGCAAAGTGTCTTGGGGGCAATACAGCCCTGCATATATAAAAATGGTAGAATTAACATTCACTTTCAGGTTTCTGAGACGCTACGCCAGACCCACCTTCATTTTGATCAGGTACATTTTTTTCCCCAAAGTCCATTTGAGTATGAACACTTTAGTTTCGCCTTTTCTTGTATCCTGCTTCTGGCTTGGAGGTATGGATATGATCACATTACTATCTGTTGTCTGCTTGATCCCTTTAAAAAGTCTCAGTGTTAATCAGGCTTTTACAAAAAATGACATTTTATGTTCTCCCCATCTAGTTTTGTTCTCTTGGCATTTATTTTAAATTGCTCATTGAGATTCCAAACCCTACTTCTCTTATTTTTGTTTTTCACTTAACACACAGAATTTATTCCTCTACAGCTTTGGTTTGGGGGTTATATCAATGTTAAAAGAAAAATGACCACCTGCAGTAAGAAGAAGTCAGTAAGAAAAAGATGGCCCAAATGGGAAACTTGCATGAAGAGGCAGTTCACATATACATACCAAAAAAAAAAAAAATCAGTAAGTGTATGTACACTTCCAAAGTGCATATTTTGGCAAACTTGAGGGAAATAGGCACTCATACTGTAGATGGGAATAAAACTGATAGATTTTTGGAGAGTATGTTGTCAATAACCATCAAGATTAAAAAAGACATGCTTTCTCCACCCAATTTTATTGATATATTACTGACCTACAGCACTGAACAAGTTTAAGGTGTACAGCACAATGATTTGACTGACATATATTGCAAAATGATTACTATAGTAGGTCTTGGTAACATGCATCATTTCATATAGGTAGGAAGTAAAAAAAGACAAAAGAATGTGTTTTTTTTTTCCTTATGATGAGAACTCTTAGGATTTACTCTCTCAACAACTTTCATACACATACCATACAGCAGTGTGAACTGGAGTCATCATGTTAAACATTACTTTTGGTACTCATTTGTCTTATAACTCGAAGCTTATAACCTTTGACCACCTTCATCCAATTCCCTCTCCCCCATCCTTCTGCTTTCAGTAGGCACTAATCTCGTTTTCTGTGAGTTTTTTGTTGTTTGTTTGTTTGCTTGTTTGTTTTCATTTTGTTTTCATTTTAGATTCCACATATATGTGAGATTATACACTATTTGTCTTTCTGTCACTCACTTATCTGACTTAGCATAATGCTTTCGAGGTCCATCCCTGTTGTCCCAAATGTCAGGATTTCCTACTTTCTTTATGGCTGAATAACATTTAATGTACATTTTACAACTTCTTTATTCATTTATCTGTCAGTAGACATTTAGGCTGTTTCCATGTCTTGGCTATTGTCAATAATACTGCAAAACAAGAGGGTGCAGATATCTCTTTAGCATAATGTTTTTGTTGCTTTTGGGTATATATCCCTGAAAGTGAAATTGTTAGATTATATGGTAATTCTATTTTTAATATTTTGAGGAGCCTTCATACTGTTTTCCACAATGTCTGTAGCGCTTTTTGTCTCATTGACTTGGATTTTTGACCACTGGCCTCAGTTTCAAATTTGAGATTAATAGGAAGAGTGATGTTGGCTCTCATAAAGGGGTGCTATTTTGTTCTCTTAATTTCCAAGCTAATTTTCAGTGAGATCATTATTTTTGGGGATATCTGATGAGAATAATGTAAATAAATAACCACAACGAAAAGAGGAAGATGGGTTCATTTATTTCTTTGACTTGTTTCCCATAAGGATAATACTGTGCCTCAAGGCACTATGCTAGACTTGGATAACAAAATAAATATGAAAGTACTATTCAAGTTGAAAATCTAACTAAAATTATAGAATTCTAGAATTAGATGAAAATAAATTCAGGAATATTCTACATTTAAATAGCCCTAGAAACTACAGCCCAATTATTTTGCAAGGGTGGGAGTACTTCACATCTGCTTCAGTGAAGAACTTCAGAGTTCCCATTTTTAATAGTCAGGAAGTTTTTTTACAATTTGCTGTATTAAAATGCAAATGAATTTTCTTTCATTCTATTGAATATCCTCCAGTCCATAATCCACGTTTATGGCAGAATGTACAAATACATATTTTCCTAGATTCAATTTAAAATGTATGAATGCCTAATGTGTGCTCAGAGCTTTTATTCATCGTAAAAGACATAATTTTTAGGTTCTGAAGGAAATTAGGATATTTATTTAAACACACAAAGCAATTATCAGTTGCATTTCCTAATACTTATTTTATATAAGTATATACAAGCATTTCTCTGTGATTCAATGTTTCTCTGTATGGTTATAGTATGGGGTAGGGGCAGTCCCTTCTCAACCAATATTCCCTGTGTTTGCCTCCATTTACTTGCAGTCTTTTTGGGTTCTGTAGCCAATTCTGATCACAGCACTATGAATCAGGGTGTTCTTTATCCTTTCCCTTCTCCACCCTGCTCACATGGGGGCCAAGTGTTTAATGTTTGTTTGTTTGTTTGTTTGTTTGTTTGTTTGTTTGTTTGTTTTAATTTTGTTAATTTTTATTTATTAGAGAGAGAGAGAGAGCAGGGGATGGACAATGAGTGAGAGAGACGGTGGGGGGGAGACACAGAATCCACAGCAGGCTCCGGTCTCTAAACTATCAGCACAGAGCCTAACTTGGGGCTCAAACCCATGAACCCTGAGATCATGACCTGAGTCAAAGTTGGACGCTTAACCCACTGAGCCCCCCAGGTGCCCTAATGTTTATTTTTAAGAGAGAGAGAGAGTGTGTGTGTGCAAGCTGGGGAGGGACAGAGAAAGAGAGGGACAGAAGATCCTAAGCAGGCTCCTTGTTGACAGCAAAGAGCCCAGTGCAGGGCTGGATCAGGAACCTTGAAATCATGACCTAAAATAAGTTAGATGCTTAACTGCCTGAGCCACCCAGACACCCGAAGGCCAAGTGTTTAGATGAAGTAACTAAGGACTAGAGAATGGTCATCTGGCTTGTATCAGATATTATTTCATCATAAAAAGACCTTTACTGCATTAAGTCACTCAGACTTTGAGGTTTCAGTCTTACAACAAACAATTATCTTAATACTACGTTTGTATAATATTTAGGTCCTTTAATAGGTGGACTTTTCCAAACAATTGCTCTATATATCATAGGGAAAGGATACTGTAAGGGTCCTTACATATTGTTTCACAGCTGAGTAAACTGATAAATGATAATTTATAGGGCTAGATTTTAATCTGATTTCTGTTTCTATATATATCCTAGTCTGGAGTGGGATTATATGATATCCTGAGACATGATATTCTTGTGTGATTGGAAAAAGCATCTGCCTTCCTAGATTATTATGAAAATAAAATATTATAAGGTAGATGAAGTATATAGTAGAAGATAAAATATTATAAGGTAGATGAAGTATATAGTACAGACATTGACACATATCAAAGGGTAAATAGACCTCTAATTATTAGGTTAATCTCTGTTTCATTTTTCCATTTAGCCACATACTGAGCATTTCCAAGTGAGAAAAATCCACTAAGATTTCATAATTTTGCTTGTGTTTGGTATGTTCTCTTAGACTTTTTGTGAAACCTTACAATGTAAGAAATAGCCCTTTGATAATGGCAGTGATGGAGAGAAAGACATTGAGGCAAATTTGCATAGTATTCTCAGGATAAAACATCAATGTTTAAATCAAAACAGGTAGATATGGGATGCAAATTATCAGCCTTATACATGTAAATACACCACATTCAGCTGGGTCATTGGGTGTTGGAATGTGTAGTAAAAATTTATTACTGTTCTCATTTATCATTGCCTTCCCGCTGAAGAGATTAAACACCCTTGCCCATTGACATCAATCTTGGTCATGTGACCTGCTCATATACTTAAACGTGAGTAGAAATGAAGTGTGCTACTTCTGCATGGGAGCTTTAAGAGTCAGGTGTGGTTCCAGTATTTCCCTTTCCCTCCCTCATATGGAGAGTGATGTCTCAGTTGGGGATATTACCTCATACTGGAACAGAGCCATAGATAACCTTCAATTTATATGCATCATGAATGAGAAATCTTTGTTGTGGTAAGCCATTGAGAATTTGGAAGTTGTTTGATACTATGGCACAATCTAGTAAAAATTGAATAAGTAAATACCCAAAATGGAATTTTTAGCTGTATATCTTTTTCTACTCAATGAAGGAAAATTCATAAGCTAAGCAATTCATCTCTTCCCTGGTTCTAAATGGACCAGATGAATAAGTGTAATCAGACCTGTTCTTAGCACTTCCATCTATAGGCATCACAATACATTGTGAATTATTTTTGTTTTAATAGTCACTTTGATTTCAAAGTAATTAATTTTTTTAAAAAGCATTTATATGTAACCTTATAGTTACCAATTCCATTGCTCAGCTTTTCATTTTGTAGATCCAGATTTTTCTTCTATTTTATTATCCTTCAGACTCATGGACTTTCTTTTAGTTTAGGTCTGATGCTAAGGAGTTCTTTCAGCTTTGTATGTCTCAAAACATCTTCATTTACCCTTCATTTTTGAAAGATTTTTTTTCTAGTTAGAGAATTTTAGGTTGACATTTAGTTTCCTCTTGTACTTTAAAGATGTTGCTCTATTATTTTTTGCCTTAAATTGTGTCTAAAGAGAAATACACTATTCTCTTGATTTCTCAGCACTTAATTTATACTTTGAGTGCCTGCTTTAAAGATTTACTTGTTTAAAAACTAGATTATGATGTGCCATGGTGTAATTTTCCTTGTGTTTCTTGTGCTTTGTGTTAATTGGTTTTTTTGGAACTGTGGGTTTAGAACTTTCATCAAATTTGAAAAAAAATGACTTAAAAAATATTTTTCTGTCCTGCTTTCCTTTATGGTCTTTCATTACATATTTAAAATATTCTAGAAGTTGTTTTTGTTTTTAGCTACCAAAAGTTGAAGTTGTGTCCGCTTTATTTCAGATTTTTTTTCCCTCTCTCTTGCTGTTTAATCTTCCTTTATCTGAACACATAGGTTGTAGTATAATAATATGTCCTTGTTTGTTAGTTCTGTCATCTGTGCTGTTCTAGATCTGTTTTGATTTATTTATCTCTCATATGAATTGTTTTTATTTCTTAATTGTATGCCTCGTAATTTTGGATTAAATGCCAGACATTCTGAATTTTATTTTATTCAGTTTTGGATATTTTTAAACTTCTATATATTTTTGAGCCCTGTTTTATGGTACAGTTAAATCCTGGGAAACAATTTGATCTATTTTGTGTTGCTAGTAAACATTTTTTTTTCTTAGGTGGACTCATATCAGCATGTTGTCTAAGGTTAATTTTTTTTTATCCATTACTGAGGTGTAATCTTTTAGTCCTTCTGATTACTCTACCCAATATCCCATGAATTATGAGATTTTCTACCATGATTGATAAGAACAGGAACTATTCACAGCCCATGTCAGCATGAGATAATCCTTTCAGGTGGTTCTTTCCCCACTTTAGCTAGTTTTAGCATATACTGGTAAATATTCTACATAAGACCGGAGGAGGACCCTATGCATATCTCTAGAGTTCTATCCATGTACAACTGTCCCCTCTGTGTTTGCTCCTGTCACCTTGGCCTCCCTGGGATCTCAACATCATCTCATCAACTCACATTACTGCCAGGCTCCACCTGGGTTCTCCATCACTGAGCCATGATCTAAGAACTCTGTCAGGTTTTTAGGTTGGTCTGTCATAGGACTCACTTCATTTGTTATACACTTTTCAGGTATCATTACCATTCATATCCTAATTTCCAGTATCTTAGAAATCATTTTCTTGTATATTTTGCATAATTTTGTAGTTATTTCATACAGGAGGGTATACATCCCATTTCTGTTGTTTGATGGTAGCCTAAAGAAAAAAAAATCCTCATTACAATGGATTCCATTTTTAAAAAAGCCATTTCTCTATGAGGTATTTCCTACATACATTTCTCTTTTTCCTAACATGTGTATATAAATCAGTCTTTTTCTTAGGATAGGTTTTCTCTTAGGTTTTTATTGTTTTGTTCATTATAATATTTGAAGACTAAAAATTTCCCCAACTCCGTAAAGTCACTGGAAACTAAATATCTCATCTTCTCTCCCTCTTTTGTCCTTTTAAAGACCACACATGGCATGAGGATTTCTTCCATAGACACCAAACAAATATTCAGTCATTCTTTGCTATGACACTTATTTTCAGTGATACAGTCTCCTCTATATTGGAGAAGATTCGGTAAAAAAGACTCTTGCTATTGTAAACTGAAACATGTTACCCAGTGACATTCAGACACTGGTTTTAGTTTTGCCCTTTAGAGTTACAAAAAAAAAAAAAAAAAAAAAAAAGCTCTTATTTCCTCTTCTAGGTGACAGCCAGTCCACAATATGAAGACACTTACATGTGTCCCTCACACTCTCTCATTTGCTTTAATGGTTTTTTTCTGAAATATCTTTCTAAATGCCTTCTCATCTTAGTTATTTTTCATTGTTTTCAAGCTTTTCAGTAGCACTTTATAATGTGGTTTCCAGAAATGAATGAGACAGCAAGTGAAATCTGAACAGCACAGAATACACAGAGCTTTTGTTTTCTGTTATCCATACCCAACAAATCCGTTAATATGTAAATCATATAATGATCAAATTAGATTTTGAAAACACTATCACTTCACAGTGTGAAACTCACATTTGGCCTATGCAAAACTGAAATTATCAGATAATTTTATGTAACTTTAAGGATACATTTGATACATTTATTTTGATATGCCTTCAACAGTCAATGAGTTTTAGAAATTTTATTTTAAATTTTTAAACCATGCCAAATTTCCATGAAATAAAAAAATATATTTTTTAAGTTGAATGGATGCACCAAAAAAAATAATAATAATTAACAAAACTCCCCAAGTAGGAGATTTTCTGTAACAACTGTCATCTAATATATGTTTACATTTTTATACTTTAAAAAAATGACCTAATATGAGAGCATACTAATGTTGGCCTTAGGTTAATAATTATTTTCAGGTATCTGAGAAGTTGTCACAAGACTAATCTCCTCTAGGGTATGAATCCGATCTTATTTATTTTTGTTTCTTCCTGAGATCTGATCCTATACTTGTAACAAAACAAGCACTCAATCCCTAGGCGCTAAAAGAGCAGGCAGACTTTAGCTTTCCCAGCGAAACTGTGGGCATATTACAGGGAAGCAGACATTGAATCTATATAACAAAGGATTTTATAAAATTGAAACTACCCTGAAGACCTCTGCTTTGAAAAGTTGGCGCTCTTCACCTGGACTATTCAAGCAGATAGCTGGTGACAAGCTGTCAACGTATGTATTGTACAGTAATGTATGGGAGTGAATGTTTGGATTCAGCAGAAACTCCATCTAGACAAGCCTTTATTTTCCTAGGGAAGTATTACAGCATAGAGGCCTTGGTTGTTTTATATACCAATTATAGTAAGCCAAAAATAAAAAAAAAAAATAAGAGGGTAATGTCTATTTTGACTTTTCTTTTTTTTTTTGGTCTAAAATCTAACGGGGGCATAGTGTATGTGTAATGCTCTGTCTCTGTAAATAGCATCAAATAAAGTAGCTAGTAATTTATCGTGGATATGATGGAGTTAGCCGTCACATTTAAAATTAGTTATTTTGTATATCCTTTGAAAATGGGCTCCTCAGCTTAGCTCTGTTTTTAAGCATAGCTTTCAACATATGCAGAAACTGAATCCTGAAGGATGATTGGAAGATAGCTACTCAGAGTTAGGTGTGGAAAAGCAGTGTGTGCAGTAGTAGCATGAGTGAACACATGAAAAGGCAAAAGGAAAACCACAGCCACTTTGTATTAACCAAATGATGAAGTGGGGGGTGATTTTATGGTTATCAAAATCTTTCTATGACAAGGTGTTCAGCTTCTTGGTTCTGAGCAATGGTATTTTTACTCCTTTCATACAAGTATGTAGAAAAGTTGTTTCTGAGATATCCCTAAGAGGCTGAAGAACACTACTTTCAAATGAAAGGAATATTCTCTAAAAACACAAGAGGAAAAAAAAAAGGTAAAATGTGAAAGAAACTGGTCAAAGATGGCAGAACTTTATCATGAAAACAAATATAACAAGGTGATTATAAAGTTGTGTGGTTAAATTGAGTTCAACTGTATTTTTGATTGTTTAGATGAGGTTCAAATTAACCTAAGTGAATAAAAATGTATAGAGGACTTATTCCTCTGAGAAATGACAGTGTATTCTAGAAAATAAGGGGACCACAGTCTAAAATCAAAGAGTACTTTATCACAGTGACTTCAGTGAACTTTCACATTCAAGTTTCTGCAATGCAGTATTTTTGTGTATTTGGATGTTACAGTGGGAATCATTCCTTCTCAGTTTAGCTAAGGCTCAAAGATAAAAGAGAACTAGAATAGGTACTTAGAAACCTCTCATCCTAAAACAAGCTGCTGGACAATATAGAGAGTATAAGCAGAAGCCGTGGAAACTGCTCCTGCCAGCTTCAGGGATCACTTATCTCACCTGTGAGGGAGCAAGTCTTCAGAGTCCATAGAGAGAATCACTCTGGATGGTGTTATTGGAACTGTATGCCTTCCCCAAGCTCCCTATCACCTCATACTCAGGAGAGGACCTTTCCATCCCACTTAGGAAAACTGTTTGGAGAACTGACCACCTGATAGGGTAGTCAGTTAATTCTCACCACACTCTCTAAAGAAAAAATCTTTCTGAGCTGCCCCTATGTGACATACTGAGAAAAAAGTTTGCACTGAGAAGGAACTACGATGCTTAGGTAAAAGTGAAGAAAATGTTCTCCAAAGATCAGCATTATCGCTGGGAGATGGTCAGACTGAGCTTTCAATCAATCAATCAATCAATCAATAAAAAGATGGCCAGGAAAAACAAAGGGGGTGCATGCATTGAAGATAGTAGGAGTGGGGGGTATCTGCTGGAAGCCTAGATGCTGGCTGAAAAAGGGATCTTAAATGCCTAGCCAGAAAAGAGAAGAGCAAGCCTTAGGATAAGATCTGGAAACAAACCAATAAAAAGAGAAAGCAACACAAAAGCAGAGGAGAGAAAGAGCAGCAATTTTGTGCTTCTACCTTGTGCAAGGGGAACCACTGTTAGATTATAATGTCACCACACATACCAGGGCATCCTCTCATCGGGGTGTTAGTGGGAGGAAAAGGCACAGAGTGAGGTCATAGGATGAAAGCAGACCACGCCCTTCCCAGGCTTTATCTGTACAAGCCTGCACAAGTCCAAGCTATGGAAGATAAAAAAAAAAAAAAAAATGGTAGACATTATTGAAGCTGAGAGAACTGATTGTTACAGTAGACACACATATTAATCTTTAAAGTAAGAATGTACTTGGGACAGGAAAGGACAGAGAAACTATAAGCTATGCTTGAAGTATCTTCCATCATCAGAAAAAGACCAAATCCAGGGATGGTCTTTGAAGGGACCTTGGCAAAAATAGCAATGCTTTATACAGATAAAATAGCTAGGAATAAACCTAACTAGAAATGTACCATATATAAATAAATAAAACTAAAATCCTTTTAAAATTTTTTAATGTTTGTTTAGTTTTGAGAAAGAGACAGAACACAAATGGGGGAGGGGCAGAGAGAGGGGGAGACAGAGAATCCAAAGCAGGCTCCAGGCTCCAAGCTGTCAGCACAGAGCCCGATATGGGGCCCGAACCCATGAACCTTGAGATCATGATCTGAAATGAAGTTGGATGCTTAACCGACTGAGCCACCCAGGCACCCCAAGGAAACTAACATCCTTTTAAAGGATACAAAGAAAGATTGAACAAATGTTCTTGAAGAGAAAGTATGAGTAATATAAAGATGTCAACTCTAACTTGTTTTAAATTTAGTATGATACAAATAATAATACCAATAGTTTTTTCACATTCTTTGGAGTTGGGACAGAACTAGATAAAGTGATTTGTAACTTCACTTGGAAAAACATATAAACAGATACAAATACCCAAGAAATTTCAGAAAAAAAGAAAAAAGCAACAACCAGCCTTAATAGATATTAAACCTTAAAACCCGGTAATAACTATGCTTCACTGACATATAATACAATAAAATTGTGTTTAGCTAGACAGATCAATAAGTAGAATGGAAAGTTAAAAAATAAACCCAAATGTAAATAAACCCAATTTGCTATATGTTATGTGTGTCATCTCAAGCCAGTGGATAATTATGTTGACCACTCAGTTAATGGTATTGAGAAAACAAACCAGGGGCCGTTTGGAATAATCTAAAGGTAGATCTATTCTTTTTCATACTGAATATTACAATGGATTTCTAGTGTCTCATACATTTAAGTACAAAAATAAAATGACATCATAAAAATACAGGACAAAAATATGAAAAACTATTTTATAGCCTCTTAGGGGCTGAGACCTTTCTAACACTGATTCAAAATACAAAGCTATAAAAAAAATAATAAAATAAATAAAAAAATTAAAAAAAAACAAAAAACAAAATACAAAATACAAAGCTATAAAAAATTAGGGATAAATTTCACAACATAAAAATATCATATGCATGGCAAAATATCATAGCCTAAATCCAAAAACTAATAACAAACTGAAAAAAAAATTGCAATTTAGATTACAAAGGATTAAATGTTTCCAGCAATAAGAAAAGGATTAATGAATCAGTAGAAAAATGAACCAAGGTTATGAATAGAAAATTCAAAGAAACAGAATTATAAATACTTTTTAAATATGACATGTTTCAACCTCAATAAGGAAATAAAGACTGTAATATCTTTTTTCTTTTATGCACATGCCCCAAATACGTAAGTCTGGTAACACTGTGTTGTTGAGCCATAGGAGAATATCACCACTGAGAAAATAAAGTTGTAAAATTTCCCAAAGGAAATTTGAATAAATTCCTTAGATTTAAAATTCAAAGGACCTTTTGTCCCACAATTCAAATTTCTGGATTTTATCCTACACATACATTTTCACACATGTGAAATATTGCCTGTGTGTTTGCCCAACTGGAAACAATGGGTGGAAGAGTTGTATCATATATCCATATATTTTCATTGATGGGAGAGAAACAACCTTTGCTTTATTTCACTATGAAGAGTATGTCTTCAAAAGCCAGCAGGAGTTTCAATCAAGGCCAAAACTTCAAAACTTTGAGCATATAGACATTTGTGCCACCCAGATAATCTACCTTTGTGTCCAACCCATGTCTCATTTCATCCCTCTTGCCATTTGGCAAAGGACCTTTGCAGAATAGGTGTCTGATGATTTCCAATTCGTCATAAATAGAAGTACAAAGTGCATTCTCAATATAGCTGTATTTATCACTCTTTATCACTGATGCTGTACTTAGATTGAAAATTAGATTGTTGTTGGGAATTGTCTACTCCCAGTGGAATGTAAGTTCCACGAGGGCAGGGATCTTTATAGGTTTATTATTGATGTATTGTTATCAGGCCCAAGTTTGGCTGCCCTTCACTCAAAAGGCCATTACTCAAGAAATGAGTTTTTGATTGGAAAGGAATTTGAGCTTTATTTAAGAGGCCAGCAACCTGGGGTAAAGGTGGACTCCTGTCCAAAAGCCAGTCCAGGTCTCTGCCCGGCACAGGTATTATTAAAGGGATTTAGGGTAGTTAATAAGCCAAGGGAGTGCAGTGGCTTGCAATGTGTCTTTTGTTTGTTTGTTTTTGTTTTTTTGTTTAGTTAGAGTTTTTGTGCTCACACAAGCAGTGGAGGGAGAGAGAGAGAATCTTAAGGAGGCTCCATGCCCAGTGCGCAGACTGATGCAGGGCTCGATCTCAAGACCCTGAGATCATAACCTGAGCTGAAATCAAGAGTCAGACACAGCAGACAGCCACCCAGGAGCCCCCAACATATCTTGATTACGTGCAGACTCGATGATGCCAGCTACAAACATTATCTTAGTGTTCTGGGGCTTTGTGAGGGGGTCAGTTCTTACTTCATGATGTGCAGGAGAAGTACTCTGTTCTTTTGACAAAGGAGGGCCGGGTCTATAGATACACAGAGGGAGGTCAGTAAAATAATTTGTGTGAACTAATAAAAAGAAAAACATTTTGCTAGGGCTAATCAGAAAGCTGTGGTGTCTTCAAACACACTTGCTGGCTTCTTTGGCCTGGGAAAGTTCTGGTCCTTCACTCCTCAAGGCCAGTGGTCTGCAAATCTCAGAGAAAATTAGTTCTGTTACAGATCAAGGGATTTAGGTCAGCAATTAAGGCGTGTGTTAACTTGAAGCAAGTTAACGCTTAAGACTGATTGGAGCAGTTACGGTGTTCCAGACACCTAGAACATAGTAGGCAATAAGTATTTAAATGAATAAATGAAGCAAATATTATGTCATGGACTCTTTGACACTGTGTTTTCTTTTACTTGATGGACCTTTTTAAATTTAATTAAATATAATTAAATTATTTTATTTTATTTTATTTATCATTATTTAGAGAAAGAGCTGGAGCAGGAAAGGGGGGGAGAGGGAGGGAGGGAGGGAGGGAGGGAGGGAGAAGGAGAGGGAGAGAGAGGGAATCTGATTCGGGGCTCCATCCCATGACCCTGGGATCATGACTGAGCCAAAATTAAGAGTTGGATGCTCAGTCAGCTGACCCATCCAGGCTGCACAGTGGACTTGTCCTCTTAATTTCTGTTTACTTGCTGGTTACTAGCACCCTAAACGGCCACTCTCTGATACCTGAGTCTTATTCAGGTCAGTTTTACATGGGTAAGTTTATTTTGAATATTTTATTATATTTCATATAAACTATATAAGACTATATAAGTCTCCCTTAAATGAACTTCTGAAAGCCTTTTTCCACAAATAAAATATCCTATTACGTTTTGTCTTTTGTCTTTTAATCAATTCGTGGACATTTGTTAAAGCCCCAGATGTGTATA
This sequence comes from Leopardus geoffroyi, assembly GCF_018350155.1. Lineage (NCBI taxonomy): Eukaryota > Metazoa > Chordata > Mammalia > Carnivora > Felidae > Leopardus > Leopardus geoffroyi. The sequence goes on along the minus strand of NC_059328.1, from coordinate 121,622,145 downwards.
GAAGAGGTTTAGCAACTATGTAGGATTTGTACAAACACTGCTTCTCAATTAATGCTAGTGAAGGCACAAAGATAAAAATTCTGATTTATGCTGATTAGGACAGTAATTGAGGGCATGAAAAGTTCCCATGGACTAAAAATATATATATATAAACAAAAATGTACTCTCTGGAACAGTAATAGCTCCCTCCATGCCCCTGTGCTCTACGTTGTAAATGTCTTTCTCCTAGTACACTCATTTATGGCTTTGGAGTTACTTGATCTCTTAGTAAATTATTTAAATAACCCACCAAGTAGAACATGGGTTCTGTTAACAGTAAAGATTTAGAGGCAGATGAGATCAATACAAGGTCAAGCCTTTTGTACTGGAGTTAACTTGATCTCATATCTAGACAGTGTTATTGTCTTGAAGCCATTTAAGTAATAATTTCCTGTCTTCATGGAGACCTTGTTTGTTAGGAGGACTCTATTTTAATGGCCACATTAAGTTTGCTCTCCCTGTTCTTCAAGGATCTGTGGCATTTCATCTTTCAAAAAATGGCAGCTTTCAGTGATTAAAGATTAGTCCAACTTCATCCCTTCAAGTCTTTTACTGAAGGATGGGTACTAAATAAGTAATAATTAATAGAATAAACTCAATGATGAAAGTGCCTTTGGGCATGCCCTGCTTCATTCTCTAACCACAATTTGTCAGTCAGAAAGCCTCTCTGCCTTGTTCTGATCCACCCCTTCCTTCTGGGTTAGAGGCTACTCTTCCTTGCTTCCATAATGTACTCAGAATTACTCTATCCTAGCAGATAGATTGCACTGCGTTATAATAACCACTTAACTTCTCCATAACGTTCTACACTGAAAACTCCTTAAATACAGCATCTCCATCTTTCATTTCTACATCTTTGTGCCTAGCACAAAATGTCACAAGTGGTAGAGGCTCCAAAAGAGGGAATTGCTGAAAAAGGGATAAATCAATGAGTAAGACTTGTAATTAATTCTGGACATTTAAAATAAAATGTGTATAAATCACTGAACGCAAGAAGAAATAATGATAATTAGGGTCTCATATTTCTGCTCACATTTAACACCAAGCATGATTTTATTCATAGAAGTACATTGTATTTAAATACCAATTTCTTTATTTACCAAATAACTGTAGTAAAACTGCATTTGTATTTTATTTATTTGTGAAGACATTAATTCTCTTTGGTTTACATCACGAAATTCCTTTAGCAGCCTGGAGTTCTTTCTGTGTGGGTGTATGCTGTCAGATTCTGGGTGACATCTGTCCACACTGCATCCCAGCCTCAGGTACAGTTGCTGCAGTATTGCCATTGAAGGAAAAGTAAGTTCTGCTGAGAACCTCCTGTGTTTTTCACAAGAGATGAACTGTCATTTAAAAACACTTCATTAGTGCTTTTAGCTTGTTGCAATTCAACTTTATATAATAAAACAGATAAAAAGGACTTACCATTTTTATTGAAGGATGACATCCAAACACAGTAGTGTGCAAACCTCAATTATAAATGTCTACACATCCTCAAAACGTACACTTGTATGGAAAATTACCAGCATCCCAGAAGCTCTTTGTGACCATTCCCAACCTGTACCCCTTCTGCCTGCCAAAGGAACCACTATTCCGATGTTTGACATCTTGGATTAATTTTTCTATTATTTACAAGGTATTGACATGGTGGTATACTAATGTAGTATTTTATGTCTTACCTTTCTGCAAATTATAAACATGGAATTATACATTATGCATTCTTTTGCTTTTTTTTTTTCCTTCATGATGTTCACCCATGTTATTGTGTGTTGTGGATACCAGGAGTTTGTTCATTAACGTTTCTGTAGAAGATCCTGTTATCCAAATATTCCACAGTACATTTATCCATTCTATAGTTTATATGGACATTAGCATTTTTTCCAGTTTGAGTCTGTTATAAATACTACTTCTAAATACATTCTTGTTCATGTTTTTTTCTTTTTAATAATTTTTTTAACGTTTATTCATTTTTGAGAGACAGCGAGAGACAGAGCATGAGCAGGGAAGGGGCAGAGAGACGGAGACACAGAATCTGAAACAGGCTTCAGGCTCTGAGCTGTCAGCACAGAGCCTGATGCAGGGCTCGAACTCACGAACTGCAAGATCCTGACCTGAACCAAAGTCGGACACTCAACTGACTGAGCCACCCAGGCCCCCCCTCACGTTTTTTTTTTTTCTTTTCAACGTGTGCAAATACATCTTTTAGCTCTATACCAAGGAGTGTGTGTGTGTGTGTGTGTGTGTGTGTGTGTGTGATTATATTTATTTCATTCCTAAAATGAATTGAAGTTAACAGGTAAATGAAATGATGAAGCATGAAATAGTCTTTCATATTGATTAAACTTGTGGAACAAATGTGTGAAAGATCCTAAGACTTTCCATTTGTTGACAAATAACTGAAAATCTGGCTAGATGAGTGGATGGTTATCTGTCATTGGCATCCTGGATGAAAAATAAATATTAATTTAAGAAATACCGAGGAACAGATAAAAATATCTGTAGAAAACTCTGTTTTAGTGGTTCAGTGCTTAATTTATAACTTACTCTAAGACAAGATGTTCCTACTGTATTCATTATGAAGTTTGAGTCATCCACATATATTTTTTAATTTAAAAAGTTGTCCAAATTTTACAAATATGAAGCCAAATCACAATGAACTTAGATAAATTACTCAAAGTAGAAAAAACCTATTAAATAGAAGATGAAATATTTTATATGTCTATCTATCTATTATAATAATAATTAGAACATTGGAACAATAACACAATATACACATATGTCGACATTTTATTAAAAATATGATTGAATAAATGACAAAAGTATTTCATAGACAATGTGAACTACCTGAGTTGGAAGAGAGGAAAGAAAATTACTATCGCCTTATAAAATTAAGTGATACTATATAGATTCGTACATTGGAAGTGGGCTTTTTGGCAAAGGTGGTGTTTTCCTAAAGTCAGAGATAATTCAACAAGGAATAGGCATACCTTTATTCTGGAGATACACCAAAGTGTACCACTCCCAATAAATACAAATCTGCTAATAAAGAAACCTCTTAGTCATTGTCTTTGAGCTTATAAGTCTTCTTCCACTTTCCACTCCCATGAGCTACAAAAAGACTTTGCAGTCTTTAAACACTTCTAGGCATTAGGAGAGATTGAAATTGCCTAAGAATTTTACTTCTATGAATGATTCTCCACAATGTTTGAAAATGAAAAAGGAAAAAAAGGAAGATTTTTTAAAAATATATTTAAAAAATGGAGATTTTATTTCTGATTTTTTTCAAGGAGACATAAAAGTTAAAAAGTAAATGAAGAAAAACAATAAAAATCATGGATACTTGAATAACTCTTGGAAGTTCTGTTGTTTCCTTGTCTTAAGAATTAGTATTGGGGAAACATGCTCTGAAATATCCACTTTTTATTCTAATTTGAGGGGTGAATCCTAGATGATGTCTCCTTATGTGTGTCTCCCCAGATATTATAGTCCTGGACCAGCTGACCTGGTAGGAGAATCGATTAGCAAGGACAAGAGAACAAATAGTAAGCCAGAATTGTGATAAATATATACCCCAAGGCTTTTAGAAATAATGTTTTGGGGTGCCTGGGTGGCTCAGCCAGTTAAGCATCTAACTCTTGATTTCTGCTCAGGTCATGATCCCATCGTTCGTGGGATCAAGCCCCTCACTGGGCTCTGTGTTGACAGTGTGGAGCCTGGTTGGGATTCTGTCTCTCCTTCTCTCTCTGCCCCTCCCCATCTGTCTCTCTCTCTCTCTCTCTCAAAATAAATAAATTTAAAATAAAAATAAATAATGTTTTGTTGAGTTCAGAGGGTGAGGAGGGACTAGAAACCAAGGGAAAAGATGAATAACATAGCAGAGTAGAATGTTGTGTTCTTACCACATGTACACACTCAAACAAAAATCAAAAACAAAGAGGCACAAGGAGACACAAGGAAATATTGGGAGACATTGGATATGTCTATTACTTTGATTGTGGTGATGGTATCATGGATGTTTGCATATGTCCAAACCCATCACATTGTATACATTAAGTGCGTGCAGTTCACTGTATATTATACCTCAGTAGAGCTGTTTTTTTTTAAAGAAGTATTAGGAGTTTTTTTGTTTTTGTTTTTGTTTTTGTTTTTTATTACTGATTGAATTTCATTGCTAATAACTGGCATATTAAAATTTTCTATTTCTTTGCAATTCAGTTTTGGAAGGTTATATGTTTCTAGGAATTTGTCTATCTCTTCTAATTTGTCCAATTTGTTGGCATATGGATTTTCATAATATTATCTTTGAATCCTTTGTATTTTTGTGGTGTCAGTTATTTCTCTTCCTTAATTTCTTTTTTTTAATTTATTTATTTATGGGGTACCTGAGGGGCTCAGTCGGTTAAGCATCCTACTGTTGAAATTGGCTCAGGTCATGATCTCACAGATCTGTTCATGAGATCGAGCCTAACGTTGGGCTATGTGCTGGCAGTGGGGAGCCTGCTTAGAATTTCTCTCTCTCTCTCTCCCTCCCTCCCTCCCTCCCTCCCCTGTTCATGCATACCCATGCTCTGTCTGTCTCTCAAAAAAAATTTTTACTTTGAAAGAGGGAGCAGGGGGAGTTTCAGAGATAGAGGGAGAAAGAGAGAAAATCCCAAGCAGAATCCGAGTTCAGCATAGAGCCCAACACGGGGCTCAAATTCACAAACCATGAGATCATAACCTGAGCCGAAATCAAAAGTCAGAGGCTTAATCCACTGTGCCACCCAGGCACCCACTCCACCTTCATTTCTGATTTCATTTATTTGAGTCCTCTCTCTTCTGCTTCTAAATGGTCTGGGTAAAGGTTTATCAATTTTGTTGATCTTTTCACAAAATCAGCTCCTGGTTTCATTGGTCTAATTTTTTTTTTTTTAATTCTCTATTCCACTTATATCTGTCTAATCTTTATTATTTCCTTCCATCTACCATCTTTGGCATTTGTTCTTTGACTAGCTCTTTTAGGAGTAAGGTTAGGATGTTTATTTGAGTTTTGGTTTTGTTTTTCTTTTTCTTTTTGCTTCTTTAGGTAGCCTTGTTTAGTATAATCTTCCCCTATAGAATAGCTTTTGCTGCACCCCAAAGATTTTTGGACTATTATGTTTTCATTTTCATTTGTCTCCATGTATTTTTTGATTTTCTCTTTGATTTCTTGGCTGACCCATTCATTGTTTAATAACATGTTATTAAGTCTCCATATATTTGTAGCCTTTCAAGATTTTTTCTTGTGATTGATTTCTACTTTTACATTGTTGTGTCAGAAAAGATGTGTGCTATGATTTTAATCTCTTGGAATTTATTGAGACCTGTTTTGTGACCTATTATGTGATCTATTCTGGAGGATGTTTTCTGTACACTTGAAAAGAATACATATTCTGCTGTTTTTGGATGGAATATTCTGAATATATCTGTTAGGTTCATCTGGTCCAATATGTCATTCAAAGGCACTGTTTCCTTGTTGATTTTCTGCCTGAATGATCTATTGATGTAAGTTGGTTGTTAAAGTTTCCTACTATTATTGTATTACTCTCAATTTCTTCCTTTATGTCTATTAATAATTGCTTTATGTATTTATGTGTTCCTACGTTGGGTGCTTAAATATTTACAATTGTTTTACCCTCTTGTTGGACTGTTCCCTTTAGCGTTATGTAGTGCCCTTCTTTGTCTCCTGTTATAGTCTTCGTTTTAAAGTCTATTTGTCCTATGTAAGTATTGCTACCCCGTCTTTCTTTCACTTCCATTTGCATGATAAATGTTTTTCTACTTCTTCACTTTTAATCTGCATGTATCTTTACATCTGATGTGAGTCTCTTGTAAGCAGTATATAGATGAGTCTTGCTTTTTTATCCATTTAGTCACCTTTACATTCAAAGTAATTATTGATAGGTATGTACTAATTGTCATTTTGTTACTTGTTTTATAGTTGTTTTTGTAATTCTTCTCTGTTCCTTTCTTTTCTTGCTCTCTTCAACAGCTTTCTTTAGTGATACAATTGTATTCCTTTCTCTACTTTTTGTATATCTATTATGGGTTTTTTCTTAGTGGTTACCAGTAAGCTCAAATAATAACATTTTTTTTTGCATATAACACTCTATGTTAATTTGATGGCTACTTAAGTTTGAACCCATTCTAAAAAGCACTAAAATTTTCCTTCCTCCACCCAAGTTTTACAGGTATGCAGTCTTACCCTAGACCTTTTTGTTTTGTGAGTCCCTTAACTGATTTTTACAGATAGAATTGATTTTATAGCTTTTGTACTTTAACCTCTGAACTGATTTATAAGTGAATACTCTACAACTCCTATTGTGTTTGTGTTCGCCTATAAAATTATTTCCTTTCATTATGTTCTTACTCCTAATTATAGCTTTTTCTTTCCACTCAAACAATTCCCTTTAACATTTCTTGTAAGGCTGGTTGAGTGGTGATGAATTCTTTTAACTTCTGTTACCTGGGAAACTCTTTATCTATCCTTCTATTCTGAATGATAGCCTTATTGAATACAGTATTCATGGCTGCAGATTTATTCCTTTCAGTGCTTTGAATACATCATGCCACTCTCTTCTGGCCTGCAGAGTTTCTTCTTAAAAATCAGTTGATAGCCTTATGGGTTACCCTTGTAGATAACAGCTTTTTTTTTCTTTTGCTGCTTTTAAAATTATCTCTTTATTACTACTTTTTGCCATCTTATTATGTGTCTTGGTATGGACCTCCTTGGGTTGATTTTGTTGGGGCTCTCTGTGTCTTCTGGATCTGGATATCTGTTTCCTTCCCTAGATTTGGGAAGTTTTCACCTATTATTTCTTCAGATAAATTTTCTGTACCCTTTTCTCTCTATCCTCCTGGAATCCCTACAGTGTAAATATTATCACACTTGATGCTTGGTCTATTCTCATTTCACATAATTTTTGTTTTTACTTTCACCTGCTCAGCCTGATTGCTTTCAATTGCTCTGTCTTCTAGGTCGCTTTCAATTGCTATGTCCTCTAGGTCACTGATCCATTCTTTTCCTTCCTCTAGTCTATTATTTATTCCATCTGGTGAATTTTTTTTATGTTTATTTACTTATCTTGAGAGAGAGAGAACACACACAATTTGGTGGGGGAAGGGAGAAAGGGAGAGAGAGAGAATCGCAAGCAGTATCCACACTGTCAGCACAGGGCCTGATGAGGGGCTTGAACCCACAAGTCATGTGATCATGACCTGCGTCAAAGTCTCGCACTTAACCAACTGAGGCATCCAGGTACACCCTGGTGCATTTAAAAAAAAATTTTTTTTTTAACGTTTGTTTATTTTTGAGACAGAGAGAGACAGAGCATGAACAGGGGAGGGGCAGAGAGAGAGGGAGACAGAATCTGAAACAGGCTCCAGGCTCCGAGCAGTCAGCACAGAGCCCGACGCGGGGCTTGAACTCACAGACCGCGAGATCATGACCTGAGCCAAAGTCAGACACTTAACCAACTGAGCCGCCCAGGTGCCTCACCCTGGTGCATTTTTAAGATCACTTATTGAGTTCTTCATATCTGATTGTATTTTTTTTTCTGTGTTTTCTCCTTAAGTGTCTTCAGTGATGTCCTCCACTCTTTTCCCTAATGCAGTATTTTTTTGATTACTTTAAGTTCTCTATCAGGCATATTGCTTGTTTCTATCAGGCTATGTTTCTATCGGGCATATCGCTTATCTCACTTAGGTCACTTGCTGTGATTTTGTTCTTGTTCTGGTCTTTCATTTGGGACATATTCTTCTCATTTTGTCTAGATCTTTGCATCTGTTTCTCTGTGTTAGGAAAGTCAACTACATCTCCTGCTCTTGAAAGTAGTGCCTTATGAAGACGAGGTCCTGTAGCACCCTGCAGTGCAGTGTCCCCTGTTCACCAGAACCAGCACTTCGGGGGTGATTCCTATGTGAGTTGCATGTGCCCTGCTGTTGTGGCTGAGCCACTTTTTCCATTAGTCCAGTCCTCTGCAATGCCTCTTTTTCTCTGTTGTGGGCAGTGCTTGGTCCCTTTTGTGTTGGTGGGCCAGTATTGGGCTGCCTTGGTCTTGAGTTGTGTCAGACCAGGCATTTGCCAGAGATGCAGTAGCACCTGACTGCAGGATTTGTCTCCTGAGAAGCTTTTGTTGGTAGGTGAGGCCTGTAGCAGAGCAGCTGTCTGTCCCCTGTCCACTGCTGGGGCCACAATTGGAGTGGTGTGTGTGATTTTCCATCCCTGTCCCTGGGACTGGAGTCCCTTCGGAGTAGTGCTGGCCCCTGTCAAGGCTGCTTGCGCACTGCCAGGCTTATGGCACCTCTTTGGATGGGTCCCAGTCAAGAGCATGTTGGGGGGTGGTCAGGTCTGCCAAGAGCAAGGATCTGCAAAATGCATGGTGGTGGGGTGGTTCTGTTAGTAAGGTTTGCACTTGTTCTCTGGGGGAGGGGACCTAAATTTGCTAGGACTAAGTCCAGCCTAGCTAGAGGGGCAGATCTGCTAAAGTGTGGGGTGGGGGTGTAGGGTGTGTGGTGTTAGCAAGTAGCAGGTGTCTGGGCCTCGCTGGTTCCTTTAGGTGGCTGGGCGTTTATGCTGGTGGATGGGGGTGGGAAATGATGCCCACCAACTCCTTTGTTTCTGGAGAAGTCTCTCATGGATCTCTGCCCCTTCAGCACACTCATGAGATTAGTAAAGAAATCTCCCTTCTGTATGCCGCTCACATTTTCCCTACTGCTACTTCTGTGCTGTATCTCCGTGGCCTGCTTCTATGCCTCCTGGATCTGGATGTCTGTTTCCTTCCCCAGATTTGGGAATTTGTCAGCTATTATTTGTTCAAATAAATTTCTGCCTTCTATTGTCTCTCTTCTCTTTTGAAGATCTCTGTAATACAAAACAAAAGTCTAAGACCACATGACTTTACAAGTAAATTCTAACAAACATTTAAAGAGTTAATGCCTATTCTTCTTAAACTATCCCCCCCCCAAAAAAAAGAAGGAAAGAAAGAAAGAAGAAGAAGAGAAAGGAGAGCTTCGAAATTCGTTCTTTGAGACAAGCATTGCCCTGATACCAAAACTAGATAAAGACACCATGAAAAAAAAAATTATAGGTCAATATCCCTGATTAACATAGATGCAAAATTCTCAACAAAATATTAGTACACTGAATCAATAATACATTAAAAAATCATTCACCATGATAAAGGGGGATTTATTCCAGGGATACCACAGTGGTTCAGTATTTGCAAGCCAGTCACTGTGTAGACCACATCAAAAAGAGAAAGGATATAAACCTTATGATCATTTCAGTAGATGTAGAAAAAGCATTTGATAATGTACAACATCCATTCATGATGAAACCTTCAACAAAGTAGATTTAGAGCAAACATACCTCAACATAATAAAAGCCATTTATGAAAAACCCATAGCTAACATCATTCTCAATAATGAAAAACCGGTAACTTTTCTCATAAGGTCAGGAACAAGTCAGGGATGTCCACTCTCACTAGTTTTATTCAACATAGTACTGGAAGTCCTAGCCATAGCAATCAGACAAGAGAAGGACATGAAAGTCAGGGGGCGCCTGGGTGGTGCAGTCGGTTAAGCATCCGACTTCAGCCAGGTCACGATCTCACAGTCTGTGAGTTCGAGCCCCGCGTCAGGCTCTGGGCTGATGGCTCAGAGCCTGGAGCCTGTTTCCGATTCTGTGTCTCCCTTTCTCTCTGCCCCTCCCCCGTTCATGCTCTGTCTCTCTCTGTCCCAAAAATAAATAAGCGTTGAAAAAAAAAAAAAAAAAAAACAAGTAAAGAAGTAAAACTGTCACTATTTGCAGATGACATGATATTATATATAGAAAATTCTAGGAGTGCCTGGGTGGCTCAGTTGGTTAAGCGTCCTACTTTATTAGCTCAGGTCATGATCTGACATTTCATGGGTTTGAGCCCGGTGTAGGGCTCTGTACTAACAGCTCAGAGCCTGGAGCCTGCTTCGGATTCTGTGTCTCCCTCTCTGTCTCTGCTCCCCCCGCCCTTGTGTTCTGTCTCTCTCCCCCTCTCTCTCTCTCAAAACATTAAAAAAAAAAAAATTGTAAAGACTCCACCAAAAAAACTCTTTGGTAAATGAATTCAGTAAAGTTGCAGGATACAAAATTAACATACAGAAACCTGTTGAATCTCTATACACTAATAATGAAACAGCAGAAAGAGAAATTAAGAAAACAATCCTATTTACAATTGTACCTGAAGCATGACTGACACTGTTTCTGTTGACATTTACATTGGGTCATACACAGACCCTGAAATCTGTTACTGGATTCTCTGTCTACCTTAGCATTCTAGATTCTACACTGAGAAGCTTAAAAAAATAAAATTAGAATAAAGAGGGAAAACAACGAGAATTGCAAAAAGTGGTAACTCATAGACTGTCAAAGGGACTATAAAAAATAAGACACAGTGTTCAAAAATTCATATAATCATGTGGTCTTTATATAAGTATGTGAATACATGAGTTATTGACATAAGTAGGACTCAACTAGGTAAGATATACAAAAAGTGATGCTTTAAGCAGTAATTCCCAAATATGTGGCAAATTCCCTTTTTGTGGACCACCCTCCTTCAATAGTATAATTGAGTTATAGCTGAAGTGAATCAGATTTTTATGTTGGTTCCTCATTAGACAACCTTGGGCACATTTTTTAACCTCTTTGAGACTCAATTTCAGTATCTTTAAAATGACACTAAAATATGAATTACTGGTTTAAAAAATTTAATAAAATACCATGTATAACATATGTATATCTACATTTAAATATGTAACATAGGCTTGATGTTCAATCGATGAAAGCTAAAATTGTAGTTTTAAGCAAAAGGTTAAAAAGAAAGATAAAGATTCCATTTTGAGCTAAGTCTGATTACAAATGCCAACTCCTGGACTTTTCATCTTTCCCATTACTAATTGAATGAGTCCAGATTTGATTGCTATATGGTGACCAACATTCAAAATGAACATTTTGAAGTATAGTAAGAAATAAAGCCCCTTCTATGCTTAAGCTTACATCCCTACATACATCATCACACAGTCAAATGTAAGCAGTTTATAATGATAAATGTGGGTGGAATTATCAGTGACAGCGTTTCTTTTTTTCCCTAAAGAAAACAAGGCTTGCACATTCAATCCCATCACAGACAGAAAGCTGACAACATCTAAGGCTAATTAAATACTTGTTTAACATAGTTTTCTTTAACCAATATCTCATTGCTATGATCTTAATTCTATTCCCTGAAGTCATGAGGCACTTTCTTGAGTCTCTCTCCTCTCCTACCTTGCCATGTAAGAGTGGGAATAGCATGTGCAAAGATGTCTATCTGATGTCAATAATTTCATTTTAATGAGAAGTTTCTTGTCTTCCCATTTTTATTTGACAGGTGTGACTGTATATTGCTGGAATTGAAATTGACCTTTACTTGTTTTTTCTTTTATTAATAAAGATATTTATGGGAACAGAGTATAAAGGATTTTATACATAGTAAAAACAAGGCATCACATCAATTAACTACTTGGACAAAGCGTCCATTTATTATACAAATTAAAATTCAGTGCAGGAGGCACATTTATTCTATTTATTGGGAGCTTTGTGCCAATGAGAGGAAAAACAAATCATCCTCCACAATAAATAGAAGTTTGACTTCTTGAAAAGTTAACATCTCAAGTGACAAAGAGGTACTTACATTTTACTGCCCAGAACAAATACAGCAACCCCACTATATAGCTTCATGTTTTACTCTGCTAGACAAATAAACCTGGGGCTTCTTCACAGATCCTAAATCTCTCATAGTAATATGTTTTCTTTCAAATGCATGGTATCGATATCTTTTAAACAGTCATTGTTTTCTACTTTTGTCTGCAAGATATACCTCCCTCGGTTAAGGGTATCGCGGTCTTCTCTTTTCTCTCAATATCCCAAAGTCTCTTTTTCCATGTTCACTGACAAAATTCTTTGAGAGGATTTTAGGTTTTGCTCATGTGTAACTTTCAAGTTTGCAGTGTTAGGGATTATAGACATCATGGTCATCCAGTGGTTGACTGGTATGTATTCCCCATATTTCTTCCTGAAATACTGTTCTTATGGAGGACGAAGACCTTTTAAAAAATTCTCACTCATGGTCTTATTTCACTCAACATAAATCATATCCCAAGTGTTATCCAAATATTATTAAATCCTACAGTAAACATAACAAGGTGTGTTATGATACTATCAATTTTTAAAATGAGAAAACTAAGATTTAGGAAAGATAAATAGTTTACCAAATATGACACAAATAAGTGATAAAACTAGAGCTTTAATGAAGCTCTGATTCTTAGAAAACATGGTGGTTCTCCCTCTTTATCAAAATATTCACTACTTAGAGTAGAGAGCCCAGAAATACAACCACACTCATATGGTCAACTAATCTTTGACAAAGGAGACAAGAATATGCAATAGGAAAAAGACAGTCTCTTCAACAAATGGTGTCGAAAAACTGAACAGCTATATGCAAAAGAATGAAATCGGGCCACTTTCTAACACCAGACACAAAAATAAACTCAAAATGGATTAAAGATCCAAATGTGAGGCCTGAAGCCATAAAAATCCTACAAAAGAGTACAGGCAATAATTTCTTTGACATTGGCCACAGCAACATTTTTCTAGGTGGGTCCCCTGTGGCAATGGAAACAAAAGCAAAAATAAACTATTGGGACTGCATCAAAATAAAAAGCCTTTGTAAGGCAGAGGAAACAATCAGCAAAACTAAAAGACAACCTACTGAATGAGAGAAGATATTTGCAAATAACATATCTGATAAGGGGTTGGTATCCAAAATGTATAAAGAAATTATACAACTCAACAAAAAAATAAATACTCCAATTTAAAAAAAATCTCAAATTCACATGGTTCAAATTTGCATGAAGTGCTGTTGGACTGTTTAAGAAGCACTTTTACTTCAGTAGAATCATAGAGCAAAGCTACTCACAGGAAAGAAGGCAAATGGAAGCTACATGTCTAGTTACAGATGCCAGGCTTGTTCAGATTAGGAATAAATGGGTCTTAGCCATGAAAAAAAAAAAAGGACAGGACACATGAATAGACACATCTCCGAAGAAGACATACAGATGGTGAACAGACACATGAAAAAATGCTCAACATCACTAATCATTGGGGAAATGCAAATCTAAACCACAATAAGATATCATGCCACACCTGTCATAATGGCTAAAATTTAAAAAAAAATTAAAAACAAACAAACAAACCTGAGAAACAACTTGGGAGCAAGGGTGTAGAGAAAAGAAACCCTTGCACACTACTGGTGGGAATGCAAACTGGTGCAGTCACTGTGGAAAATAGTATTGGTGTTCCTCAAAAAATTAACAAAAGAACTACCATATGATCCAGTAATCCACAACTGGGTAATTACCAAAAAATCCAAAACACGAATTCAAAAAGATATATACACCCTATGTTTATTGCAGCATTACTTACAATAGCCAAATTATGGAAGCAGCCTAAGTGTCCATTGATAGATGAATGGGTAAAGAAGATGTGGCATATATACAGCAGAATATTACTCAGCCATAAAAAAGAATAAAATCTTGCCATTTGCAACAGCCTCGATGGACCTAGAGTGTATAATGCTAAGTAAAATAAGTCAGAGAAAGACAAACACCATATGATTTCACTCATGTGTGGAATTGAAGAAGCAAAACAAATGAGTAAAGAAATAAGACAAACCAAGAAATAGATTCTTACCTACAGAGAGCAAACAGATGTTTACCTGAGGGGAGGTGTGTGGGGGAATGGGGTGAAGTAGGTGAAGAGGGTTAAGAGTACACTTATGATGAGCACTGAGTAATGTATAGAATTGTTGAATCACTATATTGTACACCTGAGACTAATATAACACTATATATTATACTGGAAATAAAATTTTAAGAAATAATAAACACATAAGTGTCAAACAGGAAAAGTACCCACTATTTATTTGTAAGACATAGAGAAAATATTATCTTCCAAGCAACTGGTGTGAAAGGGCCTTTTTGGCAGAGAAAATGACTTTGATAACTCTGTCGAAGGACAAAAAACTGCAAGAATTTTAAAGCAGAAGAAAAAAGCCATCAACCTCAATAAAGAAAAGGCAGGGCAAGCTAAAAAGCTGAGCAATGCTCAAGGGTGTTGGGGGTGGGAAGGAAGCTCCTGGCTGACAGAAGGACTGAACAGGGGTTTTGAGGGAAATATGAAGGACTCCTGAGTTTTTGGTGGTGTGTGTATACTTTATATCATCTTTAGTAAGTCTGCAGTGATTATTAGAGTGTACTCTGATGAAGAGAATTTTTTTATGAAAGCATGTGGAGAGCCGCCAAGTCCTGTGCAAGCATGGAATAGGACAACAGATGCTGTCCACGGGGGCAGCCAACTAGTGGGTAAGGTATCCACTGCAGAAAGATGCTGAAAAGAAGCTAAAAGAGGAAAAGCATAACTTCTCCCACTGATGGCTTAAAAGGTAGTTGGAAATTGGAATGAAGTTTAGCATAAGCATTTAATACTTTAGCTGGATTGGCTAGTTATATTACTAAAGGAGATGGATCTCTCAGGATACTTGAAGTGAATTAAAACCATGTCAATAATACTTAAATAGCATTTATAACATTTAAAAAATTTTAAATACTTTAAATGATTATAGTAAGAAGAAAGATGTATAGTTATGTATTTAGAAAAGATTTAAACATTGTTTATATGGGGGCACCTGGGTGGCTCAGTCGGTTAAGCATCTGACTTCGGCTCAGGTTGTGATCTCATGGTTCATGGGTTTGAGCCCCCGTTGAGTTCTCTGTTGACACCTCAGAGCCTGGAGACTGCTCCAGATTCTGTGTCTTCTCCTCTCTCTACGTCTCCCTGCTCATGCTCTGTCTCTCTCTCTCTCTATCTCAAAAATAAATAAAAATAAAAAAATTGTTTCTATATTGTCCTTATATTACCAGAAACTGAAATACATGTGGATCCCATTGATTTGGGGACATAAGATTTGTTTTCCTATGAGAATAGCATCAGCTAGGATTGTTACACAAGGCCAAAATGGCCAAAATTTTACCATAAGAGTGTAACAGAAATCTCAAGTGACGTCCAACTCGAATTCTCTTTTACTTAAATAGATTTATTCTGTTCTCAGATTCAATGCTAGCAAATGCCTGAACACCTGCTATCTGTAGCTTACTCTGTTAGACACCACAGGAACAAAGGAGGTAAATGGGAAAGCTCTTCATTCTACAAGTTGCCACAAAAGAAGCAAGGCTCCTGAAAGTGCTTCCTGGAGTCATCTAAATGCAGAGTGTCTTCAATCCGAGCCCTCCTTGATACCATTCAAAGAATAGGTATGACGTGCGTCAGACCTGCCGTCTGCCTAGATATAAAGAATCTAGGGGCGCCTGGGTGGCGCAGTCGGTTAAGCGTCCGACTTCAGCCAGGTCACGATCTCGCGGTCCGGGAGTTCGAGCCCCGCGTCAGGCTCTGGGCTGATGGCTCGGAGCCTGGAGCCTGTTTCCGATTCTGTGTCTCCCTCTCTCTCTGCCCCTCCCCCGTTCATGCTCTGTCTCTCTCTGTCCCAGAAATAAATAAATGTTGAAAAAAAAAATTAAAAAAAAAAAAGAATCTAAACAAAAAGCAGGAATCTAAAGAAAAACTAAAAACACAAAGTAATTGTGACAGGGGGCTGACTTTTTTTTAAAGCCAATATGCTCTAACATTTACCAAGGTAATAGGAGTATTTTTGTGTTATTGTTGTGCTCTTTTATATTCTGTCATGAGAACACTTTTTCAGGGAATTATATCTAAAAATATATGATTATATTTTTCTTTATCACTCTAATGGCACATTTTGCACCAAAACAGAATATTTTTCCAAAAAAAAGTAATAATAGATAATAATTTCCTTTGACAAGGACTATAATGAGAGCATAAAATGGAAGGGGGGAATATACATTTATTCTTGTGACAGATATTTCAATGCACAGAAAATTGTGGACCATTAATCTATTTGTATGTCAGGCTGCGGTTGGACTATCATGGAGCTCAGAGCGTGCCATATCCTCTATCAGTTTCTCTCTCTAGGAGGAAAATTATTTATCTGGTAGGATATGGAAGAATACAAATTGAAAGTGCACACGTAGCCTGCCGAACTTAGATGAAGACACATTTCTCTCAGCAATTCTGGAAGCACCCATTTTCAAGCATCATATGACACAATTACCATAATTAATTAGCTTTATGGGACTGTGCTCAGCAGTCACCTGCTTTCAGAAGGAAATTAAAGTCAATGTTTCTGATAAGTTAAAGAATCATTATGAAAGTGGCTGAAATTATAAACCCTAGTGTTCTGATCATGTCAGGTTTTCCACAAAGAGGGAAAGAAATAAATATTTCTAGGAGTCACTGAACTTTCTATGGAAAAAAAAAAGTTAAATGAACTGTGTAAGTACTTACCAGTCAACAAGATGACCGCAGATCAAGGATAACAATGTAGTTGAGGTCAGAACTTCCCTCAAACCTTTATGTGTATGCATTTTCTATTTTTGTCATCACATTAATAGTAGATCTCTTTCCTATATCAGATAGAAAAGAACTCTAGAACAACGTAAATAGATTAGATCTCATTTTTACTAACCTGTATGTTTCCGAGTAACTTTAAATTTTGAAAAAAAAAATATTTAAACTGAGCCAACTGGGTGGCTCAGTTGGTTGAGCGTCTGACTTTGGCTCAGGTCATGATCTCGCTGTCCATGAGTTCAAGCCCTGTGTCAGGCTCTGTGCTGACAGCTCAGAGCCTGGAGCCTGTTTCAGATTCTGTGTCTCCCTCTCTCTCTGCCCCACTCCCACTCATGCTCTGTCTCTCTCTCTGTCTCTCTCTCTCTCTCTGCCAAAGATAAATAGACATTAAAAAATTAAGAAAAAAATAAACCTACTTGATTAGACTTGTTTTGATATAAGGCAGAATCTTGACGGGGGGGCGGGGGGGGAACAATATGTTTCAGGATTGAGTATAGCTATAGATAAGTAAAGGCATTTGCTTAAAAGAGTAACAATGTTGCACATTGTCTGAGTTCAGGAAGGAGAGACACTAACCAGGACTAACCAGGAACTGGGGTGGTTAGGGTTTGTGTTATACTCTGTCACATGTGCCATGTTGAGCTTACCATATTTAGAAGATTGAATTGGTGGCCCCCTAGAAATTGTTAATGTTAGTTTATCCACAAATAGGAACTTTGCCGATATGATCTAGAGATGTGGTCATCTTGAATTACTGGATGGGCCTGAGATAATGATAAATGTCCTTACAGTAGAGAAAAGGAGAATGCAAAGACAGCAGAGAGAAGGTGGCAGTGTGAACACAGAAGCAGAGATTGGGCGGTGGCTGGGTGGCTCAGTTGGTTAAGCATCTGACTTAGGTTCAGGTCATGATCTCATGGTTCGTGAGTTCGAGCCCCGTCGGGCTCTGTGCTGACACCTCAGAGCCTAGAGCCTGCTTCAGATTCTGTTTCCCTCTCTCTCTGCCCCTCCCCCCACTTGTGTGTGCGCTCTCTCTCTCTCTCTTTCAAAAATAAAATAAACATTAAAAAATTGTTTTAAAAAAAAGCAGAGATTGAAATAACATAGCTACAAGCTAAGGAAGGGTAAGGATTGCCAGCAGCTCCCAGCAGAAGGGCATGGATTGGGTTCTGTCCAGAGCCGTGGGTCAGAGTACAGGCCTGCTGACACCTTGATTTCAGACTTCTGGCCTCTAGAATTGTGAGAGAGTACATCTGTGTTGCTTTAAGCCTCTCAGTTTATGGTGATTTGTTACGGCAGCCCTAGGAAAGTAACACACTATACCATACCCAAGATGAAATGGTAATTAACATGCAAAAGGATAAAGGAAAGAGGGACATTCCCATTTCCTTAACCATCCGAAACTGTTTGGGAAGAGTTAGGTGTGAAATATGCAGACATATCAGAAGCCTGGCCAAGAGAGAGGAAGGGGAAGCCTGCTTCTGGCAAGATGAAGGAGATGCTCCAGATGGGAATGGCCCACGGTGAGATGGTCTCCTTTATATACCTACTAAATACAACATCTGATGAGAAAAACAAGCTCCGCTCTGGTTCATAAAAATAATACAATTAAAGAAAACCAATCTGGTGAGAAGGCAGGCACAGCAGCGGGAGGCTGGGCAGACTTGAGTAGAGGAAATCTGTTGGCAGAAAACCTGGAAGATTCCTGGGGAAGACCAGAGGAAGGGAAAAGAGGCAGATGCCGGCAAATTTCATTTGTGGTTGGAGCCAACACTGTTGAACCATTGACTATCAATTTAGTCCCCATGCAGTGTGAACAGCATAGACCTGGGGTCATCTGACTGAGGAGTCTGAGAGGACCTGATGGAATGTACGAACTGCACCACCTTCTGTTTTTTAATATAGCTCCTTCCAGAACTCTTGATGAATTCTTTAGAACTCTGGTTTATTGTAGAAGAATGTGAAAGTCCTTGAGAAGGCAAAATGGTTTCAGTTTTCCTAAATATTTGTGTGCTATTTCAACAGCTTGGCTGACAGGGGTAAATAGTAAGATATAGTGTTTTAAATTCTTTGCACAATGTTCAGCCTGGTTTAACAGTTGACAGCCACTCTAATATATCAGGAAGATTACGCTGTGTGAAATATTCTTTCATTTGATAATGACAATTTCATTGCTATTTTATAGTGTAGGTGCCATGGCGGTGGGGGGGGGGGGGAGTCACGGTGATGAATTGACATCATTTAGATCTTCCTAATATAATAATTTTCCAGGAATCCTAAAACCTGTGCCCCAATTCATATCAGGTTTTAGCTACAGGACTCTGACTAATCCTCTGGCTACAGTTTTCTGCCTGTAAGTCAGCAGGACGCATAGAAAGGGGAGAGAACATTCAGTGAGATATAGTGAGTAAAATGAAATATTTTGGCGTAGTGACAGGTCTCAAGTCAACTTTATCTTCACTTGCTGTGTAATGTAAGAGAAGCTTTTAACCTGCACAGGGCCTCAGTGTCTATGTCAGTCAGGAACGATAATCTGTGCCCATAATTAATTTATCCATTTGTCTGTCAATAGGCATTTCAGTAGCTTCCAGTTTTGGAATACCATGAATAACACTGCAATAAAATCCATATATATTATTTTCAGTGGATATACATACTGTTTCTGCTAAGCATTTACTTAGGAGAAGAATTACTGGAGTGTATTTTACATGCATATTTGTGCTTTGAAGATTCTGCTAAACAGTTTTCTGAAGTTGATATATAAAGTTTACTCTTCATTACAGGAGAGTTCTCATAGGTCCACATCCTCACTAACACACGGTGTTGAACATTATCACATCACAACTACTGATTTTCTCCCTGAAATCTCCTTCTTCCGTGGTCTTGCACATTATAGTAAATGACATAGCTGCATTCTACACCTATGTGCCTGCATTGATTTCTCTCTGTAAATCCAATGAAGCACAAGGCCTTATAATTCTATTTCTAAACATTTTTCTAATGTGTTGGCTTCCCTCTCTCTTCATTGCCAACTTCCTTGCCTGAACAAACACTATTTCTCACTTGGTCTACTGCAATAGCTCCCTATCTATCATAGGTCCTTATTTTCCCTACTTCTCTTGTTCCCTCTGGGGGAACATTCATTCATTTGGTCGCCAATGAGATGTTCTCTAAAGTAAACGGGATTCTTTTATATCTCTGTTTAAAAACTCTTCATGTAAAATATTCTATAATTATAATGTTTTCAAGATTCATTCTTTAGAACACAATTCCTTTTTATGACTCAATAATATTCCATTGTGTAGATATACCAGATTTTGTTCATCCATTCATCTGTTGATGGGCATTTAGGTTTACATATTTTGGATATTATAAATAGAGGTGGTTATGAACATTTGTGTGCATTATGCTAAGTGAAAGAAGCCAGACACAAAAGACCATGCACTGTATGATTCCATTTATATAAGATATCCAGAATAGTTAAATCTATTGAGAAGGAAAGTAGGTTAATAGGTTCCAGGGGCCTGGAGGATGAGGAACAGAGAATGACTGCTTAATGTGTATGAGGTTTCCATTCCAAGTGATGAAAAATTCTGAAACTAGGTAGTGGGATAGTTGCTGCACAACATAGGGAATGCACATAAACTACTGAATTATACACTTTAAAATAGTTTAAAATGGTGGATTTCATGTTACATACATTTTTCCACAATGAATTCAGTTGTAGTGCTGGTTGAAGAACTCCATAATTGTACTGAAAACCATTGAACTGTGCACTTTTAATGCATGGAGTTTATAATGTGTCAATTATACCTCAATAACATTTTAAAATAATAGGAGAGGTCATCTAGAGGCCGTGACTGCCAGTTGACTTGTGAGTTGGACCCTGGCAATCAGAGGCTCCTCACTTGTCCTTGGAATGTGGCCTCTACTTGTTTTTTCCACTCCCCAAGGCTGCTCCAAGGACACAGCCTGGAGATGGTGATGTGGTGCTAAGACCATCTGGACTGAATACATAACTGAACCCAGTTGAGGCCTCTATATGAATTTTTACGGTTTAGTGGGCAAGTGTGGAGATCTATTTGTCTTGCAGTTGCACAAGACAAGTCCTGTAAGTAAGTTCCAGTGCTTTTTAAGCCTGCCATCTACCAATGTAGAGTGATCTGCCTCTTTCTTCAGTCTCTCCTTGACCTCCATGTATGGGGACTGGTTTCAGATTGCACCCGCAATGCCCCCAAGCAGCTTGCGAACCAATGAAGCCTGTCATGTAATATGCATTTTACTCCAACCAACTTCCAAATTTCTCCTCTTGGAAAATCTGATTCCTTTTGAGCTGTCATTGTCATATGGAGCCATTCTCTTCAAATTAAGTAACATTTAGCCATTTGTATCTTCTTTTAGTTCCTAAAGCACACCATTGTTTCCTTAACTCAGGCCCTTTGTATTTGCCATTCACTCTGCATGGAATACCGTCCTTTTATTCTCCCCCATTGCTGAATTCTCATCCTTTAAGTTTTACTTTAAATCTTATTTCCATAGACAGACTTCCCCTTGCCCTATACAAGTAGCCCTCAGGTTCTGCCTTCTGTGCTCACAGTCATTCAGTGTATTCTATCCTGACTCCTAGTTCATCACTTTTATACTTCATTCCCAGTTTGTAACAACTGATTTATTTGTTTACACGTTTAACGTCCATTGCTACCCCCACTAGAATGTAAGCCCGTTGCTACCCCCGACAGTATCTGGCAGATGGTCAGTGCTTGGAAAACTTGTATTGAACAAATATTAAATTATTAATGCATGTCTCTCAGTGGTCTACATTGGAAGTTCACATTTCTATAGATCCTCTGAATAAAGGCACTGGAGACCCTTATGTGGAGAATTCTTATTCTGCCTGATCCATATGCAACTCCAGCAATTTTTTTGAATAGATGAATGAGTGAATACATTAACATTGAAAAGTAAGCTGAGTCTCTTAGATTCTTAAATGTAAAGGATTTCTTATCTAAAGAGTAATATACTTTTTATTTTAGTTTAGTTGCCTTAATATTTGAAAATTTTATTCTATGTACATATTCACTATGTATTATATATAATCATATACATAATCAGTCTATTTTCAATCTGAATCAAGTTCCACGTGGCCAAGCTTTGGAATTACTTAAATTATGGAGACAAAGTAAATTTCAATTTTGCTATTTTGACAATTAGACTAATTTACAGTTAGACTAGTGATAATTTGTCTAATTGTAAAAATGGATAAATATAAAGATAAATGTACCATAATCACTATCAGCCACTTTCTAGGTGTGTGGCAGATGCCTTAGTCTTTCTGTGACTCACTGTTTTCATCTCTTTAAAGCAAAGACTGGGTGAAACTGAATGTTACAGCCTCTTTGAGTTCCACTATGAAGACTTTTTCATACAGAAATTCTTTATCCAGATCTGCTGACTGGTTGTCATTCACTCTATTTCATTCTGCCACTTCCATAAAAATAAATTTCAACATGAGCCACCAGACCAGATTTCAATTCTATTGGGAGTTACACTTTTGTTTATACAATTCTTTATTTATTACTAGTTAAAATTATTTTTAAAAAGTCATATACCAAGTCAGAATTATATCTTAATATAGATGGTTGTCTAGCAGCCTCTGCCATTTCATTTTGCAAGGAGATACAGTTCAAATTGAGCCTGGGAATTTATACACACCGGTAATTAGTTGAGCCTTGTAAATTGCAGACTTTCTCTCCTTGTAACGCATCTCAGAGATTTTGTGTCAAGACATGAAACAATATAATATGTCAAGATTTGGGAAAGTATATGCCAAACTGTGATGGCTTAGTTGAAAACACAGCTGGTGGGGGGGCAGGGGGGAGAAGCAGGAAAATTGTAGGATGCAAGGAACACATTTAGTGCATTTGGAATGCCTCTAAAGAGATGCATAGAGTCTGCAGATTCTCTTTACTGTAAGGAAAGTTTAAGATGAAGCAGCCTAGGCATATTTGGTGGTATTGTACCCTTTTACTTTGAGAACTAATTAATGACAGAAAAAAAAAGAAAGAAAAAGGAGAACTTGGAAGTGACAAATCAGATGTGAGTAAATTATCCCGAATAGATTGAAACTATTGACCAAAAGTATTCGCATAGATGCTACACCTCAGATAGGCATTGCCTTTTTTTCCCTTTCTAAGCCTTAGTATTCTAGCCATCCTGCCTTTTGAGAATACTTTTGGTCTCAGTCGGCAGAGTTCCTGTTTTTCTCCAAACAGAGCATTACTTGTGTAAAGCCTGTGAAGCCAAGTGAAACTTGGTTGTCTGTTTCATGCTTGTGAGACATTCACCTATGTCTCCACTGCAAGCTCTCTGTGGGCAAAGATAGGCTTACAGTTCTTCTGTGTGCCTGTGACACAGTGGTGGTAGCCAAGTGCAAAGACGAGGCCTTACTGCCTCTAGTCTGGTTAACTCAATCCCACAAGTATTTATTCTGTTCCCAACACAGGCCAATACGAAAATTAGGCATAGCCACAGATGCTTCTGTCTCAAAACGGTACCTCAGTGCTCTTCCACATGGAAAACACTTGCCCATTTTTAATTTTTTTTTTCAACGTTTATTTATTTTTGGGACAGAGAGAGACAGAGCATGAACGGGGGAGGGGCAGAGAGAGAGGGAGACACAGAATCGGAAACAGGCTCCAGGCTCTGAGCCATCAGCCCAGAGCCTGACGCGGGGCTCGAACTCACGGACCACGAGATCGTGACCTGGCTGAAGTCGGACGCTTAACCGACTGCGCCACCCAGGCGCCCCTATTTTTAAATCTTGTCATATAAAGTGGGAACATTAGGTTTTGAAGATAGATGAAGCAGTGCTGGAATTCATCTGTGAGAGACAGCCAGGTCCTGTTATAACTTCTTGGAGAGGAGTCATAATAGGGTGATCTGGGGTGGGGCAGGGGCAGGGGCAGGGCTTTAACGAAATGAAAACCTATCTGAGACTCAGGGAGAACTGAAAAATCAGTGGCATACTTTAGTGTCGTCCTTAATGAGGACATAGATTTTATTACAACACGCTAAAAGCCATAGTAACAAAAACTGTATTCCTAGTCCATTAATGATGAAAGCTAAGCAAAGTTGAGAAATCTTTATCCTGGGTAGGCAGAAAGTAAAAATATTGATCATTGGGGCACCTGGGTGGCGTAGTCGGTTAAGCGTCCGACTTCAGCCAGGTCACGATCTCGCGGTCTGTGAGTTCGAGCCCCGCGTCAGGCTCTGGGCTGATGGCTCAGGGCCTGGAGCCTGTTTCCGATTCTGTGTCTCCCTCTCTCTCTGCCCCTCCCCCGTTCATGCTCTGTCTCTCTCTGTCCCAAAAATAAATAAACGTTGAAAAAAAAAATTAAAAAAAAAAATATTGATCATTATTATATTTTGGATCCTGTGTAAAGCACATCACATAAACATTGTCATTTTGCTCCTGTAACACACTTAAGAGTTATAAGCTTTATTGCCTCATTTTACCTAAGGTGGAGCTTGGTAAAGACATGAAGTGGCTGTTTGAATTTCACGGAACTAAAAAGAAGCTGAGCCCTCAGCAAATGATGTTCTGTGGGACCTTCTCTCCAGCTCCCTTTGCTATCACGTACAGTAGTTTGGAACGGAGTGGTGTGTGTTAATACTCCTGCAACAAATTGTTAAATATAGCTTAGAAAAATGTATATTATTTCACATTTTTAGCGAGTGTGCTTATTGAAATGTTAACAGTCGCTGCATAAAAATGGCGAATGCCATTATGTTTTCCTCCAGCAGAAAAACAATGAAGAAAAACTATACAATTTAATTTTACATTTGAAGTAAAGGCTAATCACAGTAGCCCATAAAGTTATTCTCTGGAAAGTTGTTCTGTAAAACAAATGTTACTGATTTTAATTAGAGTACATGTATGCACAATTTCACATTTAATGCTGAAACGGGAAATTAAAGAATTCAATCTCATTGGCCTTAAGTCAATTCAGAATGAAAAAATAACTTCTCACTTCAGAGCTGAAGCAATAAACACAGCTTTAAAGTTCTGTCTTTGAATATCAGGCTAGTCATTTTTTTAAAAAATCATTTAGAAGTTTCCATTTTTAACCAAGGTACCTCTTCTCTATACTCCTTCCCCCCTGCCATTACGTTTCCTGCCAGGAAGCAATGCCAATGTGAAAATTAAAAAAAAAAAAAAAGTTTTCAAAGGGTCGAACACAAAGGCAATAAGAGGAAAGAAACTCTCTAGAGATTTTCCTTGTAAAGATGTTTTTGAGTAATTTTAATTTCTCAACAGCTCCATTGCCTCACTTGTAATGCATAGTGCATTTACCTAGAATTCTTTTCTCTCTAGTAACCACTGTAGAGCACACTCCTGCTTCACTTTCATCAGCAATGGATCGGGTTACCTAGGAGAACTGCTTGTACCCAAATGACCTAAAATAAAATGTAGCGGAAATAATAATTAAAAGTTAGTGAAGGATTCCAATGACCAGGTCTTTCATTTTGGTATATGTTGGATAAACGGATCCATTAAAGAACAGAAAGAAGCCATAGCACCTCTTTGCGGAGAAACATTTAATTAGTCTGCACGGCCTGCAAGGAAAAGGACTCTATTTAGAGCCCTCTGTTACTCATACTGAACCCGCTACTCTGTGGGGTTTGTACACCCACAGTTGACAAGCGAGGACTAAAGACTGGGCAAGAGTGGGTCAGGAGTGTTAATGGTGGACCACAGGTCCAAGGGTTTTTTTGTTATTGTTGTGTTGTCTGTTGGTTTGCTTGTTTTTCAAACTAGAGGCTGAACACAGGACAAAGAAAGTTGTGAAGCAACCTTCCTCAGAAGGCTGTGGGGTGGAAACCCAGGAGGAGAGGGTGAACAAATGAAAGTACTCATGAGCTTGAAAATGAAGCTGAGGTCGGAAACCGATTGCTAAGTAGTCAATTGGTATATCAAATGTTAGGATTTAGAACAGGAATTAAACTTGTTTTGCATTTCGTAATTCTGTTTTCTCTCTCTCATTCATGAAAGATACTGTCCACTGATGATACAGTTATCCTTCACGGAAGTCGGAGACTGCAACACACCTCTCTGCTGTGAACGCCAATGGCATAGACTTGCCAAGAAAATGGAAACTGAGCTAGTAGAGCTAGAAAGGGGGAGGCGGATAAAACAAAGCACTTAAAAGTGGAGGCTGGCAGCCTGAGTACTGAAAACTCATACGTGTTCTTTTGTTCTGAGGGGCAAGATTGCTTATGGTTAAGAAACCAGACTCCAGAGCCAGACTGGGTTTGCATCACACCGCTGCCACCAACCACCTGTGTGACTTTGCCGTAATTACACCTCTGTGCCGAAAATGAGATGATAATACAAGTTGTATTATTGTAGTCCATGGTGTGGATGTGGAATAAACCTACAGCAAGGGAAAGGCACTATCAATGGCTGAGTTGGTTCAGATCTGAAGAAGAAGAGGAAGCTTTAGCCCTAGCCAGAAATTAAGTCTTAAAGTAAAAAAAAGGGTCAAATTGTTTCCAGCTTCATTAACCTCCCTTTCTTTTTCAAACCTCTCCTCTCATAGATAGCTTTTTATAGAATCCCTCACATGCCTTTAAGTATTTTCTCAGATGGTGTGATGGTTAGTGTTATGTGTCCACGTGGTTGGGCTGTTAATACCCAGGTATTTAATCAAACACCGTTGCAGGTCTTTCTGTGAAGGTGTGTTTAAATGTGGCTAATATCTACAATCTGTTGACTGAAGATGAAAAAACTTAGGCCTGGTTTCCAGATGGTTCTATATGGCATCGAGGGCTGTGAGAAATGATCTCACTGGATGGTCAGATACTTGAACACAATTAGAAAATTCTGACAAGGAAGCCTGGTCGGGGAAGGGGATTGTGTGGTTATACATGTTTCTGAATGAGCAGAAAATGTGAAGATACCCGTTCCAACAATCTATGTGTCTATCTCTCCACTGATTCTGTGCACTCTTGATTACTTTAGCTTTTTCTTCATAAGTCTTGAAATAGGTTGGACTAATTTCTCCTGCTTTATTCTTTTTACACATTGTTTTAGTTGTTTTTGTTCCTTTGCCTTTCCATATAAATCTTAGAATAATTATGTTTATAACTATAAAAATCTTCCTGAGATCTGGGGGTGCTCAGTTGGTTGAGCACCCAACTCTTGATTTCAGCTCAGGTCACAATCTCATGGTTCATGGGATCAAGCCCCACATGGGGCTCCGGGCTGACAGACAGAGTGGAGCCTCCTTGGGATTCTCTCTCTCCTCTCTTTCTGCCCTCCGCGTGCCCCCCTCGACTCGTGCACATGCATTCTCTCTCTCTCTCTCTCTCTCTCTCTCTCTCTCTCTCAAAATAAATAAATAAACTTAAAAAAAATCTTACTAAGGTTTTGATAGGAATTGTGCTAAACCTGTATGTCAGTTTGGGGGGAATAAAAAAATTTTTGTATATTTTCTTCATTTCTTAAGATCTTCATCTATTTTTTTAATTGTCCAAATATAGATCATATACACATTTTGTTAGACTTATGTCTAAGCATTTCATTACATTTTATTATTTTTTAAAGATTTTTTTTTCAAATTTCAGTTGTTCATTACTGGTATATAGGGAAGCAATTGACTTTTTAAAAAAAGTTTTTATTTAAATTCCAGTTAGTTAACATACAGTGCAATGTTAGTTTCAGATGTACAATTTAGTGATTTAACACTTCTATACAACACCTTGTGCTCATCTTCTCTGTATTAACCTTGTATTGTATGATCTGACTATAATCACTCTTGGTTTAAAGAGTTTTGTTTTGTTTTTTGATTCATTGGGATTTTCGACATAGGCAAACATGTTATCTGTGAATAACGACAACTTTATATTTTCTTTCCTAATGCAAATAACTTATAATTCCTTTTCTAGTTTTATTGAATTATCTAGGATTTCCAGTACAGTGTTGAATAGGGGTGCCGAGAGACACCACTCTTCCCCAAATCTCAGGGGAAAGCATTCAGTTTTTACCCATTAAAAATGATTTTGCCTGTAGGATTTCTGTGGATGTTCATTATCAAGTTGAGAAAGTTGCCCCTTTACTTGTAGTTTTGTTTTGTATTTTTTTTTTTTATCACGAATGGAAGTTCGGTTTTTTCAGATATATTTCCTTCCTCAATTGATATGATCACTTTTTTTCTTTAGCCTTAATTGATTAATTAATGGATTAATTGATTTTCAAATGTTGAACCAGGCTTGCATGCTTTGAATTATTCTTAGGCTGTCAATTTGCTAATATTTTGTTGAGGATGTTTGCAGTTCTGTTCATGACAGATATTGGCCTATAATTATAACCTTGTAATGTTCTTGTATGGTTCTGGCAATAAGGTAATGCTGGCCACATGGAATGAGGTAGAAAGTACTCCCCTTGCTTCTGTGTGTCACTTCTGTCCTAAGTATTTTGCATAATATACCAGTGGAATCATCTGGCTTGGTGATTTTGTTTTGAAATGTTATTAGTTATTGACTCAACAATATAGGACTATTTAGATTATCTATTTCGCCTTGTGTGGGCCTTGTAGTTAACTATATAATTAGATTAGTATCTACCATGTTCATACCTGTTTATTGCATCGGTTCTTTGTTTCTCCTTCTCCTTACACTCCCATCCTTTTATGCTTTGTCTGGTTATAATTGATCATTTTATATGGCTCCACTTTATTTCCTTTCCTAGCATATTAACTATATATTTTTAAAAATTATTTTACTGGTTGCCCTAGAGTTTCCAACACACATTTTTAACTCATCTAAATCTACCTTCAAATAACACCATGCTGCTTCACTTGTGGTGTGGGCACTTCATAGCACATTGTCCCAAATCCTCCTTCCTTATGACCTTTGCTGTCATTCCTTCTACTTACTCACATGCTGTAATCACCCAGCCATACATCAATACTGTTACTACTTTATACAGTTATCTTTTAAGTCCATTAAGAATGAGAAAACTAAAACATTTTATTTGGCCTTTATTTTTTCTCTGACATTTTCTTTTTTAAAAAAAGTTTAACAATTATTCATCTTTGAGAGACAGAGAGAGACAGCGTGAGTGGGGGAGGAGCAGAGAGAAAAGGAGACATAGAATCTGAAGCAGGCTCCAGGCTCTGAGCTGTGTCAGCACAGAGCCTGATGTGGGACTCGAACTCACTGACTGTGAGATCATGACCTGAGCTGAAGTAGGACGCTTAACCCACTGAGCCACCCAGGCACCCTCTTTTTTTTTTTTTTTTTTTTTTTTAATGCAGATCTCAGTTCCTGTTCTATATCTTTTTCTTTTCTGCCTAAAGCATTACTTTTTAACATTTCTTGCAAGGAATTTCTGGTATTGATTAATCCTTCCGGTGTGTGGGTGTGTGTGTGTGGGTATGCACACACATGCACTCACATCAGATAATGACTATGTTTCCTTCACTTTTGAAGGATAATTTTGCTAAATATAGAAGTCCAGGTTTTTGTTTTGTTTTGTTTTGTTTTGTATTTATACTGTTTCTTGTTTTCTGAGAATACTAGTCCTGTGGTTAGCGTCTGTAATTAATTTTGGAAAGCTCTTGGCCATTCATTATTCCTTCAAGTATTGCCACTGCTTGATTCTTTCTTCTTCCCTCCTCATATTTTAATTATGTGTATATTGCACCTTTTGAAATTCTCTCACAGTTCTTGGGAAGTTTCTGTCTATTGAACTATCTTTAAGATATCTCATACTTGTTTCCAGTGGAGCCAATATACTGGTGAGCCCTCAAAGGCATTCTTCAGTGATGTTTCACATTTTTCCCTAACATTTTGATTCTTTATAATTTCTAAATGTATGCTTATATTTTTGAAAGTTATCTACTTTTTTTTTCCTTTAGAGTTCTCAATGGGTTAGTCATAGTTATTTAAAATTTTCTGTCTCATAATTTAAAAATCAGAATCATATCTGAGTGTAGTTCTGATGTTGACTTTATCTTTCATTCCATAGTAGTTTTTTTCCCTTTTTTAAATTATTATTATTTGGCATGCTTTGTAATTTTTTGTTGTAAGTCAGACATCTTGTATGGAGCAATAGGAACTGGGATAAACAGGCTTTAGGGTGAGGCTACATTAATCTGGGTAAATATTGAGCTGCGTTTAATATTTTACGTAGTTATAGGTGCCAGAAGTTTCAAATTCTTCTGATATCTTGGTTTTTATGTCTGCCATTGACTTTGGGATTTCTAAGAATGCCTCCTCAGATAGTCTGTGTCTTGCAGCTCTTTTGGCTATAAAGTAGTGTTATACTGGAGTCATGTTGGTTTGGAGGTAATGTGTATGCATGCACGCGCATGGCAGGCTGAGTGTTCTCTACTCTTAATGAACTCTTAGTTTTTCAGGTCTGTATCAGGACTGTGACCTCCAGCAGTGGTATAGCTTCCTCCACTGCCTTAATTAGAAAGGAAAGGTACAGGGACTGGCAGGGATGGGTACAGGGAGGTGGGGGTGGTTCTTTCTCACCTAGGAGAAGACTCTGATAAAGGCTTTGTTATGGAGAATGCTCTGGGCATTTTAAAAGTTCTGGCTCTCCCTCAGCCAGGGCCAAGAAGGTATCTTTCTACCATCTGCATCATAAAAACCTGGTGGGATCCATGGATGAGGACCAACGAAGTATAGGGGCCCATAAGATAGCACCTCTGGAGTTTCTCACTCCCACTAGACCACTCTCAACCTCCAGCAGTCATTCAAAATTACAAGGTTTTTTACAAGTTTTTCTCTCTAGCAGCTCCTGTTCCAGTTAAGCAGATCTTGGGTATGACTGGATTCACCTATCTCTCTCTAGATTTCAGAGTGGAAGTTTGCTCTGCAAATTCAGTTCTCTGATTGATCCAGGAAAGCTCCTTATGCTTCAAATTTGTCTGCTGTTTTCTTAGAAAAATGGTAGTAACAACTTCTAAAGTCTTTACCTATCAGAGCTAAGATTGAAAGACTCCTCATTTTCTATCAGTAATTCAACAGTACGTTTTCTATCATAAAACAAAGTATAAAAATTTAAAACTGATAAGAGCAGAAGGATTGCCACCCATCTACTTGAAGGGATGAAAGGAAGAAGATCCTACAAAGTTTTATAGTGAAGCTTTTTAATAGGAGCCATGATTTTCCATGGAGGGCGAAGCCCAAGTGATACAACCCAGTAAGAAAGTTAGGTAAATAAAAACTCTCATTCGCTGTAGTTTCCCATTAGCTACTTTTTATTGTCAGACAGTAAACTGGAGAAAGGCAAAGAATGGTCTAGGAAATGGAAGGTATCCAGCGTGTTATCATTATTACCAACCCCATTTGGTATTAGTGGCAGTAATCATCTATAGCAAGGTGATGATGACGGGAACAGTCTTCAGGAGGAAATCCCTGGCCATGGCAGGGAATTCTCAGAAGAGAGGAATCTCTGTATGCTGAAGACTACCTTGTTCGTGTCCAGGAAATGTTCAGAGTTCTGAAGAAGTGAAGAGATGATAACTAGATTGGAGAAGAAAGACAAATCTGGGAGATAGATTCCAATACCAAACCCTTGCAAGCAGGAACATGCTTGAGTTCTTCCATTTGCAGGGGATTTGTGCTTGTAGTTGTTCCTCTCTTTGCAGTGCCTTCACATAATATCTCCTGTGCTACCTTTTCCCCATACTTTGTGGTTTCTTTGAGATACTATTTTTTTCCTCTAAGAATTATTTCTAATAGAAATTACTCTCTTATTTTCTGAATTTCCAAGGCATACTTTGATTCTCTCATGTACATCCCAGTACATTCCACTAGATATTATTGGATTTTATGTGTGGTTTTCTTCATTCATGAATATATTAAGAAATCAATAATTAAAGTCAAGGCATGGAAAAGTGAAACCACATAAAACATTAATATCAAATGATAAAAATTTGGCATAGTTTGTGGTAGAAGACGAAAATCACAAAAATTAATAATGGCCTATTAACAAAAGGCCATGATAGACATACAAAGCCAAAGAGTTTAGATTTTTTTCTGCAATCTTAAGTGTCTCTAAAATAAAAACTAACTGTATGTGCTAATTTGACCTAATAGATTCTGTAGCAACAGAGACTATATATTGTTTGTCTTCATTCTTATGTTTCTCAAAATATTCTGTATACTGATAAATTACTGTTAGATTGATAAATATGCGAAACATTTTCCATGTGAAAACAAAACTGAAACCCTGAAGACTAAATGGGTTGTCCATGCTAACATAGCTAGATGGTGGTAGAAATCATGCTCTCATTCCTGTGTTACAATATGATGTGGTTTCCCCATGCTCTTCCTGTCTCTGTTCTGTATCCATGTTTGGGCCTATGGTATCATCAACTAGTATAATTTCACAGTACAATGCTTAACACCTGCTTTCTGCTAGATGATGCACGTTAGCATATTTTCCCTGCCATATGAGTCACAAGTGATTAAGATGATGATAATCTTCATAAATGAAGGGAACAAAGCATTAGTTCTCCCTATTTACATTCAATGATAAGTCCTGGAACATTCCCTCTAGTACACATTCATGAAAGAGGAAACTGTAAATTACCCCCCCCCCCAATAACAAAATATAGTAAAAGAGTGAAATGTTACTTGGTAATCTGGAATAGATGAAGGATAAATTTAGAGTTAGGAGAGTAATGTAAGGCCTGTACTTAGAAATTTTGTGTCTGGAACCTTAGTAATATGGCTCTCTCAGGTATAATTTTAATACTTTAGAGGTTTCCAAACTTCCTCTGTTCAAGGTAACTTTAGTATCTCAGTAATTTTTCATAGGGTCCCTAGGCCAAAAGAAATACTAAGAGCACTTAGGCCAAACAACTTAATAAGTATTTATGCCCTAAGAAATTAGCAGACTTTTGAAAAAAATAATACAAATAAAATAGAAGACATTAACCACAATTAAATAAATACTATTAGCTAACTAAAGGCATATATGTGCCTGTTTATCACTGTACAACCTCTCAAGCCTCAGAATCAGATTAGCTAAAGTCACCCCCATTTCCTGTTCCTGGTTAATTTCTCATGCAGTACTTGCTTATTATCACAGTCACCAACAAAACTTGGTTTTGAAAACTATGACATAATTGAAGTGTATGCAACACTATCTAATATAAACCCTTCATTATTTAAAATTAGTAGTTTAGTGGGTGCTGTCAAATGCCTAGTATCACTATGCTTTCCATGCAAGTTTAACATTTTAGCATCCTTTAGCATCCCTCTGAGTTCACCATGCTATCCTAGGGAAACTTGTCACGTATCTTGGAAACTCTAAGCTTGGATTATTGTAGAATTTATCATTTATTGCAGAATTTCCTATAGAAACAAAACCAGTTTGGGTTTTTGTTTGTTTGTTTTTTGTTTTTTTTTTTTCTTATCTAGAGGTTAGGATTATATTCTAAAGTAATAAAGCCATGCATATGGAATCTATGCATCACTTTTCCATATAGAAAAGCACCCTAATTGTCAGGTGATATAAAGTTTGCTAGGCAAGAACTTGGGGAAAATGTGTTATATTTTATGTTAATAACTTAACTGTAAATATTTGGAGAAATATTGGTGAAAATTGTTGGTGCTTCTATAGCTCAATTTTTATCTTCCATTGGTAAGACAGAGAAAGTTATTTCTGCTTACCACCAGAAAGTGTCATTTCTTAATGTTTTTGTTTTGGGTTTTTTTTTTTTTTTTGTTTCTTTTTTGTTTTTGTTTTTGTTTTTATGCTAGAGAGAGAGAGAGTACAAGCAGGAGAAAGGGGCAGGGGGAGAGTGAGAAAGAGAGAGAGAGAGAGAGAGAGAGAGAGAGAGAGAGAATGAATCTTAAGCAGGCTCCATGCTGAGTATGGAGCCCAACATAGGACTCAGTCCCATGACCCTAGGATCATGACCTGAACTGAAATCAAGAGTCATATGTGATTCTATATGCTGTGTATTATAGAAGATAAATTAATGTATATCAAATAAATATCTTGCTCCTACTCCTCCCTTGATCAATTTCTCAATAGACTTTTAGAACTTATTTTATTCACTTAAAATTTTTAAATTTTAATTAAATAAATTTGATGCCTAAATACATGTTTATTCTAAAATTTAATAGAAAAATAGAAAGAAGAGGATATATATAGACATAAGAAAAAGATTTATTGGGGGATTTAAATACTGATATATATTTTTGAAACTCCCTCCAGAAAGGGAACACCAATGTATTCTTTCTCCAAAGGTAAATGAAAGTATGTATTTTTCTACCTCATTACTGTCACTGAGGTTTATATGTTACAAAGAACATTATCCTTTCCCTATGTGAATTTGCGTTTCACTGCATTACTAATGAGAGTAAACTTGCAATATGTTTATTAGCCTTTTATGCTTTTTCTTGAATTAATGCAAATTTTCTGCCATTACAGTGAAAACCAGGGAGTGACAGCTGGAGTACTGTTAGAAACACATGGAGCAAATGGTTATTACTTTAAACTCTAAGATTTAGTTTCTTCAGGGGCACCTGGGTGGCTCAGTCTGTTAAGTGTCTGACCTCAACTCAGGTCATGATCTCCTGGTTTGTGGGTGAGAGCCCCACATCAGGCTGTGCACTGAGAGCACAGACCCTGCTTGGGATTCTCTCTCCCTCCCTCCCTCCCTCTGTCCCTCCCATACTCCTGCTCTCTCTTGATCTCAAAATAAATAAATTGAAGAAAAAAAAAGATTTCATTTCTTCAGCAGAAACAATTGATTCAATCACCCAAATCACTTCAAAGCATTTCCTTTTTTTAAGTTTTATTTATTTATTTTGGGAGAGAGAGAGAAAAAACATAGAGAGAAAGTGCATGTGTGTGCATGTGCATGCATGGGCAGGGGAGGGGCAGAGAGAGAAGGAGAGAGAATCCCAAGCAGGCTCTATGCTGTCAGTGCAGAGCCATCTGTGGGGCTCTATCCCACAAACCAGGAGATCATGACCTGAACTGAAACCAAGAGTCAGATGCTTAACCGACTGAGTCACCCAGGTGCCCCAAATATTTA
Organism: Leopardus geoffroyi; assembly: GCF_018350155.1. Classification (NCBI taxonomy): domain Eukaryota; kingdom Metazoa; phylum Chordata; class Mammalia; order Carnivora; family Felidae; genus Leopardus; species Leopardus geoffroyi. The sequence goes on along the minus strand of NC_059328.1, from coordinate 121,587,465 downwards.
CTGGCTTTTGTGTACCTCTGCTGCTGCTCAGCATCTGTGTTATATTTGTCCATTCTCTGTTCACTGTTGCCATCCTTCTAGATGATCATCTGAGATCTTACCCACTCTTGTCGGATCTCCAGCAACTACACCTTAGCTGAAGATCTCGCATCCTGTTCTACTGAAGAAATTGTAGCAGTTAAAAGGGACCTTCCACAGAATGCATTATTTCAACCCACATAATCGTATTTGTGGTGATCTAAAACTTTCTGGTTCGCAACACATAGAAGGTCCACACTTCCACCCAAAGGCAACACCTTCGGTTGTGCAGTGGATCCTACTCCCACTAGGTTCCTGAAGTGTATCACTCCATCAAGTTTTGCCTTTCTTTCATTTTTAGGCATGCGTGTGATCTTTGTATTCAAAACTGCTGCTTTTGTCCAATCTTAAAGCAACAAAAGTAACCAAATATCCATATCATGTTTCTCCTCTTTATATACAAAGCATCTTTTTTCCCCCTTTACAACAACACTCCTTGGAAGACTCCTCTAAACTCGTTGATTCTAATTCTTCTCTTCATATTGTTCTTTGAGCCCATTCTACTCAGACCTATTGCTCCTGTCACTGTACTCAAATTGCTTCTTCAAGATCAACAGTGAATTCTTATTTACTAAATACACCAGTCACCTTTTATTCTTCATCTTGCTTAATCTATCTGTAGCACTTTCCTCTCCACCCTAGAACACATTTTTAACTTGTATTCCAGACTCTCCTGGATTTCCTTATGTATTCTGACCATTCATATTCAGTTTTCTCATTTCCTGGGCTCAGTTAACCAGCGCTGTCTTGTCCTTGGATTTCTTGTGATTTTTTTTTTTTTTTTTTTGCTGTTTATTTCATTTTGTTTTCTTTTTTATATATATACACACTTACCAAATATCATTCAATCACATTTTGTTAAGTGCAGTTTCTACTCTAAAGACTTTAATATGTGTATCTCTAAAGTGGATTTCATCCTGACCCAAAGACTTATAAAATCCACTTTCTACTTGACATCAGTACCTGGTCTTCTACCAGGCAACTCAAAAGAAACATGCCCCAAGCTGAGCTTTCAGACTCTAACGTCACTGCTACATCCTTTCTTCTTACAGTCTTTGCCATCTCAGTTTAAAGAAACTCCATTCCTTATTTCACAATTCTGTGGAATTGGATCTGTTACCTCCTTTCTTTCTAGAAGCCAAAATATGCCTGATACAACATAAGTTCTCAATATGAGAGATTGAATGAATGAATGGATCTTTTGAAGGATTATAGATCTTATTAAGTATAAATGCCCCTCTTTGTCCTTGTCCTCTTAAATGTATTTAACTGATGTTCCCTCTGCTCTACCAATGATACTAACATACCTGCTTGTGTGTGTGTGTGTGTGTGTGTGTGTGTGTGTGTGTTTACATGACTCTCTTATACACTTTTTTCCTTCTTTACTACCAATATTTATGAGTCATTTTTTAGGTATAACTCCTTTAAATAGGAAACAAGATCACATTTTTAAAGCCCCATCTGAGACTAAGCACTTAAATCATTAATTTTTAGATATTTATTTCATTGTGATTACTGAGATGTTGAAGCTAATTCCTAACAATATATTTTATGTTTTCTACTTTCTCTGCTTTAAAAAAAATGGTATTCTTATATTTTGATTAACTCATGCAGTTTTCTTAGTTCCATTTTTTTCTTTAGTGTTTTAAAAGTTTAACATCTCAATAGTTTGGAGTATTTGCACTTGGAATTTAACATCTGTATTTAACATTTGCTATTTCTATGTAATGCTTTATGTTAATCATTTTCTTTGTATTTTCATCATATAAATCAAGAATCCAGCATTTATTTTATTTTTTTCTTCCTCCTACCTCCTGCCATCTCTTACACCAGTAGGCTGAAAACCTATTCTACATTGAGATCATCAATAAATTAAATTTACTTTAAAGTTGTCATTTTTTAAAATGACTCTTATTTAAGCCTAAGTATAAATTACTTAGTTTAAGTATAAATTACACTGTATAAAGTATACTGTTTTAAGTATAAAACAGTATAAATTATACTGTTTTTATTGTTTTTCACTATTTCTTGTAAAATATTTTCTTTAGAGTCATTGTTCCTTTTTTTCAAAGCATCCTCTAGTAAATTGTCCAGATGGGTGATGGGTAAGAAATGTTTTATATTTGGGCATGCTTTATTTATTTATTTTTTTTAGCTCCCATAGTTCAATGTTAGTTTGATTTAATGCAAAGTTATAGTTAAATCTTTTTATTTCAGAAATATAAAGACATTCCTTCAGAATCTTATATCGAAAGTTATTAATGAGGATTCAGTGACTCTCTGTTGGTTATCAATTTAATAGTGGTTTCTAATCCCATATCATCCCATGGAACTTCCAGTGAAAAACTTTTAAATTCTAAAATTTCATTCGTATATGAAAGGCATGGATTATTTTAAATGTACTTTTCTTATCTCGGCTTAGCAATGAAAATGTAAGGACTTATGTTTCCTCTCCCATTCTAGAGATTTTTTTTTTTCCTTAGAGAGAGAGAGAGAGAGAGAGAGAACGAACATCAGAGCGGGGTAGAGAGGAAGAAGGAGAGAGTATATCTGCAGCAGCTTCCATGCTCAGTGCAGATCTCGATGCTGGACTTGATCCCATGACCCTGGGATCATGATCTGAGTAGAAATCAAGAGTCTGACACACAACCGACTGCACCACCCAGGCATCCCTAATTCAAGAGAATTTTTTAAAGTATTTCTTTGTATATCTTCCTACCTACTCTCCCTATTGTCTGCTGTCCCATTTGTACATAATAGGTACTGCTGGATGATGGAAATGTATCCTCTGTGTGTATTAAATTTAATTTTATTCTTTTTCTTTCTTTCTCTTACAAACACACACACACACACACACACACACACACACACACACACACACGAACACACGCGTGGGATTCCTTGTATAATCTCCCAGCTCATCAACTGACTCTATTTAGCAGGGTCCTTTTTAGCTTATCTTCTGTTGCACCACTCCCCCTTACCCAATTTTGATTTTTATTTTATGACTTTCATATTTTTCACTTCAAAGATGTTCTCTCAGATCCTTTCATATCAATATCTGTATCAATATTTCCATAGTACTTTTTGTCTGACCTCATGTTTTGATCTTAACAACACAAAGTTGATTATATACAATTAATTTTATTCTGTTTCATGTATACATATCCTGTTTGTTCAGTCAGCTTATAAATCATTCAGAGACACTTAATATAATATTGTTCTTTTTGTTTTCACTTTCTTAGTTCTTCTTACTTTAATACAAGATATACATAAGGATTCATTTCTTCAAAAGCAGGAGCCTCCTCCTCTATTTGCTTCCTTGGGTCCTCTATTTGTACTCCTGAACATAAACCTTCCTTCCCCATCCTAGAAGCACATGAATCTCTTATTTTTGTCCTCCCCTCTGAGCTCCTAAACCTCTGGAGGTCTGTCTTGTCTGTTTTGGCCTGAGTTTTCCAGCATCATTCAAATAATTTGAAAGAATTGGAAAGATTGATTACAAATAACATTCAGCACAAGAAATAGTGCTCAGTAAACTCGAAGCCTCACTTGTCCAAATAGGATTTAATTTTCACTCACAGTCATACATTGACAGCAACACTATTTTCCAGGAAGAACAGGGTTATAACACAAGTCAGAATCATTATCTTGGGAGAAAATACAGAGCTTATAGTCTCTAAGGAAACATCTTTGTTACTCAGTTATTTTATTTATATTTTAAAAACTGTTTGTCGAGATAGCATATGACTTATTCATATAAATTGCTCTAACAATAATGAGTATAGCAATTTATATCATTGAAATACCATTGTGAACTAAACAGAACCAGATGATGAGCAATAACTTTTTGTTTTATATATATAAATATATAATAAATATATTATATAAATATAATATAATATATATATTATATTTAAGTATTCTCTAGCCCAATATGGGGCTTGAACTTACAACCTCAAGATCAAGAGTTGCATGCTCTACTGACAACCAACCAGGAACCCCTAATGAGCAATAATTTTAAATATGGACATTCAAAAGAATGTCATTCAGATAGAATCCATTTTGGTAGGATGTCAAAGAGACTGCCAGACCCACAAAGGATGATAAAAAGAACCTGAATTTACCCATTTGTGTTGCAATTATTAAACATTTGTATGCAAGGAGAAGTTAGAGTCTGACAGAGATATTTGATTTTGCAAGATTATTGTATGTCTATCAAATGGCCAAGCACAATCCCAACAGCCAATTTAAATCTGATGGTTGAACTAATCATTCCTAAGTGAAGATTTTATTTTAAGTGTGAAGAGCTAAAAATAGGTTACAACAAAAAGAAAAATAAATTACACAGAATAGCCATTATAGAAATGTGTGTAATTTCTCCCTTTAAAAAATAGCACATTAAAAATTTTTTATAAAGTTTTAAAAAACAGTTAAAATTCATTTTCAATTATTGTTATGCAATGACTTTATCTTTGCCAAATCAACTGAAACATTGTTCAAGTACGAGATTCACAATTAATTATAAAATACAAATTCAGTTTTACTCCTTTGAAGTAACCATTTATTTTTAGAAAGAAGCTTATGGATCTGGAATGTAAAACATGGTAGAAGATGTCAAACAGCTTAAGATTTAGTGCTGGTATCAAAGAGACAAAAGTGAAATTACAATAGTGTTCCTGTGTCATTAGCTATAATCAAAGGTGAAGGTGTATAACAATGGATAGCAAGTATAGTGAATTAGAAACTCCTAAGGATGATACTTAGTATTCTCTTGAACTTTTATGTAGGTATTATAAAATGGAAGAAATCTTACACAAGGAATATATACACATTCTCTTATCTGTAATTCTGAATTTCAATGTCTGAGAAAAAAATTTTTTTTTTCATTTTGTTTGTTTTGTTTTTGTTTGTTTTTATAACCTGCTTGGCAGGGAAGCCTGACCTAAACAGAGGAAGGCAACCTAAAATCGTTATGTATGTCACTTTCTAGCGTGGTCATTCACATGTTCTGTTGAGGAAAGGTCAAATATACCCTTGCCCCTACTGTCAGTGTTACTTGTATATTACGTATCTTTCTAATTCTGAGAAACTTTGAAATTTGAACCATATCCTATCCCAAGTGTTTAAAGAAGGGAGGGTAGATCTATATTCGAGTAATTAATAAGGAGGCAAGTTATCTAAAGCAAAAGTTGTATCACCGTAAATCAAAAGAATATGCTATTTTGAGATGTTAAAAATACAACTATACTTATTTATTCTGTTTATATATCCAATTGAAGTATGTCCTTTTAAAGAAGCCAGTTATTCCAACAGTCTTACCATTGATATCATTAGAAATTTTTGTTGTTTTTTGTTTGCTCATTTGTGTGTTTGATGAGTTTATTTTGCGCCTGGGTGTACTGATGTGATTGTCTTTGATAAGGAGTAATTTCTATCCAGGAAGAGAGGAGGTAAACTGGGAAATTAGCTAAAATATATTTAGATGACATTTCAATGAAAAATGAAAGTTATCAATTTGGCTAATGGTTTTGGAGCTTAAAAAGAGTTAAATAAAGGAAGACATAACACTGATTTTTACATTTAATGTGTAAAATGTTTTTTTTATCTATGTATCATAGCAAAGCTAAAATGTTTCCAAAATGTTTAGTCACTAACTATTGAACTTTATCATGTCATTTCATTGCAAGCATTCATACAGATATGTTTAAATATTTGTTTTTCTAATTGGAAAGTAAGAACCTATATTTGCTGATGTTGAGTAAGAAGCCAGAATTCATTGGTATATTATTTTTATTATTTTGAAAATGATTATTTGCTAACAGTCCTTCTCCATGGTAATTCCAATGACTCTTCATCCTAAATATTTGAAATTCGGGATTAATGCTTTACCTTTTATATAGGCACAATTATATATAATTATATATATTTGTGTGTGTTTAAGATGACATATGCCGGGGTGCCTGGGTGGTGCAGTCGGTTAAGCGTCCGACTTCAGCCAGGTCACGATCTCGCGGTCTGTGAGTTCGAGCCCCGCGTCAGGCTCTGGGCTGATGGCTCAGAGCCTGGAGCCTGTTTCCGATTCTGTGTCTCCCTCTCTCTCTGCCCCTACCCCGTTCATGCTCTGTCTCTCTCTGTCCCAAAAATAAATAAAAATAAACGTTGAAAAAAAAGATGACCTATGCCAATTTCTTTGTTCAGCAATTATTAGATTCTTTTGGTAAACATTTGTCTGTAAACCCTGATGCTTAAATGTAGAAAGAACCACATGCTTCTTGTGGAGAGCATTAGCTCTGTATCTCTTGACTACCATTACTTTTAAGATTTAAAATTAAGTTTCACAATCAAATATTCAGTTTCCATTACTTTGAGTACTCACATATCCACTTTGAATTGTGGGCTTCTGATTACATTATGTCAAATGCTTATGTCCTCATCTTAAAAGTCTAGAACAGTGGTTTTTCAGCAAGAGGCATACAACCCTATTAGGATGCATTTTGAAATCTATCTTGGAGTTTCAGATGTCATAATGACTTGGAAGAACTCTTGACATTTTGTGCAGGGGAAAAAGCAGAGAGAGAGATTTTGCTTTCTCTAGTTCTTGAAAATTCAAAAATGCTGTTTCTATACTGACTATACCACATTGTTTCCATTCACTTCTTCTGGGACTCCCAATTATAGACTTTCTAATTCTATTCTTTTCATCTCTTTCTGTCTCCTTTCTGTTTTCCATCGCCTTTGCCTTGCTACTTTATTTTAGGCAATTTATTTTTCTTTATCTTCCTGTATATTATTTTTCTCTTGAGCAGTGTTTAATCTCGTACTTCCTTTTTAAAATAAATGTGTGTAAATTTATAGGCTTACTGTTTAGTAGTTCCATTTACTTTTTAAAAAATGTTTGTTTGTTTGTTTATTTTTGAGAGAGAGAGAGAGAGAGCGAGCATGCACAAGCAAGGGAAGGGCAGAGAGAGACTAGGAGACCCAGAACCTGAAGCAGGCCCTAGGCTCCAAGCTGTCAGTGCGGAGCCTGACACAGGCTTGAAACCATGAACCATGAGATCATGACCTGAGCTGAACCTTAAGCTGATGCTTAACCAACTGAGCCACCGAGGTGTCCCTATTTGCTCTTATATTTCTGATTCATATATTAAGATCTCTTTTTAAATTGTCCGTTTTTGTGACTTTACCCCTTATGTTTTTAAACATTTCATAAATGCTGTTTTACATTCCTTATCCAACAATTATTATACCTTAAGTCTTTGGTAATCTAAGTTTTATTATTGTTATTATTATTATTATTTTATTATTATTATTAATGTTAACACCTAGTCATGGTGGCTTGTTTTTTTTGTGTGTACTCCTGATCTTTAATTGTGCCTTCATTTTTTTTTTTTTGCTGTTGTTTTAGTTTTTGTGTTAGCATTATCTCTTTGTAACTGTTAGAACTGTTGTAGTTCTGATGCCTAAATGGAAAATTTGAAAAGCATTCCTGCAGACTGGATTTGCTTTTGCTTCTTTCAAGACGTAGCAGGTGGCAGGTAGCACTGATCTGGGACCACGTCAGCTCTCTTACATAGTTTGGATTTTGCTATAGGAGCTTTCTTCTCTCAGTGTTGCTTAAGAATTAGTACTTCCAGAAATATCTATTCTCAGACTAATTTCCCTTAATGTGTAGGTCTTGGCTAATCATTTTTTATTGCAGTACAGCCCTTCCAGTGTTTACCTAAATTATTTCAAATGATCAGTCTCACACAAAGAACATCTCGGGCGTGATGTGATTGTTCTACACTGTCAGAAACTCAGAGACCACGCAGCCACAACGCTGGTAACAGACATTAGATGTTTAAGTACTCCCTTCCATGGTCTCCAGTTCCGTGATTCCTCTCTGAGTGGCCAAAGACGCAAATTATTTTTGCTGTAATTTTAAGAATTCTGTTGGGCTAATAAGCATTATTATAATGCCTCATAAATTATGACTTGGGAAAAGCTTCTTTGAAATAGAGAAAAGTAGTGAAGACAGGAGCTCCTTGAGTTTCTTTTTTAATGAAATTTTAAATGAAAAAAACATTAATTATAAAGGAACTCTAGGCTAAAGTACAGACGCATATATTGTAAAGAAATACTATATAAATCTGCACAGATGGTCTCTCTAAGAACTCTCAAACTGTAAACTGTATTTATATACATCATCTTCAAGAAGGCACTGTGTTCCCTATATCTTAATTTAGTTTATGTTACATTTTCAGCATGTTTCTCACTTGCAGAGGTCTCTGGGGATAATAACTGTATACAGCCATTCAGATTTCATGGTGATCGCAAACTATTTTTCCCATCCCTACTCCACCATATATTATGTTACCTATCTCAAGCTGTAATTAAGATATATAGCATAAAGTATTTCAATTTTATATTTCTACTACTATATCAATATATATCTTCTTAAATATTATTTTCACATCAAGTTTCTAGCTCATATTCTAAGACTAAAGTGGACAAAGGCAGCTAGCCAATATAGGTTTCCACAAATTCACTTTATCTTCATCAGCAGGAATAGCAATGGAAAATAAAAGATGAAATGTTATTCCAAAACCTGAGGGCAATTATAAAATCAACAAAATTTATCAGAATATTTGTGTTTATAGATTTTAAAGACTCTTAATTCACCCTTGCCTATTGGTGAGTGGAATATATCATACTGGAATTACAAGAACCATAATAGGGTAAAAAACGTAGGAACTAATAGGGTAAATTATATTTTTAATTAGGGCTGTACCTGCCTGTTAAAACCATTCTCTAATAAATTAGCATGTTCAATATGCCCATTACAAATGGCATTTGCACTTATACATCATAACGTGAAGTAAAAGTATCTTCATTTTACTCACCATGTGCTTATAGCAAAATGACATGGGACCATGTTATGGACCATTCTGTGTGAGAGTTTCCTTGAAAACTGTTTTATACCTTAGCTTATATAACAAGTATAGCATCCCATAATTAAAGTTTTATTCTTATACTTATTTTTTACCACTAAAATATTTTTTTCATAAAATAAATAAAGGTCCAAAAAATATACAGAAGATATCTAGGCATTTCACTGAAGTAAGTAGACTGTAACCTATTGAATGGTGTATAGTGCACCTAAAATTGCTTGTAATTATTTCTCCTTCCCTTTTTTGTTTGCTAATGTATTTACTGGGGTTGAAATGATATAGTGAGTAGATTATAATATTCATAATTCCTACATCAATTTACTAGTCCCCCTCCACTAATCATCTCATCTTACTGTGTTTCTTGGCTCTAGATATCACTCCCTTAAAACATGTGAAAAAGTAATGTATTATATTATCATAATTACCCCAACTTTAATCATTCTTTCGTTCTGGGAATTTCCTTGTGGGAAAGAATTAGTTGTCATGAAGGAGATGGTATATATAAAAATGTAGGATAATCTGCTCCTACTTTTGAGACTGAAAAATAAGAGAGAATATAGCCCTTTCTTTAGATGATCAGTCTTCGAAGTCTTATGAAATATAAGGCTAAAGTCTTTGGGCTTTAAGTGGAACAGCTAAAATTGGTTATTATTTTTTCAACATAGTTTACTTCATCCCAATCATTAAACACTGTGATAGGCATTGGAAATATATTGATATAGGTAGGTAGGTATAGATAGATATGGATATAGATAGATATATAAATACACACACACACACACATACACATAAACATATATAATCTTCCTTCAGAATTAGAAAGGGGGACTTCTGTGTCCTCTGATATTTGACATTGTTTGGGTTTTGGTAGTTTGTGTCTTTCAAGGAATAAGTCTTATTCATCTCAGTTATCACATTCAGATTTGAGGGCCTGAAACTGTTCATCTTATTCTCTTATTATCATGATAATACCCATGGACTCAGTAGTGATTTTCTGTCTTTCATTTCTGAAATTGGCAATTTGTGTCTTCCCTTTTTTATCTTGGTTACTCTGGCTAGATTTTTATTAATTTTATTGATGTTTTCAAAGAATCAGCCTTTGATTTTATTGATTTTTTTCTATTTCCTGCTTTTCAATCTCATTCATTGGGCTCTAATTTTAATTATTTCTTTTAGTCTTCTAGCTTCAGGATTAAATTATGTTTTTTTTTCCTTCTAGTTCCTTAAGGTAAAAGCATAGAGTGTTTTTTATTAATTTTAGAGTGTTTTTCTTTTCCAATATATGAATTGAATGCTATGATGGAGGGAGCACCCAAGTATATAAACCAATTAATAACAAACACAAAGAAACTTATTGATAATAATACAATAATAGTAGGGGATATTAATACCCCACTTACATCAATGGGCATATCATTTAAGCAGAAAATCAACAAGGAAACAATGGCTTTGAATGACACGCTGGACTGGATGGACTTAACAGACGTATTCAGAACATTTCATCCTAAAGCAGTAGAACATACATTCTTTTCAAGTGCACATGGAGCATTCTCCAGAATAAACCACAAACTGGGTCACAAATCAACCCTCAACAAGTACAAAAAGATTGAAATCAGAAAATGCATATTTTCTGACCACCACACTATGAAACTTGAAGTCAACAACAAGAAAAAAATTGGAAAGATCACAAATACATGGAGGTTAAGAACATCCTACTGAAAAATGGATAGGTTAATTAGTAAATTGAAGAAGAAAAAAATGTGGAAGCAAATGAAAATGAAAACCTGACAGTCCAAAATCTTTGGGATGCAGCAAAATCAGTCCTAAGAGGGAAGTATATTGCAATACAGGCTACCTCAAGAAGCAAGAAGCAAGTCTTAAATACACAACCTAACTTTGCATGTAAAGGAGCTAGAAAAGGAACAGCAAATAAAGTCAAAAGACAGCAGAAGATGGGAAATAATAAAGATTAGAGCAGAAATAAATGATATAAAAACAAACAAAATTGAAACAGTTATCAAAAATATCCCAAAAACACAAGTACAAGGCCAGATAGCTTCCCAGGGGAATTCTACCAGACATTTAAGGAAAAGTTAATACATATTCTTCTCAAACTGTTCCAAAAAAAAAAAAAAATACAAATGGAGAACTGCCAAATTCATTCCACAAGGCCAGCATTACCTCTATTCCCAAGACACAGACCCCACTAAAAAGGAGAATTACGGGCCAACATCCCTAGTGAAGATGGATGCAAAATATCTCAACAAGATACTAGAAAGTCAGTCCACAGTACATTAAAAGAATTATTCACCATGATCAAGTGGGATTTATTTCCGGGCTCTAGGGGTGGTTTAATATTCACAAATCAATCAACATGATACACTACATTAATAAAAGAAAGGATAAGAATCATATGATCCTCTCAATAGATGCAGCAAAAGCATTTGACAAAATACAGCATCCATTCTTAATAAAAACCATCAACAAAGTAGGAATAGATGGAATATACCGCAACATCATAAAGGCCATATACAAAAGACCCACAGCTAGTATCATCCTCAATGGGGAAAGAATGAGAGCTATTCCCCTATGGTCAGGAACAAAACAGGGATGTCCACTCTCACCATTACTATTTAACATAGTCCTGAAAGTCTTCGTCTCAGCAGTCAGACAACAAAAAGAAATAAAAGGCATTTGGCTCAGCAACAAACAAGTCTAACTTTCACTATTTACAGATGATACGATACTCTCTGTAGAAAACCCAAAAGACTCTGCCAAAAAAATTTCTAGAATACATGAATTCTGCAGACTCGCAGAATATAAGATCAATGTATGAAATCTGTTGCATTTCTATACACAAATAGTGAATCAACAGAAAAATATATCAAAGAATCAATTCCATTTACAATTGCACCAAAAACTGTAAGATACCTAGGAATAAACCTTACAAAAGAGATGAAAGATCTGTTCTTTGAAAACTATAGAAAAGTTATGAAATAAATTGAAGAGGAACACAAAAATAAATGGAAAAGCATTCCATTCTCATGGATTGGAAGAAACAAAAATTGTTCAAATATCTATACTACCCAAAGCAATTGACACATTTACTGAAATCCCTATCAAAATACCACCAGCATTTTTCACAGAGCGAGAGCAAACAATTCTAAAATTTATATGGAACCACAAAAGACCCTGAGTAGCCAAAGAAATCGTGAAAAAGAAAAGCAAAGCTGGAGGCATCATGATTCTGGACTTCAAGCTATATTACAAAGCTATAGTCATCAAGACAGTATTGTACTCCCACAAGAACAGACACATAGATCAATGGAACAGAGTAGAAAACCCAGAAATGTCCCCACAACTATATGGTCAACTAATCTTTGACAAAGGAGGAAAGAATATCCAATGGAAAAAAGACAGTCTTTTCAACAAATGGTGTTGGGAAAACTGGACAGCAACATGCAGAAGAATGAAACTGGACTACTCCCTTAAATTCAAAATGGATGAAAGTTCTAAATATGAGGCAGGAAACCATAAAAATCCTAGAGGAGAATACATGCAGCAACCTCTTTGACCTCAGCCATAGTAACTTCTTATTACACATGTCTCTGGAGGCAAAGAAAGCAAAAGCAAAAATGAAGTATTTGGACCTCATCAATATAAAAAGCTTCTACACAGTGAAGGAACCAATCAACAAAAATAAAAGGCAGCCTACAGAATGGGAGAAGATATTTGCAAATGACATATCTGATAAGGGGTTACTATCCAAAATCTATGAAGAACTTATCAAACTCAGCACCCAAAACATAAATAATCCGGTTAAGAAATGGGCAAAAAACATGAATAGACCTTTTCCAAAGAAACATACAAATGGCTAATAGGCATATGAAAAAGATGTTCAGCATCACTCATCATCAGGGAAATACATATCAAAACCACAGTGAGATACCACCTCACCCATGTCAAAATGGCTAAAATTAACAGTATAGGGAACAACAGATGTTGGCAAGAATGAGGAGAAATGGTAACCCTCTTACACCATTGGTGGGAATGCAAACTTGTGCAGCCACTTTGGAGAACAGTATGAAAGTTCCCCAATAAGTTAAAAACAGAACTACTCTATGATCCAGCATTTGTACTACTAGGTATTTACCCAAAGGATACAAAAATACAAAGGGGTATATGCACCCTGATGTTTATAGCAGCATTATCAACAATAGCCAAACCAGATTTCCATCAGGCTGATGAATGCATAAAGAAGATGTGGTGTGTGTGTGTGTGTGTGTGTGTGTGTGTGTGTGTGTGTGTGTGTGTAGAATATGACTCAGCCATCAAAAAGAATGAAATTTTGCCATTTGCGATGATGTGGATGGAGCCAACGGAAATAAATCAGAGAAAGACAAATACCATGTGATTTCACTTTTATGTGGAATTTAAGAAATAAAACAGATGAACATACTGTAGGGAGAGAAAAAGAAGGAGACAAACCACAAGAACATTTAACCATAGAGAAGAAACTAAGGGCTGATAGATGGAGGTGGTTGGGAGATGGGCTAAATGGGTGATGGGTGTTAAGAAGGGCACTTGTGATGAGCACTGGCTGTTATATGTAAGTGATGAATTACTAAATTATACACCTGAAACCAATATTACAATATATGTTAACTAACTCAAAGTTAAATAGAAATTTGAAAAAGAAAAAAAAGGAATGCTAACAAAAGGCTTTTTTCATGGAGAACACTTTGGACGTATTTTGCAGTGGTTATCTTTCCTCTCTCTGTTCCAGAGCCATGAGGGAATCTTTCTCGACTCTTTATCATCAGAACCTAGTAGAGTTCTTAGGGGTAAAATCCACGAAATTGTGAGGGTTGACTATGGCTGCAGGCCCCAGGAGGTTTTTAGCCTCATGTTGGTCCATAGTCTTCTAGCAATTCACTCAGATTAAGGTATGCATCCCTCTAGTTCATGGCTCCAAGTAAGCATATCTTGACTGTAACTCTGGATTCGCCTGCTTCCAGATTTCCCAGTGACAATTTACCATGAGATCTCAGTTTTTTGACTCAACAAAGAAAAGTCATTGATTGTTTTCAATCAGCAGTTTTCTTGTAAGGATGGGAGTGACAGATTCAAAGCTCTTTTACATGTTGTAGCTCCTTCTATTCAATTTTAACCTATTTGTTAATTATTTTGTTAATACCATATTTGTAGGAACACAGTGTATGACCTGTCAATATAGAAACTAGAAAGAAACGTATCCTCCTACAAGGAGATGATACTACTTAATAATTATGAACTGAAAATGGTCTTAATGGGCAATTGATCTTGGAATTAAATACAATCAGATACAAGTAGCCATGTTTTAAGGCTTATTACTCAGAAATTCACTTTTCTGTTCATTAGAGAAAAACTCAAATCACGTCCTTAAAATAGTATTCTGATAAATATCTTAATATTTTAATTTTAAAACCAAACATATACATGTGTGTGGTAATAAATCAAATAATGAAGGAGAGATTTCTTCCCTGTTGGCTCCTTGTCTTCTATTTCACTTCTTAGTTTTACAGCTCTGCTTTATTTTGACTCCCTAATTTCACAAGAGAACGTCAAATGTATCCTCAGTTTGATCAATTGCTAAACATAGCTCTACATTTGAAGGCAATGTAGTCTCACATTGTCTTGAATAGTGTACAAAAGCTCAGCTGAAAGAAACAGAATTTATGAAGGATTTTCTAAAGAGTATCAATTCATCTTTTTGTCTCCATATCTGTAACGTTGATCTCTTGCTTAACCCAAACTATCATGAGTGCAATATGTAAACAATGTTAGATAGGTATCCAGGAGAACTTCTTTCACTGTTTTGTATTTTGGTGAGATGTCATCAACTGTGTTGGGGGTTAGTGACCAGAAATAATACAACAAATCACATGGCTGTGGTCCTAAAATGATGCTTTTGAGGATGACCATTATGCTGCCTAATATCTTCTTCCTGAGGGCCAGATGAGAAATTATTTTTATCAGGACATTTTTTGAATCTCAAAAATTTGGTTTGGCTTCATCATATTTATACAGAGCCTATTCTGATGGCCTTTTCCACCTGGCTCCCATTACTGTGAAGATTGAAGTCAAATTTATACATTTCAAATCTATCAAGTATGTACACTCATAATTTCCAGTTCATTACCAGTCTCAATCAAGTCTTTACCTATTCTGCTGATATTTGCAAGTTTTTAAAATTGTGTTATTTTTAAAAGATATTTTGTCCAGCATTACTTCAAATTATAATCTAAAAAGCAGATAGATGTTCAAAAGTAATTTTAGTACATATCAAGCATGGTAACTACTAAAATCTAAAATAGATGTATGTAATAAATATGGCAGGAGAAAAAAAAAGACAGAAATAATCCCACTTGTTTTAGAGAAAGCCTGGGGAGGGTTTAAGCTGGAGAAGAATCTTAACAAATGAATAGGTTTCAAAGGGCTGAAGAGGAAGGTGGGACATTTCTACCAAGCGTACATTTCCACCAAGGACACAGTGAATGATAAAGGGAAGCACAAGTAAGAAAGTATTTATTAATTTTTTATTATGCCAGAAGCAACTGTGTAAATGGGAGAATAGCCCTGGTACAGCATGAACTGAAAAGGGGTCCATTTCCTTCTGAAGAATCACATCTAGCATAGTTCTCAGCCCACTGTGCTTGGTTGAACAAAAGCTGAATCATAGGAGATTTTGAAACCATTTAGCTTGACATATTGAAACAGCAGTGTGGGACACTTAGTTCCACTCTCTGAAACATAACAAATAGTCATATCTAATGAGAATTGTTGAAGTTTCTTTATTGCTAGTGATAGAAATCTGAAAATGCTCAAATTAAAGTTGGTTTGGGTACTGGTTTCTTGATGTATTGCTAAAGTCCTCTTTTATTTGGTTTTGAACTACTACCAGTTGTGGAGGAAATAGTAAAGAAACAAATTTTTAAAAAAGATAAAAAGCTGATAGCATCTTTAATTAGCTCCTCTTGTATTCTTTCCATAATGTATTATAAAAGCTTGTCCATTGTTAGACAAGATAAAGCTTTAAACACTCAATTCTAGAACATTTTAGCATACAAAAGTGATGAATTCATGACTATTGGGTAATCCTTCCTTTCTAAGATGGAAATATCTTCTAAGACAAGGTTGGCATAGTGTGCAGATAGAGATCAGTACAATTTGAAGAACTGGTCATTTGTCACTTGTCAAGTAATGTACATATTGACATACATTAACTCATGTAATTCTCACCTATAATTCTGAGAGTGTGAAATGAGTAATTCTGATTTATAGGTAGAGAAATGGGTCCCAAGAAGAGAAGTGATTTGTTTGGCATCACACAGCTGGTGGGTGGTAGAACAGTGATTTGAACCTTCTTCAGCTAACTCATTTTCCAAAGAAGTTACACCTGGAACCCAGGATGTTCAATCACATGCCCGTAATGAGTGATAGAGCCAAGCTCAATGCTTTGATCAGATGATTTGCTATCATGGAAGACTTGAGAACAGATTTGAACACAGGATCCATGGGTTTGGTGTCTCTATTATTGTTACTATCTGGAAAGAGAAACTGACTTTAGCTATCTTAAGCAAAAAAAAAAAAAAAAAAAAAACAAATCTTGTTAGAATGAGAAATGACTTGCCAATAACTAGTAGACCATTTTGCATTTGATCTTAAATATTTAATTGACATTAGGCACTCCTGAGTGGCTAAGTCATTTAAGAATCCGGCTGATCTCGCAGTTGGTGAGATCAAACCCTATGTCGATCTACACTGTCAGTACAGAGCCTGCTTGGGATTCTCTCTCTCACCCTCTCTCTCTGACCTTCTCCTACTCCCTCTCTCTCTCTCCCCCACTCTCGCTCTCTTTTAAATAAACATTTAAGAAAAAAATTGATGTTAAAAAAAACCTATTCAAAGTAATTGAAAGGAAGTATGTTTAAACCTAATTGATTAGGGTTCTCTTTCTAATTTGGCTTTCTTTTATTTCTTTCTAGAGTATTCAATTGTTCAGCTATTCTTTATGTGATTGTGTGTGTTTGCCACTTTCTTTTTTACAGTTTTGGAATGTCAGTGGGTTGAGTGGCAGAAAAATTGTGACATAAAAGAGGGTAGAATCATAAACATCTGTTATCAAGTTTTTAATGTAGTATCATACCATTATAATTTTATGTATTCTGAATTAGGTAAGGAAATCATTGTTTCCCTTCCACTTCCTGATGACCTGTCTGAAAAAACTCTTTTCTTCTTTTCTTTTTTTTTTTAATTTATTATTGAGAGACAGAGACAGAGCATGAGCATGGGAGGGGCAGACAGAGAAGGAGACACAGAATCCAAAGCAGGCTCCAGGCTCTGAGCTGTTAGCACAGAGCTCAATGCGGGGCTCAAACTCACAAACTGCGAGATCATGACCTGAGCCGAAGTCAGACACTTAACCGACTGAGCCACCCAGGCACCCCTTATTTTCTTAACATGTAAACATTGCATTTAACATGTAAAACATTTCATTTTCCAAATCCATTTTCCCTCTGAAAAAAAATAGCACACAATATTTACAGTATACAAAAAAATGAAAAATAAACATATAAAAAAAAATACTTGGATCTACCACGTAGCTTAGAACACAGCATTAGCAATAGAGTTGAAACTAGTCCTGGGCATTTCTCTCCTATCTCACATATTCCCCTTCCTCTGGATTCAATTTTGTCCCACATTAGTCCCAAATTTTGTGGTTACTAGGACCATGAATTAATATATACTTTTATGTTGTGTGTGTCTCAATACAATCTATAAAATTGTCCACATTTGTTCTACTAAATGAATCTTCTCATCACAGTGTCTATGAGCACCTATGTACTACCCTCTCTGCTGGAACTTATATTAAAGATTGTGTTGTCAATACGAATAATCTAAAACAAGACCTAGTGAAGATTTTAACTTTCACTATTGATTAGTGGACTCCTGCATCTTTTTTGTTTTTACTAACCATACTTGTTTCTCCTCATCTCAATTGTCTATTCATATTTCTGATATTTTCTAATGTAAATTTTAAAACTGTTTTTATAGAAATCTTTTTAAAAAATTATTTATAGTCATTGTTACTGTATATACTGCAGATCTTTCCCTTGGGCTAAGACTTGTCTTTTCATCTCTCCATGGTGGTTTTAGATAGATAGTTTTCTTGTTATTGTTATTTTGATAATGCATTTTTTTCAGTTTTAATAAAATTAACTATATCAGTCAGTTCTTCTATAGCATATGTTCTTTTGCATCTGTTTTAAAAAGGCTATATCAAAAGATAATGATTATATCTAAAATGTTTTAAAGTATTGCTTTTCATATTTGAGGTTTTCATGCACACAAAATTGATTTGTATGATACTGTGAGATAGTGTGAAGGGGGAAGACTCAATATAGCTTTTTTTTTCCTATGTGAATATCCAATTATTCCAGGATCATTTGTCATAGAGACTATCATTTCTAGAGTAATTGCAACACCACCTCTGTCATGTATCAAGTTCCCTCTCCTGTGTAGGTCTGCTTCAGGACCCCAGTTCTGTTCCACTGGTTGGATTCTTTTCACATACATGTTCATTTTCCTGTCAGATGATTTCTGTTCAGGCATTTATCCTTTCTAATGTTATCCATTTGAACTTCTTACTTTCCTCTATAAATATTTCATATAATTTTTGTACAGTGGGTTTACGTAGTAATCTCCATTTTTATTTTATGATCCTGTTTTCTGTTAGATTTTGCATTTTAATTTTTACTCACACTTTATGAGACCATTGACTCTTTAAATGCTATTTTTATGGGGACAAACCCATAGTGTTCATGAGGATTTAGCTTGTAAATGTTTCCCCCATAACCTGGAACCCATTATTAATTCCAATTATTTAAATTAATTGAATTAAAAATAAAACTAAATTCCTTTTCTATTAAAAACAATTAGCATACTCCAAAGCCTATATTCTCGATTATTTTTGGAAATTAATGGCAATTAGACATGCTGTAAAGTTTAAACATTTACAGTAAATTAGGCAACATCACTGCGGCAAAGGCAGTCTAAGATAAAGTGTTAATTATCTCCAAAGAGATAGAATAGCATTTTTATTTTTTTTATTTATTTTTTTTTTTTAATTTTTTTTTTTCAACGTTTATTTATTTTTGGGACAGAGAGAGACAGAGCATGAACGGGGGAGGGTCAGAGAGAGAGGGAGACACAGAATCGGAAACAGGTCCAGGCTCTGAGCCATCAGCCCAGAGCCCGACGCGGGGCTCGAACTCACGGACCGCGAGATCGTGACCTGGCTGAAGTCGGACGCTTAACCGACTGCGCCACCCAGGCGCCCCTAGAATAGCATTTTTATGATAACGATTTGCATCTGACTAATATAGTTGAATTTTGTATCTCAACCATCTCTTGAATTAAAGAGAAAACTATCATTTAAAAATTATCACGGCCCTACTGGTAATCCTGATAATCTTCCTATCCCCTGAGATATCTCTAAAAACACTGGAAAATAGAACTTTCTTCAAATACATTTCTGTGATGCTACTGAAGCTGATTATAAAAGAAAAAATAGGTTTATAAACTTTTGGTATTTTTGTCCCTATATTATTAATAAGGTATTACTTTTATCTAAAGAGTAAATGCAAGATTATGCAATTCTATAACATCAATGATAATAATTAGTCAAAGACGCTAAACTTGGGGGGCACCTGGATGGCTCAGTCAGAGTATCCAACTCTTGATCTCAGCTCGGGTCTTGATCTCAGAGTTGTGGTTTAAGCCCTGAACATGCTCTTCACGGGCATGAAGACTACTTAAATAAAGTAAGTAAGTAAGTAAGTAAGTAAGTAAGTAAAACAAAGAGGGTATACTTGTAGCTAGAGCTGTGGGGAGTATCATGTTTTTTAGCAATCTCATAACTTCAGTTACCTAGGCAGGCAGAGGATTCAGGTAAGGGAAGTCACAAGTACCCTACAAGTAGGGTATTGATTAGTGGAATATTGACTGCAATAAAAACCAAGAAATCTGGATCCAGACCCTATTATTCTCTGAGTGAGGCAAAATACACTTAATAACTTAGATTGAGTCTTAGTATCCTCTAAGATATAATGAAGACCTATAAATGAATAAAATAATTGTTATGAATGTCAAAATATCTAATATTAACAAATATTTCAAATGTAAACACTGTATGTTTAAAAGTCAATAAATAATAAATATATCAATAAATGCAAATCATGGTAATTAATAATACCAATATATAGTAGTACCTAATCATTATCTGCCAAATGTGGGAATGATGACCAAGGGAACTATGTTTGCTTCAGTAGTCTTTCTCAAAATTCGCTTGAAAACATGAGAAAACATACCTGCAAAGAAGCAAGAAAATTACTTTAGCTGTAAATACCAAGATATTAAGAATACTTACACAGAGGGAGGCATATTATAAGAGACTCCTAAATACAGAGAACAAACTAAAGATTGCCGGAGGGGAAGTGGGTTGGGAGATGGGCTAAATGGGTGATGGACATCTTAAGGAGGGCATTTGGTGGGATGAGCACTGGGCGTTTTTAAAGTTTATTTATTGATTTTTTTTTTTTTTTTAGCAATAGCAGGGGAAGGGAAGAGAGAAAGAGAGAGAGAGAGAGAGAGAGAATCCCAAGCAGATTCTGTGACAACAGTGCAGAGCCAGATGTGGGGCTCAATCTCACGAACCATGAGATCATGACCTGAGCCGAAATACCAAGCACAATGCACTGAACATAGTAACTATTCAATAAGAATAAAAGATACTTTTTTGTTTCTTATATTGCTGTGACCAGCCCTGTTGGTCACTATTTAGTTAAAATTAATAAAAATTAGGGGTGCCTGAGTGGCTCAGTCAGTTGAGCATCCAACTTCGGCTCAGGTCATGATCTCAAGGTTTGTGAGTTTGAGCTCTGCATTGGGCTCTGTGCTGACAGCTCAGAGCCTGGAGCCTGTTTTGGATTCTGTATCTCCCTCTTTCTCTGCCCCTCCCCTGCTCATGCTCTGTCACTCTCTGCCTCTCAAAAATAAATAAACATAATAAAAAAATAAAAATTAAAAAACTAATAAAAATTAAAAACTAGTAAACATAATTTAAATAGATGAACTCTGTGAGAAGTTATGGTTTCCTCGATATTTGCAAAGTCTATTCTTACCTTCCCCTCTATCCCTTTGTTTTTCTTCCTAAGGAACTTGCTTTAGAAAAGTAGAAATCACAAAAGGCCACCAGAGAGTGAAGTTAAAATTAATACCTTCCCCTTATTGAAATCTAAGATATTGTTGTTGGTAATGATTCAATTTATCCTATCCTTCTTAATTTGATTAAACCACTTCCCAGCAAAATGTCTTCCTTTACTGAGCACCCAACTTCACCATGGGGGTGAGACAGAATGAGTGCCGTCCCTCTTTTTCACCAGGTACCAGATACTCAGCAAAGTTCCTCAGGATTTATGAATTCTAGATAAGTAAGCCATAAAAGATGTATTTCCCCTTTGATCCATCTTGAAGAGATTTACTCATTCACTTGTACTCCACATCACAAGAGTTGTGGACTCTATATCTTAATTAACATTTTAAAAACAAAAATAATACGAATTTGGCATTTTCCCATCCTTCTCTGTTTTATAATTGCAGTTCACTTTTTCTTATAACACTCCAGTTCTGCGAATACAGCCAATTTTCTTAAGTGATTAGGTTGTCTATTTTGGGTAAATATGCTACAGTGTGAGAATATGTAAAAGTCTCTGTGTGACTTGATATAAATTGTGTTAATTAAACACACTATTGTTTGAAGCAGTATCTTCTAAAAACAACCACGAGAGATTTGGTTTTCTCCACAGTAATCAGATTCTAGTGCTTGGAAGACTTGAGCCTAATGAGCTCTAGGCACTATCATCAAGTGAAGATTTTAAGTTTCCAGTGACCAGGACCCACTGTGGGGCAGAGATGAGGCCGGAGGTCAATTGCAGTTGTCAGTGCCACTCTACAAAACGGTCATCAGTGGAGATAACGCTGAAGACAGAGCTGAGAAAAGAGAAGTAAATGCTTACCCAGTACATACTGCAAATTACAAGTAAGGCCGTGCACTAGATGAAATACCTGACATCTCTTTTATAAGCAGCTCCTCACTGATATAGGGACACATTTTCCCTAAAGATGGCTAACTTGAACTCAAAGTAACTTAGAGAAGGTGACAGGCTAAAGTTAAAATAGCTGCATTTGAATGCACATTTGTACAACTCTAGAATACCAGCACTTTCGAAGATACCAAGGTCTCCAGTAGGTCAGAAGAAAGGATACAGAAAGCTTATACAACTGGATGGGACTTTCTTATGGAAAACAATACAAAATTATGAACGGTAAATTAAATGTGGGGCCTGGAGAAGGCACCCATGAAAATAAGTAGCTCTGAAGATTCTTCTTCGAAGTATTGTTGCATGCTAAAACACTGCAAATATTTAGTTGCCTAAATTAATTACTATTATCTTTTGCATTTCTGGGGTATCATAGGGTTGGCTAGGAAGTACTTACTTAGCATTCGTTATGTAGTTAGAATTAGGTGCCAGGCAAGGCTGGAGGCATCCAGGCACTTGATTAGCTAAGCAGCCAAGGTGACTCATTCACATAACTGGCAGTTCAGGCTAGCTGACTGTCTACTCAGTGTTTAGCTGGGGCTGCATGTGGCTTGTGCTTCTCATTGTATGGAAGCCGGGACCAGAGGTGTTGTATCACAAGACACAGCTTTCCAACAAGGATGGAGCAGATTTTGCCAATCCTTTCAAAGAGTTTCCCAGAGTTGCAGAGTACTGCTTCTGCTGCGTTCTGCTGGGTAAGCAGTCACCAGGCAAGTCTAGATTAAAGAAAAGGGAAATGAACTCGATCTCCCAATGTGGGGAACATGACAGAATCTGTAGCTATCTCCAGTCCACCTCTGCCAAGCAGATAGAATCCTACCAAAGAGATTTGTAGAGCACTCTAGACTTTCAACACTGGTAAACCTGAACAGACAAGTGAGTTGGTGTAAATACTGAGGTTTAAAATCACCGACGAAGGCAAATAGGAAATCGTATTACTTTCTGCCTTTCTTTTATCCTGATGCTGATGAAAGAAATAGAGAAAAGGATAAGGATGGAAATGTAAGAGGTTAATCTTTGAATGGAACCCCTGAGGAATGAGAGAATATTTTCAGATAGGGGATTCAAGATTTCCCATCACATTTATTTTATATTACATACAAGGAAACTGGCCAGGGTAAAGGAAGTGAATGGCTCAAAATTACACAAGTTAGTGACATATCAAATTAATTGTGGATTACCTAATCTTATAATTAAAGTGTGAAAAATCTTTAACTCTCTTTTTCGTAAGAACTACAGTTTTACTTATGTAAATTTACCCAAATTTAAATTTAACCACATGTAAAAAGTTAAGCCTGTTGAGAATCTAGGCTTTTAGCTCATCTTAAACTGATCATAATGTAAGCTCCCCAATGAAAGAGAACATGTCTGCTTTACTCAAGTTTGAATCACTGGGATTTAGCACCATGCCAGGCATGTGACATATAAGTACTAAATAAATATTGTTAAATATTGTTAAAAGAATAAATTAATAAAAATAAATTTTATGAATAAATTCATAAAAATTAGCTTTTACTATTTTGACTTTCTCAAATGCCTTAAATGATAAGGTAACTGTGTATCCAATATATATCCCAAATTATCAGTTAAGTTGTACTCTATGTATCTGGTTTCCTGTTTCCTACGTTCTTCCCTGGAAGTCTGCTAGTCTTAGAAGAAAGACATGTGAGGCCAAGCCATTTTCCTTGGTTCACATACATGCATTCTGAGGCAGATATGTCCCAGTTGACCTGACACCTGTCAGCATGATAATAACTCTATATTATTGTATGTCACTGTTTTGGGGGGCGCTTTATTATGCAACAGTAGCTGACCAATAAAAATATGGGTTTTTCTTTGTTTTTTGGTTATTTTTATTGGCTTATTTTTAATTTGTTATGTTTTTGGTTTAAAAAAATTAATAAAAAGAAATCATCCAAAAAGTTACCATTGAGTTTTGTTTAACACAGAGAATAAATTAATGGCATTATTCCATGCACCAAAATAAAGGACCCAAGAATGTCTAATAACCCAGGGAGTAGGGAAGATTCTTTTTTTTTCTTAATGTTTTTATTTATTTTTGAGACAGAGAGAGACAGAGCATGTGCAGGGGAGGGGCAGAGGGAGAGGGAGACACAGAATCTGAAGCAGGCTCTGAGCTGTCACCACAAAGCCCAACGCAGGGGTCGAACTCACGGACTGTGAGATCATGACCTGAGCTGAAGTCGGACGCTCAACCAACTGAGCCACCCAGGTGCCCCAGTAGGGAAGATTCTTAAAGCAAGATAGGAAACAGCTAATGACAAATATCCCCCACATTACAATTTATCTTTAATCATTGGAAAATGTCTTAAAGTACTTTCTAGGATAATACAAGTAAATAAACTCATGTATTTAGTCTCTTGTTTCTTGTGCCCCCCTTCCATTTAAAATCTTATTTAAGTGACAGTGGGAACCATTAAGCTAAATGTATAACGAGTCTCAGCGTAGGTATCTGTGTTTTAAAGTTTTTATATCCAAAGAGTTTCAAAAGGTTTAAGTTTTCACTGAAGTGAACTTAGTAGTGATGTAAGGGAATATGCATTCACATAGTCATATTACTGTCAGGCTACTGAGGATAATTGAAGACTGAGGGCATTTTAGGTAAGAACAGAAAACTTAGTTCCAAGTTTCTGTATCCAAACACACATAGTGTCAACAGTTCAGCAGAATTGAGACCAGCATAGTGGCACCAATCCCCCTAATTCTCAAATATAAAAGCATGTCATGTAGCCTTCACAAGTCTTCTCCAGTCCTAGGTGTATACCAGTAACAGGGAAATTCACTGGGGTTTGACGCTTTAGACATTTATGGTTAATAGAGAAAAAAATAGTAATTTTAAGGCAATGTTAGTGGATGGATGTTGATGAGAACAATTAATTCTGTAGATAAAATTAATAAGGGGCTGAGGGTAATAAATCAACCTTAAATGTTACATGGAAAAACCAGAAACGTTTCTTGGCAATATGTAAGGAGACTATCACCTCCTGCAATGAGAAGGCAGGAAAACCTCAGAACCAGTCCCAGGTCATAAACAAAATAGCCATGAAACTCTAGAGAAGGTTGATTTTAGCCCCAGTAGGTCTGCTACCCCAAAATCAAGACTCTACTTGGGAAGAAAGAGAACCCTAGAGCGTAAATGTAGGGACATCTGGGTGATGCACTTAAAAGTCTTGAGTTCCCAAGGCCATCAGTGATGAACCACTGTGCTATCCCCAGACTTGAAGGTGATTAGAGATCTTTCTCAATCTGTCCCGACTGCCTTTTGCCACTACATCATTGAAGCAACATAATGGAGTTATATAAATGCTTGGCCTTGAAAGGAGAAAAAGCACTATATCACTGTATACTGAGTAACCTGTAGAAATAGCCAATATGTACAGGCAAAATTGGGAGTATATTTATGAGAATGAATTTTGAGACTTCTAGATCAAGGAAGTAAAACACAAAATTGGATACGACTGAGTTTGTTCATGTGGATCCCTTTTCCAGTTTATGAGATTTTACCCTCTGCAAAGGACCCTTGGAGACAGCACTAACAAGTGGAAACCAGTGGAACATAGTAAGTGAAATAGAAATACCCCAAACACTGTGACAGATACTACAAGAAGGGATCAGAAGGCTCAGAGAATTAGTTATGCTAGAGTGGATATATTATGCAAGGGTGGGATACCCAGAATATGACTATGCTCCTTGTAAGCAGTCCCTTTACCAAAACAATAAAGAATGTATTGGTAGGAGAGACCCCAGCATCACTGAGAAGCCCCTCTGAAGTCCATAGCTGATAGTAAGAGATGTATTTACATGAATCTAGGCTACAGTACAGCAATGGTAATGTTAGGCTCACGAAAGGATAGAGGCTAAAATAAAGTTGGGCACAATTGCTTATTGTTGTGAAAAAAAAAAGGAAGTCAAAGAGGAAGTCCGGAATCTGACATAGAGTTCATAGTACATGTTTTTCCCCTCAAAGCTGAAAACAAGTAATTCCATCTTCTACCTCTTAATTACTAACACAAAAGCATAGCATCATTTAGGTCTTTCTTGGTCCCAGAGACAGCATATTCCACACCTGGGAATATTTAGTGCCATATAAAGCTCTAGCTTTGTGTAGGGCCCAGAGGAAGTAAGGGCTTTGAAGCAAGTCTGGATTGAGTCCAAAAGGTCTTACCATTTGGGCAGTGGACCCCCTGATATTAGAGATATCTGTGTTTGGAAAAGAAACCATGTAGAGTGTATGGCAAGTACCAAAGGAGAATCACAATGTAGACCTCATTGTCTAGAGAAAGTCTATTCCATTTGAAACAGAAAATTATACCGTTTTTAGAAAACTGCTCTTGGTATGCTGATTGGCACTGGTGGAAACAGATTGCTGCATGATGGGCCACAAATTTACTGTGTAAACAGAACTTCCAGGAGCTGGTTTTTGTCAGACCCACCACATCATACTCTAGGCAGGCCCAGCAGCAATCAGTTTTATTAGATGTAAGTAATATATCGATTACTGAACTAGACTGTTGGACTCAAAAAGCCTACACAGGAAGTGGCCTAGGTCCCCATGATATCTACCAGTTTTGCACCGGATCCTCTCCCTCAGATCACATAAGCAACTGTGTGGAAGATCCCTTTGGATTCATGGAAAAAGAAGGAAAAAATCCAAGATAGCATATGAATGAAGAAGTCAGTAATTCATGTAAGCTGAAAATGGATGGCACTTGTACTATAAACACAACCTGGAAAGACAGTGACAAGGGGTAAAAAGTGCAGAATCCCTAGTGGTTCATCTGGTCATCTACATTTTCCAGAAGGAGATAGGCCTTTAGGTTAAAATTTATATGGATTCATGGGCTGGTTGCTCCAGTGGTGATCTCACTGGAGGAGATCTATTGGAAGATTGGGAGAAGAACATCTACAGAAGAGACACATAGATTGACCTATCAGAATGGGCACAAGGTCTGAAGACTCTTGTGTATCACATGTTAATGCTCACCACAGAGATGCACCACAGATAAAGTTTTAGAAAAGCAAATAACAAAGTAACTCTGCTATTACAGAGCAGATAGCCTCTGACACTCATACCGGTGCTGGGACAACTGTGTCATTAACA
Source organism: Leopardus geoffroyi (assembly GCF_018350155.1). Classification (NCBI taxonomy): domain Eukaryota; kingdom Metazoa; phylum Chordata; class Mammalia; order Carnivora; family Felidae; genus Leopardus; species Leopardus geoffroyi. The sequence goes on along the minus strand of NC_059328.1, from coordinate 121,560,130 downwards.
AGTAACTGTGTTGGTTGAGATAGAGATTAGGCACAAACTCCAAAGCAAGGCATCCCTATTCCCCAAGTTGAATTAACTAATTCTGTTACTGTAAGAAATGGAAGTTAACCCTGATGGCACCATCACATGGCATCATTCCTCAAATAGACCAACAAGTCTTTGGCATCAAGTTGACTGCATTAAACACCCTTCCACCATAGAAGATATAGCAATTCATTTTGAGTGAAATAAAAATATGTTTTTGGTATGAGTTCGCATTACCTTCTCACAAGACCTAAACCAGGACTACTCAGTATTCAAGAGCTCACCGAATATTTGATCCATGAACACTGGATCCTGCATAATCAATGGACCCACTCTAGAGTAAAGATCTTCTTTCATGTACAGCACACCAGGAAGTTGACGATGGTCTGATACAATGTTGGAATAACCTAATCAATGTACAGTGAGGCATTGGTTTCAAACTGATACCCTACAAAGATGAGACACAATCACATATTCTGAATATCACATATTCTCTAATTGGAGAATTTGTTGTTTCCTTCCTTGTAATTCTAGGTTATATAGTTAGGTCTTGTCACCAAGATCCCAAAAGTGAATTTCAATATAGGTAAATTTTAAAAGGTGAACTTTGTCATTGTGAATACTTTTAAAGAATACCTAGCCAAAATGTAGAATAAAATATGGGCGTCTATTTAGCTACACTTGACTATGATTTAGAATAACAGGTCATTATATATGTGAAAGAAGTCTTCAAAATTATCATATTCGATCCTCTGTTTTTATCAGTGAGCTGAGATCAAGAGTCAGATGCTTAACCAATTGAGCCACCCAAGCACCCCACCCCACCCCTAATTATTTTTAAATACTATTTTGACTTGGTTGAGTCACTGATTTGGGAAGCTTTATATAAAAAAAAATAAACACTATCCTGTATTATTTTTTCCAACTAATTGTATTTGGTATGCAAGATAACATAGATGTGTTAGGAAAATAAATTAATAAAAATGGTTATGGATATGGTGGCAAGGAAATTTCTAAAAATAAAATTAATCACTTAAATTGTCAGCTAAGAGGTCCACTTTCTCTTTATATTAAGGGCTCAATGTGAAAAAGTAAAGGATAAATAGAATCCCCTAAATATTACTCTAATATCACTTTAAATCAATGAATAACACAGAAATATTTATTAAGCTGTTCCAAGGGCATATAAACAGAAGAAATTGCAAGGTAAAGAAAATTAATTAAAACTTTTTCATAGAAGATTAAATTCAAGAGCTCTTCTAAGACATAGTAATTTATTACTATAATGTCAAGAGAATAGAAGAAGGAGAAGAAAGGAAAAACCTTTTCATCAAAGTGTTAATGGGTAGGTGTTGAACTTTTCAAAGCCCAAATTAATCAGCATGGCAACAGTGAGGAGTAGGACAGAAAGGATACAGATCACAGACAGGCATTTTCAAACTTCTAAGGTGTCTTTGGCCAACTTTCAATTTCTCCAGGGAATAAATGATGACATTTTTAGTGACCTAGGGGATGACCTCTACTTTGGTATGTTTTGGAGCCTAACAGAGATGCCGCACAATGGGGCTTCTAACTGCTTTGTGGCCAATGCATCTCTTGCCTCAGATGTCTTCATTTAAAGGGGGTGGGAGTGTAAATATCTCTTAGAGACCCAAATACTACATTGGATGACAATACTGTATAAATAAATGTGACATGAAGTGAAAAAATACAAGTACTCTAAGAGAGAGAGAGAGAGAGCACATTTGTGGCAGAACTCTTTTAAGTTCTATCCAGAAGCACTTTTGTATCTTTAATTTGAGCCTTGTAAGAATTTAGTAAAGATCACACCTAATATCACACAAAGCTATTAAAAGGTGCATTATTTCAGTAAAATCCTCCAAATCAAATATGTCAAGAACAATAGCCACTTGCAATATACCTAATGCTTACCTGCCTATATTTCTCTTATCCCCCCCAAAGTTCTCATATACGCATGAAAAAAATTATATATTATATACAAGATTATATATATATCACATATAACTATATATATATACACATATATATATAAAACTATCACAATAAACTATATATAATACATTATTTTTAGATTTGAAGGTGAATTCCTTGGATTTTTTTCTAAATTTAGTTGAAATTGATTTGCATATAAGATCATTTTAAAGGCAATCAGCTCCTTGTGATACAATCAGTTCTGAGGAGAGTAAAATTATTTTAGTCTAAGGTGACATAAAGGTTCATTGATAGATATGATGAGTTCATCTTTTTTTTTTTTTTTTAACATCGAGGTTGAAGGGAAAATGATGAAGGGTTAAAAGGATAATTGTACAGGATCCATGGAACTTCATCAGAACACACTACATAACCAAAAACCTCTCACTCCAAAACTTACTTACTTTCTTCTTTCTTTCTTTCTTTCTTTCTTTCTTTCTTTCTTTCTTTCTTTCTTTCTCCTTTCTTTCAAGAGAATGAGCATGGGAGGGGAGAATGAGAGAGAGAGGGAGAGAGAGAATCCCAAGCAAAAGCTCCATGCTGTCTGCACGGAGCCCAACATGGGGCTCAATCTCACTAAGTATGAGATCATTACCTGAGCTGAAATCAAGAGTTGGACCTTAACCAATTGAGCTATCCAGGCATCCCCCCCAACTTCTTTTTTAATTTGATGGAACTAATCTGAGCTGAGATATTTCTGTGATGTCATTACTTCGATATATATCCTGGTTAAAAAATATATATAAGTATAAAAGTCAGCTCCTCACATGTATTGTTTGTCTATATAGTGTCAAGTATCCAGATATTTGGAAACGTATGATGATTGACTGACATTTTAATTTTTCAACTAGAAATTCTGGCAGAATGTTGACCTAGACTTCATCGGAAAAAGCCCTTTTTCCTGAACTAGAATCTTATTTTAGAATGATTGGCATATCTTAAAATTACACATTTTTTGAATTGCCATTTTACTGGGCTGTGAATTTGAAAGAAGAGAATAAAAGAAACTGTCATAAATCTACACACAAACCATTTTAAATGCTTAATATAGAAGTATAAATTTTAACCCTTTTGCATAATCTTCACTTTGAGGATACTTTCAGATAACAATATATAAAACATTTTCATTGTTATTCTGCACTATTTCCTAGGAATCATAGTTATGAAATTTGTCGCATATGACTTTATTGGAGATTTTCTTATTTAAATTAGGCTGTTACCATTAGATTTAGTTCTGTTGTGAATTGGAGCAAAGAAAATGAGCTTATGTTGAGATACACTCTGCTAGAATGTAACTCCATAGAGTTGGAGTCTGTTTACTTGTCATCACAAACATATCTCAATGTCTAGGACTTTCATAGAATAGGTGCTCAATAGCATTGATCAAGTGAATAAGTGGATAAGAGGAGCATGGCAACTCATAAAGTTTGGATATTGCCTCCTCAAGAGATTCTAAGGCATAGATAAGAGATACATATTTTATAAAATGTCTAAAATTCATAGAATTTATAAAAAAAAAGAGGTTGCTACAGAGTCAAGTGTATTGATGGGGAGAGCAGGCTAAGAAAAGACAAGGGACATTGGATTGGTGTGTTGGAAGTTGGGTGACTTTGGCCAGAATAGATCCAGGGATGTACTGGGATAAGAAGTCCCATAGGAATGGGACAATGGAAAACCACAAATTTGCAAACAGTAACTGTAATAACTGTCTTAAAGATCTTAATGAAATGAAGAGTAGGGATAGTGAAAGTAAAGGAATAAAACAAAGGTAACTGGAACATGTAAATAGATAAATCACAGGATCCTTGCTGTGGTTGTTAAGAGTCTGTGACAGTTTATTTTATTTATATTTTAATGAGGGGGTGTGAGTTCTTCCTTCCATTTTCTTTCTTTCTTTCTTTCTTTCTTTCTTTCTTTCTTTCTTTCTTTCTTTCTTTCCTTCCTTCCTTCCTTCCTTCCTTCCTTCCTCTCTCTCTCTTTTATTTCTTAAATTCTTCCTTCCTCTCTCGTCCCTCTTTTCTTTCTCTCTCATTATGTAATAATCTTTAATAAGAAACTTATATTTCTCATAATTTCTGAAGGCTAGAAGCCCAAGATGAAAGTGTCAGAACATTTAATTTCTTCTAAAGCCTGTCTCCTTGACTTATAGGTAGCTACCTTCTTGCTGTGTCTTCACATGGCCTTTTCTCTGTGTGCACAGATCCCTGGTGTCCTTTCCTCCTCATATGAGGACACCAGTCCTATCACATTGGAGCTCCTAAATTTCTATCATTTAAACATAGTTACCTCTTTAAAGGGTTCATTGGCAAATACAGTACCATTGGGGGTTAGGGCTTCAAAACATAAAGTTTGAGACAACACAGTTCAGTCCATAATAGATCCATGGACTTCCCATGTCTTCTTTACCCACTTTAAATTTGGAGATGTTGCTGGGATTATGCCAGAAATATTTCTATTCTAACAGAAAATACTGTTTTGCTTCCCCTGGAGGTGGAATAAATTGTTGGTGCCATCTTTAGTTTATCTCTTTAAGCACTAAAGTTTATATCTTACAGAAATTACTGGTAGTTTTTTTTTCCTAAATGGTGACAATTTTCCATATTTTCTAATGTCTTTAAAGAAGAATATTTTTGCTTTAAAAAAACTTTTCACCGAAAGCCTTGACAAAAATATCATTGCTATTCCTTTTTTTCTCCCTACTAGAAAAAAAGAAATCAAAAGTAAGAGGTAACAATCTCTCACTTTCCTGGTACCTAGAAGGGCTAAAGTCCAAGAGAGAAACTGAAATGAAAGAACAATTTAAGGCCAGAGCTTTGTGTGAAGGCGCCACCCCCAACTGGAGGAGAGAAAATGGCTACAAAGCCCAGAGAAATGCCCAGACACAGAGTGTGCTCTATGTATTCAGGTACTAAAATAAGGTTGGAAAGAGGGTGACGTGGCCATCTCCTTAGGTATTACCACCACCAAGGAAACAATGTACATATTCCAAGTAAAGGACTGTGAAGGAAATCTGTCTGTACTGTACCATCCACCTCACAATTTCTCACCTCTTCATAACTTTTACTTTCAGTTGGGAAATGATACACTGGGGCCTAAATTTTATCTCATTTTGTATGCAAACATAAAGGGATACTATTGCTCTGTGATGACTTCCAGCAAAAATTCCCTCCCTTCCATGCCTGTCCCCAAGGAACCCCTTCCTTAGCCAGATTTTCCATGAGAATGCGACACATTGGTGCATGCGCAGACGTATTCTGAACAAATAAGGCAGCAGTATTCAGGATATTTCTTTATTTATAAATTCTTGTTATTTTTGAGAGAGAGAGAGACAGAGAGAGAGAGCACAAGAGGGGGTTGGGGGGGTGGGGGGAGCAGAGAGAGAGGAGACACGGAATCCGAAGCAAGCTCCAGGCTCCGAGCTGTCAGCACAGAGCCCAACACGGGGCTCAAACCCACACAGACTGCGAGATTCTGACCTGGGCCGAAGTTGGATGCTTAACTGACTGAGCCACACAGGCACCCCAATATTCACAATATTTCTGAGAATAAGTGTTTTGTTTACTGATTTTAGGTGTCTGGAGTCTGTGATCCAAGCACAAAACAGGGAGTAACAAGAAATTGGGAGAAATGAGTAAGCTACCTGTGACAGGCATGAGCAGTTAGAGAACAAAGCTCAGCCCTGTGTTTCAAACAGGCCCTTGGTAGTGTGGGTATGGGTAGTAATCATCATGAAGTAAACATAAAGGCAACATCTTTAAAAGAGCAGTAATGGAATGCTGAGGCTAGAAGATATTTTTCCTTCCCTTCTTAGAAATTTAGGGGCACCTGGGTGGCGCAGTCGGTTAAGCGTCCGACTTCAGCCAGGTCACGATCTCGCGGTCCGTGAGTTCGAGCCCCGCGTCAGGCTATGGGCTGATGGCTCAGAGCCTGGAGCCTGTTTCCGATTCTGTGTCTCCCTCTCTCTCTCTGCCCCTCCCCCGTTCATGCTCTGTCTCTCTCTGTCCCAAAAATAAATAAAACGTTGAAAAAAAGAAATTTATAGCCTGGTTTCAGAAAAAGGAGATTCAAACATCTGATCCCACTGGAAGAGAAACACACAGGAGAGCTGTAGCTCTGTATTCAGTAAGATATTTATTAATCCATTAAGTATGTGTTAAGTGGGGCACTATTCAAGGCACCAGAAGCATAGAAATGAGTAAATTTGTGCAACAGAATTTTGGACACAGATAGAAATAGATATCAAAGGACATGAAAACACAAATAGAAATAACGAACTCCATGCACAAAAGGCACGGTCTATAGTAACAAAAAGAATAAATTTGGATCGGTCCTGTAACTGTGGAAAGAGAAATTGACAGTACTGCACCGGAGATAAGTAACAAATCTGAAGTGATAATGTGGTTCAATGGTACAGAATAAGCATAGTTTAATTGGGCATCGTATTCTAGCTTTAAAATAGTATTTCCCTCAAAACTGTGGTATAGTCTGGTACTGCCCTTAGGGAGACCAGTACCATATGTTTTGATTCCCAAATATATTTTTAACTATGTATTTATTTATTTTTGAAAGGGAGAGAGACAGAGAGCATGCATGGGCATGAGCAGGGAAGAGGCAGAGAGAGCAGGAGACAGAATCCCAAGCGGGCTCCATTTTGTCAGTGCAGAGCCTGACACGGGACTCAAACTGGCAAACCTTGAAATCATGACCTGAGCCAAAATCTAAGAGTCGAACACAACCAATTGAGCCGCCCAGGTGCCCCACTGATTCTTATATTTTTATAGTCCCATTTTTCTCTCTATAAGAATTTAATATTATACAGTTCTTCTTTATCCCTGGTGCTCTGAAATTTCACAACAATATGAGTCTCTTTAATTTATTAGAGTTGCCCTGTTTTTTTTTTTTTTTCCTGGAAAACTGATGTTTTTCAAATCTAGGCTTTTTAGTTTATAATTTCTGAGAAAAATGTTTCCTTCCCCTTACTTTGTTCATTCCTTGTTCATTCTGCCCAAGATGGTGGGCATCTTGAATTGACTACTTAATTTCCTTATCTTTTATTTCTTGGTTATATCTTGACTCCCTCCCCCCTCATTTTTTCATAAGTACACTCATTTCTAACTTTTCTGTGTAAATTTTATACCTTTGCTATCACATTTTAAATTTCAAAGCACTTCCTTGTTTTATGAATGTCCTTTTTATGGATTCTGTTTCTATTTCATGGTCTCAACATCTCTCATTTTCTCTAAGAATATTAATTCAAATTTTAAAATGCTCTTTTGTTCTATTTCTGTTTCCTCCACATTGCTCTGCTTTCTGTTTTGGAGCCATTCCTATAGAATGGCTAAAATGCAAAACTAACTGACAATAGCACTTGCTGGAGAGGATAAGGAGCACAGGAACTTTTTCATCGCTGGTGTAAGCATAAAATGATGCAATCACTTTTGAAGGTAGTTTGACAGTTTCTTAACACAGCTTGACAAAATCTTGCCACATTATCCAGCAATCCTGCTCCTTCCAACTAATTATAACACTTACATACACAAAAGCATATACATGAATGCTTAAAGCAGATTTCTTCATAGTTAACAAAAAGTAGCAGAAACCAAGGTGTCTTTCAATGGGTGTATGGATGAAAAAACTGCGGAACATCCCTATAATGGAATATTATTTAGAAGTAAAAATAATGAGGGGCACCTGGGTGGCTCAGTTGGTTAGTGTCTGACTTCAGCTTGAGTCAAGATCTTGTGGTTCATGAGTTTGAGCCCTGTGTCAGGCTCTGTTGCTGACAACTCTGAGCCTGGAGTCTGCTTCAGATTCTGTGTCTCCTTCTCTCTCTCTGCCCTCTCCCTCCACCCCATCCCCACTCACACTCTGTGTCTCAAAAATGAACAAATGTTTAAAAAAATTGTAAAAAGAAGTAAAAATAATGAGTAACAAAAGTGAAAATGGTTGGATGACTCTTATTCCTAAGTGAAAAAAACAGTGTATAAATTTAATGATTCCATTAAATGTCATCCTAGAAAAGACCAACCTATTGAGAAGATATATTGGTGGCTGCCAGGAGTCAAAGTGGGGAGGGCTTGAATAGGAGAAGCACATGAGATTTTTAGGACAATGAAACTAATTTTTTTATGATACTGTGTTGGTGGATACTTGACATTATGCATTTGTTCAAAACCTATAGAATTTACACAAGGAGTGAACTTTAATGTGTTCAAATTAAAAAAAAATTATTTGGAGACTTAATTTATCACAGGATAGAATGCAGAATGAGACGAAAGAATCTCATTGGATTATTTGTGTGTGACACAACTCACTGAAGGACCTAGGGGTTGAAGTGCAGACCTAAGTGTCTTTGGAAATGAGCAGAATCTCTAAGAATAAAGGCAAAATGAATGAACATAAGTTATGTACAGTAGCTGATATACTTGTTTGAACAGGAATATGGGTTAATTCTAAAACCAGAAGTGTGTGTGTGTGTGTTTGTGTGTGTGTGTGTGTGTGTGTATGAATGAATGTAATATTAAATAAATTAACGGTGGATGGGGGGAACCAGCTTTCTCGCTGCTGAGTAGGCTAGAATGATCCAGTGGTAATGGGTTAGATTTAGAGAAATTAATATGAACTCATGTTTAGCTTAATATGAACATAGATGGATATATATATATATATATATATATTAGTACACACACATATATATCCTTGTTCTGTCAGCTGAGAGGGCTGAGAAGAAATTGATGGAAGTATTCCATTAGAAACAAGTATACCTAGAGCCCAGATTTTGTTTTTAATACTGTTGTCTGGAAAAAGGGAACTGAGTCCTAACAGAAATGGCTGAGTCTATGTCTGAAGCAGGATATTCTCCAGCAGGTCCAGGGGTTCCCGAAAGAAGAACGGCATCGGTGACAATAAAATAAAACTAAAATAAAAAAACTGGAAAATAAAAAACTAAAATAACAAACTAAAACTAAAATAAAAATGGACACAGACAACAGCAGTGTGTTGAACTGGCCAATTTATTGCAGTAAATGTGGCATTATATATGCTAGTGATTTCCTTGTAGCATACGTCATCTATGTTTTTCTAACTATCTAATTTTGAAAATGTTCCTACGTATAAACGACCTTTAAGAAATAATATGGTGATTTTCCCCTAACTTTCCCGCATACCCTTTGATTATAGATTAATTCCTTACATTATTCCATTATGCATCTGTGTTTATCTATAATCTACAGAGCATTTGCTTTGCTGTTCTCGTGAAAGGCCCTCCATTTCTCAACACCTCAAGTGGAACAGTTACAGGGACATGACCTCCTAACCACATGAGGCCAGAAGAACAATGTGTTTGCCTCGGTCCGAGGTGCCAGAAAGGGGCTGAAAAGGCCTTAGAAACCCATGCCTCATACATTCTCAGAGAGACAGTGCATCTAGGAACCAATGAACCATTCTGTACCTTAACTGACTAGGTTCAGTCATCGTCTGGAATGCCTCCGGGGGCCGGGTGGGCCTAGGGGTTGAAGTCACCTGTGCCCAGAGATACACTCCTTAGATGCCGGAGTGGGGTTTTCAAATCCATAGGTCTCTTCTTTACAGGCCCTCTTTGCTGGCAAAGGTATGAGGCTATCCTTCCTGTAAGTAGAGGAGTCTCCATAGAGGATGGCAAGGGCTAAATGTAAGGCCGCACAATTTCTTGCACAACCTTATTTTCTTTCCTAATGGTTCTTTTCCCAGAGGGCCTGTCAAGGGCGATTCCCCAACAGACAATACCCCAGGTAGTTTTAAGGCCAAATTACCTAAAAGCGGGAGAACAAGAAGCTTCACTGTCGGCGGGCCGCCTTGCAGTCACCAATCCGTCCACAGCCCGGGCTTTGCCACTCAGGATAGGATAGCTCGGCTTCCAGCAGGATATAAAGAGGATGAACCAGGAGCATCTTGTAGTGCTGAAAAGTGAAGTATTTAAAATACACACATGTACTGCACAGTGATGGATATATGTGAGAGGGACACAGGAGCCAAGTGAAAGAGCTCCCAGTGGCCAAAATTCCAACTGCTTGAGTGACAAAATAATTAAAGTACTATTGGATTGTAAGCCAAAGTACAAAAAAATCCATGAATCCATATTGATAGAAATAAATGACTCAATAAAATAAATGGGAAAAATAGGTAAATCTCCCATGCAGAACAATTTGAAATAATTTACCTTGACTCTACTTTCAAGAAGGTGGAACATACCTCCTCACTCCTTAAATGTGGGCTGCGTGCACACAGTGACTTCCTTCCAAGGGGCTAAAGTATGGAAAGATGAAAAAAGAGTATCTTTACACTGGAGAGAGCTGACAGGTATTGTCTCAGGGAGGTGACCAAAGTTACCAGTAACTCGTGTTGGTAGTATATACACACTTGGTACATTGTGATGAAAATGGCACTTCATTTTTGTGGTCTTCCTCCAAAAACCATATGCCTGCTCTACTTTGGAGAAGCACGTTAGACAAGGCCCAGCTGAGGGACATTCTACAGAACTTTTGACAAGTACTCATCAAACCTGCCCAACTTATCAAAAACAAACAAAACCTGAGAAGCAGTCATGGGCAGGAGGAGTTAAGGACACATGTTGACTAAGCACAGGTAGTATCCTGGATGGAATCTTGAAATGGAAAAAAAAGACATTAAGTGAAAATGAAGAAATCTGAATGAAGTACAGGCTTTAGTTAGTAGCAACATATCAATATTTGTTCATGCATTGTAACAAAAGTGTCATACCAGCATAAGAATGATAGAGGAAACCATGCTGCCTACATGGGAATCTCTGCACTAACTTCACAATTTTTCTGAAAACTAAAGCTATTCTAAAATAAAAAGTTTCTTTAAAAATACTGCATGGATGTATAAATTCGTGCAACATAGGCTTTTACCTTTTGGTCCCTCAACCCCACTCCTGGGGATTCACTGAGAGACAGCACCAATGAAAAGACAATAACAACAACAACAACAACAAAAACTACATTTCTACAAAGACTTTCACTGTAGTGTCACTTAAGTTATTGGGGAGAAAAAAACTAAATGCCCATACATAAGACAATGATTGAATAAATGCACAATACACATAATAGAATACTATGAATTTATGAGACTGAATGAAGACCTCTATGAAGTAACAGGGAGTGAAAAGAACACAGTGCAAAAGAGCGTATCTAGTATGCTAGATCTTGTATAAGAAAGATAAGGAGGGGCGCCTGGGTGGCTCAGTCAGTTGAACGTCCAACTTCAGCTCAGGTCATGGTCTTGCAGTTTGTGACTTAGAACCCCTCTTCAGGCTCTGTGCTGACAGCTCAGAGCCTGGAGGCTGCTTCAGATTCTGTGTCTCCCTCTCTCTCTGTCTCCCCCTCCCCTGCTCATGCTCTGTCTCTCTCTGTCTCTCAAAAACAAATAAATGTTAAAAAATTAAAATAAAAGAACGATAAGGAAATAAAGAAAATAATAATAATAGTAATAGTAATAATAATTGTTCCTTCCCTCGGGCTATTTTGTTTTACCAGAAAATAATTTTACAGTAGTGTTCTGAGATTGGCAGATTGGGAACAGGAAAGCTATACCCTGAGTGCCAGCTTTCAGGAAGCAGAGTGGAAGTAGGGATTTGGAAGCCTTGCTATTAAGTGTGCAGGTTTCTATTTATTCACATTCATTTGCTAGTAGAACAAATCAGGATTTCCTCAGCTTTGCTTTGTTTCCCTGAAATTTTTCAGGTTCTCCTGTCCAGGAGTTAAACATATGAAACTTTTCAGGTTCTCCTGTCCAAGAGTTAAACATCAGTCTTTTCCCGCCTTGGTACCTGGGCCATTCCCAGGTCCAGGGGAAAGAATCTGACATTATCGAACTGCTTTTTACATGCACTTTTAATTAGCCCTTCTGATTTTAGCTTCACTCTGAACCCTGCCTTTACACACTAAAAGTTGTAATTTCTGAGAATTTGTGACAAAAATAACTTGCTTCTTGTAGTTTCACCCCTTGCAGGCTTCCATATCAGTGTTCTGGGACATCCAAGTCCATTATTACTCATCCATTTGCTTTTTTGGCTTCCAAATCATTATTGTCATATCCTTTTCCTGTATTTTTTTTACAACTGTTATTTTTTCCTTTCTTGTTTATAGCTTTTCTTTTCATTCAATATCATTTAAGGGGAAAAAATTAATTCATATATTCAATCCAAATGACTTAACTGTCAGTCCTTAGGTTTGTTTTTTAAATTTGCAATATGCATTGAGTTTAAATTAACACCAGGCTGTGTTTTACTTGGCATGGATTTCGTTTCTTCTGTCAAATAATTTAACTTTTTTTGTTTTCTTTCATAAAGTTAGTCAACAAAATGTTTTCATTCATTCAACAAATATTTGAGAATTTTCTGAAGATCAAGCATCATAGTGTAAATGCCTCCCAGGCAAAATTAAAATATGTGTCTTTTAAATGAAGTAGAAAACTATTAAAGGGTTTCAAGTGTGGTTTCAATACGATAATGATTTCTATTTAAAAGTATATCATTTCAGCGGCTGTCTACAAAACGAGGAAGAAGTAATGTAATAATCGCAGCAGAGAGACCAGATAAGGAAGTGATTTCTATAGTAGGAATACATGCAGATAGTGGCTGGGACAAGAGCATATTAGAAAGTGAGATATGGAAGATGGACTTATTTGCAAATATTTTGAAGATAAAATTGTGGGCCTTATTGATGGGCTCCAAGGAGTGACGGAAATGGAGGAAACAAGTGCAATTTTTAATTTTCAGGCTTTATCAACTAGTGGGGTGAGGCAGACAACTGGCGAAATGAATGTACTTATAGGAATGGGAGTGAGAGGGAGGCACATTGCAAGGGCTGTATTTTACACGTGCTACACTCAAGCCCTGGCTCGTGGAACTGTTTGTGACATTATTAAAACACAACGCTTGCACTACTGGGATTCAGTTGATATCTGTTGTAACTTTTCAGGTTCTTAGAATAAAAATTAAGATGAGATGTGCAACCTTCTCATATGGATTGGAGAGAAAGACTACATTTGGCCAAACAGAATGTTAAAGAATCCTCAAAGAAAGCTGAGGATCCTAATTTTTAAAGGCACCAGTTACATAGTCAAAGTGCCCCTTAATGAAGATCAATTTGAACACATTATCTCAGTTATTAAAAGATAGAATTATATAGCTATACACACCATCAGAGAAGTTAGACAGTGAAAATTAGAATAAATTTTGGTGAAGACAGAAAACCTTTGGGGGCACACTTGTGTTCATAGCCTAATGATTTTTTTTAATGTTTATTTTTGAGAGAGAGAGAGAGCGAGAAAGAAAAAGTAAGTGGGGGAGGGGCAGAGAGCGAGGGAGACACAGGATCTGAAGCAGGCTCTGTGCTGACAGCCAAGAGCCCAATGCGGGGCTTGAACCCACTAACCTTGAGATCATGACCTAAGCCAAAATCTGACGCTTAACTGACTGAACCACCCAGGCGCCACTATAGTCTAATTACTAATGAAGAAAATAATGAAACATTGCTAAGCCTATCAGTTGGTTAAAAATACAAGTAACTTGGGGCGCCTGGGTGGCTCAGTCGGTTAAATGGCCAACTTCAGCTCAGGTCATTATCTCGCGGTCTGTGAGTTCAAGCCCCGCGTCGGGCTCTGTGCTGATAGCTCGGAGCTCAGAGCCTGGATCCTACTTCTGTTTCTGTGTCTCCCTCTCTCTCTGCCTGTCTCGCATTCGTGCTCTGTCTCTGCCTTTCAAAAACGAATAAATGTTAAAAAAAATTTTTTTAATAAAAAAAATACAAGTAACTTTATCAACAGATTTGTTGAGTATGCACATCTAAAGTGTTCATGATATATTTATTTATAATGATATGAGTAAACTACCACATCCTGCAGAAACATAACCATCCAACAGTCCCCCTTGCTGAATGGCAGCTAGAGGAGAGGGAAGGAGTTTGACTGAATTTCTGTACAGTGTTTTCTTTACTCTCAGGCTTCAGAGGATTCATACGTGAATATAAGTGTTCTATTAAAAAAAGAATTTTTTTTTCTTCTCGTCAGTGCTTGGTTGACTGAGTTATATCAAATATTCAACGGTGAACAATGCAAAGGAATTATTGCTACCTCTAGGCCATACTTGCCTCTTTACAATAATCTTACTGGTCTAGCTTACTCATAGTTGAGTTATTGATGATCTACTGAGCTAGATGTGACTGAAAGATGGATAAGATATATGGCCCATATTCAGAGAGATTCTTACATCACCAAATTTTACTGCAATTAGTCAGTAGCCGCTGAAACCTAGTGAAATGGAATTTAAATGGAAAAACTAGGAAGACAAAGAAAGGCATTTCACACTAGCAGAGCCTCCCAGAGCTTTTACCAGTCAGTTCTATGTAGTTTTCCCATATGTGGAAATGCTAGCTTGTGGAAGTGCATAAAACTTCCCAAAATAATCCTCCAACACACACACACACACACAAACACACACACACACACACCCCACAAAATACACATATACAATCATTGCCCTTTAAATCTCCTTGGTGACATAGTGTGAGAAAAAAATCAGTGCTTCGTGTAAAGCTGTGAGTGCTCATTCATGACACCACCAGGTGTATTTATTGCCTACAATGGATTTTCAGTGAAAATTTTGATTGTGATTGCAGCAATAAGCACATATTGAGTGCAGCAATTTTTCATGAAAGTATTTTGCCGATTTTTGACACACTGTTCTCCAAAAAGGTTATATCACTTTTATTTTTAAGTTGCAATTGAACATTCTCAGGATGACACAAAAAACTAAGCTGCAAAGCTTCACTGAGCAGCTAATAATTCCCCTGGTGGCACTTGGCACAGGACACTGTCACTTACTACTTGCAAAGTCAGTGTAAAAGACAATAAACACATTTATAAACCGAAAAGAAGGACGAAGTCCAAAGGAGACCATGGAGGAGTGCCTTCCTATTTCAAAATAGTCGTTCCAATATTTGTTTTCCATAACATCCCCAAATATGAATATACACCAGATGACTGGATCTGTCTTAAAGAATGTAAAGACGCATATCTGTCCCTAAGGTTTTACCCCCAGTCTCATGTTTGTATTTTATTCCCACTTTTGGCAAAAATGGCAAAGTTAAAAGGAAAAGTGATTGCATTCTTCAGCAGTAATGAATAAGAACAAAAGTGTATTGCCATGAATCAACTCCAGTATTACAAGGCAGAGGAAGATGCATTTCAGTGAAGGAAATGTTTTTATATCAGGTGGTGGAGTCAACTTCAATCACTGATTTCTGAACTTCACCATCGCCCGCTACTGAAGCCAGTGTTTGAAAAGACGCTAGGACACTGTAATGAGGTAATTAGACATGATGGTTCCTATTAACACAATCACTGTTCCTGCAGGAATAGGTCTTCTCTCTTGTTTGTTTACCCTGTTAGAACACCTCTAGTGAATGTGGGGAGGGTAGACAGCTCTCAGTTAAGCAATGAGATGTGGGCATAGAGCTGCCCTGGATTAGGTCCCCAGCTTGTCAGCCTACATTTCCTCATCTATTAAATAGCCTCCTAGATGCTCATCCCATTCTCAATTAATATGAGACTTATGCATTCTTGAATATTTCTAGCCCCAACATGTTGAGGCTAGAAAAAAATGAGAAGAATCTAATTCCCAAAATATCTCAGTAGATCTCATTTCTGTGATGTTTGTGTACATATCAAACCCCAAAAAGTGGCAAGAATCACAATAAGCAGTAGTTGAAACACCAACATGAAGGTAATATTTGCACCAAGCAACAAATAACAGCTTTTAAAATTTTGCTTGGAAAAAAAAATCCACTTTTAAAATATTGCCTGAAAAAAACCCATTTAATTTATGTTCCCCCTTAATTCATGATGGCTACATAGCAAGTGGGTGGAATTGAGCCAAAGAGCAATACATAGAAGCTTACCTATTTCTTTCACCTTCCAATCGGTTTAGAGCAAAAATGCAATTTACCAATTATCCTTCTTCCTCAGTTAATACTTAATTTAGTTCTCACTTTTATGAAGGAAAATAGACAAGTTAATGTGGCAAATATATATTAGCATAATCACAGGAAGAACGGGACAGAGTAGAGGAGAAAATAGAAAACATATAATTCAGACCAAAGGATCAGAAAGGTTATAGTGATAAAGGGACTCTTGGGCTGAGTGTTGAGTGTAGAAGGTAAGGATAAGTTAGAAAAACATTTGAGGGAGTATATTCCCAGCACAAGGAACACCATAAAAAAATCATGTTTCATGAGAAAAACTCCTATCCAAATATTTGGCACAGAGCCTGGGAGAAAGTGAGCATATATTTAAAAACTCATGAATTAATCACCCACATATGGTAATCAATTGAATCAACCCTACAAAGCCAAGTGTTGAGCAATTTTTGCATCCAGATCATTCTCACTACTCAGGTGTGTGAGATGGCTTGCTGCTGAGGAGGAGAACATCCAGTCTGAGTGAAGTGAGGTCCTGGAGTTATTAGCATGCGGTTACCATAGACTTTGACCTTCTCTAATCACAAGGCATGAATATAATATGTTGTGACACACATATACTCAGCAGAGATTTTCAAACCTGCACTGACATTTTAGGAAACAACCAAATACATATTAACAACTAAAATGTTCACATTCCCTAACTGAAAACATTTTGTGAACTTTTTCCTCCATCACAGTGACAGAATGAAAGTTCTAAAAAAGTCATAATCAATCAATCAATAAGCATACATCCAAAACTATCAGAAACAGAATGATCAGAACTATCAAAACTATATCAGAAGTATAATAAACTCTCAGAAAGAGAAAATAAAACAATCCTATTTACAAGTTTATCAAAAATGAAAGTACCTAAGAATAAATTTAACCAAGAAGGTGAAAGCCTGTACAGTGAAAATCATGACATTAATGAAAGAAAATGAAAAAGACACAA
The DNA here is from genome assembly GCF_018350155.1 of Leopardus geoffroyi. Taxonomy (NCBI): domain Eukaryota; kingdom Metazoa; phylum Chordata; class Mammalia; order Carnivora; family Felidae; genus Leopardus; species Leopardus geoffroyi. The sequence goes on along the minus strand of NC_059328.1, from coordinate 121,543,144 downwards.
ATAAATGAAAAGATATTCTGTGCTCGATGACTGAATAATTACTATTGCCAGAATGCCTATACCACCCAAGGAAATCTACAGATACAGTGCAATCCCTATCAAAATTCCAATGGCATTTTTCACAGAAACAGAGCAAACAATTCTTTTTTTTATGAATATAATATTGTCAAATTGGCTTACATACCAACACCCAGTGCTCATCCCAACAAGTGCCCTCCTCAATGCCCATCTCCCATTTTCCCTTCTCTCCCACCTCCCCAACTTCCTCAGTTTGTTCTCTGTATATAAGAAGAGTCTCTTGTGGTTTGCCTCCCTCCCTCTCTGTTTGTAACTATTTTTTCCCCTTTCCTTCCCCCCATGGTCTTCTGTTAAGTCTCTCAAGATCCACTTATGAGTGAAACATATGATATCTGTCCTTCTTGACTGACTTATTTCCCTCCACATAATATCTTCCAGTTCCATCCATGTTGCTGCGAATGGCATGATTTCATTGTTTCTCATTGCCCGGTAGTATTTCATTGAATATATAAACCACATCTTCTTAATCCATTCATTAGCTGATGGACACTTAGTCTCTTTCCATAATTTGGCTATTGTTGAAAGTGCTGCTATAAACATTGGGGTACACGTGCCCCTATACATCAGCACTCCTGGGGTAAATTCCTAGCAGTGCTATTGCTGGGTCATAGGGTAGCTCTATTTTTTAATTTTTTGAGGAACCTCCACACTGCAGAACAAACAATTCTAAAATTTGTGTGGAATCACAAAAGACCCCAAATAGCCAAGGCACTCTTGAGTAAGGAGAAAGAGCTAGAGGAATCACATTGCCTAATTTCAAACTATACTACAAAGCCATAGTAATCAAAACAGTATGGTATTGGCATAAAAACAGACACAAAGGTCAGTAGAACAGAATAGAGAGCTCAGAACTACATCCCCAAATATATGATCAAATAATTTATGACAAAGGAGACAAGAATACACAATGGGGAAAGAGTCTTTTCAATAAATCATGTTGGGAAAACTGGACAGCCACATGCAAATGAATGAAAACTGGACCACTATCTTAAACTATACACAAAAATTAATTCAAAATGGATTAAAGAATTGAATATAATACCTGAAATTATAAAACTCACAGAAGAAAACATAGGCAGTAACTTCCTTGACATTGGCTTTATCTATAATTTTTTGGGTCTGACTTCAAAAGTAAAAATAAACAAGCTTCTGCACAGCAAAGAAAACAAAGAAATGAAAAGGCAACCTACTGAACAGTAGAAAATATTTGCAAAACATATATCTGATAAGGGAATCCTACTAAAATAAATAAAGAACTCATACAACTCTATAGGATAAAAATCTGATCTAGAAATGGGAAGAATATCTGAATAGATATTTTTCCAAAGAAGACATACAGGTGGCCAACAGGCACATACAAAGATGGTCAACATCACTAATTATCAGGAAAATGCAAATCAAAACCACAATGAGATATTACATCACACCCACTAGAGGGGCTACTATCAATAAGACAAGAAATAACAAGTGTTTGGTGAGGATGCGCAGAAAAGGGAACCCTTGTGCACAGTTGGTGGGAATGTAAATTGGTGCAGCCACCATGGAAAACAGTATGGAGGTTCCTCAAAAAATAAAAACTACATTGATCCAGCAATTCCACTACTGTGTTTTTATCTGAAGAAAACAAAAGCACTAATTTGAAAACATATATGCAGGGGCGCCTGTGTGGCTCAGTTGGTTAAGTATCTGACTGGCTCAGTTCATGATCTCACAGTTCGTGAGTTTGAGCCCCTGTTGGGCTCTGTGTTGACAGCACAGAGCCTGGAGCCTGCTTCGGATTCTGTGTCTCCACCTCTCTCTGCCGCTTACCCACTGGAGTGCACTCTGTCTCTCTCTCTCAAAAATAAACATTAAAAAATTAAAAATATATATATTGAAAAGATATATGCACCCCCTTATTTCGTGCAGCATAATTTACAACAGGAAAGATATTAAAACAACCTAAATGTCCATTAATGGATGAATGGATAAAGACAGTATGGTATACATATACAATGGAATAATACTATTAGCCATAAAAAGGAATGAAATCTTACCATTTGTAACAACATGAATAGACCTTGAGGATATTATGCTAAGTGAAATAAGCCAGACAGAGAAAGACAAATATTGTGTGATCTCATTTATATGTGGAATATACACAAAACAAAACAAAGGAACAAACAAACAAAAAGCTCATAGATACAGAGAACAGACTGGTGTTTGCTTAAGATGGAAGTTTCAAGATGGGTGAGGGTTGCAGGGTTGACATAGATGAAGTGGGTCAAAGGATACAAAACTTCAGTTATAAAATAAGTCATGGGCGACTATAGTTAATAATACAGTGTTGCATATAAAAGTTGCAGATGGTAGGTCCTAAAAGTTCACAGTCACAAGAAAAAGAGAATTTATAACTATGTATGGTGATGGGTATTAACTAGACTTACCGTGATGATAATTTCACAATATATACATATCGTTATATTGTACCCCTGGAACGAATTAATGTTATAGCAATTTTGCATTAAAAAACACATGTATCCATTAGCGATGTATCCATGACTAATTGTGCTAGTTGCTGTGTAGGATTCAAGAGAAATGCATTAGTATTCTCTCTTTTATTTTGAAATTTGTGGAGACAAAGGTTACAGACTAACACAGAACAGGATAAAACCAAATATGAAAATGTACAGAGTAGAGTAAGAGCTGTCAGACGAAGGAAGAATAGTTGTAAGTTCAAAATAATTAAGAATGTCTATGGTAGAGAGAATGTTGTAGACCTTCCTGGCTGCTATATAGAAATACCATTGACTGCCTGGCTCATAAACAGCAAACATTTATTTCTCACAGTTCTGGATACTGGGACATCCAAGATCAAAGTGCTGGAAGATTAGCTTTTGGTGAGGCCTCTTTTTGCTGTAACCTCACATGGTGAGGGGGCAAGGCAGCTTTCTGGCCTCTTTGATAAGGGCACTAACCCCATTCATGAAGGCTTCATCTTCATGACCCAGTCACTTCACAAAGGCCCAGCCTCAAAGTACCATCACACTGGGAATTAGATCTTCAACATATGGATTTTAGGGGAATACAAATAATCAGGCCATAGCAGATGGGATTTCGTATAAAACCTGTGTTCTATATGAAAAAAAGTACTTCTGACCTGTTGAGATCAAGCAGAGAAATAATCCTGATTTAATGATACTAAGGGGGCACCTGGGTGTCTCAGTTGGTTAAGCATCTGACTCTTGGTTTCAGCTCAGGTCATGATCTCACAGTTTGTGGGTTCAAGTCCCACATTGGACTCCATGCTGACAGTGTGCAGGGCCTGCTTGGGATTCTCTCTCCCTGTCTTTCTGCCCCTCCCCAACTCACACATGTGCATAAGCTTTCTCTCTCTCCCACTCAAAATAAATACATAAGCTTAAAAAAAAAAAAGATGCCAAGATGCTCAGAAAATATTCAGAGAAATCATATTTTATTGATCAGCAGCAATTAAAGATACTTGCTTAAAACGCTAAGCTGATACTTTGGAACAATGACTAGAGGAGGGGGAACTCTGGTTTTCATTTATTGTAAAGAATTATTTTGCCTTGGGGCGCCTGGGTGGCTCAGTTGGTTGAGCATCCAACTTTGGCTCAGGTCATAATCTCACAGTTTGTGAGTTCAAACCCCACATCAGGCTCTGTGCTGACAGCTCAGAGCCTGGAACCTGCTTTGGATTCTATCTCCTTCTCTCTCTCTGCCCCTCCCCACTTATGCTCTGTCTCTCTGCCTCTCAAAAATAAATGTAAAAAAAAAAACTTTTTTAAAGAATTATTTTGCCTTGAATAATTAGATTAGCTTCCCTTAAGGACCATGTGCTGCAAAAGGAAAAAGAACAACAACAAAAAGTCAGGCGTTACACTCAGTGCATTTGCTTAAACAATGTACAAACAGCAAGGTTCACGCAGTTAATGGTAGAGACCCCGCGGTAAACAATTACGTAACATGTGTCATTGGTTCCATGAGAGGCTCTGATCCCAGCTACATTTCATCATTTTGTGGAGTGACAGAAAGCCAAGTCTCTTCAACCGTATAAAGGAAAACATGCATGGCAATAAGAGAATGGTAAAGAGAAAAGTATGCTTTTAGGAAAGCTGGGCCAACTTCTGCACCTCAAACAGATTATGTAGAGACCTATTATATGTCACATACTATTCTAGGTATTGGATATGCTGTTGTGAATAAATAAGAGGCCCTTCCCTCAGAGAGCATACATTTTAATGGAAGAAACAACCTATAAACAAATCCAGACAGAAAAAGAAAAATTCAGAGTAAAAACTACTAAGCATTAAGAACGCAGAATATAGGGGCGCCTGGGTGGCGCAGTCGGTTAAGCGTCCGACTTCAGCCAGGTCACGATCTCGCGGTCCGGGAGTTCGAGCCCCGCGTCAGGCTCTGGGCTGATGGCTCAGAGCCTGGAGCCTGTTTCCGATTCTGTGTCTCCCTCTCTCTCTGCCCCTTCCCCGTTCATGCTCTGTCTCTCTCTTTCCCAAAAATAAATAAACGTTGAAAAAAAAAATTTTTGAAAAAAAAAAAGAACACAGAATATAGAGGTATTGTAAAGAGTGACTGGAGAGCTGTCTTAAGAAGACTGAGCAGAAAAAGTCCTCTCTGATGAAGTTACATTTGTGTTAAGACCTAAATGATGGGGAGCGCCTAGGTGGCTCAAGCTGTTGAGTGCCAGACTTGATTTCAGCTCAGGTCATGATCCCAGGGTTGTGGGATTGAGCCCTGTATCAAGCTCTGTGCCGAGTGTGGAGCCTACTTATAATTCTTTCTCTCTCTCTCTCTCTCTCTCTCTCTCTCTCTCTCTCTCTCCCTCTGTCCTTCTTTCCCATGTGCATTCTCTATCTCTCTAAAAAATAAGTAAGTGAGTAAGTAAGTAAGTAAAACAGAAAAGAAAAGAAAAATACCTAAATGATGGAAAGAGCCACTGTGGTGTTACTAAGGGGAGTATATCCCAAGCAGAAGGAAAGCAGTTGTTGTCTTTAGTTATTCATTCGTAATTCTTTCAATATGCAAGCAAGCAAAACAACACAAGTACATTTATCAAGCCGTTACTATGCCCATGCATTGTTCTAAAGAATACAAAAGCAATTATTAAAAAAAAAAAGTCATCAAAGAAATCAGAGTTGAATGAAAGGAAATGGAAATGTTTCCATACAGAGGATGGAGAAAGTGAGAGGATAAGAAAACATCAGCTTTTGTTTCCAAGTGTCAGATACTCAGAGCATTACAAATGAAAATAGATGACGTGTTAAGGTGTATATGTTAATGAATTATAACGAAGCCCAACCACGACTTCCCTCTTCTACTTCTTCAATGGATCTTGTTTGCTTATCTGTAGAACTTGGGGAAAACTTTCTGCTCTTAATACTTACTTTTTGTTTATTTGTTTTTTGGTTTGCCTTTATCAGTGTCCTTTAAGTATACTTTCTGCACTCATATTATGTATACGTTTTGATGAGTTTTGACACATTTTACACCCACCTAGCTACTACCGTAATCATGAGAGTCAACAATTCAATCACCTTCTACAAACTTCCTCATCACCTTTTGTATCATTCCATCTCTACCCTGCCAGCCTCCAAGCTGCAAATTTTTCTTTTAATTTTTTTGATAAGTATTACAATTTTTTGTTGAAAATGATATAATTTGTGGATAATATATAATACAGAATAGTTATTTGATTTAAATTGTCGCCTTCTGAGGAATTTTCTTCTGGCAGTAATTTAACTTACCTGCACTCAAATAGCAAACTCATTGTTTCCTGCATTTTTCAGCAGCTAACAACCTTGCTCATTTCCTTTAACTTCTAGCTCCTGCTTCCTGCCCTCCCCCATCCCACCCTCTTGCTTGCCCCACTGTGGATCTCCCCTAAACTTGCATAGTTTAGTGGTTAGTCAAGGATTTGGGCAGTTGATATTCACTCTTAGAAACTCATCTTCTTTGTGGCTTCCTTATTTCCAAGTCCTCCCTTCTAAATTTCCATCTGTTCTGGCAGTTCCAAGGTCTGGTCTTTAAGCTGGTATCAGTTGAGTTTTCTATTGCCTGAGTTGTTCATAGACTCAGGAATTACATGGTGAAAAATGAACACACATCTCACCCACTGCAGTATTTTCTCTAAAGGTTAGTCTTGCTGTTTTCTGTCTGCTTTTTCACTAGGCTACCAGGAATCTTCCCCATGCATGTATAGTTAGGAATCATCCATGGACAGAGGCAGATGTTATATCCAAATCTGGGGATCTAGCCCTTTATGTGGCCCTCTTGCTTTCAGAATATAACCTGCAAATTTCCAGCTGCTCTTCCAGACCTGACCTCACTTCTCTACCACTCCAGCCAGTTAGGCCACAATGATTTTTTAAATGGACAGAATGGCTTTAGAACTGGTTCGGTGATGGTGGCTACAAGGATTTTGAGGAGCATGTTAGAAAAGGTCTATATTGCAGTGAATAAATTGACATCAGACTTAGAGTATACAGCCAGTTAAAGATGAAAAGGAAGTGCTGAGCCGATTATTAGAAACTGGAGGAAGGATGATCCTTATAACTTTATGGCTGAAAGGTTAGCAACATTCTCATCCGAAGTCATTGTAGAGAACACAAAGAAAAATGGATACTTCGTAGAAAAATGTTGAAGATGCTGCCTAGCTTTTTCTCACTGCTTATGGTAAAATGAGACAGGAGAGACATAAATTGAGGGAAGGATAGTTAAATAAAGAGGACCCAGGACTTGACGGTTTAGAAAATTCTCCATCTTTCTAGATGACAAAAGATGCTAAAATTAAGAAATAACTTTTAAGCAAAGTTCAAACCCAGGTCACAGCCAGAAAAAAAAAATATTACCTAATGATGAAGGAAAAACTGCCTAAACTACAGATGTATCAGGGGTGATACTTCAGAGTAAAATTTAATCACAAAAGCCCTTGAAAAAGTGTAAGAATGGGGTACACCTCATAAGTCCTCTCAAACAAAACTAATCTGTCTATAGGAAGCTGTTATGGGCTGTATAGTGTCCCCTTCAAAACTCCTGTCTTGAAGTTCTAACCCCCAGTATATCAGAATGTGGCTATTTGCGGAGATAGGGCCTTTAAAGAGGTGACCAAGTTTAAATGAGGCCATAGGGTGGGTCCTGATCCAATATAACTGGTGTCCTTACAAGAAGAGGAGAATAGGACACATGGTTACACATGTACATAGACAAAAGACCATGTGAGGACACAGGCAAGATGGCTGTCTGCAAGCCAAAGAGAGAGGCTTCAAGAGAAACCAAACTTGCTGACACCTTTATCTTGGACTTCCAGCCTCCAGAACTATGGGAAAATAAATCTGAGTTGTTTAAGCAACCTCCTCTGTGGTATTTTGTTATGGCACCCCTAGCTGACCAATAAAGAAGTTAAAGGGACTTGTCCCTCAGCTGTCTCTATAGGAGGCAAAATTAGAGAAAGTTTTATGACAATGAAATTTGTGTGTTTGTTTTTTTTTTACTTCTGTCTCGTAAACTTGAATGGTATCCACAGGAAGTTTTTGAGCGAAGTATATCAGCAAAACACTTACATCGTGGTGGCATGGGACAGAAATGGGACAAAATGACAAGGCTTGTTTGGACCTTTAAAATCCTACAGGCAAAAAAAAACCAGTCTGAGAATGCTATTTAGCCACAAACATGTACTACCTTTAATGAAAAATGAGGTATGAATCAAAAGGCACAACAGAAAGCGCAGACAAAGAAGAAGAGAGCCATGGAGAATTACTCTCAGGCCTTGAGACCTAATCAGATAGTTGCCAACATTTGCCTTGGCTGAATTTCAAAATTTTTATCAGTGACTACTTTTTGCTTCTTATATCTTCAATTTTTGAATTGGAATATCTATGGATTATCCTATGCCTGTCCCACTACTGTATGAGTGCTTGTGTGACAAAATTTGTCTCTAATTTTATAAAGCAACAGAATGAAAAGAATTGTACTTGAGTTCTTGAACTTATGGCACTGTATCTGAGGAGCTTCATCATATCTCCATACAAGTCAGATAATGAGATTCTGGACTTTAAGCTGGTGATACAGTTTTTCGGGAACTTGAGAACACATAAATGTATACTTAATTTGGAAGGGATATAAATTATTGGGGGGTCAGAGGGTGGATTGTAGAAGGCATCCTCTAAGATATATCCCAATAAGCACCCCCACACACACCTGCTATGGTATTCACACCCTGTAGAATCCCCTTCCCTTCATTTTAGGCTGGCTTAATGACTTTCTTTTTTTTAATTTATTTAAAATTCTTTAATGTTTTTGTTTTTTTTTTTTTTGTTTTTGAGAGAGAGAGAGGACATGGGAGGGACAAAGAGAGGGGGGACAGAGGATCCAAAGCAGGCTCTGCAGTCACGGCAGACAGCCTGATGTGGGGCTCGAACTCATGACTCATGAGATCATGACCTGAGCCAAAGTCAGATGCTTAACTAACTGAACCACCCAGGTACCCGTTAATGACTTTCTTCTAATGAATAAAATATGGCAAAAATGTTGGAATGTCCCTTCTGAGATTGGCTCTCAAGAAAACTGTCTTTTCTCCTCCTGGCCTGTCTTGCTTTCTCTCTCTCTTATTCTAATGAACACACAGCTGGTGTGTGTGTTGCCCAATGGAGGGGACATATGGCAACCAATGGAGGGAGATTTCTGGCCAACAGCCAAGGACGAAGTGCGACCCTCCGGTCAACAGCAGTAAGGAACTGAATCCTGCTGTCAACCATATAAGTGATCTTGGAAGTAAATCCTCCCTTAGTCAAGATTTGGATGAGACAGCAGCTCTGGCTTATACTTTGATTACAGATATGTGAACTATCTTGAGGCAGAGTCACCCAAATTCTTGATGCACAGAAACTGAGATAACAAATCTTTTTTTTTAAGCTACTAAATTCTGGGTTCACTTTTTAAACCTCAACAGGTAAATAGTACAATGTATGGCTTGTTTTTAGCAAATGGAATGTGAAAGAAGTGGGACTGTGACACCCAAAGTCTCAATCAAATGAACTCATGTCGCTTTTGCCTTCCTCACACACACACAAAAAACATTGCTTTTAGAATTCTGAGTCACCATGTTAAAATTCTGATCGTTCTGAATCTGAATAAAATTCTGATTGTGCTATGAGGAAACCCAGACTTCATACAGGCAGGTACTCAGTCAAAGCTAAACCCAGCCATCCAGTCATCCTAGCCCAGGAACCAGACGTGGCTGAGAAACCCTCCCCAAATAGTGAGTCAACCCCATTTATTCAAAATTGCCAAAAGCTAGTGCAACACACAGTGAAAAAAAGCCATTTCTGTTCTGTTTGAATTCATCAGTATAATAAAAGTTTAGTTTTATTGCACTACATTTGGAAGCAACTTTCCACATTCCCTACTCTCTAGTAGGTAGCTATGGGTCTGGCAAATGCTGTTTTCTGTCTACTGATTAATAAAGACCATCAAGGGGTACCCTGGTGACTCAGTCAGTTAAGCAGCTGACTAGTGATTTCGACTAAGGTCATGATCTCACCGTTTGGGAGTTTGAGCCCTGCATCTGGCTATGTGCTGACAGCATTGGAGCCTCCTTGGAATTCTACCTCACTCTCTGCTCCTCCTTTCCTGGCTTGTGTTCTGTCTCTCTCAAAATAAATCAATAAACAGTTAAAAAAAATAAAGACCATCAAAAGCAGTTTGCTGTCTGCTGGGAGGTCTACAATGCATTCCAATCATCCCAATCATGTCAAAATCAACTTTCCTGCCTTCATCACCAACTCATTACACAGTATATCACCCTGATCTATTACAGTGGGGACATGATGCTGATTGGAATTAGTGAACAAGAGGTTCACTACTAGACATTTTGGTCCAGCACATACATGGAAGAGGGTGGGGAATAAATCCTATAAGAATTCAAAGATCTGCCTCTTCTGTGATCTGGGGCATGTTGAGTTATCCCTTCCAAGGTGAAGGATAAGTTTCTTCATCTGACAATTCCACAACTAAGAAACATGTTGTCTGGTGGATCTCTTCAGAGGGGTATACTATTTACCATACCCCCAAAGACTTCCAGCTTTGAGTGGGTTTCTGAATATTTGTATCTTCTCAAAATTCATATGTTGAAATCCTAATGTCCAATGTGATAGTATTAAAAATGAGCCCTTTTGATAGATGGTTAGGTCGTGACGGTGGAACCCTCATGAATGGGATCGGTGTCTTTATGAAAGACCCCATAGAGCTTCTTAGCCCCCTTTACCATGTGAGGTCACAATAAGAAGTCAGCAGTCTACAACCCAAAAGAGGGCCTTCACCAGAACCTGGGCATGCTGGCACTGGACTTGTGGCCTCCTGAACTGTGAGAAATTAGTTTCCATTGTTTGCAAGCCATCAGTCTCTGGTATTTTTGTTATAGCAGCCCAAATGAACTATATCAGGCTCAGAAAAGGACAGGTTCTGGAACAGGTCCAGGATGCTTTGTAGACTGCTCTAATGCTTAGCCTATGTGGCTAAGTAGATCCAATGGTGGTGTATTATGTGTGGCAGATACAAAATGCTGTATAAAACCCTGATAGACACTTGTAGGTGAATGTAGCACAATCTTTTTAAATTTTAGAATAAAGCTCTCCTATTGTTGACATTTAACTGCTTCACTTAGTTTCTGGTTTTTTGTGGTCCCTGATAGAGGCTGAATGCTCAACCACTGGCCATCAAATTACCATCATTATCTAGATGTTCTGTAATAGACTAAACTATATTTGGTTGATCACAGCAGTACATAATCATCAATTGAAAGCAGTATATAAAATGGTTCAAACAAATTCTAAAGTCATAAGTAAGTTACATGACCCAATGGCCCAGATGCCCATGACCTCTACCTACTCCTTTCCCTTTGGTTTCTTTATCTCAACCACACCTATGTCCTCATAGGGAGTTTCATGTGACTAAGTGACTCAGTAAATAATCTGGTAACTTTCATTGCTGAGTACTTAACTTGCCAAAAGCCAAGACCAATGACAAGCCCCTGACACTATTTCTCAGCACAATCAACCAACCACCTGGAGGTAGATTGGTCACACGGGACAACTTCTGTCATGAGAGGACAACACTTTTTTTCTCTTTACCTATCCAGGCTTTTCTTTTAATTTCTTCTCTTCCCATTCCTACATCATGGATTTCTCTCTTTCTTCTCTCATTTTCTCATCTCTCCAGTCTCTCCTCAGTCATTCTCAGGGTATCATATTCTATTTTTTCCCTTTGATGCCACATAGACCTCCAGCTTAAGTCATGCACTCAACACTCTAGTAAAACTGTACTTAAGATTAATGATAACTTTAGTGAATGTAAAATTTAGTTGTTATCTGTGGTTTTGTCTCAGAAATATTCAAAAGTGACCAGATCTTTCATCTTGGAACATACTCCCTTCTTAGTTCCCTTTATGTTACTAATAAAAGGACACTTTCTTTTTCTCCAGTCTCTTTTGTAGACTGCTCCCCCACTGCTTGCTTTTTAAACTTACCTCTTTTAGGCTTGATTCAAGGTGTGCTTCTTTTTCCCAAGACAGTAATGATAGCCATTAAGTTTACAGGTTCTAGATTCAGACTGTGTGGGTTTAAAAATAGCCTCCACCATTTGCTAACTGTGTAGCCATGGAATAATTACATAACCCTTCAAAATCATGATTTTTGTTCTTTAAATGGGGTATAATAACATTACCTATTTCTCAGAGTTCTTGGAAAGATTAAACAAGATAAGTCATGTAAAGTGCTTAGCACCTTCCTGGAATCCAGCTAATAGTCAATAAATGTTAACTATATTTATCCATTCATTGCTAAATATTCTTTATAGGTAATCTCATCTGTTCCAGCAGCAATATATAACATGTATATGCTAATGATTTCCAACTTAAAGCTCTCCTTACAGTTTCTCCAAACAACATTGTCCGGTCATCCTTTTCATTTTTTCTCTTTTTATATATAATATCAATCAGTGCCATTTTTCCCTCTCAAAATCTGTCTCAAATCTGTCTACTTTCCATTTTTAGAGGACTAGCCAATTTCAAGTCATCATTATTTTTTGCCTTAGCTGCTGAAATAGCCTCATTATTGACATTTCTCTTTCATGCTTCTCCCATCAGATCTTTTGTCCTTGGAGAAGTCAGAATAATAAGTTTAAAACAAATCATATTAAGATGCTCTACTACTTACAGTCTTCCAATGATTTCCCATCGTGATTTATGTAAAACTCAAATGCTTTGAAATGACAGTCAAAAGTATACATGACTTAGTGGCCCTACCTACGCCTCTAGCTTCTTTTTCAGTCACTTTACCTTCTGCTCAGTACATCTCAGGCAAATGGAATATCGGCCTCTTAAAGTTCTAAGTGTGTTTTTTTTTTTTTTTTCTGTTCCGTTCATTCTTTTTGCCACTGCCTACAATGTGTACTTTGTCTTTCTCCAGATAATTCTTTCTCATTGTCCCAAATGCACCTCACTGTACCCAGTGGTTTTCTGGATGCCTTCAATTAGTGTAGTGAGGATCCTCTTGACAATAAGGTTTCATATTGACATTTAAGGACTATTTTCTTAAAGGAAAATAAATAAATTCCCAAGTTAGTGAATAACTTGTCTGGATCAGGATACATGGTTCTCTCTGTTTCTTCTATCATTGTGAGCTTCATTTTTCATTATGCTTACAGCCCTAATAGCAGTATGTCATTGTTTTTAGTCTTTATACGTGGGCTGAGAAATTCAGTCTGTGCTCAGGGCCCCAGTGCATGTGACTGTCTCCTCTAAAATTACATAGAAAGTTGGGGCACCTGGGTGGCTCAGTCAGTTAAGTGTCCTACTTCGGCTGAGCTCATGATTTCACTGTTCGTGAGTTCAAGCCCCACATCGGGCTCTCTGCTCTCCTCACAGAGTCTGCTTTGGATCCTCTGTTCTCACTCTCTCTCTGCCCCTCCACCACTCATGCTTGATCTCTCTCATAAAAATAAATAAATAAATAAACAGTTAAAAAATAAATAAATGAAATAAAATTACATAGGAAATGAATACCAAGACTTCTCTGCCAGTTTCTCATCCAGGATTCCAGTTTTGTTTTGTTTTTTAAATCATTTTAACCCCCACTCAAGGCTGTGTATTCATTTACATTTTATTTCATATCTAGAGAGATGTTGACCTCATTGTTATTTTCAGTTTGTCATATATATATATATATATATATATATATATATATATATATGTAAATATGTAGTTAATAAGTATATGTAAGTATATATAGATATAGATACATACGTGTGTATAAGTATGTACACATGGCATTGTTATATTTTGCAAGGAGTTCCAAATCCCTTCCAACATAATATGGAAGTCCTCAAAATGTCCATGTGCTGGAAAATATTTGGTGAAGACATGACTAAATAAATGAAAGAATATGAAATCTAACTTGGATATCTTGAAAATTGAAAATATTGTTAGATTATGGGTTCTAGGATTAGGAATAATGCCTTAAAATGTGTAGTAAATTTAGATTATGGACAATGTCTGAATATTAATTTTATGTGAATTCAGTACTGTTAGCTTCAGTGACATCACAGGGGCATGTGGCCACGTTATGAAGAACCAGCATACTATAAGCTTTGTTGTACAGTGTGTTCGAGACACTCAACAAGGTTAGCTTCTAAAATAGAAACATGTGGATGTTCTTAAATAATTTATTTTATTTACTGAGCAACATTTCTGTTTTTCTCTTAAACCCGTTGTAATGTGAAATAGCACACACTACCATAAAAATAATCAAAAACTAAAATATACTGCTCAAAAAAATGCCAAAAAGCAATTATCTATTTAATCTGCATGTTCTCATAAAGAGAACATTGATAGTACCCCCAAAGCCTCCCTTTGTGCCATCTCTGCCATCTCAGCTCTCCATTTACCTACAATTTCATGAATTCCATTCATGGCATAGATTATTTATAGTTTTGTTGTACCAACTTACACTCACAAGAACAGTGATTAAGGTATCTATTTGCTCCACATTCTCACCAAATATTGGTAGTTTTAGTGTTTTCTGTTTTAGCCACCCTGATGGGGCTGTACTGATGTTTTACTTTGACCAATGGTGTGTTTATTTATATTTATATTTATATTTATATTTATATTTATATTTATATGTATATTTATATTTATATTTATAGATAGATATATTTATATAAATATATATATACATACACACATGCACAGATGATAATACATATCTATATATATTATATTATCTATATAATTGAACGATTTTATTTATATATGTGTGTGTGTATATATGTGTGTGTGTGTGTGTGTGTGTGTGTGTGTGTGTGTGTGTGTGTGTGTGTATAAGCGCTGATTCTTGTGTGTCCTCCCCTGACAGAGTTGGTGTCGGAATTGGGATGTGCTAGTCTGACCCTGACACAGTGAAACATGGTGAAAACATTGTTTGCAAAAGGAATGTTTGAAAAGCAGAGAAAGATAAGCCCTCACTTTCTGGGTGTCTGAGGTCATCCATGGTATAAAGCAGCAGCTGAACTTTTGTCTGTTGCAAAAGGTTAAAGTTGCATGTGGATGTGAAGATGATGGATCCACTTTAAGAGATTGGCTTGCTGTATTCTCTAGCTGTTCCTGGCCATCCTAGCTAAAATGGGGAGGAGAAACAGTGTAGCCTGGATAGTGTCTTTCATTGTTTTAGCTCTTCACCCTTGACAAGGAGAAACATTCATGAACATGAGCATTGGATTAGCCAGATGTGTTAAAATGTGTATTTTCTCTCCTTCAAGTGGGATAAAAAAGGTTCACACAGTTCCTAGAGCTGGAGCAAAGCTTTAGGTGAGCCAAAGTGGGGATATAAGGAACACTCTTGTCATTTCTTCAGCCTAACTGCTTGCAGTGCAGCAGGGCCCCTGCCCCTGTCTTGCATTCCAACTGGATTTCTCCTGACAATTATAATCTTAAACCTGTAAATGTGGAATTTACTGAGAGAAGTTTTAATAAATTTGCAACAGCATAAAAAGGAGATTTTAACTGCCTTTGTATTTTGCAGTTATTGTATCTGCATATATAATAAAAATTGCAGTAAATACTTTTAATTTCATAAATTCTAAAGAGATAATCACAATCTGGGGATGCTACAAAGTAAGGTGCTAGTGGGACACTGATTCCTTGATTTTTGTCAGTGGTGGTTTTGTTGCAAGTTAAATTCTTTAAGAATTTAAAACAAAACATGTCTTTATAAACTGATGTTTTTGGCTCTGAATTTTGCCCATTTTTAGAGTCTCTGAATAAAGGGAGATACATGAACAGAGAGTCAATCTCCAAATGGAGATACACTTTTGATGTTGTGAAAACAGTTTTTAGTTGCTAATGAGCTCCTCTGAAATCAGATATCTGACCCTTAGAGGCAGATAATTTTCGAGCTTAATGTGCATAGTTTTTAGTAGATCAATTTGGACTCTAACACTGACAAGACAAAAGAGGCTCAGGAAATCCTTGCTTGTCGCCTAGACTTGGAACACAGCTGTCTGCCTCTATACAATCTTGCCTTTGCTGCTGCTGAAGAAAAGCCAGTGGCTTTTTAAAAAAAAATATGAATTCAGATACTAATTGCCTGAACCTTACTCCAGGCTGAAACCTAGTATTTCCTGTTATGGGCTGTTTTGGTCTCAGCACGGATTATACTGAACTGAAGGCCACCATAGGCTTAATGAGCAGAACTCAGATTCCAAGACTGCTACAGATTGAGGATCCCCCTGTGTGGGGCCATAAACTATGAAAATACCCTTGATGCTGCCTGGACCATCTGTGTCACATACAAATGTCCACAGAAAAGGGCTTATTCTCTGATAGAACTATCTGAAATTAAGCTCCTGGTCAACTTCATATTGCTGAGACTGATTGCATTCCCAAACTGTGATCTCTGCCAAAAGCTGCAAGTTGGAAGGAGGGCTTGTGAACCCTCCACCCACTCCTGACAGATGAGACTCCTGACCCACTGGAGGATGTCTCATTGCTGTTGATTAGTTGTGTTTGGCTTTTCTGATTAGTTGTGGTTTGCAGCAATGAACTGGTAGCTTGAGTCCAATTCCCGCATCTTTCTCCTCATGCACACACCTCAGTAAGGAAATTTTATTATTTTTTAAAAATGTTTAGTTATTCATTTTGAGAGAGAGAGAGGGAGAGAGAGCAGGGAAGGGGCAGAGAAAAGGAGAGAGAGAGAACCCCAAGCAGGCTCCATGCCATCAGTGCAGAGCCTGATGCAGGGCTCAAACCCACGAACCATGAGATCATAACCTGAGCTGAAACCAAGAGTCAGACGCTTAACCGACTGAGCTACCCAGGTGCCCAGTAAAGCAATTTTATTATTAAATACAGCTATCTTCAGAAAACTTTGAGTTTTTGGTAGGTGGTTCACCCAGTAAATGATCAGAGTAAAAGGGATGGGAGGTTGTGTAAACTCATTTTTAAAATGTTTGAAAATTCAGGACTTTGACTTAATTTCTAAATGTGATGTGCCTTTCTGATTAAGTTGTATAAAGTGTTGTTTTGTTCTTTTTTTTTCTGAGAAAAGTGCTTGGACCTTCTTGCATACAACGTTTCTAGATGAATCGTACGGGTGAGAGTAGGAGATAAAGTAAAGATTGGAAAGGTGCAATTGTTGGATGAGATACGCTTAGATAAAACAACACAGAAAAGGCAAAACCCTGATACCTGGGCAGGCAAAGGGAATGGAGAAGGGATTAATAATCTTTTTTTTTTTTTTCAAAACTGTTTCAGAAGCTTAGCCTTCCTCCCACAGAGAAGAGAGAAACATCCCCAGTGTTGATTTTCCAAGCTGCTCTGAGCCTTTTGAATCAATCTCATTGCTGAGCCCATGATCACACATGTCTAGGAGACAGCAGGGGTTGGCCCTCGTGCTTTCCACACAGAGCACCTCCAGTTGCCGTCCACATTTGTGAAGAGGACGAACTAGTTTCAGGGACAAGCAAAACTATTTGGAACTGACAGATCCAGGCTGTCCTTTTGAAACCAAGGACTGAACTGAACTAAGTGGACTGAACATCTTCACGCATATCTTGACTATCTTGACGTTGCCTCAGCTCTGGAAGGCATTCAGGTCAACTCCAATTTACTGGCCAGGGTTCTTCTGTGCCCAAATTGATGCCATGGGCTGGGTACAAAAGGTAATGCACAAACTTTAGGAGGAAGCCACTGGCTTTTTAAGATAGACTTTCATGGTAAATGGGATTTGTTGTAACTGAATAAATAAATCCATGACCCCCTAAAAGTTATAACCAAGATAACACTGCAGTTTGGTCAGCTTCTTGATCATAATTTTGCTGTGACTGTGCCTTGGGCAGAGGGCAAGCAGTAGATTGTGCAGAAGCGTTGAAAATAGCAGAACTGAAACCGTCCTTGGAAGAGCCTACTTGCAAAATTAGCCCTGGGCTGGGATCTGTTCACTTAGATTCAGGGGGATTCCTGGCCGATAAGAGTGGTTCACTGTACCTCCATTGTTTGCACAAACAATATGGTTTATGGTGGACACCTGCTTTCCTTCTGGGAGTCTGGAACTTTGATATGGGATAGCCAGAGAGTGCCTAGCTGACAAACTCCCAGTAAAACCCTTGGCCACTGAGTCTCTAATGGGACCAGTGGCATTTTATACACGTGGTCCTCACTTGGTGCTGGAGAAATCATGTGGCCTGTGTGACTCCACAGGGAGAGGGCCCTTGGAAGCTTGTGCCTGGTTTCCTTGGTACTTTATTGTATATGCCTTTTCCCTTTACTAACTTTCTTATATCTGAGTTTGTTTTTTCAGAGCTGCCATAACAAAATACCACATACAGGGTGGCTTAAGCCACAAAAATCTATTTTCTCACAGTTTTGGATTCTAAAAGTCCAAGATCAATATATTGACACAGTTGGTTTCTCCTGAGGCCTCTCTCCTCGGATTGCAGATAGCTGCCCACCGGCTGCCGTTTATGTGGTTGTCCCTCTATGCACCTGCTTTTTGTCTCTTTCTGTGTGTATAGACTTCCTCTTCCTGTAAAGATAATAGTGATTAAGATTCATTCTAATGGGCTCCTTGTAACTTAATCACCTTTCAAGACCCTATCTCCATGTACTTAGAGTGAGGTATAGGGGTGTAGGACCTCAATATATGAATTTGGGGGTGGGAGAACATAGTTTAGCCCATAATAGTATTCTTTTGCTGTAATAAATCATAGTCATGACAATTGAGTCCTGAGTCCTGTGAGTCCTCATAGTGAATTATTAAACCTGGTGATGGTGTGGGGGACTCTCAACAAAACCTCTCTCTAGTCATTTATTGTAAATGTTCTATGTATGCTTGGTATGAAGAAAAAGTATACCCTAATTTTTGAGTGTAATGTTCCTTATATGTAAATGTCATAATTTGTTGATCATGTTTTCATAGTAACTATTTTCTGGAATCCCTTTTTATTCCTTCATTTTAATTTGTTTCTGCTGGTTTTCTTTCACATTTTATTTCCTCTCTGTGTCCTGTTATTTTTATTTTATTTTATTTTTTTGCATTGTGTATTAAGGATGTAGTTAAAAAATTATTTGTAGCAATTCTTTGTAGAAAAGAGAATTTACTCTTTCTCCTGCAAGATACCTGGAGATACTAGTAACCTAAAACAATCCAATCCAAAGGTTCCAAATGATTTAAAATTGCTAGGCAGTCACTGAGGACTGAATTACTTCTAATTAATCCTTAATTCTAGAGGGTACCTTTCAAGAATACAATGTACATTTGTCATCCAAGCCCTACAAGGCTGTCAATATCTCTAGCGTATTTCTCAGGCATTTAACTTCCTTTACTCAATTAAAAAGAAAATCCCCCAGAGAAACAGCTTCTCAGTTTTATTTCTCTGAATTTACATTTTTTTCTTGGATTTGTTCTAAGCGTGCTTCACAGTCTTGTAAGCTCTCGGGATATGCTTTTATATCTTATCAAGCACCTCTGATCAGTGGATAGATTAATACAAACTAACCAGTATGAAAGAGAAGGTCCTCTCTAGCCGTCATTTCTTGTTTATCAAATATCACTATTCCTCTACTTACTTTTAAGATTCATGATGATGGTCAAATTAGGTATTTGAGAAAGCCCTTTGAGAATTCTCTTGGCTATAGCTCTACACCTTTGCACTCCTTTTTTTCTTCATTTGATCTAGCCAGATCAAAGAAGTAAATCTTTTGGGAAAAGCCATTTTTGTAGTAACTCTTCTTTTGAGTAAATAATACATTTATCTCCCACATGGACACTGTGCTGTTAGAAAAAGCCATTTTAGCCTGATTTACTAAAATACTTCTCATTTGATCTGAGATCTATGTTTTCTTGGAAGATTAATTCAAGCTTTTTGTCTTTCTGGAAGATGACTATAATCTGTTTCTCTCTTAATAAATATCACCCTAAACCTTCTAATACATCTTTTATGAAATACTGCATGCAAACATACTTAAATTCTATAATAATTTAACAAGAAACCATAGCATTTATATATAGAAGACTGTGGAAGCTGCTATGTGAAGGACATGTCCATACAACTTTTGCATCCAACGTATTTTAAAATATTCTTAAATGTGTTAGAAATGGAAAGTTAAAAATATACAAAGTGTTCACAGCAGTGCTAAGAAACTGCTTTGAAGGAAACATAGGAGAGACAAGGTATACAATTTTGAAATAATGCATTTCCAAAAAGACCTCTATTACCAGCAGTAAGCACTGAGGAGACGAGAGCTCTAGACCTCTCCTTAGCTAGCATAAGTTTCTTTTATGCCTTATCAACTCTTCTGGATAACCAGTCTCATCGCTCATTGGCTACTTAAGTGTCCACCCAATTGTATTCAACAAATTTAAAAAATAGTATTGAAGATAAAAAAGGTGCGTGGGGTGCCTGGGTGGCTCAGTCGGTTAGGCGTCTGCCTTAGGCTCAGGTCATGATCTCATGGTTTGTGAGTTCAAGGCTCACTTTGAGCTCTGTGCTGACAGCTCAGAGCCTGAAGACTGCTTCAGATTCTGTCTCCCTCTCTCTGTCCCTCTCCTGCTCATGCTCTGTAACTCTCAAAAATAAATAAACATTAAGAAAACAAAGGGTACTAAAGGTCCCAAGCACTAGAGTTGTATATCCTTTTCTACAAAACTGATGGACAACTGAAACATGTTGTGAGTCATATTTATTAATAGAATCATACTTTAATGGAACTGAGATTTTTCATGAAGGGAATGCTTTAATGCAAGAAAGCTTTTGTTAATGGGTATAATCATTGTCTAATGACGTGTAAGTTTAAACTTTCATATATTGGCTGTTTTTATTTTTTTTAGGTTTATTTATTTATTTATTTTGAGGGAGAGAGAGAGAGAGAGAGAGAGAGAGAGAACAAGCACATGCACAATCAAGGGAGAAGCAGAGAGAGAGGGTGAGAGAGAACCCCAAGCAGGCTCTGCACTGTCAGTGCAGATGTAGTGGTTGGTTTTAAAAGCAGTATTGCTCATGGTAGTAAGGGGTTGTATATAAGGAAATGTAATCTGATTGGATATCTACTGGTTTTGACTGTCCATCATCTATCTCCTCATCAGTGGTAATGAAGTCCTGATTTCCCTTTGGAGAACTACCCTTTGCTCATTGTGCTGTCTTGACTCTAGCCTCTTCTTTTAATGGGGAATATGATCCACGCTTCCTTTGGGTATTTGAATCTTGAGCAGGCGTAAGAATAACAAAATTATTGAAGCTGGTTTATCCCAAAGAGGGGGACCTGAAAAGCACATCAGTTCTGCTACCTTGGTCCCAGAAGATGCTTTGAGTCCTGTCCTTTGTATTGCTTAGTTATACTTTATTTGAGCCATACTACATCCTTTGAGTAATGTTGCTCCTTTTTAATTTGAGTTCATCAGAATCGTTTTCTATACAAAAGTGCTTAACCACCTAGTGATTTTCATACAGAAAGCATATGGAATGATAAATAATGATCTGTTTGCCAAGGTTTACTTGTAAGTCTTTAGTTCATGGCTTGTCTGCATATGATAAATTTATCTACTGCAGTGTTTCCAAAAACTGGCTTCATATTAGCTTTAAAACCATGTTAGTTGCCAATTAATTCAGACTCTTTTTCATGAGGATCAGACACGTGTTTTGTTGTTGTTTGTTTTGTTTTGTCTTTAACTCTGCAGTTCTAATGAGCATGCAGGGATGAGAAATATTAATTCAATGCTATGGTATGAGAGATATCACATTGTTTTTTATTGTACACAGTTTATGACATTGAGTGATAAGAAACTTGATTAACGAGAAAAATAAACATGGGATAAGGACATTAGTGGAACAATGAGAAAAATGAATGGAGAAGGTAGCCTTAAGTTTTCCCACTTAAGATGAAAATGAGAAATATTCCATAAAGGATGCCAGAGATATCTGTAGTTTTGAAACTTCTCTGCTCCATGGAAATAAAAGGATATTGAGTTTGAGATACTACTTCTATAGCTTAAGTGATCTTTCCAGTAAAATTGTGTCTCTATGTTTTTCTTTGTTGTTGTTGTTTGTTTTGTTTTAATTAGAGGATTCTTAATTATAGAGAACAAACTAATGGTTACCTAGTTTGTAACCTAGTTTGTACCCTACCAGAGGGGAAGTGGGCAGGGGGATGAGTTAAATAAGTGATGAAGATTAAGGAAGGCACTTGTAATGAGCACCAGGTTCTGTAAGAGTTTAATCACTAAATTGTACATCCGAAACTACTATTTCACTGTATGTTAACTAACTGGAATTTAAATTAATTTTTTTAAAAAGAAGTCATTAGAGGTAATCTAGAAAAATTTTTCAATTTTATATGGAGAGCCTGAGTCAGAGGTGGCCTCTCTAAGGTACACAGTGAAGCAGCATCATTGCTAGGTAGGGAACCACGTTGTCTCAAGACTTCTCTGTGTCTACTCTGTCAGTTATACTTTCTTCCTTCCACATCATTATTTACACTCTTCTTCCTACTCCAGATTCCTTCATTTTGTTCTGTATCATGTACATCAATTCCTTAAGTGGCAGTGGAGCATAGGGACTGAAAATGGAATGAATTGTCTTTTGATTCAAATATAAATGCCTTTAATCACTTTTTGCTGGGTGAACTCAGAGAAGCTTCTTAGTTTTTGTGTGCATTTTATTCCCTCTGTAAATTTAGGATAATGATAACACCTACCACATAAAATTGTTAATATTAAATTAGTTAATTCATGCAACATAGTTTGAAAGTGCCTCTTACATGTTCTGTACTCAGTGAAGGTAGTCTGTTATATTTTTCACAGCTTGTTGTCAGAGTTTCTCATTTTAGCTTTTTAAAAAATTTTTCTGTATGGTCTTCTTCTCTGATTTCAAAGAGGCCCCATCTCTTATTGTGGGTTCTAAGAAATATCCAAAGCTTTCTTCCTTTACCTAGAGTCATAAAGTGTTCTACCTCAATTTCCCTAATATCCTTTATGCTGGGGTCAGTAGTATTTTTATTTGTTTCATTTTCATAGAAATACTTGTTAGTAGTTTAAAATACCAAATGATTTATGAAGATTTATATTGAAAACCATAGTCCCCTGCCTCATTCATTTCCTATCTTAATTCTCCCTCCTCTGGCACAATCACTTACAACTATCTTAGCTTTTTCTTGTTTTTATTTCATACTACTAAATGACTCAATTTTTATTTCCTGACTTTTCAGTTTTACGTAATAAGCATTGCAGTCTCTGTTAGGGTTATCCAGACAAACAGTATCCTTTGAGATATATATTGCTATTCACATTATTTGTATTATTTTATTATGCACAATTATTATATATATTTTATATCATGTTGCTATATATTATTCTATTATATACATATAAATTTATTATAAGGGGTTGGATGATATGATTATGGAAGCTGAGAAGTCTTAAGATCTGTGACTGGAAAGCTGAAAAGAAAAGAAATGATGACCCAAAATAAATGATGCTGTAATTTCTGTCCAAGTCCGAGTTTGAAGACAGAAAACCAATGTTCATCCCAAAGACAGAGAGAGAAAATTTGTTCTTAGTCATCTCTTTTATTCTAGGCAAGCTTTCAGTCTTTGGATGGAGCCCACCTATATTGGAGAGGACAATATGTTTTATTCAGTCTAGTGATCTGAATGTTAATCACATCCTATTACGCTAAGAGCAAGTAATGTGTCATCTATCTATTATCTATCTATCTATCTATCTATCTATCTATCTATCTATTTATCTATCTATCTATCTATCTATCTAACATGTATCACCTTTGGAGCCAGAGTCCTATCTCTTATTCAATTCTGTCATTACACTTGGGTTCATGTCACTGTAATCCAGTTACATTATCCTATTACCACACCCCCCAACACGACTTGTCTCCTTCACAGAGGTATGATTCAAGAAACAAAGGTTTATATTTCTTCTGGTAATGACTAATGGCTCTTGGCTTTGGAATATATTTACCCAGTAGGCAATACAAAGCTACAAAAAGAAACCCAAAATCAGTTTACTAATTCTGTCTGCAACACTCACTGTTGCTTTTCAGTCTCATAAAAAATATTAGTAACTAATAAAACTTCATCTGACAACAAGTTAGCATTGTAATATGTTAAATTAGAAATACCAATGAAAATAAATTAACAAAAATAAATACCATTTCCCACGTGTTCAGTGAAAGAAGTCCAATAACAAACCCAACAATTTTCCTTAACACCAGTACTTACCTGTTCTTATGATTTTGTTTTCCAATGTATTATTCACTAAAAAATTGGTATGCTCCTTGAATATGACTGATTTCCATGTTTTGGGGTAGAAAAAATCCAATTTGGACTTCAAATATACTATTATTACTGCAAGGAAGGATTCTTTCAGGGGTGACTGCTTGGAGGTAGGTATTATTAAAAGAACAAAGGAACCATATTAAAGGGGCTTATAATGGCTGACTGTGACAATTTTCAATTTTTAATTATAGAAAAAGCCCTCATAATTAATGGAAACAAATTCTGTTCTTGAAAAGCTGTAATTTCATAGTGAAATTTAAATGTAAGAAATTAGCATAAAGTGTACTATATTGATTGCAATACAAAAATAGGAAGAATTAATTATATGCATAAACTGTTTCTTCTATTAAGTATAAGTTTGCTTATAAACTGTAAAGGTGTGCTTGCTTCTCTCAGAGTAATAGAGGATGACAAATATGGAGACGGGGCTGTTAATTATGTAAATAATCATGGGGAAATTAATGGCTACACAAAAAATAGGATGAAACAATTATTTCCAGTGCCACATGAAATATATAAGCACAAACAGGCTTCTACAATGTTTTAAGTTTGGTATAATAGCTAAATGTTTTATACAGACCCGACCATGTAGACTTGATCCTTCATCTAGTATGAAAGAAAGTGTTTGAAAGACTTATTCCGTAGAATTAGATACAGATAGATCTTTTTTTTTTAAATATGAAATTTATTGTCAAATTGGTTTCCATACAACACCCAGTGCTCATCCCAACAGGTGCCCTCCTCAATACCCATCACCCACCCTCCCCTCCCTCCCACCCCCCATCAACCCTCAGTTTGTTCTCAGTTTTTAAGAGTCTCTTATGGTTTGGCTCCCTTCCTCTCTAACTTTTTTTTTCCTTCCCCTCCCCCATGGTCTTCTGTTAAGTTTCTCAGGATCCACATATGAGTGAAAACATATGGTATCTGTCTTTCTCTGCATGACTTATTTCACTTAGGATAACACTCCCCAGTTCCATCCACGTTGCTGTTTCATTCTTTCTCATTGCCACGTAGTATTCCATTGTGTATATAAACCACAATTTCATTATCCATTCATCAGTTGATGGACATTTAGGCTCTTTCCATAATTTGGCTATTGTTGAAAGTGCTTCTATAAACATTGGGGTACAAGTGCCCCTATGCATCAGCACTCCTGTATCCCTTGGGTAAATTCCTAGCAGTGCTATTGCTGGGTCATAGGGTAGATCTATTTTTAATTTTTTGAGGAACCTCCACACTGTTTTCCAGAGCGGCTGCACCAGTTTGCATTCCCACCAACCTTGCAAGAGGGTTCCGATTTCTCTACATCCTCTCCAGCATCTATAGTCTCCTGATTTGTTCATTTTAGCCACTCTGACTGGTGTGAGGTGGTATCTCAGTGTGGTTTTGATTTGTATTTCCCTGATGAGGAGCGACTTTGAGCATCTTTTCATGTGCCTGTTGGCCATCCGGATGTCTTCTTTAGAGAAGTGTCTATTCATGTTTTCTGCCCATTTCTTCACTGGGTTATTTGTTTTTCGGGAGTGGAGTTTGGTGAGTTCTTTATAGATTTTGGACATTAGCCCTTTGTCTGATATGTCATTTTCAAATATCTTTTGCCAGATAGTAGATCTTATGTTTGCTTGTCTTGTTTGTTTGTTTTCTTCGCAGTATCTTTTATTACAGTAAAATACATATAACATAAATATTTATCATTGTAACCATTTCAGTGTACAGTTCAGTGGCATCAAAATATATTCATGATAATGTACTACCATCACCACTCTTTTGATCTTGTGCAACTTAAGCTATATCCATCAAACAACAACTCCCCATCCCCCTGTCTTCTCCCAGCATCTGGCCACCACCATTCTACTTTCTGTGTCGATAATTTTGACCACTCTATGTATCTCATATAAATGAGACATTTATGTTTCCTATATAGGACATACTGTATGTGTCTCTTTTGAGATTGGCTTGTTTCATTTAGTGTACTCTCCTCAAGTTTCACCTGTGTTATAGCAGATGAATCAGAATCTCCTTATTTTTAAAGGCTGAATAATATTCCATTGTATGTATATACCACAATTTGCTTGTCCTTCCATCCACCAGTGAATACTTGGGTTACTTTCACATTCCAGCTATTGTGTACTATACTGTTATGAACATGGTGTATAGACATCCATATGTTTTTAATACTATCTAAGGACAGAAAAACTAGGCTAAAAAAGGCTTACATGGAAAGAATGGATGCTATAAATTATTGAAGTAACAAAGGAAGTTTATGCTTGAAAACAAAACTTGAACTAATGACTAGGGACCAGTGAAGTTGCCTTTGGAGAATCAACCAGGTCTAATGACCCAACACAAGCACCATTTGGTTGATAATGCAGAAATTATAATCACTTTGGCATTGTACATCTACTGGCTCTGTAAATAGTTTAATCCCAGTAGGGTATCAATTAAGAACTACTGTAAGCATTGGGAGGTATAAAACAAGAATAGAAATGATGATGATATGGTGCTGAAGTTTTAAAATAGCTTTAAGTATCCATCTAGTAGTTTTGTAATCAACATATTTATATTTGCTGTCTCTTATTCAAGGTAGTTAAATGTTCAAAAGAATCTTAATACTCAGTTTGAATTTTAGTTTAAATTATGTATGGAGATTGATTTCATTAAGCTTAAAGGCAGTGTCTAAATGCCTAAGAAAAATAATTTGAAGTTGGGAAATTTCATAAATAAAATTTCTTTATGCTTTTCATTAAATTAATTTTAAATTCCTGGGTGCCCGGGTGACTCAGTCAGTTAAGTGTCCGACTTTGGCTCAGGCCATGAACTCACATTTTGTGGGTTCGAGCCCTGTGTTGGTCTCTGTGCTGACAGAGCAGAGCCTGGAGCCTGCTTCAAGTTCTGTGTCTCCCCCTCTCTGCTCTCTCTCTCTCTCTCTCTCTTTCTCTGTCTCTCTCTCAAAAATAAATAAACATTAAAAAATTGTTTTGATTAATTTTAAATTCCTTAACACCAGTTCTCAAATTTTCCTATGATTTTCAAAAACGTGTTCTCTACTAAAAAATAGTTTTGGTCTTTGGAAGGTTATTGATACAGACACTTAAAATATTCTACTATTGCTAGAACACAAGGATTCTTTCAAGGATGCCTGAGAAGAGGACAGGTAGTACTCCCACGTGGATTTTAAAGAATCTTTACCTTGCTGTCTCCTGATTTCTGTCTTTCAACAAACCTTCCTAGGTAACCACCAAAAACAGGAGCCCCCCTATTATAGCCATAATCACGCAAAAACTTGAGAAATCATCAAGCCAAACCTCATTATATCAATGAAGAAACTGAGTTGTAACCAGTTTTACTGGTTTATTAAGACTTGGCGGTGTTGGTAGTTGTACCCACATTTTTACTGATTCCATGTCAAGAGCTTTTGCTATATCCCTTTTGTACTTTTGTCCTTTTGTTTCCTTAGCCTATAGTTCATGCTCATTCCCTCCAGCTCTTTCTGCTACCCAAAGATGTGTCCTTCTGTCCATTTTGCTGTCACACATGCCTTCAGATTTGCACTGATGACAGATTCACAACAGCTTCTGTGACAGGAACCCAGGTATTGAAATAGCACAATTAGAAATGATGTATTTGCCACTGAGATTTTCGGTTTCCTATTTTCAGTATTTTCATGAACCGAGACACCCAGATCTAATAGTGGAGGGAATACCTTTAAATAGGGAGGCATGGTGGCCACTGACATTATAAATTTAAAATCTCTCATATTTTCTCCGTGTCGCTAGTGTCAGATGCCTTGTACTCCGTTTGCATTTCATTATTTGATTTCTCAGGCAGTTGAAGAGGGAAATGTCACTTTTAAAAATGGTTATCTCTTGGCCTCCACACAAAATGGCCAGTCATGGATTTTTTTGTGTGCTTTTTAAGAGAATTTCTTATGGTAAATATTTCACCTAAATAAAAATGTTGTAGCTGTGAAGGAAGCAGTTTACTCTCAAACCAGCAACAGAATTAATGATGGCTTCTCTCTGCCCAGCTCCCACTCATCTGGGTTCCTGGTCCTAATATCCCTTGCCTTGCAGTTTACCTTCCAAGCATGGTCTCTCCCTTCACTATGTGTCTTTTTAATCCACTCTCCACAGAGTGGCCAGAGTAACCTATCTCACGTGTTCAGGAAATATGCCAATCCTCTGTGATAACATAGCATAATATGTTATCATCCAGGAAACAAAACTTAAATTCCTTAACTCAAAAGATTAGTTCCTCTTTAAACTGTTCCCTTTATAGCTCTAGATTCATGTTCTTATCATTGCATGCCTTACACTTAACAGTCTACCAAATACTGAGCTGTTTTTATTCCTCACACATAACACAGAGTGAAAAATAGTACCTGCTTCTCAGGACTATTGCAAAATGATGTGTACGAAGAACTTAGCACTTGCCTCAAAGAAAACCCTCAATAAAATGAGCTTTTGTAAATTAATTTTAGAGTTAATTCCATATGACTTTCCTCATTTTGTTTCTTCCTTCTGCATATGTCCTCAGCTTCCCCACACCGTCCCCTTTCTTGATTTTGTCCACTCTGACTTGCCCCCTACAACACATTTCATAAATCACCTCCTTCAAGAATAGATACGTCTCCTCTGTATGGTGCCCTAGACTCATCTTTATCATTGCAATGTGAATCATCCTTCCGAAAATTACTCTTTTCCTTCCATCTTTCCCATTGCTCTCAATTTGCCTTGAGGACAAGAATATAGGACTTACTCATTTTGCATTCTTGGTATTTAGCACAATAAATGGCACATTATAGAAACTCAATATTTTTTTAATATAAGATACAAGACTACTAAAGAAAAGATACCCTGACCATGCAAAGTCCACAAGCAAAACTAAACATTTTTGCAAAAAATATTAACTTATTACATACAGGTTAATCATTGTGGAATTAATGGCAATCATTGTGTTTTTTTTTTTTAACAAGCGTCTAATCTGAAGCAATGAAGAATCAAATGTGAAATATAAATCTAGCAGCCCTTACATGGGCATTCTTCAGGTTTGGGGTATTTTGAGATATTACTTCCCATTAATTAAATCAGAGTGTCAAATAAATAAATTCAGATTCACACACACACACACAAATCTGCTGCTTGCAACTGGGAATGGAAAGAATCAAAGAAATACAGACTACATTTTTTAAAAGCAAATAATAAATAGAAGAATGAAAAGTGTTTTTTTTTTTTATTTCAAGTAATGGAAAGACTCTGGTTTAATCTCTGAAATACATTTAATACCCATAAATAGGAAACGATTGCGTATTTCTGACCCAGTCTCATCTGATTGCCTGACTTGCTACTCTAGTAAATGGGATATTGGTTAATTGAATAGTTTATCAATCTGCAAACAGCATTCAAGTTCAGATGCTCTTTAAAATGTAATCATTCTAGATAAATACTGTTGGAGTTTTCATTTCAGTGTTTGATCACATCACAGTAATATGATATTTTCTCATTACATTTCACTATAGATCGTGCCCTGACATTATTTTCTAAACTTGCTTACCAGATGCTTCTTGCATGCAGTATTCCTTGCAAAATACACATTTTGTGAAAGTGGGAACTATGAGTGCTTGAGACTAGGTGACTTCCTTCCTAATCAGAAGCTATTTTTAAGTCACCAAGATCAGCCTGGGTCAATGGAATAAAAAGCAGGCAGAATAACAGTCTCTAAGGCTGACCTTTGAAATGTTCTCA
The DNA here is from genome assembly GCF_018350155.1 of Leopardus geoffroyi. Lineage (NCBI taxonomy): Eukaryota > Metazoa > Chordata > Mammalia > Carnivora > Felidae > Leopardus > Leopardus geoffroyi. Next base: position 121,513,468 of record NC_059328.1, on the reverse strand, counting down.
TTTCCAAAAGTAAATTCAGTCACCGAGATCTTAAAATAATCACTTTTACTTTCTACTCCCATAAGAATAATACAGATGACTTTTTGAGCAACATAAGAAAATATAGGGTGCCTCTTGGAAGATATTGAGTGTCATCTTGTTAATTCAGGTAGTCATTTAAAATAATTTAAAATGTCATTCTTTTTTAAATAAGTAGCAACGGGGGCGCCTGGGTGGCGCAGTCGGTTAAGCGTCCGACTTCAGCCAGGTCACGATCTCGCGGTCCGTGAGTTCGAGCCCCGCGTCAGGCTCTGGGCTGATGGCTCAGAGCCTGGAGCCTGATTCCGATTCTGTGTCTCCCTCTCTCTCTGCCCCTCACCCGTTCATGCTCTGTCTCTCTCTGTCCCAAAAATAAATAAACGTTGGAAAAAAAATTAAAAAAAAATAAATAAGTAGCAATGTGGTTAGTAATATATACCTGAATTTAAATGCTATTTCAATTAAATTTGCCTTCCATTATTATAAAAAATGAATAATATTCATATTAAAAACTAAATATCTATTTTTAGAAGTTAAAAAAAATCACCAAGACTCTCATCTACTTCTTATGTACATCTGCATTTTAACATGTCAGTGTTCTTTTCTTTACTAGTCATAGCCATGAATAAATATTATGCAATAAACCATAACAATCTGTCTCTTCTCAACTGCATCAAAAACAAATTATAAATCATGTACATAAAATTAACAATTTCAAGAAATGTAAATTTTCTTTGTGAAGAAACATTAAATCAGAAATTATAAAGGATGAAGCCAGTACGTTACACTGTAAAAACTTAAAATATCTGTAAGGCAAAAACAATGTTAAAATATGTTTCTCTGGTTAAAAGCCAAATGCATTTGCTACTTACTTGGCTTCCGTTCCCTCCTTCCCAATTTTCCCTGGTTTCTTCTTTTTGTTCAGGTGTACCCCTCTCCCCCACAGAGCTCATTCGCATTGAGAGAAGTTGATTTTACCTTTAAACTTAAGTGTGCACCCTGATTTATGTAGTCAATTCAATACTTTTAATTGTTTAGCCACCACAGTTACTAGGAGTGACCTAAGCCAGTCAAAACTAGGTTCATGTCTTTCATTTACAACACTAGGAGAAAGATGCTCTCCCTTTCTCTGGATAGCATGGAGGTTGATGTCATGCCTGGAGCTCCTTCAACCATTTACTATGATGAGGGAAGCCCACCAGAGCACAAACATGACCCATAAAAGACAGAACATCTGAGAATTAAGGCAGAGATCTGATAAAATGATAGCTGAATTCTACTCTGCTCTGGACTGTTGTTGTTGTTGTTGTTGTTGTTGTTGTTGTTGTCATTGTTATGTGAATCAGTAAACTTCCAGTGTTAATTTGCTATGGCTACTGAAACGAAATGGATGGTTTAAATGACAGAAATTGATAGTTGTACAGTCTAGACGCTAAGAAATCTGAATTAAGGTGTTAACAGGCTGGGTCCCTTCTGAGGCTGTGAGGAAGAATCTGTTCCATGCCTCTAACCTAGCTTCTGGTGGCTCGCTGACAGTCCTACATGATCCTTAATTTGTAAAGACATCATCCTGATCTCTTCTTCTTCACTTGGTGAGCCTTGGGGGGTGGGAGAGGGGCACAGCTCAATCAATAACACTTCCTTTATTGTTAAAGCTAATTTCAGGTTTTTGTTATTGTTACTGACAATTAAAATCACCCAAACTAAAGCCAAGGGAACCCTTATACATATCATCTGCTAGTATTTGAAATTCCTAGCCAACTACAAAATAAGCCCTCTCATTTCCAAATTAATCATCCTCTAAACAAAATGTCACTTTGGAATACATTTGCAAAGTGATTCTTCTAAGGCTGTTTAACCCTTCAGAACTTTGGCCCACAGTGTGGCCAAAAACTTAACTCACAAATTAACCCTCAACATTCCATACAAAAGGCATAGGCTGTGACACTGGCACAAGACAACTAATATACCAACCACTGTTTGGGGAAAAAATAAAGATGGAGAAAAGAAGCTCCAAATTTCAGTAGCTTAATATGATTCATGTTTCTTGTGAGTCCAACTACTGGCTGGACTGGGCACTTGTTCTCTACTAAGGGACGCCAGATCCATATCTTATCATCAAATGTACCCCAAAACCTCAAGTCATTGTTTTAGGGTTTTCTAGGGTTGCTGTGAAAAATTACCATGAACTTGGTAACTTAAAATAGCAGAAATGTATTCTTTCCCAGTTCTGGAGCTCAAAAGTTCAAAATCAATGCAGTGTTCCAGAGAAGTCTTTCTTTGCTTCTCTCTTAGCTTTTGATCACAGCTGGCAATCCTTGCCTTTTGACACATGACTACATCATTCCAATCTCTGCTTCTACCTTCACTGTCTTCTCATGGCTTTTCCTTCTGTGTTCTCCTGTGTCTGTTTCCCCTTCTTTTCAATTACAATTTATCCTTGACTTATTGGAATTAAGGCTAATCCTAATTCGGGGTGATCACATCTGGAGATCCTTACTTACAAGTACGAAGATACTTATTCCAAAAAAAGCTCACATTCTGAGATTCTGGGCAGATGTGTCTTTTGGCAGCCACAATTCAACCCACTGTAGTCATTACAGAAAGATATGAGATGAGGGAGCCACACTGGATATATATACATCATTCGCTTGTCTTCCCCTGGCCAGAAATATTCACGTGCAAGGTGACTGAGAAATGCATCCTGTAGTTTGACAGCAGCTTCCCAGAATGAGCTCTAGGATAGAGACTATACTATGCATAAAGAATTTTGGTAGTCAGCTGGCCTTCTTTGCTGTACACCTAAGATTGGAGCTTAATCCCTCCCTTCCTGGGACTGATATCCTGAAAGTTTCTATTTCTGTAATCCACATAAACATATAATGAATTAAATCTGTATGAAAGTGTAAGAGGGAGAAAGAGCAAAACTAAATGCCACCATATGTAGTTATACAGAACACCTGGGTAGAGTTTGGGATGCTCCTGAGGAACATCCAACAGGAGAGCATTTTTAAAGGCTTGTTAGGCGCGCCTGGGTGGCTCAGTCGGTTGAGCGTCCGACTTCAGCTCAGGTCACGATCTCACGGTCTGTGAGTTCGAGCCCCGCGTCAGGCTCTGGGCTGATGGCTCGGAGCCTGGAGCCTGCTTCCGATTCTGTGTCTCCCTCTCTCTCTGTCCCTCCCCCATTCATGCTCTGTCTCTCTCTGTCTCAAAAATAAATAAACGTTAAAAAAAATAAAAAAAATAAAAAAAGAAAGGCTTGTTATACAATGGGCCTTGGAAATATCTTCTGACGGATTGTCACACATGAGACTTCTATCCCTTTAAATGCAATAGCTACAGTTTGAGGTTCTGATTGATGTACCCATTTATAGTATTATTCTTAAAATGTTCTACATTTTGGAACTTTAGCTGAATTGGTATTCAGGTATTTCCTTGTTTATTTCTACATATAATTTATCTGGGCTCCATATTAGCCCTCAACCATATCTCATATTAAATTCTGTACATTTATTAGAAAACCATTTAAAAATCACACTCTAATTGTTTCGTAGATGTTATTTACTTTTAGTGCATAACAGATGATGATGGTATATTCTCTAAAATACACATATTTTTCCTCCATTGTCCCCCTAGCATATGGGATTATTTTTGGCAAATTTATAACTCGAAATTGATCAAAGATTTAAATGTAAAACCTAAAACCATAAAACCCTTAGAAGAAAACCCAGAGAAGAAGATCCTTGATGTTGGACTAGTTGGTAATTTATTGAATAAGTCATAAAAATCACAGGTAACAAAAACTAAAACAAACAAATGGGACTACACTAAAGAGTTCTGCACAACAAGGGAAACAAGTTGAAAGTCAACCTATACAATAGGAGAAAATATTTGCAGACATTGCAGGGAACCAATATCTAAAATATAGAAAGGGCTCACACAACTCAATAGCAAAATGTAAATAATCCAATTAAAAAGGGCAAAGGATTTGAATAGATATTTTTCCAATGAAGACATACAAATGTCCAGTGGTGCTCAACATCACTAAAAGTCAGAGAGATGCAAATCAAAACTCAATGAGGTATATCACCTCACACCTGTTAGGATGGCTTTTATCAAAAAGACGAGATTTTAAAATGTTGGTGAGGATGTGGAGAAAAGGGAACCCTTATACACTGTTGGTTGTAATGTAAAGTGCTACAGCCATTATGGAAAACAGTATGTCAGTTTCTCAACAAATTAACAATTAAGCCATCATATGATCCAATAATACTACTCCTGCATATGTATCTGAAAGGAATTGAAATCTGTGTTTTGAGGATATCTACACTCCTATGTTTATTGCAGCATTATTCACAATAGCCGAGATATAGAAACAACCCAAGTGTTCATAATGGATGAATAGATAAAGAGGTAGTACATATATTTAGTGAAATATTATTCAACCATGAGAAAGAAATCCTGCTATTTTTGGCAATATGGATGGAACTTGAAGGCCTTGTATGAAGTGAAATAAGTCAGACAGAGAAAGACAAATACTATGTAGTATCACTTATATGTGGAATCTAAAAAAGCTGAACTTGTAAAAACAGAGAGTGGAATAGTGGTTACCAGGGACTGGTTGTGGGGATCGGGAGGATTGGGGAGATGTTGTTTAAGAGTATAAACTCACAACCAGTAGATAAATAAGTTCTGGAGATCTCATACACAACATGGTGATTGTAGCCAACAATACCATATTATAAAATTCAAAGTTGCTAAGAGACTAAATCTTAACTGTTCTCAACACAACAAATAAATGACAAATATGTGACATGATAAAGGGATTAGCCAATGCTACTGTAGCAGTCATACTGCAATATTTAAATGTATAAACCAGTGCATCATACACCTTCAGTTTACACAATATTATATGCTTTATATCCATAAAAATATATTTATCACTGAAATAATTAATTTGTGACTGCACTGTCTTAGCAGACATGCTTTAGAATATTTTATGCTCAATTTTGTGCTTTCAGGACATACTTTAAAATGATTTAAATTTTATTTTTATCTTTACTTTTATTTTTTAAAACATATCATTTAAAATATTTCTTTTAATCCAAGATAGATTGCACAATAGATATTTAGAATCTTATAATGTGTTTCCCCCTATTTACATCTCCAGAAAAATTGAAGTACAAGAATGCAGCATCAATTGTTATAGAAAAATGAGTGCTCTAATGTTTATTAATCTTAGCGTGTTTATTTATGAATGGCATGAGGTGAAATATGAAAAGTGGCAAGAACACTTCTTTCACCAGTTGTCTGGTGAGTGGCTATTTTATTTTATTGTATTGTAAAAAGTAATTGTGATGTAATTTGATGAGTCTTAAAAAAAAAAAAAAGAAGGCACTTAAATTTTATATAGAAACTTCTCCTGCCCCTTCTTTATTTTGTGGTAGAAAATGATGGACGCCATCTTTGTAATTGAAACCCATTAGAAGAAACTCATGAAGGAAAACTAGTGCTCCTAAAAATAGGAAGGGACTTATAAAAATACTGACCATATTGTACATTAAGTTTGATAAGGAAATCCTAACAATATAAAAATTATAAACAGGTGAATGACATCATCAGGTTTGCTCCTTAGTGATATGTCTGGGTAGAAGTTGAGGAAACGGAAGTGAGCATTGGAAAGGGTTGTAAGGTATGAAACTTACCTTTGTTTACAAATAAATAAAAATGCTCTGAATTTGATGGCAATTGTAGAAGGTTAATTATCAGAGGTGTGGAATTCACATGAATTGGTGACTGAGTAGCTGTCTAGGTAAGTGGATAGCCAGTTTTCTAGATTTCTCTGATTGGGCAGCAGCATGAATATTCATGCCATTTCATTGCCCTGAAGAATACAGAAAGAGAAGGCTTCTTTCCCTGGGGGATAGGCCACAGGAACAGATTACACATGTTGAATGCAATGAATCCGTAGGACATCCAAATAAACAGTAGATAAGCAGCAGGATTTTTCCAGTTCTAAATAGAATTGTAGCCTGGTTCTTACGGCATGATTTAGAAGAATGTCTAGTATTGGTCCAAGAGTAAGCAGTGACATAAGCATATCGGCATAACATTTTATAATATACAGCTCTATAAGGAAATTTACTTTATAATTTTTACTTTACTTGGGACACAAGTTAAACATACAGCTTTCTGAAAATCTTTTCTCCAGACTCATTGGATGAAAAGTTTTGGGACTGTAATCTAGGGACTTTTCGATAAAATCCGTAGATGATTCTGAGCGGCTGTCAACTTTGTCAGCTACTGTCATAAGGCCATTTTCCCCAAACTTTGATCTGAGAAACAAGTGAGGGATATATTTAACTGATATTCCAAAACAAAGTAAGCTGTCAAACAAGCTTGTGAAATGTCACACACAAAATCTTTCTTAGAGTTACAACTAAACATTAGCTTGGAAAATAAATAAGAAATCTGTTTAATGTGTTTAATGATTAAACTTCATTTTACAAGGCACAATTTTTCTTCATACCTATTAGTATCTTTAGAACAGTTTTTTTTGTTTTGTTTTGTTTTATTTTGTTTTGTTTTGTTTTATTTTGTTAACCCTAACATAGACCAGGAAGATACTGTGTTAGATATGATCATCATGTTGGATACTTTAAAATTACACAATGTTTTAAAGTCAATTATATCTCAAAAAAACTGGAAATAAGTAAATTATAAATGTAAAAAAGAAATGTCTTCTACTTGAGATTTTATGGTTTTAAGTTTTACATTTAGGTCTGGGAGCTATTTTGAGATTATTTTTGTATATTATGTGAAGTATGGCTCCAAGTTCTCATTTTGTATATGTGTATCCAGTTGTCCCAGCATCAATTTTTGAAAAAAAAAAATCTTTTCTGTATTGAATCACATTTTAGCTTTTAAAATATCAGTTGTCCATATATGTGTAATTATCTTATTATTTTTTAATATGTGTATTACATTAATGGGTTTCCTAATAGCGAACTAACTATGACTTTCTGAAATAACTTCCATCTGTTCATTACATATTATTTTATTAATACAGATTTGGATTTTTGCTAATATTTTATTTAGCTTTTTCATTAATATTTATGAAAGGTCTTGTTCTGCATTTTGAAGTGTGTGCTGTCATTATCCATTTAACTCTCAATGGGATATTTGATTTATAAAAGAATATAAAAGTTTTATTAATTTTTAAGACTAAAAATTTTGCATAGACTTGGAATATGTATTCCTTTTGAAGGTTTGGGAGAGGGTCTCCCAGGTGGCTCAGTTGGTTGAGCATCCAACTCTTGATTTCAGCTCAGGTCATGATCTCAGGGTCATAGGATTGAGCATTGGGTTGGGCTCCACGCTGAGTGTGGAGCCTGCTTAGGATTTTCTCTCCCTCTTCTCCTCTCTCCTGCTCACATGCTCTCTCTCTCCCTCTAAAAAAAAAAAAAAAAATCTGCTCAAGTTTTGGGAGAGTCCCCATGTGAAAGCATCTCAGTCTAGCACCTTTTAATGGGATAATTTCTTCATTATTTTTTTTTTCTATTTCATGGATTTCAAAAGTGTGTTTTCTTCATTGGACTAATTGTGGCAAACTACATTGTCCCGGTAAATACTCAAGTCATCTAGGTTTTTAAATTTACTTTTACAGAGATCTTCAAATTATTCCATTTTGAATTTTTTTCTACTTTCATGTATATTTCATGCTGGTCATTCTTTGTATTAGATGTTTTTGCTATCTTCTTTTTGATTAAATATTCTAATGTGTTGATTTATTTTTGTGTTTTTAAAATATATTAACTGAATATATTAACTGAAACTGAATAGTTTCCTATTTTCTTCTTCCATATCTTATTTTTTATCTTTAATATTTCCAATGCTTTTATTTGGTTTACTTTTTTGCTCTTTTTTTTGTAGATTTTTGAGTCGAGAATTTAATTCTTTTATTTTTAGTCTTTTGCTTTTATTGAGAAATATATCTGAAGGTATGATGTTTCTTCCTATGACTATTGTAAATGTGGTTGTGTATATGGTATGTAATTATTTTAACTTTTTCACATCTGTAATCTCAGTTCATATTTCCCTTTTCCCTCGAGTCATTTAAATTATGCTTTATATTTGTTTTGGTTTTTGTTAACTTCCATTTATACTAGGTCTTTTGAAAATTTTATTCAGTTTTTTTATTTTTCTTACATTGTGATCAGAGTGTGTTTTGAAATATTCATTTCTTATGAAATGTACCGAAGCATTTTTTTGTGTGTAGTGTGTGGGCATGTGTGTGAGACCTAGCAAATGTTCCATTTTTGTGAATACTCCCATGCTTGAGAAGAGATGTATTTTCTATTACAATATGTGTCCATTGAACCTAATTAGCTAATCATGGTTTTTAGAGCCTCTATATATAACCTTATCTATTTTTTTTACTGTCTTGATTTCTTTTGTACTCAGAATGGTATGTTACAGTCTCCTATTATAAATTTCTTTCTGTGTCTCATTACATCCCCTCTAGTTTTTGCTTTATAAACATGAATTTTTCTGTTTGATTCATATGTATTTATATACATTTATAACTCAATTATTGTGAATTAAGTCTCCTTAGGTTACAAAATATTCTTATTTGCTATATTTATTGTTTTTTGGATTAAATTCCACTTTGTCTCATATCAGCTTACCACCCTCTGTGCTTTTAATTCTTTCTATTTGCCTCACATATCTTTACCCATCTGTTCATTTTAGCTTTTCTTTCCTTCTTTCTTTCTTTCTTTCTTTCTTTCTTTCTTTCTTTCTTTCTTTCTTTCTTTCTTTTCCCAGAGAGAGAGGGAAAGAGAGCATGAGGGTAGAAGGACAGAGAGAGAATTTTAAGCAGGCTCCACACCTAGTGCAGAGCCGCAGGCAAGGCTCGATCTCACGGCCCTAAGATCATGACCTGACCTGAAATCAAGAGTCTGACACTTAACTGACTGAGCCGCCCAGGCACCCCCATTTTAACTTTTTAAATTAGCTTTGTTTTAGATGTTTTTCTTCTATACAGCATATAATTCAATCTTGCTTTTTGACATGAACTGCTTTTTTTGTTGTTGTTTTTTGTTTGTTTTTGTAGGAGAGTTAAGCCTTTACACAACTATTGCTATTCTATTTTAGATCCTATTTTGCTGTGTTATGTTATGTTATGTTATGATTGATATGTGAGCTCTGTTTCTTTGGACATAGGGTTAAATAGAAGCTCTCTTCCATTATTTCACTTCCCAGGGATTCCAATTACATCTGTGAGAGATCTTTTCTTGTCATGCTTTCTTGCTCATCTCCCCTTTCATCCACTTTCCTTCTGACATTTAAATTTATTTGTCTTTATTCCATTTTTGTTCTTTTGACTCATTGCCAGCTTTCTTAAATCTTTCCTATTTTAATTTAAATCTGTTCTCTCTTGGATACCTTATAATTTATTCTTTCTTTTTTTCTTTTACTTTTTCATTCTTTTTTTCTTTATTCTTTCTTTCTAATGCTTTGTGTTTTTGAACCATTTTGCTATTTTAAAGTATTTTTTTTTCTTTAAGATGGTAGCAGGAATGATTTTAATTTCATTCTCCCTCTTCCTCTTCTTCTTTGTTGTATATTTAATGCATCTTGTTAAAGATCAGTTTGGAATTACAAGTTTAGAGGATCTTTATTCTTTTATCCTCCTATTGAAGTATAATTTAACACAAAGTATTATAATAGTTTCAGGTGAGCAGCATATTGATTCAACCATTCTGTACATTACTCAGTGCTCTCCAAGTGTACTCACCATCTGTCACCAGCAACATTATGAGAGTACTGTTGACTGCATTCCCTATTCTGCACTTTCTAACCCTGTGACTTTTTTTTTTATTTTATAACTGGAAATTTGTACCTTTTTATTCCCTTTAACTCTTCACCCACCCACCAAGGGCTACCATAACAAAGTCCTACATATCCTGTGGCTTAAACAACAGATATGAACCTTCTTACACTTTTGGAGGCTAGAAGTTCGGGATCAAGATGTCAGCATATTTAGTTTCCATATTTAAAGCATAACGTTTTCTTACAAAACATAGTTGTCTTTGTTATTATATAACCTTTGAAAAATATGGTAAAATTAAAGAAAGGCATTCAAATTAGCCAGAACCCTACTGCCCAGAAATAAATGTCATGGAAATGTTGCTATTTTCAACAATTTTATATATTTCTACCCAGTCACTTTTTGAAAACCAAAATTAGGGCCATACTAAAGTGGTACTTTTTTAAAAAAAAGTCCAATTTACACTTGATATTACACTGGGCACATTTTTCATGAAAGAATATATATTTTAAAATCATGATCTATAATTATTATATTTTACTTCTATTTTACTTACATACATATCATCGTTTATTTAACTTTTCTCCTTGTTATTGAAGATAGAAACTTAGATTTTCACAGTTTCAAATAACACTGTGATGAACAAATTCGTATACAAATTTTTTTAATGTTTATTTATTCTTGAGACAGAGACAGAGCGTGAACAGTGGAGAGGCAGAGAGAGAGGGAGACACAGAATCTGAAGCAAGCTCCAGGCTCTGAGCTGTCAGCACAGAGCCCGACGCGGGGCTAGAACCCACAAACTGTGAGATCATGACCTAAGCCGAAGTCAGATGCTTAACCAACTGAGCCACCCAGGCACCCCTACAAAATTCTTATGTATCTATGATAATTTTTAGTTAATAAATTCCCAGAAGTGGAACAGTTACCTAGAATTTGATTCACATTGCAAGTTTAGGGTCACCTAGCTGGCTCAATCAGTAGAGGTATGACCCTTGATCTCAGGGTTGTGAGTTTGAGCCCCATGTTGAGTGTAGAGATTACTTAAAAAATAAAATATTAAAATAAAACAAAAACACAAAAGGTCTAAATAATAATATTGTCAGATAACAGGACTCTAGTTGATCAGGAGGAGGAATAATTCTACATGGGCCACCTTCCATGGCAATGTTGGTGGTTAGGAAACAGTGGGCTCTGATTACTTTTGCTGCTCAGTGGTGGGTTGTAAGACACCTGCTGCTGATGTTCTTACCCCAGTCCCAGGTCACTAACCAGTCTGCCTTTCACTTTCCCTCTTCAAAAGTTCTTGGTTGCCTCACAAATTTTTTCTAGTTTATAGTTGTGTTTAGTGTGAAAGAACAGTGGAAATTGGTTCATATCACCTTGTAACAGACAAGAGGACTCATATATATATATATATATATATATATATATATATATATATAGGCTCTTGTCTGTTACAAGGTGATATGAACCAATTTCCATATATATGTATGTGTGTGTGTGTGTGTGTGTGTGTGTGTGTGTGTGTGTATATATATATATATATATATATGCTATACTTTTTCTTATGCCCCTCTTAAATACTAGCACATTTTCTCACATATACAGTAGTATATGTGATATAAACACTTGCTTCATTTATAGATGCAAAATATATACAGATAGATAGATAGATAGATAGATGGGTAGGTGTAATAAAATCATGTTTTTATTTTTGTTTTTTAATTTACCTTTAAGAATATGGACATAGGAGCACCTGGGTGGCTCAGTTGGTTAAGTGTCCGACTTTGGCTCAGGTCCTGGTCTCATGATTCTTGAATTCAAGCCTTGTGTTGGGCTCTGTGCTAACAGCTCAGAGCCTGGAGCCTGCTTTGGATTCTGTGTCTCCCTCTCTCTCTGCCCCTCCTTCACTTGGTCTCTCTCTGTCTCTCTCTCAAATAAATAAACACTAAAAATATATTTTTAATGAAATATCTCTGCAGAATGAGTAAATGAATACAATATTCAGGGCTTGTCTCTTCCATACTCCTTATCTGGCTTTCAGATGAAGCCTTCAGCAAACTCCAGTCTTTCTCCACACTTCCCTTGCCCAAGGTCAGAAAGTGATCTGCTGTGCATAATATGAAAACATTTGGAAACAGCATTTTTGATGCTCTATGCACAACATTGGATGTGTCTAACACATTCCATGTAGGGAGAAAATGGTGTAGTGGAAAGAACCTTAGCTTTGAAGGTAAAAAACAAACAAAAAACACCTGGTTTTTTTTTAAGATCTACTTTCTATAAGCTTTGTGGCATTTTGCAAGATTCTCAAGCTTCAGTTTCCCTGACTATAAAATGAGGAATATTTTCCTCCATTTTGGAGGAAGGACTAGCACTAATTTAAGAAAAATACCATATACACAGGATGGGTTCAATGGACACAGGTATTATGGTTGTACACAAAACCACAGGGAAGATACACGTTCAGAATAGCCCAATGGAATTGCCAAAATGCCTTCCTAAATCCCTTCTGCCTAGGTCTTTTGGGTGCTTGACACTTCTCATTTTCCTCAGCACAACAGAGCATGATTAAGAATCCTGCCCTGTGCCCAGTGGTCCCTGAACTAGTATTTGTTTTTTCATACCAACCACATTTTTTTCTTCTCTCTTGGTATGTTGTCAGATGAAGTTTCCAGAGAGAACTCTATATGTCCGATATTAACACCTTCTCTGCCCTGTATGTTTAAAACCTACTCATGTCTTATTACCTTTGTCCCTATCTAACTTACGTACACAGTCTCCACTGTGTTTATAGTTTTGTCTTAGGTGACCTTGACGTTGGAAGGGAATGTCCTGCTTTGTATTTGGTCTGTGAACTGAGCCTCACTCTCAACCTTTCTTTACCAGTCCTAACTGCCAATGTTACTATTCACTCCAGGAAGTTCTCCATCCCTTTCCCTACCTAGTTGTCTCCCCTTTGATATCCAGCATGCTGTGTTTTCAATAAGTAGTGGTGCATTCTGGGAATAAGCACTCCCAATAGCAGGGCCAGTAAGTGCCCCTTCTAGACACCAACAACATGCATAGTGGCTAGAGGAGTAACCTTTAAAGATGGGAGAAAAATCTTAAAACAAACTTGACTTTCTTTATAAGAATTTGGGGAATCAGTGGATTTTACACAGTTCAAAAGCAATATAAATGTAGGCAATTGGTGCTTTATTTTTTTCAAATGATGACTTTACTAAGATGGTTCTAATTTCTTTAGTACCCGCTTTTGAATTAGAGATGACCAAAGAGACATTTGCTTGAGTTTTGGAAGGTAGAAATGAAGTGGCAGGCATTACTCTCATCAGGTTAAGTTGAATGAGAGACGGCAGAGGTGCTGGAGAGTTCCACCTTGCCCTGGCTCGCGCCACTTCCTGCCCAACTCTTCTTCCTGACTTCTGGCTCCGTTGACCAGCAGTCATGCCAAACACAACACCAGAAGTAGGGGCAATGGCCTTTGGCAGACCTCCCCATCAGTACCCAACCACGGTCACGCCCTAGCAGCTGGCTATGCCTACCTTACCAGACTTCCCTGAAAGCCCTGACTTTTCCACTTTCTCCAATGTTTAGCAGAGCTGGCTACGGACTTTTCTCTGGGCCTCCAACTCCCCTCGTGGCATTTACTTCCCAAACGTGTTCTCAATTGTGATATGCCTAGTTCTTACCATAGGTCCTTATTCTATGGTAGTCATAATGGTTCTACTTCCCTGATCAAATTCTGACTGAAACAGCATTTATTTTTAGTTTCCTATTTACAGTTATAGCTAATAGCTATTTATTTCTGATTCCAATGATAATAGCTTTATGTAATATCTATAAACATTGAACATTAAAAAACACATTTTATTGGTATTAGTGGAATGTTAAACATTAGGTTGTTATTAAGAGTATTCCAAATATTTTACATTAAAACAATAAGTTGATGGGGCGCCTGGGTGGCGCAGTCGGTTAAGCGTCCGACTTCAGCCAGGTCACGATCTCGCGGTCCGTGAGTTCAAGCCCCGCGTCGGGCTCTGGGCTGATGGCTCAGAGCCTGGAGCCTGTTTCCGATTCTGTGTCTCTCTCTGCCCCTCCCCCGTTCATGCTCTGTCTCTCTCTGTCCCAAAAATAAACAAACGTTGAAAAAAAAAATTTTTTTTTAATAAAAAAAAAAACAATAAGTTGAGTAGAGGGTCAAGAGTATGACTCTAGAATCAAATAGCCCTGGTGTATATGAATCCCATCTTCTTTATTTACCATATAGGCAATTTTGTATAATTATTTAATATCTCAAAATGTCAGTTTTTCGCATGTAAAATTGAGATAACAATATTTCATAAAGTAGCTGGAATTATTTGGTTCATTTAACAAAATCTCTGGCACATAGTTGGTAATATTATTATAAAGTGAATACCATTTACTAAGTGTACTAAACACATTAGATACACCACCGTTAGTCACAACAGTGGTATAGCAGTTTTTATAACCTTCATTTTCTGCACAAGATGATTGAGGCTCAGGCCCTCTTCCCTATAGACTGAATGTCTGTACAAACATCAATATTTGTCATAAGAAAATCTTATTTTATTCTTATAGAATAATAATCAGGAAACAAATCGTAATTTTGATTCACCAGATTAGCTGAAGAGGGTAGAGCCATGAATAAGCCAAAGAGGTAGGTAACCTAAGATTATATTTATCTAAAATTCCACTGTGAATCACATGCAGTTTCTCCAGCAGATTTGTTTCCTAATTGAAAACAGTGAACTTGTTTTGCACATTGTTAATAAATAGGATTAGTGCAGAAAACTGGGTTAGTTCTGAAGGGTAATTGAAAAAAGTAGCAAATTGACTTTATATTTTAAAATATTTCCACTGATAATTCTCAATACACGTAATGTCCCTAAGGCCAACTGGAAATTGATAGACTTTTAAATATTAGAAGAGCTCACTGGCTTCTGTGGAACTAGAATCTGACTGTGAGTTTTGTAATCAGATACACCTCTTCTTCCACTCCAGATCCAGACACCTACTATCTGTGCATCTTTGTACATGTTTTAAACCACACTGAGAATCAGTTTTGTCATTTGTTATACAAGAATGGTACGTCCCGCTATTCAAATACTATGAACATTAAAATGAAACAATACAAAAAAAGATAGTTCATGATATATGGGCCAGAGATTCACCAAAAAAATACATGTAGATGGCCAATAAGCCCTGAGCATATGCTTCACTTCTTTGTTATTAGGGAAATATAAATTAAAATCACAATGAGCCATCACCACACACCTATTGTCATGGCCAAAAACAAAGCAAAACAGCAAACAAACCCAACAACACTAAGTGCTAGTGAGCACATAGAGCAACTAGGACTCTTGTACATTGGTGATTGAAATCAAACATTATATAGTTACTTTGGAAAAGAGTGCACAGAAAGTAAAATATACACATCTATGACTCAGAATCACTTAAGAGAAGTTAAAAATTATATTCACTTGTATGCTTCTGTTTATAGCAGATTTATTCATAATCGCCAAAAAGGAAAAAGATCCCAGTGTTCGTCACCTGGTAAATGGACAGACTGTCATAAATCCATACAAGGGAATGCTATCCTGCAATAAAAGGGAATCAGTGACTCATCCAACAGTGTGGGTGATCTCAGTGATGTTCTGCGAAGTGAAAGAAGACAGACTCAAGGCAAGACTATGGGCATGATGGAATCATTGTAGATCTTGATTGTGGTGTTAGCTACATTAAAGAATGATTGTGGCAACACTAAAAGAATGCACACTGAAGGAGTAAATTTTACTCGATGTAAATGATATCCCAGTAGAAAGATAATCTCATATTCGGCCCTTCTGTAATTTACAGGGCACATTTTGTGTATCATCTATTTGATCTTCAGTTTAGCTAGTAGATATTATTCTTGTCCCTATTTCAAAAGTATAAACACACACACACACACACACACACACACACACACACACACACACACCAGGATCAATTCCAGGATTCCTGATTCCTAACTAGGTGTTCTTTCTGTCAGACATTACGGTACTGAGGTGTGTTTCTCTGATCCTAAGTTGTTTGATACTTTAAAAACACCCCACGGTGGCTTTTCCATTAAATAGCTTTGCCATAAAAAATATCCCAAGGTGTCACACTTTCATGTTATTTTTTCTCATTCTTAGAAAAGGGTGCAAACTTGCCTGGGATAATTGACCATCAATTGAAGTTTTGTATTTTGTATCTGTATTCTATTGCTATTCTTTTCCCCAAAAAAATAAATGCTTAAAAAATACCCCAACAAACCTCCTGCTAAACTACTGTAAGGGACCTGCTCTTGGAGAATCTAAGAATAGGCTAGTTTTGTTTCTTCCTATAAACTTTCTCCCCAGGGATGGTAAATTAGACAAGCTAGCAGGTCAGCTTTGAAGACACTCAAAGCAGACATGTGGCACCATACAGATTACTTTTCTTTAGTGAGATGGACATTTATCTTGCCTCTTCTCTCCCGTAGAGAAAGAAAGCCACACAAAGAAATTTAAACCTCTTGCAACAAGCAGAATAACCACTCACTCCCATTATAAAGGCATTCCCTGAGGAGTGATAGCAAATCTCTTCTCCAAGATTTAACCATCATTTGGATTTGAGAGTCCAAACTGAAATACTAACACTCTTCCAGCTATTCACACCAGTGACCCTGGCAGTCCTTACCCTCACCCCCAGCATAATTAGAGAACAACCTCATCTTCTGTGTTGCTAACAAATTTGTGCTGATTTTAAGTGGGAACTAGATGGCTATCCTCACAGGAACTGCGATAGAATTTACTTTGGTTCTTTATAACTAGTGAACCACATTGACTAAAGAGGATGGATTAGTGGAGAACAGATACAAAGACCCACAGAGTTGGTGGTTATTTGGCATCAAATTAAGACATGTGGGTGAGGGCTCTAAAGGGGAAAGGATGCTGAATTTGGAGTCGCTGCTATGTTTGCTATCTATTATTGGGAGTTGTTAGGCAAGGCCCGAGGCTTTTGTTTGGTGATTAATCAGGACTCTTGGATCAAGAGACAGAAAATCAACTGAAGTAACTTGGCATAAAAGTGAGTTTAATAAAATAATACTGTATGTCTTTGGGGCCTAAAACAAACAAACAAAAAGCTGGGTTCGTGGAAGAGCTGAAACAAGGGGCTAGAATTTGGACAAAATACTCTGTGCCCAGGTCAACTTCTTTATTGGAATGTGTCAGATGCCTCCATGAAGATCAATAAATTAATCAGAAGGATGGCAACTAGACTGATCCGCGTTGAGCAGGTACTCATCTTTGGGCAAATAAGCTATGTGTGGACATAGGAATAATTTTAAATATACCTTCCCCGTCTGCCACCCTGTACAGAAGGGTAAGGGTAAGGGAGTCAAGCGATGACCTATCACCATTCTAGCTGCTTTCTGGTCTACTGTTTATGAAATTGTGACACTGAAATACCTTGTCACAGAGTTGTCAGAGAGGCTCTATAAAATGTGGGTGTGTGGTCTTACTCCAGATTTCTTATGGTGGGATTCAGCCATTGGCATTTTCATAACAGTCCCTAGCACTGTTATGTGTACAATAAAGATTGAGACCCAGAACTCTATGTCTTTTATTTATAGATTGAAAATAATAATAATTTTGATACGCTCGGAGTTCCTTTTTAGCTCTGGAAATTGACTTTTCTTACTAAATGTAGGATGTAGATTATATAATCTGGCGGGATGAGACTATTTGAATTGAAGCTAATGTGAAATTTGCAGGGATATAATTTTGTCAGATTTGTTCACTAATGCATCCCAGCACTTATAGTGGTGACTGGCATGTAGTAGGCACTCAGTAAATATTAGTTGCATTTGTTAAATTACTTAATGTTCTTACGTATATTACCTGGTAGCAAAATAATATACGAGATAATGGCACATAAGAATAACAATTACTTTTGGTCTAAGAGTCATGATGATGCCAGATGGTAAATGAAGCCGTGTGTTCATTGTTAACCCATATTCATCTCATACGTTCTCTTTATGTACCCTTCTCCTTAACCTTCATCACTTACAATGAACCAGGGTCCCAGCTTCCACCCCAAATTCATGCTCTTTTCACTGCAAGACACCCTTCATCATGAGTTTCTTTTGTTTTTAGTTTGTAAGTCCCAGTAACTTGAATAAATTTGTTCAGTAAAATAACACTTATCTAAGTTTCTCTTCTCTAGTCAAAGGATAATAGCAAATATCTGTCCGTATGAGATGGAACCTTAGGAAATCAGCTACTATCATGAGGATACAATGTGAGGTATTAAGAATCTTGACTATCTTGCCCAAACTCCTCCATTTTTTAAAGAAGTTAAATACATGTTTAAATTTTAAGTTGCACATGATCAGTAAAACCAGTGAAATAATGCAGAAAGTATGACTTATTCCATCCATCACTTGTCTATCTCCTAAAATGAAAAGAAACGCATACAGCCTGATATATAATATGTATACACACAGAGAAGGGCTTTTTGTTTTGTTTTGTTTTGTTTTGTTTTGTTTTGTTTTGTTTTAATTGGGAAAGTTTTATACACATTGTATTGCGACTTGCTTTTCTAAATTAGCATCACCTATGGAAATCCCTCCAGGTTATCAGATTTTCCAATGATGCTTTTTCACATACTTTTTAATATTTTAGGATTTGGATTTAATACAACTTATTTTACTCTTTTACTATAAATAGATATTCAGGTTTACTCCAGTGCTTTGCCAATATAAATCAGGCTACAGTGAAAATTTGTTCACATTTATTTATTTATGTATTTATTTATTTATGTATGTGTTTATTTTTAATGTACATCCAAGTTAGTTAGCATACAGTGCAATAGTGTTTTCATGAGTAGATTCCAGTGATTCATCTGCTATGTGTAACACCCAGGGTTCATTCCAAGTGTCCTCCTTAATGCCCCTTACCCATTTAGCCCATCCCTCCAGCAATACTCAATTTGTTCTCTGTATTTGTCTCTTATGTTTTGTCCCCCTCCCTGTTTTTATATTATTTTTGCTTGCCTTCCCTTGTATTCATGTGTTTTGGATTTTAAGTTCTCCATATGAGTGAAATCATATGATATTTGTCTTACTCTGACTGACTTATTTCTCTTATCATAACACCTTCTAGTTCCATTCACATTTTCGCAAATGGCAAGATTTCATTCTTTTTGATTGCCAAGTAATACTCCATTGTAAATGTATACCACATCTTCTTTATCCATTCATCTGTCGATGGACATTTGGGCTCTTTCCATACTTTGGCTATTGTTGACAGCACTGCTATAAACATTGGGGTGCATGTGCCCCTTCAAGACAGCACACCTTTATTCCTTGGATATATACCTAGTAGTGCAATTGCTAGGTCATAAGGTACTTCTATTTTTAATTTTTTGAGGAACCTCCACACTGTTTTCCAGAGTGGCTGTGCCAGTTTGCATTCCCACCAGCAATGCAAAAGAGATCCCCTTTCTCTGCATCCTTGCCTACATCTGTTGTTACATGAGTTGTTAATGTTAGCCATTCTGACTGGTGTAAGGTGGTATCTCATTGTGGTTTTAATTTATATTTCCTTGATGATGAGTGATGTTGAGCATTTTTTTAATGTGTCTGCTATCCATCTAGATGTCTTCTTTGGAAAAGTGTCTATTCATGTTTTTTGCCCATTTCTTCACTGGATTATTTATTTTTTGGGTGTTGAGTGTGATAAGTTCTTTATGGATTTTGGATACTAACCCTTTATGTGATATGTCATTTGCAAATATCTTCTCCCATTCCGTTTGTTGCCTTTTTATTTTTCTCATGTTTTCTTCACTGTGCAGAAGCTTTTGATCTTGATGGGGTCACAATAGTTCATTTTTGTTCACATATACTTTTAAAGACCTATGTTTGATTTTCTATTATTTAGTTATTTTCTTTTTTAATGCAGGTCGAAGGGCATAATAGGTTTTTGCTTTTAACAGGCTTTTCCAAATTAGTTTTTTTTAATAAAAGTTAATATTTTCCCTAGGAGTAAGTACCCATTTTGTAATATCTTTGCCCGTATTACATATTTCTCTATTTTTTTTTTCCAATTTTATAAGACAATGTTGTTTCACACTATTGCTTTAGTTTTGACTTTTGCTGCAATTAAATTCAAGGAACTTATGTAGGTTCCCCCTTCAGGAAAGTTCTCAGAAACACTCCTTTTAACTTGAAAAATACAGCCAAGTGACTTGATACCACTTCCACTGATGCTGACTTTGTAAGAGATGGAAACAGGAAAGGAATGGGCTTCCGTCTTCCTCAGGGAAAGGTGTGGGGAAAATCATGTGTGCTGGATTGAGCCACTGGTTAAAGCCTGTGTGTGTAGCTCTGTAGGAAAACTGGACCCAGTGTCCCTCTGGAAGGGCTCTGGGCATGTGTGAGGAGAAGAGCTGTGCTGTGGCAGTCTGGAGAAAGAAGAATCTAAATAAGGCAGAAAGATAATCATAGAGAACCTTTGTTTTCTCAACTCCATGCCTGGCTGGGCAGGAATAAGAATGGAACCTGTCAGCAGAGCACAGATGAAACATGATAAGTAATGATTAAAAAGCCACGTTTTCATATGTGAGTCAAATGTAGAAACATTAGCCAATAAGCAATTTGTAGTCTTGTGGAAATTCTGGCCTGACTTGGAAGGCTACTGAAAAAGCGGAATAATGAACTGAAGCTCTTGAACAGCGTCCAGATGGCCACAGATGTGGCCGACCAGAGAAGCCTGGGTGATTGACTCACGGAACTGGTACCTTGCTTCCTCACTATCTGCCCTCATCAGGAATGTCAGGCCCTCGCATGTTGACAGTGACAGCAGTGTGGACCTACCTGGATAAGATGACCTCTGGGTGCCTTTTCCATTCCCTGAAGACATTCTTCACTCCGGACCCTGGACTCCACCTATTCCTTTGTAAGCCTGATACATTTGCAATTCTGAAACCCACGGATACTTTCCTTGCAGTGTGCCTCAACTTGAGCAGCAATCTCCTCAGCCTGTGAGCAAGCAGCCACCTTTACTCTCTGTGACCTCTCTCCACGAGCTGTCACTCTGCTGAAAGCCCTGGGGACAGCAGGCTGACTAACGTGATTCCCCCTGCATGGAGATAGGTCAGGGAAGGCATGTCTGGGGTCTCCCAGAATGACCTGATTCAAGGCAGGCCAACCTTTTAACAGAGAGAGGCACGTTCCTGCAGAGAAGAGCTGGTTCTCTGTAGGAAAATCACACAAAGGGAATGACTCCACTGCCCTTTGGAGAAATGAAAGTCTGCCCAAGCACCTATTGTTTTTTTCTATTTCAAAAGAGATGCATTTACAGAGCAGACACATTCCCATCATTTGAGCTAATTTAACTAGTTTAATTTCTAGGTGAGTAAGCAAAGGAAAAAATGAATACCAGAATGTAATGTCACTTCTGATTTTCCCTTCTTCAAAATGGATAGTCTGTCATCCAGATGAGTCACTTTGTCACATTGCATTACCTAATGGAACAGACCAAAGCCCCTAATTCAGAAAGTTATGTCTCCGCTTTAAAACCAATTGTGACATAAACCCATTTACAACGTAAGGAGGTGGCTGCCAGTACCTAACGTGTTCATCCCTGAGCATAAGGATATAGAACAAAAATGGCACAAGATGCAGGACTAGAGACCTGCCAAATGTCAACAGGGAGGGTCTCTTTTGGAAGATGTTACCAGTGGAGCAAGTTACTGTTAAAACAGGTTGTTGGAAGCAAATTATGAATCACAGCAGCCTCACTGGGAGAGCTGCAACCTCTGAAATAATGAAAATGCAATATTGCATGGTATTAATCCTTTGTTACCTTCATCTGATTGTCTTTAATGACATTTCATGCTTAATAATGTTATAATGATATTTTGTATCTACTGTTCCATAAAAATAATGCCATGTGAGCATATGTTGTGTGCACTCAGGCATAGCAAATGGGAAGGGAGAAGACTTAATTGCATGTGTGGGAGATAATGTCAAAATACTTTTACAAGTGAAGCTACATTTTATTACACCTGTGGTAAGAGATGATATTCTGTGTCAGGTTGATAGCTTAGGGGTCAAATGCAGCAGATCAACATTACACAAATAACGTTTTTTTCTGAAATGAAATTCAAGCAATCACTTTGGCAAATTTAAGGAGTGAGAGATCCATATATTTAACTCTTACTAATTTTCCATTTTGAAAACTGACCACCAGCTCTCGGGCTCTTCCAAAAATGTGTTAGGTTTTGACTATCTCCTCATTTATATGCCTGTTCGCCTGAAGCATGTGAATGGCTGCAGTGTGGGAGGCAGTGAAGATACAGATCTCAAGAGACACAACTCCCCCTTTTAAATTTTAATATCCTAGTGGAAGGCAGACCTGCAAATAATGGCAAAAACATAAGATATATGCAGTAATGAAAGCATAAACAAAATGCAATAGGTGCACATGGGAAGGAACATACATTAACTTGGAGGAATAAGGTAAGTATTCAAAGATAAAGTGAATTGGATTTCCAGTTTGCAGTTCAAATCTTGAAGGGCATTGTAGGCATACATGAGAAATAATTGTGTATTAATGTACAAGCAAATAACTGTAGCTTGTCCAAACAAGGAAGGAGTCAAAACAGAAAGATGCTGACCATTTAGAAGGGATAATAATCATGATAGATGTTTTATGTTAAGATTTTTTTTTCTAATAAATGGTTGAAAAGAATTCAAGAATATGGAACAGAGGGGTTACGTGATCAGATTTAGAAAGGAGAGATTTGGGCTATGCCCATTATATACTAGAAAGTGGTAGCACTCAGGTGTCTCTAGAGTCAAAGTGCCCAGTAAGAAAACCACTGACTTATTTGACAAGAATCTGCACCAGGGCTGTGATGCTTCTTCTGAGTTGTAACATTTAAGTGTGGGTGTGTAGGGTTGTTTATGGTATCCTCTTAACATCCTGTCAATTCCTGTGAGGTTGGCCTTGATGACCCTTCCTGTCATTCCTAATATTGGCAGTTTCTTCTTATTTTATTAGTTTTCTAGGGTGTTACCAACTCTTTCAGCTTTTCAAAGATCATGGTTTTTGTTGGGACTTTTCTCTAGTGTTTTTCTGCTTTCAATTGTATTGATTTCTGCTCTTATCCTTATTTCCTTTCCTTGCTTAATCTGGGTTTGTATTCTTCTTCCCTTTCTGGTTTCTTTAGATGGAAGCTTAGATGAATCCTGTAAAATCTCCTTCTCTGCTAATATAAGCATCAAAAGCTATAAATTTCCCTCTAAGCACTGTTTTAGCTGAATCCCCAAATTTTTCAATTTCATTCAGTTCAAAACATTGTCTAAATTGTACCAAGACTTCCTCTTCAACCCATAGATTACTTAGATGTGTATTGTTGAATTCCCCAGTATTGAAAAATTGTCCTCTTATCCTTTTCTTATAAGTTGCTAGTTTAATTCCATATAGTATGAAAACATACTTGATATGATTTCAAATCTTCTGATTTGTTAAGGTTTGATTTATGGCACAGGGTGTAATCAACCTTGGTCAGCACTTTCAAGTGCGTTTGGGTGAAGTGCCTATAAATATCAATTAGATCTAGTTGGTTTGTGGCATTCTTTAGTTCTCCTATGTTCCTGCTGATTTTCTGTCTACTAGTTCTAAGTATCACTGAGAAAGGAACACTGAACAATATCCACCATGATTGTTGATTTTTCTGTCTCCTATCAGTTCTGTTAGTTGTTGGTTCATGCAGTTTGAAGCTCTGCTCTAAGGTACATACAAATCTTGAGTTTTTAAGTTTTCTTGGTGAATCATCACTTTAACCAATAGGTAACATCTATTTTCCCTGGTAATTTGTTTTGTTTGGTCTTAATATAGCCACTCCAACTTCTTTTGTTTCATCTTTGCCTCACATATCTTTTTCTATACTCTTATTTTTGTCTTACATATAACATTTTTGAAGTGAATTTCTTGTATACGTCATACAGTTGGATCATGTTTTTGTATGCAATCTGAAAATCTCTTTTAATTAGTAAGTTTAGACTATTTACATTTTTAAGTTGTATTTATTATTTATTTTGAGAGAGAGAGAGAAAGAGAGAGCATGAGTGGGGGAGGGGCAGAGAGAGAGAGGGAGAGAAAGAGAATCCCAAGCAGGCTCCACACTGTCAGCACAGAGGCCCCATGTGGGGCTCAAACTCATGAACTGTGAGATCATGACCTGAGCAGAGACCAAGATCTGGCACTTCACCGACTGAGCCACCGAGGCTCCCCTAAACTGTTTACATTAAATGTGATTACTTATGTTTGTAACTAGGTAAAATATTTATCCATACATAACTTTTTCCTGTCTATTCAGAATCAGTGATGTGTGATGTCTTTTGGAATGTAGAGATACTGCCATCACAGAGGTCTCCTTGCTTCACCCCCCCCTTATGCTAATAGTAGTTGTCTTATATGTTATACCTAAACATAGTGAAAACCTCATCTGACAAGGTTATACTCCCAAATGTATTTTAAACTGCCAAACGTATTGTATTTTTTATTTTTTTTTAATTTTTTTAAATGTTTTTTTTTTTTTTTGAGACATAGAGAGACAGAGCATGAGCAGGGGAGGGGCAGAGAGAGAGGGAGACACAGAATCCAAAGCAGGCTCCAGGCTTCGAGCTGTCAGCACAGAGCCCAACAGGGGCTCGAACTCACAAACCGTGAGATCATGACCTGAGCCGAATTCTGATGCTTAGATGCTTAACCGACTGAGCCACCCAGGTGCCCCCTGCCAAACGCATTTTAAATAACATTAAGAAAAGAATAGAATGGTATTTACCCAGATATTTACAAATTGGTTTTCTCTTTCTTTATTCCCAATGTTCTAAGTTTCTTTCGTTTTTCCCTCAGTAATCAACCAATTCTGTTAATCTCCCTTTAATTGTGTCTTTATTTTACCTTTATTCCTAAAGAATATGATTATTAGACATGGACTCCAAGTTTCTTTTAGCACTTTAAAACATATTTTGCCATTTCCTTCTGAACCCAGTGATTAGTCATGAAAATTCCATAGTTATTTGCCTACTTGTTTCTCTACAGGCATGCATCATTTTCTCAGGCTGCTTTTGAGATACTTTGTCTTTTGTTCTCACTGGTTTTTTTTTTTTTGTTTTTTTTTTTTTTTTTTAATTTTTTTTTTTTTTAACGTTTATTCATTTTTGGGACAGAGAGAGACAGAGCATGAATGGGGGAGGGGCAGAGAGAGAGGGAGACACAGAATCGGAAGCAGGCTCCAGGCTCTGAGCCATCAGCCCAGAGCCCGATGCGGGGCTCGAACTCACGGACCGCGAGATCGTGACCTGGCTGAAGCCGGACGCTTAACCGACTGCGCCACCCAGGCGCCCCACTCTCACTGGTTTTTTAAAATGTGTCTTTCTGGGTTAGATTCTTGAATTTGTAGGTTTATGTCTTGTGAAAAATGTGGGAAGTTTTCAGTCATCATTTCTTCAAATGTGTTCTTCAGCCCTACTCTCTTTGTCTTTCTGGAATTCTGATAGCACAAATGTTAAACGGTTTTGTGGGAAATCTTATTGCATTCCTACACATTCCTCAGTGTGTTCATTTGTTTTTTTTTTTTTAATTTTTTGTTTTTAATATATTTTTCCTCTCAAGAGACAGAGAGAGAGAGAGAGAAATAGAGTGAAAGAGCCCACGAGAGTGGGAGGGACAGAGAAAGGAAAAGAAAATCTTAAGCAGACTGTATGCTCAGCATGGAGCCTGGCAGGGCTCAGTCCCACAACCCTGGGATCATGACCTGAGCTGAAATCAAGAGTCAGATGCTCAACCGAGTCACTCAGGTGCCCTGTATTTTTCCCTCTCTTGTTCATGTTACATAATTTCAATTTCTACAGTTTCATTTATTTCTTTTTATATTCTTTTTTTCTGAGACTTTCTATTTTAACACTTCTTTTTCAAGGATATGCATGATTCATAGAGCATTTTTACAATAACTGTCTTAAAGACTTTATTAGATAATTCCAATCCCTGAGTCATCTTGGTGTTGGCAATGGTGTTTATTATCTTTTCTCATGAAAGTTAAAATTGTCATGGTTCTTTGTATACTGAGTAATTTGGGATTATGTCCTGCACAGGTTGAATACTCTTTACCACATAAGGAAACAGGTTCCAGTGATTAGGGCATGAACATCTTTGGGGGAGAGGTTATTCTGACCAACTACAGTCTGCCTCCTGACCTCTAACGTTTACATCCGTCTCACACACAAAAGACTTTCACCGTATCCCAAGGTCCCCAAAAGTCTTCAACTCTAAATCCAAATTGTCATTTATATCAGATCAGAAGTCCCAAATATCATCTAAATTAAGTATAGATGAGATACTGGGACACAATTTCTTCATTGTGGGACACAATTAATTCATTCTGGGACACAATTTCTCTCCACCTGTGGACATGCAAAACTTAGGAAACAAATCATTGGCTTCCAAAATATAGTAGTGAAACAGGCATGTAGGAAAACAGTCATAGACAATTTGGCATCAGAATGAAGAATATGAAAGGGAAAAAGAAATCTCCTGTATCAAGTAATTTGGAAATCCAGCCAGATGAACTCCATTTGCTTTCAGTGTGTGGAAATAATCCTGTCTGGCTCATGACTCTACCCTCTGGCCTCACAGCAGCTCTGCCCTCAGCATCATCCTTCCTTTCTCAGGGAATATAGCATATGTGTGTTTGCAGTGCATAGTTTTATCAGTCTGTTTCCTGCCAAGAATTTTTGGGGGTCTTTTATTTTGTACTCTTTCTGCCCCTTTCAGTCCAAGCTGGCAGAGGTCCTGCTATATAAAATTTTCACGAACCATGTGGGTTTCCTGTGTGTGCTCATGGGGATTCACTCCATTAACAAGAAGCTTATCTCCAGATCTTTCCTAGAAAATCCTTTCTCTATGTTTGGTTTTTACTGAGATGGCTGAAAGAACATGACTTTATGTTTCTGAGATGCTCTCTGATATGACTGGTCAGATCTGAGAGGCACAGCCATAACCTCTCCCCAGAGTCTGTGTGATGGAATAGTCTGGTCTTCTCATCTTTCTGAGATGTTAGCAAAAGGTTGTGTAACCACACTGCAGTATTTTCTTGAGAATGTGCTTTTCTGATGGGATATGTCTTAATTTTAGCAGCTCTTGCCATTTCCAAAATCATCAAATCCTAGTTCCTCTTTGTTTAACAGTTCTTCCCTAATTTACCTCTTTCCTCTTTTACCTCACTATAATTAGTGAGAGGAAATCAAACCACATCTCTAACATTTTACTTGGAAACCACCTCAGCTAATGTCCAGCCTCATCATTTACAAGTTCTGCTTTCCACCGAACTGCAGGACACAATTGCACTAGGCTCATTGCCACTCTCTAACAAGGATTTCTTTCCTTCACCTTCCAGTAATAGTTCCCTCATTTCCTTCTGAGCTGTCAACAGCACGATTGTAAAGGCCCGTAGTTCTATTAAGAGTCTGTTCCCAGGAATTCGGGAATTCTCTAAGACGACTTATGTTCCACCATGCTTCCCACTTCCTCTGAGCCCTCACTGCCAAAACCTTTAACATCCACATTGCTGTTAGTAATCTGTTCAAGGGAATCTATCATGCTTCCCAAAATTCTTCCAGGCTCTGCCCAATGCCCCATTCCCAAGCCATTTCTGCATATATGTTGGTATGCATTACAGCAAGACTCCATTTTCAGGTACCAAATAAGTTTTCTATTGCTGCTATAACATATTTTCACAAACTTAAAGTTTTAAAACAACAAAATAAGTCAGATGTCCAATATGGGTTCCACCAAGGTAAAAATCGAGGTGTCAGCAGGGCAGCATTCTCGTCTGGCACGTCTAGGGTACAAGCTATTTCCTTGTCTTTTCCAGATTCTAGATGCAACTGACACTCCTTGACTCATGGCCCCTTCTGCCACCGTCTTCACGGCCAGCAATATTACAATCTCGTGAATCCTCTTAGTCCTCATATCTCCAACTACAGCTGAGAAACTTTATCTGCTTTTAAGAGTACACATCATTAGGTTGAGCTCACTGAGATAATCCACAATCATTTCCTCATCCCAAAGTCCTTAATCACATCTGCAAAGTCCCTTTTGCCATGTAAGACAACATATTTAGGTTCCAAGCGTCAGGACACGGACAGCTTTTTCCCTTTGGGGGGCAGGAGGGTAGAAGGGGAAGAAAGAAGCATTGTTATGACCACCAAGCTATGGAACTCACTATACCACAATAAAATTAGAAGTTAGTCAGATAAGTGGAGAAAATACCCTGTTCGTGATAAATCAGGTAAGACAGCTGAGAATACTGAATTCCCTTATTTAGTGGATAAGGAAGTAAGACAAACCTGGAGATATCTTGGTTGAAGAAATAATTAATTTATAATAAAGAGATACACGTGAATTCTTAAACTGGTATTTCCCAGCTCATTGACAATTTCAGGTGCTATGGAGAATTGAACAAAGTTCCAAGGACATTTTTTTTTTTTTCAACGTTTATTTATTTTTTGGGACAGAGAGAGACAGAGCATGAACGGGGGAGGGGCAGAGAGAGAGGGAGACACAGAATTGGAAACAGGCTCCAGGCTCTGAGCCATCAGCCCAGAGCCCGACGCGGGGCTCGAACTCACGGACCGCGAGATCGTGACCTGGCTGAAGTCGGACGCTTAACCGACTGCGCCACCCAGGTGCCCCGCAAGGACATTTTTAAAAAGCTGATTGCAAAGGGAAAGAGATCTAGAATCTCTCTAATCTAATCTATCCTCCACGTGTAGATGTGTTTCAAGCGGTGTCAGAGTGGAGAAGTCAGTCACAAAAGTAGTGTATCTTTATACAAAGTCATGCTAACAAAATTAAGATTAATAATTCAGAAAGTTGGAAGAAGGATATGAGATCTGCTCAAAGGCTCTAAGGAAAGTATGGATAGTGAAATTTGAAGTTATTTCATCAAAATTCTCATCATAATTAAATGGGTTCTTAAGCATTGAAAGAAACAAAGCTACCATGATTGGCTTCCCAAAAGCCATTTCCAACATATTTTTCCCCTGTCGCCTTTACCTATAGAGGTCTGAAATCTAAAACTGTGTCTCTTACTCTACCTTACAGCTCTGCGTAGTCAGGACACCTGGTTTGGGCCTATAAGAAAAGTTTAAGTCATCTGTAAGATTCAAGTGGGTAACACTTTGCTTTCTTTCTTTTATGTTTATTTATTTATTTATTTATTTTTGAGAGAGAGAGAGAAAGAGGAAGGGCATAGAGAGAAAGAGAGAGATCATCCCAAGCAGGCTCTGCACTGTCAGCACAGAGCCTGATGCGGGGCCCAAACTCATGAACCGTGAGATCATGACTTGAGCTGAAATCAAGAGTTGAACGCTTAACTGACTGAGACACCTTGGATCCCCAACACTTTACTTTCTTGACTATTACCCTACCATCTCCCCGTCTTCTTGCCTTAGCTGGGAAAATGACACTTAGCACTGAGGCAGTTGTCTTGTTACTGTAATGTCCAGTAAGCAGAATGAGGAGGTGCTGGCCCTTATACCATGAAGCCAACAGTAACTGCCCATCACTGAAGCCTCTACAAATTGATTCTTTGGGTGCAATCTTGATATATTTCTAATTAACAAAGTCAGTGAAATATGAGTCATACTTTTAGCTTTATAAAAATATTTAGAAATTGAATTCATGCTGGAGATGTGAATGGGAGGGGAGCCTGGTTCCTAATCACAGTGAATACATGAATCATGAAATATCATTCTTGTACGCGGATGCAAGACCTCTGTCAAATGCAGAGATCATGGGGCAAGCCCAAGTCACACAGTTGGGAGGATATAATTACCAACATCACAATGAATAGAAAAAAAAGGAAATAAGAAGAAATTAAAACTATATAATCAGATTAGAAGGCAACAGGGATCTCAGAGACAAATAATTTTCTCTCATATTCACCAATCCTGCTTGAATTGCATTCTGTCAATTTTATGGATTTATTTTTTATAAAGCTTCCATATTTTTAGCAACTGCCCTTTCATGGAAAACATCAAATTCATGAAAAGAATTCTGAAAGCCACCCTATTTTCATGGGGACTGCATCTGTACTGCAAATGTGTCAGCAGCCTGTCTGGCTTTAACGGGATCTTATTCATGTCAAGCAGACTACAAGAGAAATAGCAGAGACAAGGACTAATGCCAGGTTTACCATTCTTTATTTGGGAAAGGTATGAACAATAAAACCACATATTCTACAAAATAAGAGGCTTCCCACTTGTGGCATCTGATAAGTCTTAAAACATCACCACGATGATCCGGATTTTGTACTCGGATGTCCTCCAGCTACTTTGCATGCAACTGAGGGAATAATTGACACTATCCTATTTTATAGGGAAGGAATAGATTCTGGTTATATTGGACCATTAATTTGTTAAATGGTTATGAAGAGCTTCCGCCCCCCTTAAGAAACATCACCACTAAAACTCTACTGCCTCCATTTGGGTGTTTGATTTGGGCAATTCCACATGCTCCATAAGAAATAATTTAGTATGTCTGTGAGATAGATGACAGGGTTTGGATCTTTTCTCCTGGGAGATTTAACCTGGAAATTCTTTTCAATGCTAATGGCAGTTATTCATGTCAAGGCTGGCATATTGATGGAGGAATATACTCCTAAATCTGTTTTTACAGTTTGTATACTTGGAAGGATTTTACCACCATATGGCCCTTAAAGATTTGTTGTCAGTCAATCCACAGTGGTTACAGAGTCCCATGTATATTGTTCTTACAGGTACTTCACATCTCCATTCTGAGAAACTCAAATGAAGATGTTAAGTGCTAGGAGAAAGGTAAGAGATGTAACCAGTGTGATAAGATAGAGTCTCACAAGTTCCCCCCTCCCCCATACAACAGCAATCTGGAGAGAAGCTGAAGGCTATTGGTTGAGTTATACATACATTTTCCCTTGTTATGTGTCTACAGGAGGATAAAAGAAATCATGCAAGGGTGTTGTCAGAAGCTCTCTGGAATAAAAATCTGACTAGGAATAGGCATACAGCAAACCAGTGAAGCGATCAGACTGCCAGAGTTCAAATTCTAGCTGTGCTTCCTCCTAGCAGCACTGTCTGAAGAAAGTTATTTAATATCTGTCTGCCTCAGGTCTTTCACAGATAGAGTGGATAAATAAAATGACACCTGCTTTGAATTAAAATCAGCTTATATAGTTAAAACCATTAACGCAGGGCCTGGTGTGCGGTGAAGCACTGTGTAAGTTTAGCTCTTACTGCTGTGAGGTTCACTCAGTCATTAAGTCGTTCTGCATTCTCAGAGAATTATTTAGAATCTTTGACATGCTTTAAGAAGATAATTGTCCTTGCCTAACATACATCTCCTTTTTATAGAGGGAGGGAATATATGTGTCCAGGTTTTGAAGCATAAATAATAATATAAATGTAAGTGAAGACTACTATCCTTATAGGCGCCTCACCTGTGAAAAACAGTTTTAAAGTCAAAGATGTCATGATGGAAAGGGCTCACTCACTTCATAAGCTCAACTTCTGCATATGCAGAAAAAAAACTTTACTTACAGATATGATTTTGAATTATCTAAATATAGCGCATTTGGTAAATCATGATTATATAATCAGTTTCCATCCAGAAATCTGGTACGTTATCAAATATATCACCACAGATTCCATCTCAGTTTCTTTCCTAGTATAGCTTCTAGAAATCATCATTTTTGTTTCAAAAGTTAATTATGAATGTTCCAAATAACAATAATAATAAATTGCAAAGTGCCTGATAAGTTATCGTGGAGGAAGGCTTTACAGCATCTGTACAGTTGGGCTTGACTTGGGCTGAGGTGGTAGGACAGGATGATGCTCCACAAAATCGTCACACACACTAATCCCCCAAATCTGTGAATACCTTGCGTAGCAAAGGTGACATTTTTTTTTGTTTAGTTTTTTTTTCCCCAATGTTTATTTATTTAGAGAGAGAGAGGGATAGAGAGTGAACAGGGGAGGGGCAAAGAAAAAGGGAGAGAGAGAGAGAATCCCAAGCACTATCAGTGCAGAGCCTGATGTGGGGCTTAAACTCCCAAACCCGTGAGATCATGACCTGAGCTAAAATCAAGAGTCAGAGGCTTAACTGACTGAGCCACCCATGCCTCCCAAAGCAAAGGGGACTCTTAAGATGTGATTAATTTATAGACTTGAGATGGGAAGATTATCATGGATAATCTTTTCCAAATGGGCCCAGTGTGACCACAAAAGCTCTTAAAAACAGAGACCCTTTCCCTGCTGTGGTGAGAGAGATGTGACAATGAAGGAAAGGCAGGAGAGACCCAAGGTCAAGAGGGATTGAATTCACCTTTGCTGGCTTCATGGTGGAGGAAAGGGGCCATCAACCAAGGAATGTGGGCAGGCTCTAGAAACTGAGAGTATTCCTTAGCTGACAACTAGTGAGGAATCAAAGTCTTCATCCCTGTAACAGCAAGGGAGTAAGGATATGGATTCTCTCCTAAAGTTTTCAAAAGGCAGTACAATCTTGCCAGCCCACTTGGAACATCTGACCTCCAGCACTATAATATAATAAATTTATGGTTTTTTTAGCTTTAAAATGTGTGACAATTTATTGCAGCAATAATAGAAAATGAATACAGTTGACATACAATGTGAACTATGTGTTTCTTATTTTTATTAGTTTGCTGATTAATGATTACAAACTAATTTAGTAGAATCATAATACCTAGGAAGATTGTTGGTCCTCAGTTTACATATGCAGCCCATCCCTGCAGACTGATAGCTGAGCTCTGCTCTATATGCTTGTGTTGGGTACTCACAGAACTATGAAAAGGTGTATTTCTTTGAGAAGATATGCAGAAGGAGATAGGAATTAACCTTGGAGCAAGTCAGTATTCTGGGGATATGGATAACTTCAGTGCCTCGTCAGAAACAACTGTAGATCAACTTAGGGAAAGCCATCAAGACTGTTTCTTTTAGAAAACTCTAGAGGGTTCTCAAAAATAGGATTTCTTGGGGCACCTGGGTGGCTCAGTCGGCTAAGCATCTGACTATATTGATTTAGGCTCGGTCATGATCTCACAGTTCGTGAGATCAAACCCCACATCGGGCTCTGTGCTCACAGCACAGAGCCTCCTTGGGATTCTCTCTCTCCCTCTGCTCCTCCCACACTCATGTTGACTCTTTTTTTTTTTTTTTTTCAAAATAAATAAATAAGCTTAAAAAAATTGCACTTCTTAAGAAATCCGGTGTCTTGAAAAAGTGAATTCCACAGTTGCAGTGAAAGAGCTCTACAATCATTCCCAATTACTTTACAGTCCACAACAACATTTAATTGGTCCCTGAAAAACCACTTCAGTAATTTCTGATGGCTTCATGTGGAGAACGCAGGGCTGTGGTGGGCAGGAAGCTAGGAACTGGCACTTACAAGAAACTAGTGAGAACTTCTCTGGTCTATCTAAATGGCAGCCTTGTCAAAACGACTGAGTACCCTGCCTTCCTACATTTTTCTCCTTAGCACATGCCACAATATAGCACAAATGTAATGAGAAGTCTGACCTCATCTTTGAGGCTTGACTGCTGACAGCTTGAAAACCTCACCACCTCCCTTTTCCCTTCTGCCCCCCCACCCCCCCATCCAGCCAAGCTGATCTAAAAGCCTAGGTACGCTTTGTTGACAGTGGCAGGAAATTCAAACCCTGCAAGTCCCTGCCCGCATAATGGAAACTCTCACCTGGCCTGGTCCACTAACCCTAGTAAAAGCCCGGACTAGGATCCTTTCCTTACTCTGTCTAGCCATTGCAGACCTGCTTGAGAGTCCTGCTGTGCTTACCTCCCCACAGAGACCTCAGTCATGTGACAGACCTTTTCATACCCTTTTTCATATATGTGTGGCAACACCAGTCTCAACATCTCAACCACACTTTGAGGGGAGATTCCTCCAGATTTTGTAGGATGACCATACAATACATCCGCTAACACATTTAAAACAAAATACATTTGGGGAGCCTGGGTGGTTCAGTCGGTTGGGCATCCGACTTCAGCTCAGGTCATGATCTCACAGTCTGTGAGTTTGAGCCCTGTGTCAGGCTCTGTGCTGACAGCTCAGAGCCTGGAGCCTGCTTCAGATTCTGTGTCTCCCTCTCTCTCTGCCCCTCCCCCACTCATGCTCTGTCTCTCTCGGTCAAAAATAAATAAACATTTTAAAAAATTTTAAAAATACATTTACTAGCATATTTACAATTTATTTTATTTATCTATGTTGACATTACAGTATACTCACCATGACAGAAAATACTCTGTCTGTATTGTTCACTACCCAGAACAGTGTAATAGCATATATAAAACACTCAGTGTGTGAGGGTGTGTGCATTAATTATTTCTTTCATAGTAAAGTAGGTATTCAATGAGCAAAAGTGTATTTATTTTTTTGCAGTGAATGAAAAAAAGTTAACAAATTAGCTTTATAAAATCGCATTCCTCCAAAATACTGAAAGTCAACTATAAGAATCAAATAACAAAATACCATATAAGAGGAACTTGGTGTCTATCTTATATCTTCATCCACTTAGGAAATACTTGTTAGGCATCATGTACCAGATAGTATTTTAAATACTAGGGTTTCTGTGATGAATAAGAGAGATATGAATCTTGATCTCGTGGAGCTGACATTCCAGCTCTCTAATATATGCTTCTTTTCTTTTTCAAAAGTGGATATTAAACTCCAGAATCTACCAGCTTAAGAACCCGTGTGTAAATGTTAAAAATTAATACCCTGCCTAGCTTCCCGAAAAATATTATTTGTGTCTCTTCAATTGATTGGTGAGGCCAAGATGACACTGTTTCCCTCTTCCTGGGTGCACAAGACTCCTTCCCTGCACTTAGGTCATAGGGCATATGACTGGGTTCTGATCAATTATAGGCAGAAGGAGGTAACTGTAAACCACTCCTACTCCTGGCCTTACAAATTATACATGCAAAACTCTTCCCCTTCCATCGTAATCTTAGAGCTGTGCAATTCAGATGAGTTCATGATAAAATACAAGCTCACTGGGCCAATGCATTACCCTTTGGAGAAGAACCACTTGAATGACTGCCACTGAACAAGAAATAAAAATCTGCCGTGTTAAGGCTTTGAGCTATAGGGAGTTTATTGTTACTGCCACAGAACTCGGCTAGCCTGACAGCTCAGAAAAATTGGATTTTTATTTACCTGCTTATTCCTATACCCAATACAACTTGTTGGCCACGTTTCCTCCAATGATGATATTTCTTGATGTCAGCTATCAGATTGACCACTTACCAGTTTTAAGAATATTGTTAAGAATAGTTAGTGTAGATATAAATGGAATTTTTCAATCCTTGCTCATTTTCTAGGCTTTGATATTAACACATCCACTCATTATTTAGTTGATTGGCTGTTCAATTTCAATTTAAGTAAATCAAATGCTAGGTATTTCAAAGAAGACCAAAAATCTGTCACTTGGTCTTTCACAACTGTGATATGTGAAAATAAAGGCACTGCCTTAAATATTTCTATTCCTCAGTTGGCTCCCTTCTCATTTTTCATTAGCTGCAGGGAATTGCCCTCTAAATGACTAATTAAGACTGGTGTCCTGAGGTACCCAGCACTCCCAAGTGATAATTACTTGAGATTAAAAGCCAAAGACCAACAGGCTTTAAAGTGCTTAATGGGGCAAAGTAACAAGGCTGATGTATGTGTTTCCCTGGGCCTTTGGCAGAGATGGCCTAGGAAACGTGAATGAATCTTGCTTACTAGGAAAGGTGTCTCACTTTCAACTTGAGCGGCTCAAGTATCAAGAAGCTCAGGGAGTGGTGGAATCAACATTTCTAGTACATAAGCGGCCCTTAAGAAAAGTGAGATGCACAGGAAGTGGCAGCTCTTAGAGATGTGTCAATGCAAGTCGTTTCATTAATTTTTACTTTAAACTCATAACATTTGCACGATGTCAGGGGCATATCTTCATGGTACACGTGTTGGATCAATATCACACTCCTTTGGAATAAGCCCTGGCAGCCATGCTGGGGCTCCCATGCCTTGATTTCCCAGCGACAGGTTGACCGGACCGTTTGGTTTTTGCAAGGTAATTTGTCTCAATTATTAGTAGTTGGGATTTAGAGATCCTACTGAGTCTGAGTTCATATTTTGTGCTGAGGTATATGTGAACTTTTGGTATCTTCTACCATGTGTCTCAAGAAGAAAGACCAAAGATGTCTAGGGAAAGAATGTAAAAGAGACATCAGAAGAGTGGAAATGACAAGCTGCCGAACCCAGGGAAAGGACAGGAAGCTATAGCTCTTT
The DNA here is from genome assembly GCF_018350155.1 of Leopardus geoffroyi. Classification (NCBI taxonomy): domain Eukaryota; kingdom Metazoa; phylum Chordata; class Mammalia; order Carnivora; family Felidae; genus Leopardus; species Leopardus geoffroyi. The sequence continues at coordinate 121,477,177 of NC_059328.1, read as the reverse complement.
TGGTTTCAGTTTCTAATAATTGCTGGATCTCTACACCTCTAGGTCTGGTTCAATGTCCATACAACTTTATAATACGGTCTGTTGTTTGTCTAAGATGTTGAAATAGATGTTGTTGCTGCTTTCACTACAACATAACAATAAGAACATAATATAACGTAAGAAATGAGCACATAACAAAACATAACAATAAGAACAATAAGAACGTAACAATAAGAAGTGAGCACACTTAGGAGCACCTGGGTGGCTCAGTCAGTTAAGCGCCCAACTCTTGACTTTGGCTCATGGCATGGTGTCACGGTTCATGAGTTCGAGCCCTGCATCAGGCTTTGCATGGGCACCAGAGAGCCTGCTTGGGACTCTGCCTCCCTCTTTCTCTGCCCCTGCCCCACTTGTTCTCTATGTCTCGCTCTGAAAATAAATAAAAAAATAAACTGAAAAAGAAATAGCATGCTTAAAATTCGCTTAAACAAAATCTGTAAAATTAACTCATATCATCTTTTTGATATTAAAATATCCATTCGGTTTAGCCCACTATCTGCCATAGAGTTAAGTAGGTATTTGGTATAACAGGAATAATACCTGATCTTGGACACCAAAGGAACACCTAGTCCGTCGTACGTTTCATGAAAAGAATACATATATCATTATTATTCATGATAGATCCCACCAGCTGTTTTTGTGACTTGGATGGATTAGGTCACCAGAAACCAGAAACTGGGAGATGCATGGTGGTTCTTTTCCCCCGCTTCTCCCTCTTTTATTTAGTTCTCTGCAGTGAGTTTCCCTGGCATAGGGAAGAACAGAAATGGGTGTTACGGTTTGGGAAGCTGCTTTCCAATTTCCATGTTCAGCAACCACAGCGCTTGCTGAGATTTGTTTGCAGCAAGGAAATTGTTTGGGGAACATAATTTTTACAGGACATAACAGCACTATATGCTTTTCACAGCTACCACTGATAACATTTGTGACACTTCAGGGGAAAGTGCAAACTTTTATAAAGCTGCAAAACAGGTCTCTAAGGGGACTTATTTTAGCTCAGTTAATAAAAGGTCTCAGAGTATTTTCAATTTAAAAAGAGAGAGAGAGAGAAAGAGAAATAGAGAGAGAGAGAGAGAGAGAGAAAGAATGGAGACCAAGACATCAGGACAGTTGTCTTGAAATAAATTACCCTGGATGCCAGAAGAGAAGAGTTGAAACTGGTATCCTGTGTAAGGAATGTGGGTAGGTTTCATGGTGTATTTTTTCCAACAGACTTTCTATTTAATTTGATGTTGGAGTGATATAGAGAAAATGGGAATAACTTTTTCAGGCTTATTGTTCTTGAAATTTGGGTCAGAGAGGTATAGATGAACAATTAAGAAAAGGAAGATAAAAGGAAGGAGGCATTTTGGGAACAGATATTGGAAATGCCACCTAAGCATTTCTCAGACGGATGGTGTTACAATGAAAACACATAAAGGAAAAATAAAGGGATACTCGTTTTCACTTTTGCCGTATTACGCATTATAGTTCATTCATATAATTTTGTAGCAGAGTAAGAAGGACATTAAACTGGGCACTTGAGTGGCCCAGTCGGTTAAGCATTGGACTTTGGCTCAGCTCATTCTCTCTTGGTTTGTGAGTTCAAGCCCTGCATCGGTCTCTGCACCATCAGATTCATATTCTCTCTCTCTCTCTCTCTCTCTCTCTCTCTCTCTCTCTCAAAATAAATATATAAACTTAAAAAATTAATAAAAAAAGGATGACATTAAACTGGAAGTCAGATAAGTAGCTGTGAGAAATCTGGCAAGTTAAATAATTTACCTGTGCCTTAGTTCTTACATTTGTCTATGGAAAAGAGGAAATTCAAATAAATGGTTTCACTTGAATTTTATCTTAATTCTATTCAGAAAAAATATGTCATTCCTATTTTAGTGTGGTAGGTGCTCTAAGAGAGTTTATGTAACCTTCAAAATTATTCTAGACTTGATAATAACAGTGTTAGAGTATTGTTGAGGATTAAGTGAATATTTAGAAACATAACAGAATTCAGAAATATTGGATCTATTTTAAACATGACTCAAATGAAGACAATTTAAGTTGGACGATTTCTCTCTAACATAAAATTAAATGAATATCCTTAGAATACATCCTGGAAATAGTGAAGTTTGTAGGCATTTTCAAGGCTTGATGAAGGGGAAGTGAAACTCCAAACCTAGTATCTATAACTGTATATTCAGTATTGTCTCTACCAATTTTCTCATAATATAATGGAATAATTTGGGTTAACATATTTTCTTAAGTGAAAAAATTATACTAAATGTGTATGTGTACATTTATATATTTATTCAGGAATGATTCAGTAATTCATTCTTTGGATCAATTATTCTATATATACTTACATGGCACGAACTGTAGCAGGACACAAGACACAAATTCTGAAGACAAAATGCCTCACTCAGGTGATTCATTTTCCAGCATAGCACATGAGCAAGTAAATAAACAAAATAATTCCAAAATAATATGTCATGAGCTGGAATGGTGGCATATTCTTGCGCTATAGGAATAAAAAGGCATGTAATTCCTAGGCTTTTTGGTGGGAATAAAGGTTGAGGAAGATATATTGAAAACTTCCCCAAAAAAGATGATTGTCTACTTTTTCTGACAGCTTTATTGAGACATAATTCACTGATAAATCTGTATATATTTAATGTATACAATGTGACGATTTGCTGTAAGTATACTTTGTGAAGTGATCACCACCATCAAGTTAATTACCACATCCATTATTTCACATAATTACCTTTTTGTGTATGTATGTTTAATATTTACTCTTTCATTAAATTAGAAGTGTACAGTGGAGTATTATGAACTATGGTCACCATGCTGCACATCAGATCCTTAGAACTTACCTATCTCAAGAGTGCCTGGGTGGCTCAGTTGGATAAGCATCTGACTCTTGATTTCTGCTCAGGTCATGATCTCATGGCTCATGAGTTCAAGCCCTGCATCAGGCTGTGCACTGAAGGTACAGACCCTGCTTTGGATTCTCTCTGTCCCTCTTTCTCTGCCCCTCCCCTGCTTGCTCTCTCTCTCACTCTTTCTCTCCCAAAGTAAATAAGTAAACTTAAAAAAAAAAAAAAAAGAACTTACCTATCTCATAACTAGTATATTAGCAAGTCTGTACCCTTTGACCAACATCTCTGCATTTCCTCCACCTCCCACCCCTCATCAACCTGCATTATGCTAAATGGAATAAGCCAGAGAAAGACAAATACTGTGTGATATTATTTATATGTAGAAGCTTAAAAAAAAAAGTCAAACTCCTAGAAACAGAAAGTAGATGACTATTGACTTTACTCTTGTGGAGTAAAGATATATAACAGAATGCAAGAGAAAAGTGCAAATTCTGGGCAGAGAGACATTATTTCCAAAGACCCAGAAGCAAAAGAAGTGTGCAATTATTTGGAAAGTAATCTATTTTGAAACAGATATCTGAGTGGCAAGACATCAATCTTGGGTGGTTTGCAAGGGCCAAATTATAACATTGTTATTATGGTTATAAAGTGACCAAAGGTAGAGCACAGAGTAACTGATAGCTTTATTTAAGGGATTCACACAAAACCACTGGTGACATAGAAAAAAAATATAGGATAGTTGACACGTCTACCTCTTGAAGCCTTCAGACATGGATGAGGTTGAGGTTGAACATGTATAAAGAACAGGTATAGGGAAAAAAAAAACAAGTTAATTTTTTCGCCCTTTTGAAAGAGGGAATGAAACATACAATTTCTAGTGAGTTTAAAATAAACTGTAAAAAAACAAAAATAAATACAAAAGAAGATGCACAGAGATGAATACTGTTAATATTTTTGTGATGTTCTTCCAGTCATTTTCTATATATATTTGTAATTTATGTGTGCTTTTGACAAAAAGACATGATGATTTGAATAATTTTATTTTAGTTGTAGCACCGATTCTTTAATCCATTTGCTCAATCAGGCTTAACATTTCTTTCTTTTTTTTTTTTTTGAGAATAAACAATTACAAAAATTTCACTCTAGTGAAAATTTAATGAACCATACAAAAATAATAATAAACTGACTGAATATAAAGGTCAGCCAATTTTTATATATTAAGCACAATATAAAGATATGCATTATATTATATAACAAATAATTTAAATATTATAAAGTTAACTGGGTAAATAGATACAGATAATAGAAGATGGATAGGTAGATGATAGATGGATAGATAGATAGATAGACAGATTAGATACACCAATTTAGCAGCATGGTCATCTATAAAGTACTAATGTCCACGGAATGAACATAATGTTGACTTATTATACTCCTGAAGAGCCATTTGACAAATTGTAGTCAATTAAGTCATGACTATAGCAAAAATTAGAATCTCTGGCATTTTATATTATTTTTTGAGAGACAGAAAGAGACAGAACACAAGCAGGGGAGGGGCAGGGAGAGAGGGAGACACAGAATCCAAAACAGGCTCCAGGCTGTGAGCTGTCATCACAGACCCCAAGGCAGGGCTCAAACCCACAAATGAAAGATCATGACCTGAGCCAAAGTCAACCAACTGAGGCACCGAAGCACCCCAAAAATGAGAATCTTTGAAATGACTGAACACATGGAAGTGTGATATACCATATTAATCAATGATAATCATTTCTATATGAGACTGTAACTCCTTCCTTACTTCTTAATGTTTCTTGCACATTTCAAGATGAAGAGAAAGATCTCATGATTTTTCCTCTGCCTACCATGTACGCAAAAGGGCGGTTTTTCTTCCTTTTCATGTACAGAATGATTTTTTGAAGCAATTTCTCACAGCCAGTATGGAATCTGAATTTCTCAGGTGAATCTCTTCTATCCCCGGTTCCTACATCAAAGAAGTTTCCAGGTCATCCCATCCAGCTGCTGATAAAGTCCCATCAGTGTTTGTCTTTAACAGTCTTATCCCAAACCACAGAAGAAGTATAATAATAATAATAATAATAGAAGTGAAATACTAAGGAATAAGATTTTATATTGGGCAGAGTTGATCTTTGGAGAGCCACCAACCTTTACAATATCTAAGATTTATTTTCATTCTCCTCATTCCCTGATACACAATTTTCTTCCCCTTGGACATGACTAGTTCCCATTAGTTTTTCATTTATCAATTTGTGTCTGTTTCCCATGAGTACTGCTATGAACTGAATTGTGCCCCCAGCCCCCGCATTCATATGTTGAAGCCTTGACCTCCAGTATGTCTATATTTTGAGATAAGGTCTTTAATAGATAATTAAATTAAATAAAGTCATATGGTGGGGTTCTGGTACTATCGGGCTGATGGTCTTTTAGGAAGAAAAAAAAGTAATGTATCTCTCTCTACAAGTATACTCACTGTGGAAAGGCCATTTGAGAACACAGTGGGAAGCCAGCCATCTATAAGCCAAGAAGAGAGCCCTTGCCAGGAAACAAAATTTTCGTCACCTTGGTTTTGGATTTTCCAGGTTTCATAACTGTGAAGAAGTAAATTTCCATTGTTTAAGACACCCAGTCTGGTATTTTGCTGTGGCAGCCTGAGCAGACTAAAACAAATACATTGTGGTTCATTATATGGGGAGTACCATAGCTTATATAACTGGTACTATATATCAGGACATGTAAAACTGACTTTTATACTCTTAAAAATGATTATATACAGATTTTGTGCATTCATTGAGCTCCTTGGGATAAATAAATATATGTAGAATTACTGTATCAATATTACAAATTCTTTAAGAGTGGTTGTTAACGGTTGTCAAAAGATTTTGTAAATGTTAACTAATCCAGTGGTATCTGAGAGTATTTATTTCTCTATACCTCAATTAACAGGTATTCTTATTTTAAAATCTTTGCAGCTTAATAGTCAAACACTGACATCCTTGGTTACTTTCCATTGTTTTTTATTACTAGTGAGATTGAAAAAAAGCATATTTTTTTCAATTATATGCTCGATTATATCGGCCATTTGTATTTATTCTTTTGTTAATCACTTCTTTTTTTGGTATTTATTACCTGTTTGCAAGAAAAGTTAACCATGAACATACCTCCAAATTCCAAAGAAGCTGTAGTGATTATTTAAGCAAAGTAAGTGTCTGCTGTCTATTCAAGCTTTCTCAAGGCTGAAGTCTGCGCTCCTTGATTAATTTAGGGAAAATAGTTGGCAAACAAAAGTCCACTGCATGAGTTTATTTGCTTGCCTCAGCAGCTCTCAGGGTTTTAGGGAATCTCTGGGGTTCATCATTTAACAATACCAGCTCTTCCAACATGATTTTTCCAAGTATCAGTCCCAACAAGGCCTTTTCAAAAAACTGGGATTTTTTCCATTACCTCAATTATAAGGAGGATAGGGAGTGGTCCTCAGCCCATGGGAAGGACATAGTTACCAGGAAGGTATTTAGCACTGGGATTTTAGAGGTCTTGATGACTGACATACTGTGATCTATTTTCCATTACAAAATGATTGACTGCTCTACTGTGTAATGTCATTAGAGGGAAAAAAAGGCTGAAACACCCTCTGATTATATGTTGAAGCCAGATGGTATGAATGGCATCTGGGAAGACAAGTGAATGTGGGGTAGGAAGTGAAGTATGCTTTCAGTTTCACAACTGATGAGGTTTTGGGGTGATAGTGGTGTGGTTCAGGGCCAACGGCCAAGAAAGAATTCTTGAAGACATCTTTGGTGCAAACAGGTGATTTTATTAAAGCCTGTGGGCAGAAAGAGCAGTGCTGGGGCTGTGAAGAATGGCCGGTTTTATACTATGAGGTTGGGAAGGTAAAGTCAAAAGGGAGGCATCCAGAGGGACGCCAATATGCTAAAGAGGACTCCTAAGATACCTGAGGCCTCGCTTTTGTCAAGCTAAGGTTGTTTTCCCTCTAGTAAAGCATTGACATTATGAAGGCAGGGGGTTCCTGGAGAAATGTTATACTCTGCATTTGCCTCAAGTATTTGTCAATGGGCTTCAGGTTATGAGGAAATTTAATTTTACCTGCCATTTCCTTCTTGCCTTCCTTCCCCATATCACTATGGAGGGGTGATGTTGGGGCTCCAGGAAACTGAGTCTACAGGTTTCTGCAGATTAGGCTATGGATAAGATTGCCTTTTTCTTGTAATTTACTAAGATATTTGCAAACTGATGGAGACCCATGTCCTGAAGACTGTGATCTCTATCAGTTGGCCATTTGTTTCTTTCCTTTCCTTAGTTTTTGGGCAGCCAGGAGTGCCTGGGGGTGGGGTGTGCTAGCTTGCACTTTGTCCTCAACCTGCCACATGCTCTCTCATCACAACCACAAAGAAAACAGCTTGAGAACTCAGATATGTTCTAGAAGCTTTGGTAGCTAGTAACCATCTCCTCCCTTACTTCCCTCTTTCCCCTGACTGCCTTATCAAATTATAAAAAATACCAATTACTTAGATATACTTCATAAGTGTTGATCCAACAGAAAAAAATTATTAATTCCTGTCAGAATCCAAAATCCTGGCATTGAGTATGATCATAACATTAAAGCTGCTTACCATAGAGAGAATAATGAAACACACTTTTCCAATTAACTCACTTGTATGATGAGAAATTTGCATTGTTCTTGGTCTGACTTTTAAATGTGAATCATACACCACCGGGATCATTTCAAATTCATCTCTGCCCCGTTTTTTGTACTGAAGCTGAATGTAATATATAGGAAAGTATAGTTTCTCTACATTGTGTTAACCTTGACAGATAAGTACAATAGGAAACAAAATGGATTTATACAAGAAACCACTTTGAGTTGAAAAATGTTAGGGAACCTTTATATTTAAAAAACAAAAAAAGATTAAATGTGATATGAGGTTAAATGTGATATGATATTATGATGCTAACTGGACTCTGAAGAACTGTGGTATTCACTAATTTTTTTCTCCATTGTTTGCTTTTTCACTGTTGTTTTTTGAAGGGGGGAGCTACCTTTTCAATTGATTTTGTTGTTGTTGTTGTTGTTGTTGTTGTTGTTGTTGTTGCTTGGGTGGGGGGAGTTTAATTCTGTCCATGGAGGAAAGAAATTTCTGTCCAAATTTCTGTAATTTTGGCTGCCTTCTGGATTAGGGCCTCTCTAAAGACAGAGGGGTTGTCAATCATATTTGTCAAACCTCAGGATATTATGTAAGCAGTCAGTGAGTAAGCTCCGATTCCAGGTGAGAGGAATCCCCTTCTACCTCTTGCCTTCTCTTAGCTAAGCACACTTGGGCTGACCCAGGCAGCTTCTTACTTTTAAGGAGAATAAGCCACTAATCCCCTATTAGTAGAGTCTAGGCATTGGTTTGGTCTGTTCCATACGTTTACTTTCCTCTGGATGGATAAATTGATCCAGAAACATCACCATACATTCAAGTATCTTTGATCATGGGCAGAAGTTGGAAGTAAGAGACTGCCCAGATCTTGTAGACTAAGCTGCTTTCTGTATGCATTTGTCACAAAAGTTCCGCATTCGGTGTAGACACCCATCTATTATTGAAGTTTCACTTTGTTTCTTATATCAGTTAAGATAGTATCCAACCAGAAATAAATTATACATATAACAAAAAGTGAATCAAGTGGGATTTCTTGGTTGGGATTTTCATGCATTTTTTTAAGTAATAAGAAGACTAGTACCAGAGCTAAGCAGCCCAAGGCCAATGAAGATGCTAAATAATCATACTAGGAACACAATAGCTAACTAATTAGTGATGCAGCCTTCCAAAGAGGCAGCTAATTTGGGAGGATATAACATGGATTGTGTTTTAGAAGCATCAGCAGTAGTAAACATTCATGCTTTTCAATAGCAAGTTTCTAAAGGCTTTACATACATTAAATCCAGGAATCTTAACAACAGCAACAAAACTCCAAGAAAAAAAGCATTATTATGATGGTCCTCACTTATATATGAGGAAATATTCCTAAGCAGAACTTTGAAGTCTAAAGTAGACTTTAATATATCAGACAGTTGTGAGACAAGTGACAGATACAGTGTCAGGTATAATCTGTTGTATGGTCAGGACACATAAATTAAGCAATGCATTACCGAAGTTAAAGCAGAAGTCAGTAAGTAGCAGTGAGCAGAAGTGGCCGTCAAGCCAATCTGAGAAAGGAGCATCAGAAAAAGCAGAGTGACTAGAGTCAGTGCTAATGAAAGACTGAAGGCCTTGGCATCTAGTTTCCTCTGACAGGTTGCCTTAACCGATGTCTCAAAAAAAAAGTCTTGAAGTAGGAGTCAATCAGCAGGATTTTTCCTCCCACATTATAAACTGGGCAAAGGTAGGATGTGAGGCAGGTGATGACAAAGGCCCATTTCTCCAGGGGTTACAGCCTGAAGTACTAAAATTAGGGGAAGTGCCCAAACTCCCCGGTGGGTACGGTTGAATGATAGTTATCATGAAATTACAGTGTTTATCCACATTACCAAGACAATTTTTAAAAAAATAAATTTGATTTCTGCATCAAAGGACACAACAGAATGAAAAGCCAACCACAGAATGGGAGATAATGTTTGCAAATCATATACCTGATAAAAATCATAAGCATATACCTGATCAGAATATATAAAGAACTCCCCAACTCAACAAAAAGTAAAATTTAAAAAATGGACATGATTTGAATAGATTCTTCTCCAAAGAATATATACAAATGGCCAATAAGTACTTGACAAGTTGCCAAGACAAAATCGATAAAAATCAAAATTACTTTGAGATACTATCTCACAGCCATTAGGATGGCTACCAGAAAACAAAATAAAATGAAACAGAAAATAACAATTGTTGATGAGGATATGGAGAAGTTGTAATTCTTGTGCCTTGCTGGTGAAAATATAAAATGGAGTAGCCGCTCTGGAAAACAGTACGGCTGCTCCTCAAAAAGTTAAAAATAGAATTACCTTATCATTCAGCAATTCCACTTCCAGCTATTGGGGTGGGAATTCTTTTCCTCTACACCTTTAGGTTTAGTGTCTGGGGGCCTGTGAGATAAACTGATGAGATACAGATTAACAGAAGAAAAGGCATGCAATTTCTACTAACATTTTATGTGCCTGGATGGTCACAGAAAAGAAGTGAAGCTCAAAGATGTAGTTAGGTCTGGGGGCTTATATGCCATTTTAACAAAGGAAAATGCTTTGGGGTTTGAGGTGGGATAAATTATGGAGAAGTGATTAGTAAACACATGGGAGAAACAAATGAAAGACACTGGTTATTTCAGTAAGGTTCAGTTATGCAGACTCCTCTTGATGCTGAATCACTGTCTCTGGCGACAAGCCACTCTCCTCTTCCTGCTGTGAGAGAAGGGGATACCTTCACAGGGGAAATTTATGCCACCTTCATAAAGGGAAACTTGTGTCTTGCTTTTGGCACATGGAGGAAGGATGGAGAACTCTTCCTGCATCTAGAGATAAGCAGCACAACTCTGAATACACTCAAAATTATCGAATTGGGCACTTCAGTTGGGTGAACTATATGTTGTGGGAATTATATTTCAATAAAACTATTACCAATATATAGACATATTTGAGCTTCTAAAATTCTTTCACAGGGTTTTAATATACTTAATACCATAGGGTTCTGATCAGGAAGGCCTTGGAGCACAGCTTCCCCCAGTGGGTGTTCTTGGGGCTCATGAGCCTGTGATCAAGGCAGAGAGAGGCTTAGCTACATCTGTTTTCATCCTACTGAACATAAATTGGGATGTCTCACATTTGCAAAGGTCTCTAGTCCTGGTCTCTCAGGCACGCACATAATTCCAGCCTTCACAGGATGGTATGATGACTGGGCTGTATAGGCAAAAGATTGGGCAGGACACAATCAAAGTGGCAATATTCGCTCCTGAAAAGTCACATTATTACTGAGAACGAAGGAATCTTAAAGGAATACTACAGGATATACAGAGTACTTAAATCTCCCATCCTCAACTACCACTTTGCACATTGTGGGAGTGGTGGAACTGGGAGCACAGAGGAAAAGAGGAAAGAAGGCATAAGGAAAAAGAAGACTGGAGACCATTACAGTAATGTGCCTTCAATCAGTTTATGGAGAGGGATTACCTTGAATTATCAAGAAGGTATCAATGCCTCCTCCTACAGCAGGAGCCAAGGAATGATCCTATATTTCTGGGCTAGAGGAAACTTCAAAATTACCAGGATGGGACTTTGGCCAGAACCTCTTTTATATAAGAACTACATTCAGAGGCACACTTGAGAGAGATCAGGATTTAGAAATTGGAAGAAACCTTGACTCCAACCTTTCATTTGCATCATGATCTCATAGCTTGTCACCTACTCTTTTGTAAAAACACGCATCTTCCAAGTGCCTGATGTTTTGCAAAGATAGAAAGAATAGTTAAACAGTGACATTATTAGGTCAATCCAGGAAAAAAAAAAAATCATGGCTGACAGGACTGTAGAATATTGCTCTCTATGAATTAATGAAGAAGAAAAAACCCAACTTCTGTGGCCTTCTCCAAGCTAATAATACAGCTGGCAAGAGCAAACCCGAAGGAGTTTCGCAGTCCAATCTTCCTCTCATCGTTTATTACCATGCCTTCAAATCAAGATTGATGTCTCAGGGGGACAGTGGTGAGACAAATGGGGAATGTTTAGGGTTCGGTCAGCATTTGCGTTCGTGAGAAAAAGGATCACAGCTACTCTTACAAATAAAAAAACGTACCTCTATCACAACGAAACAGTAGTTTTAGCACAGACATTTCTGGAAAGTACTCCATTTCTCTCTTCATGGATCTAAATTCTTATCTGGGGTAGGGGGGTGGGGAGCTAGGATGTGACTTCCTGCAAAGCCTATCAGTACTAGCCCTCACTGATCTTCCCTTTCTCTCAATTTAGTGTCTGTGTGAACTACCGGCCATTTGATGTATATCCTGTGCTAATGATGCCTTGTCAGCCTTTCTGTTTTCCACTGTAAGAGAATTTCCCTTTTGTTTTTAAACCTAGTTCACTGAGGTTCAGATCAAAGCCCTAGAATTTTGTGAGAGGAAAATGTGTGTGCCCATTAGTGTGTAGAGAAAAAAGGTGGCACTCCAGTGTTCCTTATCCGGTTGCATTTCGCCTCTACCTCAATGTCTCTATTAACCAGGTTTTGGCCTTTCAGCTTAATCGCATGTTCTAGGCCCCTGGAATCAACTCTTTGACTCAATAACATATTTGGCTTTCCAGTTTTAATTTTACTCTGACTACTCTCATGGGGTTTTTCTAGGAGTCTTTCTCTATACTGTGTTTGTTCATTTTTTTGTTGTTTGTTTTTAGCTACCATCTAACTCAGACTTATCTGACTCTGGTCCCTAGATGTCAGTGCCCAGATTGGGCTAACTGACTAGTCTGTCTGCGGAAAACACTTTGATTTGGGTCAAGAGGGCTTTACTTGTACGACATTGGTAACCTTTCTTTTGCCAGCCATAATTCTGGGCATGGAAAGCCAATTTTAAAATATTTTCATTTAGTTAGGTGATAAAAATTCAGTGAAATAGATGGGGATGCCAAATAAATGCTTTTGTTTGCTAGGCTCCAGAAGAGCTTTAATGATTCTCGTTCTTCAGTTGAGTTGACTGAATCTATCAGTGGCCGTGGCCTTGGGTAGACACAACCTGAATGAACCCTGGTGGTACTCAGTGGATCAGTGCTGTGGGAAAGCCTTCTTTTGTCTCTTGATTAGACACAAAGAACAAAGAAGCAACAATAGAACAATTTACACGATGTTGTATTTACTGCTATAATTACACCTTGTCGGGACTGCTGCGGCTGGTTTTTCAAGCCTCTGAGAGACTGGAGAAAAAGAATAGACATTTCTTCAAACTTATTGTGTGACAAGAAGCAAGGTCTCCCTTCTCCAGGGATCATCTATTTTTTTTTCTTCTTTCTGTCACTTTCTAGCAAGCATTTTGTATTTCTTTGAGGTAGCAATTGTCATTGTTTGTTTTACACTTACTGACTTGATAATAAAACAAGTGCCCAGCCAGGTATCCTAGCAACACAACACCTTTTTTATTCTCTCTGGTGCTTATTTATTAGATACTCTGAAGCCTTTTCTCAAGCTATTAAGGGACACATATGGCTAATCTAGAGCAACATACTTCCATCTTGGTCTAACTTACTGGAAATCAATATTCATTACCATAGATTATTCATCTCAAAAAGGGACACTCTTGACCCTGGAAGATATCAGGAGGCTGGGAAAAGCTCCAAAGTGGTGTTAAAGTACACACCTTGAGGAAAGCAAGGCCACAAATTGGAAAGGGGTGACAGAAGAAGTGATGTCTCATTCTCCCCCAGAGCCCTGGCTCTTGTCACCCTAGCAGAAGGCTCTGACCTCAGGCCTGAGGTTGTAGGAATCAGCCAGATTAAATGTGACCCCAGATCTCTCACTAAAAAATCATATGAATTTCAACAGGTCACTTAAGCTCAGGTTTATTTATGATCTAATCCAAGATATGGGGCACCAATGATCTGGGGAGACTGACTGAGCCCCGCTGGCACTCTTTGTATCCTCTGAGAAGTTGACAGAAATCCAAGATATTAAGAGTTAGTGACAGAAGACACTCATATACCAAGCAAGTCAAAATGAAAATGTAAAGACTTTAGCTTCACTTGAAACAGGCTTGGGAAAAGAATTTCTGGAAAGGCAAAGAACTCATACTCAAGACAGAATGGTTCTCCTACCAGTACCAGAGAAAAGCAGAGGCTGCCCTGGTTTTCTGGAAGGGGTGGGAGAGGGCTGCTACTACTGGCCTATGAGAGCCAATTGTTAAGTTTTCAGGAATTGTGCTAGCTGGTTGTTAAAGCTGCCATTATTAAAAATTAAGTTATAAAAATGTACAATAAAAATACATTATACCACAACACCAAATGCTGGTGAGGATATGGAACAGAAGGAATTCTCTTTCCTGGTGGAAATACATAATGGTTCAGCCACTTGGAAGATAGTTTGATGGTTTTCTACAAAACCCAACATACTCTTACCAAAAAATCCAGTAATTACACTCCTTAGTATTCACCCAATGGAGTTGAAAACTTATGTTCACACAAAAATCTGTACATGGAAATTTATGACCATTTTATTCCTAATTGTCAAAACATGGAAATAAGTAAAGTGTCCGTCTGTAGATGAATGGATAAATAAACTGTGCTATATCCACACACAGTGTTATACAGCACTACAAATAAACAAACTATCAAACTATGAAAAGACGTAGAGGAATCGTAAGTGCATATTACTGAGTGAAAGAAGAGAAGCCAATCTGAAAATGGTATATATATTGTATGATCCCAACTATATGACATTCTGGAAAAGGCAAAACCTTTGTAGACAATAAAAAGATCAGTGGTTTCCAAAGGTTAGAGGAGAAAGAGGGATGAAAAGGTAGAACATAGAGGACTTTTAGGGCAGTGAAAATCATCTGTATGATACCATAATGATGGAAACGTGTCTATACATTTTCTCAAACCCACAGAATGTACAACACCAAGAGTGCACCCTAAGGTACCATGGGCTTTGGGTGACTATGATGTTTCAATGTAGCTTCATCCTTGGTAACAAATGTACCATCCAGTGAGTTACACTGATAACGAGGAAAGCTAGGTAAATGTGTAGGGGGAACATCTTTGTACATTTCTCTCAATTTTGTTATAAATCTAAAACTGCTCTTAAAAGACTTTTTTTAATACATTATAAACAGAGGCAATAAATACTCAAAACTCGTCACTGCCTTATTATTTTATTATATTTCAATAGTATCTACAAACTGGTATTATTTACATTGTGGGAATTAGCAAATGCTGCAGATCTAGGCTTTTTGAGGAGGAAGGGGAGACTGGTATTGGTTTTCAGAGCACTTTCCACTGATCATGTGAGGCAGTCAGTATAATCATTATCATCATCTTATTACAGATGTACAAATTAAAAAGTTAAGTGACTTATTTGAGTCATACCATAAATGGCTGCACAGATCCTAAGTCTCCTGTTTCCTAGTCCACAAATATAATTTTCCCTTTCCACACTCCATTTATTTTTCTTTTCCTAAGGGACCAGAAAGCAAATCTGTGGTGATTTCACGTGGCCCTCTGAGCTTGCTTAGCAGAACATTGTGTTATGTCTGACACGCACCTAATTCCCAGCTACTCTTCTTTTCACTTCCCTCAAGGGTAAGAACACCTCCCCTGCCTACCTTACAGATTTGTTGTGAGAAACAAGTGAGAAATGGACAAGAAAGTGCTTTCAAATGAACGTAGTGCTGTTACAAAATTTGAAGTATTTTTAATTATATCCTCTTAATTTTAATTATCATTTTCCCAATAATAATAATTACATTACTGGTGAGGGGCGCCTGGGTGGCTCAGTGGATTAGGCATCCGACTTCAGCTCAGGTCATGATCTCACACTTCATGAGTTGGAGCCCCCACGTCCAGCTCTGTGCTGACAGCTCAGAGCCTGGAGCCTGCTTCAGATTCTATGTCTCCCTCTCTCTCTCTGCCCATCCCCCACTCATTCTCTCTCTCTCTCTCTCTCTCTCTCTCTCTCTCTCTCTCTCTCAAAAATAAATAAACATTAGCAAAAAAATAATTATGTCACTGGTGAAAAGACACAAACTTTAGTGTTCAGTGCTGGGAGTCAAAAAGAGACAAGCATGGGGTGCCTGGGTGGCTGTCAGTTGAGTGCCTGACTCTTCTCGGTTTTGGCTCGGGTCATTATCCTATGATTCATGGAATCAACCCCATGTTGGGCTCAGCACTGACAGTGAGGAGCTTGCTTGGAATTCTCTCTTCCTCTCTCTCTGCTCATCCACTGCTTGTGTGCTCTAAATAAATAAATAAATAAATAAATAAATAAATAAATGGAAAAGAAAAGAGACAAGCACACTGGGGCATGAATTTTCTGTCCCCTTCTCTCTTCATTCAACTGATTACATTCATTTTATAAATACAGTGATTTTGTAGCTCAAGATGAAGAAAGTGGTAAATGTAAAAAGAAAAAGTGGGTGATTTAGTATTTTTTATTACATTTAAATAAGTAATTTATCTGATGGTTATGACCTTTGGAGACAGAAGACATAAATGGAAATTAAGCTATGACCAATACACAAGGCAATGGCTTCTTAGCAATATAAAGTCTTCTTTTGTGGTGAGAAGAGTCCAGAAGCATCACCACGGTGTGTGGCCAGGCTATCTAGGATTTGTAAAACTCGAAATCTACTGCAGTTAATCTGGAATTTTGTATGAGGAAAGTGCCAAATGTACCTAGAAGACAGAATTAGAGCAGTTATCTGGATTATTAGGTTAGGAAGGGCATTGTAGGTACAGGGGAGGAAAAAGTTTGACTTGCCCTTCTGGGGGTCTCTGGCTGGGTCTGAAAATTAAACTGGCAAAGACAGATTAACAGAGAAACACTTACAAATTTATTTATGTCTTTTATGACACGAGAGCCTTCAGAATGAAATAAAGACTCGAGGAAACAATGAGAGCTGAGTATTTTTATGCTAGGTTTGATGAAGTGTGAATAGTCATGAAGGAACATGAAAGGGTGAGGATCGTAAGTAAATGCAGTAGATTTAGGAAAATTTAGCAAGGCCTGTTTGTTTGGATTTTTCTTGGTATCCCTTTGTCTTTGGAAATAAAGAAGCTCCTTTCTTCTGGGTATAGGGAGGGCATCCCTCACGGGGTGAAGGGTAAGGGGGAATTTCAGAGACCCTTCCACTTGTGATTTTTTTTTCTCAAACTCCTTCAATTTAAAATATTCAATATGCAAAGGTGCCATAATTTGGGGTTGTGTGTCCTGAACCCCATTAGAGGCAACATTTGAAAATTTTGAATTTATGCAGAAAAAAATAAGTGTTAGGTCTGACAACCTTCACAAAACTATTGACTTGGAATTAAGGAGGGAAAATCTGTTGTTTTTCTCTAGTATCAAAGGTGTATTTTTTAAAATATTTTCTTATTGAGTTTTAACTTGTCTTCTCCTACTTTTGTGTACTTTCTATATGTATTTTTATTATTATCTGTAGCTTCATATAGATTTTGGACACTGATAAAAATGTGGGACCCATGAATCATTTACATCCTCATACATGGGGCAAAAAAAAAAGAGTTGAAGATGTAATGGCCAAGAATTTTTCAAAATCAACAAAATACATATCTAAGAAGTTCAAAGGGGGCATCAGAATAAATAGTACAAAACCACACTCAAACACATACACACATGTACCTAGAAATGTCACAGTCAAGTGGCAAAAACCAAAGGTGAAGAGAAAATCTGCAATGTAGCCTCAGGTAGGGAAAAAAGAGACAGATTGTATATAGAAGAACAAAATTAAGAATTGCAGAAGACTTTCTGTCTGAAGAAAATAGAAATTTTAGAATAGAATTTATTATTTATTATTATTATTTAGAATAATAGAATTTTAGAAAAAACTTCTGTCAAGAAGAGAAAAGTCTATCAATTCAGCATTCTAAATTGAGTGAGAATGTCTTCCAAAATAAAATGAAATAATGAATTTTAGGCAAACAAAAGCAGAGAGAATTCATTCTCATGAGAACATTCTTCATGCAGAAGAAATGCAATACCAAATGGAAATTTGGCTGTACACAAAGAAATGAAGAGCACTATGGTAAGAAATGAAGGTTAATACACTAAATGTTGTTTTGCTGTTATTATGCTTAATGGTTTTAAAGACTATACAAAGCATGGGTGGCTGGCTCAGTTGGTTAAGTGTCTGACTTCAGTTCAAGTCATGATCTCTTGATCATGGTCCATGGGGTCTAGCCCACATCGGGCTCTTTGGTGACAGCTCAGAGCCTGGAGCCTGCTTCTGATTCTGTGTCTCCCTTTCTCTCTGCCCCTCCCATGCTCATGCTCATGATCATTCATTCTCTCTCTCTCTCTCTCTCTCTCTCTCTCTCTCTCTCTCTCAAAAAATAAACATTAAAAAAATTTAAAGACTATACAAAGTTAATATAGTAATAATGTATTGGGGATTTCAAATGTATGTAGCAGTAAAATGTGAGCAACAATAGCAAAAAAGAAATATGGGAGGAAATAGAAGAATATTTAAAAAAAATTTTTTTTAATGTTTATTTATTTTTGAGACAGAGAGAGACAGAACATGAACAGGGGAGGGTCAGAGAGAGGGAGACACAGAATCTGAAACAGGATCCAGGCTCTGAGCTGTCAGCACAGAGCCCGACACAGGGCTCGAACTTACGGACCACGAGATCATGACCTGAGCCTAAGTCGGCCGCTTAACGGACTGAGCCACCCAGGCGCCCCAGAAGAATATTTTTTTAAGTTTCTTACACTATACTTGAAGTGTAAGAAATATATATGTATTATCAGAAGATAGAATGCTATAAATGTAGGATACATATTACAAAGCACAGAGGCAGCCACTAAAAATAATTATGAAACAGGTAAATTTCAGAAGCGAATAGTTGAGATGAAACAAAGTCAAAAATAAATTCCTGATACACAAAAAGGCCAGAAAATAGAGGAACAAGAGACCAGAACAAATGAGACAAAAAGCAGGAACTATCATGATGGTAGCTTTGAATCTAAACATATCAATAACTACAATAGGTATAAATGATCTAAGTACTCCAAATAAAAACAGAAATTGTCAGCTGTGGCAAAGAAACTGGAGATCCTATTGTATCCTTCTTGCATGAAACTCCTTTTAAATATAAAGACAGGTTAAATTTAAAGAATGGAAACCCATATACCCAGCAAACATTATTCAATATAAAGCCAAATCGGTTATTATCAGATAAAGCCAACTTCAATACAAGGAAAATGACCAGAGTTAAAAAGGGCTATGTCTTACTAATAAAAGGGTCAATGCACTAGGTGATGGAACCATCTACAAACTACTATGGAAGATACAGAACAACTGGAACTCTCAGGTGTTGCTGATGAGAATAAAAATTATATGGCTTTGTTGGAAACAGTGTGCCAGTTTCTTGATAAATAAAATCAGGCATAACTTACATACCTTACAACTAACTCATTATCCACACTTCTAGATACATATGTAAGATATATGAAAACATAGGTCCCACAAAGACTTACATGTAAATGTTTATAGCAACTATTCTTAAATAGTGCCAAATGGGGCGCCTGGGTGGCGCAGTCGGTTAAGCGTCCGACTTCAGCCAGGTCACGATCTCACGGTCCGTGAGTTCGAGCCCCGCGTCGGGCTCTGGGCTGATGGCTCGGAGCCTGGAGCCTGTTTCCGATTCTGTGTCTCCCTCTCTCTCTGCCCCTCCCCCGTTCATGCTCTGTCTCTCTCTGTCCCAAAAATAAATAAATAAATAAAATAAATAAATAAATAAATAAATAAATAAATAAATAAATAAAAATAAATAGTGCCAAATGGGAAGTATCCCAAATATCCATCAACTGGTGAATAAACAAATAGGGGTATGCCCGTGTAAAGGGATACATTAGAAAGAGTCATTGTTGCATGCAGTTTCATGGAAGAATCTCAGAATCATTCCTCTAAGTAAAAGAGGTAAAGGAAGACAGAATGCATAAGGCTATATGTACTATATGAGTCTATTTGTATGACCTTTCTAGAAAAGGCAAAACTGTAAGGACAGAAATCAGATCAGTAGTTGCCAAGGGCTGGGCATTGATGAGAAAGGACTATTTGGAGGATGATGGAAATATTTTCTACTCTGATCGTGATTGTGGTTACATGACAGTATACATTTATCAAAATTCATTGAAGTGTACACCTATAAAGAAAAAAGCTATCATATTATATTATCTCAATGCAACTATATTAATAAATGTCAAAGGAAGATGAAGAACAGAAATAAACCTGACCTTAAAGAATGCTGGCCTCCTTTATAAACGCTGCTTGAGGTTACAAAACAGCCTTATAATTTCAGTTCTGAACAGCATGCAAATTAATCTAGGATGGTGATTTCAACCATGTTTACACATTAGAATCACTTGGGGAACTTGTCAAAACCAAAGCTGTCTAGTTCCAACTTTATAATAACTAAATCATATCTGCGGGTGACACTACCATTTTTTAAAAAGCTTTCCTGATATTGTAATGTTAAGGCAGAATTTGGAACAATTGATCAAGGTGTGATCCTCAAAATCTTGAATGCCTCAGAATCACCACGAGGGCTGTTAAAACCCAGTGGTCCTGCTGATCCAGGGACCACATCTTTTTTTTATTGTTTTTAATGTTTATTTACTTTTAGAGACAGAGAGAGACAGAGCATGAGCAGGGGAGGAGCAGAGAAAGAGGGAGACACAGAATCCAAAGCAGGCTCCAGGCTCTGAGCTGTCAGCACAGAGCCTGACATGCGCGAACCCATGAGCCGTGACATTATGACCTGAGCCAACGTGGGATGTCCAACTGACTGAGCCACCCAGGTGCCCCCAGGGACCACATCTTGAGAATGACTAATTCGGTTAAACTATGGCTACAGAAGTTTATATGCTTGGGTAGCTGTGTGGGAACTACAATGTATTCTTAATGAAGTGTTTAAAAGAGGTTAATAAGGTGGAATTACTTTAAAGATACACATTGAGATCCCTCTGGATCTATGTTAAATTTTGTCAACTGATCTGCAAGGGTGCTACATACACCCTGCACACGAGTCATTTATTTTGTGACATCAGCAATCTTAGAATGGGCATCAGCAATCTTAGAATGAGTGATCTATAGGATTCAAGTGGTTGGTGAAGCTAGGTGAGTTGTTACCAAAAACAAATGAAAACAGCTTATCTAAACACATCTCCTTTGCTGCCTATTTCTCAAAATAGGTCCAATGACTCAATGATTTCAAAGAAGACATTAAAATCTAGCTAACAAATGCAGTAATGTTCATTTACCTATCAACCTCCATGGTCATTGTGATCACTCTGTTTTAGGGTATGTAAATGACTATCCATTTTTGTAAAGCAAATTAAGCTCAATTGTATTCCACAGGAGTTTACTGGGAGTTTGCTATGGCCTGAGCTTGCTATAGTATCCCCCTCTCAAAATGTGTAAGTTGAAGCCCTAAACTATGATATGACCGTGTTTAGAGTTTTTAGGGAGGTAATTAAGATTCAATCAGGTCAAAAGAATGAGGCTCTAATCTGATAGACTTGTGCCCTCTCAGTCTCTCTATCTTTCGTATTTCTCTCTCTCTCTCTCTTCACATAAAAAGGCCATGTGAGGCACAGCAAAGAAGGTGGCCATCTACAAGCCAGGAAGAAAACTTTCCTACCAATGCTAATACCTTTATCTTGGATTTCTAGCCTCCAGAACTGTGAGAAAATAAATGTATGTTGTTTAAACCATGAAGTCTGAAGTATTCTGTTATGGCAGACTGAACTGATAAATACAGAACCCAATCTATGCTAGGTAATGTGGAATTTAAAAAGAGAAAAACCACAGCCTTTCACTTCAAGGAGCTTACAATTAATGGGAAGATAAGACCTGCACTTAGAAACCAATTTAAAGATAACAAAATGCACAATGCAATTAGATATCAAGCATATAACATAACACATATATTGCCAGGCTCACAGAAGTGAGGAATGGGGATGAGATGCAAACGTTAGGGAAGTTGCACTAATAGTGGCCATCAGATAGTGTTCCCTTTCTAAGGAAGAGTCACAGGAATCAAAATAACAATGCTTACAAATATACCTTTTTTCAGGAAAAAGATACAATGTAGCAATAGCACTATAGTAACAATATGTATCACAGAGGCTACCCCATAACAAGACGTGGGAGAGACCAGGCAGGAGTGGACTCTATGGGGCCATACCAGGCACTTTCTGTCTGGGTCACTGACCTCCAACATGTGCTTAGAACCTCTCACACCCAGAAAGTGAGGAATTAAATCTTGATCGATGTTTCTTACACCTTGCTGGTCCGGCAGGCTTATTCTTGCTATGTAATCAGCCTGGAAAGTAGACCCTTCTGGGGGTCTCATTAAGACCAGATGCAAATTATCAATATACAATGCTAACAAGCTGTATAAAATATTCCCAGAAGATTCTCAGGCCTCAGTTACAAGGCATCACTATTAATTAGTGCATTTCATGCCTGGACCAAGCAGGTATTTCAGCAAGACAGGCCCGGTCAGCTGAGGGCCTGCTGAAATTACCCTCAGGGCACAGAGTTCTTCACAAAAGAGATAGATCTTGATAAAGAGATCAACTGGTAACATATGGGTCAAGAGAATGCAAGGTTATTTTGTAGCCCACTTTATCTGTTAGTATCTAGTCCAGCATCTCTCATCCAAGGGGGATCTCGGATAGCCCTCAAGAACTTTCAGGAAACCTGTGAGGCAGGACAGTTGATAACATAATACTGTCAGTAGCTACTTCCCATTTTTCTCTTTTTTTTGTTACAGTGGCTTTTCCAGAGGTGACACGGCATGTGTGCATGATGTCACAACAGATTGGACACCAAAGCAGACATAAGATTCTATTAAATTTTCTAAACTTTATTATGTTATTAGTAAATATATTATAAAACAAAAAATAAAGAGCACAACCTATGCTAAATAATATGGGGTTTAAAAAAAGAAAAACAATTATAAAAAAAGAAATGCCATTCCTCTCACTTCTTCTTGAGGAAAAGTTATCTTTTATAAAAATATTTTTAATTTGTTGCAGGTTTATTATTATGTTAAAAACTAATAAATAGTAACAATGTTAATAAGTATTGTGTACCTACATTTTAATGTTTAATACAGTACATATTGATAGATATAATACGCACGAACAGAAACTATTGACTGAGATATAATTGACTTATATAACATTGTATTTGTTTCATATGTGTATGTATTGAGAAAGGATTGACACAATGAGTTCAACATCCATCACCATACATAGTTACAAATTTTTATTCTTGTGATGAGAACTTCTGAGATCACTCTCTCAGCAACTTCCAAATAAAAAATCCAGCATTGTTAACTGTAGTCACCATGTTATACACTACATCCCCGGGACTTACTTATCTTATAACTGGAAGTTTGTACCATTTAACCATCTTCACCCATTCTACCTGCCGCTCCACTCCCAGCCTCTGGCCACCACCAGTCTTGAACAGAAAGTCTTTGGGGTCATTAATAATTTGTTAAGAATGTAAAGGGATTTACGGAGCACTCAGTAAAGTGCTCAGTAGCCAACCGGTGGCTCAGTTGGTGGAGCGTCCGACTTTGGCTCATGTCATGATCTCATGGTTCATGGGTTTGAGCTCCGTGTTGGGCTCTGGGCTGACAGCTCAGAGCCTGGAGCTTGTTTCAGATTCTGTGTCTCCCTCTCTCTCTGCCCCTCCCCTGCTCTGTCTCTCTCTCTCTCACACACACACAAATAAACACACACAAATTTTTTTTTAAAGAATGCAAAGGGATTCTGAGATTTAAAAAAAAAATGAAAATAGTTAGCTTACCCTAATATATGTATATATTACGTTGGGAAGTAGATGCAGACATTTTTAGTATTACATTTCTGTAATTTTAATATACCATCCATAACAAAGTAAAAATAAAAGATTTAATATAATCTCCAAATCTACAGTAGATCTTGGGATTGAGAAGGAAGAAATTTTAAAGGCACATTATATCAAGTGCCTGTCATTCATCCATACTAGAAGAGTACATGTTCAGCTTTTAATAATCTAGCCAAAAGGAAGGTAAAGCCACTTCGTTTATATGCATAGACCCATGTGTATGTTTAGACAACATACTGATGAACACTGTTCTCACAGAGCATATACAGATACCAAAGTCAGTACATGTGCATCGACATAAAACTAGCTAGAGTAATGCCGTTAATTATGATTATGTAGTGACAACTGCACTGAAAGGGACCTTAACTCTTAGAATCAAGTGTTCATTGCCCGGAGAACATTCAGTCAAGTAAGCTGTTTCCACTACAGAGTTTTTTTTTTTTTTTTTTTTTCAACGTTTATTTATTTTTGGGATAGAGAGAGAGACAGAGCATGAACGGGGGAGGGGCAGAGAGAGAGGGAGACACAGAATCGGAAACAGGCTCCAGGCTCTGAGCCATCAGCCCAGAGCCCGACGCGGGGCTCGAACTCACGGACCGCGAGATCGTGACCTGGCTGAAGTCGGACGCTTAACCAACTACGCCACCCAGGCGCCCCCACTACAGAGTTTTTGAATTGAATTTTGTTTGACCTGAGGGTCCTATGTTCCATACATATGTTCTCAGTAGATAAGTAGAATGGGGAAAGACACAACCTTAAGACCAGGTATGGAGCACTGAGGAGGCCTGAGTAGAATGAAGAGGGCTCATGTAGGGGAGTAGGAGCAAATAAAGTTGGATAGGTAAAGTGCACCCAATTACAGATGGCTAGATGTAGCAGAGTCTGCACGAAAAAATACACTTCAGGCAAGGGAGACAAAAGCAAAAATGAACTATTAGGACTTCATCAAGATAAAAAGCTTCTGCACAGAGAAGGAAACAATCAACAAAACTATAAAAGGCAGCCTACAGAATGAGAGAAGATATTTGCCTATCTTCTGGCATATCTGATAAAGGGTTAGTATCCAAAACTATAAAGAGCTTATCAAACTCAACACCGATTAATGCAGTGAAGAAATGGACAGAAGACATGAATAGACATTTTTCCAAAGACATCCAGATGGTGAACAGACATGTGAAAAGATGCTCAACATTACTTATCATCAGAAAAATACAAATCAAACCACAATGAGATAATCACTTCACACCTGTCAGAATGGCTAAAATTAACAACACAGGAAATAACAGGTGTTGTCAAGGATGCTGAGAAAGAGGAACACTCTCACACTGTTGGTGTGAATGCAAACTGGTGCAGCCACTCTGTAAGAGAGTATAGAAAGAAGTTCCTCAAAATGTTAAAAATAGAACTACCCTATGACCCAGCAATTGCACTATTAGGTATTTACTCAACGGATACGAAAGTACAGATTTGAAGGGGCATATGCACCCTGATATTTAAAGCAGCATTATCAACAATAGCCAAATTATAGAAAGGACCCAAACATCAATCGACTGATGAGTGGATAAAGAAGATGTGGTATATATATCCAATGGAATATTACTCAGCCATCAGAAAAATGAAATCTTGCCATTTGCAATGATGTGGATGGAGCTAGAGTGTATTATGCTAAGCAAACTAAGTCAGTCAAAGAAAGATAAATACTATATGATTTCACGCATATGTGGAATTTAAGAAATGAAACCGATGAACACAGGGGAAGAAAAAAGAGAAGGAGGCAATCCATAAGAGACTCTTACTATAAAGAACAAACTGAGGGTCGATGGAGGCATATGGGTGAGG
This sequence comes from Leopardus geoffroyi, assembly GCF_018350155.1. Taxonomy (NCBI): domain Eukaryota; kingdom Metazoa; phylum Chordata; class Mammalia; order Carnivora; family Felidae; genus Leopardus; species Leopardus geoffroyi. The sequence goes on along the minus strand of NC_059328.1, from coordinate 121,451,840 downwards.
ATGGGATAGATGGAGTGTGGGTATTAAGAAGGGCACTTGTGATGAGCACTGGGTGTTTTACGTAGTAATGAATCACTAATGACTCACTAAATTCTACTCCTGAAACCAGTATTATAGTGTATGTTAACTAACTAGAATTTAAACAGAAACTTAAAAAAATATATAGATTTCAAATAACAGGTGATGAGTAGGTGTGAGGAAGAATGAAGTTTTATTTCACAGATAAAATCAAAGAGACTATTCTGGAAATAGGAAAAATCTTTAGTTCGTTTGTTTGTTAACGTATCTATTTGCTGCATCTAAGGAATGAGCTAGGTACTGCTCTAGATTCCAGAAATACAAGATAAATACAGCACAGAACTGTCCTTCAGATTTGGGAATAAGGCTACTATGCTTATATATGTATTAGAATTGATTAAAATAGAAGATATCATTAAATGTAAAGTGATTAAGCTCCAAATAAGAATGTCCACGTCCACCAAAGGATATTTTCATCAAGAGTCTGGATTGATGTTCTTGTTGTTGTTGTTGTTTCTTCTACGAATTGTGTAATAAATTTAGATTTTGACATGTGAATCTTTCTTTCTCCATCAGACCTTAGAAGAAATCTCTGGCTTCAAATAAGTCTAGTAGAAGTGGCATGCAGAATAATTGGTGCCCCAAGGTTCATTTTGTCACAAAGATGACAAATGGTGTGACCCAGTCCCCGTTCTGTGTTAGTGTGAATTGTCCCCTTTCCCCTCCTGTCCCACTGTGAGAGTCAGTATGAAACATCTGGTTAGAAGCCAGATTTCATTTTATTGATACACGGAAAATGTAACACATTTCTACACAACTATGTTAATAAAAAAAAATTCATTCTTTTCAACAAAAGGGGAGGGGACTCTTTCCCAACTGGATTGAGTTACCTGCCAGAAAATTCCAATTAAAAAGTCATGTTTGATATTTAAGATGAAAATTAAAGACTAGCACTAGGGAACTACGGTCATCAAATGGAGACCATCTAAAACATGCTGTAGTTTGCACAGTGGGATAATGAAATCTCACAAACATCTACCAACCACTAACTCACTCTGATCTTGGTTACACATTTCCCTCAAACTTTCATGTGAAGTAGACTAATAACACTTTCAAAACGATTTATACACCCATACCCTCCCCCCCCCCCACACACACATACACACACACCAGAAGGAAGCTCCTGAAAATATATCTGGCAGATAAATTACCAAGAAAACTCTTTACCAAGGAGAGCTCATATGTAAATGAAGAATCTCATTTACCTACAATGAGGAGAAGCTCACTAAAATTATGGAAAAATGTTAATTCAGTCCTGTTCCCTTTTTTTTGTCTACCCACACAACTTCTTCACTCAATTTTTGCCATTTCAAATCGTGCTAATGAGCTACTCAGATAATCAACCGCCCCTTCAGTGTGATTCCTTCCTAAACATGTTTCACACTAAGAAACTTATTCTTTTCCTCTCTTCTGAAACACTCATAACATAGAAAAACACATTGCATCTGATAAGAAGAGGGGTCTATCAATGGGAAAATCACTGTAAATGGCTGATATCTGATACTGTGTCTGTCCAATTTCCATGTTTAAAAAAGAAATAACAAATTCAAAGCATGTTTTTAAGGCAGAAGTGTTTAGTGCATTCACAGTATTGTGTAATCAACACCTCCATCAGGTTCCAACCATTTTCATCAACCCTAAAAGGAAACCCCATTCCCATTTGCTCTGCGTTCTCCCCTCCTTCCAGCCCCTGGTGGACACCAATCTGAATTCTTTTTTTTTTTTAATGTTTATATATTTTTGAGAGAGAGAGAGAGAGAGTACATACTCATGCCTGCCAGTGTGTTCACGAGCAGAGAAGGGCCAAAAAAAGAGGGAGACAGAGGAACCCAAGCAGGCTCCCTGCTTTCAGCAGAGAGCCCAATGCCAGCCTTGAACTCACGAACCCCGAGATCATGACTTGAGCCACCCATGTGGCACACCGAAGCTGGTTGCTAGACCAAATGAGCCACCCAAGTACCCCACCAATCTGCATTCTGTCTCTATGGATTTATTGTGTGGTGTCTACCTTTACCTTTTGTGAATAGTGCTACTATGAACATGTACATTTTGGAGTACCAGATTTCAGTTCTTTGGGGTAAAGACTTAGGGGTGTCATTACTGGGTCATGCTGTAGCTCTGTGGTTAACTTTTGAGGTACTGCCAGATTGTTTGCACAGTGACAAAACCATTTTACATTTCCACCATCACTGCACTGTTTTTCCAGTCAATTTCTCCCTATTTTTGCCAGTGCATATTTTCCTTTTTTTTTTTTTTTTTTCTTAATTACAGTCCATCTCTCTCAGGGTGTGATGTGCTACTTCATCATGATTTTAATGTGGTTTCCTAATGAATTATGATGTTGAGAATCTGTGCAGTTGTTGGTTCTTATATATCTTCTTTGGAGAAATTTCTATTCAAATACTTAGCCCATTTTTTATTAACTGAGAGCAATCTTTTTTTTTAATGTTTATTTATTTTTGAGAGAGAGAGAGACAGAGCGTGAGCGGTGGAGGGGCAGAGAGAGAGGGAGACATGAATCGGAAACAGGCTCCAGGCTCTGAGCTGTCGGCACAGAGCCCGACGTGGGGCACAAACCCACAGACCATGAGATCATGACCTGAACCCAAGTCAGAGGCTTAACCGACTGAGCCAGCCAGGCACCCTGAAAGCAATCAGTTTTTAAAGGCAGAAATTCAGTGAGATGTTTAGAAATAAGACAGAAGAAAGAAAGCAAGGAATAGAATCCCTCTCGCTGCCTTGCTGCTGTGTGTCCTAAGAACCCCCCACATCGTGCTCTTTTGTTTTTCCGAAGTCCCAGGTAGCACTGGAAAGATGGGGCTCATGTCCAACTTGATACACAGTCACACTTCTAATGACTCAAAACAATGACCATCTACCCATTTCTCATACACGAACAAAGTCAACCTTGCTCCTGTCATTCGAAAGTATGCTGGTGCCTCCACATTTCTGCCTCGTTAGAGTGATTCTACCGCAGTCAGGCTGCCCAGGTTCAAACTCTGGCTCCTCTACTTTCTAGCTGTGCGATGTGAGGAAACTCGCCATGGTTTCCTCTTTCTACAATGGAAATTTTTTTTTTTAATAATTTTACTGGTTGTTAGTTACTATTTTCATGGCAGGAAGTTCACATCATCCATGCTGGTCATGTGTGCCAATTTCCAACATTTCTTTTTTTTTAATTAAATATAATTTATTGTCAAATCGGTTTCCATTCAACACCCAGTGCTCATCCAACAGGTGCCCTCCTCAATGCCCATCACCCACCCTCCCCTCTCCCCCACCCCCCATCAACCCTCAGTTTGTTCTCAGTTTTTAAGAGTCTCTTATGGTTTGCCTCCTTCCCTCTCTGTAACCTTTTATCCCCCTTCCCCTCCCCCATGGACTTCTGTTAAGTTTCTCAGGATCCACATAAGAGTGAAAACATATGGTATCTGCCTTTCTCTGTATGACTTATTTCACTTAGCATAACACTCTCCAGTTCCATCCATGTTTCTACAAATGGCCAGGTTTCATTCTTTCTCATTGTCAAGTAGTATTCCTTTGTATACATAAACCACAATTTCTTTATCCATTCATCAGTTAATGGACATTTAGGCTCTTTCCATAATTTGGCTATTGTTGAAAGTACTGCTGTAAACATTGGGGTACAAGTGCCTCTAGGCACTCCTAGGATACTCCTGTATCCCTTGGGTAAATTCCTTAGCAGTGCTATTGCTGGGTCATAGGGTAGGTCTATTTTTAATTTTTTTTTTAAAATTTTTTTTTCAACGTTTTATTTTATTTTTGGGACAGAGAGAGACAGAGCATGAACGGGGGAGGGGCAGAGAGAGAGGGAGACACAGAATCGGAAACAGGCTCCAGGCTCTGAGCCATCAGCCCAGAGCCCGACGCGGGGCTTGAACTCACGGACCGCGAGATCGTGACCTGGCTGAAGTCGGACGCTTAACCGACTGCGCCACCCAGGCGCCCCTATTTTTAATTTTTTAAGGAACCTCCACACTGTTTTTCAGAGTGGCCGTATGAGTTTGCATTCCCACCAACAGTGCAAGAGGGTTCCCATTTCTCCACATCCTCGCCAGCATCTATAGTCTCCTGATTTGTTCATTTTAGCCACTCTGACCGGCGTGAGATGGTATCTCAGTGTGGTTTTGATTTGTATTTCCCTGATGAGGAGTGACGTTGAGCATCTTTTCACGTGTCCGTTGGCCATCTGGATGTCTTCTTTAGAAATGCCTGCTTTAAGGGACACCAGGATGGCTCAATCAGTTAAGCCTCTGACTCTTGGTTTCAGCTCAGGGCATTGTCTCGCAGTTTGTGGGTTTGAGCCCACATTGGGCTCTGCGATGATGGCAGGGAGCCTGCTTAGGATTCTCTGTCTCCCTCTCTCTCTGCTCCTTGCTCTCTCAAAAATAAGGTAACACTTTAAAAAAATAAATAAAATGCCTATTTTATAAAAATATTGTGAAAATAAGAAAGCATCCAGATAAAGGGTCCAAAATAATATATTCACATGAAAGTACATTATAAATGTTACCTGTCATAGTTTAAGGCTCCGCTTTACTGTCTCTCTACTGCTGTTCTCCTACCATTGCCCTTTCCCCTGCTGCCATCCTCAAGCTCCAGAATGATCTCTTCATTAAATGAATGGATTTATCCTGGGCTCACATATCCCTCTCAAAGTCCAGCTGGTGTTTAATTCTGTGTTTCTTTCCCTTTTCTTTTCCTCCTTTCTTGGCCAAATATTTTGAAAATTAAAACATTTTGAATGCCGTCCATAAGCACTGTATTCATATCCTCAACTGACATTCACACTTTGATATACTCTAATAAAGGCTTTTTCTCCACCCAGTTTCCTTCCGTTTCAGAGAAAATAATACATTTCAGCCACCATCTGACTCTGCTATCCTCAGCACGTTCAACGTGATTGCTCACACTGTTTCTGTAGCAGTGCCTTCACCTGCTTCCATAGGAAGACCTTTCCTGGTTTCTTGTCCTCTTTAAATACTGCTTCTTCTCAGTTTACTTTGAAGATTTATGCCCTCTATCTAGACATCAAATTTTGGCATTCCGTAAGTCTTGCTCCCAGATCCACTTCGATCTACTCTCTTTCTAGCCAGTAATAATTCTTGTTGGGTGAATTAATGTATGAATAAGCATATAATGCCACTTTCTTCCAAGCCTTCCAGGGGATGCATCAGAATGATTTTCCTTGGGAGCTTTTGATTTACAAAAGTGTTTTCTTCCGTAAGGTTTTTCTTAATTTGTCTTACTTCATACCGAGACTTGTTATCAAATCTATTGTCTGCAGATACTTGTCATCAAGGAGCCTCTAGGGACCCTGCAGGATAGTTTAATAGCTTCCATTTATTTTTCCGTGAGTTATACTAGACAGTTTATATGTTTCTCAGTTAATTCTCACCACACCCTTGTTAGACATGTATTAACCACCCAGTCTGAAGATGAAGATATGTCTCAGAGGTTAAGTCAGCTGCACAAAGTGGACACATCCCCTTAATGTTGGAGCCAGTGTCACCTTTTCATTGTTTCACCCTTTTCCTTCATAAAATTAGATCAGTCACATTTGTGCCTTCACATGAAAGCTGATTTTGAGGAGACACCTGATAAAACAACCACATGCTCCCTTTGAAAACTAGAAAAAAAAATCACCAAATGTTGTCAAAGCCTGTGTGTGTGTGTGTGTGTGTGTGTGTGTGTGTGTCCACATAGCTAGCAACTTGCCGAAAATTGGCAGACTCAGTCTAGGACATCCTGAGAAATTGACAAACAGTACCCAGGTAATGTAGAAACTAAACATTCCCTTTGTTACCTAAATAATATTGTTGAGAAATCACCACATACACTAAACCACTTTATATGAAATCAGAGCATCCAATTTAAGCTATGCAAGAATCGTTATTTAAAAAATATCTGCGGATTTTGGAATCAAGGACTATTGAAGACTCTCTTCAGAACCAATCCTACAATTTGTGACAGTAAATATAACAGTGCCAAGCTATTCAGCAGAGGACATATCACTCAGTAGAAGAACTAAGAAAATGCTAATTTTCACTAGCTTGCATACACTTGGCATATTCAAAAGTGTCGTCTCGCGCAAGTGGTAAAATTAAGTACAGCTCCTTACATTCGATTTATGCGATTGTTTGTGGAGAAAACGGTAGTCCTGCCTTCACTAATAGAGATGAAAATTGAGTGTGTATTGTTTTCCGACTGGATAGTACTTAGAAAGCTTTTCACACGAGAAGTTTAGATTCTGATTTGTACCCTGTTCTTTGTAGGACTCCTCTTTCTGTTCTGTATATATATGTCAATATATACTCAAGGGACTGTACCCAGAAAAGGGGTATTCAAAATGATTCAAATGAATTGAGTTTGGCTGATTGGATTAGAAGTAGTGCTTTCATGAAATATTTGAAGTTTGGAAAAGTGATCTTTAATAATTTAACTCTTGTCTTAGTTTACATCCCACCTGGATTTCTTCAATAACTTATATTTCATACAACAGAAAGGTGATGCCTCAGAGTTAACTATTTATGGTCAGGTGAGGTTGGGCTATCAGAGCAGCAGAAGCAGTCCCGAGAAAAAGAAATGTATTGGTTCCCCTTCCCTGAGAGGAAGACATTACTGTCCTTGCTTAAAGAATGTTCCCATAGAGGAGAGAGGCAAGAAACAGTGATATAAAGAGGGAAATTGATAGCAGGTAGAAAATAACAGACTAAGGGTGCCAGTTAAGTATCTAACTCTTGATTTCAGCTCAGGTCATGATCTCACGGTTTGTGAGTTCAAGCCCCATGTTGGGCTCTGCACAGACAGCATGGAGCCTGCTTGGGATTCTATCTCTCTCTCTCTCTCTCTCTCTCTCTCTCTCTGCACTTCCCCTGCTTGCTCTCTCTCTCTCTCTCTCTCTCTCTACCCCCCCTCAAAAAATAAATAAACTAAAAAATTTAAAAAAAAGAAAATAACAGACTAATTTAGAGAATTATGTAGACATTTTCAGGAGATTGGCTTGGGCTTGGGGGAGTTATCTGATTATGTGGCACTATACAGGAAAACACACTCCTCTTGTGTGTTTCTCCTTTAACTCTCACACTACTGCCATACTTCACTCACGTCTGCCACCAGATGCGTGAGGTTTCCACAAACCAAGAAATTCTGGCCACACCAGCTTGGTGTCCTGTAATTCAGTTCAGTTCAATAATTCAATTCAATTCAATTCAATTCGGACGTTCTATCTGGAGCTGGTGTCAGATCCCACAAGTTAGGGGTTCAGTCCCACAAGATTCCCCCCACTTCTCACTTCACATGTCAATCACAAGTCCCAGGTTGTCATCTGTACTTCTGACCAACCAGCCATAAATTAGTCTAACCACAAACCCCTCCTTGGGTTTGGTAATTTTTTAGAATGGCTCACAAAACTCAGGGAAACACTTACACTTACCAATTTATTATTAAAGGATATGACAAAAAGATACAGATGATCATTCAGATGGAAGAGATATATGAGGTAAGGTATGTGAGAAAGGGCACGGAGCTCCCATGCTCTCTTCAGGCCGTGCCACTCTCCCAGCAACCTGGAAGCTCTCTGAGCTCCAACTATTAGGATTTTTGTGGAGGCTTCATCATATAGACATGATTGATTTTTAACTCCATTTCCATACTGTCTTTCCTTCCTGGAGCATGAGGGGTAAAAAGTTACAAGCTTCTAATCATGGCTTGGTCTTTCTGGTAACTAACCCTTATCTGGGAGCCCACCAAGAGTCACCTCATTAGAACAAAAGGTGCTCCTATCACCCAGAAAATTCCAAAGGATTTAGCAGCTTGGTATCACACACTCCTACCACTCAGGAAATTAACAAAGATCTTAAGAGTTCTGTGTTAGGAACTGGAGTCAAAGACTAGATGTTAGAACAAAAGGTTCCCCTAACACCCATACTTACAAGGCTTCTAGGAGCTCTGTGTCAGAAGCTGGGGGCAAAGATCAATACACATATATACATATATCACTGGGATCATTAAAAATGCTTAATATCACCACCATTCATAAATAAGATAACAGAGTATAGATAGATTTGCAAATGGGACTAGTAGTATAGTAATGTGAGAAGAGAAGTGGAGGAGTATTAGATCCAATCCACTCATTAAATATACAGTTCATACAAAAATGGCAGAAGTCACTCACTCACCTGCTAATAGGACATTTGTTCCACTAAGGCAGGGATATCTAAACACAGAAACCACTTGGTAATGTTTTTAAGTGGCATCTTCTAGATTCCTCTCCACACCTATAGTGTTAGAATTTCTATAAAGAGGACTTGAAAACTTTAAAGAGCCTTCCACTTAATGTGGGTATGTGTCTATTTAGAAGCCACCAAACTTAAACAATAAAGGTTCCTACAATCTCATTGTCTCTTATACTCTCGCTAAATTAACATTTCTGTTAAAAAAAAAGAAAGAAATTTCTTTCTTTCTCTAATGAGACTTTATAGTCTCATTATTTAGTGATCGTAACCACAACAGCCTAATCCTTATTAAGCACCTACCAACACAAACCTTCAGAAAACACTTTACATGTGTTACTTAATTTTATTTTCAAAAGAACCAAAAACCTAGGTACTATTATTAACTGTTTTATTTTACAGAAGATGATATAAAATTTAAGAGATTGAATATTTGCCCAAGGTCAAAACATAAATTTTAGAAACTTAATTTACTGTCTGACATAGCAGACAGGGAGATGCCCCACGCCTCCCACCTTAAACCATTCTTCCAAGAAAGATTTGTTTCCCCAAGTGCTGGGGGTGCCGTCAGTACACAGGCTTCAGCTGACAGATTCTTCAGGGCTGAGCTGTGTTGCCCAAGGCATATCCTTCTGGAGCCACCTATACCCAATGACTGACTGATACAAGCATTCAAGGGACTGTCCATTCCCAGAAGAAGTTGGACAAGGCTCCAGACATCCCAATGGGAATGACCAAGGTGTGGATCCCTAATAAATATCATGTATGTTAAATTCTGTCTCAGTATCTGCTCTGGAGATAAAATTCAACACCTGTCAGTCTGACTTCTGGACCCGTTGTTTCAAGCATGATGTTCTTACTCTCTCCACCCTTTTCCTATTTCCCATTGGGCTGTGTTGCAGGCTGTCAGAAAATAAACTCTGAGATATAGATTAGTACATAGGAGATTTACTGGAAAGTACTCTCAAGATTAACACATGTCCTCAAGGGGAAACAGGATTAATTAGAAAGAGGAGTGAATCTCAATGCAGTCACAACAAAGAATTCAACTGGGCCCAGGGAACTCTGTAGAGCCCACGTGACTACTCAAACTCACCCTGCCTTGAGGCAAAGGGTCCAAGCCATTACTCCCCTGCTTTATCATCAGTTCCAGGCTGTGCCTGCCTGGAAAGGGAGCATTAATAGCCCCATTCAGCCGAGGGTAGTTTCCAGGGGAGGAGCCAAGCTGAGAGATGGCAGTCAGGGATAATGCCTGCTGCAGGGAAAATGCAAACTTTAGTCCTGCAAAGGGAGAGGCTCTGGGTGGCTTACCAAAAACATCCTTTATAACCCACCCCACACTCTACTGGATATGCAAGCTTTGCATAATACATTTAAAGAACAACTCTTTCAGGAGTCTGCTGGCCCCTTTCATAGGAAAACTTTTATAAAAGGAAGGTTGGTGGATGAACTATAGGCCCCTCTTGCTGCAATATTTTGTTTACTTGCCTGGTCATTTAGCACTTCATCTGTGATATTCTTTAGTTTATGTTAATATGTGATATACATTCATACCAGATCCCCATAGGTCCAACCAGTTACATGCCTCTTTCTCGAACTTTTTTGACCCTAATTTTTCAAGCTTTCTCCCTACTTCCTTACAGGCCCATGACTAACCAGTCAAACCATTCACAGCCACCCGTAATCCTGTGTGTGTGATTGTGTGTGTGTGTGTGTGTGTGTTATGTATATATGTACATAAATAACCACACACACACACACACACACACACACACACCCCAACTTCAGGCCACTTCTTTTTAAACAGAAAGTGGCACAGCATACCAGGTACACAGTCTAAATTCCTTCTAATTCCCCTTTACTGTGTTTCCATAACTTCTCAGTGAGTCTTTTTTCCTTAGGTTTTTTGTTCATTACTTATTTTTGAGAAAGACAGAGAGAGAGGGAGAATCTCAAGCAGGCCTCACGCTGTCAGTGCAGAGCCTGGCGCGGGGCTCGAACTCACAAAACCATGAGATCATGATCTCAGCCAAAATCAAGATTCAGACGCTTAACCGACTGAGCCACCCAGGGGCCCCATAAGTTAGTCTTTAGTGTAGCTATAGTGCGCCTTTGTCTTGCACCCAAAATTCAAGCTGACTCGCTAGTGAAACATGAATCCTGTTTCTCCTTTTCCATCAGCTTGTAAAAGGGATGATCCTTGCAGCCACAGGTGTAAGGTGAAGGAGAGCTGCTGGGACGAGGGTGGTAGGTGGCAGGAGTGTCTGGGCCTCCAGCTTGTATGGTTTACTTGCGACCTTCTACCTTGCTCATGTTTGATCCCAGATAGATTGTCTTCCTCTTAGGTCATATTCATCCACTCTAACAAAGGTGTCACATTTGTCCTAACAGCTGCAAATTGTGCTACTACTAGGCTGAGTTTTCAGTAATCCTCTGTAATCCTCCATGATGATTTAATGTTTACAGAGGTGATACAAATGGAAATATTGGGAATACTATGCCTGTATCTTTTATGTTATAAAGGCTGATGCCAACTTCTGCCAAAAATAATGCATATAGATAATACATACAGATATACATACATACATATATAATACATAAATATATATAATATTTGCATACATATATTTTTTAATATACTATCTAGGCTGAAGGGCACTCTGGGGGTAGAGTTGGCCTTTTCTAGTATAATTGTACTATACTAATTCTTACCATATCTTTTGTCAGTCATGATTCAAGACAAACAGAACCAGGAAATTTTACACACACACACACACACACACACGCACACACACACACAGTGTTTATACTGTTGTAAATTCCTATGAAGATTCTAAATTTACTGAGTCTCAAAATCCATTTTCATTTCCATGTTTCCTAGAATAGAGAAGGGAAATGGAATGGTTTTAAATAAATAAATAAGTGCATTTCTAATACCAAGTCATATCGTATCATATTTGCATATTGACTTATTTAATTTTTGTTATTTTTTATTTAATCTTCAGGTCTTACAACCTAGCATTTAAAATACCCACCATTATTTGCAGCAATAGGTAATTGTACCAGTGGACTTTGGGATGCTCAGAACACAGCTGATCTATTAAATTATTTAGGACCTTTTCTTTGAAAGGAGCACTGTAAAGCTTGAGTTAATTACCAGGATGTTGGCAAGAATGACACAGCTTTAAATATTGTAATGAGAGGTAAGCAACAGGGGCTATTTTCCCTGATGATATTATGTGTTATTGGCATGGGAGGGCATGACAGAAAAATAGGCTGACATCTTTGAGTGGATTCCTTCATGTGCTTCTGGGAGAACAACTAGGCTCAAGAGGAAGCTGGAGAGAGCATGCTAGAAGTTTAGTCGGAGACAAAGAATCTAAGAAGCAGAATTGTGCATAGAATAGAACAGCTGATGGAGCGCCCAAGTGACTCATTTGGTTAAGCGTCTGACTCTTGATTTCCACTCAGGTCATGATCTTGCAGTTTGTGAGTTCGAGCGCCACATCAGGCTCTGCACTGATGGCACGGACATTAAAAAAATCATTTCAGGGGCGCCTGGGTGGCGCAGTCGGTTGGGCGTCCGACTTCAGCCAGGTCACGATCTTGCAGTCTGTGAGTTCGAGCCCCGCATCGGGCTCTGGGCTGATAGCTCAGAGCCTGGAGCCTGTTTCTGATTCTGTGTCTCCCTCTCTCTCTCCCGTTCATGCTCTGTCTCTCTCTGTCCCAAAAATAAATAAACATTGAAAAAAAAATTTAAAAAAAAATCATTTCAGGTTTCTCTATGACTCAAATACCCTATAATTCTATGGCCCTTTAAATAAGTTGTATCTATGAATTGTCGTACATTACATAGAGTAGCAGTCAAGGGGGCAAATATAAAAATTCCATTTTGAAGAGCAGCCACATCCAAGTGTGATTTTCCATTGAAAAGTGGCATGTGTTTTAACTCAAGGGCAATTAGACTTACAGCTTGACTGTATTGATTAAAGAACAACAAACTATAGTTCTCTTGTCATCAGTATTAAGCATCCAAGCCAAGTATTTGTGATTAATTGGGAAACGGCATGTAGGCCCATGTGTCTCCAGGCTCCGCTACATAGACATGATGCAGATTTTCACAGTAAAGCAGACTTTTCTCATCTTGATAACTTCTAAAGCCTAAGTTACTTTATTTTCATACGAAGAAAACATGCTACCGAATTAGCTCTTTTCAAAGCCACGTGTAACAGAATTTTCAGGCTAAACCACTTCACCCAAAAGTATTGAGCAAATTCTGAAAGTCAACCAATAAATAACTTAATGGATTTGGGAACACTAATGTTATGGCGGAAGAATCAAGTACTATCCCTGCTTCCCTGAATTCTCTGCGAGATCCAGAAGCATCTCTGAAAGATGGTTCATTCACCTTCTTTTTAAAAATACTGTATTTCTTTTCCTTCAAGAAGCAATGGAGACAGTGGGGTTCTGATGTACCTATGTTCTGTGTCCACCTTGTGAATCTTAATTTACAATTGTTCAACTACGGGACCTTAGAAATCAGTATTTCCAAGCATACGACACAGGCTGAATGGCCTCCTCTGGCTTGATTCCATGCCACTGATTATTTGGCTCCCCAAAGCAGCATGAAAGAGCCCTAAAATGAGGCTGATATCTCGGAGGGGGGGTGGCATTTGAAGAAATTACCTACAGTAGGAAACACAGTCTACTTGTTATTCTTCTACTGGTCTGGAAGAAAAAAAAATGATGAAGATTACAACTGAAATATTTTATTCTTAAAAAAAAAAAAAAAAAAAAACCTTTTTCAAAGTCAGAAATGTCTCTCAATGTAGCCACAGCAGAATGTACCTGGTTGAGCAATGTAAATGTTTCACAGGCTATGATTTCTGTGATGTTGGTCCTCTCCTTCTGCAACTCAGAGTGAGTTATGGGCTTTCCTCTTCAATAATTCCTATCACTCTTTGTGGTCATCTGGTTTTTCATGGAGACAAAACACTTCTGGGGGCTCTTCTCTTGTCTACTCATGTACTACTTGATTTAGTCATCTGTGGCTTTCTGCAGAGGCAGTAATTCAAGTAAGTTATCTTTTTGTCATATAGGCAACAGAGGCCTAGACAAGGGAATTTGAATTATCTGTATATTTTTTAGTATATGTTTTTGGTAGCAGCATATTTGAGTGAAAAGGTCATGGACTTTAGTGTCCAAAACACTTGAAGTTTAAGCCCTAGTTCTGCCTTTTACCATCAGTACAATTTTTTTATGATTTATTTAACTCCTTGAGATTTGTTTACTTTATTTTTTATCAATTATTTTACTCCATGGAAGATGTTAGAAACAGAAACATGAATCCGGTATGGCCCTTGCTTTCAAAAGGTCCATGAGGCAAGGAAAGAGAAAAACAATAGATTATTTTAATATCATAAAATTCTAAGGTATGTGTAGATATTAGGACACCTTAGAGGCACAGAGGATGGGAAGAAGTTTCTCTTAAAAAAAATAAGACACTTTTACATAAAGGCAGTTCTTAATTCATAGAATAATGATTTTCTGTACATATATTTTCTATTAACAATATCTGGATTCAACTCTTCAAGATTATAAGTGTGCTTCTTCCTTCAAAATGCAGGTACAATTCAACCTTCATCATGAACTCTATGTGGCTACTTACTTCTGCATTGCTAACTCCTTTTTCTAGAGCCCTTAACACCATGACTGCATTAGCTCACATTTTCTCTCCAATTTCTATGCTATGTTTGAATTTATATTAACTACTAGATCTGTCTTTTCTCCACAATGAAATTAAAAGTTTTTAGAAAGTATAAGTATACATTAACTTCATTTTATCTGCTTCCATTGTAACACATATAATGTACCTAGGAAATATTCAATAAATAGTGGGTGGATATATCATAATGGGATACGTTTTGTTCCACGTTCCTGATTATGAGAGGAATATTACAGGCATCCAGTGACTGTTCTTGACTCAATTATTCATTCTCCGGTTTCCTTGAGGGCTGCTTTCACTGGTAATACCAAAGTGAACTTTAAGAAAACTATATATTTCAAACATATCTGTATCTCAGTTCTTATGTCCACATTAAATAGTAACAAGAATATAAAAGCTCAGACCTTATAAAAATTATATTCTTCCTTACTATAGTATAAAGTGTGTGATTAAGGACTGTCAGAAAAATATTCTGTAGACCTCTTAAATTGTAATTATTCTCAGAGAAAGTTAAGTAGTTATAAAATTACTATCACAGTCTTTTCCCTTTGTTTTTTTAATTTTTTTTTTCAACGTCTATCTATTTTTGGGACAGAGAGAGATAGAGCATGAACGGGGGAGGGGCAGAGAGAGAGGGAGACACAGAATCGGAAACAGACTCCAGGCTCCGAGCCATCAGCCCAGAGCCCGATGCGGGGCTCGAACTCACAGACCGCAAGATCGTGACCTGGCTGAAGTCGGACGCTTAACAGACTGCGCCACCCAGGCACCCCTTCCCTTTGAAAGAATGTGTTAAATGTACAAAACACTGGTGTTTTCCAAAAGTGAGCTAGCATTTGTCTTAAATTCAAAACATGATTATTCCAATATAAGTCCATGATGGATGTATTAACTCTGAAGATGTCTTTCTTTCTTTCTTTTTTTTCCTTTTCATGACCTGTTCATAGAAGTGAATGTATTAGAAGTGTTTCTGTGGAAATTAGTTTTGAGTGTAAGCCATTCAGTACATTAAGCCTAAGTCTTTTGTTTTTGTTTTGTTTTTGTTTTTTGCTTGTTTTTTAAGACAGAATCACAGTGTGCTAACATAGGTGAAACTGGAAGTAGGTAAGACTTGAGTTTCTTATTTGCTGAGTGGGTATGAATCTCAGCTATCCATGTAGGAATCATTTGAACAAAATTCCGTGGGCATGATGGGTAAAGGCCTAACATTGTTGAGTACTTGCCATTTTAGAAACTGCCAGGTTGTTTATATTTATTTTCTCTCTTAACTCTTAGAATTCTATCAGATGAAGGTCTTATCTCTAGCCTGCCACTCCAGTTATCTCTTGCTGAGTAAGGAGCCATCATCCAAATTTAGTGTCAGAAACTAAGCTGGATGATGCTCTCTCATTCTGGGGACCAGGAATTTGGACAGTAGAGGTAACTTGCTTCTCTTTCTGAGCCTCAGCTGGGAAGACTCCAATGCTGGGGGGCTGGAATCATCTGGATGCCTCCTCACTCAAATGTCTGCACAGGTGGCTACAGTTTACTCAATATCCAGGCTTAGCTGAGTCTGCCAACCAAAGTGCCCACTTGTGGCAACTCCATGGAGCTTGGGTCTCTTATATCATGGAGAATAAGGCAGGAGCTGTATAGAAGCTACCCCACACCAAACCCCCCAAAACTATGGAGCAACTCTTATTCCAGCACAATTCATCCAAGGCTTACTTTTTCATTTGTCTTGCTATCGTCTTAAGTAAGTAGTAGTATCCTACTATGATATCCTTAGAGTAGATCAGGAGACGTTGCACTCCATGTATGCTTATGTATTTTGATGTGTTTACATTTAAAACAAAAACAAAAACAAAAACTCTAACATTATGTAACATAAAGGAAAATAATCTTTTTCTCTGAATATTTTGAGAAGTATTTTCCATGATGAGAAAGTTGTCCTCATAAATACAAGAAATCGACAGATATTTTCCTTGAACTTAGACCTTAAAAAAATCCAACTAAATTATTTAATATCTCCTTTGAAATATACAAAGTTGGTTTGAGTCTTCAAAACTGAGAGAGAAGAAAGGTATCAAGATCAGTTAGATGAACCTGTATTATCTTTTTAAAAGGAGGAAAGAGAGTGATTCCAGTGAAAAAGGTAGCTCTAAGGGCCTGTTTCTCAATAGAAACATTGAAAAAAAAAAAAAAAAAAAAAAAACAAGACTGTCAGAATCAACCCGGTCAGAACTCTGGGAAGTTTAAAGCATTCATGTAAACACTGAACTCAGAAGAAAGCATTTTGAATATGGCTGGAAAACTCCATAGCATTGTTATTTAACCTTGTTCCATCCCTGCCCCCTGCACAGTGGTGATCTTAAAGATTCAGTACGTATTCCGACATTGGCACACTGTCCCTGGTTCCAGATGGAGAAGAGCACACTTACAAAGAACTGTGTTTGTCTCTTCTGATTTGTCTGATACCCACCTTAGGTATTGACACAAGGTACCTGTCTTTGTTTCACCTACAAAAGAACACAGAACAAAAAAGTGGTGGTTGGCATTCCTGAAAACTGTAGAAAGGCAAATAAACAACCCATAGTGTGGGCCTTTCCACTTCCGTTGAAGGGATTAACTTTGCATTGCTTGAGGAAATGGTAACGGTTCCCCTGAAACAGTTGCCATGCAAGACAATATTGATCTCAGGACCTGTCACCATCCCCCCACTTTGCTTCTAGACCTGAAACTAGACTCATATCCCAGCAGATTTCTAAAGGTGAGGTATAGTGTGTCACCCATGATGTGGTGTGTTAACATTCCTAAAGAACTATTTAAACTTTCTAATTTATATAGACAGAACTCTGGGGAACATGGATAGGAATGGAAAATAAGAGTGTGGGAAAATGGTGAAAGGAACTTAAATTTAGATCAAGCAGAATTTATTGACCATGAACTCACTAAGCAGAGACTCTGCAATTAAGGTTGCAGCTCAGAGGGACACCTGAGTGGCTCAGTCAGTTAAGCTTCTGACTTAGGCTCAGGTGATGAGCTTGCAGTTTGTGAGTTCAAGCCCTGCTTTGGGCTCTGTGCTGACAGCTCTGAGCCTGGAGCCTGCTTCAGATTCTGTGTCTCCCTCTCTCTCCTCCCCTCCCCCGTTCACGCTCTGTCTCTCTCTCAAAAATAAATAAACATTAAGGAAAAAAAAAGGTTGCAGCTCAGAGCATTAGAAAGGGCTCTAATAGTTTGTTTTGTTTGTTGGCTGAAGCATGTGCCAAAAGGTGGTTCATGTGAGTGATTTGGTGATGCCAGACAGGCTTTGGTTTAATGTAAAAGGATTAAAAGCCTCAGGGAGATTGGCATATTAGAGTGATTTGTCTTTTAAGACCTACCCACCCACACAGGGAAAGTCCAGAAGACATGCCTTACACCAACAATGTGAGAAATAAATATGTAAGAGGAGCCCCAGGATCCTTGAAGAGCTCTATGATCACTTTTCTTTACAGACCAAACTTCACAGTGGGAACTGCAGTTGCTGAATTGGGAAGTCTAAATGCAGTGGGAGTAAGTGGATCTTGGGATGGCAGGGGCCAGGTGTTGGCACACAACCACGAAAGGCAAGGTGAATGTGGTTACAGAAATGAACAGCAGAATCAAAGCAGCAATCAAAATATTCTAGCTCAGGCAAGCCTGTGACATTGGCTAGCTGACGATGGAATTCCTAGAAGTGGAGTAGATGGAAAGCCTACAGAATTCTTATTTAATATGTAGAAGCAGAAAAAATCTAGGTCAAGTGAACAAAAGTCTTGCCTAAACTATAAAAACAGAGAGTCATGGCCCTTTGATCAATCCCAAGACTTGAGCCAATTTATGGACCCAGAGTCCCTTGAATAAAGAAGCCAAGGAAGGACTCTGGGACACTACCAAAATTTTATTAGTATTTCTCTCAGCCTTCCCCAAAGGAATCTATTGCCTTTTACCAGGGTAACTATGCATTGAGGGAAAGGAAGCAACCCGACCTGTCAGGGGCTACTGGACACTGGCTTTGAATTGATGTAATTCGAGGAGACACAAAACATCACTTTGGCCCATTGTTCAAGAGTAGGGGTTTATGGAAGTCAGGTGATCAATGGTGTTTTAGCTTGGTTTATCTCACAGTGGGTCCAGTGAGTCCCCAAACCCATCCTGTGGTTATTTTCCCAGTTCCAGAATACATCATTGGTATAGACATATTTAGTAATGATCAGAATCCTCACATTGCTTTACTGATCTGTGGAGTGAGAGCTTTTTACTAAGACCAACTGGAAGCCATTAGAACTGTGTTTACCTAATAAAATAGTAAATGAAAAGTAATATTGCATCCCTGGAGGAATTGCAGGGATTAGTACCACTGTCAAAGACAAAAGATGCAGAGCTGGTGATTCCCACCACTCTTCCTTTCAACTCTCCTATTTGGCCTGTGCAGAAGTCAGATGGATTTTGGAAAATGACAGTGGATTATCGTAAATTTAACCAGGTGGTGACTCCAGCTGCAGCTGCTGCACCAGATGTGGTTTCATTGCTTGAGTAAATTAACACATCCCCTGGTACCTTGTACAGAGCTATTAATCTGGCAAATGCCTTTTGCTCCATACTTGTCCACAGGCCCACCAGAAGCAGTTTGCTTTCAGCTGGCAAAGCCAACAACATACCTTCATTGTCCTACTATGGGAGTATGTCAACTCTCCAACCCTCTGCCATAATTTAGTGTGCAGGGATGTTGATACTCCTTTTCCTTCCGTAACATACCACACTGATCCATGACATTGATGATATTATGTGGATTGGACCTGACGAGTAAGAAATGGCAAAGTGCTATAGACTTATTGGTAAGACATTTGCATGTTAAAGGGTGGGAAATAAATCCTATTAAATTTGGAGGGCCTTCTAACTCAGTGAAATTTCTTAGGGACAAATGGTGTGGGAAATGCCAAGATATCTTTTCTAAAGGCAGGCATAAATCGTTGTATCTGACCTTTCCCACAACCAAGAAAAAAGCATAACACCTAGAAAGCCTCTGGACTTTGGAGGTAATATATTCCTCATTGGTGTGTTACTCTAATCCATTTATTGAGTGACTCCAAAAACACTGATAATTTTGAGTGAGATCCAGAATGAAAGGCTCTATAATATTTCCAGAGTGCTTTTTAAGCTGGGCTGCACTTGGGCCATGTGATCCACCAGATTCAATGCCCCTGAAGTATCAGTGACAGGTAGGGATACTGTTTGGAGCCTTTGTCAGGATGCTATAGATGTTTTGCAGCACAGGACTTTAGAATTTTGGAGCAAGACCCTGTCATCTTCCACAGATAAGTATTTACCTTTTGAGAAACAGCTCTTGACCTGCTACTGGGCCTTCATAAAGACTAAAGGCTTAATGATGAACCACCATGTTACCCAGCAATCCGAAGCATGCATCGTGAACTGGGTGTTATCTGACACACCAAGCCATAGATTGGGTGGGCACAAAACACTGTATCATCAAATAACAGTTGTATATATGCGACTAGGCTTGAGCAGCCCTTGGAAGCACAGGTAAGTTAAAGGGAAAAATAACCCAAATGTCCATGATCTCCACTCCTGCCAACCTGCTTTCTCTCTCCTAGCCCATACCTAAGGCCTCATGGGGAGTGTCCTAAGATCAGTTGATAGAAGAAGAGAAAACTTGGGCCTGGTTGACAGATGGTTCTGCATGATATACAGACACCACCTGAAACTGGATAGCTATAGCACTACAGCCCCTCTCTGGGACACCCTTGAAGGACGGTGGTGAGCAGAAATCCTTTCTGTAGGCAGAACTTTGGGCAGCAAACCTGGTTGTTCACTTTTCTTGGAGGGAAAAAGGATCCAACTTGAAATTATATACTGATGCATGAGTTGTGACCAATAGTTTGATCAATCATCAGGGATTTTGGAGGGACATAATTAGAAAATTAGCAACACAAAAACCTGGGAAAGAGACAAGTGGATAGACATCTCTGAATGTGAAAAAATCCTAAAGATATTTGTGTCTCATGGGAATACTCACCAAAGGGTAACCTTAGCTCTGTGGATACAAGTCAGCCTCTTTCCCTAGCCAACCCTGTCATCACCCAATGATCTCATGAACAAAGTAGCCATGGTGGTAAGGATGGAGATTATGGGTGGGCTCAACAATATGGACTTCCACTCACCAATGCCAAACTTGGCTATGGGCACTGCTACGTGCTCACTCTGCCACCAACAGAAACCAGGGCTGAGCCATTGATGTGGTACTATTCCCTGTGGTGATGAGCCAGGCACCTGGGGGCAGATTGATTTCATTGAATCATTTCCATCGTGAAAGGGAAATCATTTTCTTCTTACTGGACTAGACACTTACTCTGGGTAGGTACTTGCCTCCCATGCACTCATTGCTTCCCCCAAAGCTACCATTCATGAATTTAACAGTATGTATTATCTCCCATTCTGATATTCCACACAGCATTGCTGCAGATTAAGGAACTCACTTCACTGCAAAGGAAGTGAAGCATTGGGCTCCTGCTTATGGAATTTACTGGTCGTACTGTGTTCCCTACTGTCCTCAAGCAACCGGCTTGATAGGATAATGAAATGACCCTTTGAAGCTTATTAGTTATAGTGCCAGATAAGTGGTAATGTTTGGCAGGTCTGGTATAAGATTTTCCAGAAACCCAAATATGATCTAAATCAGCCCAATTATACCCCTCAGTTATAGAAATAAGAACTATAATTATTGTATTTCCTTACTTTTTTGTGAATATGTTTGTGTATATATGTGTATGTGTGTATGTTTATATATATGTAAATTTTACATCATAGAATTTAAGTTATGGGATACCAAGAAAAGTAAACACACCCAAGGACTTTACTTCCTCTTGTGAAGTAAGATGATCAGTTTTAGAAATAAAAATAAAAAATAATATAAGAAAAAATAATAATAAATAAAAGCTGTGCTGTCTAGTTAAC
This sequence comes from Leopardus geoffroyi, assembly GCF_018350155.1. Classification (NCBI taxonomy): domain Eukaryota; kingdom Metazoa; phylum Chordata; class Mammalia; order Carnivora; family Felidae; genus Leopardus; species Leopardus geoffroyi. The sequence goes on along the minus strand of NC_059328.1, from coordinate 121,430,807 downwards.
AACAGGTTTACACCCCCCTCCCCCAACAATGGGGTCCCAAACCCTTAGACACTTCACTTCCTGGTTTTTCCCCTCTCCATTTCACTTGCTTATTTTTGGCTGGCTTTGCCTTAAAGAGTGTACATTTGTTCCAATCAGACTACTTTTTTTTTCTTAATATTTATCTATTTGGGGGGAGAGCACAAGCGGGAGAGGGAGAGATGGAAGCGAGCTCTGTGCTGACAGCAGCAAGCCCGATGTGGGGCTTAAACTCACAAACTGTGAGATCATGACCTGAGCTAAAGTCAGATGCTCAACCAACAGAGCCACCCAGGTGCCCCCAGCAATCAGACTACTTTTTGGCTTATCTTAGCATAGGTGACTTCAGGGTAAGGCTGTAACCTCTGTAGCAGTCAGCCAATGAGGAATCAGGGGAGGGACTTGGGCGCTAGGAGATAAATGACCTGCTGTAACCTTCCCAAGTGTGCCTGTCCACCAGACACCCTCTCTTCCAAGAACTTTGGTTAAAGCCTCACTTCACTGTGCTCTGAGTCTCTGCATCCCTCCTCTGATTGGTTCAGTGGGCTTATTTCTCACATGGGGAAAGGGTTTGTGCATTTTTTGTTGAATACAGGATAGTTTCATCAAGTTAAGCAGCATTATGACCCTGTTTTTGTCTTCATTTGGAGATTAGGTATACTTTAAGGAGATGCATATGAGTACCAAGTTGTTAAAGGGTATACTTGTGATAGTTAATTCCTTGTGTTAACTTTGACTGGCCATGGAGTACCCAAATTAAACATTATTTCTGGGTGTGCCTGTGATGGTGTTTCCAGATGAGATTAACATTTGAATCAGTGCATTCTGTAAGGTAGGTAGCCCTCTTTAATGTGGGTGAGAACCATTCAGTCCACAAAAGGTAGAGGAAGGACAAATTCTTTCCTTTCTTCCTGCCTCACTATTAAGCAGGGACATCTCATTTCATCTTCTCTTGCCCTCATACTTGGACTGAATTAAACCATCTGCTTTTCTGGGTCTCCAGTTTCCAGACAATAAACTGTAGAATGTCTCAGCTTCCATCATTGTGTAAGCCAATTCCTCATAATTGTCTCTCTCTCTCTCTGTCTGTCAAATCATATCTATACATATACCTATACCTACACCTACACCTGTACCTACACCTACACCTATAACTATACCTATACCTGTACCTATACATATACCTATGCCTATGTCTACATGTACATCTGTGTATGTCTATATCTACCTATTATCTATCTATCTATCTATCTATCTATCTGTCATCTATCTGTCATATATCTCCTGTTGGTTCTGCTTCTCTAAAGAACTCTAATACTTCACTCTTAATCATTTTCAACCTAAAATAATTATCACAATCTTTACAGTCTAATGCAGAGAATATTTAAATTATATGAACAACATTATACAAGTTACTGGAGACATTTGAACCTTGATTATAGGTCCTCAAAGATAATTGATGTTCTCTCTAAAGTGTCATTATTCATAGATATTTTAAGTCTAAAGAGATCATCAAAAGTAATTTAGAAAGCCAATGAAATTATGATATATAGCAGTAGTCTGTATTCCAATTGTAGAAGGAAAAGAAAATAAATTAATCTACAGACGACATTATTCTAGTAATAAGAAATGTAAAGAGAGTAATCTTCTAATGATATGAGGTGAAAATATTTCCACATTCAACTGAGAAGCTGAAGGGCAAATAACTCCATTTGTGGAATTTGATGAGCCCTAAAATGTCAATAATTTCCCTTCATCTTTGAAGAGGGCTATGAAAATCCCAACAGAAGTCTAGTTTCCATTTGGTCCTCTTGTCAATAAGATTAACTGAGGTCTTTAGGTGGTTCTTATGAGTTCTACTAAGGAGTCTGTGAGTGAATTTTTATAGTCTTTTTGAATAACACTTCTGCTTGCCTAGTTCTGAAGCCAACATTAAAAGGCAACAAACACAACACTGCTAGTGCAACACAGTAGAGTTTTCCAAGACATCACAATCCACTCCTTGAGCCTAGAGTGTTTTACTGATAGAGGGCTATGTTGCTTTTCATTTGCAAAAGTTTTCCACCAGTTCGGGAGATATCCATGAGTAGTTGAAATCTCAGAGACTTCTGTGCCCACTTGGGTCTTTCATGATCCTCCACTTTCCACACGGTGTCTCCAAAAACTAATTCCTGAGGACTGTATTGTGTCCTGCTGAGTCTATCTCCACTACGCATTATTGAAAATCATTGAAAAATGGCAAGAAGCAAATGACAACTCCAAACTTCAATTTGGCCAGCCACTGTGAATTTTGCTTTCTGAATCTAAATTCCTTATTTAAAAAAATTTAAGTGTCAATTCACTATCTTTAAGTTTTTCAAACTACTTTGGCTAAAACCAATGATTCATTCATTCCAAAAAGACGTATGAATATGTATATTCTTACAAATTACAAAATTCCATTTTTAGTCTCTTTTCTGGCATTAATCTTTCTTTCTTGAATGAATTTAAGCACATAAAAAGTCATCATTAAAAATATGTGTACCTACATATGTGCATATATATATATGTAAATATATATATATATATACACATGTGCACACATACACACCCCATTGCACATCAATCCAAGAACAGCCTCCATGTCTATTTTCAGTTTAATTCCACTATCAGGAGCAACTGATTACATATAGTACAATATATTGCAATTGAACATTTAAATATGTTTAGGAAACTGATGGCATCACAGGAAAAGGGTGAATCAAGATCTGCATATCATACTTTTTTTAACTTCTTTTCTACAGTTCCATGTAAAATATGTCTTTTTCTCCTACAGTTCCTTTTTAAATACCTTTTAATTATCCTTTTCATTAGGTGTACAGATTTACCCATTTGCTGCCTAAGCATGGCCACTGATGAGAGGACCTTATCTCTGGCCTAACATCGAACAGTGTGTGTGTGTGTGTGTGTGTGTGTGTGTGTGTGTGTGTGTATCTCACTTTGATTTTGATCACCTGGACCCCCTTGTATCCATTAACAGGGAATTTGGATGGCTGAAAAATATTTAATACAGTATTTAGAAATTGTGTATCTTTAGAACACTTATAAAGGTGTCATGGGAAAAAAATGAAGTTTTTTGAAGAGAATCTTATGTTTTGTTTCATTTTTCCTATTCAAAACAGAGCAAAGGGAAACGTGAAAAATATTTAGCTCATCTGATATCAGCCTTACCTGATTTCATGATGTCTCTTATTTTCAATCATGTACATTAATCTGCAGCATTCTGTGATTTCCCAAAATAGAAGTCATATTATGAAATTAAAAACCTTCCATCATGTTATTATGTCTATTTATCAATGTAGATGCTGAAATCATTGCTTTTTAAGTGAGACAGAATCCCACTGCACCAGACAAATCACCCTGGCTGGTCATTACCACATCATGCAGATTTCTCAGAACACAATGCAGTGCAGAGATGGCTGGTGTGGAGTCTGCTTTGCTGTGGTAATGAATTAACCCAACTCATGAGTATATTTACACATATACACCAGCACAAGAGATTATGGATGGTAAATGAGAAAAAAAATGAAATGAATTAAGGAAATTGGGTTGTGATCTCCAAGGGTCCTTCAATACCTGGGCTATGATTCTAAGATTCTTGCCTAAAAAAAAATCTGGTTGAATTTAATTGACCAAATGTATTTGTTCTATTCAAAGTGGTAGATACTGCAGATGTGAATCCTAGACTGGAGAATGGATAAAGTTTATTGTGTGCATGAGCTTTCTTTCTAGACAGACAATGAAAGGAGTTAGTCATTAAAAGCTCTTTGGAAATGGAAGTTAAGGGAATAAGACAGCTAATTATTCTGTCTAAATCATAGTGTCCTGGTGTATTATTAATCTAAGACTTTTCCACTTTCTGTTGTATGACTTTGTTAGCCCAAACCAAAAAAATAGAGAATCCTTCTAATGTTTTCAGTCATGAAAAGTTTTTGTTTTTTTTTTTTAATGTTTATTTAGTTTTGAGAGACAGACAGAGTGAGTGCAAGTGGGGGAGGAGCAAAGAGAGAGGGAGACAGAGGATCTGAGCTGACAGCAAAGAGCCCAATGCGGGGCTCAGACTCACGAATCTGTGACATCAAGACGTGGGCTGATGTCAATGCTTAACTGACTGAGCCACCCAGGCACCCCAGTCATGATACGTTTTAAAAGGAACATCAGTAGTATACAGATAAATACTCCTTATACATCCAATATTTAAAGGTAAAACAATATTAATAATGTCTATTTTATATGTAACATCTCTCATTAGTTTTGCCTGATATTTTTAATGACTTTTTAAAATTTGTCTAATGTTTATTTATTTTTGAGAGAGAGACAGAGAGAGAGCAAGCAGGGGAGGGTCAGAGAGAGAGGGAGACACAGAATTCAAAGCAAGCTCTAGGCTTTGAGCTGTCAGCATGAACTGTGAGATCATGATCTGAGCCAAAGTGAGACCCTTAAGAGATTAAGCCACCCACGTGTCCCTTTTTAAATTTTTTTTATTTAGGGGCGCCTGGGTGGTTTGATCGGTTAAGCGTCCGACTTCGGTTCAGGTCATAATCTCACGGTCCGTGAGTTCAAGCCCCGTGTCGGGCTCTGTGCTGATGGCTCAGAGCCTGGAGCCTGTTTCAGATTCTGTGTCTCCCTCTCTCTCTGCCCCTCCCCTGTTCATGCTCTGTCTCTCTCTGTCTCAAAAATAAATAAACGTTAAAATTTTTTTTTAATTTTTTTATTTAATTTTATTTTCAAAATGTCTTTAAATCCTTAAATTCTACTTTCATTGTCCCTCCCACTCCCAAACAATATATTTGTAGAAGAAACAAGGTAACTTATCTTGTATAGTTTCCTCCAATCTGGGTATATTAATTCCTACTAAAAACTCAACCAAAATTCTATTGAGATAATGCTATGCATTTAGCATGTATATTTCAGTTGATATTTTCCCAGAGTTCCTTTATAGACTCTGAGTCGATGTGTTTGGCCCTTGTATCACAGGTAAAATCTTAAATGGGAATGCAAAGGGACTGTATGAGATACAGGGCTATAAAAGCCAGCTCAGACTAGTCATATGTTCACCCTAAGTTGCTTGAGGTCCAGAAAATAAGTGAGTCGTGATCAAGGTGAAAGCCAGGGAATTGTTACCAAACTTCAATGCCAATAAGGAGGACAGATTATTTTCAAGGGAAATTAATACTACATCTTAAAATAATGGAAGATCCAGGGACAACAGGATATAGATAAAGAAAAGATTTGAACAAATAAATGAGAAGAGGCTATACTCAGTACTAATGGGTTGGAAACTTACATTTAATACCTTCCCCAAGGCCAGGTTTATATAAATCATAATGGACTGGGGCTATCCTGGGTTGTAATGGAAACCCAAATATTACTTTCTTCATCTTATAGAGAAAGAATTAAGCATAGATTGATTTCCTATTTCAACAATATTTTAATTTCAGTATAGTGTTTTCAAATGATCTCAGTGGTTTTTATTCTAATATTCCATGTTGCCTAGGCTAAGAAAAATATTAATTTCAGCAAACATATTTATCATTCCCCAATAAAAAATCTGATACCCACAAAATCAACAATAAGGAAAATTTTTTTAAAGTTCCTGATTTTTCGGGCCAACCAAGTTTAGAATCCCCTGCTTATATCACACCAAACCTCATAGTTCTTTTTTCTTTTATTTTGTTTATTGACAATGTCAATAACAGACCCCTGAAGTAACAAGATATACTGGAAAGTTTTCTCATTTTAGAGTCAACCTTGTTTAGTGACCTTGGGTAACTTAGTTTCAAAGGTCTTCCTTTCATCCTCTTTAAAATGGAAATAAAAATACTCACTTTAAAGGTAAATATTAGGGGCGCCTGAGTGGCTCAGTTGGTTAAGTGTCCGACTTCGGCTCAGGTCACGATCTCACGGTCCGTGAGTTCGAGCCCCGCGTCGGGCTCTGGGCTGATGGCTCAGAGCCTGGAGCCTGTTTCCGATTCTGTGTCTCCCTCTCTCTCTGCCCCTCCCCCGTTCATGCTCTGTCTCTCTCTGTCTCAAAAATAAATAAACGTTAAAAAAAATTTTTTTTAAAAAAATAAAGGTAAATATTAAATAAAAGAATGGAAGTAAAGACACTGCATGGTAGAAGGTACGCAATAGATGCTAGTTCCCTTTCTTTTAATCGATGATGGATTGTCTTAAGAAAAGAAAGATACACTGGTGACTGTATTAAATACAAGCATAATGTTATCATAAATTATTTGTAAAATAAAAGGAGGAATGAGTAGATTTATTTTTTTTAATTTATTTATTTATTTTGGGGCAGAGAGAGGAGAGGGAGGGACAGAGAGAGAATGGGGGAGAGAGAGAATCCCAAGCAGACTCTGCATTGTCAGTACAGAGCCTGATGTGGGGTTCAAATTCACAAATCATGAGATCATGACCTGAGCTGAAATCAAGAGCTGGACACTTCACCAACTAAGCCACCCAGGTGCCCCATTTCAATTATTTTTTAATATGCTTTGCCTTTGAGTTTATTAATTCATGTATTTGTATTTAGGGCAAATAAATGTACTCTAGGGAATCAAGAGATGTTTCTTTTCCTCAGTTGCAAATAGTCTTTAAAAGGGAACCTTCCAAAGCATTTGCACACTTCGCAGATTCTAAAATTTGCTGATGTAAATATGAGAGAATACATGTAATAAAAGTGGCCTGTTGATCAAAGGTATTAGAAATGCTCCCAATGGTAAAAAGACCCATGAGAAGCACGTTTAACAAGAAATGAGTAAGGAAAGCATCTTTCATGATCCTCTTTTCTTGTCCTTTCCAGTCTCGGTTGGGACATTAATCACCCAGACAATAGACACAAGGTCAACAGCTGGCCTGATGTTGTGTGAACTCTGGGAGTTTTCTTACTCGGTGTTGGCTTGCTGCAACAGCCTGGTGAAATTCAGGATGGCTACAGTGACGGGGAGGTGCAAAATGTGTCTCCATTTGTCTGACCCTCTAGGGAACGATTTCTTTGGAACCTGGAACAAACCGAGCTTTTCTGTTATCCAAGTGGCATTTGTGTTATCAAACTAAGCTCAGCATAGGTGTGGCTTGCCAAGGAAAACCTCCCTGCTTTGAATTCTGGACTTCTCCTTTACACTTACCTTTCACATCTGGTAGCAGATTGGAAGTTTTCCAACCCCTGCAATTTTCACTTTTTCTGGAAAAGGGGACTATTAACCACCTAATTCAAACTAATATTATCGCATTTTATAAAATTAATGAGATGCTGTAATTGCCGACATTGTTTACCTGCTACTTTGGGAGTGTATTTCAAAGGCATATGAATTAGCCATCGCCAGATTTATAATTAGCGTGTGACAACTTTAATTCCAATGGCGTGTTTAATCAACAGCAACAGATGGAAATGTGCCTGGTTGTAGGTCATCCCCTTCGCAGCTCCTGAGAGTGGGTTTATCCCACTCTCTCTGAGTTTTAAGCTGTTTAGCATAGTAAGTGCTAAATTACTGGTAATATTCTCTTTCTTTTTTGGACTATCAGAGTTTCAACACATGAAAATAATTCTAATCACTGATATATGGTGAATACTTACAACATACTAACTGCTATTTTTGTTTTAACTTAATGAAGCCTTCAAACAACCTCTCAAATTAGGTAATTTTAATATTCCCATTTTATAGGTGAGGGAATTGAGCCTAGAAAAACAAAGTGACTTGTCAGTGCTGCACAGCTTGTAAGCAGTAGGGCCCAAAGTTGGATTCAAGCTCTTTGGCTCCCAGCATCCCTGCCATAATAACAGCCCTCAGGGGTTCTGCAGTAGGAGGCTGTTTATTGTAGCAGTTTGGGATTCTGCTAACAAAACTGTGTTATTTTGTGAATCCTAAGATTACAGAATCATTCTTCTAACTTTCCTCCTCACCAGGACCAGTGCTATACACAGGAGACAGAAACTGTCTGCCTAATTCTTTATTCCATAAACATGTTAACTCAGAGTCCGTCAGTATGCATTTTGGACTCGCCATTATTCATCTCGGACATCAGCTCCAGGCAACTTTTGGGGAACCCTCTCGACAATGTTCTTTCTACTTGCCACAGGCTCACTGGATGCCCCGTTACCAAGGCTCCCGTATATCCAGGACCTTTTGACTTACCCCCAGAAGCCTCCCCCATCTAGGATTTTGCCTGTACAGGAGAAAAGTAATACAGTAGGCTCGGATCCCCATCTTTAAAGCTTCCAGACATAAGATATCAAATGCACAGGGGAGCGATGCCAATGGTTAGGAGTTTGGGGTACTTTGGTCTCACCCTACCAAAGCACAAATTCTCCTCCTCTCTACCTCAGTGGACAGTATAAATTAAACAAGTCTAGACTAGAAACAGTGATTTCCCAAACTACCTTAAGCATTGAGATTATTTTAGGAGCTTAAACAACAGCTTTAGCAGGTGTGTCCAAACCCCTGTCAGCTATTCAAAGTCTCTGGAAGTGGGCCTTGCACCTCTGCCCTTGTGAAAACGTCGCCCATGGAATTGTCTGCGGTTCATATGTAGAACTGCAGACTTGCAAATGCTGAGCTTCTTTAATGTTTTCCAGAAGCAAAAAGGGGTGTGTTTATATTAAGTCCTAAAACTCATGGGTAAATTGCCTGTAACAGTCCTTTCTTAGGCACAGAAAGTATAATGGGAAAAGGTTCTGGCCCCTACAAGAGTGTCGAGGTGTTTTGTGCCCTCTAATTTGGAGTGTGTTATTGTTGGAGAAATGACAGCTGTGATGTGATCAAAACAGATACTACTTTCATTTCTTTGTAATTAACCCCAGCAAAGACCTTTATTTGTTTTGGAAATATAAGTGTCTAGTTGCCAAATATGGTTTAATAGCCTTAGAATTAGAAAAGAGTAAATTATGTTTTTTTGCCCTCTTTTGTTCCTCAATGATTCTTGGCTTTTTCTCCTTCACTTGGTTAACAAAGAGCAATTCTAAGAGGCTCAGATCCATTTCCTGATCTTTACATCCCTGGTGACATTCTTTACCACACAGGTGCACATGAACACACACACACACACACACACACACACACACACACACGCACATTATGTCAATGTTAGCATAGAAGGGTTTACAAATAGGGAAACATGCCTTTTCTTTCAGACGGCCTTATTCACTTGCTGACACATACATAATACTAGTCTTGTAATTTAGACTTAAATAATTTCATTGATTCCCTGACAACTGCATATATGTGAGTAATACAACCTAGGTGTAATTTTTAATACACCCTACAATCTCCCTGGATTTGAATGATGAAACTATTCTTTACATTACTTGGCCTACAGACTAAAGCAGACTACAAGCTAAGATTATAAAATAATTAGTTCATCTTAAATAAAGTAAGAGGCATTATGAAGTCACTATTTTGCACTGTGCATTCAATAATTAAGTGAAAACAATGAGAGTAAAACTAATTCTACTTGGATATGTGACATGATATTGTCTGTGCATATTCTTGCCACAGGAACCTAAAACTTTTATAAAGCCAAATGGGGGGGAATCAATGAAATATAACAGTAATTTTGGGCGCCTGGGGGGCTCAGTCAGTTAAGCAGCAGACTTAGGCTCAGGTCATGATCTCGCGGTTGAGAAGTTCGAGCCCCGCATCATGCTCTGTGCTGACAGCTCAGAGCCTGGAGCCTACTTCGGATTCTGTGTCTCTCTCTCTTTCTGTCCTTTCCCAGCTCTCACTCTGTCTGTCTGTCTGTCTCTCTCTCTCAAAAATAAATAAAGATTAAAGAAAACATTTTTAAAAAGAAATATAACAATAATGTAAATTAACATGATTCTTAAGGCATGTCATTTTTTTAAAGAATGAAATGACACTTTGATGTGGATCCTTTGACTCTGCCCCGCCCCATGGCCCCCATTTGCTGTGTGTTTGATTGCCCAGGGTCCTACACACAGAAAGGCCCATGCTTGGTTTAACCCTCTTCTGTGCTAGTCTTGAAATTCTTAATAATTATGAATAGGAGACCCTGTATTTGTATTTTGTATAGACCCTGCAAATCATGCAGCCATCCTTCTCCACTCCTCTTCTTCAGTCCTGTAACTGCCAAATCGATGCCCTTAATGTCTGTAGCATTTCCTGGCTGTGCTCAGCACTTTATGGCAGAACTTGACCCTGACTCTCCCAAGACAAGACTAACACTCATTTGCTCTTGCTCTGGGTTCCTAATCACTCCTGATGTTCTCAACACCTCACCAACCTTAGGAAACCTGAGGATACAGTCCAGTAATATGGCTATAGCCTGGGACAACATGCTGGGTTTGCTTGCCCTCATCCCCTAGCCTGGCCACTGATAAGAATCAAAGCATCAGTTGAAAACTGAAAATTATTTTGCCTTCTCAGTATACCCCATCCATACAAAATGCAGAAAACAAAGACATACACATATTTGTTCCATCTCCACAGCCCTTTTCCATGCTTTGCACATCACATTGAATCTTTACAGTTAGTCCTGTTTCTTTGACCACATACTAGGAAGCCACCTACACCTGAGAATAGCTTTTCGGCTCCCTCTTATACTGATTCTATTAGCTTCAGTTTCTTAAGATGATGTGTCCTTGATATTTCTTCAAATTCCAATCTAAAATACTCCATTTTCCTTTTTTCTAATGTTTAGTTATTCTGGAGAGAGAGAGAGAGAGAGACAGAGCGTGAATGGGGGAAGGACCCAGAGAGAGGGAGACACAGAATCTGAAGTAGGCTTCAGGCTCTGTGCTGTCAGCACAGAGCCCGACGTGGGGCTCGAACTCACAAACCGGAAGATCATGAGCTGAGCTAAAGTTGGACGCTTAGCTGAGTGAGCCATCCAGGTGCCCCTAAAATAGTCCATTTTCAATCTTACTATATACAGATGGCACACATATGCAAAGTCATTCTAATGGCTAAAATGTGCCGCTTTTTTCCTATGAAAAGAGGTATATTTTCTCCTGTTAAAAAAATAATTTCTTAGACACCAACCAGCTCATTGGATTTTGGTGAAGTATCTTCACCCTAACAAAATGACTTGATCAACACACACACACACGCACGCACACACACACACACACATTCCCCAACTGAGAAATTAATGGAGCCTACATTCAAGATGTTTAGTATTTTCAGCCATGCTGGCAAATTGAGTTATCAAGGAAAGAATTGCAAACAAGAAAATCATACTACAGCCTTTTTATTAATATAAAAGAGCACTTCAATATGTGAATAGTAAGTCCCAAGTTCAAAAACAGTTCGTAAATATTTTCTCAAGGAAACAATTTGAATCCCATGGAAATGCATATTAGAAATAAGAGCAAATGGCAGAGGATTCAGAGGTTCTGGAAATAATATCCAGGCCGTAAGTATGTTTCTGTATCATCAACGCTGCATTCAAAATAAAACTCACTATCCTCAAAATGATTGGCATTTATTTTTTTCTTGCACTATACATGCTGTTATATTTTTACTCAACAGACTACATGTGTCATAAAATAATTATTATCCTTTCTGGTTTTATTAAAACTTTTGAGGGGCACCTGGGTGGCTCAGTCGGTTAAGTGTTTGACTTCAGCTCAGATCATGATCTTGCGGCTCGTGGGTTTGAGCCCCACGTCAGGCTCTGTGCTGACAACTGGGAGCCTGGAGCCTGCTTCCGATTCTGTGTCTCCCTCTTTCTCTTTCCTTTCCCTACTCTCATTCTGTCTCTCTCTCTCTCAAAAATAAATAAAGATTAAAAATTTTAAAAAAACTTTTGAAAAAATCTTTACACAAATAATTGTGTGTGTGTGCGTGCGTGTGTGTGCATGTGCGTGAAATAACACTGTTACCCGCAGAGTGGGTTTCTATGATGAAAAACTCTGAAATTAGACATTTTCTAGAACTTCTATTCCCCAGAGTTCTCCACTGTTCCCTTTAGAACCACGTTGTAAATCTCCAACCCTCTTCCCGTGCATTCCTGCAGGACCTCAGCCCCAGCACAAAGGCCTGAGTTATTTCTGAGAGGGCTCAGGGCCGTCTCCCTAACTCGTGTGTGGATGTGTATGTATTTCTCAAGTGTTCATCTATTCAAACACTCTGATATATTATAAGAATATTTACTGCTAAAATGGCCTTATTAAATGATTCAAACAAGTCGAAGTCAATTTAAAGACAGCCCTTGAGCACTTCAGATTGGTGTCCTCAGGATACATAGGGCAACTCTCTGGAAAGAGACATTCCCTTATCCACTTATAGACATTGCCTGTATCTCTCAAGTTCACAGTTGCCAGCCAGACTGATTATAGTGGCAACAAATTACAAGATCCCAAGCACTATTTTAATGACAAGGTTTGGTTAATTTTTAATTGATCTGTTTCTTCGACATGGGCACACAATCAAAGATGTGACCAATCCGATTAACTTCCTTAACTGTCATTTAGCAAATTGACTAAAAGCTACATTTGATTATTAAAACTTCATCAGAGGGAGAGTTTAATAAGCCATGTAAGGTAAGTTGTGGAAGAATGTACAAGAAATGATAATAAAAAGGTATTTATTTTGTTTTCTTGATAGATATGTGTTTGTTTACATTTTAAGACCTCTGTGAAAATGAGGTCAACTTAAGTGTGCCATATGACTTTTCCTTTAAATGCACTTGAGAAAGCAAAACAATCGCAGTTAGCCACAAATACCAAGCAACCACTGTTAAAAGTCTCCTCTTGATTACATGCAAATGGTATCTCTCCAAATCTACTATCTTTGTTCACTTAGGAATATTTTCATCCATGGAAATAAATCGGGCCACCATTAAGACTGAGCAGCTTTCCAAATGCGGTTACTTGTGACACTGGTATACCTCTCTTTTTTAAGAATAATGCCACCATTACCTAGCAGTAAACTAATAAATCTTAACCCTTTTGCATCCTGGAGACTTGGGAGTTTTGAAAAGCAGTTCATTAAAATTAAGTTCCCAAGAGAAAAAGGTCATGCTTCTGCCATTCTACTTAGGGTGTGACCTGTACTTTAGGTTAACCTTCACTGTCATTGTTTCTGGAGGATTTGCATTGGAAAGATAGTTTAAATTTGTATGCCAGTGTGATGAATATGCAAATGATAAAGCAATGAAATTCTACCCTTACCTTTAAATATATATATTTTTATTTTAAATATATATATTTATATATATATATTTTTTTTATTTTAAATATATATATATTTAAAGGTAAGGGTAGAATTTCATTGCTTTTATATATATAAAAGATATTTATAAATCTTACCTTTAAATATATATATAATATATATAATATTAATATATATAAATAATTATATATATAATTAAAATATATATATATAATATAATATATATATAAATAAAATATATATATATATTTTTTAAAGGTAAGAGTAGAGGTAAGAAGTCCACTAACTTCCCTAAGTTGAAACACACACACAAAGGAAAACAAGAACTTAAATTAATTAGGCAGGTTCTGCTTATTCTATGTGCTCACCTACTGTATACATCCAAGAAGAAAATGGAAAGAATTACTTGGAGTAATTTCTAGACTCATGTGTGCACCATGCATCTTGCTTGATTTTGTTAGTATCCTCCTAACATGCACTAAAATAATCCAACAGACATTTGTGTTAGTGAATAATTATAAGACAGCGTGACAACTCTATAATTTCATGGTAATGAAGAATAAAAACAGTGAAAACAGCAGAAAAACAGAGCAGAAAAGAATTTGAAAATATTCTTTCTAATAAAACATGGGCACTTTGTGGTTTTATATACATTTAAATTCACCACACTTATCAATTTCCTATTGCTTTCGGGAACTGTGGATATTCAGAGTTGAATATTCCTCGATCAGCTTATGATCAGTTAAATGATATTAGCTACCTTAAGATTGGCTAAAATGTCGGCATTATAGGTACAGTGTAAACTCTAAGGCTCTGGGAGTTAGGAGTAGGAACAAGGAAAATTCCGTGGAAGGAAGTAACGGTTTAGTTTTTCTTGCAAGGCAAGTAGAATGAAAAGGCTTTAGGATGCATGGGTGTCAGTAAATCACAATGTAATTATTTAATATTGGTTTTATCAGCTAGGCTCTAGGATATTTGAGCTCAATCAAGATGAGTATCAGACTTACCCCCTTCTGTTTTCTCAGTGCCTGGCAAAGAGTAGGTGTTTAATAATATCTGTTGAATGGATAAATAAAGTACAACAGACTGCATTTTTGTGTCGAAAGTTAAGACAGTGATTCAGTAAAGAATTATTCTGCCAAAAGCAAAATTTGGCCAAAGCTTTGTTATTTGTGGAATAGAAAGTTTAGAGGTTTGGCTATAGGAAATTGAATTAAATATATCATGCCATTAGTATAAACAGGGAGTCAGGAGAAAGTTTGTCTGGAGTCCACAGGAGAAAAATTTAAGCCTAAGACCTGTTGAATTTAGAGATCTAGAACATCATACAAGACAAACCATCAGGTCAACAGTTCAAAATACAGAGGTGAATGCCAGAAGAGATATTTAAGCTTTAACCCACAAATTTCTATAATTTCACCTATGTAGACAAATGATAACAGAAAGATATGTAGGTCGACAGAATTGTAAGTATAGATTCAGGTTTAGAGGTTGGTTTAAGAGTAAATATAGATTTTTATAAATTTAGATATAGTCCATAAGGTTTAAAAGTCATATGGAAAGAAGTAATAATTAGACCTAAAGACATAAATAAAAATTTCTAAATAATAGAAATTAATTAGAATAAAATTTATAATAACTTAAAATAAAATAAACATTAGAATAAAATATATAATTATTTTAATATGTGCATTAATTTTAATAATCAGTATTTTAAAATGTGTAAGTAAAAATATCAAAAAGAACATATAAATATGTTATAACCTTGTAGAATTAAACACATTTTGGTTACTTTTTGAACTGATGTTTATTTTGCTCAAATCTAGACAAAAAGCTAGTAGAAGGGATAAAAGCAGAAACTAATTTTCTCCTAACAGTAGCAGTTGAGATTTTAAATCACCAGTCATGTGATTTATTGATCCAAGTTTCATTCAGATTGTTTTGGGCCTGCCGTATTGGCAAAGTATGTGATGTTTTAATCACTTTTTTCCCTCTTTATTCAGTAAGTGTCCATATCAAATGATTCCTAGCATAAGGAGGGCTTCAGCAAGTCAGGGAACAATATTGCTTTCAATAATAAGTCTATTCATATAGTACAAAATGCTACCCTCAGGGCATAAAAGAGGACTTTCAAAAATAGTAAATGCTCTCTTCTTCAGAATTAGAGTATTTGCTATTTAAAATTGTTGTGCTTATACCAAATTAATTTGTGGATGAAATTCAAGTGAAATCAAATTCCCAAAGTGCTTTCTGATTTTTGTAACTAGTCAAAATATTACTAAAGATTTGTAGAATAAAAATATTAACACTCCAAGTTGGCGTACAGAGAGGGCTTTGCCCTATCATACACGGAGCGTGTTCTTAGTAAATTGTAATTGAATAAATAAATGAAGGAATGAATGAAAGGAAAAGCTGAAAGAGCTTCAGGAGGGTGAAAAAGAGCCCTATGAGATACAGTGCAAAGGGAAGACCTAAAAATCAAGGTGGAGCAAATATTGAGGAAACTTGCAGTACATCTCCCACACTAAACATGAGATGTCATTGGATAAATTTGAAAAGTGTAGGGCCCTGAGAGTAACCATAGCAACATCAAGGTCCAAACTCTACCCAATGCCCAAATAAATTAAACCAACCCCCCGCCATAACAAAGGCAAGGCAGGTAGAAAGGCCTGCCCACTTTTAGTCCTAAAATCTATTTACTTCAGTCACTACCATCCCACACAAGAGGTGTGGGTTTAAAGAATAAAGATTATAAAGCACAAGGCAAGAAAAGATAAAAAGAAAAAAAAACATACTGCCAAAAGACAAATCAATTAATTAAGTATGACTCACATATTACACAAATAATGAGACTATCTGACAAGAAATGTCAAATAAATGATTAATAGTGTAAAGGCACTAATGGAAAGGTAGGCATGAGACAAGGTCAAATGGGAAATTTCATGATGATATCAAAATTATATGAAAAAATTGAAATGAGAAAACAGAGAACAGTAGTATATAACAGAACACTTTCAATGGGCTCATTAGTGAACTCAGTTCAGACAAAAAAAGAATGAGTCAACTTGTAGAAAGGTCAAAAGGAACAAAGCCAACAGAAACACACACACACAACAAAAGAAAAGAAAAAAGAAAAGAAAAGAAAAGAGAGCATCCAAGGGCTATAGTACAATATAAAATAGTCTAATATATTCATGATTAGAATACCAGAAATGAGAAGACAGAAATTGAAAGAAGAAATATTTGAAAGAATGAAGAGAATATTGAAAAGAATACAGCCAGACAGCAAATCACAAATCTAAGAAGCTTCCAGATCAGCAAGCAAACTAATTGTTCAATGACTTTTGTAAGTTTTTATCACTTTGACAGAAGATATCCCAGTCTCTGTTTATGGCAGCCTCACATGCAACTTCTTTGGCCTTTGATGTTGTGGCTAACAGGATGCAGATTATACTTTCCAGGCCCCCTTGACAACTGGCTTGTTAGTTTCTGCCAATAAGAGGCATTGGTAGGAGATCAGTTGGCATGGGTATGGGAGAAGCCACTTTTTTTCTCATTCTGTGTCTGGCAGCATTTCTAGATGTGTGCATCTGTTAAAAAAAATGTCTAGCTTTAACGATAAGACTCAACTTTCTCTATTCCCACAAAGTGGTCGCTCCACTCCTACCTTTCCAGTACTGGCCATGGGCCCCTTCCTCAGACTTTGAAGGGCTTTGCCCTATCATACACAGAGCGTGTTCCTCAGACTTTGAAGGAACTTCCTCAGACTTTGAAGGCTGTAACACCTCCTCAATTTTAATCCACCCAGCTGGGTTGTAGGGGCAAATTACTGCTGCTTATTGCAGATTACTAACATCTGAGTTCATTTATTGCCCCCCTTCTCCCCTTCTCTCTCTCTGCACTTTAAATACATGCAACTAGTTTTCTTTACAGTAGCTTCCATTTTCCCTACAGGACAATAACTAATGAAGAAGAAAGACTCACAAGGGTACAAGGTAGCTCCCTGTTCTTGTTTGTTCAATTATATGTTGTTAGAACTAAATCCAGATATATATACAGTAAAACGTTGGATTCTGAGTAACTTGCTCTGTGAGTGTTCTGCAAGACAAGGAAACATTACTAATTTTAACTTGATAAATGAGTCATGTCTTGCAATACGAGTAGTATGTGACGCCAAACATCTCATGATCACAAATGAGCTGATGGTTCTTGAAATTTGCTTTTATATACAAGTGCTTCGGATTACAAGCACGTTTCTAGAATGAATTATGCTTGCAAACCAAGGTTTTACTGTAATTTTAAAAATCTCTGAGCAAGAGGCAAATACTAAAATTAATCATAAGTTGTAACATAAACCTACGCTTCTATTTACAAAAGAAATATGATTCAAAATACTAAACACATTAAAAACATATTATCATTAATATGTGTTTGCAGAGAAGCACACAAGTATCCACATTCCTGTTTGAGAAGGACTCTCAAAATGACAAATAAAACATGCCCTGTGATAAGCCTCTAGAGACTCACAGGAAATTTAAGGAAACTAAATCTGATTGAGTCTCTTATTTTTCTGAAGTTCATGCATATTTGATTTGATTTAACTCCACAACTTCACACATTTATAAAGGAATATATTTGAATCCTCTTTATAGACACTAAGGGAGATTAAGTGGCTTTTTTCAAGGTGAACCAAGTTCTGTAAGACTTCAAATTCCATGTTGCTTCCATTCTATACCATTGATTTTTTTTTTTACTAGTTTTCCATAACTCTTTTAGCTTTGGAGGAACCTTTCTCCAGACAAGTAATATCAAAAGATTGTATAAAGCACACATAATAAGCTATAAGATTTAGAGCTGATTTTTAGATATGATAAACACTAGCCACAAGTGGCTATTTAAATTTAAATTTAAGTTAACTAGCATTAGGTAAAATTAAAAATGTTAATTTCCTGATTAGCACTAGCTACATTTCAAATGCTCCAGTCGCCACATGTGGCTTATGACTACAATATAGACTGGCATAGTTGTAGAATTTTTCTACCATCACAGAAATGTTATTATACAACCTTGATCTAGAATATAGGATATTCACAAAGGGAAAGTAAGCACATCCCATATGCTCTCTGGAATGCATTCTATGTCATCCCCAATGTTGCTCTTTAATACATTCCAAAGGCATGTCATAGAATTTCATAAATTGGTTTCCAAGTGATAAAAAGAATAAGGTCTTCAGGCCAGATATGCCCACAAAGCTTAAAATCCAATATTGCATCAAAATTTCTTGAGCATATTGACAAATAGACAAATGGAGTAGTCAGGATTCAGGTACCATTTCTCAAGTTGGAAACAATGAATACAGTTCAGAGAAACTAGCAGATACAAGAAATTACCGTATAGAATATGTGAAAGACAAAATAGCAATCATTGCTGTAATGATAAAGAAATAAATCATCAAAATCACTTTAATGAAGAAGGAGTAGGACACCTGTTGGTAAGAATGTTAAAACTCATCTTCAGACATAGTGTATTGACACTACGCCTAAGAAAGAAAATCACACTGAAAGGTGCTTAAAAAAGATCAACTCCTAACATGAACCAAGAAAAGCTGCCACCTTTCTCTTGCAATAAACAATATTATGTGGATTGACAGCAGTACAAGAAATGGGAAAATTATTAGTCACACCTAAGTTAATAATAGCACCAAGAAAAACAACGACCACTACCACTGTCACTCACAAAGCCACTTGAACAGTGCCAAGCAAGTGACACCTATTACCACCTTGAAGGAAGGAGTTCCCCTCTGTGAAGTATAGCAAAGAGCTTAACAATGCCTACCACCAAGAGGACAGTACTCCCAAGATGTCAACCCACTGGTGTGCAGGTTCAAAGGTTCCTAGAAAGGACACTACCCACATGGCTTTACCAGAAAATAGAGCAAGATTGGCCTCTATAGGGAGCTTTGGTGACTCATGGCCAGAGGGCTCCACCCTACAGCTAACACAGGGAGACAGTCTAAGGTGCCCCTCTTGTGCTGCAAGCAAAGAACTTCCCACCAGGAACAGAGGTAGCACTGACATTAAGCCAGATGCCAAATAACACACAGCTAGGCAGAACAGTGAAGTACATATCAAATCTGAAACAGGCTAAGATATTCTCAAACAAGCTGAAATGCCTGACACAGGCTGTGGGGGATCTTTATCTCCATGTAAGAAAATGTTTCAGACCCAAGCCACACTCCATGTAACCATGCAAGGGTGAGAGACTGTGCAGGACTGCCTTTCCCAAATGCAGTCTCATATGCTGACTCTTTTTCTTCTCTTCCTTACAGTCTCTGTATGTGTTATGCAATGATAATATTGTGGGGTTTTTCCCTTTTAAAATAACTCATAGGGTCATAGGAAAACAAATAAAATACTAACTACAAGAAAACTTGAGTTTTTCAAACCAAGGGTGCTATTTAAATACAGCTGTTGTTATATAAGTCTGAAATTTGAATTTAACAGTTCTTGTTAGGAACATAAATAAATGTGTAGAAAGCAGAATTGGATATAGTCATCATTAGCTAATATATTGCTTTCCTGACACGTATCTTACCACTGGGGACTTCCATCCCAATAGCAGGTTACATGATGACATAATTAGAAGAATAAGTGTATTGATTATAGGCAGAATCATTCTGATGAAATATGGGGAGATTCCTGTGAGAAAAACACAGAAATTCAGAGGAAAATATTTAATATCTGTTTTTCTACACTGTATTTTACCTGTAAAAGTTGAAAATTAGCAAGCTATCTCAAAGACCATAAGATAAAGGCCTAATTGCCCCCAAGGTATGCCCAGCTCTATGCCTGTATGATTTCAGCAGTCATACTTTAGACCTTCATTTTTGCTCTGCTTCAGAAGCATTAGACAATGATAGCACAGCTAATAATAAATACTATCATTTCTATAGTTTCTCTATGTGCCTCACTCCACTTTCCTGATCTCATTTGCATCTTCCACTAATCCCTCAAGACCGGCATTATTATCTCCATCACACAATAAAGGAATCCTTGGCTTTACAAAAGTTAAGTGATTTTTTTCAGAGTCACACCACGAATAAATGGTAGACTATGAAACTATAAATGGTAGACTATCTCACTCCTAATTTCAATTTTTTTAATGTTTATTTTTGGGAGAGAGAGAGAGAGAAACAGAGCATGGGCATTTGCACAGGCAGGGGAGGGGCAAAGAGAGAGGGGGACAGAGGATCCAAAGCAGGCTCTAACTCACGAACCCCTAAGATCGTGACCTGAGCTGAAGTCAGATGCTCAACTGACTGAGCCACCCAGCCTCCCCTCTCACTCCTAATTTCAAGCTCTTTCCAACACAGTACTCATTCATGGAAATTGAATAAATGAAGTAGATGTGAGTACTCATAATTATTTCTTCAATACTACCACATTGGACCCTAATCATAATTTCCTACTGGAAAGAAATGTAAAGGGAAAGTTAATTAGCATGTTTACTGGAAAGAAGCCAAAATCAAAAGCAAAACAAAACCATAATTAAAAAAATATATGCAAAGCAAAGAGATGACTAGTGTCACTAGTAGACTGAAGAGAAAAATAAGTAAATACAGCAAATCTACATCAATAAGGAGTTCTATTTTCTAGAAGAGGAAATTCTTAAAATGAAATAAAAGCTTACTTTTTACAACCAAAGTACTGCTTTGTAAATATATGTACTGCTAAGTTGGTATATGAATAACTGGGCAATAGCACTATTTGGAGCAATAATAAAAGGGTCCACTTCCAACTTGTATTTGGAGAACCTATAAAATGAAATTGAAAAGGACGTTTCAAGCTACAAACAACACCATCTTACTTTTATAATGTTTATTGCAATTTATGTTGGAGGGAAAATAGCGGAGACTCTCTTACCTGACCAAGTTGGAGTTATAGTCATGGTACCCAAGTGGTTCTGGAGGAGGGCGTGGGGAAGAATATATAAATATATTGCTTTTCCTGGTTACAGGGTAAGATGACTTCCTATTAAAAGATAAGGCATTTCCACATCAGTTACCTCTTGATGACTCGTTACCAAGGAAAGCCTCAGGAATTTAGACTTCTACATTAAAGAATGAAACAGTTTTAGAGAAAAATTTTAACCTTCATTAATTTTGGCAGGAAAATGTAGGTTTATCTACTAAGGAAAGTGAGTATCCCTTTGTTCCTCAGAACAAGCTGAAAAGGAAATGAAACATTTTGTAATCTGGAGATTTGGGTTGAACTTCTTTTTTTAACGTTATTATTATTATTATTATTATTAGAGAGAGAGCACGATCAGGGGAGGGACAGAGAGAGGGAGACAGAGGATCTGAAGCAGGCTCTGTGCTGACAACAGAGAGCCGAATGTGGGGCTCCAACTCACGAACTGTGAGATCATGACCCAAGCTAAAGTGGACTGCTCAACAGACTGAGCCACCCAGGTGGCCCTGGGTTGAACTTCTGAAACCCCCTCAAAGGTCTGTAACTTTGGTCATGGCAAATAACCTCTCTAATTCTTAGAGTCTTTTATAGTAATACCTCACTCAGTGGGTAATCTTCTGTGAAGATTGCTTGATACATGGTTAAAAGAAAACCAACAAAATAAATCTTAGCGAATTATAACCATTTTGAATATCATTGTTATCATTGTTGTCAATAACAGGGATTGAAGAACTGGTAAAATTCATCAAACAAAGACCCAAGAAACACACCTGAAGTCCATAAAAGGCAAGTTTCTTTAGCTTGCAGCCACAAGGGAGAGAGAAATAGTGTAGAGAGTACACACCAGAGGGACCCTGGGGCATTTTGATGACAGCACATTGGGAGAGACTGAACAATCTTTTCAAATAGCAAGTAATGGAGATATATATCATTCACATAACATAAATTCAACCCTTTAAAACATATAATTCAGTGTATTTTAGCATATTTAGTAGGTTGTGCAATCATCATTATTATCTGATTTCAGATCGTCTTTATTACTCCAAAATGAAACACTATCGCCAATGGTAGTCAGTCCCCACTTCCCACTACACCCAAGCCATGACAACCATAGATTTGCTTCTGTCTCTGTGGATCTGCATATTCTGTTCCTTTCTTATAAATGGGAATCATGCATGTGGATTTTGGTGGGTTTTTTTTTTTTTTTTTTTTTTGTAACTAGATCGTTTCACTTAATAGGAGTTTCAAGTTTCATATATGTTGTAGCAGGTATCAGACTTCATTCCATTCTCTGTCATATTCTATTGAGTGGATAAATGATATTTTGTGTATCTGTTTATCAGTTGATGAAAATGTGGGTTGTTTCCACTTTTTAACTATTACAAATAAAGCTGCTATGAACATTCTTATGAACATACAGGTTCTTTTAAAAATGGTTATTTATTTATTTTGAGAGAGTGAGAGAAAGCAAGAGTGGGGAAGGAGCAGAGAGAATCCCAAGCAGGCTTCTCCAATGTCAATGCAGAGCCCGACTGAGTCAGGGCTCAATCTAGTGAACCTTGAGATCACGACCTGAGCCAAAATCAAGCATCAAGCACGAAACCAAGTGAGCCACCCAGGCCACCCCTGGGTTTTTAATCTCTTTAGTAAATATCTAAAAGTAGAATTGCCGAGTCCTATGATAACTACATTTAACATTTTGAGGATTTGCCAAGCTGTTTTTCATCCACAGTGACTGCCTCATTTTATAATCCCACCAGTAATATTTGAGGATTCCAATTTCTCCACCTACTTAAAAACATTTCTTCTCTTTTTTTATTTTTGGCGGGGGGGGGGGTCATCCTACTTGGTGTGAAATGGGGTCTCATTGTGGCTTTGATTTATATTCCGCTTATAGTTTGTAATTTTGAGAACATTTTCATGTGTATACTGGCCATTTGTAGATTTTCCTTGCAATGGTTTCTATTGTCATCTTTTGCCCTTGTATTATTGGATTATTTATTTTTGTATTATTGAGTTTTTAGAGCTCTTTTTTTAATTTTTTTTTGTTTATTTATTTTTGAGACAGAGAGAGACAGAGCATGAACGGGGGAGGGTCAGAGAGAGGGAAACACAGAATCTGAAACAGGCTCCAGGCTCTGAGCTGTCAGCACAGAGCCTGATGCGGGGCTCGAACTCACGGACCGCGAAACCCTGACCTGAGCCGAAGTCGGCCTCTTAACCGACTGAGCCACCCAGGCACCCCTAGAGTTCTTTATATATTCTAGGTAGAAGTTTCTCAATAGATGCATGATTTGCAATTGTTTTTTCCTATTCCGCGAAGTTTTGTTTTTGTTTTTGTTTTTGTTTTTTTACAGCTTTACTGAGGTATAATTGATAAATGAAAACTGCACATTTCTAATGTATTCAATTTGATGAGTTTGGACATGTGTATATACCCAAGATACCATCACCACAATCAAAATAATAAACATATCTATCACCTCTAGAATTTTCCTGTGCCTCTTTGTGGGGGGGTGCGTGTGTGTGTGTGTGTGTGTGTGTGTGTGTGTGTGTGTGTTAAGAACACTTAATATAAGATCTACCTTCACAAATTTTTAAGCGTGCAATCGTGTGTTGTTATCTTTTTACTTTCTTAATGCATTAAGAAAATTAAAATGCTTTTAATTTGACGCGGTCCTATTTATTTGTTTGTTTAGGCTGCTTGTGCTTTTGGTGTTATATCTAAAAAAAAAACATTTTTTGAATCCAAAGTCACGGAGATTTCTCCTATGGTTTCTTCTGCCACATTGCAGAATTCACTAATTAGGTTCATGCTCACTCATGTACGCACCAGCACATAGGTGTGTGTGTGTGTGTGTTGCTTACCATTTTCTACACAAGGTCATGTTATTTGAGAATAGGGAAAATTTTACTACTTAATCTCCAATATGGGTGTCTTTTATTTAATTTTTTTGCTTACTATTCCAGTCTAGAATCTCTACTATCATGTTGAACACAGGTGGTAAACATGGACATACTTCTTCTGTTCCCAATCTTAGAAGTAAGGCTCTCCGTCTTTCATTATTAAATAATGTTAGTTGTGGATTTTTCATAGATTCCATTGTCTTCTATTTCTAGTTTGTTGGGGGTTTTTATTAAGAAAAGGCACTAAATTTTGCAGGATGTTTTTTTTCTGAATCTGTTGAGATTATCATATGGATTTTGTCCTTTATTCTACTACTGTGGTATATTACATAGGTTATTTTTTGTATATTGAACTAATCTTGCATTCCTAGAAAACGCTGCTTGGCTGTGGTCTAAAATGCTGCTACTATTTGTTTACTTAGTGACATTCCTGAATTAATTCTGTAAAGTCTTTATTCTTTGTCATGTGTGGCCACTAAAGCCTCTGTTTGGTTTGCTTAGTGGTCACCTAATGATTAGAATTTCTTAAATGGAATTTCTTAAATTCCTTTTTATTAAAATTTCTTAAAAGGGAATTTCTTAAATGCCTTGAACTATCATTGATTAAGTCTCCTAGCCTTTGCTAAGGGAATCTGTGTGCCTGTATACATTCACCATTGTAACAGTTTACAACTCCGCTGTAGCCTTGACTTCCTGCTTGGCAGAGCATCAAGTCAAGGTCTTCTACAGGTAAGAGATTTGGGTCTTATCAAATCTTCCCTGGGCATGCCTGCAGCACTTCCCATGTGTGTGAATTTGTAGGTTCCCAGGTATGTGGTGTAATGTTTCAAAACTCTCTGTAGACATGTGCAGCTACTCCTTTTAAGCTCTTTGAGCTGCCTCCTATTTGCCACAACTGTTATTGCTGCCTCAGATGGTTGTGATGTTAAATAACTGTCATGGATTTCAGGCCAGGTTGTAGCAAGAAACACACTATGAGTGGAGGTTTTCAGGGAGCTGTCACAGGGGTCAAATAATGGCAATTCTGTGGGTGTTGGGCTTCTGGTGAGCTCCAAACCCATTCTTCGGTCTCCAATGGCTATAAGGCTGCTGTTTTTCATAGCTACCTGATCTTCGAGGCTACCTAAGAGCTAAGAAAGGGGGAATGGTAACAGAACAAGTTAAAAAGGTCACAAAGCTCACTATTAGAACTGACATTCAGCCAGTTTTGTTGAATAAATGCTCCTTGGAATGTTGTATATTTTTGGTAAATTCACAGATCCCTGAAAATGTAAATTATGGTAAATTGCCTAGTATGATTCTTTCTCTTACAAAGGGGTATATCTTAGAAGTTCATTACTGCCCCGTCCCAAGAGTGTTTCTCCCTTTTTGGTGATTTAAGAAGAAGAAGCCACTTTTTTGATGTTGTTGGGTGCTGTCAGGAAGCTGTGCCAATTAAATGATTCTGCACCATGGTAATTATAAGTAGAAGGCAGAAAGATGACTAAGGGACCAGAGATTGTCATTGATAAAGAAATGGTGGTGACTCATGTCAGATGTGAAAAAGAGAATATTAAGTTGTTTTTGTGGTCACAGAGAGTCCTCTTTATACTGTTTCAGACATGATCATAGAATGAGTGGTTGCCTTGTTAAATCATGACCGCAGAGTGGACTTTTCCAGCTATTATTTATGTTGCAAGAAAATTATGTTCATCTGAGTATATTTTGGCTGGCTGACTGCATCCAGCTGACAAATGACGAAGCTGTTCATCTTCTCATGAACTGCGAGGATGCCTTTCTCATTGCCTTGGCATGCACACTACACACTGTCGTCACTCCTTCCTCCACACTATTTTTGATTCTCTGAGTGATTTTCCTCATAAAAGTTAGTTATTATTTCCTCTTCTGTTTCTAGGGTCCTCTTTCCACCAGCCATTAAAGAGTTTAGAATTTTGACAATTCTCTTCAGATTGGCCAAAATATTCTATGATACTGTGTTTATTAGAAAATTTTAAGTTTGTATTTATTTTACTAGAGAATTAGAAACAAGAATTTTTTTTTCCATTTTCCTTTTATTCCTTTTCCCACCAAATCACGCCTACCCCCCCCCCACACACACACCCACAATACTCCATTCCCCAGATTTTGGAGAAGGAATATTACATTTTCTTTAACATGTTAGATAAGTAGAAGCTGGAAAAACAAATAAATAGGCTTGATTAGCTTAATTGATGACAAAAGTACACAGCTTTCTACTCTAAGATTGTGACTTTTACTGGGGTTGAATGGAGAAAAAAAAATAACATTCAACTGCCAAAAGTCTTTGGTCTAAAGTTTACATCATGATTTTGATGTCTACAAAATAAAATTATATTTGAAACATCACTGCAGGAAAAATGAAGTTCATTTATGAAGAATCAGTATTAATTTAATCAAAATAGGTCCTCTGAGAACAAAGTTCCTTTGAATAGTGTCTCTTATATTTAGTGGAATATTCTTCCTTTTAGGGTTGATTTAATGTTGCTAGAAGATGAGGAGGCTAAAATTATAGTATTTGCACTCCTAAAAATGAGGTCGACTTTGAGTCTGGATTAATGCATAAAACCACATTCCTCACAAGCTTACAAGGAATGGGATATGGGTTCCTTATGTTATAGTTAGTGGCTGTTTTGTTCTTTAGTGCAGAGTGATGTGCAGTGAGGTGTTACTGCCCTGTAGTGTTAAGAAAACCTCTAATTATGTCATTTAAAAAAGCCAAGTTTCAATATTTAGAGTTTCTAGATCTGTTCTATCATTTATTGAGCACATGCTATGGATCAGATACAATACTAGCCACTTAGAATACGTTATCTTATTTAATCACTGCTACAACTCAAAGAAGCAAACTTTGAAATCCCAATGTTGTATGAAACAACTTATAAAAAGTTTAAGTAGGGTACTTTTAAAAAATGAATCTGGCAAGTAACAAAAGTATGATTCAAACTGAAATCGGGTTCCAAATTGCTTCTATCAAATTACTGTGGCAGTTTCCACCGAAAGCTACAGTTTGCTATTGCAAATATAGAAAGAGCAGACAGCTTACCTAGGATGAAGCAGCAAAGTCAGAGTCTCAGTCACTGTGACTGACCTGACATTTGAATTGTTTCTAGTTGGGGGATGGAGACTCCAGGACTAAAACAAGTTTATAAACAAATGATATGGGAGTAGTAATGAAGGACCAAATAGAAAAAGCAAAACTTCCTTCTGGATGAAGGGGTAAAACATCAGATTTAGATACAGTAGATATGGAGGTGGCTAGCTGCAAAGACAAGCAGAGGGCAATGGAATAAGCAAGAACAATGTGAGAAAATCCAAGGTTAATTAAGATCCACAAACTTGGCTGCAGAAGCATGCTTTGTGTTCACTGCACATGTGTTATGATTGTGGATTGATGAGTGGAAAAGGCAGATTTAGAAGAACACAATTCGTAACTAACTGAACATTGAGAAAAATTGTCTTCCAGATTCAATTAATTGAATGGGCTTAGGTTATCATGCATATTAAATTTTTATTCCAAAGTTAGCATGCCTTTTTGAAGAGCTGGAGAGGGAACCATTTTGTAGATTCCTTTTGCAAAGTGGTCATATTTTCTGAACTAACCAAATTCTTTGTCTCTGAATAATCTAAGAGAAATATGATTTATTAACTTACATTTTTAGCACAAAATAAACGAGTTTCCTGAAATGAATAACTACAACCTGAAATTGAGAGGATTTCATGAAAAAACTGTGACATACAGCCTTTCATAATTATAGACAATCAAAACATGCCTGAAATTTGAAACTGCATGCTATTTTCTTGATAAGCAACATGACTCAACTATCTGCTCTTACGTTAGCAGAATATTTATACCAGTGAATTTTAAAAATTCATTGCGACTTTTTACCGGTGAAAAAATACTAAAACACAGGACAGCCTTTCATCAGTCATCATAGTAAGTCTAAATTTATTTTCTCAGAAGGAAGCAGTGTGTGATCTGGAGGATTTATAAAGTTGGGAAGACTGAAACGACTAGAAGAGACATTTGGCCCCTCGCTCACTACGTCCTAAATCATCACTTCTGTGTGGGAGTTAACAACTTATCTTTTCAAATGCCCAGGTTAACATCTAGCAATCTTCACATTAAGAAGAATTGGGAGGTTGGCATGGCAACACAGTGAAATGTATAGGAAGCAAAATTGACTCAGCAAAACACAGATCTGAGATTATTCTGACCAGCAGAGGTTACTGAAAATTGTTTTCCATGGCAATTTCTTTCTACACCAAACCATTTTTTAAACTTGTGGGTCTGAGTGTGTATAGTGTGTATACACACACACACACACACACACACACACACTTTGAGTTCATTTTGAGAGTACTGCTTGATAGTTTTAAGTTATTTTTGTGTCTAAGTGGCACAGATATTTAAGTACTTAGTAAATGCTTAAGAAAAACTATTACTTGTTATGGTGTAGAATAGTCAAAAAGAGTCCATTGGAGATGTGATGTGGCTGGGGTAGAAAGAGAGAGTGTAAGGTGAATAAAAATGGCCTGTCTTGTCTAGGGAAAGAATAAACATCCGTACACGTGGAATAATTTGAGAGTTGATAAATGGGCTTCTCCAATTCTCTTCAGTTCACCAGAATGACTAAGATTCTAAGCATTCAGAATCATGGACTCAGAGAATTGTATATTTTCAGTGACCTTAGATGTCCATTTATCCAACTCTGTTATTCTAACAATGAGAAAATGGAGAGCCAGAAAAGTGAAGTACATCTGCATAGGTCATATAGCCAATCTTTAGCACAACCAAGTCATCGATTACCAACTCTTATTATTATATTCTGTAAGCATGTGGCATCAAAGCAGTTATTTGCTAAAATTAGTTCTGTTACACTAGTTCCCTCCAAAATGATCAATATCACTAACACTATTCTCCACTCCTTCTTGCTATTCCTTTGTTACAATTTAATTTGGTTTAAGTGCACCCTACTTATACCTTAAGATCTAACTGAACTTCATCCTGGTTTACTTGGTACTCTAATAGGCATTCCAGCTGATCATTTCTGTATGTTTGGTGATGACTCTCATTTGCTATTTACCAAACATTGCCCGATGGTGTTTCTTGAACTGTCATCTTATGATTTAGTTTACCTGTACTTATAAATTGGCTCTGGCTTCCCAATATCGTAAGATATAAGGAGTTAGAGTCTTTGTTCATTATTTCTTTGTGGTTGCACACTAACCATGAGAAAATGGATGTCTAGAGATACGAGGTTACTGTGGTTATAATTTTAAAATTGGAACGAAAAAGAGCAAAAGTAGATGTAAAGAGCAAATAGATGATTTAATTTATCCACTTGTCAATGTATTTTGTATAAACAGGTGACATATCTGACACAGATCAATACAAATCCTGAACTGATTGAAGAATTAAATGCAAATGAAACCATAAGAAATACAAACAAAACTCTATTCAAGTTTGGGAAGTCCTGCTAAGTATAAATGCATTGGAACAATGAATAAAAGAGATTCCTAGTAGATCTGAGCACTTTTTAAAAAATGAATAAAATGCTTTAAATATCGCCATAAACAACTTAATTGGGATCAATATCTGACACATTAAAATACAAAATGATAATATGTCTGATGCACAGAAAGCTTTAAAAATGTTCAATAAAAAAACTAAACACCACAAGAGAAAATTAATCAAAAATATAAACAAAAAAGTCATATAATAAAAAAAACAGATGGTTAATTAATATGGGAGACATTCAGTCTCCCATATATTAAAAATCACATTAATATACCGATATGTTACTGATGGGAATAAATTAGTACTAATTCCATGAAATTGATTTGACAGAATCTTATCAAAAGGCCTTCAAAATGTTTATACTTTCCCATGTAATAATTCTACCTCTGTGAATTTCTCCTGAAGAAATACTTAGAGATGTGCACAAAGATTTAAGGACAGTGATATTTATATCAATATTCTTAATCATGTTATAAAACTATGAAAATCATTGTTATAAGATCCATTTAATAAATCAGTATGTCTATGAGGTTAACTTTATATATCATTATAATCATATTTTTTGAGGGAAATCTTGAGTGATATGGAAAAAGTAAGATGATATAAATTTGAGTGAACATATTGATGTACAAAATTATAGAAAATATTATCCCAAATGAGTATATGTGTGTATGTTGCCAGTGACTGTATTTTTATATCAGTTTGTATACTTCTCCACATTTCCTAAACCAATTAAAATTAACATCTTACTTCAATTATGAGGAATAATGGTCATAAGTGTTATTAAACTGATAAAAATCAGTTCTATTTTTAAGAAATCAGTTCTGTTGTTTGCATTTTAACTTTTTATGTTAGTTCTAATTTAAATGAATTTTGTAGCTTGAGAGAATACAGTAAAACCTTGGATTGTGAGTAACTTGTTCTGTGACTGTTCTGCAAGATGAGCAAACATTTCTAATAATTTTAACTTGATAAACTAGTGATGTCTTGCAATATAAGTAGTACGGGATGCTGAACATTACATGATCACAACTGAGCCAATGGTTCTTCTCTCTCTCTCTCTAGCTGTGGGATTGTGGGTGATCATCTCCCATGCTTGGATTCTCAGTCTCAGACCACGGTATTTGGGTATTTGTCAGAAATACCCAGAAATTTGGGTATTTGGCAGTGAGTTTTCAGAACACTGGAAGGTGCCCACAACTGGCACTAGTGTATTTTTGTCACTTCAAAGCACCTAGGGACAGTCCTTTCCCTTTCCATACAATATTAAGCTTATGAATGCTTTGCTTCATTCTAGGCCAGGCTGCCTGCAGATATACACCCTTTCCTCTGCTGCCTTATTGCCAGTTACATTAAATACAGTATATGACAAGAATTTATTAATATTGTCCTGGAGTCAACATCCTTGCAAGTGTATACAATGGACCCCATGCAGAAAAGGTTGAAAAGAAAGGTGGTAAGAAGGAGGAGATGATTACAGTGGAAGTTGAGGAGGAAATCATCAAGAAGTATGAACAAGGTATGTGAGTGGCCAAAATTGCAAGATTTTGTAAGAAGTCTACCTCTGCATCTCATCTGCAGAGGAGGAGGAGGAGAACAAGGCAGAAGAATCCCTCACTTCAAATAAGATTAGGGAGGTGTATAAAACGTGGACAACAATGCAAAATTTTGTAGAAAAGCGCCACCAAAATAAGGCTGTAGCTGTGCGAGTGATAAATCTGTTTAACAACAATGCAATATCACATTTCCATGAAATCCTCAAAGCCGGCAAAGGCAAGTGTCAATGGATAACTTCCTTGTTAAAGTTGCACAAAAAGAAAGAGATTCCGTTGAGCCAATACACAGAAGTGATTCCATGAGTGATAGTGAAAGTTGTCCTACTCAATAACCCTCCTCTCTCTTGTCTCCCTCAACACCAGTCATGAAGGTTTTCCAAGTTAAGTGAAGGTTAATTTATTTTTCTATATCTTGTATTTTCTTTATTATTTTGTGTTATATTTACAGTATTATAGTCATTTTTATATGAATATTTTGGGGTTGTGGAACAAATCGTCCGAGTTTCCATTATATCCTATGGGGAAATTCACTTTGATCTACAAATGTTTTGAATTATAAGCATGTTTCCAGAACTAACTATGCTAACAAACCAAGGTTTTACTGTATTAGAAAAAAAGACAATGGGATGGTCTTAAGAAATCAATTATTTCATTCTCCCCACTTTCCAATTTCTAGACTGCATAAAGACCACTCTTGTTTGAATAAATTATTTATTTAGGCAGTAACACAATTTATTTTTCACAACTTTATTTAGCTACATTTCATATATCTTAATGACCTGAATTAGAATTTATGTTTACCATACCCTTATCACTTATTCATTTATTCATTTGCAAACCATTTCTTAAGTTGAGTTACTTTCCTGAGTGGTTAATAATTCCATATGTTGTTGAATGTTTGCTAGGTTGTCACTGAGAGAGCCATTTTTCATCAAATATTAGGAGCAGTTTACTGATTAGACACCAGCCCTCATTCTGTTCCCCTAACCCACCAAATTATGCTCCACCTGGAGCAAGGATAAGTCTGAGACTCAAAGAAGACTGAGTCCTCTGTAGATTGTCAAATAGATTAAACATGTGGAAATAATCCTTTAAGATAATAAAGCTGATCCTCACCTGTGAAAGGCAATATATACTAGACAAAATGTAAGAGCTTCAAATTAAATATTTTTCTTTACTTGCCATTTAGTAACTATATAACCTTAAGTAACTTAATTAAACTTTCTGAGTCTTAATTGACTCATCCATGAAAGAGGGATAATAATACCTCCCTGAATGGGCTGTTACAAAGATTAAATCTTATAAAAGCTATAAAATGTCTAACACAGATATCTGCTGCAGTGTACCTTCATCATTTTGAATGTGTAAACGAGTTATACTTATATAATTAGATTGGAAAATGGTCAACATTTGTGTGAATAATTGAAAATTTGTTTTTGGAATACTTGAGAGCTTGATTATTTAGATGAATATCAATACTGCGTTACACTATATATTATATAGAAATCCCCAACGGGTTATAAAAAGTTTCATCATTTGTTTTTTGGAGGGAAAAAAAAAGTAAGCATTGAAAAATGTGTGTGATAGGAAGCCAGATATTAGATAAACAGGTCTCTTGGGCAAATTTCACAAAACGGTGTCACGTCCTGACAGGCACAAACATGCTCCCTGCAGTCTCATTGTGTATGTCAGGCAAGCTTAGTTGCTGCATCAGTATATTTTCTCATTGCTCCACGCCATTTTAAACCATGTGAAATCTGCAGCAATATTGAGTCGTCCTTTAGATCACAAAGTACAAAGTAGAAAATATAAAATACAGACAAGCCAGAAAGAGCAGAACCAAAGTCTTCTACAGTGAGATTCGTCTTTTTTATAGGGTTCTGGAAAGCCTGCTGTAAATTCTCCCAGTAACTAGCCACTGGAGTCATATTTCCAAGTAGTATTTACAGAGTGAAAGGTAATGCATGGCAGTTAGAGTATACATGAAGGATAACTATTTTGTTATCGCCCCACAATAGAGTGTTTGCACTATGAGGTAATCAAATTGGTAGTACATTTGGGGAGTAATAGCAAGCAAGAGTATTAGAACC
Source organism: Leopardus geoffroyi (assembly GCF_018350155.1). Classification (NCBI taxonomy): domain Eukaryota; kingdom Metazoa; phylum Chordata; class Mammalia; order Carnivora; family Felidae; genus Leopardus; species Leopardus geoffroyi. The sequence continues at coordinate 121,397,558 of NC_059328.1, read as the reverse complement.
TCAGACAGAATATCTGCGATGCCCTAATGTGTTTTGCGGTGGAGGAAGTATGATAAGATAGCTAATTTACCATAGCAATGGGAACTGTCAGTTGATGAGCGAATGCATGGAAGAAGGTTATGTAGGGTCAAATCAACAAAGGTTGTATTACATTTCCAAGTGATATGTCCATACCAAAGAGACTTTATCCATCTCAAGTGCCTGATGCAAAAGTTACACTTTAGAGCCAGACACAAAAGAAAAATCCAGCCTAAATAAAATTTCTAACTTTTCAGAAAAATGCCAAGATGCATCTTACCATAAGAGGAAGTTAGAAGACATTTCACACGTCAAAGTATAGGTAGTACACAGATCCACCAAAAGATTGTTATCTGTGGGCTCCGTAGGCTATTAAGTAACAGGAATGTTATATTGTAATAGAAAACACATCGATGAGGCCACTTGACACAGTAATTACAATTCTTACAGTGGATTTCTCTGGCACATCTCCTGTCTACAAAGACATTTAATCTAATATTACTACATAACTTGCCATCCCTTTACCTTTTTCCTACACTGTTCTACTGCTTGGCAAATGTTAATCATTCTTCAGGACCTAGTTCATGTATCATCTCCTACATCAAAACTTCCTTTGACATCTGCAGGATAAGTTAATCATCTTCCCTGTGTTTCTGTACCAGTCGCCTGCACATGTTGCTGTCTGTATCTCCAGCGATACTATAACTCTTCAAGGACCAGAAGGACCATATTCATCAGTACCAGCCCAATGCCTACATGTTCTTTGACAAATACTATGCTAATAATTAAAAGCTATTTAGTAATAAAAATTATTGACAGTTTGAAATGGGCCACCAAATGATTAAGTCGGTGGAATTTTAAAAATCTGAGTTAGAATGGTAGAGCTCCTCCAGGATCTGGCCAGGCTGTAGGCATCACTCTGACTTCGACCATTTTTTCTAGCCAACTGGAGAGGGAGTTCTGGCTCCAGGCCCTCTGCAGCCTCCACTCATCTTGGGAAGCTGTAGGTGATGATAAGTATGTCAGAAGACACAAGAAGATGAGGGGATGGTCTGGGAAAGAGAAATAAGACAAATGGGTGGGAGGAAAGTGACAGGAAGAGCAAACTTCTGGATGAGAAATAAGTCCTACAAAGTCTGCAATATGATTTCAGGTAAATCTAAATAAAACATCATCAAATCCTATTAAAATGTTAGATTATGCACTCTAGGAGATAAGCAAAAGCAACGGAAAGAAAGAATTGCCATTTTTGGACGTAGGATCACATGGTGTGTATTCACTCTTCCAGGTTCTTTCAGGAAATGCTTCCTGGCCTTGTATGTAGTGCAAACAGAACGAATGATGACTTATATCCTTTCTTCTCACGAAGAACTGGTGGGTGGTGGAAAGTCCCTGAGATTTGGAGTCAAACAAGAATTTGATTTCTACCTCAAATATCAAAATGACTTTAGGAAATTTCTTTATTTTTTCTCATCCTCACTTGAAAAACCTTCACATTGAGAAATTAGTAACATCTAGCTCTGAAAGCTATGTGAGGATTCAATGGCACCTTATATGAATGTAGCCTCACACAACATTGGCATGTGTCCCAGACTCAAACGTTGTCTGCTTTCTTCACTTCCCCCTTTCTTTTCTTTTTGTTTTTCCTCGCCCCATTTATGAAATATGTATTTATGTATTTAGTTAGTTAGTTAGTTAGTTAGCTAACTCAATATCTGAACATCATTCAGGTAAATGAATGTATTGTCTACCTAAGTGCATGTACTAGATCTTAAAGCTTTCTAAAATAAAATTGTTTGGATTATATTATGAGAAAAAAATTGGTGCCTTCTGAAGTGAAGGTGGCCCTACAGAAGGATTTCAGTAAATATGTTTTCTTTGGTTTTTTGATACAGTTTGGTTTAAATAATGCATCAGACATTTGAGGATATAGACTATGTGCTTGTTACTCATATAACTTCTGTGTTGTTGGCTTTTGAAGCAGTCCCTTCTCAGCCATGTTGTTCTTTACACATATCTTTCATTCATTTCACTTGGAAGTTTCAAGATTTTTTTTAAATCATGTTTTCCTTTTAATTGGCTACTTAATTGACAGTTTCTGCTCTTGGCTGCTACTTTGGTGACAGTTAGGTCCCCACCTCTCAAGACCACTGCATCTGAATAGGTTGACACAGAGCCAGTGTGAACATAGGCCCCAGAACAGGGCTTTTTGAATAGCAACAGCAAACCAGCCTTTCTCTTCACTTAGAAGGGGATTGTGAATCAGAAGGTCCAAAGCTCCAATTGTCAAACCTGGAGCTCAATGTGAAAATGGAAACCAAAATGCATCAGAAATGAAATATAGTACCTCCTCATATATGCAAGGTCAAGATGGTTCTTGAGAACTAAGTATCTGATCATCTGGCCTCTTGTATTGGGAATGGCCTCATTCTAGTATTTTTAAAGGAAGATGGTTTTGTTTCTATTTCATTTCCCAAAGGGGTATGAAATCTACTAACCGGGATATAATGAATTAGAATAAATCAGCTCTCTCACAAGACACTCCCAGATAATGATTTTGGGTCGCTGAGCATAGTCAGCACATTATTTCGAAGTGGCAAAAATCAGGATAATCTGAGAAGAGAATTAAAAAATGACAGCTATATTTGCCAATAGGGTTATGTGAGACACATACAGTTTTTCCAGTGTATGTTTCCTGATCACCAACATACAGTAAAACCTTGGATTGCAAGTAATTTGTTCTGCGAGTGTTCCTCAAGACGAGCAAACATTTCTAATATTTTTTTTATTTAATGTTTATTCATTTTTGAGACACAGAGAATGAGTGGGGGAGGAGCAGAGAGAGAGAGAGAGAGAGAGAGAGAGAGAGAACCCAAAGCAGGCTCCAGAACCTGAGCTGTCAGCACAGAGCCAAATGCCAGGCTCAAACTCACTGATTGTGAGATCATGACCTGAGCTGAAGTCAGACCCTAACTGACTGAGCCACCCAAGCACCCCTCTAATAAATTTTAACTTGATAAATGAGTGACGTCTTGCAATATGAGTAGTATGTGAAGCTGGATGTCACATGATCACAACTGAGCCAATGGTTCCTGAAATTCACTTTGATATACAAGTGCTTTGGATGACAAGCATGCTTCCAGAAAGAATTATGCTCACAAACTAAGGTTTTACTGTAAGCTATATTATACATTTTACTGCATAGAACAGAGGGAAAGACACTTTCTCAGAGAATGACCAAAAGGCATTTTGCAAAATGTTCATATCCCTCTGAAGTAGTGGGACTGGGGCCCAGTGCCTTGTGGCCTTCATTAGCTTGGCCCCTCCTCTTCTTTGGTTGCAGTGGCCTCAGTGGGAGCTGTCTCTTCTAAAGGTTCTCCTGAGGAAGCTTCAAGTTTTAAGGAAGGCTTTAAAACATTTCCAAGACTAAATATATAGTAATCCCCTCAAAAGGGTGCCACTTCCAAGTTTTGTACAGAAGCATTACAAATTGTTGCTTTCCCCCAGGTTTGACATGGTGGCACCACCTCTGTCTCCTTCCTCTCTTTTTCCAAGTTTTTTTTTTATTTTTTTAGATGTTTTATTTTATATTTAAGAGAGAGAGAGAGAGAGAGAGACAGCGAGAGACAGAGCATGAGTAGGGGAGGGGCAGAGAGATGGAGACAGAATCCAAAGCAGGCTCCACGCTTCCAATCTGTCAGCACAGAGTCCAACGCAGGGCTCGAACCCATGAGTAACGAGAGCATGACCTGAGCCGATGTCAGACACTTAACCAACTGAGCCACCCAGGCGCCCCCCTTTTTTGCAGTTCTAATTCAATTTCTCTCCTTAATTACTTCCTCGAATTCACCTTTTCTTCTCCAACCAATGACCTCTATCAGCCTCAGCTGTCAGCACATGTTTTTTTTTTTTAATATTTTCAAACATTTCTTCATTTCTATCAGTTGCCAACTACTTATTGGTTGTTTATTGTATGCCAGATACTCTTTTTGCTGTTGAGGAAGCAACAAAGAATAAGATAGACATGATTCCTGCTGTCATGGAATTGTACTAGAAGGTCAGATTGTGGTAGGAGAAGAAGGGCATGAGAGAATGCCAGATTCTGATACATGCCATCAGAGAATGGGATACAGAGCATTTGAGGAGCGAGATGACAGAGCTACATTGTATAGATGCAATAAGAAAAGTCTTCAAGGACATGAGTTTAGAGCTAAGATGCCAAGAGAATGGGCAACAAGAAACCACTAGGCTGGATGAGATTGGAGGTAAGGGATTTGTCCTTCTGCTGCTCTCTCTAATTGCTGTAACCTCAGGCTGCCTGGAGAGCCCTGCCTCCCTTTACTCTTTGTGACTAATGGTGACAGCTCTACCTCCAGATTCCTGACCTGTCTCTTGTGGTGTCCCCACTCTGCACCCATAGCTTTAAAGTTAGTCACTTTGTAAATAAAATCTCCTCAAATTATCCTAATTTGAGCATACCATCTGTTACCTGCTGGCTTCCTGACTGATGCAGAAATTTGTACGAAAATGACCTCAGGAAAGAGGCTCTTAAAATTGGATTCTGCTGTTGTGTTAGTCATATGTTTCAGTAATGCAGAATAACATCTTGCTGAGGGAGGGAGGAGGTAAGGGACATAGGTGGGACACAGGTAATCTACGGCATTGTGGTTACTGAAATTATCACTAGTGGTGGCATGAGATAGAATATAGATGGAGGGTAAAACTTGGGGAGATCAGAGATCTGAGTCACTTGGTTGTGGTGCCACCTGGATTCTCCTAATATACCTTAAGAATGTACATAATGAGAAAAGAATATAAGAACCATGAATATAAATTAAGAACCTATGTGGAGAAAGAAATGCAAAGCCACTATGGTAGCTTCAAATAATTGTCTGTAATAGCAGGACACCTATGGCTGAGGTCCAGGTCCTGAATCTGTTTGGAGGGCATGCAGAGTTGCAATGTTGTATAAATACTGAATCACACCATGTTTCTCATGCTAAGGTGAGAATATCAGTGACAAAGGAATAGGACACTGGCCTATAGAACAAGATCATTTAAGCATTTATGGATAGGGACGAAACCTCACATCTCAAAGTATCTGCTTCCTATGGAAGAAGTCCTCCTCTTCCTAAAAGCCTTTAACTGACGCACAAACCAGTGCTGACAGAAGTTTAGGAAATCGGTAAAATTGGTGGTGGAAAAGATTGCTCTTGTTTTCAACGTAAGCCCTGTGATCAATGACAGAGAGAGGAATGAGAGCAGCTATATTTGATATGACTTAATTGTGTCCTCTATCCATTATTTCCCTCTACGTGCAGGAAACACGATGTACCAAACATTTTAGATTTTGTGTGAGAGTGTGACTGACCTGTCATTATCTAATGATGATGAGACTTTACACATCCCCTGTGTTAGGGTCCAAGAGTTTTCACCCTTGCGATGAGGGACAAATGCAGGCTGAGGTATGATATATGCACACTGGGTCATAGGTCTTCCATTTGTCTCTTCAGATCCACTCTCTACCCATCTCTAGTCTCCCCTTTGCCTTGCAAACCTGACCTATATGGATTCTATCAATGACCCCTGTGCAGCCTGACCTCTAGTTGTGTTTGGCCAGTGGGGATCCCAGGCAGGAGACTAGGGGAAGGCGACTGAGGTTGGGATGCTTGTTCTTCCCTAGGAGAGTGCCATAAGCTGGCTGTGTTTATGATCATTGACTGCTCTTTCTCAAGGTAGATACCATGTATGGCTCCCTCTCCTTCTTGCCTCCAGCAACTCTATCCATCCTCGCAGGCCAAGGGACAATGACAGCTGTGCTGCTGCTTCTAGGCTTATGGTTCCTCTAATTCCATGGCACTGTTTTCTGTGTTCCACCCACACATTTATAATTAACGCCTTTTAAATAAACCCGCCACAATTGTTAATTTGATTTTGTCCTCTGTTTTCTGTTAAGACCCTGAGTGATTGAGCTGTGTTACATATTAGATGATGTTGAGACTTAAACTAATGATAAGACTAATGAGCTGGGAGTTCTGTTTGTTTCCAGGTAACATTTTTGGCTCCTAATAGCTTCATCTTCTCGCTTAATAGTGTACCACTGACAACAAACAGGGTCTTAGAAATCCCTGCAATTAAATCGTATGATTCAATTATTTATCTTCCAGGAGATAAAAGGGCCCTTCCAATTAGAATGAGATGGCAGTTAAGAAAGGCAGAGGATGATAAAGACAACAGGTGATGGCAGAGACATAGGAACTGAAGCTGGACTTGTAAAGGTAATACAATAGACAGGGCAGCAGAATGGTGAAGTCAAGTATTAGATGTTAAGTAATGATTGTGTTGGGCTGTCATTCCCAAGGAAAAGAAGTGGGATTTAGGTGATAGTCCATGTAATTATTGTCATGTGCCCCCTCTTTTTGGGAATTTTGGTTTGTTGAGATAACATAAATATACATATAAATATTCTTCAATCAATCAATCAATCTTCTTCACCATAATTCTGTAAACAAAGATGCCAATTATTTTTGTAACTATTACACAGAGAGTGTCCAACATTAAATAATCTAAAATGCAACAGAAGTAGTTTTGTTCCCCGCAATGATGGACTAGCTTTAGGCCATCCTTCCATCTGAATATAAATACATAGATAACATAAAATAATACTAAAATATGTTTGAAGCCACTGGAAATCTTCCAAGGCAGTGAGTGAGGACTTCTGGTTCTGAGGGCCAGGAGTCCAGAGAAGTAAGCTAGACATTTGGAGTCACTCATCCCTCAATTTGAAAAGAGTGCTGACACAGTAGAAGCTATGCAGAGCTTTCAGAAGAATTGTAGGGCTGGAATTAAAAAAAATCTGGATTCAGCTGACAAAGGAAGAATGGCCTAAGGAAATACACCAGGATTTTAGTGGGGACACCAATAAACTGTTTCCTAAGAGTAAGGTGAAGCAGAAACTGACAAGCTTTTTAAAGGAACTGAGGGCCAATTTTCAGACCATTCAGTTCCTGATTAGATTAAGATTGGTACAGGTATAGGACAGAATAGAGAATACAGACTCACATATGTATGAACAAATGATTTATGAAAAACATGGCACTGGAGCACAGTGGGTAAAGCATATTTTTTTTAAAAAGCTTATTTATTTAGAGAGAGAGATCGCTCAGAGAGAGAGCTCAGAGAGAGAGAGAGGATCCCAAGCAGGCTCCATGCCATCAGCACAGAGCCCAAGGCAGGGCTCAGTCTCAAGAAACATGACTCAAGACCTGAGCTGCAATCAGGAGTCAGATGCTAACCTCGCTGAGCCATCCACGTGCCCTCAAAAGCATGATATTTTTAATAAATAATGATGGATTCAGTGAATACACATGTGAGAAAGAAAATATTGATTCCTAACTATACCATACCTAAAATTAATTCCAGAAAGAGTGTAAATCTAAATATGAAAAATAAAGCAAGAATAATTAGGAAAATATCTTCCTAAATTATCTACAAGGTAATTTAGGAAAATATCTTTATAACTTTGAATTAGGAAAATATTTCTTCAACAAGACCTTCAAAACAATAACTGTAAATGAAAAGATTGATGAATTGGACTATAGTAAAATAACAAAGTCCCATTGTTTTATAAACACTATCGAGAAAGTGAAAATGTAAAATATAGGTTTGAAAGCATTTGCAAATATATGAGACAAGATTTTTTGCATAATAAATTAAGGACTCTTACAAATTGGTAAAAAAAAACAAAACCAGACAACCCAATACAAAAAAACAAGAAGCATACACATGAATATCTAAATGTTTAATAAACTTATGATAGGGTTTTAACTTATTAATCACAGATACATGAAAATTAAAACCACAACTAGATACCACTATATATCCACAAGAATGGCTTAAAAAAAAGAAAAAAGGTGGAGAATTTCAAGTATGGAAAGGATATGAGAATTAGGATCCTCGTGTGCTGTTGATAACAGGGTAATTGGTACAAAGACCTGGTAGTGTCTACTAAAGCTGGATGTATTTATATCCCTTCCATCCCATATTATCCATCAACATGACTCTCAGGCATATACCTAATAGAAATTAATTCATGTGTATACTGAACAACATTCAGAGAAATGTTCATAGTTGTTTTTATTTATTTTTTAAGTTTATTTATTTATTTTGAGTGTAAAGAGAGAGGGGGGAGAGGGACAAAGAGAGGGAGAGAGAGAGAATCCCAAGCAGGCCTAGCACTGTCAATGCAGAGCCCAATGTAGGGCTCGAACTCACGAACTGTGAGAGCATGACCTGAGCCAAAATCAAGAGTTGGATACTTAACTGACTGTTAAGTTACCTCCATGGTTGTTTATTTGTAATAGCCCTAGTAGAGGTTGAATTGTGTGTCCCCACAAAAGGTTGAGGTCCTAACCCATAATACCTCAGAAACTACCCCATTTTGAAATAGAATGGTTGAATGTATAAATAGCTAAGTTGGGATGAGATCATACTAGAATAGAGTGGGGTCTTAATTCAGTGTGGCTTGTGTTCTTATAAGACGAGACCCACAGGAAGCAAACGGTCATATGATGATGAAGGCAGAGGTTGGGTGATGCATTCACAAGCCAAGAAAAACCAAAGATTGTTGGCAATCCAGAAGCTAGAAGCAGTGAGAAAGTTTTCTCGTCTACAGGTCTCAGAGGAACATTGCCTTGCTAGCACCTTGATTTCAGACTTCTAGACTGCAGAACTGTGAGCAATGCATTTCCATTATTTTAAACCACATAGTTTGTGGTTCTTTGTTACAGAAGTTCTGGAATCTAATTAAAGGCCCAAAGAGGAAGCAAACCAAATACAGAGCAACATTATCAACAATAGCCAAACTATGGAGGAGAGAGCCCAAATGTCCATCAACTGATGAATGGACAAAGAAGATGTGATATATATATACATGTATATATATATATATATACACATACATATACATATATGTGTGTATATACATATATACATATAATGGAATATTACTCAGCCATAAAAAAGAATGAAATCTTGCTATTTGCAACAACATGGATGGAGCAAGAATGTATTATGCTAAGTGAAATAAGTCAATCGGAGAAAGACAAATACCATATGATTTCACTCATGTGTGGAGTTTAAGAAACAAAACAGATGAACAGATGGGAAGGGCAGGAAAAAGAGAAGAGAAGGAAACAAACCACAGGAGACTCTTAACTGATAGAGAACAAACTGAGAGTTGATGGAGGGAACATGGGTGGGAGGTGGGCTAGATGGGTGATGGGTATTAAGAAGGGCGCTTGTGATGAGCACCGGGTGTTTTATGTAAGTGATGAATCACTGAATTCTACTCCTGAGACCAATATTGCACTGTACATTAACTAGCTAAAATGTAAATTTAAAAAAAGTTTATAAAAATAATTTAAAAAGAATAAAATAGATAAATATATCATGTCACATTCACAAAAAATACTATCCAACAACAGCAAAATGAAATTCTGCTATATACAAAAGCAACCATAAATATGAGTGAAAGAAGCCAAATATAAGGGAATATGTACTATATATTTTCATTTATTTAAAATTCAAAAACAGCCCAAATAAATCTATGGTGTTAAATGTCCAGATAGTGATTATATTAACAAATGAAAAAGAAATGGCACAAGGGTGACTGACTTCTGATGTTCCATTTCTGAACGAGGATGGTGACTGTATGTATATGTTTACTTTGTGATAACTCACTGTATACTTTTTATATGTTTGTATATTTATGTTTTCATTCAATAATAGGTTAGTAAATGAACTCATAGTTTATTTGAAATGTCATTCACTAAAGAAAAGAAACAGACAGCTTGGCAAGAAGAAAGATAAATGGATTTAATTATCTGATTCCAGAAATTTTTTTGCCCCTGTGATGCTGCAACTGATATAAAACAATCATACCATTTGAGTAATAGACAATTACTCAATAGTAAGTTTGGTGAGACAAGAAGTCTTTATTGGGGAGTCCATCCCAAGGTCATACTACATATAATTCCTACCCTTCAGCTTAAATGAAGTACTCCAGTCCTCCAGTCAGTGGATATGGGTCTTCTGAAGTGTGGTTTATCTAACTGAGCCTACATTCTGGAACATTCCTCACCAAATAAAAACAGAGATTACAGAAGTTTCAACCTGAACTATTGAAATCATTCATGATTTTGGTTAAAACTGTCTCTAATTAAAATGGTTTGTAGATATAATTTAGCCCAGAAAGAATTAAGAGGTTCTCTCAAAGACTGTAAGGAGGGAAATTCAGAGCTTGTTGAGGGGATCAATTGTTAGATGGTGGTTAAGGGCGCAAAGTTTAGAGCCAACTTTCCTTGGATAATCACTGTTCTACCACTCACTATCTGTGTGAATTTAGACAAGCTACTTAATCTTTGGCAGCATCTTAATATGAAAAAAAAACCCTAAAAAACTATCAAGTAGGTAATTTTATCTCTATTTTACAAATAAGAAAAGTTAGGCTAAGGCAGCTAGGTAAAGGCTAATTAGTTCACATAGCAAATTGTGTTGACACAGTTGAGATTTCATTCCAGTGCAGTTTGAATCTAAAATGTGACCTTTGCATATTGTCATACCAGGTACAGCTCAGATATTACCTCCTATGATATGCTTTCACTTATTCACCCAAATATAACCCCCCTAAGTACTGTGCAAATTTCTGTCATAGTACTTGTCATGCTATTTTGTTATTTATCTCTGACAGATACCATTGATATCAACGTCCCTTTTTGAAACCCAATAAACCAGGAGATCCTTCAGAATAGAGACCTTTTGTATCTGTATCCTCAGTTTCAGTGTGTGCATCAAAAAATAGGGAAAAATTGAGTATATTTGGATGAATTATCAGACATTTAGGAATCAAAACATACATTCTATGAATCCAAAGCATACAACTCTTGTTATTATGCTATGTTTCCAGCGGTTCTATGAGAACTACTTCCTGATATGTGAAAATATTTTTGTTTCTGGCAAGAATTTGATCATAGGATACCTTCTGTTTCAGACTGATGACTATTGACAGAAACAATTGGTCAAAATTATCACAAATGCCCAACAAATCCCAGGAACAAAATAGTCTATAGAGAACTCTAGGGTACACATATATTTTAAACATATAATCTTCAAAAAAAATAAAATAAAATAAAAATATAATCTTCAGGACACCTGGGTGTCTCAGTCCGTTAAACATCCAACTCTTGATTTCAGCTCAGGTCATGATCTCGCGGTTTGTGGGTTCAGGCTCCACCTCCGGCTCAGCGCTGACCTCCTGGAGCCTGCTTTGGATTCTCTGTCTCCCTCTTTCTCTGCCCCTTGCCCACGTGCTCTCTCTCAAAAATGAATAAACATTTTTTAAAAAAGTAAGCTTCAAAGCATAGTGAGAAGAATACATGCATATTTTTAGGGGATTGCGGAAAGGAGTATAGCTTCTAATCTCGTCTGTTTATGAAGTAATCAAAGTTATCTTTTTGATGTCAGTTGTGTTAGAATTGTAAAGTATTGCAAATATGAGGAAAAGGGTTTGTATATTCAAGAGAAATGAAGGGGCTGGTTCTGGAATGCCAAATAGTCCTGCACTTTTAGTGGTTCCTAACCAATGCACCCACTTTGTTTTTGAATCTGTAATTCGGTTTCTTTATATCAAACTCTAATTTCCAGAATGATGAAAACAACCTTGATGATGCTTTCTCTCAGCTCTCAGCATTAGGATACAGAACATGCCTCCAAATTTTCTGTTACTGCACGCTCATTTGGTAATTCAATAGTCTTTCAAACTATCCTGAAAGTTGAAAGAGTTCAGCAATGCTAGTCTAACATGATATTTTACCCATTTAGAGTTATATTGGATAAATCATTTAAAGTTTCATTTGGGCCCCACACCGGAATTGTAGATGCTACAAAAGTGTAATGACAGGATCACTGATGCAAGCGTTTCTAAATCGCTTTGTTAGTCGTTACTTTTAAATAATCAGTCAAGGGGCGCCTGGGTGGCACAGTCGGTTAAGCGTCCGACTTCAGCCAGGTCACGATCTCGCGGTCCGTGAGTTCGAGCCCCGCATCAGGCTCTGGGCTGATGGCTCAGAGCCTGGAGCCTGTTTCCGATTCTGTGTCTCCCTCTCTCTCTCTCTGCCCCTCCCCCGCTCATGCTCTGTCTCTCTCTGTCCCAAAAATAAAAAAAAATAATAATAATAATAATAAATAGTCAATAACTGAAACAAATTTTAAATTTTGTAAACATGAAGAAGTCAATGTATTCTTAAGGGAATTGATTACCACTTACTGAATTTCTGCTATATAATGTAAATAAAAATCATACTAAGGAAAGTACTCCAATTTTATTACCTTTAGGGTCTTTGCTCTAAATTAATTAATAATTACAAACCCCAGAGATGAAATGAAAGGACTCAAAGGTTTTTACTTAATTGGCTGATTTGTCCTGAAAATTTTCTGTTCTTTCTGAACATATGTTTTTCTGTTGCTAAGAGAACGGATCCATAAACAGAGATTGGATCAAGTCAGCTGAATATATTTATATAAGATATTTTCAAATTACCTAAGTGTTTTAACCACTTACTTGATGATGTGGATGTGTATGTTTGGAATCTATTATAATGCCAGTAACTGTGGTATAATAATTACAAGAATCAAAACAAAACAAAATAAGAATTGATCGACTCAATTTGGTGGTGACCTAATTGAACAGCATTTCTAATATCTTCATTAATCAAGCAAAAATCATTTCAAGAAAATAAAACTAAATAAAAGATTTTGAGATCACCTTAGTTATTATCATAAACGTCCATAAATCCCAAACCTTCCCTTTTAAAAGCACAGAAGTGTAAGTCTTGGTTCAAGTTTGAATATGCTGTTAATATTCAATATCTAATAACAATACAAGACATAGGGAGCAGGAAATTCATAACTTTCAGTTTAATTAACTAGAAGTTGCTGGAATCACTACTTTAATTAAGAAATCCAGATGGCTCCAGATTTCAGGCATAAAATGTGCTACCACCTTGAGAGGTGTCATCTTGGGCAAGTTTCCTCTTTTAAAATCATCACAGATGTTCTCTAACAGAGAAAAATACTCATAGAACATAACCAGTGACTTATGGGAAATTCAGTTTTTGAGAGGACATTCTATTAAGCTCCAGAGCCCAGAACTTATTATTAAGTTCCAGAGCACAGCCTTAATATTATTATCTGGCATATGGTTTAATTCTTCAGAAACAATGATTTCTGGTTACCCAAACATCTCAGTTTATTGATCTCTTTTTTTCAAGTGCATTACAACACTGCAGTCTTATTCTCTCGAAATAGTAACAATATCCCTGCAAGGACAGTGATCCATTTTCTCCTCACAATGTTTTGGAATGTGAAATTTGTTGATTATATTTTTCCAGGATTTATGTTGGATACTAAATGGAAAAAAAAATGGCATCAGTCTTTCAGAATGAAACCTGCAGACCCTAATATGAACTGATGTCCAAAACCTACAAACCAAATTATAAAACATCCAGAGGAACCCCCCCTGCCGTTCCTTCCCCCTGCCCCTGCAAAATGATCTCTAGCTTTCTAGCTGCTGGTATACTGTTGTCATTGTTGTTTTGACAGTTTTGTTTTGTCTTGGCTATAACCATCAGTGATAATTCTCTGAGTGTCAGAAGTGTCCCCAAGTTATCAGGAAGACAACAGCACTTTAAAAACCAAACTCTTGCCTTTGCTTTTTCTCCATCTAATTTTTAGCTTCTGAATTTCTTGGGTTTGTCTTCTCTTTTGCCTCAACATTTATCCCTTAGACATGGCAACAGAGCTATTTCCCTGGTTTCCTCCCCAGTGCTCTGCAGGACCCAGTGTGCACTCCTCAGTGCTTCTGTCTTCAAGCTGCATCCCTTTCCGCTGGAGACCCCACCCCAGCATTGGCCAATGCAGCCTGCACCTTTTCATGGGGGATGGACAGACCTCAGAGGGGTTCTGAAGACTTTTCCTATTCTTGGCATTTGAGTATTCTTGATTATTATTATATTTCCCCATCATAAAAGATGAATTGAACAGTCTTTTTTCCTTATCTAACTTCTTACACATTCGAATTATGATAGCTCATTTGGAAATGTTTTCTAAATAGTGTCCTTATAGGTTAAAAACTTAACTTAATTTTCAAGATCAAAAAGCTCCTTATAAAGACACTTACATATATCAAGTTATTTGAAATGATTTAAGTAGATATAAAAATATCAACAAGAAAAATGGCATCCAGTGATAATGGACACTATGTTGTAGATAGTGGAAGTTTTAACACAACACAGTAGGATGAGGAATGAAAGGATCAATTTATTATACTTTAGGGCATTCAGGTGCTAGTTCTTCTGCTGCCAAATGGCTATAAAACATTGAACAAATTATTTTATCATCTTGGACGTTAATTTCTATCATTTTTAACATGAGGAATTGAACTAAGCTACTTCTAAAGCTTTCTCTTTAGTTTTAACATTCTATAATTCTCAGAAACACTGTCTTATAGTCATAAATATGTATTAGTGTGATCCTCATGATAATGCGAACTAATTGCATCGGGTTCTAATATACCAAGAAGCACCTGTTGTTGGCTAAAGTTAGGTCAAAGAGATTGGTTTCTAAAACTACAGATGAACAACCATAGGAAATAAGCAATAAACATTCATTGGCAAATTTATTGATATCTTAATATGTTTGCATACTAAAAATATAAGAAAATCCAGAGCATGATGAATCAGAAAACTTCAGGGACTCCAGTCCAACCTGTGTCCTTTTCTTTATTTGTATCTGTTCATTCCATGCCCTTGAACCAACCGGGTCTCTGATACACCTATGAATTTTTAGCCGATTAAACTCCAGATGCAAAAAAAAGAGGATAAAATCAATCACATCATTATTGAAATATTAGTCACATATTCAAACCTGAGATATCAGCTTAATGTATTCCTTCTTTAAAAGGCTTTCGAATTGTAAAGGTGTCAAATATAACCTATGATCCAGGAATTCTACTCCTCCTTATATACTATGAAGAAATAGGTATCTTATATAATAGAACTCACATATGAAAATGTTCAGGGAGCTATTATAACAGCTGGAAATCAGAAACAACTTTGTAGGAAGCAATGAACAGATGAAATGATAGTTGCAATATAGTCACACAAAGGAATACTAAGCAGAGGTGAAATAAATGGAGTAAAGCACACATGGGGGCTTCTGGTTGACTCAATTGGTAGTGCATGCGACTCTTGATCTTGGGGTCATGAGTTTGAACCTTTGAGCCCCATGTTGGGTGTAGAGACTATATATATATAATGTGTGTGTGACTTCCTTGCTTTTTCATTATATATTTGATTATAGACTAGAGAGAGAGACAGAGAAACATGATGATACAGAGATAAGGGAAAGAGGGATGGATAGATAGAAGATAGATAGATAGAGAAGTAAAACTATGAAGAAATGTGAAGTGTTTCCTCTGCAGAAAGGGCAAGGGATTGGAAACCAACACAGTTTTCGTATACACACATCCTCAAATTGTTTTCTTTCTTTATGGTGGATAGTGAACCCATGGTGGTGTATACTTACATTTTCTTGTTTTCTTGTTTAAATGTTCTCAGTATATATATAAATTACCCAAAATCTTTAAAAAATTATATTTTAAGCAATTCCCATGAAGGAGCTGAGGTAAGGAAGGTGCTTCTGAATTTATATCAATCTTCAAGGTTGATATTAAACAAATGTACTGCTGCTATTCTTTGAAATGTATTAACTGATATTTTTCCTATAAAACACATAGCACTTTTAGTTGAAAAATATAAGATGGCAATAGAGACATCATTGATGTAAATTTATTAGTATTCAACATTACTAAAACCATTAAAATACATTGTTACATATTGATTTTTTTCAGGATTTTCCCCCATATCATCAATTGTATAGATAATGTTTCTTACTGATATGCAATAAGATTTTAATTCATACAAAATGATAATTATAGTATATCCTGAGTTTGTATTTTTTTATTGAACTTGAGAATTTACCTAGCTCTGTGCCTTGGATTTAATATCACTATATTTAATGAGTGAATTTCTGTATCTTTACTGATGTGCCTCTATATTCTCAAAGTATGGAATAAATAGAACATGTAGCGCAATCCTAAATACTTATGGATTGATTATAAATTTTGTGTTTTATGCTCTAATCAAATAAGATCTGATACAAGCTAAATCACATAACATTTTTTTAAATGTAATTTGTGTTAGGAAGAAAGAAAACTGGAATTTAAATAATAAATGTAACTTTCATAACATATCAAAAGGAAAAGTTCAGACCTTATTAGAGAGCAACAATTCAAACTTTAAATCATAGGCAGCACGAACTAAGCATGAATAGGTTACGATATTTCTTTATCTTACAATGATAAAAAACAAATATCTTTGGAATGAAATACAGAGGAAGGCTTTCCTTGTTACACCATTCTATTTTCCTTTCCCTTGTTTTCTAGGCATGATCACAAGAATCACAAAATGAATTTCAACAGACATCAAAACAGTATTAGCCTGTCAAATAATGCTTGAAGGAAACTTGCTTTGGCAACAATCTTATAGAAAAAAGGTTTGAGGTTTTCAATGAACTTAAGATTGGTCTGAACAGAGGCGCCTGGGTGGCTCAGTCGGTTAAGCGTCCGACTTCGGCTCAGGTCATGATCTCGCGGTCAGTGAGTTCGAGCCCCGCGTTGGGCCCTGTGCTGACAGCCTGGAGCCTGTTTCAGATTCTGTGTCTCCCTCTCTCTGACCCTCCCCCATTCATGCTCTGTCTCTCTCTCTGTCTCAAAAATAATAAACGTTAAAAAAAAATTAAAAAAAAAAAAGATTTGTCTGAACAAATAATAGCATCATGTGATCGCTTTTAAATGGCCAGCATTATCCTCAATTGCATTAAGAACTCTAGAGCATCACATTAATTAAATTTGTCTGTTTGGTAGCAGGGGTAATGTATTAAGAGAAAGCTGGAAAACTAGACTATATTCCCAAATTCAGAGGACGGTGTTCATGACAATGAGGCAATCTAGTCATTATAGTAGGGAACACACATAGAAAATAAGTAAAACTTAAAGAGTTTGTGATGTCTAACTTAGAAAAGACTTGAGGTAATTATACCAACTATCTGCTAATATTTGAATGACTGCCAGGGTATTTATCCAATCTTGCTTCACAAATAGGTACCTCAAAATTGAGTGGAATAGCTTACAGCTCACAGTATGTGTGGTAAATTCCATTTTTGTTCCAATTCTTCATTCCTCAGTATAGAACACTCTTTGTCATGTGATCTAACAATTCCTATCACCAGAGGCAGAATCTTTTTCCCTGATCCATTAATTTTGATATTGTTTGGAAAATGGAATTGGGGTAACTATGACAATGAGCCAGTTGAGAGCCTGGACCTTAAGTGGCATTGCATGTTTCTGTTCACTACTTTTGCTCTGCTGTTGCTATGAGAAGTTGCCCACTGATCCAAGGAGGATGGAACCTGGGCATTCTAGACCCAACCTGAGAACTTGGAGCCAAACGCAGTGTGGTTCAGAATAGTGTCCAAGTTGACCAGCTCTAACAGCTTTTAGATTAATGTTTATCTTTAATGAAGTTTTTCTGAACTATTCCTTTTGCTTGGTCTACATAGTCACTTTGACTAATATAATGGTCACATACTGTCTAGTATAATGGGCTATTTAGGCATTATCATTTTAAATAATGGGCGATTGATTTTATAATTGCATTCTCAGCCTATTTATTATATAGTATTTATAAAGACACAGCCAAACTCTTCCCTTGAGCTACACAATATTTTGATTCCTTTGCCAGCTAAATTAGTGGCCCTTACTTCTTCTTAACCTTCGTCCATTTCCAATGTGTCTCCAGTGCTTATGATATTATTATCAATTGGCTACCATCAAAACCTATTGATGATTGAATGATTATAATGACTATAATAATGATTGAATTATAGAGCAAATTCAATAATTTGAATAGAATTGATTCAAATTTAGGGTTAGATTGTTATAGATGCTTGGATTCAGAACTTTACTTATCTATTTTTGTTGTTATTTATGTTGATTGACAGTACCTTGCCTAATTGCAACTAACTTGAACTAAATCCTGATAAAACAGAGTTCAGTGTTTTGGATTAGGAAATCACTGTACTCCATTTACAGAAGTTCTGGCTTGCTAGAAAACAATCCATTGTAAAAATGTCAAAACATTTCCAAGGATTAACAGCAACAACAAAAAGCATGCACCCATTTTCAACATTTCTTTTTCTGGCCATGTTGACATTTAGTTTATGTATGTGAAGTATGTTGATTTTAATAAGGCTACCCCATGTTATTTATTTCAATGAGCTAAGCTTGCACTGTCACCATGAATGATTTTTTATAAGATTAATAATTGAGTGATAATATTTTTATGTAAATCAGTACACTAAATGCTTAAGAAAAAATATGTCATTTGATATTCACAAAACTTATAAGAAAAACAATAATATTAATCTTTTTATGATTAGGAGAAAAGTTTAGAGAAATTAGATAACTTATCCCAGGTAATACAAGCTATAGGTGTTGACCAGTTAGTATTTTAAAAGCAGTTATCACCTGTTTCTTAACCAATGTTGTCCTATACCTACTCATAATACAAGCTTTGGCAGTTTAGAACAATGTGGGGAAAGAGCATTTGTCAATTGCATCCACTGGAGTGGTGCCTAAGGGTGACCTTCACATAGTATATAAAGTATATGGTGCCTCCTGGAGTTTTCTTGCGCAAAAAGGTGGAGCTGCCTAACCTTGGCAATTTCCACCAGATTATATTCTTACCTATTTAGAAGTGATGTTCATTCAATTAGTGCATATCTAACTCATTAAATGCATCAAAATATTTCTATTAGAACAGAATAAATAATATCAGGAACTATGACCCTACTGTTATGTTTATCTTCTTTCTATGCTATTTATAAGAAGTAAACACTAAGCATTCTTAGCCGGTGGTTTCTATCCCACAACATGAAGAAGAAAGAAATAGGGTCTATGCCCAAACAAAGAAAACTCTTGTGGACACAATTTGGATAGAGTCTTTCACATGTAATTGCAGACAACTTAAATGTCTGTAATTTTTCACTAGAAGAAAAAAGAGAGAGAAATAAAAAAAAAAATAAAAATGGTCACAATAGGAAGGTGTAAACTTTTATTGAACTGTCTCCCTGGAAACCTGATCTAAGGCAGAAACATATATGGGATTCACAGGAAGACAGCATTTAGATCCACTTTGTGGGATACCCCATGAAAGGCAAGAGCCAAGAAGAAGGCAATTTAGTAATCCCTAAGTAGAAGGCACAGTGGTGATCTTAGAGATATTTATAGAAGGAAAAGAAGAATCACCACATAAAACCCTGTTCCTTCATCACAAATAAAGATACCACATGGAGCTGCATTTTTTTTCCTCTAATAACTGAGATTTCATGTGAGACTAGCCTGCCCAAAAGCCAGGGGACAGACAGGCATAGTTTTAGTTCTTCATTACTCACCTACTCACCTACTCTTATTACCACTTTCAACCTTACCAGGACCTTTTTGCTGCCTGGTGAGACACCTCTTCTCAGGACTCTTCTTTTCCTCCTACCTCCCATTCAATCCCCTTTTGTGACTTATTTTCTTTTTAATTCTTTAACTTTAACATCATGGTTTTGGTTTTTAATAAATGCTCCCTCATGGTTGAGGTGAGAGGAGAGGTGCCATACCAAATCCCTGAGACTGAAACTTCACTTCAGGACAAGGCCATTTGGTAGCAATCGCAGAAGTCAAAATCATATTTGAAAAGTCCAAAAAGAATTCTGTGCTCAAGCCCATCAGACTCAACGGCAGTTTCAAATAAAAAATTTAAGAATTCAAGCTCTAATATTATATGAAAACAACCACCAGTTTCTCCCATGGAGAAGACTATGTAATCCTGAGCTATGTTTCACTGGAGGGCAGATCTGAGGCCAGTTTTGAAAGCCAAAGGGAGGTTGGAAAGTGTGATTAGAGGGAAGGTGATCTGGGAGACTGGAGGTATCCAGGCTCAGGGTGAGTAACCGGAAGAGATCTTTCTGCTTTAGGAAGCAAGTTGGTCTAGAGGACCTTAAGATACATGCCACGTATCTGTATGCAAACAATTAAATTTAAATTCATTTAATTAGGAAAGCATACATGCTTTTGGAAATTACTAAAAAAAAAAGTACTAGGGCACCTGTCTCAGTCAGTGGAGCATGTGACTCTTGATCTTGGGGTCATGAGTTCGAGCCCCACATTGGGTGTAGAGATTACTTAAATAAATAAATAGTTATTTAAAAGAAAGAAGTAGTTAGAAGAATGCTTGGAGACATGTCTTTTTGGTGTCCTAAAAACCTAAATTTTATTTGCCAATCAGACCTTCCAATGCTTTGCATCATGGTCTACATAATCACACAACAGATAGTCAAAGAAGGCATGAAGACAACACTCAGCCAACATGAGTGAGGTGGTGGCTCTTCAGACTGAGGACCAACAGAACACAAGACCTTGGCTCAATAAAAGAAGTCAGTAGGACAGATGGAGGTTCATGCCCAAAGGTGTGGCTAGTAATAAATAAATAACCAGCCATTTTGTTCGAATAGGGAGAAGTGTATGATCACTAAACACCCAGATCCTAAGAATATAGTCTTAGAAATTTTGGAAATATTGTAAAAGCTATAATCAACATGGATTTTGTGATCTGACTTCAATATTTTGGAATAAGATTAAAGCAACTAGGGGTCCAGGCCTGTAGTGTCACTAAAAACCTGGGGAAAAAAAAATGGATAAGTAACAAAGTTGTGACCTTTGATGCTCCATGGTATGTTGTGGGTCAAAGGATTTGCTGGAGGCTGGAGAAGCAGAGCTCTGCCTTGATTGACCATGACATCTGGAAGTTTCTTATTTAAACATGCCCTCAAATGGCTTCCTCTCCTACATTGTACTTTGGACTTCTTTTTCTTTTCTCAGTTGCAGCAAAAGTAAATACTGCAGTAAAAGTCCACATGATCATTCCCCAAATGATAAGAACAAAGAAATCTATTTTCATTTTACAGTGTTGTCTAAGCACTTGCAGTCTCTGAGGGGGAAACAAACCAGCCAACAAAAAGCACCATTCTTTATTTATGGCATTTTGCTATTGAGATGTTAGGAGTCTTGCTTCCTTTTCCCTCAACACTCCCTGTATTGTCTCAGTCCATCAATTTGTTCTTGGTCTTTTGAAGCTAAACTCTAATTTAACTCGAATAGTCATAGAGTACCTGTTTTACTTTTCTTTCTCTACTAGTCTATTACCTGTCTGCATGGTGGTTTTAAATGCAAAGAGCTGGACCAGGGGAATGGATGTCCTTTCCATATCTAGCAGTTTGAGCTTCAAGGGAAGCCTATCATTGGAGCATAAGGTCGTTCACAAAAGGTCCCCTACTTTTCATGTTTGCCCAAAATAAAGGAAACTGAACTGAAATATTAAACTTATAAGGTACATTCATGCAACTATTAAATCATGAAAAAAATACTTAACTGTATGAAATAGACACTTAAGAAGTCACAGGTTAATCTCAAAAAGATTAAAACCCATTGGGTATCCAAATGTGTTCTCAGAACATAATCTTCATGTTGCCTCCAGGATAAATGCTGACCCTCATACATGTGACCAAAACCACCACTTAAAAATGCTGAAAGATAAATAGAAAGGAAAACACACACACATACACACGTTTCTCTAAAGTTAAGTTCTTAGCATAATCTTATTTTCTGGTATATTCCCTCATGATTTTCCTCAGAACATTTTAGAACATCTTTCCCAGACTTAGTAACGACCTGTTAATGAACTGACACATACTGTACTTATGTAAATTATGGAGTTGCTGAACCTGGACTTGAAGTTTGGTATGTTTCAAGGATATGAAATCAATCATTCTGATATTAATAACTGTCACCCATCTGCCCTTCACATCCATGCTATTTCATAGTCTCTCCTTGGTGAGTTTCAGAGGTGACTTTGGAAGCCTGGACATTCCTAGACTTGATTAAACAATTTTCTCTCTGCACTGGTTTCTGAGCTCAAACAGTTTTCTCTAGGGCACATATTCATGGTGAAAATGCCCAAGGTGTACAGATCATTGTGGTTAGTGGTTAGGGAAGGAGGGACTGTTCCTGAATAGGCTAGAGCTTCTGAAAATAAAGATGATAGCAGTGCAACTTACCAGGGAGAAGACATGAGTTACAGAATTTGAAAAGCAGAATCCTACAAGGAGGGCCTAATGTTCCAGATGTCAGCTCAGACTAGTCAACCACTCAACAAATATTCCATGAGCACCCACGATTGATGTACCCAAGTCATGGGGCAAACTGTGTGTGAATTTGCCCCAGCCCCTATTCTAGAGAAAGTCCAAAAGATGAAAATTAGTCTTTCTTGAAATGTCCCTTTTAAAATTAATGTGATATGCAAAGTCAAAAATATTTTCTCTCTGTCCTGCATTAATCACACCATTTTAATAATAATTAAGAAACTAAGACTAGAAATAGTGTGAAGAATGACTTCTATGCTAAAAGATTAAAAAATTAGGCTGACAGTGAGGAAAAGAGTTTATAGGGTGACATATTTATTTTCCTGAAGTGGTGCCTAAAAAAATTTACCAGGGAGCCTCAATTAGCTGAAATAAACTCAAAATCTAGGTTATATTACAATCTTGTATTGTTCAGTCTGTCTGATCCATCCATAACTCACCACATGATGGCCTATAAGGGCAGCCAAAAGCGTTCCAGAACTTGTTAAAACCTGACTTAGCCATCTCAATCCTTCAATTCCTCACAGACCCTTTTGCCTCTTTCCTTCTCTCCCTCCCTCCCCCCTCTCTCTCTCTCCCTCTGTCTCTCTCTGTCTCTCTCATTCCCTCTCTCTCCCTCCAATTTTTTCTCCCTCTCTCTCCCTCCATCTTTACCTTCCCCCTTCTCTCTTTCTCTCTCTCTCTCACCCTCTCTCCCTCTCTTCCTCTCTCCTCTTCTTTCTACCCTTTCAGAATTTCATGTGGATAATATTTTTAATTCATTTTTTGACTGGACAACACAAGGGCTGATAAATAGAGATTGGGAGACAAAGTAAAAGTGGGACAGTGGAACCTACCAAGAAATAGTAAAAAGGAATACCTTTAAAAAGTTTTCCCACCAATCAACAATGGGGCTACTCTCTACAGTCCCCAGGTCTAACCTACTTCTGCCCATCCCTCTGGGTTTACTTCCCCAGTCTTTAAAACCAGGCTTCTTGATCACTACTAGAGTTTATACTCACTAGTTATCACTATACATAATTTCATTCTCTTTATAACACTTTGAAGGAAGGAAACATTTAGGAATTTTATGGGAAACTTACTCATTTGAGGATAGACTATTTGCCTGTGAAAGTGAAGAATGCTCCTGGTGCCCAGAGAGCACAGTAGCTTCCAGACCAGGAGAAATGTGGTGTGACGTGTTACACGTTCACGAGAGCCAGCGAAGGGCCCACGGTTATGGGCTTTCCAGCCTTTGCTACCCTGATTTTCTCCCCATAAATAACCACAAATCAGAAGCCACAAACCATGAAGGAAGGTGAGGTTTCTATGTGAAAGATGGTAGTCAAAGTAAGAGCCAGTTGGCTGATAAAATACTCAGGAAAGAAGACAAAGGTGATGTTCCTTTTTATTTTTAAATTTTTTTTAATGTTTACTCATTTTTGACAGAGAGAAAGAGACACAGCGTGAGCAGGGGAGGGGCCAGGAAAGAAAGAGACACAGAATCCCAAGCCGGCTCCAGGCTCTGAACTGTCAGCACAGAGCCCAAAGCAGGGCTTCAACTCATGAACTGCAAGATCATGGCTTCAGCTGAAGTCGGCGCTTAACCAACTGAGACACCCAGGCACCTGAAAGGTGACATTCTTTAATTATGAAAGTGCTGATTCTAGCATCCAAAATACAGGCATACCTCGTAGATACCACCAGCTCAGTTCCAGACCACCCCAATAAAGCAAACAAGGTGAACCAGATGAATTTTTTCACGTGTTACATTACATGCTCGTGATGGTTATATTTACACTATACGATAGTCTATTAAGTGTGCAATAGCATTATGTCTTAAAAAAATATATAACTTCATTAGAAATACTTTACTGCTAAAACATGCTAATCACCATTTGAGCTTTCAGTGAGTCATAATCTTTTTGCTGGTGGAAGGTCCGGCCTCGATCCTGATGGCTGCTGACTGAGTGGTGGTTGCTGAAGGCTGGGATGGCTGTGGCAATTTTTTATAATAAGACAACAGTGACATTTATCACATTGATTGACTCTTTCCCTCAAAAACCATTTCTGTATAGCATGTGGTGCTGTAGTATTTTACCCACAGTCGAACTTCATGAAGTCAATCCTGTCAAACCTTGCCAGTGCTTTATCACCTAAATTCATGTAATATTCTAAGTCCTTTGTTGTCTTTCAACAATCTTCCCAGCATCGTCACCTTGAGTAGTTTCCATCTCAAGAAACCACTTTCTTCGCTCATCTGTACGAAGCAACCCCTCACCCGTTCAGGTTTTATCATGAGGGTGCAGCAAATCAGCCCCCCTTCAGGCTCCATGTCTTATATGTGCTATTTCCACCACATCCGCAGTCCAACCGCACACACATTCATCTTTAAGTTCGCCATCTTACATAGTACAGTTCACAGTGCCCCCCAAATAATTAGGATAGCAACATCAAAGATCACTGACCACAGGTCACCATAACAAATGTGATAATAATGAAAGAGGTTGAAGTATTGTGAGAATAACCAAAACATGACACAGAAACACAAGCTGAGCAAACATTGTCGGACAAATGGCACCCACAGGCTTGCCACACTTTCAAGTTGTTAAAAAAAAAAAAAAAGCAATAGCTACAGAGGGTGATAAAGTGAAGCACGATAAAACAAGGCATGTGTGTACATGTTTGAATGCTTGCTCTATTGTTTACTAGCTGTAGTACACTGGGCAAATCACTTAATATTTTTATGCCTCAATTTCCTAATCTGTGAAATGGGATTAATGGGGCCAAGTTTATTCCTGTGTTGTAAAGACTAAATAATAAAAAAAAAAAAATGCCTGAAACTTCAGCATATAGTCAGGTCTATACCAATGCTACCCATTTTTATTTTCCCATGTGAAGCTATTAAACATGAACATGCATTGAAAGGTTCTGAGTGTATCATTTTATTTCAGCTCAATAAAATGGTTTATGCTCATAATAAAGGCCTGGGTACAAAGAGCATATTGAACAGTGGTTTGTACCCCTTGCTTAATATACTAGGACAGATGTGATTACTTTAGAAACTATTTTAGAAATAGCTTCTCAAACTAGAAGCACTAAGAGCACTTTTGTCATTCATGAGATCTATTGACTTCTTTTACAAAAAAACACAAACAGAAAACATAGAAAGCATAACTCACTACCTAAGGTTGCTAGAATTAGCAGTGTTACATATGACATAGAGGAAGAAATATTATCACTCAAAAATCACTGAAACAATGTGCTTATATTTTGACTGGATATGTTGAGATAGCTGTGAGGAACAATGATCCTCAGTAAGAGTGAGCATAGGTGCAAACTGTCTGTTGTTGATGTCTTCAAGAACTTATTGGCAACCAATTAAACATGTGTTTGGCACCTACTGTGAACTAGACTCTGTGTGAGGTGTTAGGGGTACAAAGATAAATAATACGTATGTTCTGCATTTAAGGAACCATCAAACTGGTAGGAAAGGAAAGAAAAGTTATAATACTTTTCTTATATATAAAAAGTTATAATACAATGTAATAATCGCAACATGAGATTTATACTAAGCACTCCTGTGAAGCAAAGAGTAAATAATTCTTTCCATGGATGCAGGTAAACCCTGATAAGAGGATGTACTGGATTGAATAGTTCCCCTCCAAAGTCATGTCTACCCAAACCTTACTGCAGATGTAAGTTAAGGTTTATTGTATTTGGTTTTTTTTGTTTGTTTTTTTTTAATTTTTTTTTTCAACGTTTATTTATTTTT
Source organism: Leopardus geoffroyi (assembly GCF_018350155.1). NCBI lineage: Eukaryota > Metazoa > Chordata > Mammalia > Carnivora > Felidae > Leopardus > Leopardus geoffroyi. The sequence continues at coordinate 121,371,364 of NC_059328.1, read as the reverse complement.
GGGACAGAGAGAGACAGAGCATGAATGGGGGAGGGTCAGAGAGAGAGGGAGACACAGAATCGGAAACAGGCTCCAGGCTCTGAGCCATCAGCCCAGAGCCCGACGCGGGGCTCGAACTCACGGACCGCGAGATCGTGACCTGGCTGAAGTCGGACGCTTAACCGACTGCGCCACCCAGGCGCCCCGAGGTTTATTGTATTTGAGTGAGCCTAAATCTAATCGCTGGTGGCCTTATAAGAAGAAATTGAGGGGTGCCGGGGTAGCTCAGTTGGTTAAGTATCTGACTCTTGATTTCAGCCTCAGATCATGAAATCATCGTCACAAGATTGAGCCTCCGATCAGGCTCAGCATGTAGCTCAGAGCCTGCTTGGAATTCTTCTCTCTCTGCAACTCTACTGCTCATGGTCTCTGTCTCTGTCTGTCTCTCTCTCTCTCTCACAAAGTAAATAAACTTACAAAAGAAGAAGAAACTGAAACACGGCAGCACAGAGCCACACACAGAGAAGAGACCGTGTGAAGACAGAGGCAGAGATTGGCACTATACTGCTACAAGCCAAGGAACACAAAAAGACACCAAAACCTGGGAGAAACGAGGAAGGATTCTCCCCTAGAACTTCGGAGGAAGGCCCTGCCAAAACCTTGATTTTACACTTGTAGTGTCTGAAACTATGAGAAATGAATGTGTGTTTTAGGTCAGGCAGCTTGTGATGACTGATTACAGAATCCACAGGTATCTAACACAGAGGCTCTTGAAAGGATTTGAGCTGTGTCTTGTGAACACTATATAACACTTTGTCATATGAATAAGGGGAGGCAGGTCATTGAAGGAAAGGAAATAGGATGTGGGAAGCATGGAGGTAAGAGCAACATGGCCCATAAGGAACGGCAGTGCCTTGGCAAAGGTCAAACCCAGAGTTCGTGGATGTGGGGATGGTAGGGATATCTGCTTCACAGTGATCTTTACAAGCAGTTAGACTGCCTTGAGATTTGCTTCAAAGTGCAAATGAAAGACCAGTCAAGAGTAAGAACTATCTCCTGTTTTGTCCAACTGTCCAGACAGCTTTCCAGCATTAACCAAGTTGATTCCCTAATACTGGTATTCTTTGTGTTGTTGTTGTTGTTGTTGTTGTTTTCTGTTTCTGTTTTTTGCTTGAATTGCCCCCACGGGTATCCAATATCTTGGATCCCCACTCAGAACTTAAATGACTCTGGGGCCTCCCTTCAAGATATCCTTTTCCGGTTTACTGCCTTTTCCACTAGATTCTCAGCTAGTACACACATATTCCCGTGTGCAATTCAGAGATTGTTGAAGTTCCATTTTCTAGTTCTACATAAATCCTACCAGCTAGGTCAAGTCCATACTAAAGGGCTACAAAGTAAGGTGAAAAAGAGAGCTGTACATGTATGGAAATACAGGATAGATGCCTTGTATTTTGAAACATCAAGTGTCCATCATTTTCATCCAGGAAGTGGTTTAAACCAAGCTAAATAACATTGAATTATGTAATCTAGCAAGCTGAAGACACAGAACTCCTTTAGGGGCTAAGGAAAAAGAAGTGAAAGTCAGCTCCATTTTCCATTCCCATAATGCCCTAATGCTCTTTCCCTTCTTGGATAAGATTCGATGGGGAAAGAAAAAGTAAACCTCAAGGAATCTTATAAGTGAGGAATGAATAACAGTGAGAGTTCTGCATTTGGGTTATAAAATCTGTAAATATGTTCTCTTGATTTATAGTCTGGGAAATTTTTGAGACTCTGTAATTTGTAGCATGAGAAAAGACCCAGTCCCGAGGAATTCTGTATCTTTATGGGGGCAGATCCTGAGTTTTCCCCACATTGGATCCTGTGCCTTTGGCAGAAGGGTTTTTATGGAGATCACTATGAGGTTAGCTCAGGTAAGCTCATCACCTACTGAGTTCATGGTACAGCTTCATGTTCAGGAGTACCTGACTCAAAACATTCGGGAGAGAAAAAATAAACAACTACCAAGCAAGCCTCCAAATGCTGCTTCATATATTCCTCCTCAAAGTTCCACCTGGCACTATTCTGACTTCTTTGAAAGCTTGATGGAATTTGGCAAGCTTGTACTTTCTTCGGGTATGTATATTAAAGAGAGAGGGAGACAGAGACAGAGAGAATTTGGAAGTGAAAGAAGTAGCAGAACTATTTTTTTGTCTCCAAGCAAAATATGAAGTTATTATCGAGAATGAAATTATGGGCAGCTGGTAATTATCCTATCATTGGCAAGGTCCAATAGCTACTTAGCCCGTTGTTATTCCAGAAACTAAAACAAACCAAGTTGAAGGATACCTTGTCACAAAGTTCACAAGTTTGCTTTTTGTTTACTTTTTATTACTATAATCATACCTGTCAGGAATACTTTTTCTCTTACGTACTCCTTGAAGGATGGCAGTTAAAAAGGAACAGATTAAGAACAACTTTATTTGATGGTCAATTCCATCTTGCTATTTAATCATCTAGAGTGCCTGCAAGCATTTTAATAATAATTAAGCCTCAAGGTTTGTTCATCTCAGTTAGTTTATTATCATTACAGGTAAATGAAACATAAAAATCATTCTTTCCAACAATATTCCTACTCTCTGGGCCTGTGCTTTATACTTGACCACGTATTTGGAAATAACATAGTTTAGGTGTCAGTGGAGAGAGGAGCTGGGATACTCTATGAGTAATGTAATTCCAAATACCCCAGGATTTAATATGATGTTAGGCAAGACACAAAAACGTTGACTCAACACCCATTCCATGGAAGATTCCTTATTATAAAGAATGTATTCTTTATTATTATTATTCTTTATTATTGTCCAACTCTGGACAAGAATCTATCTAGACCCTTAAACATGTCTTAGAGTTATGCAGGATGCCCAAAGCAATCTTTCTTTTTTCTGTTTCTCTTCATCTCTTTCTCAAAAGCTGTCTCTCCATCTTTCCTCCTAACTTCATTATCTGTCAAAACTGACTTCATGACTAACGAGATAGGAAAGACTGAATTGCATTTTTTATATTTGCATATCATATTCACGCTATCGTATTTCACCAATGTGTGTGTATATGTGTTTGTGTGTGTGTGTGTGTGTGTGTGTGTATAGAGAGAGAGAGACATTGAAGAATTGATTGGCCCTAAGATTTAACATTTTATTTCTTTTCTTCCATTTAGAAACATACTGGGGGAAAAATAAAGTCCTTTAAGAAAATGTGTCCCTCCTACCCTCCTACCAAGCAACCAAACTCTTGTTTTATTTATTCATTTTTTTTTTTTTGCTCTTCTCTTATCACCACATAGTTATCATCCTTCCAACATTTTTTAAATGGGTATGTGATCTATGAATAATACGAACTGTCTGAAGTTGAAAAATCACATTATTCTGAACACTGCAGAATGATTGCTAGCAAATATTTCCCAGTATGTTGTCACTGAAATATCACATACTAGTTAGATGTTGTGTAATGCATATGCTGGGAGAGAACCTTATGTTCACAGGTTTTGAAAATATAATTTCTAACTTCAATAGAATAGAAAGGAGATACCTATTTTCAGAGTGTAAATTCATCCTGAAACACTGACAGAGTGACAGATATTAAAGTGGATCCTATATTCCAAAGTGACAGCCTAGGCTAACATGAAACTTTTAAAGTCAGGACAAATCACTAGGAGATACTGCCAATTTGCCTTCTTCTTTTATTATTACTATTTCTTTCAATATATTTTGCATGGGATTGCTTTTCTGCAGTTTTGACATGTTTAAACTCAAACTGCAATAAAATTATGTTCCAATTTGTAATTGGTGTTATTGCAGAGAGAAAATGACTCATTTTCTTTTCTGCTTTCAGAGACAGGTTGTTAAACAAATTAATTAAAATTCATGGCTACCAATTATTGACTTCCTTCAAATTTTCAGGTCTGGTCCACCATACTTGAGTACATTTTCTCTAATCTCAGAAAGTTGAATGGAGTAGGGTCTGATTCCATATTTTACAGATGAGGAACCTGTTCTCACAGGTACTATGAGTTCCTGGCCGTGGCCACATGGCTAGCAGGTAAGTGATGACACCAAAATTCTAACCCAAAATTCTACTTGCCACAAAAGCACATGATTTTTCTGCCATATTTTTCACTGTCAATCTCAGTCAGTGTAATAACAATTAATATGTGCATCTAAGATTATTATTGGGCCTTTAATTATACCGTCAAATTAAATGAGCCTACCATCAACGAGTTTAGCAATCAACATACTCACTATATGTTTAAAAAATTTTAAATGTGTTTATTTTTAAGTTTCCAAATACTAGTAGCCCTTATTAGCTATTATTCTGAAACTAATAATTCACATAGTGTCCTACAATATAAATTAACATCAATCCAATCATTCTAACACATTTCAAATTTGGATACTTTTTTTAACATCAAAAATATATGGAACCTGGGGCGCCTTGGCCACTCAAGCAGTTAAGTAAGTGTCGGACTTCAGCTAAGGTCGTGATCTCATGGTTCATGAGTTCGAGCCCCATGTCAGGCTCTGTGCTGACAGCTCAGAGCCTGGAGCCTGTTTCGAATTCTGTGTCTCCCTCTCTCTCTACCTCTCTCTTTCTCTCTCTCTCTCTCTCTCTCAAAAATAAATAAAGATTAAAACATTTTTTTTAAATATGTGGAACCCTACATTATAAATGAATATAATTTCTCATTCACCTTATATAACCAAAAATTACTCAGTTTCTTTCCCAGAGTAGTATTTTTGGGCAAATGTCTTCCATCACTTTTCTCAGGGATGTTCTAGTAATTACTCATTATCTCTCTGTAAAAAACTAATGTCTTTAATTAAAACTGTTTTTAAAATTTTCATATTAACTGGTACTTTATTTGCTTAGATAAATCTATTGTAATGTATAAAATTTGCCGTTTAAACTCTAGTGTTTTCTGGGGGGAGAGGGAGGGGTCCTTTAATTAAAGATTTTTAAGACGTGATTTTCAAGTGAGACGATATGTTTACAGACATTTAAATGTTTTTCTCCATTTGTCCTAGCACATTTACTAAATAAATATATATTAATATATATAACTAAAATATATACATACTTTTGGGTTTTTAAATTTTTTTTTAATGTTTATTCATTTTTGAGGGGGAAAGAGGATCTGAAGCATGCTCTGAACTAACAGCAGTGAGCTGGACGTGGGGCTCAAACCCACAAACCATGAGATTATGACCTGAGCCAAAGTTGGAGCCAAAGTTGGACCAAAGTTGGATGGTCATGAGATTATGACCTGAGCCAAAGACTGAGCCACCCAGGTGCCCCATACATATTTTTGAACTTAAGTTGGCCTATGTAAGTATATACTAATATATATTTATATGTAAAAATATATAGATATTTGAAAACTTGAACTGGCATCAAAATCTGTACAAAAATCAAGAAAATAGCAAAATCTGGAAGAATTCAGCTAATGGCCATGACAATAACATTAGATTGATAGAAAAACAATGACAAAAATGTAAACTCTTTTTGCATAACTTCCAATTTTTCTTATTCTTCTGTAGACCACAAACAACAGATATTCAGAACCTAGATCTGTGACCCACTGTGAAGCACTTCAGAAAGAATGTAAAATAGTATTTTACTAAAGCCACTACTCCTCCTACAGCATTATAAATAAATTCTAAATAGATATTTCCTTCAATGAACATGAAAAGATTATGGACAATTTCTCCACAAAGGGAAAGAATTTCTTCACACAGGAAAGATAATATGAAGAATTGTTTTAATTATCTCCTTAAAAGGTATTTGCAGGAGGATTCAGGAGAAAACATTAGAAAATATCATATTATACCCTGAAATAGAATCAAGAAGATATAGCTTCCATGAAATTAGTTCAAATAGACATGAAGAAGGGGAAATCATTGGAAAGGAACAAATTCCAAGACACAAAAGCAACAAAACTGAATTTTAAAAGAGATTGAAAAAGCTAAATTATATACACTATCCAAATAACTAAAGGACAAATTTAAAATTTTATGCAACCAATGAAATGACAAAAAGTTCAAAATATGAGGAAGAATATAATACATATAGAGAACAGGTATTAGAGTTCATACTAATGAGCAGTTAATACTAAGTATTTCTTATAAGAATTTTCAAAATAATAAATTTTCACAGAGTCTTAGATAAAACTAATAAAAGGATGGCTATCTAGTGATACTAAAGTAAAAATGTAAGATATTTTATATATAGTGACTCACTAGCCTATAGAAGAGAAAAATGAAGATGATCTTAACTGTGTCCATGATACATTACAAAGGAATATTAGCTGCAGATATTTGAAGGAAATGTGATATATTTTGAGTTAGGACTCCTTCAAACTTTAGTTATTACTGGAAGATGAACAAAATTTTATAAACCTAAACAAACCAAAATGCAATTCTTGAATAAAATTTTTGTATTAAATAAGAGAATAATTCGGAGTGCATTTAGTTAACAAAAGCAATAGTTAGAAAAGTTTTTAAATAGCCAAAAAGCAAAGAAATATAAAAAATATTTTAAAGTAATTGTTATGACCTAACTTAACTCAATAAAACTTATAAATTCACTTATTAAAAGGGCTTATTCAATAAGATAGACTTTTAAAGAAAAAGAGAGAGGGGGAAAGGAAAAGAAAAAGTCAAAGTCAATGTGCTTCTAAAAATATTTAAATGTGTTTAATGTGCATGGAGTGGGCATGGGGCAGAGGAGCAGATTACCTCTGCAGGCTAAGAATAGCAAGAAGACTTCCAGTCCCGGAAAAGTATTTTTCTGGTAAAATTCCACTGAAATTATATTAAAGGACTAAATGTATTTTTTAAGAAAATATTTAAAGGAGATGGATCCTGAGTATACAAGATTTTCAATAAACTTACAGCAGAACAAAAGAAGAGAGCAAAAGCCTTGTAAATGACATGGAAATAAAGCAGTAGCCTGATAAGGACCATAATCTTGGCAGAATCCCTGCAGGCCTGATGGAGGGTTGGAGTGAGAAGGGGTACAGTTTCATTCAAAGTTGGTCAGTATAATCATTGTGCCAACTGTTTGCCCACACTAACCTACACTGTCTCTGCTCACCTCATGCTCGATTCCTAAATACATTTTATTCTGGGTAAACCCCAAGGATTATTTTCCAAAAAGGCAGAAGCACTTACACTGAAGATAATTTGATAGTTTAGATGTATGACAATTATTATTCAACAGGTAGATCCTCAATCAAATTTTATACTAATAAAAGTATCTGATATGTAAAAAACTAAAAAAAAACATATTGCTCACTTATTAATAATAAATAATGCTCTTCAAAGAAGTTTTCAAGTCAACGCAGATTAAAACATAGTTAAAAATTGCCAAATCAAAGGAACTATTGTGTAAGAAAATGGTTGATGAGCACTGAAACCTCTGAATGATATATTTAATTTTAAATAATTGTTGTAATTAATCAGAGCAGCCTACCTGTGGGGTAGCCATGGGGAGCCCAAATTTTAGTGGCTTAATAGAATATAAATTTGTTTCTGGCTCACAAATGGTTGATTGCAAGTGACTGATGAGTGACCTTCACTCACTCAGAAGCCCTTGGCCTTTTGTGGGTTTCAACACTAAGAGAATAAAGAAAAATGAAGAATTTTAATCCTTTAGAAATTTGGGATAATTCTTACCATTATGGTCTTTGGTTTAGGATTTTTGTTAGTATATTTGACTGATTTGTTAGTGGATTTGACTAATTTTATTTAAAATAAGTAATTAAATGGGTTTCTTGATAATGTAGATAAAAATTTCTATATATTTTATTTGAAGTAAAAAGCTGGGCATAAAACTGCAGTGTGAACCAACACATATTACTGATGAGAATTAGTACATTATTATCATTTGCTTATATTATTTAATAAGTCTTAACATAACTCTCTTCCTGTTTTCAGCATTGATAATTAAAAAATAGATTTAAATAGCCAATAAATTTTTTAAAGTATTCATACTTTTCAAGACACTATAGAAAAAATCCATGTAAAATAGTACAAATGAGAGACAATAACAAAATAAAAACTGAAAATTTTTAGGAAGAATTAACATTAACATCAATTAATTAATTAATTAACATTAAAAAATGAATGCCTGGAATGCTAAAACCTAAAATGCATGAAACAATAAATTCAAAGAGAAACCCATCAAATAAACTCAAACTTCATTTTCTCTTAGAATTAATAAAAAAAACAAAAATAAAACTGGAACAATGATGGATAAATATCAAACATGGTGAGTCAAAGAAGCCTGAAAACAAAAACAATCATTTTGTCTGCTCCATTTACAATAAAACTCAAAAACAGTCACGATAGTGTTAGATGGTGTTAGAAGTCAAAATGACAGTAACATGTTGGAGGGCAGTCACTAGAGTGACCACCCAGGTGCTTCTGTCTCCAGGAAGTATTCTAGTGTTTTGTCTAGATACTGAGAAGGAAAGCCAGTAAGAGCAGATAAAGAAGCACACCAGATGTCAGAAACTGGATACTATCCCTTGCATGATTTTGGTTTCTGTAATCTTGCTTGCCTCTTGCATCAGCCAAGTATCTAGGTGGCACAAAGGATAGTGCCTCCCCACTTTTCCTTGAGCCCCTGAAATCCTGCCCACCTGTGCAGCCAATAGAAAGTTTCCAAGTGCCAGAAGCTAGCCAGGCATAAAAGAAAACCAGCACCAGGGCTTGGGGCTCAGCTTTTGGAGGTGACTTTGCTGGTCCAGCACCAGTGTGAGATAAACAGCCTTTTCTGATTCTGAGTGTGTGTTGCCTGTCTCTTCCTGTGTGCTGAGTATTTGCTGTAACAATACTTGGCTACATAGGTATGCATACTTCATTAATACTTATTGATAGTTATCAGTCTTATGATGGTAAAATCACTTGTATCTATGTGTGCTATATTTCCATAAAATATTTTATAAGCAAATATATTAGTTATATACACAAATCATAACGTATTCATGCAATACCATAAACATTATCAAAACTGTTTATGACCTAAGACTAAAACTACAAAATTTTGCTAAATAAAATGACAGGCTTGAATAATTCAGAAGACGGATATTCCCTGCCCATGGTGATTGGATCAAGTTCATCCAGCCAGTGTGAAAGACAGCATTTTCTTTCAGGGGATATAGGGACAAGACCTTCTAGTTGGTGTGTGATCAGATGGGAAGCCCTTTATCAACATTAGCGGAACAGAAAGGAGATTAAAACTGAGACAATGGCTGAGAAACAGGCCAGAACCCTGATCAAGTCATGTTAGTTCACGTTTCGTTTGTATCATTTCTGTCATATAAATTAATAAGCATCCTTACTGGAATGCTTCTCTCCCCCAATCTGTGTATGATAGCAATCGGGTAAAAAGAACACATGGTATAGGTGGTAGACTTAGTTCCTACCCATGCTGCCCTCAGGCATTTACATCCTGTCCCAAGTACTATGGACTGAATATTTATTTCCCCTCAAAATTCATACCTTGAAACCATACTGATGTGGTTTTGGAGTGGTGGCGGGGGGGGGGGGGGGTCCGGAGCTGACAGTCAAGAAAGAATTCTTGAGATGTCTTTGGTGCAAAAAGGTGATTTTATTAAAGCATGGGGACAGGACCCCTGGGCAGAAATTGATGCACTGGAATTGTGAAGAGTGGCTGATTATACACCTGGCAGTTGGAGTAGGTAAAGGCAAAAGGGACGTTTCCAAAAGGACTTTCCATATGCTAAAGAGGACTCAAAAGATACTGGAGGCTTGTTATTGTCAACCTAACTTTGTTTTCCATCTAGTAAGGTATTAACATTAAGATAACACAGTTGGGAGTTTATTGGAGGAAGGTTTTACTCTGCCTATCTCAAATATTTGTCAATGGGCTGCAAGTTATAAAGAAATTTAATTTCATTTACATTTTCATCTTGCCTTTGTTCCCCACACCACAATGGAGGAGAAAGTCATGTTAGGATTCCAGGAAATTGGGTCTATGGGTGTTGGAGAAGTGGATAAAGTACACCAAAGATGGCTGATTGGACTAAAACAAACTCTGGTCTCTAGCTTAGGGACACCTCCTCCAGGTTCTTCTTCCTTTGTTTGCTGCGCGCGAAATCCACACACACGCCCCAAATATGGAGGCTGATAATTATAAATTACCCTTCCGGCTCACATTTGGGACTCAGATCTTTGGAGAAACGGTCTCCTCTGAGCCTGCCGGTGTTAAATAAATCTCCAATCCACCAAGGTCTCCGAGTGCCGGTTGGTTTTTCTGCCAGCATTCCAGCCTGATTCCATAACATGGGTTTATGGAGGTTAGGCTATTGATAAGATTGCCTTTTTCTTGTCATTTACTAAGACATTTGTAAACTGATGGAGACTCATGTCCTGCATAACCGTGATCTCTAACAGTTAACCATTGGTTTTTTCCTTTCTTTTGTTCTTGGGCAGCCAGGAGTGCCTGAGGAATATCACACACATCCCACCTGGAGGGTGCGGTTTCCAGGGTTTCAGTTTGCTGTATGCTCCCTCATCACACACCACTCCCAATTCCTACCCTCTTCCCCCCAAGTGATGGTATTTGAAGGAGGAACCTTTGAGAGGTAATCAGGATTAGATAAGGTCCTGAGGGTGAAGCTTAAAATGGGTTTAGTCCCCTCACAAGAGTCATGAGATAGCTTGCTTCTTTTTCTGCTCTCTGCCAGACAGCAGGTCCTGCCTGAAATATGAATGACCTCCAAGATTGCTACACAAATGAATTAAATCTCCAAAATAAGTGATGGAGAAATAGTACTTGAGATCATGATTCCTATTTTGAAAGATCCTTTCCCAGGGCTCTATAATTCTTGGCCTCCATTCAGATTACAAACATGGGCTCAATCTTTAGTCAGTTTCTTTGTTTCACATAATAATAGCTTGAATACAACATTGTCTTCTTTGAAAAGAAGGATCTCCCTCTGGGCAGCTTAGAAACAATACTTGAAAGATAATGTTTGATCCTGAAACAATGGAGTTAAGGTTAAAACCAATAATTCCCTGACACCAATATTTAAATGTAGAGTGTAAATTGTCAGACCCTTCTTTTCATCCTTTTCAATAAGACTGAGCATGCAGGTGTTAGATTATTGAAGAAAATAAGCAGGGTTTTAAGGCACACAAAATAATCAGTTGAACTAACAAAAGAAAGCCATTTGGACTGGTGCTGTGACTATAAACAAATGATGAGAGTTATGTTTATTTAATGAAGTTAACTCACAGGGTTACAAAAAATAGAATCTCATAAGTATCCCAAGGCACTAACCTAACCTCAGTGGACAGCCACGTCTCTCCTGTTAGTGGTCAACCAGTTTATATTCACATAGTTCCATCGGTGAGGTCACATCAGCCCTTCAGACACCGCATTCTCTTGGCCAAATCTAATTACGAGAAAATTCTTTAAAATTTATAACAAAAATTTTTCATCCCGTCAGATTCAAACATGCATCTGACCTTTATCCCTTTGAATCACACACACACAAAAAAAAAAAAAAAAAAAAAAAAAAAACAAGCTAGTGACTCTTCTGTACAATAGTCCCCAGATATCATTTGGAAAACAGTCTTCTAAAATGTGCATTCTTCAAAAAAATGCATTATTCTTATTTTATATTTAAGTACTTTAAGACTTGTAGAACTTAAAAAACTTATGAAGTCTATACATCCAGGCATGATAGTGTAGATGCTGGAGCCTAGAACTATCAATATTTTTAGACGAATGTATTCTAACTGTGATCCAAAAGGTAACATATTTAAACTGCTTGCATTTCTCATTGCCCATTCCAACTTAGTTGTAGTAGGAACATGTGTTTTTTGCCAGGCACTGTGGTAGTGGTTGGAATTTCCATGGAGCCTTTAATATGCAGATAAAGAAGGATAAATGCAATAGTATGGATAGAGACATAAAGTGTTGTGTGATGAATTTAAGAAACATAAAGGATTCAGGAGAGCATATAACATGATGCTATGAGCAATCTGGGGAGCTCAGGCTCTACTGGACTAGATCTTGTTTAAGGGACAGTAAATTCATAGAGTTTGGAAATGAGGTAAAGGCAGAGGGATACACACTGACTGAAAACACAAGGGTTTCATAAGCACTGTTGATAAAGACCTTGGTTTTTAGGACAAAAGGAATTCACTGAATTATTTGAATGTGGGTAGATGATAAAGACATTGGTTTGGGGAACAACAAGAATCTATTGAATTATTTGAGTGCAGCTGGGTGACAGGATTCTATTTACATATCTAAAGGATGACTATAATCAGCTGGCCATTTTAGTGTTTTTTGTTGGTTTATTTTGTTTTGTTTGGCTTGCATTCCGGAGTGGGGCTCAATTATCTGTAAAGATAGAAAATAGGCAGAACTGAAATAAAATGGAAACATTTATTTGGGGTTTGGGACTGAAATTCACAAAGCACAGGTTTGGGTAGCAACCCAAATTCTGTCCCACTACAGAGCAAAAGCCAGGGATTTTTAAAGGCTAGAAGGGAATGCTTACATATGTTGTTTACAAAGAATTTTGATTGATGTTGGTGGAAGAAAACTGATCTTGGCTAAACATAATTGGTTACGAAGGCTATCACTAAGCAAAAATCCATTACTATTGCAATTTGAAGGTGTTTGTGGAGAGTCCTTGGAATATTTGTGGTTTGGCCCGGTTCAAAAGTTCACGGTTGTACCTAGTGAAGATGTGCTTAAGACTATCTCCTTAGAGACCTCCTGGCTCCATTTAAAACCACCTGACAGAAGTGACTCCATTTTATTTCACCTTTCACCATATTAACAAGCCCTATAGGTAATTCTGATGGGTGCTAATATTTGAGAACCATTGAAGGTTTTTGTTTAGAACATTTGTTTCCCAATCCTGACTGCACATTAGAATCACATGGGGGCTTGCTAAGTTTGCTAAACAAAACAAAATGAAACAAAACAAAACACCCAAATCTATTTAACTAATCTGGTATTAAACCTGGGCATCAGTAAATTTTAATACTGAATTTAAAGTGTAAAGTCTTTGAAAACCACTGGATTAGGAATTACACTCTAGTTGACTCTGAGAGAAGGATTTCCTAAGATTGGGAAGACAAAAGGTGATAAATTGTGGGAACTGCTTTTGGTTTCCATTCAAATTTTGGGGAACAGCATGTAGTTGGATCTCAGAAGAGGGTCTTAATGCCAAGGCACTCACTGAAAGTACTACATAATGCCTTGGCAGTAGCCAGGAATATTGCCAGTGGCTAACACTATAGAAAAACTAAACCTTTTGGGATTTTTCTGTATTAGAATGCTCAGAGCCCTGTAGGGTGTGAAGGTGAGGGAGGGAGCGATATCCAAAAACTTTAGGAGCCACAGAGGTGAGTCTAGCTGAAAGTGTGGACTAAGGATCTGGTCCTTCCCCCATTCTGACACCATACACCTTGGGATGCTTGTAAAGTCTCATTAGGGCAAGGAAAACCCCAATCCCAGATGGAATTAGACCATAAGCCAAAAGCCTAATTCTCTGGTTTCTAAAATTAAGGCCCAGGAAATAAATTCTATGGTTTAATGGTTTAATAGGCTCTGTTTGCAAACTTACAGAGAATGACAGTAAGTTCAAAATCTTGACTGAGAAGTGATCTTTAATATGCTGCAAATGGGTTAAAAAAATAACTAGTTGCTTAATTGTGAGACCTGAAACCATAAAATTCCTAAAAGAGAACATAGGTGTTTAGCTCCTTGACATTGGTCTTGGCAATGGTTTTCTGGATTTGACCCCAAAAGCAAAAGTAAGACAAGTGGGACTATATCTAATTTAAAAGCTTCTTCACAGCAAAGGAAACCATCAATAATATTAAAAGGCATACTACTGACTGGGAAAAAAAATATTTGCAAATCATATATCTGATAAGGGTTGATTTCAAAACTATATAAAGACAACTCAATAGCAAAAAAGCAAGCAATCCATTTGGAAAATGGGCAGAGGATCTGAATAATAGACATTTTTCCAAAGAAGACATACATATGGCCAACAGATACATGAGAAAATGCTCAACATTGGTAATCCTCAGGGAAATGCAAATCAAAACCACAATGAGATATCACCTCTCTCTCATCTGTTAGAATGGCTACTATCAAAGAGACAAAAGATAACAAATGCTAGTGAGGATGTGTAGAAAAGGAAATTCTTGTGCACTGTTGGTGGGAATGTAAATTGGCCTAGCCACTGTGGAAAACAGTATGGAGGGTCCTTAAAATATTAAAAATAGAACTACTGTATGATCCAGCAATTCTATTTCTGGGTATTTATCTGAAGAAAACAAAAACACTAATGCAAAAAGATAAGTGCTCTCCCATGTTCATTGCAGCATTATGTACAGTACCCAAGATATAGAAACTACCTAAATGTCCATCAGTGGATGAGTAGATAAAAATTTTCTACTATAATTATGGGATTTTTAAATTTTCTTCCAAAGATTGTCACTGTATATAGTTTAGGACTATATATATATTATATCGGTATGAAGTTTTCATGTCCTTCCTATCTCTCAATTGTTTTATAGGGATTATCTTATTTCTTATTAGCGTTTTTTGCCTGAATTTACACTCTTTCTGATATTAATATTATAATCCGAAATTTTTGTTTTTATAATTGGTATTTAGTTAATATACCTTCCCCCCCCCCTTCTTATTGATGTATGTTTTTGTGTGGTTTTCCTTTAGATGAGTATTTGGTAAGCACATAATGTTATTTTATTTATGCTCTTTTTTTCCTAACTCAATAATGTATGTGCATTTAATGTGTTTAATAGTAAAGAAATAAATGTTCTACTCATTTATTTTGTATTCTCTGTTTACCTTTTTAGTGCTTCCTCTGCCTTCTTTTTTATTGAGACATTTTTCCTCTATTCCCTCCCTTTCCTTATGATTTCTAATTTATTAGTTGTATGTCTTTAGTTTCTGTGATTACACTTGTTTTTTTCAATATATAAAGTTTATTGTCAAATTGGTTTCCATACAACACCCAGTGCTCATCCCAAAAGGTGCCCTCCTCAATACTCATCACCCACCATCCCCTCCCTCCCACCCCCCGTCAACCCTCAGTTTGTTCTCAGTTTTTAAGAGTCTCTTATGCTTTGGCTCTCTTCCACTCTAACCTCTTTTTTCTTCCTTCCCCTCCCCCATGGGTTTCTGTTAAGTTTCTCAGGATCCACATAAGAGTGAAACCATATGGTATCTGTCTTTCTCTGTATGGCTTATTTCACTTAGCATCACACTCTCCAGTTCCATCCATGTTGCTACAAAGGGCCATATTTCATTCTTTCTCATTGCCATGTAGTACTCCACTGTGTATATAAACCACAATTTTTTTATCCATTCATCAGTTGATGGACATTTAGGCTCTTTCCATAATTTGGCTATTGTTGAGAGTGCTGCTATAAACATTGGGGTACAAGTGCCCCTATGCATCAGCACTCCTGTATCCCCTGGGTAAATTCCTAGCAGTGCTATTGCTGGGTCATAGGGTAGGTCTATTTTTAATTTTTTGAGGAACCTCCACACTGTTTTCCAGAGTGGCTGCACCAATTTGCATTCCCACCAACAGTGCAAGAGGGTTCCCATTTCTCCACATCCTCTCCAGCATCTACAGTCTCCTGATTTGTTCATTTTGGCCACTCTGACTGGCATGAGGTGATGTCTGAGTGTGGTTTTGATTTGATTACACTTATTTTTAAGATACATAAGCAATAAAGTTGTTCAAACAAGTCCACTGTTGTATCCATTGTTGACAATGATGATCTTATCAGTTTACCCATAGAAAGGCTTCACTCCCTGCTCTTCATCTGAGGGGTTTGTGGGTTTGGTTTTATCCCTTTTGATGATTTTGCAAAATTGTTTATGGCTTTTAAAACTGAATCATGTTTTGTCAGTTTCTGTGCTCATGATTCCAGCACCCATCTCTTCCGTCTGGAATCACTTTACTTCTTGGTAAAATGAAATTGGTAGTGAAGTATTTGTCTTTTTCATGTAAAATGATGATATTCTTGTATTTGTATACATGTATACATATTTGTATTCATTCTTACATGATAACATGGTTGATTGTGTGGCTCCTTAGCCTTTTCCAAGTATGGCTCTAATATTATCAGGCTTTTATTGCTTCCAATGAAAATGTATTATTGGCCTTACTGTTACTGCTGCATAAATAATCTTGGTTTTTTCTTTGAAAGAATTAGGACTTTGCCTTTATTCATCATCTTCAGTAGTTTCACAATGATGGGTCTTTTTTTTTTTTTTAAATGCTGCATATTTCTCAGATTTCACTTTTTTTCATTTCTGGAAATTTCTCAGTAATAGGCCATTTAGATATTTTTTCTCCTGTATTTCCTCCATTTTCTTCTTTTCACAATCCTATAACATAAGTGTTGGTATCCCTCCATCTATTCTTGTCCCTTAATTTCATATTTTCATATCTTTGACTCTCCATGCTATGTTCTGGGTGAGAGCTCATAACTGCACAATACTTCAACTCTGTTTAGTAAAGGGATTATATCTTCTGTTTTAGTTTTTTATTTTTATTTTCTTTTTTAGTTTTTAATTTAATTTATTTCTTTTGAGAAAGAGAGAGAGTACAAAGAGTGTGAGCAGGGGAGGGACAGAGAGAGAGGGAGAGAGCGAATCCCAGGCAGGCTCTGCCTTGCCAGCACAGAGCCAGAAGCAGGGCTCAATCTCACAAACCCGTGAGATTATGACCTGAACTGAAATCAAGAGTTGGACATTTAACCAACTAAACCACCCAGGTGTCCTTCTTCTGTTTTACTTTTTATCTCAATGGTTATATTATTCATTCCCAATATCTCTAATGATTTGCTTTATATCCACCACATCTTGTTTTCTTTCTGCCTGTTTTCCAAGAATCATTTACTATTATTCTTATATATCTTATTAAGATAATCCCTATAAAACAATTAAGAGAACAATTTACAGGAAAGACATGAAAACTTCATACTGATATAATATACATAGTTCTGAACTATATACAGTAACAATCTTTTGAGGCAAATTTAAGAATCCCAAAATTATAGTAGAGAATTTTTAATATATTTTTACAATGAAGGTATATAGATCAAGCAACGAAAGAGGATTAAAAAGTGTCAAACAGTAATAAACTAGCACAATCTAGATAGAACAGACTTCATACAAGACAAATTGTATTACTTTGCTCCATGTTTTGTACAAGATTTCACTGAAATAAGTATTTGCTAAATGAAAAGGAGTTCTTTCAAACATATTGAAATTTTCTTGTACCATTTTTCTTTATTTGTTTGGAACGCATGTACTCTTTGGGAATTAATTCAACTTTATTTTACAAAGACATTTCCCATTTAACATGAACAATTTGTTCTGGATGAAAATACTAACTAAAAGCCTATTTGCCATTATTTTAAATGGAGAAACTTACAGTGCATTAAAAGTTAACCCTCCCCAACTCCTAAACATTTCTAAAATAGTACGAAAACACAGAAAACATATTTGTGTGTGTATGTGTATGTAATCTTATTTTTTAAAAGCTTACTTTACTTCTGTCATTATAATTTACTTTAACATGTATTTCAGGGATTCATTTGAACACTGGGCACTTATCAAAGGCTCTGTACAAATTTAAAAACACCATGGAAAGGAGAAGATCAGGACAAATACCATGGCAGAGTACCTTTCATAAAAACTGATGCTATCATCCCTCTCTTAATACCATAAATCTCCAAATACAATGTCCATTTTTTTAAATTTGTTTCAATATTAAAAAAAATTTTTTTTTCAACGTTTATTTATTTTTGGGACAGAGAGAGACAGAGCATGAACGGGGGAGGGGCAGAGAGAGAGGGAGATACAGAATTGGAAACAGGCTCCAGGCTCTGAGCCATCAGCCCAGAGCCTGACGCGGGGCTCGAACTCACGGACCGCGAGATCGTGACCTGGCTGAAGTCGGACGCTTAACCGACTGCGCCACCCAGGCGCCCCTAAATTTGTTTCAATATTTATTTATTTTTGAGAGAGAGAGACAGAGACAGAGTACAGGAGGGAGAGGGGCAGAGAGGGAAACACAGAATCCAAAGCAGGCTTCAGGATCTGGGCTGTCAGCAAGAGCCTGATGTGGGGCTTGAACCCAGGAACTGTGAGATCACAACCCGAACCAAAGTCGAATGCCCAACCGACTGAGCCACCCAGATGCCCCTACAATGTCCTTTTATTGACATCCAACTCAAGATCCTTAAAGGTGTTTCTGATGTTCTTTCTCCTGGCTGTATTTGAAATGTTACTCAAATCTTTTCCAAGCTCTTTATTCTCTTAAATTGTTACTTTGAGAATATGGGCATGCATTCACTTCTTTCCTGGATAAAGTATGTAAGTTCTATAACATTTCGATTTTAGCAATAAGGTGTTCTACAGGCAAGTATTAAATAGGTGTTTGTGACAAGTGAGATGCTTCTAGTGCTGTTTACAAATACAGTACCACTTGTATCATATTGTATGTAATTTACTCAAAAGTATGTGTTTCAATATTAACTGCCGCTAGTTTTTTCAGTTTAGGGTTGCATACTCTATGGAGGGATCTGTAGACCATTGCCGCATATTCAGATTTTCTACATTTGATGCACATGCAAGACCTGTCTCCTATCTGATTTTAATTTAGAGAAATGGTTTTCACACCAACCAAATGTCTTTTTCATAAGACCACCTTAAAGTCACCATTGGGTGATGGATGAAACAATATGAAATCGTTTTAAAGTTCCTTATAAAATTGACATATATGCCTGACAGTTTCTTATCATGTTTTTCTGTGCATTTATATGTAGTTTTTATATTTAAATATGTCAAGGTTCATATGCACATGCTGCCTCCATTCATTCCTACGGAAGGACAGCAGAGGAATCAAATCAGCGAGGACATGAGAACTGAGGAAGAGAGTGAAAAATGTCAGAAAAGTTCCAGAAGATGAAAACTGGACACATAAGTAGCATCAAAAGTATGCTTTTGCTTTTTCACTCAGGTAAGTGCTGTGTTAGGATTCACAGCTAATCAGTGATCTTTCCTCTAGCTTTAGGGATGCCTGGGTAGTTGGCCCTGAGATAAATCCAGGTAAGAAAGTACAGGAGTATTCTGTCCCCGAAGCCCTGTTGAGTTTGCTTTATACCAGACTAAGCTCCTGTACTTGCCTGTGGCAATTATTTATCATATAACCTATTATTGATGAGTACCCTGAAGTTGATAAATAAGCTGTAATTAAGAGGTAATATGCAGCTGATGAGATGTAGTTTCACCGAGGAATGAGAGCCAGTCAAGTACCCCAGAGAGTGCTGCCTGACTAATGAGGTATAAAGGAAGACACCACAGAGCACGGCTCTCTCCAGCCTCATCTCACATGACTACTGGGATCCAATGGAGAATGACTGGAGCACTTGCAATCTGCTCCTGGGAATCACGAGACATCTGCTAGCCCTTGCTATGTATGATCTTCTGCTTGTCCTGTACTCTTGCAAATTTGGTCTTGGGTGAATGCCATTGTGTCTTCTAAAATTTATTGTTAAAACAACCTAAAACCATTGTGGCTAGTCAAGCAGAATTAATGTTAAAGGCTGAAAAAAGGAAAGGGGAGCAGAGGCAAATTTGTGCCATAAAACATCAGAAAGTCCCAGGAATCGGAAACACTGTCTTTGGGAGTAATATGCATATATATATACGTATATATGTATGTGTATATATATATGTATATATATATATATATATATATATATATACACGTATATATGTATGTGTATATATATATGTATATATATATATACATATATATACACATATATATGTATATATATGTGTGTATATATGTATATATATGTATATATATATGTGTATATATGTATGTGTGTGTGTGTGTATATATATATATATATATATATTTATAGGCAAATGCATATATCCAGAAAGGAAACCTATAGCCTTTCTCTCCAAGTAAGAAAAGCAAGCTGCCTAATGTAAAGTAGTAAAGTCATTAAGTATTGGGAGATATATATATATATATAT
Source organism: Leopardus geoffroyi (assembly GCF_018350155.1). Lineage (NCBI taxonomy): Eukaryota > Metazoa > Chordata > Mammalia > Carnivora > Felidae > Leopardus > Leopardus geoffroyi. The sequence continues at coordinate 121,351,249 of NC_059328.1, read as the reverse complement.
ATATATATATATATAAACACATACATATATACATACATACACATATATATGTGTATGGGTATATATATATATGTATATATGTGTGTGTATATGTATATATACTTTACTACTTTAATATAGTAGTAAAGTCATTAAGTATTGGGAGATATATATATATATATATATATATATATACACACACACACACACATATATGTGTGTGTGTATATATATGTGTGTGTATATATATATAAAGTAGTAAAGTCATTAAGTATTGGGAGGTGTATATATATATATATATATATATATACACACACACACATATATATACATATATACACATATATATGTGTGTGTGTGAGATAAGTATATCTCCCAATACTTAATGACTTTACTACTTTACGTTAGGCAGCCTGCTTTTCCTACCTGGAGAGAAAGGCTATAGGTTTCCTTTCTGGATATATATATATATTTGCTGGTATAAAAGCACTGTCTCTCCCTTGGAATGCAAAAAGAAAGTAAAGACAGGAGGTTCAAGAGGTCCTGGACTCTGGGACAACAAGGACAACTGAGGAGCAATGAGACACCATATTGAAAACAGGAAGTTTGTGTAAAAACTTACACTCAACTATGTACTTTAATTTTTCTTCTTAGCTCCAGAAGTGTAGATTTAGAGTTTATGCTGGAGACTGAAGGATAGACAAGATCCTTTGTTTCTTGATATTTGGAGTTTCCTCGAACCAAAACCATGTCCCATGTGATCACCTCACTCTGGGCCAGTAGTTGACAAGCCCTGCCCATACATACAGTGTCTAGTCACTCTCATATTAGAATTGATAGAATTGGTCAGATATTTTGAACAATGCTTTAAAAAGAACAGAGACCCTCTCCCCACACACAAAAAAAGGGGGGGGGGGTGGGGAAGGGATGCTGATCAATGGAATGAAGGAGTAAAGTGAAGAAGAAGAAGTCATGGAGTCTAAGAAATAGGGGTGGGTGCCCAGGTTGATGGAGGGTGATATGCTGGGATAAATGCTCTGCATCTCATCTGGCATAGAAAACAGTCAGTACCCACTGGAGGAGGAGAAGGGAAGAGAGAAGCTAAGGACAGAAGATTTCAAGGAAAGCAGAGAAATGGTGCAGATAATTTACCTGATGGACTTAATGTTATTAGGATGAACATTTTAGTGGAGAGCCTGGAGATAAATTAGTGATAATTAAAAAGAAAACGCAGCCAACAATATAATTACTTAATTATTAACTTGAGTAAAAAGACAAAGTCAACCAAAGTAAATTTCAGCTGTAATATTAATAGAGTTCAATGATAAAGACAGTAATATGGATTTAATGAAAGCTGCAATATAGCAATGGTAGAAGACCAAGAGTTGGGTATTTATTATTTGTGGAGGGATGCATGGAGCTCTATCCTAATATTATACAGTGGAAAGCTATGATCTTATTATTTGAGAATTTGTAAGTAAATACAGCAGAAGTAACCACACAAGTTAAAAATGATTGCTTACAGGAGGGGGGCATAGAGATGGGAGGAGTGAGGAGTGAGGAAAATGATTGCCTTTTTCCGCTAGATGCCATTTGATATTACCTTACTTTTAAAAATATGTTCACTTGATATAAAAAATAACAAAGTAGGGGCGCCTGGGTGGCGCAGTCGGTTAAGCGTCCGACTTCAGCCAGGTCACGATCTCGCAGTCCGTGAGTTCGAGCCCCGCGTCAGGCTCTGGGCTGATGGCTCAGAGCCTGGAGCCTGTTTCCGATTCTGTGTCTCCCTCTCTCTCTGCCCCTGCCCCGTTCATGCTCTGTCTCTCTCTGTCCCAAAAATAAATAAACGTTGAAAAAAAAAAAAAAATTAAAAAAAAAAAATAACAAAGTAGCTTAAAAATTAAATTTCTAAAAACTGAACACTTCCTCTAATACTTCCCTCCAAGGTAACACTTTTTAACCATTTGCTGTAAATTTTTCACCCTGCTTAGATCTAAGTCCAGTTTAAAACAGTTTCCTTATGTGAAGTTAACTAGTAAACACACTGTTGGGGGAGGTCATTGAGAGGACATGACCACGGGTTGACCTGCCAGCTGGACCTGGGGTGATAGGAGGCCCCTCACCCCCCTCCTGTCCTTGGAATGTATGCCCCACCTACTAGTTCCACGCTGGCAGCCATTTCAAGGACACCGCCTGGAGACAGCAATGTGTGGCTAAGACCATCTGGATGGTATACATGACTGAACCCGGAGAAAGCCTCTTAAAACTTTTCAGATTTGGCAGACGGGTGTGGGGATCTACTCATCTTGCAGCCACCCAAAGCAAACCACATAGTGCAAATTCCCTTGCGTATTAAACCGGTCACCTATCCATCTGGAGTGGTCTGCCTCTGCCTTCCATCTGTCTTTGCCCTCTGAGTGCAGAGGTCAACTTGTGAAATGACACCTATCTCATGGGGTTGTTATGAAGATCTAATAAAATCGTACCTATAAAATGCTTTGTACTGTGCTCAGAATGTTTCAGTTTTATCCTCACAGAGGTCATAGGTTTATTGTGATTATATAACTTCTGGTATGGGATCTTCTTAAATACACTGGTTTGCTCTTTGCTTTCATTTAACCGAATATATAAAGATGTACATTTTCTCTGTTAGGAGAGAGAGAGTTTTTTCAACCCTGATGTTACTAGCAGTTTAGGTGGGATCATTCTTTGTTGCTGGAGGCTGTCCTGTGTCATACAGGGTGTCTAATGTCATCTCTGGGCTCTACCCACTAGACACCAGTAGCAAGATCTCTATTCCCCAACTACAACAGCCAACAATGTCCCCAAACATTACCAAAGTTCTCCAGGGGCAAACATCATCACTTGTTAAGATACACTGATGTATATTTCTCGTTTTCTTCAATGGTTATATTTTCTTCCTACAGAGGTTCCAAGATTTATTTAATTACTCCCTGAGTGGTGGGTATTTGATTTATTTCTTATTTTTAATATTATAAAAATGCTCAGTGAAGACCTTGGTTTCAAATTTATAGGCAAATTGTGGTAAACATTATTGTATGCAAATATTTGGCTATGTCTCATATCATATCCTGGAAATAAGACAACAGAGCATGCACAATTAAGATTTTTAAATTAAAATTTAAACTGTAAAAGTTATAGTGACTTTACAAATGTGAATATAAAAATACATATGAATACTACATAGTACATTATCGCTAAAATCATCAGAATTCTTTACATTTAAAACCTCTCTAAGGGGGCGCCTGGGTGGCGCAGTCGGTTAAGCGTCCAACTTCAGCCAGGTCACGATCTCGCGGTCCGTGAGTTCGAGCCCCGCGTCAGGCTCTGGGCTGATGGCTCAGAGCCTGGAGCCTGTTTCCGATTCTGTGTCTCCCTCTCTCTCTGCCCCTCCCCCGTTCATGCTCTGTCTCTCTCTGTCCCAAAAATAAATAAACGTTGAAAAAAAAAATAAAAATAAAAATAAAACCTCTCTAAGTGAAAATAGAAACCTTTGCCATTCTTGTGGATGTCTCAAACTTGGTAGCAAGCACTTTACTTGGAAGGTACTATCTGCTGATTTTCAGGCATCATAACTGAATCATGAAAATGCTCTTGAGAGCATTTTTCTCCAAAAAGAGAAATTTAGGATATATGTTTCTGAAATAGTAGAAAGTTGAAAAATGTCTCCCTTTTCAAAGAGAGAGGTCTGAGGGAACCATTAAGATAAATTTATTATTTACGAGAGGTTCATATATTTGTTTTTAAAATACAAACTTCAAGATTCACATTTACAATTTTTCTATAGGCAAACAGATGTGCTGACTTACTTTATGAAATTACATTTTTGAGGTGCTTTATTTGTAAGAGCAGATAAACCTATGTCTTGCAATCAACTTTCTTATTCCAGATGCATGTTTAATAAAGTTTTCAAAAACAAATTAATATAGATAAAGGAACACAATCATACAAGCAGATGGACAGAAACTGCCCAACGAGGAAAAGTCAACAAAAGCATTTCTATTGCTTTGGCTGAAGTCAGAAAGTCCAGATATTTCCTTCCCATTAACAGAAAGCTGTCCAGATGCAAAGTCATAAAAGCCAACGTAAAGTGTTAATGAGATTGAGGAGGTACTGGTAAGATGTCTCCATTCTGAATATTTCATGATTTGTCACCATTTCGAAGGTGTCAGGATTTGCCTTTCTTGCAGCTCGGTGTTCTGAGACATAATCACAGCGTGCAGACACAGCTCTAGTATTGATGTCATCTTCGGCAAAAATGTCCTAGAATGTTTTCATGCTTTCAGGATCCGTAAGGAGAACCAGAGTTGGAACCAGCTCTAGGTATATTGTTTTTCCATTTGTTTTCATTTTATACTCTCTGTTAACTGTGACTTCATACATACCTAAATGCCTGCTCTCAAAATCATCTCAAAGTCATCTTCATATAGTTTCCACGGCATTTGTCACTGCTTTGTATAATTGAAGGTCTCTTTATAGGCTAATGCATCACATTGGATTGAGGATATTTTGTATTTAATTAAGTCTTTTAAGAAAAAAAAAAGTTCTGCTTTGCATAAACTTTGAGGACATAGATCATTAAAAATTAAGAAAATACCAGGGGTGCCTGGGTGGCTCGTTGGTTGAGCGACCGACTCTAGATTTTGGCTCAGGTCACGATCTCACTGTTGGTGGGATCAAGCCCCAAATCAGGCTCTGCGCTGACAGCGTGGATCCCACTTGGGATTCTCTCTTTCCCTTTCTCTCTGACCCTTCCCTGCTCAGTGCTCTCTCTCTCTTTTTCTTCTCTCTCAAAATAAATAAACATGAAAAAAAAAGAAAACATCATATTTTCACCGCCAACAGACTCACTTTCCTTGGCTTTTGTTATATCCTCTCAGATAACTTTTTATGCTTATATGTGCATACATATTTATTTTTACCAAAATGAAATTACACTATACATGCTGTTTTATAATGTGGTTTTTCAGTTAATGAGCTCCATTTTTTCATATATAGCACTCAGGTCTATGGAGCAAATTTCTCAAAATGTTCCCAAAATGTCCTTTAAAATCTAGTTTCTCTCCTCTAGGGTTGCCTCTCTATTATTACATGGAATGGACGTTTCTTTGAGCTCTGACACTATCAACATTGTGTTTCATAAACTTTTTCTCCTCTTTTTTCTCCACCTTTTCCAGCACCCATGGTCTATCCCTTTGTTTCTTAGCTACGCCCACAGTGTTGCCCACCCCGGGGTAGGCCCCCTCCTGGTCAAGGTGTGTGTTTGCTGTGTTCTTTAAGTCCAGCTTTCTCCAAGCCCCCTCGTCACATCTGGATTGTCCCCACTGTATCTGTCACCCCATAACTAGCCCACTGTATTGTTGTGGTTTCCTGCTCCAGTGCTACTGGTTTTGGGGGGGGGGCGGATTTCCCCCAGTTCATACATTATTGGATTTCTGTGACTTTTTCAATTTCTCTCCCCTCTGGTATCAACGAAGGTATAAGTTGTGGGGCTCTCGTATATTCCTCTGGTTGTGTCAAAGTTTTGGAAGGAGAAATAGGATCTGTGCTCTGGCTGCTGTCAAGGTCCTACTAGAACCCAGAACTTTAGGTTCCTGTTGCTATTAACACCTAAACCCAAATCTACTTGTTGGGCTACTAAATTTGTTGGATTATAACAGGCCCTGAGGTTGTACTTGAGAGTGATAATTGAATATTCAAAGGAGGGAGGAAGGGCCTGGGCTTGTTTTGCAACTATGTGCCACAGACCTCCAGTCCCTGGGGAGTTAGTAAGAGCAATCTAATTTTCGTGGGTTTAGGCAGCTTTATCTTTCAGCTGAAATATTACTACATTCCAGTACGTTTATGGGGTATTGACTCTCGAGCCCTATTTTTTTTTTTTTAGTTGAGGATGGTAATAAGCAGAATAGGGCAGGTAATTTGCATTAACGAACATTTCATGCAGGTACTCTGGTTAAGTCTCTGCCAACAAGAGGAAAGATAGGTAGACATCAAGCCCATGACTCTTGTAAGCAAGTAGACTTGATCCATTTTGTTTTTAATGCTCTTCACATTTTTTTCCTATAGAATTTCAGTAATTGTGCTTTGAAGAGATTTCTTTCAGAAACAATCCGGAAACGTTCAAATCACGTAACATCTTTGTTAGTATCATTATTGAGTCTCATATTGTCTTCCAGACCAAGACATATCACTTACGAAGCCAGACGTACTCTTTAAAGTTTAATGGTTTTATATTTGTATTTTTGCAAAAAATATAAAATATTTCTAAATGAAATTGGAAAAAGTTTTATATTCTATATATATTATTTAGGCTGGTTATTTCTTTATATTTAAATAAAATGAAAAATTATCTTGATCATTACCATTGTCATTCCTACGTCAGTTATTTTTATTAAAAAAAAATAACTTAAGCATTTCGATATAATCTTCCCAGCTAACGATTTTGACTTACACATTTACCATTTTCAAATAGATTCTGTAGTTGAGAAAGTACAATTTCACTATAAAATATGTTTCTGTAATTCTTAAGTTTTGCAACAAATTGTATTTTGTCTATCGCAAATAATTAAAATACATCTACTTTGTGCCACATTAGTTTTAATTGTTTTACTATAGAAAAGCCAACCATATATAGCATATTTGACATTGGAAGCTGCGGGGCTAAAGCCACTGCTGTTCATCTGAGAGGGCAAAACTGATCTTGCCACTAGAGGACGCTGTGCAACTAGGGAACAGAATAATAGTTCTTCACGAAGGGAAGAGGGAGGACATGTAAAGACACAGAGAAGTTTCTCAGAGATGCCTCCACAACAAAACGGCCAATTTACATTCCCCCCTTGTGTGAAAATTCCCCCGGTGAACTTCACGTGCTACAAACATTGACTATTTTTTATTACACATATATTTACCATTTATCAAATATATTTATTTTCAACACCAAGGTAATACGACCATTGTATAAAATTAGAAAACATAAATAATAATGAAAAAAAGCAAATAAAAACTGTAAATAACCAAAAAAAAAGTAAATAATCTCACAAATCAGTAATAGGCACTGTTAACACTTTATATGAAGCATTTAGTGTAAAAACTGTAAATAACAATAAAAAAGTAAATAGCAATCTCACAAATCAGCAATAGGCACCATTAACACTTTATATGAGGCATTTAGTGTGTGTATAAATATCTACAGATAGAGGGATTTAAGGTTTTTTCCCCCACAGCATTGTGCAGTTTGTTAACTTTATTTGCTGAAATATTTGTAAGCCTTATTTTAGTATGTGAATAATACGAAAACAGCATGATTAAATTAACCATTCCAATATTATTGAATAACTACATTGTTTCTAGTACTTTTGAAACATATTAGTAAAAACTTTAAAAAATATATATCTGGGAGTTCTTTAAAGTTCATTCTGATAAATGGCATTGAAATATTGATGGGTTGGGGATGTATGAACTTCTGAGATTGCAACAGAGACTGCTTATTTTCAACCTAAGTTCTTTCTTATAAAGCATTCTTACTAGGATGTGACTAGCTACATGATTTTGCCTGCAAAATGTCCTGTGACATAGCTCTGGCAGTAAGATCTAATTTGTACTTGGACTTCTGGAAAAGTTCTTTTAAAAGAAGGCTGGCCTTGTTGGTGTAGTTCCCTTTAACATTGGAATGTGACACTAGAATGTTGTCACAGGGCTGCAGTTTTAGCAAGTGTATTGGCTGGATGTGTATGAGGGCAAAAAGAGAGACAGATACAGAGAAAGACAGAGACAGGGAGAGAAAGAGAGAGAATGAGGATGTGTTTTTATGAGTCTGCCATACAATCCCCAAAGATTTCTGTCTCTAGTTTTCTCGTTATATGAGACAATAAAGCATCTAAATTGCCTAAGTCACTACTACTTCAGCTTTTGTTATGGACAACCTAATTCTTAATTGATAAAATAGGAAAATGACCCTGAGAAAGGTCAATTCACACCAGAGACATATTAAATAGCTTGTTTCACTGTGCTCTTAGCACCACTGGATATTTTGTGTTTCAACTACTTTTTTCTTGTTTAAGAGGTAATGATACCTTTATATTTACAATTGCATTTGTTTGACTACTACAGAGATTACATTCTTAAAAACATGATTATGAGCTATTTGTATTTCTTTAAAACATTACATTGCCTTTGCCTATTTTTCTACTGGGATATTTGATTTACCTTAAAGTTCCTTATAAATGAAGACTGTTAACCTTAAATATATCTTCTATATATATTGTATGATTTTTCTAGTTTATCCTTTATTACTTACTAATTATCACAATTTTTATTTTTGTTTAAATTTATTATTTTTTCCATCATGGTTTCTGTAAATTTTTCAATGCATAGAACACCCTTAAAGTTTTTCTGTTCCCAAAATCAAATACTCACCCTTCTTTCTGGTTATTTTTTAATGCCAGCGTATTTTATCTAAGCCTTTCATTTAGCTAAAATCCAGTTTCATATAAGGAAAGTATCCAATTCAATTTTTCCCCATGGTGAACTATTTATCTCCATATCATCTATCAAACAATAATTTATTTACTTACCTTGTAAATAATGTATTTCTCATCTTGAATTATCTTCTTGCTCTTTTCTGTTTCTTGATCAGTAAAATAACAATCTTGTGGATGTCTATTGTGTACCAGAATTGCTGTAGAGTAATGAAACATACATCCTGTCCAAAAGGAATTAGTGTCACTATTTTGGAAATAAGCCAATCGTTTATTTCAGTAAGATGTGATCAGAACTGGTGAAAGGGATCACCTCTGGGTGCTCTCTCCTTCATGCTGGTCCTATATGGGATCCCATGTTAAAACAATTTTTCACACATTTCATTGTCTAGATCAGTCCAGAAAATGTGTATGTATTAGCCAACCAGGCATTGGGGCACACTGTGCTTGTTTTGTGTGATACTATTGGTAGAATTATGAGGGCAGTGGCCTCAACTATGATCTGCCTTCATGGGGATTTCATTCCCTTGATTTTGAATGTCACTCAGCTCTGCTCGTGGTTCCACAATGCATGGTGTCCTACTGCCCTCTGGAGCCCTCTGTAGAATTCACTCATATGCCACTATAGCTCAGTCACCCTGCAGAAACAGCTATGATACAGAAACACCTGTATTAAGTCACCAGCAGGAGCTGCCTTGAAAGGAATGATGTTCCCCAGAGAAGGAATGTAACCATACCATCAAAAGGTTTTCTACAGGCTCAGATTTTCAAGCAAGATGCAGAATCTGTCAAACTGTCAGAAACCCAGCATGGAATGAGTCTGTACGAAGCCAAATCACAGTGCCATTGTCAGGGGCGAACTTCACTGCCCTTATTCTTTTACCTGAAATAAACAAAAATAAAAGTTTTCAATACCGCTGCTTTATTTCCTGACTCCAATGGCAACAGTTTTCCTTTTTATGGTCAAATGAAGTTAAAATTCTATTTTTAAAGGAATTGCCTTGTCTTTTTGGTTTTATCTCGACCTCTGGAACCAAGTGACTATTACTTTGTGAGCTAAAACTTGAAGACTGAGTAGTGTCACGGTAGTTACCCTTTGTAAAAAGTCTCAAGCAATGATTTCAGGATCAGGGTAAGCTGGGGAAGATTTCCATTTGAGTCTCAGAGAAAAAAGTTAAAAATAAAACAAAATATTGCCAGTTAGTTGTGTTTCCAACGATGTCCTTTGATGAAAACAATGATTTCAGTTGTCTCCTATATCCCCAATTACTTTGCTGCAGGTTTCAGAGGAATAAATATTTCTCATAGCACACCATAATGAAGTTTATCTGGTGTTTAGCTCTGAACACCTAGAACATTACTATTCTGATGTGTCACGTTGGACCACACAGAGGTTAAGAGCATTCTCTTCTGTTTTTCCTCATGTGATGCTGAGTGTGTGCATGGTACACATCACTGTGTTCCCCTGGGCATAAGCCACAGGCCGACCATAGTACTAGGTGCCTCAAAATGCCCAAAGCCAGAGGGAGAACAGAAATTTAAAAAATCAAGGAGAATGCAAGTGTTTTCCAGAAAGTCTGATATATCTATATTCCTCTCACTAAAAAGTAATCGCCTAACACTGTGGCTGATGTGTCTGCTAGAGGTACCACAAAATGGTGTCAATAAAGATGCATGTATACATTTTGGCATATAAGAGAGGCCATGATTAGGGGAGCCTTAGGCTCCCACTCCATGTTAGTGAAGAGAAAGAGATTCTTCAAGGATGTAATTAACTAGGTCTATGGGTCTCATACCCCAAGTTTGTATTGTATAAAAGTTAAAAGGAAATGGAGTTTCAATGAAAAGAAAGTTTTAGCTTTTTGAGATGTGTGTGTGTGTGGGTGGGTGGGTGTGTGTGTGTGTGTGGCCAACTTTCTTTTGATGGGTATATTGAATGGTTATTATTGAGATGTAATAATAGACACTTTTCTAATTTCTGAGATAGACAAGATTTGACATGTTCTAAATGAGTATGTGACTATCTATCACCACCTTTTGGAAGCTAATAAATATTGCACAATTAATCTGTATCACAGATGTTACATCTGTCCCTAGATACTAGCATTATGAAGAGATTATAATGGTGCTCCTGTGATGGGAAAGTCACTTCTTTTTTTCCTTTTCATTTAAAAAAGTTTTATAATTAAAATCATCTGAAATATTAGCTATTAAGAGACTTTTTGTGTAGATGAGAGATTTTAGGACTTCACATATATATGACAGCATATGTTTGTAGAGTAAGTAACATCTAATTCAACTCTCTAATTGGTAAAAAGTTTAAATAATTGTGCCAAAACTCAGATAAACAGCGTGGTTGTTTGTTTCCAAATCCTGGGCTCTTAGATTAGACAAGGGGTTATCTCTGAGATCACTTCCCCACTATCCCTGCTTCATTCATTCATTCATTCATTCAACAAATGTACAGGAAGCTAGAGAGACCCTCCATATCCTCCCACCCCATGTCTCGCTCATGCATCCCTCTCTCTGTCATCCAAGTGTGCTTTGTCCTAAGCACTGTGGAAGACATGGATGCCTTAAGAGAGTTCCAGGGTTGATGCAGATAATGACTACACCAAGAGGTGATGCCAAGATGAGGTGGCAGCAAGAATAAAGCCTGAGTCCATTTCACAGGTGGTGCTGAATTCACATTTCCTTTCTCCTGCCTCACTTTGAACCTGGTTTTGGTCCTCGACTCTGTATTATTTCACTAATTCCTTCCCTTCCGTTTGTCTAACACCAGAGGTTGCAACAATTACCTCTTATATATAGGTTTTGGTCCTTGTTTCTGGCTTTGGTCACCAGGAATATAAGAAGGCATACTTCCATAGTATTCTGCACCTGCAACATGCAAGCCTTGCTGTTACTCAAGTGTTTGCCAGAAATTCTGATACATCTATATTCCTCCTACTAAAAAGTAATCGCCTAACACTGTCGCTGATTTAGTGTTTGCCCTCGGTCCTGGTGTGTCCAAGATAGGTCTTCATTCTTGCTTCTAATTCCATAAATCCTGACGCCCCAGGAAAGTCTCTGTTTGAAATTTGTCATCAGCCCTTTCATTCTTTCAATGTTGGTAACTCAATCCCCACGAACACTTTGGTGAGAGTTTTTTACATCATGAGTTTTTGTGTTGGTTTGTTTTGTTTGTTTTTCTTGTGTACTTGGATGTTTCCAACTACATTCTGTCTCCAATTTTGCTCTTACTCTTTAGGAATGTTAGGGAATGTCCTATCATCTCCATCTCCTCCTTGATTCTATCCCATATTTCTGCCCTAAATTGCTGCCAAAAGCTGAGTACTTCAGTGTAACATGTCCCTCCTCCACTTGGGGACAAAGTCATTTCTTGCATCTTCTTCTGCAGTGCCACAGTTGTCCTTTGCTGTTGCTTGGATTTATTCCCCCCAATCTCTACTTTGTCCTTGGGGTTTTTGGTAATTCTTTTTCTAGAATTCATATCCCAGCAATTACTTACTTTTTCCATGACCACCGCTACCTTCCTAATCACCAGCTAACATTCACTGTGTACCTGCCAACAAGTAGGCATGGTATTAAGCACCTAATATTCATTATCTCACTCAATCCTTCTAAAATCATTGTAAAGTAGCTATTAATATTGTCCAATTCCCCACATAAGGCTTCATCCATATAAGGCTCCAAGTTATTTCTGGAATTAATAGTAAGTGAATCTTTGTTTTACAATGGAAGAACCTGGGGTTTAAGAATATTTTCTATCTTGACCCAGCAGGCAACTAACCATAATAATAGTGAACCTTTATGAGGTGCTTCCTATGTTCCAAGTGATATTCCAAGTGCTTTTTCAGTATTAGTCGTTTGTGTGTATTTTTTCCTTGTCTGGTCATCCCATGAAAGAAAAAAACAAAATGCTTCTGTGTTCTTCAAAGAATGGATTTAAGACAGCAGGGAAGGAAAAACTTTTCCTTTGCCTTCCAGGGTTCAATAGCTGAGTCTATGACATGAACTAAAAACAGACAAACAGGAGAAAAGTTATAAATGCATTATTTTTCAATATTACATGCATGGGGCACCATAGGAAAAAAGCGATTACACAAAAAAAGCAGTGAGATTTGAAAGCTTATATGTAGACTTCATAAAGGAAGGGCAGTGGGAATGTAAGCAATTTTGGGGATAATAAATGAGTTTTAGGAAAGATGAATGTGCCCTTAGAAAACCAAACGGGACATGTGACAGTTTGTGACAAAGGTTTTCTGGGTGTGGTGTTGATTTCTAGTCTCCTGTTCTGTGGTAAGAACTCCTGAACTGTGGTAAGAGTCAAACTTATCTAGTTGATGAGACTCCCAGGGAGGGGAATTGATGACAATTGACTTTATTTTGGAGGAAATGTTTTTAGGTGAATAAGAGGGTTCAGAGAAAGCCTCTTCCTGAATCTTTTGCAGTGTTGTGCCCTAACCTTCTTCAAGACAAATGGACTAAAATTTTGGAGAGACAGCACGTTCAGTGAAAGTAAACTTACAATGAACCACTTTTTATCCTCACAATATATTCTACCAAGTTATATTTAAGCAAAGGCTGTGTAACCACTCCCCAAGGGTTCTATGGGATGAATTGCTGCATATATTAGAGTAAAAAAATGATATCTGTGCTATCTTTTTCCTTAAAGTCCATGGCAAAATACTTTGGGCAAGATAAACCAAAAGAAAAGAAGAGAGGGAGGCATCTGGATGGTTCAGTGGGTTAAGCATCTGACTCTTGAGTTTGATCAGGTCATGATCTCACAGTTTGTGAGATCAAGACCCATGTTGGGTTCTGCATTGGACAGAGTGGATCCTGCTTGGGTTCTCCCTCTTCCTCTCTCAGTCCCTCTCACATGTGTTCTCTCTCTCTCTCTCTCTCTCTCTCTCTCTCTCTCTCTCAAAATAAAAAAAAAAAAAATAGGGGCCCCTGGGTGGTTCAGTCAGTTAAATGTCTGACTTTGACTCAGGTCATGATCTCATGGTTTGTGGATTTGAGCCCCACATCGGGCTCTGTGCTGATGGCTCAGAGCCTGGAGCCTGCTTCAGAATCTGTGTCTCCCTCCCTCTCTGCCCCTTCTTGCTCATGCTCTGTCTCTCTCTGTCTCTCAAAAAATAAATGTTAACACAATTTTTTAAAAATAATAAAACCTAAAACAAGAAAAGAAGAGCAATAACTGGGCACTTGGCTTGTCCTTATTTGCATAAAAACAAAAAACCCTGATGGGAGAAATTTTGAGTAAGTAGAAATTCAAGGGTAGTATGGAGGCACAATGATTATTTTCACTGACTACACTTTACTCTGACCAAAAATTCCACCATCCTAATTGCAGATATATTCCTAGAAATTATTTTTCCACTCAATTTCCTCAAGCATCTTGCATTAGTGCAATTAGAGACCCTGCCTTTCTATGTTGGTGATTTCCTAAGCCACACAATTTGATTATTTTCATGGTACCTGCATCCTTGAACAAATGTCTTGTATTTATTAAAAACTTACTGTATGATGTTTGGAACTTGCAGTAATTTCTTGGATCAGAAAATATGACTTTCATGAAATAGAGTGGATTTACTGCACCTGAATGATAATGGGGAGCCAACTGAATGTTATTTCAAAGATTTTTGCATACATTAAAATAACATGCACCAATGTTCACATTTTCTTTTGGTTGAGCATCACAAAGAAAGATTAGATGTAAATATTTAACTTAATCTTTTCCTCCTAAGTGAGTTCCCAGAGGTAAGTCTACTTATCCAGATCATAACTGCAAAAGATATTCCATCCTGTGTATAGCATATTTGTTCCCTTGGGTATTCCTAAGTCTTTGTCTGAAGGCCAGTAGGAAAAAGCAAAGTCAAAGAACAAAAAGAAGCATATTAAATATTGTAAATAGTCGATATAAAATAAGATAATTATGTCTGTAAATTATATTTTGTTTTGAAATTCTAGAATGGAAAAAGAAGGCTGATTTTACATGAATTTTCGTAATGAAGTCTAACACATTACAGATTAGGTCATGTTCTCTCCAGAAAGAAGCTAGGAAGTGCGGTGGACAAAATCTGGCTTTTGAAGTGGGAGAACTGAGTATATCAAACTCTCTATCTGCTGCCCGGTAGCCTGAACATCTTCCATTATCTCAGACCACTTAACTCCTCTGAGCAACCAGGGAATGGTAAGAATGCCCACTTCACAGGGTTATTATAAAAAATAAGTAGAATGATTTGTTAAAAGTTTCTTACATTAATTCAAGAAACATTTTCTGAAACTATTATGCACCAGTTACCCAGGATATACAGGTGAATAAAATAAAGCAGTAATTTGTGAAATTTAAAGCAATATACACATTATGTAGCTTTATTCAGCGTCTTAATTAATACATCACTGACTACTACACAGTTTAATCCTGACATTAACTCTAGAGTTTCAAAATAATATGTAGGATACTGAACAGATCAAATGTGACGAATTTTCAAAGGAAAATAAATGAGTTATGTAATTTCTAACAATACCCAACACCCCCTACAGGCCCCCTACACATACTTTTTTTTCTATATTAACTTTCAATATACAAAAATTCCTGTTTGATCTTGCTTTCCTTATACTAAAATACAACTGTTTCGCTGCCTCAAATTGCAGGGAGTTGGGATGATGCTTCATTGTTGGCTTATTTTGGAATTACACAGTACAATGACAGAAAAACAACAAATTATCATTGTATTGGATGTTAGAGAACAATTAGATGTTTGCATATCAGAAGAGGAAACATCCCCAGTGCCTGTGACAAATGCATGAAATCAAGCAATTCAGGAGTCTCTACTAACAAAATCATCATGACACATTTGTTGTGAGATTGTCTCTGTGTTTCTGGCTAATGCTGTTCTATTGACGTTTCTAAATAGCTAAGAAATGACTTCTCAAAATATGTGATGTGATGAGTTCCAGGTAAGAACTACTAGGTATCTTTCTTCTATTTCATCTTCCTTCCATTTTCATTTTCATTAATCATTTTCATATGGTAATTGGACATGTCAAGGTCACCCTGAGTGTTTCTCTTCAGATTTTAGGGAGGTCTGCAGACTGTATCCTTAGCATTGTGTTGCCAAGCTTTTTTTTTTTTTTTTTTTTTTTTTTTTTAAGAGCTGGTCCCTTGCAGCAAGGGCAATTCTTTTTTTTTTTTTTTTTTTTAATGTTTATTTATAGTTTTGAGAAAGAACATGTGTGTGGAAGGGTCAGAGAGAGAGGGCGACAGAGGATCCAAAGTGGGCTCTGCAATGACAGCAGCGAGCCCAACGTGGGGTTTGAACTCACAAGTTGCATATCATGACCTGAGCTGAAGTTGGACACTCAACCTACTGAGCCACCCAGTTGCCCCCATCTAGCTAGTATCTTAAAGTGAAGTGCTGAGGATATACCTTAAGTGTCATAGGGTTCCCTGTGCAGGTTCCAGAATTTGGTGAGTGCAATGGAATGTTCTTATTTACTAGAGAAAATCATTTCACTTGGTGGTATAAATGATGCACAGATGTTTTTATTCAGACACAGATAGGTTTGAAGCCAGGCTCTGCCATTTATTTACTATGTAAATGTTACCATTTTATTTAACATTCTAAGTTTTAATTTCCTGATATAAAAAAATAATGACAGTCTGTAAGTTAACTGATTGTAATGAGAATTTAAAAACCTAATTCATGTAATGAAATTATTACCATGTCTGATGTGTAAGAATCTCTCAATGAATACAAAATGTTATTGTTCACAACAGTAGAAATTAGAAGCATCCTGGGAGGCTTTGTGACCTAAGGACAACAAAGTTATCAGATTGAAGAACACACAGAAACCCAGAAAAACAAAACCAAAAAAAAAAAAAAAAAAAAAAAAAAAGAAACCACCATAAAAGGGAGAAGAAAGGTGATGAAATGAACATTTCCTTAGTGCTCCTGATGTGACAGAAGTTCTATGCACCTTGTCTCATCTCTTTGAATTTAATCCTAACATGCCTTTTAAAGAAGGAATTATTACATAACTTATTTTAAAGAAAAAGAGTCTGGGAACCAGATAAATTAAGTAATATACCCAAGATTACATATTTATCGCGTTGCAGAGCTAGCATTTGATCGTGTGTCTGTCTGACTTGAAATCTTTTTTTCCCATGGGCCAAAATGAAATAGCAGGCATGCTCGCATTAGGAAGGCTGCAAGTACTATATTCAAGGCAAATAGCACAGCATATTGGATGGTGGCAGCGAGCAGATTGCAATTGAGAGCACTGATACATCTCTGATTCTCTAACAAAGACTATTTCTCACATGAAATCTGCGGGAACTTCACACCAACGTAGGACGCAAAGGATTCGATCTCAGTTTATAGATTCGTGTGCACAAATGACCCTGTATATCTGGGTAGGTGATCAGGGCGTGGTGTTGACAGAATATGCCCAAGAAGCTGAATGTCAGCGACGCTGTCTCTATATCCATGAAAGTAATACGAAATAGCCACTATAATAATCAAGTGATAATATTTATTATAGGACTGTGCTTTGTGTCAGGCAAAGCACAGTCTTCGTATTAATACTTTTTTAATAACAATCCTGCCAGACTGCCCTTAGTGTTCCTATTCTATAGAACTAAAACATAAGTCTTTAAAAGATACTATAATTTGCTTAAGTTCATGTGATTAAATAATGACAGAGAAATCCGATTGTATTAGAAATCAAGAAGGGTGCCTGGCTAGCAGGCAGGGCACAGGGATCCCATTCATATCTGGGAATTAGTAAAACCTCAAGTCGATTATTTTATCTTTCAATATATAGTAGCATGGCATGAAGAAAGAGCACTTGACAACTGACAAAGGATTCTCTGTCTTTAGTTTTGCTTCATGTTGGAAAGTGTAGCCTTGGACATATTCAATTAAACTATTTGACCCTCAGTATTCTCAGTTGTAAAATATGGTAATAATATTTCCCCTGTCTATTTTACTGGGCAGTAATGAGACTATAATGAAATCCTGAATTGGCACTACATAAATTCAAAGATAATATGCAAATGTGACATTATTTTTGCCTATCTCCCTGGAGCTACATTTGAATAAAATGGGTTAATACATATGAAAATGCTATCCAATTATAATAAAAAATCAAGAATCATTAAGGATCAGTGTAACCATTCCTGGGAGGTATATAGGTGTTTGAATATTTATATGGGATGATGATTGTTGTGTTTTGCATTCTCCTAATATGACTCAATATTTTTTAACAATTATATTTAATATAAACCCTATATTTCTTAATGTAAATAAAGCAACACTTAATGGGGACAGCTGACTTGCCAGAGGCCACATAATTAGTTATCAATAATAATGCGACTAGAATTCAGATTCTGTACTTGACACCTTAATACGTTTTCCCTAAATCACTGAGTCTTCATATATAAAAGGGTAGACTTTTCTACTTAATGGAAGTATGGTACAAAAATTAATTTAGTTTCTTCTTGAGAGTGTTTGTATTTTAGTAACCATCTTTTAGCCAGAACTTTTTAAAAGACCCTTTAAGCCAGTTTTCCCATTTCTCTGATGACTTACATAGAAAGGAATTTTTTTTTTTTTCTTTAATAGACCTTATTTCTGCTTTTGGTTATTTCCCCATGAGCCCCGAGGTGGATCTCATTTTCAACCTCCTTCCTTTCTTTGATCTCCCATTCTTCAGATTCCTGGTCCTCTGGCTAGTAAGCCAGGGCTTTATTCTTGCCATTCTGCTATGTGGGTTCCTGAGACTGGATTCGGCTGTGTCTGGTGACAGGAGGATGGACAGAGGAAAAATACAACAAGGATCACCCCCAAACTTTTGAGCTCACAGTTCTTCTGGTCTGAGTGAAGCATTCTTGTGTCAGTATTTCCGGTGCTTGCACAGTCTCCCTTCACTGCCACACCAGAATAGCAGCAACAGGAGTGGCAACTGCTTGGGAGAAGGACCAGGAAAGAGAAAGGAAGGGGGCGGGGATTCCTCCCATTCTCTCTGCCCCACAGGGACTCCCCCTCCCATTGGTTGGACTTAAAATTAGGGCTTGTCTCCAAAATCTTCCCATCCATATGTGGTCACATTGCCAGGAGTTATTCTGCTTTTAAAGCCAGACTGGGAAAAAGAGGAGGGAAAAAACAGCAAACAAACAAGAAATTCACCATCACATAATTCATAATGATGGGTTCTATCATATGGATATATTTTGCACAGGTAGGTAGGTAGCTTTCCTAGTGCAGGAGCATCGCTGAATCAAATAAACTCTGGCACAATTATCAGAAAGGCTTAGAATAAGACTTCAAACTTACAATAATTCACTAACCTAGTAGTTTTCCTGTGGAGATCTAAGGGGTCAGCATACTTCCATAACTGACTGTCTTTTGCTCAGGCTTAATACTTTTTAAAAAATTTAAAACACGTCTTAATTTTTCCAGCTTTATTGAGATCTAATTGACACATTACTCTGTGCAAGTTTAAGGTAAACAATGTGTTGATTTGATACACTTATATATTGCAAAATAATCACTGCCATAGTTTTAGCTAACACCGACCTCACATAACTATTATTTCTTTTTCTGTGGGAGGACCATTTAAGATTTATGCTCTTAGTAACTTTCAACTACATAGTACAATATCATTAATTACAATCATCATCATGTGCATTACATCCCCAGAGCTTACTGATCTTATAAGTGGAAGTCTATACCCTTTGGCCAATATCTTCCCATTCACCCTCCCTTTGGCACCTGATAATCACTTTACCCTTTGTTTCTACAAGTTGGCTTATTTAGATTTCACATATGGACACAGTATTTCTCTTTCTCTGACCTCTTTTATTAAGCATAATACACTCTAAGTCCATCCATGTTGTCACAAATGGCAAGATCTCATTCCTTTTTATGGCTGAGTAATATTTCTCTCTCTCTCTCTCACTATATATATATTATTATATATTTATATTTATATATTATATATATTTATTTATATATATTTATATTTATAAATATATATTTATATATATTTATAAACATATTTATAAAATAAATATATTATTTATTTATTAATATATATTAATAAATATATTATATATATTAATAATATATATAATCACCTCTTATTTATTTATTCATCCATAGACACTAAGGTTATTTCCACATCTTGGCTATTGTGAATAAAGCTGCAATGAAGATGATAATATGGATATCTCTTCAATATCCTGTTTTCATTTCCTCTGGATATGTACCCTTAAGTAGAATTGCTAGATGATCAGGCAATTCTATTTTTAATTTTTGAGAAAACTCCATACAGTTTTCCATAGTGGCTATACCAATTTACATTCCCATCAATAGTGCCCAAGGGTTGTCTTTTCTTCCACATCCTCATCAATACTTATTATTTCTTGTCTGTGTGATGATAACCAAAAAGATGTGAGGTGATATCTCCTTGTGGTTTGGATTTGCATTTTCCTGACGACTAGTGATATCTAGCACCTTTTCATACTCCTGTTGGTTATTTGTACGTCTTCTTGGTAAAAAATGTCTACTCAATTCCTCTTCCCATTTTTTAATCCAGTTTTTGTTTGTTCCTTCATTTGTTTGCTATTGAGTTATAGGAATTCTTTATGTATTCTGAATATTAACCCCTTATAAGATAGATATGTTCTTTGCAACTATTTTCTCCCTTTTGGTAAGTTGGCTTTTCATTTTGTTGACTATATCTTTTGCTGTGAAGATGATTTTTAGTTTGATTTAGTTGTCTTTATTCATTTTTGGTTTTGTTGCTTGTGGTTTTGATGTCATATCCAGAAAATTGTTGTTGAGACCAATGTAAAGGACCTTTTCCTCTGTTTTCTTCTAGAAGGCTTATACTTTTAGTCTTATGTTTAAGTCCTTGATCTATTTTGGGTTAATCTTTGTAAGTGGTAAGTGTAAGATAGGGGTTCAATTTTATTCTTGTGCATTTGGCTACCTAGTTTTCCCAGCAGTATTTATTGAAGAGACTATTCTTTTCCCATTGAGTATTCTTGGCTCCTTGTCAAATATTAGTTGAATATATAGGTGAGGGTTTATTTCTGGGCTTTCAACTCTGATCTATTGGTCTATATGTACTTTTAGACAAGTATCACACTGTTTTGATTGCTATAGCTTTATATGATAGTTTGAAATTAAGAAGTATGATGCCCTCAGCTTAGTTCTTTCTTAGAATTGCTTACTTATTTGGCATCTTTTGTGGACCCATAAAAATTTTAAGATCTTCTTTTCTACGTGAAAAATGTCATTGAAATTTTGGGAGGGATTGTACTGAATCTATAGATGTCTTTTTGTATTATGGAAATTGTAATAGTATTTCTTCTGATCCATGAACATAGAACATCTTTTCATTGGTTTGTGTCATCTTGAATGTCTTTCATCAAAGTCTTATGATTTTCAGTATAAAATCTATCACCTCCTTGGTAAAATTTACTCCTAGGTATTTCATTGTTTTTAATACTATTGTTAATGGGGTTATTATTTTTTATTTCTCTTTCATGTGTTTTATTGTTAGTGTATAGAAATGCAATTGATTTATGTATGCTGATTTTGTATCCTGTAACTTCACTGGATTTGCTGATTGGTCTTAACAATTTTTTGATGTATTATCTATATATAAGCTTTAGGATTATCTACATATAAAATTATATCATTTTCAAACAAAGACAATTCTACTTCTTTGTTTCCTACTTGGACATTTTCATTTCTTTTTCTTGCTCTGACTAGGTCTTCTGGTACTTTTTTTGAATAAGAGTTTTGAAAATGGGCACCCTTGTCTTTTTTCTTGATCTGACAGGGAAAACTTTTCAATATTTCATTGTGGAGTATGAGGTTGGCTGTGGGATTGTCTTATATGGCTTTTGCCATGTTGAGGTATAGTCCTTATACACACAATTTGTTGAGTATTTTTATTAGGAGAGTATATTGTATTTTGTCAAATGTTTTCTTTGCATCAATTGAGATGATCATATGATTTTTATCTCTCATTGTATTAATATGATGTGTCATGTTTATTGTCTTGTATATGTTGAAATATCCTTGCATCCCAGGTATAAATATCACTTGATCATGCAATATGATCACTCCCACAGCACGTCTGCAAATAATAATGGCTCTTGATTTCTTCTTTGTTCTTCATTCTTTGCCTCAGCCTTACTAGACTGGGTTAAGTAAAATGGAAGTGGGATCTTCATGTGGTGCCCGGAAAGGCTGGAGAAACTGGCCATTCACCTTACTCTTCCTTTCCTGCAAGGAGAACTCTCTAGCTGAGAAGTTCATTCTTGGTGCTGAACGATGCCAGCTTGGAGCCTGGGACAATGCAGGCAGAAACGTACCTTTCTTCCCACTCTTCTTGTGCCATTATTCATAGATATTTCTTGCTGTTGTTGTTCCACTGTGTTGCTAAAACTTCTCGAGTAAATTCTAGAGGTCTCCCAGGGCTGGTTTTGCTTGTGGATTGTTGTCCAATTATGGGTCTTTTTTTTTTTTGGATGGGTGGGGGGCAGATAGGGAGCCTGAGTTCTCTTACGTCACTGTTTTGGTCTCCATTCTCTCCCTCTACAATTCTTATTCCAGGGGAGCTAGAACCTCTTCTAAGTCTGTTTTCCCATAGAGTAAAATTCCACATTTCCCTGCTAGCATTTGTTCCAACTTCAAACTACCAAAATAAAGCTGGATTCAATATTCAAAATTATGCTGAAAAAGTGTAAATACTTTAGAAGAATAATTCCAAGCCAGACACTGTATAAACAGACCTCGGGGCTTCTGGGTGTCTCATTTGGTTAAGTGACTGGCTTTGGCTCAGGTCATGATCTCACAGTCATGAGTTCGAGCCCTGCGTCAGGCTCTGTGCTGATAACTTGGAGCCTGGAATCTGCTTCGGTCTGTGTCTCCCTCTCTCTCTGCCCCTCTCCAACTCATACTCTCTCTCTCTCTCTCTCTCACTCTCAAAAATAAAATAAACATTCATTTTTTTAATTTAAAAAATAATTTTTTTAATGTTTATTTTATTTTTGAGAGTGAGACAGAGCACGAGTCAGGGAGTGGCAGAAAGAAAGGGAGACACAGAATCTGAAAAGGGCTCCAGGCTCTGAGCTGTCAGCACAGAGCCTGACGTGGTGCTCAAACTCATGAACCATGAGATCATGACCTGAGCTGAAGTCAGATGCTTAACCAACTGAGCCACCCAGCTGCCCTCTAAAAAAATTTTTTTGAATAAGCAGGCCTCTGTGACTTAAGCAGATCATAATTATGATTATTTTTGTTCTCTGATTAAGGTTGGTTATATTGGCCTAGGGCACAGAAGGTTGTTATTTTGAATAAAATTAAACATTTGTCAAAATATTTCTACCCTTTTAACCAAAATAAAGTGCTTTTATTATTGACTATACCATACAAAGCAAATAACAAAGCCTTAAGAAGAAACATAGATATTTAATATGCTTAGAGGACATTGAAAAAGTATTAGAAGATTACTATTTTGAAAGCATTTCTTTATAAATATAAGTTAATTGAACACATCGAAATTGAAGATGTTTTACTATTTTGTTTTCTTATTCAGTAAACACATAAGGGCAACTATTTATGTCCAATTGAAATCATTTCCCCCTCACTTGACAACCATAAATTGTAACTTTCTTTAAATGGCATAGAATTTGATACACATGTCTTACAAATAATGAATGTTATATACCTTATTCAGCTGACTGGTAGGTCAGACAGATTCTATCCAGTCCTTTGAGAAAGATAGCATTTGGTCTGATGATAAATGACACCCTCAAAGAAAAAAATCCATTCTTAAACTTTGAATATCAGCTAATCCTTCTCAACTACGCTTTTTGTCTGGATCCTGACAATTGATAAAGTATGTTATATAATTCAGAAGTACAGTAGTCAGAGTTAATAGGTAGTTAGATAAGAAGAAATAAGATTGGATGATAGATAAATGATAGATAGATAGATAGATAGATAGGAGATAGGTAGATACATAGATAGATAAGATAGATCAAAGATACATGACAGAAGAGAAATATTTTTAAGGAATTATCTTCCTCATGATATAGGGCTTGATTTTACTGGCCCCATGAGGCACTGACTTGGGAAAACTTAAATGTTTTATATGCAGACTGAAATGGAAAATACTTGTGAAAGAAGCACATATATCAGAAAGAGGGAAATATTAAAAATGATTAGTAAATTCAAGATCAACATAGTATTAAACATAATCATTACCATAAGCGTAGTGCTTTCTCTGAATAAGATTGAGGTTATCTCATTAGCCTGCTTAGTGGCAACTTGGGGGAGATGTTGTTAACTATCCACATTTTGTAGAAACTCTAAATGAAATTCAGAGAAGTTAGGTCCTTCTTCTAAAGTCTCACGGAAAGAACACATAGATGACATGGCCTAGAGGCCCTTTCCATTGAGTTATGTGATGCAAGATTCAGAAGGGAACCAAGTCCCAGAAAGTTGAAAGGTAGAGACAAAAATCAGTGTGAGAGCTAAATTTCAAGATTGTGGAAGTCCTAAAATCATCTAGAAAGTCAGGATCAGGGCCTGTCGTTACAGAGACTAATATGAGCATATCCACCTGATTATGTAGATTCAGTGCTAGGTTGGATAATAATCACAACAAAACAAAATAAAAACTTGTTTTAGATGATTCTCTGAACAGTTGGACAACAGGAAGAAAAGGCATTTATAACTGTATCTCCTTGAAATCAATTGGGAATGCCCCTCCCTTTGTTAGTTATATAACAGAAGATATATAAACGTAATGATCATATGTTTCAGACATAAATAGCTACTATAGCAATTCTTTCCCTAAATCATTATTCAATTATTCACACTGGATTTTCCCTTTAAAAAAATTTTTTTATGTTTATTTATGTTTGAGAGAGAAAGAGAGAGAGAGACACGGAGAGCAAGCAAGGGAGGGGCAGAGAGAGAAGGAGACACAGAATCCAAAGCAGGCTCCAGGCCCTGAGCTGTCAGCACAAGAGCCCAACATGGGGCCGAACTCATCAACCGTGAGATCATGACCTGAGTCAAAGTCAGACGCTCCCCAACTGAGCCACCCAGGCACCCCTGGATTTTCCCTTTTTTTAAAAAAAAATTTCTAGGGAAGGAAAATCATCTTCCCTCTGCCCTTCCGAGTTCTTAGCTTTGACCACCTGTAATAAAAGATTAACAAGAGAAAAATAAACAGAAATTTATGAACATATATACCTCATGTACACATGGAAAATACTCAGGGGAATGGAGCATCTCCCTGGGATGGTCCAAGCCACCAACTTAAATACCACCTCCAACTAAAGACCAGAGAAGGATGTTGGTGGGGGCTGGTTATGGGCGGTTACCAGGCAAAGCACAGTAAATAAGGATAAGGTTGTTACACAGATTTAAGTCCTGCCTTCCTCATTCATGATCTTTTCTTATGATTTAGAGTCACCCTTCTTTTCCTGGTACAGAGAGACAAGCTTACAAATGGAGATTTCCTTTATAAATATAAAGTTTCCTTACAAAAGGGTCACTTCTGTTTTCAGAGTTTCTTCTATGTCTGCAGTTTCTTAGAATAATCTCATGCAAAAAAGGCATATTCTGCTACCCTTCACTTTCCGGCTATTTCTCAAAAATACTGAAGGCCATCTCTAAACTGGATTCTAAACAATCTTCTGGCCTGACATTTAAAATTCTCAATTTTTCTCCAACGTTTATTTTCCTATCTTATCTTCAAAACAGCTTTGTAACTTTCCACTTACCATTTGAGTTTCTCAACTCAAAAAGATAAAATAGGTCCTCAGGCTCTTCATATTAGGGTTAATTTACAATGCTCTATAAAATAATCCTTGAAAATGTATCTTATTTAGCTTCTCACCTTTCTCCTACTAATGGTTCATCATTTCATCCACCTAAGTCTCGGGCAGGTTGTCTAATTTCCAAACAGGACTCTCCAGTGTGTTCTGGTGTATCTGGTCTTTTAGCAAACTCTTCATTATTTTCATTCTTGATCAAGGAAAACTAGTGCTTGAATTTGACTCCTGAACATGTTCTAAATCTAGCAGTAGTCTGAGTTATCATGCCTTATGCTATATCATCTATCTTTTTATTGTTTATATTTCTTCATAGTGCTAATATCAGATTAATTTAACTTGCTTTTAAGCAATGCTTGATAATATGAATTGTACTTTGGGAACACCGGATTTTTTTTCTTTTTTAAAGTTAAACTTTAAAATTCTTATTAATTGCGTACTGTGCAGAAGACACAGTGTAAAGTCCAACCCAAATCCTATTTATGCTTTTCTCAATCTCTCCTGAACACACTAGCCTTTTCCTTAATTCCCAAGATCGCATTCACACAAAATTATATTCTCTAAGGTATTTTTTCTGTTAATGGTTAAAATACAGCTACAACTCTGCTGCAGGAATATGGCACTGGTAAAAATAACCTCCTAAGCTTTTATCAGAAACATAAAATGTATGTTTGGGTTACTTAGTACTGTAAATGGTTGTCAAATATGAAATATGCACATTTCCAAGAAGTATAATATAATTTCTGATTTATTTAAACATGGAATTGAAAACAACAAAGAGCTAAGCCATAAAATGTATTTAATAGTTAAAATAAGAAAGCTCCTTCCCAGGTAGCTTCTTTTAGAGCTTATAACCACATTTATCTCAACTATCATACCTTACATCTCCAGGACGCTGCACAAATGGACTAATAGCAAGCAAACTATCGACCTTACCTCATCCCAAAGATTTGGCCCTCATCTTAAAAGCAGCTATAAATCCTCGCATTTCCCCACACAGCTCATCATCAGTTTGCTGAATCAGCATTCTGACCATGCCGACTATATTTCCAGAAATAATGCATTCCCGAAGCAATATTCCCAGCTATGCTGAATCAGCATGCTGAAGGACAAGCAACACAAAGAGACGCCTTTAAGTGTTGTGTCTGAGCCAGAGTCTATCAGTAGATACAAGTATTCAACATGTAGACAAAAACATACAGGTGGCAAGAATTTTTTTAACCTAACACAAGTCATACACATGTAAGTGCTTGCAGTGTTTTACTTAATTAAAGATATTTTAGTTTCTGTCTCTGAAGGACAGGCTATAAAACCACAAAGCTGTTTTCATGTTTCCAAATCTGATGCATTACTGTGATTATAGGATTTGACAAGATGATCTATGACGTCCTGTCTTATTTAAATCAACTTAACTCTGTGATGTTGCCATATTGTTAAAATACATAGTTTGATTTGTCACGACTACTTCAGAAATGCCTTGGCTATTGCTTGGTAAGACAACCATTTATTGGAACTCTAAAACCTGGTGATCCAACCTATATTGATCTAGACTCATGGTTATAAAGAAAATAATCTCTAGATGGTTACAGCTAATGGTAACTGTATCTATTCCTGGTTGTTACTAGTATAAAAAAGCTAGATGATAAGGCATTATCATCAACTGTCCATCTTAGAGTGGGTTTAACCCCCTCCACCAACAAATACACACAAAAACATACTCTTAATAAACCATAGTAGCTAAAATCTTTGTTCCCTTACTGGATCTCTAGAATTTCCAATAAATATGCTTCAAGACCTTCAAGAATCTGCAAATCAAGCATTATAATGTACAATTTTCTGTTTATCCTGGCCAACAAAATAGTTTTCTTTAAACTCAAATGAGATCATACCTTAAGTGAGAAATAGAAATCTTACTTAAAATTGGTACTGTTTGATGGTCAGATGGATTTATTCAAGTACTAAATAACTTGCTCATATGTGAGTTTTACATAATTCATTCTATGCCTCAACAAAATAATTTATCCACTTAATGGAATTTTATAATCATTCACAAAGAGATGGAGGCATAATACAAATCCTGTAAGTACAAAGGGTCTATTAAAGTCACATAAACACCCTCCCAAACTAATCCATTGGTTTTTATCCTAACTGCTCAAGCTTCCTGATTCCCCGTGGGTCCACATCTCAAATCCTTATATTCATATAAAGTCTCTTTTCCTGTGCTATTACCTCTCATTCCATCCCCTGGATGAATAAAAAGCATTCTCTCAGATATAATTTTGATAATTATCCTTTTTCTACATGTATTCATAATATATTAAAGCTTCTCTTTCCATTCCAATCTCACATTATTTGGTTGAGTTGGATCCCTTCCATAAGGATTTCTTGCTGGGGGAAAGTGTTCACCAAGCAACAGCTGTAGAAGCACTGCCATATTGAAGGTAAGTATGTTTAAGTATGTCTAAATCTGCATCTAAAGACCTCC
This sequence comes from Leopardus geoffroyi, assembly GCF_018350155.1. NCBI lineage: Eukaryota > Metazoa > Chordata > Mammalia > Carnivora > Felidae > Leopardus > Leopardus geoffroyi. The sequence continues at coordinate 121,323,405 of NC_059328.1, read as the reverse complement.
AGGGTATTGAAATGAATCTATAACTTTCAGTCTTCTTTCAACAGTTTGTTAAACAAAATATTATGAAGAAAGCCAATACATAAAGTAGATAAAAATGAAAGAACGAAGGAATGATGGGTAGGAAAGTGTGCATATGCTTGAGGTTCATTGCCACAAATGACCTGGGCGCTGAGGCATTTGGCCCACATCCTGGGCTGAAACAGAACAATTGTAAGCCACTAAAATATATAATCCCTGAAGTTTCTTCCAGTTCTAGCATTGTGAAGGTAATTGTTAGAAATGTATTTATCATTCTGTGTTGGAGTTGGGTTGTGAATTGAATTACAGTAATTCTTTACATATTCTGGAAAAAGAGGGAATGGTTAGATGTACACATTATACAGATATGCTTAGTGTGTGACCTGTGTCTACAGTCTTTTAATGGAATATTATTATGAGCAGAAACTCTTAATTTTAATGAAATGAAATTAATAAAAGTAATTTGTATTTCTTTAATGCCTATGCTTTTTGTCATATTAGAGAAATCTTTGCCTCCTCTATAGTCTTTTTTAAATTTTGCTTGCAGTTTATTTATTTTGAGAGAGAGGCAGAGAATGCACAAGTGTTGGAAGGGCAGGGAGAGAGGAGAGAGGGAGAGATAGAATCCCAAGCAGGTTCCACACTGAGAAAACAGAGCTGGATGTGGGACTTGAATTCACAAACTGTGAGACCATGACCTCAGCCAAAATCAAGTCTGCCACTTAACCAACTGAGCCACCCAGGCACCCCAGCCTCCTCTATAGTCTTAAAGATACTTTTCTATGCTCTCTTCTGTAGGTTTTTGTTTTCTAACCTCTCACGTTCAGGTGTATGGTCCATCTCGAATAACATTTTTCATATCTTTATTTTATTTTTGAAAAATAGAAAACAGAGAAAAGGGTTTCCTACACCTAGGATCCAGTGTAATGAATGAAGGATCACAGAAACTTTACTGGGGACTGTGTACATTTTGTTTAGATATTCCCATTGCTCTTCTCCACTGCATTTTCCTTAAGTATAATTAGTTTTTGGTAATTTTTTTTTTCACTTTTTCACATTTCCATATTTTTTTAGGATGAAAGACAAACAGAGGTTCTAAAGTTCTTTTGTGGCTTTTTTTAGGGAGAGAGTGTGAGCAGAGGAGAGGGGCAGAGGGAAAAAAGAGGGAATCTCAAGCAGGCTCCTCATTCAGTGTGGAGCCCAATATGGAGTTTGATTCCACAGCCATGAGATCATGACTTGAGCTGAAATCAAGAATCAGAGCCACCCAGTCATCCCTAAAACAAAACGTTTTTATTTGGTATGTTTAAGTGATTCAAACTTGACTGGGACTACTATTCCTTAATTAATGGAAACCCCTATGTAATGCTCTAAGGTAGGAGTTGCAAACTCTTCCTGTAAAGGGCCAGATAAAGGCCTTTTCAGAGTTCTGTAGCAACTCCTTAGTGCTGCCGTCATAGCACAAAAGCAGCTGTAGACAATATACATGACTAAATGGACTTATTTTGTTCAAATACACTTTCATTAAAAAAAATAGGCAGGGGGTGGATTAGGACTATGGACCATAGTTTACCAATTTCTGCTCTAAGGAGAAGGAAAGACCACTACCATGTATTGTGTATCTACTATACAATAGGTGTGGCATTCCAGAATATTAAAAAAACAAAACAAAACAAAAAAAAACCCATGCATGTTAAAAAAAACACACACACAAAAAAGACAAAAAGCAAAACTCTTGCTTATTTCTGGGAGTGAGTTCTTCAGCTAACTACCATGTTGATTAGCCTGGTGGCTAGTGTGTGGTTTGAAATGTTACTAGTTTGAATAATAATAAACATGATTGAAAATGAACATTTTTGTCTGATATGAGGTACGGGTGGGTCAAGGTCGATTTTACTAGCCGAGGACTCTGGCTGTACTGCCAGGAGCTAGGTTAAGTCCACTCTTCAATTCTGAAGAAGGATCTGAGCAGCATACCACAGCTTCCACAACTGCGGAAACACAGAACATAGTTTTCCTAAATGGAGTTGACAACTAAGAACTCTAAGCACTGAAATGCAGGATAAATGCAATCTAAAAAACGAAACACTTTGAGTTGCTAAATAGTATTTTGAAGTTGAAATATAACTTCAGCCCCTTTCTGTTTATAATAATAAAATTCCAACTGACGACAGGGCCCACCTTATCCACCCATAATGTGTTTATTGACAGTTTTAAAAGCCTGAACAGTGGATGTTACAAATTCCATATTTATAAAAGGAACATTTGTAGTGGAATCCGGCAAATCTGCTTTATCAATTCAGTTTTTGAAAAATATCCTGTTAGAATTTTCTCAGCCTTTGTGTTTTTTGTTTTCATTCTGCATAATGAAAACGATGCCATTATATAGTGTCATGAGTAAAAAATGCATTAAATGATATTGTAGAATATTTTTCAGTCTTTCAGGAAAAAATCATCTATACTAACATCTCAATAATAATAATAACTTTCATCATAAACGGTCGAAAGTAAGGACTATGCCCTTTTTGGTAATAGTCTAGCTTACACCCAATCTCACCTTAAGAAAACTGGATACTTGCAACTGGAGTTACAAAAGTACAGTCGGGACATTAAATTCATTTGATATTAGAGACCAGTGTAATCTCTAGAAGTCTATAGGGAAGGATGTCAAAACAGATGGGGATATGGTTTCAGAGACTCTACAGTTTAAGGCCAGGAGAATGGGAAAACCAACAAAGCCCCATGAAACACCAAGTGCTTAAGAAATGTCAAGTTGGCTGGGCCAGAATCATTGTCCCTTTGTGCATTATCTATGGTGTCTGTATTTTTATCAGTGGAGGGACAGAAAGTAGTTGAATGTGGAATTTCTAACTCAAAAACAATCCAACCTATGACAAATGGAAAAGTAACATGTGAGGTTTTCCTAACTACACTCTACAGATTTCCTTGTAATGGAGTTCCATCCCAATAAGCCCATCGTAAGTGGAAAATTTCATAAGTAAAAAAAAATACATTTAAGACATCTAATCTAAGATCATAGCTTAGCCTCACCTACCTTAAATGTCCTCAGAGCCTTTATGTTAGCCTATAGCTGAGTAAAATTACCTAACACAGAGTCCACTTTATACTAAAGTGTTGAATGTCTCATGCAATTTATTATTGAATACTGAGTTAAAAGTGAAAAGTAGAATGGTTATAAGTGTACTGATTAGTTGTTTGCCCTGATGACCACGTTAGCTGATTGGGAGCTACCCCGCCCAGCATCCCAAGAGAGGACGTTGCTGCATATTGCTGGCCTGGGAAAAAGTCCAAATTCAAAACTCCAAGTACAGTTTCTACTGAGTGTGTACTGATTTTGCACCACCATAAAGTCAAAAAATGTTTAAGTCGAACCATTATAAGTCAGGGACTTGTCTGTGTAAAGTATCAAACCTCCACCTATCCCTGCCACTCCCTCATCGGGCACATCCCACACTGGTTTTGTTTGTTTGTTTGTTTTTCTTGGCCATAGATCTTTTTAATTTTATTACATATTTATTGCTCACTTTTGGTTTTCTAGTTCCTTCCACTAGATTGTAAGTTCCATGGGCAGGGGCTTTTTCTAGATTTGGATTTTAGTGATTCTCATTTTTATTTTTCCCAGCACAATTATATGAGATACTGACTTCTGACAATGCCATTTCAAACACTCTTCTTTCTTAAACACTAGGGGAGGATTTCTCAACCTCAGCGCTATTGACATTTGGGGCTGGATACTTCTTGGTGGTGAAGATTTGTTTCATCCCTGGACTCTACCCATGAGATGCCAGTAGCATCCACTGTCTAGCGGTGACAAACTAAAATGTCACCAGACCTTGCCAAATATCCTTTGGGGAGCAAAATTGCCCCAATTGACAATTACAGTTATAGGGAAGACACTTCAGTTGATAAGAACCAAGAAAATCTCTTAATTAACACCTGAATTCTGAAGAAGAGATAAAAAAAGGATCAGAAGGTAGAGATCACACAGACGCTAAATATAAAATGTGGCACATGAGTTTACTAATCTTTGACTCCAAGATTAAGCAGATTTACTCACTTTGACATGAGCCGTCCTGGAAGTACAGGTTTTCTCCACCCTCAGGGGCCAGCCTGTTCGCTTTGATTACCACACGAGTGACAACATGGCCAAGACAGTGGATGAGGACCCACACCATCAGCAGGTCGGCAGGTCCACACAGACTCAATTGTTTCAGCCTCATGAAGGAATAAAGAATGGGAGAGGCCAAGAGTCCACTCCATGTGCTGGCCAGTCTCTTTATGCCCTGCAGTTCCACTCCACTCTCCACCTTATTTCAACCCATTCTGTGCTCCAAATGGCAGACCTCTGTGGAATATATCAACTGGGCTCTTTTGCCATTTAGATTTCTGTTGAATTGGTCCAGAGGAGACGCCAGCAGGAGAAAGGAGGTCAGGAAAAAAACACCATGGTATTTGTTGCTTCGGCTACTTCTTAGCTGGCTTAGATTTCCTCTGCATGGGGGCCACACAACTCCTGTGGGGCAGCCTTCCTGTGTGCCACAGCTCTCGGTGTCTCTGGATTCTTCTGGCAAAGCTCCTTCCTACTGGGCCTTTAGGCCTGGACATCATTCAGGTTTCCCACTGGCGTGGGCCCTGGGATGCTTCACTACCTCCGTTAGCCACATGTTGGCATTGCCAATGCCTTACACTCTGTTCGGTTGCGCCCACCTCTTCTTAAACCCTTTATTTTGAAAGAATTTCAAAACTTTAGAAAATGTTAAAAATGGATACAGAAAAATCCTATGTTCCTTTATCCAAAGTTACCAATTGTATCATCTTATAACATTTGCTTTATCATATTCCTCCTTCATATATATATATGTATGAATATATATTTATAAAATTAATTTTTATAAGCCATTTCTCCATAATACTTCAGTGTGTCTTTCTTGTGGCAAACATATCCTCTTATACAATCACTGTATGGTTATTAAATTCAGGAAATTTAGCATTGAAACATTAATTTATAGTTCATATTAAAATTTTATTTGCCAGTGGTTCCAACAATGTCTTTGAAGCAGTGCTTTTCACCTCACACAGTCCAGATTCATGTACAGGATTAGTTGCTATATCTCAAATACTTATTGCTATTTCCCTGATGGAACCATGAGTAATGCATTTCCTATGAAAACATGAAAAGTAACGAATGAATACCTGCAATAGTCTTGATTGGAATTGTGAGCATAAACGGTATTAATATTTCCTTTTTATTTTTTTAAATTAAAAAAAAATTACTTATTTTAAGAGAGAGAGAGAGGGAGCAGGGGAGGAGGAGAAAGAGAGGGAGAAACAGAATCCCAAGCACATTTTGCACTGCTGGTGCAGAGCCCAACATGGGGCTCAAACTCAGACACCTGAGTTTGAGGTGGCTGACCTGAACCAAGATCAAGAGTTGGACACTAAACCGACTGAGCCACCCAAGTGCCCCTAATACTTCCTTTTTAAGATGCACACTTACCGCCTCAGAAAAGAGGGTCTCCATTCATTCAGTGTTCAAGTTTCTCCATCAGGCAGAGTCATTGTGAGCAAGAGAAAGACATCAAAGGAATAGAAAAATATTCCTTATGTCCTATGAGTTTTAACTTTAGAAAACAGAAGAGCGAATATAACTGGAACTTACACATTTAAATATTTTATTGGACAGGGCTGAAAAATACCTGGAAAGAGTTCTGCTCTTTCAAAAACTCTGCTGGTGGCAGACATCAAAAAGGAACCATGGAACATTTCTACTGAGATCTCAGTTGTGGCCTCAGGAGTTTTACAACAAAATACAAAGAGCAGTCATTATCAAGCGATCAGAGAAAACATCTACAGTGAAACCATTTTTCCTGTCTCTGATCTAGGAATAAGCAATATGTTGTGAAACTAATTTGAAAGACCCAAATGTGAAGGAGGCAAAGATTGCCAGCTAGGTCAGCCTGTAGACAATGCAAAAAAGAATCACCCAAAGCAGAAACACAAGCAAATTCAGAAAACATGAGCAAAAGCCTTTTTACTCAAATACTAGACAGCTTTCGTCTCTCATTTTGAGGGACATGTTTTATCAGAACAAAACCAAACAAGAATCTGTCAGAAGATTGTTTTTACACTTGGGCTCTGAAATGGGATATGAGCATCCGTTAACCTTTAAACAACACCATAAAGACCCAGCAGTAGTCACCAGACTTCACTACAGAGCGGAGACAGAAGAGCCCACAAGGAATTTGCAAAAAGACTAAGTCAAATTAGAGATGTAAATAAAAGAAACATTAACATCCTAAGAACATGAAACAGAACTATAAGCCATTTAACGGAAGCTCGCGCAGGCACTAAGGGGGAAGCAAACAGTCCCTAACGGTAATGCTTGAGCCATGGTGAAGCATCTAAACTATCAATAAGCTTAATTTGAAAGCAAGTAAAGTGCACTTTTTTGTTTGTTTACATTTTTTTGGTTTTTGGTTTTTGGTTTTTCCAAACCATTCTCTTATGCAGACAGCTGTCACCAGACCAAAGGCTATTTAACATTCCAGAACCAGCTAATCAACAGAGACAAACACAAAGCGATGTTGGATTTCCCCAAGAAGTGTCACCCACTCCATTAAGGCTTATATGAGTGAACAGAAGGAAAACGTTATTACAGGCTTTGCCTCAGGACACTCAAATGAAAATCACATTTCTCTATTGTGATTGCATTTGTGACGCACAAAACAAAGGAAAAGAATGTGACAGGCTGCACGCGGAGCCATCTTGCCACATATAAATTTCTTGCCCTCAAGGTAAATCCAACCAGCCATGCATATCTCTCACTTCTCTCTCGGAGGGAGAAAAAAAACACAACATACCCATAGATAGCCCAATTTTATATATACGGATATAATATAAAATTCTATTTTATTTATTTATTGTTTACGTTCCTGAGTTAAAAATAAAAGCATCAGGGGAAAAAAAGGAAAATCTTCTGAAGCAACAGCCTCGGCACTTTGCCAGTGCCAGGTGGATAAAGTCTGATAAGAGAGAGAGCAGGTAGGCTCTTGAACGTGGTGTGGACTCCTCTATGAAGCAGAATGTACAGCAAGACACAAACCTTATCAATGTTGGCCATGGGTACTGGCAACGTAGGCGCATCTACCCAACACAATTTTAATTTCATCCTTAAGTTGCTGATGTCCCCTATGCTTGAGGAAATTAAGGTTATACGAGAAACTTCCCAGAAGGAAAGAAGGAAGCGAGTGGGCGCCAGTGGCCTGAGATGTGCAAGTGGGAAGTGCTAGGAGAGTGCAAGGGCACAGACCTGGACACACACTTCACCCTCCTCCAAACCCCACACTCACCACTGTCTTCCCACTAACTCTGTCATGTGGTAAAGTCAGATAATCCCTGCCTCTTACACTTGGGATACGGACTTGACCTGACTTGCCAAAGGAGTATTTTGGGTGTTCCCCTTGTTTACCAAGATCAGCCCTGTGAAAATATAACACCCACGTAGAAATTGTCATAAAAAATGTTTTATGACTTTTCTTTTTCATTTCTCCCCCTCCCCCTTCCTCTTCCTCTCCCTCTCTTCCTACTTTGATTCACTGGGTACCTGAATTTCAAAAGGACAATTAGTGTTAGGATCTGGTGGGTCAATCTGGAGTAAAGGATTAATTCCATTAACTTTAGAGTCAGACTGCCTAGAGCACAGGTTGGCACACTTTTTTTCTGTGAAGGACCAGACTGTAAATATATTAGACTCCGCAGTCCTTAAGATCACTGTTGTAACTACTCAACTTTCATGTTGAGTCATGGACGATATGTAAGTGAAAAGGTGTGGCTGTGTTCCAATAAATCTTTGTTTATAGACAGTGAAAGTTAATGTCACATAATTTTCAAATGTCACAAAATATTATTTTCCTTTGAATTTTTTTCATGCACTTTAATATATAAAAAGAATTCTTGTCTTATATCCCACATAAAAACACCTGGCAGACGAGGGTTGGCTCACAGGCCACAGGTTATCATCCCCCATCCTAGAGTTAAATACTATCCTGTCACCTGCCATTTGCGTGACCTTGGTCAAGCTACTGATACGGCAATTTTTCTCATCTGTAAAAGAGGCTCAATTGTTTTATTGACCCTAACTAGCTCTTGGGTGGCTTTGAGGATTAAAGATGTTAATACATCCAAACTACTAAATATTGCCTTATATATAGCAAACATTCAATAAATACTGCGATTATTAACAACATTTTACACTAGTTTATGTTTGTCTACTCTATTTAATTTGCCCCATTAGTAATTTATGAAACAAATCCCATTATAACTTGCTTCAAATTTAATTACATGAGCTTGTCAGAACTTTTCAAAAAAAATAGATGAATTTTACTTTAATTAGTTTTGACTAATTCAAAACCACAACCATGACAAATAGGGAAAGATGAAAAAGATAGAGAAAGGAGAGTTAACATTGATGTATACCTAGTGTATCTCATGATTGATGCCAAAGACTTTTTGTATATATATACATATATTTTCCTTTTATTTTAATATTTATTTAAGTCTTTATCATACACTATCTCACTTTATCCTTTAGAGAAATCAGAGTGAAGTGAGTAAATAACTTGAATAGCACATCGCGAAGCTAATTGGCAAATCAAAACAGAAAGGTATTGGGGCACCCGGGTGGCTCCGTCAGTTAAGCTTCTGACTTGATTTGCACTCAGGTCCTGATCTCACATTTCATAAGATCAGGACTGCTTTGGACTCTGCACTGACAATGTGGAGGCTGCTTACGATTCTCTCACTTGTTCTCTCTCTCTGCCCCTCCCCAGCTTGCTCTATCTCTGTCCCTCCCCCACTTGCGTGGGCTCTCTCTCTCTCAAAATAAATAAACATTTTTTAAAAAGTGTTTAAATTCAGAGGCATAGTTCTTTCTGTTAGTATGATGTGTTTTCCTGGAGAAGCTACAACTTAAGCCATTCAATTTTGTTTATTTATATATTTCCTATGGAAAATTTAATACAAAACAAAAACACATATTGTAATTAACTTTTTGATTATTAAACATTATAGTTTGCATTTTTTAAGTTTGTTACAAGTAAAAAATTAATTTAGCTTTAGAAAAAAAATTGGATTTACTGCAAGGATGCTAAGCATTTTGCAGAATTCAAGGCTGGGCTGAACTCCCAAGCCCGGGGAAGAGTAGGGCCAGGTCTGCTATGAGCAGTAGGTCTAAGGACTTGCTCTCTGAAGTTCTGCTTCTCAAGTTTAAAAAAAAATTTTTAAACACTTATGCATTTTTGAGAGAGAGAGAAAGAGTGTGAGTGGGGTAGGGGCAGAGAGAGGTGGAGACACAGAATCTGAAGCAGGGTCCAGGCTCTGAGCTGTCCCCACAGAACCCAATGGGGGTCTCGAACCCACGAACCAGGAGATCATGACCTGAGCCAAAGTCGGATGCTTAACTGACTGAGCCACCCAGGCACCCTTCTGCTTCTCAACTCTTGTGTTTATTAATGAAACTATCCATCTTTACTTTTTAAAAATCTTTTCCCACCATTTCCATGCTTTAAGCAATCCCATTCCCAAAGTGATTGCATTCAATGCAACTCATTGAATTCACAAGGGGAATAAATCCAGAAAGTAGTATCTGATATTAGAACAATCACATACGGCTAGAAATATGAGGAAGAAAGTAAGTAAATCAACCAATAAAGATATATTAATCTCCACTAAATTCAAGGCATTATATTAGATGCCTTGAAACTATAATGATTTCTCATTATCTCATGCAATTTATATATTCATTTAGGGTCATTTCTTATTTATCTTTTAATACGGTAATTTCTGAATTTCATTTAGTGAGTAGGCATGAAAATACATATGCTTTTTGATAAATGGAAAATTTCATCTAAATCAAATCAACTCTTTAAAATTTGCAGAGCTGGACTTTTATGGATTGGAGTTTGCAAACCTATCATGTCACTTCTTATGTGTTAAATCAGCAACACCATTGGATGCGATGATATGTGTCTTGTCTTTCAGTGTTAGGCTATGTTTTCCCAATCAGGCATTTGAGTGAATAAGAATATGGTAATTTCTACTTAATAAAAAAATGTTCTTTTAAAATATGTCTTTATTCAAATAGAAAGCATAGTTGCCTAATTATTAATATTCAGTATTTCCTACAATTGTCAACTAATGTTTATTTTGAGTAACTTACTAATTTCTCTAGAAAAGATAACTCTTTCCTGATTCTTTTTCTTTAATCTTTCAAGAAAACAAAACAAAGGGTGAAGATATGGGAATCTGAGGCCATATTTTCTACAATTTGCTTTTACTACACCGCACACTACATCTACAGCAACTTCTGTATACTTTATTTATGATTTTCTGTTAATTTAATTTAAAAAAATATTTAACGTTTATTTCTTATTGAGAGACAGAGAGAGGTAGAGCATAAGAATGGGAGGGGCAGAGACAGGAGGAGACACAGAATTCGAAGGAGGCTCCAGGCCCTGAGCTGTCAGCACAGAGCCCGCCTCTGGCTCAAACTCACAAACCATAACCTGAACTGAAGTCGGACACTGAACTGACTAAACCACCCAGGTGCCACTCTGTTAATTGTATATATGGAGTTTAAGAAACTCTGCATTGGTTACTTAAACACCTATTAACTGCTTTAGAAAACCATCAGGGGTTTGAAAAACTGATTTCTTTCCAAGACTTGATTTTAATTTTTAAGGAGTAAGGATCCTTTCTTGTCTCAACAGCTAAATCTGTAGAAGAAATAAACAGAACCAAACTTAAGCAATGATATCAAACAAGGTTATCACAGATTTTAAAGATTGAGTAGGAAAACAGCCGGGGAGACTCATGAATTTGCCTCTTAAAATGTTAATTGTTTTAGCTAGCCTACAACATTGTAACCAGCTCTGTCAATCCATTCCCTAGAAATTAACTTGAAGCTTATGAGCTGCTGGCAATGATCTATCTGGTTCATCGAGCCTCTCTGTGCAATGGCGGTTGGTGATGGTGGTTATAAGAATTCCCTTACTTTCAGGTATGCTGTGTAATTGTTCACCAATTGGTGGTCCATACCACAGTTCACTGTAGATGTCCTTTGTCCCAAGATATAGGTAACTTTAAGTGATTTTTTTTTCTCTGCATAAAATGGCCGATAATTTACTAAAGTGCTTGCAGGTATGTACTTACTGAACAATGGAGAGGAGTAAACATTTGTCCCATTACCAAATGTATCTCAAAGTACAAGAGTACTATTTAACTCCCAAATGTGCCTTTTTGTGCAGTCTCCATTTTCAGAAGTCTTTTCCTGATGCAGAAATATGTCACTAGGGGAGGGGTGCAGTGTCACACGTTTAGAAAATTGTGACTAATGGCTTGAATCAAGGTACATTCTAATAGACGGCAGCAAAGATGCAAAAAGTCAGTCTCTCTGTACAGTTCTTTGAGGCACGGCACCCTCTGTCTGTATGTGAATTAATATAGGTTATATCATAATGTTTGGAGTTTCAATCAATACAGTCATAATGACATCTCACTTTCTTCCAGTTCCCTAATTTCCTTACCCTAAAAATGAGATAATTTTCTTTTTGAGGTAGAACCTCTAAATTTTAGCCTCAGAAGGTTATAATGCAAAATGAAAAATAATTCTAAAATCAGATTTTGGTTCTTGCTGAGCCTCAATTTTCTCATTCATAAAATGGGAATGATAATATCTTTTTTTCATTTTCCAGGATTGAATGGAAGAACACAGACACACACACACACACACACACACACACACACACACACACATATTAGTGACATGTCTAGCAGTTGATACAGAGAAGAGGCTAATGTTAGTAGCTGATATTTTTATCATCATATTATAATAGTTATCACCTACTGGTGAGAATATACCAACCTGACTTGTTTGGTAATTCTGTGAATACATGAATATTCTATTTTTAGAAAGTTTTCACAGGAAGGTAAATCTTAACTGGTTTACTATTAAGAATCGATGGGTTCTAGGCAATGCTGGGCTGGTAAGCTGGTTCTCCAAAAAGAAAAGAGCCCTTATTTGTACTGTTTGCAGATTTCTGTGGTCTAAACACTCCCACCAAGGCCAATTTCATGTCACAGAATCTAAAGTTTGGGATACATGCACAGTCAGGTCTCCTGGGCTGGGGCCTGCTGGCTCCTGACCATTTCTGGCTCTAGGTCAATTAAATGATAGCCAATTATTGGAATGACCAATTCAATAAATAACAAACTCAGCAAGCGACCAACTCATCAAATGACAAATATGTCAAATAACCTATTTACAAAATGACAAATTTGTCAAAAGCCAATTTTCCAAAAGCTAACTTGCAGAAAAATAATGTGCCATATGATCAATTCCCAAGTGACCTTAGTTACAAAACATATCCAATACCTTAAAGAGAAACTAGGACAATTTCTTCAGGCATTGTGCTTCCAGAAACAAACAAATGCAGAGGCAGGGGAGACAAAGAGCTTAAAATGTAAAGATAAGTACTTGTACATATGGGAAAGCTCATCTGAATATAAAATATGCTGGCTGGAATGTGTAACATGCATGATCCTGACATTAAACCAAGCTAGACCAAGGACTACACAGCTAAAAGGCAGTGAATAATGAATCTTTGAGAAAAAAAAAATCCTAATCAATTTGACAATTTTTTCATTTGCTATTTGCTATTTTAATCAACAAATTGATTTTTCAGTGAATTGGCTTTACTTGAATTTATTTTTATTATATTTACGTGCTTAGCACCTGAAGCTCCTGAAACACAGAGATAATTAGTAGCAGCAAATTTAGTAGTCACTGAGGTCTTGATATGAACTTCCAGCCATTTTTAAAGGCCTATTATCAAGTCACATGGATGTCTAATTATTTTAAATGTCACTCTTTACATTAAGGATAGGAGAGCTAGAGAAATACAGAATCTAACATCTCTTGTTGTAGAGTTGCATTGAGAAGAGTCTAGATGTCGTTTAACTTATATAACACACTACGAACAAAATTATTAAATAGTTAGTTTGTCTTATGTTATCTCTTTCCCCATCTTCCCTTTCAGTGGACACCTGTAGTATATTGTCAATAATGCAGGAATGTGCCCTCAACTACTTTCAAGTTACATACACCCTTCAGTAGTTCAATGTCCACAAACTCTTTCTACCTTTTCCACAGCCTAATTAGTCTCAGCAAATGGCACTTTAGAAATTATCTTAGCATAGACACTGAGATCTGAAAAGGACCTTGCATGCCATTTAAATTTATAGTGGATTTTATTTATGGAGAAATGAAATTCCACAGAGGTGTAGTGATTTACTGAAAGTCACAGGGAAGTAGGTATTCATTAGATTTTCACTTGGGATACAGTATTTATGGCCATAATTTCTTTGTAGCTCCTCCCATCAAAAGGTGAACTCTATTTATTCCCTTGAATCTGTTCTGGTCTGGCATTTTCACCAATAGAATATGGCAGAAGTCATGTTGGGTTAAAAAGCTTCTGCTGTTTCCTCATGGAGTGTTTTCCTGAACCTGTCAGGCAAGGAAGACAGCTTAACCTAGTGTAGGATGAGAGGGCATATGAAGGAGAACCAAGGCCAGTGCCAACCATTGAACACGTGAATGGTGCCATCTTGGACAGTCCAGACCTGCTGAATGGAGCAGCGTGAAATAAGCCCAAATGAAGGAGCAAAGGCACTATCCAATTAACCTACAGCGTTGTATTAATAGATCATTGTTACTTTAAGTCTCTGCATTTGAGGCTGGTATGTTATATAGAAGTTAATTGATCTTTCTAAAAAAGGGCACTTCAGGTAGCCTACAAAAATATATATATTTCCAGTTTTAAAAAGCAAAGAAGGGGCACCTGGGTGGCGCAGTCGGTTAAGCGTCCGACTTCAGCCAGGTCACGATCTCGCGGTCCGTGAGTTCGAGCCCCGCGTCAGGCTCTGGGCTGATGGCTCAGAGCCTGGAGCCTGTTTCCGATTCTGTGTCTCCCTCTCTCTCTGCCCCTCCCCCATTCATGCTCTGTCTCTCTCTGTCTCCCAAAAAATAAATAAACGTTGAAAAAAAAATCAGCAGTTTAAAAAAAAAAAAAAAGCAAAGAAAATAATTTAGAAGATCAAAATAAAGAGTAAAGTAAAGGTAGTAAACAAACAAACAAGATAGGGTATAGGTAGAGAAAAAACTAGATTCATATCTGGGCTATGGTTTACAGTTTCATAAAACAGAAACATATGGGATATTGAAAAGATGTCTGTGAGACCCGAGAGATACCATTCCATGAAGAAGGGACATTGTTACCTAATGAGTGTTAGAAGACAATTTCTTATGGGTCTTTTTCACCTTCCTGCATGTTTCTCAAGAAGGGACATTGTCTGCCTTTGTTCTGGGCTATCTTTTTAAGAGTGTTATATAGTGAAAAATAATATTAAAAAAACAAAAACAAACAAACAAGAATGTATATATATTGAACAACTTTGGAATATAGAGACAGTGTCCTCCTAGGAGCAAAGGAGGCATGCTTAGTAGGAGTATAAATTATTCAATTTCCTGAAACTCAGGTTTCCACTCCTATAATGTGACTCACTGTGTGTACAGGAACCGACTGCACCTCTGTGTAGGCCTGGAAGGAACTGAGGCTGGCAGAACCCGTGCCAGTCATGCGGAGGCTTGCACTATTTGCTGTGGCGTAATGAAGTCATTTGTCTCTGACCTCAGAGTCTCCTGTCACCCATGAAACTTTAGCAGGCTAACTTGCTAGCCTGCAAAAGAGGGAAAAAATCTCAAGCCTTAAAGTTTTAACAATGAGGACTTCCACAGCATACATACAAGGAACAACAATGTAACATTTATCTTAGGAAGTGTGTTTATGTGTCATCCATCATTAAGAAAGAGAAAAGAACCCAGACCATTTGACTCCTAAGTCAGGAATCTCTTTTATTATGCATAACAGGAAATTTTATTAAAAGTCCTCAACAAAGTGTTAAATAAATGGCAATAGTTTAATTCATTACCCCTTTCATGTTTTATGATTTTTAATAAGGGAAAATGCCTTGATGCAAATAATAAACACGTGGGTAACTGTAGGATTAATCAAATAAATGAGAAAAATATTTTGTGGCAGAAACTTATGACTTCTCTCAATTGATAGTATTCATCCAGCTGTTTATTTCAACTGCAAAATGGTATAAAGGAATAAGCAAGGATTTGAAGTTAGGGAAGCTAGGTTCCATTTGTGATTGTATAGCTTCTGAGTTGTATAACTTTGGGCAAGTGATATATTCTATTAGCTTTAGTTTCCTCCCCTGTAACATGGTGTTAAATTCTTCTAATTTAATGGCATCAATCTGACTATATTATTTAGAGGATTAGAAAAAAAAAATTATGGTCTATTTCTGTACATCCAAGTAACTCCAATAAAGTATAGCTTCCGTTATCATTCCACAAATAGGTTCTTTTCTAGAAATTTATGAAGGCCTGTGGCTTCTAGCTCATCTCAACCATCATAAAAGGGGAGCACACAGGACAATATGACTGTGGAGTCACAAATGACTTCATAATTGGTACATAAACACCATGAGGAAATGGATCTCAGCAGTTTAATTGTTATAGGCTTTAGAACAATGCTTAGCACAGAAAGGATGCTCAGTGAGTATTTGCTAAATAAATTAGTAGATAAATGGGCCCAGATGTCTTTGACATTAAGTCCAGAAGTCCTGAGAAGACAAAAAAACAGGAGATGGGATTCAAAGGCATTCAAAGGAGAGGGATATCACTGAATCTGTGCCCCTTTGTGACGGCCATTATGACATAGGGAGGCCTGGGGGTCCAAGAAAGCATAGTTACCTCTAAGGCATAAGATTCTGCAAGGAAACGGGACAGACTGGACTACAATGAGGAACGCAGCAGCAGTCAGAGGAGGGACATTTCTGTGATTCATAATTGCCAAAGGTCTGTGTTGCTCGTCTGCAACAATGTGAGGAAGGCCACAGAAGAAGTGGACCTCGGATGTCTCAGAGGCAAACCCGAAAACAATACAGGGGAGAGACAATAACTCAGAAGTTGAAACTTTTCTTTTCTTTCTTTTTTTTTTTTCCACAAAAGGGAAATAAATAAGAGAAAAAGGCCATAAGTTAAGAAAAAAAAAATTAAGAAGACAATAGTCATAAACTCTACCACTTTGAGAAAATAACTCTCGAAGACGATTGAATTTTAAAGCTAAGAATGCTTATCTACTTCAGATCCTCTTTTTACAGGGGAAGGAACAGGGGCCCAGAGAGGCCTGTTAACTTTTACAGAGTCACATTCCAGCTCACTGGTCCATATGCTGACGACTGAAAAAACAATTGAAAGGTGAGTCTACTTTTCAGAAATGCATCACCAGCTCCTGCCCGGGCCCCTCCTGCCTGTCTGCTAATTAGCACTGATCCAAAACTTTAGGCCAAAAACATTTTCCAGAGCTGAGGGTTCCAATGATTTTGCCTTTTAAACATCAAAGTTAAAAATAACCTTTGTAAAAACATTACACAAGGGCAACAACACATTCCATACTTGGCACCTTTCAGGGAAACAGGCTTCCATTCTCTGCAGAATTCCAGCCCTTTGATGTAGTACAGGCATACCATGCCAGATCAAATCCATCGCAAGGAATAGTGAAAAACAACAACACAGAAACAATCCCCCCCCACCCCGCCCACTATAAAATGAAGAAAAATTAGAATCAGGAAGTCCTTAAAAGTATTTAACTTGGGTCCAGTCATCAGATCTGGAAAGCACACTGAAATCATATTGCTTTGGCTCTCCGATGATTCATAGGGGTGTGTTGACGAGGTATCTGGCAAATACTAAAGACCATTGCTACTGGCACGCGTGTCTAACAGATGTTAAAAATGAAACGCTGACAGTTTTTATAGTATAATTAAATCTCCCCTTATTTCTCAAGTGCTATTTAATTTAATTTTAATCAAAAGTAATAACCATCCGTAATTGCTGTAATAGTGGCATTCACGTTCTATGTAAGGCATTACCTATTGTACTTTCCGCGGAAGTCTTACAACGGGAAAGCCTCTTGCTAAAGTATTGTTGATACCTCCAAACATTTAGAAGCAATGAAGGTACTCAAGAAGATAAAACTTTAAGTCATCTCATAAAAGGTTAAAAGGCCACACGGTCAATGTTCTAATATAATCTTCTTTGTCAGTTTCTTGTCTTTGTAACTGAAATGAGAGGATTTTTTTTTTCCCTTGGGAGGGCTATGTTATGAACACACGTATTACAGAGACATGAGTTTTATTCATCAAGTTGATGAAAGTAACTATTGGTCTCTGTCTTAGTCCATTAAGGTAGCTATAATAAAATAACACAGACAGGTGGGCATGTAAACATAGAAATGTATTGCTCACAGTTCTGGAAGCTGGAAGTCCTGTATAGGGCTCCCTGTGTGGTCAGGTTCCACATCTGGTGAGAGTCCACCACCCAGGTGCATAAGTGGCCAACTTGTTCTTGTAGCCTCACATGGCAAAGGGGCTAGGGAGCTCTCTCAGACCTCTGTTTTAAGGACACTAATCCCATCACTGGGGCTTTTGTCCTCAACACTTTGTCACCTCCCAGTGCCCCCCCCCCCCTTCCTAATACCATCACCAAGAGCATTAGGTTTTTGACACATTAATTTGGGCTGGGGGGCACAAATATTTGATGCATGGTAATCACTAAGAAGTCACTGAGTTTAACTCACAAATATTTGTCCCTTGGTTTGGTTATGAGTGTGGGTTAGATATGCATAGCACTTAGGATAAAATGGAATCGTACATATCAGAGCTAGAAGGAACACTAGGGGAATTTGCTGATCTGACCTTCAAATTTCACAAATGGGGGAAGGTGGAATCCAAGTAGTGGATGTGATTTACTCACATCCCCATGACTGGTCAGTTAAAGAACCAGAACTAGAGTCCTGGTGTCATGACTCCAAATTCAGTAGCTTTTTTATCTAAGAACTTGCCTTCCCATTGATGATGTTTTGATTAAAAAAAAAAAAAAAATCAGTCTTAAGAAAATTCTAAAACAATATTTCTGAACCATGTCATACTTTTCTGTATAAACTTTTCATCACCATCACATTTTGAGTGGAGATAGTTTCCATCCATCCCTAAACATGTTGTCTATCTCACTTTCAACTTTACTGGAGCAATCACAGAGACCAGGACAGCGGGCATTGTTTAAACTTAATATATCTTAAATTAAATTAGGTCTAGCTCTGTGGTTTAATTTATTCTAACATACTGACATTAGCATTGTTGCACTTTAGACAAATGTTATTTATTGTTAGGCTATAAATATGCTTCATGTAATGAATTGCGGTCGGGGTCTTGGTAGTTTTTTATTGGTTGACCATAATGGACACCCTCTTTGGGACGGTTGTCAACACTGCTAGCAAATGTCATGTGAACCACTCTCAAGGAAATAAAACTTTCATGCAACAGGCCTAAAATGGTGGTTGGGCAAGAGGCACCATAGTTTTGAGTCCATTGATCAGAGATATAAAATTTAGGACCCCTTGAGAGAAATGAAAACCCTATTATATGCCTATGGGTAGGGTAATAGTGAGCCTGAACACAGGATGTCTGACGCTTTGGGAGAAAGCACAATACAAATACCTGAAAATGCAACATGCAACCTTCTCGGTCAAAGGTGATATACAGAGCATGTTCACTTCAAATGAGTATGTCCCATACCCAAGCTTCTCCTTGACAATAGATTAATTAGCAGGGGGAGAAACACTGGACAGTAGATATGTGGGAGAATTTGGTATAGCATAATTATTTGAATAAGCAAAAACAAAAATCACAAATTGGAAGCTAGGTAGAAACTGGGTAACCCTTTAAATAATTGGACCAGAAGATTAGAGCTATTTTTGGAAACCAAAATATATTGCCTTTGAGTACAACAATTTGGCCTGGATGAAAGAATACCAACCCTTACAAGAAAGGATTGGGACATTATTTTGTGATTTACTATGGGGAGTAATCATAATAAAAATAAGTAATGTTTTTATGAATTTTATGAACGATGCTATAGTAGACATAATGTGGGAAGACAAAATTGGAAAGCCAGACAGAAAGAAGTTGTTAATTAGTATCATTCCATAAGGAGATAGGATTTTGGAAATACAGGAATGTTGCATATTCTTCAGAAAAGTTATTCAGGAGAAAAGTCTATTACTTAAAAGAGCTAAATATAGCAGGTTTAGTAAAAAATGGAGTTGCTTTAATAAATTTGGGAGAAACCATACTTGTCAGCCAAAACTAAAAAATAAGATACAAAAATTAAAAAAAAATTAAACCACACATGTAAACACACACACACGCACATGCACACACACATACACACACACATACACAGGATCCAAGTGTGTCTAAATCCTTGTGACTCCAAATTGAGATGAGCAAAGTACAGTGGTTCTGGAATGAAATAGAGTTACTATGTCAGCTAAGTTTACACTGTATCACCATATTCCTAATAGTACAGCCAATTGACCCCCAATTATGGTAATAACATTATATAGAGAACATTCAGTACCAGTAGAGTTAGCGAAAGTAAGAGGCTAACATGCGAATGATACAGCTGTTTTTTTCTCGGGGGAAGATTTGGAAAGGAATGTAAGAAGGGCAGAGCCACAAGTAATGAAGCCACAAGTAAGGGAAATTTTATGTGGAAATAAAAGTATTAAGTGAATTCTATAGGCCTGCAGAAACTTCCAGTACTAGATATCTGTAAAATTTTATTTCACCCACTATTCACCTTCAAATGTGTGTAATTAATGGTCCACACACTTGCCCAACGCATGGACTCACCCATCGTCCTCTATGGTAGTGCCATTCAGAGAGAACCTCTGGGACAACAAAGCAGAAGAAGCTCATTTCCTGGGTGTCCTGTACAAAATGACCTGAGGTCAGAGATATTGAACCAGCCTAGGACTTCAACTGCTTGTCCTGTCCTTATATTTACCCTGCTTTGCAACCCCTTAGAGGAGGTGTGAGAGAAGAAGAAGAAACAAATGTTGGAATTTTAATGTACTTAGACAGTGATGATATTAAGAAGGAATTAAAATCAAGACAATAAAAGTACATGACATTATGAGATTTGCTACATACAAAAAGGTTAAAGTGATAAAGAATTATTGATGTCATAACAAATGCTACGACAAGAAAAATACTGAGAAAATTTTGCACTCCCACTGCACTGGTTTTTATTGCTATATAACAAACTATCCAGGAATTCCATGATGTAAAACAAGAAAGATTTATTACCTTATAATTTCTATGAGTCAGGAATCAGGGTATGGCTTAGTTGGATGCCTTTGGCTAAAGGTTTCTCATGAGGCCACGGGGTTTTGAAGGCTCAACTGGATCTGAGGGAAGAGTCGTTTCTAAGCTCACTCACGTGATTGTTGTCAGGCCTCACTTTCACTGCATGGGTCTCTCCACAGAGCTGCCTGACAACCTGGCAGTTGGCTCCTCTCAGAGTGAGAGAGCCGTGAGGGAGAAAGCATCCAACCTGGAAGCCATAGCTTTTTGCAACCTGGCCTTGAGAGTGACATTCTATTATTCCTGTCTGGTATATTCTATTCTATCCCTGAGAAATATCCATTATTATTTAATTCGTACCAGAAATCTATATGGTAAATATAACATCATCCCCGTTGTGTGCGTGTGGAAACTAAAATCCAAATAATTCACATAAGTGTACCAAGGTGGCACAGATCTGAGTAGCAAAGCTAGGATTCAAATCTAGGCATAGGGCTGAGGCTTAAATACCATATTATACAGCAATTCCGTATTATAATGCTTAAAATGGAACTCAGATGATGATGTGGTGTTTTGATGGTGGGAAAGAAGAACAGCCATTTGCTCAAGTCTTAATTAAAACGTTTCATCATGAGAACACCTCCAAGATGTGTGTTTAGGAGAGGGAAGAAGTTTAAATATTTGCTGGGTAAAGGCTGAGGAAAGTCACTCACAGTTCAGTGTTGGCCTATGAAGTGCTAACTATTCACGGGAACACTTAGGTTCTGTTAACAAAGCATCGGATGGAGGAGTAGAAATCCTGGGGCCACAGGTCAGCAGCCAATCATTGAATGATGTTCTTGAGCAAGAGAGGTGAGGAGGAACAGCCAAGACTCAATCTTGCATATGCCATGGTAAGTGTTTCAGTTCCTCAGTATATGATAAGTGTAAGTTTTCTCTGTATACTTCATTATTTTATGTTTTGCTAGTTTTTCCCCACTTCAAAAATGCTACACATCATTGTCTGTGGTCTGGGCCTCATCACAACTGTATAAAACCCTAAAAATAGTGGGGAATCCTGGAGGGGAATGAGCCAGAGAGGGAATTCACAAATCTTTTCTAGCCACACCATGTTTTGTTTGAAACTGGAGTAATGCAACAGCAGCTACCACCGTCAGCAACTTCAAGCGGGGAGATCCAGCTGTACAAAAGCACTTGTGCTTGCCTTGGAGAGAGCCAAAGAGTTTTTGATCAAAAAACCCTGCTGTCACTTGTTTTCCAAAACAGAGATCTGAAGACTCTGACTGGAGTGCCTGGGTGGCTCAATCAGTTAAGCATCTGACTCTTGACCTCGGCTCAGGTAATCATGTCACAGTCCGTGAGCTCAATCCCTGCATCAGACTCTGTGCTGAGAGTGCAGAGCCTGCTCGGGATTCTCCCTCTCCCTCTCTCTCTTTCTCTGACCCCCTCCCCATTCTCTCTCTCTCTCTAAAAATAAATAAATAAATAAACCTAAAAAAAATCAAAGACTCTGACAAAAAAAAAATGAGAGTTCTCTTCTTACCTTGGCTATTTTTACCTTTACAATTGATTTTTCCCGAGAGAATGCATTTCTGTTCCACACATGCTCTAATACCATCCAGAAAAGCTAAAGCTCATCAGGAGAATGAAAATGTGACATTGTTGCGGAGACAGGGAAATGGTAACATGTAGCCAACTGTTGTGACAGGTAGCAACAATCCTAGAGAACTAGGTAAAAACAAAACAGAGTAAAATAAAATACAAGCAAAAAACACCCACCCTATCAGGTCTACTCCCAAAGATGCCAAAGGAAATTGTGCAGCAAGATATGTCTTCCCTTTGGGTTTCAATTTCCTCCTCTAAAAACAGAAAAGTTATTTGGATTTCATAATCTCTAAGGCCTCTTTCCAGCTTAAATAGTTTATGATTCTAAACCATTCGAACTTGGTAAGCCTCCGCTCATTTTGAGCTTGAGCAGGGAAAGCAGTCTCACTGAGCTTTCGTGGAATACCTATGTCAAGCTTTCCCAGAATCTGATTTCATAAAGAGTAGCATTGAGAATTACTTTTATTCTGACTTTGTACTTAATTGAGGCCGTCTTCAATTTTGTTTGTTAGGGGATTTATGAAAAGTGAGGAATAGAAACAAATAAAAACTATCATATGTCATCCATCACCCTTGTGAAAGAAAGGACAGAATCCTAATATTAAAAAGGAAGAATAAATATCAGGATAAAGTGCATGGCTTCAAAATTTGTTAAAAACTCACTGCGTTGACTTTTTTTTTTTTCTTGCTACAACACTGACCAACAAAATTTTATCCCCAAACTGCTTTTTTGGAATGTTTGGAACAATTGATCAGTTTTGTTGTGTGTCTCCTCCTATACTCACACTTGGGCAAGAAGCTACTGTGTTCATAAATCACAAAGCGTATATCATTATTGTCCTCTCCTGATAGTCAGCTAGGCAACCTGGAAAATATCATCTGTCTCCAAGAATAGTTGAGACTAGTCTCAAGAATACCAAACACAGGCAAGAATACCAAACTAGAACCCCAATACACTGCTGGTGAAAATGTAAAATGGTGCAACTCTGGGAAACAGTTTGGTGGTATCTGATAAGCTAAATACGGACTGACGATATGACTGAACAATGCCATTCTGATTTGTTTGTTTACTCAAGAGCAATCAAACAATATGTATATACAAAGATTTATACTCAAGTACCCAAAGAAGTTTCATTCATGACAATCCTAAACTGGACAAAAAAAAAAAAAAAAAAAAAAAAAAATGCCCATCTACTGGTAAATAAATCATCAAATTGTGGTATATCTTACCATGATGTAGAACTCACCACTAGAAAGATATAAACTATTGATCCATGTAACATCTTGGACAAATCTCAGAAAACATTACACTGAGCAAAACAAGACAGATATAGGAATTCATCTTGTATAATTGCATTTATATGAAGTTATGGAACAAGCAAAAGTAATCTTTAGTGAGAGATCACGTAAGTGCCTGGGGTGGAGGGCGGTGGTGGTTGAGCACAATTCATTGTTTACATGAGTATAGTGGCCTGTCAAACTCATCAAACTGTATATTTATAATGTGTGCCTTTTATTATATCTGAGTTACACTTAATATTAATTTTATAAAACAATAAAATACATATTCAAAATTTTGACTTTCCCCCCCAAATTTGATATATCCATTTTTACTCATAACTAACGTAATTCAGGTATAAAGTCATTTCACACCTAAAAGAATTAGTGGAAAATGAAAAAAAGTGCAAAGTGTGTAGTCATAAAGTTGATTTAATACATGTAGTCATTTCAAAATGACTTGCTTTGAGGCAGAAGTGATATGCATGTTCCATTTTAGTTTGTTCTTTTAAAAAATGCATGTTAGCTAAAGGTAAAATTTGTAAATGTCCTTCTTTAGGCTACTTTAATTATCTCTAATCTGATTGTTGTTATAAATGTATATATAATTTACTAATGTGTAAATGCATGCTATTGAAACATTCTGCCACCTCCCTTAGGGGATCAAGGGAGTGTCATATTATGCATCTGACAATACCTGGCAGATTGCCTTATGTTGCTGAATATATTGAATTGTATTAAGTTGGATTGAAATGAGCCAAATCAAAAGCATTGAGACACATTATAAAGGGCACTGAGCTAGCATTTAAGAAACTTGGTTTCTAACCCTGGTTCTGCCTCTATATAAACTTGGATGAATTACTTCATTTTTCTGAACTTCATTTTCCTCATTCACTGTACAAACACATTGAGGCCTCCTTTGTGTCCAAACTCAGGATAAGCATGGAAGTCCTGGCCCCTAACATGGTGCAGATGACAGGTAGAGAAGACATAATTACGTAACTAGGACACAACAGTGCAGCAAGTACCATGATGAAGAACACGAAGAAAGGTAGGCGTGGACGCTAGATTGTGCCCTAAACCTACGCTGGGAGAGGCCACAGAATGGATAGGCACATTAAGAGTAACCCAGATGTTGTCACTGAAAATCCTTATATAGACAGAAGCCAGAAGCATCTTTACGTATAAGAGAAATTGCAGCCTAGAGCAGGAGAGGCCCAAAAGTCACGTATGTTGAAAGAAAGCAGGTCTTATTATCCTGGATGGGCCCTGCCCTTTCTCACCACTCATGTGAGGTAGGAATGCAGCAGTGATAGCCAGTGCCAGCCAGAAGCAGGTGACTTCTGGGCTGTGCTACAGCTTGGCCAGGGTGGAAAGCCAGTGATGGGAGCAGATGGAAAGTCTCACTACTGAGTGTTCCCTCTTCCCGGGCCTTCTCCGTGCTCTGAACTGGGCAGTGTCAACACTTGGCATCCATCTCTAGATAAAAGCAGGGAGAAGGCAGAAGTACTTTGAATTTGCCGAGAGGCAAGATATGCTGGGGGTCAGAGAAGCATAGTGGTCTGGCCCAGATCGTCCCTCTAGGGATTCCTTCTCATGAGCTGTGCTTTGTAACATGGACACCAGGACAAGCACAGGCTAGTGCCTAGTGCCACAGACTGGTCAAAGTCACAGGTGCTCCTTACACAATGAAGCTTTCAAAGAAAAATAATGAAACGTCTGAAAAATGCAAAAACTTACAGATAACATAGAGAAACAAGAAAATAATGTCACCAAATATGAACCAAGGAAAGCTAAAGGAGAGAGGATGGTAATGTTAATAATAGGAATGAGGAGAGTTTTTTTTTAATTTCATTTTTTTATTTTTTAAAATTTACATCCAAATTAGTTAGCATACAGTGCAACAATGGTTTCAGGAGTAGATTCTTTAATGCCCCTTAACCATTTAGCCCATCTCCCCTCCCACAACCCCTCCAGTAAGCCTCAGTTTGTCGTCCATAGTTATGAGTCTCTTCTGTTTTGTCCCCCTCCCTGTTTTTATATTATTTTTATTTCCTTTCCCTTATGTTCATCTGTTTTGTCTCTTAAAGTCCTCATATGAGTGGAGTCATATGTTTTTTGTCTTTCTCTGACTGACTAATTTCACTTAGCATAATACCCTCCAGTTCCATCCACGTCGTTGCAAATGGCAAGTTTTCATTCTTTTTGATTGCCTAGTAATAATCCATTGTATATATATATATATATATATATATATATATATATATATATATATATACCACATCTTCTTTATCCATTCATCCATCGATGGATCGATGGACATTTGGGCTTTCAATACTTTGGCTACTGTTAATAGTGCTACTATAAACATGGGGGCGCATGTGTCCTTTTGAAACAGCACATCTGTATCCAGTGGATAAATGCCTAATAGTGCAATTGCTGGGTTGTAGGGTAGTTCTATTTTTAATTTTTTGAGGAACCTCCATACTGTTTTCCAGAGTAGCTGCACCAGCTTGCATTCCCACCAACAATGCAAAAGAGATCCTCTTTCTCCGCATCCTCGGCAACATCTGTTGTTGCCTAAGTTGTTAATGTTAGCCATTCTGACAGGTGTAAGGTGGTATCTCATTGTGGTTTTGATTTGTATTTCCCTGATGATGAGTGACATTGAGCATGTTTTCATGTGTCGATTGGCCATCTGGATGTCTTCTTTGGAGAAGTGTCTGTTCATGTCTTTTGCCCATTTCTTCACTGGATTATTTGTTTTGTGGGTGTTGAGTTTGATAAGCTCTTCATAGATTTTGGATACTAACCCTTTATCTGATATGTCATTTGAAAATATCTTCTCCCATTCTGTCAGTTGCCTTTTAGTTTTGCTGATTGTTTCCTTCGCTGTGCAGAAGCTTTTTATTTTCATGAGGTCCCAGAAGTTCATTTTTGCTTTTGTTTTCCTTGCCTCCGGAGACGTGGTGAAGTTGCTGCGGCCAAAATCAAAGAGGTTTTTGCCTGCTTTCTCATCAAGGACTTTGATGGCTTCCTGTCTTACATTGAGGGCTTTCATCCATTTTGAGTTTATTTTTGTGTGGTGTAAGAAAGTGGTCCAGGTTCATTCTTCTGCATGTTGCTGTCCAGTTTTCCCGGCACCACTTGCTGAAGAGACTGTCTTTATTCCATTGGATATTCTTTCCTGCTTTGTCAAAGATTAGTTGGTCATACGTTTGCTGGTCCATTTCTGGGTTCTCTATTCTGTTCCATTGATCTGAGTGTTTGTTCTTGTGCCAGTACCATACCGTCTTGATGGTTACAGCTTTGTAGTATAGCTTGACGTCTGGAATTGTGATGCCTCCTGTTTTCTTTTTCAAGATTGCTTTGGCTATTCGGGATCTTTTCTGGTTCCATACAAATTTTAGGATTATTTGTTCTAGCTCTGTGAAGAATGCTGGTATTATTTTGATAGCAATTGCATTGAATATGTAGATTGCTTTGGGTAGTATCGACATTTTAACAATATTTGTTCTTCCTATTCAGGAGCATGGAATCTTTTTCTATTTTTTTGTGTCTTCTTTAATTTGTTTCATAAGCTTTCTATAGTTTTCAGTGTATAGATTTTTCACCTCTGTGGTTAGATTTATTCCTAGGTATTTTATGGTTTTTTGTGCAACTGTAAATGAGATCGATTCCTTGATTTCTCTTTCTGTCGCTTCATTGTTGGTGTATAGGTATGCAACCAATTTCTGTGCATTGATTTTATATCCTGCAACTCTGCTGAATTCATGAATCAATTCTAGCAGTTTTTCGGTGGAATCCTTTGGGTTTTCCATATAGAGTATCATGTCATCTGCGAAGAGCGAAAGTTTGATCTCCTCCTGGCTGATTTGGATGCCTTTTATTTCTTTGTGTTGTCTGATTGAAGAGGCTAAGACTTCCAATACTATGTTGAATAACAGTGGTGAGAGTGGACATTCCTGTCTTTTTCCTGACCTTAGGGGGAAAGCTCTCAGTTTTTCCCCATTGAGGATGATATTAGCATTGGGTCTTTCATATATGGCTTTTATGATCTCGAGGTATGCTCCTCAAGATAAAAACTTTCTTGAGAGTTTTTATCAAGAAAAGATGCTGTATTTTGTCAAATGCTTTCTGAATCTATTGAGAGGATCATATGATTTTTGTCCTTTCTTTTATTGATGTGATGAATCACGTTAATTGTTTTGCAGATATTGAACCAGCCCTGCATCCCAAGTATAAATCCCACTTGGTTGTGGTGAATAATTTTTTTAATGTATTGTTGAATCCAGTTGGCTAATATCTTGTTGAAGATTTATGCATCCATGTTCATCAGGGACATTGGTCTATAGTTCTCCTGTTTTAGTGGGGTCTCTGGTTTTGGAATCAAGGTAATACTGGCTTCATAGAAAGAGTTTGGAAGTTTTCCTTCCATTTCTATTTTTTGGAACACCTTCAAGAGAATAGGTGTTAACTCTTCCTTAAATATTTGGTAGAATTCACCTGGAAAGCCACCTGGCCCTAGACTCTTGTTTTTTGGCAGATTTTTGATTACTAATTGGATATCCTTACTAGTTATGGGTCTGTTCAAATTTTATATTTCTTCCTGCTTCAGTTTTGGTAGTGTATATGTTTCCAGCAACTTGTCCATTTCTTCCAGGTTGTCCATTTTATTGGCATATAATTGCTCATAATATTCTCTTATTGTTTTTACTTCTGTTGTATTGGTTGTGATCTCTTCTCTTTCATTATTGATTTAAGTTATTTGGGTCCTTTCCTTTTTCTTTTTGATCAAACTGGCTAGTGGTTTATCAATTTTTTAAATTCTTTTGAAGAACCAGCTTCTGGTTTCACTGATCTGTTCTACTGTTCTTTTTTTCGGTTTCGATAGCATTAATTTCTGCTCTAATCTTTGTTATTTCCTGTCTTCTGCTGGTTTTGGGTTTTATTTGCTGTTCTTTTTCCAGCTCCTTAAGGCATAAGGTTAGGTTGTATATCTGAGATCTTTCTTCCTTCTTTAGGAAGGCCTATTACTATATACTTTCCTCTTATGACTGCCTTTGCTGCATCCCAGAGGTTGTGGGTTGTGGTGTTATCATTTTCATTGACTTCCATATACTTTTTAATTTCCTCTTTAACTGCTTGGTTACCCCATTCATTCTTTAGTAGGATGTTCTTCAGTCTCCAAGTATTTGTTACCTTTCCAAATTTTTTCTTGTGGTTGATTTCGAGTTTCATAGTGTTGTGGTCTGAAAATATGCACGGTATGATCTTGATCTTTTTGCACTTGCTGAGGGCTGATTTGTGTCCCAGTGTATGGTATATTCTGGAGAACATTCCATGTGCACTGGAGAAGAATGTATATTCTGTTTCTTTAGGATGAAATGTTCTGAATATATCTGTTAAGTCAATCTGGTCCAGTGTGTCATTCAAAGCCATTGTTTCCTTGTTGATTTTTTGATTAGATGATCTGTCCATTTCTGTGAGTGGGGTGTTGAAGTCTCCTATTACTATGGTAGTATTATCAATGAGTTTCTTTATGTTTGTGATTAATTGATTTATGTATTTGGGTGCTCTCACATTTGGTGTATAAATGTTTCCAACTGTTAGGTCTTCTTGGTGGATAGACCCCTTGGTTATGATATAATGCCCTTCTGCATCTCTTGATACAGTCTTTATTTTAAAGTCTAGATTGATATAAGCATAGCTATTTTGGATTTCTTTTGTTGACCATTAGCATGATACATGGTTCTCCATTCCCTTCTTTTCAATCTGAAGGTGTCTTTAGGTTTAAAGTGGGTCTCTCGAAAACAGCATATAGATGGATCTTGTTTTCTTATCCATTCTGTTTCCTATGTGTTTTGATTGGAGCATTGAGTCCACTGACGTTTAGCGTAAATATTGAATGATATGAATTTATTGCCATTTTGATGCTTGTAGAGTTAGAGTTTCTGGTGGTGTTCTCTCATCCTTTCTAATCTTTGTTGCTTTTGGTTTTATTTATTTATTTATTTATTTCTCTCTCTCTCTCTATTTTTTTCATCTTTTCTCCTCTCAGAGAGTCCCCTTAAAATTTCTTGCAGGGCTGGTTTAGTGGTCACAAACTCCTTTAATTTTTGTTTGCCTGGGAAACTTTTTATCTCTCCTTCTAGTTTGAATGACAGACTTGCTGGATAAAGAAATCTTGGCTGCATATTTTTCTGATTCAGCACACTGAATATATCCTGCCACTCCTTTCTGGACTGCCATGTTTCTGTGGATAGGTCTGCTGCAAACCTGATTTTCTTCCCTTGTAGGTTAGGGACTTTTTTTTTCCCTTGCTGCTTTCATGATTCTCTCCTTGCCTGAGTATTTTGTGAATTTGACTATGATATGCCTTGTTGATGGTCGGTTTTTGTTGAATCTAATGGGGGTCCTCTGTGCTTCCTGGATTTTGATGTCTTGGTCTTTCCCCAGGTTAGGAAAGTTTTCCATTGTGATTTGCTCACATAACCCTTCTACCCCTATTTCTCTTTCTTCATCCTCTGGGACCCCTATGATTCTGATGCTGTTCCTTTTTAATGAGTCACTGATTTCTCTAATTCTTAAATCGTGTTCTTTTGCCTTAATCGCCCTCTTTTTTTCTGCTTCATTATTCTCTATAGGTTTGTCCTCTATATCACTGATTCTCTGTTCTGCCTCATCCATCCTTGACACCACTGCATCCATCTGTGATTCCAGCTTAGTTATAGCACATTTAATTTCATTCTGGCTATTTTTTTTTTTTTTACTTCTTTTATCTCTGCAGAAAGGGATTCTAATCTATTTTCGACTCCAGCTAGTATTCTTATTATCGTGAATAATCTAAATTCTGGTTCAGACATCTTGTTTGTATCTGTGTTGGTTAAATCCCTGGTTCTCATCTCTTCGTGCTCTTTCTTTTGGGGTGAATTCCTTCGTTTTGTCATTTTGAAGGGAGAAAAGGAATTAATGAGGTAGAAAATTAAAATTAAAAAAATTAAAATTAAAAAATAACGCGCACGCACACACACACACACACACACACACACACAAATTGAATAAATGATGCTATATCCTAGGTGTGTTTTGGTCTGGGTGTTGAAAGTGGTTTGACAGATTAGAGAAAAAAAGCAGGGGGAAAGAAAAAAAAACAAAATTGTTTGAGAATTTGAAAAAATGAATACACTGAAGTAGACTAAAATGAGATGATGGGGGTAAAATAGAATTTGAAAAAATATACACAAAAGTAAAGAATAGAGTAGAAAAAAATTAAAAATACTTTTAATGAAAATTAAAAATAAATATGAATTTTTCTTTTTCTGTATTCAAGAAAAAGAAAAGAAACGAAAAAGAGAAAAACTAAAAAAAGAAAAAAAGGAAATTGTTTCAAAATTTGAATAAGTGAATACACTATAGTAGACTAAAATAAAATGATGTAAGTAAAATAGAATTTGAAAAAATTTACATAAAAGCAAAAAATATAATAAAAAATTTTAAATAAAAATATTCTTAATAGAAATTGAAAGTAAAAATTAAGTTTTTCTCTTTCTGCATTCAAGAAAAAGAGAAGAAATGAAAAAGAGAAAAAAAAAAGAAAAAAGGGAAATTTTTTGAAAATTTGAAAAGGTGAATACACTCAAATAGACTAAAATAAAATGATGGAAGTAAAATAGAATTTGAAAAAAATTACACAAAAGTGAAAAATATAGTAATAAAAATTAAAGAAGAATTTTTTAATAAAAATTGAAAATAAAAGTTAATTTTCTCTCTCTTTGTATTCAAGAAAAAGAAAAGAAGTGTAAAAGTGAAAAAAAAATGAAAGATAATTGAACATATGGACCTGATAACAGATTGAAGTAGGACTTAAATTACTTCGTTTTCCCTTAGAAGTCAGTCTATGTAGTACTTTATAGCCCCTAAATGAAGTTGCCCAGCTGGGCAGGGCTCAGTGTAATGGCTCTGCTCTCCACTAGATGGCGCTGCTAGCTTACTGGGGTGAATTGTTGCTGTGCTCGTGGGTGCGCATGCGCATGCGCATGCGCGGGAGCAGTGAAAAATGGCGTTACCCAGCCACCCAGTCTGTTCTCCGGGATCAGCAATCGCACACCTGTCCTCCGTCTTCAGCTCTCGTCCACTCCCCGCTTTTTCACTCTCCGTGACCAGGCCCCAGGCAGTACCTCCCTTCTGAGTTTTATCTCAGATGCGGCTGTTTTCCCCGGCCCCTTACTTCTGAAGAACTGCAGCTTTGACCCATTTGGCCCTTCTGTGGGAGGGTCTCACCAAGCAATGGCCGAATGAGCAATGGCCAAATGTCAGCTGCACCTAGGAATGCCCGCTGGACCCTGCTGCTGCCGGTGCCCCGAGACTGTGGCCAGGTGCCAGCCCACCCCAGAAAAAGTTCACGTGACAGTGTAGCAGCAGCGTTTCAGGGATTATGGAAAATCACAACACATGTCTGTCACCAGGCTTCACCCTTAACAACCTTGTTCCAGCACCAGTGAATGTGGCTGTTTTCCGGGGTCTGCTGGGACCAGGTGGCTTCAATAGTCTCTGCCAAATGTCCTTCCAGCAGTGGAACTGCTTTTCTCCGTGTGGCCCGAGAACCTCCTGGACCCCACTCTGTTCCTCGGGATTCGCCCTTCCCACCAGAGCACCACCAGGTATGGAGCTGCAGAGTTGCAGCCTTTGCGTTCCCCTTGTTTACAGTCTTATTGGAATTTAAACCCTCTCCTTTCTCCTTTCTCCCTTTTTAGTTTAGTCCCTGCGGCTATTTCCAATTTTCCATTTTCTCTTCAGCTGCTTTTGGGGAGGGGTTCTTTTCCAGTATTCTCCACCCCCACCCCCAGTCTCTGTCCTCTCTCCGCTCGCAAAAGCACCTCCCTCCTGCGCCTTCTCGCTCCCCCAAGTTCACCCCTCCCCGCCGCGTACCTGCTGAATTCTGTGGTTCAGGTTGTGCAGATTGTTGTGTTAATCCTCCAATCAGTTTTCTAGGTGTGTAGGATGGTTTAGTGTTGGTCTGGCTGTATTTCATGGATGCGAAACACACAAAAAACTTCCATGCTGTTCCGCCCAAGGAGAGTTTAAGTCTGATAACATAATCTATGAAAATTTTAGTCCATAGCTTGGTAAATGGAATGTTGAATATTCAAGTCATTACCATGTATGTACCTAACCATATAGCCTCTATGAAAAGCAACTAACAATAATTATTTTAATTGATTTTTTCTTTTTCTTCTGTGAATTGTATCTTTTCACAGCGTTTTCCCATTTTCTGTCTTTTGCTTGCTAATGTATAGGAGTTCTTAGCATAGTAAAAGGATTAGTTGTTTCTCACTTGTCATCAATGTAAAATATTCTCCACTCTCTACTCTTCTGCTGACTTCACAATTTTCTGTTCTCTGTTGAATGGAAATATTTTATTTGTATGCTTTCACATCTATCAACTATTTACTTCAAGCTTTGTGCTTGTAAATCTCTTTATTAAAATGCCTTTATTAAATCCTTCCTAATTTACATCTTCTGTTATTACTTTTATAATTTTACTGTACTCATTTAATTCTTTAATATACGTGGAGACCAATATTGCCTGTGCTGTGGTGTAATGATCAATTTACTTTGGAAATGCACTAAATTTGTAGATGAATAGGGAGAGAATGTATGTCTTAATGATACTTATTTTTTTGATCCATTAACACAGCATGTGGCTACATTTTTTAGAAATGTAAATGTAATGTGTCTATGCTCTTTATTAATCAGAGAAATTAAAATTACAAATACAAGAAGATGCCTCTACATTCCCACCAAAAAGTAGCTAAAATTAAAAAGACTGAGAGGAACATGGGTGGCTCAGTCAGTTAAGTGTCTGCCTCTTGATTTTGGCTCAGGTCATGATCTCATGGTCATGAGACCCAGCCCCCTGTATGGCTCCACGCTGGACGTGAATCCTGCTTAAGATTCTCTCTCTCCTTCTCCATCTGCCCCTCCCCAGCTCATGTCTGCATGCTTGCTCTCTCTCTCTCTCTCTCTCTCTCTCAAAAAAGAAAAAAAAAGAAGGTCACTAAAAAGATTGATCTTATCAAGCTCTGGTAAGAATTTGTGGCAATACGATTTTTATTCACTACTAATCACTAGTGCAGATATATTAACCATTCTGGAAAATTGGTATTACCAACTAATGTTGGATACACCCTGAGCTACAGAAACCCTAAGAATAACCTAGAAATTTCACTTCTCAGTGTATATCCTACATGTTCACCAAAATACATACAAGAATAATCATATCACTTTTTTTTTTGTCTCAGTTTAAAGCTAGAAAAACCCTATTAAGGTGATTTTCCATTTAAAAGGAAAGGAAAGTGCTATCTTCATCTCATATATGTCAATAAGACATTTGATAAGATAAAACACTACCCTTGGCAAAACCACCCAGTACACTAAAAATGGAAAATAGACATTTAACCTTATAAAGTATGTCACCAAAAAAACCCACAACACACACTTTTTTTTTTTTTTTTTAATTTTTTTTTTTTTTCAACATTTATTTATTTTTGGGACAGAGAGAGACAGAGCATGAACGGGGGAGGGGCAGAGAGAGAGGGAGACACAGAATCAGAAACAGGCTCCAGGCTCTGAGCCATCAGCCCAGAGCCCAACGCGGGGCTCGAACTCACGGACCGCGAGATCGTGACCTGGCTGAAGTCGGACGCTTAACCGACTGCGCCACCCAGGCGCCCCAGCACTTTTTAACTTAACTGAAAATTTGTCTTTGAAAATAAGAATAAGATAATGTTGCTCATCAACACTTTTATTCATCAATGAATTGGAAGTCCCAGATTAGAAGGAAAAGTAATAAAAACAAACAAAAATATGAAGATGGAAAAATTTAATAAAACTTTATGTATATATTATATGATTACCTATGAAAAAAGGAATACACTAAAGCACTACCATAAATGACTAGAATTTTTAATTTTTTTCTAAAATTGTGATTAATAATCAACGTCTGAAGTATTAGTTTTTCTACAGCCATAAGATAATAACAGAGAAATGTAGTTTAAAATACTCTTTACAATTATTTCAAACATATAAATAAGCTAGGAATGAATCTAAAAACATATGTGTAAGAAAATTTAAAAAGTTTTTTTAATGATTAAGAGCCATTATATGAGACATAAGTTATGAGACAGACTGTGTTCATTGACTAAAAAATAAAATCTTAGTGTTTCAGTCCTCCTAAAATTGATCTAAACATTCAATTCAATCCTTCCCAAACCCAACAATTTTTTTATTGGAAATATACATGTAGAATCTAAAATGTATATGGATGAGCAAAGATCCAAGGATAAATAAATAATATGAATCCTGGAAAGGAAACAAGAATGTAAATTTGTCACAAGGATTTATCATAAATCAATAATAATGAAGAAAGCATGGCATTGAATGTGGATAGACAAATAGAATAATGTGAAACAATGGAGAGTCAGGACACAGAATGACAGAGCTAATAATGAAGATCATTGATTAAAGGATGGGCTTTACAGTAAAACTACTAGGATAATTATTATGTAGATTAAAAAGAATTAAATTTGTCCCATTACTCGTACCATATGTGAATATAAATTCCAGTTGGATTAAGACATAAATGTCAAAACAAAACTAAAATTTTAGAAATCACCATGGAAGAATATCTTGACCTTGCATAAAGGAGTATTTCTTAAACAAGACGGATCACGCACGCACACACACACACACACACACAGAAGATTTAACTGAAAATTAATTTTATTCAAACAAAATAAATTTCCTAATCAAATCACACAAAAGAACAAGAAAAGAGAAGACACAAGTGAAGAAGATATTTAGGACATGTATAACTGACAATGAATTAGGATCCAGAGCATATTAAAAAATCTTCTGCCTGTCACTAATGGAAAAACAGAAACATGAACACAAGACTTGGAAGGGTAATTTATTGAGCAGCGTTCACAAATAGCCGATTGATATATAAAAAGGATGCTCAACCTCAAAATAGGCAGGGATTTTTCAAATTAAACCACAATGAAATAGCATTGCACATCCAGCAAATTGGCAAAGGTGAAATCTGACAATATGTAGTGTAGGTAAAGAATAAAAAAAATAATCACATACTGCTAGTGGGAGTGTAATTGGTTAAAAATAAAAAACAGAAAAAAATAGCATTATGTTGGAAAAGTTAAAATATGTACATCATAAGATCTAGAAATTCTCCTAACTTCATAACATGGAGGTAATCTTGCAGACTTACCCCAGAATATTGGTACAGAATGTTCATTGCAGCACTAGATGTAATAGCAAAAAATCTGAAACAACTCAAATGTTCACTGACAATAGGATAGATAAATAACATATAGTCATATGATGAAAAACTATACACCAGTAAAATGATTGAATTAGATTTATACCCATAATACAGATGATTCTTAGAACATAATATTGAACAAAGAAATGTTTAGAAAATATTCTACATTGCATAGAACTTTAAGAAATGTACAACATTAGGGGGTACCTGTGTGGCTCAGTCACTTGAGCAACTGACTCTTGATTTTGGCTCAGGTCATGATCCCACCTGAGCCTGGAGCCTCCTTAAGATTCTCTATCTCTCTGTCTCTGTCTCTCTCTCTCTGTCTCTCTCTCTCTCTCTCCCTCCCTCTGTCCCTTCCTCCGCTCGTACTCTCTCTCTTTCTCTCTCTCAAATAAATTAAAATGAAAAAAATTGTAAAAATAAGTGTACAAAATTAATTAGTATATCATATTGAGATATAAATATAGCCATGAAAACTAACAAAATCAAGGGAAAAGTACTTACAGATTACAAAGGAGAAATAAAAAATTATAATGAAATCTAATAGAGCAGAGCCTTAGAGAGACCAGTGATTCCTGTGTCATGAACTGAAAAGTGTGATTATCTCAATCCACCCAGATAATCACAGGCTCCAGAGGAAGAGAAAAAAACATCATTATAGTAAAGGACAGAGAGATGATTTGTGTTTTCATGCCTTGCAGTCACTCCATACCCTGCTATCACCCACACACCTGGGGCAATCATGTAAAGACATGGATGGAATCTCTGCAATTTCCTTTATTTATAACTTTAAAAATTCTGTAAAATGGTAGGAGTTCAGATAATTATCAGAAATGGAGACTGCATGGGCACCTGGGTGGCTCAGTCGGTTGGGCGTCCGACTTCAGCTCAGGTCATGATCTAGCGGTCGTGGGTTCGAGCCCCGCGTGGGGCTCTGTGCTGACAGCTCAGAGCCCGGAGCTTGTTTCAGATTC
This sequence comes from Leopardus geoffroyi, assembly GCF_018350155.1. NCBI lineage: Eukaryota > Metazoa > Chordata > Mammalia > Carnivora > Felidae > Leopardus > Leopardus geoffroyi. The sequence goes on along the minus strand of NC_059328.1, from coordinate 121,286,832 downwards.
TGTGTCTCCCTCTCTCTCTGACCTTCCCTCATTCATGCTCTGTCTCTCTCTCTCTCAAAAAATGAATAAACGTTAAAAAAAAAATTAAAAAAAAAAAAAAAAGAAATGGAGACTGCAGAGATGAGGTGACAATAATACCCATTGACTCTCCATATGTCCAGCAAGCTCACAATCATATTAAGTCCTGAAAAATATGTAGTGGTGCTATCGTATGCCATTCATTTTTTGGTTATGACATTTTGTCCCTAGTACTTACATCCAGTTAATCAGGAATGGTTAAAGGGAAATGTGCCTTCACACATCTCTGTAATTCTACAGTTTTGTCATTGTTTGGATTGGGCATATTCCTCCTAAGGCTTGACATGGAGTTGCTTTTGTTTTCGTTAAGGTCAGTGGCATAACGCTCTGTCTCTGTCTGTCTCTGTCTCTGTCTCTCTCTCAAAAATAAACATTAAAAAATAAAAAATAAATAAATAAAAAGCTTTTTAAAAAAGAACCTATAAAACATATAAAATAAAGTTTAGAAATCATATTTTAAGTGTATAGACTTAAGCCATGTAACCACATTGTATAGCAAAATAGGTATAAGTCAGATCCAAGAACTATTCTAGTACATTAGGATGTTCCCTTAAGCTTATTTGTCATCAGTAATATCTGCAAGGGGTAATCATTATTCTAACTTTCATTATCAATTGGCTTTACCTGTCTCTGAACTTTGTATATATTGGATGATATAGTATGTATTCTTTTGCAATGTCAGTTTTGAGGTAATAATGATAGTGTCTGTAAGACCCATCTATTTTGTTTCAGGAGTCAGTAATTATTATATTTTAGTTGCTGTATAGCAGTCCCTTGGATGAAACCTCCCATAATTTATTTATACATTCTTTTATTAATGGAGATTTGTATAAGTCCCACTTTTTGCATATTGTGAATGAAACCACAATGCACCTCTATCTTGGTAGACATATGCTCTTTATGTTTTGGAGCTCAAACCCAGAAATGGATAGTATTTCGCAAATACTGCTAAATAGTCTTACAAAGTATCTATAATTAATTTTATTCCCAACTGCATTATATGAGAGTCCAGGGTTTCTGTAGCATTGCTTGTAACTTTGCATTGCCAGTCGTCATTTATTTTTTAAAATTTTAGCCATTTTGGTGGATGTGCAATGGTACTTTACGGTGGTTTCATCTTAGCTTTTTTATTGTGATCTTTATAATAATTTTGATTTTATTTTCATTGGTTTTCTTTTATCATTGAGTACTTCTTTATTAAACAATTTTTAAGTAGACTTTTTATTTTGAGATACTTGTAAATTCACAAGAAGTTTAAACAGATACTTGATTTTACTATTTTTTGCTCTAATATAACTATAGTTTTATATTTTTACCTTTAATGTGATTTTTTAAGTTTACTTAATAATGAAGTATTTTATGTCAAACAGAAGCATATAGACTTTGAAAGAATTTGAGATTTATAAGTAAATGAATGAGATTTTGGACATGGACTTTGTGACTTTGTGGGGTAGGGAATGTAAGGACTTCCTACTCTGGTTTGCATGCAGGAACAATCTCATATCCAGGTAATGCACTGAAACATCATTCAATTTTGTCTCAAAGGTTTTAAAATAAGTTAGTATATAATTTACATCATAATAGTTTACATACCCCAAAATTCCAAATATCTAAGAGTTGAGTTGCCTAAGCTATCCAAAATGGCAGCATCACTGTGCCTTTGAATTACAGCTGACCCTTGAGTTTGAACCGCCTGGCTCCACTTATATGCAGATTTTTTTACAATATAGTACTGTAAATGTATTTTCTCTTTCTTATGATTTTCTTAATAACATTTCCTTTTCTCTAGCTTACTTTGTTTTAAGAATGTAGCATAAAATACATACAGCGTACAAAATACGTGTTAATCAACATTTCATATTATTGGGAAGGCTTTGGTCAACAGTAGGCTATCAGTAGTTAAGTTTTTGGATGGTCAAAAGTTATATATGAATTTTTGACTGTGGAAGGTCGACACGCCTAATCCCTGCATTGTTCAAAGATCAGATGTAATTTTATATCAGGCCACTTCATTGGTTCCTTTAACAAAAATTAGCAATATGTGCATTGTGTTTATTTTTTAAATAAAATCAATATATGTCAATATTTCAGATAATAATGACTAAAGATGAGAAAATATGTGCTATGCTAAACACAAAAAACCAAACATTTCTTCTTAACCACCATTAACTGTTTATATGGGTACTTGTCTGAGACAAATATTAACTTATTAACTATTAGTTTCAGTCTAAGACTATCCAGGAGAATGTAAAAAAAATATATATATATATATATTTATTTCTTTATTTTTATATATTTATATTTATATATATATATATTTTATATACATATATATATATTTTTTTTGCTGCTAAGTTTTGGTATAAATAAATAAATGTATACATACATATGCATTTCATAAAATAAAACATTGAGTTCTTATTTATAAATTCATTCTTGCCTATTTTACTGGACAATCATATTGGTAGTAACCACAGCAATAAAAACTAGTCATATTATAATCATTTATATATTAGAAAAACATATCAAAATAGCCTACCCACAAACTACCAAACACCTTCCCAAGTTCCTTTAATATGCCCTCAAATCTATTCTTATTTTCTCTTCCAGTCTTTTCATTACTAAATCATGTCTTCTTAGTGTTGTTTAATGCATCCTGTTTCCATCTAAAATTGTTTATCTTCCCTATCCTGAAAGGAAAAACCATCACACACACACACACACACACACACACACACACACACACACACCTCTTTCCACAAAATCCAATTCCATGACTCTTCTAGTTCCGTTTGATGTCTCCTTCTTCATAGTTGTCCTTTCACAAATAAGGAATCTAAGTATCCCTTGACACTTCACACCTTGCTAATCAACCATTAATGTTGATTTATTTGACTAATAAACCTACCTAGGTGATGGTTCCTTCCATCCTCAAGGCTTAATAGATAAATATTCCTCCTTGCACTGTATTCACACACACACATGCACACATGCATGCTCACATGCACTCAGGCATGTACACAGGCATGCCACCCAGTGGATAATCAGGGATACGCAAAATTTTGAATTCTCCATCTGTAATCTTCACATATGTTTTCAAAATTCATTTGGAAGAAAAATTATAAAATGAGCCTCCTTGTGTCAATATTTTTACTACATAATCACTTCCTAATTGAATGCAATCTGGATATTGTATCACATTGAAACAAAGCTTCACATTGAATCTTGTGTTAGAAACAGTCAGAAGTATTTGTATTTGGTACAGGCTTACTGCAAACAACTGAACAGGAAGCCAAGAGAGAAAAAATTGTAGCCATCTCAAAAATCAAATATTTTGCTGAGTTTTTTAATGGTATGTATAAAACAAAATTGCATTTTAGGTCATCATTTTTATAGTATTAACATTGGATTTAAAACTAGGGCCTAGGGGCGCCTGGGTGCCTCAGTCGGTTGAGCTTCCGACTTCTGCTCGGGTCGTGATCTCACAGCTCCTGGGTTCGGCCAGCTGGCATTGAACTCTGTGCTGACAGCTCAGAGCCTAAAGCCTGCTTCAGGTTCTGTGTCTCCCTCTCTCTCTCTATCTCTCTCTCACACACAAAAATAAATAAGCATTAAAAATTATAAAAATTAAAAAAAAAATAAAACTAGGGCCTATACAGGTAAAATATGTTTAGTTCTAAGCTATTTGCTCCCAGTTTCTCTTTATATAGCATTGATCTGTTTTTAAAGAATTACTCACATGTCTGGTCTTATAACCTGTCTTTTCAAAGAGTGGCTAATATGTTACTTTCTACTCATTACTCCATTAAAAGGATCTCACACTAATATATCGGCTCCTGTCTCTCCTGAGTTTTACATACAATTAGTTTTTACCCTTCCCAGGTTCTACGTTCTCAGTGTTTTCTAGTTATAATATAAATTCTCTTTCATTCTTTCTACCATACATAATTAATCTTTATAGAGATGCATATTAAAATCACAATAAAATCAATGAAATACGACTTTACACGTACTAGAATGACTAGAACAAAAATTGCTGACAAATATTCCTGAAGATTTGGAGCAACCAGAACTCTCATTCATTGCTGGCAGCAATGTAAATGTTACTATCATTTTAGAAAATATTTATCAGTTTCTAAGGAAGTTAAAACTATAGCTACCCTATGATTTGGTAATTCCAGTTCTAAATCTTTGCCCAAGAGCAATGAAAAAAAAAATGTCTATTAAAGACATGCACAGGAATGTACTAGAAATAGCCCAAATAGGCATCAACAAAGGAATGGATTAATTTTCACGTATTCAATAGAATAAAGGAATAAACTCCTAATATGTTCAACATGGATACATCTCAATAATATGTTGAATGGAAGAAGACACACAAAACAGTATACACTATCTGATTTCACTTATATGAATTCCAAGGAAAAGCGAAACTAATTTATAGCAATAGAAATCAGAATAATAGCTCTCTGTTGTGGACAGGACATTTATTGAAAGTGGTCACAAAGGGTATTTTTAGGATGATTTTAGTAGGAGTTTTCAGATGGATTCCTTGAACTGTACTCTTAAATCTGTATGTTTTATGCTTATAAATAATGTCACCATAAAATAATTTGATCCATGACATTAGCTTCCAAATTTGCCTTTTGATATTCATTTGTATCAATATGCTGGAAGGGAAGGTCCCTTCTCCTTTTGGCTCTAACTAACAGAACAGACCAAATAATCACTTAACAGAGATCAAAATATTGTCTTTACCAATGTTTGAAAAAATGAGCTCTTACCACTCCCCCTACATGCAGAGCTCTCAGATAATGACCAGATTTGAGAATTTAGCTTCTAATCAATCCTCACCTTGAGAATAGCCTGGGAGTTACCCCAGGATTGAAGACAAAAAACTGCAGACATAGCCACATTTCCCACCCATTTCCATAGCCAAATTTCCCACATTTCCCCTTCCTATAGAAGGATTTTGCCTCAGGTTTTTATAGCAAAGTGCTTAGAGCAAGGAAACTCAAAGAAAGTGTGCCAGTGAGCTCTGCAAGGTCAAAATAAAAAAGAAGCAACTCCTTCCAGAAGCAATAACCTTTAATACCATGACCCTACTTACTGTAAATGGGACCCAATCATTAATTTTTGGGAGACAGGGACTGAAAGTGTTCATATCAATGTTCCTCCTCCATTGAGGGTCAGTGGGAGAAATGTCCTTCACTAATGACAAAAGAGGATATGGTTTCTCACTCATACTGAAAAGAATAATTCAGTTCATTATGGTGTATGTATACAATAAAATAAGCGATCACTAAAAAAATGTATTTTTAAGAACAAATGGTTAATATTGTATTGTTACCAGTGTTTTCAAAACAACAACTGCAACACTAGTTATGAACACTGTAGAAAGCAATCACTGTTTCATTAAATATATATATGTATATGAGAAATACTGCTTTATAGTTTACATATGCATGTAAATACTAAGAATGGTCATCTATGGTCGATACTACCCAAAGCAATCTACATATTCAACACGATCCCTATCAAAGTAACAACAGCATTCTTCACAGAGCTAGAACAAATAATCCTAAAATTTGTATGGAACCAGAAAAGATCCCGAATAGCCAAAGCAATCTTGAAAAAGAAAACCAAAGCAAGAGGCATCACAATCCCAGACTTTAAGCTATACTACAAAGCTGTAATCATCAAGACAGTATGGTACTGGCACAAAAACAGACACTCAGATCAATGGAACAGAATAGAGAACCCAGAAATGGACCAGCAAACGTATGACCAACTAATCTTTGACAAAGCAGGAAAGAATATCCAATGGAATAAAGACAGTCTCTTCAGCAAGTGGTGCCGGGAAAACTGGACAGCAACATGCAGAAGAATGAACCTGGACCACTTTCTTACACCACACACAAAAATAAACTCAAAATGGATGAAAGACCTCAATGTAAGACTGGAAGCCATCAAAGTCCTCGATGAGAAAGCAGGCAAAAACCTCTTTGATTTTGGCCGCAGCAACTTCTTACTCACCACGTCTCCGGAGGCAAGGAAAACAAAAGCAAAAATGAACTTCTGGGACCTCATGAAAATAAAAAGCTTCTGCACAGCGAAGGAAACAATCAGCAAAACTAAAAGGCAACTGACAGAATGGGAGAAGATATTTTCAAATGACATATCAGATAAAGGGTTAGTATCCAATCTATGAAGAGCTTATCAAACTCAACACCCACAAAACAAATAATCCAGTGAAGAAATGGGCAAAAGATGTGATTAGACACTTCTCCAAAGAAGACATCCAGATGGCCAATAGACACATAAAAAAATGCTCAATATCACTCATCATCAGGGAAATACAAGTCAAAACCACAACGAGATACCACCTTACGCCTGTCAGAATGGCTAACATTAACAACTTAGGCAACAACAGATGTTGGTAAGGATGCGGAGAAAGAGGATCTCTTTTGCATTGTTGGTGGGAATGCAAACTGGTGCAGCCACTCTGGAAAACAGTACGGAGGTTTCTCAAAAAATTAAAAATAGAACTACCCTACAACCCAGCAATTGCACTTCTAGGCATTTATCCACGGGATACAGGTGTGCTGTTTCGAAGGGACACATGCACCCCCATGTGTATAGCAGCACTCTCAACAATAGCTAAAGTATGGAAAGAGCCCAAATGTCCATCGATGGATGAATGGATAAAGAAATGTGGTGTATATATATATGTATATATGTGTGTGTATATATATATATATATATATATATATATATATATATGTATATATGTATATACATACACACACACACACACACAATGGAGTATTACTCAGCAATCAAAAAGAATGAAATCTTGCCATTTGCAACGACGTGGATGGAACTGGAGGGTATTATGCTGAGTGAAATTAGTCAGAGAAAGACAAAAATCATATGACTCCACTTATATGAGAACTTTAAGAGACAAAACAGATGAACATAAGTGAAGGGAAATAAAAATAATATAAAAACAGGGAGGGGGACAAAACAAAAGAGATTCATAAATATGGAGAACAAACTGAGGGTTGCTGTAGGGGTTGTGGGAGGGGGGATGGGCTAAATGGGTAAGGGGCATTAAAGAATGTACTGAAATCATTGCTTCAATATAAAGTAACTAATTTGGATGTATATTTTAAAAAATAAATTAAGTTAAAAAAATAAAAAATAAAAATTTTTAAAAAATTTTAAAAAACAACAACAACAAAAAAACAACAACAATCTGGGTGAATTTCCAGAGAATAAGGCTGTGCGGGGAGAAAGAAGGCCAATCGCAAAACATTGTAGACTGTATGATTTTATTTATGGAACACTTTTTAAAATGACAAAATCACAGAAATAAACAGATTATTGGTTGCCAAGGTTAAATAGGGGTCAGGGACAGGACAGAAGTAGGCTTGGCTTTAAAAGGCCAGCCTGAGGGGTCCTTGCAGGGAAATAAATTGTAGCTTGATGGTATCAATGTCAACACTCTGTGATATTTTAGGTTGGGTTTGTAAAATATTACGATTGGGATAAACTAAAGGATACATGAGATTCCTCTGTATTAGTTCTTGCAACTGCCTGTGAAAATACAAGTACCTCAAGAAAAAAAAAAAAAAAGAATGGTCATCTATGGGTGTTAGGCATTAGCTTCATGGTTCTTTATATATTTTTGAATGTTTCAAACTATTTATTATTATCATTAATTTCCTTTAAATAAATCTGAACAACAAACACATCCAAACATGTAATCATGTATTTAAGAGTAATATGAGAGATTTCCTTCTGGGAAAAGATTAGATTTTGTAGAATAATCCAACAACACAATCATCATCATCATCATCATCATCATCATCATCATCATCATCAAAAAAGCAGTGGCATTGCACTAATCAGTCACTGGGGACTCAAAGACAACCCTTCCCTGAAGAAATAAGCAGCACATAAGAATAACATTGAATAGGGGCACCTGGGTGGCTCAGTTGGTTAAGCATCTGACTTCGGTTCAGGTCATGATCTCACGGTTCGTGAGATCAAGCCCCTCATTTGGGCTCTGTGCTGACAGCTCAGAGCCTGGAACCTGCTTCAGATTGTCTGTCTTCCTCTCTCTCTCCCCCTCACCTGTCTGCACTCTGTCTCTCTTTCTAAAAAGTAAATAAACATTAAAAAAATTAAAAAAAAACTGAACACACACAAAGATACTTTGCCACACACAGTAAGTACTATGCAAGAGGCACACACAAGAACTGTAGAAAATAATTTCAAAACTTCCCAATTAATTTTGTGATAAAAAATTATCACTATACCAAAATTTCAGGGTCAACCATACTTCACAAATGGCTAGATCTCTAAGAGGAAGAGAACACTTAAACCTTCAAAGCAAACAAAATGGCATTTTAGAAGCTATGGCTCGTTGCCACTTAATCCTAGTTGATGATGGGCCATATCTTTTTTTTTTTTTAATGTTTTCATATTTTTTATTTTAGAGGAGAGAGAGCCTGAGTGGGGGAGAGGGGCAGAATGAGAGAGAAGAATCTTAATCAGGCTCTGAGCTCAATGCAGAACCCAACATGGGGTTCAATCCCATGACCCTGGGATCATGACTTGAGTGGAAATCAAGAGTCAGACACTCAACTAACTGAGCTACCCCGATACCCTGATGTGTCACTTCTAATGTGACCATACCCAGTGAAGAAATGAGATGGGAATGGACACAATAGGAAGTGCAGCCATTTGGGACCATATTTTACCTATGGAAATAGATATGAAGCACTAACAGCCTCAAAATTCTCTTTGACAAATTAAAAGTCTTCACTAATACAAATAAATAATTAAAATAACTCCTGTTTGTGGGCAGCTTGCCTCGAATTGCTGCTGTCAGTGGCTATTTATTTATTTTTTAAAAAAATTTTAAGTGTTTTTATTTATTTTTGAGACAGAAATAGAGCGTGAGCAGGGGAGGGGCAGAGAGAGCTAAACACAGAATCCGAAGCAGGCTCGAGGCTCTGAGCTGTCAGCACAGAGCCCGACGCAGGGCTCGAACTCACAGACCGCGAGATCATGACTTGAGCTGAAGTCGGACGCTTAACCGACTGAGCCACCCAGGTGCCCCCCGTGGTTATTTATTTTAAAAGATAGTAGTCATAATGATAATATTTAGCGTCCTTAAAAAAAGATCACAAATATAGCACAACCAAGAGAGGATTTAGATGTTGGCCAAGAAAAAAATGGAACAAGGAAATAATATAATTGAGAGCCAAATCAAATGTCCCTGATCAGATGGCATAAACATAAGCAAATTTGGATATGAATATTTTTTAAGTTAGAGTTTCACAAGAGAATGGACAGTTTAGGCAAGTCTGGGAGATTACATTCTACTGTTTCATTCAGTTCAGCAAGAAAAAATAGGTGCTTTAGGCTAGGGACTTGCAATTCTTGGTGCATTGTTAGTAGAACATTCTTAAACTCTTACAATATAGAGGATGGTTATGTTAACAGCTACTGTTTTTTGAATGTTTACCATGTTTCATTTATGTGTTTGAAATGCTGCAAATTTTCTGTCTACTTTTTACAACAGTCCTAAAAGGAAGGGTTCATTTTATTCACTTTGCAGATGAGATTATCAGTGGCTCTTGGAAGACATCAGTTTGTAGTAGGGAGGACGAGTTTTGAACCCGCATCTCTCCTATTCCAGAGGCTGTTCATTACTATATCTTCTTTATTACAGAAGAAAAAGAAGGGTCAACTTCTCTAAAGGAGCTATTTATATCCCTGTACAATAAGTGCAGAGAAAAATGCTTTTGAGAATGCTGGGATAATTCTCGTCTACTTTCACTCCTATTTGCCCTTTCACAATGTTTTTACATCTCTCAAAAATACTATTGATTTAGATCGTGTGCTGTTAATTTGTATATTCTCCTCATTAGTTTCCTGCAGGCATTTGGCTGTCTACAGATGTCAGGCCCTGAGGCTGTAAAATTCTCTAAGCAGATTGCTTTGAAATATTCTCCCTCCAAAGGCTCCTTGTTTAACTTCTGTAAATCTGCTTTGAGTTGCTTTCCTAACTTGACTTACATGGCTTATGTGTTTGTACACACCAGTTTTATTCAGTGAGTGAGCAAAGATAGTTTTGTAGAGTCCCCAAACTCAATTCTTCCCCTGTTCTGCACATGTTTTATCTTTGGCTGGTTTGCAGACACGAATAACCAACAATGTTGACAATCTGTGTATTCCCACTTGAGCACCACCATATTGGCAGCATAACATAGAGAGATTGTGTTTTTCATGCTAAATGAGAGAATTGTTGAGTTGTAATAGATATTTTATGCACTGTAAGTCTCTCAGAAGTTCTCCAAATTATTTAAATGCGTGCGCACACACTATTCTCTGTCTTGGTTTTTTCTCTCTGCCTCTCATTGTCATTATGACGTCTGTTTTGCATTTTACATTTTTTTTTTTTTTGCCCAAGATAGAGGCTGTGAAGATGATAAAGTTCATTTTTTTGGTGTAGTCCATTTAGCTGTACAGTATCTCTCCAACATAAAGCATTTCATGATTCACAGCTTTCCTCCCCAAGTATACATAGTAATTCTGCTCTGAGTCTTACTCAATTGAGACATCCGTCTCTGCTAATGCAACAAGGTTATCATCCTTCCAGAGTTTAGATTTGAGCTTCTTATTGGTGAAGCCCATACCTTCTTTGATCTCTCTTTGCAGAATCAAGCATGTCGATGCAGTGCGTGACCATTAAATGAGCACCTACAATGTGCCATACGTTGTGCCAAGTGCCACGTAGGCACAAATGAACAAGATAGTCTCTGTTGTTAAGGAATAGTCTCTGTTTCTCTAATGGGAAAGACCCTCAAGTAAGCAAACAAGTACAAGGCCATGGGACAAATGCTTGAGGTAGGAAAGTACAAAGGACAGGGAGTGTCACAAACCAGGAAACTTTCATCTCTTCTCTGGTTTGGGTGATAATAAAATAAGTGCTTATAGAGCACACGTCTGCGTTGGTCTAGATGGAGTTAGCAAGGAATGTAAAGAAAGATAGGATATTGCAGGTGAAGAATCAGCATGTGCAAAGATAGGGAGTCTTACAGTAACATCACAAGTGCAGAGAAACGCAAGCAGCTTGGTGTTAGTCAAGAATAAAGGGCCGCTTGCGAAGTTCTAGAAGATAAGATTGAAAGTCATTTGGAGTTAGTCCTTACACATGTCATTCTAAGAATTAGCTTTTGCGTAGGCAAGAGTTAATTCAGCCAGGAAGTTTTCATAGGTGGTGTGCATGTACATTTTAACAATAATCAAAAGCAATCTGAAAATTTGGTTGCTCTTTCATGCACAAATCACGAACATTTTTGTGCAAACACAGGCAAATATTGAATTACCCAGGTGAAGGCACCATAAATAAATACTATAATATGTGTAATATATTGTCGAGATATTTCACCATTATTAATTTAATATGCCCTATGTGAAAAATACTCAAAACTATTCCATTTACCTCCAAACACATTCTGAATAATCTTAGCTAATATAAAGAAAATTTTCCCCACAAATAGTGTCCAATTGAATTTTTTACAGATTTAAGACTTCAGTTTTTAAATTTAATAAATTGAGATTTTTTTGCTTGGCATCTTGAAACTGTATAATGTTGCAAAATACTATTCTTTAATTGCTGAGGCCTTGTGACAAAAAATCAGAGGCTGGGAGCACCTGGCTGGCTCAGTTGGTTATGCATCTGACTCTTGATCTCAGCTCAGGCCTTGATCTCAGGGTCTTGAGTTTAAGCCACATGTTGGGCTGTGCACTGTGTGTGAAGCCTACTTAAAAAGGAAATGAGAGGCTGAATCAACACCTAGCATGATGATTGGTCATAACATGCAGAGGACATTGATAGCCATGGTGACAAATGCTTGGTTGCCATATGAGAACCAGGCCTCTAGTTGGCGTGGAGTTCATGGTAGGGAGTGGAGTCATCAGAGCACCACGGAAGGCATAGTGGACTCTTATGCACTGACTCTCACATTTAGATTTCTTTTTTTTAAATTTTTTTTTAATGTTTATTCATTATTTTTGAGAGAGAGAGAGAGAGAGAGAGAGAGCGAGCATGAGCAGAGGAGGGGCAGAGAGAGAGGAAGACACAGAATCTGAAGCAGGCTCCAGGCTCTGAGCTGTCGGCACAGAGCCCAACATGGGGTTCAAACTCACAGACCATGAGATCATGACCTGAGCCGAAGTTGGACGCTTAACCGACTGAGCCACACAGGCACCCCTCACATTCATTTTCAAGCCTCTCTTTGGTTTCTAATGTGTGACATCAATGACAATAAAATAGTTGATTGAATTTTGTTTTTTTGGTTGTTTTATTAATATATTGTTATTTTGATTGTAATACTTGGATAAGCCAGATAAACATTAATAGTTTATACCTCATTATTGTTTATACATATTTAAGTAACACTAATGAAATGGTTTAAATCAAAGTGTAATAATTATTTTTTAGTTGTCCATTCTAAACTCAGGTTTGAGAAACTGTAATAGGAAACCAGGAATCACTGATGTCTACTTTGTTAGGCATCAAAGCATAGTGGAAACTGACACTTATTATGCATTAAAGACCTAGGTTCATATCTTAGCTCTCTAAATTCTTTGTTACCCTAAGTTGTTCATCTGTTTCCACATCTTGAAAATGGAGACAGTGATATCTGCCTTCTAAAATTCAGTGAGATTAAATATGTAAATTATCCAGCACACTACTTGTACTTAATAATGTCAACTTCCCCTTTTATATATCTGAACTCTTAATTTTCTCATCTATAAAATGGATGCATTGGTACATACCTCACAAAGCTGTGCAAGTGTGATGAAATATGGAAAGTCATGTCCCTTGTAAGAACATGGCTAAATGTTCCATGTATAGAAGTAGGGACAGAATGATGATGTTTTCCATTTTGAAAGAAATATCACTCTCAGTAGTGTTCTTTGAGAAAAGTAGGCACACATTGTCCTATTAGAACAGGTATATGAATAAGAATTTTTTTGTGAGGGTTTAGGTATTTATGTGGATGTGATTTTGAAAGGCTCTCCACTCCCACGTGTGTCGGAAAGCCGAGCTTTGGAAAGGAAATGAACCAATTTCCACAAGGTTCTGGTCAACCTGTTGGAAGGAAGTGTTCTATTTACTAAAACCTTCTCCAAGGTTTAGTGTCCAAGAGGGTCAAAATTAGGGAAACCAGGCAAAGTGGACTAGGAGAAACTTTGGTCTATACTAATCAACAAGGATGAAAAAATTACCATAGAGAAAAAAAGATTGTTACATCGACAGTGTTAGCTACCATTTATTGGAAAGTTCCATGTGTCAGATATGGTTCTAAATGTTTTGTATGCGTTAACTTTATTTAATCCTTATAAAAGTTTGTGGCATACATCTTTTTTATATCCATTTTATAGATGAGAATGTTGAGGCATATGGAAAGTTAGCTGACTTGTTCAAAGACACTGGCATAGGCAACATCTGAACGCAGATACATTGGCTTCAGAGCCTACCATGTTAACCGTTGTGTGGTTTTTGCCTCTGATGTGTCATACCAGAGAGTGAGACTTTGGACTGAATAGACAAGGAGATAGGGAGGGTGGTCATTGGTCCTCAAAACGATGAATTATAGACAACGTCCTAAGAAACATGCGGACACCAGAAACCACATTATTGACAAGAGTGTTTTCATTGTGTGGAAACCAGTCCTTCAGTCCTTGAAGCAGACCCTGGCCTTGTTTTCAAACTGATGAAATAGGAGTGAGCAGGAGTAGCCTCTGGCCATCCTGCACACTAATGGACACCCAGAGATCCATAGGCATATTGGATAGGGGTGACATAGTTCAAGAGGATAGGTGAACCTTTGGCAATCAAAACATGGGAAGACCCAAGCATAGTGGTCTAGTCAACTATTAGAGTGAGGGTATTATTCCCATCACAAAAAAGTAAAGTTGCATACCTAATTTATGCATATAGCATTATTTTGCAAACTGTATATTACAACATAAATGTTAGTGTTCCTTCACTTATGCTTTTCCACATGTATGGACATGTATATGGAACAAAAATTGAACACAATATGAGTAAATGTGAGGTTGGCATTAAGATGAAGGTTAATATAAACAATTGTGATATCAGAGAGAGGGAGGTCCATTTTCCTTCTGGTCCATGTGTGGTTCTTCAGATCCTCACTTGTCTCCCAGAATATGTCTTCTCAACCTGTATGGTCACTGGGTAATCTGAGGTGGTATTTCCTGAGTTGTGTGTCTTGTGACTCCTGCATACACCTCTGAAGTCCATGTGCTCTGCCATACCCTCTAGTCCTAAGGTCCATGTCCCCTGTAGCTAGAGGTCTCCGGTAGTGAACTTATGCTTGGAGTCTTAGACCTCTTTTCTGTTTTCTCTTTTCTGGGCTGGATTCTGGGTTGCAGTTCTCTGGGAAGCTTCCCATTTATCCACCCTCATTTCCCTCAAGTTACTTCAAATCTACCTTTTGGTCAGCAACATGTGGTTAGTGGTTAGTTCCTGCATCATGCTGAGTAGAAGGCTTCCCTCAGGAGTTTGAACTTACTCTAAAATGGGCATTGAGAAACAAGAAATGAGACCCTCCTTAGGACTACAAGATCGCTTCAGAACTCATCTTTTTTTTTTTTTTTTTTTTTTTTTTCAGAGAGAAACAGAAGGAGAGACGAGAGAGAATCTTTTTTTTTTTTTTTTTTAAGTTTAGAAAGAGAGAGAGAGAGAAAGCATGAGCAAGAGAAGGGCAGAGGGAGAGGGAGAGAGAGAATTCCAATGCGGGGCTAGATCTGACAACCCTGGGATCATGACCTGAGACAAAATTGATTTGGACACTCAACTGATTGAGCCACCCAGGTACCCCCTCATCTACTGTTTTGAATCCACTTATGGGGTTTTTAACCCTCCGTATTTAGAAGCTAGACCCCTTGTCACTTAGGCTCCTCTTCTACTTCCCCTTCATTTAGGATACATCTTTCTTTTCTCCTAATCCAACTTCATGGCCCTGTCCTAACATCGTAGAGGCTGTGGGGCTAAAATGCAAAATACAAAGAAGGAAATATATGTTGGAAAGTGTTCCAAAAATGTTAGGCACATTATACAAACATACTTAAGTAGCACTCAATTCCTCCTGAAACTATTCATTATAAGCCTACTTCTTTGTTTTGCCAAAGCAAAAAGAAAGTAAAATCTGCCACCCAAATGGTTTTCTGCCAATATATTAAGTATCCAGTGGGTGCTAATCCCTTATTTCTGTGGCCCAATCCACACAAATCTCTACTCTCTGCCTGGTAGCCCTCATTGGTCATATCAGTGTCATGCTATATCTAAAGTGGTGGGAAATGATGACATTTCAGTTCTGCACATGGCAATCTTTAATATTTGGATCAGTGTAGCATTTTAACAGTTCGGAACATTGATGAAAGATGAAGGTGGTTATAGTGACAGTTTTCAATCTTTAATCTGCTGGCATTATTATAAATGTTAAGGATAAATTTATTCTGAATTAAATCCTAGTTGTGTTCCTTACCATGGAATGTATTAGAAGAAATTGCTTGATCTCACTGAATCTCAATTTCTTCATCTGTGTAATAGGGTTAATAACATCCATCTTACAAGATTGGTATGAGGAGGAAATATACACATGCATATGTGTGTGTATTTTTACCTGGAAGATAATATTTTTATTGATATATACCAATTTATATACAGTAAAACCTTGGCTTGTGAGCATAATTCATTCCCGTAACGTGCTTATAATCCAAAGCACTCATACATGGAAGCGAATTTCAAGAACCACTGGCTCAGTTGTGATCATGTGACATTTGGCGTCACATACTACTCCTATTGCAAGACATCGTTCGCTTATCAGGTTAAAATTTATTAGAAATGTTTGCTCGTCTTGTGGAACAAGTTACTCATAATCCAAAGTTTTACTGTAATTATATATTCCCTAAAGCACAGTAAGTTGTAATGTTAGGTAGGATGCAATGAGAAGTTACTCAAAACTATCAGCTGAAAGCTACTGGCAGAGGGGGGGAGGGTAAGGGACAAAGCAGGGAAGGAATGTGTTTTTATTTTTAATTTTCTTGTAATGTTTATTTTATTTTTGAGACAGAGAAAGAGCACGAGCAGGGGAGGGGCAGAGAGAGAGGGAGACACAGAATCCGAAGCAGGGCTCCAGGCTCTGAGCTGTCAGCACAGAGCCCGACGCGGGGCTGGAACCCGCAAACTGTGAGATCATGACCTGAACCAAAGCTGGACGCTTAACTGACTGAGCTACCCAGAGGCCCTGGAATGTGTTTTGTTTTGCCGAAGCAACAGTTCCAGTCAAGGAAACATCCAACTAGGTGTTTAACTTGGCAGCCTCTTGCTAGATGTGTCTCACCTGATAGCCCCGTACATGAGCCAGTTTGAGCCAGACTGGATCTGGGGACCTGCACAGAAGCCCCCCTGAATTGACCTGAAGTTACCTTTAGCTCCTATGGGAGAAATTTTCTGCCATTTTATGAACATAGGATGTAGGCACTAGCATCTTGATGACCGCGCATGCGCAATTGAACCAAAAGTGTCTATGCAAGCTCCCTGCCCCCACCCCGTAGTACACTCAATAAAAGCTTCCTATGCTGACCCCACAGGGATACAGTGCTTTGACAGCTATCTCTCTGTCTCCTTACTTGTAACAAGTAATCAAAAGTCCTTTTCTTTCAATATTTCCTTGGGTCATGTTCAATTTGATGCACCCCAAGGGGCAAACCCCTTGAGTTCTGTTACGGTAAGTGCTCAATTAATGGAAGCCCTGTGAAGAGATTTTTATGATTCCTAAGGTACTTGATCACCAAACGCTAGGTTTCTATTTATTATTTTGTAAGTTAGGATGGTTTCATCTGGAACCAACAGGAAAAGCAAAGGACTGTCAAAGGGAACATTGTGATGTGTTGGGTGTACCACGATCATGCTAAATGCAATGCAGCTTCCCCTTGTCTCTCTAATATTAAATCACATTCAGAGAGTGAGTAGAGTTCAGTTCACAGGTAAGTTTCTGAAATAATTGCTTTTTATATTCTCAGTTGAATGAGAAATCATTTTGTATAATCAAATAAGACTTTGATAGTAGTCAGCATCAACCTTAGCCTCGGTTATGCTCTTAAAACCCTGTCACATACTTTCAGTGGGACAGAGCCATAGGGGATCTGTTTGCACAGTCCTTTTAAATTCTAATAAGTTTCTCTGAAGCGTATTTCAAAATACCGGTAGTCCCTCCCCACTGCTTCAGCTCTGGCTCACAGGCAACTCTCCTCTTTCATCTTCAAACAACTTCAAAGTTTATTTTTGAAATAAGGGTTTCTTTTCCCATGGAATTCAAAGAGCTTTTCCGCCTTCTGTGAGGGAAGGAGAGCCTGGCTTTCAGGAATGCATTTAAAAAGCGGCAGATGTCTTTCTTAGCGCCTCCCTGATAGGCCTTGCTGACCTTCAAAAGCATTCAATTTTCTTTACCTTTGTTTTTTGGGCTGGCTTTGCTGGAGGCTGACGGAGGTGCTTGGGGGCCTAAGAGGCTGGCTTGTCTGTAGTGAGAAACTACCTAAGAAAAGAAGCGCTGCCTTTTTCTTCTCTACCTATGGATTATTGGAAGATTTTAAAATTAATTTCAAGAAGGAAGGAAGGAAGTGGGGGGAGAGAGAGAGGAAGAAAGGAAAAAAGGAAGGAAGGGAGAGAAGAAAGGAAAGGAGGAGGGAGGGAAGGAAGGAAGCAAGGAAGGAAGGAATGAAGGGAGAGAGGGAGGGAGGAGGAAAAAAGAAGGAAAGGAAGGAGGGAAGGAAGGGAGGGAGGGAAGGAGTAAAGTTAGGAAAGAAGAAAAAGGAAAAATACTTTCTACTTGCATACCTTCGTTTTGTTTTCCCTAGGCTGATAGCAATCAGAACGTTTTTCATTTGGCAGCTGAGATTTTTCTTCCTTTTTTGAATTCAAATCCTCCGGAGACAGGAGTTGCCAGGACTCAGTCTGATGCTCAGACCACACCCGCCACTGTAATGAAAAGGGTTCCGGGGGCTGGGCAGCGGCTGCAGCCTGTACTCCTGGGGCTCAATCTTGGCATCCGCCTCAAGGTAAGTCTTCTGCCCCTTCTAGAACTCTGGCAATGACGTTTGAAGCTCCGGAGAGATGAGATTACTTTTCGGCAATGCCATTGAGGCTGATGAAGGAGAAGAGAGGTTTGAGATTTCTTTGGGGGAATTTTTCAAACTGGTGCAGAATATTTTTGCCTCCATAATCTCTGTCTTTTGCTGAAATCCTTGGACTAGGAATTACTAGATCCAGGATGCCCCATCCCGCAGTTTTGTGTGGCTTGTTTCTATGTGCTTCTGTGGGGCTTATTGTCATGTCTCATGTGATGTCTTGTTTGCTATTTTTTTATGAACACGTTTTCTGTCACCAAATGGATCTTGAACACTTTCAAGGTAACCGTGTCTTTAAAACTGCTTAGTGAGTGATCTACCTAGTAAATGCTTCAAAATAATTAATTAATTATATATGTGTGTGTGTTTGTGTGTGTGTGTGTGTGTATTTTTTCTTAAATCATATTTGTTGTAGATTTGTCATGAAATTCTGCTTCCAGAAGTCTGAAAAGTCATGAGTCTCTCCCTCTCTCTTTTTTTTTTTTTTTTGTGAGATGGTGGAAATGATGGAAATAATGGTGGAGTATGATGGAAATACTTTTTCCAAATGTTTTGTTTTGTGTGGGGCCTACCTTTGGCATGGAAAAATATGAGGAATCATTGAAAACTATTTCAAATAAAGCCAACCTACTGCAAAATATAGAGATAAATTCCTTCATCTTTCTTCCTTAGTTTTGTTAAAATAGCCCAAATGTGAGAACTTCTGGAATCAATACCCAGTATAGTTAGATTGTTATCATTCTGGTATTCAATTCATTAGTTACCCACTATTCACATTTAGGTTATTGGAAAAATAGACCAGTGACTAATTATTTTATGTAAGTATAATTTTTTTTTAAAATTGAAAAGTGCTTTAAAAGTCCTGTAGGTAAATTCCAACATTTCTAGATGGAAGAATACAAAAAGGTTGAGAGAGTTGCCCATTCTCATATAATTACACAGTTCATTTGGGAAAAATCAGAAATCAGAGGCAATTTATATAAACAGAATTGGCTTTGATCATCATTTTCACAAAGCATATTTCTTTGGCCAACAGCCATGACTCTACCCTCAGAGAGCTGATTTTGTATTTCATTCACTGTGTTTGATGGTTAGACTTTTGTTTTTGGTAGGCCAGATTGGGTTTAGGCCAGGTGTTGAAGAAGGATGCAGTTTCTTGAGGAAATTATCAATATGCCTTCCTTTCCCTGTAACATGACCTAATGTTTCCAACAACTGGATATACTACCAACCACCCTAAATCAGTGTTCCATGCAAACTCATGAACTCAAGTCAATAGCCACACTCAAACTTTCACTGTATTCCGATCCATACTTGTGTGTATTCAACTGTATTGTATCCTGATGTTTCAGAACATTTGGTTTCTTTTCCCTAAACTCTTGTAAACTCTTTGGTACAAAGATATGTGTAAGGCGTGGTGATTAAAGTTTTAAATAAATGAACTGCCCCACCTTGATAATTTTGAGTTTGTAATGGTGATCTTAACTCAGCAGCAGCCAAGGGGCTGATTCTGAATGGAAGCATTGCAACAATGTGCTGGGCCTCCAGAAGACCAGCCTTCTCTCCTGAGTCTGTATTCCTTAAAACATAATGTCTAGTTTGCCCAGTTCTGGCTCACTTCTCTTTCCATGATAGCTTACAACCTGTATTTCAAGGACCTATCACCTGAGAGCCTTGCCACCATTCTTGGCTGACCTGTGAAGCTGATAGATATTCTGAATGCACTAGAAAAAGAAAGATGCCTCAAAATCAAGAGACCCACCCATCTACGTCTCTACCTTCCTCCTAACCCCCAGACAACACCACAGGAGACCACCTTGAGGAAGACACAGGAGGAGAGAAAGCAGGCAATATGAGCAGCTTACCCAGGAGCATACTGTAGGTATGGTAGTTCCAATGGATTGCCATCCAGGTGGCGGCATCTCTGACCCAGGAGTAGAACCTGCAAGAAAGACACCAAGGAGTGATGAGTTCCTCTACAGAAATGGACCAAAAGAGATATCACCCGAGATTTTCCAAGGTGACCCATGCCAGATTTTCAAATGTAAAAAATTAAATTAGTATCCATGTTCTAAGGGACTCTTGAAATTATTTCTGGATAAGGAAATAATTAACTTCATTGTGAATGAAATCAATTATGGTACTCAAATAAAATGTGAGGCTCACTTCAAGAAACTGAAGTGTGTTTTGAGTGTTTTGTTTTGAGTAGATGTGTTCTATACCTAAAGAGGAGTTTGTTTTCAGACAGTTCTCTGGATGTGCATCACAGCCTAGTCACAAATGCTATTAGGAGAGACAGGTTTGAAAGGATCTTTGCCCATCTCCATTTTGCTGATAACCATCTTGAGGAAACGAATCAATTTATAAGAAATAAGCCTTTTATTACAAGAATTAATAAAAATCATATGCACCCTTGGAAGAATCCCACACCTTTGACAGGTCCGTGAGTGTTTTAGGCATCAATGATTCAAGCAATTCCTGCAGAGAAAGTCAATTAAATTTGGTTATAAAATTTGGCATGGGGTAACTACACTTGGCTACTTGGTTTAATTTGAACCCTACTGGGCTGTCACTAGTTTCTTTAAGTAAGGATCTTGGTTAATGGGGGAGTCTGATGATGAAATTTGCTAATACTCTTCTTTGCTAACACAAAGCCAATACTCCTATCATTTATGTTTTGTTGATGCCTCCACCATCAGAAAGCTGATGCCAGTTTGGAAGAAGAAAAGAGTCAAAGCAAGAGGAATGATTCATGAAAATAAAGCTGAATAGTACCCTCTCAAAAATAGCACAGAAATCAAAAACAAGAAGAGAGAGAGATGTTTAAATCCCAGGTAGATGAATAAGAATAGATAGTAGTATGCCACTGGCATGACAATGACATCATTAACATCTGCTCCAAGGTATGGGCATTGATCATTTGAAAAAGACCAAGTGTATTCATCAGCCAAAAAGAAGATTCAGATCAGTCAACTGGCAGTTATACATGTATTCAAAGAGAGCACTGGAGGTATGAGATGTATGGATCAAAATATCTCCAAGTACAGAGTTAAGGTTTCAGGCCAGACATGGTACTCCAGTTTGATCAATTACATCATCAATGTGACTCTCACTAATAATGGCAACTGCACAGAATCTGTGTCAATGAGACCAAGATGGATCTGGCTTTCCAAGGGATGTTGCATGTTTCTATTTGTAATACAATATGGAGCCACGAAGACAAAGGACAGAGGGAGGTATGCCCAAATAGGAGTTGAGATCAGATATAATATGACACCTCACTGTTTAAGTCATCGAGACAAGAAAACATGGTGTGCCCCCGGCCATGTGCACTGTTACACTAAATGTGAAAAATGTCAAATAGGTGTATCAAAGCGTTTCAAAACATATCACAAAAATAGTGTCTGAAATGATGCCAGTAACTTACATGCTGGATGGAATTCCTCAGTATACCATTAATTTTATCATTTATTTAGTTATTGTGTGTTTCCCAACAAAATACCATCTTTTGCTTCAGCTCTAATGGACTTTGTTTCTATAAAGGCAAACTTCTTTCTCTTTCTTTACCTCCACATAACCCCAAATCCCTGTGATCTGTTTATTTTAAATCTCAGGAAATCCTAATGCATTCTGTTGATGAAAAACTCCCCATGAATATTTTCACATTTCTGAAAAGCCTGGATTTTCTGAATAAAGAATACTTGTAACCTGAGTTAAGGGATTTGAATGATAAGCATGCCTTGAAGGTTAGAAGTTAAAACACCTATCTACTCCAGAGCCATTTTCTTACATTCCAACTGTTATACAGCTAGGGACCATACCTTCTCCCTGCAAAGGATTCCAGAGTAAAGGGATGTCTCTTTCTCCCACTATCCTTCCCTCTCTTTTTCTCTCTCTTTCTCTCCACCCCTTCCCCTCCCTCTCTTTCTGGCTCTCCATCAACCTAGGGGAGGAGGAATAGGTTTGTATCCTGTGTGAGCTCTGTATCTCCTAACTGCTCCTAATTGCTACACACAGGTAGCATCAAGCCCTCAGTGTGTTGTCCCATGGGGAATGGGAGCTTGGAAAGCAGTACTGATAAGGTGATCTGACTCAGAGGTCTGGTGCTTCTCCTTCTGTACATGTGTGACTAGCACACTAACTTGTTAGCTTGCAGGAGGTTGTCAGCCATGGCACCTCAGACCCTTCACAGTTTTGAACTTCACATTTCCTTTAGTGGTTTTCTGTGCATCACCCAGCCTTGAACCACAGTTTATCTATGATGAAAGGTTTTTTTTTAACTTTTTAATTTTCTCTCTCTTTTTTTTTTTTGAGAGACAGAGAGACAGAGTGCAAGCAGGGGAGGGGCAGACAGAGAGGGAGACCCAGAATCTGAAGCAGGCTCCAGTCTCTGAGCTCTTGGCACAGAGCCTAACGCAGAGCTTGAACTCATGAACCATGAGATCATGACCTGAGCTGAAGTTGGGTGCTTAACCAACTGAGTCATCCAGGCGCCCCCTTAATGAGAGTTTGGACTGAGAGGAGAGTAGAACCTTGTAAAATAAGAAGGCTGGTGAATTTTAGAGCCAAGTGTGCCTTATATTAGTTCTCTTAATCAACTTTGTCAATGGGCAGATCAAGAATGGTGACCAAGAGTATTGAAATGACTTTCTAGGATAAGTAATCATCTAGTCTAATAAAATCTTGGTGAAACAAACCACTACTGAGACTCAGCCCCTTCTTTCTTAAACTGCACATCCCAGCAATTCTGTTTGCTATTATGTCCTCAAGTCTTTTTCAGTGAGGCTGCATCTTGCATAAGTTTGCAGTTCTTATTCCAGTGAAAAATGCATTCATCTGATCTTTTTGTTTGATTAATGTATGATTGTTTGTTTGTTTTTTCCTCATCTTTCCCTGCTTATGGTCTTTTACTCCCAGCTACAGCCCTGCCTGGAGATTGTACTATTAGCCCACCAATGTCCAGCTCCCAGCAACTTTGGTAGTTAATCTAAAATACAGCAATGTTGATAAGTAATCTTGAAAACATGGGCATTTTCGGGACACCTGC
The DNA here is from genome assembly GCF_018350155.1 of Leopardus geoffroyi. Classification (NCBI taxonomy): domain Eukaryota; kingdom Metazoa; phylum Chordata; class Mammalia; order Carnivora; family Felidae; genus Leopardus; species Leopardus geoffroyi. The sequence goes on along the minus strand of NC_059328.1, from coordinate 121,263,464 downwards.
GTGGCTCAGTCAGTTAAGCGTCCGACCTCAGCTCAGGTCATGATCTCATGGTTTGTGAGTTAGAGCCCTGCATCAGGCTCTGTGCTGACAGCTCAGAGCCTGGAGTCTGCTTCAGATTCTGTGTGTCTCTCTCTGCCCCTACCCCACTCACGCTCTGTCTCTCTCTCAAAACTGAATAAATGGTAAAAAATAAATAAATAAAAAACCTGGGCATTTTCTAATAATATTTTTGAATGAATAAAGGATGGTAGAAATTCAAAATTGGGGACAGAATTATCACAAAATGATAGACCCTCTAGGTAGAAGGAATCTGAAATACTTCTCCCAGGCACCTATCAGGATAGTTTTATGAGGTGAATGAGTCAGTGCTGTTTTTTTTTTTCTTTCCTGGAATGCACGTCAAAGATACAAAACACTAAATTTGTGGAATAGAAAAATTCTGGTGGGACTAAAGAGGCTGAGAAAGCTACAATGGATATCTTGGAGTGAAGATAAAACATAAGGGGGACTCCCAGAGGAAACAATCTAAAAAGAAATTAACAGAAGGCATAACTTTATCAAAACCTTATTACATGTCTACTAAATATTAGGCACTATACAAGACACCAGATACCGATAGGTAAATAATTAGACAGGCATGTTAAATCTTTTTAAGTTTTTAAATGTTTATTGAGACATGATTCAATACAACAACATTCATTATTTTAAAAGGTAAAATTTAATGATTTTCTATATATTAACAAGATTTGGCAACCATTACCACTATGTAATTCCAGAACATTTTATCACCCCCCAACAGAAACTTCATACCCATGTGCAAATACCGTTTCCTCTCCTTCTCTCAATCCCCAGGCCCTGGCAACCACTAATGTATTTTTAGTCTTTATAAAGTTGCCTATTCTGGATATGTCATATAAGTGGAATCATACTAATTGTGGATTATTTTTTCTGGCTTTTTGCGTTCACCATAATATTTTCAGAGTTCATTCATGTAGGATGAACAAGTACGCCATTCCTTTATATAGCTTAAGAATCCCTTGTGTGGATATATTACATTTCCTTTACGCCTTCGTCAGTGGATAGAATCTTGGGAATGTTGTGACTTTTTGGATACTATGAATAGTACTGCCATGAACACCAGGGGGGCAAGTTTTTTTGTGAATAGATTTCAGTGTTCTTGGGTATATAACTAGGAGTAGAATTGTTCCTATTGTCATATTACAACTCTATGTTTAATGTTTTCAGGAACTGCCAAACTGTTTGTCAAAGTGATTGTCATTTTACATTCCCAACAGCAGTGTATGAGAGTTTAGTTTCTACAAATTCTACCCAACAGTTGTTATTATCTGACTTTTTGACCATAGCCACTCTAGTTAATATGAAATGGTATCTCATTGCTGTTTCAATTTACATTTCTCTGATGTCTAATGATATTGAGCATCTTTTCATGTGCTTATTGGCCATTTGTACATCATCTTTGGAGAAATGTCTATTAAAACAATCATTGCCCATTTTTCAAATGGTTTAGTGCCTATTTAAAGTTGAGTTGTAAGAGTACTTTGTATATTCTTTATATTGGCCTTAATCAGATTATGATTTACGAATATTTTCTCCCACTCTGTGGATTGTCTTTTCACTTTTGTAATAGTAGTCTTTGAAGCACAAAAGTTTTTTAATTTTGATAAAGTCCAGTTTATCTATTTTTCTTTTGTTGCTTGAGCTTTAGGTATTATATCGAAGAAAACACTGGTTAATCCAAGACTCCATAAATTTATGTTGTTTTGGGGTTATCAGGGGGGTCTGAAAGTGTCAAGGAAAATAGCATAAAGATCTATGAATTGTGCAGTTTCAACATCCCCTACCAGCCTCTCTAACTCTTGAACAGCCTCTAAAATAGATGGTGCCTTTTCTTCACCAAATCATCATTGTCACATCATGAGCCAAATTGTTTTACTTATAATTGTACATGTAAAAATCCAATAGGATAGGATGAATAAAGGGCCTGTCTTAGGAAGTATAGAAGCTGCAAGCGTCTCACTGTTAATGTGCATCACTTCCATATAATTACTAATGTTTGGTTTTGGACTAAAAACCTTTTGGTCACACAAGGAAAGGCAGCCCCTTCACTCATGGTAATTCTAGGTTGTTGACTTTGAAAAGACATTTTCTTGATCGCTGGGACTGTGGACACAGAAATGTTTGATTGGAAAATGGCCTGATGGTATTTCTCTCCCAACCTTTAATTTTTTTCAGTGATAGTTTTGAGGCAGCAAGTCAGAATGCCTTCACACAAACAAGCAACAGTAGTGAAATCTGAAATTTGGTTTGTGTCTTGGAGGAGTATCACACTTTCTTTTTTCGGGTTAGCTAACAGATGGGGTGAAGAAGAGTATTAGGAAACAAGGAGGCTGTGCATGATTGGCCTGGATTTTTTTTATGGATCAACATATTCTTTACTTTAACTTTCTGTGGTGAAAGACTATAGGTCCAGAATATATGGGATCACCTGGGCCAGTTGTAAATGATGTATGAAATGAAAAATCCTCAGGGGCATGGCTTTGCAAACACGGTCATGCTAGGCCATTCAGAGCTATATTAAGTTTAAACAAAGCAGAAAGATCAAGGATTTTCAAGGCAAAAAGGACTGCCTTGGATAAGTAATTATCTATTTTTCTTTTGTTGCTTGAGCTTTAGGTATTATATCCATGCATATGGATAAGAATGCATATCTCTACCATTCATATTATATCCATGCATATGGATATCCATGCATATGGATAAGAATGTACACACGTAAACACACACAAAATAATAAAACTTTCGAAGACTATTTTTAAAATTTTCATTCACAGAAGCAAATTAGGAGTATATTTCCTTCCAGAATATTTTCTTCCACATTTCTCATTGTCAGTTACTGAGAACATAGGGGAAATATTTCATGTTTTGAAGACCTAAAATATATTTTTGATGTGTTGATTGACAGAAGTAACTAAAGCTAAAACAAAAATTAAGCAAAAAGGTGCAATTGGGTTATTGTTTATCTAAATTAGTTGCCAAAAAAATAGTGTTCATGAAGCCAAACCCAAGATTTAACCCCATGCAAGGCTCTTAAAAGCTTCCAGGTCACTTATCATATCACCTACTTGGCCCTCTACGTAAGGTTGGCCATAAAGAGTAGGAATAGGTCAACAGAAGCCTGACAGTCTCTAAGGTATGCCGTTCCTAACTTTGAGCCTAACTTCCAATCATTCCTTATATCTAGGAGCTGAATTGTCCCATGAGAACCTCAACCCTCGTTGCAAATTGCACTTAGGCAAACTTCTCTGGGGCAGAATTCTGCCACATCTCAAAAGGTGTTGTGCCATTCTCCAGACAGCCCAGTAGCCATATCCTTTGCATATGATGGCCCGTTGAACTGTATAATTTGAACAATGAATTCCCTGCATGATATACCCTACAACTCCCATGAATTCCTAATTTACCCATAAAAATCAATGATAGATAATATTTCTCAGCAAATATTCTATCTGCATCTCTGCATTTCTCAGCCTCTGTTATAGTTAGGGGGAGAACATGTGATTAGTTTTGGTCATTGGACAGTGAGAATAAGCATTTAAAAGCTGGTACACTACATCTATACTTTCTCTTCCATGGATGCTTGAAGCCATATGTTCCAGATGATGTAGCAACATGATGGTAGACTCTGCATTAACTCTGTGTGGAGTAACCCTCAGCCCACATTAGACAACTTTGTGAAAATAACTTTGTCAAGTTAGCCCATTGAGATTTGGGGGTTAATTTGTGAATAGCCCATCTGCCTGTTAAAACTGGAACAGCAGTTTTCAGGCACTCTGCAAACATATGTGTAAATTTGGAATATCATTTTGAATGGGGGGAAAGCACATCCACCTGTCATTTATCTCAGTAATTGCATCTTTAACAAAGGAAGTATCCCAGTGAAATACTGAGAGGGTTGTGACTTTGTTAAATTAACGTTTGCTAAGTAGAGCTCCACGGTGTCAGATGGTGAGCCATAGTTCAACAAAAGACCACAGGGGAATTGAAGCAGAGAAGTTTATTACTCACAGTTTAATTACGTCCTGAAAGAAGTCCATGGCATGTCTTGAGGAGCCTGGGGAGATCAAGGCAGGGTGCAGGCAGAGAGAATGGCAGAACCCGGGCATATGCCTCTATTAAGGTCCATGGGTGGATTGCTTTGAGGTTCCCAACCTAAGGCCAGATTGGTTAATCCAAAACAAAAAGAGCGAATTTTAGTATGCCTGATGATAGTGGTAAATATATCATTGTGTGTTACCTACTAAATCACCACACTGTACACTTTAAATATATATATAATTTTATTTGTCAATTGTACCTCTAAGCTGGAAAGAAAGGAAAGTGTTATGAAACTGTCCTCACTCCTGCTACCACTATTGTAGTTTGAAATCTTAGCATGTTTGCTTTATGCATATAATCCCCTTCGTCTGGAATTTTCTTTTCTTCTTGTTGAAATACCACCTATTAAGCCATAATCAATTAAATATCATGTCCTTTATAAAATCTTTCCTAATTCCAGCTTCTTCTCCAATCAGCTTTAATATTTTCCCTGTGTCATAGTTGAACTATAGTCAAATCAGCAGTGTTTACCTGTTATTGCATGCTATCGTTAGTGGTATACAAGTATTTAAGACACAAGATTGGCTAAAGGTTTAGATAAACTTTTCTGTTGTAAGTGTAAATGGGATATAGGATCTTTTTAACTTACAAACTTTATATGTTTGGAGCAGCACCTTAAAAGTAGATCTCCAGTTGATAATGTACCACTTCATTCAGTGGAAAATTCTGAACCTGATTTATCTGGAAAGTTGACTGGTTCTGCCATCAGAGTATCATTGCATTTGAATTGGAGTGAATGTTTCATGCAAGTACTTGTCATTGAATGAAAAAAAAATGAGCAGGAATTGCACAAAGCTTAGCTTCCAAAAGTATCCAGTTTTGTGCATGATGATTGTAAATGACTTTATGGTAACAAATTGTGGACCAAACACTGCATTCATTTGAACATGCTACCTGGCCAAGAGACACGTTCTTTTGAAACAGCAGCTCCCCATCCCCCTCCCCTCAGCCCCTGGCAACCACCATTCTATTCTCTGCTCCTATGAGTTTGGCTATTTCAGATACCTCATGAAGTATTAGTTCTTCTGTATCCAACTTAGTTCATTTAACACAATGTCCCACAGATCCATCCATGTTGTTGTATATAGCAGGCTGAATAATATAAGACTGAATAATACTCCATTGTACACATATACCACATTTTCTAACCCCCCCCCACTTTTATTGAGAAATAATTGATATGCTTTGTTGCATAACTTAAAGGCATATAATATGATTGTTTGATTTACATATCTTGTGAAATGATTACAATAGGTTCAGCTAACTTCCATCATCTCCTATAGATATGAGAAAAAGAAAATAAATTAAAAAAGAGAAAAAAATCATCCTTGCAATGAGAACTCTTAGGATTTACTCTCTCAACTTTTCTACATATCGTACAACAGTGTTAGCTGTAGTCACCATGTTGTACCTACATCCCTGGTACTTATTTATCATGTAACTGGAAATTTGTAGCTTATACCCACCTTCCTCTCCAACTACTCCTTCCCCACCCACCTCTGGTAACCACAAGTCTGATCTCTTTTTCTATGAGTATGGTGGGGTGTTTTGTTTTGTTTAGATTCTGCATATAAGTGATATTATACTTATACAGAATATACAGATATTATTATACAGTATTTGTCTTTTTCTGTCTTATTTCACTTACATAATGCCCTCAAGGTCCATCCATGTTGTCACATTTTTTATGGCTGAATAATATCCTATTATATATTATTATATTATACATAGCATTATACATAATATAAAATATATATGTTGTATATATGTATATATGTATATTACATATATCATGCATATACATGCACAACTTTATCAATTGATGGGTACTTAGGTTGTTATCATGTCTTATTGTAAGTAATGCTGCCATAAACATGGAGGTGCAGATAGCCTTTAGTTACTGTTTTTGTTTCCTTTGGATATATTTCAAGATGTAAAATTGCTGTATTATATGGTAGTTCTATTTTTAATTTTTTGAGGAATCTCCATCTTGTTTTCCACAGTGGCCGCACCAGTTTGCATTCTTACCAACAGTGCATGTGGGTTCCCGTTTCTTCTTATCCACACCAGCATTTTTTATCTCTTGTCTTTTTGATGATGGCCATTTTAACAGGCATGAGGTGACATCTCATTGTGGTTTTAATGTGCATTTCCCTAGTAACTATTAATGTTGAACACCTTTTCATGTACCTGTTGGCCTTTCTAATATCTTCCTTGGAAAAAATGTCTATTCAGGTCTTTTTCCCATTTGTTAATTGTGTTATTTGTTTGGTTTTGCTACTGAGTTGCATGAGTTCTTTGTATGTTTTGGATATTAACCATTTATTAGATATATAGATTGCAAATATTTTTTTCCAATCCGTAGGTTATCTTTTCACTTTTGTTGATGTTTTTTTTTTTTTTTTTTTTTTGCCGTGCAGAAGATTTTTAGTTTGATGTAGTCCCATTTGTTTATTTTGTATTTCATTGCCTGGGCTTTAGATATTATATCCAAAAATTCATTACCCACATGCATGTCAAGGACATTTATTCTCATGTCAATTTCCTAGGAGTTTCATAGGTTTTACAAATAAATCTTAAACAAATACGATATGGCATGACTTTATTCTTGCTCTTGCAACATACTGTTCCCTCTGCCAGGCCTGTCCTAACATCTTTTGTTCTTTTTGCTACTGGGACAATATTTATATGTTACCTACCGTGAGATGAAATTCCTGACTCCACTTACACTGCAGTCTCTTGTATTTGCTTCTGTATCACTACACTTATTTGCATCATTGGACTCACCACACTCTACTAAAATTATGATTTATTCTTTTCAATCACCCACTAACTTTATTTGATGGAAGGAGCTGTGCCTTACTCATAACTCAACCACAGGAACTTCCCAGTATCTGAGAAACTTTGGGCATTCAGCAAATACTTATTCGCAATTATATGGTACAGATGTTTTCCCAAATAAAGAAGGCTATGGAGAATAAAGGCCATTCCAAGTAATGTACATGCTCTATGTACATTATTTCTTATAGCTTTCATCCTCTAATGTGTGTAACTCATCTGTTTTCTGAAACTATTTTTCAGACTAATCTCTTCAAAGTTATAAATTCTGTTTTGTAAATAGCTCCAGTTTCATGGTTTCACCTGATATAATTAAATTGAAAAGGTTTCACTTCAGTGACACTAATTTTCTGGTCCTGCTTTGTCCATTGATAAGAATCAATTTGAGAAATACCCCCACATTGCTATGGGAAGTAGTAATTTGCCACATCCATCATTTTCTGTCTCCTATGGAGTACATCTGCAAGGGTTTCTGAATTAATATGATGAAATTGAAGGCAACTGTAATTACAGTAGTTTTATCTCTTCCTCCATCATTCTTCATCTACACTGTTCCATTGAACTATATGAGAAAAGGAAAGCCTACTTATCTTCTTGTGTTATTATTTGCCATCACATTGATTCATTATGTTTCTCTTTTGTTCCTAATTATAGTTATCCACCTTCCCCATCTGCAAAAGTAGGAACAATATGTCTTTGGCTTTTTGGCATCTTTTATTTCCATGCAGTGTAAAGCTGTTTATAGCATGTAGGTGATCAATCAGTGGATAATGAGAGAGCACCTACAAAATGCAGAACATACTGGAGAATTTGATAGCTGAAAAATGAGATATCTGAGATCACAGAGGTTAAAGTCCAGTTGAGATAATGAGGCATGCATTAAAAGCCAATAAATAAAAACAAATATAGATACAGGAAAGTAGTGGAGATAAAACTCTTAAGGATAAGGTTTTAAGAAAGACTTCTTTAGGAACCAAGGGAGCTTCAAGGGAGGAAAAGGAGTTTCAGGTATGTAACTTGATGAACAGGTATTTACTGGCTAAGTGGCGGGGATTGCAGGCAGAGGTGAAGGAATGTCATGAAGAAGAGGGGAAGGTATGAATGAGAAGGGCATATTTTGGGAGGAGTGAAAGAGTTGGCTCTCTAGAAAAAATGGTTTATGTCAGGTGCATGGTAAGGGATGGCGTAAAAGTTTGGCTTGAGGTCACCTACAGAGTATTGTGAGGCTGGAGACACTGATGGCTTTTGACTAGGGAGCTACCTGGGGGGCAGGCGTGTTTGAAGTACATTACAGTGTCCACCTTCACCACACTCATTTTTCTCAAGTTCTCTGCTAACATTATCAATGTTATTGAAACATAATTTACGTAAAATTAACTGCACCTATCTCATGCATACATTCATTGAGTTTTGACAAATGTATACACTATTCACTTACACAACAATCAAGACATTTACTAGTTCAATTACCTCCCAATTCCCCCATGCATTTTTTTAATCAGCCTCTATGTCTCGCCTCTATGGATTAATTTGCATTTTTTTTCTTTTCAAAATTTTTGACTTCAATATTTTCTTCGATGAGTCCCCAAGGAGTATTTGGCTGTTTTTACTTTTAACAAAAGCCAAAACAAAATTTTAGTCTCCTAATAGAAAAGGATGGCACTATGTGTAGGTAGAGCATGACTGGTAACATAATGCAATTCTAGAGATCATATTGAGTAATTCACCATGAAATGAAATCCTGGTTAAATCTGCTTATGTCTTTGTTTTATTTAGGTATTAAGAAAAAGTAACAATGTCAAAAATGTGGCTAGTAAATGAGCAAAAGAATTAGAGGTTGAAACACTTCTGCCTTTTATGAACACTTAATTAAACATTCATTTCTAATTTTCCATTTTCTTGATATTTTTGGACCAAAACATTTTGCGTTTCAAATATTTTCATAAGTCATTTAAATCTTTGCAGAGTTTATGCACTGAACTTTTAAAATGCTTAGCATTCTTAAAGTTTTCTTTAAGCCATCTGGAAACAGTTTCATAGTAGATAACTTAATTCTTTCAATTCTCTTTAATATAGTTATTGCCCTTGTAATATATACATGGCAATTCTCTCTACTCATAAGACTTATGGAACATTTAAGGAAGATTTCCATTTTAAGGAAATTTTGCTTTTAGATTTCCTTTCATTTCTAGCATTAGGGGAAAAAAAACTGGAGTATTTCTTTTTATAGTACAACCAAATTCCTATTATTAGTAACTTGAGGAAAAAGAAGATTAAGACACAGCCATAGAAATGAAAACCATCTCAAAGAATTTTTTCACAGCTCGTGGGTTCAAGCGCCACATCAGGCTCTGTGCTGACAGCTCAGAGCCTGGAACATGTTTCAGGATTCTGTGTCTTCCTCCCTCTCTATGCCTCCCCTGCTGCACTCTGTCTCTTTCTCTCTCTCTCTGTCTCTCAAAAATAAAGAAATATTTAAAAAGTTTTAAAAATGTAATAGGAGAGTATAACATCAAAAATTTTCAAAGTATAAATTTCAAAATATAAAGCAAAGTATATTATAAAAGTATATTCTTATAAAGTATATTCTTATAAATACTTCTTATAAATACTTCTTATAAATACTTATAAATACTCTTATAAATACTTCTTATAAATATTCTTATAAAAGTATATTCTTATAAAGCAAAGAATAAAATTACCTTCTTGTCCACTTATTTATTAATTCATTCAACAGTGATGCCTACAAGGTGCCTGGCAATAATATGTGGCAGGGTATGGAGTATAGAAGAAAATGGACCCAATCCTCACTTTCATGAAAGACACATTCTTATGGGGAAGAATGAAAAAGAAGAAATTAGGGAAATATGTGCTACAGCCAGTTAACAAGAATGGGGGCATCCAGAGGAGAAATAGAAGTGAAATATAAAGAAGGATTGAGGTCACAGTTTCTAAAGAATGGTCACAGAAAAAGTATTGTGATGATGATATTAGGCAAAGACCTGAAGAAGGTGAGTCTAGCTGGTACCTGGGGGAAGAACATTCCAGAAGTCAATGCTTCTGAGGGAGACTTTGCCCAGCTTGTTTAAGAATGATTGAGGACTCCAGTGTGGCCTGATGACTATAGCATTATGTCAGACTTAACCTCAAAATGACGTATCAGTCTTATATTTTGGATCCATTTCTTTAAGCCTTTATTTTGCCCCCATTTATTACTTTGTGTCTCTTTGTTTTTACCAATCATTTGATTTTTTTTCCCTCACATTATTAACAAGTCTTCAAAAACACTTTAATCGATTCAGAATACACTACTTTGGATATGTTATGGAATACTTAAACATTACTTTTGGTATACATTTATTTATCATTATAAATCAGTATAAATATTATACTGCAATGAGCTTCCATACATAGAGATTTTTGTTAATATTTTTGATTATTTCCTTAGCCAAAGTGGTCAGAGTGGTAGGTGGCTAAGAATTGAGAAAGTGTTCCTATTTCCTCCTATAAATACTAGAGGTTTCTCAGGTTTCCCATGAGAAAGTGTTCCTATTTCCTCCTATAAATACTAGAATATGTACAAAAAGAGAGCAAATAAAACAACAAATAAAATATATCCATGAGCTGCTGTCTAATCAGTAAGTTGTGAGTGAAGAACAAGTAAATACTTAATTTGTGGTCTATAAGTTTCACTTAGCATTAAGAAATAAAGAAAAGGGGTTCAGTGGTTCAGTTGGTTGAATGTCTGAGTCTTGGTTTTGGTTCAGGTCATGATCTCATGGTTTGTGGGTTCGAGTCCCATGTCAGGTTCTGTGCTGACAGTGCAGAGCCTGCTTGGGATTCTCTTTCTCCCTCTTTCTCTGCCCCTCGCCATCTTGTGCTGTCTCTGTCTCTCTCTAAATAAATAAATAAATAAATAAATAAATAAATAAATAAAAACTTGAGAGAAAGAAAGAAAGAAAGAAGGAAAGGAGAAAAGCAGGAAGGAAAGGGGGAAAAAAGAAAAGAGGGAGGAAAGGAATATCAGACTCGAAAGCCAATTTTAGGGAATAAGAATCTAAAATCTGACCTGCTCACCTTCATAAAAGCCCAGATACTCAAACTCCCACCTTTCCCCTATTGGTAAGATATAGAGAAAATAGAAAAGTTGAAGTATATGATAATCACTGGAGACCACTAGATACAAGAAGACTGGTAATAAACCATATATAACAATTATTTGAGGTCTGGAGAGAGATGGTCCATAGCTCAGCTCACTCCAGCTTGGAGGATGTAGTCTTATATTATTACACAAGAGAGCCAATGTTGCCTTTAAATCTGGCTCTCCAACATGTAGTCAAGAACTATGGAAGGAGGTGCTGCTTGGTGAACAGCCAAAGTTACGGAGTTACAGAGCAGCCTTGCTCAGATTGACTCCTAAATTACTGTACAACAATTGTAAGATAGGAACTCATACCTTTGGGTAGACCCCTCACGGCCTGACTCTCCTGAAATTTTAGAAGGTAGTGTCTATTGTGGCCACAGCCAAAGATGTTAAGATTTGTTGAATAGACAATTAGTTGTAGAGACTAATTTTATTTTCTGCTTTTCAATAAAATCATGGTAATTCATCTCTCATTTTACTGGTTTCAATTAAATTGATGTCCCTTTTTTTTCTTTAAAAACAGTGCAGGGAAACCATGACCCATATTGAAAAATGTTGAAGAATACAGAGAGAAAGACAGCTGGATGGGAGAGTAATAGTGTTCCAAATAGCAAGGTTTTATTGGAGTATAAGGATGGTAATGTACAATGTAGTTGGCTGGTCTACAACCTAGATCACTCTTTCTGAGATATTAGTATAAACCTTCTTAATTGAAAAAGATACTTTCACCTAAACGGCTTGTGAAAATGGTCTTAAAAAGCATCTGGTGACTAAGCTGCTCAGAATTGCTGATGTACTTTTCTCCATCTTGAAGCACAGCCCAGACATGATACAAAATCACTGTAACAGCAGTGTCCAAAATATTCATTTTGTAAGTACTGGTGAAGAAAGACTTAGTGTGGTAGAGTTGAATGAAAAAGTCAGGTAAGTCTGAGTACAAATTATAGTTCTATACCTTCCAATTTTAGTATATGTGCTGCCGAAGCGAGCACAGCAGTTCTATACCTTCCTATAGCAATCTATTAACCTATTAATAAACCTATTAACCTATTAATAAAAAAATTAACCTCATGAATCCTCACCTTTAATATTGAGTTGCTGATATCTACAATGTAGAATTGTGGTCAGATTGTATGGGAACATGTGAGTATAAAAAGTTCATCATCCAATGACTGCACATAACAGACCCATAATGCATGATAGCTACTTTTACTCATTCTCCCTTCCCAATCCAGAAATAATGTAATGCCTCAGAGATTTTCTGTATAATTACCCTCCATAGTATAGGTTGTCAAACTTTGCTGTGACTTTTTTTAAATGTTTATTTATTTTTGAGAGAGAGAGAAGGAGGGAGGAGCAGAGAGAGAGGGAGACAGAGGATTTGAAGTGGGCTCTGTGCTGACAGCAGAGAGCCCAATGTGGGTCTCGAACTCATGAACCATGAGAACATGATCTGAGCTGAAGTTGGATGCTTAACCTACTGAGCTACCCAGGTGCCCAGGTTTTGCTGTGATTTTATACAAAATCACCTGAGAAACTTTTTTGAAATGTACCTTTCTCAGATTCTACCTTTAGAGATTTTGATTCAGGAGGTTTTGAATCTGCATTTTGACAGGCCCTTCCATGACTCCAATGGCCGTTTGAAAACATTGATCTATATATGGCACATTTCCTTTGTATTACCAAGTAACTAACTGTATTATCCCCAATTACTGAGAATTCCTTTGTAAATTCTTAGGTTTGCTTTGTTTCTTTCTGCTCATACATTTATTATGATTTTTTATTATACTTGTCAAAATCATTCATGAACTTTTAGCTTCTGATGCCTTATACTAAAACAAGAAGGGTATTTATGGTCTTTATTTTTCAGCCAAGGAAATCAGATGAATCAATAGCAAGTGCTCATAATTTAGAAGAAAGGGTACAACTGAGATATATGAGACATTCCTTAAATATTCAAACCTACAAAGAGAAAATTTAACTTAAAATAAAGCATAACAAACTGCTTTCCTAAAACTTTATGTTAGAGCTTAAGTGGTCTTGGGTACTCAACATGGCTTAAAAAATGCCAACATGTAGGACATACTTTAATTTGGAACTAGTCTCAAAACAATCGTAGCAAAAATAAAGACTAGCAAATCATAGACCAGACAAGAAAACAAGTAACCAAAGACGGATGATGTTTGTCCTGTGGAAACAGATTTTTTTAAGTGTAGTATTGGGTTGAGTTTGCAAATTGTGATAAGAGGCAAATGTAAACTGCAATATATAAATTCAACTAATATAGACCCAGCAAAACTTGATTTATCCAAGAAAATACTGAGGCAGGTATTGATTAGTTAGTATGATTTTAAACTTCATCTTTATTGGGTATTGGGCCAAAATTGACAATGCTTGGTAATAGAGCTTTCAGTACGTATGAGAGTGAGGATGATATATTACACTAACACTGACACTCTAGTTTGGTTTTAAAAAGAATCAGATTATTGCCAATACTAGATTTGCTGATTCCACCCCCAGATGGCTCTTTCCCTGTTGGTGGTGTTTTTCCTTTTATCTTTCCCTTCCTTACTTATTCTCTCCTTTCCTTTCTCTTACATTTGTTTTCTTTCCCTCAATCTCTCTCTCCACTCTCTCTTCTCTCTCTGAATGTTACAGAAGGTTTGGAATGTCTGGCAAGCTGTAGACCATGAATTCATAAATAGAAAAAATAGAAATAAAAATTAAAAATGGAAATAGAAGTAGAAATGAAAACTATGTAAAAATAGAAATAAAATGTTGTTCGTTAAGAATTTTGAGATGTACACTTTCACTCACTGAATTGAGATCTGGCTAATTAATGGTCTCTCTAAAGAAGACGATAACTTCTGCCTTATATGGAGAGGTCAAGATCAACAAAGGAAAGAACCACTGGGGTGTGTTTCTTTTTCAAAAATCATTGTGAGAGCATTTTAAGTAGATATTTTAGCATATGGTTATAGCAATTGCTGCTGAGTACAATATAATTTTGTAATGCATTGTTATTCCTAAAAACCTTCTGTTACCTCAACAACAGCCTTTTTTGACTCATTTTACCTTACACTGATCACTTGGCTAATTTTCCAAAAATGTAGAAAAAGATATGAGTATATTTCTTTTTCTTTTTAATTTTGTTTATTTATTTTGAGAGAGACAGAGACAGCATGTGCAGGGAAAAGTCAGAGAGAGAGGAGAGAGAGAATCCCAAGCAGCCTCTGCACTGCTAGCACAGAGACCCACGCGGGGCTCGAACCCACAAAACCGCGAGATCATGACTGAGCCGAAACCAAGAGTCGGAGGCTTAACCAACTGAGCCACCCAAGTGCCCTTTTTTTAATATTTATTTTTGAGAGAGCGAGTGTGAGCAGGGTAGGGGCAGAGAGAGAGGAGGACTGAGGATCCCAAACGGGCTGATATGGAACTCAAACTCAGGAACCTTGAGATCATGACCTGAGCCGAAATCAGACTCAACTGACTGAGCCACCCAGGCGCCCCTGAGTACATTTCATTGATAGGTACTTTTTTAGGTTTTAGAAACTCAAATCTGACAAATGAAAATATTTGTTTACATATAATATATCAAATTTCTAAAATGCTTAAAATTATTATTCCAATTAATGACATAGAGAAGAAAGCTTATCTTTTAACTCCCTCTGTCCTCATTCCTGGAATATAATGTATATGTTGAATGAATGTGTGAATAAACCAATGATACTAAAACAAATGAGTCATCTGCAGATATTAAGGGCACAGATAGCTTCTTTTTTAAAAATTTTTAAATTAAATTTTTAATTTTAATTCCAGTTTAGTCAACATAAGTGTTATGTTAGTTTCAGGTGTACAATAAGGTGATTCAACAATTCTGTACATCACCTGGTGCTTGGTCATGACAAGTGACCTTCTTAATCCCCTTCACCTACTTCACCCATCCTGCAACCCACCTCCCCTCTTTCCTTTCTTTTTTTTAAAGTACATAATTTATTGGATTATGCATATATTGAGAATCATTCCAAAGGTGTGAAGCCTCCTCTGCTACATGTTTTGACACCAATGCACTGCCCACTTCTCTATCCTCTCAAAAATGAGAAATTGGTTGCACTGGCTATAGAAATAAGTCAAAGTGGCTTTCATCTACTGTTGGTTCCATCCAATGCGTGCTTTATTCACACACATTGATACCCACTGTAGCAGAGGTATTGCTTGCTCTGTAGCTCTTAACCTTCAGAGTGGAAATGACATTAATATTCTTCTTGAAACATGTGATGTTTGATTCTGTGCAACTACATCTAAATTTTATACTTCCAAGTTGGGTGGCTGCAGTAGGAAGAAACTTTAGGATAACCTAAAATGGATATCCTAAAATTACACATTCACACCATCCTGTATGTAAACTATGAGGGAATGATAAAAAAATTGTGAGATATCTGGACATTTTTGCTTTTTCATTTTAAGTTTATTTATTTATTTTGAGAGAGAGAGAATGAGAGAACAGGGGAGGGGCAGAGAGAGAGAGAGAGAGAGAGAGAGAGGTTCCCAAGCAGGATCTGCACTGCCAGGTCAGGACCCCACTCAGGGCCCAAACCCACAAATTGCAAGATCAAGAGTCAAATGCTTAACTGACTGAGCCACCAAGGGGCTCCACATTTGTGCTTTTGTAAGACTGAGAGTATCACATTAATAAAAGTGATATGCCCTTAGTAAATGAGAGAAAGAGAGAGTGGAAGAGAGAGAGAGCTCATTAATTGAAAATAGAAGAAAATGTAGAGGCAAACACCATTAAAAATCCTGCAGACTCTAAAATATAAGATGATGTTATGAATAATTGTATCATTAAGTTTGTAACTTAGGTGAAACCAATGAATTCCTCCGAAACACACTTTGTGTATCAAAATAAACCCAAGCAGAAACAGAAAAATTGAGTAATACTTATATTGAAAAAATGTAATAATTTAAAATGTCCCCACAAACAAAACTCGGAGCATAGATGGCTGCACATTTGAATTCTTCCAGACACTTAAGTTAGAGATAACATGAATTTTCACAAAATATTTTGGAAAGTAGAACACTTTGCAATTCATTTTATGAGGCAAGCATCATCCTGACACTATTATGAGACCAATATTACAGGAAAAGTTAATTGCAAGCCTATTGCTCATAAACATAAATGCAAAACTTTTAAAACAAAATCAAATTGAACCTGCTGATTTTAGGGAAGAACAATACATCTGACTGAATGAGATTACAAATTTTTCATTGAGCAATAATTGACATACAATATTGTATTAGTTTCAGACATACAACACAGTGACATGATATTTATATACATCATGAAATGGCTACCACAATAAGTCTAGTTACCATCTATCACCTTAAAAAGTTGTTACAATATTATTGACTATATTCCCTATGCTGTGTGTTACATTCTCAGGTCTTATTTATTTTATAATGGAAGATTGAACCTTAGTCCCCTTCACCGATTTTGTCGACCTCACCATCCTCAGCTCTGACAATCATCAGTTTGTTCTATGTGTTTGCTTCTGTTTTGTTTTGTTTGTGCCTTTGTTTTTTTTTGTTTTGTTTTTTGTTTTGTTTAGTTTTGTTTTTTAGATTCCATGTATAAGTGAAATCATATGGTGTTTGTCTTTCTCTGGCTAACTTAATTCACTTAACAGAATACCTTCCAGGTCCATTCATATTATCAAAATGGTAAGGTTCCATTGTTTTTTATGGCTGAATTTTATATATATATCTTCTTTATCTATTCATCTATCAGTGGACACTAAGGTTGCTTCCATATCTTGGCTATTGGAAATTATGCTGAAATAAACATAAGGGTGCATATGTTTTGAGTGTTTCTGTTTCTTTGAATTAGTGTCTTTGTTTCTTCCACTTCCACCCAGAAGTGGAATCATTGGATCATATGGTAGTTATATTTTTAATTTCTTGAGGAAACTTCACATTATTTTCCATGTGGCTGCACCAATGTACATTACACCAGCAATGCGTGAGGGTTCCCTTTTCTCTAAATCCTCACCAATACTTGTTATTTCTTGTGTCTTTGATAGTAGCCATTCTGACAGGGATGAGGTGATAGATATCTCACTGTGGTTTTGATTTGCATTTCCTGATGATGAGTGATGCTGAACATCTTTTCATGTGCCTGTTGGCCACCTGTATGTCTTCTTTGGAAAAATGTCTATTTAGGTCCTCTGCCCATTTTTTAATTGGATTTTTTTTGGATAATTAGCTGTATAAGTTCTTTGTCTATTTTGGATCTTAACTCCTTATTGGATATATCATTTATGAATATTTTCTAACGTTCAGTAGGTTCTCTTGTTCTATTGATAGTTTCCTTCACTGTGCAAAATCTTTTTAGTTTGGAGGTAGGAAGAAAGTTCTTGGGTGATGGAATGTTCTGTGTCTTAATAAGTATGTAGTTAAGTAGATGTATTCATTTATTAAAATTGATCAAACTATACATCTAAGATCTATGAATTTCACGCTATATAAATTATACATCAATAAACAACATTTAAGGAAGGAAGAAATTAAGAAATTAAATCATAAGAATTGTGGAGCTAAGACTTTTTTATTAGTAATATATACAAATAAGTATTCATATTTATTATTATTAACTTAGTCTGGCTATATTTTAACTATGACAATGCACCCACTTTTAACTTTCAAGTGTACCAATAAATTATCAAATAATTAGTTTTTAGGAACATTGCATGACTTATTACATGTTTATAATATCTGGCATATCGTTTTGATATACTCCTTCTTGAAATCAAAGAAAAATATTAAGAAAAAGAAAAAATAAGAAAGGAGTTCATAAAAATGAACAGTGTAAGGAAAGTTATGGTGTAAGCATTCATGGCTTCCTTTATTTACAAGCAAGTATCGTTACCATTAAACAGCACATTGTTATCCACTAGAGGTTTATAAAAGAAAATACAAAACATGAAGTGAGGTGTGATTTCTGATGTCATTTAATTTAGGAATAAGTTTTATCCGTAAGACTTAAGTAACAGCAATGTAATGTATAATTATTTCTCAAAATTAGTGGTAAAGGTCATGAATACGTAGAGAAAGATGGAGAAACAATATTCGCGGTGCTGGTTTTATTTTATGTTTCTGTTGTAGGGTTTGTGAACTTAAACTGAGTGCTTAGGCAGGGGATATTATAGGGACAATACTTTTTCCTTCTGTCTCTGTGAGGGTAGTGCCAGTTAGCAGGAACACAGTCCCTGAGAGTTATGTTGGGTATTGAGTGTGTGTACCCATAGATTAATGTATACAGGAGAGTTATATTTGGGCTGCGGTTTGAAAGTTTTCTTCAAGTGGGTCCAAGACTGTATCTTGGGCACTTATGCCATAAGAAAAGGCAAAGGGCAAGAAGTATTTGACCCTACATCGCTTATTATTTTTTAATTGAAATACAGATCGTTAACTGGTTACTAAACCTCCAGATGCTTTCCAAAACACCTAGGCTTGAATGAAATAATAATCTTGAGGTGGACAGACAAAGAGAATTTCCAAGTACTACCAACCCTGCAAACATATAATGACGCTTATACTGGGACTTCCGTCTTTCTTCTCTTTGAATATCACTCTATTATGTTTTGTCTGTATTAAAAATAAATTAGGTAATTTGCTCTGTTGCCCTTCCTCATTTCCTTGAACATTTCATTTCTTAAAACAAATGAAAATACGCTGTGATCGTAATGCATGACAATATAACTCGGAAAATGGAAACTGAGCATTTTAATTGCCATTTAAAATCATTTGATATTTCATTTACAAGGAGAATTTTTCTTGTTGCCCTAGATATGTGTTTCTGTAATGCCCAAGTAAATGACATCTTCCGTCATTATTTCGTTGTCACTCTCAAGGATCCCTATATTTTGATAACTGAAAATGAAATATTCCTCTATGTCCTACAAAAAATTTAGCAAAGTCTGTATGTTGCAGCCAGTAATGTCCTGTATAAACTTAGCTAATTTGCCAACTTATTTTTCTCTTTTACAAAGAGAAAGCAAATAATTTTGTCCACATAAATAATTTCAAAAATTGTGCCCAATGGAATATGCTATAAATAAAGGTATTTTACATATCTAAGAGAAAGAGGAAAACATACAATCCTTACTATAATTGCAAAGATCAAATTTTCAATTTACTTATAGTCATTTTGAAACAAGCATGCTGGAAGAACAGGAGTCAATCTAAAGTCAAGGATGAAGACTCCTTAGAAGAGGAATCTCTGCAAGGACTTGGCTCTAAGATAAGTTATTTGGGTTCCCTTACTTTCTCCCTATAACATGGACAAATTCATGCTATTTAAATTTAAACTTAATGGCATTATTAAAAATGAAACATTTTGTGTAAACTCAATATAAAAATTGAATGAAATAGGAACTGTCTTAGTTGAATCTAGGAAGTTGGGCTCAGAGTTTCTCCATCTGTCCTCTCATCTCCCTTCCAACATGGAATCTGGAAAGACTCTTGGCTTATGAAAAGACCATCTCTAGGCTCCTTTACATCTTATTTTTTTTAATGTTTGTTTGTTGGTTTGTTTTTGAGAGAGGGAGAACCCAAGGGGGCAGGGCGAATGCCAAGCAGTCTCAGAGCTGTCAGTGCAGAACCCAGAGCATTATGTGGGGCTTGAACTCACAAACTGTGAGATCATGACCTGAGCAGAAGTTGGACACTTAACAGAATGAGCCACCTAGGCATCTTAGGATCTTTTACATTTTAAACATCCTATGAACAAAATTCCTCAAGTTTGCGCCGACTCAAATCCCTTGTTTTCACAATCTGTTCTCAACTAAAAAGTTCTGGCCCCTTTCTTTCAAGTATCTACCAATTTTATTTGCCATTCACCAGCTTCAAAATCTTTGTAGACACTACTGCTTGTGGGAATCCAATACAAACACTTCCTTTGGGCACCAAGATATTAATCTGTCTCCAAACTCTCTTTGTAAGCTTATTGTTGAAAACTGTCCCAGATTAATTAGTTTCATGATAGATACACACCCTTCATATATGCAAACATGTTTACAAATTCCCATCTCCCTGTGTCTTTTATTTCTGTCACTCCACATGAAGTATTTTACTGCATGTTTCTCACTTATGCAAATTCAAGATCTTTTTCTAGTCGAGTTTCTTTTTTAAAAAACAATATTTTGAACATAAACTCACTCAAACTAACTGAATTAACAAATGAAAGGTTTATTGTTGGTAGATAGCGATTTCACAATACCAAAGAACCAGGGATAAAATGCAATCAAACCCATGTTAAGTCAGGAGCCTATGCTGTGTTCCCCATTTCTCTCTTCTTTGCTTGTCTCTAGGCACTTCCTCTAATCTCCTTTCCCTGTGGACAAGCTTCCTCTGCTTACTCATTTACACATAGCCCAACATGGTCATCAAAGTCAACTCTGCATACTGAATTTTTCCCTTTAAGCCAATGCCAGTTCTGATTGGTTTGGGTGTTCTCTCTCTCTCTCTCTTTTTTTTTTTTTTTTTTTAATTTTTAACGTTTATTTATTTTTGAGACAGAGAGAGACAGAGCATGAACGGGGGAGGGTCAGAGACAGAGGGAGACACGGAATCCAAAACAGGCTCCAGGCTCTGAGCTGTCAGCACAGAGCCCGACGCAGGGCTCAAACCCATGAACTGTGAGATCATGACCTGAGCCGAAGTCGGATGCCCAACCGACTGAGCCACCCAGGCACCCCAAGGATGTTCTCTCTTTAAGGACTACGAAAGTCTATCTTCCATGGTCTTTGAGCTATTTATGCACACATTTCCAGACTTCAAATAACTCCTAGCTTACTTGAGTATGAACTGTTTGGATTGGGGATAGCAATCTTGTTCATGAACCATAACTTAGGTGTAACCTCCGAGAGTGCGCTCTATCCCATGGGTTAGCGGAAAGTGTTGAGACACAAAGAGAAAATTTGTGGAGACACAGGAGAAAAATTTGGTAAGAGGGAGAGTAAGTGCTTTTAAAATTTATTGGTTAAGCTTAGGACAAGCTATCACCCATGATCTTTCTCTTTATTTTATATTCTATTGAAATAATTTCTCATTAGTTGTTTGGAACCAAATGTGTCAGTAGTAACTTTAGACTTTGGTATATGTAGACAGAATTATTGTGGACCCTGGACCTATAATTAAAAGCAAACAAACAAACTTTGTTTTATCATACGAACTGTGGCTACTTACCTAAGGATTTACCTAAGCATATGTCACTGACAATTCTCAAAGGTATGGAAATTAATTGGAAGAATGCCAGTGTATAATGGGAACATCATAAGCTCTCTTCCATGCTCAGATAAATCTAAAATGCAGAGATGTTTTCCTAATCCCTGTACTAATAGATGACATTGTCTTCATGGATTTATGATAATTTACATGGCAGGAAGCATTAGAGATAATTAAATATTTTGTATCTATTTTATCTACATGTTGCAATTAATTTTTGCTTACTTGCATGTGCGTATCTCTACAGCAGTAGCAGCATCTGCTTTTACTCATTTTCCCCTTGCAGTTCCAGGATACAACAAATATGGATTATCCAATTCTAGACTGACATGCTTTTGAAGAGAATACATTTGCAGCTCACGGAGTAATGCCTTGGGCTAAATATAGGAAGGGGATTTTCTGACAAAAGAATATCATTGATATCTCTTACACAAATGTTAATATCAGTTTACCCTAACAAAACCTATAAATGGCACCCCAAGGCATACCTTGCACTTATTTATGTGTTTCCATAAAGAGAAAAAGAGAATGGCCCTACCAAGCAACAAGAACATTGCAATTAAATATATATTCCATAAATATTTCTTCTTTCCTATGTCCTGAAAAGTGGTGCATAGACCTACTGATTAGGAAGCTATTGACTTGTGCTATGGTCTGAATGTTTGTGTCCCTCCAAAATTTATATTTTGAAATCCTACCCCCAAGATGTTGGTATTAGATGGTGGGGTCTTGGGAGTTAATTTGATCATGAAGGTGAAGTCCTCATGATTAGGATTAATGCCCTAATAAAAGAGACCTGGAGAGCTAATTTGCCCCATCTGCCAAGTGCAGTTATAGAGAAAAGAGAGCCATCCAAGAGGAAGCAGTCTCTCAATAGACATTAAGTCTTCTGGCTCCATGATCTTGGACTTCCCAGCCTCCAAAATTGTGAGGAATGAGTATTTGCTGTTTATATGCCACCGAGTTTTAGTATTTTTGTTATAGTAGCCTTAATGGACAAAAATAACCTGGAATTTTTAATAATTTGGTTGTGATGGTCTAAGTATTGCTTTCTAAATGGTGATGGTGAAAATTTTTAAATAGTAAAAGTAAATTTTATGAGTTGTTTTTATGTTTGCTCAGCAACTAAAATAGGAGTAGTTGTCATTTAATAATTATTTATTTTTGTTTATTTCTTTTAATTTTTTTTAACATTTATTTATTGATTTAGAGGGGGGGGGGAGGAGGGGCAGAGAGAGAGGGAGACACAGAATCTGAAGCAGGCTCCAGGCTCTGAGTTGTCAGTTACAGAGCCTGATGCCGGACTTGAACTCACGAACTGCAGGATCATGACCTGAGCCGAAGTCGGATGCTCAACCGACTGAACCACCCAGGTGCCCCTTAACAATTATTTCATAACTGATGAATGAGTGAAGGCAAAGGGAAATTAGGAGACATTGACTTTATATAATTATTTTCAAACTCTGCTTCACGTGTACAATGGAAGAACCCTTATTTTAAAAGGCAACCTCTGAGCAATCTACATCCTCATCATACCTGATCTTTATTTAAGTGTAGCTTATCTTCTATTCTTCAGTCTTCTTGCCTAGATAAATAACAGGCTTTATTCCCATTCTTAATGTACATTTTCAGTTTCCAAGATTGTGGTGGATATGGACACTAATTACAGCCCAAGCAGTCTCTCGTCTCTCCATCTCTTATGAGGCTCAGCAATTACCTTAATCAAATTGGGAAGGGTACAGATATTCAGAGAAGTCACCACTTCCTGTGGACATCCATGTAGTTGGTTGTTATATCTGGCTTTTCTTATTCTGCTAGGAAAACTTTTGTAAGTCTGTCTTTTGTCTTTACCAACGTACAAGAATAATCAGAGCTGAATAGTAGTTCAGGTGGTGAAAACAAATTTTGTTTAGAACTATCGTAATTGGGGGAAAAAGACCTCAGTATAGAAGTGGACTCAATGGCAAATACAACATGGACAAATGGGAAATTAGAGCCAAAGAATAGAGCAGGGTTTGGTGGATGGAAAATGAGTAACAGGAAACATTACGGATTAGAGGGGATTCTGGCTAAACCCACCTAACAGGATTCTTGTTGAAGGCAGGCCAGGGTCATCAGACGTAGGGGGTGGTGGAGGATGAGGAACCCAATCAGATATTAAGGGTTATCATATATGGAGGAACTGACCATTCATTACTAATCTGCAAAGTAACTAATTACTACTTAGCACCCGTGTATTTAATCAAACAAATGTTTTTTAAGCAACTATTGTATTTATTTCTTAATCATTTAATGATATTTTACTGAGCGGCTGTTATCTGCTAGGCATATTTCTAGATGCTAGGTATAAAGCAATAAACAGAACACAGGCTGTACTTGATGGATTTGGCTTTCTAGTTGGAAAGAAACAAAGTGTAAACAAAGCAAGTAAGCATAATATATAGTATTTGGTTGGAGTTAGATTCTATAGAGAAAAATGAAACAGAGGAAGGGGATAGAAAATCTGAGTGGGTGAAGGTATTACCATATTAGTAAGGGCATCCAGGGTTTCACTGAGAAGGCAGCATTTGGATAAAGACCTAATGGGGACAAGAGAGATGACACTGGGTCTCCCTAGGGAAATGTGTTTCAGGAACAGACAGAAGCAACAGGAGCGTCTTAAAGTGGGGGCAGCTGACACATTGGAAGAACAGCCATACGGCAGTCTGACTGGGACGGGGTGAGTTAACACTAGAGGTACAGAAAATGAGTGCAGAACAGCAACTGGCCAAAGGGACCAATTAGATAAGTTCTTAAGGAATTTCTTTGTCTTTTATTCTAGGAAGACTGGAAAGTATTGGAAGGTTTCAAATAGCTATGTCTCATGAACCAACTTAGGTTTTGCAGGTACAAAAACGACTGCCTCGGGTTGGTAATTGGGAGCTCAGATTATAACGTGTTAACTTTGAATGCCTATTTAATATTGAATAGAGGTGTAAAGTAATCAGTAGAAGGGAAGAGTTAAAAAAGACTCTGGAGTTTATGGGAGACATGTAGGTAGAGATACATATCTGGAAGTCACCAGAATAGACATGGTTTGAAAAGACCTAAGACTAAAGGAGATCTTCAGGAAAGCAGTATGGAATGAAATGAGCTCACCTCCTTATATAAGATGCTCCAATATTTAATGCTTGAGGGGAATGAGCAGGACCATGTAAAGGAGACAGACTAAGAAAGAAAAGCTAGAGAGATGCCAAATGAATATGGTATCCTTGGAACTAGTGAGGAACTATGGATTCAAGCAGGAGAGAATGACCAAGTATAACATATGCAGCTGATAAGTAAGAGGAGTATACAGTACTGAACCCTGGATTTAGCAATGTAGAAGTTATTACTGATCTTGATAAGGGACCTTGATGGAATGGTGGTGGTCACAGCCTGATGGAAGGTTGTCCAACAGAGATCAGAGGAGAAGAATTGGAAACAGTGTTCTGAAAACTTTTTAAAAGGATTGTGTTTTAATAGGCAAAAAAAAAAAAAAAAAAAAAAAAAAAATGAGGTAGTCGCTGGAAGCAAAAATAGGATTACTAGAGGGCCTGGGATTGTGTTATGTTCTGGAAATCTGGAAATAAAAGATATATAAAGTGCAGAGCTGTTCTCGGTGAACAAAGGGCTTTAACACCTAGTTGCAGTCCAGGAGAAAGTCCAGGAGACATTGTTTAGATAATGTAATCTGTTCAACTATGGAGTGAAAATATCCACCAACCTTTGTCCAACATGAACTGACATGGGAAATCAGAAAAAGATGACCTGAGTCACTTCCAAAGACATCACAGAAGGGGTAAAGCAGGAGCTAAGTGCTGACATTTCAGCCCATGTGAACAAATGGAGACAATAGTTGTACTGGTGTTTTATTCTCAAATTATCATAAGACACTGGAATGTGTATCACTTTGACAAATCCTAGAAGACAGTGATCATTTCTCTTTCTCTCAACTGTTTCTGCAAATTTCCCAATGCGTTCACCCAGGCCCAGCATATGTCATTCCACCGGACAGATTGCAGACATGGCAGCCACAGGCACTGAACACTGTCGCACTGAGCCAGTTCCTAATGAGGAGATGCCAGCTCTCTCCGGTGAGCCAGGTCTAGGATCACAGACTGAAACCAGTGCTTGAAGTTAATCTTAGAGTCATTAACTCTTCTACTTACCCCAATGTAAGTTAAAAGATTTCTGATAAACTGACTTCGCAGACGTTATATTAAATCATTTGACCAGTTTAACAGCTATCCTTCCCCATTGCCCAATTCCTACATTAGCAGAATAACTGCTTCCAAGAGACTGACAGGGAGAATTAACTTCTTGTCACAAGACATGCCACCAATTAGAAAACACACTGCCGCTTGGATGTGCTGGCTGTAGGGATTGCTTATTGTGGCATATCCTGAGATTAAGATGTGGATTGTCACATACGATGATTTTTAAAAAGTTTACCAGCTGGCCTTGGCATAGGTGGAATATTGCCTGTCTGGAATGTATGAGTTGAGTGGCACTGGTTAACTTACTTGTCCCCATTTGCTCCCTCCCATCGATAGCTTGAAATGATCATCATGCATATTATCTCTGAAGAGTCCCATAATTTACTTGGTTAAGTCTTATGTGCATAGCATCATATCTTTGCCACAGTTGGGCATGAATGGATTAAGTACATTAACATGAAAATCAAAAAGGACTCAAACCTGGTGGCATTTACTGGGTAGTGATAATGAGATCCACATATAAAGCAAGAACCTTGTCGGGCAGTTTTAGTGCCTCCAGTTCATTATATGGTTGGAAACAACACTGACTTAAAACCTACAGGAGTTTATAAGGTGGTAGGAGACGCTGCATACAGATTTCTATCACCCCTGAGTTGACATCGCAGGAACCACAAGTCAAAACCACTGGAATAATGGCAGCAAACTTATGATAAGAGATCAAATTAATTAAAAGGGTCCACCTGCTAGAGGTATTGCTACCTTTATGCCAACTATGTATGAAGATGAATATTTTCAGGTGAGAAACCTCTGCTTCATGAAAGACTTTCCTCATTCACTCATCTCCTTTGCAATATTTGATTTTTAAATACAAGAGCAGAATGAAACAAACAAGAATTTGAGGAACATGTTTCTGAGACAAAGGAAGGTCAATAGGCCTCTATTTCATTTAAATTCCCAGACTGGATTGAGGCTTTAAAAGAAAGACCTTATTCCGGGCTTCCTAGGGCAGCTGTTTAACACTTGTTCTGCTATTTTGTTTAGTTCTTACAAAGCTTAGATTGTTGGGCCATAACTACTTCTCAGGGTGCCAGTGGCCACCTGTATAAAGGAGCTTCCAGAGTCTTTTGGGCATTCAATGAGACAAGTAAAGCAATCATCCACAGAGGGGCATGGAGAGACTAGTGCTGTGAATTCTCAGTGCAACCTGCTTTTCCTTTCTATTACTGATTGGAGAAATACTGAAAACCATACTATTACTTACAACTTAGATGGCTTAATTTCTGGTTACGATTGTGATCGAATTACTCCCCTTCACAAAACAGTAAATTTGGTCTTGTTATCCTCATTTTATAAAAGGAAAAACTGCAGGTGAATGATAAAGAAGCATTTTTGATGTCTGGAGAAGAAATTAACTTGTAAATGACAATTGTGTTTCTGCCCTAGTTTCTGTCTTTAATGAACAAGAAAAAGAAGACAACTATTTAAGAATATTGGATACCTTGGGGACCTTGCGTTCTCCTTTTTGTGTGATTAATGCCTCCCAGATTCCTTTCTTTTGGACAATGGTGAGTCCTCCAGCAAAATATCTGTAGTGAGGCAGCCCTCCAGGCTGCTACAACATTTAAGTAGTATTTATTGCCTATTTCTTAGGGGAGGTTCTCTTTGTCAAGGTAAGAAAAATAAGAGTTATATTAAGGTGTAAAACAGAAATATCTAAGCGAACAGCAAATTGTTATCTTGTAGTATCTTTTCCTTGTCATACAATTCACATGAAGAAAACCTCTCCTCTCTTTTTGACTCTCCTCCTTTTTGACTTGACGCTTGTTCTCCAACACTGCTATTGTACACATGACGGTACTGTCTTGTTTGATGACTTTTTAAAAAATTAAGGTAATACAGTTTCTAAACACTAAGCATGTATAATCTAAATCATACAGCACTGGTGTGAAGAAAGAAACAGGAAAACAGAGACCAAGGTTCTGAGAAGGAAGGGATGGAGGAAGAATGGAAGGAAGGGAGGGAGGGAGGAAGAGAGTAAGGAAGTATGCAGAAAGGCAGGAAAGAGAGAGAGAAAGAGGAAAGGAGAGAGGGAGGAAGGGAAGAAGGAAGGAATGAGGGGAAAAAAAGGGAAGGAAGAAAAAAGAAAGGGAGAGAAAAGTAAAGAAAAAGAAGAAGAGAAAAGTGAAAAAAGAAAAATAAGAGAAAGACAATGAGAGGTTCAATGACAAAGTAAAGGCAAAGCCGAACTGATTTGACCTATAAAACTAACAGTCATGCTCAGCTAGGAACAGTGTATTACTTACATAGGCACTGAAAAGAAGAATAAGCGAAATGTGCTTCTTCTGCTCCTCCACCCACGCCCCAAAAAGACCACATGAAATCAAAGTCTACTGCCACACAGATTGTAGGCCATGCCCATGAGTTGAAGAGCCAAATGTAGCTAAGTAGCTCTACATTCTGTAGCTCTATTATTAAGGGAGTGCAGTAGAAAGAACCTTGGAGGTGATAAGCCACTGTCTTGTGGCAGCCTCGAAGGAAAGTCAGGAGGGCAGGTGGGAGGCGGTGTCTCAGCAGCTCCTTACAGCCACCCTTCTCTGTGACCCATGGGTTCTCCTCCGACACAGATAAGCTACGGTTCAGGCCTTTGCCTACAGGGGTAGGTACAAAATCACTAGGATGCTCCCAGGGCCTGTTGTTCCCCTACAAGAATCAGGATTGTGAAAATCTTACTTTGGTGATTGAAACCTGTAGACTGAGGGTACAGATCTATCACCTTCTCCATATTTATCAGCTTTCATTCATTCAATAAAAAAATTATTGAATAACTTACAGAACACATACTCTCTGCCAGGCATGGGGCTTGATATTGGAAAAATAAAAATAAGCGAGACAGGTTACCCTTCATCAGGAAGATGGGGGGGGGGGCAGTTAAGGAAGATGGTCTTGAAACTGTATGTAATAATGCCACAACAGAACTGTGTTCTGGGACCAGAGGGGCCACAGTGCAAGTCAGTTACTTCGTGGGAGAAAGGTTCATGATCAAGGCAACACATGCTATTTAAATTTTGAAAGGTGAATATTGTGCTCTAGTTCGAAAAGGGAACTAGGAGCAAAACCTCAGACAAGGTTACCCGTGGAATAAAAGACACACGGGCATAAATCAAAGAATTCTGAGTAGTTCAATGTGACTGAAATTTCAAATGTTTGACAAGGAGGGACAGTATAGACAGAGAGAAGACAGCGGGGCAAGGGAGCATAGAGCCAGTGTTCAGTTATCATAATCCTTGTATGCCATTGCTTTTTAGGCTTTTATTGCCAAGGCTTTAAGGCGTTCTGAAAGATACTGAATTGAGGGCTGACAATGGCATAGTTTGTACACCATTGGTCATGGTGGGGAGAATGGTTCAGAGAAGAGTTCCCCCAGGGTCCAAAAGTACGTTAGGAAATTTTAAATGAGGTCCAAATGGAAATTATGGGAAATCCAGTTTTAAAAGGGAGAGACTGGGGCACCTGGGTGGCTCAGTCAGTTAAGTGTTAGACTCGGTTTCGGCTCAGGTCATGATCTCATGCTTTAGTGAGTTTCAGCACAGTGCTGAGCCAGTTTGGGATTCTCTGTCTCCCTCTCTCTCTGATCCTCCCCCACTCATAATGTCTCTGTCTCTCTCAAAATAAATAACTAAACTTTAAAAAAATAAAAAAAAATAAAAGGGAGGGACTGCAAGCTGAATGTGAACTTCAGAAAGGGTCAGGTTGGAGAACATTGTAATTCACCTGGAGGAAAACACTCTTCTCTTTTTGACTTCTACAGCTTGGGACTTGTTTTAATAAAATTGCTATTGAAATTAACAGTTTAATTTACTTTTCCATTTATGAGATAAGTGCTCATGTAATATAGTGCCATAGTGACACTCGTTTGCTTTGGATTTAATTTACATTGACGGCCTATTTGCCTGTTTTTACGGGAACTGAATTAGGTTGTCCATGTATAATACACAGTAAGTTTAATGAGGTTCAGACCTGTCTCCCAAAGCTACCAGTGGGTAAAAAGTGTTTCACTTGGGAAATTAGAATCTCTGTTGCCACCTTCATTAATCTGCAGAGGGGGAATTTGCTCTCTTTTGTATTACATATCTATAACAAGTGGAAACAGGATGATAAATAGTGATCTATCAGTTCCCAAAACAATTTACACTAAATCACTTATGATTGCTTCCCACTTCTAGTTGCTTCACATGGAGTACAAAGCAAATGCCCACACACATTACAGTCCTCGGGGTCTTTTTCACAAATACAAAGGTTTTTTGGTAACTATTTCACATAAACGGACGTGGAAAGATAAATCCTGAAAAGCCAAGGAAAACACTCTCGGACAGTTCATTGTTTCGTAAAGAGAAAGCAAGCATGATCTGCACACCTAATAAAGAAAGGTTCTTCATTAATGCTCCTGATCCTTCTATCACTTCATACATTTTAAGTCACTCTCATATACTCTGTCCCAGGGGAATCTCATGAAGGCCCTATAACATAGTTCAGCCAAGCCATCTAGGAGAGGTTCAGAGATTTGTCTAAGCACGGCGCCTTCAGGAACATACTCCGTGAGAGGAACACTCTCAGTGTTTAT
This sequence comes from Leopardus geoffroyi, assembly GCF_018350155.1. Taxonomy (NCBI): domain Eukaryota; kingdom Metazoa; phylum Chordata; class Mammalia; order Carnivora; family Felidae; genus Leopardus; species Leopardus geoffroyi. The sequence goes on along the minus strand of NC_059328.1, from coordinate 121,233,160 downwards.
GTGAAATTGAAGAAACTACACAGTGAAAAAGGCATAAGTGGCTATTCTCTTACACAGAACCGAAAGTCTAATTATAAAGAATTATACTCCACTAAACAGGAAGAGCCCTATGGCATCTAGGTATATGAAACAGTAAGCTCGACTTTGAACCCCGGCGTTTCCTGCAAGCAAACTGTCTTACCCTTGCAATCCAGCAGGAGACAGATAATTAATCATGGTTGTATAAGTTTGTCTGCAAAAAGCATCTAGAAGGCAACTAAGAAAGCTGGAAGCAATAGGCTGCCAGCAATTGGTGAAATAAGATTTGTTTGCATTTCGCTAACCCCATCTGTATTTGTCCCCTGAGCTGTGGAAGGGAAAGTTTCTTCTTGGGCTGGAGACTCTTGCATTTTATATTTTTCACAGCAGAACCTGGCAAAGGGCCATTTAGACAAAATGCCTGTTCACATTAGAACGAGACAGTCTTACATGCCCAAAATTTATCAGACACGGTGCAAGGTATTTTGCATTCTTTGATTCATGATTCCCTCTAGAAAGTGTTTTATGCCCCCAGTTTGAGGTGAGAAAATGGGGGATTCAATCAGTGAAAGCTTGACGTCCAAATTCACCTCCTACAAGCTTCCGAAGTGAAGAGAATGGGATTCACCTTCAGACATAAAGCCTCCAAGTCTGTTATTTTTTCCAGAATGTGTCCTTCATTCCCAGTTAAAATAAACGAAAGTGGGCATATTTGTAATGGCGAGATGTAAAGAGTTAATAAGATGCAGGGCTAGTGTTAGCAGGCATGCCAGTAACGGTCACAATCTGTGCAGATCTGGCTGGCAAGGCCAGGAACGAGTGCTGGCACGCCCCGTGACCTTCGTATACTGCTAGCGTTGCTTCAGAGCGTGGCCCTCGGCTAGCAGTCTTCACGCCTGGAAGATCTTTCTGAACCAGTGGAAATTACACGCCGTTTCTTTACATGCCAGATGTGAGCTTGGATAGCCACAAGTTTTTGCCTCAGAGTCGCTCACCTTAGTGCAAATATCAAAAATAGATATAAAAAGTCTGCAAAGCCCAAATATCTTATTTCCAAACTTAAAGAAAAACTTTCATTTGAATATTTGTTGAGCATACGGGTATTTTCTACCAGTTTGTAGTTTGACTTTTCACCTTTTTAAACTGTCACTTTTAAAATAGTTTTAACAATCTTTTTTCCCCTTTATATATTTAATTGATTTTTATTCAAGTATAATTAACATACAAAATTGTATTAGTCTCAGGTGTACAACATAACGATGCAACAGTCCTGCACATTTTTCAGGGCTCATCAAGTAAGTGTACTCTTAGTCCCCCCACCCAACTCCCCTCTGGCAACCACCAATTTGTTCTCTGTATTTTTTTTTAAATTTTTTTTTCAATGTTTATTTATTTTTGGGACAGAGAGAGACAGAGCATGAACGGGGGAGGGGCAGAGACAGAGGGAGACACAGAATCGGAAACAGGCTCCAGGCTCTGAGCCATCAGCCCAGAGCCCGACGCGGGGCTCGAACTCACGGACCGCGAGATCGTGACCTGGCTGAAGTCGGACGCTCAACCGACTGCACCACCCAGGCGCCCCTGTTCTCTGTATTTAAGAGTTTGCGGGTTTTTATTGTTTGTTTTTTTCTTTGTTTACTCCTTTGTTTTGTTTCTTAAACTCCCACATATAAGTGAAATCATATGGTACGTGTCTTTCTCTGTCTTATTTTACTTAGCATAATACCTTCTAGGTACTTCCATGTTGTTGCAAATGGCAAGATTTCATTCTTTTTTATGCCTGAGTAACATTCCATTATATATATATATATATATATATACACACACACACACACACATATATAATTTATGTATATATATATTATATATGTTACATGTGTATAGTATATATAATATATAATATATATGCTTTATATATATATAAAACATTCCATTGTGTGTGTATATATATATCATTGTGTATATATATATGTTTTACAGATAGATAAAGAAGATATATATGTGTGTGTGTGTATATATATATATATATATATATATATATATATATGCCTCATCTTCTTTATCCATTCATCTATTGCTGGACATTTAGGTTGCTTTCATAATTTGGCTATTGTAAATAATGCTGCAATAAACATAGGGATGTATGTATCTTTATGAATTAGAGTTCATTTTCTTTGAGTGGATACCAGTAGTAAAACTACTAGATCATATGGTAATCTTATTTTTAATTTTTTGAGGAATTTTCATACTGTTTTCCACGGTTGCTGTACCAATTTGCTTTCCCACCAAAGTGCACAAGTGTTCCTTTTTCTCCATATCCTTCCCAGTGCTTATTATTTCTTGTATTTTTGATCTTGGTCATTCTGACAGTTGTGAGGTGATACCTTATTGTGGTTTTGATTTGCATTTCCCTAATGATTGGTGATGTTGAGCATCTTTTCACGTGCCTGTTAGTCATTTGTATGTCTTCTTTGGAAAAATGTCTATTCAGGTCCTTTGCCCACTTTTGTTTTAGTGTTTTATTTATTTTGAGAGAGAGCACGAGTTGGGGAGGATCAGAGAGAGAGGGAGAGTGAGAGAACCCCAAGCAGGCTCCACACTGCTTGAACTCACAAACTGCTTGAACTGCTCAAACTCACCAACCTAAGATCATGTCCTGAGCCGAAATCAAGAGTCAGATGCTTAACTGACTGAGCCACCCAGATGCATGCCCCTGCCCACTTTTAATTGGATTATGTGGCTTTTTTGGTTTTGTGTTGGATGAGTTCTTTTTATATTTTAGATATTAACCCCTTAGTGGATATGTCATTTGCAAATATCTTCTCTCATTCAGTAGATTGTCTTGTTGCTTTGTGGATGGTTTCCTTCACTGTACAAAAACGTTTCTATTTTGGCATAATTTTATTTCAGAATTTTTGTGTGATTCTCCCCCCCCCCCGCCCCATGACACCTGTAGTAGCTGCAACAGCTTTTCTCCTCCACTTAGCAAAGCCTACTGTCATTGATTAACTCAGTCACCATCTTGTCTGTTAACTATGCATAGCTAATCTCACGACCACCCCATTTCTCTACAGTGCAGGAAAGGTAGTCTGAAAGCTCCATCACTACGAACTGTCACCCAGGTCTTGCCTCGGCTGATCTGAGCTGGGCTTTACATTGGTCTGTGATTATCCAAAAAGGTAGGCAAGGTCCGTTTCCATCTTCCCTGAATCTATAATCTCCCATTGAAGTATGTTGGGGTTCAGTAAAGATATGTACATGCATATTCTGGTGTGATTGGGGGAAATTACAAAAATGTTACTCTTCATTTTAACCAACCTTCCCAGGTATCATTCCTGATGTTTCTCTAGCAGTGAGCTTTGCAGCTGGAGCTCAGCACAAATGTGTCTTTAGCCACTATTCATTCTCACTGTTAGTCGTGCCACTCCTTACATGCACAATCTTGTCTTTGAAAGCACTGGTCTATTCTTTATAGCTCGTTTTTGGGTGCAAGGGATAACTAGCAATTCACAAGTAGATCGCACTGCTTAACACTTTGCCTCAACACACTTCCAAAGTGTTGCTTGTGCCATTATCCCATGGAAATTTCCCATGGAGAATTGCCCAGGCATCGGGAGCCATTCATGTCTTCCCTACACACATGCACTGTAGATAGGCCTTTCTTCTGCTTGTAATGTCATCTCCTCCATCTCCTCCTCATTGATAGAGCCTCAAGTTTAAAACCTCATACCCTGCTGATGTGACACGTGGTATGTTGGTGCTGAATGCTGCCTGGCTCATGGTGTTAAAACAAGATTTCATGTTTCAGCATTTCCGCCTGAGTAAATGACAGTTTCAGGATGCATTAGGTGATCTTGGAACACTGACTTGGGGGGTTGTGCTATTAACACCGTCTTCTTTTCTGTCCTTGCCAGCAGTAAGATGCCCCTGCTGGCAACTGCATTGTTAAAACCCAAGCCTTTTTAGCCAAATTCTTTCCATAGATCAAGCCAACAGAAAGCCCTACCTCTGTTTAGTTTCTGCTCAGCTCAAACTTTTTGCTGCAGTCTGAGAGACAGGAAGCCACAGGCTTTCAAAATGCTCTAGATATATATACGGTTACCAATCTTTGACATGCAAAACTGTTAAAAATCTCAGCACTTACACCCTGGGGAAGTGCCGCTAGACTGGAAGGCATGAAGTCATTGAGAATTCACAACTCATTTCTCTGAAATGCCAAGAACAAGGCTGTTAAAGCTCAGAAAGCACAGAGGCAGGCCCTCCGAGGAGAAGGGGGTGCAGGAAAGCTCAACACGCAAGCTCGGAGACATGAACCTGGCGGTGCCATTTCAGCCTCCACCCAGGCAGAAAGACACGCGCCACATGATCATGTTCTACCTCACTGCCCACAGTCCATCATCAGACTGGGTTGCCTGATAGATGCAGACTGACACCGGGTATTTCAACGTAAATATTTATCTGTGTTTGTTTGCCTCATAATTCTTGAGGAGAAAAGGACACATCTTTATCGTAAAAGGTGCAAATACAAAACAAAACAAACAAACAAACAAACATAAACATTAACAAATACAATGAAACAAACTGGAAAGCTTAACCCACATTTCTTCTAGTCAAGATGCCGAGCCCTGGAAGTCTCCATTGATGGAATTTTTCCTTCATATTATTACCCCCCCCCCATTGTTTTCTCATTCATTTCTGGAATATTGCAAGCACTTCCTAATTTCTCTTTCTCCAGCTCTTTGGGCCATCAGCTGCAAAAACCTGTGGATAGTCTATCCAAATACTGCTGTTACAATGCTGCTGTCCTATACAAACACTTGAAATTGTTTCCTTGTTTTTAGGGATAATGTCCAGACTCTATTTTTAAAATTTCTACTTTCCCAACTGCCACTCACTTTTTAGTTGCATCATTTAAAAGTCTATATCTATTGTTTCCTCATTTCTTTACATACTTGATTCTATACCTCACCTTCCCCCATCTACTCTTGGTTTCTCCCCTTTCAGAATTGTCTCACTTTCCATTTTTATCTCCATTAAATCACACAAACAATGAAGGCTAAATTAAAACTGTAATGAGATATCAGCACATTACCGCTAGAAAGCTAAAATTAAATACACTGAACATATTGTGTATTGGCTAGAATGTAGCACCAGCTAAACTCTTCATACTCTGTTGGTGGATGTAAAATAGTCCAACCACTTTGGAAAACAGTGAAGAAGCTTCTTAAGAAATTAAACATATGCTTTCTGTAAAACCCAGCCATTGCACCTCTAAGTATTTATCCAAGAAAAATGAAATGAAATGCCTATGCACACTGTTGTACGTGAATGGTCATGCCAACTTTAATTGTAATAGCCCCAAATTAGAAACAACCCAAATATCCATCAATGGATAAATGAATGAACAAATGCTGGTATGTCCATGGCAGTCTGGAGATTACAAATGAATTACTGGTGCACACAAAAGCCTGGATGAATCTCAAAATAATCATGTCACAAGAAAGAAGTTAATCCTATCAAAAAGTATATGCTCTATAATTCTGTTTATATAAATTATTAGAAAATTAAAATGAACCTATATTGAGAGAAAGAAGATCAGTATTACCTGGAGAATGGGAGATAGAAATTGATGATGAGGGATTGGAGGGAGAAATTCCAAAAGGACTCAAGGAAACTTTGGGGGTAAATGTATATGTTTATTATCTTTATTGTAGTTGTGGTTTTATAGGTATTTATGTATGTCAAAACTCATTAAAATGTGTATTTGAATATATGTGATTTATTGTAAATTTGAAAAATCAGTTAAAATTAGCACTAGGAACAATCATCTTCTTATCTGTAACTCAGAAACTTAACTGGTCTACTGAATAGAAGACTAGTGAGAGAATAAGACACAGAGTTCAGACAGCCTTTCAAGTAAGTTAAACATTTTAGGCTCATGAACCTATGAAGGCTGAAGGTCCACACATAGGGAATCTCTCCTAACAACCTAGGAAACAAACTAGATGGAATGATATGTTGCTGGCCTTAGGGACCAGTACAGAATGGTTTTAGTGTCTTTGGCTAACAGCCAGTGCTAGAGAAAAGACAAGTCCTGACAGTGAGGGCAGAGAATAGTTGCAGGAGTCCTAGCTCACACAGCCAGACTTGGAGCCAGGTGGTGCTGGACTGGTGGCCAGTCTTTTAGGACCACGATAGTGCACTGGGCCACTTCACAAACTGTGTCTAGGCTGCTTTATCCAAGACTAGAGGGCCTTAAAGTTAGTTCATAATGGGGGCTTGTCCTTATCATCTTGGATAGGAGGCTTATTGGCAGGCTTTACTCTTAGAGAATGGACCACATAGAACCCCTTCAGATCTTTGAGGGGCTTCTCCTGTCATCATTGACAAAATGTTATGTTATACAGCCTGAAAAATATGATATCAGACAGCAAGATTGGAAAGTCTTGAATCTATGTGGACATGTAGGCAAGCTTGAGGGCTTGTGGGAACTTCCCTTCCACATACCCCACAAATCTACCTTTACAAATCTTGCACACTTAAAATTCTATGTTCATCCTGAAGCTTTTCCAGACCAGTCTTCTCTGACATTTTCCATATATTACTTCATTTTGTTTTGAGCCTTTTAATCTCAACTATAAACCTTGAAAGTGATTTCTTCCTCCTTTGAACGCCCCAAACTTATATTATCTGTATTATTCTTATGTGCCTTCATTATATTTGTCTTACTGTGCGGTTTAGATGGGGAGACTGTCTTTTATTGACAACCAGGCAAGTAGACTGTAAGTTTGAATGAGGTAGTGATTGTAGCCTTACAGGACATGTGTCCCCAAATGCATATTATAGAGTGGAGTCACATGTTATTCCCTGTTACTAGGATGAGATGAAAAAAGAAGAGAAAAAATGGGATAACAGAGGAAATGCAAAAAGAGAAATTTGGTATCTGGTATTGATGACTATAAATTTTATTACATACAATTTCTAAATTTCTCTTTGTTCTCCCAAGATCTCTTAATTAGATCTTGATATTGTCTGGGATTTTTATTTCAACCATATAATCATAAGTCAATCAGTAAATGAAAATGTATTAATTGTGTGAAATCTATTATACATTTAATATGTGTCAGACCACTATTTTGAATCACTTTGTAATCTCTTAACCAGAAAACATATCAAAGGTGCCTTTTTCTGTCTGACTGTTTTCTTGTATAATACCCCAGCCACACATGGGAAAGGAAAAAGCTGCATATCTATTTTTATAATTCCTTCCTTCCTTGCTTCTTTCTTTCCTATTGTCTGCTTGCCTGCCTTTCTTCTTCCTCCCCTCCTCTCTTTCTGCATCCCTATTTCATTCCTCCATTTTTTTCTTTCATCCATGTTATGGGTTGAATTTTGTGCCTCCAAAAATATATCTTCCAATTCCTAACCCCTGGCACCTCAGAATGGGGCCTTATTTGGAAAAGGGGTCACTGCACATGCAATTTAGTCAAGATGAAGTTAGACTGAAGTAGGATGAGCCTCTAATCCAATATGGCTGGTGTCCTGATAGGAAGAAAAGACAGAGACACAGGGGAATGATGGCCATGGGAAGATCAAGGAAGAGATTGGAATGATGCTACCACAGCCAAGGGATATCAGGGCCACCAAAAGGAAGGGGCATGGAAGGATCCTCCTCTAATGGCTCTGGGGAGAGCATGGCCCTCCTAACACCTTGATTTCAAACTTCTAGTTCCAGGACTGTGAGGGAATAAATATTTGTTGTTTTAAGCCAACCAGTTTGTGGTGCTTTGTTACTTAGGGTAGCTTACGGAGATGAATGTAATCCATCCTGAATGCCCACATTTTATCTTCCTTGCTTTCACTTCTCTTTCTCCTCCACCAATCTTTTACCCCCCCTCAATTTAATTCCATTGTTTTCCGTGAAACTCTTCTATCTTCTCAATTTATTTTTTTGACATAAAAGCTACAGTTGTTTGGAAATAGTGTTGGTCTCTGGGAACCAGATGAGGAAACCAACCCACAGTGGCCTGGAATAAAGAAATGCAAACCATCCACCTTCTGGGAATAGAATAGTTCCTGTGACTCCATGTCTTGATGGCATAATAGTGTTGCACCATATGCATTTCACTTCTGAATATCACTCCCTGTGAAGGGGAGAGGAAGCAAAAGAGAAAATGAATGGCCCAGGAACCAGCTCTAGACCCTCTCTGCTGTACTCTAGGAGCCCTGAAGAATATTATCTAAGACAGTTACCCATAGACAAGACAGCCTCTGTAGAAGTCCAGGTTTATGACAGATAAGTTCCAGCACACTGTTGGAACAACAACAAAAAAATGAGTTTTGATATATTGAAGAGGTTAAAAAGAATAATTTCACTTAACCTGTACTACCCCCTTTCAAGGTAGCATAGCTAGTGCCAAGAGGATTTCTCAGCCTGTGATTTCTCCTTCCAGGGAAAATAAGAGCATATGACTAAACTCCTGGATTTACCAGTAGTTCAGAACACTACAAAAGAGGTCCATTTATCTCTTGCACCACCCTGAGTTATGAGCTACATAACTAGTGGGTGGGAAGAGGCTGGAAGACTGGCAGATAGAACTCGTGGAGGGCACTAAAGAGATGTGGATCATATTAACTGCTTCACAGCCTCCATCAAGAAGCCCACCCATGAGCATTTGGAGGTGCCTTGCCCATAGATCCCCTCAACTGGTCCATAGGCTCCACTGCTCTACACACCTCACCATCCTCCACACTATGGCTGGTTTCCTATGCATTCTCCCAATGGCACCAAGAATGAACTTTGCAGACAGCTAATGAGCATGTATAGAAAACTGGTACAAAGATGTGGGCCAGGTAAAAACCACAAACTTGAATTTTGGCTTCCCCTGTGGGAAAGCAAAAGGGAGGCTGTTTGCATATGGCCTTGTGCATAACATGATTAAGAGAAGGCACACAAGCTAAATAATTCTGCCACAAGAGAAGAAAGAAGCATGGAGAAGGAATAGCTGAAGAAGGTCTGAGAAAGCCTCAGAATCTCTAGCAGGACTAATAGAAATCAGTAAAAACTAGAGGAGGTGATTGTTACTTCAAATGGAAAGACAGCAAGACAAAACTCAACGAACTTGGAGAATCAAGGAAACCTGATAACACCAAAGGATCACAATCACCTTCTAGTAACCAGTCTCAAAGACATGGAGATCTGTGATTCACCCAATAAATAATCAAAACAGCCATTATAAGGAAGCCCAATGAGCTACAGGAAGACACACAAAGACAATTAAATGAAATCAGGAAAATAATACATGGGCAAAATGAAAAGTCTAACAAAGAGATAGAAATCATAAAAAAGAACTAAGTGGAAATTCTGGAGCTGAGGAATAGTATGGATGGAATGAAAAATATAATAGTATCAACAGCAGAATGGATCAAGCAGAAAATGTGTGTGAATTAGAAGGCAGGACATTTGAAATGATCCAGTCAGAGAAGAACAAAGAAAAAGACTCTAAAAGAGGGAAGAAAGCCCACATGATCTATGAGATACCATCAAAAGAAACAATCTGCACATTATTGGAATCCTAGATGGAGAGCAGAAGGAGAACGGGGCAGAAAGCTTATTGAAAGAAATTGTGGCTCAGAACTTCCCGAATCTGGGGAGACAATGGATGTCCAAGCATATGATATTCATATTCAATAAGCAAACACAACTTAAAGAAATCTTCTCCAAGACCAAAAAAAAAAAAAAAAAAACAAAAAACTATCAAAAGTCAAAGACTAAGAAGGAATTTTAGAAGTAACCAAAGGGGGAAAAAAGCTTGTAATTTACAAGAGAACTCCCATAAGGCCATCAGCAGATTCCTCAGCAGTGACCTTATATGCCAGGAGAGAGTAAGATGACACATCCAAAGTGCTGAAAGAAAAACTGCACCAAATACTCTATGAGGCAAAGTTGTCCTTGGGAACAATTACAATGGTCAGATTGTCTCTCTCCTTGGACTCTCATTCTCCCACACAACATAGCCCCTCCTGAGGTCACTATAACTTATGTTGGATTTGTATTAGACATTTGGAATCCAGCTTTTCTCTTGGACTGTCTTTGGTTTCATTTCCTTGGCAAATACAAGGCACAGTTTGGGGTAGAAGTGGGAGGAAAGTGGTGAAATAGAGCAATTCTTGTGGTCTGCTTTGATCTGAGCCTGTTTCAGCTGAATGAGGCTTAGACAAAGAAACCTTCCATGTTGTCCTGGCCAATTTACTAGAATTCTTCATTAGCATTTGAAACCATTGTCCTGCTAAAGAGCAAACAAAACCTTCACTATAATTTGCCTTGGGTGGCTTGTTTTCTTCATATATCTATGATGGGGATTCTACACCAAAATGTGATGATGGGAAAGGTGAGAGATTTTTGGACCCATGGCTAATAAATAATTTTACCTTAATCTCACACAGATTTGAGGAAGGTATTTAGCCAATAGAATTTTAAACAATCTAGCCTTATTGGAAAAGCCTTTCTTATTTTGGAGAGGGGATTGCCTGAAATTCTGGAGCACTCTGCTTAAAGTGGTGATGCCATCACTGTTTTGAAATATATGCATCTTTTTATTTTCATCTTTTTATTATTAAGATATTTTCCTTGAAATTATTACTTCATTCCCAGTGTCATTCTGCATAGCAGGGAGTGACAGAGCTGGCTGTATAGATCATATAGTGCCTTAATAGGTATTTTTTATTTTAAATGTAGGAAGTTTGTTTATGATTTGGCTTTTGACTCAGCTTGATGTCAGGCAGGTAAAGAGTGCAATGATCATGGCTTTGCAAGTATTGTCGTTCATGTCTATTCAAATGGCTTCAAATGTGCCCCTCTGGCATCTTTGGATGTAAAGGACTTTTGTCTGACTCCAACCAGGAAGTGTTACTATACTTTTCTGGAAAAAGCACAATCTCCAGAAAAGAGAGGAGTCAACGAGACGATCTAACCACCCTGGTGCACCCCACAATGTGACGTGAATCGGGGAGGATCTTGGCTAGTGTGAGAATGTTTGAAGTTAGTGTTAATGTGACTTGTGATTGCTTATTTTCAACAGCTCTGACATCTGATGAAAAGAAAAAACAGAAACATAAGCAACACTTCCAATAATTCAATAATTGTTATTCCTTCTCCACATTGAGGGGACTTTGCAATTCAGAAATTTTATTTTATAGTAAATAAAAGAATCAATATCATAAGACAGATGGTGTTTAATAGAGTGAATTATATTCATAGGGGAGATTTAATCCTTTATGTCATTTAATTAAAAATTTACTTTATGTAATGAGACCACTGCTCTACCAATATTTAGCCATTTCCTAAACAATTTTCAAGCAGAGAAATAGTCATAGGAATTTATTTTGGCCAACCTATTTAACTTCTATTTGCAACTTATGAAGGGAGGTTAAAGACATGTGTTTAAGTTTATAGATTTCTAACTGACTTATCCAATCCAAGTCTTCTGTTTTTCTGGAATTTATGTAGTTAAAAAACAAATAGGAACTAATTGTGAGTGCACAGGTAACCTAAATGCTTCCTAATGATCAAGGAATAGGTGGATGTTACACTTGTAATAACAGTGCCGATGCCCATGAAATTCCTTAAAAATCTTCTCAAATTCGCTTCTGTATCTAAAAGTCTGGGGTCCAATTAAATGTACTAGGTATGTGACAATAATTGCAAGCAATAACAAAATTTTACCCCCTGAGTTGCTAAGTTAATGAGAGCAAAGAGTGATGGGTGGAAATGTTCAGAGAGAAAAGTGGGCTGAAATTTAACTGTCAGTGTGGCCAACAGGAGAGCCATGTCAAAGAAGGAAGGAAGTCAGATTCTTTCAGAGCTGACACAGTGAGGGAACTTCTAAGGCTGCTTCATTTGCAAAGTCAAAGCTGTTTAGTTTCTATTCAGAAATGACAGGATGAAAGGCAGCAACATTCTCTTGTTGCCCTTCACCTTCAAATCAGACACACTTACATTTCAAGTTAAAATGTGCAAATCAGCTTGTGTCCCTGGCCACACATAGTTTAGTATCCATACATTAAATGGAAGGCTGGTTAATTTCACATGCCACTATCCGTGGTTTTCTTTTCATTCTGGCAATTAATGCTGGAATCGTTAGTGACACTTGCCTAGAACACCACCCCCTTTTATCACTTTGAAGATTTTTTTTTCCTATCACTTACTAATGGGGACAAGGGAAAAACAGGATGTAAGACAATTTATCCTGCCAGAAATCAGGTTATAATGCATGGAGCCTCTTTCCAAAGAATATTTCTATAAATAGAAGTCATGAAGTCCTGTCATAAAATAACCAAAGGCTTTGGAAACCCAGTAAATAGGTTATATAGAGCTGTCCTCCAAAGTACCACTGTAGTCCTTGAAAATGTCAAATTCACTCTGTGTCAGCATTTCCTAGCATACCTACAATGCAGAATAACTTCCAGAGAGTGAAGTATGGAAAATAAATATTTAGCATCCCTAGCTGCTTCTGAAATTGTCTACATGAGTCTGCCCAAATTACTGAATACCCTATAAGCATTCTTCTCATGTGTTTTTACAGCATGATTTAGAAGCCTTGTACAGCAATAATCACTGGCCTGGATTTGAAAGTGACTAGCTATAGAAGTTGTTTTGTACAATGTCTGTAATAGGTTAATTAAAGGACTATTCAACATAATTGAGGTCTCCTGGGCTCTAAATAGTTCTTCTATTCTGTAAATCACTTCTGTCCATTATTGAAGGCTCAATGTGAAGAGTCTTGAGGAGTAATGCAATGGTTTTAACGTGAGGCAGATCTGGATTATGTAATCTTAGGCAGTCAATTTATTTTCTCCTCCTTTCAGTTCCTTTATCAGCAAAATGGATATATATATATATATATATATATATATATATATATATATATACACACACACACACACACACACACACACACATACATATATATATATTTCATTGTCACTGCAAGTATTAAGTAACATCTTCGGTATAGATTGTCATTCATATGGCATATGTTCATTACATGGTAATTTTCTTGTTTCTTGAATATACTTGTATCTGTGTAGGTATGTTCATGGTAAGCAATTGAAATAAAAGATGTATAACCTCACAAATAAACTAGCTGGCTTTCAGAAAGATACCACCCTGGAAAATTTGTAAGAGCCCAGCTATAAACTTTGAAAGGCCAGAGGCATGAGCTTCCCAAGGAACCAGAGGTGGAGTATTTCAGTCTCAGAGCACAAATGTGAGCAAAGGATCTATGTGTAATTGCAATAAAATAGATCATCTGTCCAGTGACACCTCCCCTCTGGGAACTTTGTGTGGGACCATGATATATACTTATGGGGATGTTTGGTTTTGGTTGTTAATGCACAGATCTCTGATCTGAATATTTTAACACTATTTTCTGGGAGTTGTTGAGAACATATCCATATGAACATGGAACCCGAGATGGGCATTCCCGTAATAAGGATTCACGCTGACCCCCTGGACCAGGGCTTTCTTTCCTAAAGTGTGTATAAATGGATTGTGTGGCTTTCCTTTTTCTAGCCATGTTTCTGTTTTTTTCTTGTTGAATTAACCTATGTTGGATACAATACTCTTAGGACAGCTCTTGTATCTTTATAAAGACATTGTCTGTATCATCATGTCTTTTTTTTTTTCCCCTTTAGGTTTGCTACTCTGATGGTGTTCTGATTATTCATTGTGATGTAATTTGATTTTCCCTGTCAATTAGTGAATGGAGTATCTTTTCATATATTTATAAGCCATTTAAATACCTTGCTTTGTAAAAGGGCCTTTTATATCACCATGGTTTGATGCACTTGATTAATGTCTATGGAAGTGACCCTATTCCAAAAGTATTTAAAGCAATGTCAAAATATACAGTGTTGGGACTCCTGGATGGCTCAGTCGGTTAAGCATCCAATTTCGACTCAGGTCACGATCTAACAGTTGGTAGGTTCAAGCTCCGAGTTGGGCTCTGTGCTCACGGCCTGGAGCCTGCTTCAGATTCTGTGTCTCCCTCTCTCTCTGCCTCTCCCCCACTTACTCTCTGTCTCTCTGTCTCTCAAAAATAAACAAACTTTGGGGCGCCTGGGTGGCGCAGTCGGTTAAGCATCCGACTTCAGCCAGGTCACGATCTCGCGGTGCGTGAGTTCGAGCCCCGCGTCAGGCTCTGGGCTGATGGCTCAGAGCCTGGAGCCTGTTTCCGATTCTGTGTCTCCCTCTCTCTCTGCCCCTCCCCCGTTCATGCTCTGTCTCTCTCTGTCCCAAAAATAAATAAACGTTGAAAAAAAAATTAAAAAAAAAATAAAATAAACAAACTTTAAGAAATTAAAACATATATATATGCAGTGTCATGTAACAAACACAAAATAAAGTCAAGTGGGTGGAGAACTTAGAGTAAAGGCTAAATAAGCACAGATTATGACATGAAACTGGAGGTAAATTTAACAAATTAAATATGAATGTTAAGGTTCAGTGTACCATATAAAAACAGACCATAATTCAGATCTGGATTCCAGCAACCAGAGCAAAGTGGAACACCATATCAGCACATGATTCAGAATCTACAACATAAAAGACAGTCACCTACTGTTCAGAAAAACAGTGTCTTCTAGAACTGGGATTTGGAAACATTTCTCTGTTAGAGCAGAGAATGGAAATAGGCTGGGTTTCACATACAGATTTATCAGGGTTGGTTTTAGTGAACACTATTTTACAAACTTTTGAATTAAATATTATTTACATATATATATTAATTTAATTATTTAAATATTAATTAAATATTATTTACATATATATTAATTTAATTAAATTCTATACCACAAATAGGGCTTGAACGTATGACCCTGAGATCAAGAGTTGCATGCTATAACAACTGAGCCAGCCAGGGCCCCCTAATTATCAATATTTTAACATCAAGATACTTATATACCAAATTCTGGGCTCCAGATTTCTGTTCACAAATCAAAACAGACACAGCGTGCCTTTGTGCCTGTAGGTAGCTGAGTGCCATTCCTTGGAGAGAACATGTGTCCTCCATTTTACCAGGGCTCCCATCAATGCCTGGTGTCAGATGCCATTCATCATCATTCTTCTGCTCATTCCATTTATTTTGTATTTAGTGATTTTCTGCCACTTTACCCAGCCCATTTACCTCATTTCTGCTTCCAGCTGGTCCCTGTAGGCATCTAAGTTTGTATTCCTCAAGGAGTAGATCAGATGTATATGCCATCAGTTAAGCCTTTAGAAATGTTATTTCTCAAAGAAACAATACGCTATGAGATCATCAACTTCTTATTTTGTTGCTAAGCCTGAAAGGAAAACACAGAAAATCCCAAGAGGCTGATGATCTGAAATTTATGTATGCTTGTCTTGGCATATGTTACCTAAGTAGTTTTTGAAAATACTATGCCTTCCAAATTGTTTTCTGTGTGTGTTAATTGTGAAATTCAAATGCAAACATCAAAATGATGCACAGGCAAAGAAGAATGGCATTAATAATACAGAGAAATCCATCTGGGATTATTTTTTCAAAGATGATTGATAACCCACACAGTGCTCACAGGAATAACTGAAACTTGATCAGATTCCACAGAGTGTTCCAGAAACTATACTTTTAGATTAATAGGAATTATGTAGTTGTTTTGTTGTATTTTTAAAGTAACTGTTTCACTTAAATTGCATTTAAAAGTATGCAAAAGTATATAGCTGAATGAATTTTTGCAAGTAAATACATTGATATAACCTTCATCACTGAGACCAAACATAGATTACCAGATCCCCAAATCCTCCCTTGTCCCCACTGCTCATCATTAGCTTACTATTCTCATTCCCACACCAAAGATTACCACTTTTGTGACTTTTATTTCCATAAGTTCATTTTGACTTTTAATTTTATATAAATAAAATCATATAGTATGTAACTTTATGTAAGACTTCATTAGTTCATATGGTGATTGGAGCATTAATTCATGTTTTATACTAACAATAATATGTACTTTCTTTTTTTGTTTATTTATTTATTTTGAGAATGAGACAGCAGAAGCAGGGGAGGAGCAGAGAGAGGGAGAAAGAGAGTATCCCAAGTAGGCTCCGTGCTGTCAGCACAGAGCCCGATGTGGGGTTCGATCTCATGAAGCATGAGATCATGACCTGAGCCGAAATCAAGAGTTGACCACTCAACAGACTGAGCCACTCAGGTGCCTCAGTAATATATACTTTCTTATTGCTATATACTATTCCATTGAATAGACTGCAATTTACTTATATATTCTATTACAGATGGACATGTGAGTTATTTCCAGTTTTCACTATTACCAATTGAGCTTCTATGGATATATTGTATGACTTTTGCTGTACATATTTATATATTTCTGTCATATGAGAGGAAATACTAGATAATAGAGTGTGTTTATACTCTTCTTTAGAGGATACAGACACATAATGTTCCAGAATGATTGAACCAATTTAAATTACCACCAGCAATATAGGAAAGTCCCATGGAGTTACTCAATATCCTCACCATTACTTGCTATTACCCCTTGCTCCACCTTCCCACCTCCACAAATAAACCTACTGAGATTTTCACTAGGATTACATTAAATCTAAGAATAAGTTCATCGAGAATTGACAGCTTTATAATATTGTGTCCTCTGATCAGTAAATATCTTTACATTACTTCAAGTCTGTAATTTTTAAATTATTTTTGTTTTTTATTTTTATTTTTCAGTATAGATTTTATTCTTGGTGTTTCATATTTTTGATAGAACACTAAATACTATACTCTAATTTTTATCTTCTGCTTCATTCTGATATATATTTAAATATTTTCGTATTTTTATAAATATGCATCCAACTACTTTGTAAGACTCTCATATTAATTCTAGTCCCTTTTTTCAAAGGTTCTTTTGGATTTTATATGCTCCCAGTCAGGTTGGATACAAAAGAGAGAGAGAGAGAGAAAGAGAGATTGAGAGAGAGAGAGATTTTAATTTCTTCCTCTCTAAAGCTTACTTGTTTTATTTTATTTTATTTTATTTTATTTTATTTTATTTTATTTGTCTACTACACTGGCTAAGGCACAATGTTGAGTAGGAATAATGATAGTGGGTCTCTGTGTATAGTTCCTTTTTTTTTTAAGTGTATTTATTTATTTTGAGAGAGAGACAGGCAGAGGGAGCAGGGGAGGGGCAGAGAAAGAGGGAGAGGGAGAATCCCAAGCAAGCTCTGCACTGTCAGCATGGAGCCTGACATGGGGCTTGAATCTACAAACCGTGAGATCTTGACCTGAGCCAAAACCAAGAGTTGGACACTTAACCAACTGAACCAACTGAACTACCCCCTCCTTGTGTAGTTCTTGATCATGGGGGGCAGACTCAGTATTAACCATTAAAGAAAATATTTGCTGTAGGTTTGTTAGTATATAACCTTTATCAGACTAAGGAAGTTGTTTCCTATAAATGGCTTGTCAACATGATAAATGTCAAATTTTATCTCCTTTTTTAAAATCTGGAGATAGTGGTGGCTTTAATCTTCTATTTTCACTAATGCAAAATAGTGCATTTTAAAATTTTCATTATTAGCTCATCCTTCCATTATGATTTTATATTGCCTTTTCTCTGAGCAGAGGAGAAAATCTTTGTTATCTAGGGTTAGGCAAAGATTTCTTAAAACCATATTCCAAAAACACAACCATGCAAGAATAAATTGGATTTCATCAAACTTAAAATATTTTGTTCTTTGAAAGGTACTATTAAGAAAATGAAAAGATGAGCTGCTGATTAGTAGAAAATATTTGCAATTCATGTCTCTAATAAAAGAAGTATCTAGAATATATTAAAAGTGTAACATATTAAAGTATCTAGAATATATTAAAATCTCTCAAAATTTCTTAAAGTCTTTGCCTTATTATAATTCCAGTATCTGGATCATCTATGGGTTCTATTTTAGTCAACTGGTCTCGACCACTGGCATATTTGGTAATTTTCATGGAATTCAAGCAGTTGTGTCTATAAACTTGCAATGATTCTATATGATGTTATCTTCCTTTGGAGAGGATTTATTTTTGCTTGGTGGGCAGTTATGATAGAAACAGTTAACCCAAAATTTAGACAGTTTTGAGAAAGTTTAAACCCTTTCTGAAAGTTTAAAACATTTTTAGTTTGCCCTCTTTCCTATGGTGTGGATTTGCAGTAGTTGCAAATCAAAGTCTGGAATATTGATCAGGTCTCCTCATTCTTGGTTAGCCCTGAACTCTCGTTATTTTTCACTCTCGTGACATGAGAGTACCAAAGTGCTACTTATATTTTTAGTTTCTAATCTGCCAGTTGGCCTCTAGCCCTATCATCATTCACAGGTTAAAAATCAGCAAATATCTCAAATGTAAAAGTGGTAAAGAATGTTGGACTTACCTCAATGTATTTCTTTTGTCTCTGGGATGTTGGTCCTTCAAATTCTGGATGTGTTGATTCCGAATCTTGTATCTTCAAGATATAAGGTTTTGCAAAATTCATTTTAAATAGCTTTTATAGTTGTTGAAAGTAAGGATATCGGTCTGATAGAAACTATTCTGTCATTAATGGATGTGGATGTCTGTCTTTTAGGTTGTTTAATAATACAAAGCCATTAAATATGAGAAAGAAAGTGGCATACAATTTTCTCCAAAGAGTTCTGAGCAATTTATAGAATCCATATCATCAATCTTTACCATATCCTTGTCAACACTAGTAACTCATTAACTATCCAAAGGTCACCCAACAAACCCGTCAGAAGTCCAGAAATAGAAACTGAACATCCAGCTCAATCCCCAGAGCCACATAGACTATTGATGCCTGATATAAAAATTACATCCTCATTCAGGAAGTACTAAGTAATTCCATCAGTGACCTATCTGTCATTTTCTCAGCACCATATCTTCTGTGGAAGAAGGAAAGGAAGAAATGAAAGTATTTTGGTCTTAGATTTTCAGTAAGAGGGGTGACTAGTGTTATTTAATTTTTTTTTCAATTTTATGAAGTATTTTTTTTCTAGTCATGATAATAAAAGTAAAAGGGCAAAGATTCCTCTGGTTTCTGATTATCTTGTCCAGAAAGTTGGATAAAGTGAAAACCTGATTTTATAGTAGTTCTATCCTAGGCTAAAAGTGAGGAAGGAACAAATATGTAATTCTAACATGTCACAGAGATAACCTCTGAATAGCCTATTCAGTTGCTCATTCAATAAGTATTTATTTAATATATGCTATATGAATCACTTATTTTGGGGACAGGGATATAGCACTGCATGTAACATAGAGGTTGCTAAAGGCTTAAAACATAAATTCTTGTGGAGAAGAGGGATAGTAAATCAATATATAATGTATATGTCAAGAAGTAAGAAATTCTATGAACAAAAAAGAGAACAGGGTATAGAGAAGAGTTGGAATGCCATTTTAGATTAGGTGAAGAGGGAAGATTCTTCTGAAAAAGTGACTTTTAAACAATGGTCTTAATGAAGTCAGAGTTGTGAAAAAAACATGTATATTTCTGTAGAAGCACTTTCCAGGCAGAGGGAATATAAAGTGAAAAGCCTCTAGAGCAGGAAGTTTCTTAGAATGTTTGAGGAAGAACAAGCAAGATTGTGGCTGGAGTATACCAAGTGGAAATGAAACGTTAAGAAAGTAAAAGGCAAGATCAAGTGTGGAGTTCTAGGTCATGGTAAGGGCTTGAGTTTATTTTAAGTATAATGAGAAGCCATTGGCTGGGGTGGCTCAGTAGGTTAAGTATATGGGTCTTGGTTTTCGGCTCAGGTCATGATCTCACGGTTGGTGGGTTTGAGCCCTGCACTGGGCTTTGTGCTGACAGTGTGGAGCCTACTTGGGATTCTCTCTCTCCCTTTCTCTCTGCACATCCCCTGCTCTCTCTCTCTCTCTCTCTCAAAATAAATAAATAAACTTCAAAACAAAAAAAGACAAAAAAGAACTTATTGGCTGGCTAGTTAAGGTGAGAAGCATAAAATATAAAGGGATTAGAGCAGAAGCAAGGGAACCACTTAGAAGACACTAATTAAAGTGGGTGATAATAATGGCTTCCACTAAGATGGTGGGAGAGAAAGAAGTGAGACATGGAGAGATTCCAAATAGATTTTGAGGATGGAGTTGGCCGATTTGCTGATGGATTGGATATAAGAAAAAAGTGAGAAGTCGAGGACAATTCCAAGGGTTTTATACAAACAAATGGGTGAATAATGGTGCCATTTATGAGAGGAGGGACACTGGAAGAAGGGCAGAACTAGGGGAAGAAATCATGACCATCTTTATCCCAAATTCATCATTAGCTTGGAGCTCATTAATATAAAATATAAATGACAGACGATAAAACTCCTACTGCCTATTGATTTACTTCCCATCCTGTGCTATTTCTTCTCTGAGAATCTAAGTAATCAGTGAGATCAAGTAGAGATCTAAAAGAAAATAGGAAATCAAAAGGAATCAAAAGGAATCAAAAGGAAAGTGGAAAAGACAAGTCATTGGATGAGAAAGGCAATGATATTCTTAGCCAGAACAAAATGTAAGCTTAATTAAAATCAAAGGCGCACTGTCCAGAGTGGTGTAATATATTGAGAAACAAAAATTTCAAGTTGTTCAACCAGTGCTCAGTTTTCTATAGGCTCCAGATCTGTTTTATTTTTATTTTTATTTATTTATTTATTTATTTATTTATTTATTTTATTTATTTTATTTTATTTTATTTTTAGAGAGAGAGAGAGTGAGAGGGGTAGAGAAAGAGAATCTTGAGCAGGCTCCATGCTCAGCAAAGAGCCCAACACTGGCCTCGATACCATGACCCTGGGATGATGACCTGAGCCAAAATCAAGAGTCTTATGTTCAACTGTCTGAGAGACCCAGGCACCCTAGATCTGTTTTTAAATAAATGCAAATAACAATTCATTCTCATTCTCATATATTTTTTCTTATCTTCCCCATCTCAAAGCTTATGGGGCCAGAGGCTGAGAGAAAGAACCAAGATGAGTATAAGGACACTATTTAATTTCCACTTATTAACCCTTTTGAGTCCTAACACCAAATATTGTAATGGTCCATGTGTAGTTGATTATAAAAATGTCTCTACTGTAATTTATTATTTCCACACTAGTGAATCATTATCATCTGCCATTATTATGGGAGCATATTCATGAGCCAGTCATGGGTAAGTCAGCAAGGATGCCAAGTCTGTTAACAGTATAACCAACTCTACAAGATTCAATTCAATTCTGTTCTATTCTGTTCTCTCACAGTCCTCTCCTTTTCTTTGGCAACTCCTTCAGGCAGTGTAACTCTGGAGACCTCCAAGGGGGAAAAATATTTAAAAAGTATCCAATTGACCACAGTTGTCATGTTGCGTCTTCATAAAACGATGCTATTTCATCTTCCCAGTAGTTAATTGTGAGGATGTTCACTAAATATATTGAATCTCGTGTGCTGTTCCTAGACTGAAATATTAAAATTTTAATACCTTCCCATGCATTCTCAAATATGAGCATGTTACACACTTCTATTTCCTTTGAAAGAGCTTGCAATCTCTGAGCAATAATCTGCCATCTAATTTACATTTTTATAATGTGTCACAGATAGGAAAATATTCTCCCTCCAGCCTGCATATCTTTCTCTTCTGAATTGTTTTTTTTTTTTTTTTTTTTGTACTGCAAAAGGAGCTACAGATTTCATAAAATAATTGGGGCCAAAGAAAAGACCTTATGCAATTTCTATAGAAGACCTGATTGTACCACCTGAGAATTTTGAGGCATATTTCTATCATAAAATGTCTTCTATTAGGTCAGAAATATTCATTAGCTTCGTTCATTCATTCTGCTAACCTGATGAACATAAAAGTCTTTTTAAACACCTGTGTGTATATTTGCCACGTTTTTCTATATACCCACTGTTCTTTTGTAAGTATGATACATATCATGGTAACATTACTGAACAAAACCACCAAAGACCATTTGCCCCCCAAAATTGATAAAACTTTCCATTCTCTATTTTTATTAAATATTTTCAATCCCTTTTAATGGTCTATCTAGAATATAAGCTGCATTTCAAAATTACATTATAATCCAAATATCAAAAGAAGGTAAAATGATGATAATTCCATCTAGTTTATTGATGGATGAGAAAGAGTTAATTAACCAGTCCTGGAAAAAAAATGTGTTTATTAACAGAGCACCAGGAAAAAAAGTCTGAAAACATAGGATGGATGAGCCTATATTGTTTAATGTCCTAATCAATACTAATAAGACTATTGAGATTCTTTAAAAAACAAAACCAAAAATCCAAAAGTTTGCAAGCTAAAATAACATGTATTTCCTGGGAAAAATGAAAGATTCTTGCCTTAGTAAGCTAGACCTTGACCATCTTCCTGTTTGATAATGTCTCCTCTTTTATATACAAGTTCCTGGAAAGAGTCAATAAGAAAGCTTGGAACAGAAAATCTTAGGCTCTTCCATCCCCCAGATAACCTAGGATAAGAATATGGAAAAAAATTATATATATATTTTTAAATGTAACAGAAGGTTATGAAAAATCTGCACGCATGCTATGTTGTGACATTTCCCTTAGAGATTTAGAAGCATCCTAAGAAAGGAACATTTAAATCATCTTGGTTTTCTAAAAGGATATGTAGTATATGGTCATCCACTTAGATCTGGTGATAGACTCCTTTTTTTCTCTGTTCCTAAAAAACAAGATAGGTGCTAAGTCTGCTCAGATATTTTAAGCATTTAAAAAAGGTTGGGGATCTTGGGTGGCTCTTGATCTTGGCTTGGGTCATGATCTCATGGTTTGTGAAACTGAGCCCCATTTTGGGCTCCATGCTGACAGCACAGAGCCTCCTTGGGTTTCTCTCTCTCCCTGCCTCCTTCTCTACCCCCAAACACTGTCTCTCTCAATAAATACATAAATAAACATTTTTTTAAAAAATAAAGTGGAGGCTTTACAGAGGTATTGAATGTAAACAATACTTGTTATGACTTAATGACTAGGAAATAAAGAGACATTTTAAATCCTCTTTCAACTGACGTCTTTACATTGATGAACGTTTCATTTAATGCTTTATTGAAAAAATGTATTAATTGAATTAGAATCTGGCAAGGAAAAAGAGTCTCTCTTGATCATTGACCAAGATGATCTCATTGCCTTTGTGATATTTTTAAATTTTGTTTTACTAACATAAACTTGCTGAATAACGGCTCGCCTACAAAAGACCTCAGTATAAGAACTAGAACTATTAATTTACATAGACAAATTAAGATGTATAAATCGAAAGTTAGAAGTTATGCCCACCATTTGACTCCATGGGATTTCCTATCAAAGATTTCAGCTTTGGTGGAAATACATACCATTAAACAACAACAACAACAACAACAACAACAACAACAACAAACAACAAGTAAGGCCAACATTAGGGACAATATAACTGCCAGTTCACCATTGGTTTATCATGTTCATTTTTCTTTCATTTCCTAAAATCTTAGCATTGACAAGTAGATTCTCATATCATAATTACATGTAGCCTTTTCTCTCCCGTAAAATTGTCAGTGCTATGCTTTGGTTATGGGTAAGGTTTAGGTATTCTTAGTGTAGTCATTAATTTGACAAATATATGGAAAAAGAAGACAAGTAAAATGACTGGCACAGGTCTGAACCAAAATAATCACCATATTGACCAAAATAATGTTGAGAATGGAATTATTGGATCATGTTTACCACTTTGGGGGAGACAGCTGATGGATCTAGATTCTTCTTATGGGTATGCAAGGAACTGTGGACTTGCTTTGGTACAAAATTCATGGGTTGAGGTCTAGGTCTTAAAAAAGATACTACTTCACAACATATATTGCAAGTCAATTCATTTCATGCCTTCCTTCCTAGATCTGAAGGCAGTGTGAGCAAACTAACATCCCTAACGTTTCTACCTTCCAGTGGCACATTCAGGGTTGCCCTTGGAATCCATTTTCACCTGCATGCATACTTTGTGCAGTGATTCATCAATCCTCAAGGACCAGCCACTCCGTGGGTTTGATGACATGGACTCAGGATGAGGCCCAAGTGCGGCTGAAATCCACTGAATATGAGCCTTAGAAGGCCTGCCTTTATTTTCATATAGCACCTAACTGTCCTTTCATTTGGTATTCACTGTTACCAACAGTTGGTATTCACTGTTACCTACAATTTTCACAGGTTTATTTCTCCAACCGGTGTTGATTTCTTTTTCTTCTTTTATTTATTAATTTCAAGAGACAGCAAGCAAGTGAGGGGCAGAGGAGAGAAGGAGAGACAGAAAGATCCCAAGTAGGCTCTGTGCTCCCAGCACGGGGCTGGAACTCATGAACCATTTTCTCTCTGTGATCCTCTATTCTGTGGTTGTGTGAACTCATCCTTCTGTACGCTGCACTGGAGTACTCTCCTCTGGTCTCCTAGAAACTCTTCAGTCCCTTTGGAAGGCATGGAGAATGGAAAGCAGGTAAGGAGAGCACAAGAGTTCCCATGCTGTTAGGAATCACTTCACACAGTGGGAAGATGAATACAGTACTCCCATTTTGTAGAGGAAGAAGTAGACATTCATAAATATTACATAGCTTACTCAAAAGAGCTACAAACGGGTAGGTAGGTGGCTCAATTACAGTTTGAAGTGTTGTTTGATTCCTAAGTCTGTGACTGGTCACATTTTCTCATGATTTTGAGCTCTATATAAATTTTCGAAGATCATCTCACCGAGGGCTGGTAATTGGAATTGGGTGTAAAAGTAATAAAGGTTTCTCACTGATGCTCCAGGTTTGAACAGAACTGGCTCTCCACTTGGATGCATCAGCCCACAAGCTCTAATTTGAGAGCCAGCAAAGGCATCATATGGTTTCTTGGTGTCTTTTCTCACCTGCATCCCTACTTCTTTGGAAACAGACATATGGTGCTATTCCTTCTATACATGTGGGCTGTAACCCAGGCTAAGGGGAGCTAAGCATCATATTCCATCTCCCCGACCATGTTGATTGGTCCCCAGACGAGCTCCTGAGCCAAGCCGAGCTAATTAGAATCCTCCTTTGGGACATTTTTGCTGGAGTGTTGTACAAATACCTCTCCTGTCTCTTGGGTCATAGAATTCCAACTGGCTTTATTCCCTGGTTTATGGCAAAACCCTTCAGCTTTAAAAGCAATGTATGCCATTTTAAAAACAATTAAAGCAGCATGAAAGAGAGTATAACTGCTAGTTCATCATGGGAATGCAGCAGAGGTGAGAAAGTAGGAGAGAGGGAAACAAGGAAAGAGCCATAGGAGAGAAAGGAGAGAGAAAATGAGCTAATAACTTTGATTCCCTGGATTTAGTCATCCTTAGAGTTCCCGATGGGGTTCTTGATATGCTATTTTTCTGTATCCAAAGATTTGTAATATGCACACCACCCCAAATAATTCTGCTATCACCAATAAACTCTGTTGAAGGAACTGAAAGCTAAGATATAATCTAAGAATGTATTACATTATTTGAAAGGGTCAAACACGAACTCATTATGACATGTAGCATTTCTGTAGAATATTGGAAAAAACACTTGTCTCAGTGGCCAACCCTTCAGTTCTGACACAAACTCTGCCAGTGATGTTCTGCCTTCCTTTGTGCTTCAGTTTGGCTTAGTGAGGTCTTCAAGCCATTCCTAACTTCATTAAATTCTTTGTACCAATCATATTCTGAAGTTGTTCCTTAGATTTTAGGGACAAGTGGTAGTAAGGCATAATGAGGCATAGAGTTAGGTGGTTCTTCTCATTTACTTTTACTGTAAATACTCTTCAGTCTCCTAGAAAACTCAGAGAGACACAAAAGCTCAGGATTATTCTGCTTTTCCTTGTATTCATCATATCCTGATTATTAGGGTGCACTGAGCACTGGTTCTCTCCACTTTATTTTAAGTTTATTTATTTATTTATTTATTTATTTATTTATTTATTTATTGAGAGAGACAGAGAGAGAGAGAGAGAGAGAGTGAGAGAGAGAGAGAGAGAGAGAGAGAGAGAGAGAGAATCCTAAGCAGGCTCCATGCTGTCAGCACAGAGTCTGAGAGGAGATGCATCCCACAAACTGTGAGATCATGACCTGAGCTGAAACCAAGAGTCTCACACCTAACTGACTGAGTCACCCTGGTTCTCTTCAGTTTAGACAGGAAACAGAGATAGCCACACCAAAAAGCTATTACCCTGCTTTACCAGGATGGAAAACAGGTAACATCTTAAGAATTGGATTTGTTATCTGTAAAGGGGATGCTTGGTGTAAATCTAAAGCAATCTTTTATTATGTTGTGGTTTACTCTAAGTAAGATATTGACCAGGTTTTCTTCTTTTTCACCCAGCTTAGAAATGGAGAGACTGTGATTGTATCAAGCAGAATTTGAAGATTGGCATTCTTAGACCCTCATGAAAGCAAGAGTATTTAATTCTGAATCAGACACTCACAGAAACCATGGAATTTCACATTTTAATAATGACTACAAAAATACCATTACGATTGTTTTGTGCTTCTCTTTATGGAGCACTTTAACACAATTTCTTACATAATTCTAATAAGCAAACCCAGGAAATGGGCATTATTTTCCCTACCTTAAACAGTGGGATTAATTGGTTGTATTATCTCTACTGTGATAGAGATTTTAATCCAGGCTAAAATTCTGGTTCCAAATCCGGTTAGAGATGTGGGAGACTTTTGGGAGATGGTAGTCTGCGCATATACAGGCTTCTCTCCAGCTCCGATCCATGGGAGTTAAATTGCTACTTAGCACTTGGACTTACAGGGTAGATGCCTTAGCTCCTTCCAATTCAGTAGCAAGTAGGCCGGCAGCAAAAGCTTCACATGGACTCTTGCAACAAATGCAGATTCTCCAGTCCCATCCCAATCTGTGAATCAGAGTCTGCATTATAGAAAGAGTCTTACAAGATTTGTTTGCAACGTTTTAGAAGCTGATTGCAGACAGTGAAATCGAAGCTACAGTTCTTGGAGAGCCTGGAGACGGCATCAGCACCTTTCTTTTCCCATGACAAGGAACAGAAAATTGCTCATTCCGAAAAGTGCTTGACCTTGGAGATTATTGATCATGGGGGGAGCTTGGCCCCCATGAAACTGAAATGAAATGAAAATGTTGAACTGATTCCTTTTTACCTTAGATTTTGCAAGCTTGAAATGCCATGGTAGCATAAGACACATTCCTGGTATTTGGACAGGGTATTTACACACTGGCTGTCACTCCCAGCTGGTCCACAGAAGTTGGAAACCATGGTGCTATCCACCACTTGTGATACTTCCTCCATTGACAACACTCTAAAGGCGGGCATGAGCCCCAGTGAAGAGCCAAGGAAAATAATACTCTTAAGAGACTTTTTGGCCCTCGACCCAATGGACCCCAGCAGCCAAATACAGTCAAAACAGGTCCCAAATGAAATAGAGAGGTGTGTGTCAGGGACCATGCTAGGTGCACAAGAAAGGAATCAGCAAGTTGAACAAAAAATCTGAAAAGAACATCCTAGTGCTTCAAAAGAAAGATCAGCAGCATGCTATATTCTAAATATGAAATATAATTTTTAAGTGTATTAAGACTTTGTTAACTGATTTCTGAGGAAACTAGTGGTAAGATCCAAAATCTGACATCTCCCTTGTCATAAAAGGATCAGTCTTCTTACCATTTTGTCTTATGCATTGGTGATTGTTTTGGTCTAAATTATCCTTTTTGAAATTCCAATATTTGTATAAACAAATTTCTGAATAGCCCTATTGTGGAGTTTGTCATTCATTTATGTCTCTGATAAAAGATAAATTTGACATCCCACTGTTTATAATTTTGAAATGCTGTTTCTCTCTTTATAGTTAAAGACCGACATTTCTCTCCATGCTGTTACTTTGGATGAGAATATTAGAAAAATTCAATATATTTTCTTTCCTATTCTTTTGCATCAATGGCTTGTTCTGAAGCCTCACTTGCTGTCTGTGGCTACGTTGGTATTAACTCTTTCATTCTTAACATCATTAGGGTTATATAACTGAATCCGTTTCCAATGCAGTCTGTCTTTGGAGACATTCTTCTTCATAATCCCTGCTATATTGCATCGGAAACCTCCTGCCATATCACATAGAAAAGAAGGGCTTTGGGGGATAGTGTATGGTATCTCCTGAATTCCAGTCTCTTCTACATGAAATTTTGTCTCCGTGAATACCCCTCTATCTGACCAAATTCCTACATCTGTCTCTATAAGCGTGAAAAGCTACGAGAAAGTATAAAGACCCCCAAGACAAAAGTAGAACTCAACCAAATTATACTAAAACAAAATCTATTCTTGACATTGTTTAAGTACTGGAATACCAGTTAATTTAAAAGACATTTGAGCCGTGAGAGATATAAGTAAGAACCTGCTACATAAAGAGAAAGAGAGTAAGTGCATTATTTTCTCCTACGCTTTTTCTCTACCTTAAATATACAAATTACCTTCCCTCTGGGGCTTAATTTCTAGAAAGACCTCACAGGGTAAGCAAGAATGAGTGTAGAAAGTTATTCCTCTTAAGTATTCAAAATTGTTTAATGTCCTATAAGATCACAGTGTTTGTAGTTGATAATATTTTTGAAAGGATAGAAAGATTGCTAAATTAGTAATTGCTACATTGTTGTTATACTTTTCATATAAAATTATACTTTTTTGTGCGTACACCTCGAAACTCTGGGCCTCGGGGAAAGAGAAGCACAAGAAGTGAAATGAGTTTGTTACCACAAAGCCAGATTAGAGAATACATTAGGGTTTTCTATATTTCTCCCAGAACCTACTCCTCAGGATCTCCATTCCTCCTGCATAGACCTCACTTAACCTCCATGTGCAGGCAGGAAGTTGGAGGAGGCTGAGCATGGAAGGCTATCCTGTAGTATCTGTTATCTAGAGGGACAGGGGACCAAGTGCCTGGGCACCTGGGCATACCCAGATCCAGGAATTAGAGCAAGAAGAATACAAAATAAAAAACTTTAGGAGGCACCAGAAAGCTTGAACTCCACTTCTTAAAGTTATTTGAACAGAAAGGTTGCCTAAATCAGGGAAGTAAAGGTTGCTGTAAATCAGTTCCCCAAATTTCATGGAGGATTGGAATTACTCAGAGGTATCCTTACCATACAAGGTGCTGGTCCTCTCCATAGACATTCTGCTTTAGTTGATTTGAGTTGGGTGGGATTCGGGAAGTTTTAAATTTATATTTCTTATCTATTGTTTCATAATGCTCCAGGTAATTTGTAAAAAAAATTTTAAAGTTTATTTATTTTGACAGAGAGAGAGAGCGAGAGCACTTGTGTGCCCACAAGTGGGGGAAGGGCAGAGAGATGGAGAGACAGAATCCTAAGCAGGCTCTGCACCGTTAGTGCAGAGCCCGATGTGGGGCTCAAACTCATGAACTGCGAGATCATGACCTGGGCCGAGATCAAGAGTCAGAGACTCAACCAACTGAGTCACCCAGGTGCCCAATCCAGGTAATCTCTTAAGTCCAAAGTTTTGAATCACTGCTCCATTGGCAACAAGGAAATCCTCACCACTGACAATAGAATGGGAACTAACACCTGTTTGGTACTATTTTGTGCAAGACTGTGCAAACTTGTTTACTTTTCATTAGTATATTATATCCTCACTTTACAGATGAGGCAACAGAGGTACAGGGATATTAAAGTCTAAGGTGTCACAGCAAAGAATTAGCAGAACAGAAAGATACCCTCTCTCTCTCTCTATCCTGTCTTCTAGATACACTTTAAATCACATCATCATTAATCACTTTTATAAATTTAGAGAAGGAGGATGCTATTTAGTATAAGTAATTTTCCTTTTTGTTTGGTGACGTTTAATGTTTTGGCTTCATAAACTCTCTTATATTCTAAACTGAAGTCCCAGTAGCCTTAGGAAGAAATTCAGCAATATTGGGTATCAGCGGAAAGGTCTCATTGTGTCTATTGAAAATCCCATCACCTGTTTCCATGCTGAGCCGAAGCAGTGTGATTTCCTCACTGGCAGGCCATTTATCACTCCCCACCAGCCATCAATAATTGATTAAGAAGATTGGATTCAGCACAATGCAGATCAGCTCCTTTTATCAACATAGAGTACAGTTTATGTCAAAATGTGGTAACCCCTGGGTCTCTTCGCCTACTCATCTTTGATAGACCGTCTGGATTTGCACTTATTCCACTCACACCAGGAAAGAAAGGAAAATAAGCAACTGATTTTTTTTTGCTAATACCCCTAAAATAACTTGCTCCTTGTCATGTGTATTTCCCACCTCCCGCCCCTTACCTAAAAACAAAGAATAGAAGAATGTTTTAAGTCAAGGAGCCAACCCCACAGCCTTTTTAAAGCAAAGCCTACAAGCAATCCCTTGTATTCTCAAGTAGGGGCTGCAGATTCTTAATCTGATTCCTTCTCCCATCAGAACCACCCACTATCACGGCACCTGAGTGGCTTGGTCAGCTCAGCATCCAACTCTTGATTTGGGTTCAGGTCATGATCTCAGGGTTTGTGAGTTCAAGCCCAGTATCAGCTCTGCACTGACAAGTGCCGGTCCTACTTGGGATTCTGTCTCTCCATCTCTCTCTCTCTCTGCCCCTCCCCTACTTACTCTCCCCCTCAAAATAAATAAATAAACTTCAAAAATTTTTAAAAAGAACTACCCACTATCTTCTCTCTTCCCAAGTTTCCGTTTCCACAGAACCCCATAGCAATGTACCACTTGCAAGCTTTTGTGGCAACTCTGAAGATAAGTGCATAGGCCATTTGGTTTAAAGCATCACA
The DNA here is from genome assembly GCF_018350155.1 of Leopardus geoffroyi. Lineage (NCBI taxonomy): Eukaryota > Metazoa > Chordata > Mammalia > Carnivora > Felidae > Leopardus > Leopardus geoffroyi. The sequence goes on along the minus strand of NC_059328.1, from coordinate 121,202,294 downwards.
GCAGAGACACAGGAAATAAAAACAATAAATACGAGCAAACCGCAATGATTATGGACTCTTGACAATTCTTTTCAGTGATGCTTCAGAGTTTACTGGTCCTGATTCTTAAAAACAAAAAGAAAAAAAGGGATTTCTGTCCTCTCCTTTGAGTTGTGCAGGCAGGACTCAGCAAATTTCCCTTTTCCTTTGGATCAATATTGAGAGAGAGCTGTCATCTTTTTATAGTGCCTCTTTGGAACAAAGGCCTGAAGATTCAATTAACACAGAACAATAGAGATGCCCCATAGTCTGAAGTGAGCAGTTGGCTTTTCTGAAGCACTCCCATCAGGACAAGCTGGAAAAGGAATGAGAGCAGCTGACACTCTGAGTGTGAGATGTGTCAGACTAGTCTAAGTGTTTCAAACAGAGTAACTCATCCATTCCTCATGGCAGTTCTAGGAAATAGGCATATTTTTGTCTTCTCCACGTTACAATGATTCAACTAAAGCAAGAGAAGTTTTATAACTCAGTTCTATACAAACTGTAAACAAGGCTGGTGTGGACCTAGGGCCTGCACTCTCTCATGTCACTGGGCGTTTCCTCTACTGCTTCTCTGTTCCTGAGCACCCTGACTGAGCCACCCTAGTGTGCCTGGGCTCCATACTGGAAGATCATCTTTTGGCTTTGACCTTGATTATAAAGTGTTTCCTGTTTTCCCCCAGAAACTTAAGTTCACCGCCTACAGTTGCATGTATGATGCTGGTTGTCAGGTGGTGTGGGGCTGGGGCTGGTGGCTTCTTGAAAATAAGACTTTGAGGCATTTTTCTGTCCTCCTTCCCCTTCCCCTTCCCCCCAGCTTCCCCTGTTTTCATGATAAGAGTGGCTGAGAGAGGCTGAGGTAATCACCAGCACCAGCATCAGCCAGGTCAGATCACACCTGGCTGTGAAACTTCAGTGCTATCATGTTCTCCTGATATCAGCAAAAATGATCTGTGTGTATAAATAATATAAAATAAAGACTTAACTTCTTTCAGAATATGCACCTTTAGAGAAATGAACAAACTTATGAGCTCAAGATTGCCCAAGGCCTTTTAAATAATTTCTTCCACTCATTTAGGAAGGAAGAGACCTATTTTATTACTTCTCTCTTTGTTCATTTTTGCTTTGATAATATGATCAAGGGCCTAAGTTCCCCCTTGATACCCTAATGTTAATAGGGCATATAAGTGCTCTTCAAAGAGACAAGGATATCGCTCGTGCTTAAACAATTTTGCAGGTTTGTATCTTCCCTACTCTTGCCTAACCTCTAGCTACACACACACACACACACACACACACACACACACACACAATTACATGCAACCCTTGATATACATATATGTATATATACACACACACATCTATACACACATATATATACACAAATATATATAGATGTGTGTGTGTGTGTGCAGTGAAGCCAGCAACTAACACTGTCTTATGATGGTGTCGAATCTCCCTCCTGAACTTATGCTATCATAAATCTTAAGATCTATCTGTTTCCTATATTTTTAAAGAAAGGAGAAAACATTCAGTGTTAGAAAAATAACTTTGGACATCTGAAATCCTGAACGGCAAAGGGGAAAATTGACTTGGGCTGTGTTTTCTTCATTTAAAAGGATGAAATGCATCTAGAAATTCATATAAAATATAGAGGAAAATGAGTCAGAATAATACCAAGTATAGGTTAACTTGCAAACAAAATGTAAACATCAAATATACCCATAACAAACACAGGTGATCCTGAAAAAATTAAATGGGGAAGTAGATAAAGCTTATTTGTGGTATTCTACAAGGAACATGATCTAACATTCAATTAAGAGACTCCCACTGTGTTCTGGGGGTAGTACTAGAAACTGAGGTTATGGAAATGAAAGATATGACACTTTTGCAGAAAGGGATCATAGGCTTATAATGGAGAAATACAAGTATATTAAAAAAATATATGGGGCGCCTGGGTGGCGCAGTCGGTTAAGCGTCCGACTTCAGCCAGGTCACCATCTTGCGGTCTGTGAGTTCGAGCCCCGCATCGGGGCTCTGGGCTGATGGCTCAGAGCCTGGAGCCTGTTTCTGATTCTGTGTCTACCTCTCTCTCTGCCCCTCCCCCGTTCATGCTCTGTCTCTCTCTGTCCCAAAAATAAATAAACATTGAAAAAAAATTAAAAAAAAATATAGTGGTATATGATGGATGCGATACAGGGGTGCATACATACTCTACGTACTCTATATAGCAGTCCCCAACTTAGTCCAAAGGATGAAGGGAAAAAAGAATACAAGAAAAGAAGGCCCTTGAGGAGTTGTTTTATCAATCAAGGTGGGCAGAGCATTCCAGGCAGAAAGAACAACATGTTGGTGAGAGTAGAGTGCATTTGGAGAGAACTTCAAGTTGTTGCCTGTAGTTTAACATAAATTTACCATACAATCTAGCAATTGTTCTCCTACTTTTCTACTTAGCTGATTTGAAAACCTGCACATAGATCTTTCTAGTAGCTTTATTCATAATCATCCAAAGTTGGAAGTAATCAGACTTCTTTCAATAGGCAGATTATGGTCTATCCATACAATGGATTTCTATTTAGCAATAAAAAGAAACAAGTTATTAATCCCACAAGAACATGAGTGAATGAAAGAAGCCAGACCAAAAGGGGTATATATTGTATGGTTCAACTCATATGACACTCTGGAAAAAACAAATTCTAAGGATAGAAATATACCAATGGTCTCCAGGAGTTTGAAGGGGACAGTATTCAACTAGGGGACTATAGAGAAATTTTTAAAGTTTATTTATTTATTTTGAGAGAAAGAGAGAGTGGGAAGGGGAGGGGCAGAGAGAGAGGGAGACAGAATCCCAAGTAGGCTCCATGCTGACAGCACAGATCCCCAGTGCGGGGCTCAAACCCACAAACCATGAGATCATGACCTGAGCCAAAATCAAGAGTCAGGCGTTCAACTGACTGAGCCACCCAGGTTCCCCTAAAGGATTTTTAAGGTACTTAAAATCTGCAATGGTATTGTAGTGGCAGATGTATGACATTATGCATTTGTCAGAATTCATAGAACTTTACAGCACAGAGAGTGAAACTTATGTATACAAATAAAAAAAAAAAAAGTCAACTAGGAGGTAGGGAATCTACCAAGATGGAATCCAGGAAGTGGCAGAAGAATCTATGACATACCCTCCCTGAAGGAGCAAATTTCTGACTTGAATGACTTTGGAAAACAGTGCTTTAACTGGAAGTGATAAGACGAAGGAGACAATGATAAAAGTGCCCATACAGACTACACTCTAGGTGATTAAGCTGAGGGTGTGGCTTAAAAATTCTCAAACTAATTTTAAAGTATTCTGGAGCTGAATAAATAAGTAAATGGATGGTGGATGGTGGGTGACATATTTCTCACTGTTGGAGATAGAAGTTACAGATAAGCAAGGGGAAAACGTCTAGGGGCCATAAGGAATAGGATTAGAACCAGTAACATCAGTATGGACTCATGTTTAGATACATAATATAGGTACAGAATAATAGACATAGAAATAATTACAGATATATGTATATATGTAGATTGGTATAGATAAATATATTGCCTAATTCTGTCCACTGAGAAAACACAGAAGCAATGACACCTGGGTAGCAACAAGCATGTCCAATGGCCAGATTTTGGTTTCTAATACCATTTTCCAGGAAAATGAACCAGAGTTTTAGGGTTTTACAGCGGAGCAAGAATATATAGTGTGTTTTTGGAATATCTTGTAGTTCCAGAAAGTAGTGATCACAAATAAAGAGACACAGCACCAACCTGGAAGAGCTCCCAATGGCCAAAGATGGAACAACTTCAGGACTAACATAAATAACATAGTATTGGATTCTAACCCAAATATTAAATAAATATCCTATTGATTCTGATTTAACTAAATGTTTGAAATAAAGTAGAAGACACAATCTCATATAGAGAATTCCAAATAATTTTTGTAGATACTTCTCCTTCCAAGAGATGTGGCTTAACAACCTCTCCCCCATTCCCATTGAGTATGAGCTGCACTTTTAAAGAGTAGAGTAGGGGCGCCCAGGTGGCTCAGTAGGATGAGCATCTGACTTCAGCCCAGGTCATGATCTCACAGTTTGTGAGGGAGGTCAAGCCCCGCATTAGGCTCTGTGCCGACAGCTCAGAGCCTGGAGCCTGCTTCTGATTCTGTGTCTCCCTCTCTCTCTCTCCCCCTCCACCACTCACACTCAGTCTCTCTCTCTCTCTCTCAAAAATAAAGAAACATTAAAAAAAAATTTAGGGAGTATGAAAAGTTGGTAAGGAAAAGTTACCTTACCGTGGAGAAATCCAGCCAACACTATCTTGGCCAGATGACTATAGCAGCCCACAGAAGTCCACCCAAAATGTACTACAGTAACAAATGGATTATTTCAGATTGAAGCTATTTGAGAAACAGTCAGCCCCAAAGCACCCAGACCCTCCTCTGTCCCCCTAAAAGCAGGAAACCAATCTCCCATATGAAAGGTATTGCTCCCTGTACTAAGAAGTAAAAGGACACCCTTATCACTGGATAGGAACTTTAAAGCTGAAAAAGCTGTAAAAACCAACCTTGTTACCTTTTCACAATCTACTACCTCAGCCCAAATTCCCTTTAGAATCCCTTACCAACAAAATCTTCCAAACATCCGTTTCCTTCATCCTGTCAGTTCCTCACAAGTGTATTGTCTCTGTCTAAAATGTATACAAACAGCCTGCCTTGGTAATTTGTTTGGGTCTCAGTTGCATTATGGGGCCTTTGTGTATACATAATAAAACTTAATTTTTTTTTCTTCTGTTAACCCTCTAAATTTAGTTCTTAGTCCACCTGGAAGAACCCTGGACAATGAAAAATTTCTTCCACCCTTGATGATCAAGTTTTACATTATCTCTTATAAGCCATATGGATGGTATGTGCCCTTGATATGATATGGTAAGAATGGCATCTTACCTCTGTGGTCCCAAAAATCTATTACCTGAGTCTAACCATGAGAAAAAAAAATCAGACAAATCCGGATTAAGGGATATTATACAAAATACCTGACAACTATTCCTCAAAACTGTCAAAGTCATTAAAAACAAAGAAAGCCCAGATCAGTTACCATCTAGAGTAGGCCAAGGATACATGACAACTAAATATAATGTGGTGTCCTGGATAAGATCCTGAAACAGAAAAAAGTGACATTAAGTAAAAACTAGTGAACTCCTTAGAAACTGTGGAGTTTAGTCAATACTCATGTACCAATGTTGACTCCTTATTTGTGACAGCACATTTACATGATATAACAATAGAATTGGTAAGGGTTCTACAGAAACCTTGGATTTTATGATTGCAACTATTCTGCAAATCAGAAATTTTTTTAAATTAAAAGTTAAAGAAAGTGCTACTCCTGATGAGAAAATGTAAAATATGGGAAGGTGGAGAAAATGGAAAACAAAGGTCCTTGTAGAGTCTGGTATGCCATAGGGGTTGGGATTATTAGGGATTGTGAAGGATTGTTATAGGGAAGGTCCTTGTAGTGGGACCTGTCAACAGCCTCCTGTGTGAATCCGGATGAGAAATCCTTATCCAAATTAATGCTCCTGGAGGTGGAAAAGCAGAAGTGACATAACCTGGTGGCAAAATGATTACAGGAGGTGAAGAAAAGGAAACCTCTCAGAAGGGTCCCGGGTTTCTGTTGGAGCAGAAGGTGCTCCAGCAGATGGGCATGATGCCTTTACTGAGCCAGGGGCCACAGGAAACAAATCTGCTTGGGAGGAAGCATTTTAAAGAGGCTTTGTTAGAACTGGCCATGAGCAAACTAAGGGGATGTTTTCAGTTTTCAGGAGGCACCTGGAGCTTATCTACTTTCTGCCAATGCTCCCTCCATTCCACTGGACCCAGCATCCATGTCCACACACACTCTATCTTCTCTCTCTATGAATATTTGCCCTCAAGTAGATGATCAAGTTGGAAAAGACCTGATAACTTATTTCATGCCAAGACATGAAATGGCTCAATGGAGTACTGTTTCCAAATTCATTTAATTTTAGACAATAAATAATCAGATGAAAACTGGGAGGAAGCCGGGAGTCAGCAGGGCTGGAAACTTTGGGAGTGGTACTGGGCACCAGGACAACTGTATACCTTCTGCCTGAGGTTGTGGTGAGGCAGCCCTTTAGGAGGAAGCTTACTCTTCAAGGTAATGGCCTCCATGTGAGGGAGAGTCAGAGCTGCTAGAAACAGGAAGTTCAGTCAGCAGGAGTGGCAGAATGGGAAAAGAACAAGGTCTCAATCACGTCTGATGAAGACCACAGATGAAGAAAATAGCTAAACACTAAGTAGGTTTTTTGGAAAAGGTTTCTCATGCATTCCTCTCAGAAATATCTGTTGAGTACCCTGTACATATGTCAGGCTCCATTTTAAGAAGTTTGGTAGATCAGTGAGTCCGACAGATAAAGCTCCTTCTCTAAATAGAAAGTTTCCATTCTAGTGGAATAACCAGGATAATCACACAATAAAGAAAAATAACAGCTTCTGGGGTTGAAAGCACTATGAAAGAATAGTTAGGGTGATACCTGAGCTGAAACTTGATGGATAAGCCTGAGGCACCCATTCAAATAAAAGGAGCAAAAAGCACACAAAGTTTGTTGTGTTCAACGTTTAAGGCAGAGGTATGGAATAATCTCATTTAATCCTCACAACGGATCTTAAAATCGTCAAGAAACTAAGTGCTATGTTTACCACCATTGTATAGATTAGGAAACCAGGGGTTAGCCGTCAAGTAACTTGCACACTACCTGCTGTGGGCTCTATCACATGCCCTCAAAATTCGCTAAAGCCCTAACCCCAGAATCTGACTGTATTTGTATTTTAACTTACTCAGAGGTGAGTGAGTTAAAATGAGGCTGTTGGAGTGTATCCTAATTCAATCTGACTGTTGTCTTTATAAGAAGAGGACATTTGGACACACGAACAAGTATCAGGGAGGTACACGCACAGTGGAAAGACCGTGTGAGCACACAGCAAGTAGACAGCCACCTGCAAGCCAAGGAGAGAGGCTTCAGAAGCAATCAAATCTGTGGATGGCATTATCTTAGATTTTCAGCCTCCAGAACTGTGCGAAAATAAATTTCTATTGTGTAAGCCACCCAGTCTTTGGTACCGTGTTATGGCAGCCCTAGAAATTTAATACATTACTTAAGATGGTGACACAGGGACTAAAATCAGGTGTATTTAGTCCCACTTGCTGTTTTTAATTACTATTTTGTATAGACCTTCCCAAAAGATGTTTCTGAATTTTTTTTTTTTAGGGAGCCCAAGGAGAATGCATGTTCTTTCAAGATTATTTCAAAAGCAAGTGCACAATGGACACGGGGGAAAACACAAGAAATAAGGCTGTCTTGGAGAAACATCAGGTACCCCTGGATGCCTCTATTTCCATAACCAGCTTGACTATTGCTGGTGGGGTACTCAGCGTCAGAAATAAGCATATTAATTAAATCCAAGGCTCTGGAGTTAAGTCCAGGTTCCCCGACTTACTAGTTGTATTATTAGGGGCAATTTGTAAGTTTCCTTATTCTCTCATCTATAAAATGGGGATAACAGTATCAGCCCACGGGGTGGGAATGAGATTCATGAAGAGGGGCAACGGAATCAGAGTGATACCTGGCTTACTCTAAATGTTCAATAAGTATTAATTGATATTATTTATAAAGCAACAGCCAGCACCTATTGATAGAGCCAAGGGTTGGGAGTGATAGTTGTCTTGTTTTGCTCACTCTGTATCTGCAGGACCCAGTAGGTTATGAAGAAATGGTTGGTATGAAATGAAATCTACCTAAATCTGTGAGAAACCAACTGGAAAGTACATTTTTAAAATGAGGCATAGAAGGGGCGCCTGGGTGGCTGGCTCAATTGGTTAAGCGTCTGACTCTTGACTTCGGCCCAGGTCATGATCTCAGCATTCATGAGTTCGAGTCCCACATTGAGTTCTGCACTGACAGCACGAATCCTGCTTGGGATTGCATTTCTCCCTCTCTCTATGCCCTTCTCCCGCTTGCTTTCCTTCTCTCATTTGAAATAAATAAAAATAAACTTAAAAAAAATGAGGCATAAAAATCATGAGAGACTGAGGTATAAGATTACTTCAGTGGTTTTCCCTATCATGTCACTACTGTGACTCTTGTCCCTTTATTGAAAACGTTACCCACAGCCACACAAGTGGAGGACACTGCCTGTGGTGGCTGGTTTGGACATGGGCCAAATGAGGAAAGCTGTGTGCACAGAACTATCTGAAAAAGTAGCCCCTCAATGTGCCCCGTGCAGCAAATCCTTCCCTTTTGATTTGCCTTTCTTGGGAAATGAGAAAAACGAAGCCACGCACAGACTTGGTATAAGACATATGGAGGCTCTCAACCTTTCTATATAATCAGCTCAGGCAACGCACACCATTCTCTCCAGCAAGGACAGCCTCTGCAAGTTCAAAAAGCTTTTGGAACAGAGACTGAACACCCCTGGCGGGTACCTATAACTCCACCTCTTCGGCAGTAGAACTATCTGAAGGGACAAAAACAAATTTCTTCAGACCCAAGAGACATGCCAGCTGATTGCAGGAAGCCTGAGTTCAGGCAAGTGGCTGGACTGTTTGAGGTCTGACCAGCATTTCCCAAGCTGTGTGTAAAGAAAACGTGATCACCTTGAGAAAGTGCTGCCACCAAAACTGTCCCTGTTCTCTGATGATTAACAGGGTTATTATTTATCCTTTTTGTGATTACCCTTGAATATGTGACACAGATCCTTTGTCATCCAAAGAAATGCTGTTTTTACATTCCAGTGAGAACATAAGAAGGGTTTAATTACTATCCATGGCATCTGCTTATTTGAGTCGTCTTATGAATAATCATGTAGACCAACATATCCAGATGGTCAGGCTGTCTTCTTTTTCTGTCTTTCTCTTCCTTTCTCATGATTAAATTCATTTTATCTTATGTCCAGGGAAGTCACTTATGGAAAGATGATTGGGAATGTGGCTCCAAATGCCTAAAATAATATGGAAAAATAAATCCCAGTAACAAGAGAGCACACAACATTTATGCTGCTCAGATGGTGGACATTTGCCTCACTGTAGCAGGATGTTACTGGCTAATCAAATAGCCCTTTGCCCGTGGGCAAAATCATCCCTTTCCCACAAATTAGAAACTTTGTTTACCCATGCATTAGAAGTAGGAGGAGTTTGATTTACAGGATGTAAAAGGATATCTTATGAGAAGTAATTTACAGATACCTTACTCTGTTAAGACTCAAATAACCACAAAAGTTACAAAACTATCACAAATTCATATTGATATACACATACCGCAAGCTGTTTTCTAACTAGCACGCAGGCCAGGACATGTTATTTGGTATCCTTCTGAAAAGAAAGGAGAGGGGTTGTCCATAATCAAATATCTCAAATACATTTAGGAAGCATTATCTATCCTGTATCTTTTAGAGATTCATAATAAGGCCCATAAATTTAACAGTGATTCGTTTAAACTTATTCCATATAGGCCCATAAACTCTTTGACCTTGGAACATTTTTGGTTTTGTTGTTGCTTTTACAAAAGTCCTGCAAAATGCCAGTTCTGTGGATCTCATTTAGGAAAGACTGCCTTATATATGTAAGCTTTCTTCGGTAGACCCCCTAAGACCTACTTTTCTTTATGATGGCACATTGTATTTTTTAAATTTTTTAAACCTAGTTTGAGAGAGAGAATATGAGTGAGCATGAGTGGGAGAGGGGCAGAGAGAGGGAGAGACAGAATCCCAAGCAGGCTCTGCACTGCCAGTACGGAGCCTGACATGGGGCTTGAACTCATGAACCACGAGGTCATGAGCTGAGCCAAGATCAAAAGTCAGATGCTCAACCTACTGAGCCACCCAGGTGCCCCATGATGGTACATTTTAAACTGGAAACATTTAGAACCATATTTTCCTCCTTTGGGTGACCATCCTGCTTTCTGAACCAGTCACAGGGCAGAGGGCATCCAGCCAAATGTGTCTACCCCAATAGTCTTGGAGAATTAGTCTCACTTCTAACTAGAGAGATATTTTATGGCTTCCGAAGTAATAAAGTGGTCTATTCTCAATGTGGCACCAATACAGTAGTTGCTTCTCACATAAGCTAAAGATTAACAACAGGACTTGGGTGGATTTATAGGCAGGTTATTATGTCTTGAAAATAGGAGGGTGTTACTAATTCTCTTTTCCTTGCGTTAATAGACTGACAGCCTCCTGAGCTCCAGGGAGCTTCATGAGACAAATAGCTCTCCACATATACCACCTGGGAGTTGGGGAACTTGGAGGTGACCCTGCTCTCTGTGACCCATCACTGCTTACTGCTGCAAAGGGAAGCAGCTGGAACACATGATCCCACAGTGCTTCTAAGAGGATACAATCAACTTTAAGTGTTTACCCCCGAGGAATTTGTGTGGTTGGGTGGGCAAGTGGAATCGACACCCTTCAAGCCACTCCTCTGTCCTTATTACACTCTCCTGGACTATAATCACTGACAACCCATTTCCATCTCAGGACCAGTTCATAGTGTCTGAATCACCTTGAAGCTCTTAATGTCTTCCTCCTCACCCATAGGAGAGACCGCAGGTGATATAAATCCCAAGAGACACAGAAATAACCCTGAACTCTTCAGTGCTGAGGCAAAGGGCCTACTTCACCTTGTCTCCCTTTGTTTGATCAACTACTAGGACCCCAGTTTTTAGCATTTATAGGATGATAGGGTTTCAAATTTCTATTGGTCTTGGGGAAAGACTTTGAATCTTTCATTAAGTAGGAAACTGCCTGCATGGTTTACTTTGAGGGATCTTGAAGATGCCCTTCCTATTCAAATAACTACTGTATGCCCCTGAGCTACTTGAAATATCTGGCTTCAATACTGATCCTAAAACATTTTAATAAGATTAAGATAGTAATAGATATTTTTATATAACCTCAATAATATAATGTTATAATAGAGTAATTCATGGTCTTCTGATAATGATTTGGAACCCTTGTTATAACCTAGCATTTGATTTGGGGAGTTATAGAAGATGCAGAACATTATGATGATCTAGTTCAAGTTTCCAAACAGATTCTCAAGGGAAACATACATTGTGCTATTAAAACTAGCGCCTTGTCTGGAGATATCCATCACATCCCCTCCATCCCATCCTTACATCCTGGTCATGCAATAATGTAGAAATCAAGGCATTCCCCAGACCACGTATATGTATGGGTATTCCCCATCAGGCCAAGGGTATTCCACCAGACCAAGGCAGTATGGGTTGTGGTTAGGGAGAGGGCTCTGGGCACACTGTCTGCATTTAATTTTGGCTCGGCCATTCATTAGAACTAGGATGGACCTCTCTGAGTCCCAACTTCCTCATCTGTTAAATGTGCTAAAATAGTAAATATTATTGTTAAGAAGAATAATGACAAAATACCCTATTTCATATGTTTGGTATGAGGACTTGATAAATTGATAAATGTAACAGCTTAGAACAGTGTCTGGCATATACAAAAATTTCAATAAATGCAAATTTCTTGGCATTTAGCCCTAATTTAATTTTTAAAAGTCCTATTGAAGTAGCTATCATGATGCCCAATTTATAAAGAAACAGAAACAGTCAGGTTGTCCCTGTCCCAGGGTCACGTAGTCAAATAATAGAGCTAAAATTCAAATCCGTTTTCTCTATCGCCGAAAACCCCTGCTTTTATCCATAACATTGAACTATATCCGTTTAAATCCTACTTCACTTAGTGGCTAAAGTACTTCATATTTCTAATTCTACTCCAGGGACCTTAATAACAATTCTATAAATTAATATATGGTTGCACAGAGTGCAGAAACCACACATATTTAGTGATACTGTACTATCAGTTGAAGGAGTCACTTAAGAGCCAAGGAGATTGACCATGTATATCTAGGTTGATTTCCTCATGATAAACACATACCTCTTATTCCTTGCTCACCTCCCCGCGGCCACATGAGAATGCTTTGCTCAGATCCCCTGTTGCAGGGTGCCAGCTTCTGTGTTATGAAATCTTTCACTGCATTTGCACTGAGGCTGTTCTTCCCAGTTTTCTGTTCCTGGGGATAGTGGACTCCATTGATGGCAACTTTGGCTCAAGAACACTCCAGTGGCCTTGCCTAACTTTCCTTAGAACTGCACATTGGTGTAGGCTGCTTCTATTCCACCTACTTTCCTTCCTTCCACTCAACCTGTTTTCTCTCCTTCCTCCTTCCCTCCCTCCCTCCCTCCCTCCCTCCCTCCCTCCCTTCCTTCCTTCCTTCCTTCCTTCCTTCCTTCCTTCCCTCCTTCAGTAAGAATCAAGTCTGTATCACAATTTGTCAGTTCCCTTAGTCTCTCCCAGTATCTTGTCCATTTTCTTTCACAAGTATTTTCCCTAATTCATTTCCTGTGTATTAATTCCATCTTGGCTTCTGCTTTTCAGAGGACCCGAATGAGTACATGGATGAGCCCCATGATAAATTGCAAAATAGTTGTTATCTTTAATTCTACCTTTCATTGTCCTCTTAACATCTAGATATCCATTCGTATTTTTTAAAAGGTACATCTGTGCCTAAAGGTAACCATCACATTGTATATTCATTTTCAATGTCAATGATACCATTTACAGTTGAAGTGACTTTTTCCTAAACAAAGGAAGGAAGGAAATGAGGAAGGGAAGAGGGAAGAAAAGATATCATGTATTGAGTGTCTATGTGCCAGGCATACCTTTCTGATAAGTCATCTTTTTTTTTTTTTTTTTTTTAAATTTTTTTTTTTTTCAACGTTTATTTATTTTTGGGACAGAGAGAGACAAAGCATGAACGGGAGGGGCAGAGAGAGAGGGAGACACAGAATCGGAAACAGGCTCCAGGCTCTGAGCCATCAGCCCATAGCCTGACGCGGGGCTCGAACTCACGGACCGTGAGATTGTGACCTGGCTGAAGTCGGACGCTTAACCGACTGCGCCACCCAGGCGCCCCAACTGATAAGTCATCTTATTTCAACTTCAAATCTTGTGTTTAGATTTACATATGAGATTGGAAAAGTTTAAGCATCGAAGACAGGGAAGAACTCAAATTTCAATCCTGTTTTCTTAAGTCTTATGCTCTTTTTTTTGTACATCATAACGACTCTGGAAGATGGTATTCATGACTGCATTTTAGGGATACTTTCCAGATATATCTGTATATAATTATCTGAACATATACACATATGTGTATACCCACAAACATTGAGCAATACCTCTATATATACACATATGCGAACTCAGAGATGGTTGGGGGAAAATAAGATTATGAGCATATGCTTATACGTATATAAATACATGGGTAGATATAAACGGATGTGCAATATACATACATGGATTCTGCAAACAGTTTTTTGTGTGTGCCATACGGAATTTTATTTATTCAAAGAAATTAGACACAATTACCATTAGGGTCTTTTGTGACATTGAAATAATTTATTCTCACTGAATAAGGATTTTAACGTGTAGACAGCTGACGCTGTCAAAGAAGACAAAACATCAATAATGGTCTTTGGGGTTCTGATCTATATTGGAGCTCCTTTAGGTTCTGCTGGTACTGTTAGATGTGAGAAGGAGGAGTGGATCAGGTGTCTGTGAACAGCACGGGACACCAAGAGCTCTGTCTAGGAAACCGACATTCTCCTACTGAGTCCTGCAGAAACCTATTCCAGTCTCTGTTGATGCAACCAGGCTTATTAGTAAGTAAGTAGGTCAGATCATCCAATGATTCTGGAAAGGAAAACCAAAAGATATTTGCTTTCATAAATGCCTCAATTTGTGAACCTCTCTTTGCACCATTGAAAAGAAGGTAGAATTGGTTTGAATTACAATAGTTCTCACATAGTGGACTCAGGTAGTGCATTTATTGAGAAGGTACATTATTTGAATTCTAATCCAAATGGGATAAAAATCCACTGGAAGTTTTCAAAAATAGGGGGTAGCATGATCTCAGTTGCATTTCTTAAAATCCTTCAGACAATTATGAGGGATTCTTTCTTTCTTTCTTTCTTTCTTTCTTTCTTTGCATTTTTTAATTTTTTGTTTCTATGGATGGCACAGGGTATTTTGAAGCTCCCCTCAGTACTTTACCTTACTGCAAAATATTTCTTTTTATTACTATTTAATTCTTAATGGCTTTTACATTCTGTTGCCACCACATTTTGCACACAACCACTCTCTTTTTTTAATGTTTTTTTTTAACGTTTATTTATTTTTGAGACAGAGACGGAGCGTGAATAGGGGAAGGTCAGAGGGAGAGGGAGACACAGAATCTGAAACAGTCTCCAGGCTCTGAGCTGTCAGCACAGAGCCAGACACAGGGCTCGAACTCACGGACCACGAGGTCATGACCTGAGCCAAACTCGGACGCTTAACCGACTGAGCCACCCAGGCTCTCTGTTTTTATATCAGTACCCTTACTATGTAGTCTAGAGTTGGCAATGAAATTACAAACATAGCTCTGGTCATGTGCGGGATGTGAAACAATCGGACCGTGTGAGTTGGCCATAGAGGAAACACTTTTGATCTTTTGAAGAGTTTGTGTGTTAATGAAGTATATATTTTTTTGAATACGTAGCATACATGCTTATAACAGATCAGCTTGGAGTGCACCAGTCTTTTACTAAAAACAAGGATTAATACTGGATAGCATGCAAAGCACATTTGTTTGAATGCATGATAGAGCTACCAAGACAGCCAGAACTTAAGAGACCGATGTCCCAGAAGGACAGCACAGACATGTTATTCCAACAGTAAGAGTCATTTGGAGAAGTAACCACAGTCTTAAACTCACTTCTCTAGAAAAAAAGAAAAGTATAAAACACTTTCCAAGACATTTTTGTAAGACCAAAATTATCTTCCTATCAGAACTTCATGAGGTTATCACAAGGGAAACAATTCAAGTCACTCTTTCATATAAACATAGAAACAAAAGCCATAAACAAAATATTAGAAAATCACTGTCAATAATGAATAAAAAATCTAATATAATATATATGGACATAAGGCATGTTAACACTTATGTAAACAAAATATATATTAATAATGCGAGGTTGGTTTAAATTTGAAAGATATCTAATTCTCTCCTTTGTCCTAAATAAAGCAGGAAAGTTGTGTGATCATGTCGATAAAAAACAACATACCCATGCCATTTGCAAAACCGATTCCAGATGAAGTATTAATCTAAATGTGACTGGTAAAAAAATAAAGGTTTTGGAAGATAAAATATGATAATATTTTAATGACCATTGGGAGGGTACAAATAAAGAATAGCCATGTAGAAAACAGTGGTAAATTTAGACTACTTAAAATTAAGAATTTTTATTAATTGTAAAACTGTGTCAAGAGAGTGGAAAGGTAAGGTAAGCCAGAGTGGAGAAAGATATAGAAACCACATGTCTTTGACAAAGCCCTTGACTCCATAATGTATAATGGAGTCCTATAGGTCACTTAGAAAAGGCAATAAGGAAAATCCAAATAAAATATGAATAAGACTTGAATAGACATTTCACAAAATAGGGTATCCAAATAGTCAATAAACATATTAAATGTGAAAACATAAAATGTGAGCAATCTCAGTCGTCAGGATGCACGAGTGATATCCACAATAAGATACCATCGTACAACCATCAAAATGGTAAAGCGACAAGATAGTTATTGGCAAAATATGAAGCAACAGCAGCTCTCAAAATTTGATGGCTGATGTATATACTGGTATAATTACTTGGAAAAGCTATCAACAGTATCTTTAAAGGGGGCCATATACTTAACATATGGCTTAGCATTTCCATTCGCATGCACACAGTAGAAATGTGTACCTATGTGTATCAAAGGATATGTACAACTATATTTACAGTAATACTTTTTAACAGCCCCTAATTGCTAACAACTACAATATTCAGCAAAATTTAAAGGGATGAAAAACAGTGTTCTATTCATACACTAGAATATTACACAGCAATAAGAATGAACGAACCACTGTTCCTCACAACAACATAGATAAATGTCAAAAGCATAATACTGAATGAAGGAAGCCAGACACAAAAGAATAAATGGAGGAAAAATTACTCTGTGGAAATAAAAGTCAGAAAAGCATTTATCTTTGAGGAGAAGCAGTGACTGAAAGGAGCCAGGAGGGGGTTTCCGAGATGTTGGTAATTCTGTTCCTGCATGTTGGTTGCTCTGTACTCACTGTGTATATGCTTTCCCTTTGTAAAAACCCAGAACACTGCTCACTAGTGATTAGGGATCATGTTGCGTATCTGCTGTGGTTTGACTGACATGTTCTGGCAGAATATATTCTCTTTTTTTAATATTTATTTATTTTTGAGAGAGAGAGAGAAAGAGCACGAGTAGGGGAGGGACAGAGAGAGGGAGACACAGAATCTAAAGCCGGTTCCAGGCTCTGAGCTGTCAGTACAGAGGTCCAATGTGGGGCTCAAACCCATGAACTGCGAGATCATGACTTGAGCCGAAGTCTGACGCTTAACCGACTGAGCCACCCAGGCGCCCCAGAGTATGTTCTTTTAATTCCAAGACCAAGGTAGAAGGAGGAACCCCTTCTTATATATGCCAGTTTTTCAGTGGTGGGGTGGGGGGGCAGTCATGGGGGAAGAACAAGACTTTTACGGGGCACCTGCATGGCTCAGTTGGTTAAGTGTCCAACTATTGATCTCAGCTCAGGTCCCAATCTCATGAGCCGTGAGATCAAGCCCTGCATTGGGCTCCAGCCTGACAGGGTGGAGCATGCTTGGGATTCTCTCTCTCCTCTCTCTCTTCTCTCTTTCTGCCCCAACCCTATGCGTGCATCCATGCACTCTCTCGCTCTCATAATAAATAAATAAACATATTTTAAAAAGTGAGCTAATTATAATAAATCAGCATTTTATATATATATAGTACAAGTCATATATATATATATATATACATATATATATATAGTACAAGTCATATATATATATATATATATATATATATGTATGACTATATATATGACTTGTACAATCAATCATGTCATGTATGCTAACAGTTCTGCTCAGGGGAAGAGTAGGCCATGCCCACTTACTTCCTTGTCATGTCTCAGTCAAGTCACAAGGCCAAATCTTATGTCAACGGGGCAGAAAGCCCAATCATGGCACTGGGAGGATGTCTGCACTGAAGAGGAGAAGATATGTTGACAAATGCTACAATTTTCCCCCAATGATTTCCTTTTTGGCCAACTAATCCACACTTAACTAGCTAACTTTCTTTCTTGAGAAATTTCAACTGGAACAAAGTCAAAAAAAAATGGTTTTTAAGAATTCCCTTAAATTCCCCCAGGACATTATAGGAAATTGATTCCAAATAAAACTGCTTGCAAATCTACTCAGTAAGATTTTTCTTGTAGCAAGATTTACAATGCCCAATTAATGTCTCTCATCTATCTCCCAAAGCTGAGTCACTAATAATACTGAATTGCAACTTTGAAACTATTTTAGAATCTACCTTTATTCTGACCCTGGAGTGTTATTTGTAAAACCACTCTAGGAAAAAATGTTAAGTTTATTTATTTATTTTTGGAAGAGAGAGAGAGAACACGAGTAGGGGAAGGGCAGAGAGAGAAAGGGAGAGAGAGAATCCCAAGCAGGCTCCGAACTGTCAGTCTAGAGCCCAGTGCAGGGCTTGAACCTGAGACCAGTGAGATCATGACCTGAGCCAAAATCAAGAGTGGGATACTTAGCCAGCTGAGCCACCCAGGCATGCCAGAAATTTTTATTTTTCTCACTAAACAATTCCTCTCCCCAAGGAAAGTTTCAAACAGCACATATGCATATGTTTATCTATTTCAATGCAAATGGTTCAGATTAGACTATTTACAATGGAAATTCTTTTAAATCATGTGCCATTTAAAAAAGCAAGTTTCATATGTCTTATAAATGAGTAAGATTAACTTTTCTGTGCAGTGAATCCAACTAAGATTACTTTGCATTGTCATTACGAGAAAGATTGTTCTTTGAAATTGTGTATGTGAGAAGGTGTTTGTCAGTGTGGGGGCTGAGAGGCATTAAAGTTTATGAAGACCTACTGTGTGTCATGTATCCTGTTAAGCTCTTTTTGCACACTATCTCATGTTTCCCACAGTTACTGGAGCTTTATTCCTTTTACATTGATAACACCGAGAGTGGATCACCTCTAATGGCCCCAACAGTCCTACAAAATAGCTACCTAAATCTTTTCCCAGACTGCACAGCTATTAACCCCCATCTATGTGCTCTCTGACAAATCACTCACTCCTTCTTTCAACCACTCTGTATTAATATTTGGAAACTTCAGAGTATCATATTGGTGCCAACAAATAATAATCCAAACAGACCGGAATAAACCATGCATACTAACTGCCACTTCTGTTTTACTTCCTTGTTTTATATATATTTCTCTTTGGACAATGAAAGAAACTTGTAAGTAAACTATTGTAGAAGTGACTCATCACCTGGTGCACAGTGAGCTACACATAACTTTGTGTAGCATCATTTGTCTATAAGACTTCTTCAGTAACCATTGTGAAAGCTTAGAAAATGAAGGTGACAATAATGACAGTGGTAAAAAACAATGCAGGTGTGTGTGTGGTGTGTGTGTGTGTGTGTGTGTGTGTGTGTGTGTGTGTGTGTTATGTGGGCACAGCCTCACAAATGGATTTAAGATAAAGATCTTGAATGGACAGATAGGACGACCACTGATAACCAGCTAGCATAGTAACACAGGCTATCACATGCATACCAGCTGCTTGGATTACTCACTTTAATTTAAAGCAGAGATACTGGGGCGCCTGGGTGACTCAGTCAGTAGCTAAGCCTCAGATTCTTGGTTTCGGCTCAGGTCATGATCTAACAGTTTGTGAGATCAAACCCCATGTCAGGCTCTGCGCTGACAGCATAGATCCTGCTTGGGATCCTCTCCCTCCCTCTCTCCCTGTCTCTGCTGCTCTCCTGCTTGGGTTCGCTCTCAAAATAAATAAATAAACATTAAGAAAAAAACAGAGATAGTATGGAAGGGTTGATGGGAGTTAAAACAGCCCAGAAATTCATTTACTGACACCTGAATTATCAGGGTTTCAAAAAGAAAAGAATACCCCATGGACACTTGCTTCTAATTTCATGACTTAGGCTGTATTCCTTAATAAATAATTTATTAGAAACTCACCTATAACATGTTTCCAAATGACTTCAGGAAGGAGGAGGAAAAGGACAAAGAAGAGGAGGATGAGGAGGAGGAAAGAGAACTGATAGTAACTGTTATCTGTATGCAACAGTCCAAGCTGTCATTGGCTCATGACTAGTTTGGGTCATTCATTCTGATCTATAGCAATGCATGTGCCATCATATGTCTATCTCTATGCCAACTCGTTACACATACTGATGCTCTTCTGTTTCATTATTTCAAGAATGGCACAGCACCTATGGCTATGGTCCCAGTCTTCCCATTCAATCTTAGAATAACATAAAAATTCAGGGACCAGGGATCAAAACAGACCTTGAATTTATTTTTCCAATTGGAGGACACAGAACTTAGATGTCTCTATGGCACTTCAAAACATTCTGGGGTGCCTGGGTGCTCAGTAGGTTAAAGGTCTGACTTCGGCTCAGGTCATGATCTCACAGTTCGTGAGTTCAAGCCCTGCATCGGGCTCTGTGCTGACAGCTCAGAGCCTGGAGCCTGCTTCAGATTCTGTGTCTCCCTTTCTCTCTGTCTCTCTCCCACTCACTCTCTCTCTCTCTTTTTCAAAAATAAAAAAAAAAAATAAACATTAAACAAAACATTCTGATGTTACACATACACTTATATATGTAAAAGTACTTAAGTTGGACAAGATGGCTGTTTTTTCATCAGAAGAGTTCGATTTTGTAAATGAGTCTTTCAACTTTAATTCGTGCAATTATTGTTGCCATTGTGGGACATTCCTACGATCTCATGGCTATGCCCAGTGCTTCTGAAATGTTTGCATCCCAGAAAGGTACAGGTGATCCTAGCTGAGTTAGTACATCACCCTAAATTGTACTGTTTCTTGACATTTCTGTACCCTGAAACACTCACGTTTTAAACAATCCTATTTAGGGCCAGAAGTATAGAAAATACATGTAGACATATATTTATTGCTAGAAAGTGGAAAAGTGACAATAAAGTATCCCCCAGACTGAGAAGGCATTTCAAGATAGAAAAACAAATCAAGCCACTCCATACTATTTACAGAGTTTTATCCAAGGTAACTTACTGACAGGGGAAATGAGGCAGACCACAATCCAGGCCCTACACAGTTATTCTCCACAAAGTCTGAAACTTAACCCCACAGCTTTCATACAGCCAGGAGCATTGTGATGAGGTCAAGGGTAGTTGTCTTAGGTGGTACAATCTGTGCACCGGGGGAAGATCAGAAGAAGACTTCCCACATTCTGGTCAGGGCATACATTAACCTCCAAGGGCCTGCAACATGTAGCCCAAAGGGATGTCATTGCATGGGCAGGAATCAAAGACGGCGGAGGGCCAAAGATGGAGTCAGTACTATCAGCAGTCCCACAGTTATACAATGTTTATGTAAGATTCTTTGATTTTTTAACCTGTAAGCACCAATAAAACATATAGTTTCCTTTTGGAAAAGGCAATAAAATGTCAGGAAATATAAGGCTTCTTTTTGCTTTTAGATATATTATTTTAATTAATAATAACCAGTTACCATTTGTTTTCAGTCTCTGAATGCCAGGCATAGTGGTAAGTGCTTTTAAAAAATGACCTAAAATGTGGTGCCATGTTAGTAATAAGACGACAGAATGGTCAATGTAAGTTTGTGGGGTTAATCTGGTGTAAGTCTCGGGTGGTGGTGAGGTTGAGAGAAGTCAGTCCAAACACAATCCAAATCCCTACCAGTTCAGCCTGGAGTTTGGCGCCACCTGCAGGTGGCTATTAGTTCCAGCTGTTGAATATTCAGGGCATTTGCAGTCAATCTAACAATGGCTCCGTGAGTTGATGCCCATTTTATTAGTCTTCCTCCGGGATATTAGGACGCACCCACTGTTCCTTTCCCAACTATCTCAGAATGTAAGAGTTTTAGCCTGTCCGTTTTGGAGAAAAGAACTGAAAGCAAACTTGATCCAATCTTCAGCATGTGGTAGGCATGGCAGCTTGGGGTATGCTATCACAAAGTTTTAATGTATTTACATTTTGAGGAGTGAGCAATTTTTCTAAATTCTTTGTGGCTATTAAGAGATGGATCTTCATCGGGAACTCAGGCTGTAGATCACGTTGGTAAGGTAGAAAATTTGTCCAAGCACACATAGCTATTAATGCCAAAGTCTAGATTAAACCAAAGTTGATGGATCTCTCAAGTCTACACTAAACTATCCGGGAGGCAAGATGAGGAAGAAATCAAGAGGTAAGGTACATTTAAAAGTTAGTAATTCATGTGCCCTATTTCATTTGGGAAATTCTTGGTGAAGAAAAAGTGACTATCATTTGTAGAAGGCTTACTGTGGTGTAAGGCCCGTTATGAAAATTTGCAGAAGTAAAACATCCAAAGTCTGTAATCTAGTATAATACTTCATTTAGGAAATTGAAAACACATCGTAAGCTCCCACAAAATGGACGTTTCTTGGGCGCCTGGGTGGCGCAGTCGGTTAAGCGTCCGACTTCAGCCAGGTCACGATCTCGCGGTCCGGGAGTTCGAGCCCCGCGTCAGGCTCTGGGCTGATGGCTCAGAGCCTGGAGCCTGTTTCCGATTCTGTGTCTCCCTCTCTCTCTGCCCCTCCCCCGTTCATGCTGTGTCTCTCTCTGTCCCAAAAATAAATAAACGTTGAAAAAAAAAATTAAAAAAAAAAAAAAATGGACGTTTCTTTCCTTCTCTCCTGTCAACTCAAAATTTTTAAATGATTTTACTTAAGCAATAATTTTAATGAGTTTTATCTCAGCAGTCCTCCTCTTACAGCTGAATAATCTGGTCTGCAAGGAATTAAATAATCCTGCCAATTCACCGTTAGTGTGTTCCAGAGCAAGGGATGAATGTAAATTCGTCCAGCTCTGAAGCCCATGGCCTTCCCTGAACGCAATCCTGCTTCCTCCCCTCACGCTGCTAATTCAGAAACTAACTACAGGATATTGCCTTTACTTAAATCTTTAATATCCCCCTTTTGAAAAGCAGGCAAGAAAATGGTAAGATGGCAATTGCTATTCAGCAAAGGTAAAAGAAAGAAAAACTCTCAGGTTCAATCGCTCATATGAGAACACATCAGCATCCTTTCTGCCAATGAAATGTTGCCAAGGCAGCCTCATTTTCTTTTCTATTACAACAAGAACGATTGAGGCACAAGAGGATAGATGTCTGTGTATTGGGCTTTCAGGGCCGATAATCAACTGGTATGTCTAGAAGGAGTGTTCTTCAAGGGCCACAGGTACAAATATTATGTAGTGAAGCATCAAGAGGATATACCAGAAGTACCCCAAAAGAAGAGCACAAATAAAACAGGATTTGAAAGCTTGTCTTTCCTTATTTAGTATTTAGTGTTATTATATTAATCAGAGATTAAAAACCACATTAAGCAAATGAAACCAAAATCCTCTATAAACAACCAACCTCTACAGAATGACCCTGATAAATCTTGAGACTCTTGAGACCACAGTGGCTTCCTGCAGCTAATTCCACCCTAAGTGGTTAGAATCACCTTAAAAACAATGTCCCCAAATGCTCTCCCTGAGAAGGAAAACAAACACATTTTAAAATCTTTCCCAGGAAGTTTTATAGAAAAGAGAAAACGTGTGTGTTTCTATCAATGAAGATTGACTTTTGTATATTAAAATTCTCATATGGCTTCTGTAACAAATACCCTCAACTCTGATCTTCATGCATTCATACGTGTTCATTCTTGGCTAGAGTCCCTCAACATTTAATAAGCATCTGTTTTGTTCTAGGCATCATCCTGAACATAGGGAAATACAGCACTGAAGAAACACGGTTCTATGATTTGCAATTGATCACAAGTTATTAGGGAAGATAGACAAGAAAACTAACAAGTTTGAAACAGGTAAGCACTATCAAGGCTTATGGATATGATGCTATAAAAGCCCAGCGAAGAGGTATTTAAATCAAACATAGGTGTGTGTGTGTGTGTGTGTGTGTGTGTGTGTGTGTGTCTAAGGAAGATTATCAAGGAATTAAATATTGAAGAGGAATAGTAGAGAACCATATGTGTTATTGTTGGGGGTTGTGGGATTCATTTCAAACAAAGACAATAGCTGGTCCAAAGGCAGGAAAAAATGTGATGTTTGGAAAGCCACAAATAACTTGTACTGCTCCATCTGCCAAAAGGGTATTCAGATTTACATCTCTAGTTAAATAAAATCATACATTTCATTAATTTTACAGCCCTGCTCCTGTCTTTGGATTTTTTCATAGCTTGGTTCAGTTTTGTTTGTTTCTCTTTTGAGATAAAAGCTGATTGACCTTTGAGAAAGAGAAAGGGATATTTATATGCATTGGCAATCGACCTGTCTCAAAGTCAAAACTGCACAGAGGTTATCTTACAGAGCTTCACAAATTTAGTTAGCGCATTGTTTACTGTAGTAACATTTCTACTTTGCCTGAAGCATTTTCACATTGCCTGACCTTTCTATAACACTTTAATATTCATATTTGGCTGCTGAACTATCACAGTTCTGTAGAGTTTTAAAGCTGCTAATCTGATCATTCCTCTCTATTCTCACCTTCTTCATTTAGCCACTCCACTGACAGCAAAAGAAGAAACAGATTTAATTTGAATTTTGTATAATTCAAGACTGATGACCCAACAGAATATTCAGGGCATGCCTTCCTTTCAACATGAATATCGTGAGTAAAGAAATTCAAATGAATACAGTAATTCATAGTATGGACTCAATTACATCCATCAACAATCGTTGCTTACTTTCAACCTTATGCAGGCAATGCACTAGTTGCTGAGGCCAATAAATTCATGTCCATCTGATTAAAAATATAAAGCATAGAGAGGGGTGCCTGGGTGGCTCAGTCGGTTAAGCGGCTGATGTAGGCTCAGGTCATGATTTCACGGTTTGTGAGTTCAAGCCCCGCGTCGGGCTCTGTGCTTGTAGCTCAGAGCCTAGAGCCTGCTTTGAATTCTGTCTCCCTCTCTCTGCCCCTGCCCTGCTCGCACTCTGTCTCTGTCTCTCAAAAAGTGAATAAACATTTAAAAATGTTTAAAAATATAAAACATATAAATTAATTCGTTATTCTATTCATTCACCCAACAAACATTTCCAGAGTGCATACCCTGTGTTACACAGTAGCAATACAACAGTGAACAGGACACAGACATTACCTTCAAGGAGCTTGCACGTGTTTGTATGGGGGATGCTGACAAGTAAAAAGAAAATTGCAATACACTATGACAATTCTTAGTATTAAAAGTAAGCACAGGGTCACCAAAAACAATCTTGGAAGCTCAAGAAAAGCCTTCTAAAGAATGTGACCTCTTAGCTGATATCTGAGGAATGAAGTGGCTTCCTAGTCTACGAAGGAAGAAAATAGTGTTTCCACGTTAGTTGTATCCCCTAAAATTAATTTTTGAAGCTTTAATCTCCAAATAATGAGTGTATTAGGAAATAGGGCATTTACAGAGACAATTACATTTAAAGGGGGCCATTTAGAGTAGGCCCTAATCCAACATGACTGGTATCCTTTTAAGAAAAGAAAACACAGAGACAGTACCAGCACATTCACTGAGGAAAGGCCGTGTGAGGACACAGAGGGCAGCCATCTGCAAACCAAGGGGAGAGGCATCAGGAGAAACCATGGCTGCCTACACCATAATCTTGGACATCCAGCTTATCGAACTGTGGGAATATGAAATTCTGCACTTTAAACCACACAGTCTGTGGTTCTTTGTTATGGCAGGCCTAATCAAATATTACACAAGCATTGCGAACAGCATGTTCAAAGACCCAGAGATAAGTTAGAACTTAGCATGGTGCAGGGCCTGAAAATAGGGATTATAGCTACATGTGTTATGAACTCCTAAACAGTGTGAGTGTGTGTGTGTGTGTGTGTGTAAAATCATGAGGCCCGATCAACAAAGAATTGTGCTTGGAGGATTAGAGATGGAATCAGTCGGACAAAGAGAATGATGGCAAACCTGGGCTCCCAGCGGCCACTGGAGCAGAAGTAAGAGAATATCGGCACTGGAATCAACGTTGCAAATGACCAGGAGCTAGGAAGCAGAGAAGTGACCAAACAGGAAACCAAGGGGTGCCATGAAGTGGAGATGGAAAATACATTTCCTGCTATGGATGGGTTCTCAGGACAATGCTGACAGCCCTGTGGACCAAGATATAGCAGGAAGATAAAAAACCAAAACCCAATTATTTGAGGGCCTGGAGCTCCATGAAAGTGCCCAGGAAATGGCAGTGTTTCAGGTCTTCCAGTGATCCCTCCCCTGATTCTCTGTAACCTCTTCACAGAGGTCCCCCAGGGCCCAGTTATTGCTTCTCTTGCCTTCACTTTCCATACTCATTCCCTCGAGATCATCACATATCACCCACGTACCCATGACTCCCAAGTATATAACTCAGGCCTAGACATTTCTGTATAACTCCAGACCTACCTATCCAACTGCATGTCTGATATTTCCACCTAGATGTCTAATAGGCATCTTTTATTTAGCACACCCTTAGCCTCATGTGGGATGTCCACCCCATCCCCCAAATCCTGCTGCAAGCCCAGTCACCCTCACTACCCTTGATATCACTTTGTTACTTACAGAAGTTCAAACCAGAAGCCTCACGTTGTCCTTGAGTTTTACCTTTCTCTCACACCCCAAATCTAGACTATCAGGAAATTCTGGGGGTCTCTACCTTTAAAACATATCTGTTTTATGAGATAAGAACCCCCCATATCTCAGTAGTTCCACTCCTTTCCCCAAACTGAACCCACAGAATCCCTCATTGGATTATTGCAGCTTCTTCCTCACTGGCCTTCCTGGTTTTATCCTTGCCGTCCCTGTGTTTACCAGAATCACCTTTTTGAAAGTTAAATCAAGTTTCTAAACCCTAGCACTATTGACACATGGAACGAGTTGCTACTTTGTTGTGGGGGGGGGGGTGTTGAGGCACGGGGTGGGGGGGATGTCCTGTCTACTCTAGGATATTAATTTAGCAGCATCCCTGGCCTCTACCCACTAGGTGCCAGTAGCATCTCTCTTCACCTTTGTGACAATAAAAAATGTCTCCAGATATTACCAAATGTCCCCTTGTGGGCAAAATTGTTCTTGGTTGTGAACTACTGAGATAAATCAAATCGTAAGATTAAAAAAAAAATCAGGATAAAAGCTGTAGTCCTCATAAGGGATTATACAGCCCTCCATTGTCTGCTGCACCCCATCCCTTTTATCTTTCTTGACTCATCTCTCACTTTTGCTCCAAACCTACTGGGCCTCTTACTGTTCTGTTCCATGAAATCCAGGCCTGCTCCTGCCCCAGGGTCTTTGCCAAGTACAGCTCACCTCTGACCTCTTTCAAGTCTTGGCTTAATTACAAATGAGGCCTACCTGATCACCCAATATGAAATCACAATCTAGTAGGATGGCCGTTACGGCGCTGACATCTACTGTTCTCTCCTAATTTTGCTCTCATGTATCGCTTTCTAACATATATAATTTAGTAATTCAATCATTAGTTATTTACAGAAGATCCACTTTCTAGTAGACGCTGGTTTATGCTTCTGAGGTTTAAGAGTAAATAAAACATAGATCCCAGATTCTAGCTGGGGGAAACAGATGTTAAACAAATCAACAAATAAAAGAAGTAGTATGTCAGAAGGTGCTAAATGCTTTTGAGAGCCAGAAGGCAGGCAAGGGGATGACAGTTTTAGAATTGCAGCGGTAGGGCATTGCAATTTTAAGTAAGATAGTGAGTGAGGCCTCACTGAGGCTGTGAGATTTGAAAGATCACCAGACTTTATTTTTCTAAGATATTGTCTGTCCTTCTCCATGAGCTTCATGAGGTCAAGAATTTTTTTTTTCTGATTTTGATTCCCAAGACCACTCTGCCAACTTGAAGAGAGACTGACATCTGGTAGGTGCTCAATAGATAGTTCTTGAACTTTTCTTGGCTCAGAGAAAATTATTTGTGTTATGAAGTCTTTACAGTTTTGTTTTAATGGTGTAGAGGGGAAAAAGGTTCAACTTGCAAACATGTCATTCATTTCTTGCATGAGTTTGTTATGGCCGTAACACAGATGGTTGGCCTTGGATGAACCTTAATGTCTGCATGGAAAGAGAACAGCAACATAAAATAATGTGGTAACTATTTTACAAACGGTGCACGCAGCGTTTTCAAGGCACAGAGATGACAGAATCCAGTTCAGGTGGTGGGAGAAAATATCTAAAATGTGCCTTGAAGGAAAGGTAGGCTCCAGTAGGGTAAAAAAAAGTCAGGCAGGAGACCATTCCAAAGATAAAGAGCATAGTGAACCAGATGTTACCAGAGCTCTGCTCTGAAATTGTGTCCATGACATTAACCAACCTCTTGCCTCTTTAGCTTATGACTTGTATGACTACAGTGACCGTGGGTATGGATGTTATTACTAAGGGGACTATATTTTAATAATTGTTCACAGGACAGTGAGAATGATTTTAGACTGTTATAGGCAAACCTTATTTATGTAATTATAAACCTTGCCTTGTACCCCCTCCCATCATTGTTTCTTCTTTGATATGTTCTCCATTGTGTATGTGCCCTTGTGTTGGTTTCTAGCTCAGGGGCAAAGAGGTGAACCTCTGCCTCTGCCCAGTCCTCACTCCCCATCATTCCAGTGATGGGGGACAGAGCCAGCACTCCTGTGTTAGTTGTTAGCTCAAAAGAATGGCAAGGTGACATATTTTGGGGTGGTATATTCTGACCCCCTTTGTAAGAATCAGTGGGAATAGATGAATTATTTTCTGAACAATAGTGAGAGTCCAATGCAGTAGATCTAGTTCCCACAAGGAGGCATAGGAGCAAGAGGAAAGAATGTGGGGTTTGAGCCAAACTAAGTACTGACATGTGAGCAAAGCTTTGTTAGGATTAAATTAAAAAGTGAATCTACAGGAGCCTTAGCCCATGACTCCTAGCAGACCAGCACTTACTCCAGTTCCTGTGGCAGCAGGAGGGAAGACCAGGTGCCAGGGATTCCAGGGTGGATTCCAAGCAGAACTTTCCAGATAGTACAAGCCTACCTTTCCTACTCTTTCAGGAAAGGCTCCCACTGTCTCCCAAATGCATTGCTCTCTCTCTCTCTCTCTCTTTTTTTTGGGGGGGGGGCGGAGGGGGCGTTGTTTTCGCTGCCTTTTGGGCTTGAAACATCCTCACCAATTTCTTATAACATAAATTTCTTTTTTTTAAGTTTATTTACTAGTTATTTTGAGAGAGCAAGAGAGAGGGTGAGTGGGGGAGGGGCAGAGAGAGAATCCCAATCAGGCCCTGCACCATCAGCACAGAGTCTGATGCAGGGCCCAAACTCACAAACCCTGAGATCATGACCTGAGCCAAAGTCAGACTCTCAACCACCTGACCAACCCAGGCGCCCTCATAACATAAATTTCAAGATGAAGTCAAAATGTCACTTCCTCAGTTAAGGCCTTTTTAACTTGCCCCAGTGAGTTTACCCATAACATTTGTACACTCTCTATTATGACATCAGCACCCAATTAATAGAGTATGGGTATGATCTTGGACCTCGCATATACCTCCACGAAATGCCTCATTATTTCTAGGAACTCCCCCCTCTTCCTTTCTCTCCCTGTCACCCTCCCGTGCCCATCCTCTCGCCTAAAGGACACTTTTATCACACTTTTCAATTGCACTTTTTTCATTGCACCTTTATGGCTTTGATCCAAAGTATTAAAAACATAGGCAATACTGATTTGTTTGACTTCCCTTGTCCAACGTTTGCCTTCTGACGTCCCTCCATCACTCCATCTTCTCCCCCAACATTTCTCAAACACAAAGTTCTGGCACCACTCCACATAACTCCGTCAGCCAGCCCCAGCTCTTCTCTGTGGTTCTTCATGCTAAAAAGGCAAACACAGAATCCTAGCTGGACGGTGGCAACAACAGACACCTAGGAGGCAGATGGTTTCCAAAGGGAAGGGAAATTAAGGAGCAGAAACATTTTATTTTCTAACTTCCAAGATAAAGCTAAAAACCTGTGGAAGTCAAGCAAATGAGATAAAATTGTGCCTGACTAAAGCCTCCCCAAACGGCTTTTGAAGAGATTCAGTGTATTTGGGTAAAAGCTTGTAGGGTTTAACAGCCTTTCAGAGCGTGGGCCTGGCGAAGCTGATGCCATCGGTGTGTGATTAGGTAAGCTGCTTTGAAGTACACACCGTCCGTTAGAGCGAACCGAATGCCCCCACTGGTTTAATGAGTCATTTTCTTCAAATGATGTTTGTATTTGTTTCGCCTCCATTGCAGATTTTTGCCAATAAACTGTCTCAGGCCATAACAGAGGTTCGTATTGTGTGATTTTTAGGAATCATCACTCACGTGATGTGAGCTTGTTCAAATTCTACTTCTTATGTGGGTATGGAGTTTACATGCAAGAATTTTAGTGCATGGAAAGTCTTGGTGGTGGAGTCACAGTAACTTTTTGTAAATAACCCGAAATCAAATTCTCTGGAGTTTCTTTTACCTGTCTTCCAAAGGAGAAGTGATTTCAGTGCCGTTAATGATGGTAATAATGTCACATGGAATAATCCTTGATGAAAAACACTCAAATATTTATAGAGGCATATTTGCAACATTTGCCGTGCTAAATTATGACTAGGCCAACAGATTTGTGGTTTTAAAGTTTACAGGGCTTTGTGTTAAAATTTCCAATACATCTACTTGCAAATAGTGTACTATAACTTTGCTGTGACCCTCTTTTGCTCATTAAATTCTAAGTACTCTGAGGACTAAGGGAGTATCTATCTGAAGTTCCTCTCCTGTGGAGTACAATACTGTGTGTAGAACTTTAGCTGAAAAGACTTCATTATTGAAAAACCAGTAAATGATTGTTGCACAGGTTGATAAGACCTATACTGATAAGTACACATAATGGAAGGAATGTAGGAAAAGGCATGACTGGATGGAGGAGAAAGGGTGAGAATGGACAGGGAACAAATAAATAATTTTCACCAGAATATTTGAGGGGAGAACTGGATCTTCCAAGATATAAAGAATAAAGAAGAGTTGTCTTGGATACCTGAATGGCACCAACAGGGCTTGGTGGTGTAAAAAGATTTGGTAAGTTGAGGATTCAAAATTAATGGGCAAACAGAAGGGAAGTAGGCATGAGTAGAGACATCATACATTTGGGCCAAGTCGTGTGACCTCTCTGAATAAGCCAAGGAGTTTGTTGTTTTTCTGCAGATAAGAAAAGTCCGGAGAAGAATTCTAATCAGCAGAAAGTTCATAGTATCTGATTTGCCTTAAATAGTAATGATATCCCAATGTATACCAAATCCCGTGATGGATAAAAGGTTTATTTTAATCACAGAATAGGAAGTAAGGCCCAAAATCACTGGGCTTTTATTTCTGCAGTCTTTTCTTGCGTATCTTCCAAAAGATAGATAGTATTGTTCTTTTTAATTCATCAAAGATTCGTAAAAGATGCATTTACTTATGAATCAGCCATCGTGTGCTGGATTCAGGTGAGGAAAGGCAATTAATAATTGAACTGACAAAACAAAACCAAACCACACTGAGATATTATATGCTGGAGGCTAATTTAATGTTATATGTCAATTATATCTCATTTTAAAAATGCCAAAAATAATATGGAGATACTTTATTGAGGATAACAGCAACTAAGCAGAGTAAAGCATATAGATATATAAAGTCTGTGATTTAGAGACACATGTTATAAAGCAAAATATATCCCTCATGGACATAAAAAAACATAGCCAGAGGTTAGGTGCTCCTTAGTGGCATTTGAGAATTTATCTAACAGTGGTTCTCACTCTCTTTTCTTTCTTTCCTCCATCCTCTCTTCCTTCCTTCCTTCCTCCCTTCCTTCCTTCTTTCCTCCCTCCCTCCCTTTCTCCCTCCCTCCCTTCCTTTCTGCCTTTCTCCTTCTTCTTTCCTTCCCTCCCTCCCTCCTTTCCTTCCTTCCTTCCTTCCTTCCTTCCTTCCTTCCTTCCTTGGTTCCTTTATATTTTTGGCAGTTGGATATCAGATCAAATGCTGTCCAGTAATATCACAAATGCTATCACCAAATAGGAAATCTAGATTGGTCCTTAAAAAATTGTCCAGTTGTGACATTTGGTGGTGGGGAGCACAACCTTGCCAAAGCCCATCTATTTGCCTCATTCAGCCCCCTATAGCCCAGATATACAAATGATGGAACCCAGACGTTCAATGGGAAGAAGACAGGTGGTCAGTCCTACAGTACTGAGATTCCATTTGCATGTTTTTTATATCATGTTTTTATTATGTACAATCTTACCATGATTCATTAGCCTGGATTTTGCTTCACATAACCCACATAGACCCTTGATGTTTGTAACTCCCTTGGCTTTCAGTTTTATAGTACTCTGAAAGTCAATTCTGAAGCGATGTCATGTTGTTAGTCAGTGTATTTCTTCCCAGGGATGTTAGCACAGCTGAGATAGTCTAATGTCCAGGGGCAATGTTAGCAGTTCTCACTGCCCGTGTTGTTCAGTGCAGGAGTTGCCATGAGCCCACTTCATGAGCTTCTCACTCCAATCTATTATTGCAGTAATTGTTTAGAGTCATTGCTAAAGACACTGTATTGTAAGAACCTGAACATATTGGACAAAAGCTTCTATCTCAACACAAGTATTGAAGAGAGTTTGTCCACAGGTTCAAATCGATTTTACTCAGAGACTTAAAGAGAAAGGGTAGGGTAAATTGAAAAGAGGAAAGCACTTACAAGCAGACTAATGTATAATTTGTCTATGTTCATTACCATCCTCACCACCAGCATCAGCATCATCATCAATATTAACATATTTAACTATATTAGTACTCAGATACAAATTAAAACAAAAATAAGATCCCATTCAGCAAAAGTTTAGAGAATAATATTGCTCAGTATTCTATGAATTCAGAAAATATGTACTTCTGCCATACAGGAGAAAGGGTAAAATTGGAAATCCTATAGAAAAAAACAAAAAGATAGCAAGGGTGTAATAAGAACGGTAAAATGTTCATATCCTTTGAGCCAATGATGTTATTTGTAGGAGATCTCAAAAAACAGTTATATTGTAATACGGAATTGTTACATATATAAAAGGATCATCTAGTATCACTGATATTATGGGGGGAAATAACATAATCCAAATGCTTAACAGTAAAGGATTGATTAAATAAATTATAAACCTAAAAGACAAATATTAACATGATAAAATTCCTGTGATTATAACGTATATAAAAAGATATAGCATGCTACATACATTTAAAATGTGTCTATGTGTGCAAAAGTGTTGATCTGGAAAGTAATGCCCCACAATATTAACAGTGGCTGTCTTTTGGATAGTAGGATTATGGGTGATTTTTTCCCCCTCCTTTAATCATTCCAGATGGCCCAAATTCTACAGTGACCGTGAACTGCTTCATTTGGGAAACAAGAAAAGATAATGAAAAATTTTAAAAGACTCTTAAAAGATATTTGTATAGGTATCTGAACCAATTCCTAGCTGACTGCTGTCTAAATAGTAACGCCTGGCTTGGTCAACACAAAAGAATGGGCTCACTCAAGAGTAATTCTGTAACAAGGCTTATAGGAGTCTGCACTTTACATCTGTTTCTCACATAAACTGGGGGGTATTGAAAGGCAAGTATCTACTCACACAGGGATGGTAGACAATCCTTAAAGCCTTTTGTAAGCTTTCAGGCTTCAGGAATCTCGCTCCTCCGGCACTCTGAGAATCCTGAAGCTTGTGATGTGGGGGCTGAGGGTGGGTAATTTTTAAAGCTCTTCAGATATTTTGAATGTGCAGCCCGAGTTGTTAATTTTGGATATAGACAAGGCTGCTCAAAGTGCAGTGCTGGCCCTAAATGGTTTCTTGCAGTCCACAGCAAGGTTCATTCATAAATTAAGAATGAAATGAGTTCTGAAATTGAGAATAAGCATTTAGAAATGTTTATAGCAATATGACATCGCTGTGACAGTCAAGTGAGTGATTAGGGAATACTGCACATTAAACAAGGTATAGACCAGTCTGGGTGCTTTTGGGGTCACTTGATGAATCACGTGACCTGCATATCTGTTATGTGCAAATGCCACTATCGGTTCCTGATGAAGTGAAAAAATGACAAAAACTAAAAACTGGTCCATCAGGATGCAAAGTTTAATGTGCCTAACTTCCCAGCTACATTCTAAGTCATTGAATATACCCACAGAATATACACCTACAGCAGGCACTCCAAATGTTTCTTAAGTTGTAATGAATGATGGTTTAATGTTGCTTCCATTTAAGAAATTAATTGAATTTTAACTGAGGCCATTAGTGTCATGATGTCTGTACAATGAAATACTTTACTTGGGATAGTGGAGGTTTCTAATACTGTGGTTAGACTGGCTTGAGATATATTTTGCAGCAGAGCAAGCTTTTTAGCGCTCTTTAAATGATCCTATGTCTCTTCTTTTACCCAGTTGACCTACTTGTAACAGCTCTTACTGGCCCAGATCTACTCTCTCTCTTGCAATGAGAAACTGTGTCAATTACATTGGTGGCACCCTTAAGACTATGGCTCACTTGCCTCAACCTTGTGGAGATTATACATAGACCTACACGTAGCTCTGCCTAACCAAAACTCTCCTCTCTCTCACTTTTTGGGCATTTGAGGATGAAAGATATTTACCAAACACTAAAAACTAAGTGGCACATTTTGCAGAAAAAAAATGTCTTCTGTTCCAACCTGAGAAGCTTGTGCAGAGCTAAGATAACACTGTCATAGAAATCCAAGACTGGGCCTTCATGAACTGCTTTTTGGAGTTTACCAAAGCTAAAATTGTCCTCAATTATCAACTTAGGTCAGACACAACAATTGGCTCCATAGTTATAACTTGATGGATGTGGACAATGGTAGTTGTCTTTGTCAGCAAAGACAACAAAGATTAGTTTTATGAAATAGTTGGAAAGAGCTAAAGCAAGGAGCAACTTGTTATAATTAAATTTTCTTGAAATACTGTTAACAGATAAACAAGTGAAAGGTGTTTCACGTGGTTGAATGCTGTTAGCAAAGACAGAGAGGTAGGGAAGGTGAATGGTTTAGTTAAGAAATTCTGGATAAAGTCTGGCTGAAACAGGGCTTTTAGGTTCCTTGAGAAATGTTGTGAGATAACTTAAAAAAATAGGCTCTTCTAAAATGTGAAAGAAAAAAATATTCTAACACTTGTTAAAATGGTAAAGAAGACTTTATGGAAGACTGTTTCAATAGGTATTAAGACTATTGCAGTAAGGGAGACAGATCGAACTCAACTCCAAATACGACAAGAACAAATGGGGATTTACAGCCAAGGAACAGAGTGAGGGGGTCATTGGATAGAAAATTACTAAGAGAAGACATCAGGGGTAGGGACTACTTCTTGCTAGACCAACCTAACAGGATTCTTGCTGAAGACAAGCCACGGGGATCACAAATCAAATGTAGAGGATGAGGAATTTAATCACATATCTAGAATGATCAGATATCAAGGAATGGGGGAGGGGGGCATTCTCACTAAAATGACTTTGCAGGACTTTTTCCTAACACTGGGCTAGGCAAGTGGAGAAGAAGGCCCAAGACAGCACCTACTCAAAATGAGGACTCCAAGGGACTGTCTAAGGTTTGGTCAAGGTGATACCCTTCATAAGAGACCCATGAAATATGCAAATATGTGTCTATGTATATATTTAAATAAACTCTTTAAAATAGACATGGTTTTTATAGAAAATGTAGGAAATGTAGGACACTTAGGAAAGAAATATCCATTATCTCCCCACCCAAAGACAACATTTTTTTCACACTCATTGTATTTCTTTCTAGTATTTTATTTATTTATTTATTTTTAATATTTATTTCTGAGAGAGAGAGAGCAGGGGAGGGATAGAGAGAGAGGAAGTCACTGAATCCAATTCAGGCTCCAAGCTGTCAGCACAGACCCTGACTTAAGGCTCGATGTCAGGGAACCACGACATCATGACCTGAGCCGAAACCAAGAGTCATACACTTAAATGACTGAGCCACCCAGGCGCCCCTCCTTCCGGTACTGTAATGTGAGTATAGCTTTAAAAGCATAATGATAATAAACCACTATGAAAAACAGAACATCAGGAAGAGAACTTTTTTTTTAAAGGCCAAAGAATGTGTGCAGGCATTATTTGAGACTCAGTTAAAACTCTCAACTCTTTGTACAAGAATCTTTACACAAATCTTTATACAGGATTCTTCCTCTTCCCCACCCCCCAATGGCATCTTGTAGATGGAATTGTTGATTTGAGGGCAATTGTCTCCTATGAATTTTACCAATGTGTGACAATTACCCAAGTTCCTGGGCTGAGAAGCAGCCCTGCTGTGAAAATTTATAGTGTTCAATAGTCCTCAAAATTTCTCATTTGTTACCCAGGGTGAGATGGAGAGGTAGCCAGTAGGGGTGAGGGGTGGTGGGGAGAGGCTTTGGAGGACAGAAAGGAGAGCAGGAGGATTCTGCACTCCAATTTGAAGCCTGCAAAACGGAAGAGCATGGTTTAGGTTTTTGGCAAGGATGAGTCATCTTTCTGATGTGGTTTTTGCCTGGCAGCTATACTGAGCCTCTTTAATTTGGGATCTATTACAACTGCTTCCTCGGTTGTCATGTGAAGATAATGATACCTGCTCTCCCAATCCGCAGGGATTTTGCCGTGATAACATCATATCATTGATTTTCAAAGAGCTAGAAAAGCTGCAAGTATTATAAACATACATGAGCTATCGTTTGGGTAATTTATAGAGAAGTTGGCAATTTTTTTTTCAGTAAAGTGTCGGATAGTAAACATTTTAGGCTTTGCAATCATTTTCTCTCTTTGTCAGCTGTTCCACTGTGGGAAAACAGCCACAGACCAGGAGGAAACGAATGCGCGTGGCTGCTCCAATATAACTTTATTGATGAATACTGAAATTTGAGTTTCATTTTCACATTTCTTGTACATGGCATTATTTGCTTATCACGTCTTATTTCCTTTGCCATGTTTTGAGCTGCGAGAGGGCAGAGCCCAGCTATGCTCTGGTGCTAGGCAGATGCTGAATAAATATTGAACAACAGATCAAAAGCACTAGTTTTGTTTCAGATGAAGAACCATAGAAAAGAAAGGTAGCATGTAGGAGTCTTGCTTCTTTGTTAACATAAGAAATTCACGCTGAGTCATTAGTGACTGACTTGGGATGCCTGCCTGCCTCCACTTTTTTTTTTTTAACAGAGAAACAATCTCTCTTAAGATCACAGTGATAACCAGTAGGCACTGGAGAACCGGAGTGGCCAGGAGGGATGACTTAGGTCTCCAGGAGAGCAAGCAATCAATTTCAAGAAAAATAGTTTTATTACAGGCACAGAGCTGCTGAGGAATTTCAATTCCCTGGTGCTCCCTGAGGCCGGCCACAGGGTCTCAGGGATGGGAAAGTCCATGTTGGCCTGCACAATGAACCGTTTCCTGGGATGCAAAGTAACAAGGCTCCTCAGGGAATGAAGGAGGGCAGTAAATCCCTTTTTTGGAGGAATCTCGAAATAATCTTCTCTCTAAAGAGCTGGGATACGTGTGACTTACTTGACAGGAAAATGTGAGCAGACAAAGCAGGATGTGAGGGAGCAACAGTGTTTACTTCCTGGACTTCCCATCAGTCAGCAGGCAGGTGGTTTCCCATTAGGCCAATAAATGGCATCTAACCTCTTTACTCCATCCCCTGTCTTGGCGGGAACATAGGAGGCCAAGGGGTAGAACATCAGGCCAGTGGAAACGACTGGAACTTTGACCATCCGAACCTCATTCTTGGAGGAGGCCTTACTGTATTTGCAGTGGAAGGAAGATTCATTTCCTCTGACTCCTCCTCCAATCTGACAAGCAGTCTCTCCTGGATCAAACTTTGGTCAACTTCCTCTGAATGCTCTTCCTAACTAGGCCTCAACTTTTGCACCTCCAGATCTGTCGTGCATTGCCCAGTTTTTGTAAGAGCCCTGCTAGGTTGATGTAGACAGAAAGCTCTGCCCTCCATATCTGATCACCCTCCTTATCTGATTGCGTTTCTCATCCTCCCCTGTCCCCCAAGTCATGTCTTGATCATCCTGGTCTGTCTTCACCAGGTACCTGGCTAGGTCAGTTTAAGAATCCCCTCTTAACCCTAATGTTCCTCTTAGAACATTTTCTTGTTCTGTTCACAACTGAGCCCAATCTCTCTCCCTTACTGTAAATCCCTCTGGCTGTGGTCCCTATACCTATTGCGATAATTTTCAATAAACTCCGCCTTACTATTTTAACAAGGGTCATGAGTAATTTTTTCTTTTCTTTGTTTTTTTTTAATTGTTTACTTATTTATTTTGAGAGACAGAGAAATAGAGAGAGAGAGAGAGAGAGAGAGAGAGAATCCTAAGCAGGCTCCATGCTGTCAGCAGAGCCAACATGGGGCTCGATCCCACCAACACTGAGATCATGACCTGAGCCAAAATGGAGATTTGGGGGCTTAACTGACTGAGCCACCCAGGTGCGCCAAGAGGAATTTTTTCTTTAACAAATCCTCCTGCCAAGGATGTTCATGATTTAGGAACTGCATCTTAAGGATGTCCAGTAAACAATTCACTGTCATTGCAACTCTGTCCGGTGGAGGTGGAGAGGTAAGCAGACTGCTCCCATAGACTGCTGGTCTTTCTTTTGAAGGATATGCTTGATATTCTGGCTGTAGCAAATACCAATCTCTCTTGAAGGGTGGAGGAGGCACACAGGGAATTGAGCCAAATGTCTAAAATTGACCTTCTTGCAAGGTCTACTGAATTTCTTCCTCTTCTCTTCTTCCTCCCCCTTCTTCTTATTCCATAACTATATTGCATTTCCATTCATCATTAATGACCTTCTGGTACATTGATCTTAACAATTAATATTAAAGTGCTCTTCTGGCTCCAAATTAAATAGAACTTATGACATACCTCTCTCCCCCACTAAAACAAACAAACAAACAAACAAACATCCCCCAAAACTTCCTGCTTCTTTTCTGACTGATATGCATTTAGGCAGTTTCCTTAAAGGTTTCCATATTTCAGCCACTTTGCAATTTTCCTGAATATCAACTGTCTTACCTACACGAATAAAGGTGTCAGTAGAAAGAATAATCCAAAACAGCGGGTCATTTTAGAACCTTACTTAGTGTTTGGATTTGGAATGCAGTGTCCTATCTGGATGCTGCCTTAGATTCCACCCCCCTACCCCAAATGTTGGATTTGGAATGCGTGTCCTATCTGGATGCTGCCTTAGATTCCACCCCCCTACCTCAAATGTTGTGTGTTTCGGACAAATGCACAACCACTGACAGTGAGTAGCGAGAGATTTCGGTGGGAAATGAACTCTTATTACCAAAAAAAAAAAAAAAAAAATTCCCCAAAGTGGATCATTTCCAGACAGAAAATAGAAAAGAAGTCACTAGAAAGGATGAGTTTTGTCCCCTAAGTAGCTTATCTTTCAGATCTGAGGCTATAGAATTAACTGCTTAGCAATTTAATGAGCATTCAGGCTGCTTTGACTGCAGAAAAACTCATTCAAATGGTATTTTGCTAAAAGAGGTTCTGTTGGAATTGGAAGCTTTTGTATGTTAAAAAAAAAATCTATGAGAGAAAGTTTTTATGTGCCAATGAATTTGCTGAAACCTCTGTGGCCTGGACAAAGGAATGCCCTTAGAGGGCAATATTAAATTCAACCCTGGATACTCTGAAGGTTTTCTGTGTTTTATTGATCCCAGCAAGACAGGGGTTATTGAGGTTGAGATGAGGTTCATATCATATTATCTTTTCCAACAACTCTCCAGAGGGCCATGAAAGTCTTGGCCATGACATTTTTTCCCCTACTCTCTGGTATTAGTTCTTGGGAGTGGGGTGGTTGAGACCCTTATGGAGTTTCAAGAAAACATTTGTTGTCATGAAACATTGGTAACACTGTGCCTGAAAAATCTCAGTGAAGTGTTTAAAAAAACGTTCTGAAAAGGTTTTGCTCTGGCAGAAATAAAAGCTTTTTAAGAATCAGTTATTAAAAAAAAAAAAACAAAAAAAAAAAACTCCTCTAACCAGGAAATCTTGGTTAAGAACAGATTTAATATGAAGGTTGCTAGAGGGTACATCAAATTTTAAGGGCAGTGAGTGATATTTAATTATGTACAACAGCTAGCAGACAATTAAGAGCAGAAGGTGTTGTATAATGCTTCTGGATTTTGAAAGGGCTAAATCTCATCTCAAAAAGGAAAATGATTCACAGATGAAGTCATGGGTGTTTTTATTTCTAACAGAAATAAACACCATTTATCTAGCACGCCTCTGCCTCCACTACCGGCTTGTTTTCTTTTGTCTGCTATTTAAATGTGTCACTCATTCTTGCTTTTCTTCTCATTGAAACTTCTTCTTATTGAACTTCTAAACTGAAATCTGCAGCCTTTTTCTCCTAAGAGAATTCATGGAGGACTTCACAACATAAGTCATACTGAGCCACAGACATGCGTAATGCTCTGCTCACCACCATTTCTAGTCAGGCAACGACATGGGGCCTCACGCTCTATGTGCTCACATTAGTGGTTATTCACCACTTCAACCTTCCTAGAATTTTCCTGAATTCTTTTCCAACTAACAGCACCACAAAGCATCCACCTGTCCTGGCTTCATATCGCAAGTCATCACTGGCTTTGCTCCATGTATCTGGTTGTTTCTGTTTATGTTACGTCTAAACACCTGTCAAATCTATGCCTTGCCCCATGTCTATGTACTGTTTGTTATTCCCTGTACTCAGAAGAACACTGCCTTCTCTCACTCATACTATGGTAATCACTTCCCAACAGATACTTCTGCTAATGGAATTGACCTCTCCCTTATAAACTAGCTGCCAAATTAACCATCAGTTGATCTCTCTAAAGAAGAAATGGATTGCCTCATTTCTAGGCTTCACAGCCATCTCTGGCTCAGTGCTGCTAAAGGTCTGAGTTCAAACGCCTCACCCTGGCCTGTGGGGACAGACTTGTGGCTCTGACACTGGCCTGCTTTAAGTAAGTGCAGCCCATCTGAGAAACTTTGCCTCATTTTGTGCCTCTGTTCTGTTCCATGTCTCTTGACGTCATGAATACTCGCACTGATCACACTTGATGTAATATTTTCACGTATGGGATTCCCACCTGAATGTAAACTTCTCAAAGACAGGGAATGTTTTAGTCATCTTTGCATTTCCAGTGAATCGCAGATTCCTGCATATAGTAACTACTTACTTAAATGAATAAATGTATGCAATTCTGCATGAATTCCTCTATGTTCCTTTATGTTCTCTTGTTATATGACAAGAAATACACATTCAAACGTTAGAGGGATAACTGTAAAAATATATATATTGGTAGATGTTTTATTTTATTTTATTAAAAAAATTTTTTTTACGTTTATTCATTTTTGAAAGACAGAGGGAGACAGAGCACAACCAGGGGTGGGGCGGAGAGCGGGGACTGGGGACACAGAATCTGAAGCAGGCTCTAGGCTCTGAGCTGTCAGCACAGAGCCTGACCCGGGGCTCGAACTCACGAACCGTGAGATCATGACTTGAGCGCAAGTTGGATGCTCAACTGACTGAGCCACCCAGGCGCCCCAATGTTTTATTTTTTTAATGTTTATTTTTGAGAGGGAAAGAGAGAAACAGAGTGTTAGTGGGCAAGGGGGAGAGAGGGAGACACAGAATCTGAAGCAGGCTCCAGGCTCTCAGCTTTCAGCCCAGAAACTCGAACTCATGAACTGCAAGATCATGACCGAGCTGAAGTCAGGTGCTTAACTGACTGAGCCACGCAGCTGCCCCTATTAGTAGGTATTTTAATCCCCAAAGAAGTTGAAGGGAAAGAAGAGGCACAGTCTTTGTATCACCTATGTAATCAGTACTATGCCTTCTACCTTTTGCACATATTATATTATCATTTTATCTTAGTATTAATATATTATATCTTTACACATATGCCTTTTATTTTTTATGTATATTATTATATTACTAATTACAGCTTGTCAGAACAGTATTGTTATACCTCTTGTATTTCTGTTTATTTATATTTCTGTTTATTTTAAAAATATACTTATCCTTATTAATTTTAATTAAAACAGAAAACCAAAATGGTCCAAAATTTTATCACTCAGGTTATTTAGACACACACACACACACACACACACACACACACACACACTAAAAGGGGGTATCTGGGTGGTTAAATTATATATGATTTTATGTATATACAATTTTATATAAACACATACACACATATGTATAAACAGTCCAATTACTCAAATTACTAACCCAGTTTATCTCCCTAAGGTAACTGCTGGTAACAGTTTCTTTTGATTCTTTCCCAAATTCCTTTCTGAAATTGTTTTATGCTTATACAAGCATGACTATATTTATAATATTCATGTATAATTTATATATAAACTATTGGTATGTTTAATTTATAATCATAATATATAACTATATATGTCATATATATAATTTATACCATGAAGGTGATTATTATTCTGTCCAAGACTTTTGACATTTAATAACAGAACATTCAAACTTTTATTTTCTATCTCATTTTCTGAATGGCTACATATGATTTCTTCATATCTTTTCAAATACACTCTCTATTAGTTTTTAAATTTAAAGAATGGCCCAAAAATGCTTTAATGAATGCTCTTGTAATCATCTACAAAACATCATTTGTTGCCAATATTTTGCTACTATCAAAAAATGCTGTAATGAGCATTCTGGTATAAAGACCTTTGTAAAGGTTTGTCAATACATCTGCAGGGTCAATTTCTTGTAGTGGGATTACTAAATAAAAGGATCATGCCTTTTAAAATGCAATTAATGTTGACAAATAAAATGAGCAAATGCACCCTTCTCAAGGAGAGTGCC
Organism: Leopardus geoffroyi; assembly: GCF_018350155.1. Classification (NCBI taxonomy): domain Eukaryota; kingdom Metazoa; phylum Chordata; class Mammalia; order Carnivora; family Felidae; genus Leopardus; species Leopardus geoffroyi. Next base: position 121,160,090 of record NC_059328.1, on the reverse strand, counting down.
CCTGTCATCATGCTTATGACTGATATTTAAGGACAGAGATTCTGAAAGAAGTAACTCAAGAAGCTGACATCTGCTCCAAGCCCTGTTCGGTTTCCCAAACTGTGCTTGTCTCCATAGTGTAAGCGTTATGATTAAAAGAATGCCTTGTTGTTGCCTATATTTTACAGGCATGTAGCGCCTATTAACCTCCATTGAATTTTTGACCCCATTGGATTTCTACAATAACCAATGAAATTTGGAATCTGAGTGATAAATTGAATTGAATTAATTGAATTGAGGGCACCTACCCTACCCTCTGCTGCCATTGCCTTCCGCTCTTTCCCTATTCAGGATTCATCCTCTGACAGTCCATGTAATTGTTAGCATAAAACCTTCTCATCCAGCTTCTGATTTGTAAAATGAGGAGGGAAAACAGAGATTGAATTTGATGAAATCTATGGTAACTTGCAGCTTCATTTTTTTTTTATTCTATTCACTTAGGGCAGGAATTAAGAAGTAGAATCTCACTCACTTTTTTTAAGTGCTACCACCAATGAGTATATTGGGTTGTGAACACTGTGTGTGCATGTGTGTTTGCACACACATATGCATTGAACTGTATGTGTGCATGTGTGTGTGCGCATGTGCCCTTGCACACACATGTGCATGTGTAAAAACAAAGATGGGGGAAGAAAGGGCAGAAAACTTATGTGTTTTAAAATTAAATGTTACTGGGGAGCCTGGATGGCTCAGTTGGTTAAGTGTCTGAATCTTGTTTTCGGCTCAGATCATGATCTCACAGTTCATGAGTGTGGGCCCCACATCAGACTCTGCGCTGACAATGCAGACCCTGCTTGAGATTCTTTCCCTCCCTCCCTCTCTCTCTCTGCCCTTCTCCTGTGAGCTCTCTCTCTCTCTCAAAAATAAATATGTACACATTCAAAAAAAGAAATGTATTCTCTTTGGTATTCTATTTGGTTGAAATACAAGAAGTTTATAACTAAGGGACACTTTGCAGGGAATTTTTGTTAACTGAGCTCCCTTTGCAGGATTTTGAGTTTAAATTTCCAGCCACCAGAGCAAAGGGCTCCATTACAAACCCAGGGCTTGCTTCAGTGATGCAGAAGCAAACAAGATTCCCTATTAAATAAAACACAGTAAAACACAGAAAACACAATGAAAATCACAATAGCTAAAGATTAGTAAGAATTACCAAATTCGCCCTGGCCTTTTGACTTCTTTAAAGTTTGCTCTCTATGCATCCTCATTAGCCTGATTATTGTTGAAGTTAGATATTTTCCTACGTTTCCATCTTCCTTCACGTTTGTAAAAAGAAATCGAGACCATGGTGACTCCACCAGAGTCTCCACTGACTTGTTACTTCACTGGGTGACCTTAGGTTGGGCACTTGAATATGTCAGTTTCTTTACATGTAAACTGAGGATGAAGGAAACTATAAATATCACACTGTACCCTCTGAGTAGACAAAAATGACAATGTGAGGAAAGCAGCGAGTCCTAAATACATGCTATTCATTGCTGCCTGCCATGCTATTTGAGCTGTATAGAACTGGGAAGGGTTATAAGCAAGCACAAAGGACTTGGTTTTAGAATTGTATCTATTGCTTTCTTAAGTCCAAAGTAGATAAATAAATGCTATTATTAGTTCTTATTTTGCATTTTATTTCCAAGAGTCTAATAATATCTATCTTGATGTTGATTCTTATTTTCAGTAGACAAGAGTGAAGTTGAGGGTCTGCATTCTGTGTACTGTGCTGCATGTATGAGATAATCAGCCAAGGCATCTTTATACTCATAGTCTAGCTTCTACCTCCCGTCCTTGCCCTTTTGTTTCTGTTTCCTTCTGTGAATGGCTTCTCTGAAAGCTGAATCTACCCTTCTACCTGTCACTCAGGACTTCTCTAGTTATCCACATCATCAACCATCTTCAGTCCAACCAGAATTCATTTTCAGACACATATGTATTCGGTCATGTCATTCTTCTTGTGTGTTTTCATGGAAGCTTTTCTTCATTTTCTGAAATATAAACCCCTACTCTTTACTGTGACTATCAAAATTCTTTATAATATCACTCCAAATTCACTTTTACATAATTTTTCAAATAAACTGTTAGAGTCAAAACCATCAGTAAATTCCTTGATTTTTTTTAATTATGAAGAGGAAGAGAATGAAAACAATAAAATTTAAACAAAAAAGAAAAAAATACCTTCATCAGCAAAGATTTAACTCCTTTCAAACTAAGGTGTACATCTAATGTTTTTCTTCCGGAAGCTTGATACGTTGTTAAAATATAATATGGGTCAGTGAGGGATGAACTTGCATTTCTTCCATGAATTCCTTCCAAACATTAGTTCTATCTGACCAAGATGGATTTGTTCTCTTTACAAAATGGAACAATTGCATTATGCCCATTCATTAAAAGGTTGACTTTTAATAGGTTTGGCCAGATGTGGGGGCCCGCCCAGTCTAGATAATAACACTGTTCATTTCTTCAACTAGTAGTTATCATTTCAGAGGCAATTCATCGTTTTAAATAATGAGGTAACTCTTGGTGAGAATCACAAAAGCAATTCTTGCCAGCTGGCATTTGTCAGTGAGTAATATATCACCAAAGGGACTGGACGCTTTTGATGGGTGAAGCCAATACATCATCCAGATGAAATGCTGTGATGATATATGGAAGAAGATCAGGATGTCCAAGAAAGGGATTGGATCTTTTCTTTTTTCAGATGGAGAAAAGAAGAAAAGGAGGGAGGAAAATCTCTTAAATTTATAAAAGTAACAAAAACCCCTGAGGATCCTTAAATTACAGCTGTGTCATTCGTGAAGTGTAATAAGGATGGTCAAAGGAATGAAGCAATTTTTCTTCAAAAAGAATAAAAGAAGTATCTTTCCAATTGTAAAGCATTATAAAGTGGGTTCCATAATAAGCCAGCTCTGTGTCAAGCCTGACTTCCTGCAAAGTTACCAAGCAATGCCAGGCTTTACCTTGATGTTATTAAGCAAATAAAACTGTAAAGATGCAGCTCCTTTTAAAAGAGGCAGAGTCCTTTCACCTCTGGTGGATGGATGGGGAGGAGTTGCTCTTACAGGCCAAGTGCATTTCTAACTTAATAATAGATGAGGTCTCCTGTTGCCATGGCAATGGTAAGAGTATAATTTTTCCCCATATGAAATTTAATAAAGTTAACTTTTACCTAAAGAACAGCATTTCAGGATAACATGAAAATGTTACTTGAGAAAAAAAAAAAAAGAAGAATTTTGTGTGTTTTCAAAACTTCAGATTGTCACAAAATGTGCAGACACGCATGCACGCATGCGTGTGTGAAATGTCAGCCCTTTGAAAGAAAAAGGTAAACAATTCATCCTATGAAACCAAGTTCATTTGCAAACAACATAGAAACTGGAATTTGGGACAAGCAAACTATGGCAAACCATAGACAAGCCTGGACAACTGAGGAGAACATCCTTTATAAAGGAAAGGACGAAGTTGGGAGGAAGTGTTATGAACAAAATTCACTGGAGGAAATTGAGAGGTCGGAATGGTGTGGACTTCTCACTGGCTGCAGGTGAAGATAGCATGCTGTTGCTGGGCTGAAAGGAATCTTCTTTCTTCCTGCTGGATTGTGTAAACTGTCATGAGTGGTACGTGCATGAGAACCCTCCTTTGATGGCTTCCCAATTTCAATTATGAGTTAAGTTTTCTTAACACATTTTCAAAATACACACACACAACAATTCTCAACCACTTCAGCTTGAAAGCTTCTTGGGTTCTTGAGAGCACCCCCCAGGGCCTCCTTCTTCACCAATATGTAACTTTAGTTTAAAGTGCCCCATGCAATCATGCTATCTCTTGAAGCATGAGCTACAAGTATCGATAACCTAAGACAGCAGTTAGCTTCTACGCAGAGGACTGATAAGACCGCAAGTAAAATAAGTCACATTTCCAATGGGTGGTCTTAGGTTTACAGTGCTCTTATGTTGTAAATATTATGTCTGATTATTAAAATGTTTGAAGGTAGTGTTTGGTAGAACAAAAGACAGCTACTCCTACTTGCCACAATAACAAGTTGGCCACCATCTTGAGGGCTCTGAATGCCCCAAATTCTGGGAAACTAGTGCAAGAAACTAATGAAGCCCTGAAGACAGACTCAGTAGCATAATATTGAGCTTCAAAAATAGTCATTTTTATTGTGAGTATAGACTTTGGATATTAATGAGTTCAGAAAGGAATTTAGTCTGAGGAAAGATGTAGAAAATAATAAGACAGTTTGTTTCCCTTTCCTCTGTATTTCACATCTGTCCATTTTCTTGAGAGTTTGGTAACAATCCCAATGAAAATATTTATTGAGCAGTGTTGCTTGCCTGACACTGTACTTGGTGCTGTGAATAAAACGTGGTTCTTCCATCAAGGAGTTTACAATTGAGTGGAAAGTAGGTATTGGGGGCAGGAAGGAGAAGGCATGAAAACACCAGGAAGAATGTGATAAGGCAAAGAAGGGAGTTGTTTAGTGTGTGCGGGACAAGTTTCCTGAAGTAGATTATTAGAACTACTTAAAGCTGGGTTATTATTTTGTACAGGTCTGTATGACTGGTGCATAGCACATTAACAAGCATGGATGGATGACACTAAATATTTAAATAAAATAGTAAATGATAAAAGTCAATGAATATATACAAGGACAAATTAGAAATGACTTTTGTCTGAATGTCAAATTTTGTGTCATGTATTTTTCTCTTCTTATATCAAAAATGCTTATTGGACAGGCGAGGAGTGGTCTAGAAGAGTCTTGTAGAATCTTGCCTTTCTGGGTCAAGGTGAATTTGGCCATTTTCCATGGGATGTGTGTTTCGTTTATTCATAAAACATGGAATTTTCCATTTTAACTAGGAGAACATAGAACAATAAGACTTAGACCATATGGTTTACGCTAAATTGTTCATAAAATATACAAAAAGAGGAAGATAATGAAACCTTTGAAGGTCTTTACATTTCACAGTTTGTTATGAGAACACTTGCATGATTGTTTCTTTGTAGAATCTCTGTAAGAGAATAGAGTAAGGCCACCTTTCAGTGCACCAAATGAGAAAGGAAAATTTGTCACTGAATATCAGGACTGGTAATTATCTTGACTATAATAGAGGGAGGGAAGTCAGTTACAGGTGAGGCACAGTAACCTTGTGATGTCAAAGAATCTTGACCATCAGATATATAGGTATAGATATATTTTATTATTTCTGCTTAAACTTGAGGTAAGAGGGAGTGCCTGGGTGGTTTGGTTGGTTAAGGATCTGATTCTTGATTTCAGCTCAGGTCGATCTCATGGTTCATGCAATTGAGGCCCACATCAGGCTCCCTGCTGATAGCATGAAGCCTGCTTGGGATTCTCTCTCTCCTTCTCTCTGCTCCTCCCCTCACTCATGCTCTCTCTCTCTCTTGCTCTTGCTCTCACTCGCTCTCTCTAAATAAATAAATAAAAATTAAAAAAAAACTTGAGGAAAGAGGACTGAGCAATTGGTGCTGGTCGTATCAGGTAATATCAGATTAGTAACCTTTTTTGAATAGAAAATAGAGGGAAGTCTCCTTGATCTTAATGGGAAATTCCTCTAAACAGTATACTATGAAAGCAAAAACAAAAACAAAAACACAAAAACAGACAAACAAAGCCCAAAACACACACACACACACACACACACACACACACACAAAGAAATTGGTGTGGTGGAAGGGAAGAGTAAGAACAGAAGTGTGGAAGCAGGGAGTGCCTTGAGAAAAACGAAAGTGCAGAGAGCTGTCCATTTCATCTAATATCTGATCTTCAAATGTTAGTATATGTAACAAACACCAGGAATCTTACCGAAAATGAAAATTTCTTTTTTTAAGTTAAAAAGAATTTTGATGTTTATTCATTTTTGAGAGACAGAGACACAGAGCATGAGCAGGGGAGGGGCAGAGAGAGAGGCAAACACAAATCTGAAGCAGGCTCCAGGCTCTGAGCTGTCAGCACAGAGCCTGACATGGGGCTCAAACTCACGAACTGTAAGATCGTGACCTGAGCTGAAGTTGGACACTCAACCAACTGAGCCACCCAGGCACCCCTGAAAATGAAAATTTCTAAACTCCACATAAGAGATCCTATATAGCAGGTCTAGGTAGAGTCTAGGAAACAGCACTTTTAACAAGTATCTCCAGGATTTTTTTTTAACATTTTGAGAACAACTTTACTTGAAAAGTTTAATGTACAGTTTCTTTTAAATACCTATTTATGAAACACAGAGTGAGTATGACAGCAGCCATAACCTGTATGTGTAGGTCCCACAGATAATATATACATGTGAAGTGTGCTAGGAATGTGACCATGGGACCTAAGGAGAACGGTGCAGTTGAAGGTTTCGGATTCTAGTTAGGGAAGAAACTTACATAATTTCAGCCAATCGCTGATACGGTTACCATTAATTTCTTCATTTAAATGACTGTGTGTGAGCCAAACCAACATGTCTGTGGGCTTGAGATGGTCCATGGAAGGCTTGATCTCAACCTCTATGTAGAACTTAGTTTTAGGTGGATTTGAAGGAAGGGGGAGAGAGGAGGCCACAGAAATTGACTGGCTTCATGAATTTGCAGGATTTAATGTTAGTACCTTAATTTGTAGGCAGTGGAGGGTTGTTGAAGGCTTGTGAGCTGAGGAACAACATGTACAGTATAGCTTCTAATGTGACAATTGGATTTCCAATTAAGGGGGCAATTTGTCGTAATGCAACGGGCACTGGGTTTAGTGACAAAACCTCCTGTTTGTGTCCCAGGTGTACCACTTTATTTCTTGATTTAATGAAGGAATGCTACCTCATTTCAATGTGCTTTATTTCCCTTTTCTGTAAAATGAGCAAAATAGATTTGTTATAAGGATCGAGTAATACATGGCAAGGGATCTGTATCTTGTTAAATCATATTCAAATTTATTTTTCTACAGTTTTAGGTCCAAGGGAAGAGAGAACAGAATCACGGAAGGGCACTGGGAGCCTACTGTAATCGTCCAAGGAAGAGAGGGTGGAATTAACATTTGCATAGTAATCAGGCTGATGGCATAATATGGGAGTCTAAGGAGGATGGGCAAACTCTGCTGGGAACCCTCTGCCCTATCGTATCTGGGTGACAGACGAAAATACACAGAAGACAAACTAGGACAACAAATGAGCATCTGCTGTACCGTCTGGGAAATGCTGTAGTGGCTGGGAGTACAAAATCACTAAGGCCCGCCTTCAGGCTACCATGAATCTTTCAGCTGTCAGAGCCTCTAAGCTCAGAGGTTCAAAACATGGCCCGTGGCTTCAGACAGACCTGGATGAGAATCTTGGCTCTACCACTTATTAGCTTACGTAAGCTCTAAGACTTGGGGTGCCCATCTGTAAATTGGAAGAATCATAAAATCTGGTTTTCAGCAGTGCTGTGAACATTAAATAAAATGACACACATAAAACATCTAGTGAAACGCTTGTCCTAAAAAGGACTGAAAAAAATAGTAGTTGTTATTGATATTGGTGAACTTGTTCTTCCTGTTCTCATCTGCATAATTTGAAAACAAAATCTGCACACACATCCACACACACCACTCTCTCACTCACACGCACTAACACACATCAGTCACATAATGTTCGTTTGGATACTTTGGAAGAATCAGAAAATTGGGCCAGTTCATTTTATGTTTAGAGCTCATCATAGTCATGGAGTTAAAGAAAGGATGTTGAACCTAAATAAAAAAAAAAATCTTGGTTCTCATATAAACTTAAAAATAAGACTAGAGATATGTTTTCAAAAGCATAAACCTATGCGGATAAAGAAAACAAAACAGGAGTCAGCAGTAACCAAATACTAAAATACTAAAAGCCAGGAAGCAGACAGACAAGTAGTAAGTGACTCAACAGGACAGAACAACCAAACAAAACAATGCAAATGATTCCAGCAATGGTGAGGCTGGGAAATCCCATATAATCAAGCTGAGTTTTCCATCATAACCTGATAAGAGCTCAGAGATGATAGCCCCAGTACTTCTGAATGTGATAGAGCAATCAGAGCTAGAGGGAGGAGGTGTGGTGGAAAGCCCCACAAGAAGCAATTTGATGTTCAGATTCTTTTTCTCTGTTCAGTGCTTCTGGATCATTGCTCTTTTCTCAACTACACAGAAGACTGAAGGTTTGTCCTCTAGAGAGAATGATCAAGAAATTCTGGACTCAAGATACCAGGCACTATTGTGGGCAGAATCTCCATTCTGGAAAACAAGTGACTAGAGGTCTACAAATTAAATGGGGAAATCCAAATTATCCTTCTCTTAGTTTGCTCCCATGTTTGTGGATTGGAGGTATTTTTCAAAGGAACTGACCAGTTCAAGGCAAAATAACTACAGGTAATAATGTTTCAGGGATCCCAGGAAATTGACCAAGCAGATCAGCTGTATCAAAGCTTACTATGTGAGAAACCCACTGCCCCCCACACTTACACCTATACAGGTTTCAGTTTCCCCATTCTTTTTTTATTATTTAAAAAAATTTTTATTAATGTTTATTTATTTTTGAGACAGAGAGAGACAGAGCATGAACGGGGGAGGGTCAGAGAGAGAGGGAGACACAGAATCTGAAACAGGCTCCAGGCTCTGAGCAGTCAGCACAGAGCCCGACGCAGGGCTCGAACCCACAAACCGTGAGATCATGACCTGAGCTGAAGTCAGACGCTTAACCGACTGAGCCACCCAGGCGCCCCTCCCCATTCTTAACTATGGCCAGACATCCAAAGATTGACAGATATTTGAAGAAATTCTCTAATGTGAAAAACATGGGCTCAAGTGAATAAGCAGTAGGAAAACATAAGGAACATAGAAGAGAAAGAAAATTCATGGAAATTGAAAAAAACCTTCTAAAATACTTAATTATTATCTTTAGGTAAGAGAAGTGACTACTTCTATGAAATATGAAATGAAGGAACAAAGGGAAAGAGAGAGAGAGAGAAAGAGAGAGACAGAGAGAAAGTGAATAGTTGATAAAATTAATATAATCAGTATCAGCTCACTTATCCCCAGTTCAGAACCAGAACAATGCCTAATTCTGTGGGGGTAGCGTGCCTTCAATTTTTCCATATTTGATCTTCCCCAGAAGATATCTCCTTTGTCCCTTGCCACCAGGGTGTATGTAGGGGGTTAGAAAATTTGGGAATATCTGAAGGTAATCTCCTGAGAGTACAATTCATCTTCACCCATAGCAGTGAGGGAAGGTCATTTATCCACGTATGATGTACAGACTGGGAAGTACACATGGCCCAGAACAGACATCGTCATGTGTCCATCATATATCACCAGTCAGTGGTTGTTGTCCCCATTGGTGGGGACATGATTTGTGTGGAACTGACATCAGCAATTGCAGTGCAGAGTCAGCATAGGGGTATAACTGCTGATGAGAAATATTGAAACAGATTCGGAAGATTTCCTCCTAAGTCCCCTTCTATGCCTGCCATCTGCATGCCTTGCTTGGCCTCAGTTCCTGGAATCCACAATTGGTAATCAATTAATTGACAATTTAACTGTCAGGCATTGAGTAGTATAAAGTAATGGAGTATATACCAGGTATCTGGGAGGCACTGAGAGTAGTGAAATCAGGAGACGTTGGAATGGCTATAGCCTTTCCCTCCTGCTACCTCAGATATTGGGTGGAATGTTCAGGAAAGCTATTGATAAAAAAAAATGGAGACAGAAGGAGAAATAGAAATAATTACTTGCCTCCCCACGACAACCTCCCAAGGTTTCCAGCATTCCCCTGCAAATAGGCAGGGGACTCCCTCTTCCTATTGCCATCACACACTCACTTCCCATCTTGTGATGGCCAAAGTGCGCTCACTGTGCAAATCACCAACTAGAAGATGGCAGTGATATGGTAGTGTCCACTCACATCCTGGCACAGGGATCTGCCCAGATTTCTAGCAGCCTGAGAATGACTGGGTAAGAAGTGAAAGGGAACTGTGTGAAGAGATATTCATGTTTCTCTGCTCTAGACACCTTCCCACCACCTGCTCTTTGGTCACTTACAGACAGCTGAGAACAGATGGATCCCTGTAGGGGATGGCGATATTTTGGCATCAAGCCAGCTTACCAGTGAGTGGCCAGAACCTGGTTAGAACAATTTTTTTTGAGTCAGCTATTTCAACCTTCTATTGTCCTCATTTTCTGAAGAAGATATAAATGCCAAGGCACGGCCATTCTATGCATGCTGGGTGACCTAGAATTTTGTGGCCAAAGATTAAAGTGGTTCAATTTTTAGATTGGACAATGTGTGGATATACCAATGGGAAACAGAGCTGTCTCACAACTCCAAGAGTTCTGGAGAGTAATGGGGCATCCATAGTTAAATATCCAGTGCTTGCTTCTCAAGGATGAGGTTATCAAATGACTCTGAAGTCTTAGGAAACAGTTGGGTAGTTTTACCCCGCGGAAACCCTATTAGACTAAATTTCATAGTATACTAATCTCAAAAGATGATGTACATGTTTAGTGTCTCTTTTCTCTATCTTCTTGATTGTCCATGCCTCCATTAATATTCTTTCTCTAAATGAACTTAGTTGTCACTTTGATTGTGAGGAGGGTCTTCTACAACGTAGTATTTTCTTACAGAGTTGTATGGATCAATTCATTACATTTGATTTACCAATCTAAAAGTCATAAAGAAATATTTTGAGAAGGAAGCCATTTGGAGAGGTCCTTCTAATGGTTTTGTTGGTTTACATGGTCTCCCGTGGGAACATCCTTCAGCGGGAGGGATGTGTAGTCATATTCATCCAGTGCTTATATTCCTTTTACTAACACTTTTAGTGTGCTAGAAACATCGTACTGTCCCAATAGCAGGAGAAACGTCATAGAAGTTGTTCAATTGTTTGGTCCTGCTTGGATAAGTGTATCTAATGTTTTTTTGAGTAAATCATGTGTTATCATGGACCATATGTTACACACTTGAGCTCTGAAGTTGCAATTTTATTAGGAGTGCTTTTTAGCCTTCTCTTCAATGGAGCCATCTTCTCTTTGACATCTCCCTTCAAGACTGTAATTAACAATCATAAAATACAATCTCAGAAGATCCATAGGACTTCAGTGGAATAATTACCAGGGACTATGATGAGCTGCCATTCTGATGTTTCAAGATAACTAGCCAAAATACCACAAGCAGACTTTTCCCAATCCAAGGATGGATCCTACATCTCCACAACCTTGGGTTCACTTTCAGAAGGTTATGGTGACTACTAGGCCTGATATTCTGTTTGCCCAATAAATTTTCTAGCAAACCAGGGTGAATCATTGCAGCATACACAACAGGAATTTGCTGGAGTTTATTAAGGAAAGAAACATGCAGACAGATGCATAAACAAGCATGTGATTCACAATTGCCCATTTCATTCCAGAGTGCCACATAGGGACATATCTAGAAAGGTCAGACATCAAACTCTAAGAGATAGACCTCAGCTCTCGGGCTGAGGAGTGTTAAGTTACATAATTGGAAAAGCAATACACTTACTCTGAGATCAAGGGCTGGGATCCAATAGCAATATAACAAAGGACCTTGACCTTATTCTACCACTTCATTATTTGTTGCTAGGGACAATACCAGTTAGTTTCCTGCCCTAATCAGAGGGCTGAGGCTGACGTGTCAAGGTTGTTGCAATATAAAATGGCTGAAATGAGCCCCCTCCCTGGCCGTTCCTGTTACTCCATCTCAGTATTCATGACCCTGGATGACCAAGGTGTCTAAGGCCTCAGGAATGAAGCTACATGTGGGACAAATCAGTGGCCTGTGACCTTGATCTATTGCAGGATCAATTGCCCTAAGAACTCACTGTTAGCCACTTTCCATAAAATTACAAAGGAGCCCAAAGGCAGGTGGTCAGTCAAATTAAGTCTTACCTCTCACTGATATGCCATCTCAGTCTCAACATGTCCAAAAAAGAAATCCTAAACTCTCTCCACTGGAGCCCAACTTCTCTCTAGTCTTCCTCATCTGAATTACAATTCTATCCTCCCAGAAAGCTTGCAATCACCTTTGACTTACATTTCTCTCACATCTTGCGTCCAACCCAGGGGTGACTATTGTTGACACTGCTACCATCATTGTGTGAGCCACCATCATCTCTCATCCTGGTATGTTAGTTTGTTAGGGCTGCCCTAACAAAATACCACAAGCTGAGTGGCTTAAACAATCGAAATTCATAGTCTCACAGTTCCAAGAGGCAAGCAGTGTGAGATCAAGGTGTCAGTCAGTGTGGTTGGTTTCTTCTGAAAGCTGTGAGAGTCTGTTCCATGCCTCTCTCCTAGGTTCTGGTGGTTTACTGACATCTTTTGGTTTATAGATGCACCGTCCCTATTTCTGTCTTCATCCTCACACGGGGTTCTTCCTTAGTGCATGTCTGTGTCCAAACTACTCCTTTTTATAAGGACACAGTCATATTGGATTAGGGCCCACCCTAATGACCTCATTTTATCTTGAGAACCTCCGCAAATTCCCCTTTTCCAAATAAGGTCACGTTCTGATGTACTGGGGGTTATGGTTTCAGTATCTGTTTGAGAGACTCAGTTTAACCCCTAACACCTGAACAACTCCAACAGCCTTTTAGCTGGTCTCCCTGCTTCCACTCTTCTCCCTGTTCTCAACTCAGCAACCAGAATGAAGCAGAAATGGAATTCAGTAACACCGTATGCCTCTGAGTAAAGTCCTCTAATTTTTCAGACTAAAAGCCAATTCCTTATGGTGTTCTCTATTATCCTATGTGATCTAATGAGGAAAATCAAATGGTCTATGGTCAATTGTTCACCTAGTATAAAAGTTTAAAATCTCAGCTAATAAAAGGACTATTAATGGTTTGCCCTCTAAATAAACACTGTCATTGTGTAATTGTTTAACATAGCTTGAGAGTCATCAAACCATAGGCTGCAGGCCAAATTCAGCCCCTCACCTGTTTTGTAAATAAGGTTTTGTTGGCACTTAGCAATGCTCACATGTTTACATACTGTCTATGGCTTCTTCCAGCTATAATGGCAAGAGCTGAAGAATTATAACTGATCTTATGGCCCCAAAAGGCCGACTTGTCACTAACTGGATCTTTATGGAAAAAGTTTGTTGATCCCTGCCACAGATCTTCAATACTTTAGTGCTCTGGACAAGTACAACAATCCATTTTTAAATCCGAAGTATTCTACTGAACAAATACCGGTGGCCTCTTTCCAAATTGTACCTTTCAACTACTCATTTGAAGTGTGTCACCTTGTGACTTTCTTCTGCACTGCTGAACATTGTGAAGTCTCACTTACCCTACATAATTACCATGTATCCCATGGCCTTGTCTTCTTCTGGTGACCACAGTACAAATCCTGAAGGGAGTCTTGAGTGTATTTGTAAAAATAAAGCCTATAATTCTAAAGTGTTAAGAAATTGAGGTTTGATGATCTCTAGCCCTTGGTTGGTGAACATTTTTCTTTTTTCTTTTCTTCGGTGCAGTTCTTATAAAGAACAAAGTCTGACTTTTAAAATTGTGTGTGTGAGGTTTCCCTTTGTTTTTTTTTCCAGCAATGGAGTTGGTCTCTCAAACAGTACCTCTCTGGTATTATCTTCTATTAATCTTTTCCTTCCCTCATCCCCTTCAGCGACAATGCTACCCTTCCAACTTGTTGAGCTCACCAGACTCTGTTCCCATTTCATCATTTTGTCCTTGCCATACTTTCCATTCAGATCCCCCAAATATACACGTGGCTTACTCCTTGCCTCTTTCAAGTATTTACTCCAACACTGACTTGTCTAAAGGACTTCTCTGACCACACTTAAAACTGTAATTCCCATGTCTGTCGCTCCCAAGCCTGTTTTATTTCACTTCCTAGAATTTATCACTGTACAACAAACTATATTATTTTCCTAACAATTTTTGTTACTAACTGTCTTCCTTTCTGGAGTATGAGCTACACGGTGAACTATATAAACAGTGTTTTGTGTCTAGAACAGTGTCAGGCACATAATAGTTACTCAGTAAATATAACTGGTAGAAACTGGAATACAACCAGCTGCACAAACAGTACAACTCCAAACCAAACCAATAGATTGGGAGTTAGGATCGGGGGTAGCAAGAGTTACAAATTTCTGGGCATCCATCATTCATAAAGGGAACAATACTTATTGAGCACCTATTATATGTCCAACACTGTTTTATGAAACAGGGAATGAACACCCTGCTTTAATTTTCTCTGCAACACTTAACACTCCCTGACTTTATATAGCACACAAATTTCTCCAGGTGCTTCGCTAGCTCTATGAAAACTTATTTCACATAGTTCGTTCAATTCTCTATTTCCGGTTCTTGGGAAGGACGTGCACATAGTAGCGTGAATTCAAAAGGTAACTGAACTAGTGTGATTTGCTTTTCAGTCCCACTCACCTATGCCCTTTCATTCTCCTCCAGACTCTCAACACACTACTCCTTCTGCTAGCTCTTTCCTTCTGAATCTGAGGCTTTGGACTGTTTAGCGTTCTGTAGAGGTGGGAAATCTTCACCCTTTGATATTTTTTATAGCAGCAAATATCATTTAGACATAAACTATTAAATCCAGTATTCTTTTCAAACTTGATAATAGCAGTGTGTTCAAATGGAAGATAGGCGTGTAATGTAGCAGCACTGATTTTCTTCTGTGAATGATAACTGGCTCTCAGTGTTAGAGAGAAAGGCAACGGAGCACTCTTTATTAAGTGCCCACTGTGAGTCAGTCATATCACGTAATTGAATTGCTAACTTGCATAACAACCCTTTGAGCTAAATCCTATCACCACTTTACACTTGAGAAACTGAGGCTCATAGAGGGGAAATTCTTACTCTCAAATCATACAGCTGGTAGCTGGCAGATCTGTGTTTGCGCCAAGGGACTCCTGCCTCTGGTTCTTTCTGTCTCTCCGGTTCAAACTTCCAAAAGCATTTTAAACCCCACAAATGTGCGCAAGTCAAGAGACGCTTATTACCTCTAATAACGAGAGCCTCTACAAGGCTTTTAGGAAGCAAAATTGGAGCGCCAAAATCAAAGAACAGTAAGAAAAGAATAATCACAACCAAGAATATATTAAGAGGAAGTAAAGGCGACTACTCTGCTCCCTAAGGAATGATCTAACTATGAGCTGTGAGGAGCTGGGAAAGAGAACAGTGGGAGCTCTTGTATTTTAGGTCCATGCTTCTCAGACTCAAACAGGGTATAAATCCCTTTTAAATTGGGGAAAAAGTCACTCTCTGACCTCTAGTGTTTACATGAATCGTCTTCACTGCAATATCACCTCACTATGCTTAAAGTTTCGTGCTTATTGATCTTATACAGCTGAAAATAATTTAAAAGGCTGAAAAACCATAAAACTGTCAAAACAAAATTTGGTGTCAATACTTATTTAATGTACTTAATGATGCTGTTTTATTTCAATAAATGGCTAATCCCAATATAAACATAGCTCCAGTGTAGAGCATAGGGGTTCTTAGTTTGCCCTCACGCTACGTAATTACATAATTATCCTTTGGCTTTTCTCTTTCGGAACCATTGCGTAACCTTTGCTGAGTGGTTGATTTTCATTAGGAAGAATACAATATTTGCCACCATGCCCTCTTCTGTTTTTATTGACGATGTTTGGTTCGGTTTGAGTCTGAGACAATTCAAACAACACTAATTGGCACCCACCCTGCCATAAATGTCTTTGAAGATAGATGCTGAATATGCCAGCCCTGGTTCATAAGATGACCATGTAGATAATCCTAATTATACTCATTTTTAAAATTAATATAAAAACTCAAAAAATTTGGGGCGCCTGGGTGGCTCAGTCGGTTGAGCGACCGACTTCGGCTCAGGTCACGATCTCATGGTCCGTGAGTTCGAGTCCCGCGTCGGGACTCAGAGCTGCCAGCTCAGAGCCTGGAGCCTGCTTCTGATTCTGTGTCTCCCTCTCTCTCTGACCCTCCCCCACTCATGCTCTGTCTCTCTCTGCCTCAGAAATAAACATTAAAAAAAATTTTAATAAAAAGAAAATAAAAAAATTCAAAAAATTTAAAACTATCATAAAAAACTAAAGTAGTCTCAAGAATATGAATGCATAACCATTTCTGTCATACCCCACCCTGCCCCAAATGTCAAGCCAGTTTACAAAATACCACAATGGGCTATTTCAATTCAGTGTTCTATGGACTAACCGCCCCATCATACAAGAGCCTCTGGCTCATTCAATAGCAGAACGAGTTAATATGAATATAGCTAGAAGAGATTCAGCTACTTCATGTCCAATGTCATTTGAGCAGGAAAGCACCCTAAAATGTGAGCATTGACATTCACACATATGCCTCCAATTCATATTTATATCTTTGAGTTGTCTGCAAAGCCACTTCCCAGTAATATTAATGAACATCAATCACAGAGTAAAATGGGACCTTTACGGTTGTAGTGACAAGGATGTATTGATTGCTTGGTCATAAAAGAGGCTGAGACACTAGCTGGCTGTACTCACTGGAGTCACAGGGAAGAAAGGGGTCTCACTGCGTCTGCTTATCACTTTCCTCATGGCCAATGGACAGTGTTCAAGAATACTATGAGCAGTGGCTTTAAAAACTAGATAAGGCATGATCCCTTAAAGGTATTCGCAGTGGTGCTCAGTCAGAGGCTCTAGAAAGATTAGATGTAGAAGACAGTTTTCTCTGATATGTACAGACAGAGGAAGGAAGCCAGGACAGAAAGCATGAGGAAGCAAGAAGAGAAGGGGAAGAAAAGTAGGGAAAAAGACATTAAGATGAAATATAAAGTGGCTCATGTCTCTAAGCCACCAAGATGAAAGTGTTCTTCTTACACACATATAATTTATTAAGAGAGAAAGGTTAATTTTGTGTTTAAGAGTTCAGCTTGCATAAATGGGGGAAATGGATTAAAATCGATGGCTTTGCCAGATACTAGTCGCATGACTTTGGAAAAAGCGCTTAACCTGAAAAGTGACAATAAGAATAGTATTCTTCTTACAAGATTTTGTAAAACAACTATCCATTCCTACATTACTTCTTTTGGATGAAATGCTTGCACACCTGTACAATGCATCTACCTATAAGGAATAAAAAGCAACAATAAGAAATGTAGTTAATGTGGCAAGAATATAGAGGGAGGTATTTCTAAAATAATCTTTCTTTTTCTCTACCTTCTTGAAGAAAAAGAACACAAACTTGGAACGCATAATAAGGAAACTTCCAGAGATTAAAGCCCTATCAGGGCTTAGCTAAGGGAGCTAACTAGAGGAAAGGGCATGCAGAGAGAAAACAAGGCTGAGACATCAAAAGTGAAGGTGGAAATGAGAGCAATGACCACCTTCTCCTTGATTCTTTCATATCAGTCACCAGAACCCTCTCAACTTCTTTTCCTTTTCTTCAATGCTCAAGCCTTCATTTCTGTCTTTATATAATTTGAGAAAAAGGAGCATGGAAATCCAGGATCCAGAAACACAAGAAGGCTATTTTTAGAAGTTTGTCGAGGATTCTTGTTTGGTTCCCCCAGAAGTTGACCTTGATGGAAGGAGTCCAATCCAAGTAACTGATATCAAAACTGAGAAGAACCCTCATAGTGGGATGTGGAAGTTAAGCAGAGAAGGGAAGAAAGGTAGTGGGAAAGTGTGCACCATAAGCTGGTTACCACTGTGGACAAGAGCTTAAACCCCTCAGGAAACAGTGACTGTCATCAGACTGACACCAACTAAGGCACAAGGGAGCTTGGGGTACTATCTGCCAGAGTCCATCACTAGGTACAGAAAGCACTAGAGGAGGGACACATCATCCACGGGTGCTTCTGATCTGCTACCTAAGCAGATACAGTGCTTCAAAGGGTGAAGTCAGGCATCAGGGAAGAAAGGCCACTGACAGTGGAAAGTTAGACTGGTGTGAACGAAATTGCAAGCGGGGAGAAACATGAGTTGGCACCCAAAATGTCTGCTACAGTACAGACAGATCCACTTATACCCCTGGCTAAGTTGACTTTGCCTTGTAACTGATTCTTTAAGGCAATGGTCATGAAAAATCACTTCAAAGAATAAATAAACTTATAAAGCCAAATGAGAGATGGGGGAACAAGCTTTATTCCCCTTTGTGCGATAACTGATGATCATGATTTGCTTTCTTTACCACTCATTCTAGATCCTCCTCACCCTTAGTCTGTTTGCCCTTGGGGTAACACAAACATATTGATAGGTGTTGATAGACCATGGTTGCTGAAAATTCCCATCTATACGTGCTGCCAAGTATGGAGGCACCAAGAGCTTCCCCCACCCCTGTGAGTCTCCTGAACTTCAGAAATATATATCCTTGTCCCTATTATGTGGCAGCATGACAATCGGGGTTAGTTTCCCTGCCAATATAGTCACTCATTTCTTGGCATCCTGGTCCACTGGCATAAAGATCCTGTCAGCATTCATAACTTTAAGTTTGGTGGAAATATTACCAAGTCCCCTGGTAGAAGGGGATCTCCCTGATAACTGGGGATCGGAATGTAACTCTCAGAAGAAAACCTAAAGCTGTAGGACCAGTAAAGAACAAAGTTCCCCCAGATCACTAAGACCAGGGGGTGAGTCTCTATTTCTACACCTCAGTTCCCAGCTCTTTCAGGTACACAACACCATCCCATGACCATTGATTCAAATATATTTGTCATTTTGAAAGACAATGACCATTCTCACAGTGCCATGCCCATCCGAAAAGACTTAGGCGAACCCTTAAAAGGCCATTTTAATATCTTAAGTTAAACTGGCAGCTTGTTAGCGATGTGTTATATGGTAGAACTAATGGATACCATGACATTTGCCCATTGCCCCCATTGTTTTATATAAAGGGTACACCATGGTGTGTAGCAATCATGTGCAAGGTTCCATGACCAATAAATCAGATCCTCTGTGAGAACTGGGATCAGCCTTGACGAGAGCAAGTGAATACTGCCAGGCTCATGGATAGCTCCATCTCTGCTACCATGCCTTTAAGCTGCTCATAATACCTTCGGGCAAACTCTGAAGCGGCAAAGGACAGAAGCTCATTGTCCCCCACTGGATCTGTCATTTTTTTCACTGGGATATTCACAGTCTCTGCTTCAGTGGGTGCTCTCTGATAGGTGTGAATGAATTAAGATATCCACAAATATTATGGACATTCTCATAAGTTCATCCACCTGCTTCTTTCTCAGATATCTCTGCCACTGACTTCCCATTGTTACCCATTCCAGCAATCTGGCCAATCAACCAAACTACGTGCCACTGCTCAATAATCTGTGCAAATTTCACCTCAAGCCACTTCTCCTTTAACATTAACTCATTAGAGTTCTGCCCAGGGGAAGGATTTCCTTCTGACCACCATTTCAGGGACGCCCTAGAGTGAGGCTCTAAGATGACCGAGGTGCATTACTGACTCACAGCAACATATTGAGCTGAATAAGCCAAGTTATTTTTTCCCCTTTATCTTCAGCTTATCATAGGAAATGTTCTATGAGGACACAGATGTCAGCTGAGGGATGAGCACTGGTGTCACAAATAGAGGCAACATGAAAAATCTAGACTGCTTTTTGCCTTAATTTACTTATGCCTGCAGATCTATCTGGGCCATTTGCAGAATGTATCTTTTCTATCAAAAACAGACCTCTGCTGTGTCCACTTGACTTTATGACTTTATATCTGAGAATTCACAACTCATGATGGGCAATTCTGGAAGCATAGTCAGTTGATGACCCATGCTTAAATTCTCTAACAAGAGATATTTTTTAAATGTTGAATAGGGATGCCTGGGTAGTTCAGTCAGTTAAGCATCCAACTCTTGATTTCAGCTCAGGTCATGATCCAGGGTCATGGGATCCAGCCCCACATCCACCTCTGTGCTTAGCATGGAACCTGTTTAAGACTCTCTCTCTCTCTCTCTCTCTCTCTCTCTCTCTCTCTCTCCCTCCTCTCTCTTTCTCTAAAATATACATACATACCTACCTACATACATACATACAATGGTGAAAAGCATGGCTTTACTTCAAAATGTTACCATTATGCATAGACTCTCTCCAATTAGGACTTGGAAGAGACATGTATGGTGCCCTTATCTACTGTGTATGCCTCTAGTACCATGGGATCTGCTAGGTCATAAGACATAAGTAGCAGGGTCATTTGTACTCCAAACTGAACTTGCTGAAAAGTTCTCTTCTGCTTTGAACTCCATTTAAAAAAGTGGAAAAATATCACTGAATAAATAAGTTGGAAACTATTCCAACAGGGGGTGAGTGTTGCCTTTAAAAGCTGAAGTAGAACAAATGTCTCTCTTTTAGTTACCTTAGAGGCAATACCTCCGAATGTTTCCAACCACTAGATGCTTAAAATTTTCACAGTTTACAAGATTCCTGAACATTTGTAGAACCTGCCTTCCACCCACTGATGAAATGCTGTCTTCCCAGGAGATGCATATTACCTTCACTTTCTGCTCCTGAGCTTTAACAAGGTATCATAGTGATGTTTGATGAGTGGCTGAAATGTCAAATATCTTCAGATATAATGGTCTGACAAAACCATGAACGGGTACTGCTTTTTCTTCTGGGGACTTAAAATAATGCAGATCAATGGCCACATGTAAGTGTTGGAGACTCGATTGCTCTACCCTAGTAAAGATACTACCTCTGGCTCAACAGCAATAACAGCAGCTCTTAAGTTTGCAGTAGACAACCCTCATCCAACAGGGGCCATCTGGTGTATATTGGGGACCACAACGTCAGCATCCTTCCAACCTTTAGGAGTGGCACAAACCTCTACTAATCTACCTAGCAATAAGGTGTTGTTGCTTGTTTACTATTTTGGCTGAGGAAGAAAGAACAGTTTCGGGGACTTCAACTTGACCTTTCCTGCCAAGAAAAAACCTCTTTTACAGCATATTACAAAATAATAAGTTAGGGTTTTTTAACTGTTACGTTATATTCATTCCAGACATGCTCTCAGGGTGGGAGGAATGACCAGAACCTAAGTTCATGGCCTGGTAAACCACTGACATATAGACCTGGATCTGCACTCCAACTATCACTTCTCCTTCATTTGTTTCCACCCTGACAGGGACCATGATTAAGTATATTGGATCTTCTACAGTCCATACGTATACAGGACTTATGTGCAAGGTCTGAGCTGGTATGGACTGTAGAAGATCCAATATACTTAATCATGGTCCCTGATTCCACGGTAATGGAATGGGGAAATCACTGCTGTATATATTTGCCATGATATTTCAAGCCCTTTGTCAAGAAGTTCTTCAGCTGGTCGGATTTGGATCTGATTGGCTCAGGAACAGAAACTGGACAATAGGTTAGGATTTTCCATTGGGTCTTTTGCTCACTGACACTTGATAACTATTAGTTCTAAAGGTCAAGCAATACTCTTAATGACTTAATAGCTCTTAATAAAATAACTCTATTTTAATCAGAGTTCTTTAGAGAAACAGAATCAATAGGATGTGTATATATTCAGAACAAGATTTATTTTAAGGAATTGGCTCATAATTATGGAGGTTGGTGAACCCAAAATCTGTAGTAATCTGGCAGGCTGAAGTCCCAGGAGAGCCAATGGTATAGATGAAGATGGAAAGCAGACTGCTGGAGAATTCTTCCTTGCTTGATGAGGCTGGTCTTTATGACTTTTTTTCTGGCCTTCAACTGATAGGATGAGGCCCACTAGGATTATGGAGGGTGGTCTTCTTTACTCAAAGTTCACTGATTTCCATGCTAATCTCCCTATGACCCAGCAATAGCACTGCTAGGAATTTACCCAAGGGATACAGGAGTGCTGATGCATAGAGGCACTTGTACCCCAATGTTTACAGCAGCATTTTCAACAATAGCCAAATTATGGAAAGAGCCCAAATGTCCACCAGCTGATGAATGGATAAAGAAATTGTGGTTTATATACACAATGGAATACTACTTGGCAATGAGAAAGAATGAAATATGGCCTTTTGTAGCAACGTGGATGGAACTGGAGAGTGTTATGCTAAGTGAAATAAGTCATACAGAGAAAGACAGGTATCACATGTTTTTACTCATATGTGGATCCTGAGAAACTTAACAGAAGACCATGGGGGTAGGGAAGGGGGGAAAAAAGTTAGAGAGGGAGGGAGGCAAACCATAAGAGACTCTTAAAAACTGAGAATAAACTGAGGGTTGATGGAAGGTGGGAGGAATGGGAAAGTGGGCGATGGGCATTGAGGAGGGCACCTGTTGGGATGAGCACCAGGTGTTGTATGGAAACCAATTCGACAATAAATTTCATATGAAAAAAACACTCTCCAAAGTGACACATAATATTAACTATCACACTATCTATGTTATCCCTAGGAACATTATGGCTTATTAGCCATCACCACAGATTCTTGTGGGCCATTACACACTAACTTGCATTCTGATTTTCTTGTCCATTACAGTAATTATGCCACCTTATCTCTGATAGTTGCACAATGCCACTAGACTTTTTCCATTTCAGAATTACATCATCTCTTGATACATGGGAGCCAATTCTGTAGCCTTCCCAGCTACCAGCCCTGGACTACAAAGGACAGTCTCCACTGATCTTCTCAGTGATGCTTATCTTCCCCTCACTGGTACATTTATTATTGTTGCAGTAAAGGGAATATTCTCTGGACCTTCCAGAAAATATAATCCTTTGGTGAGACCTCTGGTCTTTTACATTAAATCCATGTTGGTATACTCACCTTTTTGAGTCCTTTGTCTCTCCACGCTCAATAATCTGCCAGTGAAATTCTGGATACTACACATCATTTACTTCAGCTCCTCACTGTTTTCCAGCTCTGGGAAGCCACTCCAATAGCATAAAAGATCCAGTTCAAGGTTCCCTTGTTAGAATATTAAGTATTAAATATTACATAATGAAAGATAACCTCATATCAATAAACTCTCCTTTATCAAGCTGTATATTTTACTACCTTTGTTCAGTGACTAGAGTTTTTATACTCGAATTGGTAGGCATTCATCACCATTCTAATTCTTAGGAAAAAATCAATTGAATATTAGTGAAAAATAAGCAAAATTCTGCACAAATGAAAATTATATTTATGGTCCCACAATTTTCCACTCGGTTTGTGTTTCTACACTTACTTTTGGTAGACTAGAGATAACTTGGTATTTCTAGTTCTTTCAAAGTGCATTGATTTCTTTGCTTATTTCAATGCGCCTCAAAGCTTATTGGCACTTAACTAAAACCTACTAAAAAGTTGAAATGTATTTCAAAAATAGACAGGTTTTAAATACAGACTGTTACAGGTTCACAGAATCTGGTGTTTATATTTGCCAAATATTAATGAGTTTGAAAGTCCAATTTATCATTTTAATAACTAATGAGACAAATATTAAAAATGAAGCAATATTGGGGGAGGAGCTAAGATGGCAGAACAGCATGGAAGTTTCTTGTGTGTCTCGTGTCCAGGAAATACAGCCAGACCAACACTAAACCATCCTACACACCAAGAAAAATGATTAGAGGATTAATACAACAATATGCACAATCTGAGCCACAGAATTCAGCAGGAATGTGGCACAGAGAGGTGAATTTGGGGAGCAAGAAGCCATGAAAGGTAGGGAACCACTTTTGCGGGTGGAGAGAGGATGGAGACTGGTGGGGGGGGTACGGAGAATACGGGAAAAGCACCCCTCCTGTAAAGCAGCTGGAGAGAAAGTGGAAAACTGGAAGCAGCCACAGGGACTAAACTAAAAAGAGAGAAGGGAGAAAGGAGAGGGTTTAAATTCCATTACGACTATAAACAAAGGGAGTGCAAAGGCTGCAACTCCGCAGCTCGATACCTGGTGGTGCTCTGGTGGGAAGGGTGAGTCCCGAGGAACAGAGTGGGGTCTGGGAGGTTCTCCAGCCACACGGGGAAAAGCGGTTCCACTGCTGGAAGGACATTTGGTAGAGACTGTTGAAGCCACCTGGTTCCAGCAGAACCTGGAAGGCGGCCACATTCGCTGGTGCTGTGGCAGTCATTAAGGGTGAAGCCTGGTGCCAGATGTGTGTTGTGATTTTCCATAATCCCTGAAACGCTGCTGCTACACTGTCTCGAACTTTTTCTGGGGCGGGCTGGCACCTGGCTGCAGTCTTGGGGCACCGGCAGCAGTGGGATCCAGCAAGTGTTCCTGGCTGCAGCCAATAATTCGGCCATTGCTCATTCAGCCATTGCTCACTGAGACCCTCCTACAGAAGGGCAGAATGGGTCAAAGCCACAGTCCTTCGGAAGTAAGGGGCCAGGGAAAACAGCCACATCTGAGATAAAACTCAGGAGAGAGTATTGCCTGGGGACTGGTCACGGAGAGTGAAAAAGCAGGGAGTGGACGAGAGCTGAAAACGGAGGACAGGTGTGTGATTGCTGGTCTGGGAGAACAGACTGGGTAGCTGGGTGGCGCCATTTTCACTGCTCCCGGGCATGTGCATACGCACCTACGAGCGCCACAACAATCCACCCCAGTAGGCTAGCAGCGCCATCTAGTGGAGAGTAGAGCTGTTACACTGAGCCCTGCCCAACTTGGCCAACTTTGCTCATCAAGAACACAAGTCTTACTGCCGGCTTAATTTATGGACTCTAAAGCACTACATACTCTGACTTCTAGGGGAAAACAAAGGAATTTCAGTCCTACTTCAATCTGTTAGCAGGTTCCTCTATTCAATTTTTTTTTCTTTTTTTCTTTTTCTCTTTTACAATTCTTTTCTTTTTCTGGAATACAGAAAGAGAAAAAATTCATTTTTTTTTCAATTTTTATTAAAAATATTTTTTTAATTTTTATTACTATATTCTTTACTTTTGTGTAAATTTTTTTAAATTCTACTTTACATCCATCATTCTATTTTTGTCTACTTCAGTGTATCCACCTTTTCAAATTTTCAAACAATTTCCTTTTTTCTTTCTTTTTCTTTTTTTCTGTTTTTCGTTTCTTTTTTTTCTTGAGTACAGAAAGAGAAAAACAACATTTTTACTTTCAATTTTTATTAAAAATATTTTTATTTAATTTTTATTAGTATACGTTTTGCTTTTATGTAAATTTTTTTCAAATTTTATTTTACTTTCATCATATTTTATTTTAGTGTACTACAATGTATTCACTTTTTCAAATTTTCAAACTATTTTTTCTTTTCTTTCTTTCTTTTTTCTATTTTTCATTTCTTTTTTCTTAAATACAGAAAAAGAACAAAATATTTATTTATTTTAATTTTTATTAAAATATTTTCTTTAATTTTTTCTACTATATTCTTTACTTCTGTGTATATTTTTCAAATTCTATTTTACCCCCATCATCTCAATTTAGTCTACTTCAGTGTATTCATTTTTTCAAATTCTCAAGCGATTTTCTTTTTTTTTCTTTCCCCCTGCTTTTTTTTCTCTAATCTGTCAAACCACTTTCAACACCCAGACCAAAACACACCTAGGATATAGCATCATTTATTCAATTTGTGTGTGTGTGTGTTTAATTTTTTAATTTTAATATTTTTTAATTTTAATTTTTTTAATTTTAATTTTCTACCTCATTAATTCCTTTTCTCCCTTCAAAATGACAAAACAAAGGAATTCACCCCAAAAGAAAGAGCACGAAGAGATGAGAGCCAGGGATTTAACCAACACAGATACAAGCAAGATGTCTGAACCAGAATTTAGAATCACAATAATAAGAATACTAGCTGGAGTCGAAAATAGATTAGAATCCCTTTCTGCAGAGATAAAAGAAGTAAAAAAAAATAGCCAGAATGAAATTAAATGTGCTATAACTAAGTTGGAATCACAGATGGATGCAGCGGTGGCAAGGATGGATGAGGCAGAACAGAGAATCAGCGATATAGAGGACAAACGTATAGAGAATAATGAAGCAGAAAAAAAGAGGGAGATTAAGGCAAAAGAACACGATTTAAGAATTAGAGAAATCAGTGACTCATTAAAAAGGAACAGCATCAGAATCATAGGGATCCCAGAGGAGGAAGAGAGAGAAATAGGGGTAGAAGGGTTATGTGAGCAAATCATAATGGAAAACTTTCCTAACCTGGGGAAAGACCAAGACATCAAACTCCAGGAAGCACAGAGGACCCACATTAGATTAAGATGGCTTTCCAGGAGAATTCTACCAAACATTTAAGGAAGAGTTAACACCTATTCTCTTGAAACTGTTCCAAAAGATAGAAGTGGAAGGAAAACTTCCAAACTCTTTCTATGAAGCCAGCATTACCTTAATTCCAAAACCAGAGACCCCACTAAAAAGGAGAACTATAGACCAATTTCCCTGGTGAACTTGGTGCAAAAATCCTCAACAAGATATTAGCCAATTGGATCCAACAATACATTAAAAAAAGTATTCACCACGACCAAATGGAATTTATACCTAGGATGCAGGGCTGGTTCAATACCTACAAAACAATGAATGTGATTCATCATATCAATAAAAGAAAGGACAAGAACCATATGATATTCTCAATAGATGCAGAGAAAGCATTTGACAAAATGCAACATCCTTTTTTGATAAAAAACCCTCCAGAAAGTAGGGATAGAAGGAGCATACCTCGAGATCATAAAAGCTTTATATGAACAACCCAACACTAATATCATCCTCAATGGGGAAAAACTGAGAGCTTTCCCCCTAAGCTCAGGAACAAGACAGGGATGTCCACTCTTGCCACTTTATTCAACATAATATTAGAAGTCTTAGCCTCTGCAATCAGACAACACAAAGAGATAAAAGGCATCCAGGGGCACCTGGGTGGCTCAATTGGTTAAGCAACCAACTTTGGCTCAGGTCATGATCTCACAGTTCATGAGTTTGAGCCCCACGTCATGCTCTGTGCTGACAGCTCGGAGCCTGGAGCCTGCTTTGGATTCTTTGTCTCTCTCTCTGTCCCTCCCCCACTCACACTCTGTCTTTGTCTCAAAAATAAACATTAAAAAAATTTTTTAAAAAAAAAGGCATCCAAATTGGCCAGGAGGAGGTCAAACTTTCATCCTTCACAGATGACATGATACTGTATATGGAAAACCCAAAAGATTTCAACAAAAAACTGCTAGAATTGATTCATGAATTCAGCAAAGTTGCAGGAAATAAAATCAACACACAGAAATTGGTTGCATTCCCATACACCAACAATGAAGCAACAGAAAGAGAAATCAAGGAATCGATCCCATTTACAGTTGCACAAAAAACCCATAAAATACCTAGGAATAAATCTAACCACAGAGGTGAAAAATCTATACGCTGAAAACTATAGAAAGCTTATGAAAGAAATTGAAGATGACACAAAAAAAATGGAAAAGCGATTCCATGCTCCTGGATAGGAAAAACAAATACTGTTAAAATGTCAATACTACCCAATGCAATCTATATATTCAATGCAATCCCTATCAAAGTAACACCAGCATTCTTCATAGAGCTAGAACAAATAATCTTAAAATTTTTATGGAACCAGAAAAGACGCTGAATAGCCAAAGCAATCTTGAAAAAGAAAACCAAAGCAGGAGGCATCACAATCCCAGACTTCAAGTTACACTACAAAGCTGTAATCATGAAGACAGTATGGTACTAGAACAAGAACAGACACTCAGACCAATGGAACAGAATAGAGAACCCAGAAATGGACCAGCAAATGTATGGCCAACTAATCTTTGACAAAGCAGGAAAGAATATCCAATGGAATAAAGACAGTCTATTCAGCAAGTGGTGCCGGGAAAACTGGACAGCAACATGCAGAAGAATGAACCTGGACCACTTTCTTACAGCATACACAAAAATAAACTCAAAATGGATGAAAGACCTCCATGTAAGACAGGAAGCCATCAAAATCCTTGAGGAGAAAGCAGGCAAAAACCTCTTTGATTTTGGCCGCAGCAACTTCTTACTCACCACGTCTCCGGAGGCAAGGAAAACAAAAGCAAAAATGAACTTCTGGGACCTCATGAAAATAAAAAGCTTCTGCACAGCGAAGGAAACAATCAGCAAAACTAATAGGCAACTGACAGAATGGGAGAAGATATTTGCAAATGACATATCAGATAAAGGCTTATGATCCAAAATCTATAAAGAGCTTATCAAACTCAATACCCAAAAAACAAATAATCCAGTGAAGAAATGGGCAAAAGACATGAGTAGACGCCTCTTCAAAGAAGACATCCACATGGCCAATCGACCCATGAAAAAATGCTCAACAGCACTCATCGTCAGGGAAATACAAGTCAAAACCACAATGAGATTCTGACTCACACTGGTCAGAATGGCTAACATTAACAACTCAGGCAACAACAGATGTTGGTGAGGATGAGGAGAAAGAGGATCTCTTTTGCATTGTTGGTGGGAATGCAAGCTGGTGCAACCACTGTGGAAAACAGTATGGAGGTTCCTCAAAAAACTAAAAATAGAACCTACGACCCAGCAATTGCACTTCTAGGCATTTACCCATGGGATACAGGTGTGCTGTTTCGAAGGGACACATGCACCCCCATGTTTATAGCAGCACTATCAACAATAGCCAAAGTATGGAAAGAGCCCAAATGGCCATCGATGGATGAATGGATAAAGAAGATGTGGTATATATATACAATGGAGTATTACTCGGCAAGCAAAAAAGAATGAAATCTTGCCATTTGCAACTACGTGGATGGAACTGGAGGGTATTATGCTTAGTGAAATTAGTCAGTCAGAGAAAGACAAAAATCGTATGACTTCACTCATATGAGGACTTTAAGAGACAAAACAGATGAACATAAGGGAAGGGAAACAAAAATAATATAAAAACAGGGAGGGGAAAATACAGAAGAGATTCATAAATATGGACAACAAACTGAGGGTTACTGGAGGCGGTGTGGGGGGGGGATGGGCTAAATGGGGAAGGGGCATTAAGGAATCTACTCCTGAAATCATTGTTGCACTATATGCTAACTAATTTGGATATAAATTAAAAAAAATAGAAAATAAAATTAAGAAAATGAAGCAATGTTATTTAGCAGAATTCAAAAATATTCCAAGAAATGTTATTTTTTAATCTGATGCTAGCGTTTTACTTGTTGTTACATACCTTGATATTAGAAAGAGAAAATACAAGTTGATGTAGAGAAGGGCATACAATTAAAATGGAGGATGGTGAGTATACCACAGTCCCTTGACTTTTACCTCTATCCTGACACACTGAAAAGTTTGGTTGCATTTAAAAATACTTATTATTATTGAGTTTCCACTTTCCATAAATACATAATACCTTCTTCCTTTCATGAAGTCCTTCTTAATTTTTAGACAGAGGTACACTCTGCACACTTGTGTGTTTCTACTGTGCTCATATCTGCCGGTGGTACATTTTTCTGTCTGGTGCAGCAAGCCAAAACCTTTTCTTATGGCTTTCCATTTAGTCTTCATGCCTTTTTTAAGTGTATTTGCATCGTTCCCCATTCATGTAGTCTAAAATCCTACATTGACCCATCAACTTAACTTGCTTAGTATGGTAATTGCTGAGCAGAAAAAACTTAATTGCTTTGTAAAACTGTAATGCAAATTATTCAACAGGGGCCTCTCCTAATTACAGTCTGGTAATTTGTGTTTTACAATATTCACTAATTCATATAACAGGTACTGCAGTGTTACATTATAGATATATATCTAATAACCACTCTTTAGCATTTGGTAATTTAGTCCCTTATGAATTTTAGGAAGAAAGTGACTATGGAGTGGGTAAAATCTCTCTTGTTAACTTTTTGATAATTAGTTATTACCTTATTTCATTTGATCTAAGAGATCATTGGTTTTCAAGGTAACCATTCGTTTACACACCACTAAGAAAAGAAAAATTACAGCTAAAATTGGCGTTCTTCTATTCCACGATGAACCTCCATTTCAGACTGCTAAACTATTTTTAAATGTTCATTTTAATGCCCATGAAGTATGATAAATAAAATTATTTCTCCACTTGTCAAAAATATACCTCAGTATTCAACAGCATATCTTCATGAAATTCTCTAGAATATATTCTTAATAAATGTCAGATAAACTACAGTAGAATGCATTTAAATGTGCATGAAAAATGACTTATCAAGGACCCATTCTAATAGGAGAAAGGTTTCAAGTACTTTTCTGCCCTTGTTCTCATCCAGCAAATTCCTAGATCTACATACACCCTGGCCAACATAAACTCAGGCGAGAATCTACTGGGCTCTCTAAAAATGGTATTTACAGAAAATTAGGCAATTTTTCTAAGATACCTCCCAACCTTGCATTTACAAAAGAGAATTATGTGTTTGTAAGTAGGAGTATTATAAGTTCTGCTCAGCTTTCTTCAAGATGTCTTGATGAATAACAAAAAATAAATTATCACTAGAGTAACTGGTTTTGTCTTGAATTCTATAATCAACCATGACAATCTTTGGACAACAATAAAAATCTGTATTTCGACAGGATTTAATAAGGAATGGCACCGGAGAACAATGTGTACATAATACTATAAACAGTACCTTGATTGAATTTCATACAGCATAGAAAAGTATTGCCTTATCCTAAGTAACTCAAAATAAATATTTAACAAGTATTTCCACACTAATTAGTTACTGAACATCTAGTTATTTTTCATGCAACCCTTGTTTCTAAGTCTTAGGAAGTGTTAGTCAAAGAAGGAACAATGAGAGAGATGAATTCCAACCATGTCTAAACTACTCCAAAAATCAATTTAGGAAAAAAAGGCTGATTTAGGGAATGCCATAGATTCTGTTCTATGTAATTACACATTATTAAAATCAGTGAACTACAATTTTTCTGTTGTTTGAATTCTTTTATTTTAGAGAGAGGGAGAGAGAGAGAAGGAGGGAGAGACAGAGAGAGAGAGCACTAGTGTGGGAGGGGGCAAAGAGAGAGAGAGAGAGAGAGAGAGAGAGAGAGAGAATCCTAAGCAGGCTCTATGCTCAGTGCAGAGCCTGATGCAAGGTTCAATCCCACTACCCTGGGATCATGACCTGAGTCAAAATCAAAAGCTGGATGGATGATCAACTGACTGAGCTGCCCAGGTACCCCTCTGTTGTTTTAATTTTGAATGTGCATACTTTACTAAAACAATGCAGCTATTTTGTTTTTAAATATCTTTACTATAGAATTTATAGTCATCACTTGTAGGTATATCTGAGTGTTTTGTTAAACTGTAAGCTCTCCATCAAAGGAATTCTGTCTTATGTAATATTTGATATATTCAAAATAATGTTAACAAATGTGTGATATGTCTTAATAATTATAAAATGGAAGGCTATGAACACATGACTCAACTTAAGAACATGTATATTCCCAACATGACTAATGCCTGATGCTCCATGTAATCTCCCTGACTCCATATTTCTCCCATCACCACTTCTGTTCCACCTCAATTTTGTTTTTCATGCTTTTGCTATCTTATGCTATAGTGCTGTTCTCTCATGGGTGACTTCTAAAGGGATATATAATTTTTTGAGCTTTGAAGTATGTTATCAAGTTATTTTCCTAACATCCATCTGTGACATTACATGTCGCTGTAGCTCATTCATTTCTGTTTTACAAAATCCCACTGTTTGGATTTCCCCAGATTTACTTATCCCACTCTCCTAAAGATGAGGTTTGTGCCCAGGGTGTTGTGTTTGCTACTGTGACAAGACACAACAAACATCCATTTTCAGTCTCCTGGAAAATCAGTAGGCATTTCTCTAGTGAACACACACACACACACACACACACACACACACACACACAGAGGGAGAGAGAGAGAAAGGGAATTGTTGTGTTATATAATGTGTCTAACTTTATACATTAATGCTTTCTTTTTTTTTTAATTTTTTTGACGTTTTATTTATTTTTGAGACAGGGAGAGACAGCATGAACAGGGGAGGGTCAGAGAGAGGGAGACACAGAATCTGAAACAGGCTCCAGGCTCTGAGCTGTCAGCACAGAGCCCGACGCAGGGCTCGAACTCACGGACCGCGAGATCATGACCAGAGCCGAAGTCGGCCGCTTAACCAACTGAGCCAACCAGGCGCCCCTACATTAATGCTTTCTAAAGGTGAATGACGCATCTACCAGAAGTATAAAATATACCTATTTTCAATACTTTTGCCAACATTCAGTATAGTCAGGACTCTTGATTTTTTCAGTGTTGCTGTTATCTTTTATGTTTTAAGCAGTCTAGGGGTATAAAATGCTCTCTTATTGTGGTATCAAATGCCAGATTTCTGATCACTAATGGGATTGCGCTCATATTTTCCTAAGCTCATTCACGTTTTTTTCTCTTTCTTGAAATGTCTTTTCATTTATTTCACTTATATTCAGGGCTGAATCATTTTCATACATATTTTATCAGCACATTTTTTTTTAAATTCATCCATTTTATGAGTGTCAGTAGTTCTTTTCTTTTTATTGTTGATGGCATCCCATTGTATACATGTAAGGCAATTTGTTTATTCATTCACCTGTTGAGAATTTTTGGCTATTATGAATAAAGCTGCTACAAACATTTGTTTATAGACAGCCTTTGTCTGAACAGAATGTTTTCATTTCTCTTGGATAAATAGCTAGGAATAAATTTTAGGGATCATTTGGTAAGTATACGTTTAACATTTTAAGAAGCTGTCAGAAAGTTTTTCAAAGTGGTTATACAATTTTCATTCCCACTGGTAACATACAATGTTATACAGTCACGTCAGTCCTCCCTCCTGCTCAATGTCGTCAGTATGTTTTATTACAACTATTCCAGTGGATATGTGCTGTTACTTATTGGGGCTTAATGCTGCATTTTAGAGCAATTTATAGCATTGAGTGTCTTTCATATGCTTATAGGTCATTTTTTATCTTCTAGATGAAGTGTTCAAATGCCTTTGCCAATTTGGGGGGGGCATTATTTCTATGTTATTGAATTGTGAGTGTTCTTTATATATTATAAGTAAAAGCCCCTTTTCAGATATAGCCATCACAGATGCTTTCTCCCACTTTGTGGCTTGTATGTACATTTGCTTAACAATACTTTTGAATATCATAAGACCTTCATTTAATAAAACATTGTTTCTCTTTTATGGTTCATGTTTGGTTTTTTTTTTTTTTGCATTTTATCTATAAAATTTGTCAACCCCAAGTTTGCAAAGATTTTCATCTACTTTTTCCTCAAGAAATTTCTATAACTTTGCCTTTATTTAGGTCTATGTTCCATAATTCATATTAATATTGTCATATGGTATGAGGTGAAGGCAAGGGTTCATGTTTGCCAAAGTATGTCTTTATTATTCAATACCTTTTGTTGAAAATATTCTGTATATTTTCTCCCATTAAAATACTGTACATAGAGACTTTTGATAAAAATAAATTGATCATGTACTTGTGTATCTATTTCTACATTCTCTTCTGTTTCATTGACCTATACAAATTTCCCCATTGTAAGTCTTAAAATCAGGTAAGATTATTGTAGCTTGGTTATTCTTTAACAAAATCGTTTGGCTATTCTAGTTCCTCTGCATGTCCATATAACTTATAGAATCATCATGATAATTTTCATGTTAAAGTCTACTGGGGTTTGATTGGAATTGCACTGAATCTATATATCAATTTGGTCATAATAGATACTTTGGCATTGCTGAATCTTCTGATTCCTAAAAAGCACACATCTTTACATTAATGTACATATTCTGTAATCTCTCTCAGGATCAAAATAGTATTTGGTATTATTACCTTTTAAAATTTCAATTTATCAGCATGCCTGGGTGGCTCAGTTGGTTAAGCATCTGACTTTGGCTCAGGTCATGATCTCATGGTTCATGGGTTTGAGCTCCACGTCAGGCTCTGTGCTGACAGCTCAGAGCCTGGAGCTTGCTTCTGATTCTGAATTCTGTGTCTCCCTCTCTCTCTGCCCCTCCCTTGCTCATGCTCTGTCTCTCTCAAAAATAAATAAACATTAAAAAATTTTTTATTTCAATTTCTCATAATTCATTGCCTGAATTTCTAAATACAATTGTTTTTTTGCACATTGACTATGTATGTTATAACCTTGTTAAACTCATATTTTATATCTAGTAGTTGTGGTTTTGGTTTGTTTGGTTTTTACATTGGCTTGGATTTCCTATGTATACAATCATATATCTGAGAATAAAGACGATACTACTTATTTTCCTATCTCCATGTTTTGTCATTTTTCTTTTCTTATTTCATTGGTTAGGATCTCCAGTAGAAATGGCAAAAGTGGCCACCATTGTTTTGTTCCTGATCTTAGGAAGAATACTTCTCATTGTGAAATGTGATGTTAGTAGAGGTTTGCTGTATATTGTTGGATTTTTGTTAACTTTTTAAAATAATTATTGCATCCATTTTTATAAGATAATAGTTTCTGGTTTTTCTTTCTCTTGTAATGTCTGTTTATAATTTGGGCATCAGACTAGTGCTGGCCTGTTTGAGCGAGTTGAAAAGTAATATTATTTTCTTCAATTCCCTGGAAGAGTTTATGTAGATTTGGTAATTTTTTTTTCTTAAATATTTGGTAGACTTCATTAGTAAAGCCTGTTAAGACTATACTGCTCTTCGTGGAAAGTTCTTTCTAATTGAGATATAAATTTACATTGGTTACAGAAGTGTAACATAATGATTTAATATATGCACACATTATAAAATAATCAGCATAATAAATTTAGTTAACATCCATGATGACTCATTTTTACAGATTTTTTCTTGTGATATCTTTTAAGATCTTCTCTCTTAACAACTTTAAAATGTACAATATAGTATTATTAACTATGGCCACCATGCTGTACATTACAGCATAAGACTTACATATTTCATAATTGAAGTCTGTATCATGTGACTATCTTCATCCATTTTACCTATGCCTCACTTCCTGCCTCTCTCAACAACCAATTTGTTGTTTGTATTTATGAGTTTGTTTTTAGTTTTAGTTTTTTTGTTCTTTGTTTCCACACACAGTGAGATAATACGGTATTTATCTTTCTCTGTCTCACTTATTTAACTAAGTATAATGCCTACAAGGTCCTTCCATGTCACAAATGGCAAGATGCCATTCTTTATTATGTCTGAATAATGTTCCATTGTATGTATATACCACATTTTATTCATCCATCCATTGGTGGACACATGTTGTTTTCATATCCTGGCTATTATAAATAATGTTGCAATGAACATGGGGGTGCAGATATCTTTCAGAATTAGTGTTTTTGTTTTTCTGTGGCAAATACCCCGATGTAGAATTGCTAGATCTTATGGTAGTTCTTTCTTTAATTTTTTGAAGAACCTCCATACTGTTTTCCATAGTAGCTACACCAATTGACATTTCCATATAGAAAAGTTTTTAATTACAATCATATTTCTTTAATAGATAAAGAACTATATCTTGAGCGAGCTATTTGTGTCTCTCAAGGAATTTGTCCATTTCATCTAAGTACTGCATTTATGAACTTTGAGTCATACACAATATTTTCTTATTTTCCTTTAAATATCTTATGATCAGTAGTGATATCCCCTTTCTAATGTCTAATAGATATAATTTGGGTGTTTGCTTACTTTTTCTCAATCAGGATACCTGAGGTTTCTTTATTTTGTTGATTTTCCCCAAAGATCAGCTTTTGATCTTCTTGATTTTCTCTAAGTTCTTGTTGGGTAGTTACATTAGAAACAAATTCAATTTTTGTTTTAAAAAGCCTGTATTTGTCTTCATTTTGTGAACATATATTTTCACTGGACATTGAATATTATGTTGTCAGTATTATTGTGTTAACACTCTGGGGGAAGACATCATTCTATTGTCTTGGATAGACAATAAACTTGGATCACATAATTTATGACGAGCAGTATAGTTTTCTCCTTTTAGTTTCTCTATTGAAAAGGATTCAAACTTTCTCTGTGGATTGTCTAGAGAGTAGAGAATATTTTAGGCTTTGTAGGCAAGATAAGGTTTCTGTTGCATGTTTTTGTTGTTTTTAAATGTTTAAAAATTAAAACTATCCATAGCTTGAGAATTATACAAAAACAGACCATGGATTGTATTTGGTCCAAGGGCCATAGTTTGCTGACTCCTTCTCTGCAGTAATTATCATATTATGTTTTTGAAATTTTTCTGTTTAAAACTGTTTTCCAAAAATTTAAATGTGTGTGTGTTTGTTGTACTTTATGTTGACATACACATATATTACACTACTTGATAATGTCCCACCAATCACTGAAGCCCTGCTTATTTTATTCAATTTCCTCCCCCTTCAGGCTTTATTTTGTACACTTTCAAAAAGGTTTTCTTTTCTTCTGCAGAATCTCATCTACTTTCAATGCCCTTCAGTGGAATTTTAATTTACAAACTTCACTTTTCATCTCTAAGAATTATATTTTCTCCTTTTTTTTTTCATTTATCCATGTGTTTAAATTCTTTAGATTAGTTAAAAGGTATGTTTTCTTTTTAGCATTTTAACATCTTTATTGATGGGTCATTTGCATACAACAAAAGTCAGTAGTTTTGAGTGTACAATTCAATGACTTTTACCAGGTTTCAGTATTATTCAACCATCACCACAACCAAGTTTTTGTACATTTCCATCACCCAAAAAGAGCATATGTTCCCTTTTGTAGTCAACCTCCTATCTCACCCCTATCCCTGGAAACTACTCATCTATTTTCTGTCCCTATGGATTTGCCTTATCTGAATGTTCCCTATAAATAGAAACATATATGTGAAACTTTACCTAGCACAGTGCCTTTTAACCAGGAGTAATTTGGCATCTAGGGAATATTCTCCAATGTTTACAAATATTTCTAGATGTGACAACTGGGGTAGGTTCTACTGGGATCTAGTAGACAGAAGTCAAGGATGCTACTAAATATCTTACAATGCAAAGGATAGCCCACACACAACAGAGAATTATCTAGCCTCCAAATTCCATGCTACCAGGATTGAAAAACTCTGACATAGCATAATCATTTTGAGATTTATCTACATTATGACTTACATCTGTTATTCAGTCTTTTTTATTGCCAAATAGTTTCCCATTTTGTGGATATATATATACATATAGCATTTTGTTTATTCATTAACATTGAATGGATATTTGAATTGCTTCTGCGTTTGGTATCTTTTGAATATTGCTACCATGGATATTTGTGTACAAAACTCTTTATGGAGATATATTTTAATTTCTCAAACCTAGGACCAGAATTCTAGATCCTATAAATATTATTTTTGTATTATTAGCCATTCATATATCCTTGAATGTATATCTATTCAAATCTTGTGCTGATTTTTAAATTGGTTTTTATGTCTCATTATTATTGGGTTTTTAAAATATATTTTAGATATAAATTCTTCATCAGATATATGATTTATAAATATTTTCTTCCAGTCTGTGACTTGCATTTTTATTTTCTTAATAATAGTTTTTCAAGCACAAGCACACACACATCAAGAGTAGTAATTATATTAATATGACTTAAAAATTATCAGAAAAATATATGATATAAACATAAAAGAGAGTTAATCTAGGATATTTCACTTAGCATTTTTTAATTCCTAAATTTGGAAAGATCTAATGTACTCCCTTTTCTGTTTTTAACGAGATCTTCAGATAAGGCATTTACAATGGAGCTTTTTTTTTTTTTTTTTTTTTTTGTCCCTTCTCTGTTTAATGATCTCGATGGGGAATGAATTTAGAATCTGTTTTGTTTGGTCTGTTTCTCTTTTGAAGTTATAACCAGACATCTAAGAGAACTTTCCATTCATAATTGAAACCAATCTGCTTGTGTTCTATCTTCTAGAGATAAAAATAAACTGGCTCATATCCTTTACAAAAGAAACCTGTCTTGAAAACAAGCTTTTCAAGCATCTGGGTCCTCTTTTCTCCAAGGTAAACACTACACCCTGTGCTTGCCATAGTGTTTAACGTTTTCAGTCCTGAGCAGTTTGAAAATCATTAAAACACTTTTCATTTTCTGCACATACCTTTCAAAATGAATAGATACTCCTAATATTTTAGTATATGTGCTGCCGAAGCGAGCACAAGATACTCCTAATAAAAGGCAACCATATTTGCATTTTTAAAACATGGGCATCGTTAAACTTTCAATAATACAAAGTTACAATTAATATATGCATGAATATGAGTTTGGATTTATTTTAATTTTATTTATGAACAGCCACATAAGTTTTGCCCTGTTGATATGCATATATGCATGGTGGGCCATTTGTTATTATGCTGAAAAACTATTATTTATTCTAGTATTATAGAAGTTACCCTAAATAAATAAGTTTAATATTTATAAAAACTCTGTCTTCAACATATAGTACTGAATAATACTCATTGTACATTCAAGAAAAATATGCCTTTGAGTTTTCTAAAATTTAAAAAAAGCTTATTAACTAATAAGAATACATGATTGAGAACAATGTATCATCAAAACAATCATGTTTGAAAAGATATTTTAAAAATGAACAAAATGCATATATTTCAATAGACAATATGCTAATTAGTTAGTTATTGTGTCATGTGGTTGCCATAAATTTGGGACTGTTTTTCTATGTGTGGGCCCCATGGTGGATACTAATGTGAAAAAAAATATGTTGAAGAAAGGAAACAGTATTTAATGAAAAATCCGTTAATGGCCCTATTATATTGAGAACCAAATATGTAGTAATTGCCGATGTTAAACATAAATAAAACAAAAGTGAATAAGATAAGCAGTTATGAAATGTAATATCTATTGGGGAAAAATTCCTTCATACAAAAAATATTCTGTACATGTTTCATATAATCCTTATAAGAACTTTATGAGATTTATTTATCTCCATTTAACAAATAAGCAACCTAACCCTTAGAAGGATACCGTTCTATACCCAAATACATGGAAAGAAGAGTCGTGTTCTAATCCATGTTTTCTAACTGTTAACATCAATTTATTTCCTACACATTTTATACAACAGCCAATATGTTTAAAAGTAAGACTCATAAGAGTCTCTAAGATTAGAAATAAGGCAAGGTTGTCCTTTCACACTGCTATTCAACATGGGGCTGCAAGTTTTAGTCGGTGCATTAAGGCAAGAAAAGGCCCTAAAAATCATTCAGTTTGAAAGGAAAGAAATAAAACTGTTTCTACTTACAGATGACATTATGGTCTATTTAGAAAACTCAAAAAATCTATACATAAACTCAGAACTAATAAGTGAGCTGAGCAAGGTTAAATGTTGCAAGATTAACATAAAAAATCGATTGCATTTCTACATGTTAACAATTACCCACTGGTATTAAAAATGCAGTGAGTTTACAATTGCTCAGAGAAAGGAAACACTTAGAGATAAATCAAATAAAAGTAAACAGTATGCTGAAAGTTACAAAACACTGATGAAAGAAATCAAAGAAGATACAAATAAGATCACAGAAGACATATGATGTTCGTGGATTGAACAATTAGGATGCCATTCTCCCCTAATAAATACATAATTTAATGTGATTTCTATCAAAATCCCAACAAAAATTTTGTTGATGTAGAATTTATATGGAAAGACAAAGAAACTAGAATAACTAAAACAGTTTTGAGAATGAAAAATGAAGTTGGAGAAATCAGTCTACCTGGTTTTAAAATTTATTATGGAACTTGACAGATGGATAGACACATACATAGATCAATAGAAAAGAACCAAGAACCCAGAAACAGAACCACACAATATACCCACCAGATCTTTGACCAATTACAAAAGTAATTCAATGGAGGAAGGTAGTCCTTTAAAAACAAATGACACTATGGCAGGCAGTTGATCATATATAGGCAGAAAAAATGAATTTCAACCTAAGTCTCACACTTTATTAAGAAGTTAACTCTGGGGCACCTGGGTGGCTCAGTCGGTAAAGCATCTGACTCTGGATTTGGCTCAGGTCATAATCTTACGCTTCACAAGTGCCAGCCCTGAGTTGTGCTCTGTGTTGACAGTTAACTGCTTGGGAATCTCTCTCCCTCTCTCTCTGCCCCTCCCTGACACTCTCTCTCTCTCTCTCAAAATAAATCAATAAATTTAACAAAAAGAAGTTAACTCAATATGGATCTCAGATTTAAATGCAAGACATAAAATTATAAATTTTTAGAACCAAAGAACATCAGATCTCAAGCTAGGCATACATAGAAGTTTTGGACCTATTACCAAAAACATAATTCATAAAAAGAAAAAACTGATAATTTGCACGTTATCACAAGGAAAAATGTTTGTTTGGCAAAACCCTACTAAGAGGATGAAAACACAAGGTACCTACTGAGAGAAAAAAATTCACAAATCACATACCTAACAAAGCACTAGCACCTAGAATATATAAAGAACTCTCAAAATTTAACTGTAAAAACAAGCAAACAATTCAATTTGAAAATTGGCAGAGGACATGATAAAAAATTTCATCGAAGAGAATAGGTGGAGAGTAAATTAGCCATGTGGGCCATCAAAATTAAAAGCATGATGGGATACCACTATAAACCTATCAAATTGACTAAAGAATTTTAAGAAGTGACAACATAAAGTATTTGTGAGGATACAGAGAAACTCTATCACTCATAAACTGCTGGTAGGCACACAAAATGGTACAGCCCCTCTGGAAAACAGTTTGGCAGTTTCTTAAAAATCTTAACATGAACTGGTGCTCGCTTTGGCAGGACGTACTAAAAATCTTAACACGAACAAGCATGCAACCTAACAATTTCACTCCAAAACACTTGCCCCAGAGAAATAAAGACTTCTGTTCACACAAAAATTGCAAATTTCAAATTGCAAAAAAAAAAAAAAAAAAAGCAAATATTCATAGCAGCTGTATTCATTACAGCAGAAAATGGGAAACCTCGATATTTTTCAACAAAGGATTAAACAAATTAATAAATCCATACTATGTATTTCTAATCAGCAATGGAAAGGATTGGAGTATTAAGCTATTAAATTCAATAATTTGAATGCATCTCAAGGACATCATTATGAATGAAAAAAGCCATTCATCCTATACAATATGATCCTATTTATATATTTGAAATGATTACATTATAGGAATGCAACATAGGTTAGTGTTTGTCAAGGTTTAAGTAAAATGTGTTGGCAGGACAGAAATGGAAGTGGTTCTAAAAGGGCAACAGGAGAGATTCTTGTGTTCCAGAAATGTTCTCCATCTGTCAATATCTTATAGTTTTGTCTTATAGTTTTTTAATGATGTTACCTTGGGAGAAACTGGTAATAGATACATGGTATTTCTCTGTATTACTTTTTACAAATCCATGTTAATATACGGTTATCTCAAAATATAAAATTTAATTTAAAAAAAGAGTAATGGTGAGGTAACAAATGAAGTTCAGCTAGAAAAGGAACCATGTGGCTTAAAATCAAGAGACATTTCCATGACTTATGCCCTTGGAATCAGAAGTTGGTAACTTGGATCCTATAACTTAAGCTAGTCAAGGGTATCAAAAGAAGTTTAGAAAGGTAACTTATATCATATCATATATCATATCATATCATAAGATATGAAAATAAGAGTAAAAATAAGAAAAAAGCATGAAAAAAGATATTAGACTTATCATCTAGACATTTTTATAATTTAATTGTTTTTAGTACAATTCTGGTAAATAAAATTCTACTAATGTGTATTTGATGTCCTTTTAATAAAAAAGTATATTTGAATGTGATTATAATTAAATACTTTGGTAAATTTGATCTAAAGAGTTTATAATGCTTAAATATTTAGAGCTATTTGTTTATTAAATTCACAAGTCCCGAATCGTCTCCTAATATTTAGAAGAATATCACTGAACAGGTTTTGTCATTAGTAAATTGAGCGTTGAACAATCATGTTTGTTGGTAGTTGACATCTTTTCCTATGCTCTCAAGCTCCTTACTCATTACGCAGTGCCACAAACACTGAGAACTTTTTTTTTTATTTTTTTTTAACGTTTATTAATTTTTGAGACAGAGAGAGACAGAGCATAAACAGGGGAGGGGCAGAGAGAGAGGGAGACACAGAACCCAAAACAGGCTCCAGGCTCTGAGCGGTC
The DNA here is from genome assembly GCF_018350155.1 of Leopardus geoffroyi. Taxonomy (NCBI): domain Eukaryota; kingdom Metazoa; phylum Chordata; class Mammalia; order Carnivora; family Felidae; genus Leopardus; species Leopardus geoffroyi. The sequence goes on along the minus strand of NC_059328.1, from coordinate 121,118,017 downwards.
AGCACAGAGCCCGAAGCGGGGCTCAAACTCACGGACCGGGAGATCATGACCTGAGCTGAAGTCGGATGCTTAACCAACCGAGCCACCCAGGCGCCCCGAGAACTTTTTAATTTCACAGAGAGATCAAAAGAATTCAGGACCTCAGCTCTTGTACCATTTATCTTTGTTTTTGGTTTCTTGGCCTGTTTCCTTTTTGTTTTCTACTTTCTTTTCCTTGTGGGTATGTGTTTCCTCCACGTTGCTAATAAAATTACAGGGAGTGTTTGAGATAATGGAAGAGATTGAGTTGTCAAATCAGACTCCCACGAGGTAGAGAACTACTAATAGGCTGTAGTAAAAATTTAAGCCAGGGTGCCTGGGTGGCTCAGTTAGTTAAGCGTCCAACTCTTGATCTCAGTTTAGGTCTTGATCTCAGTGTTGTGAGTTCAAGCCCTGAGGTGGGCTGTGTACTGGGCATGAAGCCTACTAAAAAAAAAAAAAAAAAAAAAATCAAGCACACTAGTAATCCTGAGGAACAGGTAGCACAGAGGTCCCAGGTCCTTTCTTGTTGTATTGGATACAGTCTGCCCAGATTAACACATGAATTCTTTAAGTAAAGTAAGTCTCTAAGTCCCTAGCTAGATTTTTTTTTTTTTTTTTTTTTTTTTTTGTATACAGAAGAGAGCTATTTTGGTCATGAGACATTTCATTTTATGCTCAGTGACTAATTTTTGTGTCACTTTCCAAAGAGCCACGATCCAGAAATAAATGAATCCTAAGACATGAGCAGCCCTAGACAGCCAGAACCGTCCTGATAAAAGTGTTCCCTGATACGACTCTCCTATTAGAAATATTGGTTTCTCTGCCAGTTCACCTGCCATTATCAGATTTATAATGAGATTTAGCTAGATCACCCTCTGTCTTTCCCGGGGATGCACTTTTTGAAAGGAGAGACTGCTTTGCACACCCGCTGCTGGCTTATTTGTGCCCCAGGGCTTAACATAATACAACCCACACTCTAAGTTCTTCCCAAATTGACTGTTCTTTATGTTCTTCTGGACCCGTCTGCTCCAGCTACGTCGTGGTTATTTAGTCCTTAATGCCACAAGGCAATACCAGTTTGAGGTTAGCTTCAGGTGACCTCAGTTTTCGCCCTACCAGCTGAATGACTCTTTCTTCGCATCTTCCTTTCCTCTACCGTAAAACAAGAGGGTCATAACAGACGGTTTTTAAAGAGGCTTTGATTTATTCTATTCATTTGATACATACTCTTTTTTTTTCTTTCATGACAAGCAAATCCCTGTTACTTCAGGTCACTTTCCAATGGCGACCTCCCACTCCAGTCTTCAGCCGATGGCTCAAATTTACAAGCAACGAATTTAAAAAGCCTCATCCTAGCTGCATCTCATTTTATTCCAGTGATTTATTGGATAGTCTACCTTGATACTCTAGATTTCAGAAACTGATAAAATGATTAGATGGCTTTCCCCCCACCCCCTTCCTTTATATTCTCTGAGTTTGTTAGAGACAGGCAGTTTATTTCCTTCCTATTTGGCACATTCATGAAATGGCATTAAGTAATAAAATGAATAAACTCTTAGAGAATCCAGATATCATATATTTGGTAGCTGGTTGATAGTGTATCACAGGATTTGTGCTATTTAGTAGTCATATCATCTACGTCGTCCTAAAATCACTATGTCAGGGGGAAAACGAGGTAATAATTATGCTACCCCAAGGATTCCCTACGTTGTCATGTTGCAAAAAATTGTTGTAATTGTATGTGGTTGCTGATATCTTCCATAAGTGTGTACCATGGTGTCTTGTCGATTAGCAATAACCATTCATTAATCTTAATGTTTATAACTATTTTCATGTACAGTTAATGGTGGTGGCCAGTTAAGACATACCTTAAAATGTAGCAGGATGTGATTCTCCATATGAAATTTCTAATTACAGCCAGAGTAGGCTGATTACAGCCCTCCTAGACATATTTAAAAAGCCTCAAATCTAGAAACACATTTTGTTTGGACAACTGATAAATAACAGTGACAGACGGAGCAGCCTGCTGGGTAGCAATTGGAAAAGCAAAGAGCTGAGAAGTGCATAAAATCCACCAAAAAAAAAAAATGTTATGTGTTTTAGCTGTCTTAACGTTTTACCTGTTTCACCTGAAGCTTCTGTGTTTCCCTCTGTGACTACCCCACCTCTCCTTCTGCTTGATCCAGAAACCTTGGACCTTTCCTCCTATCATACCCCAGATCCAACCCAAAGGAAATGTCAGAGAAAACCAGAGGCAGACAGAGGTTAAAATGGCGAAGGAAAATTTTATTCAGGATAATTGCAGTAAGGGAGAAGACACCTCAGTGTAGAACTGAGCTCCGTTTCTTTCCTTTCCTTTTTATGTTTAATATTTTTGAGAATAAGATCAGAGGGGGTTAAGAGAGAGAGAGAGAGAGAGAGAGAGAGAATCCAAAACAGGCTCAGACCTGTCAGCACAGAGCCAGACACAGGTCTCAAACTCACAAACCTTGAGATCGTGACCTGAGCTGAAGTCAGACACTTAACCAACTGAGCCACCCAGGCATCCCATGGCCTCTGTTTCCAATACAACAGGGACAAGTGGGGATTTATGGCCAGGAAGCAGGGGAATCAGTGGATGGAAAATTTACCAAGAAAAGACATGAAATGTAGGAAGAATTCTGGCTGCATCAACCTAAGAGGATTTCTGCTGAAAGCTGGTCAGTTTGACCAGATACCAAGGGTGAAGAATGAGGAATCCTGATCAGATATCAAGGGTGATCTGGCAGGGTTCATGTTACAACTGGATTTTACAAGGAAGTGCACAGATGGGCCTAGGAAGATGCAAGGGCCTGACTAAAGTTTGGTCAAGAATCTTTGTCGGGGAAACTTTCTGGCTCTACCATCACACCCATGTGACATTTAAACATTTCTCTCCATGTCTATTGCCACCACCTCGTCTGAGCTCTTTACCACTCACCTGAATGACTTCGAGAGCCTTCTCATGGCAATCCCTGCTCCTTCCCTCCCTCTGCTTCACCGAATACAGATGTTTACAATGTAAGTTAGATCCTTTTAAAATGTAGAATGTCACTCCTGTCAACTCTTCTCTTTATACTTTGGTTCAAAACCCACCCCAGTTGCCAAGGAGCCATTACTTGACCCACACTTTGACCCTTCCAGCTCTTCTCCTGGCTCTCTCCTGCCGAGAACACCAGCCTCCTTGCTCCTCTCTTCTTCCAATTTGTGGTTAAATTGCAGCTATATAACAAGCCCTACCTTGAATTCCCTTTTCAACAGTGCAATCTGCTACAGATCCTGCCCATTGTCAATCCCGTTAACATGGCTCTACTTTTTCTTTTTTTCCACCATAACCACTTTTACCGTGTTGTATGATTTATTCATGTTTATATTTATTAATTATTATCTATCTCCTCCCTGAAGTAAGTGCCACAGGATGGAAATCTGTTCTTTTCATGTATCCTAAACTTTTAAAACATATGTCTGGGCTCACTAAATATGTGTTCAACGAATGAACGAGCACAATTTATTTATTTGTTTCCAAACAATCACACTAAACCAAAAACATTTATATTGGATCTCACTCTGTGCTAGATGCTAGGGACACAAGAAATGATAATAAGTGCTTCCTGACCTAAAGGAAGTCACAGTCTAGTGGGAAAGGCAGACCATGAATAAATGATTATAATACCATGCTGAATGGATGTGGGTGTATATATTAGGAACTTATGGCTCATGGTAGAGATCCATATTCCTCTTCCTTTTTATTCCCAGACAGTACTTTTGTGGCATCCTTTTATCCCACACTACTATTTTTATTCCTTAGGCTCCATTTTATGATTAGTATACAGTTAGATAGAATGGATTCTTAGGATTTCAATACTATCAGGGCTCACCCAATGTGGAATACTAAGGCAATATCTTTGTTACAAAATGTCTAGGGAACTTGAAAAGTTCCCCATGATAATAGGTAGGTAGTCTAAGTTATATGGTGCCCAGAGGCAAGAAGAAGAAAATAAGATCATGAGATGACAGGCCCTGGGATGACAGTCTCTATAATTGAGGTGATTGTGTTTGCTTTCTCTTTCTCCTCCATTGTCCCCAATTTATTATTTGGGAAAGTGGCTTGTTATGGAGATGATAAAACTGGGAAATATGTAACATATATAAAGCTGTCTGAAAGTGTATTATTTGAGCTGGGCTTCAGTTATTGTGGGATATGTCTTAATGATGTGAAGTAGCATGATGAAGCCAATAATGTGCTTTTAAATATTGGAAGGCAACCAGCCTTTGTTTTCCTCTCCTCCTCCTTCTCCTCCTCCTCCTCCTTTTTAAAAGGTACAAGAATATTTACCGAAGCACACACATGACGGCAAAAACAAAGCAAATCACAACAAAGCCCTACAAAATTGGAAACGAAATTAGCGCCCATCAATCAATAATGTCTGAATCTACTTTGGTGTATCACCACTGCTGAATACAAGACAAATAAGAAAGCGTACCGTAACAAATAGAACCAAGAAGCAGGTATGTGAATTCAATTATCTTCCATTAATCCAGGCATTAAAGACACTGGAGATGTGTACAATATCACTGTTTTTTAAGTTTATTTATTTATTTTGAGAGAGTGAGAACGTGCACATGTGTGTGCACACATGCAAGCAGAGGAGGGGAAGAGAGAGAGGGAGAGAGAGAATCCCAAGCAGACTCTGCACTGGCAGCACACACCCCAGCAAGGGGCTTGATGTCATGAACCGTAAGATCATGACCTGAACCAAAACCAAGAGTCAGATGCTTAGCCGACTGAACCACCCAGGTGCTCCTGTACAATGTCACTCTTAACATTGGTTTTTGTTTTTGAAACTATAGGCATTTTTTATTAAATATATTGGTTGTGTTAACATGTATAGGTCTGTTGTTATTTTAAGTGAATTAATGCATAAGTATTTTGACAAAAATTTTCATGGGATAAAACTTATAAGGAAACTACAAATTTCAACAGAAGAAAAAGGCAGCAACCCACTAGAAAAATTGGCTAATGAACTGAGAAGTTTTCACAAAAAGACTATCCAAATGACCTATTATATAAAGAAGTCCTCAATTTTATTATTTAAAATATATATAATAATCTTAGCAGTACTGCACCAATGTTAATTTCTTGGTTTTTATTATTGTCTTAAGGTTATATAAGATGCTAGCATTAGGAGAAGTTGGATAAAGGGTATGCAGGAATTCACTATATATATATTTTTTTGTTTTATGGAGTCATGGTTCAAAAACAAAATTCTATATATTTAATGTGCACAAACTGATGTTTTGATATACGTATGCATTGTGAAATGATCCCAACAATTCAGTTAATTAACATGTCCATCACTTCACATCATTATCTCTTTGTGTGTGTGTGTGTGTGGTGGGAATACTTAAGATCTACTCTCTTTGCAAATATGTCAAGCATACAATACATGATTATTAATTACAGTCACTATGCTGTACATTAGATCTCCAAATGTATTTACTTCTGTAACTACAATTTTGGCCAACATGAAATCCTCTGACGAAATCCTTTGAGGAACATCTCCCCATATACTCCACCCTTAACTCCTGGAAGCCACCATTTTACTCTTTGCTTCTGTGCATTTGTCTGTTTCAGATCCCACATAGATGAGGTTATGCAGTACTTGCTTTCCGTGTCTGGCTTATTTCACTTAGTATAATGTCCTCCAGGTTCACCTCTATTGCCAAAAATGTCACGATTTCCTTCCCTTTAGGGATGAAGAATATTTCCTTTTGTATATATACTACAACTTCCTTATCCATTCATTCATTGACAGACATTTGGGTGGTTTTCAACAATCGGTTATTGTGAGTAATGCTACAAAGAATATGGGAATGAAGAGATCTCTTTGAGATTCTGATTTCATTTCTTTTGTGTAAATAATCAGAAGCAGGATCTCTGGATGGTATGGTAGTTCTATTTTCAGTTTTTGGAGGAATCTCCAAATGTTTTTCCACAATAGCTGTACCAATTTACGTTCTCACCAACAGTGTACAAGAGTTCTTTTTTCTCCACATCCTCTCCAACACTTGCTATTTTTTGTCTTTTTGATAATAGTCATTCTAACAAGTGTGAGGTAATATCTCATCATTTTGGTTTGCACTTCCCTTATGATCAGTGATGTTAAACACTTTTTTCATATATCTGTTGGTCTTTTGTAGGTCTTCTTTGAAGAATTATCTATTCAGGTCTTTTGCTCATTTTTTACATAGGGTAATTTGCTTTTTGGTTTTTGGTTTTTGCTATTGTGCTGTTTGAGTTCTTTATATATTTTGGATATTGACCGCTATCAGATATATACTTTGTTAATATTTTCTCCTATGCTGTAAGTGACCTTTTCATTCTGCTGATTGTTTTTTTCCCCTCTGCTGAAGCTGTTGCAGTTTGATGCAATCCCACTTGCCTATTTTTGCTTTTACGTTTGTGTTTTCAGTGTCATATCCCAAAGCATCATTGCCCAAACCAATGGCAAGAAGCATTTTCCCTCTGTTTTGTTTTGTTTTTTTCTAGTAATTTTACTCTTTCAGGTACTACAGTTGTCTATTATTTACTTTGAGTTGTTTTGTAAATATGTGCGATAAGGGTCCAATTTCATTCTTCTGCATGTGGATATTCAGTTTCCCCAACACTAGCCCCATCTTCTTCAGTTTTCTCTGCTGATACCGTAGATCCCACAGCTGCTGAGGGGCAGCTGCAGCTACGAGGAAGAGACACAGGTGTGCACAGAGAACAGATTGTTTTGGAACCTCAGGGAGAAATGGCTCGCTTAACTGGAGAAAGGCTTTTATGGAAGACTTCCTGCAGAAAGAATAAAAAATGATGTTAAGATGAGTCAAGAGAGGAAGGAAAGATGCATTGTAGGCAAGGGGGCAGCATGAACCAAGGAATAACAGGCAAGAAACTCTACGTAGGATGTGGAGGAAATACCTAGATGTTCCATGTTGCTGGGATTCTAAGTCAAGCAGGAAGCATGATATGTAAGATATGAGAGATTGCAGGGTTTCCCATATCCTTCTCCTTCCTTCCTTTCTCCAATCTGCTCTCCTATGTACGCTCACTCTGGATGATTTAATCTGTACCTGTTGATTCAACATCTATGTCTCTCATATTCCTGTATTTCTAGCATCAACTCTATTTCCTTTGTCTTCTAGGCTCAATGATGTGAGCATTTTTTTTTCTCAAGCAGTGACTTGAACACTGGCTCTTTCTGTCATGAGTCTCAATAGTGTCAGAGTCCTCTGCTTTCAGCTGCATGGATGTGTGTGTGTGTGTGTGTGTGTGTGTGTGTGTGTGTGTAAGTGACAAAGGTGTGGACCGTTAAAGATAATTTCAAGCCAGAGCTGAAAATGGCTTTCATTTCTTCTGTTCAATTCACTGATAAAACTTGTCGCGTCATGCCACCTGCATACAAAGGACTTTGGGAACTGTGACCTTCTTGTGCATCCAGAGGAAAATACAATAACCTGATAAATACATTGTTTCAGTCACATTACTTATAAATCATTGAAATTTAATAACAGGAACTTTGAACAGTACTTACTGCACAATGAAAAATGTATTCAATGATAGATTTTTATTTATTTTTTTATTTTTTATATTAAATATAATTTATTGTCAAAAGTTTCCATATGACACCCATTGCTCATCCCAACAGGTGCCCCCCTTAATGTCCATCACCCACTTCCCCCTCTCCCCCACCCCCAATCAATCCTCAGTTTGTTCTCAGTATTTAAGAGTCTCTTATGGTTTGGCTCCTTCCCTCTGTGTAACTTTTTTTCCCCCTTTCCCTCCCCCATGGTCTTCTGTTAAGTTTCTCAGGATCCACATTGGAGTGAAAACATATGATATCTGTCTTTCTCTGCCTGACTTATTTCACTTATCATAGTACTCTCCAGTTCCATCCACGTTGCTACAAATGGCCAGATTTCATTCTTTCTCATTGCCAAGTAGTATTCCATTGTATATATAAACCACAACTTTTTAATCCATTCATCAGTTGATGGACATTTAGGCTCTTTCCATAATTTGACTACTGTTGACAGCGCTGCTATAAACATTGGGGTACAAGTGCCCCTATGTCTCAGCATTCCTGTATCCCTTAGGTAGATTCCTAGCAGTGCTATTGCTGGGTCATAGGGTAGACCTATTTTTAATTTTTTGAAGAACCTCCACACTGTTTTCCAGAGAAGCTGCAACAGTTTGCATTCCCATCAACAGTGCAAAAGAGTTCCCATTTCTCCACATCCTTGCCAGCATCTATAGTCTCCTGATTTGTTCATTTTAGCCACTCTGACCGGTGTGAGGTGGTATCTCAGTGTGGTTTTGATTTGTATTTCCCTGAAGAGGAGTGACACTGAGCAACTTTTCATGTGCCCGTTGGCCATCTGGATGTCCTCTTTAGGAAAGTGTCTATTCATGTCTTCTGCCCATATCTTCACTGGATTATTTGTTTTTCGGGTGTGGAGTTTGGTGAGTTCTTTATAGATTTTGGATACTAGCCCTTTGTCTGATATGTCGTTTGCAAATGTCTTTTCCCATTCAGTCAGTTGTCTTTCAGTTTTGTTGATTGTTTCCTTTGCAGTGCAGAAGATTTATCTTGATGAGGTCCCAATAGTTCATTTTGCTTTTAATTCCTTTGCCTTTGGAGATGTGTTGAGTAAGAAATTACTGTGGCTGAGGTCAAAGAGGTTTTTTCCTGCTTTCTACTCTAGGTTTTGATGGTTTCCTGTCTCATATTCAGGTCCTTCATGCATTTTGAGTTTATTTTTGTGAATGGTGTAAGAAAGTGGTCTAGTTTCATCCTTCTGCATGTTGCTGTCCAGTTCTCCCAGCACCATTTGTTAAAGAGACTCTCTTTTTTCCATTGGATATTCTTTCCTGCTTTGTCAAAGATTAGTTGGCCATACATTTGTGGGTCCAATTCTGGAGTCTCTATTCTATTCCATTGGTCTATGTGTCTGGTTTTGTGCCAATACAATACTGTCTTGATTACAGATTTGTAGTAAAGGTTAAAGTCTGGGATTGTGATGCCTCCTGCTTTGGTTTTCTTCAGTTTGGCTATTCGGGGTGTTTTGTAATTCCATACAAATTTTAGGATTGCTTGTTCTAGTTTTGAGAAGAATTCTGGTGCAATTTTGATTGGGATTGCATTGAATGTGTAGATTGCTTTGGGTAGTATTAACAATATTTATTCTTCCAATCCATGAGCATGGAATGTTTTTTCCATTTCTTTGTGTCTTCTTCAATTTCCTTTATAAGCTTTGTATAGTTTTCAGCATACAGATCTTTTACATCTTTGGTTAGGTTTATTCCTAGGTTTTTTTATGATTCTTTGTGCAATTATGAATGGGAACAGATTCTTTATTTCTCTTTCTGTTGCTTCATTATTAGTGTATAAGAATGCAACTGATTTATGTAATTGATTTTGTATCCTGCTGAGTTCATGTATCAGTTCTAGCAGACTTTTGGTGGAGTCTGTCGGGTTTTCCATGTAGAATATCATGTCCTCTGCAAAAAGGGAAAGCTTGACTTCATCTTTGCCAATTTTTGTACCTTTGATTTCATTTTGCTGTCTGATTGCTGATGCAAGAACTTCCAACATTATGTTAAACAACAGCGGTGAGAGTGGACATCCCTGTTGTCTTCCTGATCTCAGAGGGAAAGCTCTCAGTTTTTCCCCATTGAGGATGATATTGTCTGTGGAATTTTCATAAATGGCTTTTATGATGTTTAAGTATGTTCCTTCTATCCCGACTTTCTCGAGGGTTTTTATTAAGAAAGGATGCTGTATTTTGTCAAATGCTTTTTCTGCATCTACTGACAAGATCATATGGTTCTTATCTTTTCTTTTATTAATGTGATGTATCACATTGATTGATTTGAGAATATTGAACCAGCCCTGCAGCCCAGGAATGAATCCCACTTGATCATGGTGAATAATTCTTTTTATATGCTGTTGAATTCAATTTGCTGGTATCTTGTTGAGAATTTTTGCATCCATATTCATCAGGGATATTGGCCTGTAGTTCTCTTTTTTGCTGGGTCTCTGTCTGGTTTGGGAATCAAAGTAATGCTGGCTTCATAGAATGAGTCTAGAAGTTATCCTTCCCTTTCTATTTTTTGGAACAACTTGAGAAGGATAGGTATTATCTCTGCTTTAAATGTCTGGTAGAATTCCTCAGGGAAGCCATCTGGTCCTGGACTCTTATTTGTTGGGATATTTTTGATAACTTATTCAATTTCTTTACTAGTATGAGTCTGTTCAAATGTTTTATTTCTTCCCATTTGAGTTTTAGAAGTGTGTGGGTGTTTAGGAATTTGTCCATTTCTTCCAGGTTGTCCAGTTTGTTGGCATATAATTTTTCATAGTATTCCCTGATAAGTTTGTATTTCTGAGGGATTGGCTGTAATAATTCCATTTTCATTCATGATTTTATCTATTTGGGTCCTCTCCCTTTTCTTTTTTGAGAAGCCTGGCTAGAGGTTTATCAATTTTGTTTATTTTAAAAAAAAACAATTCTTGGTTTCATTGATCTGCTCTACTTTTTTTTAGATTCTATATTGTTTACTCCTGCTCTGATCTTTATTATTTCTCTTCTTCTGCTGGGCTTTGGGTGTCTTTGCTGTTCTGCTTCCAGTTCCTTTAGGTGTGCTGTTAGATTTTGTATTTGGGATTTATCTTGTTTCTTGAGATAGGCCTGGATTTCAATGTATTTTCCTCTCAGGACTGCCTTCACTGCATCCCAAAGTGTTTGGATTGTTGTACTTTCATTTTCATTTGTTTCCATATATTTTTTTAAATTTCTTCTCTAATTGCCTGGTTCACCCATTCATTCTTTAGTAGAATGTTCTTTAACTTCCATGCTTTTGGAGGTTTTCCAGACTTTTTCCTGTGGTTGATTTCAAGCTTCATAGCATTGTGGTCTGAAAATGTGCGTGGTATGATCTCAATTCTTTTATACTTATTAAGAGCTGTTTTGTGACCGAGTATATGATCTGTCTTGGAGAATGTTCCATGTGCACTGGAGAAGAAAGTATATTCTGTTGCTTTGGGATGCAGAGTTCTAAATATATCTGTCAAGTCCATCTGATCCAATGTTTCATTCAGGCCCTTGTTTCTTTATTGATTCTCTGTCTAGATGATCTATCCATTGTTGTAAGTGGAGCATTAAAGTCCCCTGCAATTACTACATTCATATCAATAAACTTCCTTATGTTTGTGCGTTAATTGTTTTATATATTTGGGGGCCGCCGAATTTGGTGCATAGACATTTATAATTGTTAGGTCTTCCTGATGAATAGACCCTGTAATTATTATATGATGCCCTTCTTCATCTCTTGTTACAGCCTTTAATTTAAAGTCTAGTTTGTCTGATAGAAGTATGGCTACTACAACTTTGTTTTGACTTCCAGTAGCATGATAGATAGTTCTCCATTCCCTCACTTTCAACGTGAAGGTGTCCTCAGGCCTAAAATGAGTATCTTGTAGATAGCAAATAGATGGGTCTTGTTTTTTTATCCATTCTTATACCCTATGTATTTTGACTGGAGCATTTAGTCCATTTACATTCAATGTTATTATTGAAAGATACGGGTTTAGAGCATTGTGATATCTGTAGGTTTCATGCTTGTAGTGGTGTCTCTGGTACTTTGTGGTCCTTGCAACATTTCACTCACAGAGTCCCCCTTAAGATCTTTTATAGGGCTGGTTTAGTGGTGATGAATTCCTTTAGTTTTTGTTTGTTTGGGAAAACCTTTATCTCTCCTTCTATTTTGAATGACAGACTAGTTGGGTAAAGGATTCTTGGCTGCATATTTTTCCTGTTCATCACATTGAAGATTTCCTGCCATTCCTTTCTGGCATGCCAAGTTTCAGTAGATAGGTCTGTTACTACCCTTATGTGTCTACCTTTGTAAGTTATAGCCTGTTTATTCCTAGCTGCTTTGAGAATTCTCTCTTTATCCTTCTATTTTGCCAGTTTCACTATGATATGTCATACAGAAGATCGATTCAAGTTACATCTCAAGGGAGTTCTCTGTGCCTCTTGGATTTCAATGCCTGTTTCCTTCCCCAGATTAGGGAAGTTCTCAGCTATGATTTGTTCAAGTACACCTTCAGCTCCTTTCTCTCTCTCTTCTTCTTCTGGAATTCCTATGATATGGATATTGTTCCATTTGATTGCATCACTTAGTTCTCTAATTCTCCCCTTGAACTCCTGGAATTTTTATCTCTCTTATTCTCAGCTTCCTCTTTTTCCATAATTCTATCTTCTAATTCACCTATTCTCTCCTCTGCCTCTTCAATCCGTGCTGTGGCCGCCTCCATTTTATTTTTCACCTCATTTATAGCATTTTTTAATTCATCATGTCCATTTTTTAGTCCCTTGATCTCTGTAGCAATAGATTCTCTGCTGTTCTCTATGCTTTTTTTCAAGCCCAGCAATTAATTTTATGACTATTATTCTAAACTCTTGTTCAGTTATATTTCTTAAATCGGTTTTGATCTATTCATTAGCTGTCGCTACTTCCTGGAATTTCTATTGAGGAGAATTGTTCCATTTCATCATTTTGGCTAGTTTTCTGTCTCTTATGTGCTTTAAAAGCTTGTTGTGTGCTCTGCACCTGTGAGTCCTGCTATATTAAAGGATGGTCATACACTGTCCAGGGCCTGACCCTTCAGGAGGTGTTTTTTCCGAGATTGTTACTTGCTCTCTGTTGTTGTGATTTTGGTGACTTTATTACCCTACTCATAATGATATTTTGGACCCTCCACCAGGTGTGCTTTGGTTTGTTCCTTGGAGTAGCCCTTTGTGGCAAGGTAAATTTTCTTTACCAAATATTTCCTTGTCTCATCTTCCTGTGATCTGCCTTCTTACCTTTTGAAGCACACTGACCCCTCTTTCTTTCCTTAGCTCAGGATGGTATATAAGGCTCAATTGCTTGCTGTCTTTTTGGAGTCTCATATCGTTGTGGGGCTCCTGTACATAATTATGAGGGCTTTTCTACAATTAACTTGACTGACTATTGTGTTTCATCTGTTCAATGATAGATTTTAAAAATCTTATGTGGAAGTTCCACGTCTAGCCTAGTAAAGTAAAAGAGACTGGACTTAGCACACATCACCTCCCTCTCACACACTTGAAAAACAACTGAAAAACAGGCAAAATACATGAAATTGGAGTTGTCAAGATAGTAATATTTAACAGAAAACAAACACAACAAGCTTTGGGAGGCCTGGGAATCTCCATTGGTGGAGCCTGAGACTCTTGATCTCGAGGTTTGTGGGTTTTTTTTTTTTAATTTTTTTTTTCAACGTTTATTTATTTTTGGGACAGAGAGAGACAGAGCATGAACGGGGGAGGGGCAGAGAGAGAGGGAGACACAGAATCGGAAACAGGCTCCAGGCTCTGAGCCATCAGCCCAGAGCCTGATGCGGGGCTCGAACTCACGGACCGCGAGATCGTGACCTGGCTGAAGTCGGACGCTTAACCGACTGCGCCACCCAGGCGCCCCGAGGTTTGTGGGTTTGAATCACACATTGGGTGTGGTGGATCTTACTTAAAAAAAATCAAATCTTGGGGCACCTGGGTGGCTCAGTCGGTTGAGCATCCGACTTTGGCTCAGGTCATGATCTCGTGGTTTGTGGGTTTGAGCCCCTCGTTGGGCTCTGTGCTGACAGCTCAGAGCCTGGAGCCTGCTTCAGATTCTGTGTCTCCCTCTCTCTCTGCCCACCCCCCACTCACACTCTGTATCTCTGTCCTTCAAAAATAAATAAACATTAATTCTTTTAATTTTTGATTTTTAATTTTTAATTATTTATTTTAATTTTTGATTTTTAAAAATAAAAAATTAAAAAAAAAATAAAAAAAACAGGACAAGGTTTATCTGTAATAGCTCCAAACTGAAAAAAAAAAAAAAAAAACAAAAAAAAAAAAAACTGCCATTAACAGGTAAATTGATAGACTGTAGCATATCCACAGAATGGAATAAAACAAAGAGATAAAGGACTGAACTGTCAATAGATAAAGCCAACAACATGAAAAATTCTCAAAATAATAATGCTGAGGTAAATTCACCAGAGAAGATGAAATACTTACTATTTGATTATATTGATATAAAAATCCAGAAAAGGCAAACTAACCTATAGTGAGAGAAAGTCTATCCGTGGTTGGGGGATGGGGGCGGTACTTGGAAGAGGGGAAGATGAGGGGAGATTACCAAGGGGCATGAGGAAACTTTTGAGAGTAATGGAAATATTAGCAATCTCCATTGTGGTGATTATTTCATGGGTGTATACACACGTCAACACTTACTAATTTTATACTTAAATTTGTGTCGTTTATTTTGTTTTAGATATTGCAATTTTCTTCTAATTCAATTTTAATGAGCTTTAGTCTGTCCAGGGTCTCCAGAACATTAACTCTCACCAAGGGCAAAATAATTGCAGAGACTTTAACCCAGGCCCTCCTTCCCTATGTTCCATGCACCTGGCCTTTCTTTCTCAGGAAGTAAGAATCAATATTCACAGGAAAGAGTAGCAGAACATCAATAATAAAACTTTAGGCAATAAAAGAAGAGTCCAAATCAAGGCATCTGAATTCAGGCTCCTTGCTCAGAACCAAAGTACCTGATCTTTCCTTCAAAAAAGGCTTGATTTCATCAAGGCCAAAATTTGCTTACGATTCCCAAATAAAACAAATTATTTGCATGTTTATGGGATGTGGAGATTGCTTCAGCTTGAGTCCCTGGAAGGAGATCAATAGCTTGGCCTATGGACAATGGCTCTGAGCTGCTTCTCTCATGCACTAAGGTTCAGAGATCCAGCTACACTCTCTACCTTGTGTTAGGTCACTAGCTCCCAGAGGTCCAAGGCCTTATTCTACTTAAGCCTCATTTCTACCCTCCCAGATCCTAAAGGAAATTTTCATCCAAAGAAGATTCTATGTCAAGCCAAAGACACCTGTCAATGAAAAAAAAAGCTAATTTTTCAACCAACTGTACCATTGATTTCTGAAGGAGGAAATCATTGATCTCTCTGTGAGTGTAGTGGAGAGAAATTTATTAAAAAAGAAAAATACGGCTCAAGTGTGAAAATCAATGCAGTTGAGAAGAAAAATGGACTAAGGGAGATTTTGCAGATATTTCTACAAAGAGGGAGAGAGAAATGACAACAGAGTTTCAGTGAAATACAAATATGAGGAGAAAATGAAATCACGTCGTTCATGTAGTTTAATTTCTAAGAAGAATGCCTTGAGGGAAATATTCTGTAATTGTAATTCTAATCCTGAAGCAGATAAATATTCTAAGATTTAAAAAAATGGGCCTCAACTTTAAATAAATAAAAGAGCATATTTTTTAATGTATATGACATAAAACACTCCTCCAGAGTGTGACCTACTTTTATATATATTGATTTCATAGCTCCAAATAATGTATGGTTTCTTTTTTTTTTTTTTCAGTTGGCAAAAACATCATTAATACCCCCCCCAAAGAATGGTAATATAATTGTCTTTTCTTCCATTTTGAGTTTCCCAGAGTCTATCATGGAGCTTGATGTATTTTTACATAAGTGTTAGGCATAGAGACAGGACTCCAACCTATTCCGTCTATAGCAGAAAATACATCAAAGTGTCACACTTTCTATAACTTCAATCACCACTATGAGTGTATCAAGAAAGAAACAATTATGAAAATTTCTACCACATGGAAAAGAGTTTTAAACTCATGAAATACAGGGATGCCTGGATGGCTCAGTCAGTTGAGTATCTGACTTTTGATTTCAGCTCAGGCCATGACCCCAGGGTTGTGGGATTGAGCCCCATGTCAGACTCTGCACTGAGTGGAGATTTCTCTCTCTGTGTGTCCCTCTGTCTCTCTCCTCTGCTCATGCACTCTCTCTGTAAAGTTAAAAAGAAATAAAAGTAAAAAACCAAAAAAGAACACACATAATATGATATAAGACAAAGAACAAAGTGTTTGGAGGCAGAGAAACTTGGAACCTATGTCCACCTCTAAGAAGATGTGGATCGCAGAATGTTGAAGTAAAAACTTCCACTGAGATCCTAATGTGGCAGAAGTTATATAAATACTAAAATACATTGTGAAATAGATCGCCCAAGTTAGATGACTCTGAAGATCTCTCCCACCCACAGCCTAGGCCCCTTGAGAGTATTAAAAGATCAGAAAAACAACAGATTGGTGAGGTGAGGAGGATTGCATTTGTCTGTTTCAGTCTCTGCTGTGAGTGCCACCATCCCACGAGGTGGAAGTTTGGGAGGGACAGGTCCCTCCTCTCAAACCCAGTGAATAGGTCCTCAGAAAGATTAATCAGTGACTTGTCCATATTAATAAGTTTGTTCTGCAGCTGAGAGATGAGAGTGGAATTGAATCCCAGTCACAAAAAGAGAGCTAGCATAAAAGAAAGCTAGCATGAGATCAGTTTCAGATCTAACCAGTGGGTCTATCCCAGAAGAAAAAATGGAGGCAGGCTACTGAATTCTTAGTCACTGAAGAAGTCTTGCAAAGCATTTGCTAAACGATCAACAGTGCATTGAGGCTTTAAAAAATTTCCAGGAGCGATCACCAACAATTGGGGTGGGAGAAGCTATCAGAGAATCACATCCCAATTTCAGCACTATTTAAGGTAAATAAAAGAAAAATTAATAATTTTCATATTTTATGGCAATAACTAATTTAAAGATGTAATAATCAATTCCCAAGATGATTTTTAAATTGCAACACCTTAACTTTAAACTACTTAACAAGGTAACAGTGAGGGGGTATTAACATAACATAACATAACATAACGCATAACATAACATAATATTAATGTTATGTATGTATGTACACATACATAACAAGAGCCAAACAAGGAAACTTCAATAAATGGAAAGTCATACCAGAAGTCATACTTCTGCTTCTTGAGCAGAAGAACAATGTTGTAGTTATCACAAATCTTCAGAAGTTCACTTATACTTTTAAACTAATCTCAATAAAATATTAGACACCCCCCCAAACTTTCATGCTTATATGAAGTAGTAAGAGGTTAAACCAGCTGAATAGATAAAATACTTTTATTTTTATTTATTTTTTATATATTTTTTCTTTTCAAATTTTTATTTAAATTCTGGTTAGTTAACATAAAGTGCAATATTGGTTTCCATAGTAGAATTCAGTGATTCATCACTTACATACAACACCCAGTGCTCATCTTAACAAGTGCTCTCCTCAATATGCATCACTCATCTAGCTCATCCCCCCCACATCAATCTTCAGTTTGTTCTCTAAGAGTGTCTTATGTTTTGTTTCCCTCTTTCTCCCCCCCACCCCCGCATATGTTCATCTGGTTTGTTCCTTAAATTCCACATTTAAGTGAAATCTTATGGTATTTGTCTTTCTCTGACTGATTTATTTTTCTTAGCATAATACAGTCTAGTTCCATTTACATTACTGCAAATGGCAAGATTTCATTCTTTTTGATGGCTGAGTAATATTCCAGTGTGTGTGTGTGTGTGTGTGTGTGTGTGTGCGTGTGTGTGTGTGTGTACCACATCTTCTTTATCCACTCATCAGTCAGTGGACATTTGGGCTCTCTCTATAGTTTGGCTATTGTTGATAATGGTATTATAAACATCAGGGTGCTTGTACCCCTTCAAATCTGTAGTTTTGTATCCTTTGGGTAAATACTTAGCTTCCACACTATTCTCCACAGTGACTGCACCAGTTTGCATTCCCACCAACAACGCAAGAAGGTTCCCTTTTCTCTTCATCCTCGCCAACACCTGTTGTTTCTTGTGTTGTTAATGTCAGTCATTCTGACAGGTGTGAGGTGGTATCTCATCGTGGTTTTGATTTGTATTTCCCTGATGATGAGTGATGTTGAGCATCTTTTCATGTTTCTGTTAACCATCTGGATGTCTTCTTTGGAAAAGTGTCTATTCATGTCTTCAGCCCATTTCTCAACTAGATTATTTGTTTTTTGGGTATTGAGTTTGATAAGTTCTTTATAGATTTTGGATATTAAGCTTTTCTCTGATATGTCATCTGCAAGTATCTTCTCCCATTTGGTAGGTTTCCTTTTAGTTGTGTTGGTGTTTCTTTCTAAAATAACATTTTTAAAGCAAGGTTGATATAATGGAGCCTGAGGACTCAGCTGAAACTATAAATGACATTAAAATATGCCATAAAACTATCATAAATTTAAGCATGGTAAATGGATGACACTGAATGAAGAAATAGGCCCATGAAGTAAAGTAGTTAGCTTAAAAAAAAAAAACAAGAATACATCAAATGAATTAAAGTATTTTAAATCAAGTATCATAGTAAAGTGACAAGGAAGGGGAAGATTATTTAACAAATAATACCATAACTATTAAGTCAATTATTTTTTTAAAAATACATTTTTATCTTCACATATTATTTGAAAACAAATTCCAGAATGATTACAGTTTTAAAATAATGGAAGAAGTCATCAAGATAAAACTCAATAGATTTGATTGCAAAATATTTAGTCAGTCTGTATTTCAAAGGTATTATAAGCATATTTAAAAGATAATCAACAAATGGAAAAGTAAATTTGCAAAAAACTTTTTGCCAGATGCAAGGTTAATATCTATGCTTTCTAAAGACTTACAAAATTGAAATTAGAGACCTTAATTTCCCAGTAGTCAAATGATAATTCACAAAAGAGAATATACAAATAACTAATAATCATATGAGAGACTTTCAACTTAATAATCAAAGAAATTCAAATTAAAACAACGGGACATCATCTTCACCTTTAAAATTAGCAATTATATTTTTGTAAGGTTGATGAAATATAAATTAGTACTTGTCTGCAGATTTTTCATTCATTTATCATTTTATTTATCCACTAGACAAATATTTGTTCGACACTTACTATAATTAAGGCTCATGGCATTGGACTTATAACTACATCTTTCATCTCCAGACTTTCTTCTTGTTCTTGCCTTCCACTTGGCCCATCATCTTCTTTTAGATGAATTTCAATTTACTTTCAATTGTACCCCTATGAAACTTGCTGGCTTTCTATCAGACACACACAGAAGATATCTCCTTCATACTAGAGAGGCAAAGTGATTGTGTTAGTTGGTCTTGCTGCCTTAAAAAAACTACCATAACCTTAGTGGGTTAAAAAAACAAAAAATTCCCATTTTACAGTTCTGGAGGTCAAAAATCAGAAATGAGTCTCACTGGGCTAAAATCAAAGTGTTGGCAAGTCTGCATTCCTTTCTGGAGACTCTACGAGAGGATTCATTTTCTTGCCTTTTCCAGCTTCTAGACGCTGCTCACATTCCTTATGGTTCAAGGTCCTCTTCCATATTCAAAGCCAGTAATAATCAGTTGAGCCTTTCCCATGATGCCATCTGTCTGATCCTGATTCTTCTGTTTCCCTTTTCCCCATTTAAAGGACACCTGTGATTATATTGGAACAGTTAAGATTGTCCAAGCTAATGTCTTTAATATAAGATGATTAGAAATTTAATTCCATCCATAACCATAATTCCTCCTGGCCATGTAATATAGTCACAGGGTTCTGAGATTAGGACACGAACATCTTTTGGAACCATTATTTTTCCTACCACAGTGCTATATTAGGTGGCGGTGGGGGGTGGGGCGGGTGAGGTTATTTAGCCATATAGTTTTGGTTTTGGATTTTTACTCTTGTCACTTACGTTCTATATTTGTGACATTGTGCAAGATTCGTAACTTCTCTTAGCTTTTCAGGCTTCATGCCTACAATTAAAAAAACAACAAAACAAGCTATTATAAAGATTAAAGATATGTGTAGCACACAGGGGTGCATGGGTGGCTGAGTCGGTTGAGCATTCTTGATTTCGGCCCAGGTCATGATCTCATAGTCGTGGGATCAAGCCCCACTTTGATCTCAAGATTCTCTCTCTCTCCCTTTGCACCTCTCCCCAGCTTTCTCTTTCTCTCTCTCTCTCTCTCTCTCTCAAACAAAAAGCAAACAAACAAAAGATATGTGTGGCACACAGCAAACTTGTAATAAATGATGATTATTATAATTATTGAAAAAATGTACTAACACTTCAGCTTCAATACCACTTGCATTTCCACTGGATCCATTTGTACACATCCAATGAATCAAATGTTCATTTCTGTGGCATCTGTCTGATCATACAACAAACAATCTAACACCAATTGCATTGTGTCAATGCCCCCTAAATTAATTTCATAGATGCAGATACTATTTTCATTGTGAACTTTAAATATCTGATCATCAAGTTATTCTTAAACCACCTGAAGTATTATATACTATTTTGTTGTGCAGGTGATTTAAATGTAAAAAAAACATAAATTTTATGAAACTGGAGAGGTTATTCAAGCCATTAACTGGAGCTAAAGAATGATTTTAACATGGTTGTTGTGAGAGACGACCAAATACTGTGCTAATTACAGACATGTAACTAGTTGAAGTAGCATAGGGAGCGATATTTTGGGAGTTATTCATTGTCACAGAACACCTGACAATAATTTCTTTTTTTTATGATATAAAATTATTTATTAAAATGTATCTTCAAGTTAGTTAATAGACAGTGTAGTCTTGACTTCAGGAGTAGAAACCAGAGATTCATCTCCTACATATGACACCCAGTGCTCATCCTGAAACGTGCCCTCCTTAATGCCTATCACCCATTTAACCCCCCTCCCACACACCCCCAGCAACCCTCAGTTTGTTCTCTGTATTTAAGAATCTCTTCTGATAATAATTTCTTATCAATCTGTACATACTTGCTCATCATTGCTCCCCCTACTCATTTTAGCTAAAGGAAAAATGTATTCAAGGAATATGAATTTATGCTTTACTAGTATATTGCACACAGCATTATAGCTATGCCTTGTGATAAAAAAGAAAATAACAATGAAAGTAATTTCCAGATATATTAGTGACATAGAAAAGGGATTTGGGGAGAAGAGCCACAGATCTAGTTAGATGTAAAGCATAACACATCCAATGTTTCTTAATATCATTCAAGCAGAAAACCAATGACTATGCTGTGAAATTCTCTCAACTCCTCAAGTTTACCTGTCAAAATCCTTCCTGTTTTCTCCTCAATTCACTCAGTACACGTTTTTTTTTTCTTATTCTATATTTTCATGCCTTTATTGAACTATATTACAAATCACAGTATTATTTAGACTCTCCTTCAATTAGCTGTTACAACCCTCACATTTGGGGCTATGTCTGAATCACCCGGGATTTTCCACTCCCCCGGACAAGGCAGCTAGTGCTATTCCTCGAACGTATTGGCACCCAGGAAATTCTAGCTGAATCAAAGTAGATCACTGAATCACACAGAGATGAAAGAGCTGTAATAATAGAGCTCTAAGACATAGATAAATAAAAACAGAGGATAACTCAAAAGTCTTGACATTTCATTTTATTTGTTTTTGGAACTTGGCTTTATGAAATGTGTTAGCACTGTAAATCCCCTAATCCTTGAGCAGCCACCTACACTCCAGGTGCTTGTGAAGTATATCAGAGAACTCTCCAGGTCCATCAACATACAGTGTTACCTCGTCAGGTCTTTGGCCCCAAGACCTTTCATGATGTCCTATATTGGAGAACTGAGTGGGAACATTGGTGATCTCATCTGGTCCCTCTGGTCCCTCCAGCTTCAACCTGGAGCATCTGGATGAATTTGTGAAGCTTTCATGACTTTTCTCCTAGAGAAAAAGATTCCCATCTGGCCAGACAGATATTACACACTCCAGTTCTTTAAGCCCACAGGGATCATCTGTGCACCCGGGTGGCCCAGTAAGTTAAGCATCTGACTCTTGATTTCGGCTCAGGTCATGATCTCACAGTTTGTGATATCGAGTTCCTGCTTGGGATTCTCTCTCTCACTCTCTCTCTCTCTCTGCCTCTCCCCCCAAAAAATAAATAAACTTTTTTTTTTTTTAAAGAGAAAGAAAAAGAATCAGGAAGCATCTAAGCAAAGCCTTCACTTTGCTGGATACAGGCATTATCACTCCCTGCTGCTAGTCTTACATTCATAGAATCTCTCTGGCTTCAGGATTCGTGTCACTGGAAGACAGTTATCTTCAACTACCCATCTCAGATGCTTTTCACGATGTCATAGTGCCTTTCAAACTAACAGTCCTCTTCAGAGTCCGTGTGTGGTAGCTATGCGTGTGGCTTGGTCTGTTTCACTGCATCAGCTGTTTGAGAAGGAAGAGAAAGAAGAGATTTTCAAATCAGGCAGTCAAGACAAAGAAAAGAAAAACAAAAATAGCATCCACACATGAGAGATAGCCTTAGGTTTTGCTCATAACATAGAAAATCTGTACCTGGTGCCATTTCCTCCCCTTCCCCTGGGGAAGGGGAAGGGTTCTTGTCCTAGACTTGAAAAGTTACTGTCTATTCAGTAGAATTCAGCTATATCTTTCAAACCACATAATAACTCTGAAAGTCTCAATCCAGACATTCTTTAAAGTTCATCACTTGGGTCATTCTCAACTCATCTACGCTCTCCTCTGCCCAAGCTGGGGAAGAAGGTAACATGTTTTCTTTGGTAAGAGTGTGAGAAATAATTAATAAATATTTTGTGACATAGACCAGTGGTCTTTTTTTTCAAGCTTTTTTGATATTTGCTTATTTTTGAGAGAGAGAAAGAGACAGAGTGAGAGCAGGGTGGAGGCAAAGAGAGAGG
Organism: Leopardus geoffroyi; assembly: GCF_018350155.1. Taxonomy (NCBI): domain Eukaryota; kingdom Metazoa; phylum Chordata; class Mammalia; order Carnivora; family Felidae; genus Leopardus; species Leopardus geoffroyi. The sequence continues at coordinate 121,095,241 of NC_059328.1, read as the reverse complement.
GAGACACAAAATCTGAAGCAGGCTCCAGGCTCTGATCTGTCAGCACAGCACCAGACAGGGGGCTCAAACTCGCCAACCATGAGATCATGACCTGAGCCGAAGTCAATCGCTTAACTGAGTCACCTCGTAAAAATATCTTGGTAGCCCCAGTAATAAATGTTTTGAATAAAAAAATGCTTTGCTTTAAAATATAGATATGCATGAGGGAATGACAATAGTATTTATTATAAATATATTTTATTAAGTGCATAAACCATATCGTTTTGATTCCAGAGACTGAGGGATTTCTTGAGCCCTGAGATCTCAACCATCAGCTGGTTCCAGGTTCTTAAACTATCCAACAAAGAACTCAAGGAGGAGTCAGAGTAAAAGTGTAGCAGAAGAAACTTTATTATAAAGCAAAAGTACAAACTCCAGAAGGAAGTGTGAATGCACTCAGAGGATCTGAATGGGGTGGAATGGGGTGGAATTTTGCTTTTCATGGGTAGTCATAACTTGGGTCCAGAGTATTTATGTGAGGTTCTGGGGGATAGGCAGGGATTTCTAAGAACTCTGCATATCATTACACATGCTCCACATTAGCAGTCTGATTTAGGGCTAACTGGGTCTTTGTGGGCGTATGTGTGGCTTGGGCATCGACTGCAAGGTGCTTGTGGCCTAAAAAACCATGGAACTATCACAAGTTTGCTTCATGGCCACACACGCTCTGTCAGGTGTCACACTGAATTCCTTGGGTTGTTTTTTTTGGTCTTCCTACAAATATCTAGCACCTCTGTATTCTGCCTGCCTCAATTTGGCCACCCAGCTACTTGAAGAAGGCATCACTAGCTCCATATTAAAGATTAATTTTTTGGGGCGCCTGGGTGGCGCAGTCGGTTGAGCGTCCGACTTCAGCCAGGTCACGATCTCGCGGTCCGTGAGTTCGAGCCCCGCGTCGGGCTCTGGGCTGATGGCTCAGAGCCTGGAGCCTGTTTCCGATTCTGTGTCTCCCTCTCTCTCTGCCCCTCCCCCGTTCATGCTCTGTCTCTCTCTGTCCCAAAAATAAATAAATGTTGAAAAAAAAAATTTTAAAGATTAATTTTTTAAAAGTCATCTAATTATTTACTGAGTGACTACTTTTTGCCTGGTACTATTCTATGTACTGAGATATTGCAGTTAACAAGACTGACAAAAATCGCTGGGACAAGAATTTATATTCTAACTGGGTGAGATAAACCACAAATAAATAAGTAGACTACAAAGTGGATTATTTTTCCAGATGATAAGGGTTATAGGTTAAAATCAAGCAGAAGGAAAAGATAGGAAATGCCAGAATCAGGGCTGAGGTTTGCAATCTTCAATAGGTCTCTTTAGGGCAGGCCTTACTGAGAAAGTGATATTTGAGCAAATCCCTATGAACACGAGCGAAATGCCAGAATTAAGAACAGTCTCAAGTTCTGTAAATAATAACAATGAAAGATTTAATAATAACAATAATAAAAATACTGGATTTCTTACAGAACCAAGGTCTATGTCAATCTAAAGCTTGTTCTCAGATCCACGGTTTTGCTAACAACAGTGCACATCCTTTTCTGGTTGATAATTAATAATTAACTGATATTTAACAAACTCAGTAATTGTTTTTTAAAAATTGCTGAGCTTACTTTGGCATTAACTGTTGTTCTGAATACTCATTAGTGATTGGCATTTAAAGACTGATTTCTTAAGGAACGTTCAGTGCTAGTACTTAAACCAGAAACAAAGCTTCTACTCTGATTTCTAATAGGACAGGTGAGTCTGCACATCACCTAATGGAACAGTGGTGGAAGTCAGAGTTTGAATATTCCAAGGAGGATCACACAGAGGTTTTCCCCTTGAAGTTTCAAATGCTCTCTACATGTAGCCCTGTCTACAATTATTAAAAAGCAGTCCATTCAAATTATATATAAATCCTTCAACAACAAGGTACAAGATAGCAAATCTTTAGTGGTGTGATGGATTTTTAAACTGTTTTCAGAATATTTTGCTTTAGTGTTTCAGTAGAACATTATTCTACAGTGAGCAAATTGAGAGACAAAATGTCCCCAGAGTATTAACACATTTTCCACCTCTTGACCTTTCGAGGGCCATGAAATCTGCAGTATCGGTCACTCTTAAATGAACATAAATAACCCATTATCAGTCACTGAAATGTTAACAGGTAAGAGGAAAAATGGAATTATAACATTTATTGAACCCATATTTGATGACAAGAACTTTGCATATATGACTTCATTCTAATCCCCACTAGGAAGACAAAAAGACTTTAAGTTACGCATTATTTTCTCAATTTTACAGCTAAGAAAAATGAGATTCAAAGAACTTAAATAACTTGTGCAAATTCACAGAGCTAAAAGCCAAGATGGAAATCTATCATATTTGCATAATCTCTATCGTGTTGCTGAAGAACACTGTGATCGGGATTTCAGGGGACATCCAGAGTTGCACAGGTGAGTCAAAGAACGACCTAGTATTGAGCCCCGGCCCATTTGGATTCTTCAAGACACGGAGCTTCCTATTTCAGAAGGAATGGGAAAGAGGCTATTTCAATGGTGTTAAAGAAGAGCAGAGAGTGAAGGCATAGGATGATGCCCTTCCCAAAGACTGGCCCCTGGAGGCCATCTACGGAGGGCATCCCTGTGGAGGCAGTGCGGTGTCAACCTCCAATCCACGGTGCTATTATTACACGCAGTGGGACTCAGTTTACCAGGAGATGGAATCTGCCGAGCTGGTTTCTTGTTGGAAGTGTGGTTTCATGGCGCCTGGAGATGTGGGGAGGAATTTCACACTAAAGAAGACTGGGGGACCATCAAGCACACAAGGTAATAGCAGCAGGGCAAAGGCTGGTATTACAAGGGCATTGCTTAGTGATGCAGGAGCCTGAAAGAAGACTGTGTCTGCCTCGCATTGCTGCCCAGCGCCAGGACTGCTTAACGTTGACGGAATAATTATTAGGGCCCAATTATACAATCAGCCCCGGTGATTTATAACGCTCTACAACCAGCACTGAATCAACCTGTCTCAGTAGCCGTAAGTCTGCATAAAGTTTTAATTACGAACATCATAAGTTGGTCAGAGCATATGGAGAAAAATGGATTATGAATTTACGATGTGGTGAATTTTCCTGCTGAGTGGCTCTTCTCCTGATCAGGGCCTCATGACAGGATGACAAAAGGCACGTAGGAGAAGCCAGGTGCTCGACAAAGCAGCTGCTCTCTTTTAAACGTGAGACTAGGAAGCAGGACTGTGGTGTGCCAGAGGGAATGTCAAGGGACGTCAGCTGTGACATTCTGATCCTGGCCTCAGGTGAAATGTAGCTACGGGGGTGGTGACAATGACATGCTGCCTAGACTGGCATGCGACAGGGTTAAATTGGGCCGAGGAATAGCCTTGGCTTGCTTAACAATTCTTTCAACACTCCTTATATAAGAGGATTTCCCAAATCGATAAGCCAGTCACTCTATTTTCTCTTTAGGATTTTGTGGCTCAATAAGCACGTACTGAGAGCTTATTATGAGGCCGACATCCAATAACTAGTCCGTGTGGGCGTGTACAGGCCTGGATGTATGGCCCAACTGGGGACAGCCTTGCAGGGCCGTAACATGCAGAAGTCCCTGAGGGAGTAGCCCAGTGTTTGTGGCTGCGACACGATCTTCTGCCTCTGCTTCTTGTTCCTTCATTCACCCCTTCACATTGACACGTGGAATGTATCATTCAAAGGAGACATTCAAATGTCCTTCAGATTCAGAGGAGAATCCAAAGAGCATTCTCCTATAAACTTTCTGCACATTACTCTCCACCTCAGAGTCATCTTCCCAGGGAGCTTGATCTTGAAAACTTAGCACATCATTTGTAAGAATCTCCGTTCCCTGGGTGGGCGCCCAGAGCCTTATAGAGGATTTGGTTAAATGAGAAAGTGTATTCATTTGTTCTCATACGCTTTAATCACTTATTTATTCAAACACATTTCATTACAGTGCGTACTATGTGGCAAGCGCTGTCCTGGCATCAGGGGCTGCGAGCGAAGATTCCCAAGTGCAGTAAACATGGCTAAGAGGGTCATTTAAAACCGGGTCAGGAGGATATGGAGGAAGCAGGACCTGTGTGTGTCTCCTGTTTCAATTCCTAGAACACCAGGAACTTTTTTGACCTTTGCCAGTACAACTCCATCACCTTCTGGAATACCTCTTTCTTTCTAACTTTGGACTGAAATAGAGATCATATCACTTCTGTTGGTGAAATTGCCAATGGTCTATTAGATGGTCTAACTCTGTCAGCACTAATTATAATTCTTTAAAAACAAGTTATGTAACTGTGGATTTTGCCTTTATAAGCCTGCCCTCCCAGCTTGAAATTCAGAGCACACTTTCAATTTCAGTCTACCCTGTGTCCCCCGAGGTTGCCATCCCTAAGACCCCAAATAAATGCTTTTGGTTGCTTTACAGCCTGGATGTCTTCTTGGTCAACAGAATACGGAGATAAAAGAAAGTTCTGCACTGAATTAGCTAGCAACCTAGGCAAGAAGACAGACAAATAAATAACACTGCTTAGTGTGGTAAAAAGTCTGACATGATCAGGCACTGGGAGCCATGGGAACATGGAGGAGAGACACATCTCTCCGGGGAGAGAGTCAAATAAGTATCTGGAAATGGTAGCCATTGAATCAAGTGGAGTGTAGGCCATATGCTCTTCTGGCTGGACACGCTGAGGGAGGTAATCGGCGAGGAGAGAGGACAGACTCTAACAGCTGGTACTACAACCGAGCTGATGCTCACATATGCACAGTCAGACAGGAGGCCCTGCACCAACATTCCAGGAAGATTCTGCCCACCCCCTCAGGCTGTCCATCTGTGACTCACCTTGAGTCTCATTTCCTGGTTCTGTCTGGATTAAAATTACAGCAGCCCAGTGTGGAACTGACACTCCTCCCCAGCCCCCGCACCTGCTTCCTGGACTTTGCAGAGGGATCCTCTTGTCCACATCTAATAAGGAACAAGGTTAGCAATCTCTGCAGCGAGGTCACGAAAAACGTGTGGTTAAATAGTAAAAACACCTCCGAATACCCAGGGCAAGAACAACACATAACTATTCATCCTATTCTTCACCTAAAGGGCTCACCTGCTGGGATTAGGGTCCCTTATCATGTTTCTCAAGTCAAGATTCCAAGGCAACTATTTCTGCACCCTCCAAACTTAAGCTGGTGATAAATTAGTAAACAGGACTTAATCTGAAACTGATTCAACCTTCCTTTTAGCTCTGGCAGCCTGAAAGATACCCCTCTGATCAATTTATTTGTAAAATCTCTAAAATTCTTCCATAACGAAGCCAGTCTGACCACCCCGACCCCTCACACACACACAGACACACTCCAGCTCAAATGTAGCTCATTTGAGGAAGAAGGGAAGAGCTAGAAAGCTAAAAAGCTTGAACAATCTAATGAACCACATGATGTTCTAGAAATACAGGGGAAGTTTGGAGATCTAAGCTTCTAGCTTGATTTCAAACAAATAAACGAACAAACAAATAAAGAACCTCAGTAGTTTCGGCACTGTCAGAGAACAAAGTGGTTACACTTTGTAATATACGTAAGCAATCACATTTCAGAGTGGCAATGTATTATACCTCTCTAACATGTAGACAGATATTATGTTTAATATGGGGGACTAGGATTTTTGATGTATGAAGTAGACATAGGACAGAATATCAACAGCTAATAAATAAAACAAAATTGTAAACATCACTAGTAAATTAAAAGTAAGAAATATGAACCAGAAAATGAACACTCATTTTTAAACTATCAAACTACTATAGATTATTCCCAGTATCACAGGCTACAAACAGACACGTGCCTTTCCGTGCATGGCAAATATGTGTGTAAACAAATGACACCATCCCTAAGGACAGTTTTGTATATGTCAAAAGCCCCCCAAAATACATCTATGTTCACTAACAATTGTGCTTCTAAAAATCTGTATTAGAGCACAACACATGCCACCACCACCAAGAGCAACCTATGATAAAACTTAGGTTAGTCGTAAAACTTTTATAACGACAAACTAGAATGATCATAAATGTCCAATAATTGGTCAAAGGATATAAATAGACATTTCACAGAAGAGCAAATCCAAATGGTTACCAAACAGAAAAGTTTGCTCAGGCTCAAGGGTAGTCAGCAATCTGAAAAGTAAAATAACATTACACATTTTTGGTATCCGAATTGCAAATGTTTAAAAGACTGATCTTGCTATTAGAAAAATTACTGAAAATCACATTTAAACATTTCTGATTAAAATGTGAATGGCCACGGTCATTTTTTTAAAAAGAAATCTGTGGATGCTATTAACTTTAAAAATTTATAGATACTGGGGCACCTGGGTGGCTCAGTCGATTAAGCGTCCGACTTCAGCTCAGGTCATGATCTCGTGGTTCACGAGTTCGAGCCCTGCCATGGGCGCTGTGCTGACAGCTCAGAGCCTGGAGCCTGTCTCTCTGCCCTCCCCTTCTCACACACTCTCTCTCTTTCTCAAAACTAAATAAACATTAAAAAAAAAAAGTATAGATACATTGACCCAGCTCTTCTGCTTCAAATAATTTTTCACAAAGAATCAACAACAATGACATATAACCAGCAATATTTACTACAGTATTGTACAGAGCAGCCTGAAACAAGTAACACCCATTATAGGGAACTAGTTGAAGGAATTACTTTAGGGGCACCTGGGTGGCTCAGCCAGTTAAGCAGCCGACTTTGGCTTAAGTCATGATCTCACAGTTCATGGGTTACAGCCCCACATTGGGCTGTATGCTGACAGCTCAGACACTCTGTTCCCCTCTTTCTCTGCCCCACTCATGCTCTCTCTCTCTCTCTCTCTCTCTCTCAAAAATAAATAAAAAAAGAAATTATTTTATACCTACTCAATGTACCTATTATAAAATAAATTGTACCAGTTAACTTAGAGATTTCAATGAAGTATGGTTGGATGAGGAAAGAAAGATACAGCAAAGTGTATATAAATGTGATTCCATTTTTTAAAAACTAATACTACCCTATGTGCGTGCATAACCCCATAGGGTATTAAAGCCAGTGTTTGTATATTTGTGTTTGTGTGTGTGTATACACAAAAGAGAAGAAAAATATGGAATACCTTCAAGGTGATTGATATAACTTATCCAAATAAGGATGGGGCAGGAAGCAAGCACAGATAAAGATTGGAAGTAAAGACCACAGACAGGGGCAACTGGGTGGCTCAGTCAGTTAAGCATCTGACTTTGGCTCATGTCATGATCTCACAGTTCATGAGTTTGGGCCTCAGCCCAGAGGCTGCTTTGGATTTTGTGTCTCCCTCTCTGTCTCCCTCTCTCTCTGACCCTCACCTGCTTGCACTGTCTCACTTTCTCTCAAAAATAAATAAACATTAAAAAAAAGACCACATACAGCACATACGATGATTTCAGTCATGCATTTGTGTAAAATTATATGTGCATATACATTAAAAATATTTTTTAGAGCCAAACGAAATTTTTACAAGCCTTGCTCAAGGAGCTTTGTAAAGTGCATCTTCCTGGCTTTCGATCCCAGTCTTTTTTGGAATAAGGCACCCAGGAGCTGTGTCTATAAGGAAACCTGATGGCCGTGTGGCTCTTTGACATGCAACATGTAAGCACACAGAGCTGTGCAGAGGCAGAGATGAGGCGGAAATGTGCCCAGTTGTGTTTTTCATGACCTCAGGCAGAATATAGTCTTCTTCTTCCAAGTCCGATGTCCCCTAACAGCCTCTGCAAGGTCTGGTGACCAAGCTGGGGGATGCACCTGACCCAGGACTTACTTCCCGAACTGGGATCACACACTCCACTCGGGGGGCGTGCGTTGTTTCCACTACCCAGATCCTTCATTCCACTGCACCCAACACTTCACCCCCATGGCTGGCGTGTCCTGCAAAAGGTTACCTCGTAAGAGGTCATAGTAGCAAGAAGTAAGAAGTAATAAGTAGTGATCCTACTAGCAAGTAAGGATTGCTCTTGCAGATTACACACTTCATAAATACTTGTGGAACCCAGATGCATCCAGCCCCTTGCAAAACCCCTGTTAGGTAGCAGACACTCCTTAAATCAGAAATTAAGGTCTTGGTGAAACTGAGACAGCGTGGACAGTCCCCATGGCAGCGCCTGCTTCTTTACATCCCCAGCTTCACTATTCAGATCCCAGTACATCTGCTCACACTAGTTCCAGAGAGAGAGCGGGGGAGCCTCTGTGCTGGGGAATCAGAGCATCCTGCTTTCACGGCTGGTGAGCTCAAAATAATGCTTGGGCCTATAATTAGGGCTATAATTAATGGTAGCATTTTTTGCAGTGAAAATTCATTTACTGGGGCGCCTGGATGGTTCAGTGGGTTAAGCTTCTGACTCTTGATTTCCGCTCAGATCATGATCTCATGGTTCGTGAGTTCATGCCCTGCATCATGCTCTATGTGGAGCCTGCTTGGTATTCTCTCTCTCTGTCTCTCTCTCTGCCTCTTCCTCTGTCTCCCTCTCTCTCTGCTCCTCCCCAGCTGGCATATGCTCTCTCTCTCTCTCTCTTTCAAAATAAATAAACAATCAAAAAATTTAAAAAAGAAGTCATTCCATCACAAAATCTGAAGTCGAGAAGCCATTGACCTAGTCACATATTTTATTCTATATCCAATTGAGATCATGAGTTTTCAACATTTCCTAGTTTAAAAATGTGCCATTGATTTATTGAACTTAGATTCTGCCTCTAAGAAACTTACACCCTAGTTGAGAGACCAAATCCATCTGAATGGAGCCACATCTGATAAATCACAAAGACATACATCAAAACATGCAAGAATTTATAAAGCACAGACTTTTCCTTTCCAAAGATGAGTTCCAAAAATTATATGAGAAAAGGCAGTGTTGTGGCGGTATGTATACAGTCACCCAAAGAGCCTTCTTTGATGAGATCTCCTAGACATGTAGATAATTATGTCCTATGACATTAAACAATCAGTTGCGTGACTTCATAGTTATGCCATATCTTTGTGAACCTGTGTGCCTGCTTTTATTTTTTTAAGTCATTTTCCCTACCAGAGAGCAACATTTGGTACCATTCTCCTCACCATCTGTATGCCTCTATTATATATATTTTAAATGTGAACTCTTTAATGTAAGGAAAATTTATTATGTTAGGTCCTCACATATTGTAGTCTTTGATGGATGATTATTATGCTTAATAACAAAAATTACATATTGGCAGAAAATGGATCTTCACTTCTGTGCAAATTAACATGGGGTTACTTTTACAGTTTAATATGAAAGAGTGATAGTGAGGCTGTCAAAAGCAAATAGGGCTCGTTTCTATAAAATTCAGGGCCATTTTTACAACTGAAAAGTGGCTCGCTTAAAGGCATAATAACACAGACAGGGAAAATGTTATAGTCAGCAGTTACCAAATAGTCTTTCCCCTATAAACTGGCAGTCTGAGGTAGTAGTGAGGCCAGAAGGACATTCCAGAAGCGGTAGCACAGCAAGGGTACTTGACGTTTGAAGTCGGTGTTTTTAGCGTGCTCTTGCTCTGTGATCACGTGATTTTCCGTATTTGTCATGAACGTTAATCAATAACAATAATCGTCAAAACAGAAACGTTTATTGAATTTGTTTCTGTGGCAGTATATAATAATAACATTAGGAAGAAGTACTGGCTTTGTCATTTTAATTACATTTCTTCATAAAAGGGGGTGAAAGGGATGTGAAAAATGCTTCCCAAACAGTGAATTCCTCCAAGCTCACTGAGTGATTTGCAAGAATGACAGAATTGAAACAACTCAAGCTCCATTTCTTCTTCTCTAGAGTCAGTGTGTTATCATTACGTCGGTCTGCTCTCTAACTGCAGTGGTGGGAGACCGGGCGTGCACCTGACATGAACCTGCCGATTCTGAGCTGTTTTCTTACGTTCCAGCGCTTACTGCTTAGTATGGATGTACGTAGCTGAGTCCACGTGGGTGCCAGGGGCCAATTTATAACCGGGCATTTTCCAAATTAACTTCCGGCAGAAGTTGTATGTTAACAGCGTGTTAATTTGGGGCTGGAGTATATATTGTGAAAAACTTCACAGTAATAGCCGTAGTACTTGTTTAGCATTTATATCAACAACATAGTTTTTCAGGAAGAAGGATTGTCGTTGTTGTTGTTGTTTTCACTGACAGTGCTTAAAATTGCCAAAGTGCAGTGAAAATAAGAAGTACACCGACTTTCAGATAATTTTATGTTATTGTTTATCAGGCAATGCACCATTATCACCTGCACTTTGGTGGACTCCTAGTTCTGTGTCTCTGAGCACCACGGAAGGCTCGCTAAGGTTGCAAAGTGTAGCAAATATGATCCTCATAGAGGACATCGTTTAGGATCTCTTTCAAACCATAACATTTTCTTTTATTTATTAAAAAGATTTGTTTAAGTTTATTTATTTGTTTTGAGAGAGAGAGAGAGGAAGAGAGAGAGATTGAGTCCCAGGCAGGCTCCACCCTGACAGCACAGAGCCAGCTGCGGGGCTTGAACTCATGAACCATGAGATCATGAGCTGAGCTGAAACCAAGAGTCGGACGCTTAGCCTACTGAGTCACCCAGGCGCCCCCAAACTGCAACATTTTGAGAAGCATCATCTCTCATCTCCCAGACACAGACAAGTTCATAGATGGAAAATATTGAGCCCTTACTTCCTGCTCTTCTACTCATGGCAGACATTGTTAATCCAACAGAGGACTTCTGTCCCAGACAACACGGACATGTCTTGGAAGTCTCATAAAACAGCAATCTAGGAAATTTGTACAATTATTCAGCATTGGCGTGAAGATTGAAAACTATTTGCATTCCTGAATTAAATCTCTAAGCTGGCCATCGACAAAAAGCACCCGAGAAGATCTGTGAGGAGGGATGGGTGCTCCGTAGGCACTCAGGCCACCATGCTCATGGAGGGCGTGTGCTTCGCGTATGTGTGAAGGCAGGGAAAACGACAACGAAAACTGGTTTTCACTCCTACGACAGCATGGAAAACTGGCAATCCCCTTAGTATTCATAAATGATAAGAACAAATATTTGATGAGTATTATTGTAATCCAGTCACTATTAAAGTGCTTCCTGTGTATTAACTTTATTTGTCCTTTCAAACTCCAATGACGTAGGCACTATTACTATTATCCCCATTTCAGAGATGAGAACCTGGAGAAAAGACTGGGAGCAATTGGCCCAGGATCACACTTTTGGCCAGTGGTACAGGTGGGCGTCAACCCGAGGGGTACACCTGCAAAGCCCCACAGAGAAGCGCACTCTTTGTGGCCTCTGAAATGCTGCTGTCCGTTTCCACTCTCCTTGAGCCACTTCTAAGTCCTGGAGCTATTTTTGCAGAGGCAAAATGTTTGATTCGGCTTGCTGTAGGGCTAGTGTGAGAGAGTAATTAATTCGTGAATGTGACAAGCCAAGGATAATAAAATATCAAGTTTATCTCAAGGAAGCTTTAATGTCTTCTTTTCATCACGACACCAGCAGAACTTTAATTAGGTGATTTAAATGCTTTGTTGATAGGGGGAGCTCAGAAAAGAAAGTCAACGACTGGAGAGTGTGCAAGACCTTAAAGATATGCCAACTGCTTTATCTTCCCTAATTCAAATGTTTTACAACAGCACCTGAAGTTAAAGATTCCTCTACCCCACTTTGCAAAGAAGAAACTAAACTTAAGAGGCATTACACGACTTGGCCACTGAACCACGAAGGCGTTTGAACCCAAGTCTGTCATTTGAGGGCCCAGATTTCACATTTACAGGTGGCCCTCTGCAGACCCAGCTTGCTCATTAAGGCTTAGCCTTTCCCACACATTTGCTCTTCAAACAGTTCTGCCAGGCTGTCACTTATGTGAGAATGCTTTTACTTGCCCACGGATGGAACTCTCCACCTGTGGGTCAATGGTCACCGTAGGCCAAATCTCACACACTCATTTTTGAAAAGGAGAAAGTTGAAAAAAGGAGGGCAAACATCTAATGGCAGGCTGTCCTGTGTGGCTCCTAACATGAGAGGCACCGGCACCGGGCCATCATGAATTCATTCAACACCTTTTGTCAATCCTCTGTATTCACTGTGCTGGGCTTTGGGATGACAGAGAGAAAAGGTCATATCCCTGCCTTTAGAACGCATTTTCAGTTTCTGACATTAAAATTCAGAAAATGATTTTTTTCAAAGATCTAGAGCATTCTGTTGAAAATGTGGTTGTTGCAGCTGAAGATACAACAAGCGATGTGTCTAAGGTGCATTCGTGCTCTATGTGCCCATCAGGGCGCGCCAACTTTCTCTCATGTTTCTGGGGAGTCAGGTGCCTCTCAATTGGCCAGCAGTTCTTGAGTCTCATACAATCAGGCATGCTGAGATTCTAAGGGCTCCTTACTTATTCTCTGCCTTCCTTTTTTCCAGGGGGCATTTCCATCTAAGATGCTGATGTGATGATCCTCACAGGAATGGACAGGTGCTCAAAAAAGTTGTCAGCTTGGCCAACTTCTTCTCGTTGCTGTCTTCCTCCCAGTCTGGACTTCTACCCTCTGGGGATCTGTAACGCTAATGTTGCCAGAGGGTCATCTGGTCTGAACTAGACAAGGAGTGAACGGTGTGGCTGTCCACTGGCAGTGGAAATAGGATTTGAAGCCAGCCTTGGCTATGACTTCCTGTTCTGCTATTTCAGACCTGTTAGACCTTTGGCAAACAAATACAACTTTTTTTCTTTAAATGTTTATTTATTATTGAGAGAGAGAGAGAGCGCAAGCAGGGGAGGGGCAGAGAGAGAGGGGGACAGAGCATCCGCAGCGAGCTCTGCATAGACAGCACAGAGTCTGATGTGGGGCTCAAACTCATGAACCATGAGATCATGATCTGAGCCAAGGTCGGCCGCTTAACTGACTGAGCCACCAAGGTGCCCAAGGCAAACATTTTCTTTAAACCTGAAAATGGGAACATATATTTGGGTATATATATTTTAATCCACTCATTTTAGTTACCTTTATCTCTAACCCAGTGGTTTTTGAATGGGGTTGATTTAGCCCCTAGGGAACATCTGGATATGCCTAAGGATAGATTTAGTTGTTACAACTGGGACAAGAGAGTTGTGCTGCCAGCATCTGGTGGGTAGAGACTAGGAATGCTGCTAAATATCCTACAGTACACAGGACAGCCCCACAAAAAAAAAACTTATTTAGCCCAAACATCAACAATACTGATGTTGAGAAGCTCTGCCCCGATCTCTCAGACTCCCAATCCCCACTAAAGCCTAACCATGAGGAAAGTGAGTATGATGGACAGAAAATGGAGCCCCCACCCCACTCCAGCCTGGATGTGACAGAAGATACCTCAAACAGAGAGCAAAGGGATGTGAAATAAAGACTCTGTTTCCTCTTCAGGCTCAGATTAGTTGTAGGAAAACAAGGGAAGCAGGACACAAGAAAGTGGGCAGTCCAGTGTTTTCCTCAGTCTCCCTCCCTTTGGGAAGATATTCCCACAGTGGGAGGTGCATTCCATCAAGTAAAGGGGAACTTCAATGTCAGAGACACTGCTAACCAATTCAGGGTGTTCTGCAATTCCAGCAAGCGTTGAAGCAGGTGAAGTCCAGAGTGTGGAAGGCTGAGGAAAGGAGAGGGGAAAGGAGGAAGGGCCAAGGAGGGGAACAGAAGAGAAAAGAGAGAAGAGAGGAAAGGTGAGAGCAAGGAAAAAGTGGAGGCCAGGCAGAACTAGAAGCTTCAGCAATCCAGTCCAGCAGAACCACCAGGTACCAAAAACAATGAGTTCAAGCTATACTCTCCCTTGTAACCTGGGTTGGCATCATGGGAAGGAGAAGGGGGACCATAGGGTTGGGGCACTGAAAAGATGAAATTTTATTAAAAAGTTGCACACCTGAAACTAATGTAACCAGGTACAAAAACAATGAGTTCAAGCTATACTCTCCATTGTAACATGGGTTGACATCATGGGAAGGAGAAGGGGACCATAGGGTTGGGGCACTCGAAAGATGACATTTTATTAAAGAGTTGCACACCTGAAACTAATGTAACATTGTATGTCAAGTATAGTTAAATTAAAAAAAAAAAAAAGAGGTAGGGTACCTGGGTGCTTTAGTTTGTTAAAGGTCAGACTCCATTTAAGTTCAGGTCATGATATCATGGTTCATGAGTTCGAGCCCCATATCAGGCTTTGTGCAGAGAGGAATCTGTTTGGGATTCTCTCTCTCTCTCTCTCTCTCTCAAAATAAATAAACTTAAAAAAAAAAAACTACTGAAAAATGTTACCTAATGAGAAATTTTGAATTATTTGTTCATAATAAGTTTACTGGACCACACTAAAATAATTTAGTTATACAGAAAGATTAGATCATCTCAAGGGGAAAAGGTGAGAATTTCTTCTACATTTCAAAGATAATATATACATTTTTGACTCCTTATTAATTAACACTTCATAGCCTTACTAGAAAGATTAAATGAAATAATACACATAAAGCATCTAGCAAAATGTCTGACACAGGGTAAAAACTCAGTAATCAGGAAGGAAAGAAAACTTATTTTCTATTTATTGTGCATAGCCGACAAAATTTCTTAAATGATCCCCCACAGATGCCCCCTAATCACTAGAACCGTAGAATATAATTAGATCTCTCTCTCATAATTATGAATGGTAAGACTTATTTCACCTTAAAGTAGGGAGATTGTCTAGGAATTCCCGATATAATCATAGAGCTCTTAAAAGCTGAGAGTCTTCTCTGGCTGGTGGCAGAAGGAGCTGAGAAAGAAGTCAGAGGTATTTGAATAACAAGAACATTACATGCTGTTGGGCTAAAGTTGGAGAGGGCCACATGGGAAGGTACAAAAGATGTCCTTAGGAACAGAAAGTGGACCACGACTAAGAGCTAGCAAGGTAACGGGGATCTCAGACCTACAGCTGCCGCTTATTGGATTCTGCCAACAACCCACAAAAATAGTTCACAAAACAATTGCAACTGGTGAAAACTTCTGGCTTTTTCCACTCTTCTCTGCCTCTACTTCTATTTGACAATAGAGTGACCGTGGGAAATTTTATCTTCAGGGCAACCTGACACTGAGCTCAAGAAATAATCAGTTTGGGTTCAGTGGGATATTTTAATGTGGCTTCCACCTACTTCCCTGTGTAGTTGGGCTGTTGCCACCAGAGCACTGGCATCTCTTTTAAGAATATTCCAACCTCCTGGGGCGCCTGGGTGGCGCAGTCGGTTAAGCGTCCGACTTCAGCCAGGTCACGATCTCGCGGTCCGTGAGTTCGAGCCCCGCGTCGGGCTCTGGGCTGATGGCTCGGAGCCTGGAGCCTGTTTCCGATTCTGTGTCTCCCTCTCTCTCTGCACCTCCCCCATTCATGCTCTGTCTCTCTCTGTCCCAAAAATAAATAAAACGTTGAAAAAAAAAAATTAATTAAAAAGAATATTCCAACCTCCTATTGTGTCAGGACCTAGGGTGCAACGCGAGAGGTCTTACTTATCACTATATAAAAGTTGTTTTATGTCATCAGGCACTGGGAGTTTTTCAGTAGCAGAAGAAACAGGATTTGGAATGTACTGAACTAGAACCATGGAGACTTATTTAATCATTGGCTGTATGAGCTTTCATTCAGAGTTCAGTGATCATTCATGCCTATATGTATTTAAAGCTGATTTGGATTACTTATGTAATTTTGACTTCAGATTAATTTTCTGTTTCTTTCAGAATTGTCAACCATATCAAAATCCAAATATAACAAGAAGGAATGTTTAAACTCATATCAAAATATGAGCAAAAGCTAATTACCAATCATTATTTTTCATATTGAACAATATTATCAATAACAATAATAAGCTATCAATAGCCATATTAGCCGTAATAAAATTTTGCCCCATCACAGTGAGACAAATTCACCTATCTCTCTATTCTTTCTAAAAGATATTACAAAATCATTGTATTTTTACATGAAGAACTAAATAGGATTATCCATGAAAAGAAAGAAGTGGAAACATAGTGTTGAGAAGCCATAAAGTTAATTAACAAAAAATACATTGTTATTTTTCTAGAATGTTAAAATTATGTGGTATCACCAAACTTTTTCTTTATATTTGTAAATTGTCCTAATTTCTTGATTCATCTTAAATAACTATTCAATTTTGTACTTAATTTCATTTCTCTATAAGGCATTCTTTTCTTCAAAGACAGCTCCCCAAATCGATGAATTTCATGTCACACTTCTATGTGCCACTGCCCAGGGTGTGGACTCAGTCCAGTCCCAGTCCCTCAGTCCAGCCTGGCCAAAGGAGGCTGTACAGCAAGAGCCCAGCTGCTCCCTCACGAGACAGAATAAGGCTGCTTCTCTCTTCTCCTGGGACTAGCTTTGGGACTCGGTGTGGGAGAATAATTCCCCGGATGCTATGCAGTCAGTTGAATTAGAAAAACTATTGCCTCACCCAGGCCAGCATTCAGGACTGGTCTTACCTTCAGTCTGGTTAGTCAATCCTCCAGAATAGATTGAGAGTCCAGATGATGTGTCTATAGATAGAAACCCTCTGAGCTTTGTGACTGAGCCTTACTGATGACCTTGACTTAAGACCCACATTTGTTCCTGGAACAGATTCCCCAACTCCCTCTCTTCCCACAGAAAGGGTGGTCATCCTCTTCTGGCTTGTGTCTTCTCCCCTTGTTGTCTGTGTCCACCCAGCACACCCCAGATTCGACATCAAGTTTAATCCTCTAGCACACCACTTGGAAGGAGACTTGGGCGAAGTTTGCAGAAATCCTGGTGTAAGTCAAATGTTGGAGGCAGAGGACACTCTAAACCACTAGTGTGTTTAGTCACAGACTTATTCTAGTGATTAAATGATTTTTTTTTCTTTACAAGATTTTGAAAAAGTGGTAAAATGGAAAGAGGTAGAAAAGTAGTGGACGGCATTGAAGTTTGAAATAAGACTCTCTTTATTTTCACAGTCAACCTACACTTATGTCTCTCCTCACTAGTAAATAAACATTTATTGGATACCTAATACGTATAAGATGGTGTTTGAGATGCTATAATCTCCTCTGTTTCAGAATTCACCACTCTAAACTTTAAGAAGACAGGAACTTGTTTGTATGGATTCTGTAATATTTATCATAATGCCTACACATTGTAGGTGCTCAGAAATATTGGTTAAATGAATGACTTAGTTCTATTTTTTTTTAGAAAGCAAATCCCTCACTTGTTAAGTAAAATGTACTTTTCTGATTACAAAAGTAATTAATGCTAAATATAGAAAAGGAAAAATCTATATGATTTGAGCATATTTTTCTCATAATTTTCTGGTAAATATGTATGTTTAAGTATCTAGGCATTTCTCTACGTGTTTGTATTAAAATTAGGTGTTACTACATATGTATTTTGGTTTTTATTTTTATTATTATTGAATATCATGTCTATTTTTAAATTCATCAAATATTATTCAAAAATATGTTCAAAAATTTTGATGCTGAATTCCATCATATGGATGTATTGCAACTTATTTAACCAGTCTAGTCTTGGATGATATTTAAGTTATTCCCAGATTTTGTCTTTGCTAATGGTACGGTGATGAGGACCCTTGCATGTGTATATGTAGCTGAGTCAGCGGGGCGTAATTAGGTTAGCATAAACTATTAAACAAACCTCGGCATGAAGAGGTGTAATTGTAGGAAGAAATGAACTGAGCTGGGACATAGAAATCTACGATCTACTTATTGATCAAAAGCTAGGATTTGGCTAGAGCTGAAAGTTCATGGTAATGAGATAATTTCAAAATAGAGATCATAAATCTAAAAGGGTATATTAATTATGCATTTTTTAAAATGTTTCTCATGCTTCCACATCTTGGGGCCTTGCTGCCCCTCTCAAGGTGAGCTGATTGCTAGAGATAGACAACTTCCCTGGGAGTGTGCCTTTCATATGCAAACCAACAATCCGGAGCCCATATCAATAACCACCTCCTATGGGGTTGTCCCTATCAAGGTCATTACTTGTCTGCCCTAATAACTCAGGGCCGGGTATCAGACAACTAAGGACAACCGCTAAGCCCCACAGGACACTGAAATTATTCAAACTAGCCAATCCTAAATCTACTTACCCTCTCTGGCCCATTCCTTCCTGTGGAAACCACAATCGAAGTTATTGCCCACATTTTCTCTTCATTCCCTCTGCCTCTTGACTGACCCTACGGCTTCCCCATGAAACACTGTGTGGTATGGCATGACTCCTGTTTCCAGGGCTCTGTGAGTATAAAAATCTTCTTCCTTCAAAACCATCATGTCCGCATCTGTGTCTTACCATATTTGATTAAAACAAGTCCCAAGTACTCTTAAAATAAAGGGTCACACCAGTACTCTTCTGTCACAAAAGGAGAATTAGGACAAAAACGATAACTAGGGAACTAAATGTGCTCACAGACAAACATAGTCCATTGGAATGAAAAGAAGTGCATGCGTGGGGCCTTGAAAAGAATTCTGGCCTGCTTGCTACTCTACCTGGCAAGCTTACCCTGCACGTTGGACCCATGGAAGGTTCTTCCCCTTAGTAGGGTATCTTAAAGATACTAAAATAAGATGCTCATGTAAGGCACAATCTCCATTATTTTCTATGGGTTCCCAGTATTTTGCACACAGAAAACATTCAATAACTATTTGTCTAACGAATCAATGACAATGGATCTAGGCAAACACCTGCGTAACCAACTATAATGCAGCGTGGGAAGGGATGTGAGAAAAGTAGAACAAGGTGTGGGAAGAAGGACTGATTTAATTTGTATTTATGCTCCGTCCTAAGGCTTTCCTTTCTGCTCTTGTGATGCCTGCCTCTTGTCTCTTTCACCAGACACAGCATGCCCAGAAACAGGAAGAGGGGGTGAAACCAGATACAGACAGCCACTCCTGTCTGCCCATCATGATCCTCACCACAGAAGCTTTAAGAAAGGAGTTGAAAGTAATCATTAAAATGAGTTTTAGGGATTACCCTTGGATTTCATTTATCCTTGCCCACTCCTTTCCCTATAGGCAAGAATAATGAGTTGCTTGCATTTTTATTCGCAGAAATTCAATGAAATTCTGAACTCTAAGGAAAGTATATTCCCTCAGAATTAGAAGAATATATCAGATAAATTGTCCAAAGAAGAATCTGCCCAAAGTTAAATTTTTGAGGCAAGCTTGATTTATCTTAATACAATGGAATATTATACTTACATAAAATATTCATATGATTAGGGAGAAAATTGTCTTGAACTTTGGAGCAGTTTAGACTCTAAGGAAAAAGTCTTGAAAAATTACATTATGAAAATGTTTCTCTCTTAGGGATGTGAAATTCAGATAAAAATTTAAAAAGAAATACACTTTTAAACTTTCTAGAGGATGTTTTCAATTACACAGACATTTCTAAACTGCTAAAACAAGTGATCTAAGGAGCCAGATAGTAAACCTACTTTCTGTCAAAGGTGAACACCCAACATTATAGTTATCATAATGTCTTAATATGAAGTTAACACTGAGAGGTTTTTTTTTTTCCTTCTTCTGCTTCCCCTATGTGTTCACATAATAATACTATAAAAGCCTACAATCAAATTAGAGTTATGATTACTTTTATATTTCTAAAGGAGAGATCATGGAAAAACACTATCCCATAGGTCACTTAATCCAATGTCTCTGGTACAAAATAGGTGTTCAACAAGTGATGAAGGAATGTATGTTTCCCATTGGTTCACAAGCCATCTGTTTAATACCCCAGAATTTTTGTAGAAAGATGTATAATGCTTACAGGTCTCTAGTTATGGAAATTAGTCATTATTTATCATTTTTACATTATGCCATACATTTGCCACACATTAGAAATTCCTTACAATGCTTCTCCAATCTTATTTCTGAGGTAAGAACATTTTCTAGTGGGTTTAATTAATATTCATTGATGAGATGAGTTTCAAGACCAATCAATCAGTCTCAGATGACAATTCTTCTTTAAGTTAAAGAGAGCCATAATGATGCTCTGGTTTTGCGATTTTTGGTATGCAGAGTGCTGAGCAGAAAGGGAAAAGAAGGAGAAAAGATGAATATGCATAGCCTGAAAAAGTCTATATTAAAAATGAAAGTTACTGGGGCGCCTGGGTGGCGCAGTCGGTTAAGCGTCCGACTTCAGCCAGGTCACGATCTCGCGGTCCGTGAGTTCGAGCCCCGCGTCGGGCTCTGGGCTGATGGCTCAGAGCCTGGAGCCTGTTTCCGATTCTGTGTCTCCCTCTCTTTCTGCCCCTCCCCTGTTCATGCTCTGTCTCTCTCTGTCCCAAAAATAAATAAACGTTGGAAAAAAAAAAAATTTAAAAAAAAAAAAAAAAAAATGAAAGTTACTGAGGTGCCTGGGTAGCTCAGTCAGTTAAGCGTCTGACTTCAGCTCAGGTCATGATCACATGGTTCACAAGTTTGAGCCCCGTGTCAGTCTCTGTGCTGACAACTCAGAGCCTGGAGCCTGCTTCCGATTCTGTGTCTCCCTCTCTCCCTGCCCCCCCCCCAATAAAAACATTAAAAAATGATAATTACTTTATCAATCAAAAAATATTGGAATAATGATCACCCAGCTCCCCAATTACTAAGAGGAAAGAATGCCCCTTCTATATGTTGCATTGTTCCTAAGTATTAAATCAAAGGTAATTTCTTACACTAAATGATAACGTCTAGTAATCCTAACAGCAAAAGCAAAGAAAGACAAAACAGCAAGAGTGTTTCACTGGGGTTGCTATGGGGATAGAATCAAGAGAGAGGCAATTTCTGTGATATTTACATGAGATGGCAATTAGGAGAGCAGTTACTGTTCCAGCCCTATCTTCTTATAGTAGCTTTCTGTGCCCAGGATTGGTTCAAGCTTTCTCCTCTGTGAGGTGATGTGGATGGATAAGCAACAGATGGGCAAAAAACCCCAAAAGACAAACAAAAAAACAAACAAACAACAAAAACAACAACAAAACTGATGGTACTGGGAACAGTAAGATAAATTCAGACCCTCACGGTGAAGAAGGCCAGTAGACCGCGGAAGAAAAACAACTGAAATGTACCAAAAGAGAAAGACACTTTGTCGCCTTGGGAAATAGCCATACCGGTCATAAAGCCTACAACCAGTTTCTTATTCCTTTCAGTGAAAAGCCATCATTATCAACACTGTGACTTTAATATCTACCTGTGCATGTTAATAAAAAAGGATCCGAGCCACCAGAATAATTATTCAGACACATATCTGCTTTATTCATGATTTCATCATTCTGTTGAATTCTTTTAATAAATGAATGGACTATTAGATACTCATGATTGCTAATGAATTCTTTAAATTGGCATGGAGACACAACACCTATGTGCCTATATCAGTGTGTATATGTTACATATGTGTGTGTGCGTATGTCCACATGTACTTTGCCTTCCAATAGGTACCTTCTCTTCTCTATCCCATTGACTAATCTGGTATTCAGAACCACGAGTTATGAATTCACACATATACCAATACCTTCCGTTTGTAGAGTATTTTCAAGATAACCGTGCCAGAGTTGAAGTAGATGGTGAGCTATTTATAATTCCTCCCCAGCAGAGCAAACAAATCTCCCTCTTTCAGAACCTGAATTGTATTTCCAGTTTTTCAAGAACCCAGTATAACACTTATTCCCTTCGAATCTCCCTGCCTTCCCTTCTTCCTTCACAGTGTTTTGTTCCCTGACAGCAGTAGTACCCATTCCTACTCTCGGTGATGCTTTGATACATTTTCCTGTCAACTGAAACACTCTTTGGAGTCTTGCTTTGAACTCCCCTTTATGTTTCCGCCTTTGATTTCTTTGTTGCGTTTCCTCCGAGATCAGATTCTCAGTTATTTGCTCCTTGTGTGGCTCTCCTTGGGAACCCTCGCTTCTGGGTGTGGGGAGACCAGTAGTCCCTGCCCTCTGTCCTTGTCTTCCCTTGTTTTTCCCTCTATGTCTTCTGCCCACACGTCCATCTCCCGTGGCTCTCACACAAGCCACTTTTTACTAAAACAGGCGTTGCTTGTCTCCTTCCTCAGCGGGAGCTAGCTTCTCCCCTCCCCTGCCCCTGACTTCCTTTGCTCTGTGTATTGTTCACCTCAGCCACTGATGTTGTCATTCGACAATCCATGCCTCCTACAACCTGAAATCCACCTTTATTTTCTTCCCGTGTCTTCCGGGCAATGCCTTTCAAAAGGTGCCTCTCTCCCCATGCTGCATTCACTGCGGCAAGTGTTACCAGCTCACCTGCTCCGTGGCCCCTTTCATTCTGGACTGTGCAGCTGGCCATCCAAGATGCCTTCCTCCCCGGCTCACAGGCTCTCTTGCATTTTGTGTAGATGTGGCCTTTCTGACTAAAAAGTTGCACACGGTCCACGTTCTGCAGACAGCTCTGTCCTTGTTTCTCCACACTGGGGGCACCTTTCCTGACTGCACGTCCTATTCACATGCTCTCCTGAGCTCACCTACCTGTCCTGGTAAAAGCTACAGTATGAGTCATCCTTAAACAAGGAAGTCACACTTGGCGGATAGTTGACTGTATCCCCCTTGTTTCAAACTTGTGCAGTCCCTTGAAACCCTAAACACGGAGGCAGTTTTTGTAAGAGTTAACTGAGAGGAAGCCACTTGGCTCCAGAAATTCACAGTAACTTTCATAGCTCAGATGGGGGTGCATCTTTACTTCTAAAGTAAATGGGGTAGACCACTGCATGGAATTGGAGGTGCTTCTTAAGTACACCCGGCATACACAGCCTCTGTGTCTGCTACTTTTCTGTCTGCTGATATTCTTTAGCCCTTTCTACGGGAGGCTCTACACTCTCTCTTCCATCAGAGGGAGGAATATGGTGCAGGAGCCAGCATCAGTGGCCCATGGGCCAAATCTGGCCCACTACCTATTTTTCGCAAATAAGGATTTACCAAAACAGAGTCGCATTTATTTGTTCGTGTGCTTTTTTTATAACTACTTTTGCACTATGGTGGAGTACACCAGTTATGACACAGACCATATGGCTCAATGCATTAGTCAGGTTCTCCAGATAAACGGGACCGATCGGCTACATAGATCGATGGTTTGATTTATTGTTGTTAAAACAATTCAGCAGGTAAATTTTGAAGATCGAACGGGCTTTATTAAGTGAATCATGAATCCAGCAGCCACCTGTCTAACACATGGAGGGCAACTCCAAGACGTTATACAAAATGGAAGTGTTTATAAAACGGCAGTGGGGCAAGAAAGTTAACAGTAAAAGGAGGGGATTTTTCTAGGTATTTTCCCTTAGGGGGAAAAGCAAGGGGTCTTATCATGCTGATTATCGCATCTTTTTGAGGGGGATGGCGAGGGCCCATGTGGCACACTCATTAGTGCTGATGGAAAAACTCCTGACTGACAGGGCAAGACTATCGTTCTGGGAGATGTTGAAACTGCAATTAGATGATATCTTAAGCCCCAGCTTGAGGACTCAGCATGGTTTTTTCTATTTGACATTGTAGAAATTGAGGTAGAGAAGTTATAGAGGCCAAGAACTGCCTTCTGTGAACTGGAGAAACAAGAAATCTCCTTATTCAATCGGAGGTTGAAGGACTGAGAACCTGGCATGGGGAGGAGGAGGCTCCTGGCCTATGTTCTGGTGTCCAATGTCTGGAGAACCAGGAGCTTCCTGGTCTAAGGACAGGAGAAGATGGATGTCCCAGCTCAAGAAGAGAGAGAGGGAATTCATCCTCCTTCTGCATTTTTGTTCTCTTCAGGCTAATCTCTTCCAAAAATGGCCTTCCAAACACACCCAAAAATAATGTTTTCCCAGAGATCTGGGCTTCCCTTACTCCAGTCAAGATGACACATAAAAGTAGCTTTCACACTCACAAAGCCTAAAATATTTACTATCTGGCTTTTTATAGAGTTTGCCAAGCCCTGATCTAGTGCTGGGACTGTGTTGCTCTGTCTTCTTGGATTAACTTTATTTTCCATCCTCATTCCAACTCAATTGCCTACTTTTTCTTGTCTGATGTCAACAATTCCCGCATTCCACTTTTTTTGACCCTGTATACCATTCAGTCATTATCATGTTGCATTCGCTAAAATCATCCACAAGGCGCCCTATGTAGTTGTGGTACCTTTTCTCTTGATAGAATCACAGAATCCATCTAGTTTGTCTGTTGATCTGAAGAGTCATATCGAAATCCTTAATACCTGGGGTTTTGGTTACTGAAGATCATGTTCCTTGGGTATTCATCATAGTCCTGTGCTCAGCATCTGGTTCCAATCGCTGTTAGTTAGGTTGATTCTCCTGCTCCGTTTACTGAAATTCCATCATTTTAAATATACTTTTCTCATGTATTTCTTTTTTCTTTTTTTTTTTAATATGAAATTTATTGTCAAATTGGTTTCCATACAACACCCAGTGCTCATCCCAACAGGTGCCCTCCTCAATGCCCATCACCCACCCTCCCCACCCTCCCACCCCCCATCAACCCTCAGCTTGTTCTCAGTTTTTAAGAGTCTCTTATGGTTTGGATCCCTCCCTCTCTAACTTTTTTTTTCCTTCCCCTCCCCCCATGGTCTTCTGTTAAGTTTCTCAGGATCCACATAAGAGTGAAAACATATGGTATCTGTCTTTCTCTGTATGACTTATTTCACTTAGCATAACACTCTCCAGTTCCATCCACATTGCTACAAAAGGCCATATGTCACTCTTTCTCATTGCCAAGTATATATAAACCACAATTTCTTTACCCATTCATCAGTTGATGGACATTTAGGCTCTTTCCATAATTTGGCTAGTGTTGAAAGTGCTGCTATAAACATTGGGGTACAAGTGCCCCTATGCATCAGCACTCCTGTATGCTTTGGATAAATTCCTAGCAGTGCTATTGCTGGGTCATAGGGTAGCTCTATTTTAACTTTTTGAGGAACCTCCACACTGTTTTCCAGAGCAGCTGCACCAGTTTGCATTCCTACCAACAGTGCAAGAGGGTTCCCGTTTCTCCACATCCTTGCCAGCATCTATAGTTTCCTGATTTGTTCATTTTAGTCACTCTGACTGGTGTGAGATGATATCTCAGTGTGGTTTTGATTTGTATTTCTTTGAGGAGGAGCGACGTTGAGCATCTTTTCATGTGCCTGTTGGCCATCTGGATGTCTTCTGTAGAGAAGTGTCTATTCGTGTTTTCTGTCCATTTCTTCACTGGATTATTTGTTTTTTGGGTGTGGAGTTTGGTGAGTTCTTTATAGATTTTGGCTAGTGTATTTCTTTTTTCTGTATCAGCTACTGTGGAGCCTATGGGAGAGAGCAAACCAGGAGCATTCTATTTCTTTCTTTCCCTTTAGCCTTTTTTCTTTTTTTAAAAAAATTATTTATTTTGGGGAGAGCACAAGTGGAGAAGGGGCAGAGAGAAGGGGACAGAGGATCTGAAGTGCTCTCTGTGCTGACAGGCTGACAGCAGCAAGCTGGATGTGGGGCTCAAACTCAGGAACCGAGAGATCATGACCTAAGCTGAAATCAGACGCTCAACCGACTAAGCCACCCAGGTTCCCAGGCTCTATTTTTCTATTTTTGTGTTTTTCTATTCCTTCTTCTACCCTGTGCCACCTTTTCATTTTTAGCTGCCCTTAATTCTGACCAATGTCCCTGATTACAGTAGGGAATAGGTAACTATCTTCCAAATTAGTTCCTTTTCTTTTTTTTTCTTTTTTTTTAAATTTTTTTAGCTTTATTCATTTTTGAGAGACAGAGAGAGACAGAGCATGAGTGGGGAAGGGGCAGACAGAAAGGGAGACACAGAATCCAAAGCAGGCTCCAGACCCCGAGCTGTCAGCACAGAGCCTGACGCGGGGCTCGAACTCATGAACTGTGAGATCATGACCCGAGCTGAAGTCGGATGCTCAACCGACTGAGCCACCCAGGCACCCTATTTTTTTTAAGGAACGTCTTTAAAGTACTTATTTATTTCGAGAGACAGAGACAGAGAGACAGAAGGGGCAAAGGGAGAGGGAGAGAATCCCAAGCAGGCTCTGCACCCGTCAGCGCGGAGCCCAACATGGGGCTCGGGCTCACGCACCATGAGATCATGACCTGAGGCAAAAACCAAAAATCAGATGCTTAACTGACTGAGCCACCCGGAGGCCCCAATTCGTTCCGTTTTCTATTGCTCCGTTGTTTCCTTTCACCATTACAGTTAATGCGACCTATGCTTCTCCATTCACTTGTCATTGCTCCCCCCACCTGCGTCCTGTGCTCTGCCTGACTGAACTGCTCTCGTAGCTCTTAGGACCTCCTTCCATCACTTATTACCTTTCACATTCATTCTGGCTTCTTTTGAACATATGCCACTCATCCCCGCATGAACAACAGCTGCCATCCACTGTGATTTCAGGAAGCAAAAGGCCCCTGCTCTCCACATACTGAAAAACTAAGAGAATAATTGAAATATCCAAGCTAAAACTTGAGTTACGTTTTTTGCCTTCTGTAAATTCCACTAAGAAATATGCCCTAGAAAGAGAAGAAGCATGGAGGGAAGGACGTGGGCTGATTCCCCAGTGTGTGAAGAGCGCTTCTGGACACTTACATGAACATTATTGAATTTATTTCCCACTACAATCTTATGAGACCAGTGTTATTACTTCTATTGAGGACATAGAAAAGTAAAACAAAACAAAACAAAACAAAACAAAACAAAACAAAAGCACCTCAGGCTACACAATAAGGTCACATTATGGGGATTTGATCATTCCGATGTTTGACTCCAAAGCTCATGATCTTTCATGCTGTAGCATGTTGTTCTGCATTGTTACTTACCTTTTTTATATCATCTGTCTGTCTTGTTTCCTGAATAGGACAGAAACAGTGCACCATCCATTTTATTAGCTATCATAGAATTCAGGAAAGAGTCCTACACATTGAAATTACCCATGAATTATCTGTGGATTGGCTGTCTAACTGCTGGAACAATTTAGGTGCTTGTGCGGCTGTGTTACATTGCTTCAAGCAAAGACACAAACAAAGGGAGCAATCAACGGCAATAAAAGCAACACTGAAAAGCAGTGATACAGTTTCAGTCTGGATAACAGGCAGAGAGCCACAGCACATTCAAACTGGGTACTTGGTGAGAGTTTAGTTAAGGAAACTTAGGAATCGGAAAAGCTGGGCTGACACAAAGGATCAGATGGTCACATCAGGCTCCTATTAGAGATTGTAGCCAGGTTCAAGGATATAGGCAGTCACGAGACACGGGAGAGGCAGAAGGATCTAAGGCATCGATTCTGTCGTTCCACAGCAGATTGGCCATGCATTTCCTCATCTAGGTTGAAAGATGATGTTTTTAAGGGAGAGATCTGCTCCAACAGCAAGGAGCATTTAAGTGTATGAAATATCTCTGTTTTGTGCCCAGATAATTCCATAATTTACATTACCTTTCTGAGAACTATGCCCAGTAAATCTACAAATTCTAGGTTTCTACTCTGGGGTAATCCTAAACTATCATGCTTATGGCAGTCTATGCCAATAGTTGATCAGGAGTTGATTATTATGTTTACTGGGGGATTAGACTGGGCTCTTGCCTTCATTATTTTCCCAAGGAAATCTCATCATTAAAGGGAGGGAAGTGGATCAGAAGCCAGCTGCTTAATTCCTTTCTTCCCCCAAACCATCAAGGGAACTATTAATTGTCCCTAGGGCAAAGGAACATGGAGAGGGAACAGGGAAGGACTGTCGTCTCCATGAGTGGGAAGCAATAACAAGGCAGGCAGAGAACTGGAGAAGATAAACACACGTCTCTTCCTTCTATCCCCAAAACTCCAATAAGTGCCTCCCAGTGATCTAAACCAACTAGACATCAGAGGGCAAGGAAGCCCAACGTTATTGACCATACATACCTCAGGGCACAAAACAGGATGCAGAAAGGTAGAGTACATCTGGAAGCCAAACAGAAATTATCCCTGAACAGGTATTTTTTGGAAGGAACTAAAGGATGTACAAAGTGGCCAAATCTCACTACACTCTATAGAATCATAAAGTCAAGTTCAAGACTTTTCTCTTCTCCCACAAATGATCTAAAAAAGATATACTTCCAATTGTCTATTTTTTTTAAATTTTTTTTCAACGTTTATTTATTTTTGGGACAGAGAGAGACAGAGCATGAACGGGGGAGGGGCAGAGAGAGAGGGAGACACAGAATCGGAAACAGGCTCCAGGCTCCGAGCCATCAGCCCTAGAGCCTGACGCGGGGCTCGAACTCACGGACCGCGAGATCGTGACCTGGCTGAAGTCGGACGCTTAACCGACTGCGCCACCCAGGCGCCCCTCCAATTGTCTATTAAGAGGATTTGCACTGTATCCTAATTGAGGGTTCAAAGTCTCCTAGGGGAGATTCCATGTGCCCTGTCTGGGTAGCTCAGTCAGTTAAGTGTCTGACTCTTTGTTTAGGCTTAGGTCATGATCTCACAGTTCCTGGGATCCAACCCGACATCCAGCTCTGCATTGACAACATGGAGAATGCTTGGGATTCTGTCTCCCTCTTCCCCCACCCTTCTCAAACAAAACAAAACAAAACAAAACAAAACAAAACAAAAAAAACAAAAAGACAAAAAACAAAAAACAACCTCTCCTAGTAAGATCTCCTTAATCCATCCAGTTGCCATTTCATACTTTCATTATTAAAGAAGTAAAATAGCTAGTCCCCTCTTCCAAAACACCATTAACACATGACAAACTTACAGTTGTGTTATTTACTGCCCAGAGCAAGGAACATAAGCCCCTGACACATGCCTATTCACATCCTACATGTAACATTGGTCTTACACGGCAATGATTTAAAATCAATTAATAAGTTTATATTAATATCCAGATCTGTCTTAGGTAAAATGGGCTTGCTGATATTTGGGGGAAGGGAGGACATCATTCCTATTTTCAAAAGTTTTCAGGACTCTCTAAGTATCTTTATTGAAACCGGTGGTTTTACTCAATACATTATTACCAGTTCTGTTGTAATTGGCACTGAAACATTTTAGCACTTTACAAGAAACATGGGCAAGCCCACCTGCTCTTAAAATCATCAATCAACAATTAGCAACAGTGTTCAATTTGCATAAATTTTCATTAGAAATACAGAATATATTTTTATTTATATATTTATTTAATTTTTCCTTTCATAAATTTCATGAGAGAATTTTGAGTCCTAGAAGAGATCGGGGATAGACAATGTTTACTAAGGACCTGTAAACATGACCCTTTTCTAGGCATCATGTGACTACCTTTTCCCCTTCTTAAGGCTGACATTTTATCCTTGCTATTGAACTTCTGAGCTTCCATGTTTTCGTTGGTACAGTTTTTATTTCTACCCTACACGGATGAGAAAGTATTTTGTTAACTATGGTGGTGTACAAAGTTAGTTTCTGGAATGATAAACACAAAAACATCTCATCTATCTCAGGGAAATTCAAAATTTTCATAGCCATTCCACCTGGGGCCGGTTTGCTTTTGTTCGGTCCTTGATGACCCTGTAGACGGGATGGGAGAAGTCAGCAAGCTCCCGGTGAGGTCATCATGCTTTTAAGAAAGGCTTATGTGAAAAGTCCCTAGAACAAGGATGCACCGCTGCCCAGCCATCTCTGGAGACCTGCTAGCATGGTAATGAGTGAACTTGCCTGCCCTCAAAGTTAAATGAAAACCCCTTATACTTCCTCCATGAAAGACAGAGATATGAAAGCTTCAGCTAAACTTTCCCTGGGGGAGTGAGCTCTGCATAGATCAGGAAAGAAGAGGAAGACGAGGGGGTGGGGGGGGGGGGGGAAGCTGGAAAGAACATGAAGTGAAAGTTTAAAAGCCATTTTGCCAGAAATAAATCATTTTTGAACTTTCTGGGGTGGAAGGATTATCAGAAACGATTGTTCGCCTACAATTTTATCTTCCAGGCTCCCATTCTTTTATCCCCTCAAAGTCTGGATATATATATATATATTTTTTTTCATGTTCAACTATCATTAACCCAACAAAGTCACAGCTGCCACTCTGAGACCTCTGTTTAATGAGAAAATAAACTGAAGGCATTTTGGGGAGGATTTTAAAGAGAATCTCATTAATTTGTTGTTTCTGAAAGCAGTCACCATTAACAATCACTCCATTGCTTCAAACGGCAGAGAAGTTTTATGCAATCCAATTTATTCTGCCCTCTCCCCGCGGGAAGGGTCTGGGTTGATGTCATACCTTGCCTTGTCTTTCTGAGCATGCTGTTACATTTCCCTGAAAACCAGAGGTATTCATATTCTTCCATTTGTGAAACTACTCGGGAACGATTTCATATTTTATTTAAGGTGGAAAATTGCCTGTAACCCATACAAGAGGAATGGTTGCCTCACAGGGATCCCTCCAGTGACTTGATTCTCCTCCTTTTGGCATCCACGTCACCTGGGACCCATAGACAGGTCCAGATTTTAAGACCTAGTTTTTTATTCCTGGTTTTGACTCACTGCTTCCAGAACCACCAAACCTATAGACCTGAAAAATTGTTATTTTAGTTTCAGTTCCTCTGCAGAAAGAATTTGCCTCTTGGAAAGTTACCAGAGAGGTGATCTTCTTAGGAAGCAGAAGCAAAGAAGTGGAGAGGGTTAGAAAAAGAAGGGAGGAAGCTAATACAGAGCATGATTCTGAGCTAGTTTTCCCTGGGGGGCATCAGAGCTCAAGCCCACACAAGACACTGAGATGCTTACCACCAGTAGATGGGAGGCTGAGGCTCCAGTTGGTAGAGCATTGTCCCCCACCATGCTGATCCCGCAGTCCTCCTGGCTACACTTGCTTGTGGGCTGACTTGCCTCCCTCGGCCTCAGGGGAAACAAACAACAAACACCAAACAAAAATTATGGGAGTGTAGGTGTGAAGAAACCTGTCAGTCCAACTGTACTGAAATCAGGGACAGGAGGGAAAAGAGCAAATCCCTTTGCTGCAGGGACAATTTGGCTGGCTGGGAGACATCAGTGGCTTCTTGTGTGGTACATCACCGCATTGTAGTCCTACAGTGTTTCTTATTGCCTCTTTCAGCCAATGGAATTGCCCAGACTCAAATTTAAAACCACGGTATTAACATCGCACTGTGCACCAGGCAAAACAATGTTGACTTTCAGTTCTGGTTGTGAGTCCATGGAGTTGTGGTACATCATTCATGAAAAGAAAGGCCTCATCTTGTTTTTTTCATTGTGTTTTTTATGACCACCATGGAGATCTTGGCTTTGCATGGTGTAAATATAAAGCAGGGAAAAAATCATCTTGATGCCATTGACTTTTTCTTTCTTTCTTTCTTTCTTTCTTTCTTTCTTTCTTTCTTTCTTTTTCTTTTTTCTTCTTTCTTTCTTATCCTTTCTTTCCTTCTTTCTTTCTTTCTTTCTTTCTTTCTTTTCTTCTTTCTTTCTTTCATTCTTTCTTTGTTTCTTTGTTGTCCTTTCATTCTTTGTTTTTTCCTTTCTCTTTCTTTTCTTTCTTTCTTTCTTTCTTTCTTTCTTTCTTTCTTTCTCTTTCTTTCTTCTCCTTCCTTCCTTCCTTCCTTCCTTCCTTCCTTCCTTAATGTTTCTCATTGATATTTTCTCCTTTCACTTTAGAAACTTCCTTATCTCAACTCTCCTGGCCTTAACATTGTTTCTTCTTCTCCTTTTCCTCCTCTTCCTTCTCCCCCTCCTCTCACCCTCTCCTCCTTGCCCTTCTTTTTTAATACATGTGCTGCCAAGATGAGCATGCCCCCTCCCCTCCTTGCCCACCTCTCCTTCCCCTTCTTCTTCTTTAAGGTAAATTTGCAAAGTTTAAAATCAAATTCCACCTATTAATAAACATTCTTGATTCTGAGCACATGATAATGAAAAAAAATAACAAGAGTTTTAGAGTCATACAAGGCTGAGTTCAAACTTCTTTGGGCCAGTTATCACTAATGAATTTTTTTAATTTTCTTTGTTGTTTTTTTCTTTTTAAGTTCATCCTTATTGAATGTGTTAGTAGTGTGTTTTTACTGAGTTGATTTCACCATGTCCTTATGCGACAATGTGTTTATTCATTTTGATGTTCACTGACATCAACTGTTGTTTACAGTTTTTTGAATATTCTAAAAAAAAAAACCCTGCTATGATCTGGTTATTTTCAATTATTTAATTAAAACAACTTTAATGGTTACAGTTATTAATTGAAGATATTTTCCATGCTGCATAGTAAAGAAAATAGTTTTGAGTGAAGCATTAGTCACAAGAGCTCATGTTTTGGTGTCTGGATGGCTGATTCTGCCATCAACGCTTAACCTTGCAGGTATGGTTCTGCCCAGAACTAGTAGGAAGTCTCCTGTTCTCAGAGCGAAGATCTTTCCCATATCCTACCCTCTTTGTATCAAAGTACTTTACGTGGTGCATTAGCCATTGTTTTTTTTTTGTTTTTTTTTTTTTTTTTTTTTGTCTGCTGATCAAGAACAGCAAGGCTTGTAACTCACAAAACATCTCCTCTCTTTTGTTATGGCAACAGCTTGCTTCTGACAGATGATGTACCTGCAGATTTCCTTCTTCTGCTCTTTCTTGACACTATGACATTTAACAGGGTTCAGACTCTGTTTCGTGTCTTTCTTCCTCTCACCAAGCTTGCTATTCTCCACTAGAGTCATTGGCTTTGCCTATTAAATTATATGACTTCCTGGGGAACTCCAGGTTTCATCTAGTCTACAGGAAAGAATAATAAAGGTCATTAACTTTTGAGGGCTCACTATGCAACAGACACAGTTCGAAGCACTCTGCACATAACAATTCAATTACTCTTCACAGCACCCACGTGCGGTACCCCATAATTATGCCCAGTGCACATATGAGGAAACAGAGGGACAGCGACTAAGTAACGCTCCCGAACCCCAATGTCTATTAAGCGATGAAACAGGGGTTTTAGCTCAGGTGTACCAGCTTTGTTAATCAAGCACTGCCACTCTGCAGAAATTTGTGGTACAATTTGTACAGTATTTGGGACTTCATTTTGTGGGCTGTATTTCTGAGATAAAATAGATGTACCTATTTCTGTGAAGATAGAGTTTTATTTTCTCTTCCTTTTCATTCTTTTGTTTTAGATAATATCAAAAAGAGAGGCAACTTTCATTTGCCATGTTAGCAAGCAGCCTTTGTATTTATTCATTTATTTTCAGTATTTTGAAATTTTATTGAAACAACTTTATTTGTATTGACATATAGTTGACATATAATATTATATTAGCTTAAGGTGTAGAACATAGCACTTTGATATTTATGTGCATTGTGGAATGATCCCCATCATAAGTCTGGTTACCATATGTCACCATACAAAGTTATCAGAATATTACTGACTATATTCCCTGGGCTTTACTTTAGGCCCCTCTGACTTACTTACTTTATAACTGGAAATTTGTACCTCTTAATGTATTCTATCTATCTTGCCCCCACTACCCCTTCTGACAACCACTAGTTTGTTTTCTGTATTTATGAATCTGGTTCTGCTGTTTGTTTGTTTGTTTGCTTGTTTATTTATTTGTTTTGTTTTTAACTATACAAGTGTATATAAATTACATCATACAATATTTGTCTTTCTCTGTCTGACTTATTTCACTTACCATAATACACTGTAGGTCCAACCTTGTTACAAATAGAAAGATTTTATCCATTTGTTTCAAGTTTATTTATTTTGAGAGAGAGTGTGTGTGTGTGTGTGCGTGCGCGCACACACACACACACACACATATATATATATATATATATATATATATATATATATATATGCATGAGCGGGGGAGGGGCAGAGAGAGGGAGAATACCAAGCAGGCTGCATGCTATCAGCACAGAGCCCAATGTGGGGCTTGATCTCCTGAGATCATGACCTGAGTTGATATCATGAGTCCCACATGCAACCATACGCCCCAAGATTTTAATCTTATTAATGGCTGAGTCATATTCCATTATGTATATATGTATGTGTATATATATACATAAGTATTGTGTGTGTGTGTGTGTGTGTGCGCGCGCGCGTGCGTGTATCACATCTTCTTTATCCATTTATCTATCAATGGACACTTAGATCACTTCCATATCTTGGCTGTTGTAAATAATGCTATAATGATGACAGGGGGGCATATGTCTTTTTGAATTAATGTTTTTATTTTCCTCAGATAATACCCGGATGTGAAATTGCTGGATCCTATGGTAATTCTATTTTTAATTTTTTGAGGAATCTGCATACTTTTTTTCCATAAAGCCTTCACCATTTATATTCCCACCAACAGTGTACAAGGGTTCCCTTTTCTCCACATCCTCACCAAAACTTGTAATTTCAGAATTTATTTTTAATGGCATCTGGAGTCCAGTGGAAGTAGTTTTGGAATTGCCCAAAAGGGACAGCCAGTTTTTTAACTCTCTAATTGGGACTTATGTATTCTGTTTACAGATATTGGCAGGTTAAAGCCCAGGGAAGAAAAGGAAAAGCATGGTTACTATCCTCTGGTGCTTATACTTGGTCTCTACAACTACAAAGAATTATTGCCCACGATACAGCAAAGGCCACAATGCGGCAAGAATTCAGACAAGTCAAACTATCAGGACCAGTTCATATCTCTCCTGGTTGAATATTTTCTCCAAAAAGGGGGGACTACTGGCTGAACTCATTGGGGCATGCAAGGAGAAGTCAAGAAGTGAGGGGTCTGAATTCTCCAACTGCAAACTGAACTAGAAATAACACATATTTTCAACACATATATTCAACATTTATATACAATATACAATTTCTTGATTTGTCATTTGTTAACCAGGCAAAGAAAAAGAATATCTGACAATGGAAATAACTCAAAGGCTAGAGTTGATGATAGAACTGACCGTCATCTTCCAGTGTCACCTATGAGGACTCTCTAGTCTCTATAAATGAGAATACTGTTTATCCTACTTAGCTCACAGAAATCATGAAAGTTACCTCTGACATCAGATATGAAAAGTCTTTAGAAAAATAAGTGTTACCATATTTTTTGAAAGGTATGTTCTAGTTGACAAAGCATTTTCAGATGCATTATTTCATTAGGGCTCTGTGAAATACCCCATGAGTTAAGGAGAAGTAAAGTAGAGGCACACCTGATTTATGTGGCATCACAGAGATAAAAATGCTGCATCTGAATGATTCAATGAATCTCATTTATTCATGTTATGTGACCTGAGCTGTAGAGGTGAAGTCTTGAACACATGTTGAGAGTCTAGAAACCAAACACCCCCAACTATGTACTAATCAGACACTGTTGGCCCCATTGTGCTGCTAGAGAAACTGAGACTTCACAAGGTGAAGTCGTTTACCTGTATATCAAGTGAGCAAGTGGTAAAAGCAGCAGGTGAACCTCGTCCTGCTTAAAAGTTTCCCATATTTCCACTCTATCTTGATTTATGATTTAATTTCTCCTTGCAACAATAGAATTTAGCTTAGGTGCAGCGATCTCCAGACACCAAAGAAATGATCTTTTCCTTATAAGCTTATCACTGGACTTCATTTTTAGTGTCTTTTGTCACTGTTCATTTTTTAGAGGCCAAACAAAACAAGTAATCTTTTCCTCATATCATTTTTAGCAGAAGGAGATCCGGAATCAAAAAGAATTCAACAAAATAACACAGCAGTAAGCAAAACAACTTACTATGGTCCCTTTTGTAGTTTAATTAATGGATGTGGTTTTCCTTCAACTGGCAAGCTCACCTCAGACAAGGCAAGAAATATCTAATACTTCTCTGCATGATAACTGAAGGATAATTTTTTCTAGGATGTCATGTACTGATGATAAAACTTGTTTAACAGGATAAATATAATTGATGTGGGGTTAGATGATGATACCTTTTACAAAAATAAATGCTTATTTTCACAAAATATGTTTACCCAGCAAGTAATATAGGAAGATAATGAGAGAGGCTAAAGTTCACATTAGTACAAAAATTGACTGGAGTTGAGTGGCCCGGATCTCCCTTGGTTCATGAGGCCATGGCTCATACTTTTCTGAAGCATCAGTAACAGAGAAGGAAAACCTCAGTGTGTCAGGCTGCAGACCAACTTTCCTCAAATTTTCTAAAGTGTAAGAAGGAGTCAAGAGGGATGTGAACTCTTGTTTCGAGAGGTAGAATTTCTCAGCGAGGGTGGGTGGGGGGGAGGTAATTAGCTCCAGAAACTTGGATAAGGGGCTATTAGAAAGGCAAGGGAAGTTGGGAAGGAAGGAAGCACATATGTTGTTTAATATCCCTCTGTGGGATGAACATGGAAATGGAACCGTGTCATTCCCAGTTTGTACTTTGTAAGTGAAGATTTTAGTAAATTTTGCGATTAAAGTAGCATATTACAAGCACTCACTGAATATGGAAAACTAGACTTTTTGCAAAGCAATGCCAAAAAGGTTCATAAATGAGATGCTGATTGCTCCCACAGTAAGACCAAGGTATGATACCAAAGTATTACATATTTTTTTTCACCCTCCATTCAAGTCTTGACCAAGGGCATGGAGAAAAATTCTTTTGTTAGTACGTTTTCATTTAGTATATGAAGTACAACACAGTGGTGTAATTTTCAAAATTGAACCTGCTCAAGGGATCATTAGCATTAAACAAAAATGTCTTATTTGTCAGAATACGTATTTGTAGCCTCAAAAAATATACTTTAGGCTAAACCAAATAAGAAGGAAAAAATAATATATCTATATATTGTTTTATTTATTGTATTCTAATTATTCATTTCAGAACTTTCAGTTATATAGACTCTAGATTTTAATACACTTCTGAAGTGTGACTGAATCGCACAGGTTAACCAGCTATTCTTGGAAACAGCAATTGTCAGCTACAACGTTCAAAATCCATGCATAATTGCCCCTTTATGAAGAGCAATGATTTCCACAATTATAAGATAGTGCAACTCAACCCAGTTTCTCATAAATGCAACGGGACACTTGTAAGAATATACCATTGGTATGAATCCACTAACAACTGCAAGATCAACAAAATGTGTATTATTAAAGCACATGTAAGAGGTGGCAGTTGCAGAATCATCCCAGAATTTATCATCAAAAGCCTGGGCTAGTCTGCTTACAGTACTTACTTTGCCTTGGAGAAAGTCACTTATTTTCCCTGAACTTCAATTTCCATGCCCAGAAAAGGAAATTCCTTCTAACCCTGATGAGTCATGGGCATTTTTCACGGCCCAAATAAATAAATGAATAAACCTACTCCCTCCATTACTATAGTAATAGAAAATGCTCAAAGTTGGAAAAGGATATTTGTTATTCTCCAAACTATATATCTATTATTCTTCATAAATTTCATAATGTTTTACAGTATTATGGGACAGACACTTGCCAATAAAGCCTAAGTGTTTCTTTGTTCTTAGAAGCTTAACACTTACAAGGATAATGACTAAAACCATGACTGCTGTGCAGGTGCAAGTAAACAAAAGCCTTTGGATATGGGACATGTTTGGTGATGCCATGAACATTAAATCAAATTATTTAGCTGAAGACAGAAAGGCCAGAAAGTGAATATCTGAAGTATACTCTGAGAAAAAAAAATAAAACAATCTTTGCCACTAATACATAGTAGTACATTAGGCATATAGAATACTTTTTTAAAAAAGTAATCTCTATGCTCAACATGAGGCTCAAACTCATGATTCTGAGCTCAAAAGTCACATGCTGTACTGACTGAGCCAGCCAGGTGACCCTAGAATATTTCTTTATTTAATGTTTATTTATTTTTGAGGGAGAGAGAGAGAGGGACAGAGCATGAACGGGGGAGGAGCAGAGAGAGAGAGAGAGAGAGAGAGAGAAGGAGACACAGAATCCAAAGTGGGTTCCAGGTCTGAGCTGTCAGCACAGAGCTCGACGCAGGGCTTGAACTCATGAACTGTGAGATCATGATCTGAACCAAAGTCAGATGCTCAACTGACTGAGCCACACAGGTGCTCCTAGAATACTTCTTCTTAAGCAGATGATTCTGCTGTATGGAGACATGGGGAGAATGTATAGGGATAGATTCTAGGATTTCTTCCTTTTAAACAAATTAGTGGGATATTGGACTAGTGATAGTGAGGTGAGGTCATTACTAGCAACAGATAAAAATGCTTAAAGCTAAAATTCCTATCAAAGTATTAGGACTTTCCTGCAGGGCTAAAATTAAAACAAAAAACCCCACAATGATCATCAAAGTAATAGCTATTAGTTGCTGAGCTCTTTCCCAGGGACAAAGAGACCAGAACTTCATATATCTTATCTCTGTTACTCATGACCACCTTTCTATGAGGTCAGTATTATTATTGCCCCATTTTACAGAAGAGGGTATTTTTCTCAAGCCTAGATAGTTTGTCTCAGGTCAAATAATAAATAACTTAAGTAGGATTTTACTCTAATTCATTGTAGCTTCATGATCTAATATTATATTATCTTCTCTGTTCATACTCTGAAATAGTGATATCTCAGAGTGATCTCTGAGTGATCACAAACTAAAACAGAAGGTAGAAATTTTTTGTGAAATTATGGAAATAGGAACACATGTTCCACTACTTGGTTGCTTAAACTCCTCATGAGTCAAAGACAGCTATAGTAGAATAGCAGATTTAGAGGTTCAATGAGAATACGAAAGAAAAAAATCGCAGGGTTTGCCAGATGAGTGACTATCTCCATGAGATACATTTCTCTCTGAGAAATAAATAAATACATATGTAGGAATCTGAGATCCAATAGCTGGGTAACAAGGCCAGACTGAGCACCGGCCAGAGAAACAACAACCCGGATGTGCCAAATGCCAGTTTTTCCGGGAAATTACGAGACTGCAGAGGGAAAAAGCTACAAGCACATGACATAGAATAGGTAAAAGTCGGTGTCCATGAAGTCCTAGTGTTTATCTGATGCCTCCTGGCACATGCAAAAAAGGAAAGTTAAATGAAGCAAATAGCAACACGCATTTCTAGCTCCTACTGATTGTCAGGAGGTGGACAAAAGTGAGCTAACTGGTAATACTCGCAAGTGCACGCACAAACACGCACACACGCGCACACACGATGGTGAGGTTGGTGGGGCTTCAGCCTCCCAGCTAGTCGCTTTACTTGCCTGAGAATGGGAACTCAGACTCTACAGAGTCAAGATTAAGAATCTGCTTATTTCTCAAAAAGCTCATTATTAGCCTTAATTATTTCCCTTAAGTGAAGATAAGCCAGAGTTTCAATTAAGTACACGGATTTGTTACACAGCAGTGCCACATTGCTATTACATGACTAGAGAGAGTGTGAATATAGCTACTTAGAGGCCACATACACACATAACACCATTCAGCTTTATTGGGAATGATGCCTTTTATTTAACCAGTTTTGTAACTGATCTAGTAATACATTTCAGAGCCACCCAGTCCGACATGGGGGACTTCTGCAGGCGAGAAAAGAAAGAAAGAAAAAGAAAGAAAGAAAGAAAGAAAGAAAGAAAGAAAATAAAAAAGAAAAAGAAAAAGGTGTATTTAATCTCATCAAAAATGTGCTCAGACGATTATAATTTATGTTTTATTCCTCTGAAATGTTTTTAATTCTGAACATATTCTGCTCTTAGAAGAATCTTTTTTTTTTTTTTCTGGGCCAGTAACGAAAAAGAAACACAATATTAACTCCCCAAATTAAATCCTGGGATCAAAAGATTAGACTCTTTCCTGGTGTTCACGTCAAATATCCTGGTGTTTTTCCTTAGGACTGGAGATCATTTACCGCAAAACTATTTGAATGAAATATCTGGAGGCAGTCTGTTTATTGTCTACAAATGTGCACATGTATTGTTTTAGCATACGATAGAAAGAATGTGTCTCGTTTTCTCTAGGCTTCCTCTTTAGGACTAGAATTTCTCTGTGATCATAATCATGGTGATGAGAGTTACCAATATAACTATGATTTATTGAGTGTCTACTATGGATGAGATCCTCAACACATATGACTTCCATTCCTCACCAGAATCCAATGGTCTGATTAAAGCCATTATCTCCTTTTACAAATGAGGAAAGCAGTACCCATTAAAGTAGTTCCTCAAGCTGAGCAATGGCAGGGCAAGGCTGATTCGAACCCAAGCATGAAGAACTTCGCACTTCGACCTTTTGTCCCGTCTCATGCAGAGCAGTGAGGCTGTGGGGTTTCGCCTCTCTTTGAACGTGATGAGTGACACAACGGAATAGAAAAATTTGTATAAGTAATACAGTGGAATCTTACAGCAACACATTCAAACACCACTCTCTAAGATTAGCAACAAGAACAATAAAATCATTTCTTTATTTTCTTATGAAGAATTGTCTACAGAAAAAGAATCAACTTGTCAGTCTGCCTTCTTAGCCAAAAACAGATAGATGTCTGTCTCTCTAGTGTCATTTGTATTATTTGCGTTTATTTTGTTTGTTGTGTATGTTCTCAGAGTATAATATTACTCAAGTGCAAAGTGAAGACAGGCTGGTGTAGCTCATTCATTAATTTTCACAGCAGTTGGTTCTCTGCTGGCATTTAAAATTAACGTAAGGAGAAGTTTAAAAAAATTAGCTTCATTTCAAATCACATAAAGCACTATGATACTCTAGAAATGCTGCAAACTGATTAAATTGAATTAGTGCCAGATAATCACCCAGCAAAAGAGAGAAATATTAAACACTATATATCCCAGGCAATTTCAAAGCCCTGTCTTTTCGTGTTTAAATGTTATATAGTATCAAAGACGACATTCTAGTTAATACCACGTGATAACAAACACACTAGAACGGAAATGATAAATCCATGGTACCTCATATGGTAGAATAATTCTTTGGACAGTCTTGCTAATAAAAAGTGTAATTTGTAACTGTATATATAAAGAAGCCTAGGAAGTTTAAAGGCTGTATTGAAATTACCTCGTCCTCAGAAGGACGAGAAAGTGAGAGAATATTTTTGCCTCATGACCAGGTCAGAAGAACATGATGAACAGAGATACTGCTAACAGAGTATACTTATTTGTGGACAGATCGATAGCAGCTTTAGCTTTTTTTAGGTTCTTCTATTAGAATAACTGAGAGCCCTTTCACCTTGTAGGATAAGTCAAAACAAATAGTCCATTTTCTTCTGGCCAGTGCAAATCCATGGACAACACAGAATTGGATTTATTTGACAGAACCCTCGAACACCAAAAGAACCTTGAACTTATTTATTGCTCTAAATATTATAAAAAACAATTTTCAATAATATTTCTTTCACTGCTATAGCCCATCTGAATAACCTTTACGTTTGAGTTAATTAAAATCCTTGCAACTTTCATACTGGTGACAAATTGGTAATAATTCTGCATAAAATCCTTATGTTGTCTGCATACCATTCCCAATTTTCTATCCAAAGTCTGATTTCCACTGTATATTTTATATTTTAAATCCTAGCTCTATTTTTCCTCTTACCTTTGATTTTCAGCTAAGTTACCCTAGATAAAAGGGTGTTTTAGAAAGTGGAGAATGGATTCGCCTTCAGTATAATTCTACATAAACACTGAATATCATTGAACATTTATGTTAAGAACCACAGACCACCTTTCAGTTGTTCTTGTGCTCAGACGTTCACAGTTAGATGACACATCATTGTTTCTAAAATACAGCCACAGGTTGGATATTCCCCACTCTCCCATCCTGTCTTGCATATTTCAGACTTGCAGCCCCCATAATCATGTGAGTCCATTCCTTAAAAATCTCTCTCTCTTTATATATATGTATATCTATATCTATTAGGTATCTAGATATAGATACAGTTATCCATTAAGTAGGTAGATAGATAGATAGATATCATAGATTGAGATATAAATATGTAGGCATATCTATAGATAGAGATATTGATAGAAATATATAGATACATAATTGCTTATTTTTCTCTGGAGAACTATGATAAATACACAGACATTCCACCTCTAAGCTGGCTTAGACTTATGTATATGCTTCAGTCTATTCAGGCATCCCTTGAGTGAGGCTGTTACAGGATGGTCGGGTCCTGGTTCCACATAGTTATCAGGTCTTCTGAGCTTTCAAGTTATTTTGCCCTCCCCAAATGGCCCAATATCGAGAAGCTCCTCTAGTTCTACCGCGTTCCCACTCTCTTGACCAAGCCCTCAATAGTAAAAAAGTAGTTTCTATCTTATATCCCTGCCCACCGGCCAAAGGGAGATTTACTATACGACTGAGACCTCCAAGCTTCTAGCTCAGAGCCCTCCAAAATGATCCTTCCCATGGGTCTTTGAAGATTTTAACCAAGGATACTTAACTGTAGTTGGAATAATACCAGAGCTCATAAGCAAGTATATACATTAAAACCAAATGGTGACCTTGACCTATAATTTTATTGCACCCAACATTTCTGTGAGAGGCAAGTAACAGCCCACTGACATTAATGAGCTTACTGAATGCAGACATAATGGTACAACTAGTACTAGGCACATATATATGCATAGCCCAGGATTAAAAACAAACAAATTTGGTCACATTCAAGTTGGATAGCGTTATAGGAGTTATAAATGTGGCAGACTAAGATTTCTTCATCTTGAGTTTATCATATGTTAGAAAAGTCAAAAACTTTAGAACAAGAATCCATAATGTAAATATTAATGTGGCTTTGAACAACTCAATCCAAATACGGGTAATTAATCTTAATCTTGCATTCCAAACAAGTATTTTCATCTTTGAAGATGTAATGTAAAAAATGCATCCATAACTTTAGTCTACTGTGTTTTCTACTTACTATAAGCTAATATTGATGGTGGAGGTTACTTAGGCTTTTTTTGTGTCTGTTTGCTTAAGTTTTGGGGGATGTGAAAGGAAGGAAAAATTAGTGGATAGATATCAAGGTTGATGAAATCATGGAAACGAGTACTAAAAATACCTAAGGGTTTCCCATGGGCCAAGCTTTTATAAATTTCTGATGGCCAGTCCTCAACCCAAAAGCATTAATGTCAATCTCTGTGGGGAGGGGACTGAGATAGATATTCAAGTTTTTAAAAGTTCTGTGAGTAGTTCTAATGTTCAGACTATTACACCACAGAGCCCTGATTCTTGGAAGCATAGAATGTATGTCAGAATGTGCTTTTCCCCTGAGGTTCGCATATGGAAAAGCCAAGTACCAGGTGCATGGTGAAATCTGGTCATTATGGAGATGTATGGATGAAGAGGTTAGCTAAGTGATATACTTTATGCATGATGCCTGATACACTCGTGATGGCTTTCTAACAACCTGTGTACTTTAGAAATAAAACCTCAGAACCCAGATCCAGTCAGACAAGTCAACAAGCCTTGTAAGAGGGAAAGGGAAAGCTGTGAGATTGAGATCACTTTTCTACTGAGGCAAAGGGGGTTCAGGAGAACACTGGAGAGAACGGAGTACCTGCCCGAATACTGGCATTCCAGCAACAACAGCCTATTTGGAAATAAGACCTATTCTCATCGAGACAAAAAATTAATTCAAAACATTTATGGCTGTTGATGAGCTTCTGAAGAGGAAGCAAGGGTATCCCTGAGAGGTTGCAACCAGACAAGCATCGAGTGAGTGGGTGCTTCATCCCACCATGTGCTCCCAAAGTGATTCCTTTCAACAATATATAGATAATATCTTGAAATAATGTTTAAGATGATAATGAGAAGTTAACTGAAGTATGAAAAAAAGTCAACTAGTTCATCACATGATTGACACAACAGCAATGAGACCTTGAGTTATGTAGAAAAGGAGTCAGAAGGTGTTGCTTTTCAATGCACTAGCTTTCCCACCAACCAATGGGGAAGGCCTGTCAGCCCCTCCCCCCAACTAGCTCTGCTTCTAAGATTTCCAGCTTGATGTCAGAAGGTGAGTTTTCTTCTGGAGATATTCTGGTTGGTGGTAAATTTAAGAGTTCACTGGGTCTCTAGTATTGCACAGATTTGAGATCTTACAAGGCTTCAAGTGTCAGAAGGAAGCCAGGGAGAACAAGTGTGCATGAGCCGGAAATGATGGCGGTGGTCTGTGAAATACTCAGCTCAAGCTGCTGGCTAAAGGCTTCTACTAAGGTAGAGCCACTCTAGTGGCAGTCTTCTATCACAGCATCAGCAAAGAGAGGCCCCTACACACCATCAAAAACCCACAGCCTCTTAGAAGAAAAGGAATCACACAGTTCTGAGTGAGTTTAGATGCAAACTGGAAAATCTGGGCACCCATTATGGGACATCTAGAAAGGGAGTGTGATCATGAATGAAATAAGTATCATGTCTACGAAATGATTTAAAACATTAAGGACATGGGGCACCTCAGTGGCTCAGTTGGTTGGGTATCCAGTTCAGTTTCGGAGGTCATGATCTTGTGGTTCTTGAGTTTAAGCCCCGCTTTGGGCTCTCCACTGACAGTGTAGAGCCTGCTTGGGATTCTCTCTCTTCGCCTCTCTCTCTTTCCTCTTCTGCTCGTGCATGGTCTCTCTCCCAAAATAAATAAATAACTGAAAAAAAATTTAATGACATATTGATGGTAACTATTATACTGAAAAGAGAAGAGAAAGTTTTAAAAGAATGCCCTTCCTATTTTTTTTGTTTTTGCTATTGCACTCTGCCCTTTTGTGGATTAATGCTGAAAATGAAAGGACCTCATATTTACAGAAGCTATGAACATCAAGTGCAGGTCACTGCTCTGGAGTGAAGTTTCCCAGGGTAGGCAAGACAAATGTTTATATCTCTTGAAAGTCGTGACGTTATCAGTTCCATAAGAACAATTGTACTTAGCACCCATTTGCTCAATTTCAGAAAAGTGTCATATAAAGGAAGTTTAACT
The DNA here is from genome assembly GCF_018350155.1 of Leopardus geoffroyi. NCBI lineage: Eukaryota > Metazoa > Chordata > Mammalia > Carnivora > Felidae > Leopardus > Leopardus geoffroyi. The sequence continues at coordinate 121,050,394 of NC_059328.1, read as the reverse complement.
GCCCTAGGTACTTGGGAACACCCAAACTTGTACAAGATCATCCCCATGAAAAAGGACATAAAGTATGTCCAGAGACTAGCATCAACACCAACAGATAGATAATACACAAGCAGTGTGGATAGCAATTTGCCAATATATGCAAATATTTAAATCCATTTTTGTAACATTCAATTTATCAGCACATGTATAAACAGACTCATTCTAATATTTTAAAATTCTAATTAATTGGCATGAGTTTATCCAATCAAATTTTAACGCAAAATTACGGGGCGCCTGGGTGGCGCAGTCGGTTGAGCGTCCGACTTCAGCCAGGTCACGATCTCGCGGTCAGTGAGTTCGAGCCCCGCGTCGGGCTCTGGGCTGATGGCTCAGAGCCTGGAGCCTGTTTCCGATTCTGTGTCTCCCTCTCTCTCTGCCCCTCCCCCGTTCATGCTCTGTCTCTCTCTGTCCCCAAAATAAATAAACGTTGAAAAAAAAAATTAAAAAAAAAATTTTAACACAAAATTAAAGATCCTTATGGTGATGAAAATGTTCTGTTTCTTGACTTTATCACTCTCAGTATCCGGTTGGTGGTATTGTATTACAGTTTTGCAAGATTTTACCAGTGGAGAAAATGGAATGAAGGTTATATAGGATCTCTCTGTATTATTTTACGGTTATATGTCAATCTACAACCACGTCAAAATTAAAAAGTTAAGTGTAAATATTAATTCTTATTTATATTCAGTTCTATAAACTTTTACAAATCCCACAGTTCTACCACCACCAGAATCAGGATATGGAAGAAGCCCTTCACCTCCATCATTTCCCCATGCCACTTTCTTATGAAGGGTTTCCTCCATTAGCAGCCCCTGACCATCAATGATTTATTTTTTGTTCTATATTTTGCTTATTCCAGAATATAATAATGTATTTCCTTTTAGTTCTGGCTTTTTTAATGTTTATTTATTTTGAGAGAGAGACTGAAGGGCGGAGGGGCAGAGAGAGAGAGAGAGAGAGAGAAGGGAGAGAGAGAATCCCAAGCATGTCCCACGCTGTCAGCTCATAGCCCCACTCAGGGCTCAATCTCATGAATCGTGAGGTCATGACCTGAGCCGAAATCAAGAGTTAGATGCTTAACTGACTGAGCCATCCAGGACAACCCCCCGCCCCTGCCATCATTTTCTCTCTCTCGCTCTCTCTCGCTCTCTCTCTCTCTCTTTCTCTCTCTTTCTCTTTGTTTCTCCCTCCTTCTCTCTCCCCCCATGCCCTTCCCTTCACCCTCTCCCACCCTCTTCCTCTTTCTCCTTCTGTGCTTGTGACAGCATCCAGATATGCAATGTAGCCTTCCATTACTCAAATACTACATAAACAAGCAGTGTCAGGTTTATTTGCAGCCTCCAAGCAACACACTTATATCCGAAATAGTATATGAGCATATTCACTGGAAGGTAGACTTTAATGATTTTCATCATTTAAGAACCCCTCAAAAGACTTGACAGTATGGCTTCCCATCAATAATAAATATACTGCTGACTCGTTCATTCCTGAAAATTCAGGCATGAAGCACCGGGCTTGACTTTTGTAAATGGTTAAGTAACATTAGTTCACATTAAACAGATCCCAAGTCATATTTGATGGAATTAGATTTCTGAGAAATGATCCTTCTGTGTCTACCTTCTTTGAAGACACATTTGTAGAAGGGGTTTAGAAATCGATTTGCTACTTCATACACCCACTGTGTTTTACTACTTTATGTGTCCTGTTTTGGGGAGATGTAGAACTTTACCGTCGAAGTTCTTAATCAGTTGTTAGAAAAATTAATTTTCAAATATGTGATTTTAATCAAAAGCAGAATATAAACTGGTCTACAGGCATATCTTATGTCCTTATTCAAATTTGATGAGCTTTAGTTTTGAATTCAGTATTGTGGGCATTCAACACTGCCTTCAACAAAATGCTAGGGCCCAAACACTAGCAGATGGGGTTTTCAAAATTTTGGTGTATAAAATATTCTCACTTGCCATTGAGTTAAATGTTTTTTTTAAAGTCATCTTCCAAATACATTCGAATGCATTCAATTTACCTTAGAGGAATAGCTTCAGCATCAGAAACTTTGCTAACCCTGAAAACTGGCTAGAGAAATCAAGATAAAAGACTCAGTGTCTGTCTTCAAGGAATTCATAGCCCAGCAGAGAAAAGGAACAAATAAGCAAATAATTTACTGTATTTTCTGATGAGTGGCAGATGTTTCCAGGGGAATCTCAAACAGCACAAAGAAGGGACTTCTAACACGATATGCTAGCTGTCACATATTTTGGATCTGATATCCCTGCACTGGAACTTGACTCATACTAAATGAAAGGAAAAATTATATCATGCATTGAAGGAGAACATGAGAAAAATTGGGGATTTCAAGTGGCTGGAATATAGAGTGTTGAGAGGATAGAGGGAACTGAAAACAAAGAAGGATGATGCCGTATGAATCACACAGGATTTGAAAGGTACATTGAGGGCCTGGACGAGTTTGGTGAGTATTATTTTGATTTGACTACACATTTCATAGCAGCACAATTTTGTTGTTGTTTTTGACCAGAAACAAGCAGCCTAGGAACAGTCAGGCAAAAGGAAGATGATGGGAAGAAAGCAATGATAAGAGTTTTGATGTTAATTTGTTGGTTAGCTGGTTAGTTAGAAAGATAGGTTGTGGGGCGCCTGGGTGGCGCAGTCGGTTAAGCGTCCGACTTCAGCCAGGTCACGATCTCGTGGTCAGTGAGTTCGAGCCCCGCGTCAGGCTCTGGGCTGATGGCTCAGAGCCTGGAGCCTGTTTCCGATTCTGTGTCTCCCTCTCTCTCTGCCCCTCCCCCGTTCATGCTCTGTCTCTCTCTGTCCCAAAAATAAATAAAAAACGTTGAAAAAAAAATTAAAAAAAAAAAAAAAAAAGAAAGATAGGTTGTGAATCCCACTCCATGAGGTCAGTCTCAGGAGGTGGGAGCCACACAATCCATTGCAGTTGGACTTCTGCATCTTTCACCATCCTTTCACCATCCTCTTTAATAAAAATATTCTTTTAAGATTGTCAACACCTCCATTTTTTTTAGAAACGAGCTGTCCATACTGTTTGAATCACTGGTGATAATACAAAGATCCCTGGGTAACTAAAAAAATTCAACTTTCAGGGTGAATGGGTGGCTTAGTCGGTTAAGCATCTGAACTATTGATTTCAGCTCAGGTCATGATCTCATGGTTTGTGAGTTCCAACACCATATTGGGCTCTGCACTAACAGATCAGAGACTGCTTGGAATTCTCTCTCTCCCTCTCTCTCTGCCCCTTTCCTGCTCTCACCTCTCTCTCAAAATAAATAAATAAATAAATAAACATAAAATACAAAAATAGTTAAAAAAAAAAAGGTCAACTTTCATGAATTCCTCGATATGGTGATGATTCATTCTAGAGCACAAACAGGCATAAAGCAGAGCTAGTTCAGGCTTCCTTTTGGGAACCAAAAGTGGACAAGAAGAGAAGGCAAAGTGTAGAAAACAGAAAACCTAAACTCAGAGACAGCAGAAAAAAAAACAGAGATGGAGAGTAGACAATACAAAACAGAAACCAGGTACAAATATCAAAACTGGCAACAGAGAAAGTCCCATTTAAAAACTTGATTTTGGAAACTTTCTTTGATATAGTTTATTTTATTTTCTTTTGCCCTGAATTTTAAGGAATGCGAAAAAGCAAAATATATGGGTAACAAAGAAAATTTCATTTCGATGGGTTAGAATTTTGTATATCAAAACATGACAGAATCAAGAGTGTGTTACTGCTCTCTGCAATTACTAATACAAAATATTCTCTTTTCTTGGAATGAGTTCATTCTGGAGGATATAAGAATAAATAGAGCTTAAAGCCTAGTGAATAATTTTTGGTATGCGGTCATTATTTTCTACATCCTCACCATGCATGAGAAACTGTAAATTCTAGCATAATTAGAGAACTGTTTCCTCTTTGACAAACTGGCTTATGAAAACTGATTTTACATATCAGATAAGCAATTTCAATTCTTAATGGAACAGAATATAATAAATAAGAAATTTTAATAACAAAATAACCCAGGGCTTAATTAAGCCATTTAATGTTCAGAAGGCACTCTTTTTGTCTTAGACTGCTTCATGTTCGTTATCAGGGATATCAGTTGATTTTGTTTGGGAAAACTACAAAAAAAAAAAAAGTAACCCACAGAAAATTATAATTGACAGGATACTAGATAAGCCACACTTTATTGTGAAATTCGTTGGATGGCATGTCAAAGATAACAAGTGACTTCGAGATTGAAATTATCAACATCTCTTCTACAACTCTTTAAGCCATTGCCCATGTATCCTGCCATATTACAAGCAATTAATTACACATTGGTATCTCCTTCTTTACCCTGGGCTCCTTAATGACAAGCAGTTCTTATTGTTTATTCCTGGGCCTACCGCTAAACTTCAAATGGAAGTTCTTAATCAGCATCAACCTGAACTGATTAGCAAAAATCAAATGAACAACGTATGTGCATTGAAAAGTGAGATTGGCCTATTAAAATGGAAGAAGATGAAGGGATGTCTACAGAGATACAACAAAGCAAAATACCCTATCAATTTGTTTTGTACTCAGTGAAACTGCTAAGAAACAAAAGTCAGCATGGAACAACAGCAGGATAAAAAGCTGATGATACTTTTTATGCCACTAATAGCTACCATATTGAGAGCCTGTGCCACCAAATGCCTGATCAAGTTTGGATCTAGCAGAGGGCTCTGGTAAGTTCAACCTGCGGGGTGGCATTTTATGTATGAGTGCTACAGGTAAAATCTCCATCTGGAACGTCCACAGTAAAATACTCAACTCCAAAGACTAATGAAATCTAAAGATTATGTAATCTTTAGAGTGTTCCCGCTGCCTCTACCTTTTTTCTTTTAATTCATGTGTCTGGATGTTTCTCCGGAGGTCTAATTAAAACCTAAAGAACATAATAAAATTGAAATGCTTCTACAGAAATACATTTGTTTCTTAAAACACAAAAAACTCTATAGAATAATAGGTTACGTGTAAAGTATCGTTAGAAAAGTGCATAGGTATTTGCCATTTATTAGGCAAGAGTGGGAAGGGGACCTGCTGTTATTGTGGGGGTTGGTGGGTTTTAAATTCAGGTCTAAATACATTGTAGTGATGAGCAATTTAGCGATTAACTTGGGGGGAAAAATGAAAGGATCACAACTATTGTGACTATCGAAATAACGTGAGTTTGATTTTGAACAATGTTTGAGCCACTTCTGCACGTGTTATTAAAAATAACAATTATAGTAACAATAGTAAACATTCCATAACTGGGTATATTTTATTGCTTCAAAGTGCCAACACATACATCTGAGTTGATTCTTGTAATATACTGTGGCGGTAAGCCTGGAAATCTCGGTCCTGACCATTTATGAAACTCAGAAGGACAGGTGTAGGGCGTGCAGGCAGAAGAACCCTGCAGCAGAAGATCAGCTTGTCAGTAGTAGGTCTGGAAAGTCCTTTGAGACTTCTCTGTACTCTCAAGGAACGGAAGAAAAGCATTAACATTGCATCTATACTTATAAGGGGAGAAAACATTTTCTGAGTTAGTTCCCATCCCTTTACTAAAAACCCTCTGACTCTACTACTTTGTCTCCATTGTTCCCTTAAAAATCTTCAGGTTTTCTATCTCCCCTGTCTCCTATCAGGCTGACATTCTTTTGTCACCTAGTTAATTCATTAAAAAATAATCGTGAGTAGCCTGTACATGCTGGGCATAGGTCTAAATGTCAGCCTAGTAGCACTGGAGTTACTATTTTAAGAAACTTAGAATTCACATTAGAAATATCTGCCCTCGGGCGCCTGGGTGGCTCAGTGGATTAAGCGTCTGACTTCAGCTCAGGTCATAATCTCACAGCTCAAGTGTTCAAGCCCTGTGTCAGGTTCTGTGCTGACAGTATGGAACCTACTTGGGATTCTCTCTCTAGCCCTACCCCACTTCTGCTTTATCCCTCTCACTCAAAATAAATAAATTAAAAAAAAAAAAAAGAAATTTCTGCCCTCTTTTCCCTCCCCCTCAAAGCTCTAAATATGCTATATTTTCATAATCTTAAATATGAAAGAATGTTCTATTTTATTTATATTTTTATATGAAGCATGTTTTAAATTGTCATTTAAAATTTATGCTCATGGGGCGCCTGGGTGGCGCAGTCGGTTAAGCGTCCGACTTCAGCCAGGTCACGATCTTGCGGTCCGTGAGTTCGAGCCCCGCGTCGGGCTCTGGGCTGATGGCTCAGAGCCTGGAGCCTGTTTCCGATTCTGTGTCTCCCTCTCTCTCTGCCCCTCCCCCGTTCATGCTCTGTCTCTCTCTGTCCCAAAAATAAATAAACGTTGAAAAAAAATTTTTAAATTTATGCTCATGTGTCTCGGTATGTCTACATGTAGAAATAAAAAACAAAGGAGAGGGGATTATTTTTCTCCTATACCTTCCTTAATGATAATTTTTCCAGTAAAGAGAAAAAAAGAAAATCTTCTAATATTATTGTCCATGCTATTTTACGTGATTATTTTATTAATAACATAATACTAATCACTTAGTATTATAATAATATCTTTCCTTGTAAAAGTAAAGTTATAGCAATTATATCTCTAGAAATATATCATAAATCCAGAAAAATGTAAGTCATACATTCATTATGAAAACATATAGGAAATGAAGAGATACAGTACATTACTCTCTAAGGAGAAAAGAATGTTCTTTGGAATTTTATTCTCTTTCATCTCTCTCTCTCTGTATATAAATATTTGTGTATGTCTTACATATATAGATGAGTGTATGGATTTGCATTTATTTATACACATCCATAACACATATGTGCATACACATATGGATTATACATAGAGAATGAAATGAATAAGGGTCTTTCTATTTCAATATCAGAACAGCTAACACTTGGCTATCCAGAAAATGGATATTCTCAATTTTGGCTCACTTTTTCCACTCCCTTGCTTCATGTCGGCCACTGTATTTTCCCCGTCAATAACATATGTGTACATAGCAAAGACAGAAAGAGGAAGAAAATGATGACTTTTCTATAAATCTGATCTTTTACTTCTTTTAAAAAAAAATTTTTTTAATGTTTATTTATTTCTGAGGCAGAGAGAGACAGAGCATGAGTAGGGGAGGGGCAGAGAGGGAGGGAGACACAGAATCAGAAGCAGGCTCCAGGCTCTGAGCTGTCAACACAGAGCCTGACGCAGGGCTCGAACTCACAAACCGTGAGATCATGACCTGAGCTGAAGTCGGTAGCTCAACAAACTGAGCCACCCAGGCGCCCCTGTTCTTTTACTTCTGACAAAAGTTTTGAAGGTAGAGAAGTTGGTGACTGAGATAAAGTTGAACATTTAACTGTGGTTGGCATGTATTGGTCTCTAATAATCACTCCCCTCTACAGATTACAAAAGGCAAGAGTCTACCCAGAGCTTTCTAGATACCTCCCATCTCATTACTTCATTCATTGGTCTAAAACTTTAGCCTCAGAAACTGGAAAGAACATTCTAAGATCACCCACTAATCACTGGAAGTTTAGAGGCTGCATTTTTTTTATTTGATACATGAAAGAAATTACAACGGCATATCTAGCCCTGAGTTGTGAGTCATAAGTAAGGCAGGTGGTAGTGATTAGGTAAATTCATTGCCATCAAGCCCCAGAAGACAAAGAAGAATTTTTTCCTGAGGAATGGTAATGATTTTTAAATTCTTATAAAGATAGCCATGAAATTGCTGAAAAATGAGATTAAAACTTTTTTTTTCTCCCAGAACTTTCAACTTTCCTGAGAATATTTTGACCTTTAGTAGTATGTCTTTGTATACAGCAACCAGCAATTCTATGTGTTTTATAATATGTGGATTTATTTATTTATTTATTAGAAACTATTTTCTGACAACCTTATTTCCATTTTGTTTGCGTTTGTAGAGAGCAGCTTAAAACAACTCCATGGTTGTTCCTACCCATTCAGTGGCCTGAGCAGTGGGAACTGTGGACCAGTCTTCAGTGGCAAGCTGAGTGCTCCAGACTTCAGTAGGGAACCGCTGCAGGGCGCTGCAGAGGGCTCCTGCAGGCCGTTAGACCCGTCCGGGACTTCAGGTTGGGTAGCAGTCAACTCAGGAGCTGGAGCTGCGCATTCACCCTGAAATTCCTCCTGGTCACAGCCTTTATGGCAGCGGTCTGCTCTTCCTTTTCAACCCCTTCAGGATCTCTGCAGAAGTAGAGATCACGCACGACCTCCCATGGATGCTCGCGGGGGATGGTGCCACGCACGCACAGGACTTCCTGGGCCAGCATCTGCCATATCAGACCCAGAGAGTGAGCTCCCTTCTTATTGAAAGGGATGGCAATGTCCACACAGGGCAGAGGAGAATCTGTGTTACACAGAGCAATGATAGCCAGGTTAACGTAAGATGCCTCTGAGAGAGACTGGTGGTCCGCCCTGGGATCAGTAACCACTAGGCTCTGGAAAGGCTGCCTGGATCTTGTTAGTGAATTTCCGGGAGTAACGTGGCCGCAATAACAATGGTTCTAGTAGCAGCAGCAAACTTCAGCACAGCTCACTGGCCAGTATTCCTGGATGATATGACACTGACATCAGTTGGGTTTTCAATGGCAACAATGGCACAAGCTGCCAGCAGAAGCTTCTCCCAGGTTCTCTTCAGATTTATGATGTAGATACCATCACTTTTCCTTTTGTAGATGCACTGTTCTATTTGGAAGTCAAGGTTGGTGCCACCTAAATGGGTTCCTGCTGCAGGGAATTTGAGGACACCCTCCTCCTTCACTTGCAGGACATAAAGGTCTCTGGACATTGTGAAAGTTTCCCTTTAAGTTATGACACGAACATAAAACACCTTATGGCTCTCTCCCTGGGTAGCACAGAAAGGATACATAATGATGTTTTAAAATAGTTGTATGAAAGGTGTATTGGTTAACACAGTAACATGAATCTCTTTAGTTGGATCTCCTCAAGTGAGTTTGATCATTTTCTAGAAAATAATAAGGTATTAAATTTTCTAGGACTTTCTTATAAAAGTGCTTTTTGTTGGTTTTATTTTCTTTTTGCCATCGATTTTTTAAAATTAGGATCGAAATAAGGTCCACACATTAAATGTACCTCTCTTCATCTTTTAGGTCTTGCAATTCATTTGTTGGAAAAAAAAATGGACTGGTTGTTGACCAGACTTTTCCACAGTCTAGATTTCACTGATTGCTTGCATGTGGGGTCATGTGATATATTTATGTCCTCTGTATTTAATGGACACTGGTCACCAGAGTAGAGGCTTAATCTGATTCAAGATTAAAAACAATTTTTTTGCAACACTTGTTCAGAAGTGAAGCTTTACACTTATATGAGAAGGCAGATAATGTCTCCTATTTTATGTTAATGGCCATAATGATCATTGCCTGGATTAATTATTTAATTATGGATTTTTAAAATACAAATATTCTGTGGTCAACATATGCTAAAATAATTAGAAATAACACTATAACAACAATGTCATCATTGGCTCTGCAGCTGGTATGGGAGGCTCCCTTTAATTGAAGACACCAGGAGACTAAAAATCACTCTAAACGACAGCATTTCTCAGCTATTAGGAACACGTGTGAAGCATATGCTAAGTATAATTATAAAGGAAGAAGAATTAAAATTTCCATCCAAGAACCGTGTCAATTTGCTTGAATTCTGTGTGAAAATATCTTCGAACATGTACAGAAATGAGACAGTTTAAAAGACGTTTCAATGAAAAGAAAACTCAAGAATATGGGAAGGTGAATTTTACTTGTAGTTTTTTACAGGACGATGACACAATGCACAATTGCCATTTCTCAAGAGCTTCCAAATGCCCGGATTTATTAATTAAGTCATCCATCTATCCATCCATCCATCCATCCATCTTTCCAGTGAATATTGAGACCTATTATGTGCTAGGTACTGAGGATACAGCAGTGATCTTATCTTAAAGTCCTTGGTCTCAAAAAGCTTACTTACCTTCTGGTAGGAGAGACAATTTAGTAGAAAAAAAGGTTAAAAAATATTGTAAAGGAAGTAATTTGATGTAGCGATGTGGGATGAAAACCAAAGGACTTGGAAGGAGAGACTCAAGAGCAACTAGTCAAAACGGTTGAATGTACATTTCAGAGACAAGATAAAAGACAGAAAGGTTTTCCATAGAAATGAATACTTTAAGTACATTGGGTCAGGTATGATACTGCGAAGCATCCCCAGTAAAAATTTCCTTGTACGTTGTACATTTCCTTGTTTGTCTACCTAAACATTTCCTACTTAAGTATTTCCTGATGCAGACCTCCACACCCTGCTAGGGCACCCTGCTATATTTTGAATTATTTTATTGCCCAATGACATGCTAGATTCTCTTGTCAACACCCAAACCATGTCTGTGTTCCTTAAACTGTATTCTGTGGAAGGTTAATCCTGTGAACTGTTCAAGGAAAGGGTTCTGTGGTTACCTTTTTTCAGGAAACATAGTTTACATTATCACCACTTGAATCAATCCAAAATCCATCAGAATATTCATAAAGAACATTGTAGAAGCCCTTTAAGTTTTGCCTACAAAATTCTTGTTATAGGAAACACCTAACCACCAATGGAAATGGTACCTAAGGAGCAGTCCTTAGGAAGAACTTCCAGAAAAAACTAGTCTTTTCCCCATACCTACAGCTGGATCAGTCAGCCTAACAGCCATACATCTCAATCAGAAGGTCTACATGCTGTTCCCTCCAGTCCCGATGCTTTAATTGACTGGTGCCCATTGGTAGCATGAGGCATAATAAGAATACTGTTAACATGAGAACTGTAACGCCGAGGGCATCTGAATAAATTACAGCTGCTTCATGAAGCCTTCACTGAGCACTCTGTTGTCATTAGTTTTCTTTTTTTCTACACTCCCATAATACTCATGGCTCCCATAATACTCGAATATCGGATGGCTCACTATTCAATATTTAATTGTACACAGGCTTGTATTTCTGGCTCATTGCTTCTGTCCTTACAGCTAATCATTCTCCCCTTCTATGTGCATGCTCAATATGTTTGAGTCACAACAAACTCTCAGAGTCCCCAAACATGGCCGGTTTTTGTTCACTTCTGGGCTTTTAAATAAGTTCTTTGGGATATCCCTCTGTCTTCTTCCCATCCTGGCCAATTACTATTGGCTCTTCAAGGCTTAGTTAAATAGCACTTCAGCTGCAAAACTTGCCCTGATCCAGGGAGTCACTCTGTCTTTGGTATTCTCGTGACATTTTGTATAAATCATGCTGTCACACTTCACATGGTATAATAATGTGCTATAAAGGTGGGCTTCTAGAACTATCCCCCACCTCTTGCTAAGAAAGGCAGAACTCTATCTTATTTATTTGTGTATCTGTTTTTAAAGACTTCTGGGAGATTCAACAAAGAAAACAGAAGAGAAACCAACTGATTTGAGGGGAAAAAAATAACATGGTTTGTCAATATTTGTTGTTTTTGAGAGATAATTCTAAGTTTTAAATTAAAATTGTAGGGAGAGAAAGGGTCTCCAAGTAATAAATTTTACCTAACAATGCCACTTGAATATTCAAAATGAAAGTTAATTTCTTTATTTTTGACTAAACTGAATATGTTCTTTCATACAAGGTCTCACATCCCAATTAGCAGGAAAAAATTACTAAATATCTAAGCTGGACTAAATTTGAGTCCAGTTTGATCATTAAACTTCCTTAAAGGGAGGTTTATATCTTTCTTACATAAATGTGAGCAGTCTTTGGAATAACCTTCCCCATCTCCTGGACTCTTTTCCCCAACATCTAAATGTATGGTAGGGCAAATACCATATGCTTCATGGAAAGTAGGACATGGAAGGAAGGGGCTTTCTGACCTTATGCCAATCCTTAGATCTCCAGAATGATATTTCTTTTGCATCTCTGGCTGTAGCATGCCTTACTGATACAGGTGGAGAGATGTTTATTCATGGTCTAATTTCTCTAGGCTTCAGCAATGATTTTGGGGTACTCTGTTGACTTCACTTCAACTCAGCTTTTTAAAAAAATTTTTTTTAATGTTTATTTATTTTTGAGAGAGACAGAGACAGAATGCAAGTGGGTTAGGGGCAGAGAGAGAGGGAGACACAGAATCAGAAGCCAGCTCCAGGCTCTGAGCTGTCAGCATAAAGCCCGACCTGGGGCTCGAACTCACAAGCCGCCAGATCATGACCTGAGCCAAGTTGGACGCTCATCCGACTGAGCCACCCAGGCGCCCCTCAACTCAGCTTTAATTGGTGCTTGTTCTTGGTCCATCCTCTTTCTTGTCCCCTAGCATGGATGTTTACCTACATCCTCTGATGAGGTCACCTTGTCCTTCCACGAGTACCCTCACAGCAGGTCATTAGCTAGCAAATCAACAGTCATACTCCACGGGAACCAAGAGCGATCAAGACAGCTCAGTGCTGCAACTCTCTCTGCCTAAGCACACTGGTCAATGTGACTGGTGATACAGGAGGGTGTATGAGATGACCTTCCGGCAGCACAGTAAATAATTTCTCAGTGCTTGTCTTAGTACCTAAGTCAGCTCTCTCTCTGAGTTTGATATTTATCTGGCTTTTTCATTCTCCTTCCTTCTTTTCTTTTTCCTAAATACCTTAGTTCAAGAGAGGATCTAACTTGCTCTCTTCTTTTTATTTATCTTTCCTCATGTAAAATCTAGCCTGACGTTCTGTTAATATGCTTAAAGAGGAAAACCAAAAATAAAATATAAGCAGTCCTTTTTCAAGAAAGTAGCTTAAATTGAACATTATAGTCTTGCTTGAAAATCCTAGTTTTTACTGTAAGAGGTTGAATATTAAAATTCCTAATTTTTTCTCTCCTTTCCACAAGCCCAGGATTTGGATAATATGAGTCAAGTAGGGTGAAAATCACATGCTTAAGAGATCAGAGAGAGGGCCCACCCGGGTGGCTCAGTTGGTTAAGCATCTGACTTCGGCTCAGGTCATGATCTCACGGCTCGTGAGTTTGAGCCCCACTTCTGGCTCTGTGCTGACAGCTCAGAGCCTGGAGCCTGCTTTGGATTCTGTGTGTCCCCATCTCTCTGCCCCTCCCCCACTCATGCTCTGTCTCTCTCTGTCTCTCAGAAACGAATACATGTTAAAAAATTTTAAAGAAACCAAGGAGGAAAAACATCACATTAATAATTTTTACAATGTTTTCCATGTTAAAAAAAGTGAATTTTCTGCCTATGGAGAGAGAATCTCTGGATCAAATAGCAATGAGTTATTGTACATTCATTCAACAAATTTTACTCAATACCTACTACATATTTGAACCGCGTTAAGTTCCACTTTGGAGACATCCATTTTATATTGGTTATTCTATAATATAGACACATTCTTTTCTCCTACATTTTAATCTGTGACTAAGATTCCAACAAGAGAATGGGCAGCACAGACCCAGCATCATTCTATCAACAGGTTCTACTCACAATTGTTAGATAAATAGTTAAGAAATAAGTTAGATTTATAAAATGTTAGATAAATACTTAAAAAATAAGTTAGATTTATAAAATGTTAGGTATATACTTATAAAAATAAGATTATATAAAAAGGACAATGACCATGGTGTCAAGATTGAATATCGACTCAGTTTCACCAAACCATAAATTTATTCTTTGGACTTACGCATTTCAAACTTCTGAAGCCAGGACTAACTTTCTCAGTGTCATTTCTTTGGTGGCATCACATGGTCCCTTAAAAGGAAAAGTGACTCTTCTGATTCTTTTATTGTACCAGAATGTTGTTCACATTGAATCATAGACCATAACTGGAAGGGACCTTGTGGTAATATTCCATAAAACTACAAGAACTAGTCCGTCCTTAAACATTACTTACAAAGACGTTTTATATACTGAGAACACAGCTTCAGAACCATAATAGTTTCTATACATATGCACTTTTTTCTGTGTGATTTACAAATTTTTGCATATATGTTTGCATCATAACCCAATTCTAGCACTGATAAAGAAAACCATTAGCTTTCCTCATCCCTGTTTAAAAGGGAGTTTATATGCGAAAAAGACACCATTCAGAAATGTGTTAGGAACTGATTATATCTAAAAAAGCACACGAGGTTGTCTAAAAAATAAATTACACTTATGCACAATTTCCTCATTTCCATTTGATTTGTACTACTTTCCAAAATCCATCTTCTTTTTATTTTTCTATCTGCTATTATCTAGCAAATACGAATGTGTGTTTGCAAGGCTGTATAGAAAGTTGTCTTACACAAATTCAGAGATATTGTTTAACTATTGTTAAACTAGGTTAAAGGGCATCAGAGTTCATTCATAAAGTAAGAGCATCTTATCACCTTGATTAAACTTTACATATGGCTATAGCTTGGTCTAATAAAGTCTGCTAAAGAAACTCATTACCAGGTCAAGGTAATTTGGATTTTATCACCATCCCGAGCAAACTTCTTTAGGGAATAAACATGCTTCTCAATAGGATAATTTATTTTCTATCTCCTGTTTCCCTCTTCCCCTTTAGCAATCTCAGGCTAACTTTGTTTCCTCTCTAGGCAATTTGTTCCTTCAGATCTTTTAACCATGCTCAAGTGTCTCTTACATTTTCACCTTTTGAAAAGAACAAATTTTTCATGCGAGAAAGGAAGAAACTTTAAGTATTCAAGTTGGAAAGCATTAGAATGGGGAACAGGGTAACTCCCTCTCTGCCTTTGATGTTACATCATACAATTGACCATCTGCTCTGTTCTTATGCAACATAAACCTGGATAACTACTGGAGTTCAAGTAAGCATTCTTTGAACACACTGTTAAAGACTCTTTGCCCTCAAAACTAAAGGTGGTCTTTTAGAGCAGAACTGCTCAAAATATGTTCTGTGGCCTAATGTCATTACCTAAACTCTTCATGTTCAGACTGCATTAGTCAGAGTTCTCCAGAGAATCAGAACCAATAGGAGATAGATAGATAGATAGATAGATAATGGACAGATAGACACTACAATGGGATATTTATTATAAGAATTGGTTCACACTATTGTGAAGGCTGAGAAATTCCACATTTCACCATCTGCAAGTTGGAGATTCGGGGAAGAATCAGGTGGTATATTTTAGTCTCAGTCTCAAAGCTTGAGAACCAGGGAACAGATGGTTATAAGCATGAGTCCAAAAGTCTGAGAATTGGGGGTCTATGGTAGAAATTCTCATCTAGAAACCAGGAACCCCTATGCCAGAGCATAGGAGAAGTTTAAGATCAGCTCAAGCAGAAAGAGGGAATGTGTCCATCCTTCACCTGTTCTATTTGGACCCTCATCATATAGGATGATGCCTACCCATGTTGGTGAGGGTGAAACTTCTTTATTCAGTCCACACGTGCAAATTCTAATCTCCAGAGATACCCTCACAGACATACAGAATGTTTTATCAGCTATCTGTACATCCCTTGGCCGAGTCAAGTTGACACATAAAATTAACCATCATAATGTGTTAAGTATAGAAATTGAGTGTTTAGAAGTTTTGACAGCAATTTGATGAAATGTGTTGATTCTCACATTGACAAAAACATTGCCTCATGTTTTTGGTTTTCCTAAAAATTTCATTTTTTATAGTAATTTATTTTATTAGATTTTATAAAAGCACTTGTTGGTGGCAGATTTAAAAATAAAAGTAAAGCTGGTTCTTTACCACTGAGAGTATTAGAAACTTATTTTGGTCCTTGTATCTTAGAGAATCACTAGAAGCCTGGATGACTTATTTTTTTTTGATATATTGCTTAGAATATAACCTTGACAATAACACTTTACATAAGGGAAAATCTTAGAAGGACATAGTTAATCTTAGAAGGACATAAACAACAGCAAGGTAGGCCTATGCATATGAATATGTTTACGTTGGATTACTCAAAAAAATTTATCAAAGTGGGTAGGTAAAAAGGAAGAAAGGTAATTTACTGATACTGCTTTTATTTCCAAAGATATGACTTTTATTTTACTTTATTGAAACATATCAATGACGTTTTTTGTTCATTATATTAAATAAATATATTTGGTGTACCGTTTTAATTCAGTCAATTTTTAACTTTTTTTTTTTTTTTGAGAGACAGAGAGTGCATGCATGCACGTGCATGTGAGCAGGGGAAGGGCTGAGAGCGAGCGAGAGAGAGAGAGAGAGAGAGAGAGAGAGAATCTTAACAGGCTCCACATTCAATGAGAAGCCTGATGTAGGGCTCAATCCCATGACTTTGGGATGACAATCTGAGCCAAAATCAAGGGTCAGGTGCTCAACCCACTGAGCCACCCAGATGCCCCAGTTGCACTCGGTTTTTAAACTACATTTTAAAGTTATTTTCTTGAGACTTGCTTTAAATATTATAATATAGATATTAATTTATCATAAACTAATTCAGATTAATAATTATGTAATTCCAATAATGTACAGTAACTTTGCTCTAATAATTATCCATTTCCTTTCCTTTCCTTTGTGGTCTTATGCATATGTATCATACATCTATATATGTCATAAACCCAAAAATTGAATGGCATATTTCTTGTTTTATAAAATATCATATTTTAAGACAAATTCATAAGAAAAATTTAAAAATTAAGTACTATATTTTATACTTATATACATACCCACCATTTCTGATGACTTTCATTTCTTTTCCTAGATTCAAGTTACTGTTCAGTGTAATTTTTTTTAGACTAAACGTATTCCTTCAGTATTTCTTGTTAAGTCTGTCTACTACAGTAAACATATATAAATATATAAATACATATAAATACATATGATAATATATATGTATTGCTTTATATATATAATATATATTGCTTTATTTTGGAAAGATATTTTTGTCATATATAAAATTATTGAGAGTTTTTGTTTCATTTTTTTTTAATATGTCATTCTGCTTTTTGTAATCTCCACCATTTATGATAAGAAGCTAGGCATTAATTGTATTGTTATTTCCCCTGTATATGATACGTCATTCTTCTCTGCATTCAAGATTTTCTCATTTTCTTATCTTGCTGAAGTTTGACTGCTACAATAAATGTTTATAAAATGTCTAAATTTAAATATTCTGTGTGTATCTGACTACTTGTTTATTATACCTCTTTGATCTATAAAGTTTTTCATTAAATTTGAGAAGTGTTTGGTCATTATTTCCTCAACTACTTTTTGTACCACTCCCTTTACATGAGTGTTGATATGTTTGATGATGTCCCACATGTCTCTGAGGCTCTGTTCACTTATCATCAATATTTGTCCTTCACATTAAATCATATTTACTCATCTACCATCAAGTTTATGGATTACTTTTCTACCATTTAAATATTTTGTTGCACCCATCTAGTGAAATGTG
Organism: Leopardus geoffroyi; assembly: GCF_018350155.1. Classification (NCBI taxonomy): domain Eukaryota; kingdom Metazoa; phylum Chordata; class Mammalia; order Carnivora; family Felidae; genus Leopardus; species Leopardus geoffroyi. Next base: position 121,032,963 of record NC_059328.1, on the reverse strand, counting down.
CATTTCAATTAGTATAATTTTCAAATCTAGAGGCTCCACTCCATTTAAAACAATTTATTAATGTTTATTTATTTATTTTTGAGAGAGAGAGAGAGAGAGAGAGCAGGGGAGAGGCAGAGAGAGAAAGAGAGAGTGAGAGAGTCTCAATCAACCGTAAGATCATGACTTGAGCTGCAACCAAGAGTCAGACGCTTTACCAACTGAGCCACCCAGGTGCCTCTCTACTCCATTTTTTTAAAATATGTATTTCTACTTTCCTACTGGACACCACTGTGTCTCTATGGCTTAGTGGCCAATTAGTATTTTAGGCAGAGGTTGTGCTCGATTCCACAAGGAGTTTTCCCTTTGCTGAAAAACTCTCTCTGTGGAATACATTCAAAATTCAACTAGTTCTCAACTCTGCCTAAACTTGGACTTTCTGTTTGCTTCCTTTTGATGTTCTTTGCATGTGTGCTTATGACTCCAGTCACTCAGGGAAGTATAAGGACCTCATCTGGTCCTGCTTTAACTCTAATTTCTCCGCCCTCTTCATTAAATGTATTGCTTATTAACCTCTTCTCAACCTTCTATAACAGAGAAGCAGATTTCTCAGTTTGTTTTCTCCCCAAATTGTAACTTCTACTAATAATGTGACCATAGATTTTGGCCTTTATGCCAAATCGAGTCAGCCCCTCTGGCCACATGACGACTATGTTTCAGGGCCAGATGAGCCCTGGAAAAACCTTCACCTGAACTGGGCAAAAGGGATAAGAGCAGCCCCAGAAAAAAGGGCTGTGTCTCCCATTGTCCTTACAGGTGCCAGTCGCTTCTTATGAATAAGGGCTTCTCCATTTGTTGTTTATTTTGGTTGACTTCCAGAGTTCTGAAGTGGTTATTTTTTTTATCATTTCCCCCCACTTTTATATTTTGGGGAGAGCATATTTTGATCTTTTCATGCCACCGTGCCAGAATCTTTATCTCTGGATACTAAATTTAGATTTGGAATATTTTACGTGACTGTGTTAATTTGATAGTAGTCGGAAGATGATTTTTGTAGAACTCATCAGATTCTGCAAGGGGTACGTAATTATAAATATTTAAAATTATATGATATTTACATGGATCATGAGTAACATCGTAAGGACTCATGAAATAGCTGCTGGTAAGAGCGGAACAAAAAGAGCTACGGTTCACCTGCAGCAGGGGTTGTGCGCAACACAAAGGAGAATCTAAAAAACATTAGCAGGATAGGAATTTAAAAGGGACCTCAAACAAACTAATGCTTTTGGTTACTACCATTTTATGAACTTTACCCTATTTGGCAACTCAAGAGAGGCACACCCCCAAACCTACCTTACTTCAGGTGAAGGGACAAAATGTTCATAGCTGATGCAAATGCTCCCATACATGCTTCTTTATTTGATTATTTTGCAACCAAACTGAAAGTCCAAATGCTGAAACACAAGTGGAGGAGGCACAAAATACATGTGACAAGAGCATGCTCCATGGCTGAAGATGGATAAAAAAAAAAGAAAAGAAAAGAAAAGAAAAGAAAAGAAAAGAAAAGAAAAAGTCACAGTTTGGCAGCCAAAGGAGAAGCAGTTAGGAGGATGGACTTGGGCCTTGAAGAGCCTGTGTTTAAACCCTCCACTTAGGAGTTGTGTAATAGTGAGCTGTTTAGTTACTTAGCTAACCTCCTTGGGCTTCATTTTCCTACTCTCGAAGAAACTTGGGGCAATAGTGTCTATTTTATAGGGTCTTTGTAAAGATTAAGTGAGTGCATCTGTAGATGATGTTCACTTGGTACCACGTTAAGACTTCAGTATGTGTTATTAGTGTCTCTTTTTAAATTTTTAAAAAATGTTTATTTTGGAGAGAGAAAGAGAGCTAGAGCATGAATGGGGGAAGGGCAAAGAGAGAGGGAGACACAGAATCCAAAGCAGACTCCAGGCTCTGAGATGTCAGCACAGAGCCCAACACGGGGCTCAAACCCATGAACCACAAGATCATGACCTGAGCCAAAGTTGGACGCTTAACCAACAGAGCCATCCAGATGCCCTTTATCCTGTCTCTCTTTAGTGGTCTGTACATCTTCAATTGTTAGTTGTTAAAGTCTTGGAAAGGAAGAAGTATGGCATTCAGGAAGAGCTGCATGGAGCATGGAAAAGTTCAGATGGTACCCAGAATTGCCTGCTTTCTTTATGAAGACATTTCTCTCTAGAAATTTGCATGCGGGAAACACCCAAAACCTTTGGCATTCATTCAAATCCTCTAAAAGGATGAGAATAGCATTCTGTGACCTGTAAGTATAGTGTGATCTGGAGACCTCCTTGTCTAAGTGTGTCACTGAAATACAAAAAAATGAATCAACTAGGTTTTTGCTATTGGTAGTGACAGAGGATATGGAATGAAGGAAAGATGGGACCCATAAATAATACAACCCTCATTCCAGCCAATTATTACAAAATCCCTTCTTATGAATACATGTGCCTGTGTATAATGATAAAAATGCACTGTTTTTTCCCATACGTTGGAACTGTTTTCTGTCCAAATAGATTACAGAAACAAAGCTTCAAGCCTTTGTAAACTAAATAAACAGATAAATACAAACCAAAAAACAACTCATTTTATCTGGGCGTGAGTGTTCATTTGTTTGGGCTTATTTTCTAAACAGTGTGATGGATATTTTTACTATACATTCCCACAGTGTGAATAATTTCATTTGAGTGCTCTTTACTGTTCTTTACTGCCTCTAAAATAAAGCTGTGATTAATTCTATTTCTATCTCTCTCTCTCTCTCTCTCTCTCTCTATATATATATATATATATATATATACATATATACATAAAGTCTTTAGTTTTTGCTCTTTTCTCCCTAATATTTCTTTATTCTCCTGTGATAGGTCAGCGGATGCACCCTAAAACTGCTATCTTTCAAATAAAAACGGGCATTTGGATATTTAATTCCTTGCTTTCATTTCAATGTGGCTTTAGAATTACTAACTTTGATACTGATTTATTTTCCTCTCTTGCTTTTAGCTGTTTAGAATTAATCTTCGTCTTTCTTGTAGTACGACTGAAAACTCATCTAAGACAAATTCAAAGTATTAGTTGACTTAAACTTATTTTTTACTTCCTACTCTCATCACTATTCAGAAAAAGTGCTGTAGTGAAATATTTTATTATTTTGGTGTTCAAATGTCTAATTTCCTTTTCTATTTTATAAAAATCCTCATTGCTTACAATATTAGAGGGACATAATATCTTACCTCCCTCATTGGAAATTGAAGGTGGGGGTACTTTTGACTCCTCATTCCCTGGCAGAAGCATTTGGCCCTTGCTCAGCCAATTAGACATTCCCAGGAAGCAATCTAGAATCGACAGCAGGCACCACAGAGATGAGTTGATGGCTGGAATGTGTCCTCTATCACCATAGAGTCCATGTTCAAGGTGTCAGCACAATCCTGGCCCCAGCGCTCTTGCTGCCAAACTCTAGAATTCTTTATTTGCCAAGGCTCCTCCAATTTAGGTTCTTACAACAACCCCGCACCCTTTATCTCCTATTCCAGAGGTGGATTCTGTTTTTAAAAACTCTTGAACGAGGGATGCCTGGGGGTTCAGTCAGTTAAATTTCTGACTCTTACTTTCAGCTCAGGTCATGATCTCACAGTCTTAAGACCCAGCCCCACAGGGGGCTCTGTGCTGGTTGTGGAGCCTGCTTGGGATTCTCTCTCTGCCTCTCCCCTGCTGGCACTCTCCTTCTCTCTCTTTCTCTAACGGAAAAAAAATTCCTGAAGGATAAAAATATTCTTCTCAAAAGCATTACTGTGCATTCAATCAAAATACTGCCTAATTAAAAATATTGCTTGTTAAAACACCTGGGTGGCTTAGTTGGTTAAGCATCCAACTCTTGGTTTCATCTCAGGTCATGATCTCACAGTTTGTGAATTCGACTCCCGCATCCGGCTCTGTGCTGACAGTATGGAGCCTGCTTGGGATTCTGTCTCCCTCTCTCTCTGCCCCTTCCTTGCTCATGCTCTCTTTCACTCAAAACTAAATAAACATACATTAAAAAAAATACTGCTTGTATTCTTTTATTCTTTTATTTATTTCTTTTATTTTATTCTTTTATTCTGGTATTCTTTTTACAAGCTTCACATGTTTATTCACTCATTCGTTTATATAATTTGGTTCATTCATTTTCCAAGTATCACTATGATTTGGTATAAATAACATGGGTTTTGCTATTAGGCAGGTCTGGGTTCAAATTCTGACTTCAATAGTTAATATGTAATCTGGTGTAATATGTGGTATGAACCAATAATTTATTTTAAAACTCACTGTCTAAGAAAAAAAGCAATGAATTCAGGATCAGAAAACGCATTCTTAGCTCTGCCTTTAAGCAATGTTGTAATCCAAGGTAAATAACAAATTCTGATCTTGTTGACATCATCTATAAAGTGTCATCTAGGATGATTTTCATGGCCATTCCTAGTTCTACAATTCTACAGCTCACATAAAATTCAGCTTCACAGGTCAGAATTCAGCTTCACAGGTCAGACTGTATTTTGCCGTCTTTCCCCATGTGTATGTGTATGTGTGTGCACTAGATATTTTGTACAAACTCATTCTTTTTTACTATGTCAGTCCAAGAAAAGTATCTCTATCATGGTAGCTCATGGAAGAGGCCATTTATGCCCAGTAATATAAGTAACTCATGGCCTACAGACCGTGTATGTTCTGGGTGTGCCAACCACCCCTGTGAGAACGTTCTTACGTGCTGTTCTTCTGCCTGGCACTTTTTATGCTCCTTTGTATCTTGTCCTTACCTGCCTGTCTTTGACTCTTTCAAGTTTCAGTTTAAATTTTATTTCTTCAGGAAACCATTTCTAGATTTCTCCCAACTTCTAACCGAGTTAGACTTTCTCAGGGTAGGCATTTTCCTATGTTTTGCTTCTTCTGTGTAGCACTCATCACAATTATACCTCAATCATTGTTCATATCATTACTCAATTAAGTACCAAGAATTTAAGTTTCTTGAGCTTAATTGTATCACTAGCACTTGCATTGCGCCAAGCCCATAGTGGGTACATAATAGATATTTGTTGAATTAGAAGAAAAAGAGTTACTACCAAAATGAAAATCTGAATGTCTGATTCAACTTCTAGTTCTCTCTGGTCCACTGTGATGGCCAGAGAAAAGGTCTTAAGCTTCAGAAACATATTTTGTGCAACAAAGCCTTACCTATATTTGCCATGATTTTGGATCACAGTCTGTTTCTTCCTCTCATGTCCTGGGAAACACATATTATATATATTGGCCAGCATCTCAACCTGCAGCTGCCTTCACTGTTCTCTCAGTGGCAAGCTCATCCATCTCTTGATGATTTGGATAGACTATAATGGCTCTGTTTTGGATAATTGATGACAACATAACATTTAAGGACACCCTGGGGTTATGAGCCAAGGCACGGGAGCAGTTCCAGACTCTATCACTCCAATTAAAGAAATAACTCTCAAAGGGTAGAATTCACAATCCACAGAAACTGGTGGGTGACATTGGCATTTGACTGGAGTCCATAGATAATGTAAAAATGAAAGCCAGCATAAATCATCCTTTTATGGGAAAATGAATAGCATTGTCAAGCAAATAAAAAGTGCATTTGTAAGACTCTTAAAGTGCCAAATAATTTGTAAGCTTTCCAAATCTTTGTAAACAACTAGAGGGCTTGATATTTTGTAGGTACTCAGTCAATATTACTGAATTGTAGATTGAAATAGTTCAACTTAAGAGTGCTATTTATCTAGCGTGTATCCCTATTCATAATAAAGTCTTATAGAAAGAATATTCATTTAATTCCAAGTATTGAACAAGATGAAGACATATGATTATAAAAGAAATAAATTCCAAAATAAATAAAAAAGGTGGTTAAAGAGTACTGAATGCTTCCGATCGCCAAATATAAACTTAAGTACCTGCAGGTGACTAATATGATGATGGCCATGTGTAGTGTATATGTGCTCATTCATTCGTTAAAATGTGATCCTGACTTGTCTCATACTTGGGATGGCTTGAAAGTTCACTCTCAGGGCTCCATCTGTCTTCCACTCAAATATAAAATGATAGGTCAAGTGGAGGCAGACAGTAAAAAAAAAAAAAAAAATACATGAACACTCGAACACAAGCTGAACTTTGGTGGTGCAGGATGTCAGAGCCAAAGTGGAAACCCTGCTTGGCTCTAGGTCCATCAACTAGCCAGATGGCTGGGTATTAGCCCAAAGTGGGTAGGCTGATGGAAGGTAGAGCCTTGCAGGGGAAGGGCATACCAAATCTCACCTTCTTAGGCTAGAGTTGAATTCAGTCAGAAGAAGAACCTGAGTTAGGCCACCATCTAGGATATGACCAACATGATTTCTTGGCTCTCTGGTTTGTGTCAACACCACATGCTTCCTCTCATGTTGATGTCTAACAGACCATTTTTCATTCTTATGTTCTTTTCACTTCTCTTTCTGTCCTCACCTTTCTTGTCTTACTTGTCCTCTCTCCTTCTCATATCTGTCTTCTTTGATCTGACTCACAAATTCCTCACATATGCTAAGAACTAAATGCATCCCATTTTTGACTCAGGAAAATTAGAATTGGTGGAAATAAAGGTCGCAAAAGGTTATATCAGAATTGATGAATAAAAATTTATTTTGGTCAAAAAAATTAATGAATTGCATTTTATTACCAACTTAATTGAGAAAGTATTTGTACAAGTGAAAATACTTTCAGTAAGATAAAAATAAATGGAAATCTTTTGACTATGATGAAGAGAAAATTGATCAATGAAATCAAAAGGATTAATTAAATCTCTGGATAAAACGTTCTAGATGACATTTATTGGGGTTCATATTATTTAGATAAAAATATTTTGTTCAAAACACTCTCAGGGTTAAAACATTCTCACTTTGATGGAAAACCCGAGAGATTCCACTAAAAAACTGCTACCATTGATTCATGAATTCAGCAAAGTTGCAGGATATAAAATCAACGCACAGAAATCGGTTGCATTCCAATACACCAACAATGAAGCGACAGAAAGAGAAATCAAGGAATCAATCATATTTACAGTTGTACCCAAAACCATAAAATACTGAGGAACAAATCTAACCAAAGAGGTGAAAAATCTATACACTGAAAACTATAGAAAGCTTATGAAAGAAATTGAAGAAGACACAGAAAAATGGAAAAACATTCCATGCTCATGGATAAGAAGAGCAAAAATTGTTAAAGTGTCAATACTACCAAAGAAATCTACATATTCAATGAAATCCCTCTCAAAATAACACCAGCATTCTTCACAGAGCTAGAATAAATAATCCTAAAATTTGTATGGAACCAGAAAAGACCCTGAATAGCCAAAGCAATCTTGAAAAAGAAAACCAAAGCAGGAGGCATCACAATCCCAGACTTCAAGCTATACTACAAAGCTTCAAGACAGTATGGTACTGGCACAAGAACAGACACTCAGATCAATGGAACAGAATAGAGAACCCAGAAATGGACCCACAAACATATGGGAAACTAATCTTTGACAAAGCAGGAAAGAATATCCAATGGAATAAAGACAGTCTCTTCAGCAAGTGGTGCTGGGAAAACTGGACAGCAACATGCAGAAAAATGAACCTGGACCACTTTCTTACACCATTCACAAAAATAAACTCAAAATGGATGAAAGACCTTAATGTAACACAGGAAGCCATCAAAATTATCAAGGAGAAAGCAAGCAAAAACCTCTTTAATCTTGGCCGCAACAACTTCTTACTCAACATGTCTCCAGAGGCAAGGAAAAGAAAAGTGAACTCCTGGGACCTTATCAAAATAAAAAGCTTTTGCACAACGAAGGAAACAGTCAGCCAAACTAAAAGGCAACTGACAGAATGGGAGAAGATATTTGCAAATGACATATCAGATAAAGGGTTAGTATCCAAAATCTATAAAAAGCTTATCAAACTCAACACCCAAAAAAAACAAATAATGCAGTGAAGAAATGGGCAAAAGACATGAACAGACACTTCTCCAAAGAAGACATCCAGATGCCAACTGACACATGAAAAAATGCTCAACAGCACTCATCATCAGGGAAATACAAATCAAAACCACAATAAGATACCTCCTCACACCTGTCAGAATGGCTAACATTAACAACTCAGGCAACAACAGATGTTGGTGAGGATGAGGAGAAAGAGGATCTCTTTTGCATTGTTGATGGGAATGCAAGCTGGTGCAGCCACTCTGGAAAACAGTATGGAGGTTCCTCAAGAAACTAAAAATAGAACTACCCTACAACCCAGCAATGCACTACTAGGCATTTATCCGTGGGATACAGGTGTGCTGTTTCAAAGAGACACATGCACCCCAATGTTTATAGCAGTACTATCAATAACAGCCAATTAGGGAAAGAGCCCAAATGTCCATTGATGGATGAATGGATAAAGATGTGGTATATATATATATATATATATATATATATATATATATTACAATGGAGTATTACTTGGCAATCGAAAAGAATGAAATCTTGCCACTTGCAACTATGTGGATGGAACTGGAGGGTATTAGGCTAAGTGAAATTAGTCAGAGAAAGACAAAAATCATATGACTTCACTCATATGAGGACTTTAAGAGACAAAACAGATGAACATAAGGGAAGGAAAACAAAAATAATATAAAAACAGGGAAGGGGACAAAACTTTAGAGAAACATAAGAGACTCATAAATATGGAGACAAACTGAGGGCTACTGGAGGGATTGTGGGAGGGGGGATGGGCTAAATGGGTAAGGGGCACTAAGGAATCGACTCCTGAAATCATTGTTGCACTATATACTAACTAATTTGGATGTAAATCTAAAGAAAAAAATAACAAAAATTAAAAAAAACATTCTCACCTTGAAATAACATAGAAAACTATCATTCAGGAACCCATGGGAATTATTCAAAACTTATTTTATAAGTCAAATTAGATGACGTCAAAACCATCTCCACTTTGGGAACCTTGTTTTTTTTCTATTTCCCATTATTCCAATAAAAAGTTTCTCATGAGATATAAAGCAGCGTTCGGTGGTAAATCAACACATTTAACAAGCCCAAACATTTTATGTTTAAACAGTCACAGCTCGGTGGTATGAGACTCGAACACAGCCTGATCTTTAAGGAAATCATAAACCCGTGGAATTTTGCAGTAAACTTAGATTACCACAGAGTCAACAAAAAATTGTCTATAAAAGAGAAAGTAACTTATCATAGAAAAAAAGGCTCTCATGACTTCACTCCCATTCAGAAAACCTATTTTTTATCAGACCATGGCCATTTCTTGTTTTTTTTCTGAAAATGGTCATTCCTAGCAGAGAAAATGAGAATGTTTCAACTTTGAGGAGGTGCATAGTTGTTCGTGCCGGCATTAGTGTTCCCTGCTGTAGGATCCGAGTATGTGATTTAACCAAACCGGCACCAAGGCCCAGCACATTCCCCGAGGGTCTGGGTTACAGAGAGCAAAAGTTTTCCTTCCAACTGAAGAAGAAAATCTCCTACCATTTCTTCCACACAGGAAGTCATTGAATAGATGCTATACTGATTCTTGGGAGAAAAAGAAGCAGATTTACTTGGAGAGAAATGCCAGTCATTTTTTCCACTCCGTATCAAAGGCTAATTTACACATAAGAACCCTCCCCAAACATATTTTTTTTATATTTCAGAGAAAAAGAATAGCCTTCCTGAAAATGAATATATTTTGAAGTCTTGCTCCTTTGGAATGTGTCTCTTGTGGTGTCGATCCTCACCTCTCCATGAGAGGCTCTTCTTACCTATCCCGCTACCAACACCCCACATCCAACATGCACCATAAGAACATATCTTATACAAGGCTATTAACATATAAGCTGTTACTTAAATAAGGACATCTCAGTATATCCAGATTCTCTCTCCTCTCTCAAAGTTTATTTATCTTGAGAGAGAGAGAGAGGGAGAAAGAGAGAGAATCCCAAGCAGACTCTGTACTGTCAGTTAGGAGCCCAAGGCGGGGCTCGAACTCACAAACCATGAGATCATGACCTCAGCCAAAATCATGACTCAGGTGCTTAACTGACTGAGCATTCCAGGAGCCCGTGTCCAGATTCTGTCTTCAAGCAAAGTGCTGTTATGAGGAATATTAAACTAATTGGGATAGTAGGTGTGTACATGACTATATGAATGAACGTTCCATGGAAGATTAGTGAATGTCTTCAGGTACTTGGATTACTGGCTCACAAACACAGTATTCAGTATAGAAGCACAAGTTTCCTTTATTGAGTATACTTTAGAGACGATAAAAGACCACATCCTTGTTATTTTTGCATCTCCTACAAGTAGAAATCATCCCAATTCTGAGCACAACATTATAGATTCCCAGTGTTTGTGATCTGACTTCATGGTTTATCAGTCAAGACTGTATCTGGTTGCAAGAAACAGAAAACCTGACCAGATGTGGTTTAAACAAGCAGTAGGTTTATTTTTGCCTCACAAGGAAAAAAGTCCAGAAACAGGTAGTTGAAGGCTAATGCAATGGTTCCATGACTCCATAATGAGACGTAGAAGCCTTCTATTTTGTTTTCCTGTCCCACCGCTGTTAGCAGTTGGCCTTTAGCTCTATGCTCTCATGATGACAACAACAATGCAGGCTTTATGTCCATGTTTCAGGTAGGAGGAAGGGTAAAAACAAAGAGGAAAGGGGAAAAGACACATGTCAGTCTGTGTCTCTTTATCTGGAAGGCAATGGCTTTCCTAAAGGCCCTAACCAAAACTTTCACTGACATTTTGGTTCCCAGAATGAGGGCCTCATGGCCAAACCTAACTGCAAGATGGCATGTAGGAAAATCAAGATTTTTTACATGTATCGCCTTCTTCCAAGTAGAATTGGGTAAGAAAGAAGGGCAGAGTGGATAGGGGATAGGCGATTAGAAATAGCTATTATGGAGATACAGAACTGTCCAAATATAGATGACTGATCAGTGGGTTAATAGCAGGCTGGGGGGCATGCCTTGGTGACAAAGGCCCTTCATCATTTGGTCTCAGGGGCTCAAATGTACTTAATTTTCACCCAGGAAGTCGTGTGTGTGATTGTTGTCTTATATGTTTCCCTGGACCTGAAATACCCTCTTCTCCATATTCACCTACAAAACAAACTATTTGCCTTCAAGACTCAGTCCAGGTATCATCGCATCCATGTGGAAGCTTTGTCCTGGTTTATCAAAAATAGTTTGTTGATTGCCTATTAAAAAGTGAGCTCAGTGAGGACAATAACTGTTATATTTGCCTTTGGTTTTTAACTCAGACAGATACCTCGATTGCTTACTTAGTTTATATTCCCCATCTGAAGTGCAGATATTACATGTTTTTGCTTAACATGCCTGAATAAATGGGTCATCTCACATAATACTTATAAGACTTAAGTCTTTCTCACTAGTTTTGGAACTGTTCAAATGCATGTGTGAATGGTAACCAGTGCTCCAATGTTATACGCCACTGAGCACAGTTTATAAAATCAAATGCTGCAGGGCCATGAAACGTTAACCGATGTACAGACTGAGTCCTTAGTATAGAAGTAGAGGGTGATGTGATGAACCAGAGGGTATGTGCCACACCTGCATATATTCAAATGCAAGAATGTGTAACCTCTATGCTGGCCAAACAAAATTCATCTGTGGCTGAATATGTTCAGTAGGCCAACAGTTGGCAACATCTGGCAAAAAAATATTGCCATAAAAATATTAGCCCAAAATTCTTTACAAAGAGATCTTACCAATCTTGTCTACATTTATAATCTCAGAAATCATCTATAAAAAGTGTTTACTTTTATTTATTTTTTTAAATGTTTATTTATTTTTGAGAGTGAGCACGTGGGAGAAGACCAGAGAGAGAAAGAGAGAGAGGATCTGAAGCAGGCTCCACACTGTCAGTGGAGAGCCTGACGTAGGGCTCGAACCCACAAACCATGAGATTGTGACCTAAGCTGACGTCCAACGCTTCACGGACTGAGCCACCCAGACGACCCAAAAAGTGGGCGTCTACTTTTATTTAATATAGAATCTTGGTGAACTCTCCAGGAATAATTATTTGTATATGATACATCTAAGTCACTGAATTATTTTATCCAGTACAGAGAATTGTTGGGTAAAAGAGATGGCTAAATTTTGGAAATCATTTGCCAAATAGCGTGACATCTAACAGAAGTTCAAGAAGTTTTTGCTGAATACATGAACAAATGAAGTGATAATTCTAATGTTTTTAAAGCCAGGGTCAGTGACTAGGCTAACTTCACAGAAGTCCCTGATGTCCCTTAAATACTTATTTGGTCGTTGACTGCATTAATGAGTGAATAAATACATGAATTAATGACATTTTGTGTTTGGTTAAGCCCAAAATTAGTTATATGCTAATTAACCTTACATGAATGTATGGTACCTATGTGCTTTAAACTGCTGCTTCACCCCCCCCTCCACCCAGCAACCTCAGTGGGGGTGACTGTGCATTCGTGATCCCCTTGCTGTCTGACTGTCTTTGGTTGATGGCACGAAGGCAAGGATGACAATGGTTCACTGGGTCTGACCATAGACCTTAAAAGCCTTGTGTGCTTCCACTAGCTTTTTCCCATCTCTGATACTTTTGGGGGAAAAATATACAGATTTGGTCATTTTAAGAAAAGCATCTCTTCTCTTCTTTTAATTTAGATTTTAATGAAACTGCAGCCACACTAAAAGGAAAAATCTTTACATAAATGTTGAAATTGGAGTCCCATTAAAGAGCTAATAATACTTTTAATACATTTTGTTTCCTATTGGAATTTCTTATGAGGCTTTTTATATGAATCTCTTATTTGACAAGCAAGATATTATGAAAAATAATTTCAGAGAATATATGGAAAATTAATGAGTTTAATTCACTCTACATTTTTCATCCTAAAAATACCAATGCCCTCTAAATATTCTATACTCTTGCAAAGAAAAAGAAAGATATTAATTTCTCTATTACATAAAAGATATTTTTCCATTGACCACTTTGATTCAAAAAATAATTTATGAGGGGAATGGAATCAGTATTCTAAGAGACAAATTCAATACAAAGCATTGTTCATAGGTTATTTTACTCTATTCCTTACTGTAAATTACAGAGTAAGCATTGTTACTTTTATTTTGAAATGAGAAAATTGAGCCCCAGTGAGCTTAAGTAAGTTTCCCTATATCATACAGTTAAAAAAAAAAAATACACAGGTGAGATTTTTAACCAGGGCTGTCTGACAGCAATGGGTTTTTGCTCATGGAGCTGTACTACATCATAATGTAAGAAAATAAATTAGGTATACACAGATAATTAAATACGAAAATAATTTAAAACATGGCAGAAAGTATATGATCTCCATCATGAAGTTTTGGGGAAGAAAAAGGGGTTAAGAATGAAAACTTCTAGAAACTCTTCACCTATATCTACATTCCAAAGTCAGGAGGAAGAAGATGACATTTATATTTGGGGCCTGAGGGGTGCCTGGATGGCTTAGTCGATTAAGTGTCCAAGTCCTGATTTCATGATTCCATGGGATTGAGCCTCACGTTGGGTTCTGTGCTGACAGTGTAGAGCCTGCTTTGGATTCTCTCTCTCTCCCTCTCTCTCTGCCTCTAATTTTCTCTCTCTTTCCCTCTCTCAAGATAAATAAATAAACTTAAAATACATATATATTTGGGGCCTGACCTATGACAAGAAAGACCTCAGTCCCAGAAGTTTATGATGATGGGACACACATTCTATATCCACAGAGGTTGCCAAAGATAAACATTCAGTTATAATGTCATGTCTCATGGTGTAGGAGAGAAGATGATTCTAAGAGATGCAAAGATGTATTCTTAATAATGTTGAATCACCTAGTTGAAGCAGATATACCCTTGTACAATTTTTTAAAAATATAATATATAAAAGAGAAAAGGAAAGAGTTTTAAGAGTACTCCTTTGGGGCGCCTGGGTGGCGCAGTCGGTTAAGCGTCCGACTTCAGCCAGGTCACGATCTCGCGGTCCGTGAGTTCGAGCCCCACGTCAGGCTCTGGGCTGATGGCTCAGAGCCTGGAGCCTGTTTCGGATTCTGTGTCTCCCTCTCTCTCTGCCCCTCCCCCGTTCATGCTCTGTCTCTCTCTGTCCCAAAAATAAATAAACGTTGAAAAAAAAATACTTAAAAAAAGAGTACTCCTTCATGAATCTTCCAGTGCAATCATCAGCTGAATCAAAACTAAAAATATCACCGTCACCCGTACGTCGTAGTTTCCCAATCATTTGTTTCAGAATACTTCTTATTTGCTTAGGATTCCCTATGACTCATGGATTATTTTTAAATTCATTGCTTAATTTCATAAATTTCAAAATTCAAAAATAAATAAACAAACGTAGGGACACTTACTGGTTATCTTTTTTGTACAGATTTCTGCCTTAATTCCAGTGGGGTAAGAGAACATAATTCAAATTCTTTCAATGTTTTGAATTTTTCTGTGGCTTACTTAATGGACTAGCCAATGATCAATTTTGTAGTGAATTTTGTAAATAACCCATCTGTACTTAAACACCTGCACTATTTTTCCAATTGTTGGTTGTATTGCTCAAAATATATGGGTTAGATCAAGCTTTATTTATTGTGTTATTTGTATCTTCTATGCTTTTAATTTTTTTTTTTTTTTTTGTCAGCTAGTTCTACAAGTTTTTGGTGAAAGCATGTAATAGCTTTCCAGCATGGTCTAGGATTCGTCCACTTTCCTTTTTATTTCTGTCCTTTTCTGTTTTATATCATTTAGAGGTATATTCTTGGATACATGGCAATTTATTACCATTATGTCTTTCTTTTGGGCTGTCATATCTCATTGAAAAATATCCCTCTTTATCTCTAGTAATGCTACATGAGCTGCTTCACTCACACAAGAGAGGTGAGGCAATCCTTGCCCTGGATCCTCTATCCTTCTCAGAAGCCCCAGCAACACTCGTAATTCCCCAGAGTTTATTCATCCCGAGCTTTTGCAACTATCCTGTGCGGATATGTGGATGCAGGGAGGTGTGCTAAAGAGTGAAGCAGGAACATGCATCAGAGGGTTCACCTAGACCCTTCTGCACAGGTCAGGACTTACCTCTCTGTGCTCTTTATATTTTCGGTAACATTTAACCTCTAAGTCCATGGGTCTTTTTACTTGGAATCCTCACTCTTATATCACTTCAACTGTTTTCTAATCACACTATGTATCCAGAATGAAGTAGACTTGGATTGATTGGAGAATGTCTCAAGGTTCTTGATGAATTTGTGGTTCGACTGATTTCCCAGTCTCTACCCTCCTTATAAGAGATTTTCAGGATGTGAGGGTAACGAGTTATTATGTTACTGTGTTACCTGAGTTGACCCTACTAATGTTTTTTTTTTCATTTTTGCAAACTGCTAGAGTCCCCTCCCCTTTCAAAATATAGATATCAAATGCTCTACTTAGTTTATGTTAAAGTAGCTCTCAAGTATTTGTTATGGCAGCAGTAAACACAATCTCTCTTCATCTGAATTTTTCTGGCTAGCAAAGTTTCTTTTATGATACATTGTGTCATAAATATTTATAACAGGATCAGAACTTGAGGTTAAGGTTTGTCCATTTTAGGATTCAGCCTTGTCTGTATAGGGGGGAAACCTGCAGAGTGAGTCTTCTGGGGTTCTAGTTACATGATAAAACATGAAACTTCAGAGAGAAAGCCCACTGTGAGGGCAGAAGAAATCAAGTTTACAAGCGTGATCCAAAGACCTTGGGCCTGCATCAAAGTGGGGCAGTGATGGTGAATATAACAGTGTAGGTTATTTCAATTACCTTCTAGCCCAGCCCCCAGTACATATGCCTGAGATTAAGACTGTTCAGTGAAGAATGAAATATAAACACAACTGTTTCACAAAGAACTTGTGCCAAAATCTTCTGCAGGGATGGCCTACTAACCAGCAGTGCTAGGACAAGGTACTCGTTGCTCACCTCTGCATGTTTGATATTGGGGATGCAGAGCTTTGCTCCAGAAATGGGTGAGCACCAGAAATGACTGTGGTGGTAACTGGCTGGAAACAGGGATAGGGACAGCTTTGTAGGTATTAATGCCATAACTGTTCCATTAGGTATTGAAGCTACGGTAGATGTCACCACACTAAGCCACTACAAGAGGTGGGAAAAAAAGTCTTGTCAGAAAGATGTATGACCCATGGTGCAGCTGGGAGACATGCCTTGGGAAATTCTCAGTACTCACTGGGGGAATTGAAAGGGAACGAAGTTTCTTCAGGGCCAAGCCAGAAAAACATCATATTATATTTATATCATATATTTTATTATATTACATGCAAGTATATTTACTATATCCGTGCATGTATTATAAATGAATTACATATGCATATGTAGATATAGATATTATATATATACACATACACCATAGATAACCTCTTCTCCAACATACCTACATACCCTTACATACATGCTAGGCTAGAGCTGCAGGGTTAAGTAGTTATGAATGCTTTAAACACAGTGAAATCCAGGATAAAGGTACTAGAAGCTTGCAACAATGAAGACAAATACTTTCTCCAAACAGTATAAGAACTTAGCCTTTCATGGTAGTATGTTAATGACGTAAAAAATCTGAATCTTCTTTCAACAAAAATGATATTGATTTTCATGGGCAGGCTACCAACATTTAGACGATAGATCTTAAAAATCACCTCCATGCCTGTTTTATATCTGGCATATTTAAAACACAGGTTTTAAAACTGAATAAAAGTATAATAAAATGAACTACTTTCTTTCTGTCATTTGTCCCAATATCTTAAAATCTGAGACCATTAGAATTATAAATACCACCCATCCACTCATAGATTCAATTTAGAAATGTAATTACTATATTGATCAAATACTACCTGGCTTATTAGATAGATAGAGGTGCTAAGGGAGACTGTAGATGTTTAATTTTAATTTTTCCATTATAAACACTTTAGCATTCAAAGTGTGTTTTTCAAAAAAAAAATGCATTTTTCATATAAAGAGGAATAGTGGGAAATAAGGAAAACGGTTCACTTTTTTCATCCTAATCTACATTTCCTGGTGTCTTCAAAGCTGCACACGCTGATCATTACTAGGACAATTCAATTAGAGTGTAGGTGCTAATAGCAAAAACATTCGGTGAATCATTCATGGTTTCACATCCTTAAGTCTTTAACTCAAAACATGTTTTTTCTTTAATTCCTCCAAGAGCGAAAAGAGTATTATAATATAATGTAGAATGAAAACCTTGATGCACAAAACTAAAAACTGATCAAAAAACTGAAAAGGACCAAACTCATTTCACAAAAAGAAAGCACAGCAGTAGTTGAACCATCACAAGCCCTTCCTGATATTAAATTTGATTTTCAAGACACTGCAAGTCAAACCATTTGCTCAAATATGTAACAGACAGAGACAATAAAATTCACAGTTATTCTATAGTGCCAACATCAGTCACTTCCCCAGACATGCTCCCTGGGTTACTACAAAATGAATGACCCAAAATTGTTTGGGAGGGACAACGTTTGGAAGGAATAGAAAAGAACATAGTGATAGACACTAGCCTGTACTTTGCTGACTAGAAATGAGAGACATGATTTTAAATTATGAGATGTCCTTTAATTGTGCTGGAAAAGGCCTCTGTGCCTAACCAAGAACTCTGTGCAGAGCCCTCAGAGTTCTGGGCGGAAACGGAGGGACTCTTAACGTGCATAATGGCAAGAAACGAATGATGCTGACTCACCATCCCTTTAACACGCTACAGAACTGGTCACTGTGTTTTGCACCTGCTGTTCACACATTCTGTGAGAAAGAAATGGCTTCCATTCTATAAAGCCAATGAGATTTGGGGTTTATGGGAGGCCTGGGTGGCTCGGTCGGTTAAGGGTTGGACTCTTGATCTCAGCGCAGGTCATGATCTCACGGTTAGTGAGTTCAACCCTCCCCCACCCACCAACCCATGGGTCTCTGTGCTGAGCGTGGAACCTGCGTGGGATTCAGTTCTGTTCTCCCTATCTCTGCCTCTCCCACCACCCTCAAAATAAATAAATAAATATTTTTAAAAAGCTTTAGATTTGGGGTTTATTGTTAGGGTAGCAAACATAATCTGAAACAATGCACCATCATATAGAAATTAGTTATAATATAGCTATTCTACTATTGTGGAATATTCAGTGGTTTTCAAATTTATAGTATACATAGAGTTGTAATTATATTTAGAGATTAATCTTTGTGCATATATGTATCTTCAAGACATATTACTAGAAACTGTACTGTTTCAAGGAATGCACATTTTAAGCTACTGGTACATATTACCAGGTGACTTCACAAAGACTTCAAACAATGTAGACTTCAACAACTAGTGTAGAAAAATGTCTGGTTCCCTGAACACTCAATCTTTCCCAATCTTTGCCAAACATGTAGGTGAAAAATAATGTTTTCATTTCTTAGATTATGCCTCAAGTTATATCTTTTTCTGTTCTTCCTTTTCCATTGTAAGTAGGTGTGTTTACCCATTTAAGTTGAAATATAAAACCAATATCTTTACCCTGCATGCCCAGAGCCAAAGTAAAACAAAGCTGCCAGTAAATCAACACATTCAGACTCAGAAATTTGAGTTTTAGAGTTGGTTTTGCTGCTTTAGATTCAGCATGCCAGTGTGAACCTCTGCATCTTTTTGCTAGAGCTTAATCTGACTCTTTCTGAGGGGTGTCTATGTCTGAACTTGGGCCAAAGTTACTAATCTCTGTGCTAGATCATCTGCTATGGTAGAATTCCTTACCGGAACTCCAGGTCTCCAGGATGCTGCCCCAACAATCCGCCTTGCCCTATATAGCCCCTCTTTCTGGAGGACAAATTCTGTTGTACGCACTTCTGGACACTTATTTCTCTGATACTGCCTCCTGCATCATTGCAAGTCTTGTCACTACTTGGAGACACCTGATACGTTTACATTCACTCATTTATTCATTCATGTTTATGAGGCGTCTGCTATGGTCAGGTGCATGAGAAGCATTGGTGCTACTGTATAATGAAAAGGGCATGGTCCCTTCCCTCATAAAGCTTAGGGTCTAGTGTATGTGAAAGGAGAGAAGCAAAGACATGTCAGAGAGAACATATTAAACAGGAAAACACATCAGAAAATGTATACTTATCAAAGACCAAAACCGGAAAAGTTGAGGGACTAAATTTATTCAGGTTATTTTAATAGAAAGAGCATCTTAGATCCAAAGATTGGAGTATCTCAGCAAGGTGGTTTTGCCCCAAGAGGATAAAGCAAGTGCCTATGGGGTGGTCTCCAGTGGGGGGTCGTTCTGTGGGCAGGGGAAGCGGCAGTCATAGGAAAATGTTTTTCTCCGTGAAAAGTTAGTTTCTGGATAATTGCTTTAGAAAACGAACATTTCTAATCTTAGCTAATCAATCATGACAAACAGTTCTGATCTTAGCTCATCCATCATGAGACAAAGAACAGGAAGTTGGGCTCTGCCTGGCTTTATCAGGAGATTCAGGCAAAAGGGGAAAAAAAGGTCTATATTTCGTTTTGTCCTGGCTTATAATCGTGAAAAAAAAACCCTATGGAAAAATAGGGGGTTTCAAGACAGGAAGTAGCAGAGCTTATAACAGTCAGGAAAGGCCTCTGGGGGTTGGGCAGGAGAAGAGAAGCCAACTGGAAAAACATTCCCATATAGAGCAGCATGGTCAAATCCTTTGAGCAGAGAAAGTATAAATACACAAGAAAATGTTAAAGGCCAAGGTAGCTAGAGCAAACAAAAAGAGAAAAGACGAGAGATGTCATCAGGGGCCATATCAGGCAAAACCGTGCTTGATAGGGCATCAAGTACTTATTTCATTCTTAGCACAGAGAGAAGTCACTGAATAATGTCAAGGAAGGGAGAGTTGTGGTCTAGGCGATGTTCAAAAAGATGGCTCCAGTTGCCATATCAAAAATCAGTCAGGTCTGCGGGGGGTAGATAGCAAAGGAGGGGAACTGGTGATAAAGCTACAGTAGTGATTCAGATGAAAAAAGAGAAGAGCATGGACTGCCCTGGAACCCATGGACGGCTGGATGCCTTACAGTTTTATTCTCATTGATATTCCCCTAGTATTTCCACACCTCTCTGAAGCAGGGGATCTGGAATGTTGACCATCCCCTTTAAGGTTCTGCAAACCCGTGGGCCAATCCCTACGGTGAGGTCACCAGCCTCAGTGTCTTTCCTTCTACATCAGTCAGTTGTAGAGGCTGTAGTGGGCTCAGAGTCATACTGGATTTTGTCCCTACTGCCATGTCCCAATTCCAGTCCCACATCATTTCCTACCTGGACTGTTGTGCTTGTTTTCATAAAATCCTGCAAGCGCCCCTGAAATAATCACTGTGTAAAAGACTATCTTTGTATCACCATTCTTGATGCAAATAACCTCGCTATCCCTTTATTAGCCATGGAGTCAAAGTCAGGGTCCCTAAAAAACCCTTCAGGACAGCCAAACTACCTTCTTATCACTCATTTTCCTCACAGACTTCTAGATCAACAGATTAGTCTACCCATTCACCCCTGAATATTTCCATTTCAGTGTTGCTAGGGATTGAATGTGCCCCCTCAAAATTCTTATGTTGAAAACTTAATATCCAATGTGATGGTATTAGGAGGTGGGCTTTAGGGAGGTAAATAGGTTATGAAGGTGGAGTCTAGAATAGGTTATGAAGGTAATCCCTGTGAATGGGATTAGTGTGCTAATAAGAAGAGATAGGAGAGCCTTTCTCTCTGTCCTCCACCATATAAGGATACATCGAGAGGATGGCCATCCATAAGCCAGGAAGTGGACCTTCACGAGACATCAGGCACCATGATCTTGAATTTCCCGGACTCCAGAGCTGTGAGAAATAAACGTTTGCTGTTTAAGTCCTCCAGTCCGTGGTAATGTGTGAGAGGAGCCTAAGAAGAAAAGTGTGTGTGTGTGTGTGTGTGTGTGTATACGTGTGTGTATATATGTATTTAAGTAAATATATAAGTATATATAAGTAATTTAAAAATATTTTTCTACTGATTAATCTCTTTCTCCTCATTTTGAGGAGAGATTTAGGGCACCTTTGTTTGTAAGAAAGAAGTTGCATCTTGTTAGGGGGAAGTATGAAGTTATTTTGTCATGATATTGGAATTCAAATGCATTGTATGTGTAGAAAGATCAGAAAGAATGTCAAATAGTTGAAAGTGTGCAATGGGTTGATATTAAATATTTTTCTTTCAGCTTCAAACTCAGCCTTGTAATACCAGGGATAAAACTCCATAAAATTCATTTCTAGCTTGTCATCAGGTCCCTGTTAGACTCTGGTAGGAGGGGCTCTTGAGGGTGACAGGAGGCTGGAGGATGGAGAAATGGTCAGACCAATCTACTTGTTCCCCCTCTCCTTGTCATCCATTGCTTTTATGGTGGGTAGCAGCTGGGGGTTCCATTTGCAATTTTCTCCATAACCCAACCACCTCACAGCGCCTGACAGATAGCAACACTTGCCAGCTGGCATCCCCTCCCCGGGCTCTGGACCCCAGGTGCACAAGGCCACTCCTCTATAAGCTGAACTGCCATGGTCACTGCCTGCACTTCCTTTCTCTGTGACAATGCTGTGTCCCCTTTGAGCATTTCCAGTTCTCTATTAGCTGGTTAATAAATCCTTGTCTTCAATTATTTTTGTTACAATAACGCGTGTAGTTTCTTTCCTAACCACACTGAGCAGATACGGTGAGGAGGTTTATACGGTGAGGAGGTTTCATGACAGAGTGAAATTTTAATCCTGTCCATTGAAACTGGGCAGCAGAAGTAATTTATGGATATTATGGAGGAGACTAACTAGTTGCCCTACATTGCCATTTTAAGCAGCTTCACTTCTCTTTGTTGTTAGGCAATGCATTCAAATCTTAGTGTGTTTTGGGGGGGCTGGGGAGGTGGGAAATAGTGATAACATCTCTCCTGCTCCCTAGTTGGTGAGTCTGGACCAGTTAACAGTCAAAGAAGCATGTGGCCTCAAACCCGGATGACCGGGGTTCAAACCAGATCTCTTCTACTTACCAAATCTGTTAACTTTGTGTAAGTGACAACCTCTCCATGCCTTGTCTATAAAATGGGGGTAATGATTATCTAAAATTCCTAAGGTTCTAGTGAGTAATAGGTGATATAATTAAAAACAAACAGAAATTCATCTGACCCTTAAAACATTGTTCCTTTCCTATTTTCATTTGCCACATAAATGTGGGAATTCAGAGTATTTTATTGCTAACATATATCAAGCGGGAGTGTGTGCATTTCTCATCACAGTCTGAAAGAGATCATCTAAACTCTGAGCTGCAATCCGGCAAATCATCTCTCCTCATTAAACCAAATCTGTATATGCTTAGGTAAATGCTTAGGATAAGGCTATGGGCCTTAGTGTCAGCGTTCACCTGTGGTCTATGAGAGGGCAGTGCTTTCATTCTGGGGAAATAAACTCACTGTTTTGACTTCTTTTGTATAAGAAACATTAGAAAAACATCAGAGAGAGCATATAAAATACATGAAATAATTTTATTCGTTTATTTTTTTAAGTACGACGTTTGTGTGTGTGATGCAAAGATCATAACACAACTCTGCTCCACATCTGTCAAATTGCTTGGTGAAAACTGAGCTTGAATGGACTGACCGACTGGCAGCCAGAGGGCAAGGCCAAAAGTATGGCCCTGGGTGTAAGTCTAATGTTGCCAGCAGTCTAGTTCTCTGGAATATTGTGGAAGGAAACACTCCTTTGGGTTGCCCCAACACCATCTCTGTACTCTGCTTCTCCACTCTTTGTAATCTACCTTTCTCATGCCAATTTCTGATCTCCCAAAGTTCGAGAAAGAACCTGAGCAAGACTGTTTTCTCTGCCGGGAAAACTAAGCATGATTTCTTGCTAATTGCTTTGATTCATCAAGCACTTCCAGGTGACCTCTCTGCACACATTTTAGATTTTTGGAAATGCAAATTCAACCAAAAGCAAGATAACCATTTTCAACCACGAAACGGGCAAAAATTAAATACTGATAACAGCAGATTTTACAAGCATGTGAGAAAATGGACCCTCTCATACACTTGCTGATGGGTATGTAGATCATTACTAATTGGGGGAAGTTATCTGGCAGTAAACAAAAATTTTGAAATGCGTACAATCTTTGAACTCAGTATTTATAATTTAAAAATGTGCCATACTGATAAAAAAAAAAAAAAACAGTACTCAAGAATGTAACTATAAGGACATTTGTTTTAGCACATTTTTTAGTGGTAAAAAAGGTAAAAGGAATTTTCCATAAATAAGTAGTAGTCAAGTAAGTTACAGAGCATCTAGATTTTGCAATATTTTAGAGCTGTTAAAGCAAAGAGTCCCTGCAGGGGACATGAAATTTAAGTGAAGAAATTGGGTTGGAAAAGAGTGTGTAGAGCACCCCTTTGGTATCATGATACATAATACGATCTTGTCACAAAACAAAACAATAATAAAGAAAATACTTATGTATGCTCTTTTCCAAGGTATACATAAATTTAGAAGCACAAACAAAGATACAGCACTCAGATAATATTGACTATATCCATGGGTGTGTTTAGGGTAGGGGCCCAGATGGAAAGGGTAATTGACATGACTCTCACTTATTTTCTTTGGGAATATTTGTAGTGCTAAAACTTGTTACAACAGCCATGCTTTTCATTTGTAATTTTTCAATAAAAAATAAATGAATAAATAAATAAAAATGTATAATTTATCATTCCAGATAAGAGAACCGAATCTAAGAGCTTCCTAAATTTACGCATCTAATCAGGAGATAATTAAAGTGATATTTGAATCCAAGTCTGTACGATCCCAAAGCCATCCTTACTGTTTTACCCACATCTCCTCTGGCCTTGTGAAAGGGGCAGGTAGAATCAGTATTTTTTGGCTGTGGAGAACATTTCTGGTTCCTCTGATCCCACGGGAAGCTCTTTGTTTCATGTGGGATTCAATGTGCCCACCAGTAAGAAAATAGGCAGAACACATTTAGCCAGGTGCTGGTTTCTTTCTGCAACATTGAACCACAATTAGCCACATCCGGTGATGGCTAAGAGTATTGGAATAAGGAAGTGGCACCGTTTGGGGCAGGTATAGAAAATCCTTTCCCAGTCCCGAGGAGATTAGAGGAAAAGACACCACTTATTGTCACTTCAGTTCATTTTTCAGGGCTGGGGCTTCCTTTTGGGCAAGAGAAACCCATGAGTTTGTGAAGTAGTGGAACAGTGTGAGCCATGAGCTCAGGTACACAAAATACATAAACTGCACCCAAACGCACGCCTGTCAACCTTCCATGTAGGAGTGTTAGAGGGAATGATAACTGGTGAAGTCTTGTTTATCCAGTAGTTTGTTTTTTATGCAAATGCTATCCTGCAGGGAAAGAGGAACCCATGCGGAATTCATAAGCAGCCTTAGAAGCTGATGAGAAAAGCAATAAGCCTCTGTGAAAAGTCCTGCATCGTAACATATCCCCAGGGACCTCATCTTATGAGCATTACTATGCAATGTGAATTAAACCCACTGCATAGAGCAGCTGCCTGGTGCTTTGGAGTTGATTACCATCATCCCTGGAGGCTGAGGCTTTCTGCATCAGCGACCTGGCATCCTAAGATTGACCTATGGGAATGGCAGGGCTTACTGAGCTCCTTGCCAGTGGAGGTTGGCATGCCCTTTGGGTGCATGGTAAATGTGAGAGCACCAAGTTACTCCCTGGTGATGAAAGTCATGGTCTAAATTACAGTTACATTGATTTGGGCAGTCCAGAGAGAGCACAAAGTGGGAAGATACGAAGAAGGGGAGTTGTCACAGAAATGACATTAAAACCATGGTAACTAAATATCAAAACAATAAATCCAGGGAGGTCCATAATGAAGTGTTTGTGGGGCTAGAGTCAAAACATACCAGGAGGCCCGTGCAATCCATTGTGGAAACTGCAGCACTGCGCATTCAGAAGGAATCCATCAATGCAGAAGGCCCTCCAAATCTGAAATGGAAAGGGATAGAATTTCAGACTCTGTTTCTTTAATCAAGCCCATTCACTTCCCCTTGAATTATCAGTTTATAATTCATGTAGATATGGGATCAAAAGGGGCCCATGAAAGAAGCCGAGTCCTGTGATATAAAAACAAGCTTTTGCAATTTACTTTTTCCAAGTATAACCCAGAAACATTTCCTGTTTTAGTCAGGAAATGAAATTGTCACAGACATTACAAAGCAGAGAGAAATATCAAACCCACTATCTGGCACACAATTATAATTTTTAAAAAACGTCTTTGCTCTCTTCGTTAGGGTGAAGGTCTAAATGTCAACAAACCAGTGTTACTGTCAAAAACTGAATAATTAAGCAGCTTTTCAGCCAATGTCAAATATCATCTGTATCCACAGCCCTGGGCAATAAAAGACGATTCACGAAGATGCTTTTCTTCCTTCAAATAACTCTTGCTTTAAAATTATTGCACATTCGCATGTCTCATTTCATGCTTTTGTTTTGTTTCGATTCGATTTTAAATTCCTCACCCAACATTTCTGATAGACAGACTAGCAAGTATGTATGAATTACTCTGTTTTATTCTACTTTAATTTACCTTATTTTATTTGATTATTTTATTTTATTTTTGGTGAAAGCATAGATTTGTCTAAGTCACACCAACACATGATGGAGAGAATGAAAATAGAAGCAGGATTTCTTGAGTCTTAATTTGATACTCTCCTAACCAGTGCTCAGTGAATTCTGGTTCTTCTCCTTCATTGCCCCTGAAGTTCCTAACAGATTGCTCCAAAAGTGACCAGATTTGTGGGATTAGATGTTTAAATACCAAGTGGCAAAGAAGCCACAGAGGCATGTGCATGCAACACAGAAAAGAAATAACCCCACGAAGGCCCACTAGTGAACCGGCATTTGGGCAATGAAAGGAAACCCATCCTAAAGCAGATTTTCTCTTAAACATATTCATCCTGCAGCCCACAGACAGCATAGAGGGGGATCTGCTTCTAAGAATGGCCAAGGGGCAAAACCAGGGAAAAAGGTTCAAAGTGTTTCCAGGATAGCAAATCACACAAAGCTCCTTACTGGCCCTCTCTGCTTATGTTGCTACACGATCATCATCGGGATTATCTTTAAGTTCAAAGAACACCCTCTCCATCCTCAGGGGTTCAGGCCTGGCCATGGGCAGGTCTAAGAACAGTGAGAAGGCCCTTCAAGCTGTCTGCCTTCAATGCAGAGATGCAAACAGAAGGGCTAATAGGCATAAGCCCAGGGCACAGAGGATAGTTGCAGACACCAGCCAGAAAGCTGACATTTGTTTCTAACGTTCTCTTTATCTTGGGGTCAAAACCCCTAGGGTGGAAAAGAAAAAAAAAAACTTCTGTCAAACAGTTGCCTTTGTCTGCATAAGTGGATTCCAACCTTTTCTAGTATGAGAATTTCCTTTAAAACTACAAAAGTGGTGAATCTCCCCATGACACTAGTTATATTCAACTATTGATTAATTGAGAGCATACACAGTGATCAAATAACCACATAAATCCAATAATATTTTAAACAAATGTCTGTGAAATGAAGGACAAGAACTTCTACACACAGTTGATGAACCGTATAATGTTGGTGTGAGATACCAAATTTTTCAGCCTACGGAAAATGGTCAAGTGTGTTTTCTTTTTAATTGAAAATAATCCTAGGAAAAGCAGATGTGGTGGGAGGAAATGTTATCATTTCCATCATTATCATTAAGCCCCTGGTCTCTGCTGCCACAAAGCGCTGGCCATCGTGTTGAAGGGTGTGCTGGCAAGAGTAAATCTAGACTTGAGACACAGCTTTCAAATTCTTGAATTCTGGGTTTTATTATGTTCACTTTTTACTATGGAAATACTCAAATGCTTACAGAGGCAAATCTTAAAGACATCACTCACCTTCAACAACTAGATACATTTGCCAGTCTTGGCAAGAGTTCCCTGGGTATCATCTGAAGCCATTCCCTGTACACAGAGAGCAAAGAGAGACCAGAGAAAGAGTAGATCTCCCCACCACCTACCAGAATCTTTAAAAGTTTAAATAGAAGCCTTAACAAGCTTCAATCATGGGTACAGTCCAGATGGTCTCAACAACACATTCTTGCGACTTAGTCCTTGAAATGTCTCCCACAGTGGGAACAATGCAGAGTGATAGGATGTACATTTCAAAGACAGAGGAGGGGTAAGGAGCCTCTGATTGCCCAAGTCCAGCTCCAGGGTCAACCAACAGCCAAGTATTTTCAATGACTTCCTCCAACACAATCTTGTATAATGCTTTATGACATTTTGTTGTCTCATTATTTTACAGCAAATTTCAGATGTCTTTCTTCTGGAAATATTTTCATAGATTGCTTTCATTGTTGTTTTGTCTATCGGCTGTTCATATAAATACAGTGCCATTATCACATCTAGCCAAGTTAACAACAATTTCTTACTCTTCCTGAATACCCAATGTGCATTCAAGTTGGCCTGATTGGTCTCAAAGTGTTTTTAAAACTAAATTAAATATTTTGCTATTAGGCAGAATGGAGGCTCCAGATGGAAATTAAAATATTGTAGGAAAATAAAATAAATTCCATTTTTCACAAATGAGTATACAACTGCAAAATCTATAACTATATATAGGATATATATACAGAGATAGATACATAGATACATATATATTATAATAGAGGGATTAATAAATTGTGATCCAGTGCAATGAAGATATAGTGAGTTCCCCTTACATTGCAGATATTGGACTGAGTACTCTGCATAGAAAGATGGTAAGACAGACCGAGTCCTTGCAAAACTCCCTCATTGAGGTTTTCAGTATTCTAACCATATCCTGTCTTTCCTAACACCGTCTTAACATCAGCTCCTAATTCAAAATTCAGGCATTTGGATGATTTTATGAATATTTTCGGAAGTCTCAGTTCCCACCCGTTAGTCCCCTTTCACTTTTATTTGGTGAAACCACTGATGATTAGGCAGAGATAGTAATTAATTCAATTAAGACTTCAGTTAATGCAATAAGTTAAATCATTATCTCATTGGCCCAAGTTTATTGGAAATATTACCACTCACACAGCTAATGGACGTGGAGGACATACAAAGATGTTTTTAAAAAGCTTAGTTATGTGTTAGTTAAGCCTTGGTTTCTTTGTCTTCAATTCAAGCTAGTAGTACTCTCTAGCTGGAAAAACTGTTGAGAGGACTGAACAAGAAAATGCAGGTGAAGCAGTTACAGCAACACCTATGCCTCATCATCGCTCAGGTGACAGTGTTGTAGTCCTTGAAGATGTTGCTATCCAGAGTGGTGGATCATTGTTAGTGTTGTTACTGCTGTTGCTGAGGTGATGGTCATTGTGTGGACAACAGAGGTTTCCATGAGCTTGGGACCACGGACGCATTGTTCGTATTGATCAAGGATTGACTCACTTTCCTCACATTTGGATCAGTTTGTCAAACCACCTACTTTCAATCTGAAAAACCAACTTTTTTCATTGAGCCAAATTCATTAGTGTTTACAACAGGAGTACGTTTTGAAACTTAATTAGTGACAACATTTTATATACAGTTAAAAAAAAGTGGAGATGACACTGAACTTACTCCAGGGACATGAACTCAATGTTTTGATTCCTAAGCATATGCGGAATTGGTAATTAGTTGGAAATATGTAAAAAAAATATCTAATCCCAGTGGCCGATGATTCTAATTTTGAAAAATGGCCTGCAATCAACTTTTTAAAAAGTTATAGAAAGAAGAGTTTGGAGTTGAAAATTGTGATAAATTTTAGTCAAGTTCAGACACACTTGTTTGAGTACCTGGTAAGTGCCAAGCACTGCTTGAGGCACTAAAAGTACAAATATAAAGAAAGAAAGCTTGCCCTTGAGTAACTCTGATGAACTATGCTTAACACATTCTACCATTAACACTATTTATTCTCCATGGATGACTGATTTCCCTGTCTCCCGCTTGAGTTCACATCCATCGGTCCCTACCTCCTCCAAGTCCGTGAATATAAAACATGCTTTTGTCAGGAATGTTTTCAGAATACTGATTGTTGTTTCTCATGGCCCAACCCTTCTGTTTTAACCACTCCCGATTCAGTGATTCAATAGAAATTTGTTAACGTAAAATTGAATTTTGAGTAACTAAATGCTACATTAGGTCACCAACAAAAGTTTTATAGAAATATTAGTGTTCTAGAAGACAAAGTTACATGGTTATTCATACATTACAAAGATGATTTGTAAGACTCATTTTCCAAATTGGGATAGCTTTATAAAGACATTGATTTGGAAGTAAAATGGAAACAAAAGAGGTGATGGAACAGCAATGCAGATGGAGAAAAAGAATATTCTAAAATAGATACTCTTCATTGAAAGGAAGAGAAACAAAGAAGCAAAGTAACATTTTCTGAGACATTGTTCCCACCTCCACAATTTGCTGTTTAATCCCCAAAGCAATAGTATAGACTAGATATAGCCTACTTTTAGAGAAAATAAACCTGAAGCCTAGGAAATGTGTCTTAACCAAAGCCTCATAATTCATAAATGGTAGAACCAGAATTTTGGCCCATGTCTGTTTCCAAGACACATTGTCTTTACATTATAGAGTGATTATAAAACTTCAATTGTTTCGGGGGGTCAGTTGGGCATCTGACCCTTGATTTTGGCTCAGGTCATGATCTCACGGCCCCATGGGATCGAGTCCCATGTTAGGCTCCACACTGAGCCTGGAGCCTACTTGAGATTCCTTCTCTCTCTCTCTCTCTCAAAAAAAAATTAAATAAAAAATAAATATAATTCAGTTACTTGACTTTGTAGTATAGTTCATTATGATGGGCTATTTTTGAATTTTTCATGTAAGCTGTGTTTTTAAAGTATTCAATGTGACCACATAGCCATTCGCAATTATCAAATACAGGAACATAAGTCCAACCCAGAGTTTCATCAAAAAAGACTCTGAATTGATATGAAATCATCCTCCTACTCTCAGACACTGTGAATACTAAAAGCACATTGTGTATCACTGCATCTGTACCTCCAAAAAGATATAAATAAATGTGCAAAAGAAAGAGAAAAGCCCAAGGAGGAAAAGAGGTAGCCAATCAAGTAAAAATAGAAAAGCTTTCAATATGCAAGCTTATCATGTGAAAGGACTAGGTTAGACTCAGGCTCTATGTGTCAGAAGCTTCCATCCAGAATAACAAAAGCTGATGGGGCTGTTTAGCTACTGCTGGAAATTCTGAATTGCAATAGAGGGAGAGAAAAGCTTGAGAGTGTAAGTCGTTGCAAATAAAGTAAATATTATGTCAGAAAAAGGGAAGTAAGTTTTTTTTTTCAACGTTTATTTATTTTTGGGACAAAGAGAGACAGAGCATGAATGGGGGAGGGGCAGAGAGAGAGGGAGGCACAGAATCGGAAACAGGCTCCAGGCTCTGAGCCATCAGCCCAGAGCCTGACGCGGGGCTCGAACTCCCGGACCACGAGATCCTGACCTGGCTGAAGTCGGACGCTTAACCGACTGCGCCACCCAGGCGCCCCGGAAGTAAGGTTTTATAATATCTGTGTAAGACTTAGTACAACCAAAACATTTAGAAAAGTTTTTGGGTGATAGACACATAAAATTATTAAAAGGGATTACCTGTATGAAGTGACCCTAGACCCTGAAGTTAATACTGTGAAGAATGAGTTTTTGTTTCTCTAATGTGTCCTTCTGCTTCCAACTAGAAATAGAACCTAGGGCATATTTGCAATGGCATTATCCTGATGTATTACTCCTATGTTTCCATTCATTTATTCAGCAATTATTTATTGGACATCTACCTTGTGTTGTTTGTTCATGGATGCAACAGGTGTAGACTGTGCATCTGTTTTATAGCCACGAATCAAGCTAACTGCTAACTGGGGCACAGACAGTTCTGGAACTTATGTCCTATTGAGGGTTATCGACATTTATCTACTAATCACACTGTTAATTATTTACTTAAAACTATAAAAGGTGCCACAAAGGAGAATTGGGCTCCCACAGAGTATCCAGCTATGTGGCCTAGGCTGGTCTGTGAAGTCAGGACTTCCTGAGGAAGTGAAGCTGAAATCTGAATTAACCAGTCAATGAATGGTGAACTGGGGAGAACACAAGAGCATTCCAACTGGTCACGACCATGTTGAAATTGCCACATAAAGAACAGTATCCCTGGAGCACACAAAGGGAGAAACAAAGGACGGTGGCATGTGGGGCTGAGGAAATCAATCTGCAAATCTTCTTCAGACCCAGGAGGAAGTTTACCATTTATACTATGAGCAGAAGAAAGCCACCATTCCAGTCCAAGAGATGGCGAGATGCACAAGTGGTTACTATATTTCTTAGTATTGAGGGTAGGAAGATTAAAAAGAAAGACTAGTATAGATTGAATATTTACAATGAATGGGGAACTCAACATGTTTTATTTATCTAATACACACACACAGACACAGACACACAAATTCCCCTTTTACCGAAAACTGAGATTCAATAATTTAATGTAGATCCTACTTTCTATAAAGTGGATATGATGTTATTTAACTGTGTTCTGCTTGACTGCAAGACGTGTGCTCTTTCCCTTTGTATCCTTTTTTTTAAAAAAAAAATGTTTATTTTTGAGAGAGAGACAGAGAGTGAGTGGGGAAGGGGTATACAGAAAAGAATAAACAGAATCTGAAGCAGGCTCCAGGCTCTGAGCTTTCAGCACAGATCCTGATGCGGGGCTCAACCCCATGAACCACGAGATCATGACCTGAGCCAGTCCGACACTCAACTGATTGAGCCATCCAGGTGCCCCTCCCTTTGCATCCTTCTTGTATCCGTTCTTTCTTATTAAGAATTTCTACCATCTGTCTTCTCTCATTCTCTCTTCTTACTAAAGTAACTTCTTCACCCCACTTTCACACCAGCCACATTCCTCATAAAAAAAAAAAGGGATTTGGTCTACTTTGTTCACTGCCATATCCCCAACACTGAGATGAGTTTCTCATACATGTCGCATGTTCAACAAATAATTGTTGGATGAATTCCAACATTCTGTCCTCACCATCTGTCCTCCAATCCCCTAAGTGGTATTTGACACTTCCATGCTAATGATTTACAAGTACACATCGTCACCCTAGCTCCTAACTGGAGCTCCAGATTGCTATTCCTGGACATCTTTTAATGTATTGCCAACACTTTGAGCTTAACAAATTTCTTTTCTTGCTCCAGCATCTTTATTTAATCTTTTCTCATTTATTAAAAAATGAATCACCTTTTCCCCAGGAAACTTTTTTTTTTTCAAAGTTTATTTATTTTGAGAGAGAGAGCGTGCACGAGCGTAAGAATTGGGGAGGGGCAGAGAGACAGGGAGAGATAGAATCCAACCAAGCTCTGTGCTAACAGCACAGAGCCTGCCTTGGGGCTTGATCTCAGGAACTGTGAGATCATGACACGAGATGAGATCAGGAGTCAGACTGAGCCACCCAGGCACCCCCCCACACCCCCAGGAAGTTAATTTTAAAACATGAGCTATCCTCATGGCCTTGTTGTTCCTTACTCTTCATATCTCAATAACTCAGGAATCAAATGGGACTTCCCTACATCTAGCACACAAAAGTGAACGCAACCTGAACTCTTTTCTACCAGCTCACATAGGCAAACATCCCCAAACTCTTGTTTCCATTTCCTCAGGCCTTCCCAACTCTGTTGCTTCTTCTGCATGTGCCATCTTGGTTTTATCCTACACTGGATTATTCTCTTTGGAGCTCTTCAGTCACGAGAGTAATAAGAAGCCATAAAAAAGAAAGACTAACTTGGATGCAGCATTTACACTGAGTGAGGCACTCAATATATTCTATTTATCTAATTCCAATCAACAAAACTCTCTTCAAATCAACAGTCTTGTGAATACAGTAACTTTCCAGAGGATCATGGAGTGTCACATAGGAGAGACCATATCCAGCCTGCATTAGTTTCCATACCCTCTTGGCACTCTGTCTTCCAACTTGGGTTTCCCCCAGCCCATGTGCTGGGGGTGGCAACCCTTCCCCCACATTCAGCTTCCGCTTCCCACATGTACTTGTCCTTCTTCTACTTGGTGAGAAGCCCCACCAGGCCAGCACGCCTTGTCCTGGATTCCTGGAATCCCAATGAATAACATTTTCCCCCATTTTGTTACATCTGCTTGATCACCAACTCCTTCTTATTCCTTCTCCATAATGTTCTTATATTTTCATTATCACTACATTTTGCTACTGATGTCCTTTAGAGAATCCCTTTCTGAATATTCCCACCCTTCCTAAGTCTGTTCCCAGATTGTACCCCCTGTCATGTACACATTACTCTGTCTCTAAAATACAAATTTGCTCACATCATCTGCAACTCAAGACTCATTAACATAGTATTTCAGCCATTACACAGACTGACACCAACGTCTATTTCCATATCTCCAGCCTCCATGTCTCCTTCATGTGCTCTTTATGAAGCATGCAAGATATCAGTCATCTCAACCTGTGGCCTTTCTCCTTAAAACCAACATATTCACTGTCTTTGTTCATTCTTCTCTCTCTTCCAGGAATATTTTCTGCTCTTTAATTCATACCCAGACGCCATTATCCAATATTATTTATAGCCTTTTGAAAATGTTACTTTGCTCTTTCATGAAACCTACGCTAAAGCTCAGTCCTTATGTGTTTTTTCATTATCATCACCTTGTAACTATTTCCATTATAATGTTCTTCACACCTACCTTAAAGTACATTGTGCTTTAAAATTCACACTTGTATTTTCCTTACTACTTTTTAAGAGCTATGAAGCCACGAAAATTATCTTATTCCTTTTTTAATCACGATAGCTCTTAACACAAACTGAGTTCAATCATTTTCAATACTTTTTGATTAAAATGCACCAGAAATAATTTACTTGAATTCTGATAAGTGCCATAGGAATAGTTCTACTAATTTACTTACCTTTAGAAGCAGAATTGTTCTGCATGAAGCCAACTTCAAAGGTTAATTTGTTGTGACTTTCATTTTGTTTCTGTCTCTTTCCTGACACCTGAGGGGGCCAGAGCCAGTGATGCAGAAGATGGGAAGTTGTGGCACAAATTTTTTGCAGAGTAGCTTCAGTTGAACACAATATCAGCTTCTTGGTGGTTAGAAACCTCAACTTGAAATGTTTCCCTGTAGCTCAGCCAATAATGTCAAAATGCGAAGGGCTGCTGGCACAATTATAACTCATTACACCACAAATATAAATAGAAACACCCAGGAGCATTTTTTCTGTGGTGGACAACTGTACTTCTACTTAACAAGAGTTTGTTCATTTTATTCAATTTGCTCTTGGTTCCCCATAGACAAGCATACTGTGTGTATCACATGTTCGCTGCTCATTGAATTGCATTTAAATTTTCAATTTCCTCTAAAACCTCATTTTATAGCTAGAACTTATAACCAACTGGAAATATTTTGCTCAGTTCTCCCTAACTCCTGTAGCTTTCTGGTTTTCCATTCACTGTGGGTTAAGTGGGTGATGAGTAGGTTTCAGATGCTTTGATTTGAGCTTTTAAAATTTTCGTCACTCTGAATCTTGAAGATCCCTACCAGGCAGGAGAGGCTTGCGTGGACTAAACACATTACACTGATCTTCTATTTTGTCTTTTAGTGTTTTCCTTTAAGCTGGAGATTTTAAGATAGTTTAGACCACGTAGTCATTGTCACTTTCTGAGTATCCTAGGCTCCCACACTTTTAGATGTGTAACCAAGTGGCGGGAGCACCACCAATTGCCAAAGGAGAGGCTATACTCATTCAGGTTGTTGCTAACTTCTCTTTCTCCCCATCTTTCCCATATTAAAATGGGAGACTAAATGTCATTAGCTTCTATGAAGATGACCGTTAAAACTTACATGTATCTTTCCATTAACACTTTACACCAGTAAGTTTCTTGGTTTCGCTCCAAGTTGCATAATTGGGTGAGTGCAGGAGAATGCGTGAATTCTGCTTTGGGTTCTGTTCTATCTTCAGCCATCTGCATTAACAGATGTGATTCTCATTCTGATATATTAAAGGAAGGCAACACTCCAGAATAGCATATTAAGCAGTGGCATAAATAAAGTTTATAATTTCTTCCCCAAGTTGCTTGATGCTTAAAGGGAAAAATTGGTGTAACATGCAGTATATTCTCCCTTTCAGCTTCCACGCTCAAAGTATACTTGATATGGAGGTAAAACTGTCACAGTTTAAACTCCTTGGCGTTATCTTTCATAAGGCTCTGTATACATTATGGCTCTGATTTTTCTTTGCCCCAATATCAAGAGAATGTTAGCAGAACAAGACAGAACATCTGGATGGCTTATAAGATGAGGAATTGCTACTTTTCTCATCTTCTACAATAGGTAGCCATCACAGATACCTAAATGTGGGCATCCGGAAGATCAGCGTGGAAAATGATATATTGTGGGATGGCAGGTAAACTTCCTGTGAGTGTGTGTGTGTGTGTGTGTGTGTGTGTGTGTGTGTTGCTTGCAGCCTTTAGAAGAAAGAAACTTGTCTTTAGTTTCATAAACAGCTGAATACAGGCATCCCCTCACACACATACACACACAGAGAGATCACCAGAAGGTCGATTTATCAAAATGTGGCTCATGATTTCCTTCATCAGACTTACCTTGTAATTTTGTTAAACATGCAGATTTCCAGATCTTGTGCTATACACACTGTATCAGAGTCTCTTGTTCTCTGTGATTGAGACTAGCTTAAAATTAATGCCAATCTCTTCCAAACTCTGGAATTTACACATTTCTTGCAGTTGATCAAAATATTAAAATACTTCTACGCTTTGTAGCCTGTTCCAGACTTCAAATGCCACATCTTCTTCCTTTCATTTGTTCTAGCTTTTTGTTTTAATTTGTTTTAATTTTCTTTTTCTGTCTTCAATGTTATAAAACAGTTGGTTTCTACCTCCAGCATAATCAATCTCCTACTAGAATATTCTGCATAAGTTATCTGTTGCAAGGAGTGGTGGGTGGTGCATCTTGAGAAAAGTCTTGTGTGACACCAGCTCATGTGTTGAAATTCTCACTCATGCGTCAAGCAGAATAGACACTCTGGAGGTGAAGGCTAGAGTTCACATCATTGATCCCCTGCTCACTTTATACATCTTTGAGCTTTCCTTTAAAAATATCGTACACTCCAAGCCTTTAATAAAGTTGAAAGGAAAACTAAAAATTTTTATATGAAATAAAACCAACAAGATTTTAGATACTTGTATGTCATAGTGCTTGATAGAAAACATTTTTATAAGACCATAAATAGAGAAATATAAATGGATCCAATACACATATTTATAGCTATTTCTGCTATACTGAAAATCCAAATAATTACTCTAGAAGTCAAGACACGTTCATCTTGCCACATCTGGGGGTCTTTCAGGAAAAAAAAAAATTAAAGTAGCTGCCAGCAAAGATGAAAAAATATATAACAAAAAAACAAAAGATGCCCACGGATTTTACTGACAGACTGTTTCCATTTAAGAGGAGTGAGATAACATGAGTTATTCAGGACCCACTAGCTTTCGGCATAAAGACTCTCCCTGGAGAAAAGGCATCATATCCAGTCCGGGGTGGGAAAGGGAAGGGTAACAATTTGTGGGAGGCTTTGAAGACAGAAGGCACTACGGAGAGGCAGCCCGTTGAGTTTTGTTGAAGAAAGGTATGGTCTCAGCACAAAATGCTTTCCCAGCCATTCTACTGATAAGTCATTAATCCTCTGGATGCCTCCCCCAAATGGGGAGTATAAGAGCTATTGAAAATCCAATCCTGAATATACCAAGGAACACAAGCAATCTGTCTTCTTCCCATCTTAAAACACAGAAAACTAACATTTCTGGAGACATTCTGTAATGATCTTATAACTGAGACGGCAGCAGCTTCCAGGCCGTGAAATGGCCGTGAGCGAAGTCTCCAAGTTGAAAGGAGATTTGGGGTGTTGTTTATGATAACAACCAGGGTGAATAAATTTGTCAACACTCATTCACATATACACTTAAGATTTGTGAATTTGGCTGTATGTAATTATGCGGGATTTTTAAAAATTCTGTTGAATATTTTTGTAAAATTTTGATAAGCTGCTTTCAACAATTTTTATGAAAATACACAGGGACATTAGAGCACAAAGAGTCTCAGGGAAGAATTGAATTGGACAACTTACTCTATTAGATGGAAATCTTATTATAAAGATTTAGTAATTAAAATGACGTAGCTTTGTGCAAAGAAATACAAACAGAAATGGAATGGAATAGAGACTTCATGGGGAGACCCACACACACAGAGATATTCAGTAGATAAAAGAGTGATTCTGCAGAAGAGTAGAGAAAAGAGAGGCTTAAACATAAATTGTGGGATTTTTGTTTAATCTCATATGCGTATGGAAAATAATGAATCTTCAATCCTAGTTCACATCATAAGCAAAAA
This sequence comes from Leopardus geoffroyi, assembly GCF_018350155.1. Lineage (NCBI taxonomy): Eukaryota > Metazoa > Chordata > Mammalia > Carnivora > Felidae > Leopardus > Leopardus geoffroyi. The sequence continues at coordinate 120,995,379 of NC_059328.1, read as the reverse complement.
TACATTTCTGACGGTTTGTAGAACTATATGTGAGGGGTAGAGTGATAAAACTTTCAAAAGATAATATAAAATAATATCTGTGTAACACCATGTTTGACAAAGATTTCTCTGTTAGAAAAGAAGACTGAATGAAAATAATAGCCAAAGAATCCAAATTATGAAGCAAGAACAAACTGAAGAATGAATCGACAGATAGCGAAAGGAAGAAAATATATGAGAGCCAAAATTGAGTATTCAAAAAAAAAATCAATAGAGAAAAACAGCTCATATAAAAGTTGATTCTTTTGAAAACCAAATACAATAAACTTGTAGCAAGAATTATGAAAACAAGTCAGATAAGAGATACAGAGAAAAAGAGAAGCATCCTCCAAAGACTATTAAAAATGGAAGAAAGCTGTAAGTACAGACAGAGCAGAGATTAAAAATATAAATAAGGGGAGGGGGTCCCTGGGTGGCTTAGTTGGTTAAGCATCTGACTTCCACTCAGGTTATGACCTAACAGCTCATGAGTTTGAGCCCCGTGTCAGTTTCTGTGCTGACAGCTCAGAGCCTGGAGCCTGCTTCAGATTCTATATCTCCATCTTTCTCTCTGCCTCTCCTTGGCTGGTGCTCTGTCTCCCTCTCTCTCTCTCAAAAAAAAAACAAAACAAATATATATATGTGTATATATATATATAATATACATAATATATTAATATATATAAATATATATTTAATATATAATAATATATACATAATATATACTGTATATATATATATATATATATATATATAAGCGAGGGGCTTCTGAGTGGCTCAGTCAGTTGAGTGACTGGCTTTTAATTTTGGCTCAGGTCATGATCTCACAGTTTGTTTGATTAACACCCATGTCTAGGATTCTCTCTCTCTCTCTCTTTCTCTCTCTTTCTCTCTGCAACCCCCAACTCATGCTCTCTTGCTCTCTCAAAATTAAATAAATAAATAAATCTAAATTATTTAGAGTTTAATATAAGCAAAAATTTGCCCACAAACACAAAGGTATAGATAAAATGAACTAATTTTTAGAAAACTATGAATCACTAACTGTGACCCAGAAGAAATAGGCCCAGAGAATTTTCTCTGTAAGTTCTACCATGTATACAAAATCTCATGAATTCTGCCTTATAGTCAAGGAGGAGATAATTCAATAAGTGGATAAATTTCATTGTAAAAACAGTAAGTGATGAAAAAATCCTCAGATAATTGTGTGAGTCTAAGTTACCCTCAGTAACAAAATCAAGCAAAGATGTTAATGAGAAAGGAGTATTCTTGGTCAAGCTCACTCCTGAATATAGACACAAACACTCCAAGCAAAGCATGTAACATTGTGTGTCAACTGTACTTTAATAAACAAACAAACAAACCAACCAACAAACAAAGCCAATAAAAAGGAGAGGTGCATTTAAAAAACTTTAAATACAATATATCCAAGTGGATTTATTCCTTAGATATGAAATTGCTTACCATAGTTGAAAGTGCATTAGAGCAATTTTTCAAATTAACCTGTTGAAAAAGGAAACCACATGATCATCTAAATAAATGCAAAAAGCAAACCAGGAATAGAAGGTAACTTTCTCAAATTTCTATGACATCCTTCATCTCCTCTTAGTTCAGCACATAAGGCCACTCCTTCACACCTGGATGGGATCATGTGACAGAATTCTGGACATGAGATCGGAAGAGGAAGAGATGTGCATGATTTTCGTGCTTGGACCATAAACTCTCTCTTATGGTTTGTGCACTTTCTCTGTCGCCTACTAAGCTGACTGGACTCTGAGGGCTAAGACCCACAAGATGGAAGTTACTGAATGACTACCTGTAGCAAAGTGCCCACCGCCACAAGTCACAAACAGAACTGGCTGTGACCAGAGCAACAAATATCCTCCTGTGCTTACACTCATTGATTTTTGAAGTTGTTTGTTTGAGCAGCCAAGGTTATCCTGACTGATACACTTGATGAAAAATAAAGAACATCCTACTGTATGCGAATGTTAGAGGTCATGGTCAGCACAATAAAACAAGAAAAAGAAACAGGGAGGTATAGAAATTAGAAAGGAACAGTAGATTTTTCGTCACAAAATATAAGATTCTCTACATGGTATATTCAGTCAACTTCATCAACAAATAACAAAAATAAATAAGAATAGTTTAGGAGGTTTGCCAGATATAAGATCAATACAGAAAAGTTTACCGCCTTCATTGCACCTGTATACACCAACAATAAATTCCTCAATACTGAATTTAAAAAAAAGATTCCATATATTGTTGGAACAAAATATATGGAACCTAAAAGTAAATGTGAAAAATGATAGCACGTATCAAAAAAACCTAATTAAAGGTATCTTAAACCTCTAAGTAAATAAAAAAGATATACACTGTTCTCAGTTGTGGAAATGCAGTATTGAAAAATGTTGATTTTACCCCAATTATCTGCAGACTCAAAGAAACCCTCAATAAAATTTCAACCTGATTTTAATGGAACTTGAAAAGTCAAAGTCTAAAATTTATATAGAATACAAAGGGGTCTTAAATAGCTGGTACATCCCTGGAAAAAAATAACCATGCCTCGGGGAATTGCCTTGAAGAATATCACTTCACTTTAAAACTGTAGTAACAGAAGGGTACCTGGGTGGCTCAGTCAGTTAAGCCTCTGACTCTTGGTTTTGATTCAGGTCATGATCTCATGGTTCCTTAGTTTGAGCCCTGTATAGGGCTCCACACTGAGAGTATGGGAGTATGGAACTCCCCCCACACACACACACACCTCTGGCCCTCCCTGGGTCTCTTTCTCTCTCTCTCTCTTTCCCTCTCTCTCAAAATACATAAATAAACTTTAAAAAATAAAATAAAACTGTAGTAATGGATAAAGTGTGGTAGTGGCATATAAATAGACTAGAAGATCAATGAAACTGAAACTAGCCTAGAAACAGAAAATCATGTATATGTAAATACAGCCAAAATTGCAGATCATTGGGTGTAGCATACACTTTATATCACACATCACACCACACACACACACACACACACACACACACACTCCAAATGTAATAAAGACTTAAAAGTGAAAAGAAAAACATGAAATGTAAAAACTTTTGGGAGGAAATCTAAGTTTTGGAGTTTATGCTTAAATAAAACACAAATTTGATATCTTCAACCTTATGAAATATGACAAATTCTGTTTATCAAAGATGCATAAATAAATGCCACAACTATAAGAAAATATTTGGAAAATGCAAATCTGACAAATGATGAGTCTCTAGGACTTTTTAAAAATTCTATAAATTAAAAAACAGTCAACCTACATAAACGTGGACACAAGATGTGAACAAAGATTTTCAGAGAAGAGAAAACATGAATAAAGATATAAATGTACTTATCTACTTTATTATTCACCAGGAAAATGCTGACTAAAAAAAACAATGATTTAACACTTTTCCATTTTGACAAAAAATAAATAAGAAGTCTGCCAAAAGACACAAAGAAAAGGAACTCACATCCAATTCTGGAAGAAACTAAGAATTTGTAACAAATGATTTCAAAAACAATTTAATATTACCTAATACAGCTAAACATGCACATGCCCTGTAGCACAGCAAGGCACAGTAAGAGCACTGATTATAATGAAACGCACGCACAAATGGAAAACACCTACTGTTCTCTAAAGGTGGCTGGACAAGTAAGTTGGGGCTGTTCCTACAACAGGATATCCTACAGCTGTGAAAATGAATAACCTTTAGCTATGTCTACAGAGCCAACTCTCAACAGTATTGTGTTATGCAAAAATTGCAATGCGCACAGTGATGTTCTGTTTGTGCACATTTCAAAAAAAAGGGCAGAGCTACAAAATAAATGTAAGTACACATGTGGTAAAAATATAATGAAATGAAGACAATTATTAAAAGAAAAGTAAGGTTAGTTGTTGGTTACCTTGGTTACCTCTGGGTGGGATGGAAGGGAATTTGTGATTGGGGATATGATTGGGATGTGATTGGGGAATTTACCTACATTGGTAGATTTAAGTGGATGCCTCAAAGATGCTGGTAATGTTCTAAAGCAGAATAGGATTCATATTATTAACATTCTTTAAAATTATGCCTATTCTCTGGATATGTTTTTTGTATTATGTATTTTATTACTAAAAATGTTAATGCAGGGAAGGGGAGTCAAGATGGCGGAGAAATAGGGATACCAGAATTTCCCTCTTCCCTCAAACACAGTAGCATTGAGGCCAGAACACTTGGAATTCCAGGAATCCAGGCTACAGATTGGGGGCATGTGGAGACAGCTTGGCAGGACAGAGGTGCGTGTTTGTGAACTTGGAGAGATAAAACAGGCAACCCCTTGAGTAGAGAAACAAAAGGAAGCAAAAGAGAGGCTGTGGAAGTGTGGGATTGTATTTGGATAAGAGAAAAACCTCTATGGACCATGGTCCGGAAAACCAAGACTATGAAGAAAGCCAGTTTATACTTTGCAAACAGTCTTAGGGGGTTGGATCAGAGATTTCAGGGTTTGGGGACAATCTACCAACTGGAGCCAGAGCCCCTACAGGTGTGTGTGCCTGGGGGGAAAGGGAAGTCAACCCCATGTTTTGTAGTATCCTGAGGGCGCCCTGGGAGAAAGCTGTTCCCTCCCTCAAGTACTGTGGGAAGAGGGCTTATTTACCCCCAAAGGACAAAAGAACCTATAGGTGCCAGCCAGAGGCCCTTTGTCTATTGGGTGGGGTGGCGCTATTCCAGAACTGGGTCCAGCTGATTGGGATCCTTTAAGACATTGGGTTTTGAATCCCAGTCAACAGCTGGGGAGGTGCAGGAGACAGTGGATCAGGACACAGTGGCCCACCTGTGCTGCTCTGTCAGGGCAACCTGAACAGTGAGGTTTTAGACACCTGGTCTGAGGAAACGAGATTAAGGTGTCGCCATTTTCCTCCCCATGACCAACATGGTGGGGCTTCAGGGAACAGGACAGCAGCACCCAGTGGAGGTGGACCCACTTACACCAAGCCCCACCCTTGCAAGCCTAGTAACTGCTTATCTACCAGAGTGAGATTGACACTCACCTAACCAGTGGGCACCTCCTCCAGACCAGCACAACCACCGTTTCCAAGACACCAACAGACAATTGTCCTGCAGTTTTGTATATTAGTCTGTTTTTTTTCTTTTTTTCTTTTTAAATTAATATTATTATTATTTTCTTTTTTTCTTTTCTTTCCTTCTATTCTCTTTTCCCTGCTTTATCTTTCTACTCTCCTCCTTTATTCTACTCTCCTTGTTTATTCCTCCCCTCAAATCAGCCTTAAAGTTTCAGATTTGATCTTTGGGCAATTCTTATTATATATATATTTTTTTTTCTTTTTCTTTTTTTCTCTTGTCTTGTTGTTTGTTTAATCAGGCAGTTTTACTCTTCTTTTTATACCTTTTCTGCATCCCCTTCTTTTTTTTTCCTCTCTCTCTTTCTAGATTAAGTCGTATAGTTTCTTTGATTCTTTGCCTGGTCTCTTTTTCTGCCCCTATCATTTCTCTCTTTGTTTGGGATAAGGTTTTTCCCCCACTCCTTCTCCTCTTTTCCAGGGTGATTTCAAGGAACAAATCAAAACATCCCTGGTGGATGGTCCAATCCACCACCACGAGTAGTGAGACGAAAATGCCAAGACACGGCAACAGAGTGCATGTAACGCACTCCAAAAACTTCCTGAAGTGCCAGGCCCTGAACTGAGTATGACCAATTTTTAATATAGTAGCACCTGCAGGTGCAGGACACACACCAAGCTATTAAAACATGTAAAGGACAGGGGCGCCTGGGTGGCGCAGTCGGTTGAGCGTTCGACTTCAGCCAGGTCATGATCTCGTGGTCCGTGAGTTCGAGCCCCGCGTCAGGCTCTGGGCTGATGGCTCAGAGCCTGGAGCCTGTTTCCGATTCTGTGCCTCCCTCTCTCTCTGCCCCTCCCCCGTTCATGCTTTGTCTCTCTCTGTCCCCCCAAAAAATAAATAAACGTTGAAAAAAAATTAAAAAAAAAATGTAAAGGACAGAAAACTCTCCAAAATGATGAAACAGAAGATTTCTCCTTAAAAGAAATTCCAGGAAAAATGACAGCCAGAGGATAGTTCAAAACAGATGAAAACATTGTATCTGATCAAGACTTTAGAGTAATAGTCACAAGACTAATAGCTTGGCTTGAAAAAAGCATAGAAGATAGCAAAGAATCTATTGCTGCAGAGATCAGGGACCTAAGAAAGAGTCACTATGAATTAAGAAACACTGTAAATGAGATGCGAAATAAACTAGATGCAGTGACAGCAAGGATGAAAGAAGCAGAGGAGAGAATAGGTGAAATAGAAGATAAAATTATGGAAAATGAGCTAAGAAAAGGAGAGAAAGGAAATTACTAGACCACAACGAGAGAATTAGAGACTAAGTGATTCAATGAAACAAAATAATATCCATATCATAGGAGTTCTAGAAGAAGGAGAGAGAGAGAAAGGAGCAGAAGGTTTACTTGAACAAATTATAGCTGAGAACTTTCCTAATCTGGGGAAGGAAAGAGGCATCCAAGTCCAGGAGGCACAGAGAACTCCCTTCAAAAACAACAAAAACAGGTTGACACCCAACATATCACAGTGAAACTGGCAAAATACAAAAAGATAAAGAGAGAATTCTGAAAGCAGCTAAAGACAAACAGTCCTTAAACTATAGGGTAGACACATAAGGTTAGTAGCAGACCTGTCCACTGAAACTTGGCAGGCCAGGAGGAAGTGGTAGGAAATATTCAATACACTGAATAGGAAAAATATGCAGCCAAGAATTCTTTATCCAGCAAGGCTGTCATTTAGAATAGGAGGAGAGATAAAGGCTTTCCCAGACAAACAAAAACTAAAGGACTTCATGACCACTAAACCAGCCCTACAGGAAATCCTAAGGGGGACTCTGTGAGTGGGAAGCAACAAAGACTACAAAAGACCAGAGACATCACCATAAGCATGAAACCTACAGATAACATAATGACACTAAACCCATATCTTTCAATAATTACTCTGAATGTAAATGGACTAAATGCCCCAATCAAAAGACACAGGGTATCAGAATGGATAAAAAACCAAGATCCATCTATAGACTGCCTACAAGAGACTCATTTTAGAACTGAGGACACGTGCAGATTGAAAGTGAAGGTATGGTTCTCCATCTATAATGCTATGGGAAGTCAAAAGAAAGTCAAAGTAGCCATACTTATATCAGACAAATTAGATTTTAAAATGAAGACTGTAACAAGAGATGAAGAAGGTCATTATATCATAATTCAGGCATCCATCCATCAAGAAAAGCTAGCAATTGTAAATGTTTATGCCCCCCAATGTGAAACAACCAAATATATAAATCAATTAATCACAAACATAAATAAATGTAGAAATAACAAAACAGTGATTGTAGGAGACTTTAATACCCCACTTACAACAATGCACACATCATCTATGCAGGAAATCAGTAAGAAAACAATGGCTCTGAATGATACATTGGACCAGTTGGACTTAACAGATATATTCATTTCTTTTCATCCAAAAGCAGCAGAATACACATTCTTCTCAAGTGCACATGGAATGTCCTCCAAAACAGATCACATACTGGATCATAAAACGGCTCTCAACAAATATAAAAGGATTGAGATCATACCATGCATATTTTCAGATCACAATGCTATGAAACATGAAATAAAATGCATGGAGTTTAAAGAACATCCTACTAAAGGATGAATGGGTCAGGGGCGCCTGTGTGGCTCAGTCAGTTGTGCATCCGACTTCAGCTAAGGTCACGATTTTGCAGTTTGTGAGTTTGAGCCCCGTGTCGGGCTCTGTGCTCATAGCTGGGAGCCTGGAGCCTGCTTTAGATTCTGTGTCTCCCTCTCTCTGCCCCTCCCCAGATTGTGTTCTATCTCTCTCTGTCTCTCAAAAATGAATAAATGTAAAAAAAAATTTTTTTAGAAAGAAGAATGAATGGGTCAACTAGGAAATTAAAGAAGAACCTAAAAAATATATGGAAGCAAGTGAAAATGAAAACATGAGAGTCCAAACGCTTTGGGATCCAGCAAAGGAGCAAAGGCAATCCTAAAAGGAAAATACATTACAATCCAAGCCTATCTCAAGAAGCAGGAAAAATCCCAAATACAGAATCTAACCACACAGGTAAAGGAATGAGAAACAGAGCAGCAAAGAAACCCTAAAGCCAGCAGAAGAAGAGAAATAATAAAGATTGCAGCAGAAATAAACAATATAGAATCCCAAAAAGAAAAACAAAACAAAACAAAACAAAACAAACAAAACAAACAAACAAACAAACAAACAAAAACCCAGTAGAACAGATTAAGGAATCTAAGAGCTGATTTTTTGAAAGAATAAACAAAATTGGTAAACCCCTCGCCAGACTTCTCAAAAAGAAAAGAGAGAGGACCCAAATACATAAAATCATGAATGAAGGGGAGAAATCACAGACACCACCACAGAAATACAAATAATTATTACAGAATACTATGAAAATTATGTTCTCCAACAAAATGGACAAGCTGGAAGAAATGAACAAATACCTAGATATCCACACACTACTAAAACTTAAAAGGGAAGAAATAAAAAAACTTGAACAGGCCCATAACCAGCAAAGAAATTGAATCGGTTATCAAAAATCTCCCAACAAATAGTCCTGGGCCAGATGGCTTCCCAGGGAACTTCTATCAGACATTTAAAGCAGAATTAATGCCTATTCTTTTCAAGCTGTTCCAAAAAATAGAAATCCAAGGAAAGCTTCCAGACTCATTTTATGAATCCAGCATTACCTTGATTCCCAACCCAGACAAAGACTCCACTAAAAAGGAGAACTACAGGCCAATATGTCTGATGAACATAGATGTGAAAATTGTCAACAAGATACTAGCAAGTTGAATTCAACAGTATATTAAAAAAATTATTCACCATGTTCAAGCAGGATTTATTCCTGCAATGTAGGGATGGTTCAATATTTGCAAATCAATCAATGTGATACATCACATTAATAGAAGAAGGGATAAAAATGATCCTGTCAATAGATACAGAAAAAGCATTTGACAAAATACAGCATCTTTTATTTTTTTTTAACGTTTATTTATTTTCTTGACACAGAGACAGAGCATGAATGGGGGAGGGTCAGAGAGACAGGGAGACACAGAATCTGAAACAGGCTCCAGGCTCTGAGCGGTCAGCACAGAGCCTGATGCAGGGCTTGAACTCATGGACCGCGAGATCATGACCTGAACTGAAGTCGGACGCTTAACCAACTGAGCCACACAGGCGCCCCTACAGCATCTTTTTTTTTAATAAAAACCAACATACCTTAAGATCATAAAAGCCATATATGTAAGGCCCACAGCTAATATAGTCCTCAATAGGGAAAAACTGAGAGGTTTCCCCCTGAGATCAGGAACACAACAGGGATGTCCACTCTCACCACTGTTGTTTAACATAGTGTTGGAAGTCTTATACTCAGCAATCAGACAACAAAAGGAAATAAATGCATCCAAATTGGCAAAGAATAATTCAAATATTCCCTTTTCACAAATGACATGATACTCTACATGGAAAACCTGAAAGACTCCACCAAAAAGCTACTAAAACTGATCCATGAATTTAGCAAAGTTTCAGGGTACAAAATCAATGTACAGAAATCAGTTGTATTTCTGTATACCAATAATGAAGCAACAGAAAGAGATATCAAGGAATCAATCCCATTTACAATTGCACCAAGAACAATAGAATAGTTAGGAACTAACCTAACCAAAGAGGTAAAATATCTGTACACTGAAAACTATAGAAAGCTTAAGAAAAAAAATGAAGACACTAAGAAATGGAAAAACATTCCATCTCATGGATAGGAAGAACAAATATTGTTAAAATGTTGATACTACCCTCAGCAATCTACACATTCAACGCAATCCCAATCAAAATAGCACTAGCATTCTTCTCAGAGCTAGAACAAACAATCCTAAAGTTTGTATGGAACCACAAAAGAATGAAATCCTGCCATTTGCAACAACATGGATAGAACTGGAGGGTATTATGCTAAGTGAAATAAGTCTGTCAGTCATATGTTTTGACTCATATGTGTAACTTGAGAAACTTAACAGAAGACCATGGGGGAAGGTAAAGAAAAAAAATACAGAGAAGGAGGCAAATCATAAGAGACTCTTAAATACAGAGAACAAACTGAGGGTTGATGGGGATGGGAAAAATGGGTGATGAGCATTGAAGAGGGCCCTTGCTTGGATGAGTACTGGGTGCTGTATGTAAGTGATGAATCACAGGAATCTACTCCCAAAGCCAATAGCACACTGTATACACTGTATGTTAGTTAACTTGACAATAAATTTGTAGGTAAATAGATAGATGATAGATAGATAGATAGATAGATAGATAGATAGATATAATTTCTATAAATTTCTGTACATTGATTAAATATATATATATATATATATATGCAAATAAAGGCTCAAAGTGTATGGAATAAAACTATTTTTCCATTGCTATCCCCAGGATTTCTTTCTTTATGTAAATGGAAACTCCAATTTTATCTATAAGTGGTAATTAATTACACAAACTAAAACAAATTTAAAGGATTTTTAGACTGGATTTTATTTTACTTTAACTTCTATGTACTTGAGTGTATAACTGGAAATGGCAAACAGTAGTCACAAACATATGCTTTAGACTCACGTTGACATTCAATAAAGCATATTTCTTGATTTCTACCAAACAAACCTTTTCAAGCTTCTATTTTTGACAGGTACTATGCAGAATATTGCTGGGTTTCTACATCATTTTCATGTACCCTGTAATCATTGTGTGTCTAAATTTTTCCAGCCTGCTTAAAATATTCTTACAACCCTCACCTTTCAGAGACACATTAAATAAGGCCAGTCTCTGAATGTGGCCCAGGAGGGAAGAATTACCCATAATTTTTGGCAATTGTGTGATTCTTTTCAGATTGTACAGATTTGAAATGTTACAGAAACCACCCCAGGACTGAGTGCTGGGGTGGGGGGGGGGGAATATTCCACAGCTTATTGATTTGCTTAATTTCTCTTTTGTCTGGAAGCCCCAGCTCATCCCTTGCTGTTTTCATTCTCCAGAAACACTGTTATGCCCTGTGCCTCTGTGTCCACTCTTCCTTTTCTTGAAATTCCCTCCCTTGGTGTTTTATTTATCCTTTTAAATGTGATTGGGTATCACCTCTAAAAAGCCTTCCTTAGTAACTCTAAATACAGGTCAGTGGTCTTCAAAATGGACCTTGTACCAGCAGGACTATTAACAGGGAATCTGTTAGAAAAGCAAACTCTTGGGTCCAACCCCAGACCTACTAAATCAGGCATTCTGTTTAGCAGTGTGTTAGTGCTCTGAGTGATTCTGACATGCACCAACATTTGAGAATCCCTGGGTTAGATAGACTGCCTCTTTGTTGTGTTTTTATGTGGGCTTCTACTCAGCTGTGTCACTATACATTCAACTTAGATTGAAACTCCACATTTGCTTGTCTGTCTTTCTACGTGAGATTCAGAGGTACATATTATGGCTTATTTACCTCAGTATCCACAGCAGTTCCCAGAAGATACTCAGGAAATGTTTGTTAAACTGTAAGAATTAAAGAGCGCCTGGGTGGCTCAGTCGGACAAAGCATCTGACTCCTGATTTCAGCTCAGGTCATGATCTCACAGTCGTGGGATTGAGCCCCACATGGGGTTCTGCACTGAACATGGAGCCTGCTTAGGATTCTTTCTCCCTCTCCCTCTGCCCCTCTTCCCCACTAGCACTCTCTCTCAAAAGTAAATCAACATTTTAAACAAAGAGAAACCTTTTTTAAAAACCTGTAAGAATTAAAAGGTTTAACAGTGGTAGTCAGAGACACAAAGATAAAACAAACTTTCAAAACACTGAGACTAATACCCATCCTTCTACCAGAACTCCATCAAAGAACCTGCCTCTGAGAGGTGATGAGTCATCTTAGGAAAACTTCATCATTTGAAAAGAAATAAGTCAATGTGTGAATGTTGGTTCTAAAGCAAGGCATGCCTCTGTGTCCAGTTATAAATACAGCAGGAGTGATAATTCTGGACTCAAAGGAATCCATCCTAGCCAAAGGCCTTGATGGTGCTCACGGGTGTGGCAATGAGCCTAATCTTTTCCTTCTGTCACTTTTGAGGCCATAAGCATCTGTAAATCAAAAATGTATAGCAAGGAAACCTCGCGCTGAGAGCTGGAAGAGGGGAAGAGTGGGGTGTTATATAGATCTGGAGGCTGTATTGGCGTCATGACAGATAATGATTGAAACTAGCTGGATGGCCTGAAATTAGCTGGACGTAGATGTGCAAATTATGAAAAGGCAATGTGTCAAGGTCTGGACAGGCCAGTACAAATCAGAAACATTCTAGAATCCCAGGATATCTGGAAAATTTAACAGTAGGTAAGAAGATCCTAGTTTCTAGGCCATCCATAAGTATTTTATAAACCTCTTTTGGAAGCAGAAAATCTGCCCATATTTAAGAGTTTCGTGGGTAGGAACTGAGAACACTGGATGGAAGTTGTGGTTGGGGGCAGCAGAGAATCTCAGGCAGAGGGAGAAGAAGGTGGTTATAGAAAGAAAGAAAGAAAGAAAGAAAGAAAGAAAGAAAGAAAGAAAGAAAGTTAAAGACCAATTGATACCAATACCTCTGAACGTTAATCCTACCCCAGGAGGCAAATGTAGCCTGTAAGCAGTACTGAAATCTTAGCTCCTCAACAAGGGCATTGAGATTGACAAACCTAAAAGCAGACAGTGATTGCTATCTATTACAGCATAAGCTTAGTAGAAACAAGTATGGTTTTGCAGACCTAATATTGGAATGTATGTACTCCTTACTTTCTTTTTCCAACACATACTTAATGAAAAGCAGCTATGTAGTAGGTGTCACTGTGGCACTGAGGTCCAAATAACCAGGTTGGATGGAGCCACGGCCCCCAGAGAGCTCTCAGACAAGCAGACAGAAAGATGGGGGCCAGGCTTATGCTCATCAGACTCATTCATTCACTCCTCACTTCAAAACAGGCAAAGGCCCCCAGGTCTCCCGCCTCAACCCATGTTTTCTCAAATTCATGAGCTTGTAGAGACTCTGGGATTCATGCTCTTTTACACAAAGCATTTCATATTGTTATTTTTTAAATTCACTAAAAGCATAATTTTATACTAATTTAAACAGCACCTCATGTTAGCAATTAGTGTTTGCTCCTTACTTATTCATTCCACAAGAGTGTAGAGAGAACTTATTATGTATCAGGCCCTGTGCCAGACACCAGAAATACAATGGCAGACGAGACAGGTGCAGCCTCTGCTCTGTCTCATGAATCCCCATCCCACAGAGACAAATGGCAGGTCGTGAAAAAGCTGAGAATATAGAGGAAAGAGGAAGAACACCTGATCTATGTAAGAAAAGAATGAGCGAGTCAGAAAAACTTCAGCAAAGAGATGATGTATGAGCTGAGTGATGATGAACGAGTCCCTGCTTACTGGAGACACCAGGGGCAGTGAGGAACATGGGTAAGTATTCTTGAGCTGAGAAAAAAGAGGCTTATCAGAGAAAAAAAAACAAAAAAAAAACACCTCCAGACAGACTGGCTGTGGCCTGAAGGACCCTGGTTGCTAGACAGCGACAGATGGACCAAAACCATAAGAGACCAAATGAAAAGTCCCTTGTACTCCATGCCAGGAGTTTGACATTGACTCTGTAAGCCAACAGGAGCCATTGAAAGGTCGAACAGAGAAATGATTCGGTTGGTTTGGATTTTGGATACATCCCTCAAGCATCGAAGGTCTTGTATGATAAAATTTTGAAGGCAGGCATTAGTTACAGACCTGAAGGTGATTTGGGGCTAAGAAGGAGGTTATGGGAGCTTTCCTTAGGTTCCTGATGCCTCAACATAATACTAATTTCTCCCCTCTCTGGCCTCAGGTAAGGGTAGCCATTCAGGTGTGGGCACACACAGCGAGACCTGACTCGCTCCCTGACAACACCCTGATAGACTGAGGCTGGACCACAGACCAGCAGAGAGATAAGCAGAGGGCAGACAGACTGTGAGAAGTGCTGCTTTGCAGGATGGAAAGGGAAATGTGTCTGCAAGACATCATATATCTCTCTGTATCCCGATACAGGATCTCTTCATCTCTCTGTCTGCTTATAACTTACCCATTTTTTTTCTAGTTTTATTGAGGTATAATTGACATCTAGCTCTGTGTAAGTTTAAGGTGTACTGCATGACTTTACGTACATATCCTATAAAATGATCACCACAGTAAGTTTGCTTAATATGCAACTCCTTATACAGTTACAAAAGGAAAAAAAGAAGAAATATTTTTTCTTTGCAATGAGAACTTGGAAGCTCTGCTCTCTTAGCAACTTTCAGACAATATACCACATAGCAGTATTAACGATAGTCATCATGTTATACATTACATCCCCAGTACTTGTCTTATAACTGGAATCTGTACCTCTTGATCAACTGCATCCAATTCCACCACCTCTATCTTCTGTCTTTGGTAACCACAAATCTTATCTCTTTCACTATGAATTTGTTTTTTTTTTTTCTTTCTTTAGATTACACATGTAAGTGAGATCATATGGTATTTGTCTTTGTCTGAGTTGTTGCACTTAGCATAATAACTACAAGGTCCATCCATGTTTATATACGCATACACACACACACATACACATATTACACATATATATTACATATACATATATTACATATGTATAGATTATATATATATATATATATAGAGAGAGAGAGAGAGAGAGAGAGAGAATAATGCATGTTGATAACACACCTTATTTGTCTCTGATTTCCTCCACCTGACAAACAAATACAGAGCCCATCAGGTTCCCTGTTTTCAGTGCTGGTGAGTAGCCAATCCATCGTCTAATTTATATATCAGGAAGGTACAAAGTTCTGACAAAACTCATGCACGAACAACCTTTCAAAACCAGCTTTATAACTCCCAAAAGGCATAGTATATATATATATACACATATATATACATACATATATACACATATATATATGTGTATATACATATATATATACACATATATATATGTGTATATATATATAAATTTTATATATAGATATTTTATTTTATAGATTTTAGATTTTATAGATTTATATATTTATAGATCTATAAATATCTATAAACATCTATCTAGATAGATATAACTAGATATAGATATATATCTAGATAGATATATCTATCTAGATATATATATATATCTAGATATTATAGATAAATAGATATATATATAGAGAGATATATAATATATAGATATTATAGATATAGATATAGATATAATATATTATTATATTATATAGATATTATATAGATATATATAGATATATATATAATCTATATATATATATAGATCTATATATATATAGATTATATTATATATATATAGATTATATATATATAATATATTATATATATAGATTATATATATAGATTATATATATAGATTATATATATAGATTATATATATAGATTATATATATAATATATATAGATTATATATATATAGATTATATTATATAGATATTATATAGATATTATAGATATAGATATTATATTATATAGATATTATAGATATAGATATAGATATATAGATAATATATAGATATATATATATATAATATATAGATATTATAGATAATAGATATATATAGAGAGATATATATATATAGATAAATATATTATAGATAAATATCTATAAACATCTATCTATCCAGATATATCTGGATAGATAGATAGATTTATATATATATATATATATATATATCTGGATAGATAGATTTATATATATATCTAGATAGACAGATATATTTATAGATATATAAATATCTATAAGTATATATAAATATCTGTATTTATAGATCTATAAAATCTATAAATCTGTAGATTTATAGATTATATAGATTTTATAGATTTATAGATTTTATATATAGATGTTTTATTTTATATTTTATTTTATTTTATTTTATTTTATTTTATTTTATTTTATATATAGATATTTTATAGGCTCACAATGGTGCTTAAATTAGGGCAACCTCGGTCTCAACAGAAAAAAAAGATACAAACATGACATTAATATTCCTGACTTAACACCTTACTACTGAAGAAAGCCCTGGTTTTCTTTCCTGTAAATTGATGTCCCAGCTATGTAGGTATTATTTAGGATGGTGAAGAGGTGAGTAGAGCCTTCCTGGAATCTCCCATGCTTAACACAGCAACAGGTGCTGACTCACTGGCTTAGATTACCCTTAAGTGCATTTGGAATTGCATGTATCACTTTGAATTTGTTTTTCACCAGAAATAAACACACAAAAACAGTTTTTTCTGTTTAATCCTAGTCCTCTTCTGTTCAGTGAGACTAAGAAAACACAATGTCTCCACTACTCACATTTGCCACCATACATCCATATTCAGGGCCCTGAACCACCAATTATCAGCATGCTGGGAAAAGAGGAAAGCAATGTTTTGGAGAAATTATTTCATAGGTTTATTTATACAAAAAGACCAAGAAAAATTTCATTGTAAGTTTAGAATAACTTAGTGATATGCAAAGTCATTTCCCAATGAATAGTGGTATGATTAAGTCAGGAATTAGAAGTTATTTACAGCAATTTCCCAGAAAGAATAAGTAATCCTTTAGACAAAAAAGATTCTATGGTCTTACATGTACAAAAGCACTTACATTTCTTGATTCTATAGACCAGTAAGAATGAAGCAGATGAAATATTTCCATCCACAACCAAAGCAGTGGTATCGAAAAATAATTTACTGGTTCTGGTATAGTCAAGCAAGACTAAATAATATATGGTTGTAATAATATATTATCTAGCATTATAATGTTTCAAGAGGAATTATGTAATTACAGAGCCTATGATTTCTAATATATGGTAACATTCTTAAGGTACAACTGTTCTATCAGTATATTAATGGTGAATCTAAAAATCAAAGAATGTGAAATAATTGATTTAGAATACCCACATAACCCTTTCAAACTTCTAAAATATAAGTGCATCTGTGCCTTTTGTGAAATAGGTAGTTTTATTAAATATCTCTCCTCTGAAGATAGACCTGGACCCAATAAAACCAACTTCAAAGATGAAACTTGTTGGCAATTTGGGTGGAGAGGATGTTTCCTATTTCACAAATCACGATTTTGCCAAATGTCCATAAGTTTCTATTTCTTCTCCTCAAGGTTCCTAGCTGAGATGAATTGTTTTGTTCTGTCTTGTTTCTGAAATCATAGAGCAGCGCTCTTGGAAAGGATATTCAATGTGAGGTCAGATAACCTAAACCTCGTAGTCCTTGTATGACTTTTTACAACTTTAAAATGGCCTCAATTTCTAATTGATAAAAATACTTGCCTCCCAGAAGTTTTACACGGTTTAAATAAAAGATTAGGTGAGGAAATGCTTAGTAATGTGAAAGACTGCACACATTAGTATCATCATAATCGGCAATAGACACTGAAACGTTGATCATAATATATTAATAGTTCATTAGAGTGGAAAAGATCAGGGGATAGAGGAAGATGATATTTTCCATAAAATACTGAAAGGTCAGTGAACTACCTGAGAAACAGGCATGGAATAACAAGTGTTCTGCAACCTCATCTTTTTTGTTCCAACAGTCAAAAATAACTTATTTGTCAGATTTTACACTTTTGCAGAAATTGAAGACTATTCATTTAGCACTGGGGTCCATAGAGCCCCCAAAACAAAATCTAATGATACTGTTAGGTAGAATAAATGCATGTAGCTAATCTCAGTCATCCAAGGAGATAGACGGTTGGAGACCGGGATAGCCAGAGAAGAGAGAGGGACCTCTAAATCAGAACCTAGAATCTCTGTCTGTACAGATACACATAAGTTGTTATTTGCTGAAGCTTTACTTTAGTGAGCACTGTTTAGACCTAATACCTAAAAAATGATAAAGAAAAGACATACAGAAAATATAGTAATCTTTTTTTGTTTTAGTTGCTGTTTTTGCCTCCTGAGGCTGATTTTTGTAAACCACATTTCCCCCACTTTTAGCCCACAAACACAGATGAGACTGAGTCAGCTCTCACCTCCTGGAGGAGAGCACGCTGCACAGGCTGAAGCCAATCAGAGTATTTTTCCAATCCATGGTTTCCAGTTCAGTGATGAACTTGTTTCCCAAGGGATTCAATAATATGCAATGAAATTTACAGAGAAGCTTCTAGAGAAGAGTAACTTAGCTACTCATTTTTAGTATAGAGCTGCTGAGGGCTTTTGCTTCCAAAATGGGAAAATGGTCTCTGAATGAGAATAATGAATAACGAGAATAAGGAACACAGAGTTGAGTCAGCAAGACAGATGCCAGGAAGGGGAAGAGAGAAAAGTGAATTCTGCAACAGACTGTTCCTGAGACCTGTCCTTACCCTGGGAATCTTCAGGTAAGCTTCCCTTGCTTAAGCCAGTTTGCACTGGGTTTTCTTTGACTTGCAACTGAAAAGGGTTTAAATGATAGAGTAATGGAAAATTACAAAAGCCAGCGAGTCATGAATAATCAAAAATCACAGATTTAGTAAAGATCAAAAATTAATCACCTGCCATCAAAAGCCCCTCACACAGACAGGCAAAGCTGCGGTCAGAAATGAAGTTACCCATGGCAAGTTAGAGGAGAAATCACATACCAGGAATCCGAGTAGGCAGATGCCCAGAAACTAAACAAACAAGTGAATGAAAACCAGATAAATTTTATCACCAATGGACAAGACTCACCCAGAGTAGTAGTTCAATAAGTATTTTTTAATAATTTTTATTAAGGATAAAACATGTGATCAGAATATATTGTTTCATATGAATCAAAGAGGCATGAAAAATTAAATAATATAAAAATAGAAGTGCAACTTGAAAAACAACACTAAAGGCTATCATTGACCGTTTACTATGTCAGAAATTATCCCCTTTGTTTCTTATACATCTCATGTTATCTTCACTAAATTTCCATGAGATAATGCTCTCACCTGCATTTTGAATAGATAAAGCCATGCCACAAGAGTGGGCTTTGGAGAGAACACTGGTTCATAGAAACTGTTTCCACATTATTCTCATTTCTTCATTCTCTCCATCTATTAGAATTAGACACCCACACCCTTGGAGGGCTTTTCAGTGTCTCCATCACAGTGGAGATTATGGCTCTGAAGACGATTTGCTTTGGCCAGAGTGATAGCGGCCATTTTTGGATTGAGGATGTGTAAGAATCACGAGTCACTGCTCTCTCTCTCTTGCATTTCTGATGTCCACCGTGAGGAGAATATGTCCCAGGTCATGAAGGCATGAACCTGAACTCATCCAGAAGCCTGCAGTGCAGAGCTCAACCAAATCTTGCCTAAATCAACCAAACCACATGCACATCATGAGGAAAAATAAATGTTTATTGCTGCAAACCACTAAGATTTTGGAGATTATTTTTATCACAGTTTTTTTTAAAGGACACTGATTCTGAAGAACACACTTATTCACAACAGAAAGTATCTAGACAAACCGCTAATCCAAAGGCAAAGCCTGATTTGACTGGCAAATGGGATCCAGAAATTTCTTGCACCTGGCTAAGGGAAGCACTGATCCTGATTCACTGACTCTGTACGTGCACTCAAAAAAATTTAAATTCATCTCCAATCAGACATGTATTACAAATGGTTCAGGGCCTCATGGGGAGGGATTGTAGCAAGAGCCCAGACCATATTGTCCAGGCAGGTTCAATGTAAAATCCAGACCTTGCCACTTGCCAGCTGTACTAATCTTACCACACTTTTTTTGTGTTGCATCCAAAAAATATGACAAATAACATCTAACTCACTGGGTTCCTCTGAAGGTCTATTGATGTAATGTTTTATCAAAATCTGGAACAATGCCCATCCCAGAGCTAGCACCTACCTAGCAAATGGTGGCTCTGCCTGGGGTAGTTGTATCTATCAATATCATTTGTTACGATCACTCCCAAACAATCAAAGTGACCTATTTTGACAAGGGAGTCCTCTGGTGTAGTGAAGTGTACTTGAGCTGCGAAATACATTTGGTTGTTGTGTGTTTTCTTTGGGATGAAAAATGCAAAACAGAAGAGGCAGTTACTCATCTGGCAATGATAGCAAATATCCTCATTCCAGAAACTCAGGTTTCTCCTTGAAGATGTCAACCTCAAGCGGATTGTAAAGATTTCTTTTCTTTCAGTTTTATTGATTCCCTGATTTGATTTCAACAGTAAAAAGCCAACAAGAATGGCAGCTATATATTGTTGATTTTCATCAATGTCTTAGGACAATGAGATGCGTGCATCACAAAGATAAAATATCCGGAAATATCCTTGCGATAACAAATACTGCCTCATAGGCCCAGATGAGCAGGTGGCTCACCAACCGAGACACCCTGGGACAATGGAAGGAGGACCAGTGGCAGTGGGCAACTGAACTTGCTCTGTTATTCTCAAAGATGTAAATTCAAGGTGCAGCAAGAGAAGCAGCAGTAGCATAGTTCTGTGCGAGTATTCATTACCGATGGGATCTTTTTTAAACTCTTCACACTATAAATGACTTAATTCATATGACCAGCCTGTAAGATAAGTGTTATTGTTCCCTTTTTGCAACAGAGTTCTTTCCCATGATTGCACAGCCACTTGGTCCTACATATATTTTATGCCTAAGACTTTATTCTTAGACGCATTGCTGATATCTTTCCTTTTTTTCATTGATTTATTCTTTCAACAAATACTTATTAAACTTCCTCTATGTGCTAAGCAAAAATCCTTGCTCTCATGGAATTTTGAGGAGGCATGGAGACAGACAGTAAATGAATAAACAAGCATATTTGGATAATAAATGCTATGGGGGGTAAAGGAAAGTAAGAAACAGCAGGGAATGTAGCAGAGCGGGGGTGCTGTTTCCAGGAAGTGGTCACCTCAGTGAAGGCTTCATTGATAAGGTGATGATTGAGCAGCTCCTAAGGAAAATCTGCCTGCCAGCCATGTGGACATTTGGAATAAGATCATCCCAGGCAGAGAAAATAACATGCAGAAAGGATTTAAGGCAGGGCCATGTTGGACATGTTTAAGAAACAGCAGACAATCCAGAGGCGGCAACAGTGGTGAGAGAGAAGATGAGAGAAATGGTGAGAAGGCAAGTCATAGAGGGACCCACAAACCATTGCAAGGACTTTTCCTCTGAACGTTGTGGGAAGTCACAGGCAAATCTGGAGACAAACCTTGGCACCATCTGCATCACACACTTGAAGGTTCTATCTGGCCCCTGTACTGACAATAGGAGGTAAGTACAGAGTATCTAGTGGGAAGGCTAGTTCAGTAGTCCAAGTGAGAAATAGTGATAGTTCACATCCCTGCGTTTGCGGTGGAGGAGGCTGACAGTGGAGCCCACAGAATTTACTGATGGACTGGACATGAGATGTGAGAAAACAAGAGGATTCGAGGATTCTTCTAAGTTGTGCAGTATGAGTAACCAATGTGAGTAGGTTACATTTGCAACAGTATGGCTGTAGTGTTAAGGGATGAACTTAATGGGGAAGCACTTTAACAGCCCAGGGTGCAGCCCAGGGTGTAGGGGTAAAGACACAGAGGGTGGAATGAGTGACAGAAGGAGAGACAGACTGAAAGCACTGACCCCTGTTGACATTGGGTTTGAAGACAAGGTGGTGATGTTTTGTGAGGCAACCCTTACGAATTCGGAATAAGTTCTATTTATTTTTGGAATTCTGCAAATCATTACAAAAAGCAACTTTAGAGGTAAAATACATAAGATGACATTATTCCACCAAAAAGATTAATGGAATAAAGTATAAGTGAAGACTGTCATCTATCTTATGCCATTGCCAGAAGTGCACTTAAGGGGCACCTGGGTGGTTCAGTCTGTTACGTGTCTGACTCTTGACTTCTGCTCAGGTCATGATCTCACAATTTGTGAGATTGAGTTCTGTGTCAGGTACTGTGCTGAGCACGGAGTCTTCTTGGGATTATCTTTCTCCCTCTCTCTGTGCTCTCCCATTCATGCTCTCTCTCAAAATAAATAAACATTGAAGAGGAAGAAGGAGGAGGAGGAGGAGGAGGAGGGGGAGGGGGAGAAGGAGAAGAAGAGAACTTAAGCTGGTGATGGGCATGGTGTGCATTTATTTCCTGAAGACACAGTTCCACAGATATCTGCCAAGGTGAAGCCACGTGAACAGGTTAACATGTGTCTTCAGAGCTTAGAAACAATCATTTACAACAATCTGAATTACAGACCATTACTGATCACAAGCGTTTGCTCACCTCTGTAGGTATATATTTGATTTTTGTAAACATTCTTTTTTTAATTTTTTTTAAATTTTTTTTTCAACGTTTATTTATTTTTGGGACAGAGAGAGAGAGAGCATGAACGGCGGAGGGGCAGCGAGAGAGGGAGACACAGAATCAGAAACAGGCTCCAGGCTCTGAGCCATCAGCCCAGAGCCCGACACGGGACTCGAACTCCCGGACCGCGAGATCGTGACCTGGCTGAAGTCGGACGCTTAACCGACTGCGCCACCCAGGCGCCCCTGATTTTTGTAAACATTCTAAAGTGACCTAGAAACCACCTTCAGGACAAGGCCATTTGGATCAGATGGGGACTGAGAGTCAGAAAATGAGATGCCATCATATAGTGGAACTACTCTACTGCATGGTCAGAAATTACTTCCAAACATATCTGGAACAAAATATCAAGACAATCAGCCAGTCTGCAAATATTTCTTTAAAAGACAATTATATTATGGGACACCTGGGTGGCTCAGTTGGTTAAATGTCCAACTTCAGTTCAGGTCATGATCTCACAGATCGCAGGTTCGAGCCCCACGTCTGGCTCTGATGTCAACTCAGAGACTGGAGCCTAGAGTTCTGTATCTTCATCTCTCTCTGTCCCTTCCTTGCTCACACTCTGTCTCTGTCTTTGTCTCTCTCTCTCAAAAATGAATAAAACATTTTTAAAAAGTTATTTAAAAATATAGCTCTGAGTATAGCAATTGATGTGTTATATGATAAACTTTACATTGCAGTCTTATATTTAATAAGATATTGACAATAAAAGGGGGTAAAATAATTAATACAAGTTCCTCTTAATTTTATTTCTTGATATGCTTCGACGAATTTCTTGTATGGTGTTTTTTTAAATGGCTAGGAGCACAATGAGCTCTTTACTAACTGGGAAATGGCTGAGAATTCAGGTGTAATCTGAGATTCAGGAGATTACTCTTCACTTACCCTAAAAAAGATTTGCAAAAATAAAGAAGGCGAAGAAAGAGAAGACACAGTGCCAGGCGAAAGGAGATTGGCTTTTCACTCTTTACAAAAAGGATGTTTTCTTCCTCTGTCTTGTATTTCCTCTTTATTTCCCTGGGAGACAGACAGTGAGAAAAACACATTACTCAAAACAAGCCTGAGACTGAGAGAAAATAATAAAATCAAGTGATAGGTTACAAATGAGAAAAGGGTCCGGCAAATGAAATATCTAATGACAATGAAGATAAAGAGAATGCGTAGGAGCAGACAAAAAGAAAAGGTACTGGAAGGAAAGACCTATAGATTCAATCACAGACAGGGCCTGAAAATTAAATGCCCCTACCAAAAATCGGCTTGCGGGGAGATAAAAAGAAAATGGGAATTGCAGACAGGAGAGGATAAGTAATGCAGTCTATCCCTTCACAGAGTAGAACCTGGGTGTAGAGAGAAGCCATTAATATCGCTTATCCCCTCAAATGTCATCAAGGAGGGGTCAACTCAATATGGCCCTTCAGCGAGAGCACAAGGGCAGTAGTGCAGGGCTGACTATGTGTCTCATAACAAAGTCAGCATGCGAAGAGAGCTCTGGTTTGAGAAACAAGCAACCAAGAATCTAATTCCAGATCTGTCACAACTCACCAAGGTCCTATAGGAAGTCCCTGGGCCTCCCAACTTCATCATTTTAAAATGGGATAATCGAACTCCATGGTTTTGAAGGCCCTTTCCGGCTCTACTGTCTAAGGACTTATGCAATGTCTGCCCATGTCCTGTCCCATGATAGGCATCTGACCCCAAAATGGTGGACAGATAAATTAATCAACTTCAGGACTTCTTGATCAACCTTTTTGATTGCTCTTCACTTTTAGTCCTGGAGAACAGTCTGTGAAAGCTTTTCAAACAAATGTTCATTACCTTATTAACTTGTCCATCTTTCAAGTCTTATGATTTATTAAATCCCATCAGTCTGAAAATACCCATAATGAAAATGTAATGATTCTCCCCGTGGCTTCTAGAATAGGATCACAGGATGTACAGACTTGTCACTTGCTAGAGCGCTATCTGTAAAATGCCAGACTCTTCTATATCTGGAACTTCTTTATTTCAAAGACTGTTGGTGCTAGAATAGATTTAAGAGACCATAATGAGTACTTTACAAGGGAATTATCGAATATCTTTTTTTTTTTGAAGAGCCACTTTCTTCAGTACATTTAAAATATGCTGCATTTTACAGCATAAAACTGAGATTTTAAAAACTCAGTTAAAAAAGTGTTTGCATATAGCTTCTGTATTTCATCAGTGACTTAAAAAACTGACACTTTCCACACACTTATTTCACCAAAATTACTTACACTACCTGTCACATGAAGCCATTTAATTTTAAAAGATGATGATTTGTTTATGGGACTAAAACTCTAATGGATTTAAGAAAATGCAGCAGTAGATTGGAGAGGGTCTAGAAATAGATTTGTCACTAATTAGTTACATTATCATTTAATAAAATTATTCCAGTAAAAATATTATAGCAAACCCAAACATCCAGGAGATACCAATGCCTCTCTTGCCATACAGATGAACCATCATTCGACAAGTTATTGAGGTATCATATGTGTATGTATACAATGTGCTAAATGCAGAATGCTCAGAACAATTAGACTAATTGAAAGAAGCTGACTGTTTAATTTTTTTAATGTTTATTAATTTTTGAGAGAGAGACAGAGTGTGAATGGGGGAAGGGCATAGAGAGAGGGAGACACAGAATCCAAAGCAGGCTCCAGGCTCTGACCTGGAGAGCCCAACGTGGGGCTCGAACTCACGAACCATGAGATCATGAAGTCGGACCCTCAACCAACTGAGCCATCCTGGCGCCCCCAGAAGCTGAATGTTTACACTAATGACTCTAACCAGTGACTTTCAGAAAATGTCAGAATTGAGAAAATATAGTTTGTTACTTGGGAAATACACATATTACCATGCTTCATTCCAACCTCACCCTTAACCTCCAACCTCACCCATGGAAGCCAGATAAAAAGATATTTTTTCTTTAAATTTGGAGGAAAGTTTCCTACTTTTCTTAATTGTGGTTTGGTGATTACATGGGTCTTGAAGAAATTATTGACTTTTAAGATCTAATCAGAAATTCAATCCGTAGGAAATTGTTCTAACAAAATAGTCACAGATGGCTGCAAATACTAACACATAATGGTATATACCTCTTATTATTTTGCATAATTTGAAAATTTTAGGTAGCCTACATATCAATGAGTAAATATAGGTAGACGGACATAAAAATAGATTCAATTACACTCACACCATATAACATTATGTAAAGAAATTGTATCAAATTTTGATAAAGATGCACACAAATTAAAAGAAATAAGGAAACTGGAAGAATATGAACAGCATTACCCCATTGTTGTTTTTTAAACCACATATAAAATAAATACACAGCAAGATGTTAACAGATGTTATCCTATTGTGGTTATCCTCTCGCATATTATCGACTTGAACATTTCTCTTCGATAGATTCTTCTATTATTCAGTCGGTCTTTCTTTTCTCCAAGACAGATCAAGCAGCTCAAACACGCTATCTGGCTACAATACAAGTGCAGGTTTCTGTTTTAGTTTCAATATTTTTTTATAGTCCTATAGGAAAACAAAGCCAACTTCAAATCGATGGAAGAAATAGAGGTCACAGACCTCTACTTGATCGGTGCCCTTTTTCTCAAACCGTCCATTGATATTTAAAACCTCAAGTACTCTACTTTATAAAATCAAACTAACATAGGAGCATCCATTTCAGCCCCTGTGCCAACTAATTTGGAAGAGATCATAGCACAGGTCAGAAAAAGGCAGGACAGAAGAGCACTTCAGTGCATCGATACTCATAAGGATTCATATTATTTCAAGCTAATATATTCCTTGCCTTTCTTCTCACCGGCACTTCTGAACAAAGGAAATTAAAACATAAGGAACATTTAGAAAAGGGGAAAAAGCATTCCAGAGTAACATCATATAACTTTTCAGTGTGATATTATGTGGAAAGGGGAACGCTATTTGTGTTGGTGCTCATGACCCTTAAAGTAACTGGCAGAGGCTGAGTTAGATTTTTGTAAGTCATGGTTTTTTCAACTCTCCTCAGTGGATATAATACTGCCAGTTTCAAGGGATTATGGTTAACCCAAAATGAGCTAATGATTCTGCAGTTCTTAGCAAAACATAGGAAAGAACAAACACTCAGAACTGGTGGGTGATGATGTATATATTCCTGGCTCTTTTATATATATATATATATATATATATATATATATATATATATATATAGTTATTATATAGTTATAATTTTTTAATGTTTATTTATCTTTGAGAGAGAGCATGCAAGAGTGGTGGTGGGCAGGGCAGAGAGATGGGCTCAAACTCACAAACCATGAGATCATGACCTGACCTGAAGTCTGATGCTTAACCTATTGAGCCACCCAGGCGCCTCTAAATGCTTAGATTTTAAATGGTTATATATACACCTACAGAATATCCTTAACTTTGCCTGTTTTTATTTTTTTAATGTTTATTTATTTTTGAGAGAGAGAGAATGAGTGGGGGAAGGGCAGAGAAAGGGGGACACAGAATCCGAAGCAGGCTCCAGGCTCCGAGCTGTCAGCACAGAGCCCGATGCAGGGCTCAAACTCATGGACCGTGAG
This sequence comes from Leopardus geoffroyi, assembly GCF_018350155.1. NCBI lineage: Eukaryota > Metazoa > Chordata > Mammalia > Carnivora > Felidae > Leopardus > Leopardus geoffroyi. Next base: position 120,968,308 of record NC_059328.1, on the reverse strand, counting down.
ATCATGACCTGAGCTGAAGTCAGATGCTTAACCAACTGCGCCACCCAGGTTCCCCATCCTTAACTTTGCCTCTTAACCCACAAAGCCTAAAATATTTCCTTTGAAGTCCATACTATCAATAAAGTATATTAATTAAGATTGCCTTAATTATAATTCACTAGTAACCATTATCTTACTGGCTTAAACCAACCAAGATTTATTTCTCATTCACCTAATGCATCCATCGCTGGTCAGTGGAAAACTTGAGCCTATGTCACTGTCATTTAGAAGCCCGGTGGATAGAATCTGCATCTGGTCACTCATCATGGCAGCGATAAGGAGACATGGAGACTCATGTACTGGCTCTTGCAGATGACCTTCCGGAGGTAGCATCTCATGTTCCTATTAATGGACCAAAGTGACTCATATGAATGGGCATAACTTCTTGGGAGTATTTCTACCAAACGACTTGAAAGAGAGGAATAGGGAATATGTCTGAATGTCACTAACAACTCTCATTCCCGCCTACCCAGTGTCTTTCCTTATTGCAGCCGTCTGACCATTATCCTTGATTCTTTGGAATGTTAGCAGATGGTTCACCTCCCTCTTTCCCATAATTTTCTCCAATACTCAGTGATGTTAATCTCCACACAGATTATCTCCATATCTGCCACTCAGTTACTTGATTTTGCCATCACTCCACCTATTTCCCCTATTGTCATAACCTAGACCTTGAAATTACTCTAACTATAATCCCTCCATACTCTCAAGCTTGCTGTTCATCCTATTAAACCTTCCAATCTTTCCATCTCAACCCCTCTCATCTCCTAACTCTAACACTCTCCCACCCCATTGGGACCTCCCATCCACTGACTCTACACATTTTCACTGTTGATCACTCACACTCCATTTCTTCATTTCTTTCCCTATTGTTTTCATATCTCACAGTCCATCATTATATATCACTATAGTATATATCGCCATCACTATATCTCAAAGTCCTTTGCACAGTCTGTCAGTATATTTGTCCCTCTCCCCTCCTTTCTACACATTTAGGAAAATGCAACCCAGGTTAAATCCTGATCTTCACCTACTCCACACCTGGACCCAAATAGAGACAAGGGCTTAGAAAAACACAGTCTTACTGATTAGTCTCACTTTAAATCATGATCACAAATTTTATGGGGAATCTTTAGACCTTCTCACAGACACAGAAATATTCCCCTGGACAATTTACTTTGCGTTCTTTCCAAGGTTCTTGCTTGTCCAACAGCCAGCAGAATAAGCATTTTGTGAGAGCTTGTTATTCATGCAAAATCACAAACAGCACCCATACTCTGTCAGAATTTGCATTTTAACAAGAAACTCAGGTGATTCATATATGTACATTAAAATCCAGGAATCTCTACCCTAGATAACTGGTTCAAATGGGTTGCAGATATACAATGTCCTTTGACTATTCTTGTTTACCTGCTGAACTTCTAGCATTAGGATGCCTTAAGACTCAGTCTTCAGACGTGTTCTCAATCTACACTTGGGTTCTTTGTAGAAGGGCAATGACCAAGCATGTCTCCAGTCACACGATCTCCATACACTTCTGATGTTTGCATCCAGTGTCTTCTACTGTATATCCTCATTGGGATGTCACACAGGTACCTTACATTAAACATCTCCAAAACAAAATTCTTGATTCTCTGTCCATCCCTCCCCAACCATCGGTCTGTTCCTCCCACCATATTCTCAAGCTCAGTAAAGGCAATTCCGTTCTTCAAGGTGGTCAGACCAAAATTTTCATGGCATGATCCCGACTCCTTGCTTTTGTGCCTTATATCTAGTGTACAAAAAAGTGTAACTGGCTGTATTTTCAACTACATCCACAATCTGATCATTTCACACTTCCTCCATTGCTGCCATCCTAGTTAAAATCGGCATTATCCTTCACATGAATTATATTGAAAGCCTCCTAACTGGTCTTCTTTCTTCCTATTTGGTCCCCTCTACAGCTTGCTTATTCATTCACACTGTAGTTAGAGTAAGCCTTTTGAAACCAGTCAGATCATGTTACCCCTCTGCTCAGAATTTCCCAATGGGTTCTCATTCTCACTCAGAGGAGAATCCAATTTTTTCATGGCCCAAAACGTCCTATATACTCTGGTTTCAGCTTCATTTACTGCTTTTTTCCCTCTCTCAGTTATCTCCAGTCATATTGGCCTCATTGTCTACCTTGAACATGCCTAACACACTCTCAACCCAAGGACTTTTATAACCTGCTCTTTTTTTCTGCTTGGAACGTCCTTCCCTTAGATAGCTATATGGCCAGCTTTCCCATTTCCTTCTAGTCTCTTAATAAAGGCCTTCCTTCATCACACACACATATCCACCCCATCACTCTCTATTCCTTTATTTACCATGGCCTAAATGTGCTTCTCATAATACCTGTGATAATTTGTATCTGGATATGTATGTTTGCATGGATATTATTGTTCTTAGCACTTACTGGGCACTCAGTAAATATTAGTTTTGTAAAATAATGAATAAATAAATTATTGGACCTAGTCATGGAATTCTTGGGGAAATGTCAATAAAGTTTTTAAATAAAATACTATAATTTTATTTCTGATTTTAAAACATAATAAATTATTATTTTAGAAATTTTAGAAAATACAGAGGTGGCATATATTTAGGAAGATGATGTTGAGCCTATCATTTAGATAAAATGGTTATAAGCATTTTGACATGTTTCATTCTCCTCCACTTTATTATAAATATATTTTTGTTTATATTATACACTAATTTTTTTATTAATTTTTTTTAACGTTTACCTATTTTTGAGACAGAGAGAGACAGAGCGTGAACGGGGGAGGGTCAGAGAGAGGGAGACACAGAATCTGAAACAGGCTCCGGGCTCTGAGCTGTCAGCACAGGGGCCCGATGAGGGGCTCGAACTCACGGACCGCGAGATCATGACCTGAGCCGAAGTTGGCTGCTCAACCGACTGAGCCACCCAGGCGCCCCATTATACACTAAATTTTTATATGTACAGTATTCTATCCTGCTTTTATATGTCACATTACATCATAAGAATTTCATATAAAAAGGATGTAACAGTCATGTAATGATTCTGCCATATAAGCACATAATTTATTTAGTCATTATCTTATTGTTAGACATCAAGCTAGCTATTTCCGAATTTTTGCTATCTTAAAAATTTCCAAGAAAACTTCTTGTACATAAACATTTATGCATCTCTGGTTGTGTATGTAAGACAAATTACAATAAATTGAATTATTGGGTCAAAGGGAACATTTGAAAGACTTCTGATGTATATAATCTAATTAACCTAATTAACGTGTGAGTTAACATTTCTGTAAGAAAAATCTGAGCATTTAGATCTCATCACATCCCTGATAGCACAAAACCCTTTGTTTGTTTAAGAAAATTGCCAATAATATAGGTTAAAGATGATATCTCATTTTAATTAGAATATTTTTATTAGCAATAAGGTTGGTTAGTTGTCCTTGCCTTTTGAGACCAATTCTTAAGTATGCTCTGCCCAACACTCCTGAGCCAGGCAAAGTGTGCCTCCTGGAAACATGAATCCTGCCTCTGTAGTAAGAAAGAAATCGCACCAATTTTATTCATTAGGACTGGCCTCTTGCCAAGCAACTTTTCATCATTCTTTCTCAAACGTTGACCTGACCCAGTGCTGTCTTGCAATTGATCCATTCAACACCTAATTAAGGGGTGTATATTGATGGTAAATAAGCCACACTGTAATTTATAATGACTTTATTTCAAGAATTGTTTACCTATGGGGAAAGGAGATTTCTTCTCCGTGAATTCAGATAGTGTCTCTATCAGGACCTCCAAATCAACCCAAATGGATTTACCACAAGAATTTTATGTCTCAGATTTTCCCAAGGCAACAGACCAAAAGCACAATTTATGCGTCGACATAATAAACTGTTACTTGTTTCAATGTGATTTGCAGGCCACAGTTAAATCTTTCCTTGCCAAGATAATTTATTTAACTTACCTTCCACACTGTCTTAAATTTTACCATTATAGAGAACCTTTGGCTAATGAATTTCAATGCTTTCAGGTGTAAATTTATGGTACCAAGAACCAGCATTAAAACACGAGGCTCTTTTAACTCACTCTCAGCCCAGGCCTTTTTGATCCATCTCTGAAGAAATTGTGGGCTATCAGCAAGGGTATTTCAGAATACAAAGCATTATTCTAGGAAAAAAAATACATTTTAGTTAAGATTCCAAAGTTGGGGATGGGAAGTTGGAAGTATATTCTAAAACTAACAATACATTGGGAAATAAATTAGTAGTGCCTGGCTAAAGAGCTATGTGAGAAATATTCTAGGATGAGAGAGTGGGAAATAATATAGTCGTAAGTAAAAACTTCCAACATGGGTAGAGGAATAGGAAGGAGCATTGCACGGGCTCCATGTTTGACTACACTGATGCATGGTTCTCAGACTTCACCTTGCATTAGGATTTTCTGGAGGGTATGTTAGAATGGATTGCTGGGCCCCAGCCCCAGAGTTTCTTTTTTTTATTTTTTTTTAAAAAATTTTTTTCAACGTTTATTTATTTTTGGGACAGAGAGAGACAGAGCATGAACGGGGGAGGGGCAGAGAGAGAGGGAGACACAGAATCGGAAACAGGCTCCAGGCTCTGAGCCATCAGCCCAGAGCCTGACGCGGCGCTCGAACTCACGGACCGCGAGATCGTGACCTGGCTGAAGTCGGACGCTTAACCGACTGCACCACCCAGGCGCCCCCAGAGTTTCTGACTCAGCTGGTCTAAGTGGGGTTTGAGTATTTGCATTTCCAACCAATTCCCAGGTGATGCTGACTTTACCAGTTAGGGACCTTGAGAACCATTGGCCTACTGTGTTAGGTGTCATCCCCTACTGTACGACTGAAGAAATCTAGGAAAAAAGAAAAAGAAAACAACCACGAAATTTGAGAAGTCTATTATCTCTAACTCTCTGCTGAAGAGAAAAAACCTTCAAACTGTTCTTAGACCCACACAGTATAAAGCCTCATATAATACAATTCTGTTATATCATGAGGAGCTCTTAGAGAAACTCTTTACTGAAATTCTTAGGCTAGGATTGTCAGATTTAGCAAAAGAAGAGAAAATTATATACAGATATAGATACACATATATGTATGCATATCCATATTTGTGTATCAATATGCATATATATCTCAGATGACTGAATTTAAATTTCACACAAACAATAACATTTTTAAGTTATGAGTATGCCCCATGTCATATGGATCTGAAATTCAAAGTTACTAGACATTCTGTATTTTATCTGCCAGTCCTCTCTCTGAAAAACCAATGTGGGAAAGCTTCTAGAAAAGTGGAATCCAATCCTTCCATCTTTCAAATCTTCATCTTTCAAATCTACCAGTTCTTTCAAAGAGAGAACTTAAAAGACGATTTCAGAGTCACCATAGGACTGGTTGTGAGTGCTTTCAATTAGTGGCCCATCTCCCAAGTGGATGGTGCTTGTTTCTGCTTCTGCAGGCTGCAGAAGCAGTAAGGGGGAAAAGGTCCGGAACCCAGTAGAGAGAAACCAAACACCAAAGTGGGTGGGGCTAAATCTGTGCCATACCCTCCCACCCCCATTCTATCACTTTGACCTTGTTCTGCAATAGTCTTAGGCAATCCAAACGGAGGATCAAGGAAGGGTAAGCAACTTAAACCAGTGTCTTTGTGAAACTCTATTAGTCTATACCAATAAGGGACATTCTAGGCCCTTTTAAAAATTGAGTTGAATGCAAGACTTTGGCTAAAGGGAGATGGAAGATCTGGAAGAGTAACAAGGGAAGGTCGTTTTATCCCCAAATTCAGAGCTGAAGGTGACTGCTACCTCCCTTAGGGCCGCAGAAACAAAGGTATGCCACCAGCCTGTGCCTGTGATCATTGTCCCATTGAGAAGCCTGTGGTTGGTCTGAGATGCCTCACCTGAAGCCAAGGCACACACCTGCCAGTAACCAATGCTTGCTTCTCCACCGTTTCTGCCAGTGGTGACACACTTTAGACCACGCTGCCAGAGAGTAGAAGAAGATGGCTCTCCTGTTCTCCTGCCTTGTAATCTCACTCTAGTATGTCCCATTGGCTGAACAGGACAGGAAGCCAGCTGGCAAGGGAGTTTGGAGAGACATGCTTTATCCTCTTCCAGCCCTGGTAGGCAAAGGATGAGTATAAAAGCGTGCATATGGAGCTGAGCGAATACAGACACCATTTGGCCCAGTCTACTCCTGGCAATTCATTTCCATACCCTCCCCTCCTCCCATAATTATATTTCCAAACAACAACCTTAATGACATCAGGTTTGCACACAGCAAAAAGCAGTTAACCTCATAAATGTACTTGTTCCCCCCAAAGGGCCACACATTAGATCAAATAAGGGAGAGTATAATATTAATTCCATTTCTAACTTAGCTACGAGCCCACTTACACATACTACTACCTGAAGAAGCAATTGAAATGCTTCCTACATAATGTAGTAGGAAAAAAGGAGAAGAAAAAATGAAAAATATATAAAATATGCATATAGCAAGGTTATAGGAAAATAGGAGAAGTCACTACAGTCCTCTTTTCTGTAACTATCCATGAAAGCATAGTTGATATTTGTGACTTCCGTAATCAATGATTCATGTCACCTTCTCTTTGCCCTAGCCAATACTCCAGCTTGCTGTTTGATGCTCTTTATCTGGAATTTAACCTAAACATTTATTTTTGAAGACTGATTACTTTCGGCCCTGCTTTTTTACTGGATTTCTGTAATCTTCCATTAATGTTACCATTGTGCATGGAAGTGCTAAGAAGCACCCCAGAGATTCCCTTGGGTTTCTCAGTCTTCCCTGCCCCTAATAGCAACATTCTATTTCCATTTGATAATCAGAATAAAACTACCCCCCTCCCCACAGCCTGTACAGTAATCCCATTATTTGCTTCTAGGTTCAATGCCATGAAGAGCTCAAAATAACCAGGTAGCAGTCTCAACTTCGATTTGATTGAAAATAGTGCTGTGATCCTTAGAAACTTTTCTCCTGGGAAGTAAAACTCCTAAGTCAGAAAAGTCCAAAACTGTGGGGACAGGAAGCAAATGTTTGTATTAGGTACATTAGTGAATGAGTCATTCTTGCTTCCACTCTTGACTTTCAGACTTTGGTATTCTGGCTGTGAAGGAAACAGCATGACATATTCATCACAGGTTCAAAGCATATATCACACCCCCAAGGGAAACAGCCCAACCTCCCAAGGTGTTGTGTTCCAACTGGTATCAAAAGCAGCGTGTTATTCTTTAAAACCAGCTGCTTCAGGATGATGCGGTAAACGCTGTAACCTGCGACTTCCAGGCAGGAGGGTTGCCAGGGAGTCTGTCTTACCTTCTCATGCAATCCATTTCTGTGTAGAAAATCTGATCAAGCCCCATCTCATATACAGCACTGACATTTGATGCTAAAATGCTGGTGTTGCCACCATTCCTATCGCCATCACTGACTGGAGGCACGTTCTTTTCTCCTCGTCCTACCTTCCAATCTCCTGCTGGCACTCCCCATTGGCAGAACCTGGCAGAAATCTGACTGAAATGTAATAAGCGGGCTTCTAGCTCCACCGACAGAAAATAGTCTACGGCAAGACACGTATGGAGCTGAGGAACAACACCATCCAACACAAGAACAGTCCTCAAAGAATTTTAGGAAGACAAAATCACGTAGTCATAATAACTCACTTCTCCCAACGTCAAAATTACTGTTAACTATTTAGTCCAATTTTTTCCTGATCTAAAGCTCCAGCCCTCACCGAGGAGAAGGAAATGTCTAATTTCTTTTTTCAAGGGCAAACAGAGTCTTAGAGAATACAAAATGAGACTCTATAATCAGCAATTTAAAAATTACTTACCTTAATATAGGCCACACACTTTGCTGAGCATTTTACTTGTATTACATCACTGAACTCAAACAATCCCATGGATAAGCACTATGATGGCCCGAGTCTCAATGATGAGGAAACTGAGGTATAAAGAGATTAAAGAATTTGCCCCAGGTCACCCAGGAAGCAAATGGTGCAGCAGGGATAGAAACCTAGCCAAGCTGGTTCCATTACTCACGTGCTCAATCACCGTGACTTCACGGCCCCCAACCAAATCTCACTTTGCTTCCAATGCCTCTTATAACCAAGTTGGCATTTTTAAAGCAGTTTGTCAGGACTAAATTAGCTTAATGGTCCCACTGAGCTTTATTACCATTCATTCTCCCAGATGAATTAATGAATTAAATTAATATATATTAGACACATGCAGCCCACAACCTCAGCCTGATTTCTTGTTATGTGAACATGGACCTAGCAAACAAATACAATCAAAGGAAGAGCATGATGTTTGGTATAAAGCAAACAAACAATAAACACGTACTTATGAATGGATTAGTCATGTCTCTCTGCAAAGGTGTGAATGTACCCACCATATTTCATAGAGAATAAAGCCACTCTCTTCGATATGGTGTTTAAGAAATTTCTTCAAGTGGGAAGTATTAGGCACCTGTAAATTATGTTAACTTCCTCCTCTGTTCTGTACTCAATGGAGAGCTACCCGAGTCCAACATCTTTATTTTAGAAGAGAGAAAGGCAAAACTTACCAACTCTTTTTAAGGAAATCAGACAAGGTTATTAGGCTACAAAGCCCAAAAGATATTATACTGACATTTTACTGAGGTCAGACACCATGGAAGCAATATATCAGGGATCCCTAAGTAAGGGTTTGACTTTTGGTGCCCTCTCTAAAGTCTTGAACACACTTTAATTATCTCTGAGTTATGAATAATATTGAAGCCAATTAGAATAAGGTTATAGTTTCAAGGGTGGACCCATAAAATGAAAGCTCAGGCGCTCACAGCAAACACCAAGAGAGTCCTTAGACATGAGATTTTCGGGTCCTGGACCTATATATAATCAAGAGTCCTGATTCTCCTTGTCCTTAGCTAATAGAAATTGAAATTGTAATGTGGACCTTATTATCTCTTCATGAAAAAAAATAATTAATAATGAGTGTCCTGATTGTCCTTCAGCTTAGTAATGTATCTGGACCAAAATAAAAGACAAAGAAGTGCTCTGAAGAAATTGATGAGATGGAAACAGTGTCCCAAAGGGTCCCTTCTCCCAGTTTTCCTGCTTGTCCTCTTCTCCACAGATCCTGTCCCTGCTCTGTGCTCTTACCCCCATGCGCTGCAAGACCATTTCACTCCTGCCATTAGGAAAATGTTATTGGGGGTACTTCCTTTATCTACTAGTTTCTTTTTTTTAATGTAATGTTATTATTTATTTATTTATTTATGTAAATATAATTTGTTGTCAAATTGGTTTCCATACAGCACCCAGTGCTCATCCCAACAGGTGCCCTCCGCAATGCCCATCACCCACTTTTTCTACTAGGTTCTATCACATTTCCCCAGGAACTGCTTGCCTCTCCTCATCCACAGCCCTGACCTAGATAGCTGCCTCCTCTGGTATTCCCTTGGAAAATGATTCTTTGTGTGCCACCAAATCCCCAATTCGCTATTGCCTTTCTGGCCTTTAAGGTAGAAAACAGTCAGACAAGGAGCAAGACTGATCATTCACTCATTTGCAGAAAACTTTAATTTATTGATCAGTTACCCAGGTGTTGATCTTCTTCTGTTCTATCCCCTAAAGCATACCTGCTTTCTTTTGTTTTTTGTTTTTTGTTTTTAATGAAACCTTAAGTCTTATCCTTCATACCTAACTACCAGCTGCATCCCCACAGCAGGCAGCTCCTTAATGTGACAGGCAAGCACATTATGCTAAGTAGATAATCACAACAATTAACTGAAAAGGTTATAATTTCATCCTGTTGGGTACAGTTGGCCTGTCAGAAATAATTATGTTAAAATAGATCTCCAGCCTCCCTCTGCAAAAATGGAGGGGGGGTGGGCAGGGAAGAAAGAAAGAAAAAGACAATAGCTAAGAACTTCTAACTCGGCCAAATTGAACGTTCTAGAAGTTCACTGCTGGCTGAAACCCTAGGGAGATATTTAGTAGAAGAGTTCGCTCAAACTGAGTTGGAAATGTTCAGTTTCTAGTTCAGTGATGTTCAATGTAAATATTGAATAAAATGTCTACGGCAGACTTTTAAGAAGCAAGATCTGACCAAAGAGGTAATCTGTCAGCATTCACAAAGAGTTGAGAAGAATTACAGAAAGAGTTCTATCAATAGCTCCAAGTCCTACCTTCAGCTTTGCTTGTCTTCACGTTTGACATCTGAGTTGATCTAGAGCTGGGTATTTGCATTCTGGCATCTTGTTTCCACTCCCAATCCAATTAGCTGTGTGATTTGGAGCACCTCACTTTACCTCTTTAATTACCATGTTCATTACTAATAAAATTAAAAACTCGAGCTAAAGTGCTAATATTAATTCCACTAAAATTTGCTATACCAAACATACACAGACTTCAGTGACAAAAACTTGTTTCATTAGCAGCCTTACCACTGCCACGGGAAGAGAGTTATTTCTACTCGATTCCGTTCCTTCTTATTTACTTCTGTTCCTGCCATATTTCCTGCTATTATGGGTGGAAGAGAGATCACCGTTATCTTCAAATGCTTGCCCCCAAAAAGCTTTCAGCCTAGCTGGTAAAGCAGAATCTGAACACAACTAGAGATACAAATTAAAACATAGTGGACTAAATATGTGGAATTAGATTCTAGCATCACAAAATCTGGCTAGTCTGGAAAATGAAAAATCACTGTGGCTTACATTATAGAGTGCTTGGGAATTTCATGGGTTTTTTAAATATATATTCTAAAACAAACCGTCTGTATGGTATTTATATAAAATTGGACGCTGCTATAGTGTGAAAGATCCCAAAAGTACAGGATGAACAGTGTAGATGCAAGCTACTCTTTTCAGTGTAAGAGGCACCTCGTATATGTTTTCTTCTTACGTTTTTCATGTCATTGTAATTTACACCCTAGAATCAGAGGATGCACTCTCTGCCTTTTTAATTCACTTCTCTTCAAAAATGTCCCCATCAATAGGGGTGCCTGAGTGTCTCGGTTGGTTAAGTGTCCGACTTCGGCTCAGGTCATAATCTTGCGGTTTGTGAGTTCGAGCCCCGCATCCGGCTCTGTGCTAACAGCTCAGAGCCTGGAGCCTGCTTCACATTCTGTGTCTCCCTCTCTCTCTGCCCCTCCCCTGCTCACACTCTGTCTCTCTCTGTCTTTCAATAATAAATAAATGTTAAAAAAATTTAAAAAGAAAGAAAGATGACATAATCCCTGCTGATTTAACCAGCCATGGCAACTGTCTCCATCACCAGACTTATTATATAAGATTAGTTTTTCTTTTTTTCCCCATTATCTAGGAGTTTTTCTGACTTCCTGCCAAAGTCACCACAAGGCATATAATAATATTCTCTTAAGAAATGAATACTTCGAATCCTAGAGAAATTATTGAAGTTTATAAAAGAATCAACAAATTTTGCCAAAACCAGGATTTCTCAACTTCAGTACTATTGACATTTCCAGCCAGATAACCCTTTGTCATGGGGGTGATACTGTGTCTTTTACAGTGTTTACCAGCATCCCTGGTCTCTGCCCACGAGATGCCAGTAGCACCTCACCACTCAATTGTGGCAATCAAAAATTGTGTACGAAATTTCAAAAGTCCCATGAGGACTTTTGCCCCAGTTAAGAACCCAACTGTAAGCCTCAGTTGAGAACCACTGGCCTACACCTACCATTATTTAAGTACATAAATTAAGAATTAGAGAAGGCAATGACTTCTCAAGATAGACTAGTAGAAGGAATAGAAATCCATGCACACTAATCTTCAACAGATGCTCGTTGTGTGTCCACTTCTCTTCTCACGTGTGGGCCACTGTGTTTAATGAATTCACGAATCAAGCAATACTATGTGAATGAAATAATGGAAATGTGTTAGTATTAGGTTTGCTATTAGTAATCAAAACTCAAAATAGGAGTGTTTCCAATTACATGTTTCTTACTTACAGAAATCCAAGCCTGGGGGAGAGAATCTATTATCAAGATGCTGCTTTCTTTGACCTCCTCGTTTTACTGACCCAAAAGTACAGGTCCTGCTTCAGAGTCGATAATCGCTCTAGTTCTGGCCATCATTCTCATGTGGAGCAGTAGGAAAAAGAAAAGGAGGCAGGAAGTGTTCGTGACACCCCACCTCTAAGGCTGTATCGTTTCCCACCCATTTCTACCTCCTTCATGGGCTGAACCTCGCTGCAAGGGAGACCAAGGAAAACAGTCTTCATTTGGGGCAGATATCTGTCCGGCCAACACTAACTGCTCTATTACTGAGGAAGGAGGGGAGTAAAGATATGAGACGACAATAGACAGTCCCAACTACAGGGAGAATGAGAAGGATCTGGAAAGAGAGACCAGAGTGAGGAAGGCAAGAGGGGGAAAGAAAAAGGAAGAATATTAATATAAACTGCCTGGCACCTAGTAGATCTTCAATAAAAATGAATTCCCTTTCCTCTTCCAATCCTCCTTTGGAACTGATGATTTAAGGCTATCACTAGCTATCTGTCTATAGGAGAAAGAGGGCAATTATTTAATAGCAAAACCTAAATGCAACTAAACTACTTGCATTAAAATTAAATGTAGCTTTACCGGTCTTTTTATTCAAACAGAGAATAAGGGTTTCATCTCCTTGTCCTATTTCTGACAGCACTTCCATGTGTAACTTGATTATTATTATATTTTTTATTCTGGAGTTGTATCCTGCTGCTTACTGACATTAATTCATCATGTCTGCTATGCTTACAGCCTTTCTTTCTAAGCTGGTTACCCACAGGAAAGCTGTAGGAACATTTTATATATACATATATATTTATCTCATGCTCATTTCATAGCAGATGGAGTAGGAAATATGTTGCCTGACAGATGGTTATTAAAGAAGTTTGTTGGTCAGTCACAAGCCATGTGGGCTTTTTGTTTACAAGTCAGGCACTGAAAGATTACATTCAAGGAATTGTCAGTTTACGTTGTTTTCAATAACTAAGACTTGAGGCTGAATTGTGTTTTAGTTTCAGATTTATAATGAATAATTCCATTTAAGTTTCTGGTGCTTAGGAAACTTTGTATCTAGAATAAAATTCATTTATATATTCATTCAAGAAGTTTTCACTGAGCATCAGACGTTGTCCTAAAGACACAAAAATATGGCATCCTATTGGGACCAAAAGAGAGGTAGAGGATCTTCATGTAGAACGTGCTTCCTGACATCTCAGTCTGAGGTTGGGATCCTTCCTCCACACTCACACAGCGGTGTTCCCATGACACTTTCATGGTACTTTCTGCACAGAACCACAGTGCTGGCTCCCTTATCTGCTCTCTTTTTACTCTGCAAGCTCTGGAACAGAAGGATCACCTTAGCCACTTCTCAGTACTGAGTACCCAGCACTCCACAAAAGCTGGTTGGACAAATAAAGAAAAAAAAATCACAACAAAATTTACAATTTGTATTTTATTTAATTCAACAAAAAATGTAAGCAATGGGAGCATGCACAAAAAGTATTCAAAGAAACAATAATGTAATTTAGAGAAGCCACAAGGCTTCAAGAAAAAAAGCAATGAGAATCTTTATCTAAATAAAGGCATTGGCCCTGTCTCTCTCTCTCTCTCTCTCTCTCTCTCTCTCTCTCTCTCTCTCACACACACACACACACACACACACTATTATTACTACTCTAATTAGCTTCAACTTGTCTGCAAACTTGACTTTTCTCCATGTCAAAGGAAGAAGCAATTTGGACGTGGTAAATTCCACTTCCAGCTGGTGATATCATACATCTGCAACTACTAAGAGTTGGCTATTGAAAAGTTGCCATTTTCTAAAGAAATACCTATGTAAGAGATATCTGCTCGAGTGGTTCTCTTTCCTCTTCGGCAATGCTGTCCTGGGATGCATGAATTCACACCGAATGACAGGCTAGCAGCCCCTACAGGTGCAGATGTCACTGTGAGATAGGTCTGATCAGGCGAGACTTCACAGTGACCTGGTAGGAAATGAATTAGGCAGGACGAAATGGTAGATCGCTTTGCTTTAAAACAGCAACAACAAAAAACAACACCTATAAAATCAGGTGGACTGTTTATGCAAATTTAGCATATTTTGCAGCCTTTATATCTTGATATTGGAAACACTTAAACTGGCCTCAAACCCAGTACTTTTATTCTTTTCCTCTAGTACACTGTTTTACTCTATATTTCTAACATAATATTACAAAAAACATCCAGAATTTGGGAGAGTGTACTGTGCAATGTGATTGCAGTAATTAGGTTTTAGAGTACTTGATAGGCAAGCAATGCAGCACTTGAGCAAGCCAACTTGAACTCACGCCTCCTTGCCTTCCCTCCATCATATCTTTTGTTACTTAACTTAAAACTGACCATCAAATTCACTTCGTACTTTTACTTTTCACTGTTTAAGTGACGCTTCTGAGGAAACTGTTTTTGCATTATTTTTTAAAATAGGTAATATGATAGGATGTGTATATACAATTCTCTCTCTGTCTCTTATACACACACACACACACACACACACACACACCCTGAAAACATTTCTACTATAAATCACATAGAAAATCAAGATCATCTATAACAGCATATTCTCCAAGTAAAAGCTGAAAACTAGAACAGTGAACATGAACTGTACTGATGTCAAGCTTTTCTGAGAGAATTTGCTAATATCACCAAGAATAGTGATTCTCAAACCTCACTGTGCCTCAGAATCACCTGAAGAGCTTGTAGAAAACACCCCTGGCTGATGCTTACTGTCAGGCTTTCTGACTCCGCAGCTCTGGGCCAGGAATGCACATTTCTAACAAGTTCTCTGGTGATACAGATGCAGGGGCTGCTGGTCCAGAGAGCACCCACTGAGAAGCAGTGAAGTGTGAACTGGTGAATGGGAAGAGCTGGGGCCAGCAAGACTTTGGACCCACCCCCCCACCAACACAGTCCCCATCCAGATTATTGTGACCGCACGTTAAAAAGGTAAAGCAAGCAAACAAAACTATCAAGGATCATTTCTATCCCTCATCTTACTTGAGTTATCACTAACCTTTGCCACACAGGAGTGCTTTCTCTTCCTGAAATATTTTCTTAACTTGGGTGCTAGAATACTACTCTCTTGATTTATCCCCCCTAATTTCACAGGCCATGACTCCTCAATTTCTTCTCTCTGTTTCCCCTCATCTTCCACACAGTAAACGTTCGAGTAAATCAAGGTTCCGTCTATGAGCTTTTGGACTATCTACACTTATTCCCTGAGTGGTCCAATCCAGTTTCACGACCAAATAGAAGCTTCTTCTGAAACTAATAAACTTCTACCTCCAGGCCAGACCCCCCCCCCCCGCCCCGCAGTGTACTCCCGATTCATCTATCCATCTGTGTCCCTCAACATTGCCACTCCGATGTCTAATGGATTTATACCATTTAAATGAACTTGTTCCTCTCCCCATGACCTGCCTGGTCCACAGTATTCCTTATCTTAGTAAGCAGCAATTCACATTTTTTTCTAGTTTTTCAGATAAAAGAAAGTTGGATGTAGTTGCTTTTTGGGGAGTTGCATTCTGTGGTCTCCCAGTTGCACATCTTGCTTTTCTCTGACCAGCAAATGAATTATAAATACAATCAAATTTAAATTGTAAAGAAGATCATGCCACATTTCAGTCCAAATCTTACCAAAGTCAATATCTTTCCATAGTTAAAATGCCTTCCTGCACCACCTCACTGATGCAAGCTCTTAGCACTCTCTTCCTGCCCACTCCAATCTATCCTCCTTGTAGGTTGTCAGACTTTATGCTGCATGTTCCTACTTGGACGAGGATGTGCTTCTCTGTCTCTCCAAACTATTCTTCTCCCATTCTTTAATCATTCACGGCTTTATTCAAATGTTGCTTTAATGGGCTTTCCCTGTCTACACACATGACGTTGTCAACTTTCAAAACGCCTTCTCCCTCTTACTATGCCTATTGTACTGCATAGAACTTCATACAAACTTAAATACTATGTAACTAACTATACATTGTACATTTATTTCTATGGAAAAATAGACAACTAACACATAAGCACATAGTCAGTGTCTTTGTCTATCTCATTCACTGCTCTATTCCCACACCTTAAGTAGTTCTTGGCATATAATAGTTAGTCAATAAATATTTGGTGAATGAATCAAATGACCCAGATTGCAGCTCAAACAAGTGGATGAAAAATCTCAAAGATGCGTTAAGAGATGTAGAAAATAAAATGAGTAGGTTGAATATGTACCGATTTGGAGTGCTAAAAAAAAAAAAGAGAGAGAATAAAGAGAATGAGGGAGAGGTAATACTTAGAAAAAATGACTGGGAATTTTACAGAATTGGTGTAAGGCATGAAGCTTCAGAATTAAGGAATACAATGAATCTCATATAGGATAAATAAAATGAGATCTACACTTTAAAAGATTGTTGTGAAACCAGAGAATACCAAAAACAAAGGCAAGATCATTGGGGCAGCCAGAGAAAAAGGTCAGAATAACTAGAAAAGAAAGCTAAGCTACAGAAAAATTTTTGAGGCAAAAAACAGAGGCCAGAAGATAGTGATGTATTAAAATAAAATGATCATCCTGGAATTGTATGACAGAGAACAAGGGAAAATGAGGAATTTTGTGACCAAAAGAGGTGAATGGCCTAGAAACCCTCCCTAAAAGATAAACTTCAATGGGAAGGAAAATCAGATGGAAGAAGAAATAGCAAATAAATAGTGATATAAACATAGGTGACTATAAAAAGGTAAAGTAGTAACTGCAAAGTCAAACAAGATAGAACAATACAGAAACAGAATGCTGGAAACAGTTACATGTAAGGCTAAGCACAGTTAAAGTAAATAAATGTTCTATTATTGAGGGAAGGGCAAAGGCATTGATCTACCTTATCTTTAGCTAAGTATTTATTTAACACCTGTTAGAAATAGAAATAGAGTAGGAGAAAAGGGATGGAATGTTTTT
The DNA here is from genome assembly GCF_018350155.1 of Leopardus geoffroyi. NCBI lineage: Eukaryota > Metazoa > Chordata > Mammalia > Carnivora > Felidae > Leopardus > Leopardus geoffroyi. The sequence continues at coordinate 120,951,258 of NC_059328.1, read as the reverse complement.
AAATTACACCAAGAATATTAGAGAGAAAGAAACAGAGGGAGAAAGACAGACAGAGGGAGAGAGGGAGAGAAGCCTACAAAAAAATCTTAAAAGTACAAAATACCATGACACAGCAAATCTGTACATAAAATGAATAATAATAATAATAATAATAAATGCAATAAGTGTAAATTACTAAGATTACCATTTAAAGAAAGGTTATCAGACTGGATTAAAATATCAAATGATTACTCTTAAAACATTAGAGCATAGAAATGTTGAACGTAAAAGTACAGAAGAAAATCTATCTGGCAGATTCTAACCAGAAGTTAGTGAGGCTGTATTAATGGTAGGCAAAATAGACTTTCAGGAAGAAAGAGTTACTGGAAATTAATAAGGCCAGTACAACTAGGAATTTATCCAAGGGATACAGGTGTGCTCTTCCAAAGGGGCACATGCACCCCCATGTTTATAGCAGCACTTCCAACAATAGCCAAAGTATGGAAAGAGCCCAAATGCCCATCGGCAGATGAATGGATAAAGAAGATGTGGTGTGTGTGTGTGTGTGTGTGTGTGTGTGTGTGTGTATAGCACAGAGCCCAACGCGGGGCTCAAACCTATGAGCCATGAGATTATGGCCTGAGCAGAAGTTGGCCATTTAACCAACTGAGCCACCCAGATACCCCTCGATAACATTTGAAAACAATATTTGCAATAATTCAAAACCTTACAACAGCTGAAATTATATTTGGACATTATTAGCATGACTTCCTTTATAAACTGCCCAAATTTAAGCCTGTTGTTTTGGCACCTCTATTGTACTTCTCGCCCTTGCACTGGAGAGTGCTTTGCACTGGCTACACAATGTAGCACCTACTCCTGACCTCCAGCCTAATCACCCCAACTAATTTATTTACCACTTAAGATAGGATTCTTTAAATCACAAATTAGCTTGTTTGTACTGTGTATATGCATATGTTAATATCCAAAACATGGATTTTTAAATTTAATTTGCTATTCTTTTTTACATTCTTCCTTGTGTGCACAGTATGTATGACTGGGAAATGGGTCCTTATTGTTATTGGCATTGGTAATTCTGTTATATGGTATTATAAGTTCCAAAGTATAAGTTAAATTTCTTTATTTTTACTTTTTGATATATTTTGGATTGTTTTCTTACTTATTGGTCTCAATTTTTTGTTATTATTTTTTTTAATATTTGTTTTTGAGAGAAACACACACACACACACACACACACACACATATACACACACAGAGTGTGAGTGGGGGAGGAACAGAGAGAGGGAGACACAGAATCTGAAGCAGACTCCAGGCTCTGAGCTATCGGCACAGAGCCCAATGCGGGGCTCAAACTCATGAACAGTGAGATCATAACCTGAGCCAAAGTCGGAAGCTTAACCGACTGAGTCACCCAGGTGCCCCCGGTCTCAATGTTTTTGAAACCTAAAGTATGAAGGAATTTGATTTTATAATATTTTAAATTATTTTTTGTTTGTTTTTAAATTATTTATCCAAAGGATATAAGAGTGTTGATTCATAGGGGGCACTTGTACCCCAATGTTTATAGCAGTGCTTTCAGCAATAGCCAAATTATGGAAAGAGCTTAAATGTCCATCAACTGATGAATGGATAAAGAAGATGTGGTTTATATATACAGTGGAATACTACTTGGCAATGAGAAAGAATAAAATCTGGCTATGTGCAGCAATGTGGATGGAACTAGAGGGTATTGTGCTAAGTGAAATGAGTCAGTCAGGGAAAGACAGATACCATATGTTTTCACTTATATGTGGAACTTGAGAAACTTAACAGAAGACCATGGGAGAAGGGAAGGGGAAAAAATAGTTACAAACAGAGAGGGAGGCAAACCATAATAGACCCTTAAATACAGGGAACAAACTGAGGGTTGATGGGGGTGAGGGGGAGGGGGGAAATGGATGATGGACATTGAGGAGGACACTTGTTGGGAGGAGCACTGGGTGTTGCATGCAAGTGATGAATCAGGGAATCTACCCCCGAAAACCAAGAGCACACTGTATACACTTTACGTTAGCTAACTTGACAATAAATTATATTCAAAACAATAGCAGAAACAAATAAATAAAACAATGTTTAAAAAAATAAAATAAAATATATTTATTTTTGTAGGAGTCTTAGATTCATAGCAAAATTAAGCAGAAAGTACAGAGTTCCTATATACCCCTGATGACACCCCCCTGCCCACATACAGCCTCCCCACTGCCAACATCCCGCACCGGTGGTCCATCTGTTCAATCAGTGCAACTCAATGACACATCGTACATAGTCTATATTGTATATTAAAGTTCACTATTGGTGTTGTACCTTCTGTGGGTTTTGACAAGTATATAATAACATGTATCCCCCATTAAAGTATCACATAGAATAATTTGATAAAAATTCTCTGTGCTCTGCCTATTCATCTCTCCCACTTTCCTTATCCCTGGAAACCATCAATCTATTTATTGTCAATATAATTTTGCCTTTTGCAGAATGCCATATCATACAGTATGTAGCCTTTTCAGATTGGCTTCTTTCACTAAGTAACATGCATATATATTCCTTTATGTCTTTTCATGGCCTGATAGTTCATTGCTTTTAACTGCTGAGTAATATTCCATTTTCTGGATATATCACAGTTCATTTATCCACTCAGCTACTGAAGGATATGTCGGTGGCTTCCCAGTTTGGTCAGTTATGAATAAAAGTGCTCTTAAGCATCTGTGTGTGGGTTTTTGTGTGGATGTATGTTTTCAATTCATTTGGTAAGTACCAAAGAGAGCTATTATTGTTTCCTTTTAAGAAATAAAAGAAACTTTATAAAAAGGATAGTTAAGCATAACTTAATGAAGATACTTATTAAACAGGGTTATCATTTGCTATTTCAACTATATGTATTCAAAATAGTTTTGTTATATATGAATTTAAATAATATTCATATTTTGTGGATTTTATCTCAAATATGGATTTGTGTGCCCCAGTAAGTCTTTTTCCTCAGTCTAAATGTTTCCAAACACCAACCAGCACTATGAAAAAAAAATCCATCTTAAGTAGAAAAGAGAAAGAAAGTTTTAAATGTTTGCAATTACAAAGTTTAAAACAAATGTCTATAATTAGATCAGTCAAATGTATAAAGAAGTATCAATTCAAATATATAAAGTATCATTTCAAATATATAAAGCAAAAATGAACTGATTTACAGGGAAAAAAACCTGGCGAATCTGCACTCTCCCCAGTAATTGATTGAGCAAAACTACTCTCTTCACCACAGAAAATGAGGATATCAAAGATAAAAGCAACACATAGCCCTCTATGTCGCTGTCACCATAGTTTCCTCTTTTATTGGATTTTTGCCTGAAATAGTTCCAAGACATTTCTTCTGTCCTTCTTCTCCCAACTTGTGTTATTGTATCCTTTCTTCATGGTCAGATCAAATTACACTTTTATTCTGTTCTGCATGCTAATTGCCACATTTTTCTTGGTCTAACTTCTACAGTCAAATATTTTCAATGCTCATTACCTGTTCTTTTTATTTAGTCTTTTTGTTTACTCTGACATGTTTTATTTAAATTTCTTTCAGTCTCTGTATTGATCTACCTTGTTCTCAACTATCATTTACATATTACTCATTAAATGTAATGCACTACTGTTTATTTTAAACCAAACTGCCTATTTAAATGTTTTTTTTTTTATTTTTTTTTCAACGTTTATTTATTTTTGGGACAGAGAGAGACAGAGCATGAACGGGGGAGGGGCAGAGAGAGAGGGAGACACAGAATCGGAAACAGGCTCCAGGCTCTGAGCCATCAGCCCAGAGCCTGACGCGGGGCTCGAACTCACGGACCGCGAGATCGTGACCTGGCTGAAGTCGGACGCTCAACCGACTGCGCCACCCAGGCGCCCCATAAACGTTATATTTTTAAAGGTTTAGAAAGTTAAAAGAATAACTAAATTGTATCTAAATAAATCCTAAGATAATGCTCACAATATTTAATATGAATCACTTGATTTAGGGCTTTAGGGAGAACAAATATATTTACAATAATAAAAGATTAAATAAATAAAACTCACATGTGCTTGTGGGGAAATAATGCACCTGTTTCTTTTTGAATCAAATTTACTGAATTTGGGTTTATAATATATTAGTCTATATGAGTCTCTGTCTTATTATTTTAATCCGGTACTAGTTATTTGAAAAGAAAACAAGTCAACCTATACTTAGGAGATCTCTGGAAGGAAACCTAGTAGGTAGACAAAATATCATATAAGTAACAAATTAGAAATTATTCAGTTTTCAAAGTCTTGACTAAAATTGCTCTCCTATTTTTTTTAACATTATATCTAAATACAGACTTTTAAAATATATAAACATCTACTTGCTAGTGGCTGGGGTTGAGCCACAGCAATCTGAGTTTTTTTCTTCTTCTTCTTCTTTTTAAATGTTTATTTTTGAGAGACAGCACGAGTGGGGGAGAGGCAGAGAGGGCAACAGAGAATCCGAAGAGGGCTCCGTGCTGACAGCAAAGAGTCGACACAGGGCTCAGAACCAACAAAGGAGCCGCGAGATTATGACCTGAGCCGAAGTTGGCTGCCCAAGCAACTGAACCACCCGGGCACCCCAGCAATCTGAATTTTAACAAGCTCCTTGGGTGATTCTGTCACATCCTAGGCCGCATAATTCATTCTCAAGAGGACAACATTGCCTAGGAAGGTGTGAACATTGTTTCTTGGAAGAGGACAAACTTTAGGTATTACAATACTTACACCAAAGCTCTACCTTACATAATAAAATCTCATTTCTTAGCATTTAACTTCATGAAGGATGGGTGAGGTAATGTCCAAAAATTTTCCTTATGAGAGGGTAAGGGGGAAAAACAGTTGAGGAACATGGGGGTAGGTCAACAAGACTAAGGGTCTTATGAAAATCCTTGAAGGTGAAAGGAGTCCTGATCTAGGATCTTAAACCCTGAATAAGACTGAGAAAAGTTAATGCAGAAGAGGAAGTGGCTTCCCAACAAGATCTATGCCCACTGCCCAATTACACTGGTAGAGCAATTTTAGTATAAACACTGAGTGGAAGGGTCAGGACAAGAGTAGGATCAAAAACTTTAATTCACAAGTGACTGGGCTGGTTCCTTTACCTCAGAATGACAGAAGTAGTTATTGTCTCAAGAGTGTCTAAAACAAAATCCTAGTTAAAATTGCTTGGTGTTTAGAGCAGCAGTTAGGAGTGGTATTGACCATCAGATCCAAAGTGCTTGTATGAATCCCACTAGTGGAATCAAGGCACTGGCAGTTCAGGATTCAGGGGATTAGTAAGTCTGGATTTCCCAATCTGAAGTGAAGAAAAAGTATTCAAAACATATAGGAAGAGGGGCACCTGGTTGACTCAGTCAGTTGCATGACAAACTCTTGATTTGGGCTCAGGTCATGGTGGGATTGAGTCCTTCATCAGACTCCACACTGAGCATAGAACCTGCTTGAGAGTCTCTCTCACTCTCTCTCTCTCTCTCTCTCTCTGCCCCTCCCCCCACAAGCACTCTCTCTCTTTCTCTCTCTCACACAACTAAACCAAACAGACAAACAAATAAAAAAAATAAATAAAGGGAGAACAACAGAGAAAAACAGAAGTTCCCTTTAGGTACTGGTTGCCTGGTAAGATGTGTGTTTGTGTCATATGCACCATAATGACATGAATCAATGTGAAATCTGTTGTTATCAATCTATTCTCTTTTCAAGGATACAGTTCATATGTTGCTTGTTTACTATTTTCCACCATCAAGCCTATAATAGGTAATCGGTGACTGTGGAAGGACTGAATCTAGGACCAGGTAGGACGGTCATTGCCATCCTTGAAAGGCTAGCTTTCTCCTTAGGCCTATTTAGATCGAACTTATGGGACAAGAAACATTTTAGAATCTAATTAAATCTGCCCTCATGTCTACATACCTGTTTGGGCATAATTTCTGAGGATTTCTGGAGAATCTCTAGTTGCTGAGAACTCTTCTGTTAAAGAATCATTGCTGCAAGCACTGGGCAGGGGGTGAGGAATTGATATTCTCTGAGTAATTACTTCCACTTGGTTAACATCAAAAAACACTTTCTACCAAATGGGAAACCAGGTAGACTATATCTGTGCAGTGGCATTTAAATTTGATGTTCTTTTAGATCATGTTCTCACTTTTGCCTTGGTATAGTGGTTCCTATACTACAACCAACATCCAGAATTTCTCACTAAGAAACCAGGAGGTCAGAGGAGTTTTGGTCAATCAGTCAGTGACCACTCACAAGCTGGACCGATTTTATGATCAGAATCATGACCCAAATCAAAGCTTGCCTCTCCCTCCAAAACAGTATGAAGACCTTGGACCCCAGCCTGAAAAATATCTAATCTAGAGTTTTTAATCATGTGCTCTTAAATAATTTAAACAACCTCAGATGAAACAACAGAAATTTCCAGCAACCTTTTCATAGTTTGTGGGAATTACATTAAAGACTTGTCTTGGCACACACCATTTCAGTAACTGCAACAACCTATTAGGATTTAGAAGCATTTCTAATTGGTCAGCATGCCAAAAATGAGGAATTTAGGCTCAACAATATCTTCATAGAACTCTTGAAAGAGCCACAAAAAGAGGAGAATGGAAAGAATGCTAATGCAAAACTGTTCTTCTCCTGCATTCTGTTCTGTTTTAGTTACTTCTCATACAGGCTAAACCTTTCTAGAAAGAGTAATTTAAGAGCTTATAGCTGCAGAGGTGCAAAGCCAACTGCACTCTATTTAAGAAAGGGAGTCTAAGTGCTGCACTCCACACACGGGCACCAGGGCAAGACAGACATCCATAAATCTCCTGCAGTTCCAAGGAAGAAAGACTCCGGCATATGATGGATGTGTAACAAGCCTCTTGTGAACCTATTTCTGGAGACATGTGTCTACTTATAAGAGCAAGAGGCCCAGAACTGCATGATACAGCACTTGGTCATGCATTCAACAAGCTTATTTAGTACCATCTGTATGCAAGTCACTTTGTGTAACCTGGATGATTTAGAACATAGAGTTACTAAGAGCTGCTGCCTGGATCGATCCTATGTGTAGACAGCGGTAATGACTGTTAAAATATCGTGATTTAAAGGATGCTACATGACCTCCTCTGCCCAAAACTATCACTTCTCATAGCCGGATATACTTGATCCACTCCTTTTTTGGCATCATATGTATTAAGAACCCTCTCTTAGGGAACCAAAAGCAGGGAAGTTTCAGTCATCAACAAGAGCAATTCTAAAAGTCTCATGAGTTTCTATCTACTCTATCCTGCCCTGGTTTTCCATACATGGATCCTATGAACGACCCAATGGCCTTTCAACATCTTTCATTTTTGCAAAAGTTAGCAGAGCAACCAAAAAGCTCTGACAGATACAACTGAGAATCAGGTTAGCCGATTAGTTCATTTTTCCTCAAGACCTTCAGCCCACACCAAGATCCCAGAAATATCAGATACAAGGCAGCTAATTTTACAGCCTGGGTACCATAAGAATATTTGGCTGGCTAGAAGGTTTAGCAAAGAGTGATTACCAGAAATGATATTTAGGACCTGACAACGGGCAACAGAGAGGAGAAAGAATTGGCAAAATTTGAGGATTCACTCATTCAACCAATATTTATACAGTACTACTTTATGCCAGGCCCCTGATAAATGCTAGGGATACATCAGTGAAGGTAACAGACATAACCTCTCGTCTCAAGAGTGAGAGAGACCAAGAAAACACACAAGTAATAAAATCAATATTGTAATTACAGCAGATGCAATGGTACAAAGACACATTAGCAGTGATGCAACCAGAGAGGGACCTTGAACATAGGAGTCCTCTACCACTCAATACAAAGTGGGCCAAACAATGAAACAGCATGGAGGAAAGAGGAGGTGAGGGAGAGGATAAAAGAAAGTGACAGTGAAGGAAGGAAGACTATCTAACCGTACTTGATGCCATCCAAAACTGATGTTGGACTTTAAGGATACAGCTCCCAGGCACTATGTATTAGGGTCTGATGCACACAGGTGGCTGGGATCCAGAAGGCTTCACCTCTCAGAGTTAGTCCAACATCCCAATAAGGTTTGGCAAGGAAAACTTGAAGAACTTCATGATAAGGTAGACCATAGAATGAAAAACTCATAAACTGTGCACAGTGAGATGAACTAAATTCCTAAGTACATCTACACTATCTGGTGCCCCAAGTGCTGGAAAAGTGAATGGAGCTATACCAGGCATTACTTCTAACACCTTGTCCACGCAACACTATGTTTACCTGGCAATTTATACAACATAAAATGATCCTGGATTATGTATTAGTTGTTTAGGATGGGAAGACACAGTGTGTTGCAATTAAAAATGCACTAGATTGGGGCGCCTGGGTGGCGCAGTCGGTTAAGCGTCCGACTTCAGCCAGGTCACGATCTCGCGGTCCGGGAGTTCGAGCCCCGCGTCAGGCTCTGGGCTGATGGCTCAGAGCCTGGAGCCTGTTTCCGATTCTGTGTCTCCCTCTCTCTCTGCCCCTACCCCATTCATGCTCTGTCTCTCTCTGTCCCAAAAATAAATAAACATTGAAAAAAAAAATTTTTTTTTTAAATAAAAAATAAAAAAAAAATAAATAAATAAAAATGCACTAGATTAAAAAGGTAGCATTTTCACACCACTGAGATCTATTCTAGACTGTAGGAACCCATGTTCCTCTCCTTCCCACCCATGCATTCCCTGTCAAAGAGAGGATTATGGTAGAACAGAGTCTGGCCCACTGTCCTGCAAAATTGAGGAACCCAGTGGTGCAACAATAAATCATCTTAGAAGTAACCAGGTCACATTAATTATGAGGCAGTCAAAAATTATGGCCCCACCTATGGGTGTTAGGTCTGAGTGATATGGACTGATTTCTTTGCTACCCTCAAATCTAAAAATGAATAAAATACAGGAAACTCTAATTCTGAAATTTTCTGATGAGACACATCCCTAACTGAATAAAGCTGAGGCCTCTGAGCTTCAGCAGCAACTCCACGAGAAACCAGGGGAATATCATTAGACCACGATGCAGATTGCATGTGTATGCTTTTGCATCTCTTTTTTGTTGATTAAATAATTAACGATGTCAAAATAATTTCAGTCAACACTGAGTCATCGTTCTCCCCAGACATTGAAACAGGGCAAGTATTTCCTAGATAAGTATAAGAAGTATGAAATCTACTTTAGAATACTCCCTCATTCAGAGGGTACCGCTACCTGAATTCTGTCCAGGAAGCCATGAACGTAATTCCCCAGGGTGTATTCAAATGGTGTGTTGTCCCCAAAGCAGAGCTATTATGGAAAATCAAAATCACTAAAAGCTAGGTAACTTTGTCACTGAGAGAACAGTGAGATCCACTGAGTAATGGAAGAAACTGACCAAGATATGATCAGGAACTTGAGCGCTATGATCTGGTAGATCCCAATTTAACTTTTAGTAATGTGACTTATTCACTTACTTTCTCATTCATTTCACAGATATTTATTATAGTCTATGTGGGTCTGTTAGCGATGCATATTTAAACAAGGGAAACATAGTCCCTACCTTAATAGAACTCACTATCCAGCTGAGGGGCGGGGGGGGGGGGGGTGTTGTTTTTACATAAGACACAAACACGTAAATGCAAACATGTATGAGATATGGTAAAGAAAATACATGGTGCTCTATGAATGTTAATGGGGTCATCTGAATTAGCCTGGAGGTCAAAGAAGCTTTCTTTAAAGAATCTTCATCAGAGATTGAAGGATAAGGAATTAATTGGGAAATTCTGGGGATGCATGAGAAAAGTCCAGCCAGAGAAAATTCATCTTTGCAAAATAGTCTGGACATTTTTCATCTGATTGATAAACATCACAAAGTTTGGTGATATCTTCTAATGAAGATATGGAGAAAAGATTCTTTTGTACAGTGCTGGTATAAACTGGCAAAACACTTTTATAAAGGGCAACTTGGAAAAAGAAAAAGAAATTACCAACTCACACACCTTTTGATCCATTACTTTAGCATCTATGTCTGTAGAATACATGACATGATTCATATGGCCTATTCATGAATACATATGGCAAGATGACGCATGCCTTAATAACATTTGGGGTCGATAATTCAAAAAGAGTGGAAGTCATTTATCAATAGGAGGGTAGATCAGTAAAATGGAATGCTTCCATCCAAAGAAATACCATGATACAAAGCATCACGTAGTTATGAAAAGAAATGATGGGGTGTTATATGTATCGATCAGTTAGTGGACGGTGTTGCACTCCTTCCCAGAGCCTCTTCACTGGGCTGGTGAACGTATTTTCCAGCTACAATGAGTGCTAGCTGCTAACCAATCACAGCTGCACCCTTCCCACAGAATTAACCTTCAGCCAATGAGAGTTTCCACCTCAAAGAGCGATGCTGGGAGACTATACATCCTCCAAGGGTCTAAGGATGGCTGTCTGCAGCCAACATCCCTACTGATACTAGGATATAAAAGCCAGCCCTCTTTCCTCAAGGCAGAATAATAAGTGGTGTGATTTCTCTTCAGAACTTCTTGTGGAAACAAGCTGAAGCTTGACTTCAGGGGAACCCGCATTGATACCCATCTTCTTCTCCAGCCCTCCTCCTTCCTTCACTTATAGGTTTTCCACCCAAGAACACACACTCGGTAACTTACTAAAACAAAAATATCCACCTCAGGATCTTCTTTGAGGTAACCTGAACTAAGAGGGCCTTTTTTTATTTTTTTATTTTTTTTTTTGCTTTTAAGATTTCTCAAGCCACAAAATAATATAAAACCACATTTCATGGGAATGTCAAAAGTAATTGAGAAAGAGGGGAAAATGGTGGGAGCTATAGACAGCTGGGCTAGAAATTTCCATCTACTTTTCCAGAAGAGTTTCAAAAAGAACTCAGCTTGTTCTGCCAGCTGAAGAATCTATCTTAATCCTTAAATGCTCATATCAGCTAACCCCAACTAGCTCAAAACTATGACCAAATTTTCTTTAGCAGTTTTTGGCAGGTTGACACCAGCCCTGGGAGAAAGTAGATTCTTAGAAACTCTCAGACGAGAGAGAGAGAGAGCTATGGCCTATATGGTCTGTAAAAGAGCATACAGCTGGGATAGAGGAGGGAAATAATCCAAACAAACAAACAAACAAACAAACAGAAAACCTCATCTCTCAAACAATATGTATTGAGTATACTCAGAAACAAATGGCTACAGACACAGTGTATACTTGTTTCTGTCAATTCGGATTTCCGTTTCGTTGTGAAGTCACCTTCCATCCATCCTTATAGGCCTGCAAGTCATGTTTCTCAAATGGTTATTTCAAGTTTTACATAAACATTCATTCTATATTCTTTCCCATTGGGAGCCTATAACTGAGACAATCATTTCAAGTATGAGACATCATGGTGCCAGGCTGCCTTTAATTTGCGTTAATCTGGTGGAGTTGAGTCACCATATGTACAAGTAATATTTTTTATGCAAATTTGAAAATTACAAACCACACCTGAGAGTATCCGATGGTCTCCTCCCTTATCTGTGTTTGAAAAACCTATTTTATGAAAGTCCAGAAATACCCTCTCCTAGCCATTTAATGTTGTAGGCCTCTAAACAATGGTGATTGATTTTGTTTGGTCTGGCAAACACAAATTATCCCATAATCATTTTAGCATGGCAGGCATGCTTACATTGACTTGTTTGTGTTTTAGAGAAGAAAATGCTGTGGCTGTCATGAAAAATGGAAAAGGGTTAGAGGGAAATAAAAGATTTCTCTGGGCTGAGGAAAAATGCAGCTACTTTAATTTTCTACACCAAATGGGCTTCATTTGATATCAAAGTAAAGTGAATTTGAAAATAGAAAAGGGCACTTCAGTTTTCGACTAACCTGGTCCTTTAGACATCCATTATGAGATTTCGATTCACAGGCTTGCTCCATCCAAGTAGAAAAAAAAAGAGGGGGAAAGAAAGCAGACACTAAATTGGATGACAATTTTTACCTTCTCATTTTTAAGACAGCTACTTATAATGACATCACAAAAATTCAGTAATGGGTTTAACACACACACATAAAACATTCTCATAAACTTGAAAACTGGTAAACGCTATGGGCATAAATACTGGAAAGAAGGAAGAAAAGAGGAAGTAAGCAAAGAAGAAAAGTGAAAGTTAAGAAAGTAACGTCTGTGTTCGCATAGCCAACCCCATATCATCCTGTATCACAAAAAGGGTAGTGTAATCCGGCAGAAACACAAGGTCATCCTTGTGTTACTATCTCTAAGACATTGCGGAAGTCAGAATCTTTTCCTAGGCATCTATTTCCTTAATTGAAAATGTGCAGGCAGGACTACTTCTCCTCCAAAGCCCCTCCTAGCGATGACCGGCTACAATTCAAAAGCAATTTCTGCAACAGCAGGCATTTGATAAATGTTCCCATAGTACCAGGTGGAAGGTTGATAAAAGTCAATAGGGTACAAAGTTTCCAGGGAACTGTGCATAGGTTAAAAAGTAAGAGTCATTGAAATGTTCCAACAAAGAAGAGAAAGATGTCAAGTCAGCAATTTGGAAATACCCTTTTGGGTAAAATAAGAAACATTTATACTCCATCAGACATTTCTGAGCAGTTCACCTTGACAGTCTTTGCCATTTCAGCTTTGTGTCTCAAGCACACGCCTCCCACATTGGATCTAATTGCTCTTCCCTTTGGATACTCTTACTTCCTCTGACTTGGCTGAAATAGCTTAATTGTAAAGGCTTGTCTACCTTCACAGTATTGACTTTCATTGTTTGACTCATCCTTCATTTAGGGATAGGCCAATTGTGCAATATGGCCAATTGTGCAGTGCCCTTAATGACAACTGCTTTCCACAAAAAAACAAACAAACAAAAAAAAAAACAAATGGAACAAAAATAATAATGTGCTAAGTTCTTTTGGTGCACACTGCTGTTGACTTTGTTTCAGGAACTGAATCTAAGTAGGTGTCTACGTTTCCACAATTTCCCTCTATTGCTCTGGAAATTCATGTAGGTATTACTTGATGCATTATTATCACCAATAAGACGAAAGATGGAAAATCGTTTGAAGTTCAGTGATATGAAACATGTATACGTTCAAATTCATCCAACATTTATTGAGCACTTAACATGTGTAGGGAGCTCATCAACATTCTGCAATAGAATGGATGTGGAAGATGACAAAATCAATGCATAGGGTTCAAGATTCAGTGAGGTTATAATTTTCTGTATATGACTCCTCAAAGGGAAGTCATATCCATGATCACTTTCAGTTCTGAATTTTAGCAGCCTTGGGTGGTAAGCAGTGCAGGGATTCTATCTTTCCATATATATACAGGGAAAAAACAGATGATTATGACTTTCCTAAGTTGCTGCCAATTGTGGAAAAATCAACATTAAAACACAAGGCTTGTTAACAAGAACAGAAACTCTGTCTTACACATCAGATTAAACCCATATGCTACCAAACTTGGGTTCAAGGAGATAAGCACAAAATAATACAATTAAGAAGAATAAAATATTATATGTGTGTGGCAGGTAAAATATTTGATTTAAAGATTCAGCAAATATTCATTGGAAACATAACTTGTGTCAAGCCCTCTACTAGGCACTGGGAAAAAAGTGATGAATAAGACATAATCTTTACTGTCAAGAACCTTTTAGGCTGTTACCATTATAAAAGTATAAAGAATAAATCACAAATCAGAAAACAAGACAGAAATTGCATAGTTATGTATCAAAAATGAACTCATATGCTTGCAGCCCTAATGAAGTCACCAGAACCAGATTTGCCCTCTGGTCATCAAAAGAAAACAAAACAAAACAAAAAACAAAACAAAACAAAAAAAAAGAAAATTGGGCAGAATGTATGAAACATTCATTTTAAAAATATCAGACAACAGGCAGTGTAGGGCTGTGATCCCTGAGACAAAAGAAACAAATGAGGTGGACCCTATGATGGCTCCAGTTTTCTGCCAGGAGGAACTTTCTGTGCCGCAGTTCAAAGATGCAGAACTAAGCACACACTGGCAGGCACACTGAGTTGAAAAAAACAGATGTCAGAGTTCGGGAGGTGGATCCAGCTGATAACTGTGAGCTAAAATACTGGAATATAGATACATATGTAGGATAAGAATTCCAAAAGTGGGGGGGCACCTGGGTGGCTCAGTCAGTTAAGCTTTGACTCTTGATTTCAGCTTATGTCATGATCTCACAGTTTGTGGGATCGAGCTACGCATCAGGCTCTGCAGTGACAACTCAGAATCTGCTTGGGATTTTCTCTCTCCCTCTTTCTTTCTGCCCTTACCCCCTCCACACACACTCTCTCTCTCAAAGTAAATAAATAAACTTAAAAAAAAAAGAATTCCAAAAAGGATAGAAATATCAATAGGGTTTATCCTGAATCTTTGTCTAAATACCAAGCTGTACCCAAAGTAAAGCTCCACAACTCTGAGGATAGAGCAATTGCTTGAGAACAGTAAATTGAACAGCTCTCAGAGTTCGACCAATTCAACATACTCACTATCAAAATTCCAGGGGCCTTTTTTGCAGAAATAGAAAAGCCAATCTTCAAATTCATACATAATTGCAAAAGGCCCTGCATAGCCAAAACAATATTGAAAAAGAAGAAGAAAGCTGAAAGACTCACAATTTCTTATTTCAAAAGTTACCTCAAAGCTAGAGTAATCAAAACCATGTGGTGATGGCATAAAAGTAGACATATGGACCAATGGAAAAGAATGGAGAATCCAAAAATAAACTCATAAATATATAGGCAATTGATTTTGACCAGTGTGCCAAGTCCATTCAATGCGGAAAGAAAGTCTCTTCAACAGATATTTCTGGGACAACTGAATTTCCACATCAACAGAATGACGTTTGGCCTCCTCCTCACATCATATACAAAAATTAACTCAAAATAATCAATGGCCTTTAGGTCATATAAGAGCTAAACCATAAAACTCTTAGAAGAAAGCATAGCAGTAAATCTTCCCGACTTTGGATTTGGCAATGGATCCCTAGACATGACACCAAAACAGGAGCAACAAAAGAAAAAATAACAGATAAATGTTATTTCATCAAAATGAAAAGCTTTTGTCCATCAAAAGATATTACCAAGAAAGTGAAAAAACAATGCACACAATCAGAGAAAATATTTATTTTATATCAATTTTCTTCTAACACTTTGTATATATTCATAACATCTATTTTAAAGCCCTGTCTGTTAATTCCATTATCTCTGCCTTTTCTGGGATTGTTTCCATTAATCAGATTTTTTCCCTGATAATTGGTCACATTTTCCTATTTCTTTTGCATATCTCAAATTTGTTGATTGGATGCAGAATACTGTGAATATTACAATGTCAGCTTTTCGTTATTTTGTTGTATTCCTTTACACATTGTCAAACTTTATTTTGGCAAACAAGTTGTTAGCTTAATCCTTTCACAGCTTGCTTTTAAGCTTTGTTAAGTAAGATCTAAATGACTTCAGTCTATGACTTGTTTAACCCTACTCATAAAAGGTGTCATTTTTGGGGTCCCCATTGAACAACCTGGTCTTCATTGAACTCTCTATTCTAGGTAGTAAGAATTGTTTGTTTGTTTGTTTGTTTGGTGTAAAGAATTTAATAAGAACCTTGCATAATTGGCAACATTATCCTATGTTTAAATGAAAGATGAGTTGAACAATAAAAATGGAGCTATTTGCATCTTCTCTCTTTTCTTCTATGTCAGTCTATCTAAAAGCTTGACAATTTTGTTGAACTTTTAAAAGAGTGAACTTCTGGTTTTATTGATTTTTCTCTGCTGTACTTTTTATGCTGTTTTTTATATACCTCCATTCTAATCTTTGATTGTGTTCTTTCTTCCACTAGATTGGTCTACTTTGCTATCTTTTCCTACTTCCTCAAGGTAGAATGTAGGTTATTGACTTGAGAGCTTTCTACTTGAGAGAAGAGTTCCAATTCTGATTCAGAGAGGAATCCTGACTGAAGGCATTCTACCATTAATTCATTAATTTATTTGATCAGTCAGTCATAATATAAGTGGACAATGGATAAATTAGATGTGGGCTTTTTAAAAAACTAAAACCTCAAATACATGCATGAGGTATAGGTAAGATGAATGGACGCTCTACTCCCATTTTTGTGTAGTGTCTCTCCTAGCTCTCACTATTTATTTATTTATTTATTTACTTATTTATTTATTTATTTACATTTTTTAAAGTTTGTTTTGAGAGAGAGAGAGAGAGAGCATGTACAAGCAAGCAAGGGAAGTGCAGAAGAGAGAATCCCAAGCAGGACCTGCACTGTCATTCCAGAGCCTGACTTGGGGCTTGATCCCACAAACTGTGAGATCATGACCTCAGCCAAAACCAAGAGTTGGAAACTTAACTGACTGAGCCACACAGGTGCCCCACCTTTCATAATTTAACATAATAAAAACGTACAGGAGTGCTGATGCATAGGGGCGCTTGTACCCCAATGTTTATAGCAACACTTTCAACAATGCCAAATTATGGAAAGAGCCTAAATGTCCATCAACTGATGAATGGATAAAGAAATTATAGTTTATGTACACAATGGAATACTATGTGGCAATGAGTAAGAATGAAATATGGCCTTTTGTAGCAATGTGGATGGAACTGGAGAGTGTTATGCGAAGTGAAATAAGTCATACAGAGAAAGACAGATACCATATGGCTTCACTCTTACGTGGATCCTGAGAAACTTAACGAAAGACCATGGGGGAGAGGAAGGAAAAAAAAAAAGTTAGAGAGGGAGGGAGCGAAACCATAAGAGACTCTTAAAAACTGAGAATAAACTGAAGGTTGATGGGGGGTGTGGGAGAGCGGGGAGGGTGGGTGATGGGTATTGAGGAGGGCACCTGTTGGGATGAGCACTGGGTGTTGTATGGAAACCAATTTGACAATAAATTTCATATTAAAAAAACATAATAAAAATGTGAAATTACAACATATTATTTCATAAATATTCTCCCTGTAAAAATAACTCTGAAGCAAAATAATGTAATATGGCACTCCAAAGTGAACTAAATATCCTCCAACATTCAGAGACACATATCTATTTTTAAAAAAAGAAAAAGAAAACTATAGTCAAAAATTCAAAAACCAGAAAAAAACCTGATACATATGGAAAAAGAAAAATTTAATGAAATGTATTAAACTCAGATGGGAAACTGAGAAAAAGACAAAAATTATCTGAGAAAGGAAGAAAAATTACAAATTGACAAGAAATAATAGAACTGAATTAAAATTTAAATCCAGTGCATTAAAGAAATCTAAAACACACACAGGCAAGAAAAGAAAAAGAAGAAAGATATATGGAGGATCACAAAAATTTTATTAAAATGGAAGACAAGCCTGGGATGCAAGTCGGCTAAGTGTCCAACTCCTGATTTCAGTTCAGGTCATAGCTGACGTGTTCCAGGGGTTGGAGGTAGTACACACAAAAATAGTGCCCTCATCTGGGATGCAGTATATGTGCTGATTCACAGATCTTATTATGGCTCTGTGTCCTTAGTAGAGAGAGGGCAAGGAGTCCAAAAACCAAAAGTGGGAGCAGGAATCACCCCACTCACCATTATTCTCAATATTCTGCTGAAAGACTACATACTTCTTGTTCCCACAACTCTAGATTCTTCAGGTAGAAACCGTGGTAATCAAAGGGGACACACTTCTAGTAGACACAAAGCAAGGGCACCATGGAATTATAAGCTAGAGGTGCTGGCCAGGCCCTTAGAGCCTCTTGTATCTAAGACCTAGAGGCAAGAATAGAAATAGCTGTGTTAGCAAGAGTAACTGACCTGGATTACGAGGAAGAGGGAGGGTTGATGATATAATATATACACTACAAAGGCAAGGAAGAAAACAGGTAAAATCTAAGTGAGCTACTTGGGCAACTCTTGGTACTGCTTTGCTCAATTGTAACTGTAAATGAATATGTATAGTACCCATGGCCCAATACTGGAGCTCAGGGCCCTCTTTCCATTGGGGACAGGGGCTTAGATGCTTCGTATGGGAGGCTGTGAGTCACAATATCAGTAACACACAGAAGGCAGCAGAGATGGTTGCTGAGGGTGAGGAGGATATAGAATGGATTGTAGAGAAATGACGCAGTAGCTTTTAATTGTAGCCCTGAGATTCTCTTACATGTTGTGCTTCCCATAAGGGACAAGAGTTCACCGGTGTCCTAAAAAAGCTGCTTTCTGAAAATATATGGAAAAGTAGATTTAAGTTGTCCAAGGAATGGAATGTGGTGGAAAAAAACGTGTCCCTTCCAGATTCTCCTTCAAGGAAAGATGGACTGCCAGTCACAAGGGATGCAGTCTGGAGCCTCCAGTTTTTACCTCCTTTGGGTCTGCCTCAAATACAGAGAGCTACCTCATTCAAGGTCATGGACTTCCTGGGAAATCCCACATCTGGTAACTGAACAGGATGAAATGTCAAGACCCAGTCATTGTTGCTTGTCACAGGACTTTGACAGGCAAAACAAACTCTGTTTCAGCCTCTTTGAAGAATCAAACAGGTGACACTTGGATATTTCCAAAAGCAAAATACAAAATACTCAGTAATAAATGTCTTCCCGTTCTATCACCTATGTTCATGGAACAAGCCTAAAACTGATCCCATATGTTGGTCATATCCCATTGAAATTTTTGGAATGTTGCACTTCTGTGTGAGGAAAAATGTTATGAATTCAACTAATGGCAATCTGTGATACCTGTAAGTCTTTATTTTAATGAGTTGAATTATAACAGAGTTGATTCTCATTTTTACATTCCAGGGTGATTTTAAAATTAATCCAATCATCTTTATCAACTAACTTCCTCTCCTAGCTACTCAATTACATATTGTTTTCCTTCTGTTTCTCTGTGATACATACCTTGTATTACAAGAATAAGAAACAGTGTCCTTCCCATACAGAAGGAATTCTTAAGCAGAATGTTCTGCTACCAATGGGCCTTTCCTCTGTAAAGTCAGCCTGGGGGCACCATTTCAGGCCAATGATTTCAGACAGAGTTCTGAACTAGATGTAAGGAGCTCTAAGTTCTTTTTCTGACTATGTATGATCTCCAATTAATTTAATCTCCCCCCACCTGAAGTAGCCTTATCTTTTCCATAGAGATGACATTATCTCCCCTATGTCACTATATGATTATTTTAAGATCTGAAAAGTTTTCATGAGAAAGTGCATTGAAGAGTTAATGATAACACATTACATTATGGAGCAATTTTATTACCTCAGACATAACCTTGAAAATGTCTGAAATATTAAACCCATCTTTTAAATTTAAGTAAAATAATATTTTGAGTTAATTTTATTTTAAGCAATAGAAGTGTTGGTATAGCCAGAGTGGGGAGTAATTAAAGACAAAAAATAATAATGCTATGAAACAGTGCAGAGAATATGGTAGGAATTAGCTCATGTTCATGCTAAAATACTTGGGATTATTTAATTAAGACAAAATAGAATAATAATGGTAATAATTAAAGCTTTGTCCAAAATAAAACGGTATCCAAGAAGTCACTACTTAATAAATCGGAAGGTAGCTTGAATTGTTCTGCTACACTGTAACTAGAAAGGAAATAAATAAATCAACAAACCCTGAAAAGACAGAGGAACCATCAGATATAAATTACACAGGATTACTCCAAACAAATTATATTCAACAAACTTTATGGCCATGCAATTATCATTTCCAAAATAATGAAGAAAATGCATCATGAACTGTATGTTGGGATCTTACTAAAGTGTTTGACTGCCATGGCTCATAAAATTTTACTGGAAAAAAATTAGTAAAATTAGTTTTATATGAGCAGAGGAATATGGCCTGAAACCTTGGAAGGACATGAAGGAAGTCAAAGAGGAGGAAAAGTTGTGATGTTCCCAGTGGCTCTCAGGTGCTGATCTACAGAACAGCTGCATAAACCTTGCCGAGCCTTTGTTAATAGGTGGGAGATACATACCCACAGATGCCCAGAACCTGTCTCAGATCTCCTCATGGAGACTCTCAGTAGCGGAACTGAAGAATTTATATTTTTAACAAGATGACCCAGGTGATGCTGATATGCATCTGTGTTTGTGGATCACTGACATGGCCAGGTTATTTGCAAAGGGGATGGCCTGAGCCTCACCAGTAAGCCAAAATGCAGAGACCATTTATAAGGCTGATGCCAGTGTGCTATCTGGAAGAAAGGGATAGCAGACACGCAAGACTAAAGCCACTAACAGAGGACTGTGTTGCCAAACCAGATCCATGAACATTGGACCCAGCTCCACCCTCTGCCTGCCAGTGAGCTCGCTCCTGGAGGAGGCATTCCAACACGTGACCTCCGGTGTGCCAGCTTTGCTGCTGGAAGGCATCCTCCTTACTCCTATTAAATCAGAGCTATTATTCTAGTCCAGTAATTCTCAATGACCGTCCTAGGGAAGATAACAAGTGCTACATAAATAAAAAATGTTTTGGAGATTAAATAAATATGACCAACCCAGTTAACAGAATCAAGTGGGCTTCTTTACTGCAGGGTTTCTCAGAACCTGACATATAGAAATGTGCTCTATGGAGCTCCAAATATAAGCTACAGGCTAAAGTGTTTCCAAAATATGTAAGGGCCATGGAACACTTTTAAATTCCACAAAACATCGATTGGGTCTACTCTTCTACGGAGCACACTTTGCAACCACAGTTCTGTGTGCACACAAAATCCTTGGTCCCATTGTGAAGAACTCAGGCAGTGAACTCAGGAGACCTGATTTCGTTAACTAGCCATATTTTATTTTTTTCTGTCTTTCCATTATCCAAGCTTTCTTCTTTAGAAAAAAAAAAGTCCCTCATTTTGTCAGTCTCAGTGGGAGGCAAGGTCTTGATTCACGAATGCCCTATAATTGCTCAATTTACCATCCAGTTAATCCTTAGCTCTACTCCTGACAGTTAAAGGGTGATCGTGGGTTCTAGGCTCAGCCAATTGGATATTTCCATGTAGGGTTTTTGAGTCATGAGTCAGTGGTTTATACCTACCGAGGTAAGATTTAATCTGGTCTGAAAGTACATTTGCAGAAATTACATGAAATATGCCACACACAAAAAAACCCAGAAAATTAGAAACTTAAAAAGGAAGGAGATTAAGAGATTTGGAAGATATAATAACTTTCAATATGCTTCTAATCTCTTGCAATAACAGAGAATCATGAGAGTGTAGGAGAAAAATTATCCAAAGAAATAATGGCTGAATGTCTCTACAACTGATTAGAAACTATGAGTATTTTGATCCAGAAGCACATTGAATCCCAGCAGCATAAATAATCCAAGATGTGCCACATGAATCAGGTAGTTGCAAAAATAGTACAACAATACTAATAATAATTTTTAATACCTTATGTTTAAATTGCTCTGTAGCATATTCAGAGAGTTTTCTCTGTATATTAACTTACTAAATCCCTCTTTGAAGAAAGAATACTTTCTTGTCATTGTCATTAATTTAAAAATGCTTAAGAATTCATTGAAGAATACTCAGAAGTGATGTGGTATAGCAAAAAGAAGAATGAAGCCACACTCAGAAGACCCAGATTGAAAGGTTACCTGTATCACTTGCCAGCTATTTGCTATTACTCTCTGTACAAGCAAGAAGCAGCCAGAAGCCTAAAGGAGAGAGATGGAGATTTTCATCCTAATTCCATCTATAATTTATAATCTCGTCACTAATGAATCATTTCATTAGTCTATACCATTCCAAATTATTATTCTATGCCATTTTTTTCTTTTCTGAAAAATATACATGTAAATTACTTGACCTGTTGTTCAGGATGTTAAAAGCAAAATCATATTGGAGCACCTGGATGGCTCAGTTGGTTCAACGTCTGACTCTTGGTTTCAGTTTAGGTCATCATCTCACAGTTCATGGGTTCAAGCCCCACGTCAGGCTCTGCTCTGACAGTGTGGAGCCTGCTTGGGATTCTCTCTCTCCTCTCTCTCTCTGGCCCTCCCTGCTCCCTCTCTCTCTTCCTCTCTCTCTCTGAAAATAAATAAATAAATATATTTTTTAAAAAAGAGAAATAATATTGAAGATAAATGAGAAAAGATTTAGAAAAATGTAACACACAAATGCAGCCTATTATTTAAGATTTTTTTTTAGTTGGGTGTTCTATCCTAGTTCATGATACCCCACAGAAACAGAACCTTATACCTCTGCTGCTCTTTCGTATGTATAATGCATGTTGTACCAGATAAAGTTTCAGGAGATGGCTTCTGGTACATTCTTTACCACTTACTAGAAAAATGTCCTGAATCAAGTTAAGACAAACTCAGGATTGGAAGGGATTATAAAGGTGATAGTTGGGACTCAATATATTTTTTTAACTAGTAAACACCATAATCTTCTCTACCACAGCCCTGTCAATGTGTGGTTAAATTTATGACTAAATATGCCTCATAATAAGAAACTCCATACTGTCTAAGGAAGTCACTTCTGAGTGCCAAAAAGCTATTCCTTATTAAGGCATACTAAACCTATGTGAGACTTATTTTCCTTAAAAAGAATAATGGAATGATACTAACGACACTATGTATTGATTACCTACTGCATGTGAAGCATGAAATTTGGCACTTTGTATGGTTAAATTCCAATTGCCACAAAACCCTACAAGATAAATGTAACTATCCTCCTTTGACATGTGAGGAAACTGAGATTCAGATTTAAGCGGCTTGCCTTAGGCTACACACTAGTCATTAGCAAAATCTAACTCTTGTGTCTAGTCTGCCAAGGTTGCTGTAAAAACCTAAAAAAATATATGGAAGAAAAAAAGATGAGTTAAAAGAAAAAAATTAAATATAAGCAGCTATTATAATTATTGAAAATGCCCATATGGTACAACCAATGCCCAAGTTCATAAAGGTTAGCACAATTCTTGGCATGACTGAGATGTTCAATAATAGTCCATTTAATTGAATCTTTTGAATTACGGAACAGTGCACTGTTAATATATATATATATAAATGCTGATACTTACCATACCCTCATTCTGGCAAAGAAACTCATCAACTAAAAAGGCAGTGTACTAATAAGAACCAAACATTTTAACTACATCTAAAAGTGAGGAAGAAATGCTCTTTCAGAATCATTCTGATGATGGTGATTTGGGTTGTAAGTATTTTGAGGATGTGTGTTATATTTTCTATTCTCATTTAAAATTGGTAAGAATTTAGGAAAAAGTCTAGAAAAATGCTTAACTTACCCAGAAGGACACTCATTAATGGAAGGCCATCATGATTCCTGAGTTTTTAAAAATATGAGAAAGTGTCAAGAAGACAGCTTTTAAGAATTTCAACTTAAAAAGTGCTTTTAATCATAATGTACCTAGGGTTGACTGAATGTTCCAATAAAATTATGAAATTATAAATGCTGAAGTCATAAAATTTTAAGTTCTTCAAAGAAAACATCAGGAAGGAAATTAAAAAAAAAAAAAAGATTTCTTACCCTACATTTACACTCCCTGGGACTCCACACACATGTCTAAATGTGAAGGTGGATTGAGGGCTTCTGGAACCTAGTGGTGCACTCATATGGTGCTCTCACGCTGCTCAGCCTCCTCTCCTCCATTCCTACCCCGACACTGACCTTGGTACCTTGATCTATCATCTTCTTCCTAGACCGCTTTTTCCATAACTTCGTGTCTCATCCCCACATACCTGATTCTGGCTTCCATAGCTGAATTCACCACCCGAGTCTGTCCAGATTCATCAGTTCATTTTAACAAATATTTATTGAAGGTCCACTATTCTCCAGATTCTCTGCTAGACCCCGGAGAGAAAAAAAAAAAATGATGAACAAAGCACCCAAGGTCCTGACCCTCATGGAGTCCAAAGTCTTGTGGGAAATGATCACATCAATAAAGGTAAAATTAGAACTTGAATAAGTGCTTTCAGTGAGGGCCATGGTGCTTCAAGTATCTACAGGGGGAATTGATCTGTCAAGATTAGAAAAAGTTACCTTTGAGACACGCTGAGATCAAAACAAAGTTAGGAATTAAGTGAAAAGAAATTCTAAATCTGTACGATGGAAAAAAATACTAGAAAAATATATTTATACTTTTGTTCATTGTTCCCTAATTATGTGTTTTATCAGTGTATTAGTTTCCCATTGCTCCTGGAACAAATTGCCATAAACTTGGTGATGTATGAAAACATACGTTTATTCTCTTACAATTCTGAAGACCAGGCAGCTTATCACTAGAACACCCAGTGTCTGCAGAGATAGCAGGCTTCACTTTTTTCTTTTCTCTTTCTTTCTCTTTCTTTCTTTCTTTCTTTCTTTCTTTCTTTCTTTCTTTCTTTTTTATACTTTAAAGGAATGGGGAAGAAACTCTAAACACTTTATAGTTTGGTTAGAGCCAGTAGTTCTCCACTCTGGGTGCCCATCATTATCACTGGGGGGCCTTTAAAAGCGAATTATGGGGGCGCCTGGGTGGCTCAGTCGGTTAAGCGTCCGACTTCAGCTCAGGTCACGATCTCGCGGTCCGCGAGTTCGAGCCCTGTGTCGGGCTCTGTGCTGACAGCTCGGAGCCTGGAGCCTGCTTCCGATTCTGTGTCTCCCTCTCTCTCTGCCCCTCCCCTGTTCATGCTGTGTCTCTCTCTGTCTCAAAAATAAATAAACGTTAAAAAAAAATTTTTTTTAAATAAATAAATAAAAGCGAATTATGTATCAGCCACACACCACGAATTAAATCAGAATGACTGAAGATGGGCTCAGGTATCTTGACTTTGTAGAATTCCCCAGATGATTGTAGTATTCAGCCATTTTGGGGGAACTACTGAGTTAGTCTATAGGTAATGAAGAATCTTGAGAAGTGGAAGTCACCGGCAGTATTTACTGCTACAGGCAGAGATAATTCTCATGTCAGTTTCATCTTTCCACTGTCCCTGCCCATTCTTCCTGCTGCAGAGGATATTGGGAACCCAAATTATAGGGAAGCAACAAAAAGTGAAAACATGACTTTGCCTTGAATTGTACATGGGAGTTGACCAGGTAAGGAAGGGACAAATTGAGGAAGGTTTAAAGGGAATGTAGGGTTAGACTGAAAGTAAAAAGAAAACAATAGACATGAAGAAGAGGGCCCTGGAGACAGTGAAAAGACTATGAGTAAACAGGAAGGATAAAATGAGTCTAACTGGTGCAAAGGTTATGTCAGTTGAAGAAAAGCTTGGAATGATAAGGTCTAGGTAATGACTGAAAAACGTCTTGATTTAAAGTTTTAATGAGTTTAGATTTGCTTTATATAGATATGTTTCAGATTTTTGAGAGAGAGAAATAATATATCCCAAGAATACAATTCCTAAACCGTCCCCTGACTAACATAACCCACTGTCCCATAGAGACACAAGTGCATTTATTTGTTCTCGAAAAAGAGGCAACCCGGAATCATGCACAGGTACACATCCCCACAGAGAATAACGTAAGTCTGGTCCAAACCCATGCTCTCTATGTAATCTCCAGACCTCCTCTATTTCAGTCTGAATGAAGTCCAGATATACCTTCTGACAATCCCATGTCTTTGGGATAAATGCTAAATTTAACCATTCCCTAGAACCAGTGACTGATGATGAAGAAGGAATATGATGCCAAGTAAACACTTTGCCTTCAGTGGATCTATAGGAAAACCAGTGTGTCAACATTTGCAATACATGCTAGAAATCTCTGGAATGGAATTTTATACATATGTACTCTCATTTGGTCCTATTCCGTATCATTAGAATGTAACCTCCTTGGAGACATATTGTACTCTATTCTAGTATCTAGTATCTGCCCATCGATTTAGACTGATTTAGACTGATTTAGTATCTAGTATCTAGTATCTAGTATTCTAGTGTCTAGTATCTAGATCGATTTAGACTGATTTAGACTGATAATCACTCATTCAATTTCTTGTGTGCACAGACAGAAAAAAAATTAATGTAATTATTAAAATTAGTGCAACTTGTCCTTAAGAGGACTGACTATTCATTTTTTTAAGTAAAATTACCTTAGTGAAGAGTGAGATGTGTTTCATTCTAAGCTTTAATAATCAGATTCTACCCACTTATGCAAAAACACAAATTCAGATATATCAAAATGTTTTTCACTAAAAGGTGATTAAAAAGGGAGGTTCTACTTCTACCTTTTACCCATGAAATTCAATGTTCTGTCTCCTCATTCTCTCAAACCAGTTTCTGTGAACTTTCTTCAATAGAAAATCCTGAGAGGGGTGCCAGGGAGGCTCAGTCACTTAAGAGCCCAACTTCGGCTCAGGTCATGATCTCCCGGTTCGTAGGTTAAAGCCCCACATCGGGCTCCCTGCTGACAGCTCAAAGCCTGGAGCCTGCTTCAGATGCTGTGTCTCCCTGTCTCTCTGCCCCATCCTGCTCACGTTCTCTCTCTCTCTCTCTCTCTCTCTCTCTCTCTCTCAGAAATGAATAAACGTTAAAAAAATTAAAAAAAAGAAAATCCCGAGAGACTTGTGAAAAATGCAGGTTCCTGGATTCCACACTGCTAGACATGCTGTACTATACATAGGGCTGAAGCAGATTCCCTGGGGAGCTGGACAGCAGGCTTTCATATTCCACAAACACATCAAGTGATCGTGTTGGACACTAAAAAGTGCGAACCACTGCCAAGCACTCTATTTAATTCATGTTTGCCCATATTTGTCCGACTAAAAGTCAGATTTAACCCATTCTGAATGGAAAGAAGATGCCCTCTCTTGTCTGAGGAACTGGAGGTTGTATAGTAAGTAGAGAGGCTAAAAGCCTATCTTATTTTTTTGCCTTTGTTTTTGCTTGAAGACTTAATATTCATATCTAAGATATTATTTGTAAGTAAATGTATTAGAAGTGACTAATTGGCCAGGCAATGGAAGCTAAATTTATTGAACTATTGATAAGTGCTAGGACAATGCTAAGTATTTTGTCTTTCATAATTTTTTTTTAAAAAAGTGGTATATACAGTATTGCTTGTCTTTTACAAATGAGAAAACTGGTAAAACACACACACACACACACAAATGAGAAAACTGGTGTTCATATAACTTAAGTACATGCGTAATATCATATCATATCATATCATATCATATCATATATTTATAACTGGAACAGTCATTCAAACTCCATTTCAACGTCTTATATATTCTCTGTTCTTTAATCTACAGAGTCAGACCATCTTCTGAGATCAATCTCAGACAAAAAAGAAAGAAAAGAAAGAAAGGAAGGAGAAAGAGAGAGAGAAGGAAGGAAGGGAAGAAGGAAGGGAGGAAGGAAGGAAGGAAGGAAGGAAGGAAGGAAGGAAGGGAGGAAGGGAAGAAGAAGGGAGGGAGGGACGGAGGGAGGGAAAAAGAAAAGCATCCATACTTCTACTGGAATCTTTGTATGTTAAGAGCCAGAGTACAGGGCAATTCAAACTTTTCAGCAGCTGAATATTCTTCCCGTGATGCCCACCTCATTTTTACAGCGTGATTTTACTTGCTTGTTACAGTCACAAGTGTCTATTCTATATCTGGAAATTCTTGTCAGTCAGGATGAAGCTCTCCTGGAACAATAGGTTCAGAAAGACATGAAGAGCCTTTTAAACTGTGGACCAAATGGCTCAAAGATTTCCTTAACAATTTCCTTAACAACTGGTGTGTTGTGCTCTCCTCCTGAATTTCGATGTAATGGGTTAGGTTTTTTCCTTTTAGTGTGTTTTTGTTTTCCTGAAAAGAGGAATGAAGAAAAGTTACCGAGGACGTAGCATGGGTGGGAAAAAAAAGTCTGTTCTCTGTAACAGTGCAGCTTAACTTTAAAGTGCATGCTCTTTTCTGCAAAGTGAAGTCCATACATAAGTCAATAAAGAATAAATGTATTGGGATGGGGAGGGGGCAAACTAACTTTAAAAATACATCAAGTTTGGGGTGGGTGGCTGAGTAGCTCTGTCGTTGAAGCCTCCGACTCTTGATTTCAGCTCAGGTCATGATCTCATGGTCTGTGGGTTCTAGCCCTGCATCGGGCTTTACACTGATGGCACTGAACCTGCTTAGGATTCTAAGTCTCCCTCTCTGTCTGCCCATCGATCTCTCTCTCTGTCAAATAAATAAACAAATAAACAATTAAAAAATAGGTAAAATTCTATAGACTTGACTAGAATTACTATATCTGTGTATTTCAATGCCATTGTTTATAGGCTTAGTTTCCTCACATGTTGAGGAAATTCATCATATGTTTTATTTATCCTGAAGAGAAATTATATGTTGGTCCTTCATGTACAGGCTAAACCCACACAGAACTTTGGCCCAGAAATCACTGCACCAGCAGCCATTTCTGCAGCTCCAGTCCCCAACCTCTTATCTTTGGGTCAGAGACCCAGACAGAATTTCCTGATGTCAGTCAATGCTTCCTGTGGAGACTATAGACGACAGCTCTGGGAGACTGATTTGCCTTCCTAATCATTCTTTTATCAAAGATAAAAAAAAAAAAGTGCATGAGGTAATTGAATAAAATAATGATTGATTTTTCTTCAATCCAGAAATGTACTAGAATTTATACACTCACATTAAAGATTCACAGCAAGGGAATAAGCAATATTTTCAATCCACAAAACATTATGAGAAGCCTCTTTCAGAATTGGATTTAGAGCTGCTTCTAAACCCCACAAGAAAATTAGCTCACTGGTTTATAACCACACTATTTGGACCCAAAGTTGTTTATCCAACTAGCACTACTTCTGAAATCACAATGAACGAACATGCACCACCATTGTGGCCACTCAGAAGAAACCCTGAGGGCAATTCCAAACTCAGAGTTCCCAAATAGGCTGTGAGCAACCAACCTGTCCTGAGCACACCACTGAGAAATTTCAGTTTGGAAAGTAACAGGGCTCATTTGGAAAGAGTATTTCTCCTAACCCCTGTTTACAAAACAATGAAAAATCAAAACAGAGAGCCCAGGTTGGCTTTAAAAGCTAGTTCAGTCTAGACTAGCTGGAATGGGACCCAAATGAAATACAGAAAAAATGCATTTCACACAATGGAAATTGCACGAGGAATTGAAACTGAAAATTGCTTTGGTGATGATAATGGCATCATAGATAAGCTGGTAATGGCACTGGATGCATTAGAAGTTACTCTCCTATCCTGAGAAACCAACTAATTAGGCCAGGTTGCTTTACTCAATCAAGAGGGTATAGAAATCCTGAGGAAGGACAACTGGCTCAGGTCTGGGGGCTCCAAGTGCTCTTTAGAGAGACTCGGGGGCTTCTGTACGGTGGGACATTCGTGGGCTTTGGTTTGCACCAGATCTGGGTCTTTCTTCAGTTCTGCCACTCACTGACTGCAATACTTGGAGTCATTTAACTTCTACGGGCCTTGGTTTCCTCACCGTAATATGAATATAATAAAGTCTCTCATGCACAGTTGTCGAGAAGATTAAAAGAGGTAATACAGTAGGTTAATAAGATAATGGCTTATGTGCGGGCTCTAGCGCACAATAAATGGCCAAATGGATTATTTCACCCGATAAGCAGGAGGATATGGCCTAATATCAAAACTAATAGGAAGCTGCAGCTATTTCCACTCTTGGCCTGTCAGTGCTGAATGGGGGAGGAAATATGTTTTGAAATTAGAGAAAAAGAAGGAAAAGTTATGAATGGAGAAAATACGGATTTGTTTATTATGGTTCAGTATGCTGTACGTCAGCCCTCACACCCCTCATCCTCTTAAAAGAGATCATCAGGACAAAACAATGAAAGAAAACTTAGAGAAGGCCTATCCTTAAGACACATTCATGTTTTCCTCCCTCCCATCTTTCAACTGTGTGCTCAAACTGCCCCCCCCACCCACACACAGAATCTTCAAAGCTTGTCGAAAATGGTGTCTCCTCAACCCGCATTAATTTTCTTCATAGTTCCTATGCCTGGCTGGCATCGCTGACATTTGTTTGTTTTCATGGTCTGTCTCCTCTTCTGGCCTATAAACCTCCTAAGAACATATAGTAGTCACTCTGTTATTTGTTGATGGAATGAATCAAGAACAAAAAAAGGATTCCAAAAAAATTACAAATGATTATTAAGGGAAGATGGATGATGTTTGAAATAATATCTCTGACTTTTAAAGAGAGGTAGCATAAGTAGGAAAGACCACCAGCCTGAGAGAAGGAAAGCCCCAATAAGCTCAAGCCCTCCCACGAATTAGCTGAGTGTTTGGGGGCAAACTCCTCGGGGTCCTAATCTCCTACCTGGAAAAATGGAAAGATTGGACTGGACAATCCCTTAGATGCCTCGTGTGGCCATCATCTCCGTATTTGGAGGCTTCATGATGGGGAAAAAGGCAGATGGGGTGACAGAGGGGTACAGCCTACAGATGCCCCATGAAGACAAGCAGGACAGTAAATTGATCCCGAGGGTGACTTTTTCCTAAGTGGCAGAGCATGTAAGCATTTGCCTTCCAGAGTGAATGCCTCTGGGGGTCAGAATCCCCAGACAAGGCCAGCTACAGTCTGAAATATTGACGTTGGCCACATCACCCAACTCCTGCATATTCTTACTATATCCTGGATCTTTGCTGTAAGACACAGCCAAACCCTTGTCTTTCAAGCTTATGCTGTCACTTCATGTCTCAACCAGCAACCAGCAAACGGATGTAAAATGTACAATGCGTCCAGCCTAGATTTCCGTTTCCCCTGGTGTCTCTTGTATTTTATAATCAGCATAATCATTAAGCACTTCCAAACAACTT
This sequence comes from Leopardus geoffroyi, assembly GCF_018350155.1. Lineage (NCBI taxonomy): Eukaryota > Metazoa > Chordata > Mammalia > Carnivora > Felidae > Leopardus > Leopardus geoffroyi. The sequence goes on along the minus strand of NC_059328.1, from coordinate 120,920,435 downwards.
CATTAACTCTCTCCCACCTTGCAGAAGCCTCTCATCGCCTTCCCTTACCAAATTCATTTTCTCCTCCGTGCCCCTGGACTCCGCGATTGTATCCAAATGTGTTTCATTTGCTTCTAACCAGAAGGCACACATTTTTCCCGTGACTTTTGTCACCTCTTAATGTCAGCCTATTTCTTTCCATCATCACCTTCCTCATTCTATATGCACCTTCCTCCACTTTAATTCCTCTCCCAAGGCACCCATCGATTAGCTGATGAGGCTTCAGGTTTCTTTGGTTGTGTATAACTTGTTCGTTCCGCAGCTGCCTGGCACAGAACTGCTCTCGATCAGAGCAGTTGTGCACTCAACGAGCCGCAGACAATGGAAGACTTCGGCAGGCAGTCAACAGTTCGTGCATGCTGTCAAATTAATGCGGCTTGAACAAGCGCCGGGAGAGCCAAGTATTTCCCCTCGTGGTGGTGTTCTGGTATGGATGCAACATGCTGTGTCTGAGTCCTTTTATTTCTCCTGTAGGACATTTGAAGAGTTCCTGATAGAATTTTTTAGCAATGCTTAAAGTTGCTCTCAGCCACGCTTTCCATCATTTTTAAACCATGTCCTTCAAAAACTCATTGCCCTTTTAAGATATTCACAAACCAAGAGTCTAGAGGTACAGGATAGAGGAGCCAGCAGGGACCTGAGGAATGTTCCAGCCCAGACACCTGGTTTGTCAGAAGGAAACCAGAGCCTATAGAGGTGAGCTTATTTAGCTAAGGGAACCTTTTAAACCAATACCCCAATTATTCCCAATGGGCACATGGACAATTATACCAAAAATACATTTAATAGTTGCTCTGAGATAGCTCAGTAAACTTGGCAAAATAAGGGTTCAAATTTATGTGAAGCTGGCAGAGCTGCAGACTAGTAGGTCACCACACGCAGAGCAACTCAGGGCGCTTGGGTGGAAACAGAAGGAAAATGGGAGATTAAGGAGGAGAGATTCCGGTGAGAATTGCTGTTAGTATCTCAGCTGGACCTAAGCTAGGTTCAGGATGCAAGAAGACTGATGGCAGGGCTGCTAATAATTTGATGGGAATTGCTGGAGAACCACTTGGTTCAAAGTTCTTACCTTTAATTTTTTTCTTATCCAACATGTTTTTATTATATGAAATATATAAATACACACACATATGCATATGTGTGCTGTTTTCACACACTGGGAGTATGCAGTTCTCTTCTGCAACATGGCTTATTTCATGAGGCAATGACAATGGCTATCTTTCCCTGTCATGATGTACATGTAGATCTAGTTTATTCTTTTCATTGCTGTATAGTATCTCAGCGTTTGGGTAACCATAAATAAAATTACTTTTTAAAAATAGTCTATTTTTAATAATACAAATAATGCATGACTTTATTAACAAAAATACTTTGAACAAAAGAATAAAAAGAAAGTGAAACAATCTTCCTTTCCCTCAATCTTGTCCCCACTCCACAGGGATAACTCTGCCAAGGCAGTTTTCGGTTCTTCTAGTCTTCACCTTATGGATTTGTACAAAGAGTTAGTCATCTCTTCAGTATTTACCAACTTGAGAGTATCTACTGCTGCCCTATCACCAAAACTGAGGCACTCAGCCTGGTCCATCTTCCTTTGCCATCCCCTCATCTACTGTGCACTCTTCATTTCAGTGTTACATTTATATTTTCAATGTTTAAAATATTTATATTTTAATATGAGACTATATTTAGCTGCCTATATTTCATATTGGATGTGACTAAAGCTCGTAAAACAAAAAAATCAACATATTCATTATTATGACTTTGCAATTCTAAGCCATCAACTGCTCATTGGTAGAAGAGCAATTTTCTGAGTCTTTGTCAGGAGGAAACCACATTTTCCCTTTCAGCTCTTTCACTTCACTGGGGGAATAGTTAACTGACACTGCTTCTGGTCTGTAATGTCATTCTTTCCCCAGGATTAATGGTCCCTTTGCTTTTTTTTTCCCTGGAGTATGCCCTAAAGTATACTTTTTCATAGAGAATGTCTAGGAGAAAAATTTTCTGCATTCTCATATGTCCAAAATGGTTTTTATATTTTGCTCTTCAGTTTGTTTGAGAACTTGCCTTGAAATAAAATTCAAGGTGCAGGGTTTTTCTCTCAAATTTTAAAGGTGTTGACATAGTGTGTTCTGATATTTAATCTGTTATTGGTCTGATTCCTAATCCTTCATGAATAACATTTGCTTTCTCTTTATTTTCTGCTTTCTGATATTATGAACAGTATAAACTTGTATGATTTTTTTGTCATCATTAACGTCTGATTCATTTTCCCTTTTTTCTTTTCCTTTTGTCTTTTTTTTCAAACACTGTAATGAGTAACCAGTCTGTAGACTTTAACATCATAGATGTATCCTGTTCTCTGACAGCCTTTTGCCTTTGATGACCTGTGCCTGATGCAATTTTTATATTAAGGAATTGAAAAGTAGCGATTTTCTAAATTGTTCATTACCTTCATTAAGAGAAAAAACACTTTTCTTTCTTTCATTCTTTCTTTCCTTCTTTTTTCTTTCTTTCTTTCTCTCTCTCTCTCTCTCTCTCTCTCTCTCTCTCTCTCACACACACACACACACGCATACACACACACACACCTTGACTATCACTAGGACTCATAACATTATTTTTATTCAATATGTTATAGTCTAATTTCTGATTCCAGGAAAGGGGAAGGTAACTTGATTTACACTAACCCTTCCAGGGATAACAACTATAAACAATGGGAAAAACTAGACAATAACTGTTTGAAGTCACCAAGGGCAGAAATTGGAAGCAATCAGTCCCTCTGAGATGCACGTTCATCCAGCTTTTCCCCAGAGAGTGTTCTCAGTACACAGGACACTGCAGAGCTGGGATTCAAACATGGCCTCAGTCTTGCTCGTCTGAGAAATCCAAGGAGGAGTTTGGGATTATCAAAGTTGCACAAAGTTGAGAGGAAAGTCCTAGGAATAAGAAAACCTCAAGGAGCCCCAAAATCTGCACAGGAATTCTGCTCCAGTCCTTGGCAGACCCTGAACTGTACGTGTTTGGTGGAGACCAGAGAGACCAAAGTGAAAAGAACCCCTGAATAATGGAGACACCTGAGTAGAGGCTTCAGTAGATGGATACAGGTTTTGGAGTGAATCATGTCACATGAGAGGGGTTTGGGAAATACCTCAAATTTTCCAGAGGAACCTCTTAAGGCCTGTGCCTCAGAGTTAAAGGCATATAATGATGAACAGATTCACTTTAGAATTGAGGGAAAATCTAAAATATACCCACACTAACAAAGCATAAAGCTAAACACAAGACGAAATTTCTAAAAGCTTGTCTGAGGAAAATGAAACACGTTATTGACAAACAAATGACAACAAGAATGATAGCTTATTTCTCATCAGAAACAACAGAGGAAAAAGATAATGTTTTGACATTATTAATTTCCTGAAAGACAAAAAAAACCTAGAATTTTGTACCCACAAAAGATAAAAATAAAAGTATTTTCAAATAAGCAAAAACAAATTAAATTGTTGCTAATAGACCATCATAAGAAATATTAAAGGCATTTAACTCAGACAGTAGGGTAAAGACATCAAATAAGAATCAGATCCTGGGCTGCGTGGGTGGCTCAGTCAGTTAAGCGTCTGACCCCTGATTTTGGCTCAGGTCATGATCTCACAGTTCATGAGTTCAAGCCCCACATTGGGCTCTGCACTGACAGATGTGGAGCCTGCTTGGGATTCTGTCTCCCTCTCTCTGCCCCTCCCCCACTGTCTCTCTTTCTCTCTCTCTCTCAAAAATAGATAAACATTTTTAAAAAAAGATATCATATCCAGGGGAAGGTAGGAAGCACATTGAGAAATGTATGGGTAATATAAAAAAAAAAAAACCTGCTTTTCTTTATTTTCTTAATTATTCAAAACTGAATTAATTCCTTAAAGCAAAAACAATAACATTGTTATTATTGTGGAATTATAACACGTGTAGAAATAAAATAATATGGCAACAAAATAAAACAAAGGACAAGAGAAGAAGCACATTAATTTATTCTGTAAACGAGTCTCACTTCCTATGTACCATAATATTATTTTACAAATAGGTCTGTATATCTTTCCATTGCAATTCAAAATAAAAATTGAGTTGTATATAGTTTTCTCTTTGGTGCAACTTTACCAGAATTTGGTATCAATGTTGTACTTCCTTTGTATAAATAATTCTCTGTACTCTGAAAATATCAATATAACATTAGGATCACCTAGTCTTTGAATTTTTGGTACAATTACCCTGTGAAACCACCTGGGACTGTAGAGTTTTGGAGGACAGACTTTGTTGTTTCTGTTTTTCGTTTGATAACATTCTTTCTCTTTTCATGGAAATTGGTGTAGTTAAGCTTTCAATCGATACTAGGGTCAATTTTAATAAGTTGTATATATGTAGCAAAATATTCTTGTTATCCTGGGACTTCAAATTTATTTATATGGAGTTATACAAATTATTTCTTATTATTTGTCATTTCCTCTCATTATTTCTTACCATTTTATATTCTGTCTATGTGTGCTTTCTCCTTTTATTCAACATTATAATAGTTTGTGGTTTGTCTATTTTCGTTACTTTTTTTTAAAAAAAACAATATTTTGATAGCTTTTCTGTTACTCTTATTTCTTCTTTTTGGGGGATTTAATTTGTTTTTCTTTTACTAGCTTTTTAAATTTAGTATAATTCATTTTTATTATTTATTCATTTTGTGCATGAAACTATTAATCGACCTAAGTATATAAACATATAAACGTGTCCTTTATCACTGATTCAATCATATCCTACAAATTTTAACATACTATTTCAATTGTCATTATTTTTAATTGCAATTATGTTTTATATTTCCTGTTACCCAAGAATAATTTGATAGAGGGATAGTTTTGACACTGATTTTGTAATTTATTTTTAGTTTTCTTAGTTGCTAATGTACAGTCAATTCTTTTTTTAATGATCCATCTGTACTTGAGAAGAAGAGGTATTTTATATTATGGAGGAACATAAATTGATATATATATCCATAGGAATGCTAGTAAAGTAGCCCTAAGAGGAAGAAGAAACAACAACAACAAAAAGCGCTGATGTATAGGGTTTTCCAATTTCTGTGGAATAAATACTGCCCACTTTGCCAATTTCAAGTTACCATGTGCTGTCATTGAACACAGAGTGAGGGAGACACATATGCATTCGTACTGTCTGAACCAGCTCCAACATCCAACGCAACACATGCAATGCATCAATCACGTTGCTTAGGCTTTCAACAGCTTTACTTATTTTTTAGTTCACTTGGCCTGTCTTAGACTTAGAATAGTTTCTTAAAATCTCCTGTTGTTAGTACATTTCTGTCCATTTTCGCTTATGCAGCTCCCCTAGTTTCTGCTTTATGAAGGCAAATGCTGTATTAAATGATGCATAGTATTCATGACGTAATAGACTCATTTTGCACTGTGATCTTTAACCCTACGCATGTGTTCTTTATATCATAATGCTTTTTGGCCTGAATTTTACATTGTCTGACATCAAGACTGCAAGCCCCATTTCCTTATTGTTTGCATTTACTTGATACACATTGGCCCATGCCTTTATTTACTTTTTTTTTTTTTTTTTTTTTTTTGCCTGAGTAATTTTGTGTTAGGTGTATCTTTTGTTTATAGCATAGATCTTGGTTTTACTTTGTAATTCAATTTGAAAATCTTTTTCTGGGGCACTTGGGTGGCTCAGTCTGTTAAGCATCTCACTCCTGATTTTGGCTCAGGTCATGATCTTGTGGTTTGTGAGATTGAGCCCCATGTAGGGCTCTGCATTGACAAAACAGAGTCTGTTTGGGATTTTCTCTCTTTCTCTCTCTCTGTCCCTCCCCCACTCATGTGCATGCATACACACTCTATCTCTCTCAAAATAAATGAATAAACATTTTTAAATATATGTATTTTTTTCTTTTAAGAGGTGAGTTAAAAATTTATACTCATTGTGGCCCCTTGGTGGCTCAGTAGACTAACCTTCCAACTTGGGCTCAGGTCATGATCTTGCAGTCCCTGAGTTCAAGCCCCACATCAGGCTGTGTGCTGACAGCTCAGAGCCTGGAGCCTGCTTCGGATTTTATGTCTCCCTCTCTCTCTGCCCCAACCCCACTCGCTCTCTGTCTCTCGCTCAAAAATAATAAATAAGCATTAAAAAATTTTTATTTAAAGAATTTATACTCATTAATACAACTTAAATGTTTGTTCTCAAACACGTTAAATTATATCTACTGTGCATATTAGGTCAAATTAACTATGTTTTCTTATTTGCTCTTTTCTTTTTCAACTTTTTTTTTTTTTTTTTTTTTTTTTTGGGACAGAGAGAGACAGCATGAACGGGGGAGGGGCAGAGAGAGAGGGAGACACAGAATCGGAAACAGGCTCCAGGCTCTGAGCCATCAGCCCAGAGCCCGACGCGGGGCTCGAACTCACGGACCGCGAGATCGTGACCTGGCTGAAGTCGGACGCTTAACCGACTGCGCCACCCAGGCGCCCCTCTTATTTGCTCTTTTTTATTCTTATTTCTTTTGATCTTTAAGAGACTTTGTATTTTTGTTCTAGTGACTACTTTTCTAGACTACCTTTTATGAAGAAGCCCTCAGTCCCCGTACTTAGGGTTTTACTATTTGGTGGGTCAGCTTTAAATGCTATCCTTTGGCTGCCAGTTATACCTGTCACCTATATAACAATCATTAAGAGATGAGTCAAAAAATTTACTCTGATCCTTCTCTTTCCTTCTCTTTTCCTTCTCTTCTGATTTTTTAGTTGAATTATTCCCTTTATTTCTGAACAAGCATTTGCTTTCTCTTCTTCCATTCATGTATCCACTTTTGAATTAATCTTACATCTATAATTAAATGTATTCAAAGCTCACCACGATTCCTTCTGGTGAAGTTTCCTTAATTATCTATCGGTTTAATGAAGTTTGCCCTATAGTATATGCCATGGGAGGAACTCTAGCGTACATTATTTCCTGTGTTCCTGCAGGCTTAAAATTGTTTTATCCATAGCCTTGATACTCGGAGGACAGCTAAGTCCTTCAGGAGAGGAGTCCTGACTTATGCTTCCTCACAGTTTCTCCTGGTACCTGAAACAAGGTTGGCAATCAACAAATATGAGTTAAATTAAAAAAACAAGTGATGTTATAGATAAGCTTAATCAAAGGGACAAACAATTCTGGAATACATATTTTCATAAGTATTCAGGCTCAGATCCTGGAATCATAATACAACAGTCATGTTTTGTCCTTGGAAAAGTTCTAAATAAGTATGGGTTCTCAACCAACTCATAGTTTATCTTCCATCAAAAAGAATAAGGTTGATTTTTCTGTTCAACATATTTTCTCCTTTAGGGAAAAGAGGTAAAATAATACAGAACATATCCACATGTGAGTTATGTCACCACACTTAGATCATTTCCCACCAAAGACCAAGATTGGTGTTCAGCTCCCAGCTACTGGACTTTTCAGGCTATATTCAAAGGAACTTGTATGGCTCAAAAGGAACAAGAAATTTGAGACAAAGTGTTGAGGTAAGGAGGAAATTGAGGAAAGAGAACACGACAAAAAGATCAGACAAATATCTGACTTTCTCTAATAATTCTGTATCGAAGAGAAATCTAAGGAAATGTGATAACAAAGAAGACAAATACCTGACTTACTCAGAAGACTGGCAAAAAGCCACAAAAATTAAAGGAGGAAAGGCACCTAGGTAGCTCAGTGGGTTAAGCGTCCGACTGCAGCTCAGGTCATGATCTCATAGTTCGTGAGTTCAAGCCCTGCATCAGGCTCTCTGCTGTCAGCACGGAGCCTGCTTCAGATCCTCTGTCTCCCTCTTTCTCTGCTTCTCCCCTGCTCGGACATGTGTGCTCGCTCTCTCTCTCTCTCAAAAATAATAAACATTGAAAAAATTAAAGAAGTATAGTCTAGCAGGAGTCATGCAGTCAATTACAGATTCCAACATGGCAGATTAAGGAAATAAGGCCTCTGGCACACAGTCTCCTCTGTGAGAGGCAAAAAGAGAGTACAGAATATTTATTAATTATTGATGGTATACCAGGTATTATGTTGAGACTTTTGTACGCATTCTGTTTCTTAATGTTCATACAGCCTTATAAAGTAAATGGCATTCTTAGTCCCTCTTTCTAGATGAAAAACGCTGAGGTATCAAAAGATTAATTAACTTTCCCAAAGTCACACAGCTAACATTTGTTGGCAAAGCTGAGACTTAAACTCAGTCCTGCCCCACAAAAAAACCATTACTTTCTGTCTGCCTCATTTTTTTTCATTTTTTTCTTACTTTTTCAGTGCCTCTAGTTCCCAACAAGACCAAGGAGATTGGTACAATTGGATGGTTAGAAATGAGAATGAATACTGTAACACACAGATATTCATGGGCTCGAGAGGCACTGCATTGCTCTAGAGGAAAAAGATCAAACTCCTCCTGAGTCCCAGGCATGTCCGTCGGACCAGAGCCGGAAGAGTTTCCCACATTGCAGGATTGATCGTGGCCTCCTTGCCATGATGAACCGGCACAATTGAAACTATGAATCTTAGAGATTTTGATGGTTCTATATTTTTAATATTTTAGGTACAAGACTGTTTATTCAAGGTAAATCTTACAAAGCAAATAACAGTGCAGCATAGGGATTGGAATTAGAGGCCCTGGAACCAGACGCCCATCACCACCACTTAACCAGTTACGTGACCTTGAGAAAGTTACCCAGCCTCCCTCTGCCTTACTTATCTCATCTGCACAGTGTGGACAGCCACACTACCTAACTGTAGAGTTTTGAAAAATAAATTAAACTTACTGATGTAGTGCCTATAAAGTAGGCAAAGTGGAGCTTGACACATAGTAAGCATCCATGGTTGAAGAGAGTTGGATACACCTAGAATCCTCAACAATGACAGTTCCTGGGTAGACTTCACAGAATGTCTCAGGATGCCACAAAGCGCAAACAGTGTTTCAAACCTCATTTACAGATGAAGTAACTGGGTTTAAGAGAGTAAAAGTCACTTAGCCAGAGGTCAGAGCGCTAAATACTAACCAGTTGCAATATGAATACAGCTCTCCTTACTTCCTGCCAAGAATCCAACTGTACATTTCATCTCTATATCCCTGCACAATTATTATTTCTTTCTTGTTGCATTTTTATTTTTTCATGTTTTATTTTTAAACAAACATTATATATATATGCATTTTTATAAATACACCCTATGCAGAATGCTTACATTTTAATTATTAATTCCATATATTATATATAAAGAAATCCAACTTGTAAAAGTAGAATTACAATAAGCAAAAAACATCTAGAAAGTTATTTTAACAGACACATTAGAAACCAAGCTGACTCCTTGTCCCTCTCAGGTAATTTATCATCATTTATTCTATGGATTAAACTCTGGGACCTGTATCATCTTCCTGAAGTGGTCAGACATAACACAGAAATTGATTAATAAAACCCTTTCCTCATGTTTATGCATCTAAACTGAGAGTCAAGGCACCTGGGTGGCTCAGTCAGTTAAGCACCTGACTCTTGATTTCAGCTCAGGCCATGATCTTGCAGTTTGTGAATCTGAGCTTCACACCGAGCTCTGTGCTGACAGTGAGGAGCCTGCTTGGAATTCTCTCTCCCTCTCCCTCCCACTTGTGCCCTCTCTTTCTCTCTCCCTTTCTCTCAAAATAAATAAACGTTAAAAATAAATAAACTGAGAGTATAGTCAATGGCACTGTGATAGCGTTGTATGGTGACAGGTGGTAGCTTATGGTAAACATAGCATAGCATATAAACTTATCCAACACCATATTGTGCACTTGAAAGTAGTGTGACGTTATGTGTTAACTATACTGAAACAAAATTTTAAAAATTAATAAAGAAATTGATTTGTTTATTAAATTAAGAGTTCACAGCTTCTTAAAATACTTTGTAAAGAAGATCCAGAACACTAGGACCAGGCAATGTTGCAGATAAATCTTTATCAAGCCAGAAGAGAACAGAATGATATCTCTTGGGTTAAAAGAGATAAGAAGAAAGAAAAGAAGTAACTAATCCCATGTAAATGTGATCATCACTTATAATCATAGATTTTGTTATATATATTCAGGTATTCTTTTATGGCCTCAAAAAATATTTTGTATGTTCTTCACAAATGACCTACTTAATTTGTATGATTTATTCTAAAGAACTACGGATTTTTGTTGCTATTTTTGAATGAAACTGTTAAAGATTAAAACCTTAAAGTAAAATGCTACTAAATATAATTCACCACAGTAAAAGTCAAATTCATGTTTCAACATCAGAAAATCTATTAGTATCACATTAAGAGAGTAAAGGAGGAAAATCATATAATTTTCTCAGTAGAGGAAAAAGTATTTGCTATAATGCAACAGTTGCTCATGGTAAAACTGCAAGCAAACTAAGAATGGAAAAGAAAGTCTTTAGCCATTCAAACCATCCAAGCCAAGAAAGAATTAAAGATGCCATCTATTTTCACTTAGATTCAGCATTATGCCAGTGGTCATGGCCAATGCCATGAGTCAACAGAAAAGAAAAGGAAAGCATAAGAATTTAAAAAGAAGAACAAAGTGCCAATATTTACAAGTTTATTATTATTTCTATAACAAATCCAAGAAAGAAAGATCTAGATATATCTACAGATAAACTACTGACATTAATAGCAATTAACAAGATTGCTAGATGCACAATTATACCCTTATATTACCAATCTTAATCATATACAATCAATTGCATATAATTGACAATAACCACATATTGAAAACAATGGTAAACAAAAACACTAAACTACAGAGTGGCTATATATAATATTTTATCATTTTAAAAGGTTTAAAAGCATGTATACTATTTGGAAGTAAATACATTAAGTAGATAAAAGTATAAAAGTCTCATGAATATGATATCCAACAAATTGTTCAAGGACAGCCTCAGGGAAAGGAAGATGAGCAGAGAATGGGACAGGGAGAGGAAGCCGGGGGCCAACTGCTTCTGTAAAATATTCCTTGAAAAAAACTGCAAATGTGACAACATGCTAAGACTTGATAAATCTGGGGCTAAAACTGAGTTCATTTTATTTATCTCTATGCTTCTCATATATTTGTAACTTTCAAAATGCTTTTGCTGCCAAAAAAGGAAAGAAAAGAAGGTACCACTCTAAGGGAACATGTGTGTTAACAAAATCTTAGGTGGCATGAACCCCTCACAAGGGGTGGCCACGTTGCAGGCTCCTGCTAGAATGAAGAATCTTTGTCTTTCTCTGCCTGGGCAGTAACAATCTGCAGCTCTAGAACTGGCATAAAACTAGAGAGGTGTCCCCTCCTCTGCCAGTCACCTTTCAAAGCCGCTGGAGAAACTTGCTGGCCAGCACACCTGCCACCACCAGTAAGATGGGTTGTGCACCTGGGGTCCTTTTCCCCTTTGGCCGGGGATTATTGCTTCTCCTTTTCCCTAGAGGAAAATGACGGATCAATAGATAACATTGCTAGATGGAGATAAATGACTTCATTGCTTAGAAAACAAACGACTTCCGCTACATGTTCTTTGCTTCTCTGATTTTGCATTGTTGTCATTCCTCCTGTCCCCAGAACTTATCTGTGTCATTAAACACTGTGAGTTTCTGAATATTTGGAGAAGATGGAGTACATGTCCTTTATCTCCCGTTGTTTAATAGAAATACTGCAAACAAATCCATTTTGTCTTTATGGTGATCTATCATGGAGACACAGAGTTACTTTGACCCACAGTTTTTCCTGTGTGACCTCTCATACACAAAATGTCTCTGTCCTTTGAGTAGAAGATAGTCCAAACAGGGCCACATCAGAATGATTAAGGATTTACAATTGTTATATTTCTCTTGCCACTTGTATTGTAATAGTTTACGGATTTGCCCCACAACATTGTTCAAATCAGTCCAAGATCACTGGGCAAAGTCATCAAGTGAATGTGACCACCAGCTGACCTGTGAGCTGGACCGCAGCAACCCAAGGTTCCTCTTCTGAGTCCTTGGAATCCACTTGCTTTCACCACATTCAGAAGCTGCCCCAAGAACATAGCCTTGAGATAGTGATGTGATGCTGAGACCATGTAGTGGCATACATAACTGAACCCAGCTAAGTCCTCGACATAAACTTAAAAGATTTGGCAGATGGGTGCAAAGATCTCCTCATCTTGCAACCACCCAAGACAAGCCTCATGTAAGTTCCCTTGCTTATTAAAGCTACCACCTTCCAACCTGGAGTGTCTTGCCTCTTGCTTCAGTGTCTCCTGCCCTCTACATTCAGAAACCAGTTTCAGATTATACCCAGGAAACACTGGAAGAGGTTGCAAACCAACCGACATTGAGACGTCCCCAGTCAAGCAGGAAAAAAATTCATCTCATCATCTTAGGAGTCCTTACTTCTTGACTCATATAAATATTCAGGGTGGGTAGGTGGGATGGGAAGGGTCTGGTTCTTAAGCCTTGGCTCTTGACCTCATTGTTCCCTCTGCCACTTGGGGATCCTGCTCACAACATATGGCACTATCTGTCAAGTCCTGATGCTCTCAGCTGCCTCAGAGGTGGCCTCACAATGGTCTTTCTGCTGACTTCAGACTAGGCTATCCAGAGATCCATGGAGAGATCCATCCAGAGATTCTGTCGTACATGTGCACTATGACAGGTATCCTATTTCTTGTCAGAAACCCTAAAATCCCAGCCCCAGGAAATGTCTTCTCTCCTTCCCATATTGATCCACTTTTAACACTTGATTATCTTTCTTCCTCATCATGGTCTCCACTGCCTAAAGGAAGTGGGGGAGAAGATAAAGAAGGATGGCTGTTATGAGTGCCTGCCAAATTTCAGTGTTGGTCCTGAAGCACATAAGCCCATGAAATGATTAGAAGTACAATGTAGGTGTTGGACATCCATATGTCTCAGATGCCTCCTCAGTAAAGTGAGATGCTTTGAATAAGTCAGTGATTTATAAATTGTGATCCTTGGAACACTAGTTTTTCCTAGAATACCTTGTGCCTGCTTCAGGAGTCAAGGCACGGCCAAGTCTTACTTCCCAGTCTCTCCCTTTGAACCAGAGTAGTTTTGCTCCATTTACATAATTTTTATAAATTTCATTTGATGAATTGAGTACATTTCCTTTGTTTAATAGAGGGACAGATTTGCAGACACATCTACATTAACTGATCTCCATGTGTCCTGAATGTCGGAAGGAGTCGTATATTGTTAAAATCTTCTAGGCAGTATAAATCTGTAAATCTGTGTGGGATTCTTGACTCCTATTCTTTAACACATTTCCAAGTTTCCATGCAAGTCCTGACTGTAGGGCATAATATTTTCAGCTCTAGTATTTTCTCTTTATAGACACTGCCAAATATGTTTGAATAGAAATTAGGTGTAGAAGATTATCCAATGCACTTTTTAAAGCAGTGAATTGGGGTGGGAAAAAAAAGTATGAGTGGAGCCCTGGTTTCACTTACAATGCAATGAAAAGCCAAACACCATTGGAAGAAAATGTAAAACCATCTGACTCCATACATTAATCCCACCAAGTAAAGTCATGAGAGCAACTGTTTGTTAAAGATCCATTGTAGCCAAACATAATCATCTCCATCTGTTAAATTTGAATTGCTTTTATCTGACTCTTTACTTGGTCTCTGTTTTCTAGGAAACTCTATGAAGAAGAAAAATTTCCCAACAGTAGCAACAGTGCCAGCCAAGTGTCTCTGGTTTCTGTAGAACTTCCTTAGTTTCCATAGCCTCATTGCATGACAAACAGAACCTCTTTTCTGAGAATTCTATCATTCATGATGGATGTTGGAAGTTGATTTTTATAGATTTGCAATAAGCAATGGTATAGATTGCCCCACTGTAAAGCTTTTGGGGGGATTTTCTAAGAAAGGTGGTACAGCAAAAGTTTCTGACCATGCCAGAAGATCAGTCACCACATTTTGCTATCATCTCTGTGACCCTAGAGAACCCTAAAGAGATTAAGAAGAGATCTGGAAAGGGAGGCTTAAGGATGTTGGATATTATAGATCTGGACTTCAGAAAGTAAGAATGTAAGAATGCTCTTTTTCCTATTGCGCTGATAACGTTATCTAGTTTAATGGATATCTGGTTTATATGGTCCTGGAAAGAGAGCAGTTCGCTGCTCTGTGGATCCAAAGCAGACATGCCCTGTGTACTGGGTAACGGGGGAAGAGTAGTCAATTTGGAATTGCTCTGCATGCTGCCTCAAGGCTATTTCCTTTCTCTGCACTTAAAAGACACAGCAACTTGGTAGGGCCTAAGAAATATAAAAGTGGTTATGTGGACAGCTTAAGGTCTGTCAAAATGAGATTTCACTTTGCTTCTTGGAGGAAATGATACTTAAATTCATTTAATTTCAAGCAGTGGATGTTTCGGAACATCATGAGAGAAATATTAGTTGAAAGGTGTTGGGTATTGTTTTTGTGTTTGTTTTTCACTTTCTCATTAATTTACTATTGTAAATTAAATTACTACATTTAATGTAAATTTTCATTGTGTCAGGAAGAGGTATTTGTTTGAATACCCAAAAATTCCTATCCATTAGGGTTATATCTATCTCCATGTAAGAGAATTTTGAAAATAGCTTAAGCAGATAGGTGTTTCTATTTCATTTCTGTACTTTATTTTGAGGGGAGGGGTATATTTCTGATGTGACAAGCAGCTGAGAAGTAAGTGGTATACACAGGTGCCATGGCATTACCAGGAACTCATGTCCTTTTATCTTTCTTTTCCACAACCTTTAGTACACCTTTCATCCTATAGTGACAAGATAGCTAAACTGCTTATGTGTTCCAGGAAGGAAGTTGGGGATAAACACAAAAGGGGAAATGTGTGTGATGGCCAAATCATCCTTCCCCCCCCCCACCCTCAGGAACATAATAGCTTTCCTGGAATGTCTACTAAGTCATTCCATCTTAGATGCTAGAACAGAGACATAGGGTCATCCATATCCGAAAGGGAGTCTGAGGAAGTAAGGTTTTGGTTTTAAACTAAACACATTGCCATCCCCAACAATATCAGGGGATTTTTGTCACTTAAAGTTCAAATGCAGGATAAGAAAGTAGCAGTGTCTCACACAGTCTACCCCCCCCCCCAAGTTAAATAGACTCCCTCACATGGAAACAAGCCCAAAGTCTCACTCAGTTTCTTAATCCTGTTCAAAGTCCAGATCTCTGGGTGATGTATGATATCTCTGCCTAGATAGAATGAGGCTTCTCTTGGTTTCTTGATATTTAAGACTAAAAGACAAGTTATCTCTCACAAATACACAATATACAATGATGGAAAAGGAATCAGATTACGATAACAAGTATTCTCATTGGGTAAAAAAAAGGGGGGGGGGAGCAGATATGGGAAACCAGCATGTTTCTTAGATAAGAATAGTAAGGACTTTAGGATGTGCTTAGTCTATTGGATGGGACTCCATTCTGCTATCCAGGCAAATCTTACTCATTCACTATAAATCCGACTTCTGGGGAAGATACCTCCAGTCTGTTAAACTCCAAGGCAATATCTAAAATGAGAGTTAGAGAAAATGCCTCTTTTAGAAACTTCAGGGGGGTTGTGAATTTCATCTCATGGGTTGAGTTTAGAGGTCCAGGTATAGCCACAAGAGTTGAACATAAAGAAGCAAGCTTGAATTTTTTAAGTTCTATCTAAAATTTAGTCAATGTCATGGTACACATAGGTGAAATCTTGCCTGAACTTCCTCTTTTAACCTGAAGACTCATATCTTTTATCAATTGACTTTTGAATTCTGCTTATCCCTTTAGCCATAAACTGGTCATATAGTGACCAGTAGTTACCTTGAGGCAAACAAAAATAAGCTTCCCTCAGAACACCAGTCCTTGTGAGGTACTTGGGTGGCTCAGTCAGTTAATCATCCAACTCTTAATTTCAGCTCAGGTCGTGATCTTGTGGCTCATGAGTTCAGGCTCAGGTCATGATCTTGTGGTTCATGAATACAAGTCCCACATCAGGCTCTGCACTGACAATGTGGGGCCTGCTTGGGATTCTCTCTCTCTCTTTCTCTCTTTCTCTCTCTCCCCCCATCAAAATAAATTTTAAAAAGAACACCAGTCCTTGTCTGTCAGCTTACCTCTTAGCAGAAAATACTTAATGAAAAGTGTTTGAGAAAGGCTAGAAACTAAGGCCCACTACTTCATAGCAGTGTTTATAATTGTTTATGTTTGATGCACAAGAGTGAATTTTTTCAACAGTACAGGTTTTAAATATAAAATGAGACTCTTGGTCAATTTATACTGCCAGCCATAATATGAAAAAAAATCTTCCTTAGCAAAGCTATATATTCTTCATTATCTACTTTCAGACTGACTAGCTCAAGCCCGAATTCATTCCACTCATAAAATGTTGCTAACATAGGAAAGAACTAACCAGAAAATCCCAATAATCTGCATTTATTCCTCAATAACTTTAGTCAACATGTTGTCTACATCCCATATACTACAGGTGACAACTTGACCAAAGGGTTTTCTGCCAATAACAATGATCGCCCGCTTGCAATATCTGGGTGTTCACCGCCCATAGCCTGCCACCTTCACTCAGCCAATTGTACATTCTATATTCTATAACTAGTGGGCCTCTCCATCTAATATCAAATTCTATATTAGCTTGAGTTGCGTGTAGCCATGTATAACAGAAACTTGACAACAATGACTTAACCAAATTGTTTCTCATGAGATAAGAGAGGAACATGGCAAATTCACGATGCCATCAGGAAAATCAGGCTTCCTGTATTGTTTCACCATCTTCAGCTAATGGCTTGCATCCTTCTACTCAAAAGTTGGCTGTTTTACAGAACTGAGTCATAAGGGAATAAGGGAGATATTTTTAATTTGGTACATTGTCACTTCTAAATAATGTTGGGGATCTCTTAGTAAGAAAGAAAAGAGAATGGATACTTTTTAGACAGATAGTGATGCTTGCCACCATTTCTGAATCCCAAGCTAGCCTAACTTATTTGGTGAAGTGGACGGAAAGAGTTTGTCTTATGGAAAACAGCCAAGTCCAGTGGAGGCGTTTAAATTCAAGTGAAGTGGGGTGGGAAGAGATTGTCCGATCCCTTTCCCTACATACTTTGGTGGAATAAAATATGGAGTCATGATGATGACATCCAGTATATTCTCTTAGTATATTGATGAAGGCAACTATTGACAGAGTAATACTGTATAATACAACTCCATAGCCTTAAAAAAATCATTTGTTTTCATCCTATTTCTGTGCGTTGTTTGGGTCTTGTATGATATTGGTTGAGTTCAGCCAGTCTTGGATCCACACTGTAAAGTCCATGTCAGTTCTACAAGCCTATCATCCTCCTTGGGACTATCCCATACCTGTTCTTCCCAATAAAGGGGCAGAAACACAAAATAGCACGCTCTTCCATAAGCATATGTCAAACCTCTACCAGTAGCACATCTGCTAACGCCCTATTGACTAAAACAAGTCACATAGCTACGCCCAAACTCACCCTGCTTCCTCAGGTAGAAACTGCAAAGATACACAGCAAAATGTGGAGATACAGAGAAGGGTAAAGAATTGAGGCTAATAATCAAAAATACCGTAAGCTGCTGCACTGACAATATCTAAACCAGAACTCATTTCCTATTTAAGGCAGGAGAGACAATTGTTAACATATTCTATAATAGAAACATGTAAAAACATAAAAGCATAATTTCTACACAAAAAGATTTCTTTGTAAGACTGCATGATATATATATATATATATATATATATATATATATATATATGTAAAAGAAGATGACAATAATAGCTGGTTAATTTTATGTGCTTTCTACAAGAAAGGAAAATTACTTCATGCTTTATACAGAGAAATTCAGACTAAAAGACATCTAATCAAGGGGTTTTAGTTATTTGTAAATACTTTTGGGAAATTGTGGTTGATATTTTTTAAAGATAAATTTATTTATGTCCTAAGACAATACTTCAGGAAGTATTGCACAGCCTATTTATCCTAAAACCCAGCCAAGTCTAGGAATGATGTTTCTACATTCCTTATAGATGAGCAGTCAGTCTACACTGTATTTCCAGTGGTGGATGGTCATATCTTCAGAAGGCCGCTGATTCTATCCACGGTTGGTAAAGCTGAAGTTTTCTTCTCCTTGCCTTTACTTCTAGAAACCCAGAATGAGTTTTGTCAATTCTATTTCAGAACTTTATGAGTTTCTTAGGGCTGTCATAACAAATCACAAACTAGATAGCTTAAAATTACAGACATTTATTATCTCACAGTTCTGGAAGATGGAAGTCTAAAATCAGGGTATTGGCAGGACCGTGCTCCCTCTGAAGTCTCTTGAGAGGAATCCTCCCTTGTCTCTTCCTAGCTTCTGCTGGTTCCTGGCAATACTTGGCATCTCTGGGCTGATGGCTATATCACTTCAATCTCTGCCTCTGTATTTACATGGCTTTTTTCCCTTTGTGTATCTCTATGTATCTTCTTTTCTTATAAGGACACCAATCATTGGATTTAGAACGCACCTTAATCCAATACAACCTCATCTTAATTTAATTACATCTGGAAAGATTCTATTTCCAAATAAATTCACATTCTAAGGTTCCAGGTATATGTGATTTTTTTGGATGGGGGGAGGGGTAGAGGACATCAATCACCCACCAAAAAGACCATTTCAAATATATGAAAGAGATATTTTGCTCCCACCTTGGTCTTCTCTTCTTTAGTCTAACCTGAATACCTCCAAATCTCCTTAAATTATATTTTTCTCAGAACTTCACCAACCAAGTCAACTTTCTTCAGTTATTCCATAAACTGACACTGTGAACTTTAAATAGACAGTTTTATTTATTTTGAAGAGAACTACTAAAAAGAACTTCGGGAAGAGGATTATTTGTAAACTTTCATACCCGAAGAAACAGTAAGAGGTTTTTTTTTCAATTAATAATTTAGCCTGGTGAGCAAAATACCTGCCCCCCGGATCTTGTACTTGGTGATCCAAGATGGGAAAGATATTACATCAGAAATCATCTCCACTGTCCTGATGCTGACTTTTATACTCCATTGGGTGCTTTTTAGATTGTATTTTATTACCTATGTCAAAGACCAATACTGGTCAAGACTTATTACCCACCAATGAGCTGTAAAGAGACTGCTGAAAAGGGCATTGGAGGCCACTGAAAATATAGATCACACTCTGCTAGGGCAAAAATGCCCCTGGCCCAGGACTTTATTAGCATTAGAGTTTCATTACTGCCCTTTCAGCTCTGCTTCAAAGCCTCCCATTGTAACCCAGGCTTTGGAGTGTCAAAGATTGCAAAATGATGGGAATATTGAAAATATGCCTGATCCTACCTTACAATACCACAGCACAGACCACATCTCAATTAATTCAGTCCAAAGTTTTTGTAAGTGGGCACAAGGCCTTGTTCTAAACATTGTGGGAGACGTAAGCTATCACGATATTTATTTAGCCTCTATCATGTATTTAGCAAGTCATTGTTCCTGAGTTGACACTCTAATGGTCAATGAAAAAAATTATAAGAAGGTAAATGAGGTGTAATAAATGCAGCTTAGTTCATGAATTCTCAGCCTCTGGAGACATACAGACTTGGATTCATAATCCTGGATCTACCACTTACTAATTGAATGACCTTGGCCAATTTACTAGTCCCTCTGAGTCTCAAATTCTTCATCTGGAAAATGGGAATGATAATAAATCTCTGCATTTTATAATGTTGTTATGAGGACTAAATGAATAAATTCATGCAGTGCACTAGCAGAATGTCTGGGACCTAGTAAGTATTAGTTACTTTTATTGTAACACTGCAAAACAATTCTGAAAAGGAAGAATAAATCAAGAAAACACACAGTATATGATTACAACACTCACTATGATGCTACATGAATCGAGGCAATGTGGTATTGAGGAAAGATAATACCAAGGACAAGAATAATTTCATTTTATTTTTTTTTTATTTTTTTTTCAAATTACCTTTTTTTTTTTTATTTTTTTTTTTTCAACGTTTATTCATTTTTGGGACAGAGAGAGACAGAGCATGAATGGGGGAGGGGCAGAGAGAGAAGGAGACACAGAATCGGAAACAGGCTCCAGGCTCTGAGCCATCAGCCCAGAGCCCGACGCGGGGCTCGAACTCACGGACCGCGAGATCGTGACCTGGCTGAAGTCGGACGCTTAACCGACTGCGCCACCCAGGCGCCCCAAGAATAATTTCATTTTAAAGTAATGGGCAAAATATTTTCTTCACTGAAAAAAAGAAAAAAGAGAGTGAGACATATGGATGTCAAATAAGCACATGTAAAGATAACCAATGCTACAGATCATTAGGCACGTGCATATTAAAGCCACAAGGAGATGCCACTACTCCCACTAGAATTCCTAAAATCCTAAAGACTGAAAATGTAAAGTGTTGGCAAGAATGTGGAGCAACTCTTAACACTCATAAACAACTGGTTAAAATGTAAAATGATACGACCACTTTGAGAACAAGGTTGGCAGTTTCCCACAAAGCTAACTAAACATATTCTTACCATATAACCTAGAATTCCACTCCTGGTATTTCCCAAGAAAACTGAAAGTATATGTCTATACAAAGATTTGCCCACAAACGTTTAGTGTTGCTTTATTCATAATCACCCCCAAAATGGAAACCACCCAAATGTTCATCAACTTGTGAGTAGATAAAGAAAGTGGTATATCCATATAATGGATTAATACTCAGTAATAAAAAAGAAACAAATTGTTAATATGTGCAATGACTTAGATGAATCTCAAAAGCATTGTGCTAAGTGAAAGAAGCCACACACTGTAGTATCCTGTGGATATTATACTATACATACCATATGATTTCATTGTATGAAATTCTAGAAGAAGGAAGCCTAAAGGGACAGACAACAGATCAGTGGTTTGCAATGCAAATACATCAGTGGTCTACAGCTGTGGGGAAGGGAATGATGGCACAGAGACATGGACAGTATTTGGGGGGGGGATAATGGAAATGTGTTGCACCTTAACCATGATGTCTGTTACATAACCACATACATCTGTCAAATCTCATCAAATTTCACAGTAAATTTCACTGTATGTGAAGTATACTTCAACAAAATGAGTTCATTGCAGTAATACAAAAGACATTATAAGGCAGTGTTTGCTTTATCATCAGAGATGATAGAAAACTAAAGAATCACATAATCATCAGAATATCAAATACATCTTGTCCAATGACCTCATTTTCAATCGGAGGACAAAAAGTCCAGAAAGTAGAACTGATCACTAAATTGGCTACACACAAATGGGTCACGATCATCTAGGAGGGCTTTTAAATCCAATGCAGTGGCTCTAGAAATGCAGTGCCAACTCCCATGAATTAAATGAAGTGTACATCCTCCCAATCACTCCCCAACTTTAGCTGTTTTACGTAAATGACTGGAAAAGAAATGTAGAGGAGACACATAGGCAAGGAAGTGGAAAGAGGAATCCCTACTTAGTCTTAAAAGACTTCCTGTACATAATCATCTCAAGAACTGCTGTTCAAGGGGACAACCTGTTGAGTTGGGAAGTCAATAATACAAACCTGGATGGCTGGGGGGAAACAGCAGAATGGATAGATTATAGGAAAAATGAAGAAGACACTTAATAAGGAAGCAGGGTGTGAGTAGAAAACCATAGATGGCATCAGAAGAGCGTGGCTCTGAAGATAAAGGTGTGGACCTAGGTCCTATTCTGAATCAACAAGGAGATGTTTTTGTCAATTAAGAGATCTAAAATCTGTCATTTAAGAGATCTAAAATCTGTCATTTGAGTGGCCCAGGAAGCCATCATCATGGCTCTTGATTGGAAAAATAAGATAAATTGTTGGAGACTTGAGAATATTTATTAAACCCCTCTGAATGGGGTGGCTGGTGGATACAGTGGATATAAATGACTGGATTCTAGACCTGGTTCTGTCAGTGTAATCTGTGTGAATTTCTGAGCCTTGTCTCAATTTTCTCAGTGGGGGAAAAAAAAGATACTTCTGGGGTAAGGAGGCATTTTAAAAGAAACAATAAGCCCAAGGTGGAGTCATTTGTCCCCATGACAGCAAACCAAGATTTAATTACAGTTTCAACCTCTCTCAGGAATGTGACCTTTTAAAAGTCAATCTGACTTTTCCTTATCTGTAGTGAGGTCATTTGCATGATTAAAAGAACACTTGTTTTTCCTTTCCAAAAAAAAAAAAAAAAAAAAAACCCTAGCCTAAAACAATCCTTTTCTTTTGCCTACAAAATCTTCTATTGTGTACAACTCTGAGCATCTCTCCACTTGCTAGATGGGATGTTGCCCAGTTCATGAACTACTTAATAAATCCAATTAGATCTTCAAATGTACTTGATTGGATTTTGTTTTTTAACTAGGGTGATACTAGAGACATATATAACAATTTACTGGTTATTTAGGTGAGAGAATCTTATATAAATGACAAATTGGATGGTAATGATTGGCTATGCCTCTCTGTCTAAATCTTTATAATCTACTGTTTTTGAGAAGAATAAGAGATATCCCAGAGAGTTCATATTTGAATTGAACTCTAGTTTAGTTCAAAGAAGGAATGATTCTAATAGGCTACCAAAAATGAATGTGTGTGTCCAGGTAGCTCCCCAAAGAGCACTGAGGCTAAAAGATAATACATGTACAAAAGGAGGAAGTAAGGTCATATAACTAAAGATCAATAAGAGACAGTCACTTAATCTATAAACACAGTGTCCAAGGGGGTAATCTCAATTGAGCACATAAAGTTAAAGACAATGGCATGTCATATTCATAGTAGAAAAAGATCAAAGAAATCAGAGATAAGCTCTGTGGAGCCTTTGGTGTGATGCTGATATATGGCATAGACAAAATTGAATTGTTCACTTCCCAAAAGGCATCTGTCCTTCTGCCAGAGGAAGTAAAAAGGGATAGAATGGACATCCATGGGAGAAAAGAATTTCAAGACAGCAAAGAAGGGTCTTTTTCATCCAGAAGGCACAGTCCTTTGAGGGTGTGGAAGGAATCATTCTCATCATCACAGTTAAAGAGGAGAATAGAATCTCAGGCCAGAAGGAATACCTTCTAGAAAGGAAAATGGTGCTCCACCAACCCACTGGAGGAAGCCACAGGAAGGGGGAGGCTTGAGCAGAGAACAATGGATGAAGAGTCACCTCTCCTTGTCTTATTTTTGCTAATACTTCATGGAGGATAGTCAAATAACAGGAACCTCATTTCACAATTTTTAGAATGTATTTTTTTTTAAAGGTCAGAGAATGGGGCGCCTGGATGGCTGTTGGTTAAGCGTCCAACTTCACTCAGGTCATGATCTCGCAGTTTGTGGGTTCGAGCCCTGTGTCAGGTTCTGTGCTGACAGCTCGGAGCCTGGAATCTGCTTCAGATTCTGTGTCTCCCTCTCTCTCTCTGCCCCTCACCCACTCACACTCTGTCTCTCAAAAATAAACATTAAAAAAATTAATTAAAAATAAATAAATAAGGCAGAGAAGGATTCAAGTAAAGCACATTCCCAAATTGAAGGCAAGCTTGGTAATTACCTCTCAAATTTGAATACTAATAACACTTGTAATAATTTGCATAAGAACAAGTGTGGAAGTGGTAACCAACCTTAGGAAATAACCTTTAAGTCAGCGTAGTTTTCCATAAAATCCACCAGGGTAACACCAATCTAAAACTTCAGGTGGTACCTGAAACACAAAAGGACAAATGCAAATAAAAGAATAACCATGGGATCATCACAGACTCTGGACTAAAGAGAATCGAGGAGCATAATCTTCCCAGGGCTCTTCAGATGAGATTTTCTCACAGACCAACCATGGGGTCTCTTAGGCACAAACCTGAGACAAATACTGTGGGAATATTGTGCAAATGTCAGATGTATATAAACATAAAATACTCTTTTTTCATTTTTCATTATTTTTCTGGCTTAATGGCAGTCTATGTGTCACTTATATTTTCCATAGAAATCTGTAGTGTTTTGATGGGTCAATCAATATCTTGTGATTTTGATCAACTTGAATCAATTCCTTGACCTGTTATAACCTGAAGAATTTTTTTGAAAAAAAGGTTTTATTTTGTGCACAATATGTGGGCAGATCTTGGAGCTTAGAAGATTTAACAAGAGTAAAAATGCTGCATGAGCTTAGCATAGAAATGTCTTCCAGTATTTTCCAATACTTTACCATGATACCTCATCTTATTCATATTATTCCAAAACCATGCACTATCTGACTTAGACTCTTTTGATTAAAAATAATCAGGGGGCGCCTGGGTGGCCCAGTTGGTTAAGGGTCCAACTCAATTTCAGCTCAGGTCATGATCTCACAGTTCAGCTATGGGCCGACCGCCTGCTTGGGATTCTCTCTCTCTGCCTCTCTTTCTCAAAATAAATAAACCTAAAAAAAAATGGGGTACCTGGGTGGCTCAGTCAGTTAAATGTCTGACTTCAGCTCAGGTCATGATCTCACGATTCATGGGTTCCAGCCCAGAGTCGGGCTCTGTGCTGACAACTCAGAGCCTGGAAGCTGCTTCGGATTCTGTGTCTCCCTCTCTCTCTGCCCCTCCCTCGCTCACACTCTCTCTCTCTCTCTCTCTCACTCTCTCTTTCTCTCTCGCTCTTTCAAAAATAAATAAACATTAAAAGAAATTTTTTTAAAAGAAAGTTTGTGTTTTTAGCAAGCTTCCAAGTGATGTTGACATTGCTGATCTGGAGATTACATTTGCCATTCAAACCAAATGCTTTCCTGTTTAACACATCTCAATGATTATTATCCTGGCACAGCTATAAGGGTTCACCACTCAGATCCTTGCACAAAATCAACCTGCCATGAAGAGCCCAGCTAGCTGACAGCCTCCCATGGTGGGTGCCTTCAGGATTTGCCTCAGCTTTCAAGCTGAGGCCACGTCCTGCCTGGGCAGCCCCTAAGCCACCGGCGAGTACCGTCGTATTGCAAGGACTTGTCATTTCTGGCCAGCAGGGATCCCTAGGCTGGAGAACAGAGCTTGGATGATGAAGTGCATAGAGGTCAGCTTCCTGGGGTGAGAATCTGGGCAGAGGAGATAGAAAGTTGGTTGGAAGTTGGAACTGAGAATAATCAGCCCAGCGGGTAAACGCTGAATTTTAGGTATGAACAAGGCACAGCAGTATTGGCAAGGGCGAAGAATGGTTGTAGAAAGGAAGAATTGAAATATGAGCTTAATGCCCACCTTGAAAATTTTGAGGATTGTCTTGGGGAAGCTGGTTTTAAGTCTTCCATCCCATTTAGAGAGCAAGATAAGGTTTCCAATGGGAACATATTGCATTGCAACAAAGGGAAAATTTATGGGAGAGTGAGTTTTCTGTGGCTGAAAGAATCCAAGCAATGACTGTTTGGATGGGGACTTGCCCGATGGCCTGATCAGAGTAATTACAGTTGACTGGCACTAGAGACCAGGCAGTCCTTAAGGGAGCACTCAGGCTAGTAGGGATGAGAGCCAAGGTCCCGAAATTAGGAGGAGTTTGGTTAGTCATTATTTCCCAGGTCTGGCTAACCTATGTGCCAGCCATCCTGACAAGTGCTAGAGACAAAAACTGTGTCCTTGACCAAACTTTGGTCAGGCTTCTCGAAGTCCCCTTCTCAAACTGGCCTCGATCTCTGGACTTATGTGTCTGTCTGTGTAGCTTCCCATGTCAGCAAAAATTCTAAGTCAGTTTATATTAAGAATCCTCACCGTGGATACCTGACCTCCCCAGCCTGTGCTCAGCAAGAGCCCTGTCATGTCAGGTTAGCCAGAATTCTCCCTCACTCTTAAATTCTCCCCCTTAGTAACTTTCCCTCCATGGAGCCCCACCCTGCTCCTTGGCTACAAACCCCCTTTTGTCCATGCTGTCTGCAGAATCAAACCCAACTCTACACTGAGGTGTCTTATCAGTATTGCAATAGTTCCTGAATAAAACCTGTCTTGATCACTTTATTGTCCAGCTTTGGTTTTTCTTTAACCCTAGAGACATCATGGTTAGTAAAACTCACCAATCTTCAAGGAGACAGACATAAATCAAACAACTACAGCGTAAATGCACCCTTACAAACTAAGATAAAGACTGCAGGAAAGAAAGGGTTGTTTTTTTTTTAGATTTATTTATTTACTTTGAGAGAGATAGCAAGCAGGGTAGGGGGAGAGAGAGAGAGAATCCCAAGCAGGCCTGCATTGCTGGTGCAGAGCCCAATGCGGAGCTCAAACTCACAAACACTGAGATCATGACCTGTGCTAAAATCAAGAGCCAGACACTTAGCTAGCTGAGCCCCCCAGACATCCCAAGGAAGATATTTTTGAGTGATCTAGGCTAAAGGCGATCAGAGATGATTCCCCTGAATGTGTGACACTGGAGCTTAGATCTCAAACAGGAGAGGGAGGTGATAAAGTGTGTGTGTGTGTGTGTGTGTGTGTGTGTGTGTGTGTGTGTGTGTGTTGGAGGCCAGGAAGTGAAGTGTATCCTCCAGAGTCTTGGAAGGGAGGATCCAGGGTATTCAAAAGGGGTAACTGAAGAGATTTTAGTAAAGACAGTATCTACAGAGGTGTGGACAGGCTGAACAACTAGCGGTGTGCAGGAATCAGTAGCAATGGCAGCCTGAAGGGCCAAGATAGAGCCCTGGCACAGAGGTAGATGTGGGAGAAGACTTGCCTCATGGAAGCTGTTGCCATGGGTAGTGAAACACATCCGCTCAAACCCCAAGAGAATCCGAGTGAAAGAATCTGTAGAAGCCAACATCCCAGAACACAGAGCAGGCTTGAGACCGATGGAGAGTGGATCCAGGGAGGCAAGGAGACAATAATCAGCACAGGGAAAGGGTGGTACAGGATAAGAATGCAGGGTAGGCAGGGATTAGGCCATCTTCAAGGATTTGGACTTTATCAAAACCATGGAAACCAGAATGTCAGGGCCAACCAGCAGTTTAGGAAAGTGTCCGGGATCGGGTCTCAGCCAGAATCAGCAACTCTGCTTTGGAAACGGGTACTTGGTGGAGCCTTCAGTCCTTGGATCCCTGTCATGGAGATTAAACTATAGTGAATTGTTAGGGAATTTTCACATCTGATTAAGAGTGGCCTCCTGGGGGCGCCTGCCTGACCCAGCCGGTTATGCATCTGGCTCTTGATTTCAGCTCTGGTCACCATCTCAAGGTTTGTGGGTTCAAGCCTCTTGTCAGGCTCTGCACTGCAAGGAAAGAGCCTGCTTGGATTCTCTCTCTCCCTCCCTGTCTAACCCACCCCCTTCTCTCAATATAAATAAACTTAAATGAAAAAAAGAGTGGCTGCCTGAGATACTTTGTTAAAAAAGATGCTAAAACACAATCCAAGCTGAATGGGGGTGGGGGACTGCTGCAGTTGCCTGGTGATATGAAATACATTAGTATGTTCTAGAAGGAGGTGAGGTGTTCAAAGTGAAAGACCTTATTAATGAGTAATCGCAGATCTCAAGGTTTTTTTTTTCATTGTGAATGCCCTAGCAATTTTAGAATTAAATTGTCTCTAGGAATTCTGAGGCTTGTAACAAGAATTAGAAAATTTCCCTCTGTACTTAGTAAGATTTAAAGAGTATGTTTTGATATAAAATTCCTTCTGGTTTGCATTTTTTCCCCTATCTCATTAATGAGAAAAGGAAAAGAAGTTTGTCTAACAAAGTTGATAATCAGCTCTGAAAATTACAAAAGAAGTGAAAGCTTTCAATGAGACTCACTGGCCCGTTCTACCCAGCACGGGCAGCAGAGAATACGGCATCCTAGGGGCATGCTTTGCACAAGAAGACCCAATGTGGAAATGAGGAAAGGTGGAAATGAAGGAAATATGGTATTAATGGTTTTCTCTGAGTGTGAAGAAAATTAACACATTCATCTTTATTCTAATCCATCTATTGTTAATAATATAACTGCCGTTTATTGAGCATTTACTGGATTCTGGTCCCTCTGCCAAGCATTTATATGGACTACCTCATCGAATCCTCAGACCTGGTGGTATGCTGGTAAACCAGTTCTTTAAAAATGCAACGAAATTTAACTGAATTTAAAAAGAGCCCTGATTTTTCGTGCTTGCCAATTTTCATAGTTTAAGTGCCCCCGTGAATAATTTAGTTACTGGTTCAAAAAATCCCTGACTGTTGAACAATCGTCTGTCGTGAATTAGTGCAAGCTTTCTTCAGCACAATACTTCTGAAACTTTATTCGTTCAACTACTGTGTGATAAACTGCTGTTACAAAGAAACTAAAGTATGGAAGAGAAGTTTGCTTCTCTCTCACCTAACAGTCTCAGCTGATTTCAGGCTAGAAGGGCATCCGTACCATCCTGAACCACAGAGCCTCAGGGGAGTTCTAGCAACCACTGGGGCAGGCAGCAGAAGGCAGAGGGAGGGGGAAGGTCAGGGTAATCACCCCTAAGATAAAGAGAGCTGCCCATATCCTTCACACTCACATCCTTATCTTAGTCACTTGACCACACCAAGGTGGAAAAGAGGCTGGAAAATGTTGCTTACGATAGCCGCTCGCCGAGCTAACACAGGGGTGCTCTGTAGGAACAGAATGGACTCACTGAAGTTCAGTCATCTCTGTCGCACACCCTACTCGGAATACCTAAGACACAGTAGAGTCCTGGTGAAGAGTTCAGGCCACCATGTGACTCCTAGCTTAGCTTACCAACTATCTGACAATAAGAGGAGTTCTTTCAGTTTCCTCGCCTGTAAATTACAGGTAATAATAGCATTCGCCACATGGATTTTTGGTAATGAATACACAAATTAATAACATTGAAATCTTAAAATAGTTCACGGTGTACTGTAAGCAATCAATTTAAGATACCTGTTAATATATGAACATCACAGAATTGGCGAAGAGGGTAAAAAAAGATTTGAGTTTTCTCACTTCCCCCTAATTCTACAAGTTTTTGACAAATCATGTTGCCTGGTTTGCTTCCCTAAACCAATTGTATTTCAGGCTAAACAAAAGAACTTCAAAGTAAGAATCAAAGTCGGCTAAAGCAGAGGCCAGGAGAGATCTATTCTTATTTGTGATGCTGAATACTTCTCAGGGTTAAATTTAAATGACAGTTGGAGTCCATGGAAATGAAATAACTTTTTTATGTGGCTTCAGCTAAATTCTATGTCAAATAATCCAATCGTAAAAATTTAAACCAACCTGCAGTGACAATGTTAACACTATACAGGAAGGGATGGTGAGCAGAATGACATATCTTTGTGAAAGCCTACTGAAATACAGTATTTTAAAATACTCATTATTTGAATTCTGGGTTTGTTCTGTTTGATGAGTGTGAATAACTCCAAGTTAGTTATATACATATATTAAAATTTTAAAAACCAGTGGCTAAAATCTTTTTTTTTTAATCCAAAGGATGGCATGTATCTCCTTCCGAGTGAATTCCCCATAGACTAGTCTTTGAGATCAGTTTTTTGGATCCCATTCATTTTCCTGATGTGGCAGGTACACTGACCTGCCACAATCCTGGAACTTTGTCAATCAAAATTCAATTTCACTGGCAAGCAACACTCTAATTTTTTTCCTGAAAAATTATATAGTTTTTCCTTAGATTCAATTGCTCCTTTTGACAGTATTAATGATTCCATCAGAAGTCCTGATGGAAATAAAGAGAAGAAATAAAGAAACGCCTGGGATTTCTCTCAAACACTGTCCCCATACTCTGTCATCACGGGATCAAGAACCAAGCTAGTAGAGCTGTCTAGTGCTCTGAATAAATGAAGATCACTCTACTCCTTTCTGTGTACATGATTTTTATTTGTCCTGCTGAAGTTCCTTCGGTAACCAAGAGGTAGTGTTGAGAAAGAAAGGCAAACAGGAAGATGCTTTGCCCCAAGGTGTTATGATGTATCACAGCTATAAGAAAATCCTAAATTGTGGAAGGAAGAGAATCACAACTGGAGAAAATTCTTGCTGGGTGGCTGTATGGTCTAAAATGGTTGCATGGTCTAAAACTGAGAAATTGAGCACTAAAGTCGAAATCCAAAGGGGAAAGTAAATCTTAGAGTGTGCAGGAGGAGCAGATCAGAACTCATTTATTCAGGCTATCAACAGAGAGAGAGAGCACAGATCCACTTTTATTTGGTGGCACAGGGGTGCTGCTGGCTGCAGGGTTGGGAAAGAGAAATCCTGTTTCCAATGACAAAGCTTGTTTCTTAAACCTAGATGTGAGAAGGGACATTTCTCCCACTACGGATCAAATATCCCATCAGTTTCACCCTCTACTACATTTCCGATATCTCTGCCTTCACATTTCTGACCGGCTGTCTCAAGTTCTCCCCAACTGCTCTCTACTCTGTATGCTATGGCAAAACTTCACCCGTCTGCTCCTCTCTCTCTCGGCTCTTGAAGTCTGATTTGCAAGATACTGATACCAGATACGAAGATATTGATCATTTTGATACCCCTCAATTCTCAAGCAAACAAACCAAGGGCGAGATCTGCCTGGAGTACCTATTTTTCATCAGGGCACACTAACATTCTTAGTAGGGTGGCTATTTTGTGGCACTAAGAATTAGGCCACATGCCACCATGTCATATACGCTGTTGGTGGCCAACCCTTTGTGGTGTATTGTCACTTTTCTTTGTATTTTTGATGCACAAGAATCACACCATATATTTTTTAATCTTTTTAATGTTTATTTATTTTTGAAGGAGAGAGACAGAGTGTGAGTGGGGGCGAGGGGGTGGTGAAGAGAAAGAGGGAGACACAGAATCGGAAGCAGACTCCAGGCTTTGCGCTGTCAGCACAGAGCCTGACACAGGGCTCGAACTCACGAACTATGAGATCATGACCTGAGCTGAAGTTGGACACTTAGACTGAGCCACCCAGGCACCCTTTTTTTTTTTTTACTTGAACATGGTTATTATTTTTAACAGAAAAGAAAACAGCACACATGCTTCCATGTACCTGTCTTTCAGCTTCAACAATTATCAATCTTCTGCTGCTCTGTTAATTGTTGAGTGTATATCTTGTTTTTAATATCTTACAATTGTAAATATGTCGTGAAGAACGATGCTCAAAAGATATTCTGCATTTAGATCTCATCTCTCTGGCACAGATACCCAGAAGCAGAATTTCTGATAGTAGCTTAGCCCACCCCCCACCTCTAGATACTCTGAACACCAGTGGGTTAAACAAGGGTCCCTTGGTTCTGTTTACTCGTGCTTTGCCTTCTAAGAACAATCCTTACTCTTGTGGTTGTTTTGATGAGGAATGATCCACAGTGGGCTCCAAAGCTTAGAGTTAAGGTCTGCTTTACACTGTGGGCAACCCTTTGCAGGCCCCCTTAGGAACGTCACAGAGGCTTGCTGTGACTGTAGGGAAATGTGAAGAGTGTGGAACAGACTCATGGTCAAATTGCAAATCAGTTCTTTGTGCATTTTAACCAAAGAGCAGTTTGGACGCAGGCATTTTTTCTTCCTCCCCCAAGCCCTTCTTGACAACACAACAAATGATAATCTGAAATCAAACACGACACTCTACCTGCAGGACCTGACGCTGACAGATGGAGCTGTGTTTAAATAGCTTCATGTTGCCAGTTCCAATAAAGGGAAAGTACACAAAAGCCGGAGCCTAATGGGAAATTAAAAGTGCTCAGCATTTGAAAGGGAGTCAGGTAAGCATACTGGTGACGAGAATCCTCCGACCATCAATCAGCACGCAGGGCGATGTTTCCTCCGA
The DNA here is from genome assembly GCF_018350155.1 of Leopardus geoffroyi. Taxonomy (NCBI): domain Eukaryota; kingdom Metazoa; phylum Chordata; class Mammalia; order Carnivora; family Felidae; genus Leopardus; species Leopardus geoffroyi. Next base: position 120,888,597 of record NC_059328.1, on the reverse strand, counting down.
GGTTGGCTGGAGTAGCCATAGCTGTGGCCAGTGGCCAACTCAGCATGGGTGGATAATGTAAAGTCTGGGAATACTAAGGGCTTTCATTTTGGCTTAGATGGGGCATAAGGGAAACCTGCCAGATTTTTGATCCGTGTTGGGCTGGTAGGTGTGGAACAGCTGTTTTTGTTATCTGAGAATGAGGCATCTTGGGGTTGTGGGACCGCTCTAGGCTTAATGATTTCTGGGTTTTGTTAAATAAAAGCACTTAGATGACATTCTAGTGGAGGATAAGGCCGCGGAAGGCTCCAGAAAGAAAAACAACCTTTCCCTTGAATTTTGGATTTGGCTCCACTGGGGCTGCAGTCATGTATCAAGTTGAAAGACCCACAAAATACTTCGGGGGGAGAGGAGGAACGTCTCATCTTCAACCTGACTTGAACTGGTTCCAGAACAATCTGGAGAAAATGCTAAGTTTGGTCTCTGATCATCTATAGCAAAGAGCTTCCTTGTCTGTGGGCTTTTAAAGCCTCATATTTTAGGAACTGGTTATAGCTACTCCATGGCACGTAGGGCCACCCAAAGTTCTTGGCAGGGATAACCTGAGTGCTTCACTGCTTTGGAGTTGGCTTCTTCCTAAGGTCCTTCAGTTGTACTATAGAGTTATCCTGTAGCATGGTCACCATCTTCAAAAACCACCAATACATTAAGTCCATCAGCATTTAATGGTAACTATCTTGTCAAGCTCTGTGGGAACCACTTAGGTTGTAAAAAGAAATAAGACAGTCACTAAACTTCAGGAGTTCATAGCAGGTGCAAGAGACAGACTTTAAATACATCGTTATAAAATACGTACATAACTAGGGCAAGTTGTATAACTGCCAGAAGGGTTATGAGGGTACAGTAACTCTACTTGGGGTTGTTGATGAGAGCCTCGCGGGAGGTCCTGGGGACAGTCACTGACTGGTCTTCAAGAGAAAGAAAATCCACTACTAGCTACTATTTCTGGAATTACCAAAATGTTCCATGTATTAACCTAGATAATTTATTAATTAAATTAATACAACCACCACATGCATTAGATATTATAAGTCTCAATGCACAAATAAGAACGCTGAGAGTGGTCATGAGCTGAAGGGTCACAGCCAGAAAGGGTGAGAACACAGACATGAGTTTAATTTTTCTGACTTCACAGCCCATGCTCTGTGCCCAATGCCACAATACTTTTGGACAAAGGAAAGTAACAGAGGTGTGCACCCAGACAGAGAGGTGAAGCTGTGACTAACTTTTCCCGTATGTTCCTTAATCTCTTATCTCCAGGCCAAACTTGGTATCCTGACATTTTTCCTAGCCTTCTCATTCCCTCAGTGACCGCATACTAACCACATTCCCTTCCTCCACTCCTTCAAAACATATTTCTTGGGACAAATCCCAGGACAAACCTCAAAACTACAAATTCCATGAGCACAAAACAACAAAGTGAAAAAAAATTCTCAAAAAAAAAAAAAATGGCTGCAAGTTCTTCATTTTCCTCTAGAGTCCAGATGGTTCTGCCCATGTTCAGGGCAGCCTGGTAACACAGCATGATTTGTACAGATTTTAGAGAGCTCTCCGCTGGTCTTGATTCACGAAAACGATACATGGACCGTGTCTGAAGAATCAGATGTGCTTTGACACTTGTTTCCTGTGGCAAGTACACTAACTACAGTATCCCCTTTCCGACCATCCAGACACTAAAGAGATAAAAACTTTGACTCAATGCCAAGTTGTCCTGCCCCAAGACCATGGCTTTTGACTACTTGTTGATCAGCTAAAGTGAGCCTTTCTGTTTATCTTTGAGCATTTCTTGTGTCCCTCGTTTGGTTTCCAAGGAATGAGTTATAATCAAATTTCACCCATGTGTGGACGTGCTGTGTGGCAATACTCTACAATGTCTCATCGGTTACCTTGCAGTTAACCCTGAGACCAAAATGGGTAATACTGGTCCTTATGACTGGAAGTGAGATGGCTTTCTCACCAGTCACAGGTCCTTGTTAGATGCCTCAATTTCCACATGTATTTGATCATCCAAACCTAGTCTCGCTGACTATTAAAATACAGTATTTTATTTTTAACCCATATTAAACTGTTCAATGTCCATATGAATCTCCTAGGGGGTGTCCCATGAGGATTCTAACTTCTAGGTCTGAGGTGGGTCAAGATCTGGCATTTCTAACAAGCTCCCAGAAATATTGCTGATTCTTTGACCTCACTAAGTAGTGAAGCTAAAGATTAACTGTGTTCCAGTTACTTACTGAGGAGTGATCTCTAACACTTGGCTACTCGACCACTTTGGTGGATCTAGAGAAATGAATGAATTATGTATACTTTAGGAAGCCCCCAGTAACAATAATCTCAGCTAAACCACCAAACCATACTTCAGCGTAAGTTAATATAATTTCTCATGTAACCCTCACACTGGCCCTAAGAAATACTTGTGGTTATTACATTTTGTGGATATGAAACTGAAGATCAAGTGGGTTAACTCATGTGCCCCCCGTCATTCAGCTCTTAAACAATAGAGCCACACTTTGAATTTTGTTTCTGATTTCATATTACCTTCTTACTCTTAAAGTTTTTTTTACATTGATTTATTTTTGAGAGACAGAGAGAGACAGAACACAAGCGGGGGAAGGGCAGAGAGAGTTGGGGACACAAAATCCGAAGCAGGCTCCAGGCTCTGAGCTGTCAGCACAGAGCCCGACGCGAGGCTCAAACTCACAAACTGCAAGATCATGACCTGAGCCCAAGTTGGACATTCAACCAACTGAGCCACCCAGGCACCCCAACCTTCTTACTCTTAGTTCCCTTTTCCATTATTTTTCTTAGTTTATTTTTCTTACTTACATGGACCCTTTATGCTACCTAAAAACACTTTGTTTTCTCTATTCCTTAAGCTTATTTATTATAGAAATAATTGAAGTACAAAAAAAAAAAATTGAACACAGAGCAAATCAAAATAAAGAGAACACAAAAGTACTTCCACTTCCAGCTCCAAAGATGTTTCTTCTTCAAACGTTACGAACTCTCCTTCCAAACGTTTTCCTCCTGTGCTTATGCTTATCTTTTTCTGTAAAATAATGGAATATGATTCCATGAATTTGTTTTATAATTGCCATTTCTTCATCAAGCCATGTAATTTAATCATCTATCCCTACTAATAGACATACTCCCAGAATGTTATCCTTGATAAGTACACTTGGTTAAATGAGTAAGGGATGATAAGGACACTTGGTTAAATGAGTAAGGGATGATTTATTCACCCCCTCTCTCATTCTTGGGTATTTATATCGCTTCATTCTACTGTTTTTGTTTTTTTGAATTTAATAGCACTGCAACCAATAACACCTCTATGTGTTTGTGTTTGTGCACACTTTTAACTGATTTATTTTTTATTTTTATTTGTTTCTATTTTTTGTAATGTTTAGTTTTGAGAGAGACAGAGTGTAAGTGGGGAAGGGGTCAGAGAGGAGAGGGAGACACAGAATCTGAAGCAAGCTCCAGGCTCTAAGCTGTCAGTACAGAGTCCGATCTGGGGCTGGAACTCCCCAACGGTGAGATCATGACCTGAGCCAAAGTTGGATGCTTCGCCGAGGAGACACCCAGGCACCCCTATTTTTTATTTTTAATAACTGAAGTAATATGTTAAAAATTTTTTTCTTGTAGGGGACCCTGGGTGACTCCATCAGTTAATTAACTGACTCTTGATTTCCATTCAGGTCATGATCTCACAGTTCGTGAGTTCGAGCCCCGCATTGGGCTATAGGCTGACAGTGTGGAGCCTGCTTGTGATTCTCTCTCTCCCTCTCTGTCTTTCTGCCCCTCCCTCTCTCACTCCCTCTTTCTCTCTCCCTCTCTCCGCTGCTCCTGCAAATGTGCATGTTTTCTCTCTATATATAAAAATATATAAATAAACATTAAATTTGGGGTTTTTTGGTAAAATCTTTAACTAAGGTAGATAAAGGGATACCCCTTTGGTTCCCAGATGAATTCCATTTCTTTCCCTAGAGTCCTCAGTTTGGGGTTTCTCTTTCAAGATTTTTTCACTTTCATAAATAGATGTACAGAGCGAATGGCTCTAGGACTTATTTTTATATAAATAAGAGCATCCTATATGCCTCTTAAAATTAACGTTTCATCAGTAGTACTTCCTAAAAGACGTGCTTGGTCAGAGTGTTGGAGCAACCTTTTTTCCCCCACCTGTCATCACTGCTCACAGTCTTTTGTTCATCTTTGCCAGGTTGACAAGCAGCGAACGGTCCTCCATGGTACTTTAAAAGTAATTGTAATTCAAAAATCTACATAAATGCCATTTTTTCTTGACACTTTTAAAAGTGTCAACCTTTAAAAAGTTCTATCTTGAAAGTTCTTTTTGTTCACACATTCCCCACAATCCGTGCCCTTTCCACTACCTTTCAGGAACAACCACGTATAAGAGTTTGTATGCATTATTTTAGACTTTTTCCCAAGTATATACACATACAGATAAGTGTATACACATCCAGAATATATACTGCTCAGTTTGTGTGTGTCTGGGTGTGCCTTTTTAAAACAATTGATATCATCTACCAATTGGCTTTTGAAATAAATATTTCTTACAGAACCATCAATATAAATATATTGGCTCCTACCCACTAGATGATATTAGCAACTCCCTCCTCCCACTCAGCAAAGATAGCCAAAACTATCTCCCTACGCTGCCAAATGTTCCCCAGGGAGCCAACTTGCCCCTGGATTGGAACCAATGATATAAATGTATTTCATACCTTTTTCCTACTGCATTACCTTCCAAATAATGTAGCATTTTTTTTTCTGTTGCAATGAGCCACCTTGTACAAGAGAACAATTCTCTTGAGGGATAATATGGCACAAGGGAAAGAATGTAGTTTCTGGAATCAGCCTAGTTGGGTTCAAATCCTGGATGGAAAATCTGTAAAAAGGGTATACTAATAGAAATCAGTGAGGACTAAAAACATTTAAGCACACAAAGCACTTAAAACAGTGGAAGCTATTTAGCAATAAATCTTTGGATCTGACAAAAACTCTGACTTATATTCGAATATTCCGATTGAGTATGGAATTTCCTTGAAGTATATTTACATGAAGTGTGACTGAGAGAAACATCAGTTCTTCCATTATTTTACAAATGGAATATTTCAAAAACAGTGCACCTTTACGAAGTCAAATGAATGGTGCTGTTGTTCCTGACTCATAGTGACATGACATTAAGGTTTCTGTACCCACTTTGCCCTGCTTGTGTGTGGTGAATGCCACCTCTCTTTTTTCAATCTAGAATTAGGGATGATTCAGAAAGAAAGCAAAGAAAAGAGAGGAAAAGTGATTTAGACTCTGTGAGCAAACGCATTAACTGCATTTAAGTCAAATGCTGGCCAGTCTTACCCATTTGACTTTTTAACATTTCACCATAAGTCTGGGTCTGAAAGAAAACTTCTCTTCAACTCCTCAGCCAGGGGCAAGACCCAATTCTATCCGCCATCCCTCTCAACCGTACCTTCACTGAGGGAAAAGCTGTTTGTACCACCTGACTCTAGTCAGTTAGAGACAGAAAGGATAAATAAATGGGATGCTGTGAGGAGGGTAGGGGAGAGGAAGACCAAGAGCCTGTGAAAAAAGGGAACAAAATCACAGAGGAGGCCTCCTTTGCACTTGTCTGAGGTGGGCTCAGCGTGAATGGATAGGAGACGGAAGGAGGGAAGTAATGGACTGTTTCCACAATTCCCAGGACTTGGTGCATAACTGTCTAATGATAAGACCCTTCTGGTGATGGAATTCCTGCGTAGCTTGGATTGTAATATCTTATAAAATACTTCCAGATATAATGAGGTACCTGTAGAGAAATAGCAGCCGAATGTCTAAGCAGCTCTGTTAGGAGTCTGATGGGAGGCACAGCCTGTAGTAAATGAAGTGAAGCAATAACCTTACCACATAGCGGGTATGTTCCAGAAAAGCCCTCATTTCAAGTCTGCATCTGGCTTGGTCTATGGAACTGACAGACAGGCATAGGTCTTAGGGAAGGGCAACCAGACTGATGGAGGTAGCAAACCAACACCTTGAGCGGTGCTAAACTTATGCACTAGAAACAACCCTGCAACTGAAGAAAGACTTGAACGTCAGATAAATGACCTCTCATAAAAATAAATAAATAAATAAAAGGATGACGTGAAAAGAAGATGTGTGTTACTTTTACGCACCTCCTATATTCCTATAAAGTTGGATGTAGATTAAATACATTTTCCAAAGATGAAAGTAGGTTTGCTGGGGTTTTTTCAAGTTTATTTATTTTGAGAGAGGAGGAGAGAGAGGGAATCTCAAGCAGGCTCCGCTCCATCCGTGCAGAGCCCAATATGGGGTTCAAACCCATGAACCATGAGCCCAATATGGGGTTCAAACCATGAGAACCATGATGTGAGCCGAAATTAAGACTCAGAGGCTTAATCGACTGGGGCACCCAGGCACCCCTGTTTGCTGGTTTTTTAATGTAAACTTTTTACTGACATACACACGCTCAGAAAAATAGACAAATTACTAATTTTTGCCTTGATGAATTTCTCAAACTAAGGATGGCCATGGAAGAGGAACCCAAGCATGGCCAGCTCCCAGAAGTCACCCTCCTGCTTTCTCTGCTCACCACCCACCCACCTACCAGGGGAAATTCACCACTATCCTGACGTCTAACACCAGAGACCAGTTTTCCTGTTTGAATGTGTTAGAAAAAAAATGGAAGCACATAATATAGAATCCTTCTTGTCTGGTCCTGCTATTCAGCAGAATATAAAATTCACACATATTGAGTATAGTTGTAGAGTGTTCATTCTGTTTATGGTATAGTATTCACCACAGGAAGACATCACGATCTCACTCTTCCACTATCTAGTCTATTCTTCCATTATATCCCTTCTGCTATTGCTGGGAATTTGATTAGTGTCCAGTTGGAGACTGTTAAGAGTAATGTTGCAATGAACATACTTGTACAAACCTTTCTGTGGGCCTAAGGGTGCATTTTTCTTGAGTGCTTACCTGGGATTAAATTTGATAGATTTTTTTTTTTCTATGTGACTCCATGGCATAGGGTGATGGGGAGCGGCCATGGCTTGGGCCTTTTTCTTGCTAGCTTTTCCTGGGTCTTGGGGGAAAAAAGCGGAAAGAGCTGGAAGCTCTGTTCTTCTGGCTTCATGCTACTCATGCAACTTTTTTGGGTTATATCTCACCATTATCTGAAGCCTCCACAGAACTTCACTGTACTTGGTCTCTTCCTGTGGGACAAAGCAGGAAGCTCGTTGGAAAGGGGGCTGGAAACCTAAGCTGGGATCACAGCTCTCCTTAGGCGACCTCAGGTGCATCACTTCACCTCTGTGTGTCTGAATTTCCTCATCTGTTAAATGGGGAAGCCAGGGCTAGGCGAGCTCAGATGGCCTAATATCTGTGGATGAGCTGTAGCCACTGTGTGCGGCTGGTCATCAAGGAGAAGGTGGGGGTCTCTGTTGTCGCTGGAATCCTGAGAGGGTTGTAGTCCTCTTTGGTGTGATGGACCCTTCCCATCAGGGCACGATCTGGAGTCTTTGGCATCTCCCTGTCAAGCCTTTGCTCCTTCAAGCCCTGTGACATCAAGCCAAGAGAGAGGCTGCATCCCTGACATCCTCCTCAGTCATCTGCCAGTCAACTCAATGACTTCCAGAAACCACAGGGAGCTAGAAGCCCACCAGGTTTGCCCAGATTGGCAGAGTAAGGCCATTTGTATAAAACTCTTTATTCAACTTACCTGGCCTTTTTTTTTAATATATATATGAAATACACACACACACACACACACTCAGTTTTATTAGATACTGACTGAATGTTTTCAAAAATGCCACAGTTCAGACAAAAGGACTTCTAGAGGAAATTTTATTCGTTTCACTCACTTTGTTTTTTTTTATTTTAAAATAAGATACAAAATCATTAAATACAAAACCAAGATCTTATACAAATAACACACAAAAAAAAAACAAGGGATTGTTTTTTCGGACAGTCATGATATTATAGTTCTGTTTCTGTTCTGTGGTGATAGTTACATGACTATACATTTGTCAGAGCTTGTGGAGATATACAACAAAGAAAGGTGATTTTTTTTATGGGCTACAAGCTTGTTGATTACCCAGTTGAGACACATTTGGTCATTTCCAGTTTTGGGCAATGATAATGTTAGTTTTATGCTGCTATAAACATTCACGTCAGTTATTAGTGTGGACCTCTGCGTTCATCTCTCCAGGTTAAACACCTACAATAGAATGTCTGGGTCATAGAAGACACGTATGTATCACTTTATAAGTAAGTGACAAAATCATTTCCATGGTGGCTTTTCTGCTTCGTATTCTCATCAACAATGTATGAGATTCCTGTTATTCAATATGCTGCCAGCAGTTGGCATTAACAGGCTTTGTTTTCTTTGTTTCAGCCAAGAGGTATATAGTGGCAGCTCCGTGTGGTTTTAATTTGCATTTCCCTAATGATTAATGATGTTGGCATCTTTTCATGTGTTTACTTCCTGGCCATATACCTTCTTTGATGAAGTGTCTGTTCAAATCTTTTGTCCATTTTCCATTGGGTTATTTGTTTTCTTATTGTTGAGTTTTGAGAATTCTTTCTCAGATATATGATTTGCAGATATTTTCTGCCAGTCTTCAACTTGCCTTTCAATTCTTTTAACAAATGTCTTTTGCAAACCAAAAGCATCTTATTTTGATGGTGTCATATTTGTCAGTGTCTCTCCTAAGGACTGTACTTTTGATGTTTCTAGCTAAGAACTCTGACTAACCTAAGGTGCCAAAGATTTTTCTCTTATGTTTTATTCAAAAAATGGTATAGTTTTATATTTTACACTTAGTGCTATCCATTTTGAATTAATTTTTACATATGGTGTAAATTATAGGTTGAGATTCTTTATATATAGATATCAATGTTGATATAGATATAGATATAGATATAGATATAGATATAGATATAGATATAGATATAGATATAGATATAGATATATAGATATAGATAGATATAAATAGATGTCCAATATTTCCAGAACAGCTTGTTGGAAAAAAAAACAAAACAACTATCCTTTCTCCATTGAATTTCCTTTGTGCTGTTGTCAAAAATCAATTTGTCATATTTCTGCATACATATTTCTGGACTCTATTCTGTTCCATTTATCTGTCTATATATTCTGTATCCAATACTACCCTGTCTTGATTACTACAGCTTCATTATAAGTCTTAAAATCAGTTAATATAAGTCCTCCAACGTTACTCTTTTTTTTTTTTTCCAAATTGTCTCAGCTGTGCTAGGTAGGCTCTTTCCCTTCTACAATAAATTTTAAAAGCAGCTTATTGATATCCACAAAAAATTTTGACAGGATTTTAATTGCATCAGATCCATAGATCGATTTGCAAGAAGTGAGATCTTAAATCTTGCATCTTGCAATCCACGAACACAATATATCTCTCTGTTTACTTACGTCTTAACTGATGGCTTTCATCAGTCTTGTGTAATTTTCAGGATAGAGATCCTGCACAGATTTCATTAGATTTACCCCCAAATATCTTATTTTCTTTTGCGATGTCTTAAATGGTACATTTGAAAGGGGTTTCCAGGTGATTTTATTAATTCATCGACTTCTCCAGTTTGGAATAAACTTCAGAGGTTACTTTGTTTAACTGTCCTTCAGGTTTCTGGATCACAGATATTTCTTGATCTGCTTGAACATTCGCAAAGATTGGAACCAGAAAATTCTGGAAAGGTTTTTTGACAGAGATATTCCATGCACTCTTTACCCAGGTTCCCTCAATAATTAAGTACAATATCAAAACCAGGAAACTGACATGCTACAGTGTGCGTTTATAGTTCCATGTCATTTTATAATATGTAGTTTCATGTAACCACCACTGCAATCAAGAGACAGGATTATTCCATCACCGCAAAATAAAACACTTTCTGCTACTCCTTTATGGTTGTGCACATCCCCTCCCTCCCAATGTCCATAATCTCTGGCAACCCACCAATCAGCTCCATGTCTATAATCTAGTTATTTTGAGAATATTATATAAATAGAATTATGTAGTATGTGACTTTACGATATTGGCCTTTTAAAATCAGCATAATGTCCTTAAGATCCATCCAAGTTGTTGCATTCATCATTACTTCATTTCTTTTCATTGCTGAGTAGAAACCTATGGTGTGGATGTCCCACTGTTTATTTAGCCATTAACTTGGTATGGGATATGGGATATGGTATGGATATGGTATGGGATATGTTGGTAGTTTCCAGTTCTTGGTTATTAAAAATTACTATAATAGAAGTAATTGTGGGGTGCCTAGGTGGCTCAGACGGTTAAGCATCTGACTCTTGATTTCGGCTCAGGTCATGATCTCACACTCATGAGACTGAGCCTTGTGTCAGGCTCCATGCTGGATGTGGAGCCCGTTTGGGATTCTCTCTCCCTCTCTCTCTGTCCCTCCCCAACTCGCATATGCTCTCTCTCTCTCAAAATTAAATTAAATTAAATTGAATTAAATTAAATTAGTACTTGTGTACAGGTTTTTGTGTGAATATAAGTTTTCATTGCTCTGGGACAAGTGCTCAGGAGTGTGATTGCTGGGTCATGTGGTAAGTGTATGGCTAATTTTGTAAGGAATCGCCAAACTATCTTCAAGAGTGGCGATCCCATTTTACATTCTTCTAGCAATATAGGAGAGATTCCATGTTTCCATATCCTTGCCAGCATGTGGTATTGTCACCATTTTTTTAATGTCAGCCAATTGTCAGCCAATTTTTTAAATTGTAGTTGACATAAAATATTATATTAGTTTCAGGTGTACAACGTAGTGAATCAACATTTATGTACATTATGAAAGAACCATGATAACTCTAGTTACCATCTTTCACCATGCAATGTTATTACAATGTTATTGATTATATTCCTATGCTGCACTTTCTATCCCCATGATTAACTCATTTTATAGATGGAAGTTTTTACCTCTTAATCCCTTTCACCTATTTTGCTCATCTTCCTCCCTTTCCCTCTGACACCTCCAGTCTGTTCCCTGTATTCATGTGTTTCAGTTTTATTTGTTCATTTGCTTTGTTGTTAGATTCCACAGGTAAGTGAAATTACATAGTATTCTCTGACTTTTCACTTAGGATGACAGCCTCCAGGTTCATCCATGTTGCTGCAAATGGCAAGGTTTCATTCTTTTTTTATGGATGAGTAATGCTCCATTGTGTGTGTGTGTGTGTGTGTGTGTGTGCACGCACATGCACGCATAATCTTCTTTATGCATTCATCTATCAATGGACACTTAGGTGTGTCTATGGATATGGACACTCTCATACCTTGGCTATTATAAGTAGTGCTATGATGGATGTAGGGTCCATATATCTTTTTGAAATAGTGTTTTCATTCTCAGATAAATACCCAGAAGTGAAATTGTCGGATCTTGTAATATTTCTATTTTTATTTTTTTGAGGACACTCCATACTGTTTTCCACAGTGGCTGCACCAATTCACATTCCCACCAACAGTGCACAAGCATTCCCATTTCTCCACATCCTCATCAGCACTTGTCATTTCTTGGCTTCTTGATGGTAACCATTTCAACAGGGGTGAGGTGACATCTCATTTTTGTTTGGTTTATATTTCCCTGATGATAAGTGATGTTGAGGATCTTTTCGTGTACTTGCTGGCCATTTGTATGCCTTCGGAAAAATGTCTATTTAGATCCTATGCCCATTTTTTAAATAGATTTTTTTAGTATTGAGTTATATGAGTTCTTCATTTATTTTGGATATTAACCCTTTATCAGATATATTACTTGCAAATATCTTCTCTCATTCAGTAGGTTGTCTTTTTGTTTTATTGATAGTTTCTGTCTCTGTGCAGAGGCTTTTTAGCATAACGTGGTCCTAATTGTTTATTTCTGCTTTGGTTGCTTTAGTCTGAAGAGACAGTTCCAAAAAATTAGTGCTAATACTACTGTCCAAGAGTTTGCTGCCTATGTTTTCTCTTAGGAGTTCTACGATTTCAGGTCTTACATTTAGATCTTTAATCATCTTGAGGTTATTTTGTTTTTTAATATGGTGTGAGAAAGTGGTCTAGTTTCATTCTTCTGCATGTGGCTGTCCAGTTTCCCCAGCACTGAAATGGTACAATTTTTTTAACTTTTGATTTTCAATTATTCATTGTTAGTTTATAGAATTCCAACTGATTTTTGTATATTCTCTGTATGTTGTGTAGCTTTGCTAAAACTTCTTGTTCATTAGAGAAAAAGGATGGAGACAGAATAAGGCAAGGGGAAAAGTTTAAGGATGGGTCTCATTTGGAGCCAGAAGAAAAAGAGCAGCCCTGAGAGAGACAGAAAAGGAATGGAGATACAGGAGGGAAAATCAAGAGAAAACAATGCATTTAATACTCTTCTAATTCAAGCAGCCTTAAACCAAGCTCTTGAAAAACTCAAAATCTGCTCCCCAGATTTTGTGCATTTATTTCCCTTCGATTTTGCTTAATATCTTTATTTTACCTCCTGAACTCATTGCCCTCCCTTCAAAATTCTTAGGTGTCTTTGGAAACCAAGGGACAAGCCTTAAACACTGACTCATCCAATAATCACATCTTATTCTTTCAACCTGACCCACTTCTAACATATTTCCTATAATTTTTGTGGCATTGGAACAAGCCAGGTTTCTTTTATTTAGCAAACACTTACTCATCACTTATGTGCAAGCCATGATACAGAAGACCATGGTCAGGGGAGATACAGAGAAGGGATGACATTCAAAATATTCAACAATTTGTACAACACCTGACCTACCTGAAAGAACAAAGCCATAGCTTTGGACCCTGGAGATCCTGCTGTGCCAGCTATCAACCTTTCAGTTATTTGAATGAAGGGACAAGAGGGGTCTTGGGGGGATGAAGGAGAAGGCTGGGGCAGGGTCATTCTCTATGGAGGGCAGAGTATTTACCAAATGCCATAAACACATTTCTGTATTGTGAGAACTTCTGTGTCTCTATCCGCAGTGGTTCCAAGAGTGAGAGAGTTTATTGCACTTGTTAATCAGGGAGACAATCTACAAACAAAATATACAAATAAGATCATGTGGAATATGGTGAGTTCCTCGAGAGGGCACAGGGGAAGTTTTATGGAAATTTGGGAACGTGAAGATCTCTTCTTTTGAAAAGGAGAATAAGGGCACGACAAATGACAAAAATAAGACAGTGTAGTTATGAGCTCTATGCCCTTTACTCTGGGGAAAATAATCTAGGCATTGGGGAGGACAGTGTCTCCCAAGCTCCCAAACAGTGGCACATCCTTCTGGAGAGATCTGGGGCAAGAGTGAGCTTTATGGGATCTTAGAAGCAGCAACGTGGAGACAGGGTATGAATGACTGGGGATGCCTATCCGACCTTAGTTAGAAAGATTAAGAAACAAGGAACTAAGTATGGAGCCCACAGTTGGCTTAGGGTTTGGAAACTGGCTGATTGGCTACACCGTGATTCTGGTCATGTAGAACATTTACAGAAACATGAAAGTTCTATTTGCTGACGTGGAACCCTGAACAGGAGCAGCTCCATTTTGTGCCTAGAAATTTCTGTCCACAGGACATTTGAATTGAGTCCCAAAGGCAAATTGCATTTAGGTGTTAAAGCAGAAGCAGTGAAGGGCACAAATTAAACAAAGGCAGGGAGGTAAAAGTGCATTGTGTTTGCCAATAACAGAGAAGCTCAAAGAGTAGTGAGGTAAGATGGCAGCTAAACCAACAATATGGAACAAATGTGGGAGCACAGACTGATTCTCTTGACAGTACAATATATCATAGGATATTCGAGCTAAAAAGGAACTTAGAGATCCTACAGGCTAACCCTGCAACCCTTTTGCTGCACAGACGGAGAAACCGAGGCGAAGAGCCCAAGGTTACACAGTGCTACACAGTCTGTTGGCATGAGAGACTTGGGTTCTCGATTTAGAGCTTACTTCCCCAGGGTCTCATTGCTACCATCTTCTAAAGGTTTTTTAAAATGCAAAATAAATAAATGCCTGTGAGCAGTGACTGTTGATGGAGGTTTTTGATTCCCACCCCATCCCACCCAGAGGGCTGGTATCCTGCCTTACCGCCTGTGAATTGCGTTCAAAGAGATTAAGATCACACTCTTCAAGTCTCTGGTTTCTCTTCAGGTGTTTTAATAAAAGTGAGCACTCTAAGTGGATGCTCTGGTCTCTGCCCCTCCACATCCAGCCAGCTGAATCAGAATCAGCTCTTTTCCTTCTACGAGGCAACAATAGCACAGTTTGGCTGTCTGTTGAAAGACTCTGATGCAAAACCCATTATATGAGCTCTCTCCTCTCTCCTCGTCTTGTCAGACACAAAGCTATCATCTTGACGGGTTTTCTTCTTTTCCCTTGCTCTTACTCCTACATTAGACTTGCTTGTTATTTAGCTGCTTTCTCTTCCAAGATATTATTGGGATTCATTTTATTTCCATTCCTTTCATCTCTTCTATCAATCAGGTGGAAAACAGATAAAAAGGCTGCTCTTAGAACAAATAAGAAAGCTCACAGTTTTGAACTCACCCACTGTTCCATCTCTTCCTGAAGATTTTGTGTTTAATGGACAGTAATCATATTCCAAGACCCAAGACCAGAACTGAAAGTTTTGCCCCAGCTTTTTCTGATAGAACTTTATGATTCTGTCTTGCTAACAGTTAACTCTTCTGAACACAGGCTTTTCACCTATTTATCACCCTTCACAACACTGTTTTATTTCTTTTTTTAATGTTTTATTACTTATTTTTGAGAGTGAGAGAGACAGAGCACGAGCAGGGGAGGGGCAGAGAGAGTTGGGGACACAGAATCCCAAGCAGGCTCCAGGCTCCGAGCTGTCAGCACAGAGCCCAACGCGGGGCTCGAACTCACAGACCGTGAGATCATGACCTGAGCCGAAGTCGGCTGCTTAACCGACTGAGCCGCTCAGGCGCCCCAACATTGTTTTATTTCTTTAGGACTATTTCACATTAGTATTATGAATTTTGGATTGCCATATTGTGAGTGGCTGCTGGCATTTATATTACTTACTATGACTCTACAGTAGACTGTTCTAGGTGCTGAAAACACGCATTAGCAGCTAGTGACATAATCAATCCTCTGAGGTAGACATCTCTATTTTCCTCCTATATGGATGGAGGAAATGAAACTTAAAGATATTTAATTATTTACCCAAGGCCTTCCTGCTACTAATTGACCAGAACTTGACTCCAGACAGCGTGGGTCTCAAACTTTTATACATGACCACAAAATTATACAGCCGCATCCTTCATTGTATTTTCCCCAGCTCCATCTCAAGTACTTAACTCCATTATAGTTACTCGAAAGAGTCACTCTCTAAATTGGATGCAAATCAGCCTAGTGGTTTCAGAGTAAGGGTGCACTCTTTACTTTAAAAAAGCAAAGAGACAGGGTGCCTCAGTGGCTCAGTCGGTTAAGCATCCGACTTCGGCTCAGGTCACGATCTCGCGGTTCGTGGGTTCGAGCCCCACATCGGGCTCTGTACTGACAGCTCGGAGCCTGGAGCCTGCTTCGGATTCTGTGTCTCCCTCTCTCTCTGCTCCTCCCCTACTCACACTCTGTCTCTCTCTCAAAAAAAATTAAATAAATAAACATGTAAAAAAAAAATTTAAAGCAAAGAGACAAACAACAATGAAACACTATAACTAGAATAACACATTGATTCATTTTTGTTGATAAACATAATCAGAAGAAAACAGAACTTCATTTTCTGGGAATTCACTTTTCTTGACAGTTCAGCCAACTAGGACCTCATCTCAAGCAAAAGGGGTTCCTAAAAAGCCCTTTGCCGTAACAAATACCATATGCTCACTTCTCTGCAATTTAAACAAACAAACTAGGAATGAAGGTAATTGGTAAATCACTTTCAACTTTTTTTTTTTTAATTTTTTTTTTCAACTTTTATTTATTTTTGGGACAGAGAGAGACAGAGCATGAACGGGAGAGGGGCAGAGAGAGAGGGAGACACAGAATCAGAAACAGGCTCCAGGCTCTGAGCCATCAGCCCAGAGCCTGACGCGGGGCTCGAACTCACGGACCGCGAGATCGTGACCTGGCTGAAGTCGGACGCTTAACCGACTGCGCCACCCAGGCGCCCCAATCACTTTCAACTTTTATTTATTATACAGTGGTTTACGTCTGGCTTTACGGTATTTTTAACAGAGTATTAAAATATTACATTAGAAAATATGTAGAGAAGAACATACAATAAGCGGATACATAGGAAAAAAAAACATAGTGTACAGTATGATGATGGGGAGGAGAGAGAAAATCTAAATCAAAGGAAATAGCAAAGATGGAAAGGCCTAGAACAACCCACTGAAAACCCTAATGGTAACTGAAGACATCCGGGACAGCACACCATTTTCATAATGAAGAGCCCAAGTCATTCCCAAGAGGGTTAAATACAATTTTTAGCATCTTCATTAATTTGACTCGAGAAGACAGACTGCAAGCTATTTTATTTATTTGTTTGTTTGTTGTTGTTGTTTCGTTTGTTTATTTTGAGAGAGAGAGAGGGTGTGTGTGTGTTTGCACATGTACACGAGTGGGGGACTGACAGAGAGACAAAAAGAGAGAGAATCCCAAGCAGGCTCTGCACTGTCAACTCAGAGCCCGGGGGGGGGGGGGGTGGAAGGGGGTCTCTCCCACCTACCGTGACTTCACAACCTGAGCAGAAATCAAGAGTTGGACTCAACCAATTGAGCTACCCAGGCCCACACTTTCATTTATTTTTAAATTTATACACTTCTCTTCAGCTCCTCAGTATTCTTTATCTCCCCTTTCACGGCTTCCAATTTGCCTTCACATTTTCCATGAGTTTACTATTTCTTCTACCTTTTTCTTGAACGCTGCTCTGTCACATTCCAACTGCCTGGGTTGTAGGAAGATCACTCCTGTGTTCTGGGATCCGTGTCATGCTCCTGGACCCCTGCCCTCCTTTGACTTACTTTGCTGTTCACAGTTCCATCTCCTTTCTAGTCTCATCAAGGAAGAATTTGTGGTTGCACGTGTCGTGTTTGCATTTTGGTGATTCTGGAAAGGAAAAATGGGAAAGTTGGACTTTCTGTTGTAACCTTCAAGCTGCAAGAGGCTCTAATGACTTTCCCAAGACCTGGCATTGAAATCATTCATATGGGAAACTTGAGCATTTTTTAACTGCCCAATTTGATTTGCTTTTCTTTTTCTTTCTCCAGTCTATTCATCGTTCTCCTGCAAGTGAAATTTCTCTTCATGTCATCAAATCCCCAAACAGAGTTGAGCTTTTTTACTGAATAAACCATTTACACAACATGTTCTATGTACAAAGTCTTTTTAATTAGGGTTTCTTTAATAACCCCAGGAAGTGGTCGGGTCAGTTTACATCTGCCTTGCCTCAGTGACTTCGTGCACAAACCCTTCCATTCTTTTTTTTTTACCCCATTTGACTGTTATTTGGCTGTCAGTCCATTTCTTCCACGCATCTTCTTTCGCTTTGCAGAGAGATCTTCATCGACATCTGCTCTGGGGTCAACTGTGTGGAACTGTAATTTCCCCAAGCCTCACCACCCTCTGGGTACATATGCGGGAGCACTAATATTAATACCTAATTTTTCTGGCTCATTTCCCCAAACTGCTGATGGATTAACCCCAGCTCCTTGAAAATCCCCTCTTAAGAATTTTTAGCATCTCCAGAGGCACGTGTGACATATGCGGCCTTTTCTTGAATTCTGTGCCACTCCACTGGCCACAGCCACTTTCTCCTGCTGCTCGGCTGGCTCGGTTTTTCTCCGCCAATTCCCTGAAAATGGCTGCTGCCGCCCCATTGGGCACAGCAGGGGCTGTCACTACATCTTGTTCCTTCTCTGGAAGCCAAGTCTCTCTTGCTGACCCCCGGGCTCAGCATTTCTTGGCTGGTGGCTCCCCTGAACACCCCAGAAGTCAGATCCGCACTGTGGTGTCTGGCAGGGTGACAGAGACACATTTCCTACTCTCTGCTCCGGATTCAGGCAAAGGTGACCCTGTGGAGGGCTGCTGGGCATTATATTCGTTTGCTCGGGTTGCCATAACAAAAGGACCATAGGCTGGGCGGCTTAACAGAAATTCATTTTCTCACAGTTTTGGAGGCTGGAAATCCAAGATCAAGGTGTCAGCGGGGACTGATTTCTTCTGAAGCCTCTCTGTGGCTTGAACACGGCCACCTTCTCACTGTGTCCTCACATGGTCTTTCCTTGGTCCACACATGTCCCTGGTGTCTTTCCCTATGTCCTAATGTTGTCTTCTTATAGGACGCCAATCAGACTGGATTAGGGCCCACCCTTGAAGAAGCCTCATTTAACTTAATCATCTCCTGAAAGGCCTGGCTCCAAACATAGTCACTCTTGGAGGTACCGGGGTTAGGGTTTCAACACATAAACTTTAGGGGGACCTAATTTAGTTTATAACAGGTACCCATGCAATTCATGTCATAGAGAAAGTGTTCTCTGACTTTTTCTCTCTCTATGGTACAGACCCGCATCTTGAAGACTCGTGTCCCGTCCCCTCCATACGCCCCCGAGAATTCCTCTGCGCCTCTGAAAGCGAGGCCTGTGTTACTCCTGTGTTGGCAGCAGACTCTTTTTCCTAGAGACCCCACAGACCCCGTGCCAACAGTTTCACCCGGTGTCACGTAAGTTCGGCACACATGCCAGAACCCCCAGCAAGGAAGACCACCCAGGCTTTAAAAGGATCGCTGATAAACGCGTTACAGAGCTGATGCTCAACACACTTGAAAACTGTGGTCTCTACAGCCAGACCTGATGAGTGCGTCATCCTAACTGCCTAACGTCTTAGCTGTGTGACCTTTGGCAATGCACTTAACTTCTCTGTGCCTTAGTTCCCTGACCTCCAGCATGGATTTAACAATAGCAGTACAGCCCTCAAAGGATTGTTGTAAGGATTCAATTTGTTATTGCAAATAAAGTGGACACACTATATAGAAAACAGTAAATTCCAGCTCTTATTACTGTCATCATCCTACCATGGGAGGTGGGATGTAAGGACAGAGACTTACCTGCAGTATCTCTGTGATAGGTACTCAGTAAAAATATATGTGGAACAAATAAATGATGACTATAACATTTATTTTCCACATTTTGATGTTCATGTGGTTCTCATAGAAGCTATTTCATTTAATACACACACACACACACACACAGGCAATATCGTCCACCCCATTTTATTGATGAGAAAACTGTTGATCAGAGATTTTACCAACTTGACCAAAGGATGATACAACTAACGTGCAGAGTAGCTAAGATTTGAAACTCTTCCCTTCCGGGCCCTTTCTCCTCATCTCCTCACCTTGCCCTGTGATTAGGACCGCCAATCCCAAGCTCCCCATCTGGCCCACATCCCACTCCAAAACAAAAGCAAACCACCTGCACATCCAGTGAATCAACATGTCCTTGTCTGGTTGTCTTTCACTGTGTCACTTAACTCTGCGTGCTCAGCCGTGACTTGGAAAGTGACAGGGGCCAGTTTGGTGGAAACACCCTCAGCAAGTCTGTGAGCAAACAAATGCAAAGGAAAATTCTCCCAGTGTGGATGGAAGGATCCGGTCACCCCATGGGTCACAGAAGGGGGGACGCCACACTGTGTGCCAGAACCACCATGTTATGCCAGGTGTTAGCACACCTTTTCTGGAAAGAGGCAGATAAATATTTTTGGATTTGTGGGCCATCCCCCAACCTTTGTTGTGACCACTCAGCTCTGCTCTTGTAGCACAAAAGCAGGCACAGATAATACATAAATAAAAGGGAATGGCAGTAGTCCAATAAAATGCTATTTAAAATGTATTTTAAAATGTTATTTACAAATGTTGGGTTTTTTTAATTTTTTTAATGTTTATTTATTTTTGAGAGAGAGAGACAGAGAGACAGAGTGTGAGTGGGGGAGGAACAGGGAGAGAAAGGGAGACGCAGAATCCGAAGCCGGCTCCAGGCTCTGAGCTGTCGGCACAGAGCGCATCCCAGGGCCTAAACTCATGAACTGCGAGGTCATGACCTGAGCCAAAGTCAGACGCTTAGGTGACTGAGCCACCCAAACGCCCCTACAAATGTTATTTTTCTATACACTTTGTTGTGTTCTGAGTACTTTGTATGTAATAACAAATTTAATCCTTTAAAACAACCCTTTAAGGTATGTACTATTATTTATCAAATCCATTTTGGAGATAAGGGATCTAAGGCACAGAGAAGTTTAGTGTATTGCCCAAGGTCACACAGCTAAAGATGTTAGGTGGAATTAAAATGACACACCTGATCACCAACCTCTGCTTTATATGTGTTTCTGAGTTTAACCACCATAATCCTCCAAATTTGCTATGTTTCTTCTTGTTTGGAGGTGTGGGAATAGACTCAGTGTGGACTGAGCAAAGAGCCAACAAGCTTGGGAAGGGGAAACGTGAGACCATCAGTCCAAGGACCCTTTGTTTTGCTTCAACATGTCTCATGCCTGGGATTTCTATTCTCTGTTCCCTCCTCACATCAGCCTGCATATGTGCACAACGGCTTGTATTACATTCAAACCCCTTTGACAGACAGCATGATCTGTCATTGTCCCGTTGCTTCCTAGCAGCTAATGGCCATAATGTTATTATTTACCATCACTTATTAGACTCTCAAGCTCAGAACTTAAGAATCTGTTTATATCATTCTAGCTGCTGTGGTACAGAGCCACAAGATAGGTACAGATTTTTCACTTCTTTGGCTAGGTTTATTCCTAAGTATTTTATGGTTTTTGGTGCAGTTGTACATGGGATTGCTTCCTTGATTTCTCTTTCTGCTGCTTCATTATTGGCATATAGAAATGCAACCAATTTCTGTATATTGATTTTATATCCTGGGACTTTGCTGAATTCATGGATGAGTTCTAACAGTTTTTGGTGGAATCTTTTGGGTTTTCCATATAGAGTATCATGTCATCTGCAAAGAGTGAAACTTTCACTTCCTCCTTCCTGATTTGGATGCCTTTTATTTCTTTGTGTTGTCTGATTACTGAGGCTAGGACTTCCAACACTATGTTGAATAACAGGGGTGAGACTGAACATCCTTGTCATGTTCCTGACCTTAGGGGAAAAGCTCTCAGTTTTCCTCCATTGAGGATGATATTAGCGGTGGGTCTTTCATATATGGCTTTTATGATCTTGAGGTATGATCTTTCTACCCCTGCTTTCTGGAGGACTTTTATGAAGAAAGAATGTTGTATTTTGTCAAATGCTTTCTCTGCATCTATCGAGAGGATCATGTGGTTCTTATTCTTTCTTTTATTGATGTGATGTGTCACATTGATTGATTTGCAGATATTGAACCAGCTCTGTATCCCAGGAATAAATCCCACTTGATTGTGGTGAATAATTCTTTTAATGCATTGTTGGATCTGTTTGGCTAGTATCTTGTTGAGAATTTTTGCATCCATGTTCATCAGGAAAATTGGTCAGTAGTTCTTTTTAGTGGGGACTTTGTCCGGTTTTGGAATCAAGGTAATGCTGGCCTTGTAAATGAGTTTGGATGCTTTCCTTCCATTTATATTTTTTGGAACAGCTTCAAAAGAATAGGTGTCAACTCTTCTTTAAATGTTTGGTAAAATTCCCCTGGAAAGTCATCCGACCCTGGACTGCTGTTTGTTGGGAGATTTTTGATTACTGATTCAATTTCTTTAGTGGTTATGGGTCTGTTCAAATTTTCTATTTCTTCCTGTTTCAGTTTTGGTAGTTTATATGCTTCTAGGAATTTGTCTATTTTTTCCAGATTGCCCAATTTATTGGCATATAATTGCTCATAATATTCTCTTATTATTGTGTGTATTTCTGTAGTGTTGGTTGTGATCTTTCCTTTTTCATTTGTGATTTTATTTATTTGGGTCCTTTCTTTTTTACTTCTGATCAATCCAGCAGGAGGTTTATAAATGTTGTTAATACTTCTTTCAAAGAACCAGTTCCTAGTTTCATTGATCTGTTTTACTGTTTTGTTTTGTTTTTTTAATTTCAGTATCATTGATTTCTGCTCTAATCTTTACTTTTACAGTCTTCTGCTCATTTGAGGCTTTATTTGCTGTTCTTTTCCAGCTCTTTAAGGTGTATGGTTAGGTTGTGTATCTGAGACCTTTCTTCCTTCTTTAGGAAGGCCTGAATTGCTATATATTTCCCTCTTATGACCGCCTTTGCTGCATCCCAGATGTGTTGGGCTGTTGTGTTTTCATCTTCACTGGCTTCCATGTACTTTTTAATTTCTTTAATTTCTTGATTAATCCATTTATTCTTTAAGTAGGATGTTCCTTAATCTCCAAGTATTCATGGTTTTTCCAAATTTTTTTCTGGTGGTTGATTTCAAGTTTCATAGTGTTGTGTCTGAAAATATGAATAGTATGATCTTGATCTTTTTGTGCTTGTTGAGGACTGATTTGTGTCCCAGTGTGTGATTTATTTTGGAGAATGTTACATGTGCACTTGAGAAGAATGGGTTCTGCTGCGTTAGGATGAAATATTCTGAATATATCTGTTAAGTCCATCTGGTCGAGTGTGTCATTCAAAGTCATTGTTTCCTTGTTGATTTTCTGTTTAGATGACCTGTCCAATTGCTGTAAATGGTGTGTTGAAGTCCCCTACTATTATGGTATTATTACCAATGAGTTTCTTTATGTTTGTGATTAATTGATTTATATATGTGGGTGCATTGAATACATTGGGGACATAAATGTTCACAATTGTTAGATCTTCTTAGTGGATAGACCCCTTAGTTGTGATATAGTGCCCTTCTTCATCTCTTGTTACAGTCTTTATTTTAAAATCTAGTTTGATATAAATATGACTACTCTAGCTTTCTTTTGGAAACCATTACCATGATAGATGGTTCTCCATTCCCTTACTTTCAATATGAAAGTGTTTTTAGGTCTAAAATGGTTTTTTTGTAAACAGCATATAGATGGATCTTGTTTTCTTTTCCATTCTGATATCCTATATCTTTTGATTGGAGCTTTTAGTCCATTGACATTTAGAGTGACTACTAAAAGATAAGAATTTAGTGCCATTGTGTTGTCTGTAGAATTAGAGGCTCTGGTCCTGTCTAGTCTGTTGATTTTGGTCTTTTTTGTTTTGTTTCAACTTTTCTTTCCTCGGAGTGTCCCCTTAAAATTTATTGCAGGACTGGTTTAATGGTAATAAACTTTTGTAGTTTTTGTTTGTCTGGGAGACTCTTTATCTCTCCTTCTATTTTGAATGACAGCCTTGTTGGATAAAGAATTCTTGGCTGTGTATTTTTCCAATTCAGCACATTGAATATATCTTGCCAGTCCTTTCTGGCCTGTCAAGTTTCCATGGAGAGGTCTGCTGTGAACCTGATCCATTTTCCCTTATAGGTTAATTACTTTTTTTCTCCCTTGCTGCTTTCATAATTCTTTGTTTGTCTGTGTATTTTGTGAATTTGACTATGATATGCCTGATTATAATTAGTTTTTGTTGAATCTAATGGGAGTTCTCTGTGTTTCTTGGACTTTGATGTCTGTGTCTTTCCCCAGATTAGGAAAGTTTTCTGCTATAATTTGCTCACTAAGCTTTCTACCTCTTTTTCTTTCTCTTCATCTTCTAGGACTCCTATGATTCAGATGTTATTCCTTTCTAATAAGTCACTAAATACCCTAATTCTTGTATCTTTGTTTCCCTCTTTTTTTTCTGCTTCATTATTCTCCATAATTTTGTCCTCTGTGTCACTGATTCTCTGCTCTGCTTTATCTATACTTGGCCGCTGTGGCATCCATTCAAGATTGCATCTCAGCTATAGCATTTTTTAATTTTGTCCTGACTAGATTTTAGTTCTTTTATCTCCACAGAAAAGGATGCAATGCTTTTTTCAACCCAGCTAGTATTCTTATTATTGTGATTCTAAATTCTAGTTCAGACACCTTGCCTTTTATCTGTGTTGATTAAACCCCTGGCTGTCATTTCTTCCTGTTCTATCTTTTGGGGTGAATTCCTTCATTTTGTCATTTTGGAGGAAGAAAAAGAATTAATAAAATAAAAAATAAATATTAAAAAATTAAAAACCGCACTAAAAATCAAATAAAGGGAGCTAGAAACTAAGTGTGCTTTTGTGTGGTTGTTAAAAAAGCTTGATAGAATAGAGAAGAAAGGGGAAGAAAAGAAAGAAAAGAGAAGAAAAGGGTAAAAAAATCATTTAAATTAAAAAGTATATGATAAAGTAGAATAAAATGAAATGAAGAAAGTGAAATCTAATTTTAAAAGTTACAAAAAATGTATTAAAACAATTTTTAGAAATTTAAAAGAAAGCAAATAAAAATAAATTTTCTCTTTCTGTATTCAAGAAGAAGAAAAGGAGAAAAAAAACAAAAAGCAAAAAAAAAAAAAAAAAAATGGATGAACCAGCAAAGAGAATGAAACCCAAATGAAGTTAAATCCAGTTTCCCCTAGAACTCAAACTATGAATCACTCTATAGTCCATACACTAAGTAGGCAGCATGACTTCTGCTATTCTTCTAGGGGGATGTTCTGGAAGGGCACAGTTGGGTGAGGCTTGGTGTAATGCCTCTGTTCTTCATTAGGTGGCCTTGCTTAGCTTCCAGGGGTGGATGGGTGAGGTGCACATGCACGTGCACCAGAGCAGTGGAAATGGCTTCACCTAGCTTCCTAGTCCCTGGCACAGGAAATTTGCATTCTCACTGACGGGCTATCAAGCACCCTTCCTTTATCTTAGCCTTCCGTCCACTCCCCACTTCCTCCCTAGTCCAATTCCATAGCCTGCCAGGTGGCACCTTCTTCCTGAGTTTTATCTCAGATGGGCTGTGTTTCCAAAACTCTAACTTCAGAGAACCTTGTGACTCAGACCATGCCAACTCTCTGGGGAAGGGTCTTGCTGAGCAATGGCTGGGTGGCAGTTTGCCCCAGAAAACATTTGTGTGATGGTGTTTCAGCAGTTCGATTATGGCAAATCACAACACACGAATGGCGCCATGTTTCATCACACTCTGGCATCTTTATTCCAATACCAGCAAATGTGGCTGCTCTCCAGGGTCTGCTGGGACCTTTACCTGTGGGAAGCCATATGGCTTCTACCAAATGCACTCCAAACAGGGAAACTACTTCTCCCCATGTGGCCCTTAGACCCCTCAGACCTCGCTGCCTGCTCCTAGGGATTTGCTCTTTACCAGATGCATTCAAGGTATTGAGCTCCAGAATTTCCTACCCTGCGCTCCACCGTTTATAGAGTCCTAATGGTATTGAAACCCTCTCCTTTCTCCCTGTCAATGGTTTTGGAGAACAGATTTCTTTTTCAGTTCCTTGTGAGTGTTTCCACTCTTTCTCTTTCTTTCCAGCTACTTTCAGTGGGAGTGTTTTTCCTGCACAATCTCAGGGTGCTGTACTCTCCCTTTTCCCTTTCTCTGTCCTCTCTACAAAAAACAGCTCCATACATTCTGCTTTTTCTCCCCCAGTTCGCCTCTCCACACCATATATCTGCCAAGTTCTGTGGCTCAAATTATGCAGATTGTACTGTTAATCCTCAGATCAATTTCCTAGGTGTGCAAAATGGTTTGGTGCTGATCTAGCTGTGTTTCAGAGATAAGACAAGCTGAGAACTTCTATGCTCTTCCACCAACTTGGGAACCCCCCCCCCAATTCTTTCCATCACACTCTTAACTTGCTTCACTTTCTTTTTGCCTTGAATTCAATTGTGTAGCTTTTTTTTTTCTTGCAAAAAAAAAAAAAAAGAATCTTAACTAAGGCACTGTTGAGAGGGTGGTTGGGGTTTTAAAAGGTCAGTAAATAGCACCCTTTTCCCTCCCTCCTGTATAGTCAGGGTCCAGTAAAGAAAAAGAAACACTCTAACAGTTTCAAACAGAAACATTTCATATAATAAATAGGTTACAGAGGTGATGGTAGAAATGAAAACCCCAGGGCATGATGAAAGAACCCAGCGATCAATAATACCAGGAAACAACTTCCTTATAGATCATTAAGTGAATGATCTCAATTCTTTCCCCTCCCTGCATCCACCCACTTCTTACAGCCTCATCCTTTGGTTTGAGATTGGTCATTTGACTTCCTTTTCCCAAAGGCACATGGGTGGAAGTTAAAGTTTGACAGTTTTGAGCCTAGATCTTTAGAAGCCTCATGAGACTTCCAGATTCAGATCTAACATATAAAGAGCTTGGAAGTAGTAACTTGCATTTTACATGAAAAAGCTGAACCAACTGAAGATCAGTTATTTTTCTTGGACCAATCAGAAAATGAATGTTTCAGGGCAAATGGCCACTCCAAAATTTAGAGAGAGAGAGAGAGATGTATGCAGTGAGCCACAGCTTACTTGGAGCAGAAGCGACTAGAACCATAAACTGATAGGCACACTTAAATGGTGACTTTGAGGAGTTGCTGGAGACTGAGGTAGACTTGCTTGAGAGTGAGAAACTCCTAAGGGGCCATAGTTTTAGGAGGCCCTCACATTTTTTGGGCTTTACTCCCTAAAATCCCACCAAGCTTTTATGATGAAGATCTGAGAAAGACCCCCTCATGGCCCAGGCACTTGTAGAGGAAGAATAATCATTGTTAAGTATTCCCAGAGCATTTATCCACAGCAAGGGCCTTCTTTCCAAAAAAAAAAAAAAAAAAAAATATATATATATATATATATATATATATATATATATATATATATATATTTCTCCAGAGCCTTATCCTAGCTGGAGGAAAGACATCCCTTACCCTCCATTCCCTTTCTGCCTTCCTGTCTCATCTAAGGTGGGAGGAGGTGGTGGGTAATAATAGGGGTCAAGGAAACAGACTGAGAATACTGCAGCCAAGAAAAAGAAAAAGGAGTGGGAACTAAAGTAATACAGCTATAAAAAATAACCTTATGAAGGTCAAAGATCCAAAGATTGAAATTTAATATGAATATCATATAATGCTCTCCCTCTCTCACCTCTTGCACCACCAACAGGGTTCCAGTATAACAGAGTAGATTACAGTTGAAAGAGATGCAAGACACAGACTTTCTCTGACAGAAGCTGAAAATCAAAAGGAAGGACAAATTCAAGTACACTAGAAGAATTTGAAGCCACTGGTACCCTTAGCAAATGTTAACCCAGCACAACTCTTGGCCATCTTAATGTAAATCTTCACATTAAAGATTTATTCACTCAGTCCCTAACATCTGATACAACAGGTCTGGCTTTCAAGAAAAAAATGACGAGACATGCCATAAGGCAAAGAAAATAAAACAGCTTGATGATTCAGAGGACACATGGGTGGCTCTGTTGGTTAAGTGTCTGACTCTTGATTTCAGCTCAGGTCAAGATCTCATGGTTCATGAGATCAAACCCATATCAGGCTGTCAGCATAGAGCCTGCTTGAGATTCTCTCTCTCCCTCTCTCTCTGCTCCCGCCCCATCCCAGCTCACACATTCTCTCTCTCTCTCTCAAAATAAATAAATTAAAAAAACACAGCTTGATGATTCAAAGTAATCATCAGAAACAAATTTAAATATTACATGGATATTGGAATTATCAGACAGGAAATTTGAAATAGTTTAATATGATTAATATGCTAAGAGCTCTAATGGAAAAAGAGTCAAGGTGCAAGAACAGGTAGGTAATGCAAGCAGATAGATGGAAACTCTAAGAAAAAATCGAAAGGAAATATTAGAATTCAAATATACTGTAACAAAAATGAAGAATGGCTTCAGTGAGCTCATCAGTAACTCAATATACCCAAGGATAGAATCAATGAAGTTGGAGACAGGTTAATGTAAAATTACCAAACTGAATAGCATAGAATAAAATATTTAGGCAGGTCAAATTCAAACTTCCAAAATTGAAGACAGATAAAATTTTGAAAAAAGCAAGAATAATGTAATAATGGTAAGAATTATAAATAGTTCTCATCAGAAACCATGAAAACTAGAAGGGTAGGGACTGAAATATCTAAAGGGTTGAAGGAGGAAAAAAAATCACCAACCAAAAATTTTACATCCAGCAAAATTATCCTTTGCAGGTGAAAGAGAAATAAAAACTTTCTCAAAGAAATGAGGGAATTCAGCAGCAGCAAACCTTCCCAGCAAGTAATGCTAGAAGTTCTTCAAAAGGAAGGAAATGATGTAAGTCATATTTACATTAAAAAGGGAAACGCATCAAGAAAGGAAACTGCATGTACATGAAGGTGAAATACAATCTTTTATTTTTCTTACTGTTAATCTAAAACATAACTATTTAAAGGAATAACAGAAACAATCTTGAGTAATAACAGCAGATGGTAAGTGGAATGAATGACAGCCATGGCAGGAGAGAATATTCAGTTATAAGTATCTGCACTATGAATGAAGCAGTGTAGTATTATTTGGAGATGAACTTAGATTGTTTTAAAGTGCATTTTGTAAACTCTAGACCAACTATAAATTAAAGGAAAAAGAAGATAGTTGACATGCTCAGAATGCTAAGAGAAGTAATAAGTAGAGTCATATAAAATGTTCAATTATACTGCAGAAGGCAAGAAAACAAGGGAGGTAGGGAATAAACAAAGAGAAAAAGTAGTTAATAGTACAGTTACAACATGGTATATATTAATCCAAGTATGTAAATAATCACTTTAAAAATAAAGCCTAAGCACACCAATTAAGAGCCAGAGATTTCCCAGTGGGTAAAAGACAAACAATACCATTGAGTTCTTGATTCTACCCTTGCTGCCTGAAAATGACTTCTAACACGGCATCTAAGTGATCATTTCACAATGTCGACCAGCTCATTTCTCTCCTCTGCTCAAAACTGTGCAAGAATATCCCATTTGACTCGGGAAAAAAGTTAAAATCATTGTGGTTTATTGTCCTTCCAACGTCATTTTTATGCATGGATCATTTCTTCCCCTCTTTCAAATCTTTGTTCAAATGCTACTTTCTCTAAATTCAACCTTAGCCATTCTGTTCAAAAACACAATGAACCTTTTCCTTATTACTCTCTCCCACACTCTCTCTATTCCCCTTATGTGTTCTCTATTTTCCCCTAATAGTGTAACTTTTAAAATATCACAAAGTTTGCTTGTTTATTCCATTGGTTTTTTTTTATTATCAGCCATCTCTAGTGCAATATAAACTCCATTAGACAAGAATTTGTGTCTGCTTTGTTTACTGATATTCTAGCTGGCATAGAGATCAATAAATATTTGTTGAATAAATGGAGTTTCTCACAATATCTACAGACACCTTCCAACGTTTAAGGCTTGCATTCTGACACACACTGTGTTCGGAATACGTATCCTATATCACAGACCAAGATTTGGTGAACTACAGCTCTGGGGCCAAATTTGGTCTTCTGCCTGTTTTTGTAAATAAAATCTTGTTGGAACACCCACACCCATTTGTTTACTTATTGTGTATGGCTGTTTTCAAGCCACAAAGGAAGACTTGAATAGTTATACAAGAAATCCTGTAGTCCCCAAAAACGAAAATATTTACTATCTGGCACTTTACAGAAATATATTCTGCCCCCTGATATACATTATTGTAAATAGGTATGCACACTACATTTTCTTTACTATCTATTCATCAGTGGACATATAGGTTGTTTCATAGTTGACTATTGTAAATAAAACTGCATGGAACATAAGAATACATATATATTTCAAATTAGTGTTTTTGTTTTTTCAGATAAATATCCAGAAGCAGATGTGTTGGATCATATGGTAGTTCTATGTCTAATTGGGGGGGGGGGACATTTCATGTTTTCCAGTGGCTGCACCAATTTACATTCCCACTAACTATGCACAAGTGTTCCCTTCACTCCACATTCTTGCCAACACTTGTTATTTCTTGCCTTTGTGCTAACAGTCATTTTAGCAGGTATAAAGTGATATCTCATTGTGATTGGATTTGATTTCCCTGTTGATTGGTTATGTTGAGCATCTTTTCATGCACCTGTTGGCTATCTGCATGTCTTCTTTGGAAAAGTGTCTATTCAGAACTTCTCCCCACTGTTTTTTCCTTTCTGAAAGATGCCAGTGAGCTAGCTGTAGTGAGGCAGAGAGTACAAAGCTGGTGTGCCCTGGCCTGTGTTCCCAGAGAGGATCTCTGTAGCCACAGATGTGTGCCAAGCCTGAAGCCTACCTTGGGGCTGAAGCTCTAGGACAAGCAGGTGGACCTCTCCCTCAGAAAGGCTGGAAGTGTGTTTCAGTCTGCTGTCTATGCAGTGCCTTGAAGATGGTAGCCCTCCAAAAACTGTTTCCCTGATTGTTATAGACCTGTGGGATGCTAGAATGCAAGCCCCTCTAAGGGGCTTACCAAGGTCAGGTGATCAAGGGGTGTCCCCTGGGCAGCAGCCACAAAAAACAGGGCACCAAACATAAAAACTGGGGCACCAGACATGTAGAAAATATCCCCTTCAAGAGATGCACCATCCCGGGAGTGATAGCCTGCCAAGAACTATTTCTCTAATGGTTACGGTCTTGTGGGACCCAGGAAAGCAAGCTCCCCTAGCCTCCAGAGCCAGGTGATCGAGGGGCATGGCTTTCCGAGCTTTCCTAATGAACCACCTTTCCTGGTAAAGTCTCCAACTTCATTGTTCTGAATTACATCCAGTAGGGACCCAGAAGGAGGGAAACATGAGACAGAGTAGGTGTAACAATTGATAGGTTTTAGGGGGAACCCACTGACGACTTCTGAAAGTTTAGCCCTTTCATGTGCTTTTAGCCACTAAAATTTACTTAACACAAAACTCAAAGTAAAATGTTAAAAAAAAAAATCTGGAAGAATGCAACCTCCTCCTGGCTGGTAAGCCTTACCTGGTTCTTATGTGTGACCTCATTGGAAGGGAGTAAGTTGGACATCTTCTAGCTTGATTGAGAGGGTGTGGCCTGCATCTTTTTTCATCTACAGAGAGATCTAGATAAACTGGGTGCTCCTAATAAAATCTCAGACCCAGGGTAGATGATGAAGGACAGTATCACACAAAGCAGTGAGACAAAGACCGTAAGACATGGAGCAACAAACTCTTGAATTACAAACGGATACAGCTCAGAGTGTCACCTGGGGGCTCTCTAGGTGACCTATCTTGTCTCCCCATCAGACTTTTTTTCTAGTATAATACATTGCATATATGGAAGAGCAAAGGTATAGAGTGAGAAGTTCTGTGTCAGGGAGGTGGTAAATAAACAGACTACTCAGATGGGAACGGGGGCTGTCTGTTCAGAGCTTGCTGTAGCAAGGGTGGCAGCCAACAGCCTAAGTTTGGGAGACACCCAAAGCTCGGCAGAGGAGTGGGAAAGCTCTAATAGTGACAAAATTGGGGGAGGCCTCGGGCATACCCTGAGGGCAGGCTGTTGGCATGGGGAAGCTGGAGGCGGGCTAATTAAAATGGTCATCGAATGTGATAGTTTGGGGAACATATTTGGCTTCCCACGGTTGACCTTGAGTTGGAAGCCACGGGAAGATATAAGGAGCTTGGCAGCATCGGTACAGCTCTGGCTGTCCTAGGCAACCACCCTAGGTGCTGTGGTTTGGCTTCCTGGACTGGTGGATGCAGAGGCTATGGGTCAGACTCATTGTCATAGAGGTCTGGCAATCACATATTTGCATATTCAGTCTCTCAGATAAAAAGAAAAATACTTTTCAGAAGTTATCTGAGTAAGTGTACAGGAGAAAAAGGAAGTGGTCAAAGAAGGAGGGATAAAGAGAAAATGGTTAAGGGTAAACAAAGTGATTGGTACATCTCTGATAAGATAGTTGACATTATTTCAGTGGAGAAGAGAGTAGAATCATCTAAACTATCTAAGTCGCCAGTTTACATCTTTCTTGTCACTTAAGTAAAGAAGTGGAGGTCTGTTATGTTCCTTCATTTGTTTTTCACTTTCACAAACTGAAATGAGGTTTTTACTAAGTTGGCCCTGCTTCTTCAAGCTGGCATTTTGATTAACAGACCAAGTATCTTCACACCTGCTGTAAGATATTGAGGAGGCTGAGGGAACCCATAAGTGAATATAAACGCACAATTAGATAGATTGATAAGAACTACCTCCCAGCAATGTGTTCCATCACCTCCTGGAGCACTCAGCTGCTTGAAGGTTTGTTGACATTTCGTTACCCGCCCTGCAAGGTGAGGTTATAACTCAGCTATTCTAATTCCCACTGACTGAAACTTTAGTACACAAACTATTTCAACTTAAGCATACCACCCCCCTGCTTTTAGAAAAGGGAATATAAACTGTCTTTCCCTTTCTGATTTTCAAACAGAATAGGTTTTCCTTGGTCCGCAGCATTTTTGCTTGCAACCCAACTGTCAATAATAAATAATGTATGTAAGATATAATTATAGAAATTTACACAAAGCCAGGGCTTAAAGTGGCCTAATTTTTATGGCTTCCCACCCATTAAATGGTCTAATTTTTAGCAATTTTCTGCTCATGAAAAACCCTTTTTAAAAATCAGCTTATCTTTGAAGCAGAACACACACAATGAATTTTTTTTTCTGCCACTTACAAGAGCACTGAGCTTCTAAATGTTGATTGGTATTTCATGAGAAATCTGGCCTTTTTTCTCCCCTCACCTGCTGATGAAAGCAAATCTATTGCAAATTACACAAGTGAAATTTCTTATTATCCTTTGTTATCTAGGTGCTAGAAATAAAGACAGAGTTCTTTATAGCACATTTGAAAACCATGGATACTGTATAAATGGATGTTTGTTGAATGGTCATGGCCCATAAGTGTTTGAATATTTATAAATATCCATCAGGGTTTAAGCCCATTATTTGGTTATGATTTTCAATCACTGTTGTTTTAGGTCTCTAGCTGGCATCAGTTAAGCTCTTCCTTAACTTTATCTCGAGAGGCACTAAAGCAACATTAATATCATTTCCTCATATGTTGGCACAGAGCAAATGTAACCCTGGCCTCAGAGTCAAAGGCCAGTGTTCTGGACTTGGCCCTGCCACTAACAGACATGCAATTGTTGGCAATCTCTGACCTTCCTGGACTGCAGTTTGCTCACCTGCTAAATGAGAAATCTGCATCAGATAACCTCAGAGGACTTTTTAAGGGCAACATTCCATGACTGTAAAAAAACGTGATTAAATGGCTAGCAGCCGACCTTCCCCAAATTTTATGTTTTTTAAAGAGCTGAGGTGCCAAGCCGATGGTCTTTGTGGCCTTTGGAAAAAGCACAGTTAAGTATTGCTAATTTTATATTTCGTCAAGACGTCTTCACGTGGTTGTTCCAAAACCATCCATATTTTCTGCAAAATAAGCAAATAGACAAGCAAAATAAGTTAATGATGGCAAGAGAACATGCAAAAGGAAGAGAAGGCAAACAGAAAAAAGAGGGATGATTAACATTTATCTGTAGGATATTCCCCTGTATGCAGCTGATAGAAAATATCAGAGTCACAGCATGTTGGGATGAGAATAGGGTCAAAGGAATTATCAGCTTCTTTCCCAATAAATCACTTATTTATTTATCCATCGTCCACTTTGTTCATTCAACAATTTTTTTGGCATGCTATGTGACAGGCACCCTTCCTGACATGAGGGACAAATGACACAGGCAAGACATCTGAGTGCATGGGGCTTACATGGCAGTGGGAAGTGACAATGAACAGGCAAACAAAGATTGAATGATAAATGATAAAAAAAATTCAGACAGTGATAGTGATATACAGACAATAAAATACACATGTGATCAAAAAGAGTGAAGGGTAGGGAGCAAGAGCCATGAAGGGGCTGCAGATTGTGTGGTTAGGGAAAGAGACAATCCTTGAAAGAGCAGGAGGGAGAGAGTTCCAGACAAAGGTGGCAACAGATACCAAGACTCAGAGAAAGGAGAGTGCTTGAACTTTCCAAGGAAACGCAAGCCTATGGCAGCTGGAATTGAGTGGGCAGAAACGAATTGTTTGAAGCAGGCTGAGGAAAAAGAGCCAGATCATATAGAGCCTTGTAGGCAGGAGTAAAACATTTAGATTTCTTCTGTTGTTTCTAAAACTTATTCTATTTTCTATGACCCAAATATACTGTACCACGTGTGGCATTTAAGAAAGTTATGAGGATCACAGATATGATTAGAAATTGTCTCAACACAGAATAATAATAATAATAATAATAATAATAAACTTTTATTGAGTGCTTGCAATATGCCAGGTGTTGTGCAAAGAGCTTTCATGCAGTAACTCAGGTATTTTTTGTGCAACCCAGGAGGAATTATCACCAGACTTTCTTAAGATAAGGAAGCTGACTTATCCAAATGTATATACCTAGGAAACGGAAGATTGAGATGACAGCCCACGTTTCTAATTCCAAAGCCCAATTGGATTCATTTAAATTGTGATGGGGGCAAAAGAGTCAGGAAGGAAGCATTTGGCTAAAACAAAAGTTTGGGAAGGAAGGGATCTTTGTTGTGATCAAGCCAGCAGAACATAGGGAAAGACCTTTCACATAGCTGGCCCTCAAAAAAAGTATTGATTGCATAGATCTCAAGCGTCATTTTGCAGGTCTCAACACACCTAGAAAAGAGGTAAGGAGAATGGATGTCACTTTGCATTTTTTCTAAGTTTTCACATTTATTTTTCTTCTCCTAAAATTGCTCCAAATTCTTCTAAACACCTGTTTATTTAAACCTTTGGTTCCTATGACCCCTATAATGAACATCTCTGCCCCCAACCCCCCATTTTCCTGCCCTTTCTCAATGCCTCCTTCCTCTAGCACCTGTTAATTTACTCACTTCCTGAGTAAGGTAACTACAGACACACTCTCAATGGAATCTAGGTTCTGCTTCATTGCGTCAGGATCTAATTATGAGATGTGTACCCACTTGTTAAGCATGCCCCCTCGTTGCAGTGGGCTTTGGCACAAACTTCTACAGAGCTGGTCCTTCTGCCATCATGCCCCTGGGTGAATAAAAGCAGGATCAGGTTACTGGGAGAGGAAAATGAAACATGGAAGTTAAGATGCTGAAGAGGAAAAGAATAAAGTCTAAGGAGTTTTCAGAGGCCAGGTAACACATAGGATAGGGTTACAGAACAGCAAAATCAAGAAAGAATCCCAAGAACAAGTGAGCACCTGGGTAGCATCCTCCTAGAAGTCACGGGGCAGGTTAGGTGGTCAACGGGGCAGCCGATCTAAAGAAACAGGAATGTAACAGAAGCTGAATGTGAATAGACAACCTTGAGATCAGGGAAGGTACACGGGCAAAAGCCAGGGGAGCAGATAATTGACCTGCATGTTGTCCCAGGATCAGCTGCCAAGCTTCATATCCTGCTGGCTGAGGGCAGGGCCTGAATAAGATGGCCTGTAGGAGATGTACCTGGTATGATGAGGGTATCAGGAAAGAACGGACACAGTTCCTCTGTCAGCTGCTCCCTTCTGGTTCTATGTGCTGCATGAACCTATCTGCAAGAGCTTTGACAGAATAGCTGGAGCAGGGCCTGGGGAAAGGCAAACGGCTTCATAGAAATCTCTCTTCATATCTTTTTTCTATACTCCTATCTCATTAATTTCATTCTATCGAGAATGCTGATTTGAGATTAGGTCGAGTGAATATCTGTTAACACTAACGTTCTTTTCATCTAAGGCTGATTAATTGATGATAGCTGTGTGATGCTATTATTAGCAAATCTAAATTTAATTTTCTCTTCATTCACTATTAATGTGATGTTCAAGACCATCCTTGACCAGGCTCCAAACTTCCTCTAGTTTCATGAGGCACTATACTCAGCCATCTGTGTTTTCAGAGCTTTGTATTTGGTTGTTTACTCATACTCTTCCAGAGCCTTCTTCATCTGGGCTCCGTGGAGCTAGATATCCAAGGATGGACTTCACAGAGCCCAGAAATTCTTGGCACCTTTGGGTAAATTTCATGCAAGTTGACATGTGCATTTAGGTAGCTTCTAAAAGGGGCTGTGACTCCCTAGAAGTTAAAAATCATTATGCTAGTCCCTCAACCTCAAATGATTATTTTCCTATCACCGTCTTTAGGTAACATTATGTATTCTCATTTTTTAAGGCCTGGCTAATACCATCAACTTCTTAAAGACACTGTATATTTCCCAGGTCAAAATCAAATCGATCTTTACTTTAATCTTCCATCACAGTGTAGATGAATCTATAACAAGAAGGCATTTCAATTTGCCTGGGACAAGGTCCATAATTAAATGCCTCTCCGGCCTAAAGGATTGATAGCTTCCTAAGGACATGAAGACCAAACTAGATTTCTTTTTGTGTATACCAGTTGTAGTAATACTTTATAAATAGTAAATACACAAAATAAAAGGTTCCATATTGAACCAAACAGGGCACTCTCCATTTTTATTGGATTTAACAGATTCTGGAAGGTGTCTGCCTCTATCTTTGGTACTCAGTACTTCTCATTCCTTTCTGACCTTTTATTGACCTAAATTCTATTGCCTTAACAGTATAATAACTGCTGCCCTGCTTCAGCAGCTCTATTCCACCCTCCCCCGACCTTCATTCTGGTATGACACCACCTCTCCTACTGGCCCAAGCATAGTTTTCTGCCCACCGGTTCCTGTAGTTCTGTGTGAACTTCAGTTTCAACCCAGACTCTCAACATCCATTCAGCAACAACCTTTGGAAGGGGCTGTTACGTTCCACCCTGGACTTAGTGTTGAGGGTCAAATGGTGAGTAAGAATGGACATTGACCTGGCAACCTACCCACCTATTTTGTAGTTTGAAGAACTTTTGAATGTTATTTTGGACCCTGCTGTCATATCAGGCTCATGTCACGTTTTAATTCCTCTGTGATTGTGTTCACTTGACTCTTTGCTGGACACAAAAAGAGAGTTGTAAATACCAACTCTTGTCGGCCTCTAAAATCCCCTGGAAGGCTGTTTTCTGAATTTGATATTACACATATAACCAAAGTTTGATAACCACATCTTTTTTTTTTTTTTTTTTTTGCTAGTTTTACTAGTTTTGTTTTGTTGCCATCCATGGACTATCTTGTCCTTAAGCAGAGGACTGCACATTAGGATGAGAGATGTTTCCTCTAAATATGGAATAGTTGCAAAGCAATCATAATAATGAAATGGATTGTGGGCGTAATGTGCCTGTGTTTTCTCATTATGGCATATTTTGCTGTGATGTTCCCATAATGAATGTACCACTTGTATGTATTAAAAATGATATAAGTGACCATTATAGAAATATTATCTTTCTCCCATGACAATATTTGGGACTGCTTTTTTATTGTAAAGGGTACTATCATGTATATGGTAAATTTTTAAGTGGATTCCTTTATTTCAATGCAGAATAGAGGGAAGTTTAATAGGGTACTTCTTCCATTTCCTTTCCTGTTTCTGTTGTTTCTCATTTGCTCTGATGTCTTTGAGACTCCCAATTATACAAAGATCACTTCCACATTTGGAGGAGTCTGATTAGCCAATGCTATAAAGAGCCTCTGAAAATCTCAGACCCACCTGAAGATAGAAAACTTTGATTTTGTGTTACACAGAGAATAAAACGGTGGGGGGAAAGGTGGTGACTCCCTCAATGTGAAATAGATAAGTGTCAGAGCATGGTCAAGGCCTCTTTATTTGTCTTTCTTAAACTCCTTTCACTGAGCTATATGGTCAATAGTTACCATTTGTGTGTTTGTCATGACAATTGAAGTTTCTAGCTCTTAAACTTTCTGGGGTGTCTATAACTCCAAGGGGTTTTGCATATTTGCTTACCTGGAAAGATTCTAAATGTTGTTTCTACTGATGACACAATATCCATCACATTCATTCGTGCTAGACTTAATTGTGTATAGTCCCTTCCTTCTTTATCTTGGCTTCAATGCCAGATTCACTTTACCTTCCTGCTCAAAGCACCCACACTAATTTTCTTCTCAAATTCCTTACTTCTAGTCAATTTAAAGCAGTTTAGGTTTTATTTGCTTTATAATTGTCTCATGTGTACGCCATAGCTTACAAGATATGTTACTTTGGACAAGGCACATAATTGTTCTCAGCTTCTATTTCCTGCCATGAAAAGTGGAAGTAATTCTATTGATTTTGATGGATTCTAGAAGGAAACAGCTCTTCTCTGAGTCACATTCCTACTTTGGTCTCCAGGGAAATGAAATTCAGTCTTTTCTCCCCCTTTTCGCCTTTTTATCCTGATCCAAAATGCTTAGGAAGTATCTTCTATTTAGCTTTCCAACTACTTTCTGTCATTACTGAGAGCGGATTTGTTTCTATAGCTGACAAATTCACCCACACTGGGTCACACTTCACCCTTGAGTAGAGTTAGTGTGTGTTTAAAGTAACCACTTAGTCATGTTGTCTTCTCCTGGATCAGGATTGCAGAGGTTGAGTGGGAGCTGCACCTCCATTTCTTACCTCCAAGCCACGAGCATACCTGGACAGGCATTGCATGAAGAGGGTTCTTACATGCACTTTCATGAAAGTTTGCAAGGTGTACCTGCTCCTCTTAGAGCAGGGTAGGAAATTCAGAGTCTACTCTGCAGACCCAGCACTTGCTGTTGGTGGGCCCTCAACACCAAGTTAAAGAGCAACAAGAAGAGACATTCACCTTGTCCTCATTTCCTAACCATGCCCTCCATCCGGTGATAGCAGAGGCTTTGCTCAGGAATTGCTTGGCCCAACAAAAAACTAGTACTTGGGTTCCACGTGATCTACTAGTGTCTATTTCTCCACTGATTTGAATGCCAAGAAGTGGAAATTGGTGTGTTTATAGAGTTTACACTCATGTTCCCCCATACTCAGCCAAACCTCAACAATTTATTGTGATAACTAAGGGATAGTACATGTAAGAACACATCATCCCTTATCTTTTGTGTATTCTTTCATTTTGGACAGGATCTCCATTTGTTTTCCTTTTATGGTATATTTTAGGCATGTAAAGTACATAGCGACATGTCAGGAATATAGAGACTCAACGAAGTTTGTTTTTACTGATTGATTTAAAGTTGGCTTTTAGGGACGTCTGGGTGGCTCAGTTGGTTAAGCGTCTGACTCTTGATGTCCACTCAGGTCATGATCTCACAGTCATGAGATCCAGCCCCGAACTGGGCTCCATGATAGGTGTGCAGCCTGCTTAATATTCTCTCTCCCTCTCCCTCTGGCCCTTCCCCACTCACACACATCCTGTCTCTCTTTCTGTCTCCTCCCTCTCTCTCTCTCTCTCAAAAAATAAAAAATAAGATAAAATCTTTACAGATGGCTTTTAGGTGCTCATAAGACTCAAGACGCTTGTCTTCTATAGCAATACAAGGAAATACTCTTTGTTCTGGTCTTTCATTCTTTCTCTCTCTTGTTTCTTTGACATTTACTTTATCTGATGCCATAATTGAACTTTATAAACACTCTCATTAGAAATATTTTGCAAGCAGGTTGCTTAAGTTAATTCACTTTTGCCATCCAATATGATAGGTTTTAATTCTGATTAATATTTCCTGTGATATTAAATACTTGTTTTTATACATGGTCTATGAATGAATGTGTATCATTTCTTTGCCATTATCCAGCATTTAAGAAATTATCAGCATGTGAATATGTAGGTCCTTTACATTAACTCCGTTTTTTTTTTAATTATGTACACATGTCTACCTGTAACTCATTTTTTTTTTTTCAACTTTCCTATGTCTTCTTCAAGTTTCCTTTTTACCTGTGTTTTAGTTTCTCTATTCCAGTTTCTTCCTTGGTAACATCTGAATTTTCAGGTTGAATTTTTATTCTCTGCCATCATCGGTAGCTATCACGTTCTTGGTCTTATCATATTCAGCTCTTCATTCCTTCCTGTAAATAACCTTTGCCTCAAAATAAGCTAAGCAGATTCCACAGATCGAGAAATTCAAGTTCAGAGGTTAAATTACTGGCCT
This sequence comes from Leopardus geoffroyi, assembly GCF_018350155.1. Classification (NCBI taxonomy): domain Eukaryota; kingdom Metazoa; phylum Chordata; class Mammalia; order Carnivora; family Felidae; genus Leopardus; species Leopardus geoffroyi. The sequence continues at coordinate 120,848,633 of NC_059328.1, read as the reverse complement.
GAAGTCTTACTGGTGGAAAGTGGTGGGACAGCATTGAAATTCAAATTTTTGTTTTAGGTCCAAACCTCAAGGCCTTTTCTACCAGAGGAAGTGATTTTATCGATAGAACTACTGGGTTTTCTGGAGTCCCACCTGGATTTATCATGAGGCTTGAGATGTGTTATAATCAACAACTGCAGCATTATTATTTTTACAAATATTATGTTAAATTTAGCCGGTTGGCTCGTCTACATGGGTGATGAATCTCAGTTACAAATTTTGGATAAAGATATCTTTCTGTGTATAAATATATGGACACAGATAAAGATACACCTTTATTCACAAAAAGTCTTAAAATATTTGAATTTAACTTTGCCCTATGTTCTTCTGTATGACGAATTTCTGTTTCAAAGGTGGTACCTTGTTTGTTCCCTGAATCCATCCTTCTGTTGGGATTAATTACTAGTATTTGGATAGGACATAAAGCTTAATAAATATTTCCTAATATTTTTCATGGGATTCTACCCACTCATTTTTCCAGATGAGGAAATTGAGGCTCAGAATGATAGGTATTTGTCTACAATCAGTAGCTTAGCAGGAGCTTGATCTGGGTCTTCTGGATTTCCTTCACTTCACTTTTTTTTTTTAAACTTAATTTTAGTTTTGGTCTAATCAGAATAAATTGGAAATTTGCGCATAATTGGCTTATTTTTCTTCCTTTCCAAAGGGTTTTAGCTTTCTTTCAAAAGCACAGTAAATGTTAGTTTCTAGTCTTAAGACACACACACATCAGTCATAGATATGTATATTATATACATGGATATGTATGCGTTTTATATATGTGTGTGTATATATATTATATATTATATATTTATATATTATATGTGTGTACATATATGTGTGTATATTATATATTATATATGTATATATTATATATGTATGTGTATATATATAATATGTATATATTTCTACATCTCAATAATCGCTGTCTCTTCAAAGAGGTTCTCTCTCTTTAAAACTCAATCTCTTTTTTTAAAATTTTTGTTAATTTTTATTTAATTTTGAGAGTGAGACAGAGACACAGAGTGTGAGCGGGGGAGGGGCAGAGAGAGAGAGGGAGACACAGAATCCGAAGCAGGCTCCAGGCTCTGAGCTGTCAGCACAGACCCCGATGTGGGGCTGGAACCAAGGAACAGTGAGAGCATGACCTGAGCCGAAGTCGAATGCCCAACCAACTGAGCCACCACCCAAACACCCCTTAAAACTCAATCTCTGAATGCTGTACCCCAAACCAACTAATGACATTACACGCAATGTGCTGCTTCATGATTGTGACCACCAGGTAAACTACTAGGAACTTAAGAAGGATACTGTAGAAGCACTGCAGAGCCAGTGAGCCTATTCTAATTAGCTTCTCCCCTTGCCCAGATATTTATAACTGATCCTAGCTTGCGCGCTTGTGTTTGCATATCCTGCAAGGGTCACTGCATCTCTTTAGCGCTCCCTGGAAGATTAAAGTGAGCTTTCTGGTGGGCAAGAGAAATAACCCAAGGCTTATTTTGTCTAGCACGTTGTAGAAGCTGAGTTAATTTTTAACTGAACCACAGGTTTTATGTACTTAGTATTGTCCAGCAGAGGGACTAGGGAGGTAACATTTAAGGTTTTGTGGTCTAGATACCTGTAATTATAGGGGCGACTTACCAGAAAACCTGCAAGTCGTATTAAATGAAAATAGACTTAGGAACTGAATCCATTTGAAATAATCATCTTTGCAAATACCTGGTTGATAACTTTGCTTAAAATACAGGATGTCATGAGTTGCTTTTGCCTGGCCTCTTGGTTTTTAGGTCAAACTCATTGATGTCCAGTAGCTGCCAAATGCTAATTAATAAATAGAAACATAATCTTGATTTTTACATAGAATCCTACTGAATAATATGTGCACTTGTATGGGGGCACTGCCATAGAGCTGTGTTTTTCTATCATGTCTTTAACAGTCAACGCACATTTGGTTTGTCAATCTGCATATTTTTTTAGAAATTTAAGTTCCACAAGATGCCTGTTGATTAATTATTTCTCCTGAAATCATGAACTCCCTAAGAGGGCTGTAAGAACCCACAGTCTTGACTCCAATTACTCATTTTCTTCTTCTGTTTTCTGAGGCTCATTAGGAGACTATATCTTGAAAAGCAAAATGTGTGATGCCAAATGCATATAAACTTTTCCCAGTGGGTCACCCATTTGTTTATTCAACAAAGAATATTTGGGCTGCTTGTATGTGTTAGGTGTTCTGCAAGGTTCTGATGATTCAGTGGTGAATGACCAAGATATGGCCTCCTCATCTTCACCACTTATGGAGCTTCAAATTTAGCAAAAAAAAAAAAAAAAAACAATCAAAAATATTAAAGACAAACAAAATGAGAATGAGAAAGTTGAAGTATAGAATGCCATGGGAATAGACAGTATGTTAAGAAGCTGAGGGCTGGAGTCTGAAGGGCATTCAATTTCCATACTGTTTGAGAGAAGGAAAAGATGGTGAGAAGTATGGCTGCAGAAAATTAGGAGCCAAGAAACAGGCAGCAAGGGAACCAGAGAAGCAGGAGGAAAGAGAAAGTATAGGCAAAGAAAAAAATAGGCAGATCGATAAAGAGGCTGAGTGACCAAGAACTAGAGGACGCATAACAAGGGAAAAGATGATACAAGTGCCAGGGAAGAGGAGGGGTCAGGGGTGGGAGAGGGCATAGTTGAACCCTTGTTTTTGTCTCCCTTCTGCCTCCTCTGTATTCCAGCACTCAGATTTGTCTTCAGGAACTAGGGTTCTCCTAGCCATAGCCCTCATGGTTTCAGGAGGATTGATCTCACACCTGTGGGATTGGCAGGTTGGGGGTGGTCTTATAACTTACATATGGGCCTGCAGTCCCAAACCAGGCTGGTGAGAGTCACCCTAACTGGATGTATCACTGAAACTATGAGATAAGAGTTCTAGTTTTTCACCAGAAGGTTAAGCTGATCGAGCATATGCTTAGAGTTGCTGGCCACTCTTGATATTGCTTGTGGGAGCTTACTGAAGAATAAATCCAACTTATAGGAAAATGGAGTTAACTTAAGAAAGAGACTCCTGGAAAGATTGTTTGACCACCTGGATCCAGCCATACCTGATCTATTCAGGAGTAACTCTTTTTGGCTAGTTGTAAATTAGGCTTTTCTTATATCTAACACCAAGGATCCTGACTACATGTGGCTTAGGGCAGTGTGGATTGAGGGGAGAAAGGAAGAGTGATGAGGAAGAGAGTCCCATGCAATTAGAATTGTTTTGTCTGTCAAGATGGCAAGATTTTGGAGATAAATGCTCTCACTGAGCCCTTCCCAAAGCTCGGTCAGTCAGGTCCTGCTTGAGTTCGGGCTTGTAGACTACACTAAGGTATGCTGAACAGCAAAAACCTGCTCTGAGTAAAGGGGTCTGTGGACAGGAGTCTTTTTTGAGTAAATTTGATCTTAGGTCCAAAATCAGAGGGTCTGGCCTAAAACTAAGGTCTTTTAGTAACAGTGGAGTTAATGAAGCAGGCATTCTACATTAGTTTAAGGCCATTCTTTCTGTTGGTCTGAGAAGCAGGAGCTAGAAGCAATGAATATTGGATGACACCCTGTTGGCAAACAAGACAGGCTATATAGGACTGAGGATTTCAAAAGACTTCACTAGTGATTTCTTACTGCGTCCCAAATTCTATGCCAGGCTTTCTTGATGGTGTTATTATTTTTTAAACTGCATCTGAAAATTTACATATAGCAAATAACTTACATAATACTTACATAAACAGATGTTTTCTTACCTGTTCCAACTGTTTTCAGCATACCACTACTCAATCCTCTTCTAAAAAAGCCAGTTTTATAGGCACATTATTTCACGTATAAAATGATAGCTGTCCTATTTGCCATTTACAGATAAAAAAACAATAATGAGGTGAAAGGTAGAGCCCTCGAGTTATTCTCACATGTCAATTTTAACCAGGTGTTTCTTGATCATTGTAAAATGATATTGTTTACTTGATGACAGGATATCCATTCAATGTTGATTTCAGAAGCACTGCAATTCCATCCTTCTCAAGGATTTGGGGAGAATTAGAAACACAGTATCTGCCACTGAAGAATTTAAAGAGAACCTCTGTCTAGAAATGCAAGTATAATAATTAGAGACCAGGGGCGCCTGGGTGGCTCAGTCAGTTGAGCATCCAACCTCGGCTCAGGTCGTGATCTCACAGTTTGTGAGTTTGAGCCCTGCATCGGGCTCTGTGCTGACAGCTCAGAGCCTGGAGCCTGCCTTGGATTTTGGGTCTCCCTTTCTCTCTGCCCTTCTCCCACTTGTGCTCTGTCTCTCTCTCAAAATAAATAAACATTTAAAAAACTGTAATAATAATCAGAGACCAATGCAAGTTCATGTGTCTTCAAATCTCTTTTGGTTACAAGGAAAAGAAGTCTACAAGTTATCAGGGGTGAAAGAGAAATTCAGGGAAGCCATGTGCATGAAATCATAATAAAAACATCAATAGTAGGGCATCTGTGTGGCTCAGTCAGTTGGGCATCCAACTGACTGGTGATTTTGGCTCAGGTTAGGATCTTACAGTTCCATGAGATAGAGACCCATGGTGGTGCAGACCCTGCTTGGGATGGTCTCTCCCCCCCAACCCTCTCTCTCTCTGCCCCTCCCCTGCTCACGCTCTCTCTCTTTCTGTCAATTAAATAAACGTGAAAGAAAATAAATACAAATATAAAAAATAAATATAAAAAAGACATCAATAGTTGCAGCTACTATTTTTGAGTGTTTAATGAGTTATGCATAGTGTTAAACACTTCATTTACATTCTCATTTAATCTTAATAAGCAAATTATGAGGTATGTTCTATTAATATTCCCAATCTGTAAATGAAAATACTAAGCTCTTTAATTACCAAGGAGCTTGTCTATGCACAGACAGGAGGAGGTGGGGTTGGGATGCACACCTAGCTTGTTTGATGTTGAAGCTTCATCTCAGGGCAGGATGGGTACCCAGAGTGTGCAGACTGGAGTGGGCAGTGGTCAACCAAGAACTGAGCGTGTTTTTCTATCTCTGTCACATCAACTTTACTTCTCAGATTCCTTATCTCTTGTAGAGTATCTTTGATTATCTCTTCAAAATATTTTCTCTCCTTCTCTCATCCCCCAATTTCTTTATCTTGCTCTTAGCCAAGGGTGGCTGAGCCACTGCTGAGTCTAGAAGAGTTTTCATCTGAACCTCCTACCACTGACTGACCTTGATGCTAGCTTTCCAGTCCTACTTCCTAAGAGAGAAATCTGATTGGCATTCCTTAGGCTTGCCTCTTCACCATGGACTGTGGGCAGGGACAGTTCTCAGATAGTGATTGCATCCCAAACAAACTACAACAATTTCCAAAGGGTATGAACCAAATCAGAGATTCCAGAGGAAATCAGAGAGTGGAGAGGCCAGAGAAAGCTTCTTGGAGGACATTTAACCTGGACTAGTCCTAGGAAGCTGGGAAATCTGGCTTCGCATACACAGTGTTGGAAGATTCCAGGCAGGGACACAACATGAATACGAGGGAGGAGGGGGTGTGTAGAGATTCTGGAGTGAAGGGAGGAAGATGGTCTGCCTTCATCCAAAGTCTTATGAAGGGGAGCACCAAAAAGCAAAAGAGTGAAAGATTTTCTTCCTTCCTTCAAAGTCGTCTCTCTAATATATGCTTTGTTTTGACCGGCGAGATTGTGCTGTTTGATATTTTGGGCCTCACAAAATTTCTTTCCTTGGAGGCATCACGATGTGCCAGAAAGGGCAACTGGCCGGAAAGCTGCATTTTTGTTACTACCTCTAAACAACTTAAGCCAGTCACTCCACATCTTATGGATCATTTTTGTGTCTCTCAAATCCTTGCCTACTTGCATTATGAAGGGGAAACTATAAAATTTAAGATGAGTGTCTTGATCACTGAAGCAGAGCTGCCCCGTTTAATTACTTAAAGTGTCACCTGGGTGTCTCAGTTGGTTAAGTGCCCAACTTGATTTTGGCTCAAGTCATGATCTCACAGTCGTGGGACTGAGCCCCACATTGGGCTTTGTGTTGAGCATGCAGCCTGCTTAAGATTCTCTCTGTCTCTCTCTGCCCCCTCCCCCACTAATACTCTCTCTCTCTCAAAATACATAAATAAACATTTAAAAAAATAAACCCGGGGCGCCTGGGTGGCGCAGTCATTTAAGCGTTCGACTTCAGCCAGGTCACAATCTCGCGGTCTGTGAGTTCGAGCCCCGCGTCGGGCTCTGGGCTGATGGCTCAGAGCCTGGAGCCTGTTTCGGGTTCTGTGTCTCCCTCTCTCTCTGCCCCTCCCCCGTTCATGCTTTGTCTCTCTCTGTCCCAAAAATAAATAAACGTTGAAAAAAAAAATTAAAAAAATAAACCCTAATTACTCAAAATATCTCATCTTTTCCTTGTATTCTCTTCTTCAAAGATTGTATCAAGGCAAAAAAGCCTAATCACAAATCTGGCTTTGAATCATAAACAAGATTTCCAGATTATTCCATGGTTCACATTTTCTTTCCAGTAGGATTGAATTTGGTTATAAAATCCAGTTTAACCACATTCCGATGTTAAAGATTATCTGAGAGTTGTCACCTTTAGTAGCTGCCACTTCACTCCCTACTGTCCACCCATTTGTAAGCAGTTCTAGTCAATGTAACTAATTTTGGCAGAAATGTGAGATGATATACCATTTTGGTGCAATTAATTTTGTTAACTAATACACTTTGAAATGTAGAATGGCAATTTTTCAGAGGGGATTACTTTTATACCCACATCTTCTGTCTAATAATGTATTTCATATATTTATGGTTACAGACAGTAAGTTAATTAACAATACTAATTAGAATTTAAAGGGATTGCCACTTTTCCTTTCAGTTTTAGAAATTCAAAATGTTTTGTGGACACATAGTATTTTTTTCCCCTGTCTAGCACTGGCTTTCTGTATATATAGATGATACATATTCTACACATGCACTAAGAAGTTATAAAAAAAAAAAAAGTATACTAAAGTCTGAGATGACTCTAATTTAACTAGAATATTCAAATACATGAAACTTTTCCATATTCTCACTTAAGAAAAAGAGGCAAATAATTTTTTTTTAATATTAAGACACTTCCAGAGAAGAACTAAAAGGAGTCCACCTTATGTCCTCTGGTGAGTACCATTTTCATGCCATTTACTTCATTTTTTCTCTTAACCTAGGACTCTAAAGCCAGCCCAAAATTCAGAATGACAAACTTGAGCTGGACAAGATTATTTTATCAATGTCCTATTATCAAGGTAACATATTTTTTAAAATTTTTTAATGTTTAATTACTTTTGAGAGAGAGACAGAGAGACAGAGCACGAACAGGGGAGGGGCAGAGAGAGAGGGAGACATAGAATCTGAAGCAGGCTCCAGGCTCTGAACTATCAGCACAAAGCCCAATGCAGGGCTTGAACCCACAAACCGTGAGATCATGACCTGAGCTAAAGTTGGATGCTTAGCCAACTGAGCCACTCAGGCATCCCTGTCAAGGTAACATATTCACACAGTTTAGTGGCTTAACACAATATAAATTGATTTATTATATTGCTAAACTAGAACTCTCTAGGGGTCAGACGTCAGAAACATGTTAAAGAGCATAGCTCTGCTCCTTCTAAAAGTTCTGCAGGGAAACCTATTTCCTTGCCTTTTCAGCTTCTTCATTTTGGGGGTGGCAGCCCCCTTCCACCTTCAAACCCAGCAGCTTAGCATCCGCAAATCTCTCCTGTATGACCTCTGTGTCCAACATTATATCTTCTTCTCTCTGGCCCTGACCTTCCTATTTCCCCCTTCTTAGGACCCTTGTGATTAGATTGAGCCCACCCAGATAATTCATGACAATCTCCCAATCTCAAGATTTTTAACTCAATCACATCAGCACAATATCTTTTGCCACATAAGGTAATATTCACAAGTTCTGAGGATTAGGGCATGTACATCATTGGGCAGGGGCGCGGGGGGGCAGTCTTCTGCCTGCCACAATTATCAGGGAAGAATAATTCACAGATTATTATTTGAGTTGGCCAAAAGACTTGGCATTTGACTCAAGTCAATAAACAATTATTAAGGTCCAAACCGATGAGGTACTGCTGGGTTATGAGGCACTGTTGAGTAATTGATGGTGAAGGACTCTGCCCCATCAAGGACTTTACAAAATAGACCAGAACAGAATGGGTGGGGGTGAACTCACTGTTCCCACCTAAGAGAGCAGGCTCCAGGCCACAATGCATCAAAGGACTTCAGGGTTCTCTTGGGGTTAGATTAGGTGACATTTTGAGCCCATTCCAATCCTTTTATTTTCATGACTTCTGCTGCTGAACAGATCTGTAATAACAAGTTGAATTTAAGATTTGTCCTCTGTCCACTTTTAAAAGTACTTGTGCCAGTGTAAAGATTAGAACACAGTGCAAGATAAGACTTTTAAGAGTGTTTCTATTTCCAAACTAATATATAGCATGACACATGCCCCACATACTTTTTCTAGCCCATATGTAGCAATACTGTTTGTTTGTTTGTTTGTTTGTTTGTTTGTTGGTGTTCTGAAAATTATTGTTTAATTGAAAGACAATGAAAAAAGGAAAAAGAATGAGAGTACATTTGACAGAAGTGGGTTTTCTAAGCCTCAGGACCGAGTGTGTTGAAACCGTTGGGCTGTAAATGTATCTTTAACCTTTTAATTTTTATGTCAAAAAATCCTTTGGGGGGACCTGCAGGAAAGGAGAGGGCAAAGTTAAGCAGAAATGTATTATCCAAATCCTTGACTAAGGGATGTCCAGTGGCATAACGACTAATAACTTCAGCTGTGTTTTTATGAAGGACACGGAAATTTTCAGTAACAATGATCGAAACCCAAACAACATGCTGGTAAAAACGTGCTGACTGAATTTATCTTACCCTTCAGATTTCTCTTTCTCAAAGAACTGCCTTTTACAGAATTCTTACTGCACTTTAAAATGTTTCAGGGATTATTCCTTTTTAAAGGATTTCTTTGGGCTATTATTCATCCCTTTGCCCTAATCCCTTAGGATCTCTCTGGGCAAATTCAAGTTATTAAGACCATGGGGGAGAAATCCAAGTGTTCAGTCATTTAAAGATTCTGACTTAACACTATGATTTCCAAGTAATTGGAAGCATCGGTCCATGTGGACGTGGTTAGACATACCTGTTCAGAAGGAGACCTGGATGGCCCGCTGGAAATGAGATGCCAAGAAAGCCGTCTGAGTCCCCCCTGCTTCCACTTCCGAAAGGCATCAATAAGCAAACAAGCCCACCAGGACTGACGGACTTTTGTGGCTACAAATGCTGTCAACACCGTGGAGAAGCTTCAGAGCCTGACTGGAAGGGAGAACAGTTTCCCCTCCTGGAAGAGTCAAAAGATGCAATGACTTTTGTGCTGTGTACCTTTTAGCATTACCGTATATTACGCTCTTTGACATTAAGATGATAATTGCAGAGAAAGTCTCCTATCGGGACATAAATTAGGGGCATGCTTCCTCTGTCTGGGCTTTTTGTGCTTTATTCACATCAAAAGGCAATTACTTTTTGTGCACACTTAATCCCACCAGTTTAATGGGGCATGTAAAATATGCCTTGCAATTTGCCCTTTATTAATCTTAAGCTTGCTGAAAACAAAAGCCAGCTAACCACTTGGATTCTTAAAAACAACGGCCTGCCCTTCAATAACTTAACTTTTGCTTCATTTGGCCAAACTCAGGAGGTTCAGAGAACTGCATTCTTAGCGGTACCAAGTTATTCTCGGGGGCCCTTGAAAAAGCCCTAATAGGAGCCCAGGAAGGGTTGGATGGTCAGGACCCTCTGCCCTGATGGATGGAATAAGTTTGCCTTGTCTGCTAGCCAGGAGCAGGGACAGAAGACAAAGAGAAATGTAAGCTTGAGAGACAGCCCAGTCTGGGTTTAGACACACCAACCCCACCACTTACTACAGGACTGATGTTGTGACCTTAGCCAAGTTAACATTTCATCTTTGGTGTCTTCATCTATACACCAAACAATGTGTATTCAGACAGATTCAGACATAACGAGGTTGACAGTGAATATACATAAACTGGTGACTATGCAATACATTTTTCAATGGAAAAAGTAGCATTATTCATCGGGTAATAGTTGTAAGAAAACTATTCTTACTATTTGTAATGCTAGGATCCAGAGACCTTCAGTTTGGCCCAAAATACGTAAAGGGTATGAGCTAAAGTTGTTTGAGAGAATGAAAGTTAAAGCAGGAAAATGAAGTCTGAGCACCTCAGGCAAAGAGTAGTAACAAGTTCTTTTTATTTATTTTTTCATTGTTTTTAAATGTTTATTTATTTTGGAGAGAGAAAGAGAGTCGAAGTAAGGGAGGGACAGAAAGAGAGAGAGAGAGAGGAGAGGATCCAAAGCAGGCTCTGTGCTGGCCTGCTTCGGGGCTCAAACTTACAAACCCTGAGATTATGACCTGAGTCAAAGTCAGACACTTAACCAATTAAGCCACTCTGGTGCCCCAAGTGGTAGCAAGTTCTAAACAAAAAAGTAGAAACACCAGTCAGAAAGGAGTGGGTAAGAGCTCATTGCAATGGCGTCATACTGACCACAAAGTTTTCATCTAATATCCCCCCTCCATACATAATCAAAGACAATTTGGCAAAGCCGATGTGATATTTGAGAGAACACAGTGAGTACACAGGGTTGAAGAGGGACCAGATGGTAGTGCGAGTATTTGCCTATTTGACTTTCAGGTGATTTTTGTGCCAAACGCATTACTACTAAGTGTGATTTTGTCTGACACCATGATTGGGTCATCAGAGATGGGATTAGACTTGGAACAAAATTTTGAAAGAGAGCAGAGTTTATGTCTGAAAGTAACAACATTGTGTATCTGCCTTCCCCAAAACCCCCAGGACCCCAACTTTCTTTCTCAAAACATCCCCAATTGATGTGAATAAGGGAAGGTTTCTATAAAAATGTCATACTTGCCCCAAGCATGTAGGAAAAGAGGACTTATGAAGGAAAATTAGGAAGAACAGAATGGAAAAGAACTCTCAAGAAGGAGAGACAGATAAGATACCCAAGGGAAAATCATGACATAAGTCATTTTAGAGCTTAGGTTGAAAATAGTGAACAGGAGATACCTTTGTCAATTAGAGAGAGGGTATTAGGGTTGGGGTTCCCTACAGATAGAGTGGATAAACAGGTCAGATTTCTTCAAGTAGCAAGCAAAAATAAACCAAATTCAAACTCACTTAAGTCAAAAGGGAATGTATCAACTCAGAGAAGTAACAAATCCAAGGAATATCTCTAGGCATTGTCATGTATCGTGAAGCTTCAAGAAGATCCACATGCACAGTTTCTGTGTGACCTATTAACTCTCTCTTTACCCCCAGAACATTCATATAATGCTGTCTTGAGTTTGGAAAAAGAGGCTCTCTTATGGACTGATTTAAGTGCCCTCAAAATTCATATAGTGAAGCCCAACCCCAGTACTCAGAATGTGACTGTATTTGAAAATAGGGTCTTAAAAGAGGTAATTAAATTAAAGTGAGGTCATTAGGATGGGCCCAGATCCAATGTGACTCATATCTTCATGAGAAGAGGAAATTCAGATATGTGAGCCTATCTGAAGACCATGTGATCATACAGGGAGAAGACAGCCGTCTACAAGCCAAGGAAAGATGCCTCAGAAGAAATCAACCCTTCTGACATCTTGATCTTGGACTTCAGACTTATAAAAAAAATTTCTGTTTAAACCACACAATCCATGGCACTTGTTACAGTGACACTAGCAGATGACGACAGCCTCTCTAATGCTTGATTCTGAATTTTAGAATGCTCAGCCCTTGGACGGTGACTACTATTGAGAGAATTTCTGCCTGGGCACCTAGACACAATGATACAAGGAGAAATGTTCAGTGTGCTTCATATCCTGACATAGAGGGGGACCCGAGAAAATCCAGTTTACTGTTTCTGAGGATAAGCCAAATTACAGTACTTTAATTCTGAAGGAAGTAATTCAATTTAGAGCATGTCTGGAGCCTTGAAACTTAATCTGAATATTAATTGCAAAGATGATATTCTTGTACAAGTCTGCTTAGTTGTTTTCTTCTTTAATTAAAGACCACTGTACGTCTGATGTTTTCCCTCTGGTTATAATCATTGTATTTGCACAAAGGGTATTTTATTTCCATTACTTCTTTTTTCTTGAAGTTTATTTATCTATTTTGAGAGAGAGAGTGTGTGCGCACACACAAATGGGGGAGAGGAAGAGAGAGAAGGAGAGAGAGAATACCAAGCAATTTCCCCACTGTTGTGAAGCCTGGCATGGTGCTTGATCTCATGACTATGAGGTCATGACCTGAGCTGAAATCAAGAGTCAGATGCTTAACCAACTGAACCACCCTGGTGCCCCTCCATTTCTTCTTAAATAATTTTTCTTTGTCAGCCTGAGAAGAGATAGCAGTGCTTGTTTCCAAAAATTTAAGGGAAATATTTCTGTAATTGCAAGACAAAACCCCAGACCCCACCACAGTATGACAGATTACAGTGTCTTTAGAAATCAAGAATGTCAGGCAGGAAATATTGGTCCATTCTCTAAAAATGGCCAACTTTTCCCACACCCTACTCCCTGCAAGGGGCTGACACAGAATTATAGAGGGCCTCCGATTTGTTGGCCCTTTGGGTTCTGGAACATTTATTTCTACTAGAGTCAACCTCCAGAGGACCACATAGCAATGTTTGGGCCTACCATACCTAGGACTGTCCTTCTGGAAGCTGTTAACAGAAGCTTTCTATGTCCTCAACCTCTGCCTCTTGCATTTCACCTGTTTCTGAGCATGGTTTATGGTAATATTTCTGTTCCCAGCAATAGAACTCTATACTTATAATTCAATAGTAGAGAACCAAGTTTCTAATAGGGAAAAAAAATCATGTTTGCAAAATTATGCTGGCTTTCTTTCTTTTTTTCTTTCTGTATTTCTTTCTCTTTGTAGGGTTAATATTGTATATTTACCAATCCATTTTTTTTTCTTCCTGGGAATATAGGAAAAATTATCTCTTCCACCTTCCTTGCATCCAGGTGTGGACCACATAACCAGTTTTGGCCAGTGGAGTGTAGGAGAAGTGATGTACCTTTTTCCCAGACTGACCCTACACAAAAAGCCCCCCAGGTGTGAATCTCTCTCTTTGCTGGCCCCATGTGAGGATGGCAGTGTCCCAGGGTGTATAGAATCTACTTCCTGAGATCTTGGAGAAACTCTACTCAACCAGGGATCTCCACATTGGAATTAGTGTGAATGAAAAAAGTTTACTCTACACTATTAATTGTTGGATATCACAGCTAATTTATCTTTTTAACTCCAAGTAATACAAAAAAAAATTGTTTTTATTTGTATAGGAATGGTGATGGCCCTCAAAGGTTGAGTCCCTCTGAAGGAGCGAACACATTATAAAGATGATTTCAATTACACAGTAGCTTAGGAAATACTCAGTCGAATCAATCATGTAATCCCTCTAAATCCAATCCTTTTTTACCCTGCCTCTTTAACCTCCAAATCCAATCAGAAGTGTGGAAGGCTATTTTTGGTGAGTCTTATGCACCTGCCCAAACTGTGACTGACAATGGAGTGGCAGGTGCTACCAGGGGACCATTGGTCTGAGAGCTGAGAGATTGTCTTGACTTCCCAGCTGTGCCACTGACCAGCTATGGGACCATAAATAGTTACCCCCTTCTTTATGTCATATTACAAGTACACTGAGACACCTGCCATTACAAGGATTTGAACTATATACCTGAGCTCCACCACCCCCAGGTAATGTTTTGACCTTTGAATGCTCAAATTCAGAACTCAAAAGCTGGCAGGCTATGAGCAGGCAGATGTCTTTGATTGGACTGCATCGTGTCTTAAATATAAGTAAATTTCATAGGGAACCCAAGTTTCAACATTGCTGACAACACTTTCTTTCAACAAAAACCTGAGCTAAGTAGCTGCTGCCGGTTTAGCCAGAGTGTGTGCCTCTCATGCTGCCGTCCCTACCCCCTGACATTACACACTGGCCTCATTGTGTCCACCTACTCCCTATAGACACTGGAGTTCACGTCAAGGTTAGAGTGAATTTAACCTTACTTAAACCTGCTCACACCAGGGATGTTGGAGGGGAGAGGCTACTGAGACAGAGCTGACATACAAACTTGGCGGAGGGAAGGGTGCCTGGAGCCAGACGTAGAAGCCACGCCCGAGATCCACAACCAGGGTTTGGAGGCACCTTGCTGGTTCGGTTGGTAGAGCACGCGACTCTTGATCTTGGAGTTGTGAATTCGAGCCCCACAGTGGGTGCAGAGACTACTTAAAAATAAAATATTTAAAAACAAGTTAGATTCTGGAGCCAGGTCAGTCTAGAGAAAGATGATAAACTGAAAAAAGATCATTGTGGTAATTCCTAGACAGTGTCACATCGTGCCTTTGCTACCTCCTTGATAGGTCAAGTATCTTAAGCTTTCTCTCTGTCAAGTTCTTCATCCATAACAAAGGGGGATTGTATATCTTTCTTAATGCTCTTTTGAGAATTAATGAAATCGCCTGGGTAAGGCTCAAGGTCTAGCACATAGTAAGTGCTCAGTAAATGGTGGCCGCCGCTATCCTTACTGCAATTAATGAAAGTGATCTTTAGACGGGTAGCAGTGGACTTGATTTGGCTGGTGGGGGGGGGGGGTGGTGGATAAAAGTGGGGACCTGGCCTTCATTACAGGTAGCTGGGGAGGACTCAGGGAAACTTCCCGGAAGAGAACAGAAGGTAATGTTGCTCACTTGCACTTAAGCTCGGTCTTAACACTCATGTACACGCAATCACCTGTACCCCCCCCCTCAAAACAGCAGGTCCAATGGATCTAACCACTCTGCGTCTGTGGCATGCTCTCTTTCAAGCCATTCAACACTCTTCTGAGATGTTTCCTCTTTCAGATTTTATTTCAAATTGCTTTCACTCATAAAACTGGGAGCAAGAAGGAAAATCATAGCAAAGAGAAGGTTCAAAGGCACTAATATTAACTAAGCATGCACTGTGTGCCAAGCACCACGCTCAGTACTTTCTCCACAAGAATCATGCAAATTTGATATTGGAAACACCGTTTGGGCTGATAATGAAACTGAGATTGAAAGCAGTTAAGTGACTTCTTTTTTCAGTTTTGTTTTCATCAGAGCACTTATCAATATACAAAATACATTTTTTCTATCCATTTGTGGGATTGTTTCGCTGCCTGTTTAACTTACTCTAAGGCAAGTTCAACCTGCAAGATGGAATCCTGCTGTTTTCTTCAATATTTCATGTCCAGTGCCTACAACAGTCACGGCATATAAACTGGCAGGAAAACTATTTCTTGAAGGCATGGCTCAATTATTTAATTAATGACTGAGTGAATAAAAACTGCATAGAGCTAACTTTGATCCTGGCATGTCTGTGCCGAAGTCCACACTCGATCTGCTTCGGCTGTGAAGTTGACTGTCCATGTGTTGCCTGAGCCACAGAACTATACTGGGTGAGGCACACACACAATGTGCCATCTGATCTTCCCACCTCCTTCTGCTGGTTATGAAAACAGTCCCCTGTCTCCTCCATTCTTCCCAAAACATCCCCTCTTATAAGTTTGAAACACTAATGATATTAGGTGTGTTTATATTATTATCTTTTTGCTGGAAATTATTGTCTATGAGCCATATACGAAGTATCAAAAATAAAAGATGCCTTTCATGCAGTGGCATCTACTGTTTTGGCCAAAAAGCTTCTTGTATACCTCATCTCATGGCAAGGGACCCACACTGGCATAGTTTGCCTGCCAGGCTGGGAATATTGACAACAGAGGCTGCTGTCCACATCCAGCCATATCTGGTAATCGTAAGAGCTTTCTCTGCCTTTAGTGGAATAAAAACATTACCAAAGGTGCTTCCACACTCCTGCCCCTGTGTTATGCTCAAAGAACTCCATGCACCAGAGCTAGTGGTGTTAGGCCCACTTTACAGATCACAAAATAAAGACCTGAGAGCCACAGTGACTTGTCTGAGGCCACCAAAAGTTATCAGCAAAGGTGGAGCTCAGGGACTTGAATTAAGCTGGTGTCTTTTTAATAGGCCATGCACCATCTTGGCCTCCTCATTTATTCCCCACAGACTTATGAAAGCTTAGTATGTTCTGGATTCTCAAGTAAGTATAAGGGTGCAGAAGCAGGCAGCTGAATGTGCTGGACACAGCTCAGATATTAGTATCATGGAGACCTGAGGCTCAATCCGTAGGCAGAAATTAAACCCAGGCGGCCTGACCCACAGCCCACACTCTCTCCACCCTCCTCTAGGCCTCCTGCCTGGAAGGGTTGGCAAGTACAAAACACAATATCAGGGTTCTTCCGACTTCTCTTGATCTCTGAACACAGAACTTTTGGCAGCTTTGGTTTCTGTCTGAATTTGATGTGTTTTGTGCTGTTCTGAATTAGGCCCAACTTCGTAACGGGTGACAGTGACCTACCAGAGGAAAAACGACTCCTGCAACCCAGAATATCTATCTACTATTCCCAGGACTCAATGCCAGCATTTCCCATGTTAAACTGCACCGTGGACTTTCCCCCATTCCCTGACAGCAGGACGGATAGGCCCAGTGTGAGCTTAATTACTTCTGCAGTTATGCGCACACAATTTTGCTGAAAATCCTCTTGGGCCAATAAAACAAGGTCTGTCTTCATGCCAGAGGGCAATAAAATCTTCCGGAACAGGAGCAGCCTCCTTCTTACGAACAGAATCAGACTTTCATTGGTTGCAAGAAGCTATTTACTTCAGAAGGGGAAAAGATGCACTGAAGAATTATTAACAATTTTGAGAACAGGTACAGCTTAGGCGGCATATTTATCTTAAAAAGACATTGGAAGCAAACACTTTCATCCAGAGTGTGAAGTGACAGAGTAGCAGAAATGTAGGGAAGCCAGTTGGACACTTATGGCTCTACCCTGGGTCTGTAAGAAAAGAGCGAGTGAAGAGAAGAGTTGGGAGAAGAGCCACGCCTCAAAAAACCAATTCTGTGTGTTGTACCCTTAAAGAGCAAAAAGGACTTTTAGGGAGAGCCATGTTTTGATATTCCAGAAGCAGTCGATGGCACAAAAGCACCCCCCTTCTCTAACGCACCTCTGTGAAATGAAAGATACAGAAACACGGGGAAGGAATCGTATTGCCGCTCCCTGTGTCAGTTCCCAGGGACGGACTATTTATGGAATCAGATGAGAGACGGAGATAGACCTGAAGTCTCCTCTCTTCATGGGCTTGAACAAGGAAAGAGTGGTGATCAGGGATATTCTCCTGCATGTGATACCTTTTTAGGTCATTATTTTACTTCTCTTTCACCCAAAATTGTCATTTATCTTAACAGTGTATGTGTGGTTTGGGAACCTGGTGAAATGTTAGAGAGCGAGAAGAGATTTTATGGCTTAGATGGAATGTCACAAATCACTAAATCTTATTTCTTTTCATTTAAAAATAGTGTTCAGTCACTATTTATTAATAGCGAGCTGCAGGATGCAGAATTGAAAGGGACCCCAGCAGACGTCTCAGTGGTCTGCTCGTGGTCGGTCTCACAGGCTTTTCCACCTGAGCCGCTCTTGGTTGGCCCAGGTCCTCGTGGGGTCAGAGACCTCTCTCTAGTCTAATGAAAAGGTTTTCTTTAGGTCGGACCTCGCTTTTACATCCATCCCTTGATCCTAACTCTCTTTTCCAAGGTAATATTTAAAAATAAATTCAAGGCGATCACATCCTCTTCCTCTTTGCTTCCTTTGTTGGGGGAACAGCTTAGCTCCCTACAATCCTGGTTACTTCCTCTGGGCTCTGTCTGATTTCTCAACCTCCGTTTTAAAATGTCTCATCAAGCACTGGATACAGACACTCACCTGCCGATGCATGTACCTTGGTCAATGCAATGCCTGGCACATAGAAAGTGCTGGAGAGGTTCGCTCCTGCTTCTTCTTCTGCAGGCAAGTTCTAAGCATATCTGCACAACACAAGGGGAGTATATATCTTTCCTTCTCCAGAGAATGTTTTTCTATTAGTGTCCTGATAGGTGATATGATTACCCAATATTAGATTTTGGGTCACTGGAGAAAAGAATTGGTGCCAAGCCATACGTCTCACACCTTTTAACCTACAGATAGCATTTGACATTTGACATGTAACCCCAACTTCACTCTGACTATACGGCCTGGCTTCTAAATCTGGGATCTCTAGGGAATCTAATGAATGATTGACTCATGGTTGGCAAAAAAAAAAAAAAAAAGCAGAATTTTACATTTAACCCAATGTTAATATTTAACCCAAATGTTACATTTAACCCAAATGGTTACATTTAAGGCAAAACTATCTTGGTGTTGCCCTAACATTGCAGATAGTTAAGCTATTTTCTTTAATCCGACAACTTTCTCCTTTGGGTGCAAGATACAGACTCAATCACCTTGCCTTACATATGTCACATAGGTCCTGGGTGAAGATTTTGAGCAGGATAAGACTGAGAACAGGCTCCTGTGTCTTACACGCAAAGGTTCTCCTGAAGCTTGATGGCAATTTATTAATCAATAAGCTTTGGAAAAAATTGTTCTATTTCCATATTGTTTTCTAATGGGCTTTTCAGGCTTTTCCTCTATGTCCTCATCATACAGTCATTGTGAGAAGGGCCATTTCATGCCTGGCTGAATGTAGACAGACACTCACTTTAGAATTCCACTGATCTGTCATCTTGTATACTATCAACTAGGTAATGAGATTAGTCAGGCTTGACCATGAACATGGGTTCTCAGGAAACCACGTGGCTGCCTAGAAATCAATGTTATGTTTTCTTTCCTAAACACTGAAGGGCAGCCTAGTTATTAGTCTGCTCAAGAATTTTGAAGAAGAACCCTGTCAAAGGAAATGTGTGTCAACATTTCTTGAGTGGCCACCCATTGGTGGGTGCGAGTCCATGTACTTGGCAACATTAATTAAGCTCATGTCAATTAACACACAATAACTATTATGTCTGTTCTAAGTCAGGAAACCAAGGCACAGAAGTAAGTCCCTTGCCTGAGGCCACACAGCTCAAAAATGGTAGAATCAGGATGCAGTTTAGGACCAGCTGGTGTCAAAACGTGTCTTCCTACTCACTCTGCACTACTTTTCCCGGCCTCTTGGTGTGCTACTGCCTCTGAATGCACTCACACTCCCTGTTCTCTGCCACCACCCCTCCTTCCTTCCCATAGCTCTCTCTTCTCTTCATGATTTCTCAGCAGCAACTTAAAATACACATGAAATCCTATACCCTCTCTATCCTGTGATTTCGTTAATATCAACATCAAAGCTTCGTTATTTAATACGCTGGACACTCTCTTCTTCTTCCTAATGATACATTGGGTGGCTACTCAGCTTTAGTGGTTTAAAGCCCAGTTTCTTAAACACAGAAACAGGAAGAAAGAATTGGACATATCTGTCTTTTGTCATTCTTAACATGACATAGTGCTTCCCAAGCAAGAGGCCAGCCCTTTTCTTGTCCATATTCCTTCTCTGACCAAACCTGAAGTGAAGTCCTTTTTGCCATCTTATCATATTGCCTGAGCTTTGATGTTCCGGTTCTTACTAATGGGACATAATTTTGTCACATACTGCCGAGGTTACAGCGTATTCAAAGACAAAGATCTGACAAAAGTTTGAGATTACAATTTTGGGGGGATTTAAAAGAAATCTGTAGCAAGGAACTAAGGAAACACTAGGAAAGTAAAAACTCTATCAAATGAACTGGGCACAAAGAGAGAATGGACATCCATCTATAACAGGTACTTAGTTATGTCTTGGAGAAACGCATTTTGGGTCACAATGGATGGGGGAGTGAATGTCAGTTAGAAACATCAAGATGGTTTTCCTGATGGGGGTAATGCCTGGCCTGGGCAGTAATGAAACTGCACCAACTATTTTCATGGAAAGATCAATGTGGGACAGGAGAGTGGTAGAGGGAAGGCTTGGAGAGGGATGTCTTCTTTACTCTGGCCATTTAGCATTACCCAGACATCTTCTGTCATTTTAGAGGTGCAGGGAGAATATGTGACTTGCAGCACATCACACGGGGCCTTACGGACACATTTCTAGGACTAGAATTCAGATATCTTGTTTCCCGGTCTAGTATAAACCAGTCTGAAATTGATGTCAAAGATAACTCATTGAAACCTGTCTCTGGGCTAGATTTAGAAACCTAAAGGTCTCAAACAAAAAGATACTGTAAAAAAAAAAAAAAAAAAAGGAAGTAAAAAGTATAAAAAAACATAAAACCATCAAATAAGGGCAGAGAGGTCCAATAAAATACTGAAGTTTTTGTTGGTTGGTTGGTTGGTTGGCTGGTTGGTTTTTTGCCTGTGACAACTACTTGGATGCTTCTTTTGCAACGTCAAAAACAGTATTTCACAAGTCGTTTTCTGTTTCCCTTCACACACTCATAATACTATCAGATTTGCATGTGTTTATGTGTTTATGAAGTCTAGTCTTGGCCAGCTTGAACTAACTGGTGTGTGAAGAGGGCGCCATTGAGAAGAGCCAGCGCCGCATGGAAGCCACCAAAGACAATGTTCTGGTGAAAGACACAAATGTCACATTCAACAAGCAGCATGAGGTAGAATTTCTTCAGGAACTAATCGGTGTGGTGCAGATGATGATATCATAGATTGCTGAAGGTCAGGTTAATAAGTGGATGCTGATGAAGCCCAGAACATTTATTGGAGAAATGGGCTTTAAGTACAGTTAGAAGGAAGTGGAAAGACATTCCATGCAAAACTGTAAAGGAGGAACTGAACTATAAATGTTACAAGATACAGAGGTTAAGTAGGAGAACAGTGGACAATGTGGCAGATGGGAGCATGGGGCCAGGTTGGGGGGAACTTTGAATGCTATGTCTTCAAAAGATGCTTCCTTTCATATCTTTTTTAAATGTTTATTCATCTTTGAGAGAGAAAGAGACAGAGCACGAGTGGGGGAGGAGCAGAGACAGAGGGAGACACAGAGTCTGAAACAGGCTCCAGGTTCTGAGCCCTCAGCATAGAGCCCAATGCAGGGCTGCAACTCACGACCCGTGAGATCATGACCCGAGCTGAAGTCAAACATTTAACCGACTGAGCCACCCAGGCATCCCAGTTTCCTTTCATATCTAAATTGTGTCAGGAACCACGGTGGAGGATGAGCTAACATTGGAGAGAAAGGTCCATGGACTTTTCAGTTCAGAAAGGAAGATGTTCCAGTCCAAAGGAATGATACTGTAGAATAAAGGTGATGGTAACATAGGACCGTAACATAGGACCACCGAGCTCAACCTGAGAGGCGTGCCTGCAAACCCGAATGCAAGATGGAAAGGTGAAGTAGTACCTAAAGGAAAATGAGGGGTTAGGTGAGGAGGAGACAAGACTAGTGCCCAGGGTAGCAGAGGACATATAGCAAGTGCAAATATAAAGAGGCCAAAGGGAGCCACCTGGGAGACATTTTGTGTAGCGTGACACAGAGAGAGGGGTAATGCAAAATCATGCTGGAGGGGAGGCGGCTGTAGATCACAATTCCCTTCGACAAACACATGCTGAGCCCTTGCTATTAAGAGGGACGTTGAGCATATGGACAAATACCTTACCGTTCCTGCCCTGAAGGAGTTTACAGAATGGCACGGTGACAGCTAAGTCACTAAATATTTACAAAGGCATATGCTAGTACCATGTCAGAGACAGGCACAGACAGGAGACCAACTAAGCAGATCCATTCACAGAATTTTGCCCATAGTTTATCCTCATTCCTTCAACAAATATTTATTGAGCACCTTCTATTTTATTAGGGACTGAAGATATTAAAGCATATGGAACTCATTTCCTGTTCTTAAGGAGCTCATCATCTCCCAAGTGTGACATATAAGAACATTGACATTTACAGGGGGGTCTTGGCAAAAATACTCATAGATCACAGAGGGAAGAAGATAATATATCCAGCCTAAGGACCAGAGAAGCTGGAGGAAGAGACAAAAGACTGTTTATTAAGGCTAGGTTAAACATAGCTCTATGGGCAGAAGCAGCCTCTCTATGTAGATGGGCTGGTACATACAAATTGGCCAATGTGATCACTCACGTATACAGTGTTGCAATGCATATGGAAATGTGGGGTGATGCGGCTCATAGCACAACTGCCCTGCATTATGGCCCAGCATAATTTCATTTTAATAGACCTCAAATCAATCCTCTCTAGAGAGTAGACCGTATATTCCGACGGTCTCCCTGGCCATGATTTTACCACTTGCTTTCATGTTTTAATCACATCCTCTAATAAAACATGAGCCTTTTAAAGGCAGTCAGTCTTTCAGGGATCAAAGTCACCTGGGAGAGTTTGGTTCCCTGCCAAATTAAAGCTTGGCCCTGATTTGCTAGGCAAAGAAAGATTGTCCCTAAGATAAATATTTGGAGTTCGGGAGACAGGGCCAGACTGCAATATTTTTAAGTCATGAAAGATTACATTTGGAGCTTCAGCTCTTAAATATATCTATACTCTTAATTTATTTGGTTAAATAAGAGATACATGGGAAAACGTGAGGCTTAAAAATGCAATATTAGTAGGAAATCTCAAGATAAACTTGTGCTGAACAAATATTAAGTCAGGGAAAAAAAGGGAAATATAAATTTATAGTCAGAACTTTGGTTCTAACTTTTACTGTCCTAAAAAAGACATTTGCCTTACAGAGGGAATCAGAAAGTGGTTTTAGCATATTTTTCTTGCATTTAGTCTTGGCTCAGAAACAAAGGTAAACTCTACCTTTGTCAGAAATTTCCTATAATTGTAGAAGGACCACAAACCTAAGATTCAGTAAACCTGGAATTCAAACCAACCAGCTCATCTCTATCTGACCTTGGATTACTCACTTTATGAAAAGAGACTCATAATAGAAACACTAGTGGAAAGGCCAACTTTCTGAGCCTCTGAAGTGTGAGAGAGTTGTATTCATCCAGGGTAGGCTGGAAGCCAGCTTGAGAGTCAAATAGAAGTAATTTCTAGGGGCTGGTAAGAGTTTGTCCTGAGGAGGAGGAAAGCGTGATCCCCAGGCCCAGAGGGAGAGCACAACAATTAATTAATGAAGGCAGATTACGGACCAGGCCAGATTTCTTCCTTAAGAGAGAGGGAAAGGTGAGCAGAGGAGTGATGTAACAATTTAGGATGTTACATCTGAAGACCATTCAGACCCAAATAGCATATCCATACGAAGTACGGTGGTCAGATATCCTGGAGCTTAAAGGATTTTTGTGAGTTAGATGGAGCCATCAGGAATTGCGGACACTCTTTTTAGTTGTACATACTGACCTCGCAGAATAAACAACACTATGTTACACACAACTACGACGGTACATGGCAAACTACCTGAAAAGATCTGAAATAAAGAATTAAATATAGCATAGTATCACTGCCTCCACATCTCATCTAAAGAGCCATTTGGCCTAATTTCTCAAATACACTGGAATTCACCATAACCATTTGACAGTACTCTTATGCCTGGTAGGACACTCAACACAGTGAATGCTACAATATTTATGCAGTTAATGAATATACCTTAGTTTAATTTTATATCTGGGAGATTTTAACTGGAGATGGGTAAACTTCAACACTGAACTTGAACATTGTTCAGATGCTGTACAGCCTCAAAACTCTTAGCCTAATCAATTAACATTTAAAACTATATTACTCAAAGGTCACCTAAGTTATCACTTCATACCCATTAAGATAGCTTTTATTTTTTTAATGTTTATTTATTTTTGAGAGAGAGAGAGAGAGGCTGGGGGAGGGAAGCAGAAAGAGAGGGAGACACAGATTCCGAAGCAGGTTCCAGGCTCTGAACTGTCAGCACGGAGCCCCATGAGGGGCTTGAACCCACAAGCTATGAGATTATGTCCTGAGCTAAAGTCCAGCACTTAACTGACTGAGCCACCCAGAAACCCCCCTTTTTTTAATTTAAATAACAAATATTGATTGAATTGCTATATTGCATACCTGAAACTAAATTACACCAACTAGTTAACCTTAATGCTAACTAACTGGAATGTAAATTAAAACTTAAAAAATAAATAAACAGACCAACAAACAAATAATATGTATTATGAGGATCAGAAATGGGAACCTTCAGACATCACTGGTGGAAATGTAAAATGATACAACATCTGTGAAAATCAGTCTGGCAGTTTCTCAACAATATAAACATGAAATCACCATATGATCCAGAAATTCCACTTTGGGGTATGTATCCAAAAAAGTTGAAAGCAGGGACTTGTACCAAAATGTTACCAGCAGCACTAGTCACAATGGCTAAAAGGTGGAAACTACCCAAATGTCCAATGACGAAGAAGTGGATAAACAAAATCTGGCCTACACGTACAATGCAATGGTGTTTAATCTTAAAAAGGAGTGAATTCTGATCCATGCTATGGTATGGATGAATCTTGAAAACATTATGCTAAGAGAAACAAGCATCCTAACTCATATGAGGCACCTAGAATGGCCAAATTCCTAGGAATAGAAGGTAGAATAATGATTACCAGGGACTAGAGGGAAGGGCAACAAGGAGCTATTGTTTAATGGGCACAGAGTTTTATGTTTGGGATGATGAGAATATCACAGAGGTGGATAGTGGTGAAAGTTGCACAATAATATGAATGTGCTTAATGCCACTCAAAAATGGTTAAAATGGTAAATTTTATGTTAGGTTATGTAACCACATTACAAAAAAAAAAAAAAAAAAAAAAGACAAAGCTAACCAACCACTATAATAACAACAACAAAAGTCCTCTTGAATCAGTATAATAATAAGTAAGGAGATTGAATCAGTAATCAAAAACCTCCCAACAAACAAAAGTCCAGGAACAGATGACTTCGCTGGTAAATTCTACAAAACACTCAAAGAAGTATTAATACTAATTCTTCTCAAACTCTTCCAAAAAATAGAAGAGGAAAGAACGCTTCCAAGTTCATTTTATGAGGTCAGCAATACCTTCATACCAAAACTAGACAAAGACGCCACAAGAAACAAAAAATTACAGGCCAATATCTGTAATGAACATAAATGCAAAGACCCCCAACAAAATATTTATAAACTGAATTCAACAATACATTCCAAGAATCATATACCATGATCATAGACCATAAATGGGATTTATTCCACTGATGCAAGTATAGTCCAATATCACCAAATCAGTCAATGTGATAGATTACATTAACAAAACGAAGGATAAAGATCATATAATCATCTCAATAGATGCAGAAAAACACTTGACAAAATTAAACATCCACTTATGATAAAAACTCTCAAAATAGTGAGTATAGAAGGAACATAGCTGAATATAATAAAGACCATATATGACAAGCCCACAGCTCACCACATACTCAATTGTGAAAAGCTGAAAGCCTCTCCTCTAAGATCAAGAAAGACAAGGATACTCACTCTTACCACTTCTACACAACGTAGTATTGGAAGTCCTAGCCAGAGAAATTAGACAAGGAGAAGAAATAAAGGGCATCCAAATTGGAAAGAAGAAGAGAAATTATCACTATTCACAGATGATGTGGTATTATAGATAGAAAATCCTAAAAAAAAACCTAGAGAAACCTCCATCAAAAACCTATGAGAACTAACAAATCCAGTAAAGTTGCAGGACACAAAAGCAATATTTAAAAAAAATCTGTTGTGCTTCTAAATACCAACAATGAACTATCATAAAGAGAAATAAAGAAAATAATCCTGTTTTCAATTGCATCAAAAAAATAAAATAAAATTCCTAGGAATAAATTTATCCAAGGGGTGAAGACTTGCATATTGAAAACTATAGTACATTAATGAAATAAATTGAAAAACACAAATAAGTGGGAAAATATTACATGCTCAGGGATGGAAGAGTCAATATTGTTAAAATATCCCTACTACCCAAAGCAATCTAAAGATTCAATGCAATCCTTATCAAAATTCCAATGGCATTTTTCAAAGAAATAGACCAAATAATTCTAAAATTTGTATGAAACCACAAGAAGGAAAAAAAAAAAAAACTTCCAAATATCCAAAGCATTTTTGAGAAAGAAGAACAAAACTGAAGTCTCTCTGATTTCAAACCCTGTAACAAAGCCACAGTAATTAAAACAATACTGTCTTGGCATAAAAACAGACATGTAGACCAATGGAACAAAATGGAAAGTCCATAAATAAACCCATACATATATGGTCAGGTACTTCACAACAAAGAGGTCAAAAATACACAATGGGGAAAGGCAGTCTCTTCAATAAATGGTGTCAGGAAGATTGGACAGCCACATGTAAAAGAATGAAACTTGACCACTATCTTATACCATACACAAAAATTAATTCAAAATGGATTACAGACTTGAATGTACAACTTGAAACCATAAACACCTAGAGCAAACCAGCTGGTAAGTGCTTTGGTATAGGTCTTGGTGATGAGTTTTTGCATCTGACACCAAAAGCAAAAACAACAAAATCAAAAATTTTTCAATGAGAATGCATAATCATAAAACCCTCTGCACAACAAAAGAAATTGTCAACAAAATGAAAAAGCAACCTACGGAAAGGGAGAAAATATTTGCAAATCATATATCTGATAAGGAGCTAATAGCCACAGTATATAAAGAATTCACACAATTCAATAGCAGAAAGAAAGAAAGAAAGAAAGAAAGAAAGAAAGAAAGAGGAAAGAGAGGAAGGAGAAAAGGAAGGAAGGAAGGAAGGAAGGAAGGAAGGAAGGAAGGAAGGAAGGAACAGAGAGAAAAGAAGAAAGGGAAAGAATAAAGGAAGAAAGACAAAAAAGGATAAAAAAGAAAGAAAAAGAAAAAATCCAATTAAAAATGGGTGGAAATCTAAATTGACACTTTTCCAAAAAAGACATACAGCTGGCCAAAAGGTACATGAAAAGATCCTCAACATTATTAATCATCAGGGAAATGCAAATCAAAACCAGAGTGAGATAACGCCTTACACCTGTTACAATAGCTAGTATCAGAAAGACAAAAATGACAAGTGTTGGGGAGGATGTGGGGAAAAGAAAACCCTTATGCACTCTTAGTGGCAACGTAGATTGGTAAAGCCACGGTGGACAACAGTATGCAAGTTCCTCAAACAATTAAAAACAGAGTTACCGTATGATCCAGCAATTCCACTTTGGGTTATTTTTTGATGAAAGCAAAAATACTAACTTGAAAAGATCCGTGCACCTCCATGTTTAGTTTTTTTTAAATGTTTTATTTACTTTTAAGACACAGAGAGACAGAGTATGAGTGGGGATGGGGCAGAGAGAGAGGGAGACACAGAATCTGAAGCGGCTCCAGGCTCTGAGCTGTGAGCACAGAGCCCGATGCAGGGCTCGAACTCAGGAACTGTGAGATCATGACCTGAGCCGAAGTTGGACGCTTAACCAACTGAGCCACCCAGGCGCCTCTGTGCACCTCCATGTTTATTGCAGCATTATTTACAATAGCCAAGATATGGAGACAACCTAAGTGTCCACTAATGGATGAATGGGTAAAAAAAAATATGATATATATATATATATATATATATATATATATATATGAATTTACACAAAGGAATATTGTTCAGCCATAAAAAAGAATGAAATCTTGCCATTTGTGACAGTATAGATGGGCACCAAGGGTATTATGCTAAGGTGAAATAAGTCAGAAAGTCAGACAGGGAAAGACAAATACTGTATAATCTCTCCTATGTGCAATCTAAATAATAATATTATTAATTAATTATTTTAAAAACAAGCTCATAGATACAGAGAAAATATCAGTGGTTTCCAGAGATGAGGAGTTAGGAGTGGGAGAAATGAGTGAAAGGGGTATAAAATTTATAAAATGTAGAAAGGACTGAATAGAGGCTTTTATTATTGATAGCAGGGATGATCCAAGACTATCCTGAGCCAACAAGACATGCGCATCCTGGCAGTGACCCCTCTTGGTAATCTATGATGTGCACCATCACATTCATGACTCTGCAAATAGAAATGTGTGATCCATAATTGCATAGCAGTGTCCTGTAATAACTTTAAATTTCTATTCCCAAACTTCTTTAACCACAAAGCCTTATTTTCATATATCATCTGGTAATATCCTATAAAACTAGTATCTTTTAGAATATACTGTAGAAAGTCCATGCGTCAGGCCAACAGTTCTCAAACATTTGGGCCACAGGTACCCTGCACACCTCAAACATTACAGTATGGCTTCTTCCATGGCAGAAAACAAATAAACAAAAACAGCTAACCCACCCCTATAGTAACAACAGAAGTCACCCTGAAGTAACATAAAAATACCACACTTGCAGCTTCTTCAAGAATCTGGCAATTAAGCGGTGAGGTGGAATTTTTAAGAATGATTTTCTTAAAAATTTTTAAGATTTTTAAGATTTTTTAAGTTTGTAACTGTAATTTTTAAGAATTTTTAAGATTTTTAAGAATGATTTCTCAACACTGTCTCCCTGAGTTTTCCACTTTCTTTCTCCACAGTAGACATGCTGGTTTCTAACTATGACTAAAATATGAATAAACTGACAGCATATGGATAGTATTGCTTACGGTAGAGTAAGGAACAATGAATCTAGTAAAAAGAAATGCCAACACTCAATCATCTGGAATCATTTAGGGTAAGGACAAGCAGATCTGCACCTACCTCAATAGTTCCTGGACTGTAAGTCTCTGGAGTATGAAAGTGAGAATTTGTCAAGGTTGACCTTAACCAGCAAAAATATGTTCAAGCATGTCAGTGCTTACGGATTTTCCCTACCTAAGGAATGCTATTTATGTATTTAAATACATAAAGTGCTATGTAGTTATAAAGAGTCTTACCCAAGAAAAGAATGGTCATTAAAAATAAAACTGTAGTATAAAAGATGTTAGTTGACTTTATTTAGAAACATGGTTTACTGGGGACCAAGCCCCACTCTCTGATGGCATGGAATAAATGACTTATAGTCATATTGCACTAAGTAATGAACAAATAGATGTTGGCAAATTTTCAGAGAAGTTTGAGACAAAGAACAAAAGTAATTTTAATCGACATCACTCTGCACACTATCCAATATTTTATTCATAGATTTAAGGGTACGTGGGAGCTGATTTTGATTTAAATTGAGTTCATTTAAACTGCTAGTCAAGAAGAACCACAGTAAACAAATTTCTTCCTCAGAAAAGTACATTTTGTCGTTTGGCATAGCCTTAATGCACATTCTTTGCAACTCAGAAGGGATACAGAAGTCATTACTGGATGTACAGCATACTTACTTAAAAGTAGTGATTTATTCAATACTGCTTTTGAAGCATCATCAATGAAATGGAAAGAATGACTTTGTTTTATTTATTAAATATAACTGAGACTGATATTAGCAAACCAATTATAAGAGGAACCTTCAATTCAACTAGTTAAGTAATCATATTTGCTAATATCACAAACAAACAAACAAACACTTACTTGTATTGACTAAATAAAGGAGGAAGCATATGCAGACTGGCTCTCATTCATTGCTTAGTACATGCAGAATGTTTCTTTGGCTGTATAACTCTCATAAAAACTAATAAGGTGTATTAGTCAGGGTTTCTCCAGAGAAACAGAGCCAATAGGGTGTATATAGAGAGAAAGAAAAAAGATTTATTATATGGAATTGGCCACACGATTACAGAGGCTGAGAAATACTAAGGTCTACAAAGACAAAGCTGGACAGCCAGGAGAGCCAATGATATATTATCAGCACCATTTGAAGGTTTTTTCTAGTCGTATTTCCCAGATTGTGTGTGTGTGTGTGTGTGTGTGTGTGTGTGTGTGTGTGTGGTCTGTGTGTGTTCACTTTCTCAACCCCATGATTCTCACTCTTGCATTCTTCAGTTATTGTGGGTACCTTAAGCACAGCAAGCTTCAATAGGCCCTTCTTGCTGACTCTTCTCTGAGTCAATTTGTCCAATTAAGGAATATGCTACTCTTTTTTAAATATAATTTATTGTCAAATTGGCTAACATACAGTGCATACAGTGAGCTCTTGGTTTTGGGGATAGATTCCTGTGATTCATTGCTTACATACAACATCCAGTGCTCATCCCAACAAATGCCCTCCTCAATGTCCATCACCCATATTCTGAGTTATCTTAGTCCAATCATACTCTTGATTTGATCCTCGTTATAAGGCTGAGTTTTAGCCAATCATTCTTCAAAAGACTTTTTGGCTTTATGCTTTAATTACTTTGGGTTAAGAAGCAGCTGCCTCTTCCAAACTTACAAATCCCTGAATTTCATAATTCTTTCTATACGCTTCATTTCTTTCTGCAAACTAGGCAATGGTCTTTAGAGCTTATTTCTTTATATGATGGCTTGGTACAAGTGTTCTGTTTTCTGACTTCTTCCAGTTACGGCAGATAATATCTTTACCAAACAATTGCCCCTGAATAAGATGGAAAAACAGCATACTAGCTTTTGATAAGTTTACCCACCACCTGCCAAATGACCATTAGGGAAATGCAACATATATTCAGCTACGGTTGTTGTTATTTTTGGTGTTATTCTCATGTAGAACTCACTACCACACATTAATTTCCTTAGCAGTCAGGATAGGCTAGCATATGCTACTGCAACAAACAATATCCATAATTTTAGAAATTCATAACAACATAAGACTCTTTCCTACTAATGCCGCATGTTTGCTGGGGGCTTGCTGTGGGCTCTGATCCATGTTACTCACTCCTGGACCCAGACTAATGAAGCAGCCACCATCTCAAATGCTGTTAACTTTCCATGACAGACGGAAAACAAGAATGTGGCAAATTGTGCCCTGGCTCTCAACTTTGTTGTGTGTTCAATTGTCCAAAGCAACTTGCATAGACATAAATAAATACAAGGGAGTGAAGACAAGCAATCTAATTATGTGCCAGAAGAGGAGGAGTAGACATGTTTGGTTAAGAGTAGTATTGACTACCACACCCTTCCTAAGTGTGTACATAACCTGAGTTTTCCAAATAAAATTAGTTTTCTGTTTGGATATATTCTGAAAGTTTCCAGTTTGTAATCCTTTGTCCAGACATGCATTTGCATTTTTACAGGTAAGATAACTGAAACTCCCTGAGAATTTTTACAAAGAAACTCAACATGTGGTTTCAGGACCAGATCGTCACTAAATTGCACAGGGCAGTGTGTTATAGTAAAAAAAAAGCCCAGACTCTAGTTTCAGTATGAACTAGGTTCAAGTCTCAACTACACAACTATGTTTCTGAGCTTATGTGGCTAAATTTGTTTACCTCTCCTAATTTCTTATTCTTCATTTGCCAAATAGAAGTATGTTAGGGCTTATTTTCCTGCAAGAGCCTTGTAAACATACAGATTAAAAAATTGTTGAAGGTGTTTCAATGATTCTGTTGTTAGATTGACATTTACCACTGGAGTGTAGAACAAGCCATTCAATGATTCCATTGCTAGATTGAAGTTTATTGCTGGAGTGTGTCATTTGGTATAGACACGTCTTGTCTTGCTAATTGAGCTTACACGTCCAGTGACTCCTGAGAAAAAGGCAATTGCTCTTGTCATGTGTGTGTTTCAGAAGACTTACTCTTTAGGAAGTAGCAGATCATCTGATGATAAAAGAGACTTAATTGGGCAGCCAACCCAGCAAAGCAGAGGTTTTTTGTGATCAACAGTAAAGGCTCCATGGGAAGTCAAATGTTTGAGAAAAGAGATCATAGAACAGGATGCCAGTTAGAGCCAGAGTCCTTTATTGTGGCAAAACTTAAGAATCTCTGAAAACAGATTCTCCAAGGACCACCCTTCAGTTTGACTGAAGAGTGTACTGACCACGATAATTCCCAAAGGAGCTTACTGAACTCATGGAATTTGATGGGTGGGGGTCAAATAAAATGATTCTGGACCTTTTTCTGTTCTCTTTTGGAAAATCCATCTAAACTTTTTAAGGGTTAAGACTAAAATACTTTCTTCTGAATTACTGGATGTTTTAGTACTGAGGCAGTGGTTCTCAAACTTTGAGTCCATGAGGAGCATGTTAGAACAATACAATTCCATGATTCAACCTCCCCATTTCAAGTGTTTGATTCGATGGCTTTAGGATCATACATGGGAAGCTACATGCAGGTGGACTGAGATTTGAGAAATTCTGGACCAGGGTCTCCCTATCAATGCTGCAAATTAGAATCACCTGCCAAGTTTTTAAAACAGAACTGCACGTGAGCTCCACTCAAGACCAAGTATTTGAGAATCTCTGAGTATTGGGGACCCAGGCACAGGTATTTTTTCAAAGCATCCAAGGGATTCTAATGTGTAACCAGGGTTGAGAACCTCTGTGTCTAAGCCAAAAAGATCTCTTTAGTTTTAAGAATGCAATGCCAGTGTCCTAAAAGGTATTTGACAGCCTAGGTTTCTCTTTATGTTAATATCTTAGGACGTTAAAGTAGAAGGTAACTAATAGGACAAAAGTTTTTCACATAGAATATCTGCATTGGCCTAACAGGCTAAGCAAGTCAAGAGAGGAAATTTCCAGTCTATATTCTGAGGAAAAAGGGGTGAAAAGCCAAAAATCCCCTCCAAGTCCGATCCATGCAGATCCTACCACTCTTTCAAAACTAACACCAACATATCCATAAGTCCCCTCACCTCTGTCCTCCTGGGTCTCCAAGTTTATTTTTCTGTGTGCAACTTCCTGCTCCCATCAGAGCTCTGCAAGCCCACCCTTATCTGCCTCCCAGAGATCATTTCTCTCCCAATCAACTCTTGTACCAGCTCTTTGCAAAGCCATTTTAATTGTAAATTGAAACCCTTTTTGTTTCTTTCTTCATGTATTTGTTTTATTGTGGTTGCATCCATCCATTTTTTTTCAATGTATTTAAACTAAAAGTTTAAAAATTAAAAAAAAAAAAACATTTTTTAAACCTCAGCTGTAAAAACGAGTGAAATCTTGCCTTTTGCAATGTGGACAGAACTAGAGGGCATGATGCTAAGTGAAACCAGTCAGAGAAAGAAAAATACCATATGATTTCACTCATATGTGGAATTTAAGGAACAAAATAAATGAACAAACAAAAAAAGAGGCAAACAAAAAAGCAGACTCTTAAATATGGAGAACAAACTGGTGGTTGCCACAGGGGAGGTGGGTGGGGGAATGGGTGAAATAGGTAAACGGAGATTAAGCGTACACTTATTTTGATGAGCCCTGAGAAATGTATAGAATTGTTGAATCATTATAATGTACACCTGAAACTAATGTTAATGTTAACTATGCTTAAAAAATAAATCAATCATCAATCAGTCGATGGATCTTCCTGAGAGCCCATGCCTTTCTACAAATGATCTGCTACCATCTCATCCGCACTGTGGTTGAGATTTTCCATAGGCACACATTTCCCTTTAAAAACATCTCCAAAGGAGACCACTACTCCTATCCTCACCCTTTGAGTTACAATTCACATACTTATTGATCTTCTATGAAGCTTTCAGATGACTACTACAGAGCGGTCATCTCTCAGTGAGATTTTCTGGTTTAAATTGCCCACCAGATGGTTTTCTAACTGCTCCTATCCTTTCAACATCGTATTCTACTGATCTTCTCTCCTCCAAATTTTATTTTTTGACTTAGCATACACTGAGCATCTTCAAAGAGCTAGGTACCAGGATAGACACCCTAAAAAGGCACAATAGAATTCTTATTCTTAATGATAGGTAAGGGGACAGAGGCTCAGTGAGGTGTAATTTGTCATGTAAATGGATGAACAGGTGGAATCTGAACTCGGATCTATTTGACTGCAAAGCCCAAGCTCTTGATACCAATTTATTTTAAAATTATTTATTTATCATTAAATATTTCAGAAACGCACAGGGGTATATAACATATAACATAATGAATATCTCAGTACCGGCCTCTTTGTTTAAGAAACAGAATCTTTTTTTTTTTTTTAACGTTTTTATTTATTTTTGAGACAGAGAGAGACAGAGCATGAACGGGGGAGGGTCAGAGAGAGAGGGTGATACAGAATCAGAAGCAGGCTCCAGGCTCTGAGCCATCAGCCCAGAGCCTGACGCGGGGCTCGAACTCACGGACAGCGAGATCGTGACCTGGCTGAAGTCGGATGCTTAACCGACTGCGCCACCCAGGCGCCCCTAAGAAACAGAATCTTAAAAATACAGTTGGAAGCCCTGTAGGTATCAGTCTGATTACATTCCCTCACTCACCTTCCATCCACAAAGCCAACCACAGGTGGTGCTGGAGCCACAGTGGTGCTCCAGAGTTGTCTCCGGCTGAGGTAAGGGCCTTTGTATCCCAACATTGACCAGCCATTGGATATGGGCTGACACCAGAGTGAAGGTACATAACCTTGGGTGAAGCACCTCCCTTTGTCCAAAGGACTCAGCTGTAAGTTGTCAAAAGCTAACATTCCTGATAGCTGGGAAAACAGCGCCTTATTCTTAAACGGGGGATCTAGGAGACAAATGGCAGCATCTGATACAGACGTTGATAGAAATATTTGCACATGGTTTATGAAATAATACGAGCTTGATGTTAATGGAACCATTGGTGCAGTTTCTTGAAGTTCTAAATCTATCATTTTCTAGATCAGTTATCAACTCATGAAATCTTATCAAATAAATAATTTGATAATGTGATTTTTTTTTCCTATAATCTGGTATTATTCTTTGAATGTTTGAAAGAACTTACTGGTAAACTGTCCGAATTGGTATTTTCAATTTTTTAAGCTTCGTAGATATTTAACTCTGTATATAATTGCTATAATTTTTTTAAAAAGGTAACTTCAAGGAAGGAAAAAGAAAAAAAAAAGGTTAGAGAGGGAGGGAGCCAAAACATAAGAGACTCTTAAAAACTGAGAACAAACTGAGGGTTGATGGGGGGTGGGAGGGAGGGAAGGGTGTGTGATGGGTACTGAGGAGGGCACCTTTTGGGATGAGCACTGGGTGTTGTATGGAAACCAATTTGACAATAAATTTCATATTAAAAAAAAAAAAAGTAACTCCACTGCGGCGCCTGGGTGGCTCAGTCGGCTCAGGTCGCGATCTCACCATTCATGAGTTCAAACCCTTATCAGTCTCTGCGCTGACAGCTCAGAGCCTGGGGCCTGCTTCGGATTCTGTGTCTCCCTCTCTCTTTGCCCCTCCCCTGCTCACACTCTGTCTCTCTCTCAAAAATAAATAAATATTTTTTAAAAAAAGGTAACTTCATTTTTCTTCTTGAATCAGTGTTGGTGATTTTTATTTTGTAGGAAACTGTCCAGTGTGCATTCTCATTTATTGTGATAAACTGTTCATTAGTATCCTCTAATCTCTTTAAATCACAACTCTACCTATACTTATGTCCCCTTTACATAACTATTCTTGTAAACATATGCTTTTTTTAAGTGCATTTAATTTTTAATCAAGTCTGTTACAAAGATGCTTATTTTATTAGTGATTTGGAGGAATTAACTTTTACCCATTTTGATGTCCATTTTTCTTTTCTAATTTGTGAATTGCTGCTCATTTTTGTATTACGTATTTTTTCTACAATATTTGTATTGTTTTTTATTCTTTTACTATGAAACTCTTCATTACCATGCTTTTCCAATTAAATTTCAATCTTTCTTTTTTCCTAAGTAAGGAAATGTTATTGAACACAAACACATAAGTCTATATATTTCCCTTCGAAACCTGCATCTATGCACATCTTATCAGTTTTGTAGTATATCCTTTTCATTCTTGTTCTCTTTCATTTTCTAGTTTCTATTATGAAATTTTCTTTGAGCCTTTAATTATTTAGGGGTGTGTCCTTTTAAATATTTAAATATTTATTTATTTTGAGAAGGAAAGAGAGAGAGCATGAGCTGGGGAGGAGAAAAGAGAGAGAGGGAGAGAGAATATCCCAAGCAGACTCCATACTGTCAGCACAGAGCCCGACGCGGGGCTCAGTCCCATGAACGGCGAGATCATGACCTGAACTGAAAACAAAAGTCAGATGCTTAACCGACTGAGCCACCCAGGCGTTCCCTGATTTTAATTTTTAGATTTCTTTTTAAGTTATTTAGTTTTTGATATCTAGCTGAATTTTATTTTAGTTAACAAACACAGTCTGTAGAAAACTAATTATTCATTTTTTGAAAGTCATTTTAAGGCCTTATAAAGTAAATCGCATCCACATTTCATGAGAACTTAAGAAAAAGGAATATTTTCTAATTGTTCTGTACAAGGTTTTGTATATATCCATTACATCAAGTCTGTACACTGAGTGACTCAAACCTTTATGTCATTGGTATTGCTTTGTTATTTGACCTAACATTTCCTGGGAGAGATGTATTAAAAGCTCCTAATAGGGGCGCCTGGGTGGCTCAGTCGGTTAAGCATCCGACTTCGGCTCAGGTCATGATCTCGCGGTCCGTGAGTTCTCGCCCCGCCTCGGGCTCTGTGCTGACAGCTCAGAGCCAGGAGCCTGTTTCAGATTCTGTGTCTCCCTCTCTCTGACCCTCCCCCGTTCATGCTCTGTCTCTCTCTGTCTCAAAAATAAATAAAGGTTAAAAAAATTTTTTTTTAAATAAAAAACAAAGCTCCTAATAGGATGATCAGTTTTTTGTATTTTCATTATTTTATCATATTTTCAGTATTTGCTTTTATTGCTGTTGTTAAAGTTTAGAATTCTATATCTTCTTGAATTGAAACTCTTATCATTTTGTATGGTCATTTTATCCTTAATAACTTTTTTACCTTGAATTTTATTTTTTCTAATATTTACATCGCCACACCAATTTTTTTATTTATTATGATATGGCATTTTTATATTTTAATTTTAATTTTTCTACCTCTATATTTTGGATAAATGTCATATAAACAGCAGATAGTTAAATATTTAATACTCCAGTTTCATAACCTCTGTCTCTTAACGGGACTACTTTGCCAGTTAAGATGCATTTCCATTTCTGCATGTACATAAATCCTTGAATTTACCTTATTTTCAAGCTTACACATTTTACCCTGATTTTTTTACAGTTTTCTTCCATCCTTTCCATTCTCATCTCAAAATTTCTACCTATATTCTTCTGGAGTTGTATCATCTAGATTATTTTAGTGATTATGGTTAAAAACATTCATCTCATACCCATCAGGATAAAATTAGCAATGCTATGGTATAAGCAACCTTCAATCTCAGTGACTTAACCCATCAAAAATTCACTTCTTGCTCATGCAGAGAACACTCAGGCAGTGGCTCTCAATAACTCAAGCTGCTATGAGGACATCAGGAGGCATAGAAGGCAAAGGGTTGTGTAGGTGGTTTGATACACATCACCATCAGACACATTTCCTTGCACAGAAATAATCACATGGCCATCCCAAACCGCAAGGAAACTGGGTCGTACGGTGTTTTGGAAGAAGAGTTGAAAGAGTTATTGTGGAGCACTCTCAATGTCTACCACACATGGTTAACCAAACAGAGTCTGAAATGAGTCGACCTCTCCATGCCCCTACCACACAATGCAGGGATACTAGGATACCTCAACTCTGATCGGTATCTTTTCTTCATACCCGTCATAGTGGCGCAGTGATTTATTTTGTTACAATACTGCTTTTTAATTCTTTAATCAAATATTCTTCTTCTCTGTTATGGCTGCTACTACTATTATCTTATGGTCATTGTCTGTTGGATTTTCCACAGTTCATCAGTTTCCTTGTTCACCATTCTTTCATCCTCTGGCTATTCCCTCTGGATTTAGTTTCCTTCAGTAGATCCTTTGAAGGTTGCATTACCAAAGATCAACTCAAGGAAAACTCTCTTTCTTTTTTCTGAAAATATTTCTGTTTCAAACTTGTTCCGAAACAACAAGTTATCGAGGCACAAAGATATGTCTTGGCATTTACTTCTTCTTAATAAGTCGAAGATATTGTTGCATTGTTTTCCTCCTGTTGTTTACTTTGAGAGATTCGCTGTAATTTTAATTATTTTTCTATCACAGGGAATCAATCTCTCCCTCTGACTGCCCTTAAGAGCTTCTTTCGTCTTTGGTGTTCTGTAGTTTACAGCAATATGTTTACAATAAATACACTGGAGATTTCTGATTTCCTGAATATGGTGATTTATGTCTTTCATTAATTCTGAAAATTTTCAGCCATTTACTTCAGTTAAATGTATGCTTGTCTTCACTTCACCCTTCATATCTCCTTTTCATATTCCTTTTCATATTTCCTATCATTTGACTCTCTGTGCTCCATTCTTCATAACTTCAGACCTAGCCTTTAGATTATTGGGTTTTCTTTAGTTTCTGTAACCCAAGGCATTGAGTTTTTTCATGTCAATGATGATGATTTCCATTTATGTTCCAGGTCTCTCTTCAAATGTGCTCACAGTGTTTTTAGACTATGTTGCTTCTTTCCCATGTTTTCTGCTCTGTTCTTTATTTTTTTAGTGTTTATTTATTTTGAGAGAAAGAGGGAGAGAACATGAGCAGAGGAGGGACAGAGAGAGAGGGAGAGGGAAAGAATCCCAAATGGGCTCTGCACAGTCACTGCAGGATCATGACCTGAGCTGAAACCGAGAGTTGGACGCTTAACCAACTGAACCATCCAGGCGCCTCTGTTATTTATTCCTAAAATAGGCTTATTTAATATACTGCATGATCAGTCTATTACCTCAAGTTCCTCTGAATCTCATTCCATTTTTTTGGTTTGTTTTACGAGCTGACTCATTCACTATGGCTGTTTCATCATGTGTTTTAATATGCTGTGTTATATTATAGCTCATTTCATCAGACACTGTGAAATACTGAGTTGTGCATTTGGGAGGATGGGTTCTTTTGTCTACAGGAATCTGAGGTGGCATAGTTTGAGGGTATGTTAATTTCTTTGGAATTTTCCAGAGCACAACAGGAGTGCAAATTTTAGCTCTCAGCCTGTGTAGGGCTAAATCTCGGAAGTGTAGTGTTCTCCCAATCTCCTGTACTGACTCATATGGACAGTTATGGAGGGGGTTGGGAGCTGCTGCCATAGGAACGAAACATCCAGCTAACTCAGAAGAAAGTGCGTCATTCCTAACCCTTAAAAAGTTTGATTACTTTCTCAGGAGGGATCAGAATGAAGCCCAGCATCACTTCATTTTACTTGCACTCGCCAAATTGCATGAGTTTATTATGTTCATTTGGGAATTAGCATGGTCAGCACACTCTTCAGTTCAGTCAAGGGTGGTCCTTTAGGAATCTGTTTCATGCCTGGGACTGAGTCACTGAGATAAACATCCTTCCACCCTCTTTCATTGTCATAAGTCAAGGAGTCTTGTGGACAAAAATCTGACCTGTTGGTTGAGTATATACTGATGTTGGAATAAGAGTCCTTGAAGAACAAGCCCAAAACAATATAATGAGATTCCTGAGGAAAATCATTTTGAGACAAGAAGTTTGAAAGAATGGACTGAACTAGTAGCTAGTGTAGATGAAGTAGCTGGAAGTTTTAGGTTTGGTGTGAGCTGGCCCCAGCTTCCTGGCTCTCTGTTGATCTACTCTCCTCTCCTCCCTGAACTAGAGTGCCTGCGTGCCGTGAGAAGCAGACACCAGTGGCTGGGAAGAAGCACTTCACAAGGGCCCAGTAGCTTTGCTGTGGTTCCCCCCCCCCCCGAAAAAGTTGGCAAAGAAAACAGAAGCACATACAAGGGGGAGGAGAGCCTAGAGATGAGTGGTGTGCACAAGGTAGCTCTGGAGCCACAAGCCTGCCATCCTGATTCATGTGAGAGGGTACCCTTGCCCCCCACCCCTGCCCTCATCATGGACTTGCATGACCCTTCCAGGCATCTTTGGATGAAATGGTACGGATATTACAAGAAAAGACTGAGCTTCATGCTGCTGGAACAGGTGGGTGCTTGTGATGTTAGATTTTCTGGAACATTTTATTCACTAATAAGTTAAACCTGGGATATACTGCTTAGGATATTCCAGATCTTGTCCAGGATTATTCTGAATGTTGGTGCAGCCCCATTCATATCATTCTGAAATCACTATCCCTAGGAAATATTAAGGCCAGTCAAATTAATGATCGTCTACAGTGCCCCTTTCCTACCCAGTTTCTCTATATCTTCATACATTGTCATCTTCTATTTTTCTAGTAGATGAGGGGTGTGTTTCTTCTTTTCAGGAGGGCATTCTCTCTTGTCATGCTTTCTTATCTGCCTCCTCTGGGAGTTTTTACCATTAATAATTCCTTTTCTTTTGCACATTATATGTTTCTCCTTCCTCCCTGGCAGTTTTCCTCGGCTGACAAACATGTTTGAACCTCTAGATCCTAAAACCAAACGAAAGACCAAAACTGAATGTTTGATCCACTCAAACCGACTCCTCAGTTTCCTGGACACTGGTAGCCACTTAGCTATTCATTCTCCTTATGATTTCCCTTTAAAAGGACTAAAA
The DNA here is from genome assembly GCF_018350155.1 of Leopardus geoffroyi. Lineage (NCBI taxonomy): Eukaryota > Metazoa > Chordata > Mammalia > Carnivora > Felidae > Leopardus > Leopardus geoffroyi. Next base: position 120,808,114 of record NC_059328.1, on the reverse strand, counting down.
AGGGACTTCATTCCAGTAGTATGCCACAGGGAGGGCAGGACATCTAGAGCATTCATGCTTTTTATCCACAGTTGTGATATAAGGCAGAGTCACCAAAGCCAAGTGTTCGTCCAGAAATTCAGTCAAGGGCACACCAGGAGGAAATCTACTAGCCAGCCTCCCAAATGTGAAAGAGGCCATCCTAAAGTAGAGGCAAGTTCAAGGGGGTACCCACCAGAAAGCCCAAGTGGTCCTGGGAAGTGAATCGTGGAGCGAGAACACCAGTAATTCTGGAGCCAGTGAGGAGCTACTGCTCCTCAGTTTCTGGGGTTTCAGGTGCCTATTCAAGATAATTAGAGACAAAACAAGAAACAGACAGGTAAGGGAATGTTGGAATTTGAACTTTGGGCTTTCATTGCCATTTCAATTTTTCTGCTGCCGTAGACTCAAATCCAAGACCCTGAATTTACGTGCATCAGCTGATGCACTCAAGAAGCATGTAGGTGGCAGCCAAGAGGGATGGCTAACGGTGAACAAGGACTCCTAAATTTGATATTTTCCTTAACATTTTTGTCTAGATCTGCTGTCCAGAAACAAAAGCAATTTCCCTTTCACCTGCTCAGTGGCCTAATGATCACATTTTGCAAAGTTCCTTCCTCTCTTGCCCTTGGTAAGACGTAAATGAAAAAGATTCACCGGTGCTAATGTTGCTGACAAAGGTGACACCTGAGAAAAGGAGGGATACCAGAGGCCTGATCCTGTCAGTGAAAACCAATATCTTGTAAGGATTCCCCCAATAAATAGGTTTTTAATTTTTCAGATTAAAACATACACATACACAGCAATAGCATCCAAATGCTTCTCTAGGTAAGCCCTTGCGTAGATATAATGTTAGTTCTCAAGGTCGGGTCAGTCTAGGAAAAACAACTGAATCTGTACATCGTTTCTCTCTTTCTGTTTTCAAGAGATCATGTGGGTGTTTTTTCCCCCAGTCAAAATTTTCAACAAGCCACCGTTCTTCTAAACATACTTATCTGTCAGCAGTGAGCTTTGATTCCCGTGGCGTTGATCTTGAGCAAAGACATGGGTTTATTTTTGAAAAACAAAAGTACATGCTAGCGTATCTTAGCTGCCAGGGTTTCTGCTCATTTTCTCTGAGTGCAGATTCATTCACCTCCGCTGATTAGCTCTCAGCCTTACCCCAACAGGCCTTATTATTCAAAAATGCATAATCTCTTCCTACATTGCCAGAAACCTGTTTGGAGAAAATCAGACATCTTTAACTTGCTAGTTCCCTCACTGCCCCACGCAGCTTTCAGAACTGGTGGTGATGAGGCCTCCCTGGGCCTCCTGAGGCTGACACTGTTCACGTTAGAGACGGAGGGGCTTCTCTGGGCACCGGTTGCCTCATGTGCTTCCGGAGCCTTTGTGAGGAGACCTGATAACGATGGCCTCTCACCGCTTTTTCTTCTTCCATTGAGGGGTTAGGAGTACCTCAGGGATTCATGTTGCCTCACAAAACTTAGCAACAGGAGACTGGATGAAAAGCAAGGGGACCCCCAAGGGGAAATTGTAGAAGTGTGGGCAGGTATGGAAAAGAATGGCAAAAAAAAATGTCAGAAATTCTCCCTCTCTCTCTCTCTTTCTCCATCTCTCTCTCTGTCTCTCTGGTTTTCCACCTCCTCCCCACACCCTACAGTATTCCCTTTTCTAAAATCTATTTATCCTTGTATAGAAATGCTAAGAAAGGGTCAGAACCCTAATTTAAAATTTTTTGCACTCCCCTCCTCACAGCAAGAGGTGAACTGATGAAAAATCTTTCGACAGATCTGCTCTCAGTCCCTTCTGGGCCTCTGGACTCAGCAATTTATACAAGTGCCTTTCCCTCTTTTTCTCATTCCATCTACCTAACCTTTCTGATCCTTATCATTGAACGAATGGCTTCTCTGGTGACCAAATCAAACAATAACCGCTGCTCACCACAACTCTATGAAGAGCTCTAAGTGTGTGTGTGTTTGTGTAAATTCTGGGGATTCAAAAATGGGTAGGAAAGCCTCTGTTCCCAGATTGTTTCTGAGTTGACTGACGAGCACTGATATGGACTCATGTTAGTGACAGAGGGACCGTTATTGTCAGGAAAGACATGTAGCCATTCGTGTTTGGAGTCATAATTACGAATTTAAGTTTGCCGGTGACAAAGGTTTGGTCTTTCCAATTCATCACACTGTCTCCAAAGATATGTACACACAGTTAAATCGCAGGGCAAGGAGGTGATCACAGTTCAAGGGTAGAGTGGCTGCCCCAAGGCTTCCTGTTCATGCTTAAATGCAAAGAACAGGCACAAGCAATGGTCCATACCCTTCCCGTGTTTCATCCCCGCACTGACGTCAGCGGCTGAAACAAAAATGGAAAGGAGGGAAGAAATGTTAAGACCAAGTCAAAGGGTGTCATTTGAAACTAAAAAATGCCCGGAAAGCTTTCCTCAAACAAAAGTTAACCAAGAAGTTAGGTTGTTTCCTGCGTTATGCTCAGAAGGTGAAGTAGCCCAGAGAATGAGACAGTCGGTAGCAGAGAAAATTTACATTAGGAGAAGGCAGATCTCTGATTTTTCAGGAATGCACGTGCTCTTGTTTCCCGTAGCCACTGGAAATAAGAAAGAGCTGAAGCTACAGATGTACACTCGATGAAATCCCTGCTCCGACTATTGCAAATCCGAGAAACTGAACACGAATCAGTATGTAGTGAACAGTGTCCTGAATTAGCCCGCTGCCGAACCCAGTGAAATCACATGAACCCTCGAAAGCAGAGACTCTTGCCTGGCTGAAGTCAGAAAAATGGGATAGAAAAGAGGCAAGGGAGATTCGAAGCACCAGAGGGGCTCCACCTGCTGTGGCTGGCTTTGACAATGGATGGAGCCACCAGCTAGAAAATTCACATGGCTTTCAGAAGAGAACAGTGGGTGATACCCGGCTGACGGCCAGCAAGTAAACAGGAACTCAGTCCTACAGCCTCGTGGACTTGAGTTCTACCAACAGCCTGAATGAACCTGTGAGCAGATTCTCTACGAGTGTCCCCGGCAACAAATACAGCTCTGCCAGATCCTTGATTTCAGCTTTCGAAACTCAGAGTGGAGAGGACAGTGGAACCCACTGAATTCCTGGCAAACAAAACTGGGAACTGATCAATTTATGTGGCTATACACTGCAAAGTTTGTGGCAACCTGTTACAGCAGCAATAAAAAACTAATATAGACATGATCCCTTCTCTCCTGGAGCTTGCATTCTCGTGGGTCAGATAACAACGAAATAAGCTGAAAAAAATTGCAAAGTGTAAAATAATTGCTGTGTGAGGAATAAGCAAACAGATGAAATGGAGAAGGCCCTAGGAGACCTGTGTAATAAGGGCTGTTGGCAAAAGTTATATGTAAGCTGACCACAGGAAGAGGAGGATAAGAGCGGAACCAGAATAAGAGCATCCCATGCAGAGGGAACAGACATGCAAAGGCATTGAGGTGTGGAACAGCTCAGGGTATTCAAGAAACTGAAAGACGTCCGGTAAGGTCAAGCATAACAAAGGGCAGAATGTAGAAAAATGGAGTTGTAAGGATAGGCCGAGCAGAGAGCTTGTGGTGCCTTATGATTAAAAATTGGGGTTTTATTCTAAGTACAGTAGGAAATCCTTGTAAGCTTCTAAGCAGAAGAGTGCTATTGAGGATGGGATTCTGGAACAGAATAAGGGCATTAGTAGGAAAACGAGAAATTCAAAGAATGTCCTCAGTTTAGTTAACAGTGTAGCAGGGCTGCTTTCTTCCTTTCAGTAATTGTGCCATGGTTTTGTAAGGTGGGAAAGTTAGGGGAGGCCAGGTGAGGTTTTGTGGGAACTCGCTGTGCTATCTTTGCAACGCTCCTGCAAGCCTAGAATTATTTCCAAATGAAAACTGAGAAAGAAAAAGAATGCCATGAGCCACTTTTTAATTTAGGAAGCTCATGCTTACATCTCAGGCAGCAAACGGGTTGTAGAGGAGCAAGCAAGAGGGTGAACACCGTTAGGAAATGAACTCAGGAACCCAGGAACAGACGATGGAGCAGAGAATTTGCTAAGAGCCAATTTCAAAAATCTGTGTTTGAAGTAGAACCCCCAGAACTGATAACGAACGAAGCATGTGTACGTGTGTCTGTGTGTGTGCATGGGTGTGTGCACGTGTGCGTGTACGTACGTGTGTATTTATTGTTGGAGTCAGCAGTGAAGGAAGGGGAGAAATCAAGCTCTGGGTTTCTGGCCTGAGAAACTAGGTAGTGGCCCTCTTACTAATGGCAAGGTTGCAGAGTGTGGGGAAAAAGGAATATGAGTTCTTAAGGTCAGTGGGCCTCTAAATGAAGACATCAGGCTTTGAAAACTCACAGGTGAGGTTGGGGCTGGAGATGTATATTTAGGTAGCTGCAAGCAGAAACATGACATTTAAATGCTGCTCCCTTGTGGCAGGAGGAAAGAAGCTTCTACTTCTTACAAAAAAAAAACAGGAAAAGTAACTTCTAGGAGAAAAACCTCAAAGGTCAGTCCAATAGCTTCACGCAAGAAGGTGGAAGACTGTCCACTGGAAAGAGGATACACTTACATTTTCACTGTGGTTTTTGCTCTTTCTTGGTAAAGCTCTTATCAGAAATGCCATGATGTCGCAGTTCTGCTCAGCAGAACCAAGGAAAGAAATTATCTGTTTATGCTTGAGCCAGAATAAAACGGAGACAGTAATGGCAGGTGAATCAAGATTATGGATCATCTATGGAAGATGCTCCAGGGCAGAAATTATGTTTGTACTTCGAACCAGGGGCTACTCTTTTCAGTGACTACTTCATATGTATTTATATATATTTTACAAATATATATATTTTAATAGGTATATTTATATCATCTCTTCACAAAACAAGACAGCCATTTCTTCACACCAGACATTCCAGCACAGAAATTTGTGGAATATGAAAATCATTGCTGAGTTTCTTATTAGAAAATCCATAAAGAAACTTCTGGGCAGAAAGTGCATGAAATTTTGTACTAGTCCCCTAAATCAAAGTATTAATATTGGGTGCTCTTTTTTAAGTTTATTTATTTATTTTTAGAGACAGAGAGAGACAGAGAGAAAGAACGCAAGTGGGGAAGGGGCAGAGAGAGGGAGAGACAGAGAGAACCCCAGTGAGGATCTACGCTGTCAGTGCAGAGCCCAGTGTGGGGCTCGAACCCACGAACCATGAGATCATGACCTAAGCTGAAGTCAGATGCTTAACCAATCAAGCCACCCAGGCGCCCCAAGTTGGATGCTCTTAATGAAGCACTGATGAAGTCTCAATTAGGATGATAAACAAATGAGATGGTAGAAAAATGTCCATACTTCACAGATTTATAATATATCTAGGCTAAAGATGAAGGAGAATCCCCTCATTACCCTCTTTTTTTAGAATTATTGCAAAGAACATTCGCTTCATTGGTCTCTAGTGCAATTACAGAATTCAATTCCTGTTTCCTTCACAATATGTGAACTGAAGTTTTAATAAGAGCCTAATCCAGACTCCAGAGACAAAACCTGGACCACCATTTCCACATGGCTTGGATTGTGTCGTAAAATGGACCGTCTTGGTTAGTTTGTTCATGTGACGTAGCAGAAACACACATTGCTTTTAACTAATTAAAAATAAAACTGTTGAAATTTTAGGTATGTTGTATGATGTAATATGCCACAAATAGTATCTATTTTAACATAACAAATATATAATCTTTATTCTAGAAAGAATAATTCAGGATCATTGGGATGAAGTCATCTTTGTTTTCCAAATGGAAATGTTTTTCAAATAAATTTATATTTATTAAGTTTCATTCAGGAACGTAAGACAGGGTGCCCTTTGCTGCACTTTAGGAGTCTGCCTCTGACCTTCCCAGGACTCTCATGCTGTAAAGCACTGTGCTCTGTCATGTGAAAGCTGGAGATGTTTGTATGTTCCAGTTCTTTCCAACTGCCACCACTGTTGCTCTCCCATATAGACCACTCCTCATTTCCCCTGAGCGTGGTCTAGCTTTCCACTGTTGGGCAGCCCAACCCCAGCTATCTACTACTCCAGGCATCAATTCCTTTGCTGTTGACCTTGGCTGCATGGGCAGATAATAGTGCCCTGGCATAGACTGCTTTTCACAGGGCAGTTACTTAAGTTTCACAGTCCAAATGGAAACAAAAAAAAAGAAAGAAAGAAAGAAAGAAAGAAATAGAAAAAGCCCTTTATTAGCCAGGGAGTTGTTGGTGTTACCTGCTGAGTCTATTGAGACGAGCTCCCAGACCAAGCTGACCCTTCAAGGAAAGAGGGAAGATATCCCATGAAGCAATTGTACAAGCCTCTTAGTGGAGCTCCATTCTTTAAATGGATCACCTGGTGTTTGACATCACTTCCTTGCTTAAAAGCATTACCATTTTCTGTGTTTTAACTTGGTTATCTTTTTGCAGGCTGAACCCCCTGCTGAACTCTTCAGACATACACTACTCACCCCAGTATACCCTCTCTGGCAGTGGGTAAATGGCAAATAAAAAGGTTCTCTCCATCAAGTCGATTGACGAGGGCAGGTGGCAGGGTACCCAATGATGCTTTTGCTCTCCGTGCTGCTTAATGTCGCCAAGATCAAACACAAAGATCATGGGAGGAACAGGTGATCAGCGGGCGATGATAGATGACTGTACTAGGTTCTGGATAAGTCGCACGACTCAGACAAATGGACGGCCCATTTAAAATGACTTCAGAAGTATCAAAGGAGGTTTCTGTAGTTACCGTATGTGCCTTCAGACTCGAACATTATTTTCCAGTCCTGCTGGTGCTACTATTGCAGAGTGAGAAGGAAATGTAAAAATGGATTTCTCATCATTCAGACTTCTTCCCGATATTCTTTTTTCAAGGAAAGATACAAACTTCCTATGTGGGTTTTGGAATGAGCCTGGGACAGTATACCCCCATTCACAGATACGTTTGTGGGGTACAGGAAGGTAGGCATGCTGTGGCCCACAGGCTTTCACTACGGAAATATGTCAGATCATTTTTCCACCACTCACTAGGGACATTGTGTCGTGCCCCTCCCCAACTCAAGAAAAGGTAATCATGAGAGAAGACACATACCTTTTCAGTTGTTATATTTATTGACCAAATTTAATTTTCCACACTGACATTGTCAACTCCTTTTATTCTGTACTAGAAATACACACAGCTCTCTACATACACATCAAACTTTTCTTGTGGTCAAAATAAAGCCAAAATTTCTCCCAAAATTTTATTTGACAAATACATTTTGTTTGGTTAAGTGTTGGTGTTTTGAATTGCTATCATAAAAATTCAAACAATACAAGAGACATCATTCTAAATCTTGTTTCCTCATTCTCTCTCTCAGAAATAACCACTATTCCTGAGTTCAATGTATTTTTCTAGAAATAGTCTTTATAAAGTATTACAAAGTGTTATATATAATACATGATATGTAAATATATGCATATGTATATATTTATATAGTATCCATATGTATATATAATGCATAATATGTAGATATATGCATATGTCTATGTATATATGATATGTATATTATATGTGCATAGCATATATAACATGTGCATGTATATACATAATAGATATTACATATTTATTCCTTTTTACTTTTTACACAACTGAGGACCTACTATTCTTGCTGTCCTACATCTTGTTTTTTTCTATTTAACTATTACTTAGAAATATTTATGTAAAGGTACATATATGTTTAACTTATTTACAATGTTTACGTATTGTTCCCTAATATACACCATCCAAAATTTACTTAACCTATCCTCTATTGATAGGCATTTAGATTGTCTACTTTTTGCTATTGTAATCAATGCAACAGTTAATATTTGTATACAGATTCTTTTGCACATATGTTTAGATGAATCTGTAAGATACTTCCTCAAATGGAAATTATAAGGAAAAAAACTGCATTTTTTGACAGATACTGCTGAATTCCCTTTCCAACAGTTACTACCAATGTAAAAAATCATGAATAATGTATAATATTGCCTATTTCCTCATACATTTGTCAACACAATGTGTAATTACACTTTCTTTACTTTGTCCATTTCAGAATGCTCTCTTTAAACATGTCTTTTATCAGTTATAAGTGAGGTTGAGGTGGTTTCCATGCAATTTAAGGCCTTTTTATAAATTGCCATTTTTTCCCCATTCATTTGAAGTGCCACCTGCATACTTTTTAATTAAGTAAGCTTTACGCCCAATGTGAAGCTTGAACTCCTAATCCCAAGATCAAGAGTCACATGCTCTACCAACTGAGTGAGCCAGGTGCCCCATTATGCCACCTACACCTTACCTTGACCGTAAAATCTGCCTTTTTTATAGGTGAGAAAAAGTTGAAAATCAGCAACTGCATATAGTTGAACCAAAGAGATAATAGATGGATGAAAGATGCATGCCTCTACCGAAGTTGAATTAACGACTTAAAAATACATGACAAGATGTCTCTTTATACTCTTTTTTCAGAAATGTTTTGGCTCTTCTACCCTACTTTTTATGTGACCACACCAAAATTTCATCTTTTTTCCAAACAAATTAATATTTTCATTTTTAAAAATGTGTATCAAATTATATTCATAGCACAGTTTATAGATCATGTCTACACACTGTTGAATTTTCCCACCCTCCTCTTCTGGGATACGAAAGTTTAATCTTACACAGATATCAAATCCTTGATGTCTTTCAGTAGACATTTTAAGTTTTTCTTTTAATTTTTTAAGTTTATTTATTTATTTTGAAAGAAGGCAGAAAGAGAGGGAGAGAGAATCCCAAGCAGGCTCTGCACGTTCAGCGCGGAGCCTTATGCAGGGCTCAAACTCAAGAATCGTGAGATCATGACGTAAGCTGAAATCAAGATTTGGACGCTTAACCAACCGAGCCACCCAGGTGCCCCTAAAGTTTTTCTTTTATATAAGTTTTATGTATTTTTGTTAATTTTATTCCTAGGCATTTTCTAAATATCATGACCATTATAATGACGGGGGTTTTTTTCTTCTGTTATATTTTCTAATTCAGGGTCTTTAGAAAAAAAATACAACTTTTGAATATAAACTTTGTCATTTAATAGATAAATTCTTTATGGTAATAATTTTCTTTAATTTCATTGCATTCTTAATATGTAATCATACCATCTGCCTATAATCATAATGCTGTGTCTATCTCTTACATTTTTATACCTCTTCTTCCTACTATCTAATTGCATCACCCAGTACTTACAAAACTAATATTTTGTTGTTAAGCAAGATTCTGGTTTCTGGTTTGAAATCAAGGAAGTATTTATTTCTTTCCATGAACATTTGACTAAGAGATTTTATGCAATATGGCTGTCAAATTTTATCAAATACTATTTTAGAATACCCTTCACAGACAGTGAAAGGATCATATGACTTTTCTCCTTTGCTTTCTATTAACAGCAAATTTTATTAATACATTTACTAAAATTAAACCATCCTTGCATTCCTAATGTGATTGCACTTCTTTGTCTTCTTTCATGTGTTGTTGGATTCCACTGGCTAATGTAATATTTCATTACAAAATTTCATATTAATATGCATAAGTGAGATTGGTTTGTAGCTCTATGGTACAGTATTATCAGTGCAAGAATGGCCTCAGAGAAAAAAATATTGGAAATTTTCCACCTCTCCCAATTCTCTGGAATAATTTAAGCAACACTTGAGTAATTTTTTGCTGTGGTTGCTTCCTGGCTAGAAGTCCAAAGGGCAGTGAGCCTTTGTGCTTCGGGACTCCTTTGGCCTTGTTGATGCCTCCATCCATGCATGTTTTTTGAACTAAACTTAGGGTACCTCTGGGGGAAGGAGGAGCTAGGGAGGTAATGGGCAGCCTCATCTACTCACTTGCAATGTTGCCCTTGACAAAGTCCAGGACTCAGTCTTCTCACCTATGAAAAGAAAGAAGAAAGATTTACTTGAGGATCCATAACTTCCAGTTGCCAAACTGCTCCTGAAACATTGGGGGTTGCTCTTTTACTTATGTCTCTTCTGAAACTGAGAATCTTCCCATGAAATGTAAGTTTCAAAAGAAGGAGAAAAAAAGGAAAGAGGACGAAGGAGAGGAAGGAGGAAGGAGAGGAAGAGAGTCTGTCAACATAAATAGATCATTCTTAAGTTATCAGTGGATATAGAAGCATCCAACATTGCAAAAAGAAGCAGGAATATCCATTATTTTGAGCACAGTCCAAAATATTTGCCAGAACTTTCATAGCCTTTTTCCCTGGTAATAGAAAGTTATATCCCTCCATCGAATTTACCCCCTTGTCATATGGGGCAGGGACCAAGACTACATTCTCCTCAGACCAGCATGAGCCTAGAGATTTCTCTTTCCTTTCTCTATGGATGTCCAGATACAAGTGTGTGATAGGAAAAACTTACTTATTTTTACCCTGATAGCCTCTATTTCTAAATAGTAAACATTCTCCCTTATTATAAAACTTAAAATCAAACACTAATTATAGATGCACTCTAATGACAGAAGATTACCTAGGAAAGTCCACCTGCAGGGCAAAGGAGCATATTTCTATATTACAATATTTGGAATTGAGAATGCACTCAGCGTTTGTTCTGTGGCATTAACTGTTATCCATTAACCAGTTAGACAGTGAATGCTAATGGTAGAGAAATGCAAAATAGATGTAAATATTCATGATGCTGCAGGAAGTATAAATATAAAATGTGATTCCTGTTGCTCCCCACTGGGAGCTATAAGTAAAACAGTACAAGGGAAGGACAGCTTGTTCATGAACATGAGCACAGCAGCAAGTTGTGTGGGAAGGCAGAGTCACAGGATGTTATGGCTCTTAACTATTCCAGCCCTCAAGTGTCATTATCTGTGACTTGGCCAGGAGTGATGAGCCAGTCTTGTCTTTGTCAAAATTTTATTGGGAGCACTGAAAGGCACATTGCCTACCACCTACTGCCATGATGCAGCAAAAATCTCTAGGACACCATGGCAGGCGGGCAAATGCTGCTGGTGGTCTCAGAATTATTGTCAATTGCTGAACTAAAATTGTTGTTTGAATCCTAGTCCCATGTCTTCATTCAGCAAGGTGGAAAACAGCTCATTGTTCATGCATCCTACAGTTAAGGGGAAATTCTAAGGGAACATTTGCTGTGGAAACTTCCAGCAATACGCAGCTAAGTGGCATCAAATTGCAGAAAGTACTTTATAATAATTGGTGGTATTTATGAACTAGATACATGGCTAGGGCCATGAACAAATAAAATGAGGACCATAAATATTCTCAAACTAAATATCCATGACAGGAGAGACAAGAGGCTAAGGCAGAGACCGTGTTTTAGAAGATGAGGTCCTTTGTCATGCTAAAAATGCTCTCATGCCATAAAATTTATATGACTTAAAAAAACAAAATGGTCCGACTACTCTCACTTTCTTTTTTTCTAATGGGAATTGTAATCATGTTTTGTCTAGAAAACCATAAATATTTAAAAGCCGTATGGAATGGAGAAGTGTGTTTTTCATGCAAGCAGCCTTCTAGGACATTTGTTCTGCAAGGCCACCTATAGTTGCTCATTAAAATACAATCCAGATTGAAACCTTGCTCCAAGTGGCAAATAGGGTGACTGAACTAGGACTCTGGAGACAGGTGTCCAGATTTGCCTCTATGAGTGGAGTGATCCTGGACAGTATATTAAATCTTGAGACATACTTCTCTTTATCTAAAGAATGAGCACAATAACCTTCACGCTACTTGCCTCATAAATTGGTGGGGAGAATCATGGAAGATAATTGCTACCAAAGGGTTTGGTTAAAACATGACACAGTAAGTAAAATGCTAATAACTTGTTTATTTATTCAACAAATGTTTTACTAAGTGCCTAAGATATTATGGCCACTACCAAAGGTGCAAGGAATTCAGTTGTTAGCCAAACAGTTCTTGCCCTTATGATCGTAATTACCTCTTAGGGGAGGAGAAAAATGTAAATAAATTAATAAATAAATATATAATAATCGATAGTGATAAATGGTAAGAAAAATAATAAATCAGGGGACTAAAATAGAGAGTGATTGCATTTGAGTACAGAAACACTTCTGGACAAGTTGTCAATGAAGACTTTTCTGATGAAGTGATATTTGAAGAGAGATCTTAATCACATGAGAGATGAGCCATGTGAGGATCTGGGGAACAAGAATTATTGATTAAAGGAATAACAAGTACAAAGAATGGAGGCACAGGGGCGCCTGGGTGGCCTCAGTCCTCACAGGAAGCCTGTCTGACTTCAGCTCAGGTCATAATCTCACAGTCCGTGAGTTCGAGCCCTGTGTCCAGCTCTGTGCTAACAGCTCAGAGTCTGGAGCCTGCTCTGGATTCTGTGTCTCCCTTTCTCTCCGCTCATGCTCTGTTTCTCTCAAAAATAAACATTTAAAATTAAAAAAAAAAAAGAATGGAGGCACAAACATATTTGGTGTGTTTTAGCAATAGCAAAAACACCAGTGGGGCTGGAACAGAGAGAGAAAAGGAGTAGTAAAAGAGATTGAAAAGGCAACCAGGGCAAATCATGTATGTGGCCACCATAATGACTTAGGATGTTATTTCAAGTGTGATGGAAAACTATCAGAAAGTCATGAGCAATAGAGGCCCTTGATTTTTGCTTTTGAAGGATGATTTTGGCTGCCTGGCATGAATAAAAGTAGAGGCTTCTGCAATAATCCAGTTCACAGGGGTGCCTGGGTGGCTCAGTTAATTAAGCATACAACTCTTGATTTTGGCTCAGGTCATGATCTCACAGTTCATGAGTTCAAGCCCTGTGTCAGGCTGTGTGGTAACAGCTCAGAGCCTACTTGAGATTCTCTCTCTCCCTCTTTCTCTGCCCCTCCCCTGCTCGTGCACTCTCTCTTTCTCTCTCAAAATAAATAAACTTAATAAAAAATCAATAATCCAGTTCACAGATGATAGTGGCTTGAAGTAAGGTAGAGAAAGTGGAGGTAATAGATTTGAAAATAGTTTGAAGGTAGAGCCTAATGAGCTGTGAGAGAAATTCCCTATATCTTGATGGGGTAGACCCTGAGTGTTGCTATGGTTGCCCCTTGGCTAGAAGTCTGAAGGGCAGTGAGGCTTTCTTTATATTTCTGGGCTCCCCTGACCTGATAGATCCCTCTATCCATGCAGATTGTTTTGAATAAGCAGAGTGTCTCTGGGAGGAACTAGGAAGGTAACAGGCAGTCACATCAACTCTTGCAATCTTGGGTCTATCTAACCCGTCGCATGATTTGTTTGCTGGTTGGTAACAAACCAAAGGGCAAGCAACTTCTAATTCAATAGAAAATATCATCTATTTTCTTGATGGAAACAAAAAGCAAGCATATTATCTGAGAGGAAGGTGCTGAAGAGCTTGCTTTGAATATTTAAAGTGAGGGGAGATGTAAAATAGGCAGATTGGAGAATAGGAAAGTCAATTGACTAAGGAAATGTAGTGAGACTAAAAATGACCAACTCAAAATTAGTGGCGATTATTTCACTTTAGACCAGTTTGCATGGCTGTGTATTTTTCATAGCCGTGTACAGTTGCTTGCAATCAGGAACCCAGTGATAAGAGTGCCAGATTTCAACACTTGGGCTTTTGCCAGGAAGTATAAGGCAATGGAAAGGAGAAAGAAAGAAAGAAAGAAAGCTGTAGAACCATGAAATATAAACTGGGTAAGGAAGCATGACAGAATGGTGATGGACACTGAAAAGGGGGTTGGGTCAATAGACGGAAGGACTGTTGGAGGACACGCAACACAGGGACTATGCTAGAAAGATCGGAAGTGTTCAGAGATGGAATCCATGAGATTGGTGGTGCATTATTGGTAATTGGCCAGGGATGGGTATGATGTTGGGCATGTGTGGCTACATAGACTCTACAGTGTAAGTAGAGAAGGCATACAGCAAGTATTTCTGGCTGGTGATTGATTCCAATAGAGGCTTTCCTATCAGCTTTGAGAGTCTGAATTCTCTGTAGAGCATTTTATATTTGTGTGGTAGGTCCATTTATTAACCATGTCTTACATCTAAAATGTCTAAGATAGTTTCTCTGAGAAGTTGGGATAATGGGGCAAATTTTTTTCTGTAAAGCTCATAGATAATATAGATTATTTGAGGTCTTTCTGAGACTTCAGCCCTTGAATATCAAGGCCAAATTGCCATGCTCTAAGATGATGTGATCATTGCAGACTTTTAATTAATTCATTTATTTCCTCCCTCTCCCCCACCTCATTCTCCTTCTCTTTCTCTTGCCCTCTCTCCTTCTTTGTTTCCAGACAGAGAAGTATAGATAACTATAAGTAAATAAACTGCAAGATAGATAAATAAATAAACATCCTTGTCATATACCTTAATTCATCTTTTGTACTCAAATACATGATGAATCAAATTATATCACTGCTGGATGGCAGCTTTGTAGCATCAAAGGGATAGCATAGCCATGAAACAAATGCATTCCTGATACTTATGAGACATCAGACTACAGGTCCATAACTCCCATAAATTCAAGAAATACACCTTGCAAACAGCCTATAAAATAATAAGTCACCTTGTGTTATAGACAAAGATTAAATTAGCATATAAGGTATGCCTGTATGGTAATCTGATATAATATTGCTTAACCAAACACACCAGAATATACACATCAATGATGAGAGTTCCCCGCTTCAAAGTAGCCACTTTGGTAGGTTCTATATTATATATTTATTCCAGTGATGTTGACATTGGTCTGGACATTTAGTGAACTACTCTTCTGGGCTTGCCTTTAGAGACCTTTTTTTTTTTTTTTTCAGCATATTTAAATGATGCTGACTCATATTTTTAAAGGAAGATTTGACTCCTGAAGCCAACTTAAAGCAGTTTGAAGCTGGAGTTGGCAGGTGACAACTTTAAGAGATTTGAATCATAAATAAGGAATGACTGTAGTAAAGACATATACTAGATGACTTGTGAGTGTCGTAAACCAACTCAGAGGGCAGTTCAAAAAACAGAAGACTAATGTTATGAGTTATTGCCCCATCATTGGACTAAGTACCTGACCTTCTAAAGCAACCATGTTGCAATGGAAAGTTCTCCCTTGGGGCCTTTCCTTCCTGGCCCAAAGAAGAGCAAAGAGTAAGGATGCCTAAAGTTAAACTTTCAGTTTCTTCAGTTCATGGTCCCATAGCCCAGAGAGTGACAATCTAAAAGTGTTTTATTCTTCAACAAAATTAAAACTATTGATACCAGAATGAGGCCATTGCTGAATTCCTAGAGAATCACCTGTGGCCTGGCTTGTGAAATGCCAGAAGCAGCAGAGAAAGGCCAATGAATTAGCAGCATCAGCCAGCTCCTTTCTCCTATAGAATGAATGCATTTCAAGGACATGTCCCTGGGACCATGGCTGGTTCATCCACAACTGTCTGTTCTTAAAAACACGGAGGCTCAAAGGACAGCCACCTTAGTCACTTGGATGGCAGGAACGTTGGATTCGTTAGTGATCAAAGCTCGTGCGGCTGGAGTCCTGATGTTATTTTTAACGTCCCAAGCTCCTTTAGCTGTGATTCTCAGGAAAGCCATTATCCAGAATGTTGTTAGAAGTTGATTTGATAAAAGTGTGGCCTCCAGAACATCAGGGGTCCCTGCTCTTTGCTCCCCTGTGGGTCAGGAACAAATCCCCTCTCATGGCTCCTCTGTGTCCAATTTCTGTCAGGTTGGGTGAGGCTGTTTTCCTCCTCCGCTTCCTGTTCCAGTCCTGCCGCCCTTTGAAAGAAATAAAAGCATTTCAGATGTATTATGCCTGTCTAAAGTGTGAAAATCCTGTTGTTAATATAAAAATAATACACATTTTGGTCAAGAGACTTTTTCTCAAAGTTCTCTCGGCTATGTTATTTTATTTCTATCTCCCTGAAAACACAACAATCAATTTTTATACAATGGGGAATAGTTTAATGTTCTTGGGGAAGCTTTTACTTTTTTTCTAGTTATAATGTCCGTCCATTTTTATTTAGGCAATTGGGGGATGGTGATAATGCTGGCACTGGTGACAACCACGTTGAGATTAAGAAGGAAGGCCCTGGGGAGGAAAAACCTGGATCCATAGAGCATTTGTCCAATGATAAGGATCCTTTCTGTCCTGAACAGGGCAGTGGTGGCAGTGCTGATAAAGACAACGGCAAGGAAAATAGACACTTATTCAGGGTTTACTCTGTGCTTGCTTACACTTTTTGCATCAGTTTTCTCATTTAATCTTCACAGCACTATGTGGTATGACCATTGATATTTCACAGATGAGAAAAGCAGACCACAGAGAGGATGAGTGACGGTTCAATGTGACACGTAGAACATCCCAGAGCTGGGATTTGAACCGAAGCTGTCTGACTCTGCCTCCCCCATGCTTTCCTGGAACGCTGCTCTGTCTCCTTCGTTGGCCTAACTAAAGCATATAATTGCTAAGGGTGCACAACTGTCTTCCTGAAACTGGTGATCAGAATGGGGAGCAGAAATAGAGTGTGGGGAGGAAGGTATGTTCAAAATTCTACCCCTGGCAGACTCCCTGCCTCTACAAAGACTGGATTAGATGCCCAGCTGTCCCCATGGCGCTGTCTACTACCCCATCACAGCCCTCAATTTTATTTTAATTTTTTTAATGTTTATTTATATTTGAGAGAGAGAGACAGAGACAAAGCGTGAGAGGGAGAGGGAGAGGAAGAGGGAGAGACAGAGACAGAATCCAGAGCAGGTTCTAGGCTCTGAGCCTAGATGCGGGGCTTGAACACATGCACTGTGAGATCATGACCTGAGTTGAAGTCTTTCCTGTCCACCTGACTGTTCTAGGAGACTCTAAGTTCTTGGACAGTAAGCATTCTGTTTTGTTCAAAATTGGATTTGTAAGATCTAGAAGAGTAACCGAATGTAACAGACACTTGATAGTATCTACTGAATTGATGAAAGATCACAGATGGGACAGGAACATGTAATACACAGAAAAATTACTCAAACCCGGCTCCAGGATGCGGCAGGCTCATTGATTTGATAGTTTTCTTTTTATTTGCAAATGATATAGTGCTTACCTTTCCTCTCTTCAACAGCCCACAGGGCTGTAAGTAGGATGGGCACACATGTGTATGTATATGTATATGTATATGTATATGTATATGTATATGTATAATATGTATAAATATATAAACATATGCAGAAGCCTGTGGCCTCAGAACTTCAAAAATTGATGTGTTTTGGCCATTCAAATATTTATACTGTATCAATCCCAGTTAAGAAAATAGTGAAATTTAGGATCCTTGATCATTGGCTAAGAGAAATGGCTCTGAATTAAAATAACCAGAGCACAAGGACTTTCATAGTCTAGGAAATGGCTACACTAAGGTCTAGTCTGACTCCTCTTTCTGTCACCTGCCGAGTTTAGGGCAGACAGACCTAACTTCTATTTACTTCCTGCGTCTGAATCCCTGCTTCCTTGTTTGTTTATAATTACTTAAATTCCAGATTCCTAACTTATCTATTGATAAAAATTTCTGCTTGGTCAGACCTGGCTTCACAGTCTATTGAGACTATGATGCCAGTGTAAATAGCCTATGTATCATATTCCACTGGGTAACCACAGTGTAGCATGCCTCATGCTATATACCATGACTAATATCCGGGTAGAGTCGTCCTGAAATGCAGAGGCTGACCTCACACAGTAGTTTGTGTCTTGTCAGGCCTCTTAGCAATGGCCTCAAAGAGGATGGATATTCAAGAAGTATTCGGGTAAATGAAGACCTTTGCTTACTGAAACTATAATCATTCCCATTTTCTCCCCCAAAGAATCCTAAGCAATTGAGAACCAACTGCAGGAATAAATCAGAGCATTTTCCTGGTAAAATCAATACTAAGAGAGTTTTGAATCTAATGTCTTGTTGAATATAAACCACCTCATCATACTGGTAGTAGCTTAGTTGAAGCCAGTGACAGGTGTATAAAACCTAATGGCGCCCCTGATATAAGCAGATAATATAACTCCAGCCATTTTGCATTTATGATCCTGCAAAGGCCAAGGGGGATTGTGTCCTAGGACCTGAAGAAAGTGTTTGTAGATAATACAGAGCCAGTATGAACCTCTGTGGATCATATATGAGGTTAACTCCAGACACCGAGGAAAACTTTATTGTAAAGTCAAAGTTAACAGTTAGCTCTAATAGGAAACGTGCATCAGAGATCAATATGTATCCTTATGTGTTTTTTTTTTTCTTCTCCACATTTCTTCCAAGTAGCCTCATTTCCCTTTAGAACATCCTCTTCCCTAAAAGCCGAATAGAATTTATTAGTCTGGAATTTGATAAAACATGAGTTTGAGAAATGATTGAGATAATGTTAACAGTGATTGGCTGCCTCTTAGTCCTCTCTGGGTGAGGCTGGCTAGGGAGTGTGTTTGGAGGCACTTGCCCATGGGGCCACAGGATACAGGCATCTTCATGATATTGCATAACAGGGACAAGGAAGGCCTCATGCTTGCAAAATGCATGGGTGCACCAGCAGAGAGAATGAGGTCATGTTCTGACCAGGTATGGCCTAGTGAGAAGGGTTCCCAAATGTAAACACTGCATCCATAGTCCAGCTCTAGTACCCACCAGAACATGCTTAATCTTGAGGACACCCTTTATAATACCTGTATCTGAGCACATTTGATGGACCAGTGGAAAGGTGCCAAAAGCCAACTTGCACAAGGTTTTTATGTTTTTCATCTTGGGTTTTTTTGCCCAGAGGATTCTGGGAAAAGACTGGAATTAGAAGACCAGATCATGTTTACATAAGATGCTGGATCCCAGGCTGGTCTAGTCATGTAGCTGAGCCCAGGGAGAAAAGCAGAAGGTCATGTTGTCATAAGGCACTTGGCAAAGAGATGGAATTTGAATGAAAAGAGGATTCAATGGGTAGAGGAGTTGGCCACTTCTATGAGTGGCTTCAACACGGCAAAACCAACGGTAGAGCTCAACACAACACTGGGCCGACACCTATGTCAGAGGCACTGGTGTTACTGTACTGGCCCCGTTAGTAACGGAAGTAGTCAAGTATGGCACTTTCAGAGCCACTAGTCATCAGGGAGAATAGCAGAGCAAATCACCATGGGTCCAGAAGACTCAGAAAGATTATGGAGGGATGATGTTCTGAGGGGAAAGCCAGCAGATTTGGCTTATCAGTCTTTTGGGAGCCCATATTTATCCAAATATTGGTAAAGCTTTACTCCCACAAGAACACCCAGATTTGTGAAATCCATTAGCAAGTCAGTCTTGCTTCTCTCTTTTCTATCATCTCTTTGCTCCAAACCTTCTGGACACCTCACTGCTGTGGGGTAAACTCTAAACACCTTGAAATTCCACATGATTAAGTCCGTCCCCATCTAACTCAATGACCTTCTCACTTCCACTCTCTAAACAGCACTTTGGTCACATAGTGATCTCGATGGTGTGCTTTGGCGTGTCCTCTCTCCGCGTCTCTGCATGTTCCTTGCTGGGCAAGGCCCAGGCCAAGCTCCACCATTTTTGTTTGAAGCTTTTTCTAACCATCAACCCATAGCCATCTTAGCCCATATTTCCTCCCTATATTATTCATTTGGCATTTAGCATTTGTTTGTTAGTCATCTTTTCATCAAATATTTTATTCATCTCCCCGATTGCATTGCAAGCCCATTTACTTCTCCTCAGCCTCTTGCTGGGCCTGGCCCACTGACGGGCATATGAAGTTGGTAAGGATTGTTGCATGACTGAGTTAGTGATGGTCTAATATTGGTATCTTGGTGTGATTGCCTCATGCTTCATTTTCATTGAGATAGGAGAGCAGAGCCCAAGGTCCCAGGAAATGGCCTCTCAGCACATGAGCATATCCATCAGTACTTTCGCTCTCACTGATTCTGGCCCCTCTGGTGACTGGGTTTTCAGACCATCCCAGAGAGTAGGTGCTTTGTAGCATTTGCTGACTTTCTGAGTAGGAGTGTGATGCCTGGGGCAAGGATGAAATCACCAGGCTCATTTTGTTTTTGAACATAAAGTCCTTGAAGCCTAGATTTGTTTTCTTGGGGTAAACTTATATAATTATAGAGTGTCAGAGGAGGGAAGAAACTTATGTCACATTATTAACACTATAATCCTTATCAATGAGCCAGATGAACTTGGTTTAGTCGCGGTGTTACATTCATGATAACTATGTGACCATGGATGGGTCAGTAACTTTCCTAAGACTCTTGTTTCCTCAACTGCCAATTAAAGATATTATTTCTTACTTAGAAAGTTGCTAGTGAAAATTAAATGTGTTAATACATGGGAAGTGTTGGGAGTCACAAATGACATACAGCAAGGGCTTAATAAATGATAACCATACTATCAATTATTATTATCAAACAAGTAATTATATCAAGTATATTCCTTGTAATAGGTACCAGACATATAAAAGAGTTATCGCTTTTTTTCCAAATACTATTAAATGCAGTTAAACAAATTGAACATAAATGTAAAAATTTGACAAAATTAATGAATCCTATTTTTTTTTAATTTTTTTTAGCGTTTTATTTATTTTTGAGACAGAGAGAGACAGAGCATGAACAGGGGAGGGTCAGTGAGAGGGAGACACAGAATCTGAAACAGGCTCCAGGCTCTGAGCTGTCAGCACAGAGCCCGACACGGGGCTCGAACTCACGGACCACGAGATCATGACCTGAGCCGAAGTCGGCCACTTAACCGACTGAGCCACCCAGGTGCCCCAATGAATCCTATTTTTGTACCAGGTACTAGGACATATCCAAGCTACACAAAACTGACATAGATACTATCTACTCTCAAACAGGTATCAATGCATAAGTAAATTGCCATAAGTAAGCCATAAGTAAATTGCAGTGACAAAATAAAGCATTTATGTTACACGGATACCAGGGTCTTTTTGTCTGTAAGTAATAACTTTGAAATTTAAAGTTCAAACTGCCTTAAGCATTAAAAGTGATATATTGTTTTTAATATCAGTAAGTTCAGACCAGGACCTCAAGGCTATGTAAATTAAAATGCATAAGCTAAAAATAAAATGCGTGTGTATGTTTACATTATGGATATGTTTTATAAAACATAAAATAAAATCATTCCATAGCTCAGTGTAGTAGACCTGCACTGGTTAGGATTCAAGGCTGGTGGATTAGTAGTTCAACGTCACCAAAAACCAGGTAGTTTTCTGTCTTTCCTTTCTGCTTGCTGTCTAGAGTGTTGGCTTCAAACTTGGAGTTGTATTTTGGTCCATCATGGTCATTGAACTTCATGTTTCCTGTCCATGAAGATAGGTAGATGATAGGTAAATAGATGATAAATAGGTAGGTAAGTAGGTAGGTAAACAGACAGGTAGGTAGAAAGAGAGGGGAAATGATGAGGGAACAAAGAATCAAAAATCTTTTAGTCTGATTGGGCCAACATATTCACTTAGACAAGCACAATACCATGGCTTAAGGTTAGGTTCCTAAACCATCGATGATCAGGTTGCCTCAGACTAACCAGGGTATGCCTTTGGACCCAGGGCCAGTACCCTAAACATGGCTGCTACAAATGAGAGAGAAAGGAAAATATCTTGGAAGTCAAACACAATGTCCAGAACTGGGCCTGAGTACATTATGAGACCGTTTGACCTTGTGACTTTATTTACACATTGTATTCATTTATCAGTAATCTTCATCATATTCCAGGCTCATGATTGTTTAGTGGGATAGTTATGTCATAATGTTAAAATGTACTATCTCCTGTTACAATAATGACTGCTTAAATTACATAAATCCGCCAGGAGGAAAGGAGGCAATGCCAGTTGCAGAAATGATGGATGGAGGTTGGTCCTACTGGTCCACCAGGTGAAGGGAGTGTTGTTATTTTTATGAATTGTTTTTCCAAACTTTTCAGTATTTTATTTCAGTCTTCCTATTCAGAATACAAGTAGGCCATCTATTGGATACCTAATCATCAGTAGTGAGAAATTAATCCTGGCAAAAATGAATAGGTCTAAAAGGATAAACGGGATTTTTCCAGGCAAAAGAGGTGACAGGAAGAGTTTCCCAGGCAGAGGAAACATTTTAAGTACAGATAAAGAAGCAAGAGATATTGTGACCAGGTGATTCATGCCCAAAAAGGAACCATAGGTTTGGGGTCTTTTAAAAATTTTTTTTATTTTTAATTTTTTTTTTCAATGTTTATTTATTTTTGGGACAGAGAGAGACAGAGCATGAACGGGGGAGGGGCAGAGAGAGAGGGAGACACAGAATCGGAAACAGGCTCCAGGCTCTGAGCCATCAGCCCAGAGCCTGACGCGGGGCTCGAACTCACAGACCGCGAGATCGTGACCTGGCTGAAGTCGGACGCTCAACCGACTGCGCCACCCAGGCGCCCCTAAAAAAATTTTTTAATGTTTATTGTATTTTTGAGAGAGAGAGAGAAGGAGGGAGAGGGAGAGGCATAGCACCAGCGGGGGAGGAGCAGAGAGAGAGGGAGACACAAATCCGAAACAGGCTTCAGGCTGTCAGCACAGAGCCTGACACAGGGCTGAAACTCACAAACCATACGATCATGACCTGAGCAAAAGTTGGAGCTTAACCGACTGAGCCACCCAGGCACCTCAGGAAGTACAGGTTTAAACTGATCAAGAATAGCTCACCGAATCTCCCCAAACCCTGGAAAACCAGGCACCGAAGACAGGCAAGGAAAAGAGAAGCTAAGCAGCCAGAGCTGCTGCCAAATCATCCCCCAAATTCATCCTAGGATGACACCATTGTCTCCACCGCTTCTTCCACAAACACCGCAAGTGCTGGGCACCAGGCATCATGAGAAACTCTGTCATTGCTGCTCCTGGAAACCTCTGTCACTGCTGTTGCCCTAGGGCCAGGCCAGTCTGGAACCTTCTCTCCTGCTTTCCGTCACTCACTCCCAAATCAGAGTCAGGGGAAGGCATATCTGAGAGCCAGTGTCAGTACAAGGAAATGGAAAGTTGGCTATCATCTTCCAATGAAGGCTCATGTGGTGATAATTTCCCAGACTGACAAAACCTGTAGAAGGAATCGCTTGGGTAATGGGGGACGCCACTATTGATGGGGAGAAGAATGACAAGTGTCTGTCACACTTAATTAATGCTTACTTTATGCTTACCCTTGACAACTTGATAGAAGGCACTGTTATTCCCATTTTACAGATAAGATAACTGTCTTAGAGAGGTTAACCCATTAAGGTACTTAAAGGAGGATGGCAAGACAAATGTCTAGAAAGATTACTTTCCCAGTTGTGTGGGGGAATGTAGTCAGAGACACCCAAGAGAGGATGAGAGACCACACAGAAGAGGAGAGAGAGGGGTAGGGTGGTTGTTCTGGAACTGCAGTGTTCATCAGAATCACCTAGAAGGCTGGAGCTCTAACCACAGAGTTTCCGATTCAGCAGGTCTGGCTGGGGCCTAAGAATTTGCAACTTGTTCAGGAATCACATTTTAAATGATATGAATGACATAGATTACAACTAAATGGGTTAAAGAACTGTTTCTCAAACATCAGTAATATATGGGTCGCTTTTAATGAAGTACATTATTGAGACACCAATACCTGGCTTCCATTTTTAGTGTAATATTACTTAAAAATATACAGATATAAAATTAGGTATAAAATCCTTGTGCTGATAGCTCATACACGACAATAAGATATAAACCATACTTAAGTTAAATACAAAGTCTAAAATTAATAAAATTCAAATTAACATTAACTTGAGTGTGACATATTATATAGTTCTGCCGAAATCAAAGGACCATTGTTGCACTTAAGAGAAAAAGACATATAACCCCAAAACCAATTTTATTTTTAGTCTGTTTTTGTAATACTTGTGTAAGGAATGACTGTATGCATAAGCGTATTCTACAAAATGATATTAATAACTTCCAGGCTCTGTTCCCAATCTTATACTTAATCAAAAGTCTGCCACCGACTGCTACTAATGGTAGTTTGAATAAGACACTTTCTAGTATCTTTGGGAGGCAAGTTTCTTCAGCATTCTAAGAGAATTGTGACATTATCACAACCCGGATTAAATAGTTACTTACTTGCAGTCGTTGCTGGACTTGGGAACATAACAATTTCTCATTACATATTTACTACTATACACTCTTCTTATTACTGATCCATTTATTACAAGTTGATATGCGTCATGACCTAACCCACACAAATCTTTAATCCACACATAGATATGGCACTGAATGACAAGACACATATGTCGTTAGCCCTTCAAATTCAGCAATTCTTACTACTATATTCTATGTGATGATTTTATTCTATTGTTGCAACCCTCTTTTCAAACCAATGCAAAACATTTATTATATATTATATAGCGTCTGACTTCATTTGGGTTTCCCAGAGGCAATCCCTAAAACAAGGATCCTAATGAATGGGATTTATGAGGAACTGCCCTCAGGGAAAACAAAAACAAATACAGTAGGGAAATGAAGAAATGTAGGCAAGCAGAGGAAAGAAGCCAAGTGAGAAGCTGATGCCAAGAAAACCGATGCAGAGGATAACTGACTTAATCCTGTGGGGAAGCTATGGAGACAGGGTGGGTCACACCCAGAGTTCTCCTGACTAGGGGCAGAGGAGCGTAAATATTTCTGCTCATGCACCCCTCACATCCAACAGTCACTGGAGGAAGGGTGTCCCTCGAGAGATACAAATTACCAAGCACTTCAGGAAAGCAGGCTCTGGCAGCCTGAGGGCAGCCCTCTGATAGACACACAAGTGCTGACTGTTGGGCGCAAAAGCAGGCCACAAATCAGTGAATGGAAATGGTGAAGGATTGAGACAATGTGGAAGGAGTGCTGACAGACTGTTCTCTAAGCCTAAAATGTTCTTCCCTCCAGAACTGGTATGGCCTGCCCAGTCATTTCCTTCAGGTCTCAGCTCAAATGTCACCTTCTTGGTGAGAACTTCCCTGTAAACCCTATTAAAATAACACCTCCACCATCATTCTTTGTCCCCTTATATTGACAATGGTCACATGCTCTCACTCATCTGCATAAAGGCATAACGAAGTGGTTAATTAGTTGCAGACATTTTTGCATATTATACCTCCAAGCTCCAGTGGAACAGTCAACAAGTATAAACAAAAAAACCCCCAAGAGAGTTTCACTCTTTCTAGCCAGATGACTGGGAAGAGGGGTTCCCCATGAGACAGAACTCTTTTGACCTTACCTCCAAGTGAGCAGCACCAAAGAGGTGGTATAATTCTCCCCCTGTACCAGCAAGCCCTTGTGGGGATGTGGACCCTGAAAGGCAGAGTTGTCAGAATTGCCCAAACATGTATCAAGTGTATGCCAGCAAAGAACTGTCATCCCTTTCCTTCCCTGCCCTGTCACTGTGGAGTGGAGGCCTATTGCTCTCCTCACTTCATACCAAATGACAGCAGAAGGCAGCATCCCTGCAACCTCTTCCGGGTGTGCCGGTGGTGAATTCTTCAAAGCAGGTTCATATCTGGTCTCTCCACAACACACCAAGCAAGCACTAACAAAGAATGAGTAGCTCTCTGCTTCCCCATGCAACTGAGGCAGTGTAAGTGCAACCAAGTAACTGAAAGGAAAGAGGCAGAACTCTTCTCCTCAGTACGGTGAAGCCTATGGGATGGAGCCCTGGTGACAAAGCGAGAAGGCCAAAGACCTCGACGTTATAGCCAGAGCGCAAGGAAGACAAACTATGGGAACCAGAGTGTGGGTAGAGGGATAATGGAAAGGGGGTTGCTAGAGGAAAGGCATAGTTAAATTGGCAGGGAGCCTGGGTGGCTCCGACAGTTAAGCATCCGACTCTGTAATTTGGCTCAGGTCATGATCCCACAGTGGTGGGATCAAGCTCCACATTGGGCTCTGAGATGAGCATGGTGTCTGTTTAGGATTCTCGCTCTCCCTCTGCCCCTCCCCCCACTCATTCACACACACTCTCCGTCAAACAAAAAATAATAATAATAATAAATTTTCAAAAAGAGTCCAGGAGTCATCCCTGAGACTGCATACGCATGAAACTGACTGGAATTAGCACTGCAAGGAGTTTGAAAAATAAATTCACACTGGAACAAGAGCTCACATAAAAAACGTGGATCAAGATATGCAACCTGAACCTAACCAGACTGACTGCTAAAATAAAAAATAATCCACACTGGGGCGCCTGGGTGGCGCAGTCGGTTAAGCGTCCGACTTCAGCCAGGTCACGATCTCGCGGTCCGTGAGTTCGAGCCCCGCGTCGGGCTCTGGGCTGATGGCTCAGAGCCTGGAGCCTGTTTCAGATTCTGTGTCTCCCTCTCTCTCTGCCCCTCCCCCGTTCATGCTCTGTCTCTCTCTGTCCCAAAAAGTAAATAAACATTGAAAAAAAAAATTAAAAAAATAATCCACACTGAGTGTTGATTTAAACACAAATCAGAATCTCATATCATAATATTCAAAATATACAGTATACCCAAATTCTCTTGACACACAACAAACCAGAACAATCTAAACAGGAGCACCTGGGTGGTTCAGTCAATTAAACATCCGATTTCCATTCAGGTCATGATCTTGTGGTCCATGGGTTCGAGCCCCGCGTCGGGCTCTGTGCTGATGGCTCAGAGCCTGGAGTCTGCTGTACATTCTGTGTCTCCCTCTGTCTCTCTGCCCCTCCCCCACTCGCACTCTCTTTCTCAAAAATAATAAATAAACATTAAAAAAAAGAAAAACCTAAACAACTCTCAAAGGGACAAGCAATCAAGAGATGCCACCCCCGAGATTAAAATCATAAAACAACTTTAAAGATGCTATTCTAACTATCCTCTAAGAAGTGAGGACAAGTACTCTTAAAAACAAATGGAAAAATTAAAGTTCTCACCAAAAAATAAAAGAATCTTTGAAATAGTATCAAGAACTAAGTGGAAGTTTTAAAAGAAAAATATAATATCGATATAAAAAGTTCAATGGAGACATTCAATAGTAGAATTGAGAAAACAGAGGAAAGAGTCAGTAAATTTAACGTTTATTTTATTTTTGGGACAGAGAGAGACAGAGCATGAACAGGGGAGGGACAGAGAGAGAGTGGGAGACACAGAATCGGAAACAGGCTCCAGGCTCCGAGCTATCAGCCCAGAGCCTGACGCGGGGCTCGAACTCACGGACCGCGAAATCGTGACCTGGCTGAAGTCGGACGCTTAACCGACTGCGCCACCCAGGCGCCCCAGTAAATTTAAAGAGCATGATAGAAATTATCTAATCTGAGCAACAGAGAGGGGAAAAAAAAACAAAGAATATAAGAAAATAAAAAAGACTCAGGGATCCATGGGACAGCAGTCAAAGGTCTAAGATCACAGGAGTCCCAAAATGAGAGAAGAAGAGATTGTTGCAAAGAAAATATTTAAAGAAATAATAGCTGAAAACTACCTATATTTGGTGAAAGACATAAATTTACAGATCTAAGAAACACTGAAAACTCCAAATAAGGCAAACTTAAAGAAAATTGTGCCCAGACACATTATAATCAAATTGTTTCTGAAAAATAAAGATTTATTAAAATCTTGAAAGTAGCCAAAGGAAAATGACACATTCTTCAGGTAAAAGATAAATAATAGCAAAAGATCCTGGAATGAAGTTAGAGCAATACAAATGGTGAGCATGTACCTAAAGAGAATAGGTCATATTTCATCTTTAAATTTATTAAAATTACATGTGACTAATGAAAACAAAAGTTACCCCATTGTCTGATGGGGTTTTTAACATATATATTATATATATATATATATATATATATATATATATATTATATAATTTATATAATATAAAATATATAATATATATAATACATTTGACAGCCACCTCACAATGAGAAGCTGGTAAAGGGACCTATATATGTTTGTAAAATTTCTATATGTTCCTTGAAATGATAAAATATTATTTATAGGCAGAATGTATGAAGTTTAGTGTGTTATTGTCATCCTCAGTTTAACTGCTAAAAAAAAAAAAAAAAAAAAAAAAAAAAAAACTATCCAAAATCAAAATTTGAAGTTGGAGATTTGAAAATATTCAACTAATTCAACAAAAGAAGAAGAGGGGGAAATTGAGGAATGAAAAACAGAAGGGACAAATGGAAAACTCAGTAGTAAAATGACTGCATTAAATCCAACCGTACAACAATTATATTAAATGTAAATAATAAAGCATGTCAATCAAAAGACAGAGATTGTTGGATTGAGCAAAAAAACCCCACAAAAATCCAATTACATGTTGTCTACAGAAAACCCACTTGAAACATAATGATATAAATAGTTTTAAAATAATAAATTGGAAAAAGATTATACAAACACTAATTTAAAAAAAAAAACTGGAATGACTATTTATAACACACAAAGCTGACTTCAGAACAAGGAAAATTGCCAAGGATAAAAAGAAAAAGACATTACATGATGATAAATGTGTTAATTAGCCAAAATACATTGCAATCCTGAATGCGTAGACACTGAACACGAAATGCATCGAACAAAAATTTAAAGAATTGAAAAAGAGAGACAACTCCAAATTACACTAGGAGATTTCAATATTTCTCTCTCAGTAATAAATAGAATAAGCACACAGAAAATCTAAGGGTATAGAAGAACTAAATAACACCATCAATCAACCTGATCTAACTGATATTTATAGAGGAATCCATCCTGCAACAATAGAATCTACATTCTTCTCAAATGCACTCAGAGCCTCCACCATGAAGAATATAATCTGGGCAAGTGCCTTTAACTTTCGGGGTTTTTGTTTGCTTGTTTGTTTGTTTTGTTGTTTTTTATTTAATTCAAGGAAAATCAAATGACTGCAAACAACTCGATTAATTTCTGAATATTTTAACTGGATCCAGTTAATCCATATAAGTGTCAAAATAGACCAAAGTAAGTTTAATCAGAAAATACAAAACTGGTTGATGTGCATAGCACTAGTATATATAACTAGGGAAGCCAGTCCAACTAACTGACTAGTCCCCATGGCCTATATCTGGACATATCAGGTGGTCTCTTACATGGAAGTTCCTCTTCATTCTGTTCTTCCTGTGTCACACCCTGTCATTTTTCTCTCATCTCTTGGATCTGTAGCGTGATCCTGCATGATCCATGGTATTTGGTTAGATTATACCTGCTTTTATAAATTCTGCAACTGCCTACCCCACTCCAGCCCTGCCCTGGACTCAGCACTGACCCAGACTTTGTAACTTGGTAAACACTGCCTGTTGGCCCTGAACTCCATAAAAAGATAAAGTCATCCTAAGAAATTAAGAGCAAGGCAAAGGAGAGGCTCCTGGGTGCCTCAGTCTGTTAAGCATCTGACTCTTGATATCAGGTCAGGTTTTGATCTCAGGGTCTTGAGTTCAAGCCCCGTATTGGTTTCCATGCTGAGTGTGGAGCCTACTAAAAAGAGAGAGAGAGAGAGAGAGAGAGAGAGAGAGAGAGAGAGACAGTGATGCAAAGGAAAAAATCTGTGTAGCCTAAATGCTAAAGCACAGCATCAATGTGTGGGGACGTGCCATACTAGAAAAAAACAAAACAGCAAAACAGAATGTTCAGACTCATTTGCTACAGCCTTTGCTTCAGCCAGCGTATCTAATAATATTTCAAAGTTCTGCCTTGCCGTGCAGCAACATCAGTTAAATAATGAACTTTCAATAACAGCACAAAATGTCATCAGGTTAACAGACACTTCTGCCATTTTCTCCTGCACGTGCTGAATAAATCCATTTGGTATTGATGTCCACAGCTAAGTTTCAGCCTTAATGTAATTCTTACCGTCAAAGCAGAGTAAACAGATAGTTCCTGGAAGAATCTAAACATGTTACTTTTTCCTCATCGGATGAGTCCTTTTAGATTACTGGGCAACCCAATCCATTGGGTGTTTCATTAAAAAAGTTACCAGCTTGGAGGCTTACTATGTCCATCTGGAGCTGAGCTACAGAGACAGAATAGCAATGACAATGTAAGAAACTCTAAGGGGAAAGCGGCAAAAAAAAAAAAAAAAAGTTACATAAGATACAGTCTAGGTTCTGGCAGATTTCTGATTCACGATCACTGCTGCTGCACAAAGATAACAAGAAAGGAAGATTTCTCACCCCAGGGTTCTGGCATTTGACCCCGGTGATCTGGTCAGATGTCATTTTCTGTGGCAATATCCCCATAAGGACACATTGTGGCCAGCCCACCGAACGCACTGGCCTGTACTAGGGTAACTTCCCAATGTTGCAGCTTGGGAAGGTATGGGGATCAGTTCCGTGTAGGTACCATTGGCTTCACTTCTGGGTCATTTATCATGCTGTGCCCTCCGCCAGAAACACGCCTGGATTCCAGACAAGACTTCTCCCTTGGATTTGAGTTAGTGGAGCTGCTTTCTGGCCCTATGCTGACTGCAATGGTTCTCAAATAGTTCCCAGGCTACCAGCATCAACATCGCCTAGGGACTTGATAGGAATGCAAATTCTTGAACCACAACTCAGACCTACTGAATGACAAACTCAGAAGGTGGAGCCCAGATTTCTGTTTTAATGAACCCACCAGATGATTCTCATTAATCTTAAAGTTTGAGAATCACTGCTTTCAGGGCACTAGTCTGGTCCCCATCTAGAAGTGGCCCTCTTCATAGAATGGGAGTCCTAGAAGCCATGCCTCCTCCTTCTAGACCTCACTCTTGGTACCAGGAAGCCGAGAATTTTCTGTCCATGTGGCCTCAAGCTTGCTTCCGGTGTCTGTCTTCTCTGGGTCTGTCCTGAGGGTGGGCACTGCCACAGATGGGCACATTCATAGGTCTGAGTGTCGGTCAAGAGAGAGCTGGACAGGGAGGGATCATATGGATGGAGTGTTCAGCCACACATGTGCACACGCAGCCCCACATGGGGCTGACAGATCTGGGGCCGTGATGCAAAAGGGGCTTGTCTGTGACCAGGGACGGGCCAGGGACACCTCTCCCTGTGCTGCTGCATTGCAATACAGCACTCAGAGTGTCATTTGAATCCGGCCCTCCAGGTTGTTATGAAGGTATGTTTTTCAGTGTGGGAAAGGTAAAATTTGATTGATTTAGTAGTTTTTCAGTTTGATTCAAAGTTTCAAATACCCTATGATATGAATGCCTCTATTCGTACACTTTTCATGGACCCTACAAAACTTAAAGGAGGCCCAATGTGTTCCACCTCTTTGCTTATCTTCTGCTTCACTTTGAGATCTCTGCTTAAGTATCTTCTATGTAGAGCCTTCCTTGATCCCCTAATTTATGCTCTTAGTGGAGGCCTCTGATTTGTGCTTTCATATTTCTCTGTAACTCCTCATCCTATAACTCATAAAATGTACCATCAATTCTTGTTTAATTATATGTCTGTTTCTCTCATAAACTACAAGGCCCCAGAGGGTATGCGTTCTATATCAGCGTATAGCATAGCAGTGTACCCAGTAAGTAAATAATGAAGAAATGAATTATAATAATAAAAGGAATGGCAAACTTATATAGCCCTCCCTATGGGACAGGCAGCATCCCGAGAATGTTTTATACATTAATGCATTTAATCCTCGCAATAACCCTACAGGACAGATATTACCATTATTGCCACGTGAAAAAGAAAGATGCTAAGTCCAGAGACACTAAGGAACTTCCCATAGTCAGACAAGTGGCAGGGTGATCCTTCAAGTCTGAGTAGATTGGATTTTCTAGACTCTAAATGTGTGAATGACTGGCGAATGAATAAATGGAAGAGAAGTCAAGAATTAGTACAAAACCATATCCTAAGAAATGCTGAGTTTAAAAATAGAGAAGCCAAATTTTTATCACCAAAGCCAGGAAATAAATCCAAAATGTTATAGAGTTGGAAAGAGAGCAAGCCAGAGGAGAGCTGAAAGGTCCAAGGCTGCAGGTAAAACAGGATCTTGAAGCCTGATGGTTGTTTTCATTGACTTCCAGTCGTGTGGTAATAGGTTGGCCCAGCCAGTCAAGAAAAAAATACGAGGGCAAGATATTTAAGTACTCCAAGTTGCCCAAGGCCCCACAACTAAGTTTTTATTTTTTATTTATTTTTTTTTTTTGAGAGAGAGGGTGGGGGAGGGGTAGAGGGAGAGTCAGAGAGAGAGGGAGACACAGAATCTGAAGTAGGCTCCAAGCTGTCAGCACAGAGCCTGATGTGGGGCTCGAACTCAGGAGCTGTTTGATCATAACCTGAGCTGACGCCAGAAGTTTAACCAACTGAGCCACCCAGGTGCCCCACATCTAAGTTTTTGAATGGAGTTCTAAGACCTTCTGATGCTGAGGAGTATCCACCTTAATTTCATACTTCAGGGATGGAGACAATTTGGTAACAAAATGATCTCTAAAATTTTTTAAGTTACTTTTTTTGGAGAGAGAGAAAGGGACAGCATGCAAGCTGGGGAGGGACAGATGGAGAGAGAGAGAGAATCCCAAACAGACTTTGCACTGCCAGCACACGGCCCGATGTGGGGCTCAAAACTACAAACCATGAGGAAATGATGTGAGCCAAAGTTAGGAGTCAGACGCTGAACCACCTGAGCTACCCAGGTGCCCCACAAAATGATGTCCAATTAATGTAATGTTACAACCAAAGCACCAGTAGAAACCCATATAAGATAGGGAGTATCTTATACTGTCTGCCTCATTGCAGACACCAGAGCATGGCTCTCCCCTGGCACACAGTGGGACATCTGACCTTTAACTCTAAGCAAACCCATCTCTGATATTCCCAGAAGTCACAGGCTTTTCCCAGAGACCCAAAGCTTCTGGAGACCATACTTCATGGTGATTGAGAAGCAGACACCAGAGTCAGACTGCTCAGATTAGAATCCTGACTCAAACCTTTAGCGGCCACCAGGTGGCCTTGGGCACAAGACTTAAATACTCTGAGCTTCAGTTTGCATTTTGCATTACAGTGTAGACGACAACACCTACCTCTTGGGCAGGGTTGTTGTATAGATGAAATTGGAAAATCTGTGCGTTCAGCCAATGCTTAATGAGCATCTACTATGTTCCAAGGACTCTTCCATTCTCTGGATAGTGGTTCACAAAGAAGGCACAGCCTATTCCACTAAGCCTGGCACATAGTGAACACACCAATTCCAAAACTGAAAGAAGGCTCTTTGAGAGGTTTAGCCCACTTTTCTCTTAATACCACACATCACATTAGAGGGTTCCTCAGGGAAGCAAAGTGGGATACAGGGGAAGGAAGATGGGGATCTGCCCACGTAAGAATAAGAAGGTATCCACCAGAGCAGTCCAAAGTGGTTTCCACATGAGGACAAGCCAAAATCACTACTAAGAGCCAAAGCCTTGGTCATGCAAAGGTCCTGCATCAGGCCCAAAGGAGAAGATGAGGGTGGAACTGGGCCTAACTGGGCTGGTAACTGGTAAGGCAAAGCAAGGCTAATGATTTGGAACCGAGGCTATTAATACTTTTTAGATTATGTTCGGCAATAATGACGGTAAATTAAAAGAAAACCCTTAGAAAAATTTACTCTGAATACCTGGCATCCAGGGACCTGTCTTACTTACTTTTGTAACACCACCAACTACAAAAAGTCATCATTAAAGTAAGAACAATAATAACAATCATAATGACAACTGCTTTTCATTGGGTACTGACTTACAGCTGCTAATCCCCGCAAAAAATACTCCACAAATCTCATTTGATCTTCACCCCAACCACTGAGTGAATATTTGTTTTCACATTTATTTATTTCGTTGCAAAAGTAGAAACTGAGCCTCACACATTCGAAGTAACTCACACAAAGTCACTTAGCTAACGAACAGTGAAGATGAGATTCGAACTCATGTTCAAGGTCCTATACAACGCTGCATCTCTAAGAAGTGTAGGTGAGCCAGTGTTGGTTAATAACCAACTGAATCACTCTAGATCTTAGTTTATTCATGTGTAAAATGGATCTAAATTGAATCTATCTCCTGAAGTCACTCTGAATATTCAATATGCTAATTCATAGCACTTATTACAGTAATAATACTACAAATAATACC
This sequence comes from Leopardus geoffroyi, assembly GCF_018350155.1. NCBI lineage: Eukaryota > Metazoa > Chordata > Mammalia > Carnivora > Felidae > Leopardus > Leopardus geoffroyi. The sequence continues at coordinate 120,774,043 of NC_059328.1, read as the reverse complement.
TATTACTCTCATTTGGCATATCATTCTGGCTTCCAAGTGTTTGCCGTTTAAATGAATATATACATATTTGTCATAAAATGTTATAGGAGCTTGATTCAGATAATAAAAACACAATAAAAAGGAATTACATTTCTATCATAATGGTAGAAGCTCTCATACTATGTTTCTACCTTGAAGAAAATTAATTTAATTAAATTTAGTCCTGGAAGAAACCACTGCTCAAAACTACCAACATATTTAAATGCATCAGTTTTATACCTCTATGTATGAATTAGCTTCCTGATAAGTGTAAAAACTAACTCAAGTAGTTCCTAAGCAGTGTTCTATTTGAACTGGGCACAACCCAGGGAGTAAGTTCTATCCCATTTTCACAAAGAAATCTGAGCCCTCAAATGGGCTCACTGCAGATAGTATGTCAAACTGATCGGTGATCTGAGATTAACTCCAGATTTCTCAGATCCTTATCCACTCTTCAAAACGGACCTCCGCTCTGAAATTGAAAAGGACATAGCTGTCTTAATTGCCACCGACAAAGACAAGAAAATGGCACGATTAAACTCTTCTTGTTGTATGAGAAGAATTAAAGGTGATTAAAGTTATCCAGGGCAACTCAGCTCGAAATGTTTAAATTGCTAAGGACACCCTTGCCCCTGTCCCTGACTTATGGCTTGTACTTCTTGTGACGAAGATGTCCGGATTGCCCTTGGCAGAGCCAGGAAGAACAGACTAGAAAGCAAGAGACACAATAATTTCAGACTCAGTGCTACCTGTCACAGCCAGGGAGAGTTTCCTTTTCTGTGAAAGACAAATTAACTCCTGCATTTGAAAATAATAGTAACATTCCCTACCAGTTTCCACCAATTTTTGCATAGCAATTATCAGTGGTAAACATGCAGGCACTCAGCTTGGTTGGACTAAAATTAAACCTGGCGTTGATGAAAGCTCTCAAGGCACTCAGTAGGATGAAGGTGATGAAATCATGAGAAAGCAGATAATTAATAAGAGTTCATACTTTCCACATTTGGAGAAAAGTCCTACTTGTATTCAGAATAACAATGGTTGGCTAAGGAATGTGTTAACCTCAATTATTATAATCATATTATAACTGTGTCAGCGTGCTGATTCATTATGAGTACAATGACCAAAACAGAGAAAAATCCAGTTGAAAAATTATTCTTTTTAAGATTCAGCTCAACCAAAATAATTTCTTCAGACTGTTATCACAATTATATATTTTTTTCAACGTTTATTTATTTTTAGGACAGAGAGAGACAGAGCATGAACGGGGGAGGGGCAGAGAGAGAGGGAGACACAGAATCGGAAACAGGCTCCAGGCTCTGAGCCATCAGCCCAGAGCCTGACGCGGGGCTCGAACTCACGGACCACGAGATCGTGACCTGGCTGAAGTCGGACGCTTAACCGACTGCGCCACCCAGGCGCCCCAATTATATTTTATTAGCAGTAACAAAAAAGAGAAGTTCCACAATCCTAAAACCAAACAATTTCCATTTTCCCATATTCTTGTCTAGTCCTGTCCTTTTGTATACATCATTTATGTACCGGAAAATTTCAGCTCCTACTTTTTTAACTTATCTCTAGGTAACAAGGGCTTTCACATTTTTTTGCTTTTGCCTACACTGCTCTCTGTATAGAACATTGCATCCTTTGTTCATCTGTCACGGCCCTCTTTCTCCTTCAAGACAATGTAACTGTCTTTGTGACACTTTCCTTGATTCCCCATGAAAGAGTTTTAATCTTTCTTTGGGATTCTCATTATTTTGAATATATATATATATATATATATATATATGTATATATATATATATTTATATTTATATTTATAGATATTTCCATGATTTTGAATACCTATATTCAATATATCTCCAATTATCTAGTGGTCACTAGGGCTGCAGTCTTCAACCCATGTTGTATCTTGGCCATACCAATTTCCATACTGCCCTGTGGGTTTCTACCATTTCTTTTTCAGTACTATCAGATTCCAAGACTCAACTTTCTTCAAATGGTGCCTTTTGATCACTATTATTTTTATTATGTGGTTCACATCTGTGTTTGTGGTACCAAATATCTTGTACTTATCCACAAATGTCAGCTAGGGAATGTGTGCCTATATGACCAGAATTTAAGAGTCAGGAAGGGAGGAGTGCTTGGATCTCTCTCCCAGAACCAGAAGACAACCATTACGAGGACCCCTTACACAATATATGTTCAGTAAAAGCTTACTGAATGTAAATAAATAAATTCCTGGGCATTTAATCTTTTAAACATTAGATCATGCGACCATGACAGTAAAGATGGGGGTATTCTGGCAGTTTAATCTTACCCTTACTAAGACCCATAACCATTAGCTCAGTTAATGACAGTTTGCTAAATGTGTGTGCTAATGCATACTTTCTCCCAGAAAAAATAATTTTTTTTACACAAAAGATTACTGATGCAGACAGTGTCCATTCCTTCCAGTTTCCCCAGGATAGTCCCATAATGCTTTGCTGCTATTCCTCACTGTCCTACCCCATCTGGACTTTCCATTTATTTATAAAATATTATTATTAATGATTGTGCTAAAATAAGGCAGTTTGGGTATGGTAGACCTCCATTTTGTGTTCCCACTTCTGTCATCTCTTCTGGAAGGATGTGAACTTACTGACTTGGACGCATGGTAAAATCTGAGATGACTAGTTATAACCCATGTTTCTTTTCCTAGAAAGAAACCTTATATATGTCTTTCCAGGCACAATATAACTAACTAATACTTCCTTCTGGAAGATATTATTCAGGATGCTCAGTGATTAAAATAAAGTGAGCTCAGCAATTAACAACTGGGAACAGCCAAAGAGTGGGTTGGAGAAGTATTCAAAACTGTTTTCCGTGCCTTTCAATTGGTGCACCGGCCAGTTGGGTCATGGCCTGAGACACAGCCTACAAAATGTGTCCAGTCGTTTGGTTCATTGAGAAACATGGCACGGGGCAGCTAGGTGGCTCAGTCAGGCCTCCGACTCTCAGTTTTGGCTCAGGTCATGATCTCACGGTTTCCTGAGTTCAAGCCCCTCGTCGGGCTCTGCACTGACAGTGTGGAGACAATTTGGAATTCTCTCTCTCTACCCCTCCCCTGCTCACTCTGTCTCTCTCAAAATAAAGAAAGAAACCAAAAAAAATAAAATTTAAAGAAACATGGCACATTCTAAATTGCAAAATTATGACTTATACCACGTAACATATGTACAGGAAATGATAGCTTAGCACGCCTGTTGTTGTAGAGCGCACGGAGGAGTTGACACGCTTTTGTTATGATGGCTTGTTTGATGGTTTTGCCACTTGTTCCATGGCATTGTTCTACAATGTTTACTTACTTTACATATTTTTGTTTTTCTTTTGCAATAAACACTGTTGACAGCAGTAAACTAAAACGTGCATTTTTAATTCCTAAACTGAATTCAGGAATTTGGCCTGTTTCACAGTCTGTTTTGTAAGTTGATGATGAAGATATGATTTGCACATAACATTTTTTGACATCCATCCACTGAAGGAGGAGGGGCAGGTAGTGATATCACTGACCCCCTCCATACACACACACACACACACACACACACACATACACACACACAGAAACACAAAAACATTTTTGTGAAACAGTAACATTGTCTGAAAAGCTTATGGTCACTTTAAGAGGACTGTACCCAAATGCAGCTAGTTAACAGATGCAGAAGCAGGCATGCAATTACTCATCACTCTGTGAGGCATGACTTTTCATTTAGATCAAGTAATTGCGATTCTCAATTAATTTTATTTACAATTGTTATTGGAATCAGCTGCTATTGTTAGCAATCAGTTCATTCCAATAATGGTTCAATTTTTCATTTAACTTTTGAGAACAAAGTGAACCTTTTGGAAGTTCACTCTATTGAAAGAGTAACATCTACCATCATTGAAAATGCTATTATAATCTGAGTTAAAGTGTTCAAACTTGAAGATAAAATTATGGGTTTGGTGGTATAATAATAAAAATGGAAATTCTGTGGAGCACCCTGCTGTGATAAGAAGCACATTCTGAGGAGCCAGGGTGGCTCAGTCGGTTAAGTGTCTGGCTCTTGATTTCAGCTCAGGTCACAATCAAAAAACAAATCTCAAATGATGAACATGATTCATTCTTGAAATTATTGTAGGGGTGGAAAAATTTTTCCTTCTGCCTCTCAAAGTCTCCCAGCTGAACTAAGAATTAGATTGATATAAGACAGATTAATAGGAGGAAAAAAACAAGTTTTATTACATGCATACAGAGGCCCAATAACAAGATTGAAGCTCAAACAAATGACTAAGGCAAGCAGTTATTTTTATTATTTTTAGACAAAGATACAATAAATCTGTGACAAATTGACAGGACCAAGAAAACTCTTTTTTTTTTTTTTTTTTTTTGAGAGAGAGAGAGAGAGTATGTGAGTGGGGGAGGAGCAGAGAGAGAGGGAGACACAGTATCCAAAGCATCATAAACCAAAGTCTGATATTTAACTGACTGAGCCACTCAGGTGCCCTTAAATTTTTTTTAATGTTTTTTTAAATAATTTTTATAAAAGAATTTTATTTTTTTTTATTTATAGAACAAAGAAAACTTAAATTTAGGAGTTTCAATCAGTAAGGAATTCTAAATAGAATTTGAGCCACAGTAGCGAATTAGTAAAAAGTACCAAAGTTTGTTCATACAGCCTCCTTGCCCTGAATTTCCTATCTCTGGTGATGAGGTTGTCTCTTTACCTCCTGCTATTTCTTGTTTTCTGGAGACAAAAGGGAGATGGGTCAGAATGTTCTTTTTGCATTGGCTGGTTATTTAGTAGTGTCTTTTATCCAAAATAATAATCCAAAGTGGCATATTTTGGGACAGCCTGTCTTTGGCCCCTACATTATGTCATTGAACTTTTGGAGTATCTCCATATGTAAGAAGAGTCTTTTGTTACAGTCCCTATTTTTAGTTGAAGGGAATTAAATTTTACGACATTAAAGAAAACAGGGGTGCCTGGGTGGCTCAGTTGTTTAAATATCCAACTCTTGATCTCAGTTCAGATCATGATCTCATGATTTGTAAGATCCACTGTCAACGCAGAGCCTGCCTGGGATTCTCTCTCTCTCCCTCTCTGCTTCTCCCCTGTCGTGCTCTCTCTTTCTCTCTCTCTCTCTCTCTCTGTCAAAATAAGTAATTATTTTTTTAATTGGTGATAAGTTAATTGATGGGTTTATAAAAATGTTTGTTGAAAATTTGAATGGAAAAAAGCAGTATCTGTAAATATATTTGAGCTAAAATATTTACACATTGCATAAAATATTTATACAATATTTAAAATAAATATACATTTATGTGAACTAGAATTTAAATAAATAAATTTTTCAAAATTTTTTAAAATAAATAAAATTTATAAATAAGTAAATAAAATCTTTAATATAATAAAATAGCAATTGAAAAAACACACATTTTAAAATAAAAAATAGAATTGGGACTATTGCCCATTTGCATTGATATTACTAATTACATCAGGACCTTAGAAAAAGAATTTCCTCAATCATATTATGATCTGCATGAAAGTCAAGTGAAGGTGTTGCCAATTTCAGTTTTACTAGCCATAAAAATGTAAATTTGAATAACACTGATTGAAAAAATTATTTAGAAAATTGAAAATAATACAAATATATCTTACAATATTCTTTAGAAAAATACCATTGACACAGTATTTGCAAAAATATAGCTGAAAAAGGATTAAAATATGAGACTATGCTTCATGAATATTTTTTACAGTACACCTAAGGCCTTTCAATGTCCCACCTTTTTATCCCTTCTAAGACTCCAGGGAAGTTATTTCCCTTAGAAGAGTTTTTGGTATCCCTAAAGATTTCCCTAAATAAGCAACATATACATTGAGTGTCATGCATAAATTCTGCCCTGATTTTATTGTAGTAAATTCATGGCACACTACCATCTTTAGGTCATGCAAAACACTTTTTTAATCTTACTTTTAAATAATAATTTTTTGTTCATTTTTGATCCCCACCTAAAAACTTCCTACATGTTCCAACCCAACATATAGGCATATATGTCTTTGGGTAAGTATGTTTCCTTGAGAAATGCAAAATGCAGTTTTATGTGCAATGAATCTCATTCGGTTTCTTACTTTTGTCGTTCAATACTGTTTTTAAATGTTTGTATGCTATTATATGTGCATGTAGTTCACAAATACTCTTGCAAAATCATCTGCCATTTGTATCCTTCCTATTTAACCAATCCATTTCCTGGTAATGGACAGCCAGGTTGCCTCCAACTCGGCTTCCACCAAGAGCGCTGTAATGAACACCTTCAAGGACACCCCTCCAGGGACCTTTGTAAGTTACTCCCAAGTGGGCCTGCTGGGTCATAGACTATCTACTTAAACCTACTTATTGCTGTCATTTTGCACTCCATGATTACTATATCATTATACCCTTTTACTAGCCGTGTGTGAGGGATCCTGCTGCTTCCCCACATTCTTAAAGTATTTGGAATGATCCACATTTCTGGTTTTTTAGCAAACTGATGAAGGCCAAGTGGGATTTTGTTTCTTATTTTGAGTTGCATTCCACTGACTACTAATGTGGTTGAGCATCCACTTATTTTCATGTTATCATTCCAGATTTCTCCCTTATTAACCTGCTTGCTCGTACTCTCTACTTACTTTTTTCTAGTGAGTTTCCCATCTTTTCTTTGTTAATTTGCAGCCATTCTTTGTATTTTCTGGGTTTGATTCTGTATTGTTTTTAGATCATGCAAATGTCTTCTCCCAGCCTACTGTCTTTCTGTTAAGTGTCTGTGGTGCCTTTTGTAAAACAGAAATCTTACTATTGATATAGACAAAGCTTGAAATTTTATTTTAATGTTTATTTATTTTTAAAGAGAGAGAGAGAAGCAGACTGCAAGTGGGGGAGGAGCAGAGAGAGGGAGACACAGAATCAGAAGCAGGCTCCAGGCTCTGAGCTGTCAGCACAGAGCCCTCATCAGGGCTCCAACACAAGAACTGCGAGATCATGACCTGAGCCGAAGTCAGACGCTTAACCAACTGAGCCACCCAGGTGCCCCTATAAACAAACCTTTAAATTTTTCGCTGTATGGTTTGTGTGTGCTTTGAGGGTCTTTTCAATACCATGCAGAAAGCATCTTACTTTTTTTTTTCTCTTAATTTTATATTTTCACCTTTCACATTTAGGCTTTAATCTCTGTGTGACTCATCTTGGTATATGGACTGAGTATTTTTCTATATTGCATGAGCCTATTTTTCCCAGCCCAGTTCCTTGGGTATTCTGATCACCAGCTTCAACGTGTGGAGGTGGGTTTCCCAAGCATTCTCAGAATGCCAGCTGGGCATCTAATAATTCAACTCAGTTCTGAAGCGATCCACTCAGAAAAAGCATTAGATTGCACTGGTTAAGGGTTCAGTCTTACAAGTCTGCACCCCGTCCCCACTTCAGATGTCAGTTGCAGGCCCCCGGTTATTACCTGTGTTTCAGGCAACTGGTTGCAGACTGAAGGCTCCCCCAACCTCCTTTTGGGAGTTCAGATGCTAGTCTCAAATCCAGTTAATTACCTGTACATTTGACTAACTAGCTGTAAATCAGAGGTTCCCATGACGTTCTTCTCAGGTTCAATGAATTTGCTAGAACCACTCCCAGAACTCAGAAAAACATTTTACTCACTAGATTACTAGTTTATTATAAAAGGATATGATTCAGGAACGGCCAGATAGAAGAGATATATGGGGACGAGGTGTGAGGAAAAAGTACAGACCGTCCATGCTCTCTCCGGGGGGGAACACCCTTCCCAAATCTCCACTTGTTCACCAACCCTGAGCTGTCGCACCCATCTGTGTTTGTGGTTTTAGGGGGACTTCATTACATAAGCATGACTGACTAAAATCATTGGTTGTTGATGAATGATTCAGTCTCCAGCCTCTCTCCCTTCCACAGAGGTCAGAGGGGACTGAAAGTTCCACCCCTCTAAGCCATGTGGTTGGTTCTCTGGCAACCAGCCTCCATCCTGAGGTGCTTTCAAAAATCATGTCATTAGCATGACGAAAGACACCTCTATCTCTCTCAACATTTAGGAAATGCCCAGGGCTTGGGGGGAGAGCCATGAGGCCCTGAATCATGGATGAAGACCAAATATATCATAAATCACAACAGCACACCAACCTACTTCTGATTTGGGGTGCCATGTTTATCATCTATGAAGCTTTCAGTCTATTGTTATCATACCTGTTTTTCCCATTAATGCGTTTTTCCACCTCCACTCTAGTACCACACTGTTTCATCATCATAATTTACAATTATTCCATATCTGATGTAGCAAGACCCATACTTCGCTCTTCTCTTTCAAAGTCGACCTAGCTATTTGTGAACACTAACTCTCACATCCGAGTTTAGAATGTTTGTTGTCACTCACAAATTCCTCCAGGAATTTTTACGGTAATTGCATTGGATTTATAAATTAATTCTGAGAGATAACACCGTCACAAGATTAGGCCTTGCCATCATAAATCCAATATAAATCTCCATTTATTCAGCTTATTAAACATCTCTTAACTTGTCTCTGCAAAGAAAAACTATGAATCCATAGTTATTGTTGCTTTTGTTCTCTACTGAAAATGCTACTTTGTGAATGTTGTATCTTGACGACGATGTTTGCTGGGGGAGAGGGATGCCATTGATTATTCTTAACACATCTTGGATCTGGCAACCCTTCAGAATTCTATTTTGTTCTAAGGATATTTCTAGAATCTATTGAGTTACCGATGGAAATAAATATATCACCTCTAAGGAATAGATTTTGTGTTTGCCACTTCAATCTTTTACCCTTTATTATTTTTTTTATCTCTTATTAATTTACCTAGGACTTCTAATGCTATGTTAAATAACTTTAGACAGTGTGCATTCCTGTCTTACTTTTTATCTAGTCTTAAAAAAAATCCACTGTATTTCTTCATTACATAAGATGTTTGTGTATGACTTTGTCAAGTTAAGGAAATAGCCTTCTGACCATGGTTTTTCAAGTTGAACCATGGTTCAAGAAGTAAGTTGAATTTTATCAAATGCTGGGTTTTTTCTCATCTCTTGAGATAATCACTCTTTTGTTTTTTCTGCAGTCCATTAATGTAATGAGTTATATCAATAGATTCTTGAGGTTAAAACTCTCTCACATTTCTACAATCAGCCTGAGGTATTTTTCAAGATGATGTTGACTTTGGTTAGGTAATATTTCATTTTGGACTCAAGACGTTTATAAAATAATATTTTCTGATATACTGAAGGTAAAAAAATAAATACAAAATTCACGTGAGCATGTATGGTTTACAAGTTGGCCAGTCAGCAGTCACGAGAGAGAAGCCTGAGAACACGACCCGTTCCCTTTCTTCCACGTTCCTTTTCTTACATGTGGTAGGTTCTGCCATCCACTCTGCATGCAGGAAAACTTGCTCCTAAATATTTAAGTAGAGGTTGTTGAAAAGAGAATCACATTAGCACCTGCTAGGGAAAAAATAAACCATTCCAAGCACTGATTCACCACTCCAAAAGTCAGCAAAAAGAACCAAAAAGCACATTTGAATTAATGCTGTGATGATTGCAGACAATCTGATCAGAAACCTGGTAGTTGGACTATCTCCCTTCCTATGATATATTAGCTATAGGAGTGGGGGCTGGGGAAACATAGTATACAAAAGACTTAGAAAAGGAGTCTGTCAGAAACCCTTTCAGCCCCATACCTACTGCCACCTCCCCTAGGAGAGACTTGCGTTGTTTCCTAGAGTCTGCCTTTGCAAATAAAAGGAGTGTCGTCACTGGAAAACAAAACCAATGGTAAGTACATTTAGCGACTGCAGTGTGGGGACACCAGCCCACAGCGGGTATTTATACTCTAAAAAGTATCTAGTGAGGAGCTTCAATATGGGCGGTTGTAGAAATTACGGGTGGTGTTCGAGCAGAAAGCCGAGATCCAGGCTCCCAGTCCTGAATCTTCATTTCCTTTAAGCAAGCTTTCAGTGCGAAAGGAGAACTCCAAGCAAGAATTGATGAATGGTTTCATTAACTCACCCATATTTATTGAGCTCCTGCTAAGTGCTGGTCTCTGAGGCTCCAAAGATGATGAGACAGAGTCTTTAAGTCCCTACTCTTAAGAATGTACAGTACAATGAGACCCACAGTGCACAATTAATTATTATAATGAGGATGATAATGCAAAGTAATAATGCTAAGAATGCACAGGGTGCTGTCAGGGCAGAAAAGGTTTGCAACCTAGACAAGGAGGTCAACTAAGCTTCCCACAGGAAAAGACACAAGATGATTTCCAAAAAAGAAATAAAAATTAGCTACGTGAAGACAATGTATGTGTGTGTACGTATGTGCACACACATGTATGTTGGTGTAGAAGTAGTGGCAGAGAGGGGGAAAGTTCCAGACAGGAGGAAAAAATATATATGAAGTCCCAAGGGAAGACAATTTCATGTGTTTGGGCAACTACAAATAAATTACTTTGTGAGACTCAAGAGTTAAAGAAGTCCTTGTATATATGGCCAAAGTAATTGGCCTTTTACTGAAGGTGAAGGGAAGTCACCGAAGAAGAGGTAGCCCATGAATGACTTGAGCAGTGAGAAATGGCCATGGGGCATTCTCCCCATGCCATGCTTGAGAATGGTCAAGCGTCTGACTTCGGCTCAGGTCATGATCTCATGGTTTGTGAGCTCAAGCCCTGTGTCGGGCTCTGTGCAGACAGCTCGGAGCCTGGAGCTGCTTCGGATTCTGTGTCTCTGTCTCTGTCTGTCCCTCTCCCTGTTCTCTCTCTCTCTCTCTCTCTCAAAAATAAATAAACATTTTTACAAATTAAAAAAAAAAAAAGAAAGAAATGACTCGCCATGGCAGTTAGCTTTCCACGTGGACCATTCCCTGAAAAGCTCCCCACTGACACTCTCTTGGTCCAAGAAACAGCAAGTCACAGAAAACTCTCCACCCATTCTGTTGAACAGTCCTTCATCTTTTGAAATGTCTCCAGTTTGCTTGTCCCCTTGCAGCCAAAGACTGTCCAATGTACCGAAGACCAGTTAGAAAGTCTTCCTCATCTCCAAACTCCAAACTTAATAAAACACCTGCCCATCAGAGCCTGTCTCAGTGTTTCCTCTCTTTCTTCTAGAAAACCGATTCTCCTTTCTACACTTTGAAACTCTGCTGAAACAAAAGTAACAGCAAATGTGTCCCCCTCCCCAAGTTTATGAAAAAACAGCCTGTGGTAATTTTGTCTGAGTTAGTTTGGTCTTTGCCATCAGAGAGGCCACAGAACAGAAAGTGGGCTGAGGATGAGGGAGTGGTAAGACCAAAGGCAAGAAGACAACAAAGACAGAGGCTGATGCTCTCATCCTGTAAAGGAGGGAGGGGGCGAGGAAAGAGAGGAGGGGAAGGGAAGAGGGGGAGGGGGAGGGAAGAAAACAATGGACTGTAATCAAGGCAAGTCTGTAGGGGTTAAAAGGCACAGATGGATTCAACAGGCACTAAAAAGGAAGAGTCAACTCAAGTTTCTCATTTCCAGATGAGAAGGTTAACATCCTCTGAATGAATGTGGTAATCGGAACATGGCCTCTCCCTAAACAATCAAATTAAGCTTTTTAAAATGATAGCTGGAGGAAAAATTACAAATCACTTTCAAAAGTAAAAATAACATTAATGAGGGTGCCTACGTAACTCGGTCAGTTAAGCGTCCAGCTCTTGATTTGGGCTCAATTCATGATCTCACAGTTCTCAAGCCCCTAGTAGGGCTCTGTGTTGACTTGGGGACTTGGGATGCTGCTTAGGGTTCTCTCTTTCTTCCTCTCTCTCTGTCCCTCCCTCAATCGTTCTTTTGCTCTTGCTTTCACTCTTGCTCTCTCCCTCTCTCAAAAATAAATAGACTTAAAAAAAAATACTTAAAAAAAAAAAGGAAGTGATGACACCTGGAAGTTCGATTTCTTCTCTCCTCATTTCAGGGGCTCCCCTTTCAATTGTGCTCACATTACTAGTCTGCTTCTTTTTTGTTCTGCTCAACTGGTTACTTTTTCATTCTTAGATTGTGAGCTCCTTAGTGATAGGGACTGAATCTGGGTTTTCTCTGTTTCCTTTCCTCCTTCTCTGTCTCAATTTCTATCACTGCCTGTCTCTTCTCTCTTGTTTTCTGCCTCCATCTTTCTCTATATATGGGCATCCAAAGTCTTCCTTGGGCCCTCCTCCAGCATCTTTCCCAACTCTTCTAGAAGGCATGTAATGGGACCATGACTAAAAATGGCTTCTCTTTGTTCTGATCTCTCCCCTGAGGACAGGCACATTTGTGCACTCCAAGTGAGCCTCTCTTTTGGCACTCCAGGCCCACGAGTGCATGTGCATACACACACACACACACGCACACACACACACACACACACAATTTGTGACCTTCTGTTTTATTATGTAGCATTTTCAATAGAACCTTAAGGACAAGAACTATGTGATTATATTTATATCCCCAGCACCCAGCATAGTGCCTGATACCTAGGAGGTACTTAACCTGTATTTGTTGAATGAAAGTTTAATAAATGCTAAATAATTGCAGAAAATTCTAAATTCTAGCAAAAGTATGTGTCAGGCATCCCTGAAATAAGTAGAATAATCAATTACTAAACTGTGAAAATGATTATACGAGGTGAAAACTATAAATGAAAGCGCCACAAATTGCACATGACAATGAGTGTGTGATGATGAATCTCCTTGTTTGAGTGGAAGGGACTAAACAGATAGTCTTCTTTCCTGTATCCAAAGTACGGTTCCCACATAAAAATATATCAGCACATTCAAAAAATAGTTAGCAAACTACAGTACAATCAGAGATTAAGACATATGGAAGTCAGGGGCGCCTGGGTGGCTCAGTCAGTTAAGTGGCCAACTCTTGATTTCAGGTCATGGTCATGATCTCACTTGAGGGTGGTGAGATCAAGCCCAGCGTTGGGCTCTGCACTGGACATGAAGCCTGCTTGGGATTTTCTCTCCCTCTCCCTCTGCCCTTCTCCTGCTCATGCACACACTCAGGCACACACTCTCTCTTTCTCTCTCGATAAAATAAAATTAAATTAAAATAAAATAAGATAAGATTTAAATTAAAAAAAATAATTGAAGTCAGAATTTACTACCAGTTAGCCTTGTCAGTTAAACTCTTCTGAGTTGGGGAGGAAGGGGCACCTCTTGTAAGTACAGTAAAGCGAGTGCCCACTGCAGATGAGGTCCTCTCTATGAGATTTAGGCTCCTTATGAAGGCAGAAATGAACTGCCTGCCCTATGCAAAAAAAATATTCAAGCTTTCCCAGTCATCCTAGTTGAGAGAAAATTCAGCACACATATTGTAGAGGCTCCTCCACAATTCATTCCCTGAAGGCATGAGTTCTTTGAACAATTTGAGAACATGGCACAAACTGGAAAGCTGGTTGATGGATGGAAATGTAACTCTTTCTCACCTAAAAAGAGATGGTAAATATTTCATTCCCTGCTCAGCGGAGCTTCAAGTGTCTGGTACCATTAGTGAGATATTCCTCACCTTCTCCAAAAAGCTAACACTTGTTTTGATATTTCATAATACTCAAACTTGATCCAACTATTCCACTGCACACAGGGAACACCCAAACTTCCAGGGTCAAAAACACCACTTAATCATCTCAAGAATGCTGCATTCTGTTCCTTCCTTTGGGCCAATATTTTTGGTATGTTAGAGCAAAGCTCTAATTGATTGGGGTGCATGAAGAATAGAAAGCAACTTTTGACAAAATAGATTGTAAATTAACTGAAAATTTTATTTCATCCAATGTTCTTAGAAATCTATTTTCTAAGGTACTTTGATCATAGTGATTCTTCTGAGAACAGGACAGGGCTGGCATAGTTGTAAGGAAGAAGAGGATACGGCAAGAGACAATAATAGAGACCAAAGGAAGACTTCAGAAACTTACAGGTGGGTCAGCAGAGAGTGAGTAAACCTTTCCTATTGTCAAACCCCAGAATCTAGAATGATGGAAATCTCAAAATAGCCATGTCAAGAAGGTGGCTTCGGAGAAACAAAGCAAGAACAGTAGAAGTGTCAAAGAACAAGTCAAGTCATTCAAATAATTCCATTCATGAAGGCAAGAGTGAGAGCATCATGTTGGGAAAATGCAGAGTGGACAGGTATAAAATGGCAACAGACTTCATTTTTAGCTGATGGTGCAGAACAAGGTTCAGTCCTATACACCAGTAGCCTTGAGGGGAACCCAGAATCCCCTGAAACCTAAGAAACTCAAGGGGGGTGTCATGTGGTGTCCCTGAGTCATCTGGAAAGGACCTGAGAATCACATACTGTTACCACTCTATTGTTCTGGTCTCTATCTGTATAATCCTGGGAAAAATTATTTAGCCTTTCTAAATGTCAGCTATGAGATTGAATCATACTTGACTCATATAGTTAGTCTGACTACCTTCCTAAAGACATTCAAGCTGTTTGATACCTGATTTTGTTCCCAAATCATTTGTAACATTAGCCACCCACCTTGTATATTCCCCCTCACAAAACGAAGAAATAAAAAACAATAGCTATTTCTGAAAGTACTGATTCTGAAGTTTTATCTACTTATACTACCATCTGACTGATTCTGGCAAGAGTAATAAAAACCAACAGACACCTGGGTATTTGCAGAAAAGCTGAGGCTGGACTAGGCTGGAGGGAGTCTGTTTCCTTTCTGCAACCTCCTAGGTCCTCCTCTAGGTGGCGCTGTAACCACCTCAGGTGACCAAGTGTCTTCCACATGATCTTCCTGCTTCAGGCAAACTAGGGAAAACCACATAAAGGTCATTGACAGAGAGTGTGTGAGTCTAGGGTTACTTCTTTCATATCAAATCTGTTCTATGCTTTATCTCAGATGAGGAATAAAAGGTCCTCCGTCCAGTTAAAGAGACAACAAACACCAAAGAAATGAAAGGGAGGTATGTTACTAGCACCAGAGAAGTCATAACCAATCACTCAAAGACTACTCTGTCTCCCACTAAAGCTAGTCCCACCTCAACCTATGGAAAATAATTCAATCTTCCTTTAATTAAACGCAATCATTCACAGTCTCAAAATGACCACTCATTAGAGATTATGACAAAGGGAAATGGGGACCATATACTAAGCCTAGATCATGGCCGGGAA
Source organism: Leopardus geoffroyi (assembly GCF_018350155.1). NCBI lineage: Eukaryota > Metazoa > Chordata > Mammalia > Carnivora > Felidae > Leopardus > Leopardus geoffroyi. Next base: position 120,758,814 of record NC_059328.1, on the reverse strand, counting down.
GTTCCTCTTTGGAGGAAAACCACAATGTTAACCTGTAATAGTCCCATGTGACCTTTCCTGCCAAAACTAAAAACAAAGCAGTTTAGCCAACTGAGGGATCCCGTTAAATGATGTTTTCCTTAGTTTGAGTCGATCCTGTGATCCAGAGCTAACGGGGTCTCCATCTTGTTCTTGTTTACGAAACTCATTATCCAACAAACCAAAAATGGCCTCCCACGCAAGCTGACCTGAAAACCCTCCTGACTTCAACTTTATAAGAAGCATTGAATTAATTAAATCCAAGTGCAGTGTCCTGAACTGAGACAATGGCTCCCTCAGTACGAACTGCAAACACAAACCCCAGGAGCTTTTTATGGCTGGTAACAGGAACATCCTATCCCCTCAGCTGCCTTTCAATTAGTTGGGAAAGTGGAGGCTGCCTGCTAACTCTGGTTTTGGACGAGCTGAGGTTCCTCTGGTGGCGGTGGTGTGTAATTAGCGGGCACATTGCCGAGCAGTTGGTTTGCAGCGCGCAGCTCTGGGAGTGAAACACCACAGAGCCCCCAACCACATCCCCTCTCTTCTTCACTTTGCAGCATCGAATGCAATTCCAGGCAGCACAGGAAAAATACGTAATGAAAGACGGGGCGTGTGTGCCTGCCTGCCTCTATTCTAGAGTTTTGAAAATGGGAAGTTCCTCCAAATGGTGAGCCCAGGCGTTGGAGAGCCACAGGGAGGTCATATGGGTGAAGGCCAGAGCCCCTGGGGCCAGAAGGGTCCGTCCATCTGGGATTCAGCCTTTGTAGATGACAGCTCTTCTCATTGCGCACCCAGGGAGCAGCAGGTGATGGATGGAAAGGGTAGTAAGTGACAAGTTGCTATAAGAATAACAGTTCAAAGTTGAAGCATTCGAGCCAGGCTGTGGGTCATGAGGGAGTTGGAGAGGTGGGCCTGAATCTCAATGTACTTGGCACTTAGCCTGCAACTCATACAGAGAGCCTCAACTCTGTTGTTGTACAGATTACATTCACACCAAGTGTACAGAGCACCTTTGTGTGCCAGATCTTCAAACACACATCATTTAGTTGTGACCTGAGTGTTTTATCGGATGAGGGAAGGAAGGCTTAGAGGGTGAGATCTCGCTCAAAGTCGCATGGGGAGCAAGAGCCGCAGGTGGCCCTCAGACCCAGGCCTGCCTGCGTGATCCCGTCAGAGTCGACTGTGGCAATTCTTGGCAGACAGAAACCCAGGGCGTTCTGAGGCCCAGGGAGCCAGCTTGCCAACTCTGTCTCCTAGAAGTTCCAATTTTAGGAGATGTGCTTTTCAAAAGGAAGACCAAAAATAAATACATAGACGATGGCAGTGCAAGAAAATATCCTGTCTTCTGGGCCTAATTGCAATTAGCTCATAAAGTCAGCCTCAAATGATGATGTATTTAGCACCGGAAATTAAATTCATTAATTATTGTGCAGCCACCACCAAAATCTTGCAGCAAGTCCAATCTCTGAATAAAGTAGTTTAAAATTAATGACATACTTATTCCTGCTTATTAACAATTTAATAGTTACGTGTTAAGCATTTTTAATTAAGTGAAAAAGGGTGGCTGGAGAATTGGAAGATAATCAAATCAGCAGCACCCTTGACTGGAAAGCAATAGAATCAAGACTTCTAGCGAGAACTGTCTTCTACCTTCCTGGGATTCCAAGCTGGAGAAGGATGGCTGAGCCTATCCTTTGTCCACTACATAAAGCACAGCACGTAGTAAGCACAGAGATATGCATCAGTTGCTATAAGAGTTCAGGGGAGGATTTGGAGAAATCATATGAAGGGAGACAAGGTAGACTTCCTGGAGGAGGTGGTTGAACCAGTAATTTAAAAATCATAAAAGTTAACCATTCCAAGGAGGAGGAGGGAGGAAAGAAGAACAGGTCACTCCTGAGAGGCAGTTGAGCATGGAAACGTGTGTGTGGTGTAGGCCAGAAACAGGATACTGGACACCATGTTGCTCCTACAACCAGTTTGGTAAACCAAGCCAATTAGATTGGGGGCAGTGGGGGTGAGTTAAGCAGAGAAGACATGGAGGAAGAACTTCTATCAATAAATGTTAGTGCATCTGGGCGTCGTCTCACCAAACAACATTCTCCCATCATTGTGCTGACCAACCAAGAAACGAACTGGTATTTTATAGCCAGGAGTGAGAGAGTTCATAAGTGAGAAATGTACTAATAAAAGCTTAAGTAACTAAGGTTTTCACCTGATTAGTTTTATAAACTACAAAGTCAAAGTTAACCCCACAATGAAATCCATAACCCTTAGCTACTCACTTTGTGATATGTTTTCTCGAGCTGCCGCGAACGAGAGGATATTATACCAAGCGTGCCGAGAAGCAGTCATAACAAGACCAAGGTGTCTATGGGAAAGTCCTCCATCCGAGCAGCACTTGTCACGTTAGTCTTTGTAAAGAAAGGTTGACAGTGTCTACAGTAGTTGTGGAGTTTCCCCGAGGAACCATTAGCTGAGTTTTATTACCACATTTTCCTTGGCAAAAGCTGTGATTCTCTGCATTTTCTGCCTCCCCCTGCATTGCTCCCCTCTCCCCTCCAGGACAGCTGTTGTCATTAATTTTGTGCAAGGGACAGTCTCAGCATCTAGAACAATACTTAAGACTAGGAGCTGTTCAATATATGTTGACTGTTGATTTAATCAGCCAGGGCTAAACTTTCTAGCCCAGATCATCAATCATCTGATGCCTTGTTTGTTATGCAGCACTCTATGTAAGCCATAGATAACTAATACGAAAGTTGATAACTGGAAGTGAACTCTGATATAACTATGACAAAGTACATGGGATTAGTTTGGGGAACAGACAGCAGGCAGCAAGGAAATTTTTATAAGAGGTATTATGGACTGAGTGTTTGTGGCCTTCCAAAATTCATATGTTGAAATCCCGACTCTTAAGGTTATAGTATTAGTGTGTGGGCTCTTTGAGGTAATCAGGTCCTGAGGGTAGAGACCTCAGACCATCAAAGGAATTGGTGCCCTTCTAAAAGAGAGCCCAAGAGCTCACTCGCTTCTTCTACCCATGAAGCTACACAGAGAAGACACCCATCTATGAACCAGGAAACAAGTCCTCACCAAATCTCACTAAATCTTGATCTTGGATTTCTGGACTCCAGAACTGTGAGATTTCTATTGTTTATAAGGCATCAGGCCATGGCACTTTGTTATAGCACCTCAAACTAAGACAGGAAACCAGAAAAAACTGAGGAAACTGCACTGAAAAAATCTTGAGAAATTGTTAAACAAGCCTGGTCTCTTATAAGAAGCCAGAAAAATGGTGATCCATGTTATGTGTGGTACAACCTGTGAGAATCTCATATTCTTTGACTAAACCATTTAATTTATAAATAAACCCAATAGGAGAGATGGCTCGTGTAAATGGCACCAGTTCTAGAACTAAATACCTGCACAAAACTGCCATATATCTTGGATGGCTGACTAGTTTAACAAGAAGGTCAAAGTCCTTATGAATTTTATGACACAGTAGGTTTTGTAGCATAAACCCTGGGGTTAGAGTCTATCAGGGAGACACTCAAGTCCTTACCCTGTCACTGACTATATAATCCAAGAGACTTGCCATCTTTAACACGGAGACTAGGGGGCAGGGTGGACAAGGAGAGATATGTGCAAAATGCACTTGAATTTTTTCTCCAACTGAGTAGAGAGAGCACTCTATAGCCAGGAAAGAAAACTTGCGGAGGCGAGCAAAAGAAAGATGGAGCATAATCCAGAAACAATTGTCTAAAATAGGATAAAACACCAGCAAACAAAAGTTCCACTAGGGAGAAAATAATTGCCTGCAGGCAAAGGAAAACACATTTAAAAAAAAAAAAAAAAAAAAAAAAAAAAAGAATGCTGCATCTCGCAAAAATCATGAGACAAATACAGGGGAAAAAAGCAACAAGGAAAAGCAAACAAAAACCTTTCTCTGGAAGATAAAGAAGATCTTAGGCAAACAACTGCCCTGAACTTTCAAAGAAATTAAAGAAAACGGAGACTTCCTGTGAAAAAAAAGATCAAATATGAGAGACAATGGAATGAGTGAAATGGAGTATGAGAAGCTAAGGAAGAAAACTGAGGAGAAAAATAGTATCATTGCAGAGATTTAAACCAAATCCGAAGCAAAAGTGTACCTCACACAATGCTAAAGACACTAGCAAGGGCATTATCAAAGATACATAAAATAAAAGAAAGACAAAGAGAGAATTGCAGATAATTGGTGTTTCCTGAAAAGACAATAGGATAAAATAGAACAAAATAAGCAATGTAAGATACACTTTAGTCATAACTATTTACATTTAGAACAAAAATGCAAATAATTTAAAAGTTACTTTTTGCCATTGGAGAGTGGAATTTCCTGTGATTTTTATTCCTTTTCTCCTTTTCTGTATTTCATCATTCTTCTACCAAAAAAAGTCTCTCTTTGTGGTTATAAAAAGCAATAAGAGTTCTTACTTGTAGCCTAGGTATGTTGCCCCAAGGTGTTCTTAGAGCTCCATCAAAAGCAAACCAAGCCATCGGAAACTGACAATGACTTCAACAGAAGCCGCCTTTGTTCACTTCCGAGATAGCTTTCTTGGCTCAGCCACACTATTTCTTCTTTACAATCAGACAACATTTGAAAGAGTATTGTCAAGGTCAGTTTTTCTTCCAAAGCCGAATCCTCCTTAAAGCCCTGTTCTACCACCTATAGCAAAGAAAGCACTCCAAAATTGCTAGAACCAGATAATGTTAGCACAGAGTTTTATCTGTTTCTTCTCTCTAGAACCAGAGATGAGAGCTCCAGGGGGTAGAGACAATGTTGTAAACCTCTCCTGTCTTCCTTACAGTGCCTAGTGTAATTTAAGAGACAGAGGGTTCCCTAAATCTTTCTGAAATAGGTGTTGAGTCAGTTTGGGAAGCAATGTCAGTATCAAGCCAGCCCCAAATGTTTTTGCTTCAAATTTGTACCTACACTAAGTAAATGCAGGACCACAATTGTTTTTCTTCTTAGATGGAAATAAAATCTTTTGCCTTATTTAAATCTCAAAAAAAAAAAAAAAAAAAGCCAGCAGCCTTGCTTTTCTCCAATCTGAAAAAAAAGTGATAATATAGGACACATGATTATTTCATGGTCTAACTCTGTTCCTTTTTAACTATAGCTAGTAAAGACCAATGACAACAGTACAGCTTTTCTCTGCAAGCCATTTGATGGAATATACTAGTTATTAGGTATGGTCATTAAGTTTCACACACACTGAAGGTCCATCTCTATGATCCTTCTCGAAAGGAGTTCAGGGGTAATCTGATGTCCCTTCTTTTTCAATTTCAGATAGGTGGGAGTCGGTGGGCTTCATTTGTCAGAGAAAGCATTATACTTTAGTTCGGAGAAGAAAGCAATTTATTGTTTCAAGAGATGGCCCTATGTGAAATTTATCCAGCTGTCTAAGGTCAAGGTGAGGCTCCCATCCATTCCAAACAACAAGAATGACCATGAAATGAGGTGACACAAAGAAAAAGTATTGCAGTTGGCTACAGTTCTTAAACATGTGATCCCAGACGAGGGATTCAAAAAGCATAGTAAAATAATCAAAATACTTTATGGGATGGCTTCCTCCCCACGCACCCTCCTCAACCCAAAGTTGTCAAGGAGATTAATAAGTGCCTTATTCACCAGGAAGGTGAATGTATCTCCCTCAGTGGGATCAACAGATCTCTCGTGGTTTCTCAAAGTTTCCCCTGTGATTGTTTCACCGAAGTCGGGGCTCCGCATCTAGTATCAGCCATGGAAGTCTATAATTTTTCTTAATGATTCAGTGAATAATTATACCCTCGGTTTTGTATTTTTTTTTTCTACCCTAACATGACCCTCCCTCAAATAAATCACATTTTTAGCTTCCTTTAAAACTTACTGAAGGAGGGATTTCTCAAGAGGTAGCCCACATTATTCCATGTCCTTCCTTTCTCTACATCCTCCAGTCACTCAGACACTGATAAAAATGAGGAATAAGTTATTATGACATTTTACATTACCTGTAACGACTAAAAGCAAGAACAACAGGAAACTTAGGGTCCTACCTTCTATTTATGCTTACATTTTGGAAAATAAGCATTTTGGGTACAAAGGACAAGAGTCGGCACATAAAAAGAATGGCTATGACTCTTCACCAGAAAATGCAGGATGAGATGGTCTTATACACTTATAAAAATGCAAACTTTGTTTTCACTTACTTACAGGCTCTAATACCTTTAGTAAAAGCATAAGGACTTTGGGGCTCCTGGGTGGCTCAGTCGGTTGAGCGCCAGGCTTTGGCTTGGGTCATGATCTCACAGTTTGTGGGTTCAAGCCCCACATTGGGCTCTGTGCTGACAGCTCAGAGCCTGCAGCCTGCTTCGGATTCTGTGTCTCCCTCTCTCTCTGCCCCTCCTCTGCTTGCGCTTGCTCACTCTCTCTCTCTTTCAAAAATAAACATTAAAAAAATTTTTTTTAAAGCATAGACTTAAAATCGTCATTCACCATCCAAAGCCATGTTTATCTAACGTTTACCTAGTTCAGTTACTTATACTTTCCAATACCTATCTTATTTAAGACTCTGTGCTAAGTGTTGAAAGAATGCAAAGATAAAGAAAACCCATTCCAGGGACGCACAGTGTAAGTGGTTACAATACAACATAGAACTAACACATTCGGTATATACGCTTTGACCATCCGCATTTTGACAGCCATTATACCACATACCGGGACGATGTGGCAAACATGTGAAGCCCCCCACTGGACTCAGGGAATTTACTGACTACCTAGGAACCCCTAATACATGCATAGAGAGATACAAAGTGCAGTTGGACCGAGTGAGGACTGGCAAGAGATTAGTTCTTCAGAGAAGCCTTCATCATAATAATACTGTAACAATAAAAATATAAAAAACAAAACAAAACAAAACACCTCCCTCATACATTGGACATCTCCTCCTCCTTGCTGCACGCATAAGCCAGGATTCAGTCGTCAGCAGGGATGACTATATCTTTGTTGGCTACATATTTTTAAATATGCCTGGCCGATCTCTTGCATAAGTCTCTAAGCTCCCATGGTCATATCCCCTGAAATATTTATCAAAGCCTTTTCATAAGCAGAGATCCTACTGAGAGATTTTCAATATCAGTAGAGTGAGCAGATTATCAATGAAAATCAGAGTTTGCAAATCCATTTTTGGCAGAGTTGTAGGTTACATAATCCAAAGAACTATTATACTAAAACATCTACATCTCATATAAAATGTTCTTTTTAATACATTGCTAGGCCTCCAAAAAAGAATGGAAATCTCCAAGGCTCTCACCCTTCTACCAAAGCTAAAGTGGATCTCGTTGCCTTGAGAACAGCAACATTGAAATCCAGAGACCCTATCTTAGGACAGCAGCAAAGTCAGGCACTGGGAATGAAATGCTCACAATAAAGCCAGAGACCATGAAAGGAAGCCAGTATAACCCCAAACTGTGAGAATAATTTAACAGAAGCCAATACAAATCTTCTCTGAAGGAAATCTTCTGTAATTCAGACCTACAGGATTCCCAGAAATTAAAATCAAATAAATTCAATATAAAGATTACAAAACAGACAAGGAAAAAACAAACATCATGAGTGAGACTCAACAGAAACAACAAACAACAGGTTTAGCTCCCTAAGGACTTTGAATGGCAAATTGACTAAATATAGACCATAATACAATTATGAATGTAACACACAATGTGTCATTTCTTACAGAAATGAAAAAAAAATGTTGTTTAAAAAAAATCAAAGTTTGGGTTAAATTTCACACTATACATAAGAAAGAGTAAAACAGCACAGTAAAAGAACAGGCCAAGAACACAACACAGACCAGAGACGGGGAATAGGAGCCCGGAGTTATGAAGCATGGGAAACAGAATGGGGTGGTCTTACAGCCAACTAATCACATTCCCACAAGCAGAAAATAGAACGATGATTCACCTGAATCATAAAGTATCCCAAGCAGGATAAATAAATAAATCTATCCCTACAAACACCATATCTAGCGAAAATACATTATCAAGATGAAAAGGAGGACAAAGGAGCCGGGTGGTGGTGGGGAATCATACAAAGCTGGCAGCAAACTTTTCAATAACAGCAGCCAGAAAACAGTGGAATAATATCTTCAAAGGACTGAGAAAAAAAAATCACCAAACCTAGAATTGTATACACCAGACTTCCAAGAAAAATCTCCTACATAAAGAAAATGATCAGAGACATAAGAAGGAAAAAAGTGGTTAACGTGTATATAAATCTAATCAAACATTATCTTATGAAATATTAAAAATAATAATATTGAAATTGTGAGCTTAGAGACACAGAAATAAGATACTAGACTAAAATTAGCCGGGAGTGGTTGTGTGATCAGAAGTAAAATGTTCTGAAGTTCTTGTATCAAAGAAATTGTAAAAAGAGATGGTTTGAGAAAACCAAGCATTAGTGTTGGTTATGTTCTAGAACTCAGGTTGGATGGAGAGTTATTACTACACTCATAACTTACACATGTTACATGCCTTCCTTGGAAGTCATCAAAAACTAATTTTGTTTATTTTGAATATTTCATTTATTTTTGAGAGAAAGAGAGAGAGAGAGAGAGAGACAGAGCATGACTGAGGGAGGGGCAGAGAGAGAGAGGGAGACACAGAATCAGAAGCAGGCTCCAGGCTCTGAGCTGTCAGCACAGAGCCCATCGTGGGGCTCAAACCCACGAACCGCGAGATCATGACCTGAGCTGAAGCCAGACTGCCCAACCGACTGAGCCACTGAGATGTCCCAAAAACTAATTTTTTTTTAATTTTTTTTTTCAACGTTTATTTATTTTTGGGACAGAGAGAGACAGAGCATGAACGGGGGAGGGGCAGAGAGAGAGGGAGACACAGAATCGGAAACAGGCTCCAGGCTCTGAGCCATCAGCCCAGAGCCCGACGCGGGGCTCGAACTCACGGACCGCGAGATCGTGACCTGGCTGAAGTCGGACGCTTAACCAACTGTGCCACCCAGGCGCCCCCAAAAAACTAATTTTTAAAACAAAGCATCACTAACCAAGTATTTTGCTTTCTGGTACACAACACAGAGAATCCACAAACCCTTTGGTGTCCCCATTCTCCTTGAAGACTCTTGTAAACTCCTCCACTTAATCTATTTACCTAGGAACATGGACTAACCTCACGAATGGAAAATAGAAGAGACTCATTTAGTCATACTTTTTTTTTCTTCTTACCTGATAACAGCATCCTCTAGATTAGCAGGGATCAAGTGAGATTTGTGCTTGCAAAATAGAAAATCAGCTACATGAAATGCATTAACAAGCAACAGCAGCTTCTAGGCAGAGGACGATTTCACAGACACAGGAATTAAAAACTGTGTTGTATCCATATTTGGGGGAGGAAAAGGAGCCACATCTCATCTGTTTGTATTATGTTTTTTTTTTTTTTTTTAATTTTTTTTTTTTTTCAACGTTTATTTATTTTTGGGACAGAGAGAGACAGAGCATGAACGGGGGAGGGGCAGAGAGAGAGGGAGACACAGAATCGGAAACAGGCTCCAGGCTCTGAGCCATCAGCCCAGAGCCCGACGCGGGGCTCGAACTCACAGACCGTGAGATCGTGACCTGGCTGAAGTCGGACGCTTAACCGACTGCGCCACCCAGGCGCCCCTCATCTGTTTGTATTATGAATGTGGTGTGTATGAAGGTGGCTGTGATATATGTATGGGAATTGTTGTGGCACATACCCCAATGATTGCAATCTAACATTAACAGGTGGAAATGAGTGAGCGTCATGTATGTTAATGAATGTGTTTAAAATACGGGTCTGTGGTGGAGTTATGTACATCTGTGTGTCTGTGTCTAGGCATGTCTGCCTTTACGTGGGAGCAGAGAGAATATTATATTGAAGACACACTGAATTTGTTGAGTGGGACTGTGTGTGCTATAAAGGGTAATGCACGGGAGTTTATGTGTATGGGAAGGTGTTAGAGTGTGTATATCTGTGTGTGTGCATATGTGTGTGCATGTTTGCCTATTGTAATATTTTGTTTCTTCACTTAGTCTGTCATTTTAAATAACCAAATGATGGGGGCACCTGGGTGGCTCAGTCGGTTAAGAATCCGGTCATGATCTCACGATTCGTGAGTTTGAGCCCCACGTCAGGCTCCTTGCTGACAGCTCGGAGCCTGGAGCAGCTGCTTTGGATTCTGTGTCTCCCTCTCTCTGCCCCTCACCCACCTGTGCTCTCTCTCTCTTTCTCTCAAAAATAAACAGTAAGTAACCAAATTATGTTTGATTAGGAATTTTGCTGAAGGCAGCCAGGTGCTAATGACTTTATTCCTCCAAATATGAAGGAAATAAAGGTCTTTGCTGGACTACTAAGCTTGTTGAAACTTTCCCGCAGTTTTTTTTAAGTTCATTTATTTTTGAGAGACAGAGAGACAGAGTGTGAGCAGGGGAAGGGCAGACAGAGAGGGAGACACAGAATCTGAAGCAGACTCCAGGCTCTGAGCTGTCAGCACGGTGCCCAACATGGGGCTCGAACCCAGAAACCATGAGATCATGACCTGAGCCAAAGTCAGACACTTAATTAAGCCATGCAGGCACCCCACTTTCCCCCAAATTTAATGAGGACATGGATATTGAACTTAATATGCTGAATAACTGCCCTGCCTAAATAATTTCCAGAAGCAGCCAAATCCCCTTGGTTTTGGTTTTTTATTTGTTTTGTTTCCCCAACACTTGGACAAGAGGAAATACTCCCAGGCCAATTGCCTGCCCTAAACAACTCGACATTTTTTTCTTTTTTATCACAAAAGTGGACTGAACAAATATGTAATAACAGAGCAAATGTTGTTACTTGGTAAAGAACAGATAACTGAATATTTTGGTTCAATATTTACTGTTCATATTATCCTATCAAAGCAATTCCAAAAATATTACTCTTAATTCTAAAATTATACCCAATTCAATTCTGTAACATTTCATTTTTTTAAAATTTTTTAACGTTCATTTATTATTGAGAGACAGAGAGATATAGAGTGTGAGCAGGGGAGGGGTAGAGACAGGGGGGGGACACAGAATCTGAAGTAGGCTCCAGGCCCTGAGCTGTTAGCACAGAGCCTGATGCGGGGCTCAAACTCACGAACTGTGAGATCATGACCTGAGCCCAAGTTGGTCACCTAACCAACTGAGCCACCCAGGTGCCCCTACTCTGTAATATTTCAAAAGAAAATAGATAACAGAAAAGTTGAAACTTAGAAAGAATGGAAGTCTCACCCCCTACTCACTAGCAATGCGATAGGACAGGCCACTTGAAGTAGATAACTCAGATTGCTATAAAACTAAGACAAACCCACCCATGTCACAAGGTCTTCTGAGGATCAAATAAATCACGATACATAATAGCATTTTGAAACTGCAAAGGTCACTGTAAACATCAATTAGTTTTATTACAGAGTTACTATATTTAGTCTGTAGATGTGCAAAGATGCTAACAATTCTGGTAAATGGTATTGCAATGAACCAGTCTTCAGTGTGCATAGATATTTCCCTCTGTGAATGCTGTAGTTTGGACCAACGTCCAGTGGAATAGCAGGGTTGCTGAACCAGGAGGTTTGTGTATTCTGAAGGACGGTCTCAACATCTACTGTGTGAACCCAAGAGACTCCATCCCTCATAATTCTATCCCGGTTATGGGCAAAGTTTCAGAAGCATATTTCTTGAGTATTGTGGGGGAAAAAAATGCTGCGCCGTAGCTTTATAAAGTCTTGAGTAGGAAAATCTCAAAAAAAAAAAAAAAAAAAAGAACTAGAAGAGTATCTGAAAACAGAAAAGCCATTTGCTGTGAAATTAAATATCACACTCTTGATATTGCAAAGCAGCACACTGAGATTTTTTCCCCCCACTGGTAATGAGAAAAATCGAAGAGTTTGAGATTAACTGTACTTTTAAATTTTGGGTAAGATATAGAATATTGTGTGACAAAATCTAACAAAAGCAACCTTTTTCATCTAGGAATTGCAAAAGGGCCTTGCCTTTGTTTTTGGAGTGGTCTTGAGCATGGCCTTGGGTAACAACTGCATAAAATCAGTCCCTGACTCCCTTCTTCTCAATCAGCATGATTTTTTTTTTATCATTATGGCTGTCTCCCTTGACCTATACGCCTCCTCCTTTCTCTGACTGTTTTATACATTTAGACCACAACTGCACGAATACAGACAATCTACAGACTGGTGCACTGAATCCCCTAGGTATCAGTCTCAGTGACCCCCCCCCCTTCTTTTTTTAACTTTTTAATGTTTATTTTTGAGAGAGAGAGAGAGCAGGGGAGGGACAGAGAGAGAGGGAGGGGGAGAAACCCAAGCAGGCTCCGTGTTGTCAGTGCAAAGCCCAACATGGGGCTCAAACCGTGAGATCACAACCTGAGCCAAAGCCAGATGTTCAACCAATTGAGCCACCCAGGGGCCAGTGACCCTCCCCCCTTTGGGACCATGTTGCACAAGGCCACTTTTCACTCTTCTCACCAGTACATGGCTGGGGTGCATGCCCACCCGGCCATCTTTCTGCTGCACCATTGTCCCAGTTGTCCTTCTTGACTGCGTCAGCTCCCACTCCTCCCTCACTTCCCATACCCTCTCCCTGTGCCCTTGGGAACTGACACCAAAGACGCTGAATAAAGTACCAAATGACAGAGTAGAAATTTGAGTCAAGCAATCTGATTCCGGAACCACTGGACACTAACCACACTTGCCGTGGCCTCCTTGTATAGCACATTCTCCAGCTCCCCAGCATCTTCCCAGATAAATTTCTCCACTTCTTTACTCTTTGCATTGTAACCTGGCTTATACTGAAGGTTGCACTTTTCTTGCTGGAGTTGCCCTTGTTTCTGCCACATTCCAGCTAAAGCAGTTCCCTTTTCTCCCCGCTGCCTTTCCAAACCATCAGGTCTACAGGCCTGCTGGGACATGAGGAGAAACAGAAAGATGGAAGCCAGATTTACTTGAATGGTGCTAAGGCACCAGTATAAAAGGCAGAGGAATCTGAGTTCTGGCCACACCAGTCGTCCTCTGATCAGGCTGTGCAGGCCGCCATGCTTCTATCATACCTCCGTGGGGAGTTAGGAAGGCATAAAGAATTTCCAGCCCCTTTGCCTGGGTGGTTTTGTCAGTTAAGCAGCTGACTCTTGGTTTCAGCTCAGGTCATGGTCTCGTGGTTTCGTGGGTTCAAGCCTCTCATCGGGCTCTGTGCTGAGAGTGCAGAACCTGCTTGGGATTCTCTCTCTCTCCCTCTCTCTCTCTGACCCTCCCCCCCTTGTGCTGCCTCTGTCTTTCTCAAAATAAATAAATAAAATTAAAAAAAAATATTTCCAGCCCTTCATTTACACCCTCCATTTCATGTATATCCTTTGCCAATTCTGGAGAAACCAATGTAAGATAAACCTTAGTCAGATCCAAAGCATCCTTGTAGCCAACTTCAAACTCACATCATCCACTGTGGTCTAGTCTCACTAGGCTACTGTTTCAGGCTCACTCACCACAGGAGTCCAGACATGATCCCAGATGACTTTTCTAACCATATAGATGACATATCTCCCGAATGTCTCAACTTCTTGACCTCATTGCCAATGATTACCTCCTCCATCACCCCTATCTCGATTTTCTGCACACCATTACCATAACAGTTGAAGATGCCAGAACAACACAAGCACCACAGTAGAGCGCTTTCAGGCTTCTAGGGTAAAATAATTAAACGCTATCAGGACAGTCACACAGAGGTAAGTATGCAGCGTACTCTCTGTGTGTGATGAGCCTGTATCTCTCAAACACTGTAGCACTTTTAGTACTGCACAGATTGGTCTAATGAAGGAAAACTTCCTGGAAGATGAAAACTAAGAGGTACTTCTTTTTCTGCCAGTATGTAGCTGTGTAGCTTTTAACATGCTATTTCATGCATCTGATTCTTGAGTCTCATCTCTGCAAAAGAAGAGGTGACCTAAAATGGTGTTCCTGTCCTCTTCCATATTCAGGATCCAACATCCCCCGCCATCATTGACAACTAAGCTGTATGAGCAGAACAATAAAGGAGAGACCACTGTGTCCTGAGACGAGGTGGCTTTGAGCTGAACCGTGAAGGAAAGAATCAGACAAGCTAAGGGCAGAAAAGAGCTTTCTAAAAGAAGCACGGGGTTGAGAACACACGTGGCATTGGCTGATAGTAACACACCAAGCCTGATAAAGAAGCTCTCTTCTCCACCCCACCATGCCCTGCCTCGTTTTGCAGAAGGTGTTCTGTGGCTGCTGTGAAACCCAGAATCCAGTCAGTCCCTGGAGCTGGAAGCTGTGCCTAGCGACTCCCTCCTGTGGGCCGTGGACGTCCCGCCTGCAGCCCTGTTGTCTCCATCTGCCCACTGTCGACCTCTGGAATTATGGGAAGGCCTGGGCTGTACATGAATCACATACGTGTCAATAATGCTGACACCATGGGCATGCAGGGCAAGCGCGCAAACAGACAGCCTTGCCACCTGGGTCTCCAGGGTCCTGTGAAAAATGCCAGGGATTTTATTTTCATCCTCCAACAGGAAAATCAGCCTGCACCTGGAGGCTCCACAGAGGCTGTTTAATAAGACATTTGTTTACTTCCTTCCCCTACCTCTGACAATATAATCCTTCCTGATTCTTCCCATGATTTGACTCTAAATGAAAAAGTATGATCTCGCACTTGGGGGGCGACAAGCCTGCAACACACTGGTAATCTGCCAGCACTTCAGCATTTGATCTGCAGAGACGGAAGGAATAAAGATAAAAATATGTTCCTGGTAAAAATAACCCACCATTCGTCCTGTCCAGGAGAGACCACAGTCTTCTGGAGATAGTCCAGGAAGAGATGGGGAGAGGAGGGAGAGCAAGGAGTCTTCTTGTTCGTTTTTCCTAAAACAAAACAAAAATTAAAAAAAAAAAAAAAAAAAAACCTAAATGCCTACTCTAATAAATTACAGCCTTCTTTGGGCTTAAGATAATTTTAAAGTATCTTTTAAAAAAAAAAAAATTCTTCACAATTAACTGATGACACTACATCACACCAAACTCTTTCAACATCACACTATACTCTTTCAAAATTAAGTATAATTATGAAATTAGAGGGCAAGTACAAGGTCGACAGTGGGCAAGCAAACCATATAGGAAGTCAGGGGATTGAACAGTAAAAGGAGCAAGAAGAAATATGGTTTTCTAACTTACAAGGTTGCTCTTTCTGTCCCCACATATCTGACTTCCTCATCATCCCTCACAGAGCTGGAAAATAAAGGAATTTTGCGGCGTGGGCACTCACACAACCCGTCCCCACCCTTCACTCTTTGGAATTTTGCAAGTGCATGACTGCATTCCACTTACTTTGTTTCAACTCCCAGCCACCACACCCCAGCCCCGAGTGTTTTGAAGAGCTGGAGGGAGCCAAGTGAGGAGGCCAGAAGCCCACCTATATGTTTTATGTGGTTTCACTATTCTGATTATGGGCGATACAGCAACCAACAAAGATCTCTGCCCACAAGGACCCTCAATTCTAGGAAAGAGACGGTATGCAATCAACTATAGATAGACACTAAGTGAAAACAAGTAAACTATATGGTCCATTAGAAGGTGTTAAGGGCTGTGGATAGGGTTACCAGATAATGTATCCTCCAAGCTGGGATGCTAGAAAGCGATAGGAAGCACTATTAATAATAATACCGGAATAACAGTGACAAATAGGAACTCTCTTGGGCAAATGGGGATGCACGGTCACACCAGCTGCGGGTAAAGGAGAAGTAGCCCAGGATGAGGAAAGTCCAGAGGGTGGGTGGGAAGGGACACCTGCAGGTAGTTTCAATAGAATGGCCAGAGTAGACCTCAGGGAGGAGGGGTTGCCTCACCTTCCTGAGCCCCCGTTTCCCCATCTTGGAAAAGAAACAGCTTGGCCAAAATTAATCGCTAAAGTTGCACACAGATCCAACATGGCGCCATCGGTGGTCCGGAGCAGATGGGCTCCTCTTCTCTAGTCTGCTGTAAGAACAGGAAGAGGAGGATGCTTGGGACTACTGATGGTCCCGATCAGACAGGCCCATAATTATGGCTGCAGATTACACACGCCAGTCCTCTGATCTGATTCAACCAGTGAATGTGCATTCTCAAAGTTGCACCTGCAAAACTGTTCTCTGGTGTAGGCAGCCTGTGTCCTGTCTCACAAACTCATGTGGTGGCCACCATCCCTGAGGGGGCAGAGTTCTGCCTTTCATCCCCATGGTGATGGCTGTTTTTCATATTGACCCGTTTGCCCTTGTCCTGATGGTATGTGAAGGCACGTTGTTGGTAACATAGCAGAAAGGTTGACAAAAATAACTTAGAGGCAGTTCTGAGAAGAGAGTGTTTGGTTTTGAACAAATAAGCAAGAAATGACAGAAAGCCATCCTCGTGAAAACATCCCGTGACAGTTGATATGAGGGTGCTCTGAGGATTGAAGAAAAAGTCAATTCAGCCCAAGGATTAAGAGCACAGGCTTCAAAGGCAGGCAAAACAGAATTCTGATAAGCCATAGTCATTTGACTCCTGGGAGCCTCAGTTTGCCTTCTTGTTAATGATGGTGATAACAACAATCCCACAGGGATTTTATTAAGTGGGTATGAAGTGCTCATCTTAGTATCCAGCATACACTAGAGCACAGTACGTAAGGGCCATGGCAGTTGCTGTGGTCACAGTTTATGGAGCTATTCATTTGGAAGTGGTAGTTGAAAACGTAAGTGTGAAGAGATTGGAGGATGAGGAATGATGGAGACTGCCTTAGGGGGAAGGCATAAGGGAGAGCAGAGGTTTTGAACAACCTTGGGAAACGATTGCATTTAGTAAGAGAAGAAAGAAACAGCGCAAAAGACACAGACAAGCACAGGACAAGGGACTACAGTTGGCAGCAATGTAGAAAGACGGTTTGGAATGGAGCTGCTTCAGAAAAGGTGGCTGGCATCCTCAAATGCAACAGCGAGAGGGAACACCATCAACACTGGAAATACACAGGTAATGGAAAAGCTCAGTGGTTGATGTTGGACCAAAGGGAACTAAGGAAAGATACTTTGAAGAGTAAATTACACCAGTAGATGTATTTGTTCAAGAAGAATGTCAGTAAAAAAAATTTTTTTTAATTAAAGGTACTAGCTATGGTTATGATATCTGAGTTTAAGGGCAGTGGAGAAGGAGAGATCAAATGGGCCAGAGAAGGAAGAGTTAATTTTGAGAGCAAGAATCTGGAAGATATTGGAAGAGGCGCCGTTTAGGGACTAGTAGAGAAGTTACAATGGCCTTCAGACCTTTCCTTGCCTGCTCTGCTAAGTTTAGAAATAGAACAGTATCTTCCATGATTCCAGAGTAGGCCCTGGTAACCTTGTAATCCTAGGGAACGTCTGCTGAATGAATGGATAAATGAATGGATGAATGGAGCAGAATTCATGTTCCTTCTTCAGTAGACCTTGTCCTTTCCATCCCCTGTAGACCCAGCTCTAGATGTCCTTCTCTGGAACTCTCTCAGATAGTTTAATCCTCCAACCACCACCCCTCCCCCCCACTGCCCGGCCCCTCCCCAGATTTGGCCCCTTCACCCTGGCCAGGTTTGGTCTCTCAGACACCACTCTTGCCCACTCCATGCCCTTGCCCAGATCAGTTTCCTGATGGGGATGCCCTGATGATCCTGTGCCAAATAAAATCCTTCAGACTTAGCTCAAATCCCAACCAGTCTGGCAGGATTTCCCACATTCCAGTCTACAGCCATCTCACTTCCTCTGAATTTGCCCTTGGAATTCATTGCGTGGTGTCAATGGTGATATTTTCATGTGTGCAAGCCTAAAGCCACACACTCCTAGGATACACCCAGGAGTCACACAAAGGCAGCCATGTCTGAAGGCTCCTGAGAGGGTATCCAAAGCTGGGTGGTGTCCTTGGCCCATTTAAGACTTTGTTCCTGAGCTTGCATAAAAGGGATACCCAGGTAGATATTCAGAATCATAGACTCAGATTCTCAAATACATGCTTCACCAATTACTTCAGCAATTGCTATGGCTGTGTAATAAATTTAGTGGCTTAAACAATGACATTTATTTTGCTTAAAAATCTGCAAATAAGGCAGGAGTCAGCAGGGATAATTTATCCCATTCTCCTCTGTAACAAATGGGGCAGTTTCCAGGTGGGAACTAGAATCATCTTCTGAAAGCTCACTTACTCACATGCCTGGTGTTCAGACTAGGGACACTCAAATAGCTGGGGGATGAAACAGCTGAAGCTTTTCAAGAATTATCTCTCTCCATGAGGTCTCTCTGGCAAGGAAGCTTCAGGGTAGTCAGATTTCATACTTATTGTCTCATGGCTCCCGAGGTGCATGTTCCAAGAATGAATAAGCCAGGGTTCAAGGGGAGGGAAACAGACCCTATGTCTTGATGGTAAAGTTCGACAATACTTTGTGAGAAGAGAAAACGGGTTGGAATAGATAAAGTGTGGCCATCTCTCGAAATACAATCTGCCATGCCTACCTTTTTAATTTTGGTCAACATTCTGACTCCTCCTCTTCTGGTTCCACCTCCATCTATTCTGATGGCATTCTGGTTACTCCCAGATCTTGATCTTTGCCTCAGTTCCCCGCCAATGGCTTTAAGGTGTAAGAGCTTGAATTTGGAATCAAACTGAAGCAATACACTATCCCTTTCTGGCTACTTGTCTAATCTTAGGCAAATAATTCCACGTTTCTGATCTTTACCTCTCGCCTGAACAAAAATGAGGATGAAACTAACTCCTCATGGCATTGTTCTCAATAATTGATTCCGTCCTTCCAGTCCCTGTGGCTCCCGTGCCCGGCCCCCTGCAGACCTGAGACCTGCCTTGCATGTCTGTCCTTACAGACAGCTCCTTCTCCAGCCTCTCCAGGCCTTGAGAGAAGAAACAGAACAAGATCAGGCCTCAAATAAATACAAATAAGTGTGTTCACTCCACAAGCAGTGCCTTCCCATGATAAACTACTTAATCATGTGCTAATGATGAACAGTCGACTTTCCTCATGCCAGACACTGGAGGCTGAGGGTGCTCTCTGTGCCCCGGTGTTAATTACTTCCTTGACTAACTCCAAAAGACACTTCTTAAATTTTGACACTCTCTGCTCATAAAGGGCCCACACAAGTACAGCTAATGTCTCTTTCACTTTCTGAGTCGAGGAGCAAAAAATGCCAACCAGGGGCCACAGGGTCTTGCTGAGGTGGAGGAAAACAGATGGAATACATGAGATGAGGGTCCATTCCCCAGGGAGTAAAGGAAGCTATAGAACACAGAGGCACTGCCACATAGCACCAAGAGCCAACCAGACCTGAGTTCTAATAAATCCTCACTCTGGCACTTGGAGTCACTGTGGTCTTAGGCTGTTTACTCAGTTTTCCTTGAGCCCGTCTCATCTGTGAAATTGGATTGTGATATCTACCTTGTAGACTCACTGTCAACAAAAGCTATAGTCTTCCAATGTAGCGCCAGCTCCATAACGTTTGGGCAATAAATGGCAAATAAGATACCACCACGTTTACAACTGCTAGTAATATTACCATTACTTCCCACTAAAATGTCAGCCTGACTTGACAATACCCAAGATTCAGCAGTGAACCCATTATTATTTTGGACACAAGCCAGTCAACATCAGACCAAGGCAAGGGTGAATATAGTGGTAGCAGGGAGAGGTGACCCTCAAAACCTTGTTTGGGGATCCTCGGGGTGATGTCAAGGCTTCTGTGTCAACATCCTCTGCTCACTTAGATCTCCCTCCTGAACTCTGTCACCTGAAAAGTTCTCCAAATCAAGTCAAACCATAAATTAAACTTGAATCCCAGATCTGCCGCCTGCTATCTGTCCAACTTCAGACAAAAGAAAAACTGTTTCAACTTCTTGTTCTATAAGATGGAGATGATACTACCTACACCACAAGCTTGTTTGAGAAGCTAAATGCCATATGTCTAGAATGTCTGACTTGCAACACAGGCACCCCAAATATGGAAATACATCGTGTCTCTGAATTTAGAAAGTATGTAAGCCCCTTCCACACAGGGCAGAAACATGTCCTACAATAAACACAGTCCACACATAGCCTCTGCCCGCTCCCCCCACCCATACTCACATACATGCACATGCGTGCACTCTCACGTGCACATACACACATGAATACACACACTCACACACATGCATACACATGCACACTCACACATGTACACACATGAACATGCTCATACCCATATACACATTCACACACAGATACATACATGCGTGCGTGAACACACACACGCAAATACATGGGCCTCTCCTAGAATGGAAGTCCATTTTACCCCAGTATTCCTTAGTAAGCTCTCTAAATAATCTTGGAGGAAAAATCAATTTGCACCCAGTACAGAATGTAATTCAGAGAAGACTGTTCTCACTCTTTTTCTTTGGTCATAATGTATTTCACACCAGGTGATGCAAGTTAACTATTTTCTCAAACTGTTGAAGGATTAACAAATCCAGACTGGTCTCCACAATTTCCTGGGGACTTTCATAGGAACACATACTTGGGTTCTATGACAGATCAGAATACACAGAGCTAGAGTCCAGGGATCTATATACTTTTTTAAGGATCCCTATTTCATTCTAACGACCAATCAGATTCAAGGACCACTCATCTGATTCTTGCAATCGCTCTTCACGTTGGCTTCAGATGGAATCATTAATCCATTTTAGAGATGGGGAAAGTGAGGATAGGTGAAGTTTGACACAATGACAAACCAGGGAGTGGCAGAGATGGGTCCAGAATGGTTTTTTGACCCCTTGATTATCACCGCTGGTAACTTTCATTTCCCTGTGTATCAAACGGACAGAGATCCCCAGTCTCCTTACCCCTATGGAAGCCTGGCAAGAATCACATGAGCTGATGTGTGGGAAAGTAACTTGACACTTCACTTATAAATGGAAGATGTGGTCATGATTTAAAGGCAGGACCCAGAACTTCTCCAGAAGTTAGGAGAAGTCAAACAGTTTCCTGGTCAGAGCATTTCTATATATTTCTATCTAGTGGACCAAGAGTGGACACTTAATCCAGAGTCCCTTCCAGAGGAAACTGGATTGGGCATGAAGAGCAATTTACAGTTCCTTCAAGTGACGAGAATTTGTGATATGGTTACTAACATGGCTGCTGCCCTCCCGCCTTGCAGACTGGGGAGCTGACAAAGCCAGTCTGTTAGGAAAGAAGAAACCGCCATGCAGCCAGTGAAGCAACTGTTACAGGGGCCAAATAAAAGTACTCCTGGGGCACCTGGGTGGCTCAGTCGGTGAAGCGTCGGACTTTGGCTCAGGTCATGATCTCACGGTTTGTGAGTTTGAGGCCCGCATCCGGTTGGCTGCTGTCAACACAGATCCTGCTCCAGATCTTCCTGTCCCCCCCACTCACGCTTTTTCTCTCGCAAAATAGATAAACAATTTTTTAAATAAAAATAAAAATAAAAGTACTCCCAACAGCTCTCCATGTTCTGATTCCAGTCCATTCCTGGGCCTTTGCACATTCCTGGAAACACTCCATGACCCTTCTAATAAATTCCCATTTTGTGTTCCAGCTAGTTTAAATGACTTTCTGTCACTGTCATCCAAAAATAGCTCTTAAAAATACAGGTACCCAATCCCTTTAATAAGTGCTTTTGCTGACAACAGAGACAATATCCAAGACAGAGGCCACATCTCCTTGCTTAGCCACTCTGCCACAGCAGCCAGGTCCCTCTTCCTACACAGGGCCACTTCCCTCAAGATGTTTCCCAGACTCTCAGAGGGAGAGACGGCAGAATGTTCTGCTGTCTTTCTTCACAATAATGACCACAGTGATGAGGACCATCATGTTCTGGAATCGTCTTTCAAAGAGATTTAGAATGGCTTCTTGGCAACTTGAATTTGTTGGGCCAATCCAAAGGTGGGGAAAGGAGCTAGGAAATAACTTTGGGGTTTATATGGCTTCATGAAAGGCAAATCTATCCTGACTTCTATTTGCGGCTTAAAAGCCATTATTTCCCAAATCCCTGATAAGAAAGCTAAGAGCTAAATTTTTGGTCGCTCTGTAGTGAGTATACTGTACTATGTGGCAGCTTTTCGAATTGGTCTCGCTTCTGGATCCATTTTATGTCCCTAACCTTGCTTCACCTTTTTTTTTCTTTCTTATTTCTAATATATGTTAGTTTGCTGCATTTTAGGCCTCCTTAAATCCTTTCTGGAACAAGAAGCAATATAACAAAGTAAAAACAGATTTCCCCTTTGTTACCAAAAGAATTCTTCCACTTTTATATTACACACAGGCACGTAAAATGATGGATAGTCAGAAATAAAATATTTAGGCTCAGTGTTCCATCAGTCACTGCAAGGCATTTATTGTGTACTTCTTATGTACAAGGAATTGGAGAGACTACAAATAAGTGTAACAAAGAGCCAAAAAAAAAAAAAAAAAAAAACCTTCCAGTATTGCTCAGACACAGAGGACCTTCTCACAGGAAGGAAAAATCGTCCAGGATGCAAGGCCACCAACGGAGGTGATCCTTTGATCTGGGAGCTGCGGTCAAGAGAACACTACTGAAAGGTGGAGGGATTTAAATTGGCCTTTGAGGAATAGAGAAAATTCTAATAGGTAGGGAAAGTTACAAGAGAACAGATAATAACTTAAAGCACAGGAAGGAGAGAATTACAATCTCAGGACAGTGGCGTGTACTTAGGATTCTCAAATTTGAGCATCAGAATCACCCGGGGGACTTGTTAAGGCTCAGACAGCTGAGCTCCACCCCCGGGTTCTGATTCAGCAGGTCTAGGATGGGACCGGAGAAGATGTATCCCTGACAAGTTCCAGCTGATTCCTTTGCTGCAGGTTAGGGACCCACACTCTGCGAAACACTGAACGAAACAAGAGAGCTCTCCACACAGCATTTTAGACAAGAATTGAGATGGAGATTCCTATTTCCAAGCAGTGGGAGTAAGACGGAGAGCCTGCCGGGGTCCACTTGGTCAGATGCCTCCCAATGTGTTGGGCACCTGTGTCCCTGTCACCTTCCTGCAGAATGCTCAGAGCCTCTTCTTCCCATGCCCCACCACTGTGCTTCATTCAAATGTTAACAGCTTGCAAGGGTATGAAAGAACCAAAGTATGTTGGCCTTTTCTTTCCTGGGCTTTGCCACTCAGGAGAAATGGCCCCCCAGCCCGAACCAGACTACATCCTCAGATGGTTTTCTTCAGTCCTGCACACCCGTTCTCCTCCTGCACACATCCGCCATTTTCATCAAAGGCCATACTCAGTTCCCACATGCTGGTGCACGTCCCTCTGACCACAACCACTGCTCTACCCCAGCCCTCACAGCACCTGGGCCCCGAGGACACAGTACCGTGGGTCCTGTGACAGTGGGCTACAGGGTAAGGTTGCCTGAGTCTTACAGGTGCCTTTTCTCCCAGTCAGATGGAGGGCCGTGCAACAGACTTAGGAGTCACACATATCCACCCATGCTCTCACCACTTACTACTTGGACGATTTTAGAAGACTACTTGGTATCCTAGCCTCAGTTTCCCCAACTTGAAAGAAGATAAAATGATACTATCCTCACTGTGAGAATTTGAGATAATGGGATCTGATCTAATATATGTCCAATAAATGGAAGCAAGTTCTGTGACAATTCCACTGTTCAAGGTCATATCTTCATTACCTAACAAGTATTTATTAATTGCCCTCTCTGTGCCCAGTGTTAAATATATATTCTAATTGGAAAGATAAGACATTAGTGCAAATGATTATGATATGAGACACCATGAAGGGAGCACCACAGGATGGTAGACTAATAGTTACAAAGTTCAGAGGATACTTAGATGGAGCTTCTCATGAAAAAGAGACAAGGTCAGTAGTGGGGATTCCCATCCGGGAATGGCACACTGGATCAGGAAGAGTGGTGGATCCCAGCCAATATGGGGGGAAGGGGAGGGACTGTAAGCAGCAAGTCCCTACCAGAGGAACAGGCTCAAAGCAAAAGGAAAAGAACACCTTAAATAACTTTTGCTCATAATGACAATTTTGTCAAGGATTGCTATTATAAATAATAATAATAATTAATAATAATAATAATAATAATAATATCTGTGATTGTTTGAATACCTGCCATATACCAGGTGTGTACTTTTCACCAATAAATTCCAAAGTTTATGACAGCTGGGCAAGGTCAGTATTATTATGTCCATTTTATAGAAGAGGAAACTGAGATTCAGAAGAAAGATTCCTGCCAAGGTCACAGACGGGTTCACAATTAGGTCTACCTGATTCCAAACCCATGCTGTTTCTGCCTCATTGCACCATGACTTTCCAGATCCAACTAACAAAAAAAATATGCCAGGGCCCACCAGGGGATGCAAAGGGAAGCTCAGCCCCCACCCTTAATTAAGCCAAGATGGTACTGATGGTCCTCTGAAAAAGAATCAATAAGATTTCACTGTGGGCTAGAAAGACAGGTTTGAAGCCACCACTTGGTTCTTTATGTCATAACCAGACCTTAGGAAGATTCTTCCTTTCGTGACCACTTTCCGTTAGTCCAAAAATGCAACACAGTACAGTAGTTAAAATAGTGGCTTCAGATCATAGTCAGATCACATGGATTCAAATCTCTATCCTAGAAGCTGTGTAATCTTGAGCTGTTACTTACCTCCCTATGCCTCAGTTTCTTCATCTGTAAAATGGAGAAAATAATAACTACCTTCATCAATTTGTTGTGAAAATTAATATATGTAAATGCTTAGAACATCCAGCCAATAGTAAGCACTAGGTAATTGTTAACTAGTATAACTATTATCCCTGAATCAGTGCTAATCTGAAAGGCTGCCTCTGAGTCTCCCTATATCCCCCTATTCACCCAATCCCAGAAATTACAATCCAAAAGGATACAACAAATGTATCATCCACATCATCCCCTAGCAGCAAAGTCTATTGAAGTCAGTTGCCATTATTCCTGTCATTCAATAATTATATCATTCACTCAGTCAGTTGAGATTTATTGAGCATCTCTTATATGCCAGGCAAAGTTCTAAGTACTGAAGATACAGGGATGAATAAAGGGAGACAAAGTTCCTGATGCCATGAAGCTTATATCTTACTGGGGGAGGCAATAAACAAATAAATATAGAATATGTGAGTGATTAGCATGGGAAGAAAACTAAAGCAGGGTAAATAGATAGAGAGTAGAGGTGGTATCACATAGAAGGACCACAGAAGGCCTTTCTGAGGAGGTGACATTAGAGCACAGACTTAAATGAAGTTAGAAAGTGAGCCACACACATGATATGGGAAGTGTGCTCTAAAGACAGCAAACATTCAGGGCAAAAATAAGAACAGTCAGCATAGTTTCTTGGCAGGTTTAAGGAGCATAGGAGATGAAATCAGGGATACAGCCAGAGGACAGATAATACAAAGCTATATAGAACATAGTAAGGCATAGGATTTCTTTCTAAGTGTGATAGGAAGTTACTAGAATGTTCTAGACAAAAGAGTGACATGATCAGATTTATCTTTGGAAAGATATCTCAGGCAGCCATGGGGAGAACAGACCACAGGAAGATGAAAAGTGGAAACAGGGAGGTCAGAAGGGAAGTTTTTGCGGCACTCCAGATGAGGGGTGAATGTGATGTGAGCCAGGTGGTCAAGGTAATGGGAATAAGAGGTCAGTTTGGAAACATATGTCAGAGTAGGAGTCACTGGGACTTGATGATGCATTCAGCTACGGGTGAATGAGAAAGGGATGGTCAGTCACGATCTCAATGTTTGGAGGAATCTTCTGTGTAGGTCTTCACTGCACGAACAGGGGGTGCTCATCTAGGGGAGGAAAAAGAGACAGAGAAGAAGGTAGTGGACTAAGCCCTGGGACTTTCTCACCTTTAAAGTTCATGAAGAAGAGTGGGGTCCATGACAGGGGAGGAAGGAGAGAACCATGAGGATAGGCAGGGACCTAGGGAAGGGTGAGACCTACAAGCCGTGAGAAAAAGATGGTTTAAGATAGAAGTTGTGAGGAACTATTTCACGACGCTGAGAAACTGGTTAAACGAGATGATGGAAGGAAAATCGAGCATTGGAATTGGGAAAGTTTGAGCACTGTGCTCCTTGACAAGAGCAAGATGAGTCCCCTGCTGCATCAGGGATGGAAGCTGGCTGTGAGGTATCTCACGAGAAAGGAGATGCTGAGGAAGTGTTAACCATACTTTGAGAAGCAGTGCTGTAAGGCAAAATGGAGTGAAAGCCTGAAGAGATGAGAGATATGGGAGCTGTTATTTAAGATGGGAGATAGGAAAGCAGGTTGTAGGCTCATAGGTATGATCCAGGAAAAGAAAAAAAAAAAAAAAAAAGAGTGTTAGAGAGAGGGGATTATCGCTGAAGCAATGCCCTTGGGTAGGGGACAATGGATCGGGGCTGGGGAACAAGGACAGAGGCCAGTTGCATCTGTACACAAGGCAGCAGAAGACCAGCACAATGGGCAGCAAACGTGGGTCAGAGGACTTTTCCAACAAGAATCTCTTCTGATAAGGAAACCAAAGCTCCCAGACATTAAGAGATATCCTAATGAAATCTCTAGTTAATGGCAGAGCTAGTTAATGGCAAAACCACTCCCAATACCCATGAAATTATACTCCTGAGCATCAACCCACTTGAATATATCTACTACTCTGTTTTGGGGGGTTTTGTTTTTGTTTTTGTTTTAGGGAGAGAGGGAGAGTGCAAGCAAATGAGAGGGGCAGAGGGAGAGAGAGAGAGAGAGAGAGAGAGAGAATTAAGCAGACTCCACGCTCAGCACAGAGCCCAACTCGGGGCTCAATGCCACAACCCTGGTATCATGATCTGAGCAGAAATCAAGAGTCCCACGCTCAACTGACTGAGCCACCCAGGTGCCCCAGATATTTACTATTCTTTTCGAATCCCACCAGATTCCCCCTTACAGATTCATGGCTGTTGTTGTTTGGGGTTTTGGGGTTTTTGTTTTTATTTTTTTCCTTTAGTTATCTGAACTTCTCTTGGAGTCTTTGATCATCTGCCAAGCACTAATGTAATGAGAAGTTTGGAACTATGCCCCGAATGTCCATTTACAGAGATTTTAAAACCCCCCATTGACCATGCAAAAGGAAGAAATATAATAATAATTAAAAATTAAAAAAAAATAGAATCCATTGGATCCACCTGACATCTCTTCACAACAGGGCCGCAGTGCCCAGCAGAGTGTCCTGCCCACAATGGATGTTTATTGAGATCGATTGACTACATCGGTAAGCCATTTATATTACAAATTGTTAGAACTTCTGAACCAGAGCCAAATCTTTCTTAAGACTGATTCTAGTGTTTCAACTGTGAAATCAACTTACCTAAGGGTTGGTTCTTTTCACATTTGTTTATGAACTGAAAATTGAACAATAGCGTGTGAATGCATGGACAGATCATTTCAAATTACTAACGCCTAATTATTGGTGCCGAGCCTTAGGAACAGGGGTTAACTGCTATTTTATCATCAGATAACAACCAGTTTAACCCCAGGATAATTAAACCAGAATATCATAAAGACCACGGTGCAGAGGTCTATGACATGTAAGCTCCACATGGCACCCACGGGACTTCTACTCATCACAGAAGAGACCAGCCAGATGGGGAAGTCACCTGGTCACCCTGCAATCTCTGTCCTGCTAACAAGTCCTGAGCCATTCTTAACCTCAGATGGCTACCCCCAATCTCTGCTACCGTTGTAATTGATTATCAAGCTATGAACTCTGTCAGCCTTCCCTGATGTAGGCAGACCTCCATGTCTAGGAGTTAGGGAGTATGTCACCTTGATCCCTTGCACACAGCATGGGGTGATGTCCAGTGCCAAGGAGAGGCTTTCATCTGCCTTTTTTCTTACTCCAGCTTTATTGAGCTATAATTGACAAACAACATCATGTAAATTTAAGATATAGAGTGCGATGATGTGATCGCAAAATGATTACCACATAAGGTTAATAAACATATCCATCATCTCATATAGTTACCATTTTTGTATATGTGGTGAGAACACTTAAGATCTACCCTCATAGCAACTTCTAAATATACAGCACAATATTGTTAGCTACAGTCACTACGCTGTGCATTACATCCTCAAAACTGATTCATCTTCTAACTAGAAATTTGTACTCTTGAAGCTTTGACCAGCTTCACCCAACCCTCCCCACCCACTCCTGGCCACCACCAACTAATTTACTATGAGTTTCTATGAGTTCTGTTTTTTTAGATTCCACATATCAGTAAAATCATACAGTATATGTCTTTCTCTGATTTGTTTCACTTAGCATAAGGCCCTCAAGGTCCATTAATGTTGCACATGGCAGAAATCCCTTCTTTTTTATGGCTAAATAATATTACCTCTTCGTTCATGTTGTTGCAAGTGGCAGAATTTCCTTCTTTTTAATAAACTTTTTTTCATGTTTTATTTTTGAGAGAGTCCAAGGGGGGGAGGGGCAGAGAGAGAGGGACAAAAGATCTGACGCAGGCTGTACTAACAACAGCCAGCCCGATGTGGGGCTTGACTTCATGAACCGCAAGATCATGACCTGAGCTGAAGATAGATGTTCAATCGACTGAGCCCCCAAGTGCACCGAATCCCCTTCTTTTTTATGACTGAATAGTATTTCATTACATACATCACATTCATCTGTAAACAGGTCCTTAGATTGTTTCCATGTCTTAGCTATTGAAAACAAAATGCTGCCACAAACATGGGTCAGATAGATCTCTTTGAGATAATGAATTTATCTCCTTTGGTTATACACCCAGAAGTGGGATTGCTGGGTCATATGGTAGTTCCATTTTTAGTTTTTTGAAAAACTTCCATAGTGTTTTCCATAGTGACTGAACCAATTTACAGTTACGCCAATCATGCACAACTGTTTCCTTTTCTCCACATCCTTGCCAACGTTTACTTCTTATCTTTTTGATGAATGCCATTCTAACAGGTGTGAGGTAATGTCTCATTGTGTATTTGATTTGCCTCTCCCTGATGCTTAGTGATGTTGAGCATCTTTTCATGTACCTATTGGCCATTTGTGTGTCTTCTTTAGGAAAGAAAAAAAAGTCTGTTCTCGTCCTTTGCCCATTTTTAATCTGATTATTTTTTTTTCCATTGAATTGCATGAGCCCCTTGCACATTTTGGATATTAACCTCTTCAAGATATGTGATTTACAATATTCTCTCCCTTGCCAGAGGTTGCCTTTTCATTGTGTTGTTCACTTCTTTTGCTTCATAGAATCCTTTTAGTTTGTTGTCGGTCCACTTGTTTATTTTTGCTTTTGTTCCTTGTGTTTTGGTATCAGATTCAAAACAATCATTGCCAAGACCCATGTCAAAGAGCTTTTCTTTATGTTTTCTCCTAGGAACTTTATGGTTTCAAGTCTAATGTTTACATCTTTAATCCATTTTGAGTTAATTTTTTTAACGTTTGTTTATTTTTGAGAGAGAGAGAGACAGAACAAGAGCAGGGGAGGCGCAGAAAGAGAAGGACACACGGAATCCAAAGCAAGCTCCAGGCTCTGAGCTGTAGCACAGAGCCTGACACGAGGCTCAATCCCACGAACCGTGAGATCATGACCTGACCTGAAGTCGGACGCTTAACCAACTGAGCCACCCAGGTGCCTCATTTGAGTTCATTTTTGTGAACGTTGTACGACAGTAATCCAGTTTTATTCTTTTGCATATGAGTATCCAGTTTTTTCAACACCAATTTTTGAAGACACTATGTTTCCTCCATTGAATATTCTTAGTCAAATATTAGTTGACAGCATATGCACTGGGTTTCTTGCTCTTGATTCTCTTCCATTGATCTATGTGTCTCTTTTTATGCAGCACCATATGTTTCAATCAATATATTTTGTAATATAGTGTGAAATCAAGGAGTGCGATGCCTCCACCTTTGTTCTTCGTTCTCAGGATTGCTTTGGCTATTAAGAGTCTTCTGTGGTTGGTTCCATATGAACTTCAGGATTTTTTTTCCTATTTCTTTCAAAAAAGGCCACGAAATTTTTATAGAGATTGCATTTTATCTATAGATGGCTTTGAGGACTATGAACATTTTTAACAATATTAATTCTTCAGATCCATGAACATGAGATATCTTTCTATTATTTATACCTTCTTCAATTTCTTTCATCCATGTCTTATAGCTTTTAGTGTACAGATATTTCACCTCCTTGGTTAAATTTATTCATAAGTATCTTATTGTTTTTAATGCTATTGTAAATGAGATTGTTCTCTTTCAGATAGTTCATTGTGGGTATAGAAATGCAACTGATAGGGGCGCCTGGGTGGCTCAGTCGGTTGAGCGTCCGACTTCAGCTCGGGTCATGTTCTCACAGTCCGTGAGTTTGAGCCCCACATCAGGCTGTATGCTGACAGCTCAGAGCCTGGAGCCTGCTTCGGATTCTGTGTCTCCCTCTCTCTCGGCCCCTCCCCTGCTCATACTCTGTCTCTGTCTCAAAAATAAATTAAAAAATAAAAATAAAAAATAAAGAAAAAAGAAAAAAGAAATGCAACTGATATTTATATATTGATTTTGTATCCTGCAACTTTATTGAATTGGCTTATTAGTTCCATTTGGTAGATTTTTTAGGATTTTCTATATATAAGATCATCATATCATCAGCAAACAGACACATTTTTACTTCTTTCTTTCCAATTTGGATGCCTTTTACTTTCTTATTCTTGACTAAATTCTCTAGCTAAGACCAGAGTGCTCTGGTTGTACTCTAATAGGAGGAATCAGAATGGGCATCCTTATCTTGATTCTGATTTTAGAGGAAAAGCTTTTAATCTTTCAACATTATGTATAATGTTAGCTGTGGGACTGTTATATATGGGATTTATTAGGTTTGGATACCTTCCTTCTATACCTAACTTTTTTGGTAGTTTTATCCAAAAAAAAAAAAAAAGAATGTTGAATTTTGTCAAATGTATTTTTTGCCTCTATTGGAATGATCATATGGCTTTATATTTCATTCTATAAATGATATGTATCACATTTATTGATTTGTGAATTTTCCAGCATTCCTCCTGTTATTGATTTCTAGTTTCATACCATTGTGATAAGTAAAGATAATTACTATAATTTCAATCTTCCTAAATTTTTTAAGACTCATTTTAAAAAGATTCACCCTGGAGAATGTTCCATGTGTACTAAAGAAAAACATGTATTCTGCTGCTGTTGGAAATTTCTACATATGTTTAATAGATCCATTTGATTCATTGTATTTTTCAAATTCCTTGTTTCCTTATTTTCTTTCTCTCAATGACCACCATTGAAAGTAGGGTATTAAAGTCCCCAACTATTTATGTATTGCTGTTTATTTCTCCTTTTAGTTCTTTTAGTATCTGCTTTAGATATTTAAGTTCTCTGATGTTGGGTGCATGAATATTTGCAATTGTTATGTCTTCTTGATTAATTAACCTCTTTATCATTATATAATGATAATGTCTCTTTGAGCCTTATTAGGCTAAAACTTATTTCAATCTGATAAAAGGGTAGAAATTTCTGCTTTTTTTTTCTGAAAATACATTTGTCCATCTCTTCACTCTCAGATTATATGTGTCCTTAAAGCTAACGTGAGTCTCTTATAGACAGCATATTGTTAGATCTTATTTTTTTTAACCCATTCAGCCATTCTATGTCTTTTGATTACAGGCTTTCATTCACTTATGTTTAAAGTAATTACTGATAGGTGAGGACTTACTGTTGCCATTTTGTTAACCATTTTCTGGCTGTTTTGTAGATCCCTTGTTCCTTGCTTCTTCTTGCTGTCTTCCTTTGTCATTCAATGCCTATTTGGTGGTGCTTCGCTTTGACTCCTTTATCACGTTTTATGTAATATCCAAACATTTTTTCCTTTGTGGTTACCAGGAGGTTTACATAAAATATCTCATAGTTAAAACATTTGATTTTAAACTGATAAAAACTTAATTTGATATCATACGAAAACTTTATACTTTCACTCCCCTGCCAACACGCTTCACTCTTTGGGTTATTAATGTTACATTTACATCCTTTTTATATTGTGCATCCCATAACAAATTACAAGTTAGAGTAATTTTAATGTCAGTTTTAAACTTTTAAATGAGAGTTGTCAGTGCTTTGTGCACTATTATTACAATAATAAAGAATCTGATTTTACTATATATTTACCTATACCAGTGAGTTTTAAACATTCATATGTTTTTGTGATGCTAATTAGCATCCTTTTACATCAGCTTGAAGAATGCCCATTAGCATTTCTTGTAAGATTGGTCTAATGGTGATGAACTCCCTTAGTTTTGTTTTATTGATACCTTTCTTTCAATTCTGAAAAACAGCTTTGCTGGGTATAGTGTTCTTGACTTACAGGATTTTTTTCTCTCTCTCTTTCAGTATTTGGATCATCCTGCTCTCTCCCAGCCTGCAAATTTTCTCCTAGAAATTCACTTATAGTCAATGGGGACTCCCTTGCATGTGACAAATGGCCTTTTCCTTGATTCTTTCAAAATTCTCTCTTTGTCTTTTAACAATTTAACTATAATGTTTCTCAGTTCAACCCATTTGGGGTCCTTTGGCCTCATGAATCTGGATGGCCATTTCTCTCCTGTATTTTTCAGCCAGTATTATTTTAAATAGACTTTCTATCCCTTTCTCTTTCTCTTCTACTTCTGCAGTTCCCATAATGCCTATATTGTTTCTTCTGATTCTATCCCATAAGTCCTATAGGCTTTCTTGCCTCTCTTTCATTCTTTTTCCTTTTGTTCCTTTGACTGGATAATTTCAAATGACTTCTCATTGAGTTCACTGATTATTTCTTCTGGCTGGTTGAGTTTGCTGTTGAACTCTCTATTGAATTATATTCTTTAGCCTCTAGATTTTTTTGGTTGGTTGGTTGGCTTTTTTGATGGTTTCTATTTCTTTATTGAAATAAACTTCCCATTTTGTTCATGATTTTTTTTCCTAATTTCATTTAGTTATCTCCGTGTTCTTTAGTTCACTGAAATTCTTTATTTTATTTATTTATTTTGAGAGAGAGAGAGACAGAGAGAGAGACAGAGAGAGGCAGAAAGAACGAGTGGGAGAGGGCAGAGACAGAGGAAGAGAGAGAATCCCAAGCAGGCTCCACACTCAGCATGGATCCTGATGCATGGCCTGACCTCATGACGATGAGATCATGACCTGAGCTGAAATCAAGTAGGCCCTTGGTTGTACTCACTGTTGAGAAAGGTCATGCCCAGGCTCTCTGGTTGGGCAGGACCTCCAGCTGTCTCCTAAAGTTGGCAATTGTGTGGGTCTGAAGACTATGCTCTGTGGTTAGGCAGGCCTACTCTCCAGGCTCCCTGCTCAGGTGGACCCGCAAGCTACACTCTGCAATTGGGTGAGCCCACTGGGTGGTATCACTGCCTGGTTGAGGTCACAGGCTATGTTCAGCAGTCAGGCAGGGCCATAGGCTGGGCTCCAGAGCTGCCCAAGGTCACTGCTCAGGCTCCCTGGTTCTGTAGGACCATAGGCTTTGCTCAACAGTTGGGCAGGGATGCAGGTTTGACTCCCTGCCTGAATGGGTCTATCGGTTGGGCTCCATGTCTATCCCGGTTCTCTGGCCAGGCTTCCTGGTCAATTAGTACTGGTGGCTATGCTCTGCTGTTATGCAAAGATGTGAATTTGCTTCATTTTCCTGTAGAACAGGCTCTATAGCCAGTACAGCCCATTGGCTAGGGACTCAAATCAGACAGAACTGCTGACCAAACTCCCTGGATAGATGGAGCCACCGGCTTGGCAGAACGGCCAGCAAGGATCCCTCCTCAGATGCCACCACAAGCAAGAACACAGTCTGCCTAGATTTGAGCACTGGTTGCTATAATCTCTGCCTACCTTTTCTGTCTCCATCTGATCCCCAGTGCCTAGTGGTCAAGCCCTATAAATTCCACCCCTCAAAGATCCCCAAGAGGCAAGACCCAGGGGGGCTTTCTGGGGAGTGCCTCACAGCATGAGGGGACCTGTATTCCACCTTGGGCTCTCTTTTCCCACTGGAGAAACCAGAGGCCCATGGGGGCCCTCTCGGTGCAGCACTATGATGGCCTGGAGAAGGGACAATGCAGTCAAAGTGAAATTGTTCCTCTTGCCCTTCTAATGCAGTCCTTCTTGGTCTCTGTGATCCAGGTGGGGGTCACAGCTTCAGCCCAGGTTCTGGAGTTTTCACACTGGTGTCTTATCTCTGTCTGGTTGCTAGCCGGTCTTCTTGTGAGGGGGACTGGAGTTGGGAATAACTTGTGTTGCCAGTTTCTCCCCTGATCTTGGAAAAGGATAGAATACAGGATCAAATCACATTGGATTTAAGTGAGAGTCTCAATAATAATACTGACTTTGGCAAGTGCAACATTAAGAGGAGAAAGCTGGACAAGTAATCTTGATGACCTGTCTCGAAAATAGAAGTTAGTATAACAGGGCAAGTAATGGGAGTAACCACTGATGTGGCGAGAGGAGTACAATATTTGACTCTGAATGGCATGCATTGTCCACCTTAGACAGCTCACACAGCTTTGGAGCCCCAAATTTCTAGTCTCAGCCCCACCTCTCCTAGCTGTGTGGCCTTGAACCTGTCACGTAATCTCTCTGAGCCTCAGATTTCTTGACCATAAAATAGTGCTTGTCCTCACTATCAGCTGAGAAGATTAAATGACATAAAACGTGCAGAGGGATGAGCCTGGGTCTTGTCCATCTTCTGGGCGTTCACCAATCTTAAGCTCCTTCCCCCACACGGAAACATCTGCCTATCTGTAACAGGCTCTCAGAAAACTGCCAGAAGCATTTAAATCACCTCCTGCGCTCATACATGTGGCCAGCACTGCAAGTGGGGAATTTGTTGGTGAATGGATCTTCCTACCACTTTTTTTCTCATCCCTTCACTTCCTGATTTGACATTTCAGCTTTAACAGGGAAAGCTAATGGAAAAGCTGATGGCCACATACGTAGAAGTTGGTGAATATCATTTCTGAGATATAGAGAAATGTACTGCTGAAGAGAAAAAAAAAGAATATTTTAGGCACATTCCACTTTTTCCTGACTAAAACATGGAGCAAAATCAGTGTGGCTGATACTGAAGTGTGGATTGCCCTGGGAATATGTGCTAAATTAAAATGGAGGGAAGCAGAGAAGGGCAGGTGATGTGCAACATTCAAACATGTGGATCTGGTACAATATTTCAAACCTGACTGAATTGTAAACGCTTAGGGCAGGAATGATGTCTTTTTTGAATCTGTACGGCCCCAAGGATCCCATTCTCATTCTATAAACATGAAATAAATTGTAATATTCACAGTTTGCCAAAACTCTTGAGTTGGGTACATCCAGTTGAGACTCCTCCTAGAAGCTACTTAGAAAATAATTTCTGAGAAGATTACAGAAAGTTTTGTCCAGAGCTTATTGTTTCTCTTTTTTTTAAGTGTATTTATTTATTTTGAAAGAGAGAGAGTGAGCACAGCGGGGGAGGGGCAGAAAGAAAGACAGGGAGAGAGAGAGAACCCCAAGAAGTCTCTGTGCTGCGTGCTCCATGCTAAGCCCCGCGCGGGGCTCACATCCCCACGACTCTGAGATCACGACTTGAGCTAAAATCAAGAATCAGATGCTTAATTAACCAACCGAGCTACCCAGGCGCCCCTCCAAAGCTTGTTGCTTCTTTACCCAAAAATAAAGAAATCACTCATTCAGGGAGACTTCCTAAACTGATCAGAGGATCTATTAGTTTCCCCACTCCCCACTTTCTCTGGCCTTGAATCTCTCTCAGCTGCTTTCCCAGAACCCCATCCAAATTAAAAGTTTATACTTGTCCCTAATCCCCATAAGCTAAAAGTTACTGAAAGTAACTATCTTTTTACGTAGTACAATTAAGCTAATATGCAATATCCAGTTGCTAGACAATGTGTAACCTTAACCAAACTACTCAAGTTCAAATCCCAGCTCTTTCACTTGTTACTTGTGTGATTTTGGGCAAATCTGCCAATCCTCTGTGCCTCATTTCTGTATGTATAAAATCGGGATGATTTTATACTCTTCAGGGTGGTTAGTTAATATATGTAAAGTATCTAAAATAGTGTCAGGCACATAGTAAGAACTACATAAGTACTAGGCAGTTTTGTATAAGCTACAAAAGGCTGGCTAATGTTCAGTGCAAAGCAAAACACCTCATACCCATTTTTAACAGAAATCATTTAATTAACCACATCAGTCACAAAACATCCAGCAATGCGGTCCTTGCAATTGACCTCCTCATCTGCCAAGACCAGTAAGTAGTCAAAACACTGACTATCTAAAAAAGAAAAAAAAACAAATGACAAGTGTCAACTCTGATACAGAAACTGTTCATTCAGAAACCTGCCTTCTTCTGTTTGTAGGAGTTGACTGTGAGCAGCTAAGTTTGTTGGGAGAAAAATAAAGTAAACAGAATATCTGTGGTCTAACCTCTGAGGTCAGTTCTTTTGCTGAAACACAGAGCATCCCATAGAAGGGGCACCATGGAAACACTACCTTCCCCACCTCACTATCATCCTTGGACTTCAGCCCCACCTAACTACCCACTGTCCCCAGTACACCCGGTGCTTTGTGTCTGTGGCCCTTGTAAGTAATGTTCCATCCACCTCAAATGGTCCTATCTCCCCCCACCACCCTATCCCCACAGTAAACTCTATTCAGCTGGACTCAACAAAATTATCTTTGAAACATTTCTAGACTCCCAAGCCAATGTGGCAGTTCTCCTCTTTAGATTCCACATGAACTAATCCCTTAGCTTTCTTACTGTTTTACTCAACTTGTCTCTCTTTGCTATTGAACACTAAGATTCTTAAAGGTAAGAATTATTCCCAGTGTTCCTTTGTATCACTAACCTCTGGGGAAAAAATGAAATGTACACAATAGAAGAGCAATAACTACTTAATAGTTTAATTAATTCCAATATGGGTTGGGAGGGGAAGCTTGAGAAACAGAGAACTTAGAAGCACACCTATATGAACAAATGATAGATCACCCCTTAACAATTTCCTGAGGTTTAGTCTTGCTAAGGGATGTCCCAAAATTCTCAAATTCCTACATGAATAAAAACAGTAAGAGGGGAATTCTTATAAAGTCCCAAGAGGTTGACATTTATCCCAGTTCTAACTTAGGAACTCCCTTCAGGAAACCAGGAATATCGGTTAAACACTGTTTTTATTCCTAATGAAGAAAACATACCATCTGGAAGTGAACCCCTGCATGCAGAAGGTCTGGCCACAGGTTCTGGTCAGTGCATGTTGAGCATGGGAAGAAGAATAAAACATTAATTTTTACAAACTACTAAGCTAGGAATAGTGAGGCAAAATTTAATGAATAATTTCTATACTTCATTCCACTCTACCTATATGTCCTTGTCCAAAGTGATTTCTTTGCTCCAAAAGAACAGAACATTCAATTTGTTCAATTAGTTGTTTTAATTGTGCCAGGAAATCAGACTCAGACTCAAGTACTATGCTTGTATCAGAAAAAAAAATACACACACACACACACACACACACACACACATATATATATATATATATATATGTATAGTACAAGAGTTAGTCAAAAGCACTATATAAAATGCATCCCGGAAGCCCTTTCTCAGATTCAAAACTGCACAAAGCTAACTTCAGTAATGTATCTCAACAGCGACACCTATAGACCCATTCAGAAACGCGTGTCATCTCACTGGTAGAGAACCCAACTAAGCCATTTTTCAATTCCAAAGAAAATATTCCTATTGTACTTTGTTTAAGTCATGCATTTATTATTAATTTGCCCTTATTTAATCTGGCTGAGGTTTTTTTTTTCTGAAGCCGAAGTTGAAAATATTCCAGAAAGTCAAAGGCACATAATGCATTTACATTTGGGTCAAACTCATTTTCATAAATAAAACAAATAGCAGGAAATGAATCACTGTTTGTCCATTTCAACATAGGAAGGATAGAATATCTGACCAAAGTTAATCCATCTGAAGATAAACACAGTAAAGAAAATTGAGGATGAATACAATTCATCAATCTCATGACAACTGCAAGGTGCTGGTGAAAATAGATGCCTGACGTGCATCCTCTCCCAAGTCAGAATTTTTAACAAGGATGAACAAGGTGAACATTGCAATCTCAACTGCTTATACTTAGTCACTCAAGTCATAAGGACCTATTTGAATTACAACATAGAAACTGGATTAATTTTGTATTAGCCCTCTTCACAATTGGTCCAAAAACAAAATCTGGGAATCTTCAGTTCTCTGAATAAATTTGATGACACTTATCCTTTCTGTTCAGACCTCTTTTGCGACTTAGAGTAAATGGCCTTCACTTCCAACATCACACAAATGACACACCCAGCTCCACAGTACAAACAGGACAACAGTTAATGCCCATAAATAGCATCTACACAATTGTACACTTAGTTGCATATAAAAGTTCAATCAGCAGTTTCTACTGAATTGAATTTCCCATCTTAGTGACAACCTCAAAGAAAGCTACATGGTATTAACAAAGAAGTGTGCTGAGCAGCGAAATGTATGTCCTAATAAGGTCTATTTTTAAAAATAAACACAAATGCCCAGTCTATATTGAAAGTGATCCAAATCAAAGCTAAAAAAAGAAAACTGCTGTTACCAGGTGCTACCTCCAGGTGAAAAAAAAAAAAAGAAAAAGAAAAAGAAAGAAAGGAATTCATTTTCCAGGATTAACCACCTAAGTTCATGCATGAGCATGCAAAAACATTAAAGTCTAAAAAGGCTGGAACGAACACACTGAAAACCAATCAATGTAGTTCCTGGCAGGCAAAGAAACATTAACAATAATATAACAATAATAGCATGGGGTAGTGGAGAGAGAAATTAACTAGAAATCTGAAGACTTGGGTTCTGGTTCATTTCCGTCTGTGGTGGATGACCTTGGAGAAATGAGCAGCTTTGAATAAAGCTCTAAAATTTTTATTTCCATACCTGTAAGGTAGAGTTCAGAGCTGACCCCATTTAACTCTGCAGGGATCCACAGCCTTTTGGTGCCATGAACATCATCGTCACCGTGCCCATCAAATGTGCTATCACTACCACTGTTAGAGAGTGTGTGGTGTCTGTTTCCACAATTCCAGTAACTGCTACTTAGTTGAACACAAATGTCAAAGATTGAAGGCTTAATTTCATATTTCAAAAGTAGCCTACGAAAAAATAAACAATGCCAAAATCTGGGGTGATTTGAGCTAGAATTCTTACAAGAGCAGACACATTGACTTGTCTGGTTGACCTCTGTACCAAATTTATATTAAGTAAGACATTTTTTTTTCTAGCTACCAAATTAGTAAGACATGTTTATATTTAGCAAATTTGGAAGCATTTAAAAAATATAAAGAAGAAAATTCATCCCCATTCCAAATGATACCACTGCCCTCCCCCACCAAAAAAAAAAAAAAAAGTGCTTTTAGCAAATTGGTGTTTTTACTCATAGGTTTGTGTGTGTGTATGTGTGTGTGTGTGTGTGTGTGTGTGTGTGTGAAGCTTGTTTTTTTTTTTCTGTAAGATTTATATATATATTTTTAAAGAGCTGATTTTCTTTAATGTTTATTTATATTTGAGAGAGAGAGAGAACATAAGTGAGGTAGGGACAGAGAGAGAGGGAGACGGAATCTGAAGCAGATTCCACACTGTCAGCACAAAGCCCGATGTGAGGCTCGAACCCACAAACCATGAGATCATGACCTGAGCCAAAGTGGAAGCTCAACCAACTGAGCCACCAAGGTG
Source organism: Leopardus geoffroyi (assembly GCF_018350155.1). Classification (NCBI taxonomy): domain Eukaryota; kingdom Metazoa; phylum Chordata; class Mammalia; order Carnivora; family Felidae; genus Leopardus; species Leopardus geoffroyi. The sequence goes on along the minus strand of NC_059328.1, from coordinate 120,718,900 downwards.
TCCCTAAAGAGCTAATTTTTTTTTATTAACCCATCACGTCTATTATTTTACGTTTCACTAAACTGTGTTCACGAGGCTATAAAAAAGAAGTGGCCCGAAGTGTTTCAATGAAACCTTTCACATGCAGGTTATACTCCTTTCAAAATAAAAAGAAATAAATAGGCAAAGGAATTCCAAATGACTGAATCCGATTCCATTTCCCACTTAGTAACGACAAAAGCTACATGGTATTAATAAGGACATACGCTGAAAAGTGAAATGTGTGCCCTAATAATGCCATTCTCATGAAGACCCTCAAAACAAAGGTCACAGGGGGCACTATATATTCAAGATTGCTCCTTATTACTTTTATTTTTTGATAAAAGTTGCCATCTCCCACCATTGGAGAAAATTGTAAAAAGTCCCAGCATCAGGCCCCACAGGATGGGGGAAGGAACCAGAAAGGGACCAGGTGCTTTTGCAGCCAATTAGAAACACCCTGGGGTGCCTGGGTGGCTCAGTCAGTTGTGTCTGACTTCGGCTCAGGTCACGATCTCACTGTCTGTGGGTTTGAGCCCCTCATCAGGCTCTGTGCTGACAGCTCAGAGCCTGGAGCCTGCTTTGGTTTCTGTGCCTCCCTCTCTCTCTGCCCCTCCCCTGCTTGCGCTCGGTGTCTGTCTCTCAATTTTAAGTAAACATTAAAAAAAATTTTTTTTTTAAATGAAGAAACACCCAAACCGAAGGTCTAGTAAAGCCTTAGGCAGATTGACTCCTCAGAGTTGTCATGACCCAGGACTCCTCTGTGAAGCTTTCTCTGCTTGTCCAGTGAACGTACCTCTTCCCATTATCCCCTCTGCCCCCTGTGCTGGCTTCCACTGAAACACCTACTGAACCAAATTGTGTGTATTTGTTTACACACCCCCAGAATGTAACTGTGAACCCCTTAAGCAGCAAGGTCGATGACCCGTCTTCTCTGTATCTCTAATAAATGCCTAGCACGGAAGGAAAGTTGGTAATTAAATTAGTGAACAAATGAAATGTGGTCATTTCATGGCTAGCTGGTGACCATTCAAAAAACATCAATTCCACACACACCCCCCAAAAAATAATCACTGGAAAGCACTGCATATCTTCAAAGAAGCCCCTTGAAGAGATGACAAGGGTAATTGTATTGCGGATATTGTTTACCTAACTCCTCAGAAGACCCAGCTATCACAATATCCTCCTTCAATTCCCCTTCCTTTCCTCTCCCAGGCTTCTCCTCTGCCCTTTCAAAACTCAGAACCACCGGCTGGCCCTGTCTGGGCATTGCAGAAATTGCCAGCATCCCTTCCTGATGAAAATCAACTTAACTTTTGCTCAGCACCAACCAAAGTTAACTGATACTTAGGTCAGCACCACCAAAATGCAGGCTGAGTGGCCTCCTGAGAGCAAAGGATCCCTCCCCCGTGGAAGCAGGCTGGAGGGAAGCCTATAAATACTTAAGCATTAATATTATTACCCTTGTCACAGAAAGAAAATGAATTAATGATTTCCTGGACCGTCTCTGGGGATGACCTCAATGCCTCTGTCCCCTGATCCTTTTATCTTATTACATTTCCTCCCTGAAGTCTTCCCTCCTTAGAGTCAGAACTGTCATCTGTAAGTAATGGGCCATGTACACAGACCATCTCCTTCGATGAACGCAGTTGGGGGACTGTTTCCGCCCCCTACTCCTATGTCTCCACAGGGTGCTCGATGTCTGTGTGTCATCCCTGGACAATTTTCGTCAACTTGCTCAGAACTTGCCTGAGGAGAAGGGGGTCTGGAGCGGAACCGTCTCTTTAATGGGATTTTAATGTGATCTTCAGCAAACTAATCTTATTTAGATATCATAGGAAGCCATGTAATCTCATCTGGGCACTCTTATTTCCTCCAGAAAAAGGAAAGCTCTGTAATTCATTTTCAGCAACAGGAACACTTTAATAAAATCTGCTTCCGAAGGTTAAATGATCAGACAAACAGCTGCAGCCCCAACACCCTGTATCCATCTCACTGGTCGGGGCAACTGTGACAACAAAATGGCCACTACAAAGATGGTTTAAATAAAACTGATGCTGAAAGCTCACGCTGCTGTTATATGCCTCATTTTTTTTTTTTTTGTTTTGTTTTTTGTTTTCTGGTTTTTGTTTTGCCAGTGTTTTAGAGTCATGTGCTTAACTGTTGAGGGAGGGCCTGAGGAATAAGCCGGGGTCTGAGAGGACCAAGTCCCTGGCATGGTTCTGCCACCTACAAACCAGCTGTAACCTTGACTCTAAACCTTGCTTTCTTTACTCAAAATGATGATGCAATGGCCCGGATTGAGGCATGTAGACACCCACGGTAGGCTTATAAAGTTGCTCCTTCAAAATAATATTTTCAAAATGTTCCTCTGAGGCCACGTTGGGGGAGGGACTACAGACGACCACAAAGCAGGCACACAGAGGAGGACAAGAGCAGTAATGCTCACTGTCACCACAATGGACCCCAGCAATTCCACTCCGGTCCCAAGCATGTGTAATTCACCGGTCCCTAGAGGAGGTCCAAGAAGTACAATCTTCTCTATCATACCCAGGGATGTTTCGATACCTCACAGATTGGCTCCCTGGAAACCCACCTAAGTACCACATCCTTACTCCATCCCTGCTTCCTTCAAAAATACCACTGGAAAATCTATAGCACTACCATCCGTCAGGCTGAACAAATTGCTATCGACTGAATGTTTGGGTCCCCCCAAAATTCACTTGTTGAAACTTACCCCACAATGTGATGGTATTCGGAGGTGAAGCCTTTGGGAGGTGATTAGTCACGAGCGTGGAGTCCTCATGAACGGGATTAATATATTTATAAAAAAGACCCCAGAGAGCTCCCTTTTCTCTCACACGTGATGGCATGGTGAGAAGACAGTTGTCTGTGAACAGGAAGCAGACTCTCCCCAGACACCAAATCTGCCACCATCTTGCTCTTGGACTTCCCAGCCTCCAGAACTGTAAGAAAGAAATTTCTGTTGTTTGTAAGCTACCCGGTCTGTGGTACTCTGTTATAGCATCCCAAATGAACTAAGACAATTTTTAATATAGCTCCTTCTTCTTTATATGTATGTCTCTTACCCTGAAGTATCAGCTCCTTCAAAATAGGAACTGTACTTGCCCATATGTTTCCCCTAAGCACCTGACACAGGACCTAGCACATAACAAATACTTGTTGCTTAATGAAGATCCATGCTGAATGTTGAACAAACATGAGTCTTTGGATCATGTTTAAAGGCCACAGACCTGGGGCGCCTGGGTGGCTCAGTCGGTTGAGCGTCCAACTTCAACTCAGGTGACGATCTTACAGTTCATGGGTTCCAGCCCCACGTCAGGCTCTGTGCTAAAAGGCTCAGAGCCTGGAGCCTGCTTTGGATTCTGTGTCTCTCTGCCTCTCCCCCACTCATGCTCTGTCTCTCTCTCTCTCTCTCTGTCTCTCTCTCTCTCTGTCTCTCTATTATTAAAATAAATAATCATTAAAAAAATTCTTTTAAATATAAAGGCCACAGACCTAAGGACTCTATAGACATTGTCTTCTTTAATTCTTATACACACACACACACACACACACACACACACACACACACAAGTAAGTGTTATTTTATTTTTAGAGATTAACAAAGCCAAAGCTCAGAAAATGTCATTTGTAGAACACACATCTTGTAAATGGCCTGTTGGACTTTAAATCCTGACTTCTCTAATTCCAAAGTCAAGTTTTCATTTTACCATGGTTTTTCACCAGTTTTTATATAATCTATGAATTAGAATTAATATTAATTAGACTCAAACCATAAGCCGTTGGTTTTTGTTAAAATAAACATTAATTCTTAGAGCCTCTCAACTTTATTAGACACCACAAAGTAAATATACTAATCGTCAAGACTGTGCCCATTTGCTGAGGAATTAAATCAGTCATATCTACTGAGGTATCTACTCTTCCAGAACTTCATTTTTATTCTAAGGAAAACATTTCATTAAAGGGAAGGCCAGTCCTGTGTGAGGCAAAAAAGAGCCACCATCCACATACATGATAAGGTTTAAAGGAAACTCCTACTTGTCTCAGAATGTCCTTACTGCTCTGTCTTAGCTCAGGTTCCTAGAAACAGGTTTTGAGTTGACGGTTTATACATAGGATGTTGGGGAGGGGGAATATGTTTGGGAACAGCACCTGTAAGGGAATGAGGGATGGGTTAAGCAGAGGGAGGAGCTGAACCACCATGCAGGTTCAAGAGAAGTCCCAGAAGATTCTACAGGGAGATCTAAAGCTCTATAGCCCTTCAAAGTTGTCCCCAGTTAAGGTAAGGAGGCTAAACATTTGTACCCCAGTTTCAACCAATATTAAATGCAGGCAGCCCCTGTAAGGGGCGTGAACTTGGGTTACGGTAACTCTAAAAGGGGAAAGACAATGCCAGAAAGATACAGCCTTCAACAGCTGACATTCTCAGCAGCTGAGGAGTGAATGTGTCTATTATAGGAGTTGGCGGGTGAGAGGGGACTGGAAAGTGTGGTTTCCATTACATCACTATGTTTAGATATACTTGCTACTTCTTATATTCACCCCACTTGGGAATAGTTCCTGCAGGATTCAGGGCTGATTCTATTTCCTAGGGAAACTTTGGGAGGAAGGCTTGTGGGATGAACCATATCTCCTGCTGCTACACCTGCTCTCAAGCCCACAAGTGAAAGTCATTGTCTCTGTGTTCTACTACTCATCCTAGATTTCTGCCTCTGTTGGTTAGCACTTCGCTGTTCTGGGTGGCTTACATAGTGGACTGACTGAGACCCTCATCCCTGAGACTTCTGAGCCCCTAGTCATTAGGCCCTTCTCAAGCTCCACATGCATTCATTTATGTCAAGTTGGGCAAAAGATTACCAAGAGATGCCCCAATGGATCACCTGTGTGACTCACTATGGAATAGCAGCCCTGCCTCCTCCTGACCATCAGGGTCAATGATCCCTGCCAGGTAATGATTCTTTTACTTGCCTGCTGGCCTCTTGACATGGAGAGTCCAAAGAAGATAGGTAGAAACCTGAGACTAAAACTTAATGGACTCTTACTATATCCCCTACTCAGAGGCATTCCCTCTCTGGGAGCCAAGACCAACAGACTTGTGAACTAACACAAAAAGACAAGAAACACAAACTCCTCAAATGGGTCACCATTCCTACTTCGATCCCTTGTTTCTCAGACCCTTATAATCTAAGAGTGTTGGGTTTTTTTTTTTGTTTTGTTTTGTTTTTTTTCTAATTTAGAGTATATTCTGAATCCCCCAAGCTAATGCTCAGCTGCTCCCTTCTAAGTCCATTTCATCATTCTGCCAAGCCAGCAGCTTCTGGGTGGTGTGCTACGTGATGTGACCGGAGGATTCCATGGCCACGTGCCCACCCCCTCACCTCCTTTGCCGTAATGTGGCTCCCTTCATCTTGGATAATATTATGTAAATCCCTTGTCAATGGGTAACACATTGTAATTCCTTGAGTACTACTTCTGGTTGAGGCATTGGGTGCAGGGAGAGAAAAACCATATCCGGAATATATGTTGATCCCACTCAAGGCAAATCACTGTCCTTCTGTGATGAAAGGGGGCCAACATAATCAATTACCACAAAATGGCGGGTTGCTGTCCTCGAGAAATGGTGTTACAGCAGGGGCTCAGGATCCGGCTGTGTTGCAGGAAGTCTGAACACTTGACAGCAACATTGTTAGGTCAGCCTTGGTAAGAGAAAGTCCTTGCTGCTGGCCTTATGCACATCCACTCCCTTCCACCATGGCACTCATTCGTGAGCCCCTGGTACCTGCATTAGCGTGGCTAATGACAGAGGCTGGTTGACATGAACCAGACAAGACTACCTCTCTCTCTGGCTGTTTAGTGGCTTTTCCATGGCAGAGGCTCACTGATGGCATTAACATGCTCACTCCTGTAGGTCCATCCACATGCCTTCACGCTGCTGATCTTTCAGCCTTTCTCATTCCAGATCCCTGACCAGCTAGCCAAGACATTCACCAAGAGTTTATGTGTGTTCTTATCTAAGGCCAATGCTATTCCTAAACAAGATCTGGTGCAGCACTCAAATCTTTGCTCCTAAAAAGTTTTCCCATTGCTCTGTTTTTCAGAGACAGCCTTGAATGGGGCTAACAGGTAGCATAAGTTCATTTCTAGCTTGTACCTCTTGCCTCTAGGAACACCATATTCTATTAGCCACCTCTAGAACTCTCCACGGGTTGTGCCGTCCTGACCTTGCCACTCATTGCAATTCTACCCACTTTGCTTCTGATTAAGTGTCACCAGCCAGCCTCTATTATTTCCAGATCTGTTCATCCCCATTGCAATCAGGGAGCCTGGTTCTGTAACAGCACCTCCTACCGTCAGCCCCGGCCTGATCTCGGTGCTGCCGGTCTCCTCTCACCAGGGCAGCCCTAATTGCTTTGCTAAATGGAATGTCCCGCAGGCCTTCCTAAAACACACAGGCAGCCTTCCTCCTTTCCATAACATATCCACATAACGTGCCCCCTTTTTCCAGGCCCTGTGATCTTTTCTTCTATTGTCTGCCACAGCAGTTCCAACGTTTCTACTTCCCACTGCCTTGTCTAAATATCCAAGAGTCATCCCGGCAGCTTGTTAGCACCGTCTCCCAGGGTCCTCTTCTGTATCGTGGGAGAAATAAATCTTGTATCACAGGCGAGTGCTCTTGTTTTGATCAGTTCTCCCTTATCCAACTTTATGTTTTATCACCCCTCGATTCGGCACCCTCGGGATCCAATCCCGAGGCTATCCGGGCTCCGCAGGTATGTAAATAGCCAGGTCCTGCAGTGCCTTTTTCCTCCCTCAGCAGACCCAGCACCTCACTGGCCGAGTTATGTCATGATTTGACAATAATCATTGGGGGAATGCGGTTTTACCATGAGGGAAACGCGCAGTGTCTTGCAGATAGAGGTCGCCGCACTGTCCTCAAGCAAAGGAGGGCGCGCTTGTCTTTCAAAGGAAGGAGTGTGTCATCTCTGCAGGCCAGAGGGTGCAAGGAGGAGGACAGTTTCAAGCTTCTTGAGCGCAATGACACAGATGTCACTGCCTCAAGTCTCAGAGTCCCACTCCATCCAAACCACGGTCCTGGCTCTGGCATAGAGGTCCTGCTGAGCTTTCGAATGTAACCTTCTCCGGAGTCCTACCACCCTAGGTCTGACCCTCAGCTTTGTCTGCTCTCCAGCTACAAGAGACTCGAGGTCTCCTACGCTACCAAGGAGGCCTTCTTGCTGTCATATTTTGCCCTAAGTTGGTGACTGGTCACCTTCAGCCTTTTGTTGTCCTCCTCCAATACACTGACAGCACTTACCGACATCGATCTGCTTCTCTAGGCCTTACCTTCACCACTTGCCCTGTACCTTCCGAACACCTGAGATATCGTACCAGCTGGTGTATTCCCTTGCACTGACGCTTCATCCCAGTTTCAGTGGTTTACCTACTGCATGCCACGGGGTCCTCCGTGCCAGCCAGCCGGCGAGTGATCCACTTCCAAAATATCATTTAAGAGACCGCCTCTTAGGACCATTTCTGCTATCACCCGTCTTAGGTCAAAGATTCGCACGCAGCAGTATTACCGAAGAGTGTGCTTGGCAGCAAGACCTCTGCGGAAATGAGGGAAGCCCGGGGAGCAGAGGGAAGTTGAAGCACAATGCATGGGTAACACGGACGTCGGCCAGGCCCACGGGATGCTCTGCAACTAGAAGAGCCCTTCCAAGTTGTCCCGACATGTGGCGAGGGAGGCTGCCCTCGTGTAGTCGCGTCACTAGTCACTGAATGTGGGTAAGGCACAAATTTGGGCAAGGCAGCCTCTGTGGCTTTTGGGAAGGAGGACAGCGGAGAGGCACCAGTGGCCAGCGCTGAGAAGCTGGGGGAATGAGTTCCGCGGTGCAGAAGGGGGACCTGGGTGGTGCGCCAGTCTTCCGTCACACCCACCCTTGCATTAAGGCACCGAAGGGCATTTTTCAAGCGCAAAGCTAGGCAGACATGCAGATTGAGAACCGAAACACCCCGGATCACAGTGATGTTAGGGATTCAACCCAGAAAAGAGCAAAGAACCAAGAGATAGAAGATAGATCGGGCCAAGTTTGATGAGGAGAGAGATGAGAAATATTATTGCCTTGGCAATGTTGTCTTTGGGGTACTCCTGCTTAGACAGCCTGTAGCCAGGAGAAAGGGGAAAGGAGAAAGGAGAAAGCCAAGAAAGGAGAAGGTGCAGAGGAATGAGAGAGGAGAGAGACAACGAAAGAGACAGCAAGCTGTCCAACATGGCAAGCTTTGTGACAAGCTTTAAGTCTTTTATTCTATATTACATATCTTCATTTGGAGCGAGAAAAAAAAAAAAAACACTCACGATGAATCCAGTGTCCTCCAGGGGTAAGGAGGGCGATGGAAGAAAAGACAGTATATGTTTCTTGCATACAAATGAACTCATATGACATAAGTCTTAACTTTCTGGTGCCAAACATACTCCAGACAAACATTTCTTCATTTTTAATTGTTCTTACATTTTCCTTCTTTCTGTCCACATGTCTGTAAATCTCTTTTGAGATCCCAGGCTTGCTACTGGCACTAGGGATGCAGACACAGAGCTGCTGCCCCACAAGGGCCTCATGGTCAAGTGGGAAAGACTACGTGTAAGCGAATAAATCACCGTGTGGCATGGCAAGTGCGAGACTGCGTGAACAACACAGGACACCTTGGAACAGAGGGGAGAAGTCTGTCTGCTGCACAGCGTGATCTAGGGGGTGCCAATGAGACACCTTGAATGCGTTGACTAAACCAAGTTCACAGGTATTGGGTTTGTCACCTGTTTTACGTTCCATTCTGTTGCTTTGAGCCATTTCAAGAACAGTGTTGGGCGGCTGAGTGATGTGCAACTCTTGGTTTCGGCTCAGGTCGTGATCTTGCAGCTCGTGAATTTAAGCCCTGCATTGGGCTCTACACTGACAGTGCAGAACCTCTCTCTCTCTCTCTCTCTCTCTTTCAAAACAAATAAATATGCTTTAAAAATAAAGAACAGTGTTATGCTTTATTTCAAATGCCTTCTCTGATTCCTTACTCCCCATATGGGAACAAGAACTTCTGAAAAGTGTAACAATCCTTGCCATACACAAATATCCTTTACACAAATTTCTAATATAAATGACTTCTGTGTATATTTCCACAATGACAAGAATTCTGACTTAATTCAACTCAAATCTCAGATTGGAGGAATGAGAGATGTTGGGGGGGGGTACCCTAGAAGTAAACATTAAGGGAGGTAAATATGGACAGCACAACTAGAGTAGACAGTTTTATATTACAGCCTTTGAAGAACCCAAAGAGATTAGCTTGAGGCATAGAGTTTCACTTCTGTAGTTTTTAGATTGGCTGAAGTAAAATACACATGAGGATCTGACAGAGCCTGGTCCACATGTTCTATCATATTCAAATGCATTCTTGAGAATGAAACTTGAGAAAAGCTCTATGGAAATGTGTAAACATGTTATTCAGAGGATGAGGTTTCTGTGTCAGGAAGCCAATCATCTGCAAGTAACAGAAACTGGGCCACAATGATATTAACACATACGGGTTTCTTCTTCCCTCTGCACATGGATGTCAGGTGACAATGTAACCTGTAACCCCTGTCACCGCTGCCTACATGTCCTTTCTCACAGCAGAAGAGCAAAGGGTTGTACTAGCCAACTCATTCCTTCAGAAACACAAATGATTTGCCAGAAGTGCCCAAGGCAGAATTTTGTGCAAGAATGTGGCCATACGTGGGCCCCATAGCTGCAAAGGCTTGGGGTAAGCAAATGTTTGTATGTCCCGCCTCCTACTGAGAAGTACCAGGGAAGAATGGGAGAGATAATGGATTGAAAAGAGCCGATTTACAGTATAAGCCACAGTTCTCATGGGTGAAGTGAAGGTATATAACATTGGGATAAAATTTGAGAAACATCTATTCAACCATGGTCAGTTACGGTGTTTAAATGATTACAAAACATTTTCTATCTGAAATATTCAAGTTACTGACCATCTTTGGAAACAAAGTAGCATCTCAGAGTATGGAATTTGTAGGAAAGACCAACATAAGGAGAAAAAAAATTACCAACTTTATAGATATATACATTATCCCTGGAAGAAAAATTAAGTAGCTTCCTGCTGACATTTCCAAAGAGGAGCGTCCTCGAAAGTTTCTAGAGGGAAAGGGAAAGCCAATGGAACTAATTGCACATTATCAAGTAATGTCACTTGTATAAGACCTTCTCTCTGGTGATTAGACTCTACCCTAACTTAATTGAAACCTGTGGGTGTTAACTTGAGGCCTCAGAAGATAAACATCATATTGTGTTGCAGTTAGAATTTAGCTGCAGGTATGTTTCAATTGTAAGAAGAATGATGGGCTTTTAGCAATATGCTGAAAAGATTGATGAGTTAACATCAGTGCCTGTCTGTGTTCCTAGTGAGATCCATGGCCACACTCAGATTGCCTGTGAAAGTAAAACTCCCTCCAGGGTATTTGGGGAAGGTCTCTCCATGGTACTCATCAGTACAGCCTGAAATGACAAGACGCATGCTCTGGCCCACACAGTGGTGGTCACGCCTGCTAGAACCTGAAGCCAGAACTACTGCTCCTTTTCTAACTAAATGGAGCTGACTAACCTATGGCAAGTTGGGGTCTCACGGGAGCCTAAACAGTGTCAACCCATCTCCCTCCACCAGCAGGATTTGCCAGGCACTGTCTGGTTTTAGGAGACCTATAAGCTTTCCCCTCCCCTGGACCAGGGGCTCCCATTTTCCTTCCTTTTTTTTTTTTCCTGTCTCTATGGAAAATATAGCAAAGCAGGAGTGTCTGGGTGGCACAGTCTGTTGAGTGACCGAGTCCCGAACTCAACTCAGGTCTTGATCTCAGAGTTGTGAGTTTGGGCTCTGTGATGGACTCAACACTGGGTGTTAAGCCTACTTTTAAAAAATTATATACATGTGTGTGTATATATATATATATATATATGAGAGAAAGAAACAGGGAGAGAGAAGCTTTTAAAGCACTTGCTTCTTGTCTGTGCAGAAGGACAGATGTCACATCTGTGCAACATCAGATCACTGTGACCATTTCTAAATACAGTACTTTCAACTTCTGTACTCAACACATGTGAACAAAGAGTTCACACAATAGTCCACGGACACCCTTTTTGTAGCACTGGTTCAGACAAAGGAAGCCTCCTCTTAGTTTCTCTTTGGAACTGACATTTAGTCTTTAAGTACATAATAATAACAAGATCATTGACATTCTCTTAATTCTGTCTGCTGGATCCACTCTTTCATTTTATGAGCACTAAAATATTTATGAAGCTTTCCTCTTAAGACCAACCTCTTAAAATACCTATGTTCTCCAGCTTCAAATTCTCTCATTCCAGTATAACCCTTGAAGGTAGTGAAAGAATGCTCTGGCTCTATCTACACAGAGAATTTTCTGGAATCACAATGGAACACCAGTCTGCTGGGGCTCCTTATTAGCTAACTGCTCTCAAAGGGGGAAAGAGTCCTTACATCAGACAACTTGTTGATACAAGCCAAAAGCTGATTGAATACCATGGGTGTATGAATCAATTCCTACAGCTGTAAAAAGTACTCTGATACATGTTCTGTGGATAATTTGCAATTGAAAATCCATTAACAGCACAAATGGAGATGAATATTGCTAAAGTGGACTGAGCAGGTGTGCCAAAATAGAGATTGAAATACATTCTAAAAGTGAGGTAAAGTACTTCCTGTAAAGCTGTCCAACTCTTTCTCTCCTCTACTAAAACAAAGTGAAGGTAATTTAGATCATCCTGAGATGAGTCTGTTGACAGGGATACTAACAAGATGAATGAAAGTAGAGAAAGAAGTATTTGGCATAACAACAGGAGCTAAAAAAAAAAAAAAGTGTGAATTCACAAGCTGCAAACAAAAATCCAGTACATTTCAGAGGCAAATTTCAACCAGGACTCAAAAATTAGTAGGAACAAAGTGAAAAGCTGATGTTGCAAAAACCAGCTAGGCAAGAGGAATGGGCGAGAAGAATAGTGTCATGTTACCAGAATTAGAATTCATTCAGAAAGATATCGAGCAAAGATTTGTTTTCCTTCTAAAGTGCCTTTAGAGCTAGAACGAGGACATGTTTGCCGTATCTGTAAGCATGATTGTTCTCCAGTGATCCGATTTAGCAAAAAAAGATGCTCAATAGAACTGCAGTATTGTGCATCAGGGAAGTGACATTCATACTGCCTTCTTCATTTTAATTTATTCTGTGAGACTTACCGTTCCAAGGATCTGATTTCTACATCACAATATGAATATTCAAAATGCTGCTTTACATATCACATATGGTTTGGATTTGAATGATTTCTCCCCAGACTGGAGGGATTTCTCTGAAGCGAATCTATGTGTGTTCTTTTAGATATTTTCACTTAAAAAAAAAAAAAAGTTTAGAAAGAACTTTTTAAAAGTAACCCAAGGAAAAAATCTGAACTAGGTCTGAACATTTTTCCACTCTCTCAGATTTTTTAAATAGCCAACCTACTGTTTTCCAAACTTTGGACATCCATTCATTGAAACCCCAAAATCATTAAAAGAAAAATAAAACTCAGATGTTGAAATTAGAATTTGGAGATGAAAACACCACAGAAAATATATTAAAAGTGAAAGTGACAAAAACCATTAGTACAAAGCCTCTAGGCAGGATATAATGTGTTTTTGAAATAATGCTAAATATTCAGTTAATTAACTGGAATGCTCAGGGTATGGGAGATTCTAGTTAGCTTCAATTTTCTAGATAATTGAAACTTTCCCTAAAAATCTCTTCCCTTTGTTTGTACCCATCTCTCAAAGCACCTTGAAATGATAACTAAATATTAACTCAGATTGTACGGAGATGGGGAAGTACAAGAAGATTTGGGTTGAACTTGATGTTTTTCCATAAGGTAATATCTGTGTATGTTTAAGTATAACTGCAGTATGTAGTATGTAGTATGAAATTATACATAGAAAGTCAGCATAAGGAAGAATCTACCATTTACTTTATTTGGTGCTTAGGATGTGCTGGGTACCCTGAAAAGTGTCTTCATACTTTAACTCTTTTACCATTCCAGAAAATTCTTGAGAGAAATGAGCCTAATTTTACAAATAAGAAAACCATAGTTTCGAATGGTTAATAGCTTTTCCCCAGCAATTGATAAAACTAAGATTCTAACCCAGGTCGGTCTGACTCCAAATCCATGCTCTTTCTGCTATACCACTGTGATCTAGGCTGCACACCTAGTCTCACCATCACTGGGCTGTAAAGCCTGGGACCACCTATTTTACTTCCAGTGACCTTGGTGCATGAACCTATAAAATTAGAGTGTGGCTATCTGTAGTAGAAACTACTAATTGTCCCTCTTGGTTTTTTTTTTTTTTTTTTCATTGTATTAGAACTCCAATTTTTAGCTAGGCACGTGGCATAAATGTGATATTTCCCATGTTCCCTTGCAGCTAGGGATAGTCATGTGACCAAGCCTTATGACTACGTAATGGAATGGAGCAGAAGTGATAGATACAACGTCCAGTCATGTTCTCAAAGGGACTGATCATGCCCTTCTTGACCTGTTTACTTCATCTTGAGAACTGGAATGCAGAGACGAAGGCAAGAAGTGCTCAGCCACACAGACAAGCACAAAACCATGGTGCTGGTGTGGGAGTTAAAGAGAAGGAACCTGTACCTGTACCTTTCAGTACCTGAAAGCAGAGAATGCCAGAGCTGTTCATGCTGCTTCTCTTGGGAACAATATGTGAGGGAGAAACAAATCTCTGTCTTGTTTAAGCTATTGTTTTGGCTTCTCCATCACATCAGAATCTAAACCTACATGAGTCCAGTCTCTTCCAACTCCAGATCTGAAAATCATAAATTTTTTTTTGTACAAGTTTTTCCATGAACAGGAAATGAGTATGTTTGATAATTAGGTAAATGAATAAATAAGCAAGAATTATTTTTGTTGGAGTGGAGAGATCATTTGATTTTCTCCTAAAAGTGGCAAATAGAAACAAAACCTCATGGTTTACTTTCACTTAATCCACAGTTTATGAATTCTGTACAACTTTCTGCAAAGTAAGGAAATCCATTTTATGTTGTCTGTAGGGGGTGCTTTTTATTTTTTTTAATTTTTTTTAACGTTTATTTATTTATTTTTAATTTTTTTTTAACGTTTATTTTTGAGAGAGAAGCAGACAGACCATGAGCGGGGGAGGGACAGAGAGAGGGACATACAAACCAAAGCAGGCTCCAGGCTCTGAGCTGTCAGGGCAGAGCCTGATGCGGGGCTTGAACTCACGAACCGTGAGGTCATGACCTGAGCTGAAGTCGGCTGCTTAACTGGCTGAGCCACCCAGGTGCCCCTAATGTTTATTTATTTTTGAGACAGAGACAGACAGAGCATGAACAGGGGAGGTTTAGAGAGAGAGGGAGTCACAGAATCCGAAACAGGCTCCAGGCTCTGAGCTGTCAGCACAGAGCCCAACGCGGAGTTCAAACTCACGGATCGCGATATCATGACCTGAGCCGAAGTCGGACGCCTAACCGACTGAGCCACACAGGCACCCCGGTAGGGGGTGCTTTTTAAAAGTAGTAAGGGATCTCATTACTAAAAGATTTCTTATGGGTCATTTATTACAAGGCTCATTAAGGACAAGTTTTTTAGATACAGCCATTTAACCCAGATCCAGAACCAGGATGAAATGTAAACCATACATTTTGAACAATATCTGATTTTTTTATTCCAAGGATTTTGTATCTAACTACAAACCTCCCTGTTCTAGCTGTTCCATGTATGTGAACTTAAGACCCACACAAACACACACATCATGAGGAAATAAAGTGTTTCATAACCAGAACTCCAAAACCATGGAATTAAGGATCTAATTGGAAAACAAAGCAAATCAATCTTCCCTAATGGAGCTGAGAAAACAAAAAACAAAACAAACAAACAAACAAAAAAAACAGGATGCAGTAGCGGAAGGGATGGTTAAATTACAAGGGCAACATTTGATTTCACCAAGATGAGATTTGGAACAGTTGTATGGTTGCAATTGAGCTCTTGAAGGCAGAGAAGATTTGAGTTGGAAATCATGCCAAGAAGAAATGATCATCTTCCCTCTGTTGGTAGAAGAAACTGTGGGAGGGAATAAATTTCCCACAAAGTATAACTTGAACCAAACCATCAGTCAAGGTAAATGCAGAGCAAAATCTCAACAGCTCTATTGAAGCAGACTGGCTCTGCTGCCCTGTTTGGTCCTCAGCTACTGCTCCAAGAATGCCATTGCCAAAACAGTCATTCAGTCATTAGTTCAATAAATATTTGCCAAGCATCTGCCCTGGGCCATGCACTGTTCTGGCAGCTAGAGATACAGCAGGAAACAAAACAAACATGATCACTGTTCTCATGAAGCTTACATTGTTGGGAGAGGGAGGGACCGTTAATACATGAATATATAGAGTGTGTCAGGTGCCAGTAAGTACTATGAAGAAAATTAAGTAGAGATGAAAAATAAGAACATATGGAGAGAGCAGCGTACGGTTTCATACAAGGTGGTCAAAGACAGCCTCTCTAAAAGATGACATTGAGGCAACAACTGCATGAAGTTGTTTGCGATCACAATGCATTGGGGAAAGAAAGACATGATTCCAAGACCCTAAACCTGAAGCTGGTCCATGTGTTCAAGGAAGAGCAAGATGGCCAAAGCGCATGGAGCGGAGTGAAGGAGGTGGTGGGGGATGGTAGTGAGAATATAGCCACGTAATAAAGGACACTGAAGGCTCAGGAAAAGGACTTGGATCCCACTCTGACAGAAGAAATTTGGCAGGTGAACAGCGAAAGAAACGTCAAGTCCTTACTTTCTAGAAGGATCACGATGGCTGTGGAGTGAAGAGTAAACTAGGTGGATAGGGATGGAGACATGAAGATCAGCTGGGATTATGACGACAGTCAGGTGGGGGGTAAGAATAAACGAAACATGGAGAGAGGGGTTGAAGATGGTCAACAGTGGTTGGATTCGGGACACATTTCCTAAATAAAGCTAAGTCTAAATTCTAGCTATGACAGAAAGAAATCTTCGGGGTTCTTTCTTGGCCTGAATACCCAGTGAATATAGTTGTCATTTCCCGACATGGGAAAGTAAGTGAGGGAAAGCAGCTTGAGGTGGGAATCCCATATTCAGTTTCACATATGTTACATTTGAGACAGTTATCCGACATCCAGGTGGAGACATAAAGCAGATAACCAAATATTCAGCTTGCAGTTCAGAGGAAAGATCAGGACTGGACAGATGGCTTGTAGGGTCAGGACAGTCTATCTAGTGGATGAGGACATGTAGGAAGCTGGTATAGATAGAAAAGAGAAGCAGTTTGAAGACTGAGTTGTAGAGGTCACGGTAATGATGAACGTGGCAGAGACTTCTAATTTCCTTTTCACCTTACCTTGTTTCCTAATACAAAACCTTGATGTTATGGGAAAGCAGCAATGTCCCAAGCTTAAAAACAAAAACAAAAACCAGGTCCCAGATCCCCTCGTAGAAAGTGCGACATATGACTTCTGAATGAAAGTCACCTTACAAAAAAGATTGACTCAGCTTGAAACTGCATCCTTTTGTACTTTCCCTTTCCCTTCCACTCCACCTGGAAGTGATCACGATGACCAGAGCTTCAATGGCCATTTTAATTCCATGAAGAAGCATGGAGAATAGAAGTCATGTACTAAAGAAGGGGGAGCCAACAGGAGGCTGGGACACGGATGAGACATGAAGCCACTTACCAGCCATGGATTGTCTTCCTGTAGGACTCATGTTACATGAGAAAGAGAGAGAGAGAGAGAGAGAGAGACATATGTTATTTAAGCCATTGTATTAATGAGCTCTCTTATTAACAGCCAAACATAACCCTTAACTGATACAAGGAGGGCCAGTAAAGGAGGCTGAACATTGACCAGGCGTAACAGAATAGAGAGAGAATGGGGTCCTAGCAACTTAATGGGGGAAAATATTTTCACAAGGGAAACTGGGTCAAATCCCACTAACAGTCTGGGTAAGAGGGAGGACTGAGATCTCACCACTGGCTTTGGCGACACAAAGGCTGGTGGTGAGCTCGGCAAGAATGATCTTGCTGAGGGGGTGGCAGGAAAAGTCTCACTAGAGTAGGCTCAAGAAAAGACAAGAGTTGAGGAAGTGGGTATAGACAACTCTTGGGTTTGGCCATTAAGGAAGGAAAGAAATGGGGGGTTAGCCGGAGAAAAGGTATGGGGATCAGAGAATTAATTTTAAGATGACAGTGTTTTGGATTATGATCTGAGTGATCCAGGAGAAAGGGACAAGAGATAACACAGGAAGGGAATAAGGACAAGTGTCAGAGTGGTGTCCTTGATGAGGTGAGAAAAGTGGGACCCATAGCCCCAGTGCATGCTGGCAAGGAGACACGTCTCCCTCTTCCTCTGCCTCAGTTGCTAAGTTCTATACATCGGATCCACAGGCCGAACACACCAGCACATACTCGTCTCTCCCTTTCGCAGAACATCCACTATGCCAACAATCACTCACCAAATCCACACAGCCTGGCAGACCTGGGTTTGAATCCCTGCTTTGCCACTAACTGGCTGTTTCGTCAGATGAGTTCTCAGCCTCTGCAAGCCTGCTCGGCAGTATAACTGCCCCTCGGGGTTACTGAGACAAAAACAAAAGATACATGTGCAAAAGCACGCAGTATAGAGCTCTGCAGTGTTGGCTCCCATGATCATTAATTACTCTTCTGCACATGCATTTTTCACGACGTGCTTTATGGGTGCAGGGCACGAGCGAGAGTGGGAAAGAGCATTGCTGTCTGCGAACATGAGAAATTTCCATGTACCAAAGAGATTTTTTTATGGCTTCATGATTTTTTAAGTGATCTGGTCAGATACAGATAACTGGTTCTTTCCCTATTCGATTTTAGAGGAAACTAGAGCAGGGACTTTGCCCTTTTAAATGTTTCATTAAGCAAGATGTGTGCCTGCCCTACACAACCTCTGTAATAACTGCCAAGGCACTTGCGGGGGGAGGATTTGGCCCTACCTGAGCACACTTGAATCTATGTTCTTTCCTAGGGCGAAGCCCTGCCTGATACATTAATCACCCGAACCGGTGGCAAGTGATTTTCTCTGCCTTTATCGTGTCACCTCCCAGCCCCTGCGCCAGCATATGGTCTATTATGTGCAAATGATTAAACAGATTTTCTGCCATGGGTAAAAAATATATTTCCCACAGGATATAGTAAAGGCTCTGTAAGTCTATCCCAGAATCGTGAGCCTAGAATTCTAAGTGACTCAGTGGGACAGGTACAAGAAAAAGCCCTTACACTGATGGGTCCATAACTTGTGGTTTCTACCGGCATGAAAGAAAATATATTCCGTGTGCTATTCCTTCCAGACGAAATGGAGGTCGGAGGACTGCATTCAGAAATAGACTTCAATGTCACAGGCTTTGCCCAAACTGCCCTTCCCTATCGGCCCCCCACCTTACCTGTTCACCTAGGTGTCTTCAACACTTGCTGTAATACTCTGCTCATAAGTGACCTGCTCCAGGTAATGAAGATGTCACCTGCACACTCTCCCTTGGTGTGAACAGTGAATAGTTTCTTCTATGATTTCCAAAACTCCAGGGGCATATCACTGTCAAAGCATTTGTCAGATTGCATTATAATTTTGCATTTACTAGTCTATTTCACACACACACACACACACACACACACCACACCTCGTGTGTTCCCTTAAGGTTTTTTATCTTTGAAACTTCAATGTCTAGCACACAGTAAATATTTAGTAAATAGTTGGTGAATTTATCTCCACTTCACTAAAGTTTCCTCTTAAGAAGTCTAATATGACATCGCCAACATTCAAGAATTCTTTCAAGTATTAAATACATCTGAAACAAGTACATTTTAGGGGCACCTGTGTGGCTCAGTCAGTTGAGTGGCCAACTTCTGCTCAGGTCAGGATCTCACAGTTCATGAGTTCGAGTGCCGCTTCTGGCTCTATGCTGACAGCTCAGAGCCTAGAGCCTCCTTCAGATTCTATGTCTCCCTCTCTCTGGCTCTCCCTTGTTTGTGCTCTACCTCTGTCTCAAAAATAATAAACAACAGGGGCGCCTGGGTGGCGCAGTCGGTTAAGCGTCCGACTTCAGCCAGGTCACGATCTCGCGGTCCGTGAGTTCGAGCCCTGCGTCAGGCTCTGGGCTGATGGCTCAGAGCCTGGAGCCTGTTTCCGATTCTGTGTCTCCCTCTCTCTCTGCCCCTTCCCCGTTCATGCTCTGTCTCTCTCTGTCCCAAAAATAAATAAACGTTGAAAAAAAATAATAATAAACAATTAAAAAAAAGAAACAAGTACATTTTATATATTATACACACACACACACAGACACACACATGCGTGCACACACACACCAAAATATACCAAAATAGTACATAAAAATACACCAAACTGATACAATATCTCTGGGAGATAAAGTTCTTTTCTTCTTTGATTTTGTTGAATTTACCAAAAGTTCAACAGTAAACACTCTACTTTCAAAAATTTTTAAATAATAATAAATTTAAGATATTCGTTTCTATTTAGTAATAATGACAAGGTACTGACTGACTGACTGTTAGCAGGATACCTGCTTGGCAGCATTGTCTAGTAACTATATGGCTTTTTGTAATTTTCTCAACCTCTTGGAGACCCTGTTTTATCTATAAAACATACACATTAAATAAGTTGTCACACGGATTAAATAAAACTACATATTTAAATGTCTCTTTAGTACTTGATACATAGTAGGTGTTTTATTAAAGAAGGTAGGTCAGTTGGTCATGATGCTTCTAGAAATAGAGTTTCTGGTCAGGGAACAGAAATTTCTAGTTAGTGGAAAGAGAGATACAACTGCTATGCATCACCATGATGGCTTTAAATTCACAGTCAACACAGGGCCGTGCCAGACCAGCCTCCATAAAAATAGTATTTCCATAGAAATAGTTGTGAGGCAGTTGTGGGAGCGACATTTCACCGCACCCAGAGACTAGAAGAGCTGAGATAGAAAGAGCTAGGAAAAGCAGCAGCTGCCTGCAGCGGCCACACAGCAAGAGCAGTCACAGCTCCCCGTGACCCGGTCTGCACGCAAACCCACCACCTTTCACCATAGAGAAAATCAATAGTGGCAGAATAGCAAAGGATCCCCGGCAGATTCGTGGAAGGTTTTCACCAGCTTCTGCCCCACAGATATTTGGGTCTCCCATGCCAGCTAACTGAGTCCCTCTCAGGCCTCTCCCCGCCCTGTCTCTGCCAGAGCCCGGGAAGCACACCGGCAACCATCTCGGGCTGCAGCGGCTGAGTGAGTGCAGGAGGCCAGCCTCGACACCCCCAGCTGACTCCCATGGTGCCACTATGTTTGGGTTTGCAAGCAGCCCCTGTGGCCAAGTATGTGCACATCACTGGCTCTGACCGCTGACGTTGCTTTCCCTGCTACCTACCTGGTTGACCTGGAGGTGCTGCTGAGACGCTCCACAACCTTGCTGCCTCTGAGAAACTTCTGCGGTGCTCGCCAAAGACCATGAAGGTGTTGATGCTACAGACCCCAGTGGACTGAGTCAGTGAGCCACCAGTGCCCCCCCCCACCCCGTTCCAGCGTTGCCACACGCCCTTGCCCTTGACACCCTGCACCATCAGACTCAGAACACGGCATGTTTCACCGTGCCCCACCCACAGGCAAAAGTCATCCCTTACTGAAGTCAACCCATAAAGTCTGGAAGAGGTGACTCCCTCGTCAAATGAGCAGACAACTGCACAAGACTATAGAGATTACAAAAACTCAGGGGAACATAACCCCACCCAAAGAATACAGTAGCTGGCCCGAAGATGTGGGGATACAGGAATTGCCCAACAGAGAATTCAAAATCGTTGTAAAAAGGAAGCCCAGAGAGCTGCAGGAGACCACAGATAAGCAATCTAACAATAGCCAGAAAACAATACAAGAACAAAATAAGTTCAACAAAGAGGTATAAAACATAAAAAAAGAATCACACAGAAATGTTGGAGCTAAAGAATACATTGATCACACTAAAGAATTAAATAGAGAGCTTCAATACAGACTGGACTAAGCAGAAGAAAGAATCATGAGCTCAAAGATTAAATTTGATTAATAGAAACATGATTGAAAGAAACTATATATATGTCATTGGAGTCCATGAAAGAGAAGAGGGAAGAAGGGATAAAAAATGTATTTAGGGAGGTAATAGCTGAGAACTTTCCAAATCTGGGGAGAGATTGGCATTTCTCAGCTCATGAAATTAAAAGGTCATCCCAGAATCTCAATCTAAAACAATATTCTGCAAGACACATTAGAATGGCTTTGTTTAAAATCAAAGCCAAAGAGACAATTTTAAAAGCAACATGAGAAAAATGTTTTCTCTCATGCAAGAGAACCCCCGTAAGACTACATCAGATTTCCCACACAAACCTTACCAGCCAGGTAAGGTAAGGACCTGCTCCAGGTAAGGAGCAGGATGTATTCGAAAGCACTGAAACATGGGGCTGTGGCAGGCTCAGTCAGTGAAGTGTGTGACTCTCAATCTTGGAGTTGTGAGTTCAAGCCCCATATTGGGTGTAGAAATTACTTAAAAATAAAATCTTGGGGCACCTGGGTGGCTCAGTCAGTTAAACGTCCGACTTCGACTCAGGTCATGATCTTGCAGTTTGTGAGTTCAAGCCCTGCATCGGGCTCGTGCTGAGAGCTCAGAGCCTAGATCCTGCTTCAGATTCTGTGTCTCCCTCTCTCTCTGCCCCTCCCCTGCTCACACTCTGTCTCTCTCTGTCCTTCAATAATAAATAAACATTAAAAAAATTTTTTTAATAAAATCTTATTAAAGGGGGGGTACTTGAGTGGCTCAGTAGGTTAGACCGACTTCAGCTCAGGTCATGATCTCACAGTACTTGGTTGGAGCTTCACATCGGGCTCTGTGCTGACAGCTCAAGTCCTGGAGCCTGCTTCAGATTCTGTGTCTCCCTCTCTCTCTGCTCCTCCCCTACTCACTCTCTGTCTCTCTGTCAAAAACAAATAAACATTAAAAAAAAAAATTTAAGTACTGAAAGAAACTGCCAACCAAAAATAATTTACCCAGCAAAGTTGTCCTTCAGAAACAAAGGCCAGATAGGGGCGTCTGGGTGGCTCAATCAGTTAAGCATCCGACTTCGACTCAGGTCATGATCTCGCAGGTTGTGAGTTCAAGCCCCGCATCAGGCTCTGACCAGGCTCTGTGCTGACAGCTCAGAGCCTGGAGCCCGCTTCGGATTCTGTGCCTCCCCCTCTCTCTGCCCCTCCCCTGCTGGCACTCTGTTTCTCTCTCTTCCTCTCAAAAATAAATAAACATTAAAAAAAAAAAAAAACGAAGGCGAGATAAAGGCTTCTCCAAACAATAGCTGAAGGCGTTTATCAACTCTAGACCTGCCTCACAAGAAATGCTCAAGGAAGATCTTCAAGCGGAAATGAGTGGAAGCTGGCGAGCAATGTAAACACATGTGAATGAACAACACATCGGTAAGGGCGAGCCCAGGCTGACAGAGGTACTGCCAGCTCACTTCCAGACCACTGTGATAAAACAAGTCAAAGGAAGGTTTGGACTTCCCACTGCATATAAAAGTCCTGTTTACATTACACCGTAGTCTATAAGTGTGCCATAACTTCATGTCTAAAATCACAACATGCATATCTTAATCTAAAAACACTGTGAAAAAATGCTAACCATTATCTCCACTTCCAGCAAGTTGTAGTCACTGATCACAATCACCGTAGCAGATATGATAATAATGACAAAGTTTGAAATATTGTGAGAAGTGTGACACAGAGACTTGAAGTGAACAAATGCAGGGCGGCCACAAACCCTCAATTTATAAAAAATGCAGTATCTGTGAAGCACAATCAAGCTAAGAGCAATTAAATAAGGTCTGCCTGTACCTGGCCAGGTTCAGGAGATTCTAATACTGTCATAAGAAGGTATATTAACCATTTAATTCTAGTATAAAAGTAAAGGACTGGGATGCATGGGTGACTCAGTTGGCTCAGCATCCGACTCCTGATTTCAGCCCAGGTCATGATTTTGTGGTGCATGGGTTCCAGTCCTGCATCGGGCTCCGTGTTGACAGTGTGGAGCTTGCTTGGGATTTTTCTCTCTCCCTCTCTCTCTCTCTGCCCCTCTCCTGCTGGTTCTCTCTCTCTTTCTCTCAAAAAAAGTAAATAAACTTTATAAATACATACAGACAGACAGACAGACATAAATGTAGGTAAAGGACAAAAGTATTAAAAATAGCTATAGCTACAATTTGCTAATGGATACACAATATAAAAAGATACCAAGTGTGACTATAAAAATATAAAATGTGGGTGAGAGGAAATAAAAGGTAGATTTTATTGTGTGGGATCAAAGTTACGTTATTAGCTTAAAATGGACTGGTATATCTATAAAGTGTTTCAATAAATTTCATATATTGAAAAAATAAAAAATAAAAAAAATAAAATGGTAAAGTGTTTCAAGTGTGCCACAGGGTAACTGCAAAACAAGAACTTCTAGTATACACATGAAAGATAAAGAAGTATATACATGAAAGGGCAATCAAAGTACCACAGTCTGGAAAATCATTGATTCACAAAAGGAGACAGTAAAAGAAGAAGGAAACAAAGGAACTCAAAAATCACCAGAGAATCGGGGCGCCTGGGTGGCGCAGTCGGTTAAGCGTCCGACTTCAGCCAGGTCACGATCTCGCGGTCCGGGAGTTCGAGCCCCGCATCAGGCTCTGGGCTGATGGCTCAGAGCCTGGAGCCTGTTTCCGATTCTGTGTCTCCCTCTCTCTCTGCCCCTCCCCCGTTCATGCTCTGTCTCTCTCTGTCCCAAAAATAAATAAACGTTGAAAAAAAAAATTAAAAAAAAAAAATCACCAGAGAACAATTAATAAGATGTCAAGTCCTTATCTATAAATTACTACTTTAAATGTAAATAGATTATATGTTCCAATGAAAAGTTATAGAGTGGCTGAATAGATTTTTTTAATGCCCATAAAACTTACTTCAGCTTCAAGGACACACATAGGCTCAAAGAGAAAGGATGGAAAAATATATTCTGTACGAGTAGAAACCAAAAGACAACAAGGGTAGCTATAGTTCTATCACACCAAAAAAATACTTTAAGTCAACTGTAACAACAGACAAAGAAGGTCATTATATAATGATAAAGGGGTCAGTTCATCAAGAGGGTATAACAATGTTGAATATATATGCACCCCATATTGGAGCAACTAAATATAAAAAGCAAATACAAGCAGATCTGAAGTGAGAAATAGACTTCAATACACCAAAAGTAGGGAAACTTAATGCCCCACTTTCAACAATGGATAGACTATCCAGATAGAAAATCAATAAGGAAATACTGAACTTGAACTATACTTTAGACCAAATGGACCTAAGTGACATATGCAGAATACTTCATCAACAGCAACAGAAGTCACGTTCTTCTCGAGCACACGTGGATTATTTTCCAAAATAGATCGCATTAAGGTCACAAAACAAGTCTCAGCAAATTTTAAAATATTGAAATTATACCAAGTATCTTTTCTGGCCAAAATAATATAAAACTAGAAATCAGTAACAGGAGGAAAACTGGAAAATTCACAAATATGTGGAAATTAAACAGCACACTCCTGAACAATCCATGGGGCAAACGAGAAATCAAAAAAATGTATCAAAACAAATGCAATGGAAACAGTACATGCCAAAATTTATGGGATATAGCAAAAGTGATTCTATGAAGTAACTTTTTAAAGATAAATTCCCACATTAAGAAAAAAAAATATCTCAAATAAACAACCTAACTTTACACTTCAATAAATTAGGAAAACAAAAACAAACTAGCAGAAAGAGGAAGATAACAAAGATTGGAGCAGAAATAAATGAAATGGAGACCACAAAAACAATAGAAAAGATCAAAGAAACTAAGAGTTTGTCTTCTGAAAAGATCAAACAAAACTGACAAACCACTAGCTAGACTTATAAGAAAAGAGAGAGATAACTCAATTAAATAAAACTATAAATTAAAGAGGAGATATTTCCACTAACACTACCATGAAAACACAAAAGATCCTAAGCGACTGCTATGAACAAATATAAACCAACAAATAGGACAACCTAGAAGAAATGGGTGAATGCCTAGAAATATATGGGGATCCTTGAACAACACAGATGTGAACTACGTAAGTCCACTTAACACATGGCTTTTTTAGTAAATATAGTGCAATATTGTAAATGTATTTTCTCTTCCTTATGTTTTTCTTAATAACATTCTCTTCTCTCTAGTCTACTTTAAGTATATGGTATATAATACATACAACATACAAAATACATGCTAATTAACTGTTTATGCTATCAGTAAGGCTTCTGGTCAACAGTAGGCTATTAGTAGTTAGTGTTTGGGGGAGTTAAAAGTTATACATGGATTTTCAGCTGTGTGGGGTCAGTGTCCCTAACCCCTGTGTTGTTCAGAGGTTAACTGTTCAATGTATCAAGTCTGAATTATGAAGGAATAAAAAATCTAAAGAGACCAATAATAAAGAAAGATAATTAATCAGAAATGAAACACCTCCCAACGAAGAAAAACCCAGGACCAGATGGCTTCACTTGTGAATTCTACCAATATATAAAAAAGAATGAACACGAATTCTGCTCAAAGTCTTCCAAAAAACTGAAGAGAACACTCCCAGCCTCATTTTACAAGGCTAGCATTACCTGATACCAAAGCCAGAAAAGCACACTACAAGAAAACTACAGTCCAATATCCCTGATGAACACAGATGCAAAAATGCTCAGCAAAATACAGTAAAACCTTGGTTTGCGAGCATCATTCATTGCAGAAACATGCTTGTAATCCAAAGCACTTGTATATCAAAGCGAATTTCTCCATAAGAAATAATGGAAACTCAGATGATTCATTCCACAACCAAAAAATATTCATATAAAAATGATTACAATGCTGTAATACACGAACTAATAAAGAAAACATAAAGTACAAAAAAAAATAAATTAACCTGCACTTACCTTTGAAAACTTTTGTGGCTGGTGTGAGGGACACAAGAGAGAGGAGGGTTATTGTGTAGAAAGACTTTCACTACTTTCACTATCACTAACAGAATCACTGCTATCTATTGGCTCAAAGGAATCTTTTTCCGTAGGGGCACCATTGTACAAGCTCACACAGATGTTGACTCCAGTACAATATTAATAAACCCTTGTCATATACTGCATTTAATGTAACTGACGATAAGGCAGCAGAGGAAAGGGTCTATATCGGCAGGCAGCCTGACTTGGAATGAAGCAAAGCATTCCTAAGTTTACTCTTATATGGAAAAGCAAAGGATGTAGGTGCTTCCAAGTGACAAAAAATACACTAGTGCCAGTTGTGAACATTTACCAAAGTTCTGAAGAATCACCGATTTCTGCCAAGCACCATGGCCTGAGACCAAGCATCCAAGCATAAAAGACGATCACCCACAATCCCACAGTCAGAGAGAGAGAGAGAGAGACCATCGTATGACATTCAGCATCATGTACTACTCATATGGTAAGACACCCTTTGTTTATCAAGTGAAAATGTATTAGAAATGTTTGCTCGTCTTACAGAGCACTCACAGAACAACTTACTCAGAATCCAAGGTTTTACTATATACTAGCAAACTGAAATCAACAGCACAATAAAAGGATCCTACACCATGACCAATGGGATTTATCCCTGGAACACAAGAGTGGTTCAACATAAGCAAATCAGTAAATCTGATACACCACATAAATAAAATGAAAGACAAAAATTGTGATTGTCTCAATACATGCACAAAAAGCATTTGATACAATTCAACACCCCATCATGGTGAAAGCTCTCCACAGATTGGACATTGAAGGAACATACCTCAGGGCACCTGGGTGGCTCAGTTGGTTGAGTGTCTGACTCTTGATTTTGGCTCAGGTCATGATCTCATGGTTTGTGAGACGAGACTTGCCTCGGGCTCCGTGCTCTCTTTGCCACCCTCCCGGCCCCCTCAACTCACGTACATGCTTGCACACATGCTTGCACGTGCTCTCTCTCTCAAAAACAAAAATGAAGGAAAACGCCTCATAATAATGGCCATATATAATAAACCTACAGCTAACTTTATACTCAACAGTGAGATATGGAAGCATTTTCCCTAAGATCAGGACTAAGACAAGGGTACCCACTGTCACTGCTCCTATTCAACAGAGGTACTGGATGTCTCAGTAAGACCATTTAGTCAAGGAAAAGGAATAAAAGGCATCCAAATTGGAAAGGAAAAAGTAGAATTATCTCTATTTGCTGAGGACAGGATCTTATAGATATAAAATCCTAAAGATGCCACCTAAAACCTGTTAGATTTAATAAATTAATTCAGTAAGGTTTTGGGGTAAAAAGATCAACATACAAACATTGGTTGCATTTCAATACACGAAAGTGAACTATCTTAGAAAGAAATAAATGAAAAATCCTGTTCACAGTAGCATTAAAAATAATAAAATACTTAGGTATACATTTAACCACAGAAATGAAACATCTATGTACAAAAACTAAAAGACAATGGGGAAAGAAATTGAAGAAGACACCGAAAAATAGAAAAAATATTCCATGTCATGGATCAGAAGACTTAATATCATTAACATATCCATACTACCCAAAGCCATCTAGAGATTCAGTGCAACCAATATTATAATTCCAATGGCATTTTTCACAGAAATAGAAAAGGAACCTTAAAAGATACTCAACATCACCAGTCACTAGGGAAGTACAAATTAAAACCACAATGGAATATCACTTCATGCCTGTTAGAATGGCCACCATCAATAAGACAAGAGATGATAAACATAGGTTTGAGTATGGAGAAAAGAACACCCTTGTGCACTGCTGCTGTGATTGTAAATTGGTGCAACCGCGATGAAAAAACAGGATGGACATAGCTCAAAAAATTAAAAAATAGAATTATCATATTATCTAGCAACTCCACTCCTCTCTACTTCTTGGAATATATCCACAGGAAATGAAAACACTATCTCAGAAAGATATCTGCACCCCCATGTTCGTAGCAAGGTTATTTACAATAGCCAAGACATGGAAATAACCTAAGTGTCCACTGATGGATGAACGGATAAAGAAGGTGTGAGATATAGATAAATAGAGAGAGAGAGAGAGACGATAGAGATATTCCATTGTGCGCTTGTGTCTGTATGATGTGATATTATTCAGCCATTTTAAACCAAAGAAATCCTACACTTGTGAAAACATGGATGGACCTTGAAGACATGATGCTAAATGAATCAAGTCAAAGAAAGACAATTACTGTATAATCTCATTTATACGTGGAATCTAAGAAAAATAGACAAATAAGGGGGTAGGGGGAACCCACCAAACTCATAGAAAAAGAGATCAGATTTGTTATCTGAGATGTGGGTGGGAGGAGTGGGAATTGGGACAAGGTGGTCCAAACGTGGACACTTTCAGTAATAAGATAAGTAAGTCCTAGGGATGAATGTACAACATGATGACCACAGCTACACTGCTGTAGGATGTGCCGGGAAGTTGTTAAGAGAGTAGATCCTACGAGTTCCCACCACACGGTGAATTTTTTTTTTTCCTTTTCTTTTTATTGCATCTGTGTGAGATGATGGATGATAACTAAGCCCATTGTGGTATTCATTTCACAATACATGTAAATTCAGCCATCATGCCATACACGTAAACTTATACAGTGATGTATGTTGATTATTTCTCAATAAAACCAGTGGGATGGGGGAAGGAAAGGCAGAAATCTAGATTTTATGTAGTCTCTCAGTTTCTAATTCAATTTTTTAAATCAAAAAAACATTATGTAAGTGAAACAAATCCCATGCGTGGGGCCAGAACTGGCTCACAAACTGCTGGTTTACAATCTCTGATTTAATCTCTGGCTAGAGAGATTTAGATTAAACTAAACATCCTAACTAAGATTAAACTGGAGTAAATTGACCGAAAAATGTTCAGTCCCAGGAAGTTTTCTTGGCCTCTTGAGACTTCCTCTGAGACTTCCCTGGACCCCACACAGAGGAGTGGCGGAAAAACCATCAGGAGGGGACTAGGGCATTTACCGCAGCAAATTTCCCAGGTGGCCATAGGATGCTGGAATCTTTTGGAGATGTCATCCTTCATTTTTAAGCAAAGGTTTTCAACAGTAGCTGTACTTTAGAATCACCTAGAGAGCTTTTAAAAAATTACTATTTCTCAGGACCCCTCCAGGATGAATATAATTAGAATATGTGAGGATGAAGACCCCAGGCTCTGGTAGTTTGTTAAAGCTCTCCAGCTAATTCAGAGTGCAACCACAGTTGAGAGCTTCTCTGTCAAAGCTTTGTAGTCCTAAAATTCCCCTGCTAAAATGCAACGATTCTCAGCAAAAACAAAAAAATAAAATAATTACCATCAGCATCCCTAGAATGAATTAATTTTTGAGATGATTTCAAACCTGGCTGGTGAGCTGGGGCAGTCAGAGGACTTCCATGTATTAAGTCACTATCCAAAGAAGACCAGGAATGAGAAGATGGGGGAACCGGGGAGGGCAAGGAAGTGCTAGGTACAGGGAGGACGGGGGAGGCGGGAGGGAGTCACAGGAAGATAGTCCTGTCCAAGTTCACCCTGGAAACTAGCTTATCCACAGGCCAGGAAGTTCTGTCTCCCAGGATGAAGGACAAATTCACCTGCCCACTCACTTTCAAGCCCACAGAGGGCTGGAATCAAAAGGCAACGCTGTTGGGGCACCTGGGTGGCTCAGTCAGTGAAGTCTCCAACTCTTGGTTTTGACTCGGTTCATGAATTTGAGCCCCGCATCGGGCTCTGTGCTGACAGCGTGGAGCCTGCTTGGGATTCTCTCTCTTCCTCTCTTTCTGCTCCAGCCGCTGCTCACAATCTCTCTCTCTCAAAAATAAATAAATAAAAAAGGCAACCCCATTATATAGACACACCATGATGTAGGTGGAGAGGACACCCTAGTCTAAAGCAATACAAACAGACGGGCGGAAACTGCACGGCTGCTTCAAAACAAAGAAAACATTGCCTTAGGGGGAATAACACGTCAGCTTCAGATCTATAGGAAGGCAAGGCAAAACAACCGAGTTGACACTTGGCTTCCAGCCTCTCTGACTTCAATCAGTAACTAGATGCCCTGGGGCAACTCATTCAATTTCTCTGGACCTCAGTGTTCTTGATAGAAGAATTGGATGCCAGCCTCCCAAGGCATTTTCTGGTTCTGGCATTCTGCTGGTCTCAGGAAGCCAAGTTCTGCTCAAGGGAAATGCGTCTGTGTGTTCACCCCTCGGCCCACCCTCCCTCTGATGGCCTGGTCGGTCACATAGGAACAGGCCCATCAAACCAATCCCTCAACTTTGTCCTTCCAACCTCGTCCCTAGCTCCTGAAACATCGCTACAATGACCTGTCACCTCCCTTGTGTCTGGGGTTGTCAGGGGTTTTATTCTAGCCGCGTGACTTGCAGTCATTATGAAATGGTGATTAAAAACAACACAAAACAAAACAAAACAAAACAAAACAAAACAAAACAAAAGAAGGAGCCAGGCCTTCCAGAAACAAGACGAATACAAGTAGGAACCAGTGAGAGAGGAGAAATTAGGTCTGTTGCCCAGATGTTCTTAACCAAGAACTCTTGGGCTCTTGTAAGACAAGCAAAATCTACCTCTGATTTTTACTTTGATTTTTACCCCCGCTGTGTTGCTGCTACACTCAAACTGTCTGATGCTCCCCACCTGGTGGGGATGCCCGATGGGAGACACAGGCAGTGTAGACCTGATATGAGGAAGGGAGAGGGAGATGGGAGGCCAAAGCACCTGCCACCACAGCTGGGTGGGGACCACCAGACCATCACAAGATTATTTCAGGGGACCGTGTGAAGGTTACAGACCAAGCAAGGCCAAATGGGCAAATGGCTTGTCAAAGTGAGGAGAGCCTCCTTTGGGGTATCAGAGGCTGATGAAAGGTGTGGAGGACTTAGGGACCCGGGAACATGAGGGCTTAGAACTCTAGGCCCAAAAGACGAGCGGGAGAGTGGTGTGGGCAAATAAATGCACCTGGCTGCACTCTGACAAGCCAAAAGTGGCTTGCAATGTGGAGAGGTCACATCCAATTAAGAGCCTAGATGAAACAGACACAAATGACCAACAGTTCTCGATAAAAGCAAGGAAACTTTTTTTTTTCTTTAAGATCTTTATTAAATCAAATGAGGCTGGGATCCCATGGCGGTGATTTATTGCACTGGGAAAAGCCAGAACAACCAAATGACACATTTTCTTTTACTCCTGGCAAGTAATTAGCCTCTGTATTGCTAAAGGGCCTGTCAGCAGCCCTGTCAAGGAGAAAGAAAACCCAGCTACTTAAAAGTGCCAGATTTTTTTTGCATTCCTCATTTTCTCCTTTGCCCTTAAAGACATGGTCCTTTCCTGTCTTTAGGAAAGACCAGATAGTAGTCTGGTCTACTATCTGGTCTACTATCTCTCCATAAGGAAGGCAGGAAAGGAAAGATTGGATGTGGCATCATGGCGGTCACTGATAACAAGATTGGAACTGGTGTGTTGGAGGAAAAAGAAAGGGAACGTCCCCACCCACGGGCAACTTCTGCATAATAATCACTGAAAATGTGTGCCATAAATCACCTCTGTTAATCCTTGCAGCCTCCCTGAAAAATTCTCCTGTTTAAGGGGGAATAAACACAAACTTGCAGTGATTAAATAATTCACCCAAGGCTAGGCAGATGCTGGGGGGCAGGATTTGAACCCAGCTTTGCCTGCCTCTCCAGTCCATTCTGGTACCACAGCAAGTGCCTCAAAGTGGATGAGGTGCCATCTAAACGCCGTGCCTGGAATAGAATAGATGTTTCATAAATGTTAGATTTCTCCCTCTGTGCTTCTTCAGTGAGGACAATGGCTCAAATAACATTTGTATAAAGATTTAACACAACTGTGGTTTCAAGTGGGAGGGGGGCAATTTTACCCCCAGGGAACATTTGGCAATGTCTGGAGCCCTCTTTGGTTTTCCCAACTGAGGTGGGAAGATGCGACTGACATCTAGTGGGTAGAGGCCACGGATGTGCTCAATATGCCATGGTGCATGCAAGACAGCCCTGCACAACAAACAATTATATGATGCAAAATGTCAATAGCACCAAGGATGAGAAACTCTGGAATAAACGGAGTAGATGTATGGTAATATAAAAGTCATTACACATATTCCTAGAGTGGCTATTATTTTTTCAAGAGCATAAGCACATTTAGCTAAATTCATTTTATCCCTCTTGTATGCCCTGATGCAAGCTCTTGCTGTCTAATGAAAGCAAATGCCCAGAGAGAACCAGTGGCTTATGTTGGGTCGGACCATCTGGAAAGAAGTTGGGTCCAGGAGCTTGCGTGTGCTAACCTTACCCCCAAATCCCATTCAGGGATACTGCTATGCCCCTACTGAGTTACTCCCTTCTTCCAACTGTTTCTCCCTGGCCCTACCTTGATGGCTTTCGTAAAAAAAAAAACAACTCAGATTCCATTGTGCTAGCATTCTGGAAGCATGTATGTGATATTTGGAAGGCAGAAGAGAAGGAGACATTTTCTTCCAGCCACTGAGTCATAGGGATGCGGGGTTTCTCTGCAGCAGCAAGCGA
Organism: Leopardus geoffroyi; assembly: GCF_018350155.1. Classification (NCBI taxonomy): domain Eukaryota; kingdom Metazoa; phylum Chordata; class Mammalia; order Carnivora; family Felidae; genus Leopardus; species Leopardus geoffroyi. The sequence goes on along the minus strand of NC_059328.1, from coordinate 120,686,065 downwards.
TGAGCTCTCAGCAGCTTCGCGGTGAGGAGTAGCAGTTATGTGGTGGCAGGGCCTGGAGGGTAACAATGCTGCTGGCAGGTCCTCCGGGTCCCCCACCTCCCTTGCCGGAGCAGAGGCAGATGCTCCATTAATGGAGCTGCAGCGGCCACGTTGTCCCAGGAGGTGTTCCTGGACGCCAGCCTAAAACCACTCCTCCAGCTCTCCCAACAGATACATGGGCTCCTGATGCCCTGTAAGAAATTCCTGTTAAAGAGCTAGTGTGGTTTCTATTTCTGCAGTAGACCTCAGATCCATGCACTCACCCTTGACCCAAAACCCATCAGACCCTGAAAGAGAACACCTATGCTCCGTGAAGACATGCACAGAACTGTGGTTCTCCTTGTGGCTCCCCAATAGCATCACCTGGGAACTTGTTGGAAACACAGAGTCTCGGGCACCATCCCAGACCTTCTGGATCAAGATCTGGGAGTGTGACTCAATGATCTGTAGTCTAACAAGCCCTCCAGATGATTCTGATACATATTAAAGTTTGAGAACCACTAATTTAAAAGAAACTTCAAGAAAGAAAGAAAGAAAGAAAGAAAGAAAGAAAGAAAGAAAGAAAGAAAGGGAGGAAAGAAGGAAGGAAAGGAAGGAACTTCATCCATAAATATTTTTCTTCCACCTGCTAACCTAACCTGTATTCTCCCCCTTTTGTACAGTCACACTTCATAGACCTCTGATCACAAAAAGCATAGCTGAACTTGACTGAATACTTCTCCCCTACCTGTAGATGGGGTGGAAGCGGGGTAAGAGCAGGTGCTCACTCCACAAGAATCTGAAGCAGGTCACACAAACAAGGACTCTCTTCCCCGCAGTCACCTTGGATGGAGCAGAAGGGCAGACCCACCAGTTATGTACCGGAAGGGATGCCAGATCAAGCTTGAAGGTCAAATCCAAATTAGCCAGTCAGTCACAACTTTCAGATGAACCATAGGAGAGGAGACCCTGAACCAGATGACCCAGGGAAGTACAGATGGAGCTTCAACAAGCATAGTTGCACAGCGTGTAGCTTGGAAGCTCTCTGGAGGTAAAGCACCACGTTATGCAACTGCTTTTATTGTGTGCCCAGGACCTGGGCTCTTTGATGCAAGAGAGAAAATTGCAAGCAAGGTGGACATTGCCCCTAATCCCAAGGGCTCAGATTCTACCAGGGGAGACTAACAACTAAACAAGTAAAAAAGTATATAAAGTTCAAGTGCAGAGCTGTAGCTTACAGAATATGTAGTATTATGGTATCTTGAAGAAAGAATTTGCTAAACAAGTGCCTGGCGGTATAAGGACAGGGAGGAGGGGGTGGCTAAGTCTCTCAAGAAAACACTGTAGAATTCGCCACTTATGGCAATGAGTATGCTCCCTGTCAACCATTCTTTTGTACATATTACTGTGAATACCCCCAGGGATCTCCTCCAAGCGACAGGTTGTCAACCTGATGCTCCATTCCATATGAGCTTTAAAATAATAAAACTCCGTCTTTCTAAACAGAGTCTGCAACTCAGACTTGCCTTCTACTGTTGGTCTAAATTGGCTCAGTCTGATTAAATTAGAAATATACCCAAGCAACTCCCACGTAATGTCAGAATTCCTGAAAATTAGACTTCTGGTGTTAAAACACTAAATGGAAATCAACCCAAACCCCTAATCGATTTACTAAAATATATTAAAATCTATGATGTTTTGTTGCTAAATGCTTAAGGCGTTCCGGATCACTACGCAATTGCTATGGTGCTAACTTAGAGTTGCTTTGTATGTGGTTAATGCTCACCCTTCTACTGATATCTGGCATGCTTTGCAAAACATCCATATGGGATTCTAGTGACTGGACTGGAAGACACTACAACTTGAGACTTAGCGCATAACTTTGTCTAGAAATTACATTGTATTGAGTTTGGGGGCACACAAATATAAAATTTTCTTATATAAACATTGGCCAAAAGCATTATACTGAGAAATATGTCAGTTATATGAGTTTGAGTGTTCAAAATCAAGGGAGGGACTTGTGAGAAAATGTTAACCAGGACGATATTAGTGGGAGATGCCATACACACCCACCCCTCCCACACACACGTTTGTTCTGTCCTACCTCACTATGTGACTTCCATGATTGTCTGTGCTAGCTGTTCTGTGGATTCCCCTCCTGCAAACATTCCCTGCCGTGCTACACCTGATTTCTGCTGAGCTTACAGACTGTATCACCCCGATTCCCTTGCCTTATGGCTTCTGATTGAGCCTAGCCATTAGAAGGCACCAAAAAAATATGGAAGAGTAGGAAGAAGAAGGAAAGGTTTCAGTAGGTATTTCCTGCCTTCCCACATGGCCACAATCTTGGCGATGGCGGTTTTCTCTGAAGCCATGATGCTTCAGATGACATCCCCTCTAGGCTACAGTGCTCATGTAACTCTGAACTCTGTCCCCTGCATTTCTCTCTTCAGATTTGGGGTGGTAGCCATAATAGCCCCCATTATCACTTGTCCTTGAGTCTGTCACCATTTTATGTCACTCCCCTTAATGTTGCCCGCTTGCCCATGAAGTTCTGTCATGGAGCTTTCTCCAATTAAACCCTGGGGGTGTACTCTGTGTTTCCTATCAGGAACCTGACTGAGACTCCTCCTTGTCACTTCATCATATGCCCTGCATGGGCAAAGTAATCAATATCACCTTTATATATTTTAGCTGGGTTTTTTTCATGCACGTGGATCCAGAGAAAAGGTTGGGGACTTGTAGAGATGCCTAGCATGCAAGACTTGACTAATCAAATCCTTAGTTGGTATAATAATACTAATAGTAGTAAGTAAGTGGTTTGTAAAAACAATAATAGCAAGGGCTAAAATGTTAGTGCCTACTGTGTGCAAAGACCTATATCGGCACTTTACATTTATTATCCTATTAAAACCACACAGCCCACAAAGTATTTTTCACTGTTTATAGACAAGAAAATTGAATTTTAAATAAAAGCCACATAACTAATAGGTGGCAAAAGCAGGATGTGGACCTAGGTCTGATACAAAAGGCATTCATCTTTCTTTCCATTATACTTCTTATTTATATGTCTATAATACACAGAACTCTTCCTGTTACAAGTGGCAGGAACCTGCGACTCACAACGTTGACAGCCTATAATCCAGGAGGTTATAAAGATCCTGCAGAAGCTCTCAGAATCAAAACAAGAGCTTACCGAGCTGGATTTGGAAAGTATGAACCTGACCATCTGACCCTCCCCTTCCAGCTCCATTCTCAAATCAAGGTCCAAGGAAATTGAATAGAACTCAGGTACCCCCAGGACCTTGTCTGTCTTTCTTCTTCACTTCTCTCTGAGACCAGCTTTCTCCTCTCTGATGGGTTTCTCCATGGGACTGGATATATGAGATGCAAATTCTGGTGCCAGCCAAGCCAATATGGGGCTCATAATACATTAAAGTAGCCAGCATCTTACAGACTCATCTTTCCAATTTGCCACAAGGCAAGAAAGGGCTTTTCTCCAGTTACTCAAGTTAAAAAAAAAAAAAAATGGGGCGCCTGGGTGACTCAGTCGGTTAAGCGTCCAACTTCAACTCAGGTCAAGATCTCACAGTTTATGAGATTGAGCCCCGCGTCGGGCTCTGTGCTGACAGCTCAGAGCCCGGAGCCTGCTTCCGATTCTGTGTCTCCTCCTCTCTCTCTGCCCCTCCCATGCTCATGCTCTGTCTCTCTCTGTCTCTCAATAATAAATAAACGTTAAAAAAAAAATTTTTTTTTAATCCCAGGGACAGTCTCCGATTGGCCCAACTTGGGTCACATGTCAACCTCTTGGAAAAATGAAAACAGCCATAGGGATAATCCAATTTGAGTTACATGCCACCCGTGTGTGTGAGAGAGAGCTGATGCTTTGACTGGCAGCTTGCTTAACAAGAACAATAATGAGAAGACACCAAGCCAGAGGAAGGGAAAGGGACACTGGGCAAAAAACCACAACAAACATTATGAAGTCCTTACAAGTCGCGTTTGTCAATATATTTTTCACCTTGGCAGTTTAAAAGGATGAGAGCTATCTGGACTTAGATAAGACTTGACCTCTTGCAACCCCTAATTCTCTACTTTTGCTGAAAGCTACATGAGATGAAACATCTGGGACCAGCAAACTGGGCCACGAGATGTAATGATTAGACTGTGAGCATTCTCAGACCTCAACTCCCAGTGGGTGAGTCTTCCAAGGTGGCATGTGGCCAAGCAGACCAAGGTGATTTCAGTCTAGGCACAGAGAAGCATGCAGAGAATGGCGGCTCTAACGTCTCCAGGCGGCCCCTGGAAATCCAGCCCAGAGGTAAACTGAGCGGTATAATGAGAATATGATGCTAGGAACAACAATACTAGGAGATAACAGTTGGCTCTTACAGTGTACCAGCACTCATTGTAAGTGCTTTGCGTATATAAACTAGTTATATATAAGCTAACTATATATTATCTCCACAGCAACCCTACAAGGTGGGTACTACAGTATCATGCCCAGAGTGAGTTTCACTAATGTGCCCAAAGTCAGTGATCCAAAAGCAGACAGTCATGCTCCAGATTTCATACCTTTATTCACCACACAATACCCTATTGTGGGAAATAATCTGGAACCATTACAACAAACCTGAATTTGTCTAATCATTGAATTGTTGTTGTAATTAAGAATTCAGAGGGGCGCCTGGATGGCTCAGTCAGTTGAGTATCCGACTTTGGCTCAGGTCATGATCTTGTGGTTAGTGAGTTCGAGCCCCACATTGAGCTCTGTGCTGACAGCTCAGAGGCTGGAGCCTGCGTTGGATTCTGTGTCTCCCTCTCTCTCTGTCCCTCCCCCACTCTCACTCTCTCTCTCTCAAAAATGAATAAACATTAAAAAAAATTAAAAAAAAAACAGAATTCTGAAAGCAGGGCGCCTGGATGGCTCAGTCAGTTAAGAGGCCGACTCTTGATTTCTGCTCAGGTCATGATCTCATAGTCATGAGACGGAGCACCCCCACCACCAGCCCCCCACCTCCACTGGGCTCTGCAAGCTGATAGTAGAGCCTGCTTAAGAGTCTCTCCTTCCTTCTCCCCATGCCCCTCTCCCACTTGCACACGTGCTCTCTCTGTTGAAAAATTTAAAAAAATTAAAAAAACAAAAAAGGAATTCAGAAAGCAAAAGAAAAGCCCCCTCCCATCGCACATGTATACTCACAGATTTCACCTTGCCCACAGACAAATGTCTGATGATAGATTTCTTAAACAGGATGCACAAAGCACACATCATGAGGATAACAGTTGATACATTTGACCATGTTAAATTTAACACTTATACAGAGCAAAAAGCATTAGAAATAAAGTTCAGAGGCACCTGGGTGGCTCGGTCAGTTGAGCATCCAACTTTGGCTCAGGTCATGATCTTGCAGTCTGTGAGTTTGAGCCCCACATCGGGCTCCGTGCTGACAACTCAGAGCCTGGAGCCTGCTTCAGAGTCTGTCTCTCTCTCCTTCTACCCCTCTCCCATTTGCACTCTGTCTCTCCCTCTCTCTCAAAAATAAATAAGCATTAAAAACAAAAAATAAAATTCAAAGATAAGTTACAGACCAAGAGAAGCCTTGGTAATGCTCAAAACCAACAAAGAAATAACCCCCCCCAAAAAAAAACCTCCTAGAAATTAATAAGTCAAGAGAAAAATAACCAAAGGAAATGAAAAGGTATTTTCAGAATAGGAAACTCAGAGAGTCAATAAGCATATGAAAAGACCATCAACTTTATGAGTAGTCAGGAAAATAGAAATAAAACACCAATGAGAAACAGTGCACGCCCATCCATTTGACAATAAAGCTCAAGACTCACAAAGCCTGGTGCCAGTAAGGATGCAAGGAAATGGGAGCTTCACATCCTGATGGGGATGGGGGGGTGGAGGTGCAGAGGAACAAGTACAACGTCCTTGGAGAACAGGTTGACAACACCTGGCACGGGGAAGGTGTCCACACCCTTACACCCAGCAATCCCACACGCAGTCATGTGTCCTCAGATCACTCACAATGGGTGCCCAAGGAGACGTCCACAAGAATGGATGTGGCAGGGGGTTTGTAATCACAAGAAATTTCAAACAATAGTACTCTGCAAACCACAGGGTGGTCATAAATTAATCATGGCATAGTCCTATAATGGAAGATTCCACAGGAGTTCAGAGGAATAAAGGGAAGTGGTGTGCAACAAAATAGATAGGAAATATAGTATTAAGTGAAAAACTGAGTTACACCATGATGTGAAGAGTTTAATGCTTATTTTGTAAATTTTAATTTACATACCCTATGTACAGTATAAAATGTAATAGACATGCAGCATTTACATACTATCTATAGATATGTTAGTTTATATTTATATAAGCATACAATTGCATTTTTCACTGAATTAATGTAATATTTAATTTAAGCTTGAAGTTTGTGCAGTATATAATTTTATATAATTATATGTAATATGTATAGATTATATTTATATACTTATAAAATTTAATTCACATCCAGTATGAGGCTATGTCTTTTAAGTTTATAACATTTTATGTGCATATGAATATATAATAAGAATATGAAATACTTGTAGAACAGTTATAAACATCACTGTAGTACTCACCTCTGGGAGAATGGATCTGGGAGCAATACAAAAGAAACTTTAGTTATATTTATAATGTTGTGGGGGAGTTAATGCTTTTATATTTATTATTATTTTTTTTTTTTGAGACAGAGAGAGCAAGCTGGGGAGGTGCAGGGAGAGAGAGAGAGAGAGAGAGAGGGAGAGAAAGAGAGAGGAATCCCAATCAGGTTCCAAGCTGTCAGCACAGAGTCCTACACAAGGCTCGAACTCACAAACTGTGCAATCATGACCTGAGCCAAAACTGAGAGTTGGATGCTTAACCGACTAAGCCACCCAGGTGCCCCTATTGTGGTTTTTTCTTTTAATGTTTACTTATTTTGAGAGAGAGAGATTGAGAAAGAGAGTTAGCAAGCGAGGAGAGGGACAGAGAGAGAGAGGCAAGACAGAATCCAAAGCAGGCTCTGCGCCATCAGTTCAGAGCCTGCTGCAGGGCTCAATTCCACAAACCATGAGATCGTGACCTGACCTAAAACCAAGAGTTGGACGCTTAACTGACTGAGTCACCCAGGTGCCCCTACATTTATCATGTTTTATTTCTTAAAGGGTAAATAAATCTGGGTAGAAGGTACATGAGTGTTTGTTATATTTCCATCTACTATTTCTTTAATTTTGAAAGTTTTATGTAAAAAAAAAATTATATTAATGCCTCCAAGTTTCACTGTTATGAGAGAAGTGAGGGCTGGGTTGACCCTCTGAGGGTGATGAGTGGGTTGTGTCCATACCACAGGGCCTGGCACAGGCCCTGGCAGAGAGACGGGTCAGCAGTTACTGGTTGAGAGCCCCGTGGACACGCCTGGTCAGAGATGGAAAGAAGGCTTTCAGAACATTTCTCAAACACAACGCCCAAAAGAGACTCAGGGTTCTGGGAGGCCAGGAAACTTCAAAGCAACCAATGCAGAGAGGATCTTTCTGAATAATGGGAGATAATCCAAAATCTATTTCAATTTAGCTTAGGAAAACATACTCATGCCTTCATTGTAAGGCAGCATATCTGGTAAGGCAGCTGACAAGTCACACCGCAGTCAAATTCGGAAGTTGCAAGCCGGTGCAAGAAGACTGAGATCTGGGCAGCTCCCTGCTCTCCCACTGGGCAGCCTCCCTGTTCAGGGTTGAGCTGGAGACTGACAACCCCATCTCTCAGGCAGAAGCACACTAGGCTCCTGTGAGACTTGGTTCATGGATGCTTGGACAAGTCATTTTCTTCTCTGAGCTTCTATTTCCTCATGTGAAACTCATGGGTGTGTACCTGCATATGTGTGTGTGCACGTGGGTGTGGATACACATGACCTTCCCCCAGAGCTACTCCCTCTCTGTTTCATACAATTATATTAGGATCATACCCATATAGCTCTCGCCAATAACGTTGATAAAGGAAATAAAATGAGCTAAACAATGGGGGTGGAGGAGTTGGGGACAAGAGACATTCATATGCATCCATCCATCATAATTCCCTGGAGAGGGATCAGCAGGACCTACTCCTTCCTAGCTTTGTGACCCTGGACAAGATGTTTAACCATTCTGTGCCTCAATTACCTCTTGAGTAAAAACAGAATAATATCACCTACCTTTTATTGTTGAAGGGGAGGGAAAGATGAGATAATGTATGTGAAATTATATACAGAACTTCTAAAATAGTATTCAACAAATGACAGTGTCTGTATATTTATGTCTGCATATGAGTGTTTATCCACACATATTTATGTCCATATATGGGTTTTTATCTCTATGTTTCGATATCCATTTCTGCAAGCAGACTTGAATCTGCCCACAAGTATCCAGGGGGAAAAAGGCAATGATAAGATTTATCAAGCGAAGTTTCCCAGGCTGCCTTTCTGACTCACTGGGAGCGAGTACTTGGCCATGTTTTCGGTTTTCACAGCCAAAGCAGTTTCAATATCCCCACCATGACAGTGCCTAGGGATGCATCTTTGTCAGAGTTTCTGATTGGCCTTTTTAATCGTCTGGGCCTCCCCAGTCACCGCTCATAAGATGCTCATGGGTGATGTGCTTGGAATTGAAAGAGCCCAGAAGACAAGATGCCCTCTCACTTTCCTTTCTTAGTGTCCTCTTGACAACCAAGATACACCCCACCCCCGAGGGGCCTACCTCTGACCTCATTGGTCCTTGACGTCCATCCCATGAGCCCCAGACCCTAAGTTCTCCATCAGCCTGCATCTCGCTGACCCCTGTGTCCATTGTTGACTCAACAGTGTTCATTCATTTGCTTTGACTTCTACTCCTGAGTATAAATAAGGCTTAGTCCAAAGTTGAGTGGTGCACTAAATGAAACCTTTAAAATTTTCTCTATAACTCAACTTTATTCTTAAATTTGACTCTGTATGGGTGGCTCAGGCAGTTAAGCTTCTGACTTCAGTTCAGGTCATTATCTCAAGGTCACGGTTTCGAGCCCTGCATTGGGCTCCATGCTGACAGTGTGGAGCTTGCTTGGGATTCTCAACATCTCCCTCTCTCTCTCTGTCCCTCCAGAACTCATGCTTTCTCTCCCTCTCAAAAGAAATAAATAAACTTTAAAAAAAATTTTGCCTCCTTATTTTACCAGAATAGCAAAACAATTTTGGTGAGCTGGGAGTAACCTCTTCCAGGGGGTTATTCCATCTGGCTAGCCCTCAGTCTGTAGGGTCAGGTAGATGCTGAGTCATATCTTATCCCACCTCCTGGGCGTCTGGGGTGTTCCAGCTGCTTCTGGACCCCTCAGATGTATAAGAACGTGCTGGTGTCTCTAGCCTGAATTCCCAAGTAAGGCCCTTCCGCTCAGACTCACCACACTTCTTCTCTGGATCTTACTTCCTAACAGAGAATCCACTAGAGAGAGGCAGCATGACTCTTCTCTCCTCTTGGACAGTCTATCTTAGGTTCTGCCCTGACCATCACCCCCAAAACTACTTGAGACCCACAATCTTCCTGCTTCTCGTCTTTCTCTATTCTCTTTCCTCAGTCATGGGTATAATTTTCCAGTCTCAAAATTTGGAAAATACCAAGAAGGAAAAAGATTGATTAATAGTCTAAACACTTTATCCCACCATAAATGTCATCTGTGTGCCCAGGTCCCAATATATATGAAAGTGGAAGAGACGACAGTGTGCTTCTATTAACGTTTGTAATTCCTTTTATCACACACATGACTTGAGTTCCACCTGGGTCCCAGGCACCCTGGTAGGCACTGTAGATATAGAGGTGAATAGGACAAGGCCTCTGTTCTCTAGAAACTCCAAATCTAGTGAAGACGACAACCAGAAAAACAATTCCAATGCAATATGGTAAGTGCAATGACGAGGTGTTCATCAGACCTAGGGGGGAGAGTTCAATTCATTGGTGGGTAGGGATGGTGTCTCTTTCAGTTTGGGCTGCTCTAAAAAAGTACCTCATGGACTGGTTGGCTTATAAACTACAGAAATTTATTTCTCACAGTTATGAAGTCTAGATGTCCAAGATCAGAGTGTCAGCACAGTCAGGTCCCAGTGAAGGCCCTCTTTGGGGCTCTCCTTGTATCCTCATTTGGTAAAGAATAGAGAGGGGCGCCTGGGTGGCTTGGTCAGTTAAGCGTCCGACCTCGGCTCAGGTCATGATCTCACGGGTCCGTGAATTCGAGCCCCACGTCGGGCTCTGTGCTGATGGCTCAGAGCCTGGAACCCGTTTCAGATTCTGTGTCTCCCTCTCTCTCTGCCCCTCCCCTGTTCATGCTCTGTCTCTCTCTGTCTCAAAAATAAACATTAAAACAAAAAAATTAAAAAAAAAAAAAAGAATAGAGAGAAGTCTCTGTGTTCCTTTTTTTTTTTTTTTAATTTTTTTTTTTTTAACCTTTATTTTTGAGACAGAGAGAGACAGAGCATGAATGGCGGAGGGTCAGAGAGAGGGAGACACAGAATCTGAAACAGGCTCCAGGCTCTGAGTTGTCAGCACAGAGCCCGATGTGGGCCTCGAACTCACGGACCGAGAGATCACGACCTGAGCTGAAGTCGGACGCTCAACCGACTGAGCCACCCAGGCGCCCCTCTGTGTTGCTTTTATAAGGGTTCCCTTCCCTATTCAGAAGGGCTCCACCCCCATGACCTAATTATCTCCCAAAGGCTCCATCTCCAAATACTACCCTACTGGAGGTTAGGATTTCAACATATGAATCGTGGAGACACACACTCAGTCCATTGCAGATGGCGAGAGTGATTCAGGAAGTCTTTCCAATATAGATGCTAAAAGGCCCACCTAGGGGCGCCTGGGTGGCTCAGTCGGTTAAGCGTCCGACTTCAGCCAGGTCACGATCTCGCGGTCCGTGAGTTCGAGCCCCGCGTCGGGCTCTGGGCTGATGGCTCAGAGCCTGGAGCCTGCTTCCAATTCTGTGTCTCTCTCTCTCTGCCCCTCCCCCGTTCATGCTGTGTCTCTCTCTGTCCCAAAAATAAATAAACGTTGAAAAAAAAAATTAAAAAATAAATTAAAAAATAAAAAATAAAAGGCCCACCTAACCAAACGTAACCCCTCTTCTCCTTCCTGCAGGCACCATTAACTATACTCATAAAATTTAAATGCCATTTTCCCACTGGGGTTGCTACTTAGGCAAGTCTTAAAAATAAACTCTGAGTGGTGTTAAGGTATTATGTGATCAGGAAAAAGTAACATATTAGCCTACAAATATACTAGAAGGATTTATTTATGATTAATTATTAATATGACCTATCTTCACCTGGTAGAGACTAAACATTTGAAGGAGGGCCAGCTCCTAATTGAAGGGAGAACAGAAGGATGGCTTGTGTACGGGCACTGTCTTGGCTTCCCTGGAAGTAGGGCCTGAGACAAGAATTCTTGTGCAAGTTCAAGTGAAAGAACCACCTCAGGAGAAGGAGAGCAGGGGACGCAGCATGGGTCAGGGGAACAAGGTAAGCAAGGATGTGGTCTCAGCCAAACATGAGCTTTGGTCTGATTCAGGATGGGTCCTGCCATGAGGCAAGAAGGGGCAGGGGAAGGGGACAGTGCAGAGCCACCACCTGACTGAGGAGGCTCCCCCGGGCAGGAAGTAGTTATCAGCCACCCCTCCCAGCAGGGAATACATATCCATCAGGCAAAGGTGGGTGGGCACTGACCGCATCCACTACTGGCCAGGGTCTAGCAGAGACCCTGGGGTACCCTGGCATTCCCAGGGTACTCGGTGGAAGACTTGGAAGACAAGAAAGAGAATGAGGCCAGAAAAGGAAAGGAAATGCTTCATAATGGTGCCAGTGTGTGTATGAGTGTGGGTGTGTGTGTGCAAGTGTGTGCATGTGTGCGTGCATGTATGTGTGCATACACGCACACAGTTATGATTACTCTCCCATCAACTGAGAATAGTTGCTAATGAACTCTGTATTTCTCCTCTGGCAGTTTCCTGAGAGAAGGGAGTATTTCTCCTACCTTGTTCTGCGCTTGCCCAACACTCAGCCTTGACAGGCCTTAGAATATAGCGGTGGGAGGATGCTTTGGTCCCTTTGGGGAGGGACCCCAAAGCTCTGATCTGCCTTCCCTCAACAGTGACTGCAAGACCCCAACTCCTCTGTCTCCAGGTCACAAAGGGCTATCAACAGTCTCTGTATCCTCTGTTAGCCCTTCACAGGCATTTCCCCTTGACACTCTAGAAATGCTGCCACGCCTGGAACATGGCCGCAAATACGGGCGGGGATGAGATGCTACCAACCCTCACCTCCAGATGGTCCTCTGCTTTCTCCTCAGCAGAGTCAGCCTTGGGATGCTGCTGAGAAAGAAATCAGACAGCCCAGTTCTCAGCCAGAAAGTATCACTGCCATGCTGAGAAACTGGCCTTGACCTTCGTCAGGGTTCAGGGGGAAAAGAAGTCAAAGCAAATGTGGATGTTGGCTCTTCAGAATTCTCAGGGACTGGGGCGCCTGGGTGGCTCAGTTGGTTGGGCGTCCGACTTTGGCTCAGGTCATGATCTTGCGGTCCATGAGTTCGAGCCCCGCATCGGGCTCTGTGCTGACAGCTCAGGGCCTAGAGCCTGCTTCAGATTCTGTGTCTCCCTCTCTCTGATGCTCCCCCGTTCATGCTCTGTCTCTGTCTCAAAAATAAATAAATGTTAAAAAAAATTTTTTTAGAATTCTCAGGGACTAATGGATGTGCAACTGAACCCCCCATAAAAAGAAACCTATATAAGTATTGAGGAATCATGGTTCATAAAGTATGCCCCATCTAGTCCTGGGGTTCTTTGAGCTAGACCAACGTTTTCTCTTCTAAAATAAAACATTAGTCTCTCTCTCTCTCTCTCTCTCTCTCTCTCTCTCTCTCAAAAATAAACAAACATTAAAAAATTAAAATAAAATATTAGCCATTTAACCAATTCAAATAAATTGCCAGATTCAAATAAACTAAATAAACTGATAGATATTCCTCTATTTATATCTCCTTTCCATTATATTTTCTTACACCTTTGTTGCCTGTTTCTTTGCTGATAAGCGCTCCTAAGCAACAAAACACATAAAGGAACTACCAACTAGCTATTAATAGAAAACCTTAGGAAAAGCCAATTATGTGTGGTTCATGCTTATTGAAGGTGTAATCATGGCTCCGGTTTTGTATTCCACACAGAGAATATTACAATACTAACTGCCAATTTTAGCCCTACTATGCTCTAGGCCTCTGGACGCTAGACATGTTAATATTCCTGTGTGTAATTTAAATGTTATGATCCCTATTTTACAAACAAATGCATGAACAGAAAAACAGAGGCACAAAAAGTCTCAAGTTAATAAAACGCTTGCACAAAAATTAATTAAATATTTACATACCAAAAGCATTTATAGTGATGAGGGCATAAAACAAGAGTCCCAAACAAGTGTTGAGGTCAGCGAAGACATCTCCCTGAGGAAGTGATATCTGAGACCAGTTCTAAAGGAAGAGGTACTGGGAGAAGGGAACACAGGAAATCATATCAGCAAAACTTGTGCTAACTGGCACGACTGCTTTGGAAGAGTCTGGAAGTTCCTCAAGAGGTTACACATAGAGTTACCCATGATCCAGCAACTCCACTACAAGGTATACATTCAGGAGAAATGAAAACCTATGTTCACGCAAAAGCTTGTGCACAAATGTTCACGCAGCATCACTTATAATAGTCAAAAAAATGGAAACAACCCAAATGTCCATCAACTGATGCCTGGACAAACAAAAGGTGCTCAGTCCGTACAATGGAAATAAACATTCGGCAGTAAACAGGTATCATGTGTTGACACCTGCTACCATGTGGATGAATGTTGAATACATTTTACTGAGTAAAAGACGCAAGTCACAAAAGATCACTGATTCTGAATGTATGAAATGTCCAGAATAGGGAAGCCTATAGAGACAGAAAATAGATTAGTGGGAGCCAGGGCTGAGGGATGGGGGGAATTGAGGACTGAGCGCCAGGAGTGTGGGATTTGGGGGGAAAGACGAATACGTTCTAAACTGATTTTGGCGAAGGCTGCGCAAGTCTGCGAATATATGACAGATTGTATACTTTAAGTGGATGACCTGATGTGCGGCTTCAACTCCATCTGGGACTGAAAGAATTTCCCAGTTGAAAAGGTGGAGGTGAGCTCGAGTTGGATAAAAGCCCCTTCCCGACTTCAGAGTGCTTCACGGCTGGGTCCAGCTGGATGTCTAGTTTGCCACCTGGTCAGTCGGTGGACGACAGACAGAAACACACCGTCCCCAATGGAGAATGGTGTCCAGTGGGCTCCCGGTCGGACTACAGGCTTTAAGCAAAGCCTCTTTCTAAAAGACAGTTTTATAAAGCTAGTAAGAAATTACAGAAAGAGGAAGACAGAGACAAGGGGAGAGAAAATGTGAGCAACATTAGTGCCCAGAGACAATCCCAGCCTATCACGGTGAAAACTTTCTCGAAAACTTTACTTCTCCCACATACGTTCCAACCAGGGCTACTTTTATTCCCAGTCTTTGTCTTCTCTCTCTCTCTCTCTCTCTCTCTCTCTCTCTTTCTCCCTCTCTCTGCTCTTTCTCTTTTCAAAGTCAGAAGAAATTCACCTTCTTGATGTCTTCCTCAGAATGTTCGGGTTTTCTGGCACTTGGTATGCCATGGAGACTGGAGGGCGGTATGCCCCCAAGTAGCTTCAAGGTGTTTAGGAACATAAAAGTAATCCCATGACAGAGACCAGCACCTGTTACACACAGAGGAGGTGGGGGTGGCCTTGGGCTCCAACTGCACATGAAGAAAGATCCAAGTGCTGGCCAGCCCTATTTCCCAGCCAATAGTTTATCACTTTCTTCAAATTTCCATCATTAGAGTCAATTTGGGTGTTAAAGTTCCTTTAAACTCCATGAAAAAGAACTCACACATTGCATTTTACTCCTCGCCCTGTATGCAAACACAGAGCAGGCACAATGACTTATATTCAAATTCCTTACCCCATTACTTTCCTTAATATTCTCTGCTGCCACTGTAGTCATTACTGCCGCAGCTACATTAGCTAAATTGAGCAGTCCAAATGCAACACCTTGCCCACCCCCCCCCCCAAATAAAACTACCATTCACTCTGTTCACATTAAGTAATGATTTGCAATGTCCTTCTCCCTTCTCCGGCTCACAACTCTGCCAACAGCATTTCTTAATGCAAACAGTAAAGGCTGAATTACAAGCGTGATCCAATTTTGCCCAGCATAATTAGTGGATTAGACATCAGAGAAAATCCACTTATTTTCAAAGCTCATCCAACTTCCCACCTCCAGCTCCCCTCCTCCCCCACCACCCCGCACTCAGAAATAAAGATTCCAGAAGCACGAAGTGAGAAAGGGTTTTATTTCTAAACCACCATTACAGCTATCAAATTCATTTTTAAATGACTCCCAAGTATGATCTTTTCTCAACTGGATATTTTTTCCCTAAGAAAACAAAGCTGGGGGATCAGAACTACAGCACCCGAGTCAAAAGTATATCATTGAAGGCTACAAATGTTTTTGCCAGAGATTTTGGAACAAGCTGTTGGTAGCTGAAAAACACCAAGCCACTCAGGTTTGTCTTGCTTGGCTTATGAAATCAGATGGCTTGGGTTTAATTCTTGGCTCTGCCAGCTGTGTAATTCATTTTCTTCTCTCTAAAATGGGCATGGTTGCAAGTGTTAAATGGGATAATATCTATAAAGTTCTTGGAACAATGTTTGGCACATAGCAATCTTCTAACTGTTTGCATTATCATTCTATGCCTAGAGCCCGGATGGAGAGAACAGGCATCTCCCGCCCAGCCTCCTGGCCCACCCCGTACCTGGGGTGGAGATCAGGGAAGAGGACTGTGACAGCACCCATTCCCCACCCTGTGCAGCTTGGAAAGCTCAGGAACATTTGTTCATCCACCCAGCACGGGTACAGATTGCCACAGATGTATATGCCTAAAATGGCTCTCCTCAATATGGCAAAGGCTTTTCTTCTTCCTTGAAGAAATAAAAGGAAGATTCTATGCCACTCCCCCCAATACAGGGGCAGAAGTAGGGACAGGGAAGGGGGGGAGAGAAAGGAGGGGAAATAGGCCTTGTCACATTTTCTCCTGTGTCTCTTCCTTCTCAAATGTCTACATTAGCCACCCAACGAGTAAACCAAAATGTCAACTGTTGAGCTGACAAGCACTCCTCTTACCAAATCGCACCCACACTTGGGTGGCTCTCATGTTATATGACAGCATCATAAGGATGATTGCTGTCATAGAAGTGCATGAGATGCATTTTCCCATCTAATTCTCAAGACAGCTCTCTGAGGTGGCTCAGTCGGTTGAGCATCAGACGTCGGCCCAGGTCATGATCTCACAGTTCGTGGGTTCGAGCCCTGCATCAGGTTCACTGCTGAAGGCACAGAGCCTGCTTCTGATCTTCTGTCCACTGCCCCCCCCCCGACTCTGCCCCTGCCCCACTTGCTCTCTCTCTTTCTCTCAAAATTAAATAAACATTGAGAAAAGAAAAAAACCACCCTCTGAGGTAAGTGCTAGTATTAGTTGTATTTTACAAATGAGGAAACTGAGGTCCAGAGAACGTAAATGAATGCCTGAGGCTGCACGGCTTTTACTGATGGAATGGCAGCTGAAAACCCAAAGCTATGGACTCCAGAGCACGTACTCTTTCCCCCTAGGCTCTGTTTCCTTGCAGCTTCCTAGAGGCTGGGTGGGCATCACATCCATCTGGAAAGCTGGAACTGGAGCGAGCAAGGAATGATACTGTTATCAGTTCTAGCAGGAAGGCCAGCATGTCGTGGGGCAGGTCAGAGTAAGAAGACCCGCCTGTGTGAGTAACACAGAGAAGCTTTCTTCTCAGTAAACACAAGGACCTTCCTCAAAAATGCGGTGCCTAGATGTCACCTCTCAGCTCAAATCATCCTTTTTTTTGTTGAAATGAGCACAAAACACCTTGCGTTCATTCAGTGTGTTCTTGGCTTCAGGATACAGTGGGCACTCAGAAAACCGGTGAGGCAGTAAACTGCTAGAATAAAATTTTTTCCCGTGTAATCCTTCCAAACAAACACTCATGGCCTTCACGAGGCACCGAGCTTGGTGCTACAGGGGCAGGAAGGTCTAAGACAGCATCCCTGACCTCAAAAAGCGCATAATATAGTGAGGTCCCCAAGGCAGAATGTCGAGTCTAAGGAACGTACAGACTGGAGGTTCCAAGGAAGATGTAATCTGCAAGGATAGGAAGATTCCTAGCATCCCATGGAGGAGGTGGCCCTTGGTGATGGCCAGCCACGGTGTCAAGGCTCCTGGCTCCATTCTGCATTCTTGGAGCTAAACCTTAAAGACAGGTGGGACGTCAACAACCAAAGGAATAGCATGGAAAAACAAACAAAATATCATAAAGGAGAGCTCTGACGACTGAAAACAGAGACCAGAAGAAGTTTAGGGAGAGTTTTTGCCAGCAACGGCTTTAGGAGACATATCCAAAGTGATCTACAGATGTTCTTGAACATTTCTGTGATCTAAATGTAGGTCTTCTTGTCTTATTTTTTTGTTTCTTTGGGTGACTTCCTTACTGAGAAGAGAGAGTCCTCCTTGTAAATCTTTTTTTTTTAATTTTTTTTTAACGTTTATTTTTGAGACAGAGAGAGACAGAGCATGAACGGGGGAGGGGCAGAGAGAGAGGGAGACACAGAATCGGAAACAGGCTCCAGGCTCTGAGCCATCAGCCCAGAGCCCGATGCGGGGCTCGAACTCGCGGACCGCGAGATCGTGACCTGAGCTGAAGTCGGACGCTTAACCGACTGAGCCACCCAGGCGCCCCCTCCTTGTAAATCCTAAACTGACTTTATAAGAACATGAGTCCCAGAGGAACATGAGCCCCAGGGTCACCTGGGTGGCACAGTAGGTTAAGCATCCGACTTCGGCTCAGGTCATGATCTCACAGTCCATGACACCCCGCATTGGGCTCTGGGCTGACAGCGCAGAGCTTGGAGCCTGCTTCAAGTCCTGTGTCTCCCTCTCTCTCTGCCCCTCCCCTGCTCTCTCTCGCTCTCTTTCTCTCTCTCAAAAATGAATAAACATTAAAAAAAAAGAAGAAGAAAGAATATGAGTCCTGAAATCAGACACACACGTAGGCTCAAATCTGTTCTTGTCCACTTACTAGCTGGCTTAACCTCTCTGTGTCCCGGCCCCCCATCCTGGGAGATGAGGTTGTTATTAGGACTAGATAAAATAATGCACGCAGATGCTGGCACAAAGCAGGGAATCAATAAATGTTAACTCTCCAGTCCTGCTAGTAACAGATTTCATTTGCATTTTGGCCAGGCAAGAGTGTTTTCTCAGGGCTCAGATATGAGAACTTGTAAATAGGAAGACTCAAGAGAAAGTAATCTTGGAACCTTTCATCCATCCATTACATTAGATATCTACCTCACTCCTTGAGAACTGTCGCTCACTTTACCCATGTGAAGCTGAGAAAGGAAAAATTACCCAGAGGCATTGATTCATGTTGATAAGCTACCTGGTGTATTTGAAGAAAGCTACATTTTTCCCCTTTAATAACAAAGAAAAAACTTAACAAAAACGCTGTCCAAACACAATCAGTTCTGCTAAGAACATTACCATTCAAACAAACAAACAAAAAGATGGTTTTACTTATTCTCTCAAATTGATTCGGAATCCTTTAGCTAGAGGCTGGGAACCTCTTTCTCCAAAGACCATATAGTAAATATTTTAGGCTCTGTGGACCATAGAGACTGTGTCCCAAGTATGCCACTGTGTCATGGGGGTATGAAAGCAGCCATAGACAATACATAAATGAATGAGCTGGGCTGGATTGCAATAAAACTTTACTTATAGACACGAAAATTTAAATTTCATATCATTTTTATGTATCACAAAATATTAATGTTCTTCTGACTTTTTCCCCCAAATGCCATATGATTTCACTCATGTGTGGAATTTAAGACACAGAACAAGTGGACAAAGGAAAAGAGAGAGAGAGAGAGAGAAACCAAAAAACAGACTCTTAGCCATAGAGAACAAACTGATGGTTACCAGAGCAGAGGTGGGAAAGGGTACGGAGGAAATAGATGAAGAGGGTTAAAAGTACATTTATGATGAGCACTGAGTAATGTATAGAATTGTTGAATCACTATATCGTACACCTGAAACTAGCATATCACCGTATGTTAACTATACTGGAATTAAAAATAAAAACCTAATTCAAACAACCCAACCATTTAAAATGTAAAAAGTCGTTCTTAACTTGCGGGGCTATACAGAAACAGGCAAGAGACAGGATTTGGCCCGTGATCCTTTGCTCGTCAATCCTGACGGAGACACTCGGGCCTTCAAAAAATCTCAGGAAATATTTTCTCCAACTCCTGTATGTTGCAGCTGAGAAAAAGTGACTTGTCCAGGACCAGCGGGGTCTTTCAGATCCATAGAAGAAACACAATAGAGGGGCACCTGGGTGGCTCAGTGGGTTAAGCTCCAACTTCAGCTCAGGTTATGATCTCGCAGTTCGTGGGTTCGAGCCCCGTGTCAGGTTCTGTGACAACAGCTCAGAGCCTGGAGCCTGCTTCAGATTCTATGTCTCCCTCTCTCTCTGCTCCTTCCCCACTCGTGCTCTGTCTCTCTCTGTCTCTCAAATATAAATAAACATTAAAAAAAAGAAAAAGAAGCACAAAAGAGGGATGCCTGGGTGGCTCAGTCAGTTGAGTGTCTGACTCTTGATTTCAGCTCAGGTCATGATCCCGGGATCACGGGATAGAGCCCCATCTCAGGCTCTGTACTGAGCGTGGAGTCTGCTTAAGATTCTTTCTCTCTCTCCCTCTGCCCCTCTCCCAGTTCACTCTCTCTCTCTCTCTCCTTGTCTCTAAAACAACAACAACAACAACAAAGTAGCTCAATAGAAAGAGCATGGCTATTACACATCCGGCAGTTACTGGCTTGAAAATAGAAAAATCACTTTTTTTTCAACTGCTGTTTGCCACAATGTCAGAGTCAGTTTAGCAGATTCCTCCACCCCCTGGATTTTTCGTTTACTCTGTCATTTTATAACTCAGTCATGAGAGAGCTGTGTTAAAGATCCTGAGAAGTGAGATAGGATGAGTGATTTTGGTGTCACAACAAGGACCAAAATTGTGTGTTTACCACCTGAATTTTATTAGGAAACCCTCAGAAGCATTCAACCTCAGGAAACGGTAAAAGGCAACACTGAAACTTCACCTTCACAAGGAACCACCCAAGGAAATAAACACTACAAAATGTAAAAGGCACTTTTCTCTTTTAAAAATTGCTTTACATATTTTAATTCTTGTACTTCCCTTGAGGGTTAGATATTTCGGTCACATAGTTATCCAATTAAAATGAAAACTCTCTGCTTTATCCTTTAGGCGAGGACAGCTGCCAGCTGCTAAGTTTTATAAAGTCTTTAATCTTGTCCATAAATATTTAATAAGAATTGGTTGGTACACAAGCTGAAGTAAAGTAAGAAATCAAAGAAGGAATCTTGGAAATAACCTCTGTATTGTGAGAAAGCTCTGTGAAACAAAAGCCGAGTGACCGATGCTCTTTTTTTTTAATAACCATTAAAATATTTCTGAGTATTTTGATCACTCTTCTGTCTTGCTTGTCCTCACAAATGTACAAAAATAGGTAGATTACAAAAAGATATTAGCTGTGACTATCTGTGCCCTTTTCCCCAGTATCCTGCCATTTGTTTCTGAGACAGCCTCTCATGTTTCCATGGAAACCCAGAAACTGAGGATCTCCAAGCACTTTAGCAGCATTTGAAAACGTAGACCCCTTTTTTTTATTGTTGTTGACAGGCGCACACACACACACACACACGCACACTCGAAAAGAGAAGGCTGCCATTTGCCTCGACCTGGTCTTTGAACTTCCTCCCCTTCCCTCCCATCACCTTGTTTCCACTTTGCAAGACTGAATCTTTGAGGCTGTTCTTATTTCCACATCCTCCCAGGCAGAGGGTCCTCATGAGCTGGGTTTTTTTTTTTTTCTTGTCCATTCTCCTCCATGTGAGATCACAGGGCATTCCAGAGAGTGGAGAATTTATGCTCCTGGCAGAGATCTCTCAAACCAGCAGGTTTCTCCACCTGCCTCCGTGACTGAGAGATTTCAGGATTGAGCACTCTTTACTAAAAACAAATGCCTCTGTAAAGCTGCTGAAATCTGAAAGTAACCAAAATCTCTCAGCTCCTCCTCAAGCTCACTTGACTATGTCCTAGCTCTGTCCAGAGAAGAGAGAAAAATCAGGTGGCCACTACATCCTGTGCGTCAGGATAGATGAAAGACAGGAGCCAAATGGAAAGAGGAGAGAAAGAGGAAGAGAGAGAGAGACACCAATTGAAACTCCTCAGTTTCCCTTATGCTAGCTCAATATTTCTGGGTGCTCGAGTTATGCTTCATTTCTACGAAAGTGTTATTTTCCATTGCTTTAATCCTACCTTTGGTTTCTTCTACCATCTCAGCTTCAGGACTTACTAATTCTGAACACCCTAAAGAACCCATACCGCTAGGTTACCTTGGTCTTTGAGGTGGCTTCCCTACAACAGTTGTCCCTTCTGATTCTGTTCCTTTATACCAAGCCCACATGTCCATGGTCCACTCAAGACTTCAATCACTCATTCAACAAATACTTAGAGAGGGCAAGCTATGTGGCAGGCAGTGTTCTAGGCACTGGGTTCATGGCATTGAGCAAAAGTGACACAAATCCCTGCCTACTCAGAGCTCCCATACTGACCTTGGCTGGACCCACCTTGACTCTGATTCCGCACCTTCTCCAGCCCCCGCTGACTCATAATTCAGGCTCCCATCTCTGACCCTGATCCTCTCCACCCTCCAGTGGAGGCTAATGTTGATCTCTCACCGCCTTGGCTCTAGACCCTTCTACAAGTTGGCTCATAACTACCCAATGATATTTTCTTATTTTTTATACCACCTCAAATTAAGTCCCCAGACACCCCAGTACTTGGGCAGACAATCCTGGTCACAACAGTTTTGTTTTGTTATTTAATTTTTTAGTATACTGCATTTTCCACGTGTCAGGTGCTGTTTAAATGCCTTACACATAAGAATTCATTCGATCCTTTTAGCAATACCTAAAATGAAGGAGTTGCACTTTAAGCCCATTTGCTGACTACTGATAAGTGGCAAAGTTATGACCCGCCATGGTCACCCCGCCCAAAAGTTGCAAATCTGGGTCTGCCATCCTGCATTTGATGACTTGGCTTTTTATTTGCTCCAGGCATTCTCATTGCCTTCGGTTATGTTTCTGCCCCCATTTTTGTTTCCCCCAAGGTCATTTGAAACGCGATCCTTATTATACAAATCACCCGTCACTCTGTTCCCTTGTCGTATCTCCAATAAACCTTTTAAGTGGCGCTGGGCCAAGGACATCACCTTGCGGGTACCACGCGTTCTATCCCCCAGGTTGATAAAAAGGAAGACATCCAGGATCCGTTTTGTCAAACTCCAGAGAACCGGCGCTCACACATGCACCCTGCATCTTAGCTCTGCTATTATAAAAGGTGCTTGCATTTTACTATCTCCTCCCATATGGCGCTTCATTATATTGTCCACATGACATCCCCTATCCTTGACAGATCTCATCCCTCATGTAATGATGATTACCAGCCCCACACTCATCTAACTTCTCTAGGGCAGTTTCCTACAGATCTAGGTTTTGTTTTATTTATCACTTCGCTCTGCCCTTTCTTGCCTTAATTAAACTCAGCCTCGGGACATAGGAAACCAGAGAACTTATTTTTTTCTTCCTTCTGATAAAAGCAAGATCATTTCCTGGGGACAGCAAATAGTCCCCCCACTTTCCACTCCTCCCCAAACTTACCAGTTAAGTCTCAACCACCCTTTGTCCTTTGATTTCCCCTGTTTGCTGATCTGAATGTTTCAAGGTTTCCTTTACATTTTAATAATTTCTGATCCGAGAGGGACGAAATGACTAGGCAGTGGCCTTCACTTTCCCCTCTTTTGCCATCCGCTCCTATCCTTTCTTCAAAACATTGCAAAGCAGCTATTTTCTTATTCAGAACAATCTTTACAACTCAAAAGAAAGGCTCTTCCTGTTGTTTACATAAATAGATGGCTGGAAAAGAATTTAAGTGGTAAGAGCTCTTGGTTACATGTGGGTTATAAGAAAGAAGGGCCAGCAGGCCGTAAACACTGGCAAATGTATGTTTGCCTGCATGGCATGGTTTGAGGACTGTACCACACAACTGGAGCTGTCCTCCGTTCTCTCGGTCCTCGTTTACAACCACCACGACATCCAAACGCTGCTCTTAGGGTCATATGAAGTCGCCAATATCTTAGTACAAATGAACATACGAGCTCCTCCAAGGCGGAAGTAGCCAGTGAGTGATAGAAGGTGGAGAGAAGACGGCAGAGCAGCCGGGAACCTGTGGTAGCTAGTTCCCTGGGTTTTCCCAGACTTGGAGCTGAGAAAGCCAGCATTCTGGAAATGCCAATGAATGCAGACTTTAAAAAGCCCCCCAGAGAGTCTGTTTTCTCTAGTAAAAAAGATCAAGCCAAGAGTACCCTAGCAAGGCAGATAACTGTTAAATAAAAATTATTCTCTCCAAATAAGCATCACAGACAAAACTATGGCTCGACCCCTTCCATGCCAGCAAAAACCAGGTAAGGAGATGAGACTTGCACTTTTTTTTGGACTGTAATGAGGTGCTCTACACTCCTCCACCAGAATGACATCAGAAAAAGCGGAGTTGGGAGCTGGACTTTCAAGCCAGCAGTTACAGGTACACAGTGGGCAGTCCTCCAACCTTATGGAGGCCACATGGGAACACTCTAGTACCATAGCACCAAGTAACGTGCCAGCCCTCCCTCCATGCTGGGGGATCAGAAGTGGCCTCAGGGAGAGTCAGGGCTTTCCTCACCACCCAGTGCTAATGAGGCCACCCTGCACTCCCCGCCCCAGTGGAGGCCACGAGGGGGGCAGTGGCAAGGCACCCCTGCCCTCCCGGACAAGGGAGGGATAAAGTCCTTATGGGGAGCCAGCTCTCCCACCCACCCCAGCAGTAAGGGGGAATGCCAGCACCCTCGGGTGTCAACAGAGAGTGAAGGAGAAACTGGGATGCCCCCCCCCCCGCCCCGGGGAAGTAGTGAGGTGTGACCCCTGCTCCTCCAACGGAGCCATGACACAAAGGCCAGCTGAAACTGAAACAGAAGGTCGAAGGCCCAGAGTCTCATAACGTAATACCCAAATGTCCAGGCTTTAAGCAAAACTCACTCATCACACAAGGAACTAAGAGAACCTCAACTTGAATGCGGAAAAAAAAAAAGTGGACACCAACACAGAGATGTTAGAATGATCTGACAGAGATGTTAAATCGGCCATCAAATAACATCCCAGTGAGCCATTAAGAACATGTGTGACACAAATGAAAAAAGAGAAAGTCTCAACAAAGAAACAGAAAATCTCAGCAAAGAACCAGAAGGTATAAATAAGAATCAGATGGAAACTTTAGAACCGAAAAGTACAATAACCTATTAACTCAATAGCATGGTGTAGACAACAGAAGCATTAGTGACCTTGAGGGTAGAACAGTAGAAATGATACAATCTGAACAACAGAGAGAAAGACCAGGACAACTCACACACACACACACACACACACACACGCACGCATGCTTAGGAAACTGGGGTAACAGTTACATAGAATCTCTATCAGTTTTTATTATTGCATATGAAACTAGTTATCTCAAGATAAAAGTTTAATTAAAAATAAAAAGGGAGCGGCGCCTGGGTGGCGCAGTCGGTTAAGTGTCTGACTCTTGGTTTTTGCTCAGGTCATGGTCTCACGGTTCATGGGGTCGAGCCCCACATCGGGGTCTCTGCTGGCAACACGAAGCCTGCTTGGGATTCTCTCTCTCCCTCTCTCTCTCTCTCAAAATAAATTAGTAAGTTTTAGAAAAGATAAAATTTAAAAAAATAAATGTTTGTAAAAAAGAAAAAGGAAGCAGAACACAAGAAATGTGTTGACTCACAATTCACCAAAGAGTAAATAAATACAGCAAATATAGTTGGGAGGAGAAAATGTTAACCTTACTCATCAATGCGGTTCAGACAGATATTTTTGGAGCAAGTTTATTCATTTGTTTTTTATTTTTTTTTTAACAGGAAATAAGTTTCCAGCAGTTTTTCACACAATGGAGAAGAAAGCCCCTTGTGGCAAAACTTCCATTTTGGTGTAATGGGACCTTCGGAGTTTTATGTAGCATAATAACTTTGTGGCTAACTTTTACTGAGTATCTCTTTTCTAAGAGCTACGCTATATGCTTCACTTGGATTCTCTCATGGTCCTCCCCAGGATCCTAAAAGGAAGGTACTCAGATAAACCCTATTTCACAGATGAGGAGATTGAGTTTTGAGATAAAGCAAATTGCACAAGATTAACCAGCTGGAAAACGATAAAACCGGGATTCAAATTCAGGCAGTCAGATCCCAGCGGACTCTCATACTCCTGCTTTGAAAGAGCTTCTGCTCCCTGGCAGGCAGATCCCCTGGGAGCCACGGGTCCGTTTGCATTAGGAGACCAGGAGATCATAGCCCTGCTCCTGCTCCCAGACTCCAAACCAGCACCTTGGCTGCAGTGGGCCATTCCAGGCCCTTAAGGGCAGCGAGAGGAAAGGATACAGAGGGCACCAAAGGGAGCTCAAAGGAAGGCAGGAGGCATCAAATGGCCCAGACATGAAGCAGGGCCAGATCTGGGGTGGCATGGGACAGCGCCATAAGCATAACCCTCACCTCCAACCCAAAGAACCTTGTGCAATGGCTGAGCTTGGAAATAAGCAGCAAGCCCGCGTGGGACACACAGATAAGGACCTGAACTGCACAGTCTTCAGCAGAGGCCCCTTGACAGCCTCTGGCAGAAGGTGCTGATCAAACCCTCCAATTTCTTATTCCCCGGTATTTGGAAATCAGACAAATTTCACCCTGTGGATTCCCAGATGAGGCAGAGGTGGGGGTGAGAGTGGGAGATCCCCAGAGGCACATACCGAACTCCCTATTAATATTGGCTACAAATGCTTCAATGATCCTTTGCGGGACTTACAGCAGTGTCATTACATTTGCACGCTGAGTAAGGAGAGTGGGTCATACAGATTATACGACAGATTTCCCCTGCTATCTGAAACTGCAGTGCTCCTACGAAATCTTCCATAAGCCAAAGTGGTGTTAAGGGAAGAAGGAATTACCATTCATTTGAATTAAAAATTTTTGAGCATTCCCAGACCCCCAAAATAACCTCTCTTAGGCTTTTCTGATACCTTGGGACACATCTTGATAATGGACACACAAAATAAATCCAGGTAGAGCACAGATGCTCACAGAATATGTCCCAAGCTCTGGCAGCTAGATGCTGAGATGCCGAGTGTACCCCCGGGGTGAGCTTGGGGTCACTGTCACTGCGTGGGGTGCACGCCGTCTCTATAACGGCTCTGCTTGCTGCAGAACAAACACTGAACACGATTTCTGCTCTCAGCCTTTTCTGTAAAAGCACAAATCCCCTTTGGATTTCTTTCAGTGAGTAAAAGCAGGGGCCCATGTTTTGTAAAAGCAACTTCGCGTAACGCAAACTTTGGAAAAGCAGAAGAAACCTTAATTATCAAAGCAATGTATATTAGGATAACAGTGGAATGCCATTTCCTTTTTCTAAAATGTTCAGTAAGATGTAATACTTTGCGGCAATAGAGGGAGTCGATGATACTCTGGCACACCAGGGAGGGACCATAAATGCATACAAACTCTCTGGAAAGAGATTAGCGCTGTGTATCCCAACCTCTGCGAGGCCAGCAAAGATTTATGGGGGAAGATGTTCATGGCAGCATTATCTATGACAGTGAGAAATTAGATACAACCAAAGGGAAAGGTTAAATAAATCAGAAACATCCATACAATGGAACATTATTGGCCATTAAAGTTTTGAAAAATGGTTATTGGTATAAGGAAATGCTCACAATATAATGTTAAGTGAAAAAAAAAAAAAAACAAGACATAAAACTCAATATGTAGTATGATTTCCACTGTATGTAGACAAGGTCAAGCTAAAACAGAAACACAACAAAGCGTAAGTAGCTAGTATCTCTCAGTGGTAAGATTTCAAAATAGTGTTTTATCTTACTTGTTTTCAGAAGTTTCAAGTAGTCTGAAATTGGCATTTTACTTTTACAATGGGAGGAAAACAAAAGGAAAATATCTCCGGCAGGTGACTAATGCCATAAACACAGAGCAGCAGATGAAAGCAAAAGCAGACAAACGAGAGAAGAGAAGGGTACCACGGCCACGCGACCACACGTGTGCCTTTACGAGCTTTACTGGCAGGAAGAAAATGAGTGGTTTCTGTTTATTATTTATCACTGTCACTGTCTGAAAAATAACACCCATAGGGGAAGGCCAGATGGCACCCCGTCTAGGGAAGGACAGAAAAAAAGAAAGTTCTAAATAATCTGTAAGCCAGAGAACACCTGAATGGGCGACGCCTAAGCACAAATGCAGATCAGCCTCCTGGGTTACTGACCCTTGTGTTTTCCGTTTTCTTCGACCTTGACCAGGAGGGCCTCAAAAGAATAGCCAATAGAAAAAGAAAGAAAGAAAGAAAGAAAGAAAGAAAGAAAGAAAGAAAGAAAGAGGGAGAGAGACAGAGAAGGGGATGGGGGAGAGAGAGAGGAAGAGAAGGAGAGAGAGAAAGAGAGGGAGAGAAAAAGAGAGAGGGAGAGAAAGAGAGAGAGGGAGAGAAAGAGTGGAAGGGAGGAAGGGAGGAAGGAAGGGAGGGAGAGAAGGAGGAAAAGAAAGTCAACCCCTCCCCAGCCCCAGCCCCACCCCCCCCCCACACACACACACACAACACTACCCCAGGGGATGCTCAGAGCTGCAGACAGTGTCCAATTCTATAGGCAACAGCCATGCAAGCAAACCCAGGATGCGCGGGCTCAGTAATTAGCAAGCCGCAGGTTGGATATTCCTAAGATTCTGCAATCTTTCCATTAAGTTAAAACATGCTGTTCCATCTGCAAAGAGCAATCACCTGCCATCTTCGTATGCAAGCAAGAGAGAGATTAATAAATGTACTTGTATTTCTAGATAAAGTGGTCCCTATGGAGCAATCAGTTCCCTGTTCAGAGAAGCATGTCCCAACTATTTTAAGGTAATTCAAATACAGCTCAAGAGCCAATAGCACAGTTGGACGGGACTGTCAGGAAAGCTGTTAGTGAGAATCCTCTCACCAGAGCCAGGCAGACCACAACAATCTCCATTGAGGGTACACAATACAATCTTCATTGAGGTGGACACAGTGTTGTAATGTGCAAAGTGCTCCGTGTATATTATTGTAGGAAGAACAGTCTGAAATGGTTTAAATATTTTTCTTTCCTGAATTTTAATTTTTTTTTTAACCTTTATTTATTTTTGAGACAGAGAGAGACAGAGCATGAACAGGGGAGGGTCAGAGAGAGAGGGAGACACAGAATCTGAAACAGGCTCCAGGCTCTGAGCCACCAGCACAGAGCCCGACGCGGGGCTTGAACTCACGAACCGCGAGATCATGACCTGAGCCGTCGGACGCTTAACCGACTGAGCCACCCAGGTGCCCCTCTTTCCTGAATTTTAAAAGGGACTATCAGGCCTATCGTTGCTCTAAAACACATCCGCAAGAGAAAACAAAAATGTATATATCTGAAGTGCAATATAAGCCCATTTGGTTATAATTCTAATTCTATAATTCTACATTGTGTTTCATCATTGTCTTTTACAGCTATCCAATTATCATTTATCATTATAGTTTTATCCTTTTCGTAACATCTGTTCTTTTGTAACTCTGGTCTATATCGCTGTATCATCATCCTGAAATACTTCTCTTTATTTTACTAATGTTTCTTTTTTTTCAGGCCATTTACCTGGCACTGTGTTAGTGCCTTACATGTATTATTACTGTGAAAGGTGAAATAAAATGGGGTCGCTTATGTCAAGCGATTGTAAATGGAGCCAGGAGGCCATTAAGGAGGTGGCCTTACTCAGGTCCTCACTGGGTGGAACCATGAACTTCTAAATGGGACCAAACCACAAATACTCCCGTGATTCTGCACAAACACGTGCAGCTTGCTGTAGCAAGGGACTCTTGCCGAGTGATGGTCTTAGCAATCAATTCTGTTTAGCCAATATTCGTTTTCTGCCACCAACACCAATCAAAATTCTTTGTAGAGAGCATATACAAACATTCTCTTTTTGTCTTTAAAAACCCCTGACTTTTGCTCCCTACTGGGAAACTATTTGCTTGCTACCTGTCTGTGTGCCCCAAATTGCAACTCTTTGATCCCAAATAAATACTTCTGCTTAATTATTGTTTCCTAACAATTTTTTTTGAGAGCAAGACAGAGAGAAGGCAGAGAGAGAGAGAAAGAGAGAATCCCAGGAGGGGCAGAGGGAGAGAGACAGAGGGAGAGAGAGAAGCGGGGCTCACCCGAAGGGGACTCGGGCTCGCGAACCGTGAGGTCATTTCTTGAGCTGAAGTCAGATGCTTAACGACCGACCCACCCAGGTGCCCTGGCTTCTAACAGTTTCAGGTTGACGTGACATTTGGCCCTCAGAGTAACACTCAGTAGGTAATAATATTATTATACAAAAGAAACTTGGGGCTTAGTTAAGTTAGGGACATGCCCAAGATCACAGAGTCATCAGGGAGAAGACGAGGGGCTTGTTTGGGGGGTGGTCATTCACAAAGCCACGTTCAAACCTCTTCATTTACCCATTATCCACCACCACCTCCCACTAGGCTCCCCTGATGAGATGGAACACACACCGAGATCCTCTGAAAATTCATCCTCAAAGACACTTAACCCAGTGTGATGGCCTCAGATAATAACGCTGCCCATTGACTCGGGCCACGAAACTCTTCCAGAGCCTACAGTGTCCATAATTATTGTGCTTATCACCACACTATTTGCTGCTCTTGCAGGCCAGCAGTAGATAAGGTAAAACATTTTAGAGCAGGATAAAACACGGCCATTTGAAAAAAAAAAAAGGCAGGAAGTGCAGTTGATAAAAATGTAATTACTTGTTTCTTCATAGAACATGTTTGCAGAGTATAATCTCTAGTTTTGCTGTTTCTATTGCTGTGGACAATAAAAGGCATTTAGGAAAATTATTGTTAAATTTTTCTCTGAGCTCTATCAAGCGGTTTTGCATTCCAATTAATTGATTTTTTTTTTTTAAGACACTCTTGTAAGAGTCTTGAGACACTGTACAGAAGGCTCATGAGCCCATGGCTCTCAGTATCCTATTTCCTATTAGGAGATTATTTTTGGAGAATGACATATCACGGTTTCATTTTCTATGATATTGTTCAAAAAAACACATGTCTCTATTATATCAGGTTACTATTCTGTTTCGGGTATTTTGGTGGTAATGTAATCAATAGTGTGATTATGTGATGCTTATGAAACCGTATCTTCAGGGAAGGAATGCAGGAAAGCAATAACAACAATAAATGAAATATTTTTCTCCCCTCTTCTCTTTCTTTTTTCTTAAGTCTGCTTATTTTGAGAGAGAGAGAGAGAGCACATGCAAGCAGGGAGGGGCAGAGAGAGAGAGAGAGAGAGAGAGAGAGAGAGAATTCCTAAGTAGGCTCCACACTGTCAGTGCTCCATGCAGGGCTCGATCCCATGACCTTGAGATCGTGACCTGAGTCGAAATCAAGAGTTGGACACAACCGACTGCCTCACCCAGGCACCCCTCCCCTCTGCTCTTTCAAACCTACTTTGTGGGACTAATTCTTCCTTATATTAAAAACTTTTTTTTTATTTTTCCTGTTAACATTATATTATTAAAAGAAAATCATCTACTTTTAGATGCCCAATCTTTTCTCATAATAAAACTAGTCAGTCCCAAGCAAGAGTCAAAAATCTCAATGCATTTCAAAGAGAGCTTCTTCTTCTCCAGAAGGGTCAAGGCCATGTTTTCCATTTCCCCACCTAGAGACCTCCCTCTCTTCTTAACTCAAGAAGATAACTCTGCTTCTGCCAGAGATGGGACAGAGGAGAGTTCAGGGCAGGAAAGGATTACCTTCGGCTGCAGCAGAGGGGTAAGGTCAACTCTTCCTCATGGGCCCCTTTTTTGCACAGGTATTTCGGAGGCCAAATGTAGGCACTATCTCCTCCAACTGGCTTCTTTGGGGTCCCTCTTTAGCCCCAATCCCCTGCAGCCCTCCAGATACAGCATGGCTACGTTGGGTCCTAATGGCCCATCACGTATCCATCTTGGGCAAAGTTCCTTTAAGGCACCTCCATGTCAGATCTCCCCTACTCGGTTCATACCTTGTTTCATCCATTTTCATCCATCCTTAGCCCCACCGACTCTGGAAGTGTAGCCTATACCCAAAGCAACCAGCTGTCCAGCTGGATGCAGCATCCCACCTCAGACTTCCTGCTCCGGATCCTATTGTCTGCCTGCCTTATCGTCCCCAGATGAATACACCAAGCTCTCTGCATGGGGTCTTTGCAGACCCTCTCACTGGGTAGACCTGAAAAAGAAGCACCTACCTGCCTGTCCCCACGTGAGCAAGAGAAAGAACACTCTACAATATTTCGACAACTCCCTTGAAGAGATCCTCTCCTGCCCTGCAAGATCCTCCTTTATATTAAACATATTAAGCTGCAATGACAGATTAACCCCATCGTGTCAGCAGCTTAGCAAAACTGCATTCCACTCTCAAGCAAAGTCTGCTGAGAACCTGGGTGTCTTCCAAGGGGGGTTCCTGCTCCCTCAGATGAGCCAGTGTTCCAGGAAACTCCAGCTTTGTGGCTCAGCCACTGATCACCAAGGCTGGGGAAAGGAAAGCATGTAAAAGTCACACTCACACCTCTACACTGCGGCCTGGAGTGACAGGTGTCCCATCCATTCACAGCCTGTTGATCAGAACTGGTCACGTGGCCACACCTAACTGCAAGTAGGCCAAGAAATGTAGGAAAACATAAGAAGTATCAGTGAGCATTCATATCCCACACGCAACCCCCAAAATGGAAAAGGGGCTAATGGACTAAAATAAGCTTTTCATTTACTTTGCAAGTCCTTCTTCAACACTGGAGCATCTAGCTTTGTTACATGGTAGTTGTTCGCACCTTATGTCTTGGGTGTCAGCCACGATAGAGACAAAAGGAGCCCCGTTATCCTTGAGTTAACACTTTCAAAGCTTAGAGCATACAGTGAGGAAAATTAACATGTACTGAGCACCTACTAGGTATCAGGCACTGTTGCATGTTGCTTGCACGCATGAGCTCATTTGACCCCTTCGAGGACAAGAATGCTAAGATAGAGGTGGAAGTGCCCCAGTCTATCACAGGATGGAAACTGAGTCTCAGAGACTAAATAGATGGGTCAAGTTCAGTTCATCCTAATGAAAGAGTCATGTTTAGAATCTAGATGTGTGTTTTACAAAAGCATTCTCTTCCACATGGTTCACATGTTTTCCATCTCAGACAATATATACTCAATGGACAAATCCATTCTGTGGCATCTGACATATTCAGAAAACTACACTATGAATTTGGGGTTAATATGAGGACCATTATCACAAGTAATCATTTTCACTGGATTTTAGAAGTGTAAAGCTATCTCTAGGCTCCAAGTAATTAAAAGTCTAATAATCATTTTTTTTGTGTTTCCGTCTGTCTAATTATTTTCAATTTCATTGTGTGCTCATACAGGTCATGCTTTCCATGGGATCTTGGCATAGTTATGCTCTCAGCTTTGGTAGATGGCAAAAACCTAAAGGAAATGGTGAGGGCAATGGATGAATAAGTTTGCCAGCCTATGCTTGACTCCTTCCGACTTGCCTACTGTTCTCACCTCCATCTTGACCTCTATGAGGTCTGTTGGTTAGACACCCACTTCCTATGCACCTAGAATAATGTAAATCCTAAGATATTCCACTCACAATACCAAAGATTCATGCAATTTATAACATGTTCATCCTATAAATCAGGTAAATATGTCATTCCATGGTCCCAGTCTTCTTCATGCTTGGGAAAACTGATGTGAATTATTTATGTACAGGTACATAAGAGCTCTAAGTGGAAGAGAATTTAATGAATTGGACTGAAAGCATCGCTGTGGTTTTGAATATAGGGAAGACAGATCATCCTCAAAAGCATGTCCATATAGCAATTTAAAGTGAAGACACAGGCCCAACCAGTGTTAGAATCCCTTTTTTAAAAAGTCTTTTTAAAGGATTCCCCAATCCTACACAATAATCATTGTTTATGGCTTCAGAGACTCTGGAGTGCTGAAGAAATTAGCAATGTAGAAGGTAGAAAATGCAAAACAAAACAAAAAGAAGGACCACATAACGTGAATGAAGTTTCTAGCACTGCTGAATGACCTCTCCAAAACCCGGTTAAGGAATCCCCATGCAGGCGAACCCTAGTGTCTGGCTGGAGGTCACTTATGTTTTCTTTCTCTCTTGAGGAAATCCAATTCACTGACACAAATATTTACTGAGCTCTTCCGAGCATTGGCCCAGCATTCTTATTTCAGAAATACAGTCATGAATGTGTCATTAGCTGTGCCTTGTGTGTGTGTGTGTGTGTGGAGAGTGGGAAGAATCGTACACATACAAGGCAGAAGCCCAAGGCTAGGGCTGGACAAAACAAAAACAAAAACAAAAACAAAAACAAAAAACAGTGCACTAGACAGACATTAAAGATCACAGACCATTGGCGAGTACACCTGACTCAGCACACACACACACACACACACACACACACACACATTCGGCAACATTTGTACTTGACCCAGCTGATTCACAACATGCACCAGCTCCTCCTCCCTCCCCAGGCAGAAGCTGCTTCTAGCTGCGAAGAATATTAGGAGCAAATCAACACAAGTTGGGCGCTAAATATCTGATTTTTCCACCTATCAGGCATTTAGGCAAACCATTCTTCCATTCTGCACTCGGGAGTTCTTTCCGGAACTAGAACCTCGTCCCTCCTCCTATCTATATGACTTTCTCAGTAAATTTCAGGTTTCAGGGAACATTGTTTCATTCAGCAAATCCATTCGGAACACAACCCATCTGCCAGGATCTGTGCTAAGTACTAGAAACAAAAAGGAATATGATACGACCTTTTCTTACTTCTCAACTCTAAAATTACCAGTCCACTGAGGATTTGGGCCTGTGGAAGAAAACAAAGGTTGGAGTGTAGGTTGCAGATTAGGTACCCAAGAAGGCAGGTGGGATAAAGAAGGCGGAAGAGGCATGGCAGACATTGCTCATCCTCAAGCCCATAGTCTTCTCCTTCTTCCTGCTTATGATCAGAGACACCTTGATCACCGAGAAGGAAGTAAGCACCTCCACCTCTCCTTCCAGAATATAAATCATGGTCGTTCTACGTCAAAGCAGACTCCCTTCTCTTCAAGAGATTGATCTTGAGGTGGGCATGGTTCTGACCAACGATTCATCAGGTGAAGTTCATGGGAGGCTTTCACTTATAGAGCAAAATGGCAGACTATCTCTGAGAATAAAGCTTTTTGGCACTGATCTTGTGGTGATTCCCTGAGCACGTGGTGCTCTGGAGTTGGAGCAGCCATCTTGTGGCCATAGGGGCCACAGCAAAGGAACCCCTGGGTGGCTCAGTCGGTTAAGCGTCCGACTTCAGCTCAGGTCGTGATCTCGCAGTTTGTGAGTTTGAGCCCCATGTCAGGCTCTGTGTTGACAGCTCAGATTCTGTGTCGCCCTCTCTCTCTGTCCCTCCCCTGCTTGCACTCTGTCTCTCTCTCTCTCTCTCAAAAATAAATAAACATTTAAAAAAATGTTTATAAATAAATAAATAAACATTCAAAAGAATTTTTTTTAAAGAACCGACACAAGAAGATAGAGCACAAGGATATAAGGAATCCAGGTCCTAGTTGAAATTGTCATACCATTGAAAGACCTTGGAACTGCCTTCCTATAAACTGTTTTGTAAGTTAACAATGAACATCTTATCTTCCTGGATCAAGCCAATGTTCACTGAGAATTGTTACCTACAGATAAAAGTGTCCTGACCCTGGTGTGGTAGAAAAAGTCTTAAGCACTTCTCATAGTATTTTGTAAGGTGGGTGATACTATTACTCCCCTTTTACAGGTGAGTAAACTGAGACTCAGATAATTTAATTAATTGTCTCAAAGTCACATAGAATGTCATTAAATGTGCAAATGGAGATTTGCTTACAGGCCTAAATCAAAAGTTTGTTCTCCTACCACTATGAAATCTTATTACCCCAAAAAGGCAGAGTTCATTTCCAGAAAATTATTTGCTTCATGACCAAGAGACAAGAAAATGGGTATGAAAATCTGTTGAGAAGCAATTTGAATCTATTATCTCTTAAATTCAACAAAAGCATACTGAAGATATGCTCTGGCTTGGGCACTGAGTTACAGAAATGTACTCAACAAGCACCCTCCTCGTGGTTTCAGAAGAACACACCCAACCTCATATTCTAGAACAGCCTTAACCTGAATCAATATGATGTCAGACCTCAGCTGGCAACTCCAGGGTTCAATCATGCATCTAGAAGCAAAATATCTGGAAAACAAAACCGATTCCTCGTGAGCGTGGAAAGGCAGTTGGAGCCTGAAAAAGTCAAGGGGCATCTGGGTAGCTTAGTAGTGAAGCGTCTGACTTCGGCTCAGCTCATGATCCCACGGTTTGTGAGGTCGAGCCCAGCGTCGAGCTCTGTGCTGACAGCTCGGAGCCTGGAGCCTGCTTCAGATTCTATGTCTCCTTGTCTGCCTCTCCCCCACTAGCTGTCTCTCAAAAATAAATAAACATTTAAAAAAAATTTTTTTTAAGTCACTCCATCATTCAGGTGGTTGCAAAAGTCTTCGTGTTTGCTGCTACCTGGGCTCAACATTAGAATGAGTGGTGATGGCCTTCATCTCCCACCTGGAGGCTGCCGTGCTTCGTTTGTCTCCTTTTATCACCCCTCCTCAGAGGAGCATATCTGCCAGAAACTCACCCTCCTGATTCCTAACTCCCAGCCTAGGCTCACACTACTCGGTGCTGCTGAAGATGCTTCAGAGGCTCCCAGGATCTTTCTGTGCTGTTGCTGACCCTGCTTCTACATCTCCTGCAGTCCGGGTGCCAGGGAGTTAGCGTTGCCTTGACCTGAGGCTTGCAGGCTAGCTAACTATCCAGGGATTTGGCTCTTTAATCCCATCAGCAGGGGAGGCAAATTCCCCAGTATGGAACAGCAAGAGACTTGTACATAGCTCCAGGTGTAATCCAAGAGCAATGCCAGGAAATATGTAGAATAATACTGATAGTTAATATTTATTGAAAGTTGGCCTGATTACAAGTCCACTTCTTTCCCCCAAGACACCAATTCCCAGAAAAAGCATCTGTTTGTGTCATCTTCCCAGAAGTGCAGCTTGCTCTGATTCATTCTCTCTTCTCCTGTCACTCTCTTGGTTCCTCGCTCTCTTCTCTCAGGTCACCTGGGTGTATTACTGGTCAGTTTCAGAGTAGAGAGAAGCCTCTGAGAGAACTTCCCAAGCGAGACTCTGGCCTGAGGCCTGTCGTGCTAAACATGTTTATAGCTGGCTTGACCTTTGGCACTGAAAGCATCCTCGCGAAAACCTCAATTGAAACAAAGCATTTTTTTAATGTTTATTTATTTTGAGAGAGAGAGAGAGCACAGGTGTGAGCAAGTGGAGGGGGGAAGGGGGAAGAGAGAGACAAGCAGAGAAAATCCCAAGCAGGCTTCACATTGCCAGCACAGAGCCTGACGTAGGGCTCCATGTTAAGAACGGTGAGATCATGACCTGAACCGAAATCAAGAGTCCGGCACTCAACCAACTGAGCCACCCGGGCACCCCTTGAAACAAAGTATTTTAAGAAGTCACTTTGATGGTGATGTCTGCGTTCCAATGCAAAGTCCTGTACTTTGGTTCAAACATCATCGTCTAAAGATAAAATAGGAATCTGGCTTAAAGTTGAATATGTATTTAAAAGTTAGATCTTTTTTGTTTCATTGCGTTGGCTTAAATTACACATATGTTTTTAATTTCACAGAATGTCACGGT
Source organism: Leopardus geoffroyi (assembly GCF_018350155.1). Taxonomy (NCBI): domain Eukaryota; kingdom Metazoa; phylum Chordata; class Mammalia; order Carnivora; family Felidae; genus Leopardus; species Leopardus geoffroyi. Next base: position 120,648,857 of record NC_059328.1, on the reverse strand, counting down.
TAAAAGGGAACTTTGGTGTCATCAGCTCTTATTGAACATCACAAGGTTCTACTCACAGTACTATCGTGTTACGCAGAACAGTGGCCCCTAAAGATGTCACATCCCAACCCACAGAGCCTGTGAAAACACTATGTTAAGCGGCAGGAGAGAATTTAGGTGCTTATCAGCTAACCTTGCAATAAAGAGATTGTTCTGGATTATTTGGGTGAGCCAAATGTATGCAAGTTCCTTCAAATGTGGAAGAAGGAGGAAGGTCAAAATCTGAGAGCAATTTGAAAATGTTCTGCTTTTGGCATTGAAAATTAAGGAATGACCATGAACAAAGAAGTGTAAGCAGACTGCAGGAAGTAGAAATGCTAAGGAAACATTCTCCCAACAGAGCCTCCAGCAGAAACAAAACCCTGCTGATACCTTGGTTTTCGCCCAGTAAGACACATGTTGGACTTCTGACCTCCAGAACCATAAGGTCACAAAAATCTTAAACCACTAATTCTGTGGTAGCTTGTAATAAGACGAACTAATACAATTCGTTTTGTTTATACCCATTCACTTCCCAATTTGATCCTCACTAAGACCCAGGCATTTATCCCCGCTTGACGGATAACAACAACTGAAGCTCACAGAGGTTGAATGACTGGCCCAAGGCCACATGGCTATTCAGTGACAGAGCAAAATTCAAACCCGAGTGTATCTGACTACAGATTCCAAGATTGTTACGATGTCCTGTGCTCAACATCAGCCACACACACACTGCAGCCTGCCGCCCACTAGCCTGGAAGTGAATGTGGAAAGTAGTAACTTTTAAGATTAAATTAGAGTAGAAAATGAAAAGAAGAAATGAGAAGAGGATAGGAGAGGCAAAGGGAGCAGAGGGGAGGGGGCGGGGGGAGGGGAAAAGAGGGGCAAGACTGTATTGCAGGTGCTGTGGGTATGTTTTAGATATATGTCTGCCCATGATATAAAATTTATTTCTTACTGCAGTCGAAGTAACAATATCTTGAAAGGCACTGCTCTACTGGAGAGCAAGACAAAATATGGCCCGACTCCTGTCTTTGGGAATATCCATAATGTAAAGAGAGAACCCTAACAAGCCCCTAGAAAGCCATGTAGACTGGGCTGGGTCAGCTGCAATCTGCCAGCAAATCCCAGGGGACCCGCGAGCTCACATCGTCCTGACTGCCCTCTGGAGGTGCGTGGAGGCCCCCCAGGAGCTCACACACAACACATACAACGCAAATACCCTACACACACCATGAAACTGCCTCTCATCCCCAGCCTGCAGCCTTAGCTAATATCACTACCACCTGGGGGACTGAATATTCAGGGCCTATTTCTGCTAAGACTTTATCCCAGAGAGTGCTGAATGATACGATTTGAGATTAACAGCCACCCCAAAGATGATTAGTTACACAGGAGCAGGTGCAGAAAAAAGTGTATCTCAAAAAGATGCCTACCACTAAAGTGAATGAAGTCTGATGACTTAAATTTTCTATGTGGCCTTCCAATTTTCACCCCCTCATGAGTTAAACATCAGTAAAGGTGGATTAGCTAATAGCCCTGAATAAAGATGCTTGGGAAAGGACATAGCTGGTGTTGGCGACACTGAGAAGCAAGTTACGTGTGTTTTTGAGGATCTCTCCTCCCACCTCCCAATGATCTTTCTTTTTCAGGAAATCAGCCAGCACCCTCTGGTTACTTTCCCCATGTAGCACAGTCAAAATGGGCCTTCAGCAATAGCCCCTGATCTTAAAGAAGGAATAGTGAGGCCAATAAATATTGCCAACCAACTCTCTTTCTGATGATTTACCTGGCCCATAGCCCAGCTCCCCCAGCTGAACACCCGAAAGAAAGCTGAGCAGGGGCGCCTGGGTGGCTTGGTCGGTTAAGCATCCGACTTCGACTCAGGTCACGATCTCACAGTCGGTGAGATCAAGCCCCACATCAGGCTCTGCGCTGACAGTGCAAAGCCTGCTTGGGATTCTCTCTCTTCTTTGCTCTCTGCCCCCCCCCACTCTCTCTCTCAATATAAACTTTTAAAAAATTAAAAATTTTAAAAAAACGAGAAAGCTGTGTGAAATACCCATCAACAGCAGGTGTCTCGTGGTTAATGCACAGCTTCATGGTAGACAGATTCCTAACCCAAAGGAATGACTCACAGAGGCAGTTCAGACAGGAAGGCGGTCCTAGAAAGTAAATGATTTTTCACAGTGCTCACAGTGCCCTCTACTTTATGCTAGGTAGGTGACCCTCCGCTCCGTGGTGGAAAGACCAGTGTGAGGGTTATTTGTTTGCTTTGGGTTGTAGGTTTTGTGTTTTTTTTTGTTTTGTTTTGTTTTTTTTTAACAATTTACAAGCCCTTTAGTTTAAGGATCTTATTACCTCAGTTATTTCTTCAAGTGTTCAAATTATCGACCACCTCATCTGAACCGGTAGATAAGCCTAATTCTCACATCTGCAGCGGCAGGCAAGGGGCAGAGGCTTAGAACCACCTAATCTGACCATCAGAGTTTTAATTTCCTCCACTGGGCAGCAGAGAAGAGGATGAAGCCACAGGCAGCCGGGAAACAGCCACCTTTCCTGCTCCTGAGCAGAGATCCAATACCACTTTGGTCTTATCTGTCCAGAAAATCATTATTCGAAGACTTGAAAAGGTTAAGAGAGTTCCAGTTTTCATTTCTGAGACTTTCATTTGCAGCACAAAGAGAGGGTGGAATCTGACAGGCATGGGGCTAATTTGGTTCACTCAAGCACCCGCAGGGAAAATATTCAGATTTTCTCTACAAGGGTCAAATGCAAGCTGCAATTCATGGCAGAGTCGCTGGCTCTCTGTGTTGGTCAAAATTCAGCCTTCAAGATAAATTAGAGGTGGTGAGTTCTGGACGGAGGGCAGTACAAAATGTGAAAAGCTAGCTGAGCCTTTTGTTCAACTAAGGCACTTTTTTTTTTTTTTTTAAGATTTTAATGCTTATTTAATTTTTGAAAGAGAGACAGAGTTTGATCAAGGGAGGGGCAGAGAGAGAGGGAGACACAGAATCGGAAGCAGTCTCCAGGCTCTGAGCTGTCAGCATAGAACCCATCACGGGGCTCCAACCCACAAACCGCGAGATCATGACCTGAGCCAAAGTTGGAAGCTCAACTGACTGAGCCACCCAGGCGCCCCTCAACTGAGGCACTTTATGGGCACCTACTGTGTGCCAAGCACCTTAAGTTGTATTCTTCAAGACACTTGACTGTGTTTTTTTATGCTTATTTATTTATTTTGAGAGAGAGAAAGAGAGCAGGGAAGGGACAGAGAGAGAAGGAGAGAGAGAATTCCAGACTCCTCACAAAGCCTGATGTGGGGCTCGAATTCGTGAACAATGAGATCGTGACCTGAGCTGAAAGCAAGAGTCAGACGCTTAACGAACTGAGCCACCCCAGTGCCCCTAGAAGTGACTGTGTTTTAAAGAAGGAATGGTGAGGCCAATAAAACAGTCGTGAAGATGGAAGGGTGTATACAAATATAAGGCCCGGGGTGAAGAGAACCAGTGGATTTTTAAGCAGCAAGATATTCAGAAAACCTCTTTCTCAGCTTGTGCAAGAGGGAGAAAGCATGTCACTGAGAGAGATCTATGGATAAAATGTATTGTATAACTTTGAACGCAGACATCTAACATTGGCCCCACCCAAGAAGTGGCCCCTGACCACCCCAAGCTTAGAGTCCAAACGCATAGGTAACAGTTAGGATTAGTTAAGGGATCATTACACAGTGCTGACTGCTGACTTTAAGCCCAAAAGTAGAGTTCAATGCAAGCCAGAAAAATCAGAGAAGAAAATCCAGAGCACAAATGCCAGGCCTTGAAGATTAAACATAAGAGGAAGGAAGGAGAGAGACAGTGTGCAAGGCAGAGAGGACAGATGAGGAAGAACACATTGGTAGAAATAAGCCAGACAACGATCACTTGTGAGGCTTATGTTAGGAACTAGCAGACATTGATATTATGGGCCCTAAAATCCATACCACGAGGAGTCACACACAAGCAGAATGAGAAGACGTTCAGCAGGATGGCAGAGTTTGGAAATCTGTTCTTTCCTCTTCCTTCCCTGTCTGACCCCAAGGTAGTCTATCTTTCCTTCTCTGTTCTCCAAAGTCAGCACTTTGGTGATAGAGAATGTCCTCCACCCTTTATCTCAGAAAGAGGTCCCTTTGCAGGTGCTGTTACAAACTCTAGATGAAAAGTGTAGATTAGGGGAAATGAAGCCCTCCACCCCCACCTCTTCCCATCTCACAGACAAGGATGCAGAGATCCAGAGAGAAGCACTACCTCACTTAGGCCGAGGCCGTGCACCTACCTTGATAGACTGGGGCACTGATTAAGTCCCTGGAAAGGCATGCAGTCAACCACAGATTGAAATCAGGTAGAGAAAGAGGAGTGGAGGGCTGTGGTCTGAACTGTAGGAAAAAACATGAGCTGGGAGCAAGAGGACTGAGACCAGGGTATTGAGAAGAGAACTAAGAAAATGATGAGGAGTTCTATTAATCTTTTTTTTTTTTTTTTTAATTTTCTGTATTTTATGATGTGTTGACATCTTAGAAACCTTGTTGGCCAGGGAGAGACTCGTGTTCTCAGGGCTAGCCAATTCCTAGAGATCACAGAGGGCTCAGCCCAGAACATGCCTTTCATATGCAAATTAACTAATCCAGAGTCCTTGCTCCAAACCACCTCCTCTATCTGGTTTGTAGACTCCCAGAGGCAATATTCCTCTGGTCTGATCATCTGAGGGCCAGGTACAAAACAGCCATGGACAGCCCTGATGCCCGAAAGCCCACCAAGATTGTTCAAATTAGCCCTTCCTAAGATATTTACCCTGCCCCACCCTTCCTTTCCCCTGGAAACCTAATAAAAAGACCATAGTCTAGGCTTTCCACTTATTCCTGCTTCTGCCTCCCGACCAAACCTGAGACTTCCCCATGTGGCCCCGCAAGACCTGGTTGCCTCCTTTTCTCCAGAAATGGGAGTGAGAAAAGCTCTTCATTCACCGACACCGGCCTCTCTGTGTCATCATTCAGTCCCCTTTATAAATTAAGACCGGGGTACAGGTCATGCACCCAGATATCATTTTATCTTGAGATGAAAATTTACCTCCAAAGAATCCTCTCTGGTACAAGACCACAGATAGTCTCTGAGATCTGAAGAGCCCAGCCAAAATGAAGCGGAACAAGTTTGCTGTTTCAGAGACTGATAACGTATTCTTCATCAATATATTGACTTTTAAATAACATTAATAGAGCATTTAAAAACGAGCTACATCTTTTTCAATTAAAACCAGTTCAACAGATCCAAAAGGGGAGCAGGCAGAAGAGTAATTTTGTTATTTACTAAACACAATGAATAAGCCCTTATGGAATAACTGCTGCTTCCCAGAAACCAAGGGAAATGTCCATTGCCATAGATACAAAGAGAAATGAACACACTTTGCATAATTCTGACAACAAGGGTGCAGTTTTGAAAAATTATAGAGTGAGCATGATCCCAGGCACATGTGGAAAGTGTCTCCTCAGAAAGGAAGAGGGGCTCAGATTCCCAGGCAGAACGGAGGCAGAGGATGGGGTGACCCATGACCATACAGAGCTGTCCTGAGGACACACAGCAGACCATCAGCTGTTCCGCCTTTCTTCCTCAGTCAAGGAGGCTCTGACGTTGGGCAAATGGCTGTCCAGAGAAGACTGCATTCTGCACTCAGTAAAGCCTTGGGATCTGCACTCAGTAAAGCCTTGGGATTGACTCTTGAGTGAACTGTGAGGTGATGTCTTGTTTGTGATTTCCAGTACATGTCCTTAAAACAGAAAGATATGCCTCTTTTCTCCCTTTTCCTCATCCTCCTTTCTGGAATGGGAAATGACAGTTGGATCTCAAGCAGCCATTATGAATCATGATGATAGAGGCCACACCCAAGGGATGGGAGAACCTTCTGCTGAAAGGTGTCTCAGTTCCTGAGAATCGTGATAGCAACATAGAGGCTGGAACCTCCCACTTCCTAACTATACATAAGAGAAAATAGACTTTATCTTGTTTGAGCCACTGCCATGGGCTGGGGGGCGGGGGGGGGGGGATGTTTCCTAACAAACACAAGGGTAAGGAAGTTAATTGTTTGAGGGGGCTCATCTTGAAAGACGTGTCTTCTCAGCAAAGCAAAACCTACTATTATAAGTTGGGAGGAAAGAACAAGGAACATGGGGTAAGGGCAGAGTGGGTCCAAAGGGGATGTAACAGAGAATCAACAGAACAGAACCAGAAGGAGTCTTCCATGGAATTGAGGCCCTGGTTGAGAAAGGGAGGGGGGGGGGCATGGATACTTATGAGACTCAGACAGTATCATCTCAGTTTTCCACAACAATGCACACGTGAAAATAGATACTGGAAGTAAACACTGGAAATAGAATACAGACACTGAAGAGTCTTGTGTGGTCGGGGATTGTCGAAGCAGGCGCAGATGAAACGCTGGGGGGATAAGAAGACTAAGGGTGCCTGTAAAAGCATAGGCAAATATGGATTCTCTTCTGGATAAGAGAATCCAAACAAAGATAGAAGGAAAGAGAATAAGGGGACACAAGGTTTAGGGCCATGATAAGGATAAAATCAGATTCAGAGGACCAAGGAAGATGGGGGTGCCAGAAGGTGGCTTTCAGGGTCCTGAGCTTTCTCAGTTGGGCAGTGCCTCGAGGCACTCCTTCTAAAGAGGGAGAGAAGGGCCTGTAGGTGGGATGCCTCCCCTCCTCACCCATTTCAACCCAAGCAGACCTCACTTTATAGCTTTATACATTATACACATACATTTTGGAGTTCGGCATAAAATTTCATTGAGAAAGGTTTTTCGTGCTACCAGAAGGGGAAAGAGGCAAAAGTGGAAGAAGGACAAGTAGTAGTAATAGTAGGAGGAGGAGTGATAGTAATAATTTGTAAACCTTGAGACCAAAGCAATTTTTGCCATCCTGTGTTATACACACACCAAAGAACACCAAAGAAAGACCAGCCGGATGTGTCAGGCAGAGCCTCAGCAAGAAACAGGTGACATACTCAAATGGGGTGATTGAGAGCTATTTTCAGAGGTGTCCAGGGTTTGGGGACCCCACCAAAGCAGATGGTGAAGCATTCCAAGGCTAGCAACAATGGGGAGCCCTCAGACTCCTACACCTGCAGAGGCCATTAGAGAGAGCAGCTGAGTCAGGCTATAGAAGGCTGCCAGCGAGGGTCCCGCCTTCAGTGAAAGAACATAGCTACTGCCAGTCCATTGACCAGCAAGGAGGGACCCCGGCGAACCAACTTCCTGGCTTCTTCCTCTTCTCACGACCCTATCCCCTGCTGGCTTTGCCTGTTGGCCAAATCCAACAGAAACCAGAGAACAAGGGAGCCCAGTTAGGGCAGTCCGTAGAAGCCAGGCTTCCGGGACCCAGAGCAAGGCAGAAATGGCAGAAAGTGCAATCTCCACTAACAGAGAACATCCAGAACATTAGATTCTCACCCCCTGTGCTGAGAATCCGCTTTCCTTCATGTTCCATGTGAGCGCGCTATGCCGACATTGCCCGTGAAGTCTCCAAGCCTGGTGGCGGCAGGGCGGTAGAAACCAGGACTCACACTCCTTCTCCTGATCCCCTGAATATTCACTATAGTAGATATTTATTGCTGCATCACAAATTGCCCCCCAAATTAGCAGCTGTGAACAGCATCCATTTATTATCTAACAGTTTCCAGGGGTCAGGAATTTGGGAACAGTTTGGAGGGGTAGTTCTGGCTCAGAGTCTGTCATGAGATTGGCATTAAGGTGTCAGCCAGGACTGTAGTCATCTGAGGACTTGATGAGGCTGGAGAACCTACTTCCAAAATGGCTTGTTCACACGACTGTTGGCAGTGGACCCTTCGCCATAGGGCCCCTTGGAAATCTTCGTGTGATATGTCAGCTGGCACCCTCCAGGGGGAGCAGTTTGAGAGGGGCAGACTGAGAGCGAAGACAAAGCCACGGTACCTTTTACGACCTAGTTTCTGGAGCTGTATTCTGCCGCTACCCCTCCTGCCTTATTCTATCCTTTATAAGCAGGTCACCATGTCTAGCCCATACCACTTGCATGGCCGTGTTTTCCTACTGATGAGAAAAAATTACAACAAAAGGTATATTTTATTTCTGCTACTCCTCTTTCTCAAAAAGGAAAACAAAAGATAGGTATAATAGTTAGACAGTGAAACAAAACATGTTGAAAATGATTCTAAGAAGTTCAGACAACTTTTAAGTCGGAGCCCTACACAATGAACTCTAAAGGTCTGGGATGACTTTTGTCTGTTTGTTGGTGCAATTGTTCATTATAGAAGGGGTAAGGGAGTGGAAGAGTCATGCGCCAGAAGGAAGAAACGACATCTTGAAAATAAAATGTCAGGGCTTTTCATGGAACGAAGAGATTCAGATCTATCAATAAAGACCAAGGTTTAAAACATTGCCAAACAGGTACATATTCGGTATTTGTTTTTACATCGCACATTATTTGCAGTTACTCCTGAAATGTTGATAACATTCTCGAGCACCAAGAAATTGATTCTCACACATTTACTTACAGCTTCCGGTAGTTTATGAGTTTCTGGGAAATACAATGTCTATCTTGTCTCCAACTTTTACACATTCATTTGCCGGTCTAAGATAGAGATAATCACAGGCTCCGTTCTTTGCTTGTGACAGATGCGTAAAACAGAAGTCACACAAACATAACGACGCAATCTATACATTTGTCAGTGTCTGTGTTCCCTCCATATGCTCATACATTGCCTGGTGTCATGCATCAACAACTCGGATTGGAATCCCAATTTTGCGGCAGTGTGACTACAATATCGCAGCGACCTTGAAAGGTCATTTCCTTCACACCCTGGGATAATCATCCCAGGCCCCCACATAAGTCATAGTAAAAACCTAAAAAAAAAAGAAAGAAAAAGAAAGAAGGAAGTCTCCTACCTCTTTTAGTAAACCTTCTTTTTTTTTTTAACAGTCCACACAGTAAGATTCTTATGTTTGATATCTTAGAAACTGTTCACAGGAGTGTGGGGTTTGCCCATTCAGCTTCAGCAAATGCTTTTGTAATGTGAGTAGACACGCCGTAATCGGTCTTGGTGGTCCACTTAGATTTCCACATGTCGGATTTTAATAAAGAAGAGCCCACTTACAGTCTGACACATCCAGGGCTCATACCAAGAGCGCCCAAAAGCTGGCGGATTATTCTCTGACGCCAGACTCAGGAGGCCTAAGTGCCAACTTCATCTTTCATCACAACAGCCTCTCTGATGACAGGAGGGTCATTTTGTGCTTTTACGTCTCCCTGTCTTTCACTGTCACATGGAAATGGGGAGGCCAGTCTTTGATTTTTCCTTGACAGATACCTAAGCAAAGATAGTTTAAAATAGGCCAAAACTCTTAAATGTCCCCAAGTTAACCCTTCCATGCAACCCTTCCATGCAACCCTTCTTCCCTCCTTCAATGTGCTTTCCACAAGCAGCCCCTTCATATCTTCTTTAGGGATGCCCTTGGCCTACCAGGAGGCCAGTTCGTGGGAATTTATATCCAACCCTCCATGGGGCAACCAATAGCCAATAGCTCTTAAACTCTCAAAGCTCTTCAAGAGAGCAAGGAAGCCTAACTCCTTTGCTCCAGGTGAGAAAACACAAGTGCAACTTACCTTCCAGAGCCCCCCAGGGATCCCGCTGAAGACCTGGCCTGAGGCCACCTACTGGTTTGGCTTCCTCCCCTTCACTGTCCTGCCCCCCCCCCAACTCCCTCCCTAGTCCCCTCTGAGAGCCCTTCTTGAATAAAACACATGCACATACATTCTCATCTCTGACTGTTTCTGGGGAACCAAACTTAAGTCAAGCCAAAACCAGAAATGGAATCGTACTAACTATACTCTCAAAAGAAGTTATACCTAGTAGATACCACCAAGAGCTTCCAAATGAAGACAAGACTGTTTGCCCTTGATGTCTATAGGGGATGGTAGGAGAAATAATTTAATGTTTATTGAATGACCAGGGATCTCCCCAGGACCTCTAGTACCTTGACCCCTCACCACTGCCAGGGATGTCCAGATGGTCAAAATGAGAGAAAAACAACCTTTTGATATTAGGACCAGGCAAGATGTATGAGATTATGCTACAGTCACAATGACTAACAACAACAAAATGGTCTATTTCTTCCTCACACTACACATAGCCCCCATGGACTGTCAAGGTCACTCAGGGATTCAGGCTAAGACATGGACCATCCTGGCCTTTATGTCCACATTCACCACTATAGGGAAAAGAGTGAACCTGAGTGAAGCACACACTGGCGCTCAAAGTTTCTTCCTGTAAGTGACACATAGCACTTGTGTTCATATTTAATGGTGTGAGGTAAGTCACGTGTCTGTGACTAACAGAAAGTAACAGGGAAAAAAATTGTACTACATGCCTAAAAGAATGAGAACCAAAATATTTATGAACAACTCTCATTATTGATCACCAGAATAGTCTCCAGCAGGACCCTGAGAAATTAGGTGTTGGCTACTTCTACAAAGCAAGCCAGACATAATTTAATGACTCTAGGCTACCAGAGTTTCTATGAGATTTATTCGTTCAACATACATCTATTGATATCTTCTCTAAACAAGAAATTATACTTAGGTCTGAGAGGCCGTATAACATCATGGCACTGGCCACAGGCTCTGGAATTAGAAGGGATGTGTTAGAATCCCAGATCTACCGCTTACCAGCAGCACAAGCTCAAAGTCACTTTCTGACTCAGTTTCATTATCTGAAAAATGGGGACAATAATAGAAGGCATCTTACAGAATTGATTAGATGATTAGAAATGATAGTGTAAGCTGGGCTCTTCATTATTATTCCAAAGATAAAGGAGATGTGGTACCTGCCTTGGAGAAGTTCACTCCAAATTACAGGATGGGGCTTTTCACTCATTTCAGCTCTGTTTGAAAGATATTTATTGAGAACCTACTATGTGTGGGGCGCTGGACTGAACACCTTTAAAAGCCTTCCCTACCTTTAAAAGTGAACCGTTTGGTGGGGAACACAGAAACATAAACACATAATTTCAATATTCTTTGAGTGATAAGATAGAGGCTATGGGAATGCCAAAGAACATTTAGCTAAATCAAGGGTAAACAGGCAGCTTTTTTGAGGACACTTCTCTTGGCGTGCATTCTAAATGCGCAAAATCAGTTATGCTTTAATTCAAGGTTAGCTGAGAAAGCTTTCGAGCCCTCGGTCTCCCAGAATGCCCCACTGCCGCTATCGGTGTTCGGCAGGTGTAGCCGACGGCAGGAGCGACTCGCGGCCACCCTGCTCCCATCCAGATTCAGACTCTCTGATGTGCTGTGCAACAGGACCGCCAATCAAGACCAGAGAAGGGGGCACAAAGGGCAAACCTCCAGTGAACGCTACCCTCCGTGGCCCTAATGAAAGGCTGGAATCTCCCTCCTCACAAAGTGAATGCTGATAAACACATGAAATGTCTCAAGACAGCCACGGCCCTCATGTCACAGGCGTTCCGGGAGCGACTCCCCACAGATCTGTGACATTTTTAGCCATGCCGAGGGAGAGATTTTTAAAAATCCCTTTCCATGATTCATCCGCTCTCAAGAACACGACACCCCTGACTGCACTGAAGTGAACATTGGCGCCTTTCGGCGACATGCATTTCTTATCTCTTACCCCAGAAAGACGGACTTAAGTTTTCCCAATGACTATAACCAGGCACAAGGAGAATAAGATCAACAGACCAGACACCTCCGTATTTAAAAGAGAATACACATATAATATAAACATGAAGCCGGAGGGCCCTGTTTTTATTTACAATCCTCTCGAAAAAGTTGGTTTCTATGGCAGCAGGAAATGCAAGGGGTTTTTTTCAAAGGAGCTACTGGATTTACAAAGATCCACTCACCCCATTAGAAGCCTTTCTTCTTCTTTGATGATATGCCAGAGCTGATGAACTTGGGGTGACTTATGTTGCAATGCTGTTCTGCAGCATTCAAAGAGATACATAGAAGGGGCTTCCACCTTCTTCTTGACAACTGGGTTTCTTCCTACGCCATCTGCCTGTAAGCGGGTAGACATCCGTCCGGAAGGGAAGGAACAACGGTTAATTAATTCCATTAGATGAAGAAACAGGGGCGTGTGTGAGAGAGGGGGAGGCGGCAAGCTGCCATTGATGTTTGGAATGGACGCAGTTGAAGAATTTCAGTAAAGAGACCTGCTGATATGCTGATAAAACAAACCGCTGCATAATTGATCATTATTCCTGTAATCAAAGGAGGAAACATTTAATCTATCTTTTCATTAAATGTGATTATAGCCAGTGGACGCAGCGTCCATCAGAGCCTAGAAATGCTAAGTTCTTACATTCAGATGCGCGGGCCAGACTGTTTCAGCAGGCAGGTGGCAATAGTCACGAAGGGCCGACGAGCAGCGGCCCCGCATCCAAGGGGTGTCAGAGTGTGGCATGATCTCTGCTGCAGGGGAAAGGCAGCTTTGAGAGGGTGGGAGAGGATGCAGACTTGCAGGAAAGAAAAGTACATTCCCCAAAGATTAAATAGTAATGGCACAAGGAGGTAGAGATTGGTCTATGCCATTGCTTGGCCTGACCTTTTCACACACCAGCTGCCTGCAGGACATCTCCACCTAGATGTCCCCACTCAAGTTTACCGCCAAACAGAACCCTCCGGGCCTCATTCAGCACCAACTTCTGTGCATACTGCTCAAGAAATGACACCACCATCCACGTGGCCAATGGGACCAGAATCCCAGAAGTCATCCCAGACTCTGGCCTTGGCCCTCTCCCCACCTGTTACCCGGTCTCCCATTCTGTATTCTCTCTCTCTTTTTTTAAGTGTTTATTTATTTTTGAGAGAGAGCAGGGGAGGGGCAGAGAGAGAGGGAGAAAGAGTCCCAAGCAGGCTCTGCGCCCAGAGCAGAGCCCAACGTAGGGTTCGATCCCACGAACTGTGGGATCATGACCCAAACCAAAATTAAGAGTCAGACACTTAATCGACTGAGACACCCAGGCACCCTCTCTGCCCCCTCTTAATGGGTCCTGACCTCCATCCCCACAGCTCCTCGCCCCAGCATCTTCCCCTTCCACCCTGTTCCACACATTGTCAGACCACTTTTTCTACCTACAATTGCAAGCACACTGCAATCTGCGCTGTTACCAAAAATCTCCAGTGGAACCCATAGCTCTTGGAACCACTTAAAAGCTTCAACTTTGTGATTGAGACCGTCATGGTGCAGTCCCTGCCTGGCTCACCATCCTCACTTCTCAGCCACTACCTCTGTCCCTCTGTAAGCCTCTCTCCTCCCGCACAGTGACTGCTTCGGGGGCCTCAACATGCTCTGCTGTCTCAGGTGGCTGCCTTTCTACAACCAGCATAACTGCCAGTGTCTGTTCAGGTTGTGTCAACTGTAGAGGGGAGGAGGAGCCGTCCCCGCATCAGGCATGTTCACGTGCCACCCACTGAGAGAACTGAGAAGGGGGGTCTTCAGGCCCCTGAGACCACAAGCTATGAACGGCCGCCCATGGTTCAGCCACTCCTCCTCTGGCACCTGGCATATTTCACTTTGTCACGGCGAACTGAGTTGAACGAGGGGCCATTAGATATCCCTGCTAAGATAACAACTGTGTATCCAGCATGCATAGTGTGCATGTGTGCTGGGGGCTTGTTTCAGACTCAGAGCTACCCTGTGGGTGAGCGTTATTATCCCCATTCCTTGGATGAGAAAAATGCTCTAAAATATGGAAAGGAAGCGAGAGTGGTCCCTTTTCCCTAGAGGCAGGCTCATTGGGTCCCAAGGAGAGAAATCCAACTCTAGACCAAGACGTCCTGCTTGCTTTCTCTTTCGTTAAGTATAAAAGTTACAAAGGGGGCACCTGGGTGGCTAAATCGGTTAAGCGTCCGACTTCAGCTCAGGTCATGATCTCACACTTTGTGAGTTCAAGCCCCACATCAAGCTTGCTTCTGTCGACACAGGAGCCCTTTTTGAATCCTCTGTCCACCCCCCCCCCCCCACTTTCTGCCGCTCCCCCCCACACACTCTCTCTCTCAAAAATAAACATTTAAAAAAATGTTTTAGATAAATAAATAATTAAAAGTTACAAAGAATTGGCCTCTGGCATGGGCCAGTCCTATCCAGGGAAAAATAATCATAACTTGGTGAAAGCTTCAGAAAGGACAAGCTGCCTAATATCTCGCATTCCAACCAGGGCACCTGTACTAAAAAAGAAAGATAAACTCTTCCCCCTTTGAGAGAGAAATTTCAGGATGCAAACACACAGGCGCACACACAAACAATGCTTCTTGGCAGATTTATCTGAATAGAAAAATATTGGAAAATTTTTGTCAACAGAGGACTTACTAAACAAGCTATCTTTTTAAAAAAAGAATGAGCTATATATTGACATAGAAGCATATTCAAGACATATTATGAAGTAAAAGGAAAAAAGGCAAGTTGAAGAAGAAGAATATATTCTATAGTGTATTCGTATAATACCTTTGAATAAGAAGAGGGAAAAGAATGAGAATACATGTTGTTATTTGTATATGCATAAAGAAACCAACCACAGGCAATGCCCATAGGAGGCTAGGATGAGAATTGGGTGCCCCAGTTTGGTTCCAATCCAAGATGGTGCCATAGGAAGATTCCCAAACTCATCTCCCCCACAGAATACACCGACGTACACCTACTAATAGAACAATTCCTCCTGAAGATGAACAGGGTGCTTGAGAGGCAGGAGTGAGCAGGAACTTTCTCTTTTTACCTTTTTAAATATTGTAAGCCATGCAAATGTGTTATATATTCAAAAATTAAATTGGAAAGAAAACTCTCTCCCGTCTGAGGACCCCTCAGAGTAACATCCTATTTCACATGCATCATCTCACTGAATCCTTACAATCCTACACATTGTTATTATTCCCACTTTAAGGTAAGGAAACTAGTCTTGGAGTCCTGAAGTGACCTGGGATGGGATCACCTGTAAAAGCCATAAAGACAGGGGCACCGCAGAGCCTGTCCCCCAGTTCCTCCACCCGACAGCATGCAACACGGCAGCCAGAGAGAGCACAGGGGGAGCTCACTGGGTTTCATTTTGTGGGGGAGTCTAATAGTCTCTTCCTCCCACACCCCCACCCTGTGAAGGATACCGGGAAAATCTTACCTTGAATTTAAACAGGTGTCTTGCCTCACAATGCAAATGCCTCTGAGAAGCATGACACACATATCGTGTACAGAGCTTCGGTTTCAAGTGTGAGAAGCTAACTCTGGTCACTTAAGTCACTTAAGTGAAACCAGTGTAATAATTGGTAGGGTACAATCAGAAAAAAAAAAAAAAAAAGAGAGAGAGAGAGAGAGCTTCTTTCTTCCCCCCCTCTTACTGCTACCTACAAACATCCTCTAACAGGGCTCCTTTCCTGGTCCCTGGCAACAACTTGGGCAGATCAGATTCGATACCTTTCCTGTCTTTTCTGGTATTAAGGAACAGTGTCATTTTCAGGCATAAACATTCCAGTCCTATTTGCTAGCATAAAGACTTTAATCTCTCCTCCCTGCTTTAGCTCCTGGCCTTACCTTAGGCTCAAACCTTACCCAAAGCTACAGAGGGCAGTGGGGGTGCGAAGGTGGGTGCACTCTGCTCTTCCGTCGTCCTGCCACCTTCTTTTACACTCCTCCTCCTGGGGCACCACGAAGCTCAGTCAGTTAAGTGTCCGACTTCAGCTCAGGTCATGATCTCACAGTTCGTGACTTCGAGCCCTGTGTCGGGCTCTGTGCTGACAGCTCAGAGCCTGGAGCCTGCTTCGGATTCTGTGTCTCCCTCTCTCTCTGCCCCTCCCCTGTTGGCACTCTGTCTCTCTCTCTCAAAACTGAATAAACATTAAAAATAAAATTTTACACTCCTCCTCTCCACCACTTTTCTGCTGCTGGTTCTCCAGGCCAACACAGCAAGGAAGGACAAAAAGTGAAGCAGCAAAGTGCTGTGTGGCACATATCTAAATGTGGCTCTTTTTTGTGAAGGTCTCTTCAGGGTGCCTTGGATGACCCCCTCGCAGGTACCTCCAAGTAACACAGTCCTGTGACACAGGCGACCCCTGCTGGCCTGATCCCTAGGGGCAACCCCTCAGCTCCTATTTCCAGCCAGCCTCCCTACAAGGTGTGATTTTGTTGGGTCCAAGCAGGCAGCCCTCTGAGGTAGAGAAACTCCAGGATGGCTGGTCCAGATGGAACCCTGACTTGCTGCCCCATAGAGCCTTCTCTCCTCACCCTGCTGACAGCACAGCTCCAACTAGCCTCTATCTTTATCACTTACACCCCAAATTCAGAGGGATGCCCCGGGTCCTTCTAAGGACTCTGCCACGTCCTCTGTAGTAGCAAGAGAAAGGCTTAGGACACATTATACTCTGGATGCAGCCAAAGGGGTTTACCTGTAGCTGTCCTCCTGTGACTCAGCAGACAGGGGGAGCAGCGGTCAGGAAGCCCCATATCCACAAATGCCCATAATCCACAAATCCTTCCCTCCCCAAAACTATATACAGTAAAACCTTGGATTGCGAGTAACTTGTTCTGTGAGTGTTCTGCAAGACAAGCAAACATTTCTAATCAATTTTAACTTGAGAAACGAGGGATGTCTTGCGATACGAGTCGTATGTGATGCCAAACATCACATGATCACAACTGAGCCAAGGGTTCTTGAAATTCACTTTTGTATACAAGTGCTTTGGATTACAAGCATGGTTCTGGAATGAATTATGCTTGCAAACCAAAGCTTTACTATATATATGTTTCTTGAATGATGTCCTTAGAATGTCACCATCCTGCAACCCTCACTGAACTAATTAGTCTGGGGATGGAGCAAAAACAGTGCTGACATCCAAAAAGAGCAAAAAACAGACCTCATGTGGCTCTTGGTGAAAGAACACAGCATCACCTACAGTCTTTCCAAAGGGATCACAGCCAACCTGATCAAGCCTCTGGATCTAGCTGCAAGCTTGCAGGAAATACAAGGGGATAAAGGAATATGTAGAACTGTGCCTTGAAGGTGCAATCAACAAAACCCAGACTATGAAAAGCTCCTACAGGTCAAATAGCCCAACAAATAAATTGTAAGAAAAAGAAAGGGACGGAGAGGAAAATTGTACATTAAGAGATGTAAGATGCATTAAATTTTAATGGGCAAGACTAGACCACAGTGTCCAGAGATGCACACTTAGGTCATAAAACCATAAAAAGTGCGAAGCACTAGCACTACAAAGCAAGTCTGTCTTTAGAGGCAAGGGACAGCATTTGGGATGGGACGTATGGAGAACTTGTGGGGCAGCTGGCAAAGCCCTATTTCTGAATCTGGATGGTGGTTAAGTGGGTATTTCCCTCATAATAATTCACTAAGCTAAAGTTTTGGGTTTCTGGGTCCGTGTTGTACTTGTTTTGGTTTTTACATGACCCAGTGCTCATCACGACAAGTGTACTCTTAATCCCCTTCACCTAAAATAAAACACCTATGTGCTTTATTTTATAACAAAATGTATGCCAAAAAAAAAAAAAGGAGAAAAGATATATTATATAGGAAAAAAATCTGAAAAAACAAAAGCCCTCCCCCTTTTGTGGTATACAGAATAATGGCCCCAAAGATGTTTACATCATAAAACCCAGAACCTCTGAATATGTTACTTTACATAGCAAAAGAGATGAGTTATGGATCTTGTCAGAGGGAGATCATCCTTGATTATTCAGGTGGATGTAATCTAATCTAATCTAATCTAATCACAGGGTCCTTATAAGCGAAAGGGGAAGGCCATAAAGCCAGAGTCACATGTGGTGTAAGGACAGAAGCAGAGGCTGGAGTGATGTAGTTGCTGGCTTTGAAGGCGGAAGGAGCCGTGACCCAAGGAATATGAGCAGAATGCAGAAACAGATTCTCTTTTCAATTTTTTTAAATGTTTATTTATTATTGAGAAACGGACACAGAGCATAAGCAGGGGAGAGGTTGAGAGAGGAAGAGACAAAGAATCTGAAGCAGGCTCCAGGCTCTGAGCTGTCAGCACAGAGCCAGACGCGGAGCTCAAATTCACAAACTGTGAGATCATGACCTGAGCCGAAGTCGGTCACCTAACCGACTGAGCCACCCAGACGCCCCTTGAAACAGAGTCTCTTTTAGAACCTCAGGAAGGAATACCACGGGCCTGATACGTTGGCTTTGGCCCCAAAGAGACCTATTTTGGACTTTTGATCTCCAGCACTGTAAAATAATAAATTTGTGTCGTCTTAAGCTACCAGGTTTGTGCTGATTTGATACAGCAGCAACAGGAAACGAATACAGCCATTCTTATCAGGGCAAGAAGTTGTCGAAGGGCTCGAGCTCACAAAACTAGTTTGGCTTTGCAGTGGGTTTGTCAAATATGGCGTCTCCGCATTGGTCTTCAGGGAAAGTCTCTTTGAAGTTCTTTCTCATTCTGTAAAAGGAAGTTCGTGGGAGGACAGCATCAGGAAGCTCAGAGAGTCCAGTGACTGCTCTGGAACCTGGGCTGGGCACAGAGAGAACTGAGAAAACTACAGAACAAGAACATTCAGTTCAGTGTGAGGGCGCTGCGCTGCAGTGAATTTATCGTACCTAAGTCTCCTCAAATGGGGAGGAACTCAAGTTTTCTGTCACCCATGGTGGGAGCCAGGCACCTGGATTTACTGTCACACCAACACCAGATAGAAAGAGGGGCAGCAGGGGCATGCTGAGTGG
The DNA here is from genome assembly GCF_018350155.1 of Leopardus geoffroyi. Lineage (NCBI taxonomy): Eukaryota > Metazoa > Chordata > Mammalia > Carnivora > Felidae > Leopardus > Leopardus geoffroyi. Next base: position 120,630,074 of record NC_059328.1, on the reverse strand, counting down.
CCCCAAACTGGCAGGTGTTTACTGCTACTTTTTTTTTTTTTTCCAACGTTTTATTTTATTTTTGGGACAGAGAGAGACAGAGCATGAACGGGGGAGGGGCAGAGAGAGAGGGAGACACAGAATCGGAAACAGGCTCCAGGCTGTGAGCCATCAGCCCAGAGCCCGACGTGGGGCTCAAACTCACGGACCGCGAGATCCTGACCTGGCTGAAGTCGGACGCTTAACCGACTGCGCCACCCAGGCGCCCCTACTGCTACTTCTTTATCAACATTGTAAATATGGGGCGCCTGGGCGCCTCAGTCTGTTGAACCTCCAACTTCAGGTCAGGTCGTGATCTCGGGGTTCATGAGTTCAAGCCCCACAGCAGGCACGCTCCTGTCAGCCTGTCAGCGCAAAGCCCACTTTGGATCCTCTGTTCCCCTCTCTCTTCCCCTCCCCCACTTGCGTTCTCCCAAAAATAAATAAATCTTTTTTTTTTTTTTTTGATTGTAACTTTGTTAAGGGCTCCTTCCCAAAGCGGCAATGGTGAGACTAGCTCCCTCCTCAGAGAATGAGTGCACAGCAGACAAATATAGGCGGAGAGATCCGGCCAAGGCATTTCCAGGAAGGGGACCTGGGTAGACCACTGAGGTGAGGGAAATGAAAGCCTCAGAAGAAAGACAACAAAGGGAAGGCAAGTCTCCCAACCTCTCCTGTTCACCCCGGGTTAGTCCAGGTAGAACTCATGGCTTTGTGACCATTCACCTGAACGCTGTAGATTTCTGGCCAGTTTTGTTTTTTGTGTTTTTTCTTTAAAAAAGCCACCTCCATAACTTATTAATTATATAAATACAATGAAAATATATGTGGCTGCTCCTGTCTCCCAGGTAGGGCTATTACCTCCTTACTGTCTCCTACGAGCTTTCTCTCCTAGTCTTTTGCATTACCATCTAGAAAAACTAAATGATGTATTTTAATATTGCTGTAGGCGCAGTTTGACCTTTAAATCGCATTATTTAAATATTAATGACATAGCAGGAAAGCAGCCTACTGACAGGTGTTATACAAGTCAGACCAAATAGGACACTAAATCTGCGAGCTTCCTTTGAAACTCCCATCAGAGATAATGAGGTATAGGCATGTATTTCCACACACTGTCCAGCACTGGCTCGCTCCACATCCAGCCAGAATAAATCAACTGAATGCTGTGTTTGAAGGGAAAGAAATCATCATTCTCCCTTCAAAATGCCATTTAATGACTTCTGCAGCCCCCCAGAAGGATAACAGGAAAGGGCCTATTTGTTTCTTGGACTTGAAGTGAAGGCCACATTCTCGCAAGGGCTGGATTTCACACCGAGGGATGTGACCCGTAGCTTTGTTTCCGAGTGGCCTCAAACAAACCCTCCTATCTGTCCGCACCCTCCTCCTGGCTGGCCTGAGAGTACCAGGCCCTCCTGAGTCACTGCATGACCTTCTTGGATCCTTCACCTGGAACCTGAGATACCACAGGTTCCACAACCACTTACCCTTTCCAAGACACCCCATGAACTCTCAGCTCTCTCCGCTATACCCCAGGCCAGAGTTTCCCCAACCTCGGCCCAATGGTCATTTGGAGCTGGACAATTCTTTGTTGTGAGGGGCTGTCCCATGCATTATAGAATATTTAGCAGCATGTACGGCCTCTCTCCACTAGATACCGGTAGCAATTCCCCAGTTGTAATAACCAAAAGTGTCTCCAGACATTGCCAAGTGTCCCTGGGGGAGGACCTCTGGCCCGGACAAATATGTTAATTTTCTACCTCGGTGTCTGTGTTGTTCCACAGCTGTTCAAAATCCTCACTTCAGAATCCAACAACCTGGATGATTCACCTGCTGATTAAAGTTAACATATTCTTCACGGTGCTCTAGACCAGAAAAGGGGCCTCAAGGTCATGATGGAATGTGAGAGGCCAAGAGAATGACTGAGTCACCCACCTGAGATTGAAATAAAAGAAAGACACCCTGAATTCTAAAGGAGTTCTTTCTCTGACCATGCTGGATCTCACATACTGTATTTCTAACACCCACTTAAAATTGGGGTCTGAGTCTCCTTATTCTACAAATAATGTTTGTTGATCGTAGAATGCCATGCAATGAGCCATGGTACAGACAATCTGGTTGCCATAGTTTCACATTTGGTCTGGTATCAGTTATATATTTTCCAATATTTATAACTGTGCTGGGATATTAATAACAGTCAAAATAACCCAAAATATCATACAAAGGTCCCATCCTTCTTAAGTGTATGTCCTGAGAATGTAAGCTTACCAGGAAAGGAGAAAGTACTGAGAAAAGTCCTGAATGGAGACAGAGCACCAACCAATGGACCAACCAGTGACTAGGGGCTGGAGCACCCGTTGGGCACCGTGATGCCTGCGGATGGACACTTTTCCATCACGATACTTTTTTGTGCACGTGTCTCTGAAGATCTGCTGATGGCTACAGCAAGACAAGTAACTTACAAGTTTATAATTACGGCCCAGTTTATCATTTTGGCTAATCACAAGTCGATTTTATGCCAGAACCCATTTCACCCAACCCCTGGCACCTTGAGAAGGGAAAAATGGCTGTGAATCCAACCTCTCAGAGCATGTTAGAACAAACACATCTTGAATATACCACAGTGGGACCTCCTGTCAATCAACATGCTCGTGTACAGCTTCACACAATCTAAACCTCAACCTAGGTGGGTGGTTCTCAAGGTGTGGTCCCCAGACCAGCCGCACAAGCAGCACCTGGGAGCTTGCTAGAAATGAAGATTCTCAGGCCCCACCCAGGACCTACTGAAGCAGACTCTGTTCAGAAGCGCAGAAATCTATTTCACAAAGCCACCTGGTAATGCTGATGCAGGTGAAGTGTGAGACCCAGAAAATGAGTTTTGGTGAGAAATTAGAAAGCCTAATTCATGAAATTGCTCATTTTCTTTCCCACTACCAGACTTAATCCGGTGCCCTTTGCACGTAGTCTGACTCACATTATTGCACTGACAATATTGTTTGTAGGTGGATTAGAAAAAGAACAATGCACAATCAACAGAATCCTGACCTTCCTTTCTCCCTAGACAGTCCTGAACTGCAAACAACTCTGGCTGACTCCCACCAAATCTAAGAAATCCAGAATTCCAAGCATCTTGGCACTTTTCTCTTTATCCTTCCTACGTATGCGTTATTAGAGAACATATGTTGTTTAATCAAAAGATAACATTATGCTGGGTAATGTTCATGAATACCGGCAAATATTTCACTTACAAGCTGCCATAGTTAATTATCTGGAAAAATATAAATATTCACATTTGGCCAAATTCCTCGTACCCGCTCCTGCTCTGTCTCTTCTGTAAACAGCAGCCCCAGCCGAGTGTTTCTCTGCTTACCTGCACAAAGCTCTTAAACACAGACCCCCACGGGTTAAAAAAAAAAAAAAAAAGAAAGAAAGAAAGTAAGAAAAAGTCTATTTCTAGTTGGCAATACATCATTGCAAATTAATATGAGAAGCAAGGCTATGGCACATCGGGGAGTCTGAGGGATTCTAAAAGAGACAAGTGAGAGACCACATCAAACCAGCATCAAGTGTAAGCAGCCCCGTAAGGAGTGGAGGTTTTGGGTAGGTGGGTTTTGCATGCAGTCAGACTGGTGGGGTCAGCTCCCAGCTCCGCCCCGCAGACATCCTCCTTGTAAAACGGAGATCAGGGTTCCTCATCAAGCCGTTGCAGACTATATGAGATAATCCAGGTAAAGTCCTTAGTTTAGAGTCTGGCATATAATAAATGCTCAGTCCCTTTCAGCTATTTCATTACAGTTGTGTTAGCTGAGTTGAGCTCATGTGACTCCGGGCATCCCCTGTGCCTGGTAGAGTATGTGCTGCTGGGCTGCTCCCTGTCTCTCAAGAATATTTTTTGGGCACCTGCGTGGCTCAGTCAGTTAAGCGGCCAACTTCAGCTCAGGTCATGATCTCGCGGTCTGTGAGTTCGAGCCCCTCGTCAGGCTCTGTGCTGACGGCTCAGAGCCTGGAGCTTGTTTCAGATTCTGTGTCTCCCTCTCTCTGACCCTCCCCCGTTCATGCTCTGTCTCTCTCTGTCTCAAAAACAAATAAATGTTAAAAAAAAAAAAAAGAATATTTTTAAAGTTTGTTTGTTTGTTTGTTTGTTTGTTTTGAGAGACAGAGAGAGCAGGAGAAGGGCAGAGAAAGAGGGAGAGAGAAAATTGTAAGCAGGCTCCTGTCAGTGCACAGCCCAAGGCGGGGCTTGAACTCATCAACCGTGAGATCCTGACCTGAGCTGGAACCCGGAGTCGGACACTTAACCAATGGAGCCACCCAAGCCTTCCCTCAAGAATATTTTGAGCACTTACTCTGAGCGCTTACGCTGCTCTAAGAGCTTGATGGGATTTTCATTATTATATTCTCATAATCATATTGTTAAAATGAGGCATAGTGGTTAAGCAACTTGACCAAGTCACACAGCAAGTGAGGGCTGAAACTCAGTTTGGCACTGCAGAGCCCACACTTAGCTAGGCTATGTGGCCTCTCTTTATAAATATTTAAACATTAAATATTGGCAAATATTTTTTGGTTAGGTAAACTCTTAACATGAAATACACCTGAGAAAGGTAAAGCTAGTCATTGATACCTTAGCAAAAACCTTAGCACTAATGCCCCAGCACTATGAGCTTGGAGGATAGAAAGTAACTGGTAAGATCAAGGCCAATTTTATTGCGTTTAGTGAAGAGGAAAGTGTAGAGAGCTCTTGGGCATACCAGACGAAATAAAAACTTAGGAATCAGACTGAGTTGAACTAGTTTTCCAAACTCTGAGCCTCAATTTCTTTTTTTTTTTTTTCAAGTTTATTTATTTATTTTGAGAGAGAGAGAGAAAGCATGAGTGGGGGAGAGGCAGAGAGAGAGGAGAGAGTGAGAATCCCAAGCAAGCTCCACACCGGTGCAGAGCTGGATGCAGGGCTCTAACCCACAAACCATGAGATCATGGCCTGAGCCAAAGTCAGATGCTTAACTGACTGAGCCATCCAGGTGCCTAATCGATTTCCTTTTTTTCTTTTTTTTTTTATTATTGGACTGAAGGAGACCTACCTAATGGACTTGCCGTGAATGCCAAATACAGAGACTCCACAGCATCTGGCCCATCGTAGCCACACCCAATTAATGTTGGTCTCCCAAAAAGTGTTCTTTCCAAAGAAGGTGACCTTGGATGTGATGTCACAATGGTGATCGGGGACATCTGGAAGACCATGGAGTGTCTACCTTCACCATGGGGGTCATAGCAGCTTAGAAAGGAGTGAAGGATATAAAAACTGTCCTTTACTCAGGGTCTGCCTATTGGGGAAATTCACAATCTGGATTAATGCACAGAGAGGGCTAAATTCATGGCGGAAGTAGATCTCACTTTCTCAAAATCAGCGGGGAAAAAAAGAAGGTTTTGTGAAAAGTAAAGAACTGGATGGTGTTATTTAGGGAATGACTGGAGCTGGAGGGATCGTCCTCTTGCCTTCCATAGACATAAGATATAACTCTTCAGCAGTAAAGATTGTCAACAGGAGTTTCTCCATAGAAAGGCATGAAAATATTTGTCAAGATAGTGGTTTGTTCATGTGCTAGTGTAACGTATAGCAGGCCTAGGCAGAAATAAGTCTTGCTAAGATAGAATCCTGTAAGAAGCTTGCTTATCTGCACTCTAGACACCAAAATCATGACTATAAAAAATCAGGCTCAGGCCACCTAATCAAAGCACCTGGAGATAGCCACATATATAATGCCTAGAGATCCTCATAGATAAATAATATAATGAACACTATAAAAGAATCTGTCGAATGGCTGATCCAACACTCTATAGTGAAAACAAATACAATATACTCTACACTGAAATATATAAGAGACCACAAAGAGGAATGAGACCTTATCCCCATTTCATTTTTTCCCCCAAGATATTATTTAAATTCAAGTTAGTTAACATATAGTGTAGTCTTGGTTTCAGGAGCAGAATTAGTAATTCATCACTTACACACAACACCCAGTGCTCATCACCAGTGCCTTCCTTAATGCCCATCCCCCATTTAGTCCCTCCTCCCCCACCTCTCCTCATTTCATTCTTACCAAGAAACTCAGTGATTCTGGGACACAGTAGTCCATCAATAATAATCATTTGTCAACTATTTAACAAAGCCAGTGTGGCTAAAGGGATAATTCTGATCTGGATTATATTCTTCCAGGTCCTAGGGATCCTTTTTTTGAGTCTTGCATTGACCACCTAGACCCTCTGTGTAGGGGTTGACTTCTTGCTCTCGTTCCTTTTGAGTAACCATGAGGCACTCTGAGAATTTGTTCAGCCATGTTCAAACTTACCAACTCTCATCCCACATATCTGCAAACACTTGGCAGCCTCTCTTGTTTGTGTATCTTGGGAATAGCTGTACAATATTACAGCTCTCTGTCTTTCTAAACTACATGAAACTTCATTCTCCTTAGAAGCTGCATTTTGTCTGAAATGTGTGCTTCTCCACAGACTGTGGTAATGAGATGGGTACTTTCTATTTGGAATCCATCATAAAGCTGATGTTCCGATGCTTAGGACCACAATGATTCCAGTGGCATGTTTCTCAGTCATCACTTCACACTCAGTAGTGTGTGGGCTTCACAGCACACCAAGAACCACTGGGTTATCAGACACACTTTACAGACTCACTGCTGTAACTAGAGCCTGGATCTAGGGGAGATAAAGAAATAGAAGCCAACCTGATTCAGGTTGGGAGATAGAGAGATCCTTCTTGCAAGTACGCACATACCCACACACGAAGGAAAGGGTATGAAAGAACATCTCAATAAGTGCAAATTCTTATGGTATATCCCAGGTACATACCTAATTAGAGACAACTGGAGAATTACCTATATCAACAATGGAAGATTTCATGGAAAATGTGAACTGTGAGTCCAATAGCAAAGAGAGTGAAGAACAGGAATTGGAAGAGAATATTTGGGAGAAAAATAGGCCTAAAAAATGGTAAATGCTTGGAACTGACGAGCTAGATGGTAGCCTTCCTTCGGTCCTTCAACAATACAAAGTTGACGAGGAGATTCAAATCTCACCATATCAAAATAACTTTACCCTGGAAAAATGCTTGGGGTCTAACCTGACCTTTAAAAAATTCTGTCTTTCTCTATAGACTTCTCTGGAAACCATGGACCGAGATGACAATGACAAAGGTTCTTGAATTTCTCTCCTCTCACAGATTCACCAAATGCACAGCTCTACACAGAGCAGTTCCCTCTGAGAGAAATCCAGAAACTAGCTGAGCGACTCCTACACATGGAGCAAATGAGAAAATATCCACATAAGATCACGAAGGAACGACTGAGACGCACCCCACCATAAACCACACCCCCAGCACAGCACTACACGGTAGGGAGGGGACACCCAACGCCCAGCTGCCTTCTCCCTGAAAGCCACATCTAGTGCCCCAGCTTTTGCAGTTGCCACAGGAGGAACAGGGCCCAGATCCACTGGCTCTGAAGCCAGCAGACCTTGTGTTTGTAAGTCCCACAGGAACTTAACAGAGGAGAAGCAGTTGTTAATAGGCAAACACGTGAGCATTCACTGCAGCTATCCCCAGGGCCTGATGCAGAGGAAACAGGCAAAAATACCCATCTACAAGTCTCTCCTGGAAGAGGTTGGACTGCACACTCTACAAACTGCTGCCTGAGGGCTGGGCTTCTAATTGGCACACAGCTAGGTACTGATTTCAATCTTTCGGGAGCTGATGGGCGTTTCTCCTGCCTTCTCCCTATAGTTCACACCACCAATAAAACCCACGAGTATCACCCTGGAAAAAGAGTACCCACGCCTCTAGTGTCCCAACTTTTATGGCTGCTATTCAAGACATAGGTCCCCAAATCACCCAGCTCTCGTAGGCTGTGGGATTTACACTCATGAGTCCCAAAAGACTATAGCAAACAAAGAAGCAGTTTTTAAACATGAGCAAGTGTCCAATAAATTGTGCAGGAAAATCAGCCACATGCAAAAGGATGAAACTGGACCCCTATCTTGCTGTACACAAAAATCAATTCAACATGGATTAAACACTTGAACATAGGACCTGAAATCATAAAACTCCCGGAAGAAAACATAAGGGGTAAACTCCTTAACATCAGTCTTGGCAATTGTTTTTTGGGTTTGACACCAAGAAAAGGCAACAAAAGTATAAATAAACAAGTGGGACCTCATCACACTAATAAGCTTCTGCCCAGGGACGCCTGGGTGGCTCAGTCGATTAAGTGTCCAACATCAGTTCAGATCATGATCTCATGGTTCGTGAGTTCTAGCCCCACATGGGGCTCTGCACTGACAATGCAGAGCTTGCTTGGGATTCTCTCTCTCTCTCTCTCTCTCTCTCTGCCCCTCCTCACCCCCTCTCTTCTCAAAATAAATAAATAAACTTTAAAAAATAAAAAATAAATTAAAAAAAACTTCTTCCCAGCAAAGGAAACCATCAACAAAATGAAAAGGCAATCAATTGAATAAGAGATATTTGCAAACCAAATATCCAATGAAGGGTTAATATCTAAAATGTACAAGGATCTCCTGTAACTCAATAGCAAAAAACTAAATAACCCAATTAAAAAATGGGCAAAGGAACTGGATAGACTTTTTTCCAAAGAAGATATATGAATTTCCAACAGGAACATGAAAAGGTACTCAGCAACACTAATCATCAGGGAAGGGCAAATCAAAATCACAATGAGATATCATTTAACATCTGTTAGGATGTCTGCCATCAAAAAGACAGGAGATAAGCGTTGGCGAAGATGTGAAGTAAAGGGAACCCTTATGCACTGTTGGTGGGAATGCAAACTGGTACAGCGCCTCTGGAAGATAGTATGGAGGGTCCTCAGGAAATTTAAAATGGAAGTACCATATGACCCAAGGATCCCACTTCTGGGTATGTATTTAAAGAAGATGAAATCGCTATCTCAGAGAGGTATCTGTACTCCCACATTTATTGCCCTATTATTCACGATAGACAAAGTATGGAAACAACTTAGGTGTCTGTCAATAGATGAGTGGATAAAGCAAGTGTAAAAAAAAAAAAAGTGTGGTGTGGGTGTGGGTGTGTGTACGAACACTCCTCCGTGTTAGAAAAGAAGGAAATCCTTCCATTTGCAACAACATAAATGAACCGGGAGAGCATTATGGTATGTGAAATAGGCCAGAGACACACAGAGAAAGAGAGAGATTACATGGTATCACTTAACTATGAAAACAAACAAGCAGAGTTGAACACCTAGAAACAGAGAACAGAACGGCAGTTGCCAGGGACTGGGGAGAGGGAGAAGTAGAGAGAGGCTGCTCATAGGGTACAAATTTCCAGTTATAAAATGAGTAATTTCTAAAGAGCTCATGCATAACGTGACGGCTACCGTTGGTAATACTGTGTTGGATACTGAAATTTGCTAGGAGAGTAGAACTTGAATGTTCTCACACACACACAAATAGCAAATATCAGAGGGTGATGGATGTGTTCATTAACTTGCTCTTTTTACAATGTATACATATACCAAATCACCACATTGTATACTTCGGATATATGATTTTATTTGTCAATGAGTAGCTCAATAAAGCTATTGACAATTCATTGTCAATATGTTAAATATGTTAAAACACCACAATTCACTATATACAATTTCATTGTCAATGATAGCTCAATAAAGCCGAAAAAAATAATAAAAGTTTCAAACACAAACTGGAAAGAAGAAGAACAAAAACCTCTCTGGTAAGCAGAGAAGACCCAGAAATGTCTGAGAGTCTGATCCAACTGGTTCACACTGACTCGACATAGCCCAGGTTTTATCCCATTCAGCCTCATGGGCAGAAGTGCCGAGAATGCAAGTCGAGAATGCGTTATCCCAAAGCTCGTTTAACCACAAACTTACATCAAGCCAGACTCTATTAAGGGCTGGTAACATGGAGTGCCAGAAAAGTCAGAAGATAAGTATCTTCTCTCAGCTTGACCAGGAGCTGAATGGCCCACTGTTGGTAGACCACTTGACTTCTACAAGCCTTGGTTCCTTCCTCACCAGTTAAGTGAGAAGGCTTCAACTAGATCAATGGTTCAAACAAAACTGCAACCTGTGAACCCACTATACATTGTTGTAAGTAAAGTTTTATTGGGACAAGCCATGCCCATTTGTTTCCATATTGTATATGGTTGCTTTCTAATGTAAATTAATAATAGTACAAGTCAGTACTCTTAGCGACTGCAAATTGCAGGTAATTTGACCCAATGAGTTTAAGCAAAAAAAAAAAAAAAGGAAAAAAAAAGTCATTGTTTATATAAGCTGAAAAGTCTATAGGTAAAACTAAGTTGATTTGGGGCCTACTTCAGAGTCCAAATATTCTGGACTGAATAACTGTACCCTCCATAAATGTGAAATATGTTAAAACACCATGTTCTAATATGATGGCATAGGAGGCAGGGCCTCTGGGATTTGTAATTAGGATAAAATGAGGTCATGAGGGTGGAGACCTCATGATGGCATTAATGCTTTTATAAGAGTCGCTTTGAGAGAGTTTGCTTCCTCTCTGCTCTCTGACAGGTGAAGATACAGTGATATGATCATCTGAAATCCATGAAGCAATTTCTCACCAGACACCGGATCTGCTAGCACCTTGATCTTTGACTCCCCAGCCTCCAGAGCTAAGAGAAATAAATATTTGTTGTTCGAGCCACCGAGTCTGTGGTCATTTGTTACAGTGGCCCAAGCAGACTAAGACAGCCTATAATATCATCAGGAACCAGCTCTCAACTCAGTGTTCTCCTTGATGGCTTCCTCCTCAAGATCCTCAGGATTGAGCCGAGCATCTTATATTCCTATTTATATAATATGAAAAAGTCCAGAGGAAGAGAGAGAGAGACTCCATTCCCCATAATACTGTACCCACAATCCTTGAGTAAGGCCTTACTGAACCCAATAGACCTGACTTGGATCTTGGGCCTATTGCTGACCCGGTCACCACAGCCAGAAAGACATGCACTGATTGGCTAACTTGCATCATCACATGATATGCCCCGGGACCTAGAGTGGACGCATTTCCTCAAAGCTCATGTGATGACAATGGAGGATCAGGGCACACTTGCCACGAAAAAAGAATATTTATGTTGGGCACAGAAGCCACACACCTTCCCCATAACAGTGTAATAATCTTTCAGGCCAGCAGAAAGTTGCTTTGAAACTTTGGAATTGCATATAATGTATGCTGGATAGTCATTGAGAAAAAATTACTTGAAGGAACATAATTACTAGAGAAAGTAAAGAATATGGAAAGTTAAAATGATATTAGTAACCACACACTAATGTTTGAAGTTCATGATGACTTTTTTATGAGGGCCAATGGGAGGTCAAAGACATGACAAAGCTTTTTTATTCTCTTAATCATTTTAAGGTCAGAAGGGATTTGGAAAGGAGATTATTGAAGAAAATTAAACATTGTATGGCACATTTATCTCCCTCACACACTTCATCTCAAGAATACTTCTCCCTGCTCTTTGCTGCTGAGAAATCTTAAGATGTTTGGAAGGCACAGATTCTAAGTAACCAAGGAGGAGACCCCAGAGAGGCAGGCGATATTGGGTGTTCTGGGGAAGATTTTATCCAGGATCCAGCTGATCCCAAGAGCAGTTCCATGTTCTAGTCACAGAAGGAAGCAGCAACCCCCACACACCCAGGGTATAGGTAAGTAACTCTCCCCACTTCCTGGTAACCCATTCTCAAGACCAGTGGTTTTTCCCAGTGTTTCAGCAATCAGAAGCTTTGAAATCCCCTTGCAGAGAAAGGAAAAAAAATCTAGAAAGAAACACTCCAATTTTATTTGTTTATATCTAGGGATCCTCCATAAAATTATAAGCTATTCCTAAACTCTACTTTTCTATGGAAATCACTCTATGCAGAAGAAAGGAAAGGGCAAGCAAGGGGCTCACATTCTTGGGTTGTTCATCCTGGAGCTTTACATATGTTGGCTTTTTGGGTTCTCACAACCACCCCGCGGTGTATATTATCATATCCATCTTATAGATGAGGTAAGTAACTGGCCCACAGGCTCTGCCGGCAGTGAGCAGTGCTTTGAGCCCATGTCCACCTGATTTCAAAGTTTAGGTTCCCTTTAGTGATATATTGCCTCTCCAAGTTCTTTTCCCTGTTTACAAATAAGAAAAGAGAGCCATAGAAATGACTCTCTGTTTTCTTGGCTTCCTTTCTTTCCAAGCAGAGTAGCCAACAGGTCTTTTTAATGCATTTCTTCCACTACCAATGGCAAGAGGCTAATCGGGAGGTTAAACGTGTCCATTCAAAAAAGACTGGTGCAAAGAAAAGGGTATGGTGAAGTGTCAATAGAGAAGGGAAGGGACTGGGGCCACCAAAACTCTAGTGTGGGCCCTGTCACTTCCTGGCTGTGTGTCTTTGAACAAGCTACCTATCCTCTGTGCCTCACTGTCACCATCTGTAAGATGAGGACAATAATAATACTTACCTCACAGGATTATTGGGAGGAATAAGTGAGTTACTGTGTCCCAGTTTAGACCAGTGTCCATATATAAGTTCCCAGTAAATGTTAACTTCCATTAACTCTCATCTTTGGCCTCAGTTGGTGCAACCCACAAGGCCCTCAGCCCCTCTACAACCGCCAACCCCGTAGGAAGAATGTAGCATCTTGCTTGTACTTTAATTAGTTACTGATTTGTTGGCATTTGTGGCCAGTGTTGTCTGCCCAGATGTCTTTTAGGGCCCATCTGTTAGCTGAGCAGTTCTCAAATTTGAGGGTGTATGGAATCATCAGGAAGGCATGTTAAACCAGACTGCTGGGTCTCACCCGCAGAGTCTCTGACTTGGTAGGTCTACGGTATGGCCTGGAAATTTGCATCTCCAACAAGTTCCCAAGTGGTATTGTTAGGCCAGGGACAATACTTGGAGAACCACAATCATAGCATGGCTTGGAACATAAGTCTGTTTCACTCGACTATGTAACACCTGTAATGCAGTGAAACATTAGCAGTGAAAAGGGAGAAATGACTAAACCCAAAATTGGCTCCCCAGGCTTCTGCCTTCTAAGGAGGGGGCTAGGAGGAGTGTCATAAACCACATCAGTGAGGACTAAAATCTCTCCACTATGACTTTTCCTTTTCAGTAGACACTGGTGTGGAGGAGGAAAAGGCAGAGGCCACTGTCATGGTCCACTGAGCCACAGAACACTTTGGGTGAGCCCCTGGATGTAGAAGTACCCCTGGAACTGAACTCAGTGTTTTGAGCTTTTTATTGTCATTGTTCCTTAATGGGAAGGGGACAGGAGTGGACGAGGGAAGGAAGATAAACAGAATGAAAACAGAAGATGGAGCGAGGAGTGTCGTTGAGCAACGTGAGGGAAGCTGGAGCTTGGGTTGGTAAAGACGGTGAAGGGATAATAAAGAATATGGTTCAGTTTTAGACTGTTCGCATTTTTATCCCAGTCCTCTCTATCTGCACCAAAGTCAACATCACATGGATGCCTTGTGGTGGGGGTGCAGGGAAGAGGTGATAGAGGTGATAAAGCAAGGGCAGAGCCTGAGTAATGCATCTCAGATCACATCTGAGATGTGCCGGTGAGGACAGCGGCACTCTCTGAACGGAGTGACTCAGAAACACAGGTTCGCAGCCAAAGGCAACCAGCAGAAATGTGAGCCACCCCCTTCCAGAATCCCTGGAGAGAATGGTCATGATTCAGAAGTCCTACCAAATTTAGAAGGGGATCGGAACGAGATTCATTTATATCTCAGTGGTCAGGAGACCTCAGCTGACATCTGGTTAACTACAAAGCATTAGTTTGCAGGCACAGGCAGAGTTCGGCTTTCTGGGTTGGGAACCTCCAGATAGTTCTCGATGGAACTATGCACTCTCCTTTCTGCCTTACCTTTTTTCACAGGTGGCCCAAGAAACATGGCGGTTTCTGGCTCTGTACGCTTAACACCCTTTAAGACACGACTCACACCCAAGAGTTTGGGAGTTATCCCACTTTCAGAAGGAATACCTTTACACCTTTCCAGTATGACTCAACAGCTCTGGGGAAAGAAAGTACAAGTCTTTAAGTAATGAAGACAGAGCAAAACACTGTTTGGGAAAAGGACATTAATTGTTGGCAGTTAAGAAGTAATGAGTAATTCATACTGGCTTTCTGCTCTGATTTACATGGTAACCTTTTTTCTCCTCCACAATTAAATTCACAAACAACAGACACATCTGTTTATGGGTCTCCTGTCTCCCATCTGCATTCATTAGGCATCTGGGTGGGGGTGGCAGAAACTTCTAACTCCTCCACGCCTCCCCTGACAACATCTGATTCCAGTTCCTTTGTTATGCCCAGAGGGGCCCCTTGCTAAGCTGTAACTAAAACCAGTTTCCTTGGGTGGTTTTCCAGGACTAATGGTGTACCCCATTTGCAGATGGAATCATCCTGGTGGTGAATGGAAAGCCAGTGAGGTCCTGGAAATATCCCCAGTGTCTACCTCTTCCTCCCTGCCAAGTATGCACACACACGTGGGGAAGGGAGCTTTAGGTAAGGCTTTCACAGCTGGGATCCAAGGGTATCGGGTCCCTAAAGATGTGCGAGTGACAGAAGGAGAGATTTTTATGACACGTCACAAAACACAGTAAAGTCCCATCAGACATACACTTAAAGAGAACATTATCTTCTCTTGGACGGTTGCTATCACTCCTCTCCACTCCAGGGAGGCTGTTTCAACACCGTGCCCAATCATCCTACCTTAATGTCAGATTACTGAGGCAATGAGTCCATAAAAAGAGTGTGTGGAGTCACATGACTGAACTGAACATTTCAGAAGAAAATCACACAACTGGCCTCCTCTCTACTACGTTTGATTTTTCCTTCTGAGAGTTTAACACCAACTTTTTGTCTACCCTCTGCCTAAAGATGTAAGGTTTGAGTGGCAGAGGCCAATAGCAAATGCACTTAGTAACAACTGGGTTGCCACAGTCTACTTGTCCTTTCCAGACCCTACAGCCCTCTGGCTCCCTCCGCCTCCTCCTGGGCCATTTTCTCCAATGCAACCACCGCTGACATTGAAAAGTGTTGAACTTCAGAATAGACAGTTTCCTTATGCCAAGCTGGAGCTACATGTAGGCTGGTGAAGCTTGGCCCAAACAGGAGGTTTGAACCAGAAGGCACTAGTGGGATTCTTTACCCAAAACTGATCCCACCCCCAGCCCTGCCTAAAGGCCTGAATGGCTGCCGTCACTCCACACCTCCGTGTTACCCAATGAAGAGATGTACAGTTGAAAGATCATAATATTCAGGACCAAACAGGCCCCGGTCTCAGTTTTGACTCTTAACAAGCTGAATAGCTGAAGGGCCTTAGTTAGCTCACTCTCTGAGCCTCAGTTTCTCTTTTTTAAAATGGGAATGCCAGGGGCGCCTGGGTGGCTCAGTCAGGTAAGTGTCGGACTCTTGATTTTGGCTCAGGTCCTGATCTCTCAGTTGGGAGTTCAAGCCCTGCATCGAGCTCCGCGTTGATGGTGTGGAGCCTGCTTGGGATATTCTCCCTCTCTCTCGTTCTCGCTCTCACTCTCTCTCTGTCTCTCCTTCTCAAAATAAATAAACTTTTAAACAATAAAATAAAATAGGAATTCTACTTACCTTGTAGAGTCTGTACTTAGTAAGTATTCAGCAAACAGATTTTTTTTTCTTTTGTTATTGTTGCTGCTTCTGCTGCTGTTGAAATAAGACAGGAGGAAGAAGAGAATCCCACCAGCGAGAAGCTATTTCTTGAGGAATTGCATTTTTGGAAGCAAGAATGGCACATTCTCGCACAAAGGAAAGAAGTCATGCCCGGTATCTGCCAGGTCCAGATACCCCACTCTCCCCTCTGGAGTGAAGAAATATCTTAACGTAGCCCTTGTCCGACAAGGCAGAAAAGCCCTTCCAGTTCTGCCCGGCCTGAAAATTTAACAGCCATGTGAAAATGCGTGGTGAATTGCTTAAAGACTACCAAATATACCTAAAGAGCAATCAGAAACCTACTTGAACACAATGCTCACCAGAGATCATCTTCAGGGCCCTTTTTATTCAATGACACCTTCTCAGTTCCTTCAAACCCCTGCTGAAAGGAAAGTGTTCGTGGACGGTTCCCATGTAGCTGCAAGCTTACGGATTAATAACCTTGGCTAATTGGGTCTCTGACTTGTTTTTGTCTTTGACAGTAGGGTAACCTATTAATTCACCATAGGTCGATGATGTGTCACCCCTGATTTGTTACCAGAGGGTCTGCTTCAAAGGGACGGATGTGTCACCGGACATCTATGGTTAGGTAGGGACAGGAGTGAGGCATGGAGAAAGGGATGCCTCCTGCAAGAAGAGGGGCCTAGGGCAGCAAACGTGCACCAGATACATGCTGGGTTTCTGGGGTAAAGAAGTGGATGAAGCTGAATGAGAAAGGGTGTTTTCTAAATTTTTTTCAATGTTTATTTATTTTTGAGAGAGACAGACAGACAGACTACAGGCAGGGGAGGGGCAGAGAAAGAGGGAGACACAGAATCCGAAGCAGTCTCCAGGCTCTGAGCTGTCAGCACAGACTCCAACGCGGGGCTCGAACCCGCAAAACGTGAGATCATGACCTGAACCGAAGTTGGACACAACCGGCTGAGCCACCCAGGCGCCCCGAGAAAGAGTGCTTTTGAAAGAAAGAGACAAAATGCCAAAGACAAACTTGACCTGAGTCGCACCTGTTTCCAGCAACGGCACTAGAGGCGTGCTTTGCAAATATTGTGATTCTGAGTTAAGTATACCATGCGTGTTCGGGTGTAGAGCATATAAACTTGTCTATCCGACTGGAGTACAAGAAACGTCACATTGCTTTACTTTTATGTGAGATTTAATTTGGTGAGACACTTAACATCATATAAATTCATCCAGAAGTTCTAGGGAGGGAGGAATGGCTTATACAGACCGGAAAATTTCAGGATGGGATCCATGCCCTTACATCCCTATAGGTGTCCTGCTAAGATGCTCAGCGCCCAAGTTGGCAAGGTTAGAAGGTGAGATCCCTGGCCTCAAACCAAACTATGCCTCAAGGATCTTTGAACCAGACTGCCAGGCAGATCCAATCTCCTTGGGCTCTGTGAAACCACCATTCATCCAGGGTGCTGTGGACAAGCATGGCCTGGGTCTCGGCTGCTCACAGAAACCGCTCCAAGGAAGCCATCCCAGTTTCAGGGGAACAAGACAGCCGTGCTGCCTCCTCAGTCCCAGCAAAAGCCCCTCTCCCCATCCTCTGGATGAGTTTCCACCTCCCAGATGACATCTAGGTGGGGCCACGCAGACACTTGGCCCCTTCACATAATGAAGCAAGGGGAGAAGGAAAACCTCTTCGTCTTCCAAGTTTGCTAAAGCTGGCTCCTCCGGGAGCCCCTGTGCCAATAAAGAAAATGGCCACCTTCCTCAAGACACATTACTGCCATCTGTCAGAAATTTTTCCATAGTTTGTTAGGACAAAACACGTAGTGCCATCTGCCAGATTTTTTTTATAATAAGTACACAAGGTCATGATGTATATAGTATAATAGAGCCCTTAGAAGAGCTGCCTTCTTGCCTCTTATAAACCTTCTTTACAACTGTACGTGGAGGCTCTGAAAGCAGAGAGCAAACCACAAAGGCAGGGTACAAAAGAAAGGCCAGTACAAAAGAACAAGGATACTGAGTATTCTAACCCATTTAGAGACTGCATGCATCCAGTATGGCTTTCACACAGTGCCTGTTTCCAAATTTGAATTACGCATCAAGCAGTCTTCTCTGAGATACATTTATGCAGGATGCGGACCACAGGCCTCCAGTATGGGGGGAGCGGGGGGAGAAGAAGAAAAAGAGCACCTTTCCTCTTAATCCTTAATAGTATCTAGGATCTTACCTTATGGGGAGAAAAGACCCCAGAAGCCAGTCATCAACCCTCCAATGGCAGCTTTGCACTAAAGCCAGGGACAAGCTGTCTCCATGGCCCAGTGACAAGAAAAACACTCTATACATTGTGCTCAGGCAGTTGTTCCAAAACTAGGAGTCAACATAGCTCTCCAACCAGCGCATTTGGCTTCATTCACCGAGTGATCTTTGGCACGGTGTTAAGAAGCCAGGCTCTGAGAACTGGGATGATGAAAAGATCATTCAAATGCCTGGAGGGGGCGTGTGTGATGAAGCCAAGGTACATTCAATCATGCCAGCTTCCGCAGAGCTGGAAAAAGGAATCCAGGGAAACAGTCAAAGAGAACGGACAATACATCTTTTTGCCGTCGGTGAACTGAGACCTATAGGAACAATCTTTTGGTGGATGCCCCATGGTAACAATCCACCTCGATGAAACAGGGTTATCAGAATCAGGCTTTTGTAGGCTCCAACACCCCTCCCGTGAGCTAATGCATTGTTCACACTCAACACAGCGCACAAGGGCCATGTCAGAACCAAAGCGCAGTGTCCCGGTGCCGCTTATACATTGTTTCTTGGCCCTCTCAGTGCGTTCACTCTCAGCTGTGCCGAACTTGCTATTCTCCACCCTCATCTTATTCTTCAGACTTGGCTGCTTTGCCTGTTTCTCCAGGCATAACCTTCGTTCCTCTAGACACTGACCCTGATAATGCACACCTTCAGCTGGGACTGCCCCTCAGCTCAGCCAGCTTGCTCTGGGGCCCTGTGCCCTGGAAGCAGGCAGTGCACAGCTCTAGGCGGATGGCTGAGAATCTTCTAAGACCCTTTTGACTCTCAGTCCCAAGGACTCACTGGGGGAGGTATGTGGACCTCAACTTATACTAATTTCTATGTGGGGAGTAAGGTTTCAGCAACATGTCAGGAAAAAAAGATCACAGATTCTATACGGGAGCACTCATGGAAATAGAAGGAAGAGTCCCAATGGAAAACAGCAATGCACCTGACCCCCCATGCTCTCTCCCCCTTTACTCCCATCGTATATTTATATCATATCAGTAATAACTCATTTACTGGAATAATGTCACGTATGCAATCCCAATCACTCTGTCCATTTGCATTTACAGCCTCCCTAACAGTTAGACAAAGGGTAGGAGGTTGGGATCAGGATGGGATAAACCAGGCTGCAGAGCCAGCGTTTGGACCTGAGACTTACTCTCCTAGTCATTACTGCTACAGACTCTGCTTTATTTTTTTGAAGCGTCAACCAATGCAGCTTTATACAGGAGTGAAGTCTAAGTTACGAGAGTGAAGTTCAGAAATGAGTAGACTATTAAAACTCGTTAATTGAGAAACTTTGTAAGGAGTCAAGTGGGAGTCTAGACCTGAGACGGAGAAAGAAAGAAAAAGAAAATCAGAAAGAGACAAAAAAAAAAGAGAGGAGAGGGAGGGAGGGAGGAAGGGATCCTACTTAGGGTTTACTCCATATAAGTCATACAAGGATACACAGCTTACTACTAATCTCTGAAACAACTTAATAGTTGTCAGTGGTTGAGCATATTTTCTTAAAATCAATACAATTTGGGCCAATACATAAAAGATGGAATGTTATGAGGTCCTCTTCCTGCTAATCAGTTAACCAGGGCTCTCTATGGCCTTTAGATGTCACTGAACACTTACTGCCCCTGGAGCCAACTTCCTGCTTTCTCCATGCCTTCCCTTCTCTGGGCCTGAGCTCTCACCAGCTGGGGTGACTAGGAAAAATAATAGTCTATTTCCACCAGGTTGTTGCTAAGTGTCACGGACAACCCAAAATATCCTAACCGTATGCTCTGAGAACACTGGTTCCTCAAGGCAATAACACTGGGGCCTCAAGGCACCGTCTGCCTGAAAATTGTGTTCTGTGGAAGATACCTGCATAAACAATGTAAACAACTTTATTTACATGAAAACCTCTTAACAATTACTATGCCAATTTACACTGTTAATATCTGATAAGTGATAGTTAAGGCCATGTCTCCTTAGGCATGATGGTTTTTTTTTTCAAGAATATTTGGGGGGCTGGTATTACACAAAAAACATCTGAGAATCCCTGACTTGATCAGCAGCCTTTTCTAAACAATTTTCATTTTACTGCAACCACCTCCCCGGGGGGAGGAGACTCTTACAGTGGAAGTTTCCAGCAACAGTGCAAGAGGACCAGGAAGGAGAAGGAATGGTTTCTGGGCAAAGAGGCCAGATTCTCTACACCCTCACCATTCTGCAGTTGTTGAACAATTTGTGGGTAGAACCAATCCTTCCAGCAATCGGTGTGGACACCTCCCTGAGCTGAGTGTTCATTTCTCCAAGGACATCTACAACAAAGTCTCATCTCCATCAACAACAAGAAATCCTACATTGGTCATACTATTAACAAGAAAGACGGACTACACGGGCGCCTGGGTGGCTCAGTTGGTTAGGCATTCAACTCTTGATCTCGACTCAGGTCATGATTTCATGGTTTGTGAGTCTGAGCCCCACACTGGGCTCCTTGCTGACAACGTGGAACCTGTTTGGGATTCTATCTCCCTCTCTCTGCCCCTACCTTGCTCATGCTTTCTCTCTCTCTCTCTCTCTCTCTCTCTCTCTCTCTCTCTCTCTCTTTCTCTCCAAATAAATAAATGAACTTTTGAAAAAAGGACTACAAGAAATTTGGGTCTCAACCATACTCTGTAAATCAATAAGCATGAAGCAAAATCTCTGATTTGGCATCGTGTTCTTGGGGGCAGAACAAAAGGAATTAAAAGCCATATTTCCCACCACGCTGGAAAGCTCAGAAGGCACTTATTTTTGTAAAACAACAAAATACATATAAAGGAGGGAACTAAAGCTTTTGTGTCCCATGCAGGTCCTCTGCTGACCTGCAAATGTAATAAGTTGGGAGTCTCCCCTCTCTCTGGCAGAGGGAGGCGGAGGGCCTGCTCCTGCGGGAAGCCAGAGCGGCCAACTCGCCCCAGAAGAGCCTGCCTTCTTTGTATTGGATCCCAGTAAATCCACAGACTCTGCCGGCTCTCCTTTCGCTGTTTGCTCTCAGGCAAAACTCCCACTGATTTACAAATGCCCACTTCCCACACAAGGAACAATTTCTGGAGGAGAACTGCCAGAGGAGAATAAAGCCCCAGAATGTGCTAGGAATTGAAAACAGTCCTCCTTGTGCTAATTGGATGAGAATATGAATGATAAAGAGTGAGCACCCCTCCACCCTCCCTGCAGGTAGAATGCCAATGCCGGGTGTCTGCAGGGGAGCTCCAAACAAAAGAACAGCAAGAGGCTCAAAGTGGGTGTCTACCCCCGAAAGTTCCAAAGCCAGTAGTGAGACTGGGGCCCAGAAGCCAGGGGCCCAAATTCAAGAGCAGGAAGAAGAGTCTGGTGCTTTTTATCAATTACCAAACATAATTCTCATGACAACCCCCCCGCAAGGTAGTTGTTACAGGGCTGGGGACGTAAGTGACCCACTAAATCAGCATGGTTCTGCATTTGAGGGAGCCGTGGCCTTTCCCCTGTTAAAAGATAAACCGAGGCATGTTAAACTTTTTAAGAGTTTATTTGAGCAAAAATCAATCTGAATCTGGCAGTGCCAGACCAGAGGTAGTTAGGAGCGCTGCATGGACAGGAGCCAAGGGAAACACTTACAAGAGAAGGTGCAGAAAGAAAGAAAGGGAACTATTTGGTTGGTTATAGCTTAGAGCCTAGTTGGCTGTTTGTGACTGGTTGTCCTTAGCGTTTTTGTTTTATAACCTTGAGGCATTCACAGCCGTAGATTTGGGTCTGTTCATGTAGGCCACCATGGCATCAGAGCCACCGCAGGCAAATAGCCTTCTTGTTTAATTAATGTAACACCCCTATGGCAACCATCTCCCCATGGCCCAGAACCATTGCCTGGAACAGTCACCTCTACATGGCTCCTCTTTAGTTTTTAAATCACGTAGGTAACACATGAATATGGTCTCTTCCTTGTAACAAACAAAATCGTGAGTGACAAGAACGCTCAACTATTACAAATAAAGTCCAACTTCTACTGGACCACCGTCTCCCACCCTGTCTTCTAAACAGATGAACACTGCTACCCTTCCACTTCTCTCCTTCCAGAACTTTTCCTTGCATTTCTATTCAGACAGGTGTACCCATGAAAATATATAGTACTGCTTTATGGGAGCAACTTTCACATAAATGGTGTCGTGTATTGCTCTGCACCTTGTTGGGTTTCTTGTTTTGTTTTGTTTTTGTTTTTTACTCCACAATACATCTTAGAGATCCTTCTCTGATAGAGCACCGAGAGCGACCTCGTTTGTTTTAACCACAGCAAGGCATTCAATAGTCTGGCGGTGCAGTGACTTATGTAGACATTCCCCCATTGTCGGACATTTAAGTTGTGACTGGCTTTTTTTATGTATCAGTCTTGCCATGACATGTGGTCATGACCCAGGTACATTTAAGGATCGAGATAGGCAGACTTCCAAGAATTATCCGAGAAAACATCCCAGGGGAGAGAGAGAGATGTGATGCCTGCAACTGAAGCTTGGGGTTCTGGGGCGATGGCTTCAGGACCCTTGATCCTGCTTTTCCCAGTGGCCACAAATCAAATTTGTTGGAAACCGAGAAGTTACCATTAAAGCAAGACACAGCCTTCCAGTTTAAACAAGAGACAGCAAATTAAAACAAAACAAAACAAAACAAAACAAAACAAAACACATATTTATAAGTGTAGTTGATGGAAAATGAAAGAGCCAGTATAGAAAACAGCATGATGGCTCCTCAAAAAATTAAAGATAGAATTATCATATAATCCAGCAATTCCACTATTCAGTATGTACCCAAAAGAATTGAAAGCAGAGTCTCAAAGAGATATTTGTATACCCATGTTCATAGCAGCATTATTATTCATGGGAGCTAAAACCTGGCTGTAGCCCAAGCATCAGACAGATGACTGAATAAGCCAAATGGGGTATATATCTATCATGGAATATTACTCGGCCCTAAAAAGGAAGGGAATTCTGCAATGTGCTACAGCACGGATGAAACTTGAGGACATTATACTAAGTGAAACTTAAGCCAGTCGCAGAAAGACAAATACTGTATGACTCCAGTTATGTAAGGTATTCAAGGTAGTTAAAAATCGTAAAAAGAGAAAGTATAATGGTGGTTGCCAGAGGTGGTGGGAGGCGAGGTTGGTGAGCTCTTGTTTTACGGGTATAGAGTTTCCGTTTTCTGGGACAAAAAAGTTCTGGGGATGAATGGTGGTGGTTGTACAAAAATGTGGATGTACTCAATGCTGCTGTGAACTGGACGCTCAAAAATGGTTAAGATGGTGGGGCGCCTGGGTAGTTCAGTCGGTTAGGTGTCTGACTTTGGCTCAGGTCATGAACTCGCAGTTCGTGAGTTCAAGCCCCACATCAGACTCTATGCTGACAGCTCAGAGCCTGGATCTGGCTTCAGATTCTGTGTCTCCCTCTCTCTGCCCCTCCGCTGTTTGTGCTCTGTCTGTCTGTCTCTCTCTCTCTCTCTCAAAATAAACAAATATTAAAAAAAAAAAAGAATATTTGCAGAGGCAGACATATTCTAAAAATAACCACAACAATATCTGTAGTCTCACGTGACAGCTTCCACAAACAGAATGCATGAACGCCATGCTACGTAAGATTCAAGTCTAGGTTACAAAAGGTGACAATGGTGAAAAATTATGTTTCGTGCCCTCTTTGGAGACATGCACCTTCAGACCCCTGAGCCACCGCGTAAGAAGTGCACCTACCCTGAAGCCACCAAGGAGGGGAGAGTATGTAGAGAAACCAAAACCAAACCAATACAGAAAGATACCCAAAGGTCACCAACTGCCCCCAACTGCTGTGTCATCTCAGCACAGGCACCAGATATGTGAATGAATAAATCTTGGCAGTGGTGCCTGCCCCAACCACCACCTGATCACAACCTCATAGAGACTCTGGTCCAGAACCGCTTGACCAAATTGCTCCCGAATTCCTGACCCACAGAAACCTTTACTGGTAATACCCAACTATTCTTGTTTCCAGCCACTAAGTTTTGGAATGAATTGTTACATAGCAATAAATAACCAGAACAATCCCACCCCTGGAAAACCTATACCTATGCCATGCCTGTCTTCATAAGATAACTATGTGTTTATCTGTTATCATCCCCTATTTGATAGCAAGATTCTCTTGGTCTAGAACCACCTATTATTATACTCAATATCTAGTGCAAGTCCTAGATAAAACATATGAAGTGTTTAATGAGTTTGGAAGGAAGGAAGGAAAGCAGGAAAGCAGGAAGGAACGAAGGAAGGAAGGAAGGGAGGAAGGAAGGAAGGAAAGAAGGGAGAGATAATTCAATAAATACCTCCCAGGGAAGCTGTGGGATAATATAAATTGAAGGATATGGTTGTCACAGCGTTCTCCATAAAGACTGTCTGTTCCAAAATGATGTCTGTTACTTATCTTAAGATGGGTTTGATAGGGTTAGTGAGGCTTATAATCAACATTTTCTGGGTGATAAACTCGGTAACTTTCACTCATTCTACTCTGATCCAGCTAAACTGGGCTACAATTACTTGATTGCTTATCTGCATCTCCATTAGTTATAAGTCCCATGGAAGCCAGAACCATTTTATTTTGTTTACCACTCTACCCTTAGAGCCTAGCACAGTGCCTGACATAGATTTTAGTTGTTAGAGGTGGAAGAAGAAAAAGGCAGAAGGAAAAGTAAATCACAATTCAATACAGGTCTCTCTAAGTAGGATAGTCTCCTCAACTATGTAATTGTCACCTTTTTAACACTTTCAAACATTTTAGTTGTTCATCATTTCAAATTAAATCCAGAAGACATTTGGAAAAAGGGAGAACCTACGCCCAACACGTGAAGTTTTCCTCATTATCGAATCTTTATCCAGCAGCATTCTGCCCCAACTATGAGCTGTCAGATAGTGGAATCCCTGCCTTCTAGGGTAACAGTCTGGACAGAATCCCCGTAATGTATTGTGCACATAACGCTCCCAGCAGTGCATGAGCAGAAGAACTTATCACGAAGGAGGAGTTTGATGAAGTGGCTAGTGTCATCGGGAGTTTTATTACATATGGAAAAAAACAAAACCATTCTGAAGAGTTAGTCTGCCTGAACTTATTCACTGCTAGTACTAATAATAGCTGCTGCTTACTAAGATTAACACGTTAGTGGATTAATTCATGTAATGCTCACGATGACCCTGAGGTTAATATCGTTAGCATCTCCATTTTAAAGTTGAGGACTCTGATGTACAGAGAAGCAACGTGCCCAAGTCACAGAGGCCGGGAACGGGGGAGATGAAGCTTAAACCAGGAGATCTGTCTGCAGACTTCAGGCTCCTGACCATCATGTCAACTCACCACACACTGCCGCCACACGTCACAGAAGTAGGATCCAGTCAGTTTCTCCCAAAGGCAGGCAACGTGGTCCAGCAGGGAGACAGGGGAAGTGGTGAATTACTCTGAGGATAATGTAAAATTCCCCTCAGGGAAAGTGAAGTAAGTAAAACAAGCCCGAGGACCTTCTTGATAGGGACTTGAAGCCCTGTAGGCAGAGCCTGGGGGATTAAAGCGACAGAGAGCTCACTGTTTCACACAAGAAATTAACAAGAAAGTAAGAAATGTGCTAGGTGGAAGGGGAAAATGGGGGCCCAGCCAACACAGCAAGAAACGGAATTTGGATAGGAAATACTGCCAGTGACAATTCCCCGAAGGCGGAAATGGCTAAGGGGCTCTAGGGAACGAGGACATCTAGCCATTTATGTAGAAGTCATTAGTGATCATCAACCAGTATTTCTAGTATTTCCATTTCTGGACACATGGTTGAGGTGCACTTCCCAGACCCTATAATTGACTGGAGCCTTACACTAGTTCTCTCTAAAAGGACATGAATTGCTTCCCATCTAGTACATTTTGTTGCCTCCAAAATTCCCTCCCCCTCTGCCATAGTGATTCAAAATATTTGAGATGGTGGTTACTCCACCCTAGGACACTGACTACCCATAATGAGCAGAACCCCCTGCTGACCCTTGATAGCGCATAACATGAGCTATAGTTGTGTCTCCAACATTCTTTTATGGAAATTCTCAAACACTCAGAAATTGAAAGAATTTTGCAGCGACCCTCTCTCTCTGTACCCACCACTTGGATCCCACAGTTAACATTTTGCGATAGTTGCTTTAGCTCATTTCTATCCATTCTTCCATCCCTCTATCTACTATCCACTTTATTTTTTGGATACATCTCAAAGTTGCAGACGTCAATATAATGCCATTCCTAAATACTTCCAAATGCATATTGCTACATACAGCCCAGTATTTGTTTGTACTTCTTTTTTT
Organism: Leopardus geoffroyi; assembly: GCF_018350155.1. Lineage (NCBI taxonomy): Eukaryota > Metazoa > Chordata > Mammalia > Carnivora > Felidae > Leopardus > Leopardus geoffroyi. The sequence goes on along the minus strand of NC_059328.1, from coordinate 120,603,718 downwards.
GGCAAAAGGTACATATATTTTTTTGAAATGTACAGGGACATCTGGTGGCCCATTCAGTTAAGCATCTGATTCTTGGTTTCAGTTCAGGTCATGATCTCACAGTTCGTGAGTTCAAGCCCCGCCCGCGTCAGGCTTCGCACTAGCACTATGGAGCTTGCTTAGGATTTTCTCTCTCTCCCTCTCTCCTTGCCCCTTCCCTGCTCTCTCTCTCTCTCTCTCTGTTTCCCCCCAAAAATAAATAAACTTTTAAAAACATGAAATGTATGAATGTAAGAAGTGACATGCACAAATCCATATGCACATTTGATAAGTTCTACTTACTGGTTTAAGCCACTAATGTTTAGGGTTATTTGTTACCACAGCATAACCTAGCCTATCCCAGTTGATTAACTCCATTGAGGTTGTGCTGTCCTGTGATGTCACCATGCTAGCTTTCCCTAAATCTACCATTCAGTCTACCGCCACAGCTTAGAGACAGTGGACTGTAGGAAAGGGATGCTAGATTGGTCTCCAATATAGTAGAGAATGGAGCAGTACACAGAGGAGTCAAAATGAAGAATAGAGAAAAAGAACTCTAGGCAAGCAGACCTTGAAGTCAGAGGCAAGTTGGAGGAATGCAAGCATCTCCCCCTTCCAAGACCACTGGGAAATAGTAGAAGGAAACCCTGGGTATCTCTTTATGCTGTGGAATAGGGATTTGAGCCAATTTGACCTGAATTTATTGGCACAGGCTATTATTCCTTCCTCCTTGAATAGTCTTCATTTGGCCTCCAGGATCACCTTCTCTCCTGCGTTTCCTCTTAACTTCCTGGTTGCTCATTCTGTCTCCAGTTTCACTTTACTTCTATGTGTTAGAGTACTCCAGAGTTCAGTCTCCGGTTCTCTCCCCTTCCCTCTGTACCCCCATTCCCCTGCAGATCACATCCAATGCTATGACTTTAAATACAAGCAGCGCGATTAAAATTCCCAGATTTACTTTTTTAGCACGACTTCTCCCCCTGAACTCCAGACTTCGAGACCTGACAGCCAACTTAACATCTCTACTTATAAGTTTAATGGGCACCTCAAGCTTAACATGTCCAGAATTCCTGATTTTCTCCTGAAGCTGTTCCTCTTGCAGTCTTCCCCACCTACTACATGGCATATTCATCCTCCCACTGCTGAGGCCACAAATCTTGTAGTCATTTTAGATCTTCCTTTCTCTTGTAGATAGATGATAGAGAGAGAGAGAGAAAGAGAGAGATAAATACAGAGATGATAGATAGATTGATTGATAGATACAGATAGACAGATAGATAATAGATAAAGAGATGATAGATAGATAGATAGATAGATAGATAGATAGATAGATGATAGATAATAGATTGATAGACATAGAGATAGATAGATAGATAGATAGATAGATAGATGACAGATAATAGATTGATAGACATAGAGATAGATAGATAGATAGATAGATAGATAGATAGATAGATAATAGATTGACATATATAGAGATATGATAGATAGATAGATAGATAGATAGATAGATAGATAGATAGATCAAGCAATTGAGCAATTGATAGAAATATATCCTCTTATTGTGTCAAGAACTCTTTTGGATGTGAGGGCAATCTGACAGCAACATCTGTCACCCCATGAATCTCCCGGGTTCACTGGGTTGATCTATCTGGTTGGGCAGGTATCCCTTCCTCCCTCGCCACTCTATGTGCATCCCTCCTATACCTGCACACTTGGTCAAAGAGGACGATCAAAAGACTGTTCTTCAGCCAGAGGTATCTGAGTGGTTGTGCTCCCTTGCTGGAAGCTCCAAACTCTCAGGGTCCATCCATAGGAAAACATATGGTAGTCAAGTTTCCAAGACTCTAGACCCTTCCAAGTGAGACGCTGTGTGTGGCAGTCTGTCTTTCTTAGAAAAGAAAAAGAGGGGCGCCTGGGTGGCGCAGTCGGTTAAGCGTCCGACTTCAGCCAGGTCACGATCTCGCGGTCCGTGAGTTTGAGCCCCGCGTCGGGCTCTGGGCTGATGGCTCAGAGCCTGGAGCCTGTTTCCGATTCTGTGTCTCCCTCTCTCTCTGCCCCTCCCCCGTTCATGCTCTGTCTCTCTCTGTCCCAAAAATAAATAAACGTTGAAAAAAAAAATTAAAAAAAAAAAAAAAAGAAAAAGAAAGGAAAAGAAAAAACAGAAGAGAAGAGAAGATATGAGAAGATATGAGAAGAGAAGAGAAGAGAAGAGAAGAGAAGAGAAGAGAAGAGAAATGTTCTTCACCTCCAGAATGTCTGCAGACTGATGACTTCTCTCCACTTCTACCACTACTCTCCTGGTCTAAGCTACAAGCATCTCTCCCCTGGATCATGTCAGTGATTTGGTTTCCGCTTACATCCTAACCTCCTCTCCTATATTCTCTCTCATTCACTGCTCTCCAAGCACACTGGCCCCTCATTTATCCTTGAACATACCAGGCACCCTCCTGCCTGGCTTAAATCAAAGGAGAGTTCTGCTAATCCAATGGGAAGAAGTAGTCAGCCACAGGCTTGCTCAGATCAATAATATCAAGACGGATATCTGCCGACTTCAAGGAAATGTCAACTATCTCTTCTTATGGTCACAAGGGGAGTTGCCACAGCTCTAAACCTATGTCCTCCCATGACAACGTCCAAAGGAAAAAGTAAGGGAAGTATTACCCAAAGGGCTCTATTCTCAAGTGCCTCCCTGCCAAGAGACAAAACGTTTCCAAAGGACACCAGTAAAGCTCCTCTTACATATCATATTCCACAGCATGTCCCCTGTGGGGAACATGATCACCATGACAATCGCCATCTGTGCTCTGAGGACTAGGTACATTATGACAACAACAAAGTGGATGCCGTGGGGGCAAGGAGGAATGAGACAATCAGAATGTACTAAACACTGTTGACAGGCCACCAGATTCAGAAAGGGGAGCACTGAACCCAGTACTTGCTCTGCCATTGACTTTGTGACATTTGTAAGTTATGCCCCATTCTAGAGCAGTTTCCTCATCTGCGAAACGAGGAGGCTGGGCTAGATGTTGCCTTCCAGCTTGAATTTTCTTTTATTCCGTGGACTTCTGCATGTCGTGGTAAAGATCTGAGTCTTCCCATGTGTCACTCCTTGTCTATGTATACATTTCCTTTAAATGATGGGAACACTGGGAAGTCTTTGATCCTCTATCTTAAAAAAGGGAAGGGAAATTTTAATGAGAACACTTTGTACTGCTCATTCCCTGCTGGCCCTTAAGAATAAAGGGTATTTTTCTACCATAACTGACATTTAAAACACAGCCATTCAGATTCCGTAATTAGATCTCAAAATCATTCCGTATAAGGCTATGGTTTCCCAAAACTATTCCAGTGAGGAAGCTAGGATGACCTTCCCATATTTGTGTTGCTGACAGTAATTCCTAGCCATCATCTTATTACTTGATTTAAGATCAAGAGAATGAAAACAATGTTCTCCTTGACCCCCACGACCTCGGTTATTACCAAAACACAGAATGGAAGTCTTTATGTGAGCATATGAGTAGGCTTGGCCCTCTACTCTCAGAAGGCCATTGGCACTGAGAAGCCCAAAGACTCCAAGACCTCTGGTGGGAGACACAGGAACACCAATCTCTCTGTGGAAGATGAGAATGGAAAAAAAAAAATGGCGAGAGATAATTAAACCATGTGCTTTTTCTATCAGATTGCCCAGCATCCAGCACAGTGGTTCTCAGTGCCCAAAGGATAAGCGTCACACAAGTGAAAAGGACAAGGGAACCCTTTGCTCTGCCACAAACTTCCATTTAGATGTACCCTAGAATCTGCACAAATCACCCACCTTATTTCTTCACTCCCTCTGCCGTTGGCCATGATTCACCTTGACTACTATTATTTGTCAGCTCATCTTTGATTCTCGTGTTCCTGAGACAGTAATTGCAAAAATGCTCAGAGACAGTAAAGCACAACTCAGCCCTCTGCCCTTGGACACAGCTGTTCTTTAGGCACACCTCTTAGCAAGAGCGGAGTGGAGGTTGATTCAGGCAAATGCCCTCCCAGCAGCTTGGGTTCACACGGTATGTCAGCCTCCCTCCAGCTGATCGTTTAGGGCATCTGGTTCCACACTTAACTGTCTAAACAAAGTGCACACACCCTAAGCATTTGCATGGAAGCATAGCTTTAAATATGTTGCTGCATTTTGGTACTTATCAGAAGCTCAGTTTAGGGAAAAAAAAATCTTCAGAGGATACGTGAAATGTTTTATCCTTCCATCCAGATATTCTAAAGTCCACTCCTGATTTAAGCTGGACAAGCAGAAATTTGTGGACTAAGAAAGTCTTTGACCCCTTTCCCTTCTCTATCATCCTCCCACCGAAAGTCCTCCACTGACTTGGGATATGGTGTGACACGGTCAGTCTACATTGAGAAACACAATGAGACACCCCAGAGGAGCTCCATGTATCTACACTGAGGGGTTGAGGATACTGTTGCATCACACAGTGTTCTCATTAGGGAAAATTCCAGAAGGAATGTAATTCTCGCCATGGTATTAAAATGAATGATGCATTCCTTATGGATGGGTTTGTCTTTAATCTCATGAACTCTGTAGTATAACCAATCAAATATCCCTTTCCATTTAGTTTCTAGAATACTTACAGAGCAATTTGAGGCCCATCTGCTCCAAGAGTAACAGATTGTATGGTCTGCATTTTTGTTTTGGCTTCTTTCCTGGCTCCTTTTTATATCTCCACCAGTAATTTTTCCTCTTATTTCTCACCAACTTCTCTTTACGGAGTTTTGAAAAATTGAATACGTTCTTATAAGTGCTTTAAATGATCTAGGGACAAGGGAAGGGCATAAATGTATTAATTCATTCAGACACATTAACATGAAATCCAATCTCACCAAATATTAAGAGGCATTTGAAACGTGGTCCGCTTTCCCCAAAATCTTGGTGAGACGCGGTAACACAAACAACACATTCTGGTGATTTTCCCCGTAAGTCTCAACTAGAAGTACTTCAACCCACAACGGCTCTAAGGTCAATGGGCAATGCTGTGTTCAAGAACTGTGCAGGGAGACAACTGGCAAGGAAGAATGCGCTTACTGACTGTTGACCCAGAACTGAAAGCATGAGCGACAAACACAAATACTGAGCGTTTCATACTTTTTCCAGAGACCGGACCAAGCACAGTCAGGAACAAAGGGTCAAAGACTCCAAAGGCTTGACTTAAGGACTACTAGCGGCACAGAATATCACGCCACAGCAAAACCAAGTGCATGGGACACGCATAACAATTCCACACCATCTTGAACCACCGCCTCGGTGGATTGGATCATGCAGTTGTCACCTGCTTCGATTGAGAAGCTTCACTTTCACCCTGAATGAAGAAAGTTTAAAGTTAAACGTGAAAAATAAGGGGAGTTGATGTCACATCAGCTGCTATATAAAGGCAAACACAGGTTGCAATTTTTTTTAAAGGCTAACACTTCAAATTCTCTAGGCTGAATCTTGGGTGATGGGGGTTGAATCTGCAACAGATGTAATTCAATTCTTGTTTTATATGTAGCTAAAATGACATTGCTAGATATTAAAAGTTCTTATAAAATAAAAAAAAATCCTCACAAACAGCATCGGAAATAAAATGCAAGCCCTAAAAAATTCAGATTATACCTTCCATCCCGGGCTCATTCAAAATCAAACTATGTATCTCTTTTATTCATAAAATGATACATATACTTATGAATAAAGGCCCAAAGCCGGGCATTTTGAAATGAGTTATCTAACCTCCGAAAGCAAATAAGATCATTTCCCTTCACATCTCTTCATTCCTAGCAATTACCTGGCTGAATTTCAACCTGACTCTGCACGGGGAGGGAACATCAGCTTGCCCAGGCTGAATATATTGCAGCAATCCGTATGCATGTTTTCTTCCTTTCTAAAAGCCTATCTGTCTCTTAATAAGATTTTTTATTAATTTCCTCAAGCAGATTTCCACTATCAGGGGTGCTGGTCGCACATCACAAATGACCTACGTTTTAGTGGTTACTGGTCATTATGCAAGTAAGGAGGGAAACATCTCCTTCTGTGCGACTCAATGATTTAATAATTATTAATGAGACATTATGCCTTTATACATTTCTGACAGATGATTAAGTGCACTATAAATGTTTAACATCGCTCTCTGAGGTCTGGAAATGTGGTGCCAAACGCCTACTCATGCTTTACACAATCAGAAAAGACAAATTAGATTATGGCAATATGGCAGCATTATTGATTTTTGTTCATAATATTTACAAACTACAGGTAAAATGTAATACGAGAAAAAGCATGTGTGGTGACGGAAGGTCCATTTACTTGAAAGTTTGTTCCTTAGACTCATTTGAAGCAATTTATCTGGTAGGCAGTCGTGTTAGGACAACTCCTGAGTCAACTTCTTGAGCTGTGTTTCCTTCAGTGGGGCTCTGGATGGCAGGAAGACTCTCATTCTCACCCCTAGACCCATGGCCCATTTTTACTAATCCTTAGACATAGGAACATTGGCCCAGAGACCAGTTTGCATGTCCGAATCACCTAGAAATTTTTTCAAACACTTACCTCCAGGCTTTTCACCATCTAGTCAAACCAAAGTCTCTTGAGGTGGTCAAGTTATTTTTAACTTCAAAATGTTTCTAAAATATAACCAGGGTATTAGAACCTCTGATTTATACCATCTGCTATGCCAGATTTAAAATATGGACTCAAAATTCTTTGATATGCCTCCCATTAAGAGGTGGGGTCTAGAGACCCTTCCCTACAATCTGGGCTTCATGACAACTTGACTGATAGGTTATAAGGGAAAAGCAACACCGTGCCAGTTTTTAGGTCAAGTCCTTAACAACTGTGAAGCTTCCACTTTCTTCCGTCTCCCAAGACCTTATTCTTAGAACCCAGCTACCATGCTGAGAGGAAGCCCAAGCAGCCTGTGGGAGGCCCATATGGAAAGAGATTGAGGTCCTGACCCAGAGTCTGGTTGAGCAATCAGACTCGTCAACCACGTGAATGAGCCACATTGGAAGTGATCCCTCCAGCCCCCAGTAGATCTGCCCCAGCTCTTATCACATAAAACCGAGACATGCTGTTCCTGCCAAGCCTTGGCCAGACTTCAGATTCATGGGCAAAATAAATCATCATTGTTATTTTAAGCATTAAATTATGTGGTGGTTTGTTAGGCAATACATAACTGGAACATCTGCTTACCCAAATGGTGTCATGGAAAGGGATTTACTATTTTAAGAGTTGAATTATAAGCATTAATAGGTTTAGTGCCTCAAAAAATGCAGCTTTCCACCTTCTCTTTGGACAAAATAATGGAACTCTCCTCCCTTCTTAACACATGATATTGCTCCTCCATGAAGCCTTCCAAGTCTGTGTCAATTCTCTGTAATTTTTCTAACCTTTCCAAGCCTTGTTTACAAAATTAATTAGTGCCTTTGTCACATAAGATTATAAACTCAAAATATTGAATACCAATTTTCATTTGGAAGATAGTCTGATGAGAAGATAATCATAGTCTTTAAAGAGCCAAATTTTGGAAGTAACGGCTTGAATTGATAAAAATCAGATTGAATGAGTAAGGATACAAGGACGAGTGGAGAAATTACGGTGTGAGGGAGAAGGACGTTTTACACAGTGGAAAGCTCAGGGTCAGCTGGGGGGCTCAAAATGTGTCTCAGTCAGTTCTGCTGCCTTAATAAATACCACCAACCGGGTGGTGTAAACATTTATTTTCTCACAGTTCTGGAACCAAGATCAAGGTGCCAAGGTTGGTTTCTGGTGAGACCTCTCTTCTTGTCTTATTGACAGCCATGTCTCACTCACATGACCTTTCTTCTGTAGGAGTGTGGGGAGAGATCTCCCATGTCTCTTCCTCTTCTTATAAGAACACAATTCCTGTCAGATTAGGCCCCACCCTGATGAGCTCATTTAACCTTAATTACTCCCCCCAAAGGCTTTATCTCCAAAAATAGTCACATTGGGGATGAAGGCTTTGACATACGAATGTTTGGGGGACACAATTCAGTCCATAACAGAATGGGAAAGTCTTAGAACAAGTGGAATTCTACATGGAATTATGCCTTTCACACCACCAGACTAGGTGGTCATTTTGTCATTGTTGTTACTAATAACAACAATGATAACCACTCATTCGTCAAATATGAAGTGCCTAACATTTCACATTATCACATTTGCTCCTCAGAACAACTCTAAAAGCTAAGTTATATTATCCTTATTGTTTGCAACTTAAGAAAGTTCAGTAGCTTATCCATGATCTCATGGCTTATAAATATGAGAACAGGAATTTGAACACAGTCAGTGGACACACAATTGATTTTTGTAATTCAAAATCAAGCTCCTTTTTTTTCTATCTTTCATTCCTTTGTCATTTCAAAAAGTATTGATTGAACACCCACTATGGTTCGGGCCCTGTGTTAGACCTTGAGGGTGGAAAGTCAACCTGACCCTTGTCAAAGAAAAAATGGTCCAGTCACTTGTTAAGAGAATAAGGAAGACTTTATTCAAGGGACCCCTGCAATGAAGGGTTTGAATACAACAATGACAAGTGGGGACTTGCAGCCAAAGAACAGGGTGAGGGTTGGTGAACAGAAAATTACTAAGAAAAAGACATCAGGAAGATGTGTGTGTATATATATATATACACACACACACAATGGAATAGTATATGGCCATTAAAAAGAATGGTACCTTGCCATTTGCAACAACATGGACAGACTCAGAGGGTATAATGCTAAGTGAAATAAGTCAGAGAAAGATAAATGCAATATAATTTCACTCATATGTGGAATTTAAGAAACAAAACAAATAGGGAAAACACAAAGACAAAACTCTTCAATACAGAGAACAAACTGATGGTTTCCAGAGGGGATATGGGTGGGGGGGATGAATGAAATATGTGAAAGGGACTAAAAGTACACTTATCTTGATGAGCACTGGGTCATGTATGGAATTGTTGAATAATTATACTGTACACATGAAACTAATATAACACTGTATGTCAATTATACCTGAATAAAAACAAAAACAAACATTAAAAAACAAAATTTTTAAAATTTTGCTCTAAGAGAAAAACAAAAAACAAAAAACATCACTTGTTTTTTGGGAGGAAATTTTTTGGAGGGAATTCTTGCTAGATCAATTCAACAGGATTCTCACTGAAAACAGGACAAGGTAACAAGACATTGAGGCTGGGGGATGAGAAATCTGATTCGATATTGAGAGTAGGAGGTTTCCACTCAACTGGTCCAAGCAGGATTCTTCTTAAACTGAACTAAGTGGACCAAGGGCAGAGCTCAAGGTCAAGACCCAGCCAAGATGACTGCTCAGAGAAGGCTGACTGATTTGGTCAAGGAGAACGTCTTTGTCACCCTGCTTATGAGGAGCTTGCAGTTCAACAAAGAGAGAGATGGCAGTCAACAACTGCAGTGCTAAGTTGGCTTTCCCACACAAGTCTCTGTGCCTACGTTCTCTGGTTTTGAACGGGGCAGAGGAACGTCCAGGAGGAGTTGTGGGTGTCATTGCCGAAGATGAGCCAGGAATGCCATGGTGGTGACACAATGCTTCAGAGAGTGCTGGGGGCCCCTGGAAATGATCCGACCATAGATTGCACTCTGCTTATTTTTGGTACACAATAGGTCTGAAACAGCAAATACCTTCTGGCCCACCACTAGCCAAGCAATTTATCCCTAGGGGCCTCCTACACAGGTTTCCTCAGAGCCAATCAAGCAAACATTTCTTCACGACACAGCCTTTGTTTTCCCTCTCATCCATTTCCTTGGTGCCACTAACCAAATTCCCGGACTTGTGCTCAGCCAACCCCAAAACACCAAATGGTAGGGGACCATCCATGCTTCCTGCTTCAATTTTTACTTTCAAAGCTGGATTTCTTTGAATTTCGAAAAACCATCTGCCTCTAAATTAGACTGGAAGGTTTCAAAAAATCCAGCACAACTGAGAACACCAAGAAAGTCCAAGGAAATGTTGGGTTGAAGGCCTCAGTTCCTCACACGCTGATGACCAGAGGCTTCTCTGGCTGTCTTGGTCCATCTGGGTTGCTATAACAAAATATCACAGACTGGAGACTAACCAACATTAATTTCTCACAATTCTGGAAATCGGGAAGTCCAAGATCAAGGTGTCAACAGATTCAATGTCTGGTGAGGGCCCTCTTCCTTCTTCTTGTTATATTTTCACATGGGAGAGAGACAGAAAGGGATGGTCTCTTCACTTCTTATGAAGAGAACTAATCCCATATTGGGGACTCTACCCTTACAACTTCATCTAAACCTAATCACATCCCAAAGGCCCCACCTCCAAATAACATCCCAATGGGGACTGGGACTTTCACATCTGAATTTTGAAGAGACACAAACATTCCATCCACAACACTACAGAAAGTTTTGCACCTTTGTAAACAAAAAGACATACACTAAAATGTTCACTGCAACCAAAGAATGGAAAAATAAACTGGGGTATATTTACAAAATGGAATTCTATAAACAGGTTAAAACGACTGAAATATACATGCATCAACATAGGTAAATCTGAAAAATATAATGATGAATTAAAAAAAAAAAAACAGCACAGTTGATGGTCACAATTTATACCCAGTTCTCACTACAGACCTGGATATACTGCCATATTGATTGGCCAGGATTGATTCTGAACTTGCTCCCAGAGAGTAGAGGGTTTTCTGGGGTGGTTTAGGTATTGACCAGTGTTGCCAAGAGGAGGCTGCTGAGAGCCTGAGGGAAGAAACACTGGGACGAATCTGGCCATGCTTCGTCTTCTCTGGCTTTCTCCCCAGCCAGCCCCGCACACTCCTCTGTCTCCCCAGTTCCCTCTCCTCCAGTCCCCACCGGCCAGGCAGCAACAGCATAGAAACTACTACATATTTTTTTTTTTAATTTTAAATATTTGAGACTGCTTCTTGCCCTGCAGTTTCCAAAACATTACACTATTGGAAACATTTCCATGTACCATATAAAAACAGGGGAATTGTAATAATTTGTCACAAAGCCTTTCAGAAAAGAATGCAAAACACTGGATAATTACATAGTCTTTGGCTCAAGGTGTTACAGTCCTATTATATAGTTATAAGTCTGCTTTTTCTTGCTTTCGTGTTGGATTGAGCAGTTTGTTTTAAAACCTTTTAAGTTCTGTTTTAAAATCATAAAATTTATGTCCTGACAAACTTATATTTTCAAACTCCAAGCTATTGTTCCAGAAGGCCATTTACACCCAGAGCAGCCCAGTGGTGTGTGTCCAGGTTGAAAAAGGATTTAACTGCCAGGGGATGTCAGGTAAAATTCCCATAACGAAGGAGCATGAGGTGACCTTAAAAAAGAAGAGTCGGGATCGGGGAGACAGTGAGTTGGGGGGAACCCTCTTCCTGATGGACAACAATAAACAGCAAAAATGCCCTGGACTTCACCTTGGCAAACAGGGTACAAATGCCTCAGTAATATCGCTACTAGAAGCTGGAAGTAGGGGCTGATTTTCTCAGAAACAAAATGACATAAAGAAATAGTGACATAAAGAAATCATGTTTAACCTAGATGTGCTTTGATATATTAGAATAGACAGAAAAAGGGTCACAGATTTTGTGACCTCATACGTGGTCATGACCTAGAAAAAGTGGTCAGGCAGGAAATATTTGCCTACTTATGACATGTAATATCACTGCATGTAATATAAGCATGAGGGAGGCAGAATACAAGGACATCCCTGAAAGCCAAACTGGGTCCTCCATTACCCAGTTAAAGAGTTCTATGACCCAGAAGTTGTAGGATGGTGAACATAGGGATTTCTATGGTGTGGTGGTTAATTTTATGTGTCAACTTGACTGGACCACAGAATGCCCAGATACCCAGTCAAACATTATTCTGGGTGTGTCTGTGAGTGTTTCCGGAGGAGATAAACATTTGAATTAGTAGACAGAGTAAGGCAGATGGCCCACCCCAATGTGGGTGGGCCTCATCCAATCCATTGAAGGTCTGAATAGAAAAAAAGGTGGAGTGTGAAAGAATTTGCTCTCTGCCTTACTGATTTGAGCCAGGACATCAGTTTTCTCCTGCCTTTGGACTTGGACCAAACTAGAACTTAAAGCATAAGCTCTCCTGGGTCTCCAGCTTGCTGACTGTAGATCTTAGGACTTGTCAGCCTCCATAATCATGTGAGCCAACTCCTGGTAATAATTTTCTTCATATGGATGATTAGATAGATAGATAGATAGATAGATAGATAGATAGATAATAGATAGAGATAGATAGATAGATAGATAGATAGATAGATAGATAGATAGATATGATCTATTGTTTTCTTTTTCTCTGGATAACCCTGATCTATACATTTGATGTCCCTGGGGTGTATAAATCAGACCCACCAAAACAAAGGAGTCAAGAGAGAGACAGACACATAGAGAGACAGAGACAGAAAAATATGCAGACAGATGGGTACAGAGCAGACACACACACTCACACACACAGGCACATAGAAAGAAGCAGAACAAACAGAAGCAGACAAGACAGAAAAAGAACAGACAGGCAGACACACAGACATACAAACAGGTAGAAACACAAACTTAGGAAGGTGAGAAAAAAATACAATATCTCCTGATGCTCTATATAATTTGTTCATGGAACTTTATTTCCCTGTTTCAGGAAATACTCTGAGGAACTACACCTCTGTCCAGTCAGAATCAGCTGTCAAAGATACCTGTCAGTGACCTGCACAGTGCCTAGGAGGAAAGAATCAGCTCCAATACCCCACAGACACTCAGATGGTAACCTGCAACCACACCCCAAGCCTGAGATCTATTCTCACATCTATTGACACTGTATAAAGATGGCATCCTGTAGGCAGGACAGCTCAACACTAGAGTCACCTTGGACCTGACCCACCCCAGACCAATTAAATAAAAATCTCTAGGGCTAGGCGTTGCTATTTTTTGCCAGCTCCTCAGGGGAACCAGGAAGCAAAGAGATCTGGGTTTTGCTGTGCAAGGCCATATGCCTGGCTGCAGGGTTCAAACCCAAGAGCAATGCAACTAGCCAGGCTCGGTGACGTTTGTCACCTCGGTACACGAGTTACCACTCACAACCCATGAACTCTACTTTCTAGGCCAGTTTCAAAGCTCCAAAGGGCACAGCCTAATCACAATGCCATGTTGTCACTGCTTGGCACCAGGCTAAATGCTATGCAGGCATGGCCCCACTTAATCTCCCAACACCCTGCATCACGTAGGCAACATCTCCGGTTTTCAGGTAACAAAACCGAGGTCAGAGAGATCGAACAGTTTGACAAGATCAAGTACGTGGGAGAGGCAGCCTTTGTGGCTGGATCTTCCTCTCCGCTGTACAGGAAACACGCTGAGGGGAGGCTTTCGGTTTTCTCCTTTACAACGCGCCGCACCGTCTCCCACACAGACGGTCCCGAAGATGAAAACGAGCGCTGCCCTCTGGGCAGAGCGCAGGGCCGTGCGCGGGAAGGCACCTAGGGCTGCAGGTCGGGCGACTGTACTCTGGCCACACCAACTGCACGCTTCTGCTGTCGCCGCCTTCAGCCTGGTCTCAGGAAAGACACAGTCGGAGCCCCGGCCCACCAAAAGTAAAGGGATGCCGGTGGGAGAACTGAAGCTTCTTCATTGACTTTAATTAAACTCACCAGAAAAGGAGATGGCAAGGGACTCCGTAGAGCTTTTGCTAGTGTTGTCTATATTATTCTTAATTCCAACGTAGCAGAAAAATACTCTCCTCAAACCTACTCCACCAGTTTAGAGCTGTCCCTGTCTATTGAGAAACAGTGCCATCTACTGGTACATCTTCACACCGTTCTCCTGTGAACCAGGAGAAAAAGAATTGCTGTTGCTTATGCCTTTAATTACGAACGGGTTCCAAGACGTGGCCCTTCTTTCCAGTGTCTGTTCTGCTCTTAAAACCAAACAAATTATTTTCTTTTATAGCCACAAATGACAAAGGAGTTGGGAATTACACTAAGACTGTCAAGTATTGTGCCTTGAAAAATGGATCCTACAGATTAGGTCTTGATGAGGTGGGGCAGCCAAGGGGCAGGCCCTTAGGTGTTGAGTCAAGAGGTCAACGTGCCCTCACAGCAGTGACCACACCTGTTCACCTGAGCTGCACAGGCGATCCAGAAGGAATGACCTCTACGTTCCAAAATACTAATGACCTAGGAACCAACACAAAAATAGATGTGTATGTGTATAAATACTGTGTAGAAAATAATAACATTATTAAGGGAAACCAAAGAATGTCTAAACAAATGGAAGGCCACACTGTGGTTGGGATTCATATTTGCAGTGGGGGTGAAATCTCCCTCAAAAGAAGTAAAAATTGGTTCTTCAGGGGATGAAAAAATCTGTTTTTATGTATAAGGCACAGATACACAGTGTATCTGTGGCATTAAAATTTCATGGGAGTCGGGAGTGTTTAGGGGGAAAAGTCTAAAAAAAGACAATTTAGGGGGAATTTCAGTGGGGGGAGAAGGTTGAGAAGCCCTGGGTTAGAAGATTCAATATTGTTAATAAGTCAGTTCTTCCATACTGATTCATAGATCCAATGCCCTTCTTAACAAAATTCTGATAGGGTGCATGTCTTTGTGCGAGTGTGTGTGTGCATGTGTGTGTGAGAGAGAGAGACAGAGAGAGAGAGAGAACCGACGCACTGATCATAAATGTGTATTGACGGTAAAGGAAAGGTGGGAGTTTGCTCCGCCAAATAGTAAGACTTACGATAGTGCTACTGCAATGAAGACAGTGTGGTACTGGCCCTAAGTGAGCAAACAGACCGGTGGAATCGACTCGAGAAGCCCAGAAAAAGATTCGTGCACATTTGGACACTTGGGTTGCAGAGCAGTGGAGAGAAGACAGTCTTCAACAAGTGGTACTTGGATTTCCATAGGAGTTTATTCCAAGGAATAAACACTGACCCTCATGTCTCATAATTACTGGTGGATTATAAATATAAGTGGGAAATGCAAAGCAACAGAACCTTCTGAATCACTGACTCTTCAAGTGCAGTCCCCAGACTAGCAGCATCAGCACCACCTAGGAACTTGTTAGAAATGCAAAATGCAAATTCTCTAGCCTCCCCGCCCCACAGACACCTGCTGGGTGGGAAAGTTTGGCATTGTTCCCCCACCCCACAAGCTGTGCCCTGACAAGCCCTCCAAATGATTCTCTCACACACACTGAAGTCTGAGAGTCACAGTTTTAGAGGCCAACCTAGGGGAATATTTGCATGATCAAAGGAAGGGAAGGCTTCCTAAGCAAAGCATAACTATAAAGAAAAAGGTGGAAAATAAAAATATAGAACTTCTGTTCATCAAATGGTACCACGAAATACAAGGGCAAATCACTCAGCAGAAAAAGAAACTGGTGACACATAACTGACAAAGTTCATATCCAGAATATGTAAGGAACTTCTACATATCAATAGGAAAAAGCCCAAAAGAAAAATGGGCAAGAGACCTGAACAGGTACTCCTTAGATTACATTCAAATGGCCAATCAACACGATGCAGTACCCAATGTCTTTAGAAATTAGAGAAATACAAATTAAAAGTACAATACCATATAATTACAGACCCATCAGAATAGATTAAAAAAGACTAGCAACACCCAAGTGTGGGTGAGACTGTAGAACAGGAGTTGGTAAACTTTTCCTGTAAATGGCTACATAGCAAATTTTTTAGGCTTTTTGGTCAAGAGACAAAACGGAGGATATTGTCTATGCAGGAACTTCTCTAACAAGAGAAAATTCTTATTTCCTTCTACATCATGCCCCACGTGCCACCACATTTGATGGGAGTGGGCCATCCTAGGAGGTAGGCAGGCTTTCCCCCCAGTTGTGGTTGGCTGGAGACACCAGCGGAGGAGCTGGTGGGCAGGAAGATGGGGGGCGGCCATCTTGGTCAGTTACTCTCTGCCCAAGGGACATTCAGATCCCAACTCCACCACCTGTTTTGGTAAATAAAGTTTTATTGAAACACAGTCACACAGTAGTTTACATGTTGTCTGTGTCTGCCTTTACAATAACAACAGCAGAGCTGAGAACTAATGACAGAGACCATATGGCCCACAAAGCCTAATATATTTACCATCTGGCCTCTTACACGGAAGTTTGCCAACCCTGTAATAACTCACTGAGCTGTACATTTCTATTTTGTTTATATGTAGTATATGTGTGTGTGTTGTATTTATATACATACCTGTTGTATTTTACGATTTTAACTATATATATAAATACACACATATATATATATACACACATACATATGAAATTCTATGTTTAGCTCTGCTTCATTTTTGGCAAAGATCTTCAATGCACAACATAGCAGTTAAATCAAATGCCTTTAAAAAAAAGTAAGCAGTCTTGGGGCGCCTGGGTGGCTCAGTCAGTTAAGCGTCCAACTCTTGATTTCAACTCAGGTCACAATCTCAGGGTTCTTGAGTTTGAGTTCCCCATTGGGCTTTGTGTGGATTGTGGCGCCTGCTTGGGGTTCTCTCTCTCCTCTTTCTCTCTCCCTCTCCCTCTCTGTCCCTCTCCCTCCCCCCACTCATGCTCTCTCTCTTTCAAAAATAAACTTTAAAAAAATGTAAGTACTTTTCCTTTAATTAAATATGTTAATTTTATAGACAAAATAAATTGTACTTGCCTCCAGAACTGATTTTAGTCTCAATTTCCACATTTGTAAGAGAATAGATCATCAACTTTTGCTCCAAATACATTGATGATATATTTCTTAAAGATGTTTTAAAGACTGCAAGATGATACTTGAAGGCACTTTCGACAAGTACCTTGCCAAATGTTGTCACTTCTCTATTTGAGTTGTTCTTACAAGATTGAACCAAGGTATCTATAAACACAACAAAATTCAACAAAGGAGCCACATTCAGTAATGTCTTATTTATTCAGTGATGTGGGGGAAGGCGAGTTTTCTGATGCACTGAGTTTCTCTCTTTGCATTTTGTAATTCATCCATTCAGCAAATATTTACTTAGAGCCTACAGTGCCAAAACTTTTATTTTCACCATTTTAATGCAAATATTTCTGAAATACTTTGTATCTTTCCCTGCCTTTTACACAAAGAATGCTGAAAATAATTTAAATTTTTCTTTATTATTCAAGCTCATTATGGAACCAAACCATCTTTGAAAATGTTGGTTTTCAAATATACATTTTAGCTGAAAAGCCCTTTATAGAATCCTAACATACAACATAAATACAAAGAAGAGTTGAAATGAGAGATCGGGGCTCAGCAGAGTCCCACCCACTTGGTATCCTTGGGACAATACAAAACCCTAACAATGGGATCATCATTAGATAATACTAGTGTCATGGGGCACCTGGGTGGCTCAGTCGGTTGAGCGTCTGACTTCAGCTCAGGTCATGACATCAGGGTTCATGGGTTTGAGCCCCTCATTGGGCTCTGTACTGACAGCTCGGAGCCTGGAACCTGCTTCAGATTCTGTCTCCCTCTCTCTCTCTGACCCTCCTCTACTTGTGTGCGCTCTCTCCCACTCTCTCTCTCTCTCTCTCTCAAAAACAAAAACAAAAAAAATTAAAAATTAAAAAAAAATACTGGTGTCAGGGCTCAGTCAGTTAAGCACCCAACTCTTGATTTCGGCTCAGGTCACGATCTCACAGTTCTTGGGATTGAGCCCCACATGGGACTCTATGCTGACATTGCAAAGCCTGCTTGATATTCTCAGTCTCCTCTCTCTCTCTCTTCCCCTCCCCCACTCAGCCTCTCTCTGTCTCTCTGTCTCTCTCTTCTCAAAAATAAATAAACTTAAAAAAAAAGAAGAAAATACTGGTGCCATATAGAAACATTCTCAAGGGCTGCTGAGAGAGAGAAGATTGCTTTATGCTCAATAATCCTAAATTATGATCCAAAGTTGCCATCATTTTTTAAAATTTGAATGTGTTTTATGTGTCCTTCTCAACATCAGCCATCATTTCTTGTGGCTGGTCAGTGTAGCCCCCAGTACCTGCTCTCTCTTCTACCCACTCAACCCCAACATCTATGGTTTCTGTAGACTGAGAGATCCAAGTTACCAGGCTTCACAGAAGTGTGGGTGAATCAAGAGTCCAGAGACTACCAGCGACATGAGTGGCTCTTTCTTGAGTAAAGGACATGTGCTTTACATTCTACACGTTGAGTGATCTATTTTAACAAATATGTTTTTCTGTCTAATTTCCAGATTGCCAAATGTATATTAGAAGCTACGTGACCTCTAGATAGGTAAAGAAATTCTCTACCATCAAAATAAGAATGAATTAGCACTGTTGATGGTGATTCCATTTTCCCAACTGAGGAAATATTTCTAGAATCTCTCAATCTAAAAACCACATCAAGAGGCGCCGGGGTGGTTCAGTCGGTTAAGCATCAGACTCTCGATTTCAGCTCAGGTCATGATCTCAGGGTTTGTGGGATCGACCTGGCTCTATGTTGACAGCTCAGAGCCTGCTTGGGAATCTCTCTCTCTCCCTTTGCCCCTCTCCCCTGCTCATGCTCTCTCTTTCTCTCTCTCTGTCTCAAATTAAAAAATTAAAAATTAAAAACTGCATCTACTAGTAACTTTCAAATGCAAATATTTGTATTGACTTCCTTGTGTTTAAACTTAAAGTAATATAAAATATGTATCCATAAGTGCTGGTGAAGAAAATATTCCCCACCCTGTACACATACATAAATACAAAACCTGTGTCTGTCACTTAATCCAATGGTCTTGGAGTTCACCAAGTGAAAGAAGTTATCTCCAGAATAAACTGTTAAATCTGTTCTAATATGGTCACCCCTCTCATTTCAGCGCCCTACTGATGGCAGTCATTTTAGCAAATTGACATCATTTGCTGACAGTATGAAGTCATTGGGTAAAAGAATGCATCAAATGCATTTATAAGAGAAAACCTAAGACATACACATAGACATAGCACAAATAAAACATAGAGGCACTCAGTTGCACCCAATGACAAAGTCAGTTGAGTAAGTTACTTCTGACTTCATTCCTCCAGGGGCCTTAAACAACCTTCAAATTAAACCTCAAGTTATTTCATATAGCAAAAACATTCTGTCTGTAAAGAAGCCATGGAGTCTGGGGAAAACACAGTTTTAATAGAATTGAATGTAGTATGTGATTTCACATATATATAAAATCGGAAATGTGGGCGGTATCTTAAAGGGCAAGTCTCTTCACTAGACTTGTGATGCTTGAATCTCTCCTGCCAGTTCCCACCAAGTGCTTATCTGCTTATCATTGAATACAAGACCAGAGAACTTTCTGGATCAGTTCTATATTTATTCTATCTTACCAGGATATATTCGTGTATTATTAAGTATTTGCATTTAGTGCAACTTCAATTTCAATGTAGGTTTCAACAAAACTATAAAATTCTTCCTGACACTTGAAAATAATCACACTTCGGATAAATAATGTTAAACCTACAGAAGTCAATGTTAAGCATAAGCAGAATAAACCGATGATCTTCCACTTGTTCAAAATAATAGAGCCTTACTACCTGTATCTCATTTAAGTAGTGTGAATCCCTCCCTCCTAAAATAGATAATTTAAATAAAATTAATAAAAAATTGAAATTGATGCTTAATCTGTTCGTATCTGTTGGTATGAGAAATATTTCTTCAAAAATTTAAACACATTTACTCAGGTTAACAAAAGTATTCTATGGTTACAAATCTTGTCCCTTTTGAGCAATTACAAGCTGCCTTGTAGGTGTCACAATTAATTATTCACTTGAAAATAATTCAGGGTTCTTGAAGTAGAAGATCTAACGGAAAATTCAAGACAGATCTTGTACAAAGAATGGGATGTTAAGAAAGCCCACCACACACTCAGCACAGACCTTGCAAATCCCCAGTTATTCTAGCTCAGTAAAAAGGTAGAGAAACAAAGTTAACTTTTTTTTGCCTTTAATTTAAGTAGAAATGAACCTTTTTCCCCCTATCACAATGAATATCAAATTTATACAAAACCTTAGCTCATCAAAAAGAAGGCAACGCATAATAGATTATTCAACATTACAATAAAAAATGGATAAAACCCACACTATGTCAAAGCCATTTCAGCAGCTGCTCCTCGGTTCTGGGTGAAAATGTCCATGGGAGAAAGCCAAACTTTAAATAGGGACCAAGGCACCCCTCCAATTTGCACTAGGGCTGTTTCATCAGCTGTATTCACTGAAAGACACTTCCGTCCTTGAAATCAGATAGAAATGCTTTCAGGGCCCCCTGGTGGTAATTTATAGACCTTGGCCATCAAGATAAAAATGACCATGAATCAAATAAGCTAAAGCAGCCAGCCCCAAGACCAGGTTCTACAAACCAGTATCTCCTCGACATGATTCTTAGCATTTCCCATTTGTACAGTTTGTCCATCTCAACCACAGTTGATTCAATCTCTCTAGGTTTACTCTCCTGCAAAAAAGAAAAAAAAGAAAAAGCTTTTTCTTACCTCCCAATCCCCTGCAACTTAAAAAAAAAAAAATAACATGTAATGCCTTGACACAAATAACCATTTCTGTCTCCCTCATCAGATAATTTCATCCAGAAGCATATTGTACAACACTGTGGTTAGTGTCATACAATACAAACTCATGAATCTGTATGAAATCTATTTATTTACTTATTCTCAGCACTGGTAAATGAATTACTGTTGGCTTAAATCTTTTAAGTATCAGTATGTTACTAAAAGTGGTGGATTTAGCAAAATGGAAAGGAATATATAACCGATCTTTACCAGGACCTACAACCCAAAAAAGGAGCTTCTCCATGGCCTATTAAATCTGGAATTCTCTACCTAGCCATGTGAGATTGATCTAATAAACCACTTTTCTAAATCTACCTGAAAGGTGGACAGCCCAATTAGTAGAACCTGAATTCACCAAAGAACCTGCTCAAAGGCGCTCAATCTTGGCTGAACATTATAATCAACTGGGGAGTGTTTTTAAAATGAGGAGGCCACCCTACTTCTGGAGATAGTGATTTACTTGACCTGGAGTAAGACCCAGACATGGATATTCTGTAAAAGCTCCCCGTGACATTTTTAAGAATAGCCAAGGCTTTGAACCACCGCGCTATTCCCTGGGGCTCTGAGCAGGGCTATCAGACTACTCTCCTGTCTGCTTGTGGCTGAGGCCGGACGATCAAGGGTCACTTTCTACACCCACATTCCCCCACCTCTGTTATTTCTCCTTCTTGTAATTACATGCGAGATTGTAACACAGCCAATAAACTCTTACCCACTACTTAATATGTTGGGTTACAGCCAATTATAAATTTTAAAATCTCATGCTCACAGAAATTATAAAAGCTATGACGCACAGAGAAACTTTGGAGTTGTAAAGTTGGTGAGATCATTCGTTCATTCATTCATTCATTCATCACTCATTTTTAAATAACAAGTTTCCAAGCAATGCTGCAGCTACTGGTCTGGGGACCATATGTTAGGAACCACCCTCTTATTCTACCTATTGAAGTTCCTCCAAGGCTCCAACCTGGACTCTCTATTTTATACTTTTTTTGTACAATCACATCCAAGACTGTCCCTTACACTACACAAATGACCCCAAGTTTAAGCTCTGGCCAGACCTCTGGTAAGCTTCTACTAAGCTTCAGTTGCCTATTCAACATCTTCACCTCATGGTCTCAACGGCATCACCATTGCAACATTTGAAGGCCAGATTTGTGATCTCGACCCTACTCGAATGAGCTCCTCTTCCTCTTCCAAGGTTCTATAACCCAGTGAATGGCGTCACCTCCCAATTGCAGAAGCCAAACTCCTATGATTCACCGTGGACACCATCCTCTAACTCAGTGCCTTTCTTAAGTAGTTCATTCCAAAGTTTACCTGTTTGACCTCCTAAATATTTTTCATAACCGCTACCTTCACTCCAACCCAGAATATAGTCATCCCTCACCTGGACCATCATTCCCCTACATTCATCCTGTATCCCACCCCCTCTAATTTGTTTCTCCACACCACAG
Organism: Leopardus geoffroyi; assembly: GCF_018350155.1. NCBI lineage: Eukaryota > Metazoa > Chordata > Mammalia > Carnivora > Felidae > Leopardus > Leopardus geoffroyi. The sequence goes on along the minus strand of NC_059328.1, from coordinate 120,581,641 downwards.
GCAGTTATTTTGGTTCTTTGGTTTGGGTTTTAGTAAAAATATGATTATAACATTCTCTTCCCTTCCACAGCTTTCCATCGAATTTAAGATTAAAATCCAAAACCTAATTTAACTTGGTTTACAAGTCCTGGAAGGCACCAGCTTCCACCCACCTTACCATCCTTACTTCATGCTACTGTCTTCCTTGCTCTGAGCACCAGGCACCTGAGGTTTTTTTCAGTTCCTTGAATGGTCCTGGCTCCCTTCTGCAAGGACACCTTACCAGTTGCCTGATACACACCACTCCTTCCCTCTCCTCACCCTTTGCCTAGTTAGCCCTGGCTCGTTATTCAGCCTTCAGGCGCGACGTCACTTGTCCTGAAAAGTCCTTTGTCGCAAATTTGTCCTCCTCAACTCCGTAAGACCCGATACTTTATGACAAATATTTTGTCATGTCTCCTTTAGGGTCTTAAAATTAAATTTACAAATCATATAACCTCCCCATACATATAATTTTTAAAACAGTCAATGCAGTAGGCAAACTATAATATAAAGCAGAAATTAAAGGGAAGTAATTTATGATAAAAAGTCCTCTTTATTTCAGTATGGAAATGATTAGTCGCGGCCACATAAAAGGATCCCGTAAAGTACTCACGTGTTTGCATATGGTTCCACACGTGGAATGAAAGAGTTCCAAACGCAGGCCAACACTCATTTGTGGTGTTGGTGACTCAAAAGCCATCTGCAGCTCTGCCACCAGCTACGTGATTTTCCAAACTGGTGAGCAACGCCTATGGAAGTTGCAGAGAAAATAAAATACAATCTCCCCTCAGTGCACACTGAGGTTACGTTCTTGGAAAACTCTATGCACGTTGAAATCATGCCAAAACGCTTTGTATTTCTATGGAAAAGGCAGTTCGGTTCGAAACTCAGATAATTAAACACATAAGCATCCAAAGAGATATTTGAAAGCCACGCGTGAAGTTGAGACAACACTTGGTGTAGAAGACGGTCCTGTGAGCCATGGTGTGTCTAATACTCTGTTCTTCTCCCACTAAATGCCTCCAGTCATTTGTGGGGGCAAACAAAAATGCTCCCACAAATTTCCAAAGCTCCTCTGGGATGGTGGTACCACCCCCAGGGGAGGCAGGTAATAGCAGCGTTTACATTTAGCGCTTATGCATACCATGTGCCCAAACAGGACCTTGCTTTTCCTTTATAACAATACATCCACGTGCAAATGTTCAATTAACATCTGACATCTTCGTAGACCAGGAGCACCAGGAGAACAGCGACTGAATCTGCATTTTGTCCGTAATTGTTTTCCTGGGGCTTTGCCTGGTGCCAGCACGCAGTGGGAACTCAATCAGTCCTGCTGAACGAATGACTGAACACGATTCCTCTGGTGCTGTGTGCTAGAAAAACAGACAGCCCCACGCGTGGCTCTGCGCTGGTGACACAAAAGGCAGAACAGGAGTCTGCTTTATTTCACACGTGATTATCAGCATTAGAAAGAATGACTAGGTGGTTCCAAGTTATAAAACCCATTGAGAAGTAGCCAAAACCAAGAGGGGCAAAGGTGGGCTTTTTTCTGGCACAGTTCACACACGAGGAGAAAAGATAGATACCTTTTGGTATCAGATCCTAAGAGCGTTCTCATTGTAAGTGATATATGTTTAAGTCTCTCCTCCCAATATATTTCTTATGATTTAGAAGGTGTTATTTATCAAACTGTGTAAATCTGTCCCAACTTATTGAAAATTTTGGCATCAGGTAACAGGTCCAAAAAGCAAGCAGATAAGATTAAAGCAGTGAAATAGAGGCTTCCAGAAAAGATGGCTCTAGGGAAAAAGACAATTCTATGGTTAGGAAATGTCCATGATATTACAACATCTTTTTACAATTAAAAACAGGTGGATAATAAATTAAGTGAAAAACAAGACAATTAAATTACTGAGAAAGATAAAAAGCCACACACTTCTATCAAGACAGTATTTGCATGTATAGAATGAGGTAAGCCTGAATTCATAATTAAGAACTGTAAAATAACCATATCAGGAAGGATTCAGGGGAGACCCTCTCAACAGAAAAAGGCTCCTATCATTATAGGAAAGTCAAAAAAGCCTAAAATACTAAAATTATGAGATAGCAATCCATAAATTACTTAGAAATATGATATCTGTGGGAAGAAAGAGCTTAGAAAGTTAGAAGTCACCACCAGGATTAAAATTGGAGTGGGAGACATTTTTCATTATAAATGTCACAATAATTTTTTATTTTTATTATATACACATGGTCCCTGACTTACGATGGCTTGACTTAATGGTTCCTTGACTTTACAATGGCAAGAAAGTGATAGGCGTCCGGCAGAAACCATGCTTTGAATTTTAAATTTGGATCTTTTCCTGGCTAGCAACAGGCAAGTCTATACTCTCTCCTGATCTTGGGCAGGGCAGTTCCCAGTCGGCCAGGCGACCAAGAGAGCCAATAACCACTACCCTGACAACCACTCTGTCCCCAGACAGCCATCCTGTTCCTCACTTTCAATACATTAGTCAGGAAGTTACATGACAGGGCTAACACTGTGTAATAAAGTGGGTTTGCGTTAGATGACTTTGCCCAACTGTAGGCTAATGTCAGTGTTCCGAGCATGTTTAAGGTGGGTGAGGTTGAGCTGTCATGTGCAGTAGGTGAGGTATGGTAAATGCATTGGCAACTAAAGATATTTTCAACTTAAGACAAGTTTATTGGGGTGTAACTCCGTCAAAAGTCAAGAAATATCTGTATCATTATTATCTCTATAACTTTTTAGCACTAGCTTCTGAAAAGGTTCCTAATCAGTGGGGCACATAAACTTTTAAAGGATATATTTAACCAATTCTGAGTCTTGTTAAAAAATAGTATGGCTTACCATACTGTTTCAGTATGTTTCGATTTTGTTTTGTTCAATAAGTTTCAATATGCTTCAAAATTGTTTCAATTTCAAAAATCCAAATTCTCAGGACCTCCAATACAGCGCTGAACCTGAGCAGTTATGCTATATCTGCTCAGAGACTGGTTTAGGTCCAGACTGTGAACTACAAACTTTGAACCCGCAGCCATGATGACTTATTAGCAAACTGCACACTTTTACGTGACTTCTTGGCCAAAGTTACTTTCTGAACTGAAAACAGTGAGGTAAGTCTACAGGGTTAGTCCATACTTCTCTTTGTGTGGGTATACGTGTGGGAATCAATCTCTCATCAGGACTTCTTTAAATATTTTTTTTTTAGCTGGATAGGTGGAATTAAAGTGTGTTTGAAGAAAAAGAGATTGCATTCCTTTCATTGAGAAACTTTGTGTGTTTTAAAAACAAAAAAGGAATGGCTTATTATAGAAAAGCCAGGTACCCTAGGGAAAATTATGATTTTAAGGAGTATGAACCTGTCAGTCTGTAAGTTATGAGCTAGAGGCAGCATCTGAAGTTTTGATTAATCTACTCATTATTCAGTTGACCCTACTTGCTAGCCTTGATAGCAAAGGGAAAGATGTGCAGTGCTAATATTACTTCAAGTAGAAAAACATGGAAGGAGCTTCTCACCGACAAGACTCTTTGAAACTTTCTAAGTAAACGGGGAGGTCTGGGGACAGGTGACCTAGTAAAACAGGTCCTTGGTATTTTATGGCTGAAGTTCTGCACCTTTAAGAGGGCTCCTTCTTTGCCCACCCTCTGGACAATTTCAAGCTAAAGGATCTGAGCTACACTGAGTCACTGAGTGACTCACAAGTATGTACCAAAGAGGGCGTGAGAAGAATTAAAGGACAGAGCACATGTTCGTTTATCCAGTCCTTTCCTACTGAGTACTGACCATGTGCCAGGCACCGCGCTGCATGCTGGGAGACAAAAATAATCAGATATGTTCTTTTGGCACTGAGAACTCGGAGCCCAATAAGCACATTTTTGATGAGCTCTCTGGCCACTTTCATTCTGCACAAGACTTTCTTTACAGATACAACATAGCAAACCAGAGGAACACCTTATTGACATTAGCCAGTATTCATTGAGGGTTTTTTTTCCTATGTGACGAGACTGTTCGAAGCACTTGACATATATTTATTCATTTCTTTCTCTCAACGACACAATGTGGTAGTTACTAACATCATCCTCACTTTATAGGTGAGGAAACAAAGCATTAAAAATGTATGTGACTGGCCCCAAGTTTATAGAGCCTGAGTCCAAGGCTTTGTAGGTATTGGAGATGCCAGTTGATTAACCCTCTTAAACAGACATAAGGCAAACCAAATGAAAAGGCAGACAAAAATAAAGAGACACTCTTGTTTCATAGCCATAGAAGTGAATTTCCCAAGATAAAGGGGAGAGATAACACCAATACAGCTACCTAGACATACCCTGAGCTAGCCCACCGTGTTCATAGTTTAGGCCTTCCCTTGTCTACTCCTGTACTCTTGTTACAGGAAGTGTTATGCTTCTGAATTCATTGATAGCTGTTTGCAAATCTAAGCCCATGATAATGAAGTATTAAGTGTAACACTTGATAATATTAGGTTGAGCAGAGAAGATCTAAAAAGGCAAAGGAAAATAGCTAACCATTGACTTTTCTAGTATCCTTAGCTCCATTGCAATGCCTTATCTGAGAGATTTGGAGGAAGATGAACCCTTGCAGGTGCCAAAGGGCCCACAAAATGTAGGTGGCCTAGATGCTGTACAGCCACTGGAGATGCCTGAAGCACGAGACAGTAATAAGGCAAGGGCATGACAGGAAGATCCACCGAAGCTGCCACCTGGGGGTCAATTAGAAGGTACAGGCGAATCAGAGAAGGACCACCAATGCCTATGGGAACTTCCTGGGATTGAGTTCCTTTTCTGTGGAAACTGCTGGGGTCTCTACCTGTCCGGATCTTCAGATAAGGAGCCAGCTGAGGGATGGTGACTAGAAAAACAAGGAGAGTAACCTCCACCATTAATAGGCGGTTCTCTGCCTCAGAAGAAATCAGTCCCAGCCAACAAAGAAAAGGAAAACCCACTCACCATAGAAAGTCAAGAAAATGAATGACTGTACATTTTTCCCTCTCCCTTTTCCTCACGGCAGTGCCCAAGGAATAAGCACAAGGAAGAGGAAGGAAGAGGAAAGCGAGCAGACAAAGATCTCAAGCCTCCCCTTGAAATCTTTGGAGACGGATGCCTACCTTGCTGTAGAGCAAGGGGGCGGGGGAAGATTTTAATTGAAAGTGAGATTGACATGTTCAATAGGCTAGACATATTAATAACTAAAAGACGACAGAAAAGCTATAAAATCAAACTGAAGTATTGTTTAGGGACTTCACCACACATCAGGTACAGAAATCTGACAGGACATGTTAACAGTTAAAAAGTCACACTCTATAGAGCGCCTGGGTGACTCAGTCTGTGGAGTCTCCGACTTCATCTCCAGTCACAATCTTGCAGTTCGTGAGTTTGAACCCCGCATCAGGCTTGCTGCCCTCAGTGTGGAGCCTGCCTCAGATCTCCTGCCCCCCTCTCTCTCTCTGTCCCTCCTCTCCTCATGCTGTCTCTCCCAAAAATAAAATAGAACATTAAACACCTTTTAAATAAAAAATAATCATAAAACAAAAAAGTCAAACTCTACAATGTTTGTACCCCAAAGGGCCCGCGATCCTTCTGTCGTGCCTGTTACGTGCTGATTTGATGTATGAGGGGAAAGAAACTCAATTAACATAGAAATAATCTCAAGATGTATCATAAACTACCCCACTCTAAAATGTGAAATCCTAGGCTGAATAATTCAAGTTTGAAGCTAACTTAATGGCTAATTATGAATATTCTAATATCATTAGTGGATACTTGATATAAAACATACAATTTATTAAACCATTAATAAATACCTATTAAATTAATAAATACCTAATCAAATATATCCAGCATGTACTGGATGGAGAGGAACAATGAATGCCTATGTGACAGATGAAGTCAGCCATAAAAATCACAATTTCAATGGAAAAAATTATTGCTATGGATTTGTGACTGGATCCTGGGCCAGACTTGCCATGAGCCATCATCAGCATTTCTTGTGGTACATTCCACTTCATATTTTTCACGGCAGGTGATTAAAAAATAACTTTTAAAGGACAAATAGACTACTGTGTTACATGATCTAAAGAGGGGCACCTGGGCGGCTCAGGCAGCTAAGTGTCCCACTCTTGCTTTCAGCTCAAGTGATGATTTCATGGTTCGTGGGATTAAGCCCCACTTCGGTCCCCCCATGCTGAAGCACAGAGCCTGCTTGGGGTTCTCTCTCTCCTCTCTCTCCACCCCAATCCCACTCTCTCTCTCGCTCTCCTTCAAAACAAATAAGCGTAAAAAATAACAATAAATTATCTAAATAAAATGTATCTTCTTGTTTCTTTTTGCCTCAAGAATATTTTAACCTGAGGGGCGCCTGGGTGGCTCAGTCGGTTGAGCATGGTTGAGCATCCAACTTCGGCTGAGGTCATAATCTCGCTGTTGGTGAGTTCGAGCCCCGCGTTGGGCTCTGTGCTGACGGCTCAGAGCCTGGAGCCTGCTTCCGATTCTGTGTCTCCTTCTCTTTCTGCCCCTCCCCCACTTGTGCTCTGTCTCTCTCTATCAAAAATAAATAAAATATTTTTAAAATTTAAAGAATATTTTAACCTGAAGGTACAGGCTAAGGTCAGGCTCAGGGCTCAAGGAACAACACATGGAGATCCCACCAATAGTGTACCTAATCCTCCAAAATACTGAAGGAACTGGGATTCTCTGTTTTAGTGGAATGATTCTCCTTATCGAAAAACCAGGTATGTGACACCTGTTTCACTGTGTGTAGAATACGTAGAAACATATAATCAAAACTGTGTGCAACTGGCATCCCTGATATTTGTGTCGGGGGGTACCCAGCTGAACCTTCTCCATGCCGCATCCCCAGGAGACAGGCCTTTGTGGCTCCCCCCTGACCCTCGTCTCGGAGAGGTCGATACCCCAAGATTCCTTCTAGCCCTGCCATTTCATGGATCCTTTTGGACACAGTACCTCTGCCTTTCCTATTCTAGATCATGCCCCCAGGTCCCTTTTTTGAGAATACAAGTGAGACATTCCACCAAAAGGATGAGCTATTTTCTTCACATCTGTACATCAACCCGAGCAAGGAAACCTTTGGAAGTTTACACAGGCTGCTCCCCGTCACAGGCTGGAAAATCAAATCAGCTACTCATAAATTTCATATTTCCAGAATAATATCCAATTAAGGTAGATGATGATACTCCTTTTGGCTTTGAGAAGCATTTTCTTTCTGTCTTCTCAAAATGGATTTAAAGCTTGGAGCTTCAAGAAAATCTCATCTCAAAAATCATAACCCTAGACCCAGGGCTAACCCATCCTCTTTCTTTTGATGCAGAAAGTTGATCCTGATATATATTCCTTCCAGTTAGTTACATGAATGCAGTTAGTATTTCAATCCAAATTTCCTGTATAAAATACAGAAACTCTTCCATGAGATGCTTCCATGAGATAGGTGCAAGTTTAATTGAGCTTACTCAAAAGTGATTGCATGAATATGACAGTTGCAGTTCTCATGGCCCTCGTTTTCTCATCCTGGTAGAAATTCTAGTCCTCAGCTCAAGGGCTTGGCCACAGTCTGGGGTTTTAATTGGTTATCCCTATTCCTAGCTAACTCTGCTTTAATTCTGCTCCATGTGTATGAATAATAATGACAGTTGTCACTTAATAAAAGCTAAGCATCAAGCTAAATGTGCAAGGACTGACTCCTTGCACAACTCCATGGGATAATTGCTATTATTACACGTCTTCTACAGATAAAGAAATTGAGGCTATAAAAGGGTAAATATTTTCCCAAAGTCACGTAGCCAGTAAATGAAAGAGCTAAGATTCAAGCTTATGTTTGTCTTATGCCAAACCTGAACCCTTAACCAGTAAATTTAATTTTTCTTGTGGAATCAAACAATTAGCATTCTATGCTTTCCAAAGTAAATGGGGGGGGGCATATGTATATAATTTACACATGATGTATTATTATTATACATTGCAATCATATATACTATGTAATATATAGTATATATTAAGTATATTTACATATTACATATTGTTATATGTTCATATATATATTTGCTACTGCTTCAGACCAAATCTATTACTCTTTAGTAATACTTAGTAATTACTCCTTAGTAAACACCTTACCACTCTACCCTCAATGAATACATCAATTCTCCAGTGTACAGGTCTTCTTCCTGTAATTAATCAGTAAATCTTACCAGTTCTATCCTCCAAATATACCCTCGATCCTTTTTTCCAGTTTTTCTGTTATTAATTTCTTCAACATAATTGAAATCAATGTAGTGAGTAGCTACTATGTGCTGGGCAGAGTTCTGGAAACCAGGGATATCTCTGTCCTTGAGTAACTCACAGTGTACAAAACAAGAAAGATATTTAAGAGGACACATCACCATCCAGTGCAAAAGGAGTATCAGTAGAAGTGGTCCCAAGCTGGGGGAGTGACGGCCCCCGGCCTGGGAATTTTGGAGGAGCCCCCCAGGGCGGGGCGGGGAGGGCTGCACTGAAGCTTGAGTCTTGGGGGACAATGGGAAGGGGGCTGACAGCTTGGGAAGACTGAACGAAGGCAGGGAAGGATTGGAGGGGGTGCCAAGCAACAGAGCCCATATGGGGGCAGGAAAAAAGCATGGTGAAGTCCAGTCACTTTGTTCCCAGAGTACTGAGAACAAACAGCCACTAGCTGGTCTCGATTCTCTCCCTCATCCAAGTCCGTCTGAACACGGCCAACAAATGAGTTCTCCAGAAGCGTAGATTGATCACCCGCCCACCCCTGCACCTTTCTCAAGAGCCTATATCATCATAAATTATCAAATTATCCCTTGACTGCTGCCTCTTACCTAATGGCCTTATGTGTGATCTGCTCCCACATATCTTCAGTACTACTTACCCAAGCCCCCCCCAAAACTTGGGATGAGGCTACATCCTTGCTGGAAGTAGGTTCAACCTCACCTTACACCTGTTATGCTACCCCCAACCAAATTCTATGCGTGCTTAGGACTCAGTTCCTATGCCACCTATCCTTGGCCCTCCCTTACCTGCTCCCTCTGCCTAAACTGCTGCGCAACTGGCATCACAGCAGACTCAGAATTGTACACCTTCTTCCCATTTAGTCCATCTTTCCATCTGCCCACAGGTACTCAAGTAGTGACCCACTCCACCTGCTTCACTCATTCAAGGGGTACCTGTGGGTCATCTATTCTATGTAATTCTCAAACTAAATGTTCCCTACGAACCTCATTTTCTCTTTCTCCCTGCTTCTCCTCACCACCTGTCCTCCAACCTTGTTTTCTTCTTGTTGTTTTCTATGTATTCTATACAACACATCCCAAGCTGGAAATTTCAGAAACATCCCCCACTCCTTCCTCTCTCTTAACACAAACATCCAATCTGACCACTCAGTTATATCAATTCTTTCTCAGAAAACATATCTAAACTTACTCTTTTGTAGCCCCATGACCTTCATAATGTCCCTACTGAACCATTGAACAGACACCCGATTTATCGTCTAACTGCTATTCCCCCCATTCCTGTCAGAGGTCTTTTCAAAATAGGTGTCAAACACATCAGGGACCTACTTAACTCCAGGCGCTGTGCTGGGCATTGAAAGTCTAACTTGGAAGTCTTTGACTTCCACCAACAGTATGAGTATTTTTAGGGTGGGAGCTTTGGCTAATTTAACTTTATATCGCCAGCCCCTAGCCAATTACCTGGCACCTCCTCATTGACTCATTGATTAACAGACACTAGTTTGAAAGAATGGGTGAATGAATGGAAAGTTCTAGGTCGGGGGGGGGGGTGGCCTCTAAAGATGAATGAAATAACAGCCCTGTTGATGTGAAAAGGACAGCTTTAAATCCAAATGACAGCCCTGCCTTAGTTTAAAGCTAAGTTCTCCTTTCTGCTTATTAAAAAAATACAATTGCTGAGAAGTCAGTTTTGCTTGCTGTTTGCTACGAGCGTTGTGAAACCTTTCCTGAATATAACCCACTAAGTTGTGAAACTTCTTAAATATAGTAATAGAATAAGTGATTGTACATGAAATAACCGGCATTTCTCGCTTCTGTAAACCTGCTTGCTTAACACATCCCTCCCCTTCCCCCTTTTTTCTCCCACCACAAGTAACGGACAAAGCCTTCCCGCCAAAGGACAGGCAAAGGACGCCCAATCAGAAGAACAACAAATTTCCTTACTTCAAAATCAACTAATCAGGCCCCTCATAATTTGGAACTCCTCCCCTATGCTTTTTGTCTCTGTCTATAAAAACGCTGTATCAACCCTGATCGGGGCCTCTTAGCGTCACCGGCAACGAGTGCGCAGAGGTCCAGGTTCGAACCTGCAATAAACGACCCTTGCCGCTTGGCTTTGACTTACGACTCTGGTGGTCTTTTGTGGGAGGTTTCGGAACTTCAGGCATTACAGATGTAGGAAACAAAGGCAGAAGAAGAAAAATTAAATTCCTTGCAATTTATAGCCCATTGACAAGTCCTTGAAAGAGGCTTCCTCTGGGAGCTCAGTTTGCTATATGATGACACTTTGCTAAGGGCAAAAGGCATCCTTAGCTTAACATTATCCTGACCCCTCCCACCCCGAATCCTGTAAGTCTACTCTAACATATAAAAATTCCTTTGGAAACTTTCTTTATCTCGACCCCTCCCAAGATGTATGTTGGCAATCATACTCCAAGTATACAGCCCACTGATACACATCTGAAGGGTCTCATGACTGAGTTTTTATGAGACAGTAATAAATGACCTTTTCCTAACAATAGCTAGCCCCTCGAGGTCCAGGGAACCTGTTTCCAAATTACCTTAGAGATTTATGCTATCCTTAACCCCCTCCCAACCTGAAGGTATATAATCAGTCACTCTTCACAATCCCAGCGCAGCTCTTTCTGCCCACGGGTCCTGTCCCCGTGCTTTAATAAAACCACCTTTTTGCACTGAAGACGTCTCAAGAATTCTTTCTTGGCCATCAGCTCTGAACCCCAGCACTTCAAACCACATCACTGTTTTCAAGAAAGCGAGCATTTAAGACGCAGACAAAAAAAAAAAATGTAATACGGGCAAATAATTTGACACATTGCATAAAATCCGTGCGTGAAGAGTCAGACCTACAATTTTCACTGTGGCAAAGTAGGTAAAGTAGAAAGTGGGGATGGAGCGGTTGTTTCCCTAATTTTCTACATTTCCTAAAATGCATCCATTGTCAAAGATGTTTGTGGGAATAAGTTGACCTGATGGTTGTTAACATTACTAGGGCTGTTGTTCGAATCCCAACACTACTACCCTGGGAAAGTGTGGGGTGAGACAGCCTGGGAAGAAGGAAGAGATGCTGAGCCGTGCACGTGCGACATAACAAACCGGTAAAAACGCCACGTTGAGGACTACAGTGTGGACATACCAGCTTCTGGCTGATAGCCACTCCCCTCTTTACGTCTCCACACAGATTGTTTAGGAAGCAGTCAACATCATATTTCAGAAAACTCTCTGCATGCAATATTGTATCTTGATTAGGATCCTGGTACACAAAAAGGACGGTGGCGGAGAAACTGGTGTCTTCCGGAAAAAGTTTTGCTAATGGTAACTAGTTTATAGTTCATAGTAATTTACCAAAGTTGATGTCTTGATTTTGACATCTGTTTCATGGCTGAGTTGTGGAAGTTAGGGCAAACTGGATGGAGGACAGTATTTCTGCAATGTTTTTGTAAATCTAAAATCATGCCAAATAAAAGTGTATTAAAAATAAATCCCAGTTGTGAAGTCTTACCTCCATAACATAGGGACAAGCAAGGATCAGTCTGTGATTCAATCATTAGCCGTCGGACTGGAGGAGTTAGGGGGACAGTGGTTGAAGAAGTTGTCTTTTTTGAAGTTCTCTCCATCCCCCATTCAAGCCTCACCCCCCAGACCCAGCCCAGCTCCGGACTCCCCCTTGCACAGCTGCTCCTGTGGTCCTGTATTGTTATTTAATGACATGTGAAGGCTGTCTTTGCCAGCCTTTTCTCTGACCCCAGATCTTTGCTTGTCTAACTCTGTTTCTATAAAAATACCTCCTACACTGAGGAGCATGCTGCCCTGCTCTCATCCATCTGTCTCCATTATACTAATCACCTTTTTTTAATGTCTTCCCAGATTTTAGCTCCATGTAAGTTACCTTGTTCACTCACTTGTTTACCTGATTAATATCTCTCTCTAAGCAGCAAGCTCCCTGGAAACAGGAACCTTGACTGTCTTGTTCACTGCCTGACCCCTGGAGCCCAAAATAGCACTTCGCACAAAGTAGATATTTTTTTAAGTCCTAAATGAATATAGTTCTTGCAAGAAAGGTTTCTCCCTACCTTCTAGAAGCACTGCACCAATAATTGAAGAATTGTAGCAGTGCTCCCTGAAATCATCTCTCCTTTTCAGATCCATCAGTTCATGAAAGAAGACATTTCTTAAGCACCTGCCACCTGCTTAGTACAATCCAGAGAACCAGAGTCAAGGCATCTGAAGGCAACATCCCCACTTACTTACAATAACATAGCACTTTTTAACTTCCTATACACTATAGAGTGGTTAACCTGTAGCAAGTAGCATTTGAAAGTTCCTGGAAAATTACTCCAAGAGTCTTAATACGTGGCTGGAGAGAGAGGCTCACTTATTTCTTTTTCAAATTCTAGGGAGTTTGTGAAATAGACGGTTTTCTTTCCCCCAGTGAAGTGAGACTTTTTAAAATTATTTGAATGGAAAGAAATTACACACAAATCTTCTTGTTATTATATAAACACTTGACTAAGATTTAAGGATCTCAAATTGTTACTGGACCAAAGTGGGTCTGCTCTTTGGTGAGCTATAGACAGAAACTGCACCAGGTGATTGATTGCCTCACAATGTTTGTTACTTTATTTGTCCGATAATTTCCAAAGTGTGACTCCCTGAACAAGGGAAAGTAGGATCCTTTTATTAGGGCTTGGGATGCTATTCGGAGGGGAATTTCAACACTATACTGAGGCTGAGGTTAACTGTTGGTCATTTTGTAATTCATATGTGCAGGTGTCATCCTCAAATGTTTCTTTCTCCGTTTCAGCAGTTCATTAGTTAGTTTCTAGTTTCAGCAGTTCATTAGTTAGTTTCTAGAAGCTAAGCCCAAGCTTCTAGGAGTGCCTTGAGTTCAGGAGGTCAGCCCTGAGTCCCGGGGTCAGTCTTGAGTTCAAGAGATCAATTCCAAGTTCAGGGGGTCAAGGGGTCTCACAGGTGACAAAATACAATTGAAGGAACAGGTTGGGGGAAGTGTGATCCATATAAATATTTAAATAATACTTAAATAAAAGCAGCATCCCCGTTCCCTGCTGCTAGTGCAGTACATATGTGCAGAGAGTATGGAATCAGAGAGTATGGAATCCAACCCCATGCCCAGATGAGGGTGCTGCGCTGCCATGTGCCTTCCCTCCCTCCACAGCATAGTTTACCACGGCTGTTTAATCTTCTACCCTCTCCATATGTCAACTCCATAAGTTCCAAGAAGGTGAGCTGTGTGCATCTTACCCAGCATTCTATTCCCAGAACTGAGCACACACCTATCTCATACTCCTAACATAAATATGCTCAAAAAATAATTGCTAAATGAGCAAATAATTGATTAATGAATACCTTCTGGGGGAGGAGACATTTGCCATGGGGAGCTCAGGCAAGACAGTTTTAAAGAGTTAAGTAAACATATACTGAATAGATACTAAGATAGGCTCTAGCAGTGAGGGACAAAAGAAATTTCAGAGGCACGTGTGATTAATTGCCACCTCCCCAAACTCTCACAGATGTTTTCTGAGATCTGAGCTAATGATACTGATTTATTTGCTAGACCTGGTCTCAGAAATTCACTGTTGAAAGTCTGGACTTTGAACTGCAAAGAGAGAGTGCAGATTTATTAAGGCAAAAGTCACAAGGTTATATAACTTGTTTCAAAGAATTATGATTACTACCACAGAGTTAAACTATCTATCTAAGTATTGTCAATTTACCTAACAAGTGTTACATTATCTCTATTTCAGTCCAACGTAGAAGACTATGTCCCAGTTGCAATTGACAAAAGCCAAGAGTTCATGGTTTTCCAAGAATTGAAACAGGAGACATGCATAGGGCAGCTTCTCAGTATCCTCCAAAACCCTGTTTTTAATGACTCTCTTAACAATGCTTAGCTTTGGAAACTTCTTTCACAACGTATGGACGAAATTTATGTACTTAGATTTTATTCAATTTTCCAAATAGTCCAGGATACAAAGAGGACAAGCACCTAAAATTGGAGACTCAAGAAGGTCCTCTGCTCGTCCTTATTTCTTCAGTATCCTTTGTGGAAGCTCACGCTCCCAGGACCCGCAACGGCCCTAAAATGTTCTGCCAGCTCAGACACAACATGAACCTGGGATGGACCTCCGCTCCTCCAGAGGGCGCTGCAGAGACTGCCCCTGGCTCCCGGTTGCATACGCGCCGGAAGCACTTCCTCCCCAGATGCATTTTTTTTTCCGCTCTACAGTGTTCAAGGGTTCCCAGTGGCGTATTTCCGGTCCGGCGAGGTGCGCACGTGCTACCGGGGCGGAAGTAACGTCAACCCGGGTAGCCGAGCTGTGGCGCCGCAGTGGAGTCGCTTCGCCGACAACATGTCGCATCTACCCATGAAACTCCTGCGCAAGAAGATCGATAAACGGAACCTCAAATTGCGCCAGCGAAACTTAAAGCTCCAGGGTGAGATGCGCGGGGACTGGGGGCAGGGGGCGCGGTTGCTGCGGGGGCCCACACCTGAGAACCCCTGCGGCCCGGAGGTGGAGCGGCCGCCTCCCCTGAGCACGTGTGCTTGTCGAGAGGGAAAGGCAGCCTGGCGAGGTCTCCAGTTGGTCCCGCGCGGGTGCCGCTCATCCCGTGCCCTGGATCTGCCCCGGATCTTTCTGAGCTTCAGGGTTTCCTTACAGAGTCAGAGCAGGAGCAGGCCGCCTGAGTTCCTTCCCAGGTCTCCAGCCGGGCGTCCTGCTAAACCAGCTTGTTTTACATCTCCCTCATTCCGACTCCCTCCCCACCTTCGCCTCCCACCTCATCCCCAATCTCCCCCCCCCCCCCCGCCGCCCCCATTTCGAATCAGACTCCTGAAACTTTCTCATCTCCACGCACCTTCCTTCCACATCTGTTTACTGCCTGCAACGCTTCAAAACAAGGTCAGTGTCTTATCACAGCTTTCCTGATAACATTGCCTTCTCCCACCCACCTCCACTCCTGACTCCTGGAGCCTATCCTGTTTGCACCTCTAGAAGTGCGTCTGCACGTGTCCAGTGGTTGTCCTAACTTTAGGTTGTGAATTCCTGAAGCGCTGCCAGGTATTTGCATCCTTAGTAAAGACTTGCCTGAAAAGGCTGTTACCTGAATGTCAGTCACCTTTCTTCCCCTCTTCATTTGCAGGCCTAAGTTCCTAACAATGAACCACAAGTCTTGAAGTTAGAGTAACCTTTTTTGGATCATATATAACTTATCAACTCCCCCCACCCCCAGGGCAATGTTGGATCCTGTATAACCTATCAATCCCAGGGGGCGGTTCCTTACTCTGCTTGGATTTCAGCAGAGAGTAGAAGAGGACAGGTTTGTGGGTTTTAGAAATCAGGGTTTGAAGTTCCCTTGTGTTTCTGATTCATACAGAATAATACAGCTCTACTGTTTCTTGGTATTTAAAGGTAACAATTAAAGTATAAAAGGCCGTGTTATTTTTTTTATTGTATGTAAACAGGGAAACTTTTTAAAAGGCACCCCCAGGTATTTATATATGATAAGTAAGTGGTCCTATTAACAGAATTTTGCTACCTAGGAGAGTTAAAGTTGAATGTTTTAAAGTTATATGAGAAGCAGTAGTTGTGTGAATAGCTGTTGGTGTTTTCTGGTGCATCCATTAGCCATATATTTATCTGACATTAAAATGTGTGTTTGTAACTACAGTTGCTGACCCCATCCGTTTAAATCTTTAACCTCATTGAAGTTTTGGTGTCCTAGATTCTTAACTCCTTAAGGACAGAGATGTGGGGTTTTTTTGAAGTTAAAAAATCAGTGTAGCTTTCCCTTTTCAGCATTTTTCATTAAAGGAAATTGTCCTATTGTAGAACGCCATAAATCATAAGTGGTTTTAATAGTGTACGCGAAAGGGAAATGAAAGCTAAACCATTTCAGTCATGGACACCGTGGAGTTTCTTACTTAAAATTCCAACATTTTTAAGGAAACCTCCCCTTTTTAAACAGGGGCCTCAGATGTGAGCCTCTCAGAAACGCAGAATGGAGCCTATCAGAAACTGTCTGAGGAAACAGTGGGAAGTGGGAAGGTTAAAAAATCTCTAAAACGGTCTGTGAATGTGGACTTGTCAGAAGCCCAGAATGGAGAGATGGCTAAAGAAACAGTGGAAAACGTGCAAGTTAAAAAAAAAAAAAAAAAGAAATCTACCGTAATAATCAATGGAGAAGCAGCCACACAGCCTCCCAATTCAGAATCAAAAAAGAAAAAGAAGAAGAAAAAGAGGAAAATAGTGGGTGATGCTGGGCCTGGTGAGTACTTCAGTTTCTTTGAATTTCAGGCATCCATATAGTTTGCACGGTCACCATTGTACCTTTGTTCTGTTATTATTACTATATTCCTACACCATGCAAGAATCCCTATACTCACTAGCATACCAGGAGCTAACCTGGTAGCAAAAGGAAATAGTGTGCGGGGGATGACATTTTTATTTTTATTAAGATACTGGAAAGTGGTGTGCTTTTACATTCCCTTACCACTGAAGAAAACCTCACGCTTAAATACAAGCCTTCCTTGAATTCTAGAAACTTGCTCATTTTGACAGTTGGCTGGGCTTTTAAACAGACCATATTAGGGCATGGTATTTTAGGTTTATTACCTATCTGCAAATAGGATTGTGGAATTACACTAAGAAATCTGGGCTAGTACACACTATCTTCTTGAGCCTTTATTATTAATGGACTTTGCACTAATGATTCTTTTAAAATAAGAAGAATTTTTTTGTCAGTTTTTTTTCTATTATAAATTCCTCCTCTTGAAAGGAGACTTTACTGACATTTTGGATATGCAGAATGTATCAAACCAGCAGGTAACTTCTGTATAAATGGCACGTTAATTTCGAAGTGAGTGGAATGGCCAGGATAAAGGGGAGGCCAATTTCTCTTGGAAGGTGATTATATTTGAATAAGCTTACGTGAAGAATAGGCTTTTTTTTTTTTAACGTTTATTTTTGAGAGAGAGACAGCATGAACAGGAGAGGGGAAGAGAGTCAGAGACACAGAATATGAAGCAGGAGCCCAGCTCGAGGCTGAAACTCATAACCCATGGGATCATGACCTGAGCCGAAGTCAGATGCTTAACCGACTGAGCCACCCAGGCACCCTGAAGAATAGGCATTTTAATTGAGATATGAGCAAGCAGAGATTTCAAGGGAGACTATAACAGGTGTCAGCAAGCTATTCAGCCTTCTGCCTACTTTTGGAAATAAAGCTTTATTGGAACATTGCCATTTCCATTTGTTTACTTCGTTTCTATGGTGACCGAAACCATAGGGCGTGTAAAACCTAAAATCTTTACTCTCTGGGTCTTTATAGAAAAAGTTTTGTCAGCACTGGGTTAGAACATTTTATTCATCTATCTTAACTGAAATAAAGGTTTCATTTATTTTTTTAAGTTTCTTTATTTATTTTGAGAGCGAGAAAGAGAGAGCGTGATGAGTGAAGGAGTGCAGAGAGAGAATCCCAAGCACCCTCATTGCTGTCAATGCAGGGCTTGATCTCACAAACCAGGAGATCATGACCAGAGCCAAAATCAAGAGTCAGACATTTAACCGACTGAGCCACCCAGAGGTCCCTGAAGTAAAGGAGCTTTAGAAAGGAGCTTTATAGGGGCACTTGGGTGGCTCAGTCGGTTAAGCGTCCAACTTGAGCTCAGGTCATGATCTCACAGTTTGTAGGTTCGAGCCCTGCATCGGGCTCTGTGCTGACAGCTCAGAGCTTGGAGCCTGCTTCAGGTTCTGTGTCTCCCTCTCTCTGCCCTCCACTGCGCGCGCGCGCGCTCTCTCTCTCTCTCTCTCTCTCCTCCAAAAAATAAGTAAACGTTAACATTTTTTTAAAAAATGAGTTTGTGAATAAAAATTCTTAAAACAGTTACCCAAAAATAAAATTTGGAATTACATACAGCATCGGACAAGTGTCTTATTTAAAGGTGACAAGAGCAGGGATGCCTGGGTGGCTCGATTGGTGAAGCATCCAACTTCACCTCAGGTCACGATCTCACGGTTTGTGGATTCAAGCCCCACACAGGTTCTAGGCTGTCAGCTCAGAGCCTGGAGCCTGCTTCAGAATCTGTGTGTCTGTCTGTCTGTCTCTCTCTCTCTCTCTCTCTCTCTCTCTGCCCCTCCCGTGCTCACATTCTGTCTCAAAAATGAATAAATGTTAAAAAGAAGATAGCTTTAGAAAGGAGTTGTGTGGTTTTCCAGACATGGCGTACCTGTCCTCACACTGCCCATGGGTTGACCGTTTCCCAGAAGGTTGGTGGTCAGGTGCAAGGAAGAGGCCAGTCCTGGATCACAAAACGTCCTGAGTTCTGGTCCAGGTCAATTCTGTTCTAACTAGCATAACTAGCTACCATACATTTGTAAAAGCCCAGCATGGTAGTTAACCCATTTGACCCAGAGTGGACCATTGAAGAGTGTGATGGGGGGTAAGGCTGGAAGGGTAGTTGGGGACCCTATATGAAAGGTGTATGTAGAAGTGAAATGCCAGTAGGCTTTAACCCTTCTTCCCTTGGCCACTTCATTTCAAGGAGCTGCCAGTTTCTGTCCCCCAACTAAGTGGATTGTTCTTGCTCTGCACTCTCTGTAGTAACCTGAAGAGCCTTTGGGGTTTCTGCTCGTCTTTAAGCCAAAGTTAGCTTTTATAGAAGATTTCTGTTTAATGGCATAAGGAGAAATAAGGGCTTTTAAAAGCGTTTGAAATAACGAAACATTAATCACAGCCCTTATTTCCCTCAGTGAAATATATGGAACTTGATGTGATTAATATACTTGAGTTGTTCAACTTGTCAAAAATGTCTTGGTCATTTAAGGTGCTGTAATAGGCCTAAAAAATAGTGGGGGGTTTTTTGTTTTTTTATTTTTTTTTTTATTTTTTTACATTTATTTATTTTTGAGAGACAGGGAGAGACAGAACACAAGTGGGGAAGTGTAAATAGAGGAGACACAGAATCTGAAGCAGGTTCCAGGCTCTGAGCTGTCTTCACAGAGACCGACTTGGGGCTCAAACCCATGAAACCATGAGATCATGGCCTGAGCGGAAGTTGGACGCTCAACCGACTGAGCCACCCCGGCGCCCCAGCCTAAAAAATAGTTTTGTTGGAAAACCTGCATTGTCCCCCTGTGTTTTTAAATCAAAGAAAATCATGAAGGAGAGACGTTCTTAGCGAATTAAAACTGGAAATGTATTAAGCTTTCAAGAACATGTCTCTTTGCGTTACGTGTCTTTTTATTTTGTGATCCTATTTGCTATCTTTATTTTAACAAAAATTTTTATTTAAACAAAAATTTATAACCAAAGATACCAAAAAAGCAAAAACCAAAGACAAGGGGGAGTCTGAGGAAGATGTACAAGCGCCTGAAGAGACAGAAAACCATGTGGAGAAGCCAGATGATCAGGAAGAAGACGCTGAGGTGCCCAGCCTACCCCTGGGACTGACAGGTAACTTCACAGATGTCCAGAGAGACCTGAAAAAGGCCATGCCTTTCTGAATTAGAGCATTTGAAATTTCAGTTGTGACTTTTAGTTTACCTAGAAAAAGTGAGTATTGACAAGAAATACTTGTCAGCCAGCTACTGCTTTATCTTGCACACTGTGCGCCTTAGTTCTTCATTTACTTGCATTCCTGACACTAAATATTTTGATGTGCACAGAAACAGCTTCTGGGGTTTTTTGTGCCTTTGGGTTTTTGTTTTTTTTTAATGTTTTATTTATTTTTGAGAGAGAGAGGCAGAGTGCAACCAGAGGAGGGGCAGAGAGAGAGGGAGACACAGAATACGAAGCAGGCTCGAGGCTCTGAGCTGTTAGCACAGAGCCCAGGGAGGGGCTCGAACTCCTGGACCGTGAGATCATGACCTGAGCCGAAGTCAGATGCTTAACTGACTGAACCACCCAGGCACCCCTGGTTTGTTGTTTTCTAAAGCTCATTCCATTTTGCAGTAGGAAAGCCATTGGCCCAGAAGTCTGGCGATCAGAGGTTTGCTACCTGCCCAGTTACAAATAAGGAAGGATGAGAGTCGTGTTATTGTCGGCCTTTTGCCAGCATAATGTCCTCTGGCCTCTGTTTTCTTTAGAAGGTCGAGAGTTGAGACTAGAATCGCTTGCTCCAAACCAGAAGTGTCTAGGGGTTACTTGAGTTGTTTGGTTTGGGTTTTTTAGTTGTTAAAATGTTGAAGCCTAACCCCAGGCTGGCCTAATCAAAATTGCAAAGATGATGGCAGTGGTTCTCAACCAGGGCAGTGACCAGGCCGTGCCGGTTTACCCAGAACTTGACCAGTTGTAGCATTCGAGGTCCTGCATCCCATAAACCTCCTCCGTCCCGGGCACACCGTCAAGGTTGACTATCAACACATTTGGTTTTCAGAACTGGAGACAGGCTACTGGCATTTAGTGGCTAGAGGTCAGGGAGGCTGCAGAACATCGAATAATGCAGAGGACAGCCTCTCGGGACAAAGTGTTACTCAGCCCAAAATGTCAGCAGTGGCAAGGTTGAACAGCACCTGGCTAATAAGCAGGGGCATGTATGGGGTGGGAGCACTCCAGGTGATTTTGATGCCTTCCCCTGCTGAAGCACCACTGCACGTGCGACATGTGGGTTCAGTCTAAATGGCGTGTGGCTATAGCTGACCTTCTCAGTTGTCCTTTTGGAATGAGATTAACAGCTCTTTTGACTGACTTTCCACTCCATTTTTGTTATGCTGGATGCCTTCACATTTTAAACAGATTGTTTAAACATTTCATTTTCCTCTGAACCACCGCCATCCTTCGCATTTTCGTTTCATACAAGTCCCTCGGTTACATCCCCCCTCCATCCTTTACTGTTGTTAGGATGTGGGTTCTGGACTTCACACAGCCATCAGCAGTGGAGAAACTTCAAAAGTAAGGGTCTCTGTCTTAGTATTACACAGCAGTGGTTGGGGTTTAGTCTTTTTCACTAGAAGAAGCTCTTCCAAGCTTGATTCCCACCCAGAAATGTCTTCAAACAGCAAAACTGATTACGTAACTGTAGCACTATTAACTACTTAAAAAGATAAATTTACTAATGATAAAATGTCTTTTGCTTAGGAGCTTTTGAGGACACTTCATTTGCTTCTCTTACTGATCTTGTCAGTGAGAACACTCTGAGGGCAATAAAAGAAATGGGTTTTACAAACATGACTGAAATTCAGCATAAAAGTATCCGACCACTTCTGGAAGGCAGGTATGATTAACATTGATTGATGTTTGGGCGTTGCTGTCTATTTTAGTGCTAGTAGTTTGGAAAGAAAATGCCAGTATGTTCTGTGGATTTTGCACTGTGTTGGGTTGATACATCCACGCTTCATTAAAGTCTAAGTTACTGGTGTTTGAAAAAAAAAAAAGAGTTCATTTCTGTTTTATAGCACAAATCTTATTTCCCAGGTATTTAACTTGTGATTGATTTTAGTGATAAAGAAACTAGGGACTTTATTTTTCTTATTCACGTTCTAGCTTTAATGCCTAAAATGTGATGGTATGTGGTAGGTTTTCAATAGGGAGACTAAATATCTCTCTCTTCCTTTCCGTTTTTAATATTTAGGGATCTTCTAGCAGCTGCAAAAACAGGCAGTGGTAAAACTCTGGCATTTCTCATTCCTGCAGTTGAACTCATTGTTAAGTTAAAGTTCATGCCTAGGAATGGTGAGTCTCTGATCTGATCGTTTTTGCCAATATCTAACTGGAAGTTTATCATAATTGTTACTGACTACTGGCAGTACCTCCAGTACGACTTTTACCGTATATGGTTTTTTGCTTTTTAGGAACAGGCGTTCTTATTCTCTCACCTACTAGGGAACTAGCCATGCAGACTTTTGGCGTTCTCAAGGAGCTGATGACGCACCACGTTCACACATACGGATTGATAATGGGTGGCAGCAACAGATCCGCTGAAGCACAGAAACTTGGTAATGGGATCAACATCATTGTGGCCACACCAGGCCGTCTCCTGGACCATATGCAGGTGAGACAACACTATGATGAGGCGCCTGTCTCATTGTCTTGTGTGAAACATAAACCTCACGGCTAACGCGTTTTTCTTTGCCTTTGTCTTGGTAGAACACCCCAGGGTTTATGTATAAAAATCTCCAGTGTCTGGTTATTGATGAGGCTGATCGTATCTTGGATGTTGGGTTTGAAGAGGAATTAAAACAAATTATTAAACTTCTGCCAAGTAAGTCAGTAATATCTGCGAGGGTTTGCAAAGTAGTTGTTGGGAGCAAGAGAGGGTTCCTCCTAATGCCAGAATTTTAATACAGCCAAGTGCAGTAGGGACGCTTGCGGGACAAGCGTCAGACTTAGCAGTAACTTAATACGGTGGTTTTGCCATTTTAGAGATTATAACGTAAGTTAGACAGTTCTGAGGTATTTCTCACTCCCGTCTGCCCCCACCACCCCATCTCTTTTTCTCACGCAACCGAACATCTCCCAGGTAACCACAAATGTGTCACATACCTCAGTCATAGTATTTGTAACATTTAGAACTCCATATATCTGTAATAAGGCCGTGATTCCGTTTATCATGGTTTGTTTTTTAATGCTTTATTAAAGTATAATTGATACAGTCTGTACATATTTTAAGGATTCAGTTTGGTGAGTTTTGACATGTTTACACCTATGAAACCATCACCACAATTGCTACAGTGAACATCTCCATAACGGACAAAAGTCCTCTGTGTGCCTTAGTAATAATCCCTCCCTCCCCCCTTCAGAAGGAACACCCTCACCGCTTCCAACAGCTGCTCACACACTTCTCTGCCAGGTGACCATTGATCTGCTTTTTGTCACTATAGATCAGCTTGCATTTTCTAGAGAGTTATGAATGGAATCATACGGTAAAACTCTTTTGTCAGGTTTCTTTTGCGATTCATCCAAGCTGTTGCATGTGGCAGTACTTTCTTGTATTCTTGAGATGCATTCCATCGAATGAGTACACCACACCCCTGGGAGCGGGGTGGCTGGTGCGTGTTTAGCTTGTACCATTTTACATTCCCATCAGCAGTAGGTGGGTTCCGTGTTCTCTATAAGTCTTGAAACTAGGTAGTATTAACCCCAACTCTGTTCTTTTTCAAAATTGTTTTTGGCTATTCTCCCCTTTGCATTTCTGTATAAATTTTAGAATCAGTCTGTCCACTTCTACCCCATAAACCTCTGGGATCATGGTTGATATTGTACCAAATACAGATCATTGGTAGAAGACTGTTAAATCATTCAACCCATTAATAAGGTTTGCCTGCATTTATTTGCTCCTTATTTTCTCTCAACAGTGTTTGAGTTTCCAGTGCATAGATTTTTTTCATGTCTTTTATTAGATTTACCCCTGAGTATTTCATTAAAATTTCAACATGAACTTGTTCATGGCTTGTATACACAAATGCAGTTGATTTTTGTGTATTGGTCCTGTATCTCGCAAAGTAATTAACTATATTCAATTGGATTGTTCATTATGACCCTCCAGATGAAGCTACCCACTAAATTTTCTACATAAGTGCGCTCTATAAATTGAAAACTAAATAAAATTCTTAGTTTTTTTTCTTGCCTGATTGCACTGGCTAGAACCTCCAATACAGTACTGAGTAGAAGTGGCAAGAGTAGACATCTTTTGTCTTACCCTTGAGCATAGAGAAGAAAGCATTCAGTCTTTGACCGTTAAGTATGATGTTAGCTGTAGATTTTTTTGTAGATACCCTTTACCAGATGGAGGATGAAGATGATTGCTTCTGTTCCTGGTTTGCTGAGATTTTTTTCTGTTTATCTGCACATACTAAACTACTTTTATTAATCCAGAATGGCATGCTGCAGATAATGTACAGTATGAGCATTTCTTCATCACAAAAATGGCTTCCAAACCATTGAAAATGAAATTGCAGTAACAGCATAAAACAGAACAGTAACATCACCATAAGGAATAGATGTTAATGGTACGCCTGGGTGGCACATG
Organism: Leopardus geoffroyi; assembly: GCF_018350155.1. Taxonomy (NCBI): domain Eukaryota; kingdom Metazoa; phylum Chordata; class Mammalia; order Carnivora; family Felidae; genus Leopardus; species Leopardus geoffroyi. Next base: position 120,557,334 of record NC_059328.1, on the reverse strand, counting down.
GTTAAGCATCTGACTCTTAATCTCAGCTCAGGTCATGATCTCACAGTCTGAGTTCGAGACCTGCATCAGGTTCTACGCTGATGGCGTGGAACCTGCTTGGGATTCTGTCTCTCCTTCTCTCTGCCCCTCCCCAGCTATGCTTTCTCTCTCCCTCAAAATAAATTTTTTATAAAGTTAAAAAAATAGATGTTAAATTTTATCAAATGCTTTTACCGTGGCTATCAAAATGATCAAATGTTGGGGCGCCTGGGTGGCTCAGTCGGTTGAACACCGACTTCAGCTCAGGTCATGATCTCATGGTTTGTGAGTTCGAGCCCTGTGTCAGACTCCGAACCTGGAGCGTGCTTTGCATTGTGTCTCCCTCCCCCTCCGCTTCTCCCCCACTCGCGTTGTGTGTCTCTCTCTCTTTCTGTTTCTCTCTCTCTCTCAAAAATAAACATTAAAAAAAATAATAAAATGATTAGATGTTTTTTCTTTAAATTTGTTAATAAAGTAAATTGTATTGGTATTTTTTAAACATGAAGCTGACCCTGCATTCCTGGAGTAATCACCATTTGTTCATGATGCATTATCCTTTTTATATGCTACATTCATCTTTGCTAAAATTTTATTCAGAAATTTTGCATCTGTGCTCATGAATCATTATTGGGTTTGGTATCAGGGTAATGGCTGGCTTCAAAGAATGAATTGGGAAGTAAAAACTCGTCAAGTCCTGGAGAGATTGGGAGGAATTGGTAATATTTTTTCCTTAAATGTTTGATAGGATTCACCTGATATTTGGGGCTAGAGTTTCCTTTATGTGATGATTTTGGCTTTAATGTCTGTAATAGGTACTACAAAACTATATAGGTTTTCTGTTTCTTCTCAAGTGAGCTTTAGCCATTTCTCCATTTTATCTAAGTTGTCAAATTCATGGACATACAGTTGTTCGTGATATTCCCTTAACATCTGTAGTGATGCCACATGTCCCATTCCTGATAGTTCTCCTCAGCATTTCTGGTTGTGAGGCAGTTCTAAAAATTCCCTGAAACATTTGGGTTATTTTTACGTGTATCTGTTTCAGCTCGCAGGCAGACCATGCTCTTTTCCGCCACACAAACTCGAAAAGTTGAAGACTTGGCAAGGATTTCTTTGAAAAAGGAGCCATTGTACGTCGGTGTTGATGATGATAAAGCTAATGCAACAGTGGATGGTCTTGAGCAGGTACTTTTTGTCTACATCTTACATTTACGGCTCATCTCTGTGCCCTTGTAATTGTTTGGAGGATCATCCCAAAAGCAGATGGATTAATGAACTTTTACTTCAAATATAGTAAACTTGGGTATTGGATTGCTGGCTCTCCTGGTATCTATCAAGTATCTTAAACTCTGAATAATATGGTCAGCTCTCTTTATTCTGTCTCTTAAATATTGCCTCCCACATGGGAGACATTAATCACCACCAACTGCACATGCAGTTAAAAAAAAAAAAGTGATTGTCATTTAATACTTTGCTCTAAGATGCAAGGTGACTTCGCAGATGGAGAGGGTGGTTTCAGGAGCCCTGCTGTGAAAAATTGGAAGTGAGGTGACAGATCCAAACTAGGTGGATTAAAAATAGAACCTTAGGGGCACCTGGGCAGCTCACTATAAAGCCACCGACTTCGGCTCAGGTTATGGTCTTGCAGTTCATGAGTTTGAGCCCCGCATTGGCTGTGTGCTGACAGCATGGAGCCTGGAGCCTGCTCCGGATTCTGTGTCTCCCTCTTTCTCTGCCCTCCTCCTCTTGCGCTCTGTATCTGTCTCTCAAAAATAAATAAACATTAAAAATTTTTAATAAAGGGGCACTTGGATGGCTCAGTTGGTTAAGCGTCTGACTTCGGCTCAGGTCATGATCTCACAGTCCGTGAGTTCGAGCCCCGCGTCGGGCTCTGTGCTGACAGCTCAGAGCCTGGAGCCTGCTTCTGATTCTGTGTCTCCCTCTCTCTCTGCCCCTCCCCCACTCATGCTTTGTCTCTGTCTCAAAAATAAATAGTAAAAAAAATTTTTTTCATAAAAAAAAAATAGAACCTTAAGATCGAGTCATTTGATGAATAAAATATTTCAAATAATCTAGCTTAAGGTCTTTTTGTTGGCTGTGTATTTTAAGAAATAGGTTCAGTCAGCCTTGTTATGTTGTTTAGGACAGTGCACTTAGGCTATGGTTATTTGAGATCTTGCTTTTAAGGACCTTTTTAAAAATGAAGCATTGATATGCTCTGAGGGTTCCCAATGAGCAGAGATGTTACCGTGTCATGATTGCACAAACTGTTGGTAAGCAGAAGTCTGCAATCTCAGAAATATGAGAAGTATTTAGTATCTAGTGATTGCACCCAGTGAAAGGAGCCAAAAGAACTAAAATTAGTCTCATTTTAGGAATGCTCTGTTGTAACGGAAATAGTAATTGCTGTGCGTAAAGCATGATGGTGCAGTATGTGATGTGTATATGTGCTCTCCCTCAAATCGTATTGGTTCATAAAGCCGCAAACGTCTGAATATTTTTACCTGTTCACTTGGACCACTTCTAGGGATATGTTGTTTGTCCCTCCGAAAAGAGATTCCTCCTCCTGTTTACATTCCTTAAGAAGAATCGGAAGAAGAAACTGATGGTCTTCTTTTCATCCTGTATGTCCGTGAAATACCACTACGAGTTGCTGAACTACATCGATTTGCCTGTCTTGGCCATTCACGTAAGTGATTATCATGAGTTTATTTAGCACAGTTGCAGTTACCAAGTTATATGGATTGTGGGGTTTGCAGTATCGCTCTTTGTAAATCTGGAACGATCCCACGTGGAGGGAGCTTTGCTGGGTGTAGAGGGGTGAGGACCACAGAGGGGTAAGAGATACCATCCACTTAGGGAAATAGAATACAGGCCAGAGAGTGAAATTGAAATGTATGTTAATAGTTCCACAGCTTGGGGGTTGTACCTCCAGACCTCCCAGAAATGACCTCAAGTTTCCAGCTCTAATGGATGTTTTGATTCGATTCTAGGGAAGGCAGAAGCAGAATAAGCGTACAACCACGTTCTTCCAGTTCTGCAATGCAGATTCAGGGATACTGTTGTGTACAGATGTGGCGGCTAGAGGGCTGGATATCCCTGAAGTCGACTGGATTGTGCAATATGACCCTCCAGATGACCCCAAGGTAACTGGCATCCTCAGAGCTTCTCCATAATGGCTATACATTAAAGAATAAACATCCCAGTTTCCCTGAGAAATAACTGTATTTCATATTCAAAGGTTTACCCCTTAGTTACTCCGGTCATGTGTTTTTAAAAATTTATTCAGTTAGAGAGCACGCACATGAGAAAAGTTGCAAGCAGGATGTGCACTGTGGGTATGGAGCCCAACTCGGCTCAGACTCACAAACCGTGAGATGATGACCTGAGCTGAAACCAAGAGTGGGCCACCTAACTGACTGAGCCACCGAGGCGCCCCTCAAGGCATGTTTTATTTTTATTGTATACTGACTATAGTATTTCTCTGGTGCTGATGGTGGTTAGGGCTTTTGCTGACCCAAAGTGGATGTGCAAGATTTGAGAGGCCTCAGTGAGACTGAAGTCAGGAATTCACGTACTTGAAATGGTCTGTTAAGAGCGGTAACTGGTTTTAGAAGGAAATAAAGTTTGCTTCCAGAAATAGAGAAGATTTTGTAGCTTATGTATTAAAATAAGTTTTATTAAATACTTTCAACAAGAGATAGATTATGTAAATCGTCACGTAGCATCAAAACATGTTCAAAAAGTTATTTGAAGATGAAGCACACTTAGTATTAATAGTCATTTTTGGGGGCACCTGGGTGGCTCACTTAGTCAAGGGTCTGACTTTGGCTCAGGTCATGATCTCGCTGCTCGTGAGTTCGAGCCCCGCGTCAGGCTCTGTGCTGACAGTCTGGAGCCTGTTTCGGATTCTGTGTCTCCCTCTCTCTCTGCCCCTCCCCTGCTCACGCTCTGTCTCTCTCAAAAATAAATATTTTGAAAAAGTTAAAATAGTCATTTTTTCTTAGATCATAGAGTTAATGTGAATATCATGTCCAGTGACCAGTGAGTGTCAGCCTCGGTCATTGCCCTGTTAGCTCTCTGGTGATGGTGCATGCGGAAGCCGGGGACATGGGGAAGGGGCGTGCGGCACGGTCCCGGGGGAGGAGCACCTTTTCATCCAGATGTGCTGACATGCTTCTGTCCACCACATGCGAGTCCTGGAAAAACAGGTTCCCGTGGAAGTTGGTGTATTAATTCAGGTTCTTCTCTCTCCACCACAGGAATATATTCATCGTGTGGGAAGAACAGCCAGAGGCCTGAACGGAAGAGGGCAGGCCTTGCTCATTTTGCGCCCTGAAGAATTGGGTTTCCTTCGTTACTTGAGGCAATCCAAGGTAAAGATACCAGTTTGGAAAATCTTAAGCTGGGAACAGATCCCTCTTGGTAGGAGCTGTGTGCCAGTGCCCATGGCCTTAAGCACCATTTCTGGATGGGTCTCAGGTGTCGGGAGTCACTGCTGCTGTGGGAACAGTTAGAGCGGTTGGGCAGGTGACCGTGATGCGGGGCTGGCCTGAAACAAGCACAGCCCTGGGCCTCTGTTGATCCACCGTGCTTGTCGTGTCTCCTGGTGCCATCCCTTTGCCTAGAGCCCTGTTTGAAACCACCTCTGCCCCTTCTGAGCTGCGTCACACCTGTCGCCTCCACCTGCTGCCCTGCCGTAGCGTCGTTTTCACCCAGACTCCATTCACTCTTGCCTCTTCCTCCTCCTCCTGTCTTCTATTCGTCGACTCTGTTTTACCTCCAGTCTCTCCTGTGACCATCTCTGGTCTCCCACTAAAACAACAGCTTCTACCCTAAACCCACTGTCCTTCCCCTCCCTCCATTGTGGCTGCTGCTGGTTGCCTTTCTTCCTTCTGCTTTGGAAAGCGGTTTTTATTTTCGCTATACAGTGTCCAATCACCCTGAGCCACAACACACACTAATCTAGCTCTGGCCTCATTCCATCCACCAAACCTGAATTTGTTAGAATCCCGAATGGCCTCTTTTTTGCTCAGTCTTGTGCACACCAGTCAGGCCTTCTCCTGACATTTGGCCCCACCTTGGCACAGTCCTGCCAGGTGGATGTTCCTCTACCCTGCACGTACGTGCAGTTTCCAGAAATGGCCCTTGCACCTTTTCTCTGGAATGCTCTTTGCCTGGATCTCTAGAATGCCTCTGGTTTCAGCGAGCTGTGCTGTCTTCTGGGAAGCCGTCCCTGATCTCCTGGCGTTTGTGTTCCACAGCACCTGTGCTCGTCCAGCTGTTTTATCCTTTACCTGTGCTCCCTGCAAGATTACAGGCTCAGGGTGGGACCGGGGCAGCTATTTTTCTAGCACTCTCGGAGGTCTGCCATTTTTGCAGTTATCTGGTAAGTGACGGCTGGTGAGAGATCCTTCCTGTAGGAGTTTGTGGTCATCACGACCTCCGGCCATCACAAAGGACAGTGTGCGGCCAGGACAGCTCTCCCGACACGGAGGGAGGAACCAGCGGTCCTTTTGACTGGAAGCATCAGGCTGCCTCATGGGGCATCCAGAGATCCTTACGTAGAAAAGGGCTTCATGGATCCACTGTCCCTGTCCAGTTCCTTGACTTTTTTTCAGGAAGGTTCCCCAGCACAGTTCATGTGAAGTTAGCAGAGGGAAGGTAAGACTTTCCCATTGGCTTCGGGAGACCAGAGGAGCAGCTGTGGTGAGGTTGCTGCACAGGCCTGGTTGTCCGTCCTTCTCTTCAGTTCCTCCTCAGCTGCATCGGCCCCGGCTTTTCCTGGCTCTTCGTGGGACACTTGGCACTGCTCGTTCGTCTGAAAGTCTCAACGTTGATCTACCCTGGTTGACTAATCTTCATGCTTTTGTTTTCTAGGTTCCATTAAGTGAATTTGAGTTTTCCTGGTCCAAAATTTCTGACATTCAGTCTCAGGTACGCTTTGTGTTTTGTTTCTGTTTTGTGGGTAAGAGGTAGCCTTATCCGGGGCACTGCCTTTATAGTATTTCATTGGTAGTTGTCCTCTGAGTCTCCCCTTTCCATAAAACCAGTGGTTTGAACCATGTTCTTCTAGGGTTCTTGCTGTGCTGGTTACCACATTCCAGGGTTCCCCGCCTCATTCCAGTTCATACCTTACAAGAACTTGGAGATTATTCTTCCCCCATCCTGGTTTTGCACATATTACGAAACTTGGAGCAGGTGTTTTGGAACATGTGTTTTTTTATAGGGTGGTTTTGTTCTAATAATATATAGGAAGTCTGCTTTTGTATTATTATTGACACTGATGTCTCTTTTTTCTTTTCAGCTTGAAAAATTGATTGAAAAGAACTACTTCCTTCATAAGTCAGCCCAGGAAGCGTATAAGTCCTACATTCGAGCATATGATTCTCACTCTCTGAAACAGATCTTTAACGTTAATAACTTAAATTTGCCTCAGGTTGCTCTGTCCTTTGGTTTCAAGGTGCCTCCTTTCGTTGATCTGAGTATCCTTTGTTGTTAGGAATTCATCCAGGAACTAAGGGACAGAAGGTTGACAGGGGCATTCGGGCCTAGCACTTGGTTTGGTATGTGCTCCGCCTGAGGTCTGGAAGCCCGGGAATGCATTCTGGTCACTGCTTGTCAGGGCTAGCACAAAGTAGGCCGGGATTAGTTGTCACAGTGGGGATTCCAGAAACAAGACAGCTTGTGATTTGGCCTGTAAAAACAAAGGAGTTTAACTGGCCAACAGTGAAGGCCAGAGAGAAATGCAGAGGGGTAAAATTGCAGGGCTTGGGTGGTTGTGAGGCTTCCCTGTATGAGATCTGAGGTCTGTGGAAACCAGCCTGGAGCTGAAGACAGGAGATGAGACCTCAGAGTTTTTATCCGCTTAGAGCCATTGAAGGATTTCATACAAGGAAGTTGCAAGATTAGCAAAAGAAAATAAAATCTAAGTGCTACTCGGGGTAAAAGGCAAAGGAAACCCCTCCAGTTGCTTCTGTGAGGTTGATCGCGTTTTCCGCGGAGGAAACAACCAGCTAGAGTGAGGCCAGCTAACGCTCTGGCACGGACTCCCGAGGCAACAAGATTTGGGGTCACCGGCCTCATCGTAGGCAGTGCGTGAATGTCCGTCGTGATGAATGCTTGTTGAATCATGTGGAAGGAAGGACTCCTTCAGTCAGCTATAACATTCCTGAATGCAGTCAGAACAGAGGTGAAAGTCATTTGTTTTGACCCCGAGGGTGGTTTGTAAACTTGCTAATTTACCTCTGGACTCCTTATAAGTAATTGTCTTCGGTTTCATTGTGTGGAGAACACAGTTAACAGGACCATTACCTTAGGCCTAAAAGTCATAGCTGCTAATTTTAGGCCACATCAAGGGGCCATTCCAGACTTCCTGGAAATGTCACATAGGCTTATGTTGACATTTTCATGGTGCAGGGAGGGGGTGTGGCAGCAGAGGAGCGGTAGACACGCTGGTTCGTTCTCTGTGTGGATGTTAGGTGGGAGTTGGTTATCTGCACGTTGCTTGATTCCCTTAACATCCGCCTTTAGACGTGAACAGCAATGACAGCAAGCTTAAGAAGAGAGGAGGCGGCGGCGGATTCGGCTACCAGAAAGCCAGGAAAGTCGAGAAGTCCAGAATCTTCAAACACATCAGCAGGAAGTCATCTGACAGCAGGCAGTTCTCCCACTGACGACCCGCCTTCCTCTCTTCCTCAGTAGCTTCGTCCTGATATGGACTTTTCCCTTTCTCTAACAGAGGAATTTTTGTGGCTTCAGGATTGGGACTGATCGAGCAGGAGTATACATGGACTTGGGCTGCAAGCGCTGGGCACTGATCGCTTCCAGGAAATACCTCTCTTACTTGGGGATATAAAACACAGTTCATTTTTTCAGGTTGCTCAAGGGCAAAACAAAGGATCTTTTGGATGGAATATTTTAATGCTTTTTCCTCCAAGTTTGTCATTGTTTTAATATAATTCCTTTTGTACCTTTTTCTCCGGGTGGCTGAGGATTTTCACGGCACGGATTTTGTACCAACCTGCTGTAAAAGGCAGTGACCTGATACTCTGAACAGGTGCTGGTGGTAGTGATGCAGAAAATTGTCTCCACTTACTTGGGTTTGTTTTGGGTTGTTTCTCGGACTTTAACCATAGTTCTTGACCTCCCCTGAAAATGCTGTGGCTAGGAAGCACCTTAGGTCAAAGGTGGCATTGATTTTTAAATAGGCCAGATTTTAAAACTGTGGCTGTTGCCCTTCTTTTTTTCAAGAGTGAGAAGTTTGGGCTATTTGACATTGTTGTTTGAATAAAGCACCCTCAGCCCTCCCAACATTTGTTGGGAGCAGAGGGAATCAGATCTTTGAGCCTCATTTACACCAGTGTAGGTGTAATACTCTTCTATTCTCCATTTGATAACTTAGCAAAAACCTTTTCAAAAAGGCAGAGTGGTGATAGACCTCACTTGGCTCTGCTTCAGGTGGTTTGGATTTTGGTGAGCCGTTCCGACTCTGCAGAGTATCAGGGAGGCAGAGAGAGCATCTTGTTGAGAAAAATAGCCCCTTTCGGATCCACAAAACACAGATTTGTGATGAAAATTGGAAATGAACAGAGGTCAGAGCAGCAGAGACGGGTTTAGTCTGGCGGGGGTTTTGTTACGAGAGCTCTTGATTTCCAGCGTGTTTCCTATGTCTTATTTCCAGTGCATCTTGTAACTATAAAAATGGTTATTAGATTTTTATCAATTTGAAACTAAAGTTGCTTAGCGTCATTTTGCTGTTACGCCAGGTAATAGTGATAGGCTCCTAATAAAATAAGCACATTGAGAGCGTCAAATGTGGAAGAAACAGCCTGATAAAAATAGCATCCCCAGGAGTAAAAAAGAAGAGTGATATTCTGCATCTGGACTCGACCCCTGGCCCCTTGGCCCCATGGCTCGAGCTGCCCTGGGGTTCAGGCCTTGACCGCTGGACTCCTGGCTTTTAATAACTATTCCTGTAAGACATCTGGTAACTTGTTTTTCTTTTTTGTTTCAGACATAGTCCTGTCTCAGAAAATACACAAAAACAAAGGGAAGAGTATTTAATCCAGAGCAGGAGTAAATACTGTCAGTATTTTAGTACGTACTCATCCAGTGTTTTGTATACACGCTTTTACATTTTTTTATCAGAAGTGAAGTCATCCTCTATCCCCAATTGGAACCAGCTTTTTTCATAACCTGCTATTTTCCTGTGTCATTAAATAATTATGTCACTTTTGTATTTCCTTTATACTACATTTTGTTATCTCTCGTTCGGTCTGCCTACACCAAGGTTGTAGGTACCTGCTGGTCACAGAGGTCTTGTGCCCATATGTTGTGCCGTGGTTGACCTCCATTATGAGTAGAAGTCAGTCTACAGAGATCTCGTGAGATCAGTACGTAAACAGAAGGTGGAAAGATTGTTCCTTCTGTGGTAATGGCTCATTTCAGGTACTTGCTGAGTCAGGAGGATCTGCTGGCAGCATGGGCCAGAGGAGGGGCCTCCAGACAGCCAGTCCTGACCAGCCTGGCGGGGATTCAGATGTGAGAGAGCCAGTGATTAGAATCCGATAGGAAGTCAGAGCGGCACCGTGTACAGGGCTCATGTGCACAAGAGGAAGGGATCCTTCGGCTTATGTGCTGAGAGCGCAGCCGCTGGGGACATGTGTGGGGCTGGTAACATGACAAATGGGATTAAGTGGCTTCAGCCAGGAAGGGCAGGCAGCATGCATGGGCAGGGAGCCAAGCAGATCACTCGTGCAAATAGAAATCTCTGGGTCCTCTGGGCTTTCAGGGACCATACGCCATTCCTTATCTAAGTCTTTGTCTTAACTGCCCATGTTGGTGTAAATAAAGCCAAATTCAAAATACCCAAAGAGGATCTTGTCTGTTGAAAAATATGTAGTGCTTAAAAATGAGTGCCTGGATTCAGATACCAGTTGTGCCTCCTTTCTAGGTCTGTTAAGAGGTCTGTGTAAAAGGAGGTAACAGAACAACATAAGGTGATGAGAATTGAATGAGCTCACGGAAGTGCGTAGGAGAATGTTTGCTGCAAAGCTCTTTTCCTGTTAGCTGTCGAGTGTGTCCCACAGGAAAGGTTTGCCGTTCGGTAGCATCGGTACCGGGACTCCAAAAACCCTGAGCCAGCTTGAGCCTTTTGGCAAAATACAGGCAGGATTTCTGGCAGTCCAGTGCCTTGGAATTATGATCTGACCCAGGTTTTGGAAAGCATTCCTATTCTGCAGCACTTTCCTAAGGCAACTGTCAAACAGATGAAAGCCGTTTTCAAGGCTACTCTGTTTTGTACTGGGTGTTAGTGGAGGCGGTAATTGTGTCTTTGGATAACCCTAGGTTGTCATGAATTGAAAGCCTGCTAGGTGCTCGTGGACAGGATGAGTTCTTACGAACCTGGTTACGGTATAGAGAAGGTAAAGAGGTGACAATTGCAATATTGTCTAAGTTGTGTGATGGATGCCGATAGAGATTCCAGCCGTTTCTGAGGCTGAAAGATCCTTGGATTCTGGTAGACATTAGCTGGTGGGAAGGTGATGGAACCTTCTCTGTCTGTAGAAGGTAGGTCTCTCTTCAGGAACTGGAGTTCCCAAATACTGGTTTGACTTAAGATTGGCTTAACAAAAACCAAGATGTTGTAAGATTTTCATCCCTCGTTTCTAGGAGATTGTGACTTAGGCCTTTGGTGGGGCAGAAGAACCTCTGGATGGGTTTCATGCCACCAGTAGCTTTGGGGACATCCATACACCTACAGCCTCTTACTAAACCTTTTAACATTCTCATCTTGCAAAGGGAGAATGCCCAATACAGGAATTGGTGTTAACATGTTTAGTCCTGCACGAACTGGGTGGCCCAGAGGAGACACATAGACTCGGGCTTTCCAGAGCAAGCAGCCATGAGTTTGAATGGCTTATGTGGGAAGAGGCTCTCTCACTGTAGGTCAGCATAACAACCATGGCTCCCCTCCTCATTCCAGCCAAAGCCTCCAGATCCCCCAACGGCACTCCATTCAGTTGGAATGCAGTTGATTGGTGTTGGCACAGGAGATGAAATTGATTTGCCTTGGCCACTTTGCCCAGGACTCGGCATCCTCATCTGTAACTTAAGGGGGAATGCGAACATTTTAACTGGGTGACACTAGTGGACGTTTTTTGTTGGAGGTGCTGCCCGGCGTCTAACCTTCCTGTGCTTGGAGATGGTGCCGTGTTACCCCTGCTGGGTCTTCAACCCACTCCCCATCAGAAAAGCCTCCGCTGCAGCCAGGACCGGCCTGGGACCCAGGTTTTACAGATCAGGTATCCTGCCCTAGACTCTGAGTCAGGGACTAACACTACAAGTGGCGTCTTCCTGACCCCGCTTCCGGAGGCTGCTGTGTTGGGAGCAGAGGCGTGACTGGCTCTGGTTTTCCAAACCTAGTTCTCTAGTCCTCTGTGGTTGCCGTTTCAATTAATTCCTTTTCGCTTTCAGAGTAGCTCTTTGTTGCTCCTATTTGAGAACCCAAGGCCCCTCTGACACGTAGCGATGCTCTGACTTGGTTTCCGTCTCCCTCTGTAGGTAGGCTGTCTAAGCTGCTTGCATCCTTCATGCCCCCCTTGCCCGGAGCTGCCCTGCCCCACAGCACAGGGGAAGTGGTGGGTTTAGAGCAAGGCCAGGACTGGAAACATGAAAGGCAAGGATGTGTGAAAGGAAGAACAAGCGGCCAGCTCACCACCTCGAGGTACAGATCACGGAAGAGCGGGTCTGGAGCTGGAGGTTTGGGAAGCAGGAAGAAGCGGTACCCCCAGCACCGCTCAGCCTAGTGGGGAATAAATACGCACCGGGGAGGGGCGGGCTGACGGGCTTTGGAGGGCCCAGGGTAGCAGTTTCCGGAGTGAGGCAGAACTTGGTGGGAATCTCCGTCCCGCCACTTACCGTGAGGCCTTGAAGAAGTGGACTTCCCTCTCTGTGCCTCAGTTTCCTCAGCTGTAGAAGGAAGCGGTGGAGTCGACGGGAGTAAAGGCAGTATTGCCTGAGAGGTACTTAGCACAGAATGGAGCAGTCCGCCGTTAGAAATGACAGCTATTGGTGGAGCGCCTGGGTGGCTCAGTCGATTGAGCGTCTGACTTTAGCTCAGGTCATGATCTCGTGGTTTGTGGGTTCGAGCCCCACGCCGGGCTCTGTTCTGACAGCTCGGAGCCTGGAGCCTACTTCAAGTTCTGTGTCTCCCTCTCTCTCTGCCCGTCCCCTGCTCACACTCTGTCTCTCTGTCTCTCAATAATAAATAAACATTAAAAAAAAAAAAAGGAAATGACCGCTATTGGTAACCACTTCTGAGAACATCAAGAAAGGGGACAGTGATAAAAAAAAAAAAAAAAAAAAAATGTTCTCTAGAACTTACCTGCTCTCTCACATCCTCTTGCCACCATCAGAATGTCATGGGCTCAGAGTCTTTAGGCCAATCAACTCTGAGGGTCTCCCTGTTTCTGATTCCCCAAGCTCCCCAGCAGAGGGCCCTTAGCCAGGGCTGAAAGGGACAGCGGCTGCCACAGGGGTGTCACACTCCCCCTGCACTTCTGCATAGGATCTTGGGGCAGGGGGTTGATTGGACTCTGTCTTGTGGTAGAGGAGGGCTGCAGGGGGCTCCTCTCCAGCTACAGGAAAGGGGACAGCATAGGGAAGAGGGGACAAGCAAGTTCTGTCATCCTCCAAGCATGTGCTTAGGACACTTGAGCTACAGGTCTGACCCCTGGGAAGGCCAGCCTCTGACTTAGCGCTCCATATACTTGAACTTTACACCTGCCTTCTGGCAGCCCTGGGAAGGACAGGTATCATCCCCATGTTACAAAGGAAAAGGAAGTTCAGGAGAGAGTCACTATTAGCTGCTTATTTAAAAAAAAAAAAAAAAAAAAAAAATTAATGTTTATTTTTGAAAGAGCACCGATGGGGGAGGGACAGAGGGAGACAGAATCTGAAGCAGACACCAGGCTCTGAGCTGTCAGCACGGGGCCCGACACAGGGCTTGGAACCCACAAACCACGAGATCATGACCTGAGCTGAAGTGGGTCTAACCAACTGAGCCACCCCGGCGCCCTTGTGGTCCCTAATAGCTTCTTAAGTCAATGGTCTGGCCACCTCAACTTCCAGCAGGGTCTCTCGTACTATAGAGTGTTCTCCCACTCAGCCTGAAGCCAGGGGCACTGGACCACTCACTTGGCTCCTAGGCTGGCTGACCCGGGCTTCTCCCGCAGGAGAGGGAACACCGGTGTCCTCGAAGCGCAGGGTAGGGACGGTCAGTACCTGAGAACCTGAGTCCTAACAGCTGGCCGTGCGAGGCAAGGACACTAGTCCTTACAGCTACCAGGGCAGCTTTGATCGAGGAAAATAAAAGGTCAGAAACCACATAAGTGGCGGCCTCAACTTTGTTCTCTGGACCATCTTCCCCTTATTGCCAGTGGAGGACATTTTGTTTTTTTTGGTTTTTTTTGTTTTTTTTTTTTTATTTTATTTTTTTTTTCAACATTTATTTATTTTTGGGACAGAGAGAGACAGAGCATGAACAGGGGAGGGGCAGAGAGAGAGAGGGAGACACAGAATCGGAAACTGGCTCCAGGCTCTGAGCCATCAGCCCAGAGCCCGACGCGGGGCTCGAACTCACGGACCGCGAGATCGTGACCTGGCTGGAGTCGGACGCTTAACCGACTGCGCCACCCAGGCGCCCCAACCCAGTGGAGGACATTTTGTACGTGTGCACCTTGCTCAGGATTCTTGGCAGCCGTTTGGAAGAGTAGCTGCATTCAGCCTTGGGACCGTGTTCCACAGCTATAAAAACTGGGGTGTGAATATTAATAGGACTCCACAGGAACTGAAGACGGTTTGAGACAAGCTATGTGTTGACCCCAAATTAGACATTTAACAGTCTCATTACAGACTATTCCACAAACCAGTGTGGCAAGGAATCAAATTCACCACCATTTGCTGCCTTAGAGAATTGTCCTCTGACAAATCCACTTGGGTTAGCCCTTTCTCATCTGCAATGGAAAGAACAACATCCCTCTACGCGTTTTTCCCCTTAGCTCTGGGGGACTTAAAGTGGATTGAGTGGCTGGAGGGAGGACTCTGCTTTTTGTCCCTCTTCTTTCTCTTCACCTCTAAAGACCTGCTAAACATGCCTGAAAAGGTTTCCATAGCAATACTTTCTGAGCAGTAGGTGAACGGAATTGCACTATTGAAATACTAATAGCCTGAGGAAGTCTGATCCCCTCCAAGCCTGGAGGCTGCTAACATGGGGCAGGAGGCGGGGTGGATGAATTCCCTGGGTGATTATTCAGGGAGCCCGCGGTGTGGAAGCTACTCCAACTCCCAGTAGCTTCCACAACACCCAACTGCCCCCCAACTGCCCCCCAGCGCTTCACCTCCAAGCCGCTCATCCCAGAAGCTCAAGTGACAAAAGACAAATGGAAACAGGAAGGCAGGGAGATACTTGAAATTCATACCAAAAACGATGTGTTTTGCAAAGGCCTCCTACAGAAATTCTGGGAAGATGGTGGCAGTGACACCAGGATAACTTCTGGATTTTTCTCAACCCCACATAAAAGTTGAGTACCTAGAGGGCAAAACTAAGAAGCCAAAGACAGCAATTACAACAACAGCAGGTGACAGGTGTCCCCAAAATCCAAGTGGGTGGGACAAGGCACCAAACGGCCATGTGACTGCTTGTTACCGGCGAAGTGCCAGAGGAAATGCGGCAGCTTGATGGACCTGAGAACGGGAGAGTCCCCAGAATACCCAAGGGGACAGCAGGCTTTTCCCACTCTCTGGTGACGGGGGACACAGTGCCGCCATGTGGTCTAAGGGGCTGGAGGAGTCAACTCTGAACTCGCTGGTAGCCTTTCTGAGCTGTGGTGTTCTCTAACTCCCATGCCTTACAATTCACATACTCTGGGTGTTTTCCTCACACGCAGTTGTGCCACCGCCACAATCAATACGAGAACATTTCCACCGCCTCAAGGAAACTCTGTACCTATTAGTAGGTGCTCCCCGTGTCCCCCTGCCCTGCGCCCTGGCAACCACTATCTGCATTGTTTTTATAGATTTGCCTATTCTGGACCTTCCATAAAAGAGAAATCATACAAGATGAGGCCCTTTGTGTCTGGCTTCTCTCACTTCGCATGTTTTCAGGGTTCACCCATGTGACATGAATCAGGACTTCATTCCTTTTTTTTTTTTTTTAATTTTTTTAAATGTTTATTTATTTTTGAGAGACAGAGAGAGACAGCATGAGAAGGTGAGGGGGAGAGAGAGAGGGGAGACACAGAATCCGAAGCAGGCTCCAGGCTCCAAGCTGTCAGCACCGAGCCCGACGCGGGGCTCGAACTCACAGACCGCGAGATCATGACCTGAGCCCAAGTCGGACGCCCAACCGACTGAGCCACCCGGGCGCCCCAGGACTTCATTCCTTTTTATGAACAAATAATAGCCCATGGTGTGAACATCACATTTTATTTTTCCAGTTCTCCATTGGTGGACATTTGGGTTTCCATATTTTGATGATTATAAATAATGCTGCTATGGACATTTGAACAAGCTTTTGTGTGGACATATGTTTTCATTTCTCCCGGGAATATATGTAGGAGTAGAATTGCCAGACTGAGACAGACAGATCTCTATATATCACTCTACCTACCTATCTAGAGAGAGATTTATTACAGAAATTGGCTCACCTGACGATGGAAGCTGAGAAGTCCCACGATACACTATCTGCAAACTGGAAAAACCAGGAGAGCCTGTGGCACAACTCAGTCCAGTCCCTGAGGTCTGAGAACGTGGGGGCAGATCCAGTGGTGTCTGTCCCAGTCCAGGACTGAAGGCCCAAGACCAGGAGCACCAATGTCCAAGAGCAGAAGGTGAACGTCCCCAGCTCAAACAGAGCAATTCACTCCTCTCTTCTTATCCTGTTCGAGCCCTCCATGGACTGGATATATGTTTAAAAATTATCAATTTTATGGGGCACCCGGGTGGCTCAGTCTGTTGAGCGTCTGACTCGATTTCTGTTCAGCTCATGATCTCACAGTGCCTGGGTTCGAGCTCCACATCAGGCTCTACGCTGACAGCACGGGCTTCTCTCTCCCTCTCTCTGCCCCTTCCCTGCTCGCACTATCTCTGTCTCTCTCAAAATAAATAATTATAAGTTTCAGATGAACTTGGAAGGGAAAGCCATCAAAATATTGGTGAATATATTTAGATTTATGTTGTCTTAATGAAAATAAATGTATCTGGGTAAGAATGTGTGCTCAATCCTCTTGGGCCAGCGCAGCCTGGAGGAGAAGAGACCAGTTTTTCTGCACACTGTGAGTCAGCCGAGGTGGCATCGTTGAGTCAGAGCACCCCTGGAATGAGCCCAGGGAGGGCCCAAGCAAAGGCTGTCCTGTGCCCACAGTGCTCCCCCCAGCCCCGCGGCAATTGCCCCTCGTCTATGGATGTTAGCACACTGAGAGGAGGAAGATACACACATCATCAGGACTGCAGTCCCATTGCCTCTGGGAGGATCTGGGAGAAGACTTTGGGTTCCTGATTCAAGGAGCCCCCCTCCTCCTCAGGAGCCTCCAGGTTCTGGGCCTGACCCCCTGCTTTGGTAAAAGCCCAACCCAGAAATCTAACGTTTCCAGAAACCTAATGTTTGTGACTCCATATGGCCATCCCTGTTCTACCCTCCACGCTACAGCCTTAACGGGGGTTAGGGCTGGAAGCTCATCCTGCAGGTGGGCATGGGCCAGGCAGCCCCCCCCCCCCCACCAAGGCAGGGGTGGCTTCCCACTGCTGTACCTGCAAGGCTGAGCCCACGGGGAGGGGGTGCTCACGGAGGGGCTGGGGGGGGGGCTGAGTGGGGGGGGGGGTTGGTGCCGGGAGAGCCCAGTCCATCTTGTATGTCTCAATGTCTCAAATGTTGAATGTGTAACAATTTGTATTTCTTTACTTACCAGTGAGTTAGAACACGTTTCCATATCCTTTTTAGCCATTTGTATTTCTTCTTTTTTAATTGCCTAATCAGGACCTGTGTCTGCTTTTTGCTAACACTTTATCTTGAAAAAATTCAAGCAAACTGGCAAAATCGAAAAACATTTTACAACACTACCCACACCTTATCACCTACATTGTATCACTCATATTTCATTTTACTTTCCATCTGCTTTTATTTGGAATGTTGCTTTTTTATTTGTTGTATCTCTTTATGTATTAACATTAACCCTTTCTTTGTTATCCCATGTTCTAGCTCCTTTTTGATGGAAGGATTTCTCTAGTTTTATTTCCAATTGTAGCTGCTTCTGTATCATTAGAAAAGTTGTGTTTTCAGTGAAACGATATACCAAAAGCAATAATACCTTAATCTACTTACAAAACAGGATACAATAGCCTTTCTGGATCTGCCATTCCGTGATATTAATATGGAAAAAACAAGAATAATGATGGGATTACATTTTATATAGAAATTAGATTCCAGGGGCACCAGTGTGGCTTAGTTGGTTGATCATTGCACCCCTGATTCTGGCTCAGTCATGATCTCACGGTTTATGAGTTCGAGCCCCACGTCAGGCTCTGTGCTGATGGCACAGAGCCTGCTTAGGATTCTCCCTCTCTCTCTGCCCCTTCCCGACTCACGCTGTCTCTATCAAAGTAAATAAATAAACACTTAAAAATTAAAAAAAAAGAAATTAGATTCCAAAGTCAGACCATAACGTGGCAAATTTATATAGTTAACTTTTCCTAGAAAATCCATTAAATCACCCAAAAAATACAGCATGAATGTCTCTTGAACGATTATTGATGGCCATCAGTGCTAGGTTCATGGTGGCTGTATTTGCCCAAGTAGAAATGTGATGTAATACTTCTCAGTAAATCCAAACAAAACTCACTGTTTCTCCAGAAACAGATTTTTTTTTTTTTTTTTTTTTTTTTTTTGGACAGGTGAAGTGACTGTCTGGACTTTAGGGGTCATTTCCAACGGAGGAAAGTGCTCGTCTCCCAGTCCAGTGAGATGCTCACAAGCTGCAGCCAGAGCAGGTGGACAGCCCCCAGCTCACCCTCTCTTCCTCCCAGGAGCACCCTCGGTGGAGAGGGGAGCTATGTCTGCTAGGGGGCTTTCCCCGTGTTAGGACGCTCAGCGCCCAAAAGGGTTAAAATACAAGGGGCTTTTCTCTGTCACCTAACACGAAGTCCAGGACTTGGGGATTCAGGGTTGGTCAATCAGGGCTCCGTGTGATTTTCTCTGTGGTTTCCCTCGTTATCTCTGCATGGTGGCAACAAGTTCAAAATGTTACGGGATCACAGCTTTACATAACAATTCGAAAGGCAGGAAAAAAGGCCTGTTTCTCTTGAAGTCTCTTTTTTTTCCCCTGAAGGTAAAGAGACCCTACCAGTTTACCATTCCACGTGTGGACCATGGACCAACAACACTTGAGAGATTTTTTTTTTTTAATTTTTTTTTTCAACGTTTATTCATTTTTGGGACAGAGAGAGACAGAGCATGAACGGGGGAGGGGCAGAGAGAGAGGGAGACACAGAATCGGAAACAGGCTCCAGGCTCCGAGCCATCAGCCCAGAGCCTGATGCGGGGCTCGAACTCACGGACCGAGAGATCGTGACCTGGCTGAAGTCGGACGCCTAACCGACTGCGCCACCCAGGCGCCCCTGCACTTGAGAGATTTTGAAATGAACAATTCAGACACCACCCCAGACCTACTGAACCATGATCTTCATTTTCCACAGCAGCTGGGCCATTTTACATTCCACCAGAAAAGTGTACGAGTTCCAATTTCTCTGCGTCCTTGACAATATTGTTATTTTTTGTTTTTTAAATTATAGCCATCCTCGCCGGTGTGCAATGGTATCTTGGGAGTTTGATTTGCATTTCCGTAGTGACTAATGTCCTTTAGCATCTTTTTGTGTGCTTGTTAACATTTGTATATCTTCTTTGGGAAAATGTCCATTCAGATCATTTGCCCTTTTCAAAATGTGGGTGGTTTTTGTGGTTGTTGTTTGTTGTTGAATTGCAAGAGTTCTTTAAAAAAAAAAAAAAGTTTATTTTGAAAGGGGACATGTGTGCATGTGAGTGCAAGTGGGGGAGGAGCAGAGAGAGAGAGAGAGAGGGAGAGAGAGAATTCCAAGGAGACTT
This sequence comes from Leopardus geoffroyi, assembly GCF_018350155.1. Lineage (NCBI taxonomy): Eukaryota > Metazoa > Chordata > Mammalia > Carnivora > Felidae > Leopardus > Leopardus geoffroyi. Next base: position 120,538,157 of record NC_059328.1, on the reverse strand, counting down.
TGCACTTACAGTGGGGGAAGGTGGGTGGCTCACCTCAGGATTCGTGAGGTCACAACCTGAGCCCAGATCAAGAGTCAGACACTTAACCAACTGAGCCACCCAGGCACCACTCAAGAGTTCTTTATTTTATTTATTTATTTTTTTAATTTTTTTTTTAACATTTATTTATTTTTGAGACAGAGAGACACAGAGCATGAACGGGGGAGGGGCAGAGAGAGAGGGAGACACAGAATCGGAAGCAGACTCCAGGCTCTGAGCCATCAGCCCAGAGCCCGACACAGGGCTCGAACTCACGGACCGCAAGATCGTGACCTGAGCTGAAGTTGGACGCCCAACCTACTGAGCCACCCAGGTGCCCCAAGAGTTCTTTATTTTAGAATCTAGGCCTTTCACAAATCTATGATTTGTAAATTCTTTCTCCCATTTTGTAGGTTTTTCACTCTCTTACTAGTGTTCATTGATGCACACAAATTTTTAATTTTGAAGAAGTCCAATGTATCTATTTTTTTCTTTTGTTGCTTGTACCTTTGGTGTTATATTTCAGGAAACATTACCAAAGCCAAGATCATGAAGATTTTCCTTTACGTTGTCTTCTGAGAGTTTTACAGTTTTAGCTCTTACATTTTGGTCTTTGATCCATTTTAGTTAATTTTTGCATTCGGTGTGTGTTAAGGATGTGACATCATTCTTTTTCATGGGAGACCCAGTTGTCCCGGCACCATTTGTTGAAGAAGATGCTCTTTTCCCCACTGAATGGTCTTAGCATTGCTGTCAAAATCAATTGCCCATAGATATATGGGTTTATTTACACACTCTCCATTCTGATGGTCTATTGTCTGTCCTTATGCCAGTACCATACTATTTTGATTATTGTGACTTTGTAGTAACTTTGAACTTGAGAATTATGCATCCTCCAGCTTTGCTCTTTTTCAAAATTTGATGGACATATAGGGTCCCCTTGAGATTCTGTATGAATTTTAGGATTAGGTTTTCCATTTCTGCACAAAAGCCATTGTTATTTTCACAGGGATTGCATTGAATCTGAAGGTCACTTTGGGGAGAATTTCTATCTTAACAATGTTGTCTTCTAACATATGAACACAAGATGTCTTTCCCTTTATTTAGGTCTTTTAAACTTTCTTTTGGCAATGTTTTATAATTCTCATTTACAAGTCTCACACCTTTTTGGTTGACTTTATTCCTACACATTTTATTATTTTCGATGCTATTGTAAATGGATTTTTTCCTTAATTTCCTTCTTGAATTAACTCAATTGCTTGTATATAGAGCTAGAATTCATTTTCACGTGTTGATCTTGTAAACCTCAACTTTGATGAATTCATTTATTAGCTCTAACTAGTTTTTTTGTGGATTCTTTAGAATTTTTTACCTATCAGATCATGTCGTTACTTCCTCTCCAACTTGGATGCCTTTCATTTCTTTTTCTCACCTAACTGCTGTGGCGATAACTGTGATGAACAGAATTGTCTTTCCTAATCTTAGGGGGAGAAGCTTTCACCATTGACCATAATGCTGTGGGGTTTTCATCTCTATCCTTTATTATGTAGAGGAAGTTGCCTTCTAATCCTAGCTTTTTGAGTGTTGTATCTTGAAAAGGTGTTAGATTTGTCAAATGCTTTTTTTTTTCTTTTTAATTACATACTGGTATAATTTCTTTTAAAGATTTGGAAACAACACCCAAAGGTCAACTTTCCCCTATTTCACATTCAAAACATGTAAGAAAGAGAAAGAAAAGAAAGCATGTTTTATTTTCCACTGTGACTGCCATCAGCCCTTCCTGAAGTCCTTAATGGGAATAATGCCTCGTATTTGCCTGGGGAAGTTTTTAAAGAAAGACAATCTGAGAATTTCCAGAATGTGTCACGGAGTCAATCATAGGAGGGTAAGGGTGGGTCTGGCTGTGGTGGCTTCACAGCCCTGTATCAATCATTTCATCCTCGATAAAGAACACCATGATCCTGCGCATTTCATGTCTAGCCAACAGAATATAAACGTTACCCCTAAAAAACAGCAAGGACTAACAGCTTTCTTGACTAGCGGAGCTCAACTGTCAAATTGCTCAGGAAACAGAAAAATCTCCACTGGACCGTACAGACATCACACAAGACACTCAAAAAAGAAAAACAGGGAAAGCAAGAAAATCTTCCATGACAAGATCATCTGGGAAGCGAAAAGCAAGTGGAACAGAGTGCTTCATAACACAACACGCGAGCGTCTTAAAAGCAGTTAAGTCTTTGCATCACTGTTTGACTTTGTCCCTTTGCGCGGGATTTAAATTTTGTCTATTTCCAAAAAGATACACGTAAAAAAAAAAAAAAAAAAAAAAAACCAACAAGACTGCGAGTAAAAGAAATAGAGCTAGGTCATTAAAATTATTGCAAAGAAAGGAAAAAGAATATGCAAAGCAAATTTCTGCAACGAAGAATTAGAGATGAGCCACGATGAGATACCAATTTACATCCGCTAGGATATGTATGGTTTTAAAAATGGAAAATACCAAGTGTTGGTGAGGACGTGGAGATGTTGTAACTCATATGTCATGTGAAAGGGTGCAGTGGCCATGGGACACAGGCTGGTGGCTCCTCAATGACTTACACATAGAATTAACATATGACCTAGCAATTCCACCCCCAGCTGTATACGCAAAGCAATTGAAGACAGGGGTCAAACACTTACTTTTTTTTTTTTAAAGACTCTTTATCGTTTTTTATTTATTTTTTGAGAGAGGGAGACAGAGAGCAAACTGGGGAGGGGCAGAGAGAGAGGGAGACATAGAATCTGAAGCAGGCTCCAGGCTCTGAGCTGTCAGCACAGAGCCCGACGCGGGGCTCGAACTCACAAACCGCGAGATCACGACCTGGGCTGAAGTCGGAGACTTAACCGACTGAGCCACCCGGGCACCCCTCAAACACTTATTTGAATGCCTATGCTCACTGCAGCGTTATCCACAGTAGCCCAAAGGGGAAATTACCCAGTGTCTGCCGACAGATGAGTGGTTAAAATGTGGTTCACACATTTCAATTACATATTATTCAGCCATAAAAAGAAATGAGATTTGTTTTGTTTTTTAATTGATTTTTATTTTTTATTTTTTTGAGAGACAGAGAACAAGCAGGGGAGGGGCAGAGGGAGAGGGAGAGAGAGAATCTCAAGCAGGCTCAACGCCCAGTGGGAAGCCCGATGCGGGCTCGATCTCAGCACAGTAAGATCATGACCTGAGCTGAAATCAAGAGTCAGATGCTTGACCGACTGAGCTGCCCAGGCGCCCACAAGGACTTTGATCCATTGCTGCAACACTCCCTCCCACCTCCGTCCCAGCTCCCTTCACTCCCCACTTGCACCAGTGGAAGTGTCACCCACCTGGCTTCCTTCCTCCAAGTTCGTGCTAATGCTGAACCAGCAGATAAAGTGCTGGCAAAGCGACCCTCCTAAACACACACACCCAGAAGGGGGCAAGCACGGTGGCACATGCCCAGTGCCCTCTCCCAAACTCTCATTATAACGAGGCTCAGGAGGGGGAAAGTGTGCCTGCAATGGAACGGTCCAGAGCTCAAGCCCAGCTACACATGTGGTGAAATTTGGGTCACTGTTCTCCTTGACAACTACTCAAAAACAGTGGTTTTTTGCTCAAATAAGTCAAATCAGTGAATTGTCAAAGCAGTGAATTTTTGCTCTAATAAGTCAAATCTGGAGTGATTTTCTTTTTTTTTTTTTATTAACGTTTATTTATTTTGGGGACACAGAGAGACAGAGCATGAACGGGGGAGGGGCAGAGAGAGAGGGAGACACAGAATCGGAAACAGGTTCCAGGCTCTGAGCCGTCAGCCCAGAGCCTGACGCGGGGCTCGAACTGACAGACCGCGAGATCGTGACCTGGCTGAAGTCGGACACTTAACCGACTGCGCCACCCAGGCGCCCCAGGAGTGATTTTCAACTACTGGCAATGAGTCACCTAGATGCTTCACGTGTCCCTCTTCTCCAATGTGTCTACTTGTTCCTCACCACTTGTGAGTATTGGACGTCTCAGCCTGGCGGCCAAAGTTCTTCCAAATCTAGTCTCTAACTACAGTCGAGCTTATCCAATCCGTATAGCTCACTCCCTCCCACCCCACAACAAAAGGGTGTCTGCTTTGCCCACATATAACAACTATTTCGAAAACTAGGGATGTTTCTTCTCAAATCACTTGGGCAATTTCCTCTACCTAAAGCCTCCTGTATCGTTCCTGGCCCCTTTCAAATCCCACCCCTGGGCAAGTCACAGCTCTTTCAACACCTCCTCCCCTGCAGCCTTTGCACCCACCCCATGGTTGTTTTCCTGTGAATGTGTGGTTTGAATGGTAGCTCATGACTCTTTATTACTCATCATCTTGTATTGCTACCAATCTATTTCATGTGTATTTCTTTTGTCCATCAAATCATGTCTTCTGCGTCCTACCTCCTCACGGCTGTTGCAGGTGGAGTTCCTTAGGACACAGATGCAGAGGTGATTAGTGTGCAGGAGGTTTATTAGGTGTGACTTAGGGGGAAACATCCCCTTGGGGGTGACTGAAGGTTTGGGCTGAGGAGCAGCTGAGCCTCAATCTCCACTAAATCATGGCTAAGCCCATCGGGAGGTTCGGAAGGTGTGATGCCCCTTCTGAGTCTCAAGTTGGGGAAAGGGGGACAGGACTCTATGGTCTGTGCTAATCATGGCTGAAGGCTGCTCCTGTGACTTTGGGCAAGAGACTCCCTTCAGTGGAGGCAACTCTAGAAGGAGCTGGGGGTAGAGGACTGTCTGTGGCAGCGCCTGGGGAACAAGTCCTTCAGTCCTCAAGGGGGACCTGGGTGTCAACTCTGATAGTTTAAAGAGGAAGTGAGGCAAGAAAGGGGAGATTGGAGGGAGAGAGGAAGGGAGAAAGAGTCCACCTTGCTACCTTGTCAGGTGTCATTTGGAGCAGAAGATGACAAGGTAGTCACTCTCTTAACAGGGGGGCAGGAGGACTGCTGTGCAGAGCGGTGAAGTGTCCTGACCAAAGGGTGCTCTACTGGCCAACGCCGAGCTGGGAATGGCATCCACATCTTCAGGCTCCAGAGATCCCACTTGCTCCTTCACTCAACTGGCAAATCTAGCCTTGGGTTGTGTCATTGGTCAAGAAGCATCTGGAGTTAGGGCGCCTGGATGGCTCTGTCCGTTAAGCATCTGACTCTCGATTTGGGCTCAGGTCATGATCTCACAGTTTGTGAGTTTAAGCCCCACATCAGTCTCCACGCTCAGCATGGATTCTCTCTCTCCCTCTCTCTGCCCCTCCTCTGCTTGTGCTCTCTAAAAATAAATAAATAAACTAAAAAAAAAAAAAAGTATCTGGAGAGGTGTAAGGAAAAGAGGGCGCAAAGCAAAGAAAGGGAATGTTTAGAATCCTCTTTCTCTGTAATCCTGAGAGACTGAAAGAAAAATTTCATAGAAGCAAAATAATCCAGCGTGCAAATAGTGTCTTTAGAGGTAAAAAGTTAAGTTTGCCTAAAGTGTAAGAGACCAGATTTTCTATAGAGGCCAGAAAAAAGATTCAGACTTACTGAGATAAAAGAGTGTGGGTCTGAAATGTGTTAGAATCACAAATTATAAACAAGAAAGAAGGTCCATGGAAGAGGCGTGGTACTGACTCTCCAACCACCCACACAGGAAATCAAACTCAAGGAAAGAGAAGATCACAGTGAGAGAGAGGCAGGGGGAGTCTACTTAGAGATGATCCCCGTCAGTGTGGGTGTGATCAGGTCACTTGAAAGCATTATTCCCTGCTTCCCACTTCTGAGCTCGCTTAGAGGCTACTCATCACAGCAGGGACATAAGAACCACTGCAGCAAGAATCTGAAGTCGTCTTGGAACCACCCCCCAGAATGAAAATCTGGGGCTTCCAGAAATCATAATGCCTCTGCCCCCAAGGATTGTGGGTAGAATTGGGGTTTCCACCCAGGAATGTGAGGCAGAACCGCGAGTGAGGTATTTCTCTTGGCATCTGTACTTAAACCCATGACTTTTTCGAATCCACCCACAAGCAACCAATCGGTACCATATGTCTTTATGGTTCTCCGTGTTCATCCTATAAATCTATACATTAAACTTACTAAGTGTCATCTTGTCTTGACCTATGTTTCTAATCTATACTTGTAGCAATGAGGCATTTCCTAATTCACCTTTGCAAAGTAAGAGACTTGAAGTTCTTGGGTTCATTTTGTGTTTACAGCACTCTTGTCTTTTGCTCCGGGGGGAGTTCCAAATTGCAATTATTGGTCATTCTAGAGCTGATAGTTCAGTTACAGGATCTGGGGCTGAATCACCTGGTCCTGGCCACTCAGAGCAGGGTGTGGGATGTAAATCAGCCTATAAGGGGAAATGGAGGTAATTTCAGACCTTGCTATGGCCCCCCTTCTCAATTTTGCCTTCCTTTGAACTGCTTACCACTCTCTTTGATGCATGCTCTCTGCTTCCTCACCTTACTCTGCTTCTATCCCCACTTCTGATGAAGCCACTTACCCAACAAGTGGCAAGATGAGCCCGAGGGAGTAAGATTCGGGTGGGAACCGACCAACCAGCCCGGAGACTGCTGAATTGAGCAGAGTCTTCAGCTGCCTGCCTGCCATGGATCCACACTGAGATGAGACCTGTTCGTGCAGGGTCCCTGCACAGGGGGGTTCTTTGTTGTCACCATGGCCTCTGGAGAACTTTCAGCTCTGGACCAACAGTCTTTGCCAGAGGCTTTTGCTTTAGCAAGGAAGGTGGGGATTTTAAGGGGGTAGGTTGGAATGCATAGAAATGTAAAAACAAAAAACAAACAGCTACCTTTGGTGGTGTAAAAGAAAGCAGCCATGTAAAAAAAAAAAAAAAAAAAAAAAAGAGTCCATCTGCTAATTAAAACTCCAAGAGTAGTAGGAGGAACAATTACTCTAAGGCACTATCTCCCCACATTCCTGCAAACAAATTAGCTCCAACACCCACACAATGGAAAAACAAACGCCAATTATGCCTAGATGTTTCCTGGAACATGTTTTCTCTTCCCCATCACCATCCCCATCTGATTATTAACATTACTTTGATAGTGAGCTGGAGAGAAGCCTATTGCTTATCTGGAGAAATTATTTTCGCCCACTTTCATTCAAAAGCAAAAGCCACAGTAGTGGGGAAGCTGGGACCAACACAGAAACCAGGGCAATTTCCTCCTGAGCATGAGGTGGGAAAGACCACCGTCTGCAACCCCACGGAGACTGCACGTCTCTGGATGGCAGGGGACCAACGACAGTAGTTCATAGCAGAGAAGAGGAATGTGCTTTTTAAAAAGTATTAAATTTCAATGTAAGACCTAAATGAAGAAGTGTGGTTAAGAATAGTTTTATAAAGGCAGATAACACGGTGGCATATGTTAATGTGTAGAGGATATGTCTCTAGATTTATTTCCAACTCTAGATATAATGGGGTACCTGGCTGAGACTAGCCTACATGCTTTTTAAAACCTTGATAAAGGCAAGCAGTGGGTGTGAGGGGGAGAGAGGGCTATTTTAAAGTTTGCAGGCTGCTTTTTGGGTTTTCTGGAGGTGGAGGCTTGAATTTCACCTTTACCGGAAGGCAGCTTTTTTTGAGCGTTTTGGTTACGCCAAGGCAAAGGGGCAATCCTTTCTGGAACCGAGAGGTTCGGGAAGCACAAGGAGGGAAACCGGTTTGCGTGGCCCCATAAAAGAGTGTTTTTCCTCTGTGTGGAATTCTTCTCTGTTGATCATGTTCCCTTCAGGGAGGAAAAATACCTCCAAACGTGGATTTAGACTATACTGTGTTTAAAATGTTTTTGTTTATTTTACTTCTGAGGGGTGTGTGTGCATGCAGAAACATGCTTGTTCAAGAGCTTAACCCACCTGTGATAGGAGCAAAATGACACTGGGACCTTAGCCGGAAGGATCCAGTGCATCCTTCGTATTTTCTTTTCTTTTCTTGTTTTATGTTTGTTTATTTTTGAGAGAGAGACAGAGCGTGAGTGGGGGAGGGGCAGAGAGAGAGAGGGAGACACAGAATCCGAAGCAGGCTCCAGGCTCTGAGCTGTCAGCACAGAGCCCAAAGCGGGGCTCGAGCTCACAAACTGCGAGATCATGACCTGAGCTGAAGTCGGACGCTTAACCTACTGAGCCACCCAGGTGCCCCCGTATTTCCGTCTTGAAGCTTCCCATCAGACATCACAGCAGATTGAATAACACTGATTTCAGGCAGTGTACCTTTTCTGGGCTTTTACCTGGTATTTGTCTAGATGAGGGAGGAATGAAGGCAAGGCCTGAGAAGGAACATTTATCCCTGATGGGAGTTGACATTCTGGGACCCCAGAAATGGGCTAAGGGGTGTAAAGACTGCTGGCACTCCAGAGAGGGGAGAAACCCTCAAGGACCCCCACATGGAGGGAGGTGGCTAACCTCGCGATACAGTGATTCAGCCATATCCTGCAGCCAGTGGTTTTCTGTGCGATTCCTTGTAAATACAGGTGTCACGTGGGGACCATGCCAGCATTGAGGAGCTTTCTCTGGGAAACTGTAGGAGGGAAACCTAGAAGGACTAAGAATTCCCCAGGTCAAGCAGCACTTTCCAGAGGGGAGATGCCAGCTAGAGAGAGAGATCTGATCAGCCTAAGTCAGTGGTTCTCACCTGCGGCAACTTTGACCCCCAGGGGACATTTGGCAATGTCTGGAGACATTTTCAGTTGTCACAGCTGAGGGGTTGCTACTGGCCTCTAGTGGGTAGAGGTCAGAGACACTGCTAGACATCCTACAACAGGGCCCTCCCCCAGCAGCTTCTCCCACCCCTGCCATACACAACAAAGAGTTATCTAACCCGAAATGTCAATAGTGCTTAGGGTGAGAAACTCTGAAATGCAGAGTAGTGAAATGCATTTAGATGCATTTATGCAGATATAAAAGCTGAATCTCCTTCCTTCCTTCCTTCCTTCCCTCCCTCCCTCCCTCCTTTCTTCTTTCCTTCCTTCCTTCCCTCTCTCCCTCCTTCCCTTCTTCCCTTCCTTCCTTCCTTCCCTCCTTCTCTCCCTCCCTCGTTTGTTTCCTTCCTTCCTTCCTTCCTTCCTTCCTTCCTTCCTTCCTTCCTCCCCTCCCTCCCTCCTTCCCTCCCTCCCTCCTTTCCTTCCTTCCTTCCTTCCTTCCTTCCTTCCTTCCTTCCTTCTCTCCCTTTCTTCTTTCCTTCCTTCCTTCCTTCCCTCCTTCTCTCCCTCCCTCGTTTCCTTCCTTCCTTCCTTCTCTCCCTTTCTTCTTTCCTTCCTTCCTTCCTTCCCTCCCTCCCTCCTTTCCTTTTCCCTTCCTTCTTTCTTCCTTCCCTCCCTCCCTCCCTTCCTTCTTCCCTTCCTTCCTTCCTTCCTTCTCTCCCTCCCTCGTTTCCTTCCTTCCTTCCTTCCTTCCTTCCTTCCTTCCTTCCTTTCTTCCTTCCTTCCTCCCCTCCCTCCCTCCTTTCCTTCTTTCCTTCCTTCCTTCCTTCCTTCCTTCCTTCCTTCCTTCCTTCCCTCTTTCCCTCCCTTCCTCCTTTCCTTCCTTCCTTCCTCCCCTCGCTCTCTCCTTTCCTTGTTTCCTTCCTTCCTTCCCTCCCTCCCTCATTTCCTTCCTTCCTTCCTTCCTTCCTTCCTTCCTTCCCTCACTCCCTCCCTCCCTCCTTCCCTTCCTCCATGCAGGTTAAGGAGCCACACCAGGCACTGAGTAATGCCAGGAGGAAGAGCAGGGAGAGGCCCCACCATATCCTCAAGGACCCAGTCAACTAGTAGAGAGAAATGTCTCTCTCCTTCCTTCCTTCCTTCCTTCCTTCCTTCCTTCCTTCCTTCCTGTGTCTCTGTCCCAGGAGTGGCTTCCAGAGGGCCGGTCAGAGCAAAGGCATCAGCAGAGTCTGGGGGTGTGGCAGAGGCGGAGATCAGAACAGCTTCTCAAGGGAGGTAACACTTTGGTTTGAGACTTAATGAACAACTAGAAAAAAAGCCCGATACAATGATATTAAAAAATCACTGGGAAGAACGCAAGGGCAGTAATATCAAAGAATGAATGCTTTTTAATAACAGCAAAACAGAAACAAAATCATGGGAGAGAAATGAAAGTAGTAAAGAGAAATGGAAGGATCCGCTGACAAAAGATGACAGAAATGTTTTCCCTATGTTTTCTTTATTATTTTTTTTTTAATTTTTTTTTCAACGTTTATTTATTTTTGGGACAGAGAGAGACAGAGCATGAACGGGGGAGGGGCAGAGAGAGAGGGAGACACAGAATCAGAAACAGGCTCCAGGCTCTGAGCCATCAGCCCAGAGCCCGACGCGGGGTTTGAACTCACGGACCGCGAGATCGTGACCTGGCTGAAGTCGGACGCTTAACCGACTGCGCCACCCAGGCGCCCCTCCCTATGTTTTCTTTAAAAACAAAAACTGACAAGCCAAAATGGAAGGAACTATCATTTGGGCAACGTTGGGTGCTTCCTGATCAATTCTCTGCTCATGTGTTTGGTATGTCGGTGTTTTTTCTTTAGCCTCTAAGCTTTTGCTCACCCTCTTCCTAATGGGTAGTCCCTCCTCCTCTTCCCCCCACCTCTGTCAGTAAACCTCCTGCCTCTTAACGTCCAGGTCAAAGTCTGCCTCCTTTGGGGCGTCAGGGTGGCTCAGTCGGTTAAGCTTCCGACTTCAGCTCAGGTCATGATCTCGTGGTCCATGAGTTCAAGCCCCATGTCAGGCTCTGTGTTGACAGCTCTGAGTCTGGAGCCTGCTTTGGATTCTGTGTCTCCCTCTCTCTCTGCCCCTTCCCTGCTCATGCTCTGTCTGTCGCTGTCTCAAAAATAAATAAAACATTAAAAAAAAAAAAAAAAGTCTGCCTCCTTCAAGAGGCCTTCTCTGCTTCTCCTCACCGGAGGTGAGTTCTCTCTCCCAGCAAGACCAGAAAACTTTGTTTATACTTCCGATCAGCTGCTGGCACATGTTGCTGTATTCTGGTTATCAGATAGATTTTGTTGTCTGGGGGATGAAAGGGATCCAGGATCAGGACAGCATCTGGCCTGCGTTTGTGACACCTTGTCTTTCTCTCAGTAATCAGGGCTGGGCTTCCCTAGACGGGATTACGGCCAGCATGTGGATGGGAGGGTCCAAACACCATTGTCTTCTGTGTCACACATGACTCCAGAGGAATCAAAGAGAGACATTTCTAAATCTATTCATAAACTTTAATGGCAGCAAGAGAGGGCAGGAAAGCAACTTAAGATGACAGAATAAATTAAGGACATTGAGGGAGGCAGGATCGACGTGTCCTCTCCCATAAAAGAAAACTGTTTTCAACAAGACGTGATGGAATAAATGCAAAGAGAGGAATGACAGCGCAAAAGGTATGTGACAACGGCACTGATGAAAATCTGCTCCGCAATTACATTGCAATTGATCAATATTCCTAGGGTCAGTACCCGGATTCCTGTATAAAGTAGTTAAAATGGGGCGAACAGATCTACACAAGGATGTATAGAAAATATATCACCATGTGGGAGAATGCAGGATGCTTAGCCATTAAGAAAGGCAAATTAAAACAAAATACATGATCATACACCAATTAAACAGTTTTCTTCTAGTGACAGAAAAATTGGTTTTGGCGAGGTTGTCAATCTCTCTCTCTTGTGTCTCCAAAGCTGAGGCCGAGAGAACAATAAATCCATTAAATCTCTCTAAGGTACGATTTGGAAATATGTAAAAAGAACAATCATACTGTTCCTACCTTTCGCCTCAGTTATTAAATTTGGAAGAACAATGTATCAAGGAAAATTCCCCAAGGGGCAAAATGATTTTGCTCGTTGTAATTTAAAAATCAGCAAGCAAAGTGCCTGTGGGGAACAGGGTACCGTGCAGGGTCCGGGACTTGACCTTACTTGCAAGCAACAAGCTACTGTGTAACTGTTCACAGATGTTGTCAGAAGACAGACACAGTGGGTCAGAGACAAAGGACTTTATTCCTCTGGGCAAAAGCTGCGGCCTGACCTCCGTGTTCATTTGTGCTGGTTCCCCACACTCCCCAAATCCCACGGGGGTTATAGAAAGAGCCTGTGATGACACCCACCCGGACGGGCAGGCGACTGTGTTACAGGAGAGGAACCCTGGGCTTGGGGGATCCCCTTTGCCCAGGGGGAGAGGTCACCTCATCTGTTACGGCCCCTTGATGCAAACACAACTCTCTCAAGTGGCCTGGTCAGTGACGCAGGGCCCTGTCCTCAGCGCGTCCTACCGGAATGGGGTGGGGCGCTCAGGGCCCGTGGATCACCTGTCCCAACAATGCCTCCTTCATTCATTCAAGACATCCTTTCAAATGCATCCAATCACCTTCTACGTGCGTGCGCAGAACTAGAAGTTAAGATACAGCAGTGAGAAGCCGCCCTGCCTTGGAGGAACTTAACATTTTTCTGGGGAAGGCAGGTAACAAAAAGCGCCGAAATACACAACATGATGTCAATTCATGAAGTGTTGTGAGGACAAAGCAGAACAGTGAGCTAGAGAATGCTCTATTTTTTGATTTAGCTTTCCGTAAATTAGATTTATTCACTGCCAAGAAAAGACCTCTGCTATTAACAACGCAACATGTGAAGGCACTTAGTTTATTTTTTATATCTTTATTCAAAAGGTAAAATTAGGATATCTAGAATCTCTTTTTTAAATTATAAGGCTCATTCCTGCCTGAATTGATATTTTGATTCTTTGTGGCTCATTTCTTTCCCCTTTTGTTTATTTTCTTAATCAGAAAGGGTGTTCCTGTGTGTCGTTAAAGCTTTACATTCCTTAAACATATTTCTTCTTTAAGTTTCTTTTTTTATTATTATTTTAGAGAGAGAGAGAGAAAAGGTGTGTGAGAGAGGGAGAGAGAGAGAATCCTACGCAGGCTCTGTGCCCAGCTCAGAGCCTGAGGCGGGGCTAGATCTCACAAACCTGGGGTCATGACCCGAGCAGAAATCAACCAACTGAGCCACCCAGGTGCCCCTCAAACATATTTCTTCTCAGGGCTTTCGTGGGTGTGCTGTTCCCACTCCTTGGGATGCTCTTCCCTTAGGCGAGGCTCATTCACTCACTCCATCCTGGCCTCTGCACCCATGTCACTCTCTGACCTCCCCTGACCATCAGGTCTACAGTCTGTCCCTCTCTCGAAAGGCGTTCCCTCTGCTTGAAACCAAAGTGAGAAAGTAACTTTGAAATATGTTTGGGGGGCACCTTTTCTAACACAGACTTTTTATATAAAACAATATTTAGGGGTGCCTGGGTCCTGGGTGGCTCGTTCGGTGGAGCGTCAGACTCCTGATTTCAGCTCAGGTCATGATCTCGCGGTGACGGGATCGAGCCCAGAGTCTGGCTCTGCCCTGGTGCTGAGCGTGGAGGCTGCTTAAGATTCTCTCTCCCCCTGCCCCTCCCCGTCTCGTGCTCATGCGTTCTTTCTCTAAAACAAAAACAAAAATTTCATAAAAGAGTTAAAGGAAAATAATCAGACTGGACCCCAGTCCCGTGTACGGAGGGCAGCCTGGCGTCACGGACACGGGGGCGGGAGGGGCAGGGAGTCAGAAGAGCTGAGTCCCAGCTGGGAGGCAGCAGGTTAAGACCACAGACCTCTCTGTTCTCCAACTGCAGATGGGAATGAGGCCTAAAGGGGTGCGGGTAGGATCACGTGAGATAAACTGTGTGGACGAGTTTTCTTGTTGCAAATATTCAAGGGATCACAAATGTAAAAACACGGATCCACAGCAAAAGATCACAAGAGAAGGGAATGGAAGGTTAAACTCAGAGTGAAACAGTAGCAACAGTGACCCTGTATTGAACCCTGACTCAAGCCAGTGCTACCAGCTTCCTCTAACTGTAGTTCTTTTATTAGTATTATTATTATGATTTGAAAAGTTTTTACAGTTTATTAATCTGGAGAGAAAGGGAGGGAGAGAGAGAGGCAGAGAGAGGCAGAGAGAGAGACAGCGAGGGAGGGACAGAGAGAGGGAGAGAGAATCTCAAGCAGGCTCCTCGCTGTCAGTGTGGAGTCCAAACTGGGGACTCAAGAACCCTGAGACTGTGACCTGAGCGGGAACCCGGCTGAGCCACCCAGGCACCCCTACCTGTAGTTCCTCAATACTCGCCTGACAGGCATAATTCGCCTTGGTTTGGAAATGAGGAAACAGAGCCTAAGTTGCTCAAAGTCTCTCAAGTAATAAACGGCACCGTATAAAAAGTACAGCTACGAAGAGAATATCTAGCAACGTGAAGAGCGTTAAGCGAACTCTGCCAAATAAGAAATTGATTTTAGGTTTAATAAAACATGCATGCGGGTAGGTGCAAAGGTAAGAGAATCACAGCAAGTCGAGCATCTGACTGCTGCAATACGGATGCTTTTACATTTTTGATAGTCTTTGCTCTGGTTACACTCTTGTCCACTAAGGGGGAGACTATCGTGAAAGTATTTCAAAGGCCCGTCCCCGTTTTCTGCTCATCATGGGCACTGTCCCAAAACCGCCCAGCATCCAGCTTTTCCCATGGCCACATGCAAACCCTGCTCCTTGTCATTTACACCTGCATATCTGTCCCCTTGACCCCAGACTTTCACGCCCCTGCCAGGTCCAACCTTCCGTTCATCTTGTCTAATATCCACACCCCTTCCCTGCGCTTCAGTAAGTGCAAAGCCTGGTCTCTGACCCCAGCATCCTCTGTCTCTGCGGTCACTGAACAGTCCATTTCTGATCATTTTATCGATCACTTGACACTTATGCTTGTATTTAAAAAAATTTTTTTATGTTTATTTTTGAGAGAGAGAGAGAGAAAATGAGCAGGGAGAGACAGAGACACGGAATCCAAAGCAGGCTCCAGGTTCTGAGCTGTCAACACAGAGCCCAACGTGGGGCTTGAACTCACAAACCACCAGATCATGGCCCAAGCCGAAGTCGGACGCCCAACCGACTGAGCCACCCAGACGCCCCTGCCTGTAAGTGTTTTTGACTTCCTTGCCTGTTGCTTTTTATGCCCTAGGAGTGTGCTATCAAGTATGAGTGTGTAAGCAAGAACCACCAGGCAGGGTATGCAGACAGCAGAGAGCACCTACAAAGCGAATGGATGAAGAAGGGAGAGCAGAGGAAAAGGACGTTCTTGGGACGTCCTCCCTGCCGGGTCCGGATCCCCAAAGATTGCCCCAGGTGCCAGGAGTGGACCCCTCACGGGAAGAAACCCCTTCCACCTGCTACGGTCTCAGGGGACTTTTCCAGAAAGTCTCTCTCTGGGAGCTCACTCAGTGCCGTGCCCACTCTGGCTGTTCTGAGCACCCTGCTTAGCCTGAGGCTGTTCCTCAGGTGTCAGTAAGAAGCCGGAGGGTGACTGTCCCTCTGCGGAGGTGAAAAGAAAAGGGGCCGTTTGGGCTCTGTGTTCCTGTTTTGATTCCCGGGCACAGAAGTAGTGCCGGCACTGGGTTGATTTAATTATTGTTGAACTATTATTAAAAAGCATGAGACTGAAAATGGGGGGGGGGTGGGTGGAAGGTTAGGGTGATTTCACCTTTCTAATTGGTGTCTACCTTTGCTCACAGGTCAACAAAAATAACCCCAGGCTTAGCCTGGAAGACATAGTGTGGCCAGGGATGTCAGCAACTGCAAAGGGCAGGGAGGGAAGGACAAACAGGGATATGGCGGCAGGGCTGGGGCCGGCGGACAGGTGTTGGTGGGCAGGGTTGGGGTCAGGGGACAGGTTGCAAACGCTCCCCGTTGGGGGCCCTTGCCAAACTGCCTAGAAGTAGCGTCCTTTCTTCCCGGAGTGAACTTCTCAAGGCACCGTGAAGCCCCTGCCGGTCAGAAGTGGAGCCGGCTTAGGGGCTTGCTGTTGTCTGTACCTCGGTACCTAGTTCAGGTATACGTAGGATCATCATTAGAGGAAACCAGAACTCCTCCTCGCCAGGAGAGAGGGTGGGCGCCTCTGTCTCTCTGTCTCGGATCCCAGGGATCCGAGAAGGTGGTGGCTACGGCATTGCTGCGCGATCATGAACCTTCTCCGGAGACAACCGCAGTTAGGGTTCTCTCCGCCCGGCGGAGGCGTTGGGGGGTGGGGGGTGGGGGTCGGTGGGGCTGCGTGAAGGCCTGGCTGGTGCTGGTGGGTCCTCAGGCCACCTCCACACGCCCACCCGGTTGCAGCCAGGCTCCTGCCGCGGCCGGCTGCGGGAGGGGGCAACTCTCCAAACCCGCCCCTGCGCGCGGACACTCCGCGGCGCTCCCGGATTCCCAGCCCTGTGACAGCCCGTTGCCCCGGGGACGGCGCAGAGAGGTGGGAGGGACTGGCGCGCCGAGCTGAGCTGGACTCCAGACGGGTCCCACTCTTTTTTCTTCCACTGGAAAAGAGGTCCACGAGGGCTCCAGGCAGAGGAGCCAAAGCGTGGGCTGCGGCCCAAAGAGGGACAGGGTGGGGCGACCTGGACCCCGCTCTGTCCTCCCAGGGCACGCGGCGACCCCTTCCACGCCCCCACCCGCCAGGTCCACACCGAGCCCGCGTGTGTCCCCTGCCGGGAAACCAGGATCCCGCGCGCCGCGCGCCATGGAAGCAGCTAACCTCACGGTGGCCGCCACCGGCGTCTCCCTGCCCCTGGGATCCGAGGCCGGCAGCTTCAGCCCAAGCCCCGGCGGGGTCATCGGGTCGACCCCAGGCGGGGCCGCCCTGCCCGGCCGCGAGCCGCCTTTCTCCGTCTTCACTGTGCTGGTGGTGACGCTGCTGGTGCTGCTGATCGCGGCCACTTTCCTGTGGAACCTGCTGGTTCTGGTCACCATCCTGCGCGTCCGCGCCTTCCATCGTGTGCCTCATAACTTGGTGGCCTCGACGGCCGTGTCGGACGTACTCGTGGCCGCGCTGGTGATGCCCCTGAGCCTGGTGAGCGAGCTGTCGGCCGGGCGACGTTGGCTGCTGGGCCGTAGCCTGTGCCACGTGTGGATCTCCTTCGACGTGCTGTGCTGCACCGCCAGCATCTGGAACGTGGCGGCCATCGCCCTGGACCGCTACTGGACCATCACGCGTCACCTGCAGTACACGCTGCGCACCCGCCGCCGCGCCTCCGCGCTCATGATCGCGCTCACCTGGGCGCTCTCGGCGCTCATCGCCCTGGCGCCGCTGCTCTTTGGCTGGGGCGAGGCGTACGACCCACGGCGCCAGCGCTGCCAGGTGAGCCAGGAACCCTCCTACGCCGTCTTCTCCACCTGCGGTGCCTTCTACCTGCCGCTTGGCGTGGTGCTCTTCGTCTACTGGAAGATCTACAAGGCGGCCAAGTTCCGTTTCGGCCGCCGCCGCGGGGCTGTGCTGCCGCTGCCGGCCACGGTGCAGGTGAGGAGCGAGCGGGCTGCGGCACGTGGGGGGGCGCTGGAGGAGGGGGTCGCTGGGTGGGGAGGCAGCTCGGCTACGGGGAGAGTTGGCGGCGGAAGCTTGCACACTTGGGGCGCGCGCCGGAAGTCTGGCCGCAAGGCTGGCCGCCAGCGCACCTGGAGCGCACAGGGAGTTTGCCATCTGCTCTCCTGAAGCGCGCGGAGGGGCGCATCGCCTGCCTCAGGCGCGCACCGGCAGGCCACCTGCGCCCTGACGGCGGGGGGAAGGGGTTCCCCCACCCGCACACTGGGGCTGGCGGGGGCGCTCCCACCACTAATCCACGAAGCTGAGGGGGGCTCGCAGGGGCAGCGTGTCGGGGCAGTAGTGAGGGCACACCGATCGGCCGCGCCCTCGGGTGCTTTCCGGGGGAGTGACTGTGTCCGTGTGAATCGTGCAGCCGCCAGCTTCCCGGTCCCGACTAAACAGAGCGGGACTGCGGCGGGCTGGAAATGTGTGTCCCGCAGATGAGCACATTCCTGTATGTTTCGTCCCCACCACACCCTGGTCCGTGCTCTGAAGTCCAGTCACTAAATCTCCAACTGTATCAGCCAGCTCCCTGCCAAAGAGGGAAGTGAGCGTAAAACAGAACCCAAACATCGCTTTCCTTTCACTACCCCCTCAGTGCTTTCCTCTAGTGACTTCGGAACGACATAGAACCGTGAGTTCAAACCCCAGCTGGGACACTGGGGGCGGTTCCTTAATGTCTGTGGGCCTCTTTCCCATACCTTTAAACAAGTTCATTCCTACTTCATGGTGAGAAAGGATCACATGAGATGAAGAACGTGAGGTGCCAGGCACACGGAGCGGCAGAATAGAGATCAACGAGGTCCGGCCAGGCCCTGTGCACTGGGCAGGACCTGGAAATGAATGAGATGCAGGGCTGTGCATTTGGCAGAACTTCTCTGCTTGTAGTTAAAGTTGGACCTTTCTGCCTTTGGGCCAAGATCTAGTAGAGTCAGCTCCCTCCTCACCCTGCAAGCCCCAGACTTTCCCTGTTAAGGGGTGGGGGTGGGGCAGGCTCAAAGTCCTGGAGAATAAAAACAGGACTTATTGCCCCTTCCCAAATACAATAGAGTGGTTGCCCTTTGTCCACAAGGATACCTTCCAAGCCCTCCCCCCACCCCGCCCCGCTTGGATACCTTTCAGGCCCCCCATGGATGCCTGAAACCTTGGATAGCACTGAACCATGTATACTGGTCTTTTCCTATACATGCCTAAGATAGATTTTAATTTATAAACTAGGCACAGGGATAGCAACATACCTACATTTTTTTTTTAACATTTCTCAAAAGAGAGAGTGCATGCACACCCATGCGAGCGGGCGGGGCGGGGGGGGGGGGAAGGGGAGAGCAGAGAGAGAGAGGGAGACACAGAATCCGAAGCAGGCTCCAGGATCTGAGCTGTCAGCACAGAACCCAACACCGCATTCGAACTCACAAACCGTGAGATCATGACCTGAGCGGAAGTCAGACACTTAACCCACTGAGCCACCCAGGCACACCTAAAATTTTTTTTAATGTTTATTATCTTTTGAGAGAGAGAGAGTGCGTGCATGAGTGGGGGAGGGGCAGAGAGAGAGGGAGACACAGAATCTGAAGCAGGCTCCAGGCTCTGAGCTGTCAGCACGGAGCCCGACCTGGGGCTTGAACTCACTGACCGCGAGATCACGACCTGAGCTTAAGTCTGATGCTTAATTGACTGAGCCACCCAGGTGCCCCATAATATATATAATAATAAAATAGAACATTATAACATTATAACAATAAAAGTTGTGTGAATGCAGCCTCTCTCTCCGAATATTTTACTATACCCATCCTTCCTCTTGTGATGATGTGAGATGGTAAAATGGCTACCAGATGGGGTGAAGTGAAATGATGATGCAGGCATTGTGACATCGTGTTAGGCTCCTGTTGACCCGGCTAAATCAAGAGGGTCATCTGCTTCCAGACTGTGGTTGATCTCAGATAACTGAAACTTCAGAAAGCTGAAACCATGGATAGTGGAGGGGGCGGGTGGTGGGGGGAGGGCTACTGCCTATGGCCAAGGAAGGACTGCCGATGGGGGTGGGGCGGAGGAAAGGGACAGTGAGTTTTCTATTGTTAGCTGTGTTTTAATTTTGGAAAGTTAACTCAGATACGTAGGCTATTCAAACATATGTGTTTTAAAAAGCAGGCTTTTTTTCCCCCTCTTCATTAAATGGCAGAGAGATTTTGTAGCATAAAATAGGAATGTCAAGACTATAATTGGAAAGTGTTGGTAGGGGAGAGCTTTATTCAGAATTAATGATGTTCTTTGAAAGGTCCTTTGGAAATGCCTGGGGTGATTATAGCTTTTCTGTCTGATTGTGAGGTAGGGCTGACTTTTAATAGCTACATTAATCCAACGTGCACCTAGAGAAATCATGGTGAAATGGACGCCAGAAAGGCTTGGCAAGCCTGAGTTTGGTGTTTATTTTTGACAGACCCGGTTCCAGCAGGTGATACCGAGAAGAAGTGAGTGAACAGGAGCCTGGCCAATCCGGGGTGGCCTGTGGGTGGGGAGGAGGAGCTCTGGGGGGCAGGGTGAAGTATTGTGATTTTCCACTTGCAGTGGGCCCCCTGCCAACCCCGTTCCCTGCTTTGGGTGCTGCAAGTTCTCTGGTATCAGTCTAGGCCAGGCCTGGGGGTCTTGAGTCCCGTGATGCTGAGGTTGTAAATGTGAGGGTCTTGGAGAGCGGCCTGCGTCTTTAGGCTTCAGCCAGCCCTCACGCAAATGCCTGGGAAATGCTGCTGAGCAAGCTTTCTAGTATTAAGACCCCCAAACAGAAATTTAAAATAATATGCCAGGAATACTCTCTCTCTACCTTCCCCACCCCCATCACCTGCCATTTCCTGCACTCCGACATGTCGGTACTGATTTCTGTGGGTGATAGAGGCACTTAGGAAGGCTGAGGGCCTCTGGTAACAGGGCTGTGTACATCCCTCCTCTTCTTTGGAATTCTGTGGCCCGGTCCCAACATTGAAATATTATCAGAAAGGGCCAAGCCACAGTTCCTGGGCAGTGACTTAATTCTTTGAGGGAAAAAAATGCAGTTTTTGACAGTAGAGACAGAAACCAGTGGTTATTAAGTCAGTCCCCTCTTCTGGACACTGTTTTGATGCTTTCTATTCATCTTCTTATTTAAGCATCACGGCCCAGCCAGGTTGGCCTAAAGTCTCTGTCGGCGGCTTCCAAGGTGGCTGTGAGAGGGGAAGAGATATATGGAAATACAGCAGCTTTACTCGCCTTACCCTCAAGTGGACACGTGTGGGTTCTGTTCTCGGTCCACTGGCTGTGAAATCCAGGGGAGCCTAGGGATATTTGGTGAGAGCTATCTTTGCCACCAGCCCTCAGCTTCCAGTTGATAAAACTCAGCTGCCACAAAGTTAGGTCATCTAAGACCACAGAGTTATGGAGTGAAGCTGAGGCTGGTCGCAGACCTCAAGTCACTGTTCTTTACTTTGTCATCCCTCCGTGCCCCTCTGGGCACTTAACTGCCAAGCACTGCCCCACTGCCCACGGCATCTAACCTTCATAGGAATGAGGCAGTCGTATCCCAGTCAAGGTGGGGTATGGGAGCAGCATCTCAAAACTGTGCACGGGACTCTGTTCATTCCAGAACAGCTGAGCACAGAGGCACTGCCGGCTTCTCTCAGGAGGCAGACTTCATTCCTACTCTGACATCCTTGCTTTCCGCTTTCTAGACTGAGCACCACATATACAGTATATTCTGCTCCCCACAGAGCAACCCCCATGCGTTGTGATCGTTTCTGTTTAGGAAACAGAAACGATCCTGTGCCCTTTCTGTTTAGGAGAAAAAAGCAGAATCAATGGGGATTATTTATCTGCCTTTCAACATGTGACGTCAAAAAGTTTTTCTTTTTTTCAGGGAACCCGGGTGGCTCAGTCAGTTAAGCATCTGACTCTTGATCTCAGCTCAGGTCATGATCTCACAGCTTCTGGGTTTGAGCCTTGCATGGAGCTCTGCACTGACAGAGTGGAACCTGCTTGAGATTCTCTCTCTCTCTCTCTCTCTCTCTCTCTCCCTCTCTCTCTGTCCCTCCTCCACTTCCGCTCTCAAAATAAATAAACTTAAACAAATTCTATAAAAAGATTTTTTCTTTTCAATTGTTTGATTGTTGTATACAAGTTGATACCAGGGTCTAATTGTTCATTAGGCAAAGTAGGCACACCACCCGGAGGCACCATACTTTTCGGGGCCCACGGAACTGGTTTACTTTTAATTTCCTTTAAAATTACGGGGACAATGAATATCGCAGCAATGAATATATAATAATGTGTCCAGCCTCGATTATGTTAGTCTTTCTAATAATATAGTCATAAAATATAATTTTTAATACTTCTTAATGGGGGAAGGGCCCACAGAGGCAAAGATGCTTGAGGCTCAGGGATGTAATAACGCCACCCTGAGTGATACCTTTCACTCATTCACTCAGTCAATAAACACGCGGTGGGAGACTGTGCACAGTGGTTCAGAGCATGGGATTTGGAAGCAAGGAGACCTGAATTTCAGTTCTTTGTGTGCGACTTATTAGCACTTCAGCTGAGTGACTTAATCTAAGGCTGTATTTCCCCATAGGTAAAAAGGAAATACTGCTGCCTGCCTCATAATATTCTTGTGAAGAGTAAATGAGATAATGGTGTATATGGAGTATTGAAAATGGTAAACCGTCCATGACAGCTGCTGTATTATCTTTGTTATTATTTTTTAAAATTCCCCCTGTAAGTTATAAACAATGAATTCTTATCTTAGTCCTCTTTACTTCTATTACTCACCATCCTAGGCAGAAGAGTTACTTTTTGCTGGAGTAACATAGCCCAACAAACATGTATTAGGAGTGTAAAACAACAAACATGTATTAACTCACCATTTCTGTGGGTCAGGCTTGGGAATGGCTTCGGCCTTCTGGACTGAAGGGCTCTTGTGGTTGTGGCCAAGATGTCAGATGGGGCAGAAGTCATTCGAAGGCTTGACCGGGGCTGGAGACTCTCCTTCCAAGATGGCTGACTCACATGGCTGTTAGCAGGAGGTGTCCATAAGGCTGCCTGAGTGTTGTCACAATATGGTGGCTGGCTTCCCCTATTCCAAGAAAGCTCAGCAAGGAAGATACTGCAATGCCTTTTATGAGCTAGTCTCAGAAGTTACAGGCAATCACTTCCCGTATATTCTATTTACTAGAAGTGAGTCGCCAACTCCAGCCCACACTCAACGGAAGGGGAATTAAGCTCTACCTTTGGAGAAGTGTCAGGAAACTTGTGGACAGATTTTAAAACCACCACCATCTGTGTAATTGAGCACCACACAGATGGTGCTCAAAATTACTTGATTGACTATTGCTGACCTATATATCAGGCAGTGTGGTAGCTTCCGAAGGTTCAAGGAATGCACAAGCAAGACCTTTCTTCTCCAGGGGTTAATGTTAGTAGACTACAACCATAGCATTAAAAAATGAATAAACTCTTATAGGTGCTCTGCTAGAAGTCTGTCCAGAATACAATGGTCCCAAGAGACTGGATAATAAAGGGGAAAGCACTTTGTAAACTGCAAAGGGCGAAATAAATGTGTAGTATTGAGCTGTGGGGTTTATGACAACTTGGATCTGAGTGTTAGCTAATGTTATATTATAAAATATTTGCCTCTCTAAGCTAATTGTCTATATTAATATAAGCAGGTCTGTGTGCTGTAAGCATACAGTACGTGAACCTTGAGTGACTGAAATCTGCACAGAGCCCCTTTTGTTTTTGTCCTTTGTCCAATGTTTAGTTGTCACCAGACCATCCCAAAGACTAAGCTGCTGGTGGGCTTTTGCTCTTGTCAGAGCTCGGGTCCGGGAAGAAGACGTCGCCCTCATTCTGACTCTGTCTATTAAAAGAACTTGTGGGCTCAAACACATTCCATTCTAGACTGCAAGATTATTTTAACTTTAGGAAGGTACATTTTATGAATCAAATCGTATCAGTGGTAATCAAAAATCTGGTTTATGGTTTGATTCCTTTAAGATGGGTACCTAATAGTCTGTTTTCAGAAATACTTGGAATTGCCAGGGAGCATTTTCTAGACCCCTTTAGAAATGTCCCTGGCCTTCCCCTTTCTATAAACTTCTCCTTTGTTCTCCTTACATCTTCACGTTCATTCTATCTCTGCACCTCTACTTCCGTTTCTCTTTTCTCTCTGATTGGATCATTGAGGAAGAGTGCAGGGGGAGAAGGAGAAATGAAGGGGGCATAGGCGAATATGGTGCAGGCGCCGTGTGTCTTCACCAATGACCTTGCAATGAGCTGCTTCTTAAATCCGTATAGTTCCTGGAGAAGGTTGAGCTTCTCAGTGGAACACTGAGATCAGAACTCCATGGTTCTTAACCTTCTGGTAGGTCACAGATGACTTGAAAATTCAAGAAAGCTTTGGACTTGCTGCCCAGAAAGGTACGTAGCTGCTTAGTCAGCCATTTTGCATAGGGTGCTCCCTGAAGCCCATCTCTGAAGAGTGATACTGAGCCTTGCTCCCAGCTGGCCCTCTTGAGGGATGGAACCTACAGTGCAGTGGGAACTGTGACTCTCTGAGGCAGGGCTGTAGTCATCAGGGTGTGGCCCCTGGGGGGTGCATCGGAACACTGAGGGTTGACAATACATGTGCAAAAGGCAAAACCTCCCTTCTCTCCATTTCTCCCTCTACCCCTTCCCTCCTCCCCACCCCACCATTCCAGGCCTCTCTGTCCTGGGGTCCCAAGGATTTCAGGGGTGAACTCTTGCCTCAACAGAGGCCCTTCCATTGGCATCCACTCATAAAGGGAGGATGACTTCAGATCAGATGATATTAGAGCTGAAAACAGAGCTATATTCCTCTTCTCAGCATGAACTCCAGTGGATCCTTAGCCAAACCACAGTGACCAACCTCTCCACAAAAATCCACGTTCTCCAAAAACAAGAATGACAGCAGTTGTACCTTCTGTTATGGTCACACCCAAGAGCTCAGCAAAACTATACTCAGTTACAAATAGAATTACACTGAAGGAGAAGTTATTTTTTTTCAAGCCTAGTATGCTCTGCTTTTATTTATTTTTTTTTTTAACAAGAAAACTTCCTTAATTTCTTTCTTTCTTTCTTTCTTTCTTTCTTTCTTTCTTTCTTTCTTTCTTTCTCTCTCTTTCCTTCCTTCCTTCCTTCCTTCCTTCCTTCCTTCCTTCCTTCCTCCTTTCTTTCTTCCTTCCTTCTTTTCTTTCTTTCTTTTTTCTTTCTTTTTCTCTCTCTTTCCTTCCTTCCTTCCTTCCTTCCTTCCTTCCTTCCTCCTTTCTTTCTTTCTTTCTTTCTTCCTTCCTTCTTTTCTTTCTTTCTTTTTTCTTTCTTTTTCTCTCTTTCCTTCCTTCCTTCCTCCTTTCTTTCTTTCTTTCTTTCTTTTCTTTCTTTCTTCCTTCTTTTCCTTTCTTTCTTTCTTTCTTTCTTTCTTTCTTTCTTTCTTTCTTCTTTCTTTTTCTCTCTCCTTCCTTCTTTCTTTCTTTCTTTCTTTCTTTCTTTCTTTCTTTCTTTCTTTTCTTTTCTTTCTTTCTTCTTCTTTTTTTTTTCCACCAGAGAAGCAGCTGAGAACATTTGCTGCTCTAGGTTGTCAGACAAGCTAGACAGTTTCTGTTCACGTTGAGGGGCTATTTTGGCTAGTCGTGTCCTTGGTGTGCCTTTGGGAAATGCAGTGGGGAGCTTGGTGTGCCCTGTGGACCCCGGGGCAGAGAGACTGGAGCCCCAGGCATTCTCAGTCCTGACCTGCCGAGCTCTGGTTAGAAACAGGGGGTTCCACTTATGATCCGGGGTGCCTTCAGCCCGAACCAGGAAACTCTCTATGCCCTCTCTCCTCGCTCAGAGGCTGTAGGCCTTGATTCACCACTGGGATTAGCGTGGCCACCCCGACACCTGCCTCATGGAGACTCTTGTCCTACCAGTGGGGTCACAGCACCAACTGGTGTTTATTCCACAAATGATTGGGACAATGCTTCTTTCTGCTTTCCTCTCCTGTTCCTTGTTGGGATGTTGAGTTAACAACATTAGAGGATGAAAAATGTTTGTGGGTTCTTTCTGTGGCAGCTGGAATATTTTGAAAAAATTTTAAAAGTTGTTTTTGAGAGACAGAGAGACACAGAGCATGAGCAGGGGAGGGGCAGAGAGAGAGAGAGAGAGAGACAGAATCCAAAGCAGACTCCAGGCTCTGAGCTGTCAGCACTGAGCCTGATGCAGGGCTCGAACCCATGGACTGTGAGATCATGACCTGAGCCAGAGTCGGATGCTTAACTGACTGAGCCACCCAGGAGCCCCAGCAGCTGGAATTTTTAAAAAATTTTTTAAATTTATTTTTGAGAGAAAGAGAGGAGGGACAGAGAGAGAGGGAGACACAGAATCCAAAGTAGGCTCCAGGCTCTGAGCTGTCAGCACTGAGCCCAACGCGGGGCTCGAACCCACGGACCATGAGATCACGACCTGAGCCGAAGTCTCAGGATGTGAGTGGGGGATGGGAAGAGAGAGGGGGGACAGAGAATTGGAAGCAGGCTCAGAGCTGTCAGCACAAAGCCCGACTCGGGGCTCAATCCCATGAACCGTGAGATCATGCCCTGAGCTGGTCAGTCACTTAACCGACTGAGCCACCCAGGAGCCCCACTAGAATTTTTTTTTTTTTTTTTATTAGAGGGGAAGGAAGGAACAAGGGGACAGGAGGCTGACATTTATGAGGTCCTACTATGCACCGTGCCTCATTGTGATCCTCACACTAGGCCTACAGTACAGACAAGATTCTTCACGGTTACAGATGTAGAAGTGGGGGCTCGGATGGTAATCCTGTCTAATCAGTAACTTGCTCTGAGCCTCGGTTTCCTCATCCCCTCCTTACTGGTCGCTGTCATTACTGAATAAGACAGTGTGTGGAACCGCCTAGCCACGTACCAGACAACCATCAAGAGCCGGGAAGGTCTGGCATTTTGCCCTGCTTGTGTGGCCTTGGCCATGGCATTTGATGTCCCCAAAGTTCTGTGTATTGAGAGCACCTTTCCTTTTTCAGCAGGACCCACTGACCGTATGCTTTCACCAGCCCGTATTCTTGTCTGCACATGAGCGGATTTCTAACCAGAGGTCAGAGGCCTCTAAAGCCCAGATGGTCAGTTTTCAGACAGGGGTGTAGAGGGAAGTTGGGGTGAGGAGGTTGAGGAGAGAGAAGACCAAAGAGGAGAGATGGAGAAGCTCAGGGGTGGCCCCAGAGCTGGTGGCCAGAGAAATCACCAGGAAGCCCTTCATGTCCGTTCTGAAAACATTTCCAGGCATAAATATCCTTAGGATAGGTTCTGTCAGAACCTATTCAGAGCAATCACGTTTACTAAACTCGTGGAAAAACATATAGGGATTAAGAGTGTGGTCTCTGGGTCCAGATATTCAAGTCTGACTTCCAGCTCTTATAAGAAGCAACTGGGTGACCTTGGACAAGGCATGTAACTTCTCAGAGTGTTTTCTCAACTCCAAAATGGAGATAATAATAGTAATGAATACCTCGAAAGTCTGATGTGAGAATGAATTAAAGTTATCCGTCACAAGCGTTTAGCATCGTGTCTGTCTTAGAGTAACTTCTCTAGAGTTGCCCTTAGCCCCTTTTGAATATCTCATTTCAAACGAGAAGAGCCAAGCTACCCAGTCCCCTCGCCAACCAGGATCATCCCAGGTTGACTCAGTTTCTTTGAAGCTGTCTCTGGAAAGATTCCAGGGTCTCCCAGCCTCTCTGTCTCTCTCTCTCTGCACAGAGTGCAGCAGGCTCAGGTGGAAAGCTGTGAGCTTACTTCTAGCGAACAGATGCTGAGGCGGGACAGACTCGGGTTCTGCCACGTCGTGCCGCGGCGCTGGAGGCCTGGTATTTTAAACCTCCTTGATCAGTGAACTTGCCTTTTCTGTTTCTCTTCCCCCAGGAGCCCTTTGAACTGAATTCACCCCATTTCATTCCCTCAACAGCATAACAAGGACTTAGAACTTGCCTTACCCAGAGGAGGGACTCCGGTGCCTGGGAGGCCGCGTAGGTCAGCAGAGAAGTGGCTGGAAAAGTGCCCATTATGGATGGAGCGGGAGCGCCGTGGGAGAGAAACAAACGCATCACCTCTCACTTCCGCTCCTGCTCTGATAACATGATCCCCTCCCTAGTAGACAGTAGACTGTCATGAGGTGGTTTCAGGAAGGCACGTTTTGTGGCTCAGACTTGTCTGGTGACTTGATGGTCCATCAAGAGGCAATCAGCCGATCAGTACCGCCTCTTCTGAAGAGGAGTGGGGACATGGGGCTCATACCTGCCCATGGGGGGCTGGCAAACCTTGGAAAGGCTCATTAGAGGGGTTCTGGCTGGCCGCTCTGGGGGCGCAGGGTGGGGAGGGGGAAATGCTGTTTGTTCCCATGCTGCCATCACTTTCCTTGTCATTGTCTCTCTCCAGGCAGCGGGCAGGAAGCCAGGTGGGCGCTGGCAAAGGCAAGGACTCTTTGTCCACGTCTTCGTGATCTCTTTTCAGGCCGGTGTAGTGATTTTCCCACGAAAGGAGCTGGGGGTGGTGGGGGAAGTAGCAGAAGGCACTGAATTAGAAGGTGGTTCCCAGGGTGGAGTCCCAGGTCTGCATGGGTCAGGCCCCCCGGGGGGTCCTGCAGCACTTGGCTTTGGCCATCCTAACCCAGTGAGAGCAGACGGCGAATGGGCTGTGGGCCCTGTATTGTGCTCCACGGCCGTGATGCTGTCCCCACAGCTGCTTCCAGCGGTGTCCAAGCTAGATGCAACCCTTGCTCCCAAGCCTCCCACCCCTGGGTGCCCCCAGTGTTGATGGGCCATGGCTGGCAGCATCTGCGCAGGGAGGGAAATGCAGATGCGGACCCTCCTGTTGTCATGGTCACTCGTTAACGCAGCAGCTGTTTCCCGGAGCACCTGCCAGGCACGGCGGCTGCTGCCAGGCAGGTGGCACACAGTCCTAGAAGACACAGTCCCTGCCCTTGTTGAGCTTGGACTGGGGCGGGGGCGGGGCAGATGCAATAGCCACAGTCACACAAATTGCTATGGAAGAGGACAATGTGGTTGAGTTTAGAGGGTCACAAAGGCCACTCTGAGAGGGTTGGTGGCCTCTAAGCTGAGACCCAAGAAGTAAATAGGAGTTAGCCAAAGGATGGGGGTGACAGGGTGGACATTGTGCTGGGGACTCCTTAAAGAGTAGTGAATTATTACCACAAAGGCATTTACAGCTGTCTTTTTTTTTTTTTAATTTTTTTCACATTTATTTATTTTTCAAAAACAGAGTGAGACCAAGCATGAGCAGGGGAGGGGCAGAGAGAGAAGGAGACACAGAATCCGAAGCAGGCTCCAGGCTCTGAGCAAGCGGTCAGCACATAGCTTGATGCGGGGCTCGAACCCACGAACTGTGAGATCATGACCTAAGCCAAAGTCGGATGCTCAACCGACTGAGCCACCCAGGCGCCCCTGTCTTTTTTTTTAATTAAAAACTTTTTATGCTTATTTATTTTTTTTTTGAGAGGGACAGAGAGAGACAGAGAAAGAGAGAGAGAGAGAGACACCAAGCCGGGGAGGGGCAGAGAGAGAGGGAGAGAAAAATCCCAAGCAGGAGCCCTGCTATCAGTGCAGGGCCTGATGCGGGGCTCGAACCCACGAACCGTGAGATCATGACCTGAGCCGAAACCAAGAGTCGGACGTTTACCCGACTGAGCCACCCAGGTGCCCCCAAAGCTAGGCAGTACAGAAGTACCCCCAAATCCGAATTGAATCCATCTAGCACATAGTTGTACAATTTCTTGCAATGTTGAGGTTTATAGGCTGCCTCTCCAGCTGCGAACTTGGTGCCTGGCCTGGGTCAGGGCTGTTCTATTTGGGGTCCCAGTCCCCGACCCAGCCCACTCCATGAACATTGAATGGCACACCCAGCACATTCCCAGTTCACCTCCATGTCCTGGGGACAGGACTTTCGTCACCCAGCTTCACACATGGCCCGTGGGGCTGGGACTCCAGCCAGAGTCTGACACGAGGCTCCAGCTCTTAACTGCCTCCCTCTCTTTTTATATCATATTGACATTGTGGGGACCGCCACTCTCACTCCCGGAAGAACCTTCAGGGCTTAGTTTAACCTACAGTCTCAGGAACCTTTTCACTGAACGTTTGTGACGGATTATGGATAAATGGGTCTTGAATGAGGCTGTGGGGGAGGTGTTGGCCGCACGGGAGCCACCCCACGTTGCTTTAGCATCCAGTGTTGGGTTTTCGGTGTTAATGGCACATTTCCTTTGTCCCAAGGTGAAGGAGGCCCCTCACGAGGCTGAGATGGTGTTCACGGCGCGTCGCCCGGTGGTGGCCTTTCAGATGAGCGGGGACTCGTGGCGGGAGCAGAAGGAGAAGCGGGCGGCCGTGATGGTGGGCATTCTCATTGGTGTGTTTGTGCTGTGCTGGATCCCCTTCTTCCTGGCGGAGCTCATCAGCCCCCTCTGTGCCTGCAGCCTGCCCCCCATCTGGAAAAGCATATTCTTGTGGCTTGGCTACTCCAATTCCTTCTTCAACCCCCTGATCTACACGGCATTTAACAAGAACTACAACAACGCCTTCAAGAGTCTCTTCAGCAGGCAGAGATGAACACGGGGCCTGGAGAGACGTGCAGGTGGGGGGCTGTGGGCAGGTGGGCAGGGCCCCCGCCTCCCCCCCCCACCACCCCAGTCATCTGGAAGCCTCTCCCCCCAGGCGGGGTGTTGATGTGTGAGAGCCGCACCGCTGGGCCTGGACCGGAGGAGCAGCAACGCCAAGGGCTCTGCAGAAAGCGTCTGGCAAGCCTGTGGTGTGCCCTTTCCGGATGTTGTGACAGACACTGCCAATCGATCGCGGCAGTCTGTCCACTGAGCGGACCTCTGCCCCGGGATCCTTTTCAGACAGCGCTCCTGGCAGTGACTGCTGACCAGTGAAACTGACAGGGGAGTCCAAGCTGGCTTGCCTTTCCTTCGCATAAAACCCTATTTCTCCGGCGGGGCCGGTGGGGGGGGGGGTCCCGCAGCATGGAGCCCAGGGGCCTGTTTGGGGGTCCACTCAGGAGACTGTCTCATTTGTGAAACAGCCCTTCTCCCACCCTCTATCCACCCGATTCAACTTCTCTTCCCCACCCTCCAAGGTGGTGTATCCCAGTCTGGGAGACAGGAATCATCTGAACTTTGGGTTTTTAAAAGAAGTGTCCCGTGCAGCCGTATCTACTGAAGGAGACTTTCAGAGAAGAGGGCTGGCAATTTATGTTATTGACTTCTCCAGATGATTTTCTTTTTCATCAGTGAGGGACACTGCTGGGTGCTTAGATTGTTCTTTGGACCAATTAAACAGGCATTTCAGAGGTGGGGGGGAGCATGGTGAATTGCAGGCACGGGTACTTTTTAAATCTCCCCCAGTGATCTCACTGTGTCGCCAGTGTTGAGGACCCCGGTGGGGCCCTTTCTCTGCTTCTGTACAAGGGAGAGCAGCTGTGACAAATGTTCCCACCTTCTTCAGCATATGGATTTGTATGTGTAATAAAAATACTTTTGAAGCATTTATTTCTAGGCTCAGAATCATTTGTATGTATGATTGATCACACACACACACACACACACTCACACGTGCCTTTGAAAGAGGGACACCTACTGTAGAACTAAGTAAGATACAACAGCCCCCCAACTTCCATAGTGGATCTTGGCCTTCCTGAAAATACCAAATGCGGCCCAGGAATGGAGGGGTCCAAGGGCCTGGATGAGGGGGATTCCTGGACCAAGTCATGCTGGCCACAGTCCATCTGATTTTGGAGAAGGGCTGGCTGCCTACCAATTATGCTTTTCAATGTACACAAAACAGACCCCTCCGCCATTGGCTCACTGGATGTCTGAGGTATGCAGATATTCTTTGGGATTTGGTACTTTGGGGTTGATCAGAGTATACAGGTCCACAGCGCCTTTTCCAAAATCGTTGGGTCCAGATAGGCTTTGGAGTTTAGAATTTTTTTTTAAGTGTTAGAAAGGCAGTATGGTGTGTGTTGCATAAATTAGATAACACCCCCAGCTGGGGTGGGGGCAGCAGTCTCTACTCAAACTGTGCAGTGAAATATATGAATATTTACACTGTGAGAAAAGGCTAAAAATAGCTCACACTGAGATCAGATCCTGTCATCGAATGAGTCAGAAACAACCTGTTCACCGAACTCCGTGTTTTTACGATAGAGGGCCCGTAAGACCTCAGACGATCCACAGTCCCAGCTTTGCTGCATGTCAGCCCCATTCAGGTGAGAGCTTCCAAAGGGAGTCTGGGAAGAGACTGTGGTCCCACTACTTCTTTGCCGCTGGAGAGTGGCCCATCATGCAGGTGCTACGCATGTCCCTACGACAGCCTTTTTGGAGTCATTTTGGAAAGTTATTTTCATTGGAAGATACTTCAAGAAATAGTCTTTTTAAATTTTTTAGAAGTTTACTTATATTGAGAGAGAGACAGAGAGAGCAAGAAGGGGAGGGGCAGAGAGGGGGACAGAGAGAATCTCAAGCAGGCTCCGTGCTGTCAGTGCGGACCCTGACGTGGGGCTTGAACTCACAAACCATGAGATCATGACCTGAGCGGAAATCAAGAGTCAGATGCTTAACTGACTGAGCCACCCCGGCGCCCCTCAAGAACTAGTCTTATGAAACCTGTTAATGCATTTCACATAAAAATGTAGTCATCTGCTCCATTCTTTGTGAAGGCCTTTTTTATGATAATGAGGACTTTTCCTTGACTGTTGGCATTTTTCCCTTGATCAGGAAGAACAGATCCAAATTTCTGGCCTAACTTTGGAATCTGTGTAGGAACTGGGAACCTACACAAACTAGATTTGTGTCTAATGTTTCTAGCCAGTCTGTAATTCCAGTGTTTACTTAGGGCTTCCCTATCCTGGTGTTTTCTGTTCTATTTGTATTTTCCTTTCATATTCTGTGCATTTCCTACAAGCCACCTCAAATCCTCCGTGAACCAAGGCAGGGAAGAAAAGACTAGGCATATTGTTGTGTTTTACAAGGCTGGAGCTCAAGCTTGGGGCTACTAGGGATTTCCCCTTCTTGGCTGAATCACACTAGGCGGCATTAAAGACCTTCTTCCCTGTCTCTCTCTTCATAAAACACACAATCGGGAATAATTTTAAGAGTACCATCTATTGGGCATCTGCCATGTGTTGCTGTTGTAGTAGGTTTCATATATAAATGCTCATTTAATCCTACATGTATCCTTCAAGGTAGGTATTGTTCTCATTTAACCACGTTCCGAGAGGGGAAGTAGCCCGCATCTGGTCACACAGGAACACCTGGCAGAACTGGTGTGTGGACCCCGGACTGCCTGCATCCAAGCACGGGTCAGTGAAGGGAAGCCAACAGAAGTCTGCCTGGACTCCATGTTTCCATGTTGGCTCCCATTTTGCAGCATGAGACCTGCATGCGCTGTAGTGGGTCTGCCTGCATCGATCTAGTTGGATTCTAGGCAGGAGCCTTAGAGGAAGGATCTAGGGAGGGTTGTGGGAGGGGGGTGCGGGAGCGGGGGACTTGTGGAATGTTTTGTTTACTCTTACGCCTGGGTGGGATGCTTTATGATTGTGTTCCATTGGCCTGGGCTTTGACTTAACGTAGGGTCATGATGGGAGCATCCCAGGCAGAAGGAATGATGTACATTGAGTCCTTTGGAAACGGAGGTTGTTTCCTTGCTAATTTGGTGGCAACTTCTGTTGGACCTTTCAGACTTGAATCTTCTCTTCAGTTAGTGAGGCCTTCCCTGACCACTCAGTGTAATTACAACATGCATAGATTTCTGAAACAGATCAGTTGATGACTGACTTCATGTAAGGATGCACCTGTAATTCCTTTTAAGAAGAGTATTAGAAATAAGTCTATTGGCAAAGTATCCGATTTAAAATGAACATTCCAGGAACTTCTTTAATAAGCATGTTTCTCTTCTGCTTCAAATCTGCCTGAGGAACACGACTAAGACAGGAGTAGGGGGGGTGTAGGAGGAATTAGTCTCTTCCCTGTCAGGATTCATTTCCTGATTAAGGTATCATACGGTGTCTTCACGTCAGAATCTGGTTTCACAAAGTTCTAGGCTTGTAGGAAGGCTGTGGCTAAACCAATCATTTTATTTTATAATGTAGTCATATGTAATGGATAAAGTACGCTACTTTTCTCCCCTTTAACACGGCCGCTCCTACCCCGAGGCCTTTCCCCTCACGACTCCCTCTGCTTGGCATCTCCCTCACACGGGTGTCCATGCGGCTCCCTCCCTCCCTGGTCGTGAGTTTGTTTGTTGATGTTTATCTAATGCTGAGAACACTGATACCCGAAAGAAGAGACAAACAACCGAGAAAGGTTTTTCCGGACGGGACGTTTTGATCATAAAAACAATAGCGATTCAAACTTCTGAAACCCAACAGCCCACAAATCTAGAAAATGCAAGACATGGTTTCTTCCCGGAATCAAGCCGAGACCACGTAAACCTTATCTTCCAAAGGTGCCAATATTCACGCAGAGCAACGTAGCTGCCCATAGCGTTTAAGACATAGAACCCACACCTGGCTTACACATGACAAAAATAAAACAGAAGCATACAAAATAACGTGCGGTTTATAGAATTAAAAGAAAATTAGGGTGGCTAACAGTCAGATGGAACAGGCAGTGAGGGACAGGAGGCATTTTGCAAGCAGGCGCTCTGGTGACATTTATGGTGAGCCTGGATGGCACCAGGACGCTGATGCTGGGCCGGCCCTGACAAGGTGTGATGTCTCCAGTAGCCAGCAGATTAACTGGCGCCCTGGGGAAGTTTCCAGAAAGAAAAGCCAGTAAAGAATGTAAGGGTGGTCCTTAACTCCTCGTAACACTGCAACCATCATGGCCGAGCCAGGCATTCCCGAGCCTCCGGCCGCAGTCAGCGTGCTGAGGCAGTAATGCCGTACGGCCTACCCGGTTTGCCCTCCTTGCGTAGCTCCCCCACGGGAGGGTAGTGAAGGCACGTTCTTTTGTCTTCTCTGTCCACTGCTGCATTCCCAGGGCCTGACCCAGTCGAAGTTCAACTATTTGTTGGTTGAATGGGAGTTATTTTTCTCATGGAACCCGAAATATGGGGGTGTGGGGTCCCCAGGTTGGTTCAGAGGCCTGCTGTGCCTTCAGGAAGTCCGGCTTGTTCCATCTGCCAAGCTCAGTCCGTGGGGGTTCTCTCTCCTCACGGTCTCAAGATGGCCCAGGTTGCTCCAGACACCTCGTCCTTCCCCAACAATGTGCAAGAACGCGAGCTCTCCGAATGCATCTGACCACCAAGCAGGAAGCTCCCCTCCCTAAGCATCATGGGGCCAAAATGGGCTTAGATGCCCATCGCAAACAGATTCTTGGCCAACAGACACAGTCTATTTGAGAATGGCCATCATGACTCCTCCCCTGGGGCTGGACACAATCAGTTCTGCCGGAGAGAGGGGTGAGGAAAAGCCCACCCACAGCAGGTCTCCATGGGGGGCAGGCATGGCTCCCTTGGGCCATGACTCATGGGTGCTATCTCCATCTTTCGCACCCCAAGAGCCAGAGGAACGGGGCTGTGCCGTGACCCTCATGAGAGAGAAGCAATCCTCCAGCCACCCTGGCCTGTTCCCAGGGTACAGCCACTTCATGGTCCCATTTCCCTGTTCCTGTCCCCTTCCCATCACCCAATGCACACACACACCTGGAGTAGAACCATCTCCCTAGAGCTGTCCTACCTAGAAGGTAGCTCCCTTCTTGCTTCCCTATTTCCCCCAAGACCCAAGAACATGAGAGATTAATTACTTTGGGCTAGGGCTTTAAATTCCTAAGGAGAGCAGATTTACCCAACAAGAATCTTCTGTCGTGTTGCTATTTTGTAGAAAATGAAATCAAATTAAAATTTAAAAACTTTATTTTTTTGAATAGATAATACATGTACATGGTATAAAATTCCAAAGGTACAAAAGGTATACAGTGAAAAGTCATTCCCACCCCTCTCCCCAGAGGCAAGCAAGGCTGACAGGTTCGCGTGCACCCTCCCAGAGATATTCGAGGCATATGCGAGCAGGTATGCATGATACATGTGTGCGCGCGCACACACGCGTATACACCCATCAGCACACATTTTTCTCCATCCTCTTCCCCCTTCCAAAAACAAACACTAGCACACCAAGAGCCCCTTTTCCCCCACTTGACCATGCACCTTAGGGATCATCCCATGGCAGTGCATACAGAGCGACTCTGTTCTTATAAACCGAACACCCCACTGTGTGGATTCACCATACTTTATTTAACCATTGCCCTATGTTGGTGGCAGTTTCCGACTTTTTGCTATTCCAAACAATGCTGTGGTGAAAATCCTTGTACGTAGGAAACACTCCTAGAAGCAGCATTGCTGGCTCAAAGAGTGTGTGCGTTGGCACTTGCCATAGATACCGTCAGCTGCCCTCCACGGACGCTGTGCGGCTGCTACTTCTGCCAACACGGCGGCATCCCAGCGCTGTGCCCCACTTGTTGGCTTCATGCGGCTGAGTCATTTCAACCAGTCAAGTTACCTTTAGGTTCATGACATACCGTGAGCCAAGCCTACTCGTGATCTGATCTCTCAAATTATTATGTTCCCTCTACTTCCCTCCCACCGTATGGGGGGAGAAAACATGTGAAAGGCAATTCCTCTGAAAGGTTTGAAACCCTGACACCACTGTCATCCCCAGCTTCGAGGCTAGACTATGACAAACACACTCTGAGAGATCCTCTCAAGGTGCTGAATCAAATGGTCTCCCTGTACTCAAACTAAGCGTAAATCAGATGAAGTTTCCGTTTGAACTCTGCTAATACAGGGATGCAAAGTCACAATTTAGAGAAGCTCTTTTATCTGACCAGGATTTCCTGGCCATTTGCCCAAGCCAGGTTCTGGGGAGACTCCAAGGTCCCGGCTTTCACTGCTTTTCCACTCTGGGCGGAAGGCAACGGACTTGGCAAAGGACTGAGAGATCAAACAGTGCCACCAAGACAGATGGCAGGGGAGAGGGCAGAACGTGGTCAGGGCTGCAGGCCGACAGTGAGCGGGTCTACGGAGGATGGGGCCGTCAGGGAAAGCCACTGCCCGCGATCTTGGGTGGACGGCGGTCCAGGCAGAGGCAACAGCAAGGACAAGAGCCACGGGCAGGTTGTGAGCTTGGCGCCTTTGAGGAACTGACGTAAGGCTGATGTGGAAAACCCAGAGTATTCCCCACATTGTCAAATGAGCCACAGATCGGCTACTAGATCCCCCCAATGCTTTTACACATTTCTCATGAGAAGACTGGGGACCGTGACAACATGATTTTCTACACAGTGTTTTTGGCCTGCCGCCATGTGCTTTAGAAGAAATGCTCTGGACTTGGGGAAAAGGACTAAGACAAGGCCTGGGGGCTCTGAAGACACTTCACATAGGGCACCCCCTGACTCGTGCCCAGCCACACGGACAGACGATGGGCACCTCACCCTGCTGGGGTTCTTCACTGTACTGCTGTGCCTTGAAGCCAACACCGGCCACAAGTAAATCATAAAGTGCTTCCTTAATGTTCTTCCTCAAAGCATATTCAAGCCAACTCTGCCTCTCAGGCCCAGTCAAAGTAACTGTTAAAGCTTACTGCTAGAATGTCTACTTCCCTTGTGCACTGATCATCAGTCACCTGCACAGAGGGCAGGACAAGGCCATGCCCAGGTGATGGGAATTGAGGCGGCACAGGTTTACGGGCCACTGCTTGCTGCCCAAAGTGCCTTTTCCAGCAGGTCTGCTTTGGTTCCTGCAGATGTAGTCGGGGCCATCAATATTCAGCCTGAGGTCCTGGGGACGGTGCTTGGTGAGGTAGTAGAGGGCTGCCTGAGGCCTTCCCTATCCTCTGCTCCTGGTTTTGGGAGGTCCCAAGAGCTACGCCGTTCGTCAGAGAGCGCTTCCTCGGCCTGAGAGGGGCCTGCTCTCGGTACCAGCCCCTCTGCCTTCCGGGCCTGCTGCCAGACTCTGGAGACAGTGGCAGGACCTGGGTACCTACAGGATATGGGCAACGGACCAGGACCTAGTTACAAATGTACACCTGAGGCTCTATCAAGGACTTAGCCCTAACTTAGAATTTGCCCTCTCTGTTCAAAACGGAAACAGACCCTCCTGTGGAGTCTGGGCAGCATTCTCTAACATTCGGCACCTCCCTCTAAGTGTAATTAGTTGACCCCTGAGACCGAATCCGGGCCAAGGACAAGAGATATGATGCCTTGTGGTCCTCCAGTCTGGACTGCTCAGCAGCTCTGCTTGGGGTTTAAACCAAGGCAGCCCCATTCACTCCGTGCGATGCATGTGGGGGAGGACAGCCCCTGGCCCAGAGGCTGGCGGAGAAGGTCAGGGCACCCGGCGGCCAGCCCCGGGAAGGCTGCCAAACAAGCTCACTGCTCTGGCCGAACAGGGACAACTCAATGCTTCCTGGGGGAAACCTCATTCCTCATTTCATAAAAGTAACTTAAGGATGTGTCCCTGCTGCTGCTGTTTTTTTTTTTTTTTTTTTTTTTTAATTCCAGAACAGTCTGTGGGCTAAGCTGAATACGCAGCCATACTCTGGGCACATAAGATGTCCTGGGAGGAACTCCCCTGAGTCGCTTCTGAAATGAAGGGGGCCTCGGGCATCACTTGAACCTGTAAGGCCTGGCTGTAAGGCACGCTTAAGTGTCCTAATTACTCACAAAGACAATTAGCACTTTGTGGGTCATCTGTGGCAAACATGGAGTTCTTGAGACTGGCTCCTGTGGTCTAACTCCAGAAGCGTCCAAGGAATAGGAACTAACCTATACCAAAACACAATCAAATGAAACTTTTTGGAAACATAGCCCAATACACGCCCTCGCTTTTAAAAAGCATTATTAGTTGCTTTGGATTAGCCATGCCATACGTTCCCCGACAGCAGAGAGGCGGGCGACCGAACCCCAGAATACCACCCACTCCTCCTCCCATCACCTTTGCACACATCATCTCATAACTGCTCCTGCGTTGTCAGGGATGGGTCTACGAGTTTCTCGACAAGAAAACACGCATGTTTCCCTGAACCTAAAACAACGTGCAGTCAAACTGCCATCTCCCTCCCCTGTCCTCAGAGAGCCACCTGCTTGCTTTCTGGCTGTGTCATTTGCTTCAGCTTCACGGGGCCCTTGCAAAAATCAATCTGCAGATGACCATGGCCGAGGGAGCAGCCAGAGGGAGACAGACACGGCCTAGGAAGAGCACACTCGGCACAGGGCAGCTTCAGATCACACAGTGTTGCTCCAGCCTCATCACACAGGCCTCGCTGCCCTGGCGCAGACACCAACGGGTGTTGTTCACCCAGCGCGAGAGCGTTCAGTCTGTCCACATCACATCTGCTTAATGCATACATTAGGGAACTAAAACATGGTGTTCCTGAGGCTTCCCCGAATGCCCTACCTGCCTGACACGTGTAAGCTTTTCCATTTCATGGTCCAAACCTGCTGATGAGTACGGGTGCAAGGTTTATTCGGAATGAAGCAAACCTCACACGGGGGTTAACGGAACATGACTGAGCTGCCAGACCCCGGGCAGCCAGGGCAGGCGGAGCTCCGTGTCTGGTTTGGACTGCTCGTTTTCAGAGGGTCAAGTCCACCACTCTGCCTTCCTTCAAGGGCCCCCAAAAGCTGATCCCAGCCTGCCTTTCCTGCAGAGACGGGCCTATCCACTCCTTTCCCAAGAAACACACTTATACTCCCCCTGCGCCCTCTCGTGTTTTTAACTATAGTTGTACTTTATCCAAATTGACCTTCCCACCTGTCTCTGCCTATTAACATGCAACTCTCCGTTCAGACCTAGCCCACGTCCTGCCTCCTCCACAAAGCCTCCCGGATCTCTGCACACCTCACTGCTCTGCCTCGTCCAGCGCCCTCTGGTTTCTCTTCATGGCCAGTCGCTCTGGGATCTATCACATGCTGCCCTGGACCTCGGTGAATGGTGTGTCTGTGTCTCACCTCTGTGCTCCGCCCATGATCTGCCCAGATGTGGCGCACACGGAATGCGCTCTTAATGAGGGGGGTGCACAAGACCAGCCACGTCTGGCCGTGACTCAAGAGAGAAACAGGGTCTGAAGGTGTCATACTTATTTAGGTGTCGTCAGTGTGAGGCCCCTGTTTGCAATTTTTGGTGAAGTAAACTTGAGTACTGTGTAAGAACAGAAGCAGCGGCGGCCACTGAGCTCTCATTCTTGTTGCTACACCATTACGACCGCTGGCTGGCATCTGGGGGGCGGGCAGGAACAAAAGGCACACAGGTAAGTGAAGGGTCTACAAGACCACCACTCACATGGGCTGGTCGTTCAGCTAAAAGCCTTTGTTTACTAAAAAAAAAAAAAAAAAATCTCAGCCGACCAAGCTCTGGGGTCCAGCGGGCTACGTTTGCTCCCCAGGCTCCTTGCTGGGGCCTGAGCTGCAGGGCCTGTGTTTTACACGTCTGTTTCCCTCAGGGTTTACTTCTCACTGCTTGCTCAATTAACATTTGCTGAACAAACGAATTCCTTTTTATTCAGAGAGTCCATACAGATACAGGTACCTTCATATGTGCAATGTTACTGGAAAAACAAAAGTTGAACCGACACAGAACAAATACTGCCCACATTTCTTCATAGGACGACGGGCATTATCCAAGCCGCCAGGTGCACACTGTCTGATTCCATCGGCATCAGAGAGATGAAACGGAAGCAAATGGGAGGAAGGAAGTACCCAGAGTGTTGAGGTGCATCTCTCTACTGTAGTGTTTGGAACCACTTCACCAGCCTGTAGTCGATATATGGCATTAAAAAAAACCCAAAAAACAAAAAACAATGACATACGATGACGTCTGGGAGTTTTCAGGAGGCCTTGGCTTTCACCTTGGACAGCAGCACCTCATTCTTACGGCCCTCCTGGAAAGGAACAGAGAGACGGCATGCAGAGAGGTGGTGACCACATGAGCTCCCACGTGAACCTGACGGTCTTACTACCTTTTCCCCAGTCCCAGGAGAGACAGCTACTGACTGACTAAACCAGCCCCCTTGCACGCTGCCACCAGCATGACGGGAGACGTGCACCTGATTCAGTGCCAAAACAACTATAATGACAATTGGCTTCTGGGCTGTCAGACTGAGAACTGGATGAGGATTAGGCAGTCATCGCAAGACTTCGTGAAGTCACTGAAATGCTCAAGGGGACAGCAGCAGAGGGCAGACACTTTTATGTTCCAATCTTGGACCACTACGATAAGAAAGGGGCAAGGTCCTTGGAGCCAGCCGCAGAAGGAGTGACCCAGCTCACACAGCAAGCAGAACACACAGCAAAGTTCTTACTCTGACAACAGTGAAGGTCAAGAATATCCTTGGCTTTAAGAAAGAAACTAACAGAACACAGGGTGAGAGAAATGCATTGAGGGACACCTCCCCTTTTAACACTGAGCTGTCTGAAATCCATTACTGCATGTCCTGAGGGAGATGACCGAGGGAGGTCACAGGTGCCATCCTGTGTGTGTGGAATCTGATGTCCAGTGGCGCAAGGTCACCTCTGCATCGCTTTGTATCCCCCCTTCCTTAAACACGTTCCAAAGCTTCTCACTAGGCATCCTCCTTCCCTCTTGTTCCCTCTGGACTTGACAGCTCAGGATATCCTTGATACCTCCATCTGCTGGCAAACAGTGTCCCCTCCTTCCTCTGGCCATGTCACCAGGAGCCCTGTTTAAACTGAGAGGTGCACATGGTAGTGGGAAGGGCCTGGACACACAAGCTGGAGGGCTGAGGCCCGAGGCCTGAGAGTGAGGCCAGGCCTCCAGTAGCCATGCTTCCTGGGGATTCCCCTAGTGGGGAAGAAATTCTTTCACCCTTCAACCCCCTGCATCCAAGAACCCAAGAGTCAAGAACCCAAGGTCCTTTCTGGGCCTGGCTATGTACTCTCAGCTCTCCGGAGGCCCTTTGTTCTTTCCGGCAGTGTTGTGGCTCATGTCTGCAGTGGCCCTTTTTTTTTTACTAAGTGCCAGTTCCCCTGTAGGTACTTATTTTTCTCCTCAGAGCTGGGGAATAGCTGGGCTCTGGGCCTGGGGTAAGGCTGAATTATTCTGTCAGAAGCAGAGTACTCTAACACTTTTTGAGCACATGTCTCTGGAGGGGGAGACAGTTACTTTTTCCCGGGGGGTGGGAAGAGAAAGAAGTTGAGTAACATTTGTTGGACTAGAGAACGAAGTTTTCCTTTTTAAAACGGGTTACTGAGACTTGCTTGGGGAGGAAACCTCCAGCCAAAGACTGAGTGCGTGTGTGTGGCGGGGGGGGGGGGGGGGGGGGTGCGGGGGGGATGGAACAAGAACAGGCAGGCAGTCATACTATTTATTATTAAACTACTCTCTTTACTTCTGTGTATTTTTTGAAAATTTCCATAACAAAAAGATAAAACAACAAAACAATGACTAAATACATTCAGTTGTCACCCACTTCAACTTTCAAACGAGGCAAAAACAACTCAGAAGCATCCAAGTGCTCCTGTGGCAGGGTCCCCAGCAGGGATAATTCTGGGGACCACACAACGCTCAGACGGTGCCTGAACTCTCTGGCTGTACCTGGTATGTGTGAGCCCTGATTAAGTTTCATGCAAGCTACTGGAGGCCTTTTGGGAAACCACAGAATGACACCGTCTGTCTGTTCAAAGCAAATACAGAAAGGGTCCCTTAGGCATTTCTTTCTAGAAGAAAAGGGAAAATACCTCCCTTGATTCTGTTTCTTTCCTACTGAAGACCGTATGGGGCCCACTATGTGCTAGACATGGCACTTTAGCCCCCTCGAAATTATGCGCTCAAAGCCAGCTTCGTGAAAATGTATGGTTTGCATTCCTCAGCGCTGGGCTAGAATTGAAATCTTGGGTCGGTGACCTTAGGAGAGGCTGTGCTTCAGGGACGTAGTTAATTAATGCAATTTGGCCATTAAACTGATTTCAGAGTATGTGCTGTTTCCTGGCAGCCTT
Organism: Leopardus geoffroyi; assembly: GCF_018350155.1. Classification (NCBI taxonomy): domain Eukaryota; kingdom Metazoa; phylum Chordata; class Mammalia; order Carnivora; family Felidae; genus Leopardus; species Leopardus geoffroyi. The sequence goes on along the minus strand of NC_059328.1, from coordinate 120,495,708 downwards.
GCTGTTAACAAACCCTGCTGGGGCGAGCAAGCCTGTGGGAGTTTGGACACGGTCAGGGGTCTCGATACCAGAGGAGGCTGGGAGTCAGGACGAGGGGCACCACTGAGCTCGATGAATCTGGAGGAAACCAAATCCAATGAAGCGGAAGTAGTAATGTGGCCAAGGGCCATGCTCTGGACGATGATAACTGTGCTCTGCACGAAGTGATGAGTGCCAGAGACTAGGATACGGTGGGAATCTAGAACCCAGGAGTAGATGACGAGGCAAGTTGGGGAGAGACAAAGAAAGAGGGCAGAACAGAGAGGGTTCATCATCCCAGACTCTGCCCTGGGATGAAAGTCTGCCTTCCCAAACTGTGCATCTATTGCCAATGAGATCTGACCGGTACCACAATACGTAACATAGCAGAATCAGCCTGGCTGAAGGGATGGGGTGGGAACTGGAGGGGAGTCGGCCTCCACTGTCGCTTCCCCCTCAACCTGTGGGGGCCCCAAGAGGGGCCAGGTTACCTCAGAGGAGCTTATGGAAAAGGTTCGAGATGTGGGGACACTGACATGCGATGGCTAATTTTAAAGTTTTGCCAAGTAAAACATTAAAAAAAAAAAAAAAAAAGGAGTACATACTATCAGTTTTAATGTCGAAAAACAAGAAAGTATGCGTTTTTTTCCCCAAAAGGTAAGTCCTTTAAATGAAATATATGTAGCTGTCTGAAGGACATATTATATTCTCCTTCCCCTTTATCTCTCCAACTTGCTTTGGACCGAAGAAAATAGGCATGGGCAAGGACATGGTCTAGGAGTCTCAGCTGGCTTGGAGAGACCCTCCCTTGCCCTCTGACATGCGAGTGTCTGTGCCTGAGGAGGCCGCGACAGAAATCTTGATGCTTAATGTATCTGAAGGAACAGTTTCCTTTGGAGGTCACCCTAAGCCTTTAGCCCTGAGCTTTTCCATTTCACTTTTATTTGCTTTGATTTTGACCGCTTATACTCATCCTCCCCAACTTACCTGCTTTTTGTTTCTGCTGTCAAAAGGGCAGTGCTGACATGTCCAAACAATATTTGAAATGTAATTCCTCTCCACTGGGCCTTTTCTCTTTGTGAGTTATTTGCATTGAAGGGCAAAAAAGAGCTCTTCTAGGTCCTATTTGATCCTTGCCCGCTAGCTCACTAGCCCTTCCAACCCCTGCTAACCACAAGGGGCTCCTACCAAGAGCACCTCACCACCTAGTCACTCTCCCATGCTGCCTGGCCTTAGGTCTCACTCCTGCTCTGCCCATGGCCAAGTCTTCATCTGAGAGAGATCTTCCCTAACCACACCATCTCCATTAGTACCCCCAACCCCCTGGCAAAAAGTGAAATTACCTCTTATATGTTAATACTTATTTACTAGGGTTTCTGTTTCCTAGCTTGTTATCTGTCCCCCCAACCACAAAATAAGCTCCTTGACATAGGGACTGGGTCTTGATATACCCCCAGGGGCCTGGTAGGAGCTGGAAGAACATTTATGGAAAGTATAAAGATTTCAAAATGTCTATGGGTTGTGGCTCCCAAAAGTTAAATTTAAAAAAAAAAAAAAAAAAAAAAGGAAGGAGGGTTGCCTGGGTGGCTCAGTCAATTAAGCGTCCAACTCTTGATTTAGGCTCAGGTCACGATCTCATGGTTCTGGGATCGAGTCCTGCATTGGGATTCTCTCCCTCTCTCTCTCTCTCTCTCTCTCTCTCTGCCCCTCCCCTGCTTACTCACATGTACTTTCTCTCTCTTAAAATAAATAAATGAACATTAAAAAAAAAAAAAAAGAGAAGTAGAAAAGGAAAAAGGGTAGAAAGGAAGGAAGAGAGAAAAGTCTAAAAATATATAGAACAAAATTATTGGTATGAATAGATTATATTTTTTATTCTGTAGACCAAACACCAGGATACAACTACACCTCTGGCTCCTCTATAGTCAGCCATTTCCAAACTCACTGAAACCACATGGATTTGGGTTAGAAAGGGGGGAGGAATTCCTGAAAATGAAGTGGCTGATACCCTAGAAAGTGACAAAATGAAGTCTCTTTTCTGGAAAATCTCTTAAGCAAAGGGAAAACACTTTTCTGTGTGGACCCATGAAGAGAAACCCTGCCCAAATGCAGGCAGAAATGACAGAGACCAACAAAATTCAGTTGAGTGTTGGGCACGACAGGAGCCAGAGTGCTAGATGCTTTCATCCCTCGCCTGACCCAACAGAATCCAGCAACGAGGAAATGGGTTTGGAGGGATTAAGTCACTGGCCAAGTGCACAGTTGGTAAGTGGTAAAGGTGGAGCTTGAATCCAAACCCGCCATGCTCAAAATTCATTCTTTCCACAGGCTTCTCAAGGTCTCTCCCCATCTTATTACAGACCTGAATTTAGAACAACTGCTGTTTCCAAGTGACTCTGGATGCAGGCCGATAGTGCTTTTCCTTGTGAGTTTGATATGCTCATTAAATGTCAGAGGAATGAAAATAAAGACATCATTGTCTCTGAAACATTCATCTCGAGACTCAAGACGGGCCCCCGAACTACACAGTCCTGAACCACCTAGATGTCGTGCGTTACTGTTGGGATCACACCGCCAAGCTGCTATTACGGACCAGTGGAAAACCAGAGAATCCATTCCCAGTGCCCCCCAGTGCCCCCCTCCCCTCCCCCACCCCCGGGCCCCCATAGCCTTACATGCCCTCCCCAACCCTCCTCTTACCTCCTTGAACTCTTTCACAGTCTTGAAGTACAGCCTTTGTTTTTCTAACAGTTCCAAGTACTGGTCATTCAACTGGTCTCTTCTCATTTTGTTCTCTTGCTTCTTCTTTTCCATCTGTTGAAACATTTCAGAAAACAGTGATGAAAAGGCCTATTGTGACCAAGGGCTGCTGGCAGCATCCAAAAGGTGAGTATTACCAACATTTCTGTGGACTTCATTTACCTTCTATACATTACTTCTGGGATTTATTATTTGCATGACATTACATAGAGGCTTGTCTACTTCAATCAGCAATTCTCCTATCATTGGGCACTAACTGTTCCTGTGTGTGTGTGTGTGTATGTGTGATTACAGTTTCACAACAAACAGGTTAGTGGTTCTCAACCATGGGCTATTTTGCCCCCCAAAGGGCATGAGGCAATGTCTGGGGACAGACACCTGTGAGGAGGGGGTGCTGCTAGGAGCCAGCGATGCTGCTAAACATTCTACAACGTACACAACAAGGAGTAGTCATTCCTGGTCCAAAATATTGATTGTGTTGAGCCTGAGAAACTCCTATTTAAATAACTGAGTTCCCTTTTCATTTAGCACAAGTATTTCTCACACTATTGTACAATTCCTACAATTAAAACTATACAATATTCCTGATCACCCTGCTAATTTCACCCATCTTTCTAGTCACACACAATTAAGGTTGTTTCCAGGATGGTGACCTCATAAATAAAGGCTGGATTTGGGTTAGAGAGACTTTCCTAAGGTACCTAACAGCTTTGTCATTCAACAAATACTGTGTGGACACCCTGGGCACTAAATGCTGTGGTGACGAGGCAATGTCACTGCTCCCACGGAGGGTGCATGCTAGAGGGACTGACACTAACCAAGCACCTTACACAGAGCTCCGCGTGCAAATTCACACCCATGATCAGTACGGTGAAGAGAATGACAGGGTTGGCAGACAGAGAGGAGCATGCGTGGCATCCTCAGACTGGATGGTCAGGGAGCGCTCTCTGAGGAAGTGACATTTGGGCAGAAAGTTATGGTGGTGAGCTGGTGCCTGGCTGGTGGCAGGTGGTCAAGAGCGCGCTGGATGAATTCACTGGTCTTCTGATGCCCGAACAGCGCTTCTGAGTGACGCATCGGGAGGGATTACACAGTTGACACAGGGTAACGTCGAACTGGCTGCACCATATTCCGCACTCAGCCCCGTGCCATGCTATGGGCTGATCACGTGGGTGAAGTGTGACCCGGTGCACCCCCCGAGCCCTTTCCAACCTTGCTTGGGGGAAGGCCCACCCCACATGGGCATTCATCTGCCCGGTCTGCTCCTGACCATGTATACAGTTCCTAAGTCTCCTGGTGACCTAATCCTGAGACCCTGCTCTCCTCTTTCTATAGGTCTGCACGTGGGCACCTGTCGCATACCTGCGCCCAGGTCTGGAGTCTGGTAACCCGCCTTCCCCAGTGTGTCCCGTGCTCCCTTCTGGCAGGCTTCCTGATACCATCCAAATGAAAATGGTTCCTGCCACAATTCCCACTGCTCTTACTTGCTGGACCCCAGTTCTCACAGCTGCCAGACACTTTTTCCACTGGGTCCCTACCTCCTAACTAGCACAGCAGGCAGATCGACCCCAGGCCTTTCCTGCCTGCTTTGTCCTCCAGCAGAAAGTCTGGCCATGACTGACCACGTCCCAGTGATATAAACATGGTCCTATAGGGGTGCCTGGGTGGCTCAGTTGGTTGAGTGTCTAATTTCAGCTCAAGTCATGATCTCACAGCCCGTGAGTTCAAGCCCTGCATCGGGAGCCTGCTTCAGATTCTGCATTTCCCTCTCTCTCTGCCCCTCCCTTGCTCATGCTCTTTGTCTCAAAAATAAATAAAAACATTAAAAAAAAAACATGGCCCTATAATCAATTTAATTTCAGTGTATCCAGGACCCCACATGGGAGGTGGTGTAGCAACCCTGAAATGGAATGAGCAATCCTACCCCTGTCACTTGTTGTGTTTCCCTGGGCAGGTTATTTAACCTTTTTGAAAGATAGGTCCCCTAGTTGCAAAATAAGGGTAATATCACCTAGATCACAGGTTTTGTTACCTGTGTATATAAGTATATGTGGGACTAAATATTGTATGAATGGCACGTCACTTGGTTTACAATAGCCATTCAGCAAAGACTCTGTTTTGTGTTTACACTGGATGCCCTAGAGTGCTGGTGGTAAGAAGTGTAAGGGTCCTCTTTGCTCTCAGAATCAGGAGCTGGCTTAAGGCTGAGTTTTATTTTCCCACTGTCCTAGCACCCCTAGCCCAAGCACATGGTTCTCATGCCTTGCTTATCCCCCTTCACACTCTAGGTCAGGAACCCCTTCTTACACTGGGCACTTGCTCTCAGTATTCCAGAAATCCAGAGACTTCTCCTCAGGATCAGGTCAAAATGCCTGCCAGTATGTGACTATCTCTTTACTCAGGAACCCTTCGATGCACCATAAACACCTTCTCTATCATTTGTAGGCACTGCTGGTCTATGGTCTACTCTGTGTATATTCTGCACCTGCCAGTTCTGTGCCTGGGGACGTCCATGCCCTGGGAGGACACTGACTCCCCTGCCACATACACTCTGAGCAGGTACCACCATGGATAGGGAGAGCGATGGTTTTTCAAACACATCAAAAGAAATGCATCTGAATGAATGTTGTTCTGCAAAGACAGACTTCTTGCCTTTGAAGTGCCAGTCAATATTCAAACTTGCCCCAAACCATCTCTGAGAACTGCCTTTAGAGTCAATTTAATGCAATCATTCACTCAGCAAACAGTTTTTTTTTTTTTTTAATTTTTTTTTTTTCAACGTTTATTTATTTTTGGGACAGAGAGAGACAGAGCATGAACGGGGGAGGGGCAGAGAGAGAGGGAGACACAGAATCGGAAATAGGCTCCAGGCTCTGAGCCATCAGCCCAGAGCCCGACGCGGGGCTCGAACTCACGGACCGCGAGATCGTGACCTGGCTGAAGTTGGACGCTTAACCGACTGCGCCACCCAGGCGCCCCAGCAAACAGTTCTTTTTTTTTTTTTTTTTTTTTTTTTTTTAATTTTTTTTTTTTTTTTCAACGTCCATTCATTTTTGGGACAGAGAGAGAGCATGAACGGGGGAGGGGCAGAGAGAGAGGGAGACACAGAATCGGAAACAGGCTCCAGGCTCTGAGCCCAGCAAACAGTTCTTAAAAGCCCACCACGGTCAGGTGTTATATTCGCCACTGGGGATGCAGACATGAAGAAGAGAGCCCTCTCTGCCCATGGTCCTGACCACCTATCCAGTACGCCACATCTTTACAACTTATCTCCTGGTAAACAGGAAGGGGAAGCCAAAGGAAAAAACCCAATAAATTCCTAGTGTCCTTTCCTACGGACAAGAGCAGCTCCCCAAGGAGGAGCCTGGCAAGGGTGGAAAGGTCCACCACGCTGGGATCTGGGTTGTGAAAGGCTTACACTTAGCTAGATTCTTTGTCCTCCTTCTACGTTACACCCTAGGTCATCAAGGGACTGTCTTGCATTGGGTATGTGTACATTCTCATGACTGCTTTCGTTTTTGTGGCTGAATAGTCTTGCCACTAAGTGATAATTTTATTTTTTGCTCCACTGACATCATTTTATTGAAGTCATTAATGGGGAGATTAATCCTTTCTCTAGGGAAAGGGATATAAAGATATTTTGCCCTTAGTTCATCTCTTGTGAGATGAGATTACAGGCAGCTTGAATGTCTGTTTTTTGTGAGTTCTTATGATGACAAGTCCTACCGGTATCCTTTCCTTCATGTGTTTACATTCTAGCATGGCTCACTGGACCACTTTGCCCCTAGCTCATGAGAGGAGATGACCTAAGTCCCCAGAAGGTTTTACTGCCATGTCTGAGGACCACTCTGGTGTGATCCATTTTTTAAGTGGACCAAAAGTAAGAGATTTGGAACTATTAGTTAGGATTCATCTGGTTATCACAGTAGAAAACTATAACTACACCTGGTTTCCAGACAGTCATCAAATCTTCCTTACTACTATCAAAATGGCCCAAGTGCACAGCCACAAAGCGATGAAAACCCCATACTGGCCCCAGGCTGAATGATTCTCTGTAACTATCTCTAGAACTCCCACAACACCTATCAATTCCTCTTCTCTCTTCTGATTTCTGAGCATAATATCCTCTCACTTTAGAATTCAGTTTGACAATTATATGCATTTTTTATAGAGGACTTCTGAAAACTAAAATGCTCTCAAGATCCTAAGAAATGAATCTCTAATGGTAGAATCTCAGGCCAAAGATCCAGGTAAGAAGAGATTCTGGGTAAGAGAGGAAGCCTACTGGTGAAAGTGGGTTTCCCCATCTATAAAATGGGGGTAACACTACTTGCTTAAGAAGGCTTTTAGGAGGAATAGCACCATGCTTAGCTCACAGTGGGTATTCAGTCCACAGGAGCCACTGTTAGGAGCTGCCTTGGAACACCAGCTGCCTTTGGAGCTGGCCCTGCCCACTGCAGGGTCAGAGGTATGGTGGGAACCCACTCTGTAGACACTGAAGATGTGTCTTCAGGATCGGGAGCACGTCCCCAGGTCAACCACAAGAGGCCTGCTCTTCCCAGGGCCTTCTCTAAAACCAGTATGAAATCCAGGTTGTATTATAGGAAAACAGCCATCTGACCTTCATTCTACTTTGCTTAATTCCTTCTACGATCTGTTCCATCTGACGTAAAAACTGGTCCCGGGTAGCAGGGGAGGCCATGGCTCTGAAAAAAAAATCAGCGGAGTTACGACTCGCACACAGGATGCTGAGGAAGGGGGCGGTGTCAGGGAGTCCTCCCCATACCCAGATGATGCCCCAAGAGGCACCCAGGTCCCCAGCAGTTAAAGATTCTAAACTCTGAGGAAGGCACAAAAATTAGCTTCATCTCTTAACTAAATATTAATCTTTTTTGTCACTTTCTCTACAATTTTCTTAAGTGATAATGTATTTTCTTAAAGTAAAACAATATATCATTAAAATCAACAAAAACTTTTTTTTTTTTCCAACAAAAACTTTTTTTTACTTTGACAATGACATGCACTGCCTAGGACATGGATTCCATTTTGTTTTTAGAAATCTGGGGATTTGCAGGCACTGCTCCAGACTGGCAGACATATCCTGAGATCTTCCTAAAACTGGGGTTGGGAAACCTGGTCCTGTTTCTAAAAGCAGCAGCTAAACCAGTGGCTTTCCTGGTGTCCTTCACTTCCTGTTGTGCACTGGGAATGGCACCAGAAGGGTCAGAGCACACGGACGCAAGGATTGAGAATTTTTCCAAAGGATGGGCTGACAGACAGCAGAGCTCATCACAAACACACTCCAACACTGCAGCCTCTCCCAATTATCAGGAAATGATGATGATGAAGGCGCCATTTTTAGAAATGCCACAGGGTTATAACTCGCTAATTGAAGCTGAATCTTACCACCGAACTGTGGGGTTTTTTTTTGATTTGTTTTTTAATTTTTTTTTTTTCAACGTTTATTTATTTTTGGGACAGAGAGAGACAGAGCATGAACGGGGAAGGGGCAGAGAGAGAGGGAGACACAGAATTGGAAACAGGCTCCAGGCTCTGAGCCATCGGCCCAGAGCCCGACACGGGGTTCGAACTCACGGACCGCGAGATCGTGACCTGGCTGAGGTCGGACGCTTAACCGACCGCGCCACCCAGGCACCCCTGATTTGTTTTTAATTAGAAATGAAGCTTAAAATCTAGAGTTGGTAATTCATTAAGATCTTAGTCACTGGTCACCTGCCAGGGGATAAGAGAGGTTTGTGCTGGAAGCAAAGGAAGGGTGCTTACAGACAGCAAGCACTGGGGCTACCATTGGGCATGCTTAAGGGCTGGTATGACTTGGGTACAGGGAGGCCTTGCCACACAGTTTTTGGAGAAAAAAAATTCTTATCTGAATAAAGTAGTTTAGAAGACGCACATTGACTTAAAAACAAAATCTATCATAAGGTTTTACAAACCTTTTTAAAAAATCAGATTAGTTCATTATCTAAATCTTAAAGCATCTCTACGTGCCCCAGAACAAATGGTATCATCTAATCTTAACAAGACGAAAGTAACATACAAAGAGATTACGGTAGTGAGGCGGTCAAGTTACTTGCAAGTTAACTTTTTCCAAACCAAGATATTCCTTGGTGTCTTTCAAACTCACTCTAACATCACCGTAGTTCTGCAAGAACGCAGAGACCGCGTGAACTGAGACACGCCTGGACTTGGCAGGAGGGGGAAAGTGTAAAAGCCACATGTCTAGCACGGTCTTACTCAGTCACACCCCTGTGAAATCGAAGGTGAGAGGAGTACAAAGTGCAGGGGGCACCAAGGTCGTGACGGGAAGGAGGGGGGCCGGTACTTACTGGGAGAAGTTCTCATGAATTGAGTTCAGCAGGCTAATCTGAGGAAGAAAGCAGGGGGGACTGTAAGCAAAAGGTTGAAAGACCCTGCACCGCCCCCACCACCACACACGGTTTTGTCTCTGGACACTGCTGCTGAGAGGAACACACCTTGTTTCCGGAAATAAAAGGACATGAGAGGGGCACCTGAGTGGCTCAGTCGGTTAAGCGTCTGACTTCAGCTCAGGTCATGATCTCCCAGTTCGTGGGTTCGAGCCCCATGTCGGGCTCTGTGCTGACAGCTCGGAGCCTGGTGCCTGCTTCAGAGTCTGTGTCTCCCTCTCTCTCTGCCCCTCCCCCACTCATACTTTGTCTCTCAAAAAATTAAAAAAAAAAAAAAGACATGAGAAAAAGAGCAACACGGTCTCAAGCCCCCCAGTTTTTCCCAGAGCATCTACCTTCCGACAGCCCAGGACCCCAGGAATGCAGGAAGACGGGCCACAGAAGGGTCTAAACTCCGGCTGAGAAGACACTAAGCTAACATGAGGGCTCTTCGGGCAGCTACCGCCACAGTCCTTGCTCTCTTGCCAAACACTGTACTTTATTTTCAGGGCTACCAGCTTAGCGGAGGGTCAGTCAGGGTGCACAGAGAGGACACGTCCATCCTGCTGCTCCCCAATGTGGCCAGGTGCTGGGCGGCTCTGAGAGTCTCTGTGGTAATCCATCATTCAAGGCCCCCTTCCTGTGGAGAACACCTTAGCCCACACGCACAGGACCCTCTCTCTGCCCCAATACTGCAGTCCAGGGCAAGGCTCTGAGCTCGGGGTCTAGAACCCTAGATCTTCTTTCTGGCTGTCTTATTAACTCAACTTGTGACTTATTGTACTTGGACTTCAGTTAGTAACACGGAAATGATATTCCTGTCCCTGCGACTCCCCAGGGATGTTTGAAAGCTAAAATAGCACAGGCCTTAATGGTTTGGAATAAAAGGCACAATTTAACCAAATGCAAAGTTCTATGTGAATATGGCTTGGAATTAAAAAGCTTCCAGCTGCTGCATACTCCTAGTTTTTAAAAGAATGGACCAGGGGCACCTGTGTGGCTCAGTTGGGTGAGGGTCTGACTTCAGCTCAGGTCATGATCTCACGGTTCGTGAGTTCAAGCCCCGTATCAGGCTTGCTACTGTCAGTATGGAGCCTACTTCAGATCCTCTGTCTCCCTCTCTCTCTGCACCTCCCCCACTTATGCTCCCTCTCTCAAAAATAAACATGAAAAAAAAAAAAAAAAAAGAATGGACCAACTTTAAACACTGCTGTTGAAGGAAGGTGATGGGCTTTCTAAGAAGGCTCTGGCCTGCCCCTAAGTTCGTTGGCAAGTCTTTTCCGCACTAGGTAGAAAGACCCCAAGGCCAAGGTGTGTGGCAGAACTATCTCCCGGGTCTGATGTAAAACCCATCAAATGCACTCCACTCATACAGTCAAGCATTTCTCAAATGCCTGTTATGTGCCCATCACTATGTACGACCCCCGGACAGAGAAAAAGTGAACTCAGTGCCCCTCCCTCAAGAAGCATCCTCTAGGAAGAGAGATTGATCTGGTTTGATTGACAATAGCCAATGAAGGTGGCACTAATTACACACGCCTCCATCTGGGGACAGGAAAAAGACGCAGCTGCAGTATGGCTCTTATTAAAGAGGCAGGGCAGCTTGCAAGGTGACAATGAAATGGAAAAAAATTCTGTTGACCTCGAGGTGAGGCGGTAGGTGGGAACTAACATGCACTGGGACCCACCAGATGTAAGAACTTCACAGTTATTTCCTGTTTTGTCTCCAACACGATCATATGAAGTGGGCCGCATGGCCCTCTGTATGGGTGAGGAAAATAAGGCCAGACTAAAACCCAAATCTGTTTGACTGGAAAGCGTGTGTTCTTTCTGCTCCACTGTGCTGCCACCGCGAAGACCACATTGTTCCTTTTTTTTTTTTTTTAAACATAGCTGCACACCCTGCTCTAATCACTTGCCCACTGTGAGGGAGCCCTGAATCCTGAGTGTCAGAGTAATGCAGAGGGGGTGTCTGTGCCCATGGCGAGCCTTCACTGCTGTTGGCCCCTGATGATTAAAAAGCTAGATTCCTCGTGTATACTGTAATAAGCTCACCATCCCCATTTTATTTAGCTGATTCTTTTATCTAGCCTTTTTTTTTTGAAAAAAAAATTTGTTTTTAATGTTTATTTATTTTTGAAAGAGAGAGACACAGAGCATACGTGGAGGAGGGGCAAAGGGAGAGAGGGAGACACAGAATCCCAAGCAGCCTTCAGACTCTGGGTTGTCAGCACAGAGCCTGATGCAAGGCTCGAACCCACAAACTGTGACATCATGACCTGAGCCAAAGTCCGACGCTTAACCGACTGAGCCACTCAGGCGCCCTCTTTCCTTCCTTTAAAGCTCAAATGAAAGTCTCACCGACCCAGGCCCCCTCCATGTGAACCCCGTTTCTCACAGGGCACGACAAAACAGCTCGAGCAGTCCCAGGTTGGCACAGGCCACAGGAGCAGCAAGGTGTCTGTTACTAACTTTGTAACCCAGCGCTGGGCATGCGGTGCGTGCCCCTTCTGCTCACACTGACTGCATCCTTCAAACTTCCTGGGGTCGACAGCCCTGGTCTTTGCTCATCTGATTAAGTTACTTTCTTTTTATACAGATTCTTACCTCTTTTTCCAAATAAACCTTTTTATCATCCAGGGTGTTATATAAAGTGAAGAACTGCTTGGTTTCTTTGTGCACAGCTGAAACTGTAGATGCAAAGACATCAGCACACATGTAAGAAAACGGATCAGAACAGCCGTGAGCACCCTCTCCTCCTGGAAGCCCACCCCCAGGACTGCGGCCTGTCGGGGCATCTGTGCGGAAGCCCCAGAGTCGACCCCGTGCGGAGCCGCTGCAGGCGGATGGTAGCTGGCCGTTGTGACTGGCCCAGCCGGGACGAGGGGCCAGAGGAACCTGTCAGCATGTGGGGTAGGTAGTTTCTCAGGTGAGGGGTCCTGGGGGGATGGTGGCAAGGACGCTTGGTGTGCATGGTGTGGGAAGGCACGCCAGCTCTTCCTGTTTGTGTGGCTTCCTCCCTTCCCACACCCTCAGGAGCAGGAGCCACAGCCTGCTCACTTCTGTAGCCCCATGCTCGGTGCGGGCCCACAGCAGGTCCTCCAGAATACCTACTGGGAGAATGATGTGCCTGATCTAGAGCACAGTACGTGCCAGTAAGAGTGCCTTTTCTGCCCATTTGTGGGCCCATGACTAAGGGGTGGGGAGGTCTTATTTACCAGGCTCCCAACACCCTTTCCTACAAAATTCCTCTGCATCTCTGCCCACCTCTCCATCTTTACTCTTCCTGATAGAATGACTCAGGAGGCAAGCACCAAATTCCAGGACTAGAAGTGGGCCGTATTCACTAGAGGACGAGGTCACTGGGGAGGCTAGTGGGGTGGAGGGGGTGGGGACGGTTCCTGCCCCAGTTCCTCCTCCTGTTTGGTGGCTGGGTGCTTGGGCGGTCCCCCCATGTGACTCTGAGCCTAAATGCCTTCCTCATTGCTCTGAGTTTTGTCTCTAGCAGGAGACAAAATCCCAAGACCTGGATTCACAATCAGCCTTTGGGCCTAAACTGAGCCCTGCAATTTAGCCGTAGCCAAAGATTCTGATCAGGTAACTGGCCAGATGACAGCGGGGTCTGGTTTCCCAGTTGCTCCCCAAACACAGGTTCCCTCTGGAGCAGCATGACTGGGGGAGGGGAGAGAGAGGCAGAGCAGGCTGGTGGGCACTTGTGGTTTCCTTGGGCAACTGCCACTAACACTAAAACCAGATTCTTTAAGCCACTCAGCCAACTTCTAACTTTATTACCCAGTGATAGCTGTCTCTCCCCCAAGCTGTGCAGCCCAAAGATGGGTGGGGGCTGGCGATATTGCCATACATAACTGGAAACAGAAGTTAATAATCTGATACAAGTATTTTGAGGCAGTAGTTAAAAATGTTTCCAACATAGAAATGTCTAATTTGTATAAAAATCATTACATGAACTACTCAGTATAAAGTAGTATTCCTGCTAAGAGCTTTAGAACAGGGGATATTAAGCCTGGCTGAAACACAGAATAGCCTGGGGAGCTTTTAAAATCTCCTGACCAGGGGCACCTGGGTGGCTCAGTCGGTTAAGCGTCGGACTTCGGCTCAGGTCATGATCTCACGGTCTGTGAGTTCAAGCGCCGCATCGGGCTCTGTGCTGACAGCTCAGAGCCTGGAGCCTGTTTCAGATTCTGTGTCTCCCTCTCTCTCTGACCCTCCCCCATTCATGCTCTATCTCTCCCTGTCTCAAAAATAAATAAACATTAAAAAATAAATAAATAAATAAATAAATAAATAAATAAATAAATAAATAAAATCTTCTGACCAATTAAGTGAGATTTTTCTGGAGGCAGGGCCGGGTGATTAGAATGGATAGTCAAAGTTGAAAATCGCTGCCATCAATCAATCAATCAACTTTTAGCTTTGCTGCTCAGGGATGTGCCTGTCACCTTTCCTCTATTCAGATCAGAGACTGGGTGGAGGCTGCGGATATTTGACAATGATAAATACTAATGATGGAAATGATACAGATCTTTTGATGCAACTGCTTGGAAATGTTTTTGGTGTAAAAATGTCCTATCAAAAGGGCTTTAACAAGTGTCAAATTTACTCTGAAATACACTGATGCAAGGTATTATTGAATATTATTATTGTTCAAAGCTGGAAAGTAGGCAGAGATAGAGAATTAAAGGGGAAAGATTTAACTATGAGTGTTGCTGTCTGCCTCTGACCAGCTGAAGCATGGTTGAGGACCACAGAAAACATCAGGATGGGGGCAGGCGTGAAAAAAAGCGTAACCCTCACTCAAGTAAAGACACTGCTTTGGCTGGGACCAGCACAGATGTCTGAAAGGCCAGGACCCCAAGGTGAAGTCTGAGGTAGGTTTTGGAAGAAGAAATGGTGCCAGCCAAGTGGGAGCTGCAGGACAGTGGCGTTGTGGACTTGGGGACCAGCTCAGAGGCCAAAACGCAGACACCCTTGTGAGAGGGGTGAGACACTGAGGGGCTGCAGGGGAAGCCGGCTGGCAGCTGGCCCACCTGATGCAAGACTGACCAGTGCATTTAGGATTCTGAAGATCATCTGACAAGTTACGGGGAGCTGTTGGATATTAGAGCCTTTAAAGTGAGAGTGTAAAATGGTCCAACTTCCGTTTGAGTTAAGACCTGTCACACAAGAGTGCAGACTCTGGGCAGTGCTGAGAAGGTGGCTATAGCAGTGGCTCAGAAGAAACAGACTTGACCGTTTCTTGGAAGCAGAACCAGAAGGGCAGCGGGGTCAGAGACTAAGGGGCTGGGGGTACAGGCTGGCTAGACAGTGATCCCAGTGAGCAGGAGGGGAAATGGGGTAGGGAGGCTGAATTCGGTTCTGTATCTGTTGAGCTGGAAGTATCCAGGGCATATGCATGACTGGGGACCTAGAAGAAGGGGTGATGGTCCAGGACCCATTTATAGACTAGATCTGAGTTGGGTCTGACAGAGCTGAGAAGGAGTCCCAGGCACAGGTAACAAGAGGAGTTAAGGCCCAAGATGTATGTCAAAGTGCATGGTGTGTTGAGGGGTAGTGTGTGGGCAATGGAAGCCAGAATGTCAACCTAGAGAAGGAAAAGGGGGCCTCCAGGCAGCCACTTAGACTGAGAAGGATCTGGAGATAATATGGAGAGATGCTGTCCTCAGTAGGCTGGCCTGGGGAGCTCCTGAAGACTGGTCAGCAGAGAGAGAAGTGACATGACAGACAGGTGGGTGAGGAACTCAAGGAAGGGTATACAGACCAGCTAGTGGTCGTTCAGCTGAGCTACGACACAAGTCAGAATGGCTATCGCAGTGGGAGAGAGGCAATGACAATTTGAGGGCCACCCTGGACCTGACGAGCTGTGCTCGCTGATTCAGGCTGAGGGACACCCAGTCCTAGATTACTGGGTGAACACAATGCTGTCAAAATCAAGGACCACATAGGCAAGAAAGTTTGTAGAGAAGAACAATGAGTGAGGATTCATCCAGAGATGCTATACTGTGGGGTGCTGATTGTCCCGTGTGAAGCTGGAAAGCGGATGGGGAGCTCAGTGGAGCCAGATGGCTGACCAGGAGGAGGGCGGGTTTGAAACATCATGCTAAGAGCTCAATTAGCTCAATCTGTCCACAGAGAGGGCAGCAGAGGGGGCACAGAGAGGGCAGCAGAGCCCCCCAGTGCTGCTCCCGGGGTTAAGGGTCACTCAGCAGTGAGCTTTGTGGAATGAGCGCCCGGTGGGCCTGGTGACGACACAGAGCCCCTTCTGGTGGTGGCTTTCACGGACTGCGCTGTGATGCACACTGCACCATACTCCCGCAGGACAGGACCCTCGCCTCCTGAGCCTCCCACCACCAGGAGTGTTTGCACCTACTCTGGCGGTAGAGTTCAATAAATCTCTTCTGATACTGTATTAGCTCGGCTCGGCTGGGAACTTCATCAATCTTGCGATGCAAAATCGCTATTTCTCGATTTCTTCGAGCCTAAAGGCAAAAGGGAGGAGGAGACAGTACTATTTGGTAAAAGGTCTTACATGCTCTCTGCCCCCATCTCCTTCTGAGCACAGCCACACACCCGAAAATCTGCTGTGGCCTGAGGCCCCCATCTCAGATTCTGACGGACTCTCCTCCACTTTGCAACACACGGAGGTGTGCGTAGCTATGAACTAGAACCAGAGAAGGCACGATGTTAATGCGTCGGCAAGGAAAATCCTGAGTAGTTAAGGCTTTTGTGGAGAGCTCTCAGCCGTCCCTCCAGGCCCCAAAAGTCTCTAGAGTAGTGGATCCCACCACCACCAGGTGCGGAACAGGTACGGAAAGGAAGGCCTCCCAGGTGATGAGGAACTGCCTCCATATAGGTTCCAAATTCCTCAGCCTGTTGATAAGCTCCTCCAATACCTTTCTAGAATTTTCTCCCTACCATGGATTCGGGGTACGTTAGCCAAACTGGCCGCTGACTGTACCTGGGGAGGCACAGCGGTGCTGTGTGGCTCAGGGAGGGTTTAGGCTCCCGAGGCCTGGCAGGCAGTACCAGTGGGAAGTGGCTGGGTTCCCACACTGCTCCCCACTCCCACTCATGGTCCAGGACTAACAGGCTCTTGGCACTGCCCTTCTTCTGTGCCACCCCATCTCTCTCTGGCCCGCCCTGCTCACGACAGCACGTGTGTGTCTTGAAGAACTGGGGGAATACAAACCTCTGGGAGAGAAGCTCACCAGCCCCTTTGGAGACCACACCCTAAGTCAGGTCTCTGAGGCTCTGGTCAGAAGCAAAAATGTGCTTCTATTGGCTAAGACTACCCTGCCCTCTGGGTGCTCAGGCTCTGACTCTTATGTCCCCGCCCCCTTCCCCTCTTCTCCCCCCCCAGGAATCTTAAGATACAATTATTCACTGTTTTAATACATCTTTAACCTTTCCCTTTCTACTGGCTCCTTCTCACCAGCATTTAGACAGGCTACAGTCCCTCATCCCTCAAAAGCCCTTCCCTAAGCTCTGATCACCTTTCAGCCCTCAGCCTCCTTCTTCTGCAACAATAGCCCACCTTCCCTAGCCTCTCGGTGTCTCTTGCTGCCCCCACGCCCTGTGGTCATCCTCACGGCAGCTGGCTTCTCCAGACTCCCACTGTACTGCTCTCACCAAGGTCACCACAGGCCTCCTCTGGGAGACAGCTCATGGACAACTATCAGCTTCCAGCTTTCTTGAAATCTAGCAAAATTCACTATTCTCTCTGCCGAGCCCCCTGCTCAGCTTCTGCAAGCCCCTGCACTTGCCCATCTGGTTTCCCTCCCTCCTGGGTTCCTCCTTTCCCTCTGCCTGTCCCCACACAGGGTTTGCCCCATTTCCACAGCTTTGGTTATCACCTACACAGCGCCAACATCCATATCTCCAGCCCAGACTATTCTGAGCATCAGACCTGACATCCAATCATTTCTTGGACATTTCTACTTGGTCGAGTGCCCCAACTTTTAAAGCTCGTTAACACTCCTATACACACACGCCCTGAAGCCTATTCCTTTTGTTAATGCTTTCACTCAGTGAATAACACAAGTATCCACCCTACAGCCTGAGTCAGAAATTCAAGTACCATCCATGACTCCTCTATTTCTCTGACCCAATTGATGCTAGGTCCTATCAGATACAGCTCCTCAGTCTCTCCTGTGCCAGGTCATTTCTGCCCATCCCCATGGCCCCTGCTCTGGCTCAGCCCCTCAGCAGGACTATGGTAGCTTCCCTTTAGCCAGTTTGAAGCTGCCCACAATAGGCAGTTTGCATATAAACACCCTCGTACTTTGATGTATATGCACATATTTTGGTTCTCAAACAGCCAGCCAGCTCCCAGAAGACTGGGACCTGGCATCCCATTTACTATTCCTGGGACCTAAGGCAACCCTGAATATACTGTAAGCACACAGCCACAAATTTTCAAGTATGCAGCTGTGTTTTCCTGATTTTATTTAATTCTGTTTCTTTAAAGATTAGCAGTGTCCTTGTATCAAGGATGAATTTGACATATCCAAATTTCACCAAATAGCTCAGCAAAAGAAGCAACAGCCAGAGACAGGAGAAATGAGGGCTCACCAGCCCCGGCAGCCCTTTGGCCATTCCCATCAGAGCCTGGCTTTCTCTTCCCAGGGAACAGGAAGTAGGCCCAAGCCAAAGTACAACACAAGTTAGGTCTTGGCTTCTGAGCTTCCGTGAGTCAGATCCTGGCAATGTAAGGGATTTTACCACGCAATTTTGACATTATGTCCATTTATCTTTGGGACCAACTCTAAAACCTACTTCCCCCATATTTAATGGCTTTCTTACAAACCTCCAAGGTTATCAAACAAGACAGCCAAAATGGGCACTGTACGAGAGCACTAGAACTTGAATGCTGGCTCTAGCACTCACCAGCTGCTTGACTCTGGACAAGTGCGGAACGGATCAGAGTCAGCTTCTTCATACAGAAAATGGGGCTAAAACCTACGCTCCACCCCGGGTCAGGATCAATCAACATGAAGGAAAGTAACATACCGAAGTGAGGTGTTATTGTTATCTTAAACCACGTAGTTACCCTCCAGAAGGCAGCCTCAGTACCAACCTCGTTTTTAGATACACACAATTCCTAGTTCTGCTACAGGACATTCATACCTAGTTGGGTATATTTATCTATCTTGTTGTTCGTGCTTTCACTTACCTGTAGTAAACGGATCTTGTAAAGTTTCTCTTTCTCCATATTATACCGTTTGTCTAGGTCTTCCTAAAAATTGGAAAAGGACACAACCATCTAAGAGCAGGAAACTTTGATTCTTCAATGAAGTCTTTTGAAAGTGAAATTTTTTTTTTTTTTTAGAGAGAGCGTGAGTAGAGGGAGGGGCAGAGGGGGAGAGAGAGAGAGAGAGAGAGAGAGAGAGACAGAGAATCTTCAGCAGATCCACACTCAGTGCAGACCTTGATGCTGGGCTCGATCCCATGAGTCAGGTTAGGATCATGACCTGAGCCAAAATTAAGAGTCAGACGTCCAACAAAACCACCCAGATACCCCAGAAATTGAATATTTTTGTCACATCTCTCCATTCTGAGGCCCCAAATGTCTTTTCTCCAATGGTTGAGTTTAGGGTCTGGGTCCCTGTGTTATGTAAGACCCTTGAGGCTCTTTCACATCACTTTATTACAAGTCTTCCTTCTTCTGGGGTCTAGGTGAAATCTAGTGTTCTTAAGTGGAGTATCCCCCAAATTTATGCCTGCCACCAAAATCTACAATGATAAGGAAGTAATTATTAAAGAATCTCTTGTTCTAGGCATCTGCGTTTACAGTGACGCTGGATTTGCTTTCTACGTTTCTACTTAGAGATACACTATCCAACATGAGAGCCACTAGCTACATGTGGCTGTTTAAATTTACTTTAACTGAAATTTTAAAAATATTCAGTTTCTCAATTACGATAGCCACGCTTCCAGTGCTCAGGGGCCACACAAGGAGCTAGTGGCTGTCAGAGTGAACAGTGTGGACACAGAACACTGTCATCACTGCACAGCGTTCTTTTGGGCAGCACTGAATTACAAGAAACTGGTTTAACTGGTTTAACAATCTGTGGGCCAAATTCACCTCTCTGCCTATTTTTGTAAATAAAGTTTTATAGGAACAAAGCCATGTCCTTTCATTTACATACGGACCGTGGCTTCGGATGGCTTCGGGTAGCAGAGTTGGCACACAAAGCTGAAGTTATTTCCTGTTGGGTCCCTTAGGGTGTGCTGACCTTGGAATGTAGTACCATAGGGACAGTTTCCTCGCTCTGCATCACCCCCACCCCTCCGAGCCTGTGGGTTGGGACCAGCAGGTGTGGCCAGGGCAAGCCTCTCACCTTCTCAGCTGGGATACCAGAGCAAACACAGAACGCCTGAACAAAGTCTGGGAGAAAACCCCCCAGAATGGCGGCCTTCAGGGCGATCACTGGTTAGACCCTGCTTCCGTCTGAGGAGCCAGGTGTGTGAAATGGGGCAATGCCCCTGAGAGCCCACACACGAAGACGTGGTCATAGTGAAAATTAAAGCAGGTGTGAAAACTGTCAGGGGAAGGTACAACGCTGGCGGCCACTCCCGGGGAGGGCAATGGCAGTCCTGAGATTGGGTACGTACTTACATTATGAGTCATCACAGGGGTTAGGGCACCGTGTGGATCTCCAGAAGACAGGGTCTGAAATGATGAAAAGTAATGAACATCCTTCCTGAGTAAGGGGTATGGGACAGAAGCTGAGGGTCTGGATGTAGGAAGGGGTGGGGGACAGTTCATGGACCATGTCTACAGACCCCAGATTTTAAATTGTTCTTACATGTGTGTCACAACAAACAAACTGCAACTGTCTTTGAATGTAATAATCCCTCCAACAAGGTGTGATTGCTAAGAAGAGAAATATGATCTTGAAAGTCTGATTTATGCAAACTCAGTGGCTGAGCTGACGATTTGAGCCTCAAAGTTTTAGAAAAACCAGAAAGGCTGGCTGTGTGATGAAGGTTCCAGAACACTGCTGCACTGCACGGCCAGATTCTGCTACTCTCCCGTGCCAGTCCCATCCCGCCAGCATGGAGACACCTCCAAGACCTACATCCTGCACAGCCAGGAGCACGGTCCCTGAGCTAGGGTACATGGACTGGTGCTGGGTGGCTTGAACCAGCCTCTTCCCCTCCTTGAGCTTTGAGCTGCCTGAACTGGATCTAAAGGGAGAGGGTGCAGTCAATGGGCTCTGAGACAACCAGCTCCTGTGTCTCGCATCGTAAGCACTTGGGGCCTCAGGGGAAGAGCTTAGAATGAAGTGTGACAAGGAAAAACAAAACCAGTAATCCCTAGTCTTACTTGGTGAGAGACACAAACTTTTTTTCTGGCCTGTGTTTTCACTTAAAAAAAAAATTATTGGGGCGCCTGGGTGGCGCAGTCGGTTAAGCGTCCGACTTCAGCCAGGTCACGATCTCGCGGTCCGTGAGTTCAAGCCCCGCGTCGGGCTCTGGGCTGATGGCTCAGAGCCTGGAGCCTGTTTCTGATTCTGTGTCTCCCTCTCTCTCTGCCCCTCCCCTGTTCATGCTCTGTCTCTCTCTGTCCCAAAAATAAATAAACGTTGAAAAAAAAAAATTAAAAAAAAAAAAAAAAAAAAAATAATAAAAAAAAATTATTTTTTAAGTTTATTTATTTATTTTCTTTATTTTTGAGAGAGACTGAGAGCGAGCAGGGGAGGGGCAGAGAGAGAGGAAGACAGAATCCCAAGCAGGCTCCAGGCTGACAACACAGAGCCCGATGTGGGGCTCGGACTCACAAACTGTGGGATCTTGGCCTGAGCCAACATTAAGAGTCAGACGCTTAACCAACTGAGCCACCCAGCTGCCCCTAACTTAACTTTCAGCGGAAATTCCCACTGGCTCCCCAGAAGAGCAAGTCCTGTGTCCTGAGAGCCAGCTGGTCTCAGTCATGCTGGAGCTCTAACACTACGCCTCATTCCTTGCTTACTGCTGCCTTTTAGGGGCAGGGCATGTCCCCAGGCAGCAGCGGAGGATGAAGTGAGTAAATTGGTACAAAATTTAGAGAACAGGTTGCTCTTTGAAGAAGGTTCCTAGAAACACCCCTTCCCTAAGTGGAGGGGGAGGCCAGACCAGAGGGTAAATGAGAGGGATGGAAATCTAAGGAGAGGGATGGAAATCTAAGAAAATTCTGTGATGAAAATAGTGGAGAAGCATGTGTTCAGAGGACCAGGTTGAGGGAAACTGGTCAGTCCTTTTTAGCATCAGACTCTTTGCCGGTCAGTCCTCCGGAAATCCTCCCGCTGATAAGTCATAACAGCACCTAACAGTTTTGAGGACTCCTTCCGAGCCTGTATTTACCTTTTCATCTCCAGCTGGCACTCTCTCGGCTTTCAGGTTTTCGATTTCCTGCTGCAGCCGCGTCATCTCCTCCTTTAAAGGTGATACGAACATTTACAAAATGCAGACAAGTTGGCGAATGGACTTGTGCCCGCACTGCCCCTCTAGTGACCACCAGGAGTGAGGGCTTATCACAGGACCCCCAGCCATCCCAGGTTTACAGGACAGGCCTGGGTTCACGTGATGTTATTCTTTCACACTTTATAAGACTTCTAAATATACATATAAATTAGAACACAGTGTTTGTTAAGCTGTGCTCTCAGTTTGGGGGTTTGACACACACAGTGACCGATGTGACTCACTTCCAGTCTCTTCAGGGTGGCGGGTACCCACCATAGGGCCCCGTTCATCTTACACAACTGACACAGAACTGCTCCATGAATCTACGTTTTCGACTGCACTGGAGTCGGATGCCACAACAGCACAAGGAGTGGTGACATTTCACAAGAGTCCTGGTTCAAGATCTGCTCACATCAAGCAACACTTACTCGACAATGTGCTTTAAACTCCTGTTCCTGACTTTTCAGGTTTTCATTCATGGCTACAAGTGCTCTCAGGTTCTGCAGGATGCTGAAGAGAAAAGACCAAACAATGACATATGGAAAGCCATTATGATTTTATGAATCACACCTAAAACCAAGTCCCCAGCTAAAGAGAAACTCCCTTTTAAATTTCCTTTGTCTCTCTCCAGAGTGTCTAATGGGTTCTCCACAAATGATAATGACTCCCATTTAACTGACATTATCATTCATTTATATACTCAAGTCCATCAGGCCACATCCAAACAAACATCACAGAATCCAGAATTAAAATGTCAACTGCAGAAACATCAATGAGTTTCAAGAATACTGCATCTACTTGTACCAATTACTCAACAGTATTCAGAGCATAGACGGCATCACACAGTTTTTAATTTCCACGAAAAGGAGACAAATTACTTAAGGTCATTAGAAGAATTAATTTGAAAATAAAAATGTCAAGTATCTGACAATACTTTGCTCCATATCATGAAAGAAGCGTTGCTAATTATAAAGCCAAGTAATCTGTGCCTTCTTTGCTAAAAATGTCCTTCAAATCTGGGACTGCTCAATCTGTGCCTGAAGCTTTTTATGATTTACAGTATCATTCAGGGAGATTTTACCTGGCACCTAAACACTTTGGTGCCAAAAAAGTCAAATGTCAGTGTGTCTTACACTTTATTTAAATTGTTTAAAGACAGGGGCGCCTGGGTGGCTCAGTCGGTTAAGCGGCCGACTTCAGCTCAGGTCATGATCTCGCGGTCCGTGAGTTCGAGTCCCGCGCCGGACTCTGGGCTGATGGCTCAGAGCCTGCAGCCTGCTTCCGATTCTGTGTCTCCCTCTCTCTCTGCCCCTCCCCCGTTCATGCTCTGTCTCTCTCTGTCTCAAAAATAAATAAAACGTTAAAAAAAAAAATTGTTTAAAGATAATTAAAAAAACTAATAAAAATGAAGGAAAAAACCAGCATCTATTTGATTAAAAAAAAAAAAGACTGCACCTTGAATCCCAAGGATGCAGGGCTGGAATGCTGCCAGTAAAAAACTGGTAACAAGGGTTGACTCCAAGGAGAACTGGGTGGCTGGGGACATGGGTGGGAGGGAGACTTTCACCACATGCCTTTTTGTTCTGTGAACGGATTATTTGGTTTTTAAAACCAGAAAAACAAAGGTGGCGCTTGGTTGGCTCAGTCGGTTGAGCATCCAGCTCTTGATTTCAGCTCAGGTCATGATCCCAGGGTCCTGGGATTGAGCCCCAGGTAGGGTTCTGTGCTGAGTGTGAAGCTGGCTTAAGATTCTCTCTCCCCCCCGCCCCGCCCATCTCTCCCGCTTGCACATGCTCTCTCTCTGAAATAAAAAACTATATGAAAATTAAAAAACCAGAAAAACAAAAAAGCAAAAGCAAAACGAAAAGTGTGTTGCTTCTGCTCCCAACAGGAATTAGGAGAACGAGGTGGCCAACTCAGTGCGGCCCAAGCCTTTCAGCTCGTGCCAGAGCAATGGGGAGTCACCACATTCTGGATGGGGCGTGTGAACCGAACCGACCCGCATGGGACCAGACCCTCAGCTCCTCAGTCCTGTGTTCAAACAAAATAAGCCACCAGGCACTGTGGCAGAGTCAGTTTCTTCAAAGGAAACACCAGGGAAAGGGGAAAGTAAACACCAGGCAGAGTCACTTTCTTCAAAGGGAAAGTAAACACACGTGGAAACGTCTTACTTTGGATCAGCTTTCGATTCTATCTTCTCCAGGGCTGCTTGCTCCTTGTCCAGTCTCTCACTGTAGCTCTTCAACTGTGAGACAGAAAAGAGGCGTGGCTGCTAGACACTTGGGGGGACAGGAGAGTGAGCGTGTGCATCCTCCCCCCACCCCTACCGGCTCACATCTGTGCCCCACTTCCGACAGCTGGCCAAGCCCAGTGGACCCAGCTGTACACCGAGAAAACAGGTGCACAAGAGAAACAGGATGGGGGTGGAGAGGATAACATGGTCAAAACCAGACCCATTGGGACACATTCTGTTGGTGAAGGAAATCTTGGCAATAACTTTAAATCACAGCAGCACACGGATGGAAAGCCAGAGTAAGGCCGACGGCAGGTGCCTTTCGGTAGGTCGGTATGAAGAGGGAAGTAAAATAGGCTATGAGAGACAGACCTGGCTTAAATTCCACAACACCAATGTCATGGCTATCAGCAGGGGTAGGGTTAAATCTATCTTCTTGAGTAATTTCACTTTCTTTTTCTGAGTCAGAATGAAGATTTAAAAAAAGAAATTTTAAAGAAACTCAGATTTCCATTTATGAGGTCTACACGTATACAATAGAATACAAAGGTGCTAAAAAGAGTAAGAAAAAAGCATCTCTTTTATGACGACCACTAGCATCTACTGTTAGTTGGAAGAAAATGATGTACAAAACGTTGATTCCCATGTGTTTCCAATGTGTATAAAGGAATGTATATATCAAATGTGTACATGTATAAAAGGATATACGCATGAAGTATTTGTAAAAAGATTCACAAGAAACTGGTGATCCTCTGGAGAGGGTAACTATATGGCTGGGTTACAGTGATACAACTATTATACTTTTTGAATTTTGAACTGTGTGAATGTGTTACCTACTCAAAAAAACAAGATAAAAAGTTCTAAGGGTACTAGTTGAAAATGGAAGACCAAGCACAAGTTGCAACAAGCCCTTCTTGCCAAAGTCCTAAGAAAAAAACAGACGATTATGTTTAAACATGGGAGCAGGTACCACAGGGACAAGAAGACGGCTGCTGGAAAGGCGGGGCTGAGGAGGCCTGCTGGGTGGGATCAGCAGACACAGGAAGGATGGTCTGCAGGGCTGGCATCGCAGTAGGAGAGCCAGCTGCGCTAAGCAGTGAAGCCTGGCTCCCCTAACGATGAGCTGGAGCTCAAGCCTCAGAGGCAGGCGGGCTCCCAGAATCCGTAATGCCCAGGAGAAAGGTGGAGTGCCCCCCCAAATCACATACTACCGGCTGATCTCACCCAGCAGTAGGACCCACCCTTCTAGAACAATCACGGAAAGCAAAGCAGGCTGCATAAAATGGATACAGAATCCACATAGCCGGTAATAGGAAGTTTCAGAATCAAAGATAAGCATACCACCAAGAATTACCCAACATGTAAGACAGAACCACAAATGAGAAAAATAAAACTGAACAAATCAATTTTGATCTGAAGAAACTGTTGATAGATCAAGAAAAACTTTCGACATGACGGATGCCCTTAGAGAGGTGGGAGAGAATACTGCACATACTACAAAGAAGCAACCTCACACGTAGGAAATTAAAGCTGCGACTGCTGAAATTAAAACATGGACAGGCCAGAACCCGGCGGCCTGGTGATGCAGGAGCACATAGCCTCCCCACAGGTGTCATGGGCTGTCGTCTGTCCTTGACCTTCCCTGCCATCCCTACTTTACTAAATTTACTGGAAAGACAGGTCTCCCCTGGTTTTCAGTGCCACCAGGTTATCCTGGAAGGGCAGGTTTTGCTGAAAAGGTGAGAGGGGTCAGAATGCTCGTTTTGCCCAATCCTTGACTTGAACAGATAAGGAGGCAGAGGCCCAAAGGTGAAGTTCATTGCTTGCTCAGGGGTCTGGTCTTCAGGACTCTGACCAGCCAGGCTTCTTCAGAAGTTGCTGAATGCTAGGTTTTATACGGCTTCCCATTTTCCTAGACGGGACTTAGTTTGACCGCCCCACGAGAGAGCGAGCTCTCAGCAAGGTCTTTGGTGCCCGACAGCCAGCACTGGAATCCCGGCACCCTCGGTGTAGCTGTAAAGTCCCCAGCTGCACGACGGGGATGAAAACAGTGCTGCTAGTGTTGTTACAGACAATCCACGGACTGATACAGGTGAGGGGCCCAGAGCACAGCCAGCACATCCTGATGGTGGCTGCTATTATTACCTGAGGATAAGAGGCGATCTCCTATCACTGACTTAAATCACTTCCTCTACTTCCCAGCACATGGAGCTCAGCAAATACCTGATTTAGTGTTTAGTACAAAGAAATGCCTTTAGAGCCACTTGGGATTTATACCCTAAGACATACAAGTGTCTTAGGAAATTGATATCAAGATCCTTTGCCTTTAATCTCTCCCAGATGGTTATACAAAAACTGATCCATGACTTGGCAAACTTCATGCCAGAGACTCTGTGGCAGTAACATTTAGACAGCAGCAGGGGCTCTGCCCTAGGAGTCTGCCATCCAGCCCATAGGAAGGTAGTCACAGAGCAGTGTGAAGAAAGCGCATCTGTCCAAATGCGACACAGGCTTCTCTGGGAAGCATGACAAAAAACCTCATTCTGCCGTTCTTTTGCCTGCCCTTTTCAAATGTTCTGACAATAACTGAAAAGACTGGCCCAGGTCAGAATTAAAAAGTTTTGTCACGTTGACAGCAAGGCAGTGAGCTGAGTGCTACATATGGCTATAGAAATAAGAATTTGAAACGGGCACATTTCGTGTGAAATTACAAAAAAGGGAGGGGGGTACTGCCTTAGTGTCAGAGAGGTTGTTAAGACCAGTCCTGCTTCCATGTGGTTCGGGAAGTACCAGGTGGGGCCGCTGTAGGAGGCCCCTGTGCAGTGTGGCTATCGCTCGGGCACCAAAATCACCATGAGGAGAGCTTTTCCGATCCAGAGGAGGATAGCTCTCTATGGAAACACGAGGGACAGAAATATGTAAACTCCTCTCATGACAGGGCTGGCATCAGAAGCGTTTGTTTTCCTGGCCTGGTCTCCCAGGCCATCACAAGTAGTAGGTGAGCCACACTGTAAACGCCCATGTGAGATGGCAGACTCCAAACCTGGGGTAGAAAACGCATCATGTGCTTCGAAATATACCCACCGCCCCCCTGCCCCCCCCATTCAGCCCGGAAGATAACCAGCAATGCTGAACAACAAATTACAGCCTTCTGTAGTTCTCTCATCTTATGAAAAGAAGCCTTCTCGTTCTTAAGGAATTCAGTACTTTGAAGCTATTCTACAATCTGTGGGCTTGTAGAGGAGCCGGGCCCACTTACTGGGCACGGCCCCCCCAAATTCTACATGGCCTGTGCCCTGCTGACTGGGCTGGCCTTCCTCGGGAAGCCTTTCCCGAGGCTTCACGGTCCACGACAGTGTGGATAAACTGGCTGCAGGGGTCATACTGTGAGCTGGTCCCACGTCCCCAGACGGCCCTGAGCCCTGAGAAGTGGACAGTGATGCCTCCCCACAGACTGATGATACAAGGCATTCCATTAAGGGTGCAGGCCAAAAGCGGCTCTGCAAATCTACTCACCTCTGTCAGAGTTTTCTTGGTTTCATCATATCTGGCTTGTAGGCTGGTGTGACTTGCCTGCAGCTATAAAACAAAGAGGAGATACCTGATCTCATTTGATCCTTACAGCAGCACAGCTATGGGCGGATCCCCGTCTCACACACGGGAAAATGGAAACTCAGAAGACACTTAAACTGAGCGAATGTGGGAATTTTAGAATGGCTGTCAACAAGTGAAGAAAAAAATTCATATAATTAGCACCAACTACATGTCAGGTGATACGCTAGATATTCTGCGTAAGTTCTATCATTGAATCCTTAAATTCAACGGAAGAAGACATTATTCTTACTTTATTTTTTTAATGTTTACTTATTTATTTTGAGAGGGCAGAGAGAGAGACACAGACAGACGGAGAGAGAGGGAAAGGCAGAGGGAGAGAGAATCCCAAGCAAGCTCTGTGCTGTCAGTGCAGAGCCTGGCAAGGGGCTTGATCTAAGGAACTGTGAAATAACGACCCGAGCCTAAATCAAGAGTTGGAGGCTTGGGGCGCCTGGGTGGCGCAGTCGGTTAAGCGTCCGACTTCAGCCAGGTCACGATCTCGCGGTCCGTGAGTTCAAGCCCCGGGTCAGGCTCTGGGCTGATGGCTCAAAGCCTGGAGCCTGTTTCCGATTCTGTGTCTCCCTCTCTCTCTGCCCCTCCCCCATTCATGCTCTGTCTCTCTCTGTCCCCAAAATAAATAAAGGTTAAAAAAAAAAAAAAAGAGTTGGAGGTTTAACCAACAAAGCCACCCAGGCGCTCTGACATTATTCTTATTTTACAGATGAGGAAATAAAGGCTCAGAGGGGTTAAGTTACTTGATGGCAAGTTTCACAGGTATTAACTGATAAAGCCAGGATTCAAATTCAGGTCTGATGTTTCTGTTTGTCTACACTCAGTTTGGTTAACCAACCAGCGTGCCCATTCACAGAATACAAACTGCATTTCAGCACTCAGGATTCTAGCACAGACTATGACAGGCCGGCAAACAATCTCAGATAGAAGAAAGAATTCAGGACTTCCAACGCTAAGAGAAAGAAAATGAGTTACCTTTACTGTTCAAAGTTACATAATTGTAAACATACATCTGCAAAATGTCATGTCGCTTTTCCTTACTAAAAGGTATATCCTTGTGCTGTCTGTGAACTTTGAGAAATCTGAAAACGTTCACCGAAAGTCCAGAGCGTTTGTACATTTCTACTCTGAAAAGGGGAAGTGGCAGAAAATGATATCGGGCTCTTTGGCTGTTACCTGAGTACATATTAACAATGAGAAATTTTACTCTGAGTCTCAATGACTGCTTCAAAATAACGTGCCCCATCCTTGAACCTGTAAGCAACCTATTAACAGTTATGTCACCTTCAGAATCATGACTCCTAAATCATGCTTCTAGTCTCCATGACTGATGGATGGTTACACTTCCACGAGGCCTATCAAGAAGCCAACTCAAGCAGAGAGCAAAAGTGACAAAGGAGGGAAGCAGGTGGGCTCTGGCTTCTCCCTTTTCAAAGGAGCCATCTGTGCAATGAGAACTTCCATTGGCCTGGTTGTATAACTGGTAGAGAAGAGTATTTCTGGAGAAAGTTTTTCTCTTGAAACACTAGTGGTTGAACTCTTGAAGCTCTTTTGTGGCTCCAGGAAGGGCTCCTGGCATTTCCCACCTGCCTCACCCACCTTGCTGCCCACCTCTCAACCATGTGCCTGACCAGCTGCCATTTGACATTTACCTCATGCTCCGCTCACATGAGGTGTGTGGGAGGAGATGATGAACATGGAACAGTCCCTGCACTCAAGGAGCTGGACCAGGAAACTGGGGATCAGAGTATGAGAATAGCTGGGGCAGGGCCAGACGTGGGGGAGGCCCAAGGAAAGAGCCTGGCTCACGGGGAGTCTAAGGAAGGCATCACAACAAAGACTCAAGCAGGCTGGGTCTTGGCAGAGATGTAGCTTTCTAATTAGAGAAGACTCATCTCTCCTCTTTAACTGATTTCATAAGAGGTCTTTTCATCTGCTCATCTGACCATCTTTTCTCAAACAGGATGTCCCAGTAGCTTAGCTGAGCTCTTCATTTTACTGGAATCCTTCATGATTCTCCTACCCCTATTTTCTTCTTCATCATTAAACCCTAGGCTCACCTCTAAATTCAGTAGCTGGCTACCACTCCATTTCTGGGTTCCTCTTTCCTTCCTCAGTCTCAAGTTTCTTCTCAGTTACGTACTAGCTGCATCCCAGCTCTATGCCTCTGCAGCGCACTCCCTTGTACCCAGAGAGGCTCTTTATTCCTTCTCTTGCTTTTGTCCCTCCTCCCATTGGTCTATTGGGCTAGAACCCTCCCCAGGGTTATCATCAAGGCCACGAGAGTATATCCGGGTTGCCTTCCACCTGCATGACCTTGGATGAGGAGTTCTTGGATTTAAGGAGTTTGGATTCTCTCATATACACTGGTGGAAATATAAACTGGCAAAATAACTGGTGAATAATTTGATGGCTTCTAGCAAAATAAAAAATGCATATATTTTTTGACCCAGCAATTCTACTTCCTAAAATCTATCTTACGGGAATACTTACATATTTGCACAAAGATGACTGTACAAAGAGATACATAAGTTTGCAGTGGAGAGGGGGAACCTGAAACAATCTACATACCCATGAATGGGGGCAGGTACAATAAATTATATTACACATGCGCTGCATCACACTATGCAGTCAATTAGAAAGAATGAGGTATATTTATATAGTCAAAGTTTTGGTTTCACCATTAGAAAGATGTGTGATCACAGGCCGAACTACCTCACTTCTCTGTGTTTGTTTCCTTATTTGTAAAATGAGGAAAATAGTAATACCCCTTTCACAAGGATGTTGTGTGAGAAGAATGAATGAGTTTGAAAAGCACTTTGTAAGTACTCAGTAAAAGTCCTTATTAGCCATTATCACTACTGATGGAGAGACATCTGTCTTAGAATAAGTGAAAAATGAACTGAATATTGTAGTCAGACAACCCGTTCTCCCCAGGTAAATGGGCATATACAAGTGTTTGCAAAGGTCTCAAAAACAGTGGCCTTTTCAAAGAGTAGAGGGGACTGTCATATTTTGGGGGAGGGCGGACCTTCATTTCATGATATAGTTCCATACTATTTGGTTTATTTATAGTGAGCTTGTACTGTAACCTGTAATTTTTAAAAGTGGTTAAAGCTATTAAAAACGGATAGGGACAAAAAATGTGTGTAGCAGACCTTCACACACAGGCGTGTGGAGTATATGGTCTCTCATTATGACTCGCTGTTCAGTGCTCACCAAGAAGTGAGTGAAGGCCGGGTGAGGTGGCCAGGGAGGCAGTCCAGGAGGGTGACAGAGGAAGGAGCTGGGGCTGCCGCTCCAGAGACCTGGATTCTCACACAAGAGGCTTGTTGCCGACGCTGCGACTTCTGGTGGACAGAATCAGAGACTACTAGGAGGTGAAGGAACTCTGCAGACCAGCAAGTCCAGAGGTGGACAACTTTTTGCAGAAGGGCAAGTTTAGGAAGAGCAACCTTTTGTCAAAGAGCAAAGTCAAATTTAAACTTTGGCAACAATGTTTGTTTGTTTGTTTATTTATTTATTTTGATAGGACATTCCAAATTAAAATGGGTGTAGCAAATTATCTAGAAATGAAAAAGGCATATTATTATAGCTCAAAACATTTTGAGAAAAAATGTTTATGAA
The DNA here is from genome assembly GCF_018350155.1 of Leopardus geoffroyi. Lineage (NCBI taxonomy): Eukaryota > Metazoa > Chordata > Mammalia > Carnivora > Felidae > Leopardus > Leopardus geoffroyi. The sequence continues at coordinate 120,464,577 of NC_059328.1, read as the reverse complement.
AGTGTTGATGTTGGCTTTCAATCTTTACATTCATTTCTATACTTATTTGAGAAGCTTTCTAATCTTTTATTCCTTATGTCTGCATAAGGCTTTGGTTCATATAAGTGCATTCCTGTTTATATTTTCATTTCATCCTTGGAACTCTCTTTTTATCATCTGAGACCCCTAACTCATACGTGATAAGTGACCTTGGCAAATATTTCCCTCCCTTCATCATTTTCCTCGTCCAGCTGACTAGCTATGTGGCTAGGGACTACTGCACGTGCTGGTCATCATTAAGAGCACTACTTGCAGTAATAATTATCGCTGTCCTTTACAGAGCCTGCCACATACGGGCAGTGTGCCTGAAAAATAACAGGTGCATGGTACCCATAGGTTCTGGACCAACTGCAAAACAGACCTGAGTCAGCGAGGACTGCCCCTTCAGCTGAGTATGCTCCGGGACTGCCACTGCAATGACACTTAGCACCCCTTATCCCCAAGTTTAGATGGGAGAGAAAAAGCAAACATTCATGCTGAGATACTCTGCCTCATGGGGTCTGCGGTATCTTCAAAACGATCTCCCTCCTGAGGGTAAAGACATTATGATAAAGAAGCATCATCCCTAATTCAGGCTTATCTTGATTCTGTGATGAGTTCTTTTTGAACCAATCACTTTCAGGTTCTTATCATAATGGCAAGGGTCAGGAGTAGAGAGGATACTCTCTGAGCTATGAGTTAAAATGTCTAAATAATAAAACAGAAATCAAATCACAATCTTTGTATCCTTGTTTGCTTATTATCCAAGGCATTTTGGCAAAACCAACCTACTGTTTGTTCAGCTATGGTAGAACAAATTCTAACAGAACAAATTCAAACAAAAAATGATCGAGCAAGCCCATTTGATGTATTAATATCTTTTGAATACATGAGACTTGAAAGAATAAAAAATGTACAAGTTCAAAATGCCAAATGGCACCCATTTTTGGAAATCAATTGTTATAGGAACTACTGGTGAACGGTTCTTTACGAAGCTGTATTCATTCCCATAATCTTCTGCTACACGTGCTTTTCTAATTAATTAAAGCGTACTGCCAATGCAACTGAAGCATGTAACAACTTTTTATCCTCTATTGATTGTTCCTGAGTCAAACTCTACTTTCTAGAATGAATATGTGAAGGTCTTTCCAAAATAGTCCCATCCATCACCAAGTATACAGAATACCATGTCCTAAAGCTCCCTTGAAAATAAACTTGTTTCCTCCATTTCCCCTACCTCATCAAAGCCATCAACAGCTCATGCCTGGACTACTGGATCAGCAACCTAACAGTCAGTCCAATGAACTCATGCTCCCACAACAAATAGAATGGTCTCTGAAACATGCAAAGCTGATAATGCCACTCCCTTCCTTAAACCTTCCAATGGCTTCCACTCACCTTATCATGCCCTGGGAAGTCCTGTCTGATCAGCTTCTGCTAACTAACTGCCCCACTTAAGACTCTCCAGCCACAAAACAGAAACTGGCCAGGACCCTTCCTCTTCCAGGTCCTAGCTCATGTTGTTCCATAAATTCCCAGCCAAGCCCCCACCTACTTCCCATGCAGCCTTCCAGCCCAGCAAACACCTATTCATCTTTTCAGTAGGAGTCCTCTGTGACTGAGGCCAGGTCAAGTCTCCCTATCTTATCACTCTAGAAGTCTCCTTCAAGCACTTATCACAGCTGTAATTAAATGGTGTTGTGTGTGTGATGTATTTGTTTAGAATATGTTCCCTCATTGCTATCTTAAGATCCTTAAAAGCAGGGATAACTTGTTCTTCATTCATCCCCACGGCCTAGCAGAGTAGTGCTCAGTTAACATTTGTGAGCCAATAAATGCTCTTCTTGTCATGTGATCTTCTTCTAGAACAGACGTTGGCAAACTTTTCAGTTCGGGTCAGAGGATAAATATTTTAAGCTTTATGAACCACATCTGGAAAAGGCCAGAAAGTAAACTATCTTGGGCTTTCTGGGACACGTGATGTCTGCAGCAACTACTCAGTTCTGCCCCTGGAGCTTGAAAGTGGGCACAGAAAGTATGTAAACAAATAGATGTGCATGTGTTCCAATAAAACCTGACTTACAAACACAGGTGGCAGCTGAACTGGCCTAAGGGCTATAGTAGGCTAATTCCTATTCTAGAACTTCTATTCTAACATGAAGATCTTCACTCCCTCCCCGGTTTCTCCCTTCTTGAAGAATAGCTTCATTTTACTTGAATGTAATTATAAAAAAAAAAAAAGCCACCAACCTCTTCCAGATGTTTGGTCTTCTGCAGAATCTGCTTGTTCAAGGAAATGACTTTCCGACGATGTAGCTGGGAGGTTCCTAATTTTTCTGGACTTTCTTCTGCTGACAACTCAGACTGCTGTGGGAAACACGGAGGGCAAGCCCAAAGGATTTAGTTAGCCCATCTCAGTTTATGTGAGATGGATCCATCCCTGCTCACCCTGGGAAGAGCACTACGAGCAGCCTGTCAAAACCAAGCCAGGGCAGCCATGGGGTCCCAGGCAAAACCCCGGTCCAGAGAAGACTCTGACACAATGATCAGGTTTCTCACCAACAGAGTCTGCATTCCTGGCAGAGGAGCAGCATGTGCAGAAGCACAGGAATACATAACTGTGGTTATGTTGGTATCATGTAGGTCATATAGGCAACAGGGCACCATCAAAAGGTTTTATTTTATTTTTTTATTTTTATTTTTATTTTTTTTTCAACGTTTATTTATTTTTGGGACAGAGAGAGACAGAGCATGAACGGGGGAGGGGCAGAGAGAGAGGGAGACACAGAATCGGAAACAGGCTCCAGGCTCTGAGCCATCAGCCCAGAGCCCGACGCGGGGTTCGAACTCACGGACCGCGAGATCGTGACCTGGCTGAAGTCGGACGCCTAACCGACTGCGCCACCCAGGCGCCCCCATCAAAAGGTTTTAAATAGAGGAATAACACAGTCATATCAATATCTTCATGAGACTACAATGGAGTTATCAAGAATGGCAAACTGATTCACTTTCACTGAAGTATTATAAGTATATAGTCAATAAGTATATGGTCAATACTGTTTGCAAGTATTTATAATGAAAAGCCACAGCCTATCAACCTATTTCTCTCCATCCTATGGATCCACTCCCTTTCTATTCTTTTGGTGTTCACAGAGGATAAATTTGAAAGGGATGAAAGTTGGTGAGGGGCCAGCAGGAGATTCCTAAAATTGTATGTGAGGAGGGAAGGGAGAAAAAGGTTGTGCAGGAAGTAGAGACCTGTCAGGACTCGAAGTGGGTAAGGGAGAGATTTCTGGGTGAATGCAGCAACGGCACTGAGAAACCACACAGAGGAGGAGGCAGCTGGGTAGAGACACTGAATACAACCAGCAGCCTCACCCTAGTGAGAAGCCTTAGGACAAACAAATTAAAAGGTTGATCCTGTTGCAACAGGAGTCCTTCCCATACTTCGTAGATAATCATAAAAAGCTTAGATAAGCTTTATTAAACAAATGCCCATTTCAACCACATTTCCTTCTTTACTGGAAGTATCCCAGTTCCAAACTAAGCAGGGACTTTAAGCCCAAGTGCAACACAACTACTTGGGTATTTGATTTTCTCTGCATGTTTTCACAGTGATCATAAGCTTGAAAGTCTGGAAGATTTGCCCACAGGGAAAAGAGATGGGGAAGTGAGGAGGAGGAGAAATTGGACGGAACAGTCACCATTTATTTTGGTTAAGGACTTCCCTGAATAATTCAGCAGCACTACTAACAGATGATGAGTTTTTGCCGCTTAACGGTTCCGGAGGTGGGGAACAACCAGCAGGATATGGCTGCGTAAAACAGTAAGGAATATCCATCACTTTCCATCTCGTGGGCTGGTGGGCCATAAAAGAAATAGAAAAACTAAGCACTCAGTAATGCAACATATCTAGCCTTGAAACCAGGGATTTAAAAAAAATGTCAACTAACATACTCTAGCTTATCTGGATCTCTGGGAATTAGAGTTAACTTTAAAATAAAAAAAAAAATTTTTTTATTTACTTTTGAGAGAGAGAGAAAGAGAAAGAGAGTGGGGGAGGGGCAGAGAGAGAGGGAGACACAGAATCTGAAGCAGGCTCCACACTCTGGGCTGTTAGCACAGAGCCCGATGTGGGGCTCGAACCCATGGACCACAAGAGCATGACCTGGGCCAAACTTGGAGGCTTAAGGATGCTTAAACCACCCAGGCGCCCCTAGAGTTAACTTTTGCAAATACAACTAATTTGGTCACATCAAGAGATTCGCAACCTATAGTCTAGAGACGGGGAACTGTTTCTGAAAATTATCTGAGTATAAAAAATGGGGGAGGAGGAAGGACGACTCCCTCTCAATTTTTAAATCATTTGTCAGAAACAGATTTATTATGAACCAATTATATCTCTTCTACACTGATGAACAATGTTATTTATTTGCCCACTTTTGTTTGCTATATATATTTAATAGCTTTTTTTTTTTCATAGTTAATTTTCAGATTTGGGTTTTACCATCCAACTTAGATTCCTTGACACTGATTTCCAGCATGTCTCTGGCATATCCTGAGAGCTTTTAACTCTACTAGTAGAATTACATAAGCCTTCTAGCTAATGATTTATTGACATTTGAAACAGAATGGATTCCCTGTTCCCTGGAAATACCCCACAGGTATGTCCCCATGTTTGATATCAGGATTATCTGGAGTATCCTGACCTCCTCCAGTGGCCTATGCAGGCAGGCACCAGGGGATCAGTGTCTCACTTATCCCCCAGACTTCTTCCAGTCTGCGGGGGCGAGCACATACTCATTCAGGGCTGTTCTGCACCTTGGCATGGCTTGGATGGTGTTTCCAACTTTCAGCAAGTTTTCCTGCTGATGAACTGCTTTTATGGCTAAGGTCCTAAGGTAATGAAAAGTGTATCTCCAACCTGGCTTCTTTACCCTCTTACCCGTGTACCTGCATATGTACAGCTTTGTTTTAAAATCAAGACCTTTGACTTCACTTCAGAGAAGGCTTCTTGCAGGAAAACCAGTGGCTACCTCGATATCTGAAAGATATCTAGGCTGGTTTATTATCTCTTTCTCTAGTTTACAATCTTTCTACCTAGATTTATTTTACTATTTTATTTCATTTGGGGGGGGGCAGAGGGAGAGGGGGAAGGGGAGAAGGAGAGGGGGAGAGAGAGAGGGAGAGAGGGAGAGAGAGAGAGAGAGAGAGAGAGAGAGAGAGAGAGAGAATCTTAAGCAGGCTCCATGCTCAGCATAGCTTGACCCCACAACCCTGGGATCATGACCTGAGCTGAAATCAAGAGTTGCACACTCAACTGACTGAGCCACCCAAGTGCCCCTTTCTATCTAGATTTAAATTTTTAGCCACATGGTCTGACTCTCCCAGGGGTCTTCAAGGTCAATGTCTTTTTCACAATAATACTAAAATGTCATCTTGTTCATTCTCATTCTCATGATTATATTGTGAAGTTTCTCAGATGTTACATGCCATGTAGTACCATTGCTTTGATGTTAATATGTAATGCATTTATTACTATTATTTGTAAATGCATTAATATGTGAGCTATTGAGACCTCAGTAGTTTTTAAGAGTTCTTAAAGGGTCCTGAAACTGAAAATTTTGAGAACCACTACTTTAATCTAAGGGGCCTGGCCCACTTGGGAATCCTGTATTGGTCCCAATCACTGATTGGGGCCACCTTATTAGCAATGAGCTCCAATCAGTGGAGTGGGCCCACCTATAACTTATATAACCTAGAGAGAGGAAAGTTCCTTCTGATTCCACTAGGTGCAGCCCCTTAAATTTGAATCTTCAAAGCATTAATGTACATTAATATCAGGATATTATATGCCAATTCCATATCTGACATTTCTCTATCCCAATTAAAATGGGTAATATATGCACATGGCTCAGAGCACATATTAACTGTGGGTCCCTCCGTTTGCCTTTGAGTCTAGTGATGGTGCTATGCAAAGTGCTTTGTTTAATGGGAAGTTATTTTTGTGCAGATATAATCATTTATTCTTAAGCTGAATTAAAGAGTCTTAACCTAGTCAATGGAAAGCCTATTTTTTAAACATATTTTTTATTAAGCAATCTAGAGACTGACAAAGGCAGAAGCAGTTCTTTAGAGCATTATGGCCCATGTGGCATTCTGGTTACTGAGAGTCACAGTGAGAAGGAAATTGAAGATGACGACGTTGGATCTGGAAGGATGAGACAAAGTTGGACCGATGGAGAGGAAACTTTATAGTAAATCTTTCACAGAAAAAATTAAATCCTTGGGGCATCTTAACTGATTTCTACTTGAAAAGTGCAATATCTCTCAAAGAATGCCAATCATCTACAAATATTCCATTTGTGTTTACACTGGAGGGAGGGCTAAAGAACCAATCTAATTTTGTTCAACAATTTCAGATTAAGAACGTGCTTTTAAAACCACAGTGTGGATTAAGATGACTTCTAGTACAGATTCAATGTTTTCTAATAAATGATAGATATTCATAACTTCCACTCATAGGGGAACCAGATTTAAATGTCATTCAATAATATTAGTCTGGTTCAAAATAGTAAATTCCTAAGAGAAACAAAAAATGATTACTTTAGCTAAAACTATATACTTTTATAATGAAAGAGACCCCAAAGGTTATCTACATACAAACCTTCTTCCTAAAATAGAAATCTCTCCTATGTTACCTCCTTCCCCTACTAAAATATGGCCACAAAGCTGTCAGCAATAAAGATCCCTATCTCATGATATAGTTCTCTATACTGAAGAGATGGGCTTCAGTTTCTGGCACGTTGATGAACCCTTCTACTGAGGACAAGTAAACAGATAATATAAAATACTTAATTTTTTAATCTTTTAAAAAAGCTATGAGCTAGCAAGAATGTAAGAAACCTGTCAAGCCGAAAGTTAGTGAAAGTGGAACTCTAGGAAGGTATGTATACCCACTGCAGTTGGCTGTTTTCTTGAAAGTATTTGTCAACACCAGGTGACCTCAAACTTTGATTTTTACACTTCAATAATTGCTTTGCATAAACCTTGAAATAGGTGAAAGAAGAAAGAAAAGTCTGCAGCCAGATTTTTGTGACAGATTGGCCCTTATGCAGTGTGTGTCTAAATCCACACACTACCTGTATGGTCCAAAAAACCCTCAAGTCAAGACTATGTTTGTTTGTTTTTTTAATTTTTTTAAATGTTTTATTTATTTTTGAGGCAGAAAGCGACAGAGCATGAGCAGGGGAGGGGCAGAGAGAGAGAGACAGGGAGACACAGAATCCAAAGCAGGCTCCAGGCTCTGAGCTGTCCGCACAGAGCCCGATGCGGGGCTTGAACTCACAAACTGTGAGATCATGACCTGAGCTGAAGTCAGATGCTTAACCGACTGAGCCACCCAGGCGCCCCAAGACTATGTATACAATCAATGGACTTGGGCTGGGGTGTCTCCGGGTACTTGCCAGTACGAAAAGGCAAATCTCGTCTGAAAGAACAGAGATTCAACTCTAGGCTTCAAAGAATTTCTGTAGGTAAATTTGCAAGGAATATGAACTCACAATCAAAATTTGAAAGCACGTACAAAACACAAGCAAAAATCCAGCAGAAAACAGACAGAATCAGATCTGCAGAGACACAAACACATACATGTCCATTCTTCCCTGAAGCAACAGAGATTAAGTGTAATCACTCTTTCGCATAGTAGTTACATTTACTGACAAGGAAGTCTCCATCGCTCTTTCCTCTCCCCTTCCTGTAATGGTGCGTCAATACCCTTCCCCATCTTGGCTACTGTCCTCTAGACATTCTCCAGCTTACAAGTGACCTTTTCACTGGAGTCTGAGCGCTGCAGATGGGATGGGACTATTCGCTCATCCCCCTCTGCTTCTATTAATGAGACTAGATATGTAGATTCTTTTCAGTATTTCTGACTCCCACTAATGAAATTGCGTGAATTTCAAAGACCCATATTCATGTAACACTGCTGAATCTAACGCACAGTTCTGGGTTGCAGGGCGGGCAGTATCTGCCTGGAATGCACTTAGCATTTAGTATGCATGAGCAGAATCCTATACCTCCCACTTTTATCCCCATGAACTACTGTCAGGTCGCCTGATCCTGAATTGGTATAACTGATTTTGCTGAAATTCAATCAAAGTTCACATTTATCCTCTTTAAAAAATGAATTTGTTTGGGCTCATCATTTCAACCTAAGGTAGTTTTGAATGTTGATTCTATTCTCCAGAGTGCTAGCCATCTCTTCTTTTCTAGCTTTAAATGATGTTCAAATCTGACAAAACAAATTTATGCTTTATCCAAATTGATACAGATCCTGAGACTGTGGGCTGCACTGTGCAGCTTGAGACCATCCTACCAGGTCAACAATTCATTAGCTGATACCACTTTTTTCTTCTTTAGTTGCTGTTAGTTACTATCTATTGCTTTAAGTCATGCAGATTTCAGGAGACTGTGGAACACTTTAGAAATCCCATATATTTAACATTATTCTTTCCGGATTCACAGGATTCCTTAATCTCCAGATTCTGATTACCGATCTAAATCTCTCCATCCCAACTTCCTTTGCTTAGTTGAAGTAACCTTCACTCAGACCCTGTTATGTATGAGGCACAGTGGTAGGCACCAGGGACATGGAAAAAGACACAGACCTTACCCCTGGACCTTCACAGTCCAGTCAGGTAAAGCCTTATCCACAAATAAAGGGGTTATCCTCCACATACTCCTCAAGTCTAAATTGTGCCACAGAGGAAGAGAGAGTTTTGAAAGCTCTTCTTGTTCCTTCTTCTCCCTCCCTTCCATTTTTTCTTCCACAAACGTTAATGAAAACCCTATTACGTTAGGCACTGGGGATATTCAATGAGCCCAGCTATCACTTACAACAGACATCCTAGTCCTGGGAGGCAGGTAGAGACAAGCAACACAGGGCACTGTCAGCAGCGCTAGGAAGGAAACTACAAGGAACTGATCCACGCAACATCTCAGAAGAGTCTGTCTTAGGAGGGAAAGTCACCCTGAATGGCCCCTGGGCGAGTCTCGGCAGAATCTTGTCAGAGTCACTTGTCAGCCTCAACTGAGCATTTATTATGTGTTAGGCGACTGAGATACAGGGATCAAAGATGAAATCTTGCCCCTCCAGAAGTTTACAGATGTAGGATGTGATTTGTCAAACACTCGTGACCTTGTGTGAAGAAATGGAGTCCAGAAGGAAGGGGTATAAAAATCCACCCCTAGAAAAAAAAACTCTTTTTTCTGTCTGTGGTCACAGCAGGAGCTTCCCAAGAGGGCAGGCAACTCTTTCCTTATACCATACTTGTTCCCTAACTCTACATGCCAGTGCTGCTAGAAGATGGTAAAAAATGCTGTTCTGTGGCAGGGCCAGATGACGGGATTAGAAACATTTGAATCTACACTTACCAGAAACCACGGTAGTTCTAGCTCAGGCCTGACTCTTCAACAAGTAGTCAGGGTCGCCTGGTTGCTAAGGTCCCCATGACCTGCTAATCTTGTCAAGGCCCCTGGGGCGTGCTATCTTTCCTCAGTCCCCAGCCCCCTTAGTCTATTCTTTTCCATTTTGTCTCAACTGGGTATAGTTTTAAAAAGTCACTCATTCTGTCTACTTGTTACCAGGAAAAAAAAGTTCAGTATCAACTATACCAACAACCAATTTGCTTCGAGCGTGTACTGGTGTTTCAAATGGCAACACAAACCAAGCAACAACTGGCATCCACTTGAGATCACCAGGCTATATTCTTCTGCAATTTCTCTCTTTATGGGTTGGTTGACTGCTAACTAGGAGCTTCTCAAGGCAGTGTCCACATCTTCTCATAACTCTGTCCTTGCCCCCATACCTGACACTGCCTGGGACACAGTACATGCACAACAGGTGTTTGCTGCAAGAAGAGATCATCCCATGTAGGGGCTCAATTCTGTCAGTTCTTGGCAGAAAAGAAATCAAGCTGAAGATTTAAAATATCCCCCAAATGATACCACTTTTCTTTGTAAATGTTTTAAAAAGCTAAGTGGAATAGCACTAACTGAAAATATAAAACCAGCGTAGAGAAATAACAACATGAAGGCAGCTACCTCAACAAGGCAGATGACATATTAACAATGGGTTCTTCTGGGTCAATCCCATCCAATTTAGTTAGACAAATTCTCTGCGGTCCTACCGGGAGCGAAGGCTTAGGAGGTGCCGGCCACTGCGTGTGCCCAGCATCCTTTGGTTCATAACAGTTCCTGTGGGGATTCACAATCACCATTCTTCTTCATTCCAGACGGCTGCCAATCAAGGCCAGAACCATGTCGAACAGAGGTCATCCTTAGGACTTTACACACAGAAGTGTGGTGGGTGTGAGAAGACTGACAGTCTGTGGTGAAGCCACCAGGTGACAATGCAGAGAGAGACAGAGTGAAACAAAGGCAGAAAGATGAGACAAGGCTGTTTGAGTCTCTAGGAGCCCTGCATTCATGGACCTCCCAGTTATGACAGCTGATAAATGCTCCCTTTTGTTTATACCATTCTGGACACAGTTCCTATCACTTGCAAACAAAAGGCTCCCACATAGCGTACTGTCCAGGTTAGTGAGTGGCAGAACTTAAGAGACAAGTTTTCTTTGCTTGTTGCATCACAAGTGGCATAAAAATTATCACGGTAGACAAAACTCAAATGGGAAGAAATAAAAAATTCGAACAGACCCACAACTAGTGAAGAAATTGAATCAGTTATCAAAAATCTCCCAACAAATAAGAGTCCTGGGCCAGATGGCTTCTGGCCCAGATGGAGAATTCTACCAGACATTTAAAGCAGAATTAATATCTATTCTTCTCAAGCTGTTCCAAAAAATAGAAATGGAAGGAAAACTACTGGACTCATTCTATGAAGCCAGCGTCACCTTGATTCCTAAACCAGAGACCCCACAAAAAAGGAGAACTATAGGCCAATATCCCTGATGAACATGGATGCAAAAATTCTCAACAAGATACTAGCAAATCAAATTCAACAGCATATAAAAAGAATTATTCACCATGATCAAGTGGGATTCATTACTTGGCTGCAGGGCTGGTTCAATATTTGCAAATCAATCAACGTGGTACATAAGAACCATATGATCTTGTCAATGGATGTAGAAAAAGCATTTGACAAAATACAACATCCTTTCTTAATAAAAAAACCCTTAAGGGGCGCCTGGGTGGCGCAGTCGGTTAAGCGTCCGACTTCAGCCAGGTCACCATCTCACGGTCCGTGAGTTCGAGCCCCGCGTCAGGCTCTGGGCTGATGGCTCATGATGGCTCAGAGCCTGGAGCCTGTTTCCGATTCTGTGTCTCCCTCTCTCTCTCTCTGACCCTCACCCGTTCATGCTCTGTCTCTCTCTGTCCCAAAAATAAATAAACGTTGAAAAAAAAAAAATTAAAAAAAATAAAAATAAAAAAATAAAAAAACCCTTAAGAAAGTCAGGATAGAAGGAACATACATAAACATCATAAAAGCCATATATGAAAAGCCCACAGCTAATATCATCCTCAATGGGGAAAAACTGAGAGTTTCCCCCTTAAGGTCAGGAACACGACAGGGATGTCCACTCTCACTGCTGTTGTTTAACATAGTGTTGGAAGTCCTAGCATCAGCAAACAAAATGAAATAAAAGGCATCAAAATTGGCAAAGAAGAAGTCAAACTTTCACTTCTTGCAGATGACATGATCCTTTACATGGAAAACCCAAAAGACTCCACCAAAAGACTGCTAGAACTGATACATGAATTCAGCAAAGTCTCAGGGTACAAAATCAATGTGCAGAAATAGGTTGCATTTTTATACACCAATAATGAAAGAACAGAAAGAGAAATAAAGAAACTTACCCCATTTACAATTACACCAAGAACCATAAAATACCTAGGAATAAACCTAACCAAAGATGTAAAAGATCTATATGCTGAAAACTATAGAAAGCTTATGAAGGAAATTGAAGAAGACACAAAGAAAAGGAAAAACATTCCAAGCTCGTGGATTGGAAGAATAAACACTGTTAAAAGCAATCTACACATTCACTGCAATCCCAATCAAAATTGCACTGGCATTCTTCTCAAAGCTAGAACAAACAATCCTCAAATTTGTATGGAACCACAAAAAGACCCTGAAGAGCCAAAGTAATATTGAAGAAGAAAACCAAAGCGGGAAGCATCACAATCGCAGACTTTAGCCTCTACAAAGCTGTAATCATCAAGACAGTATGGTATTGGCACAAAAACAGATGCATAGACCAATGGAATAGAACAGAGAACCTAAAACTGGACCCACAACATATGGCCAACTAATCTTTGACAGAGCAGGAAAGAACATCCAATGGAAAAAAGTCTCTTTAGCAAATGGTGGGGGGATAACTGGACTACAACATGCAGAAGAATGAAACTAGACCAGTTTCTTACACCATAGACAAAAATAAACTCAAAATGGATGACAGACCTAAATGTGAGACAGGAAACCATCAAAAACCTAGAAGAGAAAGCAGGAAAAAAACCTCTCTGACCTCAGCTGCAGCAATTTCTTACTCGACACATCTCCAAAGGCAAGGGAATTAAAAGCAAAAATGAACTATTGGGACGTCATCAAGATAAAAAGCTTCTGCACTGCAAAGGAAACAATCAACAAAACTAAAAGGCAACTGATGGAATGGGAAAAAATATTTGCAAATGACATATCAGATAAAGGGCTAGTATCCAAAAAACTTACCAAACTCAACGCCCGAAAAAAATAATCCAGTGAAGAAATGGGCAGAAGACACGAATAGACACTTTTCCAAAGAAGATATCCCCAAATGGCCAACAGACACATGAAAAGAGGCTCAACGTCACTCATCAGGGCAATACAAATCAAAGCCACCCTGAGATACCACCTCACACTGGTCAGAGTGGCTAAAATGAACAAATCAGGAAACAACAGATGCTGGCAAGGATGTGGAGAAATGGGAACCCTCTTGCACTGTTGGTGGGAATGCAAACTGGTGCAGCCGCTCTGGAAAACAGTGTGGAGGTTCCTCAAAAAATTAAAATAGAGCCACCCTATGACCCAGTAACAGCACTACTAGGAATTTATCCAAGGGATACAGGAGTGCTGATTCATAGGGGCATACGTACCCCAATGTTTATAGCAGCACTTTCAACAATAGCCAAATTATGGAAAGAGCCTAAATGTCCATCAGCTGATGAATGGATAAAGAAGATGTGGTTTATATATTCAATGGAATACTACTTGGCAATGAGAAAGAATGAAATCCTGCCATTTGCAGCAACGTGGATAGAACTGGTATTATGCTGAGTGAGATAAGTCAGTCAGAGAAAGGTATCGTATGTCTTCAAATCATATGTGGATCTTGAGAAACTGAACAGAAGACCATGGGGGAAGGGAAGGGGAAAAAATAGTTACAAACAGAGAGGGAGGGAGGCAAACCACAAGAGACTCCTAAATACAGAGAACAAACTAAGGGCGGATGAAGGGGTGGGGGAGAGGGGAAAATGGGTGATGGGCATTGAGGAGGGCACCTTTTGGGATGAGTACTAGGTATTGTATGTCGGCCAATTTGACAATAAATTCTATTTATAAAAAATACATAGCCCAATGTACCAGTAAAAAAAATAATAAAAAAAAAATGAAACAATGACCACAAGCCTCCAAAAAAAAATTAAAATAAAAAAAAAAAACTGTTTAAAAAAATTATCATGGTAGAAAGGGACAAAATCTAATCAAATGTGATTGTCTGCATTCTCTAGAGACTTTCTTTCCTTTCTGTTTTTCTACGTGCATCCCTGACCATACTCTGGCCATTACCTCTTTTTAGCTACACCCAGCTCTAATTACCTGAGCTCCCCACAAGTGCTCCTGAAAGATATCATTTCAAGACAGTCTAGGCTTTGGATTAAGTGCAAGATAGAGAATGGTCCTCATAATCAACAGGTCAGAAGCAATGGTGCCAGAACTTCTTTTTTTTTTTTTAAGTTTATTTATTTATTTTTGAGAGGGAGACAGAGAAAACGAGCAGGGGAGGGGCAGAGAGAGACAGAGAGAGAGAGAGAGAGAGAGAATATCCCAAGCAGGCTCTGTGCTGACAGTGATGTGGGGCTCAAACTCAAAAACCGTGAGATCATGACCTGAGTTGAAACCAATAGTTGGACGCTTAACTGACTGAGCCACCCAGGTATCCTGGTGTCAGAACTTCTTTTTTTTTTTTTTCAACGTTTATTTATTTTTGGGACAGAGAGAGACAGAGTATGAACGGGGGAGGGGCAGAGAGAGAGGGAGACACAGAATCGGAAACAGGCTCCAGGCTCTGAGCCATCAGCCCAGAGCCTGACGCGGGGCTCGAACTCACGGACCGTGAGATCGTGACCTGGCTGAAGTCGGACGCTTAACCGACTGCGCCACCCAGGCGCCCCAAGGTGTCAGAACTTCTTAATTGTTGGAAAGGAAAATTTCCAAAACCTATTAAGGAAAAAAAAAATCCTTCCACAAATAAGTCCTTCGGTGGTCCAAAATTCATCGAGAAGTTGACAGCCTTCTGGCTAGGATGTTATTTTCCAATGACATAACAATGCACACATACACACCATTTTCATTTTACCTATTTCTGTGGCTAGTTCCCAGCATGATCTGGCCTCTTCTCTCTACTTAGCTCAAGGTAGGCAGTTGGATGAGGAAAGATGCTAAAGAGGCTGTCATTGCGAAGCCTGGAAGGCAGTAACTAAGAATGATGGCAAAGGAGGCCTTCCCCACTTTCCCGTATCAACACGTCACCTTGCCAAGGAGACAGGTTTCAAAGTCAGATGGTCCTGTATGCAAATCTGGAACTTACCAGCTGCAAGATACTGGACAAGTTACTTAAGACCTCTGATCTTTAGTATCTTCATCTGCAAAATGGATATACCACATGTTTATGTATCGAGCACCAACACTGCCAGGCTCTTGGCAAGGCCCCAAAGTTACAGAGAGAGTAAAAGGTGGTCCACATACACATAAACAGATAGTTTCGACTGCATGTGAATGAGTGTAATAATGAAGGAAGGCAGACGATTTGCTGCGAATTAAATGAGATAATGGTATGCAAGGTACCTGGCACACTCAGGAAAGATTCTTCTGATTCCCCAAGACAGATCTGTGCATCTAGATTTATAAAATGTGCTAAGATTCTGGCTCAGGAAGATGCTGACCAAGGAATGATTTAGCTGGCTGTCAAGTATTAAAGTGGTTGAAACGGTATATAGGTTGGTAGGTATGTGGCATTAGGGAGAGTCCCCTCCCACCCTTTCAGGGACCAGGCACCTCCCCTGGCCCAGCCTTGCCTGGCTCAGCTTCCTTCCCTTTCTTCTGGCTCAGGTTAGTGGAGGACAGTGGAATGGGAGTGGTTTTTGGATAGTCAGGCTTCTTAGTTGCCTGCAAAGCACAGTCACAGACTCTCCTTCCTTATAACAGTGAATGCTAAGATGCAGGGAACAGATTAGACATCCGCACCAAAAAGAACACTGGTGTCTCATCTAGCACCTTCTGAGAAGAGTGTTACCCTTTGGATAAAGAGGGGGATGGTGCTCCTTGGCCAAGAGCCTACGTGAACTCATGAATTATATATCTGGGAGCTTTTTTACATTCCTCTTCCCTGCTGCTCTACAGGAACCATATTAAATCGAGTTACATACCTCAGGGAATTGCTTTGAAACACATGGGTTATTTATCACGTTACACTGTTATAAGAATTTGTGAACCTTACAAAGAGAAGCCTGCACATGTGTTTTACCACATTTTTATATCCCAATGCCTGTCAACTTTCCAACTTGTCCCAGGCAGGCTGTTCGATTCATCCCCTGGTCACAAAATCATTTTCACTCTTCCTTCCTCCCCAAACTATCTTGTCCCCTTTCCTCACTAAGCAAAAATCCATCCTGTTCACAGCCTAATTTGGGTTTCTTTCAAGTACCTCTTGATGGCTTCCCTTTTGGGCATCCCTCAACCCTATCTCCAGTTCTGAGGGGTTCATTACTGAAACCCTGAAGGGAAGGGAAGGCTATGGATTTTAGATAAATTGCCAGTGCCTGGTGTCAGCCCAATTTAAGGCAATAAGATTACAGTGAAGAACAAACATACTGCGGTGGACAACCTGACAGCAGCCCCATGGTGTCTGCCTCCTGGTGTTCAGGCCTTTGTGTCTTCTCCTTCCTTGGGTGGGGGTGGGACCTGTGACTTGCTTCTAACCAAGAGAACACAGCAAAGGTGATGGGATGTATGTGAGTGCATATAGATAGCTATGCTACATAAAGCTGTACTGTCTATCCCATGAGGAGCTGCTGCCCCTCGCTGGCTTTGATGAAACAAGGGGCAATGTTGGGGAAGGCCACGTGGCAAGGAATGGAGGGAAGTCTCCAGCTGACAGCCAGCACGAGCTGTGGACCTCAGCCAACAGGTGGCAAGAAACTGAATGTTGCCAACAACCACATGAGCTGAGAAGCAGATCCTGCCCCAGTTGAGCTTTGGATGAGACAGCAGCCCCGGGAAGCACCTTCACTGCAATCTTGTGAGAGTCTGAAACAAAGAACCCTGCTAAGCTGTGCCCAACTGCTAGCCCACAGTGACTGTGAGATAATGAATGTGTGTTGTTTTAAGCTACAACCTTTGTAGTAATACTGCTATGCTGGAATAGATAACTGAATATACACACAAAGGAAGAGAAAAGCAGCCTCTGGCATCTGTGAGCCCAGCTGGCACTCTCAGCAAAGCCTGGATGTGTGGGAGCCGGCCTGTGCATACTAGGTCTTCGTGTTAAACATAAACAATTCCAAAGAGTGTCAACATCACACAAGGTCTTACAGATACAGGTAAAAACACGACCACTCTGTAATCACGTCTGAGCATGGACAAAACCTGATCACTGTTCAAACCACAAACATGACCAAACATCCCCCTATACCAGCTAATAGGAGCATACAGCTTTAACCTTGATTCGTTCCCACCTTCCTAGAATTTTTTTCATCCCTCCCATCTTACTGATACAATTTATTTAGACACTCCTTTATAGAACTGCCCTTCCTTAAAACATCCAACACAGAGCAAAGTCCTACTTTCTTGGTCCTTCCTCAAATCAGCTAAAGTGAGCCTGAATTCCATAGTAAGTTTTTCCTAATGCCTCCTTACTGAGATGCCATTTGGTTCCCCACTGGTGAGCAGTCTCCCTCACTACCACTGGCAATAAACCTAACTGTTCAGTGACAGTTGTGTTCCTGGTGGTCTCTGGTGGGAGGACATTGACAAAACAAGAGCAAACAAATAAAGCGAACAACATCTACAGCAAAGTCTTTCTATGAAAGTTGCATTAAAAACCCATGCAAAGAAGCACTGACTTGGGGGGGTGGGGGAAACAGGAGAATCCCACCCCCAGATATTCTAAGCCATTGTATTGGCTGTCCTGCTCAGAAGACCCCTCACTTGGTGGGAGGTGGCCACTTGCTGTGTTTACAGTAGGTCATAACTCCCAGTTTCGGGAGACATCCCTTCCCCAACTACATCATCTGTGCACAATCACTTGAGAAGAATATTGCACGGCGGGTCAGAGCAGAACTAATTTGTCGTCAAGGCTCCTGAGACAGGGAAAGCAAAGCTGGATGCTTCAACAGACATCAACGGTTTAGGGGGATAGACGGAGTACGGCTGGGGAAGGAAGGATGTGAAACAATGCCCTGTAAATCTGATTTTACCGATACTACATCTCCACCAGACCAGAATCAGTTATGTGCAAAATGATTAATCACTGTCTCCCTGAAATAGTCAAGGTCCTGCTGCCCATTCTTAGGAGAGGGAAAAAAATCTAACACTGAAATATGACTTTCAGGCTTTAGTTCATTCTATACACTTTTAATAAAGTGGAACAAAAAATTTTGCCTTGGGCTTGGTTGAGTTATGGGGTTTGTCTCCTAAGCGGCAAAGCTTATTCCTCGACCCAATCACCAAAGTGGGCCCAAGTTATAAGAAGCCTGGTAAAGGAGAAATGCCTGTGCTATACCTCCGGCATCGATTTATCAGATGCGATAATCGCTCTGAGAGACAGGTTTTCTCTTTATATGTATAGAAAAATAGGCACTGCAGAGGAAAATTTACTGAGCTAATGGGCAGATGCTGTTGGCTTTGTGTGGCATGCATGTTTTTGACAAATGTTGCTGATGAATTACAACTTGACTCCATCAATGCTGCGAAAGGGTGTAGGGGCAGAGAACAAATCCTTGAGGCATCACCTGAGGCAAAGATGCCAGCCAGGCCCCCACATACCTTCTCCGCGTACTCGGACACAATCTGCTTGATCTCTGCGGAGCAGAGTCCCACGATCTGGCCCACGGAGCTCGCGGTGAGACGGCTCTGCAATCACAGGGATGGGGGGGGGGGGGTGCGTAAGGCCATGCCTTGTCTTTCACAGAACTGGAAAATGCTCTGAGTAGTATACCAAAACAGATAATATTCCCTGGGGGAAAAGTACTCTGGCTTTTGTCTAGGCATTCATCAACAAGGAAGGGAGAAAACAATCCTCGGGACAAATGTTAAGCCCTCTCTCCACCTCCTGAGTCATTCAACTGTGCCAGATTCTCCCTGGTCCCCGGGTACCTCTGGAAAATCATTCCTTACCTCACATACCCCATCTCAAGGTCTCTTCCTATGGGTCACTGACAGAGCCTACAGGGAACTTGGGAGGGCTTAGGACTCAGGGAAAAAAGAAGTACAAATGGGAGAGATAGAGGAATCTCGGAACTCCCCAAATATCTCTTTACTGCCATAGGCCTTCCCTGGCCTAAAAAGGAAGGATCCTTTCAAAGCCCTTGGTTAAACCTTTTGGACAAGCCTTGAGGTCTGGGCAGACCAACTATAAATGCAGTATTCTATTTTCTACCTAGATGGTGTGGGAAGGAAACAGAAAGTAAGGGCTCTTCTGGAATGGTTGGTTATGGAGAGGCAGGGCTGAACCACGGCTCTTCTACAGAAGCCCTTGGGATGCTGTCTCAGCAGGGACATTCCACTCTCACAAGGGTCCTTCAAGCCCCACAGAGGTTCCCATGGACAGCGAAACTACGTATTGGTAAAAAGCTTCCTAAAAGAAAGATCTCAAGGAAACAGGAAGCACTGAGTGCTGAAAACACAGGGTTCTCTTAAAGGTGATCCCTCTGTAAGGAGGCCCCACAGAACAGCGCAGGGCAGTTCCAAGTCCCCACCTCCACACTGCGCCCTCCCCACACAGTCTCCCCTCACCTCTTCATTCGCCATGGCGGTCATCTTGGTCATCAGTGACTGAATTCGCTGCTGAAAGAGGAGTAGGAGAAGTAGCAGTGAGTGGACCCGACTGCATAAGACTTCCACAACATGTCTAAACAGATCTCTGCGCCACAATCCAAGGCTTGTTTTACGTGATCTGTTATAGTGAGCCTCACGGGGCAGGGGCAGGAGAGGAGGGGGGTGAGAAAAGGAAACTGGAAAGGGTGTGACAGGCCAGCTAACAGCAGGTGACTGAGGGAGGCAGCTGGCCATTTTGCAAAGCTGGGGATGAAAGGGAAATTTCTCCCCAGATGATTTAAACAGAAGCCTCAGGGCACTCATGTGGGCCACACACCTCTTCCGCAGCTTGAAGCTCATCTTCTTCCTGAGCATCGGCTCTTTCTGCAGCCGAGAGCCCCGCAGGGAGTGTCGTTTTCTTGTCCTCGGCCTGGAAGGGAAGATGCAAAAGTAGCTGAGCACTCGAGATGAAGACTCAGCAGAGAAAGGACAACAATGCAAGGCACGAGTCTGGGAAAGAAAGCACACGCATCTGGAAAGGCGTAGCAGTCCCTGACAAGTGGAAAATCCACAGACCTGAGCTTCCATTTAAAATACAGACCGAGCAGACTGAGCTCCAGGCCTTGGCCAATGCCTATATCCATTTCTGAACTGCTTGCTGATTAAATTCCTATCAGGTCGTACACATTTGCCAGCCTTATACTTTGACAGGGTCTCTCCCCTACTTTAATGCCTTCGAGAGTAAATCACTGCCGAACAGAGTGCTTTTTTCAAACTGCCAGTTGAGACCCATCCGTGGGATATGAAAGTAATTTAGCAGGTATGACCAGCATCTATATAAATTGAACAAAAATAATAGAACAGGACATATCAGAGTGTTTTACATGTAGTAAAGGGTTAACTTTTGTTAACAAAAGGGAAGCTTTTGTTTTTGAGGTGTCTGCGCGTGGGTACTGAAATCACGATGAAAAACAGGATTCTTACTGCCAAGAAGCAGTCAACGAAGTTTAAAAACCTCTTGTGTGAAGGATAAAAATCTAAACTGCTTTGCTTGGTGATTAAGCTTCATGCTCCGGACCCAGCCTCAGGCTCTAAATGTACCTCACCACACTCAAGACACCCGGATTAGATGCTGTTCCTCAAACATGGGCTGGAAGTCTAGAGTACCCTGTTTTAATACCATCTCTGCCACCCATCAGCTGGGTGACCTCAGGCTTACCTTCTCTGGATATCAGGGTCTTCTAGGGTGGAAAAAGAGAACTGGTCTCAGACACCCTTCTCAGACCATCCCAGTGCTAGGATGCTTTTCTACGACATGCCCATAATTGACCCCAGGGAGCACCGTGAGCTCCTATACAGGTATATCTACACACGTATCCCCTGCTTTTCAAAGTTCACATTAGGCCGCTTTGCTTTCACAGAAGACCTACGTGAGTACCTGTTGTTGCTAACCAAAAGAAATCTGAAAAGGATTTTCACTTTTACAAAAAAAGGTGGAAGTGAAACCAGTTTTCGGGGCTGGTTTAGCAGTGAGCCATTCATTATGGAGGCATT
This sequence comes from Leopardus geoffroyi, assembly GCF_018350155.1. Taxonomy (NCBI): domain Eukaryota; kingdom Metazoa; phylum Chordata; class Mammalia; order Carnivora; family Felidae; genus Leopardus; species Leopardus geoffroyi. Next base: position 120,443,696 of record NC_059328.1, on the reverse strand, counting down.
GCGGGCATCACCCTGGGCAGTGAGTGCGGCCCACCGAGCTCCCGCCCTGGGACTGACTCTCAGCATCTCAGTATCAAGCTGCCAGAGCTCAGAACTGTATTTGAGCATCTGTGCTTCATCTCAATTTATTTTGTGTACCTGTTAGCGAGGTGTGTTCCACAGTATCAGAGAAGCCTATGAGAGGTTATTTTTTTTAGGTGTAGGAATACTCAATTATTTTTTCATATAAATGAATGGCAACTGCTTCTTTGCTTTACTCCATTTTAGCTTATAAAAGGCTTCATACATATGCTCTGCTTTATGATACTGGAAGAAATCTGTATCTATAGGGGACAAGACAAGCCCAAAGTGAATACTATTTAACGGGCATTGCATGATTTTTCCAATCATAATTAATACATCCAATACCCATACGCATAGACAATTTTTTCAGACTAAATTACATATCATATCGAATGTACACATCAAATTCTTATTCTATATCAGACACTACCTGACATTACTCAACTCCAGAAAACACCTAGCGTCGGCAGAAACGACTGTTGAGTTGAATAAAAACAGAAATGTGGAAAAAAATAAATAATGAGAAAACAAACAAACAAAAAAGGCATCATAATCAGTCCATGACTGATTACTAATGAACTACTGCTACAGATAAAATAGCCATTGCTTATTAGATATCTCTGTGATGGGTGATTTTATATCCTTTACATTTCAGTCTTCACAACAATGCTGTGAGGCAATACGATTACTGCCCTTATTTTGTAGACGCTGTGAACTAAGGCACGACAATTAAGTACATTGTCCAAAGTCACACAGTGAAGGGATTTGAAACCAGCCAGTTTGGCTTCAGAACACATGCTCCTGGTCACTATTCAGGCCCCCTGCTGACTGAGACAACAATTCCTACATAAAGCAGAGGGAGGCTGGGAGCCAGGGAAGGCTTCCTGGAAGGACTAAGGGATGGGGTTCTGGACAGAGGCAGGGGTGGCAGGAGAACAGAGCTGAGGGGGTAAGTGTCCCATGCAAGACTATCTGGGTGTCTGATGGGGAATGAGGAAAAAAATGGTATCAATAGATCTTGAACTACAGGACTCTGCTTTTTAAGAGGCCACTGACAACATTAGTTAGTGCTTTATTTAAAAGAGTGATTAAGGGCAGAGACTTTGATGTCACACAGACCTGGGTTCAGATTCTTATCGTGGCAAATTAGGAGCTTGCGTGATCTTGGACAAATCAGGGAGGCTCTCTGGGCCTCAGCTTTCTGACCTCAGCTTTTCTGAAAAAAGGTAGTAAGCATTTTCCTCATAGAGATGTTCAGGGAAGTAAGTGAAACAAATACACGCAGAGCCCTGAACAAAGGGCCTGAAACACAGTAAAGGTTTGGCACTGGAAGACTGACAGGACAGCCTGCAGCCAACAACTGAAGGTCATCAGGAAATATATGAATTAAGAGAAAGTTTTGAGACTGCTTTGTGAAGTTAGAAATCCCCTCTTGACTTACCTGATTTCTCCACGCTAGGTACTAGGTTGTCTTAGGGCAGGCCTGTAATATGTGGCTGTGTTCTAGCTCACTGCGAGCATCCTGTTCACATCTGTCTAGGGTCTCTCTCATCAGATGGGGAGTGCTCAGGGCCCTGGGAATGGACTTCATCGTCACACTTTTGGAGTTATCAGAGTGCACGGAATTGCCCCCGGGGCCATGACTTCCAATCACCTCTCACTTTGAGCCCTGCGATGAGGCTGCTGCCTCAGCTCCCCGACTTGCCAAGGTGGCTGGCTGCAGATACAAGGGAGGTGCAGTGGCCAAAGGCAGCTGGTACATCCCTCGTGTGCCAGGCTGCCCAGCGACCAGAGCACGGACATCCCACTCTTGCTAGGCGGGCAGCCTGTCAGTGTCAAACAGACAAAGGCGGGGGGGGGGGGGCACTTCCATCTCTCCAATGTTCTCTCCCATTATCTATGCTTGTCTTACCTTCTCTGTTTTGCTCTGGCGGCTAAATCCATATCTCCTGCAGGCCACAAAAAAGGGGAGTTCAATTACTATTCAAAAATCACACAAATTTGGTCAAATGCATTTTGGTTGGAGTTTTATACGCAAAGTACCAAAGAAAATTTAGGCCATATAATAACTGGAGAAAATGTTTTAAGTGCCTGAACCAGAAACATGTTCCACTGTTCTTGAACAAAGGGCCAGCCATTCTGTTTGTCATGTGAATACTACCAATGGCAACTCTCAGAGGGTGCAGAGTACAGTATTCTCTTTAAGTGCAACCATTACTCTTTGAACCAGGGGCTGCATTTCAGATCCACGGTTTAAACTAAAAGCCTTAAAACTTTCTGTACAAACAAACGTGAGTGTGTTTGCTTGGGCTAAGCATGCTCTCTAATGGCTACATTCAGAATCTGGGGTCCAGCCCATTTTTCATTCTCAAACATAGTTCAAGCAGGATGTCAACAATGTTATGTATGCGTTCACTTCAGGCAACCTTAAATTCAAAGAAACTCAAAAATGCAATTTAGTTTAAATTAGTTTATTTTTAGGCTCTTTTTTTTTTTCTGTTAAGCAACACTGCAAAATCCATTCAACCTAAGACAAAAAGCATTATGCAAAACACCCTACCTCACTTACCTTCCGAATAGTTTAAAAGGAAATAAAGTTACACGCAGCCATTTAAGAGAAACCAATCAAAGACTCCTGCTCTACCTTTACTGACACCATGCTGACGCCACGTGTTGGTCACTGGGTCCGTACGCTGGCCTCCAGCCTCACTGTGTTCCCGCTCTTCCTCCCACCTCCTATCTGGCTTCCAGTGGCCTCATCCGCATGAGTCAATGGCAGGCCTTTTCCCTCCTGGGCATCCACTGCCTGACACAGAGCTCTGCACATCCTGGGCTGTTCTCCTCCTTTCCTATTCATACCCCGCACCTCAGCCCTCAAGCTACCTCCTCCCCAAAGCATCCCCCACACGTGGACACTCTGCCTGGGCCAATCCATCCCACACCTGTACATGTTCCTCCACCTCCCAGAGACAATCACGTCCAACCGCCTGTATGCACGTGTGCATCCATTTCCCAGAGGGCATGGGAGCCACTTTTACATTTAGTATGTCTAATGTAGAACAAATAAACTAAAGGTAAGTGGAAGAAAATGCAGAAATCAAGAAGCCAAAGCATCACCTGGTCTTGCAGTAGGTTGTCATGTAACTGGAGAGACCAAAGAAAGAGTCCAGGCCGGGCACAGTGTGCCCACTCATTAGGCATAACTCTGTAGGCCCAAGGTGCAGCAGACTGAGGCTAAATTCAGAGTATCCACACACACTCTCTACAGGACCTTATGGCAAATCCTGTGAATTGGTTTCACGATATCTACGCACCCTCCCGTACTGCAGAGGCTGGAAAACAAGACTCTATTTTCTACACTCCTGTGCGCCTAGGGCCTAGAGCGCTATGCAGGCTCCACCTGTCAGGTGCACTTACTGGAGATCTGAATGTGCAGCAGCTACGTGAGGAGAGAGGGAGGGTATGAAGGGTGTGTTGTATGTCTGTGGGTCACACTGATACCCTGGTTGGGGGCCAGCAGCTGTCACAGTGGTGTTCTGATTTTGGCGGAAGTGTTGTGGTCTCTCTGTCAGCAGCTGTCGTATCCGCTTCCTAACCCCACAGGCCACTAGCTAGCTTCCTGGTGGTGGAGGCAAGAAGCAGCATCCTTGGAGGCCCAGTTCTGATGTGCTACTTGGGGAGTGACCCTGGCTTGGCCTAGGTCCCACCTCTCAAACCTTCCCAAGGATCCGTGTAGTCAACCTCTTCTGCTGAAACTGGCCAGAGGGTTTAGGTTCTCACCCAGTGAACCCCGGCCAACAGAGGGTCTCACCAAAGTTTCCCTCTCCTAGAAGTAATCCTGCACCATGGGTGTTCCTTCGTTTTCCAGGCCTTTAGTTCATGCAGACCCTTGGGGCAGAAGACATGCTCTTAGGCAGACAGCCTTCATCTAAGGCCCCTAAAAACTATGGATTTTCCAAATGAAGCAGTAAACAACTAAATGTGGGAGACTGGATTTCTAGGCTCCTTCTACTCCTTCATAAAGACAGAGGCTGTGGGAAGGCCTTTCTGACCACCCAAAGGCCTAGGTTAGGCCCCACAGGTATGCACTTCTGTGTTTACACCTTCAACGTGCTCATCTCACAGTGTGTGATAATTATGTCTAATCCTATAACTGTTGAACTCCTTCAACAGAGTGCTTCACTCATTTTTTTAAAATAATTTTTTAAATTGAGATATGACTTGTATAACATAAAATTTCTCATTTGATACTATATACTTCAGTGATTTTCAGTAGATTCACTCTTTGTACAACCATCACCACTATCAAATTCCAGAACAGTCCCATCACTTCAAAAAGAAACTCTGTATCTATTAGCAGTTAGTCCCAATTCCCCTCTCCAGCCCCTGGCTACCACTTACCGATTTTCCATCTCTACGGATTTGCCTATTCTGGACATATCCTATAAACAGAATTTTATGCGGCCTTTTGTGACTGGCTTCTTCACTTAGTCTGTTTTCAAAGTCCATCCATACTACAGTATGAATCAGTACTTCACTACTTTTTATGACTAGGTAATATCCCTTTATATGGATAAACCACACTTTGCTTATCTATTCCTCGGCTGATGGACAATTGGGTTGTTTCCACTTTTTCGTGAACAGTGCTGCTATGAATGTTCACAGACAGCTCCATCAGCTTTTGTATCCTCAGCACCTAGGACAGCTCCTGGCACACAGTAGGTACTCAAGAAATGTATGCTGAATGAAGAGTCTGGCTGATTTTTCTAAAGTCCTCCTTCTCCATGTGACATGGTGACATTACTTCCATGACAAAGAGCTGTCCCCAGATGCCTATTAATTCCTGTCTCATTATGTTCACTGGTTGAGAGGTCTCTGGGAGACTTCCATGTTGCTTGAGCTTCACCAAGAGAACATGGTATCCCTTTCTGGCCTATCACCCCTCAAAAAGAACAACGGGATGCTTCAACTTATTTCTACAAAGCATTTACTTCTCTTTTATCTTTCATAGGTATGCTGCTCTCTCCTCCCACCTCCCTCTCCTCTTACCCTGTCTGCTCTGCCCTTGCCTCACAAGTGTCAGTCTGATCTGTGCTGCTACATGCTTCAATTTGTTTCTGCCTTTCCCTCTGTTAGCTCTGACCAACCAGCCCTGCTGATGTCTTACACTGTCAGCACCAACAGGGCTCTGGTCTCTTTTCACCCACTTGACTTCCTCACACCCTACACCTTACACTTGATCTTTAACATCAAGGATGTACACCTTCTAGAACAGCATAGTCTGAAAAAAATATAATGAGAGCTAAATATATAACTTTAAATAAGTAGGTTCACACATTCAGGTTATTCCAAACAAACTTGAACTTTTTCCAATAACTAAATCAAGCCTGAGTCTTTCAGTGCTACTTAATTAAAATTAAAATTCTGTTCTTGAATCACATTAGTCATATTTCAAGTACACAATAGCCACATATGGCTAATAGCTACCATACTGGACATCACAGTTCTAGAAAACAAACTAACCTTCAAAAACAACTGCCCTAGGGCAAATTAAGGCAGGTACCAAACTATGTGAAATAAAACAAGGGCATAAAAAAGCTCTAAATACTAAGGGCTGCGGGCCCTGTTCTTTGTTCATTTCACAGGTATTTGCTTAACTACGAGTAGTCACAGGCCTTACCATCACAGAGGATCCAAACAGGTTGGGAGAGACATGCCATATTTCCTTTACTAAGTACAGAATAATTCAAAGCAACTAAAATTAGGCCTCAAATGGTGTGGAATAAGCCAACACCAGTATTCTAGTGGTAGTGCTTCCAAATTCCACTTGCAAGTTGTTAAAAAGAGAGCCATGGGCCCAAGGTGGAATCCCTCACCCCTGTGAACAAACCAAGACTTAACTGCAGCTTCAACCTCTCCAGGAGTGGAATTTTAACCCAATCAGTCTGGAATCTTCTGGTCAGCACCAAAGAGGTAATCTGTCATATGGACTCTCCCCATCTTCCAGAAGAAGATGAGGTAATCCACTTAATAAGATTCCCTCCTTTCCCCCTAAAGGAAGGTGACCTTGCCTGAAACAATCCTTTCTTTCTAAGGATTGCTAATAACTTCTTGCCTTACCTTCCTTCCTATAAAAACCTTCCATTTTGTACAGCTCTTGGGAGCTCATCTCTACTTGCTAGATGGGAGGCTGCCAGATTCATGAGTCACTTAATAAAGCCAATTAGATCTTCAAATGTACTCCGCTGAATTTTGTTTTTTTTTTAAACAAAGTCAAATATACCGCACATAAAATGCATTTCCCCACAACGGCAGTTTTAAAGCATGGTTAGGTGTTTTAATTTAGCTCCTAAAAGCTGATTGGACCCATAATAAAATTGAAATATTATAGACTTACAATTTTAAGTGTAAAATCAAAACCACGAGTCTTGTTTTTCCAAAACCATAACATTTAAACAAACCTATCCAAACATGTTTTTAACAGGCACACACCATCCTTAAGGCCTTCAGCATGGGTGACCAGGCTCAAAGTTCAACTTCATTTTAGTGACTGAGAGTTAAAAAAAGGTGGAAGCAGCTGGAATGTTGACCTCCAAGCCACTGTGGTCCCAAGCTAATGAGTAATCTTCAACCCCAAAGAGTTTCAGACCTTCTAACTCCAGGAGCCAAAATACTTTCCCTCTTTTTAAAAGGTGAGATAATGAGGAAACTAGAGGCACTGACAAGAGATGGGGGTTCGGATTCCCAGGTGGGGATGAGCAATTAAGGGGTGCCACGATGTTGATACTCAAGGGAGAGACAGGATAGAGGTGAGTGAGTCCCGGGACCAGTGAAGGCCCGGCCTTGCCTGACTGGGGAAGGGAAGGGAGAGTGTGCAAGACTTCTCAGGCTTGGGTGAGGGCTCATGGTAGGGTACAGAGCACACAGGAACAAGGAAAGCTGAAAGGAGAGCCGCGTTTGGATCTACGGGTCATATTTAAGGGCATCTGAGAACTGAAAACTGCTGCTGTTAACGATGATTATGGTGATGAGGATGATGAGGGCAGAGCCTAACAACCGACATTTACTGTTTCCCACACAGGACAAGCTATCCAAAGCTCTTCACATTTATATTGTTAACGTAATCCTCATTTAATGGGCCAGACCTCCATGCAGGGGATGGTACTGACAGAACCCCCGAGGAAAAAGTCTGATAGCCAGAAAGGAGGGGAGGGCCTTCCCAAGGAGGGGGCACGAAATGCACACTTGCTGGGGCTTAAGTTTTTGCCAGTTTGCCCCATCAGTTTTAATAAGCACTCTCTTTGTTCAGTGTCAGACCAAACAACAAAGACTGGGCTTGTCTTTCTAAAACCAGGAGCCAAACTTCCCCTGGAGGTTCAAACGGTATTTGTAGGTAATGACAATGGCACGCTTTTGGAGTCCCAACAAAACCTGAGTTCAAGTCCCAGTGTGAGGCTCTTAATAGTTCTTAATAGTAGTTAATAGTGGACTTTGGGCAAGTTATTGTTTAAATTTTCTGAATGCTGTCTTTACCATTCTCAAAAGAGAAAACTGAGCTAACTAAACCATCAGAATGTCCTAAGTACCCACTTCCCCACCTCTCACGAACTCACCCTCTCCTCATCAGGAAAGCTAAAAAGAAAGCAAAACCATCCTTCTCCTAAAAAAAAAAAAAAATCCTTCATCAAATACCTACCCTAAGCTTAGAACGCAGAAGTCAGTGTGACCCCACCGACAGGAATTAAGATTGATAGGGACACACTCTGTACTTTCTTACTCCAAGTTTGAGGAGAGTCACAAAGAAAACCTGTGGATTGCTCCCTTCCCTAAAGAAAGCCCCACCAGACTGTGGGCAGGGATGTCCTGAAGTTGCCCAGCCATCATATGATAAGAATGACTACCCTCTACAACACATGCAAAAGAGCCAGTTTAAAACTGGGATTTTCAAAACAAAATGGTGAAATGTCGTCAGCCTGGTTGTGGTGAGGTGGACAGTTTACTGAATCCCTGACTCCTTTACACGCCCAGGAATGTTTGGAGCATCCATGACAGTGGAAAACATGGAGGTATCAACAACAGAAACCATGAAAACCACAGCATTCTCCTGAGTATTCTTTGGCTCTGGAACGTGTGATACCCAGGGAGGTGGTCTCTCCAGCTCTGGCTCCCCCAGACTCACATGCCCGCCTACACTGGGGTGTGGCTGCAAAACCCCATCACAGTGCCCGGGGCCTGCGACCTGCCAGTTGCTCAGGGCCCAAAACTCAGAGAGGGCCCCACACCTGGTTGTTGCTGCTGTCTTGAAATTCTTAATAATTAAGCCTTATCAATAATGATTAATTAGCAAGGGGCCTTGCATTTTCATTTTATACTGGGCCCTACAAACTATGTGGATGGTCTGGTGGTGCCTGACTCAGAAGAGGAATTCAATTCACAGCAGCAACTGGTGAGCCGTGGAGCGGCCGGCACACCCGGCTTAGGGCCAGAACAACACCTTCCTTGGAATGGAAGGGACCGGCTTCCATCCTTAGGAAGAGGGACCGAACACCACACCACCCCCTCAACAACAAAGAGGGAAAGAAGCGTGGCAAGTTTTTCTGAAGTGTTTTTCCACTTGGAAGGTGGAGTGTCTATAAACCAACAAAGCCTACTTTCCTTCCCATTCTCTCCAGCACTAGTACTGGAGCACTGCCCCTCCAGAGGGGGCTGCCATGAGACCGATGTTCACTCAGAGAGGTGCTCGAGGCAGAGCCGGCTGGGTTAGCAGGCAGAGCAGCACACGGCAACCACTCCCAGGGCAAAGAAAGGAAGCACAAGGCGACATACTCACATCAGGGAGTCAGCTACCCTAAGTAGAAAACGCAGGACATAAATGAAGGTTAATACCCAAGGTCAACCAAGAAACTCACCGAGGAGAGCGCTTCTTTGTGAGTTTTTAAGTAAAAAAATGAGGACACAAGATAACTGGTTTTGTAAAACATTAGATTATTAAGAAGTGACAAAATACTTCTAAATTCTTCATCTTCCTGCTCAGGACAATTCCTCACAGGAAACCAAAACTATTATTCTAACCCTTCGAGTAAAACTACTGTAACCGTTCGATTCTTTAGCTTACCTAAAGATTGTAACAAATGGCAGGGGTATGACGGGTGGCCCACCCCCAGCCTCTGCAAATACCGCCAGCCCCTCAACTCTGAGGAGGGCAGAGACAGGGCACACAGTTACACGCAAATTTCCGGAGGGCACTGCAAAGAAAAGGCCTCCACCATCGTCAGGAAGCTACCCACAGAAGCGTGGGAAAAAAGTCCCCGGTGATGGAAATCTCGGACCCAAGCCGGTAAACTCAATCAGGTAAAAGCCAACCAAATTAATCTCAATGAAGCAATCCAAATCAGCTTTTCTTTTCAATGGTTTTATAAAATGGACACTTCAGATTGGGTCCCCTTTATTACCTGCCATATTCCAAAAGCGTAGCATGGACTCGAGATTCTTCATCCAGCAGCTCTCCTGCTCCCTGTTGGCGTCTGTATTTCCGACGGGGCTTGTAAACATCCTAAGGAGTGGGTGAGACAGAGGACTTACTGAATGTGAGAGGGCCCTCCTCCTGAACTGGCCGCTGGGTGCATCCCGGCCGGTCAGGGAGGCTAGTCTTTCCCCATGATGGCGACTGTACCCCTCTCCTGCAGGAGAGCCGGGGGGGGGGGGGGGTGCTCAGGGAGGCCACCCTCAAGGAGTCTGCTCCTTTGATGTGCACATAGGTAGCAAGTATTTCCACTCAATATATTGCCCCTCAACTTTGTTTTCACTTGGTGGGTTTCTTTTGTCCTATGGCATTTTAATACTTTATGTGGTCAAACGTAATCATTTTATATCTTACTTCTTATACCAGGGATTGTAAAAAAAAAAAAAAAAAAAAGTTCTTGTATGTTACTTGTATGGGTTATATTTAGCCTTTTAAACTACTCAGAAGTCTTTTTCCTGAATGGAAAATTAAGAATGCCAACATCTTCAGTTTAATAGTCCAGCCTTCCCCTGATCTGAATGGCATGCATATGTATACCATGTTCCGGTGTTACCCTCTTCTATTCCTCCTGCTTTAGGAACCTTTATCCTGTCTCCACTGTTCTTTTGCAAATTTCCCGGCTATTCTTACACTTTTTCTCTTCCAAATGAATTCTAGTAACAACTTGTCAAGTTTGTAATAAAAAGCAGTTGAGTTTTGATCAGAATCACAACAAATCTACAGATTATTTTGGAAAGAACTGACATATTTATAATATTGAATCTTGCCTTGAGAAGCAAGGTTTATCTCTCTATTCAGATCTATTTTATTCCTTAACAAAATTTTCCAGAAACAAAACAAAACAAAACAAAAACGCAAATTTTCTAGTCACTGCGTATCCAGACCTTTTCACCACCCGAGCCACAAACCAGTTCAACAATCACAGGTGTGTATGTTAACCCAGAATCCTTTAAACAAATTCCTCAAGTGGTCAAGGAGATTTCAATCCTTAGACTCTAAAATAGCAGAGGAGTAGATATAAACCCTTCAGCAATACATATCTTCTTTACAAACGTGTTGAGGTTTATCCTCAAAAAGTGTATAAAAAAAATAAAATGCTCTATCAACTTTCACTGACTTGTACAAATGTGGAAGCAAACATAGATCTATTTTGTGTAGGACACATCCTGAAACTACACATATGTACATATATGCCTCCTAAGCAAAGTACGTGGTATGTAGTAGGTGCTCAATTAATGCAGGTCTTTACCCCCACCTGATTTAGCGTTTTGCCCCAGGTGAATGTCCTCCTTGACTGCCAAGCTGGCAGCCAAATCATATCTTAAAATATGCTCAGGCCTCTGAACGCAAGCAGGTGAATATTTATGCCAAGGAAGGTATTCCAGTCGTTTGTCCCTGGATTTTTTCTCCTCCACCACCAGACCTCATCATCACTATCCTTGACCTGGACATCACTAGGACAAGCATTACTAGCAGGCTGCTCCATAGAGTGGCATTTTTATTCCAATTAGAGTCGTTCCTCCCTTGATATTTCTGGTTAACTTTAGTACTGTACTTTTTATTATGAGAAGTTTCAAACACACAGAGAAACATTCTTTTGTAAGACATACTATATAATCTTAACAGTTTTGTAAAAAAGGAACAGAATAGGGTCTGGGATGATGCTGGAGTGGTTTTCTTATAACTTGCTGCCAGAAATAATCCCTAGTTTGCTCCTGCTGTCGACATGAATAGGAAGCTATGAATAATGTAAAACAGATTTATGGGGAAATGCAAAATATAATGAACCCACATGACGTCAGTTACTGCCCATGATTTAATTCTCACTGAGCTCTACTATTATAGCAGTACTATATAATTGAGCTTAACTGCTATTTTCCTTAGTTACCACTGATAGTCAATGACCCAAGACAGGAAATTGGATTCTTCTAAAAAAAGGGCTGACTCCAAAACAATAGCATACCGAAACCAACAGCTACGAGGACCTTTTATTCTGCCAAACAGTGACAATGTTGGCCTTTGCATAATTATTCCTTCTACTTAAAAGCACCATGTCATATACCGCTCACCTCTTGCATTTTATAACTACACTAAGAGGTGGAGGCAAGGCAGATGCCATTACCCTCACTTTCCTACTGAAGAAGCAGAGATTAGATAATTTGTCCAGGATCTCTGAGACAGTACTAGGTCCCCTGGCTGCTGGTCCCAGGAATTTTCCAGTGCACTGACTTGCTTCTGGTGGGCATTCCTGCCACCCTCCAGCCATCTCAAATGAGTCCTCTCATGACACCATCATACACCTGAGGCTGCCACACGGGTCATTACGTGGTTTGCTTAAGTGACAACGACCTAAATTTCAGGGCAACTATAGAGAGCTATTGCTAAGTCACTCTTTAAAGCAACAGGGAGTCAGGAACACTGATGTCTAGCGTGGTCTCTGCCACTAACTGGCTCTGTGACCTTGGGGATTTCCTTCAATGGGCCTGTTTCCATATCTGTAAAATGAGGACTGAACTAATAGCTCTTGGACAGTCCCTTGTTCTCTGTGCTAAAGGACACATGAGCCGGGTTAAAATATTAAAGTAACTCTTTTGTAAAGCAGAGAACTCTTGTCCTGTGAGAGTCACATATTTCTACCTTACGCGTTTGGCTGTAAGTCACTGGGTGAAGTAACTCCCGAGTCATCTCCAAAAGGCCGGGAAGGGAAGTGGAAGAGCACAATGCTGGGGCAGTGTCTGGAGCAAAGGCCTGATCACTGCCCCCTCAGTTACGGCAGGTACCTCCTTTATGGAATACCGAGCAGGCAGCGAGACACCCCCACCAACATCTATGGTCAACAGTTCCAGTGGGGGCCACACCCAGGCCAGTAGGAAGTGACATCCTCCTGTCTTGGGTCTATTGACCTGAACACATCATCTCAGGGCTCACCAGCCCAGACCAATTCTCACAGATACACCTCAGCCCAGGAGCCCCACAGACTAACTCTGGTTCCGCCTAACGGGGATCCACAGAGGTCTCCACCATCAAGGGCAATGTCCTGAAAGATCCTGTAAGAAAAAGTTATTGTAACTGGAACAAATATTTTTTTTTTTCATTCTCATGTTAATAAAATAACAGACAGAACAAAACCCCTGGGTACTGGGTGAAGGAAATGGGAGACAAATGGATGGCGACCATTTCTGGAGAGAAACATGTCTGCAGGGAGGAAAGTTAGCTGGGGAGGTGGAGTCTTCTCCAGACTCTGTTCCTTTTCTATTCTCTTTCACTTGAGCTCTGCTCTGCTCCTTGGGGACCAGCACACATCCCACCTCAGGGCTCCTTGAATCAAACAATATAATTTGCTGGGTAAGACTAAGGTCACTGCACTAAATAAAGGAGCCAAATGCAGCTTCTGCATGTTGGTTCTTAGGTTCGTGTTCCTCACAGCGGGCCGAGACCGACTGGATCGGGAGTGTGCCAGTGCCAAACTGAAATTTTCACGCATCCTGTTCTTTTAAACACGGCCCGGACGAGCAGATTTTTAGCCACTGACAGCCTATGTTGCATACTCCATAAAACTTCATTTGCTAACCACAGATTGGATAGGCCCTGGAACTGTAAAGACCCCAAATCACTGCTGCCCTTCAGAGATCTCTGATGCAGATATTCCCTGTGCCGGTGCTGAGTGACATCGCCAAGGCACACAGACAATCTCCAGGATCCCCCGGGGAGTTCCCTTGCTCCCTTCCCCTTCTAGATGCAGCCCTGGAGCCTAAAACTCTGGACAGTGGCTCGCTGTGAGGGACTGCCCTCTCCTACAAGCAAACTGTCAAAGCATCACTCAAATAAAGCTTATTTGTGCTGCTGCCCCCTTACGGTCATATCTTTTTCCTCGACGAGACCCCAAATTCCCTTAAACCCTTTCCTGGTGGAACATCACTGCTTTTACCTCTTCTCCTACGGTGTGGTCTGGCACACAGTGAGTGAATACATGCACAAGCAAGGTCTTAGCCCTAACCCCATAACTTACCACCCGTCTGACTTGGGGCAAGTTACTTTAACCTATGTAGTTTTTCATCTGTAAAAAAGGTATAAGTAGAGTTATTGGGAGGTTTAATCATTTAATAGTATCCGACACACAGTAAGGGATAAGATATACATTTGTAACCTACGTATGGATATATATTAATAAAATGTACTAATACTGTTTTACGTATGTTGCCACATTTATATTGTATGTGCTGAATGGAAAGGCCTTCCTCACAGCATCTCCTGTGGTAGAACACAACACGTGGGAGTAGTTACTTCAAATGACATGGTCTCTTAGGTGATCCGATAAGTTCTGCAAAGCATTTTCTTTCAACTAGCCTGGAAACTCTTGGAGTCTTCTCCCCCCACCCACCCCTGTTCCCTCTATTCTCAAACAAAATTCTAAACATTACCAGAAAATGTTCAGTGAATAGTAAACATTTCTTGGAACTTCAGGTAAAAATTCACGGTACTCTTTACTCAGGGTTAAGAGAGAGGGACAGACCTCACTGCACAGAGCAGGTACTTCAGGAATACGAAGGCTGACAGCACAGAAAAGGAGGAAGCAAGCCGCACATGAGCACAAGAAGTGAGACAAATGAGCGATTATGTTATGACATGACAAAGAGAAGGTGGTAAGGGGTAACCTGTCCTGGGTGGCAATCGTTTTGTTTTCTTACGTGCTTTGAAAATATTACCATCAGCAGGCCTTCTAGAAAGCAGCTAGTTAAAGGAGGAATGGAGAAGCCAAAAAGGAACACATCTCAAAGAGGAAAGCCAAAGAACTGGGAACAATCCCCAGGAAGAAGAACAACGAGGCCAAGACAAAGAGAGAGAACCACAAAGTGATGAGCTCAGAAATTCAAGTTCACAGCAATCTTTCTGCCTGACAACCTGCCAAGAGGTACAATAGCCTTAGGCATAAACTTTGACCCAATTCCACTTCGTGAAATGTATCCTAGGTTAATAAAGACAAAAGAAAAAAATTAGCTATGAGAATGTCCTATATAATGGCCAAAAGAAAAAAAAAGATACAAACTAAGCTAGTTAAATCAGTACCACACAATGAATAATCTACAGCCAGTAAAAATGATGTGGAGGTATATTTATTGGCATGCAAACATATTCTTAAGCAAAATTATACATTCTTGAGCAAAAACCAAAACAGAACGTAAAATATAACGCCATTTTTAGAGAACTCTAATTCTCTCCATTGATATACATATTTTATATTTCCTATTTGGAATATAGGTCAGTAATTATCCCTGGATGGTGATATCATGGTGACTTAGTCTTTGTATTTTTTCCCATTTCTTAATTTTCTATTATTATTATGAAGGTACCAGCACAAAATATAAATAAGCTATTTTAAAACAAAAAATCATGCACAAAAAAATGGCTGGGCTACATAACCAAGGACAAATGCAAAAGATTTGGGCTACATAACCAAGGACAAATGCATCCTATAAGGATGGCTAAGGATAAAAATAAGCTAAACATTTTGAAAAATATTAAAATATATTTTAATAGTTATTTTTTTATTTTTTTAATGTTTATTTATTTTTGAGACAGAGAGAGACAGAGTGAGAGTAGGGAGGGGCCGAGAGAGAGGGAGACACAGAATCTGAAACAGGCCCCAGGCTCTGAGCTGTCAGCACAGAACCTGATGTGGGGCTTGAACCCAGGAACTGCGAAATCATGACCTGAGCCGAAGTCAGAAGATCAACCGACTGAGCCACCCAGGCCCTTTAATAGTTATTTATTAAAAAGAGGTTATAGCTAAGTACAAATACGTCAAAGCCTGCTGGTTGAGGGAATATGGTATTATGTTAGTAGATGATGAAAGAAAACAACATGATAGTCTCCACTTGGCAGACATTCTCTAGCTGGACAAAGGCTCTTCTGGAAAAGTCATAGTAAATGCCCCCATAGGGGACTGAAGAGGTGATGGGAAAGCACCCAGCCAATCTGGATATATTTGAGTCTTTGGGACCTAGATGAATAATATCCCAGAGCCCTGAAATAAGTCAGGAACATTGCTGTAAAATTGGTGCCAAAAATATGTGGGAAGTCAGAGTCCAGGTGAAGAGAGGAAGCTGGAGAAGCACCATGCCTGTCGTGTTTGAGGAGTCAGATGTGAAATCAAAATGTGGCTGCCTCTTCCTATTTTGCAAATATGTAGGGAATTTGTTAACTCTTTTGGCTTTGAATTTCTGATTTTTAAAATCAAATCAATGACAGGGGTGTCTGGGGGCTTGGTTGAGCAACTGACTTTGGCTCAGGTCATGATCTCATGGTTCGTGGGTTCGAGCCCCACATCGGGCTTAGCACTGACAGCGCAGAGCCTGCTTCAGATTCTCTCCCTCTTTCTCTGCTCCTCCCCCGCTCATGCTCTCTCTCTCTCTCTCAAAATTAAACATTAAAAATAATTTTTTTAATGTTTATTTATTTTTGAGAGAGAGACAGAGTGCGAGTGGGGGAGGGGCAGAGAGAGAGGGCGACACAGAATCTGAAACAGGCTCCAGGCTCTGAGCTGTCAGCACAGAGCCCGATGCAGGGCTCGAACCCACGAACCGTGAGATCATGACCTGAGCCGAAGTCGGACGCTTAACTGACTGAGCCACCCAGGCGCCCCACCATTAAAAATAATTTTAAAAATATAGAAATAATAATATGTAACTCCCTGACTGTTGGTGAGGAGTTAATGACACAATGCTTGTAAGATACCTAGTTAGGTGCCAAATACACAGAAGGCCCTCAATCAGTACAGGGTGGCTAGGGGCACATTTTATAAAAGGCTGGGTCCAGAAATTAGGCACCCATTGTTTGACCTTATTTGAATCCTTAATTTACTATTCACAATTCAAATTTGGGATTCCAGATTCGTCAATAAGGAGTAGGTAAGAAAAACTGAGGAGGCATGTGAAGGGCAGTGCCGGGAAAAAGGTGGGCAGGGAAGGAAACACGCGTCAGAACCCAAGACATGCAAAGAGCCACACCCCTGGTAGTCTAGGAAAGACTTCATTCCCTTCGCGAAGGGAGACATTTCCCTTAGAGAGAGTGACAGTGAATGAAAAACGGCAAGCGGCTTCATTTCTTATGTGACTCACAAGGATAAGCCAGGGACAGACACTGCAGCCCTGGAGTCTCTTGTAAGCTTCTGGAACTCTCATTTCAAGGCAAGGAAGTGAAGAAGCACTTGCAGAAGTGGTGGGTGGAAGGGATGGAAGTTAATGGCAATGGAGCTCAGCTAAGAAACCTACGAAGACAGCTTCCAGAGTGAGAGGTATTTTCAATAGATAGGCGAAGAAGCAAACCAACAAAACCCAAAGTTCAGCTCTGGCCATCCATCAAAATTCTTTATCATTCCTGCTACAAATGTATGGACAGTCAACTGAGGAGCAAATTCACACATAAAAAAGGAAATGAACTGAGTATTATCAAAGAGACTTGCAAATTTTTCCCATTTTCCTTTATCTGGATATTATTTTGTAATTAGCTGCAAACAGCACTGTATCTAGAGGCCCACAGTTACAAGACTGGGTTTGCATCCTGGCTCCATCATCACCAATGTGACCTTGTGCAACTTGTAACCTATCTGTGCCTGAGCTTCCTCGCCTGTTAAAAACAAGAAAAAATACTACTACCTCAGAGGACTGTTGTCAGGACTGCGTAGGTTATATATAAATGCTTATAACAACGTCTGGGTACCATGTATTTGTCATTATCATTACCTCCTTCAATTCTATGCAGTCCTATTACCAAGCAGAAGACGATTTTCTTTAAAAATTCCACTACAAATGAGAGGAGGGAAGAATGTGTCCCCAGAGGCCTGAAATGTTTAGTGGGCATGATGATGACAGGCCCAACTTCATGGGTAGGACGACAGACAGCTATGCTGGCCTTTCCTTCACGGTGATAATGCCGAATGAAAACTGTACTGTTTCTCACTCTCTACCCAGGGCTCAGAGTGAGATTTACATAAGAAGATATTCAATTAAGCATTTCGGAAATTTTACTTTTATTTACTGTTTTTGAATAAGTAACGCACAGACTTGGTATTAAATCCAGATAGTACAGGCTTTCCAAGGAGAAGAGCATTTCCCCTCCTCTCCTGCTCCTGGCTCCCCATTCCCTGTATGGGAGGTAATGCCATCACTTGGTTCTTGTACCTCTCCAGAAATGAAGCATAATATAAAACAAGAAAAAACAACAGCATATCCAACAAATTGATTATTAGTTTTCATGACAAATGCAGTTAGGGGGAATCTTTAATTGCCTACAAAACTCTATATTGGTAAGCTAAAAAAAAAAAAAAAAAAAGCCCACAAAATTGTATTTAAAATAGGACTCCAATTCAGTATAAAAATGCACATTAAAAACATGCAAGAAATATGTCTAAGCTCCAAAAGAAGCTGCTTCTGTGTTGTGAGATTAAGGTTCTCTTCCTCTGTATCTAGCAACCTTTATTTAATTTATTTATTTAATTTTTTTTTAATGTTTATTTATTTTTGAGAGAGACAGAGACAGAGCTTGAGCAGGGGAGGGGCAGAGAGAGAGGGAGACACAGAATCCAAAGCAGGCTCCAGGCTCTGAGCTGTCAGCATAGAGCCCAATGTGGGGCTCGAACCCACAAACCATGAGATCATGACCCAAGCCAAAGTCAGACGCCCAACTGACTGAACCACCCAGGCGCCCCTCTATCAACCTTTAAAAAAAAAAAAAAAAAAAACTTTGAAGGATGTTCTAAACTGAATGACTATTTCATAACCAGGAAAAAATTTACTCTGATGTCATATCATATCCTCTTATTATTATTATTTAATACTGCCACTGAAACCGGAAATAGTACCTGGCTTTAGTGTATAACTATCTTGATGGTATTCTACTCCTTCCATTTCCAAAACAGAATTGTGAAAAAGATACAAATTACAACTATAAAGTGACAAAGACTTTCTTTTTTTTTTTAAAGTTTATTTTTGGGAGAGACAGAGACAGCGCAAGTGGGGGAGAGGCAGAGAGAGAGAGAGAGAGAGAGAGAGAGAGAATCCAAGCAGGCTCCATGCCATCAGTGCAGAGCCTGATCCGGGGCTTGAACTCACGAAGCTGTGAGATCATGACCTGAGCTGAAACCAAGAGCCAGACGCTTAACCAACTGGACCACCCAGGTGCCCCAAGGCTTTCTTGTTTTAAAGGAGCACTTCATGTCATCAAATGATTGTTACTCTTTCTAGAGCGATCACCTTGGAAGACCACACATTTACTCTTAAAGTAGAAAAAATAAGTAAAAAAACACTACACGTTATTTTTGGAAGAAAGCAAACAAACCCCCAGGCATTGTGGCTTCATTCCCAGCAGCTCAGGTAGGAAGGCTGGGGCTGGGGTGGGGTGGTGGCACTGATGAGGTTCTACTGGGCTCTGGCCCAGAATATTCTGAAAAGCTCTTCTCAGCCCTTGCAAGCAGAGATCCCACGGTTCTCCGGGCATGGAAGCGCAGAGTGGGCATGCGAGTGCAGATCCCACGGTTAAGATACAATGTGTGTGTTGACCAAGGCCATCCCCGTGCGTCCCACACAAAGCTCAGGAGTAGCTCCTCTCCAAAGCCATCACAGGGTGCTAATCTCAATTTGCCACCTCCAGCTCATCATCTACTCTTTGGAGCTATTCAAAGTTTACACCTGCCACTGGCACAAGTAAGGAAAGGTTTGGATCTGGAAAGTTTCTCCCGTAAAACTGGAAGTTAAGGAGGACACAGGATGTGGTTGTGGCATTTTCTACCCATGAATGCTGGCATCCAGATATGGGCACGGGGGCAGGCAGGGCTTCCTTCACACGCACACGTGAGGTCCAATCCTAGGTAATCCCAGGAAGACCTTGGCAAGGGTTTTGGGATTTGAATCACAAGGCTCTTGGGAGGCCATGAACCTGTCCTTCCCTCACAGAAGAATATGGGCAGGGAAACTTACTGAAAGGTCAACAACTGTCTTGATGGCCTTTTCTTTTCTTTTTACAAAGTCGTCATCCTGTAAGACAAAACACAGCGATTAAACAAATCCTGTGTGAAGACTGGAACTCAACTGGACTTTTCAGAACCCTGTCTTACAAACTGACTTCTCGTCACAGCTTTGCCTGCAGACGCCTCTATCGTCTAACAGACTGGAATATATTCTGCGTGGGAAGAAGCTAGGGCCTCTGCAGGTGGCTGTGAAACAGAGCCCCACAGCCGGTGACAGTGAGGGGGCCCACAGAGTGTGCTGAAGAGAACCACTCTCACCCAAATCCTTACGAGCTCTGAAACCCTGGCAAGCTGCCTCGCCTCTAAGCCTCAGCTTCACCATGTGTAAACGGGGCCGCCTATGCCAGGGCGGCTGTGAAGACTAAAGAGGGGTAGGCATGCAAGGGGCTGGGAATTCATGCAGTAGACATTCAATAGTTACCAGTTATTACTACTGTGGTGGTGCTGGTGGCTGCTATTAAACTATTATGATAGGAACGCCCTTGGCAATGACCTAGGTGATCTCTCAAAAAGCTTTATATGGCTATAAAAAACTATACTCATTCTTATAATTTAATAAACATTCTGAATCAAGTATCAAAGTTGAGAGAAAGAGACAAAACCGCAGGGCTTTACACAAGTCTTTAAAGCAGGGCTTTAAAGCAGGGCTTTAAGCAGTGCCTGCTTAAAGAGGCAGTTCTTATGAAGCAGGAGGCCCCCTTTCAAAGCTGACCAGGTAGGGGCAGAGATGTCATATGGAGGGGTGGGGAGCCTGAGCTTCCCCTGCTCCTTCCCAGGGAGCCTCTGAGCAGATGCACTGTTCTCAGTTGGACAAGAGAAGGAGAATACTGACCTCGGGGAGACTGTAGGTTTTTTGGAACTGGGAAATGGAGTAGGAGCGGATGTAGTCACCCATTTCTTCCTTTGTTTCTATAGCTCGCTTCACCAGCCACTGGGAAAGAGAGGTAGGACATGTGAGGACAGGGGTGAAACACCACCGCGGTCAAGGCCAACTCAGAGACGATACGACTCATCAACCCGAATCACCACACCTGAACTCACTAGGTGACGAGAAACTACCCACGTACACATGCTGTCCCATGTGAAAAGCAGCCAGCCGGGCGTCTGAGAGGCTAAGAGCCAAGGGCATCTGGAGCAGAGTGGCCGTGCAGGAGCTCTAAAGCCTCACTTCAGATCCTCAGTTTCGCTCTGTGCAAAGTCGAGGTGAGAGTATCAGTTTCTTTCACCTCACAGAGCTACCGGGGGAGCAAAGGAAATCACAAGGACCAGAATACTTTGCGACTAAAGCACAGCAAAAATATAGTTATTCCCCACAACCCCCCGGTTCCAGTGGCAGATCTTAACATAACTCTCCCTGTGCTGCCTGTACCACAGACCAGGGAAAGGGAAGAGAGCCTCAGAGAACATCTAGTACAACCCCCTCTTTCATCGATGGAAAAATTCCTCAAATACTCGCATTTGAGTACAGGTTTGCCGAATACCCGGCCCTAGATTTCAGGTGAGTGAGGCAGTCACAGCATTTGCTCTCCTAATCCACACATTATATGGCAACTGGCACTGGCCATGTTGTACTGAACCTGAAGTTCAGAGCCACTACAGAATTTGTCTGTTCTTGTTCCATAGGTAGCAAGCACAAAGCTGTCACAACTCACAGGCTCTTCCACACGGGAAGACCGGACAGAATGTAAAATACAAAAACAGCCTTTGCTTCTCTTCCCTGGCTCTTCATTCAGTCCCTATATGACTGAAGAACATTATGGAGGGAGGATGCCATCTGTCAGTCACCGTTCTCTTTCCAGAAAGAGCTACTACATCCCCAAAGCAGCTTGTGGACAGTAGTAGTATTTCTCCTGGAGCACAGCACACTTGGCAAGGTTTAGCTACTTAGGACAGCAGACGCATGGCATATGGGCTGGTGCTCCTGCAGGGATAGGCAGAATGCTTGCTCACAGAGGGCAGCCAGCTCGAGGAAAGGACGTATTTAGGAAGTACTTGCCCAAGATAGGAGTGGCTGCAAATAACTCTGGGGGATATTCTTTTGTTGTTAGTATCTTCCATTTATTTCCATCACTCCACTCCACCCCACCTCCAAACAACAGCCTCAGGCACTGACTAAAACCCAGATGCAGGGGCAGAAGCTCACACAGCCTTCAGAGCTTCTCCAGACCCTCTCCTGCACCCCCATCCAGCACCATGGCCCAGGACAACTACGGAGGCTGACTCCTTGCTCAACTCAGTTTCTACTTCCCTTTGGATGGGAAGATCCAGTTTCTGGACTTTCAAAGTCGTCTCTTTCTCAGATGCTTCTCCATACATTAGATCTACGCTGAGCTGTTAATTTGGCTGGATCCTGGCGAGTGTGATCAGATAAGGAAGGTAAGAGAGTCTTAGGATTCAGAGAATCGATCGCTGTAGTGGAATTCCTAGAGTGAAGGGCTGTGGAGGGAACCTCTTGGACAGCCAAGCTCTGCCCCAAGTCCCTGGCATTTGAGAAAAATACCTACCCTCACAGGATTCACATGTCTGGCCTGGGAGAAGAAGATGTGACCTAGAAGTACTGGGGCCTGAAGTCAGATCCCTTCTTCTCTAGGCTGGCATTCAGCGCGTTACTACAGCTGTGCTAAACAGCGCAAACCTGGAGGTGAGCCCCAAGAATCACACAAGACAACTAGCCTGACGACTGCTCTTTCACCGGTCTCCGGCAAAACAGGCACAAACTACAAGCTGTGGTTACTTTTTCATAATACTTTCATGTATTTAAGGGACTGTCCATTCAAAGGACTGTCCTTTATTCCAAGACTGGGGGGTTAAAACGCCTTTCTTTTAGGAAACCATAAAGCAAGATAGTTGTCACTTAAAAAAATGGCTTTTTTGTTACAGTATAAATGATACACAACATTATATTAGTTTCAGGTGTACAACATAGTGATTCAGCAATTCTGTACACTACTCAGTGCTCACCACAGTAAGTACAGTCACCATCCGTCACCACCAATGTTATTACAATGGTATCGACTGTATTCCCACTGCTGTACTTTTCAGGTCCGTGACTATTTTATAACTGGCAGTCTTTACCTCTTTATCCCCCTCACTTATTCTGCCCATCCCCCACCCACTTCCCCTTTGGCAACCACCGGTTTGTTCTCTGTATTTAAGAGTCTGTTTGACAGTTGTTACTTTGAAAGATGTTCTTGCTCCACAAATTACAGGTGACAACCATAGGCCAACCTCCATGTGTGCTTTAATTAAGAAATCTGGTAACCACTAACCCAGGTTCTCACATCCAGAGAGGAAGCCTTCCAGCATTCCACGTACAATAGGGAACATTCAGATGCTCAAAATGCCTAAGCTAGCGAAAGAAGATCACTTCCCTTTCATTGCCTTTTCCTCTCTGGATCAGATTTGTTGCTCTCAGAGTTCTAGCATAGGGCTGAGTAAGGCCTAATCACTAGAGATTTCGGCTTTGGGGGGAAAGGCAACAACGTCACGTTATGGTGGTAGTGGAAGTTTCAGTAATACCCAACACAGGGTCGCTAGCTCCTGTTTTCACAAAAGGAATCAGGTATCATCCTCCTGCGTCAGAAAGTCTAATGAACCTACAGATCAAATTCTGAGTTAAAGTTTTAACTTCCAATTCACAAATTTCATGGTATTTGATTGAAAGCCTAGTTTGGGGGAAGTCCCCAATAACAGTAACAAAAATAGAAACAACTATATGATACTTACAAAGCACTTACTAAGATGTGCTGGTCCTTCAGCTAAGTGCTTTATACATACTAAAGTACTTAATTCTCATCCTATCAGGTAAGTACTATTATTGCTTCTATTTAACAGATGAGAAGTTAAGTCATTTGCCCAAGGTCACACAGCTAAGTGGCAGAGGCAAGATTTGAACCCAGGAAGTCGCTGGAGACCATGCTCTCAACCCCTGTACTATTATAATCTTTTTTTTTTAGTTTTTTAATGTTCATTTACTTATGAGAGAGACAGAAAACAAGCAGGGAAGGGGCAGAGAGAGAGGGAGACGGAATCCAAAGCAGGCTGCAGGCTCCAGGTTCTGAGCTGTCAGCACAGAGCCCGATGCAGGGCTCAAACCCACCAACTGTGAGATCACTGACCTGAGCTGATATCAGATGCTTAGCTGACTGAGCCACCCAGGCGCCCCCATACTGTTATAATCTTAACACAGGCTTAGAAGACTTCTGAATCAAGGACCGCATGAATGGCAGAGTGGAAAGCACAAGGTTTAGTGACAAGGAGTTTAGACTGGAATCCTGCTTGACAGCTCACCAGTTCTCTGCCCTTAGGTAAATCAGTTACTCGCTCTGAGTCTCACTTTCCTCAGACATAAGACTGGGATTATAATAGATGCTTCCAACACCTCTATCAGGATCATTTGCAAAGCGCTGTTCACACAGCAGGCCCTTTCCTTTGCTCCTCCTCTTCTTGAAGTGCCTGAAGGGGAGGGTGAGACACAAGACTGCAAGAATATAGGGGGCTGTACAGCATATGCCACTTATTCACAGAAGCTTGGGAAATAGCCACGGTGGAAATTAGCCTCCCATTAGACATCTAGTCACCAAATAAAGACTAATTGCCTACACAGTCCCAGACATTCCACCAGGTGCTGAAAACACAACAGTGAGCAGGACAGCCATGGCACCTGCCCCCAAGAAGCTTAGTCTGACAGGAGGGACAGAAATAACCAGACAGATATACATGGTTACAAACAATAGTAAGGAAGGATTCCTACAAAGGAAAGGAATATGGCCGGTATGAATGGATATAGCAAAGGAACCTGTTCTAGATTAGGGGCTCATGGGAAGCTTTCTTGAGGAGGTTGGGTGGAACTGAGATCAGAAAGATGAATATGAATTAAGCAGGTAGGGAGAGAAAGGTAAGAGCTTTCCAGCTTGAGGGAAAGGCCTTGTGACAGGAGGAAGCATAAGATGGATGAGGAAATCTGAAAGTCAGAGGAGCTAGAACAGAAAGAATAAAGAAAAGCAAGGAATAAAGTTAGGCTGGATAAGTGGGACAGGACCAGAACATGGAGGGCTCTGGAGTTCTACCTTTACCAAAAGGGCAATGAAAAGCAATTAATGGGAACATTCAAAGGTCACAACAGGTGACAGTGTGAACCTAGGGAACAACACTGGCGAACTTCTGAGGATGATGTCAGGAAGTCCCATCATGTCTTGCTCCACCAGCTCCACGCCACACCCGTTAAATCCAGGATCTAGGCCAGATGGCCCAAGAGCCAGACCCGTTATAGGAATTCTGGTGTTCAGAGGACAAGAAACCACACAGAGGCTCTCACCTGAACAACAGGAAATATGTGAATAAAATCCATGCCCTGGATCTGGTGGGGCTCCAGCTGGTGTGGACACTTCATCCTTGGCAGGACTGAGACGATTTTTTCTGATAGTGCTCTGTTTGGAAAAAACAACAGCAAAGAGTGAGAACACACTAAGTGGCTCTTAAGACATCTCTCAAGTCTGGGCAGTATTCCAGAAGAATCTGGGGCTTCTCAACGCCAGACCGTGACCAAGCTTCTCCGGACTGACTGCAAAATGAGAAAAATAGGCACAATTCAGATGTGTCTGTGTGCACGCACCTAAGGCCACAAAACGGCTTTCTTTCTTTATTCTACGGTTTTGTTCTTCCCACCTTTTTTATATTAAAACATATCGTTTACTTACGACATTATGGTGATGTTTGAGATAATAATTATTATTTTTTAACATACTTACATTGTAAAACACAAAGTTATCAGTGCCCCAAGTTCTTTTACATTTCATTTTACTGACCTACTTTTTCCAAAAATCTGGGAACCACTAGGTTACACATTAAAAAAATTGTTCTCTCTCTCCTTCTCCCCTGTGCGCATGCGTGTTCTCTCTCTCTCTCTCTCATTCTCTGTCAAAAAAAAAAATTGTTCTAAATATCATTCAGGAAACAAATAATTACCAGACCCTGTGCTGGGTGCCTACAATAGTAAGACAAAACATGGGGCCTGACGCTAAAACAAAAAATTTAGAGTTCTCCACTCTGGTATAAAAGTATTTTTAAAATAAAAAATAGCCTTTAAATTTTTTTTTTTTTTTTTTTTTTACTACTTTCAAATTAATCCTAGATTTGGGGGAACCACGTCCTTGTTCTTTTTTTTCCAGAGAGGAGAACGCTTCTGCTTCTCATCAAGAGCATTCTGAACGCTCTCCAACACCTTGCTTCACTCCTGTGAAACGACCAGGAATAAGGGGAAGAATGGGGCTTCCCGAGGCCCGAGAGCATTCTTGTAGCCCAGTCAGGAGGGAAGCATCCTCCGCCTGCTGAGAGTTTCCACAGCTCCTGCCCAGGCCTGGGTGGGACAGTTTTAAGGCAGGCACGACAGCAGGGTCTGTGTACAAGTCCACCCCACCACAGACATAAGCCTCCTTCTCTACTTGGCTGGTATTTGATCTCCAACTGTCTGCTTCCTGTTTCTTACACTTCAATTGGATTTGGTTCAAGAGGGGAGAGCAGAGGTTACCAAGTGGGTCTGCCTTGAGAAAACAGTCACCAGGCATGACCTTGTGGGGCCATATGGAGAAATGGGGGCTTCTGGCTCAGCTTACGTGGATAGGTTAGGTTATAGTCCTATTCTAAAACCCTTAAAAAAAATCTTAGCCCCTTACAGCAGCTACTGTGGTCTTGTCTGAAAGTGAGAACTATTTTCTGATAGATGAAAGCCCTAGTGAACAAGGTCCCCAGTTCTTACTAGACGCTTCAAATTCAGCAAGTGGGTCTACTCACGGTGTTCCTTGTTCAAAGAAATCTTGTATGCTTTTATCTCTCTGCAGTCCCATAATCCTTCCCAAGAGACAGACACCCTTAAGACTGACATCTAACAAAGGCCTGGGTCAGAGCAATTATTGTCTTACCTATGCTGCCCTTAGTAGGTTTTATCCTCTTGGTCTTGGTAGGAACTAAGTGAAATCCAGGGAGAAAAGCTAAATGGCTCCCCAGGGAATGGTCCCTGGAGAACACACTACAAAACTTTGTTCATTCCCAGGAAGAAGCTTTACAAGGTGGCACCAATGTTAGAACTACTGAGGAAATATGGATCATAATATCAATGTCAAGTCTGATAGGTCAATCATTATATCAATGTCAAGTCTGATAGGTTTAAGAGACAAAAATATGGAGAGGAGAAGACTGATACTCTACTGCACACATTTACAAAAGGAGGGAACATCTACCACCCAGGAGGGAAGCCTCTGGGAGAACATTTTCACCCCTAACAGAGTGGGTACATGTGTGACTCATCCAAAAGGTCTGAGACATGGAAGGAAAATGTCACATGCCTCTCAGCCACTACTGCAGTCCCTCCTTTCTGAGCAGCCTGTCTTCAGGATACACGTGTCTTTTTTGTCATGAGGTACGTGGCTGTCCCAGTGGGGAAGCCTATGGTTGTCCAGTTGTTTCTGGGGCTCAAATGGGATAGTTTGGTAGGCAAGTATTAATGAACCCATTTGGCAGCATATCTAAGGCTCTCTCTATAATACACTTTATCTTTTATTTTAATCTCTGTCAGACTCTCATGCCTTTCTTCATTTGCTTGAAACTTGCGAGGGGAAGAGACTGGTGCTTAATTGACACTGCTCCCTAAACTCCGAGCTTAGCAAATACAGATGATCCTCACTTGGCATCCTCGTTTAGGGCAAGTCTTAACTGTTGATATCCATGGGGCCTCTCCTCTCAGTCACATTCTGGTTCAGTGGGAGGAAAGCTCCCCCTAGTGGCTACAGATCTGAGTCTGCATAGGGTTACTGGTCCGTAACAACCAGTCAGTAGCTTGAAAACAAGAGGCTGAGACCCCCAGTACCATCTAGCTCAAACTTCTACCTTCAGACCAAGTTGTGTCTGGCCACTGCTCAGAGACTGCCTCCTTTCCCAGTTCATAAAGGCCCTGAGGGAAGGATGCTGTGGGTCATCTCAGGGTTTACAAGCCTCTTAACCCTCCTCCCAGAAATCACTGCCAAGACTGAGGTCTCACTCAACAGCATATGGAAGCAGCTGGAGGCAGAACCACTGCTGGGCCAAGGGAGGGATGTGCGGGACATACAGGCAGCCTGGGGTAGGGGACAAAAATCAGGAGGACTTCTTGAAACCCACCAGCCCCTCTCTCTTTTTCCCTGGAGGTCAGGGTAGACCCTCTGACTTTCTGAAAATCTGGGTAAGTGACCACTGCAGAGGTCCCCCGTGAGGTTTCTTAGTCTAAGATTTTAACAATGCCCACTTGCCACTACAGGTGATTGGTTTGATTCCTGCAGTTTTTAAGAGTGTTCAGTACACAGTTTCCTCCTCCACTGCCAACAGTTTGAAAGAGAGTGAATTAACCAGGGTCTAAACTCCAGCTCCATCACCTGCTCTGGGACTTTTGGCAAGTCATTTGGTCCCTCTTGTCCAATACTCCCATCATACACGAGGAATAATGCCTGTCCTACTTAAACTTAAATGCGATGTTTAGGTAGTCATAGGCAAGTACAAGTGCTCTGCACACAGGCGCCTCCTACTCGTGTGTTGTTGAAATGAACTCAATTATAAGCCTGAAATCTCATTTATGGACCTCTGAACATAGGAATCTGCAGTCATGGGGCTTTACGACAGGCTAGGAGGGTAGAAGGAGGATGTAGACAGAGGGTAGAAGCTCATGAAACCCTCAAGAAAAAGGGATCAACAAGAAGAAAAAGGCCCCAATTGGGCATGTACAGAAAACAGCCTGAAAGATAATCATGCCCTCCTCAGACAGTGCTACCTGGCCACCCACCACACAGTTTCAGCTGGGACATACTGAAACATTGCAAACATAAGCCAGTTTTAGTCTAAATTGCACCTAACCAAGAAACTCTGTGGAGAGGAACCTCAAACACAGAACACATTCCAAAACCAAACAGAGAAGATGTTTGAATAATTCGGTGCCCTGTGGCTATGGCATTTCCCTTACAGGTAAGAGAGACCCCACTGTCTGATGCATTGCTAGGAGTCTGCTGAGTCTTCAGTCATGCAAACCCCCGGCCCCGGTTTCACCTACAATTACAGTTCATGGCTCTGCACTTAAAAAGCTACACATCAAGTGTTTACCACAGAACATAATACTGTACATCCTCAGCCCCTTATCCAAACCCTTTGGGGCCATAGGTGTTTCAGAATTCAGAACTTTTTAAATGTTTGCACTTTAGTGGACATAAGAGGCATATACTACATATTATGTAGAGCCCAAGTGAAATCTAGAGCAAACTGTACACTTGAAGAAATTATTATTTCTGCAGCAAAACTTATAAAATTCCTGTAAGTGGGATCAATAAAGACTAAAAATAGTCTTAAATAGGTTCAGGTCATGTTTTGTTTCCAAATGAGTTTTGTATCCACACTTAGAAAGAACAGACCTGTTTTCAGTGGTTTTTTTTAGATTCGAGAAACATGGACAAGGGATTAAGAATCCATATAAAACCCACCATGCTCCAATATCTTCTAAGAGCACTGCCAGTGACAGGAAAATATCATAATTCCCAAGGACACCAAGGTGAAAAGGGACTAAGAACCACTGTAAAACTCTAAGGGAATTTGCAAAGAAGGGATACACAGAATCTAGGAGATGGTAAAAGTGGTGCAGAAAGAATGCAGTTGAAATCGAAAGAATGCAAAAGACATCCCAGCATAGCAGGGGTGCCACAGGCGTAAAAAGCAATCACTCAAACTGGAACAGAAAGAGGCCTCAATCAAGAGTGTCCTCGAGAAGATAGTAAATTTATGTTAGTAAACAGCTAAAGAATCTGGGTGATCTTAGCTACAGGTAAAGCTATGTGCTTCTTGGTCAAAAAGGAAAAAAAAAGGCAATCAGAAACTCAAGAAAAGTAAGCTGTATACAGACAAGGCAAATTACAAAGTGCCTGATGTTCAGTGACTTTTCATAGAGACCACTCCACTGGCTCAGGCCAAACACCTCAGAATCATTCTTGAGCCCCTCTTTCTCCCACCCAAATCCAATCTGTCATGACATCCGGTTGGTTCTACCTCCAAAACAGATGAAGAATCCCACCAACTGCTAGCCACCCGTCATGGCCACCATCCTTCTGTGAGCATGGCTACAGTGTGCTAAAGAATCTCCCTGCTGCCAACTTCACCCCTTTGATCAGTAATCAGAGAGTTCCTTCTAAAACCGATTATGAACAGAACAGATTATGTTCCTCATCTGCTCAAAACCCTTCAAGAATTTCCATCTCAGTCAGAGTAAACTCAAAGTCTTTATTCTGACCTACAAAGCTCTACCCGATCTGGCCCCCCTAACTTGTCTGCACCTCTGCTATTGCCCCTCTCCCCCACCTCACTGCACTCCCGGCAGGCTTCTGTTTGGAGCCTTCACGCTCGCGGTCCCCTTTGCTTGGAACCCTCTTCTCTCAAGTCTTAGCTCCCATATTGCCTTCTCAATGAGGCCACACTGACTTAAAGTTACAACTGCCTCCAAACCATGTCCCTCTTCATATACCTTTTCAGCTTTCATTTTTTTCAGAGTGCATATGACTTCTATAAATAACTCAATTTTTTATTAAATTAGTTGTTTATTGTCTATCTTCCCCCAAAAGACTCTAAGCTCTGTGAGGGAACGATATTTTTCATGAATACATCCAAAGTACCCAGAACAATGCCTGACCCATAAATATGGACTCAATAAATATTTGGTGAGTCAATGAATACATGAAGATATTCCTTTTGACTGTAATATTTTGAATATTTCCCATCAAACGGCACCATTATGGTCGAGGAGATCACATTTCCTTTTCTTTGACACCATCACAACTCTTAGTTCTTATTGTAAACACTCTTTATAAATTTACTTTTATAATTTACCTGTAGATAAAGCATGGACAATTTAATTGCTATTATTATTGAACAGATTGTAAATATTATGCCCTGAACATTATAAAAGTGATGATACGATGGTAGATGGAGGCTGAAAGGAAGAAGGAAAAACAGATACCAAAACGTTTACCCTAAGTAGTTAGGAACCAGGAGAAACTATCTTATATTAATGAGTCAAGAAACAGAAGCTTATGTAGATTACAGCTATACAAGTGATCACAGGACAACAGATAATAATTATAAGACTGGATAATGGGAGACAAAGGGGATGTGGTGAGTAGTATAGTGAGCTAAATTCCTCCTCTTATTAGACTTGAATGAAACATACATAGTTGGAGATGCACAAGTGACCTCTCTGAAAAATCTAAAACCTAAATAGGCAAAGATGATCCTTTCCAGGGAATAAAACCAGGGTATACAATGGGAACAGGGAGAGACATCAGCTGTATATTTTGTGCTCTTTGGCAGTATCTGAATTTTTTTTTTTTAATTTTGATTTTTTACTTCATGGATGTAGCACCTATACAAGAAAAACAAACAAACAAAGACGCAGGAATAAAAATCTACCCCTGGAGTTAGCCTGACCAGCAGAGAGCAGAGCCACATGCCTAGACTCTATCACACTGTCCCCAGTGAAGGACTTTTCCCGATAGGTCACTGGATGCGATGTCACAGTCCCAGAATGACAGATGCTGGAGATGTAGAGCTCCGCTATTCATGGCTGAGCACTGATGAGCACAGTGTCACAGAGAACAATACGTCCTCTTTAATGAGGAGCCAAAAGATGTCCTTTGGTCTTATTATTAAGAATTTCGGTGATTCTGTGGGACCGATTTTTCTTCTGTGTGGAAACAGAATTGGGTAATTCATCATGTTTTTCTCTTTTTCGTTGGCTGCCAGAAAGCTTAGAGCCAAATCTGTGGCCCACCCTTAGAAAAACAAGGCATTTTGTGGCCTATGACAAATGTTGTAGCCTTATCCCCAACTCCCATTTCTTTTTCCTTTTGCTTCGCTTCCCTTTTTCTCTATCACTGCTTCAAATGCATATTTGTAAACTAGCTTTAATCCATTCGGAATAGTTTTTTCCTGGAGGAGGATAAGGCTTCAGAAAAATGATGAAATAAGTCACAAATACACACAGATCTGAAATCACAAATCCCTCTCCTGACAAATAAGGGAACTGTGACTTGCCCAAGGTCACACAGCTGCCCATTGGCAGGGCTGGGCAGAACTGGGGATCCCAAGTGGTCTAATGAAATCACCAAGCCCCTAGTGAGCTATGGAAGACTGGGTGGGACACTCAGATGAAATCTCTAGCAAGGAGTCCATGCTGCCTCCTCTCGATGGCAGGCATGATCACAGAGGCAATGGAGAAGGGCGGGGGGGGGGGAGGGGGGAAGATTCTCTTCCTCACTCTATTCAATATTCAACTTCAATTTAATACATTCGTCCCAGCTGCCCCTGGAAAGAGATAAACTAAGAAGTAACTGGAAACTATTAGAGAGTATTTGAAAAAGGATTAGAGTTGCTGAACATCAGTAATCATCAGAGAAATGCAAATCGAAAGAAGGGCTATCATCAAAAAGATAAGAGATAACTAATATTGGCAAAGCTATGGAGAAAAGGGAATCTCGTGCACTGCTGGTGAGATTGTAAATTGGTACAGCCACTATGGAAAACAGTATGGAGGTTCCTCAAAAAATTAAAAATTAAAAAATTTTAAATCGGAACTACCGTATGATCCAGCAATTTCATTTCTGGGTATTAATCAGAAGGCAATGAAATCAGTATCTCAAAGAGGGTATCTGAACCCCCATCTTCACTGCAGCATTACTCACAATAACCAAGATACGGAAATAATCTAAGTGTCCATCCTTGGATAAATAAGATGTGGTGTACATGTAAACACACACACACACCCAGGAATATTATTCAGGCATAAAAGAAAAGGGGAAATCCTATAATTTGCAGCATCATGGATGGACCTTGAAGATAAGATTTATGCTAAGTGAAATAAATCAGAGAAAAACAAATGCTGTGTTATTTCACTTGTAAGCGGAGTCCAAAACAACTGAATTCAGAGAACGGATTGGTGGTTGCCGGAGGTGAAGGTGGGGGGTGAGGGAAATGGGTGAAGAGGAACAAAAAAGTACAAAAGGTACTTGCAGTTATAAGATAGATAGGTCCTGGGGATATAATGAAGAACACAGTGACTACAGTTAGCAATGCTGTAGCATATATTTGACAGTTGCTAAGAGAGTAGATGATAAAAGTTCGTATCACAAGAAAAAAAATTGTAACTGTGTGGTGATGGATGTTAACTAAACTTACTGTGATGAACATTTTGCTATATATATATATACACATACATACATCAAATCATTTTGTTGTACACCTTGAAATAATAGTGTTACATGAAAATTATATCTCAATGAAACTAGGAACAAAAAAGAGAGAGATAATGTTAGAAACAGCCTGAGCATTAAATGACTTATATGCTAGCTGTGTGACTGTGGCTTCTAACAACCTCAGTTTTACAATCTATAAAACTATGATAATATCTGTTGTAATGAAAACTAAAATAAAATATGTAAAGTGTCTTAGCACAACTTTTGGCACATAGCAGACACTCAAAAGTTAGCTCCCTTCTCCCCCTTTAGCCTCTTCCATGGCAAACCCTGGTAACTTACATTTTTTGACCTATTGTAGAGTTTTCCTGAAAGAGCAAATCAACGTCTATGTCAAAGTTGCAAGTGGTGATGCACCAAGTCATTCCTCCTACTACCTGCAAGACACAAAGAAAATACCTGTTTTCTCTTCCTGGTTTGGGGAGAGGGGAAGTGGAAGGTAGGAAAAAATATAAGTAGTTTTTATACAATCAGTGACCCTACAAAATTATCTATCTTTAGAGAGAGAGTATATGTGCCCTTCTGACTTCATCCACTACAATTCATCTAAAATAGCACCACTCGATAAAACTTTCCGCAGTGATGGAAAATGTGTCTGTACTGTCCAATACAGTAGCTACCAGCCACATGTGGCTACTGAGCACTTGAAACGTGGCTGGTGTGACTGAGAAGCTGACTTATATTACGAAATGGACGTATCATTCATAGGTCCTCTTTATACTGAGGGAGACGGACATTAATTCTCAGCCAAGAGAAGTCCTACTCGAGTTTCAGGTAAGTGCCAGATTCCAGAGGAATTATGTGTTTTACAGACCAGACAGGTGAGTAGCAAGGCTGACATTTGTGGTTCATTACTTAATTTCCATATATATATTTTCCACATATCTAAAGGAGAGGAGAATCTCTGGTCTACTTTTCTCATAGGATTTCTCAGAGATGCAAATGAGACTAAGGCTAAAAAAACACTTTGAAACAAAACAAAATCCTTTTCAGACACGCCTTGATGTTAGAAAAAACAATAGTGACTCTCATCTCTGGCTGTATTTTAGACACATGTGAGATGCCTATTAAATACAGATTCCAGGGGCGCCTGGGTGGCTCAGTTGGTTAAGTGTCCGACTTCAGCTCAGGTAATGATCTCGTGGTTCGTGAGTTCGAGCCCCGCATCAGGCACTGTGCTGACAGCTCAGAGCCTGGAGCCTGCTTCAGATTCTGTGTCTCCCTCTCTCTCTGCTCCTCCCCTGCCCATGCTCTGTCTCTCTCTCTCTTTCAAAAATAAATACAAACATTTAAAAAAAATACAGATTCCAGGCCCCAGACCAGATCTAAGCAAAATATCAAAGGGTGAGGCCTCAACGTCTGTATTATGAAACAGTCCACAGTGATTGTTATGTAGAGCCGGGACTGTGGCCCACTGGAGCACTCAACACTTTCTTCCATCAGGAAACTGTCCTGGCCTGCTCTGGCTGATCTGCAAGCTTCATTTCTGCGCACAGTTGGCCGCTGCCTTTGCTGCAGCATGCCACTTATTCTATGTATGTTGCTTTACTTGTCTCCTTTTCTTATTCTATAGAAGCTGGGCTCTCTGAGTACAGGGCCTTGGTCTTATCTCTGTGCCCTCAATACTCATTACTATGCCTTGTGCATAATAATTCTTCTAGGTTCTACTGAATTAACACACTTCATCCCACAGTGACTTCTCCCTCCTCCAAACTCAGAACTGACCATCTTTAGAAAAGCTGGCAATTGTCTGTGAGCACACTGACCTAGGACAGCTCCTTACTAGCTCAGATTATTTTATCTTACGTAAGCTTTATCTCTTCACTCAAACTGTAAGTTCTTTAAAAGGAGGAACTATTTCTGATGCCTCTTTGCACTTCCCAAAGGTCTGTACACAGAAAAGGAATTCAAGGCATACCTACTGATACATTTGTGTTTTCTTTTAATAGGAAATTGGAACACTTCCATTAACGAACCTGAATGAGAGAGAAGCACTGGAGAAAGTAAAAACACAATCTCTTCCTCTTTTCCCTGTGCTGGTAAACCATGCCATCCCAACAAAAATCAGCCTAAGGGTCAGGAAGCTTTCCTCTTACCTTGTCAAAAGGTGACAAGCCTTTAATTCTTGCCCTGAAATACCCAGCTGCAACCAAGAGCTCCAGAATTTCAGTTAGCTTGACATTTTGTTCTTCATCTTCTCTTGTTTCTACCTAAAACAAAAGGGAAAAAACAGGCTCGTAAAAGCTACCTTAGGATAAAGGAACACCAGGCATATCCCCTGATGCTACAATTTAATTGCCAAGGTGCAAGTGACATTGCCTGTATCACTGTGTTCATGCAGAAGCATGGGGACACAGGGCTGCCAGAGTCACAAAGAACAGAGTCCTTGGGCCTCAATGAGCTGTGTTGACCGTCACAGGTAGGGGGAGAAGACACACACAGGCAGTACAGATTATTCATCGGATGGGGAAGGAATCCAGGGAAAGGAAGATGATAGCACGGTACCGCCCGGTTCAGTAACACAAGGTTTACTTCACAGGCTCCCAACTAAATTATAAACTCCTTACAGACAAAACAAGGTTTTGTTTTGTTTGTTTGTTTTAACTTTTTGTGCATCTTGGTCCCAGAAGCAACTGACAAATGGGGCTAGAACCAAGAAGGGAGTTTAAACACGTTATCTCTCTCTTCAATCGTCTTTTTGATCTCTAAGGTAAATTAAGAAAGGCTTTCAACTTGGATACATGAAAGGATGCTGACTACCGCATAACGGGATTGCCTTAAAAATAATAAATTCACCTAATATATTTAAATAGGGAACTGATTTAAATTTTTTAAATTATAGCCTACTTTCACTCCTAGGTGTTGATCCATAACTAAAAAGCATCTAAATATTCTAGTAGTACTGCCTCCATCTATTTCCATGAACTGTACCTTCCCTCTCTTCCATGACTGCGGAACATAAAAAACCACTTCTCTACATAAAACATGAGCAACATATAGCTGGTTCAAATTCTGGCACCCACCTCTGACTCCTCCCTCACCCAACAATGTCTGTGCAACCTTCCTTTACCCTGCTTGTCACAGCCATCCTCCCCTCCCTTTTATTTACACTTCATGCCAGGACTACTGCAGCTGCCTCAACTGTCTCAATCTTTCTGCTCTTAATCCGTTTTCCTCACTCCTTCCTAAATCACAGCTTTCACATCATCCCTTCTTAGCTCATCCCCCAGCCCTTATCATTAATGCATCACACACTGTCTGTAAGATAAACTCCAAAGTTCCTGGTTGGCTATTCAGATCTTTGGCTGCAACCTATCGTTTTAGCTTCATCCTTTACCTCCCTCCAAAACAAACCAGTCACGGCTCTGGCCAAGCTCAATCATGGCTCATTCCCATTTCTTCACTGTTCCACCCCTTCCCTTCTCCTGATACTCTCTAACCACCCAGAAACCATCTTCAAATTCCAGCTCTTATTTGATGCCAACCCTGACAAATGCAGCCTGAAATGGTCACTCCTCTGCATTTCTATTTCATTTATAGTTCATGCCACTCATACAATTAAGTATCAACCTCTTCTGAGTAAAACGTCTGGTGTTAATGTACAAGCCTGTCTTTCAAAATGGGCTATTAGCTGGATCAGGAGAGGACCCATATATTATTCAGTCATGTTCACACCTCTTCTGAAGTAGCATTAGGCTCAAAGGACAATTAAATATGGAATGACGTGCTCGATCATTACATAAAGTGCATGACCTATGCCAGCCACGGATTAACGAAATGTTTTCATAGTCATGACACCGATAATGGAAATTCAAGTTTATTTTGAAGTACAAATTGCCAGGAGAGAGAGCTCACATATTAACATATAGTTGAACAAAGAATTATTAAAGTGATTGACAATCTCTTGCAATATGGGGTGTGACAGTGACAGCCTCGTGCCACCGCTCGTTTTACTTCTTTTTTAATTTTTTTTTTCAACGTTTATTTATTTTTGGGACAGAGAGAGACAGAGCATGAACGGGGGAGGGGCAGAGAGAGAGGGAGACACAGAATTGGAAACAGGCTCCAGGCTCTGAGCCATCAGCCCAGAGCCTGACGCGGGGCTCGAACTCACGGACCACGAGATCGTGACCTGGTTGAAGTCAGACGCTTAACCGACTGCGCCACCCAGGCGCCCCTCGTTTTACTTCTTAATCTCAAACCACCCTGGCCCAGCCTATTCAAGCGTTACCCTAATTCTTAGTGGACATGCAAAAATAAAGTAATATTAATTATTCACTCAGTCTCTTCCTTTGCAAAACATCTGGGATAGTTAAGCAACATCTATAAATAGGGAGACTCCAAGAAAAGAGAAGAGCAATATGGTTTACAAAGATGGAGTAGAAAAGAAAAATGGGATGACAGAAGTATTTTCTTATAGCTTCTAGGATGTAAAACAGGAACCCTTCATTTGTTCAATCTTCACTTATCATGAGAACACTTCCAAGAAGAGGACAATTCATCCCAGGAGGGTCATTCCTTCCTCAACTTGTACCTAACGAGAACCTGCTGGCCAACCCCAGATGCATGGCCAATGCCTTTTATCTACTCACCCCCAGAATGGAGAAGTATATACATTTTTGCAAAATAACCTATGCAATAACTTTCTGGCACAAGACACTGAATGGAGAATGTTAATTAAGACTCCGCATTCAATTCACAGATCAACACTGAAACAATATGGAAAAGGGCCACTGACTAACCCACAGCAACTCAAAGAATACCCTCTTTTGAGGGTGTAAAAAGCCATTAGATTGGTTGATACACTCACCATTAAAAAACTAAAATTCTGATAAAGATGAATGACTGTGAGCTCTTAAACCAGGCACACTAAATTTTCAATTGCCCTGTACTATAGTTCATGTAAGCTGGAAGGCAAGCCCAAGTCTAGCTATGTTCCCATCCTTCACAAACCTACAGTAAAAGGTTTAGAAAATTGAATTTAAGGAATTAACTGGATTAGTGACAGTTTAATGACACAGACTATCCATATTCATATGTACTGGTCTTTGAACTAAATGATAATAATTTGATTATATTTACCCTGTATGCCTCCTAATTGCCAAGAGCTGTCTTAGGCTCCTGGAAAACTGACAAGTCAGACCCAGCCTCTTGGCAGTCAGAGAAGGGTTAAACAAAGGACACAGAGGACCAGGTTGCTTTTTATTTTAGACAGACTCCCATTTGTAGTACTGCAGGACACTGAAACGGAGGGATTCAAGGTAGAACCTGAGAAACCAGAAAGGAGTCTACAGCAAAAGACCAGGCAAAAACTTGATGAGAGCCTAGAATAAAGAAGTAACAAAAAAGAAACATCAAAGATCACAAGACAGTTCTCATCTTGGCAATCCCCTCCCCTTTCCATCAATGTAATTTGCACGTAAGGTTTTACCTAATACAGTTCTGACAACATGACATTTCTTAGGTTTTCCTAAGATTACAACAAAATGGACTTATCCACTGGGAGCATACACTGCCAGGTAAGTCTGTCCTTCCAGCACTATATTATATCCCCAGCTTTTATGCATGGAACAGTGATCCCTCAATTAGTGGGTACCGTACATATGAGATGAAAGAACTGAGGATTGGCAGGGAGTAGGGTGGGTGGGGGGACACGCAGAGAAGCAAGATTGGCCACAGGCAGCTGTGATGTCCTCCTGTCAAGTGCCTGCTTCAGAACCTTAGCAGGGGGACAGAGGTTCAGTGTGGATTTCATTTCTTGAGTCTCGTAAACTAGACTAGCTTTGGAGGAAATCAGCTGGAAGAGAAGACACTGGCAAACCGCCTCGCTAAATGACACTTGCAGCCTAAAGGAAATGCAGGTTCCTTTTATTCGCAGACAACGTGGAAATCCGGAAACCACTGACTGCCCCGTCCCTCAGGAGCGACTGAGTATTTAATAACAAACACCTCTGTAAGGAAAGGTGCCCGCTATGCTCTGGAGAAGCAGCCACGCTTCCGCCAGGCGCTCGGCCCGACCACACGGCCCCACTGGACAGCGCGTCGCCTCCCGCACACCGCCCAGCGCGCGCACTGCTTCCAAACTTCTGTTGCCCGGGTCTGGCGCGGGGTGGGTAGGGCAGCATTCCCTGCACACACCAAGGCGGGTGAGGCCGGCCGTGGGGACCCCGCGGGCCCCGTGAGGCGGCGGCAGGCGCCACAAGGTCACCGCCCTTTGCACAACCCGAGCCCGGACGGTCCCAGCGCGCGTCTCGTGACTCCAGGGCGCCGCAGCCCCGGGCCTCGAGGCGAGCCCTGCAGCGCCAGGGGTCGGGGCACACTGCCCGGGAGAGCGGGAGAGGCGGGACCCCGAGCCCCACGGCGCCTGGGGCTGCGTGGAGCTAGGTACTGGGCTGGGAAAGACCGCCTCCGTCCCGGGGGACCCAGGAGCGGCTTGAAGTTTGTCCCCGCCCCTGCCCAGGCTGGGGGACCTGCTCGGCCCCCCGGCGCACAGGGCCAGCGCTCCCCGCCGGGGACACACCTGAGGAAGGGGGCGGGGCGCCCCAAACGCTGCCCGGGCCCACTCAGCCGGCCGCTCGGTGGGCTCGGCCCTCTCCCACGAACCCGGACTGTCAGGGAGAGGGGGGTTCTTACCTCCGGGAGACCCTGGCCCTCCGGCCCCTTCGGCAACCCCATGGTCCTGTGACAGACGTGCGGCGGCAGCAGAGCCCGCAGAGCGTCCGGAGGAAGCTGTCCCCGACCGCCAAGCTGCTACCGGGGTGGAGGCAAAGCGGGAACTTCCTCTGCCGCCGCCACCGCCGCTGCAGCCGCCGCCGGCCGGGAGCGCGGCGGCCCCGCGGAGCATGCGCACTGGGACGCGAGCACATCGCGACTGCGCCTGCGTGAGGGCCACCCCTGGCAAGGCCGAACCGCGGGGGGGCGCTGGAGCTGCTGTCCTGCCGGGCTTCGGCACCGGTGTTCCGCAGGTACTTCGCGCCGGGCTCCGCAGTTTTCTCCGAGGTGCATTACAGGGTCGATTCCTCCATCTCGGGGAATTTTTGCACTGGGCTCCCTCTCTGCTTTTCACATGCGTTGGATGCCCCAAATCGGGGTTCTGTCCGCTCGCTCCGCGAGCGGGACTTCGGAAGCCCCCTCATTCTCGTGTGGAATTCCAGCATGAATGCGTTTGGGAATTCCAGACACCGGACCAGTTCTAGCTGAATCGGGGTGTCCCCTGATTTAAGCGCACTCGGGCAAACTTCTCGCTATATATACACGGACGAGGGAACGGAGCCCCCAAGGAGGGCTTCTGCATGCCCGCTAACTCCCAGGGTTCCAGCTAGTGCATCTTGTTTTCCAGGAAACCTGGTTTGGGATAATATCCCTACACTCCCAACATACCCAGTTCTGGGTCTCCCTTGGGGAAAAGTCATCTCAAAGTGTAGTTCCGGTTTTGATGTCATTTTAGCTGCCACATCACTTACATGATGCACCCCTTTTGTGTCCCAGAGGATGGCAGTTACATAAAAGGGTTGTCTCCTGGGCCACAAGCCGCCCCCCCCCTCCCACCCCTCCGCACTTTACGCACTTGCTTCATGATGGCTTCTCCAGCATTTATTTACTTATTTACTTATTTATTTATTTATTTATTTATTTATTTATTTATCGGGGATGAAGAAGGTGACATGTGAAAACTTGCTGTAGAAGAGATCATTCCTTCTGGGGGAGGAGGGAAGAGTGGGAGATGTGAAACTAGATCCTTGAGATTAAGAGTTGTGTGTGTGTGTGTGTGTGTGTTTCCTCTCCACATACCTAACATCTTAAAAAGTAGAAACAGTACTCAGTAAATGTTTTTCCTTGAAGAAATTTTGTGGGCTTTTTGTACTTTTTCCTTGATGTTTGTCCTGACAGAATAAACATACCATCTGAAAGGCCCTAAGAAGGGCCATTTCCTTCTTAAATGCAGTTGGCAAATACTTGTAACAAAACTGTGTGCTACGCCCCCCCCCCAAGTATGAGAAATTTGAATGTGCAAATTAACGCGTTGAGATGGGAACTTTGTTAGAGTTATGTGACATCTTGCACTTATCCATTGGGAAGCCAATGAAACTCAGTCTTTAGGCCTCCCATTCTCAACTTACCAAATGTATTTAGTTTTATAATTTAAAAATCATCCTTCCTCCAGATGGTATAGGATGAGGGGGAATGATGGGTAATTTGTGGCCACTGTTAAATGACTAGAAAGTACTGATGCCTAGGGACAAGTAGCAGAATCTCATATAGCAGGCAAGCCTAAATAGCTGTATATAAAGTAGTTCAGGGAATAGGGTCTGGAGAATAATAGAACTCAGGTAGGCCACACACAAGTTCCCTGTTGGAAATGTTTTTGCAATGTTTAAATAAACATGAACAGCTAACTTTCCCAGTTTTACTGTCTGTGTAGGGTGACAGTAGCAGAGTTGGGCTGGCATTATGCCTTTTTTTTCTTTTTTTTTAAAGATCCCAGGAAAACAGCCATGGCAGCAGTCAAGAAAGCTTGGGCTTCCCATGTTTGAGAGAGGAACCCCAGCACAGCTTTGGAGTGGACCTTGAACAGACAATGTCAGAGAAGGAGTTTTGTGAGTACTTGCTCCAGTAAATGTATCTCTCTCCCTCCCCTGGCTCAGGATACCCATGCACATATTTTGTCTCTCTAGTGGGATCTTTGGGGTTTAGGAATCATTCTCTCTTCTGCACATCCAGTACAGAGCTGTGTGACGTTTTGTAAGTGCAGGATTCTCAGGAACCTCAAAATGCCTTCCTTTTTTGGGTAAAAGGGTGCCATAGCAAAAGAGTTTTCTGTTAGGCTCACCTTTATCCTAAATGAAGTTTTCTGTAAAGACTGAATCATCCTGTTCTCATTTCTCCCAGCCCTTCCAACTCTGGGCACTTGCTGTGACCAAGAAGGAGAATCATGAAGTCTTGA
This sequence comes from Leopardus geoffroyi, assembly GCF_018350155.1. NCBI lineage: Eukaryota > Metazoa > Chordata > Mammalia > Carnivora > Felidae > Leopardus > Leopardus geoffroyi. The sequence goes on along the minus strand of NC_059328.1, from coordinate 120,401,832 downwards.
AACAGGAAGGGATCTTAAAGGCATCTAGTGACACTATGGGTGTTGAGGTCACACAGACGTTAGTGGCAGTGCTGAGACCAGTGCCCCAAATTCCTGATTCACAATGTATTTTTATTCATCTATCAAGCATTCATCCATCCAACAAACAGTACTGAGTTCCTTCTATGTCAATGGCTCTCAAATTTGGCTGCACATTGGAATTATGTGGGGAATTTTATTTTTTTTAATTATTTATTTATGGTTAAAAAAATTTTTAAAAATGGGGCGCCTCGGTGGCTTGGTCGGTTAAGCATCCAACTTTGGTTCAGGTCATGATCTCACGGTCTGTGAGTTCAAGCCCCGCGTCAGGCTCTGTGTTGACAGCTCAGAGCCTGGAGCCTGTTTCAGATTCTGTATCTCCCTCTCTCTCTGCCCCTCCCCGTTCATGCTCTGTCTCTCTCTGTCTCAAAAATAAATAAATGTTAAAAAAATTATTTATTTATGTAATATAATTTGTCAAGTTAGCTAACATACAGTGTAGACAGTGTGTTCTTGGCTTCGGGAATAGATTTCATGTGGAGAGTTTTAAAAGTTCCTGGGTTCCATCCCCAGAGATTCTGATTTAACTGGTCTGGGGAGACACAGGAATATTGGCATTTTTTCCCTTGGAGTATATTGTTTTGCATGCAGTGTGGTAGTGAACAGTGACTTCATTATTGTTGTTTCTTTGTAGATCACAAAATTTAAGATGAACTAAGAGTCTTTAAGTTAAATGAGTTCTTTCTGAAAATTCTTAATCGTATGCTGATCTGTTCTCAAGCAGTAAAATTTTTACAACACGCCATCCTATATTTAGCATATCGTGGCAAGACTGGTGCAGACAAAACTAACCCCCCTCTGTGTCTGGACACAACCCAGCACACACACACACACACACACACACACACACACACACACACACAGGAATGAGTTTTAGCACATTTCCCCCAACAAATGATAGTTTTATTAATGGATCCCAACAATCCCCATAATTTTCACAACCATACTCCCTTAGCGACATTAGAAGGCTTTGACAAGGATCCAGCTACCCAACAACGAATAAGCCTGCCGGAGAACACCTGCCATAGTCTGTATCTCCTGTAGAAAATGATCTCTCACATTTCCTCGGAAAAGTGATTTAACACACAGTTTTTATTGAGGAGGGGCAGACTTTTTAAAATGTTTAAATGTTTAAAATTTCACAGGGGATCCCAGTGAGCCACCAATTTGAGAGCCAGTCTCCTCCGTGCCAGAGAACAGTTCCTGGTGCTGGAGACACTGCCGTCAGCGAGCCGGACAAGGCAGTTACAACCAGAAATGACACGTGTCACTTAATATGTTAATATTGGCTACATAAGTGCTCTTCAGGGGGAAAAAAAGCAAAAAAACAAAAAGACACCCAAAACAGACAAACAAAAACCCCAGCATAATGAATGTGATTAGGAGTAGCTGGAGTTGGAGGCTCTCCTAGACAGAGGGGTCAGGATAGGACTCTCAGGCACCCTTTGAAGGGAGATCTGAATCTCAAGAAGGCGCCATGGAAAGATCTCAGGGAAAAACATTCCAGGCAGAAGGAGCATCTGGGGTCCCCCAGTCCAAGACCCACTGTCACCCCTCTCACCTTGCTTGCTGCCAGACAAGCTGGCTGGTAAGGGCTTCTTCAGCAGAGCCTCGTATGTGGCACCTATGGTGTGAGGGTCCGCGGTGTGGGTCCTGGAGGGTAGAGTCTCAGGAGTCATTTGGCAAAATGTACCAAGAACTTAAAAAATATCCTTGGATGGGATGCTTCCACTTTTAGGGCTTATGTACAAAGACCTTCATGACAGTGTTACTGGTGAGAGGAAACCCTGGAAACCATGTCAGTAGCCTATGAAAAGGAATGGTTAGATACATTTCAACGTGCCCATTTTGTGTAACATCATGTTGCCGGGGGTGGGGGGGGGGGAAATGTTCATTGTAGCAGGCCGTGCAAGAAGGGGGTGAGAGACGAAGCTATGTAAATATGAACAATGTCTGGCCTGGCCTGTCAAAAAATCCATAAAACATGTAAAAGGCAAACTGGAAAAATATTCATTACCTGTGACAAGAGTTCTTACAAATGAGGAAGGAAAATTTAATACAAAAATGAGTAAAAGAGGGGCACCTGGGTGGCTTAATCGGTTAAGCGTCTGACTTCAAAAAATAGTATAACGTAACATAAAATAAAATAAATTTTTTAAATGAGCAAAAGACTTGAAGAGAGAATTTTTTAAAAATTTATTTTAAATAAAAATTATTTATTTTGAGAGACAGAGAGCAGGAGAGGGGCAGAGAGAGAGAGAGAGAGAGAGAGAGAGAGAGAATCCCAAGGAGCCTCTGCAATGTCCGTGCAGAGCCTGATGCAGGGCTTGATCTCACGAACTGTGAGATCATGACCTGAGCCAAAATCAGGAGTCGGATGCTTATCCGACTGAGCCACCCAGGCGCCCCCAAGGAGAGAATTTCTAAAAGAAATTGTCCCTAAATGTATGAAAAAAAATTCTCAGCCTCACATTAAAAAGTTAAAATGAGGTACCTTTGCGTGGAAGTAATAATTACTGTTTAAAGGACATCAATGCCATAGCACTCCTTAGTTGTTAAGTACGTTTTTACAAAGGTGCTAGAGGGTGATCTGGCAAAGTTAATTTTCCTACAAAGCTCCATTGAGCACATACTGTGTGCCAGGCACTGGGAAGCAATATCAATGGGGGTGGCAGGAGTGACTGGGCACCCAGGGGGCATTTGGAATTTTCACAGTGAGTGGAAAGTATCACCAACATTTAGCACCCAGCTGTTAGGGATGTCACGTGTCCTGCACTGACTTTGAGTCATAAGAATTGCTTTGGCCACAGGAATATGGGAAGCTTTGAGATTGTGTCAGTTCTGGGCTGAGGTGCTAAGAACCTTTCCATATTTCCATCAGTCTCTTATCTCCTTCCACCCATCGTGAGAACGTATCCAGGCAGCCATTGCTTCCTCTGCCCGGGCCCCCGACTGAGAAATAGACAGGAGAGAAAGGAGGGGACCTGAAACCCCAGCCCAACTAAGTCCATGAGCGGGATATTAATGTTTGTTCTGAGCACTGAGATTTGGAGGCTGTTTGCTAACTATGGTCATTATGGCATAACCTGACTAGTATACCGTAAGAGGAAGAATCGTCCCCCCAAATGCCGTGCGCCCTCCCTCTGCTCCCCTGCAACCCTCTGCCTGGCAAACACTGAATACAGAAAATGAACCAAGAGGAGTTGTGGAGTGAACATGCACCGTCAACAAACAATCAGATCAATAATTATATGCTTGCATGTTGAAGTGAGTGCTCTTAAGGGCAAGTTGAAAGGTGGGATGAAAAAGGGGAGTAGGAGGTACGATTTTGAGTGAGAAGTCAGTGAAAGTTTCTCCAAGGACAGATGGTAGAGACCTGGAGTTGAGTAAGAGTTAGATACGGAGTAGGGAGAGGCATTTCAGGCTGAGGGAACCTGAACGGCTCAGCAGAGGAGCTCCGCATACCTGAGGGGCTGGAGCACAGATGGCTTAAGGCAATTGATGATGCTGTGCGGCCCAGACCAGGCAGGACCTGCTTGACCATCAAAAGGGGTTTGGATCTCACTGAAGCACCATGAGAGCAATCAGATGGCTTAAAGAAAAATTGTTTGGTAAACATGTTAGCCCTAACTCTGGAATCAATTCAGCCCTTGGCCTATAGAAAGGGACTTTGAGTTTCAAATGTCCCCAGTGGCAAGATTGCTCATGTAAAACTCCTACTACCCTTCCTGTTATGAGGACTTAGTAAACAGCCACAACCAAAAATCCAACACTTACACTGTCTGGAAATAGAAGAAAAGGAAACAATTCACTCAAGAAATTAACTGCTAAATAAACTACATTTATATAACATTACCCTAGGAATTACAGTTTAGTCAAGCTTCCTTGGGAAACTAAATGAGAAAAAATCCAAAATTACTTTAGAAGAGAGAACCGAGAACGCTCTTTTTCTGGATCAATAGGAGAGACTTCTTAAGTAGCAATGAACACACATTATGCTTTCATTATCTTGAAATCGAATAAGATGAAAATAATTTACTCAAAAGATTCACACATATATTGTAGATTTCTAAAATCTACAATTTCTAAGACCCTTCATGTGTCTTGATAAAGACAAAAATTACTGTCATGTTTCTGGACTATTTTACTGGACTTGTTAAAAACACCAAAAATACTCTAATTACTCTACCTACAAAAAGACTAACACAGAAGTCATTAATGTATGAGATTGCAGTGAAATAATCTGAAATTGTAAAATATCACCCTAAAAATTATAATTCTAACAAGTGTTTATTTGAACCATTAGATCATCACTTTATAGCTAGGAAAGAGAAAAAGAAATCTGAATTACATTGATAGAGAAAAAAAAGCTTGTGGCCATTCATTGTAAGTGGGATCAACTTGGAAGGTGACTCACTTCTGGTTTGGGGTTGTGTGGACAGAGGATCAAATCCAGTGCTTGGAATAGTAATGTTTCTTGTTGCTAGCAGAGGATGTGATGGGCCAGCAAAGACCCTCAGTTGAGAGGACTCCTGAGAGATTCTTCCTTACTTTCCAGAACAGGGGGAAGGATAGAGGGTCATCTTCGCAAGAATTGCACATGAGCTCAAGGAGATGTGCACGAAACTGCCCGTAACAAGCATGGTTTAAGATAGAAAAGTACTTAGGGGCGTCTGGGTGGCGCAGTCGGTTAAGCGTCCGACTTCAGCCAGGTCACGATCTCGCGGTCCGTGAGTTCGAGCCCCGCGTCGGGCTCTGGGCTGATGGCTCAGAGCCTGGAGCCTGTTTCCAATTCTGTGTCTCCCTCTCTCTCTGCCCCTCCCCCATTCATGCTCTGTCTCTCTCTGTCCCCCCAAAAATAAATAAACGTTGAAAAAAAAATTAAAAAAAAAAAGGTTAGAAAAGTACTTAATATGACCTAAATATTCATCAAAAGAATGGATATATGATTTGTGATATCTCCATGCAGTGGATTAGTATATAGTAGTGAAAATCATCTAGAGTTACATGTTTGAATATAACATAACTATGAAAAATGTAAAGTTAAGTTTTTAAGAAAACGGCATTCATAATGATTTGCTAAGTTTACAAACACTCAAAATAATATTATTCAATGCTTATATATACAGAAATGTGTGAGAAAAGTATGAAGGTATGCATGAGAATTATACTCATGATTGTGGTTTTCACTAGGGAGGATGGTAAGGGAGCAGGAGCAGAAAGGAGGACCAGAGAGCATCAATTCTATCTGTAATGTTTTATTTCTTGGGGAAAGGAGATATGAGGCACATGTGGTATAATGCCAATATTTGATAAAGCATATGATAAATAGATGGGTAGTTATTACATTATTCTTATTTTCTGCATATTTAAATTCATTATAATCAAAACATACTAAAAATGACCTAAATAAAAACAGCCATTAAAGTGAATTAGAGGCAAGAGAGAGGGGACAGAGGATGTAGACTCCTCTTTTTTTTTTTAATTTTTTTTTTAACGTTTATTTACTTTTGAGATAGAAAGAGACAGAGCATGAACGGGGGAGGGGCAGAGAGGGAGACACAGAATCGGAAGCAGGCTCCAGGCTCCGGGCCATCAGCCCAGAGCCCGACGTGGGGCTCGAACCCACGGACCGCGAGATCGTGACCTGAGCCGAAGTCGGACGCCCAACCGACTGAGCCACCCAGGCGTCCCCGTAGACTCCTCTTTGGAGAAGCTTGATGATGATAGGAAGATGGTTAGCGGTAGCATGATTGATGGAGGATTTGTTTCTTTAGCTTTCTTTCAAGATGGCAAAGACTTAAGTATCATTCATTACATTACAAGGAAGAATCCAGTCAAGGGGGGAAAAAGAAGTAGAAAACATAGACTTGAGCCTTAGAACCTTAGCTCTTAAAATTCTCCATTAAAAAAAAAATTTTCCCCCATAGATTGTCATCTCCTCAAGGAAGAGCTGTGTGTGTTCTATTTATCTGTATGCTTAGAGCTTGCTTCGAACAAATGCACCATGAACGGATGAGTGGATGGATGCATGGATGCATGGATGGACGGATGATGGATGGATGGGTGAACGAATGAAAAGGTGTAGTGTGGTGATATTAGCATAATGTGTTTATCAGAGTGGCCACCAGGTGGCAGATGTGACAGGCAATGATTATCCTTTCAGAGAAAGGAGTTCAAATGGCAGCCACAAGTTATAATTTTTTTTAATTAACTTACATAAAGTGGAATATACTCAATATTTAAGTGAAAATTTGAGATCGTCCTGCTATTTGTTGACTTCTCACTTTGGATATCAGTAGGTCCTTAGTCTTTCCTGGAAAAGGAGCTCTTGGTGCAAAAAACGTATGTTGTATTGACTTGTGGTTAAAAAAGAGACTGAACACACGTGCTCATCTTTCTTTCTTTTGAAACCAAAATAAAATGATGGCAAAATTACGATTCTACAAGGACCAAGAGAATAGAAAGGGAGACGAAAATGCTATTGTAATCAGTTTATTAAATGGGTTATACTTGATAAGGTGCAAGCAGGGAACAACCTGGTTTTCTTCCCATTCATCTTTTTTAAAGTTGTTCTGCTAGATTTCCTTTCACCCACACCTGGATGATATCTTGTGCAGATTCTAAGCCTCTTATGGATACTTTTGTAGATTAAAAGAGTCTCCTATTTTAGGAGATTTTATTAAAGAGTCCCGCCAAATCTAATCTTCAATCTTTCATGTAATTGACGTCTTCTCCCCTTTCCTAGCTTGGATCTGACCTTGAATTCTGCAAAATGTAAGTAGAGGTTCATGGTCTATACTTTTATCTTTCACCCCTGTTCTTCCCCCAGTTACTAACTGATGCCTCTGTCCCTCCCATTAGGAGAGACAAGGAAAATTGTATTTGACTGGGCTGTTTGTACTTGGCATTGATGCCTCTGTGTGGCAGGTGCCCCAAAACTGACCCTTTATCAGGGGGTGCTCTTATGAGATTTTTTGCCCACTGCCTTGGGGGGCCTTTGGCCTTGCTCTGTTCTTCCCACACGTCACTGGGTGAACCACCATGTACCTGGCATCTCATGATGTTCCCTTAATTCTCCTTCCACATCCCCCCAGTACAAGCTCATTCTATTGGTGTAGAACTCTTGGGTGGGATCTTTTCAAGGTCAGCCTTTCTTTGCTGATTTCTTACTTAGTTCTGGGGAAAACTCATGAATCTCTGTCTAATCTAATTATGGAAGTTTAGGTCATTCCCACTCTGGTCCCTTCTTTGTTCTATACAGACATCTCCAGGCAGCCTCAGGTGAGTAGAAGGCACTAATCTCCCTGCCCCCACCCACCTGGCTCCCCAAGGGTATGGGTCTAATTCTCTCAAGGACACTGTTTTCCCCACCCTTTGTTCAGGTTGCAACATAGAGTAGGTCCACAGGCTTCTGCAGCTCAGCAGAAGCTGGCTGGGGGTGGGGGGGGGGTGGTGAGACGTTGGTCTCTATCCATGACAGGTCATTCCGGGATCTTGAATATGTTCATGACCTTTGCTTGGCCTAAGGGGTGAAAAGAAACACCTACCTTAAATGTTCACACCTCCACATGTAACTCTTCAAAAAAAAGAAAATCCCCACTCCAAAGAGTCTCTAGCCTTATTTGTATGTTTGCTTATTTATTTATTTATTTATTTATTTATTTATTTATTATTTTCACATCTGGGATACAGACAGGAGGTGGGCTAATGGACTTGTTTTATTGTAATATAGCAAATCCTATATGAATGGTCTGGTATCTTCCTTTGGACTGCGTTTCATACTAGACTTTAAGCCTCTGCCAAAACTCCAAATTTATTTTTACAAATTTCATTTAACAGCCTTGTGTACAATGATTACATAATTATCATTATAGACAATTCCAGATTATAACTAGATAACTAGTAATCACTAGAATCATTAGAGCTCTTGGAAATTTAAGAAAAGTGATAACTGAAATTAAAAATACAATAGAAGAACTGGAAGACAAAGCCCAGGAAATACCCAGGAGGTCAGACATCTCAACAGAAGGCAGCAGGAGAGGATTTTCAAAGAAATATTAAAGAAGTGCCCAGATTGAAAAGACACTCCAAGTGCCATGTATAATAATGGAAAAATGATCTGTACTCATGCACAGTTTAGTGACATTTCAGAACACTAGAGATAAAGAGAAGATGCCAAGAACTTACCCAGAGAAAGGCCAGGTCAACTTACAACAAAGAAATGAAGATCAGACTGGCATGATTCCTTCAAGTAACATGGGAAGCCAGAACACAGTGGAGTGATGCAGCCAAAATTCTAAAGAAAAAATTATTGCTCCCCTAGAATTCTGTCCTCTGACAAGACTTAATCATCCAGGAGGATAGAAGAAAAACACATTTAAACATGCAAAATGTACTTGTGAGTCATCTATGCCATGTTCATTCTCTCTTGCACCCTTTCTAGAATCTATTGGGTATAAAAATGTGCTCAGTTGATTTCTACATTTCCCAGCCTTTCGTGCAGATTGGTAGACAGGTGATCTACTTCTGAGAAATCAAATGTCAGTGGATCTATCCTAGGAAAAATACTACCAAGAGGTTAAGGCAGAGCATACACACTGTTAACCCTTTTCCTTTCTTGTCTTCCTGCCTGGAAAAATGACACAAAGCTGGAGTTAGAGTAGCATTTCCCCCCATGTCTTTACACAATCTTCTTGGCCTGTACATCCACATCTTTCTCCATTCCATGGCTTCCCACTTTCCAGGTCTGTTAACTAACCTTGAATTCTTCTCCTGCCCAAAGACGATTAAGTCCCCCTTTGTCAAAGCTGCTGACTTCATTGTCTTACTGGTGTCTGTGTTCCCAGTGCCCAGTAGAGTAGGTTTTCAATGACAGGGTTTTGAATGAACAAATGAACCAATGACAGAAGGAACATCCTCCTCCTCTATCACCTTCCAAGATACTCCCACCCTCTTTAAGACTTTAGCACTTAATTCATAGTTTATTTTCCTCACCCTCTCTTGCTCACAACTTCCATGACCTCAGCACCCATGAGACCCTTCCAGCCTCTGACTGCAACGTGCCGTGATTCCAAGGGGGTGAATAAATGATTCCAAAGCTCCTTGCATTCCTATTTTCTTCTTCCACAAGTCTTTATTGTGTCTCATCAGCACGATTACAGTACCTTCCAGCGCTCCTTCATCCTATGACACTGCCCTCAGATGTCTCATTTGAACCCCACAGCCCCCGATTTTAAAAACCAACTTAGTACAAGTAGCCTGTGTCCTTTGTTTCCCTGTCACGATCTGATCTCAGTGTGTCTTCCTCTCCTCACCTCTCACAACCACCCTAGATTTCTTACTTTTTCTCAATCCCACCTGCAACTGTCCTAGTGCCTTGCAATTGTTTATACTCTTCTCTCTGCCTGGTATTGCTCTTGTATTCCCTCCAGCCACAGCCCCTCATCTCATGCAACTGAAAGTGTACCTATTATCCTAGGACAAGTCTCAGTGCCACTTTCTCCCATGCAGCATTCCCCAGTGATGGGAGCAGAGTTAATCCCTGGAGGCTTGCAAAAGCTCTTTGCTATTATGTCTATTATAAGTATCGATTAGGACCCTTCATACCGTACATGGTTACCCGCCCACGTGCAGTCATTGAGGATGCTCCGTTTCTGTAACACTCACAGACTCAGCACACAGGGCCTGGCCTGCAGGGCACACTAAAAAATTGTTAGATGAACTGAATTGAGATTCAAGGAGCTCATCCCTGACAGTGATTCAAGTCTAGTGACTTGTGGAAATAGGCAAGGGCAAGGCATATCTGCTCCCTTGGGGACACTGCCTCATAATTATTTCAAAAGTTTTCTATTTTATCAAAGAGCCTTAGAAACTGCTCCTTTTCAAAGCTCCACCAAACTATTATTTTCCTAATTAATTATTGCAGTGGGATAACTATTGCATAAATCAATCCTCAACTTAGTTTGATCGTGATCACTAATGAAATAGATTGGAGATCTGGAGCCCCAAAGAGAATGTTTTCAGATGAATAATATATTTTATTTGTCAGCAGTCCTCAGGCTCAATTTATGGTGAAATTAACTGAAAGTGGATTGCAAATAATTGTCAGCTCATTGTCAGTCTGCATTTCCAAGGCCCTGAATAGATAGAATGACGAAAGGTAATTTCGTTTTTCTTCGTAATTGCTTCTGGATAATACCAGAGCCTTTGAAAGAGAGTGTGAGGCTGTGCATTTTGAAAATGGCAAAGAAAATGCAAAGCTTGGGTTGAATACCAAAAATTCTCAGTATGTCAGATGCAGCAGAATTAACATTTCTAGGGATCTTTGCCGTCGGTTCCACTAAAATTGTCTACAATAGATAACATGATTTTGGACTTGAGATATGAAAAGCATTATTTCACGTGCCAACAGTGATGCTTAGGATGGGGATCTGAGCCCAGGTAGCTTTATGATAATTTTTGAAAGGGGTTAAAAAGCAATAAAGCTTCTTTCAAGTGATTTATAAGGAGTTAGTGTAAGTTTTGGGGTTTGTTTTTGTTTTTGTTTTGGTACCTAAAATTGCCAGAAAAGAGAATAATCTACAGCCAATGAAGATGAATGAGCTTCCAAAGAACAAATACAGAAGACGAGCAGGTATTGGTGAAGGAAGAAATAAAACTTGGTGAAAGACTAGAATAAAACAACAACCTCAGCTTTCCGTCATGTATACTAGGAATTAATTAAGATAAAGGAGGTTATTGCTTGTCATAATGCCATAAGTCCCTAACTAGTAAAAAGTGCCTGACCACCGTGCTGTCAGACTTTAGATCACTACTTCCCACAGTGTGTTTCACTGAGTAATTCCTTGAATTGCTAATATAGTTTACCCCACGAAAGGGCTGTGTGGCTCAAGCAAGTTTGGAAATGTTGCATGTTGCTTTCCGCTCTTAGAGGATCATAATGCACATTAACGTAGGAAACCCCCTGAGAGGCATCCTGCGATAGAAAAACTGTCCCAACTTTGACCAATTATTTTACAAGCGTTTTTAAAAGTGTGACCAGTTGAATTTGTTTTTTATATGTACAAACTAACATCTTTATTACATCTTTCGATTAAAAAAAAATCCTGTATTATAAGCATTCAGTGTTACATTATCTCAGGTGTACAATATAGTGACTTGACAATTCTATACATGGTTCAGTGCTCATCATGCTAAGTGTCCTCACTAACCCCCGTCACCTATTTCACCCACCCCCTTGCCCACTTCATCCCTGGGAACCATCAGTGTGTTCTTTATAGTGAAGAGTGTGTTTTTTGGTTTGTCTCTTTTTATTCTTTGTTCGTTTGTTTCTTAAATTCCACATATGAATGAAATCATGTGGCATCTGTCTTGCCCTGACGGACTTATTTCACTTAGCATTATATCATCTAATTCCACCCATGTTGTTGCAAACGGCAAGATTTCATTCTCTTTTATGGCTGAGTAATATTCCATTATGTATATATACCACTTCTTTATACATTCATCTATTGATAGACACTTGGGCTCCTTCTATAATTGGCTTTTGTAAATAATGCTGCTATAAACATAGGAGTGCATGTATCTTTTTGATTTAGCGTTTTTGTATTCTTTGGTAAATACCCGGTAGTGGAATTACTGGCTATTTTAATTTTTTTGAAGAACCTCCATACTGTTTTCCACAGCAGCTGTCCCAGTTTGCATTCCCACCAACAGTGCATGAGCGTTCCTTTTCTTCCACACCAACACTCGGTTCTTAAGCGTGGTTAACTACAGATAGCAATGTGTGCTCCACGGAGCCCTGATGTTCCCATGGAAGCCTGTTTGAGCAATAGTACATTAGCAAACCACGCTGGCTGGTGATGCAAAAAGGTCTTGGTCTGTGTATTTAGACGTAGTCCATCTCCAGAGGTTACGTCTGAGTGTCCATGCTTAATCCTGTGTGTATAGCAGAGACTGACTTAGTGGCACTGCTGTCTTGGCCAGGATGGGCAGTAAGGAGAAGAGTTAGGATCTTTATTCAATGAGTGGTTTCCCTAAGTGCAAATTGGAGAGTCAAGTATTGCTACAGAGAGACCCTCAGTCATCAACCCAGCCAGTAGAAAAAGTACCTGAATTGAATATCCACTCTTTTTTTTTAAATTTATTTATTTATCTTGAGAGAAAGAGAGAGGGAGAGAGAGCACAAGCAGGGGAGGGGCACAGAGAGAGAGAGACAGAGCGGGGTGGGGGTGGGATCCCAAGCAGGCTCAGCACTGTCAGCGCAGAGCCCGACATGGGGCTTGAGCTCATGAACCTTGAGATCATGACCTGAGCAGAAATCAAGAGTCAGAGGCTTAACCGACTGAGCCCCCCAGGCGCCCCGAACATCTACTCTTTTCTAAGTAATCTGTGATATGTTTCCTCCTTGAAAGCCTCTCCATTGGTCTCAGAGCTCAGTGTCACGTCCTTAACACAGGTTCCAAGTGGCTGCCAATTCAAGACCAGGCTCACCTCTGCATGCTTGTCCCACACCCCTCCCTCTCGTAGCTCCCTGTGCCAGGCCTTCTGTCACCCTTTCACATCTCCCAGAGGTCCAGCTGTTCTCAACCCAGCACCTACCACAGGCTCTTTTCTGTGAACTCCTCTTTGAAGCTTCTTCTGACTTTCCCGCAGAGGCCATCCTAGACCCCCCAGATCAGATAGGGTCCCCTGTGGAACACTGTGATTTTTCTTGCTGGCACTTATTGCAAATGATTAATTATATGTGGGGATATTTGTTAACGTTGTATTGGGGTATGACATACACCCAGCAAAGCACCTAATCTTGAAGAATGTTTACACGTGCATAAATCCGAGGAACCACCACATGGATTGAGCTATAAAACATTGCCAACATCCCAGAAGGCTGTGCCTTCCCATAAATGATGCTCTTCTCTAACTTTTATCACCATAGGTTAGTTTTTCTGTTTTTGAACGTCTTACACATGCTCAACATTGTGGCTGTGAGATAGACCCAGACTGTCGTGTTTAGTGGTAATTTACTTTTTTTAAGAAAATGTTTATTTTTGAGAGAGAGAGAGAGGGTGAGCAAGCAAGTGCACAAGTGGGGGAGGAGCAGAGAGAGGAGGGCAGAGGATCTGAGGCAGACTCTGTGCTGACAGCAGCAAGCCTGATGTGGGGCTCAAACTCACAAGCCACAAGATCATGACCTGAACCAAAGTCAGGAGCTTAACTGACTGAGCCACCCAGGAACCCCTAGGGGCATTTTACTTTTATTGCTATAATATTCCATTGTATGAATATACTACAACTTATTTATTCTCAATATATGTAGCTCTCATCTTCTCTGTAAACCTCATGAAACCACAGAGGATGTGCCCGTGTTGTTGACTGGAAGGTTGTCGGGCCTTGCACAGTGCCTGGCAAAGAGAAGGCACCCAGAATTTTTGTGGGAAAAAATGGATTTTTTTTCATGTTTATTGGTGTTGGTGTTCATCATTTTTATAAGCTAACACAATGCTCTCATTTTATGGATAAAGAATCAGGACCTCAAACATAAAGAAATGAAGCTAACGTTAAAGCAAATCCACAAATGCAACCATATACAATTATGCAGATGTGTGCCAGGAAATGCCACAGATTCCCAGCAAACTAGAAGCTAGAAGAGGCAAGGGAGGATTCCCCTCCAGATTTCAAAGGGATCAAGTCCTTGTTGGTACCTTGATCTTGGACTTCCTGCCTCCAGAACCGTGAGACAATGAATTTCTGTTGTTTTAAGCCACTTGGTTTATTGTACTTCATTCTGGCAGCCCCAGAAACGAATACATAGAGTAGGAAGAAGGAAAAACACAAGCCTCCCTACTACCCTAGTGGCCGATGACACCTTTGTGGCACCCTTGAGAATGTGCCTCTCAGATATCCCACCACAATGAGTGCGATTGGCCACTGGCTTCAGGTGCCGTGCTGTGACCGTCATTGCATGTGTATCAGAGCTGTGTTGCCCGATGACTGAGTGCAGGAGGGACGCTTCAGAGTCTTCCGGGTAATTTGAATGTGAGGACTTCTTCCTTCTCCTTAATGTTGTCTGTGCGCTGGGAAAGTGGGTGAGGATAGGGCCGCAAGGGGGGCTGTCACCACCTCAACCTCGATGAATCAGATGATCTGCCAAAGAAACAGGAGCAGGCTGGGCCAGGGGACTGGTGACAACATGCTGGGGCTGCAGTGGCACCTGGCACCCCACACTGATGTTCAGAGCGTAATGGAGGAGGCCGCTTCCCTTTTCCTCTCTCCAGACCTCACCAGATTTCTCTTGTCACCCTGATCCAGAACCACACACGGAAGTGGATTCTGCTAAATGTATTTCCCACTTAGCTAAAGTGCCACGATACAGACCACTGTTGTTTGTACCCAGTGTTGTTTCTGCAGAGAAGTTAGTTCAGTGTCTTGCTTGGGGGATATACACCTGACTGCTGGTGTTCTGGTAAAGGGCAGGAGACAGGAGGGGCTGTAGCCCACAGTCACAATCCACAAGCCATTCCCTAATCTCTCAGTTTGGGGCACAGAACCTTATCCATGATCCCACTCTCCTAGGGGTTCCAGAGTCAAGACTCTGGCCCTTACACTGTTTCCAGAGCATAATTCTCTGGTTTCTGGTGGGAATTCAGAGGGTTAGTGACCCAAATGTAACAGATGGGGGGTGGGAAATTAGGACTGTGTCCAGTTGCTCTAAGAAAGGCTTCAGACAGTCTTCCTGTTATCAGCCTGGAACTTTTCTTCTGCTCTCCAAGCCACCTGGTGCCTCAGCCCTGGGGTTTTTGGGGTTCTTGGTGCTAAATCACTCCCATCGTTACTTCAAGTGTCTCTCTTCCTCCCTTTTATAAAGCCAGATACTTGTACTCCATGTCTTTTCCCACTTCCAAGATTTTGTGGGCATTTTCCATTTGCAGGTGCCAATTTTCGTCCACCACAGTCTCTCTTGTTCTGTTGTCCCTGTAGGTTAAACTTTTCTGATATGATTTTCTTACCATTTTAGTTGTGTCTCGGGAAGAGGTAGTGATCAATCTGTGTACTCAAGCTACCATTATAAACACAAGATTTTTCCTTTCTTTCTTTCTTTCTTTCTTTCTTTCTTTCTTTCTTTCTTTCTTTCTAAGTTTTATTTATTTATTTAGAGAGAAAAAGAGCACAAACTGGGTAGGGGCAGAGGGGGTGGGGAGAGAGAATCCTAAGCAGGCTCTGCACTATCAACACAGAGCCCGATGCGGGGCTCAAATTCACGAACCGTGAGATCATGACCTGAGCCAAAATCAAGAGTCGGATGCTTAACCAACTGAGCCACCCAGGCGCCACCATTCACTCTTTTCATACCCAGGTCCCAGGCTTGTTTCCCACCACCCAGGGAATTCTTGGCACGAGTCTCCACTGATCTCTTAATTCCTAGGTTGGTAGACTTTTTTCAGTGCTCATCTTGCTTCAATTTTCTGCATTACCCAGCCTTGCCCACACCCATTGCCTACTCCTGCCTGGTGGACATTCTGTTCTGTTCTGGGCCTCCTGTAATCTCCCTGATTGCTCCCTCAGTGTTCTTTCCTGGCTCCTCTTTCTTTTCTGTCTCCTTCAGTAACATTCCTTAGTGCTTTATCTTTCCTCCTCTGGCACTGCACCCACCCTCACCATGGTTTTCGTTACTGTGTTTGTACGGGTGGTTCTCAAATCTCGATCTTCGTTTGTGTTAGGTCAAGACTCCTTGTTGCAGGAAACAGAAACTTGATTCAAATTTACTTCAGGATACAAGGGGACTCTATTAGCTCATTTATGTGACCTCGGGCTCACCCAAGATGCTCAGAAGCTGTGATTGCTCAGAGACTTGTTTATCTCTGCATCTCTCAGCTCTGCTGTCCTCCACGTCGTCCTTGTTGTCACATCGTCTCTCTCTACATGGTGGCAAGTTGGCCGCTGGCTGCTCTGGGATCCCGTGGTCCGCGCGTCTTGAGATCCCAGAGGAGGAGGGTGTCTCTTTTCCCCACATAGGAAAGAAGAGGTCGGTCAACCAAAGAAGGGTGGGCTAGGGAAAGACTGGAGAGGGAGAGAAAGGCATATTGCACTCATTTTGATAATTTGATTGAGAAGGTCTGGATACAAGACACCGGATCTACCGTCCTGGCTCTTTGGGCCTCTTGTCTTGTGTCTGTAAAATGAGGAGGCTGGACTCCCAAGGCCCCTGGAGCTCCTATAATTTTTACTTTAATTCTAGGAAGAATGGATATATAAAATAGAACCTCTTAAAGGTGCCTCTGGTCACAGTCTGGGGGCAGTAGAGCATGGTGGGTAGGAGCAGGAGCTCTGGATTTAGATTGCCTGGGTTCTGCACATGGCCATCATCACGGGGTCTGCTTTGTGGGTGTGTGACCTGTGCAGTCTTGCAGGACCCCATGTGCAGAGAGCCTTGCATGTGGTTTAAAGCTCGGCTGTCGCTGTCTTGACATTCTTGACAGTTTTATGTTTGAACTTAGGTTTTGTAAGTGAAGTCCGACGAGGCATTGTTGGAGCATGAATGTGGGTAGAGAAGATGTGTGCAGTATGAGTGCCCCCTGTGCCTTTCCAGCTCCTTCCCTCACAGGGTTCGTGATGCCTCAGGAGCACAGAGTTCTGGTGGGCTCACACCAATGTGGGCGCTCGGTGAGACCCAAAATGCGTGCAAGTAAGCCTGTTATGTCTATGACCGACTTTCTGTTTGAACCTGGACTTTCTGTCAATGCAGAAAGAAGACAGTGGCATTCCAAGATACACGAGTGACAGGGAACCCTGCGGGATCGTGCCACGTATTATTTCTCTGTATTAGCCAGCCATTTTTGCTGCTAAGGATGACATGGAAGAAAAAGAATTATCGTTCCTTTGCCTTTCAGTCCTTCCTTCCTCATCTACAAGCCAAAGGTAGACAGCGTTGGTAGAATTGCCCTGATCAGGTGAAATAAACACAGCCGAGTTAATTTTGTGCCCCCTTTCCACTGTTCTTGTAAGAGTCAAATACATATATAAGCTACAAAATAACAAATTGTGTAATCTCAGTGATTTTGCATATGAGTTAAGTGTTCTTATATTTGCACTTAAAACTGATACTGCACAATATGAAAACAGATGATAAAATTCATACTTATAACTTAAAAATAATTTTTTTCTTTGCTTAGAATGACGTTAAGGAGCAAATAAAAAAAATCACAGCAAGGTGGGGAAAGACCAGGGGAGAAAGGAAAAAGCTTTGTATTTTAGTGCCTTTAATGACATTTTGCACTTGCTACTGAAATGAGAGACCCCACATTTCCATTTTGCACTGGGCCCCACAAATTACATAGCCAACCCTGCATCGGCAAGTGATTTTACTCTCAGTGCCTCTGTTTTCTTATCTGTAAAATGGGTGCACTAATGTCTCCATAACTGGATTGTTGCAGGATGAACAGTGCTGGGCATTCAGCAATCCCTCGACAAATGTGAACTTTCATTGTAAAGACAAGTTAGCAGAGAGTTTTATGACTTTATGCGAACCACACTAGTTAGCTCATTTCTTCTCTTCGACTTCATGAATGTTGGCGTAGTTCGAATCTTTCACTGTGACTTGAGCACGCTTAATTTGCCACTTAGACGATGCTGTTGAAATCAGCCGGCAGAATACCGTAAAGTCAAGAAAAATATTTCAGGAGGAAACACTGTATACCACACTTGTTCAATTCCAAATAAAAGTTGAGGTGAGGATTAAGCTGTTGTTTCTGTGAAAAACAAAACAAAACAAACCAAAAACCAAAAACCAAAAACCAGGAAGACGTTTCCCACTTCCCAACAACAGATGGCGACGTCGCTAAGCAAATGGAGGATATTGTTCCTTGTTAGAGAAATTCTGTGATCAAGTGTGAGGAAGCAAAGCTATAAACAACACATGGAAAACAATGAATATTTTAATTAGGTGTTAATAACCGAATATTGAATCCTTGTCTTCCACCTAACTCACCACAGTGTTATGACAACTAATTAATAAGTGATTGTAAAGGAAATGATTAATTATTTACAGTAATAATTAGAACAGCTTACATGCTCGTAATCATAAAATGGTTTTCAAAAGTAGATGGATGCAAAGCAAGTATTGTCCTGCTGTGGCGCCTCTTTGGGGATTATTTCTATTATCATTCCACGCTGTCTGGATTTATTAAACAGGTACCATTATGCATTTCTTCCATCAAGTTTCATTCCAGCCATGGAATATAAAATCACGTATGTGTATGTTTTAAAAGGATCCCCGGTCGTACTTATTTAAAATTATGTACATGAGGAGAAATGTGAAAGCTTCCTTGTGTGGGGGAACTCTTTGGAAAGATATCAACCATAGAACAAACCAAAACAAAATCCTGGACCAGAAAAATAAAGCCTCCCCCTAGAGTCTCTGTTTCTAGTGTCTGATTCTCATATATAAAAACAAAACTAAAAAGCAAGTGTATAAGCCCAAACCTCTCCTCCTCCTCCTCCTTCTCATTCCATATTTCAGATCGCTTTGAACTGCCTCATGTCTTCAGGATATAATGAAATCCCTTGCTCTGGAAGGAAGCCACGAAAGATAGATTTCAAGACCTTTTCCTTTCCTCTCTGCTAGTAGCAGAGCTAATGCAGTTTACTTATTAGATGAGTCACCATGGATACTGATATACTCAAGCCAAGTCTACCCAAGTGAGGGGAATTGGAGAATTGGGGCGATTGCCCTCATAATTTAAATAAACAGAGCGCCCCTCGTTTTTGTTTTGGTTACCTGAATTTTTCAGGTGAATGTCTAATTTTAGTTTTGAATCATTAGAGGTGGTTCTTGCCTTAACCCTCTTATTAAATTAGCTAGCAGAGCTTTGGACTGCTTTGCTGTGAAGCACCTTAAGAGCATGTACCCAAGGCAGATGTACTCCTGTGTTGTCTGCTGTATTATCCTTAAGTATTTCTACCCAGCATTTGGATAAACAATGGGAATAACTCAGGTCTAGGATGAGATATTTTTGGGAGGTAGACAACATTCACGTCTGGAAACGGTTGCTTAACTAGACCAGATATTTTCCATCAGACAAAGACATTCATAATGCCGTGTCCTCCCTGACAATATGGCCCCCAACATGTCATGCTCGGACCACATGTTTCTCCCTTGGCCCCAGTCCAAGCCACAACCTGTACTGGCACTTCCAATTGGGATTCTACGGCTGGTCTTGGCTGCCTCTCCCGATCCTGTCTTCTCAGGCCGTGTCCCAACTTTGCCAGTATGAATCCCCCACAACTCATTACTCCTAGCTTAATGCTGATGAGCATTCTAGGGAGTGAGTGCTAGGGAAGAAGAGTTTTGTAAGTGTAAGGCATGATTGTATTTCTGAGTAACATGGCATCGTATTATTGTTATTTAATATCCATATTCAATGTCTTAATTATTTAGCACCTTTTGTCTTTAACTCACTGTTAAGACAATTGTTAGAATTCAAAAAGAACCCTGGTGATGGTAAGTGCTATGGTGTGAGCCCCAGACGACTCTGATCTGTGTTTCTTTTCATATCGTGTGTTTCTGAAGACTGACTCTCCACTGTGGCCATCCGTTTTGTTCTGACTCAGCACTGAGGGCTCCTATGGCCACCTCATCTCTAATTTCTTCCCACCACTCCCCAGTAGGAGATAGCTGTAATGCATGTTCAGAGGTTGAGATTCTGTCTGATCGTTCAGTATTTTGTGGGTGGAGGGACTAGATGATGGAAATGGACACTGGCCGCGGGTGGACCTGAGATTGAATCTCATTCCTTCACTTCAGTGTTGTGTCCTTCGTGACTATATGTTACCTCCCCTGACAGTCAATTTTTGTTTCTGTGAAACAAGGGTCATAATACAGATCTTGCAGAGTAGTGATTGGAAATGACTTATGTAAATTGTCTGGCATAAGGTGAATGTTTAATAATGGTAGCCATTATTAGAATTGCTCTTCCTGCAACAGGAGCACAGATATTTTTATCTATTACTATTATGCTTCCTTCCTGTTTCTTCACCTTATCAGGACTTTAGCCATCAGTACTTCTGTTCTAAAAACAGAATGTAAGGCCAACACTGTGCTGCTGCGGCTCTGCCTTTAATGAATTGCTCTCTTGTTAAGAAAAAGCATGAACAGAGTAGTAATAATAATGTCAATAATAATCACACCTAATATAGATTGAGAATTTTACTCTGTATCATGCTTTGTGCTAAATGCTTTACAAATTGGATCTCATTTCATCATCACAATAATCCATTAAATGAACACTATTATTGTCACTCCTGCTTTGCAGGAGAGGAAAACGGGCTAAGAGAGGTTAGGAGATTTGCCCAAGGTCAAGGTCACACAGCTAAGAGTGGAAGAACCGAGACTTAAACTCCGGCCATCTGACTCTAGAACCTGGGCCTTTACCCTCTCTACTTACTTGTTCCTATGGGCAATATTAAGTCTACCATTTTGTTTGTTTGTTTGTTTTTAAGTAGGTTCCACATCCTGTGTGGAGCCCAATGAGGGACTTAAACTCACAACCCTGAGATCAAGACCTGAATTGAGATCAAGAGTCAGATACTTAACCAACTGAACCACCCAGGTGCCCCAAGAACAGTCTACTTTTAGAGAACGGAAAAGCCATCATAGGATGGAATGCACCCAGGGAGTGCCTTTATCTGAGTCTGGCAGGGCAATTTTTTAAAAAGGCAAATAGTTAACAGTAAAATATAATAGGCACAAGAAGGTGAGTTAGAAGTTCCCGTCATGAAACCACATATCCGTCATTTTTCTGTTTGAGTTTATGCCAGGGCCTGAATTTTCCCAAGTGACTCACTGCTGGTCGAGGGATCCCCTGCATCCTGTGAGCCCATTTCTCTTATATCAATCATTAGGACTTCGTTGTTTAAAAATCAAGGGATTTGGGTGCTGGAAGGGACGCCAAGAGTTCCATCGTGAACTCCAGAGAGAGGGTATGAGTTGCCCCAGATGATACAGCTGGTCCAGCTGGAACTCGGGCCTCCTCACTGCCATATTGGTCCTTTTTCCACCTTGCCACTTGGGGCCCCGGCCATTTATGGCAACAGGGATGGGAATGTAGGTTTTACAAAAATTCCGCCGGCTCTGTTTCAAGTGCCGAGTGCGTGCCCCTATTTAATACACATGTCCTCTCAGATACTTTTCTTCTCTTAATTGGGGCGGTAGGTAGTTACCCAAAGACATTATTGGTCAATGTGCATCTCCCTTATCAAAATGCCACTTTATGGTCTTGCTTGGAACCACACACAATATGCTGAGGGTCCCCTTTCTCCTACTGAGAAGTCATGCTTTCCCCCAAACTGGAGGCAAGAATGTTCGCACTCAAAATCCTGAGGGTTTGATTAGACTTTAGAGTTGGCCATACACCCTCTTCCTGCCACCCACTATACTGTGTGTTCAGCTAGAGACTCTTGTTTTGAAACAATGTCTTTATTTAAAACAAAACTTCAGAGCCGGGTTAGACAAATGCATAAACAGGTATTGGATTCCAGAGCAACTTCTTCGAAGAGGCAGCCTCCTACCCGCTGTCAGTCGGTCCCTGCTGAGTTGTTTGATGCATTCACTGCATTTTATATTACTTAATGTGCCTTATGTATCTGCCAATAAATCTGAAATACAGGTCACAGAATATGCAGCTCAAGGAAATCCATAAAAGTAGTAGAGAGAGGCTTCACTAACTGCATCAGATTGCCAAAAGCTGAGGTCATTTCCTCTTGCTAAAAACGTAGAGCTTCATAAATTATTTTTATCACCTCCAGAGCCAAGCAAACAGTTTCGCACAGATGCCAAAGGGGTTTCATTGCTTTTTTTTCCTCTTTAAGCTGAAAACATTTTTCTCAAGTCTTCTGGAAAATGATTGTGCTTGTTGTTTTTTTTTTTTTTTTTTTTTTTTTAATACATATCGCATGTATGTCTAGGAACAAAACCACAATGGCATCTGGTCAGGGTCTTCAGTGAAAGCGGCGTAGGTACCTGATCTCAGAAGAGGGTTCCGACCTGGGTTTAATTACTCCCCACGACTGGCAGCTGACATTGTTTCTTTAAAACATTTTAAGGAGATGTTAGGTATGCAGAGACAGTAAAAATGAGCAGCGAACATTCAGTGAGGAACTTTATAGAAAACACTACTGAATTAACTTACAGTACATTTGTTAAACATGAGCACCTCTAATAATGACATTTCATTTAACAATGCCCTTTGTCTTTTCAGTTCATCAGTTACCTATTTCAGTAATGAACTGTAGTCATACCATTCTGATTTTCTCCTAATGTAAAGGCTCAGCTCACTTCACTGCCAGTGAAGCATGATGCTGTTATTCAGTTCCTGGCTTAGGAAAAAAGCTATAGAATATATCACAATTCTAATTGGCTAACAAATATTAAACCCTACGATTGTTAAGGGCACCCAGCGATTCTGTTTAGCTTTTGATGGGGCTAAGTAAAATAAAGAAAGGGAAATGGTTTGAAGAAAAAAAAAAAAAAAGGTTAGTGTGTATACTTTATGAGCAGTAACCCAAGTATCCATTGAAAAAATATGAGCACACATTATATTTAATAGCTCAAATGTTATCTTAATTCTTTATCAACAATTCATGCAGATAGCTTAATACCAAATATTTTAGTAAGGATTAACAATCTGTGAAACAGAAGGTTTAGCAAATGAGAGACGGAGTGTACCTTCGGCTGCAAGCAGAGGGAAATGGAAGCTCCTGGAAAGCTGGGTCGTGCAGGAGACATTCTTTTCCTGCCAAGTAAATGCAGGCAGATTTGGAAAACAGGCTGTCTATTGCAACTCTGATTTCTCCTTCCTGGGGAAGGTAATGAAGCCTGTGTCCAAACTTATTTTTGTCCCCTTTGCAAAGCTTTCCTGAGAATGAAAGATAGGTGCCTCTCTTGTTTTCCTTTTTCCACGTGGCAGAATCCCCCAAAGCGTCTCCCCCCACCCCCCTTTTGAACTCACCAAAACATCTCATTAGTAAAGGCGAGATTCAGCTCACCGTAATCTTTCCCCAGCTGAGGCAAAGCTGCACAATTTACAATAGATCTTTGGAAAACTGCTTCTTACCGAGTGCTGCTGTATCTATAGATCTCTCTCAATTACCCACAGTAAATTTAGGCATTGTACAAGAGCAAATTTTACAGTCCATGAAGAGATGAAGTGAAATCTAGATGAAATTCATTGTGACAGATTCCCAGTTAGTGCTCTGATGTGTCTGTATTACAGAAGATAGACATTCTATTAGCATGGGAAGCTCCCATAATGGACTGTGAATCATCTCAGGTAATAGAGATGCCAAGCAGAATGACTGAAAAGCACTATTGAATTCCATTAGAGCTCTTTGTTTTTAAATCAGTCATTTCTTGTGAATAACCAACTATACACTTCTTGACCCTATCTCCAAGTGATAATTGTGGACTAATATCACAATACATTAATCTGAGTTACTGTGTGATTAGCATTTCGGTTGCTGGCTGATTGGGGGTTTCCTAAATGCAAAGGCCTTTTCCTTTGAACCTCGGAACTTGTATCACAAATCTGTAATGTCAGAAATGGCCTCTTCCACGGTCCCATGTTTAGTTCTGTTTCAACATCACTGGAATGCATTCCAGTGTATACAAAGATTTTGTATGGTGACTCTGTGACTTTCCGGCCCTTTTCCTTTAAAGATTTCCCCTGCACCAGGTCACACATCCAAGGCAAAATAATTAGCACAGAGCTAAGTCTATAAGGAAACCATTTTAAATATTCCTGGTTAGCAAGGTTTTAAAAAAAAAATCTTAAATGTGGAAAATAAAAAAAAAACACATTCTGCTGCATAAAACAGCCCCACCTAATCTATCAATCAAGTGTGATTGATCAGAGTTAGTAATTACTTGGATAATTAGGACAGGGTTTAGGTTTGCACAGTACTCTGAAGCCTTCGGGATGCCTGCATAATTACCACTTGTACAGTAGACCGAGTTGTGTGATTTATTCTGTTCAATTATAACATAAACACGAAGCGCTTAGGATAGACAGCCTGAATGCCACACATTTCTTAATTCATTGCATTTGATACAAATGCAGTAGCTTGTCATGAAGCAAAGCTCTCTGCGACCAAAAGCTCTGAAGTTCACACGTACACATTAAAAACAAAACAAATGTCTTCTTGTGCCTGGTGTCTTCCGTCTGATTTCCAAGGCAGGGGAGAGGCAATTTTGAAAGGGGACTGTGGTACCCAAAGTGTGGCAACATCAGTTGAGTTGCTTCAATATTCTCCCATAAATCCCCGGGGACATCTTTAAAGAGAGTCGACTTTACATCTTCTGTCTACGATCATCTATTTTCACATCAGCATGAACAACATTATCCTCATCGCGGGAGGACCCGAGACTAGCGCCTCAACACGAGGCTCTCTCCTTAATGTTGTAATGACAGGTGTAAGATTAACTTTGTTAGGTGTCTAGCCACTCATGCAAACTAAATTAAATTAATGGAACAAATTTCTCTCATAATTAAGATAAAAATTCATGTCAGCTGTAACCTTGCTGTACACTAATTATATACAAATGATTTATCATCTGCTTCGCCCAGAATATTAATCCTTACCTCATTGATAACTGCAGCCAGTGTTAAGAGATGAGAGTTGATTAACTATGACAGATTGGGCAACCACAGCCCTCAGTGCCGGCACAACCAGTGAAACCAATAACACTCAAATAGCTCTCCGAGTTGAAAATGCATTCCCATGGAAACAGATGCATGCTTAATGAAGGATACTGAGATTATTTTCAATAATGACTGATATTGGAACAGTGGGCAGAGCTGATCAATAACAATTAACCACTTAGTCTGCTAAAGACATGGTTAGAGAAAGCAGGTTATTTACACATTAGTGGGACCTTATTCGAAGACGAGAATTCCATAATGTCTCTATGCTGCACTGTTTCTCTGTTTTCCTGCCTGGGAGGGGTTCCACGGTGGAGAGATGGTAACGTGCCAAGCGCCCTCCCGTCGCCTCTTAGTGCCTGCTTACGAAATGAGTGATTGATGTTGCCAGCGGATCTTTGGATGCTCTCAAGATAGCTGCCAAATGTATCAAGGAAGCTCCAAAAGCAACTGTGACCATGAAACTCATATTGCTTTGTAGGGATTTGGTTTGGTGGAAAACTTTACTGCCAAAGCGTAACTCAATTGTACAGAAAATTCTTTTGATCTCTCTTTGTGTGCTCTTTTATTTAATTTTAAAGAGTCTGAGATGAGTTGTGCAGGTATTTCAGGAAAACTCCTGCTTTGGACTCCTGTCATACTGGCTGGGAAGAGCTTTAATAACATAAATTTAATAATAGATAAGGCTTTCAAAGCTATTTGGAAATTTGCACTTTTATTTTGTATTAATTTGAATCACCCCAGGAGTCGAGATCTTGTAATGCTAATTACTAATATAGACTCCCAGAATCCCTGCCCTGACAGTCAGCTTGGAGAAATCCCAACTCCCTGGGCCAAAAAGTGTTAATAAAAAGTGATTAGCTACTTAGGCCAAGTCCTATTATAATAATGCATTATATTTCCCTTGAATGGGTTATGTGTATTCTCATTTCTCTGAATGAAGAAAATGGTTGAGGGAGAAGAAAATCAGGCATTTCAGCTGGCATTGTTACTAAAAGAATCAAGGGGTTCCCCCCCCCCAAAATAGGAGAATGCTCCTTTCTCCACACTTCTTAAATTTTGACTCTAGATCTGAAAATGCAAATAAACAGAAACATACCCTGCATATTTGCCTGTCTAGTTCATCTATTTGTTCCATTATGCGGACCTATATTTGAACCGATGCTAGCCTCTGATGCCAGCTCTAACATGTTACATGTGCATTAAAAGTTTTAAGTTTAGGTGGAGAAAAGAGCATAGCAATTCCGCCCTTTAGCCCTGTGGAACAGACATTCCTTGCTTAAATCTTCAGCCACAGGGTTTCTGTGGCTGGGACTCCACACAGATGCTAATGAATTTGAAACAACATTTATGTGGCCGAACAAAAATGGATCCTAAACACCCTGAGTCAAGCGCAGCAAACAAGAAATAGGCTGACACATTTCTATCAGGAAGGCAACCAGAATGTCAAACTCTTGAATGATACTGGGCGATCTGAGCTCTGTTTTATCATCTCAGTAAATAAATCTAGAGATGATAAACAACCATAACTACCTGTGAAGAATGCTCCATAAAAATCAAATCTTAAATGGACATCCCCCCCCATATCCCTCCCATATCATTGTCCCCTCCCCCAGGAAACCTTTCGCTAAATCTCCAGGTGGGAATAGAACTACATTTAACACAAAGATAGTGATAGTATGTTTTCTACCTACAGGAACAGGAGTATTGGAAAGAAAAAAAGCAGCACTCTTAGAGTACAGGCTCCTTGTTTTATTTAGCTGTCTTATTGGAGTATCCGTTTACTGTCTTTCTGGGAACACCATGATCTTACCCCAGTGTTGAGACTTCCATCTTTACTGCAACTGAAAACAGCTACACCCCTATACCCTGGCTGGAAACGCCATAGAGGCAATTACCCTATCCCTATCATCTGAACAACACAATTATTGGGAAGATAATAAGATTATCCAGGCTTTTGCTTCTTAAAATTATATTGAGGAACACCGGCTGAGTACTGTTTCTTATGCATTCATCTTTAAAACAAATAAGGGAAGTAAAAATGTGCCGCTAAGCTAATGAGGACCGTGAGACAGAGCCATAGATACATTTTCTCACTTGCCTAATGAGCAAAGTGACAGACAGTGAAACAGTTCACACTTGAGTAATTCTCTAGTCATCAGCAACTGCAGAGCGCCCCCCCCCACCTCCGCCAGGGCTTTGGGGTGGGGGGTGGGGTTGGGAGATGTAATAAATAGACCCTGGCCAGAATAAGTTATCACAAAGAGAGAGGTCTTGGGGTACACTCCCCGAGGAAATTTAACCAGAAAAAAAAAAAAGAGTCCATTTAAGGACTCCATGTATCTCCAGCCATACATTCAATTAGAATTAAATTAAAACAATGGAAAAAAGAATCGCCTTCTCCTCTTGCAGGCAGCTGCCTACAGGGGGTTGGGTGGCTAGGAATCTGGAAGGCAATGACCCCTCCCCACCAGGGTCTGAACAGTGCTTTCAAATGGTCCAATGAAGGTTCCATTTCTGGGGAAAGCAGGGAAGGTAGAAGAGGGTAGGTACAGGCTAGGGGGTGGCGGGTTGTGTGTATGTCTGTGTGTGTATATGTGTGTGTGTGACAGTTAACAATAATCTTTTTACTGACTAGTTCAGGGGCCTCTGTGAGAGTCCAGCGGAGAAGGAGGTTAAAAAGCCACCAGTTTTCCTGTTTGCTTGTGGAAAGGGAAGGACCTAAAATTTGTCCCATACCAGCTATGCAGTAGCCCCTCTTTATCCTTATTTTATCCTCATGCTGACATTGGGAAGGAGTTCTGTGTCATTTCAGCTAAGGGAACACCGTGAGGCCCACAGACTGTGAAGCCCTGTGCTGAAACTCACAAGGCCAGTCATGGAAGCACTGAGATCTGAATTTCAGTCTCCCTGGCCCCATAGCCCACACTCTTTCCACCCAAAAGAACCTCATCATTGCCTTCACCAGAAGGCTGATAAAGGAGAGAGAGTTGAGAGAGAAGCCAACCAGAGAAATGTGGGGAGCACACGGTCCTTTGAAGCCATTACCACTTTGTGTCTAGGGGCTCCTGGGTGGCTTAGTCAGTTGAGCATCCTCTTGATTCCGGCTCAGGTCACGATCCCATGGTGGTGAGATTGAGCCCCGTGTCGGGCTCTGTGCTGGGCCTGTAGCCTGCTTAAGATTCTCTCCCTCCCTCTCCCTCTGCCCCTTCCATGCTCACTCTCTCTCCTTAAAACAAACAAACAAAAACAAAACAAAACAAACTCTGTGTCTGGAAAAATAATTCTGTGATCTGAGGATTGAGGCGTCTAATTCTTCACTTAAATAATTTGATTTACTTCATGAAGACAGTTCCCATGTTACGGAGAGTGAAAGTGAGGTCCATGGAATTTGGAAATCAGCCACAGGTCACACATCTAAGGGGTGAAGAAGCCAGGACCAGACCAAGTTCCCTAGGCTCTTTTCATGACACCGTGCTCACTGGCCTGTCGGCACGTAGAATATGAAGGTTGGTCGACGTGCTAAAACTGCCTGAAGCTGATGCCCTGGGAGAGGAACAAACGTTGTCCTGCAAACTGCACTAAAAACTTTCCGTTGCATGTATTTTTATTCGTTGGAAATTATTGGTAAGGACACAGCACACGGAACTCTTCCAGCTGGATTAATGTTAGGGGAAAACCGTATACATAAGGAGTTTCGCCTTATTTGCATGAGACTGGCTGCCACAAACCTGGATTTGTTACACGGGAGAAGACAAAAAAAGTATGCCTGAAACGTTTGATTCAGTCAAACAAAGGAGTGATGGTATTGATCTTATAACAATATCAGTTATTAACTTACTGGTGCTATTCACTAAAGTGAGTATTTCACTGAAGGGAAATGCATACACGATCTCTAGTCATGATGACGACACCAGGGTGAGGGAGGGCACTGTGCATATTCTCATTTTGCAAATGAGAAACCTGAAGCTCAAAATGGAATTTTTCTTGCTCGTCGCTGCCACTTTGTCCCTGGGCCCTGGCACGTTGGCGTGACTCAAGGGGATCTGGCCCCCAGGATACCAAATACCCAATATGTTCAGCCTTCAGCCATTTGTTCT
Organism: Leopardus geoffroyi; assembly: GCF_018350155.1. Lineage (NCBI taxonomy): Eukaryota > Metazoa > Chordata > Mammalia > Carnivora > Felidae > Leopardus > Leopardus geoffroyi. Next base: position 120,372,962 of record NC_059328.1, on the reverse strand, counting down.
GGTCTCATTTATATCACACGTACATATGGCTTAAAACCTGCTTAAAATATTTAGCACATTCTGTATCTTCTAATCTTAGTGCTTTAATTACCACAGTATCTTCCAAACCAGAGTGGGCCGATTCTAGCACTTAGAAGGAAGCCTGTTTAACATGTGCCAGCACTCCATCTTTTAGAGAGGTTCTCTACTTTATTCAAATTACTAATCATTTAGAGCATCACTAAAAGCCTTTCTCCCTCGCTCCCCATGCATGCTTAACCTAATTAACTATAAATGAGGAAAACGCTATCCACATTAAAAGAAAATGTTAACGTATAAATTATCCCACTCTTTCTGGTGAGGCTAAGGACTCCTTTAGACAGCTCAACTGTGGGGGCAGACTCTCTGTTTATGAGCTCTCTGTGCCCTCCTTCAGTAGAATGGGCCACAGAATTTTCAGTTCATGGCGGGTCCCTTCCCCTGTTCTGATTATGATGCTACGTATAATCTTTCAAATTGTCCTTCTTTGTGTTCGCTTGAATACTCTCAGGGAACTAGAAAAATAAAATGAAAAGCATCTAAAATGCTTTCAGGAGGCCCCTGTGGTAGAAAAACAGCAAGTGACATTCTATACTTGTCCCTCAGTCAGGAAATCCCGGTCGTTACCTGCCTCTATAGACAGATCCATCTATAGGAAGCCAGAAGTGTCTTGAAAGCTTCAGTTCACAGATCCCCAAAAGATTCCCCTTCTCTCTGACAACACCCAGCCACTCCCAATGCTGCCCTCCTTCTGGTCCGCTCCATTAGATCGCCACCACAAATGGGGCTTCTGAAAATTCGTATTAGGAAGAGTGCCCACTAACACATTACTCTGAAAGCCCGGATTATTTTATCAAATTTTCCTAGCTTTAACCTTTGAGCACTGAGGGAGGACCTCTGGCAGAACAGAATGTGGAGCAGGAAATTGACTTTGGGGCAGTTGGAGAAGCTGGGGATGTAGAGCGTCCCCAGGGGAAGCCTGCGTCAGGGAAAGACCTTGCTTGAGCAGCTCATGGATGTAAGCAGAGGCCAAGTAGCAGGCACAAAGCAGTGAGGAAAATGGCAGCAGTGCCCAAAGCAGAATTCCCCACTCTTCAGTCCTGCTCATACTTGTCCCTGCTTTGAATACATGTGACGTATTAGGACAGACAATTCTGAGACTGTAGTAACTGGGAAAATGCAACTGGCATAGACAGTTTCTGATTTTATCTTCTAGGATGCCCTCAGTCCTGTCAACCTTTATCTGGCTGTAGAGTGCATAACAAACTCCACTTCGTTCCTATAGCTCTGGGGGAAACTCTGCTCTTTGGGGGTCTTAGAAGAAGGTCTCTGCCCCCCAGCTTTGCTGTGCATTTGCACCTCCATTCCTACCCTGAGCTCTGTGTGGTGGGGAGTAGTGGAGGCTGTGATCAGGCCACTGGGGGATGCCTGCATCCAAGCAGGCTTAACATCCACATGTGCAGTCAATTCTTGATTATCCACACCAATGATCTGTGACCCAGGCCCAGGTAATCCCAAATAATTGACAATCCAAAAGGAATTTCTCTTTGGTTTTGGAATATGCTCTGATTTTTCCAGCTGAAGCTCTTCTTCTCCCACTTATGCTTTCCTTGGTAAGATATTAAGAATCATTTATGTTCCTTTAGCCGGGCATGTGGTCTGAGCAATGGCTTGAAGTCAGCCTCAGATTGAAAATTTGCCTACTCCATAGACAAATGATTCCCTTGCAGGCAGTTGAATTTGACAGTATCATATATTGCATAAAGAATAGTCTGTCCAGGCTAGTGTTGTTCATTCATTCATTCATTCACCCGTTTGACACACATGCATTGAGCTCCTACTGTGTTCTAGGCACTGTACTATGAATTAGGGATATAGGAATGAAAGATTGAGCCCAGGCTCTTGAGGGATATACCTTCTAGTTGGGCTTAATGGAATAGAATTTAGTCTTTTTCTCTTGACCTGCATGTTCCCACTGCATATTCATTTATCACTCCCATTTTCAGCTTAACATCTATCTAGCTCCTTTCATTTGAGAAGTTTCGATATTTTGGGGGAAGAGCCATGGGTGATTGCTGGGTTGGTTAGGGGCCCCCACAGAGGAAAAGAACCCAGACCACTCCATTTTTGAGGACCAGATATACCAAACATGAAGAGGTACCAAGACAAGGTGTACATATGGAATAGATTTTAAATGTTTACATTTAAAAAATTAATATTTTAAAACTCCAAAATTAGGGTGTTCACATAAATTTATTTGGAGAAAATGTCAAAAGTCTAAATTTCAGGCCTTTGATGAGGTGAGGTCTGGCTGTTCCTCTTCCTATTCCTCACTCACACGCAAACCCTGCCAAATAGAGCCCTGGTTGGAGGGAGGGAGGTCTAGATGGGGTTCAGCGGAGTCAGTTTAATGCTTAGAAGAACCTCTACAAATGTGAAGCAGTTGGTTCATGGCCCTGCGCTCTGTGCTCTGCGGGATTGTTCTCAGCAAGGTGGACACACCATAAGTACTTTGACTCAAAAGGCATCAGTTCTTTTTATTTCTACAAAGTCGGCCCGTTCCCCAGTGGAAGAGTCCTATGGAGTACTTAGCTACGGGCCAACACTCTGCTAAGTCCATCCCTTCTTAGTGTGGCACCCCCCCCCAACTGTCCACACACTGTAATGTCTATCCTCAGACCTCTTCTTGAAAAGCCCATGGAGGATAAGGAACTTTTGACAACGTGAAAATTGGGGTGAAGTCTCAGAGAGATGTCACTTACCTTACGTTTTTGTGTTTGGGAAGGTAAAACAGTAAAGAACACACTAAATACATTTCTGGTGGACAATTCACCTATTCAAATTAATCATAATGGATGTGGTATAATTAATGTTGTCTTAACAGCCATTGCTTCTTAGCAACTTTGCAGGATTTCCTTCCTGAAGAAGATCAATGAGATGTTTGTAAATTGGTTTTTCAGATAATATGCACACTATGAGGCTTGTCCTCTACCTAAATGTTCAATGTTTGTTAATTTTATGACTCACAATTATTAACTCTCACCTCCAAGATCCTGGGTCCCCTGGGTTCAGAAATGCAGAATAGTTTGGGTGGCTGATATGGAAAAAGCCTTGGGCTATCTTGATGGCTAATTTGGTATATTTGAAATATCTGTCCAGTAGTAAGGATTATAGCCTCAGCTCTGTCCTTGACCCTGTTCCTACATAGCTCAACCTTTGCTTCCTGGCAGAAATAGGTATTTTTTCTTCTTTTTATTTTCAATTTCCTTTCAGAGTTCCCAATGTTTCATTACAAAAATCTCTATTCCTCCAGTGCCTTTTCCTTTATTCTTTCTTTTCTATTCCCAACACCTAGTTTTCTCTTTCTTTCTAGTTATTTCCAACAGGAATGATTCACATGTCACACAAATTGGAACTGAAATTTTCGTGGTTGCTAAGAAGACATTCAGAAGTCAATCCTTTAATACTTATATTTCCCACAGGAGAATTTGCGGTTTCGAGGCATTCTCTTGGTGTGTGTGTGTGTGTGTGTGTGTGTGTGTGTGTAGGTTTGTAGGTCAAACAGTGAGAGCCGGAGTTTGAAAGCCCCAAGAAGACCAATAGCATCAGACTTTTGGTGAAAACTTTTGTAAAGTCAAAATCAGGGTCATTTTATAAAGCATATGATGATTTACTAACCCTTCATGGAAAATTCATTACTTAAATAAGAGCTAACATTTAGCAAGCACTATTGTGTCAGGCACTGTGTGAGTGCTTTGTAGAAATGCATCTCACTCAATCTTGACACTTCTATGAATAGGACCTTTGATAACTCCTATGTTGCCCAGCTAGAAAGTAGAGAAGCTAAGAACTAAACTTGGGTCTGTATGCCTTGACTATCAGAGTCTAAGTGCTTGCCCATCACATGCTAATAGCACAAAACTCATGCTTAGCAGTTAGTCCAAGAGCAGTGGGGACAGGATGGCATTTAGACTAACATCCTTCTTCCTTAAATCTCATGGATGGGAGAAGGCAACTGGGATGGGCACCACAGCGTGGTCCAGGTACATACTGCTGGGTAAAAAGCCATCTGAAAAACTGCCTATTTTGTAGTGCCTCATGATTTTGTGGTGCAGGAAGTTAGGCAGGACTTACTCAGCTGGGCAGTCTTGCCCCAAGTGGCTTTGATCTAGGTTGCCTAGTGGTATTCAGCTGGTGGGTGGGCTGGTCTAGAGGCCCCAAAATGACTTCAGTTGCATGTCTGCCACTTGGCAGAGAAGGTGGAAGATGGTGTTCAGTTGAGACTGTGATAATATGGTGGCCTCAGCGTGCTAGGACTTCTTTATTTTTTTAATTAAAAAAATTTTTTTTTGTTAATTTTCTGAGCGAGAGAGAGAGAGAGAGGGAAAGTGAGTGGGAGAGGGGCAGAGGGAGAGAGGGAAACACAGAATCTGAAGCAGGCTCCAGGCTCCAAGCTGTCAGCACAGAGTCCGATGCGGGTCTTGAACCCACGAACCGTGAGATCATGACCTGAGCCAAAGTCGATGCTCAACCGACTGAGCCGCCAGGCGCCCCATGGGTGTTAGGACTTGTTATATAGCTGCTTGGGGCTTCCAGAGAGTACTCTAAGATACAGAAAGTAGACATTTCCAGGCTCATAGGCCCTGGGCTCAACGTTTCTGCATCACTGCTACAGTGTTCTTAAGCTTATTGAAAGGAGAGTTCACTCTCACTAACTCTATCCCATGTATTCCATTTATTGTTCATCTCCAGGGTCCTGCCCCCTCCTCCCTTCATCTTCTGAAACTACCTTCGTGCAGTCACCCAGAACATCCTCATCATCAAATTAAAAAAAAAATTTTTTTTCTGTTCGTATCTCATGTAATGTCTGCGGAACAGCTAACTTTCCCAATCATTTCTTTCTTGAAAGTCTCCTCTCTTGGTCATTCCCACTAGCTTCTCTTCCTCTGCCTTCCTTTTAAATTTTGGTTCACCTCTTGCCTTTATTCTCTTCCAGTGGTTCTCTACCAGGGACAGTTGGACTCCCCAGAGACAGTTGGCAATGTCCAGAGACAGTTTTGGTCATCATAACGGAAGTGTTACTGGAATCGAGTAGGTAGAGGCCAGGAATGTTGCTAAACATCCTACAATGCATAGGACAGCCCCACACAAGAAAGAATTATCCGTTCCTAAATGTCAGTGGTGCTGAGATTCAGAAACCCTGTTGTGGCTTTAAAGAGCGAGCACTGGAGAGAGGGCGAAACTTGGTAGTTTCCCCTCCGTGGGGAGCTATCTCTGAAAAGGGGCACCTTCTTGGCGAATAGCATGATGTAATGGAAAGGCAAAGGCTTTGTGGTCAATGGATCTAGGTTCAAATCCTAACTCTCCCATAGTAGAGGTCATAATTTCTACTCTGTGGAGTTGTCTTGATGATCAAATCAGATAACCCATGTAAAATATCAAGTACATGGTAGGTGTGTAAATGCTAATCTTTCCCTTTAAATCACAGAGCAGATGCCTCCTCAAGGCAGGGCTTAGTTCACCATGTAACATCTGGGAGGTACCTGCTACCCAATAAGAACTGAATCAATATTTGCAGGAGGAAATATGAATAAAGTCACTTTACCTCTTTAAGAAGCTGGTTGCCCTGAAAGCTCTCTAGCTACAGGTGGTTTTCTTTCTTCTGCCCTTGCTGGACTTTGTTTTAGAGGGGAGTTTCATAACTCTAATTGCCTTATAGCCCAGCCCCATCGGTATAATAACCAGTGAGGTTTTATGACGCTAGGTCATTGGCTTGGCCTGCATCCCTCCAATTAGAGAACCAGTGACTGCCCATAATATAAGTCCAAAAAACATGGACACCCTTGTTCTCTTGTAGTCACAGCAAAAGTAGCACAGGAGGATAAATTCAGAGGCCTATATGGGATCTCTTGGTCCTTAGTATTGATAGTAACTATAAAAGGAAAGGTTTACATATTTGGGGGTTTCTCTTCTTCCACTTTTTGTGCCTAATAAGAAGGTATCGACCTAAACTTTTTCTGAGATTCAAAGAAAGAATCATAATGGAGACTACTGCTTTGGGATCTTATACAATGTAAATCATTTACATTTTTTTTATTTTTTTATTTTTTTTTTAGTAAATCATTTACATTTAACATGTATGCCCCTGTCTCCCTCAGATTTATTTTCCATGTGGTCATGAAGGTCAGCTTTGGGAAACACAAAGCTCATAAGGCATGGTTCCCTACATCTTATCACATTAGGATAAGAACAAAAGCTTGTAACAAAATGTTATAAATCCCCACGTGGTTAGGCTTCTATATCCTCTGCTATTCCTCCTTCAGACTTTGATTCACTTCCCTGACTATGTCAAAGCCCACTCGTAGAGTTGCAGAGTTGCATATCTCTCTGTCATAGTCCTTGACCAAGTGATACATTTGTTCATTTATTAGTATCCTTATTTGTTTCATGTCAATCTCTCTGTCATAAACTCTGCTCTGTAATAGCAGGCATTGTGTGTCTTCTACCTTTCTATCCTATTCCCAGAGCCAGACAGATAATAGCTGCTCAGTAAATACTTCTTACATAATAAATAATTAAGCAGAATAGTTGATATCATTAGTAGTCAACATTTCTCAACATCAGCCTTGGACCTAACCAAAGTCCACTTTTGTTAAAATATGTAACTACCACTTCTAAACCAAAGGAGATGTGAGCTAGAAATAGAACAAGTTCATTGATGATGATGGTGATAGGTAACATACACGTAATATTAATATATAATTAAACTGATAGAATATTTTACCTAGTAGTTAAATCTTAGTATTTAATGAGTACTTACTGTATGCCAGGTGGTATGCTAGGTAATGGATATAAAATATGGAGCAGACATGGTGACTTCTGTGTATTTTCTCATTTAATAGGTCCATTAATTAGGTACAATTATTTCCCCACTTTATGGATGAGAAATTTTGTGGAAGGTTAAGTAAAGTGCTCATGATCATACAGCCAGTAAATTGGGTATTTGAACCTAGGGGTGACTCCAAAGATGTTAACTATTAAATTGTATAATTTTTAAAGAAAAGAGATTAGGGAGGGCTAGTGCATCAATCTAAGAGGTGATACCTATTGGCAAACACTGCAGATACTGATAGATCCACCAGCGTCCAGAATGAATTGGGCATCACTGCATGCCAGGCACTGTTTTAGGTGCTATACATGTATTTTCTCTAATCTCCAAAGCTATTCTACTAGTAGGAATTACTCTCCACACCTTACAAGGCTCAGGTAAGAGGAAGGGACCCAGAGGAGAGCAAAGGTAGGTGGGACACTTGAGAACTTTCCAGCTCCTCAAGTCTTTACAATATAACTTTTAAATTGTATTTTAGAGGCAGGAAAACCTTTCGAATTCAGACTCAATAAACCTAGAATTTATAATATTGAGACACTGAATCATAGACTTTTACAACTGAAAAAGACCTGAGAGATCATCTAGTCTAAGCCCTTCATGGGGCTTCTGATTGAGTATAAAATCAGATAAATCTTAGGTAGCTCAAAACTTTTATTTTATTCATATAATGTCGTGATTTATAGGCCAATCCCAACTTGCCATTTTGAAAGACCTACTCAGTTTAAATGAATTAGTAACCACTTCAGTCAATTTATAACTACGGTTGTATGTAAGACAAGTGTATTTCTTTATAAATATTTTACATTTGTGATAGTTACTAATTCAGATAGGAGATCACCAACAGGGTTCCTCTTAATAAAGGAATGAGATGTGAATGAGATTTTATTATTCAAAGAAGTCTCAAGACCTGAGGCACACATAGATTACAGAATAGAAAAGCACATTCCCAAAGTAGCATGGAGGTCTTCCCTTACACCTGTCTTTCTTTTTCTTTCTTTCTTTCTTTCTTTCTTTCTTTCTTTCTTTCTTTCTTTCTTTCTTTCTTTCTTTCTTCCCATGCTATTGCTGCACTCTATTGTCTTGGACAAGTGAGGGTAGCTCGTATTTTAACGCTTTTATCCTCTGGTCATCTGTAGGATCTAGAATGCTTCTGGCTCTCCCAGCCATTCAAAAGAAATAACTTTGAGTAGCACAGATGACATCATTGGTGAGATTGAAGGCCCACCTGAATTTACTTTAATGGGGGGACCCCCTCCTCCCCAGGGGGAAATGTCCGCAAAGATATCACTGGGAGCTCAGAGGAAAATATTATGTTCTAACCTTTTAAAAATTAATCCAACTATTAGCAGGGATCCCAACTGTATTTCATTCAAGCCATACTCCGAAAGGTGCAATGATTAAACCAAGACAAATGTAGTGTCATAAGCAAATGTCACGCCATAGATTTACCTACCAACAAGACATTGGCATGGTTCAGGTCAGAGGTTAATTAAAGACATCGAAAGGTCATTCTGTGATTAGGTGAAAGCAGAGTTTTAATAGGGCATCAGTCCGACCCACACTGACAGAAGATTTATGCCAGCCGTGATGACACCGCCACGAATCCTGCTGATAACAAGAGCCTCAATATTGGACTGAACAGAATGATGAATGGAGCACATATCTCCCCACACTTCTCATTACAGGCTCTTTCACTCCTGGTGGCACTTAGCAGCATTTATTTACTGGGGTTTGAAGGTGTGGGACAGCAGGACAGTATATCTAATACTTTTAAATGTGGACTCATGATATAAAAATGAAACAAGAGATAAGATTAGGTCTTTGAATAATTGCACAGCTTTTCTTCCAAGATTATATTCACGAGTACTAACATTATTTTTCCCCCCTAATGTTCTTCTGGTGTGTGAGCAGTTCAAGAAAATTAATTGTCTGAGGCAGAAGGTCAGGGGGAAAAATTACTGATAAGCATTAAACATGCTATAAAATAGCACCTCACCACAGTTTGCTTTCCATAGCTCTCAGGATGTGAACAAAAGATAATATAAAGCAAAGGATATACACATTTCCCCCTATGCCATATTTAGGGTTGTTTCAGTGCTGTTCTTATTTGGATTCGATTAGGTACAGGATCTAGAAAGAAAGCCAAATAAATGAAAAACAAATAAAAATCAAACAACTTAGAATATTGCTCAGCTGAAGGCAAAATATAAGAGGAGCCAAAGCCCTGATGAATAACGTTTACTTTTTCACGAAACTCCTTTTCAACATGTTATATATTTATCAAACCACTAGAGTGTAAATTCTATGAATAAGTCCTCTCATCTCCCAACCAGTAGATGCCATGAAAATTACAACTACAGAACATTGTTACTATTGAAAAAAGGCTACTTTCTGCAGATTCAAACATATCAGCTGCTGCAGTCTCACAATAGAAAAATCGGCCTCTCTCTGCTTGGGCCACTAACCCGGGCCACACCAGGGGAAGATGGCATCCCACCTCACCCCAGGTCGGCCCTCACATTTATTCGGGAACAAAGGTGAAGCAACCTGAACGGAAGTCATGGGGCTGCCGACTTGCTGCAGGAGATCTCTGAGAATGGTTCCTTCCTTTCTCCCCAGCCAGTTGGATTCATGGGTAGAGAACAAATTGCAGGTGGTTTTACACAAAGTAATCATGCAGCCTGGCACATACAACCACTTGGAGCCATGGGAACGCAGATATGGGCGTGTCAATCAGGCACGCAACTTTAGGACCCACCTCTTGGCGCTGAACAAATGAAATAAGCATTTTGAGTGGCCGATTTTACCCTGAGAGTGTACGAGCTGCTAAGAATGAGTAGGATTACCTCGTTGGCTTTTGAAAAGAGGCTTCTTTGATCACTTTTAACTTAGGATTTTCATTCGCCCTGACAAATGCCAGCGGGAGAAGTTTTCAGAATAGATGATATGGCTGTGCAAAGAGATTCTTGTCTCCTCCAGTCTGATCTCTCTGAGGCTTATTATTTATGTAGGCAACCTGCAATGTTCAAACGACAGGCCAGCCCTGAGAATGGTCTCAGCCATGAGTGGTCTCAGGCAGGCCACTCATTCCACCAAGTGGCCATTAGCAGGATCAACATGGTGGCCATCAGAGAACTCTATTGATCAACTTCTGTCAGTCCACATTCTGCTAGTGCTCACAGAGCCTTTCAGTAGTGCGTGCGTGCGTGTGTGTATATGCGCACGCTCGTGTGCATATGCGTGCGCACGTGCATGCAAGTGCACACGTTTTACAGCTGTTTGGCGTACTTGGAATCGGTATATAGTAGAATGGGCAAAGTAGTAAGGTTCTGCCATTTGTGTATAGAAAGTATAGTATTTTCCAGACTGCCAGGAAGAAATGTCTGTCTGAGGTTTTATTTTACTTTCAGAAAAAACTTGAAGCGAACTGATAACAAACAGCCTGTGTCCACTTCCCACTGCAAACCACTAGACTGAAATGGTGTGAAAATAACATGATACTGTTTTCTCCCTCCTTTTTGGTACCAGGAACATCTTATAGAGAATTTGGGGATATCTCACTCTTTCCAAAAAAAAAAAAATCAATAAAATTTATTGATTAGCTAATGTTCATTGATAACCTATTCTGAGCTAGGTGTTACAAATCATAGTCCCTGCCCTCAGTGGGCTTAAGACTCATGGAAACATACAGAAACATCAAAGTATGAGTCCCAACACAGAGCAAGGCTGCATCTGGTAAGTACTAAAGAAACAGTATAGACTTTGGCAAAGTTGACCATAAAAGATACATAGTAATTATATTAGGCTTGCATGTTATACGGTTTCTGGCTCATCAACTCAGTTCTGCCCTTATGGAGAGAAAGCAGCTATAGACAATCTGTAAATGAATGGTGTGGCTGTGTCCAGTGAAATTGTATTCACAAAAATGGAGGGCAGGCTGAATCTGCCTAGAGGACTGGGCTTTGTTTACCTCTGGCATAGCCATTAAGTAGTGGGGGTATTTAGAGAAAGGAGGGAGTGTTAAAGTGGGCGGAAAGGAAAGTCTTCATGCAGTAGTGGGCGGTTGAAGACTATGTGGGAATTAGGCAGAGAGGTGATGTTCTCGGAACACTGTAAACAAAGGCTATGTATAATAGGAAGTCTCTGTGTTGGGTGAGTGGGAATAAAAAAAAAAAAAAAAACAAAAACAGGTTTCTCCATGACAGCACTCCAAGAGGGAAGGGCATTTTCTTTTCTGACAAGCAATTGCTGAGAGATTAAATGCACAAATAGGTCCTCAGATGCTCATTCCTAAAACCACAGTGCCCTGTTTAGGCCTTTTTGGTTTTCCAGCAAGCTGTTATGTTTCTAGCCTATCTCTTTCTGCAGGATTGGCATTTCAGGCTCCAGGGTACAGAGATAAATGAAATTCACAGAAATCTCAGAAGAATGAAATTCATTGTATGAGTATTTGGGAAAATTCCTTTGCAATGTTTTCTATTGTCAAGAGCTGCGCGTGAATACAAATGACCAAGATAGTTCTAAGTGTCTGTCTCTGGTGACGAGAGGTCCTAGTTCAGACCAAACCCTAAACCAAAAGGGTGGCATTTCTAAAAGCGCATCAGTCAGAACACTAGCCTGGCCAAAGGATTCCAGGAAACAAGGGTTCTGTGGTGTGAACTATGCTACCTCCTAGAGGTTGACCAGGTACGCCAGAAAATTAAAGGATAGGAGGAGGCCTGTGGCAAAGAAATCTGTTTAACTTGCACATCCATGAATTTCCTAAATATTTAACCACAGGATCTTTTTCCATGAAGCATCTATGAACATTTCATGGAACCCATTTTGGGAAACAATGCTGGAAAGAAACAGACGTAGGAATAAATAGTGCAAACAGTTTCCAGTTGTAGCTTCAAGTTCACATGAAAGACAAAGGGGGGTGGTGAGACAGAGAAAGATTTAAAAACTCAAATGACTCTTGGGCATAAGTACACGGTGGAATGCAGCCTTCTTATTTCTTGTAGCTATTTAAAGTCTACTGGTCCCAACGTACCCACAAGGTTCCAATTTCAAGTGAACTGGAGTACTAAAATGCTGAGATGGGATAGCAAAAAAGGGAGAGAGGGATATTTAAACTTATTTTCTTCTTCTTTTCCCTTACTGTTGTTGATGTGAAACTTCTGGCTCTGTTCCCTTCTTCCATGTCCTTCTGGAGCCTTTGTTTGACGGAAAGCATGAAAATGGTTGTCATCGTGAGCTATTCTTGGCAGGCAGAACTGAGCTTGGAGGGAAAACAAACGTATGATTAGCAAGTACGTAAACATCCCCATCCAGGCCTAACTCCCCTCCTCTGTAGAGCAGAGAAGAGCTGTGCAGAGGAGCGAAGCAACCAAGAATTCCATTGCAGTATCGGGAGAATTCACTGGGAAATTCTGTGTAATTTGCTGCAGAGTCAGACGTGACAATCTAATTAAACACACTCCTACATTGAAGAGGTTGTCCTCCACATTTCATAACATTTTCTTTTGTTTCTTCTGTGTGTTTCTAGGACATGCTAATCTTTATGTGCTCTATGGCGATCTAGTTTTATTAGGTCACTCATTTAGTAAATATGTATTCAGGTCTGTATAACAAACACTGTACAATGAATACTTGGGAATCGGTGAAGAACACGTGACACGATCCCTGCTTCTGAGAAGCTGGTGGTCAAGATGGGGAGAGAGACCCCGAAGCTAATAAATGCAGTCAGGTGATAGAGACGCGTACGTGCTGGCTGTCTGTATAGGCATGGGGGAATCCAAGGGAAGCGGTTGTCAGTTCTGCCTGGAAATGCCAGAAGTTTCATGCAGGGGCTGGACTTAGAACCAAATCTTAAAAATGAGCAACTGGGTGTGTGCTAGACAGGTGGGTATTCACATGCCCCAGAGATGTTTTACTAACCAGTAACGGAACTAACCAGTTCCATGCACATTTAGTGATCTGCAAATCCTTGTGGTATCTCATTTCTATGCCATCTTGTAGTTGAGAATGTTTAAAAAAAATTTTCTTTTTTAGTGTTTATTCTTGAGAGACACAGAGTGAGGGGGGGAGGGGCAGAGGGAGAAAGGGAGACACAGAATCTGTAGCAGGCTCCAGGCTCCAAGCTGTCAGCACAGAGCCCAATGCGGGGCTCGAACCCACGAACCGTGAAATCATGACCTGAGCCAAAGTCGGACGCTTAACTGACCGAGCCACCCAGGCGGCCCAATTGAGAATATTTTATCATCAGGAATCTTCAAATTGAAATGTATGAACCTAAGGTGGTGGGTGTTCAAGATAATCCACTGCAGTGTGGAAAGAAAATGCCAGAACTTTAAAAACTTCATCTCATCCCTTTGAAATTTCTAGTTTTGAGTTTTATAATGTGCATATGAAAACCATTGTACATGTTTATAATTTGTAATTACGTATACGTATATTGGTGGTGCACAAGGCAGTTTTTTTTTCACTTATGAGGTGCATGATCAAAAAGCTTTGTAGAGCACCATTATTGATTGTTCATCCGTGAAGTGGCTGCACCTATCTCAGATTTGTCTTCTTTATTCAACAGATTATTCCTCCGAGTTTTCTTAGATATGATTATCATTATTACTAATAGTAATATACTATTTTATGCCTCTGTTGTGTTTCAGATTTTGTACTAGGCACTTTGCATAAAGTACCTCAGTTTACTTTTATAATAGTCCTAGTGAGACTGAGATAACTATCCCAGTATGTGATTGAAAAATTTAGGAGCAGGTGCTTGGGTAGCTCCAAGGGTTTTGGCTCTGAAAAACGATCTGAGCCCCACGTTGAGCTCTGCGCTGACAGTGTGGAGCCTGCTTGGGATTCTGTCTCTCTTTCTCTCTCTCACTCTGCCCCTCTCCCACTTGCGTTGCCACTGACACAAAAAGAATAGATTGATTTAAATGACAATGTGTTGAACAATTAACAATTGCCTTTTCCAAGTCGATGACAATAAATTCCTAATGTGCTTTCTTTGTTTTGTGGAAGGTGTTAGAAATCAAGTATTCACAGCCTTTTGCACTATAATTTTTCTATGAAAATGTATATGCCTGTGAACAGAAGTGAACTCTGATGCTCATTAGATTTATTCCTAAGCCTCTTTTGATACCTTTGATTTTTGAAAATGTATTTCTTCTTTGATCTAGAAAAGATTATCCATATCTGATAATGTATCATAAATAGGAAACATTTATTTAGTACTTACTATATATTAGATGCTGTAGAAATGAATCTTTCCATACAACAGCATGTCTCCAGCTAAGTTACTCCTCAGGTAATAGCTAGTAAGGAATGGAGCCCAAATTGTAATCCAGGCATGTAACTCTGGTTTTCAGGAACCATGTTGTTAACCGTTAGGCTATATTCCCTCCCCACAGAAGGCCATAGAGTTGCCTGAACACAAATGTTCATTACAGTGTTGTCTGTAATAGTAAATAGCAGTAAATAGTAAATAGCAGTGTTGTCTGCAATAGTAAAATCCTAGAAGCAACCTAAATGCCCATCAACAATGTCCATCACTGAATTATATTCCATATGGTACCCCCATGTAGAATGGAATACAATTAATGCTTTGCAGCCAAGAAAAGTGCTAATTGTATGGGTTTCCTAGGACTACCATAAGGAATTTCCACAAATTGGATGGCTTAAAACCACTGGAATTTCTCCTATCACTGTTCTGGAAGCCAGAGATCCAAAATCAAGGTGTCAGCAGGACCACACTCCCTCTGAAGGCTCTGGTGGGGTGGAGGTGGGATATGTTTTGTCTTGTCCAGCTTCTGGTGCCTCTAGGTGTTCCTTGGCTTGTGGCCGCATCCTCCAAGCTCTGTCTTGTCTTCACATGGGCCTCTCTGTGTCCAAATGCCCCTCTTTTCCCTTATAAGGACCCCTTTAGGGACCCTAAATCCAGCATGATTTCATCTCAAGACCTTTAACTAATTAAAATTTCAAAGACACTATTTCCTGATAAGGTCACATTCTGAGGCTCTGGATGGACATGAATTTTGGGGGAACATAACCCACTATACTAATTTAAACCTATATTGATTGAGATGTGAAATGAGAAATTATTAAGTAATTTCTATTACTCAATATATATACTTTATATTCCTGGTGTGAGTTAATTTTTATAAAAAAGCATATGTTAACATGTGTGTATACATGCAGAGAAAGATGTTTAAAAGAGTACACACCAAAATGTTAATATTGATTATCTCTCTGTGGTGGGATTATGAGTAATTTATGCTTTTCTTCTTATTGTTTTCCATATAGGCTGTTTTGCTATGAAAATAAATCAGAAAAACTTGTAGTTTGTTTTTGTTTTTGTTTTTGCACAAATCAATAGTTGACTCAAAATTTTCCAAATGCTTTAATGACAGACTACAAAATCCTATTGGCCTTAGACCTTTGATGCTTATAGAAAATCACTTCAGGTTAGAAAGGATTTTGGTTTTTGTTTGCACAGAAAAAACACTTTGTCAGTTCTTCCTGGCTCCCAAACTTCAAGTCCTTTGTTATTGCCCCCCTACCATTAACTACAAAAAACCTCTAAACCCATTTCTTTTCTTTTCTTTTCTTTTCTTTTCTTTTCTTTTCTTTTCTTTTCTTTTCTCTTCTCTTCTCTTCTCTTTTCTTTTCTTTTCTTTTCTTTTCTTTTCTTTTCTTTTTTTAACCTCTTGATTATGGTTCTACGTCTTTTTTTCTCCATAGAATCTTCGGACATTAGGCAAAGGGCTTTAAAAGCATTTTACAGTGTGAATCAGTATCCCTTTAATTTTTCCATGTGCAAAAACCCATCTTCCCACAGTCTAGGTAAAGACTGCGTCACACTTCTTTGTCTTCTCCCATTCTGGTAATCTGTCTCTGAATGCTAAGAAAACATGTGGTTATCGGAGAGACTAATTTTTCCACATAAAGATACCTTTTTAAAATAAGTGTTTAGTTCTCATAATGGCCTAATGTTTTATGAGAAACTGAAAGGCTTTCCCCAGCATGTATGCCTTTTATTTGTGGCAAATCTGCTGTTTCTCTCGAGGTGCTAGCTGTTGATCTGTTACCGTCAGCTATTCGGATGGGATTGTTCCTCTATTTGCTATCTCTGCAGTCAGAGTTCCAGCCCCTTGGGATGTTCAGACTATTTTTGTCGTCACCTTTGGAATTTACTTTCATGAAAAATACATTTGGAGGCTCTTAAGATTGAAAAAAATATTGAGAACATTAGCAGGCCCATATAGTCAAATTTACTAGGATGTCCCCGCCAGGCTGAGAAGTCTCTGAGGACACAAACTGCGTTTTCTCCCTTCTTGTACCCCCATGTCTACCACCCTATCTGGCCCATAGCACTCACTAAATGAGCTTGCTTATATGGCTTCCAGGACTCTAGACCTCCTATCAGCCTCATTAGGCTGAAACTCAGAATATTATTTTCCCATCAGGGATGGGCAATGATAGTGCCCGGCAGCCTGAGGAGAAAGAGGACCAGCAGATCCTTACCTTGCTTCTGAGTGTGCGGACTTGTCTCTAGGATACAGAGCACGTGAGCATCTTGGTCCTCAGCTCTGGGCACACTTGCTTCTAGGCTGTGATTTAGGGATGCAAGACGATGACCAGTGGGAGGAGGAGTTTCTTCAGTGAACATGAAAAGAATTAAAGGTCAAGGATATGTTGCCAGCTCCCCATGGATTCTACCCCAGTCATCAGCCAGGCAAAACATTTGGAATGGCTTCTTGGCCTCTGTGCCTCCAACCCCTGTCGTGCACATTCCCTACGTGAATGCTCTGTACGGTGCCTGGGACCAGCAAGCCCACCACAGACAATGTCCATGAACACCCCCCCCCCACTCCCAACTTCTGGGAAGAGTGTTGATACTGACTGTATTTGTATATTATTTGGTGCTTGTGTGATGACAGAAGAGGCTGGGATAGCCAGGGCCAAATGGACTCTGGGTTTCCGGAATGCAGGCACAACCACTGGATGGCACTTTTTCCAGCAGAGACGACAAGGAGCCCAGAGGAATGCTGGTTTACACTGAGGGAGCAGGTGCCGCCTCAAGCTAGAGGTAATCCCCTCAGCAGTGGTAGTAAGGCAGAATCCTAAGTGTAGAGAAAATGCTGTATCCCTTTCCCTGACCACATTAAAGATGGAGAGTGCCAGAATTCACTGAATGTTCATTTTGGGATTAGTGGCATGACTGAACTTGGTATTGTTTTGGTAATTGTCTCTTAGAGAAAGGAGGTAACACTGGTTAACAGAGAATACCGATCATTGGGTGGCTTCGTCCAGAACAGTCTTCAGGATAATATCAAGAGTAGAACATACCTTCCTGCGAGAAGAATAAAACAGAAAAGAAAGCAGCTGAGTCAGTTGGGATGTTGAATAACCCAACAACATTCTGCATAATGACTGGAGCAGGGACGAAATGCCTGTGTCGTCTGCATTGTTTCTTGCTTCAAAAAAGAGAAGCTAAAAAACCTGATAAAGACAGAAGTAAATTTTCTGTTTCAAGACTCCCAGTTGACACTGACAGATTCCTGTTAAAAAAAAAAAAAAAAGATGTTTTCCAAAAGTAAAATAAAATCTTATTGCAAAAATAGCAAAATTGCAAAGGAGGAGAGAAAAGTAGCCTCAGATTTGCGAAAAATATCAATCTTCAAAGTCCATTATCCAAAGACCTTGTACATCAATACTTGATTTGAATTATGGAGCTGGGTTGTACCTTCATTTACATGGTATTTCCCCAAGTAGCCAGATAATATCAATATCTTGCATTTATACGACGATCATCTTCCCAGATGGCTTCATTAAATTGTATGTTTTATGAGACCCACTTTCTGAAATGTGGTCATCTCTGAATGAGAATGATGCTCCTGGGTAACTCGGGGCAAGGGAAAAATCGTGTTTTGCATTTATGCTGTCTTTCTATCAGTGATCATAAAAATCTTTAGTTAGTGAGCATTTCCTGAGCATCTGCGTGGGCAGAGCCCGAGACGAAGCTCTATATGGTAACATACGGAAGATTAAAAGGCGTGGTCCCAACCCTCCAATACCGCAGTCTTTGTTAAGAACAATCTTTCTGTTTCACAAAAGTGAAAACTTGTGGCCAGAGAAGTTTAGAGAATTGGCAAAGGTCATATGCTATATTTGTTCCAAAAATGGGAGTCCTTGTTTCCAGGTTTGTGTATGAGTGATTTTGATAATAACATCATAAAATGTTTCAGCTGTTTCAAAGTTGTGTTTAAGTGGAAAGCTTAAGGCTTTGTTTTTAGTTGAAGAAGAAAAGATTGGACCCTAAAGAAGGAAAACGAAGAAGGGTCCTTTATGTTGTCAATATAGATTTGTACATATTGCTAAAATATCTAGGACTATAGTAATGGTGATGAGGGGGCCACAGAAGGGTAGGTTCCAACTCTGAAGAGTTTGGCTGACTTTACTTCTTTATTTTTTTTAGATGTTTTTATTTATTTATTTTGAGAGAGAAAGAGTGCAGGCGAGCAGGGGGCGAGAGGGAGGTGTGGAAAGAGAGGGAGGAAGAGAATCCCAAGCAGGCTCCACACTGTCAGTGCAGAGCCCTACATGGGGCTTGATCCCAGGAACCATGAGGTCATGACCTGAGCCAAAATCAAGAGCTGAACGCTTAACCTACTGAGTCACCCAGGCACCCAGGATTGGGCTGCTCTTGAAGGTAAGCTATTGCCTACATGTGGTGGCTTCAAGGAAAGAGAAAACCTCTCTTATGTCTTGAATAAAGACTTAATTTGGTGGCCTCTCTCTTTCCCTTGTAAAATTGTAAGTACCTCTGGTACTTCTGGTAGAAGGAACACAATTAAGCTATGCCCAACATGATGTGTGGCACTCAAACTTCAGTCCATAGGGGCTATGAGGCATTTACATTGGTTGGATAAATTTATCATAGCCTTTCTTGAGAACTTAGGTTTTAACGAGTTTGGACAGGGAGTAGGGTGGAGAGAGGAAGGTAGGAGTAATGGATGAAAGATAAGATGAATTAGTCCAGAGTAAAAAGAATGCAAAAAGAGAACCAACTGGGGCTGGGAAAAACTTGTCTTCTTTATAATCCCTCTAGAGACTGCACTGATGTGTAGCATACTATCCATCTGGAGATATGGGGATATAAGACTATTGTATTTAAAATACCTACAAGATCATACATCATGAGAGAAAACCCAATGCTAATACTGATCTTTTGGGACTTGGGGCAAGTCACTTCACTTACCTGGGCCTTAGATCCCCCATCTGTTAAACAAGAGAGTAGACTAGATGATCTCTAAGACAATTTTCCATCATACAGATGTCTGTTTAAGTGGGAATATGGACCATTTGGAACAACAAGTAGGGGAGCAATTGTCCTGAGCTTACTTAGCTAGGTAAGGAGAAGGGATAATATTAAAATCAGGTCAAGTAACCCTTTCTTAATATACTACCAGAGCATTTTCAACACATCAGTCTACTGAGCAAACTATATTGGATTCTATACTTTCTTTTTTTTATTAAAAAAATTTTTTTAAATGTTTATTTAGTTTTGAGAGAGACAGCACAAGCAGAGGAGGGGCAGAAAGAGGGAGGCACAGAATCCTAAGCAGGCTCCAGGCTCTGAGCACAGAGCCTGATGAGGGGCTCGAACTCACAGACCACGAGATCATGACCTGAGCTGAGGTTGGAAGCTCAACAGACTGAGCCACCCAGGTGCCCCTGGATTCTATACTTTCAATCTTAAAAGACCTTAGCCAACTTCCAATGCGTTTGAATAACAGATGTTTCCTCTCCGTTTTACCTTTCTTTGTATTCTTTCTTTCCTAAACTGGGGTCTTGTTCAGAGATGTCGAACTTGTGGTTCTCTTATTTGTGAGAAAACTTTGAAAGTCTTTAGTTAAAAGTAGAACTGTGATCTACCAAAAGTTTTAAATTTCAAAACCTTTTCCCACAAAATCAGACTGCTAGGTTGTATGTTAAAATTCTAAGTGCTGTAAGAATTCAGACACTAGAAAGATCCTAATAGTCAAAGCATGTAGGAAAAACTTCAAAGGAAAAATAGGGCTTAAAATTTGGCTTTGAGGAAATTTAAGACGGGACTTGTTGGAGAAAGAGGCTTTCTAGTTCTGAGAATATCTTAACAAAGACCAGGACTTCCCAAATGCAGGTTTAAGGAACATTCTGGCCAGAATGAAGTTTTCACTGACCCCTGACTGCTCAGTAAAGTAAAGAGCAATGTAGTAAATGTGTCTGAAACTAAATATAAGCAATGTTAAGGACCGTCTTTTATTTGAAACAGTGTCCTTCCTTTGTTTTCATGTTAAAACCTCCCTTTATGAAATGATAGTTGTTGTGGATAGTATATATTTTTATTTGGAGAAATAATGACTTTGAATTTGGCCTCCATATAATGGTCTCTCTTTTTGCCTTTGAAGTTTTACCGGCCAGGGAAATCCAAAGATCTGGGTGTCACTAGTGAGGTGAGCATTCCTGATATGCGGCCTTTACCGCAGCCCACATCCATGTAGGCCAAGAGGTTGGGTACAGTCTTCTAGCACAGCCAAGGACCACTGCATGTTATTTTATTTTACTTAGGATTTTATTTACCTGTTCCTGTGATGGCAGTAAGTGCTGATCACACTTAGCTGTGATGTTGATAGAGTTAAGCTTAATACACTGGATGTAGACATGTCCCGGATCTTTCAACTATATAGCACCCTGGGAAACATCATCTGCTTTGTAGACTTTAATTTATTTTCGAGCTATATGCCACGTTGGCAACAGGAGAAATGTCAGGCTGCTTACCAAGGTCCCTGCTTTGCATTGATGAAATAAAGGAACTTGTTCACAGTCCTTCCTCATTCGGTGGTGGTAGAATGCTAGATGGTTGGATTTTTACTTTAGTCCCGATATGCTGAGTTCCTCTCCCAGAAGCCAGTCTAGGGTATTGAAAGTGCTCCTTCACTCCTGCTTTCAGGGCGGGACCGGCCCTCTCAAGCCACATGTAAACACCCATTTCCTTCTGGAGGAAACAAGTGTGGGGACACAGTGTTTTATTACAAAACTTCCTAGTTTTCTGTTTCCAAAGTTGCCCCTCTGACTCCTGACCTTACGCTGAGAAGTGTACTAAGGAGTATAAGGGCATCTTAATGGCAATGCTAGGACTGGTGCTGTGAAAAATGAGCTTTCTATATTTTAATAGGCAAATTTTGTACACGCTTTTATTAGCTCACTATGATCTTTGAGCTGATACGGAAAAAAAATACTTTAGAAACACAAACTCTGATTTCATCTTTTTCAACTCAGAGAAGAAAGAAATGGAGGGCAGATTAGATCGTGACTCGTTCAAGGTCACCCAGCTAGTTAGCCGAAATGCAAGGACTCCAAGTTGATCTAGTGGTGTCTCCCCCACCTCCCTCCACCACCCCACTGGAATTGAAATCATTACAATAGCCACTACCAAGTACTTAGCAATGGATATTTGATGGTGGTCCTTTCAGTCTGTGCCACGGTGGTTTTCAGTTTTTCCCTTCATCAGCACAGGAAGGCAAGGACATTGCACTGACTCTAATATATCATGCTTAGCTCCGGATTCCCTTGGTTTTATATTTCTGACTCTTCCCTCAGTTTCTTGTAGGACTTTATGATTTAATTTAATTTCAGCTTACGGCTGGACTGGCTTTGGTACCCAGAAGAGTGGGAATTTGTCCTTTAAATTATTCACCCAGGGGAGTCGGTGTTCTTAGAAAGTGAGGGAGGAGAACCTACGGGCTTCCTGCCCTCGGAGGGAGGTGTGACGCACACTGATCCCTTACTTGTTCCCGCTCCACGGCACCTTATCTCCTGTGTTCAGCCCTGGTTCTTATAATACCTTGTATTTCTGCAGAGCTTTTCACAGAGCAATTCACAGAGTATTTACACACTGACTAGTGACTAATTACACACCCGCAAGCCCTGCAATCACTCTGGACAAGCCACATTTTTCCACCTTAGGGTCTCTGTGGTTATTTGCAGAGAGAAACTTGGGGCAACAGTCTTGGCTCTGACATTGGGACAGTTTATGGAATCTGGGATGCCCCTCTGGACCTCGTAGCTCAGGCCTGCGGTAGGTGCTAGAAGAGAAGGAACGGGTCACCATGCCTCTAGCAGATGGTGCTGAAATTGCTGACAAAGCCAGACAAAAACATACGCAACAACTCACAAAGAACACAAGGTCTTAGAGAGTCACTTGCCAGGGTGTTTGGTACAGATACACAGGTGCTGTCTGATGCACAGAGTCCAGAATAGAGAGATCGTTGCCATTTTCAGTTAAAAGATAATAAGGGTATGAGATGAATACAATTAACAGTTACTGTTTAGTGAGTGTCTACTATGCTAAATTCACTACATGTTTCATTTCATCCCACTGGCATTAAATCCTACTGTCATCCCCATTATCACATAATGTTTGTTTATTTATTTAAAGTTTATTTCTTTTTAAGAGAGAGACAGAGCATGAGTGGGGGGAAGGGCAGAGAGAGGGGGAGAGACAGAATCCGAAGCAGGGTCCAGGCTCTGAGCTGTCAGCACAGAGCACAACACGGGGCTGGAACTCCCGAACTGGGAGATCATGACCTGAGCAGAAGTCGAAAGTTTAACTGACTGAGCCACCCAGGCACCCCGAAAATGTACTGCTTTAAAGAGGTAAAATAATGTTCTCCAGATTACCAAGACAGCTAGTGAGGGAGAGCAGAGAGGAACTCTGTCTGACTCTTAACTACGTAGCTGTACCTTCCCCATCCTAAGAAGGGGATGAGGGCATTAACAAGAGGCCAATATCTAGCGTGTTGATGTTAAATGGGGGTTATGCAGACAGGAGAGAATAAGATTGCCAGCATTCCATTTATGGGGGACTCTAAGAAAGGGAATGAAGTATTTTCAAAGTTTAATTTTTGGCAATGGAGTGGCGTGGAAGCAACGGGAGAGCCCCTAATAAACTGAAATGACTCCACAGGGTGTTCTCTGGCGAATTCAAACAGAAAGTAGACAGGCAATCGAGTTTGAAGATAAAACACCAATGGCAGCCGGTAAGAATATTAGGCGCTAATGACCAGAATGGAGGGGAGTATGTGAAACATGCTAAGCCTTCGAGGACTTGTGCACTTATGTAGAGAAGGAAGAACAAGTAACAGATGTCTTTGCTGCTCAGGGCCAGGGCTCTGTTTGCTGGGCTCTGCTAACCTGGTGGCATTTTAAAGACTTGTGTGCAAATTTGCTGACACTCCTCTCATTGAGAGCGGGAGTCTGTGTCTCCTCTCTTGGAATCTGGGCCAACCTTAATGATCGGTTGACCAACAGAGTATGGCAGGTGCAACGCTGTGTGACTTTGAAGGTGACGAAGCTGCTCCCTGGTTTGATACGCAGCAGTGGACGCCCGGAACACCCGGTGAGAATGTCAGATCTAAGGACAGCAGCCCAGGGAAAGAACCCATTTGCTGAGGGGGGCGAAGGGGGGGGCATTTACCCCTTGGTGACCAAAGCAGTAGGCAGAGCTCAGAGCAAAGAGAAAATCAGAATATGTCAAGTATCGGGTCTTTGGGCACCTAACCGAAGCAAAAGTGAAAGATAAAAATAAGTCACAGGGTCAAAACTGGGGACAGGGTAGACTGGGGAATGCCAGAATTTAGGACTGAAGTTGTGAACAATCCAACTGTAAGTGGTTCAGGCCTGATGTGATGAGTCACGCAAGGCGTAGTTTCATAGGTGGCCTGAAGCAATGTGCCTGAGGTTTAAGGAGCCTGATACTTGCAATGTTAGAAGAGAACAGGAGGAAAATAGGATCACTTCACTGTTGTAATTCCTATGTATCCTCCAGCTGAAGGACTGCCGGATAAGCAAGGGCAGCACTAATACTAGTTTTTAAAATAAGGTGGATGAGGAAACGGTAAGAAAGCACTGGCCGTTCAAAATGCATATATGTCTCATGACCCAGCTGAGTGTCTCTGGGACACTGAAAGAATTTGGGGATAAAATGGAGGAACTCCTGCCTGTAATTTTTTTAAGAATCTTAAGGATTAGGGGAAGCTGAAAATGGACAAATGTCTCATTCTCAAAACAGAGGTGAATCCTGTGAACTCCGGGAGATGGGCGTTACATCTGGGAAATTTTCTAGAACGAAGCATCAAAGAGATGATTTGCAAGCTCTCAGCAAAGGAATCAGCGTAAGTTAGCGAAGATGAAATGGTTAGCCTGACTTTCTAAATGAATTTGCCAATCTGTAATGATATCACGCTGAACATGAGCTAGGCATATAGTAAACAGAATTCAATTTTTTTTTTAATTTGAGAGAGAGAGAGAGTGAGAGCATACACATTGGGGAAAGAGAGAGAGAGACAGAGAGAGAGAGAGAGAGAGGGAGAGAGAATCTTAAGTAGGGTCCATGCTCAGTGTGGAGACCAACGTGGGGCCTGATCCCACAACACTGGGATCATGACCTTAGCTGATCAGGAGTCGGAGACCTAACTGATGGAGCCATGCAGGTTCCCCCAGAATTCTTTATGATGAATGGGTTTATGTCAAACCAAATGGCAGGGTTCTCTCTAGAGCCCATCACAGGCCTCTGTGTTTGTGCCATACTACACAAAATGTTTATTAAGGAGTTGGAATAAGATTCCGATAGCATGCTGATACAGGGCTGAAGGGTAACGTCAGAGCTTAAGGGGGCTTATCATTATGTTGAACTGTGGAATTTGTGTGGGGAAGACATGGTTTAAGAAGAAGAATTCAACAGAAAAATCATAACCCCTTTTGTTGAGGCACCCACCCGTCACCCTCAATGGAAAACATGGAAAAATCTCAACACCTCCCAAATTCTACCCACTTCTATAAAGGAATAGGATAGAGAAAATGTGGTTTGCATACATGGCAAGGATTTAAGAACTGTTTAAATTTAACAACTCAATACAACTTAATAGTAGGATGTGACTGCCAAAAATGCTACTGTAATGTGGTCTTGTGTTAAAAGAAGTGTCCAAAAGGAGGGACGTGGTGATATGGCTTTGGTGTTTGTTCTGGAAGTAACTCTACAGAAGGGATGTTGATGGCCTGAAGCATGTCCGGAAGAAAGCAACCATTATGGTAAGGGGACAGAGAACCTGTTATATGGAAAAGGGCTAAACAAACAGTATATTTAGCCAGGACAAGGGTCTGGGGGGGGGGGGGGCGGGGGCGTGGAACAGGAAGAGAATTTCACAATGTAAAGGTTGTCACACAGAGTGGAGTCAGTGGGTGGGAAACCATAAAAAACCTGGGTGTCGTTGAACTCCAAGAACTCTCTCGTACCTGGAGCTCTGCAAAGATGAAATAAGTTTCCTTGAGAGGTGAGGAAGGTTTAATCCTGGAGGCATTCAACAGAAACAAGAATGTCATTGTTCAAGGAGAATATCAAAGTGATTAGGATGATGCCCACACCACTATGACCTTTTATGACTACTCTATCACACTTATTCCTTATGATGAGAAAACTTTAATGAGGAGGAAATGGAGGACCAGAGAAGGAATGGGACTTGCCCCAGAATAACCAGCAGGTAAGAGAGAGCAGGACCTGATACCCCGACGGACCTCATTCTACACGGTGCACATGCTTTTCATTTTCCCCAGGCTCTCGGAAATAAAACTGAGCTCTAGGAGTGGACACCATATCAATTTTTATTTTTATTTTTAAAAAATTTAGGTTTTTTAAAATTTATTTTGAAAGAGAGATAGAGAGCGAGCCGGGGGAGGGGCAGAGAGAGAGGGAATCCCAAGCAGGCTTGGTGCTGTTAGGACGCAGAGTCTGATGTGGGGCTCGAGCTCATGACCCGTGAGATCATGACCTAAGCTGAACCAATAGTCGGATGCTTAACCGAGTGAGCCACCCAGGCACCCCACACCATATCAGTTTTTATTTTTTTTATGTTTTATTTTTTTAATATGAAATTTATTGTCAAATTGGTTTCCATACAACACCCAGTGCTCATCCCAACAGGTGCCTTCCTGAATGCCCATCACCCACCCTCCCCTCCCTCCCACCCCCCATCAACCCTCAGTTTGTTCTCAGTTTTTGAAAGTCTCTTATGTTTTGGCTCCCTCCCTCTCTAACCTCTTTTTTTTTTTTTCCTTCCCCTCCCCCATGGTCTTCTGTTAAGTTTCTCAGGATCCACATAAGAGTGAAAACATACAGTATCTTTCTTTTTCTCTATGACTTACTTCACTGAGCATAACACTCTCCAGTTCCATCCACGTTGCTACAAAAGGCCATATTTCATTCTTTCTCATTGCCACATAGTATTCTATTGTGTATATAAACTACAATATCAGTTTTTAAAATAGCAGAGGAGCAATGGGACCTTACGGGAGCTAAGGTGTCTAATAAAACTTCTGAAAATGGGGAACATCACCATGACTCTCCAGGCCTTCATTGAGCTACACATATTATTTCCCAGTTTGGAATGTCTTTTCTGCTGATGGTTTTATCATATGTCAATACTAACATTAATTTTATGAATCTAAAATCTGCTTCTGAAAAGTTTAAGTCTTTTTAATTCTCTCTAATCACTATTAAAGTATTAACTCCTAGTCTTTTTTTTTTTTTTTAAAAAGCAATGCTTCTCAAATTCCAAAGGAATTAAATTTAAAATCATTTTAAGCAATGTCTTTATTTTTATGGATGATTCTTTCGGTAGTTTCTGTTTTGGGCAAAGCTCAGTCCCAGAAGAAACCTAAATTCAAGCCACTGAGTTTCCGTAAGTGTGCTTTATGTCTGTTACATCACCTAGCCTTATACATATTTCTTTTGGGAAATTTTCGACGATTTGATCATTTGTATCTTTCATCTGTTATCAGATGAAATCCTCTGCTTTTGTGAATCAGCATGTATGCATATACATGAATAATTGGCAAGTCAGAGGAAATGCTCTGCTACTTTTTTCAGTCTCTGATATAAAAACAATATATGCTCTTAGACAACTACAAGTCTAGCTTAAGTTCAGTTAGAGATTGGAATACGCATTTTGCATTTGGGAGATACTGAGTACCATATGAACCCCTCCTGTGTGAATTCAGTTTGAATGCAAGAGTGTCACAGAGCTGAAACAACAGTGTGGTGAATTAGCAAGAGAGAACTCTCTTAGAGAACACCTTGTTATGTTTTTGACCTCAAATTGTATGGCCCCTTGTAATAATTAATAGCTAGTGTTGCCTCTCTGTTCTTGGTCTCTATCATTGCCTCTCTGACAAATAGTTTATAGTCTATAGTCTTTCCGGTTGTCTTCTCACTCTGATGTTTCATACCTCAGTGATTTTGTCTTAGAGCTGTGTTCTGCATTTGCTTGCTCATCCATGGTGACCTTGTTTGGGCTTTGTTTAGTTTATTTGTTGCCTGATGATACATACCAAGCCTTACAGGGACCATTTGACTTAATATACATTCAATTTATTGACTTGACTTAATATACATTCAATTTATTGACTTTAGTCACCACTACTTCCTAAAAGACCCAAAAGCACCCCAAAAGGGTTACACCAAGGCCACTACTAAAAGATGATTGTCCTTCTTACTGACCTCTTCTTTCAGAGTTTTGGGGGTTCACTCTGCTTCTGTTCCCTGTCCTTCTCCCCTCTTTGGTCACATGTGATTGTTGTTTTTCCTTTATAGCCAGCACTGATCTTATTAATAATCACAGGTTGAAGCGTGCAACCATGAGAATTCAGGTTAATTTGCCTGCTGTGATTAGATTGATTTATAAGCACCTCTGTCACTTCCTCCTTCCTCCCCAGTTTGTTTGAATGTTCTGTAGAGTATTTCCACCAAACAAAAAAATTATAAAATCAGGCTAATGAGTTTATACTCAAGAAGATAAACATCCTTATTATAATATCACCTCACATTTTTGTTTGTTTTTAAGTAGGCTCCATGCCCAATATGGAGCTTGAACTCACAACCCTAAGATCAAGAGTTGCATGCTCTACTGACTGAGCCAGCCAGGTGCCCTAACATCACCTCACATTTGTAACTACTACTGAACGGTCAGTAACTTCTGTGTATTTTCTAAAACATTAAGTTTCTGAAATAATAAAGTGTAAAGTTATGAAATGATAAATGACTTAAATTGAATATTCTGGATATATTATCAAGGCAACACAGAAGAGCTTTATCTACAAATATATCAAGAATTATCAACTATCATCTCAGGGTTTGTTAAGCTAATACAGGAGAAAAAAAATTTTTTTACATGATCTAAAAGATTTCAAGCACGGTTCTTAGATCAAGGTGAACTCTATTTTTTTTTTTAAAGCACTAAATTAGGAATCAGCTGATCTAATTTCTATTCTGCCCCCCCACTGCTAGTAAGCCTTGGGTTAAGACCTTCCTCTCTGTGAGCCTCCCCTGTCTACCTCACAGCACTGAGAAAGGATAGAAGAAGATCCCACACCTGAAGTAAAAGGCAGGCCTCCTTTCCCTGGTAAAGAATGTTCCACTCCTTGGGCTGGTTGCCTCCTGCACTTCCAGCTCCAGCAATTAGGTTGTGTGTCCATCAAGAGTCCACTGAGATCATTGCTCAGTTGTGTCGTTGTGACTGCATAATGTAGTACAACAAATTTGTAACTTGCTGAAATGGAAATGTAAAAAGGGCAGATTTTGTTTCTAGGACAAATAAGTTAAAAGCTATGGGTACTTTGTTAAGGTGGGTGCTATTACAGAAACTTGCAGAGGTATTAGGTGTGGTCTAGATATTTGTAAAAGGCTGGAAAGACATTTAGTAGAAGGTTTCAATTCATAGCTGTTTCAATTCATAGCCCATAGTCTAAGAACACTTTAAACAAAATTAAAGACATGAAGCTTTTGGATTTACTGAGGTGGAATACATTTGGAAGGCAAATTTGCCTGAGGGTCAGCTCGTGACTACATTTCCACAGGTCCTTACTTACTATGTTTTTATTTCATTCTGCTCTGCTCCTTTCCCAGTGTGGGTGGGAGGGGTGTTACTTCAGATCACCTTTATGCTCAAGGTGCTATCCTTTGGCTGTCCCACCTTTTATCTATATGGGCTTTTTTTTTTAATGTTTATTGATTTTTTATTTATTTTGAGAGAGAGAAAGAGAGAGAGTGTGTGCGCACATGTGCAAGCAGGGGAGGGACAGAGAGAGTGGAGACAGAGGATTCTAAGTAAGCTCCATGCTGTCAGAACAGTCTGAGGAGGCTCAATCTCACTGTGAGATCATGACCTGAGCCGAAATAGTGGGACACCTAACCGACTGAGCCACACAGGTGCCCCAGCTGTCCCACCTTTTTTTTTTTTTTTTTTTTTAATGTTTATTTATTTTGGGGACAGAGAGAGACAGAGCATGAATGGGGGAGGGGCAGAGAGAGATGGAGACACAGAATCGGAAACAGGCTCCAGGCTCTGAGCCATCAGCCCAGAGCCTGACGCGGGGCTCGAACTCACGGACCGCGAGATGGTGACCTGAGCTGAAGTCGGACGCTTAACCGACTGAGCCACCCAGGCGCCCCACCACCTTTTAAACTTGAGGTCTCTGAGTCCCCATATTAGCAGGCCCCAAGATTTTACATTTGTCGTCTTGTATGAAAAGTCTGTCAAAACAGAATTTCACTTTTTTTCCAACCAGGAAAACATTTCAGGACAAGCTGCTTTCTTGCTTTGCTTACTTCTCCAGGGTCTACTTTCCCTTAGATTTTGGCCCGGTAATCCCTCTTTATCTTCTTGGCTCTTTGGTGATACTTAAGACATATTCCAGGGGCGCCTGGATGACTAGGTTGGTTAAGCATCAGATTCTTGATCTCACAGTTAATGGGGTGGAGCCCCATGTCGGGCTCTGCGCTGACAATGTGGAGCCTGCTTGAGAATCTCTCTCCCCCTCTCTCTCTTTCTCTCAAAATAAATACACTTAAATATATATTTATATATTATAATATATAAGTGTATTAATATATATTATATTAATGTATTAATGTATTAATATACATTATAATATATAATTATTTAATTAATATAAATATATTATATATTATATATAAAAATATATAATATATATAATAAATATAATTATTTAATTAATATATATTATATTATAATTAATTAATATGTATTATAATATATAAGTGTATTAATTATATATAATATATATAAATATTTATATATTTACAAATATATATAAATATATATTTGTATACTTATATATATTTAGATATGTATATATTATATATAATATATTATATATTTATATATGTATTATTTAAGTGTGATATATATATATATATATATATATATATATATTCCACTCCCCACCCCCCACCCCCCCCAAACGCTGTTGTTTTCAGTGGGAGGTTTTTCTTTACATCCTGGTCTACATGGCATGGTATAGACTTTCTGCTGGCCACCTATTCATGACTGTTGTTGAGAAACCAAACTGTCTTGAAATTGGTGCATCCCTCCAGAAGAGGTTGATGCCAGGTCTGAAAGCTGAGAAGGCTCAAACTTTTTTCCTAAAGTAAAACTAGACCAGCCGGGTACCTTTGCATTATACAGTTCTGTCTCCAACATGCCAAAAGATGTCATAAATTTCAGGTGGACAAATTGCTTGTAGTAATAATTTAATTTCACCTCTATGTCTTGATTTTTTTCCCCCTACCTTGTATTTCGAGGAAGCTAAATTTATATAAATCATCTAATACAGGGCTTTCTGGTAAAATTTCATGTGATGATAGAAATGTTCTATAATTTGCACTGTTTACATGGAGCTATTGCATACTTGATACACGTGACTGCAGAACTCAAATTTTAATTTATTACATTTTTTTCATTTTTATTTTTACTTAGATAGCTGCACACATGGCTAGTGTCTGCCATATTGGACAGTGTAGATTCTAAGACCAATTTCTTTATGATACTTCAAGATAAATATTGGTTATATGAGAGGCTTCATAAAAATGCTTTTGTGATCATGGTTTTCTCTTCAGAAGATATGCAGTTCATAAATGAAAATGGCAGCAACTGCTATTGACATAAAACAAATAACAAATACAACAAAGTGCTGATTAACCCCCAGATATTTATTGAGCTCATTTTATGAAACAGGCACCATGCTAGGCACTGAAAAGTGTGCCATATGCCTAATGATGCTTTTGCTTCCTTTTTTTATTTTAATTTAATTTAATTTAATTTTTATTTTTGAGAGAGAGAGAGACAGAACATGAATGGGGGAGGGGCAGAGAGAGAGGGAGACCACAGAATTCGAAGCATTGCTTTCTGTTTTAAAAAAAAAATTCTTTAAACGTTAATGTTTGAGGGGCGCCTGGGTGGCGCAGTCGGTTAAGCGTCCGACTTCAGCCAGGTCACGATCTCGTGGTCCGTGAGTTCGAGCCCCGCGTCGGGCTCTGGGCTGATGGCTCAGAGCCTGGAGCCTGTTTCTGATTCTGTGTCTCCCTCTCTCTCTGCCCCTCCCCCATTCATGCTCTGTCTCTCTCTGTCCCAAAAATAAATAAACGTTGAAAACAAACAAACAAACAAAAAAGAAACCGTTAATGTTTGAGAGAGAAAGAGTACAAGTGAGGGAGGGGCAGAGAGAGAAGGAGGGGCAGAGGATCCAAATCCAGCTCTGCTGAGAGAGCCCGATGCAGGGCTTGAACTCACAAACCACAGGATCATGACCTGAGCCAAAGTCTGATGCTTAACCGACTGAGCCACCCAGGTGCCCCAATGCCTCTGTTTTCTAGGTAGATGTCATTGATAGAGATGACAGAGGATTTTACAAACAGCCTTCACTGTAAAATACGACATCATTTTTTTCAACTTTCCCTAAGCATACTAGATAGAAATGTTTGACAATATATAAACATAGTCAAATACTAGCCCTGTTAGATGCCCTGAAGGAGGGAAAGAACCATGTGTTCCACGGGACAAACTGTGTCCTGGCATATTAAAGGCTCTCAAAATATGTTTAATTTCTTTTTCTAATCCAATGCTTGCCAAATACAAACGTAGAACCCCATTCTCCCCCACAAACTACCTGTTAATACTGATTGTGTGAAATACAAAATGTATTTTGAGAATTGGAGACGTATGCTAAGGAATTTTATAAGGCATAAATAATCAAAAATGCTGGATAATCTAGGATAGTTTTTTTTTTTCTTTCTCCAAAGTGGTGTTTGCAGATCTTTAGGGGGCATGAATATATTCTCAGTTATCCATAACTTCTCTGAAGAATTTTGAAATGATGTGATTCTAATTATATGACAACCTTCAAAATATTAATATAAGCATGTTCTGGATTATGTTGATAAACACATTATAACAGAGTATTGCTACATGATTTCTCTTCAGATTGGCTTGTAACTGTTTTACATTGATTAAAAAAAAAAAAAAGAGGGATGTATATAAATGACCATTTGCTCCAAATAAAGACCAAGTAATGGTGGGGTTCATTGTAAAAATATAGGTTTAATAAAAAGAAGTGAGAGGCTTGAGCCATCACGTGACATACAGTATTAAAAGCATGTTTTATCTAAAAATAATCCACTCTAGAGTGATGATTTAGATATTTACTGAAAATCTTCAATTTCAAGAAAACACCTTTCATGTTACTATAACTTGAAGCTTACTTATTTTATGCTTTTGTTCATATTTATTTTACAAGTGTTTTGGTTTATAGAGGCATATGAGCTTAAGCCTAAGAATTTTTTTGGTCCAGATTTATGTTTTAGAACAGTGTAATTTTTATAGATTTAAGTAATATTAGGATAAAATAATTGAAGTCAAAACTAGGGATACATAAAAATTATTTATGTGTGGAAACACTGCCCTAGGATATTTCTATTACATTTCTGAATGCATCATATTGTGTTCTTAAATATTTAGCCAATATTTAAAATTGGTTTGCATTCCAGGGCTATGCATCATCTGTTGAATTTGCTGTGAGGCCAGGGAAAGTCTGGAAAGTATTAAAAACTCATCACGGATGATCATGAGATGACTGTATTTAATATCACTGCAGATAAAAATAGCTTTATTGAACTATTCAAATATGGCAATGTCAAAATTGGTGGGTTTTTTTTTCCTCCTGATCTCTATTGTCTTAAAAAAATTCCATACATAGCATACACATTATACAAAGCATGGTTTCAAGTACCGTTTATAAGTCAGTGACTCCAGATCTTTATTTTCAGACTATTTGAATTCCAGATGCACACTTCTGGTGCTCTACTAGATATTTCTACCTGACTGTTCCACAAGTATTTCAAACTCAGTCAACCCTACATTCAAGTCTTGTGTTCTTGTTCTAGATCAATGGTGTTACTTCCACTCAAATTCCAAACTCTGACATCATCTTCCACTTCTTTCTTTCCTTGAGCCTCTCACCAGTGGTTACCAAGTCTTGCCAATTCTCTTTGTACCCCTGCGGTTGTCTTCGTTTAGGCTTGCAACCCGATGTTGCAACCAGCTGACAGCTGCAATAACGCCTACCTAGATTCCCTGCCACCAGGCACCTGCTGTGCCAATCTAGCTTAAAATAGGAAGGACATATCAGAGAGTTTTCAGCTGACTGTCAGTTGACTGCTTCTACCTTGTGTGAGCTGGCCTAGCTTCATTTACTGGGACTTCTGTCTCACAAGGCTGTGAATTTATTGAAGGCAAAGGCTGTGTCTCATTCATCTCTGTGTCCCAGGGTTTAACAAAGTTCCTAGCATGCAAGTGGCGTGTGCCACATGCTGTTGAATTGTTGGCGGTACTGGTGAGTGGCTAAGGGCACAGGTTTTGGAATCAGATAGATCTAGGTTGAATTTTTGCCTCCTCTGCTACTTACTTAGTTGCTAAGTGCCCCTGGGCAAATTGACTCTATGACAGGGATTCTCAGCTCTTGTTGCATATTAGGATTACACAGGGAATTTATTAAAGTGGCTGAGGTCCCCTCTTCAGCCCAATTAAGTCAGAAGATATGGAGGACGAGGCTCAGACACAAGAAACTTTAATAGATCCACGGGTGATCCTAATATGCAGCCAGTACCGAGTATCACAGCTCTTGGCCTTAATCTCTCATCTACTATATAGTATTTATTTTAAAGAGGTTTTTGAGCAGGTGAAATGAAATGAAGTTTGTCATAGTATCGGACACACAATATGTGCTCAATCATGATATTAATACACAACCTCAATCTCAGTTGCTATCCCACCCCCACTGCCCTCTGGGGTTCTGCCTTCTTTTCAATTCCTTGAATGTACCAAGGTTTTCCAGCTTTAAATAAACTAAAATAAATGCTCTGTAGGCTAAAATTTTCCATAAGGCTTTTCTTGAAGGCAATTTCTAAGTGTTTGAAAAAGATGAGTTAGGGGAGGCAGAGCTAGATGAATAGAACTTATATTGCTTTGCAGACAGCCTTCGTATCAGGACATCCTCAGGTTGTTTCTAGGTGCCCTTCTCTTTTCCTTTTAAACTTCTCCATCCATTCATATAATCTGCCCAGATCTTATTTTCCTGGGAGTGTAAAAACCTATAGGAGAGAAATTTAAGAGCTAGAGGAAACATTAGAGAAAACAAGACAGATCATATTGCCTAGATGCATTTTGTTGCAGATTTAATTTCTACTTTAATTTTTGGAAATAAATGTACTGCTATCAAGTTTAAAAACATAAAAATCCATCTTCTTGTTCACCAGCTCAAAGGAAGGAAAAAAGGAATTTCACTGACACTTTTATGCAAAGCTCTTAAGCAATTGTGCTAGGCCCAAATTTCACCTAAAACTTTCCTCAAGGCCATTGTAACCTCATCACATCCACATTATAGCACAACTTCTGACAAAGAGGGGGGGTTACAACATTCTGTATTTTCTCTACTTTGCTATAAACCTCTAAAGCTCTTTCTACGAAAACAACTGTCCCCAAACGGTGTTACCTGATCGAACCTGGGGAACGATTATCAATAAAAACCTTACAAAGTGCTGTGGCATGGAGATGAGTCAAATATCCATTATGTTTTTATGACTTAGTGGGGAAAGGAAAAGCAAAAGCACAAAGATATTGAAAGTCACCGTCCTCGGCGGGAGAACCCGGCGGCCTACGCTCCAGAGCCCTCAATTCCCCTTGGAGCAGAGAGACACGCTGAGGGTCACGCCTCCCAGAGAGTGTGCGTGTGTCAGCGCGCGATTCTCTCACACCGCCCCCAGGGTCTGGAGACTCGTCACAACTCACGGTGGCCTGAGCAGCAAACAACAGCTGACCCAGCCACCTCCCACCGTCTAAACAGTCCACGCCTACCAGCGGCCTCGGATTGCGCGAAGACCGGAAGCCTTTTTGCCCCGTCTCGCGGGCCCACAGACCGGTGCCGGTAGGAACCGGAAGTTCTTCTGCCCCGATCATCGGAGCGCCTCCTCGTCGACGGCACAGGCGCAGTGGAGGTCGGGCGGAGTTGTGGGAGGGGAGGAGGAAGAGCCGGAGGGGGGCGGGAGCCGGTCCCAGAAGATGGCGGAGGCGGGGGTGAGTTGGGGTACCCTTGCGAAGCGCGGGGGACTTGGTGCTGAGGGAAGCGGCCTGGGGAGGGGGATGGCCTTCGGGGAGAGGAACTGCTTGTGGTTTTGCATCCTGGGAACCTTGCTGGCAGATGCGGGTAGCCAGGACCACAGATGGGGCCTGAAGGGCAAGGGGCTCCGCTTACCTGGAGAAGGGTCGGGGAGGTGCGGAAGGGGACAAGCGGGGTCGGGCGGAGGTCATAGGAGAGGCCCAAGCTCCCCGGACAGTGGAAGAGTGTCGGAGAGGAAAGAAGGCTGGAGGACGCCGCGAAGGGCGACCCTGGAGATCTGATGAGGGTGGAGGTCGGCGAGCTGTCAAGCATAGAGCTGTCAGGACTTGGGAAGCTGGTAGCCAGAGAGACTCAGGTTTGGGAAGGGGATGGATCCAAAAGGTAGGTTTTGTAGTAAGTTTGGAATCCGCAGAAAGATGTGTTGATATTGGGTTGAGGAGTGGGACTTTGGCATTTTGGATTGGAATTGGACACCTTTGGAGTAGGCGTGTGGGTAAATGCAGAGAGAACTCTTGTCAGGACGTAGAAGTCGGTTGGTGATAGTTACTGGGATTTTAGGGTTGCTCAGTGGGGATTGGCAATCTGGAAAAGGAAAGCGGTGTGGATGATAGGAGAGGAGGAGGGGGGTGGGGAGAAGTGTGCTAATAAAACAAGGGATCGTGACCCCATGCCCTGTTAGTGTTGGGAAAAAGTTATGAAAGTATGGTGTAGCTCCCTAGACCAGGAAAATATACCACGAAGAGCTTACTATTTTGTAGGATTGATGGGGAGATGCTTTAAGAAGGAATGGGTAGACTGGACAGCTGCGCCACGGAAACTGGCCCAGATGAGTATTGCGATGGAGCTGAAGATTGCAGGGGAAGGCGTGCTCCAGTCCTAAGTACTGGAAAAATGAAGGCAGCCAAGCAGGCAGTGGCTAGATTGTTTTCCAACTTTGGCGCTTGGCTCTGATTGCCATCCAGTGAGTGAAAATGAGTGAAGGGATTATAGGCTCCCTGAATTATAAGATCTCCACAGAAAAATATTAGTCACGTACTCTTCCTGTTTTCCCCCTTTGATTCTTTCTCTGGACATTACCTTGACGAGTGTGATTTGTTGTACTTCTCAGTACACATCTGACATAAAGTGACCAAACAGTGAATCGTGTACATTGGGGAAAGGGGTTGATTCTTTTTAAACTGACAACTGTTGCTTTTATGTGTGGATCGGGCAGTAAAGGAGAGGATAAAATGTAGTTCAGAAATTTGGAGACCAAGTTGTTTTCATCGTTATCAGAAAATTATTCCCAAATGATAGTGTAACCTTTTTAATGACTGAGATTTGACATTTAAAAGTAGTAATGGGATGTGAGTGCTGCCTGATTAATGGTTTCTGTGTTTGGATGTTGACGTAGAAAGGAAAGATGAATCGCAGTGTCTTCAAGGCACACATGTCTGTCTTTCTAGAAGTTTTAGTGTCCCTAGACTATGATTCACATTCGTGTGCTTTTATTTAAGGAGAGTTAAACTTTTGCATTGATGTAAGTGTGTTTTTCTTGATGTTTATGCTTATTCTATGTTGAGAATGCCATTATAATTAAGAGAGCACACGATGCAAAAGATGTGCAGTAGTGATTTAATTTTATTATATGACAGGCAGTCATATACCTGAACTAATGTTTTTCCAGTTTTGATGATTTGTTATTGATGTATCTAAACTATCTGAACTATTTTTCTTTTTGTTCAGTAATGTACTTTATAGAAACTGTAGGTCAGGACTCACGGAAGATTAAAAGCTTTTTATGTACCGTGGGAGATTTTTCTTTGTTAATTTTTGGAAAAAAACCCACACATTATTTTGGTATTAACAGTATTTATCAGTATGAC
Organism: Leopardus geoffroyi; assembly: GCF_018350155.1. Classification (NCBI taxonomy): domain Eukaryota; kingdom Metazoa; phylum Chordata; class Mammalia; order Carnivora; family Felidae; genus Leopardus; species Leopardus geoffroyi. Next base: position 120,335,633 of record NC_059328.1, on the reverse strand, counting down.
TTTAAAAGCTGCCACTTGTGTGGCACACGGATTGTTTTTGTATGATGTTCGTAGATGGGGCAATGCGGTGAAATGAGAACGAACTGTACGTGAAGCCAGAGTGTTGGGGAGGTGGGGGAGAGCGCTAGTCCTGATACTACCTAGAATACAGTGTTATCATCTCAGAAAGTTACTTAACATTTTTTGTTTTGTAAAATGGGGATTAAATACGCTTGCCTACTTACCAGGATTATTGTTGAGGATCTGTTGAGGGACTGTTCTTTAAATCTTTATACCAAAGACTTCTTCCCTGATCAGCAAATTATTTGTTGAGTAATCTAAAGTTTTCAAATATAGACTTAAAAAAAAAGTTGGTGAAGAATCAAATTTATCGTTGATGTAACAGTAATATTTAAAGTTATAGGTACATTTTGTTTTGAGAAAAAAATTCCAATACGTAATCAGAAAACTGAACTTTACGTAAAAGTAAACAAATTGGGGGATACTTAATTCCAAGAGCTTTAATTTAAATAACTCACTTCCCTGTTGTGTGACTGATACTATAAACAGCATGCTTTTTTTTTTTTTTTTTTTTTTTTTTTTTTTTAGGAACTTAGCTGTTGGATAGTAGGGAGTGAGTGATCTTGTGGAATTTCTTATCCCTTTGATGAGTCTGGTCATTTCCAGGAGTACGCTTTACACATTCGTGGTAGCAAGATCCAGTAGTATAGTCTTGATCTTGTCCCCTCATTTGACCACTTTGGGTCTCATTTGCTATGCTGGTAAAATGAGAAAACTGTTAGATCACTGGTTCTTAACTTTTCTTTTGGATCATCGACTTTTTGAGTACTTGGTATAAATTGTGGAACTCTGCAGAAAAATGCACACACACACACACACACACACAACTTTTTTGTTTTGTTTTGCATCAGGCTGACATACCCCCTAGAATAGAGATGGTCTCTCAGTTCCCTTCTGTTTCTTAAATTTTAGGATACTGTGATTCTAAAGCATTCTTTTATTTTTGTCTCCAGTAATTATATACTATTATATTATTATATAGTCATCAAAGTCTGCTTCTTGGATTTTTAAAATATTAGCTTTTGGGGCGCCTGGGTGGCGCAGTCGGTTGAGCGTCCGACTTCAGCCAGGTCACGATCTCACGGTCCGTGAGTTCGAGCCCCGCGTCGGGCTCTGGGCTGATGGCTCAGAGCCTGGAGCCTGTTTCCGATTCTGTGTCTCCCTCTCTCTCTGCCCCTCCCCCGTTCATGCTCTGTCTCTCTCTGTCCCAAAAATAAATAAACGTTGAAAAAAAAAATTTTTTGAAAAAAAAAATATTAGCTTTTAATTAATTAATTTATTTTTTTTAATGTTTATTTTTGAGACAGAGAGAGACAGAGCATGAATGGGGGAGGGTCAGAGAGAGGGAGACACAGAATCTGAAGCAGGCTCCAGGCTCTGAGCTCTCAGCACAGAGCTCGACGTGGGGCTCGAACTCACGGACCTCGAGATCATGACCTGAGTCGAAGTCGGCCGCCCAACCAACTGAGCCACCCAGGCACCCCAAAATATTAGCTTTTAAAAAACACTCAAACACCAAACAAATACTGTGTTACTTTTAAAGAATGAATACTTTTGGGGTGAAGTCGGAGACTACAAACAAGCATTGCCAGGGAAGGTTGAATAAACATCTATGGCAGAATCACGTAAATAGTTTAGAAAGTCTCTAGCTTGAGGAAATAGTCTGTAGCAATGGTGGCTCATAGTGGGAGGGCACTGCCCTCTGGGGGCATTTGGAAATCTACGTAGGGGCATTTTTGGTTGTCTCAAGTGGGGGAGGGGGCATGCGCTGGCAGTTAGTGGGGACGAGCCAGGGACATTAAGTGTTTTGCAATGCTTAGGGCAGTTCCACACAACAAGGAATTGTCCTGCCCAAAATGCCAGTGCCCTCTGACAAACACTGGTGATTGTGAGCTGAGCCTGGCACAATTGAACAACGCTTTTTAAAGCTGAAGTTATTTTGCTCTTTTGGAAACATAATTCAATGCCACATATGCTTTGCCATTAACTTGCTTTTGGAAAAAGCACAGACATAAACAAATGATTTGCTAGAGGAATTGGGGACACTTAAAATGTATATACACTCTTTGTGCTCGAGTGGCTGTTTTAACAGCAGGAGCTGGGGCGGGTTACTGTGTCTGCTGGAAGTCTGGGAAGTGAAGGAACTTAACACAGTAAACGTTGGTGTTGCACAGTATGCAAACTGGCCATAGGATTTTTTCTTCTTGGAAACATCTTTTCACACCTTGATGTAAAGGACATTTCAAGACATTGGTACACTTACGATCTTTGTGCTATTATACAGTTGCCCACTTATATTGAGAATCTCTTACACTTGAGTTAGTTTTTCCATTTCTATCATCTTTTCACTGACCAAATACCCTTACATGTATCCATGTGCTGAAAAACAAGTCTGAGCAGTTGGGCTGGAATGGGACTCAGGGTTTAGAGGGAAGAGGATGATGGGCTTTGGAGTCCTACCTAAGGTAAAATTCCAGTTCTGATACTGCATGTCATGTGACGATAAGCAAGTTTTGCTAAATCTCTTTGACTTTGTATTTCATTTGTGAAATGAGGATGGTAATACTTAACCTTTGGATGATTTTGAAGATTCGAGCTAACTATGTCTGGCATGGAGTAGGCCCTCCATCAGTGGGTGCTATATCAGTAGTCATGACCATGATGATGATGAAGAATTCTGTGGCTACTGAACACCTTGGCAAAAGTAAAGAGAACATACGGCATGCTAATATGCAGGAAACGACAGCAAGGAAGAGTCTGCAAAAGCGGATCAGGAGGTGTTTTCTAGACTTTTGAGTTGGTATTGGAGTATATTTTCCCATGAATCAGCCATAATACATACTGCTTTCTGTAGTCCTCTAAGCTGTAGAGCTCAGTTATGCTGTAGACCAAGTTAGGTTTGTGAAAACTAGTTTGAGGACAGAACTCCCTCTGTGAGTGTTGGGCACAGAGCTTTGGATGTGGCAGAGGTTCAGGGAAAAAAAAAACGTCTTTTGTCTGTGTTAATCACATGGAACTGATAGGCTGTGAAAGTTACTAGGACTCACAGATATTCTCATTTTCATACTGATTTTTTTTTTTCTTTTAAGAGGAAGAGGGGGAGAGCGTGCGTGCCCATGCGTGTGAGCGGGAGAGGGGCGGAGGGAGAGGGAGGGGGTCCCAGGCAGGCTCCACACTCAGCACTGTGCCTCATGTGGAGCTCAATCCCACAACCCAGGGATCCCAACCTGAGATGAAATCAAGAGTCAGACACTTGACCAACTGAGCCGCCCAGGTGCCCCTACACTGATTATTTCTAAAGTCAGCACCCCCTCCCCAGTACCCAGTTTACACATGGGTTTTGTTTGCTCATAGAATGCATCAGATGTTATTTGCCACGCACAAAGGAAGGATCACTTTGCATCAGATGTTATTTGCCACACACAAAGGAAAGATCGCTTTGGTTAGAGGAACGGATACCTAGACTGATGGTACTGGCACAGTTCTAAGCTTTGGGAGTCAAGAGCCGTGTGGCTCAGACTCCTTAGAGTTCAGCCATGGATTACCCTTCGTTTTCTTCGTGTCCTTTCTTCTGCTTCCTATTAAAGATTTATCACAAAAGCTCCTGGGGTTGCAATCAGGGCTGACTGGGTCCAGGCAGGGGTGGGACACAGCTGTGGCCTGCCGAGGGCAGGCCAGGTCTGGTTTCTGTGCTTGATGTGTCTGTAGGTGAGTGGGTGGTGGTCTGTGTTTTGTAAGATGCTCTTGCACGAAAATTCAAATACATAAGCGTTAAACAGTAAAACAGGTCATGTTGTTCCCCTCGGGAGGTCATCCTCATGAGCAAGTCACATGTTATTGTGGGCATTACACAATTTTCAGTCAGAATATGTTGATCTTATATGTTAATTCTTTTATCGTTTGTAAAGTATACAGATTTTTACCTAAATCTCCAGGCCCATCTGTTGTAACTGATAGGGTTGGAGATTTAGGTAGAAGAAACAGAAACCTGGGTTATAATCTTCCAGACTCTGGTGGTACTGTCTCAGGTACCCTGCTCGGCTCTTCTCCGAGGTGGGGCAAGTTGTTTTTATTATTCACCTAACCTGTGAGCCTCACAGGTCACTTGTTCTGTCCTGGTAAATATATAAATACACGTAAATAAAAAAAACACTTTTTTATTACATCATGCCTAAAAAATCCTTTTTAAGTCACTTCTTATTCAGTAAGTAACTAATTTACATAAATATATAAGCTTGTCATTTCATTATTAGTACTTTGAAATTAATTAGTATTGAAATCAGAAAAATTGCAGGATCACTTATTAGATAAACATTGATTTCTTGTTTCTTATCTCTTGCAGGATTTCTGGTAGGTCCTCTTTTAGGACAAGATGCTGTAACTGTAGGATCACCGGCCTGCTTCGATTCACAGACATTTGGTTTTTCCGCTGGGAAGGCTTTTTTCTTCTTCTTTTTTTTTTTTTTTGTCTTGCCAGTTTACTGAACTTATGAAACCATGGCAGAAGGAAAGACAGAGTCGCCTGGGCCCAAAAAGCGTGGCCCCTATATTTCATCTGTCACTAGCAGGAGCGTGAACTTGATGATTCGTGGAGTGGTGCTGTTTTTTATTGGAGTGTTTCTTGCATTAGTGTTAAATTTACTTCAGATTCAGAGAAATGTGACGCTCTTTCCACCCGACGTGATTGCGAGCATCTTTTCTTCAGCGTGGTGGGTGCCGCCCTGCTGTGGCACAGCCTCAGGTATGTGTAGGCTGCTTCTGTGATGCTTAGAAAGGAAGCAAGCAGGGCACATGAGTTCTGATGTTGTCTGAGCAGGACTTATTTTTCCTGGCTTTAATTTAAATGCAGTACGGCAGACCCGTTTTAAATGAGTGGTTTGATGAGTTTAGGCAAATGCGTGCAGTTATGTGACCCACCACCACAGCCCGTCTGTGGCACATTTCCGTCATCCACGAACTCTCTTGTGCCCCCTTGCAGTCCATTCCCCACCCCCAGCCTCAGGCTTCCACTGATCTTTCTGTCCTTAGATTAGTAGGGACAATGTAATGTAATGTAAATGGAATCACTGGGTAGGTACCAGCATGTCTGATTTCTGTCTGACCTGTGAACATTAAAAACTTAATCCTAAGAGGTACCTGGGTGGCTCAGTCGGTTAAGCGTCCGACTTCGGCTCAGGTCATGATCTCGTGGTCCGTGGGTTCAAGCCCCACATCAGGCTCTGTGCTGACAGCTCACAGCCTGGAACCTGCTTTGGATTCTGAGTCTCCCTCTCTCTCTGCCCCCCCACCCCCACTAGCATTCTGTCTCTCTCTTTCTCTCAAAAATAAATTAACATTAAAAAAAATAAATAAAAAGTTTAATCCTAAAACAAATCTTGCTTGCCTTCAGGTTGAGGCTTTTAACTTCTTAATTTTATCCTTTCTTCAACCCACCTCATATTAAGTCTTACTCTGAGTTATTTTGATGATCATTGTCACTGTTTGGTTTGAAGGGTTGGATCTGTGTGTGTTATGGCCTTGTTTTTGAAGTAGATGAAAACTTTAAAGATGGAGTAGTTGTATTCAAGTTTAAAGCTTCATCTGGGCAATAATTTACTTTCAAAATCACCCAAATTCGGAGCGCTAGGTGGCTCAGTCAGTTAAGCGTCTAACTCTCGGTTTTAGCTCAGGTCATGATCTCATGGTTTGTCGGTTTGAGCCCCGCATCCTGACAGTGTGGAGCTTGCTCAGAATTCTTTCTCTCTGCTCCTCTCTCTCTGCCCCTCCCCCGCTTGAGTGTGTGTGTGCACAAGCTCTCTCTCAAAGTAAATAAATCAACTTAAATTTAAAGCTTCATGTTCTTATTTTTTAGATTTTTGGACATGCTTTCTTCTTGGTATCTTGGTTTCAGATGTAGCTTAAGAATAGAGAATACTTAAAGAGATACGTAAGGTAGATTCTCTTTGCTTAAAAATCGTTATCCTATTTCAGGAGTTATTGTAGATCTTTTTTGGTGGACAATGTGTAATGAATAAGGTGGAGCATTTCAGAAAGCCTTTGTAATGCCGAGCTTCTATAATGGATACTCTTTAGCTTTTTCCAATGATGGAGACTAATAGATTAATAATATAAAAGAAAGTGATAGAAGGGAGCCATCATTGTGTGGTAGAAGAAAATTCTGATCGAGAGAGAAATTGCTTTTTGGAATGTCCACTTGGTGTCTCATAGTTAATATCAGCGACACTTTGCAGTATAATGTAGATCCTTCTTGACTTCCATCCCAGAGCTGGAAGTTGAAGAGAGAGGAGTTAGGTGTGAGATGTTTTAGAATGACCTCATGGAATCTAGTGGACAATTGCATGGATTGAAGGGCATTTTTGTCATAAGGTTCCAGTGTGGTTTATGAATCGATGTCGCTATGACAATATTCACATTAAGGTTTGTAAAGGCAGGGATTCTTAGTGGCCCCAAGGTCATTACATTTTCTGAGAGAATAGGCAAACTAGTCCAAATACAGGAGAAAGCAAAATTATATTTTATCATTCTCTGTCATATCTACTAGCCCTCATATATTTTCTTTTTTTTCATCTAAACTCAAAAGAGAAAAATTAAGTTTTCCCACCATCTTTTTCTAGTTTTTTTTTTTAAGTTTATTTATTTATTTTGAGAGAGAGAAAAAGAGGGAGGGAGGGACAGAGAGAAGGAGGGAGAGAATCCCAAGCAGGCCCTACATTGTCAGCACCGAGCCCAACGCGCTCTGTTCATGTCCTGAACTGTGAGATGACCTGAGCCAAAACCAGGAGTCAGACGCTTAACTGACCAAGCCACCCAGGCACCCCTGGTTTGCTTATTTTCTCCTATGGTATAGCTGCTGTCTGGCTACTAATTGAAGCTCTTTGGGACTTGGAAGAACACATCTTTTCAGGATAGACGAAAGGAAGGTCAGGGGAGAGAAATTCTTATTGAATGCCTCCTCACATGCTAGGCACATCCCTTAACCCCAGGGATGTGTAGGGCAACTTTGGGAGTGATATTTTGGCATTGTGCCTCCTTTGGGGGAATGAGGAACCTGAGCTAAAGAGAGGGTATCCGTGAGCCCAAGGTCTGAGGGCCAGTGAGTGGTGCAGCTAGGTCAGATGTCACATGCTGGAGAAGGGGAAGAGAAAGCTACTCACGCTTCCCTCTCCTCAGGGTGTCTCTTTTGAAGCTTGCAGATGAAGCTCTGGGCTTGGATGGAACATAGTGTTGTGTGATGTACCTTCGTGAGTGGGGGGGTGTGCAGGGGCGGGGGGGGCAAGTGAACTTGACTGAGGTTTCATTGTACCTCCATTAAGGAGAGGACCAGGGGCTGTGTCCTCCCCTGTGGTGTGGGCACTTTTGCCACAAACTCATATTTAGGAAGGAAGATTCCAAATGTTAATGCTGCATTTCAGTCACTTTGTCCCTACTTTCCTTCCTTTCCCCAGCCACTGGGTTTGTCACACTTGCAAACTTCACAGCTCTCCGTTTGGGGTATTTACACTTACATTTCTTGCTTAAGTGTTTCTTCTGAAAGCAGTGCATTCCACGAGGTAACTGGGCAAGTGAAGGTAGAGAGGCATTTGGAAATCTAGATTCCAGTTAACCCTGCTACTGAGTTTGTTGGGTAGGTCATGGTATTTAGTAAATGAGAGCAAAGTACCAGATTTGTGAAAGTTGCCAAAGGTAGAAAATGGATTTCTGCCCCTCCTGCCCCCAATTTTAGGGAAAGTATCAAGGAAATAAAAAGTCAGTGGTATAACAAACATAGCGCGTACAAGTTGACATGCGTTCAAAGTGTGTATATGTTTTTCTGTACCTGTGCTGGAATGCATTTTCAAAACTCTAGGTTCTTAACCATCTTAAGTCAGAAAAACTGAAAATTGTACTTTCATTTTCCTGTCCAACAATATTCATAGATTGAGCTCCCTTCTGGAGGTTCTCCAGAATCACCACTTTCTACATGCAAACCAAAGGGCCCCTGGTTATTTGCTACCTTTCCCTATAACACACAGTGCCGGAAAATTGGCTAGCCATGCTTCTAGAGGGACACCCAGTAGAGAAGTCTGGTAAATTGACTTTGCTCTCATTTTCCTTTTTATGGTTCTCTATTTTTTAATTTAATAATGGCTGGTGTTTCAAGCTGATTAACTTCTCTGTGTGTGCAGTGCGTTAGAATCAGTTAGAAACCTCTTGAATGTTACCGAGGAACATTCAAGCAGGCCCTCTACCAGTCTGATGGGAATTTTCAATGTTTTCCTTTTTGGCTTCTGATTTTGAACTCTGCCTGCTACCCCGTCCTGTGTGGTGCACTTGGTGCTACTGTAGAAGCATGTTCCTACACGCTCTATCTGGTTCAAACCAGGTCTGGTTCAAACTCGATGGCATTATTTCCTGATTCCCCAGTGTCTGCAGGGTGAAGTCTCTGATATGGCCCTTGCCGACTTTTATCTTCCTCTGAGGCTTTCTGAAGCTCCCTTTTTGCTTGAAGCTTACAACTTGCGGGTGATAGTGGGTATTTGGCGATTTCCGTGCTTTTCCTCAAATGCTTCCCTTGGATTAGAAAGCCCTTTCCACACGCTGACCTGCTGAGCGCTGCTGCCTCAGGGCCACCTCTTCTGTGAAGCTTTCCTGAAACCCCAGCACCCCACTTTCCCTCAGCACATGCCAAGAGAGGACTGGGCCCCCACCAGGCGCTGTCAGTGCTACCCCTAACGTATTACTGTATTGAATTGTTGCTGTGATCACTTTGGGGCTGGGATCCTGTTTTGCTCTTTTTTCTTTTCAAATCCCCAGCAAACGTCAAGAATGAGACACATTATGGGAGCTTAAGTATTTATTGAATGGAACATTGCTTATCCTGTAGCTGTTTTCCATGAAAGTCTATCTCGTTCAGTGGCTTTGTTTTTTCAGCCCCCTTTCCTTGCAAAACATTTGATTTCACTGTCCCTTGTAGTGTATCACTGAATTAAATACACTTCCATCCAGAAAACATGATGACTTAATATTGATGTCTTACAAACTTATTCTGGTTTTGGCTTGGTAGGCTGTAACTGCTCCCTGGGAAATAGCTTAAATCTATCCCAAGCAGTGTTAGTTTGCATCAGAGAACCCTGCGATTAAGCAGGACGATGTTTGCATGTAATGTTACACTGGCACGATTTTAATGGTCTCTCTTGTTAGGATAAGAAAGTGGAGAAAGACGAAAAGAGGCCCAGACATATTTCTGCTGAGCTCTCAAACAGTGGAGCCTCACTGATCTGTAGATATTGTGATCAGACTCTGCCATGCCTTTATTTAAAGGGAAGGAAGAAGACATTTAATGGGAAGTGACAGGCTTCCTCGAATTCTCCTTCTCAGGGAGCATCCGAGAACCATGCATACTCAATGGATTTGATTTTTATTGGCAAATCCCAAGGTTGGCAGCATGGCAGTTTAAATTCCTTTTTGTGTTTTTGCTTTCTCTCCTCAGTTGTCTCTCCCTTGTGAGTCTGACATCACATGCATACAAATCTAGTCAATTTTACTTACTTATTTCTTTGCACACACGTCAGTATTCTCTATGTGATAATTCTTTACCTATGGCATCAGCTGCTGAGGAAAATTGACTTGGAATGCCTGATCTTAGTTGATTTTACTCAGCAACAGGCAGAGGGAGGAGAGGGAGAGCCAGAGTGAGGAATGATATGAGCTGTTAGTTTCATGACCCCTTGAGAAAAAAAAAAAAAAAGAGGTAACATTCATTTAGATATATTTCAACTGTTAGGCATGCTTGGTGCCATTTTAATTTTGTAGAAATTTGGAAGTGCTGTCAGTTAATCTCACAGGATTTTAGAGCTGAACCTTTTAAATAGGAATAGGATATGAAAGTTTTAAATTTACTAACAGATTTTGGAGGTCTGCATTGCTGAAATTTGTTGTTAATCTCTTGATGGTCTGTGAACCCGCTATGCTCAGCAAAAGCCTAACTCAGGAGAGCGCTTTCAGATTTGTAGATTAGGACACAGATATATCATTGTAGCAGCTCACCTCCAGATGGTAGACTGCTCCACTGGTCTGCTAGCCTGCGATTTGTGATATTAATTGATTTCCATTTTTCCTTAATGATTGGATGCATCATTTGTTAAGGTATAGCTAGCCACTCCCGGGCCAGGCAGGGGTTCCCGGTCCTCAGGCACTCAGATCTTGGTACAGTAATTTCAAGATACATCATAGGTAGCATTGGGCCTTCTAAACATGCTTTTCAACTATTGTAACAGTTGTGTCTTTAACTTAATGGCAACATATCCATTCTGTTTTTAGGAAGTTTAGCAAATCAAAGCTGCCTAGCTATTTCCTGTTTAATTTAATCTGTAAAAGTACATTTTCCTTATAACTTGCTGAAGACTGTTTTGATTCATTAAGGTCTTTTTTTAATGACTAACTTAGCTTTTAAAATCCTCTCCCATTAAATGAATAAAATGTTGAAGTTTGACAAGTATTTTAATTAAAAATCGGGTGCAAGTATTCTGAGTCTCAATCATAGACATTTTGCATACAGTTATTCATAACTACACACTTAACATTAAAGATGTTTTTTCCAAAACTAAGAAATGTACTAAAATCATTCCTCCTTATCTTTTTAAGAGTAAATTTAAATTTTAACTGAAATTTATAGTTCTTATAGATTATATTTCCTAAGTTTTTTCTATGTGCAGAAGGAGGCTCAAATGTAGATTTCTGTTGTAAGTTTCCCCGTTTTGACAATATGACCTAGAGTCTCATTAGAGGGCCAGGGTGCAGGGGAACGTTGGGACCCAGCACTGGGTGCAGGAGACAAGCTGGAGGAACTAAAATAATCTGTGTAGCAGGACAGCCATCGCCATCCGAACGAGCACGGTGTGTGTAATGAGCTTATTATATGCGTTTACGCTTCTAGCTTTCTTTAGATAGTTTGTGGCATTATATAGCATGTTTCATGGTTATGTAGTTTAGAGAGAACATTGCTTAACTGCCAACTGGTTTGATGCTTTTCAAATCTCAGGGATAGTAGTAGTAGAAAAGTGGCATGAATCATCTAGTGCAAAGTGCTAAATTGTGAATCATGCACTGAAATGGTGCTCTGCCAGTTACAGTTGAGGATACTGTGGTAAGCATTTACAGCGCTTTCTTCAGCGGTGGTATCTTTTTTCAAAATTTTGGGACGTAAGTTTAAAAATATCCGTGATTGATGTTAAGTAACTTGAAGAGCTTTTTAAACAGTCTTTCAAATGGTTATGGGGGTTGTAGCTCTTTTAGCTTAAGTTTTGCCGGTATAGCATTGGAGATGACTTAATTTTTTTTTCTCCTTTTTTCCACAGCTGTGATTGGGTTATTATACCCCTGCATTGACAGGCATCTAGGAGAACCACATAAATTTAAAAGAGAGTGGTCCAGTGTGATGCGGTGCGTAGCCGTCTTTGTTGGTATAAATCATGCCAGCGCTGTATCCTTTCCGCTGTAACAAAATGCATAATCACAAAGCAGCTCCAACAAACCAAAGGTTAAACAGTCCCTTGCAACTTCACTGTTGTCAAACTGTGCTGTGTCTCCTTAGCCAGAAAAAGAATGTGTGCCGTGTTGTTGAAACATCACAGGAGCAGCTGTGGGCTTACAGGGAGGGGTAGAGCCTTTCATTTACATCTTCAGTATCACTTAGAAACTTCTCATGTTTAGAAACTGTGCATGTTTTTCTTAAATTAGCTTACTTCATTACTTCCGTATAGTTTCGGTAACTCTGAGATTGAAACAGGTACATTTTCAAAGGATTTCTTTCCTCTTTTTTCATTTAAGACTTGCCAAGAAGGACATGTTGTGGCTTCATGCTGGCTTCTTTTTTTTTTTTTTTAGTTTGTTTCTAACTTAAGGAACCTGTAATTTTTTCAGAAAAAGTCACACTCATCTATTGGTTCTAATCAATGCCAGCAAACCACATAAATGTTCTTAAAGGTGGCATAATGAAAATATTCAGCTTGGACATTGACCAAAAAGAACTTTTTTGCCTAAGGTACATATTTTTAAAATTTGATCATTTAAAGATTCTGACAATTTATTTTGTGATGAATGAGTATTTTTATTTTTTTGGGTTTTCTTATTTAAAAATCTGTTTAATGTTTATTTTTGAGAGAGAGAGAGACAGAGCTCAAGTGAGAGACGGGCAAAGAGAGAGAGACAGACAGACACAGAATCCGAAGCAGTCTCCAGGCTCTGAGCTGTCAGCACAGAGCCTGACACAGGGCTTGAATTCACGAACCATGAGATCATGACCTGAGCCGAAGTTGGATGCTTAGCCAACTGAGCCACCCAGGCGCCCCTGAATGAGTATTTTTATAGTGTCCTTGCTAGAAGGGTGAAGTGGCCTCTGTTTCCCTTCTCCCCACTGTCTTCTCCCCCACAGCACAGAGAAAAATGTCAACCCCAGAACAAACGTTTTTGGCCTCATAAGGTTTTTATCCTGTCATCCTCACTGCTTCTCTTCTCCCCCACCTCTGACCTTCCTTTGTAAAAGAGAGTCTGGGACATGCTAGTTCAGTCATCCCTTTTTTCTAGAAGATGTGGCTTAGAGAGTGGAGGGGCAGGAGCTCTGGTGCTGGGATGAGCGTGGAATGCGGTCCAGGCTGCCCAGGGTTCCCTCCTGTGGCTCTGTACCAGGCTCAGGGCTGGCAGTTAGCTGGAGAGAGGTGAGGTCACGTGGCAGGTGGATTCCTTGTCTTTTACAGAAAATACTGAGGTATTCTGGAAAGGCTTGGGAGGAGGAATGGAGGCAAGCGAGAGGGTATTCAATTCCACAAACACATCGCCTTTCTCTTCCCAATTGTGTTAGCCCTTAGGGCTCTGTGAATTTGGAAGGCCCTCAGTGGCGGTTATTATTTTGGTTTCCCATTTCCTTTTACATGAAAGAATTTCCTAACATGTTTAGCTTGGTGACATCTTTGAGATTTAGGATTTTATAACAAACAAATCTAGTGATTAGAAGGGTTTAAAAAGATAGACTTCTGGAATATTCTATCTCGAGGACAACTAGAAATCACCCAGTTCTACATTTTCTTTATAAAGATAGTAAGACAAATGAAAGCTGGAGGAGTTGGGTACTTTGCTAAAGCGTTCATACCGCAAGGCTAGGACAGAGCTGAGACCGGATCCCGGAGATCCTGACTCGAGTCTACGAAGGGCTGCTTCTTCTATTCCAGAGCCCTATAAGCGTGTAAGTTCCTCTCCAACTGGTAGATTAGATGGCTCTACTGTAGATGTTTCAGGTGTTTTTGAATAGAGACACTTAAATAGCCTTTTCTGGGATTTAAAAACCTTTATATGTCTAATTTAAATTTTTTGCTTTGGTCATTTTCTTTCTCTGTCAATGAAACACTTGAATATAGCAATTTTTAACTCTTCTGCCTGCCCTTTAAGTAAAATCCAAAATGTTTGCAAAATTTTAGCATAAATTTATAACGTAGACTTGTAACATAATGGTCCCTTAGATTTGAGAAATGACATGATACTATTTTTCAGATTAATGTGTTTTACCTGTTTACCTTATTTTGCTTTGACCCTTAATGAAGTTAATTTAGTTATCATAGGTAGCACTCAGTTAATATCAAATTCTGCTCTTTAAAAGCATGTTTATTGCATAGAAAAATCAGAGCATATAACCTTTTCTTTGGAGTTTTAGGTATAATGCCTGCTAAAGAATAAGGAAGCTTTTCCAGAAAGCATACAATAAACTATAGGTTTTTTTTGTTAAGTCAAGCCTAATCAAGAAATGACCTTGAGGGAGTGGCCAACAATAGCCCTCGGATATTGAGAAGTTAAGCAAACCTGAATTCCAGGTTTTGGAGATACCAGATGGTGTGGTGGGGGAAGGGGGATGGTGGTAAACAACAGGATGTTAAAAGTAAGTAAGAAATAGTTTTGTATGCATTTTTTGAACTTCTTCTCTCTTCTCTAGTTGCAGCATGGCCAGTTAGCTAGGCGAAATATCTAGTCTCCCCTGGGGAGCTGGATATAGTGCCAAGATGTGGCCTTTGGGACATGGATAATGCCCTTTTAATGATACTTGAAATTAATTCCTTTAGTGTAATCCTCTAGCAAAGAAATGAGAAAATTGAATTTGTAAAGCTTCGTTTTGCCCAGAGATTTTGGAGTAGAAAAGGGCCGTACATTTGTGAACAGATGCTTAAGTAGGTGACGGAAATAAAATATCATTTGAGCAAACTGTCCTATACCAGAAAGTCTCAGGCACCAAAATAGCTTGGCAGGTTGCAAGATAATGTTCACTTCAAGGCTTTATCCTCAACAAATTAAAACTAGAACAGTTGACATAATAGAAAGGGATACTGTGTCCTTGGTACTCTTGTTTCTGAACTGCATTATTATAAAATGTGTCTGTCAGTAAATCATATAGAGAATGTGGTACCCTGTTAAATAGCTGTCAACTCTTCTATTTTCAAGTTCTTGTATGATTCTCAAGTAATTCTGAACCTGTTTGAGAAGTGATATTGGTTTCTTTTTTAGCAAAAGTATGTTCCTTTAGCAATACTTGTGTTCTGAGGCTTCTGGTTACATTTTTAGCCAAGAAAGCCTTTCTCAAATAATGGGTCTGATCTTATAATTGTGACTGTTAGATAGAGTGCTATTTTTTTTTTTTTTTTTTTTTTAGGAATTACAGGTAGGTGGGATCTATTAATGAAATTATCATGTGCTCTGTGTATCTTTAGTAAATATCAGAGAGAGTTAGTATCACCCAGTGTCAATATGTTGTATGAAAAGACTGACCACGCTCTGGAATAACCAATCAATTCCCGTCCCAACAGTAACATCTCTTATTTTAGAAAAACGAACAGGTGGTGTTATGTGGCTACAAGTTTTAAGATGATTCTTTAACACAGATCTCAGAAAGTGGATTTTGATAACAACATACAGTTGTCTCTCACACTGGCTGCACTCTCCATTGGACTGTGGTGGACATTTGATAGATCTAGAAGTGGTTTTGGCCTTGGAGTAGGAATTGCTTTCTTGGCAACCTTGGTCACTCAACTGCTAGTCTATAATGGTGTTTATCAGTAAGTATTCTTTTTGGTGCTTGTTTCCTAAAATAAATGACAAATGATTTCAGAATTGAGCTTTTAAAAATGGGTTAGCCACTTTACAGAGTAACAGCTTATTTCCATTAATAAGTGTCATTGTACTTCCTCGGTGGGTTGTTAAAAACATTTCTATTATTCTAGATATACATCTCCAGATTTTCTCTATGTTCGCTCTTGGTTACCGTGTATATTTTTTGCTGGAGGCATAACAATGGGAAACATTGGTCGACAACTGGCAATGGTAAGCTGATGCTTATTTCATCTGTTATTGAGATGGGAGACAGGTCTTCTCCAAACCAAGCATACTAGAAGTCAGAGGAACCACTGGACAGAAAAACTAAAATGTGTTACGGATAAGGTGCTATGACTTATCCTCTAATTTTAAAAAACTAATCTATAGGTTTCTACTCCATCAAAGAGACAATTTTAAAGGTGAAAAGAGACATGACTAGGAACTGTGTTGCTTCAGTGGTTATAAATTAGGACCATCTCTGGCAAATCAAGGTGTTTGATCATTTTAGTTAAAAAGAAAAAGGACACTGTCGATAACCCCAGTCATAGATGGCAAGGGTCAGACAGAAGCATTCAAGGGCCACAGCAGTTTCATGAATAAGTGCTGTCACTTTTATCGTTGTAGCCAGCTAGGCGAATTGAGTGGCTTATGTTACAGTCGTTTTAATAATCTAGCCACCCAGTTATCTTAAGCCTCCTAGTTTCCTTTATTTTGAATTGTGGGTGTACATCTATAGCTGTACTTTTAAAATAACTGTTTTGACCAGAAGATTTTGCTAATGTCACAGATTTTTTTCCTTGAAATTGTAAAGCTATTTGAGAAAATATTATCTGAATTCACTGTATCAGTCCTGTCATTAAGTTCATGACCTTTCCTTTGCTGATTCACCTTACTGAGCACTCAAAGAAACCCATTCTGCTTCCTTTCATGTTGTAAGATTGATCTGAATCATACTGTTGTTATTTGCTTGAAATGCAGTAACCTTGTCTTTTGCCTGCATTTTCTATGTCTCCTTTCACTTCTAGACTGTGAACTTTCTTTTTCCCTATCACATTTGTCATTTAATTCAAATCATCGCATAACTCTCAGATTCTTTGGCAAATAAAGTGGGCATGTGTTAATAAAGTATTAATTTTTAGTTTATATGGAAATTGGTATCCCAAATCTTATCTGTTAACCTTTTAACCTTTTAATTTTTACAGTATGAATGTAAAGTTATCGCAGAAAAATCTCATCAGGAATGAAGAAGGCAAAAATATATCTTTTGTACAGAAAAACAAGCTGAAAAGGGCATGATAGCTATACCAACAAAACGTCAGACTGTAAAATTGCTAGGATGCAGTTTTCCCCTTGATTGGTGTATAGGTGTGTGTGTGTGTGTATGTGTGTGTGTGTGTGTGTATATATATATGCATATGTATATACACATATATATGTATATATACACAAGTATATACGTGTATATATACATATATATGTATATATTTACACACACATACATACACACATATGCACATATGCATATACATGCACATACGCATATATTACTGCAATCTGTGATTGCTTCATCTGTAAATCAGTTACAAACCTTTATGTATTTGACTTAAATAACTATAAAATATATATGCACTACATTAAAAACATGTTCATTAATAGATGAAATTTTTAAATTAATTTTTTAAACATACCATATATTGTATCACAATGTTGATGTGCCAAAATATTCTGTTATTGTCATGCAGAGTATAAGAATGCTTGAACTGTTAATAAACTTAGTGAAATAAAATAGGAGGAAAGCCAAAAAAAAAAAAAAAAAGAAAAACAAAAATGGAAAGCTGGCATATTCTCTTTTGCTTACTGTTGTGCCTTTTTATTTTTCTAATCACAGCAGTATGAGCTATGGGTGCCCTAATGTGTGGTTAGTTTCTATTTTAATGTTGTCTCAGAGAGCTTTGGGTGTTTTAATTTATAATGAAAATGAACGTCTGTAGAACATTTTCAAACCTGCATTACTGGAGAGAGTCCAAAAAAGGAATTACACTGGAGGTAAAAGTGTTGAGCAGGAGAGGTTATCAGCATTAAATTGTTTTAAGTCTAATCTGCGAGACTATATATAATTAAAAGAAGGTACCGTTGGGAAATTTAGCTGGAATGAATGTGTTTTAGAAATACAAAAATGACCTTTTACAGTGCCACAAAGTGTTAAATGATATTGTCATTTGTAATACAGAATCCCATTCCTTTTGCACATGGAACACACAAAAAACCCCAAACCGATCAAAACGAAGTTTCTAATTCTCCTGGGTTCTGTAATCTGTTGGGCTCTGTAAAGCAAACCACATTAGCCAGGCTGGGTCATGTGACTGATTATCATTGGAATGCCATCTGGGGAATGGATGAGCACATCACTTTTTAGGTATTCATATGCCCATTAGTGAGTAGTTTAAGCCTGTTTAAGAATGTACTGAGATGGCATATTGTGCATGTTAAAGATCTTGATAACAGTTTTGTGCATCTCCTTCTAATACCTGGAACCATGTAAGTGTGGTTTAAACATATTTTTAGTTAAATTTTTTCCCAGTTTTTATTGATGGCAGTTGTCTGATACAAAAGGGTGGAGCTTTCTGCTTACTCTGTGTGTGTGTGTGTGTGTGTGCGCGCGCGTGCACTGCGTTGAGTGAGAGAGAGGATGTACGTGTAAAAATGTATGTGCATGTGCCCATGCTCTCATAATATGTCAACTAGATATCTTGTAATTTTTGGTTTTAAAACCATTGCTATCAGTCTGAGATCTTGTATGCCAAACTTTAATCTGCTTTTACGTTTTAAGGCTGAAAGTGAGAAAATCCTAAAAGGATTTCATATTGAATATATGTACACAATCTTAACTATAGTGGTGGTAAACATACTACTATAATTTATTATTCTATCTTCCAGATAATGTTATTCATTTAGAACAAATAAGGTATATTTTTAGAATCAACTTTGTAAGCACTATAAATCTTTAATAAGTTATAAGGTCTATGATGTGTTTACTTTGAAAATTGCTGTTAAAAGCAAGATGTATTAAATATATAATTATCATCTTGGTTAAGAGTCTTTTTTTCTTCCCTGTGGTAAATCTTAGAATCTAATACGGATGATTAATTTAATAAAATTAACATGTATGGTTGAATTTGCTAAGAAATAATGAAAGGAAACCAAGTCGAGTGTTATAGGAATTGAATGATTATCATTTTGGAATTCTTAAATTATTTTTAGATCATCTAGAAAACAAGATATTGATGGCAAAAATAAAATTGTTTTGATACTTTGATAAGTATGTGAATATATTGCATCTTTTTTTTGCAATGAAAGAAAGTGGTAAACATCTTTTAACATTGCTACATTGTCATTGCTTCCTTTTATTAAAGTTCTGGAAATTGAATGCTTGAAAACTGAGACTAAATTCTGCAAAAGCACAAGAAAACAGTTAACTAGCCAGAATCCTGCTAATACTTTTGTTATAAATGTATTTCTTTGCATGGAGCGATTTTACCTTTATTAAGGTCACTGGAACCTCTCAGTGGTGCATACTTTCACACATCTTGTATTTTCTAGGTGGAATCCAGACTTGGTCAGTATTAAATACCTCTCTGATCTTGGCTCACAGTGGAGTACAGCTGACCCTTGAAACAATGTGGGGGGTAGGGGTGCTACCCACATCCAGTCGAAAATCCGTGTATAATTGTTGACTCCCCAAAACTTAACTACTCATAGCCTTACTGATAACATAAATAGTTGGTATCATATACTGTATTCTTGTAATAAAGATAGAGAAAATAAAATGTTCTTAAGAAAATCATAAGGAAGAAGAAATGCATTTACAGTACTGTACTCTATTTATCAAAAAACAATGCACGTGTAGGTGGACCCGTGCAGCTCAAACCCACGTTGTTGAAGAATCAAACTGTGTATTCTTCAGAAGGTAGTTCTTCCAGTGATGGTCTGTGTGTAGCAGAGTCCTAGCTTTGTGCATCTGGAAGAGTCTGCTCTTTCCTCCCAGAACATCTTATCAGGCCTTAGAATTCTAGGTTCCTGGTTTCCCGCTGCTCCCATCATGCTGAAGACTTTTAACTCATTGTTTATGCACTTTGTTTTTTTTTTTTTTTTAATTTTTTTTTTTTTTCCAACGTTTATTTATTTTTGGGACAGAGAGACAGAGCATGAACGGGGGAGGGGCAGAGAGAGAGGGAGACACAGAATCGGAAACAGGCTCCAGGCTCTGAGCCATCAGCCCAGAGCCCGACGCGGGGCTCGAACTCACGGACCATGAGATCGTGACCTGGCTGAAGTCGGACGCTTAACCGACTGCGCCACCCAGGCGCCCCTGTTTATGCACTTTGAATCTGTGTGCTCAACATCTTCAATTCTGGAAACATTTTAAATTTGGCTGCCTATTGGAATTATACAGAAATTTGTAAAGAATGCTAATGCCTGGCTTCCACCTTTGGAGACTCTAAAATCATTGGCCTGTGGTATGCCCCGCACTTTAGGATCTTCATAAATTCTGCAGGCGGTTCTAATGTGCAGCCCAGATTGCCACTCATTGGTGTGGATTCGTGTGAGATGACGAGCATGTTTGAGGTCAGAGAGATATTGTAACTTAGGGAACAAAGAGCAAGGGAAACATTGGCATACATTTTGGACTAGGTCATCTGAACTTGATGACGTGAGCGTGGAGGTGAAGGAAGAGGAAGTGTGATTTAATGCTTATTCTTTGGAAAATTAGGTGGATGGCATTTCTGTAAACCAAAGAGGAATATAGGGAAGCAGATGAGTGAGTAAAGTTACTGAGTCTAGTTTGATAAGTTGAGGTCCAGGTATGTCGGGGACGTCTGGTAAAGATGCGTCATAAGCAGTCAGATAGTTGAGTCTGGGTTATCGGATGTAAATGGGGGAGGTCATTGTTGGCATATGTCCATGGTCCTTGAAGCTGTGGGCATGGGTGTGATCCCCTAGGGAGCATGTTACCGTGAAGGGAGACAGATCTGAGGCATGCTGGCATGTTAGCAGAGGGGTTGGAGGAGGTGGGGAGGGTGTTGTCACAAGTGGGAGGAGAAAGAGAAGAGTGATGTGGTTCAAGCCAGAGCAGAAGGCAGTTCCAGACAGGAGAGCTGGTAGTACGAAGTGCAGTTGGAAGGAATAACCAACCTTAGAGATAAAGGAGATGTGTGGTTTATGTTGAAAAGTGCTTTTCTTTTTTTGTTTTTTAATGTTTATTTCTGAGACACAGAGAGACAGAGCATGAGTCGGGGAGGAGCAGAGAGAGAGGGGGAACACAGAAGCCGAAGCAGGCTCCAGGCTCTGAGCTGTCAGCACAGAGCCTGACGCGGGGCTCTAACTCACAAACCGCGAGATGATGACCTGAGCCAAAGCCAGACGCTCAACTGACTGAGCCACCCCGGCGCCCCGAAAAATGCTTTCCTTAACCTATTGTATCTTCACATTTAAAATATTTCATTGTATACTAATAGCTCTCAAAAGATATTTGGGAAACACCTGATCGTATACTAAGCCATTTATTATGAGCGAGGGGAGCTGAGGTGAGCTAGAGGACTTTGAAAGATGGTGGAGGTTTGGACAGCCTCTATGAAGAATGGACACAGGGACTGACAAGAGATGAAGAAAGAATTTCTAGACGGTTTTGAGTCTATCAAGGACTCAAGTGAGGCCCCAGATGAGACACTTGACATGAAGCCAACAATCAACTTGGTTATGCCGTGTCTGGGGGCTCAGTAGCCCAGGAGTTAGGGCAGTTGTGATGGCAGAGATTGATTCTAGTTAGGAATTTGTTGGAAGACGTGGCATAACGGCCATGTGAGAAACTAATGGAGGCTCCTAACAAAAGATCAGGAGTCTTGCTTGGGATCCAGGCAAATTGGAGAAGGAAGTTGAACCATCAGTGCTGACCTGACAGTGTGAAAGAATCAGGTAAGCTACAAGGACTGCACATCTTGAGGTAAAAAACATTTTTTCTAAGAAGGGTCATAGGCTTAGAGTTTGTAGTCAGCAGTTTAGTGGAACGTTTCCAACTCTTGAGGTCCAAGGTGTGCTGTAAACAACTTTGTTTACATAGTTCCCTGAAGTGGGTGGAGAAGCACAGCAGCAGCGGAGTGGAGACCCAAGGCCTGGGTGACCAGCTGTTAACAGTGGTGTTGGTGTTACCTAGAATAATCTCAGAGGTCAGGTGGAAAGAAATATCTGATCTGTAGTCCTCCTGACCATTTGGATGAAATACTTATCCAGCTGCCTTGATTGTATTGGGATTTTAATTAGAGTCCTTTCTCCCTTCTTTTATTGATTTATTTTTAGGTTTTTTTTTTTTCATCATCCTACATATTCTGATGTAGAGGAGTAGGTCTTTTTCTATTAATCCTGTTCAATCAGAGACATCTCCTCTTTAATTCTGGGCTATTTTTTTTTTTTTTGTCTTTGCTCTTATTATTCTTTTGTTCTCTATTCTTCTCAAATTCCTCTATTTAAGAGATCTTTGACATTTTGTTTGTTTTCTGTGTATCCTTTAGCTTTTCTCTGCTGTGCTACACTCTAGAAGAATTAACTGGATCTTCTAGCTCAGTGAGTTGCTCTTCAGCTGTATCATTCAGTGTTCAGCCATCACTAGGCTTTTACTTTCAGTGGTCACAGTTTTAATTTCAAAGCTATTTATGTATGTGTGTATGTATGTATGTATTTATGTGGAAATGCGTTGCCATTCTTATATTTTTCTTGTATTTTTTGAGGCTAGTAATTAATTCTTCTTTAAATTTTTTTTTTAATGTTTATTTATTTTTGAGACAGAGAGAGACAGAGCATGAACAGGGGAGGGGCAGAGAGAGAGGGAGACACAGAATCTGAAACAGGTTCCAGGCTCTGAGCTGTCAGCACAGAGCCCGACGCGGGGCTCGAACTCACGGACCGCGAGTCATGACCTGAGCCGAAGTCGGCTGCTTAACCGACTGAGCCACCCAGACGCCCCAATTCTTCTTTTAAAGTTCTAAACTCAGGACACCTGGGTGATGCAGTTGGTTAAGCATCCGACTTCGGCTCTGGTCATGATCTCACAGTTCGTGCGTTTGCGCCCCACGTCAGACTCTGTGCTGACAGCTCAGAGCCTGGAGCCTGCTTCAGATTCTGTACCTCCCTCTCTCGCTGCCCTTCCCCCACTCACGTGCTGTCTCTGTCTCTCAGAAATAAATAAGCATTAATTTTTTTTTTTTTTTAAGTTCTAAACTCTTCTACAGAGCCATTGCAGGGGAAGGCAGGATGAGCCTGTATCACCAGCCTGTCTCTGGATGTGAGTGCTCCCTTGTTCGGCTTGGGTGGACTGCCATGCCTCTCCACTCCTACCACTTTCACCTGGGGGCAGATACTGTGTTGTCTCTGCCCCGTCCAAGGTGGGCGAGTAGACATGTAGTTGGCCAGGTGGCTGCTTCCACAATAGCCTGCTTGAATGCATCAGGTCGTTACTCTTGGTGTTTCCGTCTCAGAGCATCAGCCACCTCTGAGCTTAGAATCTGATTTCGTGTTTATAGCAAGTCCCCTCCTTTCGTATTCGGAACTGTGGTTTCTCTCCATCTCTCTGCTCTGGATTGTTTTCTCACTTCCAGGAGTTCCTTGTAGTGTTTGGTCCACGAAGGATATGGTCTTACTTGACAATATAGTTATGGATTCCTTTTCTTTTCAATTTTTGTTGTTATTTCTATGGATTGGGGGTAGGAGGGAGAAGCTATGGCTTCAGGGGTCTGCTGCCCTGATTCAGCTTTCTCCACTTCCTTTTTATACCGTGAGATCATGCCATCTGCCTGTTCATTTGTCTTTACAGGCCGAAAACTCAATTTAGTTAGGAGCTGAGATAAATAGGTTAAGTCAGTGGTTTCTTGTTTGGCCTCAATAAAAATTGAGGTACGGAGAGTATTTTCCCTTTCGAAATACATTCAGTTCATAGGGTGCATTGTGCCAGAGAGTATGAGTATCCTAGTGTCTGTTCCTTTATGCCTCCCTTCTCTTTACCACTGATGAAATCTGTGAAACCTGTCATCTTTCTTTGTGATTTACAAGACAGACTTTTCCAGGGTATGTCAACTGTTCCGAAGACAATGTTGTTAAGTATCAGATTTGGCAGATCAGATAGATAATGATGTGCCTGGGAAAGAATGGGCTATTGATGAGTCTCGTGTCAAAACTGATTGCCATATATGGGCAATTTTTCCCTTTCACCGTTTCCCCGGCTGTGGTCTGTGTGAGGATTTCATGAACAAGGGGCAGTTTTGATTCCACATCAGAACTGTGCTCTAGTGTGACTGCACCCTTGTCTTCTGCTTTTTTATGGCAGGATTTGCAACTGCTAATCTTCCTGTAGCTTCCCCAAAGGTGGGCGTTAGTAGGAATGAGCACGTAGGAAATATACTGCCATTGAAAAAGAACCCTTTTTTATTACCGTTCAGAAAACAAATTCACTCAGCACTACTGTTTCCGTAAGATTGTTGCGTTTGCAACATCTGTCTCTTTTTTAGAAACACTTTTTGAGGAAACTTGTACAGAATGATCACGGACCAATTCATTGTGATGAGCAATTGAGTAGACAAAGGAAAGAAAGAACCCAAGTGCTGAATCTGTTTGCTTTAGAAGAAAAGTTTCTAAAATGCATTCCCTGGGAATTTCTGCCACTGAATGAAACTCATTTCTATTCCCTTTATAGTCATCACATGTCACTCCTAGACCTTCTGGGAATGTCTACCCAACCAAAGTATGACAGTGGCAGTTCTGTTTTGAAACAGTCCTTTCTGCGTTTACAAAAGCCTGAGATTTTCCAGCAGGACGTTACAGAAAGACAAAGTGCTACCCCATCATTTTAGGATCAGCTGGATACGGCTGCTGCACGTAGTCTGCGCATTGGCCCAGGGAGCCCGTGGCCTGACAATTTGAAGATGAAGCTTAAAGATGTTTGTAAAGACAAATCTTTGTGGAATTTCCTGTGCCTCAGACCTAGTGTGTGTCAGTGTCATGCCTGTCTAAGAGAAAGCGGGTCAGTATACATCAAAGCAGATCTTTCCAGAATGTATGTAAAATTCATAATAAGGTTGAGTCAGGTTCAGCTTTTCTTCCAGAAAGAATAAATCAGCGACTCTTAAATGTTTGATAGTATTAGTTCTGGTTCTGGCTCCAACTAACTGTAAAGGGGCTGGGATGTGTAATCCCTCTCCCTGGGGGACAGGACAACGAGATACCGGTGATCGGTGGTACTGTCGGCCACGGTTGGCGTAAGGCGTTTTGTAGCACTTTCTGTCCGCTAGCATATTTTCCCTCCTAAGTGATTCATAGTGAACACGACTATGAGAAAATAAAATACTTTTTGGTGGTCAAATTAAAATTACAGTCTTTAAGACTTGTAGCATAAAAACTTAGTATCCAAGTTCTAGAATGGTGGGAAAGAAGGAAGGGGCTCACTTTTGCCTTTTCCTACCATCTAAGAGAAGAAGCGAGGGGGAGGAAATGAATCAGGCTTTTGCTTTGTGCCTCCTATGAACATCCCCACCACACCCCTCCAGATATGGACTGTTTCATAGCTTCCAATGTCCAGGTTTTTCTTTCCTTTTTTTTTTTTTTTTTTTTTTTTATTTATTTTTGAGAACAGGCAGAGAGAGAGAGAGAGACAGAGAATCCCAAGCAGGCTCTGTGCTGACAGCACAGAGACCGACGCGGGCCTCGAACTCACAAACCTGTGAGAGAGACCATGACCTGAGCCAAAATCAGGAGTTGGGACACTTAACCGACTGAGCCACCCAGGCACCTCATTGTCCATGTTTTTCTGAAAGGCAGAACAGGGTTTCAAACTCTGGTCTGACTTGGCTGTAGCGACCAAGGGTTCCTCTCATCACCACACCGTGCTGTCCCTGCCGGTCCCTGCAAGTGGTTTCCATGTGTATTTCCAACAGATTTCTAAGGCCATCCCTTAGAGTGAGTGGCTTGGCGCGGTTGGTGTGGCTAACTCAGATGCACCCTCCACTTCACAGACCTACCTTATGTTTAATATGCCACTCCACCCTGGAACCTGGGTTATTTTAGAAAGCCAGTGTAAGCATTCTTAGAGAGCCTCACGGCTTCTGCCCTCCATGAATGCTTTAGACATGGGCCTTGAGCCTCTCTTGATAATAGATGTTCTACCGCGGCCTCCACAGGCACCATCCCATGTGGAAATCTGACAGAATGGAAAGGAGATAAATTTTTTAAAAGAGGTTTTGACTTCTGACCTTTTAAAAAGTTCAGGCTGGGAGAAGTCTGTGTGAATTATTATGCTTGGTGGTATCGTTTTTGATGCGCCCCATAATACTGGAGAACTGGTGTTGGGGGATCTGTGCAGATGGGTTGTATAGATGATACCTTCTGTGAGAATAAGGACATGATATTAACCCACTGGTCAGGAAAGGACATGATATTAACCCCACTGGTCTGAAGGGTGGGGACACGTGTAGGGGTGAGGTGTGAAGGAAGGGTCAAACTCAGCTCAAGGAGGGGAGGGCATTTCTCCTTGGCATGGGATGGACAAGAAAACAACATGGACAGACAGATGACTCTACTCTGAAGAATCCAAAGTCCAGTCTGGAAGTAGTGAGGATGACAGAGGAAATGATGGAAGGTGGGACATGAAACATGGGGACACACTTCTCTTCTGGGGTTTAAATGACCCCTGTAAAGCCTGCAAGCAGGGCATAGCTTCTTGGGAAGGGTCCACAGCTGCCTGTGGGAATCATATCCTGAGGCTTACACATTGAGACTACACTGTCTCCCACTGTTCACAGCATCCCCTTTATTTATAAATCACCATAACCGTCAGACTTTTTTGAAAAAGGATGTTCTGAGGCTGATCAAGGTGTGATCCTGAGGTTTGGCAGGGTGAATCAGGGAAACAGCCCGCCTTGGGAATCCGGCAAACCCAGGCTTGAACGCTGCATGAGCTCCTTATTGACCGGGACCCTGGGCGAGTCCCCCAAGCTTTCTAAACTTCCATCTTCTCATCTCTGAAATGGAGGTACACTACCATTTTCCTTTGGGGCCTGGTAACATCAAATGCAATAATATGTAAACAGGCATTCGGTTACATAAATGTTCCTTTTTCCTCGGTTCCCACTTCAAAGTACAGGTACTGAGCCAACACATTAGCGCTTCCTTTGCATTTAGATACTCTCTAATGTTTCTGTCAAAATGAAAGTATACGTAATGCCCAAATCCACTATGCCCACCCACCGCCCACCACCCAGAGCTTCACTCAGCAGGTTGCTTACAGGCCCCAGGCAGAAAAGTGGGGCAGAAGAGTGGCTAGTTGTTACTATACTGAGTAATTGATTGTTGGGTTGGAGGTTTGGCCAGGTTAGGCTGGGAACGTCTTCCAGGGACGGAAGCTCAGACGAGGTGCCACAGGATGGCGTGAGGACACCAGAGGGAAGGAAGGAGGTGGGAAATAAGAGATAGGTTTTGTCAGCATCTTATTTTTGCCTAGGGATGATGGCTCTGTCCTCATACTTTACAGTGTCACCGCTGTGAGACTGTAGTTTCCCGAAGAAGGAGTTACATTTTAATTAGCCATGCAGGTACCTGATTTCTTGATGTATCAGTCCTTTCCTCCAGGCCTCATCGTTTTGGATTCTTTTTGCCCCTGTCCGCCACTTGCTACCCCTCTTATGTGCATCAGAAGGAAAGCACCAAGCAGCCTGGAAATCCTATTACCAGACCTCAGGATATTAATTGTCGCGTTCTCCCCCACGGTTACACAAGTGCTGAAAAAGTGGTTCTCTTTCAGTAGTGTCTTGTCAAAACGCCAGGCACAGTTTGTTTTTGACATTTGCTGCTACTGTTAAATAATAGTCTTGCTTCTGTCATAGCTAATGTTGACTTGGAGGCATTTGGAGGGCATTTCTCAACTCCAGCCTTAACAGTAAGACCTGGGTCTTGACAGATTTTTTTTTTTTTGCTTGCCCAAGGCAACCGAATGTAAGGGTTGCAACCTTTGCTTTTCCAACCTCAAGAAAATTTCATATGGCCACGCGCCACTTTAAAACTTCCAGTGATTTGTGCGCACACCCTTGCACTCAGACGTACGTGCAGACGCACACGCGTACAAGCTGGAGTTCTTGGAGCGTTGCCATCCTAGGAACGAGATTTGAATCAATTAAATAGTCTTCCATTTTAAGACCCCTTAAATCCTGGCTGTTCTGCCTTGGTAAACCTTTATCTTTGAAAATGTCGTACTTAATTATGGATCTCTTCAAAATCAATAAACAGTTTTATTGTTTCTGTATTTGCAACGGAGCAAGCCCTTGAGCACTGCCCAGCTAACAGCATGCACTCGCTGCATGCCATCTGTCAGGGAGAGTCTGGGCTCTTCACACACAGCACTTTCTTCTGTTGCTGTGTCCATTAGAAATTTAATTTAGGCCCTTCTCCCCACTTCTGGGCGAAGGCATTTTTTTGCATCTTTCCCTGAATGTCTTTTAGACGAGTGTGTAGAGACCTTCTGATGGTATCGTAATTTCTGGAACGTGCACCATTTGTCAGGTAGTAGAGGGGAGGCTAAGCAAAAAAGATGGGGCAGAGCAAGTGAGAACTGTACAAGAATTCTATGGAATTGCGTGGGAGCTGGCATCAATTGTATGTGAAGAGGCCAAGAAATGCACAGTTGGCTTCAAAGTAAATACCAAAGGAATGGTTAATTAGGCAGTTCTGTTCTGCAGTTGCCGAAAAATAGAAGTATACCAATCATTAGCATTTCCAATAACTAAGGCAACTTGTGTTTGGAGCTTTGTGGAACAGTAGACTGTAAGCCCAGGGGATAAGCATCCATCATGCCCTGTGGCACACTTTTCTCTCACTACCCCTGCATCACAAAATTCGTCCTCAAATTTTGAGAAATAAGTTTTAGAGATTTCCAAAATGGAAACTCTGAGCCTGTGAATTGCCATACTCTTACATCCTCTTATGCTCTTGTTTCCTCTTATCCTGAGGCTGATGTTCGTTGGGGAGACTAGATGGCAGCGGTTTTTCTCCTGAGCAGACTATGGGCTCGTTTGAAATCAGGTTGTAATTATCCCATGATGATTCACATGCATCACGTGGCCACAGAACTGAATTCTGAGATGCACAGAGAAGAATGGTAGAGCTAGGGGGAACCCTAACATTCATCTACGACAGCCCAGTCTGGGCATTTTGCAAATACAGAAGCAAAACTCACGTTGCTTACCTGCTTGTCCCGGGTCATATAGCCTGTTAGTAGCAGAACGAGATGTTTCCATAGTGTTAAGAGGGCGGTAACATTTCAAATTATGAAAAAAGGTAGATTCTATTTCATAACTATGGAAGATTTACGGCAGTGTTGACAACTGGTAGGAAATGGACATTCGTGAGTTGTGATTGTTTTGATTGTGAAGGGCATTATTATTTGTTACCTTAAGTGATAGGTGGTAAATAACACTGAGCATTAATTATATGCTTACATATACTACCTTATTTAGTTACCCCATTAAAGCTATGAGGCCAGTATTATTACCTATAAAGATATAAGATCAGTCCTTTATATGTGAAGAAACAGAGGCTTACAGAGGTCATAATCTGCCAGCGTCACACGTAGGTAGACTCCACGGCTCAGGATGGAGCCCAAGCTCTCATTCTTCTCAGGCTGCACCTGTGCTCTGCTTGTGATGTCAACACAGGTGTAAAATGGAAGTGAAACGTTGGATGTGTCACATGTATGTGACAGTCATGTCCTTGCCCTTCCTAAACAAATGTAAATGTTAATTGGAACAATGAACCACTTCACTGGTACAATTCTTGGCAAAGACATGGCTTCCGAGCCTGAGATTTATTATTTTCTGATGAAGTAAGTTAGATGTCTTGAAGGAAGAGGTGTGGGAAAAGACTATCTGCGTCATGATGTAGTATAGTGGAGATATTCTTATAATATTTTTAGTTTATTTTTACAGAGAGAGTGCATGCAAGCACAAGCGGGAGAGGGGCAGACAGAGGGAGGGAGAGGATCCCAGGCAGGTTCCGTGCTGTCAGCACACAGCCCGATTCGGGGCTCTTATCTCATGAACCATGAGATCATGACCTGAGCCGAAATCAAGAGTCAGATGCCTAACCGACTGAGCCATCCAGGCGCCCCTAAGTCAGAACTGGGTTAAATATTCTCATAATAAAGAAATAGAATGTAATGCACTTCTTACCAGATACATTTTCGTTTATGACTTAAACCTGAGCTTCCAAGCTACTCTGTTGTTTTCAGTTATAAAATTAAAGTTGGCATACTGAAAAACTTTTCAAAGCTGTTGGCATACCCACAAGAGAATAATGACAAAGCAGACCTGTTCATTTTCTAAATTTCCGTTAGATTTGTGTACGAAAACGCATCACAAGCATTACTTATGAAGTTGGAACTGATTTTTGCATCTTATTCCCTATATTTTGACGTTCATGACCCTAATGAAGACAGGAAAAAAATATGATTAGGCTAATTGCCAGATCAAGGACTCTAATGAGTCTAAATGTAAGAAGTTAATTGTTTCCTCTCCCTCTGCCCTCCCTTTGGCTCTGAGAAGAATAGCCCTACATACCACATTGAACCAGTCCTTCCTGAGCACGCCCTTCCTAACCAGGCCAATCAGGAAACCAGAACGGCAAGGTCATGGCGAGGAGTGGGGTTGGCTGGGTGGAAATCCAGGGCCGATGGCTATATCAGTTGGGACTTGGGGGTTATGCTTGACAGAGTGCTTGATCCAAAATGACTTAAATAAGCAAGCAAGCAAGAAAGTTACTGGCCCATGAAACTGGCTTCACATATAGCTGGGGTTCGGGTTTCCAAAACTGCCATCAGGATGTAGCTTCTATCCCTTTGCTCTACTGCTGTGTTGCCATTGGGCTTGGGCTTCACAGAGGCAGGATGGTGTTGGCAACGCCAACCTCGTGTCCTCCTCCATTCACACGCCATCTCCCAGAAACCTCGGCCAGGGTCTCACCATATCTTGTTGGCTGGGGTCGAGTCAGGTGTCCATTGCGAAACCAATTCCCATGGCTGATTCTCTGAAGAAAACATTGGGACATGATGATAAGAAAAACAAGGTAAATGTAAAAAGAAACAAAAACAGGTGTCCTATATCAGAGCCAAAAAGTCATAATGAAGCAGAAGCTGGAAATGCAAGAGAAAGCTAGTTGCTGAGACAGACAGACAATAGGAAATGAGAAAAGAGAAGAGAGAGAGGAAAACCATCTGATATCTTTCTCTTCCTCAGGAAACCTACACATTCCTTCCAATAAACTCTTTACAAAGGATTAAAACAATTTTTAATGTGTATTTTTGAAGGAGAGAGAGTGTGAATGAGGGGGCGGGGGGACAGAGAGAGAGGGAGACACAGAATCCCAAGTAGGCTCCAGGCCCTGAACTGTCAGCCCAGAGCCCAATACAGGGCTCGAACTCTGGAACCATGAGATCATGACCTGAGCCAAAGTCAGATGCTTAACCAACTGAGCCACCCAGGTGCCCCAGAATGGATTTAAATTGAGTGGTTTTCCGTTCTTTGTAACTAAGTGACCATTAGTAAACTAAGATAGTTTACTAATGTTCCCTTCACTGATTAAGGCTGGGTTCCAGGTAATATGAAAGCTACAGATGCCTTACAGATAACTCGTGTCTTTCCTGGGAAGAGAACACTGCCCACCAAATAGATCATCCAGATCACTGGACGCAATCAGATGTAGGGCTTGAACTAACTGAACTTGGAGACCCCCATAAAACCTGAAGTTCTGAGGTTAGAAAATACTTGCACCCAATTTCATACAAAACTCACCTTTTTTCAACCCTTTTCCCATTTTTGCCAGATACATTTTAATTTATGACTTAAATTTGAGGCAAGTGAGAAAGTTCCCAGCTCAACTTTCTCACGTGGTGCAACAGAGGAGGCTCCTGATAACCTACGTGGTAAAGCACGAATCGGCCACATTTCCTTTGAAATAGGATCTTCTTTTGCAAACAAGAATGTTTAGGTCAGCAAGGCTGGAGACCCTACTGAAGAGATTGCCTAAAATCTGAGCTAGGCCACCCACAACTGAACCATTTCAGTCTTTTCTTAACAAAAAACAAACAAACAAAAAAAAAAAACCAAAACAAAACTAGGCAAACTGAGAAAGGAGAGTCTAGAACCTCTCTGAGGAATCCATCTTACATTTTTAGCTTGTCATTTGGCATCTACCAAATGCTAGGTTAGAAGGCTAAGGAGATCAGTTTGCTCTTCAGGATGGTAGGAATGCATTTTATTCAGTTTCTGCTGCAAGCCCCAAAGCTGGCAGGTTGTAAGACTACCTTTGGACAAATCTTTTCATGATGTCATGATTCAAGACAAGGAGCAGTTTCCCAGAGATTCTGTGCCATTAGAGGACAGGTTTCCAGGGCTTGTTGTGGATCCCATCCCAAATGAATCCAAGTGGAACACCACCAGTTCCAGCATCAGAATCAGGTTCCCTAACCAGTTCTGGAAGCCTCTGTGCAGTTGTACAGGGTACCACCTCTAGTCATTTGGCTTAGGTCCCTGCCATATTCAGCTAAATACCTTTGGTTTTTGGCAAGCCAAATAATTCCACTAGTATAGGATGTGTTTACACTTTCAGGATGAAATGGTCTTATTTTGCCAAACCATTATGTCCTTTCTTAGTCAAGTTGATACGCTGAGTCAGTCTCCCCTCCCCATATGTCCTAAACCCCTTCCTCTTTTCATGATTACTGGAATAAGTATGGAATGGAGCAAAACAAAACAAATCTTGCCCTCCAAAGCCAAGCTAGAGACATAGAGAGAAATGTTAGGTCACTCTTGGCAACAGAAAGGCTCTGAGAGCTGGACTTGGAGATAATACAAGAAACTCACCCTTTGTGTGTGTGTGTGTGTGTGTGTGTGTGTGTGTGTGTGTGTGTGTTTAATGATCATCCTCTTCCCTGACGATTGATTAGTGTTCTCTTCCATCGGCTATCCTCGGTTCTTTCTTGTTCTGGGAAAGTGCCTGTTTCGGAGCGTGACATCTACAACCCATAAGCAAAGAATGAAGATCATGTGCAAGAGAATTGGAGAGTGCAGGAGATGCCTGTTAAAAACACAAGCCCTGGGGCACCTGGGGGTTTCAGTCAGTAAAGCGACTTGATTTCAGCTTAGGTCATGATCTCATGATTTGTGAGATCGAGCCCCAAGTGGGGCTCTGTGTTGATAGCGCAGAGCCTGCTTGGGATTCTCTCCCCTCTCACCCCCTCTCTCAAAATAAATTTAAAAGAACCAAAACCACATAAGTCGTCCCACCTAGAGCATTTATCCCTTGTAGAACCTTAGTTTTTTGTTATTTCATATATCCTGGTCCTATTAAAAGTGAGTTTATTTTACACTGACTTATTCAGAAATCAAAAGTATACGTCATTTAAGAAGCCTTCGATGAAAACATCTTTGCATTACTTCTGCAGCCCTGTGAGGTGAGGCAGACAGGCAGGAATTGCTATCAAATGATTAGCCCATATCATCCAGCAATTACAACCTCTTTCTATTGCAGAATATTGCTTCTGTACACATGAAGGGCAGTGCTGTATGGTGGGAAGGTTCTGCATGAAGGTCTAAACCTCAAGGATTTAGTGTTAACCCAGCCAGTCATTTGCTGGCTGATTCAGCAACATTGAGACTCTGTTTTCTCACCTGTAAAATGAAGCCACTGGATGAGCTGGTCTCTGAAAGAGGCAACAGAGGAGAGTGACTAAGGTCAGGGTCCTGGCTGTGTACTCACTAACAGTTTGAACTTGAGGTTTCTTGTTTTTTGTTTTTTTAGCCCCACTTGCCTTATGGTTGTGAATCTGTAAAATGGGGATGCTATGAGTTTATTAAATGCTATGCATTTAATACTGTCAGAGATACACAGTACCTAAAGGAGGGCTTGGCTCATAGCAAGGGCTCAAATGTCATTATCAGCAACATTACCATCTAAAATCCCTCCAAGCCATGAATAGGACCTTGTCCTATCCTCCACAGAAATGAAAAAGAGGACTCAACTTTTAAACTCGATTTTGGAGAGAAAATTCCATGTATGAAAAAATTAGAAAACAATACAAAATTATCTGATTAAATGAAAGACTGACTCTTCTGTCGAGTAGTACCATTAAAAGTTGGAAGATACAGACCTTGGTCACTTTGGGGAGACCTTTTTCTTTATGGCAAGAGTGACTTTTTTTCCTGTCCCCTCTGGCAACCGTCAGCTTCTCTGTCCTTGTGGGTCTGTTTCTGCTTTTGTTTGCTGGTTCATTTGTTTTGTTGTTAAGATTCCACCTATAAGTGAAATCATGTGGTATTTGCCTTCCTCTGTCTGACTTATTTCACTTAGCATGATACCCTCTACGTCCATCCATGTTGTTGCAAATAGCAAGACCTCATCCTTTTTTATGGCTGAGTAATATACCATTATATATATGTGTATATGTTATGTATATTTATGATATATATACACACATATATACACATACATACGTATCTCGACTCTTCTTTATTCATTCATCTGTCAGTGGATGTTTGGCTTGCTTCTATATCTTGGCTTTTGTAAATAACACTGCAGGAAGCATAGGGGTGCATACATCTTTGCAAATTAGTGTTTGGCAAGAATGATTTTTGGTTGGAGATGATCCCATGGACTTTATGATTTTTCCATACCCACTCTTCCCTCTGGAACTGGCTCCTCCCCAGACATTCCACATCTCAAGAATAGCAACACATTCTCTCAGATCAATTAGACCAAAAATGAATAAGGATACAAAAGACCTAAGTAACAGAATCATAAAGGTAGATGGGATGAATATATATCAAACTCTGTGCCCTGAAGATAGAGAACGTATTTTTGCTTTGCGTGTCCATGGAACAGCCACAATCATTGGCCATTCCATGGGTCACCCCAAATGAAATCACAGTAAGTTTCAAAAACTCGGGTAGAGTGGACATTTTCTATTCACAATGCAGTAAAAATTTAAATTAATGAAAGATCAGAGAATTTTAAGAAAGTTGTCCTTTAAACAACTTTTGGGTTGAAAGAAAAGTACAAATTCAAATTGCAGAATTTCTAAAAACCAATGATAACAAAAAATTACTACATGTTAGATTCCATATCTAAAGAATTGAACTCAAGCGGCACTTATGGGAAATATCATAACCTATAAAAGGAATATTTATTTAAATATAAAAGGAATGGAATAGAAAGAATTAAGAATCCATCGAAAAAGTTAGGAAAAAGGACAACGAAATAAACCAGAGGAAAACAGAAGAAAGAAAATACAAAGGATGTTAACATAGCAAAACAAAGTGGGAAAACAAAGTGAATAAGTGAATACCCACATCACTGGGGCAAAATCCATAGAACAGAGAAGACTTCTCCAAAATCAAGGAGGAAAAAACAAAGGCAATGAATAAAAAATGGCAAGAAAGAAAAATGCAGAAAGCAAGGACATTTTAAAAACAATTTTACCCAACTTTATCTAAATTTGCAAATTTGAAAGAAATGGATACTTTTCTAGGAGAATATAACTTACTGAAACCAACTGCAGAATATCTAAATAAGCCAATTTTCATATAAAAAAGCTAGATAATATTGTAAAGGAGTTAATATTTAAAAAGCACCAGGGCTGAAAGTTTCCAGGCAAATTTAACCAAACCTTTAAAGGGTGGATGTTTCCAATGCTATTTAAACTGTTCCAGAGCATAGATAAGGAAGAATGACTTTTGTTTTTGACCCCGATATGTTAACATTGATAACAAAGGCTGTAGAAAAAGGAAACAAAAAATGAATCTCCTACGTGAATACTAACGCATAAATCCTAAATAAAATATTAGCAATCAGAATGCAGCAGCATAGGAAAAGAATAAGTCTTCATGACCAAGTGCAGCTTATTCTAAATATGCAAAGACAGTGTTTCAAAATAGATCTAAGGAGAGAAGTCAAATGATCATTTCCCTAGATGCTGAAGATGTGTTTTTGAAAATATAAACTTGAATAAAAGAACTTGGGAAGGACGGATCAGCAATTATTGAGACTGGTGACTCATGGGGCAGAGACCAGGGGTATAAAATGGGGCAGGTACAAACATGGGTTGGGACAAGGTGCTCCATGTACCTCTTTTTATATCATTTTCATTTTTGGACATGTGATCCTTTTACTTGCTCAAAAAGTAAAGTTCTCCATGAATGTTACCTATTATTATTTAGCTACCATTGCATTCTATGCCAGGAACTTCGTGTTCTTGTTGAAAGATTAAGCTTCAAGTGAATTACAGACAAAAGCAACACTATGTCACAGAATTGTGGGTCAGAGTAAACGAAATCAAAGACCAAATGTGCTGGTTACCTCCCTTCTGGAAGAGCTCTCTTTGCTCATCTTGACTATAGGGTGTAGGCTAACCATGGACTTCCTTCAGCACAAACAGCCCTTCTTACAGACTTTGGTAGGTTGTATATTGTCCGAAGCCCACAATGCTGATCTAACTTTGTCATTTGGTAAGGGAGGAAAACCAAATCTTAAGTGATATGCCCCAGTCATGATGGCAGAGCTCAGGCCTCCAATCTCTCTTCCTCAAAAACAAACAGTTAAGTGGTTAAAGGGGCAGTGTTGGCCAGGACCACCTAAAGGGTTCTCAGACACCTCCTCCAGCATGCTACTGTCATTCCACTGCATGTATCAAGGACCTGCTCTGTGCCAGCTCTGGGAACATGGAACTAAATGTCTCACCACCTGTCTCCAGAGGGCTCAGACTGGAGACGGACACCCAGGCTGGGCTCCCTGCAAATACCTGCTTCTATAGACGTATGCGACAGGTATGGAGGAAACCCACAGGAGAGCTCCCCGACCCAGCCAGGGAGTTTAGGCCAAGCAAGCCTGCCCAAGGTTTAAGGGGCGAGTTAGAGTTTGCAAGACACAATAGGTGGCAAGAGGTGGCAAAAACAGTGTGAGGGCAAGCGGCCTTTGCTCAAGCCACACCTCTGCCCAAAAGGCCCTCCTCCGTCTCTTCTGGGGACTACTCTCAGCCTTCCAGTCACCCCCGCAGAGACAGCTCAGGGATGGGCACCCTGTGTTCAGTCTCACATACTAGTGTGGTTGATTACATTTGCCACTGTATCCCTGGTGTCTAACCCAATGCTTGCCATTCTGTAGGTGCTGCATACATACTTGGTAAGCAAATGGATGATTTGTAATTTATGTTCTTGAAAGAAAGCTGGCCAGGAAGGCGCCTGGGTGGCTCAGTCGGTTAAGTGTCCAACTTCGGTTCAGGGTCATGATCTCACGGCTCAGGGGTTCAAGCCCCGTGTTGGGCTCTCTGCTGTCAGCACAGAGCCCGCTTTAGATTCCCTGTCCCTTCTCTCTCTCTCTGGCCTTTCCCTGCTCATACTCTCTCTCTCTCAAAAATAAATAAACACTAAAATACATACATATATACGTACATACGTACATAAGAAAAGGAAGCTGGCCAGGAATTTTTGCATCACGTGTTCCATTTCTTTAGATAATGTTTAGATAAACATCTGTGGCAAACACGAAAACCCATTCAGATGCTTGTTCTTTTCTGAAGGAGCCCATCGGGCCTGACTGTTTGAAGGCATAGTAACAGCTTGTAAATACTGAGCTTGGGGACAGTAATCCCCTGACTTAAGTTCACATAACTCTGTTCCCTTTGCTCTACCCTCTCTTCTTCTACTTCCCACACACAACTCTTCTCTCCCCAAGGATCATAGGAAGGATATCAAGTCATTTAGATGCAAACACATTTTGAAAGGCTGCCTAAAGGCTGTGCCCTTGGCAGGTGGCACACATACATCCCACTGCTACTTACCCTGTGCTGTGTCATCCTCAGCTGCTCACATAACCTCAAGCCTAAGTTTCTCCCCCGTAAGAGAGAAATGTCATTTCTACTCTGAATATTGGCCAGGTTTGTAAAACTCCCAACAGAACACCTGGTGCATAATAGATGCTCAATAAACAGGAGCTGAGAACTGTTGCTATTATTACTGGCGACGGCAATGGCGTGTTTATTGGTTTATTTATCAGTCTCGGCACATTACAAATACCCACTGGCAGAATCTGCTCCTTTTCCTATTATGCATATATGTGCAGGGAACAGTGACGAGCAGACAAAGATATTGAGAAGTTAATTCAACAGTTCTACGTCAGTGGGGGCAGTGAAACATGAAGTCTTGGCAAGTGAAGACTGGGGAAAAATAGGACTGAAAACAAGGACTTTTCGAATGACAAGGACAAGCACAGTCTTTAGATATACCTAAGCCGGGGTTTGAGTACCCAGAACTCCATCGAAGTAGATTCTTGGTGTCTGACCCAACCCCCTTGCCCTTCAACTTGCTGGGATTCTTGGGCAGATACTTGCTTCTTTTCCTCACTCCCCTCTGCTCACTCGCAGTCTGTCACCTTCTGGCCCTGCTTCCTGTGCCCTACTCTACCAGCGAGGTCCCCGGTCTTCCTCCTTAGGTCCTGGTGCTTGGCACCCTGCCCCACCTGTCATGCAAGCCAGGACCCTGTGGTCTCTCTCAATTTCCCTCCCGCTTTCTCTCTCGTCATTCTCTGTGTGTTAAAGGTCCTCATACTTCCGTCTCTGCTGGCGCACTTCTATTTGCAGTCACCGGGAATGGCAGCTGGACCTCTGTGGTAGCCCCCACGCTGTCTTTCCACTTCACCTGCCATCATCCCTGCCTCTCCCAGTCAGAGCGAGCCTTCCAGCACAGTCTCTGCTGCCCTCAGAGGACCGTCCGTCTCCTTAGCGTGGCGCTCAAGGCCTTCAGCACCTGCTCTTGGCCACCTCTCCAAACCTGTCCTCTCCCACCCTGAAGGGCAGGAGCTCGGCTGTCACCCACCCCTCGAGGGCTTCATTCTGATGCTTCTCTTTCCCAGCACACCTTGCCTCACTTCCTCACCAGAACACAGCTCAGGGACTGTCTCTTCCAAGGAGCGTTTGCTGAAAATCCCCTGCCCTCCACGCAACTTATGCTCACAGTACTGACGTCATAGTATCGTTGCCTCTCAACTGTCCATCTCCCTGTTAGGGACGGCGGTGTAAAGAAGCGTCTGGAGCCAACTTACTTGGGTTCACGTCTGGGCACTCCCACCCGTCCGCTGTGAGGCCTTGCACAAGTTTTTACACACACACACACACACCCCACCGTGTTTCAGTTTCCGCACCCGCAAAATGAGAGTAGTCATAGCACCTGTTTCTCAGGTTGTCGCGAGGGTAAAACAATGACTACACATAGAGCTGGAGCGCTGGGGACAGAGGCGGCACATAAAAAGCCCCACGCGTGAATTCTTGTTATTAGACTGTGGTCACTTGGAGGGCAGGGCTTTGTTTTATTCACCTCTGAATCCTCAGTCTCCAGCAGAGCCGCTGGCACCGAATTAATGATTAATAACAGCACTCCCGTTGGTGATGAGAGCAATGGGCTTTTGTAGAGAGAGCACTGCATACAGTGCCGTAAAATGTTTGCACAGACCGCATCTCCTTTAGTCCCCAGCCCCCTACTGTCACGTACCTATGACTCTCGCCATTTCACAGGTGGAGATGCTGAGGCTCAGAGAGCACTGGATCCCTCCAGTTTGCTGGAGAAGCAGACAGTACAGAGAGTATTTAAACTAGTCATTCTGACGTCAGCATGCATGCTTTGGGAATTCGGGGACTTCAATCGCTGAGATTTGTACGGCATCTTCTCCTGGTCTGAAGTCTCTTTTCCAGATTTCGCCTGGCAAAGTCCTGCTTGTGCTTCACCTCCCAGCTTCCAAGTCACTGCCCTCGGGAGCCTCACTGGCTCCTACAGGCCACCTAGACTCTGTGGTCGGTGCCACCCAGTGGCATTGCTCTCTCTCATTCTCCCTTTTTCTGACATCTTCACTCCTCTGTGAGATTTTAAAGGCAAGGACACCTTGTGACTCACCTTCGTCTCCTCCTAGGCCTAGCACGGCGCTGGCAGGTGAAGGTGCGGGCCCAAACTGACCAAAACGTGGTTCCTCCGGCAAGTGACATGCTCACGGAGTGGCGGGTGATGTGGACCATAGACAGAGGAGCAGTGGCCTGGTGGGCGATGGCCAGGGCTCCCGTCTCCCGCCTGGTCCCACAGCTGAAGTTGCTGGGCATTGTTCCCCACCTCTTCCCCCGGATTCTCAACCCTTCCCCGCGGGGGCCACAAGAGCACCTCTGCTGGAAAGCTAGGCACAGCTCCTACCTCCCACCTTCCAGCACCCATCCTGGCTCCCATCTCCAAACAAGCATCCTCAGGGTCTGAGGTAGTTTCACTGTAGGGAGCCAGGGGTGGCTGCCAGGGCACACACTTCACCACCAGCTTTCCAAACAGGGAGAAAAAGAAAGAAGAAAAGAAAAAGAAAACTTGTTTTTCCCTTTCTTTTTCTTTTCTTTTTTTTTTTTTTTAATGTTTATTTTTGAGAGAGAGACAGACAGAGCACAGGCAAGGGAAGGGCAGAGAGAGAGAGAGGGAGACACAGAACCCGAAACAGGCTCCATGCCCTGCGATGTCAGCGCAAAGCCCGATGCAGGGCTTGAACTGCAAGATCATGACCTGAGCCGAAGTCAGACACTCAACAGACGGAGCCACCCACGTGCCCCTGTTTTGCCCTTTCTAAAGGCTACCAACCATCTTTTTGAGCCTTGATGGTAAGTGTATACCCCCAAACCCTATGTTATGTATTGATACAAGGCAAGAACAGTGCCTTTTATTCAAAATACCCATTTCTTCTCCTCAAAGTCTGGTCTTCCACAGAATACAAGTCTCAGTGGCCACGGCTAGGAGCTGCTCACCCCAGACCATCAGGAGGATAACGTGTGGCGAGGCTTTGGACCACCGACAAGGCAGTGGCTCTTTCCTGACATGGTCAGAGCACATTAGCAATTGATGCCGGTGTGAAGAGTTCAGTTTTCACGGGTAACCAATGTGAAAATCAGGCGATTTTAAATAGGTTGGGAAGTTTACTCAGTAACCGTTTCGAGCCTGGCCAACAAAACGTGTCCAAGGATTGTCCGTGACGCTGAGCTCCGCCTTGAATTATTTCTGTGTGTTCCCACCTCTTTGAGACACTACTCAAGATTCGGATCTTAAATTATGTTGGTTCAGATCCTCTAAGAAGCAGACACCAATATGGTATTACACATGCCTGAAAGAGATTCATTGGGGGAAATTCCTGTGAAGGAAAAAAAGCAGGAAGCCAGAGTCTTCGGTCAGAGATACAGGTCTGATAGTTTTGAAATGAGGCAGGAGGAAAGGAGAGCAGATAGGAGTGTCGGGCTGCACGGCAGCCCTCAGAAAGTCCCAACCAGACCAATGAGGAATCCTCAAGCCAAAGGTGATTTTAGACTCCTGTGTCTGTGTGGGATACTTCCATGATTGCCCCCTCTATGTTTAGTCTTTGACTGGGAGCAGCCCAGGGGAAGCATGGCATGAACAAAGGGTAGATCAGAGGGGCAGCATCTGGGACTGTCCATCAATCATGCTTCCCTGAGCTGGAGATCTGAGTAGGGCTTCTTTGCAACTGCCGCTTAGGTGGGGGCATCTGATGGTCTCTCCTGGGTCTCTTGGTAGAAGGCCTCTCAGCCACTGGTCAGCTTCCTGTGTTGGGCAGATGGATCCAACCTTCTTATCTCTTTTGGGATCCTCCA
This sequence comes from Leopardus geoffroyi, assembly GCF_018350155.1. Taxonomy (NCBI): domain Eukaryota; kingdom Metazoa; phylum Chordata; class Mammalia; order Carnivora; family Felidae; genus Leopardus; species Leopardus geoffroyi. The sequence continues at coordinate 120,294,709 of NC_059328.1, read as the reverse complement.
CCCCAAACAAGGAGGGTCGACAGGATCTTGGAAGCCCCGAAATGATAAATATCCAGTATAAAAAAGAACTTTGTGAAAGGTGTTGTAACTCATTCCGTTAAAAAAAAAAAAAAAAAAAGATTTCGTAGCCAAAAGAGTTCAGAAAACACCTGCTTTTAAACAGTGTTAAACACATTTCCAGGATTTCTCACAGCTGTTACTAGGCTGATATATATCTTGAGTCTTCAAGGGAACAAAACAGTGTATAGAGTTTGTCAAATTTATACGACCATCAACTGCCCCTCCCCCCCAATTTTATTATAGTTTTCAGAGTATCTTATGAGACATGCTTTTGTAAATGTTGAACATGCTCCATATCCCCTGTGTCTTCCTCCAGATCCAGTCCCCAGCCTTCCTTACCCGCTCTGTGCCCAAGAGGCTGACCGTCATGCACAGTGGCTCTCCCTTGCCCTTTATCAAGCTTGTCCAAGTAGAACTTTGGGATGATGGAAATACTCCGTATCTGAGCTGTCCAGTATGAGAGCCACTAGCCATATGTGGCTATTGAGCACCTGAAGTGTGACTAATATGGCTAAGGACCTGAATTTTAAATTTTAATTAGTTTAAATAGTTACATATGCCTATTGGCTCCTGTCCTGGACAGTACAGTTCTGGATTTTTGGCTGGGTTTGGCCAATAAGAAGCACCCACGGGAGACGAGGGGGGTAAAAGGAGAATAAGAGAGTTATTGATTTCCTTGGCCCCCTCTTATGTGGTCATCACGGGGTGGCTGTGTCTTCTGTCAAAGACCTCAGCTCTTGACACACAGTCCTATATTCTGACACCCATTCCAACGTTTGCATTTCCCGCCACCCCCCAACACCAAGCAATTATCCAGCAATTCACCTGAATTCTGACTATTTCCTGAGATAGCATCGGATCCCACAGGATAAGGGCTCAGTCCTATAAGGCCGCCTGTCCCCTCCTTCTATGTCAGTCGCTAACAGGAAGTCCAGGCCATTGCCTGTGCTGCTTACCCATCCGCTATAGGCCAGAGGTTCCAACAACCTTCTTATTGGGTTTGATTAATTTGCTAGGGCGACTCACTCAGAGAAACATTTTACTTACTAGATTACAGTTTACTATAAATTATATAATTCAGGAACAGCCAGATTGAAGAGATGCGTAGAGTGAGGTGCAGGGACAGGGGTGTGGAGCTTCCATGATCCACAAGTTCACCCACCTGGAAGCTCTCCAAACCTGACCTTTTGGGTTGTATGGAGGTTTCCTTATGTGATCTTTTCAATCATTGGCCATTGGCAATTGACCTCCGGGTGCCCCTCTCCCCACACAGGTCAGTGGGGTGGAACTGAAAGTTCCAATCTTCTAATCAAGCAGCTGGCTCTCCTGGCAACTGGCCCGTCATCCTCAAGGGCTGTCCACAAGTCACCTCACTAGCATAACTCAGGTGCGGTTGAAAGGGTTGAGAGGGGCTTCTTGTGACAATCAGGACACCTGTCCTGCTCTTACCACTTAAATTCCCAACGTTTTAGGAGTTTTGTGCCAGAAGTGGGGACAAAGTCCAAATACCTATTTCTTGTTATAAATCGTGATTTCACAGCCCTCTCCATACTATCTAACAGGTTCGGCAGGCGCTCCCAACCCTTTGGGGTTGTGGGCTGGTAAAGACAGCCCACGGCTGGCAGGCCACAGGTCTCTGTGTGTTCCCTGCCCACATAATTGTAAATAGTCCTGGGAAGTTCTGCTCAATGGCTCAGGGTGAGTGTGCCACCTGTTTTCTGCCAGGCCCCCGCCTGAAGCCCTGATGTGAAGCTTGTGGTTTTTAATTCTGAAAAATATTTATCATGCAGTACTAATGAATAAGTCAGAAAACAGTTATGATGAGAATGAAAATCCTTTCCCCAAACGCTCCTTGCCCTCCACCCAATACATAGAGGCAAGAACTTCGAAGCCCTTTCTGGTTTTACCTTAAATAAGTTGTTCCAATACCTCAAAATAACATGCCAGGGCCACTTTACAGGCTCTATGGACTCGAGACACTATCTATGCCTCCTGCTGGGCTGGATGAGAATTTCTCTCACATCGCCCCTTCCTCTCCTCCCTCGATCATTCCAATTTTTGATAGTTATAGTAAGATTTTTAGCTTCCTCTACTGGTTGCCATATAGGTTTAAATTATATGCCCATTTTTATTTTAAAGGGAACATCATCACTTTTGAAGTGTTTTGTGCTTTTAAAGTTTATATATTTATTTTGGGAGAAAGAGAGAGAGGGAGAGAGAGAATCCCAATTAGCCTCTGTGTTCAGCACAGAGCCACGACCATGAGAGCATTGACCTGAGCCAAAATCAAGAGTCCAGCCCTTAACCGACTGAGCCGTCCAGGCGCCCCTAAATAACATATACTTAGGCTTCTGTTTCTTGTTCCATTGCTTTCAATTTTGTCTCTTAACCTTTCATTTTTGCAAAATGAAGACCTTTCCTTCTCAAGCCTTCCCTCTTTTCCCCTCCCTGCTTCTGTACAGCTGTATCTTTATTTTTTACATTATCACTCTAGATAATGATTACATTCTGTTTTGTAACTACTCAGTTTTCTATGCTTTGTCTACCAATGTTTCTAAAAACTGAAAGCCAGTAATCAGCATTTACGTTATGTCAATTTTGTTTAGTGCAGAACTAAGCAGCATGTGTTTTCTCCTTTTTTTTTTTTTTTTAAGTTTTTTCCCTTTTAATTCCAGTATAGTTAACATATAGAGCTATGTTACTTTTAGGTGTACAGTATAATGATTCAACACTTCCAATATAATGATTCAACACTGTCTTTTAGTTTTGTTGATTGTTTCCTTTGCTGTGCAGAACGACACCCAGTGCTCATCACAACGAGTGCTCTCCTTAATCTCCATCACCTATTTCACCCATCCCCCATCCACCTCCCCTCTGGGAACCATCAGTTTGTGCTCTAGAGTTAAGACTCTGTACCTTGGTTCTTCTCTCCCTAGCACTCCCCCACCTTTTTCCTTTGCTTATTTGTTTTGTTTCCTAAGTTACAGATACAAGTGAAATATGATATTTGTCTTTCTCTGCTTGACTCATTTCAGTTAGCATCATACTCTCTAGCTTAAACCATGTTGTTGCAACTGGCAAGATTTCATTCTTTTTTATGCCTGAATAATATCCCATTATATAGAGATAGATATCTATCTATCTCTATATATAGATATATCCTTTATCCATTCATCCATCAATGGACACTTGGGCTGCTTCCATAATTTGGCTATTACAAATAGTGCTGCAATAAACATAGGGGTACGTGTATCCCTTTGAATTAGTGTTTTTGTATTTTGGGGGTCAATACCCAGTAGTGCGATTGCTGGATCATTGGGTAGTTATGTTTCTAACTTTTTGAGAATCTCCATACCATTTTCACAGTGGCTGTACCAGTTCTGCATTCCCACCAACAGTGTAAGAGGGTTCCTTTTTCTCCACATCCCCACCAGTCCTTGTTATTTCTTATGTTTTTATTTTAACCATCCTGACTGGTGTGAGGTGATATCTCACTGGAGTTTTGGTTTGTATTACTCTGATGATCAGTGATGTTGAGCACCTTTTCATGTGCCTGTTGGCCATCTGTATGTTTTCTTTGGAGAAATATCTGTTTGTGTCTTCTGCCCATTTTTAATTGGACTATTTGTTTTTTGGGTGTTGAGTCATATCAGTCCTTTATAAATTTTGGATACTAGCCCTTTATCAGATATATAATTTGCAAATATCTTCTCCCATTCAGTAGGCTGCCTTTTAGTTTTGTTGATTGTTTCCTTTGCTGTGCAGAAGCTTTTTATTTTGATGTAGTCCCAATGGTTTATTTTTGCTTTTATTTCCCTTGCCTCAGGAGACAAATCTAGAAAGATGTTGCTATGGCAGATGTCAGAGAAATTTCTGCCTATGCTGTCTTCTAGGATTTTTATGGTTTTAGGTCTCACGTTTAGATCTTTAATCCATTTTAAGTTTATTTCTGTGTCTGGTGTAAGAAAGTAGTCCAGCTTCATTCTTTAACATGTAGCTGTTCAGTTTTCCCAACACCACATGTTGAAAAAACAGTCTTTTCCCCATTAGCATGTATTTTGTCTTTTCTAGGTCCAATGTCATGGTGCCTTGCTAGTCAAAGGGAAGCACCCTAGCATCAGGTCAAATGTACTTTCCCTCCCTCTTAAACTTACTTTAATTTGGGTGGTTTTCCATTTAGACCATAACTATTTTGTACAATATTTTAAAATGTTCACTCATTTTGCGAGAGAGAGAGATAGAGAGTGAGGGGAGGAGGGACAGAGATAGAGGAAGAGAGAATCCCAAGCAGGTTCTGCGCTATCAGCCCAGAGCCTGATGTAGGGTTCGATACCACAAGCTCTGAGATCATGACCTGAGCCGAAACTGAGAGTCGGACGCTTCACAGACCGAGCCACCCAGGCACCACTATTCTGTACAAATTTTACTTCTTCAAGTTTTGATTTTTTTCTTATAAAGAGGAAGACACATATTCTTACTATATTCCAAATATCATCCAGCTCTTCATTATTTCTTAGAATTTGTCTAATTACCCTCTTAGAATCCTTTTCAGTTTTCCTCTTTAAGACAATATTCTTGAAATTTGGTGACTTTTTCCAGTTGCTTTCAAGACCTGTGGTTGACTTTGTAACAGGGGCTTCTTTTCACTGGAATCCTGGTTAGCTCTATAATTTCCCATATTCCACAGTTCTCCCTTTCTTGGTTTTGCCCACTCGCCCCTCACTGCTCTCTTTTTTGGGAGCACATCCATAGGTAAAATTCTTTAGAAAATGGAGACATGAGGCAAAATCTTCCAAACATGTGAAGATCTGAAAGCAATGTTCTTTCTCTCATTTTTAAGCTGGACATGGAAGTCTAGGTCCAACATAATTTTACCTTCCTATTCTGAAGCCTTTATTTCAATTTTTAAAAATGTTTTATTTATTTTTGATAGAGAGAGAGCACAAGTGGGGGAGGAGCAGAGAGAGAGGGGGTACAGAGGATCCGAAGCCGACTCTGTGCTGACAGCAGTGAGCCCGACGTGGGGCTCTAACTCATGAATCATGAGATCATGACCTGAGCCAAAGTTGGACACTCAACTGACTGTGCCAGTCAGGTGTCCCATGAAGCCTTTATTTGAGTGTCTTGCAGCATCTTCAATGTTAATGAGAAGTCTGATCCGTTTTGATTCAAATTCCCTTATGGTTCTTGGTTTACATTGCCCTCCACCCCTGCCACAATCTCAGGAACACTATCCTCGGTGATTTGGTATTTCACCATGGTGTGCCAAGGGCTTGGTCTTTTATTAATTCTGATCAATATTTGTGTTTCCCTTTAGCTCTTGGAATTATTTTATTGTCTCTGAACTTCTCTTAATTGGCTATTGAACCTCCTGGATTTAGCTTCCATGCCTCTTATTCTCTTATCAGTTCCTTCCCTTGTCATTTCACTCAGTGTTATGGGAAATTTCCTCAATTACATCATCTAATCTTTCTATTAAAGTATTTTAGTTTTTATTTTGGCAATTTAATTTCCCAGAAATAGTTACTGTTTTCTCATTTTCATTAAAAGAAAAAAAATCCTTGTTTCCTGGTTTTCCCTTCTGGATATAATGTCTGTTCAAGTCTTTGTTTTCTTGAATTCTATCTCTTACGGTGTGCCTTTCTTTCCCACCCCCCCCCCGCCACAAGTATCTGTTCTTCCTTAGTTGTCCATTAATTTTTAAGAATGAATAAATAGGAATGCCATTTTATGATGTGTTTGTTTATATTTTTCCTTTAAATTTTTGTTCATATTTAGGTGTCAGCTCATTTTTAAGAATGAAGAAAGAAATGCTGTCAGTTTCTGCGTAGGGGGGCTTGTCATATCAACTGGCAAGCTTCTCTCCAGGGTATTCCTGAACAAGAAAACCTTACTTTAGGATGTCAATACTCACACTAAACAAAATAATGAATTTCTTCAGAGGGAAAACTTGATTTTTGGGGGCTTGGGTTAAGCCTGGAGTCCTGCCTATAAGATGTAGTCCTTTCTCCACTGCCCCCCCCCCCATTGTCACTCACCTCATGTACTCTGGGCTGAAGACACCTCCACTTGGTTTATCTGTTGATGTACTGACCTTCTGCCAAATACGTTCTGTCTTCCTGAGATCTGTCGAAATTTCTTCAGAGATGGCACCCCTCCTATTCTCTTCACTATTATTGATTTTATCATTAAAAAATTCCTTTCTACCATTTCGAAAGGATCTCAGGAAGGAGGGAAGGCAAATTCTTGGCCTCAGTTCACCATCTTGAAGTAGAAGCCTCTGAAATATCAATTAGGCAGTCCATGACATGCCCTCACAGAGTGTCTGTCACCTAAAGGCTTTGACTGTGATGCCTTTAAAACTTCAAAGTCATTTTATGGAAAAAATAATAGGAGATATTTTTGATGAAGAAATCTTCCCAGCTGGAAGTTATTTATCTGAACTTTTACTTTGCAGTGTTGCATTGTGGGTGACATAGTAGGTCTTCAATAAATATCTGTTGAACCAATAAATGAATGAATGAACAAACAAATGAATAACTTAACCGTTAATTAAAAGTTAGTAAAAGGAAGTGGATAATACATATGCCCAGTAAAAAAATAAGTGGAATGATTTATACATTTGTACATCCTATGTTTTGATACATTCTTTTAGAGGTGTAGATATTAATGCAAACAGACTGACTTTTTAAACGAATGTAAATAAATGTATTGACGTTTAAAACAGTTGTCCTGAAAATTATACACTTATTCTGAAGATACTCACTGATGAAAATTTTGGGGGTTCTGGTTTGAACTTCCCTTTGGTCCTATTCCCCTTCCTTCCTTCCTTCCTTCCTTCCTTTCTTCCTTCCTTCCTTCCTTCCTTCTTTCTTTCCAGTCTTATTTGGTTTCCTCAGTGGGGGAAATCTTTGGCCTTTGAAGGTGTATTTTATTTTTTCAAAAAAGCCCAATACAGCTTTGTATGTATTTCTTAGATCAGAATGAACAATATATTATTTTTGTAGTCAAAACCATATGATAAGGCAGATCTCAAATGGGGTAATAAATGCATTATGAATAAAAGCTCCCAAAGAGGAGGTTCTTTGTGTTTATTTGCTTTTGTTTTAAAGTTGTACTTATTTAAGTAATCTCTACACCAAAGTGGGGCTCGAACTCACAACGATCAAGAGTCACAAGCTCTTCCCACTGAGCCAGCCAGGCACCCCTGTTTATTTTATTTTATTTTATTTTATTTTATTTTATTTTACTCTACTTTATTTTATTTTACTTTACTTTACTTTACTTTATTTTATTGTAAACAATTGCAGAAGCTTTCGAACAAGTGTACATTTTTCCAAGGCGCCCAATATAAAGAGGATGACACACATGCCAGCATATGAAATGAAGCTCACTGCTTTATAACCTCCCACCATGCATTGTGTTCTCTGCTGTCTAGGATAATGATTACTGTGAGGTGCATAATAATGACAGATGTCAGTAACAAGTGCCTACTATGAAAACCAGAAACTTCGCACGCATGGGTCATTCTGTTGGGTTATGACCCCGTTTTTACAGATGAGGAAACTATAATTCAGAAATTTTGTTTTTTCCAAGTCACTCAGCTAGGAGATGACAGAGCTGAAGTGCATTATTGGGTCTGTCAAGAACCCGTGCTGAGTTCCTCCACCTCACAATTTTACTTGGACAACTTTTCTTTCATATATGAGGAAGCCAAGCCTGTCGACCAAGATGATAGACAAGCTGATTTGGTGCCGGCATCCCAGCCCAGCAGTGTGGCCATAGCCTTCTCCCCTTCACCTGTGTTTGACAAAATTCTGCTAGACCAATGGTGGGCTCCCCAGCCAATCTGTGTGTGGCAGGGCACAACCGTCATGCATGCTTCTGAATGGGGATGCAGAGTGAGTCTTCTGTGTGCCTGTGTCCTACTCACACACCAGCTTCTTGCAGGGAGGTGAAAGGTAGGAAGCACCCTGGTTGTATTTGTTCAGGAGTGTTCTGGCCTTTTCAGTGTTGTTATGATCTTGGTCCTGTTCTAACCTGAACTATTTGTTAAGCCTCTGGATCTAGCTTTTATTTGCCTGCTGAATCAGACCTTCTCTCTTCCTACTAAAACTCAGCTGGGACAGTTTCTTGGGCTGTTCCTCTGGAGATCTGGGCACCCCTTTAGGGTTGCCAAAAGTTTAGGCAAGTGGGATGTGGAGGCAGAGTCTTCTCACACCAGCTACCTCTTGACAATCAAAGGCTATGGTTAGAGTAGTCTAGATCCTGAAATGTGGGGCACAGGACGATACGCAAAGGCAAATCTGATCACTAGGGGGGCAAGGGGCCAGCAAAATGATTGCAGGCATTTCTAAACATAGTGTGTATGGATGGGTGGGTGAGGGAAGTGTGTGTGCTGATGGTTGTCACTGTTCAAGAACCTGAGGGCTGAGAGTGGCAAATGAATGCTAACCAAAGTTGTGTTAAAATGTGTCCTATATCCACAGGGGTTACCTGTGCCCTGAATAACAGGTCTGTGGGACCCGAAAAGTTGGATGCTGAAAGACCTGGTATCACCTGGCATCAGCCCTTCGGCATTGGGCAACCAAAATATATTTCAAAATTCTGCTGGTTTGTGAACTCAAGGCTCTTCATACACTGACTCGTTTGCTTCCTGTTGGTTCAAGGAAAGAGTTGAGGCAAGCTGATAGCTGGCGCACTGAGCATAGTTCTAGTCCAGAAAGGGATTGATGACAATGAACACTGTCAGATTTCTGAGAAAATCCAAATGCCCTATTCGGTGCCCAGCTGAGTAAAAGCGTGTTATGCATACATCTTTTTGAGGTGGGAGAACATAAGTCCACGTAATATCGAAATGTATCTATGATTTTCTGGGTGATCAGTCAGTGTATAAAGGGACTATGGATCACTTGAAGATTTGTGGATTTTCCTGATGAACTATGGATCCGTGCTCTCTTCCAGGGGATTGCATTTCTACTCCCCAACTCAGCAAGAGGTCTCATTTTGGCTGAGTTCTTCTATAAAAGTTCTCCTTACCTGAGCTGTGGGTGTCTTGACTGTGGTTATCATTAAGACTGTGGGCCAGGTGGTTTTCTTCCACTACATCCAAAAGGCTTCTTTTCTAGGACTTCGTAAAGTCAGGGGAAATATGGGGTTGAGAGGAACCAAACCCGTGTGGTGGAGGAACCCTGGACAGTTTACTAACAAAGACCCTGAGACAAGCACTTGTGTGCCGTAACTAGATGCAGCTATAACTAGAGCAGGATCCTGAAGTGAACGGACCACTGTGTAGCTCCTAGTGTGCCTGTCCTGAATTTTCCTTCTTATTCAACATGGATCCGGGCAGTTCACGGGGGGCTGGTTACATCCTTCTGTAAAGGTTGATATGCTACCATACAGGCTTCTCACCTGGCTGCAATCGCTTGAGTCCTGGGTCAAGAGTGCATTAGTCAGCCGTGATCCAGAATTCTCGCTGTGATTGCTCTGATCAGTCATGCGCAGTGCTGAGTGAATTCTGTGACTGTCGTTGCCTGCTGCAACTGTCCAGAGCCGTCTTCTAGTGCCTGGGGGTGCTGCAGCAAGTTTTATAGACTCCCCCGACTTTGGGCGGGGACAACTCCCGTGTTGAGCGCCACCTTGAAAATCTCCCACCATTCCTCAAAAAAGGAAAAAAGAGAAAAAAGTGTTTTTTTCTGGTTACTTCGGGCATTTCATTGCTAAATATTACCTATGACTATAACAATTCTGTGATGCCAAATCCTGTATGACTTAGACTATTTGGTCATATTGCGACCAATTATAAGTGAACTCCTTGGAGGAAAGTACTCCCACATTATCATTCAAATGGCATTATTGTGTTCTGGAGTGCATTCTTCACCTCTTCCTACTCTCTAGTGGTTGCTGGAAATCCTTGGAACGTCTTGGCTTACAGCTGAATCACTGTAATTGCTGCCTCCGTCTTCACACGTCTGTTTTTCCTTTGGGTGTCTACGTGTTCGTCTTTACCTGGCCTTTTTCAAGGACACCAGCCATTGGATGTAGAGCCCACCTTAATCCAGTCTGACCTCGTCATAGCTAATTCCATCTGCAAAGACCCTATTTCCAAATAAGGTCACACACATGCTGAGGTTCTGGGTAGACATGAATTTTTGGGAGGACGCTAGTCAACTGAGTACCCTTACAGGTCTCTGGACTCTGGGCCCATTCCCCTTTCCAGGTATTCAGTGTCTGCTCCCTAACTGGGGCTTTTGGAAGAATAAAGTGCTGCAGAGGTACATGCAATTCCCCCGTTGAAATTTGGAGTTCAGAATTTGAGTACAGGAATTGGGCTCTGTCTCTGGTACTGCTATAATTAGGTTACCTTTATTCCTCTATGAATCATTAACCTCGCAAACTGCTGGTTCAATCTATGACAACCAGTGATACATCATCTTTAACCAGTCCGCACCACCATAAAAAAAAAATGCTGTTCAAGTACTAATTTATTGCTCCACGACACAAATGGCGCATCTCAAACAAACTCAGCCAATTTTAAGGATGATTTCTGGGCTGTTTAAAAAGAATTCTTCCACCAGCTTCTTGAAGATGTTGCTTTAGAGATTATTATTTTCTGTTTCAGGACAAATCCATGAATCTGGCCCATTCATGTTAGCTATAGTGAGACGATGCCTCTCTTGTCCGTGAAACTTGAATGTGCGGGTGTCAGAAGTGATTTTTCTGGAGCTAACTTTTCCCGTACTTTGAGTTATCAGTTTCTGTCGTGCTGGTGTGCATTTCAGCTGAGGTTTTATTACATTGTGTTGGCAGCACATTATGTTTTTTACACATGGATTTGATTGAGAAATGAAACTGGAATAAGAATGAGGTAGCAGCAGCGTCTGCTGTACGGCTCAACTATTGCCGTTGTCAATCAGCCTGATTGATTAAATATGGTGGTACACATTTTTATTAAAACGAAATACTTCTCTTGAAAAAGGACCATTACGCCCACAGACGATAGGACTCTCCTGAAGAGTGGCCCGAGGAAGAGGCCTCTTGGCGGAGTCTGATAATTGCAGGTGGCGGGAACAAATAGGAGATTCAGATTAGCTCTGGGTAATTTTGTGAATTTAAACTCTTTTTTTTTTTTTTTTTTTTTTTGCCGTATGGAAGAAATGAACCCACATTTGGGGGCACTAACCCCCGCGGAAGCATTTGAGTTTGATTGAGTCCCCAGACACTGTCCCTTCCTTCGTTGATGCCCCGTGGTCCGCTCGGTTTTAAGGCATCCAGGGTGAGCTAGAATTTCTCAGAAGAGTGAACATCCTGGTCCACTGAAGTGCCACTTCTTTCATTTTCCATTCAAGCCCATTTTAGCTTGGCACCAGGTTGTAAATTTGAAAATCAGACATGCACATAGGAGAGAACGGAGACGCTGGAGAATGAGAATGGGTGGATTATTCCATTGGCTTGGATGAGGACCCAGCAAACATCATCTCTGCCTGTAAAACCCTGAAATTTGGAGTGACTTCCAAGAGAAAGTGGTGGGGGATTTGGTATTAGAGCATTAAAGACCCAAAGAGTTGAAATGGTTTGATTGGGGCTGTTTAGTTTTAGTGTGTGTGTGTGTGTGTGTGTGTGTGTGTGTGTGTGTGTGTTTGCTCACCCGGAAGTCCTGGGCTGGGGCTGGCTATTCCTGGAGTGTTGAGGCTTCCCCCTGGTTTGAGCCAGCCTAAATTCCAGGGGGCCTGTTTGATCGTGGTCCCCGGCAAAATGTCTCCTGTTGGAATCCATTTAGGACAATAACCCCAAAGGCTTTGCATTAGTGTAAAACACAGGGCTTCAGAAGAGGGCTTTTCAGAAAAACAAGTGGGCAATAAGAGAGGAAAAACCTTTGGAGTAATTCCTTTAACACACAGACTGCTTCTGCTGCAGGGCTGGTGTCAAGACTAATCTTGCAGGATTGAGATATTTTCAGCTGTATCCAATTTAGGTTTCGGCTTTTCCTCACAGAGGGATTGCTTCTGAAACAATCTTTCTCACTACTCTCCCTACCCTCGTCTTCTAAAGCCTGTTTGTAGATTTGGGGATTGCTAACAGATTTTAAGAACAAGAAATCCCTGAAATACCACGCAGCTAAAAGCCAAAAACAGGAACACTTAAGGAACTTGACTTTTTTTCTTTTCTTTAAAAAATTTTTTTTAACGTTTATTCATTTTTGAGAGAGACAGAGACAGAGTGCAAGCTGGGGAGGGGCAGAGAGAGAGGGAGACACAGAATTCGAGGCAGGCTCCAGGCTCCAAGCTGTCAGCACAGAGCCCGCTGCGGGACTCGAACTCATGAGCCATGAGATCATGACTTGAGCTGAAGTCGGCCGCTTAACCGACTGAGCCACCCAGGCACCCCTTGACTTTTTTCTTTCTTTCCTTCTTCCCTCCTTTTCTTTCTTTCTTTCTTTCTTTCTTTCTTTCTTTCTTTCTTTCTTTCTTTCTTTCTTTTTCTTTCTTCTTTCTTTCTTTCTTTCTTTCTTCTTTCTTTCTTCCTTTCTTTCTTTCCTTCCGCCTTCCTTCTTTCCTTTCTTTTTAAAAATATTTTGTCAAGGGGTGTCCTTCAGCTCTCAGTCAACTTTCTCTCTGGACTCAGCCATAAAGGATGAAAACCCCACAGAGACTTGCAGTTTTAAACTTGGAGCTTCCTGTAAGGTCATAGACTGTGAAGGGTATGGCCTCTGTTTATCTGGTTCTTTCTTGGCATCTTGGACCTTATCTATGCCAAATCCACAAAGGCCACCAGATGAATGTCTGGATCAGAGTGTCCAATAAGTTGTCTGGGAGCACACAGGGATCCTGCTTGTCCAGCCAGGAGTCTGGAGTTGTGCTGTTGTTGGAGGTCAGGAACAGGTAGGATATCAGTAACCAGATAGGCAGCACACATGTTGAGGGTCAGGCATATACATGGACCAAAGCGAGCCGAAGCTCAGGAGTCCACGAAGCCACGTAAGTGAGATTGACATGACATCAATCCAAACATTGTGTTGTAACCTGATTTAGACACAGAAAGCCTGCTGATTACGAGCATGGCTGTCAGTCCTCCTATACCTTTTGGCAAATGGATTAATCTTTCTATGTATCACTTTCTTAATCTGTAAAGCAGAAGTTAATCACCTTTCTTACAGGGTTATTGGAGAGATACAATAAAATGACATTAACTAAATCTCTTGTCTGGCACACAGTAAATACTTAACATGTCGTAGTGATTCCCGTCTCCCATTTCTAATGTGCCACTCTCAAAGGCAGAGCAGCCATGAGTTTGAGATGTCCTGAACCCACAGAGCAGGTGCGAAAGTGGCCAGACCAGCAGTGGAACATGGTAATAAAGAGACGGTTCGTTTGGACCCAGCTCTGAGTGGGCCGATGCTCGCATAGTAAAAAATCAAGTGGACTTGTACTAGCTGTTCTTTTTTTCACCTCCTCAACTGCTGATGGTCTTGAAGAAGGTTTAGCTGCCCTAGTTTTGTTGCTATTGTTGTTATTATGGTGTATTTTATTTAATTTTCATGAAGTATAACATACTTCTAGAAATGTGCATAATCATAAGTAGACAACTCAATTTTAACAACTTAATTAAGCACACTCACATAACCAGTAGGCAGATTAAGAGCAGAACAGTTTCAGTACCCCGAAAGCCCCCTTCCTGCACCCTTCTAGCCACTGTTCCTACCCTAGAAAGAGCCACTATTCTGACTTCTAATACCAGAGATCAGTTTTATCTGTTTTTGACTGTATACAAATAAAATCACATACTATATGCTCTCTCGTGTCTGATTTCTTTTGCTCAGCATCTGTTTGTGAGATCTGTTCATACCCTGGCTTGCATTTTGAGTTCACTCATTCCAAATATATGTCTATAGTATTCCATAGTGTGCATATATCACTATACTCATCCTATTGCTAGCGGGCATTTGGGATGTTTCCAATTTAGGGATAATATGAATAGTGTTTCTCTGAATATTCCTGAACATGTCTTTTGGTGGACCTGTGCATTCATTTCTTTTGAGTATGTCCCTAAGAATGGAGTTACTGGGTCGGCTGCAGTTGATGCTATCAGTGTTCCAAAGTGGTTGTACCAATTATGCTTCCCAGTAATATATGCAAATTATGGCTTCTCCATGTGTTCCCCATTATCTGGTATAGTCTCTGTCATTTTAACCTTTCTGGTGGGGCTAGTGTATTGCACAGCGGATATGAATTTTCATTTTCCAGTGGACGAATGAAGTTGGGCACCTTTTCTGATTGGACGTCTGTGGGCTTGAAGAAGCTAGAAGTTCTCTTCAAAGACATACAGCTAACAGGTGACTACAAAGGACAGTTGTCAATGGTGTGTCTCCAGACTGAGGAGCGGATGGAGGCCATAGTGATCAGATGTATCGCCTCTTTGCATCTTAAGTGGCATATTCCATTCGGAGCCCTACACCTTGAGAAGGCGGAGGATGAACAAGAGTATGATTAGAAGGGAGTGACCAGGTCCGCAGTCAGACCAGCAAGGGGAACAATCAGAAGAACTGGGATCGTTCAGCCCATACAGAGAGGACAAAGGGGGAACAAAAAACTGCCACTTAATTGATGGGGGCTATCTTCTGAAAGAGGGGGCAGGCTTGCTCTGTGGGACCCATGAGGCAAAGTTAAAAACTATAGGACTCCCTCTCTCTCTGGCCCTCCCCTGCTCATGCTCTCTCTCTGTCTCAAAAATAAATAAAACATTAAAAAAAAATTTAAAAATTAAAAAAAAAAAGGGGGCGCCTGGGTAGCTTGATCGGTTAAGCGTCCGACTTTGGCTCAGGTCATGATCTCATGGTCGGTGAGTTCGAGCCCCGCGTCGGGCTCTGGGCTGATGGCTCAGAGCCTGGAGCCTGCTTCTGATTCTGTGTCTCCCTCTCTCTCTGCCCCTGCCCTGCTCATGCTCTGTCTCTCTCTGTCTCAAAAATAAATAAAACATTAAAAAAAAACTATAGGAATGAAGATTTCAGGATGGCAAATTTAGCCCGTCATCACTGTCTTGTTCTTTCTTCTGGCTTAGCCTGGTAATGACCTAGAGAGTGAGGCCAGGGCAGCCCCCTCACAAGTCATGAAATGTTCTCATCTAATTTGCATAAATTAACTAGAATCTGTAAATAGGAGACACCTGCGAATACAAGGGGCACCTACTTCATAACGTCATTCTTCCTAACAAATATTTATGGACTCCTCCAAGCTATAAGTCCCAGACCTGACTTCTTCACAAAGGACAGATATGGTTTCAACTGGAGGTCTCACCTATTCACTGATGAATTCTTGAAAAATTGGTACTTGTAAAACAAATCCAATTGAAGCCAGAACGGGTAAACAGTCAAACAAACTTTTATGCTTAGTTGGCTCAGGATGAGTGAGGGATGTGATGGCCAGGAGTGGGGCAAGTTTGCAGGAGGTCAATGGAGTGTGAGAGGCCTCCAAGGGTATAGGAAATAAGTTGATCCAAAGGAAAGGATGGCTAAACAAGGGCTACTGGAAAGAAGCAGGCCAGGCAGGCCAGGCAAAGGAAGGTAAAAGAGTCAAGTGCAAAAGCAAGAGAGATGAGATCCTTAAAGAAGCATAAGTAGAAGGGTTGGAGGGAGACAGTCAGGGAGCAAAGAGTGGGAATTATTTCAGACTGTCTGCAAATTCATATTCATATCAAATATTATCTGTAGTTAATGTATAATGTCACACACAAATGTTTATGCTGAGTCTGAAATGTGCACAGATGTTATACTAATTTAAATATCTTTTTATTTTTTTTTAATTTTTTTTTTTAATTTTTTTTTTTTTTTTAATTTTTGGGACAGAGAGAGACAGAGCATGAACAGGGGAGGGGCAGAGAGAGAGGGAGACACAGAATCGGAAACAGGCTCCAGGCTCTGAGCCATCAGCCCAGAGCCTGACGCCGGGCTCGAACTCACGGACCGCGAGATCGTGACCTGGCTGAAGTCGGACGCTTAACTGACTGCGCCACCCAGGCGCCCCTAAATATCTTTTTAAAAGGTACTGAATTCATAGTTGATTTTATTACGCACTTTTTCCATCAGCAGATTTTAAAAGTTACATTTTTTTTTACATGTAAGGGGAATTTTTTTTTTCATTAAACAGGTGTCTTATACTTGCAGTCGTTGACAACTATTAGTCTTGAATATGAATGTTGATGTTAACTTACAAAAAATCCCTGGAAATACAGAGAATTAAGTAGGAGAAAGATAGGTGAAGTTTGAAAGAGAGTTTGGGTTGCTCACTTATCACTCTCAGGCCTAAAGGAATGCAGACAGCTCATACTATATATTTCCCTATTTCTGGCCAGGGCTCAGACCTCCTCCACCTTAGACAGATGACAGTCGATCTGGTTCTCTATCATTATCTGGATTGTTTCCCCCATTTTTTTTTTTAGTGGAAACCACTGCAGTGGGTACCATGGGAAATACAAAGGAAAATAAAATATGCTCTTTGCTTTCTGGAAAAAGAAATGTAACTATTTGCTTGGATCTTTCATTTTGAAATCATGGAGCTCTCTCTGCCTGGATTTCTTTACTGAATCCAGGTTTGACCTTTGAAGATCTGTCGTAGACTGATCTCAGGATCCACATTTTCTTGCCTAGGGCATCACAAAAAGATGTTTGATGCTTAAAAGAAGCTAGATGTTCTCTACAACCCATTCTAATACTGTCCGCAGCACTATTCCAACAGCATTAGAGAAAATGTAGTAAGGGCACCGATGGAGCCTAGCTGGAGTCACAAGTATGAGAAAGACATTGTCTCTCTCATTCCCTCTGCACCCATAGGTGTGTGCACGCACACACACACACACACACACACACACCTTGCAAACTATGCACTTGTAAAAAAGCTAATCAGTGCTGGAACAGGCATGCAACACATAAACAAACAAAAGACATTTTAAAGAAGGCTCTTATTTTCTCACTGACAGGACACACATTAACTTAGCAACAGCTGCTCTAGTGGGAAGACATTTTTCTCTGGGTTGTCAACAAGTGGGATCCCTCCCCCCGCCACCATTATCCTAGTATATATCTAGAAAAATTCCAATGAGATACCACTATTGTATCAGTTAGCTAAATAGCTGGTGCAATGCAGGAAACATTCTCTATCCTTTTCCCACTGGAAGGATGGGGTCATTTCACTTTTCCAAAAAGACCATGAACTCTGCACAGAGAAGCACCACCATCCCACAAAATAACATACCTAGAAAGAAGTTTCCCAAATGTAATAACTTTTGCACGGAGCTTTAAATAATGAAATCTGCCATACCTTCCACCCCAGCCAGTGTGTATATTAGTAGCTCAATACATAGTTATTGACTGATTGAACTAATAAATCCCCCAAAAGTTTGCACTTATATATTTAGCAGAAAGATAAGGCCAGGCATATGTGAAAATGAAAGGGGAAACATGGAGATTCTTCAATGTTGTAGCAGGATTAGAAATGCTTCATACTGATTAGCCAAGGAAAGTAAGGAGTTAAAGTAGCCTCAGAGGATCAAAAGGCCAGATGTATTGGGATGAATCCAAAAGCTCTTCCATGGGATTGGAGAGGGAGAGAGAGGAGTCTTGTTTGGGAACAATGAGGACTAAAGACCACTATGATATTCAAAATCATTTATTCAAATACTTACAAAAAAATAAGATGAACCCTATCTACAAGGAACTCACAGTCTGCCGGAGAAGATAAGTGCAAAAGCACACAGACTGGAATATAGTGGGGTAAGTGATAAAATATAGTAGACATAGTGTTTTATAGGCTCATATAGAATGGCCACTAACCCCATCTGTCCTTAGGTAAGGAAAGGCTTCTGCTAGAGGATAGCCAGGAAGAGAAGGTGAAATGATGTTCCTGGTAAAGGAAATTACATGTGCAGGAGAGTATAATAAGTTAAGGCACTGGTTCCTAAGTATGACCACATATTAGAGCCACCTAGAAGACTTAAAAACAACAACAAATCAACGTCCACTTCAGACTATGATTGAATAGCTTGCACGAGAATATATTTCTCAAAAAAGATAACTGTAACAACTCTATAAAATAAAAAAAACCTGCTAACCCCTTGAAGGCGTTGGAGAATAATCAAAGCCACCAGGCTTTGTGAGGCCAGGATACTAGAAAAAAGTCAGCCTAATATTTTCTGGTGCTTTTATTCTTAACGTGTTTGTTGGTTTATAAGCAGAGTGGGGCTGAGAGACTGAGCAGAAAGGAGGGAATCAGAGCTTTTGGTAGTCTTACGGGGCCAGCAAGACAAAAATTGGAGTTCAGGACTACTAAGGCAGCTGGGACTTGGAAGACCAAGATCCTGGAAAAAAGAGAATCTCAGGGAGGTGAGTCCAGTATTCTGTCTTGCTTTCATCTTAAGGCATTTGCCAATATTTCTAAATTGTGTGGGGCAGCATAGAGAGATTATAAAGCAACACAGAACTTTCTGTAGTCTCACAATGTTGGATGGACAATTGTTGGAGTTCAGGACACAACAAAGAAAATCACCTAATAAATGTTGAGGCTTTCAATTAAGACCTATAAAGGCTATACGCTGACATTAAAGGTGCACCTAAAATAAATTAGCCCTTATGAAAACCAAAAATCAAGTCTTGAATTATCTCAGTTATTACTCAGACAAGGTGATCTTTTCTACTTTAACTGCCACCCAGAAGAAAATTAAACCCCTACACAGGAAGAGAATGTAATGTAAATCCTCTATAATTTATTATGCATACTCTCTAGCTTTCAATTAAAAATCACTTGGCATTCCAGGAGGAACAACTAAAGAAAGAAACAGATAATAGAAACAGACCCATATTACACATATTAAAATTATTTGGCACAGTTTAATTGTGATTAATATGTGCCAAAAGTAGAATGAAAAGGTAGAAAATTTCACTAAATAGATGGAATCTGTCAATAAGAATGAAAAGTAATTTCTTGAACTGAAAACTGTAATAACCAAAATAAATAACTCAATAGATAGACCTAACAGAATAATAGACATTATCAAGAGAAATTATTAGGAAACTTAAGTGTAGGTTAAAAAATATCAGAAGGAATCACAAAGAGGAAAAAGGTTGAAAAATGCCCCCAAAGAGGCATAAGACAGATCTGGGATATGGTGAAAAGATCTAATCATCTGTAAGTATAAATTCAGAAAGAGAAGAGAGAGAGAATTGGGGCAGAAGCAATCTCAGATGAGACAGTCTGAGAATTTTCCAGAACTAACAAAAATCATCCAATTACAAATTCAATAAGCACCATGAATGTCGAAAGAGTAAATACAAATAAATCCATACCCAGGAACATCATAGTCAAACTTCTTAAAATCAAAGACAAAGAGAAAATCTTGAAAGATGCCATTTAAAAAAAGACATCTTAACCTCAAGGGAATAGCAATATGACTTAGAGTTGACCTTTCAACAGAAATGCAGAAAGCAAACAAAACAAAACAAAACAAACAAAATAACAACAACAGCAGCAACAATGGAATGACATATTTTCTTGCTGAAAGAAAACATACCCCATTCTGAAATTCTATACCCAGCAAAAATATCCTTTAAAAAAATAAAAATAAGACGAAGACTTTTTTTTTAAACATTATCTTTCTTTTTTTTTTTTAACGTTTATTTATTTTTGAGACAGAGAGAGACAGAGCATGAACAGGGGAGTGTCAGAGAGAGAGGGAGACACAGAATCTGAAACAGGCTCCAGGCTCTGAGCTGTCAGCACAGAGCCCAACGCGGGGCCCGAACTCACAGACCGTGAGATCATGACCTGAGCCAAAGTTGGCCGCTTAACCAACTGAGCCACCCAGGCGCCCCAAGATGAAGACTTTTTATACAACCCAAATTGAGAGAATTTGCAACCAATTGACACACTAAACCAATTTAGTAATAGAATACTAAAAGGAGTTCTTTAGACAAATGATAAATGATCTCAGATGGAGAGTGCAGAAATGCAAGAGCAAATGAAGAGCAGTACAAAGGTGAATGTATAAGTTAGATGAATATTTATTGTGGATAACAATAACTACAAAATCATGTCTTTGGGTTTTGAAAATACATAGAGTTAACATGCATGAAAATTATAGCATAAAAGTAGAAATTAGAGTAAGTGGAGTGAAAGAATTCTAAGGTTGTTGCATTTTCTGGGAAACAGTAAAAATATCAGTCCATAGCAGACTATAATAAATCAAGTATATACATTTCTCAAAGTGTGAATCCTGGACTGGTCACATCAGTATCACCTGCAAACTTGTTAGAAATATAATTTTTTGGCTCCTCCCAGGCCTGCTGAAGCAGAAAATCTGAAGTGAAGCCCAGAAACCTACACTTTTGAAAGTCTTTCAGATGTTTCTGATGCATGTGAAGGTTTGAGAACCACTGCCTTAGAATAACCACTGAAAGAAACAGAGAAGAATTTATCATTAATAAGCTAATACTAGTACAAGGAGAGAATGGAATAATAGATATACTTGGTTAGTCCAAAAGGAGACAATAAAGGAAAAAACAAAGGATGAGTGAAGAAAAGGGACAACTAGAAAAGAAATAATAAGGTGGAAGATTTTAAAACCAAATATATCAGCAATTATTTTAAATTTAAGTACACTAAATACTCAAGTTAAAAGATGAAGATTGTCAAATAAATGCAAAATTCAACTAAATGTTACTTATAAAAGACACATTTTAACTACACAGAAACATTGAAAGTAAAATGAAGGAAAAAATATACAAGGAAACATTAACCAAAATAATTGTTGTAACTATATTCATATCAAACAAAGCAGACTTTAAGAGAAGCAGCAATTCTAGAGATTAATAAGGATATTTCAAAATGTTAAAAGGGTCAACCTATGAGGATGATATAGAATTATAAATTTTAAATAGCCTCAAAATAAAGCAAAAAAAGAGAGACAGAATTAAAGAAACAATAGAAATTCTGCTAACAAAATAAGAGACTTTAACAGAGTGCTCTTAATAATGAATAAAGTAAATAGGTAACATATTAGTAGAATTACAGAAAACTTGAAAAACACAACTAACAAACCTCCTACTTGACATCTATAGAGCACTGAACCCTATAACTGCAGCATACATTTTCTTTTCATGTTTTTATAAAATAATTACTAGAATATACTATCAACTGAGCCATAAAGCAAGTTTCAGCACATCTCAAAGGATTGATACTACATACAGAATGGATTCCCTGACCATAGTGAAGTTTAACTATATGTAAATTAAATCCACCACCCAAAGAAGAAATAAAAAGTTAGCAAGTATTTTGAAATGAATGATAATAAAGATAAATTCTATCAAAGCTTGTGGGAGACAGCTAATGCTATGCTTCAAGAGAAATGTCTATCTTTAAAACGTATGTATTAAAGAATAAGACAGAATTAAAATTCGTTATTTCAACATTCATTTTAAGAAGTTAAAAAAGGAATGGCAAATTATAGCCAAAAAAGTAGAGATAAGACAATATTAAAAATAAGAAAAGAGGGATGCGTGGGTGGCTCAGTCGGTTGAGCATCCGACTTCAGCTCAGGTCATGATCTCACACTCTGTGAGTTTGAAACCCACGTCGGGCTCTGTGCTGACAGCTCAGAGCCTGGAGCCCGCTTTGGATTCTGTGTCTCCCCCTCTCTCTGCCCCTCCCCTGTTCATGCTCTGTCTCTCCCTGTCTCAAAAATAAATAAAATGTTAAAAAAAAAAATTAAAAAAAATAAAAAAATAAATAAAAACATTAAAAAATAATAAGATAAGAAATTAATGAAACAAAACGAGCATATTATAGGAAAAAAATCAATAATGTTAGAAGTTGTTTTTTTGAAATGGACCGAAAGAACTGATAAAGTACCACTATGAAGATGGTGTCAATATGAAGAAATGAAGAAGATATCTCAACAGATCCTAGAGACATCAGAAAGTAATAAGGTACCATGAAGATATTATGCTAGCAAATTTGAAAATTTAAACGAATAAGGTCCTTGAAAGACACAACTTGCGAATACTGAGCAAAAAACAAATAAAGGGTACCTATTTAATGCTGAAATTTTGAAAACTTTCTTCTTGATACTAGAAATGAGACAAGTATGCTCACTGTTACAATTTAGACACATCATGATTATGTTTTTAAAGTATCCAAATGAATATATACACAGTTAGAATTCAGAATTCAATTCAGCAAAGACACTGTATAAAAGGTCAATATAAAAATTGTGTTTCTACATACTATTCACAAATGATACAAAAATAAAGTTTTAAAAATGGTACACTTTATGATAGATTAAAATCACCCAATATTCAAGACTATGTCTACAGAAACAGCAAGACTTCCCTACTTTAAATTACAAAACATTTGGGGTGCCTGGGTGGCTCAGTTGGTTAAGCGTCCGACTTCAGCTCAGGTTACGATCTCGCGGTCCATGAGTTCGAGCCCCACGTCGGGCTCTGGGCTGATGGCTCAGAGCCTGGAGCCTGCTTCCGATTCTGTGTCTCCCTCTCTCTCTGCCCCTCCCCCGTTCATACTCTGTCTCTCTCTGTCTCAAAAATAAATTAAACGTTAAAAAAAAATTTAAAAAAAAATAAATTACAAAACATTTTTTAAGAGAAATTAAAGAAGACCTAATAAATAGAAGGGTCCACAATGTTTGTGGATCAGAAGACTTAATTTTGTAGAAATGGCCACTTCCCCAAAACTGATCTATAGAGTAAATGGGATTCCATTCAAAAATCCCAAGTCTTTCTAAAAAAATTGATACGCTGATTCTAAAATGTATAACATGTTATGGGAGCAAGATTAGCTAGACACTCTGGAAGAAGAACAAAGCTAAAGAAATTACTATGTAAAGACTGATTATAAAGCTATGGTAGGTAAGTTAGGTGGAATAGCTACATAGACAAACAGACCAGCGGAACAGAATAAAGAATTCAAAAACAGACCTACACATACATGGTTGCTTGACTTTCATGAGAAGAGAACTACTTCAATGCAGTAAGAGGAGAGTCTTGTCAATAATTGGTTCTAGGTTAACTGGATATCCGTCTGGAGAAAAAAAAATTTAACTCCTACCTTACATCGTACACAAAAATTTTTTCATGTGTACTGCAAATCCAAATATGGAAAGCAAACAATAAATATTCTAGAAAATAGCATAGGAGAATATCTTTATCCACTTACATGGCAAGTATATACTTTTTTTTAATTTTTAAGACTTATTTGTCTTTCTTACTCAAAAGAAGAACATTAAGAATGCTGGGAATCACTGACTCATTAATTGCATTTCTTGTAGTTTATTCTACAGAAATAATCTAAATGGATATATCTTTATGTTCCAAGATGTTCACCACAGCACAGAAAAAAATAGTGTTTTTTGAAATTAGAAGCTATCTGGTTTGTTATCCTGAATGTCCATCATGGAGGTGGCAAATACTTTTTAAATGAGATACAACATCACAACAAAAAGATTGTTAAATTGGACTTCATTAAAATCATTAAACTTAAGAACTAAGAGACACCAAAGAGATTGAACAGAGAAGCCACAGGATGAGACAAGATATTTGCAATACCTATATCTGGCAAAGAACTTTTGTACAGAGAATAAAGATCTCCGACAAATCAACATATAGAAACAGAATGCCACTTCATAAAAGAAGGAATGGTCCAAATGGCCAATAAATGTATGGAAAAGCCCTCAAGTTCATTGATTACCAGTGGAATTATAATCACAATGTGATACAACTATACAGCCATCAGAATGGTTAAAATTTAAAAGAAACTTAAAATACTAATTTTGGAGAATGTGGAGCAGAGAGAACCTTCACATATTGTTGGTGGGAGTGTTAATTATTATAACACTTTGGAAAACAACTTGGCATCATCTACTCAAAGTGAACAAATATATATCCTTTGATTCAGTAATTTTATTCCTAGGTATATGTGTGTAAACATGTGTGCACCAAAAGAGACGTCAAGAAAGTTTGTAGCAACTATTATACATATTATTATATATTATATCCATAATATCGCTAAGTGGAACAACCCAAATGCCAATGAACAGTAAAATGGGTAAATAAATAATAATATACCCACACAGTAGAGCCTCATACAGCAACGGGGAGGAACGAACTACTGTTGTCACAAAAACATGGATGAATCTCACAAACTATTGGGCAAAAGAACATATCAAAGAATACATACTACATGATTCCATTTATATGTAGTTCGAAACCAGGCAAAATGTAATCGATGTAACAGAAGGAAGAGGCACTGTTACCTGGAGAAGGGGGTGGGTCATGACTTGGAAGAGGCACAAAAGATCTCTGGGGTGTTAGCGATATTCTAAGTCCTGATAGGATGGTAGGTAGCCCAGATGCATTCATTTTGGGGTTGGCGGACCTGAGCTCGAATCTGCCTTGTTGGGGGCATAACCACAACACACTGCTTAAAGTTTCTTCATTGGTGAAGTTCAGGGAAATACGGCCTAGGAAGGGTGAATGAGATGGCTTCGGAAAAGCTCTGCCCTGAGCTAGGTGCTCCCCAGATATTAGTTCCTTTCACCTCACTTGGTGTACATTACCTGACCTAGTTAGACAAGATGCCATCCCCAACCCCTGTGCTCCCCTACCACCAACATACATCAGTGAGGGATTCTTGATGAAAGGATTTATCCTGTAATGGGCTAGCAGCCATCTCTACAACAGGGGTAGAGCCAATGGCTATTCAACAGAATTAAGGTATTTAACTGGACTGGGGACCAAACCCATGACCTTGACCTCATCGGGCTGGGCTGCAGGCTGTCCGTGCAGCACGTATGCCCCAAGCGTTAGGAATCTTTTCTAGTTCCAGCTGTCTTCACGGGAACAGCATGGCCTCTCCGATGCAGAGAGACGCCCGTCATTTTTCTTCATTCGGTCTCCTGGAGTCAGGGATGAGGCAATGATGTGAAGGGTACCCCATGTATTTGGCTGCATCCCAATTTGCAGGATTGGATTTTACCTCCCTGGACTCTCCCTGCAATTCTCCTTGGATCGAGTGTCCTCAGCTTCCTGTCCTAAAGTGCTAGAGGGTGAGTGTCAGGCAGCTGGGAAACTTCTGCCACTGCATTCCACCTTTGGACAGAGTGATACATGTGTGAATTTTTCCATCGGCGTGTGTGTTTGTATGCGGTTGTATAAAATTTCATTTTTAAGGCCCTTTCTGGAGTCTTAGGGGTGAAAAGCAGCATGGAGTTGACGCTATCATTATTACAGCGAGACCCTCCTATTACTTTGGCAGATATAATGTTTCCCAGGCATATAACGTTTTTCATTTAAAGAGGCAGCCTCGAGCACATTCCAACTTGAAAGATTTTCCTTTCTGGATGGTGGTTTCCTCCTCCAAGTCCTTGGGAAAATGTTGCCACGTTTTTCACCCGGGTGACTGACTTCCTGGAAAAGAACATACAGAGAGCTCTTCTAAAGATTTAATTTTTATGAGTTCTTTCTAAGTCTTTCCGGAAAACAGATCACTGCCCAAGGCAACTCTATGGGGTGTAGAAACCTAGTGGGAAGGTCCTGAGGCCGGGGCCAAGGGCACTCAGTTCCTGCTAGGTGTTGGTGCTGGTGGGGCACTGTGGGCTTTGGAGCTCAGGGCCAGAGGGAAGAACGTGTCTCCAGAAGACTTGGTTTGAATTTGGGCTCCATCTGGTCTTTGTCGTGTGTCCTCGGGCATTTAATCTCATCCCTGAGAGCAGGACCATAATCCTTGCTCTATAGGACCAAATAAAATAACTTACACCAGTGGTCTTCAACGGGACCATGCTGGCCCCTCAGGGGATACTCGGCAGTGTTCGGAGACGTTCTTGGTTGTCACAGTTGGTGTGTGTGTGTGTTTGCGCGTGCGCCTGCCTGGCCTCTAGTGGGTAGAGTCCAAGCGGTGCTGCGTCCTGTAGTGCACGAGGTAACCCCCCAACAACGAAGAATCCGTGGGCCCAAAATGCCCATAGTGCCAAGGGTGGGAAATCCTGGTGCGATGAGCAAAAGGGTAGCATAGGTCTGTCACTTAGCAGATCTTCTCTCCCTCCTCTCTTTACTTTGATCTGTAATTTCTGAAGTCTCCCCCTTGCTGAGGGCTCCTTGGAATTTTAGACGTTTCCCTGGTTTGTTCACTCTCTCGTCTTCATAGTGCCGATATTAGATCTCTTCGCTCCTGTCGGACCTCACGTCTCACCAGCTCTTTCCTCTCACTCTCAGCAGACAACAGACCTGCAAAGAAAACACATTTAATGAGAATTCATTCAATTCTCAGCTCCCAAACCTACAGAGCTACCTTACCTGTACCTCTGATGCAGACACCCTATTTCCAAACTAAAGCCACCCCTTTCTTTTTTCCCATTGGAGTCTTGATTTTGCCTGGGTGCAGATGCCTTCATCTCAGGGAAGTGGGTCCAGCCCTGGTCCGGGGATGACTCTTAACTCCCAATTTTAGGTAATATGATGTATTAAGGAGTCTTTGGAGGGATTCTAGAGTATATTTTCCTTTTTCTTAGGGGAGAGTTTGTGAGGAGAAACTCTGCCTCTCACCCACCTGTGTCTCCTGACTATGAATCAGTCATGTGAGGGTATGTTGCTTAGGGTTGCTGCAGCCATCTTGCAACCATGAGGCAAAGGTGAAGCGAATCACAGGGTTGTTAGTTCTGAACCCCAGCACTGTTGAGCTGCTTCACTGATGATAGTGAAAAGCTCCCTCCTGACTTGTAAAATTTGAGTTCAAGTCACAGCCCTAGAGGATTTACCTTTACTTGAGCCTGAAAGATATTTCTAACTGATATAGCATCTTCTCCCATATTTGTTCCAGTGAAATACCTCCTGGATCCTATCTCCATCCATTTACTTAAGACTCTCCTTCATCATCATTTCCTTCTTCTCTTCTATATGTTTTTTAACCTTTTCTTCCCATTGGCTTTTTCTCATGAGTATTAAGACATGCTGGAGCTTCTCCCACCTTAAAAAAAAAATCATTTCCAACACCCTCCTTATATTCATCCCTGTCCAAGTACTTCCCTGTCTTTCATCTTAACTGTCATAGTTAGTTCCTGGTAAGTTTTGCCTGCACTTCCGGTCTCCTCCCCTCCCACCTCCCACCTGCCTCTCAACACTGGCTATCTGGATTCCTCTGGAACTTGCCCAGTCACTAAGACTTCCACTTGCCCTCTCCAATAAATACTTCTAAAGTCTTATCTCATCATGACAGCACCCTCTCTTTTCCTGGCTTCTGTCACACTGCACTCTCTGTGGGGCTGCCTCCCGCCTCTTCAGCTGACCGTCAGTCTCCGGCATTGAGTCCCTTCTCCTGCCCACCTCTTAGGGAGCTCTCTGCCAGCTCTCCTCCCCTCTCATTGTTCCTACTCTCTGGGAAGTCTTGTCAACAGCCCAGAAGCCACTTATCATCCAGATACTCGCAAACTTACGTCTCCAATCTAGAACTTCCTTATTTGGGATCCAAGCATTCATCTGCTCTTGGACAACTACACTTGGATATGTCCCAAGAACTTCATTCTTGACATACCCCAAATTACTTTCGGGATCTCCCCTCGAAACCTCCTCTCAGTCACTGGCACCACCTTTTTCCGAACTGCCTAAGGCAGACACCTGGGGACCACTGCTGTTATCTTTCTTTTGTCACCTGTCCTCAGGTCTTTCATGAATGCTGTGAGTCATATGCTTTAAACCTCTCTCTGCTTCCCCTGGTCTCCTAGAATGTCTCCCTTAGTTAATTTCCTGCAACTCTTTCCTGGACTGTTTCCCCATCTCTGTCTTGCCCTGCTCCAACCCATTCTGCTTTCTGAAGTGCAAATCTGATCATGTGTGCCACTCTCCCGCTTAAAATTCTACGTCGGTTCGTATGCTATGGTCCAAATTCATTACCGTGATTTATGAGGCTCTGTCTTCTAGTCACTTCTTCCCATATACTCTCTGAGAAAGTATAGGCCTCAGCCTACAGGAAGTTTCTAGACACTTCCACCCTCACTTCCTCTTTCCCACCCCACCCCAGCATGGATGACTCTACTTGTCTCTGAAAGCTGCCACTTGATTCTAACACACTTGCTTGGATTAGGAGCCATTCCCACGTCTCCCCCCACCCACTGCCATCTTGGAGCCCTGAGCCCACTGGATTCAAGCTGATTCTTTATGTGTCCATATCCCTGTTAAACGGTAAGCTCCTTGAGTGCAGGCCTTATGGCTGACTTGTTCCCCATTTGTAGGTGTTTAGTGAATGTGTGTGGAGTGACAAGAATGATAAGGCAAGCAAGCAATCATGGACATGTCAAGGGTCCCCCTCTGCACCATGAGGGTGACCTCTCCCTCTGCCAGTAGCAGATGCTTTCCCTCCTTTTCTGCATCTCTCTTCTGGCCCCTCTTCCAGCCCATCGCCTTCTAAAGTCCACGTACAGTTTCTGCCCACCTTCAGGTTTATAATCTTATCAGGTTTCCCTGAATCCTCAGGACAATTGTAGGACAGACAGCATTATTATTTCCGTTGTAGAGATAAGGTTGAGAGAGGTGAAGTAGACTTCCAAAGGTCACACAGTTGAGAGTGGCAAAGCCAGGGTTCACATGCTTTGTCCTTCAAGCCCCATGCCCCTCCCACTACAGTAATCTTGCATGACTGTCTTACAGGGGTGTTTCGTTCACAGTCCTGTGTAGCTGTTCCTGGCAATTCATTGTACGTTGCTACCCTGAGTGTTGAGAGAGGGGAGCTGGTATTTTTGTAAGTAGTATGTTCTCAGGAAATGCTTGTTTGGTTAGTGGACAATTCCAACTTAGAACTGCATGCACGTTCCAGGCAGAGGGGCGGGCAAGAAAGGAGTGTTCCTTCAGGCTGGTGCCAGGGCTCCATCCTTCATCCTTGCAGGACAGAAAGCTTGTCTGTCACTTCAAACTCCATTGCCAGCACAGAATGGGCGCATGATAAAAGTTAGTTTCCTCTGGCTCTAAAGAACTTTGATGAAAGCCCTTGGAGAACCCTCCAAGGGACCTGGTTTCCTGAAATTTGTATGGCCTAGAAAGTTAGCTTCCAACTTTGTGTTTCTGAGGCTTCGGTCATGATTAGGGGCTCTGTGAACGGAGCCCTAGGGCTCTTAAACATGGCAAGTGGTGGCCCTGTCAGTGTCCCAGGGGTCCCAAAGGAGAACATCTCCAACATTTGGATTCTGCAAGATCCCCTTGAGAAATGTAATACCACCCTATCTGTCATCACTGTCTTTCAAGGAAAAGCTACAGTTGACTTTCTTCTCATATTTGTTTGTCCATTTATTTATTCACTCCATATATATATTTGAAAACCAAAGGCAGGCTTTGCATAATCCACTGGGAATACAGATCACAAACAATTACAATGGCTGGAAGAATTCTGGGGGCGGAGTGTTAGGAAAGCCACAGTGTGGGAAGCACTCTGGCAGGCACTGGAAGGGGACGCAAGAGAAACCTAAGCCTCAGTCTCTACCTTTCAGAAACTTAAAATTAAGTTAGAAGGGCAAGGCAGCTTCCTGTGATAAGGTGAAGAAACACTGCTGAGTAGTTGCTATTAAGCGTCCAAATGAATGAAATAGATTTTAAATGCTGATGAATTCCTGTAAGGTGAGATCACTGGATTTAAGAGACCTGGGAAATGGGAAAGATTTCAGTTTGAAGAGAAGGCTCAGGATGAGAGCCTCACAACCTCAGGTTACCTCCTGAGGAAGTGAGTTCCCCATCAGTAGAGGTATTCAAGCAGGTCCACTTAATGGGTAAGGTCAAATGGTCAGGGGAGGTGACAGAAATTACACACAGGGGAGACCAGTGCATTCTGAACTGGTCCAATACCTCTCAAGACTTTTGCTGTATCTCAACTCCAACTGTGTTATTTAGTAACTTTTAATTAAAGAGATATATTTAAAAGGAAGCTAATGCAGATCTACATTTATATTATAAATTACCTCCCACATTTATTAAGCAAAAGTGGCAAGATGTAAAAGAGTGTGATGGATCCCATCACTTGTCTAAAAGATGTAAATATAAATGTGTGTGTATATTATACATAATATATATAAAGTATACATATAAACCATATAACATGTACACATTTTATACTATACACATATATACACTATATACCTTATATGTAAATTATTTTATATATATT
Organism: Leopardus geoffroyi; assembly: GCF_018350155.1. Lineage (NCBI taxonomy): Eukaryota > Metazoa > Chordata > Mammalia > Carnivora > Felidae > Leopardus > Leopardus geoffroyi. The sequence goes on along the minus strand of NC_059328.1, from coordinate 120,264,449 downwards.
TTATATATATTTATAATATATATAAATTATATATTTTAAAAATTATTATATATATAATATATATATAATATTATAATATATATAATGCATAATACATATAATATATATGTATGTATATATAATAATTTTTTAAAAATATATATTTATATATATAATACATATATACATACATACATACATATTTATATATATATATAAAATACATACATACACACACACACACACACACACACACACACACCACCCATAAACTAGAAAACATAAAATAAACTGGTAATGCTGATTGCCTCTGGAGAAGGACACTGACAGACCAGAGCACATATTACACATTCAAAGAAAAGAAATGAATGGGAATCATTTAAAAAAGCAATGTCCATTATGTTGCCTTTTTGTACTTTAGAATGTGGCTCTACATCACAGAAAGAAGACTTGAGTAGTAAACACCAAGAGGCTGCCTTTCTTTCTTTATATTTTCTTAAATTTGTCCAGGAAACATGCACCTGACTTTTGACTCAAAAACTGTGGTAAATGGCACTGTTGCATAAGGAAGGATAGAGCAGAAAGGCAGAAGAGGTGGCAGGAAAAAGCAGCAAAAGCGACTCACACACTTGGAGACTAGAGGTGGGCGGACCATAGCTATGAGGATATTTGTGATCCAACAGAGAGCTTCAGCCTGATTGGAAAGGTTGCACCGGGCACCGGGTGAGAAGTGTTCAAGCACGCCATCAGAGAGTGACTTCGATGTCCTACAGTGAAAGGTTGTGGGGTAGGGAGTGGAGAAGAAGTGTGGGGGCTGAGAGCAGAGTAGTGGGAAGGGAATGGGAGGCTGGAGGAGACACAAGACAAAGAGTCCAGATTGAGACATGATGGTGGTCACAGGGTGCCAAGAAGTTGTGACAGCCACCGAGTACCACAGTTCTAGGGGTTACCTTTAAGTTTGCTATTCTTTGCACAACCTCAGTAGCTGGGGACGGCACTCAGGAGAGGTGCTGGGTGGGGCGAGAGAAGGCTTAAGAGTGACCCAGAAATGAAGGTGAGAATGGGCAGGGAGAAAGAAGGGACTTAAGAAGGGTCTCACATTGGGATGAGCTGGGGCTTAGATAATGAGGGGGCCGGTGGCCAGCCTGGGAGCATCTGGCTTGAGCGAGCTTGTGTCCCAATTGCAGAGGTCGCGTGGGCTGTCTTCCATTTATTTATTTATTTGTTTATTTATTTATTTATTTATTTATTTATCTATCTATCTATATTTTAGAGAGACCATGCAAGTAGGGGAGAAGGGCAGAGGGAGAGAGAGAGAGAAAATCTTAAGCAGGTTCCATGCTCAGTGCAGAGCCTGACACCGGGCTCAAACCTACGACCCTGGGATCATGACCCCAGGCTAAGCTCAAGAGTCCGTCAACTCAACTGACCGCGCCACCCTGGCGCCCCTGTGGCCCGTCTTCCTGATGAACACAGGAAGATGTGGAAAGCGACCATGGGGTGCCTGCTGGTCAGCACCTGGCGAATGAGGTCACTGTTATCTGCATGTCACTTAATCCTTCCTGTTCCAGTGGTAGTGGGCGTGCCACAGTTTAGGAAACCCTGGCTGGGGTGGAGGTTGGACAAGATGGTCTCGGAGGCCACAGAGCAGCAGTAGGTGCATGATTCCAGACAACTAGGACGAACCCTCATGAACTGGAGTAGTCCAGGGGGAGGGAGGGCCTGTGGTTTCTGGAGATAGAGACAACAAGAGTGAACAAGGTCTAGGAAAGGTAGGGCAATTGCTATAGTGTGATTTGCTGAAAAAAAAATGCATGATGCCCATGTGTGAAGGGTGTGGGCAGCAGAGAGGAAGAGAACATGGTCATCCTTCCCCTTTTTCTCATGCTGAACAGAAGGGAGTCCCGCCTAAGTGGAGTCTAATAAAATGAACCTGGACTTTACCCTGCCCCAGACTATTGAAAATTCAAGTTAATATAAGGCATTGCTCTCAGACAGCCTTATCAGTCTCCTCGGAAATGAAGTTAAGGCCTCTTAGAAACCTTAAACTTTGAAGTTCTGGAAACATTCTTTTCCATAGTTCTGGAAACCTAACCCTGTATTTATCCCTCTGTTTGGGAATCCATCAGGCATGGGTGTTTTCATCTTCCTTTCAGACGAGACAACAGGAAGACGCGTTTTCCTTTTTCCTAATTTCCCATAGAAGAAAATGACATTTGCCTATACAGTTCTATTTTTTTCCTTTTGGTTTTTAATTATAAAAAGCTTCTAGCAGCTGATTTATTATATAGGGAACAAATTGTGTCTTTGAGACCCACTGCACTGTAATTACTTGAGTTAGCACTGCAGGTATCTATGCAGGGGCCAGCAGTCAATTTTGACTCAGAATAGATAATACACGGACTGCTATTAAGTTTAATGTAGATTAATGTGAGTTGCTTCCCTTTTCACGTATGTATGCAGGTACCAATAATTAAGATTAATTTCCACTAGACAGAATGGCCCTCATTGTGCACAGTGCCAGAAAATGCTCCTTTAATAGCTGTTAATTGGATATATTTGCTTTGATGGTGAAATCCTGATTAGTCTTGTTACCCTGAAAACTCCCCTCCTTGCTCCCCCCGCCCCCGCCCACTCTTGAGGAGAAAAAGAGATTGACGATAGCAGAGTCAGAGCTTTGGAGGTGGTGAACTCCTTTGTGCCACCTATCCAGAACCACTCCGTATGCTTCCTTTTCAAGAGAATCGATCCTAGCTGCTTGCACTTACTGAGTGCCTACTAAGCGCCAGGTGCCCTATTTCCATGTATATCCTTAAGGATAACACCAGGAGGTGGAAATGACTACCTTCTTAATACAATTGAAGAACCTGAGTTTCTGCCATGTTAAGGCAAATGCATTGCTTTCACATGCCCCGGAAGTGATAGAATGGGGATTCCGGTCTGGCTACTTTCTGACTAAATGCACCAGGGTCTCAAAAATTGTCAGGGTGGGCCATTGTCTTGTCAGCGCCATTTCCGTTCCATTTTCCTGTTGCTGTGATGGCCTTAGAGCCCGCACGCAAGCACCATCTCCCCTCCCTTCTCTGTGTTTCTCTTCACTGTTCTTTTCCCTTCTTGTATTGCAGTGGTGCAAGGCCAAATGGAAAGAAAACAGAAACCCTCAGAGATGGTCAGAAGCACCAGGCCAAAGCCCTTTTATTTCTTCAACAGTTTTCAAAGGCTGGTTTATGGAAGGCAAAGTTGCGGAACAGTAATAGCTCTAGAAAGATGTCTTACTTCTCCTTAGCAATAACCCCTTCTCCACTTCCCTTGTACAATGGGAGCTTGCTTCCTTATATTTTCATGTGTTTCACGTGGCATAGGTACTCTTACAAAAAGCAAAAATTCCTGGCTCAGTTACCCATAACCAGCTGCTTCTGGCTAACTCTAGTGGTGTTTGGTGGGGGGAGCCCCTAGAGGGGGAGAGAAGGCTCCTAGATGAACTTGGTCTCTCTCAATTTTGCTCAGGTTTGGTAGAGTCTCTAGAAGACCTGAGATGTGATTTGAGGTGCCTGGAGAGAGAGGCACCCCTGCTTTGGGGTGCCCCATTCGTTGCTCTTGAGTGTCTCTACCCAAGATACTTTGCTGGCTAGGAGAACTGCATTGAACTCTTGCCTCTATCATGGATGAGCTATGTGACTTTGGCCAACTTACTTAGCTGCTCTGAGCCTTTCCTATCCTCCTTAGATCACCTGATTCCCAGGGTTTGTTGTTTCGTTTTTTTTTTTGTTTTGTTTTTTTGTTTTTTCAGAAAAAAATTGAGGTAATGTGTGTTAAGCATTGCATTTAATGCAGGATTTGGCACGTTCGATGAATCTCATTCTCCTTTCCATTTCTGGGGACTGTGGCCCTACTGATGTGTTTAAGGAGAAGCAACAAGTCGTATGACATTGTTCCTGGGGGAGCTGAACATACAATGTCATCAATGGGCAGCAAAATATCCCCCCGACGTCCCTTTGGGGGAAATCATTCAAATCCTTTCTGTCTGTAAAATGAGAACGTTGGGTTCGGTCAGTGGAGTGCCAATTGGAATGGGCAATTTGTCACTGCATGGGACTGTCTCATACATTAGAGCACATTTAGCATAACCCGCCCTATCCACTAATTGTCTACAGTACCCTCAGCATTGCTACAGCTCACTGTCACATTTGTGAGTGCCCCCGGGGAGATACTGTGCTCCCCACACCTGCTGAGACCCCCAGGTTCTAAAATTCCTCCGCGGCTCCCTGCGGCCCTTTCCCCAGAGTGTGGGGGCCCCAGAGTCAGGCTAGCCTTCCTGGAAACAGCCGCTGATGGCGTGAGATCAGCTATGATCAAGGCCCTGTGGTGGAGCTAGAAGTCGCTTGTCCAGCTGCAGGCTTCCAGGACTGGTCTAGCCATCCACTTTCCCTGCTGGTGGCGGATACCAACCTGACTCCCAGATCGTCACCTGGCACGTGCTGGCCAAACAGCCTTATGGTTGGGAAGGGGTGGAATGCACTGACCTCCGGGTTATTCTCTCCCCTTGTGGCTGAGAGTTGAAAGGGGCAATTGAAGTCTTGTGTCCCTTCTGCACCGGGTCTTAGAGGCTGGCTGGCGCCTTTGACGAAGAGTTGAAAGCGAAGTTCGAAAAAATATAACTGACGTGTCCATAACAGGACGCGATTCTGGGAGTGAGTTACGCAGATTCTTTAACAGCTATAAAAGTTTGTAATTGGGCCTAGCTTTTGCTTTCAGAAGTCTCTGTAAATCCCGTTAGAGCCGTAAGGTGAATATTCTAAACAGAAGTATGGCCCGGTGTTTGATGGCCCTGGCTAGGGAGTCCAGCGTGAGTTTGAATCACAGTCTGTCATTTATTAGCAGCCTGATACCATGTTACTAAATCCCTTACAGCCTCAGTTTCTTCCTAAAATGGGGGAAAAAGAAATCTGTCTTGCAGAAAGTTGCTGTGATAACTAACGAAACCACGTCCCCAAGCAACCAGTACAATGCCTGGCACAGTGCTATGATTGCTCATGAAAATGCAAAAACCTGAAGCCCAAAGAATGGGCTTCAGTTAGAGCAAGATAGGGTGAAGCTAGCCCTGGAAAAAATTTCTGACTGTATATATTGTTTCATTTCAGGACGGAGAGTAGGAGAATGGAATTTCTGGAAATCCTTAGGAATAGGTGACCTTTTCCATCAGAAGCTGTTCTGCAATGGCTTCACCCAACAGAGGGAGAGTTAGTGGTTTTCAGACCTCAGACTGTGCGGATGGCTGTGTCCTCACCTGCCACTGCACATCTGATGGGCGCAGGTGTGTGCCAGGCAGGTGTGTGTGGGTCTTGCCTCTGTGAGTATGGCTCCCCCAGCCCCTGGTCTAGGATGCATTTGTGCAATTTTTCCCACAGACCTGACTTTTAATAGGAACCAGTGCCGAGGTCCGGCTTCCTAAGAAGGCCACGCTAAAGAAGGAATTAGAAATACTATGCTCAAGTTCGTCTAGAGATGCTGGATTCAGAGATCTGCACACACGGAGAGAACCTAGCAGCAAAGGTGGGCATCCAAGATAAGGCCATTTGGGACCTTCCCCACTGGGAACTGAGTGGGGTCCCCAAAATTAACCTCAGTATGACGTGAGGAATCATACGGCTGAGTCACAGGGCAGAGCAAAGCTGGTGGCCTATGTGATGGTTACTCTGGTTTGAGTGACCTGGACAGACCATGAGAGCTCAGTGTGGCTTTCTCCTGAATGCTCAATATAGAGTGGTTGAATTTAATTCTGTGATTCTGGAGTTGAGAGACAGCGACACGCCCTGAGGAACAGTTGAGAGACAATGGCATGGATGTCAGCCTGCCCACCTGGGGCTTGTGCTGATGCCTGGGATCGGGGTGGTAGGAAGGAAACATGTGCTTCCACGAAGTCTGAGGCTGACATTGCTGTCAGGGCTCAGGTTATTGCATTACCTTATTAAGGGCCGTTGTTCCTGGTTTGGCTGGGATATTTGTGATGGAAGGATGGATGGATGGAAAGACAGGTAGATAGGAGGAACGAAGAAGAAAGGAAGAAATGGATGGAAAAACCTGAAGTATAGCATTGAATCGGAAGTGTTCTGTGCAGTTCTGGGCTTCATGCTCAAGAATGGAACTTCAGAGACAGAGAAAACCCAGTGAGAGACAAGGACCAAAGAGGATTCATAAAAGAACATGAAAAAAAAAAAAAAAAAAGAATTCTTCATTTCACCCAGTATGAGCTGGGGTGTACTCACAGCTAGCATCAAAAGACATGAATAAAGCCAGTTTGGCAGTCACAAAGCTCTTGGCTTTTAGTCCAGTAATCAAAATGCTTCAAGAAGGTAGTTTTAACCCAAATTAAAAGGAACATTTCTTTTCATTCTACTAAATTATTATACGGAACGTGAGGTGGTTACGGGTTGGAATTATTACTGGCACTAATGGATGGGATTTACACTGAAGCAGGTTTAGCAGGAAATTTATTGTTAAAAAAGACTGTGCACGGGCACCTGGGCGGCTCAGTCGGTTGAGTGTCCAACTCTTGATTCGGCTCAGGTCATGATCCCAGAGTCGTGGGATCAAGCCCCACGTCGGGCTCTGCACTGAGCGTGGAGCCTGCTTAAGATTCTCTCTCTCTGCCCCTTCCCTTCCTCATGCACACACTCTCTCTAACTCTAAAATAAATAAAAATGAAAAAAAAAATTAAAAAAAAAAAAGACCGTCCGGCAATAAGGCAGACTTCCTTGCAACATCTTGAGCTGCTGGTCCTTGAAAATGAACTGTCAGACAGGTGGTGAAAGTGGTTCCAGCACTGGGTACCAAAGACCTCTTAATTCTTGTTTTAATTCCTAGGTTTTGTGTTTCTAGAATTGAGAAGAACTGGATAAACTCTTATGTGGTGGATGCCGTTCTAAGTTTTCCTGCGGGAGAAAGTGCAACGGAATATGCGTGGTGTAGTGTCAGGAAGCAAGGAAGGGAAGAAGAAAGGGTTAGGGATTGCCAACTAACAAGGGCTAAGCCTTGTGCTAAAGTTTACATTGTGTCATTGAGTCCTTGCAGTCGCCCTGTGAGGTACGTGCGGTTAGCCTCTCTTAGATGAGGAAACTGATGCTCAGAGAGGCTAAGTACTTTACTGAGGTGACGTAGTTAATTAGCAGCACAGATGGGTTCTTTCCTAGTCTTTCTGAAGCCTGCATCCAAGCTCTCTCCGCCGTGCCCTATGCCTCTTAAAAGTGCCTTTCCTGGAATTTCCCCAGATGCTGTGGTCCAGCGTGGCTCTGGCCAGATGGCCTTGGGTCTGATAGGGAACGCTTACCTTGCAGCAGGGTGTATGGGGTGAGTGAATTGGTGTGGAAGTGAGAATGCCTTAGAGGCTGTCCCCTTCACTCAGCTGTGACAGAAGTACTCTCCCAACTGTCCCCTTAACAAACAGCTCGCCAAAAAAATTGTAACTGAATAACACTCTATCGCTTATAATTTTTTAGTACAGGGTTTTAACTTGGAAATCACGAGGTAAGTTTCTCATCCCAGGCCCAGTTTTTATTCTTTCTGAGGCTTAGTTACTTTATTTTAAAAGGAAAGGAAAGAAGGAAAAACTAAATTATCTCTAGAGTCTTCCAAATTATATATATTTATGATGATATAATTTATAATAGTTATATATAACTTATATATGTGCAGATATGCGTATATAGCTGTATATATACATACATATATAGGTTCATGCGAATATTTAAATCAACTTCTGCTTATCTGTACTTATATCAGCCACAGGGATATAGTTATCCAATCATCTAAAACAGGAAGATGGTTTAAAATTAATCGTTTGGCTTTGGAGTACTTTACTTAGTGACCCTGCTGCAGATTTACTTAAAGTAATAATGGAAGAGCTTTATTTCCTAACAGCACCCTGATTGGTTGGAGCAAGTATGTAGTCCAGAAGGACTGAAGGAAATTCACTTGGGTTGAAACAAAATCATCCACAAAGTGATGGCCGACAGCCAAGAGCTGGCTACAGCCATGTGGGCTCTTTGGTGTCAGACAGGTCCGGGTCTGGGTCCTGACCCTCCCATTCCCTGGGTAGGGTGATCTTAGGCACATCATTTAACTTCTCTGAGCCTCAGTTTTCCCACTAGAAAGTGGGGAGAATAGTACCTATCTTGTAAAACTGTTCAGGGGGAGACTTGGGCATATTTTGTGCCTGGGACAGGTTGATACTCCATAAATGGCAGCCGTTATTGTCACGCAGGTCCTTATGTTCACCCACACCCTGCCCCCAAGGGCACAGTCATTGATTCTTCTCTTGGGTTGGTGTGCCGGGCCACAGTACAGGGAGGCATTTGTCAATCATTTGGGTGAGAGGCGAGATCATCTCGACTGTAGAAACGGAAGCCTGAAATGCAGCCTCTGGAAAAGTCATTCCCATTTTCTTTTAGCCGTGCCACTGAGGGTTCACGGGTTTCCCCCCTGCCTCTATGAGTTGGTCCCCAGTCACCAGCCTCACCCTCCTCCTTCTGTTCCCCGAGCGCCCCGCAGGCCACCGCTCCAGCCAGGAGGGGGTTAAAACCAACATTTGCAGATAAAGAGGTAAACATATTTACATTCCTCTCTTCACACTTTATGCATATGTCATGCAGTGAATAGTTTTAGAGGTCTGTTTGTACTATCTCTCCAGAATTTTTACAGTCTGGAGGACACAAAATCTCTATAAAGTGACTTATTGAAATAGAAGCAGATTGGTAAAACCGTTTCCCTCTTATGAACTGTGAAGAATGATCCTCTAAATGAAATCAGGAAGGAACTGGACAGAATCTTGTTTAATGGTCTGACAAAATGAATCACAACGATTCCAGACATCCATCACTGCTAAAAGGGAACCACAAATGATCTGTGAACCACTATATATTGATTACCCATGTAGTACAAGTGTCGGATTTAATGTTCACACACCATAGAGAGGCGGCAGGGACAGATGGTGCCTTAACTCTTCTTTGATAGATTTTAATGGTGAAATATTGATTTCTATCTGGCCAAGGCCTGCTGTTAGGGGCCAAAGTCATTTGTTCGGTATTGCCGGACACCCAGTCGGCCCGGCGTAATCAATCATTTTTGGCAAGGCAGGTGAAAAGCCAGAGAGAAGCACCTTGGAACCCAAACTGGAGCGTGATGTGTCTGAGTCCAGCCACCTAGAGAAAGAGAGAGAGAGAGAGAGAGAGAGAGAGAGAGAGAGAGGAGAGGACTCTTGGAGATTGTGCCTGTAAAGAATTATTAATGATAAGACATGTTTACTGAGGAGAGTCGCAGCGAATCAGAGCTGACATGAAATAGTCTGGGAGCCTCGTGGAGAAAATGAGCCTCTTGCTAAGAGGGACTATATTTTATTTAAACATCCTTCTAAGGCTGAGAACTCAGGTAATCTGTTGTGTTACAAGCCACTGGCTGTTCTTGCCATCCAGAGAGATAACACTGAGGCGCTAATAGGAACACATCAATCACAATCAGGCTGCAATTCCAGTGGTGTCTCGTCCTCCCTGCTCCTCTTTAAGCTCCTTTAATAACGGTGATAACATAGTTCGGGGGCTGCTGAGAGGGGCTCTCCCCTCTGAGGGTCATATTCATAAAGCGAAGAGCTTGCCAAGTCAGCACCCAGGGAAACGGATCTATGCCGGACTTCCGTGCAGGGAGAGAGGGAGGAGCATGGGCGAATGGGGCGGGTTGGAATCCAACAGGAGAATTTTCTGTCATCTGTTGGCCCTCCAAGTTCTGTGATGTCACTCCTACTTCCTTCTAAGAAAGAGGTGTGTGTGTGTGTTATGTGTAATTATCAAGTAACAAGACTGATTTTCTTGGGCAACTTACAAAATGGTCTTGAAGGCGATTCCCATTTGGAGCTGTCCATGTGTTTTGAGTATAACAGCCTCATGGGAAATAGGTATATGGCTTCTCAAGAAGATTCTGGGAGGGGGACGTGTGAGGCAGGTGGCGGCGTTGAGGGGTCCTCTCCACCTCTGCCTCTCTGTGTCAGTCTCTATCCTATTACCCCCAAGGTCAACATCTGTTTGCTGATTTGACTTCTCCATAGGCTATGAGCTACTGGAGGGAGACATTTGTGTCTAATTAATTATTATATCCTCAGTACTAATACATGATCTTGGGACTCACAAGATATTCAACTCGCGAATATGGCTGAACGCACAAATGCAGGTGCTTGTGCTGAAAAGAAGTCACACTGCTTTGCACCTTTTGAGTATCCACATAAATATGTGTTGTGTGTGTGTGTAAATATACACATTCATGAAGGAATGCACTGACCTTATAAAGACATGTGATATTATTTGTGTGACTTCTTTTTACGAGACAGCATGGCTCAGTGGGTGACAGCCTGGATAGAAGAGCCACACTGCCTGCATTCGAATCCTGGCTCCACCACTTATGGGAGGATTACTTTGGGCAAGTTAGTTCAGCTCTTTGTGCCTCAGTTACCTCATCTGTAAAGTGGGGACAATAATGTACTTAGGTTTTGAGAATTAAAGGAGTTAGTAGACATGAAGCATTTATAGTAGTACCTTGCATACAGTCAGCATAAATGTTTTACATTGTACATTTATGTTTCAGTTACAATTTTAGCCATGGCATTGTATTCAAAATCATTATATAAATGAATACATACATATTCATGGAAATACATAAGCCTTTATATAGTTGGTGTTAGGGATCCCAACCAATATGCAAGCCTGAACTGAGAGCAGTAAGTTTGATTTGGTAGTAGGTAGGTGGGGTGGGAGGTATTTTGATTCACTATAAATCTGTATACTCTCAAGTTATTTCATATCGGGGGTTCAACGAGCCTGTACTTGCCTCAGTGTGTTTATCTCCCCAAAGCTGTCGCAAGGGTGTGTGTCTCTAACTGAACAAGTGTATATGTATCGGTGCACACATACAAAGGCGCTGCAAGGCAGGATGGCCCCAGCTTTGTGGACCGCCCCAGCTGTGCAACCTGCCCCCAGATGTGAGAGTGCAGGCAGCAGATTCCGCTTAGATTATCTTGCTTACCTAATGATTTTTGCTTCACTGCCTTGCTCGATTGTGTTCACCAGGACGGCAGGCTATTAAAATGTCAAGGCACATTGAATTGTTGTTATCCAGGAGAGAGACCTTTCCAATCAACCTGTGTTCTGGGGGTTGCATAAACTCCGAGAAGGCGATTGGAGAAAGGCTTTATGGCTTTTTTACATAGATGGGGGTGAGCAGGGAGGTTGGGAGAGGGCACGGGGAGGGGGAGGAGAGGTGGGGCAGGATCCGGGTTTATGGCAGCTGGAGTGTGCTAATTAAAATGCCATCTCCTCAAACAGGTATTGGTGGCTCCTCGCCTTTGCATTTATGGGTAACTGCAATAGGGCCTGGCTGTGTGATGCTGTGGTTTAAAGGAGGGAGGGGGAGGTGACTCACGGTGGGCGGTGGGGGTGGGGCCGAGAGGCTGCACTGCTGAGAATCAGGGGTGGGGTACATGGAACAATATTGTAAGGCAGAAATTGCAAGGAGTTATATCCCTGGTTGGCAGGAGGGGCCAGAGACCAAAACAAAGGCTTCTTTGGCGCTGCACTGGTCCCAGCTCTGCGGAGGGCGACGCTGTCTGCACCCCCGCCGGCGGCGGCCGTGCCGGGGGTGACAGTGCCGAGCTGCCGGCGGGCCGCAGCATTACCCACGCGGCACCTCTGGCCCGGCCCCGCCTGCGCCAGCTGGGACGGTCTGGAGACGTTCTTCCGTTCACGGCGTCAAGTCTCTCATCTGGCCGAGGATTTATTTTCCTTTGGGGACGGAGGGGAGCGGGGGCAAAGGACGTTCCCATAAAGTATCCAGAGATCGGGGCCGCTGGGGGCTCCGAGCAGAAACTCCAATTTCCCTGGCATGACTTTTCCCCTTTGTTCACATCAGCTCGCAAATATCTAGCTTTCCCCGGCCGCGTCTGTTTCACTTTTGTTTCAAAGAGATGGCTTTGTTTTCGCGGGTGTGCGGCTCTGCGAGGCGCTCCGCGCGTCCCTCCCCCTTGCCGGGGGCGTCACCGCCTCGCGCACCAACTCGGTGGCCGCTGGGCCGCTAGGCGTCCCCGCCTTTGTCAGGCCGGTCGGCTGCGGCGTGACTTCCGCGCGCGCGCGCGCGCACACCCGCACGCACGCACGCACGCGCGCGCATGCGCGTACCCGCCGCTCCGCCCGGTGCCCCGCCTCCATCCTAGTCTGTCACGCCCGCCCTGCGGTCAGTTTCAAGTTCGCGCCCTTGGTCGCGGCGGGGCCGAGCCCTCCCGAGCTCTCCACCTGAGTCTCTGGTCTTACACCCAAAGTCGCGTTTCCCGCTTCCTTTCCTTCCGGCCTCTCTGCGCTGGCGGGCCACCTGCGGTGTCTTTGTAAGGCTTCGTCTAACTTCCCTCGCCGTGCGTCCGCCTTCCTCCTGGAGGGTGGCGGGACTCCCGGAGGGGACGTGGCCCATGAGACCTGCTTTGGACCTTTTATCCAGAGGCAGCTTCTCCCTCACAGCACACACACTTCCACGAGTCTTTCCTCCCGTTCTCTCCTTCTCTCTCCCCAGTGGGGCAAGTGCACCCCCCTCATTCCAGTTCCCTGGACTCCTTTAGCTCTCATAGCTTCATCAAGCTTTACTGAAAACGCCTCTGTACTTGTCTTGAGTACCCCCCCGCCCCAGATGCTTTCTAGATGCTCTGCTAATGGCGGCTTTGGCTCTATCTCAGTGACTTTAACCTCACCCGTTTGTGGCAATTGAGACCCTGACAGTGTTGTTGAAGGCAGCACTTGTGGTCCCCAGGCTGCTGCTTTGAGCCAATAGCCTGCCACAGGGTGAAGACATTGGGCATTGGAGGGGCTGAGTCGCCAGCAGTAAAGGACAGCTCTGCCCCTTCTATGGAACAGTGCAGATAGCGTGGGCTCCATGATACATCAGCTGGAGCTTCTTGGGTTTCATCCTCCCTGAGTTCCCAGTTCCCGATCTGTAAAATGCGAACAGTAAGGATCACCTCACAACATCGGCCAGAGGATTTAGTGAGATAGTGTCTGTAAAGTGACCTCTCAATGTCTTGCACAGAGTGCAACCCATCTGGTATACACACAGACACATTCACACACAGCCACGCCACGGTCACCAGCTTCATCCCAGACGGGCTGCTCTTCATTCTTTCATTTCCATCTCACCCTTTTCTGCTATTCCTTTAGGCTCTTCCCTCCCTCCTGTATTTTTCCCCCCCTTCCTCCCCCTGTCTAACGTCCTCCCTTCATTTGGCTGCTTGGCCTTATCCTTTTCACGGAGTTTTCTCCTTTGGGCCCTGCCCGGTGACAATGAGTCGTGGGGTCTGGGGCCAGTTCCTTACCTCTTTGGGCAAGTGCTCCTCTGTCTCCAGAAGCACCTTCCCCAGCAGTGTTCTCTTGTTCTGTAGTCATTCACCTCCATGCCTGTGCCCCCATCTGACCCCCCAGCCCCTTGAGGCAGGGACTGTGGCTTCGTGAGCTGGCACAGAGAGGAGACTAAAAAAGGGTTGGTGAAGAAAAGGAAGGGAAGGAGGGAGGGAGGAAGGAAGAAATGACTCCTTTTATGATCCAAGGTGGTCAGTCATAGGAACTCCAGAGGGTACACATGGCTACCACTAGCCCCTACCTACCTTTGTGCAAATTCAAAAGAAGTGCTTCCTGGGGCGCCTGGGTGGCTCAGTCGGTTGAGCATCTGACTTTGGCTCAGGTCATGATCTCGCGGCCTGTGGGTTCGAGCCCCATGTCAGGCTCTGTGCTGACAGCTCGGAGCCTGGAGCCTGCTTCGGATTCTGTGTCTCCCTCTCTCTCTGCCCCTCCCCTGCTCATGCTCTGTCTCTCTCAGTCTCAAAAACAAATTAAAAAAATCCAAAAAAAATTGAAAAAAAAAAAAAAAAAAGAAGTGTTTCCTTTTTCCAGCCAGGGGAGTGGCCTGCTGAATGGACTGTGGGTTAGATTTCAGACCTCGTTTTTGTCCTTGGCTGTGTGCAGTTCACACTGCATAGCATGTGAGCTATGCTGCAAAAGAAGCCAAGGAGGTATCGTAGGCTGCTTGGGCACTTGGTCTGACTCACCTTGCCAGGTGAAGTGGCCCAGGCGCTTCTCCTGTTAAAGAAGTCCCTGCCATTAGCCAGCCCCAATGTCATATATTCCCTTTTCCACAGAGCTGCAGTGAGGCATGGGTAGCTCCTCCCCAGTGTGACAGAGCTGTCTCAGCCTATGTAGACACGCGGTCATTTGCCAATGGCTGCCACCCTCATGGCAGCAGAAGGAAGGAGTGCCTCCTACCCTCAAGGACCCTGAAGTTGGCCCTCATTGAACGACCTTTCTGCTTTAATATGATTGTAGAGCATGGCACTCATACATATAGCTTCTTCTATCAAGAGCCCAGTTACTGCTAGTTATTGCTAGTTACAACTAGTGCAATGTTTTTTTGCTCCCCACCAAGCTCCGTGGAGTGGGCAGAAATCTCCCCATTGCACAGACCTGGAAATGAAGGCTCAGAGAAGTTAGAGTTGGTAGAAGACACTTTCCAGTACTCTGCACTCTCTTCTCCCTAGGGATGGGACCTGAGCTCTGGGGTCTCTGATCTGAGGGTTCTCTTTAGTGTCTGCCAGGTGTCTTGGAAGGATCTAGAAGTAAGGTGGGAAAGAGTATGTCTGAGTTGGAGGGCGGATATGGTTCAAGGAACTAACTGGCGAGGTTACAGCTTTGTTTGGCCAGAGCCTGACCCATATCAAAACCACATGGCCATTCCTCTACTGGAAAATCATCTCTTTTCTTCTTGCCAAAGAACAAAAAAAAAGAGATGAAAACTTTGAGCTCCCAGGAGGAAACACACATTTGGAGGCACTTCTGCTAATACAGCTTGTAGGAATATGAAACACTTTTGTCACTTTTTTGAAGCGGAGGAGGCAGAAAAAGGTCACCTTTTCATCTCTTCACATTTTAATAAAGTGAAAATTTTTTTATCTTAATCTCCTCTCTTTCAATAAGTCCCAATGCTCTCAAAGTTACTAATTTTCCCATGACTTCCAGAATTTTTAAGTCTCTCTTGTGCTGAGAGTTGGTGTTTGCCCCAATCTCAGGCTGAGTCTACTGGCAAGTGAGTTTTTAGATAACTTAAAAAAAAATTCGTTAGGAATGACAGCACTGTAGGGACTGGGGGTGGGGGGGAGGTGAGCATCTTCCACAAATCTACATGGAAAACACTAGAGTGACCTGAGTTCAAAAGGCTGTCCTGCCCCTTAGGCAGCAACTCCTCAATCTCTCTGAGCCTTAGTTTTTGCATCTATAAAATGATAGCAACTGTAGGGGCATCACAGGGATGCCTTGAAGGATGACTGAAATGATGCGTGAAGGCATGGGACACGAGCTGGCCCATATTGGTCTCTCCCTGGATGCTTACCACATTTCCTGCCAGTCATTCTAGCCACCTTGTTCACCACTGTAGCCTGCTTCCATGCAAACTTGTGTGACTTAGCTCCAGGCAGCTGTTGTGGGTTCTATGCCGAATTATTCAGTTTTCATTTTGGTTGGTTTTCCTCCTCCCTCCAAATGGGGTTCTGTCCGGGATGAATCTGCTTTGCATCTCTGCCACCAGCGTGGGTGTCTTGGGTGTTGCGTCGGGCTTTAAACTAGCAGCTCACCGAGAATGGAGACTCTGTCCCACTGTCTCTATACCCCAAGCCATATGACCATTGGACACACTTGTCTTTCAACCACATAAGGCCAACGCAAACATTTGGCAGAGGCAGTTTTCCCGAGTGGTTATGAGCAGTGAAGGAAGATTCTGACACTAAGTACATACCTGTTGGTGAATCACTCGGTCCCTCTGAGCTTCAGGTTCCCATTGGTACAATAGGGACAATGGAGAGTATCTCTCAGGGTTAGTGTGGGGGTTACATGAAATCATAGATGTAAAGAGTGAGCCCTATGCCTATATAGAGTGTCTAATAAACTATAGCTATTATTATTTGTGGTCGGTATTTTTATTCTTTATGTGTGAAAGCTATCTATCTATCTATCTATCTACATATCATCTACCTGTCTACCTATCTACTTATCTACGTATCTATCATCTATCTATCATCTCAAACATTCCTAGCGATTTTCATTATAATCTTTCATCCTTCACAAAATAAGGGCTCCAAGACTGAATAACAATTGTGCTGCAGTCATTTCAAGGAGCATTATCGCCTGTCCAGGTTATGGACTTATGGCATTTAATTCGCTGTCTCCACCCTTAAGAGAAATTGCTTTATGCCACTCAAATGTAGGATTTTTACCTGCACTTTGGAAAGCAAACAACATTGTCAAATATATTAATATAAGCGCACACGTAACTAGCCTTAAAAGAGTTACTTTATATATGTAGCGATGATTTCTGTTTTCAAAAAACAAAGTAGCTGTTGTTCCTTCTAGAAATTCTATTAACCGTCTCAGTTCATTGGGTCAAAGAATACTTCCAAGAGGTTCTCGTCTGTTTATTCCATAAATATTTGCTGAGTCACAGGATATGGAGAGGAGCAAGATAGGGCTGGTTCCTGCCCTCAGAGAAGTCTCTGCCTGGTGGGGAGACCAACCTGGCTCAATACCCCTGTGCTCTGGTAGAAGTAGACAGAGGGTGTTCTGGAGGCAGAGGGAAGGGCTTTTCATCAGGCCTCAAGCCTTAGTAGGGGAAGAAAAGAGATATCAGGGGAAGCTTCATGGAGAGCAACCTAAGTAACCAACTAAGGAATTTCACCAAAGAGGGAGAGAGGCCCCACAAACTGGGGCAGAGTAAGCAGGATGATGGGGATACTGAAGGGAGGGGAGGCAGAGAGACAGGCTGAGCTCCAAGAACGTCACCGTGACCAAAGAGTCAAGCCAAGAAGTGTGGATAGGATCCCAAGAGCTGCAAGGTGAGGAACGATGGGACCAGTTTTGGGTGTTAGAGTACTGGGAATATGGAGGGCGCACTTGGAGAGGAGGAGCATGGTGTCAAAGCAGGGAGAAGGTTAAAGGATTGTGTTCCCAGTATCTGCACTACCTGGGAGCTTGTTAGAAACAGATTCTTTATCTCTAGACTAACTGAGTCAGGATCGGCATTTTAACAGAGTTCCCCGGGGTGATTGGTATTCACACTGCATTGGAAGACTCTTGAAGAATTCAGGACTGAACTAGTGTGGCCCAGTGGCATTGGCGATAGAAGGGGAAGAATTTGCATCCTGTCTGAGTCTCTGGCTCCACTGAAAAGTGGAATGACTTAGCAGGGAGTAACTGAAGAATTTTTTGGCAAGTTCTCTCTAGAAGCTGCTGTGCAAATGTGCATTTTGTGCCATCAGATATGTAAATTAGTTAGCTGCCCAGAGTTTATTAAGAAGTCATGAAACGTACTAAAAGAGAATGTGAAAGATGAATTACTTACACAGGGCTGTGTTCAGAGAGGGTGCTAGGTAAATATCATTTGAGTAGATAATTTAAAACGAGGGGTCTTGCGTAGCTTGTTCTAATAGCCTTATGGGTGTGTAACGTGCTTGGGGGTGGGCTGCAGCAGCCATGGGTGGGTGAACGAGGTTGGACTGGTGCATGGCTGGCAAGACCTGGGTGGGGGGGTGGGGTGACCTCTCTTTCAGAAAACCTCCATTCATTCAGACATTCATATGCTGAATATTATGGCAGGCACCGGGAATATAGGGGTGAACCGGACCGAAGTGTAAACATATGTCACAAACTGAAGGCGTTTGAACGGCCATGTGCATGGATGTGATATGTTCAGCAAGGACAGAATGCTCAGCGTCTGGCCAAGCTTGGGCATATAATAGCAGTTCGTCCTTAAGCACCTGGGTTCTGAGCCAGAGACACCCTGACTGATGCCTAAATATGGCTCAGACCTATCCGTGGGGTGGGGCCATCAATGTTGAGGGGTTCTGCAGAAGGTGCCCTCCGTGGGCTAGGACACTGAGGAAAGACTTCTCAAGTGAGATGCTGTTGAGACAGGAACATGAGTGAGGGGGGAGAGGGGCCTTGCAGTCCCAACGGAAGGAGGCAAGAGCAGTGGAACCCTATGGATTTGGAGAGAGAAGGATCAGTAGCCCTCTGACCCAAGGCTCTCACGCTGCACAAAGGAAGCAGGCCAGAGGGCGGAGGCTGCTAGTCCTTGCTCATGACCTCTCAGCAGGGGAGCAGTTGTCCTGGGACAGGAACCCAGTCTTCTGGCTCCTGAGCTCACGGGGCGTCGGCATAAAACACCACAGCACACAAGGAACTCACCACTGCCTGGAGTTGGCTATGTTATGAGGCCAAGTGCAGCAGGGTGAATACAAGGAGGCTTGGGCTCTGAGTCTGGTCAAGGATGGCATCCAACCTGTCACAATCGGCTGAATCGCCTCTCACCTGGCTCTTACAATGGCTCCTCCTGTCCCCTCCCTCTCTTCCTTGCCTCCTCAGCTGTGTCCCCAGGTCCTACTACATGCAAGATCTTGTGTTAAGTGTTGGAAGCAGGACCAATCTCTGTCCTCAAAGAGCAGGGGTGGAGAAGGTATTTCGCCGAGAATGGGACTCCACTTGATTGGCAGTGGCAGCCAGTACTGCTCTGAGAGATCTGAGACTCCACTGGGAGCCTGTGGGAAAGCATGCGATGATTGATTAGCAATGCCTGTCAAGGGTGCAAGAAGAGAAGAGTGGTTGCTCCAGAGTCCGTGCCTATTTCCCCAGAAACAAGGTCTGGACCTTGAGAATGTTTACATTCGTGACTCACAACCCTAAAATGTCATGATCACTAGTCAATGCAGTGACTAGATTTGGTACCAGAGCTAAGAAAAAAGATCTGCGAACTAATCAGCCCCAAACACAAAAGGCATCCACTCCAACAAGCGAATAAGCAAACAACCTTTCTTTGCCCTTAAGAATCCTTGGGGTCTTAAGAGGCCTGGACTCTCCAAAGGGTTAGCTGTGTTTAAGATACCCTTTATGCAAGACTTCAGAGAGTTTTCTTCCCTGGAACCCACCACATTTGACCACTGGGTTGCATATGATATTTAAAAAAAAAATTTTTTTAAATGTCTATTTATTCTGAGAGAGACAGAGAGAGAGACATAATGTGAGTGGGGAGGAACAGAGAGGGAGGGAGACACAGAATCTGAAGCAGGCTCTAGGCTCTGAGCTGTCAGCACAGAGCCCGACATGGGGCTCGAACCCACGAACCATGAGATGATGACCTGAACCGAAGTTGGGCGCTTAACCAACTGAGCCACCCAGGTGCCCCTTGCATATATTATTTTTAAAGAGTCCCTAGTTTCATAGGATTTGTATATAAAAACCCCCTGCATTGTTCTCGCTATGGCCCCATCTCCATTCCAGCCATGCCCTCTGGCCAGGGCCTCTGCTCCTCTCCATCCCTCCTGCAGGAGACTGCTGAGTCAGCGTGCCCCTAGGGAAGAAAATACCCTGAGTAATGCAACATTTACAAAGTAGGGTGGTTACGATGCCTGGCTGTTCCTGGTCAGTGCGCATTCAGGCCCAGGAGCAGTACTCTTTCTAAGCTGTCAGGAGGAAGGGGGAGGGCCTGGGTCTACTTCGCTGGTGGTAAGATGGCTTTTACAGATCCGCCCATGCTTTCTGAGCCTGGTTTCCCTTTGTGACCACAAGCATACATCTGTGAGGCTCCTGGCTTCTGGTAGCCATCCAGCCTTGACCCTGGATTAAAGCAAAGGCACCTGACCTTTGTAGGGAACCAACCTGAGGCCTTATTGACCTGGAGTGTAAACCACATTGGGAAATTGCCCAAAGCGACACAACTGTAGACATTTGCAATGCTCACACTGTCCTAGGGATTCCCAAGTGTGGAGGCAGCATTAATACAGGAGAAAAGACAAAGACTTTGGACCCAGACAGACTTGAGTTCATATGTTATAAGCAGCATGGCATTGGGTGAGTTACTCTCGTACTCTCGTAGCCTTGGTTACCTGATTCATAAACTGTGTTATAAGTCATTTCTTTGTTGGAAAAAATAAGTAAGCCAATGTATATGTGATAATCTTAGGTTTGCTATGAGTAACAAATAGCAGTGCTTAAACAGACAGCTGTAGTTCCCTCTCACCAAAGCCTATAGGCACGCAGCCTGACCTGGCCTGGAGCTCCTCTCTGTAAAATTCTCAGGGATCTCCTTTCTCTGGTCATTCCTCCACTGTTCCCAAAGTTTGTCCTTATCCTCATGGTCCAGTGTGATTGCACCCATATCCACGTTCCAGCAGAAGACGGAGAAAGATCTGAAAAAGAATGGACAAAGGACCCGAACTGGCCATCACTGTCACACACTCCCACTCATATCCCATTGGCTGGAACTGAGTCACATGGCCACGTCCAGCTGCAAGGGAGCTGGGAAATGTAGTCTTTATCCAGGTGGCCCTGTGATCTACCAAACATTTATTACTATTTTTTAATGTTTATTTTTGAGAGAGAGAGAGAGAGAGAGAGCAAGTCAGGGAGGAGCAGAAAGAGGGAGAGAGAGAATCCCAAGCAGGCTCCACGCTGTCAGCACAGAGCCAGATGCAGGGCTTGAACTCATGAACCCTGAGATCATGACCTGAGCCGAAATCAAGAGTCTGGCGCTTAACTGACTGAGCCACCCAGGCGCCCCTGAACACTTATTATTTATGGAAGCAGGGGAAGAACAAATGTTGGGGGCCAACTAAACCCTGCCCCAATTTATGAACCATTTAGCTCTATGCTTGGCTCAGTGACAAGTCCTTCCCTCTTTTGGCTCATCGCATGCATGTGCTGAGGACGGCATGAGTGTGGTTTTTCATTTCAGCCTGGTTGTCACCAGCACGTGCCATCCCCGTACCGTTTTCTAAATTTGCCACCTGAAGAGTTTGTGGCAGGAGAAATTCCTGTGTTACACTCATATGAGGACTTGAAGACACAGAACAGATGCACATAAGGGGAAGGAAAACAAAAATAATATAAAAAGAGGGAGGGGGCCAAAACAGAGGAGACTCATAAATCTGGAGAACAAACTGAGGGTTACAGGAGGGGTTGTGGGCTAAATGGGCAAGGGGCGTAAGGAATTCTACTCCTGAGATCATTGCTGCACTAGATGCTAACTCATTTGGATGGAGATTAAAAAAAGAAAAGAAAAGAAAAGAAATTCCTGTGCTATATATGTAAAACACTTAGAAGTGCTAGCACAAAGACGGCCTCAGGATTCGGAACCAGTATTTTGAATTGTGATGTCTCCCTAACTGGCCCTCCAGCTCCAATCCCCACCCTTCCATGTAGCTGAAATGGTAGATCAATCAATGCAGATTGATCTCATTATGTCCCTGCTCAGACCCCAGTCCTTACCGTGCCATTCAAGCTTCTGTATAATCTGGCACAAATTAATCCAACTGTTCTCCGCCTTCCTACGTTACATTATATATCTCTTTCATTGTATAATTTATAATCTGCTTTGCACTGTGATTGGCCGTGAATGCTAGCAACCTCCCAGATGAGCTCTTTGGGGCCAGAACCAGGATTACTTACTCTGCTCTCAACTGTGGATGTGTTCACATTTTTGTAGCTCCTGTGTCCACAACAGTGCCAGGATTCCCCCAGATTTTGTGTGGTGCTGACCACCAGTGGTCCGTGTTGGTGTGTGTGTGTGTGTGTGTGTGAATGAGAGGGAGAGAGAGAGACAGAGAGACACAAAGCATGAGCAGGGGAGGGGCAGAGAGAGAGGGAGACACAGAATCGGAAGCAGGCTCCAGGCTCCGAGCTGTCGGCACAGAGCCCCACGCGGGGCTCGTACTCACGAACCGCGAGATCATGACCTGAGCCAAAGCTGGACGCTTAACCGACTGAGCCACTCAGGTGCCCCATTCCAGCTCTTTCTACTGTCTTAGTCAGCTTGGGTTGCTATAATAGATCACCACAGAATGACAGTTTCAACAACAGATGTTCATTTCTCACAGTTCTGGAGGCTGGAAAGTCCAAGATCCAGGTGCTGGTTGATTGGGTCCCTGGCGAGACCTCCCTTGCAGATGGCTGCCTTCTTGCCATGTCCTCACATGATGGAGAGAGAGCATGTCTTTTGTGTCCCTTCTTATAACGGCACTAATCCCATTCATGAGGACTCCACTCTTATCACTTAATTATCTCCTAAAGGCCTCACCTCCAAACAGCATCACCCTAGGGACTAGGGTTTTAACATATAAATTGTGGGCCCACACAAACAGGCAAATGCTCCTTGTCTGGCAAAATGACCTTTGTCACACTGGGCTCAGCTCCTGGGCTCATTCCTTAACCCTGGACCAAGCTGGTTCCCATCCTGTCTTCTCCCGGAACCTCCTTCTCCTCCAGCCAAAGTCTGAGGTTGTTTGTGGATAGTGAGGAAGTTAAGTGGCAGGGGTGGCTGATGTCTGGAAGAAGACGAGCACGAAACTCCACACAGGAGGGGTGGTGGCTGTGAGGTGCTGTATCTGCTGTCCTTCTAGGCTGCCATTCCAATTCTACCTCCTTGTGTGTTCAAGTTCTGCACTCAATCTTTATCTTATCTTATCTTATCTTAATGCAAGCAGACGTCACAGGATTCTATGTCTTAGTCTGGTCTCTGAGGAAGGGCTGGAAGGCTTTTCCCCTATGGAAAAAGGGGTGAGAAGGCCTAAGTAGAAGTGGAAGGGAGTGCCTGCCCTGTGCATCTAGAAACCCTCCCTGGAAAGAGCTTTTCCGTATTCAGCTCTTGGTACCTACCCTACTATAGCTTATCCAGAGATGTATTTCCTTTACTGGTGAGTCAGAAATGGCCCTTTTGGATCAGCTATGTGGAATCGTAAAGGGGCAAATCATGGGATGGGTAGGTTGAGCAGGAATGAGAAACATTAATGATTGGAATACAAGGATGCACAAACCACCTGCATGCAGGAAACGTGTAAGTGCAGACCTGCAGGGGAGGGGGGTGGCGCAGAGGAACTGAATGGAAGGCAGTGATTAGTTCTGGTAGGGGTTTCTGGGGAGACTGTCTGGAGGAGGTGGTAGAGGAGCAGACCATGGCTGGAAGAAGAGAATTGTCAGGAAGGCTCCGAGAAGGGAGAAAGTTAAGTATTGGAGCTAGAGTTGGGAGTCTTGGTAGGAGCCATGTTTGCGGATGGGGAGAAAAGTCCTGAAGTCCACATCAGGAGAATTGATGATAAAGCTGCCTGCATTCGCTTTGTTGCCCAAGTGAGTATCTTTTGCCTTCCAGACCTCATCTGCCTTCCCCATGAGCCCCGCCTATGGAAGCCATCTCTAACCCATACAGAACCCTGGTGCAAGTTAGAAAAGTAGGTTCCATCTGGGCTGACCCAGCCCTGCGGGCACACAGTTTGGCCAGCAGATGGCACCTCTGTGTGAATTGGGAAAGCCATGGCCGGTGGCTTGGTCAGCCTAGAGCTGACTGAATTTTAGATTCCCTCATTGCTTTCAGCAGGGCATCTTTGTACAGGACAACCCGGTCTACACCCTCTGAGCCTCATGGAACCTTTGGACACATCAGACCCTTTCTGTAACCCTGACAGGTGCCATTCCTTCCATCTGGAGTTCCTTTCTCCCTCTTTGTAAATTCCAACCCATCCCCTCAAATTCAGCCCTACCTTGTGACACTTTCTGACTTTCTGAGGCAAAGCGGATGATCTGTTCTTTGGGTTCCTGCATGCACCACAGGGCTGGGCACTGCTGACCCACCAGCATATCCCAGACCAGTCCTGGCCACCCAGCAGGGTTTCCGGAACATCTATTGAGTGAGTGATGAATTGGGCCAAATTCTTCAGTGCATCTTCCCATGTCTTCTCTTTATATTCTCTGCCACCAGAGAGGTGAGTAGGTTAAGTATCATTAACTTCATTGGGTACAGAAGAGACTGATGGTCAAAAAGGGTCAGTGGCCTGCTGGAGGTTCCAATCTGTCTCTGAGTGTTATCTCCTGAAGGAACCCTACCTAAGTTTACTCACAATGTACTCCATCAATTCTGATTACTTCCTGCCTCTTGGAGAAACTCTGTACTGTCTTGCCTTTTTGCCTTTACCTATGCTGTATTCTCTTCCTGAATACCCTTCCAGTGGCTCACTTAGTTAAAAACCAGCCCAAGTGTAAGGGCCAGCTCAAATACCATCTGCTCTATGGGGATATCTACAATTTCTGGACCCAGAAGTTTTCGAGGCACCTGCTTAGTATTTGTACTGTATTTTGCCCAGTAGGCTCACATCTCACCTTTTCTGAAAGCTGGGAATTCTCAGTTCTGGGCCTCGTTTGTTATTGTGTCTTTTGGAACTGCCAGGGAAGTGCCATTTGCATGACAGAATGCAGAAAGGGCTAAGGTAGCTTATCTCATTTTGAAGCAGTTAAATCAGTGGCTCTCGACTTTTCCTCTAAGACCCATCGTAACAAATGCGTTTTGCATCGTGATCCTGTAGGGGTGTGTGTGTGTGTGTGTGTGTAGATGTGTGTGGGCAGAATATATGTATGTATATTCTTAAACTAAACTTTTCTAAAACAGCATCTCCACTGGTAAAGTACAACACACTCCAATATTTTCTGTTCAATTCCATTGTGCTTTTATAACCTCTGGTTGTGATCGATTAAATTGATTTCACAACCCACCAACGGGTCCTGGCCCTCAGTTGGAAAAGCACTAATTGCAACCACCGAAAGGCAGGATTCTGAGAAAACACCGGCGAGAGGGCTAACCTGAGTTGTGTCCTTGGATAGGCCTGGGAGGTAATGGTAGAGGAAGGGTCTGGACCTGAAGTCAGATTTGTTGCCCTTCCATGGCCTTGACCAAATGCCCTGACCTCTCATTCTGTTCCCTGTCTGGCCCTCAGGGCCCTCCTGCCTCCTGGAAGCCCCGTTTGATGACCAGCAATGACAAGGCACTTCCTCTCTACCCCTCCACGTCCATGTCACTCTTCCCACTATCCCAGCACTATTGTTCCTGTTTGTCACCCCACTGAGGAAGAGAGGGATGTGTTTTTTCCATTCTTACATCCTCCGTGCTTGCAGAGACCCTGGCCTACAGGTACTTAATGAATGTTGGCTGAATAAATGAGTAAGTGGATAAATACACGGGTAATTATAGCACCAGGGTCCTGCTGAAGGGGTGCGTTCCAGAGGATGCCGGCCCAAATGCCCTCAGGGGTCAGGCAGGTAACATTAGTGCAGAAAGCAGGCCAGGTGGGAGGAGTTTCTCATCTTTGAAACCCCTCCAAGGCTTTCCTGTTGCTGCTGTAACGAATCACCACAAACTTAATGGCTTGGAACAACAGAAATGTATTCTCTCACAGTTCTGGAGGCAGATGTCTGAACTGAGTCTTCAGGGGCTAAAATCAAGATGTTGGCAGGGCTGGTTTCCTCTGGAGACTCCAGGGTAGCGTTGTTCTTTCCCTCTTCCAGCCTCTGGTGGCTGCTGGTGTTCCTTGGCTTGTGACCGCACCCCTCCGATCTTCGGCTCTGTGTCTAATTCTCTTCTTCTTCTTCTCTTCTTCTCTGTCTCTTCTTCTGTGTCTAATTGCCCTTAGTTTCCCCCTTATGAGGACCGATGTGATTACAGCTAGGGACCAGTCAGATTTTCCAGAATAATCTCCCCGTCTCCACATCCTTAATCATATCTTCAGTCTTTTTGCCACATAAGGTCACATTCCCAGGTTCTGGGATTAGAACCAGGATATCTCTGAGGATCATTCTTCAGTCTGGGATGATTGGGCAGAGTGGGAGGGAGGTTGGAGCTAAGAGGAACCCCATTTTCTTCTGGCCCAATCTTGTTCTTGTAGACACAGGAAAGTGAAGACGGTCGAGAGGAAGCCACTTGCCCATGGTCATCTGCTGGTTAGGAGCAAGGCCAGGGTAGCATTTTGGGTTTTTTGGCACTTTCACAACAGCTGCTGCTCTGAAGTAGCCTGTGGTCCTGATATATTTTTTTTTCCAGTGTATCCTCTGCAGTAGAATCTAAAATGCCAGACTGAGATCCAGCACTCATATTTTCTACCGTAAAAGTCAGACACGTGGTCGGTTATTTAGGGACTTTTGGAGTTGAACTAATACATGAAAAGCTGGTGTTACTTTCCACAGAAGTGGTGCATCCTTGAAGTCTTGAGGATTTTTAAAGCCCCCGTGAGCTGCCAGGGACCCCTTAAAATAAATGTAGGCACTACTCTCTCTTAATCCCATTAATTATTCATGTCTTACTTTCCATTCAAATTACTCATATCCCAAGTACTCCATACATTTTTTTTTTTTCTCCTGGTTGTAATCATGCAGTTCAATAATTCCAAAGAAGGTTACAGCCCTTCTGTTCAGAGGGTACAATCCCTTCAGTTCTGCATGGGGAGGGATTAGGAGATTCAACCTTTTCCTTCTAAACTGAACTCATGCCCGAAAGGAAATAGAAGAGCTAACTCAAGAAAAAGCATCAGGGAAGATGTGACGGATCGGTCAGTCCCATGTGACACCCAGGCCACTGTGTCCCCGGATATCTGTGAGGGGGCAGGTGTCTCTGAACATACTAAAATATTCCGATCTACCTTTAAGAACAAACATAGCTTTAAGAAACAAACATGACTTAGCCAATCTCTTTACACAGGGAGCAAGAGAGAGAAAGAAAGACAGAGAGAGAGAGAGAGAGATTACTCTACGCATACACATACAAACATACATACATATCTACATGAATGCACACACGTGTATGTAGACGTGCATATGTGTGTATGTGTGTGTATTTTCTGTATGACCCTTTTAGAATAATGCATTCCACAATTTCACCCTAACGACCTCTGTGTAGAGTAGAACTTAATGATTGGGTTTTCTATCACTATCCAAGGAGAGTGATGTAAGAGGGAAGTCCATTACAACGTTCTGAGGTGGAGAACTGTATTTGTTTGCCTTTGTGATTCTTATTCCTGACCCATCAGTTGACAAGACAGATGAACAGGTGTCTGGGCATCCCATGGATGAGGAGGACTGAAAACGTTTGAACTACCTCTCCGCACGCAGCAAGATGAATCACCCGTGCCCTCGTGCCCTCGAGGGTGTGATGACTTCTCTGAGCATCTCATGCGACCCTGCTCCCTTTGAACATTTCTGGTGATGGTGCACTTACCTGTTCTTTCCTGCTAATTTGGAAGCTCCACATCTGGGTTACATCTGTTTCTCCAATCGGAGGACCTGCTATCGAGCCCTCAACAAATATTTGTCAAGTGCATGCTTTGGTTGCAAAGTTTCTGTTTGGAGGTTTTTGTGTGGTGTCTTTTATGGTAGCCAAACTTGGGGGCGTTTCTGTAGCAGAGAATGCGAGATAGATATCCACAAGGGCAGGAGCATGGCAAATGAACCTCAGTGAGGAGGTGGTGAAGGGCAGCAGAAAAGTGCTGTGTCGTGGGGCACAGTGCGTGCTAAGAGGCAGCGCTACCCAGCCTCAGCCAATGTGGACACTTGTGACTATGGGTTCAGTGTTTCTAGATCATTCCAGTTTTCAAAATAACCTGGAAAATACCGATTTTAATGTGAGGCTGTCTGGCTGGCAGTAGGTCTGCAGGCCACCCGCTTGAGAACTTTCCTGACTAGAGTTACTCTCTGACTAACAAAACAATCGATCCTGTGCCTGGAATAGTCTAGTGAAACTGGACTCTCTCTCTCTCTCTCTCTCTCACTCTCCCTCCCTCCCTCCCTTCCTCCTTCTCCCCTTCAAAAATACTTCATTTTCTTCCAGGAATGTTAATTACCAAATCATTTCCTTCTGTTGTGCTACATTCATAAGTAGTTCTGGAATGACTTTGTTTCTTGTGAAATGATCATTTGGGAGACTAAATTGAAATAAATAAAATTAGAAATAACTTGTATTGCTTTGCCGTTACCTCAGTCAAATTGAGCAAATATTAATCTCTTGCTAACTGGATGGTGGATTCTACACAGGACCCAAAGACAAGTTAAAGCATCATTCTCATCCTCCAGGACTAATACTGCCTCAGACTTAGAGGAAAGGGCTCTACTCTGGTCCTGGGCCTAGACCAGTGCGGACTTAGATGTCAGGTGCACACAAAAGTCCCAAGGAATCTTGTTAAAGTGCTGATTCTGATTCAGAAGGTCTTGGGTGAGGACTGAGATTCTGCATGTCTAGTAAGTTCCAGAACGATGCTGAGGTTACTGGGTCAAGCTACATTTTCAGTAGCAAAGTTTAAAGACCTTGCTCTGACCTTCTGGCTGTATTGCTCCCCATGAGGTAAAGCATCCTGGGGAGTCAAAGGGTAGTGCCCATGTGGAGACCATGCCCTCCACCTTCTTGGCCGTACTGTGGATGCTGGAACCCTGAGATTCCCTCTTGAATGGCCCCAAGACTTCGCTCATGACCTGCATGATTTTCTTTTCTAGATCATCCTCCCAAAGGTAGACTGTGCCACTCAGACATACACCGTTAGGCCTGAGAGTTAGCTGAGGTGTTTATGGGAGGTGCAGAAGGAACTTGACGTGAGGCCTGAGGTGTCCGCGTCATGCACGTAAGGTCTAGCAATCCGTTTACCAAGCCCTGCAGGTGATTCTTCCACACATTCAGATTGACAACTACTGCTCTAGATGCAGCAGGACCAGAAGTAAAACCAGAAGTTGTTTGGAAGTCCTACAAATTAATAAGACCTCGGTAATCCTAAGACTACGACATTCCTTTTCTCCCGGCAGCATTACGAGGAAGCTTCCTCTCTCTTTTCCTCTTAGCTCTTCCACTGGCTTTTGATTGATTGTGGACAAGATAGTTCCTTTCTCTGAGCTTCCAAGTTTTTGCCTACAAAATAAGGCTGGACTAGAAATTATTCAAGGGTTTCCAGGTCTAATTTCAGGATTTAGGATCTCCCAGAGGTAAGAGGTGATGTATCTGAAAATATTTTCTTTGACACCCGTGAAATATCTTCAGTTTGTATTCACATTAAAAATGTTATTAATTACTTTTGTAAACCTTTCTCTTTTAACATGCATATGTGCCCGAGAGAGTTGGAAGAGAAAGAACTTCATGGGACAATTATCCTATAGCGGCACATCTTAAACTTTAATGTGCATACCAATGATCCAGGGATCTTGTTAAAAATGCAGATTCGAATTCAGTAAGTCTGGGATAGAGCCTGAGATCGTGCATTTACAGCAACCCCCAGGTGATGCCCAAGAGGCCGTTCTATGATGCAGACTTCAGTAGCAAGTTTCTGCAGTGTCAATGAATTTAATCAGATTGCTTCCCTCTGAAGACCTGGGATCAATCTGAAAAAGAAATGGTGGAATATGGAGGCAGGGAAAGAGGAAGAATAATTTACGGCAGTACACAAAAGCATGCCATTTGGTAAGTAACGTGGTTGGTGAACTGTAACTAGTTATAAACTAGTTATAAACTCGAGAGAATGTGCCCATTGGTACTATTTTCCAACTTCTTAAAAGGGTCAAAAAAACTGGGTTCTGTGCAATCGTTTTATTTTCAAATGTGGTCAATTAATTTACTTTAAATTAGCTGACCAACTAAAATCAACTATTTAACTACACCATGTAAGCCAAACGCAACAAGTATGAAGACCCAATGGCTTATGAGAAGACAAATTCAAAAAAGGAAAGAAGTCTTTCTTGGGCTTTGGGACGGGGAGGAGAGTAGGGGGAGGACACTAGACAGTCAAAAGCCTGTCTGGGTCCAAGCAGTACAGAGGAAAGGGACATGAAGGTTAGTGGGTAAAAACAAAAAATGAAGTAGGAGAACTCAGAACAACTTGACTACTTTCAAAGATGTGCCTACGTATTCCATCTTTTCCTTTTAGAGCTGCTGCGGAATTATTCCCCCTGAAAATTGGGGTAGGGAAAAATTA
Source organism: Leopardus geoffroyi (assembly GCF_018350155.1). Lineage (NCBI taxonomy): Eukaryota > Metazoa > Chordata > Mammalia > Carnivora > Felidae > Leopardus > Leopardus geoffroyi. The sequence goes on along the minus strand of NC_059328.1, from coordinate 120,234,604 downwards.
AGAGGCAAGGGGATCATGGCTAAATCTGAATCTTGAGTGATGTGTTTTAAGTCTAAGGTAGGGAGGGGTCCCAAACCCCTCCGTTGCCCCAGAAGCGATGCTGTCCAGTGGCCCTTGGAGGATGTTTACAGCATCCAACTGTCGAGCTCACTGTTTCACTGGAGTTAACTCCATGGCCACAGGTTATCTAAGTCCCTGTGGGTAGACTTTTGGATGGGAAGATTCCAGAGGACATCCCCAAAGGAGACTTGGACAAAATAAGTCGGAGAGACATCATCTGTTTCAAATTCTCATTTTGTCACATCTCACATCTCGTTGAAGGCACAGACTAAAACCAAATCTTTCAAAGTAAAGTTTCAATGGCCTTTTCAACTTTGCCTCTGGGTTACTGAGAAGACTAAATGTGGACACATGGGAAAAGTGCTTTGTAAACCATAAAGCATCAGAAATATGTCAGTGATTGTTGGGAGGGAGCAGAAAGCCAGTTAAGCCTGAGTTAGCATCCTAGCTCTTACTAGCTTTGTGAATAGTCAAGTGACCTCTCTGAACTTGTCTTACCACCTGTTAAATGGGAGCAGGTAATGCCTACCTCATGGAAGTCAGACTGGTACCTGAAAAGCACCCAGTGTTTCGTCTGACACATAATAGCTCTTGCACAATTAATAGTAGCTAATATAATTATTATTTCTAATATAGTCAAATCTTTTAAAGTTCTTATGTATACTCTGAGCTACTTTAAATTTTATTTAAGTATTTTTACGTTAAAAATCAGAAAGTACTGATAAATAGAAAGAAAAAATCGGTGATGATTCCTATATGTGGAGGTTAATCACTGATACCCACTCTAGAAACTCTTATAGACTTTTATATAAATATTCTACTTGTAAAAATATAATTATAGTGTTTTGCAACTTTTAAATTGACTCAAAAACATATTATGAGGAAATTGCCACCAGTAATTAGATTTTTACATCATTTAAAAGAACTGCAGAGTGCTTCTACTTCTGGGAAGGTGGAGTAGATTAACTCTTCCCTGTTCCATCCTTAAGTACAATTAAAAACCCTGCACATTATATATAAAACATATATAAGAAGATTCTGAGAGATGGAGAGAAAAAGAAATCAATTCAAGACCATCAGGACCCAAAGAAGAATTCAATGATGAACTTCCTGGGTTTTTGTTCTGCCTCATATATCGGAAAATCGAAGCTGGAGCAGCTAGTAACCTGAAAACACCAATGGGGACAGACAACAACAACAACAACAACAACAGCAACAATCAAAGACTACTCTCTAGCCAAAAGACCAGGAAGCAGTTTAGGAAGATAGAAAACTTTCAGACAGTACCCACTCTATTCCAGTTAAACACTACAGAAAAAAAAATTGTGGTTCCACTTGCACTCATTCCTGGAAAGACCAAGTGGGGAGCCTAGATTCACACCTTCACAAGGCTGTAATGATGCACCACAACACACAAAAACTCCAAACAGGTCTACGGAGTGGTATCAGGGAAGGCTAAGCAGGAAGCCACGACTTTCATGTCTACCAGCTGGTAACAAGTTCCTCCCAAACCCAACACCGTAGTGTTGGTGGAGACCTCATGGGAAGCCTGGACTTCCACTCCCACTTGCCAGTAATCAGGCACTTTTCCCTCTCCCCACTAGTATGATATCAGAGGAGGCTTAGCCGGTCAGAACCTAGCCCATCATCGAACGGTAATGAGGCTTCCCCCACCACAATGTTAGTGGAGACTATGTGGGGAGCCAGAACTCTCACCCTGACTAGGAGTAAGGAAGAGTCCTCTCTCCCTATTGGTATTAAACAGAGACCTGGTGGGGAACCTGAACTTTTACCATCACTGGGAATAATGAGACGGTGTCCCTCCTCTTCTTCCTGGAGTGATGTCAGAGAAAGCTAAATAAAATAGAAGATCTAAATAAGATCTAGAGGTTTATGAAATAATACAAAAATGTCCAGTTTTCAACAGAAAGTCACTTGCCACACCAAGAACAAGGAAGATTTCAAAATGAATGAAAATAACATCAATAGACATAAGCACAAAAATGGCAGAGATATTAGAACTATCTGACAAATATTTCAAAGCCATCATGATATAAATGCCTCAATGAGCAATTATAAACATGTTGGATACCAAAGAAAAAAAAAAATAGAAAACCTCAGAAAGGAGATGGAAAGTGTCAAGAAAGAAATAGAAGATATGAATAAGAACCAAAAGAACATTTTAGAGATAAAAAGTATAGTAGCCAAAATAGAAAGCTCAGTGAATGAGTTCAAAAGCAGAATGGAGCAGACAGAGGAAAGAATCAGTAAGCTTAAAGAAAGAATAGAGATTATCAAATCTGGAGAACAGAAAGAAAATAAACTTAAAAAAAAATAGACTCAGAGACCCCAAGACAGAAACAAAAGACCTAACATTTATGTCATTGAAGTCTTGGAAGGAGAGGAGGAAAAGGGTGCAGCTGAAAAAGTACTTGAAGAAACAACGGCTCAAACTCTCCAAATTTGGCAAGAAATCCAAACCAACAGATTCAAGAATCTTAGCGAATCCCAAACAGAATAAATGCAAAAAAATCTATGACAAGACAAATTATAATCAACTGTTAAAAACTAAAAACAAAGACAAGGTATGGAAAGCACCCAGGAGAAAATGACACCTTGCCTCTAAGGGGAAAATAATTACCGTGGCAGCTGATTTCTTATCAGAAACCATACAGGTCAGAAGGAAGTGGCACAACATTTTTCAGGTGTGAAGGAAAAGAACTGTGAACCCAGTGAAAATATCTCTCGGGAATGAAGGAAAGGTCGAGACATTGTGAGATGAAGAAAGGCTAAGTTAACTTGTTGCCAGCTGACTTACCCTAAAGGAAGTGTTTCCACACAGAAAGGGAACGATAAAAGAAGGAACATTGGAGTGTCAGTAAGGAAGAAAGAATACAGTAAACAAAAATATAAGTAAATTCCTTAGACTTTCGTCTCTTGAGTTTTCTGTATTATGTTTGATGGTTAAAACAAAACTTATAACATGACTGACGTGGTTCTAAGCATATGTAGAAGAAATATTTAAGACAATTATATAATAAATGGGGGAGGGTGGAGAGATTAAATGGAAATGAGATTTCTATACATCAATTAAGTTGGTAAAATGTCATCACTAGTAGACTGTGATATGTTACCTATATAACGTAATACTTAGAGAAACCAGTCAAAACCTGTACATGGGGCGCCTGGGTGGCGCAGTCGGTTAAGCGTCCGACTTCAGCCAGGTCACGATCTCGCGGTCCGTGAGTTCGAGCCCCGCGTCGGGCTCTGGGCTGATGGCTCAGAGCCTGGAGCCTGTTTCCGATTCTGTGTCTCCCTCTCTCTCTGCCCCTCCCCCGTTCATGCTCTGTCTCTCTCTGTCCCAAAAATAAATAAACGTTGAAAAAAAAAAAAAAAACCTGTACAAAGAATACGTTTAAAAACCTACAGGCAAGTCAAAATGGGATTCTAGAAAATGTTTCCGTAATCCACAAAAAAGGCAGAAAAAAGAAAACAGACAAATAAAAAATAGTACAAGCAGAAAACAAACAAAAGAGATAAAATGGTAGATGTAAGCACTAACATATCAATATATAAACTTAATGTAAATAGTCTGAAGACACCAATTAAAAAGCAGCAATTGACAAAGTGGATTGGAAAGTATGGCCCACCTATCTTCTGTCTAGAAACAAACAAATCCCCCTTCATATATACTGATGTAAGCAGGTTGAAAGTAAAAGGATTGAAGAAGATATATAATGCAAACATTAATCAAAGGAAAGCAGAAATGGGTATATAAATATTAGACAAAGTAGATAAAATGGACTTCAGAATGAAAAAAAATTTCTAGGTGATGATAAAAACCACGAAGATATAACCATTCTAAATAAATATATAACAAACAACAGAGCTGAAAAATATGTGAAGCCAAAGCTGGTGGAAATGAAAGGAGAAATAGACAAATCCACACTTATAGGTGGAGACTTCAACAACCTTATCTCCAGAACGGACAGAACAACTAGACACAGAATTGACAAGGATATACAAGACTCAACAACACCATCAACCAACAGGACCAAATCAGCATTTTTTATAAAGCACTCCATTCAACAATAGCAGAGTGTACATTCTTTTCAACTGTCCATGGACCACGTGCCAAAATCAATCATACTTTGGGCCATAAAACAAGCGTCCACAAACTTAAAACAGTTGAAATCTTACAAAGTGTGTTCTTTGATCACAATGGAATTAAAGTAGACATCAATAACATAAAAATAGCAGAAAAATATCCAGGCACTTGGAAACTAAACAACACGATTCCAAATCATCCGTAAATCAAGGAAAAAGTCTCAAAAGAGATGAAAATTACAAATAATAGAATTAAAATGAAAGTCTATCAAAATTTGTAGTATGCAGGTAAATCAGTGTTGAGAGGTATACTACCCAATGCATTCATTAGAAAAGAGGAAAAACCTCAAATCAATATATAAGCTCTCACCTCAAGAACCTAAAGAAGAGCACAGCTAAAAAGCAAAACAAAACCAAAAAGTCCCAGCAAAATGAAATCTAAAACAAACAGAAAGAAGGCAATAAAAATGATAACAACGGAAATCAAGGAAATAGAAAACACAAAAATAGAGAAAACGAAACAAAACATTGGTTCTCTGAAAACATCAATAAAATTGACAAACATGCAGCAAGAAAAAAAACAGAGAGGGCACAAATTATCAATATCAAGAATGAAGCAGGAGATATCACTGCAGACCCTGCAGACATCTAAAGGAAAATAGAAGAATACTATGAACAACTCTAAAAGCATACATTTGACAACTTAGGTTAAACAGATGACTTTCTCAAAAAATACAAACTATCACAATGTATCCAATATGAAATAGGTAATTTAAATAGCCCTGTAACTATTTATGGAAATCGAATTCATAATTTAAAGACTTTATAAAAGAAATCTCCAGGTCCATGGTGTTTCACTAGAGAGTTTTACAAAATGTTTAAAGAATAATTCCTACCAATTTTTACATATTCTCTTCCAGAAAACAGAAGAAGACATACTTCCAATTTATTTTATGGGGTTAGTATTACCTTAACACCAAAACCAGTTATATACATTACAAAATAAGAAAACTACTGACCAATATCCCTTATGAATATAGGTGCAAAATCCTCGACAAAATATTGGCAAATAGAATTCAGCAATACATTAAAAAATTATACACCATGGTCAAGTTGTCTTTGAGCGATGCAAGACTGATTCAACTTTCAAAATTCAGTCAATGTAATCCACCATGTTAATAGGCTAAAGGAGAAAATCACATGATCATATTGATTAGAGCAGCGAAACAGACAAAATTCAACCAGTTTATTACAAAACTCTTATAAAAATAAAAATAGAAGAAAGCTCCTCAACTCGATAAGGAGCATTTATTAAAACAAAACAAAACAAAACAAAACAAAACTAAACTAAACCAAAACCAAAACCTATAGCTAACATCATGGTTAGTTGTGAACGACCTACTACTTGCCCCCTAAGATCATGAGTAAGATCAAGACATCAACTCTTGTCACTCTTATTCAAGATAATGTTGGAAGTTCTAGCCAGGGTGATGAGGCAAGAAAAGGAAATAAAGGCACATAGATTAGAAAGGAAGAAATAAAACTGTCCTTGTTTGCAGATGACATAATTGTCTATATGGACAATCTCAAGGAATCTAAAATAAAACCCCCAAAACTCCTAGAACTAATACGTAAGTTCATCAAGGCCACAGGACACAAGATCAACAACCAAAAATCAATTACACTTCTATATATTAACAATAAACTTGTGGAAACTGAAACTGAGAATATAATACCACTTACAATCACACAAAAAATAGTTAGGTGTGAATCTAACAAAACATGACTTGTATGCTGCCAAACTACACAATCATAATGAAATAAATTAAAGACATTCCAAATCAATGGAGAGACATACTATGTTCAGGGCTTGGAAGAGCCAACATAGTCAAAATGCCAATTCTCCCCAGATTGATATATACAGGTTTGATGTAATTTCTATACAATCTTAGCAAATATTTTTTGTAGATACAGTCAAGATTATTCTAAAATTTAGGTGGAAAGGCATAGGAACTAGAATAGCTAAGAATTTTAAAAAGGAAGACCAAGTTGGGAGAAATGAGTCTACCTAATTTCAAGACTTATTATAGAGCTATAGAAATCAAGACTGCAGTATTGGCAGAGGCATTGGCACAGATCAGTGGAACAGAATAAAGAACTCAGAAATAGACCCAGACAAATGTGCTGAATTGATACTTGAGAAAGGTGCAAAGGCAATTAAATGAAGCAAGAGTAGCCATTTCAACAAATCGTGCCGGGACAGTGGACACAAAATGATCTTTGACTTAAGTCTCATACCTCATACAAAAAATAAACTGAAAATTGATTCTGGATTTAAATGTAAAACATACAAGTGTAATATTTTTATTTTAAAAAACACGATAGAATCTCTGGATCTAGGACTAGGTAAAGGTTTTCTAAAACTTGACTCCAAAGCATGATACATAAGAGAAGAAAATAGGTAAATCGTACTTCATCAAAATTAAAAACTTCTGTGAAATATCCAGTTAGGAGGATGAAAAGACATACTAGAGAGTGAGAGAAAATATTTGCAAACCACATATCTAAGAAAGAGCATGTAGGATATAAAGGACTCTTAAAACTCAACAGTAAAAAAAAGAAAAAAAAAAAAAAAAAACCTAAGCAGTCCAATTAGAAACAGGACAAAAAGGCCTGAATAGGTATCTCATCAAAGAAAATATCAGTTGTCAAATAAGCATAAAAAAAAGATCCTCAACATCCTATGTCATCCGGGAAATGCAAATTGAAACACCAATGAGATACCTCTACACACTTACTGGAAGGACCAAAATCCAGAACAGTAACAACATCAAATGTTAGTGAAGACGGAGAAGTCTCATTCACTGTTGGTAGGAACGCCAAACAGTACGGCCACTTTGTAAGACAGTTTCTTACAAGACGAAATAGAACTCTTACCATATGACCCAGAAATCAAGCTCATTGGTATTTACCCAAAAGAGTTGAAAACTTATTCCACACACACACACACACACACACACACACACACACAACCCTGCCCACATGTGTATAGCAGATTTATTTATAATTGCCCAAATTTGGAAGCAAACAAAATATCTCTCTGTAGGTGAATGAATAAATAAACTGCATGCATCCAGACAATAAAATATTATTCAGCACTTAAGAAAAAAAGCTGGTAAAGGGGTGCCTGGGTGGCTCAGTCGGTTAAGCATCCGTCGGCTTGGGCTCAGTTCATGATCTGGCAGTTCATGAGTTTGAGCCCCCCACTGGGCTTTGTGCTGACAGCTCAGAGCCTGGAGCCTGCTTTGGAATCTGTGACTTCCTCTCTCTCTGCCCCTTCCCCGCTCATGCTCTGTCTCTCTCTGTCTCTCAAAAAATAAATACATGTTAAAAAAAAAAAAAAAAAAGAGCAGGTAAGTCACGAAAAGACATGAAGGAAACTTAAGTACATGTTGCTGGGTGAACAAAGCCAATCTGAAAAGACTATATACTTTATGATTCCAACTATCTGACTTTCTGGAAAAGGCAAAATTCTGGAGACAGTAAAAAAGATTAGGGCTTAGTGGAGAGAGGCAGAGATATAGCAGAGCACTATTTAGGGCACTAAAACTATTCTGTATGATAATACAATGGTGGATACATGTCAATATATGTTTTTCAAAACCCATAGAATGTGAAATACTAAGAGGAAACTGGATTTTGGGTGTAAGCTATGTAATTTAAACTATGGGCTTTGGGCAATGATGTGACAATGTAGGTTCATAGATTGTGACAAATGTAACACTCTGGTGTGGGACGTGGATAGCCAGGGAGGTTGTGCATGTATGGGGGTAGGGGATATTTGGGAACTCTAATTTCTTCTCAGTTTCTCTCTCATATATATGTATAAATTAGCCATTAAGGAATATAAATTAAAACTACAATGACATATCATTACACTTTTATCAGAATGGCTAAAATAAAAATTAATGACAACGTCAAGTTCTGGCGATGATGCAGAGAAAAATGAATCTTTCATATATTGTTGATGAGAATGTAAAATGGTACAGCCACTCTGGAAAACAGTTTGGCAGTTCTTGAAAAGCTAAACACAAAACTACCATACAACCCAATAATTCACTCCTGGGCATTTATCCAGAGAAATGAAGGCCTATAATAGTCACACAAAATCCTGTAGAGGGATGATTAGAGCAGCTTTATTTTTAGTAGCCCCAAACTGGTTATAAGCCACCTGTTCTTTAGGGGTGAATGATTAAACAAACTCTGATACATCTGTACCAGGGAATACTAGTCAGCAATCAAAAGGAATAAACTAGTGATTCATGCAACAATCTAGATGAATCTCCAGAGAATTAAGCTGAGTGAAAGAAGCCAATCCCCAACGATTGTCTACTGTATAATCACATTCACATAACATTCTTGAAATGACATAATTAAAGAAATGTAGAAAGAGATCAGTGGCTGCCAAAGATTAAGGAGGGGAAGGCAGTGGGAGGGTAGTAGGTGTGGCCATAAAAGGCAACATGGAACGTTTTTGTGGAAATGTTGGATACGTTCTGTATCTTGCCATGTCGTTCTATAGTTTTGCAAGATGTTACCATGGAGGGAAACTGGGTAAAGGGTATATGAGCTCTCTCTGCATTATTTCTTACAACTGCTTGTGAATCTACAATGCTCTCAAAATAAAAAGTTTAATTAAAAACACAATTTGATATGTTAAAAAGACTGCAGACTATGGCATCCTATGAATGTACTGCAATGTATTCAGCCAATTTCCTCATGTCTTACAGGGAGGTTATTATAATTTTCTTATTTCAGAAAGCACTGGTATAAATGCCCTTGCAGCTAAAATTTGGCACATATCCTTACTCATTTCTTACAATATATCCCTGGAAATGAAATTGCTGGTCAAGGGCTATGTATTTTTTCACACTTTCTGGACCTCTTTGCATCCCAAGTACAGAAAGATTCAATATTTGGAGGCATTGGAGTTCTATGTGCATTCAAGATGGGAACGGAACAGAAGGAAAAATTTTAAATGATGCCAATCACCTTCTGAGCAATTTGGGCGGAGGAAGTTGCTAATGTGGTATAATACACACGCGTTGATACACATTTCAAAAGTTTTTCATTTGAGAAATGTGGATAATGTGGATAGTCTCTACCTTCTGGGGCTATTGTGAGGATTAAATACACGGAAAGTCCTTGGAAGAGTGCTTGGCACAATACTAAAGGCTCAGTATTTTGGGTCGCTGCCATTATGATCACGCTATGATTGGAATTCAGAAACGATGCAGTGATTTATATCCGCCGGGAGGAGGAATGTGGTTGCTTCCCATCCTTCGGCTCTCTCTTTGTTGCTTTGAAGGGATTTTTATATAGTAAGGTCATTAACTTATTTGTGGTGAAAATGTTTTTATTAATTTGTTTGGCTTTTAATTCTTTAAAGTATGTTCTCGATACAAAAAGTTTGAAAAGCTTCAGATAGTCATATTTACCAATAATTTCCTTAGGGTCTTCGCTATCAATGATACGTCCATAAGAACATTTGTCATAAGAAAATTGCACAAACGCCTTAATTTTTTTTTTACATGTTATTTATTTTTTGTCGAATCTCAGGTCATGACACAGTGTCATCATTGCTGCGTGCACAGTCCTCTTACATGCATTTATTGCTTTGACTTTAGAATACAATAAGCACCCATGAACCCACTACCCAATAACTAGGATCTCGAAGTAATTTACATTTACCTATGTGTTCTGCCTCCACCCTCTCCTCCTTCTGTTCTCTACTTGAGAAACCATTCCGAAATGTTTATCCTTTTTTTTTTTTTTTAATGCTCAGATTAAGCAACATACCCGTGTCTCGTTTTACTTTGATGCATATATTCATTTGGGTCCATATACCACTGGGTTTTACACACGCACTCTGCCATTTGTGAACATTGAGGTCACTAGTATGCCTACAACTGTTCTGAACACACTTACACATTTTTTCCTGGCGTAGCGGCGAAAAGGTTGCTGTTGGGTGTACACCTGGAGGTAGAATTGCTGAGTTATATCATATGTGCCAAGTTGTTTTCTATCTTTTCCTTCCAGATGCACAGTTTAAGAGGTCTCGTGGGACACATCCTCTCCAACACTTGGTATTGCTAGACTTTCCCCCCCAATTGAATAGTGTTCTGGTATCCGTAAAATATATCAATATGGGCATTAGAGATAAAATGGTGTCTTATTATGTCTTTGCTTTCACGCATCCCTGGTTTGTTCTTTTATTTATTAACTTACGTGTTTCCTCTGTTAAGATGCCTATTTGTCTTTTGCTCATTTTCTTTTCCCAGTTTGATCCTTGCATGTAAATTTTTAGCAGCATGAAATTCATTTGTGGTCAAGGCGATTTATTTTTTGCTGGTATGTTTTCCCCACAGCGATCTTATTTTGGAATACTCCTCGAGAAAGTTGATAGCTTTCTCCATATACTCTCTTCACAATCTTAAGTTTGTCATAAAGAGCTTAGATTATGCTGATGAGAATATAATTTTTATTGGTCTTCCTTGATGGAGTTGTCTTAACATTATAAAAGTACCCAACAGCCTTGTCTGGGTAGACGCCCTGAACACAGTTCCCCTGGAGAGGCCCTCCTAACCCAGGTGAAGACAGTCTTACCTTCTGCCCAAATAGGCCATGCCAGCAAGCCTATCAGTTTCAGCTTCACAGACCTGGCACCTATCGGGGCTCGGTAAATGCTTGTTGGTTAACATAAGATGAATAAGTCAGCAAAGGATGCCACTAATTTCACCCAATTGCACATCTTTCTCTCTATGAGCTGGGGTATGCAGGCAAAATGTTTGGCCCCTTCTTTACCAGAACATGGTCTTAATTTTGCACATACTCTTGAAAGCACATCAAGTTAATTTTCTCCTTTGAATAAGAGACCTTCACATAAGAAGATATATATAACCCACACATTTACGCATATGCCTGGTATTGGATATTCTATTTGTAAAACTCTAGCTTGGCTTTGAGGGAAAAGATCAACCTTTGGACCCTGTGGTCTTTATCACCAAGCAGGAAGGCCATGAAAAATGCTCTGTATCTGAAGGCCACGAAAACCCTCGGCACCCTAGTGCTGACCAGCACTTTTGAGAGAAACAGCAGACCCAGGGAGCTGGTAATGTGTACTAATGAGCTCTGTATCCTGAAATCCATATTGCAGAAGGGAGTGAAATCTACAGAAAGCCACATCTGTGTGCTCCTCGCCAGACCCCAGCAAGAAGCCTGAATACAGCATGTCATTATGATTAATTGTGGGTAATGAGGGTCTTATGAACCCAAGAAAGAGAAGCGTTTGTTTCTCTGCTGCTACAGTTAGAGCCTCTGATTTGTTTTCAAGCACTCTACAGAGGAAAGCCAAAATAGAACAGGACTAGTCTAGAGCCATTTCTTACTTTCCTGCCAGGCATTTCAGTAAATTAACACACAAGAACCAGTTGGGGACTTTCTAAGCTCTTTCAGCGATGTGATTTTAAAAAAGGGGGAGATTCCTGGTTCAAAGGATTTTCATCAAATCAGGCTGGAGGAAATCTTCTGTGAGTTCTCAGAGAAGCTCACTGGTGCTCTGGGTTTAGATACAAATAAGACAATGTTCATAGAAGTAGAGCGAAAAAAAGAATTCTTTTATGGAAGCATCGGTATTTTCGTCATTCTCGAACCTACCAGAAGGTGGTGCAAATTCACTGCCGATACAGTAAAAGAGGACGTGGCTTTCTTTTCTTGAGTCCTGTTTTGCTCAAGTACAGTAAAACAGAAAAAAACCAAAAACCAAACACCAAAAAGGCAAACAAACAAAAACCTTTCCATTAAAAAAAATAAATTAACAGACTGAAGATTTCATCTTAAAAAAAAAAAAAAAACACAACTCTCCTCATGTCACATAACATCTGTCAACTTATTTCCTGCTGGAGTCAGTTGATGTAGTAGGTCAAACTAACGAACAAAACAAAACAAGGATGGGATGAAGATTTGAGGAAGATAATTTTTAAAATCTCGATGTAAGAAAATTAACAAGGTGGGGTTTGTAATGGCTTCAGACAAACACCACGCTAAGGAAATGGCCTTGTTAGAGATACTAAGGAACAGCAAAGAGGCAGTTAATCAGACATACATTGCATTCCATTTAAAAATATTTATTATTGTATTTGAATGTTTGGACATTTAAAAACTATCTTTAGGATGAAGCATTGTGATTTTCCTCTTGTGTGGCAGCGTGTGCATTTTTGAAATGGGAAACCTTCCTTAGGAAGATAATACAGGATGCAGAAGACCCAACAAGAGTGTTTGTAGAACAGACAAACAAAAAAAGGAAACAAACGCCACCATTAACAGCGAAAATAACAAAACCCTCTTTATTTGGTGTGAGGGAAGCGAGAGACAAGCCCTAGCTTGGAGCAACTTCTCAGAGGTATGCCTTCCTGCCCACTTTTCCAATAGTCGAGAGCTTTTTTAGAATGTGACATCCACCTGAAAGGGAGAAAGTTTTTTTTTTTTTTTTTTTAATATTTATTATCGCAATAAAATATCAATTGAGGCACTTTCGAAAAATCCTTTTCTGAATCCTCCCAGTTTCCACGACCACTCAGTCTAAACAGAGAGGTAGTATTTTTGAATAAAAACAAAACAAAACAAACAAAACAAAACCCCCAAACCTTTCTATTTAGAAATCAAAACAAAGACCCAAAAGAAGGCTTGAACATTTTCAAATTAGAATTTCTAAAGACAACGCACCGGGAGAGTGACCTCCGAGTTCTGGGTTAGTACTGATTTTTCAGCCCTAATCGAGCACAGTTTTAACAAATGTTACCAGAGAGAACAATGTATTTTTTTTTTCCTAACTAAAATCTATCTTTTAAAAAATTAATTTGCTCTCCGCATTGCCGGATTACGTTTTCATTTAACTTCGGTGCCGTGCCTTGTAATTAGTTTTTCTTGATCTGTTTCTTGGAAGAAGAAGAAAAAAAAAAAAAAAGAAGAAAGAAAAAAAAAAAGGAATAAAAAACAAGCTTGTAGGTTGCAGTTAAAATATTTTCCTTTATCACGGGCTAAGGACAAACAACACTGAACCCTGGGCGACCGGCGAGTCACACGTCCCCAGATCTCAACATCTTAAAATCTTTGGGACTTAATGTGAAGCCAAGGGCTCTTGGCGTAGGAAGAGTCGCTTGTGATTTATTTGGGAGAGGGACAGGGTCTTGGAAGGGAAAGCGGGGGTTTTCGAGGAGGACGGGTGGGTTTTCCAGAACAACTTACTCTCGGGCGGGCGTTTGCAGGGACAGGAGGGGAGTTGCTGTCCCTTCCCGGGCTCACCTGGAAAGTCCCCCTCCTGGCACCCGCTTTGTTTGGCGTTCCCTGAAAAGCCTCGTGTTGGCAGAGACCCACAATGAAACAAATTCTCATTTTATGACGTCTTTCCCCCTCTAGGAGTCCGAACAGTGTTTGGGGGGCTCGGCACGCATGGAGATAAAAGAGTTTTATTTTAAATGCGATACATGTCAGGATTAGACAGCGTTTCCTTTCAGCCAAACTACAGAGCGGATCTTCATTTCCTATTTCACTGCTTCCTCCGAAAGAAACTTTTCTTTCCTTTCTTTTCCTTTTTTTTTTTTTTTTTCTTTTTCTCTCCTTCCTCCCCCACCCCCTCCAGCCCCCAGGCCCAAAGAGTCAGGGAAAAAAGTCCCCGGCACCGAGCTGGTCCCTCTGACCCCGGAAACCACGGCGAACTCGTGATGGTGTAAATATCAGGGCAACGTGTACATATCTGGGCAATGGGGCCTCGGCGGCCGCGCCGGCTTTCGCTTTCTTCGAGAGGCTGCGGCCCGGCTGGGAACGGCCTGAGCGTCCCCGCCGCCCCGGGCCGAGCTGCAGACCCTCGGGCGGCCCTCGGCGGGGCGCCAGCTCGCCCTAGAAGCCGCGCTCGTGGCCGCGTCGGGCCGCCGGGTCACGGCCTCGACTCGGGGGCAGGGCACAGCCTGGCCGCCTCCGCTTCTGGGATCCCTTGCTTTTCCTTCTGCGGCCCCGGGGCCCGCGTGAGCGCGGCCTTTGTCGGCGCGGGTCTCAGGGCCACCCGGCCCGGCGTCCGTCCCCCCTCCCCCCCACCCCCCTCGCGGCCGCGGCTCCCGGTTCCCGCGCAGACGGCCCGAGAAAATGCGCGCAAACTGCAGTTTGCACTTTTGCGCCACTTGAGCGGGAGTCGGAGGAGCCCGGCAGAGACAACCCGAAAGGAGAGGCCGTTATTTATGGCCGGCGAGTTGAAGTCTGGCACCATATGGTGGGATTTATCAGTCCCTGGCCGCCCCCAGCTCCCCGGCCCCCCCAACGTCGGGCAAACAGTGCCCGCCTGACAATGTCGCCGGCCCAGCCCGCGGGCTGGGAACGCCTCATGGGCTCCTTTCCTTGCCTTCAGCCCCCCGCATATTTCTTTCTCCAGAAGCTGATATGACACATGCTCTTAGGGTTGTTGTTGTTGTTGTTGTTGTTTAAATGGCATTAATCACAGTTAAAAATGTAATTAGCGATCTTTGGGCATCAGTACTTAACAACCCTAGTGATACTCTCCTTCCCTTTGGAGGAGGCCGCGGTGGGGGCGACTAGGGCCAGGTGGAAGGTGGTGTAGGGTTAAGAAGCGTCAGACCTCGGAGAAGGGCCTCACTTCCTCTTCGTTTTGTAGCCCTTTGTGTTACATACGGGGGCAAGCAAGGTCTGCCAATCACTACCATTTCTCTTTCTTGTTCTATAAAGACAGGGTCGTCACAGCAACAGGGACATGACAGGCTGGTATCTCTCTCGAGCTCCAGGGGGCCCCTAATAGGATTGAAGCAAAAGATCAAGCGAATGGTTTCCTATTTTAGGCCCGTAATAACTCCCAACTGCTTGCATATACATGGGCCTTACAGTATTATGAGGCAATTTTTAATCCCAGCAAAGAGTAGCCTGTTTTCTAGCAGAGTCTATTTTAGAAAACCCTATGGGATCCACCCTCCCTCCCCACCTTCCCTCCTTATCTGCCCATCTTCTCTTTATTTGAGGGGAGGGAGGGAAATCTCCCCTCCCTCCTGATTTCACTTACTACCCCTCCCCCAGAAGCTGAAGGTGTCATTTCCTTTCATTAATTCATTTTACCAGCTCAAAGTAAATACTCCGTTTAGAGGGAACAAAGACACCCCTTTTTGGTATTCAGTTGAAGTCCCTGGTGGGATCAGAAGTTTGCACATCTTTTGGAGAAATTGGCCTTGGATGTGGCTTAGCCAGACACTGCCTCCCCTCCCCCCCCCCACCCCGTAACTCTCCGACGCCCATACCTACAGAAAAATAAAACAAAACAAAACCCGCAAAGCAACCCAAGGAAGAATGAAAAGGTTTCGCCACCCCCCCCCACCCCTGCCAGTTATGTTCAAAATGCGAAGTGAAGTCCTGAAGTCACGTGGACGTGGGGAGTGTGTGTGTGTGTGTGTGTGATGAGTGGATGTCCTGTGTGTGCTTGTGCAGTAGAGACAGGAAACAAATGAAATTCACGGGATAAGGGGGCGGTTTGTTTTCACCCCCAAGACCTGGGGAAACCCATCAAATGAGACTGACTTCAAAAAACCAAGACTGCCTGGGAAATCTGAATGCAAACAGCCCTAGAATAATCAGCACCACCAACATCTGTCACCACAGCTGTTTCCTTTCTGGTTGGCGAGAGAACCTGTCTCTCTCTCCTGGGCTGGCAGTGAGCTCCAAGCGTCGGGCCCAGGGTCTTTTTCTTCCAAACAGAATCTTCCTGCTTGGAAATAAAACACAACACAACACAACACAAGCATGCCGTTGCCACCTTTTAGGTGAAAATAGGTAACTTGGTGACGTAAGTTAGGGAGCATTTTGGTGTTGTGGTCGTAGGTGGGGAAACTGAGGCACAGAGGCAGCCAGTGAACTTTCAAATTAATATCCAGAGAGTAATCAGAATTGTTGAATTCAGTCCTCAGCCTCCTGGATTCTGCTGGGTGTCTTGGAAGGCACTGTTAAAACGAGAGAGGGAAAGAGAGAAAGAGAGACAGAGAGAGAGAGAGGTGAGCATTTATATTGCTTGTCCCCCCTTGCGTTTGATCAGAAGATAATTAGTGAGCATCTAGAACGTGGAAGACAAAATGCTTTATGTGATGGAGGGGTGGAGAATGAAAGCTGGTCCCTGTCCTAAGAGAACATGTTTTCCGGGAGGGGCTCTGTGACAAGCAAGGGCATACAGCAACGTGGTGGCTTGGTCTGAGGTTACGGGAGGGAGGTCTGACAAGAGAACCCGGAAGGTCTGGCTGGGGTGACCAGCAGAGACTTCACGGGAGAGGTGGCATTGGAGTCTCCAGGATATGGCAGCTGTCTGAGCTTCTGATAGGGAGAGGTAGGAGGGGACATTGAAAATGCAAGGAAATGCATTCACAGTCACAAGGGAACAAGCAAATTAGTTTTTCAGGGGATGGGGGGCGATAAGGCAGGAAAGAGAGAAGGCAGAGTACTGCCGGGCTAAGACTTTTGAACTTTAGCCTATGGACAAGGGGAGCCCCCAAGTGATGGAGCGAGGGGGCATTTGTGGAGGGTGAATCCAGGGCAGATGCCCAGGCAGGATTTGGGGTTCGGAAGAAGGCATGGATTCTGAGATCCCAGTGGGGAGGCTGCGGGAGGGCCGCTGCAAGACAGTGACGTAGGGATGGAAAGAAAAAATGATCGTGCAAGAACTGGACGGACGTAGGGCTCAGAGCAGAGAGGCAGGTCAGAGGTGACTGAGTCTTCAAGCCTGGGTGACCAGGGAAAAAAGGCAGCCTCGTTATGTGCAAGGAATTAAAATAACATTTAAATCCAGCATTACATGCAGAGTGTTGAGAACATCGAGAGCTCCGTGAAAACAGAGAACTTCAGATACTGACACTGATAAGCTTTTACCAGCGTGGAAGAGCTTTCTTTGTCAAAGCCAGACACTTGGCCTCATGGCTGAGCCTCAGCCA
The DNA here is from genome assembly GCF_018350155.1 of Leopardus geoffroyi. Lineage (NCBI taxonomy): Eukaryota > Metazoa > Chordata > Mammalia > Carnivora > Felidae > Leopardus > Leopardus geoffroyi. The sequence goes on along the minus strand of NC_059328.1, from coordinate 120,217,409 downwards.
GACTTAAAGCCAGCATCTCAGAGCTCAGCGCCTTTGTGGGGTGGACTGAGAAGCAGCCTGTAAAAAGCATATTTTCTCTAAGGCACATTATTCTTCCTGAGCACTCATTTCAATTTTTATGCCACTATTGAGAAAGGAAGTTAGGGACAGATATCCCAGAGGCATTTTCTTCTCCAAGTCCCATGCACGAGGAAATGTTCAGGTGTTAAAATTGGTCTGGCATTTATTTACTTATTTATTTTTCAGTTACATCCAATGTTTGCTTGAGAATGTTCCAGGGGGCAGATCCCTGAATCATCAGACAGCCAATGCAGGCCAGAAGGATGGAAAATAGCGAAAAGGCACTGGATGGGGCCTCCGGGTCCAGACTTCCCTTCCTGCTTACGCCAGCAAGGCTGTGTGATCCCATCCGCACAGCGATACTCTCTGGGCCTGATTGCCCTGCCAGAAAAACGAGGTGAGTCAAATGATCTTACAGGTCCTTTCCAGCTCCAGGCCAGTGGGTCATTGAGGCTACTCTTTCTCTGAATTTTCCCAGCCGTTTCTTCCTTATGGTTGTATTCTGGGTAGATGGTTTAGACTTTGTTCTGGATTTGAATAGCTTCACTTGCACGGAACTTTATAAATATTTTGAAAGCGGCATACCATCCATTCTCCCTCGGTCCACAAAACTGCCGTGGGAAGTGAGCAAGCCAGATATTTTGTCCCCGAATGTACAGCTAATGGTGATCATTTCCTGTCACGGAGTGCCTACGTGGGCCAACCTGTGCCTTACGTTTAATGTCTCATTTACTCACCACAATACCTCGGAGGTATTGTTAGCCCCACTTTACAGATGAGAAAGCCAAGGCTAACAGGAGTTGGGATCTCACTGAAAGCCTCCTGCTTATGGATGGCTGAGTTAGGATTTGAATCCGGGCCCGTCAGCTCCAGCTCTGAGCTTTCTAAGGCTTGGGCGAGTTATACAAGGGTCGCCGACTCTCTCCTTCTCCTACACAGTATTCCTCGTATGCTTTTATCATCCACATCATCAAAGGACACTGTTGGCCGGTGTGGCCTCGCGTGGCCTTGCCATGCAAAATAGAAGGGCCAAGATCTAAACCAGGCAAGCTGTTGACAAACGTTTATCAAGCACCCGATACATGTCTAATCCTCTACCACGGCCATGGGGACCCTGAAGAAATATTAGAAATGTCTCATGCCGTAAGGATTTTACAATCTGAAATGATAAAACCAGCAGAGCCAGTAAAATGTCGGTACGTGGGCGGTGTTCTGTATCATAATGGAAATGACCAAAATTTGTAGAACTCTCACTCGGCTCCCAGTGTCGCCTGGGTAATTAGGTGTGATTCTCATGGCAAGCCTGTGCAGTGACACTCTTTACGTCTCTTTTAGGGATGGGGATGTTGATCGAGAGAGAGAGAGAGAGAGAGAGACAGAGAGAGAGTGTTTCAGTCACTGTATGGAGTTTCCACAGCTAGCAAGCGGCAGAACCGGAATTTTAAGCGGGGCCCCTCACCACAAAGTTCTCCCCTTCCTCTCTGTGCCCCACAACTTCTCATTCTTGACACCTTGTGCATGGGTCAGGGTGGGGGACACAGACCTCTGAAAATTGGAAAGTTCCGCGTCTGGAGATGTGAGGAGACCACCTGTGATATGCTGAACAGACAAGCGGTCTCATGGCTTTATAGTCGCGCCTCACAGCAGAGAACAAATTCTATAGGAAGTTTTTAAAGTACTACAGGAGGGGCGCCTGGGTGGCGCAGTCGGTTAAGCGTCCGACTTCAGCCAGGACTTCAGCCAGGTCATGATCTCGCGGTCCGTGAGTTCAAGCCCCGCGTCAGGCTCTGGGCTGATGGCTCAGAGCCTGGAGCCTGTTTCCGATTCTGTGTCTCCCTCTCTCTCTGCCCCTCCCCCATTCATGCTCTGTCTCTCTCTGTCCCAAAAAAATAAATAAAAAACGTTGAAAAAAAAAATTTTTAAAGTACTACAGGAGAGAGAAGAAATCAGCGGGCATTGAGATTTGGGGAATATGGGCTTTGGATGTGAAGCCTGGGTTCTCCATCCTTTATAGGCTGGGTTTAATGTCTCTACACCTCAGTGTTCTTGTCTGTAAATAGGGTAATGGTATGTCTCTGTGTAGACTCAGATGTGGCATTTGAAATGGCTGACAGGGTGACTGGCCCCATGGCAGATACTCAGGAAAGTGACAGTTACCTGAGGTGGCTGTACAGTGAGAGCCTGTTGACAAACCCCGCAAATAACATGTTGATTCAAAGTGAAGACAGTTGGAGAATTTGTTATTTTGCCAACGGCTTCCTTGTCCTGGGTTTTGATTCATTTCCTGGTGTCTTTAGTGCTGGAATTAATTGGTAAGCCAAGAAGACCCAGTTCTGGCTATCTATCGCTGCATAATAAACCACCCAAATCAGTGGCTTAAGGCAACACTCATTTATTCTGCTTATGAATATGAGGGTTGACTGGGCTTAGCCAGGCAGTTCCTGCTTGGAGTTCCTTAGACAATTGTAGTCAGGTGGTTCGGGGGCTGGGGTCATCTAGGAGACTTCCTCACTGGTGTGTCTGAAGCCTGGGCATGGGCAGACTCAAGAAGTTGGTGCTCCTTGGGGATCTCTGTCTAGGTGGTATCCCCACCTCGTGTCTCTGTAAAACTAGCAGGACACCAGGGGGAGTCCTCACTGGCCTGCCTGGGTCCCGTGCCCGCTCTTGAACCGATCAAGGAGGCCGGAGGGAGGCTGCGCTTTGATCGGCCAGACCAGGATCTTGTGCTCCTCCTGGGTCAGCCCCATCTAAACTACTTAGAGCGAGAGTGCGAAAATGATGGTTCTCAAGGGAACATTGAATTGGGGGGGATGATGGAAAAGCAACACCGGCAACGTCTACTGGTGTTCTTCGTTTTTCCCTGGTGCTCCGTAGATACTTGTTATGATGATGATGGACGGGGATATGTCTAACACCCCTTGCACTGAGCTCTCAACACCAGTGGCTTCTTTGCCCGACCCAGAGGTGGCACACCATGCTGTAACCTTGAGGTTGGCGTGGCGGGCAGCCTGAGGGTCTTATGAACTCTTCGCTTTGGCCAGACTTGCATTTCCCTGTATCTATATCTTTGCTTCTGTCATCGCTTCCGCTTAGAATGGTCTTCCCGCCCATTTCCACCATTTGGAATTATATCGCCCCGTTTCCAAGACCCCATTTATGGTCATTTTAGTCAGAGGGGACCTTTTCTTCCTCTGATTTTTATGGCCTTGCTCCTCAGATTGGGGTCCAAGTGCCAGCCACATCAGCGTCACCTGGGGACTTGGCAGAATCTTGGTCCCCACCTCAGATTTTGTGATCAGAGCCTGCATTTTAACATGACTCCCGGGTGGTTTGTAGGCACATTAAAGTTCGAGCCACACCTCTCCAGAGCAGTGGTCCTTACAGAGTGGTCCAGGCGACCAGGAGATCCCCCAAATTCTTTTGAGTATCTGGAAAGTCAAAACTCTTTTCCACACGAAGACTTCCCGGCTCACTTTTGGCACTGGGTTAGTGAGTATCCGGTGAGGCCTGCCTGTACTTCCTGATCCTTGAGGGCAAGGAGGGGTCCTAGGGTTTCTCCCCAGGCACCTGACTCCCTGGATTTCCTTTGTCTGGCTCAGGCCTAGACACAGAGCCTCCGAATACCAATGTTTGCGAAACACTTTGAAAATTAGGAAGACCTAATTTCTTAGATCAGCCCCCTTGCGTCATCCTTTCATTTATGGTACTTTGCACTCTGCAACTCACACTGTCCGCCTCCCCATGGGCAGAGGAGGAATTCTTGTTCTCGTTTAAAGAGCAGCAGCACAGATTAAGAGAAGACGTACAACTTGCCAACATCACAGAACGAGCCAGTGTCGTCTGGGACTTGGCTCTCAAAATGCCCCGACCAGACTTCTTGTCACTAGACTGTGGGTCTAGGAGAGTCCACAAATGAGCCCAGTGGTGCCCTGGACGCCTTACCCCACGAACAGCCGAAACACCAAGGGGTGGCAGGGCCAGCCAGACACTCAGGTGCGAGGAACAGAGTGCGGGTGATGTGGATGTGGGCATCTCTGCAGGGGCTGACGCTCATCCACCCCTTCTGGAACTCTGTTCATCTTTCCAGGGCTTTCTGTGCGCCCCCGACCTGTACTTAGGGGGGTCTCTGATCTTTCTCTCAGTGGTGTGAGGAAATCTGTACTCTTATCACCCAGGCCGTTCCCATGAGGAAATAAAGGTTTCAAGGGTACCTGACCCTGAGACTCGGCCAGTAAGTGGCAGATCGGCCACTTTTGGAGACCTGCCTCCACGTCTGCCGAATCCCTCTGGCCCTCTTTCCTGATGGCCTGACTTTGCTGAGGGGCTAGATTTACGATCCCCATAGTGCTTGTTCATCAGTCTGATCCGGTCATTGAGAAGCCTATTCGAGGACTGTCTTTTGGAACCAACACCCTTTCAGGCTGGACTGCGGTTTCCTTCCTCCTTCCCTCCTTCCCTTCCTCCCTCCTTCCCTCTTTCCTTCTCCTCCTCCTCCTCCTCTTCTCCCTTCCTCCTTCTCCTTGTCTCTCTCGCACTCTTTCTTCTCCTTAGAAGCTTTTGGAATCTTAGAAAGTGCTCTGTAAGAGGATGGAATCTTCCTTCTCTAGGGTTAAAAACATTGCCGGTCCTGGTGTAGAGATATTCTGGATAAAAGACTCCCCCCACCCGCCCCCCCCATGTCTTTCATGACACCCTCACCCCAGAAATGGTGAGGAGCCTGATGCTCTGAGGATCTCCCACCTCGTAAGGGAAGCTTCATACTCCAGCCCCCTGGGCACTTGAAATATCACATTCAGAATCCGCAGGGCTCTGTTTCTATGCCCCACTCCATCCAAGGCAAACTGGCCATTACCCAGTGTTAGGGACTCAGGTGGGGGGCCAGGGAGCTATGGAGAAACCAGCTCATTGAAATCCGGATAATCCCTAAACCTCATTTTCCCGATTGCATATGACTGCCTTTCTGCCCTGCCCCCTTTTACAGGATCGCCAAGAAGCCACCAGACCGCTTTGCCTGGCACTCCTTTTATCTTCCTGGCCTGAGGGGGCCATGGGCTAATGATCAGTGAAATCAGAAAAGGCCAAGAGGCCCAGCTAATCCACAAATTGGATCATCCACCCCTGAATAATCAAGAGTTGCTGGCACAAAAGTTGGTTTCCTCTTTGATCATCAGCACATGGAGACAAAACACACCTACAGTCGTCTCTTGTGGGAGTCCTCCGGTGAATTAAAGGCTGGTTGTGTTTGGCCAAATACAATTTGGATGGAAGGCCGAAAGAATCCAGTGTCCCGGTGTCCCTGGGGACTGTTTCAATGTGATATTGAGAAGACGATTCAGATTAAGAGAGATTGTTGTCAATTCACTGGATTTGATGGGTCGGTTCCACTTTGGTGTGGATGCTTCTCCAGCAGGAGGAGAGGGAGTTTAATCATATGTAAACCTTATGCTATAGCTAATGTTACGTATTTTAATAATGGTGGCATGGTACCGTGATGTTGACACTCGTAATTCAGGCATCCACCGCTTTAAGAAAACTCCATGGACGGAAATTTTAAATCTGGGGGAAGAAAGACATTAGGAAGTCATAATTTGTATTACAAGATGACTCTCTCTCTCTCTTTTTTAACTAAGGCATTCTTGCAGATTCTTTTAAATAGCAAGCATATCAGTGATTTTCAAGTGATCTGATTGACAAAAATTGCATTTACCCACAATTTGTCATAAGTGGGCTGCTGGGTTACTAATTTTTAATAATGAAGAAATAACCACCTACACTTGATCTTGGCCAAAAAGCTGAATGCAATAGATGTCCCTTTCTCAGTCTGGGAAGTTCCCAGGTACGATGGTATTATGAGTGTGGGTCCCAGAGCAAAGGGAAACCAAGAGTTTTGTTGAATTTTTAGGTCTCAGAGAACTTTCTGAGAAAGAAACCTTTCCATGTTAGGCCCTTGCAATGGTGTGAGCTCTGGACTCTATTTGGAGTCAGATAGATGTGAGATTTAATTCCAACTCTGCGACTTTCCAGCAACATTATTTACTGTCCCTGACCCTCAGTTTCCACCTATGTTCACATCCTGGTCAAAACACTGATATTCTCCTATCTCACCCCAAATAATATCCAGAAGCTTCATTATGGACTACAGGGCTCTCATAATCTGGCTTTTGCCAACCTCTTTGATCTCTTGCTCACCCAGCTCTAACAGCTCAGACAAGCCACTCACTTCTGCCTCAGGACCTTTGCACACGCTCTTTCCAATCCTGCCTTTGCAAGCCTTCCTCTCTTATTTCATTCAGGTCTTTGCTCAGATGTTATGTCATCAGAGAGTTCCTTCCTGGCCATTTGTTCTCAAGTCCATTTCCCTTTTGCCCTTCCACTGGCTTAATCTTACTTCACAGTACTTATTATCGCCTGACACATAAAATATTTATTAATTTGTTGATTAATTTGTTGTCTGTCTTTGTTGATAAAAATGTAAGTCCATGGAAGCAGGCTTTATCTTATTCACCCCTGCTGTAACCGTTGCCTAGGATTTGCCTGCACGTGGTATAGACACTCAATGGTCACAGAACAAATGACCGTAAAAGTGGCAATGCTGGGGCACCTGGGTGGCTCAGTTGGTTAAGCATCTGAATCTTGATTTCAGCTCAGGTCATAATCTTGGGGTTTGTGAGTTCAAGCCCCGTGTCAGGCATCACGCTGACAGTGTAGAGCCTGCTTGGGATTCTCTCTCTCTCCCTCTCTCTGCCCCTCCCCACTTGTACTCTCTGCCTCTCTCTCTCTCTCTCTCTCTCAAAATAAATAAATAAACTTAAAAACAAAAGAAATGGCAATCTTAAGATCTACCTCGCAGGTGTCGTCACCAGTAAGAATGATGTAGGTAAAGCCTGGAACAGAGCAAGTAAATGGTAACTATTATTATTGTTAATATTATTGGCACAAGCCTAGTGAACTCTAAAGTCTTTCTTTGTAAATGTTTGCTGAATCTGTTAGACTTGAAGGGCCCCGAAGGACCTGTGCTGGACAATGAGTCAATTCCTCCTAATGAATACAACTCGGGAACTCGCGTTTCTGAGGCACCTGTCAACCCCCCTCCCCTTGCTCAAGAGTATAAAACTCAAAAGCTTGCAGAAGCCATGCAGAACATAGAAACAACTGAAGCATTCTGGGTGCGTCTGCTGAACCGGAGGGGCCTTGCTCAACTCCAGGGAAAGATCCAGGGTTGTCAGATTTTGTATTTTTAAGAGAGATTGAGAATCTAGATTTTTATGTAAAGTCTCCTTATTTTCGAAGTGATAGTCACTGTGCTGGCGGTCCCCACACCCACCCCCACTTTTGGAGATCCGCTAGAAGGACTCACAGGGGACATAGATGCATCATGAAAGGAAGGGCATAGCCCAAGGGAATCCAGGTCCCGGCTCCTTCTGCTTTGTCCCCACCCCCACAAGGGGCCACCTGGAGCCCGGTCTTCCCCCAGCAACAAAGGGCAGTGATGCAAATGTGATTCTTCTTTGGGGGGAGGCTAATTAGGGACTCAGTGCCCCTGCTTTTTATTGGGTGCGGGTCAATCTGCCGAACACATACTAAAATTGCAGGCTCCCAAGGGGGAAAGCACGCGTCCAACCTACATGATCTTGCTTCACAGGCCAGGCACGGTGAGCTGCTCTGAGGGAATGACTGCTCTCCATGGAAGGAACTACTTACCAGCCAAGTTCCCAGCTGCCAGCCCAGGGCTGACCTTGCAAGCAGACCTTTATAAGGATAGCAGTTTTGGCCCTGTTGTGTGAACTCTTGTACAATCATTAAGTGAAAAAATGTTCAGCCTTTTATTCTGGAACGTTCCAAACACATACACACAAAAAGAAAATTGTATGATGAACCTGCATGTACCCATCACCTGGCGGCTGCAGTTGACACATGCCTATGTTGAGTCATGTGTGTCCCCACCCACTTCCCATCCCGCCTTGAATTATTTGGAAGCGAATCCCAGACATCATATTCCATCTGCAAGACGTCAGTAGGTATCTGTAAGTGATAAAGACTCTTCGAAAATGTTCTGGCGTGCAAGCTTCCAGTTTCCAACCTCCGCCCCAAGCCAGGCATCCTTTCCAGGTGATGATTCTTGGTCGACCGGCCGCCTTGCCAGACGGCTTCCCCACCTACCACCAACATCACTAGCACAGGGATTTGGGCACATTTATGGAGCACCTTCGTGCTTTGGTCAGGGCCATGCCGCCTGGCACTGAATTTTAACAGGATATTTGCTTTGCAGAATGATAACAGTGGCTGATCCTGTGTGTGATATGGGCTTCTTCGTCTTGATTGTATGCATTAGAAGGCAGTAATGGGACCTGCTCCTAGGGGACCTGTCTTCAGCGAGGCCCACAAGAGGCCCTGGGTTTATAGAACCTGGAGAAGGGGTTCTAGGCCTAAATGGAACAAGGGAGAACAAGAGAAAGCAGCCACTTCCTGTGAACCAAAAGAATAGATTTCTGCACAGTCCTGCTCTTGGTGCTGAGAGATACAGCAAAGAGAGAAGAGAGCACTGGACAAGGAGTCAGGATTCCTGGGATGTTCTCCCTTGGCTGGTCCACGACTAGCTGAGTGTCCTTGGCCGAGTCACTTCACTTCTTCAGCTTTAGCTTTCTTGATGGTAAAGTATCTGGGTCTTCATTCATTCACTCATTCATTCATTCGTTCATTCTCTAAGCATTCATTATATAGTATATACTGAACTTGGCATTGTGGATAGGAAAATCAAAAACGTTGCGGCGCCTGGGCGGCTCAGTCAGTTAAGCATCCGACTTCGGCTCAAGTCATGATCTCACAGTTTGTGAGTTCCAGCCCCACATCGGGCTCTGTGTTGACAGCTCAGAGCCTGGAGCCTGCTTGGGATTCTGCGTCTCCCTCTCTCTCTGCCCCTCCCCCGCTCGCACTCTGTCTCTCTCCTTCTCAAAAATAAATAAACATTTAAAAAATTTTTTAAAAAGTAAATAAAAACAAAAATCAAAAAAGTCTTTAAAAGACAATCCCTGCCCTCAAGGGGCTTACTCCAGTACAGAGCGCTCATGTGCACACACACGTACAGGCTATGTTACAAGAGTCGTATGTGACGAGTCCTGATTGGAGGAGTGGGGAGGGGTCTACCAATTACGGAGTAATTGTCTGACTTTCTCAGACACCCTTAAACACATCGCTCTTCCTCGAGCTTCACCTCGAGCCTGTCACAATGAACTATTCCCAGCTGTGTTTGTCATGAGGGCCGCCATGACAAATAGCACAGACCGAGTGGCTTAAGCAATAGAAATTTATTTCTCCACGTTCTGGAGCCCAAGATCGAGGTGTGGGCTGGGCTGTTTTTTCCCAAGTCCTCTCTCCTTGGCTTGCAGACGGCCACCTTCTCCTTGGGTCTGCTCATGGCTTTCTGTCTGTGTGTGTCTGCGTCCTTTTCTCCTAAAAGGACATCCGTCATGTTGGCTTAGGGCCCAGCCGTATGCCCTCATTTTACCTTAATCGCCTCTTTAAAGGTCCTCATCTCCAAATGCAGCCACATTCTGAGGCACTGGGCATTAGGGTTTCAACATATGAATTTAAGGGCACAATTCAGCCCATAATACAACCCTCCCACCAGAAATTGGAGAATGGACACTTGAATTTTATTGATGGCCTCCTAGGAGCCCGGGACAAAGCCAAACCTAACTTTTGGCAAGGCCAAATTCTTCCCTACACGCCTCTCTTCCTTCCGTCCAATCAGCTTTCCAGACACAGCTCTGGGCCTTCTTTCCTATACCTTCTGAGCTCCCTGTAACCTCTCCATCCTCTTGTCTCCTCTGGCCCTGACTCTTATTAACACATAGCTTCCCACACAGGGGCGGTGGCTAAGAGTTTGAATAGCTTTGGGACAGATACTTGGTTTCAAGTTCAGACTCTATTACCTACCAGCTGTGTGACTTTGGGAAAATGGCTTAACCTTTGTACACTTTAATAAATGTTAGCTATTACTTTTGTTATTTGGGGGAGTAATTTAACTCCACATTATTTACAAGTTACATGGTGTTTTTATGAAGGGCTGATCTTGGTTTTGTGCTGTTATTTACACCTCTTTACATCTTCAATTTTATGTTGAAAACTCTTTGAGGGGCAGGGCTTTAGCACTTTGAAGACAGATACTAAGGCATTGAAGATACAGAGATGAATGGCATGTTTTTTGTTTTTTTTTAATTTTTTTTTCAACGTTTATTTATTTTTGGGACAGAGAGAGACAGAGCATGAATGGGGAAGGGGCAGAGAGAGAGGGAGACACAGAATCAGAAACAGCATCCAGGCTCTGAGCCATCAGCCTAGAGCCCGACACGGGGCTCGAATTCACGGACCGCGAGATCGTGACCTGGCTGAAGTCGGACGCTTAACCGACTGCGCCACCCAGGCACCCCGCATGTTTTTATTCTACAGAATCGTCTGATTTTCCAGCGAGGAGAAGGGAGATAAGTAGACTAGCAATTACAGCCCAGTGCAGTTTGTCTTGAGATAGAAGTAAACTAAGTATGTTCTGGGGACCATAGAAAAGGACGAGAATCCAGTTTGGGGCTTAGGAAGAGGAGTTGGAAGAAGTCAGAAAGACTCCTTAAAGGAGGTGACACTTCAGCTGGACTCTTGTTAAACTTTTGTGACCCTCAGATCATTGGTGCACATTATAATCACCTGGGGAACTTATTAAAAATATAGATATCAGGGCCCACCCCAACCTACTGAGTGTACAGGGTTGGGGCCTAATCATCTGTTTTTGCTTTTTGTTCTTTTGGTTTTCTGAACCTGCCTGACTTTTATAGGTATTTGTGTTTTTGAGGTCAGCAGAGAATACCAAATTTGTTTTGATACTTGTCTTAGTCAGTTGAGGCTGCTATAACAAACAAGTACCATTAACTGCATGCCTTATAAACAACAGATGTTTATGTCTCACCAGTTGGAAGTTAGAAGTCCAAGATCATGGTGCCAGCATGGTTGAGTTCTGGTGAGAGGCCTTTTCCGGGTTTGTGGATGCCCAACTTCTAACGGTATCAACATGGCAGAGAGCAGAGGAAGGAAGTAAGCTTCCTTCTGATTCTTATAAGGGCTCCCCGCTCATGGTTTCATTTAGCCCTAATTATTCCCCAGAGGCCCCACCTCCTAATACCATCACTTTGCAGGTGGAGTTTCAGCATATGAATTTGGGGGGGGGGACACATTCAGTCTATAACATTACCTGTTAGAAAACGAACTACTGGTTTTAGCAAGCTCATCTCATTATTTGTGTAGACAGTAGTCGATAAATTTAAACAAAGAACTCAACCTCTGGAAGAGTATTTGATAAGTGGTAAAGGAGATTAGTGAGCACAGACTTCGATGCAGAGAATGTGACCTGGAACATATAGAAACCAAGTATGGAAGCTACAGGACCGCTTCCAGGGAAGGATGCCCAACATCACCAGGCACCAAGACAGTGCGGGAGACTCATGTTCAAGGCTAATGTGCAGGGAACCCAACCGATACCTGTAATAGGTTAACCAGGGCGTTCAGCTGTATGAAGGCATGCTTGAGGAAGAAAGTGATGTGCCTAGAGCTGGATATAGTTGTGCACCATAGTGAGGTATGTTATAACTGGGGACACTAAGTACCTCTGGATTCAAACCCTACAGGGAGGAAATGAATGCCCCCTTCTGAACAAGGGGGCCTTCAATTCTGTCATTGGGACTAAGAAGGTGGGTAACAAGTTAGTAAACACCAAGCGAGAATCAAAACCGAATAATAGATTGGTATTGTTTTCTTTTGAAGAAAGTGTTCTGAGGTTAAGAGAGCAGTTTGTTAGCCGCTGATCTTGCCAACCCCCTTCATGTTGTAAATGGGCCCAGGGAGACGCAGGCGAAGTATCTCGCCCTAGTCATTCTGCTTCTGCCGCCTGCGTCTGCCCCAGAACCCTTGTGTGGAGCTCTTGCTGTGGTTCTTTGGGCTTCGGTTCCATCCGAGAATGACCCATAGTGGGCTCACTTCTGCAGACGTGATGTGAAGGAGCGAGGGACACCTGGTCTACATATGCCTGTGAGTCACCACTGTATCCCCAACCTGTAGGCCAAAACGTAAAACTCCTACGCTTTTGCCTCCTGGAGAAATATTCATGAGATCGCTTGACAGTGGGAACAAGGCATTGCACAGAGCTTCCCAGAGCATCACCGGAACCCATGCTAATCCAGGAAGGAATTTCCTCCAGTATCACAGTCCATCTTCCAAGAATGCTGAGTTGACAGCTAAAATGGACACCAAAGGGTCTGGGATAATGGTGGAACTGACAAGTTTTGGGGTTTCAACAAAGATGGCATGAGCCTGCTTAGGTGATATGGGCCCTGGGGCCATGGAGGGGCGATGGTGATTGATTAGGTTTTGAATCATGTTCTGCAGTGGTTGTTGAAACTGCCCTGAAAAGAAACAGGGCTGGCATGACTCATGCTAACCTCATAATCTGGAACAAATGTCTGACCTCTATGAATCAAGACAACAAACACCACAGGGCAAAGACTGAATTTTATTTGCAGTATGGAGCATCGTGCCCAGCTTGTTGAACATTCAGAGTCTCAAGAGAGCTGGGTTTCGGGGTGCTCTTGAGCTACTGTTTACAGTAGGAATACACTCCACTTTTCCCCTTCAAGAATTTTCTCTCCAAGTCACTTTCCCCTTTCCTCACTATCTACTCTGTCTTCTTACCCCATCATTCAGGACACCTTCTCTCTCATCCATTCAGCTCTGTTCTTCCCTCCACTGAGGGGGTGATGGCTCTTTGATTGAGGGAAGCATGAGATATGGGAGAGGAGAGAAGGGCGGTGTGGATTTTGTCCAAGTATGTGGGTTGCTGGTAGAAGAACATGGCAGGGTGGTCGCTGAGGCTGAGTGTGTCCTATATGCTCACCAGTGGGTTGTGGCTGGATGAAGCTGTGTATGCATACTCTAGCCAGAGGGCTGCAGAATCGCTCCACAAACATATCCTCTGCTGTACTTAGGCACCTTGGGGCAAGGAACAGAACAGTATTCGATACCTTCCCCTCCAAGGGAGTTCAGGCACAAACAGAAACACCAGAAGATCTCTCTATCATAGAAAGCAATGGTACAGGAAGGGCCGTGCAAATGGAGAGGCTTCACATAGATCTAGAACCATGTTATCTGGGTAGCTTTACAGGGGGTCACGTGTGGTTGGGGACATAATGATGAGGAACATACAGGCATGGTATTGTCAGTGCTTGAATGGGAGTGCTTGTTATTAAAAGTAAATACATGAAAACAGAAAAAGGTCACACATAGACCAGTGCTGAGATTGTGACGTGAACCAAGGATCGTGATTAAATCTGAGCATCGAGGCTGGATAAGGGGCAGGGTCTAGGTCACGGTCATGTTTTTGTGTTTTTTTTTTTGGTGTGTGTGTGTGTGTTTGTTTGCTTTGTTTTTTAGATATATCACTGTGATTGAATGTAGGGGAATAGGACTGATTTAGAAGATTGTGTTCCAGGCTCCTAACTAGTGTGGTGGCAGTTGGGGTGGAAGGAGGGAGCTGGCTTGAGACCCAAGCAGGAGGACGTAGGCAGGGCCTTGCAACTAACTGGGTGTAAGAGGGTGGGGAGGGTAGTGTTCAAAGCCGATGCCCAGCTTCTCTTTGGTTTGGTTTAGGTTTGGTTGTTCCTTGAATTTTTCCTAGCAGGAATTTTTAACGAAGACTCTAGGTTCATATAAGCAGGGTCAACAAACAGATCTTGTTTCTCTAGAGGGTGGGGAAAGTATAAAATTCTAAATTTTCACTTGGAAGATGGCCTGCATTAGAGGAACTCAGCCACGGACAAGCCTGGGCCTCCCTGTCCCAGAAAGAGCTCAGGACTTCCCGGGTAACTGGAGCCCTAGAGAGAGACCAGAGCTTCCATATCTTACACAGGCTCTGGGGTTTCATGGTAATTGGGGCTTCTTGTTCTGCCCTGTTGGGAAGAGAATGCCTCAGGTCGCAGAGCTCTAGGCCAAGGACCCAGATGCAGGTTGTCTGCTCCCAGGGGAGGCCTCCTGGGCTGCCTGCCCCAGCCAGAACCAGCACTGTGTGCCCTGGAAAGAAGCTCTGTCCCCACTGGAGCCCATGGAGGCCCCTACCTAAATCCATGGTCTGGGGAGCTGGGGAGAAGGCAGAGATACTGGTGTCAGGCTGAGGACAGGTGGGTATGTGGTGCTGGCCGTGGATGGAAAGGCAGGTGAATGTGCACCTTTCAAGACCCTAGCACACCAAGGACCACTCAGGCCCCTTAGAAATAGTCCTGCCTCCCCTGAAGCCACCTGGCAAGGGCAGAATCTCTTCATGACATCTCAGCCAACTTGTCCACCACTGCGAGTCAAGGCTAGCTTGGGTGCAGGGGTAGATTCTAAAACCACCGACTGAGCTAGAAAAACAAGCGGAGAGGCCAGATTAATGATAATAGGTAACATCCATTGAGCTAGTACTCTGTGCCAGGGACTGTGCTAAGAATTCAGTAGGTGGAATTATACTTAATTCTCGTGAGACTCCTTTGCTATATAATTGCCATTTTACAGATGGGAAACCTGAGGTTCTGGTAGTTAAGTCACTTTGTTCAAGACCACAAAGATGGTTGCAGTGGCTTCCAAATGTGCCAACTTGTCTGGGCTTGGGGAATGTCTCAAAGTTCTCATTCTTGTTTATGAGTTAAGGTGGACAGCAAGACAGACTCTTGTGGGAGATTTAGGGGGTGGGAAGGAGGCAGCAGCCATTTTGCAGCTCACACACATTGTCACTGACCCGTTGTCCCCTCATTGGTGTGAGGCCTGCAACCACTTCGCCGTCGCCTGAACCGTTCTTCAGCTTTCCAGACGCCTGGGCCAGATACATATTTAAGTTGTCCTAAAGGACTCTGCACACTGTAAGACACTCACCACCACTAGGGTCAGGGGAGGAGTAGAGCTGGTGTGGGTCTGAGTCCATCCTGTAGGCTTTGGCTTGTAATTATGGGTTCCTTGATCTTATCCTTGACCTTATCCTTGATCTCCATCTTCCCTTCCCAACTGCCTGCCTTGCAGATGTCAAGCTCCGGCACCAGATGCAAAGACATACCTCCCACAGTTGTGTAAGGGCAATTCCCTGTAAAAAATTCCTTTACGTAAGTATCGAGGGGGTGCATAAACACCTACGATATGCGTATATATGTGTACAGACACAAACGTGCGTATCCTACAGGCATATATAGGTTGTGTGTATAGAAAGATCTTCTGCTTCTCTGGTTGAGTCTTGACACGCTGATGCAACTGGGATCTGATCTCAGGTAATTTTACTGCAGGACACGCATGCATGTGCAACAGGTCCGATTACGTGGCAGTTGGTGAGAAGGGGGTTCCGCTTTGCACAGGCTGAGATTGAGGTGCCTGTGAGATGTTTGGGTGGGCGAGTCATGGGCCATTGGAGGTACCTGAGAAGCTTCGTGTGCAGTGGATGATCAGGGAAGGGGGAATCATCGTGGGCTGGCTGGAATTGGAAACAAGTTTTATGACGGTAAGACCTGATTTAAGTCTCAGCGGTAGGCAGGAGCTGGTTAAATGGATGGGAGGGGGTGGGCATTGTGGATGGGCATGAGAATGGCCTGTAGCAGGAATGCGTGGGGTCTGATGTGATCAGCCTGGATGGTCTAGGAGGGGTGTTATCGATTATATGGCCATTGTAATCTAGACAGGTTTGTGAATTTATCTCCCCGAGGATGCGGTGGGCTCTGGGTATTGTGTATTGCACCTGGTAGAGTATGTTTCCGGGTTAATTAAATTCAACTTGCCTCAAACATTTTGTGAGCACCTACTATATTGATATAAATATGAATAAAACATGAACTGCGTCCTGGAGGAATCTGTGTTCAGTTGTAGATAGTGAATGTATTTTTGTTAGTTTGGATTGAATGGACATCTTGGGCTAATAGTGGGGTTGGCTGTGGACCCCTGCTTCCCTTTCTGGCTAATCGTGTGGATGAAACGATGAAACTCAGGTCTGTGTCTCCACCCACTCTTCCCTCCCTCCATTCATCGGAAGCTACCTTGCTCTACTTACCTACCTACCTGTCTTTCATCGCTCTCTGTCTCTCAGTCACCTGTTATTTCTCCTCTTGTTAAACGCGGGCAGGATCTGAGCAGCCCACAAAAGTAGCCATCCACAAAATGACAATTAAAAGAAGCAGAGAAAAAGAAAGTAGGGAGAAACGGATGTTGGAACGACAGGGACTGACTGAATCAGTATTGTAGCTGAGCATCAGGCCAGGTTTACTAGAAACTAAGGCAAAAAGAAGAAAGACAAGGATGCACACTTGATTATCCAGTCGGTGATATTTGAAGAGAGAAGGAAGGCAGGCAGGGAGCTGGACCTTCCCCGGCATTGGGTAGAAGGAGAATTTATTGTGTCCGGGCTGCATAGGACGTTGGGGAGCGTAATGGCCACCGTCTTGCCCTGCAGTTCTATAACAGCAGAGAAATGTTCCTCAAATGTTTCTCCTATCGACCCTCTAGAAAGGCTAAGGGCATAACATTAAATCTTACTTCAGCACAAGCTTTCCCGTGGTAAGCTAAGCTAATAATGTCCACCACATTACATTCTGACTACCGGACTCGGAACAGGGACTGAGCCTGGGGTACTGAGAAGGGCTGCTTAGCTGGCTTTAGCTCTGTCACATTGTATTTGTTTCCAGAGAGCTTTTGGCTCACGGTCTTTGGTCTCCCTACCGGAAAGATCTCTTCATCCCTTCAATACCTTGTCATCAACTCAGAATTTGCTTAATTCCAGGGCTAAGAGAGCCAGCCTGCCATCCTCCCTTTCCCAAAGCCAGCAGCTGAAACACTGTGCCAAGAAGGTCTCTCAGCTTGCAAAGAATTATGGCAACCACACCTTTCCCCAAGCAGTGGAATAACTTGGGAGCCCCTTGGGGAGCAGTGCCTGGAGTTATGGGGTCCAGGGCTGGCACATTTCTCCACCAGCTTGTTTGCAGTGGGGTTGGTCCTGGTCAGTTACCAGGTAACTATCAGCCTGCAGCTCCTCTGCATCCGGTGCTTGAGAGTATTAGCTGTGCTAGTCCCCAGAATCCGTCCCATGCTCAGGGCCAACTTTTGGGGAAGCAAGGTCAGACCGGAGGGCTTCCTGGAATTGTGAATGGAGAAGCAAGTGCTCCCAGCACGAAGGCCATAGGGCCGTTGTTCCACGAGGAGCCACTGAGCACCTGCTAGGTAGAGCATCTGAGTTGCTGCAGTGTGTCTCAAGGCGGGGGGGCTGGCAGGAGAGGGAACACAGAAAAGGCAAGAGACATGAAAGGGCCGGGCCTGGGTCTTCAGGACTACTCAGAGGGGTCTGGGGAAGCCTGGAGACCGCCTAAAATGACACAACACAACAAGAAGGCTTCCCAATTACAAGTGCACGGCTGCGTGTCTCAGAATGCCCGTGTGACTTTGAGCAAATCGTGGGACCCCTTTGCTCCCAGGTTTCTCATCTTTATGAAACAAGAAAAGCAGTAAGTGTGCAGCTTTCCTGGCTGGAGGTGAGGGAAAGAGGAAGGCTATAGTGTGGAAGTGCATGGACAAATAAAAAAGGGCCACATGGAAAGTCAGGTGGATGTTGTCGTCAGCGCAGTAACTACTGATCTTAAAACAGTACCGGTGAAATAACGGGCTGTGGCTTCCAGAGTTAGAACTGGCCGGTAACGCCAGGCTGACCAGGGAGGCCACTCCGATGAGGCGGCATTCACCTGCCCCTCCTCCCCAGCCGGCTCTATCAGACAATAGCCATCTTCCACCGGCCTTCACTCGCGCCTGTCTCGACATTCACACTGTCGTCCCACCCTCATATTTAGGCAGGCAGCACCCAACTCATCCTGCCCTCTTGCCAGGTGGTTGGCTACTGCTCCTGCTTATAGTAGAGGTCACAGACCCGGGGACGCTGCCCAGCTCCTCGCTGGTCAGAGAAATCCCTCTTGTCCCAGCTCTCCTTTATACTTGAGTGTACAAGTTACTCCCTTTTACGTCCAATGCTAAAATTAATATATTATGGCCATGTATTAATAACATAGTAGTATCTAATAATATACAGTACACCATATACTATATGCTCTCTCTATCTCTCTATGAATATATATATCATATGCTCTATTTATACTACATAGTATACTATAAATCCATATTATGTATATGATATACATACTAATATATACATTATATATTATGATACTATGCAATACATTACAATATAATTTCTTATTCAATATTCAGAAAACCCCACTGTGCCATGCAGTGTTGGTGGAATAGTGGTGAGCATAGCTGCCTTCCAGAAAACCCCACTGAGATAGGTATTTTTATTACCACCATTTTGCAGATGAGGAAACTGAGGGTTAGAATAGTTTAAGTGATTTGCCCAAAGCTATTCACGTCGGAGACTGTGAAGCCATGATCCTGACTTGGAGACTTCTCTTTTAGCCACTGTTGTTTTCTGATTTCCCACTGGTTCTCCCGATTCGGTAATAGTAGATGATGTACTTCTGTAGTAATATGTTTGCCTTGGTCTTTGCTGCTGTTTGGTGGTGAGATAGTTGGGGCAAGCTGTGTGTGTGTGTGTGTGTGTGTGTGTGTGTGTGTGTGCGCGCGCGCGCGCGTGTAGACTTCTCAGGCTGATTATCTGTTACTTTCTTGAAGGCAGGAACTGTCTCAGGGCATTAGACTGGGGACTCCCTAAAGGCTACGTGTGCACCGGAAGACTCGACTCTGCATAGGCGATATGTAATAAATGTAAAAGAACCTGCAGAAGCAGTCGTGGAAATAGTCACTGACCGTCCTGAGCCGTCAGCTCTGTTCTTCTCCCCACTCATCCTCAGGGCCTTCCTGCAGCTTTTTAAAAGTTTGGCAGTTCGCTCTATTGGAGGAAAAGGTGAAATATGCAGCATTTAAAAAAGATGGTGAAAGATACATTATTAGCATCTCATTGGAAATGTTGTGACAAGGGTAAGTGACTAGGGTAAGTGAATGTTAGTGGAAGAAAAGGAGAGTTGGGGTGTGTATGAGTGTGAGTATGGACAACATCTAGAACTCAGATTTTGCACTGACAGCAATTTTCCACTGTTGTAGCTGTGAGTTTGATGTCTGGGCCAGTCCGTGTATCTTCCCAGCAAAGATGCAGAAATAACACATCTTTCCCC
This sequence comes from Leopardus geoffroyi, assembly GCF_018350155.1. NCBI lineage: Eukaryota > Metazoa > Chordata > Mammalia > Carnivora > Felidae > Leopardus > Leopardus geoffroyi. Next base: position 120,198,132 of record NC_059328.1, on the reverse strand, counting down.
TTCATGCGGTTACTACATCTGAAAGATTAGAAGCACTTTACAAGCAGTAGGTATTTTATAAACCATCCCTCCAAGAACTACATGTTGGAAAGCTCTGTCTCCCCATCCTAGCCGACCAAGGAACAGCGAGGTAAGGGACGAAACGTGACCCCCTCCTTGCCTTACAACTTCTGTGCTCATCTCCCCAACCCCCGCCTTGACCTCACGGCGTTGCCTGGGTCCTGGTCCCTTTGCCCTGGCAACGCTTGCCTGATGGCTCACATTCTGGTTCTCACTGCTCAAACCCATCCGACATTCCTGAGTCAAAGTAGTCTGTTCAAGCACTGCCTGAGTGAGGCACGAGCTCCTACCACAGACACTAAGGCTCTCCTCAGAGAGGCCTCCATGATTTCTCTTCAGTGGTCCAAAGTGAGCCCCTGACACATTTAACAAATATCTTGGGGACCTAGCGTAGGTCAGGCATTGTGTAGCGGTCGCATACAACACAGGTTTAAAAGTGACCCAAGTTGGCTTCAAGTTGCTTAGTCTCTAGTGGGGCAGACACCTTACACAATGTTCCGGCTGCTGCTACAGTGGGAGTATGGTTAGGATGCTGGAGGAACGCTGAGGATGCTCTCAGCTAGCCTGGAGCAATCACAGAGGGCTTCCTGGAGGGGAAGACATATCAGTTAGTCTTTTACAAAGTCATCATTTACTGTATCCCAAGCAGAGCCCTCTGCCGCCTCTTCCTGTATGCATTTGCTGTTAGATTGAAAGTCCTTGCCTTCCCTACACCTCCTGAAATGTATCGTTCCTTCCAGACTCACTCAGAGGCCACTTCCTCACCCGTGAATCATTTCTAGATTCCCTGATTTAAAGAGACTTCTTTCTTTGACCCTGGTGCTACTTTGTACATTACCTCTCAGCTCTTTAATTTGTCTCTGGTTTTATTATAGTTACTTGACATTATCATCTCAACACACCCTACTCTATGTTTAACTCATTATCTGTCCCTAGCATAGAGCTTTGCAGGGCTGTTCTGATAATGTCTGAATCAATTGCTTTGTGTTTAATGCTCCCCAAGAGAGGACCAAGAGCCTCCCGGGATGGATTTGAATGAAAGCCAAAGCCAGGCCTGCTGAACCTGTAGAATAGTGTGTCCATTTAGCTCAGGACCTGGGCCTCATCGGGCTAAGGTCATGGATGGTCCCTGTGCGGTCTAGTGACCTTGGATATGTGCTCTGGCCTCAGTCTGAGTCCCAACTTCCATCACCAAGTGACCCATCTGCAGGGTAAGTACTGAATTGGAGGTGGGGGAGAAGCTTCGGGGACAGAAAATCGGGGTTCCAGTGCCCCCTTGCCACTCACAGTTGAGCGGCCAAGAACAAGTCACATCAGAGATCTATGCCTCAGTCTCCCCAGGTACGGAAGGTGGCATTGCATTAGGGAGTTTTCCAACTCACAACTGTACAAAGGATGATGGAAACAGCTGAACACACGCATTTCTCTATGGGGTAGAGAGCGTATGGAAATGCTAGTTTGCAAAGGGACTGCCCTTGTGATGAGTTGGCATAACCCGGCTCTCTCCATTCTCTGACCCAAGCTGGAAATATCTTCTCAGTTGTTGACGGGAAATTGCGCCCTTTTGGTCAGAAGCTGAGAGAACATCAATATGAAATGCCACATTTTATAGCTTCAATGACTTTGCTAAAAGCTCATCCCAGCCCGCTGGTCATTTGGCTCTGAGAATAGGCCGTAAAAGGCTTCCATTCGCTATATTTCAGGCTATTTTACCCGGAGAGAGTTTGTAAGCAGGGAAGACATGTATTTTGAAGTGCATTAAGAGCTTCTGAAATTGTCATTAACAGTTCTCCTTGATGCTCCACAGTAATGAAATGAGTGACAGTGACATAAGAAAAAAAATAACAGCCCAATCTTTGTGTTTTGTAATGAATAATAAAGTATTTTAGCCTCTTTAGGGACTTAACACCACAGTAATCCTTTAATCCCTGGAAAAACCAATTTTGTTGACATGAAAAGGGGGATATTTAACTTCATCCAATTAATTTTCTACCTTCGAGATGCCACGATTACGAGGACCAGATTGAATAGATTCATTAGAGCCACCATATTGTGTATCAAGTTGTGGCTTTGACACCGGAAAGTGGCACCAGCAAGGGAACTCGCGGTCACAGTTGTGTTGAAATGTGCCCACTTTGAAGCACCAGGGCTCTGAGGCCTTCACATCTCAGCCCCGTTGCTTGCCCCCAAGTGCTCACATCTGCAACCACTCAGCCACCACGCAGCCATTAAACCGAGAACTTGGCTGACATTCCCCCAGTACCAGCTCGCTCTCTCTGTTTGAGCTCCAAATTAGGACTGTCCCTGCGAGAAGACTGCAATGCTTGCCGCAGAAACATTCCCAACAGCAAAGAGTTAGCTAAGTGTGAACTCAATTTTAAATTACACAGCAGGGGGGGGGGGGTGGGAGGAGGGGACGCCATTCAAATCCTTCTCACAACAATGGATTGGAATGGGAGATAGATTGGAGGTTTCATTGTTTTTGCATTGGACTTCAACATGCAGACACGGGGAGATTTTAATTCCACCTTCCACGCAACCCCAGGCAGAATTGGATTTGCAGGGATGAAAGAAAAGAGATGATGAAAACCGAGGGCTATGGCAGAGCCACAAGTATCCCAATGGTATCCTGTCTGAAGACGGTCCCTTTGAGAATGAAAAATGGGACATGGGAAATGTCAGAGTGACCCTTATTCTTACCCCAGCAGCCACTTTCAGTACATGTCATTTGCCACCAGCCTGTCACCAAGGAGCATGATTATACACGTTGGCGTCCGCTGTGTCGTGCTCAGTGCTAGGCACACAGGCATGTGTCCAGCACAGTGCTTTCTAAGGAGGAAGGACGTGGCGTGATGATGAAGAAATGACACGGGCATTTTTGTGTGGCCTGTGAGGGAGCCAGTTCCATGGAGAAATGGGGGATTTTGGAAACAGAGCCTGAATCTTTGTCCCACCACCCTCGATGTCACAGGCTTGGACTCATTTGAGACTTGGCTCTCTCATCTGTAGGATGGGGAGAATGGGCCCAACCTCTTAAGAGTTTTTATGGAGCTATAGAAGGCAACGTCATGAAAACCCCAGCCCAGTGCTTAGCGAACTGTACGTGTCAAGGAGACACCAGTTTCCTTCCCTCCCACCATGTGACGTTAGTCTCATTATTTGATTGACTCTGGCATAAATAAGAGAAGTTTAAGGGACTATTGCATCACTTAGTTTCCCCCTTAGTTTTGCACATGGGAAGTGAAGTGACTTGCTCAAGGTCAGGTGGCTAACTGATTATAGAATGGACCAGCGCATGAATCCTAACTCCTGCATCAGATCTCTTTCCATGACCTCACACAGTTTGGACTGACTGGCTGGCTCTTGCTTGAGGGGAAGCATTCCTCATCCAGGTCATCTTACCCCAGGTGATTGAGTTCAGCTCTTCCCCCTTAATCCTCTATTTCCCAGCCCCCCTTCTAATCACAAATATTCCTGATTCCTTAAACTTTCTTTGGGCCCCCTGGTGAGTATGCCTCCATCCTGAAACTTCCGTTTACTTTTCCCTTTAGTTTCAGGGAAGATACCGGTTTCCTCTTGGAAGCTGTTCTTTGCGGAACTTTTGCCTGTAGGTGCCATAGCCTGTCCTCCTTAGAAAGCACCGTGCTTGACACATACTTGTGTGCCCAGCACCGAGCGAGACACAGCAGATGCCAACTTTTGAGAGTTTCTCAGTCTTGAATAAGGCGTGCCTTTCTTTCAACTCCTGGGCTTCCTAAGCAGCCAGACAAGAACCAAAGACCAGGCATCCCCCAGTTTGCTAGGAATGAATTGAGGAGGTGGGGCTCCAGTGGTCAGGTGCAGCTCTGAGCTGAGAGCGGCAGGAACCAGGTCCCCCTGCATGTGGCAGTGGCCGTGCTGGTAACTCTTGCTTTTATGCTTGCTCTGACCAATTCTAGGATCTGAGTGGTGAGACTGAAATGGGGTCCCCTTGGAGGTGAGACAACAGACAGGGAGGGCGGCCAAAGCAGGGGCTTGGTGAACACACGGTTCAGGCGAAGGCACTAGTCATTAAGTCTACTACATTTTCTGGAAGAGTGTCGTATTCGCTCCTGCCAAAGTCCAACCTTCTGGGCTTGTCTACTGTCAGCCTGGGTCCGCAATCTTCAAACAAACAAACAAACAAAATAGTGGCGTTTAAGGAAACCATTTGTTTAAATGGAAGTGCGCAGAAAGATCTTGGCAGGAGGCGAATCTGTAGGGACTGGATGTGGCCTGAACGGCTCACAGAAAGGAAAAGAGAAACATTTCTCAGCAAAGGCAGCAAACGGGAAGGTGGTCCACACACCGCGGGCCAGCTGCTGCCTCTGCTGAATTTCTTCATTCATTCAGCGAATATTTTCTTGCGAACGTTCTCTGTACCCCACTAAGGATACCCCAGGGAGTAAATTAGAAAGTGTACTTTTCTTCAGGGAGCCTCTATTCTCCTTCCCTTTTCCCAAACGCATTTCTTAGACTCCCAACGTTGCTCAGCAAGAAATTTCCTTACTGTTTGTAAAACACTCTACGACTTATTAACCACAGGTAAACTGCCTTCCTGACAACTTCGTGAATGTATTCTAATTCTCATTTTATCGTAGAGGGAGCTGGAGACTAGTGACATCCAATGTCTTGCCCTAAATTATGTAATGGTTGGTTCTTAGTCCCCATCTCTTAAGAGTGAATTTGCCCTAAACTAGAAAGTGGGTGCAGGTGTACCTAGCTTATCATAAGAATGAGGGTCAGAACTGTAATCTCGGGAGCTCCCCAGCTCGGCAAAGACCTCCTTGCAAGCCAGCATGTGTTCATTTGCGTGTAGCTGGGCAGTCCCTGTTCTTGCTTACTTTCCAAGTGAGCATCACTTTCTTTTTTTTTTTTTTTTTAAATTTTTTAAATGTTTACTTATTTTTGACAGAAAGAGCAAGTGGGGCAGGGGCGGAGAAAGAGGGAGACACAGAATCTGAAGCAGTCCCCAGCTCTGAGCTGTCAGCACAGAGCCCGACCCGGCGCTTGGACTCACAAATGGTGCAATCATGACCCGAGCCGAAGTCGGACGCTCAACCGACTGAGCCACCCAGGCGCCCTGGTAAGCATCACTTTCTAACAAGACTCTTTCTGGCCACCACACTATCTTCTCAGAGTAATCAAAGCGTGCAGCCTCTCGTTATGAAATTGGCATATGTGAAACCAGTCAGGAGACTGACTTCAGGTACCAATGTTGTTTGAAATAGAAGTTGATTTTAGCTATGTATTTCTAAAACGTTGGTGTGATTTATTTGCTGACCACCTTGATGTACCGGAGGAGGACTCGAACCCTGCCCCTCAGTTCATTCCCATCAAACTGGCTGATGCCTCATCTCCGTTCTGGTCTGGCCGCCTGGGAACCCTGCAGGTTGAAAGAAGGGCACACGCTCTTATTCAAGGACGGAGACTGATGCAATCAGGCTACCTGCCTGTCCAACCCCACCCCCCTTCTGCACACAGAGTCAGGATCTACTAACTCTGTAAGAAAAAAAAAAAAAAGACCCAGTGGGGCAGCCTGAGGGAACAATAACTCACCCGGCCCGTGCTATTGCTGTACGGCAGGGGCTCTCTGATGGTTGTGCTGCCCTTGCCAGCTGGCTGTAAAAGGACCCCTCTCTTTAAGAACCGTGGCTCTCGGGGCAATGGTGTCTCCTCGATCTCATGGTTGGCATCAGGTATGCTCTGCCCACAGTGGGGAAGCAAGTCTAGCCCCCAACTGCCGTCGTTGGCCAAGCTCTTCTGCTTTCTTGTCCCGCGAGTCCCAAGAGGAAGGGCGACAGCTTTCAAGCTCACATTTGGCTCTTTCTCTGCGTATTGACCCAGCGAGCTGGAGACAAAGAATCTGCTTTGCTGACCCCCGGAACTAGAAGACTAGTCTCTCTTCTCTTCATGAGAAGTAACAGCTCCCGTGGACCCAGATCCCTGCTAAACTATATTCTAAGGCACACAGAAGAAGTGTTGGATCTCTGCCCATGACCGTTTAGGAACGGAGGAGGAAGACTTGAGTGTTTCAACAACTAGAAAGCATCTCAAGCAAAGAATTAAACACAGGCTCGGCTGTGGTTCTTTAAAAAATAATTATGCAAAATTTACTCTCCTTCAATTCCCATGTCCACTTGTACATGTGCCACATTATTCCATCAGCCTTTTCTCTTTGGAGTTTCCACCAGGGATTGGTACCCAGAGTTACTCTGGAGAGTATTCTCCTCTACCCATTACTAACTGGGGTTCCCTCTTCCTTGCCCTCACCTGGTTCCCAGAGCCAAGCCGTGTAGATCGGGATGGGAGGCAGGGCTGCCCTCACATTGCAGTGAGGCCGGAGCTGATCCAAGAAAACTCCAGGGCAGCCACACGGCAGGTTCAAGTCAAAAGGAAAATCCATATAATTCCTCATCTGCTCCTGGCCCTTAGCTGAGAACCAGTTCCTGAGCCTTACCAGACTAAAAATATAGTAATTATAATACTAGTGGTTAGACTTCTTTTCTACCATTCTACTCCTACCTTTCTTCCATTCACCCCACCCAATTATGGTTGAATTTAAAATATAAAAGGCTGAGAGCCACTGTTTAGGCTGCAAGCATCATAACGGCGTGGACTGGAGACCTGAGGGTATATCTGGGAAGAGTGTGAAGAAGGTACTCCGCCTTCAAAGGACTGGACCAATTGAGTGGGAGGAATGGCGGGGTTTGGGGCCATCCTGAGGCTGGTTCTCCTGGCCCTGACCCAATGCCACATAAGAGCTTTGGAGGAGCCATTACGTTCTACCCTGTCTATCGTTTGCAGATTAAATTTCCTTAAATAGGACTTCGCACTGAAGACTTTCAGCACTCACCTCTGCTTGCTCCGTCGATAATCCATCAATGGAGGGCTGCTAATAATATGCATTGACACAACAGATTAGCCAGACGAGGGCCCTGTCGGTCGGCTCTTCAAGTCAATGGTAGTAGGATTATCAACCCTGCCATTGACGTGTGTTCCATTCTTCCTTCTCGAGTCCCCTGTGAGATGCCAGAGAGAGCTCCATTCAAACCCAAAGGCTCAAAAAACAAAAGAGTAATCTCAGCGTGAGGGCCTGAAAAAGCAATTTAGATCAAGAGAAATCAGAGGCAACCGAATGCTTCCGTCTCTCTCATCACTGCCTTCTCTCCTCTTTGTGCTAAAGTTGTCATTTGTGGAGAGTTTTGCTCTGAGGACAGAGATGTCAGAACCCTCTAATCTTTTAAACCCAGTGGCTACACAAAGAAGGACAAGCTGCTGTCGCCATGTCCTTATTTTCCAGGTGTCGGGCGAAGTTATGATTATCACCCCGCACGTCTCCCCATTTGGGTAGTGAGCACGTGGCTGTGGATGGGGAGCAAAGGTTTGCCAGAGCTCTGGCCTTTGGAGGACAGGGGACACTGACTTTTCAAGGGGGATAGTTGAGAGCCTGCTGGCCTTTTGCTCTTGGCCGTCTCCTCTTCCGGTGCAGCTGTAGCTGTTGTTGAACATGATGGTTTCAACAGAATGGCGATTCTGCAGTCCCGCAGGTGGGAAGCTGTGCAGATCTCTGGCCTGAGACTGATGTTGGACCCAGGGCTCCGTGATGATGCCGAGCAGGGAAGCAGCCTCGTTCAAGGCAGAAAGCACAGGCACATCTAACACCTAATTTTGCATGGCTGGGGGTGGGGAAGGACAGGGCAGAGTGACAGCACGGGAACCAAGTAGACAAAGGACCTCAAGGAATGATAGGTAAGGACACGAAGGTAAGAGGATAGCAAGGGCCGGAGGGGGCCTCAGTGCCCGCTGGCTGCACCTCCCAACCCTGACCGTGGTGTGCCTGTTTTTTGTGTACTAACACGATCCCACCTAGCAGGTGAGTTGGGTGGGGGGATGGTGGCAAGGACGCCCCCTCGACAAACTGGCAGTGATCACTGTATTAGTCTGCTGGGGCCGCCACAACAGATTCCACAGCCTGGCGGGGCGGGGCGGCGGGGGGTGGGGGGTTGGAACAACTGAAATTTATTTTCTCACAGCTCTGCGGGCTGCAAGTCCCAAGAGCGAGGTGTCAACAGCATTGTTTCCTTCTGAGGCCTCTCTCCTTGGCTTGCAGGTGGCTGCCTTCTGGCTGTGTCCTCACATGGTCTTTTCTCTCTACGCGTGTGCCCCTGATGTATCTTGGGGTGCCCAAATTTCTTCTTCTTGTAAGGACACCTGTCAGATTGAATTAGGACTCACCCCGGCAGCCTCATTTCAGCCAGTCACCTCTTTATAGGGCCTGTGTCCAACTACAGTCACATTGGTACTGTAGGTACCGGGTACTAGGGATTAAGGTTTCAACTTATGAAATTGGGGGGGCGGAGCACAATTTAGCCTCTAATCACCCCCAGGGATAGCTCTGCTAGGAGCTGGGAGGAATTAGGCCTCAAAGGATATTTTCCCCAAAGTGGATGCTTACCTTCAAGGACAGGGATTGCTCAGACGACAAGCAATTTTTTCTGGGGCTGCTACTAGATCTAGCAAGGAATGCATTTGCCCCAAGAGGTGAGAAAACAAGTTTCAACGGATTCGGGTTTTACAGGCACATTCTAAAGAGACTGATTTTCCTAGACACCATCTATCCTGACATTTTCAGTAGTTGCCAACAGGCGGACAGTGGTGGGAAGGCCCTACCCCACTGGCAGACCGGACCCCTCTCTACTACAGCCCTACAGACAACTGTCTGAGACGGTACAACTTCTCCCCAAACCTCGCTCCCTCCCTGCTACAGAATAACATCCCCAGGCCCGTCACCACTTGGCTTGGCTGGCCCTTTTCTGCGCCTGTGGTCTGCTGAGAGAAGAGCGTGGTTCCAGAATGAAGACATGGGGAGCAGATTTGCACCTGACTGACAGCCTGACGCAGAGCCAGTCCAGCTGATCAGCAGAGGAAAATAAACGTGCGCCGTTGGAAGCCACTGAGATTTTGAAGCTGTTTGTTACTCAGCCAAAACTGACTAATGGCTGACAGCGATAATAGGAACTGGGGAGCGGGGAGGGTACTGCTCTTTAAGGGCTCAACCTGGGAAGGCTGACCTACTCTTCCAGTCCTTTCCATTTGGGGATCACCCCCCCTTCCCCACTGGCTGTTACTATGGCCGCTTGTTTTTAGGTGCTCAGCCTTGGGACACCCTATGCTGCAAGATGAACAGCGTGGCTTGTATTGCTAGGATTGTATCTGCGGCTGCACAAGTTTGAAAACCACCTATCTGGTTTCATCACCCTCACACCGGGTCCTAGAGGCTTGCCTGTTAATATTGGCTGAACCAGAAGTAAAGTTTCCAGTCCCCGCCTCACACCCTTCTTACATGGCTTTCCTGGCTCTGCCCACAGCCGCTGCCCCAGCCCCCGAGGGTTCATATGCTCTCAACAGGCATCTCTGTGAACGATTCCTGAGAGAAGTTCGGGGCATTGGGACACATGCGAATATTAAAGGCTTATTTTTGGACTTTAAGTTGGACAGAATCAGACTAATCACCTCCTTGGTATGTAACACTCTGTCATCACTGGTCCCTTAGAGGCTCTCGTTTGTTTATTTGATTATTTATTTCAGCAATATAATGATCACTGTATTCATTTCCTACTGCCGCCGTAATGAATTACCACAAACTCAGTGGCCTTAAGAGTAGGCATTTGTTTTATCTTAAAGTTCTGAAGGTCAGAATTTGGAATTTGAAACGAATCTTACGGAGCTAAAATCAAGGTATTGGCATGGCTGCCTTCCTCTCTGGAGGCTCTAGGAAATCATCTGCTTCCTTGCCTTAATCCAGTTTCCAGAGCCCGCCCACATTCCTTGGTCCGTGGCCTGTTCCATGTTCAAGGCCAGCAAAGGCCAGTGAGTCTTTCTCATGTCACATCACTCTGACACTGACTCTGGTGCCTCCTTCTTTCACATGTAAGGAGCCTGGTGATGAGACTGGGCCTGCGTGGATCATCTAGGACCATCTCCCATATTCAGATCCTGAACTTAACCAGGCTGCAAAGTCCCCTTTTGCCATGTAGGGTGACAAATTCACAGGTTCTGGGGATTAGCGCATGGACATCTTCGGAGGGCCATTATTCTGCCTCCCACAGTTATCCAACCCAAGAACTAGACACAACTTATGTGCTCATCTGCTCTGCCAGAGCACCACTATTCTGACTCATTTATCATTCCCTTGACTTATTCTATATAGTTTTATCATATATATCTATGAATTTAAAGCATATATGAAATACATATGACAAATATATCATATATGATAAGACTATATATAAACTATACTTGTGATAAAATTATATATAAATACACATAAATACACACGTATATGTGTATACACATCTACACACATAATATGCAAATATGTGTAAATATATATGCATGTATAACGTATATGTAAATATATGCATCACACATCTATGTATATACACACATATACATGTATCCACATATGGTATACACTATATGTACATAGATATGTATATATCTACATAGATATATAGACCTGTGTAGGTATACATCACAGTTATACGTATACTGAATGATAAATTGCTTCATTATGCTTTTTTTGCAGTTTATAAAAAGGATACCATACTCGATCTAGTATTTTTAAACTTGCTGCTCTCACTCCATATTCATTAGAAATACTCATCCATATTGTCACATGTGGCTGTAGTTCATTCATTTTTCTTGCTATATCCTCTCCAATTGTGTGACTGTACAAGTTATCCATTATTTGGGCTGTTCCCAGTTTTTTACTATTATGAACAGGTGCTGCTATGAACATTACGACACGTTTTTTTGTGCACATGTACACATTTTTCTCATGACTGTTCAGGAGAAGAACTGTTGGCACATAAGGTATGTGAACATTCGGTTTTGTGAGGCACCTCCTAATTCCGCCTGTAACGTCTCAGAGATCCTGTCCAGTCAACCTCAGCCTTCTTGCTTTTGTTAACTGTGGTTCCGCTTTGTATCTCCCTTGTCGCCGATGAGGCTGTCTCTTCATATGTTGATTGTCCACCTGTATCTTTCTGCTGTGAAATATTTGCATTTTGCCCATTCTTCTGTTGGATTGTCTTTTTCTTAATAGGTTATAATTCTGCACATTCTGGCCGGGAACCCTTTGTTAGTTAAATATGTTGCACGGTGGCTTGCCTTTTCACCTTCTACAAAGTTGCTTTTATGAATGGAAATGCTTTATTTGAGTATGGGCAAATTTACCTATGTTTCCTTGGAAGGTTTGTGATTTTTGTGTCTTGCCTAAGAAATCCTTTGCTGTCCCCGAGTCAGAAAGATATTGACACTTCTAAAACTTGCAAGTTTTGTTTTTGACATTTAAGTCCTTCAATCATCTGGAGCCAATTTTTGTGAGTGGTGTTGGATAAGGATTCAATTTCTTTTCTGCTGTATGGATGGCCACTTTTCCTAGTTCCTCTTATTGAATAGTCCCTCCATTCCTTACTGATCTGGGCTGCCACTCCAGCATATATCAAATCCCTCATTTGATGGATCTGTTCCAAGGCTTTCTCTGTCCCATTGGTCAGTGAGTCTATCCTTTGCCAATACCACACTGTTTCGATTACCTTGCCTCTACAAGAAGTCCTGATATTTGTTACGGTGAGTCCCTCCTCCCTCCTGTTCCTTTCCCTATCCTGTTGAACTTCCATTTTATAACAACTTTGTCAAGTTCCATAAAAATTGTTGGTGGAATTTTGATTGGAATTTTATTAAATTACGGATCACTTGGGCCGATTTGACATTTTTACAGTGTTAAGTCTTTGTGCTGCATAAACATGGCATCACTCTCCATTGATTTAGATCTTCGTTAATGTCACCTTCCTGGAAAGTTTGAGAATTTTCTGTGTACGGGTCTTGTACATCTCCGGGTAAGATCATTTCCGGGTGTTTAAAGGTCTTGCAAAGATCTTTAAAAAAAAAAAAAAAGCTATGTTTTCCGGTTATGTGTTAGTTCTGTATAGAAATAGAGTTAACTTTTGAAAGTTGATCTACTATCCCATCGCCTTGCTAATCTTTTTTATCATTTCTCATTATTTGACTACAATAGAATGCATTTCTTTTAGGTGTGTAGATCTGACAACTGAAGATGCCTATGTAATCACCACTTCAACCAGTACATAGGACATTTCTATCACCACAGAAATTTCCCTGCCCACTGATACCTCCTGTCCCTTGCCTGCGGGAACGACTGACGTGATTTCTAGTACCATAAGTCTTTTGCCACTTCCATAACTTCATACAAATGGGATCCTGTCACAGGAACCCTTTTGGGTTTGGCTTCTTTCGCTCAGTGGCACGTCTGTGAGCCCCCTTGTGGTTCTGTGCGTTTGCTGCCGAGACACTTTTCCTGCCGAGTAATATTCCAGCGAATGAGTATCTTGCTATTTATCCACTCATCGGTTGACGAACTTTGGAGTTGTGTCTAACTTGGAATGAGCATTTTTGAAGACGTCCATTTTTCAACCCTCGTAGAACCTGAGAATCACCTCTGGGTCAGACAGTATGTTTCTGTTCAGTTTTATAAAAACCAAGCCCAGACAGGTTTCTAGAGTGCCCGGGGTCATTTTACACTTCCACAAACAAAGTATGGATGCTTCAGCTATTTTGCATCTCACACCTGGGATGGTCAGTTTGTTTATTGAAAAACAACTTTCAGGGGGATCCTGGGGGGGGCTCCCTTGGTGAAGCATCCAACTGTGGTTCGGGTCATGATCTTGGGGTTCTTGAGTTCTTGAACCCCACATCAGGCTCTCTGCAGTCAGCACAGAACCTGCTCTGGGTACTCTGTCTCCCCCACTCTCTCTGGCCCTCTCCTGCTTGCGTTTTCTCTCTCTCTCTCTCTCTCTCTCTCTCTCTTTCAAAAATAAATAAGCATTTAAAAATAAATAAATAAATAAATGAATAAATAACAACTTACCTGCAATATATTACATAAATAAAATCCACCCACTAATTGAGCAGTTTGATGAGTTTTCACACATGCACACATCCGTGTAACTACCACCATAATCAAGATACAGAGCATTTTCATCACCCCCCAAAGTTGTCACATGCCCCTTTCCACTCAGTCCCTCAGCCCAGGTCTAAGCAATTCCTAATTTGTTTTGCCTTTTATCTTTTTACTTTTCGTCGTTCCAGTGAATGTGAAATCACATCTAGGTATAGTTTTAATTTGCATTTCCCTGATGACTAATGATGTTGACCATCCTTTTTTGTACTTGTTGGACATCTGTATAACTTCCGCGGGAGTGTCTGTTCAAATGTTCTGCCCATTAAAAACAAACAAACAAACAAACAAACAAAAACTGGAACATTTGCCTTCTTTTTCAAAATTGCTTTGGCTATTCTAGATCGTTTGTATTGTTATGTAAGTTTTAGAATCGGCTTATCCAGTCCTCCAAAAAGGCCTAGTGGGATTCTGATTGGGATGGTGAATCATAGATCATTTCAAGGAGAATTAACACATTAACAGTATTGAGGCTTCCAACCCATGAATATAGTATATTCTCCTTTGATTTTTCTGATCAATATTTTATAGATTGTAGCCTAGAGGTCTTGTTATAAATTTTATTTCGAAGTATATTTTGTATATTTATTTCTAAGTGTATGCTATTACAAATAGTATTATTCTTAAACGTTTATTTTTTTATTTTGAGAGAAAGAGAGCATATGTGTATGCGCGAGTGAGGAAGAGGGAGAGAGAGAGAGGACACAAAGAGTCCCAAGCATGGGGCTCAATCTCAGGAACTGTGAGATATTGACCTGAGCCGAAATCAAGAGTTGGATGCCTAACTGAGCCACCGAGGCACCCCTAAAAGTTTATTTTCTAAATGTTCATTGTTAGTACATAGACATGTAATTGATTTTTGGGTATTGGCTTTACATCCCACAGCCTTGCTAGATAAACTCGTAAATTCCAGATTTTTCACTGATTCCTTGGATTTTCTATGTTGTTAATCATGCCTTCAAATAAACACAGTTTATGCTTTTGTTCACCATCTTAATGTCTTTCAAGTCTTACAATATGCTGGTTCTCTGTCGTGCAACAACACTGACTAGAATTAAAAGGGGGCAGCCTTGTGTTGTTCTGATTTTAAAGGGGATATTTCTAGTGTTTCCCCATGTAGGATGATGTTTGCTGTAGGGCTATCCTTTTGTAGATATCCTTCCGGTTTAGCAATGTTTAATTCTATTCTTAATTTACTGAGAGTTTTATCAATAATGGGAATTAATATTTTCAGTGCTTTTCTTGATCAGGGGATATTAATCTGTTTTTTCCCCTTTAGTCTATCAAAAAAATGAATGATATCATAGCTTTTTAAATATGAAGCCAACTTTGCATTTCAGCAATAATCCAATTTGATCATAATGTATTATCTGTCTTATACGGCGTTGGATTTTTGGTTTGTTAATAGTTTAAAATTATTTGCACCTGTATTTTGAATACCATGATCTTGTTCATTTTACTTTCTCCTGCTATCCTTCTCCTCCTTTTATATCAAGACTATAGTGGCCACATAGAATGGATAGGGAAATTATCTGGGAGAACTTGTAAACAATTGGAATGATGTGTTTCTTGGGATTTACATGATAAATAGCAGTAAAACTCTTTAATGTTTTCTGTGCGGGAAACTGTGTGAAGCAGATAACCGCTGCCTCTATATCTACACTTATTATCAGACTATTCAAACATTCTGTGTGAATCAGGTTTGGAAACCTTTACTTTTCTAGCAATATGTCCGCTTCTTCTAATTTTTCAAATATATTGGCATAAATGAGTTGATAGCATTCTCATATATTTTTAAGAGTGTTTAAACTCTGCTTCAGCCCCTTATTTCTAAAGGTGCTATTAAGAGGAGGAAAATATTGTCTCCATTAGGACCTATTAGGATGGACAAAACTGAGTGGCTCAAACAAGGCAGGATCTTGGGATGGATGAATCACAGCATTCACCGGGGGAAGGAAACAGGAGACCTGCATGGTGTGTGTGTGCACACATGTATGTGATACCAGTGGGATTTGAATCCAGACAGTCAGAATCTGGTGCCAGAATACTTAACCATTACGTTAACGGTTATACTGAGTTGGTAGAGAAGAAGAAAAAAAGGTACAAAGGACACACTTCTCGTGTGTGTGTGTGTGTGTGTGTGTGTGTGTGTGTGTGTGAAAATACAGCGTGGAAGTTTCCTCATTTCTTTTTTTTTTTTTTATAATTTTTTAAAACATGTATTTATTATTGAGAGACAGAGAGACACAGAGTGTGAACAGGGGAGGGGCAGAGAGAGAGGGAGACACAGAATCTGAAGCAGGCTCCAGGCTCTGAGCTCTCAGCACAGAGCCCGACGCGGGGCCGGAACTCACAAACTGCGACATCGTGCCCTGAGCTGAAGTCGGACGCTTAAGCGACTGAGCCACCCAGGCGCCCCTCCACATCTCTTTTAAAATATATGCCAAGCTTTTCAGTGGAAAGGAATTTAGCTTGGATCCAAAGGGGTAGACCAGGCCCAACGGGTGTTGAATATAGGGGGGAGAAAATTCTGGCTCAACGTAACACTTAGAGCTACCCAAGGAAAGCATGGGTTGTGTCACAGGTAATAAGTTTATCGTCACTGGAATTATTTAAGCGGAAACTTGAAAAGTGGTTGTCAGGGTTGCTTATTCAGTCTCGAAACATTTATTAAGGATCCACTAGGTCCCTGGCATCCTGCTAGGTGTAGGGAATACAGAGACTCATAGGAGATGCCTCCTGTTCCAGTACAGCTAGAGATCCCATGGACAGTGAGAGTCATAAGCTCTAGAAATGATGCAGGCCCGGCTCTCAAAGAATTTAGCTGAGTTCATAGGAGCTGGTTAAGTACATAAAACTCCATGATGTATTTACGTATTTATTCGTATCGTATGATATGCTAATTCAGGAAGGGTCAAGATCTTGTTTAATCTGAGAGTCAGAAAACACAAATGGATTATTAGCAAGTATATTGGGTAGGAACTCAGAGACCTGGGCTCCAGGTTTAGTTCTGCTACTACCTAGCCCTGTGACCTTGAGCAAGGGATGCGCCCTCTCGGTGTTTCTGGTTTCCTACCTATAAGAGGAGACCACTGAACAAACTTTAACATGTATTCATTATTATTATTATTTTTATCTTACTATAGAGCCCTTTTGCAAATGAAATTTTAGGGTAAAGTGTAAATACGTAACAAGCACCTATAAAAGTCTGTAGCATTATGTGCAGATCTGAATCCTCAACCCCTGGGGACCTCCCTCTTCACGCATTCACAGCCACCTCCTCCAGTGGCTCCTAAGGACACTTAGTAGAACCCGTAGGATTCCTCAAAACATAGCTGCAAACCAGTGAACCAGATGGTCTCTAAGCTTTGTATAAGCCTTGATATTTTAAGCCTATGAGTCTATTGTTTTGTCTAGTCCAGGAAGCCTTCTTAGAAGTGGAGTGTTCTGAGTGAATTCTGACAGGTAAAATAAACACAGGGCATCGGTCAACCGAAAACAAGACCGTCATTCTAGCCACGAGATGTACGAGTATTTTTCTCAGCTCTGTAAGTATGTGGCTTCCACGGGGGGCGGAAGCCTCTTGGGCATGTGAATTTGCATCTCAACCTCTACTGCTTGGTACCTATGTGACTTTCAGTGCGTTGCTTAACCTCTCTGAGCCTCAGTTTCCTTTTCTGTAAGATTGAGCCACTGACACTATGATGGATTGTTGTGAGTATGGAGAGGGTGGGGGATATGCTTCTTATCAAACCTCACAGTACAGTTGCAGTGAGTCAAGTGCCCACGATGTGAGAGCTGATAGTATATATCAGTTTCTCCAGAAGACTCCTGGGAAGGTCTCTTTCCACCCCTCGCTCTGACATTTCCCAATTACACGATCTCTTCTGGCATTTCCGCAGCCTTTGAAATGTCTGCAGTAGGGGTAGTCTGCCCTTCGCCTGTGCCATATTTGATAAACACACATACTTGCACCATGTGCCTTCTGCCTTCAAGTATAAACACTTCTCCATTATTCATCAAAAGTATCATCTCGCAAGATCAGCCATAAAAAGTTCCTCACATTCGTTCACACAAACAGGTTTTTGAACCCTTTCCAGAAATAGAAATTGCAGAAGCAGAGGCAAAGGCGTGTTATTGTTTGTAGGCCTTTAAATATTGCCTCACAAAACCACTTTTCATCTTGTTCTCAAAGGGATTAACTTCTGAGCAGTGGGGATTAACTGATGTCAGGTTAGAAAAGCAGTCAACACCAGGGTCGACCAGCCTGACAAGATTAGTCCCCAAATAAAGAATTTACAATCTGTTTTAAGACTGTGTAACTGTAACTTCCTCCAAAAGCTTTCACTACCTTGTGAATGGAAGCAAGTTCCCGAGGCCGAAGGGCCATATGGCTCACAGGCAGGCCTTGAAGTGAGGAGGGGAAGGCAGTGCGATGAGTGGACCTTTCCCCCCATGGCTGCCACAAGGAGGGGGCCACATTTGGGCACCACATCGGTGGAGGGACAAGGAAGTGATGAGCCCCCTCTACACAAAAGCCCCAGCAAAATGGCGAAGGCCACCACCCTTAGGAGTGACACAACAACTTGTCCTGGATGGCCAACACGAGCTTCCTTGTGATGAAGTCGGGCCTATGCCCTCTCCCTCCATCTTAACACTTCCCCACACTTCCCACCTTCCAGTGTCAAACTCCGCTCCTGAATACTCAACGTCAGAAACCTCCTGTCCACAGTGCAGTGCTTCCTCCTGAGCCACTGCTATGGGCCCTTCTGGGCGGCCTGGTCTCAGTCAGAGGGCTCCCTTCAGGTCCCCTGGCTCCTGTCTCTATGTGTCCAGTACCATGTTGGGCTTGGCAAGGGTAGGCATGGGACTCAGTCTATAGGCCCTGGACTTGAATCCCAGCTCAGCCTTGCGTCAACTGATCTAAACCTCAGTTATGTGCAAAATGAGGATACCAATAGTACCGACTTTATAAAATTGTAAAAGACTTCAGTGAGATAATGCATGTGACACACACAGTAAATGTTCAGTTAAGAAAAGAGGAGCCGGGCAGTCATCACACCCCATGCACTCAGTAGATACGAGATGAATGTGTGCCAACTAAATGTATGAATAAAAGGCTCCCATTCTGGGTTGAATTGTGCCCCTCAGCAGAGTACATGTTCGAGTCCCAACTCCCAGGACCTCAGAATGTGGCCTTGTTTGGAAATGGGGTCATTGTAAATGTAATTAGCTAAGAGGTAAATGTAATTAGCTAAAATGGTCATATTGGGCTGTACAATGGCTGATGTCTTTATAAAAAGAATGTCATGTGAAGAGACAGAGATACAGGAAGAAGGACAGAGTCAGACAGGCAGAGATTGTGTTATGCACCTGTAAGCCAAGACAGGCCGAAGATTGCCAGCAAAGCACCAGAAAATGGAAAGAGGTGAGGAAGGACTCTTCGCTAGAGCCTTTTGGAGGAGTGTGGCTCTGCTGACGACTTGGTTTTGGACTTCTAGCTTCCAGAATGGTGTGACAATAAGTGTCTGTTGTTCCAAAGGACCCAATTCATGGTGCTTTATTATGGGCAGCCCTAGGAAATTAATGTAGGTCCCCACAACCCACACACAAAACACTTCTTGCCATGCCTGTTCCCATCCTTTTTGATCTTCTTTGCCTGGCCTCTCTGCAAGGACCAAACCCAGTGTTGCATGCACCGTAAAAGGCCCATAGCCGGGACAACAAGACATGGTTGACTAATTGGTCTGAATCCAATGTGAACATTCATAGAAATCTCTGTTGCTGTCCCAGGTATGTGTCAGAGGTGCAGGAGAGGCTGGTGGGTGAGAAGTTTCAGGAGAGCTGGCCTGTCTTCATTTCCTAAGTCCCACCGACAGGTGCTTGCCTTCAAAGGCTCTGTCAACATCGGCTTCCTCTTCCTCTGCTCCTTCTTCTGACTTCCTCTTGTAGTCATTCCTTCATCTGGCCATTCCATAGTCAGCATTAGAGAGGATGATCCCCAAATACTGAGTGACCAATGAGCATACACTTCATCACCTAAACAGATGGTAGCATTACTGAGGGCCATCTCAACACCACCGCCCCCCCCCCCCCCGATATATCATACCAACAGTTAGGGAGAATTGATTTCTTTTTCTTCTCTTTGCATGTATATTTTCCTCCCAAACACAAATAACAATCCAGTTGCCCCATAATTAGATTGGATTATGGAATAATTACAACCTTGTTTGCTCTCGGCAGATTACGTGGTAATTATACTTGGCATTACCATGAAGAACCAAGAAATTCCAACGATGTCATTACATGGTTATTTGTACAGTACAATGCAGCAGTGTAATTATACATGCAACATTTGTTCCCCAATAGGAGGATGATTAAAACAATGCTAATGCTTCAGAGTGTTGATTAGGCGCCAACATGATATGACATTTACAATGTGAGGGGGGTGTCTGTTTTTTAATTTTTTTAACATAGCAATATCTACCTTCCCCGAGACTCTCTTGCGACTACCTTTGTAGGCTGTGCTGCAGTCGGGAAGGTGAATGTGACCATACACTCTGCCCTCATGGGTCTTTTGGGCTCACGGTAGCTGGGGGACCACAGTCCACATTGAAAACCAGAGGTAGCTGGCCCTGTATCCCTCAGTGGGAGAACTGCTTAATTGTATTGCGCTACTTTGCGAGGTTGTCTTTCTGAAAGCCGCCATGGTGGAGGAGGCATGGGTCGTGGAGCACGGAGAGGGCATGTGTGGTTGCGTTGTGTTGTGTGCTCCTCTGCACAAGTCAGACAAGGCCCAGAGCCCGCCTGCATGCACGTGTGGTGTGATTGCAGAAGCTGATCATTGCGTAGCACCTGTGTGTCAGCCGCTTTCTTCACGGTCCTTCATTCATTCTTCCAGACAGCCTTCTGGGGGTCCAGCACACATTCTCACCAGCGAAATGCACAGCTCTGGTATCCACAAGAACTTGACTGTGGTCAAAAAGCATCCTGTGCTCCTCTAGTCTCTTTTTCCTGGCGCTAAAAAAAAGGGAATTATGGGAAGAAGGCTGGAAGTTAGACAGCCATCTTCCAGCAAATGAGTCATCTATGTTCTTCTCCATCTGTCCATCTGTCAGAATTGCCATGGAAATCATTGTGTGTGTGTGTGTGTGTGTGTGTGTGTGAAAACTGTATACTCAGGTAGAGAAGGATCATTCTTTAGGCTGATGGGGGGGTGTCAGTGGGTCTAGGAAGGAAGTAGAGGTGAGTAAGGGACGGACTAGGGGTGGTAGAGAGGACACCCAGAAATGAAACTAGTTGTGTGAGCAGTTTACAGGCCAAACGGTATTTTTGCAACCCAGTGATCTCTGCAAGCTATCTGGAAGCCTGCCAAAATCCGGGTCCTGGCGGACGCAAAGATCACTTAACAAAACTCCGGGAAACCAGAAAAGTTGGGTCAGTTAGAAGTATAGAAGTTTGAATGAGGAGGTTGGTCTTACCCAAAGCAATTGGGTGTGTAGGGAGCCCACAGGAGAGGGGAGACTGCCCAAAGAGACAAAGCCTCGGGACAACAAGCCTTATGGTGCTGGAGAAGACAAAGGTCCCCTTTGACTCAAGTACTATGTGCTGCAGAAAACCAAAAATCATTGTAGAATGAGAACATTTCTTCAGTCTACAAATACTTTTGAGAAAGTTTTTATTTGTTTTTTATTTAATTATATTTATTTATTTATTTATTTTGAGAAAGAAAGTTTATTTATTTATTTATTTTGAGAAAGAAAGAGCATGTGTGAGCTGGGGAGGGGCAGAGAGAGAAAGAGAGAGAGAAAGAGAGAGACTTTCGAGCAGGTTCTACATTGTCAGCACAGAGCCCGACGCGGGGCTCAATCCCAAGAACCGTGCTGCCAAAACCTGAGCCGAAATCAAGATTTGGATACTTAACCAACTGAGCCATTCCGACTCCTTGAAAAATGTTTTTCTGGACAACTTTGGAATGAATATATATACACACTCACATACCTATATATGTATATTTATATTCCATTATATAAGTATTCCACTATATATAAAATATATATATGATAAATATTTACATAATTTACAACATATAAACTAAACTGAGCCCAGCCGTTCAGATGGCATGGAAGTTATGATGGAATGCCTGGTGGATACACAAATGTACAGACGGTTTCCAGGGCTGGGAATGGCTGAGTGAAAACTCCACAGGGAAATTTTCGTCTGTGCATTTCACAAGAGAAACTCACGGGCTTCAGGTTTGACCTGGGCTGAGTGGATTGGTAAATGGTATAGAGTCCCACCAGATTTGGGGAGGGGAGAGTAGGCAACAGGAAGGCCAGGTTTTAGAGCCCCCTCATCACCTGGGGAGGGGGAGGACAGGCAATGTCCACTCTGTTGGCAGTAGCAGATAGGACATCCCACCAGGAGCGCGTCTTCTAGTCCTATATGCCCTGGGTGATTCTTGCGTCTATCCTTCATTCTCGGTTTCTTCCGTTGGAGAGGCAGTGCCGCTGTGCAAAGTGGATATAGGGGCCCTGGAACCCGACAGATCTAAGCTCAGATCCCAGCTCTTTCACTGGGTTGTGTGATCTTGTGGAAGTCACTTAGCTTCTCTGAGGTTCGGCGTTCTCCCCTGTAAAACAAAGTAAAACATATTTGCTTCACAGTGCCCTGGTGAGGACTATGCGGGATAACTTAGGTAAAGTGCTTGCCGAGGTTTTCGGAACACGGTCCAATGCTCGTGAAATAGTAACTGTAGTTATTTTACATACGGAATTCAAGTGGGGTAAGCTAGATTCGGATAGATTCAGGGAAAGGACCTAGAACAAAGGAGCCCCAGATGTCAGGAATGGGGGCTGCCATGGCTGCTGGAGATCCTGCTGACCGTTAGGGCCAGGTGCTGGGGTCCCTTGCAAAGCATCGCTTAAATCTAATGCGTTACTTAGCCAGTTGCCTCATTTCTTGCATCTTCTTTAGCCTATGGATAAATTCCTAAACACTAAAAAAGACCAAAGGACACCAGAGGGGTTTCTGGAGACTGGTGTGACTCTGTAAGAAGAAGCTGTTGGCTCTAGAGCAAGTTTCTTAGAGGTTCTGGCCTCGGTTTCTCCAACTGTAAAATGAAGGGTTTAAATTGGATAGTTTCCTAGGTCCCTTCCAGCTATAAAATTTTATAACCCTGAGAAGGATTTTTTTTTCCCCTTCCAGGAAATGTGCCCACATTGTATATTTGAGATGAGGTTAGTTTTACTGAGCCAAGCTTCCTTCTGCACATCCATATGCATACTATAAATATACACATAAGGATATGTATACACAGGCATTGAAAGAGGAAATTGTCCCTACACCTCAGTGCTTTCAATTGAGCCATCAAGTGACTCAGGTATTTATGATGGAGAGAAAAATATGAGCACTGTTTTCTTCTCTCTGGAGGACTGTGCCGGAGCTCCGCCGGGATGTTAAGACACGCGTTGGGAGAAAGAAATGAGATTTTGAGATGGTGATGGCTGCACGGAAAACGATATAAATGATCTCCTCTCTGGTCCCATATTTCCATGTACGAACAGAGCCTGTCCTCTCAGACAGAATATTTGATGGGTGCCACTAATCGACGCCCCCTTCTCTCAAGTTCTTCAACCCTCCTAGTATTTGAATGGGTTTGACCCCCTCTCACGCCTGCATCCCCCCAGCTTCTGTTCTGGTGGCCTGTCAATTTCTTTCTCTGTCATTCCTGCAGCCACTGCTTATTGGGCCCCTTCAGTGAAACGCTTATTGTGTCTTAAGTGCTGTGGCTGCTGTCGCGGATAGGACAGACCCCGTGTTCTCCCTCTGCACTCGAGCAGGGCTGTGTTAGTTGAGATAAAGCTGCCACCAAAGCTCTCATTGTTTTGATAGAATAAAAGTTTCTTCTTGGCTTCTGTACTATCAATTCAGTGTGGCTATTTGGCAGGCAGCCTTCAGCAGAGGCATTCGGGGACCCAAGCTCCTTCCACCTTGTGGCCCTGCCCTACGCTAGGGATGCCATGTTCCTTCCTTGCATTTGGTAGACGGATAGAGTGTGAGCACGGAGAAGGCCCATCCACGTGTGAACCATTTTAGGTCTAAAGCGTGACTCTCTTCTCTTGTGCTAACACACATCCACATCTCCGTCCGGACTCGGGGTGCTGGGAACAATGTACAGGATGAAAGGGGAACACAAATATTCAGTGGAGAGATGTTAAAGAAGTGCTTTGGGGACAATGAAAGGGGAGGGTCTGAGTGCTGGAGCTGACCTCACCTGGGGGGACAGAGATGGCCTCTCAAGGAAGCAAATAGCAGGTAACCAGGTACAGGAAGGTGGGGAGTGGGAAGGCAGAGGTCCTGACTGAGCATTTTCCCCCACGGGGGTGGGGAAAGGTGAGACCAGAGAGAAGGTATGTGTGGGTCAGCGCACCATGGCGGAGGGAGCAGTGGGTGGGAGAGTGGGAGAGGGGGGGACTGCAGACCATGGAGGTTCATGTCAACCTTGATAAGAAATTCTGACTTTGTGCTAAAGATGAAGGAAGGAATGGAAGACTTTTTAGCACAAGGGGTGAGGCGACTGCCACGTTGAGAGACCACCCTAGCTGCAGGGGAGGGTGTGAGCCCGGAGGCAGGCAGATTCACTGGGGGCAATGGTGGTCATCATGGTGGGGACCATGAGCCATAGCCTCAGCTGCTGGCTGTGGGTTGGAGAGAAGACACAAGACTCAAGAGAACATGTAGGCAGTAGACTGTTTAGAAATACCTGTTGGATTTCTCTGGTCTGGGCCCTCATCCCTCCAACTTGGAAAATCATAATGGCCTCTCAGACATCTTGTTCTCACTTTCTCCACTTCCACCGACGGGCTTCCATAGTGTCAACCTGTCCCCCCCCTCTGGGTGAGGGCTCTAAGTTGCAGACAACACTGTTCTCGGGCCAGTTAAAGAGGAAGTGGTACACTTGTGGGCAGAGAATGTGCACAGAATCATCGGGGACGGGAGAAACAGATTCCAGGCAGGTCTTTTCTGGAGGAGTTCCCAGCATCCCCGGCAGAACCACCCGCCAAAGGAGCTCCCGCCCCCGCCACCATGAGGAAGTGGGCACCTTCGCTGTGTCCTCCACAGCCAGGCCACCACACTCTGTACCAGCAAAGCATCACCCAGGCCCCGCCTCTTCAGCTCTATGGCTCTGCTCAAACCAAAGCCCATTGCAGGGACACCTGAGCAGGAAAATCAAACCTCAAGTTTGCTCCTAAAGGCAACGAAAGCTGGGAAATGTAGTTTGGGGGGAATCTCTGATGGGAAGGCAGGTTTCACAAGGCGGAGAACGATTAGCATGCAGAGTATCTAAAGGGGAGGCTCTTTGGGGAGCCACAAACGATGGCTGTCACCACGTGGAGAGTCTGGCAGCCTGTTTTTCTTCTATCATTTACAGCTCACAACAGTGCCACTTGAGACATGTCCTGCTCACTCGCAGATGAAGAAACTGACTCAGAGAGGTTGATGGATGTGCCCGAGATCACACAGCAAGCAGCTGGCCCATCACCTGAGTGGGTCCTTTGTCTGTCACCCGAGCCGGTCCTTTCCCCAAGGCATTCGTGGAATTACAATACTTACCGGCTGTTTATTACAGGTATTAATAAACCACTGTGTATTCTGCCCGTCTGGTTTATTTTGCCCAGTGCGGCTTGGCCACGAGGGCAGGCAGCAGCCACTTGTGGAGCTGTACCTTGTTGGCATGCCTGGGCAGGGCTGTGCTGAGCCATCTGTGAAGTCAGGCTGCCTCCTTTTGGAGTTGGCCCTGTTACCGCACAGCCCACAACTGCTGCTCTGGGCAATAATGGCAGAAATACAATCGTTAAATTTTAATTAGGAAGAAACAAGGTTCATTATTAGTTGTCATTCCTCATTGTTTCCTAATTATGCTCATTGCATGATAAAATGAAATACTACATTTCGCTTGCATTGTTCTTGCTCAGGGCTGATGGAGAAGAAAGATGTACCCTCATCCTCGTTCCTCCTCCCCCCGCTCCCCGCCTCTTCCCTCGTCTGACCTGCCCCTCCATGCGATCCAAAATGAATAGCTGGGGGAGGAGGAGTGGGGGGTGGTTAAAAAAACCAGGATTCTGGAGTCAGACCAGCCTGGGTTAGAAGGCTGCCCCCACCACTTATCAGAGGTCAGACCATTTACCACATTGGGCTTGTTTTTCCTTTCATAAAATGGAGATGGTAAAACCTTCTTCCTGGGGCTGTAGTGAGGATAATGTTACATAAAATAATATTCCACAAATGCCTGGCACATGAGAGATGGTTCAGTAAGCGCCAGCTACTTTTATTATAATTTTAAGGGTTATCATCAAACTAGGACTCACATACCAAGCTAAGAAGTCCAGACTGATGGTGTAAGTCCCTGAAGGCTTCTCCAGCAGAGTGCCATGACTGGGGGGCAGTGGGAGGGGGGGTCGGGACCGGGTGTTTGGGGTCGTCCATCTCATAGTTGGTGCAGTAAAGGAGTAAGGGAAGGTATGAAGGAAGTAAATTTGGGGTCAGTGCCCATATAGTTTGATTTAACGGAGCTTCCCAAGAAAGACGTGATTCTCGACTTGTTTCTTTTGTGCTCAGGATGGGTTTGCCCTGAGCTCATTGGTGCCATGGAACCTCTGTAATCCTTAGCAGGAAAAGACAGACTGGCTTCAGGGCTGCCCATGGGGTGAGAACAAAATGGATGGACCCGGGGGCCTTAGGTCTGCCCCTTTGTGTCATGTGCCAGCCTCTGCAACAGTCAGATGCGCCAAGGCCTTGAACTTTTTATTTCCCCCACAGTTAATACCTTCATTTAGGCTTAATTATTTGAGGTCCCTGAAATTAAATCCACCTAAGGTGTAGGACATTGGGACTTTTGCGTTGAGCAGATGCCCTTTTTTTTCTCTGTGTGAAGTTCATTTGCTCTTGCAGAGAAAAGAAAGAAAGCAAAAGCTTAAGATTTTTTTTTTTCATTTGATACTGAGCCAAATATATTTATTTGGGTTAAAATGTGTAACTCCCAGAACTGATAGAAAATTCACAAGGCTGAACACGCCTCATGCGTGGCTTGCTGTGGAAACGCTAATACCACAGGAAAACTGTTATTTGGACTAATTCTCTTTCTAAGAGCAGTTACTGTTATGCGAGGGAAGCAGGGTGATTACAAAAGCACCAGGCAATCTTATTTTATCACTTACTTAAGCAGCTCCCCGTAAGTAGAAATCTTTCTCTCATATATAGAGAGAGGGATGGGGTAGGATTCAACTGGTCAGGGAATGGAGGGAAAAAGAACACAAACAGCTATTTGGATGAAATTAAGGATTTTCAAAAGCCCCGTTGATGTGAATCTTGGAATGTTCTGGAAAGCCAGCTGCGGCCAGAAGCAGTCAGCACTCACGGTCCAGGGCTGGATCTGGGATTTTGCTATTTGATGCCTGTTGTCTGTGAACCGCAGCCAGTAAATTTAAGAGCATTAGAAGCACATTCAGTATCTGTGTCCAAGGGGTCAAGGGGTGGGTGGGGTTGGCAGGATAGGTCCCCTGACACCTCTTGAGATGGCTGTGTGCTGGGGAAGTCCATACAGCTCTCATCCTTGTCCTGGGGTCCATAGTTTCTGAATCGCATCCGTATCTATCCACCCAGCGTGCGCTCACACCTAAGGAACTGGTGACCTCAGCCAGACCCCAGAGACAAAAAAGGCTGCCTGGGTCGTCCTGGAGAGAGCATGAGCCTACGATCACTGCTGCATTTTATTTTATGTCTTGGAATGCCTCTGGCCGGGCTGAGGGACGGGGCTTCTGGGTCTCCCACACCTACTTGCGTATACTAGGAATCTGCTTAAGATTTCGTTAAAATTTTTTTGGAGATCATTCTCTTCACCCAAAGAAGGAAATACCCGTTGTGAAGTTTTGCTCAATTTTGAAGTAAAGCTATTCTTCCTAATTATTAAGGTAATATATACATATGATATGGAATCTTTGGAAAATATTGAAGACAGGAGAAGAAAAAAATATCCAATTACTCAAAAAAGACTACCACTGTTCATATTTTTCTGTATTTCCTTCTAACTTTTTTTCCTGTTCATATGTTTATATGGTCCAGATGGTACTACCTGAACCAGTGTTTTCACTCAAGGTTATTTTTTACTTAAGATGATTCCAGACATAGGGGCGCCTGGGTGGCACAGTCAGTGGAGCGTCTGACTCTTGATCTCAGCCCAGGTCATGATCTCACGGTTAATGAGTTCGAGCCCCACATCGAGCTCTGCACCGACAGCTCAGAGCCTGCTTGGGATTCTGTCTCTCCTTCCCTCTGCCCCTCCCCCACTTGTTCTCTCCCTCTTTCTCTCTCTTAATAGATAAATAAACTTAAAAAAAAACATGATTCCAAATGCATCTGTGATATACACTTTTTTACTTAACTATTGGTTTGATTCTTTTTCCTCTTCCTACTATTATCATAAACAACGTCATACATTACAGCTTTCGCAAACTTTGCATCTTTTCAAGCCTCGACAGTAGGATTTTGCATTTGATCAAGCCTCAAAAGCAGCCTTGTAAGTTTAAACCTGTGGGCTATTTATTCGTTTACTCATTATGTGTTTATTTTATTGAGGTATGGCTTACACACAGCATTACATTAGTTTCAGGTGTATGACCCGGTGATTCCGTAACTCCACACGTTACGCTGTGCTCACCACACGCGTAGCCACCATCTGTCAGCGCACAACGCTATCACAATTCCGGTGACTATTCCCTATGCTGTACCTTTTAGCCCCGTGACTTGCTCATTCCAGAACTGGAACCCACTCCCCTTCACCCATCTTGCCCATCCCCCCACCCCTTCCCCTCTGGGAACTATCGGCCTGTTCCCTGTATTTATGGGTCTGTTTCTGCTTTTTGTTTGTTTAGTTGTTTGTTTTCAAACATCTGGGTCTTTGTTTTTTATTTGAGAGAGAGAGCAAGAGAGAGAGAGAGAGAGCATGTGAACGAAAGAGGGGGAGAGGGAGAAGGAGAAAGAATCTTAAGCACTTAAGCAGACTCCATGCTCTGCCCACATGTGGGACTCAGTCTCACAATCCTGGGATCGCGACCTGAGCCGAAACCAAAAGTCGGACGCTCAGCTGACTGAGCCACGCGGGTGCCCCACACAGCTGGACTTTTAAAGGCTTTTGGAATAACACAAAATTGTTTTGCCGAAGGGTCATATTGACTCACTTACCCGCAAGCCGTTTACGAAGCTGCCTATTGTACCATACCTTCGCCAGCACTGGGTATCTTCATTTAAAAATCAATAGCATTCTGTGCTTGTTTCAGCAACACGTATGCTAAAGCTGGAACGCCACAGAAAAGATTAGCATGGCCCCCGTGCAGGGATGACGTACACATTTGTGGAGGGTTCCATATTTAAAAACAAATGAATAGCACTTTGTTTCTTTGGTTTATAGATTGTTATCTGGTTATATATATATATATATATATATATATATATATATATATATATTGTTTGTTTGTTTTTTAAACCAATTGTGACACTCTGCTTTCCTGGATAGAAAGCCTGTGGGCCCCTGCATGTAGGACAAAGTTCCGTGGAGCATAGCGGCGATGAGTGAGCACGTAACATGTGAACCAGAGACATCATTTTCAGTGTGCCACGCGATATCTGTGTGACCTTGGACCAGTCCCCTGATCTTCGTCTGAACTCCCTCACCTACAGAAATAGGAAAACCAATACCAATACTTCTAGAGTCATCATGAAGGTTAAATAAGATGTCCTTTGGAAGGAATTCAGTAGAGTATTGGTTATAAAATACAGCTGTAGATCAGTCACTGTCATTTCTGTCATGACAGCATCCATGATCCACCACGAGAATAACAGCCAACGTTTAGTGAGCCACTGACTACCTTCTACTCACCGGGCACTGTGCTCAGCTCTTCACACAAATGAGCTCACGTCAGCCTCACGACAGCAAGCGAGGGAGATGATACCATAATGTTTGTTTATTTATTTTTTATTTATTAAAAAATTTTTTTTATGTTTATTCATTTTTGAAAGACAGAGACAGAGCACAAGCAGGGGTGGGGCAGAGAGAGAGGGGGACACAGAATCCGAAGCAGGCTCCAGGCTCTGAGCTGTCAGCACAGAGCCCGATGTGGGGCTTGAACTCACGGACCGCGAGATGAAGTCGGATGCTCAACCGACTGAGCCACCCAGGCGCCCCTCATAATGTTTATTTAATAGATGAGGGGACTGACTCACAGGAGATGAAGAAACTTGCCCAAAGCTATACCACTGGGAAATAGCAAAGCTGGGACTTGAAATTTAAAAAAAAATTTTTTTTAACATTTATTTATTTTTGAGAGACAGAGTGGGACAGAGCACAAGTGGGGGAGGGGCAGAGAGAGAGGGAGACACAGAATTCAAAGCAGGTTCCAGGCTCTGAGCTGTCGGCACAGCCCGATGCGGGGCTTGAATCCATGAGTCGTGAGATCATGACCTGAGCTGAAGCCGGACGCTCGACTGACTGAGCCACCCAGGTGCCTCTGGGACTTGAACTTTTAACATGTGGCCCCATCTTTGCTCTCGGGCCTCCTCACCCCTGAGCCACATGGCACTACGAGGCCTTCCCTTACACAACATGCCCTTTCACCCCTGTGCCTTGGCTTGTGCTCATCCCCTTAATGAACGGGCATCTCCCTCACCCCAAAAGCACTGTCCACCCTTTAATATCTGACTTAAACGTCCTCCGCTCTGTGATCAAATCAGCTTCCCCTTACTTGGTGCTCCATTGTCACCAATGTGAAAGTACACACACCTTAAGGCACTAAGCCTGTTATCTGTGTGCTTGTGTGTGCACACATGTATGTGCATTCGTGTTGTGCTCACACAAGTATCTTCCTTTCTAGAGTGTGGACCTCCAGTAGACTTCAATGGATTTTTCTATGGATCTCTAATTCTGAGCATGATGCCTAAAGCCTAGGAGGTGCCCAGTGTGTTCTTGATGCACGAATGAACAAACGGTGGCCTTTCAGGCCCAGTGAGGGGTGAGCAGGTGAGAGATTTGGAAGCTTACGGACTTTCTGGAGGCCTCCACACAACCTCTCCCACCTGGATTCTGTCTAGGGCTAGGCCCATAATAAAATGGCCTCTTCCTTTTTCATCGGCCATTGGCCCCACCTCCCATTCCATGTAGAAATGTCCGTGGCCCACAGCTACACTCCCAGGTCACCCAGAGGGCCTCAGCCACCCACTTTGAGGTTTGCCTTCCTGTTGGTGGTGCAGGGGGCTGGGCTGCTTCTTATCAGCTGGCCTTGCACTTGAGGTCCACAGGCAACGGAGGAGACACAACAGCGTCTGCGTGGGCTCCGGAAAACCAGCCCTTTCAGAACTTGCTCGTTGGCGGGGGCAGATGGCTGCGTGCAAAGGCACCAGAGGTGACCCAGAGCTGGATGCAAAGTGTGTGTGTGTGCAAAGTGTAGGCCAGAACGCAACTGCTGGGGTTTTCAGGCAAGATGTAGGAGTGAGCACAGCTTGTGTGGAGAGGAAGCCCGGAACTGAATGTGTGCGGCCAGTGTTTTAACAAACTGTATTAGCTTCCCATTGCTGCTGTGACAAATCACCACAAGCTTGGTGGCTTAAAACAGCACACGTTTATTCTCTTGCCACAATACTAGAGGCTAGAAGTCTGAAATGAGGCTCAGTGGGGCCCAATCAAGGCATCAGCAGGGCCGTACCCCCTCGGGAGGCTCTAAGGGGCAATCATTTCCTTGGTTCTTCTAGCTTCTGGAGGCTGTTCTCATTCCTGGGCTCCTGGCTCGCGTCACATCACCTTTTCTCTCCCTGCTTCTGTCATTACACCTCCTTCTTCCTCTTCTGTCCCAAATGTCCCTCTGCCTCCTTCTGATAAAGACACTGGTGGTGGCATTCGGGGCGTACTTGGATAAATCAGCAAAATCGTCCCCCCTCCAGATCCTTGGGTAATCCCGTCTGCAAAGTCTCTCAACCGTGTAAGGTGACATTCACGGGCTCTAGTGACTAGGGCCTGGGTGTCCTTGGGGACCATTATCTAGCCTGCCACAAATGAGTGTCACGGTGTGCTCTCGCAGTTCTCCCCACCCAGGCATGAGATGCAGAACACCCTCTGGGCTTCACGCTTCCCGCTGGCTCGCGTTTGCCAGGACCGGCTGCGTACCAGGCTCTGTGGCAGGCACCGGAGGTATAGAGTGGCGCAGTCTCACCTACTGGCCTGGAAGGGGTGGCCGGTGACGCGCAGCTGCAGAGTGAGTGCAGGGTGATAAATGCCACAAGAGAGGCTGGCAAAGAAGGAGCAGGGGTTGCCACTTCCGGTGACAGATGGTGACAGATGAGGGAAGGGGTCGCGCAGCAGGGAATCCCCTGAGTTGGTCCTTAAGGGATGAGTAGATGGGGAGGCAAGAGGCAAAGCAAGGGAAACAGCGGGGACTGGCGTGTGGGCCCAGACACACTGGAAACCTCTCTAGTGAGAGAACAGGAAGAGAACACGAATTTTCCATGATTCTACGGCTCCCACGGTCCATGCGGGGGAGGTTGTTACGTGCCCATCTCTTGGCCCCGTCCTGCCCTCCCGTGGCCTTGCTGCTCAAGAGAACGTCTTTCTACTTTCTGCCTCCAGCTCCTCTTCCCAGACGACTGCTGGGGAGATGGGCATCATCTCTCTCTCCTCTCCTTCCGGGTGTGCCTGTGCCCTACACCCCCTGGGCGCTGGTTCCTCTAGAGTATGCCTCCTGGTTTCCCTTGCAAGTCTCTGACTTGCAAGTCTCTGACCTGACTCCCTGCAGACACCTGGGCCTTCCCCGCAGCGGGGAGCCCAGATCTGCAGGCTTTGTGGAATGATTCCATTGAAGAGCTCACTGGCAGAACTTCAGTAGAAGTTAGGAACATTTGACCGTGAGGCTTGAGGGAGGCCAGAGTCGAAGCAAGCATACAACGCTGGACTTGTGGAGTGACGCGTCTCCTTCCTCCAGCATTATTTTCTCTGCTGAATTAATTGCATGGGGGCTAGAAGCTCCCTGGAAATAATGAGGATAGTTCATGCGTATTGGAAATAATGAGGATAGTTCATGAGGGGTGAGAATACATCCAGAAGCTGGATTTCCCGGGAGACCACAGGGTCTTGGGACAGAACCCACCATGGAGGAAGGAGGAGTCTGACTCAGGAACATTCTGGGCCTCAGAGTCTGAGAGCTGGAGGGGAGCGGTGGTTCCTGAAACAGCAGGTACCTGTCTTTTGAGCTCACCCTTGTTATAGGGGAGCAAAAGGCTTACAATTAAAATACATATGCAAATAAAGAGCCGGCTTTAAGGGGCTAAGTGTGGGATCCCCTGTAAAAGTGCAGAATACAGGGGAGAGGGGAAGGAGGGAGGGGTCGGAGGAGTAGAGGCCAGTCAGCAGGCTGGGGCCCAAGGCTGGGGGAAGGTGAGGTGGGGGGACGGGGTAGAGCACAGCCTCCAGTGGGGCGGGAGGGGTGGTGAGGGCAATAAGGAAGCAGTTTTGTAATCTTGCACTCAGCCTTTTCCCAGGCAACCCTTGTTTTGTAAATGGGGGGGAGGGCAGTAGCGTCATGGGGGAGGGATTGCTTCATTCTACCTGTGTCAAGGGGCCATTGTGAGATTCAGATGAAATCAAGGTCAAGGTGCTTTGGAACCTTCCAGGTGCTAAGCACAGGTAAAGCAAATGGGACTTATTAAGGGGTTGTGAGAGGGCTTCCGTTTTCAATTCAGTGGAGAAAGTGGTAGGACATACAATTTGCTTTAAAGGTGAAAGCTCTTCTTTTTCAATCTTTTCATCCAGAAACACCGGTCATTTTGATGAGACTCGTGTCTCCATTCGCTCATCTGTTTATTCATTCATGTATGCAACACGGGCGTGCTGTCACTGCTGAGGGGCCCCGGGCTGGGTGCAGAGCAGCAGCGGGGATGGCTTCTCTGCTGCACCAGGACTTCTTTCCAGCCAGGCACTGGGGGAGGCCAGGGGGGTAGGGCCTGGCCTAATCAGAAGGGGCGTCTCCTTCAGGCCCCAAAGCCAAGGAAGTCAGACGCGGTGAAATGCCGCATGGTCCTGCACTGCGCTTTGTAAGGGCTGCTGACAGCTGTCGTTAGCTCAGCGTTAGGACAGGAGCTGTGATAATCACCGCTGAGTGACTATAAACACCGAGCGAGCGTCCCTGAAGAATATTCAGAGCGTCGGGCAACTTGTTAGCTTTTGTCTGGGCCCGGGAGAGGGAAGGGAAGTTTTGTCGGGGAGAGCATGTGCCATAGTAAAAACATAAAATCAATCGTATGGTTCTAATTTAATTTTAATTCACATTTTCGATACGTGGCGTTTGTTAGGAGGGCTGACGCTGTGCCGTGAAGATCTACAAGGGCTGAATTGTCCTCGAATTAGAAGATTTTTAAAAGAAGTTCTTTGCCACTGGGTTGCAATTTGTTAAAACAAACAATAGCATAACCACGCTGCAGTCGGATGCCAAGATATTACTGGACTCAGCGAAAATCAAGTAATCTTTTTTAGGCTCTATTCTCTCCCAACTACGCTCCCCAGCAATGTCAGAAAATGACAAATTGCAGGATGAATCTAAGAGCAGTGCCTTCAAAAATACAATAGTTATACAAGCCATCTATTGTTAATGAAGAATATAATGCAATTTGCCTGTCTGTAATACAATTATGCAAATCAAAGAAGGAACTATCCCGAAATCTCTTCACATTCCGATTAAAATGAGATAATTTATCAAACAGAATATTACTGATTATGTTTATGTGTTGCACATTAATCCTGTTACAATAATGTATCCTTCTCCTAATGTAATGGATTTGTGCAATCTAACAGAAAATGACTTTTATACTATCCACAATTATAAAAATATTCAAAGCATATCCATCCTAGTGCAATAGCACACGTCTACAACTGTACAATAAACCTATTAAAACAAGCGGAGCTTACGAATGTAACCTTCATCCCAATAAAGATGACAGTACATTCAATTTTATTGTACTCATTATGTGAACAACTCCATAGATGATAAATACCAGGAGTAAATTAGTTTAACCTTCTTTGTCTTTTTTTTTCTTTTTTTTTTAAGAAAAAAGCAGACTTTAATCGATGGCATTCATGTCCCCCTCCCCATCTGGATCTTCCTTCGGTTGGTCAGATATGACATTATTTTACATTTAAGAGATTTCTGGGGCATCTTTCATAAATGAGTTACTCCTGTTCTACCTCTTGGTAGGTGTTTGGACTTGTACATTTCCACAGGGGCAGGAAATGTACACGATGTTTGTGTGCGTGTGTATTGGGAAACAGGTATGTTCTGGATGGGAATGCGGCTTGAGCAGCAGTCATCTAGAGGGGCACTTGAATCTCCATTCTAACATGCACAGCAGAGCCAAAAACTAATGACTAGTATTGTCAGGAAAAACAAGAGCCCAAATAATTGGCGAAGATCTCACTGGCGCTTCTATTGCCAAGGATAATCATTTTTGCATTTAAACTAATCTCTTCCACCTTGACGAGAGTCATTAGCATCTGACAGTGAGTGATAATGTGCTTAAATTTCACACCTCTTGGCCTTGTCTGCATTGTCAACATTTCCCACATGCATACCTCCACACTAGGCATACAGGTTGACTTAAACAAATGTTTATCTTTTGTGGTGGAATTGTAAACCCCAGTGTTTTGCAAGTTCTCAAATTGTTCTCCTTGCCTTTAAACACCTGTAAGCCAGATTTGCTGAAGGTATTTGCTGAGGTATTATTTTCCCCACAATGCCAGGATTCTCTTCCCCTTCTGATTAGATTGACCTGCCAAGTCAAGAAAGGACAGAAACTGTATGAAAAGCAGCATTTTTTTCCCCTTCCAAACAGCTGAGTGTGTACTCACACACACATATGAACACAAGGTACAACAGACAGGCCTGTCAGCCTTTACCTCCACGAGCCATCATTTGTTCCAATTGTAAAAGGGTATTTGTTCCCTTGGAGATATGGGTGAAGAAGGGGATGGAAGGATGGAATGGAGGAAAGGCAAGGCAAGGCAAGGCAAGGCAAGGCAAGGCAAGGCAAGGAAGAGGAGAGAAGGGAAGGAGCGAGGAAGGAAGGAAGGAAGGAAGGAAGGAAGGAAGGGAGTCATTCATTGTTTAATAAACTATGATTTCATAACAACTACTATTACCCCGAGTGTTTGAATGGTCTTTCCATGTAGACTGTTGAGAAGTGAAAGCTAGCTGCCAGCCCTCATTCCCACCGGGCAGAGTTCCTACAGTAAACAAGAGGCAAGCCTGGAACACGGCTTGTCGTGGCTGATAGGTCTTCTCTTTTCATGGTTGACTGGTTGGTTTGGAGAGCCATTGACTTGTTTTCCCCTCAAGTGTGGACTCTCAAGTGGAGACATTTGATGAAGAAAGAATGCCTGTTGCCCCGGGGCTATCTGGGCAGATTTTTGCATCCCTTCTCTTGATGTAGCCAAGGAGCATTTTCCACTCAGTAAGATTTCCCAGGCTAGAGCAGGGAGCTCTGGAAGCTTAGACCCATTAAAAATGGGAATATTAAAGGTGTAGTCATAACAGGGGAAGGAAGAAGTCTGAGGGACAGCACATATGGAAAACATCAATCTCTCTGCCGGCCCAGGAGGAGACCATGCCTCCCTTTCAGACCCTAACATGGTGGAGGGTGCACTTACAACTCAGGGTCAGATGACAATGGCAGTGAGAGAACAGGATTTTGAGGGTGCTCTAGGCTCGCCAGAGTTGTGCCAGTCTGTCTGAATGTGTTGTAGGAATCGGGACAGGGATTCCTAGGCCCCTGGGACATGAAGGTGAGCGGGAGAAAATGAACGTACAGATTCTTTCAGAGCCAAGAAACTGTGTGGAGAACAAACACATGTGGTGGAAGAGGAACAAGGACATTCCGGAGCAGTTGCAAAAAGTTCAATTTGTATCCAGTAAATACTAACTGAGCGCCGGCTGTGGGTCCAAGCAGTGTTCTTGGCACTTGGTCTATATGGGTGAACAGATAGAGGCAAATCTTTACCTTCACGAAGCTTACAGTTTTAGGGGAACAAAATAGTAGATGAACAAACAATATAATAATGGTGATGGCAACAAATGCTGGGTTAAAAAAAAGAAATTAAAACGGAGTGAGAGATCAGTCAAGAGTGAGGCCTGCAATCTTAAAAGGAGTTACACTTGTGTTGTCAAACTTAAAAAAAAAAAAAATATATATATATATATATATATATATATATTTGCTTTCAATAAAGGAAAAAAATATATATATATTTGCTTTCAATAAAGGAATCTATCTAGTTAAGGCCTCTGTTACCATGGGAATGGGCAACTAATTAGCATTTCCATAAATAAGTGTGAATTTTGTTACATAGGTCCTTTGAGGGTCTGTTGCCAACTGGTAACTTCCCAGACTTTATGTGTGAAATAAAGATACAAGGTTTGCAGCTTATCCTCTTGTGCTTTGGACGATAATCAATAGTTTTAACTGGAGTCAAGTATTCATAATTGGCTTTAGCCCAGTGATACTTAGTTGAGGCAGCTCAGCTAGGTTTCTTTAGAAGAAAAATGGTTAAGGGATACCAAAAGATAGCAGGAGGGCCTATGCTTGCCCCCAAAGCTACACGGAAGGTTCTGTTTCTTGGTGGAATTTCCCGTCTCAGCTGAGGATGTCGACCTCGCCCTGTGCCCTGGAACCAGACTCATAATCCAAACATGTATGTCACTAATGCTGAATCGCATTGGACACAGCAGCATGTAGCCCCGATGTTGCAGAGGGCCACCCGGAGGCCCATTTAGGATGGAAGTGTTCATTTCCCCCAGCCGCTGGGAGCATTGGCAGCATCCGAGGTCACAGCCCCACCTGGGGGCAGCCTCGCCCAGGGATTGGTCAGCCAGCGGGCATCATAAACCGCCGCCGCCCGGTCTCCTTGCCTCAAGCGAGGGCAGCTTCGAAGGGTGGGGAGCACCAGGGCTCCTCCTGGGATGACTGAGGTCTCTGCTGAGACTGCATTTCAGTCTAACCTCTCCCTCCACCCGACTCCGCTTCCTGTAACACCCCCAGAAGCCTCTGCGCGCAAATTGCCTTCCCAGGGTCTGTTAACCCGGGAAACTGATCTCAGGAACTCCATTTCAGCTCTGTATGCAGAAAGCTGCTGCAGAATCAACAATTTATACTGATTATGCCCTTGTACTTACACTCAATTTCATGATCTTTCTGCCAATTTCTGATCCTTTGGCTTTCTCTCCTGTATCCAGTATCACTCTCTGTTTGGACCGCATGATGCCTTCGGCTTCCTGGGTTTTAATCTCTGCCCCTACCAGTTCTGGCTTTTTTCTCTAAAAATCCCATCCCTTCCACCCTCCGTTACCAGAATGGAAACCTCAGGGACTACCTGTCTCTCTTTCTCTGTCCTGAGCAGCCGACTTCAGGAATGACTTTTCCTTATAGGTCACACAGCCCTCACTTTACCCAGCGGGGAGGCTCTCGCAGCCTTAGGAAGAAAACACTGTAACACACGGTCACGATAAGTCTGAAATTGTGGGCTACTCACAACATTAATGGGGTCATTCCCTTATAGACACTGGTTGAATTTATGCGCACATGACGGTTGCCAAAGCCCTGGTGTACTCGAAACAAAAGTGCAACAATTGTGGTTTTCAATGATAATGTTTTTATGATGATGGGCTTGGGTTTGAACCCTGGGCTTAGAGGGTCATAACTGACTTAAGACTATACTTTGATTTTTCCTGAAATAATCCGCCTTTTGGTATAATATTACCACCGGCTTTTGTAGACACGGCTTTTCTTGTGTTATTTATTCCAAATGAAACACCACCCCACTGTAAGTGACTTTTGGTGCCCCTTAATATCTCAAGAATCTTTTTTTTTTTTCTTTTTCAGTGCCTGTCTGTCTAAAATTATCCACGGCTCCTGCACGGGTGGGTAAAGTTAGTGTCTCCAAAGAGTTATAAATCCAGTGTCCCCACTGAGCCCATTGTTTCAGATCCAAAAGTGTATGAATTGCAGCCCCAAGATCTTTCTTTATTCTTTGTTATGAAATAGGTAACCAGATCTCGCTGAATGGAAATCCTCCTTCGAAGACTTTCTGGCATCCGACTCCACTTTCAACTCTTGCAAACCTTATTTTGGAAAAATGGTCATTTATAATATCAACATTTCTAGATCATGTTTTAAAGACGGTTACAGGCGTTTGGAGTAACCACATGCCAAAGCTGTCTACTTCTAATCTAACAACCCCCTAGGTTGAAACCAGAGCGAAACTTAGAGACAGGCGGCCAAGAGCCAAAAAACTCTTGGGGGATATTTATAATCCCCCAATTCAACCAAAATTGTTTCCACTCAAAATTAATACTTGGAAACAGATTTTGAAGCCCAAATTTAGACTCTGCCTTTAGTTTCTTGGGCCGTTGTAGAGCCAACTGCTTGAAATAAATGTATCTGAAGCTGATTGAACATTAAAATGATAGTCTGTTCTATTGAAAAGACAAATAACACATAGTATTTAAAGAGATGACCCTCTTTACTCCAGATCTCTCCTAGCCAACGACCAAGGGTTGGCAGATGTCCATAGTGAGAAAGGGTAGTTACCAAGTGTGTGGACTGTACCTCTGTTTACCCATGCGATTCCCCTATAGCTCTGCTAAGGCTCTCTTGTTTGGTGAATGTACTGCGGTTCGTATTTATGGAGGAAATGTGATACGCTGGAAAGCATTTTTTCCTCAGAGTTATAAAATCTAGGTTCAGAGCACTGCTTTATCAGTTCCAAGTAGCATAATCTTAATGAATGTTTTCATCTTTTGAAATCTCAGTTTCTCCAGATGTAAAAAGGAGGCAAACCAGCCCTGTTCTGGCACCCTCTTATAGCAGTCAGAGGCTCAAATAATGAAAGAAATGTGAAAGTGCTCTATCATTACTCCAAATGCATGGTGTTACTTGTGGGTTTTTTTTTTTTTAACTTACTTTAAACATTTTTTAAGTGTTTTATTTATTTTTGAGAGACAGAGAGAGAGAGATTGAGAGAGAGAGAGAGAGACAGCGTGAGCGGGGAAGGGGCAGAGATAGACAGAGACACAGAATCCCAGGCAGGCTCTAGGCTCGGAGCTGTCAGCACAGAGGTTGACGTGGGGCTCGAACCCAGGACCTGGGAGATCAGGACCTGAGCTGAAATTGGACGTTTAACCGACTGAGCTACCCAGGCACCCCTGAACTTTCTTTTTAAATATCCACAATGCTTGCCATCTCAAATCAGAGTATCAGATCTTATTTAACCAATACATGGCTGAGAAAAGGGAAGCTTAAATATAAAAAAAATGGGGGGAGGGCGCACCCCTGGGTGGCTCAGTTGGTTAAGTGTCCAACTGAGGCTCAGGACATGGTCTCGTGGCTCATGAGTTCAAGCCCCGCGTTGGGCTCTGTGCTGACAGCTCAGAGCCTGGAGCCTGCTTCGAATTCTGTGTCTCCCCCTATCTCTGCCCCTCCCCTGCTCACGCTCCGTCTCTCTCTGTCTCTCAAAAGGAAATAAACATTAAAAACAAGTTATTTTAAATATAAAGGAAATGGATTTCCCCTATCCTGGACACTAATTAGGGCATTGTCTTGGTCCTAAATCTCTACAGAGACATTTTTCTCAGAGTTTAAAAGGTGCGCCCTGGCCCCTCATCACAACCAACTTTACAAGTGTGAGGTTTCAATTACTCATTTGTTTTTCTATCCATGTGTTTCACAAACGCATTTTGAAGATGTATGAGATTCCAGACAACATTGTATGTTAGGATTGTGGATAAGATCAGTTTGAATTTCAGCTAAACAACGAACAATTGTAAAGTGTAATAGTTACATGTTAAAGCTATCCTCATAGTTACAATCGCCTCTGGGGTGTTGACAACCAAAGTAATGTTTGGAAATACCGTGTTGGCCAAAAACTGAAAACATATTGCACGGGACATATTTACACTAAACAGTTATTCACTGATTGTATGAAATTCAAATCTAACTGAGCCTTCCTTTTTTTTTTTTTTTTTAGTCCCCAACTCTGGTAGCCCTACCTCTGGGCTGGGAGTGTCGTCGTACCTGCCCTCAGGCAGCGTTCATCCACGGAGTGAGACAGACGACAAACAAGCGAATAAAGAGGACAAAGTACGTCTGAAGAAAACAAGCACACCCAAGTCAGGAGATAGTGATGAGGGTGGTCTTATTTAAAATAGAGAGGAAGGAAAGGCCTCTTTGGGGAGACGCCTTGAAGCAGACATCTAAAGGCAGTAGTGAGCCACATACAGCTACAGGGGAAGAGCCCGCAGAAGGCATGGCAGGTGGCAAGACCTTGGTGGGAATGAACTTGTCAAGTGTGAGCAGCAGCGAGAAGGCCATGGGACCAGAGCCTGGTGTGTGAGGGAATAGGTGAGATCAAGGTTGCAGGGTGA
This sequence comes from Leopardus geoffroyi, assembly GCF_018350155.1. Classification (NCBI taxonomy): domain Eukaryota; kingdom Metazoa; phylum Chordata; class Mammalia; order Carnivora; family Felidae; genus Leopardus; species Leopardus geoffroyi. Next base: position 120,157,503 of record NC_059328.1, on the reverse strand, counting down.
GGCCCCATCTTAGCCCTGGCAACTTGTAGCCTGGGGGTTTGGTTTTTGTTTGGGTGTGATGGGGAACCACGGGAGGGTTTTAAGCAGGGCAGTGACTAGATCAAGCTAATCAGAGAACTCCAGGAGCTGTGTGGGGAAGAGACAGTAGAAAGACACAGTGGGAGGGCGATGAGTTAGGAGCTGATCTCAGGGTCTCAGTGGAAGGCCCTGGGGACTTAGAGCAGGGCGGAAGCAGTGGAGTTGGGAAGAAATGCCTGGAGCCATGACGTATTTCAAAGGCAGAGCCAGCAGAACTTGGAAACGTTGGCGTGAGCAATGGGAGGAGCGGTGGTGCCATTTACTGAGATGGAGAAAAGTTCATTTGGAGGGAGTGGAACATTCTGGTTTGGACATGTCATGTATGAGGTGTCCCTTAGCTACCTGAGTGACGGCAGAGGAGGATGAAGGTAAGAACACAGGATGAGGTTGGAGAAGCAGCAGAACCCGTGCCATCCAGGATCTTATTGGCCATAGCAAAAAACTCTGGAAACCATTTTAAGGTTACAAAATGACAACGAAAGATTTTTAAGAATAGGGAGGTAAAGTAATTTAACTCTCTTTTTGGGGGGCGCCTGGGTGGCTCCATCGGTTAAGCGTCCGACTTGGGCTCAGGTCATGATCTCACAGCTCGTGGGTTCCAGCCCCACATCGGTCTCCGTGCTGACGGCTCAGAGACTGGAACCTGCTTCCGATTCTGTGTCTCCCTCTCTCTCTGCCCCTCCCCAGCTTGCACTCTGGCTCGCTCTCTCTCTCAAAAATAAATAAACATCAAAAAAAAAATTTTTTTTTTTAAATTAAACTTCCTTTTTAAAGATCGCTTTATTGGATGAAAAAGAATTGGTCAGTGGGGGCGGGGCATGGAAATTAGCACTGTTAGCTCAGGGCTTCCCACGTGAACAATCTTGTTACATTTTAGATTCTTTTTATTGTTGTTGAGAGAGAGAGAGAGAGAGAGAGAGAGAAAGAGAGAGCAAGCAGGGGAGAGGGGCAGAAGGAGAGAGAGAGAGAGAGAGAGAGAGAGAGAGAATCTTAAGCAGACTCCATGCTCAGAGCAGAGCCCAACACAGGACTCAATCCCTCGACCCTGGGATCATGCCATGAGCAAAATCAAGAGTTGGACGCTCAGGTGACTGAGCCACCCAGGCGCCCTTATTTTTGGTTCTTTTCTTAATGGTGTGGAGTGACGATTCTGAATTTCTAGCAAGCTCCCAATGACACGTATATAGCTGGTTGGGGACCATACTTTGAACAGAAAGGTGATAGGAGACTTTTATAATAAAACTGGTGAGAGACAATGGTGGTTTGGTGCTAGTGTGCATGGGGAGTGGGCAGACAGGAGATGTAATTTGGAGGTAAAAGTGACAGGAGAGCTGTTGAATTACATGTGAGGGTGAAGGGAGAAAGAATAATCAAAGATGACTGTCAGATTTCCACTTTGAACAACTGGATGGATGTTAGTGTCATCTATTCGAGTGCAAAAGGCTGGACATGGTGGAGGTGTTTGGGATGGTGGAGGGGGCTTTGGACATGTTAAGGATGAGACGCCTATGAGATGGTCAAATAGACACCCCGGGTTGGTAGTTGCACATAGAGGAATCTGGAATGCAGAGGTGTAGGCTTCAGTAAAAATTTGTGAATCGGAGACACAAAGAGAGTATTGAAGACCATGAAACAAAAGGTGCTGATCCAGGGAGAGAGTGCAGACAGGGAAAAGAAGATGGCCCAGGTCTGAGTAGAATGTGATGCAGGTATGCATATCATACCCTCAAAAACTAGGTATACGGCAAAGATCAAGGGCCAAAGAAGGCTGACTGTAAGACAGTAGGGAATGGTGAGGAGCGTGGATCTCACAGGCGTGTATGACTCACGTAAATAGTAGCTACCATCCCACTCCTCCGCTGATTGGTGCCAGGCAGTAAGCCTAGATCCTCCACATTTTTGAGGGAAGCCAGAAATGCAGACTGTTTAGGGGAAAACTTTTAAGTGTAGGAAAGCTAGCCAAGGCTTTCAAATACTATGTTGGCCAAATAAAATGCATCAGTGGATTGGGTCTAGCCCATGAGCTCCTAGTTTGCAGCCTCTGACATAGATCCTTGAAGGTATCAGATTTAACATGAACTGTTTTGGTTATTGGTGCGGGAAGGGGGTGGCCTGGAAGGTCTGTGACATGGAGGGATTTACAGTTATCCTGAGATACAAATCTGAGTCATGGTCACTGGTCTACAGAGTTGGGGACTGACTCCAGCTAAGCACTGAGCACCCATATTGCCGCCAGACTACAGTTCTCTACTCATGGTGATGCGCCATCCTTATGAAGCAGAAAAGGCTAACCCAGCTTTTGTGAGGAATGTTTCTGTGAGCAATGGTCGCATCCAGTTTTAGTTGAAGTTGTAAAGTGGTGAAAATTTGGCACGGGGCTATATATAGGGGGAAGGTGTATATAGGAAATTAGTTGGAAACGTGATTCGGGAAGAAGCTACTGGTCTCGATAAAATTTCACACAGCCACAAACGAGGAGGTTTGTGGAAGTCTCTAGATGTTTCTCTGAAGGATACCTTGGAAGATTTCTGAATAGGAAAGGGAGACAACGTGTGGTCTAGTTGAGCACCTGGACAAATTAAGGGATGAGGTAAGAATCCATCTGCTTCCTACTGGCAGCGCAGACCTCCTGTAAACTGAGGGCTCTGGCGAAAAGAAGGGTCTTGTCACAAAGAGGAGACTTGTATTTGGTAATGAGGTATACGTGTGTTCACGTGCATGTAAATCTTTGCTCCTCTAGGTCACAGCAGTGTTGGGACACAATGAAGGGTGTGGGTAACGAACCCAACAGTTTTTGACTTGAGGTGCCCCAACCAACGTCTTCACAGGGTATCGAAGCCTTTCTTCACTTCCTCTACCCAGTTCTCCAAGTACGTCACACGCCAGTGCACAGATGGTCCCTCTACTTAGCATCAGTATTCCTGGTCTTTCCTCCTTACCATGGTGGTCCCAACTTGTGATTTGAAGGCCAGTACCATTGGCCAAAAGAGACTAAGGAGCTTACGACCGGTAGGAAGAGGCCAGTGCAAAGCATCACTTTCACCCACGTCACTAAGGAGAAAGTTATTCTCTCGTCTTTCTTCATCTGCGAATAGGAATAATAATACAGAGTGAATAGGGACAGTAGTGCCCAGTGTAATGACTGGTAGCTGGTAGGCACTCAGTCATTTTCCTTGCTTCCATTTCACTCTCAAATTTGCCTCAAAACTCAAAGTCTTGGATTCTAAATTGTGCATCTCTAAAGCCTTCCTCTTTCAGGAAGCCAAGGGTAGGATAGAGGAGGCTGGTGTCAGAGTCCTATCTCAATATCCCAGGAGTCTCTGGAGGGGAATGCACATTGAATTTTTTTTTTTTTCTTCTGGAAACCTTGACCCTTGCTACACTTAATAAATCAATTAGTAAGCATGGCCCATTTATTCTACAAACTTTTACTTACTTACCATATGCTCAGTGTAAGACACGATCTTGGCCCACAGGGGCAAGCCATCCAAGGGGGAATATCTGCCTTGTAAACAAAAAGTGTCATAAAGCATTGCAAATATGTATTGGGTGGCAGATGTTGGAGCCAGATCACCCTCACATCTGGAAAAAATATGGATTGCAACATTTTCTGAGCAATGTCTTCCCCCGAAACTCTGTAAAAGTACTCAGCATGCTGGGTACACGGGGCATGATGCGTTGCCCTCAGACCTGTCGAGGCCGGTCTTCCTTGCAGCTTGGTTAGTCCCTCTCCCGCTGTAGCAACAAGGCAGGGGATTGCGTGGATCATCCGGCCCAGTCTCTCCGCGTGTCACGTGGTGGTGATATCAGTCTATGTGAATCTCGTTATACCAAGGGACAGCGAAGAATACACCAGCTGGTCTCGAAGAGGGAGTGAGCCAACCCCAGTCAGAAGGGGTCAGGGCTGGGAACTTGGTACCATGTGGTGAACTGAACATATGACTTCCCTCTTGATGTTTCCTGAGGGAAACGCCGCTCTCCCGGCTGACAGGGCTGGGAATGGATGGCCTGCAGACTCCTGTTTTCACACAGTACATCAGGTCTAAGTGAAAGGTTTGTGCTGCTGCCAGGAGCAGAAAGTGATGGCTTGGCGTCACTTGTGGAAGAGAGGATGCTTGAAAGCAGACCCAGGCTCCCAGAGAGCTTTGGATGGGGCCTCCCGGGACATCTGGTCTCTGAGGCCCACCCAGCGACGCCCCTTCCGGGCAACTCTCAGGGCCGGGGAATGCCTTGCGTGCTTCAGACATCTGGGGTGTTACTCAGATCCTTGCCCTCCACCTCTTCGTGAAGAGAACTGTGGTCTATACATGAAGATTGAATACAAATCAAAGCTGGCCCTTTATCTGAGCAAGCAGAGCACGGGCTGGCTGCCTTTCCGTTAGAGCTTCCAGGGTCTTAATACTGTTGATCATGGTCTAGCCTGGCCACTAAGCAGGTCAGCCTGACCTGAGCCATCAGGCTGCAACCAATAAGGGCAAATGCTCAGCCCTTCCTTCTGGGCTACAGACTGCATCCTGGACCCCTTTGTTTGGCCGAGCTTGAGTTTTCCTCCAGACCTACCGCTAGGTGTCTTGGATCCCGGGACCCACACTGGGTCTTTGCTTTCACTCTTCACTCTGCCCCCCTAGTGCACACTTTGCTTTCCTCCTTGGATGCCCTGCACACCCCAGTCTCTTTTACCCCTCCTTTCTGGCTTCCACGAGGGACACTTTCCCTTCCTGGTGCCCCAGGATATCCTTGCTGTCTGTCCTGTCCCGACTTGCTTGTTGAGGCTGCCCCATTCTTCCAGATCTTTTCTGTCCTCCCTCTTGAATAATGTTTTAGGTGTATGCTCAAACTCTAGGTTCAACAGATGCCAAACGAGACCTCTAAGAGCCTGGACAGCAAACAGGTAGACACAGGAGAATAGTGAGGAAGGGGGCAAACTTCAGGGCACTTCAGCTCCAGATATGGGTACCTTCTGGAATGCCAGCCCTGTGAGGCCAGTTCTAATTTTTCAAAGAGAAATCAGAAATCTGAATTTTTATGTAAATTTTCCATTAAAACATTTTATTAAGTTACCATTTATGCATGTTAAAAACCTCTAATAGTATGAAAGGTTTAGAGTTAAGGTTAGAGTTGGGGTTAGGGTTAGGGTTAGCTGTTCTGGTAGTTAGCTGTTCTGGTATTTAACCTATTTCTTGGTTTTTCAACATTATCTGCCAACTTCTACGTTTCCACCATGGTAGTTACGTGAACTCCTTCTCTCACGTCCTCTTCCTTCTTACCTCAATGCTATTACATCATAATTGTTGCTTACATCAATAGTCAAAATTCATATCATTATCACTGCATAAAAACAACATGGGCTGAGTAGTTCATTAGGATTACATTTCATTTTTTGAACCTCTTTTATTTATCTTCTCTGGACTTAACCGTTGCCTTCTGATTTAATTACCTTGGTTTTCTGTGCATTTTTTGAATGTAGGGTTTTTTTGGGTTATTTTCCTCCCAAATATTCCAACAGCTTTCTCGAACAGCCATCAATGTCATTTTCTATATCGCCAAATGTGTTGATTCTGCGTTTTCTTTCTACCCATTCCCCTGCTCCCTGTATGAATCCACCACTCCATAGGCCTACTGAATACATGTCATTCTGAGATTTCCCTTTGCCACTTGGAAGTGTTGGACCCCTGTGTTACTCCTTAACTTATTCTCTTTTTTGTTTTCCTGGAGGGCAGGCTCCAACAGCTTTCCCAGAAAAGGTTCATGAGAAGTAAATTGTTTATCCTTACTTGGCTAAAAATGCCTTTATTCTATCTATACACTTGATTCTTTTGACAAGGTTTAGAAATGTGGATTGAAAATTCGAAATAATGTTCCTCAGAATATTGAAAGCATTGTTCCACTGCCTTTAAATTTCCAATATTGTCATTTGTGGTTCTCAGTCTTCATTATGTGATCCGGTATTTCATCTTCTTCTTGACTTTTTGCTATCTTACGTTTGCCCATGGTATTCTGCATTTCAGTTATGAGCCTTGGTCGTCTTGATTTCATTGCTCTTTGTAACTGATGAGCCCTTCCAGTTTGGAGACCAGTTCCCTTCACCTTTTGGGGAATTTTATTTATTTTTTTAAGTGTTCGTTTATTTTTGAGAGAGTGTGCGTGCATGCACATGTGCATGCATGAGTAGGGGAGCGGCAGAGAGAGGGAGGGGGCAGAGCCCGACGGAGCGCTCCATTCCATGAACCATGAGATCATGACCTGAGCTGAAATCAAGAGTCCTGAGCCACCCAGGCACCCTGCATTTTCTTTCTCTGTTGACTTTTTTCTTTCTTCTAGTTTATTCGTTCTCTTTTTCGAGACTCTCTGTGAATAGTGAACTTTCTGGACTAAAGTCTTAAACTTTTAAACTCCTCTGCTTTCTCTTTCTCTTTTGTCTCACTTTCTGCACAGTTCCCTCATCTTCGTGGTTGTGGTGTACTGTATCTGCTTGGTTAGCCTGGATGACGTTTTCTAGAACCCTTCTGTGAGTGGTACCAGTGTTGATTTTCTACTCTGTCAGCGTGGCTGCAGTGGAACTACATTGCCCCAGATCCCCTTTCTCTGGATGGTTTAGAGTGATGGCTGGCCCAACGAGAAGTCTGTGCACATTTGGAAGTTTGGGAGGTGGACACGAAGCCAACAGCCATCACATGGTGGAGCTCGTTGTGATCAGAGCTTGTGAGTGGCGAAAAGCGGACAGAGGTGCCAGCAGGTTCCAGTGTGTCCTCTGTCCTCCTCTTCCCCACTCCACATAGTCTTACCTTCTCTGTGTCCAGCTCCTTTTCTCTCTTGTGGGCTCTGCTGTCCCAACTGTGACCCAGGCCCCCCACCAGATGCTTGGCTGCAGGAGCAGCATGAAGAGGCTGCTACCTTCCATGGACTTCCAGTCCAGCAACCCTTCACAGCCCCATTCGAGAAGCTGGCTGTGCCTGAAGTCTCCAGCTTGTCCACCAGCCTTCAGGAGGGCTGACTATGGACTCTTTTTGGACCCTCCAGCCCCCTTTGTGAGACTTCCCCAGCTCCTCTCACAGTTGTATAAAGTCTGAACTCCCATAAAAAATTTCCTCACTTCATAATACTCAGAGTAGTACTGCTTCCCTGTGTGAACTCATAGAATATCTAATCGAATTTCTCACTTTGGCTAGTTTAGGTTCAATTTCCAGGTGTGCTTGCCCATTCTGTGGTGGTTCCTTTGCTGTTACCGCCATTTTTGTTCACACTCTGTGTACTGGGTTGAACAGTGTGCCCACCTCCCAACTTCATGTCTACCTGGGACCTCAGAATGTGAGCTTGCTTGTAAATAGCATATTTGCAGAAATAATTAGCTAACTTAAGATGAGGTCATTGGAGTAGAGGGGACCCTAACTCTGATAACTGGTGTCGTTATAAGAAAGCCATGTGAAGACACAGAGAGGGACCTAGGGAGGAAGGCCATGTTATAACAGAATCAGAGACTGGAGTGATATAGCCACAAGCTGAAAGGTACCAAGGGTTTTTAGCAACCACCAGAGGCTAGGGGACCGGCTGGGAACACATTTCTTCCACACAAAACTCTGGCACCTTCATTTCACAGACTTCTGGCTCCTGAACTGTGAGATAATACATTTTTGTGTTTTAAGTCATCTAAGTTGTGATATTTTTTAATTTTTTAATCTTTTTACTGTTTATTTATTTTTTGAGAGAGATTGAGAGAGCACAACTAGAGAGGTGCAGATAGAGAGGGACAGAGAGAATCCCAAGCAGGCTCCTTACTGCCAGTGCAGAGACCGACTTGGAGCTCGAACCCACAAACCGTGAGATCATGACCTGAGCTGACCAAGAGGCAGGTGCTCAGCCAACTGAGCCACTGAGGTGCCCTGAAGATTACTGATTATATTTTTAAATTTTTCAAAAAAATGTTTTGATTGTTTATTTATTGTTGAGAGAGAGACACAGAGTGTGAGGGGGGGAGAGGCAGAGAGACAGGGAGACACAGAATCCGAAGCAGGCTCCAGACTCTGAGCTGTCAGCACAGAGCCCAATGTGGGGCTCGAACTCACAAGCTGGGAGATCATGACCTGAGCTGAAGTCGGACACCCAACCGACTGATTGGGTGCCACCCAGGCGCCCCTACTGATTATATTTTTAAAGTTCACTTCTGATCCCTGCCTTCTATTTCCTCCGGGGTCCTTGTCTCTGTTTTGGCTTATTTGTTTATTTCGTTTTTGGTTTTTGTTTGTGTGGTGGTCTCCGACTTTCTTACCGGTGATTTCCTTGAATTACTGGTGACCCTTGTCTGGCGGTCCACGTTTAGGCGTGGGGTCCTGCAGGTCAGCTGGAAGCTCTTTGCATGAGGTGAAACATTCACCAGTGCCTTCTCTGTGGAGCACGTAACCGGTAAGCCACTATTTTCACTGAGAATACCGTCGTGAGTGGACAGATTCTCACTCAGTTCCCTTATTTTAAGCCCCCTGTCCCAGTGATTCCCACACCAAACTGTGCGTGTGTCCCCACGTCTGGAGATTCTCAGATCTGACTTGCCCAAAGAGAAGGCCAGAATCTCTGAGCAAGGGGCTTGGCAGGGAGGGGTGACTGGTTTGCCTGGCTGCTCAGCGTGTTCGGAGGGCAGGAGTTCCAACTTTCCCACGTACAACTACCCAACTGGCGACCCCGGCTTTGGCCTTACATCCCATGTCTTCCTTATGACGTTTTGAAGTCTTGAGCCATTCTGAGGGTGTTCAGGGCAAACTGGATCCACTTTTAATAGGTATTGCCCTCTGTGGGGCTCCAGATTGAGCTTCGTCCGTTCTAAATCAGTTATCCCTCTTCCATCTGCCCCTGAAGTCTGTGTGGGAGTTCTCGTTTGCTGTTGTCTCCCGTCCAGGTCTTTTGGTCTTTGTGGCTTTTAAACTTTCCTTTCGCTGTTGTTTTTTCCTGGGTGGGAAAGAAACTAAATACGGATGGTCGGTCCATACTGTTAAATGGAAAGTACTGTTCCAGTTTTCAAACCATAGCTCACATCTTAATGTTTTATTTATTTTTGAGAGAGAGAGCCTGAGTCGGGGAGGGGCAAAGAGAGGGGGTTGGGGGACAGAGGATCCAAAGTGAGCCCTGCGCTGACAACAGCGTGCCCCATGTGGGGCTTGAACTCACAAACTCCGAGATCATGACCCGAGCCAAAGTCGGATGCCCAGCCAACTGAGCCACCCAGGCGCCCCAATAGCTCACATCTTAAAACAAACGGTAAGTCAAACGGGAAACGGTCAGGGTCTCATTTGGCCTGTGGCTATGTTGATCTCTGCCAAGGGTTCCTGTGGAGGAAAAACAGAGATGGGGATATAAAGCCGCCATGGCAATGACCATGGGGCTGCTAATATCAGGAAGGCACCGCAACGAGAGGGCACGTGAGCCACCCTGCAGGAGAAAGAGGCGTAGCAGTGCGTCCCTGCAATGGACCTGACATCAGCAGGCCTAGACTGAACCTGCCCGACAAAGCGAGGGAGTCATGAGCCCAGGAGTGCTGGGCAGGCCTCCTGGCGAGAGACTTTATGGGGCTGTGTTCGTTATCTATTTTCTGCATCACAAGTTACCTTAAAATGTAGTGGGTTCAAAACAACAAACCCTCTCTCACACACTGCGGGCGGGGAATTCAGAAGCAGTTTGGCCCACAGGCTCTCATGAGTTGCAGACCAGAGGTTGGCCAGGGCTGTGGTCATGGGAAGGCTTTCCCAGGGCTGGACGACCGGCCCCCAGGCTCACTCACAAGAGTCACTCCCTCCCTGGCTGGTGGCGGAGGCCTCAGTTCATTCATAAGCCTTGTGTCCACGATGTGAGGGCTGGTTTCTCCGAGTGAACGATCCAAGAGAACCGGCAGGAAACTGTAGTCCCTTTCATGACCTGGTCTCTAAAGCTGAACATTGGCGCTTCTGCTTTATTTTATTTGTTGCAAAAGAGTCACTAAGTTCAGATTACTCACGGGGAAGGGACTTAGACTCCCTTGGAAGGAAGGAACGTGAAGGAATTTGTGGATGTTGACAAACCACCACAGGGGCCTATTTGGGTATCTTTTTGTTTTGTTTTGTTGTTTAAATCTCTTTTATTCACCGTATCTCTCTGGGATGCGTGGTTTCTGCTTAGAAGTCCCCACTAATTTTGGGAGGCGGGAGCACGTCCATAAAGCAGATTACCTTATTTAATACTTACAATTATCTCTTTAAAACGTTCCGAGGTAGGTATTGTCCTCAGTTACAAAGTTCATGGATCATTTAGTATATCTCAAGTGCGTGTGCTATATGGGGCTCTGTGCTGGGTGCCAGGAGGGGTACAGTGCTAAGTACATAGGAGGGGTACAGTGCCTGACCTCACCGAACTTCAGGTCTCACGGGGCTTCCTTTCTTGTGCGGGTGGCGCCTAGAGGGAAGTCAAAATATGTTCCCGATGTCACAGATCTGAGAAGTCACCCCAAACTGCCCTCATCGAAGGAGTAACAAAAGCAGGGACCGAAGACAAGGAGGGAGGGGGTTTCTTCTTGGTTCCTCAGCACTGCTCATTGCCAAAAAAAGAATGAAGGGGTAGGAGAGTCTTCAATCAGACAAGAAGCCATACATTTGTCAGGGTGCCTACAGGATCAAGGCTTCAGGAAGCAGAGGGACAAGAGCCTGGGTTCCAGTCTTTTCAACCCAAGGAGCCAGCAATGTGGGCATCCTGGGATGGATTGATGGGCCAGATAGCTGAGGACAAGGATAATTTTCACTCTTCTTCACATCATCTGTGCAGACAGTTCTCCCACGGGACTTCGTCTGTCCTTTGTCCAGCCAATGCATTCAAGAGCTGAGCATCTTGTGACCTGGGGTCTCAGATAGAGACCCAGGGTCAGTCCAGATGCTGACACCCACCGGCATTGAGGGACAAGCTTGGAAACAAAACCCGGATAGTCTCCGGGGATTAGAGCAGGGGCTCAGGCAGAAGGGAGAAAGTTTGAAAGCCAGAGGTGACAGGGAGAAAGAAACACTTGAATTTCCAGATGAGGTGGGCTGATTCTGGAGCCGTTGGAGCCTGGGTGGCTGTTGGGAGCTTTTCTGCTCTGTTGCGGTTGTAATTACAGCGTCTGAAAGCTTGCGTGACATTGCTAATTTTAGAGAAAATAGGACACTGATATCTGTAAGAACACTCAGGCTCAGGTTGCTGATTAGTGCTTGCGTATCGCAGAATCAAACCCAGAAATAGCGTCGGCATTAGGAAATATTATTATTAGGAGAATATTCGTAGCGATGGAAATGAAAAATGTAAATGCCAACTCTTTAGAGAGGTTTAAAGAGATTAATTGGAATAATAAAACAACTGGAAGTCAAATTGGCTATGGAACTGTGCTTCGAAAGGATGAATTCTATTTGAAGTCTGTTTTCCTCTGGCACATTCTTTTTTGGCTAAAATGTAAAAATAAATTAGTAAAACATAAGTGAGTGAGCTTTTCGAAACCATGAAGGACTGTATGATCTGGGATGTGCTGACCGAGTATTTCCTGTTCGCTGTAGGGAAAAAGTATTTCCCATTCACTGTAGGGAAAAAGAAAGAGAGCTATAATAGGAAGATTGTAAGGTAGGGATATAGGCCGACTTGTGGGCAGGCAGGGAGACCCAGGAACTGGTTATCAAAGATCACTGAAGAAATAATTTCTATCGAGAAACTGGAGATACCTCGCTGGAAAACAGTAACAATGGGATAGTCTTAAGACCGCAGCTGGAAATGCTATAAACAGGAATGGGGTTTCAAGACCCCCCCAAAAAATGAAATAATGAAGGTGGGAGATAAGAAGGGAGCAACATTTAGGTCTGGAGTAAACAATGCACTGGTTTATTTGTTTGTTTTGACTAAGAGAATGATTCACATGCAAAGAGGGAAATTAACCATTATTCTCAGGGATAATAGCCTGAAACAAATGTGACCAGTGCGTATTATACCGCAGAGATACAGGCTAAAATCTTATCCCTGGCTCTGACATTGTGGTGTTTATGGTGTAGTCTTCTGGTCTGCAAGTTTAACTTTCAAGAGGGCTGGGAAGAATATGAACTTGGCGGCCAAGCAGAGAAGGCTTGGAGCTATGTGACTTTGTGCTCACTTTATTTTGCTGTGCCCCTGGCTCCTCTGTGTGCGGAGAATAATAGTGCTAACACTTTCAGGGGTGCCATGATTAACGAGGCCATCTGCATACAGCATCTTGGCACATATTACATACTTCGGAGTGCCTCCTCTTTCCCTTTACTTGAAGGGAAAACCACCTATGACAGGAAACTTCAATGCGATATGTTGTCGTCACCTAAGCTGCCTGGGTCCCAAGCCTCAAGTGCAACCCCTAAGTCAACTTTATGCCTTAAGCTTGGCTCTGGAAAATCAGAACTTATGCTCTTGGACTGTGCATGGGCTCAGGAAAGCTTTACCTGGAACCTTATAGGATTTCATCATCAAAACATTAAAGGGAAATTACTAGAACACTTAGGCTAGGGACATCTGGGTGGCTCAATCGGTTAAGCTTCTGACTCTTGATTTCGGCTCAGGTCATGATCTCATGGTTCATGAGATCGGGCCTGTGTTGGACTCTGCACTGACAGCGTGAAACTTGCTTGGGATCCTCTCTCTCCCTCCCTCTCTCTCTGTCCCTCGCCTGTTCGCACTTTGTCTCTCAAAATAAATAAATAAACTTAAAAAAAAAAAAGAAGAAGAAGAATTAGGCTAAACCAGAAGTATGGCTTACTATCTATGGTTCTTAGACAAGACATTGAAGTTACTAAGTCATTATTCATATTTGACAAAATATTTGCAGACAGCCTGGCTCTAGCCCTCACTCACTGTGTGGCCTTGGGAAAGTCACCAGCATCCTCTTACTCTTTGTTTTCCCAGCTCTGAAATGGGGATAATAATAGTACCCAGCACACAGGGCTGCTGTGGGGATTGACTGAGACAATGGGTATAAAATTGCTGAGTGGTGTGCCTGGCTCAGATTGGGTACTCCATCAATACCAGATAAAAGGGAAACAAGTAAACAAATAAAATCCTCATCCCTTTTAAAGTGTAAAGAACAGGCAGAGTCTGTACCTGAAACTCCCAGCACTTTGGTGACTTTTGGCTCTCAGCCCCGGCCAAATAATTAATCACAGTACAGCGAACTCTCGATTATCTGCACTACTGAAGGGCAGAGGTGTGGATAATACAAAACAAGGGGCAATCTAAAAGTCATTTATATCTTTGGTTTTGGAACGAAGTCACGGAAAGACACATGCACATGTGCACGTGCATGCACACGCATGCTCACACACACACACACACACACACATACACACACATTTACTTTTTTGTCTTGGCAAAGGCTTCCCAATGGGAAACTCTATCAGCCACGGGCGGTTTTCTAGGGGCAGGGGGTGGGGCAAGGTACACTTGGCACCTAACGAAGGATATAAAGGATATATGAAGTATTTTTAAAATTTTACAAATGTAAAATGCATACAAATAGCAGCTGTCGTTACTGTTGATAGTAGTTTATTTGCAGATTTTTGACAGTTGGCTAAAAGCATGAATCAGAAGACAGGAGGCAGGCTGTTTTGTATTCACAACTCCTTGTGACAAACCACGTGCTTGTCTGCCGCTCCACACCACCCAAATGAAATAGAATTTCGAGCTGATTAAAGATAGAATATGATTCACTTTTATATTCCTCTAAAGTACTTAACTAACGTAGCGCCTGCCCCATAGTAAGAAGTCAGAAATCATTCCAAGTGTGAACTGATGTCTTTCTGGGAGACGTCTGTTTGGGTGAGTGTTGCACTTAGACACGAGTGTTGCACCTAAACCTCCACGGGGCCAGAGAACTCTCAGGAAGTGTGTGAACAGCTCTATTTCACCTGAGATGGTTTTCAGCTTTACCTTCTCGAGCCTTGTGGCCCCTTCCGGAGTGGTTACCCTAGCTCGTCTGCTGAAATACTTGACAGTGATCGTGAAAACGGGGAGTGTTGGAGATTGGGAAAGGTACAGAGAAAGATGTGCCAGTAGCCTCACCACTGTAAACCCCAAAGAATTTTCAGAATCTCCCAGGCGAAATCCCCACATCTCATTTGCAACTTTATTCATTTAACCAACGTTTGCTTAGCATCTCTTGCAGATGAAGTATGGCGCTAAACACCAGGGAAATAGATATCCACTCATTGTATTGTAATTGCTTATAGGTCTGTTTCACCTCCTGCACTCAGCTCTGATTTGCATTGGCGTGTGCCTCTTGTAAGGGATTAACCGCTTGATTTTCTTTCCTTTCCTTATTTTCTCCCCCCTCTTCTCTCTTTGAATTCATAAGGGCAAGGCTTAGGTCCTGTTCACCTTCCTGTCCCTAGCACTCAGGACACTTCACGCCGCACTCAGCACCTGATGAGCGAGACAATGAGGAAGTTGAAGCATGAAGGTGACGCAGAGTCATTTTCGCAAGGAAGTCGTTGCTTGGTCAGGGAGGCGGCATGTCAGTGAACGTTTGCCGCATGGTACACACAGTGCCGTTATCCGGGTTTGCTCAGAGAAAGGGTCTTCATCTGCTTGGGTGGATATGGGTAAGGCTCACAGAGGAAGAAATGCGTGGCTGGGGTCTTGAAGCAGGCTAGGATTTAGCCAGGTTGAGAATGAAGAGGAGGACATTCCAACAAGGAGGCCGAGCCTGTGCCAATGCAGGGCATGTTGAGGTATGATCGGAGGAGAGCATCTCCGGGGAAGAGGAGTGGGAGCAGGGATGGGAGGATGGGCAGGAACCCGAGAGTCAGCCAGCCCCTCGTTCTTACCAATGGGCCACCGTGGATTCCTTTATTAAAGGCTGATCGCTTGAACATTTCCCATCTCTCTCCAAAGTGTACGTGACTAATCCTCTCGAGACGGTCTTCCGTGCCTTTCGCTCTGTAGCGCCCAGAACGGATCAGGGCAGGAGGCGCGCACAATCAAGACCTTTTGGCCCGCCAGACTCCTGATTCTCGCTAGGGGAGGGTCATTTATACCTTGTGCTGTACTATTTAGCCACCGGTCTTATAGGGTTTGCCCTTTGTCTGTCTGTCCCTCACGCATCACCCATCCAGCCATGATTAAGAATACCAGTCACACAGTGGACCCATTTTTCAAAAACGTTTGCTCATCTGTCGGTGGAAAAAAAACAGCAGAATTGGGGTCTTCTAAGACACGACCCGCATTGGCGGGTGGGTTTAGCTGCTTGACTTTCTTTCCTTTCCTTGATTGCTCCCCACCCCCCCGCTTGGAACAGATAAAGACGTCGCCGTGTTGGGTTCTCGTATCACGATCCCAGTCGCTGATGCTAGATAGCGAAAACTGTCCACCCAGAGATGTCATCTGCGGTGGCAACAACCCAGGGCTGGGGAGAGGGAGAGGGCGTGAGAGGATTTGCCCTTCTCTGTTTATCTGGGACCTGCTGGAAATCTGATGCATCCCCTTTCTGGCGGTCGGGTCATGAGGCGTTCTTAATATCCGCCCCCGACACTAAATATTTAGCGCTGGGCAACTGGAGGCAGGGGAGGGAGGGAGTGGAGGGGCGCTGGCCTCTGTGGTACAGTGTTGCTGCCCACAATGGGAGGGATAGGAATAGAAAAGGCCCAGGCACAACATAAATATTTCCTATTATGGAGAAACTAAAGTCACAATGGAATCTGTCATGCTTGTGATATGAGAGATGGACAATATTTCGGGGCCTCTGCCATGCCGGCACCTGAATGGAGTTTCTATTTTGTTTATGGAGCTGAATCCGAAGCCTTTTATTTTTTTGGTCCGGCCTGTGTAATTCTTCTTCATGGGAGCTCGAAATGGCTGCGGAGCAGCTCAATATTCCATTTATTTTATTTATAAAAGAAATTCAAAGGCTGAAAAGATGAAGTAATTGACTTACTGGGATGACAGTTAAACCCACTAAATTTAATCTTATCCTCTCAAGTACAACATATCGGGCTTACAAATTATCACCAGGCACCAGGCAGCCCCGCGCTCCTCACCTAATGCAAATGGACTGGAGGCCTCTGTTATTGTATTATCTGACTTTACTATCAGCATTAATCCGGCTTAGCTCACTTAATGATGCCACTTGTGGCACTCTGAAGGCAGCGGAGAAGTCTATAAACTACTTCCATTAAAATGCAAATCGGGCCCTCGGAGAAAATAAGTGACACAAAAGTGGGGGAATGGGGCCTGGCTGCCGCCGCCCGCGTGATACAAGGATAATGGCTGATGCCGTGATTATCCGGCCCGCGGCGGCCCCGAGAAAGGGAGCCAGCCTTGCACGGAGCGCCACAAAAGTGCTCCAACAAGCCGGGGCATTTAATTTCTGAAGAGATTTATATTTTTTTGTTGTCAGGAAATGAACAAATACTTATCAATGTAAAAACTCCTATCTCCGATCTCCCTGCCAGGTTTTTCAGACTGATATTATTTGCACCCCGTAACACAGGAAATGAAAATCTTCTCTGCCTTTTACCTCCGCCGCTGTATCTTCAAATTCTCTGCTAACAGACTTGCCTTCCCCCTCCCAGCGCGGTCTCCCTCCCCGGTAAACAGCAAAGAAAACTTTTCGGGGCTGAGGATGGAGAGATGTCAGGGCTTTGGATTTTTCCAGCCCCCGACTTGGATTTCGGGGACAACGTGAGGGGTTCCCGCCTCTGCAGTGTAAGGGGAGAGCGAGGCTGGGGTTGGGGGAGACTGAAAAAAAGCGGGCAGAGGCTGGGAAGAAAGGCAGTCAACAGTAACATCTGTTTTACTTAAGCAGCCTGATTCAGTTTTAGGATGAAAAAGGATTCCCTTTCAGCACGAGGAATCATGGGCCCTGGGTCTTGTATTGATTCAGAACAAGGCCTAATAAAACACGAGCAGGTGATTTAGTTTCATATTTTGATTCCCGTGTTTAAACAGTTTCTCTCAAGTTCTCCTATGTCAGCTCAGGGATCACAGCATCTCCGCTTTGATGTGGGAGGAACACCAGGGCCGGCCCAGCTCGGCCTCCCTCCCCTCTTGTGGGTGATGCCAGAGTCCAAGGGCAATGCATTTCTCACAATCCCCAGGCAGCCAGCCCATCCTCTGTGGTCAGGCTCTCAAATCTGCAAGGATTTATGGTCCTTGCAGAAGGATCAATACTACATTTTAAATATTACAATACCTTTTATCGGGACGATATTACAACAAAAACATTTTATCCTGTCAGGGGACCCAATTAAAATTGATTTCAGCCATCTCATTGGTGGGCTGCCCCACAGCTCTGGGTTTGCCACATCGGAGGACAAGTGTGCTCACGGGGCGGGCCGGGTCCACCAGGAGGCCTGGGGGCTGAAGAGACGGGGTGCCCTGGGAGGGCTGACCGAGAAGTAATGTCAGGGGAAAGCGGGCTAAAATGGGGAGAGGCTGGGGCGCCTCGGGGGCTCGGTCGGGGTCGGTTAATCATCAGGTCATGATCTCACGGTTCATGAGTTCGAGCCCCCCGTGGGGCTCTGTGCTGACAGCTCGGAGCCTGGAGCCTGCTTTGGATTCTGCGTCTCCCTCTCTCTCTGCCCCTCCCCCACTCACTCTCTCTCTCTCTCTCTCTCTCTGTCTCTCTCTCTCTCCCCCAAATAAATAAACATTAAAAAAAAATTGAAATGGGGAGAGACAGATTTATCATGAAGCCCTCAGATGGGGCCAGGCCATCCTCTGTGCATGCCTCAATCTTCTCCCCAGGACGGGCATACATCGGCCACTTTGCCTTTTATCTCCCGTGTCTGTGTCCACTTCCCTCCGTCGCTGGGCAAGGGCCTCCCTGAGGGCAGGAGCTGCTTCTGTTTGTTTTCCCAGGTCCTGGCCTCTGCAGTGTAGATACCAGTATGTGATCAGTGAGGGTTTGTCGACCGACTAAAAGAATGGAGGAAGAAACGGTATTATACTCTTACCCTCTATCTCTACATATGCTGATGAATTGCCTATGAATGGGTAAAAATGGATTCCCTCAGGCCTTTTAGGTGTACTTGAACCTGGCTAGCCCTGCATGGTGCAAGCCTGGAGTGACACCCGAATTTGCACCCTGCCCTCTTCACTGCAGGGCTATCTTGAGAGAGTTCCTGAGTCGTTTTTCTCAGAGGAAGCACCTAAGGTGACTGCTCTTCTGTGAGCTGGGTGAGATGTACGTGGTGGCAGTGGGTCACAGGCTGCCTGTCACCAATTTATGACAGAAAATACACTAATGCCAACCATTTCTTCAGTTAAAAATTTTAAGTTGCATACTTTTTTTTCGTAAAACTTTGGCACATGTCTTCTGTAAGTGGCTCCTGTGTAATGCAACTGAATATATCCAAGTTTCATGGTGTTGCTCGTTCATTATTCTACAGATATTTATAGCACATGCACCATATTCCAGGCACTGAGCTAGGTGATGAGATACAGCCGCAGCAAGAAAGACAAGATCAGGGTACCCAGGGGGCTCCAATTCTATAGGGAGAGGTAAAGAAAACAAGCAAACGAGGAAATAAGAATGTAATTGCAAATTGTGATAAATGCCAGGAAGGACATGGAGAAGGTATTGTGATAGGGAATGTTCCAGAGAAAATACCATCATTTCTGGATAATTGACCCGAATGGATGAGAGAATGAGTGTGCATGTGACACCCGGAGAGCACATACACCAGCCCGCTCCAGTTATCTACTGCTGCGTAACAAAATACCCCAAAACTTAGCAGCTTAAAGTATCAACGACACTTATTTTGCTCACGAGTCAGAATTTGGGCTGCACTCAGAAAGGACGGCTCATCTCCATTTTGCTTGCCCTCAGGTGGGGGACCTCAAAGGCTGGGGCTGGGGTCACCTGGAGGCACTCTCATTTGCATGTCGGGAGGGTGATGCTACTTGGCAGCTGGGACTTCAGCCCGGGCTGGGGCTAGAACACACGGCCTTCCCACAGGGCTGCTTAGATTCCTCATGGCCTGGGGGTTGGGTTCCAAGGGTGAACGTCCTGAGAGAAAGAGAACCATGTGGAAGCCGTACTGTCCTTGAAGAACTGGCTTTGAAGCCCTGCACTGTCACTGTTGCTGCATTCTGTTAACTACAGGTTAGTCTCCCTGAGGTTGATCCATAATCAAGGAAGTGGACAGAAACTCTGTCCTTCCATAGGAAGAGTGCCAAAGAATTTGCAAACATGTTTCTAAACCACCCAACTCCTCAGTCAAAGAGAGGATTAATTTGGACGATATGATCAAGTGTACTTTACCCCCTTGTATCATCTCCTCTCCCAGGTGATTATCTTCTCTTTGGTCTTACTTTAGTCTAGCACTGTGCCATGGCCGCTGGACTAAACTTCTGGTCTTCTTCTGTTTGTCATTTTGTCACTCTCTCCTTCCATGAGTCCCCATCGTCTCTCAGAAAAAGCCCAGGATCCTTGTCCAGGCTTTCAAAATCCTTATATACCTGGCCTCAAGCTTTCTTCCTTATTTTATTACTAAACCAATGGAGAGAGGGTGAATTGAAGGGTGAAACCACTTAGCCATGTTGGGCCAGGTATTTTTACCTAAATGAATCACATTGAGTATTTCTTTGCCACTTTCTTTATCAGGTTGCTCCCTAACACCCAAATTCTACTCATCCTTTAAATCTCATCCCAAGCCTGCCTCTTACTAGAAGCCTTCCTTGACCAAACGTAGTTAATAATAAAAATAGTAGGGGCATCTGGGTGGCTCAGTCAGTTAAGCGTCTGACTTTGGCTCAGATTATGATCTCATGGGTCATGGGTTCAGGCCCTGCATCAGGCCCTCTGCTGTCAGCACAGAGCCCACTTTGGATCCTCTGTTCCCCTCTCTCTCTGCCCCTCCTCTGCTCACACTTTCTCTCTCTCTCTCTCTCAAAATAAATAAACATTAAAAAATAGTAACAATGGTAGCTAACATTTATTGAGTACCTACTGTATGTCAGCAAGCTCACTATGATCTTTGTAGTCATTGACATTAATGTTTTGAGAGCAACAACCTTGCAAGTTACTGTTTGCTCATTGAGCAGATGAGGAAACTGAGGCCTGAAGGTTTACTGTAGGCTCTTCAGCTAGTATGAGGTGCATGTGGGATCCTACTCTGCCTGTCTGCTCTGAGTCCAAGCTCTTTCCACTATGACATCTGCAAAAATCAATACCATCTTTACAAGGTAGAAAGTGATAGCAGCTAAGTCATAAAGAAAAAAGTACCTGGTGTTTCAGAAGTGAGTGATCTCTCTCACTCTCTGGGAGCTAATCTATCAGGAACTTCTATATCAATGGTATGCTGTTACATAGCCATAAATCCCAAATTGAAAGTTTTTTGTTTGTCTTTAGCTCTATCAGGCTCAGGGCCAGCCATGCTTTTAGGAATTTATTATGATTTCCTTAGGCCTCCCAATTACCAATAGGCAAGTAATACCTTAAGGCCCAGGAGTATTGAATAGAAAGAACAGTGGGCTATGGGTTAGGCTGCCTCGCTGTTTGTTCGTCTGCCTCAACAATTTTGAAATAAAGTTTTGTTGGGCTGGATTTAACGGCCCTCAATCCTCCCCTTTCCCATACCCCTTTACAATGTGTCTTTGATGCGTGTCCCATAACCAAGGAGGGAAACTGGAATATCGACTGGCCTTGTGAACTCGCTTTGACCAACAGCACACAAAGGCAGAGACACAAGGGGGTTCCTGGAGCTGGCCTTGTGACTCTGCTTCAAGACTGCCCTGCTGGGAAGAAGCCGGGGTGAGTGGCCATTTAGAGGGAATGGCCCCATCATCTCTGCTCTCCCAACTGCCATGGGCTGAACCCAGCCCCCTTCTGAATGTTGCTATGGAGGCAAGAACAGACCAACCAACCCACAGAACCGTGGGGAAAGGTCATTTGTGTTAAGTCCCTTGGTTTTGATGTGATTGGTTACATAGTGATGGATAATGGATCTGCGTGGGCACAATCCCACTAGGGGAAGGCATTTGCAGAGCCTTTAGAATCTAGGTGTGGAAAGGGGCCTTGCCTGTAGGAATGAAATGGAATGGGATGAGAGACAAGGCTCATTATCTCTAAGAATTCGATAAAGTTGGAAGAAAACAGGCACATGGAGGAGGATGTTCAGAGCAAGAGTTGGTATTCAAATACTGAATAAAGTAAGAGTCATTGTACTGGAAGATTCCAGGGCTGGAGGACCTTCAGGAACCACGCGGTCTGGGAATGGCCAATCGGTTTCATCGTTCTCCAACTCCAATTGATTGGCAGTGGCTGCCTGGAATGCTAGGCTGAGAATTTTGAAGTTTTGTGTGTTTTCAACAAGAAAGAGGGCTGTGATCGATTAGTAATGTCTGCCATAGGTGCAGGTCTTAGTTACTCTAGGGTACAAAACTTTTTGCAGTCTCAGTACCTTTACACGTGCTACATGATCTGTTTGGAATGCTCCCCCTGCCCCCCACCACTGTTTTTCTAGCTGGGCTCATCCTTCAAGATTTGCCTTTAATGCCACTCTCGGGAAAGCCTCCCTGTCTAATGTAGAACTCCCCTATTAATGCCTATTCATTGCACTTGTCCTGATTTATTATATGCTTGTGTGTGCATGCATGTGTATGTGTGTGTGTGTGTACTTGTTTTAATCACTCTTCTTCGTTCCTTTCTCACAACACATTCATGTGATGGGAAGCTCCCTGAAGGCAGGGCTATGTTTATTTTTTCCCGGTATGGTAGGTGTTCAGTACTATTTGTTGAAATCATGATTGAGAGGTGATACAAGGCATCAAGTCTGGATGCTCTGAATTAATGTAGTTTCCTTCTCTGACATGGTGTGGTTAGGTCACATCACTTGCTTGCACAGTCCGTCAAATTGCAAGTGCCCAGTCCAATGCCCCTTCTAAAACATCAGGTGTAGGGGCACCTGGGTGGCTCAGTCAGTTGAATGACCGACTTCGGCTCAGGTCATGATCTCATGGCTCGTGAGTTCGAGCCCTGCGTCGGGCTCTGTGCTGACAGCTCAGAGCCTGGAGTCTGTTTTGGATACTGTGTCCCTCTCTCGCTCTGCCCCTCGCTCGCTCATGCTCTGTGCCTCTCTCTCTCTCTCAAGAATAATTAAAACATTAAAAAAATGTTTTTAAAAATGTCAGGTCTACAATCCGCATGGATGCATTTTAGAGATTGTAGGCTCTGGGCAGGAAGGGGCCGAGACTGTGCGAGAGCAGGCAGTGAGCAGAGACACAATCTACTGATGGGGAAAAATAATAGTCAAGTTTATTTAAACTTTGTTTTAAGCTGAAGTTTGGCCACGTCGTTAGTTTGTGCCCATCTAAGTTGTGGGCATGTGAAGGTTACTCTGTCTTTCGCTTTGCCTCAGCCCCCATCAATGCAAATGGAATGTTTAGGAGTCGAACTGCTGTCTGATTGTCGTACCCTCTATCTCAGAGGAAACATATGAAAAGGATTAAGAAATTTTCATGGCCCTAAATACCTTTTAGACATTGATATTTTGAATATAAGACCAATTGAAGATGAAAAATAAAGACAGGAAAGATATGGTGTCTCACAATCAAAATTAGAAGCAGTAAAAACAAAGTAATTGACAGGTGTCCACAGCTATCACCCTATTGATGTGGGAAACCATCTGCATTTGTCCACAGGAGGGGAGACACGTTTCACTCATTGCGAATCCTTTCCTTATTAGAAATAACCAGGGTTTCCCCGAGGTGAGTCACCTGCTCCTTGAGCTAAAGAAAAACTAGCTACAGAAAGCACTTCCCTAAATGTACATTGAACAAGAAAGAACATTTTGGCAAGTTTTCATGACAGCTGGATTGTGGTCTTCAAATAGTAGTGGTACACCTTAAAATAATTTTACCGTGTTTTTCAGTTGATACCATTATTCTTTCTTTATGGGGAGTGTTGTCTCTCCAGATCTACCCTCTAGGGCAGGGGTTGGCAAATTTAAAGGACCCAACTATAAATCTTGTCAGCTTTGCAGGCCACAAGACCCTCGTTGGGACTCTGCCTTGGGAGTGTGAAAGCAGGCAGAGACAGTATGGAGATGAAGGAGTGTGGCTGTTTCCAGATGAATCTTTATTTACGAAAACAGGCAAACTGGATTTGGTCTGCAGGCTGCGGTTTGCCAATGCCTGCTTCAGAAGGACAGGTCCGGTGTCTTTTATTCTGCCCTGAAAGATGAAAACTTCCGTGGCTGATCTCCCCGAACTGCTTCTTGCCTCCCAATATGTAATTAATATAGCCGCCAAGTATAGCCAAATTTGTATGGTTTTAAGTTATGGAAACAAAAAGTCTAAGTTCATTGTGCCTCTAAAATGAAGGAACAGTTTCTCATCCGGGAAACTGTTAAAAAATTAAAATGATGAGTAATTTCCAAATTCTGCCTCCATGCAGCATCCCTCCTGCATTTGAAATTTTCAAGTAGAATAGCTATTATTTCCCACTGATGAACCACAAATGGGCTGAAGATATTTGCATACCTTTTTATACACAACGTACACCAGTACTCTAACCTCCGATTCTTCTTACCAAATTCCATTTAATTTGTCATTAATTAGTAAATTGTTATGTGAATGCTGCAAAGCATCTTGGGTGAAGCAGCCAGCATGATGATTATTCTTCTGGAAGCTATCTGAAATTGTTACTACTGAGCAATTTCCATGAAAATAGAAGGGTCTTTGGAGCTGTTCTTTTAAAATAAGAATCAAAGGAACCAAATGGGGGAGAACAAATAAAGGCAATAATAAATCAAGGACAAAAGACAGGAAACTAGTCCCCCAAAAAGTATCTAGGAAGCAACGATATTAGCTTATTTTTTGCAAAGAGTAGATGCTTCTTCAACTCTCCTTTGAAGACGCAATAAAAACAAAACAAACTAGTAACAAGTCCGAAAGTAAACCTTGAGAAGTCCACCTTGTGTCTGTCTGCTGTAAGGATCTTCGCATCTCTGAAAGCCTTTATCTCAGGTGGAAGGTGGGGGGAATCTTGGCAGAGTGCAGGAAAGTTCAAGTTCCTTCCTTTTTTCTGTTACACCCATCAGATGTAATTGCAATTATTTTGTCAGTTTCAGAATGTGCTTTGAATGATTATCATTGTTGACTTTTCTTTTTCTTTCTTCTTCTTTCTTGCTCTTCCCCTTCCTCCCTTCCTCCCTTCCTCCCTTCCTTCCTTCCTTTTCTTTCTTCTCTTGCCTTGCTTGCTTGTTTCCTTCTGTTTCCATCTCTCCTCTTTTCTTTCATTTAAAGCCAGGCTGATCGCATCCTCCAGATCGGCGGGATTTTCCCTTCCAATTCTTTCCAGTGTTTAATTCCTCCTTACTGCCACCTCGATAACCAAGTCCAAATGAAAGGCGAGCCTCTATGACCCTCTGCCCTCCCTTTCCTGCCTCCTCTTCTCCTGGGTTTCAATGGTTGATTGAACGGTGTGTTAGGTTCACTGAACTTGGTCTTGGCTTCAGTTCCACCCAGAGACAAAGTCGGCTTCCAGGCCAATTTCCATATGAAAGCAGCTGAGATCTCTTTCCCCGGTTTGGAATTCCAGGCAGCACCCTGGGCTCTGAGTTCTCAGACTCAAAGTTTTTACCCAACTTTTCCCCACCCCCACGTTTCAACCCACCCCTAATCTCCTTCCACTCCCGTTTCTTGGGCCACCACATTTCCATTTCTTTCAGCACGCCACTGTGGCCCTGAGAGAGTGTCTGTGAACCCAACTCGTGAACAACTTACTTCACGCTTCTCTGAGGCGGTCGGTGTAAGAGAGGGATTTGTTTATTAGGGTTTGAGATGGGCGGCGGGGAGGTGGGAGGTGCCTTGCAGTTCGGGGAGGGAGGAAAGGGTGGATGTTGGCTAGGGCCGAGCTTAGGAAAAGCCTAATTCCCACTGCCAACTATTTAGGAAAGATAGCCCCGTTAAAGAATTTATCCCTTTCTCTGTAAATCTACTTTGGGGTCTTAGGCAAACTGCCTCCAAAATTTCTACTTCCAAGATGTGGTTTTGCCAGACTGGAAAGCGACAACAAAAACGACAACAGAAAACTGCTCTTTTCCAGTGCGTTTCTTGTGTAAGCAAATGGTCTGTCTGGACCCTTAAAAATGCCATTAGCAAAAATGATATCCCCAAGTCGGAAGGAACCTGGGAAGCCTGTCTATCTGAAAGCCACAGAAATGTGTGTAGGTTGACAGAGGGGAATGCCGGCCTCAGGTCCCCCAACCATCTCAGATCAGTAAGGCTTCAGAAGCTGCTGGTGGCCAAACCAGCCCTTATTTATTTACCGGTGTGTGTTCATATCCGAGCCTTGATGTTCCCGCTGGAAAATCTTTCCAATGTTAATACCTGGTCGCATTTCGGTTGTGGTCTGAACAATCCTTTGCTTCTTCCTCTTGCTGGGGAGCGAGCACAGTGATTTATAGACTTCTTGTGGGTGCAGCAAACACTGTAATTGTTTTCATGATGTCTCCTAAAAAATGTCACTTCTATAGTGGGTGTGGTTATCCGGAAGACCATAACTATGGCTATAATTGGATTGTCCCAGAATCCTTGTCATGGGTATGAGGACCTGCACTCGTCCAGATGCATGAAGGGTGTTCGTGTGTGTACGTGTTCGTGCGTATGTACTTCTATGGGGGTTTTTGAATGCGCTCACACATATGGACAATGCATGGGTGTGTATGCGGTATATTTTCGGCCTTGGGTGCACAGGAATACTTGTGCGTGTATGTGTGGGTGTGTGAGTCACATATGCACAGGAGGTACGCGCGTGGATGTGCACATGCGTGTGTGGACCTGAATGTGTGCGAGTGAGCATGTATGTCAGGGCACGTGTGTGGGGGCCAAGGTGCAAATCAGGATGCGGAGCCCATCCAATAAGAAGTCTAGCAGCCAAAGGTGTTCAAAACTCGTTCTTACAGTCATATTCCCGGCGGGCTCCAGACCTCCGCTTCTGCCTCGAGGAATACAGTATGCTTTCCTGAAAGGAGGAATTGTTGAAATACAGAATGTCGGCTGTTGTGAGCTCAAACTCGACCAAGTGGTGTTGGCCAGGTCCCCAAGAAGCAGCCCGGACATCACTGAAGATGCAGGCCTTAAGCTGAAACATACGTGCACACCTCTGCCTGGGAATCCAATGGCCTTTAAGGAAAGGGATCTATCTCTGCATAAGAGTAAAGATGAAAAACTTCACGGCCCCGCTGTGTGTAGGCGAAGATGCCCGGTGTCATTTATTATGCTGACCAGGTACCTTCTCTAGGGATGGTAATAAAGTAATCTGCCCTTGTTTCGTCTCGAGGACCCTTTCTTGTCCCGCATCTGGCTTTTGTAATGAATTCATACATAGATGGGTGACGACAAGGAAGAAGAGTTTAAGTATTATGACAGTGTTAGTATTGATCACAGAATAGATGAAGAGACAGCCAGGAAGAATTTCTTCGGAGGATCAAATTCTCCCCCTTCCCCCAGCCCCCCCGAGACAGCCCCAGCAGCCCCAGACACCGACATTTGTCAATGCAACAATTTCAACTCTTGAGCGAAAAGTCTCCCATCTCAGAAATTTTGCATCTAACAAATCACTGCATGTTGTCCTTAAATTTATCCTGTGGCAATATTTTGGCAGGACTGTTGGACTGTGGGCTAAGGGAAACGAAGAATTTTCGAGAAAGGATTTCCCACCCCCAGCTGCTGCACACTAAACAGCGTTGTCCAGGGAGAGGTGGTGATGATTAATCACGTCCAGTTCCCTAGAACCCACTCTCCCCTTCCCCCTCTCTTTTCCATTCCTTCCCCTTTTCATAGGCTGCTATGACAGGGAGAATGATTTACTGACTAGTTGAGGATAACAGATACAGGTCTTACGTCCAATCTAGTCGAGCGTCTTTTAAATAAGCAGGCCGGGCCTTGCCTTGGACCCTAAGGCCATTGCCTTTTCCATGGCCTTTACCCTGACCAGTTTGTCTCAGCTCCCAGAGCTGACCCCTTGACTCAACTCTGTTGCCAGACCCAGAGTCTCAGACTGCTAGACTCAGTTGGCCGACTTGCATCCCCAGTGCTGACCTCGGGCTTCCCTTCCTGATTCAGTTCTCACTTGCCTCTCTGCTTACTCTGTTTCAGGGCTCCCTGCAGAAGCGCTTTGCCTGACCCCACCCAGCATCACTGCTGGGTTCTCGATAGTTCTGGGGATGGAACCCGAACTCTTGGCCAGCTCCAACTATGTTCTGAGAAGCCTTTCAGGAATGAGATTGAATCAAAAACAAAGAGGAAGAGGTCCATGGCTTATTGGGTATCTATACCCTGCCGAGTGCAAAATGGCTTTATTATGTTTGTTACCTGATACAGTGAGATCCGTGTTATCGTGCCCAGCTCAACTTTGCAAAAGCTGAATCTGAGACAGATGGAATAACTTGCTCAAGGTCACTCAGCACAGCTGATGAGTGGAAGAACCTGGGTGTAATCCCACATTTAATTGTTTTTCTGTTATCTTACTCTGTCCTATAATCCCCACCCCAATTACAGTAGTCTTTATGTCTGCTAGGCTCTGTCCCCAACAGATTGGGCATATTATTTTTTTATGCCTTAAAAACATTGAGATATATGGGGCGCCTGGGTGGCTCAGTTGGTTAAGCGTCCGACTTCGGCTCAGGTCGTGATCTCTCAGTCCGTGAGTTCGAGCCCCGCATCGGGCTCTGTGCTGGCAGCTCAGAGCCTGGAGCCTGTTTCAGATTCTGTGTCTCCCTCTCTCTGACCCTCCCCCATTCATGCTCTGTCTCTCTCTGTCTCAAAAATAAATAAAGGTTAAAAAAAAATTAAAAAAAAAAACATTGAGATATAATTCACGTACTGCAAAATTTACTCTTTAAGAGTATATAATGCAGGGGTTTTAGTATATTCACAAGGTTGTGTAACCATCATTCTCTGATTCCACAATTTTATCACCACAAAAAGAAACCCATACCCATTAGCCGACGCTCCCCACCGTTCCATCTGCCTAGCCTCCTGACAATTGCTGATGTTTTTTGGTCTCTATAGAGTTGCTCATTTTGAACATTTCCTATGAAAGGAATCACATACTATGCGGCCTTTGTGTCTGGCTTCTTTCACTCAGTCTAATGTTTTGAAGGCTCATTCATACTGTAGCCTGTATCAGCCCTTCCTTCCTTTTTATGGCTAAATAGTATTCCATTGTGGGGGTGCATTACAGTTTTTAAGGATAACCTTCACAATACTTACATGGGGTAAGTGTAACTATCACCTCCAAAGGCAAACTGAGCCATAGAGAGAATAAATGACTTGTTTTAGGTCATATTCTTTTTTGGTAATTCTTTATTTTTTGAAAGAGAGAGAGCAGGGGAGAGAGGCAGAGAGAGAGAGAGAGAAGGAGAGAGAGACTCCCAGGCAGGCTCTATGCCCAGAGCAGAGCCAGATGCCGGCCTCTGTCTCACAACTGGCAGATCATATCCTGAGTGGAGATCAAGAGTCTGACACTTAACTGACTGAGCCCCAGCTTTAGGTCATCTTGTAGGAATGGTCTGCAAAATGCAGCAATTTCACCTTTGTATTTTCCATTTGAATTGTTTACTGTCCATCCCAAGCAGGCGATGGACCAGACTTAATACTATGATGTCACATGGATACAGGATGGAAGGCACGTTACGCAAGGGCTCTGCGCAGGCTGCCCCCACCAGGCCCCCCTCCCACCGGGGCCCAGGCTCCATGTGAGGGCTCAGGAGGTGTCCCTGACCCACTTCCGGTTTTTCCTTCCATGACAGGGTCTCCAAGAATGCAAGGGCCATCTCGTCCACAGAGAATAAAATGACGAGAACTGAAAAACTGATTATGTATTACAGGACTACGTGAACAACAAAATTTTCTTTTTCTATCAACAAAATTCTCTTTCATGTCAACCTCCAACCGCGCCAGGCTGTCGGATTGCCGTGATCGATGGCTCACGGCAGAGCCCGCACAGGAAGGCACAGCTCCGGTTCTCAGGGGGCTCGCACTCAGAGCAGGGAGAGAAAGCCTGCACAGGAGGAGTGGGTGGCAGTAGCACACTGGGCCACACGCCGGCCTTGAAAGCGGATGCCCTACAACAGAGGAAGGGAAGGGAAGACCGTGAGGGCTGGAGGGGCTGGTGGAGGGGGAGAAGAAGAGGGGCCGGGTAGGGGTCATCAAGTCTTCGAGGCATGCTGGAATGTAGTCAAACATCCCAAAGAGGCTAGGGCTGGAGAAGATAGTCCAAGGAAAGGTGCGGGGCTGGGGATGAGCTGGGTGCGGTTGGGCAAGATGACTAAACCCGTCTGGCTGGAGTGGAAGGGCTCTTAGGAGGGGCTGGTGAGGGATGCTGGGATGAGACTGTGGCAGGACAAAGAATTTGGAGTTTTTTTGGTAAGCAAACAAAGGTGGGGCAGGGAAGCTCAGGCCGGTCAAGCCCAGCACCCTACAGTCTGCCCGAAGCATAGGAAGTGTTTCGTAAGGAGGGAAAGTTTTTCCAACTTCGTTACCTCTTGAGAAACAGTGGCAGAGATGTGGGGCTTGGACCAGCTGAGAGGGCATGCTTAGGGTGGCGTGGTCACAGGCAGCCACAGCCGGTAAGAGCAAAATGCAGACAACAAGCCAAGGGCTGAGGAATTCAAGTGGGCAGGTGCCGTGCGGGAAACCAGAGTGAGTCTTTCTACTCACTGCTTTGACTTGGCCAGTTTGGTGGCCAAGTTAAGGCCGTGGGCGCAGGGACAGGGGATGAAAAATGGAGCCATCATCTGGGATGGATTGTGCCCTACAGTGAAGCTTAAGAAATATGTCCATAATCTCAAAAATCTCTGTGGTTCTGGAGGTCCAATTTTAAACTGTAAACGAGAAAGTTTTCATTAGGACGATGTTTATCACTTCCTGGAGTCTGATGTTCAGGGCATGCCATATAGCACGGAAACCGCTCAGAGAGGTCGAGGGCCTTGTCCAATGTCAAACAGCTAGCAAGCAGCAAGGCCAGGGTGCCGTCCTTACACAGCTGGCATCAAAGCCCATGCTTGCTTATTCACCCATGTTATATCCATACAGCTTTTCAGACACTGTGTTGACAGAGAGGCATCTGTGTGTGTTTTCATCTCAGTCATCTTGGTTTCTGACTTCTTAATCCACGTCTGAGGAATGCACTACGGTCCTGGCTATGTTTCCTTGCTCCGGTTGACAATGTAGGTGCTGAACACAGAGCCAGATTCCAACATGTGGGGGGATTGGTGTCTTTTCTGTGCTATACAGTCGTTCAATAAATGCTTTTTGTGCACGTCTGTGAATTTTATGCCATAACCACGTGGCCGAATTTTTCTGCAGTTGTCAGCTCTGTAGTGCTAGTATCATGAGATTTAAGAAGTTACTTTCTCTGTAGAAAGATTTCGTCATTTAAACAGAAATAGACTTTGTCACTTTACAGCTCTTTGCGCACCCTGGGCTCTTTGTCCACGATATTTATCGGGGGAGTAAAGACGTGCGAGCACACACCCTCCACCTTCATTATTGGCATGCAACGAGCACATTAGGGAATGGGAAGTGGTCTGGCAAAGGAAAGTCTCTGTGGGTCTGGGGCGGTCCTCACGGAGGCCGTGCTGCGGGGGTCTGTGCCTCAGGGATGGGGTACGGGGGTGGGGGAGGGTGCCTCCCCTGACCTTTCCACCCGGGATTCTGGCACAAACACTGACATTCCAAGCATCCTCTCCGAGGGCACTGCTTGGGGTATGAGGCTGTTCACATCAAGCCAGGAAATTTCATCCATATGTTTCTGATTCATTTACACTCATAAAAATGTGATTTTCAAGAGCGACGTGACGTGCACTAGGCTTTCTCAGCCTTCTCTCCCGCTCTGTCTCTGCTCAGAAGAGCGGACAGATCCGTTTTGCCAAGAGAGAGCAAATTCAGACTGCAGGATGCTCCGCCCCAGAGGCACAAATGCCAGCAAGGCTCACCCAGGATGGTCCCCTGCCAGCGTGAGGCGACTCCCACCAATGCACCGTGAGGCCACGACTCTGCCCGGGATCCGGCCTCTCACTTCCCCAAGGAGCGCTAGTTCAATAACCCGACGATAATGATGGCTTTTTTCCTTGCCCTTTTTATTTTTTCTACTTCTCAGCCTTTCCTTTGCTCTCGTTACCCTAGGAGCATTGATTCCCCCGCCTCTGTTTACTGTTCAAAATACTTGCCACCGTGGTTGTACCTTTGTTGCTTCAGATGAGCTCATCGCGAGCCAATCCATTCTGCTCCCTTTGTTTTCTGTTTTTAGTAACTGAGATATTGCAAATTGCCAGAAAAGACCGTAGCTCTGTTTTATTCTCGCATCCGTGGGGCCTTTCGGGCCATTTGGCTCAGGAGCTGTGTCTCTTGGCCTCTGACGAGTGTACCTAGTTTTGCCATCATACTATTCCCGGTCTGCTCTTGTCTTTTTTGTTTGGCTGGCCAGCCCTTGTTTGGTTTTCGCTTTTTCTGCTCCCAGAGGTGGTAGGTGAGGCCCGTTCCCCTGATGGCGCCTTTTCCAAGTGACGGAAAACACGTAAAGGACACTGCTCCAAATTAAGGGCAAGATGGCAGCTTTGGAGGCCCACAGATGGCTCAATTATCCCTGACCCTACTGCCTCCAAGTTGCATGAACGTGGGGTCTTAATTTCCTCCTCTGTATTGCGAAGATGATAAAACCCATCTCACAGAGCTGCCGTTAAGGATTTTAAACAATTGTATTGTGCTTGTCCCCCGTACAGCGCCTGGCACACAGGAGGGGCCATTTCATGTTAGTTAGAGTCAGTTTTGCCAAAGGCCACCAGCAGCAGCCTGCAGTTATGAAAGCTGTGTCGATGACCCCTTGCAGCCAGGGAGGGCACAGACCTGGAGAACCATGAACAGTCCAAGTAAGAGGGTCTTTGAAAGAACTTATAATAGGATTTGGGCCTTAGTTGAGTTTTGGGGGAGAATCTAAAAAAGCTGAGCTTTGATGGTGTCAGAAAGTGGAGGTAATTGTGTAATTGGGTTTCTCGCTATATCTGATCTCTAAGGAGGGAAACTAGAACAAAGATAAAGGTGTGATTGGCAGAGAAGTAGCAGTCGCTCATTCTGGCCCAGCAGTGGACGTGTTGGGTCTATCGGGCGTGGCACGGTGACCTTGTTTTGTCCTTGCTTACATCCAATGAAGACATGCCTTGCTTTGTCTCATTTCGTCATGATCTCAGAGGACGCTTGTCTAAGGCTGGTGTTCTGTGAGTTATTTCTGTCTAGTGGGAGAACAGCAACATTTAGCTGTGAGTGCCAAGTGGTTCTGAATGTGAAACGCTTTTCCTTTTTCTTTCTTACTGACTTCTGCCTTTTCTCGCTTTCAGGAGGACAGCAGGCTGGCCAATCGCTCCATAAGAAAGCCGAGTTAGGGGATGAGGAGCTCACATGTCTTGCTATAACATCAAATGGTCCCCCTGGGACCTATGTCTGTGAGAAGGTGACTACCTTGCTTGGTGAGCAGTTCAGGCAGAGGAGGCGGGGGGCTGGGAGGAAGTGAAGCTGCTGTTGGGGAGGGGACTGAATATTATCTGAATCCTTGTCCTTCATAAGCGGGGAATTAGGGGACCCAGGAGAGCTGGGGCCGGACGCAAAGAGGAGCAGGACATCCCCAGAGACTGCAGAGCACGGTGCCATCTGGTGGCTGGGGCAAAGCCAAACACCGCGTGCGCACAGTGGATCTAAGCTAAGTGGGGGGCCCAAGTACAGACACGGAAAGAAGCCCAGACAACCGGGGAAGCACCGGAAGCAGCGAGGCGAAGTAAGAGGCTCAGGTATTAGAACTTGGAAAAACCTTATAGCACACCAGAGTGGGGAGGCAAGGATTTTATTAGATGTCTTGGTCCTTACCTACAATGTGGGATAGAACTCTTGAAGGCGCTGGACCGGTTCACATTAAACACAGCACATCAGGAAACCACGGGGGAAACATTGGCCTGGAAGTTGGAAAGGTGGGGAGCGACTGGCTTATTGGCACTCTGAAATGCAGCGCCCCTGTCCTCCACTCCATACGGTTATTTGCCAGGGTTAATAAATTACAACGGTTAGGCTTCGGGGAGGCTATACTGATGTTACTGAAAGGTTGGTGTTTCCTAGAAATCTTTCCCACCCCAAATCACAAAGATGATGCCTCTGCCGTTAGTAGGACTTAAAAGCTCTTAGCCATGGGCTGACTGTTTACGTCTCCCCAAATTTATATGTTGAAATCTAACCCCCCAAGGGATGGTATTTGGTCCCATCAAATGATGGTACCAAAAGACGGTACACCTACCAGCGCCTTGATCTTGGACGTCCGGGCCTTCAGAACTGTGAGAAATAAATTTTTGCTGTTTATAAGCTACCCAGTCTAGTATTTTGTTATAGCAGCCTGAACACGCTCAGGAACAAACCTATCATGTTTGGCGAGGATGCAGCTCTTTCTTCTCGCCGTGACTCATGATCTTCCACCTGGCTGGTGTGTCTGCAATAGGGATATCTTCCTTAGCAAAGTCAACACCAGAAGCTCCAGCCAGTGTTTGCCACTCTTGCTCTGGGCGGAGAGGGCAGTAAGTAGACAACCCCTAGCTCTGACAGTCTATGGCCTGGGGTCCCTCTGAATTCCTGTCCTGGTTCTCTAGGCCGTTTTCTAGATTATTTGTCTTATTCCAGACAAATTAGCCTCTTTGATTTTCCTGCTTCCCATACAACTTGGAGTTCTATAGGCCCGATTCTTCAGGTCTTTTCGCCTATTGGATTTCTTGTCTATCATGAAAAAATTGGCTTTGGGCCCCGAATTCTTGAGTTGCAATGACCACCAGCTTCCAGTTCCAACCTTAGCTCGGACTCAGTTCCACAGGTCGTCTTTTTCAGGCCCTGGTTCTCTTCCTTGATTCCCTAACATCCACTAACACCCCTCTTTTGGCTGTGAAGCCTGCCATTGAAGTGACGGAGGTGGAGAGAGTATGTTCGGTAGAGAATAATCCTGATTATAAAGTCATATTGAGGAAGATCAGATCTGTTGGAGGCTTATCTTGGTTGTTTAGGGAAACTGTCCTGCTTTTCAAATACATTGTACTGAAGCGATGGTGCCAGAGTGGGTCTCCACTGCTCCTCCAGAGCTCTAGGGAATGTATTTTCTACTTTTTCCCTAAACACGAGACATGTAACTTTGTTTGGCTTGTAGTCCGCAGAGCTGTGGGGTCATTTTCACTGCACGGAACCCTACCCACTATCTGCCCTGCAAACTCTGCAGCCTGGTTCCACTTCCGTATTCTTTTGCAACTACCCCAAATGACCAGTCCCCAGCTGTGCCTTGAACTGAATCGTATTTCCTTTTCACTTTTCTCCGGATCTCTTCCAGGTCGCTAATTTTCCAAGTACTCCTTCACTCTTGGCATAAGATACTGCGTCGTATCTTAGAAGGAAAAGAGAGATGCCAATAGGTGGGATGTCTCCATCTTCCTGCCCCGCCCGTCCCCCCCCCCCCCCCACCACTCAAATGTCCTCGCGTAAATACCCACCCTTCTCTTCTCCAAGGGAAACACAAGAGGTGTCCCTTTTCCTGTTTAAGGCAGTCTTCTCCCTTCTCCCACTTCCCAAAGGACCACTTTTCATCTTATTTCCCCAAATTATGTAATTGTCTCAACACCACTCATTAAATGTGCCCTACTGACTTAAAATGCCAACTTTATCCTATACTAAATTCCATATATTTTCAGAGTTTAGATTCTTGTTTTGTAGTCAAAGTCAAACAAAGCGGGACACTGAAGTGTTGAAAACGGCTTGTTATCAGTCATGCACTATTGCAATAGGGGAAAGAGTCCAGCATGAACTTACCTCAACTTCGACTTGTACCGAGGTGACTGGGCTTTCTAAAGGAAGAATTAGGGAATACAGAGGGACATAAGCAGGACTCTGCAGAGTCAGGGAAATGAAAACACACAAAAACCAGGGAGAGGGCTTTGTCCCCATGCAGCCAGTCTGGGTTTGCTAAAACTCCTAGAAGTTAGGCTCCCCCTACCCCCCGCCTTCAAGGGTGAAAAACAAGTTCTGGCTGGGAAAAACAGGCAGGCACTTTGAGGAGGGCTAGGATCATCTTAAGGATGTGGCCGTGAACTGTTAGAAGCTATGTTATGTTTTATACAGGTCCTCACAGGCCACCGTGGAGGCCTAATCGAGAAAGGGCTCAGAGGAGGCTGGCTGGGGGTTTGGTCAAGAGGAGAGTCTCGGTCACTGTGCATCGATTGTCTATTCCTGGGTCAATGCCATAGTCTTCTAAGTATTATAGCTTTGTGTTCCATTTCATACTTAATAGATATGAATATGCTGTGTTTGTGTATTTATGTATTATCTCCTCACCAGAATGCAATTTCCGTAAAGTGGGGATTTGTAGTCATTGCTTACTGTTGGGTCTCCAGCACATGACGAGGGCTCCATCACTCTCTCTTTGTTCATTGAATGAATTTCCTGTGCCTTTACTCTCTCCCCCTCCGATGCTTCCTTCTTATCAACATTTAAACAAAGTCTTTTCACTTGAAACAGTAAAGCAATTCTCTCTCTACCCCATTCCTTTATTATGTATGGCTCTATCTTTTTCTATTTCTTCATGGTCATATTTTTTTTTTTTCCAGAATGTTATCTACACTGTATCTTCAATCTCTTCCCTCCCCACTTCCTGCAGTCTGACTTCCACTTCTGTGGCTCCCTGGGAATTCTCTTGCTACGGGCACGTAGGATGTCTGCTCCTAGAATACGTGATGCCCCTAAAATCGCACACCAAGCAAGATGCCTCCCTGAGCTGCAGGACCATGTGCCCACCTCTGATAAGCTTTCCCCACCTGCTTTCTCACACTATGCACCACGGAGCATAAAATCCTACCTTTCCTCTCCTCACCTGCTCCTCCATGCTCCCCATCTAGAAAGTGGCATCCCCTCGTTCAAATGACAGATCCAACACATTCTCAGCAGCTCCCGCTTCCTCACTTCCGGTTTCCAACATCTGCCTCGTCACGAGGCCCTCCCGAAACACATCCGCAATTGCTTCTCTTTTGCTAGTTCGGGCCACGGTCACTGTTTGGATCACTATGGCAGCCTGCCAGTCGTCATTCCTCTTGCCTTTCTTCCCCGAGACTCTTCTCCATTCTACAGCCAGAGTGAGCTTTGGAAATGAAGTCGCACTCCTGTCTTCTCACTGTAAATCCGTCCCTGGCCGTCACCGACCATGGAATGAAGCTTCAAAGCGTGAGTGTATATGTCTCCGGTCATTCTTCAATAGTTACATGAAGTACACAGTCCTTGTGAGACCTAGTTTCCTCACCTGTAAGGTGGGGATGATAAGCCTCGTTCCCACCTATTTTGTAAGAAGGATGAAATGTCTTCAGAGATAAAGTACCTTATGAATTAAGGAATGATAATCCACTGCTCACTACATATCTGTTGAGCGGATAGACGAATTGCTTCCGCCACTCGGTTCCCCTATTCAGGCCCACTGGATGGGTAGGAGAAGCAGAGCAGTTGGGGGGTAATTTCCAGCCCCTTACATCTGAGGGGTTGCTGCTTTACAATCTGGGACCAGCATGTTCAGTGCTGACTTTCCTTCTCTTCAACGGTCTTTATTGCATCCATTCAGAAATCCAGCTGTTGAAGAACCACTTCAAATAAGCTCTCCTCGGCATATATCACCACCCCCTGAGGAGGGTATGTTCTGTGAAGTTAAGGGAATAAATGTAGATTTTTCTAGAAGGGAAGAAAAAGGAAGGACTTTCACTTTTATTCAATTATCACTTCAGCGGCTGTCTACATGACTTGGGAAAT
The DNA here is from genome assembly GCF_018350155.1 of Leopardus geoffroyi. Lineage (NCBI taxonomy): Eukaryota > Metazoa > Chordata > Mammalia > Carnivora > Felidae > Leopardus > Leopardus geoffroyi. The sequence continues at coordinate 120,120,627 of NC_059328.1, read as the reverse complement.
TCCCCTCCTATCTCTCGGTGGATTCTCTATTGCCAAAATCCCCGTTCTCACTGGCTGACAGAGACTGGTTTTTAGTGCCAGCAATATGTGATGTTGAAATGTAGAGGGAGGTGACATCAGGATCTGTTACTCCACATTAATCTCTTTATTATTTCTGACATAGATATTGTTCTGTCATCACAGATCTAATGGAGGATAATGGTGATACAATTCGAATGCATTAGGTATGAGCTGGGGTGACTACAGTCTAAACTTTAATATAAAATAGATATTCTGCACGTGAACACAAATGAGCTTGAACACAGCCTCACACAATGAGTATCACAAAGGCACTGCCTTCACAATAGGGAGTGAGAAATGAACTTTTCATTACTGGATATGATTGACATCTTTTTGTGTCCATTCATGGCTGCAAAAATCCCTGTGTCATAGCAGAGAACATGAAGAATTTCTCTAACAGCTGTGATGGAGACTTTAAGGCACGAAGTGGTGGGCGCTTGAAGGCAATTGTTTCCAAAAAGTGCAGAGCAAAATGAAATAATTTTGCACCTTGCTGTTAGTCAAGATGTTTCCTTCTAAGCCTTTTTTTTTTTCCCCACCCAGTGGTATCTAAATAATATATATCTTTCCAATAGCCACAGGTGGTAGGTGTCTGTTCCAAGGATTTGCCTTTAAATGTTTCCAGCAGGCCCCCATGGAGCTAAAGAAACTAGAAAATCACTGCCCAGTGCTTTGGCTCCCGCCCATTCTAGCTTCTTAGAACTAACTTATCTTTCCCTTTTTTCTTTTCTTTTTTCTTTTTGTTCCTTGTCTTTCATGTGGGTTTTACATCTGGACTTTTCCTTTTTGCCCAATGCCCCCGTGGATTAGGAATTCAATTCTGACTGTCTATTAGTTCCTAATTTGATACTTACTCCCTTGAGTTGATTTTTTTTTTCCCCTCCAAAATCAGCCTCTCTCTGATGACAGTTAAAAGAAACACAGCACCCACGTTCCACTGCAGGATCTCTGGGGGCTCCTCCCAGGCCCCGCGTGTTTTGCGAGGGGGACCAAAGTGACAGGTCATGAGGATAGGACCACGAGCCCCATTTTATGGATGACTAACTGGGGCTTGGAAAGGTCATGTGCATGGATGATCCTAACCCCCAAGTCAATACTTTGGTTCATAGGAGACCAAGAAAAATAGCTGGAATGGAGATAGTGTCCTATATGGTTCATAACCAAAATATTTCATAAAGCATTAAAACGGATTCACACGGGTGGTGGTAGTTTCCTTTAACTTTGGCTGGAAGAATTTCTTTAGATGTGTATTTCTTAAGAGCTTCTCCTGACTCTATAAACTATTGAGACTTGGCAGGAAAATTTACTGCCATAACGAAAACAAGGAAAAAAAAAAACAAAAAACAAAAAAAAAAAAAAACAAGCAAACAAGAAAAAAGGACCCCAGCCAAGAATCTCTTAGAATATCTCATAATTGTGAAATGTAATAACACATCTTGCAAAACCATGAGCGGTTTAGCAGGCTTATAATGGATCAATTTCCACCTAGATTTATAAGGAAGACAAAAAACATTCCAGTTTGTAAATCAGCATTTTCTTAGGGTGCTGGTGAGTTTGGTTTCTTTTTCTTTGAAGGTACTGGATTCAAATAGGAAGTCATAGGAAGAATGAGCTAATTTTATAAAGCTGAACTGGAGACCCCAAGCTGCAAAAACACATTTTATCTGAGAAATCGCCCCATCACGCTGGTCACTTAAGGCAAGTTGTTAATAATATATTAGAGAGAGAAAGAAGTGACGATATTTAGGTTATAAGGAGCAGAAGCACAAAGAGTGAAGACTGAGGAGAGGGATAGGAGAATTGTATCTGGCCAGACAACATTGTTAATATTGTCACGACTACCATACATTGAGCTCTTACTATAGCCCATTGATTTATGTGTGAAAATTTTAATTTTTCTCAATAACGCTGCAATGTTGCTATTATAATTCCCACAGTGTGGGCAAGGAAAGAGAGCTGGAATAATTTGCCTAGGATGGTAGGCGGCTTGTGACAGATGTCCCAAAGATTCCCCTTTCCTGGTGTTCAGACCTTGTGTCATCCTATCTGCTCAACTGTAGGCTGGACCAATGAGTTTCTTCTAAGGAACATAACATGGCAAAAGTGAAGGGAGATCATGCCATGATTAGGCTATAAAAGACTGTGATTTTCATTTTCTCTCTAGTAATTTCTCTCGCTTTCTTGTTTGCTTTCTCGGACGAAGCCAGCTGCCATGTTGTAAGATGCTCTATGGAGAAGCCCATGTGAAGGAACCAAGGGAGGCCTCCAGCTAATAGCTCATGAGACACTGAAGCCTCAGTCCAACAATCCACAAGGAGCTGAATCCATCCAACACCCTATGAGTGAACTTGGACTTGGATTCCCCAGTTGAGCCTTCAGATGAGGCACCCAATACCTTAAGTGTAGCCTGTGAGAGACCCTGAGCCAGAGGTATCCAGCTAAGCCGTGCCAGATTTCTGGCCACAAAATCTATAGGATAATAAAACTTTGAATTGATATCGATTGATCTCCAATGGTATGTCATTAAGTGAATAAAGTAAAGTGTGGAATAGTAGCATTCTAGTTATTCAATAAGAAACACTGAAGGGATGAACCAGGAAGTAACCCCCCTAAAACAAAATGGTAAAGAAGAGAAGTGGAGGGTAGGGGAGCGGTGCGGAACGAGGCTACTTGGAGTGTATCTTTTTGTATTTGCATAGTTTTGTATTTGTATAGTTTGACTTTTGAGTTTTACAAATGTCTGAATCAAATTAAGGAAAAGCAAATGTTACAGTTGAAAATAAAGTGAAAGAAATCAATCTAATTATACATGAGATTAAAGGGAAGAGTTCTCCCAGAGAACATTTGAACACAGTCTTCTGGCTGAGACCGCCTAAGGCGTATATAGGTACCCCACTTTCTGGAAGTTCTCATTACACCACCATGCTTTTCTGGAAGACTGACATTAATACCATAATGGCGTTTTTGTTTTTTGTTTTTTGTTTTTTGTTTTTCATACAAGTGGAAATCCTTTTCAGATTTCTTTTGGTTAGCAAAAAACAGGTACTTGTGTAGATTTTTCATAAAGGCAAAGTGGCATAATGTGAGCTTTCAGAGAGTGGGGGTAGGGGAACACATTTCAACTCGTAAGAGCTTTCACTGGAACACTCCACGTTCAGATGGCGGGGATAGGGCGAGCTGTATTCTATGAATGTATAGCATTGACTCCACTCAGTATTTTCATGTTAGAAGTATTGCTGGAAAGCTAATACACATTACAGGGTAAAGGAAATGTCCCTGTGACCAGGAGCAAGATTTTCGGTGTAAGAGAAAAGAAATGCGTTATGACATCATGCGCCAAACTCATAGTTTTACCCTATCTACCCTAAACCCAGAATCAGACATTTCTCTAAGAGGTTCTGGTTCTCTTAGTAGGGAGTGGGATTTAAAAAACATAATCCAGCCCTAGAGAATACTGAAAAACAAAAACAAAAACCCTGTTTTGCTCTGCCCTCTTGTTGGCCATGCTTTTGGACGCAGCTGCTTTGGTTTAGTTTTACCTCTAGCTCACAATGGGAGTAGTAGGAGATGAATTTGGAAGGGTTGGTGCTGTCAGACGGTAAAGGGCATTAAATGCTTATTATCTAACTCTGGACATTAGCTGATCAGTGGAGGGGAACAGGTGAAGGTTACTGGGACTGAGGTGCCCACTGTTGACAGCAACAAAGAATAATGCTTAGTCTGATACACATTATGTACTTAAGTTATGTCGTCTGGATCTAACATTAGGGTTCATAATTTCTTGTTTGCCAGTGTTCCGTAACCTAGTTCTAGAATGAATACAAAACCTTTTCTATAACTTTGCAAATCTGGATAATATGTCTTGCTCTGCCATTGGACCTCCTGGGCTGAGCTCAGCAGGATTATAGTTCTACCTTGTTACTGTCACAATTGTAAATATATATTGAACTTTAAATAAGTGGGTAAAAAAGCTATGCTTGGCAGCCCAATGCTTGCACTAACCCAGAATGTCCCCAAATCTACTTCTCAGGAAATGTGAGAACTTACTGGAACTTCTATTTTTGGTCCCTGTCTGTTTTAGACACTACCCCTTGACTCATCATTATTCAGAAATAAACTACTACCTCTATGCTACTTTCCACTACTTTCCATTTTTTTCTCCCCTGCACCACTTTCCCTCCTTCATCAGCTTTATTTTTTTGTATGTTATCAAGGTTTTGGCATTGATAATTCCATTCTGTAATTACAATTATGTGTTAAGTGCTTGGTCTATAGGTTTCAAATCGATAAATACAATTTATAATATCATGATATGTAAATATTACTTACTGCAGAACCAAATAGTGTGATTAGATCCACGGAGGAAATTAATCTTATATCATCACATTTGTGTTGCTTTGTAAGAGAATGTTCCAAGTGTCAAGACCAATGAGATTCTCTCTTTCTCTTTTTTTTAACGTGCCATAAATTGCTTAAATTAACACCATAATTCAGTGCATTTTGCTTTTGCCTCTTCACGACTTTCTTGTGCGTTTTCATTTTTACTAGAGCTTATCACTGTATCTTTTTCTTTTTGAGAAAAGAAGCTGGACCATGTCAGCATGGTACTTGGATCTTTCAGCTCCCACTTAAATCATAATATTTGTTGGGTAAAATTTATTTCCTTCAAAGAAACTTTCTTTGAGACCCTCTGTCTGCTGGTTCTAATTTATATCAAGATGGTATTTCTTTTGTTGTTCTTTGTAGTAGCTTCCGTGTTTTTTAGAACCCATGACTTATTTCCTGGATGCCTTTCTCATGTACTTAAGGACATCCTCAAGTAATTTTTTTTTTTTTTTTATAACGAGTATTTGGTCAGTAAACTTTATGACTCATGTATGAGAATATCTGTCTTCACTCTTCACTGATAGTTTTTCTGGGTATAGAATTCAAGATCTAAAATACCATATTTCTTTAGAACATCGAGGACACTGCTCCATTGTCTTGCAGTATCCAGTCAATCTTGAGTCAGTATCTTTTTCCAGCTCTGAAAATTTTCTTTTCTAGTATTTCATTGATTTCTCTCCCCTCCACGTTTCCTTTTCTTTCCCACCTGAAACACCTATTAGGTAGATTTGATCTCTTGGATTATTCCTGTATATTTCTAACTTTGTTTTAGTATCCCATATTTATATTTTGTTGTTGTTTTGCTATAATTTTTAGTAGCTTTCCCGAAAGTGGTTTTAGCCCTTTGGATTTGTTTTTATTTAGACTGCCTCATTTTTAATTTCTAACATTTGTTTTAAAAATTATCTCATTGCATCTAGTTAGTAGTAGCCTATTCCTGTTTTGTAAACTTCTTTGAGCATATTTTGTTTTTTTAAATGTTTATTTATTTATTTTTGAGAGAGAGACAAGCTGGAGCAGGGGAGGGGCAGAGAGAGAGGGAGACACAGAATCCGAAGCAGGCTCCAGGCTCTGAGCTGTCAGCACAGAGCCGGATGCCAGGCTCAAACCCACGGACTGTGAGATCATGACCTGAGCGGAAGTTGGACACTCAACTGACTGAGCCACCCAGGTGCCCCTTTGAGCATATTTTAAGTATTAGTTTTAAAAATCTCTCTTTCCTCTGAAGTCAGAAACTCTTTGGTCCTTCTCTTCTGTACTGCTTGTTTCCTCAAACATCTGCTGATCCTTGGTTATCTTTTCATACTGTGAATTAAGCATAGAGGTGAACTACACATGGTTGATGTGAGTTTCCTCTGCTATTTCCCTGACATATGTCGTTTGCCTCCAAAAGGGGTAATTGCTTGGAAGCTTTGGTTTGTGGGTGGTGGGTCCATCCCTGGTTTCACGCTGGGGTTTTTCGAGGTGGAGTAGGGGATCTTGGCTCTTTTCAAATGTGAAAATACGACAGCTTTACTCTGAGATGCCACATCCACATTTGTGATCTGGACTTGGCCCTAGTGCATTTTCCACGTTAGAAAGGGCTCTCTGGTTTGTGCTGGGGTACAAACTGCCTCTGCCGATCTCTCTGTCCACTTGGGCATGATGAATAAGGAAGATGCTTTGAGGCACAGTCGTTGCATATACCAGTTATTGGCATCCTTCTGATTTCACCTGAGAAATCCCCTCTCTACCTCCCTTCATCAGTTCTGCAGCCCTCCCTTTCACCGTCTCAAGGTCGATTATAAATGAGGAGTTGGTGGGCATTTGGGGGGAGGGGTCTTTTATCACGTCTTTCATAGGTGATCTGGCTTCTCTGTTTAGAATGGGGGGGGGGGGGTGGGTGCTTTACCTTTCCTTCCAGCTTTAGTGTCTCAGTAGCAACCCAAACCACAAGAATAGTCCTCGTTTAACATCTGCTTGAACGTGAAAGAGTATTGTATGGTCTCTGCACAGTCTGGCCTCTTCCTGCTGCTCTGTTTTTCTAGAAATAATCTGGCCAAGGCTACAGACTTAACTCTGTAAAGTGTCAAGCCTTGGGGCAAAAAGAGAAATAAAAAAGACAGGGGAATAAAAAAGACAAAGCCCGCTGGTTGAAGACGGGGGAAGCGAGCGCCCTGTCTGCTGGCGCGCTGTGAAGTCCCGCTCGGCTCGGAGCACGGCGGGCCCGGCACCTGCAGCTGCCTGGTGCGTCTCTGCCTCACTCTGAAAACGTGAAATTGTGTTCTTTCGTCAGGAGAAAGCCTTCTTGACAGTTGCAAGCGCTCGGCGGGAGTGTTTGGAGCGCGGCTGTGCAGGCGCAGCGATTAGGCCTCGCTCCGTGCGGCTGACAGTCTGTCACTCCCGGGGCTAATCCGGCCCCAGCGGCTCTGCCGGGAGCAGCGGCCCGGACCGACGGACGGACGGACGGACAACGGGAAGGGCGCTCTGGGAAGGAAAGCCTTATCCTCACTCCACTCCCAGGCCAGCTGCAAAGAAAGCGTCCTGCGGTGGGTGGCGGCTGGCGGGGGGGGGGGGGGGGGCTGGCAGGAGCCAATTTCTCCCTGGGGCTGAAATGATGGAGAAAACACTTTCACGTTCTAGGGGAGAAGTGACATCGTCTGCCCCTCCCATTGCAGCACTGGACGTCCGCGACGATCGTCTCGAAAACCGGAAATAAAATAATTAGAGCTAGCAGTTTTGTCGCACCCACTCTTACAGGCTCTGTCACAGAGTGCTTTCGGGGCGATACTCTATTCCATTTTTGCAACCTGCTTCAGAGAAGGTCTCCAATTCACATGCATGTGAGTAGAAGAAGCCAGATTTGAATGCAGGTCAGGCCGGCTTCAGAATGCTTTCGCCTGCGTTAAAATCCAGGTTTATAGAGTACTTGTGAAACACTGCATTAAAATCCCCTTCCTCTACTAATTAGATGAGTTTAGGTTGGTCAGCCTCTTTGGGCTTCAGGTCTCTTATTTACAAAGTGGGGATAGTAGCATCGACTTTATCATCTGTTGTGTGGGTTAAATGAAATAAAGAAACAAACAAACAAATAAATAAAAATAAATATAAACATAAAATATAGAAATATAAATATATAAATAAATATGTAAGCCTATAGATCTATATTATATTTCTACATTATACATATTTTTATAGTATATTTATATTATATAGATATATAATATAACACGTGTATATCTGTGACTCAGTACCAGGCTGGTGCATAGCACACATGCAATAAATATTTATTGAGTAAATAAGTAAAAAACAGTAATAGTCTTCTAGAACAGCCATTTCCTTGAAGCAGGGTTTCAACTTCAGCGCTGATGTTTGAACACTGACATTTGGGCGTTTTAGACTCAGTAATTCCTTGTTGTTCCGAGCTGGCCTATGCATCATGGAGTGTCCACCAGCATCCCTGACCGCCACCCAGTAGGTGCCAGGAGCATCACACACCTCCCCAATCGTGATGGCCAAGAATATCTCTGGACACTGCCAAATATTCCTTGAGGTGGGGGGCACAACCGAGAGCTACAGTCTTGGAGGGAACCGGTTCTGCCTTGGACACCATAGAAGAACAATCTGTAAATAACAAGCAGTAACTAGTGTAAGTCTTTGTGGACCTCTGGTCCCTGTTGCGACTCCTCAGCTCTGCCACTGTAGCGGGAAAGCGGCCACACACAATATGCAAACAACTGAGCATTGCTGTGTTCCAGTAAAACTTTACCAAACCAGGCTGGCCTGCAGGCTGTTGAGCGAATGCACACTAAGTGGAAGCGGAGTATCCTTATTAGCTAGGCCACCCTGTTACTGCGTCATATGGCCGGGGACTGGTCCTGCCTATAGGTAGAGGGTATTTTGTCTACATGTGGACTGTGAGAAGGGCCCCGACCAAGCCCTCTGCTCCTTAAGTGAGGCAGGGTACTTGCAATATCACAACGGAAGGGTTATCTTGTGGAGAGCCAAGCTTGGCTTTGACCAGCACCCTCTTTGTAAGAGAACCTTCCTACAAGAGAGCTAGAAGATAAAGCTGTGTTCACCGAGTACCACATACATGTGAAAGTTTCTCCACTCAGAGGGATTCCTGATCCCCTGGAGTCACTGAATCCTGGAAGAGGATAAGGAAGGAGAACGGACCTGGAAAGAAGGGGCAAGTATACAAAAATGTGCAGCAGGGGTCCTCAACATCAACTTGGCTGACTTTTCAAATCTACTAATAAAGACCATCTTCAGTTTAAACTGATGAGGAAGAGGCACGAAAGGCAACTCTATTATTTGGCAAGGGTGTAATTAGGCTCACAAATGGACCTTTATTAAAAAGGAGCACTGAAATCCTTCTCTAAGTGGTACCCTACCACCACTGTGTCGGCTGCCGGCGGGTTAAATCATGTGCCCTGTTATCATGACGATGCTCTACACATCAATCTCAATAGAGCAAAATGTTATCCTGCCACAAACACACTCTCCCAGGGCCCCGGTTAGAAACTTCGCCAAGCGTGAGCGAGAGGGTGGTAGCTGGAAAGTTAAGGAGTCTGACCTATACGTGCTTGGGATCCATGCCCTACTTCATTTAATTCCGATCTGCCTCCTGTTAAACAAGAAACCCTTTAAAATATTTGGACACGAGGCCATGCTTCCTTTCTGACATGACTACTGTAACTTCCTTGGCAGATGGGAAAGTCAATGAGTTGTAAGCAGCAGTCGTGAGAGGCTTCAAGAAAAGCTCTTTAAAAGGATTAACTCAATTGTTATGATGGGGTTCTTGAGCAAATGGCTAAGAAAGAATTCTTAAGATGTTTTTGGTGCAAAAACGTGATTTTATTAAAGCATGGGGACGGGACCCATGGGCAGAAAGAGCTGCCCTGGGGTTGTGAGGAGTGACTGATTATATACTTCTAAGTTAGTGGGGGTTAGGGACAGAGTAAGTCTCTCTAAGGAATGTGAAAGCAAGGCTTTCAGGACCTTGAGGGGCTAGCTACTCTTAAGATAAGGTTACTTTTAGTCTTTAATAAAACGAGAACATTAAGGAAGCAAGGCAGCCTCGAGTTCCTTGGGAAGGTCACGCTACACATGTTCCAGGTGTCTATCAGTGAGCTGCAAGCTGTAAAGAGATTTCATCTAAGCTACATTTCTCTTGCCTTTGTTTTCCTCATCAGTTAGATCCATTTTGCCTGTCGGCTCTACCCCTTTATTTCTGCCACAAGGTTAGTTGTAGTGGCTGGGGTTTTTGCAACCATCTGTAATCAGGAGTCTGGGTTGCTGGTGACATAAAGCGCCCATCAAGTCCTGGAGAGTCTATCCTTGGACCTATCCTATAAGAATGAAAACGGGGGTGGGGCGCCTGGGTGGCTCAGTCGGTTAAGCGTCCGACTTCGGCTCAGGTCACGTTCTCGCGGTCTGCGAGTTCGAGCCCCGCGTCGGGCTCTGTGGAGCCTGTTTCAGGTTCTGTGTCTCCCTCTCTCTCTGACCCTCCCTCGTTCATGCTCTGTCTCTCTCTGTCTCAAAAATAAATAAACATTAAAAAAAAAAAATTAAAAAAAAAAAAAAGAATGAAAACGGGGGTGCCCGGGTGGCTCAGTCCGATAAGCATCTGACTTCTGCTCAGGCCACGATCTCACGGTTCACGAGTTGGAGCCCCCACATCAGCCTCTTTGCTGACAGCTCAGAACCTGGAGCCTGCTGCAGATTCTGAGTCTCCCTCTCTCTCTGCCCCTCCCCTGCTCGTTCTCTGTCTCTGTCTCTCAAAAATAAATTTAAAAAATTTTCTTTTAATTTAAAAAAAGGATGAAAACCAAACATCTTTAAGGAGCTATTTGAGGAGACTTTGCTATAACAACTTCAGAAACTTAAAGATGACCACGGTTCTTTTCCGCCTCTTGCCAAATGGCAGTAGAATCTGTTCCCCTTATCTTTGAATCCGGGCTAGCCCTGTGGCCTGTTCCCGACCAACAGAACGTGGCAACATTGAGATCTGCTGGGTCTAGGCTTTAACGTAGCTGCAGCTTCCCCCTTCGCCACTTAGAACACCTTCTGTTGGAACCCAGCGGTCACGCCGTGAGGAACCCAAGCCACATGACGAGGCCACGTGGAGAAAAAAACGGAGACACCCTGATCCACAGCCCGGCTTCATTCTCTGCTGGGAGCCAGCACTGACTTCCAGCCAAGTAAAACCAGCCTTCTAGGATGTTCCAGCCCAGCCAAGCCTCCAGATAACTGTAGGCCTTGCTAATACCACATCAAGCCAAGGAACCCTGCTCACCCTGCGGCTGAGCCCAGTCTTCCAGAGGACAACGCAAAAGTGTCAGATGTGTGAGTCCTCTCGGACGTGCCAACCCATCAAGGCTCCAGACACTGCAGCGCCACCGGGATAAGCTGGCAGCACCCGGGACAAAAGAACCAGCCGGCTAAGCCCAGTCAACCTATGGATTTGTGAGAGAGAATAAACTAAAGAATAATAAAACACAATAAGACAATAAAAAGAATAAAATAGTTTTAAGGCACACCGCTAGGGTGACTGAAAATAGAAACCACGCAGAGAAAGAATGAAGGTTGCAGCCCTGTGCACGTAGGGAAGCCAGGAAAGAGAGAAACGTTAGGTCTCAAGCCTACATTAACCATTTAGAAATGTGATGCTTAGTTCTCTGCCTAACTCAACATTTGGAAAGACCCTGAACTAAGAAGTAAACATGAAACTGGCTTAATCTTTAGATCTCCGGGCTAACCAACAATGAAACTACCCAGGTCTCCCAGCATGACCCTGGGGACAGAGGACACCCCTCCAAACCCAGAAGATAATGCCTGTGGATTGGCTGTTGGATGGGAATTACAAAGCACATGGGGAGATACAATGTATAACTTCTTGCAGCAGCTGAGAAAAGGTCACAGCCCCAAATGGTAGGCAATAAGAAAGAAGAAAGGAACTTTAAAATTAATGTTTAATATATCCAGAACTAAAGGATTAAATCTGTAAGGCAATAATGGAATATTATAAAAAAAAATGAGCAGGAATAGTTGGGCAAAAAATTAAAGTGATAGCCTACAAATGAAAACTAAAATAATTGGAATATAAGAAGTCTCGATGGACCTACTAAACGGTAAACTGTATATGTCTCACGCACACATAAAGAACTAGTAATTTGAAGCCAGATCCGAAAAATTACCTAAAATATAGCACAAAATGCCAAATACAGCAGTGCCTGGGGGGCTCGGTCAGTTAAGTGTCCGACTCTTGATTTCAGCTCAGGTCATGACCTCACGGTTCATGAGACTGAGCCCCAAGTAGTGCTTTGTGCTGATAGCACAGAGCCTGCTTGGTATTCTCTCTTCCTCTCCCTCTGCCCCTCCCTTACTCATGCTCTCTCAAAGTAAATAAACTTTCAAAAAACTTAGTAAGAAAGCAAAAGTATTCTGAATCCCAAATAATAGCATTTTCTACACACTGAGTTAATGACTGAGGTATATATAATATAAACATATGTACCCACTATATATATGCACTATGCGTAATATATGCCATATGTATTATAAATATAGTATTTATATATATTATGCATAGTGCATATATATAGTGGGTATATATATATACATATATATGTGTGTGTGTGTGTGTGTATATATATATATATATATATATATATAATTTAGAAGCACTTGTGGCTTTATTAGAAAAGAACTCATTTTCATATCATATCTTTTGTAATTTCCAGTCATAGTAGGCCTGGATCTTTGGTCCTTCTTCCTCACTTTGGCCTCTTCCCACATATCTGCGCCTCCCCTCACTGTGTTCCTTTATCAGGAATGGCCAATCCCATCTCCAGTGCTGGGCAGAGCTCTGCCAATTTCAGAAACCTCTTCGGACCACCACAGGGCATTGTCTCTACTTTCTCTGAAATTTGACAACCCTGAAGTGTGTTCACCTTGACTTTTGGCCCATTGACTTTTGAAAGAGCTCTTTGGAAGCCTTTTCAGGTTGGGGGCCTCAGTTCATATTTCCCTGGACTCCCCTGAGACTTGATTTGTTCTCAAGGCTCGGTAGTTCGTTAATTTAGGATAACCCTCGGGGCCCCTGGGTGGCTCAATCTGTTGGGCATCTGACTTCGCCTCAGGTCATGATCTCACAGCTCGTGAGTTTGAGCCTCACACCAGGCTCTGTGCTGACAGCTCGGAGCCTGGAGCCTGCTTGGGATTCTGTGTCTCCCTCTCTCTCTACCCCTCCCTCACTCACACTCTGTCTCTGTCTCTCTCTCTCAAAAATAAATAAACGTTAAAAAATTAAAAAAAAAATGTGTGAGGTTAACTTCTGGGAAGATGAAAGGGATAACAATGAGAAAGGGGTTGAAAGCCTTTATAAGAGCATGATTTTACCCCCACTGGCTCGCCACACAAATAAATACCACCACTACTATCTCTGTAACTACTGCTACTGTGACCACTGTTAGCACTGCTGTTACTGCTGATGTCTAGCCAAGGCTTCCAAGTGAAACATAAAAGGCTTGAGCAGAATCCCCCGAGAAAGTGTAGAACGAGAGGATGACTGAGTGGTGGTGGAAGCAGGTAAAGGGAGGAGTTTCGAAAAGGGAGGGGAAACATGGGAGGGACCAGGACCCAGCAGGGGGAGGGACGATGTTGTGAGAGAGAAAGAACGGAGGCCTGGGAGTCACTCTCTGATTGGCTGGGATGCTGGGAAGAAAAAAAAAAAAAGTGAGACAAAGCACCACAAAAATGGCATGATGGAATTTATTCCCGTGGGCTGGAAGACATTGAAACTTCTCCGTCCTATAGAAGATACAGAAGCTAATGAGTGGCTCTGAGAAATCTGGTTGTCAAACCCACAGAATCACTTCCCTGGAGATGTAGCTTCGTTCTTTCAGTGACCCAGATTCACTGGATTAATTAGCAACTATGTCAGAGGCTATGGAGGCCAAGAGGCTTCTCTGGGTATAGCCTTGAATCAATCCAGCTTGACGGGAACTGGAGCTTTGTTGATGTGACAGTTTGGGCTCAGCCAAGAGATGAGTATTTTGACTCTTTTCTCCCAGAGTGATAAAACTAGAGAAGTACCTGGACTGATATTGCCAAAACCACCAATAGATTTGTCATAACCATCAATCCTTAATCACTGACCAACTGGGTTTATTTCCACAGCCTTTCATTTTTTACCATCTTCAGAGGTAAGGTAACTTTATTTTCTTTATTTTTATTTATTTATTTTTTTTTTTGAGAGAGCAGGGGAGGGGCAGAAAGAGAGGGAGAGAGGGAATCCCAAGCGGGCTCCGCGCTGTCAGCGCAGAGCCCGACTCAGGGTTTGGTCTCCTAAACAGTGAGATCATGACCTGAGCTGAAATCAAGAGTAGGATGCTTAGCCAACTGAGCCACCCAGGTGCTTCAGGAAAATACCCAAATTTCTCTAATCCCAAATTTCTCTAATATCCTGGATGAAGTTCCTATCATTTTATCCCTCCAAAGTCAGATCATTCTTTTCTTGGTTAATTTATTAACTGAGCTTTCTACACTGTGTGTGATGGCTCTTGATTCAAAATGTCCCACTGAGCACATCGATCTGTCTAGTTGCTGACTTTCAACTTCCTGGCTCCATCAATCACGAAGCACCCTCATCTTTCTTGGCTTGTCCTGAATTACATTTGATGCCAGTCCAACCTTATCTTTAATAAGCTCACCTAGGTAATCTGCATATAACAAACAAATTAGGGCTTCCAATGATTATTTATAGGGTGCCATAGCCATAAATCAGTCTAGAAACAACCTGTTTCTAGAGACCTTCTGGCTAAATGGGGAACGGAACTTAATGAACAAATTAACGTTAATTCTCTTTCTCGAGTTCAATTTGTTCTTTACAACTGTGCAGTTCCCTCTGTCATTTACGATGAACTGTTAGATTTAAATCAAGCATGAAAGTCATACTACTATTTGGATGTTTTGGCACGAACTCTTTGATTGTTTTGAGTACATGATCACAAATTTGTAGTGTTTCTCTGTGCTTCTTTAATGGCACAACTGTAAGTATACATGTGGAATGCTACAGAGTAGAGATACAAAGACCTAGACACTCCTTCTGGCTCTGATGTAGAGTATCTGTGAGTTTTGGGGTCATATGCCACCATTCCCCCAATTTCCCCGCTCGAAATCAAGGAGTATGGAGTCCATTGATAAGCTTCAAGTGATCTGCGAACTCTTGAAATAGCATGAAACTTTTTTAACGTATTTGTGCGATATTTTCTATTTAAAGAGGGCCAGAGTTTTAATCAGAACCTGTTTTTAGGGGCATCTGGGTGGGTCAGTCAGTGAAGCATCTGACTCTTGATTTTGGCTTAGGCCATGATCTCATGTTTGTGGGTTTGAGCCCCTCAATGAGCTCTTTGCTGGGTGTGGAGCCTGCTTAGAATTCTCTCTCTCCTTCTCCCTCTGCCCCTTCCCCACTTTCTCTCTCTCTCTCTCTCTCTCTCTCTCTCTCTCTGTCTCAAAGAAACTATTTCTAACATCAAAACGTTAAGAAATACCAGGTTAGAGTATATTCCACTCCTATCTCAGTACTTACATAATATAATTTGATTACTACTTTAAGTTCTCAAGAGATAATTATAGTTTTCAATAAGTCAGATTATTATGCAGCAAAGTGTGCTGTCTAAATTGAGCACACCCGTAAATGAGGGGTGTGAGGAAGGATGGATTTTTGACAAACTATCTTGGGATAATTAGTCATTCATATGGAAAAAAAAAATCAATCCCTACCTCACACCATACACAAAACCCAAATTCCAGATATATTAAAAACCTAAATATGAAAAGCCAAGATGAAAAACTTCCAGAAGATATGGGAGAATATCCAGCAGCAAAGTATTTCTCAAACAGGGCGAAAATTTATGTCACAGAAGAAAACACGGATTCATTTTACTGTGCTACGGTCGTGAACTTCTGTATGATCGAAGACTTCTAGACAAAACATACACACCCTAGAACAAGATACTTCAACACATATAACTCACAAAGTGTTGATATTTTGAATATACTAAAATGTTCTTTCTCTACATTAGTAAGGAAAAGTTAAAAAATAGGAAATGGGGAAAAGCTATGGAGGGGTAATATAAAGTAGAGGTGCTAGGAAGGGCCTCCAGTATTCATATCTCTTCAAGCTCTAACGTGCCCTGCTGTTTCTAGAGCTCTTACTTTTCCTGCGATTTGTTTTTAAATTTATTCTGTGTTATTTGCCATGGTTGTCTATTTCATTTGGGCAATTCTTTATGTTAAATCTCTCGAGATCAGCACTATGTTTTAAACGTTTAAATGCATTTATTAGACAGCCTCTAGCGCACCACTAAATACCTAGGAGGAATACAATAAATACCATACTTTTTTCTACATTTAGACATCTCCAAAATTGAGATGAACATTGCAATCTATGGCACTTGACACCATCACCCAGGTAGCCTTCAAGACATAGTTGCCTTTAACTGCAAAAGCGTAAACTTGATTATCACTATCCTCACTTCAGTTGACTTGTGTGCATTGATGGAACTACGTTTACGGAGTTTAATTCTTATTTAAATATATTTTAAAAGATAGCACTATCTTTTGACATTGGCTACGAAAGGTTGCAGCGAAGGCAGAAAGCATGAAAACAAAGCAGTGGGACAAAAAGCAAATACCGTTGGCCGATGGCCACAGTTCCACATCTTCTTGCAAAAATGAAACCCAAGTGCTTTATGGGGTCTCAGAAAAGAAGGGACCCACAAGAAAATGAAGCTGTCCCTGGAGGTATGTGCAAAGCATTGTCTATCATAAGCCAAGCAGTGCAACACGAGAGGGATTGCCAAGCCTCAGAAGGAAATTCAAAGCAATAAGGGCTGATGTAAATGATTCAAGCTGCCTCTTATTCAATCAAGAAAATGTCAGCAAGAAAACTTCAAGAATGCATTAGCAGCTTGGAATAAAATTCTAGACATAATAGTGGAACACTCTTTGAGACATGCTGTCTCATCAGATGTACTTGATGATATTGTGTGGATAAACACGAATGTTGACCCTCAAGTCAGATTCTCAATATGAATAAAATTTGGAATGTTTTCACTATTTCACTTTTATTATTTTTTTTTTGTCTGCACAATAAAAATCTGAGTAAATATGTCTAAAAGAGCTCTTTCAATAAGCTTATAAAATAAACACCACTAATTGATAAAAAAAAATCATACTGTGTCATAGTTGTATATAAATAAGGGTGCATTCTATAGTTAAGGTGGTAGAACTGAGACGGGGCACCTGGGTGGCTCAGTCGGTTGAGCGTCTGACTTCGGGTCAGGTTCTCACTGTCCGAGGTTCTAGCCGCGCGTCGGGTTCTGTGCTGACAGCTCGCAGCCTGGAGCCTGCTTCCGATTCTGTGTCTCCCTCTTTCTGGCCCTTCCCCACTCATGCTCCGTCTCACTCTCTCTCTCAAAAATAAATAAAAAAAAAAAGAGGGGGAGTAGAAGTGATTGTTTTCATTAGGTTGTGGTCTACCCTTTCACTGAAACTGTAGTAGCTTGTGAATACCTTTGATGGAGAGAACGTGGTAAAAATGCTGATTCCAGGACTAGTCTTTAGGAGACCCGGCAGGTTCAACTTTTACTCTCTTGGAGCCCAGGCATCATTCCATAAAGAAGTTAGTCTAGACTACAGAAGAAGAGAGTCCATACAGGGGAGGAATGAGGCACTTCCGTTGTTGCCAGCGTCAAATGTCAGATAAATGAGGCAGACCTTATCGGGTGATCCAGCCCAAGAAGCTGTGAGTAATCTCAGCTAACATAACGTGGAGCAGAACCACCCAGCTGAGCCCAGACAACCTGCAGAATTATAAGCAGTAGTAAATCACTATCGTTTTAAGAAACCAAGTCTTTTGAAGGTGCTTTCGTATGCAATGATAACTGAAACAGATTTGCCCCAAAAAGGGTTGTTAACATCACAGAAACGTCAACATGTGGGACAAAATATAAGAGGAGGCTGTCATGGCGGCAAGGAGATGGTGGAAAGGTAGCAAAAAGATTCTTCATGAAGGCCAGAAAATGGTGAACATTCAGTGTGGACACTGTTATTAAAGGCTGGGGGGTGGGGGTGGGAAAGGGACCAATATCACGAAATGGGACAAGTATGAACAGACCTGCCACCTGGGGTAACTCAGAAAAGGAAGAATTATCACGTGAACTTGTGGATCTAGCTGAGAGTATTTCCAGGCAGACTGTTGAAAATACCAATAGTTCCTTTTAGAAACATATAATAAAAGGTTGCAAGAGAAAATTGAGTTAAAAATGAACTGTTTGGTTTTCAAGCATAATTTAGGATACAGAAGACTTAGAACATTTTCTCCAGCTGACAAAACATTTTCAAAGGAAGAAATGGACTCATGGAAAAGAACAGGTCTAGAGTACTTCCAGTAAAAGTGTCCTTTGGGTCAAAATTAAATCAGTAGTGTAGCTGAAAGACTCTTTTTTGACAGATTTAAAGTGGTGCTTGTAGACCCTTCCAGCTGAGCAAAAGCGCCTCTAAAAATCTTAAGACGGTGTCTCTCAGCAGAGATATCTGTCTCAGGATGAATTATGGATGTGGTTTTGAGGCATAGAATGAACCAGATAATAGAAAACCCACAGAATTTTTAAGAGGATTGTATCAGACCAAATAAGGAGATATTGGCCAAAGGTTTAAAATTTCAGTTATAATATGAATAAGTTCTGGGGAATCTAATATACAGCATGGTGACTGCGTTTAAAAAAAAAAAAGGTGTTGTATACTTGAAATTTGCTAAGAGAGGAGATCTAGAGTGTTCTCACTACCCACACTACCCACACTTACCCAGAAGGTAACTATGTGAAGTAACGAATGTGTCAATTAGCTTGTTTGTGGTAACCATTTCACAATGTATATTTATATCAAATCATCACATTGTACTTCTTAAGTATACACATTTTTTTTTTTTTTTGGTCAATTATACCTCAAGAAAGGTGGGAAAAAAATAAAGTTAAATAATAAGAATCATTTGACGACTTCTTGGCTCTCTGTTTTGTTCCATATCCATATGTCTGTCTTTATGCCAATACTACACTCCTGTTTATTATTATTATTATTATTATTATTATTATTATTGTATCTTTGAAATTAGGAAGTGTGAACCCTCCAACTCTGTTCTTTTTCAAGATCGTTTTAGCTGTTCAGTGCCCCCTTGGGTTCCAGATGGATTTTAGGATGACTTTTACTGAATTACACAATTGTCATGGTTTTTTGACATAGGATTACATTGAATCTATAGATTGCTTTAGTGGTTTGTCATCCTTAAAATGTTAAAGTCTTCTAAAATATGGGATGTTTTTCCATTTGCTTAAGTCTTCTTCAATTTCTTCCAGCCATGTTTTATCGTTCTCAATGTATAGGACTCTTGTCTTCTTAGTTAAGTTCACCCATAAGTATTGTTTTTAATGCTATTGTAAATGGAATTGGTTTCACAATTTTCTTCTCAAATTGCTCATTATTAGTGTATAGAAACATCGCTGATTTTGCATATTAATTTTGTGTTCTGAAATTTTGATGAATTTATTTATTAATTCAAAAATTTTTTGGTGGAATCTTTGGGTCTTCTACCCAAAGATCTGTATCTACAAAAAAGAGATAATTTTACTTCTTTCCAATTTGGATGGCTTCTGTTTCTTTCTGTGGTCTAATTACTCCGGCTAAACCTTCTGACACCATGTGTTGTAAATGGGCATCCCTGTGCTGTTTCTGATATTAGAGGAAAAGCTTTCTGTTTTTCACCATTGGGTATATGATGATTGCTATGGGTTTTTCATATATAGCCTTTATTATGTGGAGATAGTTTTCTTCTATTTTTAGTTTAGTTTAGTTTGGTTTAGTTTAGTTTTAGTTTAGTTTATTGAGGGTTTTGATTGTGAAAAAGTGCTGAAGTTTGTTAAATACTTTTTCTGTATTAATTGAGATAATCATGTTCCCCCCTCCTTTATTCTGTTAATGTGGTGTATAACATTAGTTGATTTTTGTATATTGAACCATTCTTGCAATTTAGGTGCAATAGATCACACTTGGTCATGGTGTGTAAGCCTTGTAATATGCTGCTAAATTTCGTTTGCTAGTATCTTTTTTTTGAAGATTTTTCCATCAGTATTCATAAGGGATACCAGTATACAGTTTTCTCTCTTGTAGTAGTTTTTTGACTGGCTTGGCACCAGGATATAGCTGCCTTTATACAATGAGTTTAAAAGTGTTCTCCCCTCCTAAGTGTTGGGGAAGAATTTGAGAAGGATTGGTATTCATTCTACTTTAAACGTTTGGTAGATTCAGCAGTGAATTGAATTGATTGAGCAGGTCAATCAGATTTTCTATTTATTCATGAATCAGTCTTGGTAGATTGTGTACTTTTAGGAATTTGTCTGTTTCATCTTGCTTATCCAGTTTGTTTACCAACAATTGTTCAGGGTTGTTATGGTTATGTACTTTATAATCATTTTTATTTCTGCAACATCGATAGTAATGTTCCCACTATCATTTCTGATTTTAGTAATTAAACTTCTCTCTTTTTATGTGCTTACTTGATCTAGCTAAAGGTTTATCCTATTGGTGACATTTACAAAGAACATATGGTTAGTTTTATTGGTCCTCTTCTATTTTTTTTTTTCCTATTCTCTATTTTATGTATCTCTACTCTGATCTTTATTATTGTTTTTCCTTCCACTAGCTTCGGGTTCTAGTCTCTTAGTATGTAAAGTTAAGTAGTTAATTTGAGATCTTTCTTCATTTTTACTGTGAGCATTTACAACTATAAATTTCCCTCTTAGCACTGCTTTAGCTGCATCTGATAAGTTTTGGTATGTTTTGTCTTTGTTTTCATTTGCCTCAAGGTATTTCCCACTGGTTATTTCTTTGACCCACTGGTTATTTAATACTGTGTTGTTTAGTTTCCACATGTTTGTAAATTTTCCACCTTTCCTTCTCTTGTTGATTTCTAGTTTCATTCCATTGTGATCAGAAAAGATACGTCGCATAATACAGCCTTTTAAAATGTATTAAGACTTGTTTGTGGGGGCGCCTGGGTGGCTCAGTTAGCTAAGCATCTGACTCTTGGTTTAGGCTCAGGTCATGATCTCACAGTTTGTGAGTTTGAGTCCCACATCGGGCTCTGTGCTGACAGAGCCCTCTCTCTGCCCCTCCCCTGCTCACTCTCTCTCTCTCTCTCAAAAATAAATAAAATGAAACTTAAAAAAAAAGAAAGACTTGTTTGTGGCCCCTCTATCCTGGAGAATGTTCCACATAGACTTGAGAAAAATGTGTATGCCTCTGTTGTTGGGTTGAGTGTTCTGTATGTGTCCATTGGTTTTAATTGACTTCTAGTGTTCTCAATTTCTCTATTTCTTTATTGGTCTTCTGTCTGATCTTTCTCTAATTGAAAGTAGGGTACTGAAGTCTTCAACTATTAATATAGACATCATGTTTTTCCTTTCCATTTGCCAGTGTTTGCCTATATATTTCAGAGCTCAAAGGTTTGGCACATATATGTTTATAATTATATTTTCTTGCTGTATTGACTCTTCTATCAATATATAATGTTCTCCTTTGTTCATTTAACAGTTTTTGACTTAAAGCTTATTTCATCTAATGTTAGTATAGTCACTTCAGCTCTCTTTTGGGTACTGTATGCACGGAATATCCTTTTCCATCATTTCACTTTCAACCTATTTTTGTCTTTAGATCTGAAGTGAGTCGCTTATAGATGGTGTACACTTGGATCATTAAAAAAAAATCCATGTTGCCAATCTATGCCTTTTAACTGGGGAATTTAATTCATTTATTTTTAAAGTGGCTACAGATCAAGAAAGAAAAGACTTACATTGCTATTTAGGTATTTGTTTTCTGCATGTCTAATAGCTTTTTTGTCCCTATCTCCTCAACTACCACATTCTTTAGTGTTTGGTTGATTTTTTGTAGTATCATATTTTGATTCTCTTCTCATTTCCCTTTGTGTATATTCTATGATTTTTTGGTGGTTATCATGGCAATTACATATAACATTCTAAAGTTTTAACAATATAATTTTAATTGTACCAGCTTAACTTCAGTTGCATATGACAACTCGACTTTTCTATAGCTCCTTTCTCTTTCACTTATATTACTTAGGTCAGAAATCACAACTTGATACATTGTATACCTACTAACACAGATTTATTATAATTTTTTGCATTTGTCTTTTAAATTCTGAAGAATATAAAATGTGGACGTACAAACCAAAATTGCAGTAAGACCAGCTTTTACATTTGCCCATTTATTTACCTTGACTAAAGATCTTTATGTTTTCATGACTTCAGGGTCCTGCCTACCATCCCTATTTCAAGCTGGAGGACTCTCGTTAGCATTTTTTATCGGGCGGGTTGAATGTTAATAAACTCTCTTAGTTTTTGTTTTTGTTTTTCCCCTCATTTTTGAAGGATACTTTTGCTAAATATGGAATTTTTGGCTGACAGATTTCCACCCCTCCTCTGCACTTTCAATAGATCATCCCACTGCCTTCTGGCCTGCAAGATTTCTTCTGATAAATTAGCCACTAATATTTTTATGGATCCCTCAAACCTGACACGTTACGTCTCTCTTGCTGTGTTCAAGATTCTCTTTCTCTTTCGACACTTTGATGATGTGTTTCATTGTGGATCTCTGAAATTTGTCCTGCGTGGAGTTTCTTGAGCTTCTTGGGCTTGTAAATCCATGTATTTGATCAAACTTAAAATGTTTTTTGGCCATTATTTCTTCAAATAATCTCTCTGCCCTTCCCCCTCCTTCTGCAACTCCCATAATGCACACATTGTGCTGCTTCACGATATCCCACATGTTTTTTTTGGGGGGGGGGGTCTGTTCACTTTCCTTCATTCTTTCTCTGCCTCAGGCTTGATTATTTCAATTTTCCTGTCTCATGCTCACTTATTCTTTCTACTGCCTGCTCCAGTGCTGTTGAGTTCCTCTAGTGACTACTGGAGTTCAGTTATTCCCTTTTTTTTCAGTTTTGTAGTCTTGGTTCTTTTTTTTTTTTTTTTTTATTTTTAAAAAAAATTTTTTTTTTCAACGTTTATTTATTTTTGGGACAGAGAGAGACAGAGCATGAACGGGGGAGGGGCAGAGAGAGAGGGAGACACAGAATCGGAAACAGGCTCCAGGCTCTGAGCCATCAGCCCAGAGCCCGACGCGGGGCTCGAACTCACGGACCGTGAGATCGTGACCTGGCTGAAGTCGGACGCTCAACCGACTGCGCCACCCAGGCGCCCCATAGTCTTGGTTCTTTTAATAAGCATCTCTCCGATGCTATTCTTAATTTGTTCATACATTGTTTTATTGATTTCATTTAGTTTGTGCTTGCTTTAGCTCTTTAAGCATATTTAAGAGCGCTGTTTTGCTGTATTTGTTTGATGTCTGTGCTCTATCAGGGATGATTTTTACCAATTAATTTTTTTGAATGGACCATGGTTTGCCATTTTGTTGTATACCTTGTGATTTTTTTTGTTGCTGAAATTTGGATATTTGTAAAAAGCAGCCACTTCTCCACGTTTTTACGGGCTGGCTTTGTGCCTGGGTAGTCATTCACTGAGTAGCAGGGCATGCTCTGAGCCCAGGAATCAGCCTGAGGCGACACCTTATGGTCTTCTCAGGTCCTTTCCGAACATGCGTCTTGCTTGGGCTTACACATGGTTCTCTCAGTTTCCATTAAAAATCCCTCTTTTGAATGTCTTAATTTCCCCCAAATCTCACCCAGATTCTCCTTGGGGCCTTACGTGGTCTAATGTATGTCTCCGCCCATAATCTTTCGCCCAGGCTTATCTGAGCCCATAGTCCCTCTGCAGCTTTCGCAAGCAGTCGTCACCAGTCTTCCTTACCCAAGATCTGAGTTGGGCAAGACACAGACCAGTTCTTCAGGCTGTCCCCAGACAGGTTAAAATGTTGCACGAACGATATACTCTGCTCTCTCTAGTTCAAGAGAGGACGTTGTGAACTATGCCTCTTTCTGACCAAGATCATGCCATGCAGGGAAGGGGTGGGGAAAGTTTGAGTACGAACACTGTGAAATTTTCCTATCATTTTGAATGTGGATTTTTCTTCATTCGGCATTTGCTTGGTTACATTTTACTGTTTTCTAGAACTCTCATAAGGTTAGCTCAGCGAGTTTCTATTTTTTGTTTGTTTGTTGTTTGAGGTTTCTTTTGGAGAAATAAGGGCTTGAAACTTCCAGTTTACCATTTTCCTGACATCAGCCCATTTTCTACATTTTCTTATTTAAAAAATTTTTTTTAAATGTTTATTTTTGATAGAGAGAGCAAGTGGGGGAGGGGCAGAGAGAGAGGGAGACAGAGGATCTGAAGTGGGCTCTGTGCTGACAGCAGAAAGCCCGACCCAGGACTCAAATTCACAAACTGTGAAATCATAACCTGAGCCAAAATCGGATGTGTAACCGACTCAGCCCTCCACGCACACGCATTTTCTACATTTTGAATGAGAGTATCTAGTACAATTGCCCAATCCACGTCTGACAGTTGTATGTTGGACATTTGAGAGCAATAACACCTTTTTTTAGTGTACTGATCCCCATATCAAGAGTGTTGCAGCAAGGAGCCTCATACACATGGAGACCTGATTCAAATGACGATTTGAACTTGGACCTACTGCCATAATGAAATGAGATTCTTGAAGGAGGAGTGCATGTGTTTTGCATGTGGGAGAGACATGAAAGGTTGTTGTCAAAGGATATACTATGGTAGATCATTTTCAAAAATGACCAAGAAAGAAAAAAACACATGTTCTTTCTTACACACACATACTCACCCTTCCATCTACAGGTGAAGTGCATTTCCCCTTCCCTTCATCTGGGATGGTCTTATAACTTGTAAATAATGGAATACAGTTGAAATGATGCTCTTGAACTACCAAGCCAAGGCCTTACAAGATCTTATATCTTCCACTGTCAACCTCTAATTCAGCTGTCATGTAAAGGATCTTGGGTTAAGTCACTGAATTGTGATAGACCACATGGAGACACAGGCTATAAACGGTAGCACAAGGCTCCCCAGCTGAACCTCAGCTAAGTGTAGTTGCATGCACCATACGTCTATACCACGTGAGCAAAGCGCCACCCAGCTGAGCCCGGCTAACACCAAATGTTAGCCTTCCGCTGAGCCCTAACCAAATTTAAGAATCATAAGTAAACCGAACTGGTTATTGTTTTAAGTCACTAAAATTCTTCGGGCAGGGGTGGGAAAGGGTATTGCCACATCATTTAACTGAGAAAACTATTTAACTTATTTTCATGAACAATTTAGACTAAAACATATTCATCTATGTGGCTGACCTCAAAAACTAGCCCCTGTTTAAATGAGACTCCTGTCTATCATGTCTTTTTCTTGTTAAATCCACATGCTAGAGAGGAAAGGGCATACATTTTGGGGATACAAAACTTGGGGGTATTAAATTCTATTTCTACCATTTATGTTACGACATCGTATTAAGTGATTTCACCTTTCTGACTCAAGGTTTGCTATTCTGTAAAATAAAGATAATAACACTGACATGGGTTTCTGGGAGGATGAGATATGTTAATGTGTGGAGTTGGACCCATATGTATATCTGCACAACCTACACAATGGTACACAGGGATGCTGTTGTGCAAAACATGAAGTGCAGCTCCGGGCATACAGTGGGCGTGTGGACGGTGGTAATTAGAGGAGTCCTCTTCTGTGATAAGGGGGGCATTCTTCAACACTGAAATGAGATCAGACCTCAAATAAAGGAATCTATCGTGGGAAAGGGACAGATGTTTGGGTTATTAATTAAGTTAGTTAAATTGAGAACATGAGTTCATACTTGTAAAGGGATTAACAGTGCTTGTCCACAAAATAAACATTAAAGAAATGTTAGCTAGCATGATTGTTGTTGTTGCTTTGATCACAAGGGCAAGTGATTTCACCTAGCATCCTTCTGATCACACCTAGGAGGAAGTGTTTGTGTCAAGTCTTGCTTTAGGTCCTGGTCCTCGTGCTGGCAAAGCATTTTTGGAACTTGTCTTTTTCCCACAGGAGAAAGCAATAACACCACAATCTGTATCCCATGCCTGGCAGGTGCATCTGTTTCATTCTGACATCCTCAATTAGCCATGCTTCCTCCTTACCTTAGACATGTTTGCTCTTAGGTGTAATTGAATGGCTTCATTATTATTACTATTTTCTAAAGACCATAAACTTGGAGAAATGCTTGATTGCTAAAACGAAAATGCTCCTAGAAATGTTCTATTTCTTGTCTTTCTTCCCTTCCTTTTCTCTCCTTTCGCCAACCTGATAACCTACCAAACTTAAGTGACAGAATTAGTTCTCTAATGCTGCATAACAAATCACCCTAATACTCAGTGACTTAAAACAATAATAGTCATTTATTATTTCTTAGTTTCTGCGGGTTAGAAGTTCAAAGGCAGCGTGACTGGGGTGTTCTGATTTGGGATCTCTCGTGAGGTTATCATCAGATGTCAGCTGGGGCTGCAGTCATCTGAAGGTTTGACTGGGGCTGGCGGCCCCACTTGCAAGGTGGCTCCCTCATGTGGCCGGCAAGTTGGTGCTAGTTATTGGTAGGGGGTTTCAGTTCCTTCTCAGTGCCACATGGGCTTGCCCATAGGATTTCTTGAGTATCCTAACAACATGGTGGCTGGCTTCACTCAGAGCAAAGGATCCAAGAGAACAAGGCAGAGGCTTCCATGCCTGTTACGACTCAGCCTAAGAAATCAAACCATTGCTTCCCCCTTTTTCTGCTGGTCACAGGCTTTTAAGGAGACTATACAAAGGAGAGAAGACCAGAAAATACTGAATTATTCGAAACCATACTGCAGGCTGACCACCACATACCATCACCATGCTTCATTGAGTTTTCTGCAGGGGGTCCAAATGTAAAATTCTGACCAGCCCAAACTACATATTTCAAGAATATTACAGGCTCTCCTACAGTTTATGAAAGTACTTTTCTTTTTCACTTTCTTCCGAGCTGTTATTTCTAACAGTGGTTAGAATTGGTTCTAGAATTGATTATTTCATTTGTGCAACCCTTAATAACCTCTCCTATTCTCGAAGGAAGAGAAGGAAGGAAAGGAGTAAGGAGGAACGGAGGTAAAATCCTTCCTAAGCTTTTTGATCTTCGTTCTTAAAGTGTTCTGGAATTTCAATTGTCACACTGAAGAGAGTGTTTTCCAGTATCTCGTTTTGAAGGATCCGGCCCATTAATGATTTTCAAACTTCCATTTCTTCCTCTACTGAGTGTATCAACTTGTTTTGTGTGTTTTGACAGGCTCTCACACTAACTTCATGATGTGAAAAGTGATATTTTTACAAATATGGTTTTCTAAGTTCATATCTTCTCCATGTAGATGGCGAATATTTAACATTTCCCATCAAACACACAGAATGTGTAGCAATTACAATTTTTGCTAGCGTTTGCTCTACAGATACAATGCTTCCGAAAAGAGCATCTATTTGCATTTTAAAACAAAGATCTACATGGGTGCTGCTGCCCACCATCTGGTTTTCTCTTTGCTAAACTTGGCAGTTTTTTCTCTAGGTCATATAGACACAGGCCTTACATGAAGCACATAGATGATTTGGGGCAGGATAATCTAATGGGTAAGGGATCTGGCTCTGGTATCTGAACCTGAATGTGAATCATGGTTCTGCCAGTTATGAACTGAGGTGGCATTTGGCAGATTATGTAAATTTTCTAAGATTGAGTTTCCTTAATCTACAGAAGGAGGATAAGAACCAAGCCAGCTTTACAAGGATTGCCAGTTCGACAACGATCTCCTCAGCCATACTTAAAAACTGGGTTTGATATGGAGTCTAAAAACAACACGAGCCATTGTGTTGACGTGTGGAGTGGAATAGTGTAGGCTAAAGTGCCTTGAAAAACGAAGACCACTCCGACCATGTTCTGGAAACCTACCTACCTTGATTCCTCATGAAGATGAGTTGAGGCAATGGCAACTCTGGGAAAACATTCCATTTGTGACACTGGCAGACAGATCCGGTTAGAAATAGCATAGGTGAACTTCATCACAGATATAATGCAGACTTTTGAAACATTAAACTCAGTGTTGAATGGAAATCAAGCTTTACTGATTGATTGATTGATTTTTGCGAGTACTATGAGGTGTCTGTGTTTCATGTCTTCGTAGATCTGGGGTCATCTATGTGGTGGTGGGGTTCTCTTCGGATGGAACGTTTTTGTCAGTTGAAAAATGAGAGGTGGGGCGCCTGGGTGGCGCAGTCGGTTAAGCGGCCGACTTCAGCCAGGTCACGATCTCGCGGTCCGTGAGTTCGAGCCCCGCGTCAGGCTCTGGGCTGATGGCTCAGAGCCTGGAGCCTGTTTCCGATTCTGTGTCTCCCTCTCTCTCTGCCCCTCCCCCGTTCATGCTCTGTCTCTCTCTGTCCCAAAAATAAATAAATGTTGAAAAAAAAAATTAAAAAAAAAAAAAAATGAGAGGATGTGAGTCTCAACAAGATCAATACTTTTTATTTATAAAATATAAACACCGTCAATGTTAATAATATATTCTATCCATTAATAAAATGAAGCATAGAGTTTTACATAATGAATGAGTAAAAAAAAAATAGTGGTTGCCAGTGTTTCTTTGTATATCCCAATGCAACGTTTTGTCTGCGTGAAGGGATGTGAACATCCTACGTGGGAGACAGCTGTTTACTCTTAATTGAACAAGAATAAATGGTCAGTGAAAACAGCAACATAATACCACCACACGCCTGTTAGAAGGGCTAAAATTCAAAACACTGGCAACATGAATTGCGAGTGAGGATGTGGAACAGGGAGTCTCATTCATTGCTGGTGGGTCCGGCCACTTTGGAAGACCATTTGATAGCTTTTCCCAAAACCAGACATAAGCTTACCGCATCATCCAGCCATCATGCTCCTAGAGGTTTACTCAAATGAGGTGAGAACTTCTCTCCACACAAATGCACGCATACGAATATTTATAGTGCTTTATTCAAAATTGCTCAAAATTAGAAGCAACTAAGACGTCCTTTGATAGGTGAACAGATAATCTGTGGTAATCCATACAATGGAATATTATTGAGCTATGAAAAAGATGGGCTCTCAAGGCACGAAAAGCATGGGGAACCTTAAATGCATTTTGCCGAGTGAAGGGAGAGGCTGCCTACTGCATGATTTCAACTCTGTGACATTCTAGAAAAGGCAAAACTACAGAGACAGTAAAAAATGAGCGGTTTCTCGGGGTTGCAGATGGGAGCCGGAAGGAAGGTGGGCTGGGGAATGAACGGGGGGAGCACAGGGCTTTCTTAGAGCCATGACCTATTCTGTATGATTCTGGAATGGTGGACACAGGAACATTTTTGTCACATCCCATAGAATGTACAAGGCGAAGAGTCAATTCCAAACTATGGACTTTACTCAATAACAATGTGTCAGTAGTGGTTCACCGATTACCACAAGTATAACATAAGAATGTAGCATGTTAATAATAGGAGACACTGGGTGGGGAAAAGAGGGAGACTATAAGAACTCTGTATTTTCTGTGCATTTTTTGTGTAAACCTAAAACTGCTCCCCCCCCCCCCCCAAATCAAATCTATTTAAAAAAACACGGGCTCTGAAAACAAAAACAGGTGCTTTGACTGGGTGTGACTGGGTGTGCTGACAGACACGGGGTCCACTTTCTGGTGGGACATGCTTGCGACATGACAAGGAAAGGGGTACGTTTTCTAAACATTCTGTTGCAGGTAGAAGATTGGGCTCCCTTTCTGGAAAGACTTGTGACTTGAAGCAGGCCAAATCTGAATCTGTGTTCCAATACTTACAAGCACGTGACCATGAGACATTCCCTTGTCCGTTGAGAGTCCTGTAAGGATTAAATAGAGGAGACGTAGATAAAAACTAGCCAGCAGTAGGCAACAATGAATGATAGTTTTGTAGGGAACTCTGAGTAACTACGTTCTAAGAACCATCATTACATATTCCACCTAGGCTTATACATTTACTGAAAATAAGTACCATGATGTCTATTAAAAATTCTCTCAACGACGCTCAGCTTTACTGAAGCATAGGAAGTAACTGGGAACCATAATAGTTCCGAGAAATGAAATAAAATGAGGTTAAGGTAAATAAAAAGGAGTTACCTACTGGCGTTTCCCAATTAATTAGCATATGCCCATTCAATTATTCATACCTTAGGGAACTCATTTAGGCAATCAGGTATCCATAAATATTCATCTTATTTACCTCAGTGTCTCTGTCATTAGGATTGGAAATTGGCAGTGTTTTCTCTCTATATTTCACAACTGGTTGCTTTGAAAAAAATTACCTGGGACTAAATTCCTATGTCATTACTGGTGAAAATGATCTGCCACATGAATGCCGAATTAACAAAGGGCTGCTGCAGGCTTCTTCTCCGGGAACTCTATCATCTGCCTGAGAGGCAGCTCCGTGGGGCGTGCGGGCTTCAGGGCGGCCATTCTAACCTTCGGCCACTAGTATGCGCTCTTGAATAGTTTTTCATGGCAGTCGGACCCTGGGCCCACAGGAACTGAGAGGCTACACCTCCCTGGTTCTAATTTGTGCAAGAGGCAGAAAGAATGTGATGTGTCGGTGTGAAAGCCTTGGGCCACCAACACAGACATAACCTCGCCTAAGTAGGCTCTTCGAGATACCCAGGATGGTCCAGACAGCATTCACGGAGGCGAGTGCGCCATCGGGATGGGCCACATCGTTTGTGGGATGTGGTAGAAAATGAAAATGTGCCCCCCCCCACCCCCCGTTCAGGAAATTAAGAATTTAAAAACAGCAACAGTAGGGGCCCTTCTAAGTGTGAGGCCCTGTGTCACCGCACAAGTTGAAGACTGTCGAAGCCGGCCCTGTGTGCAACACGCTTATCACCTTCGCCCAAACTGCCTGGCCTCAGACAACAAAACAGGGACAAGTGACCCTTTCTGGTTATTAGGAAATGGTTTGCTTATAAATATGATTTCTGGAGTGCTTATCTAGAGCTAGGTCCTGTGCTAGGCTCTGACATTATCTCCAACCCTTACATCACACCTCCGAACTAGATTTTACTGTGTCCCATTTTACAAGCAGAGGGACTGAGTTTAGAGAAGACACGTGACTGGCGGGAGCCTGTAAATGACTGCATCAGGGTGGAACCCCAGGGTTGTCTGTCTGCCTTCAAAGCCCACTTGCTTCTCACATGGACCATGCGGTTTTGTAGAGTTGGATGCTTATTACGCGCATCCAAAACACAGCATGTGCCGTCTGAGGGGTCACTTTTCTATTTCCAATAATTTTGTTTACCTTGAAGGATTTTGCAACACTTCTCAGCCCTCCTCACAGGCCTTGTACTCCTTTTTTCCAGTAATAGGAAACACCATTTTTTTTTTTTTTTTTAAAGAGCAAATTACAAGTGTTGCTACCACCTTTTGCCCTCCAGGCGACAGACAAAAGCTCTTTTCATTGTGTCAAAGGGATACGGTCAGCCAAACAGTATAAACTAGCAGGACGATTTAGTTTCCAAAGAGAAGCCTAGTCTAAACTTTTTTGATCCACACTTGGAATAAATCAATATGGTGCCGGACGGGTCATGAAAGACCCTTTGAGAAGGGAAAGCCTTCAGAATACAGAGTGGGGCCAAGTTGCTCCTAACTTTCTTGCGCACAAATTTTGTAAAAACCAGGGGCCGGGTGGAGGGTGGTGGGTATCACAGAACGGCCTCTTGAAAGTCTTTTCTTGCTTAATGGTAAGGAAACAATCCCAGAATGTCCCCACCTTCGGAAAGGAAGGTCTCTTTTGTCCGAAGCTTAGCCAAGTGACTTTGGTTGCCATGAAGACAGAATCAGTACAGAAGGGACCCTTTTAGGCTGTGTGCCTCTTGGAAGCCAGGCCCCCGTGCAGGCAACAAACAGCATGAGTGGCCCAGCTTTCCTGAAGCTTCGGCAGCTCATTAGAGCCATCAGTTAACCCCCTGCCCCTGCCCATTGCCTACTTATTGTAATTAATTTTATGGCCCCTTTAAAAAAAGAGAGAGAAAAGAAAAGAGAGATCGCTACATTTTATGCTACATTGCACAAGCAATTGAAAGTTGCAGGGAAAGAAGAAAAAAAAAATCCAAGCACCAAATGTTTAGCAGGCTTTTCTTCTATTTTAAATGAGCAACCTATTTAAATCAATTATCAGCTCAAAATGAGCAGACTGATCTAATTAGTCTTGGCCCCTGGTGGGTTAATGAATGAAAGGGAGGTGCTGGGTAGAAGTGGGCTTTCTCTGGAGTCTTTGGAACTGACCACACTAACACAGACCCTTTCTGGGTTGCTAAGTCTTATCAAGCAGAATTATAGAAAGAAATAAAGACACACACACACACACACACACACACACACACACACACGAATAACAGAATGAGAGGGATAGGGGAGAATTATGAGCTTCATCAACAGAATGACTAAGCATTGCATGGCATATTTTCAGCCTGTGTTTTACCAGGCAGTGATCATTACCGTTTGATAAGTAGTTCAGAATTGTAAATAAATCAATTCGTGTTTTCTTTAAGCATGTTTGAAATGGAACAACGTATTGACTTCAGAAGAAAACAGGCTGGTGAGTGATGATAGCTCAAGCCCTGAATCTTGGCACATATAACCTCCTCCCTCTTCCCGCCCTAGTCATGTCTTACCATAATAGCCCCTGGACATTAATATATTGTTAATTAAAGAACTAATATAAGGAATCAGGAGTGGGAAATAGGATGAACAGTAAGTCTGTGAGTGTTGGAAAAATCTCAACTTTCTCAGGGTTTTTTTGTTTTGTTTTAAAACATCTTTTTGAGTATTCCTCCATGCAAGAAAGCAGATATTTACTTTTGGGGTTATGACATTTCTTACCCCAAATGTTAACTCTCTGGTAAATGTTACAAGTGTTTACAGCTTGGGAATTTGATGTCGATTACTTTGTGGGTTCTCCTTTTCTCATGGAAATGACATAGGCTTTGAGACCAGGCGGACCATCTCTGCTTCTGAAGAGCACGACCGTAGGTAAATTTTTTCCTATCTCTGAACCTCCATTTTCTCATCTTTCATATGGGGACAATCCCACTTAGTTGTTCTGGGTAATAAACAGAGGGACTCCATAAATGATCCATCCGGCTGTTCTGGGGACATAGCCAACAGGTATTTCTGGATTAGAAAAACATCAATGAAAAGCTGAAATGAATCATCATTGTCATTAGGGTTTCCAGTCATGGGGTGGGGTGGAGAGTGACAGAGTTTGGGTGAAGGTGTTCAGGTCGCCCAAGCTGAGCTGTGACGGAAGGAAGTGAAAACCTGTGGAAGCGGTCCAGACATAGCACTGGCTATGGAAGAACCACTCTCCATAAAGGACCCTTCTGCCCAGCCCTCTTTCTCCCCCACCAGATTTTATTTATCGGGGTCAGAGAGATTTGGGAAACATTGGATCATCTTTGAATGACAAAATTCATACGGCTATGTTGGCTTACATGGCAAGATGCTTCTTGGCTGCAAAACAGCTATATCCTTAAAGACATTCCCAAGAACTCCGTCTTTAATCAATAGAATGTCCAGAAACATTGGCCTTTACAGAAATCAAAATCCAGTTGTTCTATGACCGCTTGGAGAGATCACGACTCTTTTTACCAAGCACCCAATCTCATCAAGGAGGGAAATACTGTTCCTCCATCATTTTAGGCTGGGACACCTCACGGAGGAACAAAATGCCTTGTTGGAGATAAAAGTGGGAAATTTTGAAAGATGAGGGAAAACTGTGCAGAGTCTCATGTGAACTGGAGTTTGGCTCTGTGGGGCAAAGAGTGGGCGTGGGAGCATTCAGGAGCACACATAAAGGAATGCTGGAAATAATTTGCTATTTTTAGAGACCCAGAAAGACACAGAAAAAAAGGGAAGAAAAATCTTTTGCAGCCAGGGAATGCAAACTTTGTGGTTCATCATAGTTTCACCACGGAGTCTTACAATGATTTATTCAATTAACCTCTTGCCTGTAACCCCCCATCTTTAAATAAGCAGAATCCGAGAACAACAATTATAACTTTGCTAACGAGAAGCTGGGTAAGTATTAAGTGTTTAAAAAATCCCACTATTGGAGCCTGGTAATTTTTAAACATATAATTACCTCTTTTATTATACTTTGATTAGATTAAAATTAATGCATTATTAAGTCATGATATGTTCAACCATCTAGACCTCTGTATAGACACAGATAGCAGCTCCCTTTTTTCCCCTTCCCCAGGTCTAAGTTAATTAAATTCCCTTTAATTATAATTTACTAAAAAGCTTCACTTTTGCCACTATTATGTCTTTTGAACTTTGAAATTTGAAAAAAAAAAAAAAGGACCTTAAAATGGTCTTTTACAGGAGAAATGAACTGTCAGCGAATTCAGGCAAAATTAATTATTTCAGCTTGATAAACCTTTTCATCTATTTGACTCCTTATACAGAAAAGCCAATTAATAATGTCAAACATGCTTTGCCTCCAGGGACCTGCAAGTTCTAATGAGTCTGTTTACTGTGGAGTGGCTAGCAGAATGAGCTTCATGTAGAAATTTTCTAATCGCGCCACACCTGTCAAGCTCAGTCTCATTATCTGTGTACCAAGGGCAAACCTCATTTTGTCAGTAGCGGTTTTCGAAGAACTAACAGATGCCTGGGGGAACATGCAGGACTGTCCGCCAGTAGACGAGTCACTTAATTACCAATCAGAGCAGCCGGGGTGAATGCCTAATGCTCCTTAGTCCCCGACCTTCTTCATCCCAACTGCTCACGTCCGAGTTATCGGAGACCCAGAGCCTGGGTCCTTCTCTGCGCCGAGGGCTCGTCTACTAGGACACCTTTCTCCTAAGGTGATGATTGATGAGGCGCCTGTGGAAACAGTGATTAGTCAAATGTGTATTGTACCACGAGTGGGGCAGGCTGGGGGGCTCAGGATCCACCTGCAGGGAAGCTGATAATTGTTTGATTGGTGCAGGGGGAGCCTGTAGTGGAAGGTATGACACAGCCACCCCTAAAAGAGACCACGTGTCCCTTCCCACTATCCATTTGCCTCTTTGACTTACAAGAAGCCCCCGAATGGAGATATTTGACAGCATTCTCCAAAGTGCACGTACTCTACGGCAGAGCTTCTCGAGCTTTGATGGCACGGCAGCGCCTGGGGATCTTGTTCAAACCAGCTTCCGATTCATTGGGCCTGGGTGGGAGATTCTGCATTTCCAACCAGCTGCTGCTGCTGCAGGAGTGTCGATCATATACTAGGGCCAGAGTTGAGACCAGCGATCTTGGACAAGCTGCCAAGCTGCCCTGATCCTTAGATCCCCGCCGAAGACTCGGTTCCTCCCTATTGCCTTTAGAATACCAGGTTCCTTTGTGTGCACCCTGAGATGCACCCTAAGCTCTGCCCAGCCTCTCCGCCTCCCTTTGCCTCGGTCCCTCTTGCAGTCTCTTGGGGCTCCCTGCGAGCATATGCTGCCTGAGCCAGGCTCGCCCACCTCTCACTTGGCCAGTTCCTCCCACTTTATTCAAGACTTTGTTCCGACATTGCCTCTGACAGCGTGCCTTCCTTGACTTTCCTCCCTTAAGCCCCAGACCATCTTAGTGGACTCTCCTTTGTGCTTTTGCTGACCTCATAAAAGCCCATGTTATCCTATGAACCATTTCCGCGTTCGCCTCTATCACTGAGGAGGGAGTTCATTGAGGGAAACTGTCTCTTAAGCCTGCTGGTCCCCTCCCTGCACCTGCTTCCAGAGTCTGCTTTCTTTTTCTGAACACACTTCTGCTTTAATCACAAATATTCATGGTTTCTGGACTATTCTAGCCACCTTCTCCTTGCTGGTTTCTCTGATTCCAGTATCTTTCCTGACTAACCCATCCTTAACGCGGTCAGCAGAAGCATTACCTAAAGTGAACTATGCTTATGCCGAACACCATCCTCTGCCTCCAGCACCTCAAAAGCTTAAACTTGCCAGTTTCCCCATCCCTGAGAAGGGATCTTTCTGCTGCCAGCTCCAAGTTCTGAAGGTCAACACACTTCTTCAGTTTCCTGTTCGAGGAGAATTTGCCTTGGCTAGCTTCCGATCCACAAATCTCTGAGATTCACAAAGGTGAATTTCTAATATTGCTTTGTGCCTGGGAAGGACTGAGATTTGAAAAGCAGGCTGGGAGGCAGTCACACTCAAAGCTGAGATGTCGAAGAGCCCTGAATACAAAATGGAAAGCTGCCACTTACGGGCACATTACCTACTCTTGTTTGGGCTCAGTTTCTAATTTTGTAAAATTGAGGGGGTAATATCTAACTGGCTTATCATGATAAGAATTAGAGATAAAATTTAATAAATGATGGATATTTGTTACTATTTACTGAAAAAAATTGTGCAAGGGCTTTGACATTTAGATGGGTGCCATCCACCTGCAAAGCATCAGTAGTATGACTTCTGGATTTGTTCACAAATGTTTTTCTTGTGTCTTCTCTGAGCAATGCAGTGCACTGAGCCATGAACTTAAGGTCCAAAAGAAATCAGACAGGTCACATAAAATCAGGCGGTGGGCTTTGACAAAATCAAACATAGTTAACCTCTACTTTCATTAGCTTTATTTCCCCAGGAAAACTGTGTATCTGGGGAAATCTCAAAGTGTATCTGATTCAGCCAGAGCCTTCTAATTTCTTAGCCCAGGGAGCAAGAGGAAGCTGGAAAATGGAGCCTGATGAATTCTGTCAACACTCTACTAGCTTGCTTTCTATGCTGCCCTCCTGTTGAATGTTGGGCAGAGGGATGGCTGGACGCCAAGGGACTCTTCTGTCGTGTGTGTATGCTTCAGTCAAGCTGACACTGTTGTGTGTCCCTTAGACCTTCAGTCTGTTGGCCACCATAAAAAATCCCCAGGTACTGGGTAAGAATTAAAAAAAAAAAAGTTTTCAGCAGCATTTCACGTTGTTTTCTTTCAATAAGTGGAAATGGCGTAGTCCGTTCTTAAGTGTGATTTTTTTCATTCTGTGTTCCATGAACCCTGGGTTTCCAAGGAAATACCTTGAGCCTTTCTTGGAGGGAGGGGACAAATGAGGGGGTAGAGCCACAAGTTTTCCATCTCAGTTTCAACCAGGTCTGCTTGTATCTGTTTTATATACTGGTGTTTCATTAAAATTTTATTTGAAAAAGAGCACCACAGCTCTTAAAAATGTTGGAAACCGTTTTTCTGGCTCAGATTTCAGTGCTAACAGGGATGTTTCGATCATGTAGTTTTAGGGTGCTTCTACTCAACACCACATACTTGCTGACTACAGCCAGCCATTGTTTGTTATGACCTATAATGTAGACCTTTTGCCTGCATTCCACCAATAGCCTCCACGTTACCCTAGTGAGCTTTATCCTTAACAAGAAAAGCAACAGAGTCCAAAATTTATTATGCTGACATCATTACTGATCAGTAGCTACCAGGGAGGCTGTCCATCTGATCTCCCTCTCTGGGACAGAAGAACATGTATAGAGGAGATGGATGGCCCATTTTATTCACAGTAGGGGCGACCAAGAAAGTTCTTTGGGGTTCCAATGATTTCATGATTCCCATGGTGTTTTGGTATTGCCAAATGTCCTTCTACATTTTAACGGAGAACTCATCTGTAGGGTCACAAAGATCGGGCATCTTCAAATTGCTTCTGCTGACCTAGTTACACCTGGAATATTGGAATTTCTGTGACTATGGAAACAATCCCCCTTTGTATAGTATAAAACCAGATTTCAGAGTCTGAAAGAACTGTTTTTGCTCTATCATTTACTGGAAAGCTACCTAAGGTAAGCTAGGCATTCCTAATGCTCCATTTCTCCCATTTCTTTTTTAAAAAAATTTTTTTTTTTACATTTATTTATTTATGAAAGACAGAGACAGAGCGCAAGTGGGAGAGGGGCAGAGAGAGAGGGAGACATAGAATCAGAAGCAGGCTCCAGGCTCTGGCTGTCAGCACAGAGCCTGATGCGGGGCTCGAACTCACGAACCGTGAGATCATGACCTGAGCTGAAGTCAGATGCTTAAATGACTGAGCCATCCAGGCGCCCCTCCATTTCTCCCATTTCTGGGAAAGCAGAGCCCTCTTCATTTTTTTTTTTTTTCCCCATCAAACCCACCTCATGCTTAAGAGCCGGCTCATGTTAACAGAGATATTTTCAGCCAATCTGAAATGCAGGGGGTGGGGTGTGTGATAGGAAAGAGTATTTCAAGGTAGATTGCAATGCAACGCAATGCAATGCAATGCAATTCACTGCTTGTCTACTAAGCTCCTATCTTAGTTAAGCACTGCCCAACATCCAGTGAAGGCTACCTTCAGAGGTGAGTCAAACATACATCTTGGAGCAGAGAGATACAGACCACACCCGAGCTAGGGTAAGGGCTGCAATTAGAATGATAACTCTGTCTTCATAAATGACTGACTTCACATTCTGTAGCCCCTCATGAAAGCTGGGATGTTTCATTTCATTTCTGTCATTAAAGTAAACAAGCAAAACATGTTCTATAAGTCCTTTAAAACCTTGTTACAGTTGAAATGTTTATCTTTTATTCCTAAAACGAACAGGTACAATCTGAGACCTCAATTAGGTATTATCATGCAGACAGTAACCAAACCCACGAGAACATTTGAGAAGGAAGGGGGCAAGGTGATCCTACACCCTACTTCCATTTTACAGTGAAGAAACCAAGGTCCTGAGATGAGGACGGTTTCATGGAAGGTCACATCTCTTGTCCCCCAGGCCACAGCATCGTTTATTTCACATAGGTGTCAACTTAAGGAACACCGCATCATGCCTCCTGATGGCCCATCCTGGGCAGGTTGAAACAAATTCCATATTCATGTATGCTTTAAGTCTACTTTCTTTCCGTAAGTCCGGAAGCTTTCCCCACTTTTTAAAAGAATGTGACTCTCACCCTTCACAGCTTTCTCATTGCATTACTGTGTCTGTCCGACTCTCCTGGCAAGCCCGTGAGCACTTCTGAGCCCCACAGAGTCCCGTGGTTAGAAGGAGCAAGCTAATGCTGATTTCTTGCTGCAAAGTTAGTTTCATGACGTCCCAAACCTCCTTTTATCAAAGCAACTAGAAGGTCTGGAGGCAGGTGATTCACAAGCTCAGTAAGTGGGAAAACTCTGCTTGGGGATGCCATGGTGAATGATATTTAAATACAACTTCTCGTTACCTTTCTAGGAGAGAACTAGAATGTTCCCATAGAATGTTCCCACTCACTCTCTGGGCTGGGACTCTTCATGAAGTACACTTCCAGACAAGATCGCAGTGCTGCATTTTCTGGGCAGCCATCGCTTGTCAGCTTCTTCATTTTGATGTGCTAACGATCCCACTGCAGACCATGAGTATCCAGTCGATGAATGGACTACAACTTAGCCTACCTTTGAGAAGTGTAAGGCTTTGAAAATTAGCCTGGGGAAGCAGATCATGGAAGCATAGACCATATTAATTTAGCTACCTGGCTTATCATAGGCTTGATACTTTGCTAAACCATGGGGATTAAGAAATAAGAAAGTTATGGGACTGCATTCCTAAGGAAGTCATGATGCAGCAGAGAGGACTGAAAAGAGAACACAGACTTGCACTCCAGGCTGGTGAGCGAAATAACAGAATGAGGCACAAGCCGTCTGGTATAAATACATCAGAGAAAACTTCAGAGAGGGGGTATGAAGTGAATTGGATTTCTAAGGGTGAGTGAGCATTCTCCTGGGGCAATTTCAGACAGAGGGGATATCCTGGGAACTCTCATTTATGCCTCACAACTAGACATTTATTCCCAAGACCCCGTGAAGGCAGCTGGTTACTAGAGACCCTAAGACAATATGGTAATGGTTAAAGACTCCAGACCCAACTGACTGAATTTTCAATAGTGCCAATTCTTAGCTCAGTGACCCTATGTAAGTATTTACCTCTCAGAGCCCCAATTTCCTCATCTGTATAATGGATATGACAGCAACTTCCTTGTGGATGGTTGTAAGGATCAAATGTTAGAAGTAATCCATATGAATTGCTTAAGACCAACGCTTGGCATGGGGTATTTATAGCGTATGTTACAACCTCTGTGATTTCATTTGTCCCTCCCATATCCAAATATCTTCATTATTTGCCTACCACAGTGCCTGCTACTAGAACTGACTGTGTAAAGCAACAGAGACCAATTCTCTTCCTAGCAAAGTGCCATTAGTCCATAGGCCCAGGTATAGCCGCCAAAGATGGCCTGATCGCTTAGCGATATTTGCCCTGGATATAAGAGGGAGGGTCGGAATGTGTGGTTCTTCGTTGTCATCCTTCTCTGGAGGCCTTTAGGAGGTGAGGCCCAGAATGAGGAAGTCTCAACAGTATGGGTGTCCGGGGAAGGGTGCCGAGGTGGCCAGGGAAGAGGGGAGTCTGGATAGGAGGGTCTGTGTTGAAAAGACAAAGCACTAAGAAGAGACTGGGAGGAACTGGGTAGGCAGGAAGGAACCACAAGGCTGGATTGGGAGAGATGTAAGGAAGGGGATCCAGAAAGCCAGATCCGCAAATGTTAGAAGTATTTACAAGCCAGGGTGGTGGCAGCAACGAGGAAATTACTGGTTCATTCGTGGGTGATACGAACAGTGATTCAGCAAAAGTACCATCAATAGTGATGTCATGCTTCATTCATTTATTTCCTGAGCTCCTCATGGGAGTTTCTTTGGAAGCATTAGGGTTTTGAATTTATGAAATTAGGTTTGACCACACAGACTTTTTTTTTTTTTTTTTAATGTTTATTTATTTTTGAGACAGAGAGAGACAGAGCATGAATGGGGGAGGGACAGAGAGAGAGGGAGACACAGAATCAGAAGCAGGCTCCAGGCTCTGAGCCATCAGCCCAGAGCCCGAGGCGGGGCTCCAACCCACGCACCGCGAGATCGTGACCTGAGCTGAAGTCGGACGCTCAACTGACTGAGCCACCCAGGCGCCCCCACACAGACTTTTTAAAACTATTTATCCTCTAATGTATCATAAGCACTTTCTGTGATGTTAATTCTCCTCTACAGGTAATTTTTAACAGTTGCAAGGGCATTCCAGTTTTTGATTGTATCATAATGTATTTAATGAGGCTTTGTGATTGTACAGTTCGTTGTTTCCAAATTTTCTCTATTGTAATCATGCAATAAACATCCTTGACGACACATCTTCGTGCACAACCATAATTACGAGGATACAGTTTTACAAGCAGTATCACTTGTAAAGTTATAATTAAAATTTAATTTGTTAAATTTAGGGCAAAAAACATCAGTAAGGCTTTGGACATATGGTGCTCTCGGGACAGGTTGTACCGAACCTGCTCCTATCAGCTTTAGAGTTGGGATTAGAAGTTTAAAAATCCCATGTCCTTTTATTTTCAGTTAAATGTGGGATCTGTTGACAAGCCACTAAAAATTGCCCAAGGAAAGCTTGGTGGAAAACATGCACGCGCTCATTGAAAATGTTCAGCAGATTCTTGAATACCCGCGAACTCATACGCAATGTAAGCGTTTGCCCGAGCAGCGCGTTGGTGAGG
This sequence comes from Leopardus geoffroyi, assembly GCF_018350155.1. Lineage (NCBI taxonomy): Eukaryota > Metazoa > Chordata > Mammalia > Carnivora > Felidae > Leopardus > Leopardus geoffroyi. The sequence continues at coordinate 120,079,532 of NC_059328.1, read as the reverse complement.
CACAGGGAAACGGAAGACGGTGCCTCCAAATGTTAGTTTATAAGAAGTGAGGGAGAAGTGCCTCAGGAACGGTAGCGCTACTCTTCTATTATTATTGCCTCCATTGCTAGTGGGGACGGTGCTAGAGGTGAGGTCTTAAAAATCCCGTCCAATCCAACCCGGGACGGCATGACCCCAAGGTCTGTGAAATGGCGGGGGGAGGGGGGCACCCTGTGTGACTGCGGGAGTCAATCCACAGCCACACGGTTTCCAGGTCTGCGTGAGGCCAACATGTGCCACCTGGGCGTCACTATCTGGGCACTATCTGGTGTTGCTGTGCTGAGTGCGGGGCTGTGTTAGGCCCTTTGCAGTAGCCCTGTGATATGGGCACAACCCTCATGTCATTGTTGAGGTCACTGAGGCCCAGGGTCATATAGCAAGTGAGTGAGTGGGAGGACCTAGACTTGAATCCAATGGGCCTGACCCAATGTTTGTATGTCACCTACCCCTGGTCTCACACATTCGTTGGGCTCTGTGCTGCTAGTGTGGAGCCCAATTGGGATTCTCTCTCTCTCTCTCTCTCTCTCTCTCTCTCTCTCTCTCAATAAATAAATAACTTTAAATGTTGCCAGTTACAAAAGGAAGGCAAGGAAGGAGAGATGGAGGCAAAGTAGAAGGGAAGGAATGAATGAAGAAGAAACAATGAACTTGAATCTGGTTCAATAATTTGCCCTGGGGGATCTGGAGCTTTGTGGTGGATTCCAGGGGCCCTTGATGACTCTGGGGCAGTTGGCAATGGCCCTGCACCCTGTAGATAGTGGTGGGCCTCCCTCCACATGGGGTGCTCCTTGGGTACCTCCCACCTTGATCTCTAGGGCGCACCTGTCTTTCCCTTCCCACTGGAGTCAATACTGTGGGACACAGATCTTGCTTCCAGGTCCCTAATGAGAATTTTGGAAAGTATATTTTCACTTAAGAGAATCATTTTTTTGCAGAAGCAGATCTTGGGGCGCCTGGGTGGCTCAGTCGGTTAAGTGCCAGATTTCGGCTCAGGTCATGATCTCACAGTTTGTGGGTTCGAGCCCCACGTTGGACTCTGTCTGACAGCTCGGAGCCTTGAGCCTGCTTCGGATTCTGTGTCTCCCTCTCTCTCTGCGCCCTCCTCCCACTTGTGCTCTGTCTCTCTGTCAAAAAAAATAAATAAATAAACATTAAAAAAAAAAAAGAAGCAGATCTTAACCTAATGGTTGAGGTGTTATTCTTTCAAACTTTCTTTTTCTAAAAATGAAAAAAAAAAAAGAATATTCTATGCAATGATATGTCATAACATTACAGCTTTGTTGAGTGATTTTCTTTTTTTTCTTTCTTTCTCCTTCCTCCTCCCTGTCTTCTTTCTCCTTCTTCTCCCTCTTCTCTTCTCTTCTCTTCTCTTCTCTTCTCTTCTCGTCTCTTCCCTTTTCTTTCTTTCTCTCTTTCTCTTTCTTTCTTTCTTTCTTTCTTTCTTTCTTTCTTTCTTTCTGTAATGCTTACACAACACATCCAGCTGAAGAAGCCAGTGAGAGAACATTCTCTTCTCTGGTGTGGTTTAATAGAATAATTATTACTAATTACAGCAATAATGAACCACATTCACCTCAAGTTATAAAAATGAAATAATAGCCATCCTAAGACTCCATAAGGGTGTGCTGCTTTTGTAATTCCCAGAGCATGCTCGCAAACATGATCTCACTGGGTTTTCACAGCAGTTGGGTAAGATGGGGACATTGGGAGCCATTGCTCCCATTTTCAGGCCAAATGGAGAGATCAAGTGTCCTGCTCAAGGTCACACAGCCCGTCAGTGGTAGATGGAGAGGAAGAATCTGTACCCCAACCTTGATAACCTTGCACTTTTCCAGAACACTTGGGATAATCTCACATGACTGCCCCTGTGCCTGGCTGTGGGATTCTAAGGTCTAAGTGTCTAAGCCTTGGAGGTCATGGGTGGCCAGGCCAGTGGTAGGCATGTTTTTATGTATGCCAAAGTTTAACAGAAGGCTCAACCTCATCTGAGATTTAGTGAGAGAATAGATTACGTTCTCCATTGGCCATAGATCAGAATGAGACTGTTTAATGATGATGCAGTTAGGGCCATGGGGTCTGGAGACAAGAAAGCTGGCTTTAAATCCAGGCTCTGATTTTTACCGGTGTGTGACTTTGAGCAACGTACCTCTCCCAGCCTGTTTCCCCATGTAAAATTTGCTTCAGAATAGAATGCATTGCAGAGACGATTTTGATAATTAAATGAGATATAGAGCACTCAGTGCATAACAAGCAGTCAGTACCTCTTAGCCATTGTGATTATTAGTATTATCATCACTAGGTGGATGGGAATTCATCCAGAGACCTCCTTCCTGTCTTTGGCCTCTGTCATTTGGGCCCCAAAGATGGCAGAAATATTGGAGCCACCACAAAGGCATAAAGCCCCCTTGCGTGGAACCAAGTGAGGTTTCCAGACTCGGCAGCCCGGTCCTTAGTATCATATCAGTTTCCTATAAGCTGATGTAACAGATTAACCACAAACTCAGTGGCTTGAGCCAACACAGATTTATTACCTTACTGCTCTCTAGGTCAGAAATCTAACGTGGGTCTCACTGGGCTAACATCCAGGTGTTGGGAGAGCTGTATTCTTCCCTGGAGGCTCCAAGGAGAATTGGTTTCCTTGCCTTTGCCAGTTTGTAGAGGCTCCTGCCTATCCTGGCTCCTGAACACCTTCCTCCATCATCAAAGCCAGCGATGGCCACTTGAATCCTTCTCACATCAAACCACTCTGATGTCCTTTGTCCCCTTCTTCCACTCTCAAGAACCCTTGGAATTACATAATCCAGGATAATTGCACTCTCTGAAGGTCAGCTAATCAGCCACCTGCACCCCTGTGTACCCTTGATTCCCTCAATTCTGTGGGTTAGGATGTGAACATTTGGGGGGAGAGGACATTATTCCATACCATAAATAACCAAGCTCTGCTCACTTAAGTAAAGCCTGGAAGCAGAGTCCAGCCTTGGGAACCGCAACCAAGAGAAGGGAATGATACAAATATACCCAACCAGGTGGATCAGAATCCACCTGGTGGGCTTGTTTAAATGCAGATTCCTGGACTTTCTCCTCCATCCCAACATCTTGGTTTAGTGAGTCTGGAATAGACTCAAGGACTTTGCATAGGACAAATTCCCAAATTCCCGGAAGTGCAGGTGATCTCAACATCCACTTAATCTTAAGAACCACCTCTGTAAAGCACCCAGGCTTGTGGGGGCACTAACAGACAAACACAATCCAGAGCTCCGGGATGAGGAAGCAGGGGAAGAATCTGTAAGTAAGGAAGAAACAAGAAGATCTCCTGAAGCGTCTCCTTGCTGATGGCCTGGGTCAGGCTGGGAATTGAAGATGGGATCAAGGTCAAAGCCAACCTACCCCGTTGTCTCAGGCACTGCTACCAGGGAATTAGAGGCCTGGCCTGGGGTTCACACAGCATATTTTCAACCAACTTTTGGGCTGCTTGGAGGAGGGGAGGGGTCCATGTAATGTTTCTGGAAAACAGAGACATACTGAGTGTGAAATACCTGCTCTCTCCCCTGGGTGGGAAGTGACGGGACAGGGCTGACTCCTAGGACCCTGCTCACTGCTGAAGAATGTGAAGGATCCAGGACATGGGCCCCTCCCTGCCTTCAGACCCTGTGCCAGGTCTCCGGAGGTCAAGCAGAGTCTGCAGGGGGAGGGGTGGTCATGGGGACCCAGGCTGAATCATGCTTCCCCTGGAGGGGTGTTGGGATGACCTCATGTGGGGCCGGTACCTCCCTTACAGACTTGTTCTCACAGCGGGAGGTGGCGTCCTCATCCCAGGCAAGTTCATGTGCGGAAGGCGTTTATGGGGTTCTTGCAGAAAGCTCAGCTTCTCATCACCTGAGATGGGCCCCGCCCCCGCGTCTGTCTCTCCTGTCTTCCTGTCAAGTGGTCCTTGTTTCTTCTCCATTACTCTTTGAAACACTCCATCCCTTCACTGGTCCCAAGATCGGCTCCAGACGGGCATACTAGGGGTGCGCCAGTGTCGGGATCTGGGGTGCCCTGGAACAGGCTTTGGCACCTCAATGACCTCCACATGTGCATTCAGGGCACCCCTCCTCCTCCTGGCCTTCTCACCAGAGGGGCCTGGACTTCTCACCAGATTAACCTCCCCAGATGATAGACAATGTGAGGACATTATTTCCTCACGGTTTTACTTAAAGTCCACGAGACACCTGCTAATCGCCCGTGAGCTCCTTCTCTGCTTGCCAGGCCTTTCCTGGGACCAAACAGCTCTACCAGATGACCTTCCATTCTGAGGGTTCAGTCTACCTCGGAGGAAAGCACGTGATGCCAAGAAGGAGAATAGGATTTTTAACCAGACAATTTCAGTGCAAGTCCCAGCAGAACTGTTTGATTGCTATGATCTTGGGCAAGTACCTTAACCTCCCTGGGATTCATTTCACTTGCCTGACTCACAGGGTCATTTGGAGGATTAAATAAGATAATGCATATAAAAACACATTATGAAGAGTAACACGTTGTACACGTTCATTAAAGATTTATTGAGCCCATTCATTGAGTGTTTATTCTATGCCAGGCCCTGAGCTGGGCACTGCGGGCATGGACATTTAAGGCACAGCACATACGGCAAGCATCTCAAGGTGTAGCTCTCATCATTATGATTAATAATAAGCAACCATTTGAAGATGAACAAGCCCAGAAATGGTAATGAGGGTGTGGGGCCATATGAGGATCCTGGCTGTGGTGGTTGCCTGGATGGCAGGGTGTGGAGAGTCAATTTTTTTAGTGGCCTTGGAAAATCTCTACATATACCTGTGTCCCTTGGGATGGAATGTGGTCCTGTTGTCTCTCCTGGCATCTTCCTGTTGAGATGGTCCTAGACTTTCCATTTGTTCTCCATGGAACCTTTCAATTTTGGGCGTCCACTGGATTTTGATTCCTTGACTGCTTGACTCACACACAGCCTCTTGTCTGAATCCTTGGGGCTTGGTGTGTTTCAGAAGTCGGATTTGGATATTAGAGAAGTAATACTGTTTGTATTAAGCAACACCCACAGCAGGATCTGGACAGCACCCCCAACCAAATGTGGAAACATTTCTGCAGCAGAACATGTGATTATTTTCCACTAAGTGGGGTCGGTGAAGACTGTAATCTCATGTTGCCAAATGAGCTATGAGTTAACTTGCTTTCTGAGTTTTTTGGGTTTGAGAATTTCGAGTAAGGGGCTGTGGATTTATACAGCTTAGCCCTTGAGCTACTTCCTCTCAGGTCTAGACGATCTCATTATTTTTATATTTTAATAATTTAAAGAGTGCATCTCCAGCGTGCTGCCATGGAGGATATAAGGTATTTTGGATCCTGTTCTTGGAAATCCTGGGTGTCCCTTCTGGAGCTTTAGCTATAAATAAGGACCTGTGCACCTTCTCCAATATTACATTTCCAGCCAAATTGGGCCCACCATGTGATTCTACTAAAAACAAACAAACAAACCAAAAATCAGAAAGAAAGGAATTTGGAGGGGGCTTGGGTGGTTTGGTTGATTAAGCATCCAACTCTTGATTTCAGGTTAGGTCATGATCACACAGTTCATGAGTTCAAGCCCTACAGCAGTCTCTGTGCTGACTGCACAGAGCCTGCTTGGAATTCTCTCTCTCTCTCTTTCTCTCTCTCTCTCTCTCTGCCCCTCTCCCACTCACACACATACTCTTTCTCTCCAAATAAACAAAAATTAAAAAAAAAAATAAAGGAATTCTGGACACCTGAGTGACTCAGTTGGTTAAGTGTCTGACTCTTGATTTCGGCTCAGATAATGATCTCTTGGTTCGTGAGTTTAAGCCCTGAAACGCACTCCACACTGACAGCACAGAGTCAGCACTCTCCCCTGCCCCCAACCAAAACAAATATAAATAAACTAAAAAATAAAATAAACTATAAATATAAAAAATATTTTAATAAATTTTTATTTTATTAAATTATTTATTTATTAAATTAAATAAATATTTTTATTTTATTAAAAATATTTTAATAAATTTTTAATAAATATAAAAATATTTTATATAAATATAAAAAATATTTTTATTTATAAAAAAATATAAATAAACTAAAAAATAAAATAAACAGTAAAAAGTAAAGGAATTTGGAATGGGCCACTTACAGCAAAATCATCGTCTTCCCTAAGTAACTAGGGGTTGACCTAGATCACTGTCGTAAGGGTATCGCTCGCCTCCAGCCACACTTGGCCCTCCTCATTCGCTCCTTTAGTCACCCATTACTCACCCATTTTCTCACACTTTTCATGGTTGATTGAATTGTCCTTTCATTCAATAAAAAAAAATAAATAAATAAGGTCGTCAATGAATTCATATCAGACTCAGAGCCAGATCTTGGGAAAAGACAGACGAGACACATTCTTGCCCTCTGAGGCTCTCAGTCAACTACTGTAAGCAAAGAGGAAACCAACACTGATGCATTTCAAAACAGAATGAAATTTGGTGGGAAAAGGTCCAAATAAAGGATCTAGGTGGGGTAGACTAAGAAGGTGGTTTTGGAAGTCATTTTCAGGAAACACTTGATTGGCCCAGAAGAACAGTTGGATTTAAATAGGTACAAGAAGTAGGACTGTGGGTGGGGTAGGTGGGAGTTCCAGACTGGGGGGTAGGCACAGACATGGAGGCTTTAAAGTTGGACATATCTGTGGAAGAGTGGAGAGTGCTACAGGATGGGGGTGGGCCAGTTCAGGCGCTGTTACAGCTCCTATTATGTCTATGAGAAAGATATCGGTCCAAAAATTAGGCTCCTGGGACAGGCATCCCCATAACACCCTCTAGAGAATGCCTTTAGAAGATGCCTTTAACTTTTATTCTCAAATAACATTTCTTGGTGCAGTATGATACCTCAGGTAGTTAATTGGCTTGCCCTGGTTTCAAGCAAATACTTGTTAACAAAGGTCACTAAGGCAGAAAGTGGCGGAAGGAGGATACACTTTGACCATCTTAACTCCCCAGACCAGCTGTCAGTCAAGCCCATGGTCTGGGTGGCATTCAGGTGACGTAAATAGAGCATTGTTGGGATTCCAATTTTAACTCTGGTACCTTTCAGCTCTAAGACCTCTGGCACACTGTTTAACCAATCTGAGCTTCAGATAGGTTGTTGGCGAGAACAGGCAAAATTATATGGAAAGTTCCAGGCAAATAGGATGTACTCAGGGAACACCAGCTGTAAAGCCAAGGAGGATAGGTTTTTTTTTTTTTTCTTTTTAAAAAATCTGTTTGCTGATTGCTATTTCCCCAGGGCTTTTAACTGGCACATAGTAAGAGATCAACAGATATTTGTAGAGTGAATGAAGAACTCTTCTTCTTACCTTTCAATGGCCAACACAACCTGTCCTTGTTGTTTTCTTTCTTTTTCTAGCCATAAACACTTCCTTTCTCATGCTCAACTTCATATGTGTTCTTTTGATTTTGAGGTATGAGATTGGCATGACACCTTTACGCAGGCAGGTGTGATAGGAAAAGATTCATGATGCATTTACTGATCAGGCTCAACCCAAGAATTGGATGGACCTAAGTTAATAATTAGAAAAGTTCAACTCAATTTGACTGTTCCAAGGAGAGAAATCATGTAAAGCAAAAATAATTCATTAAAAGGAAGGAATTGTGAGCAATCTGGGGGTAAAAAGTTAAACTCATCTCTTGATCTCACATACCTGACAACAGGACCAACAGGTGTGTATAGTAAATACCCAGTGAGTGTTGAATGGTATAGTAAATACCCAGTGAGTGTTGAGTGTATAGTAAATACCCAGTGAGTGTTGATAAACAAAGAAAAAAAATAATGAATAAGTAAGAGAATGCATTAATTAATAAGAAGAGAGTAAGAGGCAAAACGAATGAAAGACCTAAATGTAGACAGGAAACCATTAAAAATCTAGAGGAGAAAACAGGAAAAAACCTCTCTGACCTCAGCGGCAGTGATTTCTTTTCAACACATCTCCAAAGGCAAGGGAGTTAAAAACAAAAATGAACTATTGGGACCTCATCAAGATAAACAGCTTCTGCGCTGCAAAGGAAACAATCAGCAAAACTAAAAGGCAACCAACAGAATGGGAGAAGATATTTGCAAATGACATATCAGATAAAGGGCTAGTATCCAAAGAACTTACCAAACTCAACACCCGAAAAAACAAATAATCTACTGAAGACATGGGCAGAAGACATGAATAAACGCTTTTCCAAAGAAGACATCCAGATAGTCAACAGACACATGAAAAGATGCTCAACGTCACTTCTCATCAGGGAAATACAAATCAAAGCCACCCTGAGATACCACCTTGCACTGGTCAGTGTGGCTAAAATGAACAATTCAGGGGATTATGGATGCTGGTGAGGATGTGGAAAAATGGGAACCTTCTTGCACTGTTGGTGGGAATGCAAACTGGTGCAGCCACTCTATAGAACAGTGTGGAGGTTCCTCAAAAAATTAAAAACAGAACTACCCTATGACCCAGTAATAGCACTACTTGGAATTTACTCAAGGGATACAGGAGTGCCGATGCATAGGGGCACTTATACCCCTATGTTTATAGCAGCACTTTCAATAATAGCCAAATTATGGAAAGAGTCTAAATGTCCATCAACTGATGAATGGATAAAGAAGATGTGGTTTATACATACAATGGAATACTACTTGGAAATGAGAAAGAATAAAATCGTGTCATTTGCAACAATGTGGATGGAACTGGAGGATATTATGCTAAGTGAAATAAGTCAGAGAAAGACAGATACCATACGCTTTCACTCATATGTAGAACTTGAAAAACTGAACAGAAGACCACAGGGCAAGGGAAGGGGAAAAATAGTTTCAAACAGAGAGGGAGGCAAACCATAAGAGACTCTTAAGTACAGAAAATAAACTGAGGATTGATGGTGGGGGGGAGAGGGTAAAATGGGTGATGGGCATTGAGGAGGGCATTCGTTGGGATGAGCCCTGGGTTTTGCATGTAAGTGATGAATCACGAGAATCTACTCTCGAAATCAAGAGCACACTATATACACTATACATTAGCTAACTTGACAATAAATTATATTAAAAAGAAATAAATTTTAAAAATTAAAAAAAATTAAAAAAATAAAAAGTATAGACTGAAGTTAAAAAAAAAAAGAGGAGAGTAAGAGGAAACTGTACTGAGGGCCCATCGTATGTCAAATTCTGTGCTGGTTAAAATCCGCTTGTTAAAAAAATTCTCCTTTTGATGAGTCAATATTTCCATCTTCATTGATAAATTATTTTTTTCTGCTATCAGACATTTATCAAATTCCCTAAATTTAAGATGAGGAAGTCTTTTTCTTTGCTACAGGCTATGAGGGACACATGGAAACAAGAGACCCTTCTGTGTGACTTCAAAACCAAGTGGCTCAGAAAACCTCACTGAAATGGCTTCCAAACGAACATTTCACTTTTTTTGTTTGAGTGGAAGACGAGAATGGAATAGACAGTCAAATTATGGGTTAGCAGGTTCATGCCAAGTGGGAGGTGAGCATACACCCTTCAAGGTGTGAGGAAGGAAAAGTTTGTCTCCCTGTATCCCACTTCTTTGAAAGAACCAGTAAATCAGTCAACACAGATATCCTGAGCTAGGAGTACAAAGATGCATCTTTGACAATGTGTTCTGAATCCTTCTTATTCCTTAAAGTTAAAACCCTCCTTTGTTCTCTTCGTTACCTTTGGTGAATGGATGTTTCATTTTTTTTCATGATAAATTTTTAGCCCTTTCATCAATAATATTATACATATAGCCTGGATTCTCAATACATGCATTATTGAATTTCTTACCATAATATCTGTATTTTCTCATAAAATAGAAAAGCATTATCTACCACAAACTTATTCTGACCGTGGTCTCATCACCCTCCATGATGCTAATTCTTTCTTTATAGCTAATGGCGGTAGTGGGATAGCCCTTCATAGTATGGAAAACAGTGGTTGGAGAGCAATGATGAAGAAAGAGGTAGCCCATGACATTCCCATTTGTGACACTTGCTAACCTCCAGCATCTGTCTCTGCCCACACTTCTGGGCTTTGGGGCTGGGGGCGGTTAACCAAGAACAAGGTCTCCAAGTACTAACCACTATCTTCCACTGTGTCCTTTTCAGGTGCTTTGTGGTGCTGTCTGGTCCCAAGCACCGGCAGAAAGTCTTACAATACAGGAGTGATTGTTGCGATTATCGAGGCACGTATAACATGAAAATAAATACTTGTACTTATTTCACGTTTATGTAGTGTGTTTGTACTGTTATTGCCTTTTATACCAATTGCTGACTTCTATTAAAAATGAATTTGGGGTTGTAATTGGATTAAGGTCCTAATGCCAGCAAAGAATGGAGGCTGGCCATGATCTGGGACGAAGGCTCTCCCGATGCTTTCAGGCTTGGTGGGTTACAGTCCAGTGAAGGGGTGACTCTTCTCCCTAAGAGAAAAGGGAGAAGCTGGAGGAAGGGGTTGGAGACTGCCTCCCTCAGAGCAAACCTACTCACTTCACTTGGAAGCAGGCCCAGCTTTCAAGGCTACTTGAGAAACACGTGTCCCAGGCCCACCCAGATGGCTCCACCCCACCGTCCTCACACAAGGGATAGTTGACTCCTGCCTGCAGACCTAGCTGTGGCCTGGGTCCTGGAAACAAACCTATTCATCATCAGGAGAATTTGAGGCAAACGCCGATCAACATGGGGCTCGTCATCAGGAAGGGCACTGGAAGGTTCTTCTGAACAATTGCATGTGTTCCATCAGCCAAAGCCTTGGTTGTTTAGAGGGGAGTTGACCTTGTATGCCATTCACTTGTCCAGTAAATAATGATTTAGCGCTTACCATTGTGTCACCTCTCTTCCTCTACTAGGTCCTGGGACCCAGTAGAACGTTCATACACCCTCTCTCCATAGAGCTTATGGTCTACACAAGGAAGCAGCATGAAGTGGGGGGTTATATGGTGGTTGTGCTCAGTGCTGAAAAGAGGAAGCCCAGTAAGGTATGGAGGGTGCAGAATAGGAGGTTGGGGGGGAGTTCCCTCAGGAAACGTCCTTTTGTGCCAAATCTCAACGGCAAGTGGGGATTACCCAGGTGAAGGGTTGGAGGGGGAAGTGCACCGAGAAGAGAAAATGGTGGATATGGGAAGACCGTTAGCGGTGAAGCAAAGAGAGGAAGGGAGAGAATCCCGTAAGATTAGGCTGCAGCCTACGACCCTTTCTCCTCCTAGGTGAATACCTCACAGGAGGGCGTACATTTGTACATCAAAGATATGTACATAAATGTTCATAAAACTAGTGTTGGTAACAGCCCCAAACTGGAAACTACCCAATTGCGTATCAACGCAAAGATGGAGAAATGAATTGTGGTACGTTCACCCTGGAAAACTACTCAGCAATGAGAGTGCATGAGCCACAAGTATGCACCACAGTATGGTGGCGTCTTACAAACACAAGGGTAGGTGGGCGAAATCAGACACAAGCAGGTACACTTGCACGGTCGTGCTTATAGAGGGTGCAAAAGCTGAGCTGTGGTTCCCCTTTGGGGGCTTAATGACTAGAAGGCTGCTCAGAGAGGCTTCTAGTTTGCTGGCAGCAATCTGTTTCATGATCTGGGTGCTGGTTACGCTGGTGTGTTCAGTTTGGGAAAATTCATTAAGCTACACACTTAAAACTTACGCCCTTTATTTTATGGAGGTTATACTTCAATAAGAAATGCGAAACTGTGAGGCTAGACAGACTGACAGAGACCTGATAGATCTGGTCTAGGTTTTGAACTCCACCTTGCTTGTGTCCCTGACCAGGAAACTGGGGCTGCCTATTCTTTCCTTCGATGGCCTATGTGTCTCAAGTCCTACCACTGCAAGCTGGCACTTTCCCCACTGCTGGGGTCTACACTGTCTCCTGCCAGCAGCCTGTCACCCAGCTCACACGCCTGGACTGCAGATCCCCTCCCTCTATCTCCCTGCCTCACCCACTTCCCATTGATAGCAGGTGTTACACCCTTCCCCCCGAGGCCAAATGGGCAATATCACTGGGACAGGCAAGGGAAATAAATATTTGCTTTTACTCCATTTTTTTTTAAATTTTTTTTTTTAACATTTTATTTATTTTTGAGACAGAGAGAGACAGAGCATGAACGGGGGAGGGGTAGAGAGAGATGGAGACACAGAATCGGAAGCAGGCTCCAGGCTCTGAGCCATCAGCCCAGAGCCCGACGCGGGGCTCGAACTCACGGACCGCAAGATCATGACCTGAGCCGAAGTCGGACGCTCAACTGACTGAGCCACCCAGGCGCCCCTGCTTTTACTCCATTTAACTCGATCCCTAATGCCACAGAAAATCTCTGGGTTAAGGTCTTACTCAGAATGTTCTAATTATTTATATTTATTTTATTTGTTTGTTTATTAGAGACAGAGAGAGAGCAGAGAGCAGGAGAAGGGCAGATGGAGAGAGAGAACGAGAGAGAGAGAGAGATCCTCAAGAATCCTTAGCAGGCTCCACGCTCAGTGCAGAGCCCCAGTCGGGGCTCGATTCCATGACCTGAACCAAAATCAAGAGTCAGGAGCTCAGCTGATTGAGCCACCTTGAGCCACCTGGGCGCCCCATTCAGAATGCTTTTAAAGCTTCTCATCTGATAGAGGTGAATCTTGACCTCTCTCTGCCATCAGAATCCTTGCTTATGGCTTCTTGTTAGGAGACAAAATAGTAACCCGATATTGTTTAAGCCACTTTTCATTGGCTATTCTGTCACCTGCAGCTGTAGGTGTTGTAACAGGCATATTACGTCTGCATGCAAACCCCAACCACTACCTGTTATGTCCTTTATCTGCTGCACAAGGGTAGTACAAAGTCTTCTGTGGACAGAGAGGAATCTGGATCGGGAGGGAGGAGACCTGGGAGCTAACCCTCTGCGAAGCAGTGTCAGACCTTCTGATATGGAAACAAACAAGCAAACCAACCAACCAACCAAACAAACAAAAACAAAAGCAAACAACAACAACAGCAAACCCAAACAAGCAAATTGGTGAAGGAAGAGATACAAATTGATTTAGGTGACTGTGGGCAGTTTAAAAATCTGAGGACTTCAGTTTCTCTCTCTTAACTTTCTAGGTTACGCCGATTTAGTGCTTCCCGAATTTCAATCATTTGCTTCCTACCTTCTTGATTTTTGCCATATTTTCTTGGCACTGGAACTGTTCGAAGTATTTTGCATTTGAATTGAGTCCCGTTATTTAACTTAAATTTATTTCATGAGGAAACACACTGTTACTCTCAGTGAAAAATCAGAATCACTTACAAGGTAAAGAAGGTAGCTAAAAATGAGTACAATGTAAACAAAGCAATGTTATTAAATTCTGGCCTGATCTTGCTGGGTGTGGAAGGCAAAATGGAAACCAGCAAGTGCTAGGCACCCCCTTGGTGTCATCAGAAGGTTAAGTGAGTGTTCAAAAAGGACTCGCTTTCTTACTGTGCAAGTCAACGTTCGCTCATGCCTTGCCTGTCCAACATCTAAAATCATTCTGGAGAAAGAGCTGTCCTAAACCTCGGAAAACGCTGGCCCAGTGATTCCTAAGGACGTGGCTAAAAGAAGCAAGGAAAAGAAGCAAGGGTGAAGAAGGGAGCGTGTGGAAGTCATTTCCGTCAACAAAAGGGAAAAACATGAGACAAATACTTTGCTCTGCAAGTGTCGACTGGTCCTGCGTCCCCGCGCTTCTCGTTGTTTGAACGGAACCAGCAACCCAAAGGTATCCATACAGCGAGGATGAAAAGAGAAAGGGGCTGATGGCCTGCATCCCTCGCCATCCTGCCTGCTGGCCTTGCTTGTCCCCGAAGTGGTCCTGGCTCTTCCCTCACCCTCCACGGCCAACCCCATCAAGACTCAGGAAGAGCCCAGAAGCCCTCTCAGTGTGGGAGCAGCTGCCTGAAGCCCCTCCTGGTCCTAAATCAAAACCAGACTTCCTCAGATCTTTTTGTATTTTGTATTTTGCATTTTGGCTGTATGGTAGGATCTTTTTGGGGGTATCGTTCCCAATCTGTATGGAAGTGAGTCGTGAATGATGAATACCGTAGATCATCTTGTTTGTGAATGGCACCTTAATATGCTGAAAGTAATATGAAGCCATATATCTTTCTAGACGAATACATCCAAGTCCTGAAACAGCTTAATAGACTCCCCTACCCCCTTCAGTTATTGTTGAGGCTCATCAAATGGAGTTCACCAAAAGGCATTATGGCTTTTGACCAAAACTAAAATTTCCTGTCTCTGATTTCCTGTAATTTCAAAGTTATTTCCCTTCTGTCCTGTAACTTGCAAACCCAAATCCCCAAAGCGAAAGAGGCCCTATACCTTGGCTTCTTCCATAGGCTTATAATAAATAATTAATATCTTACTGTTTTATGGCGTCGCTTTGCCCTCAGGAAGGATTGCAAGACATGGCACATTCCATAGACTTCGGTAGATGCTCCTTTAGTTCTCAGAGAAGCTAACATTGTCAGTCATTTTAAATTTTAATTAAGATGTTCAGAAAGAATAAAAAGCCTGTAGAGTATTCTAGTTTCTGATCAATATTTCTTGAATCAGGTACTTATTTTTCCTTCTGTATTAACTGGGGCATCTATGAGTTTGCTTCTTTAATCCATGGTAATACTTTTGTTGTCCACTCAGCTTTAGGTGATTTCCAGTTTCTTTTTTTTTTTTATAGTGTTTATTTATTTTTGAGAGAGAGGTGGTGGGGGAAAGAGAGAGAGGGGAGAGAAAATCCCAAGCAGACTCCACACTGTCAGCACAGAGCCCACCACGGGGCTTGAACTTACGAACCGTGAGATCATAACCTGAGCCAAAACCAAGAGTTGGAAGCTTTAACTGACTGAGCCAACCAGGTGCCCTGATTTCTAGTTTCTTAAGTCATCCTAGAAAACAATGTCTGCTTTTTTTCTTTAAAATTTTGTTCTTGTTTCTTGTCCCTCTGAAACTTCTAGGAAAAAAGAAAGAGATGATGTCTGGTTTTTGTTTTCGTTTTTGTTTTTTTCTCTTTGTTTCAGCCATTGTCTAAGTCAGCGTTTTCAAGATGTCTTATGTAGGGGCACCTGGGTGGCTCAGTCGGTTAGGCGGCCGACTTCGGCTCAGGTCACGATCTCGCAGTCCGTGAGTTCGAGCCCCGCGTCGGGCTCTGTGCTGTCAGCCTGTTTCAGATTCTGTGTCTCCCTCTCTCTCTCTGACCCTCCCCCGTTCATGCTCTGTCTCTCTCTGTCTCAAAAATAAATAAACGTTAAAAAAAAATTAAAAAAAAAAAAGATGTCTTCTGTAGAAGACTAGTCCTAGGACATTCCAGTGTCAAAATACTTTGGGAAATGACACATACCATATCCTACTCTTGGAGATTAACTCTTACGTATCAGCCTTTTCAAGGCTCTGAGAATCCTGGGGAGTTGAGAAAACTGTTTAACTTTGTGTGACTATATTTTGCTAAGCTCACGTTACCCTCAGGTGTTCAATAGTTATTTCCAGAACTGAATTTAGATAGCGGATTTGTGTCTAAAGGGAGGGTGGTAGTTTAAAATATGGCCTCAAGTTCTTTGATGATCCCTCCTTCAAGAGTTGGGTGGTCTATGTCCACGCCCCTTGAATCTGGGTGGATCTCTGAAGGGTTTAAACAGTGGAGTAATACAGACATGTGCTCTGTGACTAGTTCATACATGTCCCGGTAGCCTCCACCATATCACATTTACAGTCCTAAGCCACCATGTAAGATGTCTAACTATCCTGACACTATTATGATGACAAGGCCGCATGTAAGTATATCGATCAACAGCTAAGCCCAGTTGTCCAGCCATCCCTACAAGGTGCCAGCACAGAAGTGAAGTCACCTTGGATCCACCAGACCCAGCTTCTGTAACAGCTGAATACCACCAATGATGCCTTGTAAAAAAGAAGGATCCCCCAGCTGAATTCCTAGCCCACAAAATTATGAGATTTACATTTTGGGTGACGGTGCTACACAGCACTAGATAATTGGGACAGGGATGGTTGAGTTCTTGAGGTGCGGAAGAGAAATCTGAGTGTGTTCTCTGAGACATTCCAAAGCTAGAAAGGTCAGACTCCACAAGTTTCTCCATTTAGTTTCTCCCCCCTGTACATGTTACCCCAAGAACGTACTCATCAGGAGTGAACTCTTCCCTTGGCCGGCTCTGGGACCTTCCTAATAATTGCACTCCCAGGCTGCTCTACAAAGAAAGCCAGGCACAGATGACTGGATGCTAGACTTTGACATGAATTAAAAGATGGGGAACAGAGGGGAAAATGTGACATTCCTTCACAGTCCTCACAGATTCATACTAAAATGGCTGATACTTACGTGCAAATGCTCTCTGATCCAATTAGTCATTAGAACTTGACAATGCCACCTCCTAAATATATTATTAAGCCAATAAATCCTCTCAATCGCTGCTTTAGCTCAGACACTCATCATCTCTCTCTTATATAACATTTGCCTTCTGACTCATCATCCTTCTTCCAATTTCTTCCCAACCGTAGCCTGAGGGGTTTTTCTAAAGCACAAATCCGACATATCACTCTCCTGAATAAGACCCTTCTCATTGCACACAGGATAAAGTCCAGACTCTACAGTATTACCCTATTAGTTATAGTCCACTGAGGAAAAAGGAAACTATTCTAGCTCTTCACATAGATGGGACTTAGAGAGGGAACTGGTTCCAGAGCCAGCAGAAGAGCAAAGAGACCAGAGGATGATCATTGAGACAGATGTGGGCAGAGGGGAGGTGCGAGCTGGAACTGAGAGGGGCACGAGGGGGAACTTCCAAACACGGGGACCACAGAGCTGATGCTGGAGAGGTCGCTCAGGGCAGAGCGAGAGAGGAATAGCCTGGCTTCTGTCCGGCCCCCATCTCCCACTTTTCTACCTGTGTGCCACCCGTGGGTTTAAACTTCCCAGAAAGCCAATCAGCGAAGGACCCCACCCTTGGTCTCGGCTGGAGCCCAGGATGAATGTAAGCGACTAGCTCGGCAACATATGAGACCTTTGAGGTCTAAACCTACTTAGGTCTCCATCCTCCTGTTTCAATATCTCCCCAACTTCTCCCTCCCCCTCCTCCACACCCCACCCCCCCCATACTGAAACCACCATTACTCTCTTTTCGAGGCCATGGATTGGCATTTGTTCCTTCCACTTCTGATATCCTCTCTCAAACTGATTCAAACCCACTCACTGTCTTCCATTAAAGTCTTCCTCAGATCTTTCCGAAACAGAGTCATCTGTCCTCAGTGGTTTCTACCCCTGCCTCCTGTTTCCTTATGATAACATTCATCACATAATATTAGGGAGGCCCCTATTTTTCTCTCTTGTCTCATAATACAAAGGCCCCTGTTTTTCTCTTAGGAGCCACATGTCCTGGTCTTTCAGTCACCTGGATCTGTGTCCTTGTGTTGGCGACTGACATGCGACCCAGGCTGAACAATTGGAGTACCTCATCTCAGTGACGGGGTGGTGGCAGGGTCACGTGTAAATGGCCCATCAGACTTCCTTCTGGAGACTAGTGTGGATGTCAGAGGACAGAGTCACAGTCCTTCACAACATGCACAATGCAAGAAGAGCCTGGCCACTCTTGGAAAAAACCCACCTGAGGATCAGAGCAAAAGAGAACAAAGCTGGACCAGGTGAGAAAGACCGACTCCAGACGTGGTTTGGGCACCTGGGTTCAGGTGTATCTGAATGCGATTAACCCCTAAACTTCTCAAGTGAGTGAGGCAGCAGAGACTGCTCAACGTTCATTTAAAAACGGCAGCATTCCTCCTTTGCCCTTAAAAAGAAAGTTTATTTTCTGTTATTGGAATTCAGAATTTCATGTATATCCTAAGAGCTACTTTATTGTGTTATTCAAACTTTCTTTAAAAAAAGAAAATTTTTTTTTAATGTTTATTTCTGAGACAGAGAGAGACAGAGCATGAGTCGGGGAGGGACAGAGAGAGAGGGCGACACAGAATCAGAAGCAGGTGCCAGGCTCTGAGCTGTCAGCACAGAGCCCGACGCGGGGTTTGAACTCACAAACTGTGAGACCATGACCTGAGCCGAAGTCGGTGGCTCAACCGACTGAGCCATCCAGGCGCTCCAAAACCTTCTTTTTTTCATGTTTATTTATGTATTTTTTTTGAGAGACTGCATGCACACGTGAGTGAGGGAGGGACAGAGAGAGAGAGAGAGAGAGAGAGAGAGAGAGAGAGAATCCCAAGCAGGTTCTGTGCTGTCAGGGCAGAGCCCAACGTGGGCTTCACCCCATGAACCCTGGGATCATGATCTGAGCGAAATCAAGAGTTGGATGCTTACCCGGCTGAGCCACCCAGGCGCCCCTGTTATTCAGATCTTCGATCCTTACCAGATTTTTGTCTATTTGTTCTGGGCTGTGAGAAATGTATTAAAGTTGTCTATTGTCTGTGCATTTCTGTCTATGTCTCCTTGCTTTGCCTGCAGTTTATGTTTCATGCAAGTCGTTGCTGTTTTATTGGATGCAGAGATATTGTTATACGTTTATCGTGAATTATAGCCTGTAGTATTATAAAATACACTTTCAAAACAAATGCTTTTTGGATCTCTCCGTGTGTGTGCATGCACGTTTTCTACCATGTGGTATGTTTATTTGTTTTCTCACTTTCTTTTGGATATCTCTCTTACTATTTGAGAAGGTTCACCTTTTTTTTTTTTTTTTTTGTCTTGTGCATTAGCTTTCAATGAATATCTTTACATAATACCTTTAATGCCATCTTTATCAGGTATCTTCTATTAGTTTCTTGCTATGAACACTCAGGGTTCATACTTACTACCCACTTAGTGGGTGGGTGAGGGGAACTTCCCCTTTAAAATACTTCTGTTCTCTGAGCTCCAGCCTGGCTGGTGTGGGCACTCCTCAGCCTTAAAGGGAAGTGTAGGGTCCAGGTTTTATTTTGTTTGTTGAATATTCTGACCTCCTTTTCTTTTCCAGCCAGCCATTAAGATGTCCTTCTGCCTGTCCTCCTCCCCATTTGGGTTGCCTCCAATGTGAGACAGAATGAGGTGGGCAAATCTCATTGCCGACTCCTCCCTTCTGACCAGCTCTGGCTTAATAAATTGCTCAGTGAACTAAGGGGAGGGGTCTCTTGCCCAGTCCACAGCCTCACTGGGCTGCACGCTGCAGGATTATACAGATTCTCCACCACCATGGAGAGCACAAATGTTCAGGGTTTAACACCCTCCAAGGTCCCTTCCCCACGACTGTCCACCCACTTGGGCATGGTTCCGCCCCTCTTGCTGTCCCCTTCTGTTCTCTCCTCAGCCTTTCTACTTCCTTCCTGGCTAGCTCATTTCTGCCTTGTCTCTCAGACTCATCAATGGCTCAGACAAACAATAAATGCCGTTTTAGCCCCTCTCCTACCAGCAATTTGCATGCACTGTGTCAAATGCTTCAAATTGTTTGGAGTCGAGTTGCAGAGCGTTGGAAAAGGTGCAAAGCCCACACGTAAGCCCTGGATCAGTCTCAAAGTGGCTGGGAAGCCTTTATAGATGTTGTTTACTGAGTCTGTTTTGCAAAGACTTGTGTTACAACCATGCCTCACTGCTGGATCTGTTTGTAAGTTGCAAAATCCTGTGTGATTTGGGCTAAATATACGTCAGATAGGGTCACTTTTGGAGAAGGACGCCACTCTCCCGGGAAGAAGGGCAGAAGATCTAGCCAGGCGTGTTAGCGACTTTTATGAAGTCCCCGGAAGGCTGTCAGCAGGAACACCTTCGCAAGGATCTCGCCACTCACACCTGGCACCAGCAAGCACTCTCCCACTCCTTGTCCCACGGTGGGAATATTTGGGAAGGCTCTTTTCCTCTTGGACTCATTTTAAATTACATTCTGGCAGCAGTTGATAAATTCTATCTGTCTTCTGAGCCCCAGGCCCCCCTGAGATCGCTACTTATAATTGAGGAAAGAACAGAAACCAAAACTTGACTCAGACAGCTTAGGTTTATGTTCTTTGTCAATTTACCTGGGTTATTCCCCAGAGGACCAGGAGGATGAAGTTACCTGGGAGTGAAAGCCACCGAAGAGAGGTCCTTGCAATGGGGGTTCTGCTTTACGCTAAATAAAAATGAACAGTCGACCTCTGACACAAGTGCTTTGATACACGAAGGCCAAATTAAATAACTTGGAATTCATGTCGAGCCTTCACATAAACATCCAGCCTGTAGCCAGCGGTGCACAATTGCTCTGTGTGGTGTTTTGTCTGCACCGGGCAAGACACAGTTAGTTAGACTCATGTTAATGACTTCAGGGCTCTGGATGTGGTTTCCACACAGGCAGGGCTTTGCCATGGCTACGGACTTTCTGCACGAGTTAGTATACCCCAAAGCGCCAGGATCAGTCCTCAGTGTCTTCATTTTATACCCTCACCATCTGAGGGCTCATCTGGCCTCATGACTTTAATTATTACCCCGATGTGAGCAGCCTTCCAGAACTACATTTTTCCGTCTTTTGCTATCTTTGGAGCACCAGTTCTGAGGCCCAGGTCGGGTGCCCACCATATTTCCGCTGTCTCAACTCCCCAAGCACACAGCTCCCTTCCGCCACCCAAAACAACATTTCCTTCTCAGCTCTTATTTATAAATGATGCCTTCGAAAAAGGAGACTACCCTCCCACTAAGGAGTCTCCTGCAATACGGAGTAGCCCGGAATGTTCCAGTGCTGTTCACAGCAAAAGAATTGAGTCCTCTGGCTTTAGTAAGGGGCCAAAAATCAAGTACCTTTTTTTCATTCCCTATAGTTTTTTTGCAGCATGGGTGTGTTTCCTATGTTATAGCCACAACCATTTTGGCCTGTTTTATTTTTTGCTTCGGACTTGGTGAAATCCTTCAGTGCAGGAACCGTATTGCTGTTTTTTGGGTGCCCCGCAGAACATCAAATAGTACATGCTCAATAAACATTTGCTGAAAGAATAAATAAGAAAAGAACAAATGAGCAAGTAAGATGTTCTCTGGAAGGAACCTCAGCTTTGAGTTCTCTGGCCTTTAATGACAATATTGGGTCCTGTGGCATTCCAACAGCATGCCTTTTCTGCAAGTCTGTGTCCCGTTCTTTCTTTTTTGAAAAATTTATTTATTTAAATTCAAGTTAGTTAACATCCAGTGTAGTATTGGTTTCAGGAGTAGAACCCAGTGATTCATCACATACATTCAATACCCAGTGCTTATCACAAGTGGCCTCCTTGATACCCGTCCCCCATTTAGCCCATCCCCCTACCCGCCTCCCCCCCAGCCACCCTCAATTTGTTCTTTGTATCTAAGAGCCTCTTATGGTTTGCCTCCGTCTCTTTTCCTACCTTATTTTTCCTTGCCTTCCCTTATGTTCATCTATTGCGTTTCTTAAATTCCACATATGAGTGTAATCATATGGTATTTGTCTTTCTCTGACTGACTGACTTTGCTTAGCATAAAGCCCTCTAGTTCCATCTGCATTGTTGCAGATCTGGGCCCCATTCTTTCTAAGCGTTCACTGTAGAGCTAGCAAGTGGCTTCTAAGGCTGTTAGCTACATCTAAAAGGCGAGATGGCTGGCATTTGAGTCTCAGAGGTTTCAAAAATCAAATCTATACATACCGATGCCCCTTTTCCTCCCTCAAAGGACAGAAACGTGGGACAACCTCCTGGAAAATGCACATTCCAGGCAAGTCTCTAGGTTGGGGTTGGGTAAGAATGCATCACCAGTTTAAAATTTGATACATATCATGAAACTTTGAGCACTAACCTTGGGGGAGCCATACTGTGAAGTTAATCTGGAAAGACTCGTAGCTCACCTGAAGGCATTCTTCGTGGGATATGAGAGTCATTTAGAGTTCTAAGGATTCTGCATTCAAGGTCACAGAGAGGGTTTTGATTTTTTTTTTCCTTTTCAAAAAAATGCATAAAACTCCATGGGTAGTGGGAAGAAGCAAGGATAGGAAACCCCACTAATGAAATGAAACCAGCTGATCTCTACAATCCTTTCCACTTCAAAAATCCTGAGTAGAGTATGAATTAATGCTTAAGACACACTAGGGATGTTCATCATAGAAAGCTACCAACTTCACATAATCCCTAATAATTGGAATTACTGTACATAATCAAGTATCTGAACATCGTGGTGTAGTTGGCTGAAACCATTCCAGTGAACTCCAGCATACTTAGAGTAAAATTTATACTCCTCACAGTGGATGGGGAAGTCCAACATCAAGCCCCCGCCAGTGTTTCCTACCCCATTTCTTTCCACTTTCTCCATCACTCTCCATGTTCCATCCAAATCAGTTCTCTCTTGATTCTTTGAAATATCAACTCCATGCCTAACCCTACTCGTGCACTTTTCACTTCTTGCTTTACATGCCTGGAATGTTCTCCCACAGCTTTGCATAGCTGGTTGATTCTCAAGTCTTAATGGACTTGAGAATTATTGAAAGCTGCATGCCAAATTCTCTCCCAGTCATATTTCTCTGCTATATTTTTTTTCTTACAGCTCTTTTCACAGATTGGAGTTTCCCTATGTGTTATCATATACCTCCTATTTGTTTGTTTACCTATCTATGTGCTTCTTGTCTGTCTCTTCTACTAGAATATAAGTTCCTCAATAAGATGGCCCTGCCAGTCCTTTCCAGAGGAGAGCCCGGAACAGAGTATGTGCCAACTCTTAGAATGTAGAAAACCACAGAAAAACATAGCTCCCAACATGCCCTAAGAAAAAGCTGAATAAACCTACAAAATCAAACTTTCCTTGAGCCCGTCAAAGGCTGGGGTCGGAAGACAACAAATAAACTAAAATCCAACAAGTGGTAAACCTCTTCAAATGGAGATGAGGCACACAAAGTGTGTTTGACAGAGCATGAGAGAAAGAAATGACCTCTGCTAACTGAATGAATTCTGAAATGCCGATGTAGGCTGGTGTGAAAATTTAGAATAACGGGAAGTCCCAGACTCAAGAGGAATCTGTAATCATTCACAAGCAATATTTTACATGCCTGCACTCGGTGCTCCCCAGAAAGACTGAGGGAAGGACAAGAGACCAGCGGACCTCCCTCCATGACAGAGGCATGCAGGAGGCTATCAACAGCCATGGAGTAAAGAGCCAGGCATGAAATACCATGCATTTCCCTCAACCCTTGCCTCAGATGAGGCAAAGACTTCAGCCACTGAAGGAGGGATAGGAAATCTTTCTGCCCAGGTCGTGGGAAAAATCCATAGCTTTTGAGGCGGGGGGGGGGGGGAGGGGAGGGGGAAGACAGTAATAGGAAAATGTGTCTTTTGCTGGGGGAGAGGAAGAAAATATTTTTTAGTCCCAGGATCCTGCATGGGCACAAAGCAGAAGTCTGCTATTACTGGGGGAGTGGCAAGAGATTACCTCTTGTCCAAGGGTGTCCACAGATACAAGGAAGAGTTTGACTGCCATACCGGGAATGGCAGCCCACAGATAATGCTCCACTCTTGACGCCCAGGTACTTAAGACTAAGACTGGACTAGAAGAACCAGGAATCCTCCTGTCCTCACTGTTAGCTTAGGACTAACAAACAACAGCCGACTCCTCCTGAAGGAGAGGCAAGAGCTTGGTGCAGGTGTGTAGAAGATCCTAGACCTCATTCCAAACACAAGTTAGCAGCAGCCCAAGGAGGAGCAACTTGAAGTCTGTGGTCAGTTTGCAACAACAAGACACGAATCCAGATCAATTATCATCTACATTGACTCAATCTGCTTCCCCCGCCCTGCCCCAACCCAGTAGCCTGATACAAGAAGAAGCATGGTTATTTCCAGGCAAAACCACTATTTGCCTGTGTCTCTACTGTCTTTTTATACATGATATCTGGCATGTAATAAAAACAAATTATGAGACATATATAGATGCAAGTTAAAAAAAATACCCCATTATTAAGAGATAAGGCATTGACAGAGCTGTGCTCAGAAACTCAAAGATATAACACCGACATTGGAGCTCTCAGAGTTTTTAAAGTGACTATGATAATTTACATAAAAAAATCTAACATGAACAACATGCATCAACAAATGGGGAATTTCGGCATGGAAATGGAGAATTATAAAAAGGAGTCAGGTAGAAATATTACCAAAAAAAAAAAGGCACAACTCTCCAGGGTATCAGAAATGAATAATTATCATGATGGGCTTATGATAAGACAGAACACACATGAGGAAAGAATCAGTGATCTTGAAGACCCATCAATACAGAAATTATCCAAACTGAAATATATAGAGAGAGAAAAATAAGTGACAAAAAAGCAAACAGAACATCCAAGAACTGTGAGACAACAGTATGAAAGGGTCACGCATATCGGTTACTGAAGATCCAGAAGGAAAAGAGAGAGCCCGTATACTGAGATTCATTATAAAACTGCTAAAAATCAAAGTCAAAAAGAAAATCATGAAGGCGGACAGAGATAAAGGAAACATTACAACAGGGCAGCAAAGAATACAGCAGACATATAGGCAAACCTATGCAAGCCAGGAGACAATAGTGTCACATCTTTCAGACACAGAAAGGAAAAGGAAAGTAACCATGACGTCACAATTTCACATACAGTGAAATGATCTTTTTGAAAATGAAGAATCCTTTTTTTCATGTTTTCAAACAAAAGCTAAAAGGGTTTACTGTTAACCGGCATGCACTGGCATTAAGAAATGTCATGTTCAATGAAACGCTTCAAGCAGAAGAAATAAGATGCTCGATGGACATTTGTTTCAACACAAAGAACTGAAATACACTTGAAAAGATGAAAATGAAGGAAGTCACAGAATCTATTTTGTTATTTTTAATTGTTTTAAGGGATGATGATTGAAAGCACGTGAAGAGATGCCTGACATCCTTAGTCATCAGAGAAATGTTAATCAAAACCACAATAAAGTACCATTCTGGAGTCACTAGAGTGACCAGAAAAGAAAACCCAGACAATACCATATGTTAGGGAGGGCAGAGAGAAACCAGAGCCTTTCTACACTGCCAGCGGGGGTGCACAATGGTGCAACTGTGCTGAAACATAGTTCAGTGGTCCCTTAAACAGTTAAATGTGGACTCACCACATGACCCAGCAATTCTGCTCCTAGGTGTCTACCCAAGAAAAATGAAAATGCGTCTACACAAAAACCTGTACAATTATGTTCATAGCTGCATTATTCATTAATAGCCAGAAGGTGGAACCCACTGTGGTCTCTCTGTGTGATGGAATGTTATTCAGCAATAATAAATGATAAAATACCAACACATACTAAAACATGGATGAGCTTTGAGAATATGCTAGATGAATGAAGCCAGTCACAAAGGATCACGTATTCTACAATTCCATGTATATGCATTGTTTAGAATTGGCAAACATACAGAGGCAAAGGCAGATTAGTAGTTGCTAAGGGCTGCGAAATCAGGGCCGAGGGTATGACAGGCAAAGGGCACAAAGGTTCTTTCTGAGGTGACAACAATGTTCAAAAATTTACTGTGTGATGGTTGTACATAAGTATACTAAAGGCCATTAAATTTTACTTTGTAAATCGGTTAATTGTGTGGTATATGAATTGCATTTCAATCAAGTTATTAAGCTTAAAAGAAAAAGAAACGGACTCTCAGGCGGAAAAAGAGTAACAATATACTGTGAACTTTATAACATATGGAGAAGTAAACCGTGCAATGATAAGAGCACACAGGTTTGAAGGGAACAAACGGAGGTTCGCTACTGTAATCAAATGAGACTACTACAGCTGAAGCACAATAACTGAAACGATCGACTCAATAATAATAAATTTGGGACTGAGAAACAGGATTCATGAATGGAAAGCTATGTCAGTAAAAAATATTCAGATGAAGGCATGGAGACAAAAAGGAGTGGAAAATGGGAGAAAGAAAATGTATGTTTAGTTGGAATTACAAAAAGAGAAGAAAGAAAAAAAAATGGGCACAGGTAATATTTGAAGAGATAATGGCTAAAGCATTTTCAAAGATTCAAGTAGGTCTCTGAACTTTAAGCAGAATAAATGCAGAGTAAGTCATACTTGAGTACATCATAATAAGTAAAGCTCCTGAAAACTGAAAGCAAAGAAAACCATTTTTGAAGACCAGAGAAAGAAGGACTCATTACCTACAAAGGAGCAATGAAATGACTCAAAAGTGACTTCTTTTTTTTTTTTTTTTAACATTTATTTATTATCATTGAGAGACAGAGACAGGGCACAAGCAGGGGAGCGGCAGAGAGAGAGGGAGACACAGAATCCGAAGCAGGCTCCAGGCTCTGAGCTGTCAGCACAGAGCCCGATGCAGGGCTCGAACTCACGGACTGTGAGATCATGACCTGACCCGAAGTCAGACGCTTAACCGACCGAGCCACCCAGGCTCCCCCTCACAGCTGACTTCTAAACAGAATTTTTGGAAGTAAAGAGACATTGGTGTGACACTTTCAAAGTGTGTACGGAAATTGTCAGCCAACTTGGAATTCAGTACTCAGGGAACATATGCAAATTTGCAAGTGAAACTAATGTGATTTTGTCATACATAAAGACAACTTGTTCCTAGTAGTTCTGCACTAAAATTAAACTGAAGACCATCTCTCAGATTGCAATAAGGAAATGTAGGAAGAGTAGAGCAATTATTGGAAGGTCTTGTGTGGCTAAAATATCTGTAGAATTTAAGTACATAAATACAATAGCACAAAATGAAAGAAGAGTAAATAGAGATAAATATTTTACTTTGAATAATACCTTTAACGTGCTTGACCTTTTTGGTTTATACATGACATTACACACCGAATATACATAATACAAATTCTTTCTGGGTGCAAAATGAGCATTTGTCAAATTGGTCACATTGTAAAAACAAGGCAATTCTCAACACATTTCAAATGATTGAAATAGTAGTGTCTTCTCTGCATGGATTTAATCTAGAAATCCATTTTCAAAAAAGGTCCTGGGGAATTATCAGGACCTTTAAATTAATTACAGTCTTAAAATTAATGATACACCTCTGAATGATGGGTGGGTCAAAGGATTATTTGTAATGGGTAGTGGGTAATATTTTGAACTAGATGGCAATAATCATATAATATGTATAAACTTTGGGATACAGCTAAAGCCATGCCTGGAAGGAAATTTTTAATCATAAATGCATCTACTAGAAGGGAAAAGTTAAGTGATTGAAACATCCATGTCAAGAAATTAGATAAAACAAATTAAACCCAAAGAAAATGGAAGGTAAAAATACAAGGAGCAGATAGTAATAGGACAGAAAACAAATATATAGTAGAAAAAAAGCTGTACATGCAAATTCTTTGGAAAGGTTAATAAAATTGAAAACCCCTAATAATACTAAACAAGATAAAATGAAAGAAGCCAAAAATTATCAATATCAGTAGTCTAAAAGAGGACATCACTACAGATCCTGCAGATAACTAACAGAAAATATCATCAGTGACTTTATTCCAAGAAGCTTGAAAACAAAGATAAAATGTACACATTATTTTAAAAGTACAGCTTATAAAAACTGACAGGAAGAAAAAAATTAAAAATTCCAATTTTGTGAACTACATTCATTATTAAAAATCCACTCTTTACAAAACTTTGTGGCCACATAAATTCACTTGTAACATTTTTTAAACATCGAAGAAAGAAATAAAACTAATATCACAACTATCTCAGAAAATAGAAAAAGAAGACACTCTTCTCTACTGGTATTATGAGGCCAGGATAACCTTCATGTCATAATCTTTTCAAGGACATCATAAGAAAAGAAAATTACAGTCCAATCTCTTCCATGAATATAGACACAAAAATTATCAACAAAATATTAACAAATAAAATCCAAAGAAATGTATAATGATAATACAGCATGAGCAAATTGGGTTTATTCCAGGAATGCAATGCTTATTCAACATTAAAGTGTCAGCGTATTTGTCCTATAAATGGAATAGAAACTGTCCTATCATCTCAAGAGTTACAGACAAATCCTTTGATCAAATTTAACATTAGTTCACAAAAAAATCTTAGCAAATCAGGAACAGACAAAAATTACCCTAATATAATTAATGGATTTCTTATAAAAACCTTTCAACTAACATCATGATTAATACTAAAATATTTAAACTTTTACCACTAGGAAACGAGACAAAAATACCTGCTACCACACTTCTATTAACATTGTCCTGGAAGTTCTAAGCAGAGCAAGAAACCAAGAAAAGGAAATAAAAGCCATTATGATGGGGTGTTAGTTTCCTGTGACTGTTATAACTAGTCACCACAAATATGGCGGCTTAAACAGACATTTATTCTCTTATACAGGTCTGGAGACTAGAAATCCAAAATTTAATGATTGTGTTCTCGAGGAATTCTCGGGGAGGATCCACCCCTTGTCTGGTAGTTGACCTGCTTCTGGTAGTTGACCTGGTATTCTCAGGTTTGAGGCTGTATCATCATTCCCTTCCTCTGTTTTCATATAAACTCCCCCTGTGTGTCTGTGTTATCCTCCTTTTCTTTTCTATTCTTTTATAAGGACACACATGATGGCATTTAGGGCCCATCCAGTTAATCCAGGGCAATCCCTTTACCTCAAGATCCTTAACTTAATCATACCTGTAAAGAGCCTTTTTCAACATAAAGGGATGTTTACAAATTTCAGAAATTAAGATTTGACATCTTTGGGTAGCTGTCAATCTACCTTAATGGAAAAGGAGTAAATAAAATTATCATTATTTACAGACAACATGATCTTATAAATCATTAACTAGAAGAATCTATAGATAGACTATGTAAGGTAAGTGAATTTGAGGAGATTGCTAGATACAAAGCATTATTTTAAAATTAATTGCATTTGACATACAATTAGAAAACAAACTTTTATAAAGATACCATAAACATTAGCATAGAAACCCACTGCGTACCTAGAAATAAATCAAACAAATGATGCACAACACTCCTACGATAAAAACTACCGTAACAGAGACACTGGAGAGGGTGTAAATAGCTGGAGGGGTATATCGTGTTTCATAGATGGAAATATTCAATTTTGGAAAGATGTCAGTTCTCCCTAAGTTGATCAATGGATTCAAGGCGATCCAAATAAAGTTTTTCATTGTTTTTTAAAATGGAAGTTGACAAGCTGATGCTAAAATGTGTGTGGGAACACAAGGGGCCAATAATAATCGAGATAAGCTTGAAGAACAATAACAATGCAGTTCTTAAGCTACCAGATACCAAGACTTAATATAAAGCTAAACTAATTAAGATAATGGTATGCATAATTAAGACACATTGGCATACTCATGGGAAAGAAAGTCCAGAAAGAGAGCACCACTAACATTACTCTTTCCTTAAGTATTTTCTTCTTCCAGAATCCACTTCTAATTGTCCCGACTCCCACCCTCTCCTCTTCCTTCCTGGCTCATCTAACCCTCAGTGTACATTTTTTTTTTTTTTTTTTTTTTTTTTTAATGAGAGAATTGTCCGTAGGTTGATCTTAAGCCTCTACTACGATA
Organism: Leopardus geoffroyi; assembly: GCF_018350155.1. Lineage (NCBI taxonomy): Eukaryota > Metazoa > Chordata > Mammalia > Carnivora > Felidae > Leopardus > Leopardus geoffroyi. The sequence continues at coordinate 120,049,965 of NC_059328.1, read as the reverse complement.
ATCTTCTGGAAGAAAAACAACAAATCTACTACCTCTTTATATGTAATAAATACTAGCTCTCTTTGTAATTTCACTCACAGAAAGGAAGCCCTGCAGAGAACCATCTAGACAATCCAGTCCAACTTCCACGTCTTATTGAAGAACACATTTCAATTCTGAGAGGTAAAGAGACCTGCTAGAGTAACATATGTAGTTAATGGACGAACCAAACCTAGAGTCTGGGTAAGAAAAATTTTAAGCTGACAGTCAGGAAATTCTAACATCTCCGACTCCCTATGAAAAATACGAAGAAAATACTCTGACCCCCTATTAAAAAATAGCCTTTGCTCTTTGTGTATTTCTTATAATATGGTGATCTGTTTTATATTAAGCCCTGGCAAGTCTCCTCAGAATGGATTTTCATTTATAGAGTCAATCCTCTGGGGAAGGAGTGGGACGGAAGGGGAGGCAGGAGAGGGCAACCCAGCAGCTCTGAGCCCTCCCTGCTGCATTTGGTCTAAACCTCGAGCAGGGCAGACATCTTGACAAGTGCTCCTGGTGGTGCTGTTGGGGTGGGAGGATGAGGAATAAAATGGCCGCACCTACTAGAGGAGACGGGAGAAGGAGCCCCCAGCTGTTGGCAGTAAGCTGAATGAAGGTGAAGAAGTTCCATCTTGTGAACCACAGTCTAGGTTCTGAACTGATTTTCCCTTTGAAACCTTATCACGTATGGAGTTTATTTCAGCTCTGCATAGGGCATCAGGGGAAGGGCCATAGTCCAGACACAGGAACAGTGTTAACAGACAGTGGTCCCTCCTCTGCTCAGAGGTCAGTGCTGAGGGACAGGAGTAATCCCAGAGCACTCCAAGGAAGAGAATCTTGGGGAACAAAAGTAGCCACCTTAATGGCCTGCGGACCCACCCGAGCCAGAAATCTCTCTCTGTTGCACACTTTTCTCTATTGCATGAGTTAACATTTGTTTTATGAAGGAAGTTACTTGTATCTTTATATCCTCAGTCTTTTGCTTCCTCTGGCATGTGAACCATCGCGCTGGGGAATCTGACCTCACTTCTTTACATCTCTGGTCATCCCGCTCTCTTATCAGAAGATTGGTCTCCTTAATACATGAGAGATTCGTTCACAAATGAGCAATCCAACTTCTCACAAGCCAGTTTTCCCTCTCTGTCCCTCTTCTCAGGCTTCTGTCACAACTTGAAGCTCCGTAGCAGGAAACGCATTTGCATCTGGTGACTATGAAATGAATTGCCAACAGTCAGGTGGCAAGGAGAAGAGCCAGGGGCAGGTATATTAGCAGCAAGGGGCTCAGACATCACAGATCCTGGCAGCATTTCAACGGGAGCAGAGAGAGACTTCCTGAGGTGGGAAACAAGACTCTTCCAACAAGAAAAGAAAATTAGTCCCACCGTAAGCTCCAAATCACCACAGCTAGCCGCCTTAGAGAGTCGGCCAGGCTCCGTTAATGAAAATAACTGGTGGGCAAGGGTTAACATCCGCACCCTAAAAATCTCATCTGGCCTCTGCCTTGAGGGACAGGCCCAGGTCAAGACAAGGTAGCCATGGGAAGAGAAAGAGCCTTGTTTTTTCCCCTCACCCCTCCATAATGCCCTGTTGTGTCTGGGAAGGCATGGGGAGAGAAAGTATGGTGAGAAATTTCACCACATCAAACTGTCTCAATCCCCGTTTTTATAGCTGTTATGGAAAATGGAGGAAGTGTTTAAGCCCTTGGTCCATATGCTTTAAAAAATAATTATAAAATAAGAGAAATATGCTTTTCATGCATGAAGCATTTTAAGACACTGGAGTATGAATTTCACAAAAGCCCATGCTTAGGTCAGAACACTGGTTGGCATTCATCACTTACTGTAAACCTTGACTTTAGTGCCTGGATTCCTGGGGAGCCTGTGTCTGCTCCAGCAGCTCCTGCCAGCTTTAGAGTTCATAGCTCTCTGGTATCACAATTTCACATTGTGAGAGAATGTGTCATTCAGGACATACTCTCATAGTCTTTGGTACAACGCATGACGAAAATGGCCAAGGAATATGTCTTCTATGGATTCCTTTTGCTTTTCCTTTTGAAAGGTTTCAGGGAAGATTTGGTGGGTGTTTTAGGAATCACAGGCTTTGAGGGGAAAGAAGGTGTAACCACTCATTTATTGAAAAATTATATGGTAGAGCAGGATGGCCAAGGTGCCAAGGTCTGGGGCTAGCCTGCCTGGCTTTACTTCTCATGTGCTTCAATTACCAGCTGTGTGAACTTGGAGTGTCTGTGTCTCAAAAAATCTTCGTACATGACAAAATGGGGATCATGACAGAACTTAGGCTCATACGGTTGTTGTATGTAAAGGAACACATTGCTGATGAGTACATTGAATACTTAAGAGTTCCTCAACATCCATGTGGGAAACTGCCTTTTACTTGTCCTTTAAAAAATAAAATAACAGAGAGGGAGGAAGGCAAACCATAAGAGACTCCTAAGGACTGAGAACAAACTAAGGGTAGATGGGAGGTGGGGGGGAGGGGAAAGTGGGCGATGGGCAGGGAGGAAGGCACTGGGTGTTGTAGGGAAACCAATTTGACAATAAATTATATTAAAAAAATAACGTAGAAAAGAGGAATAAAAAACATTCTTGTTGCCTTACTCAATGGGAAACATTGATTAAATTTGGTATGTTTCCCTCTGGTCTTTTTATAACATAGATAAAAAAAAAATGACACACAGTTGTGAATTTTAAAAAAATTTTTAGCATTTATTCAATTTTGAAAGATGAAGAGAGACAGAGCATGAGCAGGGGTGGAGCAGGAGAGAAGGAGACATAGGATCTGAAGCAGGCTCCAGACTCTGAGCTGTCAGCAAAGAGCCCGACGCGGGGCTCAAACCCACAGACTGAGAGATCATGACCTGAGATGAAGTTGGACGTTTAACCAACTGAGCCACCCAGGTGCCCCACACAGTTGTGAATTTGCTACTAATCCCAATCAAGAAGATGCCCTGTAAACACAAATGTACTGAGTGGCTTAAAACTGGGCGACCCTGTCTCATTTTGTTTGCTGTGTTGTCCAGAGTGGTTTCTATGGTCTCTACGGAGCACTCCTGCTTCCCCAGTCAGAGGGCAAGAGCCCCAGGGGGAATTTTTGCAAACATAGGTCTCTTATTTTTACAAACATAGGTCTAGGCTATGATAAATTCTCAGTAAATAGTTGTAGGACAGGATTGAGAAACCATGCAGTTATTTATTATTGTTTTGGTAGTCATACCACAAACCTTAGCTAGAAAAGGACCCAAAAACCTCGTTTGCTGAAACTGCTGTTTCTAAGTGACAGTTACTGTTAATAAATTCAAAGAAGAATCCCGAGTATTGCCTTTTGAAGGTAACCTTTGGTCCTATTAGGGTTAATATCAAATCTTAAGAGCTGGTTTGGAAACTTTTAGAGAGGAGCAAGGGTACCTGAGTAGCCCAGACCAAAGTTGGATGCTGATTAACTTCCTTAAGGGCCCAGCTTGAGGAGGGTCACAGACGGTGGGATGGTGGAAGAAAGGCGCATCTACTCAGTTGGCCACGTCATAGTCCGGTTGATCTTGCCTTGGATATTCTCACAGGTCTGGCTCTCATAGAGAAATCAGTGTTAGTCTTTGAGGTCCTCATCCTCTTCCGGGTGGCACACCTGCTCCTAGACTCCTTGAAGTACTTCTGCGTCCAGAGTTGATTTCAGGAAACCAAACTTTGTCTGCCATTTCCATGTTAGTAGGAATGAATCACTGTGCTCCTGCTCCAGGGTGGATTAATTCTTTAAGCCCCATCTGTCACTGTGGAAAAGGTATTTCTGGCTCCCATGTCAGGCAAGAGGAAAGGGAAGAATTTGGGGAGCCCTAGATCCACCCCAGGTCCTGGACTTGTACTATAAAAATGGTCACTGCATAATGCCTGTCCTTGCTCTTACTTTCCCCAGGGCTCCTGGCACTCTCCTCCTAATGACCCTTACTTCAGTATTCCTTCGATCTTCCTTTCAACTGTAGGGCCGCACACACTAATTTTCTCACTGGATCTTTACAATAACCAGTACAGCTGATAGGGAAGAGGTCAATTATTTCCATTTCACAGATGGAGAAACTAAGATTTCAAAAGAAGAGTTGTCAAAGCAGAGGTACACAGGGCTTAGTGGCAGGGCCAGGAGTAGAATCCAGGTGCCCTGACGTGGACCCAGAACGTCCTCCTCAGCAGCACACCACTGTGGGGAGGTGGTATCTGAAGTCAGGGCCAGTAGCCCTTTCTCGGGGCTGGGTCCTCCTTGCCATTCACTCCAGTAAGGACCAGGCTTTGGTGGAAAGAGTTTGCTTGAGTCCAGTGAGTTGCCATCCACCTCCACAAGTCTGCCCATAGGTGAGAAGAGAGGTGTGGGGTGGGTCAGGTGGACAGACTGGCTGTACTTGACCTCTGCTATCGGTCCCTGAAGCAGCCCAGGACCTCTTTCTATGGGAGCTGAGAAATTTTTCCCCAACACTTGAGAGAAACAAGACCTTAGTGTGCAATCTCCCCTAGCAATTCCAAGTCAAAATTCATAGTCTTATAGTCTATATTTACTCTACTCCCTTTTATTTATCTCTGGTCTCCAGTGCTGCTGGTACTTGCAGACGGAAAGGGGCTGTGAAGACAGTCTACTGGGTGGGCCATGTTGATGTGGGGGTGGGGGCTGCCTGTCCCAATCTGTCAGCTTGGATGCTGACAAGGTAACAGGAGCCACTACTCTCTGAGTATTTGCTTGACTACATGCCGCTGATGTCAAGCACAGATAATACATCTAATGTGTCATGTGTATGTTTATATCGTATATTTATATGTATATATTTATTATGTATAAAATATTTGTCGAATTGATTTGACTTGAATTAAACAAACAAAAAAGTATGGTGTAGTAAAGGCTATTTTGAATAGGCTGAAAAAAAATGAGTCTATGTTACATTAGTCCTGCGTTATACATTATATGTTGAATTAATCCTCTGTTAGAGGAGGATCTATCCTCTTATAAGTGTGAGGACAAGGGAGATAGTAGTATATGCTCACTATGAGTATTGGGTTTGGAACTCGAGACTCTCAGGCTTAAATCTTTATTTTGACACTTATATAGCTATGTGACCGTGGTCAATGTAACTAATTTTCTCCAGTTTCTTTTTTTTTTTCTTAAGTATAGATTTCAAATGTGGAGAGCAGTCATATTTTAAATTTATTTATTTATTTTGAGTGAGAAACAGAGAGATCGAGGGGGTGAAGGACAGAGAGCGAGGGAGAGAGAGAATCCTAAGCAGGCTCTCCATTGTCAGTGTGGAGCCCAACTTAGAACTTGAACGCATGAACCGTGAGATCACAACCTGAGCTGAAACCGAGAGTTGGACGCTTTAGCCGACTCAACCACCCAGGCGCCCCTAACTTTCGCCAGTTTCAATTCTGCCATCTGTAAAACGGGTGTGATAACAGCCCCATCCTGTAGGTGAGATAAATTCAGAATTCATGGAAATCGCCCGGAACAATGCTCACTAAATATTAGGCATTATTATTCTTCCAATTACCTGAATGAGAAGAACAATGGGGGGTGGTTATGAAGTGGGAGACTCAGAGAAGGCAGGATCGAAAAGGCTTTCAGGCAGCTATGTAAAGGACGGACCGCAGGGGTGTGAGTTTGCCCAAAGAAGGTCGGTTCTCGGGGCGCCTGGGTGGCTCAGTCAGTTAAGCGGCCGACTTCGGCTCAGGTCATGATCTCGCGGTTCGTGAGTTCGAGCCCCGCGTCGGGCTCTGTGCTGATAGCTTGGAGCCTGGAGCCTGTTTCCGATTCTGTGGCTCCCTCTCTCTCTGACCCTCCCCCATTCATGCTCTGTCTCTCTCTGTCTCAAAAATAAATAAAAACGTAAAAAAAAAAAAAAAAAAAAGAAGGTCGGTTCTAAGTCTATTTGGAGTGCAAGGGATAATGAGGAGGGCTTGAACTAAGACAGTGCCCATGAAGGTGGTGAGGAAAGGGTGGATCTGAGAATTCTTTAGGAGGTAGAATCAGAGGGACTTGGAGGTGGGGAAAGGAAGAATTAGTCTAACTCCCAGGGTTCAAGTCTGGGAGACTGGACGGTGTCATCAACCAAGAGTTGCTTTGTGAGAGACCACGATGAGCTCAGTTCTAGCCTGTTCCCTTCAGGTGCTATAGGACCCACAGGTAGAGAGGACTAGAGTCCACGGGGGCATGTGGCTCTAGGCTTCTGTTTTCTCTTTTTCACAAATAAAGATAATACTTGGATACTATCTGCATAGGAGTAGTAGGGGAAGCCAAGTGTGTGCGTTATATTACCCAAGGATGATACGGAACAGGGTTTCTCAGTTTTGACACTATTGACATCTTGGATGGGATTGTTTTTTTGTTGTTGTCGTCGTCATGAGGAACTTGCCTGTGCGTTGTGGGATGTTTAGCAACACTCCTGGCCTCTACCCACTGGATGTCAGTAGCATCCCCCCTCCCTAGGTACAACAACCAAAAAGATCTCTCCAGAAATTGCCAAATGTCCCTGGCAGGGCACAGTTCTCCTGGTTAGGAACCATTGGCTAGAAGGCAAGAGGCCATTGAACTGAACCTTGAGGTCCACCAACATTTAAAAGGAGGATAGAGGAACAAGAGTGTGAACAATTGAGAGAGGAGCGCTCCAAGAAAGAAGTGTTTGGCAAAGCCAGCCTCTCTAGTGAGGTTACATAAGAAATGGAGAGAGAGAAAAAAAAAGAAATCTTTGAATTTGGTGATAAGGAAGGTGCCTGGTGACCTTATTCACAGGATTGACTGGGGGCAAGAGCTTGGAGGTAGAAATAAATGGAAGGCGTGGGGGAGTCAGGGGAAGTAAACTCTACTCTCAATAAACTTGAATAAGAAATGAAGGAGCCAGAGGAGAAAAGAATTGAAGGAGCAAGGAGCCCAGTGATTAAAGGGGCGGGGCATCAAGGGAGTGTCTTCTAAGGGAATGAAACTGCTTACGTAGCTCTGGTTGGTAAGCCCTTCGAAGCAATGGCCATATCCTACTTTTTTTGAAATGTCATCCTGAATTGATAGGAGAGGCTCAGTAAATGTACATTGGTTAAATCGGGGACTTATTTTGTACCCTTTCTTGGATTGTGGATATTTTAAAACAACTCCAGGAAGAAAGGGATGTTTAACACAAAAGGATGAATCACAAATGGCAGAATTTCAGACATGAGTCAGAGATATTTTGGGTGTAGACTTGCCTTGCGTCCTGTAACCCTACCCACCTACTCACCTCGCATTTCCCCTATGAACCGATTGTTCTTTTTGTTCCCAACCGGACTCGGTTCCCCGTAACTCAGGCCACGGGTGATCGTGTCACCCTTCGCTAATTGATGGTGGCAAATGGCTACTAAATTGGGCAGGTAAGGAGAACAAATTTGGCGTCCTTGTCTTTCCCGGACTCTTGAGGCTGGGCGAGACTGGAACGTTCCCCTGGATTGAATTGCACAACATTGTACTGTCAATCTTCAGGATGTCGGCCTGAGCTAATGAGATGCAAATAGTGACACATCAGAAAAAGAACCCAACCGAAAACCTCATAACTTATAATGTTGTCCTAAGGGCGGCAGCAGAGTACATAAAAGGAGAGGGAACAAGAACACAGCTAGCAGGACTCTTGCGTGATGAGTTGTTGGTTTATCTGGAGCTTATGAGCCTAATCTCCGCCTCAAAAGAAGAGATTCTGAGAAAGGAAATCTCTTATTGGAAGATGTAGAATTGTAATTTTGTAAAGCCACAAACAAAGGCCAAGTTTATTTTCATTTGGTTTTGACCTCAGTGCGCGTCTCCTCCCCCCGGAAGAACTCAGACCCAGAAATAGCTTTGGGTTTTAAATTTGGGAGCCAATATCATTGACACCAAGAATCATCCCAGACCGTAGCCACCGAGAAGCCAGGCGTTCCTCAGGGCTGTGCTTTGTATCACTTAGCCTGGGGTCCGTCACCTAGCAGTTGCTTGGTTAATGTTTACTGAACGAAAATGGAGAGATTTTTTTTTTTTTTGAACTGAAAAAAAAAGTAGGATTTCAAATGTCTAATTTGATTTCACATAAAAACTCTCAAAAGTCAGCCTAGCATCTGGTGATACCATGGGCTTTGAGGAGAACAGCTCTTAGGTAAGCTCCAACTTTTGATGTATTGCTAAACAGCCAGCTTAATCAGAACGCCTTTCTTGAAGCCCAGATGATAAGCAGTGACATGCTAATTGAAATGTACTTTCCCCGGTGAACCACTTAACAATTTATATAAATATCAAAGCCCTGGGCTTTACTGTCAGTCTTTGTTTTGGAATGAGAAATTTATAAAAAACATATGTTTCCAACTGTCATTGACAGAGTGTTCTGAAAATATGGCCACTGAATCACATCCGACTTTTCTTTCTACAGACACCAAACTAGTCAGAGTACATTTCTCTGTTAATAACATCTTTTTTTTTTTTTTTTTATTTCCAGAAGGAATCTACTCCACACCGGGGTTTCATTACTAAATTCCGGGGAGCTGTTAATAATGAAGGCGGTGTCGAAGAAAAGAATGGCCAGGGAGAAAGAGCTAATGTCTTTGAAATTCTAATTCTGAAAGATGAGAAAAGGGAATCAATTATGAGAGAAGCTGCTGGCTTGGTAATCCTAACGAACAATATTGTCTAGAGGCAACCGTTGGACGCGAGTCTGTGTCCCTTTCACGGGCCCGGTTCTGTGATTGGAAGTGAAATCCTTCCCGAATCTGGAGACCTTCCTGTTTGAGTTGGGCGAGGGACAGTCAGACTGCAATACTAAGTCTGGCTCACAGAAGGACTTGGGAGTTGAGCTGAAAGTGTGAAATCCTACAATAACTGTATCATTGTGCCAGACAGAGCCTCCTTTGTCTTCTTAAGCTATCTGACTTTCCCATAGGGTTCCTTTCCCCAAACATGCCTCAAATTGTGTTGCTTAATGAAAAATGCCACTCAGGACAAGGTAGCTTTCACCAAAGACCATCCGCGGTGAATATTCTAGTAATTCTAGTCATATGGGAGAGCAGGACAGGCTTAGGCAGCTTGGGAAAATGAGTTCAGAGAGTGGCACCCAGGCTGGTGGGGCAGAGGGAACGGGTCATATGTCAGCCCATGTCCTCCCCAAGCCTCTCCAATGCATCTTGAAAATGCCACGGACCCCAAAACCCATGCAATTGTTTTGTTTCTGGTCTACATATAAATCTTTTAATTGCGTGTCCTAAGCCTTGAGACATTTATGTGGAATAGTTTGGGGTGGGGGGGGAAGAAAGGAAGGAAAGAAGGAAGGAAGGATGGAAGGAAGGAAGAAACTTGCTGGCAGCCAAGAGATCTGCATTTCATTTCAATTTAGATAGTTTTGCTCTACATTTTTTTCCCAAGGTTTCCTGGATTTCAATAATATATCTTTCATCACCAGATCACCAAAAACTGGTTGTGTTGAGCTATCCCTGGGGCTTTGGAGTGGATATCAGGGATTACTTTATAACTGGGAACTTATGAATTGTATTGGGTTTACAAATGACTTGTTTTTCTCAGTTTAATGGTCAAACCGTGAAACTGATAGCTTATTCCGGGAAGGGTATGTGTAGGATATGTTAATGGGTCCTTGAGAACAGGATTAAAATGCAATCAAAACACACGCACACACACACACACACACACACACACACACACAACTAGTTTTAAATAAGACATTTGCTGCATAGAGGAACTCTGCCTGCCGTGAATTGCAGGCTTTAAAATGTCCATTTTAATGTGTTCTTATGTCTCTCTACCCTTGACACACCTATCCTGACTACTCTAAGAGCTTTGGGGCTGATTTTTTCAAATTCTTGGCAGCTGTCTTTTGACCTTGCAACCCAAGCAAAGCATTGTGCACCCCCGTGGGCCCCTGGCAGGGAGCAACAATGGAGAAGCCCTCAGCTCCAGTGTTTGCTGACCTGCACTGTGGAAGTCACTGGGTGCTGAGGGTGGTGGGTGGGGAAGGGCCAGTGAGCATGGCACCTATCTGAGCACATCTGTTTTATTTCCTATCAGTCTGACGGCTGTTACAGGGCGGGGGCGGGGGGGGTGGGAGGTGAGAGGTGGGGGGCATCCACAAAAGACATGTTTGGATTTCCATTTTATAGGAATGAAAGGTCCTGTGCTTGCCAAATTGCAAACTCATAGAAATATCCTGGGCTGGGAGCAGGGAATTCAGCTGCAGCCTTTGGAGAAGAGGTGATTTATGGCTGGCCAAAGGAAGAGTCCAGGCCCACACGGCGAGGGAGGTGGGAATTGAGGAGGCAGACCAAGAAAATGAAAGAAGGACTGGAATTTTCCTGCCTCTCCAAACGCTCTCTCAGTATAACATTGCGAGGAGTTGGGTGTAAATGAATCAGAAACATATGGATTAAACTTCCCTCCAAGTGGGGGACGTAGTGGGAAACAATCGTTGTCAAACCGGGGGTGTGGATAATTCTAATGTGAACTCACTTGAAAAATATCCCAGCTGACTGACAGATGAAAGGTCTCCCTCTGATGGCCTCTCTCCAATTTTGGAGGACAGTTACATTGAAAGCTGATAGTCAAAACTGCCTCTATTCTTCCCGAGACGATAGATGTTCTGGCCTTCGCTGCCTGTCCCTTCCTGCCCCCTCCACCTCCACGGCCACCTCCAATCTGTAAGGACTTTCTATTCTCCTCTTAGGTGGCCCCTTGGCTGCCATTGCTCTTACCTTTCTAGGTTCAGTAGATTTTCAGGACAGCGATTTTAATGGCAATATCCCCTCCAAAGACAGGGATTAAGAATGTGTGTTGTTTAACGTCGTAGCATCATTTGTTTGGTTTATCTTGGCAGGCTCTGCCATAGGCACGCTACGCATGACAATTTCGGTTCATGGTTAAAAAAAAATTAGAAATTTCATCTGGAGAGTTTGTAGCTCTGTGCCATGTCGCTGGGTCGCTGGAGTGATTCTTGGGCCGACGTACCCTTGAGGACGAGGTTGGAGGAGCGAGAGACAGAAGATTAGAGAGGAGTCTCCTGAAGGCAATCTGAATATGAGGCTGAACGTGGCTGTGCCATTCTACATCAGCATGGAATGTTCATCATAACATTTCATGTCATAACATGGCATTTCTGGGCTGCTGACAACGCTCCGGGTCCTCTGCTGAGATTTCAGTGTGTCCTCTGAGAGTAACTGGGAGGGGAAAGTGTGTGATGCCCATTCTACAGATGGGAAAACTGAAGCACAGAGATGTCAATCGCTTGCTTCTGTTTACAAAGCTGGTAGTCCACAGGGGGACCAGGGTGAGGCCCCTCAGGAGAGGCATTTAAGAGAGAGCCCCGAAACACAGTAATCCGGATCAATGATATTTATTTTTTATTCTCTTTTCAGTTTAAAACTGTTGCCGTTACATTAATTTCAGGTGTACCCGATAAGTGGTATTTTAAAATAAGATTTTTTAAAAATTAAAATGAACACAACACGCTTAGCAACAAGCACGTTTCCACAACTCACTTTCCTCATCTGTAGAATGAGGTAGGAGTCCTACCCACACAGAGCAGTTGTGAGGAAGGAAAAAGAAAAGTCAGGTGAAGATAGAAGACATTTAGTAATCGGAACTGCTCCAGTATTTGTTAATATTATTAGGGGTTGCTAATCATCGTGAAGTCATCTGCCCTAATTATTATACCGGAAATAGTAAGAGTAAAGACAGCTAATGTTTATAGAGGGCTGACCATGTGCTAGGCACTGGACTTTCACCCTTTCAGGCCCTTTACTCCTCTCTCCCAGGTTCAGTACTGTGCTATACTCGTTTGATGGTTAAATTAGTCCGACCATGATGTTGTAGGCACTGGCTGACCACAGGGAGGGGGGCGGGGGGGTTGTTTCACTGCCGATAACATTTTCAGAATTAGGATGCATTTTATAGTGAAGTTGTCCTAACAGAACTTAATGTCTGCCCACCCGCAGGGCTCAGAGCAGCCCTGGTTCCCTCTGTGGAGCCCCCTGTGACCAGCACGGTCTGCTGCAATCCCTTCCACTTGTGGGTGATCGGTCTCACTCACCGTGATAACTGTACCTCAACTGGCCAGGACGGGGGTGTGGTCTCGTCATTCCTCTTGCGTTTTCCTCCACTTCCCTTTTGTCTGGGGATGCCCTGTTTTGCTCCAATAGCAGCCTGGGGTGGACACTCTGTCTCACATTACTTTGTCTTCCTCACACCCTCGGTGGATGAGTAAATGAATAAGTGGTATACCAGAGAATATTCCATGACTTACTACATCTGTTCACATGTAGCTAAAAGTAAACGTTTGATTTCCATTCTCAATGGCCCAAGAGGGGAGTTGGTGGTTCTGTTCTGTTTTATCAGTGGTTTCACGTCCCTCTGCCAGAAAAAAAAAAAAAAAAACCACTACCACCCTCTATAATCCTAGGGTGCTTGCCTGGGTAATAGTACATTTGAGTGTTTGTCTTTCTAATCTCTATTTCACGGAAGATCTTAGAACCTATGCAGGGGAGGACCGCAGGGAAGATGCCAGAGAATTCAGTTCGTATCTCCTTGGCCCGGCGATATGGTGTGAAAATAGCTCCTTGAGTTTTGGAGATGTCAGCATGCTGAGTGCATGATAGGTAATGAAAGCGGATTGTTCCCACACATTATTTTTATGGGCTCATTGGCTCAAGTTGTGGAATAATAGAAATAAATCCTGTTTGAAACTATAGCCTCACACTTCCAGGTAGACTTAGCACCCTGAGAACAGCCAGTGCAAGCTGCAGCCTGGCCGGGGGTGAGCATTGACTTTTACAGCTCCCTGGGTAGCAGAAATCTGTAGGGGGTGAAGAAAGGTAGCCTGTGTGCCCCCATTTCCCACTCTCCTATCTGTGACAGACATCACTAATCCATTATAGCAATCGCTCCCACTTTGCCCAGTTCAGTCTCACTATTCTCAATACAGTGTTCCAGGCAGTCATTCCCAATCAGATGGAGTTGGAATGAGGAACGAAACTTTTTTGCTGACCATGGTCTTTCTGTAGGCAGGTTCATGTTGAATTTAGTATTATTTGGCAGCTAAAGTGAGACTGACTTTTAACGATGAAAAGTACCATCTATCTATTATGTATTTGACCTTAGGAATGTTACTTAATGTTTTTGAGCCTTGGTTTACTCCTCTCTGAAGTGGGAAAATGATGGTAAATCCTGCAAGGCTATTGGAGTGACTAATAAGATTATGCACTTAGGGGCGCCTGGGTGGCACAGTCGGTTAAGCGTCCGACTTCAGCCAGGTCACGATCTTGCGGTCTGTGAGTTCGAGCCCCGCGTCGGGCTCTGGGCTGATGGCTCAGAACCTGGAGCCTGTTTCCGATTCTGTGTCTCCCTCTCTCTCTGCCCCTCCCCCGTTCATGCTCTGTCTCTCTCTGTCCCAAAAATAAATAAATGTTGAAAAAAAAAAAAAAAAAAAGATTGTGCACTTAAAGTGCCTAGCAGAGTACTGGGACATTCAGTGAATTGTGGCTTCTGCTATGACTGGCTTTGAACCCTGAAGAGCTTGAGATCCCATTTGGTCCATGAGTCTGTATATGGACCGAATCCTGTTTAAACCTTTCTCTTTTTGGCTCCGATGATGAGAAACTTCAGATGATGAGAAACTTCACCCGCTTCCCTCCTCAGCCTCCTGGTAAGTTTTACAAATGCCCATGTGATAATACGAATTGGCAGATTCTCTCATAATGGCTTTCCTTCAGGGGGGCATGAGTGTTGGGCTTGATGCAGAGATTTGAATTTAATGCAGTGACACCAATCATTTGGATAAAGTTGAAAAATCTACTCCAGTAACTGCACTACGATGGCTCGTTATTGTCACCATGTTAATGGCCTTGGAATTGGTCACCTGCTTCTACTGGACCACAGTGCATTCTTCACACAGTCCCAGTGTGTTTTAAAAAAAATTTTTTTTTTCAACGTTTATTTATTTTTGGGACAGAGAGAGACAGAGTATGAACGGGGGAGGGGCAGAGAGAGAGAGGGAGACACAGAATCGGAAACAGGCTCCAGGCTCTGAGCCATCAGCCCAGAGCCCGACGCGGGGCTCGAACTCACGGACCGCGAGATCGTGACCTGGCTGAAGTCGGACGCTTAACCGACTGCGCCACCCAGGCGCCCCAATGTGTGTTTTAAAATGCAAATCTAACAGTGCACGTCTCCTCCCTAGAGATTTTCAAAGGCCACTCTACCAGTCAGCATTCCGGTAAGCAGAGGTGTTCAGTACAGGGTTTATACAAAAGTGTGGGCAGGATTAAGGGAAACCAACAAGGAATGAGCCAGCAACAGTGGGAGCCATCACCACCTCGAGTTTGAAGGGTCAACGTGAGGGAGTGCCTGTAATTCAGGCATTCTCAATAAAGTGATAAGACTCCCAAGGGGGAAAGATTGGTTGGGAGGTTGTGAAAAAAAAGTTTTTCTTTTTATGTCTAGAGCACATGCATATGTGGAGCGCATAAACACCTACATACAATACATAAACACATTTTGCTGGGGAGTGATTAGGAAAACAAAACGCTTTAAAAAGTTCCCTGGGAGGTGATAGTGACAAGAAGATCGAGAAACAGCTGCTGTGGCTAAAGGATTCGTGACATCTAACAAAATCTATGACCTCGCTCCTTGCCTGTCCTCTGATGGTCTGCACCCACTGCCTACGGGCGGAACCCAGCTGGAAGCCAGAGCCTAAGGGGGAGCTTGTTGATATAGACCATCAGGTGGGCCTCCTGGGGCCCAGAGCAGGGTGAGGAGGGTAAAGAGTGGATTTGGAGGGGCCAACCGAGATCAGCCAATGGTACTACCAAGAGCTGTTAGGACAAAGAGCCAAAGATGTATTTTGGCTCACAAAGGTCCAGACATCTGGTCTCCCACCCTGCTCTCCCCTCATGCCCCTTCCACTTGACTCTACCTTCTCTTCCTTTTAGTGCCCCAGCTAGCTCCTGACCCAGCGCCCTTGCCCTTGAACACGTTGTTCCTTTGATATGGTACCCATTTTCTTCTCTGCTTCTTATCCTTCCTCTCTCAGCTTCAATGCCACTTTCTCAGGAAGCCCTCTTTGGCCCCCTGGCAGAAATCCATCTTCTCCATTATAATTTACCCAAGAAGCACCCAGGGCTGCTTCTTTATAGCACTAATTATAATTGTAATTTAAATACTTATTTGTGTAATCATTTGCTTCACTTCTGTCTCTCTCACCAGACACAATGCTTTATGAGGTGAGAACTTCGCACATAGTGAAGGCTCAATAAATGTTTGATGAATGGATAGATACGTGCCGGCAAGAGATAAGTGCACCAAAGGCACAGAAACTTCCTGAAGCCACCGTCTGTGTTAGAGCATAGCTTTACCATTTATTAGTTGTGTGATCATAAGCAAGTTGCCTAACCTCTCTTTGTCCCAAACTCCGCTCGTCTATGAAATGAGGATAATAATAGTAGCTATTTCATAAGGATGAGGAGAGAACAAATAAGTTAGTACATGTAAAGTGCTTGTGGTAATTGCTCAATAAATGATATCACCATCATCATCATCATCATCAAATCTTCATTGTGTAATTCTATTGTTGACTGTCTATTTGGCCGTGACATTTGTGCTAGTCAGAGCAGGGAAAGGGGTATGTTACTCAAATAGTACTGACTCTTACCATGTCATTTTTAGAACTAAGAACCCAATTCTCTTAGACACGAGGTCCTAAAAACAATTTTGTTTTTTGTTTGTCATGCAGTTAACCTCTGGGGAAGAGTTATTTGACAACAAACCGGAATTACCCTGTAAAAAGCAAAGATGCGTGTTTTTGCTATTGAGATGGTATGTGAAGGCTTGTGTTGCTTTGCAAAGTCCTTGCTTTGTTGGTTCTTTCCCAAGATTTTGCTCCTGATTCAACAGGGACAAATTAGGGACAAAGGAAGAGAGAGTGATAGAGCGGTAAGTGGCATCAGGATAGCTGTGTTCCCAGGGGCATGGTCTTGGGACAGTCAGAGTTGTTTCCTGGGAGGTGTCACTGGGAGATGCGGAAAGACCAGCTGAGGAGCTGCTAATCACACTGAGGGTGGGGACCTCGGATAAAGGACCAGGAGAAGCCAGCGAGGCAACAGGAGTGATATCTCGGGACAGGAGCACTGCCAGCACCGGTGAGACCCAACTGAGAAGTTCTTCGGGATGGTGCATCTCCTGTGTGGGAACAATTTGATGAGGTCCGACCTACAACACTGGCTTTTGCATGCAACATTTTAAAGGTTTCTTTCTGATGCAGGCACAGGCTGCATCAGAGTCTCACGGTGGTCAGAACCTTCCCACTCTGTCCTTTAATAGTGGAAGAAAGCGAGGTCTAAAGAGGTCCAGTGACTGACCTCAAGCCATGCAGCTAGGACAGAATCGGTGTGTGATTTTTCATCTCCCTGACTCCAGGCAGGTATCATTGCCTCCCTTGACTTTCCTTTCAATCCAGCTCGTACCTCCTTTTGTTGCCCTCTTTAGGCTGTAAAAGTTAAAATTAATTCCCATAAAGTCCCCTAAGCAAACCAACTCCATTCCTTGAGCCACACCACCTGAATGGGCATTATGACAGTCTCACACACACACACACACACACACACACACACACACACACACACTCTACCTGCTATCCCAGCTCGTTTTTTTTCTGGAACCTGAGCAAAGTCAGCACCATGTGTCCTTGATTTTTCCGAGTGAACCGTGCATTTGACACGGGTGGGGGCATGCATGGCGGAGCCATCACTGTCACAGAGGAAAGAATTTATGTTTGCATCTGTGTCTCACCTCTTTTCACATCTGGTCCTGGTGGGCCTTTGGGAATTTGTTGGGGAAGGGAAAGGAGAACAGCGAAGAGGGCTCTCCGTACTGCAGGAGCCGGGGCTGAATAAAGATGAGATCGCCAGTCTCCCACCTCAAGAAAAGCAGTGGCTTGATGTCCTTGGTCTGAATGGTTCTCTTGTCAGATATTAAGGGCCTTAGAAGCATCTCATAAGGTTGGTTTCATGGTTCACAGAGCCAGGATTTTTTCCCCAGTGAGGGTAACCAAGGAAAAAGAGTATATCACATCTTCAGGGATGTGTCTCCCTTATCAACCAGGGGTAGATTTATTGCTCACGAATCCATCCAGACCATTTTGGAATAGTGCAATTTCTATATCATCTTTGAGGTAAGGTCTCATTTTTTTTTTTTTTTTGGCTCATGTTGATAACTTAGGTCCTTCTTTCTCCTGTGACACTGGTCCAGGACTCAGGGATGAGCAGCGAAAACCTTTTATAAAGGCCCATTTAACCTCTCCCAAGCCTTTATTCTCATAGTCAAAAGGTCTGCGCCCTTTCATCAGACTTCATACGATAGTTTCTCGATCCCATGGCTTATCATTCTTGCCTCCCACTTGGACCCCACCTCTTTGGATGCCAAGGACAGAACCATATGCAATATGCCCAGTCTAGATATACCATGGACTAGGCTGAAGGAAAGGGGAAAGTCTTCTCTTTGGCCTGTTTTGACCCTTAGGGAAATGCCACACAATTGGAAAACGTTGTTCCTGTTGATAGGGTACGTTGCCTCTCTTTGCCATAGAGCGTAGTAGCCTGATGACATCAAGAAGTGCGTTATCTACAAGGATGATTTCCTAAACGCAGATGGGTTCAGAGTACATCACCTTCCAAACAGTATCTCTTCCACACTGATGTCCTGCTCACCTTCCCAGCATTGTGGGGCCATGCTCTGGCGACCACACGACCTCCTCTGAAAAGTACACTTGCTCAGCATTGTTGACTTAGCTCAGGGCATGAGAGTTTGGTGTGGAGGGCACCCCACGGGCTGGGTGAAAGACAGGTATGCTGGCAGGTACCATCCTTTCTACAAGGGAATGACTCACAGTGGCAATTCACAAGAATGCATTCCAAGCTTTTTTGCCTGCAATGCGTGAAATAAATATATTCTGCATTGCAAATCCGTATATATACACAAGCACATACACACATACATACATCTAAAACCAAAATTTCACAAAGTAATACTTTAGTATACTAAGTATAATACTTTAGTACACTAAGTGTGATAACAGGTAAAAATAAACAAAACATGGCTGAAACCATTCCCAAACAATTATTTTTTCAAGATGCTAGGTGTATAATACTAAACTGATTTGTGACACAAACTGCTGAGCTGAGGTTAGCAGATTGAAACACAGTAGGTTATAGCACTTTTATGCGAAGGACCCAGAATTTCTCTTTCTGTTCTTTACTTTGTTTAAAAATTTCTTTTCCTCTCTTCCTCTTTCCCTCCCTTTCTTTCTTCTTAGCTTTGTTTCCTTTTTGAGAAATGCTTTTGTAAAGAGATCATAGTTACAAAGTTAGCAATGTGCCAATCTGATCGTCACTGAAAGATCTGAAATTCATTCCATTTCCCAGTCTCTGACTCATATCCTGGGTCAAAAACTGTAAGCATCCTCAGATTTACTGGTTGTTGCCAAATTATGCCCCAGAAAGGTTACACCAATTTACCTCCTCAGCAGCAGTGTATGTGGGCTACCAAGTCCCCACATGCGTGGTAACACCAGTATTGTGAAACTGTAAACATTTTGGCTAATCTGGTACAAAGTTGGTCAAAAGATCATTTCCATAACTATTAATGAAATAGACCATTTCTCTGACAAATGTCAACCAATCAGGTTTGCTTGTATATGAAATGACTATTCATACTTTTGGTCTATTTTTCTATTAGGTGGTATTTTATTATTATTTTGTAGCATTTTTGTATATCTGATGCACCATCCATCTGTATACTAAACATTTGCTAGTTATATACATAGCAAATATGTTTTCCCTGTATGAGAAGGTATAGGAATTGCAAATACTTTTTCCCCAAACCACACAATTAAAAAGTCCCTCCTTGTCTCTCTGATTTGCCAGATCATTTCTATCACTTTACCAAGTTTTTATCTATGCCCACGTCTCAAAGACACATACTCTCTTTTGTTGTCCTATTTGGTCGTCTTGGAACCACTATCATACTGTTTTAATGGGTTTACAATGTCTATAATGGGTTTGATATCTAGAAGGGCAAATGTTCAATCTTGTTCTTCTTCAAATTTACTTGGCAACTCTTGGCTCTTAATTCCTCTATCTGAGTTTTCGCGTATTTATTTAAACTCCAATAAACAAACAAACAAACAAACAAACTCCATAAAAATTTTTGTTGGTATGCGAACGGAATTATGTTCAGTTTAGTGACTAATTTGAGTAGAACTGCCATCTTTTGAAACTTCTCAGATTGTTTAACAAGGTCTACATCTCTATTCAGATGAACTTTTATTTTCTTAATGTTTTCTAATTTTTCTTCATTAGTTTTATTGAAAATATCTTGTTAGATTTATTCCTAAATAACTTAAAGTTTTATTAACATATTATATTTTCCATAAATTTTCTAATGGATTATTTTTGGTGTATAAGAATGTTATTGATTTTTTTTTATGTCAATCTAGAAATCTTAATGAGCTCTTTTCCTGCTTCAAAACTTTGCTTGGATTTTCTTCTCTTTTTAAAAAAAAAAATTTAATATTTTTTTTAAATTAATTTTTGAGAGAGAGAGAGAGAGAGAGAGAGCAAGAGTGGGGGAGGGACAGAGAGAGAGGGTGACACAGAATCCGAAGCAAGCTCCAGGCTCTGAACTGTCAGCACAGAGCCCCACGCGGGGCTCAAACTCGGGAACCACGAGATCATGACCTGAGCCAAAGTCCGACGCTTAACCGACTGAGCCACTCGGATGCCCCAGCTTGGATTTTCTTAACTAGATACCTGCATTATAAATAGAAAGATTTTACGGTGTTTGCTTATTACCAATAAAGCTGTTATGATGACTCCCGTGTAAGTATTTATGTGAACAAGAGCTTTTGTCTTTCCTAAGCAAAGAGTGGAATTACGGGTCATAGAGTAAGTATGTTTAACTTTTTAAGAAACTGCTGATCTTGTTTGCAAATGGTTGTATGATTTCCCATCCGTTCCCCCTAGCAGTGTCAGAATATTCAGGTTGCTCAACACCCTTAAACACTCATTACGGTCAGCCTTTTTAATTTTAGACATTCTGGTCAGTGTGTAGACGTATTTGATTGTAGTTTTAATTTGCATTTCCCTAATGTCCTATGAGGTTGTGGACCTTTCTGTGTGCTTACTGGTCATCTGGTCATTTTATTTGGCCTAGTGTCTATTCCCATCTTTTGCCCAGGTTTCAAAATTGGACTGCCTATCTTCTTACAATTCACTCGTGAAGTTCTTTATATATTCAAGATAAAAGTCCTTTGTTAGGTTGATGTTTAGGCAACTATTTTATCCCAGTCTGTGGCTTGTCTTTCATTTCCGTAACAGCTTTTTAAAACTTTACTTAAATTTTAGTTAGACCTTAACAGTGTCTTTTGAAGAGAAGAAATTTCTAATTTGATGAAATGCTGTGTGTTGATTTTGTTCTTTTATAATTCATCTTTTAATGTTAACAAGTTTTTTTGCCAAACCCAAGGTTATTAGGATTTTCTCCTGCTTTCTAAGTTTTACTCTTATCATTTTAGCTCTTACATTTAGGCTTATTCATTTTGAGTTAATTTTGGCATTAGGTAAGAGTTGAAGTTTTTGTTTTGCTTTATTTCCATGTGTTTATCCAAATGTTCCAGCACCATTTGCTGAAAAGATTTTCCTCTTCCCCATTAGATTTCCTTGGCACTTTTGCTGACAATCAATTCCATAAATGTGAGACCTGCTTTTGTTTTATTTATTTATTTATTTATTTTATTTATTTATTTTTTTTAATTTTTTTTTTCAACGTTTATTTATTTTTGGGACAGAGAGAGACAGAGCATGAACGGGGGAGGGGCAGAGAGAGAGGGAGACACAGAATCGGAAACAGGCTCCAGGCTCTGAGCCATCAGCCCAGAGCCCGACGCGGGGCTCGAACTCACGGACCGCGAGATCGGGACCTGGCTGAAGTCGGACGCTTAACCGACTGCGCCACCCAGGCGCCCCTGAGACCTGCTTTTGAACTCTCAATTCTGTGATCTACAAGCCTATCTTTTTGTCAAAACCACATTATCTTGATTACTGTAGCTTTTTAAAAAAATTTAATGTTTATTTATTTGTGAGAGAGACAGAGAGACAGAGTGTGAGCCAGGGAGGGTCAGAGAGAGAGGGAGACACAGAATCCAAAGCAGGCTCCAGGCTCTGAACTGTCAGCACAGAGCCCAATGCAGGGCTCGAACTCACGAACTGTGAGATCATGACCTGAGCCGAAGTCAGTTGCCCAACTGACTGAGCCACCCAGGTGCCCCTATTGTAGTTTTATAATAAATCCTGAGACCATTAGTTAAGTCTTCCAACTTTTCTCTTTTTAAATATTATTTTGGCTATTTTAGGTCATTGCATTTCTATATAAATTTTAGAACCAGCTTGCCTATTTCTGTAAAGAATAAGCTTCCTGGATTTTTATTGGGATTGTTTTTAATACCTACATCATAGCAGCCCTCGCTGTAATAGCCCTAAACTGGAAACAACCGAAATTAACCTGTCAAAAGGTTAATGAATAAACAAATTATGATATATTCATATGATGAAATACTACCTAACAATAAAAAGAAATGAACTTAAAAAAATTTTTTTAATATGAAATTTATTGTCAAATTGGTTTCCATACAACACCAAGTGCTCATCCCAGCAGGTGCCATCCTCAATGCCCATCACCCACCCTCCCCACCCTCCCACCCCCCATCAATCCTCAGTTTGTTCTCAGTTTTTAAGAGTCTTTTTGGCTCCCTCCCTCTCTAACCTTTCTTTCTTTTTTTTTTTCTCCTTCCCCTCCCCCATGGTCTTCTGGTAAGTTTCTCAGGATCCACATAAGAGTGAAAACATATGGTATCTATCTTTCTCTGTATGACTTATTTCACTTAGCATCCACTCTCCAGTTCCATCCACGTTGCTACAAAAGGCCAGATTTCATTCTTTCTTATTGCCATGTAGTACTCCATTGTGTATATAAACCACAATTTCTTTATCCATTCATCAGTTGATGGACATTTAGGCTCTTTCCATAATTTGGCTAGTGTCGAGAGTGCTGCTGTAAACATTGGGGTACAAGTGCCCCTATGCATCAGCATTCCTGTATCTCTTAGGTAAATTCCTGGCAGTGCTATTGCTGGGTCATAGGGTAGGGCTATTTTTAATTTTTTGAGGAACCTCCACACTGTTTTCCAGAGCTGCTGCACCAGTTTTCATTCCCACCAACAGTGCAAGCATCCTCTTTTGCATCCTCTCCACATCCTCGCCAGCATCTATAGTCTCCTGATTTGTTCATTTTACCCACTCTGACTGGCGTGAGGTGGTATCTGAGTGTGGTTTTGATTTGTGTTTCCCTGATGAGGAGCGACGTTGGGCATCTTTTCATGGGCCTGTTGGCCATCTGGATGTCTTCTTTAGAGAAGTGTCTTTTCACGTTTTCTGCCCATTTCTTCACTGGATTATTTGTTTTTCGGGTGTGGAGTTTGATGAGCTCTTTATAGATTTTGGATATGTCATTTGTCCGATATGTCCGATATGTCATTTGCAAATATCTTTTCCCAGTCCATCGGCTGCCTTTTAGTTTTGTTGATTGTTTCGTTTGTAGTGCAGAAGCTTTTTATCTTCACGAGGTCTGAATAGTTCATTTTTGCTTTTAATTCCCTTGCCTTTGGGGATGTGTCAAGTAAGAAATAAACTTTTTCTTTATTTATTTTGAGAGAGCGGGGAGGGGCGCGGGGAGGAGGGGCAGAGGGGGAGAGAGAATCCAAAGCAGGCTCCACGCTGTCACCACAGAGCTTCATGAGGGGCTGGATCCCATGAACCGTGAGATCATGACTTGTGTTGAAATCAACAGTCAGACGTTTAACTCACTGAGCCACCCTGAAAAAGAAATGAACTTTTGACAACGCAAAAACATGGATGAATCTCAAAATCATTAAGCTGAATGAAAGACTCTAGATTAAAACACAGTATGCTGTAAGATTCCATTTATATAAAATTCTAGAAACTACAACCAAATCTGTAGTGGCAGAAAGCAGACCAGTTTTTCCATGGCACTGGGGGTTGGGGCTGAGAAGGAAAAAGGAAGGGATTGCAGAGGGATATGAGGGCGTTTGGGGGTGCTCTGGACTTTTTCATTGTTTTTATTGTAGCGAGGGCTTCATGAGTGCCTGCATATGTCAGAACTCAGCAAATTGTATACTTTATGTGTGGTTTATATGTCATTTATACTTAATAAATCTGTAAAAAAATCTTATAACAATCTTTTAAAAAATCTTTTGCTTCTTGACAACACTGTGTAATATAGGGGTGAGGGTGGGCATCCTTGTGTTGATCCCATCACGTAATGAAGTGCTCTTGTTGTTTCTAGGGATTGCCCTTTCTCTTTTTTCTTTCTCCTCTCCTCCCCTGTCTCTTTGTCCTTCCCTTTCTTTTTTCCTCCTTTTGTCCCTCCTTCCCTTCTTCCTTCCCTCCTTCTATCCCTTCCTTCCTTCCTTCCTTCCTTCCTTCCTTCCTTCCTCTTTTTTTTCCCCTCCAGGTTTTATACAATCTATCAAGTTAAAGATTTTTCTAAATCCCTAATAGTTTCTTTTTTCCTAATCAAGTGTGAAAGTTGAAGTTTCCAACTGTTGATTATTTACATTTGAAGAATGTGTTTTTATTCTTGTTGGTATAAAGGAGTATATGCATACATATGAATACATAGGTGCACATATATATGTGTATATATATATGTATGTATATAAATATATAAATATCTTGCAATTTTTAGATAAAACTTATTTATTTAGTCCTGAAACAGTTTTGTTCTTAAAAAGATAGATTTGTTATGCTACAGTTTCATTTGGGATTTTTTTTTTTTTTAATGAGTGTTCCAAAGCGAGATTGGCCAATAATATTTCCTCTTCGTTTTTCCAGTTTTGACTTCAGGTTTGGACTCATAAAATGTGTTCAGATACTTCCCTCCTTTTTATGTTCTTTGAAACAATTTATACAATATACAGCTTATCTGTTCTTTGAAGGTTTATAACCTCAATTATAAATCATCCATTGTTGTTTTTTTAGGACTAAGGCATATATATGCATATTTACAGATTCAGTTACTTTAATGATTATGAACCATCTAGGCTTTCTATTTCTTCCTTCATTAATTTTTTACATGTTTATTAATTTGAGAGAGAGAAGTGCAAGCGGGGTAGGGGCAGAGAGAGAGAGACAAAGATCCAAAGTAGAGTCTGCACTGACAGCAGAACCCAATGTGGGGCTCAAACTCAAGAACCATGAAATCATGACCTGAGTCCAAGTAGGATGTTTAACCAACTAAACCACCCAGGCACCCCTCCTTCATTCGTTTTTTAAAATAACTTTCATCTTTAGAGCTGTCTTGGGTTCACAGCAAAATTAAGTGGAAAGCACAGAGATTTCCAATGTCCCCTGCCTTCACACACCCATAACCTCCTTCATTATCAACATCTGCCACCAAAGCAGTAGATTGGTTATAATTGGGAAACCTACATTGCCACATCATAGTCATTACAGTTCATTCTTGCTAATGGACATTCTATGGGTTTGGACAAACGTATACCACCAGGTATCCATCACTGTGGTATCACACAGAGTATTTTCACTTTCCTAAAATTCCTCTGTGCTCTATCTATTTGTATCTCTCTGGCTTAACCTCTGGCAACCACCAATCTTTTTACTGTCGCCATAGCTCTGCCTTTTCCAGAATGTCTGTAGTTGGAATCATGGAGTATATAGCTGGAAGACCGGCTCCTGTCACACAGTTACATGCATTTAACATTCCTCCATGTCTTTGCATGGCTTGATAGGTCATTTTTTTCAGTGCTGAATAATATTCCATCGTATAGATGTACCACAGTGTTTATCACTCTTAGGCAATTTTTGTGGTTTATGTTTTCTGGAAACTTGACCATTCTAATACATTTGAATTTATTCTTTTAAAGATACTCATCCTATATATTTGTCTATATGTATTCATTATATATGTATACAGAGAAAGAAAGAAAACCTTTATTTTATCTGTAGTTTTGTCTTATTTGTAACCCCTAATACCATTTTCTTGTGGTTTCGACTACTTACTTCACTAGGCTTGTTGAAGTTTGTCTCATTTATTTTATTTTTTTAATGTTTATTTATTTTTGAGAGACAGAGAGAGAGCGAGAATGCAAGCAGGGGAGGGCAGAGAGAGAGAGAGAGAGAGAGAGAAAGACCAAGGATCTTATCACAGAGCCCGATGTGAGGCTCAAACTCACAGATTTATTAATTTATTAATTTAATATTAATTAATTTATTAATGTATTTATTAATATTTATTACATGTATTAAATGTTTTTTAGTTTTTATGTATTTATTTTGGTGGGGGAAGAGCAGAGAGAGAGAGAGGGAAAGAGAGAGACAATCTCAAGTAAACTCCATGCTGTCAGCACAGAACCTGATGCGGGGCTCGAACCCACAGAACCGTGAGATCATGACCTGAGCCAAAATCAAGAGTCAAATGCTTAACTGACCAAGTCACCCAGGCACCCTTCAATAAATACATTTAAAGCTATAAATTTCCCTCTACCCACGGCTTTAGCTTCATTTTACAAACTAAAATCTCTTTATCTTCTTGTGCTAAGCCCAGGCTGAGTCCTCAGAACTATTTTGCATTTCAGTTTACTCTCTACATCCAATCTAGACTTTAAAAAGTAACATGTTCTTTCTCTGCCCCTTTTGTATGCCTTAATTTTTTTTTCTGTTTTTGGTTTTTAGCCACTTGACTATGCTGAGTCTACGTGTGGTTTTCTTTGTGTTTACATTGCTTAGGGCTTCTGATTCTGATTCTGTGGGTTGGTTTCCGTCATCAGTTCTGCAAAAATTTTCTCTAGAATAATGCCTACTTACCCTTCGTCACTCTCTTGTCCTTTTGGGATTCCAGTTACATGTACCTGAATTCTTTACATTACTTCTCCCATGTTTCATGCTCGGCTATAGTTTTTCATACATTTTTTTTCTCTTTAAACGTCAGTTTATATGTTTGCTATTCACTTATCTTGAAGTTCCTATCTGCAGTTCTTAATTTTGGATATCGTATTTTGTGGTTCTACAATGCTCATTGGATTGCCTTTTATAATTCATATATCTATTAATTCTTTATCATATGCCAGACATTTTATGAAAAGGAATCGTAGAGGCTATGGATAATGTGTTCCACCAGCCTGAAACTCTAGGCAGATCAGGATGGAGCTGACCACCTCAATCTAATCAAAACTTGACTTTGATTGGGACTGGGCTGCTGTTTTAGTAAGATTCATTTCATTCACCTCTGTTTCCTTTCCATTTCTTGGACATATCTCCTGAGCTTTTGACTGATAAGCTTCTAGGTCTCTACCTCCTTAACCTTTTTTTTAAAAGTTTATTTATTTATTTTGAGAAAGAGGGGGAAGGGAGGGGTAAAGAGAGCATCGCAGGCAGGCTCCCCACTGCCAGCACAGAGCCCCACACAGGGCGCAAACTCATGAGCCTGTGAGATCGTGACCTGAGCCGAAACCAAGAGTTGGACAGGTAACTGACCGAGCCACCCTGGCACCTCCCCATCTCCTTAGTCTTAAAATACTAGAGAAAATTCGGGCTCATCCTTCAGGAGTGTGTAGTTTTGTCCCTTCCAAATCTGTTAAGCGTCTTGTGGAGGAGAACAGGCATGCATGTGTGAGGTGGGCCACACTCTTCCAGCAGGACAGTTTCTCCTAAATATTATGAGACCAGTGGACATTTCCCATCTTGTCAAAGTTCCATAGTCTTTCAAATAGCCCTAAATTTTGAAAATGAACCATGGGGAAAGTCAGGTGTGCATGAATGGCTCCTGAGGTTTCCAAACGGTTGTGCAAGCACTACTAAACCTCTACAAGTTTTGCTCATTTCTCTTCTTTCTAACAAATCCCTTGCATTTGCTAGGTCTCATACTCAGCCAAAACCAAAATTAACAGATGGTGCCCCCGGGGGGGGGGAGGGGCTGGGGAACAACAACCAATAACTGTCTACTCACACTGGAAGAACTCTTTCTACTCCGAAAATGTAGTTCATTTAATTCTTTGTTTCTACAACTCTCAGTCTTTAAAGACATGATTTTTTTTTTGCAATGTATCTGGATTTTTAAGGTGTTGCAGTGAAATCGGTGGCCTACCATCAGCTAGTTTTACATTTCCCCCCTAACTGATCGCATTATAAAGTCATTTTAAGATTTCTCTCTTATTTTCATTTTATTTGGGGTAAGAAATTTTTTTTTACTTGCCATTTTAATCATATTTTTTCACGTTTTTGGGATTTTGATTTGTAGGTTCCTCCTGAATGTAATTTTGTTTTCTTTTTTGCTTCCTTTCTCTTTGTACTTATCACTTAGGGTTTAGTGGTTTTGTAGTTAGCTCCTTTTCTCCTTCTGGGAGCCTCCAGACCAGAGCTGTTTTGTATTGGCAGTTTGTGGTTCCTACTCCCATGGAGCCAGCAGGAGGCTTCTTTTAAGTCATGATTGCAAACTTCCTCTACCTAGGACAATGTGGACAACTTCTTCAGCTTTCTGTTATGGGCAGGGATGAGCTCCCTCAGTTTCTGGTTCCAATCAGTGAGTTTAGCTCCGCTATCCTGCTTCATGCATATGTGTGTGTGGTATGGGAGAGAGTGGTGTTTTCAGCCTGTGAGCCTGTGAGAATATGAATTGCTTCTACCTTTATCTTCTTCTAGACCTGGGCTCCAGCAGGTGTCCTGCTGTATGCCTGCTTATCTGTTGATATTTCTGCTCTTTTGTCTTTCTATAGAGATGCCCATCATGTTTTTGACCATGACTGTCTTTTTAATTCCAGTTTTTATATTTTATCCACCTTAGCTATGCATTTGAGTTGAGAGGAGATGACTGTGTTCACAAATAACATTGCAATGCAATTTCCTCCAAGAGTTGAATTTGAGATTTTTTTTTTAGCCATTGTTTTTTGGCCTTAAATAACTAGTGCATATAATCTTCTTTGGGATATAATAGGCCAACATCTCCCACTATCTCCTTTGTGTACTCAAGAACCTCAGTGTTATAGAAGCAGGTTTGGATCAGTAACTTTTTCAGAATGTAGCATTGAATCCCACAAAAAATCGGTCATTAATAAGTCTCTCCCCAGATTTCCCAAACAAAGGAAATGAGATTTAAATGAAGACTCTATGTGACCTCAACTCATAGTGATGTATATCTAATACATTTTATATACCAAGTATTGGAACACATCTCTCACCATTGTCATCAACAAATAAAAAGCCAGAGATTTCAAGCAAGCTTATTTTTCTTTTATCTTTGGTCAATTGTTAAAAATTTTTCAGGTATCTTTAATTTTTACCTTTGCCTTTGGATCACTCCTCTTTCATTGGGCAAGCATTTACTGGGCATAGCATTGTGATTAGGATATGTGTCGATAGCACATCAGCAGACAGATCTTGGGCAACATCCATTCAGGAACTTCTCATGTTGCTTTCCTAAAAATATCTCCCCAACGTTCTTGACTAATGTGAAATGTTCATCATCACTCTCCTTTGAGGGGCAAAAAACTTTTGTTATAGTCAAATATGTTTTAAAATTTTTCTTTTTGAAGAGTCCCATTGCCATAATATATTGGAAGAGATTAATTCAAACCTGATTTGAACAGGATACAAGCAAGTGCCAGAGAGAACTGTCTAGAACAAGATATTTATGAGGTTCATGGAAATGCCCCCCTGGATTGCCAGGAGATGGTGGGAAGGCACCATTCAATTGTCACCAACAGGAGAAAAAACACCTAGGTTGAGGAAGATGGTTCTAAAATGAAAAGTTGGGGGGCGCCTGTGTGGCTCAGTTGGTTAAGCGTCTGACTTCAGCTCAGGTCATGATCTCACAGTCTGTGAGTTCGAGCCCTGCGTCAGGCTGTGTGCTGACAGTGCGGAGCCTGGAGCCTGCTTCAGATTCCATGTCTCCCTCTTTCTCTGCCCCACCTCCACTCCTACTCTGTCTCAAAAATAAATAAAAACATTAAAAAAATTTAAAATGAAAAGTTGGGAGGCAGTTTTACAGAGGAATATTTCTGACCTGGAGCATCTGAAAAGCACCTTGTTTGTACAGACATGCATATGGAGATGCCCACAGTATTGGGAAAGTCAGAGAGAACCTACTCAAAGGGTGAACAGAGTGTGTTTGTACATGTCTGCTGCCTCCATGCAGACACAGATGCCCAGGTTCCGGGAATCACAGGAGCAGGATGACTGGGAAGGACACCTCCTCCAGCTTCCATCCACTGCCTTGACTGAAACACGGTTGGTCGTGGCGAGAACATGGGACCCCAGGCATACGTCACAGATACTGGTTCTGGTGTAAAAGCAGGTATCTTCCAAAGTGTCTTAACAGACAGCAATGGGGATAACTCAACTGCTCCCAGATACAAATGATCTCACAGGAAGAGAATTTTTTTAAAAGCTTAACAAGTTATAGTATATGTCTATACGATGGATTCATTTATGTACAATTTTCAGTTGGTTATCAAATACGTATCGAGTGCTTCCTATGTGCTATGAAAAGGAAGCGCTAGGTCCTGGAAATACAGATGAACAAGATGTAGTCCCAGTTCTCAAGGGGCTCACAGCTCATTGGAGAAGACAGACAAGCACACAGGGAGGCACCAAGAAGAGTGGAAGGTGCACAGAATGTCCCCCTCAGGAGAGGGGAGTGAATGGCTGGACCCAGGAACACTGAGGGACTGAATTCCCCCCCAGAACATGCTGCTTTTTACATGTTTTCCCTGAAGAAACGTGAAGAATAACAGCCTTTCTTTCACTTTATGAGAAGGATGTGGGAATGTGAGAAGAATCTACATCACGTTGGTAAGCAGGGTTTGGAAGCTTCTTTAAGTTTGGATCTTCTTTAGAAAACCAAAGCTCCCTTTGGGGCATCTGGGTGGCTCAGTCGGCTAAGCGTCTGACTTGGGCGCAGGTCATGATCTCGCGGTCTGTGAGTTCAAGCCTTGCGTCGGGCTCTGTGCTGACAGCTCAGAGCCTGGAGCCTGTTTTGGATTCTGTGTTTCCTTTTCTCTCTGTCCCTCCCCCACTCGTGCTCTCTCTCTCTCTCTCTCTCTCTCAAAAATAAATAAACATTAAAAAAAATTAAAAAAAAAAAAAGAAAACCAAAGCTCCCTGCCCCCACCCTCTTACCCCTCACCTCCCCACCAACAAGAAAGACAGTGGATGAGCAAGTATGAGACATACAGAACCTGTAGGAACTTGCACTTGGCCATTGGTCACATTTATCCAGACATGCAATCCCTTGGTTCAGCCCTCTAGGAAGTCAGACTAGGCTGTTCTCACCAATTTTCAGGATCCAAAAGAGGGAAGTACTGAAAATGACCCTCCATTATCGTAAAAATTGTGGCGCCTATTGTGTCCCACAAATAAAAAACAAACTACTAGAGAAAAAAGCAAATACGAGCATTCTAAGTTTCTCATTTACGCGATGTGAAAATTATAGAGGATTTACAAATACCTGGAGGTTGGCCATAGTGTAGAATAACGATACCTGCCGCCACTTCTTGAGATATTACTATGTGCTGGGTACTGTGTTAAGTGCTTTATAGGCATAATCTCATTTTGTATTATTGTTTCCATTCAATACATTAGGTCTAGAGGTCACAGCATGGTGTCTCCTGGGAAGTGAAAGAGATTCACTGTGAGCAGAGTATGGTCTGGAAGGTGGGTAATGTTGAAGGATGAGGCTACAAGGTAGGGAGGGGACACATTCTGAACGACTAAGAAATGCAGATTTTTCTGACTCAAAACAAACCAAATGAGATTGCGGAATTACCATAGCCAAATGTGCCCAGCCGGCTGGGAGTTTTGGCATTGTGATTTCTTTCTCACCCCTGAGGTTCCCAAATATCTTCTTGCTTGGGAAATCTCCTCCAATGGCAGGTCTGTGCCCATCTACTAACCAAGTCATCCCTCTCCTCTCTGCAGACTGGGCCATCACCAGGTGGGAGACAGCCATACAGAGCTGCAGCCCCACAGCAACCCCCTCCCCTGCCCCAGGCAGGGGCTAGTGAGGGGAGGGCAGCCACCAGCGTTGGCCTCCCCCAGGCTCGCCCAGAAAATGGTTTTCTCTGGGCCTAATTAAGGATGGCCTGATGTCTACGCAGCTACACTTAAGTCTTTGTTGGCTTGCTATTGTTCCCACTGAGCGTGACAAGGCCTAAAAGCTCTATTCTGGTTGCCTCAGCCAAGTGCCAAAGGGGAAAGAAATTAAAAAAAAAAAAAAATCACTACTTTCATTCACTAAACATGCCCATTTGCTTGTTTTTCTATTTTATTGCATTAGTCATTGCTATAAACCCTACGTGGTCTATTTTTTTCCCCCTTTTTATGATAGTGACATTCCAAAGCCAGGTAAGCACTCAGAGCACGAGACAGGCCTATAACACGTATCCAGAGACATTGCTTACAAATCCAACAAACGTCCCCCTCCGTATGGATCCCCAGAGGCTCCCAGGCCTGGAAATCCTTTGTCACTTCGCCATTCAGAGACCCTTTGAAAGGAAACCATTATCATTTTGGTGCATGGTATTGACCACATTCTTCCTTCTTTATTCCAAAAACTGGAGTTGCCTGATTTAGCAAATCAATGTGAGTTGCAGGTTAATAATAAATAATTGTTCAGTGTCAATAATGCCCTGAACAATTTTTGGAATAGCCTTATCCTGAAGTATTATTTCACCCAGCAACCTTACCTCCAGCTCAACTCTGTAGACTCATATTGAGTGCTCTCTCGATGCTAAGCATTGTACTAGGTGCTGAGGAGTCATTCGTGAATCAGGCACACGTTTCCCCCTGAAGGGGTTCAAAGTCCAAGAAGGTGGAGAGAAGTAAGCAACTAATGAAAATAAATCTGGATACTGACCAGACAACTCATACGTATCCACTCCACCCAAATGCACATGCACGAACACCAACCAAACGTAAATTGCATGTAAGTGTGAATTTGAACATACACGAACCTGCAAATCAATAAAATGTTAGCGCATGGAAAAGTATTCGGGACTACAAAACCACAATAACAACAACAACACACAGAATAATGCTTCAACCAATTAAGATTCAACCCTGGAATGCAAGAGGGAGTTCAAGATGCAAACATCTACCAATGTAACACATCACGTTATGAAGTCAAAAAATTGATAATCTCGACATGTATCGAAAAGGAACTTGCCGAGTAAATATTTATTCATGACAGACAAGTACTTAATATGACAAGATAAAGAAATAACATTTATTCCTAATGACAAGTACAACAAGTCTTAAAAAAAACAGGAATAAATACCTGTGTGGCAACCATAGACGTATGGTTGTGTGTGGAACTAAACATAATTTATCACATGTGCAGGTCCTACATGAAGGAAACTTTTTTTTTTAACTTAAGCAATTGTTTTTACGTTTATTCATTTTTGAGACAGAGAGAAACAGAGCATGAGTGGGGGAGGGGCAGAGAGAGAGGGAGACACAGAATCCAAAGCCGGTTCCAGGCTCCGAGCTGTCGGCACAGAGCCCGATGCGGGGCTCGAACTCACAGACTGTGAGATCATGACCTGAGCCGAAGTTGGAAGCTTAACCGACTGAGCCACCCAGGCGCTCCCACATGAAGTAACTTTAAAACTAAGGATCGCGTGGGGCGCCTGGGTGGCTCAGTTGGCAAAGCGATCAACTCTTGATTTTCACTCAGGTCATGATCTCACAGTTGTGGGATCAAGCCCCGTGTCGGGCTCTGTGCTGATCATGGAACCTATTTGGGACTCTCTCCCCAACTCTCTCCACCCCTCCCCTGCTTGCCCGCTGTCTCTCAAAATAAATAAATAAACTTTAAAAAAATAAAAAATAAATAAAACTAAGGGTCACAAAAGTGGTTCTGTGCTAACAGAAGATGTGCTGAGTTCCTGGATAGAAAGCCTCAATTTTATAGAGCTCTCAGGTTTTTTTCAAAATTAATCTCTAACCGGCAGTCTTTTTTTTTTTTTTTTTTTTTTTTTTTTTTTTTTTTTTTTTAATTTTTTTTTTTCAACGTTTATTTATTTTTGGGACAGAGAGAGACAGAGCATGAACGGGGGAGGGGCAGAGAGAGAGGGAGACACAGAATCGGAAACAGGCTCCAGGCTCTGAGCCATCAGCCCAGAGCCCGACGCGGGGCTCGAACTCACGGACCGCGAGATCGTGACCTGGCTGAAGTCGGACGCTCAACCGACTGCGCCACCCAGGCGCCCCTCTAACCGGCAGTCTTAATGAAAATATCCAGAGGTTTTTTTTTTCTTTCTTAACTTGATAATATTATGTGAAATTCACCTGAATAAACACCTGAAACTTTCCAAAAAGAAGAAAAATCAGAGGAGACTAGTGTTACCAGGTATCAAATGTAGTATATAGTTACAATAAAATGATACTTTGGACTTGAAGAAAATAATTTCAGGTGAAAAAAATCAGTGGAATGGAATAGAGAGAAGAGAAATAAATGCAAATATATGTGAGCGCTAAGCATACGATGAAAAAGTTTAAAATCCGTTGGATAAAAAGAGTTTTTCAAACTGAAGTATAGTGGACATACAGAGTTACATTAGTTTCAAGGGTAAGAGATTATTTTAAAAGATACTACAGTTGGACCACAGATTTAAACATGTAAAACCACAGCTACATAAGTTTCCCCAAATGAGAAGTATAAGAAGCTTTCATAAAGCAGACACATAATTCAGCAATTATAGAAGACTAGAATGGCAATGTTGAGGAATTAAAATTCAAAGTTATCTGTAAGCAAAACTATATACGGAAAGTGAAAAAAGAAGAAAAACATCTGTTAGACATATCGAAAAGGGCTATTTGTTTTAATTAACAAAGAGCTCATAAAAG
This sequence comes from Leopardus geoffroyi, assembly GCF_018350155.1. NCBI lineage: Eukaryota > Metazoa > Chordata > Mammalia > Carnivora > Felidae > Leopardus > Leopardus geoffroyi. Next base: position 120,015,928 of record NC_059328.1, on the reverse strand, counting down.
CACTGAGAATAAAGAATAACACCCACTCAAAAAAAATATGCATGAAGCTTGTGAATAAGCAACTAACAGAAAAAAGAATGGACAATTTCTCATAATTTCATAACATCAGCAGTCATTCTGTGTAACTTATCAGATAGGCAAAAGATAATGGATTTGGTAATATCGAAAATTGGCAATTTACATAGAGAAATAGGCTTGCTACGCCATCGGTGGGCATGTAAGACCTTCCTACTGGACGCCTAGGTGATATCTACCACAGCTAGAAATACACGCTTGTTCCCTGTGACTGTTAAGGTCACTTGTAGGAATCTATCTTTCAAAAAATGTATCTTCTTGCAAATATTTGCTGAAGTAAATGTACAAGGTTATTCACTAGAGTATTTGTTTGTAATTTGGAGCGGGGAGGGGAAGCATAGAGCCCACTGTTATGGGATTGGTTAAAAACTTTTGGGAGTATATCTGTTTGATGGGCAAATATGAAGTCAGTGAAAAGAGTGGAGTATGAGGTTATGCTGATATGGAGGGATCCCTGGAGGAGTGTTAGTGTGAAAATATAAAGCCGAGGTGAATGGTGTGATAACAGTCTCGTGTGAAAAAACATATGTTTTGTATATGATATATAAATAGAGATACGTATGCATAGAATATTATGCAAACATAGATAAGATATATAAATAAGTATAGACAGAAAATAGCTGTGAGACTCATGTACTGGCAAATGCAAACTTGTTTGCAAGAACAGAAATTGTTCATCGTGTTGACCACTGAGAGTCGAGACTGAGAATCAGAAGAGGAGGCAAACTGTCTTCCATTTTCTGCCTTTCTCCACGCTTCGAATTTCCTAGGCATACGCATGTATAGCTTTTAATTTTGCCTCCATGCCACCTGGACTTATATGGGGCTGTGGGATTAAAGACTTTTTTTTTTTTTTAATTATCTTTATTTTTAAGAGTCAGGTACACTTTACTTGTGACAAGAGCAGTGAATGCAATATTCGGAGAACTTATTGTCTGGGTTTTGTAACATCCGATCCTACCAAAATCCCACCCGTCCTCTTGCCCCTTCTCCCCCGCCCAGCAGTACAGCCCAGGGCCTGTCATTTACTTAAGGCACCCCCCCTGCACGTCTGCACTTCCCTCCACCTCCCTAGCCTCGTGTTTAAGTCCAAGCACAAATGGAGGACTTATGCCATTGGATTAACTGAACCAGTCACAGCTCCAATATTTTGCATCTGCCGGGCTCCTGCGTGTCTTTTCTTTGCCCCCACCAAGTGCTGGCCTGGGATCCCCCATGCTTGAGCGGTGCTGGCCACCTCCCAGCGTATCCCTCCAGAGGAAGCTTCCCAGGGAGGCTGCGTAGTCGGTGAGACTCCAGGTAAAATGCAGGCACTGCCTCTTGCTGGCTGATGACCCTGCTTCACTTGTCCAAGCCTCAGTACCTTCAACTGTCAAATGGGAATAATAGCATCCTCCTCCTGGCTCTGCTGCGGGCATTCAGTGAAATAGTGTATGTCTTCAGTCGGCGGGGGGAGAGAAAAACTAGCTTCCCTTTGCTTTTTATTTCTCCTTAACTCCCCATAGTTTTATTTCCTTATGATGGTGGGAAGAAGGGAAGGAAGGCTATTGCTATGTCACCAACCAATGTGACAGAGTTACAGGGTGACTTAGCAATGACAGCCTTGGAGCTGTCCCTCTTCCATATCCTGTCCACCCTTCCATTACCAGGTACCCGAGTCGGAGAGCTTCACCGCCCCAGTGGCTGATGGGCTCCCAGAAGCTCTCCTGGAGTGAGCTCAGGTTTTGCCAATCCTTTCGTCTTCGTCATCTGATTTACAAGACACACGCCTATGACCCGGAGGTCTCTGGGCACGGGCATCCAAATAGAAAAGAGCCATTAAAGTTCAATCAAACCCAGTGGGTAAAGTTCCAAGTGTGCGGTGAGCCAGGGGCCCGGAAACCTAAGCTCTCCACGAAGGAGCACCGTCAGCCCCAGCCTGGTGCAGGTGTAGGCAGACCACAGTCCTTGCTTTGATTCTCCTACCAGAACCGTGGGGCAGGTTCTTGTTGCCATTATTGGTGTTCGGGAGAATTCAGCTTTTGTTTATTTTCTTTGGAATTTTCCAATTCCCCTTTAACATGACTCAAGTAAATCCATAAATCCATACTCTTAAAGCTTGTTCTATTTAAAAAGATAGGAAGGCGGGGCACCTGGGTGGCTCAGTCGGTTAAGTGTCCAACTTCGGCTCAGGTCATGATCTCGCGGTCCGTGAGTTCGAGCCCCGCGTCGGGCTCTGTGCTGACAGCTCAGAGCCTGGAGCCTGTTTCAGATTCTGTGTCTCCCTCTTTCTCTGACCCTCCCCTGTTCATGTTCTCTCTCTGTCTCAAAAATAAATAAACGTTAAAAAATTTAAAAAAAAATAAAAAGATAGGAAGGCAATGAAGGTGGTCCCCACAGGTTATGGGTGTAGCTTCCGGAGAGCGCATACCCGCTGGCAAACTTACGTCAGCTGCAGAGAAGCAGACGCGGCATTTAAGTCTCTGTAGCTTTGGTTTCCTCATCTGTAAACTGGGATAATAGCATTCTCTACTTGAGGATCAAGTTAAGCCCAAAACATGAAGCACTTAGCAAGGGCCGGGCACAGTAAGCCCACAAGTGGTGTTATCTATTACTATGATGGACCGGCACCATAGGAAGCGATTTAAAAGTGAACTCTAGGGGCAGTGCCTGGGTGGCTCAGTTGGTGAAGCCATCTGACTCTTGATCTCAGCTCAGGTCATGATCTCAGGATCATGATTTTAGGATTATGACCTCATGGTCATGAGTTCAAGCCCTGTGTTGGGCTGTGCATTGGGTGTGGAGCGTACTTAAAAAAAAAAAAAGAGAGAGAGTTCTAGGGGTAGGGTGCCTGGGGTACTAATCCAGTCTCTGCCATTTGCTGGCTGCATGACTTTGTCATTACTTAACCTGTCTGTGCCTCCGTTTACTCCTCTGGGAAATAGGAATGATAATGGTCTCCACATCAGGTAGATGTTGTGAGAGTCAGTTTAGTCACTACGTGCAAAGCGCTACTTAGAGCCTGGTGCCTAGTGTGTACTATGAAAGTGCTTGTTTTTAAAAGCATTGTTAATGACAAACACCCAACTGAAGGAGTCCAAAACGGCGAAATTAAGAAAATAGGTATACACGCACATAACCAACCACGGTGAAAGCAGGCAGAACGCAACGAGATGGTGTCAGAAAACAAATTTTATAAACAGGAAGGTAGAATTGATAAATACACTGAAATGAAACAAGCTCACACACACAACACCGAAAACGCAAGCTTCCGGTGAGCAGCAAAGGGACAGAAGACACATAAATGGAATCAGCCACGCGAGCACGGCGTTCCAAAACCGAGGCTGGAAATGCCTGAGGTTGGAGGTGGGCCCGGCACAGCCTGTAGCTGGTGGAGTCCGTGTTAGCAGAAGGCCCACTTCGGAGACGTGCGGTCTGCCTCCAAGTGGGGCTGCTTCTACCTCTCCCCCTCCCTGGATATCAGCCACCTGGTGCCAGCTGTGCTGCCCCAGGCACGAGCTTTCTTTGTCGTCCCCTGTCTCTGTCAGGGTCTCTTCTCAGAGACCCACTGTCGGCCCCATCTTCCCCAGGAGATTCGCCTCAGACCTCCTCTTGCCTTCCCACACGGGGTGGGGACCACCCAGCTTTGCAGCCAGCTTCCCACCCACCAGTCCACTCAGGGGCCATCACCAGCCTGGAGAAGTGACCTGGAAAATGACAGAGGGGATTTTCTTCCTCCTCATCCGGCCCATCTTCTGGGTTCCCCCCGCCCTCCTCACCACACCAAAGACCCTGGGAGATGGATGTGAATCAATAAACATGAACCTGTGCCCGATACTTGGAGAATATTGGACCGGTGTGGTAGCAGGTGGTGGGGTATAAGAGAAAGAACTGACTTCCTCCTGCTTTCCAAGATCTCAAATGCGTTGGAGGGAGAAACCGTGCAGCTACTGGATGCAACCAAAAATACGTCAATAGAACAGCCCATGGAGTGTTTGCGAAATCTAAGTGTTTGCCCCTGGCAGTGAGTGCCTTGGGCAGACGAGGAAGGGAAGAGATGGCTCTACTGTGGCGGAGGAAGGAACCTCTTCGAAGGACCCACGATGTGGTGGTTGGAAATATGGGCGAGAGAACACAGGGGAAACTTCAGTGACTCAGAGGTATCCAGCACTCTGTCTAGGCCCCACGTTAGGCCCCCAAAACGCAAAGCGTTCACTCATTTGGCCTGGGTGGAAGGTGCCACTATCAGGGGGCCCCATCCTCGATGAGGAGACCGAGGCCCGAGGGAGTAGCCGGCCCGTGTTCTCGCAGTTGCCAAGCACAAGGACTCAGACCTGTGCTCTTGACCCACCCCGGCCTCAGCTTTGCTGCCACAGACGGTGTGTGTGGTTGGATTTGGCACTTACTAGCAGCCTGTTTCCTCGGCCTTAAAATGGAGGTGATGATACTACGCCATGGGCGTAGTCATTGAGTCTCATCTCAGTGAGAGAAGGAAAGTCGCCAGTTTATAGTACATGCTCAGACGTCCCTGGCCATCCCTTCCACAGTCCCCCCGAACCTACCTTTGAGCGTTATGCACATTAGTTCCTACCCCGCAGGGTCAGCGCTTCTGAAAGGCCCGTCAGATTTCCAAGCCTTTCCTCAGAGGGTTTCTTCTACCTGGGCTGCCTTCTCCTTCTATGTCCAGGCTTCCAAACCTGACAAGCCTCCAAGTCCCCATTTATGTAGCATTTACCCATGAAATCTCCGGTGGTTTCCAGTGGTAAGTGGCTTTTCTTCCCTCTGGTCCCCTGGGGTCTTCCGGGTGGGTTGCTTCTGAGCACCCTGGGCCTCAGCTCTGCCACCTAGAAAAGGGGACGATGACCACCCCTCCCCACAGGAACTGTGCAAGACGTGCTCCACTTGGACAGAGCACAACAAGCCCCTGATGGTATGAACTAACCATTGCAGCTAACCATTGATTTTGGTTTCTTTTCTCTCCTAGATGAGAGATTAGGGCAGGGATATCGTTAAATAACGTTTTGTTTTTTCCACGACCCCCAGCGCGGAGCCTGGAACGTAAGAGGTGCTCAGGGAGTGAGGGTCGAAGGGAACAGAGATCAAGCTAAAGATCGCACAACAGGAGAGGTTGACCTATATTCACAAGAATGAGGCTCGTTTCACATCTGCTGTGCGCTAAGCGCTTATGGTTTGCAAAGCCTCACGCTAAGTGCTATAGAGAGTATCAGAAGAAACCCTGGGATGCTGTCTGGCTCCAGAGACTGGCCGTCTGGTTGGGACTGAGAGAGGGTCTGGCACACCACTGATCCGCAAAACACAGCGATTCCAGAAGCAGTGAGGCCACCCTTGGGTAAGCTTGTGAAAAAGGTCTGGCAGAATGCAAGTCCTGTGGCTACAGGGACGTTCTCTTCTTTATCTGCTGCTAGATGTCCTGTGTCTAGCCACGTGTCACAAGTTTCATGGGGCCACTCAAAAGCACACCATGGGTTATGTGAATGAAATATGGAAATCATCCTGAGGGGCAGGAGAGAAATGGTGTGAGTTGCTGGGGAAGAAAAAGATAGGTGTTTTAGGTAGACAGAAACCAAAACAACAACAACAACAACAACAACAACAAAAACCCAACTATGCACAGAGGACAGGTAGCAGAAGTTTGTAGGCAAAATATTAGGGACAGGCTATATAGCCAACAATTAAAAAGGCGGTTATGTAAGTGATGACACTGCACTCAATGTAATTACTTCTGGGCATTAAAAATCAAGTCTGCATAGACCTTACAACAAGATAGAATTATGAGTGACAAAGGCAATGATAGAACATCACGTGGACCCGAAGATTATAGCTATTAAAGCTAAAAGCAGAGACTAGGAGCAAGCACAACAGACTGTTGGAAGCAGCTTTCTTTAAAGCCTAGGTTTATGGATGATGGTTTTCCCCTCTCTTTGTTCTCTTTTTTCCGGGTTTCTCAAAATTTCTATGACCATACACAGTTTTTATGGAAAACACAATGAAATTATGAACTTGAATTGTATAATAGATCTACACTAAGTAAAGTGTTTTCTAGAAATAAGCGGACTCCTGGAGGTTATAGCCACAGACTCTTGTGCGATGTGTGTAAATATCCCTTCCCTTTCCTGATTTTGATAATGGAGAAGATAATGAGTATGTTTCACACGCATAACATTGTAGGGGGTGCATGTGCGATTCTCTCTCTCTGTCCCTTAACTTGAGATTAGTGCATGTGTTTATATCCTTATGATATATACAAATACACATATATACGCACATACACTGGACCAGAACATAGCTGGGGTGGGGAAATGTGGACAGATGGCTAGACTGGTGGGTAATAGAACAGGATAGACCCCTGGTGTTTGCTGGTAAGTTCAAAGGTGTGTTACTGACTGAGAGAGGCAAGACGTTCTATCCAAAACGCATCCTGTCTCTGAAATGGACTCAAAGTTTAAGAAATAAATGGGAAAACAGAGACTATTTGTGGGTTCCTTCCTTCCCACCACCTCTCTCCCTGTCTCTGTGTCTCTCTCTCTCATACACACCCCCGCACGCACACACACACACACACACCCTCTCCTCTCCCTCTCTCTCCCTGTCTCTCCCTCTCCGACGGATGCGTGAGTTGTTCAGCCCCGAGGCTGCCGCAGCTGAAGAACACTGTCCCTCTGTCCCTGGGCATTTTGCCGGCTGGAAAGAGGCAAGCAGGGTTTGGGAGAAAATGTTTCTAACAATGACAAAAGCCCAAAGTGGTCAAAACGGGCTGATTTTTTTTGAGGCAAAAGATCTATTTTTAGACCTGTCTGGGCGGGGCTGTGTTTTGAAAATAATTAGTTAAGATTGAGAGTAATTCATTTAATGTGCAAGGAAGTTACTAATTTCAGAGAGAAATAAAGATCCTCAGAACCCAGATTCCTCTGAGCTCTACCTTAGCCTTAGCCTGGGGTGATCACTAACTCCTCTGGTGAGAAGATAATTTTATTTTAATTCTCATGCACTAGCTAAATAACTTCCATCCAAATGCCGGCTATCAATCTTTATGAGTAAATGATTGTCCTCACAATCAGGGTGTGGTACAGGGGAGGCTGACATACTTTAGGAGCTATAAAACTTCTTGGATGTAATTTTCTTCCTAGGCCATTATAAACATAACAACCTTATTTTTTTAATAGCTTAGGCCATTGAAACACTAAAAAGAAAAGACCTCAACAACAATGCAGATACGGCTTTGATAAAGGAGGACGATATATATATATATATATATATATATATATATATATATATATAGTTTCCATCTTAGAAAGAAAAATGACTTTCCCCTCACACTTTAAAATGTGAATGAATTAATTTGACTTTGAAATTCTCTTGACACTCCTTGAGGTAACAGGAGCCACATGTGGTAAAATTGGATTTGGCAAGCAAGACTTTTCCAAGCTTTCTTTTCCCTTTTCTTTTCTTTTCTTTTCTTTTCTTTTCTTTTCTTTTCTTTTCTTTTCTTTTCTTTTTTGCCTTCTCTTCCAGCAGCCTGGCTTGCAAGGATCCCCCAACTCACTGGAGAAACACTTCTCCAATGGATAAGGCCCCCAAGCCTGAAATCCAAGCCATGACTTCACTGGGGAAATAAATCGTTGATGGTTTCAGGGCTCTCGGCCTTTGGATTCGAAGAAGGGTAACTATCCAGAATTCAAAAGGACAGTGGAGGGAAGTCAGATGTCTTTTATTTACCTGATGAGGAAATGAAAGTTAAGGGGCTCAAATAACCTGCCAGAGTCACTTATGGTTGGTGACAGAGCTGGGACCAGAACCCAGGGTCCTGGGTTGGACCCCCGCCTGGAGGGTGTCACACAATTGCTTCTCTGTTTCACCCACAGAAAAGCCACAGCCCTGCCCCCCCCCCCCACGAACTCCCCAGTGGGACCTACCCTAGGGGGTCATGTGAAGGTGAAGTGAGTCCCTTCATGCAGTGTTTACAACAGTGCCTGGGACAGAGTCAGTGCTCAGTCTTCTTCCTATCGGTTTAACCAGAAAGATGGTCCTCGTAAGAGGAGAACCCAGACAGTGAGAAGTTTCCAGCACTGACCACCAATGAGAGGATGTGAACGCCAGAATCATCGCTGATCATGTGTGAAATCTGTAACAGGAACTCAAGTCACTTACTCTTTCTTTACATTTTTACAATCATTAAAGCAAGGCTTTGGAATTGTAGTTGCTCGCACTGAAAATACTTAAGCTTTGTCCTTATCTTTCTGTGAAGAAAAAGAAACGGGCCGATGCGGGAGGTTCGGTGCCATTGTCACAAATATAAGAAGGCAGTTGCTTCCTGTGTTAAAGCTAAGTTTAATTTAAAGAATCTTTTGGGGGGCTTCTGGGTGGCCAGTCGGTTAAGCGTCCGACTTCAGCCAGGTCACAATCTCGTGGTCCGTGAGTTCGAGCCCCGCGTCGGGCTCTGGGCTGATGGCTCAGAGCCTGGAGCCTGTTTCCGATTCTGTGTCTCCCTCTCTCTCTGCCCCTCCCCCGTTCATGCTCTGTCTCTCTCTGTCCCAAAAATAAATAAAAACGTTGAAAAAAAAATTTTAAAAATAAAAAAAAAAAAAATAAAGAATCTTTTGGGGTTTTTTTTTTTTTTTTCCCTAAAGAAGCTGGATATGGGTTGTACACAACTGGCAGATCTCTCAGTATCCTGCGCTCATGTCCTCAGGAAAAAGGATACAAGGAGCCATCTTTGTTTCCTATGCATGTTGAATGGTTTTATATAATTTGTTGTGTCAAAAGAAGAAAACTGCCTGGTGAAATGAGAGCCGTGTTTGTGCTCCCCCTCCAGACTCCTTTTTCTAAAATCTGAAGATTATGCCAGGATCTGGACTGCCTGCTAAATTTCTGGAAAGTTGTTGGCTCCTCCTCTCTGCCCCCAATCCCATAATTAGCTCCACCCCCCTCCCCACTCCATTGTGCCACAAAGGAGCCCCCTGCTCCCCGGGCTCCACACACTGATGGCCTTCCTGGTGGGCTGGGAGTGGAAGTACGTCAAGTCCAAGTTCGTCAAGTTCAGGGCACCTGTGGGGAGACTGGAAAGGGCAGCTTAGGCCCACGGACTGAGCCAGTCTCTGAATAGGCGGCACGACTCTCCCCTACCCAGGGATCTCCACTGCTCCGCCTGTTGGGTCTGTAAAGCTGCTTCTTACAAGGAAGCCTAGCCTCTCTGTGCCTGGCCTGCCGGGCTAATCAACAAATTGGCAATAAACACTGCTGTTATGGAGGGCATCCTTTGCACTTGACATTGTGTTAAGTGCCATCCACAAAGCGTCCCTTTCAATCCCTTTCAATCCCCCACAGCACCTCTCAGAGGCCAACATCACCCCCACGTCCTGGGTGAGGCTCAGCAAGGTGAAGTACTCAGCCCAAGTTCACATGGCCAGCGAGGGGCAGGGCCTGTGCCTGAGCCTGTGTGCGCCCCCACCCCCACGATCCGGGACAGCAGAGCTGTGCCCTAATTTTTCCTGTTTTCCTCCTTTATGAGACAGCGAGGTTACATGTGGGCTTCAGCCCTAGAAAACAGACTGCTAGCGCCTCGGCCCTGTCAGCATCTGCCTCGGTAGCTTTCAACAGAATGTATGGCTCTTCCATTAGATACGGGACAGTATTCAACCTTATTTTCTTAGATTCTAGATATTCATTCTGTCCAGCAGGTTCCTTGCATTTGTGACAGCCTTGACATGTGAGTATAAAGCTTTTCGGTCTAAGACATTGTTTTCTACTTGTGCTTTCCCAAAGTTTGCCTCAACCTGGGGATTTAATAGGACGAAGCCGTTTTCTCTTCAGATCATTGGATTGTATTTAGGCATCATGAAAATATGCAAATTCTCTCCCCTCAGGCTTGCTCTCGTTTAAAAATCAGACTCCAAATCTAGAGATGAGGTTGGGGCGCCTGGGTGGCTCAGTCAGTTAAGCGTCCGACTTCAGCTCAGGTCATGATCTCACGGTTCGTGAGCTCCAGCCCCGCGTCGGGCTCTGTGCTGACAGATCTGAGCCTGGAGCCTGTTTTGGATTCTGTGTCTCCCTCTCTCTCTGACCCTCCCCCCATTCACGCTTTGTCTCTCACTGTCTCCAAAATAAATAAACGTTAAAAAAAAATAAAAATAAAAAAACAAATCTAGAGATGAGGAAAGAGGTTGGAAAGGTCGCTGGCTAGAAAGAAATAATCCCTCTCCCCCCATCCCCACCCCCACCCCACGTGCACCTACGTCCTGTCTGGTTCCTTTCTACCAACCATGATGGACATCCCGGATGGGTTTGCCAGCGGTGTCCTAAAATCTCCCGGGACTTCTGTCCCATAAATACACTGGACGCAACTTCCTCTTCGGGCACCTCCCTCTTTCTAAGGGTTAGTTTGGGGCCCACAACCTAGAAATGGTTTCTTCTTAAATAAATCATTGTGTCTTGGCTTTTCAACCCCGTACCCATTCATCAAAACTTGTTCCTTTGCTTAGGAACTCTCCGATTGAGTTCCGTCCCCAACCAGTTCCCCTGTGAGCGGAATTTCCAGCTTGAAGGTTACTCAGATTTGGATCTTGAGTTCTTTAAAGACCTCCATCCCTCCCCTTCCCCGCCGGCAAAGCGCGGTTAGGGGTGAGGGATGCTGGGTGTTCCGTGGGAGAACCGTTTTAGCAACAAATCTGAGTGACCAAGTGCAGGAGCAGAGTTGGACCCTTTGAAAACCAAATCAGTATAATAATGAGGGGTGGGTTGTTGTTGTTGTTGTTTTTTCCCCCTGGGATTCTGATACACTGGATGTTTGATAAGCCTGCTGCCTGCAACTTCTCCCCTGAAGTAGCAGGCAGGCTTCGGCTCTATCCTCCTGGCATGCACCTGAGTCCCATGTTCGATCTATTTTTTAAACACGTCCCAAGGGAAGCGAATACTCAATTTCGCTCTCATTTTCCAAATGCAGTTAGGTTATTAGTTTTGACTTAATGAAGAATAGTTGGTGGGAACAAGCCAGGCTCTGAAACACCAAGGAAAGAGTTGAGGGCTCTGAAGGGGTGGGGGTGGGGGGTGGAGGGAGAGGTGGCAGAGAATCAAGTCTTGCAACTAAGCACTTTTCACATTTCGCATTAAACAGTTTATGCCATTTTTTAAAAGAAGGAAAGAAATATTTTAGGTATTCTAAGCATAATGCTTAAACCACAAATTCTGTAAAAAATGAACAGCATAAGCTATTAGCAGCTGTACGCGTCATAAACACCTTAGGCGAGACAATCAGATACTAATGCCAAGAGCACCTCGAAGCCATCAGTCTGCACAGCGCCCGACTTCTGCGATTTCATAAGATAAATGCTTCTGCTGTTTTAAGATGATGAAACTACAGCTAAGACGAATCTCCGTATTTTTCACCAGTGATTTAATAAAGGCCAGCTCTGAATAAATAAGGGACGGCCACTCTGGAAGCTTTTTGAGCTTTGTGCTGAAATGCGTTGGAACTTTCTTCCCTAAATTGATTGTATCTAAAGTTCTGATTCGTCCATGCATGGAAGGAAGACATTTACGCAGTCGTGGACGCGAAACGTTCCATGTAACGTGCTGCGGCTTCATGGGGAATTGAGGACAAGATGCTTTCTTGGGGCAAAGCCGGGGGCGGGGGAAGTTGACCCTACTTTTTTTTGGCCTGACATGGGTACTAAGGGAGATCGAAGAGAGAAGGAACTGAGTCCTGGATTCTGCTGTCCCTAAACTTAGGCTTCTCAAAAAAGTGCTCAATGTCCATATGATGTCACACTTGCCTTTGGGTTTATTTTTGCGTCTCAGGCTGTGTTAAACCCATGCGATCAATGAGTAGTGAGACAGGTGGATGGATATGTAGACAGACAGTCAGAGGGGCAGATAGATAAACACACTTCAAGATATTACAGGTAATTACTTCCCAAAGTAGTCAAAATCCTCAGGGACAAGGCTGACTATAATTTTAGAGGATCTATTTAAATAGTATATTCATGAGTAAGAAAAGTTTCTTCTCCCCCATTTTTGACGAGCGACAGAGGAGAGCAAGCAAGAGAACAAATGAGGAAGAACGGATTTATTAATATTTCTTTGGGCCCATGTTCTCAGCAGCTAGCCGGTTTAGTATGTCAACTAACCCCTTCCAGGGTTCCTGATCGGCTGTGCCTGTGCGTCTGTCCGTGTGTGCATCTGTCCGTGTGTGTGTGTGCGCGTGCTTGGCATTGGTCTGCAGCCCGCTTTTCAAGATGACAAGAGCTTGTCAGGGAAAGGACAGTGGTCCCCGTGCGGGGTTTTGGCAGGGTGCCGGCTGTGTTGGCTCCTCCGAGGTTGAGGAAGCCCCCCCACAGCCTTGGAACACTGCGGCTGGGGGCCGTGTCTGTCCGAGGCCTACCCCCTGCCCTGGGCCCTGCTGACTTTAATTACTCCCTCCTTGGCTGAATTCACAGGTGGCTTCCCGGGAGGAGGCGGTTACTGCTGCCCACACCCCCCGGCTGCTCATTTCCTCAGTGGATTAGCAGGGCCACGATGAAACAGAAGCTTGTGGCTTCTCCATTCTTTACACAACCTGGTGTTAGAGGTTGACCTTTCACCCCTGGAGATTCGGGGGATTAAGGCCGCTTTTAAGTCCCGCTCTGGTTACTAATCCACCACTTTCACTGGATGTTATGTAAGCACTTCCTGACTTACCCTTTAAATCCTGTAAACATAATAAAACAGAGTTTAACCTTTACCTTTGGATTTCCCCACTATCTTTTGCACTGTCGAATCAACTGCACGGATCCAGGAACAGAAAGCTAATAAGTGATAGCCTGATCTTTTTTTTTTTTTTTTTTTTTGCCCTGGGACATGTAACAAAACATTACAATCTTTAATATATTCAGGCCAAATAGTTGCGGGGGAAGCACCAAAAGCTGCAGACCGGGCAAATAATGTTTCTCTCCCTTTTAACTGCATACATTTTCCCCCAAAACAATGAAGCAGATGGTATTGGGTGTTTCCTCCCCTCCCCCTTTTCAACAAATTAGAACCAATAAGGTCCAAATGATAGCTGGAAAAATAGGCTTCTGAGGAGGTTTGCAGTAATACAGACCTTCAGTGCTCCTGTCTCAAGCCCGCGGCCTCCTGAGAGTGTCCCAGGGGGCCCGCTCATGCAGACTATGCACTTTTAAGTATGAATATTATTAGCTAGCCCGATTTCTAGACCCAAAGAGCAAATCCAAACTTGTTTTGGACAAACATAAAACGCGTCCATCCTTCTTGTTTTCTGTTCGCCCTTCGACTGGTCAGACGCTTTTCCCGAATGCTCTTGCTCAGGGACTGAGTTACAGAATGGCCAGAAAGACTGTCTAAGAGCTCCCGTTTGGTAGCGGATTATCACCAGGCTCCTGGTTAGTGAGGCTACATCGTGAGGACGTACTAGGGCGTTACATCATCAGTGATTACATTAGTGAGGGTGCAAGCCTTTGATACGTCGTTATTGTCCCCGGGAAGTCACTTCCACCACAGAGCTCCTGAGCTGGTCACCTTTATAATGGTCCCTATGGGTAAAAGATTCCAGAGAAGATTCTGAGTGAGATGAATTCTTGGTTTTGTTGTTGTTGTTGTTGCTATTGTACTTGGCCCTGTTTTTGCCTCTAAGACAATCTAGCAGATTTATCTGGGGAGCAGCTGGTGGTGAAAGGGAGGCGTTGCACGTGCTAGTCTGCCGGCCAGGCAATGGGATGGCTTGAAACCAGCCAGCCTGTGTCCCTGTGGATGTCACCAATCGCATTTGGCCCTCAATTTCCCCATCTTCAAGTGGCGACAATGTCCCTGACTCCTCTGGATCGCTGAAGGAAAAATTGTGTGCAGTGCTTTGAGACTGAGCAAACGCATGGTTGAATGTTCACAGCACAACTGTGATTGGTTGCGTGGGTGACAGACTATAATGAAAGGATACCCTTTGTCATTAAAAACTTTAATCATGGAATTAAATTTGGAAATGACAGCTCTTTCAGATCTCTACTGTGCTATACAAATTTATCTTATCTTTGACCCCCATGGTCCCAGGATACATCCAAAGGGTCTGAAATTATCAGTATGTCCCCAGCCTTACACTACTCCCCAGCCGGGTCCTGTACTTGGTAGTGATGCATCTGATTTTTTTTTTTTTTATAAATGAGGTTTTTTTGGGTCGTTATGTTTATATATTTATTTTTTGAGAAAGAGATAGAGAGTAAGCAGGGGAGGGGGAGAGGGCGGGGGGGGGGGGGAGAGAATCCCTAGCAGGCTCTGTGCTGTCAGTGATCCAATGAACCGTGAGATCATGACCTGAGCCAAAATCAAGAGTCAGATGCTTAACCGAGACTCCCAGGCACCCCTATAAAAGAGTTTTTTTTTTTTTTCATTGTGATGCATCTGATTAATTTACTCCACTCCATAGCCCCCGTTGTGGGTAATAGTGTCCTCACCCCGGGGAAACTTAAATTCAGAGAGGTTAATGCAGAACTGCGGCCCACACCGAGATCCGCCTGGGCCCTGCGCGGCCCACACCGAGATCCGCCTGGGCCCTGCTTCAGCACGCGAATGAGCCAGTGTGGACACGGCACCTCTTTCTCACTGCAACTCTGTGAATCCTCACGGCCTCGCAGGCAAGCCGCAGAGTTGCTTTCATTTGAGAGTTGAGATAATGAGGAGCCATAAACATAAGCTTTGATTTATTCTAGCGCGTGGATATTTCGAAACATTCCCTGGAGAAAACGTGAAGGGCCCCCGGGTGGGGTGGGACGCAGGAATCAAAGGGTTGTTGGCCTGAGCAAGTGAGGAATCTCCGGATTTTGTTAGGGGGGGATTTCCCTGGGATTTCCATCGCGTCTCCCCTCTTCTCGGCCCCTCGAGACACCCTGCAGCAAGAGGCAGCTCGGCCTTCTCTGCCGACGAGGACAGTCCTTGCCGGTGTCCTCCGGGGCGGAGGTCCTGCGAGCTGAAGGCTGAGAACTCACTTGCTGCTGTTCCCCCACGCCCCGCACAGCAGACCTTCCCGCTGCCACGGAATTAATGGGCACCTCAACACTTAACAGATGCTTCCGGACAAGGAACACATGTAATTTGGGCCTTGTGGTAAATGCTTGCTCGGTGAGTCTCTGCAGAGGTGTAATGTCCTGTTGGGGACGGACGTGTCCTTTCCTGCAGGTAGATGTGTCACCGCTCTGCTCTCGCAGGAGGATAGACGCTAGGATGTGCTCACGGGTCCACGCACGTGCCGCACCCTACAGCTGAGGGAGGAAGGGCCCCCCCCACCCCCCAAGGCCCGGCAGCACCTTCCTTGGTATTCGTGACCTGTCCTTGAGGTGGGGAGGAGAGCCATAGAGAAGGCAACATGGCTGCCAGAAGGGAGATGCTCCAAAGCAGGGTGAATCCACATCTAGCTCGGCTCTGGGACGTCAGGCCTTATGGCTGTCGTGTCCCCCAGATGTGCACACACCTGTGCACACTCCTGCACACACTCAGCTCCTTTGCCTCCTCTCCCCTGACAAAGTTCACCAAGTCCTGGGTCCTGCCAGATGGAAAGGGGAGAGTCCGGGGTGGGGGGGGTCTCTTCACCTGTGCAGTGGGAAGATCAAGGCCACTTAGTGCTCAGGAATTTTGTGAAGGTCACAGGTGACGATGGGGGTGAGAGAATTTTTAAGCCACAATCCACATAGACAACTCTAATAGAATGTAGGTTCCATGAAGACAAAGATGTGGTTTTGTGTGCCACAATATTTTCAAGCCCAGCAGAGTACCTGGCACTGAGTAGGGATACAGTTAATATTTGATAAAATCAATGAATCAAAAACTGTGGGATGGGCGCCTGGGTGGCTCCCTCCGTTAGGCATCCGACTCTTGATCTCAGCTCAGGTCTTGATCTCAGGGTTATGAGTTCAAGCCCCACGTTGGGCTCCACACCTGGAACCTACTTAAATAGTAATAGTAATAACAATAATAATAATTATGGGATACCAATAATAGGGTAATATAACTCATCACAAAACCATGGAGTCCCATCCCCGTTTTGGGTATCTTTGCAAGGGGACACTGTATACATCAGCTTACTGGGTAACAAGGCCTTTTTTGGGTTTTTTTGCAAACCAACACTCTTGTAAAGGGAATTAGTAGCATCTCAGTATTCGACAAGATACAAGAACGTTCTTATAGTTGTAGTGGCAGCGGTCACAATGATTACAGTAAAATATCCTTAACTCAGAGCCAGTCGCTCTGCACTAAGGGATCCGCAAAGCGGCTGAGGGCCCAGAGGGAACAGAAAGTCTTGAGTGGCCAACACAGATGTCCTAGGGCTCATGTTTGAGCTCAGCCGTCCTCATTTTGAATCTACGCACTCTTACTTTGCACCTGACCGTAACACACACATGTGATTTATCTTCGCACACGGGAAGTGAGAGTTCACAGTTAGAGAGGAGGCAGAAAAGGTACCGAAAATAAAAAGTCACACACACTAAAAATATCTAACATGGGGGTCAATCGCCATAGAGATAAACTCCCTGACAAATTCTTACAGTCCTTACATAGTCATTTTTTAATCTTTAAACAACTTGAAATTCTTCTTCCTTTTTGCATTTCATTTAACCATACGCCAATGAATAATTGACGTTCTGAGGGCTGACGTGGTGTGCCAGACGCAGGCGTTAGAAAAGTGAAGAAGTGGTAAAATATTCTTCTCTTATGGAGCTTAGGGACCTGAGCAAGATGTTCCACTGCAACCAGTGTCTGTCCTCCAGTGGGTCCAGTCCGGCTCCTTCTCCCCACGGCTGAACATCAGCAGTGTGCTTGGACACGGGAGCCGGCTTCTACGAAGACATAGGTCTTCTGACACATGAGCCATCCTCTGCAACTCAAGAAGCTGTTGCTGCGGGAGGGAGAAAGAAGTGAGAAGACGAAGGGAATAACAGAGGCATGCTTGTTCATTTAGCCTAAAAGCAGGAAACTGCCGTGCTCCTGATTCACGCTCTCCTCTGTTTCCCGAACCCACATAGTTGATTTCATATCATTCAAATGCACACAAGAGGTGCCTCTACCTCTTCATGGTGTATTGTTATTTGTGAAAAGCTGCAAGGCAGCGTGGACACAAAGCCTCTGGGGTCAGAGAGACATGGTTCATTTCTCGTGTCTGCCTTCTCTGGTGGATAAGTTACCTTCTATTTCTTTAGGACTTTAGTTACTCAACCCCAGTGTCGATGAAATGATATGCACTTTGTAGGGATCTTGTGCAGGTTTGAAATATGTAAAGCCCTTCGCCTGATTTCACATAGATGCATCGTGAACAGGATATATTTGTGTTATTGTAGCAACTTGAAATTCTTAATGCTAGTTCAGAGCTACCTAGAAAAGCTTAAAGAGTGCCTTGAATCTGCTTTCATAAGAAAAGAATGCATATTTCTAGTCAAAGGGACCTGTAATGGCATGTATGTAGAAGGACAGCTAGTCCACTGAGGTGACAAAGAACATGGACCTTGCAGTCAGACAAAGCCATGTCCAAATCTAGGTCCTTGGTTCCCAGCTGTGAGTCACTGGACATGTGACCAAACATGGCAAAGCCTCAATTCCATCCCCTGTTAAAAAAAAAATGAGGTTGGGGCGCCTGGGTGGCTCAGTCGGTTAAGCCTCTGACTTCGGCTCAGGTCATGATCTCGCGGTCCATGAGTTCAAGCCCCGCATCAGGCTCTGTGCTGACGGCTCAGAGCCTAGAGCCTGTTTCGGATTCTGTGTCTCCCTCTCTCTCTGACCCTCCCCCGTTCATGCTCTCTCTCTGTCTCAAAAATAAATAAACGTTAAAAAAATTTTTTTTTTTTAAAAATGAGGTTGATTATGAACTTAGATAAAAAGATATGTTAATAAGATGCTTGGCACGTACCAGGAATTTAGTTTAATCACTGTTATTTTTAGCTGGAAAATTCCATTGTATTGAATGCCCCAAATCTCAGCACCTCTGCAGCATATTCATAATCAGAATGATAGCAATAATTAATAATCATATCAGCTATCATCTAGGAAGTGATCGTGAAGGAATCTTAACCAAAAAATCAACGCTCAGTGTTCTGAGAACTTTTTTTCCTAAAAATGTTATAAGATGAATATTGCTAGCAACAGATGCATTTGCTAAATTTCATGCCATAAATAACCAGGAGCACTTAGAATTATAGTTACATGGCTTCTTTGTAACTCACACTTATAAATCAGTAGGGGTTGCTAAGGCCAAACCATTCCCAGGTAAAATGGCAATGGACAAAAGAACCAGAGTAGGTGTATTTTATGGAGAAAGACCCTTTTCAAATTGAAGTGTGAAAAGAATCAATACAACCAGGTGCTTAAGTGTCCCCAGAATCCAGGTAGACCAATTACTGAAATAACAAAAATGAATGCAGGAGAGAAAAAATAAAAAAAAAAAAAAAGAGCCTTCCTACCAAGGTAATTCTCAAAAGGCAATGCAGCACCTTGTAAACCTTCTGTTTCCATAGCTCCCCAACAAACAAGGGCTTTTGACTCATGGAAAAACCGTGTGATCTATAGCCAAAACACCCTGTTTGAAGGTGACTTTTCTAGAAGGAAAAGTAACTTAACTGGGGTATTGCATTTCTAGACAATTCTTTCTGTTCTGGACACATTTGATGTTTTGTGGGTAAGAAATGGCCCTCTTTCCGCATCCATCTTGCCTTCTAGACATCAAGGAAGTTGGATTAGTGTTTAGAAAGTTGTGTGGTTTTTGTTGTTGTTTTGTTTTGTTTTGTTAATGAGGTGAGGACTCCTTGATTCAGTGTATAAAAGAGATAAACAGAAGATACTGTAGCTGATGCTGAACTCCATTGTCTCACTGCCCTTCCCTTCACGTGAAGGGCCTGTGGAAACATAGAGGAACCCTAGAACTCAAGAGAAACCATCAGAAATTACTCCCTTTCTCATCCAGCTCTACTAATCTACAGCTATTTTTATTCTTACACTAAAAAAAATCCAACCCAGTCAGAAATTTCCCATGTTTGAGGACCTGTTTGGAGGAGTAGGACTGCTGGAGAATTTTTTGAAGTTTATAATAAGGGAAAGCCAGCCCCCAACGTGCTAGAAATTGTGACATGAATGACATTTCTGATGACAGAGAGCACATCATAATCAAATGGCTCTCATTGCTTCTCGGCCTTTTGGCTAAGATCAAGTGCATAATCAAATGGCTCTTGGGAAACACAGGGTGATGAGGGCTGGTCCGTAGTAGGGGCTACAGTCCATGTTCATCTTTAGTGCTCACCCTTCAGACTCATATAATGTCCAGGGGGAAGAGACCTCAACGTGTTAGACCTGGAATATTCAGTGAATAATAGAAGAGTCAGTTGGGGGAGAACCTTGAGAAGGTGGCAAGTCCTTCCCATTGTATGCAGGCAGATAGGTGCCATTATCTCAAGACTTCCAGGGAAGATCTTCTGTGACCCTCCCTCACTCACCTATATCACCTCCACGACCGACCGAGAAGCCCCTTTTCATCAGCGAACGTAAACCTTTCATGCAGGAATCGGTGCCCATTTTTTGTCTAAGAGACAATCAAGAATTGCTGATGACTATTCTCAACACCTTTGAGCTTTCTCAAGTCCCATATCTTCGGTTTATTTTTTCCATGGTGTGGAAATTGCAAGTGACTTCAAGCTACAGACGTTGTGAATTAATTTCCTATGCCTGCCCCTCGGGTCCTGGGAGGAAATGGGTGCACCTGCCCCAAATCAAATGAATAATTCATATTGCATCTGGGTCTAAAAGGTGATAGGCAGCATAGAAATGCAGAAACAGCTGGAAACAAGATTAGGGATGTCCTTCCCCCTCCCCCCCAAAAAACCCAGGAAGGCAGGAAGGCAAACTTGTTTAGGTGATTGCACTGGTGTTTATTCTTCTGAGCTTTGTTAGCTCAGGGGTTCTGGCATGCATATTCTTCTGAAAGCTCTGGCTGGGGAGCGCAGAGGACAGGAAGTCAAAAGAGGATGAGGCCCAGGACCGTGTTCTTCATGTTAAGCGGTGATCGCCCAGCTCTGGGGCCTGTCAAGTGTGCCTCTGGGTACTCAGACATCAGTGGACAAGCGTGTCTTCCTCCGGCTGGGAAGATGATGTTGTTAATGAAGGGCAGGGATTTTAGTGCAGCCATATATGGGAGAGGACCCCATAGTTGTGTCACTATGGGAGATTGTTTTTTGCAAAGGTGTCCTAGGTATACTCCATCCCCTGTGCTTTTCTTTCATGTGACACCGACACCGATCTTCGAGAAGTGGTGTCTGTGTTCTCTTCCTTGAAGGTGGATGGGCATTTGTAATTGTTTCCGTGAAACAATGTGGTGCTTTGTGGCCTCTGAGGAAGGTCTTAAAGGTAGAGCTTCCACGTGGCTTCTTTCTTTCTCTGGACGTTTGCTCATGGGATCCAGCCACCATACTGTGAGGAAGTCCGGGCCACGTGGAAAGGCCACGCAAAAGTGTTCCAACCCACAACCACGGCAGACAGCCCAAATCAACCTGCAGCCACGTGAGGGAGCTGGTCTGCAGACGAATCCAATTCCCAAATGTCAAGTCCTCCCGCTGAGGCCAGAGACATTGTAGAGCAGAGACAAACCCTCTCTGCTCTGCTTGGTATGAATTCCTGGTCCACAGAGATTGTGAGAGACGGGGATTATTGTTGTTTTAAGGCACTAAGACTTGGGATAATCTGTCTCACTGCAACAGGTAGCTAGTTCAGCCACCTTGGGCAAATCATTAGCCTCTTCTTTCGCTGCAATTTCCATATTCTCTACACAGTCTGCTCTCCACAGTTTTCAGGTAAAACAAATGAGGTAACAGATGTAAAGGCCCTCCTGTCTAGTCGGCGACTTGTAAAGGGCCTCCTGTCTGGTATGTGGAACTAATGTGACGTGGGGGGGGGGGCTGAGACAAGCCAGAAAATAGCCCGTGGGCTCACCCACTTTGGGCATCTGTGCATATCACCTGGGGCCAGTTACGTTTATGGCTGCACCATGCACACAGCACCTGCTCTCATCCTGGATGCCCTTGTTTCCCCCCCTAATTTGCCCTGCTCAGGTCTCCACCCAGGAGTGAGATGGTGAGCTCCTTGTGGGCTGAGCCTCATCAGTCCAAGCACGTAAAAGGCACGCAGAAAATACCAGTAACCCTGTTCGTTTTTAAACTCAAGGCTGTTGCCAATCAATAGAGATAGTGTGTGTTGGGAGAGCAGGGGAGGGGGGCGGTTAGAGAAGGAAGAGGTGGAGTTCTCTTCCTTCTTCCTGTGTTGGTGATTGATTCTCCCTTGTCTTTCCAGACTCATCTGTAGGCTCCATCTCTTAGAAAACTTTGAGACCTTCTTTGAAACCCCTGACCTCCTTCTCAGTTCCTGGATGCTTCTAGGACAACCATGTTTCCTTCCACGCTTACCACCAGACTTTCTCCATTACCCCCTGCTCCTCATTAGACCATAGTCCTGGGGAGGCCAGATCAAGTGTTTTATAGCCACATCGCCAATGAATGACCTGCCCAGTTCTTGGCACAGAGCAGGTACTGAAAAAAATAAGGGCAGATGAAAAACACATGAATGGATGAACAAATGAGTTAAGGCCACCATATTGGGTTCATTTGCCACTTGCTGGCACAGTGACCTCGGGTAAGCTTATTTATTATTTGGGGGGCTACTGTTCTCATTTTCATACGTGCAAAGTGTTTATACCCAAGGGCCAAATGGGATTGTGTGTCTGAAAGCACTTGCACACTGCAAAAGTGCTGCTCAAAGAAGAGAATCATGATTTGTTCACTATGTTATAGAGGAGAAGAAAGGTTGGCAAGAAGGGGGTGGGCAGACAGAGGTGGGGAGGCAAGGGAGCAAAGAGCAGTGATGGTGCACTGACAAAAGAAATAATGATAATCCCCATATAGCAGCTTACACTTAACACGAATTATGTACCAGGCACTCTCTGAACCTTTTGTCTTCTCAATAACCCATGGAGCTAGGTACTGTTCTTTGTGCCACCACTTTGCAGCTAAGGAAATCGAGGCACATAGTGGTTGAACTTTCCAAGGCTGCAGAACGGGTAGGGCGCTGAGCTGGCATTTGAGCCCAGGCCTTTGACCTTACAGTCTGTACTTTTGACCACAACATTGAGCCATCTCCTCAAATTCACCTACACAGGAAGGAGGAACCCCCACCCCACCCATCAGGAGATCCAGATGCCTCCAGACCCTGTAGAGTGGGCTAGCACATACCAGCAAGGAGACGTTTTGAGAGAGCTTTGTGACAAGCTGGAAAGGTCTTATCTAAGACATCTTCCTCCCTGGGTAGCCACAAGGCTGGGATTGTCACCATTAGATCTTTGACTTCTCTGGACTGCCCTTCAGAGGACCTGCTAAGTGTCCATGTTGCTAGCATGATAGCTCGCAGCGGTTTAGCAAGAATTAGTTCTCAAACTTCCCAGATTCCTTTCTTTTTGCCACTCGCACCTCAAAAGAAACTGGCTTCGTTCCCTCGTCATCTCTCATACAGACCCTCTCTTGTCCCTACATTTCTATCAACCCACTCACTCTGTCAGGGACGCATTTCTCCACGACGTTTGCTACTAAAATCTTACCCTCTCTTAGACGTAGCTTGAGAAGTAACTTCTCTAAGAAGTTTTCTCACATTTCACTGGAGGAACCTCATTCTTTCATATAAGGTTGTTAGAAGAACTACATTTTTTTAGCAAAGAACAAATTGCCCACTGAAGTGAAAGACTTGTCTTCTCGGGAGACATCCTTCTTCCATATGGCTCTTCCCTCTTCAAATCCAAACATACTTTCTAAGAACAAGTAATTTTATAGACTGACTCCCAGAGCATGTATCAAATTTTGGCAACCTTTTCAAAATTAAGAGCTGGCTCCCATATATCTACCAGGTTACCTCACCCTCTCTTCTTTTTTTAAAAATATTTTTAGGGGCGCCTGGGTGGCGCAGTCGGTTAAGCGTCCGACTTCAGCCAGGTCACGATCTCGCGGTCCGGGAGTTCGAGCCCCGCGTCAGGCTCTGGGCTGATGGCTCGGAGCCTGGAGCCTGTTTCCGATTCTGTGTCTCCCTCTCTCTCTGCCCCTCCCCCGTTCATGCTCTGTCTCTCTCTGTCCCAAAAATAAATAAACGTTGAAAAAAAAATTTTTAATATTTTTAAAGGTTTATTTATTTTTGAGAGGAGGAGGAGGAGGAGGAGAGAGAGAGAGAGAGAGAGAGAGAAAGGACAAGTGGGGGAGGGGCAGAGAGAGAGGGGGTCAGAGGATCCAAAGCAAGCTCTGTACTGACAGCAGTGAGCCCGTCGTGGGGCTCGAACTCACAAACCTGTGAGATCATGACCTGAGCTGACGTCGGACGCTCAACCAACTGAGCCACCCAGGCGCCCCATCACCTTCTCTTCTTTTAACCCAATATTAACCTATGATGGTGTCGGAAGTTACTTTGGCCCTTCATCTAGACAACTGCTCTCTTATAAAGACTTGTCTCTGTCAGTTTTTCAAAATACATCTGAATAGTGATGTAATTGTTATTAAATGTAGTGTCTCAATGGTGAAATGTTAAAAACGAGGTAGAGGTTGGACCACTGTGGAAACTGGTAGATGACATATTTGGTCTGAAATACAGCTGAACTAACAAGAGGTTATGAAAAGAGGACACTTTGGCAACAAAGAGAAAATTTCTGCTCTCTGTTCCTGGACTTGGAGGGCATTTTTATTTTTATTTTTATTAAAAAAAATTTTTTTTAACCTTTATTTATTTTTGAGACAGAGAGAGACAGAGCATGAACGGGGGAGGGTCAGGGAGAGGGAGACACAGAATCTGAAACAGGCTCCAGGCTCTGAGCTGTCAGCACAGAGCCCGACGCGGGACTTGAACTCACTGACCGCGAGATCATGACCTGAGCCGAAGTCGGCCGCTTAACCCACTGAGCCACCCAGGCGCCCCCTGGAGGGCATTTTTAATTTTTTTTTTCAACGTTTTTATTTATTTTTGGGACAGAGAGAGACAGAGCATGAACGGGGGAGGGGCAGAGAGAGAGGGAGACACAGAATCGGAACCAGGCTCCAGGCTCTGAGCCACCAGCCCAGAGCCCGACGCGGGGCTCGAACTCACGGAGCGCGAGATCGTTACCTGGCTGAAGTCGGACGCTTAACCGACTGCGCCACCCATGCGCCCCTGGAGGGCATTTTTAGAAAGGGCAATTAGTCAATCGGGAAAGTATCACCATCAACTGTTGTTCATCAGCACAATGGAGGAGGGAAGAAAATCCAAAAATAATTATCTTGTGCTCTGAGCTTCACATCACGATCTGGGGGCCTCAACCAACCAGTCAACAGACATTTACTTAGTGCCCGTGGCGTGTTTGGCACCGGAAAGCCGGTCTGACATCCTGGTCTGCTCAGGTCACAGTTCTGGGCGCCTGGGTGCCATCCAGGCCATGGGGAGGCAGACCCGGAAGAGTATGGAGCAGTGGAGAAAACGAGGCTGGGATTACCAGTCAGCCACCTGTAATCCATAAACAGGAAAATCCTCTCCTGCAGAACTGAGAGTCGACCGCACAGGCACAGATTATGCCACGCTGGGCAAGACCTGCCCTGCACTATGGGGAGCGTGGGTCACCAGCACAGCTCCAACCCTCGAGCCTGAAGTCACCTCTTCTGCTCAAGGGCAGCCCACATCCCACCACACGGCTGTGAAGAGCTGGGCTGGAGGGTCCCGCCAGAGTTTCACGTTCATTCCCTGTCTGGGCTGGACAGAAAAGGGTGACGCCAAAGAAGGAATTGTTCCCATGCTTTGCATCACTGTCCACCTCGTACGGTTCCCCAGTGGAGGTGGAGAATGGCCGGCCCAGTGTCCCAGGAGCCTGCTTTGTGGCACTTCCCTGGCTCTGGAAGTTTCCCACCAAGCCGCCCCTGTATGCGCCTATGCTTGGGGAAACCGCCCTGGAGCTCAGGCTAATGCCCGGCCATGCCTAAACAGAAGCCCTTCACTCTCTGTCGAAATTGGTGGTTTCAGCTCTGACGACACATTAGGATACCCTGGGGGGGGTTTAAAAATAGACCCATGCTGGTGTCCACCAGAGATCAAATGAACCTGAACCCCCGAGGGGAGGCCTGGACCTTAGCAGTTCGGAAGCTCCCTCTAATATGCAGTGAGGGTCGAGAACTCATTATTAAGGGTGCTCTTTAAGCTAATTAATCTCTTGCAGTCTGTCTTTCAAAGTGCCCCCCAAATCCCTATTCACATCCCCGCTGGAGGCCGACCCACGTGTCAGGAGCCCCGGGGTCACAGAACCCCAGCCGCCAGGTGGGGGGCACAGCAGGCACACATTTTCCCACAGATCTGGGCGTCTCCGGGTGGCCTGGGGCCGCCTCCCCAGGCCAAGAGCTGACATCAACGGGGTTCCTGGGCTGTCGCTGCTATCTGCTGCATCTACATTGTCACCAGCCCCACTGCAGTGCTGTGAAGAGTCGCCCCACTGAACGCCCGAGAAAACTGAGGCCCACAGAGAAAAGGAGCTCGGGAATTGCTTTCTTCTGTTTCACCTCAGTGCCCTGAGCCTGGGTGTCCCGCGTGTTTCCTCAGCTGGAACATTTCCTCCACCTCCGGGTCTCCTCAGAGATCGGCTCACCCCATAGAGGGAGCCCCACTCCGACTGGCAGACCTCCTCACGGCCTGCTCGGTCCCGCACACCCAGACACACGTTTCCATGGGCATCATAGATCCTCCCCGCCCGCTGGCTGAGAAGTTACTGTTCCAGGCATCATCTGCAGTCTATAGAATGGGGCAGACGCCTGAGGCCCAGGCTTCTTCTTTAAAAAAAAAAAAAATATATATATATTTATTTTTGAGAGAAAGAGAGATAGAGAGAGCGCATGAGCAGGGGAGGGGCAGAGAGAAAGGGAAACACAGAATCCGAAGCAGGCTCCGGGCTCTGAGCTGTCAGCACAGAGCCCCACGCGGGGCTCAAACTCATGGACTGCGAGATCATGACCTGAGCCGAAGTTGGAGGCTTAACCGACTGAGCCACCCAGACGCCCCGAGGCCCAGCCTTCTTGTCCAGGGAGAACAAACACCTCACAGGAGGAGCCGCTTCCCAGAGCAGTTAAAACCCAAACTTGGGGTGACACTTAACCATGGCTGCTCAAAAGCCCAGTAGGTTTTCCAATGAACTCGCCATCATGCTCACACAGGCAGCAACCCCGTATGAGGGCTCTGAGAGTTCCCAGGGAGGCTGTGGAATGAAATCCTGCAGTCACCGGAATCATTCACTCATTTTACCGACAATTAAAATCAAATGTTCCAGGGGCGCCTGGGTGGCTCAGTCGGTTAGGCGTCTGACTCCGGCTCGGGTCATGATCTCACAGTTGGTGAGTTCGAGCCCCGTGTCAGGCTCTGTGCTGACAGCTCGGAGCCTGGAGCCTGCTTCAGATTCTGTGTCTGTCTCTCTCTCTGCCCCTCCCTGCTTGTGATGTCTCTCTCTCTCTCTCTCTCTCTCTCTGTCTCTCAAAAATAAATAAACATTAAAAAACTTCTTTTTTTAAATAAAATCAAATGTTCCAGAATTTGAAGCTACCACTTTCTGGCTCTGCGGCCCTGATACGTAACAATCGGAGCCTCGGTTTCCTCATCTGTAAAATGGGGATCATAATGGCCTTTTCCTCACTAAACTCCTGTGGGGTTTTAGGAGGTGCTAGGAGTGAGCCATTTTGCACAATGCTTGGCATGCCGCAAGCGCATAATAAATGTCGCTTGTTACCTTCACCTCGTGCTTCTTGCCTGTAACCTTTCCCTTCCTTTCCTCCTGTCCCCCACCTTCGCCCCACCAATAACATAGCTGTTATTTAAAACCAAGCTCAAAAGCTTTGCCCCCTCTCAGGATTTGTCCTTGGATCAGGCGTGGGGTTTGTTGGGCCTCTGAACGCCTTCCTGCCCACATCTCCCTGCCTCGGCGTAGACCTCACAGCCCCCGCCTGGATCCTGCCACCGATCGTCTCTCCACAGACTCTCGGCCACCGTCTCTTCCACATTCCGGGCCGTGGCTAGGCCAGTCCTGCAACGCTCATCTTATTTGTGACTCTGCAGCCGAAAACCCTCTGGTGGTGCCTTGATGCCTTCAGGGTGAGGCCCAAGCCGCCAGCCGCCATGCTTGTCTCCACGGGACTGGGTCCTTGCTGACCTCGCCGGCTTCTTCCATCTCCCCCGCGGCCGACGGGCTTCTCAGCTTTTAGGGACAGGTCTCCCTCCTCTGAGAATGGCACCACCCGGACCCCCTTCCAGCTCCCACTACCCCACAGCGAGCCGACGCAACACGGCAGCGTATTTATTCAGTGAGTCATCTCCAAAGATCTCCTCTTGGAAGCCTCTCCTCACACAGCACAGGCAGACAGACCACATCCTGCATTTGTTATCTTCCAATAGACTTTGATCACTGCCACTGCATCTGGACAATTAGTTGTTAGTCACTTCTTACAATCTGCCGCCATCTTGACAAGGGAAACATGCGAGTAAAAATTACAAGCAAGCGGGCTCGCCTGGGTGGCTCAGTCGGTTGAGCGTTCGACCTGAGCTCGGGTCATGACCTCACGGTGGGTGAGTTCGAGCCCCGGGTCGGGCTCTGCGCCGACAGCTCGGAGCCTGGAGCCTGTTGCGGATTCTGTGTCTCCCTCTCTCTCTGCCCCTCCCTGGTTCATGCTCTCTCTCTCTCTGTCTCAAAAATTAATTAAAAAAAAAAAAATTACAAGCAAGTAGCAGCTCCCATTCATTGTTTTCCAGGGCTGGGCACCATTCAAGGCACTTCAGTACCTATTATTAACTCACTTAATCCTCACAACACCGTGAAGTTTCTGTTATTGTCCCATTTTACAGATGAGGAAACCTAGGCACAAAGGCACTAAGTAATGGTTCTAAGATCAAGCAGTTAGTTTATGCTCAGAGCTTAACACAGTGCTGATGTATAAGAGGCGCTCGGTAAATTCTGTGAGACTGAAATATTTTGACTGTGGTTGAACTACCCCACATTCAGTTGGGTTAGGGACCAGTTCTCTTGTGCACTAGCTAAGGCTCTTCACCTGGGGGTCATTAGCTTGTATTCCAGGCTGAGGCCACACGGTGTGGGACTCAAGCGGGTGCCCGGCTGGCACGCATCCCCCCCCCTCCAGGTTCTCAGTTAGTTGTTCTGTGAATTCATAGCACACAAATATTTTATGACTGCATTTATTCTTTATAACAATACGAATGAGCAACTGAATAAAAGCCGAATCCCTTGTGGAGCCAGAGGAAGAGTGATTAAATTATAATCATCCTGGATTAATTAATCTATAATATTTGCTCTTTATATGAAAGAAGAAAATCAGCCTTCAACATAAAGGTTATGTACTCCTGAGGTCTGTGTCTTAATAAAGGAAAGGCTTGGGGAAAAAACTTGACAAGCCCCCAAGATACGACATGTTGTAAATGTAGACAGAAGGTTATTACTGATATAAAATATATTCAATGTAATTATCAGCCACAACAAATAATCAGAGCAATGATAATGAATAATTAACATTTTTATACTCCTATAGTAATGTGTCTAATAGATAAGTGCGCAACATTGAATTAATTTATTGTGCTGCAGTGTTTTTAGTAATGAAAATTGCCTAATCAAAACATCTTTTCCACGGCATTGCCAGATATTGGCAGAAATCGCCGATAAGGTTTATTTCTTTGTTTTCCGATCTAATTGTAGTAGAGATGCTGTGAAATATTTAGAAAAACCTAAGTAGAGCAATTGCAGGAAGAATAGACTCAAGGCAAGCTCTAGATCTCAGTTCAGGGAGAAATAAATTTAAAGACCTCACTTTTGATCCTTGGAGTCAAGGATTCATCAGGGTGTGGGAAGCTGTTGTGCCTGCCCGAGAAAAAAGCCTGTCCACAGGAGAAGGAGGCTTGTGAGTCAGATTCACACAGATCTTTCACGGGTGTCCCTTTATTCGAACCGCCCCTTCCTCGGGTCTTCCTTTCTACAAAGCAGGAAAGGGAAAGATGACCTTCACCAGCAGTTTCACCGCAGAGTTCAAAGTCACTTCCTCTCTGCCCCACGTTATTTTGCACACATGTTGGACTGTAATGATCTGTTACTTACACCTGCCTTCCTCATCAAGCATGGCAAGGGCCATCTCCTGGTCATCTTTTTATCTTCTGGGCCTTCCCCCAATGCCTGGATGCTCAGTGAAATCATTGATGAATAAATGAATTCCAAGCCTATCTACTTCTACTGCCGGTGGGAGATATAAATGTTAATGGATCTAACATGGTCATAATCTCACCCCTTTAGAATCCATTAGCTAAAGCAAGCCTGGTGGCCGAAGATACTGAGGAGCGGTAATATGTGAACAATGACTGATTCCACTTAAGGATTCCCATGAAGCAGAAGTCAAAAAAAAAAAAAAAAATAGGAGCCCCCTCTTCGGAGTGTGGAGGGAAGCGTTACCAAGCAGGGCATGACATCAGTTAGGACCTAAGGGGAGAGGCCAAATGGTATCTTAGACCTCTTCTTCCTGTTGTTGTTATTAAAGTTTCTCTATAGCGGCCTCTTTTCAAACTCTAACGTGCATACGGGTCACCTGCAGATCTTGTTACAATGCAGATGCCAACCCTGTAGATCCGAAGTGCAGCGTGAGATTCTGTACTGCTCAGAGGCTCCCAGGTGATGCCAGCACTGCATGCACAGGACCGGAAGAGAAACAAACAGCGTCTTAAGTGCGAAGCGTATATGCTAAATGCACATCCATGGTGTGACGGTGTCTCATTTTCAAATGTAATGGAGTTGCATGGTGTGTGGTCTGTGACAACCAGAACATGCCTGCCGGTGTAGGTTGCACACCGCCCTCGTATTAGTATCTCTGCATTATTTTCACACCAACAACCAGAATTCTGTCGAAAGAGCGAAGGAGATAAAAAGAAGGAAAAGAAATAACCAAATCTATCATGACAATAACTGCCATTAAGTCAACAACGCTGGGAGCCTAGTTCTGTGACAAGCCTTTTATCTGCCACTGAGGCAACTGGGGGGACTTGGGAATCTGACCGAAGCCACAGATCTCAGATGCTGCTGAGCCAAGAATTAACCCCACGTCTGCATGAGGCCAAACTTCACAGTTTGGACAACTGCAGGAACTGTCCGGTCCTGTGACTTGGTCACACATGGTCTAGGGCATTATAAGACCAGAAAGTATACAACAGACACGCGGCCTCTAAGGGCTTACCCTTGGATGAATGACAGGAGGCATACTCGTGACAAGAGAAGTCAACGTGGTGCTGTGGACTCACCCCAAATGAGGGGAGGGCCCGACGTAAAACCGCCCAGGGAAGGAGGAATCATTGCCAATCAGGGTTGCCACTGATGGCTTCTTGAAGATGGTTAGGACCAAGTCCAGCTCTAGGGACTGAAGTGATAGTCGGATTGCAATAAGAATGGAGAGAGAGGAGGGCCTGAGCAGAGGCAGGCATGAACAGGACTTAAGGGAGCAGTGAATGGAGCGATCTGGCCAGACCAGAGAATTCTACGTGCCCTAGGGATGAGGTTCCCAAATCCGGCTCTGCAGGAGACTCACTCACAGAATGAAGTCAAAACACCAACTTCCAGCTTCCCTTTCCCCTAGACTGAGGGCATCAGCATCTCCCTGATAAATCCATGCCAATGTGATCCCCAAGCAGCCGCCTGCACGGGTCGGGGATGACGGGAGTCTGTGGGGGTGGGACACGGGTCATTCCTCTCAGTGTTCCCAGTTGTCGTGAAGTGGCTGGCAGGAATTAGGGGCTCGGTGCAGCAGTAGAAATAAGCCAAAGTGGCCCAGGAAGGAGAGAAAGAGAGAGAGAGAGAGAGGCTTTGCTTCGAGAATCTTCAAAGAAAGGTTAAACCCTTGGACTCTTTGCTAGTGGAAGGGGAAACTTGGACATATCTTTCCACAGAACAAACCCCATCTCAAGTGTGTGTAAGTTGTGAGTCTTTTGGCCAGGAACGAAAGTGGGCTGCGCCAAACCTGGCTGGACTCGAGACCTCCATCTTGTCATGCCTGGGACTGAGCCAGGGCCTTGAGGTGAACTAGGTGAAGCAGGCAGGGCTGGGCTTAATGAAGAACGCAAGCTTTGCTCTGCTTTTATGCCCAAGGCGGCCCTGATTCCCCCGTCAGCCTCCATGAGGACCCCTAATGCAATCTCTTTAATTCTTGTTTTCAGATTTCTTGAGGGGTCCGACGAAATTTGAAAAGAGGAACCACCATGTTTAGCCACTATTGATTTATTTTGGTTCCGGTTGGCAGATTTTTATATAAAAACAAAGAACAAAGTAATTCTCCAGGGCTGGCCTGAGCTGATTACATCCGAACCCGTTCTACCCTGTAGAGTTGGGGAGGGCCTGATTTCCATCTGAGCCGCAAGCCCGAGACCAAGAACGATGCAGACCCACCAACAGGGGAAAATGAAAATTTAAAGCAAATGCCTGGACGTTGGGGAAGTAAAATGCTGCTAGTTACAGAAGGAGAGAGGTAAGCAAATGACATTCACCGCTGAGTCAAAATCTCCAATCAACTGGTTGGCCTACACTGGTTGAATATATTACTCACTCATCCTCTGGATTTTACCAGTATAGACACACAGCTTCAAAGATACAGTTAGGAGCCGGCTTATCAGTGGCTGCAATCTGAAAACCAATGGCTTAAATGATTGAAGCACAAATGAGGTATCTGGAGATGGCTCATGCAGGGATGTTAAAAAGGCTCCATGAAGCCATCAGGGCCCCAGGCTGTGTCCTGTTTACTGCCCTGTCATGCTCTCCATCTGCCTGTTGCCTCATGGCGATAAGATGGCTGCTCTACCTTCACTGCTGCTTCCAAGATCCAGGCAGAAGTAGAGAAGACAAGAGGCAGAGGGACACATGCCAGCTGAGTCTGCTCCCTTTTGCAGGACCTTGCCGCAGAAGTTCCACCCAAAACTTCAGCTAATATTTCCTTGACCCGAACTGTTCCCAGCACCACAACTGCCATAATCAAGACATCAACCATGTTCATCAACACAAAAGTTTCCCATATGCCCACTCAAGTCAGTCTCCCCCAGGCAACCACCAATCTCCACACTTTCTGAAGAGGTCAAAGCATCACTCGATTTCGAGAAAAGCAAGTCAGACTTTAAAAATGGAGGATAACGACTGACTCCAGAAGCCACGGTAAAAGGCACATATGGTTCTGGGGATTACGGGGTCTCTGCTATTGGCAGAACATAGATGGTTGAAGCTACGGGGATCTGATGCGATAAGACAGAAGAATGGAGAAAGGAGCAAAAGAAATGAGGAGCTGAGAGGCAGGAGAAGAAGACAAAAGGAAGAGGGAGTACTCATCAGACAGATGAGAGGGACGGATCCGACAAAGCTTCACTGAGGAGGTGCAACATGTGAGATTCTAAAAACTGGGATCATAGTTTCCAGGTGCAATGGAGAGAAAGGGCTTCCCAGCAGAGGGAAGCACAAGTGCAAGTGCGTGGAACGCTTGAGAGAGTGTGAACTGCAATTAGTTCTAGCAGGAGGGACCATAAAAAGGTCGTCAAGAGAGTGAGGACCACACATGCCGCTGTAAGCATTGTATGCTGGGGAGAGTCATTCAAGGATTTTAAGGGTGGAGAATCATACGATCGCATTTGCGTTTTAGAAAGCAGAGCCTGGCCGAAATCTGTAGGTAAGATTGAAAGAATAGCAAAATTAAGGAGTTGGAAACTGGTACAGTGAATGATCCAGGTGAGAAGTCATGCCATTGACATGGAGACAGAGTGGGAAGGGAAAGGAAGTGACTCTCGTTAAGATGGTAAGAAGGGAAAATAGGCAGGTTATATAGATTCAGCAAGGTCACATAGCAAAGAAGAGGCAGAGTGGAAGTTTAAACCTGGCCACATGACCTTGGACAACTTACATAATTTGGGGCCTTAATCTCCTCATTTGTAAAATAAAGCTAATAATAGTACCTGTTGTTGAGACAGTTCTTTGTGGGGCTCAAGTTTCTGCACATCTTGAGAGAAAGGCACTGACCAGCCTGTGTTTTGGACTATTTTTTCAAGGATGTTTATATAGCCTTGGAAGACAGAGATCATGTCTCTGTCCAGAGTGAAGGGTAAGCATGTTTACTGCCCATTAAAAAAAGATTCAGGTCCCTTAAGCTGAGGGTTTATCTCAACCCACTGTGGGTACCGGTGTCATCTGGTCCTCTTTGTATCACTCTGTGGGAATTGGCACAATAATGCTGGTACGCTGACTACTTCTATTACTGTGAATAACATTGTTCTTTGTCTCTAAGCCAGGAGTCTTCTACTAGCATCCAACAAATGATGGCCGGCTAACTTGTCAGCTTGAAAATAGCTTAAGTCTCTCTCAGACCCTTCATGGTTCCTACCACCTATGTGACAATGATTGGGAATTAATTGGGTTTATACTTATACAGCCCTTGACCAGTGGCTTATGGTAAGCACTCAGTAAGTGTCTCTTGATTCAGGCATCAAGCATAGAATCTTTCGAGTATGCTTCCTGAAGCCTGACTGCCTGGGTTCAAAGCTGGCTCTGTCACTTACTAGCCATAAGAATTTGGGACTGTTACTTCACCTCATCAGTTTCCTCATCTTTCAAATATATATAATAATCATCATGATAACTACCTCACAGAGTTGTTATGAAGTTTTAATGAGATAATGCACATACAATGCTTAGAACAGTATCCAGCCTATAGTGAGCTTTTTAATAAAGTGTAGCCATTATTACTAGGTTATTATTTTTGAAGGAGACAAACCATTTTCTATAGAAATAGAATCATTAAGTGACCAAATTTCAAGAAGTTGTTAACCAGCATTGACTGTAGATATGTTTAATTTCAACCTTAAGATGGTGGTGGTGATGATGATGATGATGATGGTGGTGGTGGTGATGATGAGGGTGATGGTGATGATGATGGTGATGATGATGGTGGTGGTGATGATGAGGGTGACAATGGTGATGATGATGGTGGTGGTGGTGATGATGATGGTGGTGGTGGTGATGATGATGGCGATGATTATGGTGATGATGATGATGGTGACAATGGTGATGGTGATGGTGGTGGTGGTGATGATGAGGGTGATGGTGATGATGATGGTGATGAGGATGGTGATGAGGATGATGATGGTGACAATGGTGATGATGATGATGGTGGTGATGATGGTGATGACAATGATGATGGTGACAATGGTGATGATGATGGTGGTGGTGGTGATGATGGTGGTGGTGGATGACAATGATGATGGTGACAATGGTGATGATGATGGTGGTGGTGGTGATGAGGGTGATGGTGATGATGATGTCACGTGATGATGATGGTGATGAGGATGATGATGGTGACAATGGTGATGATGATGATGGTGGTGATGATGGTGGTGATGATGGTGGTGATGACAATGATGATGGTGACAATGGTGATGATGATGGTGGTGGTGGTGGTGATGGTGGTGGTGGTGATGATGAGGGTGATGGTGATGATCATGGCGATGATGGTGACAATGGTGATGATGATGATGGTGGTGATGATGGTGATGACAATGATGATGGTGGTGGTGGTGATGAGGGTGGTGGTGGTGATCATGATGGTGGTAGTGATGATGAGGGTGATGGTGATGATGATGGTGATGACGATGATGATGGTGACAATGGCGATGATGGTGGTGGTGATGATGATGGTGGTGGTGGTGATGATGAGGGTGATGGTGATGATGATGGCAATGATTATGGTGATGATGATGATGATGGTGACAATGGTGATGGTGATGGTGGTGGTGGTGATGATGGTGGTGGTGATGATGAGGGTGATGGTGATGATGATAGTGATGATTATGATGGTGACAATGGTGATGATGACGATGATGGTGATGATCACTAACAAATATTGGGCATTTTTATGTGCTGAGCACCATGCTACTACCTTTATATGCTTTATCTCAATCTGCAAAGCAACCCTAGGAGATATTATTATTGTTATTGTTATTGTTATTTTACTAATAAGAAACTTGAGCCATTTGCCTAAGGAAATGGTGGAGTAGTGACTCAAACCAAGAGTATCTGATTCTGAATCCCATGAGGAGGTAAGGCATTATCTCAAACTACAACCAACCCCATGGCAGCAACGTGGTGGCTTGTCCTCTCATGAGTTGTATTCTAATTTCATCTAAAGAAACATATAATAGACCCCTGGGTAGTAACACCTGGACCGCTTACTTTACCTTTAACATCACCAACTTCCTTGAGTCCTCGGCAGCTACTTCCAGGAGTGGAGATTGCTTAGGAACTTACATTCTTTCTCCATTCCCCAGGAGGGGGCCACAGGAGGTGACAAGGCAGAAGCCCACTGTGTCAGCTAGTGTATTTTCAGCTGCATACAACTGACAATTCTCAATCAGCTGGCGTAAAAAATGATGAACATGTATTCTCCCATAAGATTAGTTGCGTCAGCAGCTCAGTAGTCACTTCATGGACCTAAGTTTTCCATCTCTCTATCATCTTGACAATTTCGCTCCATTCTTTGACTTCTTATTATAAGGAGAAAAAGCCTCCAGGAGATATCGTCTCCCAATGACACATTGGCCTGAATTGTCTCTCTTGTTCATGCTCAAACCAATCGGTGGCAAAGGATGTTATGCTATGAAGACTGTTTTAAACCAATCGGTATTCAAACCCATAGGGAGGAGTCTATCTCCCCGGAACCACATGGACACATAGATATACATGGAAACCGGAATAAAATGGGGTACCTTTGGAAGGAATGGATGTTGAATAAGCAGCCAATAATGTTTTCTATAACTAACTGAAAAAAAATGTGCTGGTTCATTAGGTTTCTGCAGCCCATTTGGAGTGCTTATCTCTCTACCTAACATTTGATTGGCATAACTAGCACTTTTCCAGATAAAGTAAGCATATAAATAAGGTAGAGACAAAAATGTACCTTCTGTGCCGTCTGCCAAGCGACTATCCAGAGTTCTGTCTAGGGGATCCCCTTCAATTAGTGAACCCTTCTAGACATGTCCTAATCATTTTGACTCCTAGTGAGAATGGATTAGACTCAAGCTAGGAACGCTGCTACCTACATACTCCTGGTGAAACGGAGGCTCAGATACATACTATGTAACTTGTACAAGGGTAAAAGGTGGTAACCTGAGATTCAAACCTACATACTGGATTGTGTGTCCCAACCTATTTCGCTACTTGCGGGGGAGTGGAGAGGGGAATGGGAAAAGAGGTGTAAAGGACTTAACATTTTGTTTCCCATCAATGGCTTAATGAGATCATGTTTGTAAAGCCCCTAGAGCACAGGAGGCACAGAAAGGGAAAGCAAAGCTCAGAAGGTTCATGAGAGGCTCAAAGACGCACAGTAGGCAGAGCTCGGACGAAAGCTCTACTGTCCTGGGACTCATAAGAGAAAGTAATGAGTCTTTGTTCCTAAGCAAGACCGCACTGGAAACAACCTTTTCTTTCGTTGAAATTATCTGCTTGTGTATCTAAAAGTGAAAGTAAAAAAAAAAACAAAAAACAAAAAACAAAAAACAAAAAAAAACAACCCAGTCTCTAAATCACATTCTTGTTTTTTAAAGAAAAGCATTTAGGGGCGCTTGAGTGGCTCAGCTGGTTGAGCATCCGACTTCGGCTCAGGTCATGATCTCACAGTCGGTAAGTTTGAGCCCCCGCGTTGGGCTCTGTGCTGACAGCTCAGAGCCTGGAGCCTGCTTCTGATTCTGTGTCTCCCTCTCTCTCTGCCCCTCCCCTGCTTATGCTCTGTCTCTCTCTCTGTCTCAAAAAATAAAACATTAAGAAGTCTTCCTGCAGCAATTAAATAGTCCCAGCTACCCAAGTTTATCTTCTGTTAACTTTATTAAGTAGAGGCCCAGGTTAGCAAAGTCTTTGCCTGTTTATTTCAAGCCACTCCCTCAGCATTGGGGTTAGGTGATTTGAAAAAGTGGTTTGGTGTCTCTCTCCTTCGGACTTTCCCCGTTTTTCCGCGCAAGTGCCCACCCAGAAGTATTCCTAAGCTGAGAAAAGGTGAAAAGCGAATACTGAACAAAATGTTAAAACCACTAAGGATTTAAAATTTGTTCCAAATATAAACAAGGATTCCTAGATAAAAGATTTAAGTTTTGCAAAACCAAGGATAGCAGCACAGCCCACAACAAATTAAAAAGCATGGCTCTCTTCTTGATCAAGATGCACAGTAGTTTTACCTCAGATCTCAGCTATGCGTATCCCATCAAATGCCTGCAATGTTACATTAGTTTTGGGCATCCCACATGGTGATTCAACATCTCCATACCTTATTCTATGCTCACCACAAGTGTGGCTACTGTCCGTCATTATGCAACGCTATCATAATGCCATTGACTATGTTCCCTACGCTGTGCATTTTATTCCTGTGACTCATTCATTCCATAACTGGAAGCCTGTATCTCCTACTTTCCTTCACCCATTTTGCCCATTCCCCAGCCCCTCCCCTCTGGGAACCATCAGTTTGTTCTCTGTATTTATAGATCTGATTCTACTTTTTGTTCGTTTGGTATTCAGTTGTTTTGTTGTCTCTATTTGATTTTCATCTTTAAGGAAAATCTCAAGTTATATGGATGGGCTATTGAAGATTTCTGAGTCAATAGCATTCATTATCATGAAAAGGATTATTGTTCTCTTTATATTTGGGAAGCACTATTCATATGTATTTATCCAATAGGAAGAGTCCATCGATTGCTGATATAAATATTATACATTGTGTGCCCGATGGCAATCCAGGAGCAGATTTCAAACAACTGGGATATCAGATACTGACTTTGGTACCCACAGCAGAAAAGATGCACCAAGATTCGCAAATTCTGTCTCTAATCCAAAGTGAATGACACTTGAATTTCCTGAATGGCTTAAGTTGAATGTCAAAGATAAGCCCTCCTCAGGAAGTAGAGTGAACACTAGGAAATAACTCAAGTCAAAGAGAAGAATCAGTAACGTATAGATTAGGAATGGAGCAAGAAAGAAGGGGTGGGCTGGGCAAAGGGAGAGCCATTCTCTAAGCCACTCCAGGGAGTGAGACATAGCTATGGAGAGACTCCTTTGCTATCTCTCTATCCACCATCCTTCGTCTGTATTTTGGGTGAGTTCAGAGCTCGGAGGCGTGGGTTGACTACCGAAGCTACCCCAGGTAGTTGGGCTGAGCCAAGTTTCCAGAATTCCAGCCAGTTCTCAACTCTCAACTCATCTTCTCTTACCAAAAATCTCCTAATAACTCCCTCTGCTCAGGAAGTACACACCAACTGGATGGGTCTTGAAAAAGATACATCAAGGAGCAGAGAATTTCCAAGCTGGAAAAAACATCAGAGATCATGCAGCCCCTTCATTTAGCAACGGGGGGTGGGATGGAGGGCTATAAAGGATTCATGAGTTGTCCATGATCACCTCTTTTCCAGATTTCTCCCTGGAGAAGTGATATAAGAAGAAAGAAAGAAAGAAAGAAAGAAAGAAAGAAAGAAAGAAAGAGAAAGAAAGAAGAAAGAGAAAAGAAAGAAAGAGAAAGAAAGAAAGAAGAAAGAGAAAAGAAAGAAAGAAAGGAAAGAAAGAAAGAAAGAAAGAAAAGAAAGAAAGAAAGGAAAGGAAGAAAGAAAGAAAGAAAAGAAAGAAAGAAGAAAGAGAAAAGAAAGAAAGAAAGAGAAAGAAAGAAAGAAGAAAGAGGAAAGAAAGAAAGAGAAAGGAAGAAAGAAAGAAAGAAAGAAAGAAAAAAGAGAGAAAAGAAAGAAAGAAAGAAAGAGAAAGAAAGAAAGAAGAAAGAGGAAAGAAAGAAAGAGAAAGAAAGAAAGAAAGAAAGAAAAGAAAGAAAGAAAGGAAAGGAAGAAAGAAAGAAAAGAAAGAAAGAAAGAAGAAAGAGAAAAGAAAGAAAGAAAGAAAGAAGAAAGAGAAAAGAAAGAAAGAAAGAGAAAGAAAGAAAGAAAGAAAGAAAAAAGAAAGAAAGAAGAAAGAGAAAAGAAAGAAAGAAAGAGAAAAGAAAGAAAGAAGAAAGAGAAAAGAAAGAAAGAAAGAAAGAAAGAAGAAAGAGAAAAGAAAGAAAGAAAGAGAAAAGAAAGAAAGAAAGAGAAAAGAAAGAAAGAAGAAAGAGAAAAGAAAGAAAGAAAGAAAGAAAGAAAGAAAGAAAGAAAGAAAGAAAGAAAAGAAAGAAGAAAGAAAGAAAGATGGATGGGAGGATGGCCACCATGTTTTATCCCCATGGGTACTTCTGCTTTCGCCCTCACTGCTGCCTCATCTCCTCACTCCGTCTCTCCTCTCACGACGAAAATCAAAATAGGCTCTGAAACCTGGGGCCTTGCATTTATTCCACCCCCTCTGCCCACCTTCTCAACCCAGATGCCAGCTGCCAAATACCTCCTTACTCTCCTCGACTGCCACCTCTTTTCCACTCCACTCCTTCATCCACATTCCTTGCTTCTCACCTGTGTTGCTATAACCACCTCATCACCTCTCCAAGCCTGTCCTCCTCCAATCCACTTTCAACACCTCCAGCACGTGCATCTGACTATAGCACTTTCCAGATGAAAATCTTGTATGGCTTAATTATCTTCAGAGTAATATTCAGGTTTGCTGTACAATTATACAAGATCCTTCCTGATCTGACCCATGCCTTCTCCAGCCACGCTTCAGTTACCCATTTATTCACTGAATACAGATGGATGGAGAGTGGAATGTGTGCCAGGAAATCTAGGCACTGAATGCACCTGCACACACTTGGCCATACATTTCTCTTCACACTTCTGCTCTTGCCAGATAGAATGGCTTAAAATTCCCCAAGATGCCATGCTTTCTCAAACTCTGCCTATCTGCTGCTAGTCTGACCTTATTTCTCCTTTCTCACTCTTACTTATACTTCTTTTTGTTTTTTTCTTGTACCTTTCCCTGGCTTAGATACTTTCTCCTCTGAGAATCATTCTCTGGCCCCCTAGGCTGGATCAACGACTATTTTCCCATAGTTCTCAGAGCTTGTCAGACATTATAGGAATTGTTGGCTTGTCTACACCCCCCCCCCCCCCCCACTGGCTGCAAGGTTGTAGAAAGCAAAGGTTCTTTTTCTATCGCTACACACCTAGCACGTGACCTGGTGCATAACAGCATAATAGGAATTCAGTGATTATTTGTTGAATGATTGAATATATGAATGAAGTCTTATTCTGCTAAACAGATGGCTGTTAGTCCTTCTCAGCCTTGTCTGTGGGACTCAACTGCTTGACTATACAATTTTATCTCTAAAGGATGTGAGACACAATTTATAGACCAGAGAAAGAAAAAAGGACTATGGATTTTAGTACAAGCCAAAAGAAGGTTGACGTGACTTAAAACAATTCTTCTGACATTATTTTCTGTGTAACCTTGGGCAAATCACCTCCTCTTTTTTTATTTTC
Organism: Leopardus geoffroyi; assembly: GCF_018350155.1. Classification (NCBI taxonomy): domain Eukaryota; kingdom Metazoa; phylum Chordata; class Mammalia; order Carnivora; family Felidae; genus Leopardus; species Leopardus geoffroyi. The sequence continues at coordinate 119,975,389 of NC_059328.1, read as the reverse complement.
TTCATCTGTAAATGGTGGTAACGAGGAATGAGATTTGCCCTAAAGTCATATACATCATTTGACCACATAGTTAACAACGGCATTAGTACTGACTTCTAACACTAATTTTTTTTTAATTTTTTGAACTTTATTTTTTTTAATGGTTATTTATTTTTTACTTTTGGAGAGACAGAGCGAGACAGAGTGCCAGACGGGAGGGGCAGAGGGAGGGAGAGGCAGAATCTGAAGCAGGCTCCAGGCTCTGAGCTGTCTGCACAGAGCCTGATGCGGGGCTTAAATATACGAATGTGAGATCATGACCTGAGCCGAAATTGGACATTCGACCAACTGAGCCACCCAGGCACCCCTATGTTTTTGTTTAAATCTATTTATTTTTGAGAGAGAGAGAGAGACAGAGTGCAAGTGGGAGAGGGGCAGAGAGAGAGGAAGACACAGAATCCAAAGTAGGCTCCAGGCTCTGAGCTGCCAGCACAGAGCCAGATGCAGGACTCGAACTCACAGAGATTATGGCCAAAGTCAGATTCTTAACTGATGGAGCCACCCAGATGCCCCAGTGCTGACTTCTAGAAAGTTAACCAGAGAAAACCTTCATATATTAAAAAAAAAGAAACTCCCGTAGTACAGGTCTGACAAAACAATGAATCCCAGGTGTGTGGGTGTATGTGTGTGTGCGTGCGTGCGTGCATGCGAACAGAAGTAGTATAAAGAAAGGTAGTGAATCTTCACCTCTCACATGTCCTGCAGTTAAAGAAGAATATTTGCTTTACTTTGTGACCTTATGGAAATTATTTAGCTTCTCTAAAGATTAATTTCCCCATCTTTAAATTAAAAGAATATTTACTTACTTAGCAAATTTGAAGAACATCAAGAAATAGAATAGTTGTACCACGAATAAGAATTGTTGTGGGTCTTAAAAATTAAATTTGCGGGGCGCCTAGGTGGCGCAGTCGGTTAAGCGTCCGACTTCAGCCAGGTCACGATCTCGCGGTCCGTGAGTTCGAGCCCCGCGTCAGGCTCTGGGCTGATGGCTCAGAGCCTGGAGCCTGTTTCCGATTCTGTGTCTCCCTCTCTCTCTGCCCCTCCCCCGTTCATGCTGTGTCTCTCTCTGTCCCAAAAATAAATAAAACGTTGAAAAAAAAAATTTAAAAAAAAAAAAAATTAAATTTGCTCCATTTGTTGCAGGGGGAGAACTACTGTAAAGAATACAAACAAAAAAGCCACGACATCTAAAAATATGTTAAAGAAGATGTGGTTTATATACACAATGGAATATTATTTGGTAATGAGAAAGAATAAAATCATACCATTTGCAGCAACATGGGTAGACAGAGAAAGACAGATATCCTATGTTTTCACTTATATGTGTATCTTGAGAAACTTAACTGTAGGCCATGGGGGAAGGGAAGGGGAAAAATGAGTAACAAACAGAGAGGGAGGGAAGCAAACCAGAAGAGACTCTTAAATACTGAGAACAAACTGAGGGCTGATGGGGGGTGGGGGAGAGGGGAAAGTGGGTGATGGCCATTGAGGAGGGTACTTGTTGGATAAGCACTGGGTGTTATATGTAAGCCAATTTGCCAATAAATTATATTAAAAAAAGAACTAATGAACAAGGTCAGCAAGTTTCAGGATATAAGATCAGCATTCAAAATTCAATTGTTTTTCCATACAAGAACTATGAGCAAACAAAAATAAAATTAAGAAAATAATATCCCTCATAATAACACCAAGGAGAATAAAATACTTAGGAATACATTTAATAAGAGGAGTAAAAAACTTATAGTCTGAAAACTACAAAACACTGATGAAAAAGATTGAAGAAGACCTAGATAAATGGAAAGGCATCCCACGTTCATGAATCAGAAGGCTCAGTATGGTTAAAATGACAATAATCCCCCAGCTGATCTGTGGAGTCAAAGCAATTGCTATCAAAATTTCAGCTGACTCCTTTACACAAATTGACAAGCTAACCTTAAAATTCATATAGGAATTCAAGAGACCCAGCAGAGCCAAAACAATACTGAAAAAGAAGAAAAAAAGTTGAAGGGCTCATACTTCCCAAATTTAAAACATACTACAAAGCTACAGTACTCAGGACAGAGTGGTACTGGTCTAAAATTAGGCAGATAGATTCGTGGCATAGAACTGAGAATCTAGAAATAAACCTTTACAATTACAAGTGATTCTCAGCACGGTGTCAAGACAATTCAGTTGGGAAAGAATAGTTTTTTCAACAAACAATAGTGGGGCAATGGTACATCCAGAAGCAAGGAAATGAAATTGGAGTGCTACCTTAGACCATATATAAAAACCTAGTCAAAATGAATCAAAGTCCTAGTGAAAGAAATAAAACCATACACTTATTTCTTTTTTTTAATGTGTATTTATTTTTAAGATAGAGACAGAGTGTGAGTGGGGGAGAGCCGAGAGAGATGAGACACAGAATAGGAAGCAGGCTCCAGGTGCCGAGCTGTCAGCAGAGAGCCCGACGTGGGGTTCGGGCTCATGAACCACGAGATCATGACCTGAGCCAAAGTCTGACACTCAACCAACTGAGCCACCCTGGTGCCCCAAACCATACAGTTCTGACAAGAGCATAGGCTTAAGTCTTCATGAGCTTCGTGACCTTGGGTTAGGCAAAAGCACGAGCAACAACAACAAAAACATTGGCTGGCTGTATAAAAATTACAAACTTCTGTGCTTTAAATAAAACTGTAAGGAAAGAGAAAAGACAACTTGCAGAATGGAGGAAATTTTTTTCAATTCATATATCTGGTAAAGGGCTTGTATATAGAATATATAAAGAACTATTACCATTCAATAATTAAAAAACAAATATCCCAATAAAAAATGGACAAAGTATCTGAATAGATATTTCTCCAAGGAAGATATGCAAACGGCATGTGAAAAGATGTGCGTCTTAGCCATCAGGGAACTGCAAATCAAAACCACAATGAGACACCCATTTAAGATGGCTGTCATCAAAGATACATAATAGCAAGTATGACAAGGATATGGAGAAACTGGAACCCTCATACACTGCTGAATGTTACATGGTGTAGCTGCTTTGGAAAATCGTTTGGCAGTCCCTCAAATGGTTAAACACAGTTACCATGTGATTCAACAATTCTATGCCTATGCATAAACCCAAGAGAAAGAAAAGTATATGTCCACGCCAAAACTTGTACATGAAGCTTCATAGCAACATTATTCACAATGCAGCCAAAAAGTGAAAACAACCCACATGTCTATCGGCTCACTAACGGATGGATAAAACTGTAGTGTATCTATAAATAGATTATTATTAATCCATACAAAGGAACGAAGTTCCTGATTCAAGCTACAACATGGATGAGCCTTCAAAATATGCTACGTGAAAGAAGCCAGTCACAAAGGACGACATACTGTATGATTCCATTTATAGAAAATGTCTTGAAAAAGCAAACCTACAATAACATGAATTAGATTAATGGTTGCCTAGAGCTGAGAGGGTTAGAAGGGTTGGGGAGTAGTAGCTAAGGGGTGTGGGGTCTCTTGTCGGGGTAATGAAAATATTCTAGTGATGTGATGAATACACAGTTCTGTGAATGCCCTAAAAACCATTGAATTTTACCCTTTAAATGGATGAATTATATGACATAGGAGTTATATTTCAATAAAACTGGCAAAAACAAATTAAAAAGCTACAGCCCCACCGCTTAGATTGTTTTTCATCCAGAGGATTTTCTTTCTTCGGAGACTCCATATCCCGTGCTTTATGCTAGCCCACCAAGGGCTTAATTACCCAACGCATATGCACAGACACACTCACAAAGTTGTATGAACACACACACTCACGCACATACACGGTCACAAACTCATCACAAGCACACACATGCACGCGCACATGCTCAGACAGACTCACACAAACACAAACACATATTTACACACTAATCAGCTTCCTGGACACAAGAAGTGCCCCGGCTTTTTGGTTGGGGCCATAGCTAGGGACTCCTATGAATCAGTCCCAAAACAATTGTTTTCATTTATTTTCCCTTGAGCCGGAGGGAGGGAGCGGAGAAGGGAAGAATGAAACGTCTCGCTTGAACTTCTCACTCACTGCGTGCGTGGGACTCTGATCTCACTTCAGCAGCCTCCGAGCACAGGTCCCAGGAGTGAAAGAAATAATGAAGTCTGGCTGGACCAGCTGATGCTGCCTTCCCTGTGCCGTCGAGAAGCAGCTGCCTCAGTGGTGTGGCTTGGCAGAGCCAGAAAGGACTGTGCCCACAAATCTCCACCCAGCACCCTATTCCCGGCATAAGGCATAAGAACTCCCTTACTTGGCACAGATAGAAGTCAGACCGCTGTGATTCAGGTTCTTGACTTCCCAGAATCGGTTTCATCACGAGGACTCCCGCCTCAGGAGGTAGACTGGCTTGATTTAAATACAATCCCAACTTCGTGATTCAGGAAAGGGCACTGCCCTGATTACAATCTTTGATATGCAGAAAGAAATTTACCATTGACTTTCTTCTTGGCTCTTAAAAAAGTCTAGGGGACCCTCTGGCTTTGTCTTCCTATATATGAACTAGGAAACACTGCTGTTTGCTCCTGGGAACCATCCTGTACCCACAAGGGGAAACCAGGTTCAGGGTATTCCTAGAAATGGTAGGAGTGACAGGATGAAGTTCAGTCCTTGGTGTCAGGCTCCAGGTCAATCAGTCCCGGAACTATTTTTCAACTTCCTATTTGCTAGGTGTAGCACTAAATCCATCTGTGGTTGAGGCTATTTGGATGAGATTTTTGATCCTTGAGGTTGAAAGCATCCTAAATGTTGCAGAGACTTCCAGGGGGTGCGTGTCACAGCTCGGAGGGGACGGTGACAGCAGTTGGCACGTGTGTAGAGAGCCGTGGGGAGGGAGGGTGCTGTCCCACTTGCCTGTGTATCTGTGAGTAGACCCTGAATGTGGGGAGCTGAGGACATCCTCGGACGACTGAGGTCACTTGCTCATTCAACTCATTCATGAAACATGCCCACGTTAAGCTTTCACTATGCCCAACAAACCCCTAATGTGAGGGGAGGGTTATAAGTGTACGAGTATGTGCGTGTGTCCCACGTGTCTATTTTCTTCCAGAGGATGATCAGATTTGCTGCAGTCCGCCTTCCTGGCTGAAGTCAGTCAGTATCTCATGAGGAGGAGTCCTTATCTCCACGTCCCTCCCCTGTCTCATCACGAATTCTGTGCTAATTCTGGGCTGACCAGAAAGGCGAAGACTACTGGGGTGGAGGGGCGGGGAAGATCAGTGCCAAGTGGTGTACAAATGACAGGGCTCTGGCATTCGTGATCTTTGCACCAGGAAGCAAGGCTTTGGACCTCAGAGGGGGCAGTGCACAAAGCACATCCAAACAAGGTTCATCTCCTATAATTGATTTCTTCTGGCAGGTCTGACCTCCATAATAGTGCCCCTGCCTAGGCTGGAGCTATTATAATTAGTCTCTGGTCCCCAAGACTCCAACCACATTCTGGCTTATAGACACTGACTTTCTGGGTTTAGAAACTTGTCATAGGTAATTCACAAAGCAAATATTTCACTTTACGGAACGGTGCTATGTTCCGATCCCCCCTTTTGCAATGCTGAATTGTTGGTGTGACGTAACATTCAAATTATTAATATCGCACGGTGCTAATATGTTAAATTTAAAAAAAAATTGTATTCCCTCTACAGATACCAAAAAAGCCATTGGATTAAATTCTGCTTCAATTTCTACTTTTAAAATGCTTTAGGAAGCTAGAGCTATATATTGCCACAAAATGATAAATAAAATATTGTTAAGGCCAACAACCAGAGTTACAGCTAATAATTAATCACTGGAGACATTTCTAACAAAATTAAGGAAAGATGAAAGTGGCCTCTATTTAGGCACTACTAGTTAAGATTGTTGTGTAAATACTGCCCAATGAAACAGAATTTTAAAAATCGAAGGAAGAGATACTAGAAATTAAAAAAACACATATTACCGTTATCTTGCAGAACCTTGACATGCTTTATTTTAACAATGATCTCAGTGGTTATAATTGATTTCTGAACGAATTTACCAACCAATCTGGAAAAAGAAACACTATTCTCTACAATGATTATTTGACTTTGTGTTATTGCTCTGGGTATGGCACCAACCAGACCATTATTTCCACTGGTTACAGGTTCCTTATTTCAAAACTCAAACCACTGTATTCAGCAAGTGTTGTGCAACATTAAACTGGTCATGACTGATAATTTGATATAACACATGGGGGTGAAAATTTGTAGATCCCTTATTTCTTTGATTTTTAAGATGCCATTTTAGAATTGTAAATATTTGAAACATTGGAGCACATTTTATAGTTGATGTATATGCTTAATGCGGCTGTTATTATTTTGTAGTCTTAGAGTGGGGCAGCATTGCTCAAGATTGGAGGTATGATGAATGTTGTGTTATGGTTTCCAAGGTGGGCGTAGGGTAATATCTACAGTGAGCATGTTCTAGGTTAGGCCCATTGGGGGTCTCTGAGGCAGCAATATGGCAGCTTCGCCCAAGTGTGAGTCTGGTGTGTTACAGTCATTTCCAAGCAGTGGACTATGGCCAGCCCAACCCACAGGTTTTCTTTCAGCCTCCATGAGGAGAGAAGAAGTCTTTCCTTTTGAACACAGCTATTGGTTAAGCTTTGTAATTTTCATAAAGAAGCTCTAACCTGATCTACCTAGTTGATTATCAAGGCGTGTGACCAGTCACTGCATTTGCAAAATGTTCACCCCAGATTCTTGCTGATGAGAACAACCTTGAACTCACTTTCATCCCAAACTCATCAAGAGCTTGGGGATGAGAGATAATGCCTGTAGATAACTGTCTGAGAGACACATATCTTTCTCTAGATCAGTTGTTGTATTTAAGTGTTTCTTAACCATGGAAAGGTTTGTGCAAAGATAAAAGAGGTCGATACAAAGATATTTTTTTTTTCCTTAAGCTTATTTATTTTGAGAGAGAGAGAGAGAGAGAGAGCAAGCTGGGGAGGGGCAGAGAGACAGGGAGAGAGAGAATCCCAAGCAGGCTCCACCTTGTCAGCTCAGAGCCCAACATGGGGCTTGATCTCATGAACTGCAAGATCATGACCTGAGCCAAAATCAAGAGTCAGACACTTAGCCGACTAAGCCACCCAGGTGGCCCCAAAGCTCTTCTAATTGAAGTGGGTGAAGGAATAAGAACCTCATCTACACCCTTATTTTCTCTCCCCACCCCACCCCAACTCCCCAGAGAGTGGGAGGAAATTGATTACTCTAGATGTCTTTCACTTTTACCCGCCTGAGTCATTCAAAATCACTCAGAATCATTCAAAATCACCAGAGTGCTGGTTCTATGAACAATTGTTTTTATTCCCTGAACTTTGAGGATAAACCATGAATCTAAATAAAGAGATACTATCCAAATATTTGCACACACTGTGCACGCTCATTCACACCCACCGACCAGCTAAATGAAACACAGTGTTTCTTACTCAAGTTGTTGCAACTTAATTGTAATTGGACATGTCAGGATGTTGTTAAGGACACTGCTACCAATAAAGAGGACACTTAAAAAAATTTAAAAATTGTACGATACTATGTTCCAGGTACTCTTCTAAGAGCTTTGCACATCTTAACTCATTTAAGTTTTATAAAAGCCCTGTAGGATAGATCCTACAATTATCTGCACTTTGGAGATAAAGAAATTGCGACACAGAGAAGTCGTGCAAACAGCCTGAAGTCACACAGCATTTGAATCTAGAGTCCACTTCCTGACCCACTAGCTGCCCCCTTTTTATAAACACTCACAGAAAAAAAAAAAAATCCTTTCGGATTTCAGTAATTCGACAAGCCATTGTTGTGAACAGATGGCTTTCTTAGAAGTTTCAGGTGCTGATTCTCATACCTAGCCTTCAGGCCTCTTGACCAAGCCTTTACAGGAGCTCAGAGGTGTCAAATCAGCTTCCAAGAGGCCCTTTCATCCCTCTCACAAAATGTGAGACTTCTGCAGTCTTGTACTTTTCTCACGGTGGCAAAGTTACAACGTCTCATGACCTTCCACACTATGCACGTGGTAGGAGGAGAGCCCCTCCCCAGCCCGCAGAGGCCCCACTCGCTCTTCTCTGTATTCCAAGTCTCTACCCAGATCAGGCATCAAGAATCTTTCCCTCTGCTGACCTAGAGCATCCACCCTAGGGTGCTCAGAAGGCAAAAGCACCCATCAGACCCAGAGAGGCCCTCACGAGCTCACAGAAGAGACAGAGGAGAGCAGACACAGGGCACAGCAGTGGGCACGGGGCACGAGTCAGGCCGGGCAGGGGTCCTGGCCAACAAGGGGAGCCTGATAGCTGGCAAGAGCCCGAATTCAGGCAGGCAGTCAGGTCATTGTAGGATTTGGCAGCTGACGCTGGAATTCAGGGGCAGAACCCCCCAAGTCCCCTAGAGGGTAAACCAAGCAGGAGAAACAGAATTTTTCTTAGTCAGGTGGGTGCCTTGCCTGGTCCAGTTAATTATCAAAGCGTATGAATTGTCCCTCAATCTGGAAAAGGAAATACTTACAGTTTTTGGTGGGGATGGTAACAATCTTTGAACTCACAGAGCAATCTGAGGCAGGAACCCAGGCACAGCAGCGGTGACATAATTGAAATGACTGGGCTCTGGGGCTCGTTAGTGTTCTCCACCGTGCAGGAAAATGGACTTAGCCAAGCACGAAGTGACGTTCTTGTGAGAGGGGCAGTGGGAGGGCCCGTGTTTGTCCTAGAAGTGGGGGATGCCCACCAGAGAATTGAAGGCAAGTCCTCTGGCCAGTCACAAGGTCGTTGTAGCCCTGAGTGCTGTCTTGGAAGGTTCCCAGAAGCTCAGGGCCACTGGGAGCCTGGGCTTGTGTCCTACAGTAGCCAACCACCTGGTCGCACAGAGAAGACTGGAGGCAGAGGTTCAGGATGAGAATGCCTTCACCCTACTTTGCACATCTTGCACCCCTACTGTCATCCCCTTCCTTTAGATCATTCTAGGTGCAAAGAAAGAAGTTGCCTCGGCAGCTCAGGTCCCAGCTGAGGGACACAGATGCTGGCCAGGTGCATGTCCTGCAGAGGCCATGAGTCCTGAAGCCTCATGTTGCCAGTGTGCAGACGTATGAGCCAGGAACCCAGGTGTTGGAACTGAGGTGAGGGAACAAAGCAAGAGCCCTATTGCTGAAAACAGGAGACCAGACAAAAATCAGAAGGGCAGCTAAACCAAGAGGTGACAAACGACGGAGCTAAGGCATCCGGGACCCTCTTTTCCCCCAAACAGGGTTCTCTTTTCAGCCTGTACATTACAATCCCCAGGGATATTTATTTTTAAAAATACCACAAGCCAGGGGCGCCTGGGTGGCTCAGTCGGTTGAGTGTCCGACCCTTGATTTCGGCTCAGGTCATGATCTCACAGTTTGTGAGTTCGAGCCCCACATTGGGCTCTGTGCTGAGAGCATGGAGCCTGCTTGAGATTCTCTTTCTCCCTCTTTCTCTGCCCCTGCCCTACTTTCTCTCTTCCTCTCAACAATAAATAAATACATAAATAAACTTAAAAAAAATTTTTAAAAATACCAAACGCTAGATCCCATTCCCAAAGAGTCTGATTTGTCAGTCTGGAGTAGGGCTTTGCTTTGGCTTTTTATTTTTGTAAGCAGCTGTGTGATTCTAATATACTGCTGGGATTGAGGCTGTACCAAGCCTGTGTGGGTGCTCTGTCTACCGGTGAGGTTTAAGAAGCCCTGGATAGACTGACAGAGAACTGGTCCCCAGGGGGACCAAATCATAGGGGTGCCCACACACTCTTGTGAATTTTACCTCCAGTTGCTGGAACATGTTCTCATAGTAAATATCAGAGAAAAATTCCCCCAGGCTTCCAGCAGGGGGAAGGAAAAAGGAATTATATAAAATACAGTAAATATGGGTAACCAACTGCTAATCACAAGAGACTTATCAGTTCACCTAGGAAGATGCTTGACCATGAAACCATGCAATGATTTCCTCCTACATGGCCTCCCAAAACATGTGGGCTACCTCAGTATTTGCGTGTCAATTGATTTGCTGAATTCCCTTGTTTTGTCTCAATAGCATTCTCCTCTAACCAGGAGCCCCCCAGCTATCTCTGTACCAGTAACTATGCATCTCATGCCTTATATGGTCATCGTATTACTCTCCTTCAGTTTTCAAATAAAGGAAAATATACGTTAAAAATGGAATTGGTCAGATGTATACTTTCAGTCATGCTGGAGTAGCTAGTATCAGATTAATTTTCTTGCTAAAAGCAATTATAAAAACAGAATATAATTTGGAAGAAAAGTGTTGGAGGCCATTAAAAAAATGCTGGAAGCCATTAAAAAACAACAAGGAAATCCAGGATTTGAGGGACAAAGATATGGAAGAAAACAGAAGTGCTTTGTGTTGAGTGTTATGGGTGGAATTGTATCTCTACCCAAATTTAAATGTTGAAGTCCTAACTCCCAGTCTTTCACAACATGGAAATAGGATCTTGCAGATGTAATTTTAAGATGAGGTCATACTGGAGTGTGATAGGCCCCTAATCCAATAAGACTATATACTTATAAAAAGGGGAAATTTGGACACAAAAACAGTGATAACAGGAAACTGTGCAAGATTGGAGATATGCTTCTCCAAGCCCAGGAACTGCCAGAAGCTAAGACAGAGTCCTAGAATATATCTTTCCCTAGAACCTTCAGAGGGACCATGGCCCTGCCAGCACCTTCATCTCTGACTTCTAGCCTCCAAAGATACAAGGCAATAAATTTCTGTTGATTAAGCAACTTAGCTTGTGGTACTTTGTTATAGCAACTACAGCAAACTAATACATTGAGTTTGATATTTTGTATACCTTTTTCTCTCCAGTCACTTGTCAACATATAGGTTACATGTTGAGAAGCCAAGAAGGAAGTGAAAAACTAAAAACTAAACAGAGATTTCCATGGAGTTATAGTGCTCAGTAGTGAAAACTTGATCTTAGCACCTACTCAGGAGGAAAGGCCTTGTTAAACAAACTAGAATTTCAATGAATAATCAGGAATTAGGAGAAAATGGAAATATACCAGCATTGTCTGGATCAAGGTAATATGATTGGAGTCTGTCTGTCAGGAGCCAATTAAATGCTCATTGGGGGAAGACAACTTGTCAAAACCTCTACACTTTATCTTATATAAGTCAGCCCAGACACAGACCCATAGGTGCTTTGGATAATGTAGATACCAGACCAGGATTTTACAATATCTAGTAAATTTCATCACAGAATTGGAATCTATCCATAAAAAATCAAATAAAAATAAAATAACAGAAAGAATATTAAATAGACAAAGTTAATATATTAGATCATGCAGAAGACAGAATTAGTAAACTAGAAGATAGATCAAGAGGAAATATACAGGTAGAAGTCCATAGAGATAAAAGAACAGAAAATGCAGACATTTCCACTATAACAGACCTTTTCTTACAGAACATGATACAGAAGTCGACCACATATTTCTTCCTCCCCACACCAAAAAAAGAGGGGAGGACAAAGGTAATATTTGAAGAGATACTAACCAAACATTTTCCAAAAACATTGAAAGACATCCAACCACACATTCAAGTAATTTTAAGAATCTAAAATAGTCAGGCACTTCATAGTCAAACTGTTGGAAACCAAAAGAGAAAAATCTGAAGGTATTCAGATGAAGATATGAGCATGATGATATCCTATAAATGGGTATATGTAGATGGGTATACATAGAAATATTTATAGATGTGTGTATATATACACAGGTTAATATGCACACATATATTTTCTTGCTCTGTCAGCTGAGAGAAGCAAAAATGCCATTAACAACGAGCACAACTAGCACCCACACCTTGGTTTCTGATAAAATTCTCTAATAAAAGGAATGAGATATCCTTGGAGAAATGGCTGATTCTAGGGACTGAGACTGGGAATGTATCAGATGGGCCTGGAGGATCTCGTAGGCGAGAAAGTAAGGAAGTGGTATAAAAAAAAAAAAAGCCCACAGGGGCGCCTGGGTGGCGCAGTCGGTTAAGCGTCCGACTTCAGCCAGGTAACGATCTCGCGCTCCGTGAGTTCGAGCCCCGCGTCAGGCTCTGGGCTGATGGCTCAGAGCCTGGAGCCTGTTTCCGATTCTGTGTCTCCCTCTCTCTCTGCCCCTCCCCCGTTCATGCTCTGTCTCTCTCTGTCCCAAAAATAAATAAACGTTGAAAAAAAAATTAAAAAAAAAAAAAGCCCACATTAATGACGGCAAAGGCACATATTAACACAGGACCCAACTGAAAGAGCAACCGACGGCCAAAGCTGGAGTAGGTTAAGCAAAAACTAATTTAGTGTTGGATTACAACACAGAATATAAAATATCTAACAGTTCATACATACATACATACATACATACATACATACGTGCATAGGGGAGAATAGACAAATCTTCCAGGCACAAGAATTGCAAATAATTTATGTAGATGCTCCAAGCTCAAAGGCATGGAATATAAGTCTCCACTCCTTAAGCATGGGCTGCCAATAGTAACTTTCTTCCAAAGAATACAAAATAAAGAAGGAACAACTTTACAGTGGAGAATTACCTTGACCAGGTCACCATCAATGAATGATTGCATGCTGTTAACATGTACCCTTGACAGGATGTGATAAGAATGGCACTTGACCTCTGTGGTCTTCCTCCCCAAAACCACAATTAAAGAAGTCAAAAAAAAAAAAAAAACTGGAAAAAAAAAAAGAAGAAGAACAGAATATCCAAAGACTGCCGGACAACTACAAAAGTTGTGATATACAAGTCATGGGAACACCAGAAGGAGAAGAGAAAAAGAAGTGAGCAGAAGAAATATTTGAAATAATGATGACTTAAATTTTCCCCAAATTAATATCAGACACAGAAACCCAGATCTAGGAATCTCAGAGAACACCAAACAGTATAAACATCAATAACGTATAAAATACTGCATGTAACAACTGAAAAATAAACATTCTTTTAAGTACATGTGAAATAGCTACTAAAATTGACTATACACTGGACCATAAAGAAAATATTAACAAATACCAGAGCATTGAAATCATAAGAATATATTCTCTGACAATGGATCTAAACAAGAAATTAGAGACAACTCAAAATTAGAGTAACTCAACAATCCTCCATGTTTTTAAATGAAGCAATATGTTTCTAAATAATCAATGGATAAAAGGGAAAATCACAATAAATGTTAGAAAATATTTTGAAGTGAGTTTTAATCAAAAGAGTATCTATCACCTTTGTGGGATGAAGCTGAAGCAGTGCCTAGAGGGAAATTTGTAGCCTGAAATGCATATGTCAACAAAAGAGAATGAAAAGCAATGATCTAAGTACCTATCTCAAGAAAGTGTTTTTTTTCTTAGTACAAGTTAGTAAATAAAGCAATTCAATCCACAGAAACTATACCAAAGAAAATAAAAGAGAAGAAATTAATGAAGTCAAAAGCCAACGTGTAATGGAGAGCAATGACATAGTCAAATTAAAATGACTTACTAATAAATCTTTAGCAAGATGAGCATATATATATATATATGCATATATATATATTTTTAGTGCTTGCAGACTCTGCATATATATATATATGCAGAGTCTGCAAGCACTAAAAATTATAAGAGAACACTACACACAGCTTTATAACAATAAATTTAAGTTAAGGATGTCTGCTATCACTATTTATCAGTACTTAGACTCAGGATGTGCTGGAGGTCCTTACTGATTTGAAGTTAAAAAATAAATAGATAAATATTAGAAAGGAAGAAATTAAACTTACCATATTTTCAGATAATATATTTTGTGCATAGAAAACCCCAAAGCATGTAAAATTAAATTATTCAAATTCGTAAGTAAAAAAGTAAATAGTTTCGTACAGGAATAGATCACTAGAAAATGAAATTTAAAAATGAAACCATTTACAATAACATCAAAACCATCAACTACAGAGGAAGAAATTTAGCCAAAGTTGTACAAGACCTCTACGCAAGAACCACACGACCACACTGACAGAAAAGAAAGAAGACCCAGACAAATGGAGGGATATAGTACGCTCATAGGTTGGGAGGGTAATATTTTCCAAATGTCAACTCTTTCCACATTGATGTCTCTATTATTCTATAAAATTATCTTATAAAATTATAACACTGTATAAAATTTTATTCTATAAAATTATAAAATTTTCAGCAAGTTATTTTCAGAACATTGACAAATTTAAAATTTATAAAGAAAGGCAAACGGGTCAATAGTAGCAAGGCAGTTTGAAAGAAAACAGAATAGAATTGGAGGACTGCTACTGTCAGATACGAAGACTTTTAGACACGAACAGCAATTAAAACAATGTGCAACTGACGCAAGAGCAGACAGACCAATGGAACAGAATAGAAAATCCAATATCAGACTTTTGTATATAATATCATATGTGCTACTGAAAGGCAGTGAAGAATAACCTTTTCAATAATTGATGCCTGATCAATTGGTTACCCCTACGGAAGAAATTTAACTTCACCTCTAGATCATACCATATGCAGAAATCAATTCCACCTAAATGTGAAAAATAAAACAATAAAGTTTCTGAAAAATAATATAAAAGAATCTTTATAGCTTTGATATCCAAGCTTTATAGCTTTGGTTGAGATAACATAAAGATATCCTAAACAGTACATATAAAGAAAAATCATAAAGGAAAACACTGATAAATTGAACTTGTTAAAATTAGGAACTAATTAATGTTCATCAAAACATATGATTCAAGCAGTGAAAAGGAAGCTATAGAGAAGAAATTTGCATAACATATCTGACAAAGTTCTCATAACCAGAATACACAAAGAACTCCTATGAATCAATTGTAAAATATAGACAATCCAATAAAAAAAAAAGGGCAAGACATTTGAATAGGCACTTTTTTTTGCAATAACTACTAGAAGTGAAGTTTTGCCTACCCTTTTACCTAACAATTGCATTCTCTGGCTAAACTCAGCTGCCAGAATCTTGTCCTGGGTCACAAAGATAAATGTTATTATTTAGCCTCAAATGAGATTTGATACATCAAGCCTATAGTTGAAAGTATCATAGGGGGTATATTAAGGCTTTTAAAGTCAGAATCAAACTGCTTAGGTATGAAAAAAAATTAAGTCTTTATTTTATACAATAGGAAGGAAAATCCAAGGGCAGAATAATTTCAGATAATGTGTGATCCTGGAACTTAAATGATGTCATTTAGGACCCAGTTACTCTCTCTTGGTTCTGTCATCATACTGGTTTTATTCTCAGGCACCATGTCGTGGTAAAATGGTGGCAATTGCTCTAGTCCCACTTCTTTCCAGGTTCAAATCTGGCTAAAAACTGAGCACTTTTCCCCAGTTGCTCTATCAAAAGTTGCAGAATTAACTCTAATTACAAACTATTGAGTCACGTGTTCACCCCTGAAACAATGTTCATGGTCAAGACAATGTAATTACACTCATTGTTTAGGCCTGGGTCATGCGCTCTTCCCGGAACCAATCCCTGTGGGTGGAGGATGCAGAGTGCTGGCTGGCCAGTCATGAGTTATGCTCTCCTTAGTTGGAATTAGGATCCTCACCAGATTTACATGGACTGAGCTAGGAATGGCCAAAGGAAGCTTGAGGTGTTGTTCACCGAAGAAAGGGGTAAAGGATGCTGAACATTTAAAACCACAAACATGTCCCACAGAGGGTTGTTTTGTGAGCCTGAGTTTCAGAGAGTAAGGCAACAGATACACAGAGTGTCAGGAACTGGACGTAAGAACAAAAAGCTTCACCTAAAAAGCTGAAGAAAAGTGGGCTTTTACTGAAGGCCGTGAAGATGCAGACAGGCCCTTAGACCTGAATTCTGTCCTGCTTTCTTCCCTCAAGTTCTGGCTGGCTCCAAGGCCAGGGAAGAGAGGTACCTCCTGCTGGGGGAACAGGTTGCCAGACAGTCTCCTAAGGTATCTGGATGCAATCCCACATGGCCTTCAAGGGGGAAGGCTGGGATGCTGACTAGGAGCCAGGAATCTGGTGGCCTGGCTGGGCCTGGGTGTCCGGGATTGGCAGGACGAGCCTTCTGCACACTATCTCCCCACAGCACGATCTGCAGCTGCCGTCTGCATTTGGCCCAAAGACAGCGTTGCCAATCACTTCAGGGGATTGCTGGGCCTTCTGCAAGCAAGACTTGGGAAAGGCCAAATCTGACACTTGGCTGCTCTCCTTGAAGTTAAATGACCCGGCTTAGGTCAAGAAATACGAAACAAAGAAAAAAACGAAAAAACACCTAGCGTGTTGCCTAAGAGAATGCAGCCCTGTAAGACTATAGACCAGAAAGTACATGCCAGGGAAATGGACAGAGGAGGTAGGGATAGGATCTATAGCCTTGGGGTCACTAAAAGATGCTCTAGCTAGCTTGAGGATTTTGCTTTTAAGAAAACATGAGGCCCAGACTGAGGGCAAGACAGAAAAGAAACCATAGATTTATCCTTCTACCTTCTTTTCCTAAGAATCGAAGGGACAAGTAAGTAAGTAAAGTCAGTTAGTCAAGGGCTCGCTAGTTGACTATGGTTGGGCTGAACAATGTCTGATCCTTCTCTGTAATAAGGTGGGGGCCACAGCAGTGACAGGCTTAGTGAGGGAGGATCCAAGAGATAAGGGCACTGGGCTGACCACTGTCACAAAAAACAGGGCAAGGAAAAGAAGCTGTGACCTGGGGGAATACTAGAGCCTTAGGAGAGCAGGGAGGAGGCGAGACACTGGCAAATACAAGGGTCCAACCCAGTTAGTTTTTTTCACCTTCCTCTACCCCCCTATCCTGACCGGTCTGGGCACTAAACTAAAAGGATGCTCACTGCAGCCCCCATCTGTGGAGGGGGGCAAGCGCGGTCTCTCAGCCTGGCACAATGCGCTCAGCAGACTGCCAAACTGCAGCTGATTTTCTGAACTTCTCGCTCTTCACGTTTGGCCTGCAAGCCTTCTACCTTCCCTGAAGACTGTCACGATCTCCAGACCATGGCCTTGTTTCTCGACGTAGCTTCCACAGCCTCCTTGTCCCAGATTAATGCGTCCTCCAGAAGACACCCGCCGTCTGTTTCTCAAGTTGACCCCGAAGAAGGCAAGGCCATCTGGCCCTACAGCGAACTCCAGCTCTAGGATAAACCCAGATGCTGACAGTCCAATATCCAATATCCATTTTGGTAGAGAATCAAGTAGCTACGGTGGAGGGAGGGTGGAGGGGGAGGTGAGGCAAATGGGCAAATATAACTGTAACTGAAAGGCAGGTAAATGTACTGTCAAACCTGAAGCTGGGCAGATCGAAGAGCAGGTTGGACATCATCCAGAGTCAAGACTCGCCCTCTGCCCCCGGCCCTCTGAACTACCAAGGTATATCTTCCAAGACAGCTCAGAAGGAGGCTCCTTCTTCATACTTACTCCGTAAAAGCGGGGGCATGAACAACAGTCCCCATCACCTAAGTGTGACAAAGGCACTCCTTAGCAAAGCCCCAGGTTCCAAGGCCATTCTGTACTGAAGATGATCATCAAACAATGAATGATTCCCTACGGTCTGCCATGAGACCGTGGGCAAGTAAGTGATACAGTGTTCACTTTCCTTCTATTAAACAAATACCATGCAAACGTTCTTGAAACTTTCAGGGACACCATAAAACAAGATCCCCACACCCAACGGAAGGCCGGATACAGTGATGTCAAAGGTTCTTTATTAGCTCTCGGTCTGTTTCTTTGGTGGCTCATTTGCTGGGTGATCAGAGACTGCCCCATTATCTCTCCCAGCCTCAGGCTTCTCATCAGCAAACTGGTGGGGGTTTGACCTGCTCTATCAGTCTGAAAAGTTGTTGTGAGAAAAAAAATGAAGGGCCAGATGTGAAAAGAGATTTGTAGAGAACGAAACCTTATATAGGGCTGGGAAAACCACAGGGATTGTTAAAAAGCATTTGGCAAAATTCCTCAGTGGGAAAAATTTGGTCAGGAAACAGAGAAAGGAAGCAAAAAGGACATATGAAAGTGTGGTACACAATGACATGAGAAGGTTCGAAGGTGCCGGGGCAGCCCCAGAGGAGGGAGGAAAGGAAGCCTGCTCGGGATTCTCTCTCTCTCTCTCTCTCTCTCTCTTTCTCTCTCTCCTTCTCTCTCTGCCCTTTCCCCCCTCTCAAAATAAATAAACAAACAAAAAAAAAAATCAGGGCGCTTGGGTGACTCAGTAGGCTAAGCGTCCGATTTCAGCTCAGGTCATGATCTCACTGTTTGTGAGTTCGAGCCCCTGGTCAGGCTCTGTGCTGACAGCTCAGAACCTGGAACCTGCTTCAGATTCTGTGTCTCCCTCACTCTCTGACCCTCTCCCGCTTGCACTCTGTATCTCTCTCTTTCTCCAAGATAAAGAAACTTTAAAAAATTTTTAAAAATATATCTGGAGGTTCGTTTTGAGTTGAGAAGTAACTTCCCTCCATTCCCCTAAGTCTGTTTCATACAACTTCCTTATGCAGAAAACATTTTGGGGAAAACAGAGGAGTTATATTCCTTCTTTAGGGTGACTCAGGATGGAGGGGACAAAAGAGCCGCAGAAGGAAAGATGATTGAGATTTCAGGAGTAAAAGGAAGGCAGAGCAAAGTCTGAAAACAAAAAATTAACCCCCTCAAAATTCATGATAGATTTGGGAGGACACTGGCCCTAATAATAAATGTGATAGAGGCTTGAAACAGTTGTATTTGACTATTAGTTATTATCCTTATGGTGGCTTTTCAGGGTGGGAGTGCTTGGTACTCATATATGTTTTAGCTTGAGGGTTTAGAAAGGGATCTAAAAATATTTTGGTGGGCTGAAACATAGACCTGAAAGTAATCTACATTAAATGAACTTGAGTACCAGAACAGTCTTGGTCTCCTGTAGAGGCAAGCCTCCAAAGGTTTAGGGAGAGTGAAATGGTAGAGTGGATTTATTATGCAAGACCTACTTATTCACCCTGAAATGGCCCAGAGGACACACCTTTACTGTAACTATGAGAAGTAAATATCTAAGGGGATCTCCAACATCCTTGAAGAACTTTGTCGTTGCTCTTCTCATAAGTCAGAAATTACATTGAGAATTGCAACCGTTGTTTTTAACTGCTTATTTATTTATTTTGAGAGAGCACAAGCATGGGGCAGGACAGAGAGAGAGAGAGAGGGACAGACAGAACCCCAACCAGGCTCCACACTCAGTGAGAAGCCCCACGTGGGGCTCAATCTCACGCCCGTGAGATCATGACCTGAACTGAAATCAGGAATTGGAGGCTCAGCAGACTTAACCACTCACGCGCCCCAAGAATTGCTACCACTGAACTACAGTGCTTAAATGCAATGGAGATCATCAGATCCCTGGGTAGCAGGGGACAAGTGACAGCACTTAATTGCCAAAGGCAAGGTGGGTGTGGTTACTGTAATGGACAACAGTGGGAAACTAGTAATCAGACTAGTCCGATTTACAGAGACCTATGATATTGACTAGTTAATCTTCATATCCTTAGGAAAGAAATAGATAGGCACTCTACGTAATTTTTACTTGATCGGTATAAACAGAACTCCAGATAAAATAAACAGCACTCCAGTGCGAATCATCAAAACAAGGCCGCAGCACCTCAATCAATTTCCAGACTGGAGCAGTTTACAGACCCAGAACCCATTGAATGAAAGGAAAGTGGGGTCCTCTTGAGGGAGAACCTCCAATATACTAGCAAAAATGTATGCTGTTCATTTTTCTCCCAGTCTACCCCAAAGGGACCTCTGGTCTATATCAGGGTGAATGTGCACGGGGGCAAGAGAAATATTCAGACCTTCTAGGAACTCCTGGGCGCTGGCTCTGGAATTGACACTAATTTCCGGAGACTCAAATTATCACTGCGGGCCACCAATCAGAGTAGACCCTTATATAGGTCAGGTGATCAATAGTGATTTAGCTCAGAGTGGGTTGAGTAGGTCCCTGAGCCCGTCCTGTGGTTATTTCCCCAGTTCTAGGATGCCTGAGTGGAACAGATATATGCAGACATACAGAACCAACTCCCAGAATCTCAGAATCGTTCCCTGACCGATGGACTGAGGGTTATTATAGTAAAGAAGGTCAAGTGGAAGCCACTAAAACTGTCCCTACCTAGACAAATAGTAAGCAAAAGCAATACTGCGTTCCTGGAGGGGTTGCCGAGATTACTGACATCATCAGTGACTTGATGGATGCAGGGGTGGTGCCCATTCACCTCTCCTATTTGGCCTGTGCAGAAGACAGAGAGAACCGGGCACACAGGACAGTGGATTTTCCTAAACTTCATCATATGGTTAGTCCAATTGCAGCTACTGTTCCAGATGAGGTTGTGTCGCTTAAACAAATTAACACATCCCCCGGCACTTGGCATGCAGCTTGGCTTGAAGACTGTTAGCAAAGATCATGCAGAGCAGTTTGCTTTCAACTGGTAAGACTAGCAACACACTGTCACAGTCTTACCTCTCTAGTCCTAGGCATAATTTAGTGGATGGAGACCTTTATGCCATTCACATTCACCAGACCCCACATTAGTCCATTACATTAAAATGTTATGCTAATAGAACCCATTCAGTAGAAAATAGCAACTACTCTAAATATATTTTAAGGCATTTGCGTGTCAGAGGGTGGGAAACAAATATGACAAAAATCTACCTGGTTGACTTTTCTAAGGGTCCAGTGGTACGAGGGATGTCAAGATACCCCTTCTAAGGTGAAAGATAAATTGTCACATCTGGACCCTCCTACAACCAGAAAAGAGGTATGATGCATGGTGAACCTCTTTGGATTTTGGAGGTGATGCTTTCCTCATTTGGGTGTGATACTCCAGCCCATTTACCAAGTGACCTGAAAAGCTGGTAATTTTGAGTAGGATCCAGAAAAAAACAAGGCTGTCGTGCGAGTTTCTCTGCCACTTGGTCCAGCAGATCCTATGGTACTTGAAGTGGCCAATAAAATGGCTGTTTGGGGGTTTTGGCAGTTCCCTATAGGCGAATCATAGCCGACTTTCAAGATTTTTCTGCAAAGTGCCGCCATATTCTGTGGATGACCACCCTTCTTTTGAGAAGTAGTGTTTGGCTTGATACTGGGATTTAATAGGGACTGGACACTTAAATATCGGCCGAGTTATCACATGACCTGAGCTGCCCATCATGAACTGACCCACCAAACCCTAAAGTTGGTCATGCACAGGAACACCCTATTATCAAACGTAAGTTGTGTATGTGAGATTGGACTCAAGCAGAACCAAAAGGCACAAGTAAATTCCAAGAAGAAATGGCCCAAATATCCATGGTTATGATTCCTACAATCTGCTCTATCCCAGATTGCATATATGGCCTCATGGGATATTCCTATCAATAGTTGACTTAGGAAAAGAAAATTCTGCTTGGTTAATGGTTCTCCGTTTCCTGAAAATGGAAAGTTGCAGCATTACAGCTCTTTTGTGGGACACCCCTCATCTCTGAAGAGACAGGCAGAATTTTGAGCGGTGCCCCTGATTGTTCACAGGAAGGAGAAATGGCCGGAGGTCCCAGTCCATACCGATTAATGGGCTTCAGCCAATGGTTTGCTTGGTTGGTCGGGGACCTGGAGGGAACATGATCAGAAAATTGGCAACAAGCAGACCTGGGGAAGAAGTATGTTACAGACTTCCCTGAACGGTCAAAGAATGAGGAGACATTTGTGTCCCATGTGAATGCACACCAAAGTGTGACCCTGGCAGAGAAAGATTTTAATAATTAAATTGATAGGATGGCCCATTCCATGGACGCCACTCAGCCTCTTTCCCCAGCCACTCCTGTCATTGCCCAAGAGCCACAAAGTGGCCACAGAGGAAGGGATGGAAGTTAGGCAAGGACTCAGTGACATGGATTTCCATTCGCTAAGGACAATTTGGCTATAGTCACTGTGCCAGGTTGTTGAGGAGCAAAGACCAACACTGAGTCCCTAATAAGACACCATTCCCTGGGACAATCACCCGTAGTGATTTACTAGCAAAAACCTTTGCTCCCCATCCCCATGATCTTATTCTCTTCTGGTCTAAAGATTTTAGTTCCAGAGGGAAGACTGTTTCCAGCAGGAAATACAACAATGACTTTATTAAACTATGAGTTCTGATTGCCTCCTGGCTATTCTGGGTTTCTCATGCCTCTCTTCTCTACAGGAAAAGTAGGTAGTTATACACATGACCAGTTGCAGAAATCAACACTATAATAGTTATGAGTATTTATGCCTCATTTTATTTATAAATGTTTCTATGTATACTAACAGAAATTTTTATTTTCTTCATCTCTTGTCTCCTTATCATCTAACATAAGATATATGAATGAGAGTTAGCTTTATATCACAGTATTTAAATGATAAGATATCAAAGGAAAAAAATGAACATTTTTCAAGGACTTTGCATGGTCTTCTGGGGAAAAGGTCAGCATGTTTTTGGTTGAATGCAGAATGGTGGTCTCACTTTAGGTGTAAGTATAACTTTGTTATTACCTTTATTTGGAAACAAAACATGGTCCAAGAAGATCCGTACGGATGGCAAGTCGACAAAGAATGGACTGTGATGATCAGTTTGTATGTCAACATGTCTAGACTGTAGTCACGAGCTACTCAATCAAACACTAATCTAGGTATTGCTGTGAAGGTATTTTATAGATGCAGTTAAAGTCCATTATCAGTTGACTTTAGGTCAGGTAGTTTATCCTACATAATTTGGATGGGCCTGATTCAACCAGTCAAGAGAATTTAAGACCAGAAATGAGGTTTTCCTAAGGAAGAAAAATTCTACCTGTGGATAGCAGCTTCAGCTCGTGCCTTAGAGCTCTAGCCTGCCCTTCTTGGCATCCTGCCCTATGGACTTCATACTTGCCTTCCCAAACCTCACAATTATGTAAGTTAATTCTTTACAATAGGTCTCTTAGTATATCCCTCCTACTGATTCTATTTCTCTGAACACTGACTGATAGAATACGTTATATGGCTATCACAAGCATAATAATATGTGAGAAACTTTGAATAGTACTCAGCTGGATTCTGATGGTGCCATCCAAGTTTTCTTTAATGGCCCAGACAGTTAACCTGCACAGATCTGAAACGGAATCCCACCTCCATCACTTTCTAACCGGGTGATTTGGGACAAATTAGTTAATCTCACTGAGCTTCTGTCTGATGTATACCAGACCACACTGACCTTGTGGAATGTTAGTAGTGTCAAACAGAGAAACTAGTACGATGCCTGGAGTGTCAATGCAAGGAGTATCTTCATCGTTATGGCAATTGACGAGCCCCTTAGTCAAATGTGACTGGAAGATTGTTTGGGGGCACAATATAGACTTCTTTTGTCAAGCTAGTCTACCATTTCTCTCTTGTATTATTCCTTTACCATGTGGTCCAGGCTGGAGCTGGTTACGTCCTTGAATCAAATAACAAATAAATAACCAGAAAAGCTACAGTCTTTACCTGAAGTTGTCCAATTCAGATTTTTAAAAACAATAATAGCCACTGTTAATTTTAAGGAGGAATTTTTTTTCTCCCAATAGTTTCTGGAAGACATCTGCCTCGAATCACTTAAAATGAGGGAAGTTCTTCTGTATTTGCAGGGTTCTTTCTGTAAGCATCCTCTGTCTCATGCTTTTTTGTGCTGTTATAATAATACCTTTCACTCTTACATATTTTAGTGTATTTAATGTTCACACCAACCTCATGGGATATATACAATAATTATCTCCTACTTTACAGATGAAGGAATAGGCACAGGCAGCTTAAGTAACTTGTCCACAATCACATGGCTAGACAGTGGCAGAGGTAGGCTTTGAACCCCAGCAATGTGGCTCCAGAGTCTGTGTCCTTGACCGCTATATCACACGGCCTCTCATTACCGCGCCTGCGCCATCTGCCAAGAAGAGTAATTAGGTCTGGAAGGACAATGGATCTGCGGCTAAACAGAAGCCTGGGTGATGGGATGGGTTCTGTGTGCTCATCAGCAAGTGATATTACACGAGTGTAACTTTCCTGGGAAAAAAGCTGCACAAGGTGGCCTGGGAAGAACTTATCCACTCCCTGCTGAGCATTAGAGACCTGGGAAGCCTCTGGCTTGGTTTCCTTCTGTGGAGGTGGGAGATGAGTTCAAACCACAAAGCCTCTGCACATTTTCCTGAGATGATGACAAAAGTGATAATTTGCTAAAAACGGTTTTGTTTTTGCAAACACGACAAGTCATCTGCAGAAGTTAGCAGAGCTCAACTCCCAATGACTGAGATGGAGCCCATTCAACACTCTGAATGTTTGCAGTCCACCAAAGGACCATCCCCACTGGAGCCTGCGCGCCCCCAAGGAGAGGGATCCAAGAGAAAGGGCTGTGCTCTGTCCATGGTATCTGTGGGGGTATCGTGACTTTGGGGTAAAGGAGGGAGGGAGAGAGGAGTACAGCCCCATATCCCCAAACGCTGACTTTGGCCTAGCAGCCAGGCCTCCATCCCAGCATGATATGAAGACTCTCCAGCCCTCCTCTGTACAACTATTTTTCCCTCTAGGAACCCAGTGGCTTAAGCTCACTACTCATTTCCATGAAGTGTGCTCTCTAGAAAGGTCCACAGGACACCCACTATATATAACCCATCTTCCTCTTGCAGGTTGATTTGCAGCCTAATCCTTGCACCATGATGTAGTAGATGGCTGTTGCTCATGACAGGATTTTGGAAACCCAGGAGCAAACTGAGAGTAATTTTGTGTGTCAAAAAAAATCATTCCCTAAGTGCTCCCGTGCTCCACAAGGGTGTTTGTCTTATCTAACGAGGCCATCATTCTCAACTTTGGTTGTCATAAAATCATCTGGGGGCTTTAAAAGCATTCCAATGCCCATGTTGCACCCCAGACACCTAAATTAAGATCCCAGAAGCAGGACCCAGGTCTCTATGCTTGTTACCCTCCCCTCCTCCCTGCCCCTGCCGGGGTGATTCCCATGTGCAGCCAGGTTGAAAGCCACTGGGCCAAGACCTCATGGGCATGATGCAAATTTTTATCATCTCCCTCCAGGAGACGCTTAAGTCCCTCCAAAAGTTCTAAGCATCATGACCAGTCCCTGTGGACTGACAGACTCTTCTCTCCATTGAGAGGTTACTCTCATCTGGGGGAGGAGTGGGGTTCCTCTGAGCAGAACCAGAGCAGGATGGGTTTGGGTATGCACACATGCTCCTCGGGGGTGTGGACGTGTGGTTCTGTTGCAGCGAGGTTTCAGGATAATCCAGGAGAGTTGTGCGGCTGAGAAAGCATCGGTCCCCGGAAGACTAGTCCTGCATACTTCCAGGTCCCGCCACACACCAGGTGCCGTGGGTGTGCCAGGGAGTGCCCCTTGCTGGAGGAGACACACTGCTCACCTCCTTTCTGCTTCTCAACATACTCCCGTCCGAGAACTCCCCATCACTAGCGAAGCTGTGAGGCCAGGCCCTGTGGCTCATCGCTGCAACGGGAGGGAATCAGCAGCCCTGCCTGGCACGGACACATAGAGGTCCTGTGACAAAGCTGACTTGTTATTGGACCAACACCCCCTCCCTGTTGCAAGGGATACTGAAATCATGACTGGGGTATTCAGGAGTGTTTAAAATGGTACAGGTGCACAGTACAGGTGCCTGTTGAGGACAAAGAAGGCCAGAGACTTCCCAGGTCTCTAATGCTCATTGTAGTTACACTCCTGCTTCCCAGGAAAAACAAACAAACAAACAAACAAACAAACAAACAAAAACAGGCTTTCAAGATTCCAATATAGGGGCAATTTTGCCAATTTTTACAAAGTCACAGTGTGGGGGAGCCTGGGTGGCTCAGTCCGTTAAGCATCCGACTTCAACTTGGGTCATGATCACACGGCTCATGAGTTCGAGCCCCACATCGGACTCAGTGCTGACAGCTCAGAGCCTGGAACCTGCTTCGGATTCGGTGTCTCCCTCTCTCTCTGCCCCTCCCCAGTTCATGCTCTGTCTCTCTCTCTCTCTCTCTCTTAAAAGGAAATAAACTTTAAAAACTAATAATAAAAATAAAAAGTCTTAGTGTGTAGGAAAAGGAACTAATACATACGAGCATCTCTGTTAGAAACTCCATATGCATTAAATGATTTAATCCCAAATAGCCCCAAACATAAGATAGGTATTCTTATTCTATTTACAAATCACAACACTAAAGATGTCAGACATTAGGTAAATTTCTCAAAGGCAGGGAAGAGTGACAGAATTGCTGTTCACCTCACCTCTTTCTGACTCCAGAATCTGATCTTTCCTCCAGACCAGCTTGCTCCAGGGTCCAGGGTCTATGTTGAGGCTTCATGATGTAACTACCGTTAGCGTTAATGCTGTGACTCCCCATTTCTCAAGCACTCTTTGTGCCCTGGGTATTCTGCAGGAGCTATCTTCGTTTTCGCCACGGCTGTGGGATGCGAGCAGTATTCCATCCGTTTCACAGATGGGCCAACAGGGTCAGGGAGGTTAGGCTGGACCCACAGCCGCTAAGTACAGTTGGATCTACTCCCCAGGTCTTCACCTCGCCATTTTTCCCTGAGGGGTCTCAGGAACCTTCAAAAGCCAAAGTGATAAGGGGCTCATGATAGAATTTCAGCCTTCAATAGGGTGTGGGAGGTTTTAGGGGATAGAGATAGGGAATTTCCACTGACCTCAGACCACACCGCACTGAGGGCATTTTCTCGCTCCATCTATACGTAAGGGCTGCTGAGAACTTCCAAAGTGAATTCAGGATTCGGAGTGCGCTGCAGACAAGGCAATGGACGGTAAGGACTGTGTCACTTACTTTGGAATGTATTTAGAACACTGCCGCAGAGACCTTTTGCACGTTCCCTGTACCCCAAATTTACATCTACTCCATTGTCCTCATCAGGCTATGATGTATCACAAAGGCTGACAATAAATACTTTCCTCCTTTGATAATGGCAACAGACAAGCTCCTTCTAAAAGGCATTCAAAGATGATAAGCACGCAGGCAGCTGGATTGCGGAGATTCGCGGGCCAGCCATGAACAATATTTATTATTCTTATTATATATTTGCCAGTTTCTAAATGAAAAAAACTCTCTTCTTTAAGGCTTCCACGCCCTTACTTTCGGCACCCCCCGCCCTCCTGTCCTTTCTATTTTGGCATTTCATTTGCAAGAAGTCCCCATCTCCCTTATTTACATGTGAAAAACCTGGAGCATCATGTGGTGAGGGTTCGGGCAGACACTGAATTCCATTCAATTCTCATTTCCTCTCTGACAGTCACCATTGAATCAATCATGTTCTCCCTGCCCTCTCTCTGACCACCTCGGAGATCCCAAATCGCTTTTCATCTCATGTGTCAATCACCCTCAGACCATGTCCACTTTTCATTACTAACACGCCATCACATGACCCTCTAATCTGTCACTTTCTGACAGCGGTTAGTGTGCCAATTGATTTAATTAGCAATCAATTAGCTTGTTACTATTGGAAGTAATTACCTTTTATAGAGAAAAGAGTGCAGCTGGTGAGGGCAATAAAATTGCACTAATAAAACTGCATCTACTCCCCTCTGTACAGCAGAGCCACTGCACTCGAGGGCTGGCCAAATTATGGGTGACACACACATCTTTTGAATAGCCCCCGGGGATGTATTTCCCCTCCTTATTACGTGCAAAGCCCCTCTGTCATTGATATTACCCAGAACTGGTATTTTGAGGGGAAGATTGGGTTAATCGGTTGTGTTCTTGCCTTCAGAGCATGGACTCTTCAAAAGGCGTTAAGGTTTGAAGTAAGGAGAAAACTTGGAAACACAGCTAGACCCTCCCTTTTCCAAAACACAGAGCTATTAAGGCCGGAGGGAGGCCAAGTGACTTGCCCAAGGTCACACAGCCAGCCAGCTCCGGAGTCCCCTCCAACGCTGCCCTCCCACATGTTGGGAGGGGAAGGATCAGCTGTGTCTGCCAGAGGGGATGTGGGGGGAGGGCTCGCATTCGAGGGGAAGCCTCTCATGGTCTTGAAGGTAGGAGCCACTGTGATTTTAGAGTCGCATTTTGAACCTGAGCAGGAAACTCTGCCATCCAGTGAGACGTGGGCGTGGTGCAGCTTGGGTGGCACAGAAATGCAGCGATTTTCGGCACAATCGCCTCTTCCTGTAGACACGGACTTAAAACGGACCCTCGACCACCCCTGACCCAGGGCTACAGTACATTTCCCGTACTTTCGCTATTAAATTCAGCCTCCAAACTGCTCCCCAGGCGCGCCATGACTCGCTACATTAGCTCCGTGGTGAAGGGGAGGGAGTAATGAGATGACTAAGGAGACCCGGATTCCATTCATCATCCTGTTTGCTCCAATATAAGTGTTCTTTTATCAGCAGTATTGGTACTGATGTCATCGCAGGAGGCATAAATCACCTCACCAGTGACAGGGTCCTATTAAGGGTCACGGCCTAAAATCATTATTGACAAATTAAGGATCACACTTGGCCATTTCGTCGGCGTGCCCTCAATTGGGGGTACGGCCTGGTTCCTGTATCTGGTCAGAAATTAAATAGTCATTTAGCGCCCTGAAGAGCCGCGGGGATTAATTCAGAGAGCAGTCACCTCTTCCTCTCCCTCAAATTTGAGAAACTCGCAGCGGAGTTGGGCAAAAGCAAGGAGTCTTGTGTCCTTATCATATATTCTCCTCATTCCGGCGGCTGCGGGGACACATTACATGACATTATAGAGTGCCTAGTGGCACATCCTGGTTTGGATGGGGACAGGCAGCTGGGGGCTTGTCAGAGAATTACTGAGAATTCTCATTTGGAATGCTGTCACTTTGGTCCTTGTCCATCACCACCTAATGTGACCGCAGACGACTTTTTTGGATGGCAGGCGAAATGTAGATGAGGGGACAAGGTAAAGAATTAATACTAGCGTATTTTTCTATAAATGTGATACCCCTTCCCCCCTGCAAAAGAAAAATTGCTTGTCCTGTGATATTTGGCAAGGTTAGTGCTCTTAGGTTTTTTGGGGTTTTTTTGTTTGTTTTTGTTTTTGTTTTTTTTTAGGGTAAGCACCCAAATCGGCTTTGTACTCAAGTCACTTCTAGTATTTGAACTTCAAGCACTTATTTATTTATTTATTTAGGGGCGCCTGGGTGGCTCAGTCGGTTAAGCGGCCGACTTCGGCTCAGGTCACGATCTCGCACTCTGTGAGTTCGAGCCCCGTGTCGGGCTCTGTGCTGACAGCTCAGAGCCTGGAGCCTGTTTCAGATTCTGTGTCTCCCTCTCTCTCTGACCCTCCCCTGTTCATGCTCTGTCTCTCCCTGTCTCAAAAATAAATAAACGTTAAAAAAAAAATTATTTATTTATTTATCGAGAGTGCAAGCGAGCAGGAGAGAGAGGGGCAGAGGAAGAGAGAGAGAGAATCACAAGCAGGCTCCATGCTGAGCCCAGCGACGCGCTGGGTCCCGCTACCCTGGTCTCATGACCCGAGCCGAAATCAAGAGTTTGACGCTCCACATACTGAGCCACCCACGTGCCCCAAGTACTCATTTTAAGAAAGTGATCTGAGCACAGAAGCAAGTTTAGGACTCTTAAGCTGTGAATCGTTGGCAGGTTTTCAGCATCCTGTGAGTCATTTTAGATAATATAATCTGAAATGATGCTGTAAGTTGTTTACAAAACACCTGAATAAACAGCCTTACCAAGTCCTTGGTTGGCAGGCATCAGTGTTGTTAAGATGGCAGTTTGCTCCAAGTTAACCTACAGATTTAAAGCAATGCTGTATTAATTTTAATGGCATATGTCTGTGTGTGCACATGAACTTCATAAAGTGATTTTGTAGTTTATATGGAAGAATGAACAAGTAAAACTATGCAGAAAAATTCTATAAAGAGTGAGAGAAGATTCCTTCTTCTATAAGATTCTAAAAGGTATTACAAACTTGTAGTAATCAAAACAGTGTGGCAACAGCATCAGAATAGATGTGGGAGATCATGAAAAAAGAAAGTCCAGAAATAAATACAAGTATAAGAATTTAGTACATAATAAGATGGTACTTCAAATAATAGAGAAAACATTAATTATTTGATAATTGGTATTATAAAACATGGGTTAACAGTTTGGAGAAACAATTACATTCCTAATGTATACCTTATGAAAACTTAACTTCCTTAAAATATAAACATAAAGGGGCGCCTGGGTGGCGCAGTCGGTTAAGCATCCGACTTCAGCCAGGTCACGATCTCGCGGTCCGTGAGTTCGAGCCCCGCGTCAGGCTCTGGGCTGATGGCTCTGGGGCCTGGAGCCTGTTTCCGATTCTGTGTCTCCCTCTCTCTCTGCCCCTCCCCCGTTCATGCTCTGTCTCTCTCTGTCCCCAAAATAAATAAACGTTGAAAAAAAATTTTTTTAAATAAATAAATAAATAAAAACAAACCACGAACCAAAAATGTATGAAGTGGACAAAGGGTAAATAAAGAGTGGCTACCCCAGTAGAAAACAAAAGTAAGCCAAAGTGCAAATAGCATACAGTACTTACTTAAAAAGGAAAATGAATGAGCAATAGATATAAAGACCATACGAGTAATTAAGAAAATGAATTTGAAATAATAAAAAAAAAAGAAAAAACACCACTTTCCTTTATCAAATTAGAAACATGTTTAAATAATGCACCATTCTAGTAAGTATGGGAGGAATTAGGCACATTCATATTTTGTGGATGGGTATAAAAATTGTTAGGGTGTTCCCGAAAAGTAATTTGACAAGGCATCAAGATTGTTACAAAGTACTTTTTTTTTCTTTGATGAGCAACCCAACCACTAAAAATTTATCCTAAGAAACAGTTAAATATGTAAATATGTTCTTAACAGATTTTTCATGAAGTGCTGCTTAAACGTTTTTTAAAATTGCAAAGAACCTAATTGTCCCATAGTAGGGAACAAGAATCTTTAACACATATTATTTATTATAAAAGTGGAAATAACCTGAAACTTCAATGGTGGGTTATTCGTTTGATAGCTTCAGAAAGATGTTCGCGATATCTTTTGGAACAAAAAGCAGGTAGCACAACATGAAAATACATACATTTGCAGGAGCAAAAATGTATATACTCATAATTAAACTCAAGTAGACTTCGATCTGGATATCCAGTTTAATTTACTTCAACTTGAATATGGTTATGAATTTGAGTACCTTATATTACTTTTTTTTTCTTTCTTGAAAAACAGTGCAAATGATCATTTTGCTTATGTGGGCAAACTGCGCACGGAAAGAAAATGTTAATAACTAGCCATGTAATAAAGAAGTGATTTCTTTTGGGGCTTGAAGCTCAAGCCTTCAAATTTATACTGTTTCCTTGTGGAATTATTTGATCAAGCTGAAATTAAACCCCAAAGAGCTAACTGGGTCTGGTCAGCCTTCTTCGCTGTCCCAGATAACTACCGGAACTTACATCTTCTGCAAAAGCAGAAAACCACAGTGATGACGGCAACCTTGCATGGGATTCATCATTTATTCAACTAATATTAATTGAGCACCTTCGCTTATCTCAGTCACCTCCCTGGTGGGATAGATTGCTTATAACTAGCGCTCTGAACAGAACAGATAGCGGGAACAAAGAGACAAAGCCTGGGTGCCAGGAAGGGGAAGGTGCGGTCTGAGAATTCAGGCTGATAGTGAGAATGAGCCCAAGGCACAGCCCAGGTGACAATACAGTAACTGATCCTGAGCGTCAGCAACTGCTAAGTTTTTGAGTCAGAATTTTGTCGCATTTATCCCAGCATCTTCACACCATGTGTATAACATTTAGTGCAATTTACATAATAAAGTATACAGATAACATAAGGCATAATCCAAATGCAATTGCTAAGGGACGGAACGGACCCCACGTGATTCCCTCGGTGAAGAGCCTCAGTTCTGTCGGTTGGATGGGTCTGCCATACACATTGGGAAGCTGGTTCCATCAAGAGTAACGTCTCTGCCTTCCAGGGTGGTGGTCCGCCCTGGTGAAGAGACTGGGGGAGAAGGAGAATGGCAGGTATTCATCCTTTGGAGCTGAATCTGGTGGCATGGGCCGCCATTCTTAAGTGCCTCTTGCAGAAGGTTGATGGGATTGGTAAGCCAGAGACCACCCAAGCAGGGCAGGAGGCCCAACACAAATATCGATGCCTGAGAGATGGAACTAGGAAACTGGAAGGCCAGGGCAAGGGAATGAGGGCCAAGATAAAATGAATACCTGGAGGGCCATTTTGGTCCAACCGCTGAGGGCAAGGATTATTGCCTTTGGCGAGCTCCTGTCCTCTCTGTGTCGGGTTTTCTCAAACTCTGGCCCCATTCAAACGCCATCTGGAATCTTTACTGAAATCAACTTTCTTTTTTTGCCCTATGTAAATTCATTTAAAATGAAAATTTTAAACTTCGTACACTGCTGTTAAATGGAAAACCAGTCTCGTTCACCTCAAAGAGAGGGTAACTATAAAAGTATAGATAGTAAAAAACAAACATTAATATTGAACATTTCCTGATGAAAGCTCTGAGCCCAGAGCTTACTGTCACGTTGTTAAAAAGGAACTTTAGCCTGAGTTAGGGAGGGAGAAAAGACCAGCACAAATAGGGACCCTCCTTGAGCTCATCAGAAAGACTGAAAGAGCATTCCAAAGGGGGCTGCTCTCATTCTTGGTGGCCTTCAGTGGTTTTTACCTGCCTTTTTGGGATATAATACCTAAAATCACATGCCAGATCTTATGAACCTCCCTTGGCGTGTCCTCATTTCTCAGGACATGCTAGTCGGAGGCTCTGGGTCTGGTGGCTGTCAGAGACAGAGAGCAAGGTGCCCTGAAACAGAAGGGCCATGGTGCCCCGAGCCCAATCTCAGTCTCAGTGCCTAATAGCTGCAGAGATGACGGCTGGTCCTGTTTGCCCGGGGAACTAAAGCACTCAAGAGAAGACTCTGAGACCAGGCTGTGAGCAGACATGTCCCTGTTACTCTGTGCAAAGACCTCAGTTCAGGGCTCACAAGACAGAAGCAGCCTTGACGCTGGACAGGCTGACCCCAACGGGGGTTTTGAGAAAGACGGGTCATCTCCCCTGTCCCTAAGGGAGATGCGGAAAAGGATAGAAGGGTGGGCTCCGGACAGTCAAGTCAGCCACCAGTGCGGTGAGATGTCACTTGGACCCCTGGCTCAGCGAGGCAGGAACGTGTGGGAGAGCCGGGTGCTGGGGCTCACACCTCACCTCTCCCTCCTCCTCCACACTCCGCCCTGCTCTGGGCAGAGCCTCGGGTCGTTAGAACAGGAGGCCTTGGGATCATCTGTCCGAGCCTCCCACTGACAAACGGGAAGACTGAGGCTTCAACCGAATGCAGCAGATCCAGACCACAGGGCTGGTTCTCACTTCCTTCCCCGTTGAGGGGCAGGACCTCCCTGCTGACAAGCACTTGTCCACCACCTGCCGGCCCAGCACCTCCTTTGTGCTCCGGAGGCCACCAGGAGGAGGCAGGCCCCTGACTGTCCTCCGGGAGCAGTTAGGGCTGGTGACCGTGAGATGAGATGACACAGATGGTGGCACTGATTTGTTCAGCCAACCGTGCTCTTACTTTGGGGACCTCTCCCGGGAACTCTGCAGCGCAGAGAACATCCGCTTTTCCTTAAAGAAAAGGAAATAAGGGGCGCCCGGGGGGGCTCCGTCTGACTCTAGGTTTCGGCCCAGGTCATGATCTCACGGTTTCGTGAGTTCAAGCCCCACATCTGGCTCCATGCTGACAGTGCAGAGCCTGCTTGGGCTTCTCTGTCTCCTTCTCTCTCTGCCCCTCCCCCACTCATGCTGTCTCTGCCTCCCTCAAAATAATTACATAAACTTAAAAAAAGAAAAAGAAAAAAAAGAAAGGGAAAGAAAACCCTTTCTCAGAGGTACTAAAGAGTCACAGTGCCCTCCCTCACTGTCTTTTTCAGCAGCGTGGTTTCAGCCCTAAATCCTTAGAACTTTCCTTCTGGAACAACTGACCCCACCTGGCTACCTCCTGGGCCTGGCCCTCACAGTCCTGCTCCCTCACTCGCCCTGCTCTGAGAAGACAGAGGGAGCGTGACATACTCCTCTTCACTACAGCTCGCAGCTCAGGCCCCCTGTCCCTACCCCACGTCCATGATGCTCTGTAAAGGCTTGACCCGGGAACGGCCATATTTGGCCTCTGTTCCGCTTCTGTAAACAGAGAGTGTTAAATTATCAGAACTCTCAGCCTCCTTCCAGCTCTCAAATCCTGAAAACAGAGGTGCAGAGAGGGCGGGGGGTGGGGGGTGCGGGGCGGGAAGAAGAGGAAGAGAAGTGGTTTTCCTGAAAGGACGGAGGAAGAGAGCTCAAACATGAGACGCTTGGTGGGAGACAGTGGGAATTGTCACCTGACACAATGCTCACCTCCTACCATGTGCTGCCATAGAATAGCTTCCCCACTGGCTGCCTAGCCCTGTGAAGGGATGGGCGAATGGCGTGAAGGTGTTCAGAGCATGGAAAGCTTGATAGCTTTGGAGTGGACGCGGGGTAGGTACCAGCAGAGGGAAGAACCAGGATGAGGTACTCTGATTGCACCACGCTGCTCATCAGCCCAGAGTCACAGGCATCCTTAGCCACCTGGTGGAATCCGAGACCCTCCTTGCCCTTGGGTCATTTGGTGAGTCGGCCTGGTCCAGGCAGAAGCACCTCAGTCTTTTCTACTGGCTTTCACTCAGGGCAGGCGAGAATGAGCCCCAGGAGGAGACCAAAGCCATTGTTCTTTGAGATATTGAATTTTTATGATTAAAAATTAACTCTAGGATGAAAAATACAGCATAAGGAACAGAGTCGACAACATTGTGATAACTTTGTGTGGTGACCTATGGCGCCTACTGATCATGCCGAGCATAGAGT
Organism: Leopardus geoffroyi; assembly: GCF_018350155.1. Classification (NCBI taxonomy): domain Eukaryota; kingdom Metazoa; phylum Chordata; class Mammalia; order Carnivora; family Felidae; genus Leopardus; species Leopardus geoffroyi. The sequence goes on along the minus strand of NC_059328.1, from coordinate 119,940,448 downwards.
AACATATAGAATTGTTGAATCCGTACGTTGTGCACCTGAAACTGTATAACACGGTGCGTCAACTGCACTTTTTACAAAAGGAAAAAAGAAGGAAACAATTAACTCTAATTTTGCCTCGAAATGTACTTAAAAAATCTTCCATAATTCCATATTTTTAAGTTACTTGCATCAAGAAATAAAATAATAGGGGCGCCTGGGTGGCGCAGTCGGTTAAGCGTCCGACTTCAGCCAGGTCATGATCTCGCGGTCCGGGAGTTCGAGCCCTGCATCAGGCTCTGGGCTGATGGCTCAGAGCCTGGAGCCTGTTTCCGATTCTGTGTCTCCCTCTCTCTCTGCCCCTCCCCCGTTCATGCTCTGTCTCTCTCTGTCCCAAAAATAAATAAACATTGAAAAAAAAATTAAAAAAAAAAAAAAGAAATAAAATAATAAAATGAAATTTCTTCTCAGGCCTCATTCCCCTTCTTAGTAACAACGACTGATAATTGCTATGTCCCTTTCTCAACCACTTCCTATGCTTCTGCACATTCATTTACTTATATATTTATTTTCTGTAAAAAAAAAAAAAAAAAAAAAAAAAAGGGACAATGCTGGTGTAGCCAGCAATAGAAAACAGTATTGAGTTTCCTTAAAAAGTTAAAATTAGGGGCGCCTGGGTGGCTCAGTTGGTTAAGCGTCCGAGTTCAGCTCAGGTCACCTCTCGCTCTCCGTGAGTTCGAGCCCAGCGTGGGGCTCTGGGCTGATGGCTCAGAGCCTGCAGCCTGCTTCCGATTCTGTGTCTCCCTCTCTCTCCGCCCCTCCCCCGTTCATGCTCTGTCTCTCTCTCTGTCTCAAAAATAAATAAACGTTAAAAAAAAAAATTTTTTTTAAATAAAAAAAGAAAAGAAAAAAGAAAAAAGTTAAAATTAGACCTATCCTATGATCCGGCAACTGCGCTACTAGGTATTTACCCAAACAATACAAAAATGCTGATTCAACGGGACACATGCACCCTTATATTTACAGCAGTACTATCAACAATAGCCGAATTATGGAAAGAGCCCAATGTCTACCGACTGATGAATGGATAATGAAGAGTTGGAACACGTGTGGTATACAATGGAATATATACAATATATATACACAACAGGTATAGTGGAATACTACTTGGAGATCAAAAAGAATGAAACCTGGCCATTTGCAAAAACGTGGATGGAGCTAGAGTGTATGATGCTAAGTGAAATAAGTCGGTCAGAGAAAGACAAATACCCTATGATTTCACTCATATGTGGAATTTAAGAAGCAAAACCAATGAGCAAAGGGAAAAAAAGAGAGAAAGGCAAACCAAGGCACAGACTCTTAACTATAGAGAACAAACTGGTGGTTACCAGGAGGGTGGTGGTGGTGAAATACGTAATTGGGGATCAAAGAAGTGCATCGGATGCGATGAGCACTGGGTATTGTATGCAAGTATTGAATCACTATATTATATACCTGAAATTAATATTACATTGTATGCTGACTGACTGTAGTTCAAATAAAAACGAAACAAAATGGGAGGATGCCATACAGGTCACTCTTCAAATTGCTTTCAAGGTTAACCTTTTATGATAGGCATTTTTCCGTATCAGCACAGGGAGGTCACCCTTTCTCATGTTCCACATTGTTTTCCACTGAATTAATATACTACCATGTATTTATCTATTACTTTATTTGTGGACATTTACAACATGGCCAATTTCGTATCAACTTCTTGTCATTTTAGACAACACTGTAGGAAACATCCTTTGTACGCATATCCTCATTATTTTATTGAACTTTCTCTAGAACAGATTCTTACGTGAAATACTGTTGGTGCTTATGCATATGAATTAATTAATTAATTAATTTTTACATTATTTATTTTTTTAAAATTTACATCCAAGTTAGTTAGCATATAATGCAACAGTGATTTCAGGAGCAGAACCCAGTGATTCATCCCTCACATATAACACCCGGAACTCATCCCGCCAAGTGTCTTTCTTAATGCCCCTTGCCCATTTAGCCCGTCACCCCACCCACAACCCCTCCAGCAACCCTCAGTTTGTTCTCTGTATTTAAGAGTCTCTTATGTTTTGTCCCCCTCCCTGTTTGTATTATTTTTGCTTCCCTTCCCTTACGTCCATCTGTTTTTATCTTAAATTCCACATGCGAGTGCAAAGACCCCGAGTAGCCAAAGCAATGCTGAAAAAGAAACCCAAAGCTGCAGGCATCACAATCCCGGACTTCAAGCTGTATTACAAAGCTGTATTGTAGTCATCAAGACAGTATGGCACTGGCACAAAAACAGACACTCAGTTCAATGGAACAGGATAGAGAACCAGAAATGGCCGCACAAACGCATGGCCAACTAATGGAAAACTGGACAGCAACAGGCAGAAAAATGAACCTGGACCACTTTCTTACGCCATACACAAAAATAAACTCAAAATGGATGAAAGGCCTCGTGCATATTTAAATGTGTAGTAGATACAGCAAACTGCCAGGCAAAAAGTGTTCTAATTTAGACTTTTACTGGTAAATGGGAAAGTGCCCATCTCCCTGCACACTCACCAGTATTACACATTTTCAATTAAAATTACATTTTTTGACCATTTAGTAGATACAAAGTGCACTATCATCATTGGCTTAAGTTGCATTAAGGTACTATTTGGGATGAGTTCATTTTCCTGTATTTATTGTCTGTGAACATTTCTTGTTTGAATTTTCTGCTCATATTTTTTGCCACTTCTTTTCCTGGATTTTTTGTTTCTTTTTTCTTATAGAACATTGTTATATATTAGAGAAACTGACCTTTGCCTATTAAATATGTTCAAATATTTAGTGGTGTTGGCCATGCAGAAGTTTTACCTTTTGTCTGGCCAAATCATCACTTCTTTTCCTTTTATGATTTTTGAGGTGTGTGTGTGTGTGTGTGTGTGTGTTTTAATTAAAGGCCTTTCTCACCCCAGAACTCTAGGATACCGTCAGCTCTCTAGTCATTCGATACTTTCAGAGTTTTGTGTTTATATCTACAACCCCTACAGATTGTTTTTAATAGAGTGAAATTGGAATTAACTTTGTTTTTCCCAAATGGAAAGCCAGCTGTCCTTATATCATTTATTGAGTAATCTATCCTTCTCCTACACACTTTAAAAACGTGTTTTCCCTTAAATATTTGAGAAAGTTAAGGCTTAGGATAGTGGTTCTCAAAGGGTAATCTAGGGAGTTCTAGGAGTCTCCAAGACTAATTCAGGTAAAAACTATTTTCATAACAATATTAATACACTATAATATTAATATGTGCTCATTCTCTCATGAACGTACACTTGAGTTTTCCAGAAGCTGCATGCCATGCCATGATGTCACTGTTCTTATGGATATTGGAATGTATGCTTCTGTATTCTTGTGTTCCAGATTTTGTTTTTATTTCTAATAGAGTAAATATTGATAGATATAACTCACATAAACAAAAGATCTTTGGCAGCGTCAATAATTGAAGAGTTACATAATGTGGTTCTAAGACGAAAAAGTTTGGGAACTTTCGGTCAGGGAAGACATGGCATGTTGAGTCTGTAACTTTGGATTTCCTCCGGCATATCTCTCCCTATCCCAGAGTGCACATCCCCGAGATTGAGAAATGAACAGTGCAAGTAGAGAGAGAGAGCACAGCTCTGAAAGGGTCTCTGCCCTGTCACCTGTCACCTCCATTTACTAGTTCTGTCAACTCGAATGAGGAGTCTAACCCAAAACAGCCCCTAGAATGTGTTTTGCCAATGTTTTCCTCTTCATTTACCATTAGTCTCTCTCAAACTGAGACACAATCATTTCTGGTCCCTGAGATTTCTGGTTCGCAAATGGGATCTTCTTGTCACCCAATGGTATGGCCCCAATTCAACCTAAAGCTCTTTAAGAAGGGGGACCAATTTGAGTTTTACTGGTCAGGAGATGGAGTCGAACTCCCAGGTTGAGGGTGTTTGGCCATTTATTTCTGGCAGGTGCAGCATCCCACATCATGGGAGGGAGGGATGGGGAGCAGCAGGGATCTGGCCCCTTGAAACTCAGCCCAGTGTTCTGGAATCATTGCAACCGACAAGCCTATCACTGGCAGTCAGCCCTGCCAGCACAGGGAGATATATAATAAGATGGAAAAAGACAGGGGTCATTATAATCTTAAGTTCAGAAGGCATTTCAAATTTGTCTAGTAGTGAGTATAATCCTTGTCTTGGGACTGCATTGCCTTTTATCATCTCCAACAAGCCATTGTGCAGTGTGTGCACTTCAACACTTGCTTGACAGGGAGCTCACTACCTCTTGAAATAACCTTCACTGTTGAACAACTCGATTTATTATGTCTACCTAGAAGTGCTTAACCTCCTCTCCCCTCAAACAAACCACACCCAGTAATTGCCGTCTCACTCAGGTGTCAATTCCCTGAGAAATTCGCCCTCGACTCTGCTCCCTCTAGGCTCTATGTAGAGGGTTGGAGATCCTCCCTAGTGCTCCTGGAGCACTTTGGCTTACCTTGACCATGCGCCTGGACAGAGCAGATTAGTTTCCCAGGCTTCTGTAACACATTATCACAAACTGCGTGGCTTACAGCAACAGAGATTCACTCTCTCACAGTTCTGGACACTTGAGGTCTGCAATCAAGGTGTCTTGGCCAGGCTGTGCTCTTTGAAAGCCTCTTTTAGCCTTTGAAAGACTGAAAAGGAGAGCCTTTCCCTGTCTCTTCCAGCTTCTTGTGGCTGTTGGTGTTTCTGGTCTTCCTTTTTTTTTTGTTTGTTTATTTTTTTTATTTTTTATTTTTTTTTAATTTTTTTTTTCAACGTTTATTTATTTTTGGGACAGAGAGAGACAAAGCATGAACGGGGGAGGGGCAGAGAGAGAGGGAGACACAGAATCGGAAACAGGCTCCAGGCTCCGAGCCATCAGCCCAGAGCCTGACGCGGGGCTCGAACTCACGGACCGCGAGATCGTGACCTGGCTGAAGTCGGACGCTTAACCTACTGCGCCACCCAGGCGCCCCTGTTTATTTTTTTATTTTTTAAGAGAGAGAGACACACACAGAGAAAGAGAGAGAGAGAGAGAGAGAGAGAATTCCAAGTAGGCTCCTGCTGTCAGTGTGGAGCCCAATGCGGGGCTTAAACTCATAAACCGTGAGATAATGACCTGAGCCGAAATCAAGAACCGGCCGCTTAACTGACTGAGCCACCCAGGCACCTCTCTGCTCTTCCTTGGCTGCATCACTCCAAATTCTACTTCTGTATTTTCTCTTTTCTCTTTTCTCTTTTGTCTCTTATAAAGACACTGGTCATTGGATTTAGGGCCCACCAGGATAATCCAGAATGATCTTACCTATAAATCCTTTACTTAATACGTTTGCAATGACCCTTTCTCTAAATAAGGTAACATTCCCAGGTTCTAAGGGTCAGGCCATGGACATAACTTTTTGGTGCCGCTATTCAACCCATTATACGAGGGAAAGCAAAACGGCCCCCCTTGGGTCAATTCTTTCCCTTTCCTGCATAATGTTTTATGCATTTGGACATTCCACATTAATATCTGGATTTCCAGCTTTTTTGGAAAAAGCAGAGGATCTGGCCACACTGGGACTGCCTTCCCAATGGCATCAAGCAGGGGAGCTGAGCAGAGGCTGTGTCCTTTAGGGGGTGTCTGTGTTCTCCAGATCACCCCATACCCACCAATTCCCAGCCTACTTCACTCACTTGAACCTGACCTGACCTGTCAGGTCCCCATGTACATTTGATTTTGTGATGCTTAATTTAGACTCTGTCACTCTTGCCCCCACCGGTCTTTAAGCTGTCTTATCTGACTATCCATTGTTAATATCCAGGACAGTGCCTGATACAGAGTAGTTGCTCAAAAACATTTGTTGGATTAAAGAATGTAGAACTTACATCGAATAGAAACATGTTTCCCTCTAGCTCCTACCTGCAAATAGGTCTCATTCTTGCATTCAGAGCCACACAGCACAGGGGCTTTCTTCCTGTTTTATTTCTTCCTATTCCTACATTTAAAAAATATATAGCATAGGAGAGGGCACCCACATTTGCGCTGATTGATCTCTATTACCAAAAAGGGGTGTTTCCGTTAACATTTATGAACGATGAGGGCCTGAAAAATAGTGGCCAAGTCAAGATGAGGATCGTTTCTCTCCCATGAAAAAGAAATCTGGAAGTATTCAGGCCAGAAACGACATGATGGCACCTTTGTCTGCTGTCCTCTGTGTGTTGCTTCCATTCTTGGAGTTGTCTCTCTGGACATCTCTTCTGCTTTGTTCTTTCTTCCTGCTCTTTCTGGGACACCGGATACACGTATATAGACATGTTGACCACACCCTGCGGCTTCGGGATGCCCTTTTCTCTACTTTCCACACCTTTGCCCTCAGGAGCACCTGTCTGAATGAATCCTCTTGATCAACACTCTGGTTCGCAACTTCGCTTACAATTATATCTGACCTGCTCTCAAAGCCTTCTGCAGAGTTCTGAATTTCAGTGACTTTATTTTTCAGTTCCAGAATTTCGATCAACTTCCTTACGTTTTCCAGCCCCAACTTGGAAATTTCCCACCTTGTTATCTCATTTGTTAACATATTGAGCACGTTGATTTTAACATTCTTGTCCAATGCAAACATCTGTTTCACTTACAGGTCCATTTCTATTGACTGTATTTTCTCTTGGTTTTAGTTAACATTGCCCTTGTCTTGTGGTAAATTATTATTTTGGTATTTTGGGTAATTGTTATTGTGGTAAATTGTTATTTCGTGTCAGATATTGTAGCTGAAAGTGACAGAATTAATTTTAGGTCCAAACATGATGATCTCTTCCTCCAAAGAGGTTTTGCTTTTATTTCTGGCAGGCAGGTAGGGTAGGAGTAGTTTATCTTGTTCTAACTAGGACTGAGCTGATTCAAAGGCGTACTTCCATTTTTATAGGATTAACCTGTCACTCCACTTCTGGATAGAACACCATAGGGTCCCAGTTGAAGCCTGGGTGTTTATCATGGCCTCTCCTGCTTGATGGGCCTGGACTCTAATTTTTGACCACCGCCCTTAGTCTGGTGAGACTGCTGGCAGCTCTCTTCAGCTTCCAGGGTCTCAGCCAATGCTTCCCGCTGCTTTTCAGCCCCAAACCACCACATTGGAATTGACGAAGCCCCAGTGGGGAAAGAGGCAGTGAATGTGGAGCTCACTTGACTCCCCTTCTCTAAGAATCTCATGAACACGTACCTGTATGAGTGTGGTGGGTAAGCCTTGCAGGGGATAGAAGACAAGGTTCCTCAGTGGGCTCGGCACCCTTTGTGCAAAAGGTAGTATAGTTTACTAAGCTTGTCCCAGCTCCCATGGCCTTTTTCAGGGAGACCAGATCACCTGCTTAAGGATGGTGCCTTTGTGCCTCCCACTCTTGACCTTGGGAAGAATCCAGCAGAGAGGCCATAGATACCTGGGGAGCACAGGGGAAGGCTTTGGAACCCCAGTATCTCTGTCCTTAGACCCTCTGACTGATGGAAGAGGACATAACACCCCCTCCGCTCCTGCTGTTTGGTCTGTGGAATCCCTACCACCTTGATAGCTCCTGAGACCTTTAAGTAGATATTTTGTTAAACAATAAAAATAAAAAACTAACTCAGCTTGTCTAGTTGTTCTCAGTAGGAATATTAGTCCGCTAATCTAGTACTGGTACTGGGTTAATCTAGCACCTGGTACTAGGTGCCAGGACCAGAAGTGGAAGCAATTTAAATTTGAAAATCACCTCATAATCTTAAATGGCCACAAGGACTCCAGACGTTTTATGTGTAAGGCTTCCAACAGGGGGAGGGGTCACATGAGGACCTCCCTCCCCTCCCCTGAAGGAGCCATCCAGAAAGTACCATACAGCACTCTGTTTACATCTGATTGGTCACAACTTAATCACGTGGCCACATTACGATGCAAAAGGGAGGCTGAGAAACGTAGTCTGTTGACTTCATACGTGGCTGTCCTGTAAAATTCCAGACTTTTGTTACTAAAGAAAAAGGGGAGAATGTATAGTGACGGTGAGTCATTAGCCCTCGCTGCCCACAAGGACGTGCCAAAAATACCTTTTGTGAGAAATTTCATAACTAGGCTGAGAAGGGTTATGAGAATGAGGTCTTTTGGGGGTGGGGGAGCAGGCTGCAGGATGAAAAGTTTCTAAATGACTAAAGAGTGATATAAGTAACATCTGATTAGCAGAAGACAAAAATACATCTCAGGGTGGAGGAAGGAATGATGACCACGTATAAAGGGTTTGCAAATCCAAATGCCTATGAGCACCAGGCACGGTATCATGAGGGGTGTAGGGTCAGCAAGCGATGCATTCTTCTCGGTGGTAGCCTAGGGAGCAGCTCCAGAGAGACGGCCATCCCTCAGTGGGCAGTCTGCCACCGTCTAATGTCTCAGGCCCTCGAAGCTGGATCTTGCCTTGGCAATGGACATGACTAATAAGTGGCAGAACGCAGCCTGGACATTGACATGGTTTCTTAAAGAGCTGCCTTTGGAGCCACAAGGAAAGCATCTGGATGCTAGTGTGTCATCTGATCACCTTGAACCTCGCTTTCCATTCCAGAAAGGAAGAAATGAGCGTCCTAGTAAACCCTCCAAGGATTGTCGTTCCCCGGCCCGCGTCTGAGGGCATTCATTGTTCATTCGTTGTTCGGGGAAGTGAGAGTCACCTGTCAGGTGCTGTCAGTCACACGCAGCCAGGCGCAAGCTTAGGGGAGCAGACCCGGTGGTCTGGGCCCCGAGAAGTCTTCTTTGTTTCACACTCCTGCTTATGACTCCTCTTGGCTGGTTCCCAAATCTTCAGTATTAGATTGGATAATCCCACTTTTAATAATGCTCGGGATATTTGCCTCCCTCGGGGGACTGCGATCACAGCAGTGGAGGGTATTAAACTGGAGCTGAATGCCACGCAGAGCACTTACCCTTTAAGCTGTGTGTATGTGGGCACTGCGTTTTGCATGTGCACACACAGGGGGATTGGCCGCGTGTGTGTGTCTACGTGTGTGCATTCTCTTGGCCTTCTGAGATTTTTGTAAACAGAATGCTACATGGAGCACCCAGTTTATTCTCAGCGCCAGAGCACTGCCAAATCGGTTCAAAACTCAGATTTTCTAAATCACTGAGGTTATTAACTCCCAAATTCTGTGTTTTTATTTCCCCTAAATGGCACGAGCTCAGCATTAGCCTTAAGGGCATAGTAACACCTCATGAGACCCCCGGAAACGTTAAGTTAACACATAGCTGAATTTATTCAAAGTTATTTGAATTGTGCCTAGTATTTAAAACTTAGCATAAACTGAGGGGTAATCACGGACATGATTTGCTCCGATTTATAATAATATATTTGGAGGTCCATGTTTTTTTACCCCCTAAACCTGACTATTCCGGCAATCAAGAGGCCACGCTGAAAAATAATTGGTAGAGAACAGAGAAAAGAAATATACAGAGTTACTAATATACACCAGGGCTTACGCTGACATGAAATTTTATCTTAATTATCGGACAAATTTGTACTCCCACTATCTAATTCAATTTGCATGCATCGGTAGACACTTATTAAAGGTAATATTACATCTGTCATTTTAAGACTGGTGAGAATTTTATCATATGAGCTGCATGAAACAGCCACTCTATTATGTACAGAACTCTTTTGTAGGGCTTAAAATAACCGGCATTGCATCCTAATTAAGTATTTTTTGCAATTGTCTTCAGGGCAGTCATCGTCTTGTCCATTTCATGTCCGTCTTGTAAGTTATTTGGACACAGAATTAAAGTTGCAGGAATGTACTTCTCCTCCCCTCTGCTTCCTCATTCTGGGTGAAAAATGAGAGCTTTGCTAATAAAATGTAAACTGGAATCCAATGTTCAAATAAGGTTTTATGAGAAGCATGCAATGCATAAACCCATCTTATAATTCTCCGCTGGATTTGGAATTCTGCTGTATACAAATATATCAGGCTGCTGAGGCATTAGCAGTTGAATACATCAGGGCTATTTTCGAGATGAGTTTATTAGATTTCTACTTTGTGTAAAATGAATTGGGGGAGTGCTAATATAGCATCATCAATTCAGGATAACACTGGCAGTTTCTGAGCATATACAGCCCTGAAATGCCATTAGATGTTGATATGATACTTTCCAAACAGACCACAAAGTAAGCTTGCAGATTTCCGCTCTGAGCTTCAGGACTCGGTGAGGTCTGCGATAAAAATCCAGTTTCACAAAACACACATTTAATTGTACATTTGCTGCCCCAGCTACAGCCATCTTGGTTTCGGAGCTCTTTTGTTCCACCCACTGACGAGAGTGAAAGAAATGAGTCAGGAATGAAGATAATAGTCGGCAAGCAAGGAGGGTAGAGAGGGAGGTCCAGTAGGGCTAGTGCATCCAGACCGGAACTGCGGGAGCGAGACTCTGGAAAAGTGCGGGGTGGGGAACATTGGGTGATGGCCTCTTCGTCGCTGTCTGCCTCTGTTTTCCCGGAGACCCAGATCTTCCTGGAAGTGGAAAAATCAAACATTGCAGCTTTTGACTGGCTCATCCCTGGGCCCACCAGTACATTTGGCATGCTCAGAGACCCCTTTCCTGCTTGGTAACGGGATTCGGCTTTTTTTGTCCTATCTTAAAAAAAAAAAAAAAGCCACCTTTGTCTGTGACTGGACACGAGCTCCCACAAGGTTCAAACCTGACATCACCCAGTCATGAAACTGTCAGAGCGTTCGGTTGATCACAAGGCCGATTTCTTAAATGGGAACTTTGGTGGGGTGTTTTTTTTTGTTAATTCAACCGAGATATTTTATCATAGGATTTATCATATCCTATCTATCATAGGATCATTTATTTACTTATTTATCTATCTGTTTGCTGAGACAGACAGAGCCCAATCTTCAACTGTTTTCTGGGGATGGACAACTGAAGTTGGACTGAATCATAAAAGTGGTGTTTTCGTCATTGTTTTACGATGGCTCAGGTCTGTAACAGGATGCACTTGGTCTTTGAGAATCGTGCTCCTGTTTTAAGCCACCTCAAAAGGAAAATATTCTTACACGTCTTGCACGCTGTTTCTTTTTTCTCCAGCAGCCAGCCCCTTGCTGTCCTTAAGTCCCCAAATACGTAGCCGCGCGTCTTCCGGGTCTTGGAGTAAAGGGGAGGGGAAGGAAGGCTCTATTCTCCCCTCCGCACCATCCAGGAGAAGCAGATGAATAATTCATGGAACCACACGCAGGTCTTCTCTGAGACTTCTCCGGAACACGTCTGAGCCGGCGAAGGACCAGGGAACTTACAAACAGTCACAGTGTGCTGTGTCAAAGAACAGTCAATCAATCTCCAAAGAAATGTGAAGAGAACAGGTTTTTCATGCCTGTGCGTTGGGAGGGAGCCAAACGTGTGTTGCCATTTGATGGTAGAATCAGCATACACCTGTTCCGACCAGCTGTCAACATAACCTGTGTCAGAGGCACGCGTCGCACCCGCTGCATCCTCACAGCGGGCCGTGTCTGTGTGACAGTCGGGACAGACAGCACCAGGAACTTGGGGACCAGGAGAGGGGGAGCGTGCAGAGGCATCGCGGGGACACAGATGTGTGAGGAGCGTGATAAAGGAAGGAAACATCTGAGGGAATACGCTCAAACAAAACAGCAAATGTCATTTGCATTATATAATTATGGCCAACCATCGAGTCCTTTGTAATAACACTCGGTAGGCCAATGTTAAACCTACAGTGAGTGATAAAAAGGCCTCAGCTTGAAAAAAGGTCAGCGTGAATTAGTATATATTTGCTGATTAATTCAGAGTGTGCCTTCGTAAATTTTATAGTCCAGGGCCCCGGCCTGGTTTGAGACAGCCGCCTATGAAATTCAAATGCGCTCGATTCAGCACAGACTCACAGTCCACCCTGGCACCGTGCTTGCTGGAAAACCTCACCACACAAACGTGGTCACATGCAGGCAGGTGGCAAGACAGACAGACAACTGGAGGCGCGAAGGTATAGACTCTGAGGAACTAGGCATGCACAGTCTCCACAGCAAAGAGGCCCCCCGTGTTGACTGTCTGATCACACGCCTGAAACGAGACGTGTGTCTGTGGACAGCATTGCCACCTGCCTGTGCGCAGGTCCACTGGAAAGATTTCCGCCTTTTCACCAAAACCTCCATAGTCAGGGCTGCTGATTGCAATGCTAGTCTCTTACCATGCTGTGTAGTCAGTGTTCAAAGGAAAAAGTAGCAATGAGTGTGTGTGAGGCGTGTGCGGGTGGATATACATGCATTGGGGGAAAACATTTAGCCTAAAGGCATGTTGCCCTAAAACTAGTTTTACGGTTATAAATACAGCTTCGGGGGCACCTGGAGCGGGGGTGCTCAGTCTATTAAGCGTCTGACTCTTAGTTTCAGCTCAGGTCTTGATCTCACAGTTCGTGAGATCGAGCCCCGGGTCGGGCTCTGAGCTGTCAGCGTGGAGCCTGCTTGGGAGTCCTCTCTCCCCCTCCCTCTCCCTCCGCTGCTCATGCTGTCTCTGCCTCTCTCTCTCTCTCTCTCAAAAATAAATAAATAAACTTAAAAATTTTTTAAATGCAAAAAAGATTATAAATACAGAATCGGCTTATAGATGGAACGCATGTTAATAAGCACCTACGATGGCCAAGTTAATTTGTCAACCTAAATTCTCAGTTGATATACCAACTATTCTCCTCATGAGACAGCTCTCCCAGGACGGGACAGCTGTCAAATGGTGAAGCTGGGATTTGAATGCAAGTGCGACTACCTCCCAAAGCCCTTCCTTCCCACCTCACCCTCATTGTCTTTGCAGTTGCTTGTGACATTTGTTTTTGTACATGTTTGCTGAATCCCTGGCCAGATGCTCTGAGTTGGAGACCCCCATGTAGAACACAGACCCTTCGCGGATTTCAAACGCTTACCTGGGTAAGTGTAACCCAGCGCCTTCCCCAGCAAGCCAGACCTGCAGCCAGAAACTCCACCCCCTCCGGATCGATGACAGAAAGACCTTTCCTCCCACCTCGAAACCCACGTTTCCCTCCTTTGCTTCTACATCCTGGCTTTGCCTTTATACAAAGGGTGGAGACCCCACCCATAGATTCTGGCGGAGCTTCTCTGCCCCCCATCGACAGTGGCTTTAAATGAACCAAGTGGCGATGAATTGAATTTCTTAAAAACTGGCGAATCTGTTGGTTTTAATGAACAACAGAGCCCTTCTCCGTAATTAGGGAGTTTTGCTGAGGTTTCTGGAGAAGTGTTGGCTGCAGGGCGGGCAAGAAGAATCAGTGAGATTACGGTGCGGGGTTCTAGATGTTTGTCTGGGGGACTCAGCCCTAAACTGGGGACTTCCTGTCTGCTTCATATTTTACAAGACCAAGACTGGGAGGTCCAGGTGGAGTTACCAGCTAGGTGGTGGCCTGATGGAGGAACACAAGCCCAGAGGTCAGCACGGCTGCCCCCTCCCCCAGGTTCTATCTGCTTCCAGCTTGCAGAACGATTCTGGGCCCATGTCAACCCATCTTGGGCCTCCATTTTTCTTGAGCGAAGCGAGTGTCACATCACCAAAGTGTCTTCTGACTTCAACCTTACGCTATTAAAAATGAAACCTTGCGGGGCGCCTGGGTGGCGCAGTCGGTTAAGCATCCGACTTCAGCCAGGTCACGATCTCGCGGTCCGTGAGTTCGAGCCCCGCGTCGGGCTCTGGGCTGATGGCTCAGAGCCTGGAGCCTGTTTCCGATTCTGTGTCTCCCTCTCTCTCTGCCCCTCCCCCGTTCATGCCCTGTCTCTCTCTGTCCCAAAAATAAAAAAAAAATAAAATAAACGTTGAAAAAAAAATGAAACCTTGTATTGTGAGAATTTTCACGATTCACAAAGTGCTCATATATCTATTACTGGTACAGAAAAGGCTCAGGGGGGTAAAGCGACTTGCCCAAGGGCAAGAGGTAGAAACTCAAATGGTCGGACACCGACTGGGGGTTTGCAGCTTCCTCTACACCAGTCCGTTTGTGGGATAGCTCCTCAGACACGTTACTCACCCCCCGAGGATGTGCTGGGCCTGGTCCATCTCTGAAATGACATGTCCATGGGTTTCCCAAGCCAGTTCTGTCCTGCTCCCCTCTCCCTCCTTTCAAGGGCAATGCATGTCTCAGCCCCACCCCATGCACCCTCCCTGATCTTCCTTCTCTCAGCAGCGCAGCAAACAGAGCTCTGCATTGCCTGACCTTTACCCATTGCTCTAAGAATATAACAAAGGGTCCTAAACAATCTCCAAAGGCCCACCTGCCTGGCTTCACCATCTCTGCAGCCACTCACTCAATGCACCCCCTTGCTTCTACACACGGGTTGCACGCTTCCTCATTCTGAAAAGCATTTGCCTCTCAGGGCCTGGAACGTTCTCCATCCTGCTCCTCCTCTCCTTATCGTTTATACCTTTCTTGTCCCAGCTTTAATGTCACTTCCTTGGAACAGAGTTCTCCAACTCCTTAGCTGGGGACGAAGCCTGTTTTATATTCTCAGAGCTCCCTATCATTTTTTCCTGTTAGCACCAACCACAAGTTTAATGCATTACCTGTGCGGTTATTTGATTAACGTCCGCATTCCCCCCCGCAAAAAAAAAAAAAAAAAAAAAAAAAAAAAAAAAAAAAAACTGACCTCCGCCTTGCACATTTGCGTCCCCGAGCATCTGGCAAAGAAGCAGCACTTACTAAGTGCTCAGCAGACACTTGGGCCCAGCTGGCTGGACCCCAGGAGAGACAGGAGGAGCATGAACTGTCCTTCTGAGCAGGAGCTGTGCCCGTAGACCTGTTTGTCACCGTGTCTAGAATGGATCTGGTCACCCAGCAGGTACCCCCATGTCCGGGAAGTTGGCCTCTGGGAAGTGAATAAAGTCAGGGAGGCGACAGCAGGTGGATTCCAGCCACTTCACGAGGTTCTGCAAAGTTGCTGCCAAGCCTGTCCGCATGCAAATGCTGCAGGGCCGCTGACCCCCGGGGCCCGCACCCTAAGAGTTCCAACCCTCGGCTCTCCCGGCTGAGGCCCTTTAAAGGTAGAAACCAAAGGGCGCCTGGGTGGCTCAGTCGGTTAAGTTTCTGACTCTTGATTTCAGCTCAGGTCATGATCTCGCGGTTCATGAGTTCAAGCCCCGCATCGGGCTCGGTGTTGACAGCACAGAGTCTGCTTGGGATTCTCTCTCTCTCTCTCTCTCTCTCTCTCTCACTCTGCCCCTCTCCTGCTCATTTCTCTCTCTCAATAAATAAATAAGCTTCTAAAAATAAACATGGAAACAAAAATCAAGGGAAGAATTTAATGCAGTTAAGACTAACCACTATAACACCAGTGTTAGCATTTAAATTTTGCTTTCCAAGGTATCGGGGTGTTTCTAGAACCCCACCCGAGCAGGAGTTCATAGGTTTCTATGAAATAGGCCATAAAATAGAGCAGTATCTGTTCCTATTTGCCACCCTGTGCTAGAGTGAACAGCCATCCTGGTTGGCCTGGGACTGAGGGGTTGCCCAGGAAGTGGAGCCTTCAGGGTCAAAGCCGGCAGAGCCCCAGGCCTCCCCGTGGCAGATGCAGTGAGAACACCAACGACACAAGCTGGATTGGCAGGCAGGTTTATCCTGATCTCGGTGGGCAGTTCCCCAAAAGCAAACCCACAAGAGTAGGACTGGAGTGCAGGCAGTTTGTTTGAGAGGTGATTGTAGGGGCGCCTGGGTGGCGCAGTCGGTTAAGCGTCCGACTTCAGCCAGGTCACGATCTCACGGTCCATGAGTTCGAGGCCCGCATCAGGCTCTGGGCTGATGGCTCAGAGCCTGGAGCCTGTTTCCGATTCTGTGTCTCCCTCTCTCTCTGCCCCTCCCCCGTTCATGCTCTGTCTCTCTCTGTCCCAAAAATAAATAAATGTTGAGAGGTGATTGTAGGGGGCACAAGGGAAGAAATGTGCAGTATGGCACAGAGGAAGGAGGAACCCAGAAGGCTGGTTTCCATCAGGGCTCAGCAGGGCTCTCCGAGAAACCGTGTAGAGTCTTAGAAATGTCCTGCAAAAGGATGGCGGAGGAGGCAGTGTATTCCCCCACTGACGTCAACACCCCATTTCGGCTAAAGGTTTCTCCCTCGGGGTGACTTCCTCACCCTTGAGGCTACTCCTTCGCTAAGCAGGCACCATTCTGGGAATCCTCTACGGCAGCTGCCGTAGGTGGGCAAAGAGGTTATAGGCCAAGGGGTTACGGGGTGGGGCATCAACAGCACATGTTACGGACTAGGAGACTAGAAACAGATGAGTCAAGGGGTGAACTTGAGTTACGGTCAAAGAGGGGGGCCAAGGGTTGGAGAAGTGGAAGCCAGTAGAGACTCAAAAGGACAGGTTGAGAGCAGTTAGTCTGGGAAACAGATCTGGACCAAGGGGAGTACTGGTCGTGTGTATCTGCCAGGATTCAGTGCAGGGAACAGAAATCTCTCTGGGTATTTTGAATGCCAAGACTTAACACATGACGTGGTTGCTTGCAAAATATGAGGTAGTTCTAGAGGAGCAGGAACCACCACTAAACTATCTCAAGGTCACACCACCTTCATCCAGGGGGCAGGAAGCTGGTGCTCCATTGCTGCCACTGAATCTGACCGTCACTGCCCGGCCACTGCCGTGATCCCTGAAAGTTGGCGTCTCTGCCCAGCCTCCTTTGCCCGCGGCCAAGATGGCCACTGCCTGTGTATTCCAAACTTCCCCAACAGGCATTGGATTTGCAGGACCTAATTTGTATGCAGCCAGATCTTCTGGACAACAAAGATTTTCGCTTTCCAAGTTTTTCAAGGAAAATGGAAGGAAAAATGGAAGTTGAGAGAGCCTCTCCCGGCATGACCACATACAACCTTGGATGGGTGCTGCTGTCTTGAAGTGGTTTTATTAAATCTAAGTGTAGGGGCACCTGGGTGGCTCAGTCGGTTGGGCGGCCGACTTCGGCTCGGGTCAAGATCTCGCGGTCCGTGAGTTCGAGCCCCGTGTCAGGCTCTGTGCTGACTGCTCAGAGCCTGGAGCCTGTTTCAGATTCTGTGTCTCCCTCTCTCTGACCCTCCCCCGTTCATGCTTTGTCTCTTTCTGTCTCAAAAATAAATAAATGTTAAAAAAATTAAAAATAAATAAGTAAATAAATAAATAAATAAATAAATAAATCTAAGTGTAGCCGATGGAGATTCCTGAGAGAAACAGAGTAAGGCCAAGGTTTTGTTCATCTTTCTTCTCTATCTCATGCTCTCTTACAGTCCACACTGCTCCATAAAGACGAACGACATTTGGGGACTGCAGGGGTCACATTTTAGAAGAAACCCCACTCTCGCTGCCTCCAAGTTGAGACTGACTCTTCTAGCCACTTCCAAAAATACAAGGGGGGCCCTCCTCCGTGCTTCCATTCAGCTCTGAGCTCACTTCATTCACTGTCTGTGTCTATTCCGGCTTCATCCATCCGATGATGATCTCCTTCAGGTCAGGGCTGTTCCTGTGTTGTCTCTGAATGCCCTACAAGGTACTGGGCATCTGGAACGGGCCAGGGGTGCAGTAAATGGGCATGGAATGCACACGCTTCCTGCCTCAGCAGGCGTGTGGTGGCTTTGTGGAAGTTCCATCATCCACCCAGCCCATCTTGCTGGTGCTAAGGACCCTCACGAAGTTGAGAGAAGGGGCCTCGGCCGGAGCTGTGAAACAGGTGTGGCCCCTCTGAGATAAGATGGCCAACTTGAGATGAGACTGTGGCCTACTTCACAGGCTCTGTCCTGCTGAGCTCATGTCCCTCTTCGTCCATGACCAGGCAGGTTTCCCAGGAGGCTTGCTGGAGAGCACTGCTATGCTCTGGTACTCAGAGCAGAGCAGTGTGATTCTCCTTGGTACAAATCCACTGCATTTGGGAGCCAGGGTTATCGATCATACGTGGGGAAGCACTAGCTTCTCCCTTCCCCCTCCCAACCCTCTGTGACGTCTACCCACAGGACCCGAGGAAAGATCGCCCTACTAATCACATCCCCGTCATTACGAAACTTTAGATTTAGTATTAGGAAAGCAGAACCAGGCTGCACGCCCAACCAGAGCTGCTTAATTTCTTTCCAAATGACGGAGCCGATTTTACTGCCATCAGTTCTAGCCAGAGAAAATACAGCTACTGATCTTAAAAATATAACAATTAAAGCCTTCCACCTGATTCCAAGCCACTATGCCCACTAACATGGGAAAAATCCCTTTCAACTCCACATTCTTTCTTCCTTTGCTTTTTCCATTTGCTTCTCAGAAGGAAAAAGGAAAAAGAAAAGGAGAGTGGTAAGAAAAAGCGAGTATTGGGTTATAGCTACACTTTGTAAAAAGTTGAGAGTTATTTTCAAGTGAGACTGATGTGGCCAGAGAGTTCCATGTTATCACATGGCCCAGGCTACCCATTTTGGCTTGAGTGGGATCTGAACTGTTTACGTAATGGGCCTCTCTATTCCCTTAGTCTCTGCAGAAGCCAAAAGCAGCCCAGATAAATTTCTAACTAGACCACCAGAGCCCAACTCCCAGGGATTTTCATGTCTGGCCCACCCCTTGGCCTGGTTTCCGTCATGTTGAGAATGGCCTTAACACCCAAAAAGCGAAGGCTGGTCAATTGATCGCCAGAATCCAGGCAGAGGAACTTTACCTATTGTATAGACACCTCTCTCCCCAAAGCAGCCAACAGAAGTTCAATCGTAAGACATTGGAAAGCCTTTTGGGCTTTTGGATGTGCCTGCAGTTGACCCTTTACAATTTGTTACTTTAGGGGTGTGTGGGCAGCCGAGCGGATTGAGCATCTGACTCTTGATTTCTGCTCAGGTCGTGATCTCACAGTCATGGCATCGAGCCCCACATCAGGCTCAGTGCAGAGTCCAGAGCCTGCTTGGGATTCTTTCTCTCTCCCTCTCTCTCTGCCCCTCCCCTGCTCATGCTCACTCTCTCCTCTCTCTCTTTCAAAATAAATAAACTTAAAAAAAGAATTTTGATAAAATAAAATAAAATTTATTGCTTTGCATCTCAAAGTTTTCTTGTTCTTTCAGGAAACCCTATTAAAATGGGATTTTGAAGTCCCCTGAAAAAAGACCACCTTCTTAAAGAATAAGCTCTAGCATCTGGATGGGTAGACAGAAAAGGAAAGAACAGGAAGGCCAAGATGGAAAGCCCTAGAGATGGACTTTGCCTACTTTACATTGTTATTGAGAGCCAGGGCTGCCAAAAGAGACCAGCCTGGATCTGCTGTGTATGGTCGTTCAGGTTGTTCACTGCTCAAGAAAGCCTGGCCAAGGGAACAAGCAGTGCCAAAATCCAAACCTGCACTTTACTCGCCAAGGACTATATGACTTGGTGGGAGGCTGCAATGGCACAAAGGAAGAGAATCTTTCCCCAATTCACTTACAGATGTCATATAATATTGATGTCAGTGGCCACCATGCACCAGACCCGGGCTAAGACATGAGACGCTCCCTTTGGATACTTTAGTTAGGCCTCAACATCTGTCCTTGCTAAATGGCACCTGTGGGACTGGAAGTAAAGACTTGGAGACGGTCATCCCAAATAGGTTCAGACATGTTCTTGTGTGTAAGAGAGATTTCTTTTGCCTGGTTCTGCGGATGATGGACTGTGGAATGGAATATGGAGCCAAGATTGTGCAAGAGGCAGAAGGAGACGAAGACCATGAAGATGGAGATAAAGAGGAACAGTAGGTGGGACACCCACCTGTTGGTGCAAACGCACGGACAACATGAGCTCCAGTTGCCTTCCAGACGTGCGTCTGGTCTCCCGGGGTGGTTGCCATATCCACTTCCAATGTGTTCTCTCCATGGCAGAGGTGGACTTTACATCTTCTAAAATGCACGAGAAGGTCCATTCAAAGGGGCAACCTCAACGGTGTCAGAAACCAAGTTCGGGCACACGCGTGGGTCTCCTTGGAAGCGCAGAAGTTAAAAAA
The DNA here is from genome assembly GCF_018350155.1 of Leopardus geoffroyi. Taxonomy (NCBI): domain Eukaryota; kingdom Metazoa; phylum Chordata; class Mammalia; order Carnivora; family Felidae; genus Leopardus; species Leopardus geoffroyi. The sequence goes on along the minus strand of NC_059328.1, from coordinate 119,920,460 downwards.
AAGAAGAAGAAGAAGAAGAAAAAGAAGAGGAAGAATACAGTTTTTCCGATGAAATGGCTTCTTTAGCCTGAACAAGGCAGAGATCCAGACAATAAAATAATGATTTAATAGCCTCGAAGTCAATCAGCCGAATACAATAACATTAATTAGGCTTTTATGCCTAACTCACAACTAATTCTGTTGTCTACTTATTTTTGTTCCAAAAGGATTACTAATGAAATATTTAATATTTCACCAGGTTCCAGATTCATTTCCACACTGGCTGGTGATTTTCTCTTATATAGCTTGAAATTGTACTCTCGATAAATTCACTCCAGAGCGTATCTACATCACAGGATCACTGACTGCAGGAGGAAACCCTCCTCAGTCTTTGACAATCAGATAATAGCTTCACTTTTAGCCAGTAGAGGAAGTCAAGAGCAAGAGAGTACAGATAATGTGAGTATAATTCATTATTCAAATCTGCAAGTGAAGCACCGAAAACAAAGAGGGAAGAGGAATAATGGTGTCATTATTTTTACTACTCTTGTTGGGTAAACCTAGCGTGAAACATTTAAGGAGACCGGGGTGAGCTTTCTGACTGTATGGTGACAAATTGACTTTCGGAGCAATATTGATGAGAGGAAAGTAGAAGAGACGGATTTTCTGTACAAGGTTTGCTTTCTTATTAGTGGTCCCATTAGCTATCTTCTTGTTGCTGGGTGCTTCTGGAAATTCCGTTGTTTCTCGTCCTTCTGGGTCGTAACAATGGCTGGGAAGTAATGGGGTGTGGTTCTCTGAGATCCTGGGAGCCCAGAGCCCCTGTGCCCAGAGCATGAATAACAAAGGCCAGGTGAGAGGGTTGCACTTGACTCTCCTTCAGAGACAAAGGAACTTCAAGTCACAGGAGGGCATCCATCTGAGAAGGAGGGGGTTCGCAGACTGACGGAAACGGGAGTGTGGTAGGTCTGTGTTATCTCACGCTTTCAAGTTCCCTCACCCTTAGCCATTTTAATGAATATTTCTTTCTAATCATTTCTCTTCCTGGGTTCCCTGTCACCCAGAGACGCCAGCTAGGGCAGTCTTTCTAAGCTTTGTGAAGAAGCTGGAAACCTGGCTGGGTACACGTAGGGATCATCTTTTGGGGACGGGTCATGGAACCAAGTGGGGCAAAAGGTGAGGACCCTCAGCATAGCTGCTGTGAGCAAGGCTGGGCTCTTCTTAAATGGAGAACGAGGTGCCTGGTTGGTGTGATTCCAGGGTGACTGGAAAGAGTCCTCCTACTTCTTCTTCCCTCCGAGAATAGTTCATACTCTGAGGGAGGGGCAAAGACTGAGAGAGGAGCCTTATGGGAGAGTTTTCCAGAAAGTTGGGAGGCAGGAAAAATGCACACAAAAAAGAGAAGGATAAGGAATGGCAAGACAGAAGTCCGGGAAGTCACGTTCTTACTAACTTGACGTGAAGAAAAGTAGCCATGCTGTGGCCCACCCGACCCCTCTGAGGGTGACTCTCCAGATAATTCAGGAAATAACAGTAGCAGAAGCATGAATCGCCTGTTCAAATTCTGATGAGGGGCTCACTAACTACCACAGGAGATGCCCAACTTATTGCAGAAAGCCCGCATCGTTAAACCCTGAGTAAGCCAGGAGACTCTTATTAGAGGCCCTGGGTTCAAGATGACTTAGCTTATGTGAGCTCCGGGAACCACTGGACATGTCTGAACCTCAGTTTCTATCATCTGCAAAATGGGCTTCTAACGTCAAGCCCCACATGCTCACGCTCATTCATTCACTTATTCAGCTGGGATTATTGGGCCCTTCCTATGTCTAAATGCTCTCATAGCAGCTGTGGATATTAAGCAAGAAAACAAAATTTGGCAAAACTTCTATCCTCCTGGAGATAACCGTCTAGTGACAGTGTTTTGGAAAGGACTTCGTGAGTAGTTAGGTACTGCACTAATGTGAAATAGTATTGTTTTGTGGAACCAGAAACGTTATTTTTTTTTAAATTTTTTTTTTTAATGTTTATTATTTTTGAGAGAGAGAGACGGAGAGCAAGCAGGGGAAGGGCAGAGCGAGAGGGAGACACAGAATCTGAAACAGGCTCCAAGCTCTGAACTGTGGGCACAGAGCCCGACGCGGGGCTCGAACTCACAGACCACGAGATCATGACCTGAGCTGTAGTCGGCCGCCCAACCGACAGAGACAGCCAGGTGCCCCGGAACCAGAAAACTTCTATTTTTAAATTCTAGTTTTGTGTTCCTGAACTGAATCTTTCCATCCAGGTATTTGAAGACACCTCTCGTACCCGTTCCGCCCTTTGCCTCTTCATCCGACACATTCCAGGCTTCTTCAGTTGCTCTTCCTGTGCCACGCCTTTCCTCCCTGGTTGCACTTACCGTGTCCCTTATAGGGTGGGGCACAGGACCCACCCCAGGGGAGACGGGGGCACCATCCGCCTGTAAAGCAGACTTCGAAGTAGACTCAACACGCGTGTTTGGCAACTAGTGTTTTTCCTTGCCACCAATGCCCACATGCACACAGAACATTCAGGCCAATGTACAGAAGAGTCAAGTCTGAAAATGAGACTCCGAGCCTCGCTTTGAGTAGACAGGAACAGAGCTGGCCCATCAGGGCGGCGTGCATATAATCCCGCGGCCTCCACGATTTAATAGAGAAATAACACTTCCCGTTCTCATCACCAGAAAACAATCACCATATGAATGCACTTTAGCTGTTAATACTTATTCCGTGATGCATAAACAATCTCATTTGAAAATTCTCGCTCCCGGAGATGCTTATCTTCTGCAAGGGGAAGCACGTGGGTGGGGCTGGGGAGCAAAAGGTAAGCAGGACGCATCACGTGCAGCTGAATTCCCAGCCAAACTCACAGCCTTAAGAAGAAAAAACAGTTAATGAGTATCATCGTAGTCGGTGCCCCAAATAGTGAGATACAGAATTCCATTCACTCTATCACGGCCATGACTGACATTTAATTATTCTCTATTTTTTGGTGCTTATAATTCCATTCTTATCATTCATTGTAAATCCTTTGGAACCCCTAGAAAAGGCGAGATCGAGTGACAAAACAGAGATAATGAAATCAGAGGCAGGAGAATAAAATTATATCTTGTAGGTAAAGCGATGATTCAGTAGAGCAAGTTATTTCAGAAGGTTGCGGGAGGTGGGGGAAGGGATCAGGATTAATGTAGCAGGCTCTCAGGAGAGTTGAGAGAGGATCCATGAGTTGGGGGCACACAATAGATAGGAAAGTAGGGTGTTGTGGGAAGAAGAGTTGACTAAGCATTAACCCAGCTGTGCCCCATCTAGTCTAGCTGTGTGACCTTCGGCCCATCACTTAAGCCTCTCTGGGCTTTCCGCTTTCTCACCTATAAAATGCCATCACATGCTTCGCAGCATTCTTATCAAACCTAGAAAGAGGCACCACTGCTCTATAGATGTAAAGATTGGACTTATTTCCTAGTATTAGAGGTAAAACCGGAAGCCTGTGGGCAATAACAAAAGACGAAGAGTATAGTCAGTTTCACCCAGAAGGCCGAGGACTGTGGGGATTCCCTTGCTCTCTTCCAGTGTTCCCGGTCGGAGCCATGTGCCCTGGCCAGCACACTGTCCCCACTCTCCCTGACTTGCCACTAATACTGGGAACTGAAGATCAAGGGCCTGGATTGGCCAGTGGGCCCTGATGAGAAAAGGTGGAACAGAAAATGATCCCACATACAGCTGTGGGAGCCCCTGAGCCCAAGGAAGCATGCCATGTTGAAAACCCATGCCGTGTTGAAAACCGAGGTTGCTAAACCCAAAAAAGGAATATGAATGGGTTGCCAAGAAGGAAGGAGAGTCAGTTAAGGGGAGTTAAGGTGCGAAAGGAATCAAGGGATCAAAGATCCAAGAGTCAAGAAAGTAATAGGTGGGGTGGGCCTTCGGGAGGCTAGTCTGGCTTTGCAAATGGCTGGTCTCCAAATGACTGGTTCCAGTCAAAGGGATATATCAGGGGGTGCCTCGACTTACCACTCTAAAAATGCAGAGCCAATTGCATGGGATACCTGGCAGGAGAGCTTACCTGTCTTCCTCTTTGCTCATCTGCTCCTTTTCCTGTGTGCCTCTGCTCGTGGAGGCAGGTTCCAGCTCTCTGATTGCTGATGTGTCTGTTTGCTAATAGGTTACAATTCAGGCTTTCCCTTCTAGACGGGCACCTTGCCCTTCTGCTCCTGTGGCAGCCACGAGAGGGCTCCTCTCAGATCTCTGACGTCAGACCCCACTGCTGTGCTCTGAACTCCTCAATACCTCCATGCTGCCACCGCTGTTTCCACAGGGCCCCCAGCATGGCAGGGATACTGAGGCAGGTGCCCTCCTGGGAGACAGGGGCCTTCTGATGGGCAAGTGTGGCATGGCACTCTCTGAAAGCCTTGTCAAACTTCCCTTAGAACTTCCCTGCACTCTGAAACGCCTCCACCACCCTCTCTCCTTCACTCAAGGTCAGTCAGCATCAGTCAGACTCTCCCTCTCTGTTGCCTTTTGCCACCATTGCCTCGAGTATATTTTCTGCACGTCCTATCCTGTCTTGCCATCTACTCCAAATTTGCACAGGTCATCCAAAAGAAGAGTGTCAAGGGTGGATTTGGGCCCCACTCATAATTTCAGAAACACGTCCTCACATACACTTGATCAAGTCCAGAACCCAACATCATGCATCTCTCTTCTTTTTCAGGAAAAACCTCCAGGCTCCTTAGAAGCAGAAAGGTCCCCATGATGGTGGGGAATATGAAGATGCACAGTAGGGAACAATGAAGGCCATTAAAACACTGGTTGGTTTCCTCCTCTTCCCTCTTCCTCTCCCTCTTCCTCTGCTTCCCATCCGTTTGTTTCAGTCTTAAAGCTTTCAGGTGGGGCTGAACAAGGTAGGTGTCCATGCTGTGGCTGGGAATGGGGAGAGCCACGGTGGCTCAGGGTGGGAGCCAGAGGCCAGCACAGTGGGGGAATCCATGTCGGGGAGTGTGGTTCTACATGGGGAGTCACCTCCCGAGAGGACCAGGGAGGACCCTGCATGGAGGGGTGGCCCGAGTAAAGTGGGGAGGGATTTCCCCAGAGGGGAGATGGTGCAGTGGGGGAGCCCCATGTGGGTGGCCCAGCATAAAGTGTCAAAGCCCGACTGAATTTGGAGGGAATCTGTTGGGGGGGGGAGGGGTGGTGATCAACATGGGAGATGTGCTATATACATGAGGCTTGAACAAATTAGCAAATATGCCCAGGGTAATAGGATCTAAGGTTCTTGTTGTCAGAGAGGAGTGTTAAAAATATGGGAAGAGGAAAAAAAAACACAGGAAGAGAGAAAACCAGGCTCACCCTTGTAGTGTTGGATTGAAAGCACCATTATGAACTTGTCACTTTCAACATACATAGATAGGTATAGAAACATACATAAATGTAAGTTTAATGTGTGTGTGTGTGTGTGTGTGTGTGTGTGTAAATATTATTCTCACAGGGCTTCTAAAAGGAAACAGGGCTTCTTTGGGAAATAGCTGAATCCAGGACTGAGACAGGGAAAGTGTAAGATGAGTCGGAACATTCCTGGTGCCAGAGGGCAAGAATCCTGAAAGAGTGAGACTGTAGACAAGTCAGACGTGCACAGGAGCCAGCTGGGAAGGGCTCCCACCCGAATAAAGAATGCTTGTCATGGAATATAACCTGTGGAATAAAATAGAAAAACATACTAAGAAATATCAATACACGAGTACACTGAAAATCTGATGGGTATTTACACGGTTTCCAAGACCTTCCTAACAAAATACTAATTTGTGCCCAAATCCCTCCGAACAAAATACTAATTAATTGTAAAGAGAACGTCACTTTGAAGTGAAGCAAACAGCCACCCCCTGAAGTGAGTGATCAAAGTGAACGTCGACAGAAATGGGACGAATAAAACTCGTGTGCCCCCTGCTCGGATGCGGGGAGAAGATCCAGCTTCACTTGTGTGATATCTCTGCCAAGGGTGAGTGCTTGGAATCTTATCGCAAGGAAACACTGGAGAAACCCAAACTGAGGACCACTCCGTGAATTGACTCCCACTCAAGGCAGAGCGGAAGGACTCCTCCAAACGAGACACCACGCTGAAACCAACAGCTGATTCCAGCCTGGACCTGTTCACTATGAGCGACATTATTGGGACTGTTGGTGATATTCAAAAGGTCAGAGGATTGCCAGTTATCAGATCTGGAAGGTTGTATTGTGGTTACATGGGAGTGTGCTTGCTCCTAGGAAATGAGCAGCGATGTATTCCGAGACTGGGGGGTTGGGTCTGTAATGTAGTCTCAAATGGTTCAGAAAAAAAGGTGTTTGTGCACTACTGTGCTTGCAACTTTTTGTAACTGCGTGATTATTTCAAAATGAAAAGACATTTTTTTTAATGCCAGCTGGTATATTGTAGGTGGGAGTGAAAATTGGCACAAATGTTTGAGAAGTCAACTGGGCCTGAATCATCTAAATTTAAAATGCACATTCCCTTGGACCATCGGTCCTACTGACATGCTCTCACTTGAAAACACAGACATGCATACAGGGACATCCTTTGCAATGTAAAGTGTAATCAGTAGCAAAGAGATCAAAAACAATCAAAATATCCATTAATGGAGGACTAGCTACATAAATCATGGTGCCTACAAATAACGGAATAATATATAACCTTGGAAAAAAATTTTTAGAGTGAGCCAAACTCCAAATAAGTTGCAAACTAAAGTATGTGTGTGTGTGTGTGTGTGTGTGTGTGTGTGTGTGTGTGTATAAAAATACCTCTAGGGGCACCCGGGTGGCTCAGTTGGTTGAGTGTCCAACTTCAGCTCAGGTCATGTTCTTGCTGCTAGTGAGTTCGAGCCCCGTGTCGGGCACTGTGCTGACAGCTCAGAGCCTGGAGCCTGTTTCAGATTCTGTTTTCCTCCCTCCGGCCCTCCCCTGCTCGTGCTCTGTCTCTCTCTCTCTCTCTCAAATAAAAATAAAAAACATTAAAAAATTTTTAAAAATACCTCTGGAGGCATACCCTAGAAACAGTTGAGAGTGGTTGTCAGGAGAAGAGGGTTTACATACTTGTATTGTGTTTGCATTTCTTGTACCATATTTATTTTTACCTTTCAAAAATCGTAGTTTGGTTTTTAAAAGGATATAGGAGAATCGGCTCATACACTCTGCAAAGAGAAAAATGTATCTGCGATTAAGTGTTTGTCAAATTTCTTCATTGATTAGCTCAAACTCTTGGTCCTCTGACCCCTCTACCCTCACACATCAGTGCAGCACACATACGGCTATTGCCCAATTTCACATCCATGACAGGCATTGCTACTCGATCCCAGAACTCATTACCCCTGAGCCCAGACATGGACAGTATCCTTCTCAGCCCAGACAGCTTAGCAACTACTCTGTATTCATCAGTTTGGTGAGAAAGGAGAAAGCCTTTTGTCCCTGTCCTCCAGGGAACACTGAACAAAAAGGAAGTCTTCAGAGGATGCCGTCTCTTCCAAAGGTCTAGCCGGGGGCCTCTAGCCTCCAGTAAGCAGAACATTAAAGCACTGGGCTTCACCTGGCCATTCACAGTCTAGCCCAGCCTGCTCACCCATGCCTACCTGTCTGTTGCATCTGGACTGATGCCAGCCCATTCCTGAAACTTCTAGAGGACCTGCTTACTGCTCAGCTCATGCACCACAGGATGGAGTCAGCAATGCCTTCAACCAGCAGAGCCACCTACTTCTGCAACTTTGATGTGCTCTTGAACCCCTGAGAATCCTGTTGAAAGGCAGACTTGAATTTAAGATCCAGGAGGGGGATGTGAGATTCCACCCTTCTCACAGGCTTTTTGCTGCTGCCTCCCGCCTGGTCCTGGGACTGCACTTTGAGTAGCAAGGCCTTAGAGAAGCGCTTCTGAAACTTTAGCTGCAATCGGAATCACCTGGAAGGTTCACTGAACCACAAATTGCAGGACCCATCCCCAGAATTTCTCCTGCGGGAGGCCTGAGGCGGGGCCCGAGAATTTGCATTCTTTAACAAGTTCCCAAGGGCTGCTGTCGCTGATCCAGAACAGTGGTTGAGTTTCTCAAACATCATGGAGAAATTGCCTCCAGGAGCATTCACTCTCTGTCCTCCAGGAAGCCGGTAGAGCGAAAGAAGCAGACAATTTGGTGGCATTGGATACACCTGACTTAAAACCCGCATCTGTCACAGGAAAGCCACTTCACCATTCTGAGCCTCAGAGCCACTGTCTGTGAAATGGGTCCCGCAATGCCTCACCTCACAGAGCTGCAGTGAGGACTCAGGGAACAAATGCAGGAAAGGGCTTAGCAAAGTGTTCATTGTAGTTCCGTTCCCTACTTTGCCTTGGGGCAGGCCTCCCACCATCCCGAGTGTCTGGAGGAACATGGGGTACATCCCTTATATTAGGGGGGTGGCCCCAGGCAGACCTCTCAGATTTAGAGCCTGTTCACATTCGATAGTTAACAGGTGCCCCCAGTGCTAACGTGGCAACAGAAGCCAAGTTCTCCCCTTCAGAATCTTCCCTCCCGCCCCGGCCCAGTGCTACGCCCATGAAGTGGTCTCAGGCTTCCTCCTGGCCACAGTCCAGAAGGCTTCTCTGCTTTTATAGCACTCGTGTGAGGGAAAAGCAACCACAAGGACCAGGAATCCAGACTGGGGTTTCCTTGGCCTTTAGTCCAGGCTCAGCCTTCTGCACATCCCCCACCATCCCGCAGCGCCCCCCCCCCCTCCCCACAGTCATCAAATCTACAAACTTTGTTGCAAATTCTTGGCCTTGGCCAGGTGGTGGAAAGAGAAGAAGGAAATGCTGTCTGGCCTGAGGCAGCTGGGGGTTCTAGAAAGGCTTGCTCTCCGCGTGTCTCCCCAAGCAGCACAAAATAGAGACGGACAGAGCACTTGACAGCAACCAAAGCCTCTTTCAGACGCCTGGCCATTCTGGGCACGGCGTCCATTAGGGCCTCCTGGGAGCCCCACCCCCCACCCCAAACCCCCTGAGGCCAGAATCTCATGTAACCCCCTAGAAGAAGGAGAACGGCTGTAGGAAGACCTGACTTTATGGGGAATTTAGATAAGGGCATTTCCAGATAACTGAGCCTTAACCCTCTAAGAACCGAAGCTTGATTCTCCAACCGCCCCCTTCCCCAGTTCACTCTGTTTGTTGCAAAGCTTCCCCCCCCCCCGCCCCGCCCCCCCGGGGACATCGTGCATTTCCAACCTTCCTGCAGTAGAGGCTGCACAACATCATTTATTTTTAACCGCAACGACTCAGGGTCATTCCTGGGACATCAGTTAGTGCGTCTACCTGAACCTCTTCGACAGTCTTCTTAATATCCGAGCCGCTGGCTCCACGTGCGCTTTTCGCATTTCATGTTTTTCTTAAGTCACTGTTTCCCTCGGACCTCAGATGTGACAGCTTGGCTTTTTAAAAGGACTATTCGGTGTATGCCTTGCTCTGCTTCTCTACTGACTCATCTCTTCTAACTCGGAGCCAACGTGTTTACTGTCTCAGATGCCTCCGGATTTCGCAGGAGCGCAACTCGTGCCCTAGAGCGGTGGCTAGAACTAGCCGGTGGGCGGATCCTCCCTCCCGTGATCGGCGACGCCTGTCTTCAAGCAGCTTCGGACGCTTGCTTCAGTTCCTCCGTGCTTCTTGCCCTTTTCGTTCCTACCTGCTTGGTGTCAGTCACCCGGTCCTGCTTCCCAAGTACCTGTTTCTAGCTGGCACTGTCTTGCTGCAGGGTTTTCTGCTGCAGGCCGTGCCGTCGAACAGCCACGCGTGTTAGAATTCTGCACAAACTAAGGATCGGTGAGCTCCGAGTGAGGGTTTAGACGGCTTTCCTAAGACGAACGTGCATGCATTTTGGCTTTGCTTCCTGCCTGTTTTGTCGGCCCCAAGGCTGACTCCTAGTCTGCATAGCCGATGGGATACAGAGCCTTACTTTTGAAGTATTAGTTAAGACATTGTTTCAATTTATGGCGTATGTATTCCTACAATTCCCACACAATGGAGAAATAGAGCCTCATCCCGGGGAAGGGACGCAGATCAGCTATTCAAACCAAGCATGTGACAGATGAAGAAGCAGCCGTTCAGGGCGAAAATAAAAGGCTTGCTGAGGGTCTCACAACTGTTGAGGGTGGATCCTGGAGTCTCCTTCGTAGCTTCTGGTTCCCAGTTGAATTATTTTTAATATATCACCAGTGGTTTATTTATTTAAAAAATTTTTTAATGTTTATTTATTTTTGAGAGACAGAGAGAGACCGAGCATGAGCAGGAGGAGTAGGGCAGAGAGAGAGAGGGAGACACAGAATCCGAAGCAGGCTCCAGGCTCTGAGCTGTCAGCACAGAGCCCGACTTGGGGCTTGAACTCACAAACTATGGGATCATGACCTGAGCCGAAGTTGGATGCTTAACTGACTGAGCCACCCAGGCACCCCAAAGCTATCCTCTTTCTAAAATTTATTTATTTATACTCGAGACAGAAAGAGGAGAGAGAGAGAGAGAGAGAGAGAGCAGGGGAGGGGCAGAGAGAGAGGGAGACACAGAATTTGAAGTAGGCTCCAGGCTCTGAGCAGTCAGCACAGAGCCTGACATGGGGCTTGAACCCACAAACCACAAGATCATGACCTGAGCCTAAGTCGGAAGCTTAACTGACTGAGCCACCCAGGCGCCCCTGTATCACCAGTGGTTTAAACCATCATTCCTTACACATTTGCAGCAGAAGCCCAGTATGTACAGATGCAGTGGATTCAAGGGTTTGTATTCAGCCTGTGCCCAGCTGAAGCATCGCCAAAGAAGTCGAGTTTTAGACCCAGTCTGAAAACTGATACCCTGTGTAATCTGCACAACATAATCCCACCTGATCCTAGGTGAACCAGGAATTACATTCTCCATGTTTGGGATACGACAAAACTGAATCCAAAGCGGTAAGGTGGGTGTCCCAAAGTCAATCCGAAGTTTAGGGCTAGGACAGAGCCTGGCATCTGGGGTCCTGAGTCCTAGCCCTCTCTTCTCCAGATAGACTATGCTCCTCTTTCTAATACATCAGCCGCTTCTCAGAGAGGGATTCTTTATGCTTGAGAAGGGAAAGCCTGTGGAGGAGATGCTGGTCTGGAAATGGTAGGCTCCCTGGACGAGCCCCTGGAGAAAGCCAAGAGGGACCTACCACTTAACTCACATCCTTGTCAACACCTGGACGCTCGCTCAGCCCCTGGGGACTTGCTCAATGATTCAAAGTAACGGCACAGGACCCTTAGGACTCCACACGACTGTGTTGATGGACACTGAGAGGTTATGTTCCCCACAAAGCCAGAAATGAATAGCAGTGCAGCAATGTGCAAGGTCGAAGTCCTGAAAACCACGATTAGTGCAATTGTCTGTCTGCCTTTTCTCTCTCTCTCCTCCGATTTATCATCCACACTGCCACGGGAAAATAAGCCTTCTCAATCACATGCTTCCAAACCTTCGATCACGTTCTGTTGCTTATAGGAGAAAAAGGCCAAACTCTTTATCAGTTATTAAAAGACAGGCACTCACTTAAACCACCACCAGCCTTTTCATTTCTCAGTTGTCCTCTTGAGGTAGCGTCTACCAACTTCCTCTAGTTGAAGTCCCCTTAATGCCCTCCAGGCTTTGTTATCTGGGGCCTCTGAACAGCCATTTTCTCCGCTGCAATATGGTCTCCCCTTAGAGCCAGAGGCCCAAATCCTACCGATGCTCCAAGATCCAGAGAAAGTGCCCAGAAGCGCTCGCTGCCTCTTCCAAATCCCTTCATATTTTATCTGTACCTCTTTCCAGGCATTTATCACACTCTATTCAGTATCACTATTATTTATAGATATGTCAGATCTCAACTTTCAGACCATTTTTTTAAAAGTAGGGTCCTCTTCTGGTTTATTTTTACATCCTTTGCAGGATTTAGTGGTGCCCTGATCACAGGAGATTTATCGTAGCAGAGTAAGAACGGCATGGAATTTCCAGTCACAGAGGCTTGGATTCAAATCCTAGCTCTGCTACCCACCGGGGGCCTGTCTTTAACCCAGGTGTTGAACCACCCCAGGCCTCAGTTTCGTCACCTGAAGGAAGAGACTATCTGCTTTGCAGAGCTCTTAGGTGAGTTAGTGACGAGTAAGATGTCTGACGTGGGATTTGGGATAATTAGATAAAAAATAAATGGGCACGTTAATAAATAATTTGGTGGGGGGAGTGGAGAGAACGAATAATTTGGGAGCCTGTGTGAGACAGAGATCGAGCTCAGTTGGAACTGACAAGTGAGAGACCTCTTCTGATCCAATCGAGAAAGCCCAAGGAATAGTACCCCTCCCTTCCTCCTTTCTGACCCCAACGGGACAGCGTCCCCAGATAGGAAATCTTTGTCACTTTCACCGCCTCTCCATCCCACCCCTGATCCTTGGCCTCTTCCAGTTTGGGGCAATGCCTTTGAGGTCCCCCCAGGATCCTCTCCCTAAACCACAGCCTGCGGGTGCTTAAATATGGCCCCCAGATGGCTCTGAGAAAGAGGGGACGCCCCCCTCTACCCACCCCCCATCCTGCCTGCCTCACCCACCAGGCCCAATGAGAAACAGGTGATTGCGGAGGGTACTGGGAGAGACTTTGATCTGCCGGCTGCACAGAAGCCAGCTGAGCCAAGAAGGGGTAGTGTCAGATTTATTGCGGCCCTGAGAAGTACAGATATTAGGTTGGCTGTAGCTCACTGACCTCTTCAGGCTTTCCATTTTGGTCTGAGATTTATTACCCTCCTCGGCTTTTTTAATTCCCAGGGATCTGTGCCTTTAACATTTCTGCGCAAGCCCCCCAATTCACAAGGACTTCCTGTTTGCCGAGACCACAGATAAAGAAGACACAAACCACAGAACACCAACACTATGTAATTTTTTTGTTCCTGACTCCTTAATTTCTCAGCCATCCTAGGTGTTCTGTCAAGATGCAGTCTGAAAGTCTAGACCGAGAGATATCTATGATAGAAAATGTACATCAGTATTTCAAGTCCCCTGAATTTATTCTAGCCATTTGACAGTTGCTTGGAGATACAATCTCAATTTTTGCAATGGCCCCTTCAGCGAGATATTTATGGCAGATACAACTGTAATTATTTACCTGTAACAAAGTCCAGGTCTGTCTGCTTCAGGTGATTCAGGCAGCAGGGGGACAGGAAGAAAAGATTCATCTTCCTCTTGTCCAAAAGTTGACCTTTTGCCCTCAGGTTCCTGCCCCGCTCGTTATAGAAATGCTGATGCACCGGGCACGGGCCGTTTCGCATCCTGTTAGGGATACCACTACTGAAATAGGTGGGCCAAAAAATACGACACGTGCGTGGTGGCCTGGCGAAAAGACGGCTTTGGTGAGCTCCTTCAAGACGGGCATGGGATGTGCTTCATTCTATCTATTTTCTGGTTCCAGCTTAGGCGGGGACCGGCTCTCCATCAGTATTTAGAGCTTTGGCTTTTTCCTGCAAACATATGCAAGTTAATACCCGACAGTGAGCGCTGGCCCCCAGAATAGTCCCCTGCCGAGATTGCGCGAGAGGAGAGTTCCAAAGCTGGTCATGCGAGAGAGCTTGGTGCCAGCCCCGTCCGCATCCCCCTTGGCAGGTGATTTCTGTCTCTGGTCTTTCCAGTCACATTTTACTTTTACCAGAAAATGTTTCCCAAATTAATCGCCCGGTTTAAGGACAGACAGAGTTTTCAAAACGCTTTTGGAAAATCACAATCCATCTTGAAAAGGCCAAGATTTGGCAACACTGACCACATCCATAAGCCTGGGCCGTGGATCCCGGGACAATTCCAAAAAGAAGACAAAGATTTTTCCTAACCGAAACAGCAACGAGGGAATAAATGTGTCGCCTGTCTAAGGGATTGTTTTTTTGTTTTTTTTTTTTTTCACAGCACCAGTATCTATTTGAAAGAATATAAAAATTCCTGTGTGTTTGTAAAAACAAACACATTTCAGCCGCGTTTATTTATATTCTTAACTAGTGTGCTTTTGTGAGGGCTGTGGTTACTTGCGCTCTCGCTGGGAGTTCCCAGAACAAAAGGCATTTGTGTGACATTCAGTGCTTGGTGATGGTGGTGGTGGCAGGCTGGTAAGATTGTTCCTTGGCTCTTCTGGCATTTGCGTGGTTCCGAACCTTCTCGCCACCGTGCTGAGAAGGGCCGCCACACTGCCGACTGCAGACACAGCCCTCCAACCTGCTGGTTTCCATATGATGGCAAGAAAATTCTGCTTAATTTTTTTTTTTTTCCATTTCAAAATGTGACATGCATCCCAGAGTGTTTGCAAATGCCTCAAAGGAGAAAGCCAACAAGGACCACCTAGAGTCAAGTGATTGATTTCTTTCAGGGACTGTTTTTCCTAAGCCGATGGTTAACACGTTTGCAATCAGGTGAATATATTAGATTTTATTCGACATTATAGGACGCGCACCTTCAGATCTTAGGGAAAACTCTTCATGCGCGTCACTTTTAACAGCTGCACCGCTTCTCATTAAGTGGATGTGTGCCTGCATTGTTTTATTGTTGTCAATTATTGATATTGTTGCTTCTCCAGTTTGTTACTGTTTCTTCTTCAGGACTCCGAATACAGGAGCAGCCCAGAGAATGCAGAAGGAAGTGGTTGGTGTCTACGCCCAAGTGGAGAGCCCGTGTTCCCCGTATCTGCTCTAGATAGAGCCAAGGTCTGCTGCGGGGGCTCCTGCTGTGAGGGGATCCGTCAGCTGTCTGCACTGCTGGGTCAGAGGTGTCCCCCGGTCGCGCCACCCGGAGACAAAGGCTTCCCCTGAGTCCCACAATGGGTTGATTCTTTCAACCGGGCGCCCCTCCAAAGTCTTGCTCAGTCTTACGTCAGAACACGATCTGAGTGCTTGGCTCCCTGGTGCCCTAGTGGGTTTATCCCAGCTCCGTGGCCCTTGCATCAGGGCCCCAGGGGCTTCTCCTGCCTTTCTAGAGAAAAGCACAGCAGATCTCAGTAGTGCAATCAGAAGATTTCCGGGGGCGCCTGGGTGGCTAGGTCGGTTAAGCGTCTAACTTCAGCTCAGGTCATGATCTCGCAGTCCGTGAGTTCGAGCCCCGCGTCGGGCTCTGTGCTGACAGCTCAGAGCCTGGAGCCTGCTTTGGATTCTGTGTCTCCCTCTCTCTCTGCCCCTCCCCTGCTCATGCTCTGTCTCTCTCTCTCTGTCTCAAAAATAAAAAAAAATTAAAAATTTTAAAAAATTAAAAAAAAAAAAAGATTTCCGTTACTTGTAGCTTAATGCCGAGAAGTTGCAAGATGTGTTCGTGTTGACAAATGCTATGGGCGTACAGAAATATGGTTACACCTAAGTAAAAAGTAGTCATACTTAATGTGGTTAATGGTGAGGCCACACAACAGTAGGGCACCATGCTGCATGAGGGAAACCAGCTTCCCTAATACCACACAGCAAAAGGGCCCCGTGGCTGGGTTTAAGTCCCCATCTGCCGACTTCAGAGCATTTCGCCACTCTCTCCAGGCCAGAAATCTTTGGAATTATCTAGGCTTGTTTTACACAAGAGGATCCCAGGACCTCGAGAAGGAAAGTTGGGTGCCCATCGATTCCACGGCTTGTCGGGGACCAAATCGAGTCTCCAAAATCTGTCCAAAGTTGATCGCTTGGGAGCAACAGCAAATAAAACACAGTTTGCAAATGGTGTGAGTCCGGGATAGCGAGGAAGGAGCAAAAGCCTCCCCGCAGCAGCCATTTGTTCTCCCAGGCTCCCTGAGGGTTTTCCACTGTGTTCTGTGTGCTCCTGAGCCCCCTGCCTCCCCCGGCCTGCATGCGTGCCAGCCCGTTTGTACAAGAACAGCGCGTTCCCATGAACTCCGAAGAGCGGGAAGCCCTGGGGGAATTCACCCCAAGCAGGCGTTCCAAACTGGCCTGGGGACCTGTCAGTCGGTGATCAATTTGCCCGTCACCGTCACCGAGCCTCTAGGATATTAGCCAGCCCGGGACAGGTGGATCTGGTTTCCAAGCTGGGATCCGCGGTGACTACTCGGAGCCTTCCTGGAGGGTGGGCCCTGGGAGGCGAGAAGGTATTGCAAGCCTCCAAGCCCCAACAAATCCTCCCCGCAGCTGGGGAGGGCCCTAGACAGTCAGACACCCTAGCTGAACCGATTCGGCACACCCGCAAGCAGCTGACGTCGCTGTCCATTTTGCACGGTGCCTCTTGAGAAGCTGTGGGCCAACGCCTGCCTGGGTGGCAGGGTGGGCACTGGGAGCCGATAGGTTTGCTAGCCTTGTTAAGCACTCAGGAAGTAGGAG
This sequence comes from Leopardus geoffroyi, assembly GCF_018350155.1. Lineage (NCBI taxonomy): Eukaryota > Metazoa > Chordata > Mammalia > Carnivora > Felidae > Leopardus > Leopardus geoffroyi. The sequence goes on along the minus strand of NC_059328.1, from coordinate 119,904,157 downwards.
CAGCGTGGCTCCGTCTTGCATTTATAGCCTGTTTTCTCCCAAAGAGCCTCCATACCCGTTGCCTTCCACAGACGTTCTGCTCGCAAAAGCGCTGCAAGCATATTTGAGAAGGCATTTGGCCAACGTAGGCAGGAAAGATCCGGAGGAGAAACGAGCGCCTGTGGGTCATGTCGTCAGTCGGCCAAACGGGCACACAGTCTGTCTGCCTTTCCCGGCTGCTGATCACGACCTCTTCCTGCTGTAGCAGTGTTCATCTTGGGAAACCTTTCTCGTTTCAAGCTGTCTTGTTGTCTGGATGACTATATGTGTGTGTGTGTGTGTGTGTGTGTGTGTGTACATACGCCCTGATAAAAACCCTTCAGTGGCTCCCCATCAACGACATGATAGAGTCCAAACTCCTTACCAGGGTATCTGAGTGCTTTGGGACCGTTTCCCCCAACCTCCAATTCCCTGAACACACCAGGGGACTTCATGCCTCTGTGTTTCTACATAAGTTCTTTCCCCTCGTTGTCATACGTTCCCTTCCCCTGTCTACCTGGAGAACTCCTATTCATTCTTCAAAACCTTACCCAGGCATTAGCTCACTGCATATCCATGAGGCACGCTTCCTCTGGATCACTTCGTAACTTTGTACATCTGTGAGTTCAAAGCCCACATACATAGAGGTCTCTCTCTCTCTCTCTCTCTCTCATTCATTAGGCTGAAAGACTATTCTTATGGTAACATTTGGAACTCAAAGCATGGCACAGTGCCTGACACATAACACATACCAAATAACAGCTTGCATCCTTGGCCTGTAAAGAGGATTCCATTGGCACGAATCTTCCGAGGAGTTTGGCCCAAGGACTGGGGAAGGGAAACACGCTATGATACATCTCTACTTAGGGCCCAAGAGGCTTAGCATGGCATCGTAGCAGGATGACCGGCTGGGACAGAGGCTGGCTTCTGCCACTCATTCCTGAGCTCTGAGATTACAAATGGCATCCCTTGTGGTGCAAGCTAGATCCTGGTTGCAGAGCCAGGAGCCCGATCCCATTCCCCAACTGGGTCTGCCGGCGTCTACACCATGGCACCGTGTGGCTCCAGGACACGTCAAACATGGTGGAAACAACAGTAGATGACCGGCCTTCATGGCGTTAGCTTCCAGACTGACCTGCTTCCTCATGACTCTAGCATCACTGCCCACCTCCTAGATTTCTTCGGTTCTGCTCCCGGATGTTTCCTACCCGTTGACAACCACTACCAACCCTACTTGTGATTTCCATTCTGGTCTTGCTTTCAAACCCCTCTCTCCCTAGACCACGTAATTGCAGACGGTTTGTGACCTTCTTTTAATGGTACAGCCCCAGCGTAGACCTTTCACGGTAGCACAGCCCAGGCGAGCCCACCCTCTGTATTTCCTCCTCCCAGAGCAGCTCGATCTGGGCATGGTCCAACCTAGCAGAGGGCTTAGAAACTATGTCCAAACTCTGAATGGAGGGACTCCACTGCTATTACTCACGGCCTTGGAGGCTGAACCCCAGCTCTGCCTTCCTCAAGCTCTTTTGGCTGTAGTCCACCAAGATCTGGGGATTAGTAAAGCAAAACACCCCATTTGGGGTCTGGGTGTCTCAGATGTTTCCTGCTGCCCAGGGAAGATTTCCAGCCTGGGCGAAGGTCCACCAAGTCTGAGAAATTTGTCTGAATCCATCAAAGTCATATTGGGACATAAAATTCAAAACCCCTCTCCCCAGCGGGAAGGCTCCTCTCTGCCAAGACACCAGCATGCCCTGCCATCAGCAATAATTGCCGACAAGAATGGAAGAACCATGTGAAATAAAAAAAAAAAAAAAAGATTTTAAGTTGTTCAGCCATCCAGAATTGTCTATGGTCACGATACGGGTGCCAGTTAGAGGTGGGGAAGGAGACCCATCCCTCTGAGATTCACTGCCCACCCCAGCCTCCCACCCCACCACCCTAGTTCTCAAACTCTTGTTATCTGTCACCCCTTCCATGCTGAGCCTGGGCTATTGCTTTCTCGACCCAGCTAAAATTAACCCCTTTGCATCCTTGGCCAACCTGCAAAGTGGAGCCGTTAAACAATAAAAGGGCAGCAGAGAAATAAATGGAAGAGAAGAAGTATTGAAAAAAAATTTTTTAAGTTTACTTATTTCGAGAGAGAGAGAGAGAGAGAGTGGGGAAGGGGCAGAGAAAGAGTGGGAGAGAGTGGAGTCCGAGTGTAATTCGACCCAGGACTCAAACTCACGAACCGTGAGATCACGACCTGAGCCGAAACCAAGAGTCAGACGCTTAACCGACTGAGCCACCCCGGCACCCTGAGAAGAATTATTTATAATATTTGCCATTGTATTGCTTTTGAGCTCCTGGGAGAAATATTCCTGGATACTGTAGAATTATCTTTGTTTTAAGTGACTCAAAACAACTGTAGTTGAAAGGCATCTCATTCTTTGACAAAATATGGGCGCCAGGGGCATGCATACGAAACAAATGGGGTTCTCACCCCCAGACAGGAAAGCCCACCTGAAAACATCATGGACCCTGCCTTGTAGACCATCAGCACTGGCTGCTGAAAGTCAGGGTGTGGGATGGAGGGAGGTGAACAAAGAGAAGTGGAAGACAAAGGCCTATTGGATGAAGTCAGAGTCCGTTTGGGGAGACAAACAGGAAAAGCCAGCAATGACAACGGGGTACCTGGGTGGATGGGTCAATCGAGCATTCAGCTCTTGATGTTGGCTTGGGTCTTGATCCCGGGGTCATGGGATTGAGCCCCGCATAGGGCTCCATGCTCAGTGTGGAGCCTGCTTGGGATTCTCTCTCTCACCCCTTCTCTCTCTCCCCCACCCTGCCCCTTTCCCCTGCTCTCTTTTTCTCTCGGAAAGGAAGAAAGAAAGAAACAAGAAAGCAAGAAAGCCAGAAAGCCAACAACTGCAAGGTATAAAAAGGCACTTTGGAGTTTAGCTGCCACCCCCAAAGCCTGGTCGGAGCCGGGGGAGTCGGTGGGGGGTCACTTCTGGGAGGGCCAGGCCCTGAGCTCAGCAGGATCTGGCTGGGTAGTGAAGAGAGGGTCTGGGACAAGCTATGGGATCAAGCTGACAGGCCAGGGAGGGTCGCCCAAGGAGGTGCTCAGTGAGATCTCAGGCGCGATCATTCTGGCCTCCCTCGCTGGCCCTGCTCAGGTGTCTGCCATGGGTATTCTTCTCCTGTGGTCAAGCTAATCCCTGGGCTTTATCTCATCCGTTTTTGTTTATATGTCTTGGTTGTATTAGTCAACAAATGGGTGACGAAGCAGACTCTTAAAACGGTGAGTCAGAGTTAAGTGGGAATAGGAGAAAAGATGCCCCTGGCAGAGGAGTACTTGGTGAAAAGTTCCAGAAGCTGCAAACATCAGGCCTGTCTAGGAGCCCGTGTGGTCTGCGAGGCAGGAATGTTCCAGGTGGGAACTAAGCGCGTCCGGGCTGGGGGCCTGGGCAAAGGCCCCATCCTGGAAGACCTTACAGGCTTTGTTATATATTTGAACCACTTCCAGGAAATATAGAATTTTTTTTTCTTTTTAATTCTTTTTATTTCTATAGAAATATAGAAATTCTGATGTCTTTCCCAATACCATCAAGGAGGTGGTATTTACAAGTTGGTTTGGGTGGTTGAGGGACCAGGAAGTAGATAGGGAGTCCCCTCTCTGAGCCCGAATCCCAAGCAGTCCCAAAGTTTGGGCATTGGTGTCTGTACGTGCCTTTGTGTGCTTTTCCAGATGTCGAACTGGTGTGTTTGGGAGGGCAAACCATCGGGCTTGGTATTGGGTTTCCCTCCTTCCTCTCCCTGGTGTGACTCAGACTGGGGCTCAGTGGCCTGGTTTGCAGCCCCTGGCTCCCTCCTTGTGGTCTTTTTTCATAGGAGGCAGGACAACGCATCCCTTTAAACAGGGTGGCTCTTGGCTGCACTCAGCCCTAAAGCTCTCTCTGCAATTCCCCAGGCAGGGGCGATGCCTGTTGGGGCTCCAGTGCAAGCTCTCGGATCCGCTGTCTAGTTTGGCGCTGATTTGCAATCTGCAAGTTAAGGGTCGCGCTGGCCGCTGGCAGCCGGCTGAGTGAGAAGTGGCTCTAAGATAAGAGAACCCCTCTCCAGTATTTACAACTGAGCTATGAGAGTCCAGACAGCCTTCAGAGGCCTCAGCCAGGTCTGGAGGGGCGGAGCCAGCAGTGGGTGGGTGGCCCAGGATCCTGGGATAAGCGGGGGCCATCCCAGCCGAAGGAGAAAAGCGCTTTGGGCTGGGAGTCTGGAGCCCTGGGTTCTCCTCCTGGCTCCTGGCTCCCACCCAAAGAAGTGGCGAGACTTGGGGCAAATTGTTTCCTCTCTCTGAGCCCCATCCAAACTATTTCCTCCTCCCCCAGATGGCATCCGTGAAGGGACAATGTAAGAGTTGAAAGCTCCATGAGAATGTCCTGGAGAATAAAGGTGTACAGGGAAGGCTCCTTCTGAAGTGCTCATGGACGACTGCCCATATGGCCCGGGGTGCTTATGAGGATTTCAGGAATTACACATTTTAATGATTATGTGTTTATGCTAACGGGTATTAAGATATGCATGAAATAAAACCTGTGATTTGTGGCCTTTATTGTTTAGATATGGCTAAAGTGCAAATGGAGGGGTGCCTGGGTGGCTCCTTCAGTTAAGCGTCAGACTTCGGCTCAGGTCATGATCTCTCGGTGTGTGGGTTCGGCCCCGCATCGGGGCCTCTGCTGTCAACATGGAGCCGGCTTCGGATCTTCTGTCCCCCTCTCTCTCTCTGCCCCTTCCCCTCTCCCGTTTTCTCTTGCTTGCTCTCTCTCTGAAAAAATAAATAAACATTAAATAAATAAACATAAAAAAAAAGAAGGACACACGTAAATGAAAATATTCCAGGTGCATCATGATGTGGCGATGTCACGAAGGTGTCCCCAAGCACGTGGAGGCGCGGGCTGGACGCAGAGGGTCATCATTTCATTTAAACTTCCATCTTATGGCGGAGGCATGAATGTCCCACGCCCTGGCCAGACGTCACCCTTGCCGGCTCCACGATGATGTGAGAAACAGGCTGGAGAGGTTAGTACCTCGGCCTCCGCCGGGTTCACCCGCTAGAGGGCTGGGGTCAAACCCAGGTCCACAAACCCCAGAGTGTGTGCTTCTCCCGCTACACACGATGACCATGTTCTTCCCTGTGGACATTTGCCCCCAGGGGCATGATGGGGAGGGACTCTTACAGGTGCTGTCTTGTGCCACCTTCGCCGCAACCCTGGGAGGTGGGCAGGGGCTACTGCCATTATAAGGATCTCACAGATATAAGACATTCTGGAAAGGAATAGAAGGGATGGAGGGAGAAAACCAAGTCACACAAGCAGCAAGCAGAGAACCTAGGCCCCGGAGGCAGGTCGCATGACCCTAAGGTCATCCCCAGTTCATCAGTTTTGGTTCTTTGGAGCTTTATTCATGTCGTTGGCTTCCCTTCTGGGAGCAGGGCAGGACATTAAAATTAAAAGAGCAGAAAGGACACATGTAAGCCATCCTTTCCGGAAACACAAATAAATAAAACCCTTTGAAATAAAGTCAAGGTCTGGGGAGTGACTGAAGGTGGGAGATAGTTGTTGTTTTTTTTTTTTTTTTAATTTTTTTTAACATTTATTTATTTTTGAGACAGAGACAGAGCATGAATGGGGGAGGGTCAGAGAGAGGGAGACACAGAATCTGAAGCAGGCTCCAGGCTCTGAGCTGTCAGCACAGAGCCCGACGCGGGGCTCGAACTCCCGGACCGCGAGATCGTGACCTGAGCCGAAGTCGGACGCTTAACCGACTGAGCCACCCAGGCGCCCCGGGAGATAGTTTTTTAAACTGGAGGTTGTTTGAGGGAAACATCTCCCCGTTTGGTAGAACCCCAAGTGGAAGGAAGCAGAGTTTCCACATCTCTTTCCAAAACGCAAGCAGCCTGAGGGCAGAGATTTTGCTCTCCCGCAGGCCCAGCACGTGGACCAATGGCCTTCACGACAGATATCCTGTAAACGTTAGGTGAAGGCCGGAACGAATGATGAAGGAAGAATTGCTTGCACCATAAGCTTCATCCGGGAGAGATTATGTCTCTCGCTCGCTCATACATCCCAACACTTAGCACAGAGCCTCTGTGTAACAACCTCTCAGCAAATGTCCATTCGACGAATGCACCGTGTGGGAAACCATTCTGTACGCAGCAAGGGACCACAGGCACCAAAATGTAAGAGCACTATGCCACCAAAAGGCAGTCCCCAAAAGGGAAACTGAAACTGTGGCCTCCCACTCCATCCACCTGGCTGCCACCGCCGACTTCAGCCAACCACCTGGTTATCTGGAAAATGACTAGCACGCAATCCCTTAGTAACAGTCACTCCTGAGGGTGAAGTCAGCTTCCGGATCAATGTGCCTGTGGAGACACAGACAGACTCCATGCCAAAGGCCAAATTACAAAGGTGAACCCAGAGACCAAGGCCTGCCAAGAGTGGAACCAGCGAGGGCCCATTAGATCTTGAGACTGATCTCTGTGCTAATAATCCAAGCTACCATTAGTGACTTAAAGCAGAGTATTTTTTAAAATGCTAGAATGCGTATGATTTTTATCTTGACATTATCCCTGTAATCATTGGTCCTGATTAAAGACTTCTGCCCTCCAAGATGGATGGGCTCAAACACTTAAGTATATGGTAATCTTTCACCTCTTAAATGCTGCGTCTCCCAAGACATTCTTCCATGCACTTCAATTTAAAGACCAGCAATTGTCTTTCTTCAACGATTTGTCTTTCTTCAACTGTTTGAGAAATACCAGAGTTGGGTCGGGGGGGGGGGGGGGATGGTAAAAAAATAATAATAATTCTAATAACCTCCATTCTTCCTGACTGAGGAAGTTAACGAAGCAGTTAAGAGGCCTGTTACAATGTTTTTGCAATCGAGAGGCAAATATTTGAAACAATGCCAAAACGTGTTAGTGCTTGTTTCTCCGTAAGTACGCAGGGCAAAGAGTGTCATCAGAAAGGAAACGTCGGGTAGATGTGCCCCTATGCACCAGCACTCCTGTATCCCTCGTGGGTAAATTCCTAGTAGTGCTATTCCTGGGTCTTAGGGTAGCTCTATTTTTAATTTTTTGAGGAACCTCCACACTGTTTTCCAGAGCGGCCGCCCTAGTTTGCATTCCCACCAACAGTGCAAGAGGGTTCCCGTTTCTCCACATCCTCGCCAGCATCTATAGTCTCCTGATTTGTTCATTTTAGCCACTCTGACCAGTGTGAGGTGGTATCTCAGGGTGGCTTAGATTTGTATTTCCCTGATGAGGAGTGACATTGAGCATCTTTTCATGTGTCTGTTGACTATCTGGATGTCTTCTTTGGAAAAGTGTCTATTCATGTCTTCTGCCCATTTCTTCACCAGGTTATTTGTTTTTTGGCTGTGGAGTTTGGTGAGTTCTTCACAGATTTTGGATACTAGTCCTTAAAAAAAAGGAAGGAAGGAAGGAAGGAAGGAAGGAAGGAAGGAAGGAAGAGAAAGAAAGAAAGAAAGAAAGAAAGAAAGAAAGAGAAAGAAAGAGAAAGGGAGGGAGGGAGGAAGGAAGGAAGGAAGGAAGGAAGGAAGGAATAAATAAAGAGAAAGAAAGAAAGAAAGAAAGAAAGAAAGAAAGAAAGAAAGAGAAAGGGAGGGAGGGAGGGAGGGAGGAAGGAAGGAAGGAAGGAAGGAAGGAAGGAAGGAAGGAAGGAAGAAAACATCAGGGTATCTTTCACTTTGTTCTCTCTCATCCGACTAATGCCAAACAGGCTGGCATTCCCAGGGGACCCCTGTGGCATCTGATGCCCCAAGTTCCCTCCCCGTGCTGACCCATGTGTCCTCTCCCTCAGCCGACAGTCCTCAATGGTCTGAGACACTTTCAAATCCTTTGGGGCTAGTTCTGATCCCAGGCTGAGGTTTCAAAGCACAGTAACTGGGGCTGTGCGTATTCAGAAAGCAACACGAGTTCTTGGTGATGGATGGGGGTTGGGAGTTTTCCTTTCTAGGAGCAAATCTTGAAGTTCGACAGCGTTCACCCTATCAGCAGCATCGTAAAGAGCCCCAGCCAAGAGTGGGTATCTTTGTGTAAATCTACACGTTCCTCTTTCAAGTTGGCCTCAAGCAAGACAACTCTTCCTTTAGGAAGCTCAATGTTCGAGGCCCCCCACAGTCTACCTTCAGGCTCCTGGCTGGCACGTCCCCAAAAAGAACTTACCTGCTAATCATACCTAGTCACTCACTCTTCCCAGATACTCCGTTAGATCTCCTGTCTCAGTGTCCTCGCTCCCGCTGCTGTCCCTGATCCCTGGAACGCCCTCCCTCCCTCCCTCTACTTGTCAGGACTCTGCCTGTTCACTGCAGCCCTCGTGAAGGACATCGTCCACCCCCACATGTTCCCCGGTAAGTCTGGTCACAAGCAATCAGGCCCCGCCCTTTCTCTCCCGCTAGGGCCCTGGGCACGTGGGGCTCGTGTGAGAAGCGCCAGGCCACGTGTCCGTTTGTGCACCACAAGAGGCTCATAGCCCAGCACCTGGGACAGGGCCTGGCACACAGGAGGGCTAGGGTTCACTGCTGAATCTGAATTCTGCTCTTGGTCCTACTTCTGCCCGTGAAGAGCCTCGGGAAGAAGACATCTATTTGCTATTTCACTCTAAAGCCTCGCGAACACCACTCTCCCACTTCTTTCCTTTTCTCCCCCGTGTCATTTCCGGGGTGGGGGGAGTGGGGGGAGGGGAGGCCTGGGCTCAAATCTGGACTTCCCAGCCACGGGTTACCACGCAGCTTTATCAAGACATTAGCTGGTCTCTGAAGGAGCTTCCTTTGCGATGAAATGTCTCCAGCACCTCGGAGACTTTGAGCACATGTGAACCTCCACCCCTTCCCTCTTTTGCTCGTCCTGGGGGCCTCCTGTTGGGCCCGTGTCCTCCGGAAGGAACCTGGAACTCGCAAGGTGGCCAGGGCGCTGGTGGTGCAGTCTGCTGGTCAAGCCTCATTGTTTGTTAGCAAGTCCTGTTAGCTCGGGGAGAACTCGAGGTTTTAATCAAATGCTGCCCATAAAGGGTTGACAAATAAAGCTCACCAGTGCTCAGCTGCCATTAAATGTTAGCGCTAGATGATGCCCTTTGAGTCAAGGGACTGACAGTTCTAATGAAATGCAAATATGAAGGGATAAACTTATTTTGTAGACAGCCCAAACTCACCCTGACAGCATGGGTACAGCCGCTGTCTCTGGAGAGCAGCAGATGTGGGTTCCAGACCAGGCCCTGTAAGTGATGAGCAATGATGTGGCCCCAATCAGTTGCCTCAGCCTCTCTGAGCCTCCATACGCCAAGAACCTTCTTCCTCATCTGACTAACGTTAAGGGTTAATACATGCAGAGCACTGAGTACAGTGACTGACAGACAGACGGGGGAGAGCAAATTAGGCCGTCGCGAGAAGTGAGACAGTCAGTGTAAGTGCTTGGAAGATACAGTGCACCTTGTCTTTCTTTGTGTCTTTCTGTACTGAAGTCCCATGATGGCAACACACGTTGCAGAGTGCCCAAGCCAGATGCCTGGACCATTCCTGACTTATTTCTCTCCTCCTAGCCCCATCTCCCCTGTCCCCCACCCCAAATGCCTTCAAGTCTATTGGTTCTACCTCCCTGAGATCTGTCTAGCTTGCCTCCTTCCTTCAAGCCCACGGCCACCATCTTGATTCAGAGCCAGAACGCTTTTCACTGGGACAATGAGCAGGGCCAATGAATACCTCATCATCAATCAGAGGTCAACCCAAGCCTTGTCTCTCCCTCATGGTCTCCTGAACCCTGTCAAGTGTTCTTATACCTCCTTGTTCTTCCCCCTCATGGCCGTATTACCACAACTTGTTATTTTCTGTTTACTTCTGGTGCTGGATTTGTCTTTTCCACTAGACCAGAAGACTAAAGGATCAGAGGCTCTCTTCCGCTCATCACGGTTCATCCCCAGCACCCAGCACAGTGTCCCTCACATGGTGGGGACTAGATAAAGATCGTGAATGAAAGAGTGGATGAATGAACAAACACTGTACCAGTACCCTATCTGCCCTGCAACCAGAGTGATCTTTTTCAAAACCAATCTGATCATGTCACTCTCCTGTTTAAAACCCTCCGGCACTTGCCCACGGTGGTGCGGAAGAATCCCAGATTACTTAACCCACCATGATGCACACTGCCGGCCCAGGACCCTTTGTCCCTTACCCTGTCCTGGGTGTTTACGCACTGTTCTTGCCACGCCAAACCCCTGACAGGCCCCAAACAACCCCGCTTTGCACACGGGGCTTCCTCCCTCGGATAGCTCTGCATCCCCCTCCCCCACCCCAGACACCAGGCCAGCTCCACTCTATCTGACTAAATCCTCCTGGTCCTTCGCGACCCTCCTAGACACAGTCTCCACTCCAAGAAGGAATGCATTACTGCTTTTACCTTTAAGACAATTCTAATTCCAGTCGTGTATTTCCCACCCTCTGAATAGAGATGAAAAACCCTCACATACCCTATGCTTTCGTTATTGAAATTAGGTGACTTAACTAAGCTTTTCTTTTTCTTTTATCTGAGTAGCTGACACACGATGGTACCTTAGTTTCAGGGGCACAACATAGCGATTGGATGTCTCCGTACGTTATGCGGTGCTCCCAAGTGTAGCCACCTTCTGTCACCATTCGCTATTACAGCGTCACTGACTATATTCCCTATGCTATGCCTTTTATTCCAAATAAGTAAACAAATAAATAAGAAGGGAAATCAATCCATCAATCAATCAATCATAATATAATATAACGTTATGTACCAATTATATGGCAACAACACTGGAAAAAGATAAAGCATTTAAATTTTTTTTTTAATTTTGAAAGATTCTCCTGAGCCCCTTGTCCAGGAGGCTTCCCTGCCCAACCAAATGGGGCTAGAGGACCAGCTTTTGAGCCCCCAGAAGACTCTGTGGCTGCTTCCATCAGAGCCCTTTGTCTGTCCTGTATTCCTCTCTCCCCATTGGTCCATGAACTTACAGAGGACAGACACCATATCTTATTCATATTAGCGTCCTCCACAAGGCTTATCTTGGAAGAGGCATTCAGTACTGCTTTAGGGGCCAGAGAGTGAATGAATGAATGAATGAATGAAACCACCATTCCAAAGGAACAGGACCGTCAGGGCAGCAATTATAGAGCACCTAGGACTGAGTGAGGCAGCGAAGTGGGGTCTTCTAGGCATCCAGGAAACTGCCCAGGTGTTAAACACTGTGTGCTATGCTGGGGCCACCGCGGAAAATGAGAGGCGGGACATCGGACATCACAGAGCTTGCCTTCCCACGGGAGAGAGAGTTGCACACAGCGTACAAGTGGCCGAATAGACAAAACTGAGGTCACTATGAATTATGGTCAGTGTTTTGAAGACAGCAAACAAGGGAATCTGAATTGTATGGTCATGGAAGTCCTCTATGAAGAGTGATTGTTGAGCACAGGAAGATGAGAAGGATCCCCATGAGAACTGGGGTGCAGGAGGAGGATTAGAGGCTGGCTTATTTGAGATCCAAAAATATATACCACCAGTGTTGTTAGATCACAGTGCTCTACAGAGCTTATCAGAGCTACTACACACACACACATGCACACACACACACACACACACACTTGTGGTTACACCCCACCCTGCAAAGTGGTCTCTAGACTTCTCAGTTCTCATCTCATCTTGGTTTTCTTCCCTGACGTGACAGATGTGAAGACCCAATAAGATCATATTCTCCTGACAATCCCAGTAGAGGCCCACGATTAGGATTAGGCTACTTCCTACCTGGTTTGGTGTTGGGGGATACGGAGAGTGAGCTGAGGGCTACACAAGAGTCAACGCTGGCAGCTTTACTGACTTGCCAAGCTGTCTCCATATGTAAACGCATTTATAGACTCATGCAGGCATATATGTACAAATTCAAGCGCACACATGTACAAACGAGTACACAGAGGGAATGGGACTCGCGGGACCAAATACAATGAATACATGTATATATGCCTGTAATCCAAATAGACGGTTTTAAGGATCTGTTACTTAGTTTGTTTGTTTGAGGCTTGTTCAACAATGACAACCCCAGGGGCAGGGCTATGTTTTCTTTCTACAACCTTCTTAAGGGCAAATTCATAGATGGAGAGGACCACATAGGCTTTACCTTTACAAGAGGGCCCCCTGGGTTTTGGAAGTGAGAGTGTTGGTTGTTTTGACCAGGAGGCCGAGATTAGATGGCTTCCACATTGATCCTTGGGAACGAGCAGCCAACTGCTATCTGGTCACTAGATACCAGGTGCTCATTAACAACTGCTTTAATGACATTAAAGGTCATAGAGTGGCTGTCTTAATTACTTTGCTCAAAGAGACCAAGAGCGGGGCGCCTGGGTGGCGCAGTCGGTTAAGCGTCCGACTTCAGCCAGGTCACGATCTCGCGGTCCGTGAGTTCGAGCCCCGCGTCGGGCTCTGGGCTGATGGTTCAGAGCCTGGAGCCTGTTTCCGATTCTGTGTCTCCCTCTCTCTCTGCCCCTCCCCCATTCATGCTCTGTCTCTCTCTGTCCCAAAAATAAATAAACGTTGAAAAAAAAATAAATAAATAAATAAAAAATAAAAAAAAATTAAAAAAAAAAAAAAAAAAAAAAAGAGACCAAGAGCTGTGTGTCGCTAAATAATTGGGAAAACATGGGAAATACCCCGGGCACTTGCATCTGTTAGCTTATGTCAAACGTCCGCAAAGTCCCAGGTATCTTTAATTATAGGATCCAGAGAACTCAAGTGGGAAACACCCTACTCAACTGTTTTCTCAACTTTCATCTACACAGTAAAGAATGTCCTTTTCCTTATCCAAACCACCAGCAGGATAATCTCATTCTACATTTTGCTGATTGGTCTGCAAACATAATCTTCAGTGGCAAAAATCTTGAAAGGTTGCCTCGAGATTTGAGCATTCAATCAGTCTGAGGAATTTCTTTTGGCAACAATACTTAGGCTTGGTCAGAACTCGTGGGGCCGTGGTTGGCTCTGTGTCTCTGAGGTTGGGTATGCCCGGCGGTGTGGTTAAATATCATTGACTCTGAAGTTGGCCATGGGGTCCATTTGAGGAAATGTTGCTGCTCTGATTTTGAAGAAATCTTAAAGGAAATGGCGCTATTTCTCCTGAAGAACAGAAGACTGAAGAGCAATTAGATTTCTGTTTCCAAATTCAACAGTGTCTCTAACCTCGACCCCAGCACAGAACATACCACAGGATCTTGCAGTGGCCTTTCCACCATTGGAATGGGAGCCTGTGGAAAGCACAGCAATGTTTGTTCACGTCTATGGCTCTGGATGTCCAGAAGATGTGTGCCAACTTTTGAATTCATGAATGAACAGAAGAAATGATATGCTATTTTCATTTAAAAAAACTAAGCAAGAGGGCACACGCTCAAGCTAAATAGTGATTTCTGGTGTATATTTGGAACAATTCCTGGACCAGCCAAGTGACAGCCAAGTGAAGATAGAGATTGTAAGTAGGTTTATTGGAAAAGTTGAAGAAACTCTATCCTTGAAAATATTTTAGAATTCTTAGTCATCAATGATGGATGCTTAAGTTTATTTATCTTCACGTAGATGGGAGACTGGATATGTCAAGTTTTCCCAAAGCTTTAGTCTCCAATTAGCATAGTTTGAAGTAAACCCCACAGTTATATGAATCTAGACTTGTAGAACATTTTAGTCTTTACTTCTGCCTAGAACACCACTGACTATAAAATAAGTTCTTGATACATTCATGGATGCTCTAGACACCATTTAGCATACAGCGAGCATTCAGCACATGGGCCTAAACCCTCCCACACGGTGCCAATGGCAGACATTGCTAATCAATCATGACACTCCCAGTGAGTTCAGGCGGTGCCTCAAAATCCTTCTCAACCACCTCTGAGTAATCAGTGTTGCCACACAGGAAAAAACCAATCTGCCATTTCAGATTTAGTAATTCTCCACTCCAAGCTTTTTGAATAAGGATTTGTTTGGCCCCCAGTGGTACGCAGTCTCTGCCAGAAGGTAAGTGAATTTACAGGAAGAAAAAAGGCTCACACTAGTTAACTTTTATAAAATGCTGAGGGGACAGGGAGAGATTTTTCAGTCTCTGTGCTCTTGAAATCAATGAGGGAACAAACATTTCCTGAGAATCTCATGTTAAAGGCACTGCATCAGGCCTGGGGGACAGCAGTGTCTGAGACATGCAGGCCTCCTGTCCTCAAAACACTTTCATTCTAGAATGCCAGGCAGATAATAAGCATGTAGACAAGAGACACCTTTTACAATTTCAGACTCTTAAAAGTAAGATGAATACAATAAAGGAGGGCTATGTAACAGAAAGTGTAGGTGGGGTGTGTTATTGCTTTAGTTGTTGCATCAGTAAAGGCCCGTGGAAGAGATACCCCAATAAAGAAAGAAAGAAAGAAAGAAAGAAAGAAAGAAAGAAAGAAAGGCAGCCATACAAGACTAGAAGAATTTCCAAGCAAAAAAAAAAAAAAAAAGAGAGAGAGAGAGAGAGAGAGAGAGAAAGTATGGTCAAAATTCTTGAGAACACATTTTGAATGTTCAAAGAGACAACAGAGGACCAGTGTAGCCAATGAAGAGTAAATGGTGGTGGGGGGTGAGGTCAGAGAAGTAGGTAAAGGAGAAATGAAACAGGGCCTACGGGCCCGCATGTGCATTTTAGCCTGGTTTCTGTCATGGGGTTTTCAGCACAAGAATAATGTGATACAATCTGCACTTCAGAAAAATCGCTCTGGCTGTGGGGTTGGTAGGCTTTGGGACTGTGGGGGAGTGAGGCTGAAAGAAAAGGAAGGAAGCTCTTACTGTGATCGGAGCAAGAAAAGATGGTGGCTGTTAGGGGCTGAGTTGGGTCCCCCCAAATTCATGTTAAAGCTCTGACCTGAAGTACCTCTAAACGTGCCTGCACCTGCATTTGGAGATAGCGTCTTGAAAGAGGTAGTCAAGGTAGAGTGGGGTCATTGGGGGGCAGATCCTAATCCGATGTGACTGACGACATTTTAAGAAAAGATTAGGATACAGACAGGTATAGAAAGAAGACCATGTGAAGACACAGAGAAAAGATGGCCATCTACTATCACAGAGGATGTCTTCCGAGGAAACCAACCATGCTGACACCTTTATCTTAGACTTCTATACTCTCGAACTGTAAGACAATTATTCCTTTTGCTTCAGTCACCCAATCTGTGGCACTCTGCTATGGCAGCCCTAGCAAACAAATGGGGCTGAGGTTAGGGCTGTGGGTGAGGAGTGAAGTTGTCAGGTCTAACATACATTTTGCAGGAGAATCGAAAATTCTTATTAATGGATTAGATGTGGAATGTGAAGGAAAGAGAGTAATGAAGGCTACTCCTAGGTTTAAAGCCTGAACATTTGTGGCGGGGTAGGGTCCTGGGGCCATTACAGAAATGTGGGAGAAGTCCAGAAGTCTGTTTGGACTAAGGTTGAGATTGATCTTAGATTCAGAAAACTTCAAAGAAATCTCATGCGTTCCACACCTAAACAATCCCACAAGATACAAGTTCTCTTCCCTCTGCCACTAAAGATTCCCCAGAAGAAATGTTGGCAAAGCATCATTTTAACTAAGACATGACAGAAAGCTCTCAATTTCATGAGCCGCCCATTTTATTATTGTTAGGATAATTGCTAGGAAGTTATTCCTTTGGTTTAGTGGAAATTGGCCTCTGTAAATTCCATCCATCAGACTTCATCCAACCACTGGACAAAACAGGACAAATCTATTCTCTCATTTAATGGCTTCTAGTAATTACACACTTGGTAATTAGGACCAATCCTCCTACAGAAAATAAGTAGAAGAGATGAGCAAAGTGTTTTTAAACGTTACTGAAGTAATGGAGAAGTTCCAGGCCAAGCTCCAGAATAGAATGGAAATCTAGAGATATAATTTTGGTAGGTGTTGCATTTTCCCTGGAAGCAGATGTTGACTCTTGAGGTGGGGTAGTGGGGCTAAGCTTCATGTGGCTAAAGAACAAGAGGCAAATCCAGAGCCAGCCAAGGGAGAGTGACGGGGAGGTAATAAACCCCCATATTTTAGGTTGCAACCCTTAAGGGCTGTATCCTAGAAATAAAAGTAAATCAGAAATAAACCAGCTCTGACACAGACAGTTTCATGTCCTATGAATGGCCCTTAAAATCTCAAGCTATGAAGTTGGATTAAGATGACCCCTGACTGCTTCCACCACTTTCTGCCAGAACTAACACACACACACACACACACACACACACACACACACACATAAAAACAAAACAAAAACCTTTCTGGAAATAACATCATCTCTGGTTCCACCACTTTTTCTCAAGCAATTTTTTGGTACAATTCTGAAAAACACAACCAAAAGACAAGTCGGTATACAAAGAAGTAAGGCAAAATGATCAATAATAAATAGAAATAACAGAAGACAGAATCAGATCCATAGGGTGTCCTGCTATTGAACTTATCAGATAAAGACCTTTCAATAACAATGCCTTGGATGTCAGAAAGACAAAAAGACAGAATTAAAAATTTCATCACAGAGCTGAAAATATACAAAGCAATGTAAAATGGAATGGGAGTTCGATAACTGCAAAACCACATAATAAAACCCCAAATGATAGGTTTAATAGCCAAATAGTTCATTGGAGTCCTAGAAGGAGAAAAGAGAGAAAGGGGCAGGAGCCCTATTCAAACACCAAAATGGTCGAGAATTTTCCAAAACTGATGAAAAAATCTCAACTGATAGACTTAAGAAGCTTAAAAATGTAAAGTCTGACTTCATGTTCTCTGTAAGTTTCTCTTCTCCACGCACAGCAACCCGATTCCCTTCCATACACGGCGCTGGATCCCTGATTCTCGTCTCTAAGCACTGGTGTTTCTGCATTTCGTCTCAAGTTACTACCTACCCTAAAAGCCACTGCTTCGGATGGAGCGTGACCACCATCAAGTCCAAGATGATCCACCCATCCCTAGCAGGAACTGCAAACTAACATCTATTAAGGCAAGCTAAGCTTGCAACTAGCCTTTTTACAGTATCGTCTCTTATCTCTATACTTTCCCTTCAGCTTTAATATGGTGTCCCTTATGCTTTGCTGAAACTAGAGTCCTCTAACTTTGCTAAAGATGTGCCATCCATGTAACCCTGGGCGAAAAGGCGACGAGGTTAGTTTGGTGTGACATGTTCCTAGTGAGCCTGACGACTAGAAGTCACCACAGGATTTTCTCATTTGTTTTGGTTTGTTTGCTTGCTTGTTTTATATTAAATATAATTTATTGTCAAAATGGTTTCCATACAACACCCGGTGCTCATCCCGACAGGTTTCAAAATGCTCACCTACCACCTATTTCACAGTATGTTCTGGAATTAACCAAGAGTTGATACAGTCTGCCAGTGCAAAATTTCTTGAAGCATTCTTGCCCCATTAACAAAAATAAGTATATTCTTTGACCACCTCCAGTCTTCCTGAAACTTTTCAAGCACTGCTGACAGTGAGATAAGTCACATCTGCAGGTTCTTATCACGTGATGGGACATAATCCACACAGGCCAGGACACCCAAAATCACCTACAAGGGCTAGAAGCTCTCATACTGACTCACCACAGATGCTGTGCCCACATCCTGGTTCCTCTCCGTGCTCGCTCTGCATTTCCCAAGCAGCCACAAAGAATGAGAGACGGCACCAATAACTCCTTGGAACATGGTAAAGATGGCTTCCTCTGAGATGTCCCCTGCTTCCGGCCCCAGGCCCCCGCCCCTGCCCTGGCTAATTCACAATCATTACTGCAGATGCAGCACCTGAATCTCATCTTCTGCCCAATCAGCTGCTTTAACTCCTCGACCTGGGTTGGAAACTTCTCTCTGGACCCGTACAACCCCTGTGTCTTCCCTACATCACGGCATTTATAAACCTGACTTCTAATCATGCTCCTGTTTGCATTCTCAGCTGAACTGCATGCAATTTGAGGACAGGGACCAGTTCTTATGCGTGGTGCCATATGTTCTAGCATATACTATACTGCCTGGTACATGTGACAGTTGGAAACCGGGTTTTGAATTAATGCTAAAAATGTTAGAAGCTGGATGGCAGCTAAAGTTGACTAAGGATGAAACAATGGTGGGTGCAAATATAGACAATCTGCAATTCCAGGATCAAGACAGAGATATCTGAGGTTCATTTGCATTGACTGAATGCTCTGGAGAACCTGTATGAATGCAGAATCAACCTGATCTTAAAGACCCGGGAAATAATCTTTGGTATGCCTGACGACTTAGTCACAAGGATGTTAATGTCATTATTATTTCAAATGGTAATGCGTACTTATTTAATGTAATACTATTTTACTAATCATGTAATTAGTATATGTTTATATGCAATAATAGAATAATAACCTGTTTGATTTATTCATCCATAAAAACAATTTTATTAACTATTTTCAGGAATGAGCACTGCAAATGATTCAGCTATCCAACACTGGAGGATCAGTTAAATTAATCAAACACATCAATACAACAGAATAGTACCTATATGCGGTCATTTGAAAAGACACTATGGGGGTGTGGAGATGGGCAAAATGGGTGAAGGGGAATGGGAAATACAGGCTTCCAGTTACAGAATGAGTAAGTCACGGGATGCAAGGTACAGCACAGAGAACACAGTCAATGGTATTGTAATCGCGTCGTATGGTGACGGATGATGGCTACGCTTGTGGTGAGCGTAACATAACGTGTAGACTTGTGCATCACTACGTTGTGCACCTGAAACTAATGTCACGGTGTGTGTCAAATAGGTTTCAATTTTAAGAAAAGATTACGTAACTGTGTATTTATTGGTGGGTACATATTTTCATAAACATGTTTTTGAAGCATTGCTCTGAACATTGTAAATATGATCAATAATATTTTTGGAGATTTGGTCCTGGGGGTGGAGAACAAACCGTATGACTAAAGTTTGGTGCGTCCGAGGTGGCCAGAGGTTCCCGGGTCCCCGGTGCAGTGTTAAAAGCGGAACCGTAGCAGTGAAGGGGATCCCAGGTTCTGCTGCCCTGACCCACCATCCTGCAGGAGTCTCTGGGCCAGCAGCCATGCCCACATTCCCAGCCCCTCTGCAGATGGAACCCTCTGTGGTCCTGTCGACCCTCCTCTTCTTTGTCAATACTGACTTCATCTTCAAAGGCCAGCCCCTTGGATTTGTTTAGAGATGTGGAGCTCTTAAAACCTGAGCCAGCTTTAGAGAACAGTGGCCTCCCTTCCTGGGATGGGCTGATTCGCCGCTCATTTACGCCAGGGGAAATTTACGCATCTCTTCTCACCAGCTCGCCTAGGTCCTTGCTAATTCCCTAATCATATTGAATTATTTGGAGTTTACTGTGTCATCCCTGGTCACCTACGGATTCCCTCACTTCATTACTCCTTGGCCAAACTGTCTTTGGAAGGCTCCTGTGACAGATTTATATTCTGAGCAACAGACAGGAATGTGTTTCTCTGCTTTTGCTTTGCTTGTACCACATAAACATGTCCCAGGACACTCCCAGGCAGGAGCCGCTGCTCAGACCTTGCTCACAGAGGGGCTCCCAGAGAGGAATCTTCGGAAAGCAGAGGTCGCTGGCAAGGGATGGGATTACTCACCAAGGGCCTGATGCCTGAAAGGTGTGTTTAAACTTCAACATGCCTCCTGAAAATCGAACCATTGAATTTTGTAGAAACGTCTATGACTTAAATGCACTCTATTGGAGTTACTGATGTCTAAAAGGAGCTATTTCAACTTTTGGGTTTCAGACAAGACCTTCATATATATGTGCTGGCACACTTGAGCCACACTTATCACATGGAGATTGCCCGTCACGGATTAGCAGTTTGGTAGAAAGAAATCCATGTTGAAAGCTTTCTAGCACATTCTTTCATAATGATTAAGTCTACAGAGGTCATATGCGACTACTACTCTTTTATTGTTGTTCCACTGAAAACTTCTCTTTTAAGAATTATAATTATAATATATAATATAATATGATATAATATAATATACAATATAATGTGCTATGGATTATAATATGTTGTATATTATATATTATAATTATCGGCATCAATTGATTTTGATGCTATTGCTGCTTTTGTTGTTTTCTTGCACTGAAGCTTAGGATTAGACAAGGTTTTCACCCTGAGGAGCTACAGTCTAGCAGGCAATATGGGTATACAAATAAATACATTATTCCTTGACTGGTACAGCATAGAATTATAAATGAAGCATTGTAGAACCACAGAAAAAGCAGTTACTAAACGTGGTGACACTGAAAAGACTCTTGCTTAGATGGGAGAGACTTGTAATGGATGTTAAAGATGTATAAATGGAGTCAACTCAGAAAAGGCAGAGAAGACCACCCAGAAGAAGGAAACAGCGCAAGGAAAGGCACGGCGGCTTAAAAGGGCAGGGTTTTTTTGAGAAGTGTTGCGAAGTTCAGCTCATCAAGGACAGCAGACAAATAGCAAGGTTTCGCAAAGTAACATAATGTGACTAGACTGTTCTTCTAGAGCAATAGCTCCGGCATTTGCATCAGGGTGTATGGTCAGAGAAAACGGAGATGGATGGAAGTCGATGGAAGAACGATCACGAGGTGGCTGCGGGAGAGCAACAATAAGAACTCAAACCAAAGTCAAACAGCGGGAATGGAAATTGGGTCAAATCCAAGCCAAGTTTAGGAGACATACGGGGCAGAACTTGGGGTTAATTAGAAGCAGGGCTGAGCGAATGGAGGAGTCTATGATGGTTTGGATAATGTGGTAAAGAGAAAAGCAAAAAAGCAAATTTCCTGGCCACCGCCTGTGCCCTTTTCGCTGTAACTGAACTCAAGAATGCAAGAGATGGGGGTGGTCTGAGGTTAAGGTGATGTATAAAATTATAGTCATGTTAACTTGGAGGCACCTTGCCCTGGCCGTCCTTGCTCTGCATGGTGGTACAGGACCGTGAAAACGACTGGGCAAGCTGAACCCACGCCGAACAATCTTAGTAGTCAACTACAATTGTTATGTGACCTTTACAAATGTTTGTGAAAACATTAGAAACTCTTACTGCCGGCTATAAATGGATAGGAAAATGAAAAAAAAAAAAAAAACAATAGGACAACTAACATTTCTTGAATCCACTGTAACTTAAAACATTTGAAGAGAATTAAAATATCTTATTCCCTGAAAAAAAGAGCTGATCAAGAATGATTGCCTTCTCCTAGTTATGTAACTTGGTATAGGGGTAGGGTCTTTTTGAAGCCTTGGTCAATTTTCATTCTCCTTTCTGAGTTTGGATCAGCTTCTAACACCTAATCTTGCTGCTTCCCATACTGTGAGCTATCTCTAAGGATTCCTTTCGCATGAAGCCTTTTGCTGGTGTCACTTCCCCTGGGACATCATCCTTTTTATGCCAACCGGTTTCCTCATTTATGTCAGCAAGTTTGTCTTCATTAAGTTCCTCGGGCTGCATGCCTACAGCTCCCTGTAAAGCCACAGTGTCAATGTTCCCCTGGTCAGCTTTTTCATCGACATTTCATTCAAGTTTTACTCCAGTATTATCATATTTTGTTTTGTTTTGTTTTGTTTTGTTTGTTTGTTTGTTTGTTGCTGCACCTTCGCCTCTGCTGGCTAATCTCTCCTTCTGGTCATCTATTTTTGTAAAATATTATGTAGGATTATCACGGGGAGACAAAGAGGCAACACAACTACGGGCTTCGCTCTCTGTGCGTCAACTGAATAATAGATACCCAGTGACCACAGGCTTTAAAAGATACGATATGCATTTGTAATCGTGACACATACGTGTTATTCATGTGATGAGTTTTGGAATTCACCTCCAACAGTGAAGTTTATGCAGTCATGCACAACTAACAGGTCATGGTAACTAAAGTTTGAACCATCTTATTGGGGATTGGTGTTGTTTAACTAAACTATGGAAACTGAACCTTGGTATAATGCACCACGCAAAGGAAGGACTATCTATAGTTATCCAGGGGAACACAGGAGTAGTTAGGAGTCTGGGAGCAAAGAAGTTGCAGGAAGTATGGATGCATCACCGATGTCAACTACTGACCTCCAGGGAGGCAAAAGGAATGAGTCTGGAAATAGTCCCCTTGCTTTGCTCATTGGGAACCTTCATGACTAAACTGTGAGGTGAAGATCCAATTGTAATAGGGTTCAGGAAAAAAATGGAGAAATCTGATGAAATAAATATTAGTTATTTTTAAGAAATTCGGCAATACAGGGAAAGAGGAAGTTACGTTACCACATGAGAGGAAGGCATTTAATGTTTTAAGATGGAAATGTGCACTTACTATGAAAGCACTGAAATGTGCAGGTATGATTCTGAGAGATTTGGTCAAAAACTTTTAAAATTCAGGTATATCTTATCTACAATAGTCCCCATTCATATAAATTCCTATATGTTTCACAACTTCGGTCCACAGGAAGGACATGAGGCCTGCCTGCCATTTTCCTTCACCTTCACCATGGGTCCCCCTTTCTGAGAACTCACCAGCTCTCATTTTGCCAACCCTAAGGTCAACGCTGGCCAACAGAAACCATTGTTATAATTAACATGATGCTGGAACAGAACAATAGCACTCTATCTGTCTTGAGATCTTTCTAAGAGAGACTTTCAGACAACTTTCTGGCAGCTGGCAACATGGAAAGCCAGAAATCAATGGGAAATAAATAAAATGGTTTCAGTGATGGCAGAGCAGACACCAACAAAGCAGACATGATAATAGATGAAAAATGTATTTCCCTTGGACCACCATTCAATTCTCAGTCTCATTACCTCAAATTAGGATTTTATTAAGACAAATAGCCAAGGGCTTTAGAATTCAAATGTCAACTTTACTACTTAGTAACTTCCTAAGTCTGGGAAAATTATTGAATCTCACTCCACTCATCCGTAAAGTTGTGTACTAACATCTACCTCATGGGGTTGAGGTGAGGATTAGGTGAAATTATATAAGAAAGGGCCTTGATTATTGTTTCACGTTAGCTTGGAAGACAACCCAAAAATGTCAATTCCCTTCCAATCAATAAGAGATCTGAGCCCCGTTCTCAATGCCAGAATTGGGATGACAGACCTGGATGAGACTATGCCTTGAACATGAACGGTTATAATGCCACTGAAGCTGAAACACCTTTCACACTCCCAGATGGTTTCGATAAAACGTCATCACAATAGATTTTAACAAAACTGCCATAATGATCTCATCCATGCCTGTTCTTCCTTGCCTTTCGAAAGAGAGCCTTTCATTTCTGCCTACCAGGAGTCAAGGTGTTTCCTCATCCAGCTGTTCTCCAATGACAACAGGTCAGCCCTGTCCACTGACACAGTCATATCGCAAACCTGCTCAGAGACCCTCCAGAGTTACAACTCTCTCCATCCTCATCATAACCAAGTGATACATTCATTCACTCATCATTTTTCTCCCCACTACCCAACCCCCCCCCCACAAGATAAGCTTATGTAAGCAAAGATGTGGTGCTTCCTCCTACACCCCAGTGTCCACTGTAGGGTACTGGATGGAACAAAGGAAAGAAAGAGCAACTCTGTAAACTTTGCAGAATGCTACAAAGGAACTGAATAGACATTTCTTCAAAAAAGACACACAAATGACTGCCAGGTATATGAAAATATGCTTAACTTCACTAATCATCATGAAAATGCAAATCAAAACAATAGTGAGATATGACCTCACATCTGTTAGGATGACTATTATCAAAAAAAAGAAAACCTTGGTGCACTATTGGTGGGGATGTAAATTGGTGTAGCCACTACGGAAGACAGTATGGAGTTTCCTCAAAAAATTAAAAATAGAAATGCCATATAACCCAGTAATCCCACTTCTGGGTATGTATTCAGAGGAATTGAAGCAGGATCACAGTTCGTGGCGATACCATTCACAATAAATAGCCAAACATGGAAGTAGCTTAAACGTCCATTAGCCGATGAATGAATACAGAAAATGTGTTACGTGCACCCAATGGAATATTATTCAGCCTTTAAAAAGAAGGAAATGTTGCCATTTGCAACAACATGGATGAACTTGGAAGATATTTTGCCGAGTGAAATAAGCCACATACAGAAGGACAAACACTATACGATACCATTTATATGAGGAATCTGAAATAGTAAATTCATAGAAGCAGAGAATAAAATGATGGTTACCAGGGACTGGGAGAGGAGGAAACAGGGAGGTATAATCAAAAGATACAAACTTCCGGTTATTCAAGATGAGTGAGTCCTACAGATACACTACTGCATTGTGCCTATAGTTAATAATGGCTATCCCACGGGGCGCCTGGGTGGCTCAGTCGGTTGAGCGTCCGACTTCGGCTCAGGTCACGATCTCACATCTCGTGAGTTCGAGCGCCGCGTCGGGCTCTGTGCTGACGGCTCGGAGCCTGGAGCCTGCTTCGGATTCTGTGTCTCCGTCTCTCTCTGCCCCCAACCCACTTGCATTCTGTCTCTGTCTCTCTCAAAAAGACATAAATAAACATTAAAAAATAAAAATTAAAAAATTAAAACAATAATGGCTAGCCTATATTGTATGCTTAAAAATTTGCTAAGGGATGCCTGGGTGGCTCAGTCGATGAAGCAGCCAACTCTTGATTTCAGCCTCATGTCATGATCTCACGGTCTTGGGATCGAGCCCTGCATTGCTCTCCACGCTGGGCATGGAGCCTGCTTGGGATTCTCTCTCTCCCCCTCTCTCTCTCTCTGCCCCTCCCCTGCTCATGCTCTGTCTCTCTCTCTCTCTCTCTCTCTCTCTCTCTCTAAAACTAAAAAAATATGGCTAAGAAGATAGATAGTATGTTCAGTGTTCTTATCACAAAATAATAACAACCATAATAGTAATAATAATAAAGAAGGTGGGAGAAAACTTAGGGAGGCGATGGATTTGTTTACATCATAGACTGTTATGATAGTTTCAAGAATGTATACTTATCTTCAAAGTCATCAAGTTGTATGCATTAAGCAGGCACATTTTTTTTTTTGCATGTCATGCCAGAAATAAAAAACAAAAAAACAAAACACAGAACTCGTATAATGTCCTCCCTGTTGGAGAAGTCAGGAAAGCAAAGCAGAGAGGACCACCGAATTGCCTGAAACCTACGTTTAAACCACTTGACTCCTATGGCCCCTTGCTGAGCCCGAGACCCTGAGCTCAAGGCCAGGCCTTGAGCAATGGGCATGTGCCAGCGTCTCCCTGCAAGGTCACCAGATGGGAGGGGTGTGGGCTGCCTTGTGGATGCTGCCTTTAGGCTGAAGACAATGCCATGGCTACTTTGGGGAGCCTGTGCTACCTCTGGTGACTGCTCCCACCAAGAACGTGCTGGAAGCTGTGGGGGTGGGGGTGTTCCCCTGCCAGAAAGAGGAAGGCCAAAGGCTCAGGATGAAGTGTGGAGAGACTGAGTTTCCAAAGGCATAACAGGGGCCTTCTTTCTCCCACCCCTACCCCACCATGAAGTATTGCAATTGGCCCTGTCAGCTTGGTATTTGAAAGAAATGGGTCGGGCGATGGGGCCAGATAAATCACAGTGATTTGAAATGTCGCTCTGTTCTCCTATCGTGCTTGAATTTCTTCCATGTTACAATAGATCTTCTCTCCTTGCCCAAGCCAAATCAAATCCCCCTTTTTCTGTTGTCGGAGGAACTCAGGGTAAGGTTGCTGGTGCACGAGTATCGGGACCCTTCCCAAAAGCCTCTCTCTCCAGCCCTCCCGGCAGTCTCCCCGGGTCTCTTGCCAATCACAAGGCAAGACTTCTGAGTTGTTACCAGTTTGCAAAACATCTGCTTTTGCGATTTGGCATAGTGTGGGGTTGGGGTGACAGGGGATTTGATTGGCCTCACAGGACTTATTATATTTGATACATTGTGTGTCAGACTCGGGACCCCTCCCCTCCCTCATTCCCATGCTCTGCCTTCAACCCTGTGACTGGCTTGTTATCAGCTTTGTTCTTCCAAGGCCCAGGGTTTTAGGGTTAACTTGTCCTTTTTCTGCCGGGGCCTCTTGGTCCCTTCTTCTTGTACTCTCTTCTTCTTAATAAATAAGGGAAGCTGCCGGCTTTTTTGTTCCTGTCATCTTCTGGGGCTTCAGAGGAAGAAGTTGTCCATAAAAAAGACTCCTGATTTACAGATCATCTCCTCATGCTCAACTGGGGCCAACATTCCTCAGTGCTGTGTCCACATGTGTGCTTGGCTGGCCAAACATCCATCCAGACAGCAGGGATGGCTCTGAGATCCGGCAAAATCAGCAGTCCTGTGGCCTGGAATGCCCTCCTCCTTTCCCACTGCCCATCCGGGTCTTTCCCGAACTTCCCATCCCGACTCTATGCTCCCCTCATTTGGGAGGCCTTTCCTGACCCTCACCCTTGCACGCCTTCCCCTGCCATCACATTTAATCCCTGTGCACATCACTCATTTGGTTCCTGCCTGGCTGCCTCCCACATCGCTGGCTGACCGTTTCCCTGCTGCAGAGGAAGGGCCAGCCGGAGCTTTGGAATTAGTCATACCTGGTGATGAATCTCCGTGGTACCTTGTATTCGCTTGCTAAGGCTGCCACAACAAAGCAGCACAGGCTGGGTGGTTTGAACAACAGAAATTTATCTCCTCACAGTTCTAGAGGCTGGAAGTCCAAGATCAAGTTGTCGGCAGGGTCGGTTTCTTCTGAGGCCTCTCTCCCTGGCTTGCAGATGGCAACCTTCCCCGGTGTCTTCCCATGCCCTTCCCTCCTTTTGCGTCGGTGTCCAAATTTGCTCTTCTTAGGAGAACACGAGTCACATTGGATTGATTAGGACCCATTGTCATGACCACATTTAACCTTGGTTACCTCTTTAAGTAAGACTCGGTCCCCCAATACAGGCACATCTGAGGTATTGGGGTTAGGTGTTCAGCGTATTAATCTTGGGGGATGCAATTCAGTTCATAATTGGAGCAGGACCTAAAGTCAATGTTACTTCATCTGTGAAAAAAAAAAAGAGTTCATAGTCCCTCCTGGGACTACAGAGATTAAACAAAACCCTATACGTCAAGAACATGACATAAAATAAGTTTTCAAAAGACCAGATCCTTTCCCACTGTCCCCAGTCCCTCTCTTTCCGGGCATGGGCTGTGCTTCCTCGTGTCAATCAATCCATAGATGCTGTTTCCTGAATTTTAATGCAGATAGATTGAGTACCTTATTGATTTCCGAGTGCCTCTTTCTGCTCTAGTTAACTGTAATCTCTTCAAAGGAAACAATAGATAGGGCAGCACAATGCAAGGAAGACAAGAGCCACGGTGGCTCTGGGTACCAGCGCTGGAGGCGGCCTTCGAGCACATTACTAAAGCTCCCTCTGCCTCATTTCTCCTCCGCGAAAGAAGGCTGGGTAACGTGCATCAGCAGGATTGTTGCTTGGATTAAGGGAGGAGCCCCGTGCAATGCTCAGCACACAATGAGTCCTCTTTGATGCGAAGTGCTACTATTTTTCTTATCAGCACGTGTTTAGCATCGTCCATGAGGATCCGAGCTAGCTAATTTGCCCCATTCAATGTGCAAATGTGTTCCAAAAGTTAATCAAACAAAACAAGGAAATCGGATAACGTTTCATCCTATAGGCACAGTGCTTGGTTGCAGCCTGCCTTGGGTGAGATTGGCAGCTGTCTGCCGACCATATAAAGAAAGCCCCAGTATGTTGCTTCTTCCATGGCCAGATGTCGCAAACAGCCCTACCCTCAGCCTCTCCTTTGGGTTGAAGTCACCCCAGCCTTTGTGAAATTTTAGAGGTCGGTCTAGAAGTGGAGGTAATCTATGAACCATCAGCTTAGCCCAGCTGAGAGCAGAGTCTGAACGGGGGCGTTAAGAACAGGTAGGTTTCAGAGGGCAGGGTCAGAGAGCACCTGTAAGTTAGGGAGTCCCCAAGGCCACCCTCACTTTTGACACCAATTGAAAGCTCTGGGGTCTCCAAGACTACCCAAGGGCTCCCTAGGGGGACTCACAGGACGTACTGCGTGTGTACTAACTTGATCGCTCATTTTACCCCTGTTTATACCTTATAATAAACTCGTATAGAACTATTTAGTGTAAAAAATGGTTGATTGTTACCTGCATCCAGTTCTTCCTCGGGCCACTTATTTTCGATTAGTATTCCACCCTGAGGAAGATTTCACTCAGTCTGCCAGTACACTGGATCGTCATTATCAATATTATCGTAAGAGTTGTTCCCATAACATGGCTGAATCTTAACCACCAATGCCAGTGTGAACACAATATTGCAATGTGGTGATAGATGCACCATGAAACTAAGAGTCAGAAGCTAAATCATTAGAATCCCACTCATTCATTAACAATTGGTCCAGTTCAAGAAAGCTTTCAAGTCCCATCCTCCACGAGAAGGACTAGTGTCCAAAAGAAAGGTCATTCATCAGGGAAAGAAGCAATTCCTTAGAGAGAAAATAGGGCTTGACTGGGGAAGAGGGTGGTTTAGCCTGCTCTATTCTGAATATTGAGTGGTCTGGAAAGAGTTCCCAGGACGTGAGGCTTAAGAATAGTGCAGTAGAGGGGCATCTGGGTGGCTCAGTCGGTTGGGCATCCAACTTTGGCTCAGGTCACCATCTCGTGGTCTGTGGGCTCAGGCCCCATGTCGGGCTCTGTGCTGACATCTCAGAGCCTGGAGCCTGCTTTGGATTCTGTGTCTCCCTCTCTCTCTGCCCCTCCCCTGCTGGTGCTCTGTCTCTCTCTCTCTCTCGCTCTCTCAAAAGATGAATAAACATTAAAAAAAATTTTTTTTTAAAAGAAAAGAATAGTCTGGTAGGGATTCCTGGGTGGCTCAGTCAGATGAGAGTTTGACTCCTGATCTTGGCTCAGGTCATGATCCCAGGGTCATGGGATTGAGCCCTGTTTTGGGTTGCACACTGAGCAAGGAGCCTGCTTCAGATTCTCTCTCTCTCTCTCTCTCTCTCTCTGCCCCTCTCCATCTGCTCTCTCTCTCTCTCTAAAAGAAATAGTGCAGTAGATTGAATAATGCCCCTCCCCAAAAGTCCTCATTCTAATTCTTGTGAACTTGCTACCTTACATGATGAAAGGACTTTGCAGATGTGATCAAGTTAAGGGCCTAAAATGGGGAGATTCTCCTGAATTATCCCAGTGAGTCCAGAGGCAGGAGAGTCTGAGAAAAAGATGTGATAGTGGAAGCAGAGGTCAGAGACAGAGATTTGAGGATGCTGTGCTGCTGCTTTGAAGATGGAGGGAGGGGCCATGAACCAAGGAATGCAGGCAGCTTCTAGAAGCTGGAAAAGGCCAGGTAGCAGATTCTCCCTTAGAGCCTCCAGAAGGACCATAGCCCTACTCACACCTTCATTTTAAGCCTTAAAAGGGGCTTTAAGGGGCTTTAAGACTTATAAGCCCAAAACTGAAAAAGAACAAATGTGTGTGGTTTCAGGCCGCCTGGTTTGCGATAATTTGTGATAGTGGCCATCGGAATAGCATCACCGATAGGGAGATAGGAAGTGAGGAAGTACCACTTCTACCTGTGGTCCAGTGGGATCTATAAACAGACAGAGAAAGTGCCCCTCTTAAGGGTGCTTAATTTGGAATCCATAGTCGCCAGGTTACGATGTGAGAAATCCTCATAGCCCATGAAACTGTAAAATTCTACATGTGGGCAATTTTCAGGAAAGAGATGGCCCAGGAATCTCTGACCGCAGAATGGTTAAGAGCTACTTATTTAAGAGAAGAGACCATCTGAGCTGAGGAAGAGCTCCAAAGTTGACAGAGAGAAGTGATGTCAGGAGTCCAATGGAAGAGAATATCCAACAGACCGCAGGCTGGTACCGTGGCTGGGTGTGCTGGAGTCGTGGCCTGTTGCCCATGGGGGACTGAGGATACGATCCTGATTGAACAGAGCTATATAGAGAATAGAACAGAAATTCAGCCCCACCTATTCTGAAAAATGGGAATTTATTACCGCCCCCCCCCCACGATATGCAAAGTAACAGACACTTAGCTTTTCCAGGAATCATGAGGAAGCAGCTACAGTCTTCAGTTGCCTTTCACTCTTGCCCTGAGGCAAGACTCTGATGTGAATCCAGGGAGCCAGGACATTTGTGCCAAGACTTCATCCCCAAAACCTGCTGCTCGCTATGGTCTCCCCTGTCCCATTAGACTGTCACCATGTCTTAGGGGATGTGGACCAGCTCAGAGACAGTGTAGGGCAAGTTACTGCTGGGGGGAAACAGAGGCTCCCCAAATTCCCTGAAGGCAGAGGGGAGCCGGTCCTCTGGTCTGTCCGCTAACTGCTAAAGCATCATTTCACCACTTAAGGGTAAATAAACCAAAGCCACATGCTCCATTTTAATCCAAATGAAAAGAGAGTTCTAAATTAAAGGAAATCATGCCTGTGGATAGAGCAATCCAGACTTCAGTGTGGCCTTTGTAACATCCAGCGGTATCTGGTGACTCCCCAGATGCAGTGGGAGGGGGACAACGAAGTGAAAGCTACCTCCCCAGGTGTCTCTGTTTAGCCGACACCCAGGCAACTTTGGAAAGAGGCGTCCATAAGAAAGGTGACCGAGGGAAGTGACCACATGAGGAATCTTGTAGTTTAGGGCCCTCAGCACTTCCAGGAGTGTGCATGTCGCCGGGCAGATGGAGAGTGGCAGTGGCATTATCCAACCTAGATCACTGAGCAATTGTCAGTGCATAATCCTGAACACACAGGATTGGGCGTTCGGTTGTGTTGATCACACTCACATGTGCTGCGTAGCATGGCTGTGAAATAAAAAGACAACTGCAAAGTGCACAGATGTGTTTGTGTATATTTGTAGTGGGGAGAGGGGGGAGGAGTAAAGTATGTGAGAGAAGGTCTCGGCTAGTAGGAAAGAAAATGTGTTTTCTCCATCACTTAATAGTTTTTCCATAAAGTCACAAAAATGTTAGGTTGGAAACCTGGTCCCGTTGACTCACCTAATGGGCTGGCAAGGACTCCAAAGTGCGAGGAGATGAAGGGCCCTCTCAGGTCCCAGGTTTTTGACCGAAACTCTTCTAAATGTGGAAATCAAA
This sequence comes from Leopardus geoffroyi, assembly GCF_018350155.1. Lineage (NCBI taxonomy): Eukaryota > Metazoa > Chordata > Mammalia > Carnivora > Felidae > Leopardus > Leopardus geoffroyi. Next base: position 119,873,018 of record NC_059328.1, on the reverse strand, counting down.
GGAAGGTGTTCATGGCTCAGCATGAGTTTTCTCCAGCTGCTCTTTTCCAGAAATTCTCCTGGTTCATTCTCTCATTTCACTCAAGCCTCTGCTCTTGGGTTGACTTGTCAGAGAAGCAGTCCCTGTCCACCCCCATTTAATACACACACACACACACACACACACACACACACCACTCAAGGGCAGTGAACAGTGCCTTGTAGACAGTAGGCGCTTAATGCATGCCTGTTGAAGGTTGTTGAATGAGATCAGGTAATGATGCCTTGCTGGGCAGCCTTCCTGGAGAAGAGCTGCATGGCAGTTGAGAACTCCGCCATCTTAATTTGACATCGCTATGCTATCTGCAAGGCCTAGGAGATGAGAAGGCACTGGCCTACACTCGAAGAGCTCATCATCTAGTTGACGATGCAAGGATTGCACCCACGAAACTAACTAATGTAGCACAGCCTCACCCATGAACCAGCCAAGATCCTGTAGGAGCGAGAGAAGACGATGCAATCATGAGAGTCGGTACAGATGTCAAGTTCTATGTGAGTTCGGGAAAGGGAGAGAACAGTGTGGGCCGGGAAAGTCTTCCCCGTGTGAGTTAAGTCTTAACAGGAAAAACACATGCTAGTCACATGGTACATGAGCCGGGATGAGAGGCGGGCCCTACCGGCCCCCGCTCAGGGCACACACACACACACACACACACAGAATTCCAAGCCATCACTGGAGTAAGTCGTAACTACGGTGCCAGCTAACATGCAATTTCTTGCGTAAATGGCAAAACTTTCACTGGTCTTCACTTTTTTTTCTGTGACTAAGAAAGCCCTGTTTTTTTCATTTGACCATGTAAGAGGAAAAAAATATATATATTTATGGCCCCTCTCTGCTTTCTAAGATATTTGAAGAAAATTTTGTTTTCTCAGTTACTCAGCCAGTCACTAAGTATTTATGAAGTGCCTCTGCTGCGCTGGACTTTTTTCTAGGTTCTGAAGGTCCAGCTGTGAACAAGAGAGCTGGAGGCTTGTCTTTCGGGCTCTGCTCCGAGTGACTATGGGCCACAAGGAACAGCCACTGCTGGCTGTCGTGGATTTGGTACTTGGGGCGGGGTACTTCCTGGGGATCTACTCTTTCCTGGGGGTGGAGGGTGTGTGTACTCAAGATTTCTGCATTTTGTTGTATGCACGTATACTCTACTTAAATGTTTACATTAAAAAATAGAACATAGAGAAAGGCCAGTCTTCGGCCAAAGCCGGCTTGGGGGCAAATACCCCAAGGGGTGCTCAAGGCGATAACAATCTATGCAACAATGACAGTGGCTAGATGTTAGCATTAGGGGGAAACTGAGTGAAGGGTGTATGGGAACCCTTCACGTTTTTGTAGCTTTGCTATAAATCTCAAATTGTTGCCCCGCCCCAAAGAATTTACTTAACCGGCCACATTTGCCTAACAACTTATAAGCGTTAATGCAATTAATTGCGAGTGAATTGCTTCACATGCTTGGAAGACATTGTCTTTCAGCACTTTATAAGCACTCACCCATTTCTTAACATTTAAACAACTATTGTTCCACTTAGAAGCGTTGCAGCCAAATAAAGTCACACCACTTGAAGGCGGGAAGGAAATGTTAGAGCTACTTATGTTTGCTTTTTCATCTCAAGCATTCTTATTTCTTTTCTGTGTATGTATGTTTCACGATGTGCACAAGACCTTAATGTGTAGTTCACGTCTATAACTTCTATACATATAATAAAGGGGTACGTGCCCCATACGTTTTTCTGCCAGAGGTACCCAATCAAGATAACGTAGGGGCTCCTGGGTGGCTCAGTCGGTTAAGCGGCCGACTTCGGCTCAGGTCATGATCTCGCGGTCCGTGAGTTCGAGCCCCGAGTCAGGCTCTGTGCTGACAGCTCAGAGCCTGGAGCCTGCTTTGGATTCTGTGTCTCCCCCTCTCTCTGACCCTCCCCCATTCATGCTCTGTCTCTCCCTGTCTCAAAAATAAATAAAACGTTAAAAAAAATAAAAAAAAAAAGATAACGTAGAGCTCACTGAGAGATGTACACAAAGCACGCTGTGTCCTGAGAAGTTGTCTGCACATCTATCTTCCCACCTGTCCTTAAGGGAAGGAATCCAGCTTCTCCCCAGGCCATGCACATAGTAAGTCCTTGACCGTGCTCCCAGGACATCTGGACTCCCCATTCCTCCTGGTTACATTTGTGCTTTGAGAACAAAACAGTGCAGTTAACCTGGGGGATTAAGTGTGTGGCTGGAGAAGCAAACTTCTCCAGGTCTCCAGGTATTTGGAAAGCCTATCTCCCCTCCTCCCCCCTATTTATAATTGCTTTCTGTTGTCCCTCTTTTTCTTTTTTTAATCCTTTAAAAAATTGTCATTGTCATGGTTGGTATGTGTTTTCAGCTTGAGGCTGCCTCAAGTCCTTTCTGGAGGAGGCAGAGCATAAATCATTAATAGTTATAAGAATGATCTATGAGAAAAAGCAGGAACTAAACAATCGCAAAGGACAATGGCGAGAGAGTTGCGCAATATATTTAGGAGAAACGCGGGTTTTGAGCGCTTCATAAGCAAGCATTTACATTTGAGCGATTAATGCTCTAATTACAAACATGCTTTTTGAATAAATCCGGGTCCTTTTGGCAATGATTTGTTAGCCTAATGCACAACCCTTTCTGCTTGAACCGAGCACGGTGGCAGGGCTTTACCCAAAGAAAACCTGACAGTGTAGACTGACTCCGGTACATGTGTCCCTTTGCTTCCCCTGCAGACGCCAGAACACTGCCCTGCCTGGGGTTGTTACTTCACAAGTCATTCTAAACGTCAGACCGTGAGATGTGGATGGGCCTTCAGAGACGATTTGTTTAAAACCCCACGTTTTGTAGGTGAGGAAGTATAGATGCAAGGAGAGGAAGACTCCCACCTAACGTCACCCAGCGAGCTGCTGGCAGAGCCCGGATTAAAACCTGGTTTTTCAACCCCTTGTCCCCTGCTCTTTCACAGCAAACTCTCTTCCAACGGTTGAGCTGGATTTAACGTAATTTAGCCCTTTCAAGTATCCAAACTGTCCTTCACAATGAGTAGCCCAAATTACTAAGGTTTTAGAGGGCTTGTAGTGATTTCATCTTGGCCCATTACTCTGGGAGAAAGACTCTCTGTTCACGTAGAGAAAGCGCCCGTTCTCCATTTTCTCCCAGCTTCTGACAGCTCCCTGACATTTGGGAGGAGAATTAACGAAAATCCTCCTCCCACGGCCACCGCAGAGGACTCTGCAAGCCAAAAAAACGTGAGGGACTCAACCGAGCATCGTCCTGGGAACCGACTTCTTCATTGAATTGTCTGTGAAGAAATCAACAACTATTGTTTTTCTGAGATCCCTCATATGCCATTGTTGCCGCACAAGACACGCTCTCTGATGGGAAAGCCCAGGCGACAACGGGTAATAATGCAACAATGGGCCTTCACCTCATCAAGGGGGACTCCAGGAAAAATCATTACAAGCAGGGATGCTCTCCAAAACCCACAGATGGCTCCACCAGCTCTTTCCCCAGAGTTAAAGACAGAGCTGACAAACACCATCAGCCTCAAGGATATCAAAAGTGGAGAGAACAGGAAAAACGGGGGGAAGATGAAGACATCGCTAGCTGGACCAAAAGACTCCGAGGCAGTGAGCAGCGGGAGGGAGGATTCTTGAGTGAAACAACATCACAGCTGACATCATCCAGGCAGGGCAAACTGAGAAACAGCTGAGCTAGCAAAACAAGCTCCCAGCAGGCTCTAGAGACAGTCCCGCGGCACAAGATAATCCTGCAATAATCGTTCTGCAGCAGCACAGAAAATTCCAGCAAAGCAGGGGCGGGATCCCAGTCCGATAAAAGATTTCTTAAGACAAAGCAAGGCAGTGTCATGACCGTTACTCTCGTTCTTAGGATGAATGGATCCTGTCCTCATCCAGAATGATCTAGAAATGGTAGCCAGTAGTCACCAAGATGGCGAGACCGGAGTCCTGAACCTACCACTCACTGGCTACTTATCTAAAGGTGAGCAGCCTGCTCCAGGTGTGCAAACCAATTCTTCCTATTTACAAAAAGAAGGAATCAGATTAGACCTATGGTTTTCAATTTTTAAGCATGAAATCTTTTTTTATTGCCATACAGCATTTTACATGGGAGATCAGGGCTAAAACAAAACATAAGGGGGCCTTCAAGTTGAAAGGGAAGTGGCCAGTGCAGAGGTCGGCATATAGGACCCACTCATCAGCCTTATGCAGCCGAGGCCCATCTTTGAACCTCAATACTTGGAGGGTTTGAAATGGTTGGACTAGAAGCTCAGAAAAGCTTTCCAGCTCTCAGGCTCCAAGAACCTCAAGCTCAGGATCCCGAGAACCTGTGGATTTGGGAGGATGGTAAGACCACTGTGGGCTAGTTGGGGCGGGCTTTGAAAAATGGGCCAAGCTGAGGCAAAGGAACGAGAGAGAGAGAAGTATTCTAGGCAAAGAGCAGAAACACGAAGAAGCAGCAGAAGAGGCTGTCCAGTTGAAATAAAGCATTTGGATACATACTGTAGACCCTGCAGGGCACGACGGTAAGGGTGGCATCAGTCCTTCCCGGGAATGTTTGCCGTGGGATCCTGTTTTCATTATGTCCTATCCCAACAAACAGGAAATGCATTCCAGTGACATCTTACGTTGCAGTTCAGACAGGGATGCTGAAAACCCAAATCGGCTTGGCAGATGGCAAGACAGCTCGTCATCTCAGGTGCCCGTGGAAGCCAAAGCTTCACCCACTGCATCATCGGTGGAGAAGGGGCTTCACTGATGGGACGGTGCCTTCAAATAATTGCTGCTCTCGTAACAAGACCACGAGGCTGTTCCCGTGTGGTAGAACTATACTAGCTTCCCGAAATAGGAGTTGTGGCTCCTTTCCTTGGGGAGTGTGCAGTTTGTCCAGAGAAAAGAGAAAGACATGCGTTTCTGGGGAGAGAAAAATTTAAAAAAGGCACTATATGAGTAAGTCCAAAGTGTACAGTTAAGAGTACAGTTAATTTCATCAGGAAATTGGCAGAGCAATAGGCCGGAGGGAGAAAATATAAGCTTTGAGGAACAGGGGTACATCTACCTTCTGGTGGCCTTCTGATGGCTGTCACTGGAAGTGCACAGAGCTCCCCCAATCAAGAGGAGGCATCTATTTTCCCTCCTTTTGAATCTGTGACTTGCTTTACCAATAAAATATGGCGGAGATGACCCTGCCAGTTCTGCTCTTGGCTTTTAAGAGGACTGGCAGCTTCCAGTTTCTCTCCCTTGGAAGCCAGCCACTCAGGCTTAACTAGTGACCGATGAGAGTCCACCTGGGGAGAGAGAAAGACAGTCCTCATGGAAGAGAACTAAGGTGCCCCAGTTGACAGTCAAGACGAAGGCCCCAGACATGTGGCTGAGGTCATCTTGGACATCTCTGCCCCTGCAGAGCACCCACAGGACGTCCCAGCTGACTGCAGCCATATAAGTAACCCTAGCAAACACCACATGGAACAGTAGACCCACCCAACTGAGACCGACTAGCACACAGAATTGAGAGAAATGATAAACTGTTATGATTGTAAGTCATTAGGTCTTGGGATGGCTTGTTACGCAGCCATATCAGAAGTGACATATCGGAACTGGATGATACGAAGATTGCATGTAATAGGGTCCCTGTTCTCGAAGGCAGAGATCTTGAATTGGAGATTCACGGGGTTTTAGGGGCTTTAGAGATGGACCTCAGAGACTCCTCCAGAAGCTACATGCAAAATTGTAAGTTCCTGGGCAGATGAACATTTCTCAAGGGAAAGAGATCATAAAATTAATCAGATTTTCTCCCTTAGGAGTTAAGCTAGTCAAGTTAGTTGGGCTGGACAAGGACTGGAGACTTCTATCTCTTTACTGTGACTCTAAATGTCATTTCATCTGGTTCAGCATATTCAAACTTTTTTTTAAACTATAGAATGAGCTTTCCAAAGGAACCAAACCCCAATGCATAAAGTAGATAAAAGAGAAACTTCTCTGAATGCAGAGGCTCAGTTTCTTCCCAAAGCGATTTTACCCTCATTTAACGTTGAGTCCCCAGAGACACCCCTGAGACTGAAACCTACCTGCCATGGGGATGATTTTTCCCCAATTTTTTTGCCTTTTCCAGAATGTCATATAAATAGAATCATATGGCATTTGGTCAGCTGAGTCTGGCTTCTTTCACTTAGCATGAGGCTTCTGAGTTTCTCCACATTGGTCCACAAGTAGGTGCTTCCTTTTGGTTACTGAGTAGTATTCCATCACGTGGATACAGCAGTTTCTTTACCCATTGGCCTCTTATTGGACAACTGAATTGTTTTTAATAATGAAAGAAATTTCTAGGGAAATTTGGCAACTTCCTTTCCTGAGCGTTACAACGTGCGTGAGTTTCCTGGGAGGGCGACGGAGGCAGAATATCCCCTGTGATCTGGATCTTAGGAAGGCGTCCCTGAAAGTGACAATGTAGCTTCATGCCGATGATTTCCGCCGGCGTGTCATTTGGTGGATGTGGGAGTTTGGCACAGCCAAAGAGGGGGGCTAGAGGCCAGTAGGACCCCTCCCTCCCGGTCCCCACGCACTCTGGGGTAGGTTGGCACCATTGGAAGCCTGCGGGTGTAGATGAATTCCCAGACAGTTGTGTAAGAGCATCAGTGTAACAGATAGGCAGGTGTCACAAAGCATGGGCACCCAGAACCAAACCAGCTTTATCGCATTTCACAGTGTTTCAGGCCTTCCCTTCCCAGCGCTGATTCCATGCAGGGCCCTGAAATCGATACATGCACTGGAGAGCCCAGGAGGGCCCCCATCCAAAACTGCCTGGGCAGGATGTGCCTTAGTCCTGGTGCCTGAACCGGGCCTCGCCACCCAGGAACTCAGGAGACAACTGCATTTGTAGGGCATTCCTCTTCACGTCTGGCGCCGGCGGTTTCACGGGCATCTTTCCCTGCTTGGCAGCCCCCAGGAAGCGGAGATAACGTAGCCTGTGAACTCTACCCATGGGATTATGAAATATGTTTTGTTGCTCGTAACAGGGCAAGGAAAAGCGTTAGCCCCAAAGCCAAAGCATTGTTGCGTGGGGCGGCACTGGAAAGAAGCTCTCAGTGAAGAAGGCGACCCTGGAGCTGGGGATTTACCTTTCCCTGGAATGCCTATCCCTGTTGCAATGAACTTCCCCCTTGTCAGTCCGGCCCAAGGTGGACAAATACTCCTTCCGATGCCTTGCAGAGACTGGGCTGCGATCCCACAGAGAAACAGGGAGCTGGAAGGTCTGTGCTTCAGTGGGTGGCTCCCTGTTCAGCTCTTGCCCTCCCTCAGACCCTTCTTAACCACATCACCCAGGACGAGATGCACAGACCCCTTGATTCTTAGGGTGTCCACCAAAAGTAAGAAGCCGAGCTTGTTTTTCCGGTCTGCTGGGACCCATAGCCTTCACTATCCAAGTTCTTGTGTGAGAATTTACCTCTTTGATAAATGACTTCAACAAGCAAAACTTAATTGTGGGAGACCCAATCTTTGACTCACAGGGTCATGGCTTGACTGTAACATTCGTTGAAGAAAACCAAAGCACAACATGCTCACTAATAGCCTGGGGTGGAGTGGGGTGGGGTGGGGTGGGGAGGTCAGCATAGCAGAAATGTTCAAGGCAGAGCCTCTGGGATCAAACTGCCTAGACCTATCATCTCTTCACCATGAGACCATGGACAAGTCACTGTATCTCTTTGAACCTTAGTTTCCATACCTTTAAAATGGGATAATAGTAATGCCTATCTCATTGGACATAATTGGTAAAAAAAAAAAAAAAAAAAAAAAAGTTTAAAGGAAGTTGATATGTTGGTGCCTGGCACATAATAAGCACATAATAAACAAAATACGTGTTCCTGTTGATGTATTCTCACAATGCTCTGTTAAGGACAGTTTCTGGTTGAATGCATAGCTCTTGCTGATGCAATGGCCTTAGCTGTCAATCACTTCCTCATTTTCAGGTAGGGCCCTGAGGCTCCGAGTTTAGATTCTGCATAAGGACCGATCAGAGTAACAGCGTCACTTACCTGAGGCCACTAGTGCTTGGCCCCATGGGCAACACCTGCAGCATATGGGCACAGGTGGACAGCAAACCGACCAGACCATCTCACTGGGACATCGATCCCATGGAGCTGGAAAGAGAGGCCATCCAGGTTCAGAGTTGAGAAATGGAACTCAGCACTCTCCCCACAACCTTCTAGACTCATGTAGAGTCATGTACATCCCCCCCCCGCCCCCCCCCCCCGCCCCGTGCTTCACACAAGCTGCCCCCTCTGCTGAGTACTCTTCCCCATGCTTCACCTAGTTCCCTCCAGCTCATTACTCAGATGCAGCCTAATGGCACTGCCTCTGAGCTACCCTTCTTGGCTTCCTCCACTGTTCTTGTCACCCCAAGTTTTTACTTTGATGGCACCTATCACAATTATTAATTATACACTTATTTGAAACTTTGTGGTTCCCGGTCTCTCCATCTGTCTTAATTTCCATGTTTTCTTGGTTGGTCACTGTACATTCAGCCCCCCGAAGAGCAGTCTCTTGATTTGCTGAGTGACTGATGGGACGGATGGGTGGATGGATGGATGGATGGATGAATTCCAGAGGGCTATATTAGGCTGAACCATATGAAATTGCTGTTATTCAACCATCTTCAACCTACAAAAACAGCAGTTTCATGTTTTGACCTAATATTTGCCATATGGGGAATTCACCTTCACTTATCTGTGATAGCTTTATAAATTATAAAGGGCATAGGAAGCCTTCAGTGAGTGTGGGCCCACCCCACTGGCTGGGACCCTACACACTATCTTTGTAAATGTAACAACATGTGAAACACCAATAGCTCTCCTGGATTCACCCGTGATGAAACGAGCGGAGTCGGTAAATGACCTGCCCAAGGTCAGTTTTGCTCCTGGTTTAGATTAGATACATGTGTATTTACGTATACCAGCAATTTTTAAAGCCCACATTCGGAAGCAAAAAAAAAAAAAAAAAAAAAGCTTGGCAAATTAAGGGAACATACATTGCTGAATTTAAAACAACACAGTTAATAAAATGCTTTCACTGTTTTTGAACTTAATGGCAAGCAAGGTTTTTATTGATTCAATTCTCTATGCTCACCATTAACGCAACAAAACTGCTTTTTAATTTAACTCAAGTGCTTTTAGCTCACAATTTTTGAATTCAATAAAAGTCATTTTAAAAGTCACTTTATCGCTCTGTTCCATCTGAATTAAACATTTCCCTGACCTTGAACAAGACCACTTTGCAAACGGACACATTTCTGTAAATACGCATTGCCGTCTTGCATAATTTAAATCTGAGCACCAGTCGATGGCCACAATCACCAATTTCTGCATTGGTCAGAAAGTTGTGGCTGATCTCAAAGAGTGGCATGGGATTATTAAACCCTGGCAGGGGTCTTTCTAATGTTTGTTGTGATAGTAACTTCCATCAATCCTACAATTTTACTCAACGGTGTTGAAATTTTTAACTGATACGTAAAACTTCAGAAGACGTGAAGATTAGCTAGCTTTTGCTCATGTTAACATCATCAGCATCATTCTGGACCACAGGGCAGCAGAGTGACCCCCGACCCCGGCCCCAAACTCCCAAGCGAGCGGTAACGGTCTGCAATCAGTTCTGATAAATGCCACATTTGTTAGCTCTACGAATCTTCTCTGAGCCTCCAGCTACAACCATTTTCCATGAAAAGCTTAAATTTCAGGTTATGGTACAAGTTCTACATTGGATGGAACTGTTACCACAATTAAGTTTTTATGTTAAACTTTACAATCGTAAGCCTCTTTCTAATGCTAAAAATTCCTCAGTATTGACTTTTCCCATAAACACCGGCCAAACAAACAAACAAAAAACAAGACTGAGAAGTATCGTCACTTCTGCGGACTGGTAAGTGCAGACCTATTTTTCATGTGCTGCTTTTTCTCTCGTTCCTGTGAGTGTCCAGGGGCGTCAATGGCTTTAACTCCATTATATTTTTGAAAATTGCAAAACTTTTCAAAGGAGAACCTTTCCTATTTTCTCAGGCGGTGGTGTAAGTGCCAGGGCACGTTAATCGGAAACCATTGATTATTAGTGCATCCACACTCTCTCGCCACGGCGAGTATGGCGGCATGCCAGGCCATGAGACATTGTATGAGACAAAGTGACTTTGTAATGATGCTCTGTGAGGTGGAGGAGCAAGCTAACAATATTGTTCCAACTCCGGCCACCGACGCTCCACATCCTCGGAACCCAGCTGCAGTTTGCCGTGGGCCTGCCGATGCACTGGTACCGGGTGACAAGGGGCTCCCAAGGATGGTAAGGTAGGCGGCTCCTCTTCCGCCCTTCCTCTAAAAAGAAGAAGCCGAGGGGCGCCTGGGTGGCGCAGTCGGTTAAGCGTCCGACTTCAGCCAGGTCACGATCTCGCGGTCCGTGAGTTCGAGCCCCGCGTCGGGCTCTGGGCTGACGGCTCAGAGCCTGGAGCCTGCTTCCGATTCTGTGTCTCCCTCTCTCTCTGCCCCTCCCCCGTTCATGCTCTCTCTCTCTCTGTCCCAAAAAATAAATAAACGTTGAAAAAATAAAAAAAGAAGAAGAAGCCGAGAAAAACGTGAAAGAGTTTATTAAGGAAGGCAACAGACCAAAAGCTACAAAAATAGACGGCGGGCCCATGTGTGCTCGTGGCGGGGCAGGGGGAAGGGGAGATAATCATAAAAGCATGCGTGAAAGCCGACGCGTCAGGGCCATCACGCAGCCCGCTCGGGTGGGCCAGAGGGAGCGTTTGCAGCGAAGGAGGGCAGAACCACGAAATCGGGCCCGAGGAGTGGACGGGCCCCCAAACGGGCCCGAGGAGTGGACGGCCAGTAATGTGGGCCACAACTGACAGCCCAGACCACAGACGTCAACCGCAACATCAAAATTTCTTCAAAAAAAAAAAAATGCTCTGTCGCCCAGTCTGTGAAAATGGAAGGCAGCTAACCCGTTTTCTCGGAGCGCATTCATATTACAGCTGCCTGCACCTGGGCACCGCTCTGCACTTGCAAGGAACGGGCAGGCTGAGGAGCTGTTTCTCCATGCGCTTGAAGGTTAAAGGTTAAGGAGTTGAACTGTGGCCGCCGACTCCTCCCCGAGCTCTTAACTCGATACTTAGAGAAGAGTCTTTATAACCCAAGAGAAAGGGCAAGTACAATGTCTCCTTTACCCACCACCTTGGATGCTGGTCAGCCCTGTGTACACAGTTCACTCTCTGTCATGTGCCCCAAAGCTCTACGGTTAAGAACCTGAGCAGTGGTGACGCCTGGGTGGCTCAGTCGGTTGGGCATCCAACTCTTAATTTAAGGTCAGATCCTGATCTCATGGTTTCGTGGGTTCGAGCCCCACGTGGGGCTCTGCAAACTTACCACACAGAGCCTGCTTGGGAATCTTCCTCTCTCCCTCTCTCTCTGCGCCCCTCCCCCCCCCCACCTTGCACTCTCTGTCTCTCTCAAAAATAAATAAATAAACTTAAAAAAAAAAAAAAGACAAAGAAAAAGAACCTGAGCTGCAGATGACAGAACCCTGGTCCTATCACTTGCTACCATTATGACAATGAGCAAATCGCGTAAGCCTCTCCGTGGCCCCATTTCTTCGTCTTGGTCTGTGAATTTCTTCATCTGTAAATGTGAATAAAAAGAGGGGATTATTGCATGAGTTGTTATCAGAACCGGATGAGGGGCGCCTGGGTGACTCAGTCGGTTGAGCATCTGGCTCTGGAGATCAAGCCCCGTGTCAGGCTCAGCGCTGACGGCGAGGACCCTGCTTGGGGTTCTCTCTCTCCTTCTCTCTCTGCCTCTCCCCACTCATGTGTGTGCACACTCTCTCTTTCAATAAATACATACATAGATACATACATGCATACATATGTATACATACATACGTACATACATAAACAAACTTTAAAGAAAGGAACCAAACGAGATCTTCATTTAAGGTATTTGCAATACCATTTGGCTCGTAGTAAGCCAGTAAATATTAGTTAACATTATTAATATTATAGCTATCCCCACTGGCCAGACGGCGGAGAACTCAGCCCACTTTATATCTCAGTTGTGACAGAAGGTAGAACACGTGTCTGTTAGCCATCTGGTGTCTTCTTTGGGAAAGTGTCTCTTCATGTCTTCTGCCCATTTCTGCACTCGATTATTTGGCTTTCGGGGGTGTTGAGTTGGTAAGTTCTTTACAGATTTTGGATACTAACCTTTATCAGATATATCATATGCATGAAGAGATGCTCAACATCACTCACCATCAGGGAAATAACAAATCAAAGCCACAATGAGATACGACTTCACACCTGTCAGAATGGCTACAACCAAGAACTTAGGAAACAGCAGGTGTGGGCGAGGATGCAGACAAAGGAGAACACTGTTGTACTATTGTGGGAAAGGAAACTGGTACAGCTACTCTGGAAAACGGTATGGAGGTTCTCAAAAAATTAAAAATAAAACTCCTCAGCAATTGCACTACTAGGTACTTAACCTAAAGGATACAAAAATGCTGATTCAAAGAAGCACATGCACCCCCACGTTTATAGCAGCACTATCAGCAACAGCCAAAGTACGGAGAGAGCCCAAATGTCCATCCACTGATGAATGCATAGAGAAGTGGTGTATATATACAATGGGATATTATTCGATGATCAAAAAGAAGGAAATCTCGCCATCTGCAACAATGTGGACGGAACTGGAGTGTATTATGCTAAGTGAAGTAAGTCAGAGAGAGACCTATCATGAGTTCACTCACACGTGGAATTTAAGAAACAAGACAGATGAACATGGGGAGAAGGAAGGAAAAGGAGATAAAAACAGAGTGGGAGGCCAACCATAAGAGACTCTTAAATGCAGAGAACAAACCGAGGGTGGCTGGAAGGAAAATGGGCGGGGGATGGGCTACACGGCTGAGGGGCATCAAGGAAGGGCCTGGTTGAGATGAGCACTGGGTATTACATGCAAATGAGGAATCGCTGGGTCCTTACTTCTGAAGCCAGTACTATGCTGTATATTATCTACCTTGAGTTTAAATAAACCAATTGAAAAACAAAAGGAAGGTAGAACGACAACTTCCCGTTCCCTTTCCTTCTAACTCCAGCTTTTCATCTCCAGTCCGCTCACGTCATTTCTGGCTAAAGCATAATTTCCCTGACCCTTCTTTTCCTTTCTTTTCCTTTTACTGTGGCTGCTTCGCTTACCGTTAATAGCCACCCCCATACGGCCATCGCTGTTGCCAACATCTATACCACCACCACCATCAACAAGGTTCACAGACTCCACTTCCGCCTTGACCCCTGAACTACTAACACCTCCCCGACAGTTCTTCCACCATCACCGCCACCACATCAGTCCACGACAACTATTTCTTGAACTAAACATCTTCCATCCTTAAATCCCGTGTCCTGCTTCTTATTTGAGTTTGTTCACGCATTTTGAAAGAGAGAAAGAGAACGTGAGGGGGAGGGGCAGGGAGAGGAGAGAGAGGGAGAACCCCAGGCAGGCCCTGCGGTGTCAGCATGGCGCCCACCGTGGGGCGTGATCCCACGAGCCATGAGATCACGACCTGAGCGGAAACCAAGAGTTGGACGCTTAACGGACTGAGCCACCCAGGGGCCCTTGTAGTTTGATTTTTGAAGGAACTATTGTACTATTGAAACCAGCACAAAATCTTTTTGGAACAAGGTATGGTATAAACATACAAGTAACTAGCCACTAATGGAAAGACCTAAAGGCAATAATGTGCCATCTAACTTGCCCTCCAAATGATTTTACTGAAAATAAATTAGTAAATAAGTTAGTAAATAAATTAGTAAATTAGTAAATAATTTATTTACTAATAAATTAGTAAATAAGTAAATCTCTGTGCATCACTAGAGATTACAATGTATAAGACTTCCCTTGTTTCTATTTTTGTTCGTTATGTGTGTAGAAGCCCATGCAAGTTACTTAAGTTCTAGCAGCATCCACTTCTTCTGTAAAAAAGAGAGAGGAGTTCGGGCAACAACTTCTTCCTGGTGCGCCCAGGAAGAAGATCAGGTTACATGGGCACAGGGAATTGCCCATTTCTCTAGTCATTTTAAGTGACGTTATACTATTTCCCATCGAAGTTTCTTTCACAATGAAAACGAACTTGTATTTTCTCGGCTTGGTAGTGTGGTAACGGTGAATGTGGACCTTTCAGCAGACTAGTTTCTGCAGGAGGGGTGTAGAGTAGCCTAGTATGTTAGCCTTGGGGGCATAGCATGGGAAGAACTATGTGTGATGATCAAATCTCTTCATTAATGGGGTGCCAGGCTTCAACACGATCTACTCGGTGTGGAGGTGCATTTTTGGAACAGAAAGAATGCAGCAAAGATGACAGGAGCTGCTGGGAGTACAGGAATAGTTGGGCCATATCTCAGCACCAAGGGCCACAGAAATGAACAGCACCAAAGACAAGAGGCAAAGCCGGAAGCAGAGAGAAAACTGTAGGACTCGGAATTGGAAAATGGAGAGCCAGTGAGCTCTAATTTTTCAAGCAGATGGGAGCAAGGGGTTCGAATGGGAAGGGGCAGAGGGAGAGTCCAGAGCACTTGCCTAAACCAACAGAAGGAATGTCAGTCCACCTTCACGGACTATCAAGGGTCTGATGGGTGGGTCTTCCTGGCTTATTACTGGCTTCTTAATTTATTTATGCATTTAGACACCATCCTCCTCCAGAGAATCTTCAAGAAGGTTCAATCATGTATGTCAAACACCACCACAGAACATCACAGAGTTGATCTCATCTTCCCGCTTTCAAACCGCCAGTGCCATCCCATGTCACTAATTCTGGTAAATGCAGGAAGATCCAGGCATTAGAGGCCGGTCTAACGTAAAGAAAATTTTAGAGGAAACATCATTTGGTAGCAAGTTTTTCAAAACCGCTCGAAGTCACAGGCTAGGTAAATATTGGAAAGGATTACGCAAGCAATAGTTTAGGTTGGAGTGGGGCAAGGGAAAGCAAGCGGGAGGTTGTGATCATCGACTTTGGATCTTAAGTGCAGATAAAAGCACAGAAATATTTACGTCTGCAAATACTTCAAAGAATAATTAGGCTTTTTTTGTATGGCCCGTGGCTAAAAGTAAGGAAACAATTTTGGCTCTATGCAGGAAGTACTTTCTATTGGAGTCCTCCAAATAAAGCAGATTACCTTGTAAGACAATGAGCATCCCCACCCCCACCAGTCCCCCCCCCCCCCCCCCGTGCCACCTGAATAGCCAAGATGGAATGGTGGGATATTTGGAGGGACATCGTAGAAGGGGTTAAATGGGAGGTTAAATGGGAGGAGTCACACCCAACGAGCTTAGGCTCCATGGTTCTGAAAAAGGACATATAACTGGTACTCTACTTGAGAACTTGAAAACCCATGCCAACTTGATTACCCTATTAATTCGTTTGCCAACTTTTTTATGTAGATAAAGCTCATCCTTGGTCAAAATATGCCATGACTTCAACACGAGCGGCCCTTTAATTCACAAAGATTTTATTGCATCACCAAAGAATCTAACTGTAATTCAATTTGCAGCCAGCACCACCCCACCACACACACACACACACACACACACACACACACACACAAAGTGATTTCTCCTTGCTGATACACATGACCTGGATCTACATCACAGACTGATTTACAGATGCTCAACAAATGGTGTTATTCCAGGAAGATTCGTATATTATAAGGGACCACAATGGACGTAGTAATTACAGAAGTGTCGATTGAATTGTCTGTGGTGTGGACATGGCCCCCATCCTAACTGGGCCCCCACCACCCCCACTTCCAGCCCCGCAAAGCAGACCCGATCACCTGGCTGATTATTTTTCGTCATCCTCTGCCACTACTGCCGACTGCAAAGGGATCAATATTTACTCAATAGCAATGTGTGTTATATTAGGAAACAGGAAAAATAACCCAGAACAAACATGCAACTCAATTCAAAGAGCTGTGAAAGCCCCTCCCTGAGGTTATTATCTTTCTCTGCAAGCAAAGGCAGAAATAGTCTGCGGCTACCTGTGCTGTGGTTGCTTGCTCCTGGGCCCTGAGAACAAATCACATGGCTGAGATGCCAAAGCAGCGGGCAGGTGGGCAGCATCGGCCCGGATTAATGTCTCCTCGGCACCCAGGACAATGGACACGGAAAGAAGCCCTGGGCTGCAGGCTGCCACGGATGGGTCTCAACGTTCACTGTGCACAGGACCAGCTCGCTCCAGCCCAGCCCCAGCTTGCAATTGTATTTGTCCCTGTGAACAACATGTGCCAAGATGGAGGTGGTAAGGGGCAGTGTGTTTATTTCACGGTCGGTTTATTTCAGGGTTGGGGTGAGAAGCCTCCAAGGGAAAGGCTGGTTACTGCTGGGGAACCCAAGAAAGTCAGGATGAGAAAATGGCCCCTGTAGATGGCCGGCCAGCATGCCTCCCTTCTTCCCTTTGTCCAGAGAGCCGTCTGGGCTGGGTGTGCCTTCTCCTCTCCCCGCAGTGCCTCCTTGGCCCTGCCCCTGACCCAGACAACACACCTTCCCTTACCCCTTCCCTGCGGCCCCTGTTGGGGACTCAGCAAGATTTCCCTGCAACCCTAGCACCTTCACCTCCAGCTCTGCCCCCGTCGTACCTGGGCTTCCTCCTGGTACAGTTTGCAGCGTTTGGGCCAGGATCTGACCCTGCACATCTGACTCTCCACTAGACTGGAGCTCCTTGAGGACCATGACAGCATCTCGTCACCGATGCAGCCCCAGTGCCTGGCATGTGCCTCGCCCACAGTAGGTGCTCATGTGTGCTGAACGGATGAACAGAATGTTTGGAATTGACAACAGTTGACAGTTTTCTTTTTTTTTTTTTAACGTTTATTTATTATTGAGAGACAGAGAGAGGCAGGGCATGAGCGGGAGAAGGGCAGAGAGAGAGGGAGTCACAGAATCTGAAGCAGACTCCAGGCTCTGAGCTGTCCGCACAGAGCCCAACGCGGGGCTCGAACCCACCAACCGCGAGATCGTGACCTGAACCGAAGTCAGACGCTTAACTGACTGAGCCACCCAGGTTCCCCAACAGTTGACAGTTTTCAATGCAAATGTACTTTGGAGAAGAAGGAGCCTCACTTATGCCTTCCCAAACCCCCCTGGGGTGATTAACTTTCTAAAGAAAGGGCACAGACAGGTATCTGTCCCCAAGGTCCCTTTGGGGAGACAGTGTTGTTTCTAAGACACGTATCACACCACCACCTTGGAAAGCAGGCTACCATGCTCGCAACTGTAATGTATGTGAGGGACACAGCCCACGGGGCCCTGCCTGGGGTCCTCCTTTGGCCCTGCAGCCAGGGTTTAACTCAGATTCCATGCCCCTGCTGAGTGTGAACAGAGCACTTCTCACCTGGCCAGACTCCAGCATAACCTCCAGAACCATCCTTCCTCTCTACCCAAAGAACTGAATGACTAAGACCCTTTTAGCAGTGGCCTCACCACATGTGCCCAAGTGTCCACCAAGTTACCAGTCTTCTGGAACGCCCTTCTCCTTAATAACCAAATTAAGGACCCAGTTCCCAGTTTACATCACATGGTTCTTAAATCTCTTCATTCTTAAAATTACTGCTTAGTTGTCTAGGTTGTCGAACATGCCTTTCCAGGAGGCTTGGGTGTTAAGGGAGGCATTGCATCTTGTTCCTGAAGCTTCCTTCCCATACCTTTCCACAAGGAATCGTTGAGCACTCTCTCTCTCTCTCTCTTCTTGGGCCACTTAGACCTCCATGTTGTGAAGGTATTTTCCTAACTGCACATCTTTTCTCTCCTTCTCTCTTGTCTGTTCGAAGATCACAAAGCCAGTTTCCTGGCCTGTTAGGAATATCCCTTCAAATTCAGAGAACAATCAGTCTGCTCGGGTGGGCTACTCTTCGACTCGTACATGAAGAACAATTTATGTTCTTATCACCCTCGTTCTCGCTATTCTGGAAGAAGCTCCAGGCCTAACACTGCCCCCACCTAACAGCCCAAAAAAGGATTTTCCCAAAAAAAATTGAAGGCTTCTCTTTGCCAAGGATGTCTCTCCACAGCACACTCCCCATCCTTCCCCTAACTAGAATGTAGAAACGACTCCCGATTCTTTAAATAGCAAATGTTACTTCTCTGTTAGTTGAGATAGCTATCCGTAGCTTTGTATCATGGGACCCAGTGAGGGAGAAACCCAGAACCTCCACCCAGAAAAACGTTTATAGTGCCACCTGCCACAGTATGGAGGAAGGCTTGGTCGGCCTGAAAAGGAGCCTGGAGAGGTCATGTGCCCCCAGCCTCCTGCCCCCGAGCTCCCACCACCACACCGGACAATTCTGAACCATCCCCCAAGACTTCCTTGGCTTAACCTCCTTGCTAAAGCCTCCTGCTGATCTCAAACCCACTTTTTTCTCTGGCCCACAGGAGGGTCAAGTTGTCATCAACCTCTTTCTAATGACTTTCGCTTCATCCCAAGATCAGGGAGCCGCTCGTTTGATGGGATATGCTCAGATTCCACCTCCAGGGAGCTGGGACTGAGACAGGAGGGAACTGACCCAGCAACAGCACTGCTAGGAATTTACCCAAGGGATACAGGAGTGCTGATGCACAGGGGCACTTGTACCCCAATGTTTACAGCAGCATTTTCAACAACAGCCAAATTATGGAAAGAGCCAAAATGTCCATCAACTGATGAATGGATAAAGAAATTGTGGTTTATATACACAATGGAGTACTACGTGACAATGAGAAAGAATGAAATATGGCCCTTTGTAGCAACGTGGATGGAACTGGGGAGTGTGATGCTAAGTGAAATAAGTCATACAGAGAAAGACATACCACATGTTTTCACTCTTATGTGGATCCTGAGAAAGTGAACAGAAGACCATGGGGGAAGGGAAGGGAAAAAAAAGTTAGAGAGGGAGGGAGCCAAACCATAAGAGACTCTTAAAAACTGAGAACAAACTGAGGATTGATGGGGGGTGGGAGGGAGTGGAGGGTGGGTAATGGATATTGAGGAGGGCACCTGTTGGGATGAGCACTGGATGTTGTATGGAAACCAATTTGACAATAAAGTTCATATTAAAAAAATGAATTCTGGGAAACTCCAATTCCAATGGAAACCATGCAGGGCAGCAGGGCAAGTGCATGCAAAGAGGGACCCAGTAGAAGTCTAGGTGCATTTTCCTGGTTGTCTGTTCAGTAGCATGTCGGCTGTTGCCGATCAGGCTTGGGTAGCAAATATTCATAGGAATGAACACTTTTATAGCCTTACAACATGCCAAACACTGTTCTTTTTTTTTTTTAGGTTTATTCTTATTTATTTTGAGACAGAGATAGAGAGCAAGCAGGAAAGGGGCAGAGAGAGAGGGAGACAGAATCCCAAGCAGACTCCCCACTGTCAGTGCAGAACCCAATGTGGGACTCGAACTCACGAACCGTGAGATCATGACCTGAGCCAGAATCAAGAGCTGGATGCATAACTGACTGAGCCACGCAGGCGCCCTAACAGATACTGTTCTTTGTTCCCAATGGCAATTAGCTTTGTTAATTCCATTTTACATATGAGGAAACTGAGGCACTATAAAAGGGATGATTTGCACATGGTTAGGTAACTTTGGGTCCCTGTCCAGTTTTGCCGCCTAGGTAAGAGGTTGTAGGGGAGAGGGGCCTTGTCAGTAGACAATGTTTTCTATCCCTAGAGACTGGTACCCCGGGAATCCGCATATCCGGATTCAATAAGTGTCTCTAACTGGATTCTTTCCCAAAGAACAAATGGCTTCTCTCAACCAGATTCATTCAAGTATGAAAAATTTGGTACTCTTGGGGCACCTTGGTGGCTTAGTTGGTTGAGTATCCGACTTTGGCTGAGGTCATGATCTTGCAGTCTGTGAGTTCAGGCCCCATGTTGGCCTCTATGCTGACAGCTCAGAGCCTGGAGCCTGCTTCGATTTCTGGGTCTCCCTCTCTCTCTGCCCCTCCCCCACTCATGCTCTGTTTCTCTCTCTCTCTCTCTGTCAAAAATAAATAAACATTAAAAAAATTAAAAATGTGGTACTCTGTGTATTTCTATAACCTGCATCAAATATCCTTTGTATTAGAGACAAGTCCAAATTCAGAAGTAAATAAAAAATAGAACGGTAATCACTCCCTCAAACTTTAGATAGAAGTGAGTTGCCCTTTCTAATGGCTCTGATTTTGCCCCAGAGTATGTGGAAATGGAATACATATTAATGTCAATAATACACATGACATTGATCGCACAATTTATTAGGCTACATTGTAGTCATTTATTTGCCCATTGCTCTGTCCCAGTGGACCATTAACTCAAGGACAGGGCATGGGTCCCCAGTGCCTGGCGGAGTCACTTGTTAAATATTTTTTAAATAAGTGAATAAACAAATTAACAAATGAAAAAAGAAACACATGGGTGAGTGAATGTGGATGTGCCCCTGAGCCCCCACATGTAGGTCATATGTAAGTTGTATTCGAAGTAAATCTCAAAAGGGAATGATACCAATGCTAATGAACAGTTCGGCTTCAGTTTGATTATTTTAAATTTCTTTTTCCTACAGCAAGACGACTTCAGATATAGGGACCCAGGACTTCCGGGTGATTGATTGGTCCACAGGACCAATCAGAGCTCCCACTTGCTCCAAAATTGATGGCCCCAGCCCCACCGTGGTACCGCAGTTTTTCATTATATGAAATGGAAAAGTGATTTAATAATTCTTTCTGTCTTATATTGCTTTAAAGAATTTCAGACAGTTAAAAATTGCATGGATTTTTCCACCATCTGTGTGAGAGCGGGGAAAAAAAGGCTGGTTTTGTTTTTCCTATTTTTAATATGAGCCAGATGAAACAAAAAGATTGTTTCCCTGCAAACTATAGGTCAACTACCTATAGAGGCTCGGGGATGCTCCGTAAGTTATCATATTATCTTTCTTCCTTGACAGGATACCATTAGATGGTGTATCATTTCAACATTTATTATCTCTCACGTCCTTTTATCTTCACACTAGGATTTCTTTTAAAGTTCCGATCTGTGCGTTTGGTTTCATTATACACCACTGTCTTTTACCAAACCAATTTTTGAGTGGCTTTCAATATTCTTCAGCTTCACATTTGTCATATCAGCTTGAAACAGTGCCCTAGTTATGTCTGTTTTAGCTTGTTTAAAAGAAGCCTCGCCAGGGAATGAAGTGCTGGGAGATCACACCTTTAAAGGTGAACATTAAGCATCCCGGAGAGATGGAAACGGCTCAGTGGGGAAAGGCAACCATTGCAGAAAATGAAACAAAAATGTGGAAACCAAATGCAACAACCGGTGTTGGTTTTTTAGGATAGCGTCAATTGGTTTAACATCTGGAGGCATTCCGTAGACTACAGCAATTTTCTCCTATGGCCCGTGTGGGGATACGTCCTGATTCACAAACGGGTTGCCCAACCCAAGTGAAAAGTGGTCCAGAGTTTCCATTGCTTTCAGAATCAGTGACATAAAAAGCTTCTAGAAGAATATCAAAAAAAAAAATAAATAAAAATGCTTCCAGCTCACTCTCCTTGGTTGAAAACAGGACAGCCTATGTGTACATGACTACCAGTGGCCCTGTGAAGCATCGTGACACTGTCTTAGGATGCTGAGGGCTTTTTCAGGGTCTATTTCGATGTCTTCATTTCTACCATAGCTTTACTAAGCTAAAGGGATTTCCATCACAGGAAATTTGAAGGGTTTTGGAGAAATGCTTCCAAGTCTCTGTTGCAATGTTGTCAATTAGAGTTGCGTGAAGCATAACAGATGGGCGGGACTGGGAAGTGTCATTTCAACAGAGTGAGGCACCAACCAGAGCAACGCAAGGCCCTGACGTCATCGTACACACGAGTTCCACCACACACTGCTGCCCCCACATCGGGCTGACGAAGAGAGGAGGCTTCACACAAAAGATAGGGGTACACAGTCATTTTTATGTGTCAGAGTGAAATGGGCATTTTAGAAAAAAAAGAACCTAGAACGATGCCCGATTCAAGGAATTGGGTGTGAACAAACAACAGAAATCCAAGGTGAAGCAAAAGCGGGTGAGGGGTGCCATAGAGACAAAAGAAAGGTGATTTGAAATGTTGGAGACTGGATTTGTTTCCTCTCAGGCTGCCATATAAATTAGCATAAATTGGGTGGCTTAAAACAACAGAAATTTATACCGTCCTAGTACTAGAGGTTAGAACTCCAACCCCATGGTGTCGGCAGGGCCGTGCTCCCTCTGAAAGCTCTAGAGATGAATCCTTCCTTGTTTCTTCCAGCTTCTGGTAGCTGCTGGCAATCCCGGAAATTCCTTGGCTTATTGTATTGGTATTTCTCCAATCTCTGCCTCCTTCATCACATGGCTTCCTTCCCGTGTGTGTTTGAGTCTCTATGTCTCCCCATATAAGGGCACCAGTCATTGGATACAGGGCCCATCCTAATCTAGTAGGACCTCATCCTAACTAATTTCACAAGTCTGTAAAGACCCTATATCCAAATAAGGTCACATTCTGAGTTTCCAGAAGAGCACAAACTGGGGGGGGAGGGGGGGGGGTAGGGGGGTGGAGACACTACTCCATCCAGGACAGAGATCAGTCATAATCTTGGAGAGCTTTGTAAATTTTCTCAGTCCCATTTGAGCTCTCAACCTTTATAAACATGTTCCTTCCAAGTTCCTAAGTTTCACAGTACTCTTCAGACAACAAAGATAGATCTCTAAATCCCGAACACGTTTGTATTGGATCCAGTATGCTTTGCCTCTAGGACAGATTGAAGCTTCCTACTTTGACAATCTGACCCCAAAAGGGTTTTGGCTAGTAACTATGGTCAAGTTGGTCTCAGACCTTAACACCAGGTGGGATGAGTTGAGGAAGAATTTTTTATGATGTGAAGATTCCAAATACCTCTTGGATTGAATACCAGTCAACAGAAAGCATTTATGGAATCCTCTATAACACATAGAAGGTGCTCAACAAAAGTAGAATTAAAGGCTAAATTATGATTTGATTTTTGTTTAGACAATTTTGTACAATTATTATACCAGTTGAGTTTATATTAAGCCATAAAAGAGAATCAAAATAAGAGGCACTTAAATAAGGCAGGTTATTTCTCCCTTTCTGTAACATGGAAATCCAGATGTGGGTGGTCATCTATCTATGCTTCATGGAAGCCTTAGAGACCTGGGCTCCTTTCAACTCACCACCTACTATGCCTAGCAACGCGAGGCATCATGTTCATGGTCCAATATGGCAGCATCCATTTGCCAATATGAAAGGGTCATGAAAAGGGCATATGCCAGATAGCTTTTAACTTTGGGTTTACGAAGGCCCGGCATGCTGAATCAGCTGGTCATTCCTTCAGCAGAGCCTAGCCATTTCATGCTTGCCATCTGAGTTTAGATGCTGAATGCATGAAAGATATGTACCTTCATGGTCTGCTGAAAAATCAGTAGGCACCTATATTCGTTTGACCCACAAAGTTACTATTCTTATTTTTAATTGTGAGATACAATTTGCATATAATAAAACAAATGTACCCATTTTTCATTGTACAGTTGGATGAGTTTTGACAAATGTAGATTCTCCTGTAACCACCACCCCAACTGAGGTATAGAATATTTCTGTCACCCCTAAAAATTCTGTCTTGCTCACCCTAGTCGATCTCCCTTCCCCACTCCAGGCAAACATTGATCTGGTTTCTATCAATATAGATTTTTTTTTTTCCTATTTGACAGCCTCATATAAATGGAATCAGGTGGTGTGTGTTCTTCTCTGTCTGGCTTCTTTTGCACAGTAAAACACGTTTGAGATTCCTCCATGTGTATGCATCAGGAATTCGCTCCCTTTTTATTGGAGGCAACAATCCGGTGTGTGGATGGTTTGCTCATCCATTATGTTACCCACACACGTTTTGATGATTCCCGGTTTGGGGCTATTATGACAAAGCTGTTCTGACCAGCTTTGTAGAAGTCTTGTAGAAGAAGTCTTTGTAGAATAAAACATATGTTTTAATTTCTCTCAGGTATATACCTAGGAACGGAAGTGTTGGCCTGTGTAGTATACGTATGTTTAACTTTATAAGAAACAAAACCTGTTTTCCAAGGTGTTTGTACATTTCACCCTCCCGTCAGCAATGTATGAGAGTTCTAGTTGTTTTTGTCTCTCTGTTCTCTAGTTGTTCTGTTTCTGTGCTGTCAGCACAGAGCCTGATTCAGGGCTTGATCTCACGAACCTGAGAAATCATGACCTGAGCCAAAATCAAGAGTCAGATGCTCAGTCCTCAGCCAACTGAACCACCCAGGCGCCCTCTCCCTGTGATTTTAATTTTCATTTCCCTGATGACTAGCAATGTTGACCATTTGTTCATATCCTTATTGATCATTTTCTATCTTCTTTTGTTAAATGTTCAAATATTATACCCATCTTTTTGGGTTGTCATCTCAGTATTATAAAAGTTATAAAAGTTCCTTATATATTTTGGACACAAGTTCTATGACATATGTATGCATTATGAATATTTTCTTCTAAGAAAGATTTTCTCCTGGGGCGCCTGGGTGGCTCAGTTGGTTAAGCATCCAGCTTCGGCTCAGGTCATGATCTTATGGTCCACGGGTTTCAGCCCCGCATCAGGCACTGTGCTGACAGCTCAGACCCTGGAGCCTGCTTCCGATTCTGCGACTCCTTCTCTCTCTGCCCCTCCTCCACTCTCTCTCTCTCTCAAAAGTAAATACACATTAAAAAATTAATTAAAAAATTTTAAAAAAGATTTTCTCCCATGCTTTCTTCTAGAACTTTCATAGTTTTAACTCTTATAGTTAGATCTATAATTCATTTCACATCTATCTCTTCACATGGCATGAGATAGAGGCTGCAGTGGGTTTTCTGTTTGTTTCTCCTTATGAATGACCAGTTATTACAGCACTGTTTGTTAAAAGGAGTATACCTCTCTGTTGAATTAACTTAGTGTAGTCATTAAAAATCAAATACATGTGCATCTATTCATGAAGTCTCTATATTCTGTGTTATTGAACAATATGTCTACCCTTAAAAAGCACCATGTCGTCTTGATTATTACATCTCTGAAATAAACCTTTAAATCAGGCAATGTTAGTCTTCTGTCTTCCTCCCTATCAAAGTTGTTTCAGCCCTCCCATGTTCCTTATCTTTCTGGATAAATAAAATCAGCTTGCCAATTTTAAAATAAAAAGCCTACAGGTGATTTTTTTTTTTTTTTTTTGTAGACGTTGACAACGTGATTCTAAAAATTGTACGGAAATGCCAAAGACCTAGAGTAGCCAAAACAACTTTGAAAGAAAAAAAAAACAAAGTTCAAAGACTAACATGACCTGACTTCAAGACTTAGCACAAAGCTACAGTCATCAAGACAATGGGATATGGTACACATCAAAACCATATAAACATGTCAATAGAACAGAATAGATAGTGAGTTTAGAAGCAGATGTACACAGAGGCAGACAATTGATTTTTAGTAACGTGGCAAAAGCAATTCAGAACAAATTGTGCTGGCTTGGATACCCACATACAAAGAAAAATTAAGATGTGTGATATCTGTTATGGACCAGCTGTTTGTGTCTGCCCACCCCCTTTATATGTTGGAAGCCCTATCCCCACCATGTGATAATATTTGGAGATGGGGCCTTTGGGAGGTAATTAGGACTAGATGAGGTCATGAAAAACAGGACCCCCAAATTCGGATTAGTGGCCTTATAAGAAGAGGGAGAAATCTCTCCCTCTCAATCTCCTTTTTCTCTCTCTTTCCTCCCTCCTGCCCCTCACAGGTGCTCACTGAAATAAGGCAATGTGAAAAACGTAGCAAGAAGGTGCACATCCATAAGTCGGAAGAGAATCATCCCCAAAACCCAACTCTTCTAGCACGCTGATCTTGACTTCTTAGCTCCAGAAGTATGAGAAAATAAATTTCTGTTGTTGAAGCCACCCAATCTGTGATCTCTTTTAGGGCAGCCCTAGTAGATTATGACACTGTCGTTAGTCATTAAGGAACACAATTTTTAATTTTTTTTTTTAACGTTTTATTTTTGAGACAGAGAGAGAGAGAGAGCATGAACGGGGGAGGGGCAGAGAGAGAGGGAGACACAGAATCGGAAGCAGGCTCTAGGCTCTGAGCCATCAGCCCAGAGCCTGACGTGGGGCTCGAACTCACGGACCTGGGCTCGAACTCACGGATCGTGACCTGGGCTGAAGTCGGCCGCCTAACCGACTGAGCCACCCAGACGCCCCAAGGAACACAATTTAAAACCACAGAGAAACCATTGCCGACTCACTAGAACGCTAAAATTTCAAGGACTGACCATACTATGTGTTGTAAGAATGTGAATGAACTAGAACCTCTAGACACTGCTGGTGGGATCATAAACTGTTATGACCAGTCTGGACAACAATTTGACAATTTCTTAAAAGCTTACATATACGTCCCCTGCAAAATCCAGACATTCTACTTTTAGGTAACTACGAAGAAGAAATGAAAGCATAGGACCATACAAATATCTGCACATAAATCTCTTCGCAGCTTTAATGGTGAAAGCTCCAAACTAGAAACAACCCAAAAGTCCACCAACAAGTAAGTAGTAAACAAACTGTGGTATATCCATTTAATAGATTTCCAATCAACAATTAAAGAGAATAAATATTGATCTATTCTGACAACGTGGATAAATCTCAAGGTAATTACGGTGAGTGAAAGAAAGATATAAGAAAGAATACATTTATATAAAATTGCAAGACAGACAACGTATAGAGATAGCAAATCAGTGGCTACCTGAATGGGAGGGGTTTGGAAATGAATGAGAGGGAGGACTTAGAAGAGGCACAAAGGAATTTGGGGATGATGGATATGTTCATTATCTAGATCAAGGGTTGACCAACTTTTTCTGTCAAGAGCCAGATAGTGAATATTTTTCGCCTTTGTAGCTATATATTTAGTCTCTGTCGCAACTACTCAACTCTGCCATAGAACAAAAGCAGCCACAAACAATATGTAAACAAATGGGCACAGGCGTTTTCCAGTAAAACTCTATTCGCAAAACAGGTGGTCAGCTATATTTGGCACGTAAGCTACAATTTGCCTACTCCTGATCTAGACTGTAGTAGAGGTTTCACAGGTGAATTTAGCAAGTTGTGCAAAGTGTGTGATTTGTTCTATGGCAGTTATACCTCAGCAAAGTTATTAAAAGAATAGAGGTCAGAAAAACAAAGTCCCTGAATCTGCTCGTCTTGGTAACCACATCCACCCAACTCTCCTCTTGAAGATGACTGCACCCCCATTTCGTTTAGATGTGACTTGTCCGATGCTCCCCCATAAGCAACGCATACTTTCCCACCCAGGTGAAGGCAGTTCATTGTAATGACATATTTTGCTTCACTAGTTATGTTTCTCCCTTCCACCTTGAGAACAGAGTCCCACATGAGAGGACACGTGGAGCCAATGTGCATTCAGCTTAGATCAGATTCTTAGTCTACCCATAATCAACATTAATGTAACAAGAAGTGAATGTTTGTTGTTGGAAGCCGCTGAGATATCGGGATTGTTTTTTCTACCACGCGGAAAACCAATACACTTGCCCAATACGCTAAAGAGCCCTCAAGTTTGGCTTCTCAATCCTTTCTTGAATGATGTTTTACACACATTCACTAACTCACATTTATCGGATGCTTGCCATACACCAGTCACTGTGGCAGGCATGACTGACACCGAATATATCCACTGCCTCTGTTCATTATTTCCCTATACAGTCTAATGAGAAACGCAGAGCGAAAACCTAAAAATGTGAAAAGGCATAGCGGTCGTCTGAATGTTATGAGAGCCAAGAGCACGAGGAACTTAGGAACATGAAGGAGAACAGCCCTGGACCAAATAGAGGGAGTTGAAGGCACCGATGGACAGATCAGAGAAGATTCCTCGCGGCACTAGACATCTGAGCTAATCCTGAAAAGCGGAATAAGAGTGTGCCAGGCCAAAGTAGGCACAGACGATGCGGAGAGGAAGTTGTCCTGGGCAGTGCAAACATTGCAGGCACAAGTTTGGAGATGAGAGAAAGCCTATTTTACTCCTTTCTCTGTGTATCTGTTAATGACTTTTCATCACAAAGACTCTTGAAAAGTTGTACCACGTTCCAGATAGCGCCTCCCTCTTATTCAATGTACAAGTTGCTCACCCCTCAACACTGCAAATAAATATGTTGGAAAAAGTGAAGGTTCGACATTATGGTTCCAGGCAAAGACTCACTCAACAATTTACCTGACACCACATTTTCTAGTTAAAGAATACCACTGGGGCCAAAATTGAATTCACATCTGAATGAACCCAAAGCCTTGGGCTTTATGGACACCAAACAAGAGGTTTGAGTCCACAGAGGTAGCACCTTCTGTGGTGCTTTTTGGTCTGTTAAGAACATGCCTTATTTCCATGGGCCTCGATGCACTAGTATAATTAGCCTGTATTTCCTCTAAAGGTGTTTTGCTTTACCACTGCTTTTTTAAAGTATATAACTTGATCGCACGATACCGCAGGTTCCCCCAAAGTTACGTCAGGTCTAAAAAAAATAATGCATTAAACAAGGGTGGGTGATGGGTATTGAGGGCACCTGTTGGGATGAGCACTGGGTGTTATATGGAAACCAATTTGACAATAAATTTCATAATAAAAAAATAATAAAATAAAATAATAAAAAAAAAAAAAAAAAAAGAAAGCACTTTCTCAAGAATGACTCCTTCTCTTCCACCAGCTTCCATCTACTATTTGGTCTTTGATTCCTCCTTTGGTAAATACCACAATTTTTCACTTTACTCACAAATAAAGTTGATTGATTTACTTTCAAGTTGCTCTTATGATTTAACAGGAAGTGGAAGGTCCTAAGACCAATTACAGTGGGGGGGGCGGGGGGGGTGTGTGGGACGCAGAGGTGATTTTTCCCACACCACCCAATGCTTCACAACACCAGCTGGGTATCCGACAATTCGTCTCAGTTGTGACACTATCTACTAGAGACAGCATGAGATCCCACTGGTGAAGGGCTCAGTGCTACAAGACTATCTCCTCCCAGCCCCCTTCAGAAGCCAGTCTGAAGTCCAAGCTGTCACCTCGGCTTCTGACCAAGCTGTTATAGACTGGAGGTTCCAATGGACACCCCCTCCTCGGGTTCTGTTAATTTGTTAGAGTGGCTCTGAAAACAGAAATATTTAACTTACTAGATTGCAGGTTATTATCAAAAGATGGAAGTCAGGCACAGCCAGATGGAGTAGACGTGTAGGCAAGGTGCGGAGCAAGAGGAAGCCAATCTCCCAAGTCTTCACATAGTCACCAACCCAGAAGCTCTCTGAACCCCATGCTTTTGGATTTTTACGGAAGTTTGTTATAGGAGCTTGGTTGATTAAATCACTGGCCATCGGTGACTGAATCGGCCTCCCCTCCTTTCCTCTGCCCAGGAGGTAAGTGAGGGGGCACTGAACGTTGCAACCCTCTAATCATGTGGTTGGCTCTCCTGGCAACCAGCCCCATCCTTGAGGGAGGGCCGAGCCTCACCTCATTAACATAACAGGAGGCACCTTTCCTTGGTTTCATCATTTAGGACATTCCAAGGGTTTGAGCAACCCTGTGCCGGAAATGGGAACCAAGACCCCGATACGTATTTCTTATTATAAATCACAGTATCAGAAACTTATTTTCATTGTTTGGTTGACACAATTTTCCCTTGGTGAAAATTCCGAAATGAAATTTACCGTAACTTTTCCTCCCAAAAGAAGCGAAAGATGTCTGCATTCAACAGTCTCTCTCTCTCTCTCTCTCTCTCTCTCTCAGAGACAGTGAGTGTTTGGGGGAACAAATTAAAGATGCTGAGCAAGGGATAGGTACACAATGTGGCCTGATTCCAATTGGGGACACAATGAAAATGTACAGGAACCCAGGTTCATTTGTCTCTCTCAACCTTTTAAGGGATTCGAGTATGTGGTCCCCCGTGCTCGGCCACCCCTCACCCTTCGCCCAGCCATCTTGCTCACACTGTCTTGGCTGCACTGGGTCCCTTTTATCCCACCTCACCCAGCTGGGGGCTGTGGATCTTTGAGTCCGATTCTCCCCCCGGGGTAAAACGGGGCAGCAAAGCAGACAACACCCACATGCTGCGACACAGGAGTGGAAGGGAGAACCCCATGAGCCCCCTCCCTCAGGTTACTATTTTGTCTATGTAGGTACAGCTGGAAAATTGACCACATGTATTGCATTTCTGTAATATCTCTTGCCTTGTCTAACCTAATCCCACACTTCTGCTTCTGGTTTCTCTTCACACTTGCCTGTGGCTCCACTCTATTCTCTCTGTCCTCAGGATCCTCCTGCCCCTTCCCTCACCCTCTCTACCTACTAGAAAATTCAGAGCTTTGAGGCCCACAGCATGTGTCTCTTCTCTGCCGTACTTTTGTACATATATAATGAATATAGATGTAGCCCAAGATGGTTCCACAAGGGTTTTATTTTAGGCCCCCAGGTAGAACCAATGAAGGTCAAGGTTCTCTGAACCCCAGTGGTGCCAGCCCAGCGTTTTAGCACGTAGGGTGCTCTGTTGTGCTGAGAGGAGACAATTTCTGCAATGCTACCAATTAGTTGTATGACTTACTTACCTCTTGGGGACCCAGCTCACCCCACCATTTAACGATGCAGGATAGTTAAAATAAAAAATGCTGACCTTTGCCATCTCTTCTGAGTCTGAATGCCTGGATGCCGGTAAACAGCTTGCTACCTGACTCTGCTGGCAGAGGACATCGTCTAAAATCGATTTTTAATCCTAAAATCCTCTTGTGCTCCTTCCCTTCCAGAATTCTCTCTAAATGGACCAATCCAAAAACTGGCTTTCAGTGGGTGATGGGCATGGAGGAGGGCGCCTGTTGGGATGAGCACTGGGTGTTGTATGGAAACCAATTCGACAATAAATTTCATATATTGAAAAAAAAAAACTGGCTTTCAAAAGTCCATCAGATTCTGTGCACTACCTATATTTGTAGTTGAACTCCAGTGTCTACCATTGTTACCACTGTGTGTGTAAATACACACACACACACACACACGCACACACACACCACTCGGACCATACCTAGGACACAACAGTTGTTTGATAAATTCTCAAGGATTGACTTTTGCATGTATGTACTTAGCAAGGTCACAGGAGGAAAGAGATGAAGGGAAAGTTTCAGACAAGAAAGAATGGAAAATATCAGGCCACTGTATAAGTGTTCCACGGGTGTAGAAATCAGAATATTTGAGATAGTCTAGAGAGGGATGTCGCTAGGGGCAATGACCTGAAATCAAGTGGAGGAAACGTGGAGCTGAGCAGCAAATTTCCCAGTTGGCCTGTTACACCAGGCTTGACAGCCCCAAGGAGCCAGTGGAAGCTTGTGTCATTAAAAACCTCTTGCAGTTACACGCTGCTAATGGGAATAATCCCATTTTGCTGGGATTAGAGAATGTCTCTTAGACCCAACAGCTCGCCCCCTTCCTTTTTCTAGGTAAGAACATGGGGACCCAGAGAAGAGAAATCACCTTTCCTCCACATGACCTCCAGGCCACCACGGGCAGTTCGCAGCCCCCCCCCCCCCCCCCCCGCCTCCTCCCTGCTGTCTAGGAAACGTCTGGTACATTTCTGCCACAATCCTAGCCACCCATCTTCCGAGTGCTTCTACAGCACCTGAGTCAGGGCTGTCTGGAGCAGGGTGGCTCTCAAGGCTCGGCCCAGCCTTCTGTCTTCTCACTCTTCCCCTCCTCCCTGTGTGATCACGACCCCTACCACAGTGTCAGCATTCCCCAGGGGACGGCTCTGTCCTTGTCTCTTGTCTCTTGTCTCGTCCTAGAGCTTGAGGGTCTCCATCTGGCCGCCCAGCAGGCCTCCCTTTGCGCATCTCACAGGACTCTCAAAGCCCGCATGGCCCGACCTCAACACCCACCCACACTGCTCTCGCTTCCTGCTTCCCCATCGCGGGATTGACGCCACATGCCTTTGCACTTCCAGAACGCCCCTGACGCCATATCCCCCTCCAAGTCATGTCCGTGCCGCCTTCTACACATCTCTCACCTCACCCATCTCCATGGCCAGCACCCTGGTAGGGCCACCACCACCTCCCACTTGGGCCCCTGCCGTCCCCTCCCCCACTTCCTCAGCCCCATCTTGCACCTGCCACTATTGTACCCCCCCCAACCCCCCACAACTAGGTCTTTCCTGCCTCCTGAGCCTCCAGCCCCTCCCCACTCCAGCCGCCATCCATCCCTCAGGTCCCAGCTTAGAATTTAGAAAACACAGCCTCTGGGTAGCATCCCCTGACCCCTCCAAGAGGTGCAGTCTCCAGGTCAATTGCTCTCCCTGCATTCTCCTTCTCCTTTATCATTACGTCACCACAGAGATCTTAAATGACTCATGCAATGTGTGCCTCCCCCCTCCCCCCTGGACCATGAGCTCCAGGAAGACAGGGGTCATGCCTGTCTCCTTTGTTCCTGTGCCCCTGGGCCAAGCACGGAGCATGGCATGTAGCTGATGTTCAACAAGAGTTTTGAAAAAACAAGCAACATGATGGCTGTTGTACGTTGGTCTCACGGGAGGCTGCTTTTTCTCGCCTTTCTTTGTGGTCTCCCTTTAAGGTGGAGGATCAGATAATGAAAACACCGATAATGGAGTGTGAGAATTTACCCAACTCATACACTCATTGAATGTAGGGGTCAAGCTTGGGGACATGTCAGCCAAGCAGGTGGTGCTGGGAGACGGGACTCTGGAAAGGCAGGGACTCAGTGAATGTGCACTGGGAACCTGAAGACATCACGCGTGATTCTCATAGAACAGAAGGCACATTTCTTGTCCTGGAAAAGCTTAAAGTCCTCAGAAGAGAACTGAATAGACGCCTAGAAAATAAAGTTTATTTATTTATTTTGAGAGAGAGAACACATGAGTGAGCAGAGGAGGGACAGAGAGAGAGAGAATCGCAAGCAGGCTCCACACTGTCAGCACGGAGCCCGATCCGCGCTTGACCTCATGAACCGTGAGATCATGACCTGACCGGAAACCAAGAGTCAGATACTCAACCGACTGAGCCACCCAGGTACCCCTGGATGCCTATAAAATAAAAGACATAGCCTGGAAACAAGAAAGCTCTCTTTGAACCCAACCTACATGCTATACCTTTGCTGTGTGTCCTTGGCAAGTTATTTACTCTCTCTAAACCTCAGCCTCTCCCTCTGGGAAATAGAAATAAGCCCAGCGGGGGGCATCTGGGTGACTCAGTCGGTTGAGCGTATGAGTTCGGCTCAGGTTATGATCTCACGGTTCATAAGTTTGAGCCCGACATTGGCTCTGTGCTGACAGCTCAGAGCCTGGAAACTGTTTTGGATTCTGTGTCTCCCTCTCTTTCTGCCCCTCCCAGACTTGTGCTCTGTCTCTCTCTCTCTCAAAAATAAATAAAACATTAAAAAAGAAAGAAAGAAAGAAAGAGAGAGAGAGAGAAAGAAAGAAAGAGTAAGAAAAAGAAGGAAGGAAGAAAGAAAGGAAGAATGAGAGATAGAGAAAGAAAGAAAGAGGGGCGCCTGGGTGGCGCAGTCGGTTAAGCGTCCTACTTCAGCCAGGTCACGATCTCGCGGTCCGTGAGTTCGAGCCCCGCGTCAGGCTCTGGGCTGATGGCTCAGAGCCTAGAGCCTGTTTCCGATTCTGTGTCTCCCTCTCTCTCTGCCCCTCCCCCGTTCGTGCTCTGTCTCTCTCTGTCCCAAAAATAAATAAATAAACGTTGAAAAAAAAATTTTTAAAAAGAAAGAAAGAAAGAAAGAAAGAGAGAGAAAGAAAGAAAGAAAGAAAAGAGAGAGAGAAAGAAAGAAAGAAAGAAAGAAAGAAAGAAAGAAAGAAGAAAGAGAGAGGGAGGGAGGGAGGAAAGGAGGGAAGGAAGGGAGGAAACGGAAGGAAGGAAGGAAGGAAAAGAAAGAATGAGAGATAGAGAAAGAAAGAAAGAAAGAGAAAGAAAGAAAGAAAGAAAGAAAGAAAAGCAAGAGAGAGAAAGAAAGAAAGGAATGAAAGAAAGAAGGAAAGAAATAAGGAAGGAAGGAAGGAAGGAAGGAAGGAAGGAAGGAAGGAAGGAAAGAAAGAAGGAAGGAAGGACATCGATGTGGCCTGAGTCAGAGGGCCACTGTGAAAATAAAGTGCTCTGTGTGAGGCCCTGTTGTAAACCGTAACCCACCTTCAGAAAGTGAGGGGCTGGACAATGGGAGGACGTAACTCCAGGAGGGGCTTATTTACCTAGAAAACTCAAGTGCTTTTGACACCACAAATTAACCTGGGCTCTGGACACAGGCAGCACCAGGACATCAGTCAGACTCCATGAGGACCCTGGGGCCTGAAGAGGTCCGTGGGGTGGAGACCGAGCTGGCGCAGGGCAGGACCCGTGGGGAGCAAAGCAAGGGCTTGCTGTCACCTGCCGCTCTGCCCAGGCTGAGCCCCGCGTGGGACTTGTTCAAAGCTGTCACTCTAATTACAGCTCTCCTGGACCGTCTCCTTCCCTTACCCGGGCCCCAGAACCCCATGGCTGTCTGCTACGTGACACAAAATCCCTTCTGACTCACTTTAGATCCCTTGTCTAAACGAACCAGGGATGGTCAGAATCAGCCCTGGTTTGTATGAACCCAGCATCTGCTGTTTCCAGAGGTCCCGAAATTCTTAAAATTCAAGGAACTGCTGTTAACTTCAGTATTAAAATAAAGGAGGCTCGATACCCCCATCTCATGTAAAATGGGAAATTCAGCATTTCCTACACTCAGTACCTTCAGGGATTCACAAACCCGGGGAAAGTCTTACCTTTTGTGATAACGCCCCGCTCCATGTTCCTGCTTCTGCCAAATTGTCTCCGTCATACCTCACCTACCGCATCTAGAATCTTCTCTCTGTGGCATTCTGACCTAGATCCAACCGGCAACCAGCCTCTTGCCTTGATTACCTGGAGCAACCCGCATCCAAGTCTGTACGTAGAGCTGGGTTGTGCCGAAGAAGGAGCACAGGGCCTACCAAACAACCAAAAACTCCAATGGGCAGCCAAGTTCCTAGAAGGAACTGGTTCCCTGAGCCATTACCACCCCGGAGAATTACCTGCTGGATTCTTCACCTCAGGCCACCTGGTATCTTGCCACACTGGGGGGCCTTTGCTTCCTGAAGATCCTTCTATGAAGCCATGGAGGAGAGGGGTTAATGCCGGAGTTACATTGCCTGAGAGCAAATGAGACCAGTGACCAGTGATTCTGAGCAAAATGTTTAATCTGCCTGTGACTCTGTTTCCCCACCTATGAAATGGACACATTAGTTGTGTATACTATTGTTGCGCTCACGGAATTAAGACAGCCCAGCACTTAGAACAATGCCCGGGCTATCAGCCATTATTGTCGTCTTCTGTCCATCTGCACACTGCTTCTCATCTGCCTCCGGAAATGACAAAACAGGATAGAATCAACTGGCAAAAAAAAAAAAAGGAGCCCTGTGAGTGGTCAGTGAGCTTAAACGTCTCCCCTAGTTCAGACGGCGTGGCCTTCTAGGACTTTAAGCCCAAGTTCTGAAAGTGTAAACTAAACACCTTCTGCTTTAGAATGACTCAGGGAGGGGCGCCTGGGTGGCTCAGTCGGTTAAGCGTCAGACTTCGGCTCAGGTCATGATCTCACGGTCTGTGAGTTTGATCTCATGGTCTGTGAGTTTGAGCCCCGCATCGGGCTCTGTGCTGAGAGCCTGGAGCCTGTTTTGGATTCTGTGTCTCCCTCTCTCTCTGACCCTCCCCTGTTCATGCTCCGTCTCTCTCTGTCTCAAAGATAAATAAACGTTAAAAAAAAAATTTTTTTTTTAATGAAAAAAAAAAAAGAATCACTCAGGGACCTTGTTACAAATGCAGATTCCTGGTCTTCTCCTACCCACTGAGTCAGCACCTGGCCTGGGCTTCAGGACTCTGCATTTTAACTCCCTTCCTCCCTCTCGTCACTCACCCACCCAATCCAGCAGATTGGGAGTCACCTAGAGTCAAGCCCGAGGGCCCAGGGAGGCAGAACACCAAAGTCACAAAGAGTGATGGCTCCGGGGACAGATGCCTGGACGCTAATCTCAGCTCCACTCACTGATGGCTTTGTAAACTTGAGCACATGGCTAAACCTCTCTGGGCTTCAGTGTTTTCATCTATATGATGTTATAGAGCTTCACCTAGTTAAATAAGTAAAGATCTCAAAACAGTGCTTGGCCAGGGCAAATGCCAGATGAATACTAGCCATTTTTTACTATCGGAAGAGAGACCATGCCTAAGGGCTGAATACTCCCTGAGCCACAGCTTCCTGGACTCTGTGTTGGGAGACAGGACATGGCCTGCAGCCTCTTGCCCTTGAATCCCAGTGTGCTAAGCCACAGACCAACAGTGCTCCTGTATTTTTTTTTTTTTTTTTTTTTTGCTTCCCTGTGAAAATCTGTTAAAAATCGCCAGCTTATCCAGTTCAGGGCATAGAGCAGTGGTTTTCAACCTTTGCTATGTACTAGAATCGCCGGGAAAGTTTTAAGAACTACTGATCCCTTGGCCCCATCCCCCAGAGGGTCTGGTATCATTGTTCTGGGATTTGACCTGGGCATTTGGAAGCTTTGAACGCTTCCCAGGTAATGCCAATATGTGGCCAAAGTTGAAAAGCACTCATGGAGAGTAGAGTTACAACCCGGTGATAGAGGGTAGGATATTCCCAGGGTAAGAAGGGGATATGATCACTTCCACTGTCAATCTTTTGGCACAGAGATGGGCCCTCTGGCAGGAAATCTCAGTAATTTAGAGGCTGCTCTTAAACCTGCAGAGTGGGGACTCTCATCTCTTTCTGGGTTTTGTGGTCCTGGAGCTGGTGGCGAGTTCAAAGGCAGCCTCTTCCATAGGAAATCAGGCTGGGGATTGAATAAGGTGGCAGTGGCCCCAAAAGCGTGGCTTGCTCGGGTGGTTCTGGTTCGGGCTCTCTCGACAAGGTTGCGGCTAATTTAGGGCTGTAGTCATCTGAGGGCGTGACTGGGCCAGATGGTCCTTGCAAAGGTGACTCATTCGCTTGGCTGCTGGCGGGAAGCTTCAGCAAAGCCACGTGGTTGGATGTCTCCATAGGCTACTTGAGTATCTTTACAACATGGTGGCTGGTGTTGTTCAGTGCAAGTAAGAGGGACACACACACACACACACACACACACAGAAAGAGAAAAGAAGGGGAGAAGGGAAAGGAAACCACACTGAAGTCACACACCATCCCCTACAGCTAAATCTGTGGTCAGAAGCAAGTAACTAAAATCACACTCAACGGGAGGGGAATTAGCTTAGCCTCCATCTTGGGAGGAGAAGATTGTCAAAGAATTTACGGACACATCCAAACCCACCACACTCTTCATCCGCAGGTTTCAACTAAAATGGCTTCTCTTCCGGAAAGAGGCCCGTGACCCAGAAGCATGAAAAGGGGACCCAAGCTGTCCGCTGGCCTTCTGCAGCACCCTTTGCCTATGTCTGTCACTATTCTTTGCTCTCTGCTTCACTCTCCATGTCTAGCCCCGTTCTGGAAGAAAGCAAAAGTGGACATTCCTAAAGGGCAGAGACTGAGTCTCCCTCGTGGCCATGTTCCCAGGGCATGTTGCAGGGTTTGCTCCAGAGAAGAGTCTCCAAATGTTCGTCAGAGTGGCTCCAACACTGCTATCAGATGAGCGATCCTGGGTGAGCAAGGCTTCTCTTCGTCTGGCCTCCAACCATGTCGGAGTCTAGCGCACGTTTCTGTACAGCCTAGCAGCTGGCTCCTAAGACAGCAGGAGCAGAAGCCGTCAGGCCTCTTAAGGGCTAAGCCTAGAACTAACACAATGTCACTTTTCCCACACTGTGCAGGTCACAGGGCCAGCACGGATTTCAGTGTGGAGAAAACAGACTGCCCCTGCATGAGAAGAATGGTCTGTGTTTACAAGAGATGGAAGGAATCGTCGCTAACCATTTCTACCACCGCCACCGAAGAAACGTGGAAAATCGTACAATTAAACAAAGGAAGCGAGATCTGTCTTTACTGGTGTTTTACCTGCAGCAGTTCTCAAAGCCTTTTATTTTATTTTATTTTTTCAACGTTTATTTATTTTTGGGACAGAGAGAGACAGAGCATGAACAGGGGAGGGGCAGAGAGAGAGGGAGACACAGAATCGGAAACAGGCTCCAGGCTCTGAGCCATCAGCCCAGAGCCCGACGCGGGGCTCGAACTCACGGACCGCGAGATCGTGACCTGAGCTGAAGTCGGACGCTCAACCGACTGCGCCACCCAGGCGCCCCTCTCAAAGCCCTTTAAATACCCTTGGTCATTATGAGTCTCCAAGAAGGCAATATTGTCCACAAAATTGTCCAAACTTACTGAACCACAGACACACTCGTTGTTCTTTTTGTTTGTTTGTTTGTTTGTTTTTCATCTTGGCAGAACTGGTATCACTCAAAACCCAAGATCTTTAATGGTGCCTCCGGCCTTAAGATCGTTTGGTTTCCAAATGGAATGGGTTTTTCCAATATTGATGAGAAAGAAAGAAAAAAAAAAAATGGCCAAGTCACAGAGCCCCTGGCTGCAAGTTTCTTTGGCACTGTAAGGTCTGTGGAAAGAGGGTGTCCTCTTTTTCCCCTGGTTCCTTAACCGCCTCCTTTTTGGCTAATTGGACTCTCTGATCCCACCCCCTTCCTGCTGTGGGTAGTTCTTGTCTTGGCTAAGGGTCTGAATACACCATCCGAAGTGAAAGAAGTGATACAGAAACATCACCCTGGAACTTTGCAAAAATAAATAAATAAATAAATAAACCTCCTCCTGATACCTCCCTGCTTTCTGGAGAGCCCAGCTGAATTGTCTTTATCAGCTTGCCGGTCGGAGCCAGTCCCACCCGTCAGCGGGGTTCTGCTTAGTACCTATTCCTCTCCATCCCCAGCTGGGGTCTTGCATGGATGCGGGCACCCTCCCCTGAGCTGAGCTTTCTACCTGCTGAGACACCTCTGACAGGGAGGGACACACGGGGGGGTCAGGTCCTGCTGTTCCCCGGTGCACTCGAACCTACCTCTCATCCCAGGGAAATTCTTGATGAGTTCCTAGGATCCCGCAGGTTGGGGCAGAGATGAGAGTTCCCCATGGGGACACGGCGGCCTGTAAGTTCATGGATAGAAGGTTACTTCCTCAGGGCCTGCTCGTGGTCACCGGTGTGAGATTGTCCAATGAATGAATTCCCACATTTTGAGGTGGAGCCCCGGAGCACATCTTGGAAATCAAGTGACTCACACACACATAAAGGTGAAAATCACCAAGTTCCGTTCTTTCCCAGGAGGAGAATGGGATAAAGACCAAAGAGAAATCCGGGAGGCACCAGGAAGAACCAAACAGTGAAATTGAAGGCTTGGGATAAATGATAGCTCAGGTTTCTTCCTGCTGCTGAAATTCTCTTTTCTGCTTCATGACCCATCTCCTCAGAGCTAGAGGGGTACATAGAATAGAAAACAAGTCACTATGGTCACTTCGTGTTTTTCTTTTCTTTTTTTTTTTTTTTCTTCCTTTCTTTTCTTTAATTCTTTTTTCTTTTTTATCGTGGGTAGGAAGGTAAATAAAGAGGACAAGCAGGAAGAGAACCAGAAATTATCTATGGGTTTTCCTTATCTGTTTTGTATCAGTTCCCTATGACCATTCTACTTTTCTGGGGTGGGGGGAATCTTTGAAAAACACAAATAACTACAAAGAAAACAAACTTGCTTGTAATCCCATCACCCAAAGACAATATTTAATAGTTGAGTATATTTCTTTTCAGAATTTTATTATATTTATACATATATAATATTACATATATGTAGAATGTTCTCAATTTCATTAAATATTTGTGTGGGTAGGGGCACCTGGGTGGCTCAGTCGGTTAAGGGTCTGACCTCGGCTCAGGTCATGATCTTGTGGTTTGTGGGTTCGAGCCCCGCGTCAGGCTCTGTGATGACAGCTCAGAGCCTGGAGCCTGCTTCGGATTCTGTGTCTTCCTCTCTCCCTGCCCCTCCCCTGCTCACACTGTCTTTCTCTCTTTCAAAAATAAAATAAAAACATTTTTAAAAATTAAAAAATATGTGTGTATATACAGTATATAATATACATATTGTATATTTTTTAATTTTTAGCTTTTTCTAATTTTAAAATTTTTTTTAATTTTTAAATTTTTAAAAATATACTGTATATTATATCTGGATATCTATTATCTACTGTATATACAGTGTGTATATATTATATACTGTATACATAATATGTATATATAATATACATATTATATACTGTGTGTGCAGATAGATAGATAGATAGATACAGTTGACCCTTGAACAACACAGGTTTGAACTGTGTGGGTTAACTTACATGTAGAATTTTTTCAATACAGTATGGTAATGTAAATGTATTTTCTCTTCCTCACAATTTTAATAATATTTTCTTTGCTCTAGCTTACTTTTTTGTAAGAATGCAGTATATAATACATATAACATGCAAAGTTTGTGTTAATCAACTGCCTATATTATTGGTAAGGCTCCCAGTCATCAGTAGGCTATTGGCTAAATTTGGAGAGACCAGAAAGTTACACACATATTTCTGAGTGAGTAGGGGTCTGGCCCCCCTACCTAATCTCATTGTTCAAGTCTCAACTACGAACATACATATATATGTACATACACACATCCGTGTACTTTTAACAAAATTGAGAACATGCGGTATATGCAATTTTGTGCCCTGCTTTTTCACTCAGAGAACGTGATTATACTGAGTGTGTAATATTCCGTCAGCATCCGTAAAGTCTCCCTACCTTCTCTGCACATGTCTGTCACAAATAGTTGTGCGTAAGCCCTCGTGTCTCTGATTGTTTCATGAGGCAGTGTCTCTCAACAGTGAAATTACTTGAGTGCAGAAAAGATACACTCAGTAAGTCGTGAAACACACGAAGGAATTTATACTTGAGAAACGTTGTACTAAATTGTATTCTAACCAGAGTGCCTGTTTAATCATTGCCTTAATCTGTATTCACAGATTATTTTATTCTTTCCGATATGAAGAAAGCAAAGGGGGAATCTGGCTTTTGTACAAGCTAATTTTTGTCTCACTGGCTAGCAGTAAGAATGACATATTTTCATAGGTTTTTTTTTGGCTTCTTCCATTCCATTCACTAATTAAGTACTTAAATTCTTTACCTATGGATCTTTAAATATTTCTTATGTTTCACTTACCTATTTTAAGAGCTTTTTTACATATAAGATACTCCTCCTTTTCTTCAATATTCTATTTTTCTCAAATCGCCACTTGCCTTTTAAGCTTTGTAGGTAATCAAATTCGTCTTTTTCCATTTGTTTTTGTCTACTTTTAAAAAGTTCTTCCTGATCCCCAAATCAGTGAAATGTTTAAATGTTTTTCCCATTTTATAATCTGCTATTGTATGCTGCAGTCTTTAGTCTAACTAGAATTTAGTCTGTTGTATGATGGTGCGTGTGGAGTGGTTTTTCCTCCCAACTAACCACACGTTCGCTTGCTGGAACCCCCGTGCTCAGATGGCTGGGGGCTTTCAGAGACGATTACTTTGAAATCTTAATCTGTATATTGGAATTACAGCTTTAATATATATTAACATTGGGTAGAGTAAGTCCCCTTCTCCTTCTATCTATTCCGGCCACATTGTTCTTCCAGATGAACTTTAGAACCATTCTATCATGTCTGAAGGGATTTATTTTAAAACCAGGAGCTATTCTGAAAGTAATGAACATCTTTACAACGTTATCATTTGCCATTCAAAAGCATGGGGTTTATTGGGAAACTTTGTATTCTCTCTGTGCAACTGTATTTTTCTTCCTATGGATTCCAGGCATGTCTTGGCACTGTTTTGCTTAACTACTCTGTTTTCCACTGCCACAGGGATTTTTTTTTTTTTTTTATCCTATTATCCTTTTAACTGGATATTGCTCGCATTTGGGAAATCTAGTTTTGTTGCCTATTTATCTTGTATCAGGCAATTTTGCTGAACTTTCTTATCAATGCTAAAAGATTTTCTGCCAGTTATCTAGGGCTTTCTATATAATCATATCATTTGCAAATTTCCA
Source organism: Leopardus geoffroyi (assembly GCF_018350155.1). NCBI lineage: Eukaryota > Metazoa > Chordata > Mammalia > Carnivora > Felidae > Leopardus > Leopardus geoffroyi. The sequence goes on along the minus strand of NC_059328.1, from coordinate 119,830,789 downwards.
CAAACGGACCTTCTTTCGATAATAATTCCACTACTTTCTGTTTTATGTTCTGTTGTTCTCTTAGTGAAAGTAAGCATCTTTACTTTGTACCCAATGTTAATGGAAAATACTTCTCGTATTTTGCTATTAACTGTGATGTGAAATGTTGGTGTGAGTTAGGTATTCTTCATATGAGGAAGAATCCTATTGTTGGGGGCTTCCTAAATATTTTAAAAGCAGAAGTGGTGTTTAATTACGTCCAATGCCCTTTTAGCATCCAGTAAGAGTGGCATGAGTTATATTATACTGTTATATTCCATTGATCATAAAATACATGGTAATTTCAGAGATGTTTAAACATGAAAAGGAAAAGGTACATCTTAGAATTGAGATAGATGTCCTAACGTTCCCTACTAGCTCGTGAATAAATGTTCTTTTTTATTATATTGTTGAATTTGGTTTGCTCAACGTTAATTCAGAATTTTAAAAATTATATTCACATATGATATTATTCTATAGCTTTTAAAAATATATTTATAGGTATTAGGTTTTGGTATCGGAGTGGTTCTTGTTCCATAAAACAAATTGGCTAGCTTCCCCATTGTTTTCTTTGTGCAGAAAATGTTTATATGGCATGAAAATTATGGTTCTTGTAAGATTAAAATACCACATCACTAAGTTTCTTGTCTCAGGGCTTTGCTTAAGAAATAGTGTTTTAAGAAATTCTTTGTTTTTGCCGTTATTGAATTCTTCCAGCTCTTGTTTTTTCTTGAGTCAAAGCTTCATAGTTTTCTGAAAAATGATCATTTCCTTTGAGATGCTTTCATTTGTTGGCAAAGAAATGTACATAACATTCGCTCAGTCTTTAAAGAAATGTCTGTGTCCTTTGATTTATCCCTTTCTTGTCTCTGATTTTATTTGTGTTTTCTTTTTCTCTTATTTACTCTACTTAATTCATGAGAGATTTGCCCTTTTTTTTTTTTCAGAGAAACAAGTTATTGTGCTAACTCATGTGCTTTTTATTTATATTTAATCCTTTAATCTTTCATTCTTTCATCTGCTTGTTTTACTTGTTACGTTTTTAAATAACTTCTCACAGTGACTATTGATTGGTTATTTCAGTTTTTATGCTTTCCCATTATTATGCTATTATTGCATTTTAAAGGTGACGAACAGACTTTTGAAGAAGACTGGCCAGTCACATCCATTTTGATACGTAATATTCTCATTTTTGTTATTTTCTAAGGAATCTATAATCATAGTTTTTATTTCATTTTGACTCAATAATTAATAAGAAGTATATAAAGTGGCTTTTAAATTGCGAGCTACTTTTAGGATTTGGATTTATGTATCTCCTTGTACGTGTGTCTCACCCCTCTGCTGTTAGTTTTACTACACTGTAGCTGAAAAACTTTTGCCCTTGTGCAAGTTTTGAATTGTTTTTGGTTTTGAAGGTTCTATTGTGTGATCAATTTTATGTATGTTTCACGCATATTTGAAAGGAAGATGCAATCACCATTGGCTGGGTATAAAACATTTACTATACCGATTAATTCTGTCTTTTAAGTTATGTTCCCCAGATTCTTTATGTATTTATTTCTCCTGTCCCATGACTGTTAACTACTAGAAGGATCATTCCTCACAGGTAGTTATCTGTTGTCCCCTCAGTCCATCTCCCATTTTTGCTTTCTGTCATTCACGACAGTCACGTTATATGTTACTTTTATAGTTTCATTGTATATTTCACCTTCCATCATCGTAAGAGATCTCTTTCTACCCCATGTGACACTATTTGCCTTACAATCTACTGGGTGTGAAATTTATATTGCCACCCTGATTTCCTTTGGTTTACACTTCCCCGGTAAATCTTTTCCCTTTTCTGTTGTTAGAATTTCTGTATCACTTTGTGGTACTCAATTCATAGTTGGATATTTTAAACCCATGTGAAGGTATCTTGTTTTTAATAGGGGTAAATCATTTATGTTTGTCTCATAAATGATATGTTTGGTCCTCTGTCTTGATGTATGTTTTGGCTTCTCTTTTTAAATCTTATTTATTCTCTTCTGTCTTTTGTTACCAGGAATGTACTCTGCAATCTTCTCCTTGACTTGGACGATATACGCACACTCTATTTTTAACTCCATATTTTTCTACTTATTGATACTTGGATTCCTTCGACTCTGATTCAGAGGACAGTTATTGTGCATTTAATGCCTGGAGTGTCCCCAACTTTACTTTTTTTTCTAATGTATTCTTGGGTCAGACACAATTATTCTTGATATTTTCTTCCAGTCTTGCACATAGGTTTACAAAATTATTTAAACCTGATTACATTCATTCCTCTATTTATTCAACAAATACAAACTGATCATATCCTACAGACCAGGTACTAGGGATACAACAAAACCCCGAAACTCATGAAGCTTAGACAGATAATAGCGTGTGTCACAAATTTCAAATAAATAAACAATGTAATGCTAGCTAACGCTAACTGCAATGAAGAAAAAAACCCAAACAGAATAATGTAAGAGAAGGAGTCGCGTGTCATTAGCTTGGGTCGTCAGGGGAGAAGCCTCTTTGGATAGACAGTATTTGAACGATCACCTGAATGATGAGATAGAACCACCCAAACACGGATCTGGGTGAGAGCTTCCAGGCTGAAGGAGGAGCGAGGTCAGCTCAAAGAGAAGAAAAATCAATGAGACTAAAGCATGATGAGCAGGGGAAGAGGGGCTCAAGATGATCAGCTTTTTGTTCTCTTCAGACCCTCAACTGACCACCCACCCACATTAGGGAGGACAGATGCTTTCCTCACTCTACCGATTCAAATGTTAATCTCCTCCAGAAACACCCTCACAGACACAGCCAGAATAATGCTTGAACAAATGTCCGGGCACCGTGTGGCCCAGTCAAGTCAATGCATAAAATTAACTATCACAAGGATATAAGAAGAGGGGTAGATGTTATTTTAAATATGATGGCAAGCCATTGAAGGATTTTAAGCGGGAGACTGCCGTGATTTGATTTACTCCTAAAAAAAAACAAAAAAAACCAAAAAAAAAACAAGGACTCAGATACTACCTGAGGCACTGCTAAGATGGCGGCAAGGGCGTAAGCAGGAACAGAATTAGGCGTCTATTGCGATAGCCCCAGAAGGAGAGACAGAGATGAGTGGTTGCCAGGGAGGGAGGCTGGAACAGGGAGTGATTACTTAATGGGTAGGAGTTTTCTTCTGGAATAATGAAAAAGTTTCAAAACTAGAGAGAGAAGGTGGTTGTGCAGCACCGGGAATATACTAAATGCCACTGGATTGTACCCCTTAAAGTGGCTGACTGTTAGGCAATTTTACCTTGATGTTTAAAAAAACGCCCGGGTGTATTAGCGGACTGTTGTGGAGATGAGAATTCCAAACTCAGTCTCACTGGACCAAAGTCAAAGTGTCAGCCAGGTTAGTTCTTTCTGGAGGCTCTGGGGGCAAGGGGGGGGGGGCAGGGGAGAAGTGGGGAGCGGAGGCATTACCTTGCTTTTTCCAGCTTCAGGACACTGCCTACATTTGTTTATGGTTCCTCCTCCCACCACTCCAATTTCTTGTCATGTCTCCCACTCTTCTCTTTAATTCTGAATCTTCTGCCTTCCTTGTATAAGGACCCTTGTGATTACATTGGGCCCATCCGGATAATACTGAATAATCTATCTTAAAACCCTTAGTCACAATTACCAAGCCCTTTTTACCATGTGAGGTAATGTATTCATAGGCTCCAGGGATGAGGAGGTAGATACGTATAGGGGGTCACTATTCAGCCTACTGTGAAGGCTAAGGATCTAAATGTGGGAGTCTTAGGGCACCTGGCTGGCTCAGTCAGTTAAGTGTCCAACTCTTGACTTTGGCTCAGGTCATGATCTCACTGCTTGTGAGATCGAGCCCCATGTTGGGCTCTGTGCTGGCAGTGATGAGCCTTCATGGGATTCTTTCTCTCCCTCTCTCTCTCTCTCTCTCTCTGCCCTTCCCCTGCCCATGCTCTTTCTCTCTCTTTCTCTCTCAAAATAAATAAATAAACTTTAAAAAATAAAATAAAGTAATAAATGTAGGAGTCTTTGCCTATGGATGGCCTTTGAAGCCATAGGAGCAAAGCATGAATACTCACTACACCCCTTTTATATCATGACTTCCCCATTATCAAGGGCTTATCTCTTTTTAAAAGAAAGGCACATTATGGGAGTGCCTGGGTGGCTCAGTCGGTTAAGCGTCCGACTTCAGCTCAGGTCGTGATCTCACGGTTCATGAGTTCAAGCCCCGCGTCAGGCTCTGAGCTGTCAGCTTCCGATGCTGTGTCTCCCTCTCTCTGTGCTCCTCCCCTGCTCACATGCTCTGTCTCAAAAATAAATAAAGATTAAAACAAAATTAAAAAAAAAAAGAAAGGCACATTATGGTTATATTATCTAATTCCTCTAGCACATGACTATAAAATTCTTTAGTTACAATGTTTTTCTACAAAAGTTGCGTAAACGCTGCTCTATTGTTTTCTGTCCCTATACTACAGCCCAGGATAAGGATGACATCAGAAAAAAAAAATGGGTTCACTTGGGGGCAGGGAAACGAATTTTTCCCCCATGAATGCCTTCAGTGTCCCTTCTTTACTCAAAGCTTGCCAGTACATTTTTAAGAGTGGCTCTCTTAATTAATATGATCTGATATGACAAGCTCCTCTAATATATACACCTAGGTCTTTTTATCTACCAGGAAAAGTTCTTTATTTACATCTCCAAGAACCGTTTTTGGAGAGGCTACTCTATGGTAACCGTGAACAAGAATGATTAGGTGTTAGTGCTTGTGGAACACACCGTCAAATGGAAAGAAACAAACAAAAATGACAGATAAGTAAGTAAAAAAATACATAAGATATAATTCCAATCAATGATATAAACGGCAAAGGGGAACGAAAAGGGTAGAGATCTAATTACGTTTCGTCCTTACTGATGGTTTATGTGAAGCTTCATCCTCGCCTTCCGTCCTCCACATCTGTAGTGTTCTTGCTTCTTGTCTTCTTAGTTTACAGTCAAGAACACTGAGGCACAGAGAGGTTATAAGACTAGCCCAATGTTACTGCTACTATGGATGCAGTCATCCCAGGGAGTACGCCTTCAGAGTGCATACTCTTAATTCTTTTTAGTTATTTTTGAGAGAGAGAGAGAGAGAGTGTGTGTGAGTAAGTGGGGACAGAGGATCCAAATCGGGCTCTGCGCTGACAGCATAGAGCCCAATGTGGGGCTCGAACTCACGAACGGTGAGATCATGACCTGAGCCAAAGTTGGACACTTAACCGACCGAGCCACCCAGGCGACCCCCCCCCCTTGGTTTGAGTCTATGCTGCAGTTCTATTCATTGCTGTGTCCATTTTTCTCTCCCCTTGGGGGTTGGAGGTGGGGACTCTCTGGTCTGTCTTCAGTATTTTTGCTTCAGTCTTCTGCGTCATCGATTTTGCTATTTTCTCTCTTCAGTGAGGATTTCCATTCTGCAATTGTATATTTAGCTTCTCTGTGGTCCACATTAGTATCATTTTAGGCTATTTCTTCCTCATGGTGCTTTGCTCCTATTTCGTGGAAACAAGACTTCATGCATCCTTTAGTGTATTTCAAGAAGTTTCTCGATGTTTTATTCCCCATCATTTGTTAGGCCATTTGTTTAATATGTTCCATGCTGGGTTTCTCCTGCTTTCCAGCCTTAAAATTATGAAAGACGCATTCAAACATGGTGCTCCCCAGCAGGTGCGTTTGTATAGTCTCCTTTACCCTATTTGCTGACACTTTGGTTTGGGAAAACCCCTTCCCAGGAACGTAGCTAGTGGGCAGAAGGATGTGCACAGACAGCCAGAGCTCCAGTATCTAGCAGATACTCATGAACTACAACCCTACTGTGTAAATGTCCATAAATGCGCTTCTTTAATTCCCTGGCTTGTTGACTCTAAAACAAAGAAGTAACCCCCAAATTCGACTCCAGCATGCAATGCTACTGGGGTCCTTCCTACCTGCAGAATTGTGCTGACGGAGACTCCAGCCTTCATGTAATAATATCCACAGCCATCATCCTTATTTCCTTTCTTCTCTGTAGTTTTATTGGAGTTTCATTCTCTCGGGGGACATGGAAAAGAGAATTACTGGGTGAGAGGGGAGGGGAACTGCATTTGGAGCATCGCAAAGGACAGTAAAATGGGAGGAGACAGTGCTGGGTGGCTCCAGTTCCAATTGTTCATAGCAGCCTCTACTCTGATGTCTGGTGTCTGTGTGGTCATGGTCATTAAGTACTTTGAATGTCATTTCTGGGTAGAGACACATTCTACAGTAGATCAGGCTTGCCCTGTTTTGTTGGCAAAATGTACGTTGCCCCCCTAATTGTGGTTCTCATTTCAGTTTTATAGGTCTCGTAACCTTTGTGAGCACTCCCACGGATTCTGATGGCACATTGGCCTTCATCTTGGTTATTGGTGTGGTTCATTCATTCCCCAAATAGTAATGAGAAGCTACTACGTGCCAAGCATTATGCGAGGGCCCCGGGGCTACAATCTTAAGTCACAAATACATGATTCTGCTCCCACACATTTCCATCTTTTCCCATGCCTTCACAGTTGCAATCTGGAAAACCCTCTAGAATAGCTATCCAGAAATTATTTTAAGCTGAAAATAATGCTCTTTTAATGAAAATCATGAGCAAAGCAGTGTGGGAAATAGAAAAGTATTGGACTGGAAACCAGACAGCTTCAATTCTCATCTTTGCTTTGCCACTGATATCTGAAGACCTTGGGTGAGTCCCTTAACCTCTCAAGATCTTAGTTTTTTAGATGTGAAATGAATGGGTTGGACCGGAGTCTCTCCAAGATTCTTTCCAGCCATAAAATTCTATGTTCCCAAGATAAATGTTCTTCCCATTAACGTGGGTGTCTCGGGAGCCATTTTTTATCAGTGGATCTCAAACCTTATGTTTATCAATACAGTAGTCTGATTCTCCTGACCCTCTTTATACCATTCCTAATAAGAAATGTACCAACCATATGTGAAACACATGGGGTCTGTCCAAAGGCCATGCGAGATACATAAATTTCACGAGTGAAAGATGCAAAACACATGCTGACACATCTCAAATCCACATGTACGTTTTGGTTACGGTTTAATGGTACTTAATTTTGAGGGTTATTCAGAAGTCTGTTTAAGGTACTTTATAGAAATGAGTTTTATATGGGACCCAAGAGCTCCCTGTGCACAAACAAGTCAAGTTGTCCAAATTTCTGTGAGATGCACAGAGCAGACATCTTCTGACGTTGGTCATGGGGCCAGACATTTCACACCTTGGGGCATCTTGATAAAGTCCCAATAAAACAGAAGGCTAAGTGAATATCAAACTAGCTGTCTCTAGACTACACTCTCACCTATAAACTCACAATGGAAAGACACAGCTGGACCATCTGCTTTGGCCATCAGCCCTAACTCGGGGCCCTCTTTAAGAGTTCTGCATGTGCTGGCCACACAAGTATAAGTTCATGCCCTTCTCGCTGCCTGTGGAATTTCTACTCATTCCTCAGGACCCCGCTCCAACATCACCTCCTCTGTGAAGCCTTCCCTAATCCAAACCAGTGGGCTACTCCTCCATTTATGTCCCTTACTTTTTCTCTCTGTCTGATTCTACACCTGTAATTGTACCTGTCAGGCCGAAAAGCATTTGTTTGGTTTTCATATTGAGTAATTATTGAGTTATAAATGTGCTTTTGTGATCATTGGAATCCCCAGTGCCTAGCACTATGCCTGGCATGTTTGTTAAGTTAATGAATCCATGAATTCATGAATGAGCATCTGTCAACACTGAAAGTCTGAGTTTCAGTTGGCTCTGTAACCTTGGAGGTTGCAACAGGAGCAGACTGCTGAAGCCCTGCTTCAGAACAGAGACCTCAGCTCTAGGAATTTCCCATCATGGAAGAACTCAAACTCTATTTGAAAAAAAAAAAAAAAAAGAGTATACCAGGTCAAGAAGACATAGTGAGCACCTCCTACAGTGTCCCACACCACCCTGCATCCAGAAGAGTTTGCAAGGAAAGGAAAACACAGCCTGGCCAGGTGCCCTCAAATTTCCTGCTTACTGTTCAAGTTGGGGAGTAAGCCCAGGCACATGATACAGAGGATGAGGGATCCCCAAGAAGGGAAAGCCCAAGGTCTGGTTAATCAGGGTCAGCCAGCAGCAAAGCCAAGAAGCCAGCAAAGCATCTATAGTTATCGATAACTCCCTTTATCTTCAAAGCCTGCATTATCCAACATGGTGGCCACTGGCCAAAGAGCTAGGGAGCTCCTTGAACATGGCCAGCCCAAACTGAGATGTGCTGTAAATGCAAAATGCATACCAAGTTTCAAAGACTGAAATCAGAAGGGGAAAAATGTGTACATATCTCATTTATTCTTCATCTTGACTACATGTCAAAATGTTGAAATGACACTATCTTGGATATATTAGATCAAATAAAATGTGTTGTTTACATTAGATTTGCTTGTTTCTTTGAACTTTTTTTACAATGTGGCTACTAGAAAGTTTCAAATTACACATATGGCTCACTTTTATGGCTCACATCACATTTCTAGAAAATGGTGCCTTTCTAAACCATTGTTTTCCCTTCAATTCCAGCCAACATCTCATTGGCTTCGAGTTATCTTTGGTCTTGGGGGTGCCAACCAGGAAGCTCTGGAAGGAGAAAATATCTCCAAGAAGTGTCTGTTCTCATGGTAGACTGACATACATTCATGGAGGCAGGAGACCTTACCCAGCAGCCAACTCAGTAGACCTCACGTCAACCACCACTGATGCCTGCATGGCTTTCTCAGTTCTGTCTGAACTTCCCCCTTCACAGCAGTCGAAAATTATAAAGAGGGGCTGATATTTTCCACAAGCACATACTGATAGGAGCAAGTGACCCAGGCTAAGGGCAACAAGCTCCAATGTCTACAAGGGCCAGGCAGGTAACATAAACAAGGGAAGCAAGCCAAGGGTATTCTTTCAATACTGTCAGCTTTCTCTGCATATTCAACACATAGGAATTTCCTTCACTTCCCCAGAGAAATAAGTCCTCTTCCTGTTCTGTTTTTGTTTTTGTTTTTGAAACGTATGATGTTCTTGGCCAATCTTTCATTTTTCTGCTTTTGCTATAAAAAGAAATTTCACTCAACTCTTAACTCAATTTAGGAATTAAAAAAATAAAACAGTGCAAACACAATGATAGATTGCAGCTGACACTGGCCTCAGGGTTGGGGCTCAGTAGGGAGTTGTGGGGGACTGTGGAGAGGTGGGGAACGCGGCCCCACCCACAGGAGCAGCCCTGACTCCTCGCCAGCCAGTAAGTGCCAAGTGCTAACACAGGCCCCTGTGGCCAGATTTGACTTTTCAAGAGACGTCGGAAATCTGGATATTTATATGAAATCTCCCAAATTCAAGTGTCTCCAACTAATTCAAATGGTTTAAAAACATAGTGAAAGCCAGAACTCTGTGATCCAAACAAAACAATATCTTCAGACGAGGTCTAGCTCATAAGCCACCAGTTTTCAATCATTGGTCTAGGGCTAGACATTATCTGCCTCAAAGACAAAAAGAAAATTAGTGTTTTTTGAACAACTACTGTATACCCGGAATTTTATGTTCTTTTTCTCATTTGACCATCCCAGTAACCTATGAAGCCTCATTTATATATTTATGAGGCCTATTATTAGCCCCCTTTTCACAACTGAAGAAATAGAGGTTCATTTCAGTGATTTGTCCAAGATGACTCAACAAGAAGCTTCCAACCTGGGGGAAGCTGTCAACTGAGTGCTCCCTAAATCTGTCTTCTTACCAGTGCTCTGTGCTCACTCCCAGCTGGGAGGTTTCCCCCAGCCACCTGCTGTCCACCTTGACCCCTCCTCAGTCCACCTGCCGTTCACTCCTGATCTCTTGGGTGCTCACTCCCTGTGATGTATTCTTGGCAATCAGAATGCAATCACGCCTCTGTTGGCTCTATCCACGTAGGCAGAGACTGGGACCCGTGTTTCTGAATCCTCAGTAGGAAGAATAAGGACCGCCATTTCACACAGACTCCATATCTGTTTATTGGTTGCACTATAATGTCATCTCTTGACTTGCTTATTCCCCCGGCCCCTCTTTGTGTGCACTCCACTCACATCCTTCACCCCTTCACTTGAATTACTCACAGTAACTCTTTATTACATCAGTGACAGAAGGGGTGATTTCCCCCAAGACCCACAGAATATGGAACAGGTGCTAGGAAAGGCATGGGGTCAAGCCTTATGAGCCTTCATTTGCCAGAGGATCCTGGGGCCCAGTGGGAGTAAGGAAGGGCTGGTTCAAAGTGGAAGGAGAGCCCAGCCTTGTAGATGGTAGATCCCAACTGAGGGACTGAGTCCTCCCTAGCCAACTTCTTCCTCTTTCCCTAACATTCCGGGAGTGTCTCCACTCTCTCTTCAACACAATGAAATTACTTTTGGCTAGACTTGACAGTCTCCACTCAAAATGGCACCAAGCTGGAAGAAGCCCATCCTCTCCTCCTGATTAGGTTGCCAGCTACCCACCCCAGGGAGCAGGGGGAGGGCTCTAGCAGCCACTTAGGAGTCCCATGAGGGGAGGGAACATTGCAATAACCAGAGTCTCCTATATTCCTGAAGCAGCTTATACTAGTAACAAAGGACTTCCGCATCCCTTATTTTGTTTGACATTTACAAGAACCCTGTAATTAACAAGCAGATGTTATTATGCCCACTGTACAGATGAAAAAATTATGGACCACAGAGGGTAAGAGACTCGTCTGAGTCATAAGGCAGCACTGACACTTGAACACAATCTTCTGAATCCTTAAGTGGTATCCTTTCGGATTTTCCTTTTCCACAATGATTTTTTAAGCCTTCTAGTTTGAAAACTTCTGTCCGTCCATAGTATAAAATTGAAAAACTATTCAAAAACAGGAGGAAGAGAATAAATGGCAGTTTTAGTCTTACAACTTAAGATAATTATGATTAGCATATTGATACATATTTTTCCTTTCGTTTTCCCATGTATTTTATTTTTCATGGAATCAGGAGTATAGTATTTATTTGTAATTTGCATTATGTTTACACTTCAATTTTCTTAGAAGTTTCTGTGTTGTTAAGTATTTATTAAGAACATGATTTTAATCATTACAAATGTTCTTTTTTTTAAGATCAGGAGTGACTTTCTTTTTTTATTTTTTTAATTTAATTTAATTTTCTTAAATATAATTTATTGTCACATTGGTTTCCATACAACACCCAGTGCTCATCCCAGCAAGTGCCCTCCTCCCTGCCCATCACCCACTTTTCCCTTTGCAGCAACGTGGATGGAACTGGAGAGTATGCTAAGTGAAATAAGTCATTGCAAATATTCTATCCAACAAAGGAAACTTTCCCTATTTGGACATAATTTTCCAATTAAAAATGATACTGTGATAAAGATCCTTATGGGTAAATTTTGGTCCACATCTCTGGACAGGTTAAACAATGAAATTTTTCATTAGGAAATATAGTGAACCAAGCAATTAATCAACAAGCATTCCAAGGCCATGGAATAAGCTTGAGCATCTCATAAGTGCCAGACGCTGGAGACATGGGGAGCAAAAGCCATGGGCATTCTTTTCCCAGAGGCCAACTCATTACACTTTTGCTGCCCAACTATTTCCCAAACCTGATCCTTCCCCACTGCCTCTGCCCTAGTTCAGGGGATTCCTGATGGTTTCCCCACCCCCCCTCCGCCCCCCAGCGCTGCCCTGCCCCAAGCCTCTGCCCCAAATCCCCCCTCTGCATGGCAGTCCAGATGAGCTCTCTCTCTCTAGGGCTGTATCTATGCCATTCTGCAAAAGAAAACCTTACACCGAATTCTTATTTTCTTCCAGAAAAAAAATCCAGATTCCCTCAAACTCTGACCCCGTAAAATTGGAATCAAAACCAGGTTTTGGCACACAGCAAGCACTCAATAAATGCCCTTTTCACACGCATTTCCATGCCTCTCACTCTCTAGACCAGTTGGTGCCCATTATTTCTGTTTCTGATGTTTCTCGTCCTTCTGCTGGCCTAAAAGTCCCCTTACCACTGATCCCCATTCTGTGTCTCTCCAGCTGGCTGCAGCTTCCAGTTCAGGCCTCTTCTTCCTGGGAGAGGGGGGTAGGGGGGAAGCACTTATGGAGTGTTCTAGATGAACTGCTTCTTTACATTTAGAAAGGAATCAAGACCTAAACCTATAATCAAGCCAATCTCCAAGGAAAACCCCGCTCAGAGAACCTTGGAGAAGCTGCTAATGGTTTCAGACAGAATTGTCACTAACATTTAGGAAATATCTTAAAAATAGAGTTTGAAAACCATCTCCTCTTTGTTTTTAGGGACAATCATCTCCCCACCACCCCCTCACCCTCCCCACCACCTTCCCTTGATTTTTCAGCTTTGCATGGGGCTCCCTGAGTTCTGAAGGCTCTGCCAGCAGCGTCTCATCAGTTCTGGTTTAGGGAAGCTCACGGTCCTCAGTCTCAACAGAATCCTCAAGTTAGTTCCATTTCTATTCCTTCTTAAATGAAAAAAAAAAAAAAAATGAAGCGACAACGTCAAAGAATGCTCTAGGTGTCAAGGTGGAAGACAGTGACTTCTTTAGAAAGAAATATGTCCCTCCTCTTGTAACTTCTCTCTGCATCAAATGCTCCAGCATCTCAGCAGCCAGAACTCTGTGGCGTGGCAATGATTGCTGTCTATTTACGGATCACATACACTCTCTCCTTGGACTTTTGCAGCACGGTGCGCAGTAGCTAGGGCAGGCATCATTCTCTCTACAAAGGACGGGTGACAACTCTGAGCTGTGGACTGTGTTAGTGGCTTGGCCGCAGTTCGGAAGCAGGAAGAGGCCAAGTCGGGGCGCAGACCCATCACCTTACCCAGCCAGTGGCCACCTTAGCGTTTGCCTGAGACATCCTGGTCATTGGGGACAACTGCCCTTCTTTCCCTGACGCCAACTCCGCCCCTTGAATGGTGCAGAATCGGATTTCGCATTGGCCTGCCTGGAAAAGTCACGTAGATGCCCGGAGCAAATTTCTCAAAGAGGAAGGCAAAGAGATTAGACATTCTTGAAGTTGGCATTGTGGATGTCACTCTCGCCCCAGCAGCCTTGCAGGTGAAGGGGTTTCCTGGGCACCTGCTGTATTGCAGTCTCCACCTCCCTGCTCAGAGCGTTCATCAGTCTGGGACTTTTGCCACAAGATCCCAGCCGCTCCCTGTCTCTGATCTTACCTCCTCCACTCTTTCTTCCAACCAATTATCTTCATTTTCCTCTCCTCTCTGCCCTACTTAAAACATCAGTAGATCCCGTCCTCCGCACAGGAAGTAGACATGTTAGCCGAGACTAACGGCTGTCCCACCCACCATGGGCTCTTACCCCATCGTGCTGCCAACCTCGTCCCCACACCTCCCACACAGGGGCCGAGGAGTTAGCCTGCCCTCACTCTGAAGCTCTGCTCACATGCTTTCTTCAAGACCCCCAAGCCTTTCACAAGCCCCACCGCCTTCCTACAATGCCCAAACCCCACCCCTTCAAAACCCACTTCAAGTCCTATCTCCAAGTTTCCCAGCCTTCCCCACCTCCTGCACCCTGATGTCCCAAGGGACTGGCCCACTGCTCTCCTTATGTCGACCCTGACCTGTAAGCTGCCATTCATCCACTGTAATGAGGCTGTTGGATCATGTTAGTCTTGGCTCTCCAATTTGCTAACAAATTCCTCGAAGGCCACAACTACACCTTAATGACTTCTCGGGGAGCCCCAAACCAAGCTACTTACGGCCAAACTCAGTGTCGGTGCTCAAAAGCTCCTGGACTTTTGGATACCCGGACATCAGCACCACGACAGCAGGTGTAAAAGATCGAGGAGTCAGCTGGAGGTCAGGAGACCCGGCAGTCAGGAAGCCTTAGGAAACTTTCTTTCTCCTTCCTAAGCTCATGCCACTCATTTATCAAATAGAGATGAGCTGAGATCATTTCAAATACTTCTTCAAGCTCTGTGAAGCCCTAAGTGTATGGGGTAGATGGGACCTTCTCCTCTAGGAGACAAAATTAAAACCCAGGAGGGCCACACCTCTGCCGTGCATGAGAAACAAAGTCATTGAAGACTTGCGTTCTCACCAAATGTTGACCATGCATCCCTGCAATTCCACTGATTTTTTTTCTAAGCCCCCGCAGACCCAATGGCCATAATGAGATCCACACACTTGTCAGGTGCCAGAGTCATTTGGCCTTTGGCCTTAATCTCACCGGCCCCCAGCACATGGGAGTTGGCCACGACTTTCACACACGTGTTCCCTCTTACTTAGTCTTTCAAAAGGAAACACAGAATTATAAAGTTTACAGAGAGACAGACAGGAATGGAGAAGACGCACGGTGAAGAAAAAGAGAGCTCGAAAGATAGTTTCCCAACCAAGAACACGCGTGGCAACTGCGTGGGCCGTTACACCAAAAAGCTGCTCTGAATGTGGGGGACTATTTTTGTGACTGTCTAGGCTGTAGTCGTTACAACGCACACAAACACACACCCTCCAGTCCCATGGGAGCATAAATGTAAGGTTTACAAGGGAAGCATATCTGTCAGGCACCAAAACAGTGGTAATTAGATTCGCGGGGTATGTGCGTTACAGAAAAACCAGAATGCCAGCAGCCCAAGACCTTATAAAGTAGCCAATCATCACCAGCACCATAATTACTTATGAACCCAAAGAATGTACGCCAGACCTCCTCAGACTTGTCTTCATATCAGGCAAGAAAGCACCATAATTATATCTCATATCTGGGGCCAGCCCAAGAAACACGTACGGAGGGAAACATCGACTCAACTCTCTGTGCCCTCTGAGGTGAATCGAGGTGCTTGGACTTGTTGCCTTAGAGAAAAAGAGCAAATCTTGATTGAGCTAAAATTAAAAAGAAAGGAAAAAGATCAGGAAAATCGTCCCACGTGTCAAACAAAGGGGAGAAAAAAGTCCCCTTTAACTTAGTGAAAAAAATAAATGAAATGTTAAGTGGGCAAAGGATATGCTGTCACTGAAGCTACAGATTAAATTAAATTAAATTTGTACAATTAGGTCGGTAGATGCGAAAATCTCAAGCTCCATCATCGCAGAATATAAGACGTTTTCATCACGAACCTAAAAGCTTTCTCAATTGGACGCTATGCAGTTTGAAAGTGTGTGAATTCCATTACTTCTCTTTCGACTCCAACCATCTCTAAGCAGCAAGCAGAGCAAGGGTTCCTAGTCCCTATTTGCCTGTTGATAAACCTACCATCCTGAGACGTGAAACGACTCAGCCAAGATGACAGAGCTGCTCACCAACAGGGTTGGAACTAAAGCCTGAGCCCTCAGAGACCTGATCACACATCCACCTCTCTCCTCCTCCGCATCACCCCTTGGGGTTGGAGGCATGGTGATTTATTTCTTGCTTCTGTAAACTCTTGGCTAGGAAAGAAGCTAATACACTTATATTGGATTTGGATTCAGAACAAATTGCTTAGTCCAGCCAAGCAGTCTAAAAAAGCACTTTCACCTACTTAATCTGGTTTGAATCTCAAGATTCTAAGAATGTCCCATAAAAAAGAATTTAAAACATTTTTTTTTTCCAGCATCAAGTGTAAGCAGGCGAATACATCCCTAAACGCTGATGCAGGGAGCCTCTCACAATCAAGTGTTAGAGTAAATTAGATCTTTGAGACCACTCCACCATGGGAGTCCAGGGTGAGAACCAC
Organism: Leopardus geoffroyi; assembly: GCF_018350155.1. NCBI lineage: Eukaryota > Metazoa > Chordata > Mammalia > Carnivora > Felidae > Leopardus > Leopardus geoffroyi. The sequence continues at coordinate 119,815,010 of NC_059328.1, read as the reverse complement.
GGATCCACCACTCATTAGCTATGCGACCTTAGGCAAATGATTTAACCTCGCCAAGCCTTGGTTTCCTAATCCAGAAAATGTGACAGTACCTACTGATCAACACAAGAAATTTCCTGACACGTAGTAAGTACCAACGATGGTTAGTCCTGTCCCTTTCTTGGTCTAGTTTTCTTAAAATTTAGTTTGTTAAAATAATTAGCATGCTTCTAGGGTCGTGGTGCTCGAAAGCCCCTTGACCGTTGCATCTGTTGATTTCCAGTTCAGAATCATCGTATGACGCCATTCATGTTCAGCCTCTGCTCTAGGTAATGGTGTCGGAGTGTGGAACGAAACAGACCAAGCCTTCTTAGAGTTTGTGTTCCACAAACTGGACAGCTTCTTGACTTTGGTCAGTATTTCTGCATCTGGAGGGGGCATGCTTAGTGAGCAAGTTCACCTGTGAGTCGGCCTCGCCAAACACGATCTGGTCCACTCACTTCCCCCAAGGCAAAGACCAGCCCCCTCGTACACAGAAAGGTATTGAGCAACTGCTGTGAACTCCTTTGCAGCTACTAAGGCAGTCAGATGACTCTTTGCTCCAGAGTCATCCTGGGGTCATAGCTTTGTCCGATGCCGTGAGACACCCGGTCCACCATGCTGGGAGGGAGGTGCCTTGGTGTATGTGACGACTTACCTGGAAGTTGGGTTTGTCCCTAAAAGCTTGGCTCTGACTTTTTCTGACTGACAGATGCGTTTCCAGGACATGAGAGGTGGTGACAACTTATGTCACCTCAAAGAGCCCAACCAGACCTCCACCAACAGTATACCCCTTTCCTCTCGGCCACAGACCTTACTTCCAAGTGGCCATTATGATGAAGAAACAGAACAAAAGGCCAGCCAAATCTTCCAAAGTCCCGCCGACTCCCACGCTCTCCTAGATTTTCTGCAGGATTCAGGCCCCAGTCTGGGGTCCTTGGGAACACCCTACACCAAGCAGGTTGCCAGTGGGGGACACGGCACAAAGTGTCTGTGTGGCTGCATGAGCAGGTCCCCCCCCTTTTTTTTACATTTTTATTTCCCTTCTCACTGGCTCCTAACAGAATCGTTTTCTGGTTTTGAAAGGCATCTGCAGGAATGCAGAGAACAGAACGGTGACTCAGAAGATGGTGACCACGTCATCTGCTTTGCATTGTCGAATACATTTTTCACATGTTACTGGGTGAAACTAGCACTAAAGGGCATCAAATGCCAGAAATAGAACAAAAAGAGATAAAGAAAAGAAAAGAAAAAAATATATATCTTATTTCCTCTAGAGAAATCTGCTTTGATTCGAGACACTGGTGTTGTAGGAAAAATCATTTTGCTTCGAACAGCTCTCTTTCTGACTCACTTTTTGGAAAGAATGCGCCGAACAGATAAACCCCCCTCCCCCCGAAACAGCACTGCTGAAATCTGAACGCCCTAAGTCCTCCTTGTTGACTTGTGAAAGAGATCTCTCTATATTCATTTGGACTCTGTGTACGTCACATGATACCAATACATTCCAAATGCTAAGATACAGGATTACTACTTAGCCATAGAACAAACCAACAGGAATTTTAATCAAGACAATATCCAATAATGAATAAAGATGGAATGTTTTTGGAGGGGTTCCAGAATACACATTTGGGAATTTTTAATCTTGCTCATCTTTGAATCTAGCAAAAATATTTTAAACTTTTCTGACCATGCCATTTCAGGCTGAATCCAGAAACCAGCTACTATCTAAGGTATTAAAGCATTTCATCTACACAGACATTGAATTTCCAAATCTGGGCCCATAATTGATACCAGATTAAGTGAAATATGAATCAGTAGACAAGTTCCTTTAAATTCAGTGTTTGAGCTGAATTATTTTTATGATATGAAAGATAAAAAGAAATCAAGATGATAATGATCAGTACGCGACAAGGTTACTGTTTTCAATATTGCTATGTTTTAGGATTTATCTTAGTTTACGATTTGTATCCGGGCCAGATTCATTTGTAATAGTTCATCAAATTGCTTAATTAAACCATTCGCAGCTATTGGGGTCGGATAGATATTCAGCAGGAGTCTGAAAGCTATCTAACTCAACACTAACTGTAAAGGAATGCTTTTCTGCAATCATCGTGATCAGCTGTACCGCACCTGAAATGTGGATTTCAACATTATTTTAGCTGTTTTTGAAACAGTTAGAAGGCAGGAGCCCAGTAACGAGGTTGAAAGGGAGCGTCGATAAATAAACTATTCTTCCTGTCGTGGGATGGGGAGTTTTCCACACTCACCCCACCCCAAGCACCACCACCAAATGGAAACAAAGGAGACTTTCCTTTCTCCATGCTGCTTCGAACGCTGGGTGCTTGGGGCTTTGAAAGGGACCAAGCGATGCTTGGAAGAAAGATGTGGAAGGAAGAACATAGATTAAATGTGACATGTTACACTATAGGAAAGGTATTTTTATAGAACATACACACAGTAGATCAAAGACTTCCCTGCGCTTATTTTTGTCTTCACACACCTACTAAACCTGCATTTCTGCTGATGAGTGAAATTCTAGCTCTTTGGTGATCCCAGGACCCCAAATTGATACATCGTCCAGCAGCATTAAAATGTTACTTTTGCATGGTTAAAAGTGTGGGTGCACAATTTCACCGGGAGGAAGGAGAGTGGCAGTCATTTAAAGTAAATCAAGACGAAACCAGGAAAATGAGAAAAATAGCCTGTGTAATTGCCTTGTTGGTCATCTCCGTGTCCCTGCTGAAGGAGAGATTGGAACTGAGGTCTGAGCTAGGGATCGTCCTGAGGGCTGGATGCGAGTCACATTACAGATTTTGTCTGCGTATCCTGACCAAACATTTCAGAATAGAACCTAGGACAGGCAGTCGAAAAGCTGAATAACTCTGAGCCGTAGAACAAACTCGTCACAGAGGAGAACTGACAGTGTTCCCAAAGAATAGGAGAAGCTAATAGAGTTATATATGTTTTAAGAGGTAGATACAATCACGTGTGCACAATATAAAACAGAAGGTTTCTAATGATTGAAAAAGGAGGGGGAAAAAAAGCTATTTGGTAGTAGCTTGGTGAACTTTGGCTGAACTTCTCTGTTTGGCAGGCTCTGGTGCGGACAGTCTAGGATGAGGCATTAGGGCTCGCATCTGAGAAGTTGACATCAAGCAGACAGCAAGACATGATATCTTATTTTCCTGAGCCATGCTGACACAAATTGAACTCCCCTTATTATTTTCTTATGCCAGTAAAGTTGCACTTGGAATTTAAGCATTTTGTGTGCAGATGTCGGAGGCTGGGTTGGTTTAATTTAAATAATTTGCAGATTGTTTAGTAGCACTCCAAAGATGGGAGTGTTCTTCATCTGAGTTCAATTTTACGAGCTTTGCTTTCTGATCTCCTACAAGGTAAACCGGAAGCATTTCAGGTTCGGGAAAACCCGAGCCGTTCCCAGTCCTGACTTGGTTAATTGCAGAAAACGGAGAGGCCCCCGTGTGGTCTGTAATTTGCTCAACTCTGTACCTTTTCATGGTTCTCCACTTGAGGAAAAACCAAGTGCCTTAGAAGGATCAAATGGGGGCTGGGAAGGATGAAGTACCAAAATTAAAATCCAGACGTAATGAGGGCTGGCTTATTATAAAATACTCATTCCCGTCTTTCTGGCCATACAATTGCTGGGTTTCCAATTTTTCTGGGCCATGGCAATTATACATTTGCACTGTTTATGCAGCCCCCTTCCCCCACCAGACATCTCTTTCACTGATGTTTATTTACCCAGTGTTTCTACAGATTCTATGTGACCTCCCCGGAGCCCAGGCATAGATGTATGATTGTATTCCCATTTATATAAGAGTCGAATGCCTTCATTTTCCAGGCCCCATGTACTAAACAATATGAGGGAATGCTTCTTGGAAGAAAGTAAGATGTCAGAGTACATTACAACCCCCTGGGGTAAATGGAGAGCATTCATAAAGGACTAAAGAAATGTACTTTATAATGAAATGTACCTCATATAATTTATGACCCAATAGTCAAGGATGAGTTTTTCTCTTTGGCAGTGTATGTCTGTATGTGAGACAAGAGAGTGTGTGATTGTATAAAATTCTTAATAACGATCTGGGGAAAAAATGTTCTTTCCAGTTTGGGCAATGACCAAAAGTGATTTGCACTGGCCTCTGCGAGTTGCTGAGAAGGACATGAGGTTCCTCTTCCCCCAACTCCTGCTGTGGTCAGGGTGCTGGGGGGTCATGGCCTTGACTTCAGATGTGGAAAGCTTTCTCTCCCTGCACAAGGGGACCGGAAAGGTGGGGTACGCATGACGTGTATGCTCAAACCAGGTTGGGGGGTCCATCTGGCTCCTTTATTTGGGGGCTCTCAGAGCTTCCCTCCCCAAAATAACCTTCTGCAGCAATGTACTAAATTGCAAGAGATACCCACAGTTGGAGTTGAAAGTTGTGGGTTGTTAGAGCCCCTATTTTTCCCTTGTGATGGACCAAATCCTTTTTTTTTTTTTTAGAGAAGAAAATACTAATAAATTTTTTTTTTCGCTTTTTCGCTTTAGCTCTCATAATTGAAAAATCTCACAGGGGTGTCATGTTGACCTTTTGGAGAGGAGTGGAAGCATCTTCCAGGCAAATGCAGGCTGAATGGCAGGAATTGGAGTTTCTCATGAGATTTTAGAGTTGGAAGTGGTTGTAGAAATCACCCACTCTAAGCTCTCATTGTTCAGACAAGAAAGCTGGTTCCCAGAGAGGTAATGTGACTTCGCCAAGGTCACCCAGCTTGCTAGTGGAAGAACAAAGCCCAGAAGCCAGGGCTCCTGACATTCTGCCCAGATCTCAACCCACCACATGACTTGACCTTCCCCCACTTCTGTGGGAATCCCGCTTCCCCCCCCAAATCAACGCAAAAAGAAGGAATGGTGTCTCCATGCTACGTCTCAAAAGAATGTCCACAGATTACTAACGCAGCTTTACAAGTGACTGGGTCTATAAATCCTCTTTCTTGCCGCCTCCCAAGCCAGAGACACCCAAACAAAACCCTGCCAAAGCACCAGGCTGAGGGCAAAGAACTCCCACACCCAGAACCTTCCCCGGCAGAGCCCCTACCCTCTCTCCCTACATTCTAGGCTGAGTTCCTCAGAAAGGTGAGCCTGGGGAAAACGCTCATGGGCTCTCCTTTCACTAAGAATGCAATCCAAGGAAGCAAGAGTGGAGGGATATGGAGATTAAATCAGGAAAAGAGGGGTGGCCCACGTGAGGGGAACATGTGTTACCGACAGGAAGGGGCCAGTTGAGACTTTGCTCTCCCCATGGAACTACAATCCCAGAAGCCAGGTACGCTGCCTCTGACTGGGGAAGGGGAGACAAATGTATTCATGGGTCCCATCCTCCTTAGGTCAAAGTTCTGCCTCACACGTTCCTCCACACTTCTGGGTTGCGTACATGTGCACCTGAGCGCTGAGCAGAGTCCCAAGACCGCCTCAGTAGGGAAGCTCTGGGACTGGAGTCAAAAGGTGGGGACCAGTCAGAGGCGCGACCTGCCAGAGGTGAGGCACTGTTGGGCTGTCCTCCCAGAGCTGGAACAAGAGTAGTATATAGAAGGCGTCTGATAAATCTGATAAACCTTGAGAAATAAATGATCCCCTTTAACCTCCTGTTCCAACATATAAATGAGAGTTAGTGATAGAGATAATACCACAAGGACAAAGTTCAAAACTGCAACCCAATCCCCTTCCCGTCGATTATGTATATTCAGTGAATACCGAATAAATGTTGGTTGAATAAGAGAAGGTTGGGGCGCCTGGGTGGCTCAGTTGGTTAAGCATCCGCCTTCGGCTCAGGTCATGATCTCACAGTTCGTGGGTTTGAGCCCCGCATCGGGCTCTGTGCTGACAGCTCAGAGCCTGGAGCCTGCTTCGGATTCTGTGTCTCCCTCTCTCTCTGCCCCTCTCCTGCTCACTCTCTGTCTCTCAAAAATAAATAAATGCAAAAAAAAAAAAGTTTTTTTAAGAGAAGGTTGTGTCAAATTGCTGATTCAATGACTCAGCCATAGAAAGCAAAGCAAAGCACATTCATTTACAAACACAAGATGGTATTTAGTGGCTTTGTCTTGCCCTATTCTCTACCTTTACAATCGTTTTTCATTCATAACCAAGGCTTTAACATCACATAAATCCCCTGATCACTTGGCAAGTGCCAAAGTTCAAAACAATTGGTATAACTGATGTCACCAATGTCCCTCAAGGAAAAGTAAATCACCGAACAGCTTTTACCTTAATCAAGGTCATGAATTGACTCCCCAGGAACTCCTCCCACAGAATCTCTCTACCTTATTCCTCAGCCTCCAAAGTACTTTGCCTTGACCTATGTAAGAGAAGCTTGGGTTTGATTCATTTTATAGGTTATGGTTCGCCAGCACTTACGCCTGACAGCAAAGTTCAAAACTACTCGACAACCGAAAGATCAGCTGATTGTTGTTATCGCACCCCCTCTAATGACCTAGGGACCCAATAAAATGGTTAACAGGAGTAGGAAATCAAAGCTAATGTGCAGTCTACAAATGGTGGATCAGCGAAGGTACGGATGCTTCAGGACGATTTCTGTGGGTTCTGGGATGACTGACTACATGGCTAATTGTAGCAGATACTTGACTCTCATCGGTCCCAAGGACCACCGTGCCTTCCACAATACCACCTTTGGGTGCCCCAGTCAGGTAGGAACTCGGGAGTGTGGGTTCCGGGAGGGCCTTTCAAAGATACCCAGTGGTGAATGCAAACTGGTACAGCCACTGTGGAAAACAGAATGGAGATTCCTCAAAAAGTTAAGAATAGAACTACTCTACCATCCAGTAATCCGTTACTGGGTATTTACCGACCGAATACAAAAACACTAATTCAAAGGGATACATACACCACTGTGTTTATAGCAGCATTCTTTACAAATAGCCAAATTATGGAAGCAACTCAAATGTCCATTGGCTGATGACTGTCTCTTCCTTAAGGAAGGTACATATCTTCTTTATCCATAATTCATTATATATAATGGAATATATAATATATATACATATATATTATATATATAACATAATGGAATATTAGTCATTAAAAAGAATGAAATTTTGCCATTGGCAATGACATGGAGACAGTGAAATAAGTCAGTCAGAGAAAGACAAACACCATACGATTGCACTCATAGGTGGAATCTAAGAAACAAAACAAACAAGTAAAGGGGGAAAAAGAGAGAGAGAGGCACACCAAGAAACAGACTCTTAACTATAGAGAACAAACTGATGGTTCCCAAAGGGGAGGGGGTGGGGGTGAGTGAAATAGGTGATGGGGATTAAGGAGTGCGCTTGTCCTGATGAGCACCAGGTGATGTATGGAAGTGTTGAATCATTATGTTGTGCACCTGAAGCTAATATTACACTGTATGTTAACTATTCTGGAATAGAGTAGAGTAGAATAGAGTAGAGTAGAGTAGAGTAGAGTAGAATAGAGTAGAATAAAATAGAATAGAATGGAATAGAATAGAGTAGAATAGAGTAGAATAGAATAGAATAGAATAGAATAGAATAGAATAGAACAAAGACACCCAGTGGTTTAACTACCTGGTACAAGTTGAATTATATCCCTTAAAAAGAAGATATGTTGGATCCCAATCCCCCAGTACTCAGAATCTGACCCTATTTGGTGGTAGGGTCCTTACAGAGGTAATCGAGTTAAGATGAGTTAATTAGGGTGGGTCCTAATCCAATATGACTGTGCATATAAAAGGAAGAAATTTGGATACAAACACACACACACACACACATACAGAACACCACGAGAAGAAGACAGAGATCAGCCTGATGCACCTAGGAATGTCAAAGATTGACAGCAAAGCCACCAGAAGCGAAGGGAGAAGCATCGGACAGACTCTCTCTCACAGCCCTCAGAAGGACCCAACCCTGTGGACACCGTGATCTGGAACTTCTAGCCTCCAGGATGGTGAGGCAATAAACTTCTGTTATTCTAAGCCACCCGGTTCTTGGTATTTTGTGACAGCCTCCCTAGGAAATTAATATCTTACTTATATTATTGCTTCTCTCTCACTGTGGAAGTAAATGCGGAAACTGAGGCCCAGAGATGAGAAGTGGCTTGCCAGAGGTCACAAAGCAAGCTAATGGCCGAACAAGCAGGAGCCTCCCTTGCCTATGGCACCGGCGATCCATGGGGCTGACCCAGGAGAGCCATTAAGGTGTTCTCCAGCCCTGCTGAGCTCAGCCTAGACATAGTTCGCTGTGAGGCTGGCAAATGAAGGGCCACGTAAGAGGAGAATCCTTTTTCCTGTTTTCCCTTCACAGGGCAAAGAATTGGTCCTATGATGTTCCCTAGACAGGACAGAGCATCTGACAAGCAGCTTCCCCAGGCCCCTCCCTCAGATTCTCTCCTGCTCCCTCCCCAAATAGTTGACCAATGGTCAGCAAGCTCACAGCTACGCGATGGCTCATGCCCCATTCCCCACCTACCGAGGAAATGGCTGACCTTTAAGAAACAGAAAGATCGATCTGTGCTGGAGACAGCTGGAAATGCCAAAACAGGGGAAGCACGGACGAGGTGTGGATTGGGGGTAGAGGACAGCAAAGATGGCCAGTGGGCATTTCCTGGCATGCCCCCTTTGGGGCACTGGGCTCTACCGGCTTGGGCACCCAGTCGGAAGCAGTCACCAGATCTATAGACTGAACGTGACTGGCTGCCCTCGGCAGTGGCACCTTACGTAACAGGTAGCTCCTGGTGCTCGTGAGGCTCTCACTGACCACTCCGTCAGCAGGTCCTAAAATGAGCTGGAGAGCCTCTCCGTCAGGAGCACCCTGGAAGGGTTATAATTCATGCTGTCAAATAATTCCCAACCCAACAGCCCCCCTCTACTCAGCGCGACGGTACAGTAGAGACAGCACGGCTTTCGCAGGCGATCTGACCTGGGGACAAAATCCAACCCCAGCATTTCAAAGTTTGGCTGAGCTACCCTCAGGTAGACCCAGAGGCGCCCCACCCAGACCTCACTTCCTAGAAGGACTCTTACAGGTCACACCCTTCCTGGGGCGGCCACACCTGGTGACTGGTCCGAGCGGGGACACAAAGGCCTGGCCACTTCAGCCGACGCGAGACGGTCCTGGTGGGCAACCTCTACCCTGTGTGGTTGAGTGTTTGCTGGACCTACACGGCAATTCACCCCCTCCTTCTGCCCAGTCCTGTTCCGTCCCCTTCCTCTTACAGATGTTGATCTGCTTAAATATCTGCACCTCAGTCTCCAGCATCTACTGCTGGAGAAGCCACCCACAGCCACCTCGTAGAGCCTCGTTTGATCCTTTGTGAAGTCAGAGTAGCAGTGGTTTCCTGCGGGGCTGCTGGTCAGGTGGCAGGTGTAGACCTTCCAGCCCCATGGCCGGCACAGGGGCATGCTTGTTAATGTTAGTTTCCTCTCTTTTCCCCCTTCGGAAAGCCCCCGATGCAGTGGGGGAGAAGCAGTTTCACCCTTAGGTGCCCTCCGCTCACTGATGCTTCCTGGACACCAGCAAAGGGGCAGGTGGCACTGCTTCGGAACAGCCACCCTTGCTGCCCCCACTTCGGCCGGGAGACGAGAGGGTGGGCCGTTCAGAGAGAGTAGGGATGGATTCACGTGTTCATACCAGGAACGCAGAGGTGTCTGCCATGAAGGCTTGCCCATTGGCGACTCGGTCCGCTGAGTTCAGCCAGATAGCTAATCACTTTTAAAAAATAATTGATTCGATTTTGCTCAACTGAGGTGCAGCCTGACCAGAGCTCCTCCCTGAATTGGACTTAGGACTAAAGAGGCTTTCTCTCTCCAAATAGTAGCGGAGGGGCTGGGGCGCAAGCCTGGAGAGTCAACTTCCCTGGGAATGCCCCCTATAAAACTGGGTCAGGGACGGAAAGAAAGAGTCAACCAAGAGAAAGGGAATCCAGCAGAGAAATTCCCCTGCACGGTAGTTCTCTGGGTGACATCCAGCCTAGTTTAATAAAGGAACCAGAGTTTCCATCTGATAGCTATTAAAGCAAGAGAGTTAAGAGAATTATTGGTCGTATTCAAATTCCACGTGTCCTCAGGGCCAACGCGAGAATGAAAAGCGGAGCGGGTGTTAGCATTCATGCCCTGCAATCTCGGAGATGGGGCCCAGGCCCCAGGGGTCTGAGAAGCCTCCTCCTGCTCCCCCCTCCCTGCCCAGGGGCTGCTCTGAGGGAGGCTTCTGCTGAAATGAGGTTGTCAATGATCCAGGGACGTTAAACTTGGAGAAAATGTGTCCACGGCCCCTGCTTGAGAGGTCTGAGAATTGTGTTGTGAGCTGGAACCCCAGAGTAAGGGGTGGCCCCACCCAGGGAGGGGTCCTTCCCAGAGGGCCAGGTAGAGGAACGTGTCCTTAAAGTGCTGGGAAGACAAGGCCAGGCGCTTAACTAATCCCATCAGGAGGGGCTGTCCATACAACAGAGTGGGACAGGCAGGGGCCACGTTAGGTGGTAGAAGCTGAAGGCTGTGGAGGCAGTGAAGCCTGGCAACAAGAAAACATTCCAGACAGAAACCCAGAATTGGAAATCTTGCTGGGGAAGAGACAAAGCTCCACCGTCGTCAGATCTGGCCTCGTGGAAGCAAAAGGCACAGGGCAGTTTTAGGGATGAGGTTGGGGGCCGAGAGCGGAAGGAGGGGTTTGTTAGGGAGAGTTTCTCGACTGCTGGAAGGGGGAGGAGGTTCCAGGAATTCAGCCAGGAGAGTCCTGTCAACATAAAGAGCATCGTCTAAAATCCGCAGGCACTGAAACACGGCCCTCACGGGCATCTAGGTCCTTTCGGGAGACTGATCTGTAAGGAGACACGGAAGAAATGAGGGAAATGGATTGGAGAACAAGTGAAGACAGAAGAGAAAGTCAAGGTTCCTATAAATAACCAAGGAAACCACAAAATAAGTTTTAAACAGAGGTATGTGGTGGTTTCCTCACGTCCCCCAAGAAACACAAACTTTATGACAGCCCCAGCAGCTCCTGGCATCTTTGGAAGCCCGTGGAGCTAGGCAGAGTCAGCACGGAAACCCACAATGCCCAGAACCTTCCATATAGCAGGCGCCTTGTGAAGCTCTGCATTGGATGCCACCGACACCTGAGAGGGGACCATCACCCCAAGTCGCCAGCGAGGGAACTGGCGTTTCACAAGACAGGGTGCCTTGCCCAGCTTCCCGTGGCTGAAGAGACCCAGAGTGGGATTGGAACCCAAGGCTTCTTCACTGGTGTCCAAGATACCAAAGGTTCCTAACCCAGTCCTGGCCCTCCCGTGGGTTTTCCGGCACAGGGAGGGGGCAAGCTGCCTGCGAAAGCGGTTCACAGACCAGAAGCATCCCTGCAACAAAAGAGCCACGCCACGTCCAGCCGGCAGAATAGTGGAAACACATTTTCTTCCTGGTGCCCGCCCGTGGCCGACAAAGGTGTGTGGAGAAGTTCCCTCTCCCGCTCGGGAGAGGAGATCCAGAGGGGAATTTGCTGAAAACATCTGGCTCGTGAAACCAGAGTTCTAAAGGAAATTCCAGCTGTCAGGGGGGCCCTGAATGAAAGGCAGACAAGGATCTGATCATCTTTGTTTCATTCCCCATCCTTTGCCCAGGGCTGCCCAGTGACCTAAGTCCCTAGAATGATTTTTTTGTTGTTGTTGTTGTCTTTTTTTTTTTGAGGGTGAGTGTAAATCCAAGTCAGGGGAAGCAATTAGGCCAAGAACAGCTCAGGTATGGGTTTGATGGGAGATAACCACATGGAGAGACAGGCTGAACCAAGATGCTCCCTGGGGATGGGGGGGGGGGGGGTGGAGAGACTGGGCATCGGGAGGCAGAGCTGGGGCAACCCCGAGCGTCCCCCTCCCGGAGGCAGGGGCAATCACTCACTGTCAGGGTGTTTCCGGGGGGCAGAAACGCAGACCTACGGGCTGTGCCTGCCCGTAATTACCCACTCCCTTTCCTGCACTTTTAAACTCCTGTGGTAGGTGTTCATCAGTAGCTCATTTCCAGTGAAAGAACCTGACTTTTCAAAATTAATATGTGCTTGTTAGCTCTGCCCTAAGTCAATGTATCATGTTAATTACACTTGGCAATAAGAAATTGTGCGTTTGGGAAAGCAAGTTAGTGCAGGAAGCTTGTTATGACTGATGAGTGTCGGAAATGTTTCGGGAGGCAGCTGTGGGGCAATTGTGGGGCATCCTCTGGGCCCAGAGCCAGAGCGCTCACTGGTGAGTGCACACTGCCATTCACCTCCTAGGAGAGGACCCGCCATGCGTTCACCGGCCCCGAGGATCCCTCTGTAACACGGAGGCACCCGTCCTAGCTGACAGGTGTATCATGACACGGCACATGGGAAAGGCCCTGATGTAGGCACTCAACACACGTGAGCGAGCTGGGGATCCTGCATTTGCCCCCGCAGACCCAGCCTTTGCCAGTCCGGGACGCGGCTTCAGCTTCTCCCCCACATGGCTCCCAGTTGGGTGGGCTGAGAGCGAGCACGCGCAGGGCGAGGGGAGGCATGGGAGGCAGTGAGACCGAGCCTCCCATCTCCCTGAGGCTCCCTCCCTCTAGGAACCCCAAAGACGGATTGCGCCCTGCCCAGGAGATCACTGCTTCTGCCGGACCACCCTTTCTGTGTAGCTTTCTCTCTCTCTCCTTGTTCTGGGGATGGCTCCCTCCCCTGGTGGCTCCCCTGCCCTCTAACCACTGCTTGGAAATAGTCCCTTAATTAAGTTCTTCCGAGATGATCCCAGTCTGGGGGTGCCCTTCGCTCCCTGCCAGGACCATGATTCACACTGCAAGCTTTCCTCTTCAGGGCAGGCTGATAGGACAGACGGGGTGGGGGGTGGTGTGAAAAAGGGCTGTCACCTCCGGTCACATCACAGCCTGTGGGTGCTTGGGCAAGAGGCCAGCCAAGGCCACTGCCAGGGGCCTTGTGCAGACAGCCACCAGGAGCCGGCCCCCACTCCGGGGCATGGGGAAGGGAAGGGAAGGGAAGGGAAGGGAAGGGAAGGGAAGGGAATGGAAGGGCGGGCCTGAGGCAGCTCACAGGGGAGAAGACGCTCAGGGAGGGAGAGAAGGTGGTACTGGAGACACGCCTCCCGCGTCACCCTGTCTGCCTGCTCTGACCTCCTGGCCACGGCCAAGTTGACCACACCTCCACTCGCAAGCCCTCCTTACCTGCAGCCCTGAAGTCCGGCCCCCAGGAGAACTTTGTTTCTGTGCCATCACACAGCTACATTGGCAGAGGGGAGGAGAAAAAGAGAGTGAGAAAGGCTGGCAACGTTAGAGGGAGACAATTAAGAACTGGGGGCGCCTGGGTGGCTGAGTCGGTTAAGCGTCCAACTTCGGCTCAGGTCATGATCTCGCAGTCTGTGAGTTCAAGCCCCGTGTCAGGCTCTGTGCTGACATCTTGGAGCCTGGAGCCTGCTTCCGATTCTGTGTCTCCCTCTCTCTCTGCCCCTCCCTCCCTCATTCTCTCTCTCTCTCTCTCACAAATAAATAAACATTAAAAAAATTTTTAAATTCAGAACTGAAATCAGAAATCTGAAAAATAGAGAGCATATAGTGCAGAGAGTAACCAGCTTGGGTCTGTCTGCTGCTCTCTCGTAGCACTGGTCCCATCTGTGGGCAGAAAGTGCCCTGGCCTGAGTGGCAGGAAGGGAGGGAACACTCCTGAAAGACCCCCTCAGGCTTTGCAAGATGCCTGCATTGATTCCCACAGAGATTTTTTTCCCCCGTGTGAGTCTTGATTAAAGGCAAATAACACTTTAAGAGAGTGAATTGAAACCTTTCTCCTCAGATCCTCCAGAATTCTGAGAAGGGGGCCTAGCAGTTGCCTTTAGGGGGAGAAGAAGCCCAGAGAGGGATGTGTGGTGGGCACGGGCCATGCCCCCTTGCCCCCACAGCACCAGCTCTTCTGTCCCCTGCTTCTCTAGAGGCAGAGAAGTTTCGGAAATCACTGTTCTAAAATATACCACTAAGATCTTGGATTGGTTAAGTTTACAAGAGTCAACACCAGAGTTTAGGGAGGAGGTCTCAGGCCATGGAGGTATGGTGGTTTTCAAACATGGCCACCAATTCTTTGACACCTCTCCCAGGGAGAGACGGTCCGTCCCCTCTCCCCTTGAGCCCCAGGGGGCCCATGACTGGCTTGACCCCCAGCAGACGTGGCACTGTGATCTTCAAGGCTGGGTCACAAACGGGCTATGGCAGCCTAGTTGTTCCCTGGGCCACTCCCCCTTAAAGATGGCGGCCCCTGAGCAAGCAGATGCCATGTCGGAGGCCCTCAAGGGGGCATTCGGGTCAGCACTCCCAGCTGGGCATGCTTCAGCCGCGCTGGCCGGGTGCCCGGCGCGGGAGGCAGAAGCCACTGAGATGTGCCTCCTTCAGCTCCAGCTCTGTCGCTGGAAAGAGCTGAGATGTCCCTACCACACCCTTCCTGAATTCCTGACCCGGACCGCCCATAGACATGCACGAAGTGAGGGTTGCTTTCCTCTGCTAAGTTTTTGCGTGGTTGCTTCCGTGGAAATAGATCGCCGGAGCACTCGAGAAGGAAGAAGGCATTGATGAAGGAAGAGGTGAAGGAGGGACTTAAACCTCTCTGAAGGCTCTTTTTGTCCGTTCAAGCTCCTTGTATGTCCTGTTTGGGATCTGGTCTCAGCCCCGTCCCCAGCCCCAGTCTGCCCCACGCTGCGCGAAGCTTTGCCACCTGCAGTACCCTTACCACGTGGCAGTGTGGCTCCTGCCTCTCTCCTTTCCTGGTACCCAGGATGCCCTTCACCACCCCCCTGTGCTTACCTGACAAACTCCTGTTCGTTCTAAACGAAACTCTTGTGGCACCTCCTCCAGGCAGCCTTCCTGGGACTCCCTGCCTCCGCTGCTGCTGCTGAAACCTGTGCTTGCCCCTGTTGTAACGTTAGCATCCGTCCATCCTCTCTGTGAGCCTATGATGACCACCAAAGCACCTCTGTCCCTCTCTCGCCCAGTAGGGACACAACCACGCTTGCTGCCTACTTGTTCAAGGAACGGATGAATGTAGACCTGCAAATTCTGTCCTCCCAACTGTGTGACCTTCCGGCAAATTCCTTAGCCTCCCTGATCCCAACCGGCTGGGGCTGATGTAATGTGGGTGAAGCGTAAATGGTAGCAGCCACCAAAGTGCCTCAGCCCTACTCACCAACAAGCGTGCATGCCAGTGATTCTGTAACTTAGAAGGTGGGACGCATGGGCTCCAAAGCCCCTGCTTCTAAGGGGGCCTTGAGTGTCGCACGCCTTCTGAAGACTCAGGAAGGAAGCGGGGGGACAGGGAGGCAAAGAAAAGCGGTGGGGGAGGGGGGCAGAGAGCAGCCCTTCTTCAGGGCCAGGCTGCACCACACACATGGAGCTCACTTTGGGGAACCAACTTGGCCTTGCCTGCCAGGTCAGGGGCATGACCTTACCCTTCCAGCGAGAGGCTGCGGTCAGGTTGTTCCCTGTCTGGCACGTCCAGACATGAGTGTCATTCCACACTATCAGCTTTGGGGACTTCACTAATATCCCCCTTAATTGCCTTTTGTACTCGGATGCTGTTTTCATGATCTTTCGGGAACATTCTCCCAAACTCACTCAGCTTGCTACCCTTGTGGGGTCTGCAGTCACTCGATGTTCCAAGCAGGAAGGGTGCCGGGCACTGAGTGACACCTCCAGGTACGTCGGCCAGGAGACAAGGGGTGAGCAGAGCGCTAAAGGGAATCCAACGAGCCCTCTGGCGGGTCCTCCTGAATCCCAGTGACGCTCAGGACAGGCCACTGTCCTAGCAGCTAATGGGTTAACTCCAGCCTTGCTGCCTGTCTCGATCTTTCTGCTGCATTGTAAGTTCCAAAAAAAAGCACAAGTTTGCCTGCCACATCTCTGGACACACTCAGTGAATGTGTGTTAAATTAATTATTCAACTATGTCGCAAGAAACATCACTGACCACAACTGCCTGGGTCTTTGGGATGCAAACTGATCTGTATGCATCGTGATTATCAAATACCACAGTTTGCCACCACAGATTATAAAAATGAAGGGTGAGGGGGCGCGCCAGGGTGGCTCAGTCGGTTAAGTGTCCGACTCTTGACTTTGGCTCAGGTCATGATCTCATGGTTCGTGGGTTTGAGCCCTGCTTTGGGCTCTGCACAGCACAGAGTCAGCTTGGGATTCTCTCTCTCTCTCTCTCTCTCTCTCTCTCTCTCTCCCTGTCTTTCTCTGCCCCCCTCTGTCTCAAAATAAATAAATAAACTTTAAAAAAAGAAGAAGAAAGGAAGGGAGGGAGGGGTAACTAGCCCTCCAGCAAACACCATGCGCCCATACATGGTGGGTAATTATACATTACATGTATGCATCACATGCATTATATCATGCAATCTTCACAAACACCCTGAAAATCCCCATTTTGCAGATGAGCAAACTGAGGCATGAAGCCCTGAAACAAGGCGTTCGATGTCACCCAGAGGCTAATGACTGGCAAAGCTAGGACTCAGACACAGGTATTCTTGTCTAACTTTTTGATAGATTTTCCCTGTCAAGCGTTCTGGCCCTGGGTGTTTGTTTGTGGGTAGAATTTTGATTAGGAGATTAATGTCTTTGCCGGTTATTGGAATGTTCAAGGTTTCTACTTCTTGCTATTTCTTCTGGTAGGTTGTATATTTCTAGGACTGTCTTCTTCAGGATATGCTTAAAGCACTGAGCCACATTGTCTTTCCAGAGAAGACGATGTGTGAGCAAGTTCGAAAGGCCCAGGTAGACGGAATCTGAAAAGTCAGGTAAGATGGGACCGGGAGAGAGCTTCAGCTCAGCTGGAGAAGCCCAGGGACCAGGGCTGAAGCTGTTGGTAGCTTTGTAGACATAGGGCGCTGGCCAATGGCTTGGTGGCCCACTCGGTGTCAGGGCCCGTTGCCCTACATCTATGGTGCTTTCTGGGCCCAGGGGTTTCTGTGTTCACCAAAGCCAGAGGAGGTCAGTGGCCCACAGACCATTGTATTGTAGGATGAAGGGGGTTCCAGGGTGAACCTTATTCCTTTTCTATTCAGAGTCTATCTTTTATCTTCTTCGGCCAAGAATTCGATTATTTCCTTCCATAGAACATTCCAGCAGCACAGTCTGAAGATAAGTGGATATCTAGAACTTCACAGCTGTTTGACCTTGGGGAAGTTCCTTAACTTCTTGATGCTTGTCTTCCAATGTCTGTAAAAAAGGGGCTCGTGATGGTTTTTATCTCACAGAGTTGTTGCATGAATTAACCTAGTTAATATCTGCAAAGTGTTTAGAATAATGCTTACCACATAAGAAGGACAATATGTGTGTGTTGTTGTTATACTTTGTTTCTAGTTCTTTCATTTTATTGGATTTTAAAAATAATTAATTGCTGCATTAGTAATCATAAGCTTCTCAAAACACAGGCTAATTTTAATGGATGTGGTCGTGACCTATTTTTCAAATAGCTGCTTTAAATTGAATAGTCCCTCTCTCGTAGTTTGACAAGTGGCATATTTTATTGATGTTCCAAATTTTGTGGGTTTTCTCTAAATCATGCCTAACATTATTTGATTCAGAGGGCGACAAATACTCCATCTGATGGACCACTAACTACATAATTGCTCTAAAGCAAATCTTAGCAGGTGAGTTTTTTCTTTTCTTTTCTTGTCTTCTCTTTTTTTTTTTTTTTTTTGGCCAAACCAGTCATGGTAACATGTGTTCTCTGATGTACAAGAGCAAAAAAACAAACTGTTCTAATAGCTACACTATCATTTCACATCTATATGAAAGTTGAAACACAGAGCGTGAATATGAGTTCTTGGTTGAGGCGAAGGAGACCCGCAATTCTATTTTTAGTACAGAAAAGTCCAGACTAGCAGCTCTGAAATGATTATATCTGCTACCTTCCAAATTACTGTAAGCCAGACAATGGAGTGACAAAGAACAAAAGTTTCCTTCGTATTAGCATATATGTCATGTTTAATCAATCAGAGAAGGACTGCGATTGCTTTGCTCTCTTTTTAGCGAACTTTAAAGAAAGGGAGTCATGAACTTATAAAGTAAATGTCATCCTGTTTGGATAGTTATAGTTTTATAGGTAATTCGTTGCAGATTTTATTCCGATAACTTTTAATTATTTCCTTTCCTGTACATCTTCAATCCTGCAGGCAATTTCAAACACAAACATAAGGGCCACAGATGTAAAACTGGATTGATGTTACAAGCTAATTATTGTAATTTGCCTCATGCAACACATATTTGTTTATAGGCCAAGGACTTACCTCTCCAAGCAAGGGTCCCCTGGGTGGAAGAGAGCAACGGTCAGGGAACACATGTTCGTGGACCTCCATCATCAGTCAGGGGGCTCATCATGGTTTGGGGGATGGTGGGTGGGAAATATGGAATCAGGTAATTCTGTATTTATATTCTGGCGTCCATTCTTGGACAAGATATTTTATGTTCCTGAAGTGTCATTTCCCTGACTTTAAGATGGGAATACTAACACTATCCTCAATGGATGTATTTGCAATTGAATTGAGACTGCCCCACCCCCAACACACACACACATAAACACACACACGTCAGGTAATACCTGACGATAGTCACGTAGAATAGACACATAAGATCTGACCTCTCTTGCTAAGTGGATCATCCTCTACACCACTCCATACATGTTCTGGCGTTATAACTTCCTAGCTCTTAGACTTTGCTGCCTCTCAGCTGGCAGAAACCTCTCTGGAGCATAATTCTTTCATCCCCTCCTGTCTCTCCAAGGGGAAGTGGGAGCCTGGTGGATATTTCCCAGGCAGAACTCAGAGAGCCGACACGAACTGCTCAGAAGTTGAGTTGGAAAATCGGGGCTACAACAGAGAAGCTGGCTGGCTTGAAGGGTTGGCTCACCGAGTCCCTCCGTGTCTTCCCAAGTGCTCAGCGTACCCTGCACCCACTCCATAGTTTTCCCCTCGGTGTAGGAGCCTGGGACGTCTCCAGCAAAGACTCTAGCCCAAATCATCCAATACACCTACGACCTCACATCGCAGGAAATGGGCCAGGCCAAATGGCTTCTCTCAAACTTCTTGAGCCACGCCCTATGTTGAAAAATGAGAACTCATTCCCCAGGTGATGACACACTCTGGGTGCGTCCATTTCTGAATTGATGCACTCTTTGATGAATTATTCTTGGCCAGATGATTCTTCCATATTGAAATCATCATTCAAAACCAGAGTCTCCAGGCTGCATGAGCCTGCCTTGCCTGCAGTAGACTCCACCCCCAGACACCTGGCTTGTCCTTCTGGATGCTCGCTGGCTGTGAGGTTGAAAGACCAATGGAGTGGAATGCAGAGACCTGGCTTTCACTCCACCCTAGATGGGAGACCTGGCCAGGTCACTGCTTGGCCTCTGTACCTTTCTTTGTAAAGCAGAAGGACAAACTCTTGCCCTACCTACCTCACCAGGACTTGTGAAAGGCTTTAAAAAGTGCAGTGTGGGGCTCCTGGGCGGCTCAGTCAGTTAAGCGTCTGACTCTTGGTTTCAGGTTGGGTCATGATCCCATGGTTTTGTGAGTTCGAGCCCCGTGTCAGGCTCTGTGCTGGCAGTGCAGAGCCTGTTTGGGATTCTCTGGGTCTCTCCCTCTCCAACCCCCCCCTCTCTCTCTGCCCCTCCCCCACTCACGCTGTCTCCATCTCTCTCAAGATAAATAAGAAAAACAAATGCAGGGGCGCCTGGGTGGCTCAGTCGGTGAAGCGTCCGACTTCAGCTCAGGTCATGATCTCACAGTCCGTGAGTTCGAGCCCCGCATCAGGCTCTGCGCTGACATCTCGGAGCCTGGAGCCTGCTTCAAATTCTGGGTCTCCCTTCCTCTCTGCTCCTTCCCCCTTGCACTCTGTCTCGCTCTCAAAAATAAATATACATTAAAAAAATTTTTCAGTTATGTTTAAATAGTAACAATCACCCAGTATCAGGCACATAATAGACACTTGATTAATTTTTTAATGGATTAAATTGAATTGACTTAAATCAGGCTGCCCAAGTCAATCAGCGAAATGGGCCAGGTCTGAGTGCAATAGGGACAGAGGTGAACGAACTGAGGGGCGTGTGCCCCACCTAGAGGGCCAGCCGCTGCTCCGCACCAGCCAGATGGGGACAAGTAGGAATGTGGCCCAGGTCTACCAGGTGAACTGGTTTTCCAAGAAAACCGGCACCCAATTTTCACATGAAGCGAGTTGATACCAGATTGAACTTTTTCCACAAAGGCCCAAGGCCCACAGGTGGCCAGTGGGTCACAA
Organism: Leopardus geoffroyi; assembly: GCF_018350155.1. Classification (NCBI taxonomy): domain Eukaryota; kingdom Metazoa; phylum Chordata; class Mammalia; order Carnivora; family Felidae; genus Leopardus; species Leopardus geoffroyi. The sequence goes on along the minus strand of NC_059328.1, from coordinate 119,794,687 downwards.
CCCGTGATTTATGGATTCAGTCATGCCTCTTTGCAACAAATAAAAACAAACGCAAAGATTCCCACCACACCCAGTAATAATTCCTCCAACAGTTCATCGGGACAATGAAAGTCAGCCCCGCCCCTGATGATCCTGCGCGCCCTCACCCCTCACAACCCCCCGTGGGAAGTGCCAACAGGCCCCCCTGACGCTGACCTGCATCAACGCATGCCAGGTGAACCTCGGGAACTGCCACAGAAGGAATGTTTGTGTCTCCCCCAAATTCCAATGTTAAATCCTAATGCACAATGGGATGATTCGTGGAGGTGGGACTTCTTTTGTTTTCCCACGCCAGCCCCTCCCCTAGGGGAAGAGGCTCTTCCACATCCAGAAGGTTCCGTTAACCACAGCCACCTTGGTGCCAGCTGCTAGTTCCTCCTCTGAGGGGCCATCTTAGAGGCAATGGACACCTTTACCTGCTGTTGCCTCCACCTTCCCACCCGGGAATTCACTCTCCTTTGGGGGAACTTGTCTTCTCCTTACCCCAGACATCCAGTGGCAGCAGGAGCTGCACCTGCCCGTGTGCTCCCCCCGCCCCTGGCTGATGAAGATCCTCCCCTGGGGGTTTTCAAGTCAGTCCCTCTCTGGGGGCCAGCGCCTTGTGATGGGAGATCCGTAAACGGTGATCGGCAGCGTCTGGCACCATGTGGAGGAAGCAAGGAAAGATGGTGAAATAGACATAGAAAGACACAAGATGACAGAGAAAGAGAAACCGACAACAAGAGAGAATGTTGGAGGCCGCCAAACTTTCCTTGTTTTTAAAGGCTAAATAATGCTTCATTGTATGTATACGCTGCATTTTCTTCATCCATTCATTGGTTGATGGGCATTTGGGTTGTTCCCATATCTCGGTGTTTGTAAATATTGCTGCAATGAACATGAAGTGCCTCTATCTCTTCAAGATCCTAATTTCAATTCGTTTGCATGTATACCTAGAAGCAGGATTTATGGATCATATGGTATTTCAATTTTTAGTTTTTTGCGGAACCTCCATAGCGTTGTCCATAGCAGCTGTGTTCATTTACATTCCCACCAGCTAGAATGAGAATCCCAGTATATGGGGTCCCAATTTCTCAACATCCTCACCAAAACTTGTTATTTCTTCATTTTTTTTACATACAGTAGCCATCCTAACAGGTATGAGGTGATAGCTTTCTGTGGTTGTGATTTGCATTTTCCTGATGATTAGTGATGGTGAGCACCTTCTCACGTATCTGGTGAAATAAATTGTATGTCTTCTTCGGAGACATGTCCATTCAAGTCCTTTGCCCCTGTGTAGTCAGTTTATTTGTTATTTGGCTACTGAATTATAGAATAATTCGGGTTTGGGATATTAACCCCTTATCAGAAAAGTGACGTGCAGATATTTTCTTATTGCACAGGTTTGCAAGATAGACATACAGACTGACGGAACAGAATAGGAAGCCCAGGAAGGAACCCGGACTTAGACAGTCCCCTGGTTTTCACCAAGGGTGCCAAGAAGATGCACTGGGGAAAGAACGGTCTCTTCTACAAATGGTGCCGGGGAAAGTGGATATTCGTATCCAAATGGAACTGAACTCTGATCTCACATCATACACAAAATCAGCTCAAGACGGGTTAAGGGCTTAAACACTGGGCCTGGGAGTGTAAAACTCCTAGAAGACACCATAGGGGAAAATCTTTTGGACGTTGGTCTTGGTGATGATCTCTTGTGGCTTTGGACACCGAAACCGAGAACGGACGAGCAGGACTGGAAGAAACGAAAAAGCTTCTGTGGCACAAAGGAAACCATCAACAGAATGAAAAGGTCTTCTGCACTGGTGAGGAAGCTAACACACCAGGCAGGTGAAGGGCCCTGGCAAAGTTCAGGCAATGGTTGCTGGCAGCATCGGGGCCGGGACTCGGGACTCCTGTCTCCCGGCACCGTGTCCTCTCCAGTGAGCCTCACAACTGACGTCCCACACCCCCGACGTTTGAATTGATCAAGGCACATACCAACACATATTCTCTAGAATCAGTACCTCTCAGAGCCCCTGATCCACCGGGAATGAAATCACTTTAATACTGTGGGTATCAGACGACGGATTTGGAGGTGTTTTAGGTATGATTTCGGGGCTCCCCGGTCTCCCTGTTGCTACCATGCCCCCCTCGCCTTCTTCCTGGGCTTTTGCCACAGAGAGCAACTGAGGATCCAGCAGATGGAAAGAAGGAAGGCAGAGGAATCACCAAAATGGGCTCATCCCCCCAGGTTCCATGACTGTCTTTTAACCCGCAGAGATTTAGCCCACAGTCGAAATACGAGCCCTGGCTTCCGGGGCCCATGGGCATCGGTTCTCACCCTGGCTCTGCCCATGCAGTGTTGGACAGACTGGAGCCTCGGTTCTCTTGTCTGGAAGATGGAGAGTGGAACTAGACATCCATAGGGGTCTTTACACTCGTGGAATTCACTCGTGGGAATCCACCACGTCGGGCAGACCCTGGCGGCTCCTGGCTTCTGTGCCCAGTGCCATCAGATCCAGAGGACCGAACATGTCTGTCCTCAGAGAGAGACAAAGTTGCAAACCCGCTGGTCAAATGGATTTCTAAAGGACGTGTGCGGAGGGTCTCTAGACTTCCTGAAGCAAACAGCCCCTGTTCTTTGAGCCTCTTCTCAAAGGAACCCCTGCCACTCGCTGCCTTCGGCTCCTCTTAGGGTCCCCCCGCTGTTGCCATGTGGAAGACGCACTCCCCCGCACGGCCCCAGTTTCAAGTCGCAGGCTGGGAACGGGCTCCAGCTTGCGCCCCGCGGCTCCTCTGCACCTAGCGAAGCACCGTGCGGAAACCACAACCATACCACCCGACGTGTGAGTCTGGGGGCTTCTCCCTCTCTGCAGACTGCAGAGATGGGGCAGGGGCAGAAGAAGGAAGGAGAGGTAAAGGGCCAGCCAGCTCACACCTCACTTATTTGTAAGTAGCCCATGTGGTTTCACTTTGCACCCACTTCTCCAGTGGGAGTCTGCATGTTAGCACCTGGGGACACCTGTCTCCAATTAGCCCCACCGTTTCCCTAAGAAACGATACCCCCGAGAAGTTGGGACGCCAGCAATCTCCTCCGGCCCACAGAAAGAGCTGTGGCTTTCCCTCTGGCTCTCCAGCCGGCAGCGAGGCAGAAATAGGAAGAGGGACAGAGGAGGGAGGTTGGGGAGGAAGGAGCAGAGATGCCTCCCCAGCCCTGAACCTGCACTCTGGCCCAAGAACACCTGGTGGCCTTGTGGCTTCCAGGCACGGAGATGTTTGGCATTCCTCCGTGGCCACGCTGGACCAGAAATGGAAGCCAGCCTACTCGGAGGGCTTCAGAGGGCGCTGGGGCTGCGGGGGTCAGCTCTTGGGGGTCTGGCTGGATTTCATGGTCTTGGCTGTCTGGATGATTTGCTGAGGATTCCAGCCCGCTGGGCCGCCCGCTGCGGGGCCTCACCCAGCCGCAGAAAGGCCTGCCAGTGGCTCGGCCGGGCCTTCGATCACACTAGAAAAACAAAACAATCCCTCCTCCCCTCGGCTACCTTGAGAGCTCCCCCCTTAACGCATTTGATTGACTGCAAGTAAATTACTTATTCTCACATCTTCAGCAGGAGATCAGACTTCCAATATGGAGCTAATAGGGCTCAGTCCTCACACAGAGACTGGGAAGCATGGCTTTGTGGAATCACAGGCACGCTCTGTAATTCTATTTCGAAAGTGAATGCGTTGATTAATTCCTCTCATTGGATTCCGAGGTCCCTCAGCAAACAAGCCAGGAAACATCCTCACGGCTCAGCCACTTAGGTTTTTCGGGTTTTTTTTTTTTTTTAATTCATGCCCCATAAAATTGAGATATAATTCACAAACCATAAAATCCACCCCATTTCAAGTGTACAAGTCAATGGGTTTTAGTGTAGTCAGAGTTGTGCGACCATCACCACTATCTGATTTTAAAACATTTCTATCACCCCAAAGAGACACCTGTTATAGCAGCCACGCTTTTCTCCCCTCCCGAGCACCGCCCCCCCAACTCCCCGCCCCCTGGGAACCGTTCATCTACTTTCTGTCTCTTCGTGTCTGCCTCTCCTGGACACCTCGTAGAAAAAAAGAATCATGCGGTATTTGTCTTCCTGTGACTGGCTTCTTCCACTTAAGCTGAATGTTTCCAGGGTTCCTTCACATGGTAACAGGTGTCAACTCCTCACCCCTTTTCAGGGCTGAACACTGTTCCATTGCTTGGATGGACCACCCTTTGCTTGTCCACATATCAGTGGATGCACATTTGGGTCGTTTCCGCCTTTTAAATGATGATGAATAACGCAGCTATTTATGTATAGGCTTTTAACATAATTGGGAGGGGGGGTCTTTCCTTTCGTTTGACCTCTCTTTGAAAAATAACAAGGCATAAAACATCTACCGCTGTTTCTTACCCACCACTTTAATTTTTCCTTTATAATTATTCAAGGATGATGCGCTCAGGGCTTGACGCCGAGGTCGCCAAGGTAGTCCTCGATCAACCAACAGGAGTTGGTGCTAATTCTAAATGAAGGTCACTCGTGAGCCTGAGCCATGGTGAACCAGGTCACTCAGAACAGGCAACTTGGAATGCCGTGGAGGCCTTGTGATGGGAGCTACTGTCCATTCCGGAGCCAGGAGACTGACATAATCTCAGAGCCCTGGACTACTCGAGTGGTTCTTTGGGATGATCCAATCTGATTCCTTATTCTCATAGACGGTGAAGCCGGTTGAGGGAGAGAGCTCTGGCCCCCCCGCATCAGAGGACCTGGGTTACAGTTCTGACTTCACAGCTAAGTCGTCGCAAGATCTTACCCAAGACACTGTCTCTCTGAGTTTCATCTTTTCCATCTGCAAATCAGAGATCCAGTGTGTACATGCACACGTGCCTGTCCACACACAAAACAGTCGCAATGGCTCCCTTCCCTGTTAGTGACTGGTTTAGATGTGTGCTGCCCTGCCCTGTTTTGGCAAAAGTCACTGGTTCATGAATCCTGGGGACCAGATCTGGGTTTACTAGGGAACATTGGAGTCATATTGAAATGGCTCGTCCGCCCAAGAATGTAGCTTGACACAGAAAGTGGAATCCGCCAGTAAGAGGCCACAGAATGTGGTGGGTTGTCAGGACTGGCCTCGTGAGAAAGCTTGACCCATTATGAAGGAGTTCCTGGACAGGCCCAGCAAGAAACTCTCTTGGAACCCCTAAAAGTGCCCACTGAAGCAAGAAGCAGCTGCAAACATCTGCCAGATGCAGACAGCCTGAAGTCACCAGGCATCGGGCAAGTAAGAGATTTCCTAGCCTTCTTCCATGCCTCCCTGCCTCCCACACCCAGGATCAGTGGAGACAGCAGCTAGTGGGGAGAGAAGGAGAGTCCCGGGAGGCAAGCAGTTGGTTACAGTTGAAGACGAAGGCCATAGGTCTTCCCCACTTGGCTTGAAGGGCAAAGGGGAGGACTACCCCACTAAGATTCAAGCAGCCGTAAGAAACAAAAATACAGTGGCTTTGGTGTTGGCGGTATTGAGTCCTGGGCTTCCGGTGTCCTGGCATTTCCTCGGGGTGATGGAAATAAAGCAAAGGACCCCATCCAAGACTGGGCTCCGAGATGAAAGGCCACTCCGGAAGGCTGCTATTAGATGGGCCTGAGTCTGCCTTCCGGGTTGGGCTCCCACCACCTGGGTGAGGGCAGTCACTCTACTCACTGTCCTAGAGCCCTTGCTTTTTGTATCTGCCAAATGGGCGCGAACCGCTCTGTGTCACGGGGTTGAGATCCTCCACACCCTCATGTGCGCATGAATGAAGAGAAAACATATTTTGGATGTATAAACAAATGAAACTATTTTGCATGGCACCTCTGAAGATAGGAGCAGGTTCATGTGGCAAGAGAGGGACACTGAGGGGCAAAAGGAAGCCTATCACTCTTGGGGGCTTACTCTACACTTCTGTGCAGTTTGGGGGGGGGATTTAGATTGGTGGGAAGGAGGAGCTCTCTGTGCGTAGCTTTCCCGGTGGTCATGATACATGTAGGGTGTGCCTGGCCCCAACCATACCCTTTTCATGCATCTTGTTGTTTGGTCCTTACAAGCATGTGATGACATAGGGAGTAGTGTTAGTCTTTACTTTATTCCTGAAGACGGTGAGGCCTAGAGAGAAGCGATGTGACCAATGGAACCGGAATTAAACCCCAGGGGTCGGCTTCCGATACCCACAACCAGCGACGGAGGGAATGTTTGTAGGTTTTGTAAACCGGTGCCTGGAATAGTGCCAGGAACATAGGACGCTGTCAGTACATTGTTCGAATGAATAAGTCTATACATTACAAATACACTCATTGTAGAAAGCCTGGAAACCCCAGGAATAGTGCAGAACAAAATGTAAATTATCCAGAGATAACCGCTGTATTTTTGTATTTTTCTTCCAACATTTTTTTCCCGAAAATAGTACATAAAGGGGAACAATATTTGCATAACTGGATGTACAATGTACATATACTCTTCTACCCAGCTTCTTTCACTCAAATGGTATCAGGAGTTTTTTTCCCATGCCATTTAAAATTCTTCCAAAGACTTGTTTTAATCATTGCATGCTATTTCACTACACTGTGATAGTCAAGTGTCTTTAACCATACCATGATGGTTGGATGTTTGCGTTGCTTCCAAGTAACTCCATTATTATTAGCCTAGCTGAACATGTTTCTATGTTCGTTCCCCATTTGTTGTCCTTCTCCCATAAATATTCTGTCTGTCGTTCATTTTCCTCTGTAGTATGAATGTTTTCTTATTGATTTCCAAGTGCTTTTTATATACGAAGGCCACCGCTCCCTTCTCAGATTTGTTTCACCAAAATTTGCTTTTGATTGACGGAATCTCCTATCTGTACCTCTTAACTCTTTCCTCCAGTTGTCCACAAGTCAGTTATAACTACGCTTCCAGTGACATCTTTAAACGTGTCACCGTACACAGCCTGTCAGAGAATAAGCCGTCAACAAGGACACATGTTGTCAGGAGGTAGCCTTACGCATCACTGAAAACAGAGAGCGAGGCGCCCAGCTCGCCGTGCTGGTCCCCGATTCTACCACCCTTACCCGTGTCAGCTAGCTGCCTGTCTGCTCGCCTGCCCTGGGGCCAGGCCATGCCTCCGACACCGACTGCTCTGACAGGCGTGCACTTGAAGTGGCATTTTACCAATCGCCAGCCTCGGATCACAGAACTCTGGGCTCAGAGCTGCAGGTGTCAGCAGTCAGGATGGAAACCGTGACAATGATTAGTGACACGGGCGCCAACAGATGTTTCTGTCCCTTACAGTTGCTGATCTAAGAAGTCATCTCACAGCTGGTCCGGCTCTCCTGGGCCCCACGGTTGCAGGGCTGAGGGGAGGGAGCTGGGGAGCTAACCTTTTCCATTTTCTGAGGCTGACGCTGGGGGTGAGGGCCAGGGGAAGGGTAGCTTCAGAGGGCTTTAACCAATTGGGTGAAGGTGACGCTGTGCATGCGTGTGGCAGGACTGCCTCAAAATGCAAGGTCCCAGGGGCCTGCGTGTCACCCATTGATTCATTCCTTCATTCATTCAAACCACGTCCACCAGATGTGACAGGGGTTGGAATCAGCCCTCCCAAACAACACTTGGCAAGAGCTGACGTGTAAAGGATCATTGGGAGCTCGGCAGGAAGGGAAGGGCACTCCAGAGAGAGGGAACAGCATTTTCAATGTTTATTTATTTTGGGGACAGAGAGAGACAGAGCATGAACGGGGGAGGGGCAGAGAGAGAGGGAGACACAGAATCGGAAACAGGCTCCAGGCTCTGAGCCATCAGCCCAGAGCCCGACGCGGGGCTCGAACTCACGGACCGCGAGATCGTGACCTGGCTGAAGTCGGACGCTTCACCGACTGCGCCACCCAGGCGCCCCGGGAACAGCATTTTCAAAGGCCCAAGGAATGAGAGAAAGAACTGTATGTCTTATTGTCTCAACAGAGTAAATCTCCTCGATGCAGCTGAGGGATGCCTGCTCACCAGCGTGGTAGGCAGCACCTCTCTAAGCCCAGCATTTGTCACCTCTCCCGGGGGGCCTGAAAGCCAGCGCCGTGACCCCACCAGCCCCTGGCAAAGTCCTCTCCTTGCCTTGAGATTCAGCTCAGGGCCCCCCCTCCTTTGACAGGCCTGCCTTGTCCCCCCCGACCCCAACCGGTCGTGTGTCCCCATCCTGAGGGCCCACGTTCCCCCAGACTTACCCTTCTCCCGCCCTTCACACTTCAAGTACTGTAATTTCTGTGTATTTGCTTGACTGGGCTGGAAGCCTAGGAGTCCCTCGAGAAAGCCTGTGTCTTGTTCGGCCTAAATCCCCAGGGCGGACGGAGGCCTGGATTGGAGAAAAGCCTTAGAAATCTTGTTCGATCCCCTCAGTTTGTAACAGGACAACCAGGCTCAGAGAGGCTCTAGGAGGTTCTCCTGGAAAGAGGCAGTGCTGGGGTTCAGAATCATGTCTATCTGCACGTCCACCACGTGGGGTGCCCCCCATTATCTTCTGTTTGCGGAGGGGTGGGGCGAAGTCAGCAGCCAGACAGAATGGGCCCGAAGGCTGGGAGTGGGTGAACTCTGGGGTAAATGCTAACCCTGTGTTGGTGAGAAGTGACACCTTCAGGAACGTCCCCGCCTGCTCTGCGTAGGGTCCCTCAGCTTGGTGGGAGGAAGCAGCTCGGCCCGCACAGGTTCCAGGCCTCCGTGCATGGCTTCTGTGAGAGCCGGGCAGACAACCCAATGTGCCAATATTGTGTGTGTGTGTGTGTGTGTGTGTGTGTGTGTGTGTACATGTGCTGGGTACTCCATGGACCCTGTCAGTCAGCAAACTCATGACCTGCAGTTCTAGGAAAATTGCCAGCGTTGATTCTTTGAAAATTCCCCCCTTTTATTTTCCCTAGCCTTCATTTTTGAGAGCCTATTAATAAATTGTTGACCATCCTGGCCCGTCCTCTAATTTTCTCATTCTCTTTCTCCTGTGTCCCCTCTCTTTGTGTTTCTCTTCCCCTGTCATAGAAATTTCATCGATGTGTCCTCCAAAGTTTCTATTAAACTCTTTAATACGCTTATACCTTTAATTTCCAACAGCTCCTTCTAGTCTCTGAACGACCTTTTTTATAGCCTTCTGTTCATATTTAATAGATGCAACCTACTTTAGCTCTCTGCTTCTATGAAGATATTATGGTCTTTCTCTGTTTCTGCATTTTCTTCTGTCCAAAATTCATAATAGAAGTTTTCCCTCAACGCCTGCTGAGCCCTGGCCCACCCGCTCATGCTCACGTGATGGAGACTGGAAGCCCCTGGGGTGTCTATGGGCAGGGATGTGGCATGTTGACAGGCGAGCTTCCTATAGGTGAGAATATGCTGGGCCAGCTTTGTCATTAGGATCCTCCAAATGTCTAGTCTTAACCGGTCAGTGTCCTTGGGCAGCAATCCCAATCTCTTGCAAGACAGTCCAAATCCTGGAGGTGGGTTTTCAGCGGGCCAGGTGGCAGAAAGGGGAAGGGGGAAGATGCGGTCCCACTGTTCAGAACGTAGGCTTGCCCTCATTCCTTGTTCTTAATGTCCCCTCCTCACTGTATGGATGTCCGGGGCGTAGAGGTTCTTTCGCTCTTTTTTCCAGAGCTGACCTCCACTGTGCCGCCGCAGGAGGGCAGGGCTGGTTACCTGCCGTGTGGCATGGGAGAGGAAGTCTGGGGGTGTATCTGCTCCTCACAGACTTTAAACTGTCTCACTGCTTGGCTCTCCTGACCTTCACCTTCAGGGCTACTCAGTGCCTCCAACTTCTGAGCATTTCTGGGATAAGCCTGCTTCTTGTTGGTTCCCACCGACTCCCTCCCCATCCTGGCGAGCTAGGTTTCCCGCCTTCCTCGTCTGCTAAGTAAGTTCCTACTTATATGCTTTCCGTCTCCAAACATTTTGTGGCCGTATCTCATGTGTTGCCATGTCTTCTCTCGTTCTCTTTGTCCTCAGGAGTTTTTACTTTTCGATTCTTTTACTCTAGTGTGTTAGGGTTTGGGAGGGAAGTATATTTAAGTGAATACATTTTTATTTTTTTTTTTAATTTTTTTTTCAACGTTTATTTATTTTTGGGACAGAGAGAGACAGACCATGAACGGGGGAGGGTCAGAGAGAGGGAGACACAGAATCGGAAACAGGCTCCAGGCTCTGAGCTGTCAGCACAGAGCCCGACGCGGGGCTCGAACTCATGGACCGCGAGATCGTGACCTGAGCCGAAGTCGGACGCTTAACCGACTGAGCCACCCAGGTTCCCCTAGAGGCTCCTTTGTGTATAGCTCTGAGATATGCTTCCATGGATTCACCCACCCGTGCATAAATTCTTTATCTATCATCTATCTATCTATCTATCTGTCATCTATCGATCTATCTTTCTTACAGACATGCACACCCCCTACAAAGCTCCCACCCCAAGCTTCTGAGCCATGTGAATTTACAAGACAGAGGTCTGCAAACCCTGTTGAATGCATGGGCTTCACAACAAAGGCGAAGTCAGTAGAAGGAAAGAGAGTGCCAAGAAGGACGGGGTTTGGGGCACACATCAGCCAGCCCCAGCCCTAGAAAATGAATATCCCGCCCTGGGAATTCTCACCACACACAAGCCTAAGAAGGAAGTGGGGGGGTGGGGGCTCTCGGGGGGTGGGGGAGGTGGTGAGGCATGGGAGACAATGTACGGCTGTCTTGGAAAAACCAACAGGTTGCTCCCAACAAAGCAAAAGGTGCCAGTGGGGAAATAGATTTGCAGGAGCACATGTGCTTGAAAGGGATAACTCAGAGCTTTTGAGCAGGAATTGGAGCGACAAAGAGAGGAAAGCGTGGAGGTTTCTGATAGAGGAAGAGGCAGCCGGGGACTCCCAAGCCGCCAAGTGCCAAGAATGGAGAGCACGCTAAATCCTGCTGTGACAAAGGGGTGGCTTAATATCGAGCTGCTATCAATGGCAGCAGAGAGCGTGTGCCCCGTGCTACCAGGACAGGGGGACGGGGAGAGTGAGGCTCGGGGCAGCCAAGGGAAAAGCAAGTGGTATCCACTGTCTGTGACCTGTTTCCCCTCAGCTCGCTGTGAAGAGAGATGGTGGTCAGCCCACAAAAGAGAGTGGAGGGAAAAGAGGGCTCAGCATCTTAGGGCAACCCTGGGGCACAGTGTGCTTTTCTCACATTACCCTCATCATCATGCAGCGGTGTAGAGGTGAGGTCCAGAGAGGCTGAGCGTTTTGCCTGAGGTTGCACAGCAAATCAGCTGCAAAGTTAGCACCAGAATCCAGACTTCCTGACTCAGTCCGGCATCGACTCTCCCAGAATTTCGGCCGCGCCTTCTGTCTAGTAACGCAACCCAGCTTTCATAGATCTATAGTCCTCTGACACCAAGGTGCCCAGGTGGTAATTTCGTCCCCAGGCTGTATGTAGTTCCATGGACATAAGCTGGACGTAGCCCCGCATCCGAGGAGGCAGGACACGGGCCGTGGCAGTAAACCCATCTCCTACCCCCTTCACATCCCTAAATACCCCCTTTCGCCTCACCCCCACTTACCTCCACCGTCAGTCTTATCTCAATCCGAAAATACTCTGCTGATGCGTTGCCGTTCTCCCAGCGTGTTACCCCTTCCCTTACTGGACTTCATCTGCCTTGTTCGCTGTGGTAGTCCCAGTGCTTCGCCACAGCCTGGAGCGTCGCATCAAGGACTTATTCGTAAGATTGGTTGGATGAAGGAATGACTGAAAACTCAGCTCTCAATGCCTGCTCCGCCAATTATTAGCTGTGTGACCTGACCTAAGTGACTCAACCTCTCTGAACCTAGTTTCCTTAGCTGTAAAATAGGGATAGGAGGAGCTAACTTTGTGGTTCAGGCGTGAGGACTTGTTACCATGGGAACAGCAAACATGGCACACGATATGCCTGAACACAATGCCTATTATCGTCCTTGTTGGTGCCCACTCAGTTGCCTAACCTGCCCTTAAGAGTGAAGGCCTGGGGCGCCTGGGTGGCACAGTCGGTTAAGCGTCCGACTTCAGCCAGGTCACGATCTCGCGGTCCGTGAGTTCGAGCCCCGCGTCAGGCTCTGGGCTGATGGCTCAGAGCCTGGAGCCTGTTTCCGATTCTGTGTCTCCCTCTCTCTCTGACCCTCCCCCGTTCATGCTCTGTCTCTCTCTGTCCCAAAAATAAATAAACGTTGAAAAAAAAAAAAAGAGTGAAGGCCTTGCATTGGCAGCTATTAGAAAGATGTCAGGGACGCCTGGGTGGCTCAGTCGGCTGAGCGTCCGACTTCCGCTCAGTTCACGATCTCATGGTTTGTGAGTTCAAGTTCCGCATGGGGCTCTCTGCTGTCAGTGCAGACCTCGCTTCAGATCCTCTCTCCCCCTCTCTCTCTGCCTCTTCTCCACTCATGCTCTCTCTCAAAATAAATAAACATTACCAAAAAAAAAAAAAAAAAAAAAAAGATGTCAGTGATCTGGGACATGGACTCATCCCCATCCTGCCAGGAGGCCTTGTCAGGAGCTGCTCTAGAACCATCCACCCCCCACTCAACAAACGTAGCATCATAGAGGCTGGCATCTGCCATGAGCACACAGGTGCCTTCTGCTGCCCCAGCTTCAAGTGCACGCTGCTGTATCTAGCCCTGCGCCCCCTGCCGGGCCAGTAGCATTCTGAGCCCCCATTTCCCACCCTCGGAGTGGGGAGGACCATGAACCTGTGTAAAGGGCTCCCCTCTGGGTAGTGAGGGAGAGGCATCGTGGGGTGGGGGCAGCTGGCAGAGGCCCAGGGTAGCTGTGCGCCTCTCTTCTGGAACGAGCGGAGCTGCTGAGAGACTTGGTGGGGAGAAGGGAGCCCACTCTAGTAAGGCCATGATTTAAATGGCCTGGGAGAGTATCTCTACTCCAAAACAGGACCCCAACGGAAGGCTGTATGTTAGGAAATCTCAATATTCAAATAATATCATTATTTTAGCAAAGCACAGAGGGATCCAAAGGCATCTCCATCTTCCAGAAACTTAGCCTAAGACCTTCGCCTTGGAGACGACACCAGGTTAGTTCATGTAAACTCAGGTCCTGGTGACCTAAACCCAAAATCATATCTTGGCCTAAGACGAGTGGAACAGAATAGTGTCTACAGCATGCTTGTTAGAAAGAACAGAATGTTAATGATAAAGAAATAATGTAGAGATCATCTTTAGAACTTTCTAGATAATCCTTGGCAGATAAGCAGCATTTGTTTTTTTTTAATCATTCCTCATTTTATTTTACTGTTTTTCATAATCTGATCTTTCAAATATGTTCAGCCATGAAAAGGACGCCTGCTGAAGTCTGAATCTTGACCTGTATGGATGGTGACAAGCTTTTTAGAGACAGAACCCAGGGCACGGTCCACAAAAACGAAACACAACCGAGAAATACTTTCAAATGACATATCTAATAAGTAAATATGCACGTACCTTAATTTGAACAAGAAATACACAACATATGTGTGATTGGAAATTATGTCTTTATGCTGGGTTATTTATTTCTCGATGTCATAAATCCTATCTTTAAAAAAACATATTTTAAAAAGAGACCAGTAAGGAGGAAATTAATAATAATTTCTAATAGATCATTTAAAATAATACGTAAAAAACATATGATGTTGCTTAACTCATTTTTACAATTTTAGTTCCAGTATAGTTAACCTACAGTGATATGTTAGTTTCAGGTGTACAATATAATGATTCAACACGTCCATACAACACCCAGTGCTCAGCACAAGCGACTCCTTAATCCCCATCACCTACATCACACATCCCCCTCCCTCCTGCCCTCTGGTAACCATCAGTTTGTTCTCTACAGTCGCGAGTCTGTTTCTCGGTTACTTTCTCTCCCTTTTTCCCCCCCTTTGCTTGCTTTTGTTGGCTTATTTCTTAAATTCCACATGTAAGGGAAATCATATGGTATTTGTCTTTCTCTGACTTATTTCACTTAACGTTGTATGCTCTAGATACATCTGTGCTATTGCAGTTGGCAGTTACATCATTCTTTTCATGGCTGAGTATTATTCTGTTGATTTTGTAAACACCACATCTTCATTATCCATTCATTCATCAAGTATCACTTGGGTTACTTCCATAATTTTGCTATTGTAAACATTGGAAGGTATGCATCCCTTTGAACCAGTGTTTTCATATTCTTTGGGTAATTACCCAGTAGTGTAATTACTCGATCATATGGTAGTTCTGTTTTTAATGTTTTGAGGACCGTTCGTACTGCTTTCCACAGTGGCTGCACCAGTTTGCATTCCCACCAACCGTGCACGAGGGTTCCCTTTCCTCCACATCCCAGCCAACACGTGTTGTTTCTTGTGGTTTTTATTTTAACCATCCTGACCGGTGTGAGGTGGTATTTCATGGTGGTTTTGATTTGCATTTCCCTGATGATGTGTGATGTTGACCATCTTTTCATGTGTCTGTTGGCCACCTGGATGTCTTCTCTGGAAAAATGTCTGTTCATGTCTTCTGCCATTTTTAACTGGATTTTTGTTTTTTCACTGTTGAGTTGAATAAGTTCTTTATATATTTTGGGTCCTAACCCTAAACAAGCAATATGTCCATAGCCACATTCCCAGGGGGCTTGCCTTAAGGAGAACTAAGTCCTCAGTATTGTTTCCCAAAAGTGATGAAATATTTTGGAGCCCAGAGAGCCCAGGATTTGAGTCTCAGCCTTGGTATCCTACACACCAAATTCCGTGGGACCTTGGTGCAACCACCTGACCTCTCTGAGCTTCAGTTTCCACATGTGTAAAATGAGAAGCTTACTTCCTACCTTTTGTATCATTAATAAAATCAAATAACATAATATCTATAAAGTGCTTCGTACAACAGTGTTACGTGCAACATAAATGTACTCTACTGTTTCAGTTACTGCTACTGAATAACAACCCAAAATTCAGGAGCCTAAGACAATAATTACCTTAATTTGCTCATGATTTTGTGAAGCAGGAATCCTAGGAAAGCTTGGCTTAAACATGGCCTCTCCAGCCTGGCCATCTCAGCTTAGTTAGACTTGCTACATGACAGATGGTATCTCCCAGAGCAAAGCAAACATCTCGAGAGGACGAGATGGAGGTTGAAAGCATTTTCTTACCTCCTTTCAAAGTCAGTAGAATCACTTCTACTTAACTCTATTGGTCAAAGCTGTCCCAGTCCAGCCCAGATTGGAGAGGAGAGGACATAGACCCCATTTCTCAGTGGGAAGAGTGTCAAAAAATTGGAGGTCATGTCAAAAACAGCCACAACTGCATTAGTCCGCCCCTTATCCATGGGGGATACGTTCTAAGACCCCCAGTGGCTGCCTGAAACCATGGATATTACTGCATGTTGTATATACTGTTTTTTCCTATACATACATATCTGTGATAAAATTTAATTTCTAAATTAGGCACCCTAAGAAATTAACAATAATTAATAATAAGATAAAACAAGTTCACAACGTATCATAGTAAAAGTTATGTGAGTGTGGCCCCTCTCTGTCCCTCCTAGTATCTTATCGTCTTGCACTCACCCTTCCTTTTGTGATAATGTGAGATGATAAAAGGTCCACGTGATGAAGTGAGTTGAATGACGTAGCGTTAGACTGCCATTGACCTTTTGACACTGCGTCAGAGGGAGGGTCATCTGCTTCCAGACCACAGCTGATGGTAACTGCATTCACAAGTAAGGGGGGAGCTGTGTGATTATATTCATCTCCTAGAGCCAGTAAACGGCACTATCCTTCCCCCCGTCACAGCGGGGTACGTGGGCATGGGGCTCAAGGGAGTGCGAGCCATTATTATGTTAGGAAACCCTGGCTTACCGCCATTCCAAACTACAGTGTGCTAACAACACCTTTGAGGTACGGTGAGGCCAATCAATAAGGAGACAATCGCCATTGAAAATATAGGTGGTTACTCACTACTGCTAAGCACAAAAGGCACGGCAGGCCACAGGGGACCACATGGAGAAGCAGCAGGGGTGGGGGGCCAGGAAGCAGAGGGAGCAGGAGGAACCATGGACAAGTGCCTTTACTGTGGTTTCCACGGGAAGAAACAGATGAGTCAGGGTAAGCACGTTTAAGATTGGCTAGTCTGGGGGCCCCTGGGTGGCTCAGTCAATTAAGCATCTGACTTCAGCTCAGGTCATGATCTCATGGTTCTTAGGTTCAAGACCCACACTGGGCTCTATGCTGGCAGCTCAGAGCCTGGACCCAGCTTCGGATTCTGTGTCTCCCTCGCTCTCTGTCCCTCCCCCCCAACTCGTGCTCTGTCTCTCGCTGTCTCTCTCTCTCAAAAATAAATAAACATTAAAAAAATTTTTAATAAAGAAAAAAAGATTGGCTAGTTTAAATAATATCGGGGTTTTTTTTTGGGGGGGGGGCCTCCAGGGTGTAGGGAAGACGTGTCCCTAGTTATCTGGTACCTGTCTCTGGAGTGAGCAGTATTGGTGAGTATCAGAGCCTGATAAGGAGGTAGTTGGAGGTGTGGACTCTGGATGGATTGGTTTGTATTTAAAAAGCATATGCCAGGCGAGTTGTTTATTATCTCCAGGAACTGGCTAACCCAGGGAGGAGGATTCCCTCCAACGTCACCAAGGCCCCAAGATGCTGAAGCATCTTGCTAAAAAGCCATGTTAACCTGTGAACTGAGGCCACACATTCCACTGGTTGGGAGACCCCGGACTATCCTACACGGCCCAGGTCCGAGCCGTCCCCCGCCCCCCCACCTCAGACGGAGCAGGACACCCCTCCCCTGAGGGGCTGCTCCATTCACCTTGTCAAAAGCAGAGCCCGGGCCTGTCCCTGTCTGTCCATCCCATCCAGCATTACGTTTCCATGGACGCAGCCAGTTAGGTCCCTGCCGCCCCCCTGCTGCCGATGCAGTCATAACAAAGATAAGGCTGGGAGGGAAGCCCCCGTCTTAAGCAGTTCAACGCGGTGTGACAAGAGGCTTTCTAAACATCATCTCATGTGGTCAGCACTTCAAAACCCCCATCCCTCACCCGAATCACTCTGGCCCTTGATCTAGTCTTAAATGAGCCTTTCGGTGCCAGGAGCTTGTTAGACATCTGGTTCCACTTGACTTTGCAGGGGGCTGCTAAGGGTGGGGGTGCGGCTACCTCAACTAAAACCAAACCCTCAGACTCAGAAACACGCATCAAATCAGATGGCATGGAACGGCGTTTCAAAACAGTGAGGAGAGACCCAATGAGAGAGACAGAGACAGATAACTGCCAAGGGAAACCCACCTCCACAGGGCCTGGCCTGGCCCCCAGACCTGGGCAGCAGCGGGCATGGCCAGTCCGCCCGCGAGCCTGGCCTCGGCACTAAGAGGTGCCCAGGCTGGAAACCTGCTCCCCTCCTCTCTGTTCCGCCCCTGGGTCCATCCGCTCTCGCCTTGCCGCTAAGTCAAAGCTACTCTAGTCTCCCCCGGACCCACAGAGCCCTGCTGGCCAGCCTCCTGTGGCCACACTCACCCCTTCTAATGGGTTCTGACTTCAGCAGCTAGAAAGCATGTCTAGCAACAGACCTGATCTGAGCCTTTCTTAAAAAACGGAAACTTGGGTGGCTCAGTCAGTGAAGCGTCAGACTTCAGCTCAGGTCATGATCTTGCAGTTTGTGAGTATGAGCCCCGCGTCGGGCTCGGTGTTGACAGCTCAGAGCCTGGAGCCTGCTTCAGATTCTGTGTCTCCCTCTCCCTCTGTCTCTCCCCCACCCCTACTCCCCATGCTTGAACTCTGTCTCTCTCTCTCTCTGTCTCTCTCAAAAATAAATAAACATTTTAAAAAACTGGAAACTTCTTCAAAATGCGGATCTAATCAAGACCATCCACGAATCTCAGGATGAAGATTAAAATGGTTCACAGTGCCTGCACAACCCACCGACATGGTCCTGACCTGCCGTGCTCAGCTCTCCCTTCCCAGACTTGGGCTCCAGCCCCGGGGCCTTTGCACACACTGCCTCTGCCCCCCCCACCCCTCACCTTCACCAGCTCTGCATCACTCAAGCCCCTGCAGTTTCGGTCCTCACATCCCAACTCGACCTCTCTCCCAAGGATGCAACTGCTGCTGAGACCCACCCACGAAACATTTCTTTGTTCCAAGCTCTGGCGCAGCTGTGGCCCTCCCAGCCAGCACCTCCTCCCCCACTGAGCTCCTGGGTGATTTCTTGTTAATACTCATCTTGCCTACTAGACTGAAAGTTCTATAAGAGCAAGGGGTGTATCTGTCCTTCTCACTATCTAATGAAGTACCTGGCACACACTTTTAACTTGATAAGTGAAAATGATCATGAAAAATGAGTATTTCTTGCAGGTAACCATAAGGACAAACTGTGGCCACCCGGCTGGCACGTGCTGGGTCTTCACTTAGGCTCCGTGATAGATGCGTGTGGTCGTGGAATGTTCACTTTATCTAATATGCAGCCTCTGGTGACTCGACTGTCTGGGGACGTGAACATGGGTCTGGTGCCTTTGGTAGGTCGGGACGCTGCCTTTTGCATTTTCTGTGATATCTGCAGAGCTTAGGTGTTGGGAGAGGGGGAGATCATAGCGCTATGAACAAAGAGGACAAAGAAGCAAACAGGAAGAAACAAAGAAAAAGGAAAGAAACAAGGTAAAAACTACAATTACACGATCTTAAGACAATAAAAATGAAAAGATAATCCACATCATAGCAGGTGGGGTGCAGAACAAAGCCGCTCCCAAAGGTCAATGCATAGCACTGGAAAAATAAAGAGCAGAGCAGTCACTTCAAGGAGTTGGGAAAAGAACAAAATGTATCCCTAAGGGTAGCAAGAGTGAAGAAATATTAGAGGAGGAGAGGGGGATTTAAGGATTTAAGAAACAGAAATCTGCTATGAGACTGTCTGCCACTAGGGACAACAGCCAGTCGTGAAACTCACTAGGTGAATAGGTGACCCTCTCAGCTTGCTGGATGCCCACCCTCCTTCATCCTCCCTCCACCTTCAGTTTTCCAACGTCCTCCCAAGAAAGGATCTAATAGCCACTCATTGGAAGGAATACACACCTGGTAGCAATTCTACAATGTTACCTGGGAGAAAGGGACATTTCAACGGGAGACAAACTAGAGATATATCTTCAGATAGAAAGATAAACCTCCAGTTAGACCTAATGAGCAGGCAGAAGAGACCTTGACTTGGAA
Source organism: Leopardus geoffroyi (assembly GCF_018350155.1). Classification (NCBI taxonomy): domain Eukaryota; kingdom Metazoa; phylum Chordata; class Mammalia; order Carnivora; family Felidae; genus Leopardus; species Leopardus geoffroyi. The sequence goes on along the minus strand of NC_059328.1, from coordinate 119,775,470 downwards.
AGAACCAAAGAGCATGGATCAATGAGGCCACAGCCCCACATGGTTTCAGTGGTTGGGCTTTTCCCCGGTGAGTCAATGAAATGGAACATGGCTTCTCGATGAGTGAGTTCTGTAAAGGGAAAAGGAAGCTAACGCTTATTAAGCTGCTCTTTTGTGAAACACTATGCTGGGAACTTTATATACGTCTAACTCAACACACCGATTAATGCCGGGAAGAAGGCACAATTATTCCCGTTTTGTAGATGAGGAAAGTGAGCCTCAGCCAAGGCAGGCAACTGGTCTGGACCCTCGCAGTTTTGGGTGGCACCGCTGCCGTGTGAGCCCTTGGGGAAACCATCGTTCTTTCCTCGAGTCCTCACCGTAGACGCCAAGAGCCAACTGAAACCAGGAACTGAGCCCAAGCCACTTGCAACAGCATTAAAAGAGAGAAAACAAAGCTGGAAAAAAGCAGAACAGGTGGCAGAACAGGTTGGGGGCCCAGCCCTCAGGGTCTCTGAGTAGTTTCGTCCCCACAGTTGACCCCAAATAAAACCAAAGATTTTGTTGACCCCAAGACACAGGTTGTATCCCCACAATGTAACATCCCTAAAAGCAGGATGCATCCTAGGTTTGCTATCAACCAGGCAGTGGTCATGGCATCATCTTCACCATGTTCCTGTGATCGTAGATCCTCAAACTGTCTTGCTTCCCTGGTGCTGTGAGTGCTATTTGTGCCCTATAGTTTAACTACTGTTGATAATGTCCTCCCAAGGTTATGATTCAACATTGAAACAAAACCTTGACGGCACACAGAAGGGCGTGGAAACACCACAGGTCTTGGTGTCAGTGAAGCAAACTTAGCACTACAGCAATGACTGCAAGTTCATGTTCTCTTGCAAAGCAGAGGAGGAGCTTGGGTGCTTGGCACACCAACTCAGGGCACCACCATAGCAGCCCTGGACTTCTTTTCTGTGAAAAATCAACCCCCAACTTGTTTAAGCCCCTATAACTGGGACTCCCTTGTTATCAGCGCCACAGGCTCTCGTTAGCTGATGAGCTACTCAGAATCGGGCTACAAAGCAGTGGTCTGGGGGTCAGGCGCAGCCCAGAATGCCGGAGGTGACTTGGGGTGCTAGCCTGCATGATGATGAGGATGAGGAGGAGGAGGAGGAGGAGGAGGATGGTGATGATGGAGAAATCCATTGCCAACACTTGAAAACTAAGAGACGTGAAATAAAAACCTGACTCCCTAATTTCATTTGAAAAATCAGACGTGCGATACTGAGCTGTTTTTCCTGCAGGCTGAGGGAGAGAATGGGAGAGGCACGCCCCAGACCGGGGGGGTGTCCTGCGGGTGGCCGCTGCCCCCCGTTGGGCCCTGACTCCTCTACTCCACCTGCCTGAGGCCTGTGGGCATTTGGATTTGCAACCCCAGCCCTAGATAATCTTCGCTGTCCCCTCTAACCCCAGAAGTCTAGCAAGGAACGTCTCGAAGAGCGTTGAGCAAATTGCAAGGTGGTTGGATAGAGTACGTTTTCATCTGATCACAGTAAGTTGTTTTTGTTTCTTACCTGATGGTAACCCGACTGAGAGAGCTGATTTTCTCCCTTCCCCTCGCAGAAAGCCCTCCAGGCTCAAATCCTAGGTCTGCTAAGAGACTGCAGGCTTCAGAATTTCTGACTTCCCTCAGGTGTCCTGGTCCTTCCTGTACCTGTCGCATGTCTGATGGAATAAAGATCCTGTGTCACAGCCCAGGGGAGTGTTCATTCACCTGACCCATTTCTAAAAGTTCGCTCCCCATTTCCTGTGGCTGCACTAGCCCTACCCCGTCCACTCCCCCATTCCAACATAGAGGCTCCGTTCCTTCATCTCCTAGGCCAGGGTTTCTTAGCCTCAGTACTAGTGACATTGGGGGCCAGATAATCTATTGTCCCGTGTTGGGAGGGTGCAGCTGTCCCGTGCATTGTAGGATATTTAGCAACATTCCTGGCCTCTACCCACTAATACCAGTGGCACCTAACCCCCTTCCCCTAGTTGTGACAAGCAAAAATATCTCCAGACATAGCCAAATGTCCCCTGGGACAGAAGTCAGTATGGTTAAGGGCCTCTGCCCAATGCCTCCTTTCCTCTTTTTCCTATGAGGCAGACAACACCATTTTAGGACAAAGTCCTTTTTGATCCTAAGGAAAGGCTAGGGAAGGGAGAGGTGGTAGACAGAACTCTAAGGTGGCCCCCCAGATTCCAGCCAACTCACGTGCACACCTTGGGTCACCTCCTCCCCTTGAGTATGAGTGGGGTTTGTGGCCACAATAGGACATGACTCCCATAACTTCTGTTACATTATATGACAGGAGAGACACCACAGATATAAATAAGTCCCTAATCAGTTGGCTTTGAGTTAATCAATAGGGAGATTATCCCAAGTGGCCCTGATGTAATCAGTCAAGCCGTTCAAAAAAGGCAGAGTGATTCTAAATGGGAGAGAGTCTTCTGCTGGCCTTAAAGGGGCAAACTGCCTCCCTGTGGAGAGTGTCCACGTGCAGGGGACAGCAGGCAGTCTCGAGGAGCCAAGAACAACCCCTGGCTGCCAGCCGGGAAGAAAGCAGGGCTCTCAGTCCTACAACCGCAAGAAACGAAATTCTGCCAACAGCAAATGAGCTGGGAAGAAAATCCTGAGCCTCAGATGGGACCACGGCTCCAGCTGATATGTGGATTTCAGTCTGACGACACCCTACGGAAGAACCCAACTGTGCTGGGCACAGACTTCTGAGCTACGGAAGCTGTGACATAACGAATGTGTGTTGTTTTAAGCCACTGAACTTGTGGTAATTTGTTACGTGGCAATAGGAAACGAACACAGGACGGACAGGTTCCAGGGCTTGGGAGTGCTGAAGATGTTTTTATTAGGAAGGGGAAGAAGGAAGGGAGGCAGGGAGGAAGAAAGGAGGGAAGGCGGAGGAAGAGAGGAAGGAAGAAAGGAAGAAGGGAGGCAGAGAAGGGAGGGAAGGATTGAGGGAGGGAGGGAGGGAGGGAGGGAGGGAAACCCACTTTAAAGCATCAGAGCCCAGACAGTCATGCCTCCAGCAGGAAAAATAGCCCACCAGGCTACCATCCATTGGTCCTCCTGGAGCAGCCGATCTTCCTGCAGAGGGGGTGAGTTTGGAGGTGACGTCCCCATCAGAGCTCCTGGTGAGGGGCAGATCGCTAGCTGGCCAAGCTGCCTGCTCAGATCCCAACTCAAGCATCCCTAGTGGGAAGCCCTCTCCACCTCCTTGGGCTGATCTCCTCTGTCCGTGAAGCTTCTCAAGCTAAGGCTTGCAGACTTAACTGCCAATCAGATCAGTGTCGACTCTGTTCATTCACTGGACCCATTTTTTTATTGAGCGCTAGTTGAGTGTGAAACAAAGTGCATGGTCCCGGAGAGACACTGGTGAATGTGAAAGACACCAGTACCCCTGCCCTCCAGGAGCTCACGTTCTAATGGGGAAGTTGAAGGGGAAAAGCCAATAAACACACCAAGAAGCATAATACATATGACTTGAGCTAAATGCTGAAAGGAAACAAGCCGACTGTGTACAACACGCTGTCATGACTTCGCTGATGCACATCCCATCGCACTGCACAGGTGCCCGCCATATGCTTGCTGAGGTCTCTCCTTACTCACTCCCACCAAGAAACGTTCATTCTAATATCCCAGCTTTCAAGATAAGTCAAGGGAAACATCAAGGGAGGGCATGCCATTCGGAACAGAGAACTGCCTCCAGGCTTAGAGATTATTGGCTTGTATTTCTTTCTTCCTTTAAAATCTGTGCCCCCAGTTTACTCCACACAGGACTGGAGGCAGGAAGAGAAAATATATACGACACAACAATGTAGAAAAAGATTTTAAGTAATGGTTAGGGAAGATGGAAATAGAATAGGGAGCTGAGGCCAATGGGTAGATAACACATACCTATGTATATTCCCAAAAGAAATCTCTAGTGATGGGGCGTCTGGGTGGCTCAGTCGGTGAAGCGTCTGACTTCGGCTCAGGTCATGATCTCACAGCTCATGGCTTTGAGCCCCGTGTCGGGCTCTGTGCTGCCAGCTCAGAGCCTGGAGCTGCTTGGGATCGTGTCTCTCCCTCTCTCTCTGCCCCTCCCCTGCTTGCACTCTGTCTCTGTCTCCTTCAAAAATAAACACACATTAAATATTAAAAACAACAAAAAAGGAAATCTCTAGTGATGAATTTTGAGCTACAACTTTAGCCCTGAGTTTCCAAGCAGGCAAAGTGAAGTAAAAAATAAGGTGCATTAAAAAAATTCACATTGTGTAAGAGAAAATAAATTCGCTCCAAGAGAAACAAATATGCCAATGATACTTAAATCTAAAATAAGCTTCCAGCATGGTTTTTCATAGATGGGGCACTGAGAGGACATGTGTTTGTCATATTTGGTCCTTTCCAAGTGATTAGATCTTGGAAAATAAGGACCATGACTGGGACCACGAATGAGAAGAAAGATAAAGGCAACAAATCCTACCTTCTTGCCTCAACTAAAACTTGGAAGCCGTCCTGCGTTCTGAGTTTGAACATGAGGCTAAGGGCCTCGGTCTGCAGCCCATATGTATCACTCCCCGTCCCTTCTTGGCACACTGCCCTGCATTTGTGTACTCGAGAACAGAAGCTCCATGAGGATGCCGATGTTGTCTGTTTATGTTCACTGCTATTGACTCCAGCCCTCAGGATAGCACTCGATGCATAGGAGGCGCTCAACAAATATTTGTTGAATCAACGGATGAATGCCTAACCCTGTCTACTGCTTCTGGCCTTTAAGAATTAGAGCCCTCATTAAGGAAGACAGACTATGCCTCATTCAGTTTTGCTCGCATACCCTGGCTGCTTTGCATTATCAAGTGCTTTTCAGATTCGAGATCCCCTTAATCATGGTTCACACTGTCTAACCGGCCATGCATTTAGTTGTCCTTCTACGTGCATTATCTTATTAGATGCCTACACGTTTTCAGAAAGGACCGGACTCCGTGAACGTGATTTGGATGAGTCAGTTGAAGGCTAGAGATGTTAAGTGACTGCTTTAAAGTGACATCCTTAGTAACAGGGCCATGCTTGGCATCTAACGCCTTGATATTCAGTCTGGTGCTTTCCATTTTCTCCAGAACTATGTTCTAATATCTCTTGAACTCCTCACATGAACTAAAGATATTTAAGCACGTTGTAGGTACTCAAGAAAATCTGGAAGCTACTTGAATTCCTAACCTCTCCTAATGCTCTATTCATCCCTCTCTGTGTGAGTCGTAATTCTTGAGCGTGTCAAAATCCTCCTTAACCATAATGGTCAATTAACTAAAGATGATCAATGTAGCAGAAAAGTCCAAACCTGCTCTCTCTCTCTCTGTCTCTCAACTCTCAATGTATAGACTACCTCTAGCTGACACAGGAAGTGGTGCCTTCCTTTTATCCTTTTAGAGAAGCCTATCAGAGGATGTAGTTCTACAAAGAGCCATTCAAAAGACCTTCCATTTGCTGCCTCAACCCAACCATCTTGGTACCCTGTCCCCATGGTGCCTGATCCCGTAAAGAGGGATCATAACAAGCAACGAGGAACCCCACAGCGTCTGGTAGCCTCCAGAAAATACGCTTTTCCTACGATCCAATAAAAGGGTAACCAGAAAAGCGACAATGTGGTGCCTCATTCATTCAATGAACAACTGGTGACATCCAAGGGACAGACTGCTCTAGGCACTCAGACAACTACAGTATAATATCGTAAGTACAAACACAGATTTATCAGCATGGAGCTCGTGGCTACCTGAGGAAGGCAACCTCTACCAGCTTGAGGTGGGAGTGAACGATGAGAGGAGCCTCCCCGAGGACTTCATACTTCAGATATGAATACTGTTTTTGAAATGATGTGTCCCAGTTCTCTCTCTCTCTTTCTCATCATCTCTCTCCTTCCCTCCTCTTAATGCTGTGCTCTCCAGCACGTTGGGTTTATTTTCAAATATGGCAGAAAAAAAAATTGCCATCCACCCAGACTTAGACGACCCTGAAGATATGGACTCTCGTCACATACTCACGTAAATTCCCAAAGGGTTCCGACTGGCTGACTTGAGTTATTAGAAAAGGTTATACAATAGAAAGCCTTCTACCAGGTTAGAGAAGGGACAGTCGCAAGAAAAAAGGATTCTGCTGTTAGAAGAACAGACAAGGGGAGCAGGAGTAATCACTCCCCACCAGCCCCGCTCCAGACCCATGAAAGCCCAGGCTAGGGTGTTGCCTATTTGGTTTGAAAAGAAGCAGCTCAAACTGACTCTTCTTTTATTTTATTTGACCATGGTAGAGCCACGGTCCCAGCCCCACTGTCCCCCCATGGCTGTGGTACTCAGTTGCCCTTTCTCTTGCCCATGCTTCTCTTCCTCTTCCCCCAGGGGCGTTCTCTGGCACCCTGGAATTTGCTCAGCTGACCCAAACACAGCCCTGAAGAGAGGGGGCTACACCCCACCAAAGGGGTTGGTGGATAAATGACCAGTCCCCCCATGTCCCCTGGGTCGGTTCTACAGAGCTTACCTTGCGGACGTGAGTCTTCCTCACTAACACATGCTTTGCTGGGTTTTATTCCTTCCTTACCCACTTGCTAAACAGCCACATCCACCCAGGATTTTATCCTTGGGTCTGCTCTTGGGAAATGCCAAACCAAGAAAGTCTGGACAAATATGAAAATGCCATAGGAACGTACTGGTCTGGGCCACGTTGACATTGATCCTCTAAGTGAAAGAACTTCTCAAGGCATCAGTTGTGTGTCCCATTTATCTTTTTGGTCATCCTCAGTGCCCATCATTGTGGACATTCAGCAAGTATGTATTAAAGGGAATCAAACTGCTTGATGTATATGTCCAGGAGATGTGACCTCTTTGCCTGCACAACCACGCGTTAGCTAAGAGGTGGGTACTCCTAGGGCAGGAAATGTAGTAGAGTGTTTTTAATGAGGGATCTAAAAACAGAGAGACAGAGTTAGGGATGCTTCTCATAGATGAAAGAAAGATAAAATGACAGTTAGTGGATAAGAGATGAGGAGAAAGGGCATCGTGTGTCTCCCTCCCCCACCCTACCAACTGCGTGTTCCGGACAATACAACCCGGTCAATCAAAGGCACCCTCGGCCCCATGGGGAAAGATTCCTGTGTCCGGGAGTCTCAACAATTAAGTGAGCACTAGTTGGTAAATATCAACTTTCATAGCAGGCCATTGATCCTGAGACCCATGGCAGTCAAGGGTATCATTCACTTAAGCTAACAATTCTGAGACCGTCAGGTCTTCTTGTTTGAGACATCATGGAGCTTGAAGAATTAACCACAAGAAACGCCAGCCCTTTAAGCCTAAGGTTCAGGTATTGTCTTTCAGCAGAGAGAAGGGGAATCATGTTGTCCCTATGGACTTCTCCATTTCCATCAGGTAGAGACTCCAGCATCCTAGCCAGCACGATGGGAATGGATGTTCCCAGACTCGTCACAGTACAGATTGATTATCCAAGAGATTGGACCCCGGTGAATTCCGTACCCAGAACATTCATGAATCTTCCCTCCCAGTTGGAGGGGTTGTCTTCTCTCTTGAATTCAGAAGGAGAGAATTCCTGGAAGATAAATAGATGCACGCCTCTGCACAATATTTTATACAGGTACATGATTTGGAAAATTAGGTCAGAGGAGGGAGGGAAGATGGTGATTCATTACCAGAGCTTGAGAGAGGCAGGATTACCTCATCAGAAATTCAAAGGTAATCAGTTTTTCCCAATTGTCATGGTAATGAATCACCATTGTTAATAAATTGGGAAGTCAGTTACACCTTTGAGTAGCTGGATAAACCAGAGTTGCCTGGCATCTGTCTTCATTAGAAAAGAACCAATGAAATGATGGACTGGTGGACAGGGAGGGGGTGCTGGGTCATCCTGATTCCCTTCATCGCCTGAGGGTCAAGAAACTAGACTTTTTCCTTAACAGTATCTTCGTGGCCATGTCACCGAAAGCCAGCCTAACCAAATAAGTCTTTAAACCTGAAGTCACCCATCCGAGATCTGTCAAAGTCCCCTGATGAAAAATCAAAGGCAGCAGCAATTTATTTATTTAATAGAGGAACGGCGGCAGGAAATAATTCCTGAACATCCCTCGGCACAGGCGGAGGTCTTTATTAGAATAGATTCTTTTTTTCCTCCATGCAAATGAAAACCAGGATTGGAAAATGAGTTCATCGCCCGCCCCCCCCCCCGCCGCCCCCGCCTCCCCCGCCTCTCTGAATCTTGAGGGTGTAGCCCTCAAGATGGTCATTTCAGAAAATCCAAATTCAGTGGTTCAAGCAAAGTGGTCGGGGAAGAGCCCACTGCTGTGTTTTATGGCTCAGTGAGGGATCGGGCCTCCAGCTCCAGGAGATAAATCAGCTCAAACTCCATCAGCCTTCAGGACAGACAAATCTTTGGTCATGGAGTCGTCAATAATCCAAACATAACTTGGAATGCAGTTATAACTCTTTATTGCTTTTAGGCCCACAAAAAAAAAAAAAAAAAAAAAAAAACTGAGACGAATTCTGATCTATATGACTTGATAATGGCATCTGACAAGTTCCCATTTATTCGAAGGGTGGGGGATAAAAATCTTTTTTTGTCTGATCGTTGTGTCAAAATCCTGGAAGTCATTTCCATTTCTCTCTCTCGGGCAAGATTAAAAAGCAAACCCCCATGCATTCTGTCATACGATCCTGGTGCTGAGAGTTCGAAACATTTCAACAGTAATTTAATACAGGGGATTTGAGGAGATTGAGAGAGAGACAGAGAGAGGGAGGGAGAGACAGAGAGGGAGGGAGAGACAATTCGTGCGCCCTGGGAGGACCAGAAGGGTTACCTGATAGGAGACAAGATGAATATCAAACCTGTCACCGTGTCTCATTTCCCCACTCAGGAGGGAGCTGCGTATGACATCTTCCACTGCCTCACAGAGAATTCCTGCAGAAACAGGAGGAGGTAGAGGAGGCCAATTGGACTTCCAGACCTGGAAAGAAGGGACCGGGTGCCCTCCCTACCCCAGCTGTTTCTACTGCAAGCACGCTGCCCTGATTGGTCCTGATGCGCTCCTCTGCTGTGAGAGGCTCAAAGCAAATTCATCATTCATCCAAACACCAGCCCTCCACCCCCACTTATGATCTGGATGGGGGATGAGCAACTTTAGGTCTCCATGGCAAGTTTCATTCCACCCCTGTCCCCTCATCTGCCCCCCCCCCCCCCCAGTGCACAGACAAGCATGAACACGTGGGCACACAAACACACACACACACAGGATGCACAAGACTCAGCCCACTTGTTTTCTGTGTCTCATAAATGTTCAGGGCTGCAAAGTACTGCTGTTGTCTAACCCTTGCTAAACCTTACCCCATTCGCCACGTCTGTCTCTGGTGAGAAAACCATGATTATGCCTTATGCAAAAATATTTTACACAACTGGTGACTATTGTGGAGATATGGAATCTTAGTGTAGGAAATATCAGTCCCACTCCCAGAGACGGGGGCTCAGCGTGCCCTGGGGCCACTGTGCCCTCAGGAACCACCAGAATATACCTCTACTGGCTTCCTCGAGAAGACGCCCAGGCACGTAAAAATGGTAACCCTATCCTCCCTTGGTTTTCTCTTCTTCCTGAGTTTCTCAGAGCCATGCAACGACCCAACTTAAATATTTCTTTAAGCATTGTTTTTTGGCCTCCTGACACCTGCTTTTCCCACACGCACTCCTTAGGATTGTCGATTTTTCCCACAGAATCACCCCTCACCAACCTGGCAGTTTGGGACGGATTGGCCCACACCAGTGTCCAGGGAAGGGGCGCATGGCCCTGAACTAAGACAGTCAGTGTGACCCACTCCTCAGTGGGATGAATGACTCGGTGAAGGGGCTGCTGGGATGGCTGGGAGAGTGGCGGGTGCCTTCCCGCTGGGCTTGAAGCAGGAAGATGTCAAGTCTGGAGCTCCCGCCACCATCTCTGAGGCCAAAGGAGCGCCTGGCTCAGGTGGGCACGGAACCAACGTGGATGAGAAAGGAGCGGAGAGAGGGCCAGGTGCTGGCGATGTTACCCGAGCTCCTACAGCAGCAGCTCTAAGACCTCTCTGCCCTTCCCTCTTGGCTTGTGCCACTCTGTTAGAACTTCTGTCCCTGACACAAATCTGTCCCACAGCACACAAGTGCAAATGAGTCCCCACAGGATAAATAACACCCTCGCAGAACCCCAGCTTCCTCTCAAAGTTTTCGCCTCGTCCAGTATCTTTCTGGGAGGCCCCAGTGGAAATCTGCAATGTTCTTGTGTAGCTGCTTCGTTCCAGTCCACTGCCGGGAACTCTACCATCCCTCCCTCCAAGGAGCCAACCTCAATACTTTTCTGGGACCCATGCCCCCTACTGCCCTACAGAGATTCCCTTAGCTGATATGCTTCCGCATTGCCCCTTTTCCCAGGGCCCCCTGCTCACTGGACTCCTGGACTCCACCTCTGTCCTGCGAGCAGAAAAACGCAGGACACGACCTCGGTGTCCTCCTTTTCCGGAGAGGTGCCTCAGTAGAGTTGGGAAAGCCCCTGGTGCCCAGCGTTTGCACACAGCCCCTTATCACCCCACCTTCTCTGAGTTGGCACATAGTCCCCCACGGCCAGATCAAGTTAAAACCGTGACTTTAGGTCAAAGCTGCCTCCTACACCCACAGCACATCCCAGAGGCGGGAAGATAGCAGAGTCCCTGGAGGTCACAGTGCTCTTGGCATGATCTTACGAGATACTGGCAGATTCAACCGAAGATAACTAAGCAAAACTTCGTACTCATCTAGAAATCATTCGGGATAAGAAGATAGTACGCCCAAGTGGTGGTAGAACCGAATCCAGATGGTGTTTACTGGGTTTTGACAGCTCAGCCCCTTGATTCCACTTAGGGAAACCCTGTGTTCTGCAGGAGCACGACTGGAAACTTCTGGGCCAGAACAGAGTGAGGGAGCCGAGGACGGCCAAGATATCAACGCTACAAAGCAAGAAAAGTTAAGCGAAAGAAGCAAGTTGCTGAGTATGCAGAGAGTAATCCCAGAGTTTTAGAGAAAGAATCTTATTGGTACGTATATGCATGTGAGCGCAGAGAAGGCTAGGAAAGGAGGTAACAATCAGTAGCCTCAAGGTGGTCAACTTGTATAATTTGTTATTTGCTGATTTTTAACATTTACTCAACTTTGGTGTCACCTAATTCTAAAACAGTGTATTATTTTTTTTTTTTTTTTAGTGTTTGAGAGGGCAATAAGATATTTTCAAGTATAAAAATATAGACCAAGAAGCTTAAAACGGCCCATCAAGCTTGTGAGTGAAAGCTCTTTCAACAAGAGCATTTAAACAAAATTTATAGCAAAATGGAGTCTTGGGGGGGGGGGTGCGGCGGGGGTGACCCCAGGGAGCCAGGGAAGCCACCTGCCTACTGGTGGAAGGGACAATTGCAGGTCAGCAGCTGTGGGAGAGAAGTACTTGGAGCCCCAGAAGGCAGGTGTCTTCCAGGGGCAAGGGTCCAGTGAGACCAGGGCAGCCTCCAGCCTACAGACAGCTCGGCCTGGAAGTGGGGACGATGACCTGGAGCCAGAGTAGAAAGACGATGAAGAAATCACTTCCAGAAGAGAATGCCACCAAGCCTCCCAGCAGGGCCCAAGCCACCTCGGGATCGAGCGGGGGTGGGGGAAGGCGCCCAGGGCAGCATGCCCAGAATTGGCACGAGCCAAGCTACTCTGTGGGGAGAATTAAAATAAGGAATTTGACTTTGCAGAAGTCAATCATGTTGTGCCACAGTAATTTCTTTGTTTCCTTTTTGTGTGGCTATGGCATCTTAGTAGAGCTCTGTGTTGACAATTCCCGACTTCCTCAGAGCTGAGCTGGGAAGCAACGGGTTTCTATTCATGGTGAACAAGATGGGGTGGGGTGGGATGTGAGGCAAAGTGGCCAGAGATAAAACAAGGTCCCTTATTTGAGGCGGCCGATTTTGGGGAGTGCTTAGGTAAGAAAGAGCCGAGTATCCACAAGCAAGCCAGGGCAAGCAAGTTCAGTGGTCGAGTTCAGCGGTCAAGTTCAGGGGTCAAGTTCAGGGGTCTGGGGACAGGGCACAGTTGGCATCCAACAGAAGGAGGTCCATCAGGATGGAAAACGATGGGGCGGGGAAGTGTTTGCATTTGCCTTTTCTGGCCACCCGTCAGGTGACATGTCAGGGGTCTAAACACCTTAAAAGGAAATGTCGTGGGGAAGTGGGGGGAAATGCAGCAAGAAGGAAAATGCCAGGGAATAAAGAAGTGTGTCTCCCTTAGAGACGGGTGCCGGGAGCCTCAAACGCACGGGCCGGTGTCTCCCCCAGCCCCACTCTTCTTCCCCCAACCCCCTCGGATCAGGCTCAGGATCCTGAGTTTAGAGTCCCGCCCCGGGACAGGCCATGTATTTGCTGAGCCAGTGTCTTCAAACTGAGTGGTAGAGATCCAGAGACCCCATAAGCCCCTCCAAGCCCAGCTGTTCAGGAGACGGGAGAGCAAGGAGAAAGCAGGGATGGGGCCCAACTCCAGGACCTACGCCCACTAGACCAGCACCTTCATTTGACCCGTTTCACGCTCTGGGCTCCCGTGGCAACTCTGGTTTGAACAAAGGGCTCTGTGGAGAAAGTACATTTGAAGACCTCTGCTCTGCAGTGATGGTCCCTACAGGGGAGTAAGAAAGCCCAGCCCTAAGGCTCAGCTGCCTAAGGACAGAAGGTCTGGGCAGCTCCCCACGGCTGTACCCACCCTGGTGTAGAAGAAGGGGTGAGGAAACATTCTACCAGGAGAAAGAGAGAGTGCCTCACCAAGATATCAGGAAAGGGTGTCAAGGTGAGAGAGCAGGAGGCTTAGGTTAGGAGAACGAGCAGAAACCTCCATAAATTCTGGGATGCTCGGAAAGGAGTGAGCTGAGACCAATTCAGGTTTCTCCTGGGCTGAAACCCACAGCGCCAGCCACCACGCCTGTGATCTCCGTCCTGCTGCCTTTTGCAAGCCTCCAGGTGTGTGAGCCTGGGACGCGCTCTCAGTGAGATACGACAGGAGTCAGAGGGTGCGGGTTCAAATCCTGATTCCGCCATCTACTGGCTGTGCTACCTGAGCCAGTCGCAGCCGCTCTGCCTGTCTTACCATCTGCAAAAGTGGACAGAACAGCAACCGTGCAGGTTTCAGGGCCTCGGGGCAAAAACGGTGCCTTTTCATTCAACAAACATTTAGGGAGCATCCCCCACGTGCCAAGAGTTCTGAATTCAGCTTGAAAGGTAAGCGGCGTCAGACGTTTAGATTAGCCCACCAAGGTTCCCCATGACCAAGCTCTGGGAGGTCCTCGAGGGAAAGCGTGAGTCCGGCTCAGCTCAGAGCACTCGAGCCCATGTACAGTGCCCAGCTCACAATTGATCTTTCACAAACATCACTGAATGGGTGGGTGAGGTGAGGAGACAAAAGATTAAATGACAGACGCAATCCCCCCAAATATCAAGGACACTTATATAAGGGAGAAAAAAATAAAACAAGGACTAATGTGCTTGCAGGAGGAGAGGCATTTTGTTTTTTTTTTTCTGGACAGTTTCTGGGAAGTGTTTTTATACCCCACACCTCTCTTTTCTCACCTGAACCATTCACTTCCTTCCTGGTGGAGCCAAATAACAGACGGTCTTGTTCCAGCCACGAAAGTCCCCAGAATTCCAGGGCAGCAGATGGGGGAGTATTCTCAGAATACGAGAGTTGACATGCTCTCATAACATTGATATCCTTAATGTGGCCAGTGGGGTGGAGCCACATTGACCCGATGGACGCACTGGGGAAGCTGGTATTACATTTCGGCTAATACGTGAGACCATATGGGTTTTTCTTGCACTATCTCTGCAAGGAAAGAGTCATATAACCTGAACCAACTGTTTATTTCTATACTCCAACCTCTCTTCTGCCCCCCACAGAGGGCTACAAAGAATCAGAGCTTGATTACTGAGATAGTGGCAGGCGTCACTTCCTTCTTCTGTTGAGCTGTGGCTAAGGTAAGCAGGACAAGAGTGTCCATAATTAGAGATAATTTTTTTTCTCCTTTTCTCCAGAAAGACTATTGTCCATTGCCACAACACAATAACTGGACACCCAAATGACGAGGCACAACTATGCTTAGCCTTCTGGTAAGCCTTCTAGAAAAATGCAGTTAAGGTCTATGGTTATGGTAGAGAGAGCTCAGCTCCCTAGAGGTCTGCAGTATTGGGTGAGGGAACGCCACTTGGAGAGTAGCCGTTCAGGACACAGTGAGGGGGAAAAAAGAGGTCCCAGTGTCTTGGGAATCAAGCCATCTGGATTTGGGTCTTGGCCCTGACATAAACGACAACGTCTTGGGTAATATGAAACCTCTCAGTGTTAACTATACATATAAAATATCTATACAATGGTATCTATAAAATCCATTCTTGCTCTTTCTTTTCCCCTTATTCCCCCCTTCCCTCTTTGAATAATTCGCTCCCAACCCATAAGGTGGGACTGAAAATGGCCTGAGGTAAGCTGAATAATAGCCCCTCTGCAGATGCCCACATCCTAATCCCCAGAGCCTACGAATATGTTACCGTACTATGTGGTAAAAAGGACTTCGTGGAGGTGATGAATTAAGGATCATGAAATGGGAAGATTACTGTGGATGATCTAGGTGGGCCCAATGTAATCTCAAGGGTTTTTACAAGAGGGAGAGAGGAGGGTCACATAGAGAGAGAGAAGACAGCAGCAGAGGTCAGAAAGGAGAGAAAAATGCGAAACTAGAGCCTTCGAAGATGGAGAAAAAGACCATGAACCCAGAAACGTGTGCAACGTCTGGAAGTTGGAAAAAGCAAGGAAATGAAATCTCCCCTAGAGCCCCCAGAAGGAACATAATCTTGTGAATCCATTTTATGCTTCTGATTTCCGGAACTACACAATAACAAATTTGTGCTGTTTCAAGTCACTAAGTATGTGGTGATTTGTTACAACAGCAAAAGAAAATTAGTACAATGTCCATGAGGGAGGGGCTTGAATAGTATGAAGAGAACATTCTCATGGAGGGGAGGTAGCTTTGGTGCTCCCACATGAGGTGTTGTAGACTAAGAGGTTGAGGTCAACGTCCATGCAGGGTGCTGCATAGTGCAGGTGACAGTACCCACCCAAGTGGGGACGTGAGAGTGTCCGCACCAGAGAGCAGAAGCAGCAGTGACAGGAGTTTGGTTACATTGAGAGAGACTTATCAAATAAGTACATAGGATAAAGATAATAGGGGCGAGATCGCTCACGGTCAGAGAAGGTGCTAGTTTAAAATCAGAGGTGAACCCGTGGTTTCTAAATATACACATATTCTCAAGGTCTGTCCACTGAGACCAGGAGAGCAGCAACACCTCAATAACTGTGAGCACTCTGAGAGACTCAATTGTGGCTTCTAAATACCATTCTCCACTAACAAGAACTGTGTCCCTTAGAGAAATGGCTGATTTCAGGACTGGGGCAAGAAAGAATCCGCCTGGGTGGCTCAGTCGGTTAAGCGTCCGACTTCAGCTCAGGTCACGATCCCACGGTCCGTGAGTTTGAGCCCCACGTCGGGCTCTGGGCTGATGGCTCGAGAGCCTGGAGCCTGCTTCCGATTCTGTGTCTCCCTCTCTCTCTGCCCCTCCCCTGTTCATGCTCTGTCTCTCTCTGTCTCAAAAAAAATAAATAAACGTTAAAAAAAAATTAAAAAAAAAAGAAAGAATAAACTGAGCCTGAAATGTCTTTTCGTGCCAGAACGTAAAGAATTCCTCAAAGATTGACAGAGGCATATCTAAAGGACCCAGAAGGCAGTTTGAAGGTACTCCCAATGGCCAAATTTAGGGTAATTGGATTAGCAATATAGATAGATATAAATAGATTCAATAGATACATAGAAACTTATTATATGTATTATATACTACAAATAGATAATTGCAACCTATTCAATAAAATAAGAAGCTATGAGTTGTACCCTATGAATAAATAAATACATCAAAACTTTGATGAGAAATGGAATGTGTGTATACACCCAAAATACCTCTCCACAAAACGTAGAGAAGTCTAGCAGACAGTACCTTGCTCAAGTGATCAAAGCTAACACCAACAGTGATAGGAAAAATGAAAATTGTGTACTCTGTGATAGAATGCACTGAGAATTACACAGCATCACTTCTGCGATATTGCTGCTAAAGTTGTATGACTGAGGATACGTCCAGCAAACCCTAATTATAGGTCATTCTATAAAATAAGTGAACTCGCCTCTTTAACAGGACCAAGACCACCAAAGTCCAGGGAAGACTTTTCCAAATTGGAGGAGACTAAAAAGACATGACGAGTAAAGGCAACCATGGTTCTGCACTCGGTCCTTTTGCTATAAAGGACATTAGTGGGACGAGGTACGTTTTCATAGCTTTCACCCAACACCATGAAAGAATTCTTCCTTTCCACTAAAAATTACTGGACTTTTTTTTTTTTTAATGTTTATTTATTTATTTTTGAGAGACAGAGACAGAGCACAAACAGGGGAGGGGCAGAGAGAGAGGGAGACACAGAATCTGAAACGGGGTCCAGGATCTGAGCCATCAGCACAGAGCCTGACGCGAGGCTCGAACTCACAGACCGTGAGATCATGACCTGAGCCGAAGCCAGACGCTCAACCGACTGAGCCACCCAGGTGCCCCAAAATTACTGGACGTGTAAATGTTTGTTTTAACATTACAAAATTCATTTTCGAATCCCAAGTCAAAAACTGCCTTTCAATCGTGAAATAGACACACTGCATGCGGAAGTTCTACAAATGCCATTTAATTGGCACACTAATGGATAAAGTAAGCTTTTTCTCCCAGAATTTGGAGCCACGAGCACATCTAGCCAGGCTCCTTACCTGCACTTTTACTTTCCTGCCAGTCTGTTTTCCATCTCGCTGCAGAATGCCACTCTGAAATGCAAGTCTGATCGCATCACTCTCCCGCTCAACATTTGTCAGCGATTCTCTATTGCATAAGCAAGGGTTCTTAGCCTGGGCTTCCGAAGATAGGCGAGCCTTGTAATTGCAGTCACAATTTTGTGTGCATGCGATACACGCAGTTTTCTTAGGAGAGGGTCCATAGATTTCATCCAATTTCTGAGGGATCCACCAAGAAAAGGATGAGGACCCTTGGACTCAGGATTAAGTCCAAGCTCCTGAGCCTGGCAGACAAAAGCCAGTAAAGGCTGCAGCTCTCCCACCGCTTCCCTCTTCATACTTTTTTGTTCGAATAATTCCAGGCTCCGGGTGCTTAGAATTTCCCACCTTCCACCATGCTGCTTCTGCACCCCACCCCTTCACTCCTGCTGCTCTTGCTAGCTGGAATGTCCTCCCTCCTTCCTTCTCCTGGCTGCCTCTTGCTCATCCTTAAAGGCTCAGTGAAAGTAGTCCCCTCCCCAAAGAGAGCCTTCCAGAACGCTCACACTGGGCTAAGCACCTCCCTTGTGTTCTTCTCGAATGCCCCGTGCATGGTGCATGACGTAGTAATGATGCTGGCCATGATCTGTTCTAGCCATTGACTCATGCACCTGTCTCCCCGCTGGGCTGTGGGTGCCTTGGAGGCAGAGAGCATGTGCTGCTCACGTCTGCATTTCCTGGATCTCATTCCAGGCCAGGCACAGGATGCGCATTCGAGAAACATTTACGGGACTCAGAGGAACCCCACACAGACCAGTGATGGCGGCTATTGTCTCATCCATTAGCACCTTATTTGCTTGGCCCCCACCATTCTGGGAGACTCTTGCCTCTGCCTGGCCCAGGTAAAGGGCCTGGAGGGAGAGACAGCCTGGCTCCACTCATGACCTTGGGTGAATCACCTCACCTCTCCCTGACCCTCCCTTTCTTCTGTGTCAAATGAAGCTAATAGTTCGGACCCGCCCTGTCCCACCCTGACAGCGCAGACAGATGGGATAATAGGTCTGAAAAGCTTGGGGGAAGGGGCCCGTGCATATGTGGAACACACTCACCGCCCCACACAAGCGGGAAGAGGATGAGTGTGTCAGACTCCAAGGCCAGGCACCGTGAAGAGAGTGCCCTTTGCTTCTGGTGTTCATATGGAAGAAAGAAAATCAGATAAAATCTGATGCCACAGGCTCAGCCCTTTAAACCTCCCCCCAGCTTCCCCCAAAGGTGGTGGCGGGGGGGGGGGGGGGAGTTCCACGTTAATTTTGTCTTCTTGCAAAGAAGAAGCTTGCAGCAAAGAGGAACCCAGAGCAAGAAAGGAGGGGCGGGGAGGCAGTGCTGATAATGAATCGCCTCCGGATAACCGAGAGAGAAGCGAAATACGAATTGGACTTTCTGCTGGCAGCTTGCAATAATCCCACCCTTTGGAATGTGCCTCGAGCCTCCAATTGCTGTCTTTTGGCTTCGATTAAACCCGGAGATAGCTTGCCAAAGTTTGAAACCCACCCGACCCTCACGTGCAGTGTGTGTTTTGAGCTCAACTTGAACTTTATGAGGTGCAAGTTAATTTGCATTTGGCAAAATGCAATTTCCTGTTTCTAAGAAAAAGGGACTTTAAAGATTTATTTAAGAGACACAAATGGCTTCCTGGACATCAAATAGCTCTTACAAAGCAATATTTTAATAAGTTAAGTGTAAATGAATTGGAAACACATGAATCTGATTTCCCTTGAACTGCAGATGGGCTTAACAAATACGGGGGGCGGGAAATGGCTTGGCACGGGGGCGTGGGGGTTTTCTCCATCCAGAAAGTTGCAGAAAGTAGATCAAGATGTTAGACAAACCCGTCCCCGTGGCAGGGCTCCCTTGCCCAGATTGTGTATCTCCCGGACTCTTGCTTTCTCTGTAAACAAAGGGAGGATTCCATACAGGCTCCGCCGGGCAAGTCCCCGTTACCTGCTTTGCTTCCTGCCTCCGCACTGCCAAACCTTCTTCCTTCTGCCTCTCTCTCCCCTCCTTCCCTCTGAAATGCCAGGCTGTGGTTTCCTCCCGCCTCTCCCAAAGCCTCCCGCTTGGGCTCCACCGCGGAGATAATACAGGCACTGGGGCTCGGGTGGGGGCCCCGTGGTGCCCAGTCCTTCTCTCCAGCCTCGGCTGCTCCTATCTGAAGACGTCCCTGCCCAGGGCCTCACCCCCATCTAGGGGACCGTGGAGACGCCCCAGTCACCTGCCCTCCATGTCGCCCCAACCTCTCTCGCCTGAGTCCATCGTTTTATAAGTCAAAGCCTGCCACTGGACTTGAGGTTGGTGGCCAGGGTGCCGTCCCCTCTCTCTAGTGGATGGGGTACTCATTATGGGGCGATGGGCGTATGGGGACACTCTCGGGCAAGGCAGGCTGGAAGGCAGCTGCACACCAGCACATAGAAGGTGGAATCTAACCTGCCGGGAGGTGCAGAAGGCATTCCTGGGGTCCCAGAAAAGGCGGTGATCCTCGGACAGGAAACCAGACGACAAGAATAGGCCCGACATCAGCAAGACTCAGGACTTCAGAATCAGCCTCTCTTTCTTGGCCTGGTGCCCCAGGGCCTTGCATGTGCTCCTGGAGGGTGGACAGAAATCTCTAGACCCGATGACAAGCTGCAGAGGAGGGGCGTGTGCCATGAAGTCTCTCAGAGTCCTCACGGTGAGATGTTGCCGCTCTCCTGGTCTCAGTGGACAGACCTTGAGAACCGACGCTTGTTTATCTCAAGAAACCAGGAGTTCACCTCTGCTTTCAGTCTAGCACCTTCTCTGGCCATGAGAGATCTCGCTCTCTGTCTCGGACCTCAGGCCTACGTTTAAAGGGTCATGTGATTAGGTCAGGCCCACCCAGATACCCTCCCTGTATTAAGGGAGAGTTTGAGGGCACTTAAAGACTCTTGCAAAATCTCTTCACAGCAGGCTCTAGACGGATGTTTGGCTGAAAAATGGAGTTGTGTGTATACCAGATGTCAAGAATCTTAAGGCCCATCTAAAATTCTGCCTGCCCCACTCCTCAAAGAGTAGGAAAAAAAAGAAGGAAGAGGAAGGAAAGGAGGGAGGGATAGAGGGAGGGGAGGAAGGAAGAGAAGGTAGAGAAGAAAGGGAGGGAGAGAGGAAGGGAGAGGGGAGGAAGGAATAAAGTCACCTTGCTAATTTGACGTAGGGCTTCAAAATATTCACGCCCTTTGAGTATTTCAGGCTGGGGAAGCTGAACTAAAGAAAGAATCTGAATGCAGGGGGAAGGAGTCTTATAAATGAAGATGTTCATTGTAGAATCATTTATAATCATGAAGAAATAGAAGTAACATAGATGCAACAATAGATTATAGGGGAAAATATCTATAGTAATGACTTTTACTATGTCATTATTCCATCATAATGACTATGATGGAATGAAATGGAGTGATTTTAAATGATGTCGAAAAAGGTTGGTTATCAGGGCGCCTGGGTGGTTCAGTCGGTTGACCATCTGACTCTTGATTTTGGCTCTGGTCGTGATCCCACACTCCATGCTGAGCCTGGAGCCTGGTTGGGATTCTCTCTCTCTCTCATTCTCTCTCCCTCTCTCTCTCTCTCTCTCTGCCCCTCTCCCCCACTCACGCTCTCTCTCCCCCCAAAAAAAAAACTAAATAAAAAATTTAAAACATTAAAAAAAGATTAAAAAATTTTTAAAGATTGTTTATCAACCAGTAAATGTTTAACGTGACAATGCCTA
This sequence comes from Leopardus geoffroyi, assembly GCF_018350155.1. Taxonomy (NCBI): domain Eukaryota; kingdom Metazoa; phylum Chordata; class Mammalia; order Carnivora; family Felidae; genus Leopardus; species Leopardus geoffroyi. The sequence continues at coordinate 119,754,767 of NC_059328.1, read as the reverse complement.
TTAAATATATAAATCCTATATTTAGTATGAGTTTGACTATGTCATGTTTATATATATAAACATATGCGTATCTATATATGCAAACCGCGAGCTAGGTATGCATACAGATAGACACAGGATAAAGAGGGAATACATCACAATGTTAATAGAGATTTTCTCTGGGCACTAGAAAGACTGATGATTTTATTGGCATTGTTTTCTTCATGGTGGTAAAGTGTATAAAACATAAAATTCACCATTTAAGCATTCCAAGTGTAGAGTTCAGTGACATTAAGTACAATTCACGCTGTTGTGCAGCCCTCACCGCCATCCATCTCCAGAACTTTCCAGTTCCCAAAGTGAAAGTTTATGCATGAAGCAATAACTTCCCACTGGCCCCTCCCACAGCCCCTGGCCACCAGCATTCCATTTTCTGTCTCTGTGACTGTGACAACATTACTGTCTCGTGTAAGTGGGATCACACAGTATTTGTCCTTTTTTGTCTGGCTGAGATCAGTCAGCCTTACGTCTCCAAAATGGAGCCATAGTGTAGTATGTGCCATTGAAATGCATCTCTCCTTTCTTTTTTTATGTTTATTTATCCTTGAGACTAGGAGCGTCTGCAGAGAGCGAGGGCGACAGAGGATCTGCGGCAGGCTCCACGCTGACAGCAGAGAGCTCCACATAGGGCTCGAACCCATGAACTGCGAGATCATGACCTGAGCCACCCAGGTGCCCCACAAAGGCTCTCTTTGTAATCAAACATTACTCAGGCTCTTCTGAGCCCTTTACTCGACTGGCCTTACCCTTGGTCTTCGTCCTTGCCGGGAACAGCACCACCTAATCACAGCAAGTGTCCTACGAGTCCCTGGCCTGTTGTCAGCAAGAATCCTGTTCAGTCGTAACCGACTGAAGCCCCCTACCCTGGATGTCTCCTCTTGGTAATTTTCCAGCCCCTCCCCCACCTGCACTCTGCTCCTTGGCTACAAATCCCCATGTGTCTCTGTTGCATTCAGGATCAAGCCCATGTTTTCTCCCCTCTAGCGATGCTGTTGACGCAAATTACAATAGTCCCGAAAAAGTCTCCCTTAGCGTTTTAACGCGTATCAGAATAGTTTTTTCCTGGTCAAAATTAATTTCCTTTTTAAGGCTGAGTAATACTCCTTTGTGTGCATATACCACATTTTGTTTACGCATCCGTCCACTGATGGACATGCGGATTGTTCCCACCTCTTGGCTCGTGTGAGTAACGCTGCCATGAAGACGAACGTGGGCGTGCCAAACGTCTGTCCAGCTCCCCGCTTTCAGTCCCTCTGGTGCATTCCCAGCAGTACAGTTGACGCATCGCATGGTAATTCCGTGTTTAATTTTTTCGAGAGGCCATCACACTATTTTCCACAGCAGCTGCCCTGTCTTACCTTCCCACCAGGAACGCACCAGGTTCCAACTGCCCCACATCCTCTCCAGCACCTCATATTATTATCATCTCCTGTTTCGATTAATTTTTTTCTTAACATTTATTCATTTTTGAGAGACAGAGAGACAGAGCATGAGCAGGGGAAGGGCAGGGAGAGAGAGGGAGACACAGAATCCGAAGCAGGCTCCAGGCTCCAAGCTGTCAGCACAGAGCCCGACGTGGGGCTCGAACTCATGAACCGAGAGATCATGACCTGGGGCCGAACTCAGATGCTTAACCGACTGAGCCACCCAGGCGCCCCACTCCTGTGTTGATAATAGCCATCCTAAAGGCTGTGAAGGAGAACCCACTATGTAGTTCTGATTTGCATTTCCCCAAAAAATACTTACTTTGGCATCTTTTCATGTACTTATGTGCCATCTGAGCATTTCCTTTGGAGAAATACCTAGTCGAACCCTGAGTTCGTTTTTAACCGGGCTGTTTTGTTTTGGTTTGCTTGTTTTGAGTTGTAAAAGTTCTTGGGGCGCCTGGGTGGCGCAGTCGGTTAAGCGTCCGACTTCAGCCAGGTCACGATCTCGCGGTCTGTGAGTTCGAGCCCCGCGTCGGGCTCTGGGCTGATGGCTCAGAGCCTGGAGCCTGTTTCCGATTCTGTGTCTCCCTCTCTCTCTGCCCCTCCCCCGTTCATGCTCTGTCTCTCTCTGTCCCAAAAATAAATAAACGTTGAAAAAAAAATTTAAAAAAAAAAAGTTCTTTAAGGTACTCTGGATATCTACCTCTTGCAGATAGTTTGCAAACGTTTTCTCCGATTCACGGGTTGTTTCCTCACCCTGCTGATAGCATGCTTTGGCACACACAAAATAATTGTGTGCGTGTGCATGTGTGTGTATCCCAAAGTTGCCACAATAAACATGTAGTACTTTCAAAATCGAGGGGAAAACTTTAAAAACTCAATATGATGCTTGTGAAGAGTTTTTCATAATATGAAGAGATACATATGTAACCCTGTCTGGCTAATTGAAACACAAGAAACTCAGTTATAAATACAACTAGATATCCACAAGGAAGAAACATACAAGCCCAGTAGAAAAAGATCAGAAAACAAAACAATGTTGTTGTTTTCTCTTGGTGGCCAGATTATGGGTGAAATGTTTACTCTTTTCCTTTTTCTGTATTTTCTAACTTCCTATAATAAACGTGCATCACCTGTAAACACAGAAGGAGAAAAAATGACACTTAAGAGGGAGGGAAAAAAACATCTGGACTCTCAAGCACCAAATAAATCTTTCGGAAGTACAGAGGAAAGTAAGAATGTGTTTTGGTCCCTTCCCCTGTCCTTAGGGTCTCTCTGCATGATTGCTGTGTTGTGTTGTGTTTGTTCATTTTTGCTTTTTGTTTTTTGGGGTTTTTTTTTGTGGTTTCTGGTTTGGGGCGTTGGTGGTGGTTGTTTTTGGGGGATTTTTGGAACTAGTAGCTGAGTTCTCTTACCCAGTAGGTAGGATCAGGGCAGGGACCTTCCAAATGCCCATCTCGCTCAGAGGCCGGATCTCCAACATGCGTTTTCAGCTCCCGAGCTGGTGAGGCAGATTGGGGAGCGAAAAAATTTTTCAGTTCTATTTCTGAAGATATTGTGACGGCCAACTCCTTCTGCCCTTACGGAAAAGGGAATTTGCGGGTGACACACATTTTTTTGGGGTGAGTTTTGCATTCACTCACCTCAGGGTATAAAACTTGGGCAACATTGTCATATGCTAATCTTCAGAATGAATGAGCAGAAGTAGCCAACTCATCTCAAAGAACTGTAAACGAACAGGGTCTTAATTCATGATTCCGTTACCTCTCCCGCCCCTGCTTTGGGGGAGCCTATGCGTGTCTCTACCCAGGTAGGGTGTGTGTGTGCATGTGGCTCTGTTATAGGACATCGCACACTCTTTATGGAGTCAGAGCCAGCTAGAGGCTGTATTTGACTATGGGGCTACGGGCTTTCTTGAAGACAGGAGCAGTATTTTTTTTTTAAGTTTATTTATTTATTTTGACAGAGGGAGAGGGAGGGGCAGAGAGAAAGGGGGGGGAGAGAGAGAGAGAGAGAGAGAGAGAGAATCCCAAGCAGGCTCTGCACTGTCAGCACAGACCCCAAAGTGGGGCTTGAACTCACAAACCCCAAATCATGACTTGAGCTGAAACCAAGAGTCAGACGCTCAACCAACTGAGCCACCCAGGTGCCCCAGGAGCAGGATTTTTTTTTTTTTTTTAAGCTGGGTGGTACGGGTTCCAGTCTTGAGGTCAGGGCAGTGGCCCCGCTCTGAGAACATCACGTCATTTTCCTGAGGTTCAGTTTCCAGAGAGGAATCCAGAAAACCATTGCTCCCTCACGTAAGTGCCCAGCTGACTCTCCCTTCCTTTAGCTCTTTCAAATCATCGCCACCTCCTGTCCACTAATAACTTCTGTATCAACCGTCCCCTGCCCAGCCTCATGGTTCTTCTAGTACTTTACTGTCACTCCAACATTACACTACACGTTCCTTTGCTTGCTCATTGCTGGTCCATCTCTCCTACAGAAGGCAAGTTCAACGCTGGCGGGTCTTTGTTTCGTTTATTATGCACCCCCTAGGATCTAACACAGCACCTGGCATGTGGTAGGTACTAAGTGTTTACTGCATGATTTAATGAGTGGATTCAATCAGTCTCAACAAATCAGTCATTAAAATAAGTTAGCCTCCACCTCCCTCCCACGTTGAGGATAACGTGAGACTATTTTTATGAACTTCAAAATTCTTTATCGTTGTCAGCTATGGTTCATCTTTGTAAGCCCCCCCCCCCCCACCCAGTGTCCTTAGTGCTCCGTATATAATTGGTGATTAAGAAATCTATCTGGTGAGGGGCGCCTGGGTGGCGCAGTCGGTTAAGCATCCGACTTCAGCCAGGTCACGATCTCGCGGTCCGTGAGTTCGAGCCCCGCGTCAGGGAATGGGCTGATGGCTCAGAGCCTGGAGCCTGTTTCCGGTTCTGTGTCTCCCTCTCTCTCTGCCCCTCCCCCGTTCATGCTCTGTCTCTCTCTGTCCCAAAAATAAATAAACGTTGAAAAAAAAAATTTTTTTTTAAAGAAATCTATCTGGTGAATAGGGGCACCTGGGGGGGCCTGTCGGTTAAGTGTCTGACTCTTGGTCGCGGCTCAGGTCACGATCTCATGGTTCGTGAGATCGAGCCCCGCATCAAGCTCTGTGTTGACAGCATGGAGCCTCCTTGGGATTCTCTCTCTGCCCTCCCCCTCTTGCATTCTTTCTATGTCGCTGTCTCAAAATAAATAAATGCACATTCTTCAAAAATCTGGCGAGTGGATGGCTAAAGTAATCCGTAACGTAGTTACGGTCAGTCAACTCTCGATCATCGGCATTAATGAGCGGGAGGCAAGCGACAGATCATTTGGAACAGAAGCTGCTCTGAAAATCATTGCTGTGGGCTGGAATGTGTCCCGTCGTATTCGTAGCTTGATCTCCCAATAGTGGCCACGGGCCTGGGAGCCAGGGCCGGCTCACTAGCTCCGTGCACCTAATGACTCACTGCTCAGACGTTTGAAGTCCCCTTTGCTGCGTGTTCCAACAAACGTATTCATTTCCTGCTGCCTTTTGAATCCCAGCCTGGCCTGAATGGCTCCACACCGTCCCTTCAGCTCTGATTTACAGGACCTTTTCTCAAAGCCAGAGGCATCCACAGGCGGCCAGAGCCCGGGGCAGGCGCAGAGCACGAAGTTCCCCTGATGAGAAAGGCTGTAAGAGTACATACTGAGAGGACGACAGAACGGTATGTTCCCTTCAGCAAGACTGTGGCTTTTCCCCAGGACCTCCAAGGCCTCCAGCAGAGCAGAAAACTTCCAGGAACCATTTGCTTTCTGCTTTCTTCTTCTTTGACTTATCACAAGTGCAGCCAACAGCTGTCATTTATTTCTGCCGCCTGATTTTGCCACGTTTGTGAATTATCTCATTTAAAGCTCAGCATCGCCCTTCGAGATCAGGAGAGATATTCTCTCTCCTCTTGCAGATGAGGAAGTGAGGTTCAGGCGGGTGAGGCTCCCACCCAGGGTCGCACAGCCGAACGGTGACCCAGGATTAGTCGGCCCCCTTCGCCACTCCTGCCCCTCACATATCATCTCAATAATCAGATTTTACTTTTATTTTTTTAAGTTGACTCCTTTATTTTGAGAGAGAGAGAGAGAGAGAGGTCACAAGCATGAGCAGGAGAGGGGCAGAGAGAGGGAGAGAGAGAGAATCCCAAGCAGGCTCCGCACTGTCAGCACAGAGCCCAACGTGGGGCTCGAACTCAGGAACCTCGAGATCATAACCTGAGCCAAAACCAAGAGTTGGATCCTCAACCAACTGGACCCCCCAGGTGCCCCTCAGATTTTACCTTTAAGTAGGTCTTTTCCCCTATATCCACTGAATTCTTTAAGGTGGTCTATTAGCATTCAGGAGCACGTTTCTGATGTACGAGTGAAGACCAATGAGAAAATGGGATTCCGTATACTACAATTTGGTAGAAAGTTAAAGGGCAGGCTTACCACCCTGATTATGTTTTGCTCGGGCCAATGTTAATGTTAGTTTGTCCATCTGATCAGTAAGTATTTGAGTACCTGCTCTGTGCCCAGCATCGGGGGTACAGCGCTGAACAAAACAGGTCCATCACCCCCTCCATGGGTCTTATGCTCGACCCACTGATAGAGGCAGTGGTTAGGAAAATATGGAGTAGGTTAGTTGGAAATATGAAAAATAAAGTAGGGCAGGGGAGTGGGGAGCACAGAAGTGGTGGAAATATCCAAGGAAGAATTGGTTGATAAGGTGGTATTTGAGAAAAGATCTGAAAAAAGTGAGGGAGTGAGCCATATAGATACTGGCCGAAAGAGCAGTCCTGGTGGAGACGATAACAGGCTCAAAGGTCCTGGGGCAGAAATGCGTCCAGAGTGTTGAAGAGACAGCAAGAAGGCTACGGTGGCAAGAGAGAGTGAGCAGGTGAGGAGTGAGGTCTGAGAGGTTAAGACCAGGGGCGCCCGGGTGGCGCAGTCGGTTGAGCGTCCAACTTCAGCCAGGTCACGATCTCGCGGTCCGTGAGTTCGAGCCCCGCGTCAGGCTCTGGGCTGATGGCTCGGAGCCTGGAGCCTGTTTCCGATTCTGTGTCTCCCTCTCTCTCTGCCCCTCCCCCGTTCATGCTCTGTCTCTCTCTGTCTCAAAAATAAATAAAAAACTTAAAAAAAAAAAAAAAAAAAAAGACCAGAGGGTTAGATCATACTGGGCAGGGTGCATGGAGAGCAGTCAGTGTGTCAGGAACCAGGTTGAGAAAAGAGTCCTGGCCGCATCGGCACAGCCAACATGACACGCCTATTCTCTTGCCCAAGACAATCCCATGGTTACATGTTCTTATTGAAGCTAAGTCACTGCAACCTTCACCCCGGTGTGTCCTTCAAAAATACACTTGAGCCTGTTGATATTTCTAAACCCTACTCCCTATATACTGCATTACCAATGCAGTGCCTAAACAACTATATCCCGATGTTGTCAATTGTCTGATAACTGTGCTCCAATCTCACACTATGAACTGCGGGTCCTAAAATCCCTGTGTCAAAACCCTCACCTGCAATGTGATGGTATTTGGAGATGAGGCCTTTGAGAGACGATTGGGTCATGAGAGTGCGGACCCCCAGATGGAATTCGCGCCTTTAGAAGAAAAGAAAGAGAAAGATCTCTCTCTCTCTCTCTCTCTCTCTCACCATGGCCATGCACCAAGGAAAGACCATGTGAGGACACAGAACGCAGCCCTCCGAAACCCAGGAAGAGAAACTTCATCCGAACCTGACCATGCTGCCAGCCTGATCTCAGACTTCCAGCCTCCAGAGCGGTGAGAAAAATAAGCCTCTCAGTCTGGCGTATGGTATTTTTTACAGCAGCCCGAGCCGGCTGAGACAATTGGCTGCCTTTGAAATTCTGCGCATTTTATTTCATGTATTTCAAAACATCCTGAGATGGGATCTGTGGGCTTCGCTGTACTTCCAGAGGGTTCCAGGGCACAATAAAGTTTAAGAAGCCCTCTCATGGCGTCCTTTGAGTCACTAGGAGAACAAGCATTTTTATTACTGCTGGGAAAGGGGGCCACCGCAGGGGTAAGCTGCATGTGTTTGTCAACAGGACAAGTTGTTTGTGTTTGTCAACAGGACAAGCTGCATGTGTTTGTCAACAGGACAAGTCACTCGGGAGAGTGACTCCCGAGTTGAGAGTACGTTCTGAGCAAGAGTGAGGAGGCCGCTTAGCAAACTGTTGCAAGCCTCTAAGCAACGGATGACGGTGGCTTCGTTTAGGGTGGTGTTTTTATTTTTCCCAGTTTAAACAGAAATTACTTAATGAGGGGCTGACAAGGCCATGGGTGATAAGTGACCAAGAGATTAAAGCCTACAGAGACCAGGGAGAGGTGACTGCAGAAGGTGGCCAAGAAGGAGACAGCGATCAGAGCAGAGTAGCTGGGTACTTATTTCTATAAATGGTCTTCCTTTCATCATTAGGACCTTATAAAACCCATTTATGGGGCAGCCCAATGTGGACAAATGAGACCATGGAATTAGCAGTAATGAATCGCAATTAAATCCAGTCTGAGTATCTGGCCACACCCCTCCCTCTCCCAACTCCCCACCCCCTCTCCTCCTGCTCCCTGAACCCCACCCATCACAGGAGGCCAACCCTTCCTGATACGATCAGGCTCTTTTCAAACCAACTGAACACGTACAGAACAGCAGCACACTCAGCGAGGTACAGCTGGGGATCAAAGCCCGGGGTCCTGTCCAGCTGGGAAGGGACGCAGACTCACAACCGGCTACAGAGCTCCCTCAAAGAAGTATTGTGGAAGTAAGTGCCAAGCAGCCTAGGGTTCAGGGGGAGGGGAGGAAGCACTGTTGGGCAGGGCGACCCGGGGGTGTCCACTGCCAGCAGGAGCTCTGCTTGACCCTGGAGGGATGAACCTTCCGGAAGCTTCCTCCAAGCAAGGAAGCCGTCTCACTCACCTTTGTCACTCCCATGCCGTCTTTGCAGCTGCTGCCCAGGGAAGGCAGGTCATGGGAGACAGCAGACCTTCCCAGTGAGGGTAACGATGTGACCAGAGACAGTGAAGCACACAGACATTCAGACGACCAGGCCACTACGTACACGGTTTATGTCAGCAAATTCTAGCCCATGGTCCAAATCCAGTCTGCTGTCTGCCGTACAACCCACAAACTAAGGATGGGTTTTACGTTTTTATAGGGTTGAAAACAAGAGTCAAAAGAAGGTTCATCTTAATTATTTTCATTTTAATTTTGAAATTCAATGTCAGTGTCCGTAACATTTTGTTGGAACATAGCCATGCCCATTCATTTATATATTGTCTGTGGTTGCTTTGGTGTTACAACAGCAGAATTGAGTAGTTGTTACAGAAACCATCTGGCCCACAAAAGCTAAAATATTTACGATCCAGCCCTTCACAGAAGATGTTGGCCAACCCCTGCTGTGTGTGGATGGCTCTCCCTCGAATTGTACAGTGCACAACCTATACCACCGAACACGGCAGCCTTGGCCCAAGATTGGAGTCCAGGGTCCTGGTTGGTAGCCACATTATGCTCTTTTTGCCTAAGCCCATACCTAAGCCCATACCAAGGCATGCAACTGAAGCATGCCTTCTTCCTCATCTGGTATTTTGGACACACGGCTCAAACTGCCAGGAACTCTCCTGCAAGTCATTACGGCAAAGGATTCCCTCTCATCATTCAAGTCACAGCTCAGATGGCCTTTCTTGAAAAGAGCTTTCCCTCCTCATTCACTCGGGGCCCCGACTCATCTTCTTCTCACCATTTATCGTTATCTGAGATGACCTTGGGTGTGCATTTGTGAACCTGCGATGGCCGTAGTCCCCACTGGCAGTCAAGCTCCAACAAAGAACTGAGTCTCGCCACTGCGGTGCCTCCAGCACCTAGAACAGTCCCCGTCACACAACAAGAGCTCAACCAATATTTCCCAAATAAATTTTAACACTCTATGCTGCTAGAAAGATTTACAATACCCATGGACAAGAGAGCGTTCATTATGTTATTCTCTATTTTTGCATGTGTTTGGAATTTTTCTTAAGAGAAAAGTTTTCTAAAAAAACATTCTGTAGAGGGGCGCCTGGGTGGCTCCGTCGGTTAAGCATCCGACTCTTCGCTTCGGCTCAGATCATGGTCTCACGGTTCACGAGTTCGAGCTCCACATCAGGCTCTGCGTCGACAGAGCGGGGCTTGCTTGGGATTCTGTCGCACTCTCTCTTTCTCTCTCTCTCTCTCTCTTCTCCTTCCCCGCTTGCTCCCTATCTCTCAAAATAAAAATAAACAGTTAGAAAAATTAACAGATAAAAATAAAGAGAATTCTGTACGTAGCCAAATAAAAACATTTCAAACCAAAACCAAACAAACAAGCAGAAGCTAGGAGTCGATGCCATGGCAACTCAGACTCATGCCACACCTGCTCTCCCGCGTCTTCTGCTAAAACTTGAAACTGGGTTTCTTTTCATAGAAAAAAAAACTGTGATAGGCAGAACTCTTTCAATTACAAGTGTCAAACCCTACATTCAGACTCCTATACGAGAAACAAAACAAAATTTATGGCTCACAAGGCAGGAAAGTGCCTTCAGGCACAGTGGGATCTAGGGCCACGGTCTCTCTCAGAGCTGCTGGGCTGGCCTTGCCTCCCTCTCAGAAAGGCTCTGTGCTGCTACGAGCTCTCCTGGCCCTAGAGGGATGGGCCCTGTTGCTCCTGCAAGGACCCCCAGAAAGCCCCGAGGACTCTGATTGGCCTGGTGTGGGTCACACGCCCTTCTGGAACAGATTACTGGGGTCAAGAAGGTGGAGTCCCCTGGCTGGCCTGGCACAGAGTGATGGCTGCAGTCTCTCCGACCCAAAACTCATCACCTGAGCAGAAACGCTGTGGAACAGTACGGGGAGGGTTCCCCCAAAGAGAGGGGTGCTGGGACACACACAGGACACACACATATGATAGGACTTGATGCTGGAACCTGGCTTCTGAGCCTAGAGCAGAGAGGGACAGAGGTGACGAAACTAGCTCTGAGGGCAGGGCCAGGCAGGTGGGGTCTCGTTCACAGAGTGTAGAGTCCAGGAGATGTCCTTCAGTCATTGCTGGATGTCAGTAGGTTACTCTGGACAAAAACAAGGCCACTGGACCGCTCGGAACCAAGAAAGCTTCAGTCCTCAGAATGAAGCCAGCAGCAGGGGTTGTGTGGGGAGGCAGAAGCTCTGACTCAGGGTCAGCCCCAGTGCCCAGGACCGTCTCTTACGTTGTCGTATCCAGGGCTGTCGCCACACTGAAGGAAGGATCAGACAGGTGACCAGCACAGACATCGTCTCGCCTGCCTGGGTTCAGGACGTGGAAGTCAGCTGCCACGGGGCCCCAGGACACTGTGCAGTGTGTCCCTGGGGACAGTCGGGGCGGGACATGGGGGAGCTTAAGACGGATGCGTGGTCAGATAGGACATGATGGGGGGGAGGGGCTTAAACCATACAGGAGAGAGACAGAAACCGTAAGAAAGCAGGAAACTGGGGCTCAAATTTACCTCCATCCTGCCTCCCTGTTCATGATTGGCTTCTCCCTCAAGGAGCAGGTGGAGGTGTCTTCCACACAAAGAGGCTTGTTTTCTCATCTGCAGGAAAGGCAGGGAATGTGCCTAGGGGGGTGGCTGTATGGGGCAAGGGACAGAGTTCATGTAACGCCATCAGCACAATGCGTGGCCCAGAGTAAGCATTCAATAAGCGGTTATTTTCCAGTGGTCACGGTATGAAGGGGCAGATGAATTCATTCACAGATCGCTACCCGGCACCCTTCAAAGTGACACATCCCTCTTCCTTATACAAAGACGAGTTCCTCTTATTATTTTTCTAGTTAACAAAAAAAAAAAAAATCCAATTTAAGCAAACTCTCCATCAGCCTCTTGTTGCATCCTGTGCAAACGGCTTCCTTAATTAAAAGATCTTAATCACAGCACAGCTTTTCCCATAGAGCTTTCCAAGAGGAGGCAGGACCTGCCACAGTGGGTCTTGCCAGGCATCCAGGGCAGTGAGTCACACACCTCTGCAGGCGCCTTGGAAAATCCAGAGCGTGAGGCTCGCCCTTCCCCGGTCTCACCCCCTCTTCCTAGCATCACCCCTCCCCCGCCCCCCCCCCCCCAACAATCTTCCTTCTGGTTGAGATTCACACTCTCTTCTCCATCACGCCCTTGGCCCCTCTGTCTTGGCCTGTCACACCCACTGGCCACCCCACACTCCGTGTTGCCTCACTCTCTTCCTCTTCCAGTAGGTTCTTCGAGTTGAGGCAGGTGACAGGGGCTGCTTCCTCAGCCTTTGGACTTGTTTACTATGGCGGCTCCTTTGCATACCAACACGTCTCCTGGTGGATAACTGCATCCTTGGAGAGCAGGCGGGCTTCCCTGGGGGTGGGGGGGGTTCCCTACATCCCGCTCCTCCAAGCCTTGTCGGTTGCCTCTGTCGAGATGTAAATGGCCCCCCGTTTCCCTCCCCTTTGATCACGGTGATGAGGAGGAGGAGGAAGAGGAGGAGGTAGATGATGACCACTAGGACCTCCCAACTCATGTGGGACTCCCTCCCACCCCTAGCATCTGAGGACCTTACCATGCACGAACACCGAGCCCCAGATGGCTCGTGCCTGGGTGGCAGTTCTCAGAGAGCCCCAGCACCATGAATCCGTCCACATGGGCTTCCCTGGGAGCTGACAGGTGACCACCGCATCACCAAAATGGGGTTGGCTTTCCACGGGCCATATTTGAACACAGCTTGTATTCCATTCTTGCTCCACATACTTTAGACCAAAGGATGGCCTGGCCCAGTTTATATAAAGGGAGAGTTTGGGCCAGATACCCAAGAGAATGTAGACGGACAACTAATTCGGGAAGTGTAAGGCAAGGCAAGGGACAAAGCTGCAGTCAGCCAATGGTTGAGCTCCAGGGATGAGGCGGGTGGGCAGGACCTTCGGCCATTTCTGGGAAGGCTGGTTGGGACATACTCAGCCTCTTTGGGACTAATATGAATAGTTGGATGGGCCCCCAGGGGGTGTGAGTCAGGAGGGATGGAGAAGGAGAGGGCAATATTTTCAACTTCACACGGACCATAGAGATCTCCTACTCCAAGATTTTTAATATGGTTTTTGAGCCTCAGGACCATCTTTCAATCAAATAGCGTGCAAAAGCCTCACATAGATGTTCTCTGGCCTACTTCATCACCTAGTTCAGAGAGGTCTCGCCTAGCCTCCAAAAACGGCCATTTGGTTGGCGACGGTCTGACACAGCAGAGCTGCTTCAGGATAAACGTCTCTCCATTTTTACCAGCGCCGGCAACCTCGCTGTTCACTTTGACGTCAACTCGAAGGAAGAGCAGTTTGTGCCTGATGTGCCGTCCGGCTTCTGCGAACATCAAACACATCTCCAGCCTTGGTTAGGAGGGTGGGCTCCCGGGCGTGACCAGAACGCGACAGAAGGATCAAACACAGACTGCCACCTCCGAACAGGAGCAGGTGCTCTGCGAGTCCACCTCGTCCCAGAGACAAACGGGGGGGATGTCTATATTCATGCTGCGGCTACTTCTTCCCCAGTGGAACTATTGGCATTCGGTGAAATCTGCAAGTGAGTGTTTCAGAGCCCGAGGAGCACTCTCCACAATGTCGCAGGCAGACAGCAATGATACTTACCCTTAGGACAGGCTTCCGTGGCTTATTGCACAAGTAATAAACACCCATTATGTAATATATAGAAACGCAGATGGAAAAAAAGCAGAGGATGCATTTTGTTGTGTTTTTTTAATGTTTGTTTATTTATTTTTCAATATATGAAATTTATTGTCAAATTGGTTTCCATACAACACCCAGTGCTCATCCCAAAAGGTGCCCTCCTCAATACCCATCACCCACCCTCCCCTCCCTCCCACCCCCCCCAACCCAGAGGATGCATTTTGATCACCAACAATCCTGTCCTGAAAGGTTGCCATTGTTAATAGTTTGATACATTTCCTTCCGATCTTTTGTCAAAGCAATAGAAATACACTGTAAATATAAGTGAACATTTCATGAGATGTGTTTTTTAAATTTTTTTTAATGTTTATCTTTGAGAGAGAGAGAGAGACAGACAGACAGAGCATGAGCAGGGGAGGGGCAGAGAGAGAGGGAGGCACAGAATCCGAAGCGGGCTCCAGGCTCCGAGCTGTCAGCACAGAGCCCGATGCAGGGCTCGAACTCTTGAGTTGTGAGATCATGACCTGAGCCGAAGTCAGACACTTAACCGGCTGAGCCACCCAGGTGCCCCTAATGATATGTATTTTTAACAAAAGTAGGATCATACGTATTTGTTGATTATATCTCTTGTTTGCACCCAAAAACGTATTCTGATCGTGTGTTAATATCATAAATACGCGTCTACACTGACACTGTCAATGACCACACAGGTGATTCATTGTGTGGAATGAATGATAAACTACTCAGCCATATGCCAATCGTGATACATTTAGGGTTTCTTTTCCTTTTTTCTTGTAAACATCATGCTGATAAAGGACCCCGTACACATATCCCTGCTCATCTGCCCAATTATTTCCTTATAAAAGCACACTTGTTGGACCAAAACCACATATACTAGAGTGGATGGACGCTGTTCATTGGCTGGCCAAACCCCCATCCACAGCCCCAATTCCTGGTCGCGTTGAGTAACATAGCTTTTATTTTCTGTATTCTGGTGACATCTGGAGCTTCGTTGACTTTGCAGTGACTGCCCCTCCCAAGGTCAATGGATACCTAGCGATAATAAAGGATTCACCTACAGGCACACTTTCCAAATCAAGCAATCCAGAGCCCACACCCCCAGACACCTCCTCTATAGGCTCTCACACTCTGGGCCACTACTCGCTGCCCTAAATACCCAGGACCGGGTACCCGGCTACTTGGGACAGTTTCTACACCCGAGAGTATTCAAACTAGCCAATGTTAAATCTGTCAATCCCACCTCGCCTGTTCCTTCCCAGGGAAATCACAATAAAGGCTCTCCCACACATTTCCCCCTTAATCCCTCCGCCCTCTGACCAACACTGGGGCTTCCCTGTGTGCCCCTTTCTCTTGGAAACGATGAACGACAATCTTTTCGACAGCAGTCACCTCCTGGTCTTGTTCCCCTTACCGTACCTCAACCTTTCTATCGATACGCTTTATTTTCAAACACATGGTGGGGGGCACACAGGTCTGTCTCCTTCTGTCTCTTCTGTGACTAGAACAGAGCCTGCAGACAGAAGGCTCTTTGGTGTGCTGTGTGTTTCAGGGCGACTCCGCTGTGGTCGCAGAAGAGGGGATCGGGGTCCAGAATTGACCACTAACCGAACAGGCTCATCCTCGCCCCTTCCCAGCTGCCTCACCGCCTCCCATAAACAAGTATGAACTCCACTGGGCAGGCCTCTTGTGCCTCTGCAGCTCCAGATCCTGGGCCTGGATACACAGGCATGAACAGAAGTCAGAACGCGACGAGAACGGAAAGAACGCGTTGGACCAAAGTCGCCAGTGCTGCCGAAATAAGTGCGGAAGAGCTTGCGAAGCACGGGTATTGGGGCCCGCCATCCGGAATTTGAATCCAATTCTGTCATTGGTTTGGTGAGCTTTGGAAAATCTTCTTAGACGCGTTGAATGTCAAGAGCCTCATCTCTAAAGTGGAAAAATAAAAATCCTATGTCACCAGGCTGTGGTCAGAATTAAATGAAACCATGCGTGTAAAGCTCCGTGTGAGTCAGAATACTTCCCATCGCAAATGACAGAAAGTGAGCCCCCAAGGAAATGTATTAGGGTCCCATAACTTGGAAGTCCAGAGCGGTTAGCTTCAGGCGGTGCTGGATCCAGGAGCACTAAGGATAGGACCCGGCCTCAGCTTTTCTCCCCATCACTCATCTCTGCTCCCCTTGGCCTGCAGTCCTTTGCAGAGAGGCTTTCTGCGTGCAGCGCCTCCCTGGCCCCTAGAGGCCCTAAGCCCACGTTGTCCCATTGGCTTATGATCCTTATAGTGCAAGGGTGATTGATCTCGTAATGGTTCCAGTAGGAATCCTGTGAAGGTCTCTGGTTGACTCAGCTTGGCTCACATGTCAGCCCTAAACCAATCATCTTTGTGCCAAGACCGGTCACATGCCCACCCTCAGGGAGGAAGGGAGTAACACCAAGGAGCGAACTTGGGAGAGCTCCACCAAGGAAGAACCGTGGTTTCCTAAAGGTAGAGCTGTTGAGGCCCAAACTGCTGGTCCACTACAAATTTCAGCAGAATATGGAACCGAGTTTTCAAACGGGTACCCTCTGGAGAAACTCGCCTGTGAATGTGTTCTGGGTGGTTCACACAGTGTGGTCCAAAACGGCCATCAGTTGGCCACATTAAATATTGCTCTGGGGAGTGTAAATTAACACAACTCTCTTGAAGGGCGACATGGCAATAACTATCTGCATTTAAAACGCACATGATTTTCACCCGGCAATCTCCCTTCTAGGAATTTATCCTATGACTCTACTCCTAAGCTTGTAGTTCTAAGAAATGACTCCATAGAAGACTATTTATTGCCGTGCCGTGTGTAAGAGTGGAAGGCTGGAAACCACCTAAATGCCCAACAACGGAGGACAAGTTAAAGAAAATAGGACACGCTGGCTCAGATGAATCCTCGAAACAATAAGAAAAACCGGGGTGAGGGGAGGAAATCCCTTTGTGGAATGGCATCAACCACTCTGCAAAATATTTTGTTGAGCAGGAAAAGTAAAGTGCAGTGTAGGGCATAGAATCGCATGGCCCCATTTGTTTAAGACCTGGGGAAACCTCACTGTGGTGTGTGTGTTTGGTTTCATGTGCCTAGAAGGATTTATAAGAAACTGGCGGGGCGCCTGGGTGGCTCAGTCAGTTGAGCGTCCGACTTCGGCTCAGGTCGTGATCTCACCGTCCGTGGGTTTGAGCCCCACGTCGGGCTCTGTGCCGACAGCTCGGAGCCTGGAGCCTGTTTCAGATTCTGTGTCTCCCTCTCTCTCTGCCCCTCCCCCACTCATGCTCTGTCTCTATCTCTCTCAAAAATAAATAAACATTAAAAAAAAGTAAAAAAAAAAAAAAAAAAAAGAAATTGGCAACACTGCTTCCCCATCAGGGAGAGAACAGTAGTCCAAGCGGATACAGTGGGAGGCTGGCTTTCTGCTGAACATCATATTCGATTTGCATAGATTCATATTGTACTTTGGAACCACGTGAATCTTTACTTATCTTAAAAATAAAATAAAAACATTGTTATTCCGAAAACTAACTTGCAGGGCCGAGGTTTATTTTTGGAGTTCAGACACAGCCTGGAATCTCAAAGGAAAAATCCCCCAACACGTTTATTCCCTCAGCTTTTCCTTCACGTGGTTAACGACCTGGGTGTTTAAGAAACATCTGGGAACGGCTTCCGTGGGACAGAGGGAACCAGGGAAGGCTTCCTGATAGAAGACTCCATTTGGCTCTTGAAAGGTGAATGAGAGCTCAGCGTGTGGAGGAGAAGCGGCTTCCAGTCACGGGCCTAAAGCCTCAGCATTATCTACACACACTGTGAGAGGACCCAGCTAAACTCCTGGAAGCCGGAGGGGGCAAGGGCTTGGAGGGGGTGGGGCGGGACCAGAGAGGTCAGCTGGGGCTCTGTGACCAGGAAGCACTCAGGCCCTACCCCATAGACCATGAGGAGCTACAGGTGGGTTTGTGTTCAGTTAGGGTTTGAGGAAGCCAGGCCTGGCCAAACCACAACCCGGGCGTTAATGAAAAGGCCCAACCCCGGGGACCAAAACTGCCCTCTCTTTGGTGGCTCTTCCCTCACTCACCATTGCTTGTGGCCTTCCACTTATAGCATTCTGCCCCCAACAGGAAATGCTCGTGAGGAAGAAGCCAATTAATTATTCCTGCCCCTTGGAGACAGCTGTATTTATCCTTCCTCCCTCCAAGAACCCGGCTGCAGTGGGCACTGGGTGGCGCCCCCAGGGCACGAGCCAGCCTCTGTGTGCAACCCCGCCCCACTCTCCCCCTTTGCGGACCCAGGCGGCTTCTGTTTCTGGAAGGCACTGAATTGTGCGGCCAGGCTGGAAGGAAGCCACTTGTCCTGGAGCCCCACCCCTGGGCTCCAAGGCTCTCCTTGCCCTGCCCTGCCCTGCCTCTTCCCAGAATGCTCTTTTCACATTGTCTGTCTGCTTTTCCCTTCGCATCATATCTTGTCCCAGACATGAATTACCTCTGACCACAAGAGCGACCGGATGGCCTGTCTGCTCTTTCCCACCAAGGGGCCAATGACCGAAAACACCAGTGAGAGGTGTTTCTCTCCCACACAGGGAACCTGCATGCCAGCCGGGAAAAGTGTGCTGACATAGGACATCAAGGAAGAGGAAGCAGGGATACAGAAAGGGCCTCGGGACCCCTGAAATCCCACCACCCACCACGGCTCCTGCTTGCCCGGAGTAAGCCCAGCCTGCCTACAGGGCTTTACTGTTCTGCAGGTTCAATGTAACAGAAAGACTTTACAAAAATGGTATTTTCTCACTTTAAATTTTTTTTAGTGTTTATTTATTTTTGAGACAGAGACAGAGCGTGAGCAGGGGAGAGGCTGAGAGAGAGGGAGACACAGAATCCGAAACAGGCTCCGGGCTCGGAGCTGTCAGCACAGAGCCCGACGCGGGGCTCGAACTCACAAACCGCGAGATCATGACCCGAGCCGAAGTCGCTCGCTTAACCGACTGAGCCACCCGGGCGCCCCTGATATTTCCTCACTTAAAAAAAAAAATTATGTATGTCATCAATATTGACTAATTGTTAAATCAGAGCTTAGAAATAAGCCAAAGGGAGAGAGGATATAAAATAACTTACAATCTGGGTATCCTAAAATAACTGACATTTATTCTATTGGTATATATTTCTAAACCTTTTCTCTCAGAGATAGAATTGCCATCACAGAATGCCTTTCTGCTTATCGAATCTTTCTGCGGCATTAGATATTCTTCTACAATGGCATCTTTTTTTTTTATTAAAAAAATTTTTTTTAACGTTTTATTTATTTTTGAGACAGAGAGAGACAGAGCATGAACGGGGGAGGGGCAGAGAGAGAGGGAGACACAGAATCGGAAGCAGGCTCCAGGCTCTGAGCCATCAGCCCAGAGCCCGACGCGGGGCTCGAACTCACGGACCGCGAGATCGTGACCTGAGCTGAAGTCGGACGTTTAACCGACTGAGCCACCCAGGCGCCCCTACAATGGCATCTTTAACAGGGCTGCACAGGAGCCTAGAGTTTAGATGAACCACAGTGGACATAATCCTCTCTACTTCCATTCTTGTTTCTTTCCGATTTTTGGCCATGTAGAGAGCGCTTCGGTGAACATTCATAGACATATAACTTTTATGTTTGCTCGGTTACTTCCTTTATGATACACTTCCAGAAGGAAAACTGCTGGTTGAATTCTGCCAAGTGAGAGAAAATACATTTTCCACACCGGCTTAAGTCCCCGGTCAAAGGTGTGGGGTCCCTGCACTGAGCACACCTACCCTGGGGATGAGAGATGACAGGGACCAGCACAGTGTCCTCAAGGAAGGATGGAGAGCCACAAGAATTAAGCCATGGTGGGTACCCAAGCCATTAGGTCAACGGGCAGCAGCATCGTTCATTATGGTGACGCTTCCGTGTCAAAACGCTGCCTACCTCCATCCTCACGGTAAGTCCCTGAGTAGGCAGGATCCCTGTCTTCAGCTAAGGGAACAGCCTGGGTTGGGTTAGGATGTTTGCCCAGGGTCATGTAGCTGCCAAGAGCAGAGCCAGATCCAAGGAAACCATCCGGGGTCTGACGGATGGGCCCTGCCCCACCCTGAGAAGAGGAAGACTACCGGTCCAATGTTGGGTCTGCTGCAGGGTAACTGGGACAGCCCTCCCCTTGTCCCCTAACAAATGCTCCCCAGGTCACTGGAGTAAACATACGCTGCTCAGAGCCAAGGGCAAGGTTCCAGATAACTTCCTTAGCACAGTTCTCCAGGAAAAGCTGGCTTGAAGAATTGGAATTCAAATTCAAAGCATTTCCAGGTGCAGTAGGAGGTGAGCGGCAGTGGGACCTTGACTCCCCGATATCCGTGGTGCGCCCAGAATGTGCCTGAGTCCCTCGAGAGACTGTGGCAGGTGGCAGGAGAGCTTCCAAGAGGGGCGGGAAGGACTGACGAAAAACCACGAGCCATGGGGGTGCTGATCTCACCCCTTTGCACACGAATCGGCGTCGGGTTTGACACACTGATTGGAACCAACGAAATAAATAAACATCGGTCTCTGCAAAGCCAATGTCAACTCCTTCCCTGCCCTTCTCGCGCTTCGGAGTGCCTTCAGAATCGCATCCCCATGTAGAAACATATGTTCTATTGTTGAACAGTCACTCCACCTGAGACGTAACTTCCAGCCAGCTCAGTCAGAAATCCACGTGCGCACTTGGCCTGGGAGAAATATTCTTGTCACATAAGAATCCCTCTATTAATCAAAAATCACATTATGGCTCCTGGAATGAAGTTTCCTTTACTACTCTTTAATAATAAGCCCGAGATAAGATAAAATTGGTAATTGCGCGTTCTCTTCTGATGGGAGATAATACAAAAGTGGTATAGAAATTTGACTTAAAAAGAGTATATTCACTTGGCTAATAGGCTTCCATTATGTGGTCTTTACTTATTCATTTGTTACAATTTTTGCCACATATGGAAAACTTTAATTGGAAGTTACTTATTACATTGTTCCTGAGTGTTAGCAGCGGCGGAAAGTTTTCAATAATCAGAGACGAATGAATGCGGGGGAAGCCCAGGACGTTAAAGACACTGAATCCTGCTGGAAGAGACTGCCTCCAGCAACCACAGCAGAGGTTGGTTTCCCTACAGATGACCTTTAGATCAGAGATTAAGGACCAAATCTCATATCGACAAAAACTCAGGTGCTTTTTTTCAGTGGATTAAAGTACAATAAAAGGATTCTAAGAAATATATTAATATATGCGTTTTATCGTATTGCTAACCCGTATCGCACAAGGCAGAGGACCCTAAAATGGGGCTACTGTCCACAGGCAAGGGTCAACAATCGGAAACAAAGCCATTCTTCCATTTATAGGCATGTTTTGTGAGCTCCTCCCAGCTACCAGGTTAGGCCTTCATTACCAGTCATTAATGCCTATTAATCAATTAAATCATATTAACACTGCTGACGTCAGCAGGCCAAAATCAAGCAGCCCTTTCACAAGGGAATATTCCTGATCAAGATGCAAAGCCCCAAAATACCTAACATCGCTTGTGTAATTGGAGTAGAAACTGCAGCCTGCCAGGGGTTCGCTGGTTCACATCGGCCCTGGCTGGAGCTTGGCCCTTCTCCGCACCATACCCCAAAGGTATGGACTCAGCACCAGGGGGATGTCTGTGATCCAGAGAGGACCATGAGAAGCTTTGTGAATGGTGTTTCACCGGGCCTTACTTAGGTTGCAGAACAGAAGCATCCGACGTAGAATCGTCTGTCCAAGTTGGTTCTTCTGCTTTGACCTTCACCACTAAAATGAGAATGTGTTCATTTACATTTGAGAAGTAGATGTAAGCCTCATTCATTCCAACAGGCAGCTCTATAAGGAAGGCTGGAGAGGGCTTATTACCATCATCACCATCATCATCAACGTCGTCTTCTTCGTCATCATCACCGCCATCTTAGAGATGCCAAAGCCAGAAGGATCATGCTCTCACTGAGCCACCCAGCTGGTAAGTGGTAGAGAATGCCAGGAGCCCGGCCTTCCAACCCCTCCTTCCCTGCACCTTCCCTGCCAACTGCTTGGAGGGACCCAGGCAGAAAGTCCTGTCTAAACAAGCGAATGACCCACTTTGGGCTGAGCGGAAATCTGTGAATCGACGCTCGCCTTCAGATTTGGCACGCTGCATATTTATAGAGCTTGGATCCTTCCTTCAGCTTTCTCTAGCTAAGCTTGCTTCTAATCTGTCCTTGCCCTTAGAGGTCTCTTTAATGAAACCATCCCATTAGGTGGCAACCATGCAGTATGAATTGTGGTGGCTCCTCTGTTTCTCCCTTCCAAAATCACGGCCATTAATTAAGAGCATACTGTGGGTGGTACCTAGTCTTGGCACTGACTGGCGAAAAACCACACCCAAGTAGAGAAAGCATCTCACCGAGGGTCCCCATGACCCCCAGAAGCATGCGTGAGAAAATCTAGCACAAAGAAAACTTAAGATGTCAAGGAGGGCTCACTGGCTATTACCAGAAGCAATGGAGATCAGTATGCCCCAGTCAGAGTTCCTGGGACATCCTGGCCTCTGTCACTGACTCATTCAACAGTGTTGAGTATCTGCTTTGTCCCAATCAAAGAAACCACTTTCACTCCCATGAAGGAGCTCACAGTCTGCGGTTGATGGTGAGAAGAGAGTAGAACACAAGTCAGAATAATCAGTTTGAGGTCACAGTCCATATGGGATGGGAGGAGACCCCAGAAGAGAGGACCTCACCCAAATTAGGGCTGGGGGTGGGAAAGCCTTATCCATGGAGATAGTGCTTGAACTGACTCTTAAATGATGGATAGGGGCTCTCCAGCTGGTCAAACAGGAGAAGACCATTCCAGCAGGGGACACAGCATGTACAAATCATGGAAGCTGGAGGAACATAAGGTGAGGAACGTAAAAATTCCATCCAAGTGCCTCAATGACAAGCCCATGAACCCATCCCCCCTGGGGTGGACTACGCCAGGACCCCATGAATGTTTACTGACGTGACCAGCCATCACTAGAGCCCTGGGCACTCAGGTACCATGCAGCTGTGGCCTGGTTCAGGACTTGACACCAAAGAAATGTCACTGTGGAGCCCAGGCTTGCCAATTTCACACACGAGGTCCCTAGAGACTTCTCTCTTCCTCAGTTTCCTCATCTTGAAAATGGGACTAATAACACCTGTTCTGAAGGCTTGCTCTAAGCATTTAAAACAATGTCTATGAAACACTTGGAACAAAGGTAGCAGGAACTCCACAAATGGTAACTTTGCTGCTGGCGTTATTTCTGGGGATCCTGGCTGGACCTGGGATGATCCTGAAGCTGCACAAACACGCCATGAGTCACACACTGACCCACTGATTTGAGTTAACGGTGGGTTGATTGGGTGGCAGTGTTTGTACCTCCAAAGACTCTTGGAGGCGGTGCTCTGCCCCGTCATGAAGCTTACCTCTTGATATTCCCAGAACCTGAACACCACCCTTTCTCTCCTCTGGTTCTCTGTGCTTAAAGAATGCACCCTCCGGGGCACCTGGGTGGCTCAGTCGGTTAAGCGTCTGACTTTGGCTCAAGTCATGATCTCATGGTTTGCAAGTTCGAGCCCTGCGTCAGGCTCCATGCTGACAGCTCAGAGCCTGAGCTGCCCCTCCCTTGCTCTCTCTCTCTCTCTCAAAATAAGTAAACATTAAAATTTTTTTTAAAAAGAATGCACCCTCCATTTATTATTAATTGGAGCCAAAAAAGAATTGCAAAGGAAAGTCTGTTAGAGGGAAAATTCTATCTCAGTCCTGATCCTGAGACGAAAAGAAAGGTTGTTTGCTGTTTGGACTGACTGCACCCCCTCTCTGCTGCTGTATGGAATGATCTGAGCTGGTAATTCTTCCCTCCCTTCCTCCCTTCCCTCCTCCTTTCCTCCATTCCTCTCTCCCTCCTCCTTTCCTCCTTTCTTTCTTTCTTTCTTTCTTTCTTTCTTTCTTTCTTTCTTTCTTTCTTTCTTTCTCTTTTTGTGCTTCCACTCTTGCTGATCAACTGTTGGGAGTCCTTGGAGACAAAAAACTAACTTTATTTATTATAGGCATGACTGTTAATAGCCACTTTCACTAATTCCACAGCCACCCAACAGATCTTGCCATTAACAGAAAATCAGCCCCCAGCGTCCCACATCCCCCAAACCCCTTAATCCCGGGCAGAGTGGGACCACTGGGCAGCCTTGCTTTATGAATCCCAACGCCACCATGTAATGTGACCTTGGACAAGTTGCTTACTTTCTCTGAGTCCCCATTTCTCATCTATAAAATAGTGATAATAATACCTGTTGCACAGTTGTGAGCGCCTGTCACAGTAGACAATAAATAAATGACACTGCTTTGTATTTTCACCATCATCATTCTCTCCCTTTCTGAGTCTGCGGGGATGTCCTGTTGATAAGGACCTTCACCATCATCCATGAAGAGTCCACGCAGATTCTAACCCCTAAGTCTTCGTTGACTCCAGTGTGCCTTACCAGAACATCAGCCTCCTATTCTATGTCCTTATCAAGTTACTGTTCTCCTCCAAAAATCTGGGGAAGAGACAGCCTCCTTCAGGAAGTCTTCCTAGATTGACTCTATCTGTGTCCAGTCACACTCTTTTGCAGCCTCCTAGCAGGAAAGAGAAAGCACATTCAGAAGCAATTGCAAAGAGAATTGAATAAAGGGACCATTTGCAGAGACGTGGGTAGGGCTTACAGAGGCACCACGGGAAATCAAAGCCCCAGAGAGTAGCAATGGCGGAAAGCTATATCCGTCCCTTGGCCTCAAGGGAATGGTGTTCCTGGAGCCTGGGGAGAGCTGGAGGCGGTCTGGAAGCCCGAGAGACGCAGCATGCGCAGGCCAGCCTCTGTGGCCCCAGAGCACAGGCCAGGGAAGGGAAGGGAATGATCTGGGTGGGGCATGAATGGACAATAAAGCACACTCCTGTTATTCCAGCTTCTCCATTCAGTTGGGCAAACAGATAACTAGGGAGGAATCCACTATCTGAGACGCTTACATTTTCCATTTGAGGATCTTTTGTAGTGATCATGCGGCAACAGCCCAATATAGTTACATGTTCCCCCACAAGCCTTGACCCACATCTTCTCCTTCCTCTGGATTTCCCCCCCCCCCCCACCATGGCAGAAACCTTACCGTTTTTGAGCACCTGCTACGTGCCCAGCACTGAGCCTCACCTGATCCTCACAAGGACCCCGCAAGGGTCCATGCTTTGAAAATGAGGACACCGAGGCTCAGGAAAGATAAGAGTCTTGCCCAAGATCCCTCAGTCGGGATCTGAATCCAGCTCCGCACCACAAGACTCCACGGCTTTGTGAAAGCACACCAGGCCCGCCTCCCTCCGCCAGGGCCGGCTGCCTTGCAGGCTTTGTTCAGGCCTTTATTATCTGGTCTGTCCGCACAGCGTTGGGATCTGCTCAGCCCTCAGACCTGAGCCCAGTATTAGATGCACCCAAGCAGATAGACATTCTGTACGGTGATTTGTCCTACTATCACCTCCTGAAACCCTGTCAGATGGGCCACACTGCCCCAGGCCCACGCTTCCCCTGCAACTTGCCCTTGGTGGGGTGAACCAGCATAAAGCCAAGACTAGCTTCATCTACAGCAGGACACTCGATCGTCCAGCCTGCAAGGAGAGGAGAGGAGGCAAGGCTTTGACGTTACAACCTCAGAAATGAGGAAGTTTCTGCCTCTGACTGTGATTTCACAGGATGAGAAACTCCTACACAAGAAAGGAGGGGTGCCTGGGTGGCTGAGTTGGTTAAGCATCTGACTTTGGCTCAGGTCATGATCTTACCGTTTTGTGAGTTTGAGCCCCACATTAGGCTGTCTGCTCTCAGCACAGAGCCCGCTGTGGATCCTCTGTCCCCCACTCTCTCTATCCCTCCCCCACTTGCTCTCTCTCTCAAAATAAATAAGCTTTAACAAAAAAAAAGAAAAGAGGGGCGCCTGGGTGGCTCAGTCGGTTGAGCGTCCGACTTTGGCTCAGGTCATGATCTCGCGGTCTGTGACTTCGAGCCCCGCGTCGGGCTCAGTGCTGACAGCTCAGAGCCTGGAGCCTGCTTCGGATTCTGAGCCTCCCTCTCTCTCTGCCCCTCCCCACTTACGTGCTCGCTCGCTCTCTCTCTCTCTCAAAAATAAATAAAACATTAAAAAAAAAGAAAAAGAAAAAAGAGATTAAGAGGTAAGGTGATCAAAAAAAAAAAGTCCAAGTCATTTAAAGTATTTTTAAAAATAAGCAGATTCTCACCTCTGTGGAAGATCTGGGTGTGGGTGGAGACCTGCTCAGGGCTGTCAGCGCTCTCCATCTGTGAGTTCAGTGTGTATGGGTTGCTCTTTTCTTCTTCTTCTTCTTCTTTTTTTTTTTTTTTACATTTATTTATTTTTGAGAGACAGAGACAGAGCACAAGTGGGGGAGGGACAGAGAGGGAAGGAGACACAGAATCCGAAGCAGGCTCCAGGCTCCGAGCTGTCAGCCCAGGGCCCGACGCGGGGCTCGAACCCACGGACCGTGAGACCACGACCTGAGCTGGAGTCGGACGCCCAACCCACTGAGCCACCCAGGCGCCCCATGGGTCGCTATTTCCTCCGTGAACCCAGCACCGATCTTGAAATGCTGCGCTCTGCACCCTCCTTCCTCTGAACGCAGCCACACCGGTTTGGAAAACCACGTGCTGTCTTCCTGGTCCCCGTGCCACGGGCTGTTCCCCGCCTCGCCGCCCGTCCCCTCTGTCTAGCTCGCATCTCTCCTGCTGCATCTCCTCTCTTCACAGCCTCATGGAGATGGAGAACAGCTGGTCCTTGATCCTCCGGAGAACAACGTTTTAGAGGTTTGTTTTAGTGGAAACACCAGGGTCCCGAGGAATTTTCCCTTTTGTGTGAAAATGAATGTCTTCCTCTGAGGCCTGCTCTGGGGGGCGTCCACCTGAGCGCTGGTAACTTCAAAGGCTCCCCACATTTCTGTTGCAGAGGCTCCAGGCGGGCTCGGGGCCTCCTCCCGCTGCTTCTGCCCAGGACTCCGCGGGCCTCTGCCCCGAACCCAGCGCCAAGCAGCTGCGGAAGGGCCCCGGGCACATGTGTGATGCGCGTAGGTGTCTGCATTCATGCAGATGCTCCCGGCCGCTTGCGTTTGGCAGTGGGCGTGGGCGTCCAAAATACCTCGCTCTCTCTGCATTATTAAGAATCCCTGCTTAGAAAGCAGAGAGACACGAGGGGAGACAGCATCCAGCTACCGCCTCGTGCCTTCGGTTTCAGTCTGTAACAAATATTTACACCCAAGTTACAACAAGTCCTGGAAAAGAAGCTGTTCACAGAAACACAGACGCTTAGCACTGGGTTAATTACAGGCCTCTGTTGCCCTCTCCAGTATACGCGTTATGTTCATTTTTAAACACTCCGTCGTGATTCTTCTCTTCCTTTCTTACACACCGAGCCCAGCAGGCAGCTGTTTCCTATATGCAGCTGGGTCCCGCCACAGATGACTGCCTCTCTTTTAGCACCGTTGTGAAGCTTATTTTGAGACGAATCTGGCTGCAGGTGTCAGGTAAGAACGGGACTTTGTCCGAAAAGACCAAGAACCCGGTGGAAGGGGAGGGAGGGGGCTCAGGAGTGAGAGGGTCCGTGGGGGATACCTACATCCACCCTCCCTCCCACCCCACCCACCCCCCACCCCCATCTGCAGGGCGACACCACATTTCCATCCTGGACTCCATGCCTGGGTCCACACGGGAAGATGCTTTGCGGGGCCCAATGGCAGAGCATTTTAATTGCCATGTCCCCAGTGACATCAAATCTCACAAACAACCTCCATAAATCACACCCTGACAGCTACCGGGCTTGTCCAACGCTAAACACAAGTGGAATCTTCTTTTAAGTTGCGTCTTAAGTTATAGGCAGTACCATCAGCCTTCAGCAAACATCTGTAGTTCATCTTATCGTTTGAAGAAATATATGAGTTTCACTGTCTTTTTTTTTTTCCTTTAAGGCTTTTGCAGCTTCTGTCCTTGATTTGTTTGAAGGCCATCTGCTACATATAAAATTGGGGGTGGGGGCATGCTGTGGAAAAGGAACATTTGTGAGATGTACATGCTGGGAGAAAACGCAAACGCAGTGCATGCTTCTGGCAGCTTTGGTGGGCACCACTTTCCTTTCCGGACCCCCAGCCCCTGAGAGAGCTTTGGACTTGGGATGTCCCTGTTGGCTCTTCCTGAAACTCGTTCTGGTTCTGTCTCGTGGCCGTGACTCCACCCCTCAGAGCCAGCGTTGGTGAGTCTGAGATCTTTCGAAATGTGCAAATACGTGGTACTGTTGACCTCCGGAGGTCTGCTAATGATGCCCCGTGGGCTGCAGGGTAAAATGGGGCACCCAGGCGCCCAAGGGGACGTTTCTCACAGGAATGACACTGGAGGCCCGTCTGGGGAGTGTATGTCATGGCAGGAAGTTACCACAGGGTGGTAGGAGTTGTGCAGCTGTGTGCCCTCACTCGGGCATTCTTCCCTGACAAGCAGAGGCGACAGGAAACCAATGCAAAGAATGGCAGCCAGGGGCTTCCTCCCGCTCCTGCCCAAACAGAGGTGTCTGAGCTGATGCCGGCTCTGAGGAGGTACCAGATGTTCAAACACTTGACCCCGAAATCACTGCCACCCCTAACCGGGCCTGGCTCCATTTAATACGGGCCGGGCAGCCCTCATCGCTAAGTTCTGGGGAGCAACACTTCATTTGCCAGAAAATTCACTTAAAGGATGTATTTGATGACCAGCGTGGGGGCTGGTTTGCCAGCAGAGCGAAAACAGTGATCGTGGCGGAGATTTCATTCTAAGACCGGTGTTCCCTTCGTGCTGGGAGGTTCTTATAAACCCCAAAGCTTCCAACATCCAGTCTCATTTTCTCCTCTGCAAGGTCCAAAATGCTTTTAGTAAAACTGACGAAGGCATTTGTTATTATTATCATTATCATCATCATTACTATTATCAGCAGTATTCGTTTTATTGCTGTAATTTATAGAAAAGTTGTATAAAGTTCCAGCTCAGTCCTGTGTGGGGTTCTCTTTTATTTCTCCTGCGGCACTCTGGCACGCAGCCACAAAAACATTTCAAGCGATGCATCGGGACACAGGCTTTTAAGGCACAATTGAGGCTTTGCCCCTGAAAAAGTAAAGTATCAGTTTACTGTTTGGGGTTTTAACGGAAGAAGGCCCTTCTTAGGCCAAGTGCTCAGTGTCCGGCCAGGTCTCACTTTGCCACGTGGCTTTGCCCACCGTAAGAAGGCAGTGTGGGGCCACAGTGGCCCCCTTCACATGCAAGTGGCCGTGACGGTCCCCCCTCCCTGCGGGCCCACCCCTCCACCCTGCAACAAGGCCAGTGGAAAACCGGAAACAAGTAAGCATGGGGTTTCTTTTGAGTACTAGCACAAATTTATCCTAGTCTGTCAAGCCTATGGATTTATGGAGGAAACTTTATCCCGAAGGAAAAAATAACAACAACCACCAAAAAACTTTCTTGTCCATCGATTCCTAGAAGCCGAGTAAACAAACTTGCTGGAGGCTGGTGAGTCGCCTGGTAAAGAACGGCCGAGGGGCTGTGTTTCCAGAAGAGTTGGTTTCAGGGGTAAAACGGAGATGGGCAGGGGGCTCCAGGAAGCTCCCCGCCAGAGCCCGGCCCCCTCCGCCGCTGCCTGTGGACCACTTGTGTCGGCCGTGATTTGTGGCTGCACTTTTATGTAGAAGTGACTGCATCTCTTGGGGTCTGCAGTGTTACCTCCTTGACAGTTCCAGATGTTCTAAAGATAAAATACCTCCTGCTCGAGCCGCGGCAGGACGAGGAGCCCCAAAAGGTGCTCCGAATACAGTTTAAAAAGGCATCCGTCTTAAAAAGAACTTCAACATCTCACTCGCCTATTTGTAAGCCCTGTCCGTCGGGTCTTCGGACCCTCTCCGACTAGTTCAAAAGGCTTGTTCTTACATCGAGAGATTTTACCCAATGAAGTTTCAAACCTTTGCCCTGTTCCTCTCTCTGCCTGGGCCCACCCATTCGGCCCGCCTGCCAACACCAAGCGTCTTTTTGCATCAAGCTTGAGGCAGAAGGCCTCTCCGTCTTTCTATGGGGCACGTCACCGGCAACCAGCCTTGGCGTCAAGAGGAGGGTGGAAAGAGCCGTGTCTCACTGGCCTGAACTGACCCCAGGTTCATTGGCAAGAAGGCAGCAAAAGGCCCCGGGGCCAGGCCCACTTCTCCCTCGGACCTCATAACTTACCCCACCGCCAACCTCTTAAAATAGGACTGAGACTTGACCCTTACCAGGACTTTGGAGCGGTCTCTGCGCTTGAGTTTCTGCAGGTGAAAAGCTACTCCCGAGACCACCCTTTAGAAAACCATTCTCGCCAGTGCTGGTGCAGAGTCATGTTATTCTTGGGTCATTTAACTTCACTCTCAGGGAAGAGTCAAGAGCGGAGCTGAGTTGTAAATCACTCCCCTCTGGAATGGATTTGTGCCAGAACTGATCGGCTTGAGCATTCCTGCCTTGCTTGACCATGGTAAAGAGATTATGGTATGTAAAATTCGGCTAAACATAGCTTGTTTCGATTTCCTACTTTCCTGGTTGTCTGTCTCGCTACGAAAGGTTAAGACCTAGAAGGGAAATGGCATCCGTACTGTGGAATCATTCCCACACCAGGGCAACACGTCCTTCCCAGAAGGGGTCCCTGCGTGGTGACTCACACCAAGGAAACTCGGTCCCTTCAAATAGATGTGCAGGAACTTGGCCTTGGGGTGGTTTTAAGCGGTTGCTCCCTCAAAGCTACAAACATCGAAGGCAGCCAGCCCAGAAGCCAGCCTGTGGTGTTCCGGGTTTGTGAATCTCTGTTCACATATTCACCATTTCACACAGTTGAAATTAGCCTTTACTCTTCCCTGATAACATTAAGTGAGCCTTGAAGCTGCAGTGACGTCACGTCAGCTGATCTGGTTGCCCTACGGGGGACTCCCTGAAACCCTTCGATCCACGTGCATAGTAGTTTCTCCAGCTGTAATCTCTTGAGAGACAGTCTTGTGATCCAAATATCCAACTGCAAAAAAAACAAACAAACAAGTTTTAATTTCTTCCCGCCCATTTGATTACATACGTCCCCCAGCCTCCTGGAAGTCGTGTGTCCTAGAGGTAAGAATGGTATAAGGCACAGCGTCTGTGTCTCCGTCTTCGAATCACCGGGATCCCTTTTGCTTTCTGCAATGTACATCCTCAGCATGTGAAAGATCCAGACTTGCTTCCCTGAGTGGACCCGGCGGAGGGTGCCCAGGTCGCAGAACCCAGTGGGCGGGTGAGAAGAAGGGGGAAACCATGACAGGGGGCCCACGCTCTACCTTGAGGGCACAGAGAGGAGGGGGATCGCCAGCATGGTCAGACAGACGTGAGCAAAGACATCTGCAAATTAACAAACTGCAGCCTCTGGGGCCATGTCATGCATTAGTCTTGCTGAATAAGGTAGAACCAGAAAGTAATTTTGATTAGCGTCCGTCCAAGCTATTCATCATAAGAAATCACGCAACTGCGTTCGAGCCCGGGACTTTTACCCAGCCATCCCTGCCTGATTTCTCAGCGGGAGGCAGACTTGTCAGGTGACAAAGTCCCCTTTGCCTGACTTCTGTGCTGTGGTAGTCAATATATAAGGGAGCCTGAAAGAAGATGTTTTAAAATTACAAGCTCAAGGAAACAAACCGGCGGAAAGAGAATCCCTCGTTTGTTTTCCCCTCATACAAAAGGAGTAAGCAGTAAGTTTTACCTCTCTAACAGGGGAACCCATACACCAGCAGTCCTAACTGACAAAGAAACGTCCTCCCGTCTAAGGTACGGAAGACATACTTGAATGGAAAATTTCCTGAGGGTGATGGAATCTCTATTAGGAATTACTTTTCATACAAAGAAATCGCTCTGGATTAAGGCGAATATTCTAGCAGTGGCATTTGTAAGAATTTACCAATCTGAGCATCAACATCTTCATATGTGTCCATGCAAACCATTCATTTTCTTTCTCTGTTTGCCCCACCACCAATACACCACGTCTCCAGGTACCGCAGGCAATAATGTTCGCAACCTTGTGAATTTTCTGGGATCCGTAGACAGGATCGGAAATGCTCGAGAGTGTCATTCGAAGCATGGAATGCCTTTTTCAAATAGGTAAAGTCAGACCAACAAATCACCGGCAGCTTTATTTCTTATCTGCCAGCCTTTGTCAGAAAAGACCACGCGGGGTCTGGGACTTGTACCTGACGCACTTTGAGAAGTTGTCTTTTTTTCCCTCGTCAGAGCCTTCCGTCTGGCCAGTGAGTGGGTCGGCAGCACAGTGCGGGATAGGCAGGGCGGGGGCTCAGCCCAGGCCGGGAGGAAGCCATCAGTCCCCTCGCCCTCCAAGAGAGCTGGGCTCCCAGGCCATGGGGAGGACAGACACTTGATGCAGCTAATGAAGGCCAAGACACCTGCAGTTAAGCAAAGGGGAAAAAAAAAAGGTATTTTTTATCATTTCAGCAATCTCAGTTGGCTGCTTAAAGAGAAGCTGTCTCTGCAGATTTCCAGAATAGCTGTGCAGACAGGGCTAAATCAGAGGCCTCCAAACCCTGCCATCTGGCTAAAACCTAAAAAATTCAGTCTGCAAGCGACATGACTTTCCAACACTTCCAAGTTTCTTTTTTTCTGTTTCGCTTTTTTTCTGTTTCTGTTTCGTTCTGTTTACCTGAATCGCTCGCCGCTTGTGGAGAGACGTCTCATGTCATTCGGATGAAAGCCCCGTTTTATGGCCCATTGGTACCAATGGGCCACGTTACAAACAAACTTGGGAAGGACAAAGACCCCTCCTTCACGCACAGGAAACCCAAATATCTCTATGGCCACAGAAGCCGAGCACCTTGGATGCATCGGGAATGACACGGTCTGCTCTGTTGTGCCCCCCACACCCCACCCCCGTCCGCTCAAGGGAGCAGACAGCCCATGCGCCTAGCCCAGCACTGGCTCAAAGTGGGCACCCAGGAAATCCTCAGTGAGGCCGTGTTTGCGGAAAACCCGTGTTTGCACGTGGACGGTGATTCCCAGGGGCCGTGCCTGGGGTTTGACGTGTCCTGTTCGGTGGGGGCTGAGCCTGGGGATTTCTCGGTGACGAAAATCCCATAAGTATTTACAACCATCCAACAACTGCCTGTATCCTGACGGTTTTACCTCCCAGATTTCTCTTGATACGTGCCTCCCAGCCTCCAGGCCCCCGACATCTCTAACCCCCGGCTGGTTCTATGGAGGGCCCTCTTCTCCAAGAGCAGCTAGAACCATCTCTTCACAATGTGGATCAGTTTAAAAACCTGCAGTGGCTTCCTCCCGCATTAAGGATCAAGGTCAAAAACCTACAGGAACCTTCCAGGCACGACATGACGAAGCCCTTGTCTCGTCTGAGCCACCTGCTCTGGGCCACCCCTCTCCCCGTACTGGCTTTCCTACCTGTGCGCAGGGCCTTTGCATAGCCTGTTCCCTCTTCTTAGGGCATGCACCCCCAACCCCTGCCTTCACCCCGTGAGCTCCTGCTAGCCCTTTGGCTCCCAGTTCCAATGCTCTGTCCTCATGGAGGCCCTTCCTGACAGCCCCCAATCAGGTTATATTGAAACCCTCACTTACACACACGCACCTACATCCCTACAGCAGCACCTATGGTGCCTTTGAAAGCATGGCCTCACTTGTGAGATCGCTCGATTGGGTGGGGTTTCCCTTCCAGACTCTAAGTTCTTTGAAGGAGGGATAATCGTACATCCCCAGTCCCTAGCTCAGTGGGTTAAGTGTCCGACTCTTGATCTCAGCTCAGGTCATGATCTCACAGGTTCCCACGTTCAAGCCCATCAGGCTACACGCTGTCAGTATATTCTCTCTCTCCCTCTATCTCTCTGTCCCTCCCAGCTTGCTCTCTCAGAATAAATAAACTTAAAAAAAAATTGTTTTAGGGGCGCCTAGGTGGCTGAGTCGGGTAAGCGTCTGACTTTGGCTCAGATCATAATCTCCCCGCTCATGAGTTCGAGCCCCGCGTCGGGCTCTGTGCTGACACCTCAGAACCTGGAGCCTGCTTCGGATTCTGTGTCTCCCTCTCTCTCTGCCCCTCCCCTGCTTGCGCTCTGTCTCTGTCTCTCTCTTTCTCTCTCTCAAAACTAAATAAACATTAATTTTTTATTTTTTTAAGGGGAGGGAGGAGAACTCAGTTCTGTGCTAAGCATTTTGTACATATCAACTCATCCAATCCTCGCAATAATCCTGTGAGGTAGAGTGAGACCACACGATGGCCTCGAGGGTGGCCCCCGTGATCCCTGCCTGCTGCTGTCCATGCCCCTGGGCTACGTCCTCCCCTTCGGTGGGGCTGCACCTGGCGACTGGCTTCTAAGAAACAGAATATGGCAAAAGGGACGGGGTGTCACATCAGACACGAGGGAAGAAAAAGATTCTCTCTCAGTCTCTCCTTCCCTCGCTCTGGGAGGAGCAACTGGTGGGTTGTGAGTAACCCCTATAGGCCCATGTGGCAAGAACCTGATGTCCCCAGCCAACAGCCAGCAAGGATCTGAGGTCACCAGCAGCCTCCTGAGTGAGTCTGGAAGCAGACTCTTCCCCCCAGTGGAGCCCCGAGAAGACCGCCGCCCAGCCTGCCCCTTGATCACATTCTTATGAGACATCCAGAGTCCCAGGCACCCAACAGCCATGCTCATAACCCTGACCGACAGAAACAGTGACATTTGGAACGTTTATTTTAAGCCACTAAGTTTTGGGCAATTTTTTACAAAGAAAGCAATGACACAGGCAGGTACTATTCACACCTCCGTTGTGTGGATGATAAAACTGAAGCACAGAGAGGTAAATTAAGTTGCCCCAGGATATAGAGCAAGGAAGCATCGGAACCAGGATATGAACCCAGGGAGTCTGGCTCCCTGAGCTCGTACGACTAAGCATCACAGGATGCTTCCATAAACGGTCGCATCGGATTCAAGTATCTGTTTATACATCTGCTTCCCTCGTCAGACTGTGCTGTCCATTTCCAACCTGTGCCTGGCACCTGGTCAGCACCCGGAGCACAGGAGGTGCTGGGCAAATGTTGGCCGAGCGAAGCTGTGAGGTGAAGTGACCCATGCAGACTGTCCCGGTGGCTGTAGCCTCCAGCCAGGGAAGGGAAACAGGGCAGAGCTGGAGAGAAAGGTCCCCCAAGCCGCCATCAGCCGTAAGTCTCCTGCAAGAAGGTGGAGCCGGGTTTTTGTTTTCCTTTTTTTTTTTTTTTTGCTGAGACATACAACTCCAAGAAAAATCATGTTAAATTTGGCCCCAGTTTCGTGTTCTTGATACAATCTCCTAATCTTTTTCAGGTGCATCTCACATTCAGGAATCTTTATTTGGCTTCCAAACAGCAAGCTGTCTCTTGTACCAAAAAATATGTGACTTGTATCTGTTTATCTTAAGTAACCACTGAAAGATATGTTTATAACTTTTGGGGAATGTCCTACAAGCCTGTTAAACAACATCTGCTGTTGTGTGTACACTTTTCAGGACAAGTCTCTGGATCTTCTTTTTTTTTTTTTTTTTTTTTTTTTTAATAGACATCTAAGACGAATTTTTTTTCCCTCATTTTCTGGTCAATGTAAATGAGAACTCTTACCTCCCAAAACACTTTGCACAGGAGGGTGGGAAAGTCCAGCGCGCAGATATAGGCCAGGGGCGGGGCCAGGGGAAGGTGGAGCCGACCATGGGGCGGGGCTTCCAGGGCCAGAGGGCGGGGTGTGCGCGCAGGGAGGAGGGGCGCAGGGAAGGGGAGAAGTGAGGGGGGTGCGACGGGGAGGGGTGAGGAGGCTGGAGCCAGAGGGAGGGCTCGAGTCCTCTCCACCCAGCCCAGCAGACGGTGTGATGAAGAGGGCCCATTCTTAGCCCTGGACTCAATCCTCCCTCTGCCTCTAGTGCTGTGGGACTTGGTCTCTGAGCCTCAGTTTACTGATCTACAGAATGGAAGTCATAGTAGACACCTGGACAACGCAAGAAGAGGTTTGCCTTTTCAACACATTTTAGGTAACATGTTGACTTGACAATGACTATGCTCCAGAGGAGAAGCTGTTAAATGGACCCACCCGAGAGTAAACCCATGTGTGGTGCTGAGAAGGGGGTTAAGGGGACCCCCCCCCTTTAATGTGCCAGTCCCCTCACCCCCAGGCTTGCCCACCTCAAGGAATCTGACTCCTTTGCTGGGTAAGTCAGGAAGGCTTTTCTGGAAGGCTGCAGGCTCTCTGCCAGGGGTACAAGAAAGGGAAGACTTGGGCACTGCCTGGGGGGTCTGGGTCCGCCCCCTAGTGTCTGGCAGGTTCCAGGAGCACCTATACAGGTACCTCACTTTTTTTCACGCAATGGTCCTCTTATTGAGAAGTTTTAAGATTTACAGAAACTATTTGAGTAAAAAATAGGAGTTCCTATATACCCCTGCCCAAACCCCACTATCCCTTATTTTTAACATCTTCTAAGCATTATTCTTCACTAAGCTCTATGGTTTACATTAGGATTCACTCTTTGTGTTACACATTCTGTGGGTTTGGACAAAGGTATATTGACATGCATCCACCATTATTTTTCATCCAGAAAAATAACTTCACTGTCCTCAAAACCCCCTGTGGTCTATCTCGTTATCCCTCTCCCACCTCTCCGCCACCCAGCCCCTGACAACCATTGATCTTTTACCATCTCCGTAGTTTGGCCTTTTCCAGAATGTTATATAGTGAGACTCACACAAGATGTAGCCTTTTCAGATTGGCTTTTTTCACTTAGCAGTATTCACTTAATGTGCCTCCCTGTCCAAAAAATAAAAAATAAATGAAAATAAAAAAATAAAGTTCCTCCCTCCATGTCCTTTTGTGGCTTGAAAGCTCATTTCTTTTTTTTTTTTTTTTTTTTTTTTTTTTTTTTTTTTTTTTTTTTTTTTTTACTGTTTATTTAATTTAGAGAGAGGGCGGGGAGGGGCAGAGAGAGAGAGAGACAGAGAATCCCAAGCAGACCCCGTGCCGTCAGCACAGAACCTGATGCAGGGCTCAAACTCACGAGTTGTGAGATCATGACCTGAGCTGAAACCAAGAGTCAGACGCTTCACCGAGTAAGCCCCTGCGTGCCCCAAGCTCATTTCTTTTTACTACTGAATAATATTCCATTGTCTGGATGTACCAGTCTGTTTATCTCTTCATCCATTAAAAGACATCTTGGTTGATTCCAGATTTTGACAATTATGAATAAAACTACTATAACCATTTGTGTGCCCATTTTTCTATGGATGCAAGTTTTCAGTTCATTTGGGTAAACACCAAGGAACACAACTGCTAGTTCATATGGTAAACGTGCGTTTAGTCTTGTAAGAAACTGCCACGCTGTCTTCCAAAATAGCTTTACCATTTTGTATTTCTACTAGCAACGAAGGAGAATTTCTATTCTTCTACATCCTCATGAGCGTTTAGTATGGTCAGTGTTTTAGACTTTGGCCATTCTGATAGGCATGTAGTGATATCTCGTTTTAATTTGCAAATTCCTAGTAACATACGATAATGAGCATTGTATACACCATTTAAAACAAGGAACTAAAAGGAAATAAGTGAAAATGGAATTTTCTTATTCTGAAAGTTATGCTACACAATCACTGTTGCATTTAGTGTGTGAATTTCACTGAGGATGTCAGGAGATATTCAGGTCTCCTTGCCAGGAAAGTTGGGCTTCTCCTAAGGAACGACCTGCTCATTTTTGTAATCAATCATTTGCCTTGCTTACTTTTTGCTTTTGCTACCCAGAAGCTCAAGAAGGTCTCTAGAATGACACAGGATTTATGGTAGGTATTTCTACCTACCAACCCTACCCCTCATTTTATCTTACAATCCTACCCCTGTTTTTCCTTCTCTCTAATTTCCTTATTTATTTGTAGTTGAGTAATGGAGGAGGGATTAAAGTAATAAACAGCTACACCCAGGCTTCTGTCCTGTTGGACCACATGTTGAACTGGTTTGAGCTACCGGCTCCCTCCCTGAACCCCACCCAGAAGAGAGGAAGGGGCTCCTGACCCCAGCTTCCATCTGAGAAATGGTGGGAATCCCACTGGGGACAGAAAGTGGTTGGGTCACATTCTAAGAAAAGAATGTGCTCTAGTGGCAGAAGTCCCTGGGGCCACTGATAGATGATAGAAAACAAGAACTAACCATAAAGTGCATGAAATAGGTAATAATATGAGAGGAAATATGCATGGAGAAACTATGTTTGGCATGGCTTCATGAACTGCTTGACCCAATTTTGTATACCTGAGTTCCAAATAACAAAAAAGAAAGAAGAAACAAAGAAAAGAAAAGAGAAAAGAAAAGAAAAAAAGAAGAAAGAAAGAAAGAAAGAAAGAAAGAAAGGAAAGAAGACTTAACAAAAATGATGGAATCATGCTAAACTATAAAGCAGGTTATGCACATTAGTTAC
Organism: Leopardus geoffroyi; assembly: GCF_018350155.1. NCBI lineage: Eukaryota > Metazoa > Chordata > Mammalia > Carnivora > Felidae > Leopardus > Leopardus geoffroyi. The sequence goes on along the minus strand of NC_059328.1, from coordinate 119,717,025 downwards.
TATTATGTACTGATCTGATCCTTATTTGATCCTTATTTGAACCCCTGTAAGGTCAGCAGGACATGAATCATTATTCCCATTTTGCTGATAAGAAAATTGAAACCCAAGATGTTTACAACAAAGAGGCCATTGAAATCTATCTATCTATGGATTCAAGCTCAACTGCCTGACCCAGGATCCAGGAGAATAAGGGCAGGATGGGTCTGTTTTCCAGGAAAGGACAAGAGGGGAGCATCTGAATGTCCACCTCAAGAAAAGGAGAGCTTCTAGAACCAAAGGTGGGTTGCCGTAAGAATGTGCCATATTCGCGATATGATTTTGCACGTTTCTCTGCCTTTTTATTCTTTATATTAACTGGTGTTGTGGGTTGAATTGTACCCCCCGCATCCCCAAAATGGATACATTGAAGTCCTAACCTCCGGTGCTTCAGAAGGTAACTTTACTTGAAAATAGAAGGATTACAGATATAATTAGTTAAATTAAGGTGAGATCATACTGGAGTAGGATTGGCCCTTAATGCAATACAACTGACATCTGTATAAAAAGAGGAGGGAGACCCAGAGGGAAGATGGCCATGTGAAGGCACTGAGACAGAGGGGAACACCACATGAAGCTGGAAACAGAGCCTGGAATGCTGCATCTTCAAGCCAAGGAATGGTGAAGATTGCCCGCCATCACCAGAAGCCAGGAGAAAGGCATGGAAGAGATTCTCCCCCAGTGCCCTTGAAAGGAGCCAACTCTGTCAACATCTTCTAGCCTCAGAACTATGAGAGAACAAATTTCTGTTGTTTTAATCCACCCAGTTTGTGCTACTTTGTTATGGCAGCCCCAGGAAATCAATACGGTTGGGGTAGGCTGAACAGCTGTCACCAACACACCCAAGACATAGAATGGCTCAAACACAACCGAAGTAACCATCCAGGGCCAGTAACCACCCAGGGCCAGGTTCCATATTGGCGGACAGCTCTCCCCCACACAACCGTTTGGGGATCCAGGTTGACAGAAGCTTTGCCGAGGGGTTTCCAAGGCTGCCCTTGGCCTCACCATTCTAGCCCGTGGGAACAGAAAAAGAGCATGAGAGTTTTGATGGGTCAGATAGAAATGGCCGTATCACTTCTGTTCACAAACTGCTACAAAAGAGTAGGTGCATAGAAAACCAGAGCAAATCAAGGGTCATGGGTAAACAAGAAGCATCCCATGAGGCTTAACCATTAGGAGATCCATGGGGCTGCCCATGATTTCATCCAAACATGCTAGGGAAACTTGAAGAGGACTTCTCCACTGCCCCTTGACTTTGCTGTGGGGCTGGTGACTTATTTCTTGTCTCTCCCACTTAATTTCCCCTGCAGCCATTATCAGGTAAGGGACTAAGGGACTCTCTCCCCAGGCAGAGTCATCCTGCTTTATAGCAAAGTGTGGCCAGAACAAAAGTGTTGGGAGGATCCCTGAAAGGTAGACGGCGGGAGCAAAGAGATTCACCAGAGAAGGCTTGGCTTTTTGGTTGGTTTGCTTGTTCATTTGCTGGAACCCTGGCTTTGCTGATAGAATGTCAAGAGCATGAGTTTGGAAAAAAAAAAAAAAGCATGAGTTTGAGAGTCAGATAGACTGGGTTTAAACCCTCCTGTGTGACCCTGAGCAACTCACGTATCCTCTCTGGGGAGCAGTTTCTCCTGCAAACCAGAGGTGGCAAAAAACAACTCGCAGCACCACTAACCAACGTGTAGAGCAACCGAAACGAAGTCCCGCCCGATACAGTGATCTTCCTTTTTTCACCTCTCTCTCAATTTGGAATCAGTGTCGCAGACCCCGCAAATGCCTTCTTATGGCAAGGGGTGTCAAGGGGAGCAAACAGAATCTGCAGTGAGGTCAGCTCTGACACCACATTTCACACTTACCTGTGATGGGAAAGACACATGGTTTACTTTAGGTTTTTGCTCAGGCCCTGCATCTCTAATGAGCTCCCTACTCCTTTCCACCCACCCAAATTGTTTCCATAGGCCAAGGCCAAGGCCACAGCCAGCTCTGCTACGACACCTGCTCATATCTTCAAGTGGGATTCAATGTTCTTAATGTGAATAGAAACACCCCGGGGTGGGGGGCAGTTTTTGTCCATCTTGTTCATGGCTATATCCCCAGTCCTTGGGAGAGTGCCTGGCATATAGTAGGTCCTCAATTAATACCAGCTAGATAAATTTAATAATTAATTAAACTTTCCCCCATCCGACATCTATAGCCCTACTCACACTACACCATTCATTCATTCTCTCATCTGTCAACGAATATGGTGTGCCCACCGTGCACGGCACTGTGGGAAATGTTAAGATGGCCAGAGAGGTAGGCCTGCCCTCTAGGACTCTGAGGTCAATTAGAGGGCATCAGACATGTACTACATATACACGTGTAACAATAATGATGCCAGGTAAGGGTCACCGTATGGCTCAGGGATTGTTCAGAGGAGAGAAAAGTTGCCTTCTGCCAGGACGATGCGATGGAGAGAACATTATCAAGTAGAGGACCTTGATCTTAACATAGCGCCCACTGCGCATTATGTTACTTATTTTCATGCTTGAGTCTCCCGGTGGCCCACAACTCACCAGAGGTATTGTCATCCCTCCATCTTTGGGGTCCCTCACCCTACTTTGAGGATTCCACTTACTTCCTGTGCCTTGCACAGAAAAGCAGCTTGAATCCACGATGTTCCAGAATGCAGCAATTGCTTGGGAAGTGATTGTTCTGGCAGGGCACGTCTGGCTTGCTGGAGGAAATGTGTGTGAACATTTCCCTTTTAGGAGGTAACCAAGTCGGGAAACAGTGTGCCAGCTCAACACAGGTCCTCATTTTCCCACTGAGTTAGTTGGAGGATATTTGCTCCAATTCTGCTCTCGGAGCCAGAGGCTGAATCTGGAGGCCTGACATTTGATTCCTTTAAGTATCGTTTTCTACGCTGCAATAAAAATACAGACATTCTCTAAACCTTCTCATCGATGGCAAATCATTTTATAAAATCCGGCCCACGTCCTTGTTTAACCACTCCTAACCCCAAATGTATCGAGCTAATGGCCCCTCCTAAAGACAGGGTCATCTGTTAAATAACATACTGTTATAATATGAACAAGACTTCTCAGCCTAAGAACGTCTATCGGTGTTCTGAAATGTTAGCCTTCACAAACCCAGGAAGCACTGTGTATTGAAGAGGCAAAGGGTGAGGAGCAAAGAGACTTAGGCCCAACCCAAGTCTTTCCTCTTCCAGAATACCGTTCTGACTTCTCTGTCCCTCACCAATCTATCCTTTCTTGGAATCTTCCTTTCATTAATGACCCATTTCCAATGCTTTACATAATGCGCTGAGCACATGCCTGGGCCCAGCATTGCCATTGTCAACACACAGTCCAACCCTGACCACATCCTATCTTGAACTCTGCTCTTAAAATATCAAGTGTAAACATCTTGTATTATCAAAACAATCCTAACCTTTGAGAACAAGAACTTAGATCTGTACCCCACCCCCGAGGAGACACCAAATGCTTAATATTATTATTTTTGATTTTTGCCTTTCAATTTGGAAACCGCAAGAATATATGCATGCAAGTTATCTAAGAAGAAAATATTAGGACAATCCTCTGTAACAACTCACATCGGTGGGCCATATTGAAGGCATGGCTGTGATCTTTGAGATCTGATTCAACAAGGAAACGTGGTGAGCAGGATTTTTTAAAAAATAAAAATGACCCAGACTTAGGAGAAAGGAATAATAGGTAGAGAATATACACTAAGAGTGTGCGCACACACACACACACACACACACACACACACACACAAAGCAGAGAACCCTAGTGGACCACAGAGTATAATTCAAATCACTTAGATAGGGCTGTGCTTATTTTGTGTGACTGGTTTTAATGGAGAAGATTGCATGGGAGAGGAGAAAAAGACACAGCACGCATGGTCTGGCATAAAACAGAGCCACTTAAATCAGGATCGCTTTGAACTATCACAATTCAAGAATGATGTGGGAAATATGGAAGAGATTTAGAATACGTTTGCAAACAAGTCCTCTGAACAAAGGCAAAACCCCCAAGTGAGCTGTTACTCTTGAACCTGAAGAAAGGGATGAAGAGTGGCATCGGGGCGTTGTTCTTCCTCCATGAACAGGTGGGGGCGGAGAAGACCGGTGAGCAGCTGTGTTCCCTCTCCCCACTGAGTCAGGAATGGAGGAAACAGTCAACAACAAGAATTTAGGCGAAACGTCAGGATTAATTTCCTGGCCGTGAGTGTTGTTAAATGTTAAAGTGGCTGACCCACAGATGTTAGGGACTCTCCTTCGTCGACACTCTTGAAAAGGGAAGGTGAATGGAAAAGACCTCTCTGTCTTGAGCAACGTAGGTGAAGACTATCTTGAAGCAGAGGGAGGCGACATATGGCCTTTGAAACCTCACATCCACATATACGTGTGCCATTTTAGATGCACCTGTGGGGTGGAGACTATTCCAGAACTAAGAGCCACACACTTAGAAAAGATACTCCGCCTCGGTGCACACTTCCCTCTGCCGTGATGTTTGAAGGGAGCCGAGCATCAGCAACCACCACCGGCCCCAAAATAAACATCTTTAGGAACAAACTCCGGATTACCCAAGCTCAATATGCACGGCAGGGGTGTTCTACAGCCATCCCAAAAGACGGTCCTCTTCTGTTATTAAATTTAGCGGGAACAAACTGAAACTGTCCCAGCTGGGCTGAGTCTTGCCCCACGTCTGGGGCAAGGGACAGGGACAGGGACAATCTTGGGTGGTGGGGACTGTACTGTGCTCACAGACAGGAGACTCAGATCCTTGTCTTGTGCCTGACCCCAGCCTGCTGGGTGGCACCCGACAGACCTCAGAGCTGTCTGAGTGACACAATGTTCCCACTTGTGAAATGGGCTGCCAACAAGAACTGTCGTAAGTTAGGGTCAGATGTGACAACGAGAAAGAACAGAGCTCTAAGGCGACATGTGGAATCTTTATTGCTGAAGTGGATTTCACGAAAAGGAACTCCCTGCTCCATAAGAGGCTGCCGATTTGGACTGAGCTGCTGGTCCGAACCTGAATGAAGGAAAGACAGGGTGAGTCCTCGGTTTTGCAAACGCAGTTTGCTCTCCGGGGACCAGGCAGTCGCAGGGGCACTGGGAGGTCACAGCGCCCTCTTTTAGCTGCACGGGCTCACACCTTTTAGACAGAAAGTCCATTTAAAGGCCCTCCCCTGTTCAGCGGTTGGCTGATCTCTTTTCAAAGAAAGTGATCTCTGGATGGAACGTGAGCAGAGGGAACAAGGAGAAGCATTCATGACCCTATTTTCCAGTGAGACAAAAAAGCACTTCCTTGTGAGGATATACAGCTGTGTTGGAGGACATGTGATTTATTATTATCATTAATGTTGTTGTTGTTGTTATTGTTATTATTGTTATTATTGAAAATGTCCCCTCAGGACCCTTCTAGTTTTAGACTTCCCACCTATAGTGGGAAATAGTACTAGAAAATGTATTTTCCCGCCTCCCATCACCTAAGAACCCCCTTCAGCAGGTCTCCGTGAATTCGCAGGTGAGGGCGAATTCACCAAAGATGGGCTTAAAGGTGCTTGGGAGGCCATTAGTGAAATCAACTGTCCATTAAGGCAGAATAAGAACCATCAACATGGGAAAGAATACAATACAAGGCTGCTGCTCCCTGCCAGGTGACAGCTGGCAGGTGACAAGCAATTATGACATCTTTTTGCGCTTTTTTTCTTCAGAGTGATGCAAATAAAGCGGGATGGTTTGATACACAAAGCAAAAGATTCAGAGAGAGGAGAACAGAGTTCTAATCCCAGAACTCCCATGAACCAACTTAGAGACCTTGACACATACTCTGGGCTTCAGTGTATCCAATTACAAATAAAAAATTGGGCTAGATCAGTGAGGACAGACAGAGTCCCCCTGGTAGGGCGCCTCCGGCTGACCGACAGTGGCTGCTGGGACACTACATGAAAGGATTCTGTACCCAATGGAAAAAAAAAAAAAACAAAACAGTCTCTTCAGCAAATGGTGCTGGGAGAAGTGGACAGCAACATGCAGAAAAATGAAACTGAACCACTGTCTTACATCATACACAAAAATAAATTCAAAATGGGTGAAAGACCTAAATGTGAGACAGGAAACTATCAAAATTCTACAGGAGAAAACAGTTAACAACCTCCTTGACCTCAGCCGCAGCAACTTATACACACATCTCTGGAGGCAAGGGAAATAAAAGCAAAAATGAACTATTGGGACTTCATCAAGATAAAAAGCTTCTGCACAGCAGAGGAACAATCAACAAAACTAAAAGGCAACCGATGGAATGGGAGGAAATATTTGCAAATGATATATTGGATAAAGGATTAGTATCCAAAATCTATAAAGAACTTACCAAACTCAACACCCAAAAAATAAATAATCCAGTGAAGAAATGGGCAGAAGACATGAATAGACACTTCTCCAAAGAAGACATCCAGATGGCCAACAGACACATGAAAAGATGCTCAACATCGCTCATCATCAGAGAAATATCAATCAAAACCACAATGAGATACCACCTCACACCTGTCAGAATGGCTAAAATTAACAACTCAGGCAACAACAGATGTTGGTGGGGATGCAGAGAAAGAGGAAGCCTCTTGCACTGCTAGTGGGAATGCAGACTGGTGCAGCCATTCTGGAAAACAGTATGGAGGTTCCTCAAAAATTAAAAATAGAATTATCCTACGACCCAGCAATTGCACTACTAGGTTATTTACCCAAAGGATACAGAAACTCTGATTCGAAGGGGCACATGCACCCCAATGTTTATAGCAATAGCCAAAGTATGGAAAGAGCCCAAATATCCATCAACGGATGAATGGATAAAGAAGATGTGGTATACATATACGATGCAATATTACTCGGTGATCAAAAAGAATGAAATCTTGCCATTTGGAACAACGTGGATGGAGCTAGAGTATATTATGCTAAGCGAAATAAGTCACAGAAAGACAAATATCATATGATTTCACTCATATGTGGAATTTCTGGAATTTAAGAAACACAACAGATGAACACAGGGAGAGGGAAGAGGAAATAAGATAAAAACAGAGAGGGAGGCAAACCGTAAGAGACGCTCAAATACAGAGAACAAACTGAGGGTTGCTGGAGGGGCGGTGGGTGGGGGAATGGGCTGAATGGGTGATGGGCATTAAATGTGCTTGGGCTGAGGGTGAGGACTAGACCTTATGTGTAAGTGATGAAGCACTGGGTTCTACTCCTGAAACCAATACCATACAGTATATTAACTCACTTGAGTTTAAATAAATAAATTTTTAAAAATGAGAAAGGAACTCTGAGGCTGCATCCCGGTTCAGTAGGAAAGAGTGCTGTGATCGATTAATGATGCCTGCCATGAGTGCAAACAGCAGCAGAGGAATGCGTGCCACGGACTGCCATCCTGAGGTGAATGAGTTCGGGGCCTCCCAAGACTGTAACCCCCCAATGGAGGATTCTGTGAAGCCTTTATAAAGGCCCAGCAAGAAATCATCCTCCTTTTTTTACACTGACCTAAAGGGTGTTCTAGCTTTAACTAGCCCCTTCTCCAACCGCTTGCTCTAAAAGTGTCTTCCCTAGGCCTGTCCTGATTGTCCCATGCCCCAGCACACGTCTCACCCTGTCATGGGTGTGAAATGACACCCATCAGAGGGGTGAATAGGAGTTAAAATATCTTTTCATAAAAGCCCGAGTGGCAAAGTCGTATCACATAACTAAAAGTAGCCAACGGGCCATAACGAGATATGACCCACTGAATCAGGGGTCCTGGACTGCAGCCCCAAATTTGCCATCTGCCTTATGCCTCCGTGCACCCCTCTCCTCTGAAGGACCCGAAGCCTTCACTTTTCCACCCGTGGTGGATGATGTCCTCACCTGCCCCGCTTCCCTTGCTACTGCTCTGAGATTGTGACCGCTCCCTGAACCTATTTCTTGGAACCAGTTGGCCTTTGGACCCACAAGTTCCGAGCTAGAATGAAGCTCAACCCTTCCCTTGGATGAAGAAACGAGGTCTCAGGCAGAATAAGACTTCTCCCAGGGACTGGAAATTAGAACCAAGTCACTGAGCACCAGGAGAGGCCAGACGTAGTATTCCCCCCCATGGTACCCCAGCCGCAACCCTGCTGTACTCTCTCCCTGCCTAGACCGGGGGTTCCCACGGGAAGGGGGCTTTGGGCGAACAGCAGGAAGATGTCACCGAGTGCATACAGACGGTGGGTTCCCTCCCTGGCCTGCTGCCACCCAACTGGGCTTAACACACCCACTGCCCGCTTTAGCGAGCCATCTCCCAAACCCTTGTCCGCAAGACAGAATCACATACCACCTCCTCCGGCACTTTTTTTTTTTTCAGTTTACTTATTTTTGAGAGAGAGAGAGTGAGCACAAGTTGGGGGAGGTGCAACAGAGAGGGGGACAGAGGATCCCAAGCAGGCTCCACACTGACAGCAGGCAACCAAACGCGGGGCTCGAACTCATGAACCGTGAGATCGTGACCTGAGCGGAAGTCAGACGCTCAACGCCTCGACGGACGGAGCCACCCAGGCGCTCCTCCTCCCGCACGTTAATCATGCTTCCTTTCTCACGCATCACCCAGAGTATGTTAATTAATGATTCCTCTGCCTCCCTGCTAGTCTGCATCTCCGAGAAAGTTTCTTATTCGTGTTTACTGTCCCCCAGTCCGCAGAGCCAACTAGAACAAGATCGTATCTTCAAACCGCTAGGTCTTCGCCCTGATTAAAAATAAACATTGAAACTGAAACTAAACAGCAACAAGTGTGGAGCGCCGGGCACTCGATCTCATTGGATTGCATCACTATTTCCACTTTACCAATGAAGCAATTGAGGCTCAGAGAATGAAGGAACTTGCCGTGAGTCTCCCAACAAATCAGATTTGAAGCTGGGAGCTGACCCCACTGCAATTTGGAGACCAGAGGCCCCTCTTCGCCCCTGAGCCGGCTACCTCTACTGAAATCCCTAAATGTGCCTACCTGGGCAGGTGGTTGTGGGGAACACACGCCCAAGCCAGACCTCCTCCTGCCAGCATGCCCTGGCGGGATTGATCTGTGCCCTTCTCTGGACTGTCCTTGGCCCAGTGCAGCCCAAATTCAAGGGCTCCAGAGAAACCCAGAGGGTGATTTTTCAGGGGCTGGAAGCTTCGGGTCCTTCTGGTCCTCTTCCCACACTTCCATCTCCCCACAGGGGGAGGGAAGAGGAAATAAGGTAAAAACAGAGATAAGATAAGATAAATAAGATTTAAAAAAAAAAAAAAAAAAAGAGAGAGACTCTTAAATACAGAGAACAAACTGAAGGTTGCCAGAGGGGGCATGGGGGATGGGCTACAAAGGTGGGAGTCCTAAGGGCGTGAACAAGTGTGATTCAGGACAACAGGGACCACGTGATCCCCTGGAGAAGCACAGACTAAAGCTAGATGATGCTTTGAAAAGGGTTTGGACAAACTCCAGGCTGGCTGGCCTGCAGGGAGAGGTCAAGGCCAACAGCGCCTTGTCCGGCCTACAGCTCTCGTCCATGCACCACGTTCCCTTTGCCCAGAGAAGCTCCTGGAAAAGCACTTCTGTCATCCTTATGGTACAGAAGGAGGCGAGGAGGGACAGGCAAGTGTCCACTACCTGCCAGCTGCGGGGCTAGTGTTCAAGTACATCCTCAAAGTTAGGACCACCGGCCAGGTGGGTGGTGCTGTCAGCCCCATTTCACAGATGAAAACCCTGGGGCTCGGAATGGAGGTGACTCCCCCAGGAACTCCCCCAGAGGGAGAGGGGTCCTAAGGCAATACACCTGTTCACTTGGTTGCAAAGATGGGGGCAGTTTGGGGGGGGGGGGTGGTGGCATGCTGGTTGAGCCATCTGGTGTGACAGGACCATGCCCATCCTAAATGGATGGCATCCTGAATGGATGGACAAAAATGATCATCCCTGCCCGGCTTCCCTCCTCCTGTCTCTCCCACCTGCTCTCCTCCCCCGTATCGCCTTGGTTATAGATGCACAGGCAGGCGAGAAGCTTCTCTTAGCAAAGGATGTCCCCGAACAGAGCCACTGACCCCGGGGGCCTCGAAGCAAGGCAAGTGAGCAGGCTGCAGCGGCCAACCAGTCTCAAGGAGGGGCGGCCAGTGGCCAGCCAGGGCCCAGGAGGACGTGAACTTGGAGTCAGTGCTCCGGCCAGGAGCCGCTGGAGCTGCCCCCGGGCTAACCGCCACAGGCCCGAGTGAAGTTAATAAAGTTGCATCCTAATCGTCTCTGAGGTCTCTTGGGCTTACGTTCCCCGAAGGGCCCAGGCATCAGGATGTGCTTTGTTCATTTACTTTGGCAAGTTTAGCTCTGTATGCTTCTCGCTGCACTTCCTCGTCTGTTTTGCAAGCTTAATAAAGTCTTCGTAATGAGGCTTCCCTTCAGTGAGGCTGTGCAGAAGCCACCGAGAAATGGGGCAAAAGTGACAGGTTTTCTTCTTCCTTTTCTTTTTTTTTTTTAAAGAATGATTGTGTTTGCAAGTGAGGGAAGAACTAATGAGCTTCTAGCCCGTTTAGAGGCTCCATTCCCCGTTTTGAGACGGGGCCCCTCGCAGGGGCACCCCGTTTCTACTTGATTATTTCCGCGTGAAGTTTTCACACGGTCACTCTCAGGAAATGGGGGTCAGGAGAATAAAGACACGGCATTCCCCATGCCTGAGGTTCATCGGCATCCACTCCTGGGGGGGGAAACTTCCACATGGCTCCTTGCATGTGGCCTGCCCTGTTCGAGACACTGGCAGGAGCCACAAGAAAGGAGAGGAGACAGAGGCGGAGACCGTACGATGGCTCTCCCAGGGACGCAAGGTAGCGGGGAGGTCTGTGTCCCCGAGGCCACAGCACGCACTGTCTATACATACTCAGGGCTGGATTGGTGACACGGTGGGTAAGGACAGCCGCACCTCATGGAAGGGATAGGACTCTGGGGCTAAGGTTTCTCAGAGAAAGCTTCCCAGGAGAGGGTCTTGACGTTGGTCTTGAAAGAAGAGGGAAAGGAAGGAGAACTCGTATTTTTCTAAACACCGTGTCCGGCACATTACCTAATCAGCCCGTCATGGTAGGAGGTGAGGACTGATATTTAATAAGGGAGGAAAATAAAGCCCAGAGAGGTTAAGCAACTTGCCCAAGGTCCCACAGCCAAGTCAGCCCTCAAACCCACAACTGTCTGACCCCAAAGCCCATGATTTTCCATTGTTCCTCACAGCCTCTGGAAAGCACAGGACTTGGGGCAGCAAGAGAGATCTAGAAAGAAGTTCGAAGACAGAGAGAAGATTGATTTTTTTTTTTTAATAATAATAACATGAGAAAGAGACCGATGTTGTCTCTAAAGGCAACAGTCAGGGTGTCTGCAAACAACTGTAAATTCTAGGAGGAGAACCCAACGGAAGCTCGAAGATTTCTCCCATGAAGGAGAGCTCTACTTTACGTGTGGTAGTAACACCCTCCGATTGTCAGAACAAATAACCACCAGTGAGTGGTTAAAACAACAGAAATTTATTTTCTCGCAGTTCTGGAGGCTGGAGTCTGAAATCAAGACCAGCAGGGGGGCGCCTGGGTGGCTCTATCGGTTGAACATCCGGCTTCGGCTCAGGTCATGATCTCACAGTCTGTGAGTTCGAGCCCCGCGTCGGGCTCGGTGCCGACAGCTCAGAGCCTGGAGCCTGCTTTGGATTCTGTGGCTCCCTCTCTCTGCCCCTCCCCTGCTCACACTCTGTCTCTCTCTCAAAAACATTTTAAGAAATTAAAAAAAAAAAAAAGACCAGCAGGGCCACGCTTTCTCTGAAGACTCTAGGGGAGGATCCTTCCTTGCCTCCTCCAGGTCCCCGTGGCTGCTGGTGCTCCGTGGCTTACAGCCACATCCCTCCCTCCTAGCTCTGCCTCCATCTTCATGCGGCCTCCTCCCTGTGTCTCCTCACAATCTGCCCCTTATCAGGACACTGATCATTGGATGTAGGACCCACTCTAACCCAGGACGGTCTCATCCTGGGACCATGCCTTAAGTACAGCTGCAAAGACCCTATTTCCAAACACGCTCACATTCACAGCTACCGGGGTTTAGGACTCGGACACATCTTTTGGGGAAATGCAGTTTAACCCACGACACCTGCCGTGTCGAAAAGTTAACTGCATCCAGATCATCCGAGTGACTGTACAGCAACCAGACCTACAAAATGGTCTCAGAAGGGGATTAACGACCTCACAGAGGAGGGCAGGGGGCACCACTGCCTCAGTGGCAAGCAGGACAGGAAGGGCAACTCCCGTAGCCTCCCCACTCCATCCTTTGGAACATCACAGAGGCGGAGGGTGGCACAGGTCTCACCCATGGGTGCTGGGCATTCTTTTCCTTCCAGCCTCCGTAATGCCTTGCAGATGTGTATTTTTGAGGCCGTTTGGTAGAAGAGAAAGGAAAGAGCTTCAGAGCCCGAGGAGCCGAGTTCAAACACCTGGTCTGCCACTGACCAGCTCTGTGACCTTGAGAGTGAGTCACCCGTCTGTTCGAGCCTCAGCTTCTCCATCTAGAACAGGGAGAAATATCAGTGCCTGGCTCATCAGGGCGTCATAGAGATCGGCAAGGAAATCCATGCAAACTTCCATCATAGTGCCCGGTGCGTGCTGGCTACTATATTTATCGGATCGTCGTTCTACACGTCCCCGCAGCTCCAGCACCTGACGCTAAGGTCTGCGTGTCAACGGCATGCGCAGATGATTGCTGCAGAATGTCTACATAAACCGCGTCAGCAGGGGGGTTCTCGCATCACGAAGGCTGGTGGATGCGATGGGTTAGTTTCTCCACCTCCTTTGCTCCCAACTTCTTGAGCAACTTCCAGGACTGCAGAGGATAAAAAGCTAAGAAATACATTTCCCAGAGTCCTTTAGAGCTGTTGTGCTCACTGCAGTTTGGGCTCCATCAAGATTTGGAAGGCAGGCATGAAATGGAGTCTCCTCTGCGCATTTTTTTTTTCCTCCCCTTCCCCTTCTCGCCTGCCAACAAGAAAAATCATGACGAGCAAGGAATTTGCTACAGCAGCATTCCAGCGTCCCCTCTTCGGGTTGCTGGGTCCCGAGAGACATGTGGGGGTGGTGGATGCAGCCCCCTGATTCTAGCCTCCTGATACCTGGGTCACAGCATCGCCATGGTGGCCTGCAAGGGCTGTCGCTGCCCTCGGGATGGGTTCTTGGAGAGCCGTATTCTGGGAGTCACCCCTGGAGGTCCAGCCTAAACCTTACCTACTCCCTCTGTCCCCAACACTTTTGTAAGCATCTGATTTGCTCCACCAGGTTTCTCCCTGCTCAAATCATCGCTATGCCTATCCCTTCACTAATAGCACACGGCCTCGACTCCTATAGCTTTACAGTAAGTCTTGAAAGTTATGTGAGTCCTCTAACCTCCTTCTTCTTTTTCAAAGTTGTTAGGCTGGTATGGGTGCTTTGGTCTTCCACATAAATGTTTAGAGCCACCTGGTCAATTTCAAAAACAAAACAAAACAAAACAAAACAGTGTCCTGGCATTTGGGGATTCTATTGACTCTTGCTGAACGTATCAAGGGTTGATTATATTGCCCGCTCCCTATCCAGACTGACAAAGGTTCCTCTCTGCCCCACACTCCTGGGCTGTCCCCTCCATTCAGTTAGCCTGTGGGTCCCCGGTCAAACTAATAACAAACACCAGAACCCTAGGGGCACCTGGGTGGCTCAGTTGGTTGAAGGTCTGACTTCGGCTCAGGTCACGATCTCACGGTTAGTGAGTTCGAGCCCCGTGTCGGGCTCTGTGCTGACAGCTCAGAGCCTGGAGCCTGCTTCGGATTCTGCGTCTCCTTCTCTCTTTGTTCCTCTCCTGCTTGCGCTCTGTCTCTCTCTCTCTCTCAAAAATAAATAAAGACTAAAAAAAGAAAAAATTAAAAAACAAACAAACAAACACCAGAACCCTATTAGCCTCGTCTCAAGTCCTGGGCCATTGGCTCCAATGGGCAGCTGCTGAAATACTCCTCCAAGTTTATTCTTGGTGATGCATGTCTCATTCCCCATTCTCCTCTTGCATTGCCTGACACTCCATTTTTCTTCCCCCACCTGGCAACCCCTCCTCCCCCGGGCCCGTCTGCCACCCACCATCTCAGCATAAAGTTAAAGGACCTTTAGATCTACGTGGAGATTTATTTTTGCCCAAGAAAGTGCAGCTCTATCCATTTCCCTCATTTGCCTCTCCCTCCACCCCACCCTTGCACCTCCAGCCCCACTCCCTGCCCCAATACACAAAGCCACAAACACTCTCCCCACTGCTAGAGACAGAGATGGCCAAAATCCTTCCTATTTCTGGCCTCCAAATTACAGGCTTCTGCAGATGGGGAAATATAAGGTGTGAGGCCCCAGAAAGTTCATAAACTTTTATGCAGATTGGTTTTAGTCTGGTTTAAATTAGGCAACAAAATAGAATTTCCAGATGTTCTATTTGGAATTAACTTGGCTACAGAGAAAAGGCTACTAGGAGGAGGGGTTGGTAATAGTGTGATTTTTACATTCCAGAAAGGGAGTCACCAAAAGCATCTGGACTGGATTAGAAGAGAGGAACCTGCTGGTTGGCACATTAAGAGCTCTGCTCTCATTTATTCTGCCTCGAGGACGTGCAGAGGTGCAATGCAACATTCTCAAGCCACCGGGAAGATAAAGGGCCAGTGTGGTGGTTTTGCCCCAGCGGTCAGCTAAACGCAGCGGAGATTTTGGTCAGACATAAGGATCTCAGTGCTGGGCCGGTGGTTCTCAAACTCAAGGGTGTGTGTGAACCCCGCAAGAATCTTGCTAAATGCAGATTCTGAGCGGAGGGTAACACCGATGCCGCTGGCCTGTGGGCCCCACGCCGGGGAGCACGCCGTTGTACAACAAGGACCTAGGTGGTCGGAGGAGCTAGGAAAGAAGTTCCTGTCAGACTAGGGGTTTCTTCACGACCTGCCGTGGCCCAAACATGTCTCCGAGGCTGGAGAGGCGGGAGAGGCAAGAGGGAACAAGTGAAAGTCAGGCATCATCGTCCTCTCTAGCGAGAGTGCGGTATGGACGAACGAGTACAGCAAGATTCGGTAAATGGGGTCCTCAGTGTGTGACTCAGAGCTGTACAGGGACCTGAAGAGGTGGTGGCCAATTCCATGGGGATGAGAGGAAGCATCAAAGAAACCCAGGTCTTGGGAACTGTGAGGTGTCAGGGAAGAGAGGGAAGGGCATTCCTTGTGAAAGGAACAGCATGTGCAAAGTCCCAGGAAATGTTTAGGATGTGGTGAACTGGGGGGGGGGGGGGGGGGCGAGCACATGGATGGTGGATGAGAGAAGGGTTGGCAAGGGCTAGCCAGACCGGGAAATCCTGGGAGCCTGGCTGAGGAGTTTGGAGCTGGAGCAAAAAGAGTAAGCAGGCACGTTAAATAAGAGCAACAGTGGCTTGGATTTATGTCAAGGATGATTACTGCAGAGGAGGGAATGAGATGCCTTCTTGTTTGAAATAAGACAAGGGCACCGTCTGCCTGGGTGGCTTGGACATTAGCCCCCGTGACGGCAAGAAGTTAGGCCTGGAGCACCGCCTCTGCCTCCCTCTTTCCTGCTGAGTTCAAGCCCAGTCAGCCTCATGGGTTCACAGGTAGGCTCAAGGCTCCAGAAACAACAGAAAGGCAGGTGTCTGGGACTAAGAAAAACAAGCAGAAGGGGTAGAAAAGAAGGACTCTCGGGGTCCGCAGGAAACGGCTGGGCTTTCATTCATTCATTCAACAAACCTGGGCTATGCCCTTGGTGTCCTCTGGGAAATAGTGCATGTCAAGGTGGGTAGAGTACAGCATGATCCGTGCCTCGGTAGAGGTAGCCCAGGTACTGGGACGCTGCGAGGGTGTGCCTGTGCCACCTTGGGTGGACAGGAAGAGAATGGGGTCAGGGGAGAGGCCTAACGGAGGCGATCCCCTGGTTGAAGGTTGAAGGGTAGGTAGAATTCAGCCAGACAAAGGGGAGGAGGGACAATTCAGGCAGCTGGCACAGATAAAAGCATGGAACGTATGGACCGTAGTCCATCCAGCATGGAAGGGGCAACGGGGTTGCAATGGGTTGGGGCCTGGTAGAGATGAGTGTTGGCCATCAGTTAGATCCTCAAGGGTCCGGGGTCAGAGTATTAACACCAGAGAACATCCCAGGGTCTCAGCCAGTGGGAATTGGACAGAACAACAGTAGATCGAACAGGAGGGTCTAGAAGCGGCTTGTACCAGGATCACGTGGGCCCAACTGCACAACCTAGGCCAGCTTATGGGCCAGGCTGGGTCAGGATCTCACCAAGCACCTTTCAGTGATCGCTTTGGGCAGACAGGTGAGGTCAGGGTCTGGTCATAGGCCCACAGTGTCATGCTTCCTTTCGAAGCCACCTCAGGAAGCCATCCCCACTGGACTTCCCAACCTAGCCAAACAGTGTGAGCCGAGGTGGGGGCCTCCAGTGGGGAATCCTCGGGTCTATACCCCTCTAATCAGATAGATGTCAACATTAGCATCGGTTGATGAAGAGGTTTTTAGGACTTCTGAAACTTCAGCTTGTTGGAACATCAAAAGCTGGATGGATCATCCCCACACATCACAATCTGAAGGGCCTAGAGAGAGAGAATAAAGGGGAACAACCACACCAAAATGGAGGCGGGAGAGGTGTGACCGTAGGGTCCCACAAGGAGCAGGTGGCAAGGCAGATCACGGGCAACATCAACGGAACGTGTCAAGGCGAAAGGTGTAGAAGCCTGGGCACTTCTGTGTAGGGACAGAGAGGACAGGAGGAACAAAGGAAAAATGGCACTTAGTGACCCAGGCAAAGAGCTTCTGACGTCCAGAATCCCAGGTGTCCCAGAAGGGAAGCCAGGTGGGGCACTGGAGAAGAGCCTGAGATGTGTGCCTTGTTCCTGTGCAAGTACAGTGAAGCTTCTCGAGGTGAGATGGTCTCTCATACCTGTGCTGCTAAAAGAAAAATTATTCCGACACTTTTTAAGTGGCAAGCAAGCCTTTTTTCCCCCCAGACCATTGCAGTAGGTGTAAAGGCTATCACAACAGGGGAGAGACTGAGCTCAACTCTGAATATTACAGAAACCACTGGGGATTTGCCACCAAGGAACGGAATGAGGTGGCTGGTGGGTAGAAAATCACCAAGATGGCACAAAAACAGATACATAGACCAATGGAATAGAATAGAAACCCCAGAACTAGACCCACAAACGTATGGCCAACTCATCTTTGACAAAGCAGGAAAGAACATCCAATGGAAAAAAGACAGCCTCTTTAACAAATGGTGCTGGGAGAACTGGACAGCAACATGCAGAAGGTTGAAACTAGACCACTTTCTCACACCATTCACAAAAATAAACTCAAAATGGATAAAGGACCTGAATGTGAGACAGGAAACCATCAAAACCTTAGAGGAGAAAGCAGGAAAAGACCTCTCTGACCTCAGCCGTAGCAATCTCTTACTCGACACATCTCCAAAGGCAAGGGAATTAAAAGCAAAAGTGAATTACTGGGACCTTATGAAGATAAAAAGCTTCTGCACAGCAAAGGAAACAACCAACAAAACTAAAAGGCAACCAACGGAATGGGAAAAGATATTTGCAAATGACATATCGGACAAAGGGCTAGTATCCAAAATCTATAAAGAGCTCACCAAACTCCACACCCGAAAAACAAATAACCCAGTGAAGAAATGGGCAGAAAACATGAATAGACACTTCTCTAAAGAAGACATCCAGATGGCCAACAGGCACATGAAAAGATGTTCAGCGTCGCTCCTTATCAGGGAAATACAAATCAAAACCACACTCAGGTATCACCTCACGCCAGTCAGAGTGGCCAAAATGAACAAATCAGGAGACTATAGATGCTGGAGAGGATGTGGAGAAACGGGAACCCTCTTGCACTGTTGGTGGGAATGCAAATTGGTGCAGCCGCTCTGGAAAGCAGTGTGGAGGTTCCTCAGAAAATTAAAAATAGACCTACCCTATGACCCAGCAATAGCACTGCTAGGAATTTATCCAAGGGATACAGGAGTACTGATGCATAGGGGCACTTGTACCCCAATGTTCATAGCAGCACTCTCAACAATAGCCAAATATGGAAAGAGCCTAAATGTCCATCAACTGATGAATGGATAAAGAAATTGTGGTTTATATACACAATGGAATACTACGTGGCAATGAGAAAAAATGAAATATGGCCTTTTGTAGCAACGTGGATGGAACTGGAGAGTGTGATGCTAAGTGAAATAAGCCATACAGAGAAAGACAGATACCATATGGTTTCACTCTTATGTGGATCCTGAGAAACTTAACAGGAACCCATGGGGGAGGGGGAGGAAAAAAGAAAAAAAAAAAAAAGAGGTTAGAGTGGGAGAGAGCCGAAGCATAAGAGACTGTTAAAAACTGAGAACAAACTGAGGGTTGATTGGGGGTGGGAGGGAGGAGAGCGTGGGTGATGGCTATTGAGGAGGGCACCTTTTGGGATGAGCACTGGGTGTTGTATGGAAACCAATTTGACAATAAATTTCATATAATAAAAAAAAAAAAAAAAGAAAGAAAATCACCAAGAGGAGATATCAAGGGTGAGGGGCTTCCAGCCTAGCAGGACTCTTGCTTAAGATAGGCCATGGTGATCACATACCAAGGGCAAGGAGAAACGAAGAGTCTGATCAGATTTCCCAGGGGTGGGGGTGGGGGCAGGTATTACCTCTAAACTGACCTAGAAGCAGTCTTCTTACAATTCGGCTTAGTAGACCAAAGACGGGGCCCAAGGACAAGGTCTAGTCAAAGAGAGCCTGATTAAAGTCGGGTCCAGGAAAGAGCCTGATTTAATCAGCTCAAGGAGCCTGATTAAAGTCGGGTCCAGGAAAGAGAGAGCCTTCACCACCGTATCTGAAGGAGCATCTGTCCAACAGAACATGAGGTGTCCTCACTGTAGGCGGGAGCATGACAAGTGGGGCCAGTATTTCAAGAGTGCTGTGGAGCCTTTCCTTGTTTGGGACGGGCTGATTGAGTCTCCTTCTCCATGCCAAACCCGTGCTCCATCCTCCACGGAGTCCCAGTGTCTCCAGCAGTCCTGCCCAGCCGCAGAGGAACCAAGCCCAGTCATCGTGTCCTCTTCTCGAACCTCCGAGATGCCTCCGTGGAGCAGAGCCCCTGAGGGAACCAACGCCCCTATCCCAGCCGCTCCCTTATTCTGCTGCCACTGCAGGTGACGTGTCCCATCTGCGGGAGCCAGTGTCAAACATTAGCCAAGTAAAGGATCTGGGCCCCCGTGGTCTGACATGGAAACACATCACAGAAGTCTTCAGAAATCACGTAATCCCATTACCTCACCTTAAGATGAGGCACTTGAGACCCAGGACGGAGCAAGCGGTGGGTTGTCCACACAGGGACAGGCAGAGACAGGCTGGGTTAGGGTGTGCTGATGAGCCCGGGTTGTCAAAAATGTCCGTTTACTGAGCACCTACTCCACACCAGAATTTCTGTTCACCGAGCACCTGCTCCATGCCAGGCGACTGGACTAAGCCCTGTAACACAAATACACAACAGCAGCCACCAGTGGTTGACCGGTGTATGCCCAGCACTTGACATACGTTAGCACATCGGATCTTGAAAACCGTCTTAACACGTGAGTGATTACTGCCACTGTTTAAAGAAACCCGGGTCTAAGGGTGCAAAACAATGTGGCTGGGTCACACGCTGGGTTCACACCTGGGTCAGTCCAACAGTAAACTCTCAACCTCATTTACAAATGTCGTGATCCTCAGCCCCTACAAGTCTATAGTCGGTGTTACTACCCTCCTTTCTAGGGTTGACAACCCTGAGGCTCACTGAGGTGAAATAACCAACCCAAGTTCACCAAGTTCTTCCTCC
Organism: Leopardus geoffroyi; assembly: GCF_018350155.1. Classification (NCBI taxonomy): domain Eukaryota; kingdom Metazoa; phylum Chordata; class Mammalia; order Carnivora; family Felidae; genus Leopardus; species Leopardus geoffroyi. Next base: position 119,697,059 of record NC_059328.1, on the reverse strand, counting down.
TCCGGTACCCTGAGCCCCTCTGACTCCCTAAGACCGGAGAGGAGGGACATTCAAAAATGGCCATTTGGGGATGCCTGGGTGGCTCAGTCAGTCAAGCATCTGACTTCGGCTCCGGTCAAGAGCTCACGGTTCGTGAGTTCGAGCCCCGCGTCGGGCTCTGTGCTGACAGCTCGGAGCCTGAGCCTGCTTCGGATTCTGTGTCTCCCTCTCTCTCTGCCCCTAACCCACTCACATTCTCTCTGTCTCTCTCAAAAATAAATACACTTTAAAAAAAAAAAGATTTGGGGCGCCTGGGTGGCGCAGTCGGTTAAGCGTCCGACTTCAGCCAGGTCACGATCTCGCGGTCTGTGAGTTCGAGCCCCGCGTCGGGCTCTGGGCTGATGGCTCAGAGCCTGGAGCCTGTTTCCGATTCTGTGTCTCCCTCTCTCTCTGCCCCTCCCCCGTTCATGCTCTGTTTCTCTCTGTCCCAAAAATAAATAAACGTTGAAAAAAATAAATAAAAAAAAAAAAGAAAAAAAAAAGATTTAAAGAAAACACAAAGAAATGGCCATTTGGGAATGCCTACCAGGTATCTACATCATTACGTGCCATGCAACCTCATCAGGGTGGTCCAGGGCACTGCACAGTGCCACCTTCTGGGAGTCCCAAGGTTATGACCCAGAAAGAATCCTACCTAAAGACCAGAGGTCCACCATCTGAGTTTGGCATCTGTGTGGTATTGACTAGAGCCATCCAGCTGTGCCTGAGCATGTGTGTCCGGGCCATTAAAGGAGAGCGGAATGGCATTGAGATTGGCAGAACAGAAGGTCCCCAGCGTATTGTTTGAGGGATTCTGGAGTCCAGATGGGCATGCAGAAACCAAACGGCATTACTGAACAGTCTCCCCGACCGAGGTCCACCCCCGAGCCATACTGCTGCCCACCTGAGTCAATGCCCAGAACCTTCTCTGCTTCCCCACTGACTACAAACAACATCAAAATGCCTGTCACATTAAGACTCCCTCCCACCAACACACACACACACACACACACACACACACACACACACACACGCTTAATATTCCCATTTACTGCTGATTGGTTGTTAGTCCCTAAACATACTTCGTGCTTTTCTGCTTCTGGGCCTTTGCGTCTGCTGCTTCCCAGGCAGGAAATTCTCTCTTCTCCTCCTCTTCTTGCTGAAAACCTGCTCATTCTTCAAGGCCCATCTTGATCACCTCACTCTCATTGCTGTATCCCTTCATTTGGAACAAATCATGCTCCTCCCAAACGTTCCAGAGAACACCATTCACACTTGGCTTCTGATTTTGCCAGGGAAGCCTGGTAGTAGGATCATCTCTCCTACTTTAGGGAGAAAAGGCAGAGCAAAGGTCATCTCTGTGGCCCTCTGTGCTAATCAGTGGCAGACAACGGCAGCTTCTTAATGTTTGCTGAATTTAAATCACAGTGTATTCAAAATGCATATTCACTGCCTGGCCGCATGCATCCCAGGCTGATGGCACCCCAAGGACTGATTCATTGCCAGCGGAGGCCGGTGTCTGGCAGGCAGATCCCCAGCCACAACGTGACGTGCACCGGAAGCAAGTTCTCAGCCACTTGATGGTAAAACAGAGGTGATGGGTAAGCAGTGGTGTACTGGTAAAGGTGTAACAACTGGCTCTCTAGGGAAGAGAAAGCCTTGGCTTGCATCACGTGCTAATTTCTATGGCATAAATATGGTCACCTTTGCTGCTTTCAAGATACCGATGACATCACTGAACACTGAATTGGGAAGAAAGGCCGATGAGCTCGTGTGACCAAGTAAGCACCAGATCCCTTACACCACTCTACGTGCCGGGGGAGATTTCTGATCATGGTAACGGCTCCCGGGCTGTGTTGCCAGATATCTCCTTCTCCCACTGTCTTCACCTTATTTTAAGATCTTCTGTCTTATTCTCAGTCACCATCGTCAATAACTTTCAATAGCCTCCTGTCTGCTCTGACACCTCCTCATCTTACTCCCCTCAAACCAGCCAGCCTGGGTGACCTTCTTAACACACAATCAGATCACAGCATTCCCTGCATTTAAAACTGTTGGCGTGGCTCTCCACTTGCAAGATGAAGTCCAAACTCATTACCACCACCCACAAGACTAGTTTGATTTAGCCCCTGCCCACCTCCCCAGCTTCATTGGGACCTGCTCCTGGCTCAGCCACCCTGAGCAGCTTTTGAGTCTTTGCCTGACCCCCGCTTCCCTTTGCAGACTCTCTCACACATTTTCCCGCCGTCTGCCACCCTCTTCCTCGTCCATTCTCTCCTTCTGGCCTCAGCCCAAAGCTCTCTTCCTCAGAGATAACTTCAGGCCCCACCCGTCACCCCTGTGGTTGTCTACCCTAGATCCCAGATTTTTAATTTGTAGCTCTGATCCTGCCTGTAATCATCCACTCATTTGCACGGTCATTTGCTAAACATGAGCTTCCCCCGCTGGCCTGTAAGCTCAGGGAGAACAGAGACCATGCAGGTGCTGCCGGGGATAGTCAGCATTTATCCCGGAGCCAAGCACACGGTAGAGAATTAATATCTGTGAACCGAATTAATTAGTTAATGGTCTATAAGCTCAAAGAAATAAGCAAAACCATTATGGATGGCCATTCCCCGCACTGATCTTTCAGGAAAGACGAGGAACCCCAGTGAGAAAACTAAAACCAAGAAGGCAGGCGCGAGACCAACGCGATCGGCCACATGTCTTTCTCTGTATCTAGGGCTTCACCATCTTGAGCTTGTACTTGGAGGAATCGAGGAGTCTAGACATCTTTCCTGAGTGGCGGGAGCTAAGGAGGTATGCACCCACGAAGATGATTATCCCTATAATCCAGGTCCTCTGCAGGCTCATTCCTCTGACCTGAAAACAATGCATGGATTTAAACTGGCTAAGTGGAAATTACAGAGCCTTGAGCCTTGAGCCTTCTAACCTTGTGATGGGGTCGGGAAACGACGGTATTTTCTAAGTTTGGGCCAAAGAGTGAAAAAAAGGAGGAGCAGTACCTCCTAAGCCCAAAGTGGCTGTGGCGGGAATTAGCAGGAGAGCTCGAGGGCACACTGAGTCCCAGGGTCGGGGCCAAGAAACAAGCTCTTGGGCATGCTGCACTCACCCACAAGGAGAGAGTCCCTCCATGGCCAACTATGGCGCATCTGGCTGTGGTTTTTAAGAAGCACGACAGGAAATGTCTGCACAGTTTCTGATCCTCCACTTGAAGGGCTGATATTTGCGAAAGCTGCTGTGTTCAGGGTTGGCCAACCTTAAGGTGCCAAAGGCACCTTAAGGTAGACAAAGGAACCGCAGGGCAATGGCCCTTGAAGGAACTATGCATTGGCCTGGTCGAGGTGGCTAGACCTTTCCTGGGAAATCAAGACGCTACGAAAGGAGCCAGGACATAGTGATGGCAAGGCAAAGGCGGACATGGGTGGGGACGGGCAGTGGCGGGCAGGCAGACTGGACCCTGTGGCTCCACCGTGAATCGGAGGAGCACCAGCCCCAGCCACCAACGCCCAAGCCCATCGCACGCTGCTCCCTTGGTCACGAGAGGTGGGCTTCTTGACTTCCGGTCAGCCTGTCCGAGGCAAGGCCGAAGGGGAGCCCACACCTTCCCAGAAGGCTGCCCCGGGGCATCCTGCCTGCTACGTGAACCCTGATCAGATCCTCTCTCACTTCGACATCGCCTCACTCATCCGGTGCCCAGCCTGTGCCCACCTGTTCCACGAAGCCCACTTGCCTTAAAGTCTCCACCACATAATTCTGCAATGCATACCATTCTGGATCTTTCTCCAATTCAATCACCTCCAGTATGGGATGTGTGGAGAACAAGTAAGAAATTCCACTCGTGTCTATTATCTGTCGAAAAAGCAGCACAAACTTGACAAATACCTAATTCAGGATTTAGCACCATTGCCCTCACGCATGAGGGCATGCGACAGAGCCCCGCATCGGGCTCCGCACAGGGGGAGCCTATTTGGGTTTCTTTCTCTTTCTCTCTCTCTCTCTCTCTCTCTCAAAATAGATCAGCTTTAAAAGGTGATCAATTGTAGGATGAATTACACATTTTCCTTGTGCAAAAAAATATGTGTTCCAAATTTGCTGGACCTTCCTGTGATAAAACTAGCTACAGTAGTATAACGGCCGGAATAGTCTTAATTTTTTAAAAACACATCCCTTCCAGGTAAAGGTAATCTTTTAGCCAAGTGGTAAATACGTGTTTTGCCAAAGTAAGGTGTGCTATATAGCAAAGTACCTTGAGCACAGGTGTTTGAAAATGTTTCTGTCGTTGTGTGATTTTGTTTTCTGAGATAATCCATGTCATACCTTTCCTTGAAAACAGCTCTAATATGTGCACACTTTTAACACTTGGAAACAGTTTCTAACTTATTTAAAAATTCTCCCAAAGAAAAGCGGCAGTGGGTCCTGAACCCATTTGTTAAAAATATAACTTTTGATTAGCTTACAAGAATTGACATTAAGGAAGATGGAAAGTGACTAGCTGACTAGATGAATTTCAATAAAAACCTTTGTGTAATTGCTGGGTGGATTTTTTTTTTTTTTTAATGAGCATCTTGATTTAGTAAAGCTCAGCCAGCATTGCGTTTCTTCCCGTTGGGTTTCTGTGCCTTTGTAAAGATTCTTTTTTCAGCTCTGACAACCATTAAAACTAAGCATTAAACACACACACACACACACACACAACAACAACAACAACAACAACAACAACAACAACATAACTGAACTTAGAGCCAGAACTTTGAATCCAACAGTCTGTTATGAAGGGTTAAACCGACATTAAAACATATCCAAATATATTTTTCTAAAAACTAATGACAATTTTGAATGGGACCAAAAAGGTTTTTTTTGCCATTAACAGATAAACCTAATTTCTTTTAAATACTAAAATTACTACTTAATACTACCATTAGCTCATCTAGTTGTGCTTCTATAGAAGTTTCCTTCGCATTTCACTTTCTGTATATTTGGTTTCTTTCGTCCTCTCGATACACCAAATGTTTTAAACTATAAAAGCACCACTTGCTTTATTGTGAGCACATGCATTGGTTTCTTTTGCGGATGTTTTATCCTGAATATCATGCTAGTAAGGCAAGAGACGAATCTGGCTTATAAATAAGTAATCATAATGGAGGACAGAGGACGCACAATCAGAAGTACGTGGCCATCACTCCTGATTCACGTGAGTGCCTCACTTCAGGCATTTATGTACTAACAGGATTTTTACCATTTTCTCAAAAATCCCCGTTTTCTTACGAAACCGAACACCTCTTTTTTAATAACGCGCTTTTTTACAAGCCCTATCCTAAATAGCAGCCTGAAATCAGGAATTGATGAAGTGGTTATTTCGGCCCGCGACACATTAAAATAAAAATGTAACTATTAAAATACAAAACGCTGACATTCTTGTTAGCAGGCGTGCATGCAAGCCTCTCTTTGGGAAACGCGGGGCCAGATGGTATTTCTAAGGTCCATTCAGCTCTGAGCCGTGTGAGTCCCTAATTCTATGAATGGGATGAGCCCTCTGATTTCCTGGGAGCTCTCCAAGTCTGGGCACCAGGACGGGAGTCAGGCTTTCACCTCATTTCCTCAATTCAGAAAAGACTTCCTGCTTTCCATCTGGAGCGTGACCTCAGACAAAGTTTTGGGGATAAAAGTGGGATCATTTTTATTTCAACATGAGAAGCTCTGTTTTGCTATCAAGCACTCCAAACCAGAGCAATATGACACTCTATCCATGAATGTCTGATGATTTTTTTTTTTTTCTCTTAAGTTGCAAGCTTTTCGCTCAAAGCTTCCTTTCTACCCACAAGCACGGAAGCAGCTTGGATTGCCAAGACTATGGAATTTACACACGTAGTGATGAGGGGACCGAGCTCCACGCTTAGCATCCAGGGACTGGTCTCTGGGTCTAGTCTACCGGGAACTTTCTAAGGGCGTCATTGTGGGCAAGTTGCCGAACCCACCTCACGCGTAAACGGAGCTGTGACCGCTCCTTTCCATCCCACGCACGAAGGATGGAGACAAATACGACCGTTCTGGTCTGTGCACGCATTGCCACTATTATTCATACAACAAACACAGCAGGGGCCTGGGGTGGAGAAAAATAAAGCCGGGTCAGGGAGACAGACACGTTCCAAGACTCAGAGACTCTTGCTTCCCAGGGCTACAATTCTGCTCCATACCCTTCCTGCCAGCTCCCCTTCCTTCTCTCTCATGCCCAATTTCTTTTTTTTTTTTTTAATTTAGTGTAGTTTAGTTTAATTTCATTTTTATTTTAGTTTTTTTTTTCTTTTTTACTCTCAAGTTAGTTAACCAACAGTGTAGTCTTGGCTTCAGGAGTAGAACCCAGTGATTCATCTCTTACCTATAACACCCAGTGTCCATCCCAACAAGTGCCTCCTGAATGCCCATCACCTATTTATCCCTACCCCTGTCAACCCTCTGTGTGTTCTCTGCATTTAAGAGTCGCTTATGGTTTGCTTCCCTCTCTGTTTGTATCTTATTTTTCCTTCCCTTTTCCTATGACCATCTGTTACGTTTCTCAAATTCCACATATGAGTGAATCATGTGATACCTTTCTCTGACTGACTTATTTCACTTAGCATAATACCCTCCAGTTCCACCCACATTGTTCCAATAGCAAGATTTCATTCTTTTTCATCGCCGAGGAGTACTCCATTGTATCCACAAGTATTTCATCTTAATCCAGTCAACAGTTGACGAACGTTTGGGTTCTTTCCATAATTTGGCTATTGTCGATAGCGCTGCTAGAAACATTCGGATGTATGTGCCCCTTCGAGTCAGCATTTTTATATCCTTTGGAGAAATACTTAGTAGTGCAATTGCTGGGTCATAAGGTAGTTCTATTTTTAATTTTTTGAGGATCCTCCATACTGTTTTCCAGAGTGGTTGTGCCAATTTGCGTTCCCACCAACAGTGTAAGAGGGTTGCCCTTTCTCCACATCCTCTCCAACATCTGTTGTTTCCTGAGTTGTTCATTTTAACCACTCTGACCGGTGTGAGGTGGTATCTCACTGTGGTTTTGATTTGTATTTCCCTGATGATGGGCGACGTTGAACATCCTTTCATGTGCTTGTTGGCCATCTGGATGTCTTCTTTGGAAAAGTGTCTATTCATGTCTTCTGCCCATTTCTTCACTGGATTATTTGTGGGGTTTTTTTGTTTTTGTTTTTGTTTTTTTTTGGTGTTGAGTTTGGTAAGTTCTTTATAGATTTTGGATACTGGCCCTTTATCCAATATGTGATTTGCAAATATCTTCTCCCACTCTGTCAGTCACTTTTTGGTTTTGTTGATTGCTTCCTTCGCCGTGCAGAAGCCTTTTATCTTGATGAAGTCCCAAAAGTTCATTTGTGTTTTTATTTCCCTTGCCTTTGGAGACATGTCTAGTAAGAAGTTGCTGTGGCCAAGGTCAGAGAGGTTGCTGCCTATTTCCTCCTGTAGTATTTTGATGGTTTCCTGTCTCACATTTAGATCTTTCATCCATTTTGAATTTATTTTTGTTTATTGTGTATGAAAGTGGTCCAGGTTCATTATTCTGCATGTCGCTGTCCAATTTTTCCAGCACCGTTTGTGAAAGAGACTGTCTTTTTTCCAGTGGATACTCTTTCCTGCTTTGCCAAAGATTAGTTAGCCGTGTGTTTGTGGGTCCATTTCGGGGTTCCCTATTCTATTCCATTGATTTATGTCTCTGTTTTTGTGCCAGTGCCATACTGTCTTGATGATTACAGCTTTGTAATACAGCTTGAAGTCTGGGATTGACTCACTCCCAATTTCTAGTTCCCCTATGTGTCAGGCCCCATTACTCAGGTCACCACTAGTAGTATGAACCACCCACCAGTCCCCGGACCCAGACAGGGTGCTGTTTCCCATCTGGTCCTTGTCAGACACGCTCTTATCCAAGCCCTGGAATAAGCAGAGATAAAGCTGGAAGCTCAGATCCATCCGCAACTAAGGCAAAAGTCCAAACAGCCCTCTTGTAAGATCTTGAGGAAGCCGCTCAACTTCTCTGGAGCGTCAGGGTCCCTTTTCTGTGAAATACAGATGTGGGACTAGGTTATTTCTAAGGGCCCTTCTAGTACTAAAAAGCCTCAGGTATAATTGCACCAACAGAAAATAAGAATGTAAAAAAAAATAAATAAAAATTAAGAGAAGTGGATTGCATCCAACAAACCATCATGACACCCCTAAGATCATTAAGTGACACGAACTCTGAAATGGGGACTGAAAATTGAGTTGACATGACCCCCAAAGTTATCACTAATCTAAGTGAGCTTGGGAAAATATTCACTATAGAACATTTAACCCCGATAACATTGAATTCTTTTTCTTTTTAATTTTTTTTTAACGTTTATTTATTTTTGAGACAGAGAGAGACAGAGCACGAATGGGGGAGGGGCAGAGAGAGACGGAGACACAGAATCGGAAGCAGGCTCCGGGCTCCGAGCCGTCAGCCCAGAGCCTGACGAGGGGCTGGAACTCACAGACCGCGAGATCGTGACCTGAGCTGAAGTCGGACGTTTAACCGACGGAGCCACCCGGGCGCCCCGATAACATTGAATTCTTATTAGCTGCCAGGCACTGTAACTAGACACTCATTTAATGGTCTCCACATTCTTTTGAGAGCTGGCATAGACCTTCACAGCCCTTGTCACAATACGATGTGCCTAGTAACTTCTGCTTGTCCAGGCTCCACCTTGCCCCATACCTCTCCAGAAGAAAGTAGGGTTTCTGGCCCAGAGGTCACACACTGGTGGCCTGCATCTGGCCCACAGGCATGTTTGATTTGGCCCACACAGAGTGGACCTGTGTCATATTTTCAAAAGATATTAGGCAGTTACCAACTAATTTCACACTCAAAGAAACAAGAAAAGAAAAGAAAAAGTCTGGCTTCTTTTGAAAAATCTGAGACTTCGGCGTTTATACCTGCCATTGTTAGAGCTGAGTCATAATCTCCCCTTGAGACAAAGCATGGGCACAGCAGCCTGCCACAGACCCCACCGCTCTCTATGCCTCCTGATCAGGCCCCTTCACTCATCGCAAATACTTGCCTGGCCTTTCTCCAGACTCCCTGACCCCTACCCCGGACCTTTGTCACAGCACTAGAGGATGTCGCAATCCAATGAGTAATAGGACCGTGAAACCTTCTCGGCCAAGAGTGCTGCGTGAATGCGCATTCGATTTACGTAGGAGCCAGAAATGGAAATAATAATAGCTACCCTTGATAAGGTGCCCCCTTCGTCCCAAGCACTGCGCAAAGTGCTCCATGTAGATTATGTCACTTTGTCCCCGGGGCAATCCCTATTGGCCTTCCTTTCCTAAAAGAGAGGTTCAGTAGCTTGCCCAAAGTCATACCTTTGGGATTTCGAGCCCACACCAGCCCTACTCTTTCCTAACCCAGACCACCCCTCAACCCCAGCTCGTGTTTCTGTAGTACTTCTGACTTTCCTAAGGCACGGCTTCTCACTCCGTTATTAAAACAGACTGTCTGTTTAGAATTAAATGATGTTTAAAAGTGTCAGTCTGATATCTTTACTCTGCTATGTTGGTGGCAAGGATGGCGGGGGCCAGGCAGGGGGACAGGGGCGGTGCAAGAGGCAGACACAGATAGCCTCGCAACTGCTGGGTCATGTCAACTTTGGGAGTGTACGTGAGACCCCCCAACAGATGCGCCTGTGTCTTTTGCGAGTCTTCAGACATTCCAGGCCACCCGGCCGATCAAACCAATTTAACGGGGCTAGGGGTGAGGGTGAGCTCAGATTTGCTCAATGTTAGGTTGTGTCTGGGCAGGAAAAGTACCGCATTTCTCACTGACTGGTCGATGTTGCTGCAGCGGGGAGAGAATTATGGAGAAATGCAAACTAAAAACTGCACACATGTTGCCGGTGTGAGATTCCCCTGCTGCTTGCTGCTCTGTTCTTGTAATAAATGAGCCTCTAGAATCTGCTCTGCCAACCCCAATCATAAGGGGAGAGCCATTCTTTGATTCGACTCATCCTTACTAAAGTCATTTTGTGCCCGGCGTGCATAGCCGAGAAACTAAACGTGATCCTTGCCCTGAACAGAACTGGAAACACAGACAGTATTCTGGTCGCCCCCCCCAAAGCCCGGAATGAGGGAGTTGGGTCCCTCAGCCACTAGCTGTGTGACTTTGACAGCTCAGACACCATTCTGGGACTCGCTTTTCCCCTCTCCAAAATGGTGACCATGCACAACCTACCTCAGAGATTCGTTGAGAGAATGACCTCATGAGCTGCCAACGATGTTAGTTTTTATCTTCCTAAACAAAAGTAAAGCTTTTGAGGGCAGATGCATCCCTTGGGCTTCCAGGGCACCCAAAGACGTCTCACACCTCGGTAGGCCCAAGGGACCCTCAGATAATACTCATGTATGTAAGGAAGGCAGCAGACACCCAAGATCTGAGCATCCTGAAGGAAAGACTCTAGAATCTGCAGAACAAAAGAGGAAGGCCCTAAAAACAGCTAAGGCGGGGCGGGGGTGGGGAGGGGGGGCATTGAGATTCAACAGGCTTTTGCAAAGAACATCCAATCCAGAAGGGCAGTTGTGTAACCCAGTTACACATCATCGTAATCTCGTCTCGGCCTTTCGGCTAAGATCAAGCATAATTCAGTTACAGGTATAGCTTTTGAGGGAGGGCTTCCTAAGAAGTCAGGGTGGGAGTTACAAAGATGAATCATATCCTGACTCCCCCTCTCAGAGTATTTATATTAGTCAGGAGATCTCTGGGGACTAGCTTCTTATCAGTTAACCTGATGCCTTGTTTTATCATACAGAGGCCCAATAAGGATTTGATAAAGCTGTGACAAGGCCTCTGAACGCCCTAACATCGAGCGTGCTCTAGGCTCTTCAAAGCCCACCCTCCACCATCCCTGCTCCGTTGTCACACAAGCACCCCACCGTGAAGCCACCCTTAAGCCTTCCAAGCCCCTGAGTCCTCTTACGTTCACCATCTATACCAAATGCTTTGAGAGCAAATTATTTTCTGCTTGTAAAGATCTTCCTCGATCTTGCAGCGTAGTTACTTACATCCCGATAAACCCCTCGTAAGATGAAACTAGTGTTAAGTCGAAAACGCATTTAATACACCTCACCTACCAAACATCACAGCTCAGCCGCACCCACCTTAAACGTGCTCGGAACACTTATCTTAGCCTTCAGCGGAAAAACGAAGCCTATTTTATATATATATAAAAAAAAAAAAAAAAGTGCTGAACATTCCATGTAATTGATGGGATACTTTACTGAAAGTGAGAAACAGAATGGCTATCCAGGGACAGAGTGGTCGTGAGGGGATCAGCTGCTTGTCCTGGGGATCATTTGGCTGACCGGGAGCTGAGGCTTGCTACCCTGCCCTGCCCAGCACCACAAGAGAGGATTGTCCCGCAGAGCCCCGGAAAAGTTCCGAATTCAAAATTCGAAGTACAGTTTCTACTGGAATGGGTATCAATTTCACACCATCCTAAGGCTTAAAAGTCTGAAATTGAACCGTCATAAGTCAGGGACCGTCTGCATTGTGCACTGACGGTTATTTGCTCAGCACATAGTAAAAGCACAACAAAAATCGATGAATTAAAGTTCCCTGAAGGCAAGCACCATTCTTTTTCTACATGCCAGATCTAGTTTATAGGCTAGTAAATTCTTATAGGTGAGTTGTGTGGTTGCCACTGAGTAAGAAGGTGTGGACGACCAGGGCCACGGAAGAGGCTTGATGTCAGTAAGTGGGCATCCGAGCACTGGCATTGGGCACGCGTCCCAGGGCAGACCTACCCATCCGCACACAACTGCTGAACAGCCTGAGTGCCTGTTAGAAAGACTAGCCCTCCGGCTTATTCCCCAGCTCCGAACCCTGGGCTGCCCCTGCCCCATCTGCTCGACCACCGCACCACAGGAGAGCGGAGCAAACGTTCTCCAGTGAGCGATGCTGAAATCTGAACCAGCTATGTGTGAAAAGCCCCAAAGTGGGGAAAATGGTTGCTTGCCAAGCGATGCTTTTCAAACAACGCTTTGAAAAAGTTTTGAAGAGATGGGTCAGTAACCTGCAGCCATTTTCCCTCTTTGGATGGCGGTGATAAGCAATGCAAGGAAAGCATTAGTATTTTTCCCAAAGTAAGCGGCATTAACCCGTTTAATTAATTAGACAGACTAACCCGACATCTTCCTGGTTTGCATATTTAAAGAAGAAACGTGAAACAGTCTGAATCTCCTCGAGCTTGGCACTGGTTATTTTTCGGGGAAACAGTAAGATTTATAGCTTCAAACCCAAATTCAAGCAATTTAAGAAATTGCATGTCAAGCCCCTCAGGGCCGAGTTTGGTCTCAGATGACTTTTCTGCTTTGCGCTCGGGTCTAGGCAGGGAAACGGCACATAAAGAGCAAAAGGCCACCGGCTTGTTAAGGCTGGACGTTCCTCCCACCCGGAAATTCTCTTCCGAGCTGTAAGCAGCCGAAAACCCAACCTACATTCTTAAATTCCAGTGGAAAACAAATCTCACCCTGGTTGCGATGAATCTGATACTTCTGCGCTCTGTGCAGTATGTGTGATATATAATCCATATCAAAATTTCTAATCCTAAATGTAATATGCATCCTGGAAAGACAGTAATGCCTTGCTAATCTTTTGGAGTTTATTACATTCACTGTCTGGGAGTCCTCATTGCTAACAAATCCACTTCTGGCCTTAAAAATCACTCATGGACATTGTTTGCCTATCTCGTAATGTTATCAACGAAGGCCGGTTATTTACGCGATGACGAGCAAGGATTGCCCGACGAGACCCCTCTCTCCGATCTTTTAACAACTGCAGCAACTAACTCGTTATTCAGGAAACGAAACTCCCATTCAACATGAATTTTAGATTATGTTCCTCAGCTTTCTGCACATCGAATTGCAAGTCCGTGAGTTTTACGACCCGATTGTGAGGGTGCAGACGAGTTCCGGGAGGGGTGGGGAGATCCGAGATCCACTGGATTGTCATACAGAGAAATAACTGTATAAAATTTTAATTATCCATCTTCAAGGAATAATAAATGTTTGATGAGATAATAATGAGACATGCAGGAAAATGTTAATGAATGTGTGGAACATAAAGAGTTTAAATAAAGGAAGGAGAGGAATCGCTCAGGAATCGGCCATTACTATTCATCTATTTGTGACAGGGTTCCGTCTGGAAGTCAACCGGAATTGCTTCTCGGCCTTTTGGCTAAGATCAAGTGTGGAAGTCAACCGGAGGACGCTTCGTGGGTCACACCGTAGTCAGGACAATACTGTGTTTGTTTATGGTGGAAACAAAGATCTTTGCATATTTTTCCCCTGGAAAACTGCTACCAAAATAACTCCTGAATTTCAGTTGGGATCTGGAGCTCTCTGTGCTGACGTCCCGTGTGGAGTTTTTCTTGTCGTCTGTCTGGGCCGGTTCCCATTCCCTTGCCGCTACTGTCCAGAGAGGGCACGTACAAGAACAAGGACGGTATTAGAAGCCTCGGGTCCCTGACGTCGTCAGCAATCATGGTGCTGGGGCTGTTCCCAACTTAAAATTCAACAAAAATTAGAGGGGGGTTTCTCTTTCGGTAGGGTTGTGTATTTGGAATAGCACCATATAATTAAAACCATTTTATGAGCTGTTGCAAGGACAGAACTGGTGACTCAAGGCCTCAAGATTCGTTGTTGGGGGTGGGGGTGGGGGTTCTACTCAAGCGAGAAATAGAAAGTATTGGCCAGATGGGACACTTGCAAATAGTTTTTATTTTCTCTTTATGCTGATCGAGGCCATACGCCAGGACTCCGGGAAGATATTTGACGAGAGCAGAACCAGAGACAAGGAGAATGTGAGAGAGCCTTAGACCCACCTCAGGACCAAGGACCTCAGCATCGATCCTGAAGCCAGATTGCAGGGACACCAAAGCCTATGCGTTTGGTGGGAAAACACAACGAGGGAAGAAAATTCCTCAGAACTGGCTCCAGTAACGTGGGAGTGGCAACATTCTGAGTAAGTCTTGTGGTAATCAGAGACAACTTCCAAGAGGTACTTACCACGTTCTAAGAGCCCTAGTAAGCATGTCGCAGGTATCAGCTCGCGAGCTCCTCAAAACCCCAAGAATAGACACACGTACCCCCATCTTGCAGATTAAGAAACTCAAGTGTGGAGAGTTTAAGAATCTGCCCCCAAATCTCAATGCCAGTAAGTGGTGCGCCCAGGATCAAATCTTAAGTCTCTCTTAAGTTGTCTGTGGGTTCTCTTTGCACTGGGTGACAAAGCCCCCCCCCAAGGCCCTTCTCCATGCTGTTGGGGTGACGCATTCCATGTGTCAACGCTGAAGGCGCGTGGAGCACCTACTGTGTTAGCAGCCCTTCCAGACTCAGATGGACACGTGCGGCAGAGGTTGGGGACAGACACCCACCTGAAGGTCAGCGGCTTCGAGAAAGCTCAGGGACCACCTGGGACAACCCCTCCCCTTTCAGACCAGCATATGGAGGCCTGGTGGGGACAGGGCTGGGAGGGATACACGCGTGATCTCTTTGCTCAGCGCTGGGTTTTCAGGACCCAATCTGTTCCTACACTTTGTGGCTGACTTCATCAACCAACGCCCCCAAAGCACAATGTGTCAGAAGCTTCCACAGCTTAGAGCATCCAGGTGGGGACTTGGGGAGGGGTGGGGAGCAGGGAGGAAGGAAGAGAGAGAGAGGAACTGAGTGAGAAGGAGAAGGAAAAAAAAAAAAGAGAGAGAGAGAGCTGGGCCTGAATTCAAACAACACATATTCTGTCGGGACTGAATTTTTTGTTGGCCATGTGTCACCCACTCAGCATTTGGGAGGATGCACCCACGTTCTCACAAAACTAAGTCAGATGCAAAATATACCGTCACAGCTTAATATATCCAGGATGTAATTTGTACTTAACAGAGAGGTAGCTCGGACCCTAGGCCTCCTCCCCACCCCACCCCTCAGCTTTCCAGCCTCACGCTGGAAGGGAGGCCTCAGTGCCACCTTTGTTTTTACTCTTCTGATAACCGGTGACAGTGGGTGACTGCAAAACTGCATCAGTGTCCTCTGAGGTCCTCGGGGGGCCCCCCGACGCTGGTTCTTCCGAAGAGAGACCCGGCCCAGGAAATGCTTCCCTGATTCTGGAATGAGCCCCCAAGGCCCAGAGCCCAGACAGAGATGGGGAACGGAGCACCCCACGCTCTTACTTCAGCTAGAGTTACCAAATCAACTTCTGCTCCCTGTCTCCTCTGTAAAAATCTGGCCTGGTGGAAGCCGGCTCTGAAGGTGGCCAGAGAGGCTGGGTCCCTTCAAGGCCTGCTCCGTTCTGCCCAAAATGTGCTTGTGTGTCCGTGCAGCTCCTCGCCAGGCTGGACACGCCGGGCCTTGCACAGACCAACGCGCCCCCACCCCACCCCAGGATCTGCAGCGCAAGCTGGGTGGTGGTGAGGACATAATTTAAAACTGTTGCCTAGTGTTCTCCTAAGCCATGCCCTACTTTGAAAAAAAAAAAAAAAAAAAAAAAAAAAACCTTCATCCTTCATGCAACAGCTGAAAGGCTTGGCTGAATGGTGTGGCCTCAATGTGGAGGGTCACAGGGTACTGATCTAAGGGCTGAGAAGTCTTGCTCACCCAACTGTGGACACTCGGTAAACGGGACAGGCGGGGCTGGTGTGGGCATCTGAGGGGGAAGGCCCCCACCCCACCCCCAGCCAGAGAAAGAATAGGAAGCAACTTCTATTCAGGGTTCACAGGGGTCCCCAGCCCCCCTCCGCCCCCTGCCAAAGCCACCAGGCCTTTTCCCTGCCTCCAAGTTACCTTGTATTATAACAGGATTAAAGTATATTTAGCTCCTCTATTAGCATACTTTAGCCCCATTTTGGCCTACTTAAGGCTTCCGGCTGGCTTTGATCAGTTTTGCGTTCTACTGGCCAACAGGAGGGCCCAGCAGGCCAAAAAAAAAAAAAAGAAAACCCACAAATGGGGGTGGGGATTCAGACTGTGAAATTATCCCGATGCTCGTTCTCTTATTCACCATATTCCCTTGCTTTTCTTAACCGGCCCAGTTTACACCCAGAGTGGGCAGGCGGGAGAGGGGAAGGTGGCAGGAACCAATAATAATTAGGTCTTAGTGGGAAGAGGGGGGAAAGGGTTTGAGCATCTCCGAAGAAAAGGAGGGGGAATCCCTATAATTTCTACAGTGTCTGCCTTTTTATTGCTTGCATTTGCATATAAATTAAATCCATATTGTAGCTTTAAGGCAAGCCCGGGCTTAGAATTCCGCACAGCTCGGGGTCCCATTGTCTTATACCCCGTTCTAGGCGGCCGCGAAATGAAAAGGGAGGGAGCGCCGAGGAAGGAGAAAGTCAGCTTTGTAGCGTTTTTTTAATTGCCTGTTTGTTTTCTCCGCCAATTACAGGCAAATTAATATTTAAACTTGGGAGGCTGTGAGGAAGTGCTTACAAAATAGGTTTCAGACTCCAGGGTGTGGGGCCTTCTGCTTTGGGCCGTCCTGGGGTTGAAATTTCCTGGTGGTAAAATGAAAAATAATAATCGTAATTAAGTAACCGCTTGGACCTACATCCTGTTTTGATTTCTCCTCTCCTTGTGCCAAGGGCGCTGAGATTCCGTGGTGCTTCTGGAATGGTCAGAGGTTGCCGGGAAGGGCTTTGGCTGGGTGTCCCCTGTCCTCATATTTTCTGTCCACCAGAGGTGGGGCCCAGAGCAGCTCCCCGCCTGAAAAGTGGCCTGGGATTACATTCTCATTCAGTAGCGTGTAGCCAGGGTGCAATCAGACCCTGGGATGGCCGGTTTCAGATAACCCACATGCTACCCCAGCAAACACACCGGGGTGAATGGAAGTGATCTCCTCAGAGAGAACTGCGTGAAACACGGGAGAAAGAGTGCCCAGGCTTCTGTCTCAAAAACATTCGGAAGCCGTGGGGAGCAGCAGGTTCTCTCCCCTTGAGTTTTAGCCTGGCCCACCCATAGGATGGAAAGAAACACACTTTAGGAAACTCCTGAATCAAAGAGCAATCGATTACCCAAAGTTCTAACAAAATGTCGGGGCAGGCAGGAGGCCCCAGCGAGGCCCAGGTATCCTTTCTACAGGATGTGCTGTTTCGCTTATTTTCTAAGTTAATATGCGTACCCTGCGTCGAGCCCTCTGCCGCCCACTCCCCTCACCTTCCGGTGACTGGTGCTGTGGAAATGTGTCATCAAATCTGGGAGGAGGCGCCTAGTGACTTACTGTTTCCATTAAACCCCTCTAACAAATCTCCATTCTGACACGACTTCAATAACGGCTTCCACTGTGTCCTTGTTCCTCTGTGGAGTTCTACGCCTATGCTAAGCCCCCTCAGACCCAGTTTCTCCAACCTGTGCAATCGCCCACACTCTTCCAGCTGATCCGTCTGGAGGTTTTCTGCCTCTATCCGCTTTTGTCCCCCCCATAATGTTTCCTTCCTGGAAAGAAAGACAAAAATGCCGCAGCTTCCAAAACACGGCCTCCCTTTTTCCTTGTACTCGGAATCTCGGAAAAAATCCAGCCTGCCCCACGATGCAGACACCATCCCTACCCTCCACTGAGGTCTGGTGAATTTCATTTCCTTTTTTTTTTTTTTTTTTCAAAGACCACTCCACATGCTCTGCGTTCCTCGCCGAACCGCACGGGATTTTTACGTCTTTGAAACAAGCCCTTCGTGACTCCTCCCTGACCTGGTCCCACGTGGGCCCTGCCAGATCGGCCGCAGTTTCATGGTGAGCCTAATTGGGTGTGTTTTGCCCGTTTGCCTGATCTGTATCTCTGGAAAATGTAAGCTGCCCACACTGGAGATGCCAATTCCAGCACCTTCCACCGTGTGTCCAAAATAAGAAAAAGTTCAGCCTGATAACTAAACGTTTAAGATCAGTGACCAACTGACTAGATTTACCAAGTTGTTCCAAAATAATAATGATGATGATAAGAATGTCAGCCGGTATCCTTGATTGTTTATTCCAAGTCAGGTTCGGTGCTCGCTATGTGCTTTGTGGCACAAGTTATTCCTCACTTTCCATGCTCGTGATGACATGAGATGAACTAGGTACTATTATTATCCCAACTTTACAGATTATGTAACACAGAGAGGTTGAGTAATTTACCCTAAAGCCCACAGCTTGCAATTTGCACAGCCAGGATTCAAACCTAGGCAGCCTGCCTAAAGCCCACTGATTAATGCAGCCATCTGCCATGGCCCAACAATGTCACCTTAGGGCACCAGGCCCCATGGGCGTCTGGGAGGGGGCTGAGACTGCACCCTGCTTCCTCACTCACATAAGCCCTAATGACAGCCCTGCAGAGTGGATAAGATTATCCCCATTTTGCTGATCAGAAACGGAGACTCTGACAGCTTAAGGGCCATGCTCCTATCGTTAAAAGAGAAACTGAGGCATATTAAAATGTTCAAGAGATTGAGGGAAAATTGATTCAAACCGGGCAGCACCAAACGAGAAGTGGCGAGGAGTGCTCTCCCTCCAGGAGCTTGGGGATAGATTTATAAAGAGAAAAGGAAAGAGCAAAGAAAGGGAACTATTTGATTGGCTATAGCTTAATGCCTAGCTGGCTGGCTGTGATTGGTGGTCCTTAGCATTTTGCTTTCATAACCTTGAGGCATTTACAGGCGTAGATTTTGGTTTCTTCGTGCAGGCCGCAACGGCATTACAGCCCCCTTGTTTAATTAATTTAACACTATATTCCTCCTATTTGTGGAACCCACGCTCAAACCCAGGTCAGCATGACTGCAAATGCCATGTTCTTTCTTCTATGCCACCTGTACCCAGTGCACACCTCACCTTGGAGGGTACAGCAATGTCAGATCACACCCACTGAACCCAAAGGCCAGCTGACTTTTTGTCACCGTCCCTGTGAGTATCGGCAGGCTTGTGCTCAGCACTATTCAGACAGGTCCCCACGGACTGTGCGAAAGGCTACAAAACCATCCCATCCTCACAGACCTTACCCTCCCGGGATGGGGAGGGGCAAAAGTCAGACAGACACTTGGAACGGGGCCTGCCATTTGACCCAACTGGCCATTTGTTTTCAAGATCACTGGCATTTCAAATGCTCCATTTTGATTCCAGTGTATTTGGGAGTCCCCAGACCTGCTGAGCCAGCCTAGCTCCTCCCCACCCCAGGCCTTTGCGGGCTTTTTGGGCTCACAGCTACATCTGTCCCAGACCCAGCCTCATTCCCTGGCCGGTGCCTCACCAAGGCCACGATTGCCCAAGGTGAAATTGTCATGATGGGTGAGATTGGCCCCAAGGCTCCCCTCTCTGAATCTCTGGTAGCTGAATTAAATATCCATCATTTTTTAAAACCAGGAATATGCATACATGTTACAAAACTCAAAAGAGACAAAACGGCATACTGTGAAAAGTTTCCCTCCACCCCATCTCTCAGCCATCCAGTTTTCCTTCCCAGAGGCAACCACTGTTGTTATTTTTATCCAAAGATAATCTGTGCGTTAAAATATAAGCTTAAAATATAAGCAGTTTTAAAGATGTATGCACCGACATAGGTGCACATACACACACACACACACACACACACACATACACACATATATGTATGTGTGTATGTGTATATATATGCATATATATTACTGTTCATGCAGATGGTTGCAGTTTATCCTGCAGTCAGTGTTTTCCCATAACAATATACATTAGGGATTATTCCATATCCATACAGAGAGCTGGCTCATTCTTTTTAATGGCCGTATAATGGTTTATTATATAGATATACCATAATTTACCTAAGAAGTCCTCTATTTAGGTAGGTTTTTAATTACTTGACTCTTAAATCTTCTGTGATTGCCACTCCTTTGTTGATATGCCTCATACGTGCTCACTTTGCAAGTGTGCTAACGTATGTATGGGGAAAATTCCGGGGGGGTGAATGGAAATGTGCATGTCTCATTTTGATAGTTATTATCAAATCGCTCTCTGTAGAGATTTTATCAACGTATGCCTCCACCAACGTTGTATAAAAGTGCCTGTTTCCCCACAACCTAGGCCAGCATTAGGTGATGTGAGCCTTTTTGATCTTTGCCGATTGGATAGGTCAACAGCATTGCCTCATGTTTTAAAGGTGTATCTCTGTTATTATGGATGAAGCTGAACAACTCTGCGAATGTTTTAAGAGCCATTTGAACTTCCTATAGTATAAATGATGTATATTCTCTGACAAATTTTCTGTTGGGGTGTTTGTTCTTTTCTTATTAATTTATAATGGCTCCTTACATATTAAAGAAATTCACTCTTTCCCGGTATGATGAACTGCAAACATGTCCCCCAGTTTTTCATTTCATTTTGCTTATGGCATTAGTTTTTTTTTTTTCCCTAAGAGGTCATATATATATACATATATATATATATATATATATAGCCTGGATTCTAGTTTCAACCCTGTCCCAAACTGTGGGTTACTTAATAAATACAGTGGTGTTTGGGGATGCTGATACTACCCTAAGGGATCAGAGATGTTTAAAATGACCACTGAAATTGCAATTGCCAGTAATTCGACAGCTCCAGATCGGTTTCCCAGCCTGTGGGATGAAGGGGTTTGACTACATGCTATAGAAACTCGTGGTCAGCTCTGGCATCCGAATCAGAAAAATAGATATCCCTGGGCCAAGGGTCTTGCTGTCCATCCTCCTAGTGGGCACTGCTCTTGGAGGCAGAGACCTCCCCTTGGCAAAAGGGCTTGCCTACGCTGGGCTGCAGATTCTTGTCCCCCACCTTTTGGGCAAGCCTCTACTGGCACCTCCCCCGGGCAACCGGGGTGGTGTACGAATTCAGACCCGACCCTCTTTGGCCTCCAGAGCACAAAGCAGATGGGAATCTGAGTTACTGCACACAGCATTTAACTTCAGCCTTCCTGCCAACGCCTCCAAAGCATCACCTTACACGTGGATAGTCCCCGAAGCCCGCTGACTCTGCTCTTGGAGTTACAATTTAGACCCACGCTGCAGTAGCTGTGCTCGTGCAGGAAAACACACACGTGTATCTTATTCCCTGGATAACATACGCAACACAGACTTGGGGGCGTTGGGCCGAGTAATATGCTCCAAAGGATCTGGACAGCGGCAGCTGCACTGGCCTTGGGTACCGCCATCATGGTTTTCCAGACAAATGCCGATTTCCTTTAGCTGGTCTGTGTCCTCCCCTGGGAAATTTATATTTCTTCCTGGCATCCATCCTACATCTTCTCTGGCTACCACGGAGACAAAGAGCTCCTTCCCTGGCATCGAGAATGGCTTGCTCTAGTCAGAGAATTCCTCTCCAGCCTCACAGAGAAGGTCCTGGTGTGGGTATAAGAAGTCCCTTTCTCCCTCCTGCCCTAACCCACAGCCTCAACTGACATTTTCTGAAGTCAAAAACGTGTCTCCCCAACAAAACCCCAAACCCTCCCCCTCAGGCTTCACAGCAAAGGCCTGTCACATAGACACTTACATGATTTAAAGGGCATTAGGGTCTTTGCCAAAGACTTTTGCCAAAGGGAATCTTCTCTTATAGCCCCTGGGCTGGCCAGACATTTCTACCTTCAGTATTACTCTTTTGGATCAGAAATAAGTAAGACCATCATACCCAAATGCTCCATTGAAATTGCCTGTTTGAAATGTCCTGGGCTGGGAATAGATGCTGAGGACAGAGAGGTGAGCAGGCCGGGTGCCCCCCCAGGCGCCCCCCGTGCAGGCAGCTGGGAGAGCACTGTAAAGTTCTAGAATGTGCACAAGATTCACAGCCATGTCTGGGAAAAGAGCTCCGTGGAGCCGACTTGCTGATGTTCTCCTTTCGAGACCCAAAGAGTGTGTGACCTTGAGAAGGCAAGCCATGGGGCTGGGTAATTTCACGGCAATGACAGCTGTGTTTGTGGCATCAAAGGGAAGCAGAGAGAAGAGGGGCAGCTGAAAGGAAGGAGGAGCCCACAGCACCTTGGCTCACCTCCCAATTTTGCCAGAAGCAAAGCCTGGGTCCACCCTTGACACCACATGCCTGCCAGAGCCAGACCCCAACCCCCCCTGGAGACAAGCTGGTGCTGCGTCTGAACCGGGTGCCAGAAGCCAGGCTGTGTGCTATGTGCCTTAAGCCAAGCACCCCCCGCAGGGAGAGGAAACAGGCTTGCATAAGTGGAATGACTTATCCAAGGTCACTCGGCTAGTAGAAGACATGAGACCAAAACGCGGTCTGGCGGCACCTGGGTGGCTCAGTCCGTTAAGCTTCTGACTCTTGGTTTCAGCTCAGGTTGTGATGTCACAGTTCCTGAGATCGAGCCCCACGTCGGGCTCTGCACTGACAGCATGGGGCCTGCTTAGGATTCCCTCGGTCCCTCTCTCTCTCTCTCTCTCTGGCTTTCCCCCCACCCAAAAAAATAAATAAACTTAAAAAAATTAAACACGTCTGTTTGCATAAAACTGACAAGTGCACTCACTTGCTTCGTGGAATGAAGGCCAGAAGGACACAGAAGACTTTACCCTTTCTCTCTACCTCCAGCCTTCTCTGCTACCCAAAACAGACAGGAAGCAGGCCTGGACCCCAAAGACAGAGCCGTACTGCATGTTCAAGCTTCTCCACAGGACACGGTGTTAGGGTTAGATGGGACATCCAAAAGCACCTGTTTCACAGAGATTCAAATGTGGTCCAACGGACCCAGGAGGCCCTGAGGCGTGGCTGGCACAGCATCCAGACAAGGCTGGCTGACAGGCTGCAGGGAACTTTCCATCTTCAGCCAGCTCAGGGCCACTGTTGTCTTACTAAACTTTTGAATAACATGCTACTTAAACAATAGAATCGTGGAATCCAGTGGGCCCCAAATGTTTATAATCGTGGGCCCCAAAGGTTTAGAAGCCACGATGAGGTCTGAGCCCCTCGTAGGGTCCAGCAAGAGGATGCCCAGTTAGTCAAGCTGCTTCGGATATGGAGGCTTGTGCTGTGCGGAGCACAGACTGCAGGTGTCTCCAAGGAATCCCCGTCCTCAGCCTGGGAGCACCTGTTGAGAGAGCTGAATGGCTGGGGACACCTGCTCCTGGCAGGCAGAGCATGCGTCAGGGTGCCAGCAGCCCAGGGGGGACCAGGGGGCTACAGGGACTCAGGGTATCTGAGGGTCTCCAGCAGAAAATGCCTGTGCTTCAGGTCAGAAAGCCTGGGTTCAGGCAACAGCTCACACACAGCATGAATGCAGTCAAGGGTCTACACAGGCCACGCCAAGGCCCCTGCGTGCGCATGGACTGGCCAGCCAAGTGCGAGTTTCCGTGCATGTCTAAGTGATCCTCGATACCTTGGTCTCTCTGGGCTTCATGTTCCTCAGCTGCAAAACGGTGTTCATCCTCTCCTCCCTGCAGGATCAGCACTCACCCTGGGACCTCACGCACGTAATTTGAACTCTGTGTGCCTCAGGTTCCTTGTTAGGAAAAGGGGCTTAATAATTCCTCCACCTCATATTCTCACAGCAGTTAAATGACATAACATGCGTAAAGCACCTAGAACAGTGCCCTGCGCATAGCAAACACTTACACATAGTAGCTGCTGCCATTGTCATTACTGATCGTGTTAAACCATCATGGCTGCGTTTGGGTGTCTGGGGGTGTGCTGGGACCCTGGCGGTGAGGCCCTCATCTGCTAAGCTGCTCAGTGCCCCTTGTGGCGTCCGGAATGTTCTTCAGCCCGCCTGGATAACCCAGCACAAGCGTTCCTCTTCAATATCCCCTCCCTAAACACCTCTCCTATGTCAGTAGGCACTGAAGACATGCAGGTTCCCAGAGGGCCTGGCAGGAAACCGTTGCTATTTTGAATTGGCTCAGTTAAAATCATAATTGTGCCCACACTGCCGGGACGGTCGGGGCCGACTTCAGAAGCCCCTTGACTTTCATAATGAGTTCAAATGACACTTTTCTAGAGAACGGCCCCGACTCTCCACCCCAGTCGACCCACAAGAGAGAAGCAGGAGGTATCTTCTGCTTCTCCCATGGCATAGAAGAAGCCCCGTCGGGAGTGCCCCAGCCTTGACCGCCCTCCTTCCCTGGGCCCTCAGCCCCCTCCCACCTCCAGTAGGCCCAGAGGTGGGGTCTTGGAAGCGGCAGGCCCCAACCCTGGGCTCGGACTCCTGCCCATCTGCACTGGCATTGTTCCTTCCAGCCCTTTGTCTCTGGCTTTCTTCTCACGCAGCTTCACGAGGTTTCCAGGAGGCACCCTTCTGAGTGTGGGTTGCCATCATGTTGCACGCGTGTGCTTGCGCACACACACACACACACACACACACACACACACACACACCACCTGCCTCTGTCGGGCTCATTTCCACAGAAATTCCACCCAGCCCCCCTGCCTGGGCTGCAGTCCCGCTTGGCAGGCCTCCACTTGCCCCCCAGCCATGCCCTGGCAGCCTCCGACGGCCCCGCGCCCTTCCACGGCGTTCGCCCCTGCACACAGGCCCTTTAGAAACTGCGGCAAGAGGTTGTGCACGCTGAGCACTTGCGGATAATCTGCCGCTTCCGGAGTTTGATCCCGGAGTTTGATCCTGTCTGCGTCCGGAGCAGGTAGGCCAGCACCCTCTCCACAACAGCCCAGTTTGCTTTTACGCCCACAGTTCCCACAGGGCCCTCCACGGCAGCCAGGCCTCCTGACACGAGCCCTACAGCGTCCCAGACGGCAGGGAGGACTGCTATCCCTGCACGTGCCTCCGCCGTGCTGCGCAAACGGGGTGCTCAGGAAGCTCAGAGGGATAATCCACCTGCCTCCGGGCACGTTATCGCAGGACCTCAGCTGGATTTCCAGAAAAACCCATTCCAGAATGTCAGAGCTGGGGGGTCAGTCTTGGCACCACCAAATCTGAGGCGCTCGTGCCTGTTTCCTGTGTGTGACAAGGTAGGAGCCCAGCTTTGGGGGGTGAGCATGACCGTGGCCAGCAAGGCGGCCTGCTGGGCATCTGCTAGGAGCAGGCACTGTTCATTCAGTCTTCACAACAGCCCTACCAGGAAGGCTCTGTCAGCCTCGCCCTCTTAAAGATGAGGAAACTGAGGCACAGAGCTGAAGGAACTTGCCCCAAGATCCCTCGGAAACGTGGATTAGGGAGTCAAGCCCGGGCAGCCTGGCTTCCACACTCTTAGCCACCCCACTGTGTGCCCAAGTAGGATTAGACCCAAGTCCTGGCTCTCCACTCACTTGCTGTGTGACCTCGGGCAAATCACTCCACCTCTCTGACCTGCTAAGATGGTGAGAATAATACTTATTTCGCAATAGCGAACAACAATGCAGACCAGACCTGCCCATAATGAGGGCTTGGTCAATTAACCCACTCGTTCTTGCCTGATGCTGGGGAAATCTGAGGAAAGCCCACCTCTCACCCTAGTGTGGCTTAATAAGGTTGCTACCCCTGTTCGCATAAATCCATTATTAACAGGAACTGGTTCCCTAGCTAAAACACCCAGCCTCGTGATGGAAGCTGGCCTGAGTACTTGAGAAGAGGGAGGGCTCTGCAAAGAGACTTTCTCAGGGTCACACGTGGGTTTGCCGATGAGGCACACCCCTAACCCGGACCGTGCACCTCATGTGCACACACTTTAGGGCAGCCCGTGACCATCCACTTAAAGCTTCCGTGCCTTCGCACATG
Source organism: Leopardus geoffroyi (assembly GCF_018350155.1). Classification (NCBI taxonomy): domain Eukaryota; kingdom Metazoa; phylum Chordata; class Mammalia; order Carnivora; family Felidae; genus Leopardus; species Leopardus geoffroyi. Next base: position 119,671,366 of record NC_059328.1, on the reverse strand, counting down.
CCACTCCCTCTTCTCGCGTCCTTCAAAATTCAGCGCGCACAGCATCTCCTTCAGGAAGTCTTCCCTGACTGCATCCGTGTTCACACATCCCCGCTCTGGGTTTCCTTAGCACTCTGTCCCAGTACGCACCACGCCACTTTCTTCTAGCACCTCCCACTCCATCTCAGGGAGCGACTTCTTGTCTTCCCTCTCGGTGGTCCTCAGCTTTCCAAGTGCAACTATATCCCCTAGGGGGCTTTTTAAACAGACGCATGCCAAGGTCGCCTCCTTGAAGCTTTGAGATAGGTGGGGCTGGCAGGCCACCTGTGGAACCTGGGTTTGAAACGCCGCAGGGGTCGGGGTGCCTGGGTGGCTTAGTCGGTTGAGCAGCCGACTTCGGCTCAGGTCATGATCTCACACTCCGTGAGTTCGAGCCCCGCGTCGGGCTCTGTGCTGACAGCTCAGAGCCTGGAGCCTGTTTCAGATTCTGTGTCTCCCTCTCTCTGACCCTCCCCCATTCATGCTCTGTCTCTCTCTGTCTCAAAAATAAATAAACGTTAAAAAAAAAAAAATGAAACGCCGCAGGGGTGGTTCTGCTGGGCACCAGCAGTGGGGAGCCTTCAGGGCCAATTCCGTATCCTGGTCTCCATGGTAACCACAGCATCTAACAGAGAGCTGAACCCCGTTGGCCCCCAACAATTACTCACTAGGTTAACAGGTTTCTGCCTCAGTTCCTCCTATCCCCCAATTTGTACCAATACCCCTCCGCACAAGTTTGAGAATACAGTGGCAAAAGGGTGGGGAGATGGGGAGGGAAAAGAAAGGAAATGAGGGATTTAACCATCACCCGGCTAAATCAGGTCGCTGAGTTTGAATCTAATTATTAACCACTATAATCCTTTTTTTTTTTAATTTCTAACTGAAGTGCAGGTGATATATAGTCTTAGTTCCAGGCATATCACATAATGCCTCAACACTTATATACCTTATGAAATGGTCGCCACAGTAAGCCTAGTTACCATCTGTCAGCACACCAACTTACAACAATATTAGTTTTTATTGTTTATTTATCTATTTATTTAGAGATAGCGTGAGGGAGGGAGGGGCGTGGGGAGAGAATCCCAGGCAGGCTCCATGCGGTCAGCAGAGTCCGACGTGGGGCTCAATCTCACGAAAGGTGAGATCACAACCTGAGCCAAAACCAAGAGTCGGAGGCTTAACCGACTGAGCCACCCAGGCGCTCCTTATCACAGTATTATTCACGGTATTCCCGAGGCCGTACTTTTCATCCCAGTGACTTATTTATTTTATAACTGGAAGTTTCTATCTCTGAATCGCCTTCACCTCTTTTCTGCACCCCAACGCCCCACCCCTCTGGCAACCATCAGTTTGTTCTCTGTAGTCATGAGTCTCTTTCTACTTTTTGTTGTGGTTCGTTTGCTTATCTGTTTGTTTTCTTTTTTAGATTCTACTCTGAGTGAGATCATGTGGTGTCTGTCTTATTTCGTTTAGCGTAATACTCTCTAGGCCCATCCATGTTGTTGCACATGGCAAGATTTCATTCTTTTTTATGGCTGAGTAATATTCCATTGTATACATACGCCACATCTTTGTTTAATCCGTTCATCTATCGATGGACACCTGGGCTGTTTCCATGTCTTGGCTATTGTACCTAATGCTGTGATAAGCATAGAGGCACATGTCTCTTCCCAAATTAGTGTATTCCTTTTCTTCGGGTAAATACCCAGAATGACAACCATAATCTTAACACCCTTGCTTCGGTGGTTCTTGACGAGTCTCAAAAAGGGTTCTTCCTGTGAAGAAAGCAGGGCAAGGATGATCAACCCCATTTCACAGAAGGCCTCAAAGAATTTTAGAGAAGGCAGAGATCGAAGAGATTTTTCTGGTGGTATCCCATTCAAAACCCCATTTCACAGATGGCCTCAAAGAATTTTAGGGAAGGCAGAGATCGAAGAGATTTTTCTGGTGGTATCCCATTCATTTTTAGATCAGGAAGTGAGGCCCATGGAGAGTGAGGGGAGCTCCTGATGGCCAGGGTTATAACTCATGCCTCCAGATGTCCCTTGCTGCCGGAGGGGGCTGTGTCACTCGTCAGCCGAGCAGAAGGGGGGCCAGTGGTGCTGCCAGCTTGACAGGGCAGTTCTCCCGCCACCCTGCCCCCACCTCACTCTCTTCCTTTTTGGCTCTTGATGATGTCACCTTGAGGGATGTCCTGGCAGATGTCTGAGGCTCACTGGCCCACTGAGCCAGCAGCATGAAGTTCAGTCCCTAGTAGCTTTCTAGGTGATTCAGATCTCCTCTTTGGTTAGATCCTGTGCTCAGTGGACACAGCAGGCTGTGTCCCTTCCCTGGAACTTGCCCCCGTCCCGCGGCTTCCAGGACCTCCTCCTCGCCCCCATCACGGTGTCCCTGCCTCTGGTCCTCCCTTGCATAGCAGTGCTTCTCGGGACTCTTCTTGGCCCCCTGGGCCCCCTCCCCCGAGCCCACTTTTGCTCCCGCCCATGCAACAGACCCCAAACTTACACCTCTGAGCCATACTCTCTCCCAGACCCTACCCAGGACCGCCACGGCCATGCCCAACTAAAAGGCTCCCTGCCACCCAAACTCAATACATTTGTGACAAATCTCACTCTCGATCTTCACAAAAGACAAGTCTGCCCTCCTCCTGTATTCCCAGCCTCAGTCACCCCACACCCAAACCTGCCCCGAGCCTCAGCTTTTGCCGCCCGCTCCCCCCCCCCAACCCACCCACCGGTCCTGTCAACTCAGGTTTATAAGCATCTCCTGACTCCTCCCTCGGCCAGCCCACCAGACAATGCCAGCCTCACCCCTCCAGCCACCCCGAGTCAGGGCCACAACTAGGCCACATCACCCAGCTCCGCGAGGGTTCAGGCTCCCCACCAGCCAGCATTTCCGGAGGACACGGAAGGGGAAAGGGCTTCTTATACTGCCCATCACAGTGCTACACTAAGAAACAAGGTTTTGTGGTGCTTTTCAAACATTTTTTGCCACAAGTCACAGTACAAACAAAAACAATTACACGGCAGTCTAGGACACACACACACCTATCTTTCCGGGGGAGAGAAAGCTCACAAAATTACTCTTCTCCTTACTACATAGGACCAACAGACTCCTATGTCCCATCCTATTAGTTTCAAATTTATCTACTGCACCTTTTTTGAAAGTTAGTTGCAACCCAGTGAACTGGTCTCCTGACTCAGGAAGGGGTCACGAGCCACCTTCTCAAAGTCACCTGTGCATGGAATTTGCATGTCGGGACCGGTGGGCGGTGCATTGTGCCCAGAACTGTGCCTCCGAAGGAGGGTCCAGGGGACCAGAGATCTTCTGCTGGCGCAGCCTTTTGTGTTGAACGTTTGGATGTGAATCCATCAGATGAGGTGAGTTGCATACGGCAGCGCAGAAGTGCGTGCAGCCAGGGTCTGGTGGATGGGGCTCATGTGCGCGGTGCTACACCTAAGAGGAGCTGTACGCGGGCAACAAGCCACTCCAGCTGATGTGACCAGAAATGCCCGAACGTGTGCACCCAGGTGAGGTGATAGCCATGCACTCGCTCCGAGAGAATCAGAAAAGAATCACAACAATCCCACCATATTTCCCAGTGTTCCCTGGAGACGCGAGCCTTCTTGCGTCCATCCCTTCCTGGTGGAAGCAGGGACGGAGAAGATTCGAGAGAAGCAACAGTGGCCAGGCCCTGGGACCCAAGGAAGTTCACGAGTGCCATGGGAGAAGGTACATGAGCCTGAGGCCCGGGAGAAGGAACGTCCGCGGACACAGGTCATTGACCGGGGGAGCCACACCAGAAGGAAAAGGAGAGGCATCCAATGCCCAGAGGACCCCAGACCACCACGGCCACAGCATTCCTTTTCCCCACGCCTCACTCACTGTCACTTGCTGTCCCCCACCCAGGCTTCTCCCAGAAACCTCCCCAGGTCTCCCCTTAGCCTCATGGTCACAAAAACATCACAACTACCGCGCCTCTTCCGAGCCTCTTGTTGGCCACAGCTCGTAGTCTACTTAACACCAGTTCACATTCTATTTCACCCAATAAGACGTGGCACAGGTGACATTCCCAGAGAGACGTGATCACACCTCGGGCTGTGTTCATACTTACCACTTCATCTGAAATATCTTACAGCGTGTAAACGTCTAAACCCTGAGTCAGATCAGGGCACCCCGGCTCGGCTGAGAGCCCCCCATGACTCCCTGCACTGGAAATCAAACCCTGACAGCCTCCGGCTTGACCCGCAGGCCCTGCCCGCTCAGCTTCCCCACGCCCTCCCTCACCACACCCTGCCCCGTCTCCCCACACCTCCCGGAGAGCTCGCCCTGGCCCCACACCTCTTCCCCCAGAACCTCATGTGCTGGTCCCCTCTCGTCGTGCAGAACTTGGCTCAAACACTAATCATCCCCTCAACGGAGTTGGCGCTAGGGGCTGGGCTCTGGGGGAGAGCATACACTAGCTTCTTCCTCTCATAAAATCCTAAGCGGCTCATTCCAAATGAACATCGCAAATAAACTCCCAAAGACACATCCAAATAAACTCCCAACTCAAGAAAAATGCATTTGGAGACAAAAACCTCTCGCCTGCTTTCCACCCAGCTGCCCCTCCAGACCGTGCCACCAGTGAACTCCCAGTTTAAGCATCTGGTATCCTTTTCTAGAAATAACGTGATGGCAAATTCTTATCTTTGTGTTTACCTGTTGTTTGTTGCGTCTCAGACTAGACTGTGGGGTCCATGTTGCCTGTCTCATTCAGGCCCATATTCTGGAGCGTAGCAGGTGTTCCACAGGCATCTGTTGAATGACTGGGCCGACCATCATTTCGCCAGGGCCACAGCCAAGGCCTCCTTATACAGAGACAGCTGTCTTCATCAGCAATCTTTCCGAGTTGCTCAAGACCACCTAAAGGAGAAGGGAAGAAAACACTAATGTGTATTGAATGCTAGACACTTTGCACACATGATCTCGTTCAGTCCTCCTAACGGTTGCAAGAAATAAATATCAGCCACCCTGGCAGCGACACCCCATTCTCCAGGCTCCCACCAGCCACATATACCCCCGAGGCATCGGTCAGTTAACTTACTGCCTGTCCTATTTCCCTCCCCGGGCGGCCCAACCCCTCTGTGCTCTGTTCCCACTGTCCCTGCCCACCTCACACGTCCCTCACTGACAAGATCAGCTATAAAGGAGCCCCCTCAAAAGAGGCAACTAGAAATGCAGCCACGGTGACTGGCTTTTATCCATCAGGGCATCCCGGGGCCCGGTGGGACATGGGCAACCATTGATAATGTTGTGATCACAAAGACAATGTAGGAAAAAAGTTTCTGATATCAAAGTCAAATGAAATAAAAGATCGTTTCTAGCCAACGTCTGCAACTGTCAACATGATGTGAACAAATGGACAGGAGCCAGAAGGGGCTGCAGAAAAGCGAAAAATGGTGGTTCAGAGTAGAGCGGTTCAGCTACGCTATGAATCACTTTTTAATTAAGTTTTATTATTGCTTAAATGCTAGTTTTAAAAAGTAAATATTAGGGGCGCCTGGGTGGCTCAGTGGGTTAAGCGTCCGACTTCGGCTCAGGTCATGATCTCGCGGTCCGTGAGTTCGAGCCCCGCGTTGGGCTCTGTGTTGACGGCTCAGAGCCTGAAGCCTATTTCAGATTCTGTCTCCCTCTCTCTCTCTGACCTTCCCCCCATTCATGCTCTGTTTCTCTCTGTCTCAAAAATAAATAAACGTTAAAAAATTTTTAAATAAATAAATAAATAAATAAATAAATAGTAAATATTAGGAGGGAGAGAGGAGAAGGAAGGAAGGGAGGGAGGGAGGGAAAAAGGGAGGAGGAAGAAAGGGAGGACAGGAGGAGGGGTGGGAGCAGGAAAGTAAATCCTCTGCCAATTTTTCCTGGAATCTGACTGTTGTCCACAGAGCAGGAGTGCCAGAGCCCCCTTGCCACCAGTGGGCAGAGAGGTCCCTAGTAGCCAGAGAGAGACAGAGCCAAAGGCTTGGGAAAGAAACAGATGTCCAACCATGTCACCTGTCCCCAGAGCGGCAACCATGGTGGCATCACTCTCAACCTGACCCTCAGAGCAGGTCAGCCTTCCACCATCACCCCAGAACCAGCATTCCAGCTCTTGTCTCTCTCCTGTACACATGCTGCCCCTAGCTCAGTCCACAACCTACCCTTCCGTCCCCTGCTTCCTGCACCCTCTCTCCTTCAATAGCCCATTCGAAACTCTCTTTTTCCTGGAAGCATTTCTGGATTAACTTTCATTCTATGACTCTTCAGAAACTTGCTAAACTTGCTAATGTTTGTCTTTTTCATATTGTAGGTTATTTCATCAGATTGCAGCAAGTCTTGAATATTTAGACAGAGCATGGGCTTTGGGGCACCTGAGTGGCTCAGTTCCAACCTCGGCTCAGGTCATGATCTCACAGTTCATGAGTTCAAGCCCCACATCGGGCACACTGATGTCAGTGCAGAGCCCGCCTTGGATCCTCTGTCCCCCCCCCGCCCCTCCCCCATTTATGCTCTCTCTCTCTCTGTGTCTCAAAAATAAATAAATAAATAAATAAATAAATAAATAGATAGATAGAAACAGCATGGGCTTTAAGTCCCAGGCCTACCACCTCCTAGCTGTGCAATCTTGGGCAAGTTGCTTAACCTTTCTGAGCATCAGTGCCCAAAATTATCAAAGGGAAATACTGGTACACCCTACAGGGCTATTCTAAAAAACTCTATGAGAAAAAATAAAAATTAAAACTCAGTGAGATAATATATATGTGAATATCCCAGAGAGTGTTTGGCAAATAGGACACGGTCAGTAAATTGTTATTCTTATTATGATGTGTGGCATAAAATTCTATGAAAGCAACCTTGCAGTTGGATCCTGAATTGCATTACCTCGTCATGAACTGGATGTAAAACTCAATGTGGAAGAAAACCATCCCTTTTAAGTCTCACGTCTCAGGGGCACCTGGGTGGCTCCATCGGTTAAGTGTCCGACCTCCACTCAGGTCATGATCTCTCCGTGTGTGGGTTTAAGCTCCACGTCAGGCTCTGTGCTGACAGCTCAGAGCCTGGAGCCTGCTTCAGATTCTGTGTCTCCCCCTCTCTCTGCCCCTCCCCTGCTCACGCTCTGTTTCTTTCTCTCTCAAAAATAAATAAACATTTAAAAAAATTTGTTTAAGTCTCACGTCCCTCCCGAACCCCATCCCTATTCTCGTCAGAGTACATGACCCACAGTTAGCAAACGGTCAAGCAGCTGGACTCTTAGGCTGTTGAGGTCCAAACTCAAGACTCTGCCCACCAGTGCTGGGCTGCCGGTGCCCCCAGCAGTCTGGGGCCAGCTCAGGGCTAAGAAGGAGTTAGGAGAAGGGCGGGCTCTTGGTGAAACCGGGCTGGAGCCTCTGCTCCCTGGGGTTTAGTGGCCCCACATGCCCACCCTATCCTCCTGCACCAGGAGTTTGCACCCAGCAGAACCCAAGACTGTATTATTTCCTGGAAAGGTATGGAAAGCAGCCCCACCTGGGCTCCCAATCATCTCGCCATGAGTGTCCCTGCTATGGTCTACCTTTTAGGAGCTCTTGCCGACCCCACAAGCTATAATATTAATAATAATGATGACCATTGCTTACTAAGGACCAACGTATGCCCGGTATCTTACAAATGTTATTGACTTTTAAATATTTATTAAATAATAGTACCATCACTGTCCCATTTTTCTTAATCAAACACACGTATAACTGCCAGCCAGAGCTCTTGGTCAGCATGAAACAGCATCCATGAGCACAACGAACTCCTATTCCTCCAGCCCAAAGCAGGGAAAGGTCAAGTGTGGTCGGCAAGGGCAGACTTAGCCAGCAGAGTACAGAGGTCCTTCCAGCCCTCGCCTGAAAACATAGGTCCCTCCTCCCCAGGACCCTCCTGTCAAGGACCTCAAGTAGTCGGTGCTGCTCAGCTAATCTGATCGGTTTATCTTGCAAATGATGGCTCACATCCAGAGATGACAAAGGTCCTAGTTAAGATCACACCGCCGGTGGCAAAAGCTGGCCACAGCATCCTGTGCTGAAAAGAGCAGCCTAGCTTCCCAGGGATGGTGGTCAAGACTGCCAGACAAGTTACCCCACGCTACACCCCTCCCGTGGGAGGCCTTGAAGCCCCGCCTCAGCCCCTCCACGAAGGCAGGCACGCAAGCACGCACGCCCCTCCCCTCCTGAGGCTTTGACTCTGGGCTCCTCCTCCCGCGCACGCTGCGTAGGGTTCCATCATGCGCTGGCTGGTTTAGAGTGGCCACAAATGCAATTCAAGATATAACAGCCCTACCCAGAAATTTAGGTATAAGGAAATGTCAAATATCAGATCACCTCCCCCCAAATTGTTTGAGGAGTCCTTGCTTTACCAATGCCACGTGCTCAGACTCCCCTCCCCAAAGGGTGTATTCTACTGCCCTCCTCATTAGCCCTCTTCCAGAGTCCTTGTTTGTAGGAGAAAGGGTGGGGCATCCTGAGGTTGCATAAAATATATACATATTACATAAAAAAATATAGATAAAACATACAGACGTAAGAAACGCTTGGAAACAGACAAAAAAAACCAAGCTTGCTGAGGATTAGGTCTTCTGTCACCAGCGAGGTATTCTCAGAACTTGCTTCATGGCTAATGAATTTTTATACATCCCTGTTACCTGCACATCTATATATCATGGGGAGGAAAGTCTTAAAAATGCAAGTAAAGAGTTTGCTACAAGACATAGCACAGCCAGGTTCTCCCATTTCACCGTGCCCTTAAAACCAGGCCATTTGATTTGTATCTGAGGAACCTGCCACCCTACCTTGCTTGAAATTCAAACAAATATTCACTACTTCTCCAGCGACCAGAGGAGCAAGGTCCGGGCTGGCTTGGTGTGGCGAGGTGGGGTGCAGGACGGCAGATATACTGGCTAAGTTGTTTTGAGAACGGAATTCACACCAACGCGCAACTTTCACATCCAAAGCGTGCTTTGTCCCCTTCCAAGAGACACCCAGGGACTCGTAAGTTTCTTCCAAATATACTGCCGTGCCTAAAACCCCTAAGAACGCTTCAGGAAGTGTGTTGGAAATCCCCCGTGGTAGAGAAGTTTCTTGCTTCAAGGCAGATCCGAATTTGGGAAAGAGTCGAAAGTCCTTTCGAGCCAAGTCTGATGAATAGGTGAGTGACCACGCTGGGAAATGCCATTTTGAGCAAGAGTGAGGTTTGGATATAAAATCACAAGACCGCTTTTATGTGTCTGTGACAGGGCATGTGTATTAATGTGTGATTTGTAAACTAAGTCATAAAGGTAGTTCTGAAAGAGAGGCTCTTCACAGATCATGAGTAGTTACAGTATGGTGGGAAGAAGGGCGTGTCCCTGCGAAGTCATTGCTTCAAAGAGGTCAACCGTCATTTAGAAATACACACAAAAGTGTATAAACCCAGGCGTGAGATCATCGCCTTGGAACCCACTTGGTGAAAGAAAGCAGAGATCCCATCAGAGCCTGGAGTGGAATCCACTCTGAGGCCAGGCCCTGGGCTGCACACATGTTTGCATGTCCCCTCGGGTGGCAAGGCTGGGAGGGGGCCAGGCAGCCCCCTCCTGCCAGGCCTGCTGGCCTGTCGGCTCTGTTCTGAATGACACAGCTAATTAAGGTGAGTACTACTGCAGCTCTGGGCTAAAATTTCCCAAGCAGGCTAGCCTTCCTTGTGTCTCAGCTTCCAGATGAATCCATATTTCAGGGGTTAACAGCTCATCTGTAAATAAAATAAAATGTCCTCTGGGCTGCAGCCAGGTAGCCCAGTCCTGCCTTTGGCCTGAATGTGATTAGCACGTTGGGGTGGAGGCAGGGAGAGGGCGAGGGGGGTCAGCAGGAGGAGGGAGCCAATACGAGATTTGTTAAGACCTCTGAGAAGTCACTTTGGTGATTGATTTCCAAGACGGGTTACACCAAACACACACACACACACACACACACACACACTACCTCCCTAGCTCCCAACTTTTGAAATTAAGAGACAAAAACTAACATACTATGTGAACTACTTACGGCTCAAGGCCCCAGAGCAGAAATACTAGGGCAAGGGCACTGGACAAGCTTTGGACTTGGAAGGGAAGGGCGGAAAGAGGAGAGCGTCGGGGTTTGGCCCAGTTTTTTGTCAGATCTCAAAGGTGACAGCGAGCAGGACCCAGCAAGCCGGCAGGGACTGCGTCTCTAGACGCAGACAGGCTGGAAGGGAGGCGAGGTGAAACCACAGAGACACCTACTTGAAAACAATCCATCAGAGCTGTTCCTCTGACTAAACCTAGCTATTTTGTTTAAGCAACCCGCTATTTGCATACCCTTAACTGTGATTTTATTTTCTAAGCTCATCTTGTGTGTGAAGCCCCATGTGTCTGCTTCAAGGGAGACAGGAGCCCTAATGAAACTACCCAAACTGCATCAAATCCAGCCTCCGAAAGAAAGAAGCCTTCCTTCTCTGGAGAATGAACTCAGCTGAAAACCTGTAACTGTTAACAATAATCGTAAAAATAGGCAACATTCTCCACCACTTTCCTGTAACCCTCAAACTCTTCAAAGACACAAAGCTGCTTTAAAAATTTAAGGTGACATCACTTAGGTATAACATACGCTTCTGTAGCAAATAACCAGCAGTCATACTGGGTTATGCTTTGTTTAATTTCCCAAAATACTCTCAGTATGTGTCCAGGTGATATTTTTATGTCTATTTTATACGTCTATCTATTTAGCCTCTTTAATAAGCCTGGGATGATGATGCATATGGGTTACATTAAGAGCTTGAAAAGTTTTCTCACATCCAGCAACACAAGAAATGGCTCCCACTATATCTAACTTGTCTGCTTGTCTGCTCCCTTGTGAGCATTCCAGCCACCTTTCCTTTCTTCGCCCCAATTTCAGCATGTGGTGAAGGCATTAGCCAGGGTCACAACACATTATTTCCCGGTTCCAGTTAGGTGAGGAGAACAGTTGACTGTACTTCTAAAAGTGCAGTTGGCTTTGGAAATTAGCGTTCTTCCTTTCTTCCTCTCTTTTCTTTTCTTTTTCTTTCTTTCTTTCTTCCTTTCTTTTCTTTTTTCTTTTTTCTTTCTTTTCTTTCTTTTTTCTTTTCTTTTTTCTTTTTTCTTTTCTCTTTCTTTCTTTCTTTCTTTCTTTCTTTCTCCCCTGCTTCCCTCCCTCCCTTCCTTCCTCCCTCCCTCCTCTCTTTCTCTCTCTTTCCTTCTTTCTTTCTTTTTTTCCTTCCTTCTTCCTTGCTCTTTCTTTCTCTCTCATTTTCTTTCTTTCTCAAACAGTCCAGATGTAAGAAGCCTCTCACTTCTTAGCCTGTTGTAGTACTCTTAAGAGCCCAAATCTTTAACAATTGTTGTTCTTACACGTTAGCAAAACAAAACAAACAACAACAAAAAAAAGCACACACACACACACACACACAACTCAGCATTGCCATTTCTGATATCATCTTCAAAATATTTCTAACAAATCATTCCTCCATTGGGAGTTGCAAAGGAAAAGTTACATAGGACAGGGGTTTTTCTAAAAATCGAAATCTGCACAGGAGTTTCCTGCTTCCATGAAAAGGTTTCTAAAATGTGCACAGAAAATGAACTTCCAATAATTGTCTCCACAGCATTAATGGGTATCTTTTGTGGGGAGAAAATCTGTAACCTCATCAAGGAATAGAATTCAAATAAATTTTCATTGTCCCACTGCACAAAGCTAAGCTTAGGCGAATCCTAATTTGTTATTCATTCTTCTTGTTTAATTCATAATTTGATGCTAAACGGGGTGACACAGCAGTGTCTCACAAATTCGATTGCATCTGTCCTCAGATACATTTCTTGCAACTACACAAGGTGTGTGTTTTATACTACAAATGGTTTTAAGCTTACAGATGTGCAGCATAAAGCGAGAGTGAGGAAGTTACTTTTTCTACACACAGGGAGCCAATGCTAATTTCCTTCTAAACTCACTTTTTACTTTGTTTATTCTTTTGTACACTTTTGTTTTCCATTCGGGCTAATTGTGCTTCGCCGTACTTCCCGAACCCTTACGTGAGGCAGAAATTCATCCTGACAAACGTTTTGGGTTTAACACGAATGCCTGCCTCCACTGGGTAAGTGCCGTAGATATAATAAGGCTTTTGCAAAATATTCCACAACCTGATTTTTAATTTACTGCATCATCAGCTACTTTTATGATAATATTTAATCTACTGAAACAAAACCAGCCTTAGGGGGGGAAAGGCAAAGAAACAACAACAGCAAAGAGAAAGAGAGTTTATTTTTAGCACCCCGTCCTCAAGTAAGGTGGCTGGTAGGAACAGAAAGAACTTCACCTAAGGGCACTAATTCTCTCTCTTTTTCCTTTCTCACTGTCTTTCTTCCTTTTTCCATTTGTTTTTTCCTCTCCTTTTTTTTTTTTTCTCCCAACGGCTGAGCTAATCACGTTAAAGGTTATATTTCACTTAATTCAGTTAACAAGTCTCAATAAGCATTAGACTCCAGGAAAGAAACAGTCCACCCCCCCCCCCAAGAAAAAATGTACAGCGTGATGAATTGTGTAAATGTGGTCACCCGTGGCCCAGATGTGCAAAACCCTGAAGTAAAAAGGCATTTAGCGAGTGCGTCACTTCATGAGGTCAAGTTTGGAAAATCTGGCCCAGGTGCCCCCAGTGCCCGGCCACGATGGTGATAATGTCATTATTCGTAAGTCAGGAACATCAGGAAGAGAGATAATAAAATGCCTCAAAATTCAGCGGGCTGCGTTCACCTAGGCACTTGAGACCTTTTATTCCAGGGCCCCTTGGTTTAGACCCAACTCAGATGAGAGAAATCTGGGGTGTCTATTTCTTATGTCTGTGAAAACAGATTTCCCGGGAACGAAACACCCTGGTGGGAGACAGCTGAGCCTCTTACAGTGCAGACGAAAACACTCCGGCAAAAAAAAAAAAACACACGCACACACACACACACACACACACACACACAAAACTGTGCCCTAAAGATGCAAACCGTAATGGAAACGGAGCCAAGCCAACGGCCCCCTCCCCAAAAGGAACTGCTTCCCCATCCTAAGGGGAGCCCTCTGCCAAGCCTCCGCATTTATAAGCACTGGCCAGGATCCGGCCACGCAGAGCCAGGAGAACGGGCCCTTCCTGACTGGGAAGACATTACTGGAAGTTTCTGCCTGCGTCTTTGGGAGAAACTGGTCCTTTCCAGGAGCACTGCGCTGGCGGCTCCCGGTTCGGCAGCGTAGGAAATGTCACTGGAGCGTGAGCCGTGGCAACGGCGTGAGCGTGTACATGCCCGCACGTAGCCTTGCCTCCGCGAGCAGCTGTGGCCGCTTCCAAGTGCAAGGCGAGCTCAGGGTGAAAGAGGCCAACAAACCCGCATCCGAGGGGGCTGCCGGTCATGGACCGCTGTGAGAGCAAGTTCAGGTTCTGGAAGCGTGTTTCCCTGGAAATGGTGGGGAAGTTTCCTTGAAGCTCTGTAATTAGCTTGTGCGAAAGCTCTCTCCGACTCACCTCCCTACCCTGATTCTTACTATCATGAATTTTGCATCATTCTGCGCACAATAATGCACATAAAATTAAATAAACAATTTAATTAATTTAATTAAAATTAAATATTAAACATATTGTGTATAAGGAACCTGCGCCTTTGATTTAATTGGGCAGGAGTACCCAAAGCAGTTTGGGTAACAGCAGAAAATAATTAAAACCAACAAGTACGTTAGCCTCTGGGTACAAGAAATAGTTGGGAGCCTCCTCTTGAGAAAGGTTTATTTAATTAAAATTAAACTAATCTTTGGAAAACATTTGATAAGCATTTCATAATACAAATCATAATCCAAAAAATGAGGCTCAGCCTGGCTCTCCACAATACAGGAAAAATCATGTTAAATAATTTATCTCCGGCGGTAGCTACTTTTCTCCTTGACATACACACACAAACACACACGCGCGCGCAGTAATTCAATAGACAACATGTTTGCTAGGTTCGAATTCTAGGTAACATTTGATTCTTCCAGAATCTAGACAAACATTAGCAAAGCACATTCAGCATCATACGTCCATAGCGAGAACTGGGGAGACTTAGTGCTTGCTTTTAAACCGAGTGTGGATTTTCAGAACCAGCCAGCCCCATCAAAACACATTTTCATGAATTTACTTTAAAGGAAAATGCAAATGTTTTGACAAGTCAATATCCTGGTCAGTGCTAATATAGCCCTCAAGCACAGAAAGAGCTGGGTCCTCCCCTCCCCGGCGACATCCTCAGATACATTTAATCCATGAGACATGCAGGTTCGTGCCCCTTACCAGGAGAGCAAGACCATTTATATTCCCACTTGTTTCCTCCAGTTGGTGTGCCTAGATCTGTTACTCAGTTGCAGATCATTAGATAAGACTAGACACAGACCACAAAAGAAAGACAGCAGCCAGGCCCACGCGCATGCCTCCCCAGTGACTCTTCCCAGGGCCTGACCTGCCGGGACCCTCAGACATCCATAGTCTTTAGCAAACCAAGGCCTACTTTGACACCTATGGCCTGAGCAGGAATATCATTACAATTTGTTTCGTGGTCCAATTTCAAAGTTCCTGAATGCATGCAGTTTGGCTGACAAGTGCCTATGGGCATAACTCTGAGCCTAACTCATGTAAATTCCAATTGTCTACCTCTCACACATCCCGCACCCCTCAAGGAGGAAAAATCAAAGTTAGACCATGCATTTCCTCAAACGCTTTTCACTTCTATTTCAGTATATATCATAACTTAGTCTACCAGAGGAGTTAAGATAGTTTCTTATATTCTAATAATTTAAACGGATAAAGCAATTAGATGCACCTCAAAGCTCTGCGAGGCGTATATAACACTGTATTTTGTTCTGTTGTTACAGCAAAAGATTTTCTGTATGTATCCTGACACCAAGCCATAGTCTTCAGTGGTCATATGTCTCCAAAAACTCACTGTGGACTGTAACATGCCCACAGGTGTCATGCACACTGAAGAATACGGATCAAAGCTTAGTCCTGCCTATACCGAGGTTATTTTGTAGTGTCTTTTTTGCTCTGTAAAGAAATCTCCAGCAATGTAAAGCACGCTATTTCATAAGCAGTAATTCATAATGGCAACTAATAATTATTCCTGTAAATATCAAGCATTCCTCAAAAAATTCAGCTAAGCTTTTAACCGCTTCTCTGTATGGTTCAACTTTTCTTTGATCAGAAGAACAAAGTACCTTCGGAGACTTCCAGTTGGGCCCAGAGACACAGCGATCCAAAGGGTGGCCTGCCTACTGCCAGACGTAAATTCAAAAACAAAAACAAAAACAAAACACAACCAAAAAACTTGAAGATCTGGCAGAGCTAAGAAGGATGCAAGCAAAAGATCCTAGAGCGATCTCCAGTTCAATTAACTCTTTCACATAATTATCGGAAAAGGGTGTTTAACCCTCTAGAAAACACCCAACTGAGAGCCTGGTGCGGCCCTGACTTCCTCCGGCCAGGACCACAGCTGCAGAGGGCTTCTCCTCTGCCATCCAGGGTTTGTCAATGGTGTCCTTTATTTGCATGTCAATCCTTTTACATGATTAATATGTATTTATTGACCAGGAGGCCTTCCCAACCTAGGACAAAGGGAGACCGGCAGTCCCCTTTTATAGGGCAGCCATAACTTTCCGAGCAGGACAGACAATTGTGCACAGAAATAATTCTCTTCCAGAGAGAAAGCTCCCACCATTCAGACACACGGAGTGATAGAAAGAAAACAGTCCAAATGGAGTGCCCAAAGCTCAAGGGCACCCCCCCACTCCTTTCCCCATAAAGTCATTGTCGGCATTTCCTACCACTTCAGCTGGGGGGTAAGGACAGGCACTTGGAGGACAAAAATGACCCCCCGGCCCAGGAGTCTGGCTGGCTCCTCCCCCTCATGAAGGCCTCTGCCCCCAATTACCTGTGGGCAGGGACCTGCCTTCTTCAGAACGTGACTCTAGAAACGGAAGGAAACTGCATCCAACCCGTCCCCTGACTTGGTACCTCATGAATCTTTTATCCACTCAAATACACGTCACATTTCCCAGATTGACATGTGCAGTTTTATTTATTAAATGGCAAACTCCATTTTTTAAAAAAAGAGCAGCCTTAGGTCTACTGTGAAAGATGCCCAGAAATCCTCTCCCCCTGTAATCTCTTCACTCCCTCCCACACAGGAAAATAAAGAAACAACAGATTCGACGGACAAACCGTGGCCTAAACTTCCCTTTTCGCTCTGGCATCTGCCTGTTGGAATGCCAGAGATGAGAGTCTAAGTAAGTTTAGAAAAACAGTGCAGAGACTGTGATGACCCATTTGTCCTGATGCCAAAGATAAGGAGGCAGATCATCCGAGGAGGCTCTTTCCGTCTTGACCGCAGTGGTTCTGGAACTTACTCTGTTTGGTCATTGGCATCCCACCTCTGTGCAAATTAAATTCTTGGCCCCACAGAGAGGCTGGCATCACACTATCTAGGGTTCCCAAGGAAAAATACACAGAACCATCTCTTTCTTTTATAAAGGTCTTTAACTGTAGAAATTAATAAGAAGAAAAAAGGAAGTTTTCCTTTAAGATGTAGCAGTTCAAGTGCAGCCTCTATGTAGGTACCGTAACCTCTCGGAGGAAACACACACACACACACACACACACACACACACACACACACGGGCCTAGGATTTGAGTTCCAAACCTGAACACCAATGAGACATGAGTCACCTTTCAGTTCAAAGTCCCCCTCTTGACTCCTCCCCCTGGGGTTCAACATCCTCCAACTTTATGAAAGGTATTTGCTAGGGGTAAATCCACTTGATTTCAAAAGGGAATTAGTTCTGGAGTGCCAGTCCCTCCCCCTGCCCCCACCTCAATCTGTCCCCTTCCTACACCCTGTGAAACTCCAGGAAGTTGGGGGCACGCGGTACACTTTGGGGGAAGCCCGGCCACAGGCCTGCTCTCCATCCACAGTCTGGTCTGGGCAAGGTGAGGAAAGCAGTTTAAAGAGCCACATTGCTGTTTGTTTGGCTTCGACCAACTCCCATTTCACCGTGTCGTTTTTACTCAAACCAGTTTACGTGTATAGACTGTGCCTAAAAGAATCCCAGAAAGAGCACCAGAATTCCAAGAATGTAAACTTCCAGGACAAGGCCTGCAATGGTGAGCTCACTGCAAGCTGTTACACACAAAATGGCCCCAGTAAGACGTTTCAAATTTCTGCCCATGCTTTGCCCATTCAGAAATGCGGCGCTTTCGATGCAGAAGGTATTTTCCTGAATGTTACCGAAACTAGCCCTGGGGCCATCTCACTCACGCCCCTCCGGCTCCAGCCACTTCCCTTGACAACCAGCACGCAGTGTCACCCTGCAGCCCAGCCCTAAATGCCCAGTTCCAGACCCAAGGCCACATGTGAGATCGCTCTGTGCCCACGCCATCCCCAGAAAGACCCATCCGAAATGCAGGCACACGTAGCAGCGAAAAGCAAATACAAGGACAAGGAGAAGTATCAAGGAAAAGCACACCTAACCTCTAAGTTCTGTAAATCCATGGTATATTCCACTCACCTCAACAGATGCTGTGTGGCTGAACTAGGGAAGCAATCTTTTCTTTTCCTGAAGCTACGGACATAACAAACGAAGGCCAGGTGCACCTTAACCTGACTTTTGTTTTTTTATTCTACGGATCATAAGTTCAGCTAAGTTAACCCACCAAAAAAGGTCCCAGAGCGATTGTCTCTGACATTGCTAAAGTTAAGAGATGGGCTCCAGTTAGGATTTACCCTACGCCAAACACCTGGGCGTAGCCTTCAGGAGCCCATTAGGCTAATCTGAAAATCTGGGCTACACCACACCACGGGCACCTGGACCGTGAGAAATCCTTCCCACTGGTGCCCACTTTGTTGCACCCCAGACGCTCAGTTTAGGCCAGGCCAAGTGACTGAATAATTGATCAGGACACAGCAGAAGGTTTTCCTTCTGATGTTTGTCATCATCAGCCTCCAACCTCTGTTCACTAAGGAATACCTCGTGTTTTAAGTTTTCAGTTTACTGACCACCACCTCGGGCATTTTCTGGGGGGGGGGGGGGGAAGTGGGCAGGGGGGAAACCAAAACAACCCAAAAAGCCCTCTAGATTTGAAAGAAGGTTTGAATACCCCTCAACACCTCAACTCTC
Source organism: Leopardus geoffroyi (assembly GCF_018350155.1). NCBI lineage: Eukaryota > Metazoa > Chordata > Mammalia > Carnivora > Felidae > Leopardus > Leopardus geoffroyi. The sequence continues at coordinate 119,653,124 of NC_059328.1, read as the reverse complement.
TCTTTGGCCCCCTCCTCATCTAATTTTGCAGGCCATTAATCCAGAATGGGCAGGCAGCAGAGCATTTTGGTATTTGCTTTCGCATTGAAGTGACTGAGTAATTAACGAAAGTTGGCAACTGTTCATGCAAGCCACAAGCCCACTTTCCTCCTTTCCCGACTCAGTGCTGTGCGTTCACGTATACTTCAAGTGGCACCCCCCCCCTGCCCCACCTAGGGAGCCCCACTTTCCTTCACTGCATCAGCAGAAGCTCCCAGGCTCTGTGGGGTAACCTGACTCTCAAAATCCATTTCCAACTGCCCCTCTTCGTCACTGAGGACCTCTGTGGTGTATCACCCTCTATCAAGGGCAGAAAAGGCACCTACATAGGCCTGACTCCCTTGCAAGCTGTAGACAACTCACTAACTGTATAATAAGGGAAACTACATTGTTTTCAGCCTGGTCCACTGATACCAGAGGGCAAATCTCACTCTCACACTTCCAAGGGCTATCTTCTTAAAAAACGAAAAAGAAACAAAACAAAAAAACAACAAACAACAAAAACAAAAACAAACAAACGAAAACCACAGGCCCCCTCTGAAACAAAAGCCCCGCTTTTGCTTTCCCTGCAACCTGTGAGCCTTGTAAGGTGAGAGGAAGAGGGGCCGGCCCCTCCCGGTTATCCACACCCCCCCCCCCCAAACAATAGGTTTTGTGTTAGAGGGGCTCCCAGTGTGGGATGGCCGGAATGTGGAGACGCCACTGTGTTGGAGTTAATAACACAGTGTCACAAAGGAATTTAAGCCTGAACTTTGGGAAATTCTCCTTGGAGAAGCTTATACTTTTCCCTCTTCAAACTTTCCTGCTCTGTCTCCAAAGAATAAGGACCCTCTGTCACTTTTCTCCTGGAGGCCGTTATACTTCCTTCCAACTGTCCATTGTGAAATGACCAAAGGATCCCTGATTACGGAGGACACAACCACCAGGTCGCCAGGTGAGGTTTGTATATCAAAGGTTAAAAAGCTCTGGATCCATTTCTAAAATGACCCACCCTTTCCAGAAGGACTTGCCTTCTGGGGCTGTGCATATGTACCAAAATAAAACCGTGGGCAGAGAGCCGTCACGATGGACAGAGGCACTTGACCAAGCATGGAGAAGGTCACAAAGGCTGGTGTAAGGCTGAAATGTGAATGTGAATGGGGCCAGGAAGTGGCCCAAGGGTCTCCCGGTTCTCTCCTGCAGTGCGCCCCCAAATTCCACTGTCAATAGGAAATGACAGGGAAATGCAGTAGCGAGGGTGACCAGCATCTACTGCTCGGGCATAGATTCAATTCCTCACAGGTCTTCAGGGATAACACCCTGGACTCCCCACCCCGGCTTCCCCTGGTCCCAAATCAGCTCTCAAGTCAAGGGGTTGTGGCCAGGTCTCTATCCCACGCAGCCAGCGGGTGACTGCCGCAAGGGGCCCCAGCAAAGCAGCTCTTCCCTTCCCCAGGTAAGCCCACTGCAGGCGCTTTCCCTGACGCGTCTCACAGCCAAGTGAGCTTGTGAACACGGAGACGGCTGAGGATCCGAGACAAGGAGCTCGCTCGCTCGGTTTTTCCCGGGCTGTGTTTGCCATTTGCGGGAATAAATGAAGCATCGGTAATCTCCATAAAAGAGCTTTCACGCTTCATTCTCTGAAACTAAGTTGGGGCTTAGACGGAAAGGAAAAAAGGGACTTTTAATTTAAAGTAATGATCATCAACACTCTGGCTCTGGAGGGTCTCGAGGGGAGAAGGGGGTTCCCCACCCCACCCGGGGAAGCTGGAGGGAGGGCCGAGCCCCGGCCTGCCCGGTCTGGAATTGCTGGGATTGGTGGGCCAAATCCAAACGGGGGCAGCTCTCCTAGGAGGAAGGCAGCCATACCAACAAAGATACCTGGGGTGACTGAGGGGGTGCGGGAGCCTAGGGAGGAAGGGATCCAGACTCGTCCTCCCTGAGAAAGGCAAATGAGCAGATTCGATGGAGACCTCCGCTTTGCCTTGGGCCACCACTGGGAGCAGCGGTGTCTTCTTCCCTGGCACTTCTTGCAGGAACGTCAGCTGTCAGCCGTGGTGGTGCCTGTCTGGTTACTTTCACTTGGTGGCTGCTTCTGTTTGGGGCCAAAGTTTGCACGCCGGGGTGCCCAGAACACGGTACCTCTTTTCCCGACCCCCGGTACTCCCAGGTCCTACTGGGTGGGAGGGCACCAAAAGTTTTATTCCCCTTTGGGAACTTTGTTTACTTTAGCTGAATACAAGTGACCTCCCTTGGGAGACCCTATACTCCAATCTCCCCCCTCCCTCAACACTCCCCCAGGACCCTGGGCGCCTCACTTCCTTGCCATTGGCAAACCAACGAGCACTAGACATGAACCGCCAGTGAAATCGGCCCTGCGAAGGCATTTTAGACAACAGATAAAGAACTCAAGGCCTGGTGATAGGGGAACTGAGTCCAGCCGTTCTCTCTGGGGTCTACATCCCCAGTCGCCATGGTTTCCGCCTAATGAGGACACAGCACCGGGAAGGAGCCCAAAGTGAGGAGGCCAGAGGTGAAAGCCTGAGTTCCGTGGGCAGCTGGGAGCAGAGGTGGGAAATCGAGCGAAGGATCGGATCGAAGGATGCTTCCCAGCTAGGCCGAGGCCTGTCTCGCGCCCTCATCGCCCGGCCTCGCCCTTCTGGAAGCTCCAGCGAGGCCTGGGCGGACGCCGCCCAGAGAAGACGCAGAGCGAGGGCAATTTGGCGCCGCTGGTTTTAAAGAAATTCCAAGTAAACAGTGAACCCGAGCGGGAAACCACAGCTGTGCATAGGCAAGCGACTTGGCCAAATTATCTCCAGAAAAGGAGAGGGAAGGTGGGCAAATGTCTGAGCCCTGAAGGTGCTCGCTTTGTTGACGGAGGAGGCAGCAGGGGACTGGGCTGCTACTGCAACTTTTTCTCTGCCCAAAAATGGATCCCGCATGGGGGATTTCGGAGGGCGCTCACCTAGTCCGGGAAAATTCAGCTGGTGGCCCTTCTGGGGCCAGGTCCTCCCCAACCACGCACGGAGGAGGCCGCCGCCGAGCCCTCTGACGCCAGGGCCTTCGGGCGGGCCAAGGGCGCGCAGGGCGCTGAGCCGGCGGGTTGAGCCAGCGAGGGCTTGGACTCCCCGTGGTGTGTGTGCGCGCGCAAGCGCTCCTCGTCTAACCGTTCAGGACAAGTTGAAGCAACATAAATAAAGTCGGATCTCCCAGCCTTGAGGTCCACCCCTCCTCCTTCCTGGTTTGACCCCAGGCCTGGGCCGCTCAGAGCCACGGCGTGTGCAGCCAAGATTGCAAGCCGCTGCGCGTTACTGCCAGGGGAAGGGCGCCGCCCCCACCCCCCCCCCCACCCCCCCCACCCCCGCCACCAGCGGCCACGACTCGGGAGCCATCGAGTCAAGGAGGGGCAGGGATGACCGGAGAACCCTGAGGGGCAGCCTGGCCGCCTCCAAGGTCAGCGCTGGTCCCCTGCGCCGGCCTGGGGGGGGGGGGGGGGGGCAGGAAGGTCGGGGACGCGCCAGCCTCCCTAGGAGTAGCGGGGAGCAAACTTGGGAGCTGGGCCCAGGGGAGAGGAGAGGCGGAAGGCGGGGAGCCCAAGGGACCCCCGGGCACACCCGCAGCGGAGGCCGAGTCCGAGCGGCCGGAGAGATTGGCCGCAGGAGGATGGCCTCCGCAGCAGAAAAAGGAAAGCTTGGAGCAGAGGACGTGGAGGCACTCGGGGGCTGGGAAGCCCATAGAAAATGACAGAAAGAAACGCGAACCCGGCCTAGACGCAAATCGAAACTGCACAAAGAACAGTCACTTGGGAGAACCCGGGGGCGGGGGCGGGGGAGAGATGCGGCCTGAGCGCGAGTCCCTGTCGCCTGCTAGGAGGTCGGGCGCGAGGACTGGACCGGAGTGGCCCTTCTTTTGGCGTCTCCAACGAGCGGAGAGGCACGAGCCACGGCACGAGCTGGGAGGCAGAAATGGGGTTTCGCGGTGCCCGGAGGGATCGCGAGCCCCAGAGGCGTTCCCCGTCTTCAACACGCCACTCGACAGAGGGTGCTCGGGGCGGTCGGGGCCTGCGGCCTGGGTCGCGCTGACCGGAAGTGCATCTGCGAAGTGTCCTCTGGGCAGGGCGCTGGCCGCCGGGCCGGGCTGGGACAAGGACAAAGTCGGAGTCACCCGGCTGGGGCGGGACGCTTCCGCCCACCGGCCTGGGGGCAGGTGGGAGAGGAAGGAGGAAGCAGACCCCGCTGATTGTGGAGGGCGGGGGCCCTCTGGATGGGGAAAAGACGGAACCCCCAGGAACTCCATCTGAGACCCGGGTGGAGTGCGATGTGAGAGCAGGAATTCAGCCCTGACTTGACTAACTTGAGGGGAAGTACAGGGTCGGGGGTGGGGGCTGAGAGCCACTCCTTCTTGAGAGTCCAAAAGACAGAGACTAGCCCTGAACCCAAGTCTGCGCCTCTCCCTACCATGTGCCAAGCTCTCAGTATGCTGGAGACTTGATACTGAGCCTGTTGCCAAGGCGAGTCAGCCTGGCAGTTTACGATGCATTATTACAGTGTAAGTTTTAATGTGGTTTGGTGTGACTGTGGCAAGACGACCCTGGACCTCACTTTTCTCATCTGTAAAATGGGGATGATAACATCCCACTCAAAGAAGGGCGTGCGGCTGAATTAAGTAAATTATGCCAAATAGCTAGCAGCGTGCGTTGGCAAGTAAATTATGATTATGTTATTATCCATTTCAAACTTCTGGGAGTGTCTTCTGAATTGCCTTCATCCTGTCCAATGGACAAGTCCCGCCGGTGGAAGTGAAGGGGAGAGGAGGACAGGGTGAGCTCCGCTGAGGTGGTTTCTGGGACTTGCTTTGTCTTCTTCAGCACATACATTACCTTCAGCTTGGACAACATTGCAACTATTACCGGTTACTTCTCCCCAGCCCCCTGGAGGCCGCCAAGCAGCAGCAGAGGTTTGCGGTCAAGTTTCCCGTTGTGTGGGCTTTATCAGATGGCAGAACTGTGGGTCTTTCTGCGGAGTTCGTTGGCCTCCGTCAGGGCTCTAGCCCACTGCGCAGCGCTTGTGGCCAAATTTTAAATATTCGTGGGCCCCTCTCTTCCTGCGACTCCTTCCGTGTTGCCCCCCAGGGGTCTCCCACCCCTCTGCGCTTGAAACTATGTCCCTCTGGCGCCTGCTGGACACGTCTTCAGACCTCTAGAAGGATGAGTGCACCCCTGGGGAAGCTTCCAAACACCCAATGGTGTGCTTGGGTGGGGGTGGGGGGCAGGGAGGAATCCGCTGGTGGCTGTTAGTCCCCTAAAGCTTTCTTGAGTTTTACCCCCTCCCCCAGCAGAGTCGAGGAAGGGGATGTTGGTGCCCATCACCTCCCTCTACACAATACTCCTACTGCCTCTTCCCACCCCACCACTCCATCCCACCTCACTCCAGCTGCCAACAGCCCAGTCTAGAGTGAAAGATCCCAGTTCTCGGTTCAGGGTATGATGTGCGTACCTATACACCCACAGTAAATCCTGCTTTTTACAGACTCACCTATACCCAGAGTCTTCCATTACTGAGGCTGAAATCTTCCAAATGTCCCCAAAGCAACCCACTCCCACATCTGTGGAGAGAATTCCAGAGTCCCATCTCCAGAGTGACACCTCAGCGGGGGAAAGGCTGCATTTAGAAGGAAATTCAAGGGGCAAATATGGCCCAGGACTTACCAAGCTCTCTGAAAAATCTGCTTTTCGAAACCTCCCTGCCTGAGGCCCACCATTCCCCCAGGAGATGCACCTGAGAAGGTGCAGGGGACATTGTAAGGATGGAGAGAGTTTTACTTAAGTGTGCCTTGTGTCTGAGCTCAGAGCCACCCGGACCCAGCAGCCTCCTGGGCGAGAGAAGGGGCCACCTCACCACTCCCCTGGCTGCCCTGACTCCAGTCTTCCTGGCCCCCACCCAACCAACCCACCCACCTCCACCCCAGTTCCTCCTGGGGGCTTCCACGGAAGGGGCAAGCAGACACGTCCCAGGCTTGGAAACAACGCCCTGTCCCTGTACAGGCTAGACGGGAAGCCCAAGAGCTGGGGCATGCAGATATGTATTGCACACCGCTATGTGTACTCCTGGACCATGCGTGAATGTGTGCCAGAAGCTTCTACACAGGCAACGTCCCTGTGCCTGTGGGGAACACACCTCTATAGCTCAGCCCATTTAACATTTTTTTGGTATATGTGCACATATTTTACACACATGCGCATATATAGGCATAGATGAATGTATGCACCTGCTCTTTTGTGTGCAGAAGCGTGTGCATGCATGCAGAGCGGCTATCTGTGCTTCAACACTGCCCACTCAGTGGCACACGGGGAAGAACACTGGACTCAGGGGAAAGCTGCGGGGGGGGGGCGGGCAGGGGCCGGTTTCCTCTCCCTTGCTTTTGAAAGAGGTACTTACTCTCTCAGGACTTCCCCCCACCCCTCCTCCACGCTCCCCCAACCCCCAACTTCCCCAACCACCCCACCCCTGCCTGTGCAATGCAACCTTTTTATTCAAGAATCCCTGAGGACCCCCTCCAACAACGGGACTTCATTAAAAGACTGGCCTAAAGCATTTGGGGGAGGAGTGGGGGTTGGCAGGGTCCCCAGCCCTGTCCCTCTCCACAAGTTGCCACAGGAGTGTAACCCTCTCACCTGAGTTCAAAGTGAGAGAAGAACGAGTTCGCTGGTGGGGGTGGGGGGAGGAGGACACACACAGCCACCTCCCCATGGAGAGGTGAGGCAAAGCTAAGGGAGGGCTGCTGCCCGATGCCCTGCCCTGCCCCTCCCACCCCCTGCGCACGTTGGTGCATACCAGAAGGCAGTTTTTATTGCCAGAGGAATGGGTTTTCTCCAACACAAAAAAGAAAATCTAGGCTAAGCCCTGGAGGGACTGAGGAGCACACCTGAGAACCGCAGTGCACCCCTGGACACAGGACAAGGAATTTGAACAGGGCCTCTCCAACCGTGGCCTTGGCCTCTGGCTTCCAGGAGTCAGCCAAGCCTCACCCCTGCCCCTGCAACCAGGCTTTTTACTGAGGGCATTGGATTGGGGGGGGCAGCAAGTTGGGATGGGGAGAGACTAGGACACAGTGACCTCCCTGGTGATAATACCTCTGGAAGTGCTGTCATAGGTCACAGGGCTGTGGAGGCCAGGTAGGGGGGCAGGCTAGCAGACCACTCCTTCTCTGTGCCCTGGGAAACCCAGCCTAGGGAGCCAGAGAGCTGGGCACACATGCACACACTCACAAACACCAGTCACTACTGGCATCCATATACCCAAAACACACACTTCCATATCCCAAGCTGAGGCACAACTACCCAATACCGTCCCGTGCCAATACCCCACCACACACAGGACAACCCACAAACATGTAAGCTTGCCCAGACACACAAGGCAGCCCCCCACACCCAAATATCCCCTCTTCCATCCACAGCCTCCCCCTGACCCTACTGAAGGAACAAGAGTTTTGAGCAAGAAAACAGAGACCTTTGCCCTCAGAAAGAGCCAGGGATCAATACTGTTTAGACTCGGCTAGTGTGTATTTCCTTCTGGGCTGAGGAAGATTTAAGTTTATGGTTCAATCCGCTCATTTTTTTTTTTTTAAAAAGGTAGAAAATGAGGAAGTTGGGATAGCACACGCCAGTATTTATTTCGATGCAACCTCAGACTTTAATACACAGGCGGCTCACTAAAGCCAGCCCCATAAATCAGAGAAATCAATGCCTGTTTATGGTTATTATTACTTTCTTTTTTTAGAGGGGGAACAAGAAAGAGAACTGACCAAAGTCCTCTTCCTGTCTCTTCAGCCCCAATTAGGAAGAAAGGAAAATGAGGACGGAGGAAGGCAAGAAGGTGGGAAGGTCAGGGCCTTGGCCAGGTTCCCGAGGTAAAGTCAGGTGCTAAGAGTAGATATGACACAGAAGAAGACACACAGACACGGACAAGGCACGGAACAAATATTTAAATTCTCCGAGCTTCAGTTTCCTCCACCGGACAAAGAAAATTCTCTTTGCCCATAATGGTTGGGAGATAAAAGGAGATATGGGCAAGAAATCAAATTACATAATAATGACACATCCATAGACTTCACTAATACAATCCTGGGGAGGGGTAACCACCTCGTCCCTCTCCCCCAAGGTTAAGGGGAAGAGCTCTTAGCTTTGACCTCCTGAGAGTGCCGAAATGGAGCCTTAAGGAATAGGATCGTTTCTGGAGTTGTTGCTTGCATTGGCCTCTACCCCAGCCGCTAGATCTGGTGGTCTTGAAGTGGCCTCGGGACCCCCAGGGCCACCATGAAGAAGGATGCAGAAAGGGTAGCCTCGTTTCCAGGCACTCGAAGGAGAAGGTTCTCGACAGAGCAGGGCGCCCCCAACACCACTTCTGGATGTGGCTAGATGTTCTGAGCTACCTGGAGGAGAGGGGGAGGACCGTGGGCTCCAAGTCTCTGACCCTCTAACCTGAAGCCTTGGAAAGTTTGAAGATCCCAGGCCACCAAGGAAGGCAAAGGATGTACCTCCAACCCCCATAAAACCATGCATCTGGGCCACCCCAGGGAAGGGCCCAGGCCTCTGCTTCGAATTCTTCACTCAAGGATTGACTGAGCACCCAGTATGTGCAGAGATGAGTCTCCACACCCCAAGAAGGCGTGAAGGGGGTAAGAGGAAAAAGATTTACTGCAACAAAGTTGGGAGTCCATGGCAATACCACATCTACTCTCCAACTCCAGGCCACTGAACCTCAAGCCCCCAAACCCTCGAGCAAGGACTCAGAGCCGGCTCAGCACTGTCACCTCCCCAGATAGAGGCCCAAATCAGCGGGAAGATTTTCAAGGAAAAAGGCAGAATGACGCCACTCTCACTTCTCACAAAATCAATCCTACAAAAACAACAGGAAAGAAACCCAAGGGAAGAACACAGAAACAGAGTTCCCATGCAGACCTAAGCCCCGTAAACATACCTGCAAGCATTCTGGTGTGCAAACACAAACGACCACACGAACACACGCCATGAGCTCACAAACATCCAAGTGTGCATCCAATTACAGAGCAACGAACACTCAGCGAGCACAACAGTCACACATGCAGGGACACACAAGACCAGGTAGGTACCTATATGCACCTGTGTTTGCACATGATCACATACGCACACAAGTTCGCCAGGACACCTACACATCTAGCCACACACAGGTACATGCACACATATTTCAGAAGACAGGAAGGAGGAGGAAAGGAGAATTTATCATTAAAAACACAAATCCTGGACAAAAAGATGATACCTCTTGAGGAGGGGCCTCTGGTTTCTCCCCCTAGTCCCTGAATATAGGGGGCCCAGTGCCTGCCCAGGAGGATAGGTCCCAGGGGGAAGGGGCAAGAGTGCAGACATTTCCCTCTAGGACATCCAAGTGTCCTAAGGGTCCTGGAGGCTTGTGTCTGCGCCCCCCTCAGTCAGGAAGCAAGCCTTTGTTGGTATTCTGAGAGTGACCCCGCTTAGGTTTGGGGTTTGGACGAGGCAGGCTTGTGCCCACTTGGGAGATGGCTCAAAGTGATCCCAGCAGCAATGTGCTGCTGCTTTGCATAGCGTCCCAGGATCCGGGCCTCTTCTCCCTGGGCTATACGAGACCGTGAGATCCGGCCCGGAGAGGCTCCTTGTGCCGCCCTGGCCCCGCCGCTTCGCCTACAGAATCGCTTCTCCGAACTAAGAGCGGTGAAAACCAGGCGGCGGAGAGGCCAGGCCCAGAGGCCAGGCCGAAGAGCCGCTGGCCCTGGTGGGCAGCTTAGCTGGAGGCAGCCCCTCACCTCTGCCCCGCCTTGGGAAGGCCTTCTGCTTCCGGAGGGAAAAACGTCAAGCAAAGCCCGCACCATGCTGGGAGGGGGACGGGAGGGAAGAAAAGGGCAAGGTGCAGGCCAGAGCGAGGAGCGGAGCAGGTCGAACAAGAGGAGGCCAAAGCCAGGTTGGTCCTGGCCCCGAACCGGGAGCGGCCCGACAGCCCCAGCAGTGTTTCCGGAGTCAGGACTGAGGTTTCGCCTTTCTGGCTCCCTTGGACGCCATTGGAGACCAGGCGTGGGCCTCCAGACCCTCCAGACCCTCTAGACCCGGATCCGCCCGGATCTGGGCCGCCTCTACCACCGCGCGCTCGTCTGGCCCCCGGGATTCGTTGCGCGCTGGTGGGAAGGCCGGCCGGCCGGTGTGTGCGCGGTGCGCGCGGGAGCCCTGCGCCCGCGCCCTTCCCGAACCCGCAAGGAGGAGGGCCGCCAGCGGCTCGTGAGCACAGTGAACACTTTATTTCAGACTACAGGTTTCTGAACATAATAAAATCTTTGGCTTGTAGCGGCGGTTCAGTCTCGCAGTCTGTGGGGTCGTATTTCTCAACGAGTCTCCGGAAAACGAAAGGGGAGCAGGACAGACAGACCGACAGATGGGGCTTGGGAGGTGGGGGGGGAGAGGCGAAGGGCAGACACGCGAGGAAACACACTCTCACGCACACAAAGAAAAGTCCCAGAGAAACGAGGGCCAGCGATGCGGGGCGGGAGGCACCGGAGAAGCAACAACATTCAAAAGAAAAAAGGCAACGAAAACGAAACTGGGCCGGGGGCAGCGAGGCGGAGGTGGGGGATAAAATAATTATAATAATTATAATAATTATAACAATAATAATAAAGGAGATTAATAAAAAGTCCAGCAAATAGAGATCGCTACACATATTTCTTTTCCTTACCTGAAATTAAATATATACAAGGTCGTAAGCGGTTTGGCTAGATAGAGCTTTAAGGAGTTCGCAGTTTCGCCCCTTACACCGTGAATAGAGAATAGATCTTATTTTTCGATAGCACCTGTCCGAGTCTTTCTCCCTTTTTAAAAATGTTTCGTTCAAACGTGACTCTCCATTCTGAGAAACTCTCTCTGTCTCTCTCTCTCTCTCTGTCTTCCCTGTTGCTCCCTCCCTCCTGTGCGCGGATTCTTTCTCCCCCGGCGTGGGGCCGGCGAGGCGGCGGTGGCGGTGGCGGTGGCGGTGCCAGGAGGGGGCGCGGGCGCGGCGGCCGGACCGCGCGGCCCCAGCCGGCGGCGGCTACTCGCTCTCGTCTTTGTCCTGGACCGTGGTGGTGGAGTGGTTGTACAGTCCCTGCGCCATGAGGTGCAGCGCCAGGCCGTTCTTGATGCCTGTGGCTTTCTTGATCTTGGCGCGCTTGTTCTGGAACCAGATCTTGATCTGGGACTCGTTGAGGCTGAGCTCCTGGGCCAGGGTCTGCCGCCGCTGCTCCGTGATGTAGCGGTTCGCCTGGAACTCCGCCTTGAGTCTCTGCAGCTGCTCGGCCGTGAACGCCGTCCGCGGCCGCTTGTCCTCCTTCTCGTTCTTCTTCTTCTTCAGCTTCCTGGTGCGCGGACCTGCAGCGGCGGAGAGGGCCGGGTGGGGGTGGGGACGGAGGGCAGAGGGGAGGGGGTAGAGGGCAGAGGAAGCCGTGAGAATTGCTGGGCCGAGCGGGGATCGCGCCCTGCGCTTCCGGGGCGTTTGCGGAGGCCCTGCGACGCCCCCGGCTCCCTCCCGCCGGCTAGCCCCTAGATCAATCCAGCGTCTGGCTGCTGGGGTCGCCGAGTTCCCTTCTGGGGGGCGCCAGACGGGCCGCGGAGGAAAACTGGCCGAGGTTGTCTGTACACCCCACACCCGAATTCGGAACCAGAGAGCCGCGTGCCAGGCTTAAATCCCATAATCCAAGATGGAGACACATTTGGAGCCCCATCCGGTGGATCCCAGACTTGGAGGTCAGGGGCCTGCTGTCTTCACAGCCCTGGAATAAAAAGAGTCTCAAGACTGGACCAGTGAAGACACTAGGGCAGGACTGCCCTGAGGGAATTGCCAGCCTGCAAACTAATCCTCCCTTCCTCCTCAAGGAGCCACCTACACCCAGCACGGACAATAAGACCCCATCTGCTTGTGGCTATTGACCCCAGAAAATAAGGGGATAAGAAGGGGACTTGGAGGGGCTTGCCTAGATCCAAAGTCTTTGGTGTATGTTCTCTCCACGTCTCCTTTCTCTTTGGCCTAACGGAAGCCCTTTCTAGAATCCCAGGGAGACACTGACCACCCCGTTCTCTGAAGAGAGGGAAAAGGCATTCACCGGGTTGCATGTCTTACCCACATGGCCCTGGCCCCCAGGGTTCTCCGCTTTGCCCCTTGGATGGTACCAGTGAGAAAGCGAGAACCCTCCCCACTCCTCCACCGGGCTCTCTCTTTTGAACACATAAGCTACAGTTTCAGGATTGAAAAATCCTGGATTAACAAAAACAGACCAGATATGCTTTCCCTGCCCATCTTAAGACATTTGCAAAGAGACTACATCCCTCTTGACCCCATCCATGAGCAAAATATGGGCAGAGGGACAGAGACAGAGGGAGAATACTGCCAGAATTTTGTGCTTTGTCCCTACGACGAATATGGGAAGAGGCCCCAGCAAACCTCCCCCCCAAGAAGGTGAAATCTCTCCCAAAATCTGGTCTGGGAAGAGAGTTGCTATGGAGCCCAGCCCTGAGAGAGGAGGGGGAAAGAGGAGGCAGCCTTTAAAGCCTGCACTTCAGTCTATCAGCCTCACACCCAAGTCTTCAGGCACTTACTTGGTGGGCCCCGTCCTGATTATGGGAGCTTACTGAGCCAAGTTAAGTCCCTGTTGGGCCTTTTAATATCTGAAACTGTCTGGAAAGAATGGTCTTCACCGGAGTCTCCAAACCTAGCAACAGAGGGGCAAGCTGGGCTGCTGGCTCCTGGGGCAGGCCAGCGCCTGGGGTCACCAGCTGTCCTATGACAAAAGAGTCCAGGCCTGGCTAACTGCAGCGACTCAGGTCTGGGTTGAGGTTCATCTCCCTGAACTGCCCATGCAGGAGGAGCCAGTACCCTGCCTCCCCAGGCCGGTAAGAAGGAAAGCGGCCAAGAACAAAGGCAAGGCCCACTCCTAAGCTCTGTGCAGAGAGGACTAAGAGGTAGGGTGGGGAGGGAGGACGGCCTCAGTTTGGATTAGTAATTAGCTGAGCGGGTAGAGAGATTGCCCAGGAAATGTGCACATCTCCAGAAAGGCCCCGCTGCGCGTTGTGCGTCCGGGACGTTGTTAAGAGTGCTGTTGTGTACGTGTGTGCAGAGGCACGGACACTTGTAATAAAATCGTAGCCTCCTGGCCAGCCTGAGCCGCACAGCCTGACAGCTCAATCACTCTATCCATCAGGCGAGTCAATCAAAGCAGCTTTTCGGAGGTTCAGGGAGTCCGACGTGTCAATAACGGGGCTCGAGATGGCGGGGGCTGATAGCGCGCATCGATCCGCTCCCGGCCAGCAACCGTGGGGGAGGCTAGACACCAGCCGGAGTAGAGCGGCGCACGGCTACGCTGTGCCCGGCCTCCTGCCGGACCGGGTGCCGGAACGCCAATTGTAGGCCAGAACCCCTGCTGCCCTCCTTGCAGTGCCCACCCGCCTCCCTGGTGCTGCCGTCCCGGGAGGCGGGCAGGCCCCAGCCTCCTCTCCCGGGGCCTTGGGTTGTCCCAGCGCGGGTCTCCTCGGCCTCGGGTTCTCCTAGCGCAAGGGACAGGCGGAAAAAGGGCCGAAGGAAACCAACCTACGGCTGGCGGAAATCTGCTAATTGGCAGATACGGGGAAGAAAGGAGTGGAAGAAGGAAGGGGCAGAGTCGGGAGGATGTCCGAGCCGTGGCACGGAGAAGCTGCCCAGGAGGCTGTCAATCATGTCCTGTGCCCCCGCGGCCTGGCCCGAGCCTGACCGGTCTCCTCTCCTCTCCCACTGTCTGTGAGCGCTAGAGAACCAGGAGCCACGGGCTCTCGGCACGGACCGTTTTGGCAACCGTCTTTCCCTGGATTCTACCCACCCGGGTCAGACTCTCTTGCCTACCCGGCCTGGGGAAGAAGAGACAGCGATCAGAGGCTTTTCTCTCTCTTTCTGTGTGTCCTCAAATCTATCTCGATGTAAAGAAACTCTCCCCAGAAAATATAGAGATGGTGTTTGCGTGTGTAAGAACACAAGGCGATGATTTCTCTGATCAGAGCCTTGCTGGATTTCGGCCTCCTCCGGACCTGGCTGGCGGGATTTCAGACCCAGATCACTAGGCCCACCTTCCCGCCGGCTCTAAACATCTCTCTCCCTGGAAGAAAATCAATGACTGACTGTGTCTTTCCTAAGAATAATAAAGGTAAAACACAAAGAAGGCCCCAGGGGCTCGGACTTCAAAACCAAAGGATCGAGCTTCTCGTGCCAGGAGCTGTAGCCTCTCCAGTGGTGGCCGCAGAGGCCAGGAGCGCTGGACTGGGGGCACACCCGGCTGGGACTGGGACGGGGGTGAGGAGGAGGAAGCAGGCGTGAGAGGAGAGAGCGCCGGAGGCCGAGTTTGCTCCCCCCGGCACGGTGGCGGCTGAGAGTTCTGGGGACAAGGCGCAGCCGGGGTTAGGTACTCACCGGAGGACGGACGATCCGAGTAACGCGTGCAGTACACCCAGGCCGGCCAAACGAGGGGCTGCTGCGAGTCAGTTTTGACCACGGGCCCGCCGTTGGCTGAGCCCATAAGCAGGATGGCGGGGTTGCCGTGCTCCGGGTACTTGGCACCCGGCGCACCAGGGCTCCCCACGCCGCCTCCACTGCCGCCGCCGCCGCCGCCGCTGTCCGAAGGCTTGGCCGCCGCTGCCGCCGCCGCCGCTGCCACGGCTGCCGCCGCCGCCGCCGCCGCCGCGGGGTTCCCGGCTTTGGACGCACCCGCACCGCCGCCGGCGGCTGGCGGAGAGCCGTCGGGTGGGCCACAGTTCACGTCCGGGGCGCACAGGAGCGAGGCGGCGCCTGGCGCCCGCGTGCCCAGCGGGTGGACAGGGTCTCTACCTGCGCCGGTCTGGCCTCGGTCACGCTCGACCCGGCCTCCTCCTGCGCCTCCTCCGGCCGCCGCCGCCACCAGGAGCTGCGGCGGCGGCTGCTCTTTTTTGCAGCCGAAGTCCGGCCTCAGGATGTTGTCGATGAAAAAGTTGGTGGTGCGGTGCAGCTGGGCCGCGGGCTGCGGCTGGTGAGCAGGCGCCGCGAGATGCTGCGGCGGCGGCGGCGGCGGGGGCGGGGGGTGCGGGGGGAGGTGCGGGTGGTGGGCCAGGGGCGGCAGGCAGGGCGCCGCGGGCGGCGAGGGGGGCGCGGGCTGCGGGGACACCGGCACGCTGTCTCCATCGCTGCCGCTGCTGCCGCTGGCGCCGGGGCTCAGGCTCAGGCTGCCCGGGGCCGCCGCCACCGCCGCCGCGCCGAGGCCCGAGTCGCGCTGACTTTTAGGTTCCGGCTGCTGTTCTTCCATGCTCGGCCGCCCCGCCGCCCCGGCCGCCGCGCCGGCCCCCGCCCCCCCCGCCTCGCTCCCCACCCCACTTTGCCAGCGGCCCGTGGGGGTGCGCGGAGGAAGGAGGCCGGCGAAGCCCCAGCGAAGGCACGGGGCGGTGCAGGAAAAAAAGCCCAGGCGCCTGGCCTGGATCGCTCGCTCTTATCGAGCAGATAGATCTCGCTGTCTCTCCCTCTCTCTAATTTGTAGACATCCAGATATGGAGACACTTGGCTATTTCTTTTTTTCTTTCTGCAACCAGATTCAATGATTTGTTTTAAATGGGGAGTAAGCCACGGCCAAAAAGGAAAAGGAAAAAAAAAAAAAAAAAGAAAAAAGAAAAAAGCAAGAAAAAAGAAAAAAGCTCCAAGAATTTTTTTTTTTCTTAAAGGGAAAAAATAGTCTTTAAAGTCTAGCCATCTTCCTAGGCAGGAGTGAGGGGTTTGACTTCCCCGAGTGTCACGCTCAGCTGTGCCCAGAGCGCGAGGCTGGCAGCGCCTTTAATCGCCTTTGCTTTTTTTGCAGCGAGAGCGCGTCTCCGCCAGCGCCGGGGCTGCCTTTTTTTTTTTTTTTTTTTTTTTTTCTCAAATCTCTGACAGCTCGGATCTTTGCACAAACTCTCTCGCTTAAAAAAAAAATCACCCAGGCACACTTTTTGCCTTCAAACCGGAAGCACGTGAGTCAGGCCGCACGTGTGCGGGGCCAATGGCGAGCCAGGGTTCGCGCTGACACCCGGGCCCCGGCCCAATGGGCGCGCGCGGGACTTTGCGGATAAATAATCCGGGGGCGGCGGCCGCTGGCGGAGAGGGGGCGCCGCGGCCAGGGCCCCGCGCGTCCGGCCCGCCCTCCCCCACCCGCGCTCGAGCCCCTCCCCCTCTTTCAAGCCAGGACCGAGCCAGGACCGAGGAAGGGGCAAAGGAGACCAGGGAGGGGTGGATTTCGGGGTGTAGGCAAATAGAGAAGCAACTCCATAAACAACTTGTTGGAGAAATGCAGGATTATGGGGGCGTGCGCGCCGGGCATAGGGTCAGGAAGCAGGGGCCTCCGCTCTTTTACATCCCTTTGCCTAAGAAATTCAGCCTTTTATTTTCTTTTTCTGTTATGAAGGGTGAAATGGGGTCGGTGTGTGTGTGTGTGTGTGTGTGTGTGCGCGCGCGCGCGTGAAAGGAGAGGGGTGAGACGAAGAGGGTCAAAGATGTGGAATAGACCTAGAGTTGGTTACTTTGAGATAATCAGTTTATTTTTCATAAATCACAAACCCCGGAGGCCAGCCGCGCCTAGCTAGCACCGTCTGTTGGTAGGTTTTGCAGTGCTTGCCGGCCAGCTATTGCGTGTGCTTTCCGGAGTATCCGTACCCACGTCCTACCCTGTCCGGACCTTCGACAACCCCCGGGAGCTGTCCTGGCGCCATTAAGCCAAGCCCAGAGGGCGCGAGAGAGCCCAAGCGCCGGCGCGCCAGGCGCCTGTTCTTTTCCTGGCGGTTGGAGTGGAAGCCATCCGGGCGTCTTAGAGTTGTCCTGGGCGGGCCCGTGGGCCAAGCAGGTCAGGGTGCCGTTGTGCTCGACGCAGGGCTTTTGGGTTCAGGGCAACCTCCGTGTGAGATTTTCCTGCAAAGTGAAGTCAAACAAATGTGAAAGTGCTGCACCTTAAGTGTTTGCCCTAGCCTGCTGACGATGTGGACAACGAGTTTGCCCTGGTGGCCCAGAGCTCTCTGGAATTACCCCCGACCCCCTGGAGACCCCTGGCTCTATCCCTGCGTGTTCTTCCCAAGCTTTGGAAGACCGCGGAGGCTCATGCCACCCCCACGCTCAGGAAGACCAGTCTCCAGTCCTCTGGTCTCTTTTTTGCTGTTTCCTGGTCGAGGCACCCTAAAAGCTTTCTGGTGGCCAGGGATGGGGGGTGGAGGGTGGGCAGGTGAGGCTCTGGACACCAGCGGGGTTTGTCTGCCCAGCTGTGTTGGAAGGCCAGGCTCAGATTGTGTCCTGAAGCCTGCGGTACCGGAGAGTGGCTAGAAAGACTCCAGCAACTTAAGGCCTTCTCAGGGATGTTACCTTGGAGCTCCGGCGAACCTGTTCTCCCTGACGGCCATCCGCAACAACTGGGACAGCGAAGAAAGGATCTCTGGGGATGTTGTCTTAGAGGACAATGCAAAATAATTCCCTTGTGCCCCCGAAAAGCCACAGAAGGTTAGGAGGAAAATAAAACGAAAATCCCAGCAAGCTGAAAACCCCCGCAGTAGCCGAAGTTTCTCAGAGGGGCTGGTGGAGAGCGGGAGTTCTTGTTGCTGGCTGCATCGGTCAGCCCAGCCGAGGGTCTTCCTCTATGGGGGGGGGGGGGGGGGGGTTCTCAGAGCTCCTGGTTAGACCTGGCCGGTGGCCTGGGGGCTGCCAGGACCATTTTCCAGGGCGCTGCGCTAAGCAGGCCCGTCTTGATCTCCTCAATCCTCCCCAGCTGCCCCCCAACCCCACCTTGGAGTCGACCGGGTCCTCTTCAGTTCTACACCCAAGGGCGCCCCGAAATCTCCTGGTGCCCCATCTTTTCTCCCCGAAATGGGGGTGGGATTTTATTTATATTTAAGTTCGCAAAATTGAAATCTTTATCCCGCAAGCGAGCGTGGGTACTTAATTAAATTCTAATTAGGACACTATCAATATCCTATTTAGCCGCGTAGCTTTTGTGCGCCGCGGTCCCTTTCAGCGCCGTAAATAGGGTCTCGACGCCTTATCTCGCCTGCAGGAGACGCCTCGAGAAGGGCTGCGGAAGATAATTTATAGGTTTTAATTACTCTTCATTCCGCCTGATCAGCTTGGCGTTCATCACAGGCCTGTGAATAAAACCCTGGTCAAAAGCTCTGTCACATCGCGCTGGCAAGACGCTTAATCAAAGTGAGCGGCCCCGCGCGCCGCGCGGCCCGGCTCCTCCACGTAATTTCCAGCCAGCTGATAAAGCCAGCTGAATAATGCGGCGGCCCTTTGGAGACACCATTTACAGAAATGACTTTATTGACGGCTTAACGTCGGTAATTCATTTTACCTTTCATGTAGTGGAGCCCGGATTTGTTACAGTAATGGGATGATAAATGCACCCGCGGCCCACGAGCTCCGGCTGGATTAGGCGGCGCTCCCGCGCGCTGGCTGGTCCCCCCCACCTCCCCCAGGCCAGGCCCGGCGCGCCCCGGATGCTCCGCACCCAGCGCCAGCGCCGTCAGCTCTCCACGACCCCCCGCCCGGGCCCACACTCTCCTCTCCCTCCTGAAAATGAGCATACCTTGCTAGCGGGTTGGTGTCCTAGCAAGCCAGGAAGTGAGATGTGTGAATGCTAGGAGTGAGCAAATGTTGGCCAAGATGGGTGTGTAAGGGGTCCAGAGGACTCGGAGTGGGCTCAGGACTGGGCGTGTGGGTAAGGAAGTGCCGGCAGGGTGAGTTGTGAGAATGTGGGTAAAGGGGTCGGGTGTGTATGGAGCCATGCGTGTGCACGTCTGAATACATCCGTGTGCCCGTACGTTTCCCGTCCGCATTTCGCATTTCTGCCTTTGAGAATTAAGGAATTTCTTCCAACTTGATAGATATCCAGGTGGGGATGGCCTGGAGGTAGACTGACTGGAAGCAGGTTGGGGGAATCTAGGAGGAAGAGAATGAAGTCCCTTTCTCCAATGGCCCTCTGCTCCTGGGCCAGAGGTGTGGATGTTTGGGGGCACCCAGTGCCCATTTGCCTTGCCTTGAAGTTCTGAGTTGTGCAGCTTCCCCAAGGCAAGAGGCTCCACAGAAGGCCACTGACCCAGCCACATCTGTGCAATAGATTGTCCCCAAGTTCCGCTTCCACACCCAGCCCACATTCAAGTGGAGGATAAGGAAAAAGAATTTTTATTTTAAATGACGAAGGGTGGGGGGACCCTTATGATTTACTTACCCTCTTGAGGGAAGGAGGGGACCCAGAGAGGCTTTCAATGGTGGGGGAGTGATACAAGCGGGATGGAGAAAGACCCCAACCCTACTGACTCTCTCCCATTCCCGTGTTTCCTCCATTATCTGCATTCTCTGCGGCCAACAGAGACTTCCCCTGAGCAAAAGACACCTGGCCAAACACACAGGAAGTGTGTTTGTGTGTTTGGGGGGTGCTGGAAAAGGCTGAGGGTCACACAAGGGGAAGACTGATGAGTGCTTCTCAAGGTGAAGGCTGAGGAATTATACCTTTGTTTCTCCTCTTTCCCATTCTTGCAAAAACCACTTATCAATTTGCAGTGGCCCAGGGCTGTGGGGGCCAAAGCCCATATTTGTATCTATTTGCTTGTGTATGTGAGAGCCACAAACAGAAGTCTATAAAAACCCTGTTTGCGTGTCAGTGTATTTGTGTGCAGGGCAGGAGGCTCGCTCGAGTATGGACACTTCAGTGTGTATACCCCCCCCCCCCCGTCTGCCCCACCAGCCAGTAGGGCTCAGAGAAACGTGTTTGTGGGGGGTTTGGGCGCATGCTGTTCAGAAAAGAGAGATCTAACGCCAGCCTGCGCTCCCGCAGAATTTTGGATGTCATTTAGGCAGAGACAAATATCATGGTCCTGCTAGCTTCCACCTCTCTTTCGAGGAAGAGAGTGAGGAGAATTGTGAAGGAAACCCTTGCAGCCTGGCCAGGCGTGTGCGCGATGGGCCGAGAGTGCGAGCGTGTTGCATGCACACGGTGGTAATCGCATTTCGAGTGTAGATCAGATGGCGGTGGGGCCTCGTGGCGCGGGACATGAATGAGTTGTCGCAACACAATAGCGTGCAGCCTTCCTACGGGGACTGGGTGACCAGCGGTTTTGTTGGGAGTGAATGCGAGGAGATTTCTGCTACAAGTACTGCGGTATTATTATGAGCCAGAAGGTCAGACTATACATTGCAGGTCCCCAAAGCCTATAGACCTTGGGAAATGTGGGGCCTCGAGCCACGTCATTGTACCTGACAGTCCTTTCAATAGACTAATTCAATTAGCGCTCTTGGTTTTGGTCTTCATTTGGAGGCGATAATAATGTGGGGGGTGGGTGGGTGCAGGGGGATTCGTTGGGTATTGGTTAGGGATCTTAAGCAATTCTGCCTGAAGCTGGGAATGGGGCTGGGGGAGGCGAGGGGGGAGAGGGAAAAAGCTGAGATGGGTGGGGGGTGCGTGGGAGGCAAACCATGGAAAATAAAATGCTCTGTTGACTCTTGAAATTGGGGCGGCAGCTTTGTTTGTAGACGGTCCGGAAGGCTGGGGCGGGAGCAGGGGGAGCCAGGGAGAATTTATTTTTTGTGTGTGCATGAAGTAAGCCAGTAAATGTACAGGTTCTTAGGAATTTCGAAGAGAGAGAGGGAGAGAAAGAGAGAGAGGAGGGAGGGAAGGAAGGAAGGAAGGAAGGAAGGAAGGAAGGAAGGAAGGAAGGGAGGAAAGGAGGGAGGAAGAAAGAAGGAAGGGAAAAGAAAGAAAGGAAGGGAGGGAGGAAGGAAGGAGGAAGGGAGAAGGAAGGAAGGAAGGAAGGAAGGAAGGAAGGAAGGAAGGAAGGAAGGGAAAAGGAAGGAAGGATGGAAGGAAGGAAGGAAGGAAGGGAGAGAAGAAGGAAGGGAGGGAGGAAGGAAGGAAGGGAGGAAGGTAGGTAGGTTGTCCCCTTTGGGGATCTCAATATTTGGATCTATATCCCCACCATTCTGCCTACCCACAGGGTTTTCTCCCTTTTATCCCAGGGAGCAGTTCACAGCAGGGACCTTTTTGTTTCAGAAACGGTTTGCTTTTTTGTTTGGTTCCCCCCGCCCCTTCTAAAGCCTAATCAAGCTGAGAAAATTAAGCTTTCTTCACCTGACTGTGGGAAATGGGGGAAACATTTCAGTGATTTCTGTAAATTGCACCGGGTGGTCAGGATTCGGAAAGGGCTCCCCGGACCCTGGTTTCCTTATTGAGCCCTGCACAGCCTGCGGGGCCGGGG
Source organism: Leopardus geoffroyi (assembly GCF_018350155.1). Classification (NCBI taxonomy): domain Eukaryota; kingdom Metazoa; phylum Chordata; class Mammalia; order Carnivora; family Felidae; genus Leopardus; species Leopardus geoffroyi. The sequence continues at coordinate 119,631,826 of NC_059328.1, read as the reverse complement.
CCGGGGCCGGGGCCGGGGCTGGGGCCGGGGCCGGGGCGGGCGTCCGGGACGCCAGCGCGCAAACCCCCGTCCGGTTGCTGTTGGCGGGTTGATGAGCCGGGTGACTGCGCGGGGATGCTGGAGAGCAAGACGCAGGACCCTTGGGCTCCGACTACCGGGAAAGCCTTCCCCTTCCCTGTCTGTATCCCCAAACCACTCTGGAGCTGGTACCACACTGCTAGCCAGGCCGAAGATTTTAGAGCTCACGGTTCTCGAAAGGAAGGCAACCACACACACTCTACATATTTTTCTTCACTTTAATCAGACATCCTGCTTTTCTCCTTACACCGAATTCCACCCAGACACCAGAACAGAAACGCTAACATTGTATCCTCCCCCACAAAAGTAATAAAACCCGGAGTAAATTCAGCGTCTACGCTGGAAATTTTCTGCTCTCCTTTATTTTGCTTTTCGCCCTCTCTCACCCCTCCCCCTCCCTAGGAGGTGTCCTGAGTCCAGGCACCCCTTGTGGCCGAAGGGGCCCCTGGCCCACCCCAGTCCCCACCTGTCCAAGTGGCGGCTCCCACCTCGATCCTGCTTGGCGCGGGTCGGAGTCCACACCGACTGGCCTCGAGCGTGTGTACTCTGGTGGGTACCAGTGTGGGAGCGAGTGAGGAGGGGCCAGCGCGGCTTCTGGGTTTTCCTGCCCCCTCGGTTCAGTCCAGGTTCCCGGGGAGGTCCAGACCCAACTTCAAAGCTGGGGACAAAAAAAAAAAAAAAAAAAAAAAAAAAAAAACCCAACTCGAGAAAAGAAGAAAAACCACAGCATCCAAGTCCTTTGCACAGGAATGCCCCTGCAGCTGCAAACCGTGTTCTTTCTGCTGGCCCCAGAGTTAACTGTCCTCCTTCTCCTTCCCTTGACTCCCTTAGGGGTGAGAGGTTGTCCCTGGGATCATCTCCCATCGACCCGGGGAAAGGAAGCAGAAGTCCGCGCACCCAGCTCTCGCCGCTGTGGCTCCTGTCCCGCGCCTTCCCACCTCCCTGCCGGCGGGCTCAGCAGCGCCAGCCAGGCCGCGCCCCCCTTTCGTCCTTTCGGACGCAGCCTCCCGACCCTCCTCCCCAGGAGGGTGCGGGACAAGCCCCCGGCTCCGTTCGAGGTCGGCGCCGCAGGGGGCCGGCGGGGAGGTGAGAGTGGGAAAAGTTTAGTCCGGAAGAGGAGCGGGCGGGGAAGGGAAGTCTCAGGAGCCTGGAGTGGAGAGGCAAAAGGGGCGAGAACCTGGAGTCTGCCCCCCCACTCCACCCCACCTCCTTCTTTCCCAGACTGGATCGCGTGCGGGTGAGGTGGGAGGGGAGGGGTCGCTGCACCCCCAAGGCCTTCCCCAGCCACCTTCCCCGTCCGCTTCTCCTGCAGAAACCCGGGTGAGGGACGAGTGTGCGCCGCGCGCGTGCGTGTTTGTACATGACTCTGTGTGTGCGAGGCTCCAGGTGAGCGCGTGTGTGTGTCCGCGTGTGCATGGGAGGATTGTGTGCATTCTCTGTGTCTCTCTAGTCCCAACGTGGTTGCGCTACGTTCGGGTGTGCAAGTGTTGTGTGTGCATGGGCGTACGTGCCTGTGCGTGTCCCTGCCTAGGGTGTCCTAGAGTGTGCGTTTTTGTGCGAGCTGGAAATGGGAGAGCAACTACCTTTACCGAGGCTTTGGAAGTGCCGCGTGTTAAGTGCTCTGATCCCAAACCAACTGCCCACCTCCCACCCCCATTGGTACCCCACACCCTCTCCCCACCCCACAGCCCCACCCCCAGTCGGGGAGCTATGCAAAGGCAGAGGAGACAGTTGTTTAAATGTAGAATAAAATAGCCACTGTGTTTTTTTTTTTCCCTTCCAAGACCCGCGGGGTGGGGGGGGGGGTTGATTGGGGAGGTGGGGGGGGCGGAGGTGGGCAACACGTGGCAAGGTCAAGATCAAATGGACCTCAGGGAGCGCATGGCCCAAAAGCCCATTCCACAGATGACACAACTGGAGACCTGGAGAAGGGAAGGGACTAACTCAGGGTCCCACAGAGGCTGTCACTTGTCCTAGGGCCGGCCAAACCTGGCTCAGAGCCACAGGCGTCTGAGTTCTGTCCTGTGGCCTAAGTCCCAGACCAGAGCGCAGGGATGAGGTGAGGGTTGGTGGTCTTCTGCTGATGGCCAACCCACTCCATTCACCTCCAAGTAAGGTTCGCTGTCTCCCCAGTACTTGTGTGTGTGTCTTTGGGGGTGGGGGAGGGGGATGAGAGCCCAAGGCAGGATCTCTTGGGGCTAGAAATGCAGTGGGACATGAGGTGGAGACACAATCCCTCTTCTCCTAGGGTCTCACTCCACCCCCCCCCAAGGAGTTAGCAGCTTCCTCTTCTCCCCCACTCACCGGCGGAACTTTCCAGGCATGAATGGTACTGTTAGAGATGGGGGGGTTGGCTGGCTTCACTTCCTGCGGGGATAGGGTGGGATGGTAGAAAACCGACCCCAAAGCCATTCCAGGCACGTCCCTCCCCTCCCGCGCCAAAGACGCCCGCCCCAAAATTGTTATGCAAAGAAGCCAAGTGTGTGATCTTCTGGTGATCAAAGCCGCAAAGCCAAATATTAGAGGAGAAGTCAATAATGGATGAGCAGATTAAGAAACCCATCTCGCGGACAATTATCGTCGCAATTGAAAAAGCTCTCTCTTCCTCTAATTCTCCCCCCCTCTCCCTCCCCCTATATAAAACTAAAAATTAGGTGAAAGATGGGAGTTGGGGAAGGTGAATAGGAAAGGCTGCAGCCGAGCTTGCGTGAATGAGCGCGTACATGGATGGCTTTGTTGAGGGGAGATAACGCCCCCTAGGGGTGACCCCAGTGGGTCCCCGTGTTTTCTCTGGTCAAGCGGCAGAGCCTTGCCCTCTGCACCCAAGGTTCATTGACCCCTTAGAGCGTGAAGTTTCTCTGAGCCACACGGCTAGAATCAGGGTTTCTAGAGATTTTCTTTTCAAAACGTTGGGCACCCAGCCTGAGCTCCCCCGCTACACCCCTTGCTTTCCCCTTTCTCGGGAGAGGGACCCTAAGGCCGGAGGTTAGGGCAAGGAGCAGGGTCAGAGGGGCGCAGGAGAATTCCTGGCCGGTTTTCCTGTGAGGAACGCGCCACCTGTCGGTGCTATCGCAGAGCTGCACCCGTGTGGTGCTCAAGGGTCCACCAGGCTGTGGGGGAGAGGTTTGTGATTGAATTCCCTGGACCCGAGAGGAAGAAATCTGGCCTCTGTCCAGTCAGCCAACGCCTGACCGAGGAGAGACAACGGGATTCCAGGAAGGGGTCCTTGTTGGGATCCCCTCGCCTCACGAGAGCCTAAACTGGAGAGAAAACCCCAGGAAGGGCTATTTCTGATTCAGAAAAGCAGAAAATACCTGAGACATAATGCGGGTGGGGTGGGGGGCTCTGCATTGGGCGTCATGGCCTGGGTTCCTTCGTCCCCTCTGTTTGTCCCCTCTGTCTGTGCTATGTGACCTTGAACAGGTCCCTATTTCTCTCTGAGCCTCCTTATTCCTAAACTGAAGGAATTAGATTAGATTGATCCCCTCTCAACTCTGACCTTCAGTCTGACATTGAATCTGAGCTATGTCTGTAGGACACCTGTGTCTTATCTTCTTCCTAGTTCTAGCTCTTCATAGATCCTGGACCTTTATATGCACTTATAGCCTAATCTCATGTACATATTCAATGTATAGCTGCTTTGATTATATTACTGTTTTCTCAATTATCCAAGGATTTCATTTGACAGGGGTCAGGATGTTTCTTGGCCCGAATTATCTTCATAAGTGCCCTTTTCCTAACTTCTTTTTTTTTTTTTTCAAGAATCAACAAAACAAGAAAACTGTGTTGACTTTGCAGTGTGAACACATCGGGGATCCGAGTCATGGGGCCAGTGAGAACACAACAGCTGTTCATGCGGAAGGCCACCAGAAGACCCAGGCCCCAGATTTCGCCCAGTGTCAAAGAAAGGACGAAAGAAGAACCGAGGCTGGAGAGAACGCTGTAGCCACGGACACTCTGAGCACCCCCCACCCCCGGGAGTAGACTGACTCCTAACCAGAGGGTTCCTGATGGACGGTGTCCAGAGAGCAGAAAAGGCAAGTGTCCAGACAATGTAGGATAGCTCAAACCTCAAACGACTTCCCCTTGAACTCTCCATGAAATTAATAAAGCGCGGAAACCGGGAGGTGGGGCGATATTTTCCTCGAGTTACCGGGAGATCGCGTGTAACCTCAGCTTGGAGTTGCAGGTTCGCGCAGCTGGAGGGAAGCGCGGGTTCCCTGCGGTGGGTCCTTTCCGCAAGGCCTGGCACCCAAGCTTAGGGCAGCAGGGCCGAGTTAGGCGGATCAGGCAGCCCCAAACGGCGCACGCCTGATGGAGCAGCTGCTGGCCCGCTGTCCTGGCCTTCAGCTCCCAGAGGGGCCAGAAAGGCCCTCTCCGCAGCCTCCTCCCGCCGCTGGGCGGAGGCCGAGCATCCCTCCCCCAGGGAATAGGAAACTTCCCTTGGGGCAATCAGAGAAACTGCCATTTTGAACCCGGGACCCTTTGCTTTCCGAACGGAGGGGACATTTCTAGTCTTTCCGTGGGGGAATCCAAGAATCGTTCTGGGACCGTCGGGCCCCCTCGGAGGCGGTGAATTTCAGCGTCTTGACCACCGGCGCCCACGTGGAATTCAGGCTTAAGGTTAATGTTCCAATTTAGAGATGGGAAAATTGAGGTCGGAGCTCCGGGTCATTTGTTCTGAGAAGGGCAGTCTGAATGCAAACCGAGGCCTAAAGGGTTAGTTGGTGGCCTGGCCCTGATTGTGGCTGGGAGTTTTTGGCCAGCTTCTGGGAGGTCCGGTCCCACTCGTGACCAGGGGAGCGGCGGTTCTGGTCCTCTGTGCCGCGAGACTCGCAGGGCTTGTGACACCAGCGCTTTCCCAGCCCCTGGGCCCTGACCCATGGGCTTCCGAACTTTGTCCCTTCCAGCCTGTGTGTAGCAGTCCTGGGGTCAAGCGCCTCCCCACTAAGCCAGGTCGGCCTGGGAAACTGGGAGCCCCAGGCCTGGGTTTAGAGCAGCCGGCACACTGGGACCTGTGGCCAGTCCGGGGCGGGGCGGGGCGGGAGCTGTGGGCTGAGCTGGGTGGGCGTAGGGACACTGTCGCAGGACGGACCGGGAAGCATCCGGGACTCTGTATGTATCCTGTCTCGGCCTGCACTCTCCCACGCGGGCCACGGAATCGGATTCTGGAATCAAAGTCAAGACGCCGCAGGCAGTTGCTTTGCCCAGCGCTGACCGACAGGCGGGAACCTTCCAGAGACAGCGCAAAGTGGCCTGCGCTGGGCCGGTGAATGCCAGCTCCGATTTGCACTGCTCAGACGAACTTCGGTGGTGGGACTGACAAAGGAGAAGGAACGGATTTATTTTAAACCTCTCCCATTTCACTCAGATGTTTCAGGTTCACAAAGGGGAGAGCGGTAGGGAGAGAGACACACACAGGTAGAGAGATGAGGGGAGGGAGGGAGAGGGGGAAAGGTTAGGGATGGAGACAGAGAGGGAGAGAGAGAAGAGGGTGGGAGAGAGAGCGAGTGAGCGAGCCCTTCCTCCAAAAGGCAAGGGAAGGATGTTAGAGAGTAGATAGCCTGTGTACATCGGGTACTTGCTCTGGGCTCGGCTCTCGACCCTGTATTCGGGTTAGCTCATTCCATCTTTACTGTAACCTGTTGAGGTATGTAATTATCACCCTCTCCAGCTTACATAGGAGGAAACTGAGGCACAGATGGTGGTAAACCAGCCCAAGGGCTTGTCCTTAGCAAGCGGGGAAATGAATCTAATCTGTCCCCAGCCCTAGAAGAGCCAGGTGGGGACCAGTCGGTTCAGGGCCTCTCAAAGCCGCCCCGCGGGCCCCCGAGGAGGGGAGGGATTCTTATTTCAGAAGCACAGACGCGAGGCCTCAGCGCTCCTAAGCCCTCAAGTCGGCCGCGCTCCCGCCAGCCGCGCGCGTTTGGCTGCGGGGGTCGGTCCGGGGAGCCCTCAGCCCGCGCCTTCCACGCTGGCTCAGGGCCCGGACACGACCCTGGAATCCCAAAGCTTCGGCCCGCTCTGGGGAGACGACCTTCGGTTTCCATCGCACGGAAGGGGCCCGCCCGAGAGCCGTGCGGAGGCCGCAGCCTCTCCTTGCTGGTATCGTCCGTGTTCATTCTACTCGCATCCAAGCGCAGTGACCGTGGAAAGCGCGGAGTATCGGACTCGGCCTTGGTGGCCTACACCGTGCGACAGGGGCAGAAATGGCTGATCTGGGAAGGCCCGCCGGCCCCAGCTCCCGGGGTGGGGCATCTTCACCACCCGGCCTCCCAGGCTCAGTGGCTGGTCTGCTAAGGTGATCGCGAAGCCAAGACTTTTTCAGACTTGCTTCCGGGCAGCGGGCGAGGACCTTGACTGGGATGCGCTTGGAGCTCGGGTCCCACGGAGACGACAAGTCTCCAGGGCTTCCCCCAGAACCACTCTTCAACTATCCCTGCGCGGATAATGGGGTTCCCAAGGGCGAAGGCGCATGGCGAAAGGGCCATGGCGAAAACTTGTGAACACTCAGCGTTTCCTAACAATGCTGGGGCGGTCATCCTTCGAGATCGCTTCACTCACGGGCCCCGCGGTCCGTCCAAGGGTAACCAGGTCTCATGGAGCACCCTCTAAAAGGAGGGGAGTTGGGGGTGGGGGGGAAGGGACGTGCAGCCTGCCGGAGGGATGGGGGGGGGACCTAGGACCAGCATTGCCAGGAGACATATCTTGACCCCAAGTCACGGCAGGCCAAGGGGAAACTTCACCGGCCCCCCAGAACCTGCAGCGGGTCCTGCCCAGAAGGGGCTCCGATTGGTTCCTCCGGGGCCTGGTGGAAGGAACTTCCCCGACCCCCCCCCCCCCCCCGCAGAGAGAATGCAGGTGCCTGACTTGCTTTAGGAAAGCACAGGTGTGTGGAGAAGAAGGACTGGCATTGCCCCAGGGTGGTGGGAACCACCACTAGCCGCCTGAGATTTCTGTCCTCCTGCAGTCGGCCTTGACTGCATCCCTCCCCTTTCTCTTTGCTGGAGCTTTCGCCTTTAACCAGGGGAGCAGAACGGGAGGCCTGTACCAAAAAGATCTCATTGTCTCTGAAGTAGAACCTATGGTTTCTCAAGGCCCTGCTGGGGCTCTCTGGGGGAGGAGAGCAACCCCCAGGGCCAGCAGAAGGCAGCCCCCCTTGGCCTGCACCACTCCTCCGTTTTAACAGACTGAAATAGAATTAGGATTTGTCAAATACTTAAAAGCTTCCTATCAGAGCTGCCTTTGGTTTGGGAATCACCACCCTGGGATTTTATAGTTACTTTAATGGAATGGTTTGGAAGAAGACTAAGGGTGTCAGCAGTTTTGAATAAGAGTGAACTTGAACTTGAACTTGACATAGCCCCCCCCCCTTTTTTTTTAAGTGTCTGGACCTTGGGTCAAAATACATCAAGGAAGAGATTCCACCCCCACTACACTCAGGGAACTTACAAGTACCTTGAGAGTGGGGCCCTGGGGATTGGGGGTGCAGAATTTGCCGGGAGTAGGGGAGGTTATCTTGGCTGGGTCACCAGAGAGAGTGGAAGCCAAGTGACTGTGCGGGCATCCCCTCTTCCCCATCAACCTTTGCATTTCTCTCTTCCCCCTGTCAGTCTCCCAGCTATCAAGTGTGGACTCGATAGGAATGTTGCAAGGAAAAACTAATTAAACGGCAGCACAATGCTTTGAAAATATTAAGTGTCATGTAAATGCCTAATGCTAATAATAATCTTGATGGTGGTAATTATGTGCCAGGAAGCACATCCCAGACAGCCCAGCACTGAGCCCAACTGTGCATGTCAAGGAGGATCCCAGGGAACGCCCATCCTTTGTGTTGTGGAGCCCCAGCTCCCAATGGCCTGGTGGAAGAAGGGAGCTCCAGGTCACGCCCCCAGCACCTGGGAAGCAAACCTAGGCTAACCCCAGCGGGAGTCCTAAAGTTACTGCTCTCTTTGCCGGAAAGCCCCCTTCCTTGCCCTTAACGGGGGAAATTTGAGATTTCCAGGGACTGACCGTACCCAGGAGGCTCTGACAGGCTCCACTGTACGTACGTCCACGTCCAGGTCTGACCTCTGTGAGCTGAATGCCTTCGGTTTTCCAGAGCTTGGTTACGACGTCGCTGCTGAGCCTCTAGGTGGATTTAAAGAGAAGAGTGTTCTCTTGGGGACACACATCCCTCGCTCTCTTCTTTCCCTGAACTCTGGCTGGGAGGGGCATGGGGTGCTTGGATCTTCCCTTGGACATTTTTCTAGTTTGATGAAACACCAGGCCTTCCCAGGATTTACAGTTTCCTTATAAGGCAATTTTGCCAGCACCCATCCCTCACCCCCATTGTCTCCCAACGGAAGCTTCCCTGCTACCACTACCGCTGGCCTGGAGCTTTGGGGCCCTGAGGTCTGCCAAAACCCAGTGGGGGCTTTGAGGGCAGCAAATTAGAGTGAGTCACTATGGAGGCTTTTGGGAATTTCCACCCCAGAAATCACTGGGCCTTTTGGGGGTTTTGTATAATCACCTAGATACTTTAATGACACTCCTGGCCCTTGAACTTGCCCTCGTTTCATTTCTGAGTGACTGGAAGAAGAGTTACAAATTTGGGTTCATCCAGCTGCCTTTTTTGGCCTTCTTCAATTTGTTTTGAGGCTCAGTTTTTTACCGCTACATGATGACATACATACGCCTTCCCATTTGGGAAGTATATAGCCGACTTTTAAAATTTATTATTCAAGAGAAGCAAATTCTTATCTACATCTATACACAAAACGCTTTGTTCTGTTTCGGTTGGGCTTCAGTAACTCAAAAACCCCTTGCTTTTAAAAGTAAGCCTGTTTACATATCCTATAGAAACAGGTGGTTTCCCAGGTAATTTCTTTTTAAGAAGCCACTCAAATCGGAATGGTTATCAACCGTGGCAGTGTTAGGGTTTGGGGTTTAGGCCATGTGAGATTCAGTCAAACTTGGAGGAGGTTTATGAGATCAGACACCGACCACACACACACCACACACACACACACACACACACACACACACACATGCACAGTCAAAAACTCTACAGTTTGCATTTCACTCCTTCCTGTCCAAGTACAGATTTTGCTTTTTGTTTCATCTTCATAATGAGAAGCCTGGTGCCACATGGCCCGGCCTCCTCGCGTATGTTCCATTTGGGAAGTGGTGGAAGCATGTGACATGCGAGCTCACAGCAGCAGTGAGAGGCAGGCAGACTGACCTCAAGCCCATGCCCTGTCTACTATGCCCTCCTCCCTGCTGCTGCTTTGGATAAGGAGGAAACTCTGCCTGCAAAACCCCTCCCCTTTCCCAAATGGGACCTTAGGAATTGACAATTCCTGCAATTCAAAACTAGGAGCCCCCCAGTCACTTCCCCAGCCTCTCCCGCAACCTCGAAGGCATGCAGGCACTTTCCAGGCTAGATCGTACAGTTATACTTCCAGGACGATGGGACAGTGAACCTGGCTCATTTTCTGGTTTGGAGCTGCACCCCTGATAATCACTTCACCTCAGGGGGAAGCTGCGGTCTGGGAACCTCTGGGGGGAAAGTGGGGAGTTAATAGGCCTACCATCACTTTTGTAACTTTTTAACGAGTTTGTTTTGTTGTTACTGGTATCCTCACCCGGGATTCCTGCTGCATCATGAAGAATCTGTTTCCAAATCAGATAAGTCACGGACTGAGACACACTGGATGTTGCAGATAAGTTTTTACAACAGCTGTGGAGTGAGCCTGTATGTTTTCAGGAAGATACTGTTCTCAGGCTAACATCCCCTCCTCCAGGAATTTCAGAGCAAATAGCTTTGGTTCACTCTTTTAGCATTTTGGTTCCCCCTTGGTTGGGGGTAGGGGAGTGGGGGGTGGAGCTGAGGAGATTGGGGGGCAGGTTCTAGACTCTAGGGAAGAAGCAAAGAGAGGATGGGGCTCCGGAATAGAGGACGGTAGCCAGAAACCCCAGGCTCCAGCCCCGGATGCCACCCTGAGCAGGGCAGCTGGGCCAGCTGTATTTGGTGTTTGTCACCACCGCTCCGAATCTTTATTTGACATCTGTAATTCTGTGCTGGGTGATGTGCTTGTCCGGAGCTGTGGGTACCCCATGCATTTTGTCTAATAATTTTTGTTCATTTCTTTTAAAAACACTCTGGTCTGACCAGGCTCTTCAGGAAATGGGGCTTCTGTTCTGGGGTGGCAAACCTTTCTCCCCCACCTCCTCCGTGGGCTGTCAGCACAATGCCAGACATTGATAAACAATCCTTCCAGAAATTCAGATGTTTTCACACTGTAGGCTGCTTGGCTCTGAGATCTGAAATGTTCGGCATTTTCTCCAGATAATAAGCATGTTAGCAGGTCCCACAATAGCCTGGGAGATTGGGTTCACCTCCCCCCCACCCCCCTCCATAGTAGTCTATAGAGTAGAGTGGGTCAAAAGTCTATAGAAACCACCAAACTCAAAGGCTCCCCCAAGCCTTGGGGGTGGGGGGTGGGGGGAGGGAGCGGACGTGGATGGTGTGGCCACGGCTCCGGGAGGCAATCCCATTTCTGTCCAATGGACGCTGGATGGGAAGGCTGGCAAACTCGGCATTCTCACTGTGGAGTCAGGGCAGCTGGTGGGGGTGGAGAGATGGGAGAGGGTTACGGGGTTCTGAACTCTCTTTGCTATGACGATCTCCAGTGGGCCAGAGAAACTGTTCCTCTGTAATCTTCGTCTTTCCCATGGAGGGAGGACATTGCGGCCGACATCCTACTGTAAACTCATATCCCGAGTGTCTGAACACAGCGAAGAATGTGTCACATGTAGGGTTTAACAGATAGGAAGCTTAGGAGAAGCTGATGGCGGAATTTCAGGCATTATCCAGCAGGTGGCAAAGAATCCGGGGAGTCCAGCCTGTCTCAACGCTGGCCGATAAATCATCCCTGCACTTGGGACGAATTCGCCTTGGTCCCGGTATCCCTTCATTGTATGTAAACTGCTTCTCAGAGCTGCTGCATGTAACTTTGTCTCTGCTCTGCCCAGGATAGTGGCCACTGAGACCTTGGAATGTGGCTGGTCCGAACTGAGATGCACTTTCAATGTAAAACACACCCCAGATTTCAAAGACTAAGCACGACAAAAAGAAGGTAAAGTATCTCATTAACTTCTTAAATACTGATTATATGTTGACAAAATAATATTTTGAATATTGGGTTCCATACAATATTTTATTATAATTCATTTCATCTGTCTCTTTTTATTTTCTTTTAATGTGCCTCCTGAAACATTTAAAATTGTATCCTCTGTTCAAAATCAGGACTCACTCACATTTTATTTTTATCAAGACAGAGCTGGTCTAGGTAATCCCTTCCCTTCTGAAACTACTTTGAGGACTTGCTCATTGGTTTCTTTTGTTAGTCACATGAATGGAGGCAGCTCAGAGCTTCGATAACATCCTTTCTGCTAGATAAGAACTGAAGGGCGGAAGAGGTTGGGAGCCTTAGCGGAGTCATCTCCAAATACTGGCTTCTGGTGACATCGTGTGGTCACTTCTGGGTACTACACCAGCCACAGGCTGCGTGCCAAGTCCCCCGTCCCCCTCCTGTAGTGACCCTCCATGAATGAGCCAATAAATACCAGAGTGGGGGGGGGGGGGGTGCCTGGGTGGCTCAGTCAGTTAAAAGCATCTGACTCTTGATTTTGGCTCAAGTCATGATCTCACAGTGGTGAGATAAAGACCTGCGTGGGGCTCCTCAGTGACAGTGCAGAGCCTGCCTGGGATTCTCCCTCCCTCTCTCTGTCCCCTCCACGCTCATGCGCTTGCTCTCTCTCACAAAATAAATAAACAAGTTTTAGAAAGATAAATAAAATAGGGTCACCTGGGTGGCTCAGTCGGTAAAGCCTCCGACTTTGGCTCAGGTCATGATCTCACGGTGTGTGGGTTCGAGCCCCACGTCCGGCTCTATGCTGACAGCTTAGAGCCTGGAGTCTGCTTCGGATTCTGTGTCTCCCTCTCTCTCTGCCCCTCCCCTGCCCGCTCACTCACTCTCTCTCTCTCAAAGATGAATAAACATTTAAAAACTTTTAAATAAATAAATAAATGTGTGATACCACGATGATAGATACATGATATTATATACTTATCAAATCCCACAGAACATCATAGTACAAAGAATGAACCTTAATATATATATATATACTTCTTTTAAAACCATTTTAAACCATTTAACAGGGACAACGGATCCTCTGAAGGCATGCACATGGTGAGAAGAAAATGTAACTGTACTGCGAATAAATAAACCATGGGCTTTAGCTTGTAACAATGTATGAGTATGTAACAAACATACCAGACTAATGTCAGATGTTGACAATAGGCGAAAGGAGGTGAGGGGGCACATAGGTAGTCTTTGTACTGTTTTTATTTTTAATCTTTATTTATTTTGAGAGAGAGACAGAGAGCACAAGGGTGGGAGGGCCAGAGAGAGAGGGAGAGAGGAAATCCCAAGCAGGATCTGCACTGACAGCACGGAGCCCCATGTGGGGCAACGAGCTGAAATCAAGAGTCGGGCGCTCAACCAACTGAGCCACTTGGGTGCCCCATGTATTCTTGACAGGCAACTTGTCAAATTTTACCAAAAGAAGTCCTCCTGGGAACTTACTGGGACTGCCCTGAATGCGAAGACTGGTTTGGGAAGAAGCACGTTCGCAATACTGAGTTTTCCTATCATATGATACGTCTCCTGATATCTTTATTTCACAGAAGAGAAAACCAATGAGGTTCAGAGAGGTTAGGTGACTTTCTCCAGGTCACCCAGCTGGTTCTGTGGGAAAGCCACCATTTTCACCCAGGGCCATTGTTACCCAGAAGCCCTTGCTCTAAACGGCTAGCCTACACCACTCATTAGTTTTTGGGAGGCCTTGCTCCTGGACATTTATCTCCGGTAGAAGGATGCTTTGATTGCCCTTGGTGGCATGGGCCTGAGCGGGGGGGGGTCTCAAGACTCGCTGACCAGCCACCAAAATGAACATGTGGGCATCTCCCAGGAGAGGAGAGCTCATACTGAAGAGAGAGTCTCTTATGCCCTTGGTTGATCCATGGCCCGAAAGGGAATGGTTCTCGTTTTTAAACTCAGCCCAAGATCTGTGTGGGAGGAGCTGAAGTTGTGGACTGAAGGGAAGAAGGCTGGGGAAGGGGAGCGGGATTCAGATGAGTCAAACCCCACATGTCAGAAGGTTTCAGTTGGGGTCCCAGCTCTGCCACTTTCTAGCTCTGTGACCTTGGGCAAGTCACTTAACTTTTCTGGGCGCAGCTGTCTCACCTCTAAGGAGGAATACTTACTGTTTCTCCCAGATACCCTCGGCTGTGGGGATTAAATTAGATAATGCATGTAACAGTTTTGACCTCGCACTCACCCGTCCCCCAGTGATACTGTGATTAGCATGTGAGCTCTGATCGCCCCACCCTCCTCCCCTGCCTCCAGGCTCCGGGGAAGCTGAAACTCACAGCCCATCCACTTTAGATAAAAGACTTTCATGGACAGAAGGAGCCGCTTGAGGAGGGTTCCTGAAGACAGCAAGCTTGCACATCCACCAGTGAACTCAGAGTGACCCGACAGCAGCAGCGAGCACCACCCCCACCCCCCCCCCCCCCCCCCCCGCACCCCACCTCCCACCCGTCGGCTGAGTGTTGCAAAACGAAGTTTGCACCACGCCTCCTGGAGCTCCGCAGCTCGCAGCACTTTTTAACAGGTTCTCTGCGAGGCAAATAGGTCTTTGCAAGGCTCCAGGGGCTCGAAGCAGTGGTTGGGAAATCTGATCCGATGAACAGATAAGAGGTAGTTATAATTAGCACATTCAATGTGAACACAGTGATGGTGCACACAGTAATCTCAACCATCAAGATAATTCTCAAACAAGTGTTCGCTCCTAAGGAGCCTCACCATGTTCATTGTACACACTCCCAATTTCCCTGTTTTCACAGACAGCCGTTAAAAGCCCCAACCCAGCTTGTCCTGTATGTCTGCCAAGCCTGAAAGCAAAGAAGTAGGATGAACTGGCATTTAGTATTTTTAAGGTATGTCTTTACTTTTTTTTCAAGTGAGGCATAACTTAAATTCAGCAAGTTTACAAACCTGGAGCTTCGATCTTACTAAATTTTTACCTCTGTATACACCTGTGCGACCATTACCCAGGGCTCATTATTCAACATTATTTGCCGCCCCCAGAATACTCCCTCATGCCTCTCCCAATCACGTCCCCACTGAGAGGCAGCCACTAGTCTGACTTCAGTCACCGCAGATTAGTTTTTGCCTGGTCCTGAACTTCCTATAAATTGAATTATAGCACATGTGCTTTTTTGCCCATGGTCTCTTTAGCTCAACGTCACCTCTGTGAGAGTCATTGGGGATATAACATGCTGCTGTCGTTTGCTTCTTACAACTGCTGTATAAAGGCACGTTGCATGATAATGCCACACATCATTTTACTACTGGTGGACAGAGAGGTTGTTTCCAGTCCGGGGCTATTACAAATAAGACTGCTGTGAGCATCATTGAGCATGTCTTTTAGTGCATCCCTGAGTTGGTATGAACCCAGAAGTCAAATTTCTGCGTTACAATTTTTTCTTTTTTCCTTCCTTCCTCCCTCCCTCCCTCCCTCTCTCTTTCTTTCTTTCTTTCTTTCTTTCTTTCTTTCTTTCTTTCTTTCTTTTTCTTTCTTTCCCTTCTTCCTTCCTTTCTTTTCCTTCCTTCCTTCCCTCCCTCCTTTCCTTCCTTCCTTCCTTCCTTCCTTCCTTCCTTCCTTCCTTCCTCCTTTCCCCTCGTTTCCTTCCTTCGTTCCTTCCTTCCTTGCTTTCCATCATTCCCAAAGTTCCCTCGTGCTCCTTTGCGATCACTTTCGCATCCTCAGCCCCCAGAAACCACTCATCTCATTTCTGTCACTACAGTTCTGCCTTTTCTGGAATTTCTGATAAATGGAAACAGACATTCTATAGTCTTTTGTGTCTCATTTCTTTCACTGAGCAGAACTATTTTGAGGCTCATCTGTCTTGTTGCATAGGTGAGTGGTTCACCTCTTTTCATTTGGAGGTGATCCATATTTCGCTACGATGTACCACATTTTATTTCCCCACTTACCTCTTGAGAGACATTAGGGATTTTTTTTTTTTTTCTATCTGGGGGCTCTTGTTCATACAGCCACTATCAGGGCTCCTGGGTGGCTCAGTTGGTTAAGCATTTGACTCTTGATTTTGGCTCAGATCGTGATCTCACAGTTTCGTGAGTTTGAGCCCCACCTCGGGCTCTGTGCTGACAGTGCAAAGCCTGCTTGGGATTCTCTCTCTGCCTCTCCCCAATGTGTGCATGGGTGCTCTCTCTCTCTGAGAATAAATAAACTTAAAACAATAAAGCAACTATCAATATTGGCTACAGTTCTTTGCACACAAGTGTGTTTTTATTTCTTTGGGGTAAATACCTAGAAGTAGGGTTATTGGGTCACATGGTAAGTATAATGTAACTTTATAAGCTATTACCGAACTGGTTCCCAAAGGGGTTGTACCATTTTGCTTTCCCACTAGCAACCCATGAAAGTTCCAGTTCTTCCACCTACATCTGGTATTGTCAATATTTAAATTTTAGCCAACTGTACAAATGTGTAATGGTATCTCATTTTGATTTTAAAATTAGCTTGTCTTGTACTTATGGGCCATTAAGTGTGGTGCATATCTTTTATTCTTTTAAAAATTGAATTGTTGGGATGCCTCGGTGTTTCGGTAGGTTAGGCATCCAACTCTTGATTTCGGCTCAGGTCATGATCTGAGGGTCATAGGATCGAGCCCTGTGTCTGGCTCCATGCTGAGCATGGAGACGGCTTAAGATTCTCTCCCTTTCCCTCAGCCCCTCTCTGTCTTTCTGGTGCTCTCTTTTTCTAAAATAAAAAATAGTAATAAAATAAAATAAAATAAAATAAAATAAAATAAAATAAAATAATAAAATACATAAAATAAAAATTGAGTTGTCTTCTCCTTAAGTTGTAAGAATTCTTCATGTATTCAGTACAGAAGCTTTTTCCAGGTATACATTTTGGGAATATTTTCTTCCAGGCTGTGGCTTATCTTTTTGTTTTCTTCATGGTGTCTTTGAAGAGCACAGATTTTTTATTCTGGTCAAATCCAATGTAGTACTCTTTTTCTTTTATAGCTTATGTATTTTGTGTTTTATCTAAGAAATTCTTGCCTACCTCAAGACCACAGAGTTTATGCCCATATTTTCTTCTGTAATTCTCATAGTTTTGGCTACATTGCATTTAGGTCTATGATCCATTACAAGTTAAGTCCTATTCATGGCATGAGATAAGGGTTGGAAAATGCTTCTTTGCATATGGATTTCCAGATGGTCCAGCACATGTGTTGAAGAGTTTATCCTTCTCCCATTGAGTTACCTTGGCATCTTTGCCAAAAAATTACATATGTATCTGTGCAGTAGGGTTGTTGTGAGAGTTGAGTGAAACTTTGAAAGTGCTAAGCATCTATACCTGGCACGTAGTAATTGCACAATAAATATGGTCACATTTGTAATCATTCATCATTATTAATGTATCATTTATCATTTATCATTATTTCTGTTAGCCTTCCAGCATGTAGTAATTGCACAATAAATATGGTCACATTTTTTTTTTTAATTTTTTTTTTCAACGTTTATTTATTTTTGGGACAGAGAGAGACAGAGCATGAACAGGGGAGGGGCAGAGAGAGAGGGAGACACAGAATCAGAAACAGGCTCCAGGCTCCGAGCCATCAGCCCAGAGCCCGACGCGGGGCTCGAACTCACGGACCGCGAGATCACGACCTGGCTGAAGTCGGACGCTTAACCGACTGCGCCACCCAGGCGCCCCAAATATGGTCACATTTGTAATCATTCATCATTATTAATTTATCATTTATCATTTATCATTATTTCTGTTAGCCTTCCAGCAAAAATCAGGGTAATTCTACACACGTTGCAGAGTTTTGTGAGAATCTGGGTGAGAGTCATGTAAACAGAACTTCCTAACAATGTCTTCATGTAGAAAGTTCTTAGGAAATGGTGTCCTTCCTCTTCTCTGCATGACAGCACCTGGAAGCAGACACTCTTTAAATTTTTTTTTTTCAACGTTTTTATTTATTTTTGGGACAGAGAGAGACAGAGCATGAACGGGGGAGGGGCAGAGAGAGAGGGAGACACAGAATCGGAAACAGGCTCCAGGCTGTGAGCCATCAGCCCAGAGCCCGACGTGGGGCTCAAACTCACGGACCGCGAGATCGTGACCTGGCTGAAGTCGGACGCTTAACCCACTGCGCCACCCAGGGGCCCCAGTAGACACTCTTTAAACAACAACTGTTATCATGTGTAAAGCTGTAACCTTTCCTAGGACAGACAACACATGAAGAGATGTTATAAAATTGCCAATGCTAATATTTCATATGAAACAACAGGGACTTGTTTTCTACCTTTTACATCGAGCAAGATATTTTTTTTTTTTAAATAGGAAACCCAACATTGCTGAGGATGAGGGAGAATAAGTACTCTTTTTACATTGTTGGTAATACTGAAAATTAGCCCAGATTTTCTGCAGGGCAGTCTGGCAATATGAAACCGAACCTGTTAAAACACGCACGCATTGTGACCCAGCAATCCACTTTTTAGGAATTTCAGCCCCAGAAAATAATGAAGATTATGGGTTGAGAATGGAGTGCAAAGCTGCTCGCCGTAATAATGTATATAATCAGAAAAAACGTGTAACTATCTCAGAGCCTGACACGTAGTTAAATAAATCACAGTACATTCATGCAGTAATATACTAGACCCTTTCTTTAAAACGAGGGAGTAGAATGTTTTACAAGGTATTCAATGAAAAGAACAGATTACATACCAAAATTCATTTTTTCGTTCGGCAAATATTTGTGGCCTAGGTTGGGCACTGGCGCTAAACGGAGAACTAGACAGATATGGTCTCTGTCTTTATGAGGCTTCCAGAAAGAAAAAATGCATTTATTACAGGGTGCTAAGTGCTGGGGTAGGTGAGGGAAAGGGTGCTAAAAAAAAACATGTACAGGGGTGCCTGGATCAGATTTGACCTGTGTTTGCTGTTTATATGGAGCAGGGGGAGACCCACAGCGAGCGAGATCTTAGCAGACCCTGAAGCCCAGGCAGGGGCTAAGAAGAGGCAGATGTGGGGTTGGGGTCAGGAAATGGAAGAAGGCTCCGGGGCAAAGGGAGCCATGTTACCACCCAATCCAGGAGACTATCGATAGCTTTTAAGCTAACGAGTAAACTGATCAGGTTCACACTGGAGAAGGACTTCTCTCCCAGTATGGCGGGTGGGATGGAAGGGACCATGCTGGAAAGTAGGGAGAGCAGTTAGAGACCATTGGGTAATTCAGGGACAATGATGGTCTCATGTAGGGGACAGGATGTAGTGTTGGAAAGAGTAGGTGGATTAAAGAGATATTTACTGAGGGTATTAGACAGGACTCAATGTCTGACTGGAGATAGGCAGAGAGAGGAGGCAGAGGAAGACATCAACCAGGTTTCTGGCTTGACCCCTCCCCCCCCCCCCCCCCCCCCGGATCAAGAGTGAACCACCCAGGAGGTGGGGAACACAAGGGAAGGAAACTGGGTGGGGAGGAGGAAAAAGGTGTTGGTTTCCGCTTGGGCTGCAAGAACTTCGAGTCCTTCTCTCTACACTCAGTAGACAGTTGAGCATCAAAACAAAGCAGAGATTCAGGAGTGGCTCGCCTCCTCCAAAGGTGGCAATCAGACACAAGAGAGTGAGTGCAAACCCCTAGGCCAATATAACCCATTAGTGGATTATAAAATCAATTTAGTGGGATACGTCCAGCATTAAAAAATAATAATAATTGGGGCGCCTGGGTGGCGCAGTCGGTTAAGCGTCCGACTTCAGCCAGGTCACAATCTCGCGGTCCGGGAGTTCGAGCCCCGCGTCGGGCTCTGGGCTGATGGCTCGGAGCCTGGAGCCTGTTTCCGATTCTGTGTCTCCCTCTCTCTCTGCCCCTCCCCCGTTCATGCTCTGTCTCTCTCTGTTCCAAAAATAAATAAACGTTGAAAAAAAAATTTTAATAAAAAAAAAAATAATAATAAGAGAATAAAAATGGGCAAGAGTTGTTTCATGAACTTTTGTTTTAGATTATGCATGAATAAAATTCTGCCAGAGGTGCTAAGTGGATCAAAAAATTTTCATCAATTTTTTTTAAAAGTCTGTTTATTTATTTTGAGAGAGAGACAGAGCAAGCAGGGGAGGGGCAGAGAGAGGGAGAGAGAGAATCCCAAGCAGTCAATACAGAGCCCAGCTCGGGACTCGAATTCGTGAACTGTGGGATCACGACCTGAGGGACATCAAAAGTCAGATGCTGAACTGACCGAGCCACCCAGGTGCCCCATGGATCAAAATAATGATTTAATGCAATGACAGGACAGGTAAGGTCACACTGTCGGGAGGTCAATGAAATAATGGAGATGAGATTACACAGTAGGCTAGAGGGGAGGTCAGGGCCCTCAGCAGCACGATCGAAATATACCCTGTGCCTAGCTGCAGCTTGCCTCTGCTGGATGAGTGCGAACATGCACAGAAGCTATTCCACTGCGTGTATTTAAATCAATATTTGTGCCCCCTAATAGGTTACAGCGGGGAGGTTCTGTTGGGAAAAAAGAGTTCACAGCTGAGCTCCCAAAGGCACTCATCAACTAGTAAACAGGTTTAAACATATGGGAAGGCACCTGACTTCCGGATTGCACGTGAGCTCATTTTTCCCTGTGAAGATTTTCTTTTAAAGATAGTGGAAGTGAAGTTGGTTTGATGGAGGCACAACCCCCGGTGGGCGTTCCCTTGTCCCTGGAGTCGGGAAACGTTACTCTCATTCCAGGTGACCCTTTGATGTCAACTTTCTGAAATTAACTCTTAGAGTGCAATTATGTATGGCAATAGAAATCAATTACAGCAATATAAACCTTTAAGTTCTTGGAACCCAAAGAGGTAAACTGGGATGAACTGGGTAGAGACTGACCATGTCAGGAAGCCTGGGAAAGAAGTTTGAAGTAGAATGATGGGGTCCAATGGGAACCACATAGATGGTGAAGGAACCTGGTATTGGAGTCCTTGCCGTCTGCCTGGTAGCTGGGGGATGCACATTTCTCAGTGAGCCTCTGTTCCCAGACTCATTAAAGAGAAACATAAAGCCTTCCTCTACAGATCCTGCCTTTGCACTGAGAGTGTCGAAACGAGATGCAACATGGACAAGGACTTTGTGAACTGTAAGTTACGTATAAATTCTTGACAGTGTTACTTGCATTAACAGCCCTTGGATAGACTCTTTTTTTTTTTAATTTTTATTGTTTTATTATCTTTGACTTTAGAGAGAAAGAGCATATGCAGGGGAGAGGAAGAGCGAGGGGGCGGGGGAGAGAGAGAGAGAAAGAGAGAATCCCAAGTAAGGATGAACAAGCAGTGTGGAGCCCAACCCTGGGCTTGATCTCACAAGCCTGGGATCATGACCTGAGCTGAAATCAAGATTCAGACACTGAACTGACTGAGCCAATCAGGCACCCTTGAATCAACTATTTTATTTTATTTTTTTTAATGTTTATTTACTTTTCGAGAGAGAGAGAGAGAGAAGCAGATCTTGAGCGGGAGAGAGCAGAGAGAGAGAGAGAGGGAGACACAGAATCTGAAGCAGGCTCCAGGCTCTACACTGTCAGCACAGAGCCAGACGTGGGGCTCAAACTCACGGAGTGTGAGATCATGACCTGAGCTGAAGTCGGACGCTTAACCAACTGAGCCACCCAGGTGCCCTGACTCACCCATTTTAAAAACAGGGGTAAAACAGGCTCCCAGGATTCTTTTGGCTGTATCATAAACGTCCTTGTTCACTCCAGTGGACACGGTCAGTGGAGTGGTTTAGGAAGGTATACACAGCGGAGAATCCACCTTGCTCCCGTGGTTACTGTCATACAGACAGCAACAGGAGGCAGCAAGCGTTCAGACGCAGCAGACTGGTGTTCAAATCCCAGCTCTACCACTGGCCCGCTCCTTTCTGGGTGCAAACATGAAATGAATGACAGCACCCTGTTGAAAGGATTGTTTGAAGATCTGATGCAATAACCATGGGAACGTGGCGTACGTTCACTCATAATCCTCTCTGAGGGAGACCTTCCGAGATCGGCAGTGGTGAAGGACCTCCATGGTGGGCTCCTCAGAGGCTGGATCTGCCATTCTTAGACCCCTGCATCTCAGAACTGCCTCCTCTTTTTTGCCACACATTCCTAAACTTTAGTGTGCAAATGTTCTTTGGTAACGAAGTTAAAAATTAAGTCTCCGGACCGGTCCCCCAGGAGATTGAGACGCACCTGTAAGTCCCCCATCAGTGACCGGTGGTCAGTCCAGGGCACTGGCCACCCTTTGAGGCTCTTGCGGGAGCACGGACTCTGGTTCTGCTCTGAGTGCCGTCATTTAAGGTCAGGGTTAATGGGAAGGACTGACGCAGACAAAGGAACATGCTGTTTGTCCATGCGGCCGGCTGCTCGGGGAAGTGTGGCTCTTGGAGCCAAGAGGTCCCTTGCAGGCTCCCCACCCAACCTTGTGCCCGGGTCCACTCCAGGAGGCCATGTCCACACTTCCTGCCCTCATGTACACCCAGAATCACTGTAAGCTAGGAAGAAACAGCCCTCACATCTTCAGGAACAAGGGAAACCACACCTTTTTTTCTCTGTTTCAGACAGAAACACCGGGTTGGCTCTTAGGGTTTCACTGAGGTTTCTGATGGCCCTCACTCACCTCTGGGGGTGACTCCATGCCTTAAGTCCTACTGGCCATCTCCTGCTGCAGCCTTTCCTGTGGGCTACCATTTCTGCAGGGGCAGGGCCTTGACCTGGCCAAATGCTGTTTTTATTTCAAACCCATGTTTTGGATCAATACAAAGGCAATTTTCTAGAAAAGCTTTCCTCCCACTTGGATAAGATCAAGAACAACAATTGTAGAGACAATATTATTGTTGTCGTAACCATTCTCGTAATTACCACTTTCCCACAATCCCTTCTTTGTGATCATGAGTCCATAAAGGGCTCGGAAAACCATGCTTTTGCACAACTTGTTTGGCAGTAAATCTTTCCTAAATGAATGTGAAATCATTTCTCTGCCTTGGTTTGAATACTCACCCGTTCAGGGTGTTTGATTACGGGGTGCTGCCCAGACCTGCTGGGAAAGCCGGGAAAGACAGTATGTATCCCACACACCTTCCTAACCCACTCCCCAAATTCTGAATTTCCAAAGGCGGCTGGCTCCCAGGATCTTGGATAAGGGATCAGGGCCTCAGGACAAGAATGGTTGTGGATGCTGTTGCTGTTATTTAGGATTGGTGGGGGTGTGCCCCTCTGGCCCCCTCCTGGCCCCCTCCCCCCACTGCTGCCCTGGGGATTGTTGGTCCTGACACCACTGTTACTTGTGCTGGATGGGCTGTGCTGGCTGCACTGGCTCCCTCTGGGGCAGACCATTGCCATCACCGTAACCAGGACCAATTCCCCAGGCAGGAACCCCTAGAGCTGTGCCAGCTTTCCCAGCCCACATGCACGTGATAGCGTCTCCCGCCGGGTTGCAAGGGGTACCGTGGCTCCAAGCCCCAGGCAGAGCCAGGGAGACGCCAGGGTGGCTGTTGGCACCCGGCAGTGATGAGTCGCAAGGAGATTATCTCCGGTCCCCTCATCAGAGGTGCCTTCCGCCAGAACCGGGAACTGGCTGATGCCAGCGATGTCCCCTCACCCCATGGGCCCCAGCGTGTCAAGCAGGCTGAGAAGGCGGAGCACCAGGGTCTCTCCTGAAGGAGTCTCTGGATGGAAGCAGGGGCTGCTGGGACCCTGGCAGACCCCAGTGGCTCCCGAGATGCCCGTGGGCCCCAGAAGGATAAAACCACGCCCATTTTATCCTCCACTGTGTCCCAGGCTCTTAGCACAGCACCCAGCATTCAGGAAGGCCTCATGGCTTATTAGTTCAATGAATTGATAAATCCAAATGACACTGAATCCATCAGATGGCAGAAAGGAAGGAAGTCAGAGACCCTGGGTGGGTCAGTAGTAGCTGTGGGAGCTTTAATGTGGTGCCTACTGTGTACAGAGCCCTGCTAAGTGTCAGGCCCTGTCTAGTTCTAGACTTTATGACACCATGCAAAGGAGAGATTCTTTTCTTTCTTTCTTTCTTTCTTTCTTTCTTTCTTTCTTTCTTTCTCTTTCTTCTTTCTTTCTTCCTCTCTTTCTTTCCTTCTCTTTCTTTCTTTCTTTCCTTCTCTTTCTCTTTCTTCTCTTCTTTCTTTCTCTCTCTTTCTTCTTTCTTTCTTCTTTCTTTCTTTCTTTCTTTCTCTCTCTCTCTTTCTTTCTTCTTTCTTTCTTCTTTCCTTCTTTCTTTCCTTCTCTTTCTCTCTTTCTTTCTTTCTTTCTTTCTTTCTTTCTTTCTTTTTTAAGTTTATTTTTATTTACTTTTGAGAGCACATAAGAGAGAGCGTGAGTCTGGGAGGCGCAGAGAAACAGACACACACACACACACACACACACACACACACACAGAGAGAGAGAGAAAATCCCAAGCAGGCTCCTCATTGTCAGCACAGAGTCCGATGCAGGGCTCGATCTCATGAACCTTGAGATCATGACCTGAGTGGAGATCAAGAGTCAGATGTTTAACTGACTGAACCACCCGGGTGCCCCAGGAGAGATTTTTACTCCTGTTTTATAGATGATGATGAGTTGAGGTGCATAGACGTGAAGAGCCTCTCTAAAGGTCACCCAGCGAATGCATGATGGAGGCGCCTTCAAATCTCAAGTCTGCCCAGCTCCAAAGTCAGCCACTTCTGTCCTGCTCTGCTGCTCGAGAGCGACCATTTGTCCCGCACCTCACAGTGGGGCTGGGCCAAGCCCCATTGTCCACCGCTCTTCATTTTTGGAGTAGAAGCAACTGCTGAGGCCTTGAGGAGAGACTCCAAGAGCTTCCTCTTGGAGTAAGAAGTCGGGAGGCAAGGCTGGAGGAGAACAGGAAGGTAGACGGGGGAGTTGCTCCTTCTCCTGGGCTTGGGTTCCCACCCCACAGTTCACCCTGCATTTCAAGTGCCCTTGCCCCTTCTTGAAAGTCTGAATCACAGCTTCTCTACAAGCTTGAGGCTTTCTCTTACCCGCGTTTCCCATGGCCCAACTCTGCCCCCCGCCACCTGTGTCCACACACATGAGCATCACGGCCCTTACAAGGCTGGGAAAGCACCAGGCTCGGCCTTGTTTCCAGCTGAACCCCAAGAAGCCATGTGTGTTACCCCTTCCCCCTGTGGGAGTCACCTCTGAGAGCCAGGTTCTGTGTGATTCCCACCCTTAAAGGGAGGTGGATTTAGTGCCTCACTTCTAGGGAATAGAAGCCTCCATGTTTGACCTTATCGCTCATGTATAGGAATCACCTCACCCTGGGGTCCTGGAGCAGTTACCTTAGAGGTCTCACGGAAAACCACGAACCCGCTCCCGACACAAAGGGACATCATACTCAGCCCTTTTTTGAGAAGTTTGTGAGCCCCTTTCTAAAGCCCCATCTTGGAGACCACCATTTATGGTCTCCGGGTAAAGGGTCAGTTTCCTGAGAAATTAATATCTTTTTTATTTTTTTTATTTTTATTTTTTTTTATATTTATTTATTTCTGAGACAGAGACAGAGCATGAGCAGGGCAGGGACAGAGAGAGAGAGGGAGACACAGAATCAGAAGCAGGCTCCAGGCTCCAAGCTGTCAGCACAGAGCCCGACGCGGGGCTCGAACCCACAAACCGTGAGATCATGACCTGAGGCGAAGTCGGTCGCTCAACCGACTGAGCCACCCAGGCGCCCCAATTAATATCTCTTTTAAATAGCATTGAGGGGCGCCTGGGTGACTCAGTCGGTTGAGCGCCCAACTCTGATGTTGGCTCAGGTCACGATCCCAGGATTCGTGGGATCAAACCCTGCATTGGGCTCCGTGCGGAGTGGGGAGCCTGCTTAAGATTCTCTCTCTCTGCTCGCACTCCCTGCTCGCACTCTCTCTCTCTCTCTCCTTCTAAAATAACAATTTTTAAATAAATAAATAAATAGCACTGAGAGCTGACCATCCCCCAAGTGTCACGGAAGTCCCACTACTGGTAACAGCTGGACCAGAGTTTGAATGTGGCCCCTCTGGCCCTAGGCTTTCTGGTTTTCATTTGTTTGCTTCTTAGGCAATTTGTGGCGGTGTCTGTTGCTTGTTCTGCTTTGTTTCGGGTGTATTCCACATGACGCGAAATGCACGGATCTTAGGGCGTACAGTTTGATAAGTTCTGGCAAATGCATGCACGTGTAACTCACACTCGGATCAGGATAGACAACATCTCTTCTATCCCAGGAAGTCCCCTCATGTTTCCTTCCTGCTGCCCCAACCCGCACGGGGATAATCACGATCCTGAATTACTTTGGCTGCTTCCTGACCCTCACGGAAGTAGACTCATTAATACGTGGACCTTTGGGTCTATCTGCTTTCACCCAGCGTAATTTCTGTGCGACTCGTCCATACTGTACCTGTCTGAAATGTATTCCCTTTCATGGAGGACTGGAGAAACGTAGTGTATTAACACACTATGATTTGTTTATTCTTTCTCCTTTGACAGATACATGGACTTTTTTCCTTTTGGACTCTTATGGATAAAGAGGCCACAAATATTTTTGTCAAGTCTTCCACGGACGCACATGGACTTGTCGTTCTTGGGTAAAGACCTAGGCATAACATTGCTCAGCCAAAGGTTAGGCGTATGTTTACACTTGTTAAAAATGCCCATACAGCTTCCTAAAGTCGTTGTGTCGTGTTCTCTTTTGTTTAACCTTCCATATGTTTTAAACCGTCTCAAGTACTTTTGGGGAGTAAGTTGTTTTTGAATGGATGAATGGATGGGTGAATGCATGAATGAACCACCCAAACCACTCACCCTCCAACCTGACATGAGGCCGAATGGAGCCTCCCCAGCTCATTGGCCGCATCCCACTGTCTTTCCCTAACTCATAGGGGCTCTATTTGTGCCACAAATCACACCAAGCATTCCCACCAGGCTGCCCACGTTAGCCCCTCCCGCGTCTTCAACCACATTCCTATCACAGATGCGTTGGCAGAAAATCCAGCCATGCTCAACCCCAAAGAAACAAGATTCCGTTCACTAGGGAGGCAGGAGGCAGATGCTCAGGGGTGGTAGCATGAAATAATTAGAGAAGATATGAGTGGAGAGGATCTTAGATCCCTAGAAAAAGAATAAATAGGGGTAGATCCAGACGTGTCAAATTTACTCTGTTTTCCGTGTGGAAAGAGCTAGTGGCTGCATGTCCAGCGGGCTCTGGGCCTGGCACTCTGAAACCAGCAAGGTCACACCAGTGTCACCAGCACCTTTGGGCAAATGAGAAGAGATGCCCTTTCTTTGGCTGGAGCTGGATCTCGGGCCCGCCTGCCCTCCAGCAAGCGCCCCTCCACGTGAAGGGGACCACTTACCAACTGTCAGTGGTGGTCCTGGGCGAGGTGCCTGGCCTGACTGATGTGTCCTCTCGGTGGCCATCCCAAGAAGGAGCCACAAGGGTCACCTGCTGACATGGGTGGTCTATGCAGACAGCCCCACCAAAGACGTGGACTATGTCTGGGATGCGTTTCTCTGACCGAGGTGCCTGGTCTGGGTCCCGCCTCCTCCTAGCCAATGGAAACACCATCGTTCCCTTATGACTGATCCCAAACCACATAGCATCACCCAGATTCCTGGCAAGGATTTAGGAAGGGAAGCTCGCCGGCCATCTTGCTAACACCATGCATGCAAGAAGGGTCCAGAACGCCCATATTTGCTTTTGTGTGTTTGTTTTACATTCAAAAACAGAGTAAGATGGGCTCTGATAGCAAATATCAAATATTTGGAAAACTACTTCTAATGAGCACAGACTCTGGAGGTGGGCTGGTTGGTCCCAACATTTCACACTGGTGTGACCGACCGTTTCTTTAACTTCACTGAACCCTGACTCTCTTGTCTTTAAGGAAGGATGATATGTACTTGCTACAGTTGAGGTAAAGATGAAACAAGATACTGGATGTGAAACACCAGGCCCATCAGGAGTGAATTGTTAATAGACAAGACATCTGAATGGCTGTGTCCTCCTTTGATCTAGATGCTTGGATAGAACAGTCTTGATAAGTTACAAATGAAGAGAAGGCAACTGAACCAATGGTGCTTTTAGAAGACTCTTGAAAGACACAGGATGGGCCAAATGACCCCTTTCCTTCAAGAGGCTTCAGCCCAGCATCCCCGGGAGCTGTGCTGAGCTCTTTGTCTCTTCAATAGGGTGACACTCAAATAATGATGTTGGCCAGCACTGCCCCTAATTGAGTTTTAATTACAGCACTTCCAGGAAGAATGAAGTTAAACCTCTGTTCTCCTTGCATAATTACATTTAGGTTAGCATATCTGGAGAATTCTTATCCCACACATGTACCGCTTCTCCTTGTCTGAAGAGGGATTTCAAAATTGGACATTGTTGTTTAATGGATGAAGTTTAAGAATGACACATGGGCTTTGCTCCTCTTTAATTACGAATGGTTAATTGTAGACAGAACCTAATTAGATTGCCGCCGGAGGGAGATGTGGGTAGAGATGAGACGGATCTCTTCATTAGGTATGGTTCTAAGGAAAGAGGGGGCAATAGGAATCCTGTGGAACTCGGGAGGCTTCCAGGAAGGGCCTGGTCTTCATGGAAGGGGGTTGCCTTGGGGAGCTTGTTGGGTGCTTTTGGGCACCTCTGTGCCAAACACCGTGCTAGCTCTGAAAGCAACCCTAGGAAAGCAAGAGGCATGGTCCTTTACTTTGAGGTACCTCTAGCTGCTTGAGAAGTCAAGGTAAGCATGCCCAAGGCAGAGGAAAGAAAAGGAAAACTTCATCAAAGCCTACACCACGGTGAAATGGGGCGCCTGGGTGGTTTAGTCGGTTAAGTGTCTGACTCTTGGTTTCAGCTCAGGTCATGATCTCACGGTTCATGAGTTCAAGTCCCGAGTCAAGGCTCTGTGCTGACAGTGCAGAGACTGCTTGGGATTCTCCCTCTGCCTCTCTCTCTTAAAATAAATTAAAAAAATTTTTTTTTAAAGCCGACACCATGACGTACTGATGACAAGTTCCAAATGGTATGGCTGAGAAGTCAGCTCATACAGAAGGCTTGTGGAGTCCAAGGCTTGTGGAGTCAAAATTCAGTTCTACCAAGTAGAAGCTCCAGGGTCTTGGCCAACTTACATAACCTATCTGTGGCCCAATTCTCATCCGTAAAATGGCACCCACTGCACAGAGTTACAGTGAGGAATGAAGGCAGGAAAATGCAGACCCTGAGGCTTGGCATTTATTTCGTGCTGATAAACACACACACACACACACACACACACACACACACACAAATACGGAGGCTCTTCTTATGACTACAGCCTCTCCTGTTTCTGGAGGTTATGAGATAAACTCACCTAATTCTCATGGGAACAGATTTTGTTTCCCTTTGAGGTTTAGAGGAAAGACCTACTGAAAGACAGAAGATGGGCCGAATGACCCCATTCCCTGAAGAGGCTTCAGCCCAGCATCCCCGTGAACAGTACTGAACTGTTTCTCTCTTCAATAGAGTGACACTCTAATCACTTCACTTCAACAGAGTGATAATCAAATAATGATGCCTGCACCTAAGACCTGCAAAGGGGGTCAGCTTCACAACACCCGTGCGTGTATATGGCGGATGGGGGACCCCAATGGCAAAGCTTTATGGAGGCGTGCTCCAGAGAACCGGGACCTGGGGCTGATTTATCTCAGCTTACCAGACCTCGCACACTCTGGGTACCTGGGGACCACTGCTGATCTACTTGGACAGAGTCACCACTGCCCTCCTTGCCATTTTGCTAAGAACCGGAATGTCTGCTAAATGCACGGCGAGTTGGTTGAGTATCCCAGTGGTTTTCAACCAGGGATGATTCTTCCTGTCTCCCCCAGGGAACATGTGGCAACATCTGGGAACATTTTGGGTTGACGTGACTGGGAACCGGGCAGGGGTTCCTACTGGCCTCTAGCGGGCAAAGGCCAGCGATGCTGCTAAACTACCTACAGTGCTCGGGACAGCCGCCCACGACAGCCCCCCCCCCCAGATGACAACAAATCATCCAGCCCGAAATGTCCGTAGAGCTGAGGTTGAGAAACCCTGGAGTAACCAGGGCAGCAAAGCCTGGCAGATCAGTCTCGGAATCCATGTCAGAGTGTGGCCTGAGGGATGAACCTCACAGATACCCGCTCCTTCGCGGCCCCCCTGAGCTGCCATCACCAGGTGTCCCACACCTGGAGTCCCTGCCTGTGGTTCTTCTCTTACAAATGGCCTCAGGGTAGCTGCCCACCTGGTTAGCCATCAAACTGGCCAGGGGATGTGTTCTACAGCATGGCCACCAGATGGCGACCTTGGGATGCTGTTTCCCAGGTAGATTTGCACTTGAGTCAACAGGCCTACCCTGAGGGTGGCTGGTGCTGCTGGTCGGTTGTTCTAAGCACCTGGTAGGCTTCAGGAAGAGGGAAATTTGCACAGAAGGAGGCACGAATTGGAGAAAGGGTTCAATATCCCCTTCTTGCTTAGCAAGTCTGGGGCACCTACAGCCCTGACGCCACTTCAACCTCCCTGTTGGCAGTGATTATTCTGAATAGTTACTGTGCCCCATTGGTATAAGAATACATCCTGTCATCCTGATCTGAAAGACAGGTGGATGGAGAACGGGTGGTCGGAAATGGGGAGGTGGGCAGGTGGAGAGCTGGGTGATGGGGGTGGCGTGTCCCTCAGGCCACAACTTGTGCCCGATGCTTTGCACACCTTACCTCCTTGGAGCATACCTGCCCTGCTGGGCCATTTTAGAGAGACGATGAGTAAGCAGCCAAAGTCACTCTGTGGATACAGGTCCAGTCCTCTCCATGACCCCGGGGAGCCTCTGCCATCAATGGGGGAGAGTTCCTCATCTGTAAACTGGGGTGGGGGGTGTATTGACTGCTGGCTACACTGGGAGTGACCATGTAATGAAGGAGGGGAGAGTAAGGAGGGTCACTACATGGACCGTAGCTGGGCCAACAGGTGCACACAAGAGCACCTTGGCTAAGTCACCTTTCCTCTTTAACACACCAGCTTCGGAGTCCTAAGCTTTGTTTGTTTGTTCGTTTGTTTGTTTTTTCCCAGCTTTTTTTTTTTTCTTCCAGCTTTCATGATTTTGTGAGATCATCCAGTGCAGCCATAATTGAAGATTTAGGGGAAGGAGGGTAAGAAAACTAGAAAGGCTGGACCTTGGAGTACTGCCCGGGACCAGGGTGGGGGATGGTGTGCCTTACCTGTGATTCCAGGCAGGTGGACATTCTGTGCATCTGGGGGAGACTGTGACCTAAAGAAGAGGAGTACTTGTTTCGTAGTCTTTACCTAGATAGCCACAGGTGTTACTTTGCTGTGTGTGTGTGTGTGTGTGTGGTGTGTGTGTGCACCACCTCAACGACGGTGCTCCTGTGCCCTTATCAGTTTATCGCGTCACGTCTCTCAATCCATCCTTGTTTGCCTGGCTTGTGATACTGGAACTGAATCTCGCAAACGGTTCTCCTTTGCCAACTGGCACGATGCTACGCTTTGCCGGTAGAGGGCGCTGGAGGTACGCTGCAGGAGGAAAGGGTTTCTCTTCCCTGTTCCGGAGGCTTGGCTTCCTTCTTGCTCCTTCTACCTGCACGGAGCACCCGTGGAGCCTTCTCCACCCTTGTGTGTGGCTTTCCGGGGAGCTTGGCAGGCATCTCATCGAGTTCAAGAACAACCCCTGAGGGTAGATTGCCAGGAGTTTCCTGGTGAGTCTCACCGGTGCCCCCAGCTTGCTTTCCAGAAAGTTCAACAGCATTCCCTTCAGCACCTTCCAGGAAAGTTTTGTTGTCCCAGGGGTCCGTTTCCTGCGTGGCTGTCTCCACCGGTGTCAACTTCAGCAAACTGTACCATCCAGTGGGCCTCAACCCCATCCTCTCCAATAAGCTCTGAATCTCAGCCTTTGGGGGGTGGGGGGTGGGGGGGGGGAGAGGAGGGTGCTCCCAAGTTTGTTTTTCCTAGGGTACTCGGTCTGAGCCCTAGGGCAGGCCTGCTCCCTAGGTCTGCCATTCTGGATTCTTTAGAATTCTTCTACCCTTAGCAGCCAATGCCCAATTACTACATTCCTCTCTTACTAATGAACATTTTTTTGCTTAACTTTCCCTGTTTAAAATCCCGTGTTATTGGTCCCTTGTCCCGACCAGGGAAAGTTTTTTTCTCTTTCACTGTCTGCTCATGGTAGCCTTTGTGAGTTAGCCCTGTGCATCAATGACTTGTTTATAAAAATACATCAGGAAATAAGTGCTTTCATCCCAACAAAGGTGGGAGACCTAAGTAAATGTGCTCAATGGTTTCAGATACGTGGCCCTGAGACGGCAGAGAGCCTCCAAAAAGCAGATCTCCCTGTGCTCTCAAGTTCCCAGTACGTACAGCGACGCTGCTTACACCCCTTGGCAATAAGAAGCAGACAAGTCCTCTCTCTTTTTAGGCCTCAGGATCTCCTTTGGTAACAGAGAACGTTAACAAGAATGATAGCAAAACTCTGTTAACAGAGAATGTTATCAAGAACGTAAACCAAGATTTGTTAACGGGAATGGAAACCTAGCCACATGTGGCACTCTGTTCTTGGACACAGATGATTATTTTTCCTGTCTTCAAGGAATTTGTGATAAAAAAACAAAACAAAACACAAAACAGTAGCTTTGGGGCACCTGGGTGGCTCAGCCATTTAAGCGACTGACTTCAGCTCAGGTCATGATCTCTCGGTTCGTGAGTTCGAGCCCCGCGTCGGGCTCTGTGCTGACAGCTCGGAGCCTGCAGCCTGCTTCGGATTCTGTGTCTCCCTCTCTCTCTGCTCCCTCCCGCACTTGCGCTCTGTCTCTCTGTCTCGCAAAAATAAATAAACATTAAAAAAATAATAATAAACTAGTAGCCTAAATATGTTCAAAATGACTTGGGACGGATTCTGGCAGGATGTTGTATAAGTGTAGTTCTAAAATTTCTGTCAGTGACTCATTAATGCATATATGCTGATCAGAATAACAATATTTAAAATGCTCAGGCCATCTCTATCACAAAACTGAGTGAAAAGATATGCGCACAAACCCCAAAGTATGAGTAGGTGGAGACAAGTCGCAGGCAGCTACAAGCCCTGTTTGATCAACATCTATTCAGAATGAGGACACAGGGTCTCTGGTGGCCCTGAGAACAGGACCCCACAATCACCACAGGCACTCACTGGAGAACACAGAGGGCTGATCTGAGGTTAGCAGCTGAAATTGGAAAGGAGTTCGCAGAATCCAGTTTATGTGTAGGCACAGAGAGACCTCAGTGAGGTCTGAACATACTGGAATAGTGTGGGCCCTGTGAACTTACCAGAAGCAACTAAGGTGTGGCTTCCAGGAAAAAGCCCTCCCCTGAGGAGAAGCTACTGAGGGTGGGATTCAAATTGAGCAAGACACAGACAGCAGAGGCAAAGGAAACAAAAGATCTAAGGGGAAGGAAGTAGAGGAGGCACAATAGAAGCTACATTTTTTATCCCTTCATAAAAATAGCACAAAAGGGGGGCGCCTGAGTGGCGCAGTCGGTTAAGCGTCCGACTTCAGCCAGGTCACGATCTCGCGGTCCGTGAGTTCGAGCCCCGTGTCAGGCTCTGGGCTGATGGCTCAGAGCCTGGAGCCTGTTTCCGATTCTGTGTCTCCCTCTCTCTCTGCCCCTCCCCCGTTCATGCTCTGTCTCTCTCGGTCCCAAAAATAAATAAACGTTGAAAAAAAAAATTAAAAAAAAAAAATAGCACAAAAGGGAAGCCATAGTGCTGATGAGCTGGCCCACTCACACTCCCGAAAGTATAAGAAAATGTCATTTTGGGGCACCTGGGTGGCTCAGTTGGTTAAGCGTCTGACTTCAGCTCAGGTCATAATCTCACAGTTCATGGGTTCAAGCCCCACATCAGGCTGTGTGCTGACAGCTCAGAACCTGGAGCCCGCTTCGGATTCTGTGTCTCCCTCTCTCTCTGCCCCTCCCCTGCTTGTGCTCTCATACTCTCTCTCTCCGTCTCTCTCTCAAAAAACAATTAAGAAAGAAAGAAAGAAGGAAAGAAAAGAAAGAAAGAAGAAAAGAAAGAAAGAAAAGAAAGAAAGAAAGAAAGAAAGAAAACGTCATTTCCCTTAGAAACGAGCCACAGGAAAGGAGTGCCAAAAAAACTTACAAAGTAACTATAAGAAGAAAAAATAAGAATAAAATAATGTCCCCCCCCCAGAAATGATGACAGCTGTCTAAAACAGATACCACAAACCATGCAAACTATACCTTAATATTCCAAATGAGCTAAAATAATTTTTTTGCATTTGTTTTTTTTTTAATGTTTATTTATTTTTGAGAGAGAGAGAGAGAGACAGAGCACAAGTGGGGGAGGGGCAGAGAGAGGAGGAGACACAGAATCCAAAGCAGGCTCCAAGCTGTCAGCACAGAGCCCAACATGGGGCTCGAACTCACAGACCACGAGATCATGACCTGAGCTGAAGTCGGACGCTCAACTGACTGAGCCACCCAGGCGCCCCAAGCGTTTGTTTTTTTATATGAAATTTATTGTCAAATTGGCTCCCAGACAACACCCAGTGCTCATCTAACAGGTGCCCTCCTCAATGCCCATCACCCACTTTCCCCTCCCCCACCCTCCATCAACCCTCAGTTTGTTCTCAGTATAAAATAATTTTTTTAATGAGAGAAAAGACCACATAAAAATGAAGCAGGAAAGCTCAGAAATGAGGTTGTTAGAGATAAAGAAGAATTGAAAAGAGAGGTTAGCTTTCAGAAAAGAATTTGAGAAACATGAAATAAATTATAAATGAAAACTGAGGGACACTTGGGTAGCTCATTTGGTTAATCATCTGACTCTTGATTTCAGTTCGGGTCATGAACCGTGAGATCAGGTCCCGTGCCAGGCTCCACCCTAACCATGGAGCCTACTAAGGATTCTCTCTCTCTTCTCTCTGCCTCTTTCTACCCAAAATAAATAAACATTTTTTTAAAAAATAAACGAAAACTGAATTAAAGTGAACACCAGAGTGGCAAATGAGAGTGGATAGTGCCTTAGGACAAGAAGAAGATGGAAAGTAGCCAATTTGAAACATAAAGAAGAAAACAAGAAAAAAAAAAGTGTTTAGAGTAGTCAAGAAAAAAAAAAAAAAAGATACAGAAGATATGAAAAGAAAATCCAACCTCTGGTTAGAGGAGTTCACAAAGAAGACCAAAGCCATGGAACAGAATACTGTAGTCCATAAATAAAAAAAAAAAAAAATTCTTGAAATTAAGAAAACAAAAACACTTGAAATCATACATTGAAAGGCCACTGCACAATCCTAGGAAAAATGACCCCAAATGGTGACACCGAGCCATGGTCCAGTAAAACTACTGAATTAAAAATAATAATAATGATAATCCATTGGGAGTCCAGACAAAAAGATAATGCCTTACATAAGGGAAAGAAAATCAGATTGTCATTGGACTTTTCAACATCAATACTGTAGATATCTATATTCAACCAAATAAAAGTAAAAGACCAGAACCCACTGTTCTTATCACGGAGCAACGGGGATAATATTGTTCCCATGGTCCATGTTTCAGGAATGTATTAGAAAGCAATGTTAAACAGCTAAAACATTTAGTTGCCTGGGGCGACATCAGTGCAAAGATGGATGGTAAGTATTAATATATATGTACATTAAAATATATGTGTTCTGGATGGAGAGTAAATGATGCTTATGAGGGAGGCAGTGCAGTACGTAATGACTATCACCTCTCACAATATAAATACAATACAACTATTCAAAGAGGATGGGAAGAATATGGGAACAATGAAATAAACTTGCTAATTGTCTTAGAGTCATTAAGTGAGAGTACAAAGATATCACTGTCCTCCAGGTCAGTGCTGGATGATAGAGAAAAGAAAGGGGAGAAAACTGAACAAGCCAATTTCAATATTGTTCATAGGAAGTAACAAATATACAGGAAGTGATAAAAAAAAAAAAGGACGGGGGGGGGGGACTGGCAGTGTTATCTGAAGATATTAGTCAAACATAGTAACCTGCAGAACAAAACTGCCAACCCTCTTAAAAAAAAAAAAGAAAAAGAAAAAGAAATACTGACAAAAGAGAGCAAATAAAAAAGACCACATAGTAAACCATGCTTACGAAACTCACAAACACTCAATGAAACAGAGCTGACGCCATAAGATTTCAGAGTGTCTAATAAAACAAAACCCAATGCAGTGCTTTATTAAAAAGCGACGCTTAAAACAGAGAGATTCAGAAAGGTTAAAAGCAAAAGTTTGGACAAACTTACAACAGGCGACTGTTATATTGAGAATTGCAAACAAAAGAAAATAAGAATTGCAATTTGATACATAACAAAGTAGAATTCCTACCTCAACGCATCAGAAGAAACCCAGGACTACTTCCTGTGTTAAAGTCTACAATTCACAATGTTGATGAATAGCATGAATGTCTACATGGCCAATTACACACCGACAATGTTTAGAAAGCACAAGCTATCAGAGATAAAAAGGAAACGTAGACATCCATGCAATACCAGGGGGGATTTTAATATATTACCCTCAGTGTAAGAAATACCAAATGGACCAAAATTGGTAAGGATGTAGCAGACATATACAAATGATCAATAAGTCTAAAGATGTGTAACAAACTTGGAAGGAAGCCTGACAATAGGGAATACACGTGTAACTTTCACAGTAGTGGACCATGCCTTGGCCTTCAAAGGAGACCTCCATATATCTGAAGACACAGAAATCATATTAAAAAAAAAGATTCTTCCATCATAATGCAGTAAAACTAGAAATTTATAATGAGTCAAAGGTTTTTATACCTGGAAATTTAAAGCAAAAAACAAGTTACCCTTAAGTAAACACATTTTGAGTAAAAAGAGAATTACAAAACAAAATTACAAAATGTCTTGAGAATAACGATAATGAGGGGCTCCTGGGTGGCTCAATCGATTAAGCCTCCGACTTTCCTTCAGGTCATGATCTCAGGTTCGTGGGTTTGAGTCCCACCTCAGGCTCTGTGCTGACAGCTCAGAGCCTGGAACGTGCTTTAGATTGTGTCTTCCTCTCCCTGCTGCCCCTCCCCCACTTGTGCTCTTTCTCCCTCTCTTTCAAAAGTAAATAAATAAACATTTGTAAAAAATAATAATGAAAACATTCTATGTCAGATTCTCTACAGAGTCTGTAGGATAGATATTAGATTAGAAATTTCTATAAAATTCAGGCAAAGCAGTTATCACAAGGAAATTAACACCATTACATATCTCTACTGACTGAAACAAAAACATGAAAATAAATTGAAGACTGAAAAAAACAGAAAAGTGGAAAAAAATAAACCAAAGAAAGTAGAAGAAAGAATTACTGTATTTATCTTTTTAAAACAGAAATTGGGGCTCCTGGGTGGTTCAGTTGGTTGAACATCCGACTCTTGATTTTGGCTCAGATGATCTCATGGTTTGTGAGTTCGAGCCCCACGTCAGGCTCCACATTGACGTTGCAGAGCCTGCTTGGGATTCTCTCTCCCTCTCTCTCTCTGTCCTTCCCCTGCTCATGCTCTCTCTTGAAATAAATAAACATACATAAACATTTTTTAAAAAGAAATTATTGTTAGAAGACAATAATAACAGAAACGGTGTCATTTTAGAGATGTAAACTGAACTGTTTCCGGATGGAGGGATACGAGGTCTGTCCTGGCCTGGAAAGTGAGTACGGAAATAAGTGGAAGGTGGGCTGTGTGCGTGAGATGCTACATGGGGATCCTTTACACTATTCCCTCACATTTACACATGCTTGACGATTTGTATTATAAAAGCTAAAAAAAAATTTAATGAACTTGGCTTAAAGGAGCATACGAATAACAAGTCTATACAACATCAGCAAATAATCATAGGGGTGAGTGTGTGAAGAAAGACTGGAGACAAAGACACGTGTATTTAGACAAGAGAACCAAGGAGAGTATGATTCTCCCCTAGGATCATCGGGTCAAGGTCATATTGTCCACTCACCTGCCTCTGCGCTGGCAGACCCTCAGTGATGATCCACTTCCTTGCACCTGTCCAGCAAAAAGGACTGGCATTGGGACTGCGTGTGGTGGAAGACACACACGTGGAGGCTTCCCTGCTCCGGACCAGGAAAAGCACAGGTTCTGGGTCAGAATTGGCTCCGTGCCCACGCCAGCCAAAACTCCATGGTGACCTTGACCTTGAGGGAACATCTGCCTGCCTTCCCCAATCTGCAAAATTACGGCACTGGAGTCCTTGACGGCTGAGGTTCTCTCCAGCACTCACGTCCTACAATAGGACAAATAGCAAAGGCAGTAACCTGCTTTCTCCTTGCTCCTGTAGACTTTTCTAGAAGCCCAATTTCGGGAAGCCTCTGCTTTCCGCAGTAGGGCTGTCACCTAGCGGGTGCTTGCGGGATGCTTAGTACCAAATCTTGGCTGACCGCGCATCATAATGATGGGTCTGAAGCAACAAGAAAGCATTGGTCTGTGTTTAAGAAGAGGCTGTATTTTAGAAAACTTACATTAACTGAGTAAAACGAAGGAAGTCTTGATATCTGGAATGAGAGGCCTCAGTCATCTGAAAAGTCCCCCAGTATGGAACCGCCCACCCCTCAGTCTCCAATGACACAGAATAAATGGCAACCCCTCTCTGGGGGCGAGCCAGACCCAGCTGATAATCTTTTGCCTGTTTCACTTTGATATCCTCAATGACAGTGTCACTTAAGCCCATGCAAAATGTGAGAAAGGGACAATTTCACGTCTGAATGTCAGCGTAAAGCAAAACATCGCGGAACAGGGGCGGTCTGTATTCAAGAAATAACACCATGCTAATGAACGACACCACGGAATGTGGCAACTCTGATTTCTAATGGAATCTGGGAGAGGGGCTCATTAGAGATTCAAGGCTTGTGGCTCACTTTAATTAAAATTTGAGCTAAGAGAGCTTGGAGAAACCAGCCCAATGCATGAGATTTAGGAGAGGGAGGGGAGAGAAGGGCGGGATATTGACATGAATAAAAGAGACCTTAATTGAAGGATTAATGATGACAATACCAATAAAAATCGCTTCCTGTTCACTTTGTGTCTGCAGTCAGACAAAGTGCTTCATGAGTCAGTGCCAGGCTGAGGCTGCCCTTGGAGACCTGGAGGGAGTGAGACGCTGGGACCGTGCGGGAAATACCTGTTCATCATTTGGATGTTTTGCAGAACTGAATGTTTGAGGGCTGATTTGACGAAATCATCTCCTCCGGTTCTGCCTCACGAGTATGGACACAACCTGCCTCCTTTAAGAAGACAGTCCTTCTGGAACCAAGCCTTAATGGTGATGAAAATGCCCCTAGCCCCAAACGAAGCTGTAAAGTAACTGCGAGAAGGCCCAGTAAAATCCCCCTTTCCCCTTGATGGCTACTTGAATTTTGGGGCAGGGGGGGGCGGGGATGGGGAGGCAGATGGAAAATCAAGTGCTTTCAAGATAATTTTTTGATCTACGTTGCTTTTGCTCAAGGCTGTGCAGTGTCTGCGAGGTGGTCAGTCAGCAATGCCTGAGCACAACAGAAATGATGGGTAGTCTAGCCACCTTGTCCTCAGTGGATTCCTCTGCTGCCCACTGTTGTCTCCTGTAGGTCTTGGAACCGAGTGCATTACAGGGAGGCCTGAGAAACAAACACACGCAGCACCTTTATTATTCACCCGGAACACGTCCTGATAATATCTTATACTTGCGTGGTTCTTTCTCTGTACCCTCTTTTCTTTGCTCGGTGGGGAGGATTTGTAGGAGCTCAGATGAAGAGCGGAATCTGCCCCGATTTCAAAATATTCATGATGGCTCGTATCTTCCTGAGCTCCCTAAATTACGATTCTGTTTAAGATGAACTTGGTGCAGACTCCAGTTAAGATGATAAGTAAACTTTCACAAGCATTTAAACCTACGTAATTAATTATGGATATCTTATACAACTATATCTGTAAGCAAACTCCGCGGTGCTGGGTTTCATTTAGACCACCAATCCCTCTGCACACAGCAAGCTGGCAACATTCGCTGGCCGGAAGTGGCTCGAGCGGGCTTTCCTCGCTCCTTGTGCCTGCTGTCACTTGCAGACTTGGCCCAGCTGTCCAGGTGGGTGGACCCTCTGAGCTGCGTGATGCCCCCACACTGAATCCCTTTGGAGATCGCCATGCACTTGCCAAGACCTCTGGTCTCCATTTTCCCTTGTCTCTTCCTCCTTCTCTCCTTTTCCTTTCTCATCTTCTTCCTTCTCCTTTACCCTCTTCCTCTTTTCTCACTTGCATTGCCAATTAGTATGTGTTTCTCCTGTGGACTACTTCTCATTGGAAGGCAAAGAGTGGCCTCGAATTTCACACGTAGAAGCCCTAACCCCCCAGCAGTTCAGAATGTGACCCTGTTGGAAGACAGTGTCTTTGGAGATGTAAGTTAAAATGAGGTCATCAGGCCCATTGGGGTGGGTTCTAAATCCAACGTGTCCCTAGAAGAAGAGGGCATTAGGGCCCAGACACATGTAGAGGGAAGACCATGTGAGGACACAGAGAGAAGGCGGCCGTCTGCAAGCCAAGGGGAGAGAGGCCTCACGAGAAACCAACCTTGCTGACCCCTTGATCTTGAACGTCCAGCTTCCAAAACTGTGAGAAAATAAATTTCTGTTGTGTGAGCCGCCCAGTCTGTGGCATTTTGTTATAGCAGCCCCACACTGACGGAGACAGCTCCCTCAAAGTGCCATGGGGAAAAGCGTCTCCAACTTCGTCCCCTTCCTCCACCATCCCCCACCCTCACTGCCAAAGCAAACGTTGTCTCTGAAACTGAAAAACAGCCTATGTCTTCACTTCCAAGTGGATCGGCTGTAGACACACAGAGGTGAGGGAAGTTGTATGCCTAAAGCCCGTGATCTTTGCTGAGAAGGCATGAACACCCCCTCAGCTACCCGCTCGAGGAGGCTTTGCTGTGCTTTAAAAAATGCCTTCGGGGCGCCTGGGTGGCGCAGTCGGTTAAGCGTCCGACTTCAGCCAGGTCACGATCTCGCGGTCCGGGAGTTCGAGCCCCGCGTCGGGCTCTGGGCTGATGGCTCAGAGCCTGGAGCCTGTTTCCGATTCTGTGTCTCCCTCTCTCTCTGCCCCTCCCCCGTTCATGCTCTGTCTCTCTCTGTCCCAAAAATAAACGTTGAAAAAAAAATAAAAAAAAAAATGCCTTCGTATTTATTACTCACGGTATCTGCACAACAGTCGGGAATGGAGGAACCATTCAAAGGAATGACATTTTATAAGTGAGGAAACCAAGTTTCGAAGAAGTAACGTTGTCGGTCTGGGGCCATACGTACAACTCGCCATCAGTAGAGTTTCTGTCTGTGAATGTGGTAGATATTAGTGTCATTCACCAAATAGTTTTGTCCTCCCGCGTTCCGGACAGATGGCAGGATCAGACTTCCTAGGGGCTTTGGAGGGAAAGCATGGCCACGCGACTTGCCTTAACCGATGAAATGTGAGGGGACGCTGTAGATGTCACTTTAGGGCAGAAGTTTTAGGGCCAGCGTGCCATTCACAGGGTTCTCTTCCCAGCTTCAACTAGCCAGGTCTGTGAGGGGCCATGATAAGCACAGTTCCCTGCCAACCCCAAGGGGTTTACGACCTGAGTGAGAAACTAACATGTATCAAGAGCCCTGGGAGGTTGGTGTCGTTTGTTCTCACGCGTAAGTAACTTAGCCTGACTAATAGAGTCATGATGTTTCAGCTGCAGGAAAAAAGAAATTCATCAGATAGTAGCTTAACAATAGGGCCGTTTATTACCTCCTGAAACACCAAGTCTGTTCCCAGTTTGGGCAATTCCAGGCCTCAAGGACCCACGTGTATTTCCACCCAACATCCTGAGCTCCTCACTTCCTCCCCTCAGCGGGGCAAAGTAGCATCAGCAGTGCCGGCCCTCACATCCTCTCCCAAGAATATCCAGGGGTCAAAAGAGAGCATGTCCCTCCGCAAGAGTGAGCATAACCTTTCTAGAAGTTCCTTTTCTTCCTCCAGTGGAGTTTTCTTCAAACCAGCTTAGCTGGAACTGTGTCACATGTCCACTGCACACATGGGGTCAGGAATCAACGTTGACTTTTCTTAAAAGTTCACTTATTTATTTTAAGAGAGAGCAAGCGGGAGAGGAGCAGAGAGAGAGGGGGGAGAGAGAGAGAATCCCAAGCAGGCTCTGTGCTGTCAGTGCAGAGCCCCCCTCGGGGCTCGATCTCATGAACCGTGAGATCATGACCTGAGCCAAAATCGAGATTTGGAGGCTCAACCGACTGAACCACCCAGGAGCCCACCCTCCCCTGAAGCATGAGGACATCTAATAGTGTTTGCGGTAAAGGGGACCCTGGAACCTGTGTCTCCTCTACC
Source organism: Leopardus geoffroyi (assembly GCF_018350155.1). Taxonomy (NCBI): domain Eukaryota; kingdom Metazoa; phylum Chordata; class Mammalia; order Carnivora; family Felidae; genus Leopardus; species Leopardus geoffroyi. The sequence goes on along the minus strand of NC_059328.1, from coordinate 119,590,178 downwards.
AATCTTCCTCTCCAAGAGTCAGGAGAAAGGACTGATGGATCTTCACCCTGACATTTGGTGGATCAGCACACAGAGACCGAGAACTTCCTCTGACACACCAGCAAATCTTCCCAGGGAGGAGCTGTGTGTTTTGCAAGCTCGTGGGCGTCATGAGCCGCGCCCTGCAGACAACTCAGTGCCACGGAGACCCATAGGTCCATTTCCTGGCAGGACGGTATTAATTTTTCTCACATGTGCAGGTGCAGACAGTGAGACCCCCTGAGGTTGTCCCTTCCCGGGTTCTGAGCCAGCCAGGGGGGCAAAGGCCCAAGATCCAGGACTCCCACGTCTTAGTGCAATATCCATCCTTCCCCAGCTCCCGTTTGCACAACAGCTCTTGGTGGTGGAGTCATTAAAGTCTTGTTTACTACTCTCACTTTGGGAAATAAACTGACAGCTGAAATTATAGCCAGATTTAAGACAAGGATGACAGGCCTAGATTGGAACATATTAAGGGAAACTGGATGTTTGGGGGCATCAGGAACACTCAGAATTTGATATCAGGAAAAACATCCCCACCATTCCTTTAACCATGTCGCGGAGATCCCCAGCAGAGACGGAATCGTGGCTTGCGTAAGCTACGCGGCTGACCTGGTGTGGCCATTCTGACCTCCTTAATCATCGGGGTACAGGCCAGGGAGTTTCTGATCTGAGAATAAATTTCCCTGCAACATTAAATACTTCTAATAATTTTTTTATTATTTTATTAAAAAAAATGTTTAGTGTTTATTTATTTTTGAGAGAGAGAGACAGACAAACAGACAGAACACCAGCGTGGGGGGTGTGGGAGGAGAAGAGAGAGGGAGACACAGAATCTGAAGCAGGGTCCAGGCTCTGAGATGTCAGCAAAGAGCTCCACGTGGGCCTCGAACCCATGAACCATGAGATCATGACCTGAGCTGAAGTTAGTCGCTTAACTGCCTGAGTCACCCAGGCGCCCCACATTAAATACTTCTAAAGAGAGGGAAATACGTCTTTTTGTTGTGGGAACTGTGTACTTGAGTACGTGCACGCGTGCGTGCGTGCGTGCGTATCGCTTGTGTGAGCTGTTTCCTCCCTGGGTGTGGAAACCCACCTGGGGCTGGGTGTGAGGAGGAAGGGTGCACGTGACCTTACTAGTTATCTTTCTAATATTGCACACTCTACCCCTTATACACGGTGAGGATTTCCACTTCCCTCCTCGGAATTCCCCAAACATGCTTGATCCGTGGGACACTCTTCTCACTACAGCCCCATGAAGCCAACTGGCACAGGGGAAGACCGAGGCAGGCCCCTGGGCGGACCCCCGCTTGCCGCTGCCCCAACATCTCAGTGGCCGTCCCTCAGTCATCGCTGCATTGCCCCGTTGGCTGCAAGGAGGCCGGGCCATCAGCGGAGGGGAAACCTGGGAGACAGAGCTCACCGGTGGTCAGAAGGTTGAGGATTGCTCAGGGCAGGACCGGGTGACTGCTGGAAGCAGATGTATGCCCTGGAGGGTGCCCGGCTCGTGCCGTCCCCTTTGGACTGAGCTGGAGTATCACTTCTTTGTGTCTGTGACACTTCTGATTTGTCCAGGGCCATCATGGGGTCTTTGGGCCAGAGTCCTGTGGACAGCTGGCTCACGAGGGCTAAGGTTGAGGTGAACAGAAGCATCCATTCATCCTTTTATTTATTCACTCAACACAGCTACTGAGCATTATTCTGTGCTGGGCATCGAGTGAGTCCCTGTCGATGCCGCTAAGGAGGGAGGACAGTCTAGTTGGGGAGACGTCCAGTAAATAATAATCAACCCAGGCAGCTGCAGGCTCTGGTAAGAGCTCTGAAGGAAACACCAGGGTGATCTGTAGAGGAACTGGGTTACTGCCATTGCAGAAGGAGGGAAGTCAGAGTATTTCTTTAAAGAAATACAGAGACTGGGGGCGCCTGGGTGGCTCAGTTGGTTTAAAGTCCGACTTTGGCTCAGGTCATGATCTTGCAGTCTGTGAGTTCAAGTCCCGCGTTGGGCTCTGTGTTGACAGTTCAGAGCCCGGAGCCTGCTTTGGATTCTGTGTGTCCCTCTCTCTCCGCCCCTCCCCTGCTCATGCTCTGTCTCTCTCTCTGTCAAAAATAAATAAACATTAAAAAAATTTTTTAAAAAGAAATACAGAGATTGGAACCTCAAGGTGGAAAACAAGTCAGTTATGCAAAGAGTGAGAAGAGCATCCTAGGGAGAGAGAGAGAGAGAGAGAGAGAGAGAGAGAGACCAGTGATTGCAAATGTCCTGGGGCAGGAACAGGGAAAGCCTGGAGCTTAGTGAGACGGGGGTGAGGAGATGGTGTGAGGCGAGTCTGAGCAGTAGGGGGCCTTGCTAAGAAGTCTGCATTCTCATTTCAGAGCCCATGGAAAGTTCTTGAGCAGAAGATGACACGATGTGACCCACACTGTAAAAGAGCCCTCGGGTTGCTTCATGAAAAACAGATTGAGCCTTGTCTTCCTAACCCCCTTGGTGGCGGTCCCAGAGCCCCAGCCAGTGACCTGTTCTATCTGACTAGGCAAGTTCAGATGACCAGATAATTATCAACATCCCCCTTCCCCTTATTGTGAGAGGGAGGTCGTGTGCGAATCCCCAGCCCTCCCAGAAATACAGCGGATCCTGGAACTCGTGACAATAGGAATAAAGAAGCTCAGCAGGGAAGGCAAGCGTCGTTGGTGCTTGTCCAGTCTTGCTGCGGGAGCTGTGTGGTTAAGGGGACCCGGTTTAGCGCCACCAACCTCTGTTACTTCATTTACAAGATGGGGATGCTGACAGACAGGTTATTTCTTGAACTCCCAGGACTGCAATCCCTTTGAGGCTCCTGGACCCGGTGTGTGTAATGGAAGTGGGTATTGTGATGTCCATTGTATTGCTAGAAGCACCAAGATGGTGAGTGTGGCAGGGAACAGTTGAAGGACACACTGAACACCTCAACTGAGGGCACTCCAGGCGCTCCAGAGCCCAGATATCCTATCCCTCCTCTGGAAATCTAGTGCCTAAATCCTCTTAGGACGGGGTGATCGGGGCGCCTGGGTGGCTCAGTAGGTTACGTAAACATCTTATTTCTGCTCAGGTCATGATCTCACGGTTCGTGAGTTCGAGCCCCGTGTCAGGCTCTGTGCTGACAGCTCGGAGCCTGGAGCCCGCTTCCGATCCTCTGTCCTTCTCTCTCTCTCTGCCCCTCCCCGACTTGAGCTCTCTCTCTGCCTCTCTCAAAATAAATAAAGAAACTTAAAAAAAAGGACGGAATGATAAAGCTTTCTTTGGCTCTCACCCCAGCATCTTTGAAGGGTGTATCATTTAGGATGATTTCAGCCACAAGTAAAAACTTCTCCAGCTAATAACACTGGCTTAAACTATTAGAATATCATTACTTCGAGAACAGTCATTCATCAGATAGAGTTGTTAAATCAGTAGCTCAATGATGATGGGGCTGTAGGTCTGTTTCTCTGTGATTTTTAAAAAACATTTTTTAACGTTTATTCATTTTTCAGAAATGGAGAGAAATAGAGCATGAGTGGGGGAGGGACAGAGAGAGAGGGGCACACAGAATCTGAAGAGGCTCCAGGCTCCGAGCTGTCAGCATAGAGCCTGACGTGGGGCTCGAACCCACAGACCGTGAGATCATGACCCGAGTTGAAGTCGGACGCCTAACCGACCGAACCACCCAGGCGCCCTCTGTGACTTTCTTTATTTGTCCTCATGGTCACAATCTCCACAAGTTGTTGGAGATTGAAGTAAAGCATTCATTCATTCATTCAACAAATATTTAATAAGTGTTACTATGTGTTGGGCACATTTCTCAGTTTTGAGGACACCATAATGAATACAAATGACAGAAAGTCTTGCCCTCAGGAGCTTCCATTCTAGAGGGTAAAGGGAGATGAGGGATAAAATAAATACGAAAACTACATAGTATAGTTGTGGTATGTGCCATAGAGAACAAGAAAAAAAGAGAAAGAGAGAATAAAGATAAAGGGGAAAGAAGAAAAAGATAAGAATATTTTTAAACTGGGGGCACGGAACGATCTCACTGAGAAGTTGATATTGGAGAACAGACCTAAAGGAGGGTGAAAGAAGGAGCCAGTGAGAATCTAGAGGAAGAGTATTCTAAGTGGAGGAAACAGCAAGTGCAAAGGCCCTGAGGCAGAAGTGTGCTTGGCATGTTCTAGGAAAGCAAGGAGGCCAGTGTGGCTGGAGAGGTATGATGGAGGAGGACCGTCGCGGAGGTGAGGGCAGAGAGAAAAAAGGAGGCCTCGGCTCCTTGAAATGCCACAACAGCATGCAAAAACCCCAACGAAGGAAAGGTTTCTCCTGATGCAATTCTTCTGTTCAGCAGCCCCACCCAAAGACTTTTCCTTGCGCCTCACTGGTCAGAACTAAGTCACATGGCCACCCCTAAGCCAATCACTGACATGATTCCCTCCCAGGGTCCGGTCCCACCTCTCCCACGCATGTTGATAAGCAGAGTGGACTTCTGCCAGCAAGGGCAAAAGGGGAATGACTGCTGTGGAGGCAACCAAAAGTGCCAGCCGCCCAGAAACTTCCCAGTCAAGCGGTTTGCCCCTTGGTATCAGCGGCCGTGTCTGGCCCCAGACACCTGGCCCCTCCAACAGGTTCTGGACCCACAGCGCAGGGCGTCAGGAAACAGTGGGGTCTGTCTGGATTTCAGGGGCTTGTCTAAGTATACCTTTCAAGATCTCCTCTCTTCTGCTTCTCCCTCAGGTCCCTGCCCACAAAACACTCTTCCGTTAAAACAGAAGCACACGTCTTTTTTTTTTTTTAATTTTTTTTTCAACGTTTATTTATTTTTGGGACAGAGAGAGACAGAGCATGAACGGGGGAGGGGCAGAGAGAGAGGGAGACACAGAATCGGAAACAGGCTCCAGGCTCTGAGCCATCAGCCCAGAGCCCGACGCGGGGCTCGAACTCACGGACCGCGAGATCGTGACCTGGCTGAAGTCGGACGCTTAACCGACTGCGCCACCCAGGCGCCCCAGCACACGTCTTTTAACTATGGAAATCTCAAGCGTATTCAAAACAGAGAGAATGGCGTAATGACCCCTTGGTACTCCTCTCCCAGAGCTTCAACATTAGCAATACCCCGATCTACGCAAGCCAGTCTGTTTCCTCGCTGGCACTGCCCATTCCCCCTGCCCAGTGTCCATGCCACGAGAAAGCACTGCCGTGCACGCAGGTCCCTCTGAGGGTCTACTGTGCTCTGAGTACGTCGCTGGGGGAAGGCCATGGAGAACTGTGACGGTCACTCAACCCAGCCAAAGCTCCTCTAAGCCCATAGCAGCCATGCTTCCCTCGGGGTCACCGGCCCACAGCCCGCTGAAGGACACCGAGCCTTCTCCTGAATCATCCTTGCTTCAGCTCTCGGAGGCTACGGAGGCTCACGAAACCATCTGTAATTGGGGCACTTGGCCCATGAGGAATTTGGATGGACCAGAGCCTAAGTCCTCGGCACTGCTCAGAAAAAGCAAACACGGGCAATGCGAGATTTGACTTCTGCACAGTTAATTTAAACTCCTCTCTGAATATAAATCAGCTGCTTTAGTTCCGATCCACTCAGTCCTACCCAAGCCTTGTGCGGAATGATAAACACTGGACCGCTGCCGGGAAGGATAAATCATGACAGGCAAAACGAATTGTTTCCTTCAGCTCAAGCAAAGTTCCTGGACAAGAGAAGGACACTGCTTTTTATGAAGAAACTCTGGCCGCGTTCAGAAGACTTCCTTGGGGTATCAGTCTTCCTTGGGGTCTGCTGATTGGAGGTGGAAAACGAACGTGCCTGAAGTGTTTAAGAACCTGGCAGTGCCTCTTGGGAGAAGGGAGAACGAACTAAGAAGCCATGGTAGAAATAAGGGGAACAGCACCTTTGTAAGCCGGGTCTTTCTGAAGGACAGTGTTCTTGGTACAAAGGCTCTAACTAGAGCAGGTAGGAGGGGGACAAAGTAGGTCGTGCTGGCTCCTGGCTGCCTGGTGGGCTTTCACTGAATATCAGCGATGACCAGCTAAGCCAATGGAATGTAGTGGTGAAAGATGAGGGAGGGCTATTATAGACTGACTCTCCCTCCTAACTTCAGGGGGCAATGTACACGTCGCTGTTCCAGGGTCTATCTGAGGGGGCTCCAAGGACTGTGCCTATCCCAGCTTCTGCCGAGCTAGAAGGTGTGTCCCCGAGTGCATCAGGACAGAAGTGCCTTGCTTCTGTGTCAAGATGCAGGTAGGGCTTCTGAGGAAGATCAGGCCGGGCTCACAAAAGCCCAGACGTGTCCCCTACAGATTCTCCTAGTCCTTGAAATTCTTACATCAGAGCTTCTCCTTTGAGCTGAGACTTCAAAGATCCTGACAAAATGCAGATCTGTGAGCTATGATCGGGATGGATAGGCTCTAATTGAGTCGTTCATTTGGTGGACATTTATGACTCCCAGTTCTAGGTCAGGCACTGTCCTAGGTGCTGGAAGTACAAAACTGAGAAACAGCGGACGCTTCTCTCTCTCAAGTGTCAAAATGCAATTTTGAAAAAGTTAAAAACATGACTTCCCTGACAAACATAGAATACATACGTGTCACGGATTTTATTCAGCATATTAAGGAATGAATGAGAGAACCAGGAAGATGGTAAAGCTAATTCCAAGAGCACCATGGAACTTACATTGGTATAGTCCATCAAGGTATTGTTAAGGGGCGCCTGGGTGGCTCAGTCAGTTAAGCATCTGACTTCGGCTCAGGCATCTCACAGTCCGTGGGTTCAAGCCCCGCATCGGGCTCCGTGCGGACAGCTCAGAGCCTGGAGCCTGCTTCAGATTCTGTGTCCCCCCCTCTCTCGCTGCTTCTCCCCCCCATTCTCTCTGTCTCGCTCTGTCAAAAATAAATAAACACGAAAACTTTTTCTAAAAATTAACAAGATGAGGAAATCGGACCATCATTCTAGAAGGAACCCTAGTGAGCAGAGCCGCTGGGAGGAAGCCTAGTTCCTGGTGGTGCTGACAGGCTCGCCTCTGCTCTGGATGCCAAGTAGGATGTTTGGGAGGTGGTTCCTGGTGCCTCTGAGGAAACAGTCACCTGTGTGTGCAGGACACATACTGGGTGTCCAGCCGCTATGTACCTGGGCGTGGAAATCGGTGCCGTTCTCAAGGCATGGAAGGACTGGTGTCCTTCTGAATGGAAATGGTTTTAAAAGGTACAGCTGTTCCCCCAAACGCTGTCACCAAATTGCATTGTGTGTCACACATGATGGGACTTGGAGTTTGAATTCCAGCTGTGACACTAAATTCCTGTATGACCTTGTTAAGTTATATCACATCTCTGAACCTCAGCTTTTTCATGTGTAAAATGGGGATGAGGACAGTTGCCTTGCAGAGTTTTGTAAAGAATTTATACCAGTCTCTTGGTGAAGTGCCTGGCTAGTGTCTCTCATCAGTCCAGGAAGTACCAAAGATCGAAGCTATGCATTTCCTATCAGACTGGGCTCCTCCGGGTTGGGGGGTGGGGGTGGGCAGAGTCAAAGTCATTTCCCCACCTTGGCCTGGCAACTCCTGGAGGAAGGCGCTTGCTTTTTGAGAGCACCACACAATGGATAGCCATTGTAACTTTTTATCATTGTTGCAATGACCATATTTCCCTCCGAGGGAAGGGGCTGGAGGGCACTGAGTAGCAATTCTAGAGCTTCCTGGAACAGTTGCAGAGCACCCAGCAAAACCCCATCTGGTGGTGTTACTTCTCTGCCTGGCTCCCTGCCTCCTCCCTGGCTGGACTAGGCCAGGGACCGAGTGGGATACATCCCCACCATCTCTCGCTGGAGATGATGAATGAGTGCTTGTTGAATGAGAGCAGAGGCCTCTGGGTGCCCAAGGGAGAGGGGCCTTGACTCTCTCTCCCAGGAGCTTCAGAGGACAGGACACTATGCAGATTATTTAGAAATAGTGACCATATGATTTATCATCGAAACCAGGACACTTTTAAGCGTAAAGGGGGATACTATTAACACTCACAACAGGCATAAATCAGACACTCCTTTCTAGATGGCTGGTGAGGTCCACCTGTGGGGCTGCCTTTTCAGCCATCACTCAGTCCCCATCCAGCTCACACAGCCCAAGTTTGCTAAGGTCTGGGAGGAGATGGTTAGTGGCCTGAGGGGTATGACTCAGTGAAGTCACCACCAAGTTCTTGACAGACACAATCAGGAAGCCCCCAGACCCAACACTTCCTGGGGAAGGCATATTTATTTCTTGCTTTCACAGAGCCCCGGTCTGATAGGGGGGGACAATGACCTTGAGCTAAGTGAGTCCCGAGTCTAATGGGGGCAACGCTGACCCTTGCTTTGGGGAGTTCACATCTGCCCTGAGTCCGCACAGACCTTGACAGACCCTCAATCTTGTAAGCTCCTTCCCCAGGTCTAACCACTGGAATCAGTTTCTTGTGCCTTATCCTGTAAGTAGACATCGCAAATGCAAGGTTACCCAATTTTACACTTTTGGGGTTGTATCGTTGTAGGATTGTTTGCCTCAGTATCCAGGATTCATTGTCTCGTGGCTTTGACGAATGAAGAGGTAGACACAAAATATAATGAGTGGCAGGCAAAACTTGGTTAGAGCGTAAGACCAGAAAGCAAGAATAGCGGGAAAGCTCTCCTTACAGCGAATGCCCGTGACTATAGGCAAGGGACTTTGTTTCATAGGGTTTTGGTTGGTCCCCCACACCTGTTGCTTCTCAGGCTCTACTCTCACTGGTTAGGTAACTCTAAACGCCTAGTCATTCCCTTTTGATTGGCTCGTTTCCATTGTATTAGGGGTGGTCTGTATCGATCCTTGTGGGTCATATGTCTTATGGTCTACTGTTTATTTTTAGTTAGGTCTTCTTGTCAATTTCCTCAGGGGAACCTAAGGGGGAGTAGGTAGAATCTGGTACATTCTTAGAGGAACCTTACACCCCAGGGGGGTTTGCTGTGGTCAGAAGCTCCCAGCATTGTTCCAAAATATGGGTTTTTCCCCACCTGGGACCTCAGGTCCTAACCTTTTTCCCTCTCTGCCTATTTTATCCTACCTTTCTCCCTATGACAGTATCTCCTGCAGAGTGATCAGCTCCCGGCCCTGAGCACCCCCACTGGTATTCATTGAGATTGGCTGGCCCACAAAGGGCCGGCACCCTCTGTGTCAGTGCTCCAGAGATTGCCAATGCCTTCGGAATCAAGGTCTGCCTTTTTGTCTTAAGCCCAAGCATTTCTGTGTCCAGGTCTGATCTAAAGCTACTTCCGGAGCTCCTTGGGGTCTCTTGGGTGCTTTCTCCACATCACACTGGGATCTTGGGGTCTGAGGACTGCCCTCAGGTTTACCTGCCCCTCAGGTATGGCCTCCAGTCATTCCCAAACCAAAGAGGACATGACATTATGCTAACATCTTGTCACATCCATAGGACTATCTTGGAAAAGCAGGACAAGAGCCCCAAGATGATCGGATTTCCCTCCCTCACCCTCCATCCTATCTTCGTGCTCCCTTCATGAAAGGGGAGCCGAACTTGCCCCTTGAATGATGAGGGAGCATAAGGCAAGGTGAAACACTGCAACCCCACCCCCACGCCCACCCCCAGGTGGGATACGTGTGACATTCCTCAGGCGCTCTTGGCTGCCCTAAAGCTAAGAGAAGCTAACAAATTGTTCGCTGACAGAGGTCACAGTTATGCAGGACCTGAGTCTCCATCAGTTTCCAAATATTTGTCATAGTAAATGACAAAGAAAAGGCAATCTTATCAATGGCCTCATCTCCAGAAACCCACAGACTCAGTTTTCTGGAGCCCCAACATCACCCTCTCCTCCATGGTGATGTGGGAACAAAGGCAAGAAGAAAATGGCAGGTAAAGTTAAATTTCCTTCTAACCTGCAGCCCGTTGACAAATACCTGAGGCAAATACAGAGTAGAACATTTCTCCAGGAACCCCTAACGTTAATGCCTTCCTAGAGGGAAAACAACCTCAGCTAGACGATAGCAAGCCCTCAGGTATCTTCGTATCTTCGGCGTCCTCTTTAGCACATCAAAGTCCTTCAGGAGGCCCCCCTTTTGTGTTACCTCCCCCAACTCCATAGTATACAACCACAAGCCCAGTGCAGCTCTTTCTGCCCACAGGTCGTGTCCTTGTGCTTTAATAAAATCACCTTTTTGCACCAAAGACGTCTTTAAGAATTCTTTCTTGGCTGGGGACTCTGGACCTCCATCCAGTCCACCCCCACCCCCCACCCCCCACCAGCTACTCCAAACCCCATCACCCTACCCAGTTACTCCCTCCTCCTACCCAGCACCTCCTTTCTGGCTGCTTGGTTGCTGGCCGTGTCACCCCTCAGTCATTCCTTTTATGTCATTTCACTGTCTTTTACTCTGTGTCCTATCTTCCAAACTTTTGTTCAGGAAATATGAGAATCCAGCTCTGGGAGCTCTGAGAAGTCCCTTTTCTATTTCAGGAAATGGCGAACCTTCAAGAGCATGGCTTCACCCTGAACCTTATTAAGGTCCAGAAGTCAAAGCTGAAAAATGACTTCTGTGCTCTAGGTTGTATTAGCCTTCCCTACCCTTAGGCAGTATAAGCTCCTCTCACACGAGCCCTCCCGGCCTCACCTTAATGGCCCAGGCACAGAGGAAGGAAAAAAGGAAAAAGAAAAAAAAAAATCAGCAAACAGGAAAATGAATACACTGGGTGATATTCCAAAATCATTATTGTGCTACAGTAGGGCTCCCCCGTATGAATGGATCATAATTTATTTAACTGACTCCTTAATGAGGGACATTCAGGTTGTTTTGAGTCTTTTACTTACAAACGTGGTTTCCATGAATATCCTTGTGCATATGTGCAAGAATATCTGTGAAATAAATACTTAGAAGTGGCTTTACTGAGTCAAAACAGAGCTATCTTAATAGAAATTGCATTTGCTTCTCGAAGAAGGGGCAGGGACTTACACTCCCATCAATTTTGTATGAGAGTGATGATAACGACACTACTTTTCATAATAATGTTTCGTCAAATTTATTGATATTTGCCAATGTGACATTTTAAAAATGGAAGTATGACTTGCATTATCATTTGTTTATGACTCATTTTCCACCTACAAAGTGCTTGTTCATGTGCTTTGTCCTTTCGCCTATTAGTGTATTTTATTTATTTGTAGACTCTTTACGTATTTAGGAAACTAACTCTTTGTGAAATGTGCTTTAAATATTTTTCTTGACTTTATCATTTTAAAATGAAAAATTTTTTTACCGTATTTTCTCCCCATGTAGCTAACTGTAACCTTTATGTGGTAAAATTTACAGTTCCTGTGTTTTGGTTTTGCTTGGAAAGTTCTTCTCTACTCTAAGAATGTTAAAAATATACTAAAACAGATCACTCTTCGTTCTGGTAACGCCAGTTTTTTAAAAAATATTTTTTTACACTTAAATCTTTGATTTCTCAGCATTTCATTTGTTGGTAAGGAGTTGCTAGCCAGCTGTCTCAACATAATTTTTCAAATAGCTCACCGTTTTGTTTTGTTTTTCCTGATGTGAAATATACCCCTTTCTGGACCCTGAATTTTAGTGTATGTTTTCAGTAGTTGTGGACTCTCTCTTCTCTTCCACTGCTATGAAGATATTTATTCAAGTCTCTTAAAAATGCACTTCAGTAGAATTTCAAAGTGTTTTTCACTCAGAGCCTCAGCATTCTTTTTTTTTTTTTTTTTTTTTTTTTGAATATTGATTCCTAGGCATTTCATCCCTTGGTTTGCCGTATGTATGAGATATTTTCTCATAATATGTTTATTTTATTTCCCCACTGAGAGTAGTTTATGTAGGGAGAGCTATGGTTGCAGGGGCCCCTGGGTAGCTCGTCGGCTTAAGCGTCTGACTCTTGGTTTCAGCTCAGGTCACGATCTCACAGTTTCGTGAGTTCAAGCCCTGTGTGGGTCTCTGCGCTGACGGTGCAGAACCTGCTTAGGATCCTCTTTCTCTCTGCTTCCCCAACTCGTGCTGTCTCTGTCTCTCTCAAAATAAATAAGTAAACTTAAAAAATAAAGGAACCCACGGCTGCACGTGCCTTTTGCTACCAGCCACCTTATCGGCTTTTTTAAATGTTTTTATTATTGTATTTGATCGGTCTGAGTTTTCCAGGGATGAAATCTTCAAATAATAGTAATGTCTGTGGAAAATTTTAATGATTTCAGACACAAGGCATCATCCAAACTGTCTTCTCCCTTCGCCCCCAAATCCATCTGTAATGGCCTTGGGGCTGCTTTTTCAACGTCTGTTCTCTCTTCTTCTAAGAGGTACCTCAAGTTATACTTCACCACCAACACGTCTGCACGGTGCCTGTGCTCTCAGGGAAGTTGTTGTCCCTTGCCTTGGGTGGCCAGACATGCGGCTCGCACTTAAAATAATCGATAATCCTATCCTAGGGCTGGCGACCGCTGTGCATGCAGAGCTAGACACGTGGTCCACTTTGGCATGCGAAGGGGCCCGCAGCCAGGAGTCCCCCTCTTGCGCTGAGCTGTGAGGAAAGGTAGGCAGAGCCCTCATGCGAGCCAGGAAGGACTCGTACCAGGAAACAACCGGCAGCAGAGAAACTGACCTTGGTACCATCACTGAGCTGTGGTCTATGCACAACCATCAACAATCACTGAAGCTCATCACGCTAAAAGATCGTCTTGGGTGTGGGGGCACCTGGGTGGCTCAGATGGTTGAGCATCCGACTTCGGCTCAGGTCATGATCTTGCGGTTGGCGGGTTCCAGCCCCGTATCGGGCTCACTGCTGTCAGCACAGAGCCGTCTTCAGATCCGATGCTCTCTCTCTGTTCCCCTCTCTCTCTGCCCCTCCATCCCCAGCTTGTGCTCTCTCTCTCTCTCAAAAATAAATAAGCATTGAAAAATTTTTAAAAAAAGATTGTCGTGGGTATGAAGTCAGGATCACTTGAAAGGGTCCTAGGCTTCTCAATTTCTCTAAATGGATTACAGACTTTAATTCAAGATCTCAAAGCTATAAAATTTCTAAAAGAAAACATAGGAGAAAACCTTTGTGACCTAAGGTTTGGCAAAATTTTCTTATATATGATGCTGCAAACACTGTCTATAAAAGAGAAAAAGTGTATAAATTGGTCTTCATCAAAACTAAAACTTGTGCTCATCAAAAGATACTCTCAAGAAAAATGAAAAGATAAGTCATAGACTAGAAAAAAAATTTTGGACACCACGTCCAGAGAGTGAAAGAACTCTCAAAACTTGATATTAAATAAGCAAAAGATTTGAAAAAGCATTTTATTAAATTGCAAACCCAGTGCTGTCTTGATTGCTGTAACAATCACTTAAGATGAGTCAAAGTCAGATAGTGTTTAAGTCCTCTAACTCTGTTTTTCAAATACTTTTGGCTATTTTAGATCCTTTCCATTTCCATATAAATTTTAGAATCAGCCTATTAATTTTGATTGAGATTGCACTGAATCTTTAGATCAAATTTAAGAATTGAAGAAGAAATTTCTTCAGAGGCACCCAAGTGGCTCTCAGTTAAGTGTCTGACTCTTGGTTTTGACTCAGGTGACGATCTCACGTTTCATGAATTTGAGCCCTGCCTCAGGCTCCATGCTGACAGTGTGGAGCCTACTTTTGATTCTCTCTCTCTCCCTCTCTCTCTGCCCCTCCCTCCGTCACTCTCTCTGTCTCTCTGTCTCTCTCAAAATGAATAAATAAACTTAAAAAAATTTTTTAAGAAGAAATTTCTTCAAATTTAAGAAGATATGCTATCTTAACTATGAGTTTTCTGACCCATGACCATCATATTAAGTTTGGAGTCTTACTTAATTTCTGTCAACAATAATGTGTAAATTGTAACCTATAGGTCTTGTACATCTCCTGTCAGACTTATCCCTAGTCATTTCATGTATATGAATGCTTTACCCATTGTGTGATTAAACATTTTTAAATTATTTTTTTTTTAATTTTTTTTTTTTTAACATTTATTTATTTTAGGGACAGAGAGAGGCAGAGCATGAACGGGGGAGGGGCAGAGAGAGAGGGAGACACAGAATCGGAAACAGGCTCCAGGCTCTGAGCCATCAGCCCAGAGCCTGACGCGGGGCTCGAACTCACAGACCGCGAGATCGTGACCTGGCTGAAGTCGGACGCTTAACCGACTGCGCCACCCAGGCGCCCCTAAACATTTTTAAATTATTGATTGTTTGTTTCTAGCATACAGAAATTTAATTGCTTACTTATCTTGTAATCTGCACCCTTGCTAAATTCATTTTTCAGTTCTAGTAACATTTGGGTAGATACTTTCGGGTTTTCTATATAGACGATCATGTTGTTTGTGAATAAAGACAGTATTACTTTTCCCTTTCCAATCAAGATTCCTTTTGTATTTTTTTTTTCTTGCCTTATCAAATAGCTAGACCCTCCAGTGTAGTGCTGCATAGAATCAGTGAGGACAGACATACTTGCCTTGTTCCAGATGTTAGAAGGAAAGCATTCAGTCTATTATCATTAAATATGATATTTAATTTAAAATTTTTATAGATGCTTCCCATCAGGTCAAAAAAGTCCCCTTATATTCCGAACTGGTTGAGAGTTTGTATCCGTAATTGATGTCACATGGTTTCAAATGCTCTTTATTTGCTGCATCTGAAATGACCGTGTGGCTTTTCTTTTCTGGTTTTCCTTTTTTTTTTAACTCTTTTCTTTTTTAATTTTTTTTAACGTTTTATTTATTTTTGAGACAGAGAGAGACAGAGCATGAACGGGGGAGGGGCAGAGAGAGAGGGAGACACAGAATCGGAAGCAGGCTCCAGGCTCTTGAGCCATCAGCCCAGAGCCCGACGCGGGGCTCGAACTCACGGACCGCGAGATCGTGACCTGGCTGAAGTCGGACGCTTAACCGACCGAGCCACCCAGGCGCCCCGCCAATAATTTTTTTTTTTTAATTTTTTTTTTTCAACGTTTATTTTATTTTTGGGACAGAGAGAGACAGAGCATGAACGGGGGAGGGGCAGAGAGAGAGGGAGACACAGAATCGGAAGCAGGCTCCAGGCTCTGAGCCATCAGCCCAGAGCCCGACGCGGGGCTCGAACTCACGGACCGCGAGATCGTGACCTGAGCTGAAGTCGGACGCTTAACCGACTGCGCCACCCAGGCGCCCCCATTTTTAACTCTTAAAAGAATGAAAAACTAGCCAAGTTTGGGAGAAAAGCTTTGCAAACCATATGTCTGATAAAAGACTTGTGGTGGTAAAATATAAAGAACTCTCAAAACTCAACAACAAGGAAACCAAACCCTCAATTTAAACATGGTGGATAGTTTGAAGAGACTCTTTACCGAAGATCTCTGGGTAGCAAATAAGCACTTTAAAAGATACTCAATATCATTAATCATTAGGGAAATGAAAATTTAAACTGCAATGAAATATTATAATATGCCTATTAGAATGGCTAAAATCAATGAGTGTCCATAACAAGTATGTTGGTGTATGAGTTCCGGTTCCCCAGAGAAACGGGACCAATGGGCTATATATATTACATATATGATGGTATGCATTTTAGGAATTGGTCCATGCAGTTCTGGAGGCTGGAAAGTTCTACAATCTGCCATCTGCAAGCTGGAGAATGAGGAAAGCCTGTAGTCTAATTCAGTCTGAGCCTAAAGGCCTGAGAACCAGGAGCTCCAAAGTCCAAGGGCTCAAGAATATGGATGTCCCAACTGAAGAAAAGAGAGAGAATTAGCCTTTCCTTCACCTCTTTGTTCCGCCACCCCCCCCCCCCCATCCTCAATGGATTGGAAACATCCTGGATTGGATTGGAATCCAATCCAATCCATTGGAATCCAATGGATTGGAAACACCTGTCCACTTTGGTGAGGGGAGAGCAGATCTTCTTTACTCAGTCTCCTGAATCAAATACTAATCTCTTCTGGAAACATCCTCACAGGCACACCCAGAAATTATGTTTTACCAGCTGTCTGGGCGTCTCTTGGCCCTGTCAAGTTGACACATAAAATTAACCATCACATGTACCTACCGTGTGACCCAGCTATTCCACTCCTAGGTATTTACCCAGAGAAAAAGAAATATGTGTTCATACAAAGACTTGCACGCGAATGTTTATAAAAGCTTTATTTGTAATATCCCCAAGCTGAAAACAACCCAAATGAATGTCAAGAGGTGAATAGATAAACGAGTTGTGGTATATCCATACAATGGAAAACTACTAAGTTAAAAAAAAAGAAGAATAAATCATGGATATATGCAATAATGTAGATGAGTTTCAAAATAAGTATGCTAAACAAAAGAAGTCAAATAAATGGTGTACCTGCTGTATGATTCCATTTACATAAACTCTAGAAAATCCAAACTATTCTATAGTGATAGAAGGTAGATCAGTGGTTGCTTGGGGATGTGGTCTACAAAGACAGGCAGGATGAAGGCATTACAAAGGGGTCCAAGGAGGCTTTGTGGGGTAATGGACATCTTGACTGTACTAACTGTTTCACAGATGTATACACATGCCAAATGTATCAAATTGCACACATTCAATATGTACAGTTTATCATATGTCCGTTACACCTCAATAAAATAGCTTTAAACCCTTAGCTAGTATTTTTAATGCAATATAAGCACATGACTTAAAAAATTCAAACAGTATAAAAAACCACTTGATTGAGACCTCCAGGAGTGAGTTCTCTCAGAAAAAATGGAATTCATAGAATATCGAATGTAGTTGATCCTGGAAAACTAGTTATGATTGTCTCTAAGCAGATCTGATGGAACATTTAGAAAAAATTAAGAATGGATTCAAGGGAAACTAAAGCAATGAAAAAAAAAAAGCCAAGTATTAACTTAAGAAAGACCAAAAACGAAAACAAACAAACAAAAAAAAAACCCCAAGGCCAGGCAGTTACAGCTGATGACTTAGCTAAGATGTGAACATATGCACGTGGTCATGGAGATTCAAACATTGACTATAGACTCAGTTAAATCTGGGAAGAGCAGGATTGGAGGAAGTAAGGGCTAAGAGCGCTAATCAAAAGATTAGTCTAGAATTAGTAAATCAAAAATGGCAGCACTGGGGTGCCTGGGTGGCTCAGTCGGTTAAGTGCCGGATGTGATTTCAGCTCAGGTCATGATTTTGTGGTCCGGGAGTTTGAGCCCCAGGTCGGCTCCGAGCTGAAAGCATGGAGCCTGCTTGGGAGTCTCTTTCTCTCTGCCCCTCCCCCACTTGCACATGAGCACGCAGTCTCTCTCAAAAACAAATAAATAAACCTTAAAAAAAAGTAGCAGCATACACATAGGGGAATAATAATAAGAAGTAATAGCTAGAAAAATTTGAAAATTTTGCCCTAAAGAGGTAGTGTGGGTCAGTGGACTGCTCCTTTTTAGAAATAAGCCTTGTATCAATTTTCCTTTGTGATTGATGGGCACCTATGACACTGTTCTAGAAGGCAGTGTAGTGCTGTGGTTATGAGCCTACACTCTGGAGCCTGAGTGCCTGCCAATTAACAGCTAGGAGATCTTTGGGCACGTTACTTAACTTCTCTGAACCAGATTTCCTTATGTACGAAACGGAGCTGATGATACCAATTTCATGGCGTTATTATCACGTGGATCAAACACCTTAAAATACATGAAGAGCTTAGGACAGTGTAAGGAGGATATACACATAGCATAAAGCTTAAGAATTTGTATTATGAAATGATGACTAACAATGATTTAAAAATTCTATCCCTCCCACCCCCGATCTTTTATCTCAAAGACAAGCACTGCTGAAAGGTCTTTGTGTATTGTTCTACTTCTAAAAACTTATAAATGACTTATGAACTTATAAATGACCGGTCATGCAGTGTGCCTAAGCATACATTTCTTAATTTGCGTCTCTGGAATCAAACTATTCATTTGTTCCGCCCCCTTTTTTCCCCTCCTTAATGAGAAGTCTTGCAATGCTCTCCTAATTAACATCATCAGATCTACCTCGTTCTTGTTGGTGGCCATGTTGTATTCTCTGATGTATTGCTTGTGTTCCCTACGGAAGGCCATTCAGACAACTTCCAGTTCTTTGCTATAACAGACTGTGCTGTGGTGTGTGTGGATCACAGTGCATTCTGTGAGCATGTCCTTAGGATAAATTTCAGCCGAGGACACGGTCTCTTTCAGAGGGAGAGCAAGCGCCCTAAGCAGGGGAAAGGACATACTTCGCTCTCTTCTTGTGGGCTCACCAGCGTTTGGTTCTTGGTATTTCCTACAGTGGATGGCACCAACTCCACTGTTTCAGACAAAAACCTTCTAACGAAGGCACCATTTAAAAAACCCTGGCCCCCTTGAGTGCTCGGGGAGTCCAGGATTCCGTGGACGTGAGTTCTAGAGTCAGACAGCCCGATTGTGTGACCTTCGGCATGTGCTTTTATTGGCCCTGGGCCTCAGTTTCTTCATCTGTAGAAAAAGAAAACTGACATTTACAATGAAAGAGGATTGTTGTGAAGAATGAGCCTATGTAAATGCCTGACTGTGCTAGGTCCGCAGTGGGAACTAAAATGTAAATATTCTGGGTACATTCTGGGGAAGTGATTCTATGAAATCTACCATTCTGGAAGTGAGTCTACGGAAATGCAATCAATTCAGCTCCTCTCCACCCAGCCCTTAAAACCTCTGCATCAGGACTTTGCTTCCCTTCTTATTGGTATCCAGTTTGTAGAGTCACTGCTAGTTAACTCCTTTCTGTGATCAGAAATGACACAAGTGGGGCGCCTGGGTGGCGCAGTCGGTTAAGCGTCCGACTTCAGCCAGGTCACGATCTCGCGGTCCGTGAGTTCGAGCCCCGTGTCGGGCTCTGGGCTGATGGCTCAGAGCCTGGAGCCTGTTTCCGATTCTGTGTCTCCCTCTCTCTCTGCCCCTCCCCCGTTCGTGCTGTGTCTCTCTCTGTCCCAAAAATAAATAAAACGTTGAAAAAAAAATTAAAAAAAAAAAAAAAAGAAATGACACAAGAGAAATAATAATAGACTGGGAATTTTGTAGACTAATAGTAGAACTCCTTGCACTTATGTTTTAGATGGTTTCACCATACCCAGCACCATGCTGAGAATCACGAGTCCCCAGATTGCAGCCTCATCTAGAGGAAAGGGCCGAGTCAGAACAAATGATGAAGGAGTGAGTGCTGTGTTGCTTTTTTGCATACCTTCCCACGGAAAAAAGGTGAAAAGGAGGGAGGGGCAGAGTTTGGCTTCGGATGGCTAGAAATGCCTTTATGCGTACCCTTTGTTTCCCAGCAAGGACGGGGCAGAGAGGACATACAGCCTCAGCAAAAGCCCTCAGCCCCCAGTATTAACCCTGTGCAGAAATTTAACCCATTGATGTGTAGGGTCCTTGTTAAGGTGTCCAATTCTCAGAAAGACCAATACCCAGGGTCAATAGCTAACATCCAGGGACTGACGTTAAGGACCCTAAAGAAAAAAATCTCAGACAGAATTGGCCGTAAAATTCCTTACAGTCCTTGTAAGAGAAGCTTTGTGCTGGCTAAAAAGAGCCATAGGTCCCCACAAGGCCTTTCTTGATCACCGTTCTTTGAGATCAAATCTAACAGAGTCTCTAGGAAAATAAAAGGGGCTCTGGCCTGCTCTCTTCTCCTCTCTTTCCACCTGTCGCCGGGGGGCACAGCTCCTGGTGCCGTGGACACGCTGCATGGGCGTTGCCTCCTCAGTGTCTGGATAGTTCCCAATCACCCTTTCACTTCTTTCTTCCTACTCAAACTGGAGTTCAGGCAATGGTAATGTGTGGTTTCTGCTCTTGGGGAACTCACAGTTTAAGTAGGAGAGCAATAAAAAAAACAAACAAACCACCACTGGTGCAGTTAATTTGTGTTATTGAGGAATCAGTGTGCAGAATATACATTGAGGGCCGCCTGGGTGACTCAGTCAGTTGAGCATCCAACTCTTGATTTCAGCTCAGGTCATGATTTCATAGTTCGTGGGATTGAGCACCACGTCGGCTCATGTGGGATTGAGCGCCACATCCCTGCTTGGGATTCTCTCTCTGTCCCTCCCCCGCATGCTCTCTCTCTCTCTCTCGTTCTCTCAAAATAAATAAACATTAAAAAAAAAAAAAAAAGAACATGCTTGGAAAAGGTGAGTCAGAAGTGTGAGGGATCATCAGTTCTACTTGGCAATGGTATTTATAGGGAACATGTCCCTAGATTGAGTGACAGTCACTCATCAGTGGGGATTTGGGAGTAGGAAAATCTCCTCAAACTGAAGGAACAGCCTTGATAAACTGTAGTAATTCAAGATGACCAGAGAAAGATGGGTGGGTGGAGGAGACAGCAGTAAGAACCTGGAGGGGGGGCGCCTGGGTGGCTCAATCGGCTGAGCGTCTGACTGTGGCCTGGGAAAATGCCATAGACCCCATCCCGTGAGCACGCACCTGCTGCTGCCTATGCTGCCCCTTCCCTTCTATCGGCCCACAGTCAGTCACCCCAAACTGCAATTCACTAACCCCCTACTTCCCTTTCCTGCTTCTCCTTGGGAGGAATGTGGAAGGTGTGTCCGATTGGCCACATGCCTATGCCTCCCTGCAAGCAAGCCTGGGAACTCAAGCAACTAGACTGTCCGTCCTCACTAGCGGACATGCTTTTCCTCCCATTAAATCTCCAAAGGTGGGGAAGACCTCAAACACTGAAAGGGGCGCGAATGCAGGTCAGCCGTAACTAAACACAAAAGTGGCCTTTGGGGTCTTCTCAACTCGATACCAAGTCAGGAACTCCAAGAAGGAGAGGCCTTCCTTTGGCCTGGACCTTTCCTGAGGGACTTTTGGGGAGGGATGGCCCACTCGCTGCCAGTTGGTGATTGTTTCTGGGTTGCTGTTGTCCAACAAGTTTGTCTGTTATTTTACTATTGAAAATATTGTTTCCCCCGGGAATCGGTAACATTGAGAACTGCCAAAAAAGGATCAATAATTATTCTATCTATATATGAACACGGGGCAGAGGGGAAGAGAGGCAAGCCAGAAAACAGACTCTTAACTATAGAGAACAAAAAGGGTTGCTGGAGAGGAGGTGGCCGGGGGGGATCGGTTTTATGGGTGATGGACACTGAGAAGGGCACTTGTGATGAACACCGATGAATCACTAAATTCTACTCCTGAAACCAGGGTCGCCCTGTATGTTAACTAACTGGAATTTAAGTAAAAACTTAAAGAAAGGAAAAAAATCAGGGAGTGAATTAGGTTATTGGAGAATGAATCAACCATATCATTTCTGAAATCTGTGAGCCGACCCTCCCCTGGACTGAGTTCGAGCTAGTTGAGTCCCACAAAGCTCAGGCTGAGAAAGAAGGTACTTTACCCAAAACAGTGGGAACCCAGAATCACGGGGCACACAGACCTGAGAGGAACGCAGAATGAGGGTCAGAAGAGGGCCTGGAAGCCCTTTGTGCAGAGCTAGGGGAGTCTGGGTTCTTTAGCTCTATGCAGTAGAAAGCAAATCTAGCCAACTTAGCAAGAGGAAACTTAGGGGAAGAAGGTAGAGGACTTTGAGATTTGACAGGAAGAACTGGGCTTAGAAAAGAGAGAAACTGAGGCAGTTTGAAAAGGGTGCAGACAGGGCAGGGCTAAGATCAGGTAGCCGTTGACCTGCTTGGGACAACACTGCTAGGAAGGAGCAGAGCCCCAACTATTTTTGAGCTATTTTCTCTCTGCTTATGAATTAAATACCAGTAGGGGATCGTGCCATTGGCTTAGCTTTGTTTGCTTGCCTACCCCTTGGCTGAGTTACTGCAGTGGACTGAATGACAATAAGGAAGAGGTGATATTGATAAAGGACGTTGGGGTGCTCGAGGAAGGGAAAATGGATGCTGGACAGCTCCAAACCCCCAAACGAATGTGCAGTTGAGCAATCCTGAGCACGTGTGTGGCCCAGCTCCAATAGTTCTGGAAGACTGGTGTCACCTCAGAAACCACCCCGCCCCCCACCCCCCGTCCACTTGCATCTGAGCCTACCTCGGGTCCAACAGTCAAATGAGCACCGATTTCACCCCTCCTGACTGTATTACCCTGTCCCCCCGGGGGCACCTGGGCCCCGGCTGCAGCCAGCATGGAGATGGTGTGATACAGAATTCTGTTTGGATCTGTGCAGCCAGCTGTCCACCATGATGCAGCAATCAGGTATCAGCTCTCTGCCCATCTCTCAGTTACCTCAAACTGCAACTCACTACTCCCCTCTTTCCCAAAGCTCCTGATGTGCTCTCCGGAATGCCATGAGGTTACCACGAAACATTCTTCACCCTGCGTTTCCAGACCACATGACCATTCAGCCCCTCTAAATGTCAGAGGTCCAATGCTAGTGATGTCCAGAACTGAAAGTCAGAAGAAGAGAAACCTAAGCAATAATCCCAGCCCTGGAGCTTCTTTCACAAGCACCCACTTCTGTTTTTAGGTTCAGATCACTCCATTCATTCCTGCAGTCATATGACACTGAATAGCTAGCGAATAAATCGTGATTCTCCCCAAAGGCGGTGTCCCTCTGAACCCAGACTTCTTGGCGACAGTGGGGCAGGAACAAGGCTTGACGGTGGAGAGGAGGGGAAAATAGATGCCCATCCTTCAGGTTTACTGTGTGGAAGGCCTGTTATCCAGCAGGGGTGGAATTAGGCCATTGTAACCAATATGGCTTACATTTTTTTTTATTGTGGTAAAAATATACATAATATAACATTTCTTTTAACCATTCATAAGTGTACATAAGTTTTAGTATGCTTTGCGTTTGGTTTCATTCACCTCTCAGGGCTTTCTAATTTCCCTTCTGATTTCTTCTTTGACCCATTGGTTATTTAACGGTACGTTGTTTAATTTCTTTATACTGGGGCACCTGGGTGGCTTGGTCAGTTAAGCGTCCGACTTTGGCTCAGGTCATGATCTCACGGTCCGTGAGTTCGAGGCCCACATCGGGCTCTGTGCTGACAGCTCAGAGTCTGGAGCCTGTTTCAGATTCTGTGTCTCCCTCTCTCTCTGCCCCTCCCCTGTTCATGCTCTCTCTGTGTCTCAAAAATAAATAAAAAGTTAAAAAAATTTAATTTCTTTGTACTTATGAATTTTCCAGTATTCGTTCTGTCATTGATTTCTTTTTTTATTTTTTTAATATGAAATTTATTTTCAAGCTGGTTTCCATACAACACCCAGTGCTCATCCCAACATGTGCCCTCCTCGGTGCCCATCACCCACTTTCCCCTCCCTCCTACCCCCCTGTCATTGGTTTCTAACTTCATTTCACCATGGTTGGGGAAAATGCTTTGTATGATATATATTTTTCCTATCTATTTTCTTTTTTTTTTTTTTTTTAATTTTTTTTTTCAACGTTTATTTTATTTTTGGGACAGAGAGAGACAGAGCATGAACGGGGGAGGGGCAGAGAGAGAGGGAGACACAGAATCGGAAACAGGCTCCAGGCTCTGAGCCATCAGCCCAGAGCCCGACGCGGGGCTCGAACTCACGGACCGCGAGATCGTGACCTGGCTGAAGTCGGACGCTTAACCGACTGCGCCACCCAGGCGCCCCTCCTATCTATTTTCTATCTATTTTCTATCTATCGAGACTTGTTTAATGGCCTAGTATACGATGCATCCTCAAGAAGGTCCCACATGCCCTTGAGATGAACGTTGGGTGCTGCTGTTGGATATAGTCTCTGCCTATCTGTTCAATCTAATTGGTGACCATGTTGTCCAAGCCCTTACTTGTCTTTCTTCCATATGATCTCTCCATTGTGGAAAGTGGGGCGTTGAAATCTCCAACCACTACATCTTGTAGAACTATTTCTCCCTTCAATTCTGCCACTTTTTGTCTCATACACTTTGCAAGTCTGTAATTAGGTCTGTAAGTGCCTGTTATTGTTCTATGTTTTTGTTGGATTGAAACTCTTATTAATATATAACGTCCTTCCCTGTCTCTTGTAATTTTTTCAAAAGATTTTATTTTTAAGCATTCTCTACACGCAACGTGGGGCTTGAACTCACAACCCCAAGATCAAGAGTCGGATGGTCCACTGACAGAGCCAGCCAGACACTCCTCTTATAATCTTTTTGAATTTATGGTCTATTTTGTCTAATATTGGTATGCCCACGGCACTTCTCTCCTGGTTACTATTTACATCAAATGTCTTCTGCCAGCCTTTCACTTTCAATCTGTTTGGGTCTTTGAATCTAAAATAAGTCTCTTGTAGACAGCATATAGTGGAATTGTGGGTTTTTAAACTCCATCCTGCCAAACTCTGTCTTCTGAATGGAGACTTCAATCCGTTGGCATTTAAAGTTATTACTGATAAGGAGGAATTTATTGCTGCCGATTTGCTATTTGTTTTCTACATGAGTTATGGCCTTTGGTTGCCCCTCATTTCCTCCATTACTGCTTGCTTTGCATTTAGTTGATTTTTTGTAGTGAAACATTTTGATTCTTTCATTATTTCCTACTGTGTAAATTTTATCGATATTCCTTTCGTGGTTACTGTGGGGATTACATTTAACATCCTAAAGTTATAACAACGTAATTTGAATTTACACTAACTTCACTTCAATAGCACACAAAAGCTCTATTCCTGTGATGCTCTGTCCCCTCTTTCTGTTATCAGTGTCACAGATTACGTCTCTCACGTTGTGTGCTCAACAACAGAGTTTACTCAATTTTATGCCTTTGTCATTACATAGAAAATGTAAAGTGGAGATATAAACTAAAACTACAACAATACTAATTTTTATAATAGCCCCTGTATTTACTGTATTGGAGATCTTAATCTCTTCATATGGCTTCAAGTTACTGTCTAGCTTCATTTCAACCTGAAGAACTAACTCCCTTTAACGTTTCTTGCAGGACAGGTCTAGTGGCAAAAACAAAAACAAAAACAAAAACATCCTCCAGCTTTTGTTTGTCTGTCTATCTGTGAATGTCTTGATTCCTCCCTCATTTCTGCAGTTCAGTTTTGCTGGATGTTGAATTCCCAGTTGACAGTACTTTGAATATACCAACCCACTGCCTTCTAGCATCCAAGGTTTCTGATGAGAAATCAGGTGAAATCTTATTGAGGGTCCCTTGTATGTGACAAGTCACTTCTGCCTTGTTGCCCTTAAGATTCTCTGTCACTTGACAACTTGATTATAATGTTCATCACTATGGGTCTCTTTTGAGTTTATCCCACTTGTTTGTTGACCTTCTTGGATTTGCAGATTCATGAATTTCACCAAATTTGGGAAGTTTTCAGCCATTATGTCTTCAAATATTCTTTCTGTTGTTCCTCTCCTCCTTCTGGGGATTCCCACAATGTGTATATTCATCCACTTGATGGTACCCCACAGATTCCTAAAATGCTGTTTATTTTCTTCCTTCTGTTTTTCTTTCTGTTGAGATTCACTCATCTCAATGATCAGATCTTCAAGTGTTCGGATTCTTTCTTCAGCTTGTTCAAATCTGCTTTTGAACCCTTATAGTGTATTTTTTACTTCATTTATTGTACTCTTCCACTCCAGAATTTATTTTTGGTCTGTTTTTATATTTTCTATCTACTGATATTCACATTTTGTCCATACATTTCTCTCCTATATTTATTTCTGTCTTCCTTCAGCTCTTTGAGCATCTTTAAGACAATTGTTTTAAAGTGTTACTATACTAAATTCAACATCTGAACTTCCTCAAGTACATTTTCTGTCCATTTAATTTGTTTCTTTGAAGGACCATTCTTTCCTATTTCGTCATATGCCTTGTGATTTATTGTTAAGTGGGCAATCTGTAAATCAAATTCTCCATCTTCCACAAAATTTTCTGAGTTTTTGTTTATTTGTTTGTTTGTTATTGTTGTAGAGTGTCTCTGTGCTGGAAATCAGCCTAAGGTAAAAGCTAATGCTTTCTCAATTCTTTTCTGAACCTGCCTTTTCCCCTTAGTCCCTTAGTGTGAGTTAATAGGAGATAGATGATAGATAGATAGATAGATAGATAGATAGACAGATATAAAATGGTCTTTGTCCCTGGTTCCTGGCACAGAGCCCCCCAAATCCTTGTAATTTCCTAAGTGATGAGAATGCTAAGAACATCTTTTGTTCTAATATTCATATTTGATCCCATCCTTGACACAAGATTTCTGAAACCTTTGTAAATTTCTCTTTTTTTAAGTTTTATTTATTTGTTTTAGGAGAAAGAGAGAGGGGGTGCAAGCAGGGGAGGGGCAGAGAGAGAGGGAGGAGAGAATCCCAAACAGGCTCCACGCCATCAGTGCAGAGCCCAACATAGGGCTTGAACCCACAAACCATGAGATGATGATCTGAGCTGAAGCCAAGAGTTGGATGCTCAACCAATTGAGCCACCCAGGCACCCCAAACCTTTGTAAATTTCCAAGTGATGAGAACACTAGGAGCATCTTCTGTCCTATTGAAGTGATTCTGAAAGTGCTCCTGTATGACTCCTGGATGGGGACCGGTAACCAGAAAGACCAAGCCATGATTAGAAGCTTGGAATTTTCAGCCACAGCCCTCATCCTTCAGAGAGAGGAGTGCTAGAAACAGGCTTAATAACTGACAATGCCCATGTGAGGAAGTCTCCATAAAATACCAAAAGTATGGGGTTCAGAGAGCTTCTAGGTTGGTGAACACATCCACAGCAGAAGAATAATGCACCCCGACCCCCCAGGGATGGGAGCTCCTGTGCTTGGGACTCTCCCATACCCCACCCTATGTATCTCTTCATCTGGCTGTTCATCTGTAACCTTTGTCTTTTCCTTTAATAAACTGGTGAATATAAGTAATCATTTCCCTGAGTTCTGTGAGTTACTCTAGCAAATTAATTAAACCCAAGGAAGGGATCATTGGGCCCTCTGATCTGCCACCAGTTGGTCAGAAGCATAAGTGAGAGCCTGGCCTTGCAAATGGGATCTGAAGTGTCTGTGTGGGGACAGGGGACAGTCTTGTGAGGCTGAGTCCTAAACCTGCGGGATCTGATGTCATCTGCAGGCAGATAGTTTTGGAATGAGTTAAATTGTCGGATACCCAGCTGGTGTCAAATTGTTCAATGTGGTGAATAACCTCCATACATTTGGTGGCCAGAAATGTCATAAGCGAAGGTTTTTGTGTAAGTAGTAAAAGAGAAACACGGGGAAGAGAATGACAATTAGAAAGAATGGGGATTTCCCCTACTCCAGAGGTGGAAAACTGAATGTTTCCCTTTATGCCTGGGTTTACCTTCTAAATTCCACCATATGTAGGGTTATTTTTGAATGCCCAAAACAAGTGATACTCCTTTAAGTCTCTGGGGAGCTGAATCAGTTGGTGGGGAATGAAAAAAATGGCATAGCCTCCATGCCTTCCCCTCAGTAGCCTGAAGCAGCAATGCATGCTCAGAACACAGAACTCCAATATTATTTGAAAGACAAGGTCCTTCTTGCCCACTCTGGCTCTAGCAAGTCATGTCAGAAATGTGGGCTGCTGTCCCCACATTTGTCTGCCATGGGGCCGAGAGTGGGTGGGAAATGAGTAGTTGCCATCATACTGATGGCTGAAATCAATAGAAATTAACTGCCATTTATCAGCTAAGCTGTTTCCTGGAAACGACAAATATTCAAATAAACTCCACAGTTACAACATAGTCACTTCAGACGGGTTCTACCAGTATAATTGCTGTCCAGCTGGAGAGAGCCATTCCTGCTACTTTCTTCTCCACTATTTTCCCTAACATCACTCATGATTTATATTGTAAAGTTTATTTATTTATTTTGAGGGGGACAGAGAGAGAGAAGCCCTGTAGTAGGCCTTGCTGTCAGCACAGAGCCCAACGCAGGCCTTGATCTCATAACTGTGAGATCATGACCTGAGCCCAAATCAAGAGTCAGATGCTTAACTGACTGAACCACCCAGATACCCCTCATGATTTATATTTTTAAAGGATAACTCTGGCTACCATATTGAATGTGGGCTATGTGGTGCCGAGGACAGAAGTACAGACACCATTTAAATTGACTGAAGTAATCCAGGTGAGAGATCATGGTGCCTTGAATGAGAGTGGTAAAAGGGAGACACTCAGAAGTTTCATAGTCTGGGTGTATTTTGAAGGTAAAGGCAAAAGATTTCCAAATAGGTTGAATGTGGCAAGAGAAAGAGGGAGACAACGGGGTGAAGGTCGACTTCAAGATTTTTTACTGAAACAATTGGAGAGAAGAAGCCGCCATCAACTAAGATGGAGGGCAGTTTCAGCAGCCAGCCTGAGAGGTCTATATGACGTATACGCAGAGATATGAGCCTGAAGTTCAAGAGAGAAGTCTGAGCTAGAAATATAAAGTTGTGAGTAATCACACATAGGTGGAATTTAAAACCATGAGATGAGACAGCATCACCAAGGAAGTGAGTGTAAGTGGAAAAGCCAACAAAGGATAGAGCCCTGAGGTGCTCAACACTGAGAGGTGGGGGAAAGAGAAGGAGTCACTAAAATAAGCCAAGAGTGACCAGTGAGGCAGAAAAACTATCAGGAGAGTGTCATGTCTTAAAAAGAAAAACCTGAAGACATTTTTCATGGAGAAGAGAGTGAGCATCCCTCTGAAGTGCTTCTGATTAGTATGATAAGGACGAAAACTTGACCGTAGGATGGCACCATGTAGAGTCCGTTGGTGAGGTTAACAAGGCTAGTTTTAGTTGAGCACTGGGAATAAAAGCCTCATTGGAGTGGATTTACAAGAACGTGGGAGGAGAAGGATTACAGACAGAGGGTACAGACAATAATTTTGAGGAAGTTTGCTACAAAAGAAAGCAAAAAATTGGGCAGTAGGTTGTAGGGAAGTGGGTCAAGTGCCAGTGTTTTTGAACGGGAAAAATAACAGTTTATGGGAGAAACAATGGTTACGTATGTTCAGCAGTTGAGGATAATCCAGGAGAGACAATACAATCGATGCTATCAAGAGAGAAGGAAGAATGACCCCGGGGAAGGTACCCTTGAGCAGGTGAGTGGTCACCGGATTCAGTGCACAGGTGGAAGCCTTGGCTCTTGACAGGAGCTTGGAAAGTTCATTTATGTCACAGGAGCACAGGCTGGATCTTGGGAGCAGATGCTAGTGATGGAAGTCTGGAGAATTTCTCTCCAGGTTGCTCACGTTTTCTTACTAAAGAGGGGAGCAAAGTCATAAGCTGAGAGTGATGATGGAGACAAAGCCAAGGTGAGTGAAGACAAGCATGGAAGAGTTGGTTGGGAGACTGGGGAATGGGAGAGGAGGTTGAATAAGGAAGTACACTGCAGACAAACAAACAAACGAACCATACTACAATGGCCAGATGGGCTTAAGGTTCATTTTCAGTGCGTGTTAAAAGATTTAAAAAAAAGACCGTAAGCATCCTTTTCTCCAGTCACGTTCGGTTGTGCGAAGGGTTGGATCCAATCCACATTGGGGTTTTTGTCAAGTGAGTACAGTGAAGCAAGAGTGGGTTGGGGATTGAGCATGTGGGCGAGGGGGTGCTTATAAGGAACATAAATTTAAGTTGATTGAGTAGGAGAGAGAGGACAGGAAAGGGGTAAGGGACAGTGGAAGACGGCAGAACAACAGAGCAGAAGTACTTGAGGCAAAGGATTATTGGAAGTACTCTCTTAGAGGAATGAGCTACAAAGACAGGAGGGATTATGAAGGATTTACAATCATGAAAAATGACACGGTGGAGATGCCCCTAGGAGCATGTGACCCTGGGAGGGTGAAGACCGAGCTCATCAGGGAAGATAGGGTTCTCTTTTCTTTTCCCACCAGCATAGAGCTTGGGACAAGTGGGCATTCGATAATCATCAGTTGAACGAATGGGGGGTGACTACCAACTGGCCTCC
This sequence comes from Leopardus geoffroyi, assembly GCF_018350155.1. Lineage (NCBI taxonomy): Eukaryota > Metazoa > Chordata > Mammalia > Carnivora > Felidae > Leopardus > Leopardus geoffroyi. The sequence goes on along the minus strand of NC_059328.1, from coordinate 119,560,333 downwards.
ACAGCAGTTCTGATGTGTTTCCTACCTTCTCTGTTCCATCCCATTTGCTCTTAGCCCTGGATTGCTCGGGCACAATTTGTCTCAGATCGATGAGAATTAGCACAGGTGACCCTTGGCACAACTATGACACCAAAATTCCTAATAGTGGCTCTCGCTTCTCTTTCAGTGCATATTTAACATCTTCTTATTCAGAGACTTCGAGGGACCTGGGTGGTCCCACTGTTTCCCATTCCTGCATCACCTCCAACCCCCGAAACCTGCTCTGGGAACAGAATAATATTGCCTGTTTATACCTCAGAATGGATAAGTAAATGTTTCCTCTCTTGGGAGGGCACATTGAAGTTATTTTTAATGTTAATTTATTTATTTTGAGAGAGAGAGAGAGAGAGAGAGAGAGAGAGAGAGAGAGAGAGCATGGGCAGGGAGAGCAGAGATAGAAGGAGAGAGAGAATCCCAAATAAGCTTTATGCGTCAGGACAGAGTCCAACGCGGGTCTCGATCTCATGAACTGTGAGATCATGACCCGAGCTGAAATCAAGAGTCAGACACTTAATCGACTGAGCCACCCAGGCACCCCTGGAAGGACACATTAAAAAAAATTTTTTTTAAATGTTTGTTTATTTTTGAGAGAGAGACAGAGACAGTGTAAGGAGGGGAGGGGCAGAGAGAGAGGGAGACACAGAATCGGAAGCAGGCTCTAGGCTCTGAGCTGTCAGCACAGAGCCCAACGCGGGGCTCGAACCCTCATGTTCTTGAAATCAGACCTTTGCCCTGGGTGGGCTGTGGGTGGGGGGAGTAGCATTGGGTCAGTGGGAAAATCTCACCATTGACCTGTTTACTTCACTTTTTTTTTCTTTGTTCTGAGAGCACAGGCTGCAGTCCTGACATGGCAGTCCCAAAGCATGCGTAAGTTTCCCCACTCAGGGAGGAGAGGGTGTGGGTGGCTCAGTGAGGCCTTTAATTGCTATTTTAATTAGCTTTACGGAGGTATAATTTATATACTATATCCAATTAGCTTTATTGAGGTACATTTTGGAAACTGTATACACCTTTCAAGCATGAAGTTCAGTATGTTTTGGAAGTAATGTGCCAATCAAGATACAGAATATTGCTATCACCCCAGAAATTCCTCTGTGCTCCTGCAATCAGTTGCCCCCTTGCCCCAACCCAGGAAACCATGGTTCTGTTTTCTGACACCACAGATGAATGTTGCTTGTTATGAAGCCTAATATAAATGCAGTCCTACAAGATGTCCTCTTTCAGGTCTGGCTTCTTTTGCTCATACTTTTGCTTATTATCTTCCACTGCTGATTAATATCCCATTGAATGGGCATACCACAATTTATGTACCTATTCACCCAATGATGGCCGTTTGTGTTGCTGTTTTTTTTTTTTTAATTAATCAGCAGTTATTTTAAAACGTTTTTTTAATGTTTTCTTTTTTTTTTTTTTTTTTGAGAGAGAGAAAGAGAAAGAGAGTGTGTGTGCAGGAGAAGAGAGAGAGACAGAGAATCCCAAGCAGGCTCCACGCCAGCCGCGCACAGACCGACACAGGGCTCAAACTCATAAACCGTGAGATCATGACCTGAGCCGAAATCAAGACTCGGATGTTCACCCATTTGAGCCACCCAGGAGCCCGATTTGCAATCAGCAGTTACCAAGCTTCATGAAGCACCAGGCGATGAGCTAGGCGTGGGGGGACTCTGACCACCACCATCCCGCACAGCTAGAAAGAAACATAAAGTCAAAGAACTTTTAACATTTTTCTTTGGTATGCTTTATACATTGTCTGGATCCCCCTTTCCATTGTCTCTGCTGATGAGCTCAGGCAGACAACAGAACAAGTGGTCAAACAGCCAGGGAGGTACGACGGAAACTCTGGGACCAGCACTGGAGACTGGGCTTGCCTGCTTGCTGTGGGGTTTTGTCTGCCTGTTTTGAACACTTGGGTTTGTGCTGGCGATTTTTACATCATGCATTAACATGGTTGCCCCAGGGTTCAGCTGGAACGAGGCTGCTCAGGAGTTCTTGATCTGCCGGCTGACCCACCAGCTAAACTAGTTGGGGATCCACTAGTTCATAGAAAGCCCAGCTGACAGAGACCACCAGGCATGGGGTCCCACTTGCCTGGGACTCCAGCCGCATTACCCCTGTCTGATAAGAGCACCGTGAGCCACTTGGCTGTCACTTTGGAGAACAACAGAACTTGAGGTAACTACATCAGAGCCACTCTGAACACACATTTAAATTCTCCAATCCTTGTAAAAAAAAAAAAAGGGGGGGGGCGCCTGGGTGGCTCAGTCGGTTGAGCGTCCGACTTCAGCTCAAGTCATGATCTCACCGTCTGTGAGTTCGAGCCCCGCGTAGCGCTCTGTGCTGACAGCTCAGAGCCTGGAGCCTGCTTCCGATCCTGGGTCTCCCTCTCTCTCTGCTCCTCCCCCGCTCTCACTTTGTCTCACTCTGTCTCCCAAAAATAAATAAATGTAAAAAAAAAAAAATTTCTCCAATCCAATTATACGCACTGGAAAAATAAAGCCAAACCCCGCATTTCTTGAACAACACGGTCCCAAAGGCAAGTTAACCATTTCATCCGGTGCTCGAGAGAAAAAAACAGCCCGATCCTTGTTCCCAAAGATAAAAGTGTGTGAGTGGAAGACACTTAAGAAGAGACTGTACAGCATTTCCCAAATTGTGTGTTTGGTACTTTATGGGAGATATAAGGGATTTTTAAGGGTCCTATTAACAGTGCAGGAGTTTCACATCACATGCTGGCTTGACAGAAGATGCCGCTCTCCTGAGGGCCCTTCCATTGATAAACAAGCTTACGCTATTATTGTTTTGTCGGGCCCTCATGCTCACCCTGTGGGCAAACAGGGCAACTACTGGTGTCCCCTTTTGCAAATGAGGTCGCCGAAACTTAGTAAAGAGCAGCGCTGGGACCAGGGAGAGTAAGTGATGGATCATTGCAAATGCAGCGTGGGATCCTGTCTTTTTTTTTAAGATGCTGACATTTTGTTCATCACGGGCTTTTTGCATTTAAGTGACTTTTAAAATATCGTGTTAAAATGTTAACGACCTTGATTACTGAATCTCTTTGCACCGGAAGCTGGTGCCTCAATGACCTCATTCTAGGCCCCGCCCTGCAGGCCGAGAGGATTAGCTTGAATCCTATGAAGTATCCATTTACTACGTGTCAGAAAGGGCTGAATAGCAATAATTTTGTATGAGTCCCCCTAATGGATGCTTCCAGGAAGGAGTCCTACGCGTCTCTGTGCTGCGTGTGACTGTTTTATTTTTGGGCGTGCAAAGGTCCTCAGCCTGGCTGCACATAGATCCAGCCATGGGGCTTGTGTTATAACCAGAATCTCAGGCTGGGGGGGTGGGGGGTGGGTGGGGAGAAACGGTATGTGTGTTCCCAAAAAACTCCTCCAGCGTGGACTACTGGATTACAGCTTCTGGATTAAACTCGGTCTAGACCAGGCTAGAGAGAGAGAAAATACCCTGGATTCCAATTCTGGCGGCCTCACTTTCTAACCACAAGAGTTGAGGCTAGTTGCACGTCGTAGAGAGTGTTGAGTAACACATGCGTTTAGCGCAGTGCTGGGCCCTGAGAAACCCTGGACACCCGTTAATGGTTCGATGCACTATTACCTGGTGCTGAGGCCCAGAGAAGTGAAAGTCACCCAAGGTCACCCGGCAAGTTCATGAAAGGGTTGGGTTTGTGGCCCAGGTCTTTCTGGGCCCGTATCTAGAGCCAAAAGAACCACGTTTGAGATGCACTAAATGCTCCCTCCAAGGATGATGCACTCGGCAACTAGCCCACCGGGAATGAGGGTTACGCCTGGCCAGAGAGGAGCTGACCAGGCAGGGGGAGCTGAAATGAGCAGGTTCCTGTCCCTGGAGGATTGCCCTCCTGCAGGGGAAACCCCCCCCCCCAACCCCTTGCAGCCTCTACTATCTTCCGTGGCCCAGACTTCTGACTAGAGCTGACAGCTGCTTCCCTTTCCTCGCCTTTAACCTTTCCTGTGCTGGCTTCGGCTCCCCGCACCTCAGCCCCAGCCAGGGACTTCCTGATTACTGAAACCACGGGCACCACTGGGGACCTCTGCCTTGCGGGCACTGCCAGTAACTCACTTTCCCGAGTTCCTTTCCCGTTTGGCTTTCTGTCACCCGCCACAGGCCAAAGAAAGTGACTCGGCGGGGCCCAGCCTCATCTCCGGCCACCTCTCCTCCTCACCTCTCGGGTTCCAAGCAGCCCCAAAGTCTCGTGGCGCCTCGGCCCCGAGGCCGCCCTGCCTGTGCACTGTACTCGCCACCCTTCTGACCTGGGAAACCCCCCACCCATCTCGCTCTCCAGGCAAAGCCCCGGTCAGCCCTCGAACCTGGAGCTGATCAGCAAGCTCTCTGGTGGCCCCGCTGCCTCCAGGCCATTCTGTCAGGGGCTTCAGTGACTGCCTCCTTTAACAGCAGTTTTCTAGAATTCAGTTGTATCCACTTTCTCCCTGCATACCGGACTGTGAGCTCCTTTTGAGGCAGAAGCCGTTCCCTTCATCTCCCCGGAAACCAGGAAGTTCACGTCTCTAGCGATCATAGCCATGCCCCCTGAGCACCCACTGCCGGCCAGGTGCCATCCTGGCCGTTATTCACGGTCTCATCCTTTTAGCCAACAGCCAAACGAATATCCCCATCCTACGTAGTTTACGATCGAGGAAAGTGAGGTGCTCGGAGCCCGCATGATGTCCCCGTAGTCATACAGCTCCTCTGCGGAGCAGGTGGAATTCGAACCCGAACACTTGAACTTGTAGGGTCCGTGGCTTCACCACCCGGCTATCCATCCAGGAAGGATGGGGAATGCCTGACAAGAGGGAGCTAGGGAAAGGGTTTCTCCCTTCCAGGAGTCTAGGTCTTACTGGGGCCAGAGCAAGCACACGGGCGGACCCACACAGAGCATGGGAAGATACGAGGGGAAGCAGAATCAAAACCCACAACGTGTGCTACAGAGAAGGGCTTCTCTAGCGTGTATGTACCTCACCCGGAAATCTAGTGAAACTGTAGATGTGGATTCACATGGGGACAGGACCTAAGACTGCATTTCTAACAAGTTCCCAGGTGATGCTGATGCTGCTGGTCCCGGGTCCACACTTTAAGGAGCAAAGAGGAACCCTGAGGCCAAAGTAGGCCAAAGGAGGGAGATTTCAGCGTAAGCTGCGGAGGTCCTGGGACAGTGTCCTGGGTCTGCGATGGTGGCGGGGCTCTGGTGGGCGGAGGGAAGGGAGGGAAACATCCTCCTTGGGGTCATCCACCACCCTGCTTTCAGGAGCCTGGAGCGAGGGGTGGTTCCAAGGACCTGTGACTTATGCCCTAAAGCCACCTTGACCCCCTCCCCCTCCCTTAATGAGCAGCTGCACGGAGCAGGAGCTCCACGTGTGAATAGCCTGTTTTTGAGAAATGTCCCATTCTGATCATGTCAGGAAACATTTTGCAGATTCAGAAGTCAGAGCCAAAGGGAAGTGCCGTGTGTCCTACAATTAGCTGCAGTAGTTAAATAGGAACAATCTTTCCCCCAAGTGGTTCCTCTTGAGGGGAACATTTCTGCTGGCTCCAGGACTTTTTGGCCATCTATAAAGCTTCACAATGGAAAATTAAGAAATTCTCAAGGAGGACGAGTTCTTGGCTCGCACTGGAGAAAGAGAAACTATCAACCCAACCATGTTCCCTGCTATGGAGACCTTTGAAATCAACGGTAAAGTACTCCTTCCCAGTAATGACATTGCCTGGTGATGTACTTTTTCTGTTGGCAACATGAGAATGGACAAGGTGATAGGAAGCCTAGGTTTGTACCATCGACTCTCACTAATCTATTTCTGGAATGCTTCAATCTGGAATTCGTAGAATGCTAGTAATAGATGCTGTATCGTTAGCATATAGTTGGGGTTGCTTTTTTTAGCTTCGCGATAAATTGTATTCATATCATTTCCCCAGATTAATACAGTTACCATACGCTCCTCCTTTGTATTAGCGTCTTATTTGGACACACAGATTGTGCGATGAAATGGCAAAACAAAACGAGAGGGATGAAAAGTTTCCACAAAACTAAAGCCAGTGCCACGTAGTTATTTAATGTAATTCCTTGAAAATTCTTTAAGGTGACTTCCATAATAACTGATGTGTTGATCAAGGAGTGCTTTCTCCATTTCGTGTGGGCTAGGCTATGTTTGTAGCTTCATAATTAGTTTGTCTTAGATTCGCTTCAGGTTTTAAAAATTCAGGCAACTCTGTCGTCTTTATTTTCTCCCTCATTGTTATACAGGTGGTGCATTTTTTAAATCTTCTAGACTTTAAAGTCACCGGGGAGTGTTTTCCACAGGGGATCTCTGGTTTTCCATTCCAGAATATCCTTTCGGAATTGCCTTCTGAACTGATGAGTCATTCCCGCTCCCAATCTTTTCTGGAAGTTGTATGTTCAGAGCAAGTGAAGTTCTGGTCCCCGAGGAAACACCGGGGGTTTTGGTGGGCCTTCTGCGCAGCAAGACCAGCGGTAGGTTGAGTCTCTTCAGAAAACAAAAGCCATCTTCAGGAGACATAAGGAAAGGGAGGGAGCGAGGGAGGAAGAAAGAAAGGAAGATGCTTGGAGCCATTTAGTGCTGAAGCAAGGAGTTTTATTCATTTCAGTAAGCCCTGAGGGGGTCACTATGTTACAGGGCCTCACAGTGATTACTGTTCATAATGGCATTCATCTGGAAAGTTCCATATGGTCCGCGATCTTTGTATGAGAAGACAGGAAGTTGTCAATGCATTTAGAAAAATGTTCCTTCCAACGAAGCTGGAGGGTTTTGTTTGCTCGTTCGGTTTTTGGTCAGAATTTTAGTTAGCGGCCTCCGTAAACCAAGTCAGGAAGCTGGAATCCCTCCTTGAAGCTGGCCTCCCCCCTCACTTGCGTTGCCCCGCCATTAGAGTCCTACTGACGTGACTTCTAATATCTTTCCAGAGCATTCTCCCTTTCCCTTCCTCCATTGCCTCTTATTGTCTCTTGCTGCCATGCTTCTCTCTGTCCTCAGAGTTACTCTTTGTAGCTCGTCCTGTGTTTACGTCAAGTAATCTCAAATGCAAACCAATGCCTCTTTGCCCAATGTCAAACGTTCAACGCTCCCCATTGCCTTCAGGACAAAGTCTAAATTAATTGGTCCTAGTCTCAGTCCCCTCTGAACTTCCCCACTCAGTGTTGACCCCACCTCATGGAACCATTTGTATTTCTCTAAATATCCCCTATGAATAGATCATAAACTTGTGATCCTCTCTTCCTGCTCCAGCCAGCATCTTCTGTCACTAATTCCCTTTATTCTTTAAACTTTAGAAGAGTTCCCACCTCTGACCTTCACGTGAGACCAGGTTGGATCTGTCCATAGATCTGTCCTGTGCTGGTGACAAATTGTTCAGAAATAGTTTACGGGTGGCCTCATCCTGCCATCCTCCTGCCACCACCAACGTGACTGAAGACTCCCCATTTACTCTTGCTTGTTCCCTCGGTGCCGAGAACAGTGCCTAGCAGGTGCTGAATATGTTTGATCAGCTGACTTTGCCTGAACATTTTCAGTACCTTAAAAGGCACATATCGGCAACGCTGCATTCCCCCAAGTTCTGAATAGCCAACAATTATTAAAGGCATTTGCGTGCATGCGTTCTCTGTTACCACACTGTAAATTCCTAAAGGCAGAACACCCAACCCCTCATCTTTGTACCCCCTTAAATCCCAGCCGGTGACCGCACGAACAAATGCTGGATGGGCGAGACAAATCAGGCCAGGGGACAGAACTTCACTTGCTCTGAACATACAACTTCCAGAAAAGATTGGGAGCGGGAATGACTCATCAGTTCAGAAGGCAATTCCGAAAGGATATTCTGGAATGGAAAACCAGAGATCCCCTGTGGAAAACACTCCCTGGTGACTTTAAAGTCTAGAAGATTTAAAAAATGCACCACCTGTATAACAATGAGGGAGAAAATAAAAGTCTTCCCACCAATTTCAGAACATACTTCTTGACGGAGAAAACCCCCAAACACACGGGTGGAAAAGTTGTTTGTTCTGCTTAACAGGAAGCACCGGCCCCCCCCAGCGGTGGGTCTAGCTGTCTCTTCTTCCTGCTCTAAAGATGATTTTAAATATTCTCCAAATAGACCTGAACACTGGGCTCTATTGGGGGTCAGCCCTGCTAACGAGATTGCTGTCACTCCGGGTCCTTGTTCTGACTTTGGTTTTTGTCACGTCACTATTTCTCAGCATCTTTTAGACATCCAGCTCCACCCCTGAGTTCTTTTTTTCCTAGCTTTTTATTATGAAACCATTACAGACTCACAGAAAGTTGCAAAAACACGTGTAGGGAAGTCTCTGTGACCCCCCACCTGGTTTCTCCCGGTGAGAACATCTTGCGTAGCTACAATATCACAACCGGGAAATGGATATTGGTACAACTTATAGAGCTCAGGCATTCGTGTGTGTGTGTGTGTGTGTGTGTGTGTGTGTGTGTGTGTGTGTGAATAGTGCTCTACGAGTTTATCCTATGTGCATATTTGTGTAACGATCACCAGCATCAGAATACCGAACTGTTGCATCACAAGACTCTGTGTCATGCTATCTTTATAGCCACACATACATACCCCTCACCGCTCCCCACCAGCGATCCGCGTCCCTGGCAATCACCAATCAGTTCCCCAATTCTACAGTTTTGCTGTTTAAAGAATGGTGTATAAACGGAATCACACAGTATGTAACTTTTTTAAGATTGGCTTTTTTTCCACCTAGCACGATTCCCTCGAGATCCATCCAAGTTGGTGTATGTATCAACAGTTCTTTTTATGAAGGGGTGTTTCTCGTATTATTCCATGATATGAATGTACTGCAGCGTGTCTAACCACGCACCCCTTGAAAGACATAACACACTGTTGCCAGCGTGGAGCTACTACGAATACAGCTGCTATGATCATTTACGAAAAAGTTTTTGTGTAAGCCTAAGTTTTCATGTCTCCGGGATAAACGCCTCCAAGCGCAGCGGCTGCATTCTAAGTGTGGGTTTGGTTTTTTAAGAAGCAGCTGATCTATTCTTCCAGCGTGGCTGTGTCGTGTTACGTTCCCACCAGTGACGTACAGCTGACTCAGTTTCTCTGAGTCCTTGCTGGCAATTGGTATTTCTACTATTTTTATTTTAGCCATTCCAATGGGTGCCTGATTGTGATATCCTATTGTAATTTTGATTTGCATTTTCCTAAGGGCTGCTAATGTCTGCAAATATTCTCTCCCAGTCTGTAACGCGTCTTTTCATCCTCTTAACAGTCTTTTACAAAGCAAAAGTATTTCATTCTATGGGGGAGGCCCTACCTAGCAATTTCCCCTTTTGCAGATTTACAGATTTATAGATTTACAGATTTACAGATTTACAGTCTAAGCCCTCTTCACCTGGCCTGAGGGCCCACAACTTTTCTCTTACGTTTAATTCTAAAAGTTTTATAGGGGTGGTGGGTGGGGGGATGGGCTACACGGGTGATAAGTATTAAGGAGGGCACTTTTGGGGATGGGCACTGGGTGTTATATGTAAGTGATGAATCACTAAATTCTACTCCTGTAACCAATACTACGCCATACTTGTTGATGTCGAAACATCAAGTAGCTATTCCTCACATTTTATTCTTTTTCAAGGTGATTTTAGCTATTCTACAGTTTGTACCTTTCCATGTAAATTTTAGCATAAGCTTACTGATACCTACAAAAAAAAACCTTTCTGGGATTTTATCGGAATTGTGTTACACTTCCTGATCAGTTTTGGAGAATTGACATCTTACTATGTTTAGTCTTACAATCCGTGAACACAGTGCATCTCCACATTTATTTAGGTCTCTGTTTTTGTTTGTTTGGTTTTGTTTTTTAATCAGGGCATTCAAATTTTCAGCCTACACCTCCTGTATACATTTTGTCACCTTCATATCTAAAGAGTTCATTTCCTTTGGAGCGACTGTAAATGCCATTATGTTTTAATTGCGATTTCCACCTATTTGTCACGAGTATATCAGCATGTGACTGAATAAGAGAGTGAGAACAGACATCCGTGCCCTCTTCCCAATCTTCAGAGCAAATGATCCTGTTTCATTATTATGTATCATGTTAGCTTTAGATATTATTAGATGCTCCTTTTTTTTTCAAGTTTTATTTATTTATTTTTGAGAGACAGAGAAAAGAAGCACATGCGTGCACACAGGAAGGGCAGAGAGACAGGAAGAGAGAGAATCCCAGGCAGGCTTTGCACTGTCAGAGTGGATCCCAAAGCGGGGCTTGAACTCACAAACTGTGAGACCATGACCTGAGCCCTAATCAAGAGTTGAACGCTTAACTGACTGAGCCACCCAGGCACCCCATTAGAAGCTCCTTTTTTTTTAAGTTCAGGAAATTCTATTTTATTTCTAGTTTGTTGAGAGTTTTTACTTATGAATTTATTATTTATAAAGAGAGTTAGAATTATGAATTATAATTATGAGAGTTTCAGTATGAATTTGGTTTTGTTAAGTGCTTTTTCTGTGTCCATTATATGGTTATCTGATTTTTCTTCTTTAGCTCATTGATATCGTGGATCATACTGATTGATTTCTGGATATCGAATCAGAGTTATATACCTAGAAATCCCATTTAGTCATGGTATATAAATTCTTTTTATACATTGTTTAACATGGTTTACTAATATTTTGTGGAGGATTCTTATGTCACATTTCATGAAAGGTACTGATCTTCAGTTCTCTTTCTTGATGTTATCTTTGGTTTGCATTTTCAAGATAATCCTGACCTCCTAAAATGAGTTAGGAACTGTTCTCTACTCTTCCATTATCTTGTAAGAGAGTATGTAAAGCTAGTGTTAATTCTCTTAAAGGTTTGATAGGATGTTCCAATAAAATTATCTGGGCCCTGACATTTCTTTTTCAGGAGCTTTTTCAGTACGAATTAAGTTTATTTAATATATACAGACATTTATATTATGTATTTCCTATTGGCTGAGTTTTGGTAGTTTGTAGTTATTGAGAAATTGATTCATTTCTTCCAAGTTGTGAGCATAAAGTCAGTGACAGGATTTTCTTATTTTCTTGTTCCGGGCTGCAGGAACTGTGGTGATAACTCCTATTTGAGTCCTTATATTGATGATTTGTGTCTTTTCCTCTTTTAACTTTGTGAGTCTTGCCAGAGCTTTATCGATTTTATTGATTTGATTCATGGAACCAGTGTTTTGTTCTTTTGATGCTCTCTTTCGTTTTCCTATTTTATTTTATTTTATTTTATTTTATTTTTTTAATTTTTTTTCAACGTTTGTTTATTTTTGGGACAGAGAGAGACAGAGCATGAACGGGGGAGGGGCAGAGAGAGAGGGAGACACAGAATCGGAAACAGGCTCCAGGCTCTGAGCCATCAGCCCAGAGCCTGACGCGGGGCTCGAACTCACGGACCCCGAGATCGTGACCTGGCTGAAGTCGGACGCCCAACCGACTGCGCCACCCAGGCGCCCCTCGTTTTCCTATTTTAAATCTCATTGATTTCTGCTCTGATCTCTGTTATTTTGTTTGTTTGTTTGTTTCTGGTTGCTTAGGGTTTATTTTGCTGCTCTCTTCCAATTTCTTGAGCTAGGACCTTAGCTTATTGGATTGAGACCATTCCTTATTTGTAATGTCAGCCTTTAGTGCTGCTATGAATTTCCTTCTCAGTGCTACTGTAGCTGAATCCAATAATTTGATATGTTGTATTCTCACTTTCAATCAGTTGTATTTTTAAAATTTTTTATTTAAGGGGTACCTGGGTGGCTCAGTCAGTTAAGCATCCAACTCCTGATTTTGGTTCATGGCATGATTTCACAGATCATCGGTTCAAGCCCCATGTCAGGCTCTGCACTGACAGCACGGTGCCTGCATGGGGTTCTATGTCTCCCCCTCTCTCTGTCCTTCCTCTGCTCTCCTTCTCTCTCTCTCAAAAAAAAAAAAACAACAAAAAAATTTATGACTTTATAACTCATACATTATTTAATTTTTTAAAAAATCTCCAAGTGTTTAGAGATTTTCCTTGTCTGCCTGTTATTGATTTCTGTTTTGATTCGATTGTCAGGAACCATACTCTGTGCAACTTCATTTCTTTTCCATTTTGTTGGGGTTTGTTTTAGGACCCATGAGATAGTCTATCTTGGTGAATATCTCTTGTGTGCATGGAAAGAATGTGTATTCTGCTATTGTTGCATGGAATATTCTATAACTGTTCTTTAGATTCTATTGGTTTATGCTGTTGTTCATTTCTTCTAGAGCTTTGCCGATTTTTGATCAGTTTCTGAGAGTGGGATGCTAATATCCCCAGTATTATCATGGATATATTGATTTCTCTTTCAGTTATATCAATTTTTGCTTCATACAAATGGGAGCTCTGTTGTTTACTTTCTTGGAGATAGCATATGGTTGAGTCATGCTTTTTAATCCACTTTGTCATTATCTGCCTTCTCATTGGTTTGTTTGTTTTTTAAAGTTTATTTATTTATTTTGAGAGAGAGAGAGAGCGTGCACACAATCAGGAGAGGGGCAGAGGGAGAGAGAGAAAGAATCACAAGCAGGCTCCATGCTCCATGCTGAGCCTGACATGGGGCTCGATCCCACGACGGTGAGACCAAGACCTGAGCCAAAATCAAGAGTCAGACGCCCAACTGACTAAGCCACCCAGGTGCCTCCTAACTGACATCTTTAAACCATTTACATTAAAGTAATTATTGATGCGTTAGGGCTTAAATCTGCCATGTTATTATGCATTTTCTCTTTGTTCCTCTGTTTCCCATTACCAGTTTTTCTTATCTTACTTTCCTATGAGTTGCTTGAACATGTTTTAGAATTCCATTTTGACTTATTTATATTTTTTGTTTGTTTTTAGTTTATCATTTGAAATCGTTTTCTTAATTTTTTTTTTCTGAGCACTACACCGTACATATATAATTTATCACAGTCTACGGACATCAACATTCTACCACCTTCAGTCAAGTGTAGAAATCTTATTTCCATTTATGTCTTTTGAGCCTTTCCAGTTTTGAAATGTAATCATCTTAAACATTTCCTCTACATGCACTAGGTATCACATAATTACGATTTTTTTTTTCAAACATCAAATGTGATTTTTTTTTTTTAATTTTTTTTTTCAATGTTTATTTTTATTTTTGGGACAGAGAGAGACAGAGCATGAACGGGGTAGGGGCAGAGAGAGAGGGAGACACAGAATCGGAAACAGGCTCCAGGCTCTGAGCCATCAGCCCAGAGCCTGACGCGGGGCTCGAACTCCCGGACCGCGAGATCGTGACCTGGCTGAAGTCGGACGCTTAACCGACTGCGCCACCCAGGCGCCCCCATCAAATGTGATTTTAAAGGGGCGCCCAGGTGGCTCAGTCAGTGAAGCCTCCGACTTCGGCTCAGGTCATAATCTCATAGTTCGTGAGTTTGAGCCCCACGTTGGGCTCTGAGCTGACAGCCTGGAGCCTGGAGCCTGCTTCCAGTTCTGTGTCTCCCTCTCTCTCTCTGCCCCTCCAGTGCTCACGCTCTGTCTCTCTCTCTCTCTCTGTCAAAAATAAATAAACATTAAAAAAATTGTTAAGAAATCGATTAAAAAAATGTGATTTTAAAAAATCATGAGAGGGGCGCCTGGGTGCCTCAGTCGGTTAAGCGGCCGACTTCGGCTCAGGTCATGATCTCGCGGTCTGTGAGTTCGAGCCCCGCGTCGGGCTCTGTGCTGACAGCTCAGAGCCTGGAGCCTGTTTCCGATTCTGTGTCTCCCTCTCTCTGACCCTCCCCCGTTCATGCTCTGTCTCTCTCTGTCTCAAAACTAAATAAATGTTAAAAAAAAAAATTAAAAAATCATGAGAGGGATGGCCTAAACACATCTCCAGGTTTACTCATTCTTTTTTCTTCTTCTTTCCTTTTGCAAGTGCTATGCTTTCTGCTGTTATCATTGCCCTTCTGTCTGAAGAACTTCCTTCGGCCATTCTTCCTTTCTTTTTTTTTTTTTTTTAAGATTTTATTTTTATTAAAAAATTTTTTTTGAATGTTTATTTTTGAGAGAGAGACAGAGAGAGAGAGAGAGAGAGGTAGCACGAGCAGGGTAGGGGCAGAGAGAGATGGAGACACAGAATCTGAAGCAGGGTCCAGGCTCCGAGCTGTCAGCACAGAGCCTGACGCGGGGCTCAAACTCACAAACTGTGAGATCATGATCTGAGCCGAAGTTGGACGCTTAAGCAACTGAACCACCCAGGGGCCCCAAGATTTTAATTTTTAAGTAATCTCTACACCCAACCCATAACCCCGAGATTAAGAGTCACAAGCTCCACTGACAGCCAGGCAGGCGCCCTCTGTTAGCCATTCTGTAAAGGTAGATCTAGCAGCAATAACTTCATGTAGTTTTCCTTCATCTGAGAATATCTTTATTTCCTGTTCATTCTTAAGGGATATTTTCACTGGATACAGTTGATAATTCATTTTTTGAGCACATGAAAAATGTCACGTCACTTCCGCTTTCAGATGAGAAATCTGCTATCATTCAAATCGGTATGTCTATAGGTCATGAGTCATTTTTTCTTGGCTCCCTTCAAGATTTTTTCTTTTTCTTTGGATTTTTACTTTTCTTGGTATGTAGGGCTTTTTTTTTTCCCAGCTTTTTTACTTGTGATGCGTCTTGTTATTGAGTGCTTTGAATTTATCATGTTTGGGGTTTGCTCAGCTTCTTGAATTGGTAGGTTTGTGACTTTCGCCAGATTTGAGAAGTTTTCAGCCACCATTATTTCTTTAAATATTTTTTTTGGCTTCACACTCTGGGACTTTAATGATATGAATGTTATGTGTTTTGTTATTGATACATAGGTCTCTAAGTCTATTTATTTACTCTTTTAGTCAATTTACTCTGTTTTCCAGAAAGGGTAATTTCTATTGTTCTGTCATTTAGTTCATTGATTCTTTCCTTTATCACATTTATTGCACTGTTGAGCCCATCCAGTGAGATTCTTTTTTTAATTGGTAGTTTGAAGTTCTACAATTTCCATTTGGTTCTTTTTTATATTCTCTATTTTTTCGTATATTAAAAAATATGTTTGGGGAGCCTGGGTTAAGCATCGGTTAAGCGTCCGACTTTGGCTCAGGTCATGATCTCACGGCTCATGGGTTCGAGCCCCACATCGGGCTCTGTGCTGACAGCTCAGGCCTGGAGCCTGCTTCAGTTTCTGTGTCTCCCTCTCTCTCTGCCCCTACCCTGCTCATGCTACCTTTCTCTCTCTCTGTCTCTCTTTCTCTCTCAAAAAGAAATAAACGCTAAGATTTTTCTTTATTTTATTGTTTCAAGAGTATTCGTAATTGAGCATTAAAGCCTTTTTGTTTTACCCGTTCTCAAGTCCTTATCAAATAAGTCCATTGTTTTTGACACCTGCCATAATATTATCTTCTCTCATTCAGGTTGCCATTTTCTCTGTTCTTGGTATGATGAGTGGTTTTCCATTGTATCGTGGACACGTTGTGTAGTATGTTAGGAGACACTGGATCCTTTTAAATCTTCTGTTTTGGTAGAAAATCACATCGCTGGTATCACATGCATTCTGGCCCATGTTGTGGGCTGCGGTTCCAATATCAGCTTAGTTTTCAGAGCCCTCACTACGCTGTTCCGGTCTACGTTGTTCCCCTGATGCTATGGGTATCCTTGCTGGCTCCCTTCTGGTGCCTCCTGCAGGGGCAGAAGGTACTTCCTCAGACTGTCCAGTGGTGCTAGGTGGGGGGTGGAGACATCAAGCCAATAGGGCAGAAGCCACTTTCCTGGGCCTGCCCACCAGCAGCCTAGTGCTGGGTTCAAGGCGGGTGGGGGGGAGGGTGCTTCTGCACCCACCAAAGCCACATCTGCCACATCACAAGTTGCTGGGAGAGGGCAAGCCTGGGAACCCTAGAGTCTGTGTACGGATTTTTTTTTTTTTCTTCATGGAGATCTTGTATAGAATTGAAATTTTATTTGCCTCTGGAGCCACATTTTCATTGAGAGTCAAACAATAGAGCTGCCACATTTCTGAAAACTGTTTCCCTAAACTCTTCAGCCAGACTCACCACGGTTTGCTCCGGGGAAGCTCTTTCTAGCTCGCCAGCAGCTTCTTTCATTCTCTCGTCTCAGACAGCTCTTCCTCGTTGGGGAGATCCAGTCTGGAGGAGAAACTCCTTCGCAGTTTCTTCTACTCCCTTAGAGCTTAAATGATCGGCATAGACGGTAAAGAATTTATCAGATTGGGGCGCTTGGGTGGCTCTTGATTTCAGCTCAGATCATGACCCCACTGTTCGTGAGTTTGAGCCCCACCTTGGGCTCGGCATTGACAGCGCGGAGCCTGCTTGGGATTCTCTCTCTCTCTCCCTCCCCCGCTCTCTCTGCCCCTTCCGTAACTCTCTCTCTCACAATAAATAAATAAAAACTTTAAGAAGATTCATCCCGAATCTTATTTAAAAAAAAAAAAGAAAACTTTATCAGATTATCAACTCTGTACAAAGTCAGTTAGAGAAATGCCATTCCCAGTTTCTAAAATACCTTGCCTCTGTGTTACATGATAGCTCTGGCTTAAAAAAGCACCCTCGTTGGGGTACCTGGGTAGCTCAGTTGGTTAAGCAGTTAAGTGTCCGACTTCAACTCCAGTTGTGATCTCACAGCTTGTGGGTTCGAACCCCACGTCGGGCTCTGTGTGGACAGCTCAGAGCCTGGAGCCTGCTTCGGATTCTGTCTCCCTCTCTCCGCCCCTCCCCCACTCATGCTCTGTCTCTCTCTTTCTCTCTCTCTCTCTCTCTCAAAAATAAGTAAACATAAAAAGAAAGAAAAAAGCATCCTGGGCCTGAGTGAACACCCCTGAACTACTCCCATCATACTATCATGCCTGGTTTTCCTTTCATCATCCTTACTCAAATGCCTTCCACCCCTCCGACCATCTGGTTTGAACATACTCGTATTTTCATATGTTAACTAACTTGAATCTAAATATGTTTTAAAGCCATTAAAGAAAGCTATGTGTCCCCCTGCCAATTTAATTATACTAAAATGTGAATTAAAAAAAAGAAAATATCTGTATTTTCCATGCTGGCCCTCATTGCCACCTCTGACCTCTCTAACACCGTGTCTCTGAAGCACGCTGTCTTTCTATTCCCATTGTTTCCTTGGCTTTAGTGCTGTCTGGTTCTTGATTTCGAGCCCCGCATCGGGCTCTGCGCTAACAGTATGGGGTTGCTTGGGATTCTCTCTCTCTCTCTCTCTCTCTCTCTCTCTTTCTCTTTCTCTCTGCCTCTCTCTCGATATATATCTTAAAACAAACATTTTTTTACAAGGTGTAGTGCTGTCTACAAGATTGTATTCATCGTCCACCATCTTCTGTTAAACGCGAGGCCCCCCTTGTGCGTTGCCCATCCTTGCCACAATGACACGCTTACCTGAGGTCTGCAGTTGCATTCCTGATGCTTTCCCAACACTTCTAACCTGGCAGTGCTCCACTCTGCACGTGCTCAGCGCCCAACCTCTGCGGCCACTCATTCATCCGTTGAATATTCATCTTCCAGCACGTCGCGTGTGGTCTACACCACATTGGTGCCAGAAGGCAGCCCAAGAAGCTTCCGGGCTATTGGGGGGAAACTGAGACATAAATAAGACACGGTTCAGGGAGATGGATGACTCATCAAGTGGAAACCCAGGGCGATGTGGGGAAGCAGAGTGGGATCCCACCTAACCCAGGGGAGTCAGAGAATGCGTCCTGGAGCAGGAGGAGCTCCGCCGTGCTCCCCAAAGATGAGGGGGAATTAGTCACGCAGAAGGGAGGAGGCAGGGCCATGTATTCAGAGGAGATACATGGCCTGGAATCAGAAGGGTGTCACCACGAGTGGTCCGGCCTGACTCTTGGTCAGGGTCCACGTGGGGTGTGGTGTGGAGGTGTAGCCATGGAACAACTGACTGGCAGGAGGTGAATAGGACAGTGGGCAGTGAACGGCCACTGGAGGGCTGAAGATAGGGAAGCGACTTGGCCAAGTTGTGTGTTAGAGTGCTCACCGAGGCTGCCGTGTGGGCCCCCCTTTTGGGAGGGGCAGTGCGGGGGACACTCTGTGCTAGACGAAGTGTAACCAAGTGCCACTAACTCAAAAACCACCCAATCAAATAACCACTCCTCTTGCCTCTGCCAGAGCCATCTTGAGACCACCATGCATTAGACGATGTCAACTCAAAGGCATGTGCTCTGCAGGTGGCTGGAAGGATCATCAGCAGAATAGTAACGGTTCCACAGGTGATGGAAACTAGACGCGAGGTTCCTCTACACCGTCACCTACCACAAAGCAAAAAAAAAAAAATGTGTTCACCACCCCTGCCTCCCTCCCCTGGGAGGCTCACCTATGATCCCTTTTGCCTTCACACCTGCCCTTGGAGTTCATTGCAAATGCATTTTTCCAAGGGTGACTGTCAGTGTAGGTTGATGAGGGAAGCTCAGGCCTTGGGGTTAGACGGAGCCAGGGACACATGCCTGTTGTGTTGCCCTAACTTCTCTGAACACCAGGGCTGTACAAAGGGATAATCACACCTACCTTGCAAGATTGCGGGAAGCATTAGAGATGATAGAGGACAGTGCCTGGCACCGAATAAGCCGCCTCCCCACCTTTGGATGCCCCAAAGTGGGGAGACAGCTGGAATGGGGAAAACACTGGAGTTAGAACCACCGTGGCCTCTTTTTGTAACACCCCAACTGGAAACAGCTTGTCAACGGGGACATTATCTGCAAGAATTGTGGCTCTTGTCTTTAAGGAATATCAGGCAGCTGTTAAAAGAATGGCCCAATCTCTCTCTACAAAACAAAAAGACAAAAGACAAAGACTGGAGGAATGTCCGTAGAAAATCACTCATTGCAGAAAGCAACGTGCTGTATTATATGTAATATGACATCATCTGCGTAAAATCGAAAGAAAAAACAAGTCCATTCAGCAGGGTACGGGTTTGTCAGTTTCCACGAATAAGCAGGGCGAAGGCCACACCCCAGAACGCCAGCAAAGCTTATGTCAGTGGGTTAGGACGCCAAGGAACTCAGGTCCCCTGAAGTCCCCGATGACAAGATCATTAACCTTTGCAATGCTCTCTATATTGTTTGATAAATTATATTAAGCAGGTTGTGTTTTTATAATTACATAATCTAAAGACAAAGAAAGCCAAAGCCTGAACCTGATTTCCAGATCTGCATCTCACGACCCGATAGGTTTTTCAACTTCTCCGAACCTCACCCACAGTTTATAAAGAGGCAACAAGCATCCTCCTCCCAAAGTTTTGAAATTTAAGTATGTTCACTCATTAATTCATCCGCCGAACGTCTCTTGAGAGCCCTCTACTTCCAGGCACTGGAAGGGGCTTTGGTAGTGAGCCTGGTTTAAGGACTGTACTGTTCCAACTGATGACATGTGGCATGGGTGTTTGTGTGCCCAGCACACCAGTGAGTGACCGATGATGGCATCTCCTAGCTTGTGGGAAGAGGAGGATCAGGGGAAGACTTGGGGGTAGTGAGACATTGTGTCTTTACCCTCAACCTCACGGGGAGCCCTCTGCTCACACAGAGGGGAATCGGACGCAGTTTGGGGCTCCCTGTTCTCTGCCTTCTACAACAACCACCTTCTACCGGGGTTGTGTTTCAGATCCGAAGTCCAGGAAGAGAAAGGCGGTTAACTGCTTCACGGTCATGGTGGCCATCTACCTGGTTCTCCTCACCGCAGGTGCCGGGCTGCTGGTGGTAAAAGGTAAAGAGATCTGGTGCTGTCTGGTGCTTCCTGGGCTGACAAAGGGCTCAGGTTTGAGCGAAAAGCCCTGGGGTCACCTGTGGAGAGAGAGTTCTTAGTCCCTGGGCAGCTACATTGATGGAGGGGGTGGGGAGTGGCTAGGAAGGAGTGTGTGTGTGTGTGTGTGTGTGTGTATGAGAGAAAGAGACAGAGACAGAGACAGATTTAGAGAGAGACAGAGAGAGAAAGCACATGTGAACCTGTGTGTGTCTAGAGCGGTGAACAGTGCGATAACTTCACCTAGGATGTCATGTGCGTCTTTCATCAAGGATCCCCAGCGTCTGGGTGTGAAAGGGCTCTATTGAGCGGATTGTTCATTTTATTTTTATTATTTTTTAAATGTTTTAAATGTTTTTATTTATTTTTGAGAGAGAGACAGAGACAGAGTGTGAGTTGGGAGGGGCAGAGAGAGAGAGAGAGAGAGAGGGAGACACAGAATCCGAAGCAGGCTCCAGACTCCAAGCTGTCAGCACAGAGCCCCATGTGGGGTTCAAACTCGTGAACCGTGAGATCATGGCCTGAGCGGAAGTCGGACTCTTCATCGACTGAGCCCCCCGGGGGACCCCCGATTGTTCATTTTAACATGATCTTACTTTCAAAGTGTCCCCAGTCCAAATGTTAAGGTCATGAAGCAATTCCACCCGCAAACACTGAAGTCACGCAAGAACATCGTGTGCTCAGCTGTCATAAACATGCGTCACTCGCGTATTAAGGTCACACATGATTAGATCACACCAGTACATTAGTCATCATACGTTCACACCCAGAGTATCCAGGAAGGCTGAAGGTTGATCGTGATGCTGTGGGTACATCCCTAGGCCACACAGGAATATTCTATGACATGTAACGTCATGCCCGGTATAAAGCACACATGTGGCAGATATGGAAAGAGCTCTGTGCTCACGTTAGGTCCTCACAGCACATGACATGTGTGTTTAGTATTCAGGACCCACAGAAGCCATGCACATATGACACAGGAATGTCAGGGACATGCTCACATGCCCGGGGCTTTAATGAGGTCCCTAAGAGAGTGTTGTGGGGTGGGGGTGGGGTGTCCAGTTCTGAATCTTCAGGAGCGGCTCTGGGCCCTGGAGATGCACTTCACCAATGGATCGCTGGCCGCCGAGGACAGCTCATCCTTCTCTCTGCCCCAGTCAATGCCCATCCCGTACCTCCTGCAAGTCTTACAGGCCCAGATCACCCAGGTCCACACCAGGCAGGAGCATCTGCTGCGGAAGGTGGACAACTTCACTCGAAACCCAGGTTTGGCCCCCTCCCCTTGCACCGGGACCCTTCAGAGGATGGAAAGTAGGGGCTGCTGGTTCATGGGCAAGGGGATCTTTGGGCTTGAAACTCCTTCCCCGGCAAAGAGAGCATTCCAGAACCCAGCGTATGAGACCCTGGGGCCCAAGACAAGGGGTGAGAACCAAATGGACGGGCATGAGGTTACAGCCCCATCGGGGGCTGCAGACAGGTGGGTCAAGAACCTAGGTTGCAAGTGCCCTATCCAAGCAGAGTATGACCTCCGAGAGCCAGGGACCAGAGCAACTGGCCCAAGGCCAGGTCTTAGTCACAGAGCCCACAGATGGATCTAGAATGTTTGGGAAGGTGGGTAAAACACAGAGCATGGGTCGATTCCCAAGACCACTCCCGTGCAGCCAACTAATACTGGCACGTGGCTGGAGAGAGCATCACGGAAGGCACCAAGCCGGTCCAGGTCACGTGGGAACCCTGGAGGGAGGGGGCAGTGGGCCTGCTGGGGAAGTGTGGTGGCTTGGAAGATAGGGCTGCACACGGGAGAAAACAGAGCAGACGGTGGAGATGCCAGTGCCCCCTGCCTTCCCTCGGTCTTCCCTGGGCCAGGCGAGGCTGTCCGCCATTGCACCTGCCACCCTCTGGCTGTGCCCGCACAGGAAGAGCTGATCTGGGCCAACCCGGCTCCTAGGTGTGATCTGACTGTTTGCAGGGTTCACACTGTGGCCCGGAGCTCTGGCTCTTCTGTCTCTGGGACGGGCTCGGCCTTGGGGGCTGATTCCATGACGGTGGATCTGTGCCCAGGGGAGCACGTGCTGAAAGGACTCAGGGTCCAGGTAGGCAAATCCCCCCGAGGCTGCATCGTGAGTGCAGACAGAGGCCGAGCCCTGATGTGAGGAGAGGTGACGGCCGTGGTAGATGGGCGGAGTCCAGGCTTAGCCGCTCAGACACCAGGACCAGCCCTCTCTTCGTGACATACGAAGGTGATGATCCGCACGAGGGGCCCTGCCTTTAACCTGAGGCTCATCCTTCATGGGTTTGGCTCCAAGGTCTTCTGACCACACAGGGGAGACTCCGGGGGTCTCAACCTTCTCTCCACACTTCTGCAGCTCCCAGGGATCTACAGCTCTCCGTTGCAGACCACTACCTGCAACCAAACATCCGGCTTTCTCGAAAACATTCATTCCTGGAAAATACCCGAGCGTTGGGCCCCTGTTGTCCAAAGCCCCTGTTTGCCCGAAGCTCCTGCTCCTCGGCCCCGAGGGCACACAGCCTTCCAGCTCTGAGCTGGGTGCGCCTGCCCGGCCCAGCCTACAACCGTCTCTTCTCCTCTTGCAGAGCTATTCGGGATCAAAGGGGGACGAGGCGCTCCAGGTACGTTCGTTTCCGCTCTGACCCACGTCACCCGCTCCCCACAGCCTTCCCCCAGGGGCTCCTGGGCCTGTGCCTTTCTGGGCCTCAACCCCAGCTTACCTCCCACCGGCCTCCAGAGCCCCCCTACAAACTCACTGGTCCTCGGTCGGGTCTGCTCTCTGTTCCCTGACTGTGCTGGGACTCCCAGCCTCTGGGCCTCTACCCTGCTCCTTGCCTGAAATGAGAAGTGACCTCTCCATCCACCACGCCCAGCCGATTCTAAGCCACCTTCCAAGGCCAGCCCATGTGCATCCCCCCTGCTCCCTCTCCTACTGGTGTCCCTGCTGCCCGTGCAGGACTCCCCCTCTGTCTCCCATAAGCACTGTTTCCAGGGCTGATTACCCAACACCTAGCTTGTCTCCCCACCTTGCCGTGATTGTTGACAGGGCTGCACAACTCGCGTCTCCTAGAGCACCGTAATGACATGGGGGTAGGGGTGGACCGTAACGGGAGGGGCAGCCTCTAATCCCAGGTCTGCTGCTTACCAGCTGTGTGACTTGGGGCCAGGTACTTAACTTTTCTGGACCCCCAGCCGCTCAGCGGTGTCAAAACTAAGGGAGACAATTGGGCTCACTCCACAGGGATGCCGGAAGATTCACGGGAAGGGGCGGGCCGCGAATGTCTGACAATGGCAAGGGCTCTCTGAGGACAACCCCCTCGGCTGCTTTCTCTTTCTCCTTGAACTCACGCGGGTTTCGTTACACACGTGCGCACACGCTTCATTCACGTCCTACTCCGTTCTGTCACCTGAGTGGTTGAAATTCCACCCGGAAGATAAGAGTACACGGCCTTCTTGGGACAGAACTTCTTGGCTTCAGAATCTTTCACATATGGCCCAGATCACGCTGCTGGCCACGAAGAGTTGTGTTGTTTATTTTTTAATGTTTATTTATTTATTTATTTATTTATTTATTTTTTCAACGTTTATTTATTTTTGGGACAGAGAGAGACAGAGCATGAACGGGGGAGGGGCAGAGAGAGAGGGAGACACAGAATCGGAAACAGGCTCCAGGCTCTGAGCCGTCAGCCCAGAGCCCGACGCGGGGCTCGAACTCACGGACCGCGAGATCGTGACCTGAGCTGAAGTCGGATGCTTAACCGACTGCGCCACCCAGGCGCCCCTATTTATTTATTTTTGATAGAGAGAGAGAGAGAGAGAGAGAGAGAGAGAGAGCTCGCGCGTGCGCACAGGGGAGAAAGGGAGAGAGAATTCTAAGCAGGCTCTATACCACCAGTGCAGAGCCGGATGCGGGGCTTGAACCCACGAACCGTGAGATCATGACTTGAGCCGAAACCAAGAGTCGGACACTTAACTATTTGAGCCACCTGGGCGCCCCAGCTGGCAGGAAGAGTTTTGAGGCAGCAGCATGAGTGTGTACTGTGTGACTATCGCACCGGGACAAACAGTGGCTCCCTCTGGAGCTGGGTGGCCTTGAACCAGTCACTTAACATTTCTGAGTTCTGTGTTCTCCCCTCGCAGCCCGGGATAATCCCAGGACCTCCCGGGATTGGTGCGAGAATTAAAATGACGAAGGTAAACATGCTTAGTCCAACGCCCAGCTCAGAGGAAGCATTCGATGGTGTCGTTGCTGTTATCTGTTGTTACTATTTGCTTTGTTATTTTCTGGGGCAGATTGAATGCGCTAATTCTGGGGCAGTCCCGGCCTGATTGAACGTCGTCTCCTCCCCTCCAAGGAGATGCTGTTCCAACAGCTTCTACCGCCGTAGCCAACATGATGGGGGCTTACACCTCTTGTCAACCCAGCGGGTTTAGTCTGACGTTTAAAATCTGCTCCATCACCCGCCCCAGGCCCAGTGCTCCAGGAACAAGACACAGAGCCCAGCTCACCCTCAGGGTGGAGAGCGGCCTCCCTTCTGTCCCTCTGTCTCCGTCTCTCTCTCTCTGTGTGTGAACGTACACATAGTCGCTGACATACAGTGGCTCCAGTTACGGTTTCTTGACTTTACCACGGTGCCAAAGTGATACACATTCAGCAGGTACTGTACCTTGAATTTTGAATCTGGATCTTTTCCTGGCTAGCGACAGGCAGGACGATGCTCTCTCGCGAAGCTGGGCGGGGCAGCTCCTGGTCGCAAACAACCACGCCGCTGACAACCACTCTGTCCCCAGACAGCCATCCTGACCCTCACTTTCAGTACCCTAGTCAGGAAGATATGTGACAGGGCCGACACCGTGTTATAAAGTGGGCTTGCGTGAGATGACTTTGCCCAACTGTAGGCTGATGTCAGTGTTCCGAGCATGTTTACGGTGGGTGAGGCTGAGCTGCCACGGGCCGTAGTTTAGGCGCATTAAATGCATTTTCCACTTAGCATATTTTCAGTTTATGTTGTGTATATCGGGACGTAAGCCCATTGCGAGTCGAGGAAGATTCTGTACGTGTATGTATGTATATAATCTCCAGTACTCTCTCTCCATGTCTCTCGAAGCCTCTCTCTGTCTCTGACTACCTCTTTGTCCCTTTCTCTCTCTTCTGGAGCCCAGAAACCAGAGGCTGGAAACTGATTCTAGCAGCTGGAGCTCAGCAACGCCCCCACCACCAGTACCTTCCCAGCGTCCCCCACCACCCTGGCCCACCCAGGGGAGGCTGCAATCTCTCTCCCCTCCCCCATGGCCTACCTCACCTGGCTAGGGCTCCCCAAAGGCACATTTTCCTACAAAGGCCCCTGGTGACCAATAGGTGGATCCCAGAGGACGTTTGGGTGCAGGGCTCAGGATGACCGGTTTGGCCCTGAGGCAGCCTGCCGAGAAACTGCACTCTGGCCCAAGCTTCCAGAACAGCGGGAATGGAGAGGGGAGCTGCACCTAAGTCAAGTTTGGGGAAAGGGTGATGTGGAACCCACCCACACCTCTTTCCCTCCCCTGTGTGTTCCGGACTTTCCAACAAATATTTACTGAAAGCCTCTTAAGGACCAGGCAACGTCCAGCCACTGGGAACGCAGACATAAAAAGACAGACAGAACCCCTGCCCCCAGGGAAGCATGATTTGGTTCCAGCCCCTTCTGCTCTGATAGACTGGGACAACTCCTTAGGTAAGGAGGGCACAGAAAGGGCCTAACCCCGGCACGTGAAGGGGTTTCCCAGAGAGACCTAGTGGCCTTGACCTGAGTATGAGCAGAAAGTGTCAGGAAATATGGGTTCCAGACAGAGACCCACATGTGCAAAGGCCCTGAGGTAGGAAGGGGGTTTGGTGAGCGTAGGAAGGCAAAGAAGGCAGACCCACGTGCTGGAGTGCAAGAGAGGAGCAGAGTTGGAAGACAGGATGGGAGCAGCGGGGACTAGGCCGGCCTAGGTCAGGGGAGGTGAAGGGGGCACCCCAGCTACGTATTTTTGTTGACTCCTCACGCTAACCCCAAGTGGCTGCCGCTATTACCCCCGTTTCACAGATGAGGAAGCAGGCTCAGAGGGACGTTGACTAACTCAGGCAAAGTCGGAGGGGCAGAGTCGGACTCCGCAGCCTGAGTCCCGTTCCTGGCCCGGGGGCCAGGCCACTGCAGCAGAGCTGGTACAGCTTGTGTAGCCTGTGGTGGGAAGGAGCCATATTGACGGGCATAGGATCCTAGGGACTCATCTCAAAAATTCCCCTGAGGGACTGGACCTGTCCTATCAACAAGTGGGGCACTACTCCTAAAGGGCCAGGGGCCGGAGCCTCTGGCCTTGAGCCCTGTACTCACAGGGTCTGTGGACTTCTTGCCTCTTTCCTTTGGCTGGTAAGTGTAGCCAAAGCTCACTTTCCCTGGGTTTTTACCGTGTCCCATGACCCCATGTGGTCCCTTGAGGACCCTGTGAGGCAGGTGGTGGCATTCCCATGTGACACGGGAAAACGGGCTAGGCCATGTGAAAGGCTGGTCAGTGGAGGCCAGCGGTCAGAGCCTGAACTGATTCTCCAGTGTTCTTCCCTGAGATTTGTGTGAGAGGGACCCTAGTCCCCTGCTCTGCTTCCTTGCTTCGGCCCGCCCCACCCCCCGTCTTGTGCACTTAGGAGAGATATGGCATCATGAGTCCCACCAATCAGACTGGGGCTCTACCCTGAAGTAGAAAGCATGTCAGAGGCCTTGTCATCGTGGTGCCCTGACACGGGGATAGGCTTTGCCATCGGGAGACCTGGAATCTGCCGGCCTCTCTCCACATGTGTGAGCTCAGGCAAAGCCACGCCTCTCAGAAAGTCACCCCCCTCGTGGAGAGGTGGGGGACGAGCCACGGCCTGAGTGTTTTTCTCTCCTGAAAATTCATACGTTGAAAACCTAACATCCGAAGCGACAGTGTTAGGAGGTGGGTCTTTAGAAGGGGATTCAGTTCTGAAGGCGGGGCCCTCCTGAATGGGATTCGTGCCCTTGTCAAAGGCTCCCTCAGCTCCCCACCGTCGCGTGAGGACACAGGGAGAAGTTAGTGGTCTGCAACCCAGAAGAGGGCCCTCTCCAGAACCCGACCACACCAGCTCTTGGATCTAGGACCTTGCGCTTCCTGCCTGCAGGACAGGGAGAAATGAATGTCGTTTCAAAGCCACCCGCCCTG
Source organism: Leopardus geoffroyi (assembly GCF_018350155.1). NCBI lineage: Eukaryota > Metazoa > Chordata > Mammalia > Carnivora > Felidae > Leopardus > Leopardus geoffroyi. The sequence continues at coordinate 119,533,284 of NC_059328.1, read as the reverse complement.
CGGTATTTTGCTATAGCAGCAGGAACGGACTAGAACAGGACGTCCCGCGCTCCCGGGGTGCTGTGCGTCTCGAGCCTGCAACACAGCCCTGGGAAAGGGACAGAACCGCGTGCAATGTGCAGCAAAAGCAGGTTCCGTTTATCCAGAGCCTGCCTCCGGGACAGCCCTGCAAAGCTGGCATATTAGCCCCATTTCACTGACGAGCAAGCTGAGGCTGAAAATGAGGGAGTGATTCGCGCGAGATCTGTGTGACGCAGCCTCCCTCAGGTGACGTCATCGATACGCCTGCGTTTCACCTGTTAGGCCCTGAGCTTCTTGTAGGAAGGAGCCCTGCCTTTCCTTTTCTTGCCCACACCGTTTGGCCCGTTCTCGGTGCTCAGCGACAGTTCGTTGAATACATAAAGGTGTGATAAGTGGCCTTGTCACCCCACCTCGTGGGTTGGCCCCTTGGTGTCTGTGCTTCTCTTCTTCAGGTCTTCCAGGTCAAAAGGGGCCCAGGGCACGTCTGGCATCCCCGGCCTGCCAAGGCCACCGGCTGAGAGGGGGACTGAGGGGACCGAGGCATGCCAGGGAGCCATAGATACGGGCGTCTGTCTATTGGCCCCATAATCCTTTTTCTCCTCCTTGTCCAAGCCACGTTCTGAATTCCTTTTCCTTTCCAGGCCTCCCGGGACTCCAAGGCCCGCCTGGAATCAAGGGAGAGGCAGGTGGGCAGGGGCTGGGTGAGTGCGCGGGCAGGGGGAGTCAGGAGGCAGGGGCCTGGCTCGTTTACACCCTTGTGTCTAACAACTCAGCCTTTTCTTTCCTCTCTCTCTCTCTCTCTCTCAATCTCTCTTTTTCTTGCTGTTGTGAAGGGTGAATGTTGATACCGTTGGGGTGTCTGTGTGTGTGTGAGAGACAGAGAATGAGACAGACGAAGCCCCTCCCCTCGTGCTGGGCCCTCGTCCCCTCCTACAGGCTCTAGAACATCAGCTGACGGAAGAGCCTGGAACGCTGTGACTAATTCTTCTTTCCTTCTCCGCAGGTCTCCAAGGACCCAGCGGCGCTCCAGGGAAACAAGGAGCCCCTGGTAACTCGTGTTTCCCCTGCCTGAGCTCAGCTTGCCTTGGCTGAGGTGCTGAGCCAGTTGCCCGGGTCCCCCCTCCCCACATCCCCACCCACAGCCCCAGGGGGTCGGTGCCCTCCCACAGTCCTCTGCTCTGGAGTCTTACAGTGCCTCATCGAGACACCCAACAGATGACCTAACATCCCCTGGACTTCTTCCAGAGGCCCCTTTCTTTCCTTTTCAAAACGCCCCCTGCCCCACTGCTGAACAGCCCGTGGGCGGCTCCTGAGTCCTCCTTGGGAGGGCGGCGGGAGCCCATCTTGTTGGCCATTCTCTGCCCAGGCACCCCAGGACGGCAAGGAGAGAAGGGCAGCAAAGGTGATGGGGGACTCGTTGGCCTGAAAGGCGAACCTGGGGCTAAAGGAGACAAAGGAGACCTGGGCCTCCCAGGTAAGGGCCGGGTGGGGGTGTTGGTGCTTGTGGGGGAGGGGCTGAGGGAGAGCTGGGCCCCGACCCTCTGTAAGCATGTCTGTTTGGCCCCACTGAGGGCAGGGCTGTGCTCTGCTTCCCCCAGGAGCACACGTGTGGTCCCATCCGTCCAGGTGAGCAGAGGCCAGGAACGGAGAGCTGAGAGTAGCATGGGTGGGGGGAGACACAACGTGATGCCAGGCACAACCGGTGACAAGTGAGGACACAGGCCATGCGACAAGCTCTGAGGAGAGGACGGCGAGGGGTGGCAGTGGGATGTGAGGTGGGCACAGGGCAGGAGGGGAGATGGCTGGCAGGGAGGGTGAAGGGGTTGATTCCAGAAGCAGGTGTTAGGTCAGAACCATTTGGGGCCCTTGCTCAAAGTGCAAGAGTCTGTGTTTCAAAGGCCTGGATCATTCTGATACCGGAAGTCTGGGGGGCACGCTCTGAGAAGCGCTGCCCCAGGGGCTATGGCCACGACAGAGCACTTTTCACGCCCCTTGTCGCTTGGCCTCTGGAAGCCCCCTCGGGTGGTTGTGGGGTGCAGTGGGGGGGGTGAGGGCCGTGCGGCTAGAAGGCTTGACGTCACCCCTGCTCTGCACCTGTCCACGTGTGCCTCTAGGCAGGTGACTTAACCAGCGGAGGCTTAGTGTCTTCATTTCTGAAAAGAATGGCCATTAAAATGATAATAATCAGGGGCGCCTGATTGTTGAAGTTGAGCCTCCAACTTCAGCTCAGGTCACGCTCCCACGGTCTGTGAGTTCGAGCCCCTCATCGGGCTGGCTGCCGTCAGCCCAAAGCCTGCTTCGGGTCCTCCGTTCCCCACCCCCCCCCCCGCCCCTCCTCCACTCGTGCTCTCTCAGGAATAAATAAACATATATATAATAATGAAATTATGCATACTTTGTAGGGCAGTCCCTAGAGATTATGTGTTCAAACTCTCTGCCACATGGTTAAACACTAAACAAATGATAACCGTCCCTTAAGGTAGAAAGGGAAGGACTTCAGTTCTAAGGTCAGACACATCTGGGTCCTCGTATGGCTCACTAGCTGGGCAACCTTGGGCAAATGACTTGACCTCTCTGATCCACAACTTATTCAGCTGTAAGAGGGGGATGATAAAAGCAACCTTTAATAAGGATTGAGTTACAACTGGAGTAGAAGACATAAGATGCGTGGCACTGTACCTGCGAATAGGAATTATTCACATTATCAGATACTGGGGTGCATGCTTCAGGAAGAGGGCCCTTACAGGCAGGTGTCAGCCATCCTGAAGAATGAGGAGCCGTGATCAAAGGTTTCAGGAGAGCCAGTTGTGCTGAGATGACCGGGAGGGTTGGGAGGGGGGGCATCTGTGCACCTGGCGGTTGGTTAGACAGTTGACCTCTGACGGCGATTCCAAAGGCTGCTCTCCGTAGTTCTCTATGTAACAGGAAAGGGAGGCCCAGACTTTCTCAAGGTGGCCCTGCCAGCCCCAGAGGAGGGGGTGACAGCCAGCACTTTTGCCTGTGGAGTCTGCACCCTACTGTTTTCCCTCCCACACTCATCCAGTGCCCCAGATTTGCAGATACCCGACACCAGGGTGGGGCCCCCCGCCCGCACTCGGCCTGGAAAAGCTGTGGTTGGCGAGGGGAAATGCGAAAGTTTCAATTCTTCAGAAATCAGGACTCCGACCCACCTCTCCTCTTCCCAAATTTCCTCTCCCAAGATCGCAAGGTCTCTTTCACCCACTGTTTTCCTAAGCCCCTGCTGGCAGACAGGGCTGGCACGAGGGGCCCCGCTCCAGTGGTCCTGAGGCTTTGTGGTCTTTGTCCCCGCCAAGGGGTAATGTCCCTGGGGAAGGGCCAGGGGACAGGTGCGTTTTCCTCACCTTGCCTTGAGCTGTGATGGCAAAGTTCTGACACCAGACGGCAGCTGATGTTCGTCTGGTGGGGCTAGACTCTGGGCCTTTCACTGAGAACGCCCTGCTTCCCCAGGCCGCCCCCTTTGGTGGAGACACGGCAGTCATAGCCACACACAGCCACACACAGACTCGGGCCCAGAGCACGCTCCCGAATCTTCGGGCAGCCTAGGGATTCCCATAACGCGGTGGTTCCGGCCGGCCCGGGGCAGTCGGGCACCAACATATTCCTCCAGGGAAGTAATTTCTAGTCCCATCTGCCGAATGCCATTTGTCCCTTCTGCCGAAGCGCACACCTTGAATGAGCAAGGATCGCCTTCTTCGGGGCTTGCCCCTGAGGCCATAAGCGATCTCAGCTAGAACCGAGTTCTTTCTGATTGTTTTGTTTCCCATCAGGGAATAGTCATCCTTCAAGTATCTAAACCACCTGAAAGAATCTGCTTCCTGAGCCTTGCCCCTAACGTCACCCCACGCTTAGACCAGAAAGCTTCGCGTGACCCGTGACTCTCCCCCGCCCCCACCTCCCACCCCCCGCTGCTTCAGACCTCTCTGTCTCCTTTCCCAACGCACAGGAGGGAAGGCTGCTATCCCTCTGAGTCCTCCCAGCTCTGATATCGGGAAGATAGTGGAGTAGAGCCTTTTAACCAAATTCCATCCTAATAAGCCTGTCCCAGGGCTGAGGGAGCTGCCGGGATGGGACTTTGACTAGCTCCGGGAACACCAGCCAAGCCAGGGGGCCGCTGATGAACAGACCCAGCCTGGCACGGCTAGCGAGGGTGTGCAGCCCGCTCGGGAGCCAAGCCTGCAGACTGGGAAGAGGTTGGCAGGCCCCATGCGAGGAGCCTCCCTCAATTGATATGCGCCATGCAGCCGCAGAAAGGAGGAGGGAGCAATGGAGGACCGAGGAGAGGACAGGCTGGGACAAGCCTTGAATGCTGATGACAAGTGGAAAATTTGAAACCTTGGGCACCAGGAAAGGCTGTGGCTGGAGCACTGGCAGGAGTCCGAGCTGCTGCAATGTTTTCCTCTCCACTCATGCCTTCACGTTTCTACTCTCGGCACTTGGGATCGGCATTCTGGAATATTCAGGTTTCAGTTTGGGAGGCTTGAAAAAAAAAAAAAAAAAATTCCCCAAATGCAGACACTAAAATGAGCCGGGCAGCGCTTAGCTCAGCCTGGGCTCTGGTCCCCCTCAAGGGGACCAGCGTGCTGACCAGGGTCCTGAGAGCCTGGCTTCTGGGCCTTTGGCTGCACGCCAGCTGGGCCCCATGACCTCGTCTATTTCTCACGCGTTTCCTTCTGGTCTCTGGGGCAAGATGGTGTGCTCCTTGAGGCCAACCATTGTATCTTCCACTTCTGGGAACCAGGTAGGCAGAGCCCAAGGAGTTTGAGTTTGGATTTTGGGTGGGACAGCGTCATTGGGACCGGGCAGCCGGCTGCGTCCTCCTCCGTGCCTGACCACAACTCCTTGGTTTTTCAGGAAGCAAGGGAGACATGGGCATGAAAGGAGATACAGGGGTCATGGGGCCCCCCGGAGCCCAGGGGAGCAAAGGTGACTCAGGGAAGCCAGGCCCCCCAGGTAAGAGGCCATCCACCGGCCTGTCCATATTCCCTTTTTCTCTGGCAGGCTGAGCTAGAGGGGAACAAAATCCCTAAAAGTCGTTCTTCATTTTAGGTGCGGCTGGATCTCCTGGAATGAAAGGAGACCAAGGTAAGAACTCTGGGGATCCAGACATCATTCGGGCTGCTACTGTCCCTGGGCAAAGTCAAGTCCGGGACACGACTCCACGGTCTTTAGATTCATTGTGGCGTTAACCCAGAGCACGTGGGGGCTCTCTGAAAACCGGGCCCCACCTGGGAGGAACAGGCTTGATTGGCATTCCCCTTAGACCTTCGCCGCAGTCCGCCACGCAGGGGTGTGGAGCCCACACCCACGACCAGGGTGCCTAGGGAGTCCACGAGCCCCAGGCGCTGCAGAGTGATGGCAACCATGAACACACGGCTCAGGCTGTAACTTTTCTCCTACTAACTGGGCTCGCTCGTGGCTTCTAAAGGGAGATGTGGAAAACTGCCCAGGGAACATGCACGCTGGTAGGAGGTACACGTGTCACAGCCGAGAAGACAGACGAGCCGAGGGGCAGGCAGCCAGCTCTCTGCCGACCACCCCCAACCTTGCAACTGTCACTTAACTTGCAGGGCAACCTGGAGCGCAGGGTCTTCCCGGCTCTCCGGGCGCAGCGGGATCCCCAGGTGCCAAGGGTGAGCCCGGCAGCGCTGGGCCCCCCGGACTGACAGGTGAGGTCCTCAGCCCTGCCGTGCGCATGGGGAGTGGTGTCTGAAGAGCCACAGAGCCCAGCCCTCATGCTCTCCGGGCATCTGTTGTACAGGACCACCAGGGATACCCGGGACGCCAGGAGCCGACGGCATGAAGGGAAGCAAGGGGGACTCAGGTAACGGAGGGTGTGTGTAGGGGGTGGACGGGGTGCTGGGTGGATAGGGAGGAGCACTGCCTCAGGGGGCCCCCCAGAAGGAGGCACAGAGTCTCCTGTGCTCTGGCCCCTGAGGCACCCCGATTAAGGACACCTCCCTCTGTCGGGGCCCTTTTAGCTCAGAGCCCCAGGGCTGTCCTCTCTCTGCCCAGCATCCCTGAAAGGCCTCAATGTCATGACCAAACCTCCACCTTTAAAGAGAAGAGAAGGGCAGCTGGCCCTCATTGTCCCCTGGCCTGCCTTCCGGCTGGGTGCGTAGTTTCTATTCTCTCCTGCTGACCTGCAGGGGGGCCCCCAGGGTCAGGGCTCTGAATGTGGGCAGGGGGTGTCAAGAAACCCCTTCCTGCACGTTGTCCCAGAGGGACTCGGGCTGGGAGGAGGGACCCGCGTAACCAAACTCACAGTGACTACAGGATGAACCTTCATGCCAAATTCGTCTAGGTTACAAAGCATCAAACCAGTGTGGTCTGCTTTGCGAACCCCCATGACAATTTTGTCGAGTCCCTAAGTCTGAGCGCCTACAGTGGTCTAGAAAGTGTGGGCCATTGTGTTGGGCGCTGGGTCACCGTGATGCGTAAGACCTGCTTCCTGGCCTCACACATACAGGCTGGGGCAGGAGACAGGCACACAGACTGTTGCCAGGTTGTGCCAGGCACACTGTGTTGTGGGCTTTTGCATGGAGAAGTGAGACGTGACAAATGCCCTTTAGAAAGCCAAGCGCAGCCTGGAATGTGGTAGGAGCTCAAGGTTATGGCTGTGGACAGCCTTCCGTGGCTCCATTCTCCGCCCGAGCAGAAGGTCCTGCCGGGTTAGACAGCCCGATGCCCTCAGGCAGTGGTGCACAGACCCACACCAGGGGCACGTCCTCTCCGTGCTCGCTGATCAAGTGGTTGACTGATGGATGGATTGATTCCTTAAACAAATGTGACTTCACTCAGCTAACTGCTTCAGTCTCACAGTGTCCGCTGTCTGGCAGGGTTGGTGAAAGGCAGCGCGGTCCGGGAGTGATGTAAGAGCTTGAGCTGAGTCTCATGGAATGAGTGGAGCTTGGCCATGGTGAGGAGGGGATGGGAAATCTAGAGAGCGGGAACAGAGCAGGCGAAGTCACAGAAGAATGAGGGAGGGCTCTGTAGGCTGATGTCCCTGGCACTTAGGGTTGAGATGTGAGAGAGGGTCAGGAGCTCTGGCCAGAGGGATAAGCGGGGCCACCTCCTGGCTGGCCCTGGACTCTGGGTCTTCAACCATCTGGGCTTTTCTGAAGGTTATTAGGAGCCATGGCGCAGGCCGCTGTAACACCCACTGCCCTTCCAGTCCACCCAGCCCCGGAGTCAATTTCTTGTTTATGGACTATGTGTCAGTGTGGGCAGGGGACCTGCTCCAGGATGCCACCTGAAGGCAGCCAGCAAGGTTTCACCTTCTGGAAAGGCTCCATCTGGGTGTGGGGGTCAGATGCCCCTGACTTGTTGGCTGTTTCCTCCTGATCATATATATTTTCATCTTCCCTGGTCCCAGATTTTAGGGGGTCTGAATTTAGGGCCTGAGGCTGCCCTATCCCTGAGGTTTTTGTTTGGCCTCATAGTGGTGATGGCTTTTATCCCTCGGCTATAAGCAATGAGTCTCTGTCCCCACCTGTCCACACCCTTCCCCCACTGCCAGACCAACGGTTCTTAACTAAGCAAGGGTATTAGGGGTAAAGCGTGGTTTTATGCACAGGGAACACTGTGCCCACTCCCCAGCCCCCAACTTGTGTCTCCCACTGTCTGAGGGTAGGGAATTCTGCCCTGTAGTCCACATCCTGGGAGGATTTACATAGTAAAAGCACCTCTTGATAATGAGCTGTTCCGTGACAACGCAGTGGGAGCGGCACTCTTGTGAGTGCGATTTCACAGGAACTTGCCCAGACTCGAGGGGCCAGGAGAAGACACAGCCAGGGCCAGAACCCAAGCCTGGCCAACCCAAAGCCCATGGACTTACCCACTGCACTCCATCATGCTGTCTCCCTGCCCAGGCAGCCTGAACGTGCCCCCTGCTCCCCATCAGGCGCTCTGATGAGCAACACCTTCTCTCTCCATCCCAGTCCAGGGAAGATTAGAGCTGAGGCTCCAGCAGCTTCCTCCACTCTGAGAAGGAAACATGAAGTTCTCAGGCCCTGTTACGGCTCTTCGTTATTTACCCCCAAACCCACCTCCCTTACAGCACAGAGATGGTTGGCCCTTAGCCTGGGGATCATTTTAACCCCATTATCAAGTTCCTGTATTTTTGCTGAGCACCTTTTTGGGGATTTCCATCGATCAGGCCTATTGGTGAATACCAACCGGGCACATTCTAAGGGTTCTTCCTTGGTTCTGGCTCCCCAAGTAAACATGGTGATTATGTTTCCAAAGCGGAGCATGTGATAATTACAACTTATGTAAAATTGCACAGATTTCCCACACAAATCCAAATGCTTGTCTTGATCTAGTAGCTAAATGCCCACATGGACATCTCAGGAGGGAATTGCCATAGGTCCACAGTCTGGCGGCCCATGGGCAGGTCTCCGTACCATCCCGGGGTCAGAGGTTAATGAATTCTTGGAGAAGTTAGATTTCTGAAGTGGGAAAAGGAAGGCTGGGCTCCCACCCAGGGGCCAGACCTTCTCACCATGGAAGATAACGCATGCTTTTCCATGTGAGGACATCGGTATTCCCCAGACCGGAGGCACCACAGTGTTTGTCCAGTTTTGATTCTATCAAGCCAGTTTTTCAAACCAATGCATTTCCCATTTTGTAAATAAAATCATTAATCTCTCAAGAGAATATCTAGCCTCCCTAGATGAAAACAGAGAAATTACAGTGCCTTCGCTTGACCTAAGTAACAGCTAGATCCCATTATCGTGCATTAATTATATATAATATACATTTATATATATTATATAATATAGTAATATATATTATATATAATATACTATACATATATAATATATATAATATTATTATATATTACTATATTATATTAATATATTATATGCATATATGTATATATAATATATAATATTGTTATATATTAATATATTATATTAATATATGTATATATGTATATATACATATATGTATATGTATACGTATATACATGTATATACATGTATATATGTACATACATATATATGTATACATATATGTATGTACATATATACATGTGCATACATGTATATATGTATATATATACATATATAATATATATAATATTATTATATATTAATATATTATATTATATATATAATAAATTTGTTTATGATTAACAATGCCTCTGGGCCAAGCACTGTGCTTGGGATTTACTCCCATCATCTTAGTTCCCCTGCCCACACGCCTGAGTTTCACTACCTTACAGCAGGAGAAGCAAAGACTCCCCGAAGGCAAAACCTCTCCTGGGGTAGGCAGGCGGGGGGCTTACAGTTAATATACTCTGAATCCAGGAGTTGATCCCAAAGTCAGATTCCAAAGTTATGCTGTTCCAGATTTTGTCACATAGAATAACATAGAGTGTAGAACTCCAGAGAAGTCAGAATCGCCTGTATTCCCATTCCACAGCAGATGGGTAAATCCTGGCCCCATCACCAGATCCCCCTGCCACTGTGAACAGCCACTAACCACACCCCAGCCCATCCAAGTGAAATGTTTTCCCTCATTGACACCTCTTGCGAGAAAGAGAAAGGAGCCGTCTCAGATTAAAGACAGTGAGGAGGAAATTCTTTTCCTTCTGCTGGGAAGGGAAGGTGCACAGTTTATTAAGTAGGGCATTATCACTCAGCAGAACTTTCTCTAACGGTCATTTCCTTCATCCATTCACCGAACAGCATTTTACGAAACTCCCCAAACTTGTTTTTTTTCTAACCTTTGATGTTTATTTATTTTTGAGAGAGGCAGAGGGCGAGCAGGGGAGGGTCGGAGAGAGAGGGAGACACAGAATCTGAAGCAGGCTGCGAGCTCTGAGATGTCAGCACAGAGCCTGATGCGGGGCTTGAATTCACAAAACACCAGATCATGACGTGAGCCAAAGTCGGATGCTTAACTGCCTAAGCCACCCAGGCGCCCCTGTTTTTTTCTAACCTTTGAGCTTTCAAAGGATTACAAAATCACTTGACTTTGAAGTGGGGAGAATTGCAAAACACAAAAACCCCACACAAAAATTAATTTTAGCTCAAAATCCCTTAGCCATTTTGGAGTTTGGACACGAGGAAGAACTCACTTCATCTTGTGATCGTGGCATTTCTCTTTCTATCATTCCACCTCATAAAATGATGTTAGAAGCAGCCAACACATTTAAGCTCCAAAACACCAATCGGATCAGAAGTTCTGCATCTCAACAGCCTTCTCGTCTAAAATATAACAAGCATCTGAATTTTCTACGTTCTTTGATTTTCCTCTTGAGGCAAAGCCAAAATGCAAATAACCTGCAATCCATTTTCTCATCCGTGTTTTAGGACATTTTACTTTGAAGGTAAGCAACAAAGAATTCGTCATAATAGCAATTAAGCCCTATACTGTGAATATAATTTCTCAGTTCATTCCAGCCGCCATATCTAAGGACTGGGTTAGCCCCAGAACTTATTAAATTCTACCAAATCACATTACTAAATTGTCGCTTGTAAAACTTTTCTCATTTTCCTCTAAATTTCTCAGAGGTATCTATAGAATTCTACATTCATCCAAGTTTTTGGTCCCCTTCTTGCTACACAGCTCAATCTGTCAGTTATTAAACTTATCCTCAACCTGCCAGGCTGCACTTACCCTGTATGTCAGGAAAGTATTGAAGGAAGTTTCCTAATGTACTGGAAATTTCTACATTAAATCAGAGTCGGGAGACTTGCTCCCCAACTTGCCCCGGGCCTGCGTTTCCTCCCCTGTGGAATGCGAGGAATTGTCTAGAATAGTATCCAGATCCCTGCTAGTTTGATAACTCTGGGTTTGAAGTTGGCAGTTTCCCCTCAAAGCAGGAACCTAAGCTTTTAGGCAAAATACTAGCTAAGCGCTGAACAGTAAGACGACGTGTGCTTTCTAACTACACGATTTTCTTGGGAGAAAATCATTTCTCTAAATAAACACCTTGCAGATAAATATTTTGGGCTCCGCTCAGCTTGAGATGTGTGCAATATCCAGGAAGACTCAGGAAGCTGTGGTTAAGAGGAGAAACCCAGCATTTATTTGCCTCAGAGACAGGAAGGTTGTTTGGAGAAGGTGGGCCGTGAGTTTAAGGATTGTTTAAGGCCTTGCTTCTCGAAGTGTGGCCTCTGGACCAGCAGCATTAAAATCACCTGGGAGCTTGCTAGAAATGCAGAGTCTCAGATCCCCACCCCCGATCCACTGAATCAGCAATCCCGGGGTAGAGCCTAACAAGCTGCTTTGTTTGGCAAGCCCTGTGCTGGTGATTCCGATGCACCCTGAGTTTGACTACTCCTTTAGGGGAACGAGATGGCCCCCGGTGGGGCCGGGAGTGTCTTTGGAACCAGGTAGGCAGCCCGAGAGGGAAACTTCAGGAAGGTGTGAGCTGCCTTGCGAACAGGACACAGGGAGCTACGGCACCCAGTGGGAGGCCAAACCTGGTTACAACTCAAGTTCACCGCTCACTCCCTGCGTGACCTTGGATAAATCACCTAGCGTCTGTGACTGTGGACTTCCTCCTCCCCTGTAAGAAGGAAAATGGCACTACCTTGCAGGGCAGCTGAAAGACGGAATGAGGCAGTGTCTGTGAAGCCCCTGGCGTGGTGCCTGGCAGAGAGCAGGCAACCTCAGAGGCAGAGTTCCCGGGGGGTGACGGGCTGGGAAGGAGGGTGTGAGAAATGAGCCGGGGGGGGGGGGGGTCAGGCTGCAGGGACCATAGGTCTAGAGAAGAGGGGATTCCCTATGGTTCCTGTCTGTACAGGGTGTTTGTCGTTTGGTGCTTTGGGGACAGCTGGAGATGGGCACTTCTTCAGGAGGGGACAATTAGGGGAGGTCACAAGGCCCGGGGTCCCTGAACTTTGCTTCCAGGGACAGACTCTTAAGGTAGAGAGTTTTGCCATACGGTGCCCTCTAGGATGCAAAGAGCCAAGAGTCAATGTATGACCCGTTTTCCTATTTAATAACGTGTTTCTGAGTGTGGCTTCTCCTCTCTCATCTGAACGCATGCAATTCAGCTGTAGGTGAGCGGACAGGAAGCATCTGCCACCTCTGCTGGGTGACCTCAGGTCACCAGCAAACATTTATGGGACTTGTTGGGCAGCGAGCCCGGAACTCACGTGGGCCAGCGTCCGAGGCACTCCCCACCGAGAGGGGAGACAGACACATGCAAACGGGGTCCGTGGGGTCCCTGTGACAGGGTCTACTGAGCCCACGCCAGACGTGAGGCTCAGCACATGACACAGACGACTCCGTTTCAGTCTCCCAAGTGCCCCCGAGGCGGCCAGGAGACTCAGAGGAGGAAAGTGAGGTTCCCAGAGGGCAGCACCTAGCTCAAGGTCACAGAGGCGGATGTAAGCCCAGTCTCTCTGACTCTGGCCACTTTGCCGCCTTGAAAGGAAGTATGCCATCCATGGGCGAGGCCAGAGAAGGCTTTGCAGTCGGGGACATCTGACATCTTAGCAGATTTCATAGGCTTGATCCGAGTTCTCTGGGGGATGAAGGGAGTGGGGCATTCTACAAAGGGGGCTGGGGCATGAGCAAATGACCCCGGAGTGAGCTGGGGCCTGCCTGCCAGGGTCTGACCTCTGAGGTTCCTTTAGCCCTTAGAAGAAGCTTCCTGAGCCTCAGTTCTGTCCCATTCCCTAACGCGAAGAGCTGAACTAGTTGCCCTCTCAGATCATTCCAGTGCTTCCTGCCTCTGTGGTGCCAAGGTCGGAGCTCCTGGGGCTTCTGATCTACCTCCAGGCAGCTCCCGGCCTCAGGAGAATCATCTGAAGGGCTGCTGGGAGCCAGGAATCCCCTTGCTCATTATTCCAGAAAGGGGTCCCAAAGAGGCCCGCCGGACCCGTTGCCTGCCCTCCATTGACCAGCACACAGTAGGTGCTTAGGAAAGTCAGAAATTGAAGTCAGAAGCAGGAAGTTCCCCAGGTAGGAGCTCCCCACAGGCCGTGGGCAAGCTGGGGAACTGAGTTCCCTGTGGCTGCTGAGGATTGTCACTGGTGGGCTTATGCCATGGGAAGGACACCAGTCGAGGGTGTGGTGGTGAGCACAGTGTTCCTCTGGTTACCCTCTAATAACTGGTAGTTCACAGTCAATACTGAGCTTTCGTTTCCCCAAGTTTGTGGGTCTTGGAGAGTCTTGTTTCTCTGAAATCAAACCGCTACAGGCACTTCAAATCCAGAAACCACGATGTTGCAGGGCGCGTGGGTGGCTCAGTCGGTTAAGCGTCCGACTCTTGATTTCAGCTCGGGTCACGATCTCACGATTTGGGGGCCGAGCCCCTCATCCGGCTCTGCACTGACAGCATGGAGTCTGCTTGGGATTCTCATGCTCTCCCTCTCTCTCTCTGCCTCTCCCCCGCTGGCTTGCTTTCTCTCTCTCTCTCTCTCTTAAAATAAATAAACTTAAAAAAAAGTTTATACAAAAAAAAAAGGAAACCACAATGTTGCTAAACCAACCAAGTATTAGCTCCCTATGACCCAGCATGGTGCTGGGGACAGTGGGCCTTCCATGAGTCAGTGAATAACGGGGTGAGTGGGTGGAAGGAAGGAAGGAAGGAAGGAAGGAAGGAAGGAAGGAAGGAAAGGAGGGAGGGAGGAAAGGAGGGGGGAAGGAAGGATCTTTCACATTAGAACCACAAATACGATCATCACCAATGATTGCAGTGATAATTCTTCCATCTTCTGGACACGAGACCCTTTAGCCACATAAATCTTTTTAAAATTTTTTTTTTTCAACGTTTTTTAATTTATTTTTGGGACAGAGAGAGACAGAGCATGAACGGGGGAGGGGCAGAGAGAGAGGGAGACACAGAATCTGAAACAGGCTCCAGGCTCTGAGCTGTCAGCACAGAGCCTGACGCGGGGCTCGAACTCCCGGACCGCGGACCGCGAGATTGTGACCTGGCTGAAGTCGGACGCTTAACCGACTGCGCCACCCAGGCGCCCCTAGCCACATAAATCTTTAGCCACATTAGGGCCACAATGAAATGAACCCACCAATTCTGTGGAGCATCTGCTATGGGTGAGAGCCCCCAAGCACTCCTGGCGGCCAGTGAGTCCCCTCCATGGGCTTTTGGAAATAAAGAGAGCTTTGTTTTCAAAATATCCCTCAACTTCTTTCCAATCAAATGCATCAGGAAGAAACGGGATTGGAGTTAGCCATCAAGTCAGGTTATAATCGGACAAAGAAGGCCGGCCAGTAAATCCAGAGTCTGTCTGTCTGTCTAACGCAGACTTTCCTCCACTCCATCTCTATTTGTCCCCAACACGTGTCCCCATTTATCTGCAGTCTGTCTCCTTTTATGCTCTGCTCAGGAGGCTTTAAACAATCGTGGAGAACCAATGTATCTTTCCGTCTGCATTAATCAGACAAAAGGTAGAGGTTGTCTAAGATTAAAAGTGTCTAATATCTAAGTTTTATTATCTTCCCCTCTTTTTTGTATTTCGATCTTAGGACTTCAAGGACAGAAAGGAACAAAAGGAGAATCAGGATTTCCAGGTAAAGGGCCGGCTTCATTTTAATTTCTCAGAATGATGTCTGGAAAACCTCGTGCTTGGAGGACAGGTTTTGTTGACTTTGAACATGCTGCTGTGACCTTCCCCCAAAGGCGCTAGGGCCCAAGCCTGTTTGAGGCTAAGACTCCAGGGCTCTGTCCTTCAAGTCTCAGATTCCTGCCCCTGGAAAACCTGGAGAGCGGCAGAACTCAGTGACCTGGGCGGGTAGGGAGAGGGGCCGCGCTGAGAGTAGAGAAGGGGTAAAGAAACGCCTGGAGAGCCGGGGCTGGCTGGTGGCTTCAGGCCGTGTGCCCACCATGGAGCTGTGCGTCCTTCCTCTCCACCTCCCCAGTGGGCTGCGAGGCCTCATCTGCTTCCCCATACCTGCGCTGGTCCATCTCTGTCTTCCCTTTGGCCCCTCAAGCTCCTCCCCTCCTCCTGCTGCTGCCCGCTAGCCTATTATGATCACCTCCCAAGCCCAAGCCCGTGGTCGGTCACTGCGCATGGCACTTCCCACAGAGCACTCGCTTCTAGCCTTCTCACAGCCCCCGCCCCAAAGGGCGCCAACGCAAAACTTCTCAGACACATCTCTTGAACCCTCTTTCTGCCTCACGATCTGGGTATTCGGTTCCTGTTTGAACTTACTAAAGGCGAACTCGAGACCTAGAAACACGACGGCAAGTTCTCTCAGAATGGCCACACCTTCCACACAATTATGTCGCTCGGTGAGGCCCTCCAGGATCCCGCCCGCTGTTTTTACCTGTGTGTTCCCAGCCGGCATTCGTAGGAGAGTCAGTGGGGAGATCAGAACAACACCCTGAACCCTACTGTCCCTCCAAGGTGGACCAAAGACACGGGCTGAACATCCTAGCAGCCCATTCACGGAGGTGGGCGAGGACAACTCAGTCATTGAGGACCAAGGCCCTTGGCCCCCCTCGGAAAGCAGAGCAAAGCATCTGACTAACATGGTTTCTCTCCTCTCCAGGCCCTGCAGGCATGAAGGGAAGCCAGGGAAGCCCAGGCCTGGCAGGCCTCAAGGGTGCGCCGGGACTAAAAGGCCAAAAGGGAGAGCCAGGAGCGAAAGGTCAGGCCTCGGTCTCTGATTTGTGGGTTCTGAGGAGAGTCCCTGTTGTCAGGGGTTTGGGAGTTTCCAGAACCAGGGGTGTAGAGGTTTACTGGCTTCCCCCCGCTCCACCCCGGACAAGTTCTGTGCTGGGATTGCCCTTGGCCCTGAGCACACAGAAGTGAAGAAGGCACGTTGTGGGCGTTTCAGAGAGGCAAACACGTGAACGTGTGTTCGCGTGACACCCAGCCAATGCCCCGGCCGCTGCACCTTCCACAAAGGAGATGCCTCCCCTGTCTGTCACATGTACTTCCCACATGTCACATGATGGGGTCACATGTTTCTCACCTGTTAAATGCTCCTCTCTGGTCGAGCTCAAATCCCTCATGCTGTAGTGTAAGCCTATTTCGTCTGGCTCAACCATGGGTGCCCGTGGTCCATCCAGCCCTCATGATGCCAGGTCACCTGCAAACCTAGAGGAGACCATCTGACCTCCCCACCCTCCTCCCACTGCTGGAAAAGAGGCGTGAGGGGATCCTGGCTTCTTGGTTTCCTTCAAATTGTGTGTGTTGGGGGGGGGGGCTTTTTTTTTTTTTTTTGTCCTTGTGACAGGATCCTCTGGACAGCAAGGAATACAGGGACAAAAAGGTGAAAAAGGTAATCACTATTTCTAGTCTCTTTAATTTGTGGTTTAGAGGAAACTCTGTACTTGAAAACTGCAGGTGCAGTGGGGAGAGGCCCCGGTTCTCGGAGAAATCCCTCGGTTTGGGAAAAGCTAACAGGCTTATCCCTCAGCTAGGCCTGCCCATGGCGGAGAGCCACAGCTCCCGTCCTCTCCCCCCCGACTCCTTCTCTTTCTCTCTTCTTCCCCCCTTCCCTTTGTCTCCCCCTCCCTTCTCTCCCTCCCTCCCGTTACCCCCTCAACTTTTCCTTTTCTTCTCCCCACAAGGCCAGGCCAGGCCAGCTGCAGGTGCATGGAGGCTGCCGGCCGGGTCGTACTTGTGCCGTATGTGGGATCTTCCCAGCTCTGGTGACGGCCAAGCGGGGGGCTGGCTCTTCCCTAACGACAGAACTTCCAAGAACGGAAAGGCAGAGCGCGCATCCATGCAAAGCCCTAGACTGCTCTCCTCACCTCTCCCACGTATGTCTTTCACCCAGGTGAATCCCTGGTGTCCGTCAGGATTATCGGCACTAGCAGCCGAGGCCGGGCTGAAGTTTACTATAACGGCATCTGGGGGACAATTTGTGACGACGACTGGGACCATTCAGATGCCACTGTCTTCTGCCGCATGCTGGGCTACTCCAGGGGAACGGCCCTTGTCAATGTGACACCTGGTGAGTGCGTCTTTCCTTGAGGCCTTCCCTTCGGTTGCAAGTGACTCAGCGAGTTTGGGTTAAAAGAGAAGGATTGGTTTAAGCATCTGAAAAGTGCCCCTGGCTGCCAGCCTTCCAGGTTGGCGGCCCCAGGAGAGAGAGGACTTGTCTTCCACAACGGTGATGGCAAAGGCTTGGTCGGGGCTCTGGCTGACCTGGCCTGGATCGCGGTCCGCGCCTCCCTGAAGCCAGGTCGCTTTGTGGCCGAGGCATGGCTCTCTGAAGGACAGCTGAGGCGCTGGCCCCGGAAGGACAGAGAAGTTGCAGGACGGGCAAACACAGGGGTTCCTCTCAGTCTTCTGGGAACTAGACACCAGAACATCCCATATTGTGACCGTCTTTAAGGAGAAGGTACAAAAGGAAGAGAAAATAAATTGGGGCAGGGACTTCCTAAAGTTCGTTTTGGAAAGATGTCCTGTGTCTTTCAGCAAAAGGTCCAAACTTTCAACAAAGGAGTGAAGACCCCAGGCTGAGATCATTTCTTTGGCCACAAGAGCTGACCTGGCAGGGACACTAGGCTGGCTTCTCTTGCCCACACTTCCAAATACTCTCTGCCCTTACTCTACTCCAAACTGCCTCCTTTTTTTTTTTTTTTTAATGTTTATTCATTTTTTGAGAGAGAGAGGGATCGTGAATGGGGGAGGAGCAGAGAGAGCGCGAGACACAGAATCTGAAGCAGGCTTTAGTTTCTGAGCTGTCAGCACAGAGCCCGACGCGGGGCTCGAACCCACGAGACGTGAGATCGTGACCTGAGCCGAAGTCGGACGCTCAACCGACTGAGACCCCCAGGCACCCCAGCACCCACCTGCTTTTTAATCTGAGTTCCAGTTGGATTGTGACACTACTTATACATAGATGGCCACACTATAGTATAAATTACTATAACTGAATACACATATTCTCCGATTTACAATGGGGTTACATCTCAACACACTCATCCTAATTTGAAAACATTGTGCAGAAAATGCAACTAATACACCTCACCTACACATCATAGCCTAGCCTCATCTACCTTAAGCATACTCAGAACACTTACAGGAGCCCACAGTTGGGCAGAATTATTTAACACGAAACCTACTTATAATGTTGTCAACTTGCCCCTGTAATTGATTGACTACCATACTGAAAGTGACGAACAGAATGGCCGTCTGGGTACTGAAGGGCTCTAAGTCTATCGGGTGTTGACTCTCGTGGTCGCCTAGCTGACTGAGAGCTTGTGCTGGCCCGCACCACAAGAGCACCGTCCCGCATGTCTCTAGCCTAGGAAAAGATCACAATTCACAATTCTCAAGTATGATTTCTACTGAACGTGGGTCACTCTTGAACCATCGTGAAGTTGAAAAGTCATAAATCAGACCATCGTAAGTGGGGACTCTGTCATCCTGCTGTTTTTCCCTGTGCTATTGATCTGAAATCAATTATATTAGAAGTTACGGGTTTTTGAAGAATGATGCTTTCCAGCCAGAGAATGGCCTGGTAATAAAAGGTCATTTGAAGAAGGTAGGTATGGCTGCTGTGAATCAGCAGGAAAGAGGTAAACACTGGGAGCCCCTAGGAGGAAATTTCAAACAGTGCATAGCTTAAGTAATAATAATTAATAACAGATTGAATATCATAATGTATCTTAATCTATCTCATTTAATCTTTGGGTGAGACCTTTGCCAAAGGGTAGAAAGCAGAATAGAAGCAGAGTTAACATAAGAGAGTGGACGAGAGGTGCCTGGGTGGCTTAGTCGGTTAAGCGTCCGACTTCGGCTCTGGTCATGATCTCACGGTTCGTGAGTTCGAGCCCCGCATTGGGCTGTGTGCTGACAGCTCAGAACCTGGAGCCTGTTTCGGATTCTGTGTCTCCCTCTCTCTCTCTCTCTCTGTCTGTCCCTCCCCCACTCGCACTGTGTCTCTTTCTCAAAAATAAATAAACATTTAAAAAAAGTAAAAAAAAAAAGAGAGAGAGAGAGAGAGAGAGAGTAGACCAGCTGTCAGCACCCTGGGCCTGAGTGGATGCGAGGGAAATTGGCAGTCTACCCCCAAATGGAAGTTTGACCCTAATTGTGCTTTCCTCTCTCTCCTCGCCTTCCGTATCTCCAGGCACTGGGCAGATCTGGCTGGATAACGTTGCATGTCAAGGGACAGAAGGGACCCTGTGGAATTGCAACAAGAATAGCTGGGGCTCTCACAACTGCAACCACAACGAGGATGCAGGCGTGGAATGCAGCTGACCCCCCACAGCCCCTCCACTTCCGCTCCCAAAGTGTTTGCAGGCATGGACACTCAGCTCACCTGGGGGAGGGCCACTGCTCTCCGAGGGGTCCCTCTGGGGTGGGGTCACTAATAAAGCTCAAAGCACTAGCTGGTAATGTCATTGGCTGGGGCTGAGATCACTCGTTCCTATACCTCTCATCCCTTACTGATGAGCCCACTCCACGCACACATTTCACTGAGTTCTCCCGGGGAGACAGTGGCGTCTCAGCTCGGGGGATCTAAATGCGATGTGGAAACCGAAGAGTGCCCGAAGTCAGTGTGAGGCATGACCGTCATTCAGCCCCAGCACTGGAGCCGTTTGCCAGCGAGTGAGGACGTTGGCATGTGGTTGATACCATGGTGCATGATAAATAGGAATGGTGCCTTTAAGCATGAAAATTAGTTTCCTTGGGATGTGAGCTCCATAAATCAAAGGACTTTTGTCTGTTTTATTCACCCATGTAGGGACTCAGTAAACATGTACTGAATGAACTGAATTAAACCAAGAGGGTGGAGCGGCTTATGCTTTGCGCAACTTGGCTTCTGACTCCCTTTTCAGGCTTCCCCTGGGTTATATATTTTCTGAGTGCACTCTCACAAGTATTTTCTCTCTCTCTCTCTCTCTCTCTCTCTCTCTCTCTCTCTTTCTCCATTATAAATGCCTTGGGTAAATGGTAAATCTGGGAGAGTGAGATGCCATGTGTGATATGACTCTGAGGTATCATCATTTGCACCGGACCCATGAGGAGCTCAGCCTCAGGGCATTCGGAAAATACACCCAGGGTCACTTGTAAACAGGGGAGCCAAGGTTAGAACCCACAGAGGGGCAATGGAAGGCCCGGGCCTAGGAGTTACCCACCGCGAATAAACACATAGGTGGATCTCTGCGGGATGGAGAAGTTGGAATTTGGTGAGATGTGAGCTGAACTTTCCGAAACCGAAAAAGGAACGAATCAGAAACACCCACTGTGTTGGTCAGTTATTACTGCACGACAAATCACACCAAGTATGGGTAGGTTAGAATTCTTATTTTTACTCATTCGTGCACCTGCAGGTTGGCTGGAGACTGGCCCATCCAGGCTGGGCTCCACGAGGGGTGCTGCTTCAAGCTGCAGGGCCAGCTGGGTTTGCCTCTTCACTGAGGGTCAGGCTCAGCCGCGCCACCTAGATGCCCTCTACAACTTGTCTCCAGCATAAAAATGTAAGCAGGCACACACGATGCTCCTTAAGGCCTAGGCTCATAGTCACTTCCCTTCCATGGCCTTGGTTTCCATCCCTGAGCTATTGATTCCCTAGCTCATACTCCAAGTGCAGAGCTCTCTCCCGAGCCCTAGTCATACAGATCTGCCTACCAGCCACCTCCATGTGGGTGTCTCAAGGTCAGGAAGCTAAGGTCTGACTCATCGTCTGCCACTCCTGCATCCCCATCTCAGCCAATGGCTCCCTCCATCGGGGCCCAAGACAGAAACTGAATGCCAAAGCCCACGCCTCCCCATCCCTTACCCCTCAAGCACCAGGCACCCCGTCCCACTAATTCTACCGCCCTGCCTCCAAAACATCTCTCCAGCCCATCCAGCTGGCTCCTTCTCTGCAACCACGACGGTTCAGGCCACAGCACCAATAGTCCAGACGCTTGGGACATCTCCTAATCAGTCTCTTCCCTGCACCACACCCCATCAGCCACCTCTTCATTCTCCGGGCAGCAGCCCGAGAGATCTTTAGAAATGACAAAGAAACCATGCTGATGCCCACCTAAGGCCTTCAAAGGCTCCCCATTTCCCGAGGCAGTGGGCCACACGCATCACATGGCTTACAAGGAAGTGCCCCTGACAATCGATCTGTCTCCGACACATCACACAACGGGCTCTTGCTATCTGTTTTCTGATCGACTCCCTGAAGGAAGGAAGGAAGGAAGGAAGGAAGGAAGGAAGGAAGAAGGCAGGCTAAACCCAGCACTCAGCTTTTTCTGCCCTGGGATGGCATCACCGTCTTCCCTCAAATGTTGTGCATCGTACTCTAATTATTGTGACAGAGGACCTCCCCACTGAAACCCCTTCCCAAGGAAAGGAAGGAACGGCTTTTTCCAAAGGTGAGTCTAATCCTCGGTCATTTCCATTTTATAAGGGTGGCTTTCAAAACAAACTCATCGAGCTCATGGTTTACTAGGTGCGTTGTAAATTTTAAAACTTCCTATCTCCCTGCCGCATCAACACGCCCACAAAACACGCTGTGAGCACCCAGCCCAGGGGACCAGGTGTACCGCTATGGTAAGGTGGCCCCCTGCCACAGGTGCCCCTTCCCACCTCCCACGACTATGACCTGGTGATAGTCAAACACCAAAGGGGACCCGTGAAGACCCCTCACGCCCTTTGCTTGTGCACTGCCCTGACCCCCCATAAAGGTCCTTGCCGGTGGGTCCTTGGTCTCTCTGCTCCCCACCTGCATGGCTCAACCTGTTCCCTGAACCTGAACACTCCCCCCCCATGTGGCGGCCCCTCGGCCTGCGGTGACTCTGTCTCACTAGGACCTGTGAGCACAGCACACTTCCTTTCCCTGCACCTCTCCTGTGCCCCGTCTTGTGGCAGCACGTGAGCGACATCCCCGAAAAGGACAGGGAGCCTAGAGCATCACGCAATGCAAGTGATACTATTCTCATCTTATAAACCCGTGGCACGTGGCTCCCAATTCATCGCCCTTCCATCCGTGGCCTTCACAACGTGACCCTGCAGCTCGTCAACAGAGGCCAGGTCTCTTCTCTTACACTCTCTCTCTCTCTCTCTTTCTGGGAATTCTCATCACGTGATGAAAACTAGTCCAGGTTAGCCCACTGGGGGATGAATGAGCATACGGAGCAGGGTCCGGTCAGCCCGGCTGGGGCCAGCCTCCACCAGCCAGCCTACAGCTGGCCCCAGTCACATGAGGGAGTCCAGCCAAGGCTGGTCAAGCCTGGCCCACGCTGGAGGGACTAACTGTCCAACCAAGCCATAAACGCATGGGCAATCACGGATGGCTGTGGCTTAAAGCCACTGACTTTGGGGGTGGTTTGCTATGTAGCAGTAACCCCCTAACACAATTAACTCGACTAAGGACACCCAGCCAGTAAGAGGCAGAGAGATTTGGGGCGCCTGGGTGGTGCAGTCGGTTAAGCGTCCGACTTCAGCCAGGTCACGATCTCGTGGTCCGTCGGGCTCTGGGCTGATGGCTCAGAGCCTGGAGCCTGTTTCCGATTCTGTGTCTCCCTCTCTCTCTCTGCCCCTCCCCCGTTCATGCTCTGTCTCTCTCTGTCCCAAAAATAAATAAACGTTGAAAAAAAAATTTTTTTTTAAAAAAAGAGGCAGAGAGATTTGAACCCAGGTCTGTCTGGCACCAGTAACATTAAGAGACCAAGGAAAGTTGCTGCCGCCCGCACCTCGGCCAGGCAGCTCCCCTCATTAGCTCTCAGACCAAGCTAAGCTGAGAAAACGTCCCTTCTGGAACCTCCGCCGGGCGGGGCGGGGCCCGGCACATGGCCGAAGCGTGGGCACGCTGGTTCTGCGGCTGATGGAGGGCTGGTTGTGGGGCAGGAGGGGAAGTGGGTAAAATTCGCATGATAGCATCCTCAACTGCCCGCGAGCAGACTAGGCTGGGCCGGGGCTGCTGAATGTTGGGCATGACTGCCTAACCTCTGCTGTTCATGTGCAGTAATCCTCCTCCCTCCTGCTTCTTCTTCCTGGAAATGCTGTGGCCTGGCTGAGTCCCGCAGGTCACAAACCAGCACGGGGCCCCCCCCGGCCCAGCAGGACAGAGATGGCCCTCTGTGCACAATCTGCACCCCTCGCCCCCATCACTCCCCTGCCCAGCAGGGAAAGCCCAGAGAGCTCCCTGGCATCCAGCCATAGAGATGCACCTAAGAGGGAAGGTTCCGGAGCCAGGCTGCCTGGGCTGGGCAGCCTATAACAGGCTTTTACCTGGACAATTAAGGTGTTGAAATTCTCTGGGCCCCGGGGGGCACCTGGGTGCTCAGTCGGTAAAACGTAGGACTTTGGCTCGGGACATGATTTCGCAGTTTGTGAGTTCAAGCCCGCATGGAGCTCTCTGCTATCAGCATGGAGCCTGCCCCGTCTCCCTCTCTTTCTGCCCCTCCTCTGCTTGTTCTCTCTCTCTCTCTCTCTCAAATATAAACATTAAAAATTAAAAAAAAAATTCTCTGGGCCCTGGTTTCCTTGTCTATAAAATATAGTAAGAATTCCTCCCTCTCAGAGTTCTTGTGAGGATTAATCAAAATGATAGCTAAAAAGAAAGCATTTCGCATGGTGCCCGGCACATGGTAAATGCTCAGTGCTCCTTACTATGATCCTTCAACACCCTCCACAGTCCACCCCTCGACCCTCGCCTCCCCCCCACTGCCCTGCTGGGCCCTGTGCTCCAGGCAAGAGGGTGTTCTCAGAGCCCTCCCATCCATGCCACGCTTGCAGGGTAGGATGCACTAAGATGGGGTTCATGGGTCCTCCAGGGCCCCACACAGACAGAGCTGGCAGTGGGAGACGTTTACTGGGGGTCAGGCCTGTGAAAGACAAAAGGCACTAGAGACGCAGACCCACATGCAGACATGATTCGGTCCCCTCTAGGCATCCCCTGTTGGGCAGGAATAGTCAGGCCCTACACAGTCCTCTGCCCCATTCAGTCCCTGGCCAGGCTGCTCTGGAAGTGCGCGGACTTGACCCGGAAGTGGAGGTGCATCCGGAAGCCGCCCCCCAGAGGTCGGAGGCTCCTGTGCTCCCGCAGCTGAAGGATAGCTTCTCTCCTGCGTGGCCGCTGGGGGTGGTTTGGGGTAAAGCGTGCGGGGGTTGGGATCAAATTTAAATTTTTTTTTTCAACGTTTATCTATTTTTGGGACAGAGAGAGACAGAGCATGAACGGGGGAGGGACAGAGAGAGAGGGAGACACAGAATCGGAAACAGGCTCCAGGCTCCGAGCCATCAGCCCAGAGCCCGACGCGGGGCTCGAACTCACGGACCGCGAGATCGTGACCTGGCTGAAGTCGGACGCTTAACCGACTGCACCACCCAGGCGCCCCTGGGATCAAATTTAAATCCCAGCACCAATGACCGATTGTGTGGCTTTGGGGAAGTCACATACCCTCTCTGAGTTTCTGTTTCCCCATCTGTAAAGGGGGAAAAATGACGATGATGATGATAAAAATAAAAATAATATAGTGCCTCACATGGATTAACTGCCCGTGCTCTTGGCACATACTGGGAACTGAATAACAGCAGTTATGAGAACAGCTTGACTCCAAGCTTCCACTGTAACCTGTCTCCACGCCTAGAATATTGTACCTTCTTCCACCCACCACTCCAGAATCCTTTCCACCCCCTATGGCCCAGTTGACGTTGTACTTCCTTTAGGAAACCTTTTCTGACGACTCTTGCTGCAGACAAATCTTTCCTTTCACTCAATCCCAATGGCCCATCCATGTAAGGAAAGAGAAATCAGCACAGAACCTAAGATTTTCTGAGAGCCAACTGTGTGATATGCACTATGCTGGATGCATTGTATTTTTGTGCCGATTATCTTTCGCGGCCACATCGGACGGAATGTTTCATTAATACCTCCATTTTGCAGATGGAAAAACTGAGGCTGGGAGACATAAGGCGACTTTTCTTTGCTCAGTAAAACTCATCCCCAGGTCTTCTACTTCTGCACTTTTTCCTTTGCACCGTGTTGGACTCGGGAACCATTCAGGAAATGTGTATTGTTGCCATATGGGAGCCTGCATTAAAATAATACGCAAAACTCCCCTGATAGGGAGGTTCTAAGTGTTTGGGACTGAGGAGGGGATCAGAACTCGAGGAATTCTTTCATTTAAACACTCTTCAGTTCCCCTTTGTGGTGGAGCAATCAGAGGCCAATCAGATCAAGTCCCAGGAATATAAGCCATCAATTCACAAGAGATCATGGTCCAATAATCATTTGTTTAAGTTCATCGTTACATTCAATAAAAGAAATGCAAAAAACAGCAACAGCAACAACAACCCATGAGGTCATTTATTGGAATGTCAAATTGGCAATTAAAAAAAAAAATCTTTGGTGTTGGTCAAAGAGGAAGGAAAAGAACACCATTAACCACTGCAAATAGAAATACAGATGGATCTCCCGGGTGTGGGGGAGGGGAAATTGGCGAGATGTCACTTGAGCTTTTTGAAACAGAAAAAGGAACGAATCAGAAATGCCCCCTGTATTGGTTAGTTATTGCTGCTCGACAAATCACGCCAAGATTTGGTGGGTTAGAATTCTTATTTATCCTGATTCGTGCACCTGCAGGTCGCGGGAAATTGGCGGATCCAGGCTGGGCTCCACTAGGGGGCGCTGCTTCAAGCTGCAGGGCCAGCTGGGTTAAGCTCTTCGCTGTGGATCAGGCCCAGCTGTGCCACCTGTATTCCCTCCACAACTTGTCTCCTGGTAAAGGCAGCAACGTGAAAGGATAAGCGAGAATACAGGATACTTCTTAAAGCCCTGGCACGTTGTCACCTCTGCCCACATTTTGCTGGCCAGAGCAAGTCACATGGCCAAGCCCAAAGTCCTTGGGCAGGAATGTTCCCTCCACCTTCAGTAGGAGGATGGCAAAGGGACAAAACGCATGTATGGGAGAGGGGGTGGAACTGGGCCAATTAGGCATCTACAAACCCACAGAAGTATATCCGTGGAGCACTGTGCATAATGCTACAGAGCCACGCAGATGCACCTTTAACATGTTAAAGGTGTTCAGAACAATCAAAAGAGAAATGGCAATTTAAATAGGAGTCTAGGGGCGCCTGGGTGGCTCAGTCGGTTGAGCGTCCGACTTCGGCTCAGGTCACGATCTTGCAGTTCGTGGGTTCGAGCCCCGTGTCGGGCCCTGTGCTGACAGCTCAGAGCCTGGAGCCTGCTCCGGATTCTGTGTCTCCCTCACTGTGAAACAGTATGTACAGAAGGACCACAATTTAATAAAATCAGTTTTCTCCTTCTCACCACCCCTAACCAAGAGTCGATCACATGCCGCAGATGTCTGAGTTCTCCCTCTGATGCTCCTTGAGTGTGTCCACCGGTCCCCCCACCTCCCACCCCTGCCTCTACCACAGCCAGAGCTCCCGTCAGGGGCCTATGGGATGCTCACCTCCCAGCTGGTCTCTCTCCCTTCAGTCTGGCCTCTTCCTAGCCATTCTCCCCAAGTGGCCAGAGTGGCCTTACATCTGGTCACTCTCCTTGCTTCACACCCTTCAAAGAACATCCACTGCCATTATAAGAAGGTCCCCTTGGGGCGCCTGGGTGGCGCAGTCGGTTAAGCGTCCGACTTCAGCCAGGTCACGATCTCACGGTCCGTGAGTTCGAGCCCCGCGTCGGGCTCTGGGCTGATGGCTCAGAGCCTGGAACCTGTTTCCGATTCTGTGTCTCCCTCTCTCTCTGCCCCTTCCCCGTTCATGCTCTGTCTCTCTCTGTCCCAAAAATAAATAAACGTTGAAAAAAAAAAAAATTTAAAAAAAAAAAAAAAAAAAAGAAGGTCCCCTCTCCCATCCGTGGTAGAAGGAGCCCTCTGTCATCTGGCCCCACTGGCCTCTCGGCCTTTGAACCGCTTCTTGTCACTTGGCCCAAATTTACTCTCCAGCCTGAGGAGTTCCACACAGTCCCTCAGAACAGCCATGGCCATTCATCCCTCCTCCCCCCACCACTTTTCCTCCCGCCCCATCTCCTCTGATCCCCATATGCCCAGATCCAGTCAGTAAGATGGCACTCAGCCTAGTTCAGAACCGTTCTGGGCGCCGGGATGGCCCAGTCAGTGAAGCGTCTGACTTTAGCTCAGGTCATGATCTCATGGTTCATGAGTTCGAGCCCCGCGTCGGGCTCTGTGCTGACAGCTCAGAGCCTGGAGTCTGCCTTAGATTCTATGTCTCCTTCTCTCTCTGCCCCTCCCCTGATCACGCTCTGTCTCTCTCTCTCTCTCTCTCCAAAAAAAACAAAAAACAAAAAACTGTTCATTGCCTCTCTCTACCGTGTGTGCAGGAACTGTGTTTTTAGTAGTGTCCTCTAATTATTCAGCATAGTGCCCGGCACCTAGTGTGTATATATCATGTGTGTGTACGTATGTAAGGTGTATGTATATGTAATAAATAAATTTTTAAAAGTATACGCTTTGGGAAAAAAAAATTGGAAAGAAACGCACCGAAATGTTTCTCTTTGGCAGGATCCTGATGGATTTCGTTTTATTTTTGATTTATTTTAGCATTGGTTCTTATTGTATTTTTTCTATTTTTCTATGCGTTGGGAGTTGTCTACCATGACAATAACTATATACCATGAATGTATATTCGTAAGCAGAAGAGAGATTATTATTTAAAGTGGGCGGTAAAAGCACACAATGCACCATCAAAGGGTCCAGCGTCTTCCCCATCCTGGGCTCAGACTTTCAGTCCTGTTCCCCCTCTCTCTGTGTCCTGGAGCACAAGCCCCTTGGAGGACATGAGGCATGGGGTCCAGAGAACACCTAGGGTGCGCTGGGCTGTGATGGGGAAAGGGACCGCAGCTGGAGGAGACCAGGCATGCAGGGGAGGACTTTGTATTTTACAACAAGATATACTAAGTCCTGTTTGTGTGTTGATGGGAAGGACCCAGTAGGTAGGGAGAAAGTAGTAAATCGGGAGACAGGGCAGAATTTCAGCAGCTACGTCCTTACAAGGGCTAGAGGTCAGAGGGGTTCAGAGCAATTGGTGGGAGCAGGAGAGCTCTTCCATGGCAGGAGGAAGGAAGGTGAAAATCCGAATAAAGACGCAGAAGCCGTGCATTGGGTATTGGGAAGATGAGGGACGGGTGGAGTTCTCATTTGATTGCTTCTACGTTCTCAAAGGGCATGAACCAAGGTCAGTGGCTGAACGCGGGGAGGGACGGGTGCCGGAAGTGTCAAGGGAGAAGGATCTGACTCTGGGGTTTGGGCGGGGGGCGGGGGGGGGGGGCGTGCAACCCGCTTCTGCCTTTACTGGAAATGCTGCCATCCACCGAGGCTTACCCTGGGCCAGACACTCATCCTCTCATTTGATCTTCAAAACAACCTGCGGGAGACAGACCCGAAGTACAGAAAACAAATTGATAATTGGTGGGGGGTGGGGGATGGGCAAAATGGGTGAAAGGGAGTAGGAGGCGCAGGCTTCCGGGTGTGGAATGAATAAGTCGTGGGGGTGAACGGCACAGCCTAGGGAATATGGTCGATGGAATGGGGATTCTGTTGTATGGCGACCGATGGCAGTTACACTTGTGACCATAGCACCACGTTAATAGACTTGTCGAATCACTAGGCTGTACGTCCGGAAATGATGTGACATTGTGTGTCAACTAGCCTTCACTTAAAAAAAAAAAAAAAAAAAAACCCTACAGGGTGAAGATTCCTGAAACCGTTCTAGAGCTGAGGAGGTCTGTGTTCAAGGTCACACACAACGTGCACAGAATTGAGGCCAGAATTGAACCCAGGCATGTCTGATGCCAGGGTCAAGTGGCCCTCCGTGCACTCTGCTGAAGATGCCTTTGCTGAGCCTCATGCCCCGGCCTCCTTTTCTGCCCCTCTGGGCCTCACCCCACACCACTGCTCACCTCCCAGTCAAGTCCTGTTGCCCGAGAACCCAACAGATTTGGGGGGAGGGGGGTCTCATGTATCGATGGCTGCCGACGCCTTAATGAGAATTCAAAGGCGTTTTTGGCGAGGGCCCCTCTTACTTAACACCGTGCTGCACCTCTGTTTCCCTTTCCACTAGGAGCCACCCTGTTCCCAATCTCACTATCTCGCATTTGCACGTTCCCCTGCAATGTGTCAGACATTCATTCACCTGTGCCTTCTATGAGGGAGTCACTGACACAAAGATAAATGGCCCAGTTCTTGTCCCCTGCGATCAGGGTCCATGGGGGAAGCCACAAGTGAATATATTCTCAGGACAGAGCAATGGACTGGGCCAGCCCAGGAATGTGGGGGGTCTTTGCTCTGAACCCCAGCCAGACCCAGGGCCCAACTGGAATTCCTTCCTTCAGCCCTGCTTCCCAAATCTACATAGTAAAATCTTTTATTTATTTATTTATTTATTTATTATTAATGTCTATTTATTTTTGGAGAGAGAGAGAGAGAGAGACAGAGCACAAGTGGGGGAGGGGCAGAGAGAGAGGGAGACACAGAATCCAAAGCAGGTTCCAGGCTCTGAGCTGTCAGCACAGAGCGCGACACCGGGCTCGAACTCACGGACTGCGAGATCACGACCTGAGCCGAAGTCGGACGCTTAACCGACTGAGCCACCCAGGTGCCCCTATTTATTTTTGAGACAGAGTGTGTGTGTGTCGAGGTGGGGAGGAGCAGAGAGAGAAGCAGGTGGAGAGAGAGAGGATCCCAAGCAAGCTCTGCATTGTCAGCGCAGAGCCGGGTGCAGGGCTCGAACCCACAAAGAGATCATGACCTGAGCCAAAAAAAAACCAAGAGTCCTGACGCTTAACCAGCTGAGCCCCCAGGTGCCCCTCTGTAGTCAAGTCTTCATAACACATGCGAAACAGCTTTATGGTGTCTCCCCAGTAAGTGCACGTCAAAATCATGCAAAAGATAACACAAGAACTTTCCAAGTTTAAGATACACATTAAATGGCATTTTTTATCTGGATTTCTTATTGCAGTCCTTTGATAAGCTGATGAAAGCTCTTCTCTGGCCCTCTGGCCCTTATGGACGGGACTGGGAAGAATACAACAAGGGGCATAACAGGAGCTTAATGCACACAGGCTGTCCGTCCCCGGGGCAAGAATCTGGTATATGCTGGGCAATGACTGACCATTGAAGGTGATGGCAGAGCTGCTGTTGAGGAGCAGTCCGGAAAAGGGTGGGTTTCAGGCCTCTCCTTTCCTCTAAACATATCCTGCCTCTGATTTCAGGGCCTGCTGACGGGACCCTGCTCTCCCTTCAGGGCACAAGGCCTGGGGACAAGCAGATCCGGTGGTGGTGGTTTGGGAGGTTGCCTTCTCGCTGTGGGCACGAGGGGGCGCTGCAGGCCATGCCCAGCCCTCCAGGCAGCTGCCTCGGTCTCCGCGGTTCTGCCCGTGTACAGACCTCCAGACGCTGCGGTCGGTCGGCCAAGGTCGGCTGGCCGGTGGGTCTCAACCCACCTGCCTCGGAAGAAACACACGCCTTTCGTCTGTGCCCGGCCCGGGCCTCCACTAAAGTCCTTCCTCCTTCCTTCCTCACCTTCCCCGGGAATAACCAATCTACAGCTGGCCCTGGACAGAATGCTCTCAAAAAGGCACATACTTGGGTACGTTTCCCTTAGGATGTAGGGAAACTTCCATTTATTAAGCACTGACTGTGAGCTGGTACCATATGAAGTTCTTTTTTAATCTTTATTTATTTTTGAGAGAGAGACAGAACGCGAGCGGGGGAAACAGGCTCCAGGCCCTGAGCTGTCAGCACAGAGCCGGACGCGGGGCTCGAATTCACCAACCGTGAGATGGTGACCTGAGCCGAAGTTGGGCACTCAACCCAGGCGCCCCATGAAGTCCTTCATATGCATTAATTCCTCAAAACAATCCCATGAGCGTCTATAACTCCCATTTTACTGAGGAGACAGACCGAAGCTCAGAGAGGTTACCTTATTTGCCCAGGGCCACACAGCAAGCAGCTATGCAGCAGAGCTAATGGTCTAAACACAAGCTGACCTAGAAGTTCATGTTCTTCTCCTGCACTGGCAATCCTTTTCTCATACCCACACTCCCGGGTAAAGAATTTGGGCGGGCGGTGGGTCCTCCAGCAGGTTTGATGGAGGGGCTTCTGAAGAGCTTGGGTTCTCTAGCGGACAAGGAAGGGTGAGACTAGGTCACTGCAAAGCCCCCTACCATCTCCAAAAGTCTTTGCATGCAGGACTCCCCAAGTAGGGGCTTCATCCAAGGACTGGCCAGCGAGGACAGCAAAGAACCGGGAGGGGCCTTCATGCCAACAATCTCACGGGTGTGCCATCTGGGAAGTGGGCAGGGGAACAAATGCAGTCCCAAGCAGGTGCTCACGTATGGTCTCAGCCGGTCTGCAGCTGCTGGTTACATCTCGAGCTCTCTGGCATCAGGAGGTGCCCCCGGCATTTGACAGCCGTCCTCCCTTCCCTTGAAGACAGCTCTCTCTTCAGCCTCTTTCTCTCTGAGGGTGTTGGATTTAATTCCATTTCAACAAAACTTGCCCAGGCACATTCTAAGCACCAGGAGCCCTGTAGCAGGAGCTGGGCGGGGAGAAAGAGAGGTCCCATCACAGCCAGGACCCCGGAGAGCTCTCGGTCCAGCCGGGGAGAGGAACCATCAACACACAACTAGATGATCCAATATGGGGTCCAGGGACACGGAGCAGGATGGTGAACCCAAGGTGATGGAGCTCATGGGAGGCTGATCGAGGTTGGCCAGAGGAGTGAGGCCGGGGCAAAGGTGCTCCAGAAAGGGAGAGCTGGGTGAGGAGGGTGTAGGGGCTGGACATTCAACAGGCAAGGCCGGCGAGGGGCCTGGCTCAGCAGCCGAGCCAAGAGAGGACCAGGGCTGGAACAGGGGCCTGGGCACAGGATGGGCCCTCGATGCCCAGAATGGAAGGTGGACTCCAGGCTGATTCCTGGCTGGGGTGCCCAGGAGTGTGGCTGTGCTAGTCACCAACACGGAGAATTCGGGAACAGGGCAGGTAGTGGAAAAGAGAAGCTTGAGTTTGACCTATGGGTCACACACACAAACACACACACAGTTACCCAAGTTAATGATTCATTTTGTCTTTGGCCAAGACAATACTTGGACATGTAAGGATCACCATGCAGCGGAAGTTGCTCAGAACAAACCTGCCATGTCTGTATCTTGGGGCAAGATGGCGGGGGCTGCTAATGGTGGTGGGGGAACATCTCGGGCATCTTGCGGGGGCTTTTCCTGAGGGCCTCCATGAACAATATGCAGTAACATAAGGACTTCACAAAATAGAAAAACAACATGGTACAGAGGGGTGACCAGACATCCCTCCCATCCCAGCCCCTGTTGGCTGAGCAATTGAATGTTTCTCACATGCAGCCTTGGGCCAACTACTCCATAATTGCCTTACTATGTAATTTTACCTAAAATCTGTTACAAGACAACAGTAATACACGCACACAGTAGAAAGTTGAAATAGTACTTGAAAACATAAAGTAGACAATAGCAGTGACTTTCTGTCTGCACTGAGCCCCTCTCTGTCTTCCCCCTAAATATGCCTTAAACTCAACAGGCAAAAGCCAGACTCATGATTTCCATCCAAAGACCTGCTCCTGCATTTCTCATCTGGCCCGATGGAGTGACCATTCATACAGTGTTTTAAGACAGAAACGGTGGGGCGCCTGGGTGGCACAGTCGGTTAAGCGTCCGACTTCAGCCAGGTCACGATCTCGCGGTCCGGGAGTTCGAGCCCCGCGTCAGGCTCTGGGCTGATGGCTCAGAGCCTGGAGCCTGTTTCCGATTCTGTGTCTCCCTCTCTCTCTGCCCCTCCCCCGTTCATGCTCTGTCTCTCTCTGTCCCAAAAATAAATAAACGTTGAAAAAAAAAATTTAAAAAAAAGACAGAAACGGTTACCAGTTTCACATGTATCCTTCCAAAACAAATTGAGTGTAATCCACATACAGCTTACTGTCTAAGCTTTTTATCAACATAATGGCATAATTCTAGACACACTGTTCTCTATTATACCCCATCCTTCCTAAGGGCTAACACGATATTCCACAATAGAGATGCAAAATGACTCATCCCTCCCATCCCCAGTCGATGGATATTAGGTAGTTTGCGGTCTTCAAACGGTGCTGCCCTGAGTGTTCCTACTGGTATACCTTGCGTACGTGGTGGTGGAATTGCTGAGTCAAATGGGGTATGTGTTCTAAATGCTGACATAGTCCTAAAGGTGCTTCCAAAAAAGGTTTCCCACTTGACTTGCCACCGGGAGTGAGAGGGTACCTATTTCCCCCAACCCTGGACAACACTTGATAGTAATGAGCATTTTAAGATATGCCAAGCTGGAGGTGCGATTATTGAAGTCTCCTTGCTGTTTTAAATCACGTTCTTTTAATTATGAGTTAAGTTGAGACTACTTTTCCTATTGGCTTTCGTTTTCAAGAGCTTCCTGTTCACATCTGCTCATTTGGGGTCTTTCAATGATTCTTTCAATGTAAATTAGGGAAATGGGCCGACTGTCACATGCATTCCAAATACCTTTGCTGTGTGTACTGAAGGGTTTGGTTTTTTGTTTTTTTTTGGTTTTTTTGGACTAAAGCTTTTCATTTTTTGTGTGTAGTCAGATTTATCCATCTTTTCCTTTGTGGCTTCAGGGGTAAGCTGCCACTTCAATATTTTATGGCTAGTTTTCAAGTGTCACCCGACTAGAGTATAGGTACTTTAACAGCGTTGCCTAAAGATTCTACCATAATGCCTTGTGCTTGGTAGACATGCCTTAGGTATCTATGGATTAGACAGATGAATCAATGGATAGATAGGTGAGAGAGAGAGAGAGAGAGAGAGAGAGAGAGAGAGAAGATAGCTGACACTGTTAACCATTGCCTCCTTTCAAAAAAAAATGTGTTTTAAATTCAAAATGCATTATGTGTTTTTCGAAACATTGTCTCTCCTTCATTTTCTCAAACTTTTTTGGAGCTTTACCCCGTTGTCTCCCTGACCCCCGCCCCCCCTTCAGCCTTCCTCCCCAGCTTCTTTCTCTTCTGTTTGGCCCTGAAAAACTGATATTCACTCCCTCTTGCTTCACTGTCCATACGTTCTTTGGTAGGAACGATGCCACGTGGTGGCTGGGGGTGGTCACCCCAACCCTATCTGCTTCCTCCCAAAGCCACCTCCAAAGCAGATGAAGAAGAGGAGGGGGAAGAGGAAGAGAGAAAATGCGAGTGAGTGACGTGTGTGTGTTGTCATTCTTCAGTAAAGCTTGAATCATCTTAGAGGACTTTGCTATTTCTATGGTAGTGAGGTGAGCAGGAGCGGGGTGCTACACATGCACGTGCAGCCCGGTCACTGTGGCCCCTCCCCTCCCTGCACCACCACCGCTATGTCCCTCTGGTGAGGACCCTGCTGCCGGCCCCTCGTCCACCCCTGCAGCGTCACCATCCTCTGGGCGCCCCGCAAGTGCCTTCGCCTGCACGTGCTCACAGTAGGACCATTGTCCCCCTCACACCCCTTCTCAGGAAGGAGACAAGGGGTCCCTCCAGCTCCCCCCGCCTTTTCCATCTGTCACCAGGTCATCCTCAGACCCTTTCCCTCTTCCCAGCAGCCACTGTCTTAATCCAGATCTTTGTCCTGCTTCCCCCGAACCAGCCTCCTGCTTCTGCCCTGCTTCGTCTCTTGCCCCTTTTGGTCTCTGTGCCCCGCTCCCCCTCCCAGCCCAAGGGGTTTTCTAAAATTCACATCTGACTTCATCAAGGGTGAGGCAGAGTACCCAGGTACCCAGACTTCCCAGACCCAGGGTGCCTGTCAAGTGTTCGTGGGTCTGAAGTGAGAGAGGACTTTAAGAGATTAGGCTCCAGGGAGTGCCCCTCACCCCCCAGCTCCCCCTCCCAGTGCTGACTCAGGCCCTGCACACTGGCTTTCTGTACATATTTGTGGAAGGAAGGAAGGAAGGAAGGAAGGAAGGAAGGAAGGAAGGTGGAAGGAAGGAGGGAAGAGAGGGAGAGAGGGAGGAGGAAAGAAGGAAGGAAGGAAGGAAGGAAGGAAGGAAGGAAGGAAGGAAGGAAGAGAGGGAGGGAGGGAGGAAAGAAGGAAGGAAGGGAGAGATGGAGGAAGAAATATGGAAGGAAGGAAGGAAGGAAGGAAGGAAGGAAGGAAGGAAGGAAGAAATGCAGAAGGAAGGAAGGAAGGAACCATACCTGGCTGTTCTCCTGCCTGCCCTCTTGCCTTCAGGTCCCACCTCTGTGTTCTGCCAGCTGCCTGGGCCCTCCAGCCAGCCCTCCCAGGACCGGAGCTGCTCTAGGATGCCCTCGAGGGCAGATCAGTCAGAAGAGAATTGGGGCAGATCTTTTGGGAAGTGATAGGTGTTGCCGCTAAGATACTGATGGTCTCATTTCCATCCTTTCCCTAGCTCGATTTCTTTTTAATTGAAAAGTTGTTTTTACAAATGGCGCAAAAGGAAAACAATACCACAGGATATATTATGAAGAGTCTCGCCCTGACTCAAACCCTCAATCCAGTTCTGGTCTCATTAACAGTTTCTTGTGTATCTTTCCAAATACATTCTATGCATATCAAAGCATATGCACTTTTCTTTCCACTCAGCTGTCAGCTCACTTTTCATCCTGCCCTGCAGTCACTTTTTCACTCAGCGAAGCATCTGCGAGATGGATCCCTGTGACTACAAACAGCCCCCGCCTTGCTCAGATCTTTGACAGCCTGGGACTCCACTAAATGGAGGCATCATAACCAATTTAACTAGTCTGCTATTAATGGTCGGTTAAGCTTTGCAAGTTCTCTGCTGTTACAAGTAATGCTGCCGTGAATATCTTTGTGTTTAAGCACCAGAATATTAACTCCAGGAGGCTGTGTGTTTGGCAGAAAAGAGATCCCCAAAGACGTCCACATCCGATTCCCCAGGACCCGTGAATATGTTACCTTAGGTGACCAAAGGGACTCTGCACATACAGTTACATTAAAGATCTGGAGATGGGGAGAGCATTCTGCATTATCCGGGTGGGACCTAAATGTAACCACGGTGTCCTTGTTAGAGGAAGGCAGGAAGGTCAAGGTCAGGGTAAAGTTGAGGGGGCCATCAGGGAAGGAGCACAAGGGCCTCTAGAAGCTGGACAAGGCAAAAAGACACATTCCTTGACTGTAGGGCTTCTTGTTTTTTAAGTTTTTATTTAAATTCCACTTAGTTAGGGGCGCCTGGGTGGCGCAGTCAGTTAAGCGTCCGACTTCAGCCAGGTCACGATCTCACGGTCCGTGAGTTCCAGCCCCGCATCGGGCTCTGGGCTGATGGTTCAGAGCCTGGAGCCTGTTTCCGATTCTGTGTCTCCCTCTCTCTCTGCCCCTCCCCCGTTCATGCTCTGTCTCTCTCTGTCCCCCAAAAAATAAATAAACGTTGAAAAAAAAATTTAAATTCCACTTAGTTAGCATACAGCATAATATTAGTTTCAGGGGTAGAATTTAGTGTTTCATCACTTCCATACAATACCCAGTGCTCATCACAGCAAGCACCCTCCTAATCCCCATCACCTAGCGCACCCACCCGGCCACCCACCTCCCTTCTGGGAACCAGCGGTTTGTCTTCTGTAGTTAGGAGACTGTTTCTTGGTTTTCCTCTCTCTCCCCCCCACCCCGCCCCATGATCATTTGTCTCTTAAATTCCACATATGAGCGAAATCATATGGTCTTCGTCTTTCTCTGACTGATTTATTTCACTTAGCATAATACACTCTAGCTCCGTCCAGACTGCTGGTGGGAACGCAAACTGGTGTAGCCACTCTGGAAAGCAGAATGCAGTTCCCTCAAGAAGTTAAAAATAGAACTACCCTAGGATCCAGGAAATGGACTACTAGGTATTTACCCAAAGCGTGCAAAAATACTAATTTGAAAAGATACATTCACCCCGTTGTTTATGGCGGCATCAATAACCAATCTATCCATTGGCTGTCTACGATAGCCAAACTGCGGAAGCAGCCCAAGTGGCCATCAACTGGTGAATGGAGATAGATAGAGATAGAGATAGAGATACAGATACAGATAGAGATACAGATACAGATGTAGATTAGAGAGATATAGATAGATATAGATCTATAGATATAGATACAGATGTAGATTTAAAAGATATAGGTAGATATATAGATTAGATGATATAGATATAGATATAGACATAGACACAGATATAGATACACACGCACAATGGAATAGTACTCAGCCACAAAAAAGAGTGAAATCCTGCCATTTGCAATGACGTGGACCATGAGGCTTCTGACCTGCAGATCTGTAAGGCGCTAAAGCCATGTTGTTTCAGGTCACATTACAGCAGCAGGAAGAAACGAACCGGAGCTTAGCTGATTTGCTCTCCTCTCTTTGCATCCCAACACCAAGAACCACGCCTGCCGACAACCGACAACCGGGAGTCTACTACGGATTTGTTGAATGGGGTGAAGGATATGAGCGATTACAACCATAAAATAGCTCCAAGCAGTGGCACCGCCCTCTCAACGAAGAAAAGCCTGGAAAACGGTAAAGTTGTCGAACGGCCAGTCAAACAGGCTGCACCAGTTTACATTCCCATTAACAGTCCCGGGCTATGTCTTCCTCCCCATTCCTTCGCCTGACTCTACTGTCATCATTATTTTGCCAAGATAATTGTGAAAAATGGCGCCTCATTGTTCTGCTGTGAGTTTTTTAGTAACTGAGTGAGTCGGAGCTTCTTGTCAGATGTTTATTGACCGCTTGTACGTCCCTGCTTGCAACCTGCCTGGGTGCTTATCTCCCGTTTTTAAAAACTGAGTTATTATGCTTGTTCACTAATTTGTGAGAGCTCCTCACATGGCCTGGATAAGAATATGTAAATCTATTCCCTTGGTTTGTCCTTTTACTTCGTTCCTGGTATTTTCTGCCATGGAGAAAATTTTAATTTGACAAAGGCGTGAACGAGACGCTCATCCTACTTTGGCAGAGAGGAGAGGGGAGATCATTCCGTCGCACCTGACAGGAGCAAAGGCTCAGAGATAAGAAAGAACAAGGAAGATTAATATGACTGGAGCAGTTAGGGGAGAGAAGGATTGATGAGGTGTGTGTTGTCAGGGTGGGGGGCGGGGAGAGGCGAGAGGCGGACAGGAAAGTGACAGGGAAGCGGCGACAGCCGGAAACCGGATGGGGGATTTGGATACTTCACCCTTCAAGGCAGTTTCCATGGGCAAGATAATAATCTTTTGCTTTTAATTCCTTCTTGGGTCCAGGCACTATGTTAGGTATTTAAAATACTTGGTCTTATCCTATCTCCACAGCCCTGGGTGGTGGTGAGGGAATATTATTACGCCCACTTAAAAACTGGAGGGGCACCTGGGTGGCTCAATCGGTGAAGCGTACGACTTTGGCTCAGGTCATGATGTCATGGTTCATGGGCTCGAGCCCCCCATCGGGCTCTTTGCTGTCAGCACAGAGCCTGCTTCGGATCCTCTGTCCCCCTCTCACTCTGGCCCTCCCTGCCTTCTCTCTCTCTCTCTTTCAAAAATAAATAAACATTTAAAAAAAAAAAACTGGAGAAGGGAAGGTTCAAGAGTGGTTAGATAATTGCCCAAGTTCACACAGTCCGGAAAGTACAAAACATATCTGCCCGAAGTTCATGGTCTCCGTTACTGAACTCATGACAGTCTTATGAGGTATCCAGTTTACACAGGAGGGAACAGAATCTCAGAGAGGTTAATTAACTTGTTGAAAGTCACACAGCATACTGGTGAAAGAATTAGGATTTGAACTCAAGCCTGCTGTCCCCAAAGCCCATGCTTTTCTCATTCTCTCTCTTTATCCATTTCCTGAGCACAGAACCCCCCTAGATTCTGATTTGACTGTTCTGGCACGGGTCTGGGAACATCACCAAGTAACCCCAGTGTGCAGCCAGGTTGGGTACCCCCGCACAGGCACAGGAAGACAAGGCCCAGGGAGAGGCACCAACCTGTTGAGTTCGAATCTGCAAACAGCAGCCTCCCTTGGGGACCTGACCCACTGCCACCCCAGCCAAGCCCATGTGCCCCCACCGCAGCCCAGCCGGGCCCACAGCAGTTAGGGTGAACACTGGGCAGAGCAGAGAAATTCTTACACAGTTTGGTTTTTCATGCCCCTTAGATTGAAAATCTCGAAATCTCATTCATTGTTTTGGGTTTTTTTTTTTGTTTTAAGCTTTTTTTTTTTTTCTTTTCCAAAGTAGCTTCCTTAGGCCTAGGCAAGCAGACCCCTGCCCTTGGCCCTGTGCCCCAGGGGACCCCACTCTGGGGTGCCTTCCTTGCAGTTCTCTGAATCTCCCTCGAGTACCTGGGACCAGCAGGGGCTGGGAGTTCTGCTCAGGCAGGGCACCCCAAGCCCAGACCAGGGCCTGCATGGGTCCCAGCTTCCAAAAGCCCCCTCCTTGAAATTTTCTCAGGTCCCCATTAGTACCTGAGAAAGGTCCTCTGCAGAGCCTCTGTGGGGGGTCACCCCTAGTCCAGACTTGCACTGCCAGGAGCCTCTGGCGCTGTTTCTCCCCTTCCAGATGCTCTCACACCCTCTCCCCTTTGCATGGCGTCTACAAAGCCCCTGAAGGAGCTTCAGGACCCACGCCTGGGGGATCGTCAACCACTGGCGGGTCAGGGTTCCAGGAGAGCGGTGGAACCGCCTTCCAGGAAAGCCAGTTCCTTTCACTGGCTGCATGAGCCGGGGATGTGCGGACATGCTGATGTGGGGTAATTCTCATTCATGTCGGACGGCGGATAGATCCGGGGGCTCTGAGCCACCTGCAGTCCACCACAGAGCCTTAAGTTCGAGCCACCGTTGCAGGCCCACGTGCTGGTTCTCAGCGGGCATATGTCCACCACGGTGCTGCTGCAGGTGACCCTTGAGGGCGGTGGGAGGGGTGGGGCTCATCTTTACACCGTGCGCCTCCCACCACTGGCATCGAGGATGGTGCCCACACCTCCTCTCCGGCTCCGAGTCGGGCAGTTTCCAGGGGCGGGCGGGCGGCGGGGAAGGGGGCGGGGCATGTCTGTCTCCTCAGAGCTTTGGACAATGCCGGCGATGCCATCGCTTATGGCTGACGGGTGTGGCGACACCATGCTCCCCACCCCCGCCCCGGGGCCCATCTAAAGGCACGCCAGCGACGGACACTGCACAGATGCACCAGTCTGCTGGCTCCCCCCGGGGCCACTGGCCTATCCTCCACGCTGGTGACGGCGCGAAGAGGCAGGCACCTGGGCCGCCGTGACAGCCATCACCTTCCGGGGGCGCGGTCGTCACGGCCCAATGGGTTCAAGAGAAGATGGGGGCGGGAGTCCCGTTGTGTTATGTTTATGCTACGAAATTCCAAGCGGCAAATTGAACGGGACCCGAAAACGAATCACTGTCTCCCTTTCCCCGGGGGGGCGGGGGGGGAGGTCTTGGGGCGGGTCTCACACACGTGGTCATCGGAAACAAAGCGCAACCGCAGCCTGACGTCGGTGAGGGTGACTCACCGGCAGCGCAATGGCTGACTGTCCACCAGCATCCAAGGAGTGACACCGGGGAACCGCAGAGCCGCAAAGACGGACGCAGCTTCAGGGGCTTACGCTCCGCAAGGCCACGGCGTTGTGAGTTTAAATGGTGCTATACCACCTGTTACTTGCGGTGGGAAATACGAAACCAGCCAGGGATGTGCTCTTGTCAGTAGAGAGTACAATGAGACCGGTCCTGGACCTGAACGGGGAGAGACAGTGCTGGGCCCTCTGAAGAGCCTTCACGAGCGCTCATGGGCCGGTAAACAATTAAGTGCCTCTTCTCTGCCCGTTATTCCAAGTCTTCATCAATAAATCATCAGACTCCGTGGGGATTTTATAACACATTTTTCATCAAATATTTTCCAGGGGCCCCAGACACCCTAAGGATCGTTCTGTTCTTTGGGCTTGGCAACTCTGTGAAAATGTACATGTTTACTAGTTTTTATCCTTCATTTCATGCTTCCCATGTTCCCCGCACCATGCTAAGCACGTTGTTAGCGTTACCTCATTTCGTCCTCATATCACCCTCTTTGAGGACGGTTCTGGCGTCATTTTCCATTTTCTACTGGAGGAGTCCAAGGCGCAGAGAGGGAGACTAACTTGCCGGAAGCCACACAGCTGAGTAGGTAGCCAAAGCAGGGTTTGACCCAGAACGTGTGCACCCACGGTCACACTCCCCTGTCCTCGGTCTCTGTTAGGTCTCAGAGGGGTTGGAGTGTCTGTAACCAGGCAGCCCCCCTTCCCCCAGCCACAGCAAACACGGAGAAAAGGTGAGAGGCTGGCTGAACGTGTACTTTCCTCATTGGGGGTCCAGCTCTCTGAGCCTTCATCCCCACCATTGCACACTGCAGCCTTCCCTCTGCTCCCTATTAACCAAATAGGCCAAAGCATCCTGCTAAGGAAGCTTCCCGGGACTGGGCTCTCCTGGGCCCCAGAGAGGAGTCAGCGAAGGGGAAACAGGCGGGAAGGAGCTGGGTGGGGGCTGGAGGGGCAGGACAGGGTCTGGTGAGGGGAGCCAGGCACCGGGGAGAAGCAGATGTGTGTGGAGGGCCCCGGAGATGCCAGGCACTGGGCCTCGCGAGCGTCATATCAACGCTGTGCAGAGATCTCATTATGCCGGATGGACGGACGTGGAGGAGTCCAAGGCCCAGATGCGGAGGTGTCACTGGGTGTGATCAGCAGAGCCAGGTCCGACTCCGAAGCCATTGTGCCCTAGGCAGAGTCCCAAGAGAGCAGAAGGGGAGGAGCGCAGACGCTGGGCGAGGGTACAGGAAGGGGTGATCAGTGCTCCTGGTCCCCCGGCTTTGCGGAGAAGGCCCCCTTGCAGGGTCCTGAAGGAGCCGTGTGTTCTGAGCATGAGATGTCAGAGGCGGAGAACCACCTGCACCAGGCCTCCCTGAGCGTGCAAACCTCAGGTGACCCCTGTCACCTCCCCGTGGAGCCACCTCTTCTGGTAGCACCAGCTGTCACCCGGCCTCCCACGAGGCCCTTGCTGACCCCTTGCTCCAGTCCTCAGCCACCTGCTGTCCAAGGTGCTAGGCGCGGCTCCCCGGGGGCTTGGTGGTGAGGAGGCTTTGTCTCCCAAAGAGATTCCAAGCTCCCCGAAGGAGCTCATCTCTGTCGTCTTGTTCTCCAGAAACGCTGCAGCCCGCACCACCAGGCGGGTGGGTGACATCTGGCTGGTGGATGTGCAGGCTCCTCCTCTGGCCACAGAGAGGACACGGGATCCTGGACACAGCCTGGAACTGGACAGCACCTTCTCAGCTGCCCGAGGCGCTGTGTCCTTATGCGGGAAGGGACTGGCTGGGGATGCCCGGGACCCCAGGTACTGGATATTCAGTTGGATCAGCTCCTACCAGGGAGATAGGGATGCAAGGCCAAAGGCCCTGAAGCAAGCAGGAAGGCGTGGGGCTCCAGAGGAACCCCACAAAGGAGAGCACACGGCTGAGGGCTCTTTAACCTCCTCACCAGAGGAACTAGGCAGATCCCTGCAGCTCGGCGAGGACCTGGGTGACGGGAAGACAGATGAAAAAGAGGCCACCATGTTGGGTGTTCCAGGGCACCCGTCGGAGGGGCGTCTCTTTCTGGGCCAGGGGGCCCAGACCGGCCAGGCAGGCTGGCTCCCCCATCAGGGGTCAGCTGTCACGACTGTCAGCCACATATTCAGCTAGGTTTCTGGGGTGCCCACCATGGAGCTGGCACCGTGTACAGAGATGAATGTGAAGACACTGTGTCCCACCCCCAGGGGCTCCCACCTGCTCCGGGGAAAGACAGCTGCCTTTCCTCCTCCCCTCCAGCTCTCTCCCTCCTGGCTCCTCTTGGCCAAAAAGAAGCCACATAAAACGTGTTGGTGTTAAAAGTCCTCTCTTCCCCCTCATGATGAGCTGTAGGCTGCAAGTGAACACGAGAGACATGGGATAAAATGTCCTGTTTAACAGACAGTTGGGCATCTAACGGACGGGGTTTGGTGGGTAATATAGACCAGAGCCCCAAAGTAAGATCTGTGATGGGTGCACCTATGGCCCCCTGTGGGCCCAGCCACTGGCCAACACCATCTGACTGGTGAGCTCTAGACATTCCCACGTGGAGACAATAACCTCAACCAACTGCTAAGTCACCCTGCCCTTCGTCGGACAGCGTGCCGGTCTTCACAATTTCCTAGGTTTTTCTTCTGATTCTTTACAGCATGCCTGCGTTTTGTGGGTCATTAAGGAAAGCTTGGTGGTCCTACAAACTCCATTCATTCACTCTCAATTACTGAGAGGTTGATCTGTCGGCAATATATGACGAGGCTCTCGAGGAAGGCTCAAAAAGCAGCACATTCCACTCCTGCCTTCTGTAGGCTCCCCGAAGTTGGGAATTATGGCCCGTTTATCTCAAGGCACTTAGCAGAGTGCCTGGCATGTAGTAGGTAAACAACAGGTGTAGAATGAATGAAGGAATCAATGAATGAATGAATCAATGAATGAAAGAATGAGTGAATGAATGTTCTTACAGGCCCATGGTCCTACAAGATGTCCTTGTGGTTTGAAAGCCACTGGGCTCTGCTCCACATAAAGACCATCAAGGTGACAAGAAAGATGTGGTTGAGATGTGTCTCCGCCCCTTGATGCCTGAACTGTTAGGCTATCCCTCTGCTCCTTCTGAGGCCTCTCAAAAAGGCAGAACCTCGGGACCCACCGAAGGGAGTCTGACTCTCTAGGGCTGAGGTCAGGCCCGTGATTTCCTGGGTGACTCCAATGCCGACAGCACTGGACCACACATTTGACAACTTCACATTGGCCCAACCCAAATCCCAGTGGTCCATTTGGATGCCTCTGCCTCCTTTTCACAATGTCACATGTAGTGACCTTGATAGATTTGTCAGCCTAGCTTTCCTCTCTTCTGACGATACCCCCCAAAAATCACACACACACACACACACACACACACACACGCAACCATATGCTCACACAAATGCACACACTCCTTTGGAGTTCCCGCTCACCACCACCTTGCCAATCGTGGTGCCACCATGAAAGGTCCAGAGGGCGGGCACATAATCCACCTTGCAAGAATCAGAGCCCAGTCTCAAGGGGCAATAGTCACCTCACCCAGTATCCCCACTGATAACCTGGGGGTATTGATACCGACTGGGGGCTTTCGTTTCTGAGAATTGCCACTTGAGAGCCCATCATGCATAATGGATGCTATATAGCTATTCATCTCCCCCATTTTATTTTAATGTCACCTAATTCTTCCTTGGGATCCAGCTGGACACCTGGGACTTGATTAGCTCTCTGCTTCCCATACCAAGCTGACAGTTCAGATGGGGGCCA
Source organism: Leopardus geoffroyi (assembly GCF_018350155.1). NCBI lineage: Eukaryota > Metazoa > Chordata > Mammalia > Carnivora > Felidae > Leopardus > Leopardus geoffroyi. The sequence goes on along the minus strand of NC_059328.1, from coordinate 119,489,060 downwards.
GGACTTTGTCCCACATTCAGCAGATGCTTAGCCAGTGAACGGACTGTGTGGGGCAGACCTAGCCAGACTCTGGAAGCAATGGAGGTGGGGGCGTGCACTCTGCTCTGCCCTAGGCAGAGAGAGCAGAAAAGATTTAAATGTATGGAGCAGTGAATTTTTTTTTTCTTACTGCCGTCTCAATCTATCTGCCTATAGAATAAGATTTGCATAGTGGTGTTGGGGAGAGCTCAGCAGCTTGTGATTTAGGGATGTAAATTGCTTTTTAATTTGGAAGAAAAAATGTTTGGTCTCAAGCAGGGTTCTCTTTAGATGTACAGCCCAGCCTGGTGAATTACTCTTCCGGCTACAGGGCATCGGTTAAAGACTCTCCGGTGCACCCTATAACTCCGGGGTGGGGGATGGTAATTGCTGCGCTAACTCCTAAATTTCCCTCTGGCCAGAGTGCCGCGATCCATTCTCGTTTAGCAAATCTGCTTGGGATTTATTATTTTCTTTTAGGCGTACTCCAACCTTAAATTTCCCCCTTTCATAACGTCCGTATTGTTTGCATACATTTGTGCCCTGGGGCCACCCAAACGTGCCCTGCAAGGACATAAGTTCCTGCCCCTGCCTTCCAAGGAAGAAGTGGTCATGTGCTCAGATAAACAACCACCACCCGGGGCGCCTGGGTGGCTCAGTCGGTTAAACGTCCGACTTTGGCTCAGGTCATGATCTCACGGCTCGTGAGTTCGAGCCTCACGTCGGGCTCTGTGCTGACAGCTCGGAGCCTGGAGCCTGTTTCAGATTCTGTGTCTCCCTCTCTCTCTCTGACCCTCCCCCGTTCATGCTCTGTCTCTCTCTGTCTCAAAAGTAAATAAACGTTAAAAAAAAAATTTAAACAACCACCACCCAATAATCACTGGTCCGGTGCGCACGACATCCCACGCCTGTGCTAAGGGTATGTGTTATATATATTTACATTCATATAGACATATTAGTGTTCATATAGATACATAACACATTATAACATATATTTGTATGTATGTATCTATACACACATATCTACACGTATGCATGTATATGCATGTATGTGTGTACGTACAGTTTTGTAAGTAGGGGTAGAATTATCTCCCACTTTGCAGATGAGGAAACTGAGGCTCAAAGTAAAGTATTTTTGGTCACACACCTGCTAAGTGAGCCAAGGGTGGAAGGTTCATTCAAGTAACCAACTGGTTGTAGCCACCGTGCTTAACTTTCTGAACTAAGGCAGAACCTGGCTAAAAACAGACCCTTGTGGTAGACCGCAGGAGACCTTCCACTCACCAACACTCTTTCGGGGCATGTCTTCAGCACCCCCACAAATTCTCCTATGGTCAGGCAGCCCACGTGCTTCTGTGTTATGGACCAGGCTATCTCTTTTCTTTCTTTTTTTTTTTTTTTTAAGTTTATTTTGAGAGAGAGAGAGCACACACGTGTGTGAGTCGAGGAGGGGCAGAGAGAGATGGGGGCAGAGAGAGAGAGAGGATCCCAAGCAGGCTCCCCTCTGTCAGTGCAGAGCCACATGCAGGGGCTCAAACCTACGAACCATGAGATCATGACCGGAGCCGAAATCAAGAGTCAGACGCTCAACCTACTGAGCCACCCAGGCGCCCTTGGGCCCTGAGGTGCCTTCTCTATCTTGAGAGACTGAGAAATGCTTTGCTGACGTTCCGGCACCCTCGTCAGCCAGATTCACCCTACTAAAACAAAAGCACCTATATTTGGCATACCTTTCTTCGTGAGCCCTCACTGGGCTCTTCCTTAAAGGAAGTGCTTTCTTCCTTAAGCACTTTACAAATGGATGATTCCACAACTGGACTCAGAGAGTTTTCCAGGCACTAACACCAAGGTCAATGGCCTTTAGCTTCATATTTGGAAATTGACTTGGTTTTGTTTTCTGGTTTTGCACATTAGCACTGCATTTGTTGGTGGGAGCATTCTCACCCTCTCTCTTGTCTCTTTCTGTCTTGAGCGATCCCAGAGACTGCATCTCTGAAGTCATATTATCAATTTCTTTTCCCACTTGGAATAGAGTTGTATGAGCCCAGGACTCGAATGAGATAAATGTCTGTGAGGCTCTGGCAGGGCTGGCTCCCCACCCCCTGCCTCTCTGCCCCTCGTAGCTGGGTATACCCTCTCCATACTCCACTTTTCCTGGGCTTCCCCTCCCGCATCAAACGCTGCATCCTTCCCACTCGTGTGAAAACTCTAGTGAGGAAAAACAACCAAAGAGGCGTGGGTGCGTGTGCATTCTGTCTGTGCCCTGTGACCGGTGCCGCCTGTCATGCACCTGCCCCCACCCCCGCTCAAGCTGGGGGAGCACCTGACCCCTGTGGCAGAAAGACACCCCAGTGACCCCCAAACAGCACCCAAATTCATATTTTCCCAGCTCCAAGCAAAATGAAAAAAGGAATTAATTTTCTCTCGTCCTTGACTTTTTCTTCCAAACCTCAGCTCATTCGATACTGGAGTTTCCCTGACATGCTCTTACCCCCCCAGAGCGAGCTTTAGCATCTGTCCTTGGCTGCGACTCTGCCTTTTGTGTGTCTCCTTCCAACATCCACGCTCAGACAGAGCTCCCTGTGCACCCACGGCTCTGCCTGCCACGCTCCTTGTGGTTCTGCCTCCTTCCGCTCAGTAGAGATGGCAGTCAGGACTGCTGGCAGGGTTCAGCCCCTGCCCCGACGGGACGGGCCTCAACAGCCCTTTCCAGGAGTCACCAAGTCCAGGCTCCTCCATGACTGGGATACTTGAATTAACATGTCTGTTTCCAGACATATATAGAATTATATATGTGAGTTATTTTTTAGACAGTTTTTCTGCCTTAACAAAGAGCTTCTACGTTTCAGCCTCATGAATATGTCTGAATTTCAAAGGCCCTGGATCATAGACAGATCTGCAACCAGGGATTCAGGCTGAGTAAACATTTCCACCTGCTCACGCTCACGTATAAGACATAAGGCTTTACTGAAATACATAAACAATGATATCTTTGAATGGACGTATACACAGAGAACACTGTCTCCCGGAGATTGCTAATTTTTCCTTTCAGAAATCCCCACGAGTCCTAACCCAGGGATGGACACACAATTAAGGACCTGTCTGGTGGTTAATTAAACTTTTCCTTCACCTCCAAATGGAGCACATTCATTTCGTTCCTGCCTCCAGCCCAGTACCTGCTGGGTCCACTGGCTGCTGAGTTAGTGTGTTGATTTCAGCTACTCAACAAACAAAATATTTTGCATGGTTCTCCTGGACCAGGTGAGAAAGATGGGGGGGGGGGGAAGGGACTCCAAGGAAAAGGTGCGTTGTGTTCAGCCCCCTTCCTCTCCACTATCAGCTCGCATCAATTTCACTCTCCCAGGTCAAGCGGCGGCTGGGACCCGTGGTGACCTATGTAAAGCCCGGGCACCATGGGGATCACGGTCAAGGAAACTGATACAGGACTTTGTCTTCCAGGATAAAGAATGATGAGGATGGCAAGCATGGTAAGTCAGCAGGCCACGAGAGGAGGTTACCTGCAGAAATCTGTCCCCCAGGGGACCAGGGCATATGCCAGCCCTCCCCTGCCCCTGCTCATCTGCCTGGTCAAGAGATAGCTGAATGAGTGAGCTGAGCCCTCCACACTCCAGTGGCTGAGGGAAAAGAAGGGATCAGGAGATGGTCCTCTGCACACCTCAGAGGGACGGTCACCCAGCTTGCTACAGCAGCAATGGCCCACGGCGAGGGGACTACTCAACAACCACCAAATCAGAACTTGTGATAGTCCAATAAGAGACAGAAGCTCAGGCGGGTCACAAAGAAAAATAATGGCCCATCTGTACCGGATGCTGTGATGTACCACCCAGACTAGGAATGAAGATCTTTCGCCTACCCGCCCTCTCCCTTCTGGAGCTTCTGGGAGGCTGTAGGCAGACAGACAACTGCCAGCCAGCCCTCTTTGGGAATTGCCTTGGCATATCCAAGGTCATGCCCACTTTCCAGGACAGATAACACTGAAAACCTGATTGGGTACGGGAGTGTAAAATCTAAGCCCCCTCACCTCAGCTCTGGACAACCCTGAAGGGCCATACTTCAGAGCTCTTCACGAAATCAAGCTTGGTGCACACTGCCCACCAGAGTTCAGCTTCTCCTCTTCCCAGTCCTGTTTCCTTTCCTCTCTTCTGGGGATGAGCCCAAGAGAACTCCCCAATAGACCTGCAAGGTGCTGTCCATCTCAGTCTCCTTGCTGGGGATCCCTCCTGGACCTCTATTCAAGGGGCCCAGAAAGAGGATGACCTATCAGAGAAAAATACACACCTCGCCAAGGAGAGTTCCTCTCTTGATCCTTAAATGTCACGTAAAAACCCACCCGCTGTCTCGCTGGACCCTGGTTATTTACTAAATAGTGTATCTCTAGTCATTTTATTTTTCTTTCTTTCTCTTTTGTTGTGGTTGAAAAGATTGATACCTTAACAAAAGCTGTTGCTTGAAAAAAACTTCTTTTAAGTTTTTACTTAGGTTCCAGTTAACATGAAGTATAATATTAATTTCAGGCATACAATCTAATCACTTTCTTTTCTCTTCCAGGATAACTGGTCCTTTCAGTGTTCCATTTTTTTCTGTGGTCAATTTAGAAAGCTTATTTGCTATGAAATGACCCATTTCTTTTAGATTTTATAATTATTGCTCAAAAGCGACACATATTATTTCTCTTGTATTTTAATTCCTCTTGGCTATGTCAGCTTTCAAATTCCTTATCTCTGAGACTGAACAGAAAAACAGAGCACTCTTTAGCAACCAAAAGCAGCAAACACACACACACAAAGACTTTCTGAAGCCGAAATGGAGATTTTTCCAACTAACCAATGTGGCACATGAAAGAAAGAAAAAGGTGGCACCGGTGAGACGTGAATTGGTGGCCTAGAGAGTCACGTGAAAATAATATACACTAATGCGCAGGGCGAGATATAAAGAGATGAACCTCATGAAGGAAAAAGTTAGAGAGTTGGAGGAGGGAACCACAACACATGACATGCAAGTGTTGGGGATCTAGAAGAAAATGAAAAGGGATCACATAGCGAAAAGGTAATAATTAAATAAATTGAATAAATAACACCCAGTCTTCCTGGATGGAGGATAATGGGTTCTCTGGAAATGAGAAATACATACATCTTAAATTGAGAATCTGGAAACTGAAGGGAGACATTTCGAGGGAATTCTAATAACAGTCAAGACCTAAAAGCACTAAACTATTTGAGCAACACTAGGCCAGCAGGGGCAGTGGGGTGGGGAAGGAAGTGAGAGACATTCCAAATATCTCTTCCAGGACCGGAAGAGGGGATGAAGGGGAAAGAAAAAGTGGGGGGCAAGGGCTAACGGTTTTATATCCTAGAGCAACAATGGGGGGAAGGCAATATAAAAATAGAACGCCTTGCTTGGTAAAAGAGTATCTTGCTTATAATAACAATAAAAGAAAAATAAGTGATTATGAGTACAAGCAACCAAAAAGGTTAATAGAATGTACCAGTTTTGTTAGAATGTACAGATTAACAAAGGTAAAAGATGAGTAACAATTTGATCAAACCAGTGAAAATATGGAAACAGAAAAAGTAATGTAAGATAAATCATAACCATAAAGCAATATGAAAGGGAAGAAAAAGCAGGGATATGAGCTTTTAAATCATTTGTGAATACGTTGAATTATCTCTTTAAAAGACAGAGCTAATCAGAGAGGGTTAAAGCCAAAAGCATTTAGACACTATTTAAATAAATACACTTAAAAGAAATCGACAATGAAAGATTCAAATTAAAGGCATGGGAAGAATACCCGGTAAATATGTAATATGTAATACGTAATATGTAATATTACAATATGTAATATTGTAATATTAGACAAATATGTAGTATTAATGTAATATTAATATGTAATATTAGACAAATGTAATATTTCTCTTGTATGTAATATGTAATATTAGACAAATGTTATATGTAATATTGGGTATTACAATATTAATATGTAATATTAGACAATATGTAATATTAGACAAAGTAGAATTTAAGGTTAAACACTAAATGAGACAAAGAAAGGGACATTACATAATACAAGTGGTACAATTTATGAAGAAGATATTTCATAAATTGTATGCACGAAACAATGTATCAGCTAAACATATAAAGCTAAAACTATCAGAAATGTAGGAAGAGCTTGATTTTTAAAATTATACACAAAGATTTCAATGCAATTCCATTAGAATATTTCATATCTAGGGGCGCCTGGGTGGCTCAGTCGGTTAAGCGTCCGACTTCAGCCAGGTCACGATCTCGCGGTCCGGGAGTTCGAGCCCCGCGTCGGGCTCTGGGCTGATGGCTCAGAGCCTGGAGCCTGTTTCCGATTCTGTGTCTCCCTCTCTCTCTGCCCCTCCCCCGTTCATGCTCTGTCTCTCTCTGTCCCAAAAATAAATAAACGTTGAAAAAAAAAAAAAAAATTTAAAAAAAAAAAAAACGTTGAAAAAAAAATAAAAAAAAAGAATATTTCATATCTAATAAATTAAATATGGACATGCATAATTTTAAAAACTCAATAATCTTGACTTTATATAAAATTTATATAATTTGTTTTGAATAAAGAATATACTTATTCTATGTTCACAAACTGTATAAAATATTGATCATGTTCTTTCCCCAAAAGAAATGTTTTGAATAGTCTAGAAATAGAGATTATATAGCTATAAAATAGAGATCACATTCTCTAATCATATCTGAACAAAATTTGAAATATATACTAAAAAATGACTGGGGCGCCTGGGTGGCTCTGTCGCTCGAGCCACCTGCTTTTGGTTTCAGCTCAGGTCATGATCTCACAGTTTGTGGGTTGAAGCCCTCTGTGTCAGGCTCCTCGATAATGGTGCGGAGCCTGCTTGGGATTCTCTCTCTCTCCCCCTCTCTTTACTCCTCCCCTGCTTGCTCTCGCTCTCTCTCTCTCTCAAAATAAATAAAACTTATTTAAAAATAACCCAAATCTTAACCATTTAGAAATAAAATTTATAATCTTAGAAAATCTTCGTATTGAGAGAGGGATATTACAACTTCTGAAGAAGCCAGTGAAAAGAGCACTTTATACAAAACCCATGGGTCAGGAAAAGCCATACTCATAAAAACGAGTAGCCTTAAACGCCTTAATTATTTAAAACTAACATTAAGATAGCTCAGAACTCAAGAAATTAAAACATGTAAACAAAAGAAATTTCTTAAAACTAGGACTAGGAAACTCACCAAGACAAAAATTGAAATGAAAGAAACAGGAAAACGTTTAAAATGAGAGAGAGGGAATATACATCTAAAATCAAGTACTTTGAAACGAATGGTAATGTGAAATATGTCTTTACAAACTTGATTAAGGAAGAAAGAGAGAGATTAGTAATGGGAAAGTGTATAAAGGCACAAATGCAAAAGAAATTAAAATACAAGAAATTAATCCTGCCACTTTTTGGCAATGATTTAAAAATTTAGAAGACGTGGATGATTTCTTGGAAAACACAAATTACCAAAATTGACACCAGAGGAAGCAGAACATCTGAACAGCAATAATGGAGGAAGAAGTAAGCAAATGAGTGGAGAGCTATGATTCAGTAAATAACCCGGGCCCAGGAGGGTCACAGCTAGGTTTTATCTAATACTGAAATACCAGGTGATCCAATGCCAAATAGCTTACTCTCGGCCCTATGAAAAGACGGACAGCACTCTTTTATGAAGACAGCGTAACTCTAGTGTCAGAAACTATTTTAGAGAGACTATTTTAGGGGTGCCTGGGTGGCTCAGTCGGTTAAGCATCCGACTTTGGCTCAGGTCATGATCTCACGGTTCGAGCCCCGCATCGGTCTCTGTGCTGACGGCTCAGAGCCTGGAGCCCGTTTCCGATTCCGTGTGTGTCTCTTTCTCTGCTCCTCCCCAGCTTGCACTCTGTCTCAGAAATAAATAAAAACGTTAAAAAAATTTAAAAAAAAAGACTATTTTAAAAAGGCATAGGCCAATATGTCTACAGATGGGAACACTCGATCTAAACCATTAGCTAGTAAAGATGCTTCAAAAGAAAAATAAGCTAAACTCAAGTAGGGTTTATTTAGGAAAAGGAGACTAGCTCAGTATCTGGAAATTTATTAACGTAATCCGGTGATTACGTTACATGAAAGGAGAAATTATGTGATCCCATCAGTAAATGCTTGAAGAACACTTGATAGAAGTCTGCAGCCATTTCTAGTTAAAACCTAAATAAAATAGGGACACCTGGGTGGCTCAGCAGGTTGAGTGTCCAACTTTGCCTCAGGGCATGATCTCATGGTTCAGGAGTTCAACCCCCCATTGAACTCACTGCTGTCAGTGCAGAGCCCATTTCGGATCCTCTGTCCCCCACCTCTGCCTCTCCCTCACAATGCACATCCACACACCCTTTCTCAAAAATAAATAAACGTTAAAAAAAAAAAACAAAAACCTAGCTAGGGGTGCCTGGACGGCTTAATCGGTGAAGCAGCCGACTTCAGCGCAGGTCACCATCTCGCGATCCGTGGGTTCGAGCCCTGCATCAGGCTCTGTGCGGACAGCTCAGAGCCGGGAGCCCGCTTCGGATTCTGTGACTCCCTCCCTCTCCGTTCCTTTCCTGCTCGCACTCCGTCCCTCTCTCTCTCTCTCAAAAATAAATAAAGATTTAAAAACTTAAAAAAAAAAACCTAACTAAAATAGTAAAAGAAAATACTCAGATATGAATATAATATAATAAAGATTTAATTATAATAAGTGTGACAAAGAATTAAGTATTAGGTTACATAAATATAACAAAAAAGAAAAGAAAATCTTACTCTAAATGCCAAATGCTAAAAATATATATTTAAATGAGAAGTCAGTAGCTAGACAGGGATACTTGTTCTCAGTACGATTACTCAATTATTTTGTTCTGGTAAAGGAAATCGACCAGAAAATGCTATACACATTAAAAAGGTAAGATAAAGTGCTCTCTTTTTATGCTGAGGAGATGATTGCATTTCTAGAAAACTCAGTAGACTCTAACTAGAAAAACTTAACAAAGTGTGTAAGAGAATTTGACAAGGTAGCAGGATATAACGTAAGTATACAGAAATCAATGGCTTCCTTTCCAATAATGTATATGACCAAAGAAAACGAAAAAAAGTGTTGCATACACAAACTAGAAAATGCTAAGAAATGAGGTTAATAAGAAAGGCCGAAGGCCCACGGGAAAAGCAAATTACAAGATTTTATCAAAGAATATGAATATAAACTAAGATCTAAATAAATGGAAACAGGCGTGCCTGGGTGGCTTAGCGGGTTAAGTGTCCTGCTTTGGCTCAGGTCATGATCTTATAGTTTGTGAGTTTGAGCCCCGTGTCAAAAGCAGCAGACAGCCTGCTTTGGTTCCTCTGCCCCCCTCTCTCTGTGCCCCTTCTCTGCTTGCATTCTCTCTCAAAAATAAATAAACATTAAAAAAAAAAAAAAGAAATTGTCTGCTAAACAAATGGAAACAGATAAAATATTTGAGAATGGAGAGATTTGGTATTGTGCCAACTAGACTTTCCCAGCATTGGTATCTATAAATTCAGTGTAATTCCTATTTGAACCCCAATAGGATTATTTGAACTGGATAAAATGATTTATATATTTTTTAAGTGTCTGAGGCTTGGCAATATATTTAAAAAAAAAAAAAAAAACAGTGAGCACTTGGCTTACCAAATATCACAACATGGTATAAAGTCCCTATAAACAGGGGCGCCTGGGTGGCTCAGTCGGTTAAGCGGCCGACTTTGGCTCAGGTCATGATCTCGCGGCCCATGAGTTCAAGCCCCACGTCGGGCTCTGTGCTGACAGCTCAGAGCCTGGAGCCTGTTTCGGATTCTATGTCTCCCTCTCTCTGACCCTCCCCCGTTCATGCTCTGTTTCTCTCTGCCTCAAAAATAAATAAATGTTAAAAAAAAAAATTAAAAAAAAAAGTCCCTATAAACAAATTAATGTGTCATTCCCATAAATGCAAATAAGTGAGTCTGTGAAACAGAATAGAAAATCCAGAGATAGATTATAAAATAAGCAAGAAATAAAACAGTAAAGCTGGCATTTCGATTTGTGGGGAATAAAAACAAAAAATAAATTTCAGGGGCACCCGGGTGGCTCCGTCAGTTAAGCGACCAGCTCTTCATCTAAGATCAGGTCACGATCTCATGGTTCATGAGATAGAGCCCCATGTCGGGCTCTGCTCTGACAGCACGGAGTCTGCTTGGGGTTCTCACTCTCCCTCTCTCTCTGCCCTTCCACTGCTCACGCGTGCGTGCTCGCTCTTTCAAAATAAATAAATTTTAAAAGTAGTGAAACAAATAAAAAGTACAAATAAATTTCAGAGGGCTGAATGACTTAAAATGTGAAAAACATAAAAATTACATCCAACAGCCTATCTCTTTAATCTGGAGACAGGGACTCCGTCCAAACTGCTACTAGAAAACCGGAAGTTTTTCAAAGCAGAGCAGAACTTATGTATAGCAAAAGATACTAAAAATTAGGTCAATACACACAAGATAGACTTGGCAAAATGCAACGCGGTAGATAGACAGAGTTAAACTTGTATTATGTAAAGAGTTCATACAAATCGACAAGAATCGGACGAACGACTGATAGAAACATAGGTAAAGAAACTACGAAGACGATAATCCACGGGAGACCAGATTTAAATGACCAACAAACATGAACTATATGTAAATTCTGAAGTAGTCAGGGAAATGTAAATTAAAGTAGCAATGACAGTGTGCAGCATGGTGACTATAGCTAATAAGATTATGTGGCATATTTGAAAGTTGCTAAGAGACTGGATCTTACAAGTTCTCATCACACACACAAACACACAATTCTGTAACTGCGTATGGTGACCAATGTTAACCACACTTGTCGTGGTGATGATTTTCCAATATATACAAATACCGAATCAGTACGTTATACACCTGAAACTAATACACTCTTACATGTCAACTCTAATTAAGAAAGTAACGATGAGCAGTCGCTTCCTAAGCTATCAGGTATGCAAAAATTAAAACACTGGAAATGCCTTCTGCTGGTTTCTATGTGGAAATATGATTTATGACAGCCATTTTGGAAAGTGATCTGACAGCATCTATTAAAATTAAGCTATTACAATTAAGAGTAGTCTCATTTCTCAGCGTTTATCTCATAGGAATAAAAGCACCTGTATATAAGGACATATATACAAGAATATTTATTGCTTGCACAGAAAAAAAAAGTGAATTCCTATCAATTAGGGATAGTTGAACAAATTCTGGCACATTTTTCATACGACAGTCTGTTATGCGAGCATTTAACAGGCTGCATTAGCGCTGTGACAGTTGACCTGTGGGTTGCAGCTCCGAGGTGGAGTGATTTTCATGAGTTACTGTTGATAAGAAGAATAAGATAAAGAAAAGTGTATAAGATTAATGTAGAACAGTCACTAAAAAACTCAGTGATGTCCATGTATGGTGATATATGTGTGTGTGAAACCATCATATTCATGCATGCATGTAAAATTATGAGTGTGCATATAAAAACAGATTTATTACAAAGTGTCATAAAATAAAAAGGTGTGGGAGTGTGCACGGAAAGGAAAGATGACTTTTGAACAGCCACAGGGCTGATGAACATATTAGAATTAATTTGGTGGGAAGACCAAGTCTTCTCCTGCCCTAGTCCTTGTCACCATCTTGGTCATGACATTAGAAAGATATGGGAACTGGGGCGCCTGGGTGGCGCAGTCGGTTAAGCGTCCGACTTCAGCCAGGTCACGATCTCGCGGTCCGTGAGTTCGAGCCCCGCATCAGGCTCGGGGCTGATGGCTCAGAGCCTGGAGCCTGTTTCCGATTCTGTGTCTCCCTCTCTCTCTGCCCCTCCCCCGTTCATGCTCTGTCTCTCTCTGTCCCAAAAATAAATAAACGTTGAAAAAAAAAATTAAAAAAAAAAAAAAAAAAAAAAAAAGAAAGATATGGGAACTATGCTGGTTACACTTGCAGATAAAGGAAAGAAGGCTGAGATAGCTATTATGCTTGAAGACAGAAATAAGATTCGAAACAAGCCCGAAGATTTAACCCAGAACTATAAAACGAATATTAGTCAAGATAAATATGAAGTCCTGCATCTAGATTTGAACCTGTCCGTTTCCCCAAACCATCTGTGTGGGAATTATCAGTTTCTAGCCTGTGAACCCCATGAAATCACTGAGTCTGTCTTGTTTATCTTTAAATCCCCACTAGCAACTACCCAGCATAGTGCCTGGCCCATAATCCCACAGCAAAGAGCCTGAACAGCGTCTGGTAGGACTGGGGAGACAAGATACGAGACCAACCTGCACAGGAGGAAGGCAGGACAACCCTGAGGGGTGCCTACTGTGTGTCAGATTCTGTCCCGGGACACTGTAACCCCCTAAGATCCCCGGAGAGAATATCGATACACCTCGCAAATAAAGAAAGGAAAGGTAAACGAGGTATGTTACTTGTCCCGAAAAACAGGGATTTGAACCGAGGGTTTACCTGACTCCAAATTCTCTCCTGAAAACTGGTGGGAGAACAAATATTCCTTTAAAAGCAGGGAAGGTGGGGGAGCCTGTGTGGCTCGGTCAATTAAGTGTCGGACTCTTGGTTTCAGCTCAGATAGTGATCCCAGGGTTTGTGGGCTTGAGTCCCACGTCAAGCTCTGTGCTGATAGTATGAAGCCTGCTTGGAATTCTCTGTCTCTCTCTCTCTGCATCTCCTCTGCTTGCTCATTCTCTCTCTAAATAAATAAATAAGTAAACATTCCAAAAAAAAAAATCCAGGATGCCCTGTTCCTTAAAAAAAAAAAAAAAAAAAAATCATGGGTACTTAGAACTGGGAAATCAGAGGGGTCAGAGGTCAGGGTGTGGCTGGGGCCCAGGGCTTGAGTTCCAGGCACCTCTCGGCTGCCACCACCACCACCCTTAACCAAGGAAGCTTTTTTTCTTTTTTGCTTTGTACTTCATAAGAATTGGTGTTTTATTCTCTGTAAGACTCCATTTGAATAAAGAATTCTCTGACCGAAAAGAAAGAGCTTAAAACCAATGATCTCATGCATGCCTGGCTTGATCTTTATTACATACATGAGAAAAATGGAATTCCAAGAAGAGAGTGAATTGCTTGAATTCTCGACGCCCAGCCAGGACTGGCCCCAGACCACCAGTAGCCTAGGTTTCTCCTGTGGCCCGTGACCCCAGGCCTGGAAATCTCCTGGGTGGGAGATGGGGGTGGGGGCTGTTTCCAGGTGGCGATGGCCGCGGGGCCACGTTCTCTCCGATCCTCGGCCCATACTTGCCTGCTCCCCGCTCCCATCACCCACAGGGCTGCTTTTCCTGTCTGTGCTCTGGGGAGGGCCGGGGGTTTGACATAAGCCTCCTGGGGTCCGTCAATCTTTCCCTGAGTGCATTCACTTTTCCAGACGGCAGTGCTACCCCCAGATGCTTAAAAGCCCATTTGGGGCCCCCTGGGGGGTGCCTGGGACTGCCCCACATCAGGAAGCGGGTGAGCTCCTTCTTGGTTGCTTTCTTGCCTGTGTTTGCTTGACTAAGCAGCACTGGTTTAGCGCTGTTCACCCCCTCTCGCTCCCAACAGGAGGCTAGTCTGGTGACCCAGACAGGCCCTTTCCCCTCAAGCCATGTGGAAACGTCACCATCTCTGTCTCAACCATTGCATTGTCTCCCTGCCCTTCCAGAACTGGGCAGCCTCAGACACTGAAGCAACCCCAGGTTTGAGGCAGCAGGGCTTCATTTGAGGGGGCCTGATATTTGCAGCCAGGGGGAGTTGTTGGAGTAAAGAAGCCTTCTGTAAATAAATGACACCGGTCAGAGGGAGCATTGTGGTCCAACAGTGGACGACTCTGATGAGCTGCCCAGCAGATGAGGACAAAGGGTGACAGGAGCAAAGACTTCAGGGACCAGCACCCTGGATTCAAACAAATCACTCCCCCTCTTGGACCCTCAGTGACTTCTTCATTCTTACAAAGACCCTTAGTAGCAAGTGTCAGCAGTTTGTGAACTTGAAAAAGCCTCTACTTCTACAAAGGTAGATTTTTGTTTGCTTTTGTTTTAGCTGGGTTTTTTTTTTAACGTTTATTTATTTTTGAGACAGAGAGAGGCAGAGCATGAACGGGGGAGGGGCAGAGAGCGAGGGAGACACAGGATCAGAAGCAGGCTCCGGGCTCTGAGCCATCAGCCCAGAGCCCGACGCGGGGCTCAAACTCACAGACCTCGAGATCGTGACCTGAGCTGAAGTCGGATGCTTAACCGACTGAGCCACCCAGGCACCCCTTTAGCTGGTTTTTTAAGTCGCTTAAAACAGTGATTTTATTTGCTCACTCTCTTGTGGCTCTGGATTCAGGAGGGGCTCTACCGGGCTTGAGGTCTCAAGAGGGGTTGCAAAAGTCAGAGATCATCTGGGGCTGGGGTCATCCGAAGCCCCAGCTGGGGTCATCCGAAGCCCCAGCTTTCAGGCTGACCCATTTACAAGGCTGGCGGTTGATGCTGGTTGTCTGCTGGGGGGCTTATCCAGGCCTGCTGGCCACAGTCTGCACATGGCTTCCTCCTGTGGCCCAGGCTCCCTCACAGCATGGCGATCTTGGTAGTTAGGTTGCTGACATGATGGCCCACGACTCCAAAGGTGAGTGTCCCAGCCTGGAAAGTTTGTCTCACTTAAAGCCCTTTAAAATTTCAACCAGACATTGGGAATGCAAGCTGGTGCAACCACTCTGGAAAACAATATGGAGTTCCTCAAAAAACTAAAAATAGAACTACCCTACGACCCAGCAATTGCACTACTAGGCATTTATCCACGGGATACAGGTGTGCTGTTTTGAAGGGACACATGCACCCCCATGTTTATAGCAGCACTATCAACAATAGCCAAAGTATGGAAAGAGCCCAAATGTCCATCGATGGATGAATGGAAAAGAAGATATGGTATATATATACAATGGAGATTTACTCGGCAATCAAAAAGAATGAAATCTTGCCATTTGCAACGACGTGGATGGAACTGGAGGGTATTATGCTGAGTGAAATGAGTCAGAGAAAGACAAAAATCATATGGCTTCACTCATATGAGGACTTTAAGAGACAAAACAGGTGAACATAAGGGAAGGGAAGCAAAAATAATATAAGAACAGGAAGGGGGCCCAAACAGAAGAGACTCAGAACTATGGAGAACAAACTGAGGGTTACAGGAGGGGTTGTGGGAGGGGGGATGGGCTAAATGGGGAAGGGGCACTAAAGAATCTACTCCTGAAATCATTGTTGCACTATATGCTAACTCATTTGGATGGAAATTTAGAAAAATAAAAAATAAAATTAAAAAAAATTTCAACTGGACAAGATGTGATACAATTGAAGTCATTTTAACACGTCACGTTGGTCATTCCTAACAAGAGACGTCTGTGGATATAAGCCACATAAAAGCCCCGTATGGCATGGATAATGCTGACTGTTAACAGTTATTTTGTTAACAGGCGGTTTCATACTCAGGGCCAACCTCTTTTATTCATGTCTTATTGCTGGAGTCTCACATTTGTGACTCTGTGCTGCCTGTCCCAGTGCTGGTCTGTCCACAGCACACTCTGAGCACCAGCCATCTCTGCTTTGAGAGTCACGTGCAGAGGCTAAGACCCAGAAGCACACCCCCTCCCAGCCCTCCCTGCCCTCAGTGGACAGTGGCGTTCTCTCAGCTGACTGAGGTTTGCAAACTTTGAAGGTTTGCGAAGGCAAATTTTCACAAGAGCAGAGGGGCACAGGGGACCCTGCTTGGTCACTGCAGCTGACCCCAATAGGCAGGTACACATAGGACAGCACACTGGAGACGTTTGGGTAGAGGCAGGCAAATGCAGGAGGGGGAGAAAAATAAGAAATCCAAGCCGAGGTGACCACAAGCACATTGGCAGCATCAGCAACTCCAGGGCCTTGTCAGGGGCCCAGCGGGTCGCTGTTAAAGAACCAGGTTGTGGGTGCAAAGTAGCTGCAATGATGCGTGCTAGGTGGGCATGCATTAGCCCGGTGCACGCAAATTAGGGGACAAAGCTAGAGCTCCGGCTTCAGCTGTTTTGGAGAGACGAGCGCAAAGAAGGCAAGTGGAGAAAACTACTCCTCCTTCCTCTGGGAGGACACAGGGAGGGAAACGTTCCTGCATTCGGAGGGCAACCCAAGGAAAGGGAGCAGTCAGGGAGGCCGCAGTTATTGGAAGATCAGAGGAGTTGGAATGACTGTCGAAGGACCAGCAGGATTTACTCTTGGTGTTTTGAGTTTTGTTTCTTGTCTTGTGAACTTTCTGAATCCTCTCTCCTAGCGGCTGTCACGTAGGAAATACACTATTATTAACTCTGGTCACTAGGCGATACACTACATCCCCATTCCTTGTTTATTTTATAACTGGACCTGGGTGCCTTTTGACCTCCTTCGTTCATTTTAAATTGGACATTTTATTTTTCCTTTTTGAAAATGTTCATGTATTTATCTTGAAAGAGGGAAAGAGAGCCCATGTCCATGCACGGGAGGGGCAGAGAGAGGGGGAGAGAGAATCCCAAGCAGGCTCCCCGCTGTCAGCACAGAGCTCCATTAGGGACTCGATCCCATAAGCCACGAGATCATGACCTGAGCTAAAATCAAGAGTCGGACTGAGCCACCCAGGCGCCCACCCAGGCGCCCCTTAATTTATTAGATAGAATTATCTATCTAACTGAGCCACCCAGGCGCCCCTTAAATTATTAGATAGAAGTTTAGATAGAAGTTTACCGATAGAACCTTCTGTGATGGTGGAAATGTTCTATTATCTGTGCCATTCAATACGATAGCCGCCAGCCATGTGTGGCTTTGAGCAGTTGAAATATGATCAGTCCAACTGGGGAGCTGAAGTTTTATTTTATTCTATTTTAATCAGCTTGAATCTAAATATCCACATGGGCCTAGCAGCTACAGCACAGAACTCAATGGGTTTGTTTCAAAGAGATAAAACGATATTATCTCTTTACATGAATGTTCATAGAAACATGGTTTATAAAAGCTAAAAGGTAGAAAGAAGCCAAGCTTTGTTAACAGCTGAATGGATAAATAAAATTTACTTTATCCTCACAATGGAATCGTATTCAACCGCAACACAGGAATGAACCACTGGTATGGATGATGCTTGAAAACATCATGCTAAGTGAAAGAGGCCGGACACGAAAGGCCATGTGTCGTAGGATTCCATTCATAGGAGATGTCCAGAATAGACAAATCCGTAGAGACAAAGAGCAGATCATTGGTGCCAGGGTCTGGTGGGGGGTGGGGGGCGCATGGGAGGGAATGAGGAGTGACTGTTGATGTCTTCCCTTTTGGCGTGATGAAAATGTCTTGGAACCAGAGGTCACGGCTGTCCAACATTGTGAATGGACTAAATGTCACTAACGGTAAATTTTATGTTGTACGTATTTTACCACAATAAAGCAAAACAAAATGAAAGCAAACAAAAGGTTGGGGCGCCTGGATGGCTCAGTCGGTTGAGCATCCGACCAGCTCAGGTCATGATCTCACGGTTCGTGAGTTCGAGCCCCACGTCAGACCTTGTGCTGACAGCTCGGAGCCTGCTTCGGATTCTGTGTCTCCCTCTCTCTGCTCCTTCCCCACTCGTGCTCTGTCTCTCTCTGTCTCTCAAAAATGAATAAATGTTAAAAAAAAAAAAAAAGGCAGTATTATCTTTTTCGATTCTTTTGGAAAAGGGAATGAAGTCTTCTGGCCTTAGGGGAACTCCAGCCCCCCGAGAGTTCCGTCTCTTGTCCCTTCCTTCCCCTACCCCAGGGGCAGAAGACACCACATAGGGATGATAGCTGAGCGGCCATCTCTGAAGGGACCAGCAAGAGCCACACAGTGACGGGGGAGGGGAACAAGCCACCAGCTAAGGTTCCTCTAGTCCTCACAGGGGCACTGGGGAGCGGCCTGGACAGGAGGCTGAAGCATGGCACCCCTGAACGTCTAAGACACAGCAGCCTCACCCCTGGGAGCTGGTGCTCTCATGGAAGGCACTGAGATGATTCACAACCCCTTCTGTGGGCCCAGCCCCCATCAAGGCCAAGTGTGTGCCTATTAATCAGGCTGGAGTGCTCTTTGCTCAGACATGCCTTTGGTGGAGCAGGCCCCCAATATTCATCCAGGATGCTGCGTAGAGCTCCTAACCTTTCCCTGCAGTCTGCTGGGAGCCCCGCCTCCCTTCACACATGAGGAGCTGGCCAAAAGGACAAGACACCGTAATTTAGCTGGGGATGCCACTCAGGAAGTGGTGGGCCTTCAGAAATGACTCAGAAATGAGACCACGCTCCTGACTCCCCAAATCAATATTCGCTGTCCAGGTGGCACTGGAGACGGCTGTGGGGGAGATCCCCCTCCCTGCCTGACAAATGAAATAAATTGTGAAGTCACCTGGTCGAAAGAGAAAAACGACTGCCGACCGGGGAAAATGTGGTCTTTGAGGGAAGCACAGAGAACCCAGAACTAAGAGTCCTCTGTGCTGCCACCCAGCACCGTGCCCCCAGGCTGTCACGCAACCTTTAAGTTTTCAAGTCTGTCGAATGGAGCCAGTGAGTCTGCCCTCCCAAGCTCATAGGCTTACGAGGGGATGGGCTCTTGAAGTCGGACAGACCTGAGCTCAAATTTTATGTCTGCCACCTGCTAGCTGTGTAAACTGGGATAAGTTGCTCGGGCTTCCTAAGCTTGTTTGCTCATCTGTAACATGGGTGGAAGAAACTCTGCTTGACAAGGTTGTCATGGAAATCAAGTGGCATAATGTCTTGTGAAGCCATTAGCACTATGCCTGCCCTTAGTAAGAGGTGCTCAGTGAATAACAGCTGTTATTAGAATTACATATACTGTCAAACACAGCTTTAGATGGGGAAGCAGTTTCAAAATATGTGTCTTATTTTGCCAAGGTGACATGGCCTTGGGATAGGCAGAAAATTTGGGAATGAGCCCCAGCACTGCCACAGGCAAGTGGGGCAAAGTCCTACCACGTTTTATCCTGTGTTCCATCTTGGGTTCCCAAAATGGGTCCAGGTTGCTCAAGAGATGGACCCTTATCAACCTAGAGAAGTCTTGCTATGGGTCCTCCTTATAGATTGAATGTGTGTACCCCCCACCATTGATAGGGAGAAAACTACCTGCCCAAGGCGATGGTGTTTGGAGGGGGGACCTGTGGGAGGGAATTAGGTCATGAGAGTAGAGCCTCATGAATGGGATACTGTTCTTCTAAAAGGGACCCAGAGAGCTCCCTCGCCTCTTTCCACCATGTGAAGACACAGAGAAAAGACTGCCTTCTGAGAGCTGGGAAGTGAGCCTTCACCAGGCACCAAATCTACTGCTGTCTTAACCTTGGACTTCCCAACCTCCAGAACTGTGAGCAACAGGTGTCTGTCGTTTGAGCCACCTAGCATGTGGTATTTTTGTTTCAGCTGTCTGAAGGGACCAGGACAGCCCCGGAGATTGTTCCGCTAGTTGTCCAGAATGGCTTCTGTGGCTTACCTCTTCTGTGGCTTACCTCTTCTTCCCCAGATCCCTCTCCCTGGGCCTCCCACCTTCGCTCCCCATACCTTGCTCACATGACTCACCTTGGACACACTTCTCTGATTACACCCGGCTCAGTCTTTTGGGATCCTGTGGAGCCCATCCTCTGGCTTCATCAGCTCAGATGCAGGAGGGAAACAGCCTCCTTTCCCACACCCCATCCTGTAAGACCAGAGCCAACCTCTCAGGTTGCCCACACTAGACCTCAGTTTCCTCATTCAAAAATAAAGGATGTTGAGCCAAATGCTCTTGAAGGTTCCCTCCAGTTTTGACATTCTGTGATTCTAAATATTATTATTGGTGTATTCGGAATGTTTGTTGTTCTTTTGTGGAATGCAACCTGTGAAATCAGCCAGGACACAGGTGGCTCTGAAGGGGTGAGTCACTCTGGGGCAACTGAAACCCCAGATTAATTAATTCTTCTCCAAGTGTCTCCCATTTATCTCACCTCCATTAACCTTTGGGTCTGTTTATTGTGAAAATCCTGAGCAGGATTGAAGCAAGATGATTCCTGCCCAAGGCATCAGTCAGCTGCCCTGGGATTGTCGCTGGGGAATAGGAAAAGCTGGGTGGAGAGGTGGAGCGGGAGTCAGGACTCAGAGATTGTCAGGGCAGGGACCCTTCCAGAGCTGCCTCCTAGGGATGGAAAGGGAGACGCTGAATCTTCTCTAAAACACCACCCTGCCACCCCACTCCGAGTATCAGGGTCCCTGAAGGAGCTCCATAGCATGGAAAACTTTAGCTGTATTGTACATTTGGTAGCCACTAGCTACAAGTGGCTATCTAAATTTAAATGTTAAAAGTTAAATATAAATTCAGTTCTTCAGCAAAACTAGCCATATTTCAGGTACTTACCAGTCACATGTGGCTACTGACTATCATATTGGACAGCATAGATAGAGATCATGCCCATCATCACAATGGGATATATACAGCACCCCTACAGACATAGAAAATGAGACCAAGATCTCCGTGGCATCAGAAATACCAAAGTCAGCGAAAACAAGGTATCTTGAGGTCACACATCTTGAGATGCCCCAGCATCTTACAACATCCCATACCTCCTCTTGGGCTCTGGTGAGCAGTTGGGCTGTGCTGTTGGAGGGGCCACTGTTCCTAATGTCAAGATCAGAAGCTCAGAGTGGTTCCTAAACCCTCAGGCATCCTCCTCTCTCCTAGAGCTCTCTGGAAGGGTGAAAGTGGGAGATGGCTCAGGGAAGGGAATTCACACTTACTGAGCATTTCCTGCATGCCAGAGTTGTGCCAGATGTTTTACACATGTTGTTCATTTAATTCTACAACTAAGCTGTGAGGTCAGGCATGCTGTCACCCTCCCTTATGACACCTTGAAGTCAGGCGGCTGAGTTAATACTGGACAAGCTCTTAGAACAGTGTCTGGGACGCTGTAAGTGCCATACAAGTGTTTATTAAAGAACTTGGATTCAGTATTCTAAGCAAGTTGGGGGCAGAGCAGAGGGTAGAATCTGGCCTGCTGCCTATACTCCACGGATCTTTCTGCTCCTTGCTGTGAATCCTGGCAAAGAGGACACTGATTGTTTTTGGTCATCCCATTCTGTTCTCCTAACTTCACTTTTCCTTATCATGGACAGTCTTGGCAAGCTGTAAACTATGATGCCCTCCCTGCCCTAACCAAAAGATGAGTCTCTCTCTGCCAGGACTTTGAATTCTGAGCATGAAGACACAGTGATGCAAAGCCCCCTGGAAACTAGACTGGAAAAGGGAGTTGGGTTCCAGTAGCCATTTTTCTATGCCTCGATGATGCAAATGATTCTTCATGGACAGGCAGGAGGCATTGAAGAGTGATGTGACACACTGAGTAATTAACCCTAATTCTTCATCTTCCCTATATCTACACCTTTTGTCATGTGGTTGTGCTCCCATTAGAGGTGAAATATATTTCTGTACTGGAATTTGGGTTTGGCCATGTGACTTGCTTCTCCAAAGAGACATTAATTAGTGAACTTGATGCGAGCAGAGGCTTGAAATATGCTTGCACATTTGGGTTTGTGCTTCTGCAGTGGTGATAAGAATCACAGGACTAAGCCCTGTGGAGCAGATCTGGACCCAGATCTTACAGTCACCCTGTTGAGCCCAACTTGGATCAGCAGAATCCTAGCTAACCCACAGAAACAAGAGTAGGAGTGAGTGACTGTTGTTTTTAAGCACAGAGTTTTTGGGGTCGTTTGTTACACAGCATTAGCTAACTGATACAAGTAGATTGTAAACCAAGGTACTAAAGTGCTCTTATAAACAGCATATTCATGAATAATAATAACAGTTACCCTTTTTTAAAATCCATTATATGTCAAGTGCTGGGTATTCATTTTGCATGTGCTATTTTATGTAATCATCACCAACAGCCTTATCAGGTTAGTGCCTTAGTTATATTATAGGCAAGGGCACTGAGGCTCAGACTGGATGAGTATTGCCAACATCATACATTTAGCATATGGCTGTATTGAGATGCAGACCCAGGCACGTCTGCCTCTTATACACTGTACATTTCATACCTCCTCCCTCCATCCCACCCCTTTCTTGGCTCTGACACTGGATTTAGATGCCTCTATTCAAGATATCCCAAGCATGATATATAGGGTTTTAGGCCCAGGGGTTTTATTCCAGGAACCAGTAGCAGGCAACACAGATGTTTGAAACATGGTCCATTTCTCACTAAGAACATGCAGCTATTTGTTTAATAATATTAAAAGACCCTGAATGTCATCCCCTGCATTCTCTTTATACTCACAGTTAAAAAACACAACCCTGCTATTTTCTGTCTTCATCCCCCCTACCAGGCTAACAAGGTACTGTGGATTTTCATATCTTCCTAAATATCTTGCCAATCTGGCTGTTTCCCTCCACTTTTCCATCACCTCTCTCCTGGGTTACACGATCCCCTCCTCCTGGCTCTCCCATTTCCAGTCTGGTCCTCCCCGATCTATTCTCTGCTCTGCAGCCAGGGTGATCTTCCAAAATGCAAATTGGACCAGCTTCTCCCTCTGTTTAAAGCGCTTTAATGACCTCTCATTACCTTTAAAATAATGACAAATTGCCTGCACGTGGCCTGCAAGCCTCTGAGTGGCTTGGCCCCATCAGCCTCTCCAGCACCTTCTCCCACCATGCCCTCTCTTGCCTGCTGTGGTCCAGACACCATGCACACCCTACTCTTCCCCAGATGTCCTGTGCCCCACACTTCCTTTAATCACCAGGCTTTTGTACACTCTGTTCTTACTGGAACATTCTTCCCACATCGGTCCTATCACCAGGTTAACTTTCACTCATCCTCCATATCACCCCTCGATCTCTACCTCCACTAACTAGCATCCCCCTCCCCAGACTAAGTTAGATTTCCTACCACATACCCTCCAAATTCTGCATTCTTCTGGGTAGACCTCTCAGTAGCCAATATTTATGCCTTTGTCGTATGATTATTGGGTTACGACTCCTCATCCAACTGGGCCATGACAGTCATGAGTTGAAGGACCATGTCTCTCATCATTTGCCTTCTCCCGCAGCCCTGGCACGTGGCCTCGCCCAATAAGTAGCTGGTGAGTGGATGAACACAAAACCAAATGGTACCCCGAGCTCACCCACAGCTACCCCCAAATCTGCCCCTCCTGCAGCTTCCCTCATCTCAGGCAGTAAGACTCCATTTTTCTGGTTCTCAGACCAGAGTTCCTGGCGTCATTCTTGACTACTTTCTTTCTCGCATAGGCTGTATCTGGTCTGCCAGCAAATCCTACGTGCTCTACCTTTACCTTACATCCAGAATTTGAGCACCGGTCACCTTCGCCACTGCCCGCTTTGGTCCAGGGTAACACCGTCTCTCACCTGGATCACGGCGGTAGCCTCCTAACCGCTCTTACCCTCTGCCGTCTCTTCTCAACACAGCGTCCAGAGCACCTCTGTTAAAGTGTGGGTCCGAGCAGAACCCTCTCAGAAGCCCTGCTCAGAACCCTCCCATAGCTCCCATCTTAGAATCAAAATCAAGTGCCCAGCCAGCATGCCCATCTGATCCCTCTCTCCCTTCTGTGTTGGCCTCTGGGCTCTTCGCTGTGACAGGACATTCACACCTGTTGTGACTTTGCACTGGCTGTTACATCTTTCTGGAATGTTTTTCCCCCAGACAGCTACTCCACAGCCCTCCTTGCTTGCTTCAGATATTTACTCAAAGTTCCTCTTCTTAGCGAGGTCTTTCCTAGCCATCTGATTTGGAATTCAACTCCACCCTGATGCTTCATCCCCCTTCCCACTTTATTTCGTTCTTCCTAGCACTTACCACTTTGGCATGAGCACATTTTTAATTGTCTTCCTTGCTGATTGACTGTCTACCTCACTAGAATACAAACCGTACGGGGACAGAGATGTTCCATGCTTGTTCACTGCCGTCTTCCCTAAGCCTAGACGCTGCGTGGCACATAGTTGGTTCTCAACAGATATTTGTTAAATGAATTAACAAATATCGTAGCTCAGTCAACCTCGCAAATCGGACAGCTAATGGCAGACACTGGGGAGTCCTGCCTCTTAATCTGCCTGCTGATTCCCAGGAGGACCAAGCCTTCACTTAGCTGTTAAGAGCTTTTCATTTCACTCCTGCTTTGACTGTGTGAGGCCCACCCACCCAGAGGGTGATCGGCCAGACCACAGCCAGCCCCCCTCCTGCTCCTTGGGACCCACAGCTCGATTCTGCAGTTAGAGACCAGATTTAGAGCCAGTCCCCAGGACAAGTGACACAGGCTCACACTGGAGTATATATGAGGGGTATCTGCACCTCTCCAGAGAACAGTTTCAGTAGGGGAATAAGAAGGAGGGGTTGATTTAAGTGAGAAAAGAAGGCGGAGTAGGGTGGGGGAGGAGCTCTAGGTAGAAAAGGAAGAGCCTGAGTCAAGGAAGACACAGTCCCCTGAGGTCACAGCTTTGCCGAGGACTGGACTAGTCTGAGGTATAAGTGCCCATCTTACAAAGTTTGGAAAATACAGGTGTGAAAAAATGTCCTGAGGAACAGTGACCAGGACCACAAGATTAAAGCGTGAGGACGGGTCACAGAGAGCCAATGCTGCACGTTGGGGTTTGCCAGTATGTTCAAGAGCAGGAGGGAGAGGTTGGTAGGCTGCGGGTAGAGGGCGGACATTATGGGGTGGCTGCAGCAGGCCCACTCTGGAGAAGAGGGGAGAGAGGACTGTTCAGTGCTCACCCTGAGCATCCTGCGTGATGGGGCTGCATTCAAGCCAAGCCTCTCAGGCATGTGGTTCCCGTGACCCACCTCTTAGGGCAAGCTGGCCAAAAGGGCTCAGGGGGAACCGAACTTCTGCCTCTGTGTCCCTGGAACGCTTTGGGACCCTTTACCACCCTCTGATTCATGGACACCAACTACATGACTTGAGTCCCTCCATTCCCTCCCACTCTCTGCTTTCAAGGCCTCGGGCTCCTGGATGAAATAATAGAAAACCCAGTGCACTTCTGAGAGGCATTTCATTTTTTTTTTAATTTTTTTAACGTTTATTTATTTTTGAGACAGAGAGAGAGAGAGCATGAACAGGGGAGGGTCAGAGAAAGAGGGAGACACAGAATCCAAAACAGGGTCCAGGCTCTGAGCTGTCAGCACAGAGCCCGACACGGGGCTCGAACCCATGGACCGCGAGATCATGACCTGAGCCAAAGTCGGACGCTTAACCGACTGAGCCACCCAGGTGCCCCCAGAGAGGCATTTCAATTTGTCCTTTTGGTAGAGCAATGGAGGAAACACGAGGGGTGGGTGTTGAAGGCAGGTGTGGTGAAGAAAAACACTGACTCTTGGGCCCCTAAAGCCATTTCCTTCTCCTGCCTGAACTGGGACTTTAAAACATCTTCTTGTGATGATTGGATTCATAGGAAGCCCCGTGGAAGTTTTCTCCTAAGGACCCTGTTAGAACCGTAATGTGAGTGCTTGGGTCAGGCCATGAGCCAACAGTCAGAAAGTCCTATCCCCATGTCCCCATGGTGGAACAGAATGCTGCAGCCGGGACTGACCAGAAAAGTCAGCTCACTTGAGGCCCCAGCTCCCTCCAGGTGCCTGTCTGAAGGGGACAACAGAGTCCCCGTTGTCCGGTGCCAGGTCAGTGCTCAGGAGGATGACAGGGTTGGCTGAGCATCATTCCAAATTTCCCAGAAAGAACCGCTTTTTAGTAGAGTTGACCCTTGTACAACACAGAGGTCCGAGGCACCAGCCCCCTATGTAGTCAAAATTCCCCATATAACTTTGGTTCCCCAAAACTGAACTACTAATAGCCTACTGTTGACCGAAAGCCTTACCAATAGACTAGTCAATTAACATATATTTTATACATTATGTGTATTATATGCTATATTCTGGGAATAAAGAAAGCTAGAGAAAGGAAAATGTTATTAAGAAAATCATAAGAGGGGCGCCTGGGTGGCTCAGCCGGTTTAGGATCCAACTTTGGCTTAGGTCATGATCTCACAGTCGTGGGATCGAGCCCCACATCAGGCTCCTTGCTGAGTATGGAGCCTGCTTAAGATTCTCTCTCTCTCTCTCTCTCTCTCTCTCCTCTGCCCTCTCCCCTACTCGTGTGCACTCTCTTTCTAAAATTAAAAAAAAAAAAAGGAAAATCGTAAGAGGAAAGACATTGACAGTACTGTGCTGTATTTATTTAAAAAAATCCACTTATAAATGGACCCAGGCAGATGAAAGCCGAGTTATTCAAGGGTCAACTATATTTGGCTTTTACAAGATGGTAACACATGGCCGCAAAGAACTGGATGTTGGCCAAAAGGTAATTTCCCAAGACCGTCAGCCACACTGAATGCAGTCGACAAGTTAAATCCGCGTTCAGGTCTTCCTGCACCTTTGGCATTGGGCCAGACCTTCCGGGGGACAGAGTCATGGGGAACCGGCGAGAAGCGTGAGCTTTGTGCCTTGAGGAGCTGAGCCGTGAGACAGAGGAGCACAGGACATGTGCTGAGTGTGGCAGGGGACAGCGCCCGTGAGGAGGGAGAGGGGACAGACCCTGGAACCCTCACACAGGACAGGCGGTGCCAGGCGGAGCGGGAAGGTCAAAGGGTGACTCAGGCCAGCACACCAGCAGGATTGCAAATGTGCGTTGAGGGTGTGTGTGTCCAGGAGGGAGCGTGAGCTTCCTTCCATTAGGGTTTACACAGCTTATAATCAGGGGTTGCCAGTTTGCATGTCAGGCTTCTGGAAACGTGGTTACCCTTGCAAAAGTGGAAAGGCATGCCCTCCCCCCCCCCACCCCCGTCCGCTCGGAATGCCGAGGGAGAACAATGTTCAGTGCGCTCTCATCTAAATAATCTTTGTGCATTTGGATTTCACATTTTCTTTCAAATTGGACATGCAAGTTAGTCTCCCTGCTAACAAAACACTTTCTTCATCCTACACCGAATCCCTCAGCAAATCCTCAAATATCTTTGCAAATCTCAAAGATATTAAGGCATTTAACTTTTTTTTTTTTCATTTAGACCTTTGAAGTGTGCTGTGACTAGAATAATTTCAGAGCTAAAACCCGTCGACTGCATAGGAAATTAAGGAACCCGCCTGTCACCCTGGTAGCTGGGCTGATAACGAATTACTTATAGATTATAAGTCAAATTTCAGAGAGATAAATATTTAAATAAAACGTATGATCATTTGGAAATACCGCTAAGTGTTTTGTAATTATTGTCTTGAAAGAAATCATTGCTCAGATGGTGCGTCCCATCATCTCTGATGGGCCCAGCAGTCGCTAAGAGGGAGGGGAGAGGCAGGGGGGTGTTGGATTACGCTCGCGTGTTTGTGTGTGGTATACATGTTTTCACAGAGATATTAAAGGGCAATGTGATGCTTGGCAACACTGCGTCCGATTGGAAGGGGCCACATTTATCACAGGTGCTTTACTTTCATCAAGTGCTTGGTTCCAGAAGCGAGGGCTTTGCTGGGACAGGGGAGGGGGGACGTCCTGGAGAAGGAGGGAGAGAGTGTAAGGCCATTGTCTCCCCTTAGGCTGCTTGCCAGTTCCCAAACGCTCTGCCCTCCCTTTCCCCATGCCAGCCTTTCTCCCGTTTCTGGAGCTTTTCTTCTCCAAATATCCCCCTGCCCCACCTTTTTCTGGGCCTTGTTTGTAATGTTTTAAAACCCTTCACCTAGATTCATTCCCCTCTCTGAGAACCATTTGAAATTAAGTTACAGACATCCCCATAATCAGCCCCAGTCCTTAGGCATGAGTCTCGAGGAGTAAGAATATTCCGGGGCGCGTGAGTGGCTCACTCGCTTAAGCGTCCGACTTGGGCGCAGGTCATGATCTCGCGTTTGCGAGTTGGAGCCCCACATGGGGCTCTGTGCTGACAGCTCAGAGCCTGGACCCTGCTTCGGATTCTGTGTCTCCCTCGCTCTCTGCCCCTCCCCTGCGCATGCACTCTCTCTGTCTCTCAATAATAAATAAACGTTAAAAATATTTTAAAAAACAATAATATTCTTCTACACGACGACTACACAGCACTCACATGTAAGAAAATGAACATTAGTTCAATAACATCCTTGCCATTTTTTCTAGTGTTCCCCAAACGTCTTTTGTAGCTTCCCCCCCCCTGCCCAGCCCATCCAGACATCCCCCTCACCACGTCCTTTTGTTGCTAAGCCCCTTTAACATCATTTATTCTGGAAAACTCTCCCACCGGTCTTTGTCTTTTATGACACCGATATTTGCAAAGATTTCAAGCCCGTTGTCCTATAGAATCTCCCACATCTGGATTTGTCTGGTTGGTTCCTCCTGATTAGGTTTGGTTAGGTAGTTTTGCCAAGAATGTTTATGTAAGTGTTACTGACGTTTCTCATTGTTTCACATCAGAAGATACATAACTTCAGGTTCCTCACAGGTGATATTTGATTACGTGAGAGCCGACGCTTCCAGACCCCTGCCTGTGTAACCATTCGCACACCCCAACCCCCCACCCCACCCCCGCACCCTGGAATCATAAACAATCTGTGTGGGGTGATCGTTTAGGTTTATGTGAATATTATGTTGTCTGGTGCTTTCTTCTCAAATCAAGTTCCTTTGTCATCCTTGATTATATTCCCCCAAATGAGTTACTATTTTGCTGGTTACAAAATGGTGGTTTTTCTAATTCTACTGTTCCTTCCATATTTATTAGCTTGCATTCTCCGGGAAAGAGAGAATGCTAACGAATCGCCCTTTCATTTTCTCTCTCTCTCTCTCTTTCTCTCGCTCTTCCTCACACACACACACACCTATAAATGGATTCATTTTTTTCAATGTGCTAATATTCATTACCGACATTATCTTTTTCGATGTTCAAATTGTCACCGTGGTGCATTGAAGCCCCTTCTGGCTGAGTCCTGTGCCCTTTACAAACGACCCGATTAATCTTTAAGCTCTCCTTTGTCTTTCTGACCAAGCGAGGCGTTCCAGGCCGCCCTTGTGCTTTCCAGCTATTTTCTCTGTATCACTGTTAGAAAGCAATGGTATTTAGAAACCAAGATATGGGTGCTAGGGTGTTCGAGACTATCAGGGAGTCACCGCTGATTGCCTCTAGACCCAGTCGGTAGACAGAGCTGGAAACACACACACACACACACACTTACACAGACACACACACACACACACACCCGTGCGCACCCACTTAATGGTGCCAAATTTCCCCTTAATAACATATTTATTAAAAAGATAAAAGATCAGTCCTTACACTTCTCTGTTTTGGTCGGGGTGGGGGAGATTTTTTATAGCTGCTACCTGACCTATGTATTCAAATGGTCACTCAAAAAGTAATTATCAAACATTTTCCACCATGAGAACACCTCAGCTAGGCCCTGGGGATGTGCCAGTTAAAATACAGAATCCCAGGGGCGCCAGGGTGGCTCAGTGGGTTAAGCGTCTGACTTCAGCTCAGGTCATGATTTCGCAGTTCGTGGGTTCGAGCCCCATGTCGGGCTCTGTGCTGACAGCTCTGAGCCTGGAATCTACTTCAGATTCTGTGTCTCCCTGTCTCTCTCTCAAAAATGAATAAACATTAAAAAAATATATATAGAATCGCAGTTAAATGTGAATTTCACATACACAACAAATAATTTCATAGTGTAACTAGGTCCCAAATTTATGTCCCACAAAATGTATTAATTGGGCACCTTGTATTTTTATATGCCAATTCCGGCAACCCTGAGATCCAAAGACAAATAAATCACAACCTCTGTCCCAAGGTGATCACAACCAAAGTAAGACATACAAACTCGAAATAAATAGGAACAATAAAGCATTTCAGATGCTGTGCTAAAAATATGTTCAGGGCCTGATGGTAGCATGTGGGGTCAGGGAGATGGTTTAGGAAAGGCTGAGTTTTGAAAGCCAACGGACAATTTCTCATTAATTTTCCCCAATGAACACCAGGTGATCAGGAGACGGTTCTGCAACATGAGGATGTGGGGATAAGGGAAGAGAGAGGAGAATAGGAAGCCATATTGTGGGGTTTGGATTTACCAGTAGGTCAATGAACTCCAAATATTCTTGTTGTTGTTGCCCCCTCTACCCCCAGTTTATTTTATTAACATTCTGCAATACACATATTTATAAACTGAGCACATGTACCGTCTTTTTTTAAGTTTATTTATTTACTTTGAGAGAGGGAGAGAGCGTGTGCAAGCACGTGAGCGGGGGGAGGAAAGAGAGAGAGGGAGAGAGGGAATCCCAAGCAGGCTCCCCACTGTCATTGCAGAGCCTGACTCGGGCCCAGCCTCGTGAACCGTGAGATCACAACCTGAGCCGAAATCAAGAGTTGGACGCTTAACCGATTGAGCCACCCAGGTGCTCCAAGTACACGTACAGTCTTGCTCATGTGCTATGCACATGATAGGCACAGACCGCATAATCTAGAGATCGACGAGACAGGAAGTAGCTATACGCACAAGTTTTATCTTTTATCTCTTGCACATTCTTGGGACGGATGCATCCCCCTTTGGAAACCCCTGTTATAAGGTTGGATATCTGGTTCCCTCCAGGGAAGGATGAAAAGAAAACTTCCTACCATAGGTCCTATTCCTCTGATTTCACCTACACTTCTGATTTTTTTCACCCAACCAACCTGGCCTTCGGTTGCTCCTCAGACGCAAGTGCTTCCTTCCCCGCTCAGGGCCTTTGCACCTGCTGTACCCCTGCCTGGCACACTGCCCCCCTGAGGCATGAACAGCCTGTTCACTTCAGGCCCCCTCGGAGAGGTCATTCCACATCTACCCCCTCTCTGTACCATACCCACCCCGGCACCCACCGCTCTCAGCTACTGTATTTTTCCTCCTTGAACTTGACATCGTGGGACATACCATATACTAGGCTGTTTTGCTTATTTGTTCGGTTGCTCGATAGTGGTCTTTCCTACAGACTGCAACCTCCTTGATGGCAGGGACTCCCTGTTGTATGCACTGCAGAATCCCCAGTGCCTGGCTCATGGTGAAGGCTCCACAAATATGGGTTGAAAGAAAGGATAGAGGAAGGGAGGGAGGGAAGGAAAACAAAAGAATTCCCTTCCACACAAATGTGAGAACAACCAGCGTGCCCCCGATAAATAATCAGCAAGCGCTTTTAGTGTGGGGGGATCCAAGAGGCATCGGGTGTGGTGTCCGTCCCCCTCCAGCTGGGGAGATATCAAAAGTTCAGTGCCGGGGCGCCTGGGCGGCTCAGTCAGTTAAGCGTCTGACTTTGGCTCAGGTCATGATCTCGTGGTGTCTGAGTCAGAGCCCGAGCCCCGTATTGGGCTCTGTGCTATCAGGGTGGAACCTGCTTGGGATTCTCTTTCTCTCCCCTGCTCGCACGCGCTCCCTCTCTCTGTCTCAAAATTAAAAAATAAACTTAAAAAAAAAAAAAAGTTCAGCATCTAAGGGGTCTGAGCTGTGGGCACCCAGCCTTCTTCCCTGGGCAGTGGCTTTTCCCCTGCGCACTGCCAGTCCCCAACGTGCCTCTGCGCTATGACGTCTGAATCCTGTCCTCTCCCGGTCCTCCACAGATGCTGCCCAGACCGCATGGGAGGGGGCGTGTCTGCAACTTGGAGATAACCAGTCCCTGGGACTGACTGCAGGTAGGGCCTTGGACTTTTCAGAATTCTGCCACTTTGTCTGGGTTCACAGTGGGAGCAGTTTGTAACTCAGGTGCGCTTGGACGTATTAAACCCCTCTGAGCCTTGGTTTCCCCACCTGGAAAGTGAAGGTGGGGCTGCGTGCGTTGAGGAGAGTCGGTGGGCGCCCATGTGCTCCCATGTGGTAGCACCCATGTGCTGTGGGGTAGCACCCATGTGAAGTAGTGTGCACAGTGCCTGGCCCAGGCGCCACCTAAGGGAGGCTCCACCAACATCCACTGTCATATAATTACTTTTATTATTGTTGTTGTTATTTTTACAAAGGGACTGTGTACCCTTGGTGGATGCTTACCTGCATCAAGGTGTGGACCATTCCCCCCAACCCACACGCGGAGAAGTAGCCCCAGTCCTGGTCCCCAGCACTCAGATGAGCTTTGCCTTGTCTTGAACATCACGTTACTGGAACCATCCACTGTGTGTTCCCCCGCGCCTGGCTTCCGTCGCCCTCATCAGGTCTGTGAGACTCATCCACGTGACTTTGTAGGTTGTGATGTGTGCCTGTGGCTTTTCCTGCCCTGCTCTGCTGCACCTTGGCCCCAGTCCGGAGGGCCTGTCTTAGTCCCTGGCCCGCCTGCCCTCAGAGAAAGGAGGCCAAGATTCTCCACCTTGGCTCCAGGCTTTGAATTTACCTTCCGAAAGCTCCTTTGGCAATCTCAAAGCAGGTGTCGCAGACACCAGCTTATATTTTCTTACCATGACTTAAAACATGCCCTTTATGCCAAAAGGCCATATCTCCCACAGAGCCAAGAGCGTCCTAGATGAGGTAACTAGCAAGTAACACGGGAAGGACATCATTAAGCCCCAACTGCCTCTGGTTCTGAGGGAAAGGAGCCCACTGAAGCAGCGAGGGAGAGCCCAGAGCAGGTGGGTCTGACAGCTTGATGTGGCTTGGACGGGCAAGGGAGGCCAGGAGGGGGTGGGTGGTGCGGGCAAGAGGAAGACAAGAATTAATGAGAAATAGAAAATAATTTAGCAGGACAGCAAGCCCCCGGAGACGAATTCCTTCTCCAAATGTCTCATTTGTCCAGGGGAGATGAGGAAAGTCTATGGCAGGAAGGCTGGCCTTGAGAATTTCATTTCCCTGATGCTATTCAGATTCCCAATGTGATCGATAAAAGTCCAATTAGCGCGCCAGATCGCATCAGATGTTTTTAACCTTTAGGTGGTGGTAACGTGCATATTAAGGTTCTGCCTCCCTCTGTGTCACTCTCATGTGGGTAGGATAAGTCATCGCCACATTTGACATTTGATGTTATAATTTTAACACACTTTAAAAAAATTCAGATAAAGATTATTTCAATTTTTTAAAGCTGGGAGCCAGATGTAATTGCCTTGCTCTGGACTTTAGATCTAAATCATTCTGCCAACTCATCCTGTAGTTATTAAGGACTTTATCATTGGAATGTGCACGGCATACACCATAGGTTACAATGCCCAGGGGGCTGGAAGTAAACTTTTGATTTCTCCTATGATAAGGAATGACTTTTAATATAGAAACCACGAAGGCTTAGCATAGTAAATTGTTCAATCAACGAATTAATCAATCCATCAACAAACCTGTTGGGATGCCCGCTGTATGTCTAAGGTATCATGTTCCCTGCACCAAACAGCTTTCAATGTAAAGGGGAGGAGACAAGAAACAGACTTGGAACTTTTCGTATCTTGGTACCTGTAACTGGGTATACAGTGGTGCTCGATAAATGATTGCTAGGTAAGCGTAGAGTGGAACCATAGTGGAAAATACGAGGTTGTACAGGACCAGCTGGACCTACCACAGCAGCACATGGTTTCGATGTCGCCCCCTCAGCTGGGGGCCCCTCGCGGGGGAGCCCCGGCTCAAGCTGGCAAGGCTCGTGCCAAGCGGCTCTGCCCTCCCTTTTCCTGCCTCAGGGCCTGCTCTGCAGGGGAGTCTACCCAGCCTGTAGGCAAGAGCAGCCCAGCAATGCTGGGAGTTCAAGTTCCCATGGCAACCCCCAAACTATGGGGTGGGGAGCAAATGGATAAGTGCCCCAATCTCTATCCTCAGTGGAGGGTTCTGGGAGGTGCTCTGTATAGTCCACAGAGATCCCAGCGAATCAAGCCCCCAGTGCCTCAATAACCCACATTTCCATTGGCTTTTCCTCCATCCCCACTCCCCAACTCCCTTACCCTAGTTTCCCTTGGGATCACCTCCCACATATACTTCCTACATCCACGTCTCGTCTTTGGCTATAATTTCGGCACAAGCAATCTAGACACCTAAAGAAGCTAATTTCCATAAACCATTCAGGAAGTTTGTCCTCATTTCCTTAGAGGCACAGCCCACAGCTCAGTGGTGCACTGCCGAGCACAGCCTCCGAGTGCTGAGGCTCTCATAGCAGCAGGACCAGCTGGTCTGGGACAATCAGGGCACCTTCATGGAGGGTTAAGCACTTGCATGGGCCTGGACTTGGATGGGGGTCTAGGGAGGAAGAGGAGGGCCATTTCAGGAGAGAGAACCTTGAGCCAAGTTGCAGAGGTAGAAATGAGTGTTGTCTGTACATAGGACCATGAGGAACCCGTAAGCTGGAGGAGAGGCCAAAGCCATCCAGAGGGGAGGGTAAGGTTAGACAGACAGGTGAGCATCATAGTTCACCCTGGAGGGCTTGCTGACGGCTCTTCTCCCACGTTAACAGCTGACCAAGTCACCCTGAGGAAGACACACACACACATCTATATGAAATGCACGCAAATTGTGTGTGGATGCACGGACAGGTACCAAAAGAAGTTTGCCGGGTACAGAAAGGAGGATTACAGAGTCTTAGAGCAATAAGGAATCTTTGTGAAGGGTTGACCGATAAACAGTCTGAGTACCGTTGCTTCCCAGCCCTGTACCCACAGATCTCACCCACTGACTTGCTGAGCCTGGAGGTGGCTTCCTAAACTTACTCACCCCTCTGTCTAGCCAGTCACTACCAGTCTACTAGACTTATCTTCCCAGATCAAATTCAACCTCGATTCAGGGCAGAGACCCGTGTCTCCTGAGTTATGTCACCCAACAGGTGAACAGGAAGTCTTTCCTCAAATATTTCCAGTGATTAGGGGCTCACCTCTCCATATGACAGCCCATGCTGTTGGTGAGCGATTCTCATTATCAGAAAGTTCTGAGAGTCACTAAATGATCTAGTCATTCTTCCATATGAAGCTTAGCAGATAATTGATGGCCATTTTCAGCCCCTACCCTTCTCCTCATGCACTCCTCTCCAGGGTAAAGAATCTTGGTTCTTTCCAACTTTCTTCACACCATATGGATCCATGGCCCCCGGACCTCCTAGTTCCCCTTCTCTGGATATACCAGCATACCTCAGAGTTATTGTTGGTTCAGTTCCAGACCACCACAATAAAGTGAATATTGCAATAAAACAAGTCAAATGAATTTTTTTCAGTTTCCCAGTACATATAAAAGTTATGTTTCCACTATACTGTAGTCTATTAAGTGTGCAATAGCATTATGTCTAAAAAAACCACAATGTGCATAGCTTAATTAAAAAATACTTTGCTAAAAAGATGCTAACCATCATCTCAGCTTTCAGTGAATTGTAATCCTTTTGCTGGTGGAGGGTCTTTCCTTGATGCTGATGGAGGGTGACTGATCAGAGTGGAGGTTGCTGAAGACTGGGACGGCTGTGGCAATTTCTTTAAATTAGACAACAGTGACCTTTGTCACATCAGTTAACTCTTCTTTTCACAAATCAATTCTCTGCAGCATGTGATGCTGTTTGATAGCATTTTACCCATGGTAGAACTTCTTTCAAAATTGGAGTCAGTGCTCTCAAACCCTGCTGCTGCCTCATCAACTAAGTTTATGTGATATTTTCAATCCTTTGTTGTCATGTCAACAATCATCACAGCATCTTCACCAGGAGTAGATTCTATCTCGAGAAACCACTTTCTTTGTTCATCACAAGAAGCCATTCCTTGTCTGTCCAAGTTTTACCACGAGATTTCAACAATTCTTCCCATCTTCAGGCTTCACTTCTCATTCTAGTTTTCTTGCTATTTTCACCATAGCTGCAGTTACTTCCTCCTGAAGTCTTGAAGTCTTGAATCCTCAAAACCATCCATTGGGGTTGGAATCAACTTCTTTCAAATTCCTGAATGCTGATATTTTTACCTGCTTCCATGAATCACAAATGCCCTTAATGGCATCTAGCTTGGTAGTAGGTTTTCAATTTCCTTTGCCCAGATCCATCAGAGGAATCACTATGTATGGCAGCAATTGCCTTACAAAAGACTCAAAAGTCAAAATGACTCTGGCATGTGGGCTGCAGAATGGATGTTGTGTTAGCAGGCATGAAAACAACATTAATCTCATTGTCCATTTTCATCAAAGTCCTTGGGTGACCAAGTGCATTGTGAATGAGCAGTAACATTTTGAAAAGAATCTTTTTCTGAGTAGTAAGTCTCAACAGTGGGCTTAAAATATTCAGTAAGCCGTGTGTTCTCAGCTTTGCTGTTTTACTTATAGAACATGGGCAGAGTAGATTGAACATAATTCTTAAGGAGCCTAGGATGTTCAGAATGGCCGGTGAGCTTTGGCTTCAACTTAAAGGCACTGGCTGCATTAGTCTCTAACAAGAGAGTCAACCTGTCCCTTGAAGCCAGACATTGACTTCTCCTCTCCAGCTATGGAAGTCCTACATGGCATCTTCTTCCAATAGAAGGCTGTTTCATCTACACTGAAAATCTGTGGTTTAAGGGCAGCCACCTTCATTAATTCTCTTGCTAGACCTTCTGGATAACTGGCTGCAGCTTCTACATCAGCACTTATGGCTTCATCTTGTACTTTTTACGTCATGTCGATGGCTCTGTTTCTTAAACCTCATGAACCAACCTCTGCTGACTTCACTAGCGTCCTCACCTCTCTCAGCCTTCACAGAACTGAGGAAGGTTAGGACCTTGCTCCGAATTAGGCTTTGGTTAAGGGGATGTTGTGGCTGGTTTGATCTTCTGTCCATACCATTCAAACTTTCTCCATCTGCACAAGGCTGTTTCACTTTTGTATCATTTGTGTGTTCACTAGAGTAGCACTTTTCCTTTCCTTTCAGGAACTTTTCCTGGGGAGTGGAGGTACAGGATTCTAGTTAGAAAATGGGTAAGTTGTGGGGATGAACGGTATACAACAACGGGAATGCAGTCAATGGTATTGTACAGTGCCAGACAGTAGCTATGTTGTGGTGAGCACAGCATAACATATACTCTTGTAGGATCACTGTGTTGCACCCCTGAAACTAACATAACACTGTGTGTCAACTATACTTTCATAGAAACAAACAGACAGACAAATAAAAAGAACATTTCCTCTGCATTCACGACTTGGCTAACTGGTACAAGAGACCTAGCTTTTAGCCTGTGTTAGCTTTTCACATGCCTTCCTCACTAAACGCTGTCATTTCTAGCTTTTGATTGGAAGTGAGAAACATGTGACTCTCCCTTTCACTTGTACACGTAGAGGCCATGGTAGGTAGGTTATCAATTGGCCTAAGTCCAATATTGTGTCTCAGGGAATAGGGAAACCTGGGGAGAGGGAGAGATGGGGAATGGCTGGTCTGGGGAGAAATCAGAACACACACATTACCCATTCGGTTTGCCATCTTGTATGGGCACGGTTTGTGGCGCCTCCAAAACAATGGCAATAGTAACATCAAAGATCATCGATAACCGACCACTATATCAAGTAGAATGACGAAAAAAAATTTTTTAATGTTGATTTATTTTTGAGAGAGAGAGAGAGAGAGACAGAGCATGAGCAGGGGAGTGGCAGAGAGAGAGAGACACAGAATCCCAAACAGGCTCCAGGTTCTGAGCTGTCAGCACAGAGCCCAACGCAGGGCTCAAATTCATGAACCATGAGATCATGACCTGAGCCAAAATTGGATGTTTAACAGACTGAGCCACCCAGTGGCTGAAAAATTTTTAAATATTGTTGGAATCACCAAAAGGTAGCACAGAGACATGAAGTGACAACTGCTGTTAGAAAAATGGTGCCAATAGACTTGTCTGATGCATGGTTGCCACAAAACTTCAATTTGTTAAAAAAAAAAAAAAAAAAAGCAGTATCTGCAAAGCACAGTAAAACAAGGCATGCCTGTAAACCCAGTCCTCAACCCCCACTGCCAAGTGCAGCTCGGAGATCTATAGGTACTACTTGAAACGGCTGCCCAGTGTGCGGGGCTGTGCTCCCCCATGGGATAATGAAGACACACTCCAACCATCCACACATCCTGAGGTCCCTGCAGCTGTGGACACCTTCTATCTCAGGCAACTCACACCGAGACCACAATCCACACAACTCCCTCCACCTTTTCTAAAAAACCAAGATTCCCCCATCTGTACTTGGGAAATTGACTTAAAACCTATGTTCTGTCACATATTTGCTATGATTTCCACTTTGCTTTAATTTCCTGTCATCCAATCCGCTGCCATACTGCGAATCTCAATCTTGCCATACAGATTATTAGCTATCCCTAGAAAGTCTTTGTCAATTTCAGGTTGACTAAATCTACCTCATATTAAATCACTGATTTAAAAAAAGGTATGTTGCAGGGGTGTCTGGGTGGCTCAGTTGGTTGGGTGTCTGACTTGGGCTCAGGTCATGATCTCATAGTTGTGGGTTCCAGCCCCATGTCGGGCTCTGTGCTGACAGCTCGGAGCCTGGGGCCTGCTTCGGATTCTGTGTCTCCCTCTTTCTCTGCTTCTCCCCTGCTCTCTCTCTCTCTCTCTCTTTCTTCCTCTCTCTCTCTTTCAAAAGTGAATAAACATTAATAAATAAATAAAATAATAAATGAAAATAAAATTATAAATAAATAAATACGTACATACATAAATATGTTGCATAGGACAGGGCCAAGAGCAGAACCTTGTATTCCCCACTTAAACTTCCCTCCTTAATAGCAGCCATTTGTTAATCAAATTTCTTTGAGAATGGCTTTTCCACCAGCTCTGAAGCCATCCAGGTCCTGCCTTCAAAAAATGAAATTAGAGATTTGTTGCATGACCAGGTAAAATCCAACTTCACCTGGGGAAGGGGTCTTTACTTTGGGGACCATATCTGGTCATTAGGAAGTCTATGGACCTCTCTCCCCAAATTGTATGTGTACAATTGTATGTGTGTGTGTACATATATTTACATACTCATTCTCTGATTTTTTTTTTCAGAGTCTCAAATTTCTTCAGGTTCTCAAAAGGAATGACATACAAAATTTTAAGAGCCAGTGGTCAATAGTATTCCCTTGGAACCCCATGTGGGTTGTAATCTCTAAAATGGAACACGATCAGTTGGTCATGCCAGGGTATATTACTCAAAAACCATTGCTGGCCTACAGTGATCTAGGCTTTAATTCTAGTTGTTAATGAACCACTGGAGGGTGACAGTAGTTGCTGGCTGTGCCAGGTCTTGGAAGGTTTCTAGGGAGACAGAGAAGAACAACATCTTTGGTCAAGAAATAGGAGACTGACTTTAGCAAATGGTGCTGGGAGAACCGGATAGCAACATGCAGAAGAATGAAACTGACCACTTTCTTACACCATATACAAAAATAAACTCAAAATGGATAAAAGACCTAAGTATGAGACAGGAAGCCATTAAAATCCTACAGGAGAAAACAGGCAGCAACCTCCTTGACCTAGGCTGCCGCAACTTCATATTTGACATGTCTCCAGAGGCAAGGGAAATAAAAACAAAAATGAACTATTGGGACCTAATCAACATAAAAACCTTTTGCACAGTGAAGGAAACAATCAACAAAATTAAAAGGCAACTGACATATTGGGAGAAGATATTTGCAAATAACATATCAGATAAAGGGTTAGTATCCAAAATCTATAAGGAACTTACCAAACTCAACACCCAAAACACAAATAATCCAGTGAAGAAATGGGAAGAAGACATGAATAGACACTTTTCCAAAGAAGACATCCAGATGGCCAAGAGACACATGGAAAGATACTCAACATCACTCACCATCAGAGAAATACAAATCAAAACTACAATGAGATGCCACTTCACACTGGTTGAAGTGGCTAAAATAAACAACTCTGAAAACAACAGATGTTGACAAGGATGTGGAGAAAGGGGAACCCTTTTGCACTGTTGGTGGGAATGCAGACTGGTGCAGCCACTCTGGAAAACAGTATGGAGGTTCCTCAAAAAGTTAAAAATAGGACTACCCTACGACCCAGCAATTGCACTACTAGGAATTTATCCAAAGGATACGGGAGTGCTGATTCAAAGGGGCACATGCACCCCAATGTTTATAGCAGCACTATCAATAATAGCCAAATTATGGAAAAAGCCATCGATGGATGAATGAAGATGTGGTATATATACACAATGGAATACTGCTTGGCAATGAAAAAGAGTGAAATCTTGCCACTTGCAACAACATGGATAGAACTGGAGGGTATTATGCTAAGCGAATAAATCAGTCAGAGAAAGACAGATATCATGATTTCACTCCTATGTGGAATTTGAGAAACTCAACAGGTAAACATGGGGTAGGGGAAGGGAAAATAAAAGACAAAGAGGGAGGCAAACCATAAGAAACTCTTAAATACAGAGAACAAACTGAGGATTGCTGGAGTGGGGTGTGGTGGTGGGGGGGCAGGTTAAATGGGTCATGGGCATTGAGGAGGGCACTTTTCAGAATGAACACTGGGTGTCTTATGTAAGAGATGAATCACTGGGTTCTACTCCTGAAACCAAGACTACATTGTACGTTAACTAACTTAAAAATAAATTAAAAAAAAAAAAAAGGAGACTAAGAGAGGTATTCTATTAGCCTCCTTAGGAATAAATTGAGAGCTTTGCTTTATCTTAGAGGAGGACTCTATACTTATATGGTCCAGGATGGTTCTGGAAGCCTCTTTAGCCATGTGGTTTGTAGGACTTTGAGGATGAAACACATCAACACACATTAGTGTGCTTAGCATAGAACATGGCTCTTGCAAATAATTCATTCTGTCCTGATCCCAAAGGGGCCATCAACTTGTGTGTTGATCTGGGACCTGGAGTTTCCTAACTACCACTCAACAATTCAAATTAGTATTCAGCAAAGAAGGTAATTTTATCAGGAAGAAGCAGAGATATCTCAGAAAATCTGGGGGGCCATGGCAGCAGGAACTGAGAACCTTCCTAACGAAGGTAGTAAATCCATCTATGTAAAGGGCTTCTTCCCCTTGTGCTGCTGACACAAACATCCTCTCTTTCTGCACACCAGCTTTTGCTCACTCCAGGTCCTGGCAGGAAATGACCACCCAATCCCCCCCATTCCAGGGATCCAAACATAAATTCCCAGAAAGAATGGTTTTGATTTGCTCAGCTTGGGTCAGGTGTCCACCCCTGTCCAATTGGCTGTGATGAGGAAGTGTTGGGGTCACATTTGACTGTGGAGACTCAGTCATGGAAGGGTGCAGTTATCAGAGAAGAAAAATGCATAGGCTGCTAAGGCATCCCAAAATGTGTCTACTTAAGATGTGATAAAAATTTCACATTTTTTTCATATTATGTAGATCATATAAGAAATAGTTCACTTAGTCACAAAGGATGCTATAAGAAGTAAGTAGGTAAAGGGGTAGAGATCAGGGAACTTGAAAAGTCCCTCTAAATTTCACTGAGAAGATGGGGCGCCTGGGTGGCTCAGTTGGTTGAGCATCCGACTTCAGCTCAGGTCATGATCTCACAGTTTGTCGGTTTGAGCTCCGCGTCGGGCTCTGTGCTGACGGCTCAGAGCCTAGAACCTGCTTCAGATTCTGTGTCTCCTTCTCTCTCTGCCCCCCACCCTGCTCATGCTGTCTCTCAAAAATAATGTTAAAAAGGTTAAAAATAAATTTCACCGAGAAGATTAAAAGAGTGAGGATAACCAAACAAATCTGATAAAGAAGTATATGTGGATGAATTTATCTCACCATTTATTAAGCACATTGTAAAGCTATAAAAAGGGTAACAGATTAATACTAATACAGCAAGAGACTAGCAAACCACTCCAACTGGGGACTATATTTATAAAATTCCCAACTGTCTGCAAAGGCCAGAAACATACATATACGTTTGTTATGTAAGAAAAGTATCGTTGCAAACTCATAGAGGCAAAAAAAAAAAAAAAAAGAGAGAGAGAATTTAATTTTTTTTAAGTTGGGATAATTTAGTAACAATTAGGGAGATATGATGGATCTTTAGTGAACATCATACCTCAACACAAACTCCACATGAATAAAAAGTTAGTTGTAAATACAAAGCCACAGAAATAGAAGAAAACAGAGGATGTGAGGACTTCCTAAGGATAAAAAGAAAGCAAGAACCTCAAAATAAAATCAGTACATTTGACTACATAAAATGAGGAACCTCTGCACTTTATTTTTATGGTTTTATTTTTTATTTTAGAGAGCAAGGGTGGGGGAGAAGGGCAGAGGGAGAGAGAGAATCCCCAGCAGGCTCCACATTCTCAGCGGGGAGCTTGACACAGAGTTTGATCCCACAACCCTGGGATCATGATCTGAGCCAAAATCAAGAGTCGGATGCTCAACTGACTGAGCCACCCAGGGACAAGAAACACCAAAACAGAATTAAGAGGGAAATGGACAAATTGAGAAGACTACTTCCATGATGATGACAAAGTTTTAATACCTAAAACCATAAAATGTTCTTATAAATTAACAAGAAATAAATGAGCAGAGGGCATGATTAGTCCAGTCACAAAGGAAAAAATAGAAAAACTTAAACAGTATATGTTTGAGAAAATGGGTAACGTCACTAATTAGTAAGCCAGCAAACACACCAAAACATCAACTTCAGTGACTTACCATTTCCCCACACGGGACCGGCACAGGCACGTCTGTCCGGTAACACTCCATGTTGAAGGAGGTCTGGTGACCTAGGCACAGTGGCTGGTAAACCATTTCTGGGATAATTTGTCAATTTATGAAAAGAGCTTTAACTTTGTCAGGAATCTATCCTAAGAAAATAACCATCAATGGACACAGTGTTTATATGCCAGAATGTTCATCTTGGTATTGACCACTGGAGTAAAACAATTTA
The DNA here is from genome assembly GCF_018350155.1 of Leopardus geoffroyi. Taxonomy (NCBI): domain Eukaryota; kingdom Metazoa; phylum Chordata; class Mammalia; order Carnivora; family Felidae; genus Leopardus; species Leopardus geoffroyi. The sequence continues at coordinate 119,446,239 of NC_059328.1, read as the reverse complement.
AATGCCCGTCAATAAAGTTCTGACTAAACTAAATATGGTTTCCTTGCATAATGAAATATTATGTGGCCATCATAAGTACATTTTGAATGAGTACTTACCGACCAAAGAAACTTATCCGCAATATACTTTTAGCAGGTATTGGGATCTATTTTACATATGATCTAATTCATCCATTTGAAATCTACACTTCAAAGATTTTTTTTTAGCATGTCCACAGAGTTATGCAACAGTCAATTGTAGAACATTTTCACCGCCTCAAAGAGAAGCCTGAACCCATTCGGAATTACTCTCATTCTTCCACCTAACCCCCCAGCTCTGGGCCACCCCTAACCTATTTTCTGTCTCTACAGGTTTGCCTATCCTAAACATTCCATATCGGTGGAATCATACAATGTGCACTCTTTTAACAACTAGTATCTTTCATTTAACACGATGTTCTCAAGGTTCCTCCATGTTACAGACTTTTTACTGCTGACTAATATTCTATTGTACGACTATGCCACATTTTATTCATCCATTTATCTATTAATAGACACTTGAGTTGTTTCCACTTTTTGGCTAAGGTGAATAATGTTGATATTCACATTTGTTTGGCTGTAAGTGTTCATTTCTCTTGTGCATACAAGTAAGAGTAGAATTCTTAGCTGATATGGCAACTCTACGCTTAACTGTTTGAAAACCTGCCACACTGTCTTCGAACTCAGATGCATCATTTGACATTCTCACCAGCAGCATTGGAGGACTCCAATTTCTCCACACCTTTGTCAACACGTGTTACTACTTGTGTTTTTGATTATAGCCATCCTACTGGCTGTGAAGTGATATCTCATTGTGGTTTTGATTTGCATTTTCCTGATGGTTAATGATATTGAACATGTTTTCATGTGCTTGTTGGCCATTTGTAGATTTTCTTTGGAGGAATGTCTTTTCAGATCCTTTGCCCACTTTTAAATTGGCTTATTTCTCTTTATATTGTTGAATTAAAAGAATTCTTTATATATTCTGGATACAAGCCACTTATCAGATACATGCTTTGCAAATTTCCCATTCTGTGGGTTGCCTTTTCCTTTTTGTGATATCATTTGCAGCACAAAAGTCCTTAACTCTGATTCAGTCAGATTAATCTATTTTTTTCTTTTTCTCGCTTGTGCTTTACATGTTGTATCTAAGAAGGCTTTCTCTTCTTAGAGAAGATTGTGAAGACTTACTCCTATGTTTTTCCTTCAACAAGTTTTATAATTTTGGCTGTTAAATTGAGATATCTGATCCATATTGAATTTTGTGTATAAGGAAGGAACCCAACTTCATTCTTTCTTTTGCAAGTAGCTTTCCAGTTGTTCCAACACCATTTGTTGAAAATTCTTTTCCAACTGAACTATCTTGGTGTCCTTATTGAAAAGCAAATGACCATAAGTGTGAAGGTTTTTTTTTCCATCTCAGTTTTATTCCACTGCTCTATATGTCCGTATTTATGCCAATACCACATTCTCTTGATTATATGGCTTAGTAGTAGGTTTTGAAACCAAAAAGTGGTGAGTCCTCCAAATCTGTTCTTCAAGATAGTTTTTAGTTAGCTTAGGTTTCTTACATTCTCATATGAATTTTAGAATCAACACTCTAATTTCTGCAAAAAAAAAAAAAAAAAAAAAAAAGCCAGTTGGGATTCTGATCCCAGATTCTGATACAGATTCTGATCCGTAGGTTGAATTGTTTACCTTCAACCTACAGATCAGCTTAGGGAATATAGCCATCTAAGAAATATGGAGCCTTCCTATCCATAAACATGGGACATCTTTCCACTTAAGTCTTTTTTAATTTCTTTATAAAGTATTTTGTAGGATTCAGAGTATAAGTCTTGCACTTTGTTCAATTTATTCCCAAGTATTTTATTCTTGACGCTTTTGCACATGGAATTGTTTCTTAATGGCCTTTGCCAATTGTTTGTTGCTGGCGTATAGAATTACAATTGATTTTTGTATATTGATCTCCTAACCTGCAACCTTGTGGACTTGTTCACCAGTTCTCACAGTCGTTTTGCGGATTCCTTAGTATTTTCTATGTACGAGATTGTGCCATCTGCACATAGTTTTACTTCTTCCCACAGTAGAGATTTACCAATAAATCAGTGTGTTCATATTATTTCAATTTTTGGAAGAATAACTGCTAAGAAGAAATAGGCCCAAATGCCAATAGAGATTTCCACGGGTGTTGATATTACAGTTCGGAAGTTTTGTTTAACTTTTCCAAATTTTACAAATTAACTAATGTGCCACTTGAATTTTAACACGTTACTTTAGAACATGCTATAAAATCGTATAATTTCCAAGTACTTTTGAGCACCAACTGTGTGTCATGACTTAGCAATTGTAAAGCAGTCCAAAGATGCAGAAGACCAGGCCTTCCTCCCAGAGAAGTGCTAATAAAAAAATTTAAAAGACAATATAAGATAAAGGGCTAAGACAGAAAGAATTCATGCCCAAATGTCTAATCCTGAGAGTTAGGACCACGGGCCATCAGAGTGGGCCTCAAGGAGGAGGCAGGACTCATAGAATGAGCACCAGTGAAAATGGAAGAGGCGGGGAAGAATCAAGGCAGAGGATGGAGATGCCCAAACCTGATAGAAGGATAGTCATCATGGGGGTTGGTGCAGTGAGGAGACAAACTGGGCACACCCATTCAGGGAGAGGACGGTGACTTCAAGCAGAGGGCATTGCCTTTGAATCTGCCTCCACTGTGGTCCATGATGAGGGTGGGGGTGGGGAGATGATGTGCAGAAAAACTGGATTTGGGAAAGCTATACTAGACAGAACCAACTAGGGGGGAGCACTGAAATTGAGAAGGGGGCTAGTGGGACAGGCCTAGACTAGGCTGGCTGTGAGGGCTTGTCCTGCAGTGAGGGGTGGAGGGTGTCAAGAAACAGCCTGAAATCTGTTGAAGGAGACCTATGATCAACACTGTGACTTTGGGCAGCTTGGGACCCCTCAGTGGGGCTCTGCTGTCTCTGCTGCAAGTAATACAACATTTGACAAGCTTCAGCAGTAAAGACAGTAACCGATGGCTACCATCTCACGTAAGGAGAAGTCCAGAGGTGAGCTGCTCTGGGTTTGGGGCAGCTACCCAGTGACATCATCCCAATCTCATTCTACCATTCCGCTCTGCCATCCCTGGATGTGCTTGCCTTGCCACGTCAGGGCCACACAATGTCTAGGAACCATAGCTGGGCTCAAGGCAGAAAAAAGACAGAAGGTTGAAAGAGCGCCAGCCGCATCTGAGCTTTTCGCCAGGGGAGTAAAGCTTCTTCAGAACCGCCGCTCCGTAGTAGGTCCCTCCCCCAGCTAGAGGAGCATCTAGGAAAGTGGCACATAGAATTGTCATGACTGGCACAGGCCAGTCGTGTTGCATTGCCTGAGCAAACTGCTGATCAAAATTAGATTCGGATTCTGTTAGCCAGGAAGAGACAGCAACAAGCATTAGGAAGACAGTGAGTGGATGGTGTCTGACCCAGGGACTGGGGCAAGGCCCCCTCCCTCTATGTGGGCATAGATGCCCACAGTCTATGAGCTTCTCTCATCTCCTCGCTTGTCCCTCTTACCTCCTCCAGCTACTCCACCTCAGCTGTCCTCTCACCCACCTGCTGCCGACTCAGCCTCCCTCCGCACTTGGCCTGTCCAGACAACAACTACTTTATCAACATCAGGCAAACCGATTTTCCCAGGGTGATGGTTATTTTGATTAGCCCAAAACTGACAAGTTGTTATGGATCCACATGGGATAAACACAGCCTCTGTACGCCCCTCTGTTTGTATCCTGGCTCTACTTTGAATGCCCCTCTCACACTGATTTACTTTTCCTTCTTGAAATTTCTCCTTCCAGTTCATCAGCTCAACATGCGAGTCTTTCTTTTTTTTTAAATTTTTTTTTTCAACGTTTATTTATTTTTGGGACAGAGAGAGACAGAGCATGAATGGGGGAGGGGCAGAGAGAGAGGGAGACACAGAATCGGAAACAGGCTCCAGGCTCTGAGCCATCAGCCCAGAGCCCGACGCGGGGCTCGAACTCACGGACCGCGAGATTGTGACCTGGCTGAAGTCGGACGCTTAACCGACTGCGCCACCAGGCGCCCCTGCATGCGAGTCTTTCAAGTGTGAGGTTCTGGAGGAGAGCCTGGCCTTCCCTTCCTTCTTCCTATGGCCTGCTCCCCCGTGCGACAGCCATCGCAGACCCTACGTCAACGAACCCCATAGCAGTTCAGTCATGGGCTCTGAAGGGCAAAAAGACAGAGGTCACTCGGGCTTCCCAGAGCCCCATACAACTCATACTCAAGGCCCCTGTCATTGTAAATCCCAGGGAAGGCACCAAGTCCGATGTCTGTCTTGAGGAGGAGCCCTCCAAACGGCCAGGAGCCATCCCGGCTCCAGAATTCAGAGGTGCCGCATACATGACAGTTTCCCACATCTGTGCCCGGAGCTGGGCTGGAGTCACATGCGAGCCAGCCAGGCTCCCAGGGAAAAAGTGTATCCCCAAGATTCCTCCCTCTAACTCCCTGCTCATCCGACCCCAGCACATCCACCTGGCCCCGACTGCCACCACACTTAGTTCTGTACCCTCCGCCCTACTTTTTTCATTTCCTCCTAATACCTGCATAAGAATATCTTCATATTTTTTAATAGGACTGCCTATTCTTGCCTAAGTACGATTTTTAAAAATTAAAACTTTAGATCACTATCCTTTATGGAAAACAAACATTATCTTCCCTAAACAGAAAGTAACCTTGAAAATAAATGCAATGAAAACAAAACAATGGCAACTAGATGCTCATGATAAATAGGATTTGGGGAGAGCAGGGGTAGGGTGGGGGGAAGCTGTGCAGAAAATGGAAGGAGGTGTCAGCCCCCCGAAGGGGCGGGGAGCGATGGCCCTCCTGAGTGAGGATGTGGATAAAGAGTGAGGTTCAGTTCTGCAGCTGAGTCAGAGGTACCTGGGTCTATGTTCAGTCCAAACAAAAGATACGAGAAGAAAGAGCAGACAGAAGTCCACAATCCAGCATTTTCTGTGCTTCTCCTCACTGGTAATCGTATTCTAATGCACTGAACTCCTTGTGAATCTGGGGTGCTTCAGTCTTTGAATATCCTGGTGTTCTGGGAAGATGGCGGGGGGACCTTTTCGCCTCTGTCATGTTGGAGCCAGTTCCAGGATGATTGAGTCAAAAAGGAGAAAAGGAAATGTATGGCCACAGACTCATCTGGTCCCCAGGGATTGCACCGGCGTGTGCCTACAACCCCCATGGTTTTCTTAGGGCCAAGAGTGAGCCAGAGTGGCCGGGGACAAGGGAGCTTTTGATGTGGTTTCCACGAAGGTGATGAAAGAGAGGAAAGGAAGCTTCTAATATGGGTGAAACCGCGTCAATTAACTTATGATACTAAGAATCCTGCAGGAGCCTATAATTAAGATAGAAAGGACAATGCAGGACAAAGCTTCAAAAGTGTCACCTTCCTCTCCCATGAGTCCTTCAAGATAGGGTGGCTTTGAAGACCCAGGGATATGGGCCAGGAAGAGACTCTAATAGGAGAAAGTCCCACCTGAGAAGCTCTCACAATTGAGGAGTGAGGAATTGAAGGAGGAAGTAATGTATGTGAAGCACGGGGGCCCGGAAGCCATGAAGTCTTGCTTAGGATTCAGCCAGGCATAGGCTTGACCTCTGGCCTTGGCATTTACTGGCTGTGCAACCTTGGGAAGGTTACATAATCTCTCTGAGCCTCATCAATAAAATGTGGCTGGTAATACCTACCTCATGGGGTTGTTGCAAGAATTAAACAAAAAAGCTTATGCTGTGAGGCACCTGGGTGGCTCAGTCAGTTAAGTGTCTGACTTTGGCTCAGGTCATCATCTTGTGGTTCACAAGTTCAGGTCCCGCGTCAGGCTCTGTGCTGACAGCTCGGAGCCTGGAGCCTGCTTCGGATTCCGTGTCTCCCTCTCTCTCTTCCCCTTCCCCGCCCATGCTCTATCTCTCAAAAATAAATAAACAGAATTTTTTTTAAAAAAAGCATATGCAGAACAAGTACAGTGCCTGGCCCAGAGCAGATACTCTATCATTAACAACATTGTTATTATTATTAATTATTATTATTATTCACACTTGCCCTGGACTTGTCTGACAAGGTGGGACTAAACTGGTCCCATCTTCTAAATAAACCAACAAACGAGCAAGTAAAGAGAAGCCAAGAGCAGTTTGTTCTGTGACAAAGTGAAAAAAACAAAACCAGAAAAAAAAATCCACATCCGGCCCAAGAAGACAGAAACACATTCCAGGGACCCCATCTTGGGCACCAAAGATGCTTTCGTGGGTTAAAAAAAAAAAATGGACCCTTTCAGGCGTGGTAAAGATTAGAGCGGGGATTGTATTTTCGAAACATCACTCTTGATTAAAAAGGAAAAAAAAAAAAAAGACAAGAAATTAAAGCATTGTATTTAGGAAGAAAAAAATAGCTAGTTTTATAATCTGCCATTTGGAACATCAAGGCTATATAAAGAAAGAAAGCTGCGCGCTGAGGCAAGAATGAGGTTTCTCGGCGACAGCTTCATTTGTAAGTTTTGTGTGGCTCTTGAAGGTCACTCATCGCAGCGACTTCATCCCACTTCGCAAACAGAAGACGAATCTGCAGTCCCTTCTTGCAGCAGGTTATACAAGGAAACAATAAATGTGAGAGGCAGTAGTGCTCCTTAAAGAGGTCTAAATTGAATTGCATTGACTTTTTACAAAGCCACAAATTGCTTATCTTATTCAAGTGCCTGAGTGTTTGCTTTCTGATGAGCTGGGTACAAAGATATCTTGAAGTTTGACAGTGGTATGAGTCGCCCAATTTGAACTGTCAGCGCTGGGGCTGGGGGGCAGGGTGGGGGGCACAGGGCCCCCGGGCTTACCCTGCTTTTCCCCTTATCCAGGCCAAGGGGATCATGCTCAAAGATGATCCTGAAAGACCAAAGTCCTATGAGGAAGGGTCCATTCTACCGCTAAAACGCGTCTCCCTCCTAACTCACTGGTGGGGATCAAATAAGATAACAGGTGCAAAAAAATGGAATATTCTTCAGACGTAGGGAGTCAAGAGGAAAGAAATAGAGAGGAACAGCCATTCCAGCTAAATAGCTTGTGTGTCTGAAGCTTTGTAGACAGCAGTGTGTGTGTGTGTGTGTGTGTTGGGCTAACTCCGTGGTTCTCAGCCCTGGATGCACATAAGAATTATCCGGGAAGCTTTTTGAAGCTTCTGGCGGCTCTCGGGACATTAAATCAGAATCTCTGAGGGAGTTGGGGGATGGGGGGGCGGGTTTCAGGCAACATAATTCAGATGCCCCTTTACCACGATACTCACAAGCAGATTGGATTTCAGACCACCAGACTAATTGAGTAAGGAGTAAAAAGACGACATGGTTTGTCCCATTTGTTTAAGAAGGTTGGTGTCACTGGGTTTTATCCAGACAATGACCATTATGTTGGGGGTGGGCATGGCCCCATCAATGACAGTTACCAACAGTGTCATTCCCCACACCACTGAGATGAAGAAGCCAGGGCCTCAAAGAGGAACCAGAGATGGCAAGTCAGCTTCCAAGGGGCTGCAGGGACCGGGGCTGGCGGGGCGGGGCGGGGGGCTTTTGATTTGTTCTTGGGGGTTCCAGAGTGTGTAGAAAGAACCCCCTTATGAGGGAGGGGTTACAGATGGCCTCTGGCACACAGGGCTGGCCCTCACTGGGGATCTTGCAATTTGCATAGGGGTCTCCCCACAGTGGAGGGCAGGGGCAGGGGGAGGGCCAGCTCTGTTCCTTCCATTTCTGGCTGCTTCTCCAGGGAGTTAATGCAGGCACCGCCTCAAACTCCAAGGAGCAATGGCCACGCCCACGCCCCACCTGATTTAATCCAGGTGTCCCGGACCTAGAATGGCTCCTACCAGCTCCTTTGAAGGCCTTTGCCTACCTGAGCTTCCTTATGGGAATTCTTTAGATCCCAAGGCGGGCGTGGGAAATAGGTTGTGAAGAATCCACTGAAGGTGTTTGAACTGCTTAATCTGCTTTGCTCATCAAGACAATGCCTTTTAGGGACGCCTGGTTGGCTCAGTCCATAAATGTCGGACTCCTCAGGTCATGATCTCCAGGTTCGTGGGATCGAGCCCCATATCTGGCTCTGCACTAAGAGTGGGGGGTCTGCTTATGATTCTCTCTCTTCCTCTCTCTCTGCCCCCCCTGCTCACCCTCTCTCTCAAAATAAATAAATAAACATTTAACAAAAAAAGGGGGGGTGCCTGGGTGGCTCAGTCAGTTAAGGGTCCGACTTCAGCTCAGGTCATGATCTCGCAGTTTGTGAGTTTGAGCCCCGTGTCAGGCTCTGTGCTGATAGGTCAGAGCCTGGAACCTGCTTCGGATTCTGTGTCTCCCTCTCTCTCTGCCCCTCCCCTGCTTGAGCTCTGTTCTGTCTCTAAAAAAAAAATTGTTTTTTAATTTTTAAAAATAAAAAAAAAAGGCATGCACTTTAGTGGTGAAATGAATCCATTTTCACAGGGCACCGTTCTTCTAGCTGACTTTTGACTGTCTCTCCCTCGCACCTTCCCCTCACCTCTTATGACACATACACACGCACTCCCAGTTGTTAGCTTATAAAACCCAACAGGCAGCCCTCCAAGAAGGATACTTGCATCAGACTGAAAAAGCTTTCTTAAGGGTTTTGCCTAAAAAGTTAATCTTTGATGGCAAAATTCTGGGCACTGTTCTGGAAATATTTTGCTCTGTAGGTTATAAAGGAAATGCTCTTTAAATAAAAAACATAGGGGCATCTGGGTGGCTCAGTCGGTAAGCGTCCGACTTCAGCTCAGGTCATGATCTCACGGTTCGTGGGTTCAAGCCCCACATCAGGCTCTGTGCTGACAGCTCAGAGCCTGGAGCCTCCTTTGGATTCTGTGTCTCCCTCTCTCTCCACTCCTCCCCCACTCACACTCTGTCTCTCTCTCAAAAATAAATAAACATTTTAAAAAATTAAAAATAAATAAAAATAAAAATAAAAAACATAGATTTTCCCAGTATTCTAAGGAGACAATTCTGAAAGGAGTGAGGTCACAAGCCTAAAAGTGCCTGATAGGTTCTGAAACTTTTCCTCCTCCTTGACAGAAGCAAATATACATAATATATGTAGAAATACTGTATCCACGTATAAAATGTACTAACAATCACTATTGTCAGTGTGGGACTTTGTAATTCCCGAAACTCCACAATATCATTTGATCCCACAGACACATACGATTGATCCCATTTTACAGTTGAAAAAACTGAGCCCCAGAGAAGTTACGGATCCTGCCCACATCGTGCCGATCATATGTGGCTCAGCTCTTCTCTAAGGCCGGACCTGTATGAACACATGTGACCTGTCAGTGAGACCCAGGCCCTGCGTGGTTTCTAAGGGCAGCACCAGCGTCCCGGGCGGGGCAGGCCTGGAACAAAGGTGCTCAGTAGCTTGCCCACAGCTCCTTATACATTCATTCATCCTAATGCGTTCACTGAGTTTGCAATATGGACTCTAACTGTAATAGATGGACAGACCCCTCCTGCCTCCATGGAGCTTACAGTTAGGAGAAGGCTAGTCCCAAGGTCATGGTCACATCAACAGCAAATCCTCAGTAACGGGCCTGGCCCTCTGAAGTTGGTTCCGCCCTTTTCATGTCCGGTCCTGGGACCTGACCGTGAAAGAGATCTGTGATTTAATAAAATCATAGGCTGCAGTGTTTGTGATCTCTTTTGTTTCTCCCTGGCCTGTGTGCTTGTTAGAAATGCTGGGAGACCTTTGTACCCAAGGCAGGAGTACGTCCCTCTAAGAGTGAAGCATCTGCTACTCCATGAGCTGAGAGAGTTCTCTGGAGGCAATTCTGCTTTGCATCATGACATGAAGACTTCTAGAGATGGATGGATGGATGGATGAATGGATGGTTGGATGGGTGGATGGATGATACGTAAATAATAGGTCATCGGATGGATGTCAAGGAAAGTGTGGGTGATCCATAAGAGAGAACAAGGGAAGCAGGTAATGAGTTACCTAATGGCTACATGGTACATTCAGTGATATTCCAGCCAGGCCAATCCGCCTGCGGTTCCCCCAGCTCAGCCCGCTCTTCCTCACCCCTGGGCCTTTGCACACTCTGCTTCCTTAGCTAGTGTCCCTTCTGCAACCTTTGTGCCCCACCTCTTGCCCTTTGACGGCCTGGGCTACCCTCCCAAGTCCCAATCCTGGAGACTCTTTCTGACCACCCCAGGCAGGGGGAGATGAGATCTCCTCTGTAACAAGGCTGAGTGCCCACCTCTATTCCAGCACCTCCAACATTGCTGGGGATTATCTGCGGATGTGTCTGCCTCTCGTCGACTAGGCGCTGACGGTAGGGTCATGGTCTGTTGCCCACAGCATCCCCAGCTCTGAGCACAGCCAGTGTTTATTAAGCGAACTCACTAATCTATATGTGTGCCCACGATCGGCACGTTGGGGAGACAGCAGCGGCAGCGAGGGGTTTCTTCCCGGAGGTTCCCTGGCATGCCGGCTCCTTAGAGCTGAATTTTGTTGCCAGGTGAGAATCTGCTGGGTGATTGCGGAGGGCCTGAGTGATTGCACCGTGGCCCCAGGTGCGGCATCGGCGGGGAGCCCGGTACAATGAGACCTCCGCACCCACCTCCTGTTAGCGCTAACAAAGACAAATCGGAGGCAGCCGCCGGAGTGCTTTGCCTGTTAAGTGTTAAGTAGCAGACTGATTGCTCTGAAGTTGACAAGTGACAGGGAGTGAGGCGGCAGGTGCTTCCGACAGTGCCCCTGGGGGGAAGCGGGGACCAGGGCTCCGTTTGGGCAGGGGGGTTCCTGACTAAGGAACAGAGCAGGGCGATTTCCGTCTGGATCGAGGCTGGCCCTCGGTCCAGGCCCGTTATCTTGGTTCCCGTCTGGACAAAAAAAGGTGAGATCTTCAGTTCTGTGAGCACTTCTGGGCTTTCCCCCAAAACCTCAGTTCCCGGCACCCAGGACCGTCACAAGGGAAGGCGCCTCCAGGTGACAATTCCGTTAGGACTTTTTCGCGGGGGGCGGGGGTGAGAGTGCAGCGTTTCTGATGGGAGTTGGCACTTCTTGAGCTGGCCGTGAGGGCACTTGATGGCTCCCTTAGCCAGGCCCGTCCTCTGGGGCACCATCTGCAATGACAGCTCCCCACGGTGCCATGTTCTCAGGTCCCCAATTCCTTGAGCGCCTGCTGGAGCCCCACAGCCAGTAACACAGATCGACGCCAGCACTTTGATGGACTCTACCAGCAATATTTTCTTTTCTTTTTCTTTTTTTTCTTTCCTTTCTGACCATTTTAGGTTTTTGGGTTTTGTTTGTTTGTTTGTTTCTGTTTTTTTAATGTACATCCAAAGAGTTAGCATAGTGCAACAATGATTTCAGGAGTAGATTCCTTAGTGCCCCTGCCCCATGTAGCCCATCCCCCCTCCCACAGCCCCTCCAGTAACCCTCAGTTTGTTCTCCATATTTACGAGCCTCTTCTGTTTTGTCCCCCTCCCTGGGGGACATCTTCTTTATCCATTCATCCATCAGTGGACATTTGGGCTCTTTCCATACTTTGTCTATTGCTGATACCGCTGCTATAAACATGGAGTGCATGTGTCCCTTCGAAACAGCACACCTGTATTCTGTGGATAAATGCCTCGTAGTGCAATCGCTGGGTCGTGGGGTAGTTCTGATTTTAGTTTTTTGAGGAACCTCCACACTGTTTTCCAGAGTGGCTGCACCACCTTGCATTCCCATACCAGCAATATTTTCTTACACAATAGAGTAAGTTGGAATGAAATCTTACCTGAAGTGCATTATATGCGAAACAGATCTGGCTGAAGCAGGGAAGAGGGCCGGGGCCCCACCTGCTCGGCCATCCTGCCACACCCCCGGGGTGGCCCCACGGTCCCTCTGCAGCAGCCCAGGGCTCCCAGCTCACCAGTTGAGGAACACAAGGTCCACGCGATGCGCTGAGCATTGTGTCACATCAATGTGCTATGGGGACTCATACCAGCTGTTCAAGTGGTTCGTCCGTGCGAGCTGTGTCTCCCAGCAAAGTTATGGGCAGTAGGTCAGCCCTTTTAGGTATTTTGCAAGCTTGGTGCTGGGCCCCAGCAGGTGCCAGAGTGGCAGGGCTTCTCCACCAGCTTGCCCCTCCTGCACCCTTTCCTTTGTAGGCTCAAGTAAATAGATGCTGCCCAACAGGACTGCCTACTTACCAATTCGCAGTGATGAACAGGATCGGGGCTAAGGAATTACAGGAGACTCGACCTTGGACTTAGACCATGGGCACACCTGTGTGTGTGCATGTGCTGGTGGGGCCAGTGCTGGGGACCACCTTGAGCTGCTATAGAGCACAAAATGCCTTTGCTCGGTTGACCCCTCTATCCGCCCCCGCCCCATGATGATACTATGGGCATCATGTAAGGCACCTACCTCCATCAATGACTGGGGAAAAAAATTCAGAAGCGCTCCACAAATGTTAGTAATAGTTTGTTATTAGTAATTATTTCTGACATGAGTGTGTCTGACATGTCACAGAATGCCCCCCATGCCCCTCCTCCCATCCAAATCCTCCTCCCCTTTCTTTTCAAGCCCCACCTCCTCCAGGATACCCTCCAAACTGCATCTGCCTGCCTCGAACCCCCCTTCCTCCCTGTTTGCTTCTATTGATTCTCATCCAACACTATTCCTCCTCAATAGTGTTCAGAAGCATATGCCTTGGTTCCTGTGCTGAAGCAGAGGATCTCGGAGGGGGTCCCCTGTGGTCCTCTCTGTACCTCCCACATGGCTCAGCTGCGGACAGAGCAGGCAGGAGAGGTGGAGAAACCGATGGATTGCTCCTGAGGTATCTGGGATCAATTTCTCAGTTCTTCTGTTCATTGTTCAGTGGGAAGGAAGGGCAATGTCTTATGGCGAATACACACTGGCTTCTGGATGACGGAGTAGGACATAGAGAGGGGGAAGGAGAGCAGCCCCAGTTTGTCCCGTCTGGTCCACCTGCCCACCCAGAAATTGTGTAACCGTTCCCTCCTCGGGGGAGATCACGATGTCTAGCCCTGACGTCATGGGGACCCAAGACGACGGAGGGGAACAATCTCAAGGGGAACGTCTCCACTGAAAGCTCCCCAGGAACGGCCAACAGGTGGGAGCACTCCTCTGTGCCCTCAGACCGCCCCAGGGCCTGCCTTTATTCCAGTAGGCATCTCTGGGATTTCACTTGCTGACCCCTCTGTTGCTGTTTCCAACTGTGAGGTACTTGAGGACCTCGCCGGCAGTGTTTGAATGTTGATTAGATATGGATGGATGGCTAGGTGAATGGATGGATGGAATGATGGACGCCAGACTTTGTTCAAAGCTCGGGGCCAAGTCCCAAACATAGAAGGGTTTAAAAGCATGGGCTCTCGAGGGTAAAAAGGAAGACCTTGATTTGAACCCTGTACATCCTACACTTTCCTAAAGTGACTATCCAAGGATTTTCCATTTTTATTGAAACGCTTGTGTTTTTATTCTTGATCGGTAGGAGTTATTTCTATATTCTGGAATCAAGATAGCTGTCATATAATGTGACGTGGCATTGTTCTCAGTCAGCTCGGTATTTTCTTAACAGTAGCTCTTGATTAACAGAAGTTACTAATTTTGATGAAATCTATTCTGTCAACTTTTTTCTTTTATGGATAGCGCTTCTTGTGGCCTCTCTAAAAACACTCTGTCTGCCTCCAGGCTTCAAAGTTTTGCTGTTGTGTGTTGTCATTTGGTTGGTTTCTGCCCTAGAAACTTTTTAACGTTAGTTTTGATGTCGCAGTCTCTAATCAACCTCATTAACATTTTTAGAACGGTGTGAAAAGGGAAGGGTAAGGGTTTTTTAAATACATTTTATACTGGTGGGCCGCCTGGGAGGCTCGGTCAGTTGAGTTCAGCTTCAGCTCAGGTCATGATCTTGCCGCTTGTGAGTTCGAGCCCTGCGTCAGCTCGGAGCCTGGAGCCCGCTTGGGATTCTGTGTCTCCCCTCTCTCTGCTCCTCCCCCACTCGCACTCTGCTCTCTCTCTCTCTCTCTCTCAAAAATTAAAAAAAAATTTTTTTAAATGTTTAAAATATATTTTCTACCGGTTTCTTCCCCCAACGTTATTTGTCCAAAAACCTTTTCTTTCCACTCATTAAATCGTTTGGTGACTTTACTGAAAATCAATTGATTTTATGCAGGTGGGTTTGATTCTGGATATTCCTTTCAGTTTCATCAATTTTCATTTTGTTTAGTATATGCCAATGCCAATACTACATTGTCTTGATAATGTATTTTTATGGTAAGTCTTGAAATTGACTAGCATAGGTCTTCCAACTGTGTTCCCCAGCTTTATTTTCAAGATTGTTTTGGCTACACCAGGTTCTTTGCACTTCCTTATGAACTTTTTAATCAGCTTGTCAATTTCTACAGGAGGACCTGACGGGAATTTGACTAGATAGCTTTGAATCCACACATTAATTTGAGGAGGACTGATATCTTAACAGTTCTGATTCTTTTGATCCATGAACACAGAACATAGTCATGTTATCTGCTAATAAAGACCAATTACTTCTTCCTTTTCAATCATTATACCTTTTATATCATTTTCTTGTCTATTGTACTGGTTATGACCTCCCGTAAAATATTGAATATGTATGCTGAGAGCAGACATCCTTGTTTTTGTTCCCAGTTTGGGGGGAAATGTCTTCAGTTTTTTTCCCCATAAGGAGGATGTTAGCTGTAGGATTTTTGAAAAACTCTTCATCAGATGGGAAAATTCCCTTTTATTCCTACTTCAGTGAGAGGCTTTAACCTGAATGGATGTTGAATATTATCCTTTTTTTCCTGCATTTGAAATAATCAAGTGTTTTTTTCTTTTACTCCCATTAATGTAATAAATTACACGGATGGATTTTTGTATTCTTGAGTTTCAACTCCATTTGGTATGCTATTTTGTACCTATAGCCAGATTCAACTTGCTACACTATTGTTAAGCATTTTTGTGTGTATGTTCATGCGAAATGCTGACCTGAAGTTTTCTTTTCTCCGATAGCTCTGTCTGGTTTTGGTAATGCAGAGTAATACTGGCCTCAGAAAATAAATTGGAAAGTGAAGCCTATTCCTCTACTTTCTGAAAGAGTTTGTGTAAGATTGACACTATTTCCTAAGTGTTTGCTAGAAGTGACCTATGAATTTACCTGAGTCTGGAGGGTTTTTTTTTTCCCCCTTGGAAAGGATTTTGAAAGCAAATTCCATTTATTTGGCAGATACAGGGCCATCCAGACACCCTCCTCCACCTTGTGTCTTTTTTTCAAGTTCTCTTTTTCAATCAGTTCACCTTTTCCATCTAAGTTGTTTAATTGATTGGCATAAACTTGCCAATAATATTCTCTCATCACTCTTTTAGTATTTGTCAGATCTGTGGTGATATCTCGTTGCTCATTTCTAAGGTTGGTACCTCGTGTCTTCTCCTTTCTCTCGATCTGCCTTTCTGAGGGCTTACCAATTTTATTAATATTTTCAAAGAACCAAATTTGGGATTTATCACTATTCTCTACTGTTTGCTTTGTATCTCATTATTTTCTGTCCTTATATTTATTTTACTTTCTTTTATATCTTTTTCTTTTTTTTTGGTCCTTAAGGTGGAAAATTTATGCATGATTTTTTTTCTTCTCTAATATAAATATTTAAAGGCATAAATTTTCCCCTAAGCACCACTTTTGCTATATCGCACACATTTTAAAATACTGTGATCTTTGTTATTGTCCCATATGAAATGTTTTGTCATTTTCTTGTGATTTCCTCTTTCACTCATGGGTTATTAGAAATATACTGTAAAGAGGTCTGGCTTAAAGGCCATTTGGTTTTCAAATGCCTGGAACATTGCTAGAGATCTTATTTCTTGTGATTTCCGATACAACTCCTTTTCAACATGAGAAAACATATGTAAGATTTCAGTATTCTGAAATTGATTGCCACTTATTTTATGGCCAGTGTGAGCTCTGTCTTGGTCATTGTTGGCCATGCACACAAAAAGAGTGAGTATTCTCTAGTTGTTGGAGAGAGTGCTGTATCAATGTCAACTTGGTCAAGTTGGTTGCTAGTGTTCAGATCTTATGTTCTTGCTGATTCATTTGTCTACCTGTTCTATCAATTACTGAGGGGAGGGTGTTAAAATCTCGTAGTACAATTGTTGGTTTGAATATTTCCTTTGTTTCCATCAGCTTTTGCTTCATATGTATTCTGTTATTACGTGCAAGTTATTATAAGTATAAATGTCTGTTAGTAAGTGCAGACACAATGTTTGACTGCTGGACTAGCCTTTTTTTTTTTTAATCATAGGGAAGTCTCTCTTCATCTGTAGCTAAAACCTCTTATCTTGTAATTTACTTTGATATTAAAATAGCCACATGCCAGCTTTCTTTTGCTTACATTCGTGTTATATAATTTTATATCCTTCTGCTTTCAACGTATCTGTGTCTTTATATTTAAAATACAGAGGGTTTTGTAGCTATCATATAATTGGGTTTTTAAAAAATCTGGTCTTGTGTGCCTGGGGAGCTCAGTCGGTTAAGCATCCAACTTCCGCTCAAGTCATGATCTCGCAGTCTGTGAGTTTGAGTCCCACATTGGGCTGTCTTTCAGATTCTGTGTCTCCCTCTCTCTCCACCCCTCCCCTGCTCACATGTGCTCTCTCTCTCTCTCTCAAAAATAAACAAACTTAAAAATTTTTTTAAAAATCTGGTCTAAAATCTCTGCATTTCCATTGGAGTTAAACTATATTTAATGTAATTACTAATATAGTGAGTTTAAGTCTGCTGTTTCCCCATTGATTTTCCCTCTTTTATCACTTTTTTTGTTCCTCTGCTACTGCTTTCTTGCCTTATTTATGCTAATATAGTATTTTTTTCATCTTATTTCCTATATTGACCTTTAAGCTATACCTCTTTACACTGTTTTCAGTGATTTCTCTAAGGATTATAGTGTATTATTTTTTTATTTTTTTTAACGTTTATTTATTTTTGAGACAGAGAGAGACAGAACACGAATGGGGGAGGGTCAGAGAGAGGGAGACACAGAATCTGAAACAGGCTCCAGGCTCTGAGCTGTCAGCACAGAGCCCGACGCGGGGCTCAAACTCGCAGACCGTGAAATCATGACCCGAGCCGAAGTCGGCCGCTTAACCGACTGAGCCACCCAGGCACCCCTATAGTGTATATTTTTAACTCACAGTCTACTAAGTACCATTTCAGGCAAAATATATAACACTTACAGATATGTATTTCCATTTATACCCTATTTTACACTTTTTCTGTCATATATTATTATTATATATGGCAAAAATCCCACAATGCAGTTATTTTTGCTTTCAACTTGCTTAAAGGAATGAAGAAAAATAAGATGATGGGCTTTGTATTTATTTACATTTTTACAATTCCCAATGTTTTTATTAATTCCTGTAGATTTTTGTTTTTATCTGACATTATTTCCCTTCAACCTAAAGAATTTACTTTAAAGTTTGGTGTAGTGTGGGTGCCTGGGTGGCTCGGTCAGTTGAATGTCTGACCCTTGATGCTCAGCTCAGGTCATGATCCCAGGGTCATGGTATTGTGCCCTGCATGGGGCTCTGTGCTGAGCATGGAACCTGATTAAGATTCTCTCTTTTTCTCTGCCCCTTCCCCTTGCTTGCATGCTCACTCTCTCTCTCTCTCTTTCTCTCAAATTAGAACAAATATAAAAATTTAAAAAATTTAAAAATTAAATAAAATTTGAGGTAGTGCAAGTATTTTGTCAATGGATTATCTTATTATTTGTTTCTCATTTTTACTTTTAAAGGATACTTTCCTTGAATAGGAAGATCCTTGTCCAAAGGCACTACAAAAAAAAAAAAAAAAAAAAAAAAAAAAAAAACACTACACACCGATATCCCTTATAAACATTTATGCAAAATTTTTCAATAGAATGCTAGGAAATTGAATTCAGCAGTGTATTCAAAGGATTATACACTAGGACCAATTGGAATTTATTCCTGGAATGCAAGGGTGGTTCAACATATGAACACAGATCCACATAACATACCACATTAGCAGAATAAAGGGAAAGAAAGCATGTGATTATCCCAATTGATACAGAAAAAAACATTTGACAAAATTCAACACCTTTTTGTGATAAAAAGGTGAATAGAAGGAAAGTATCTGTGAATAGATAGGAATAGAAGGAAAGTATCTCAGCATAATAAAGGCCATATACAAAAACCCCTCAGCTAACATCATACAAATAGCTGAAACAAACTTGAAAAAGAACAAAATTTGAGAACTCACACTTTCTGATTCAAATTTTACTACAAAGCTATAGTAATGCAAACAGTGTGGTGTTGGCATAAAGAATGGAACAGAGAGCCCAGAAATAAACCATCATACATGATCAAACTTTTTTTTTTGACAAGTGTGCCAAGACCTCTCTCAGTGGGGGAAAGGACGGTCTTTCACGAATGGTGCTGGAAACTAGATGTTCACACGTAAAAGAATAAAGACCCTTACCTGATACCATATACACAAATTAACTCAAAGTGAAACAAAGACCTAACGTAAGACTAAAACTATAGAACTCTTCAAAGAAAACATAGTGAAAAGTTTCATGAAATTGGATTGGCAACGATTCCTTGGAATCAAATACAAATCAAATAAAGCCAACTGCACAGACAACAAAAGAAAAACTAGGTAAACCGGACTTCTTCAAAATTAAAAACTTTTGTGCATCAAAGGACACTATCAACAGAGTAAAAAAAGCAATCCATGGAATGAGAAAAAATATTTGAAAATATTTGCAAATTTGAGAGGAGGGAATAGAAAGCCATTTCTTATTGGGTACAGTTTCGGTGTGGAATGATGAAAAAGTTCTAGAGATAAATAATGATAATGGTTGCACGACAGTGTGTATGTACTTAACATTGCTGAACTGCACACTTAAAATGGTTACAATGGTAAATTTTATGTTACATATATATTTTACTACAATAAAAAATTAATTAAAAATGTACATATCGGGGCGCCTGGGTGGCACAGTCGGTTAAGCGTCTGACTTCAGCCAGGTCACGATCTCGCGGTCCGTGAGTTTGAGCCCCGCATCAGGCTCTGGGCTGATGGCTCAGAGCCTGGAGCCTGTTTCCGATTCTGTGTCTCTCTCTCTCTCTGCCCCTCCCCCGTTCATGCTCTGTCTATCTCTGTCCCCAAAAAAATAAATAAACGTTGAAAAAAAAAATTAAAAAAATAAAAATAAAAATAAAAAATAAAAATGTACATATGGCCTGTTGTCCAGTGTCTGCTCAACTTTTCTTCCAATTCTTTAAAGATATTCCATTATCTTCTGGCTTCCATTGTTTTTCTATTAAGAAGGCAGCTCTAATTATTATCAGTGTTGCCTTATGTGTAATATGTCTTTTTTTTTTACTGCTGCTTTCAATGTTTTTTCTTTATCTTTGATTTTAAGCAGTTTGATTATGATGGGCTTAGGTATGTTTTGTTTTTAATTTGTGTCATTTGTGGATCTTTGAACTTCTTATAGCTGGATGTTTTTACTAAACTGAGAAATTTTCAATTAGTATTTATTCAAACATGATTTCTTCTTCACTCTCTTTTGTCCTTCTGGAATTCCAATTACATTTATTTTAGATTTTTTAATATTGTCCCATAAGCCACTGAGTTCTTTTTCTTATCTTTTACCAATTAGTCTAACTGCTATTCATTCATCTTCAAGTTCACTGAACCTTTTCTTTTGTAGTATCTGATCTCTAGTGAATATTTTATTCCAGATATTGTACCTTATAGTTATAGACTTTCCATCTGTTCTTTAAAAATATTTTTCGCCCTATTGATATTCCCAATTTGTTTGCTCATTATATCCAGGTTTTCTTTTAAATCCCTGAGTAAATTGATTATAGCTATTTTATTTATTTTTTTTTTTGTTTTTTTTTTTTTCAACGTTTATTTATTTTTGGGACAGAGAGAGACAGAGCATGAACGGGGGAGGGGCAGAGAGAGAGGGAGACACAGAATCGGAAACAGGCTCCAGGCTCTGAGCCATCAGCCCAGAGCCCGACGCGGGGCTCGAACTCATGGACCGCGAGATCGGTTCCTGGCTGAAGTTGGACGCTTAACCGACTGCGCCACCCAGGCGCCCCTGATTATAGCTATTTTAAAGTGTTGTCTGCTAATTACAAAATCTGGATCATTTGAAGGTATGTTTTTATTGACTGCTTTTTCTTTTAATTATGGGTCACAGTTTTCTGATTCTTTGAATGTTTAGTGATTTTTATTGTATGCTGGACATTGTGATACTATATTATAAGGCATCTTGTATTCTGTTGTCTTCTTTTAAGGGTTCTGACTGTCAGTTGAACTGGTGAATCCTCTTGATATTGTCAAGTTTATTATGCTTTCCAAATGGATCTATTTCTATTTTTACCTTAGTCTTAGGGTATGGATCTTACTATAGAGCATGTTCCTTCCTCCTAAAGCATAACTCAGTGTTCTCAGTGAGCTGTCTCCACTTAGATTAAAATGCATTTTCAATATCTCCCAGCACTACATAAACCCAGGTACCTCCAGTAAACATTCTTTAGCAGCAACTCCCTAATAAGCCTATGCTGTAACATCTCATCTTGCATATATGCAACACAGACCTCAGTCAAAAACCTGAGGGAAAACCCCATGTAGACCTCTGACCACACATATTCCTATGCAACTTTCTCTCCTCTGATAACCTTCATTGCAAATATCAGGCATTTTGATGACCCTAAACCCCAATCTCTACCTTCTTAAATCAGTGAGGCCAACACTTGCATTCTTTTCATGGGCTCCACTTCCCTGTACCAAAGTCAGCAAAGTGATCCAAGGCAGAAAATCAAGGCAAACCGTGGGGCACAATTTACCTGTTTTCCTTTTTTCAAAATTCATAGTCCTGTGATTCCTTTTGTCCAACGTCTGAAAAGAGTTGCCTTGTACATTTTGTCCTGTTTTATAGTTGCTCTATGTGGTAAGGTAAAACTAAAATCAGTTACTTTGTCATGGCTAGAACTATTTCTGGAAATGAAAGTCTGTGAAATGAATTCTGAAAATGAAGATGAAGAAAGAAAGGACAGGACTAGAGTTAAAACATTGTTGGGAGCCTTTGTGAAAAACAGACAAATTTTCTCCCTTGCATGGTGGAATACAAAAGAGAGCCTCCTCTGGGCAGAGCAATTAACAATAGATCCCTCTTCTTCAGGGCTGACACCCCATGAATTGGAGAAGAGAGTCCAGGCTGAGTCTCAACACTCACCCAGAACTTCTGGGTCTGAGAGTTTAGTGTAGTTTCCAACCTGCACGAGAGTAATTAGTAGCCCTTAAGGGAAGACCATTCCTGACTATTGTGCTTTACGTAGGTAAGTTTTCTATCTGTCTTTGACTTTTTCTCTTGGTGACAGAGCATTGTTATTTATGAGTTTATAGTGCATGTGATACTGTCAGATTAAAAATTTTATTCTGGGGAATTGAGGGAGGATCTCCAAAGAATGAGTTATGAAAGAGAGCACAAGGGTAAGGGTGAATCTACATGTTTAGTCTGGGACACTTGAACCCTCATGGAGATCAGCGTAGATTACACATCCATGTTCTGTAAACCCGTTGGATTTTGCTTATGGGGATGGGGAGGGAGGGAATTTAGACACAGAACAAGGAGCAATTGTCCAGGGTCCCAAAGCATCACACAAGAGACCAGGTCCAGGAAATCTTGTGCCTCCATTAAGAGAATGAAGCATTTCTTATAGGCAAGGCCTTTCTAACCCTAATCTCAGCCACTTTATGTTCGAGTTTCCAATTCCATGGCAAAAGTATCCTCCCTTTTGAAAACAATATTATAACATGCTTTTACCTCATTATAGAAAGAATACAGGCCTTGGAGACTGAATAAGTAGGTTCCCAGCTCTAACACTTACTAGCTGCATGGTCTTGCATAAGTTATTTAACCTTTCCCAGCCATAGCTTCTTATCTGCAAAGTTAAGATTAATAATGCCTACTTCTGAGCATCTTTGTAAGAGTTACACAAGACACTGCATATAAAAGCACTTGGCACAATGTCAAGCACATATAATGTTCCATAAATGCTCCCCAATCCTTGATAGCGGCAGAATTCATTGCAGCTAGTTTAAAAGAAGAGAGGACTTGGGTGATACCATGCACACTCCTCACTTCAAGACCCACAAAGACAAACTTCAGATAAAGAGTTTTTATCCCTCTACAGGGCAGTCATGCCCATGCCAAATCATCAGCTGACCAAATGGAGGGTGAAAAAGAGTGAGTATGGCTGATCAGAGAAGAGCACACCTAACCACATAAAGGAGCATGGGGGGCTCCTTTGAACTTGCAGGAATTCATAATTTTGTAGTAGGCTGTTTCCCGCTCTTTCCCCTGATCTTGTTGTACCTCAAGACCTGCGGGAAGGAGTGAGCAAGATAGGGACAATATGTCAGCTCCATTTGGGAGAGGAATGTTGTTAGCTTACTGCTTCAAAGAACCTGGACTTTCTTTGACACATTTTCCTGCCTGGTTCCTCACTTTCCCTTCCTCATTCTCCTTCTCTCCACATCACCATGTGTCTTTTCCAGAGTTTTTATATCCTCTTCTTCTACTTCTATATTCTTCCCATTTATTTCTTTCCACTGATCCCTCACCTCCTATCATTTTCCTTCCACCTTCTATATTTGCTTTCTTCCAACTCATCTCCCTCTTCATTCCCACCCATTATCTCCCCTACTCTTTTCTTCAACTTTCTGTTCACTCCTAGCATACTGGTTTCCTATTACCAGAACCCTCACCATCCTGCTCACTCTTTCTTCGCCTGTCTCTCTCTCTCTCTCCATCTCTCTGTGTATATCTTCTTTCCCTCCCTTACCTCATCCCTCCCTCCCTCTCTCTTTCTCTCCCTCTCTCTTCATCTCTCTCCCTCTCCCCCATTCCTCTCTCCTACCTCTTCTAACTTTAGCCCTTAGGGAAGAGATGAGAGAGTAGGTAGGAGACTGGGTGGGGGTAGAGAAGACTATGTAAGAACAGAGACCCAAGGGGAAAGGAGGAGGAGAACTAGACACAGATATTCTGGGATGGTGATGAAAGGAACAGAATAATGCTTGGCTGAGGTTCTGTCTCTAGAACCAAACCAAATAAGGAGAAGCTCTGGAGAATAAGCTGTGAGGTGATGAAAGTCCCCCACTCCCACCCACCCCACCTCCGAGCACATCATCTTGAAGGTCTGGAACAACATAACTTAGTGGCAAAGAGCATGAGCTGTGGAGCCAATCTGTCTGAGGTCAAGTCTTGCTTCCACCATTTACTACCTGTGTGACTTTGGACAATTAACTAACTGCTGTGCCTTGGTTTCTTCATGTGTTAAAGTGGGGACAAAAGCAATACATTTGTTTTGCAAGGATTAATTGACTTAATATATGCAAGATTTTTAGCACAAAACTGCCACATAATTGTTACCTACTATTATTTTTCTGAACCAGACCCTAATTTAACCAACAGGAGACAGAGCTTCCTTTAACGCTGTCCCTGGTGCCGAAAATCTGGGCTCAGGCCTTCTGGCTCCAACATCAGAAAGGCTTTGTCCTTGGAAATGGCAGCTCAAATCCAAAAGCATGTCCAGGACTGCTAAATACATTGCCTGCATCATCTCACCTTTCCTTACTACCTGGAAAACAGATATTATCCCCCTTGTATATATGAGGAAAATGGTGCTTGCTGAGTTGGAGCTGGAGTTCAAACCCAAGTCTTGCTAATTTCCATGCTCTTTCTGCAACACTATGCCATCTCTTATACTGTCATGTTGTCCGGGGCACCTGGGTGGCTCAGTCGGTTAAGCGTCCAACTTCGGCTCAGGTCATGATCTCACAGTTCGTGAGTTCAAGCCCCAAGTCAGGCTCTGTGCTCGCAGCTCTGAGCCTGGAGCTTCCTTCGGATTCTATGTCTCCCTCTCCCTCTCTGCTCCTGCCACCCGCCCCCCACCCCCCGCTCATTCTCTCTCTCCCTCTCTCTCCCTCTCCCTCTGTCTTTCAAAAATTAATAAACATTAAGAAATAATGATAATGTCATGATGTGTCTTGTGTCTTCAACCCACTTTCAGTTCCCTAATTTCTGACATAGGACACCTTCTCCTGCTAGTAAACTGTTTGACCTAATCAACTACCAAGGCCATCCAGGTGAGGATTGTTTATTGTGTTTGCTATTTGATGCTCCTACAGCTCTAGGTCATATTATGAGGGTATCACGGTGTGTTATACTTGGCTGCTTGTACATTTCCCTCTCTAGTTAAGCCTTGAGTTCCTTTGGAGCAGGGGGTAGCTATTATTTATCCTGACTATAGTAGGTGCTCATTAAATGCCTGTTCTATGGATTAATTTTTCTTCTCACTTTAATAACACGCTAGGAGCTTGTCTCACCCTGCTATTGCTCGACTTCTCTAGGTGTTCTCTTTTTCCCATCCAGGTTTCTGTCATCCCTGCATGGAGCACTGGCCTCGTTGGCTGATCTCATTGGTCTATTAGTAGGGATTTACTAATCAGTTAATTCATTGACCCTCCTGTATGCCCAGCACCATGCCAAATGCAAGCAGGCCCAAAGACGACTGCCACACTTCCTGCTCTCAAGGAATGCCCAGTCTTCTGGGAAGACGTGTGACACGTGACACGGATAATGAGCAAGTGATACCATACTTTATGTGAGCAATACAAGTGCAGTAAATGTGTACAGGGTGAGAAGAAAGTGATCCTTGAAGAGTAAATAAAATTTAGATAAGGAGGAGGGAAGGTAAAATATTCTGAGTAAGACAATAGCATTCTCCATGTCCACAAATATGTGCAAGATTGTGTTTGTGATGGTGTGTGTGCGTGCATGTGGGTGCATGTGTGGCTGAAGATAGAGAGGGTGGATGGAGAAAGGAAGGCACTGACAGTCTACAACAGGGATGCATTTTGCCAGACATTTTGAGCTAAGGTTTAAGGGGGAAGAGATGGTGGAGGGTTTCAGAAGCAGGCAGGGCAGTTTGGGATTGACACAGTAGAAAACAGGGAATTACCAAGATGCATGGAATTAAAGTGTGTGCTTTGGAAACATCCCGTCAGCAACATGGAAGGCCAATGGGAGCGCTAATCCTGGAGGCAGGTACACAAGCCAGAAGGCTCCTCATTGGAGTCAGAACTGAGGGGATGGGGTCCTAGGTTCGGGAGATGGCAGTGGAGAAGCGATGAGAAACATCCACAGTGGGCAGACCAATGCCATAGACCAGTCAAGTTGGCCAAATCGAGAATAACAAAGAACAAACAACCAAAATCTCCCCTGAGGAAGGCTACATTTTTCTCATTCCCTTTCCCACAGCATCTCGTGGTCTCTAGTGGGGCATTCTAGCTGGAAGGGATGTCAGATGCTTTGGAAGATGAAGAGAAATGACAGAGGTCACCCTTTTTCACCTGAACACTGAGGCTGTCAACTGCATGTCACTTCACAAAGCATCTTGGGTCTAGGACCACCTGGGATTTCAGATGCACCTCCAGCTGAGTGCAGCTCCAGCTAAGAGTGCTGAAGGTGGTGGGAGGGTCCCAAGCAGCCGGCAGGTGGGGTGGCCCACATCTCTTCCAGGGTCACTCTTCCAGAAGAACTCTGTCATCTCGAGGGCTGTGATAAATGCAGATTCTATATAAAACCAACCCCATTGAAAACCACACTCCACTAAGTGCCTCTGTGGGCGTTGGTGGCCATGGAGAGCACTGGGGTTAAGGCCAGGTTGCCTGACAAAAACCCAAAGCAATTCAGAAAAACATGTGCTGGTGGCTAAGGCCTCGTTGGGATGTCTGCCTGTCAAGTGGATCCGTCTGTCCCATTAGAAACACACTCTGAGCTCCCATGTGTCACATTCCTTCAAACCTTATACAATCTTGCACAGCTTCCCCAAACCCATTGTTCCATTTGACGCTCATCACACCCCGTGAAGTAGAAACGGAAAACTTCATTGTCTCCCATCTATCTGATCAGCTCGGAACCTGGAGCGTTGTCCTATGCTTTCCCTATCATAACATTAATCATACTCTATGATAATGACTAGTTGAATTGCTCGAACTCACTGCTATCCACTGAGCGCCATGAGAGTAGAGATCAGTCCTGCCTTGTTCATTGCTATTTCCCCAGAACTGGGTCCCAGGTCTTCTAGCCTCCAACCTAACCATGGTTATCATAGGATATTTGAAACACAAGAGCAATTGGAGGTCATTGAAGCGGGTTCCCTCCCGTGAAATGCCCTCTTCCCCACTTCAGCAAGTGACATCTCTTCCAAGAAATGTGTCTTTCCACACAGGTAGAAAGAGCTGCTTCAACCACATAGGAATCACCGGGAAGCTTTTAAAAATGCTACCACTTAGGTTCCAGACCCCAGAGATTATGACTACTGTGGACTGAATGTTATCATCCCCTTCCCCATCCATATGTTGAAGCCCTAATCCCCAATGTAGTGGTATTTGGAGGTGGGGCCTTTGCCAGGTAATTAAGTTTAGATGAGGTCACGAGGATAGAGCCTTCATAATGGGATTAGTGCTCTGATCTGAAGAAACACTAGAAATCTCTCTCCCCCTCCCTCCCTCCCTCGCTCCCTCCCTCCTCTGTCTCTGTCTATCTCAGCTCGTTCTACAAACACGCATCAAGAAAAGCCATGTGAGGACATTACCAGGAAGTGGACCCTCACCAGGAACTTAACCATACTGACACCCCGAGCTTGAACTTCCAGCCCCCAGAATGGTGAGAAGCAAGCGTTTATTGTTTAAGCTATGCAATCGGTCGTGTTCTGTTATAGCACCTGCGTTCACTGAGACGCTGACTTAAGTGGTCTGGAGACCAGCCCAAGAATGGGGATGCCAATGCACACTGTTCCTCAAAGTATGGTCCTAAAACCAGCAGCCGGGGCATCACAGGCTCTCGTTAGAAATGTGGAACCTCACGCCCCGCCCTGGATCTGCTAAATCAGAATTTGCATTTTAGCAAGATCCCCAGGAGATTCACTGACTAGAGCAGTACTGTGTCCTCACCCTGGCTACCAGTCGAATCACTCGGAGAGCTTTCTAAATTACCAGTTGCTGGGCTCCACACGAGACCAAATAAACCAGACTCTCTGAGGATGGGGCCCCAGCACAGTACTTTTAAAAAGCTCCCAGGTGACTCTCATTTGTAGTCATGGCTGAGGACCACTGAATAGAATAGCTAATCTGTACCTCCGGTGGCGTTTAATGCTTTCTGCCTTGCATTGTAATTATAATTATCTTTGTGCATGACTTTATCTCCTTCATTGGACCATAAGTTCCCTGAGGGCAGAGACTGTGGTTTATTTATTCATTTATGCAACACAAAGTTATCAAGCTCCTACTGTGTGAAAAGCACCGGGCTGGGCACTAGAGACACATTTGCAGCCTCTGCTCTCAGAGGCATACAGTCCTTATCATCAAGAAGTTCACAATTTAGGGGAGACAGACATCCAAATAAATGATTCAAATATGAGAATGGGAGTCTGTCTCAGAGATGTGACAGAGGACAGCCAGGCACCGGGGAAGGGCAATGTGACTCTCTGGAAAAAGTCAGGGAGGACTTCCTGGGGGAGGCAGCATTGATGCTGGCCCCCCGAGGGATGAGTGCAGTGCCCTGATCAGATAGACAGGACAATGAGAAGAAATGCCTAAGAAAAGGAACAGCCTATTCATAACCACAGAGGCATATGTACGAGATGATGAATATACAAAGTGTTATCCCAACCTTATTTATAATAGAAAAATATTGCAAACAACCTAAATGTCTATCAGAGGAGAACTGCTAAATAAATTATGGTCCGTCCTTACAAAGGAATACCAGGCAAACATAAAAATATTGATGAGGCTCTTTATGGACTAATATGGAATAGTCCAAGATACACTGTTAAGGTAGGAAAAATCAAGGTAGAACGATCACCAGTTGTAGAGCGACTATATATATTACACACATATATATGTAATATATAAAAATACATTTATGTCTACATATCATATAGTAAAATATCTTTTTATATACACTTAATCTGCCTAAACACATTGTGAGGCATCATCCCATTTTGCAAGTAAGAAAATGACATCTCAGGGAGATGAAGTCATTGCCCAGTTTAACAAGGCAAAGCAGGGAACCAGGATTGAACCTGCAGGGGTCTGACTACAGAGCCCAGGCTGGCCGTGAGCGCTATCTGATGAGACCATCTGCAGAGTAGATAGAGTTGTGGGCATCGGGGTCTGAGGCAGGGGGAGAGGGCTTAAGGGCCAGAGCCAGAATCCCTAGGAAAAAGAAGGGGACCAAGGCCAAACAGTGAAAAGGAAGAGACCTCACAGGACCAAAGTCACTGCTCTTACAGTTGCCCCTTCCTCAGGGTAGACGGAGGTGGGGTCGGGGGCTTCTACCCAAAGGGGCAGTTCTGCAAGCCTGGGAACCCTGACATGGCTACAGCCACTGCTGTGACCTTTGGGCAAGCCAGGCATTGGCAAAGGGGTCCTGTTGGGGCGCCTGGGTGGCTCAGTCTGACTTCAACTCAGGTCATGATCTTGTGGCTCGTGAGTTCAAGCCCCGCATCGGGCTCTCTGCTGTCATCATAGAGCCCGCTTCTAGTCCTCTCTCCCTGTCTCTCCCTGCCCCTCCCGGACTTGTTCTCTCCCTCTCTCTCCTGTCTGTCTCAAAATAAATAAATAAACTTTAAAAAATAGTGCAGAGGAGTCCTGTTGCCCCAGTGGACAGTAACAGGCATAAATGATACTGAATCCCTCTTCCAAGCCCCCATTGGGAAGGACCCGAGGAGTATATTGAATGACGGCCCCTCTCTCCAGAAACCGGGGCATTCCTTCCCTGCACTTGGAATTCCCGACTGAGGACAAAGAAAAGTCAAGGCCCCATCTTGCCCTTCTCCACCCCATGGAGAGCACATGTCGGGCCATGCCACACATCCGATGGTGCTCCCCACATAGCAGCATCACCCAGGAGCTCCCCCTCACCCCCGTCAGCTGACTCACCAGCGGGCTTGAGTCATTGTCTTAGGGAAGGTTCAGGGGCTGCATGTGAGGAGGAAGAGAGTGGGCTTGGAGGTGACATTCAGGGCCTGGTTCCACCCTCACGGGAGGGCTCTGGGTCCTCTCAGCTGTGGATAAACCCAGTGCGAAGGTCTATGTCAGGTCGCTGGCCCAGTTTCAGGATCGGGAGACCGAAAACAAAATGGGCATTTCTCTCTCGGCCATGCCTAGTGCACCTTACCTCTTGCCCTAGGTCCCCATGACAAACTTATGAATAGGACAGGGGCCTCAAACTCAAATACGCCAAGAGGACAGCAGGCACAGCGAGTCAGGCAGGGTGGGGTACTAGACGAGAAGACGAAGACGTGGCAGGGACCCTGGTGAGCTGGAGAGCACGGGCCCCACCCGAAGCACCCCTGTGGGTCCAATTAAAAACAAGCGCAGCCCCGATTTGAGAGCCCCAGCAATGGAGGCAGCCGGGACGCACAGACTTAGCTGGAAGCTGAGACCGGCCCAGTGCCTTGTTCTCTCCCCAGCCTCTCCTGAGGGTCTCCTGGCAGGCTGGCCTTGCGCCTGAGCAGAAGAGGCAGGCAGCTGGGGGTGTTCTGCGGAACACTGGGACCGGCCCCCTCCAAGACCTCTCCTCGACAGCACCTGAAATGCCAGCATTAAATATTCATTCCTTTGGGTTAAGTGTTTCCTCTCTGGGGTTCTCTTTTAAAATTCAAATGCTTCTTTGGAGAGGAACAAGCCACTTGTGGCTCGGAATCAAATGTACTGGAATTGAGTGGATGGAAAGGCAGTCCTGCCCAGCCAAGGGGAGAGGACCCGCTCACCCGTCACCACCCACTGCTCCTCTCTGTCCCTTTGTCCTGCTGTGCTTCTCTGCTCCCCACCCCACCCCGCCCCCGCCGTCTGTGGAGGGGACCAGGCGCGTTGGGAAGGGGAGGCCAGGCCAGGATCTGTTGTAAGTTTTTATTTGGGGAGACCAAACAAGAGAGAGAGCCCTTGACACTGCTGAGGCCCGGTCTCCCCTCTGGGCCCCACGCGCTCTTACGGGGCGGGGGCCTGGGGGGTGGGGGAGGGGGGCCCTCACCTGGAGCTGAGCCTCCCTACGCAAAGAAAACCAGGGGCTGCCACGCTCGGAGCTGGGAGGGCAGCTGCCGCCCCCAGGTTGCCGAGGAAGCAGGCACAGCAGCTCCTGCAGGAGGCTCAGAGGCACAGCCACCTGCATCACCTCCTTGGAAGCCCGGATCGTCATTTCACCCAGGTTTCCATTTGGCCGGGATGCGGAGAACAGTGAGCACGCGCGCCCCAGCCAACGAGAGAGCCCCCACTTAACGCATGAACCGTAAAGTGTTTTGGGGGGACTTACTGTGCACCCAGCATCACGCTAGGCGGACTTTGTGGTTAGGTTTTCTTGCAGCCGCTGCTCCAAGACCTCCAGCCTAGCCCCCGAGTCTCCCTCATTATTTCTGGAAGTCACCAGAGGGGCCACAGGAGCATCCCCATGACGGGTGCTCCTAGCTTCCCTGTGGTGCCCATCATTCGTCTCGCTTCCGGGTCTGGCATCCTTTGGACAGGGGTCCACACAGAAGAGCCAAGGAGGCTCTGCTCTAGTGCCCCCTGCTGGTGATGCCATTTTTAATATTGCTCTTGCTTCCTGCTTGAGCCCCCCCCCCCGCCCCCCTCCCCCCCATAACTGTGGTGTGCACTGCAGGGCCAAATGACCCTTCTGATTTGAGGAGAATGCTGGCGCCCTGGGACACCCATCGCCCCTCCTCTCATGGAACCTCACTGTGGAGACCGTCCCCCCACACCCCTGCACCATGCCATTCTGTCGACAGGACCCAGACACCCATCCAGGGAGGGGACGGAGAACTACCGTCCCCCAGGCCTTCCCCAGCGCCCACACCAGGCCCCCCCGCCATCCACATCTGCCCCCCAGGACCACTGGCCTCACACAGTGGACTCAGGCTTGAGTTTCTGGCAGGATGATACCGGCAAAGTCACAGCCAGCCAGCTAGGCCCACATCGAGGCTGCCAGGCCACCCGGCTGAGAACCTTCTCTGGAAAGGGGGTCAGTAAGGCAAGTCCCCCATCACCAGGCCAATGACCTCAACAGACACCTTCTTGGCTCAAACAGAGCCTGACTGCTAAGGCCAGAGAGCCTGGTCTGGAGAGAGGAGTGTGGGGAGGTCCAGCCTGAGGGCCCTCTCCTGCTGTGAGAAGCCAAAAGGCCCAGAAAGTCCTGTGACCTCCCGGAACCTCAGTTTCCTCATCTGTAGCTGAAAGTCCCTCTCTTCCTTCCACTTGGAGCCACATCTGCCATCCGCAGAGCAACTGCTCACATGCCAAACGGCTCTGTGCCTTATTGTTACCCCTGCCCTGCAATCTAGCTTATCAGTCCCATTTTACAGGGCAGAAACTTGAGCCTTGAGAAGAACTATTCAATGCGAATGAGTTTTCATGCAGAATTTTTTCAACATTATCAGGTCCTTTTCATACCATTTATACCCATAAGGGAGAAGGAATGGGGCAACGTGTATAATTATTGCAATCCTCCCCAGTCTTAGAGGCTCAAGGCAAAGCCCACCTCCCTCAGGAAGCTCTCCCTGACTACCCAGCCCATGGCCATTGTAGCTTCCTGCCTGAGCTCCTGCAGCGTGGATGGTGGATCATCTTCACTGTTTGCCTAACCTTGAGTGGTCTTGGGGGCCCAGCTAAAAGTGTCCGCGGTTCAAAGTCGCAGTCTTTCCCTCCTCTGGCTGCTGTTTATTGCCCCCCAACTGAGTTACCTTGAATGCCTGCCCCTTCTCCTGCACTGCCTGAGGTCAGGGACTGAATCTTATTTCAGTTCTCTTGCCCCGCATCCCAACAGTCTCCTGGAGTAGCGGTCTGTATGTCTCACACAGTCACATATAGTAGTGGTGTTTGCTAACTCGAGTACAATAGCCCTTTTCCTATTTAAGACAGTGTCCTGCGTCTCGGTTGTGAATGTTGCCCCTTTAAGAGCAAGGATCGCAACTCAGGGACACAGCCATCTAGGGAGGAAGCCCTGAAAGAGTTCTGTGACCTTGGGGAGGTATCCTAGCCTCCCAGGACCTCCGTGTCCCCAGTCACAAAATGACAACACTGATACCTCCTCCTTGTGAGTTGTAAGCATTGATGAGAAGGTGGCCCAACGACTCTTCCCCCACTCACTCACACCTTGTCACACCCCGACGTCCAATATGCTACCCTGCAGCTTGACAAGGGAATACGTGAGCACGCTTGCGTTGCATACGCTTTAGAGTTTCAGAAAACAGAGATAGTCCTGCGGTCCCC
This sequence comes from Leopardus geoffroyi, assembly GCF_018350155.1. NCBI lineage: Eukaryota > Metazoa > Chordata > Mammalia > Carnivora > Felidae > Leopardus > Leopardus geoffroyi. Next base: position 119,413,762 of record NC_059328.1, on the reverse strand, counting down.
CGGAATAATGCCCAGCCTTGCTTGGAGTCCGGAGGGAGGAGTGAACGCCTTCCAGCAGGGGGCGCTGCCTGGGCAGAGGCAAGAGGAGGGAACGAAATGCGAAACGTGGGTTTGAGGAACGGTGAGGAGAGTGCCTCGTGTAGGAGAGCATCCTGGGAATTGGGGAGGACCCGAAGTGGACGGTGAGTGGCCCTTGACCTTGGTGCCATGGGAGTCACCGTGCTTGAGCAGGGATGTGACATGATACCGCGTGTCAGGACGGCGATATTATTTAGGACCCGTTTGGTTACAAGTGTCAGAAACACACATGAGAAAGTGGAGGAACTTACTGGCTCACGGAGCTGGGAAGGATCGGGGGCGTCCGGCGACAAACCCAACGGCATCTAGAGGCCCGAGTGCTGCCAATGGGGTCGCTCTTTGTCGCTCTGTGTGCTGGTCAGGATTCTGAGTTGCAGTCAGAACCCCCTCCAGCTGGTTTGGTATAAAGGAGTTTGCCGAAATACATTAGGTTAGCTCTCAACACCTTCCACGGAGTCTCAGAGCGGAACTTGAATGCTGCTAAGGCAAGAACAGAGGGATGGGGACAAACACCCAGCCACACCACAAAACCGTTCTGGGGACAACACCCTGTGGCTGTGTGTCACCCGGCACCCACGGTACTGGGCCTGGAAGCCAGGGCACTGCCGTAGCAGCCCCCAAGAAGCAGGTGCCTGTAGCACCTCGCTTCTTAGAAGATTCCATTCGCCTGCACAGCTCCAATTTCAAGGGAGGGTTGTGACCAGCTCACTCCTTGGGTCCCGCACCACGGCCTGAGGGATGAGCCACTGTGATCGAGGGCCCTAGTGCCCGTCCTGAGGGAGGGCACGGTGATTAATAGCCCCACCCGGTGGCAAAGGGTGCCCGGTGAAGGCAAACTATAGCCTGCATGACATTGAACTTCAGGAAGATCACTCTGAGGCCGAGTGGAGCTTACAGGAGGGAGGCATAGGGTAGAAAGGGAAATCCCATTACAAGGCCTCTGCAGAAATCCAGCGGGGAGGATGGGGAGCAGTCAAGGTCACCGCCTGGGGATTACAGCGCAAGATGTGGATATGACAAACACGATGGAGGGAAAATAGATAGGCTCCTGGGATGGCGAACCTGGTGTTGCCAGGGAGGAGGAAACGTAAATCATCTCTGGGCACACTTATCAAAGGATGCCTCCTCCCGGCAGGAAGAAATGGACTAAGTAAGGGTTAATTGTCCCTGCTTGGTCTGACAGCCAGAAAAAGCATTTTCTCAATGTTATCCTTCTCTGTGTGTGCCCTTGCTGTGATGGAGGGGAGGAAAACATTTGTCGATTTGAGCAGAGAAGAGCATTGTTATGATTTGAAATCTTTTTAAAGTTCCTTCCCCAGGGGGCCTCATTGAACTAGAAAGCAGGTGGCCCTACAGGCGGTTTGACTAAAATGCAGGGGCAGGCAGTTCCTGTAACAGAGAGGCGGCCGGGCCTCCCTCAGGCACCTGCAGGCTGGTCTTTTTGTCAGCCAGTGGGGGGAGGTGTAAGTCAGAGGACCCCACAGAGAACGTTCCGCCACCGAGCTGAGCCGCCAGGGTACCTGAAACTCACCATGAGCCTCCTTCTCTGCATCTCCGGGAGCCCCCTGTTTAAGTGCAGTGTCGCAGCTCCTGACTTTGGGAAGCAAACCCCCTGGCGTGGCTTCCGCCCTTGACCTCACCCGTCTGCGCGCAGGGGAAACGTGCTGTGCTAGCCTTCCCCCACCTGCACAAGGGCCCTCATCCGGCATGCTTGGGCCATCTCACCCCACCCCCCACCACGCACCCCATCTTGGCCTTATCTTCTCAGTGGGGCTTCTGCCCTATCCCCCCACCCCCCTCCACCGTCTGTCATCTCTCTTCCTGTTGACCTGGAGCCATGCAGTGAGCACTTGAGAGGCTGGGACTCCAAAGAGGAGCAGAGCTGGGTCAGAGTCCTGGCTGTCCCTCTAGATGTGTGATCTTGGACAAGTGACGGCATTCCAGGACGTTGCTGACTTATCTGTAATCGTCAGTACCTGCCTCCAAGGTTCCTTGTGGGGCCGGAAGAGTTAACACAGGGAAAGCCTTAGAACAGTGTGCCTGGCACCTCTTCGATGTTCAGTATTTGGAGGGGCTCACTGATGCTTAGGGGGGACCCTCAGTCTCCACCACCATGGACCAACCTCCCACCTGACTGAGCCTGTCACCTCCACCCCCAGACACCTGTTGCCACCCTGCCCCCGCAAAGCAGACTCCCTGAGAGAGAGGCCAGCCCCCAAATGGAGAAGTCAATCCACAGCTTCCCCTGTCAGCACAGGTATTTGAATCTCGTTTTATGCCACCACCATCCACAGGCGAGTGACACGGCCAGTTTCGGAGTCCCAGCTCCTCACCTGCCTGGCACGGAGGTCCCAGCACAGCTCAGAGCTGAGTGTGGATGAATTAGCATCAAAGTTGTTATAAAGCCTTGACAAGCCACTTCCTGGTGGGGAGCCTCAACAGGCTTGGCTGAAAAATGGGGGTGGGGCAGCCTTCAGGGAACCACTTCCAGATCCAACAGCGAGCATTCCCAAATGGCCAAATACGCCTGAAATGGCCGAGGGACCATTGGGTGGTCCTAGCCAAAGTCAGGCCCCGCAAGGGGTTGGGACCCAGGACAGGCAGCTTTGAAGGGAGAGCGTTTTTTTTTTTAAATATAATTTATTGTCAAACTGGCTTCCATACAACACCCAGTGCTCATCCCAACAAGAAAGAGAGGGCACTTTAAAAAAAGGGCAGGCGACACGGACACCGAGAAGCAGTTTGAAAACCCTTGCAATAGCGGAGGTCAGAAGGAAGGGAGGGCCCCCGAAAGGGGAGGCTTTGAGTGCTGGATTCAAATCGTGCCGGCCTCATAACTGCACGGAGGGGCAGCCGGGGGTTTCCCTGCCCAGTAATGTGGGAGCAAGCCACAGCCTCCCCCGGTGGCGCTTTCTTTGGAAGTCACACTTGTGTGACTTTTATTGTGACCTCCAACAGAGACTCCATTTATTCAAGAAAGGAAAGATGAGGGATTTAGAATGTGGAGCCATCCTTCCTAAACCTTACCTGGATGTGAACCCGGGAAGTCTGCTCACTGCATCAATTATTTACGGCGTAAGTTATTGTCGTTCTGCAGAAACTAACTTAACAATGTCGTTTCTTTTTTAAATGAAGCACCTCGGTGACACCGGCAGCTCAGCGTCCCTCAGCAGGAACTCATTTATCCGTAATGATACTGAGACCCACCATTTGCTACACACCCGCCAGGTCCTAGGGAAGCATATTTTATCTTTAACTCGCACGTCAGACCCCCGCAAGGAAGACATCACTGCCCCCCACTTCCAGATGAGAACACTGAGGCTCAGACCGGTTCCGCCACCTGCTCAAGAAGACACTGCTGGGTAGGGTGCACGTTAAGCCTGTGTCCCCACAGACTGGAAGACTAACGTCTTGCTGCTGTGCTAAGCGTCCCAAATATGGCTGGAGCCCAACCTTAGGGGGCTGAGGATCTAGAGCCAGCAGGCCTATTGAGAATTGCGAAGAATCAAAATATCCCGTGAGAAGGCGTTGGGAAAGAGACGGGGTAGATGTGCCACGCTTTCCTGGAAAGTCCAACGCTGTCCATTTCTCCTCCAGCGCTCGTCTTTGGCTGAGCACCAGATAGGTAATTGGCATGCCCTTAGGGGCTCGTTGTACAAAAAATACATGTCTCTAAACACTGGAATCAGCATCAGCAAAGAGAGATGCTCCTACCGCGGGAGGCGAGCAGGGACGGGGACACAGTTAGGGAGCAGCCTGCACGTACCTCCTGTCTCGCCCTCACTCTGGGTTGCTGTGACGGGGGGTGGGGGTCGATGGGCAGAATCCCCAGGCCATGAACAGCTGGATTAATCCCTGCACTCCCCCTGCACCTACTGCACACCCTGACGGATTGATGGACGGCTGAACGCACATAGTTAAACTTCACGTTAAATGCACCTGATTATGATGCTACTTCACTCCACACACACCTGCCCCGGTCCTCCCACCCCCACCCCTGCACATGCACACACCAGCCCCTCCAACACCTCTGCGGGAGGAAATAGACTGGAAGGGCTCCGATTGGAGGAGACAATTTAAGTACAGTGTGGTAGTGCTGGAATGAAACGGGCAGCTTCTTTCTTTGCCATGTTTCTTCCTCTTGGACTGCATCCCTCACCTGTGCCGGAGAACGGAACAAAGGAATGGGGCTGGCGCTGCAGTTCATAGCAGGAGATGGGCCCGGGGAGAGCAGGAGGCAGGAAAAGACCAACATTGAAGGAGAGGTTTTAAAACACGTAATGATTTCATGTCAAAACACAATTTCCTAGTGTCACTGCATTGTTCTGCACACACGAGGGAAAAGGGAAGTGATTGAAAACTCCTGGAATGAGAACGCAGCCGTGGATTCTGGAACATTGATTGATGGTCTTGAGAGGAGAGATTGATGGATTATGATTTTCTGGGAGGGATCATTAGCCGCCGAGTCCATGAACAGAGCTGCCTGGCATGGGGACACCGTGGTGCAAGAGAAAACCATTTGGATGATCCTGACTCATTAGTCCATTATCCAAAGCCAATCCGTGCAGGCACAGCCAGTCAGATGGGAGGCCCTCGGGTAGGATGGGGTCTGGATTTGGTGCACAGCGAGCGTTTGTAGGATGAACGAAAAAGAACAGCTCGGCCCAGGACGGCTGTCTCTGGATTTGACTAGGTGCCATGTGCCTGCAATACATCACTTTCCCTGCCAGTATCACTCTGGCTAAAGTAATTAGAGGAGAGACCTAGAGCCCAGTCTTCTTGTCCCACCAGTGGGGTCTGGGAGAAGCTGGAGGGGCTGACATCCAAGTGGGCTGGGCCAAGGTCTGCACTCCGAGGGTGGTGGTATAGAGAGGCTAGAGCTGGGGATCATGGTGGGGAGGCGGGGGTGGGGCCTGAGCATAAGAGAAAAGGTTAGAGACCAGAGACATATCAGGGTGCACCTCTCCAAGGGTTAGTATGGGGCCTCCGGTGGGAAGTAATTTGAAAGTAAGTCACATGAGCCCGGGACGGTCAGGGGCAGGTGGGGGAGAGGGGCTGGGAAAGCAGATCAGAGGAAACACAGGGAAAGTGAAGGTATCAGAGATCAGCTCCTGTGTGGTGCCAGCTGTATACCTCAGGGATGGTCTCACCGCTTACAGGAACCGCCGAGAGTTGGGCTCATTCAAGGCCAGGAGCGGGACCCCTGAGACCCTGAGAGCTTCGCTGTCTGCTGGACTCCCACAGGAAGCTGAAACCTGTAAGATGAAAATCTGAAAAGAGCAGGACCCCACCTCGCACACCCACTGAAGGCTCTGATGTGACTTACACCCAGTCCCCTTCAGCACCAGCCTCCAGGGCCACACCTCTGCGGGTGCTGAGGTGGGGCTCCCCACTGACATTGTCCAAGTGGGCGTGGCTTTCTGCCCCCGCCCATCTCCTGCTGCCAGAGCTCTCTGCCTTGGCCCCTGACTTCCTTGCCTGCCCCATCACGGACTCCTTCTCCCATCCTGGATAGAGCTCTGTGCTCCCGGCTCTTTGTTCCACATCCTTTTATCATAATTGAGCTGTCATCTGTCCCATTCATGATTGGCCATGCTCTACTATGAACCAGCGTGACTAATCCACATAGGTGGCTGCATAAACCTTCCCTGGAAACACATCATGGTATATTGGGGGCGATGGTGGATAGATTCTTTAGCAGGAAGGAGTGAATGGTGATGGAACCCTCTGGCCCCATGTGTTCGAGTGGAAGAAACCCTTGAGCTCCATTCAAGTTACATCTTCTACATGGACTGGTGGGCTGGTGGAGGAAACATCACAGGTAAGGTGGGCAAAACAGGAATAGGGATGTCCCCAGCTGATGACCAGTTTATTTGGCCAACACAACTGCACTTGTCCAGGCGCAGACACTCACTGATGCAGGAACTACAACAATAGCATACAAGATGTACTAAGTTTTTATTTACTTATTTTGAGAGAGACAGAGACAGCATGAGCTAGGGAGGGGTAGAGAGAAAAGGAGAGAGAGAGTTCCAGGGAGGCTCGGGGCATCAGCACAGAGCCCGACGAAGAGGCTCGAACTCATGAACTGTGAGATCATGACCTGAGCCGAAACCAAGAGCCGAATGCTCAACTAACTGAACCACCCAGAAGCCCCTATTACAAGAATTTTAATTACATAAATTACACGTGTGGCTTGCGCTGTATTTCCATGGGACAGCTCTGGTCTTGTGGCTGCCTCCGGAAGAACTCCCTGAAATGCAGGAAATGTCCTAGACCCGTGTTGTCACTCAAAAAGTGGTTAGTGTGATTGAGGAAATGAACTTTTAATTTCAGGTCAGTTTAATGAATTTCCATTTAAATAGTTGCATGCGTTTCGTGACTACCCTCTTGGACATGCATGTCAGGAGGGCTGGGATCTGGTCAGAGCGGGGTCTGGAGTTGTGTCCCTTGCCTGATTCTTAGAATCATCTGGGGAGTGTTTCAAAAGTAAAGAAGCAAGAATCACCCTTGGTGCTCCCCTGTCCTTAGTGGGGGGTGGAGATTGGGCATTGGTACATTGGAAATGCCCCTCATGCCATTTGAATGAATAACTAGAACCAGTAAGTTATAAAACAGAACGGAGAAGAAAGGAGATGGGGGTTGGTATTTATTGAGAGCCCACAAGCGCCTGGGGCTTTGCCAGGGTGTGTGTGCCATCCAGTCTTCCAGGGTAGGTATTCATTTTATCATCCCCACGTACAGATGAGAAAACGGAGACTTGCCCACAGGGTAAGATGAGAATCAGCGTGTGCAAAGGTCCTGGAGGCAAACCCCCTGGCCGCCTCGGTAATCAGGTGGCTGAGTAGCAGAGAAGGCAGGCAGGGTGACGGGGAGCCCGGGGCAGCCTTGGGCAAAGCAGGGCTCCCGCTTCCCGGGGCACAGCAGGGGCAGACCCAAGCCAGGTCTCTCCACGTGCACAGCTGGGCCAGGCTGGCCCGGCAGGCTGTACCCTTCCCCAAGGAAACCCAAAAGCGGCCGCGCAGAGGCTGCTCTGACAACAAAGACGGCCGTGTGGGGCTGAAACGGAACACTTCAGACGACGGCCAGAAGCGCTGACAGCCGGCAGCTGCCCCTCCCGGGTGTCTGCAGGGAGCTGTCGCCACGAAGCCTCCATGATGCCCGACTTTGTCATTTAGGACATCAAAGGGTTCCTTTGAGCTAAACACTGGAGGGTCTTTGGAGGATTCGAAGAGCTGAAGGCTGGAATAAGGATGATGGAGACTGGCAAAGGCATAACCCAGGGTCCTTCTTGGAGGGGACTAACGGAGGGCACGCTGGAAAGACTCGGCACACGCCCGTGGGTGTAACAGCCCTCCCTCGTGCATGTGCGTAGATGGTGGGTGCCCCTGGGAAGTGTCCGGGGCCAGGGCAAGGAGGATGAGTGGGTGGGAGGTGAGCACTTGGGGTTGGGGCGAACAAGTCCTGTCTCTACCTCGGCTCGTACCTCAAACAGAAACCCTTGTCTCCAAAAGTTGGATATCTGGGTTCGTCGCCCCCCCCACCTCTCTCCACCTTAATAAATGATGCAAGAGGGAAGATACGAGAGACCCCTGGGACAGAGAGTCCCTTCACTGAGCATACAGAGGCACGCTTGCTGAGCTCCTCTCTGACGAGAAGCCCCTGGAGGAAGAAAAGCCAGACATCCTCTCCCGGGGTGCAGGCTCACTAAGCGCCTGTGCTGGGCGCCTACCCTGGCCCTACCCGTGATGGAACTCTGGGGAACATCATCGGCCCCTAGTCACAGGCCCTGCCCTCGGGGCGCCCAGTTTAGCAGAGAGAGACAAGTAAACAAATGAGGGGTGATGCTGGGTGGGAGGGTCACCAGAGGAACCACTTCAGAGAGGAGACCCGCTCGTCTTGAGATGCGAGCAGGAGCTCACCAGGGTGAGCAGGAGCCAGGACGAGGGGGTCCGTGAGCAAAGGCGCAGAGGAGCGATGAGGAGGACTGTTCGTCCAGTCAGGCTATTCTGACCTGTATTAGGAGAAGGAAGTCAGGTAGAACTTAGCCCCAAACGTGTACATATGGCCCTCCTGGAGGCCACCTCCCTTCTCTCCAAGCGAGGGTCCTAGGCTCCAACCCGTGCTCGTGTGATCAGCCATCAGGACAGGGCTTCTGAGGAGGAGAGATGCGCGAGGGCTCCTGTGGGCTCCCATTTCACAGATGAGCAAACTGAGGTTAGAAGATACAGAAGGACTTCTCTTTCTAAGGGACCAGAACTCACCTTGAGACCGGGGCCTGACAGGGTGTTGTGGGAAATAAAGACAGAGAGGCAGCCAGTGGCCCCTGCTCCGGGGGCACCTTGAGGGGAGTCCAAACAGGCCTCCTCTAGATATTGGAGGTAGGGGAGGCATGAGGGGATGGTCCACGTCTAAGACATACAGGAAATGCGGCCACAGGCAACAGAGAGCTACAGGGATGTGTGCACGGAGACGCGGGTGGTCCACTCCTGCATGAACGTCCCTGTCTAGCCTCTGTGCACCTGCAGAAAGTGGGGAGTAAGCCCTGAACCCCACGTCTCACCTGCTCCCGGCCCCAGCAGAACCAGTGAAGGCAGGAGGTTGTCAGGAGGGAGGAGGGAGGAGGTGGCCTGTCAGTGAAGTGGTGACTCAGCGGCCTTGGTGAGTGACAGCCTGTACAGGGTGCTGGGGGTGGGGGAAGGGTGGGGGGGTGGGGGGGAGAAGCAGCTTTTTACACCAACATTTGCTCAGGTGACTGAGGGGCAGCGCTGCCCCCTGGGCTGTGGGCCGTGGCCTCCCCCTGGCTGGAGGGGGGACCAACACTGGCAGATGTCCCCATCCTGGCTCCAGCTGGATCTCTGCACTTCCCGCTTCTGCCACAACTCCCCTTCTAGAAAGGAATATTTTTGGAGTGCCTGCCTGTAACAGAGGCCTCCCAAACGTTCAGTCATCCCGACCAGACCTCACCCAGACCTCACCCGATGCCTGAGCATTGCTTTCCTTACATTTCAAGAAATCTTGGTTCAGAGAGGGCGAGAGACTCGCCCAGAGTCACACAGCCAGACGGCAGCAGAGCCAGGAGCCTAAGTCTGTCTGAATCGATAGTCAATGCCCCCACTTCCAGGAAACCCCTCCAGGGAGGCCAGGAACTGAGTGGGAGGAGGCTAGACCCATGATCCTTAAAGTGTGGTCCCCAGAGCGCCTGTATCGAAACCCCAGGGGTGGGGCCCACGGATCGGTGTTTCAGCAGGTCCCCAGTGATTCTGCTGCTCACAGAGGTTGGTGTGCTGGGTTGAAGCACATTGCCTTTGAGGAAGAGACTAGAACATAAGGGACATAGGAACGACCAGGTTAGAGCACTTTGGCTCCTATGGGCAGAAGGGAGGAAAGGAGAGGAGTCCCCGTATCCCTTCTCCCAGTCCACAATTCTCCATCTCAAACTGATAGGCGTCCGAGGATAATTCTCCCAGTCACCCTGCTGTGCTCTGCAGGCTTGGCCTTTGATGCTTAACCAACACCCCACACGCTATGGGAGCAAATTGGGGTGGCAGCTGGAAGTCGTCGGAGGCACCCTCCGTGCCTAGGCGTACCGGGCATGCCCTCTGACCCTGCCTCGACACCAACCGTCACCCCTCATCCTGCCCTTGTGGCCCAGGACACGAGGCCTCGCTCGCCCCCTGGTGGCCAGGGCCAACATGAGCAGCCACAGGAACCTCCCCAGGGATCCTTGGGCAATTTGCTGTGACCTTTAGCTAAAAACCAATCTCCCTCAGACACTCTGCGGGTGGCTCAGCCCCACTGACAAGGGCAATGCATGACAGGGCAAAGCAGGACTGGAGGTGTGGCTCAGGCCATCGCCCTCGGGGGCGCGAGGCAGCTGACAGGTCAAAGGCCCAGACAAAGCCCAGAAACGTCCAGACAGTGGCAGGGAATGAATCAGATTGTGTGGAGAGAATGAGAAGGCTCATCTCAAAGTAAGTGCTTGTCTTCTAAGAGAAACTAATTGCCTCCTCAGACTGGGGATTGGGGAAGGTCCCCATGATCTTGAACTCCATATTTCTTTCTACAGTTGTAGACCATCTTGGCCTGGCATTCAGGGGCCATGGCTTCCCCACCTACTGGCTGAATGCCTTTGATGAAGTCGAGTCGTTTCTAAGGCTCAGTTATCCCGCTGGTAAAATAGAGCCAGCAGAGGTCATCTCTGTCTACCCCTCAGAATTCCAGAAGCCGCTGCCATCAGTCGGTAGGGGCCTGGCCCATTCTGTTTTCAGATGAGGAAATAGCAGTTGGAAGCAGAGAAGGAACCTTGCCTGGGGTACATGGCGGGAGTGGTGGCCGAGCTGGGTTGGAAGCCAGTACCGTGACCCGTGAGTCTGAATGAACTCACAAGAGCATCTAACATTTTGTTATGCTAAGAAGGTGAGAGAACTGGTCTGGGCCTTCAGGGAGCTCCCCCCGCTGTTGGGGAGGGACCTGTGGACAGCTCAACCTCCCTTGTACGTGTGTGGTGAGAACTCAGCACAGGGGTATTTGGACCCCCTGCCCCGGGCCGGGGCGCTCTTGGTCAGCTTGGGGGAAAAGGGGTCACTTAGGGACAAAGACACAGAGCCGAGGACAAACACTTGACTGGTGGGACCATCTCAAAGCCCTCTGCGTGTTCTCTGGGCCATTAGGAAGAAAGGATGAACCATTCTAGGACCATATGGGACGTGAGCCAGGAAAATGGTTTCTCCCTGCAGCTTCGACCCAGCCTCTCCGCAGAAAAAGCTTTTCCTTTACAAAAAGCCCTGAAGGCGGCCTCCCTGCAGCCCCTTCCCCAGTGTTCTCAACCAGTCCCCGGGGGGACTGCCCACTGAACCCTGCGGTTCGCATCTGCTGAAAGGCAGTGTTTTTCATCTGTCCCGCACCCCATAACAGCTGGGTATTTGAAGCCATTTCCACAGCAGCCAACCTTTCCTTTCTTGGTCCATAGTTGGGGACCTTCACACATGGCCAGGGGAAGCTGGCCCAGGTCTGTGCCTGCCTTTCCTACCCCACTCACTCCCGTCTCGAGATAAGAGTTCTTATCCCTGGCTGCATGTCAGAGTCACTGGGGAAGGTCTTAAGAGTACCTGCCCCTGCCCCGGACCAACTGAATCAGAACCTCTGGGGGTCGGGCCCCAGCATCTGTGTTTTTAAATGTCCCCAGGAGATTCTAATGTGCAGCCTGGGATAAGAATAACTGATTTAGAAGCACAGAATAAAGGCCAGAGGGCCCTTAAAAATTACCCGCCCCCCCCCAAACACACACACACACACAGAGGCATGTATTTTCAACTAGGGAAACTGAGGCTCACAGATCTGCTCAAGGGTATGCAGCCAGTCGGTAATGTGTGAACCCGGACTCTTCATTCAGGGCTGTGTCATTCATTTGAAAAATACTATTGTGCTTTACAGTGTACCAGATCTTTCCATCTTCCAGCTATTTCGATGACATGCTAAAGCCCCACCATCTCCCCCTCCCAAATGCACCCACAGCCCACTCCTAAAACCTCTCCCCGCCAACAGCTTCTGCAGTGCCCTCCCACCCATCAAAACCAAAGTCTTTTCATACGTATCCTAAGCCCGACAGCACACCCTTACTCAGGGGTGAGAGTGGAGAGTCCCAAAATCTTGCCCAGGAGAAGGGGAAGGAGAAAGAGATTATTACCTCTGGGGGACAGGAGGGCAGAAAGGGGAAAAACACGGGGTGTCCTGAGACAAGCTTGGTTCTCAGGACCAGACCTGGCCTTCGGCACCTGGGGAGACACTGCACGGGCGTGGGCTGTGGAAGGAGTGCGTTCTCCCTGAGCAGGCTTCTTGCCTTCCTCTGGTGCCTCCACCAGGGTCAAAGGTTGGCACGGCCCCCTGGGCCACTGTAAGGACTCTGCTCCCACCCCCATCCTAGCCAGTCTTCCACCGAGCCATCCCCACTGCCCACCGCCGCCCCCATCCTGCTGTGTCAGCACTCCCGTGCTGCACCCCAGCTCCGGTGTGGCAAGAATCCCCAATGCCCGAGCCCCCCTCTCCCCGGGAAGGTGCACAGAGCAGGCTCCAGGTTACAGATGCAACTTGCTTCCCAGAAATGTTCCCAGGTCTAATCACTTTTTTAAACTCCACAAACACAATCTCTGCACCGTGATCAATTATTTAGCAGAAAATGATGCATCGTGTTAGCAACTAGATGGCATTTAATATGCCCCCAGAATTCTAATGACGCGCCGTCTCCGTAGGCCTAATGCAAAGTTTCCCCTGCCCGTGTTTTTGAAGACTTCCCAGAGTGGAGAGGAGCCAAGATCTATACGCTCTCGGTTGCTGTCGGACTTAGGTGGCCCCCGGAATGTAATCAGCCCGGCCGCCGCACTCCCGTGTCCTTGCAACTTATTTGTTTTCTTTCTGCTTCGCAAATTACTCCTTTTGCAAGGTTGTTTGTTTAGTGTCAGGAGGTTATTAAACAAACTTAAGGCTTGGAGCCCTTAGTCAAATCAGCAGGAGTGGAGCCAGGGAGGGGTGATTCAATATTTAAGAGGCCACTCCTTCTGCCACGCTGCTCCAAAGCGAAGCGACCGGCCGCGCGCCCAAGGCCCCAGCCTGCGGGGACACGTTAGCGGCTCAGCCAGCCCAGAGGACACAATCCGTTGTGATGAGAAAGTCCTGGCCGCCTCATACTGCACCGCCCGAGTCCTGGGATGCTGCCTGAGACAGGCATGCAGGGGTGCACCCAGGGCCCGTGGCTCCAGCTGTCCAAAGGGCCTGGTCTCCCGTCCCCGCTTGAGCTCGCGGCATGAGAAGGGCTAACTACAGGGCTCTCTGGAAAACACCCCTCAGGGAGCCTGCCCTAAAGACTCACAGCATCCCTGGGACTCTGACTCCAGAAGGCACTTCGGCTCCTTCCGTCCAACCCAACTTTGTCACCATTTCCTGAGCATTTGCTATGCACCAAACGGCGCTCTCATAATTCACACTGTCCTGTGCTGAACACACCTACTGCGTGCCAGGTGCCATGCGGAGCGCTTTGCACATGGTAGGTGTGATCTCCCCACGGCTCTTCATCACGCAGAGTACCGGCTCCACTTTCCAAGAGAAAAACCAGAGACTCAGGGGGGTTCAGACATCTTCCGGTGTCCCTCAGCGTGTATATGCCAGAGGCAGACTTCAAGCAAGGATGCGACCCCAAAGCAGGGGCTCTGGCCCCCACAGCAGGATGACGAGTCATCTGAGACTCACAGCAGTCCCCAAAAGTGAGGAGAGTGTCATGGGTAGTGCTAACTTCCCAGATGAGGAAGCTGGGACCTATAGACACTGTGAGTTGCCCAGGGTTAGGGTGGAATTAGAACCCAGGCCTTCTGACATCCTAGGCCAGTGGCCTGCTCCCCACCACACACATACAACCTTGAGCTTGTCCTTCACACTGTCCTTTAGAATGGCATCAGGGATCCCAGGGAAGGTTCTGCCTTCTATAGAGACTATACCCAGGACATTTCCCCCACCTGGGCTGTTGACTGACATGTCCCCTCCTCCTGGCTTCCCCACAAACTATTCCTCAAAGCCTGGCCAAGACTTTTCAGTGGACACAGGCAGCTCTTTTCAGCCAGCTCCTGCCCTCCCACCCCACCAAGGCCAGTGTCGGCCTAGTAACACTGGGTGGGATACCCATAGGTAGGTGACAACCCCGTGCCTGCTAAGTGCTTATTATATTCTTTCAGTGGATGCAAAAAATGAGGCACAGAGAGAATAGAAACTTGCCCAAGGTCACACAGCTACTGATGGGTAAATCTGGATTCGAACTCAGGCCCTGGTTCCACAGCTTCCATGCTCACAACCACCACCTTCTGCTGACTTCCTGGGGTGGAGCAGGGCAGGGAGGCTGGGAAGTGAGCAAACCAGAGTGACGGAGATAAAGGGCCTCTTCCTGCAAGAAGGTCGGTGACTCATGTCCAGAGGAAAGCACGAGGGACCGAAAGCAAGAATGAGAAAGCTAAGGGAAGAAGGGGAAGACACAATGGCCTATTTCATCTACATCAAGAGTTGTTGTCAAAGGAAGCACATGGAAATTTTGACACCTCGTGGGCTCCTGGGGACAGATTAGAGACCGACAGAGGGAATTCAGGTACTTTTCTGCCTAGGCAAAGAAAAAACTTTCTAACAGTTAAGTTGTCCAGGGTTGGACTGGCGTGCCTGGTGGTGAGGGCCCTATCATCTAATCCAAAGAGGTGACTCTCAAGAACAATGTCTGAATTGGGATGGAAAGCGACCCCTGAGGGCTCACCCAGCTTGAAGGCTTTATCAGTCTGTGATGCATAGGCTTGGGACTGAAATAAAAAAGAAAATATCGGAGTGGTTTAAGCTGTGTCTAAGTGACCCCAAATTGCACGCATGGAAACGCAAGCCATGGAGTCAATTGTCTGGATGTTGGTCAACAGCTTTCCAAACACCAGACAACTGAAAACGTGTTTGTGTTTTTTCCCCTGATGGTCATTTTCCTGTTGATGAGAAAGTAAGAAGGCCCAACGAACCCGCAATTGGCCGCAGGAAATGCTCGGCAAATCTGAGGACCCCTGTTTACACCCAACTGTGAATGCGAACCATTCATCATGAGAGAGAGAGAGCTAACACAGTTAGCTGTGTTAGCTGATGCTCGTGTCGTCCAAGCCTCAGTTCCTGCTCTGGAGGAACATCTGGGCGGCGGGGAGGGGCGGGGCGGGGAGAGGGCCGGCCAAGGGCAGGAGCAGACCAACAATACCTCAGTTCCTTACTCCCACAGGATGTTCGACTCAGCTTCAGTTAACAACGACAAACAAAGTTCACATTGACTAAATCACGTAGCCCAGTGACAAAGACATCCCGATGTTTTATTTAAAAACATATATCTTGGGGGCACCTAGGTGGCTCAGTAGGTTAGGTGTCCGACTTCAGCTCAGGTCGCGATCTCACGGTTCGTGAGTTCGATCCCCACGTCAGGCTCCGTGCTGACAGCTCAGAGCCTGGGGCCTGATTCTGTGTCTCCTTCTGGGCCTCTCCACTGCTCATGCTCTGTGTGTGTGTGTGTGTGTCTCAAAAATAAGATAAAAATAAAAATGTACACCTTGGGGTGCCTGGATGCCTCAGTCGGTTAAGCGTCCGACTCTTGACTTCGGCTCAGGTCATGACCTCGTGAATAGTACCAAGTGCTGGCGAGGAGACGGAACAACAGGAAGCCTCACGGGCCACTGGCGGGTATGTGAAATGCAGCAGCCACTCTGGAAAATCGCTTTGAGGTTTCTTAGGAAGCTAAACGTACATTTACCACGAGCCTCAGCAATAATCTCACTCCTGGGAATTTATTCCAGAGAAATGAAAACGTGTGTCGACCCAAAGACCTGTACCCGAATGTTCATAGTACCTTTATTCACAGTCCCCAACACCTGGAGACAATCCCCGCCCATCAGCCCATCAACTGACGAATGGGTAAATAAAATGTGACCCATCCATACAAGGAGGTACCACTCAAAACTAAAAACTGATGCAACTTGGATGGATCTCAAGGGCATAAGGCCACCCCAAAGAAATCGGTATCAGAAGATGACAAGCGGTATGAGTCTGTTTATGAAATAAGAGCCTGCTGTTGGAGAAATAGATCAGTGGCCTCGGGGGGGGGGGGTGGAGGTTAGGGGTGGGGGAAGAACGTAATCAGGAATGGACAGTGCGAGGGGATTTTAGGGGGCCACGGAGCTGTTCTGTACCTGATTGTGATGGTGATTGCACAAACCTACACGTGCATTAAAATTCACAGACTGTACATCCCAAAGTCAGTTTTACTGTGTGATAATTTTTAAAAATATAGCTAATTTTTTATATTTTTTATTTATTTAAAAAAATTTTTTTTATTTATTTTTGAGAGAGAGGACAGAGCGCAAGTGGGGGAGGGCAGAAAGAGAGGGAGACACAGGCTCCAGGCCCTGAGCTGTCAGCACAGAGCCCAAACTGTGAGATCGTGACTTGAGCTGAAGTTGGACGCTTAACCCACTGAGCCACCCAGGCGCCCCAAAAATACAGTTAATTTTTTTTTTTAAAAAGCAATATATCTGACATGAGAAAGATTTCATTAGGTAAAAAACAAAATGAGTCTGAGAAATGAGTCATTCACGTTTTTAGAAAATCTTATGTGGTCTAAGTTTGCATATGTTGTGTAGATGATATGTAATATAGAGAGAAAAGTTCAGGAAACATTAAAGCCATATTGATTGACTATGGCTACTTCTCCGGGCTAGGAACAGGTAAGGGTAAAGAAGAAGTTTCATCTTTTATTCTATGTACATCTGTATTTGGGTTTTTTTTTTTTTTTTTTATACTGGTCAGGCATTACTTTCAATAAACAAACAAACAGGGAAGGAAAAGCACCAGTAAGTCCTCATTAATTGTTTAATGTTTTGAAAATGGATGTGTTAGAACTCAAGATATAGTGTATCTGTCAGTACAAAGGTGGCTGCTGAGAAGGGACCCCGTGGAGTGGTTGTGATGGGAACGATGGTCCCGGGCAGACAGGTATCCCAAGAGGGACCCATGATGTGTTTCCCAGACAAAGACCTCATCAGTGCTACCTGTGGGCTGTGCCCTTGGCTCTGCAGGAGGCTATAAGGGGCTCATGCACAGCCCCCGCCCACGAGGACCTGAGTCCATTTGGGAGGACGAGATGAGGAAAGAAAAACCACTAATAGTAGAAAGAAAATTGAGAGGGGTACCTGGGTGGCTCAGTCGGTTAAGCATCTGACTCTTGATTTGGGCTCAGGTCACGATCTCACGGTTTATGGGTTCAAGCCCCGCACTGGGCTCTGTGCTGACAGTGCAGAGCCTGCGTGGGATTCTCTCTCTGCCCCTTCCCTGTGTTCTCTCTCTCTCAATCAATCGATAGAAGATTAAGAAGCCCCGGGGCGCCTGGGTGGCACAGTCGGTTAAGCGTCCAACTTCAGCCAGGTCACGATCTCGCGGTCCGGGAGTTCGAGCCCTGCGTCGGGCTCTGGGCTGATGGCTCAGAGCCTGGAGCCTGTTTCCGATTCTGTGTCTCCCTCTCTCTCTGCCCCTCCCCCGTTCATGCTCTGTCTCTCTCTGTCCCAAAAATAAAAACGTTGAAAAAAAAATTAAAAATAAAAAAATAAAAAAAAAAAGATTAAGAAGCCCAAGAGTGGCAGATGCACTCCAGGAATCTGGTAACCATTTACCCGGAGTACCCCACCCCCAGACAGGTGTGTCCATTTCGCATACTCCTCCCTCAATCCTGCAAGAAAGATAACTGCTATTTGTTCTGTTTTATACATGAGGAGATCGGGGCTCAGGAGACCAGGAAATCGAGGCTTAGTGTCCTGCCCGCCTAGGATACTAGCACCTTGAGCACACAGCTGTCCGGGAGAGCGACTTGGATTCCAACCAGCTCTCTGTGAAGCCAGAGTCTATCCTCTCTACCAAGATGATTCTGTGACCCTTAACTAAAAGCTGGTGAACACACACTGCCTAGAAGACCCGGGCTGTCCACCCCCCTCCCCGCCCACCCCTTGGTGGATGGAGCACAGTTGTCAATGGGATAATTAAAGGAACAAAAAACAAAGTCCCAAATCTTCCCCAAAGACCAGCAAATAATTGGTCACGAGCATGGATGGAAGGTAGCGATACGTACTTCAAAAAATATAATTTCAGAAAAAGCACACCACGAAGCTCCCTACAGCAGAATCATATTAAATATTAGTCATCCAGAGAAACACAGACCTCGGAGACAGCTAACAGACATCCGCTCTTGATAGGTGAGGAGATTGGGCTTGAAGAGGGAAGCTGTTTAGTCAAGGGAGTTGCTGACCCAGCTCTGGAGCCAGGCCTCCAGACTGCTCGGGGCATCCCCAGCCAGAGTACCCGATGGCAGTCAGGGGGCTCTCTTCTCCCTTGCCCAAATTTCCCCTCATTACCCCAAGTTTGGAGTCCCCACTTGCCTAATAACATAGTCTCATTTCTTGACATGTTGCTTAATCACCCTTGTGGTGTTGAGCGGGTCCCCGGCTGAGGCTTCTGATCTCAAAGATGGCTCCCGGAAAAGCTGACATGTTGAATTAATGTAAATTTTTTCAGATAATCTCTTTGAAAAAAAAAATTGCTGTACTATTTATATGCTGGCATGAAACCCAGAACCATTTGGACGTGTTTCTGTTCACCTTGACCCCCTCACAGCCCCTCCCTCACCCAGGTGAGATGCCCATCTTTGGGACAGGGATGAATCCTCTGGTCCCAAATGGGTGTCTGTGGGATACTGGAAAAGAGTCCACGTGGCCCCTCTGTCCACAGGAAGGCAGTCAGCTTGGGAAGACAGAGCCCACTTGGTATGGGTGTTTTGTGGGTCGGGTGGGTGGAGGGTCCCAGGCCATCTCAGATCCCCAGCTGAAGCAGAGTCCAGAATGAATAGCAGCCTGGGTCTCCACTTGGAGTCTGGTCCTCTCCCTCCAGATCCAATCACAAACATTGATTCTAAACCCTGGAATCAGGTCCAGGAGAGAGTGTAAGGAAATACAGTGGACCCCCAGGTGAGTCTTGGCTGGACAAGGTGGACTGTCCCCCTTAGAACCTCTGAGACATGGCCTTTGACAAATACTTCCGAGCACTTCCGAGCTTGTCTTGTTTCTTTCTTTTAATTTTTTAATGTTTGTTTATTTTTGGGAGAGAGAGTGCATGTGAGCAGGGGAGGGGCAGACAGAGAGAAGGAGACACAGGATCCGAAGCAGGCTCCAGTCTCTTAGCTGTCAGCACAGATCCCGATGCGGGGCTCGAACATACAAACCCATGAGGTCATGGCCCGAGCCGAGGTTGAATGCTTAACCGACTGGGCCACCCAGGCTCCCCATGACCTTGTTTTGTTCTTGACCTTCGGTCACCTCCTTAACTGGAAGACAGCTCCATTTCTTCTGTTCTAGCATGTTCCATGTGAATTCTGCCACCATCACTGCCATCATCAGCATCTTCAGCAGCAACATGGTCTTTAAAGATGGTAGCCTTTGGAGTTGCAAGACCTGCCTGGCTCTGGCCTTGACCGCCACTTCCTAGCTGCATCCGGACCAGTTCCCGCTACTGCTTAGCCTCCTCTGGCACCTGTCGGAATAGCACTGTAAAACGTGTCACTGATTATATCGGTCATCTCCGCTTGCCAGAGTGGAGTACCGTAGACTGGGTGGCTGCAACAACAGAAAGTCACCTCGCACAGCGTTGAAGCTTGGAACTCCCAGATGAGGGGGCCAGCTGAGCTTGTCTCTGGTGAGACCCTCTCTCCTGGCTTACAGATGGCCACCTCCTTGCTGGGTGCTCACCTGGCAGAGACAGAGAGAGAGCAAGCTCTCCTGTGCCTCTTCTTATAAGGACACTAATCCTATAGGATCGGGTCCTCACCCTAATGACCTCAATTCATCTTAATTACCTCCAGACAGGCCCTACAGCGATATAGTCACTGGGGGTTAGGGCTTCAACTCGTGAATTTCAAAGGGGTCACACTTCAGTTTGCAGCCCCGATGAAAGAATCCTGGAGAACTTCTCTGACACTCCTTCTCTGGGAGGACCAGCATCTTCCTCCAGAGGCAGCCAGTGGCCTCCTGAATTCTCGATGGGGCCAGACAGGGCTGCTAGTTCTCCAGCTAGGATTTGCCCAGAAGTGGTTGCTTCATGGCCAAAGAGCACCCATGGTGGCTCAGAATGGCACCCCTAGTTCCCTCGTCCCCGACCACCCTGCCTCCCAGCTCGGTCCCTAGGAAGGGCCACCTGGGACAGGCCGGAGTCCTTCACCTAAGCACTCTTGCCTGGGTCGGCGCCCAGACCTCAGCCCTCACCCCAGGTCCTGGGTCGTGCCACTCCTGCACTCCAAACATCAAATGCCAGCTGAGTACCTGCTGGGTGCACAGGGCCGGCATGGGCTCCATGATTCCTGGCCCCTGGCCCTGGTTTGAGCTGATGCCTTCTCCATCCAAGCTTGGAGTGACCGTTGTTGCTGGAGAGGTGGACGAGAAGAGGTGGATGCCATCCCAGAAGCCCCCCAGTTGCGTTCCCCCCACCGGCTCATGGGCGGTGATGGGTTGGGTGACGCTCATCCCCAGCCCTCTCCCTCCCTGGAGAGCTCCCTGGTTCAGCATCTTGGGGAGGGTCCACTTGTGCTGCTAATTTCTAACAAGGACACTCATTTCGGAATGTTTACTTGATGACTTTAATTGAAAAATAAAACCACTCAAAGCTAGGCAATTAAAGCTTCCCCGCTTGGATTTACAGGATTAACACTTAGAGATAAAACCGTTCCTCCTCCCCTTTCTCTACCCTCAAGTGTTGGTATTGGCCTTGGTCCTCTGTGTAGTGGCACAAAGGTCCCAGGTGTGACCCAAGGTTTCCATCACCCCTCCCACTTCCTGTTCAGATTGTGGAACCGCCAGCCTGTGGGGTGCACTCACTCCTTCATTGTCTCTCTTCAGTCATTCATTCTTCCCACAAGCACCTCTTGTGAGATGCCAGGCCCTGAGGAGGCAGTGAACCGGGCTGGCATGGCCCCTGCCACTGAGGAGCTCCGGGCTCTGCTCTGTGACCATGCTGGCCGGGACCTCGGAAAGAATCCCAAGACCACGGCTGCCAGAGCTGGGTGGGCCCTTCCAGCTGATCTGGTTCAACCGCCATTTTACAGAGGTTCCGGGGGCTAGGCTGCCCCCACCACCGACACCCACCCACAACTTGGACCAGAACCTTCTGCCCCTCGAGTCCCTCCCCTCTCTGCCCCACAGAGTTGATGACGGCACCAGGCCCCCTGATAACTAACACTGGGCCCTTCCCTTTATCCCAGGGAACCCCCTACTCCCCACCCCCACCCCTACCCCTACCCAAAGCAGTTTCTCCGTGGCCCTGGCTGAAACTGTCAATATCCCCCATGCATCCACGTTTAAGTTCCTCAAAGTCAGCTCTTCTCCCTGAGCCGCCAACCCACACTGGCTGACTCCAGGGTGACAGATACAGCCCTGGAGGGAACTCATGACAGGAGCACCCAGGACCTGACTCCTTCATCTACTGTCAGCTCCCTCAGACCCCGGGACTCTGGCCTCTGTGTGGAGTAGGAGAAAGAAAGGCATGCATTTGAACGCCCGCTCTGCCCTGATTAGCTTTGTGCTCTGGAAAATGAGATAATAGTTACCTTACAGGGTTGTCGCGGGTATTAAATAACACAGTCCCTGTAAAGTACTTAGCATGAGGCCTGGTACGTGCCAAGTGCTCAGATTACGCGACTTTTCTTCTCTGCCTCCGGGACGTAGCCCCCAGACTTAGCACAGACTTTGGCATATGGCGGACCCTCAGTGCTGGGGACTGAGTGGCCCACCCCAGCCAGGACAGGGCTGTACAAGCCAAGCTGGCTGATAGAGGGGCATTCAACAGGCTTCGGGCAGATACTTTCCAGGAACACCGTTCTCCTCGGCCTGCTCCCTGGGACACTTCTTGGCCCCCACCGGAGCCTCTGGGGTAGACCAGAGAGCATCACCCTCCTCCCTGAGCCTCTGGCAGCCTCGTTATGTCCACATTCTCCTCTCCCACGCACCGTTAGCTTTCGGGGTTTAGCTCAGTCCCTGCCCATGCTCCCTCAGCTTTACAAACCATCGGGAGACCGCAGGGCCTTTGCTCCTCTCCAGCGCAGACCTGTCCCCCATCATGGGCCCTTGTCCCTACCCCATGCTTCTATAACCCCTTAACCCCGTTTCTTCCCTGCCTCCCAGTCATGGACCAGCCTCCCTCTAGCGCCGTGGCCAGAAGCAGGGTGAATATCGTTTCTAACCAAAAGCCATGTCAGGGAACTATAGTTCAGAAGCAGCAGAGCCCATGAGGGCCCCTCTCGAGACCAGGGAAAGCCAGTATGGTTGGAGATGGTGAGGACTGAGCTGGTGTCCAGATGGGCCCAAGGATGTGCCTTCATGGGGCCGAGCGGGGATGGACAGGGGAGCGTCAGAGGGTCTCTTTGTACAGTGAGCCACAGATGTGAGGGGGTAGAAACTAGAAGGAAAAGAACATGGGAGGCACGGTAGATGTCTGAGTGAGAGAAGACTGGGGGCCAGGCAGGCGGCAATGTCGGTGTGGATGGAGAGAAAGAGACAGGTGTGAGGAAGTCTGCAAGGACCGTAGAACTGAGGACATGGGAGGTGACTGTGCTAGCTGTAGTGGCTGGGCCCTGGGGGGAGGAAGGGAGGGGGGGAGGGGGGGTCCAGAGGTGGGGGCGGGAGCTGGTTTGCCGAGAGGAAGAATTAAGTGGTGCTGGCCTCCCTTACTTTCCCCGAAGCAACATAACTCCAGAGGGTCCGAATTTTCTCCTGTGAACCCATGGGACTTTCACGAGCTGGAAAAAAATAACAAAAGCCATTTTCTAGTAAAGAAACAATAAAAGGAACATCCTTGGCCCTTATTTGCTTATATATATTATCTACGGAATGTCTAATACTCACCAAAAATAAAAAGCCCCCGTGGGCTTAGGGAAGAAAACAGCGAGAGGAGAAGGTGTTCTATCTAATTTGTAAACACCTGTAGGGTTGGGGAGCAGAACTGGGGAGCCTCTCCCTTCCCCACGGTGGGTTCCCCAGCAGGATCAGCAGACCTCGGGCGTCCACACTTGCTCTGCCACTGAGCTGTGCTTCACAGAACGTGAGTCACGAGTCCCAGCTGCGGCCAGCTGGATGAGAGCCCCGTCAAAGTGGCCAGAGATGTGGGTGGAGTCGTGGCCTCATGCTTCCCCGACATCAGAACTCCCCATCCTGGGGAGCGGGAGCCCCAGACCGGGTCTGGCAGTGCAGTCAACACCGGGCCCCCGGGCCACACCAGGGGCTGTGAGAGCAAGGATGGAACCCAGCTTGGGGCTCCGGGGGAGGCTTCCTGGGAGAGGGGACTCCCAGGCTGGCTTGTGGGACAAGTGAAAGGTGACTGAACGAAGAGGGTGGGGCTTGCCAGGCCATGGTGGCCGGATGGGGACAAGGTGCTGAGAAGCAAGACTGTGTGGCAAATGAAACTCAGGCAAATGAAAATGGCGGTGGTTTGGCTTGACTGGTATGTGGGGTGTGTGGGGATCTGGAGCTAACAGGGGCAGGGAAGGACCTGTCTGCTGGCTGAAGACCCCAGGCTACCCAGGTAATGGGAAGCCCTTGGTGAAGTTTACCTGGCAGTGAGGGGCTGGGAGTACTGTGATTGGTTTCACACTTCCAGGAGGTCAGGGCCACAGCCCTGAGCTGTTTTCTTAGTGCCATGACCTACCAGACGGTCAAGATGAGTTGGGTGTGTGCGCTCGTTTCCAACAGCTGCTGTTGGAACTTGCCACACAACCAGGGGCTTCAAACAATAGATACTCATTCTCCTGCAGTTTGGGAGGCCAGATGTCTGAACTGAGTCTGACACAAGTTGGGGAATAGTGGTGCCTAAATCAAGATGTCGGGGGGCGCCTGGGTGGCTCAGTCGGTTAAGCGTCCGACTTCGGCTCAGGTCATGATCTCACAGTTCGTGAGCTCGAGCCCCGCATCAGGCTCTGTGCTGATGGCTCAGAGCCTGGAGCCTGCTTCAGATTCTGTGTGTCTCCCTCTCTCTGTCCCTCCCCTGCTCGCTCTGTGTCTCTTTCTCTCTCTCAAAAATAAATAAACATTAAAAAAAAAAAAAAAAAAAGATGTTGCCCAGGCTGGTTTCCTCGGCTCTCCCAGCTTCTGGGGGCCCCGTGCATTCCTGGGCTTGCGGCTTCGACCCTCCAGTCTCTGCCTCCATCATCACATGGCCTTCTCCTCTGCCAAGTTCAAGTCTCCCTCTGCTCCCATCTTTTAAGGACACTTGTCACTACATTGGGCCCACCCAATGTCCAGGATCATCTCCCCATCTCATGGTCCTTAACTTAATCACATCGGCAAAGTCCCTTTCTAAAGTAACCTTCACCGGCTCTGGATCTCCAGAGATTAGGATGTGGATGTCTTTGGTGCATTACTTAGCCAACCAGAGCACTGCCAGTTACCAGGTACGACGTGAGTGTCGGCCTCCGACCGCAGGGGATTCAGCAGTGAACAGGCAGGAACAGTGCCAGCCCGCATGGAGTCCCGGAGCTGATACAGGACCTGAGATCAGCCTCGTGTGTAGGAGTAGGGTATGTCCATGGCATGCTCCCCCAGCTGGTTCCTTGGTCACCTGGGTCAAAGGCATGCTGTTCCCACACGCTGGGGAGGAAGAAGAGTAGCTTGTGGGTTTTAAGGACTGGCCATGGGGGGGGATATTCAGCTGACTTAGAGGGCTGTGGGCACTGACACCGACCAGCCAGAAGAGACTTGGAGCTGGACCCAACTGTGCCAGGGGTTAACTCTCCAGTTGCTACAGCGTGGGGAGGTTTTGGGGTCCCTGAGGTTCTGAGGCCAGGGCAGGTGGGTTGGCTCAGGGTTATCCATTAACCAATATGAAAGTATCTACGTATTTAAGTACCTAAGTAAAAATGTAAATATCTTAACCCACCAATATGGCTCTACTGGGTATTTACCAAGCAGCTATCAACTCTGGGTGGGGGGATTTGGAAGTTTGCTTCACACTTGTTGGAACCGAGGTGGCGGCCGAGCTGCTGAGTGGAGCTGGGCAGGAGGCTGAGAACAGAGGTTTCTAGCCCCGGGGGGAGCAAGAGTGCACAGAGAAGCTGGCATCCCACGCCCAGCCCCTACTCTATCCCCCTCCTAATACGTGGAAGAGTGCGTCATTGAAACTGGTTTTTCTTAGGCATTGATGGAGTGTGAACAATTCCATCGCCTTCCTTTCTCCCCCCCCCCACCCTTAACTTTCCCCTAAGCACTCTGTATTTTTCTTAAAAGCCCTTTTATTATAGAATAAAATGTACTTGTCATCTAACTGCATTTGCTAGAGCCAGCTCTCAGGACTGCAAATCTGTCTGCTCCTGAGCCGGCCCCTTTGTCCCTCCACCTGGGGGTGGGGGGGGGAGGAAGGGGGCCGGAAGGGGGCCTCAAGCCCCAAGCCCCGGAGGCTCTGGGGGTGGGGGGAGGGAGGCTGGAAAGGGAAGAGGCAGGGATGGGAATACCAGACTGAATTCCCCTGGAAAGGATGATGGATGTGCCGGGCTTCAGGAGCCAGGCAAAACCACTCCCTTTGGAAGTTTCTGCCCATTTGTTGCTCTGTAAACTGAGACCAAGAGCTGTGGACGTGACCAAACACTCTAAAGCGTTTGTAATGAAGGATGGTCTTCTGGACCACGTGAGGTGCAACCTCAGTGTCCTCTCTCCGTTTGTTTATGCCTTGTGTTCATTCGAAAACCCATCTGAGCGGGGCGCCGGGCGGCTCAGTCGATTGAGTGTCCGACTCTTGGTTTCGGCTCAGGTCATGATCTCACGGTTTGGGAGATTATAAAATAAAATACGGATCGTAAAACAAAATACATCTAAGTATGTGCAAGGCAGCCTGCCCACCGTAGCCCCAGGTCACACACTTCCTTTCCTTCATTCTCAACTACTGTTGCACTGACCCCAGACTGTACGTGACCCATGGGCAGAGCTCCCAGGTACATTGATACAGCCTTTGTCACGCTGATACAGGGTGTGGGCCTACAAGCCCGTGTCCCCAGCACACTGGGAACTAGCTCCTGGGGAGAGAGCTCATCTTGGATCCTGGGACAGGGCCCTGCACCCAGGGGGCACTCAACATGCATGCTCTCAACAGGCATGAACAAGCACCTCTTTGCAGTAAGACAGGAAATAAAATGCAGAAGCAAAGTGCCTGCCCTTCTAGAACTTACTTGCTAGTAAGGGAGACAGACCTTAAGTGAAGAAGCGGCAGTGTAGGGATAAGTGCTATGAAGAAAACTACAGCCAGAGAGGGGATAGGTGGGGAGGTCAGGGAAGGCCTCTCTGAGGAGGTACATTTCAGTGGACACCTGAACAAAGTAAGGGAAAGAGCTACGATAATACCTGGGGCGGGGGGGGGGGGGAGGGGAGGAATGTATTCCAGAGGGGCAGCAAGGCGAAGGCCATGAGCGGGAGAGGGCTTGGTCAGCTACAAGACGTCAGGGAGGCCAGCGTGCCCGGGAACAGTGAATGAGGACAGGAAGCCACAGAGGGGCAGCTCCAGAGAGCAGAGATAACACCATGAATGAATGCATGAAGGAAGGAAGGAAGGAAGGAAGGAAGGAAGGAAGGAAGGAATACGGAAGGAAGGAAGGAAGGAAGGAAGGAAGGAAGGAAGGAAGGAAGAAATATGGAAGGAAGGAAGGAAGGAAGGAAGGGAGGAAGGAAGGGAGGGAGGAAGCAAGGAATATGGAAGGAAGGAAGGAAGGAAGGGAGGAAGGAAGGAATATGGAAGGAATATGGAAGGAAGGAAGGAAGGAATATGGAAGGAATATGGAAGGAAGGAAGGAATATGGAAGAAAGGAAAGAAGGAATGCGGAAGGAAGGAAGGAAGGAAGGAAGGAAGGAAGGAAGGAAGGAATATGGAAGGAAGGAAGGAAGGAAGGAAAGATGGAATAAAGGAAGGAAAGGAAGGAAGGAATAAAGGAAGGAAGGAAAGAAAGAAGGAAGGAAGGAAGGAAGGAAGGGAAGGAAGGAAGGGAGACTCAGGGAATGGAATCTAAATCCAGACGTTGGGTCACCAACATGATCTTGAGCAAGTTACACTAACCCTCTGACTCCCGTCCCCACATTTAAAAAAAGGAAAATCCTTATGGGTGTCCAACTCACTGAAATGAGAATTAGGCTGTCCAAAGAGCCAGAACTGGGGATTGAGAGGACCTGGTCTGGAGCCCCAGTTCTGCCATATTCTAGCTGAGTGACCTTGGGCAGGTCTTTTCACCTCTTGGAGCCTCCGTTTCCTCAGCTGTAAAATGGGAATCACGGTGCCTGCCCTGCCGATCTCAGAGGGCTGTAGTCTGATCACACGTCACGGCCCATATGCGGATGGTTTGCATGTGGCACCTGTCGTGCAAACAGAGGGGCTTGCTGGACGCCGAGGGCCTAGGCCGACCTCTCCCCACCCCCTCAGCTCTTCCTGGGACAGCTCTTCTTCATCCATCCTTGTCCTCGGTGTTCTCTACCTCCTCTTTGTTCCTCAGCCTCTGTGCCCTGCACCATTCGCAGACCCCACTTGCCCTGTAGAAAACGGGGCACCCAGTCCTTAGGGGAAATGGGAGCCACCTTGCTCTCCTCCATCTGCCCTCCCTCCACACTGTGTCCTGAAAGATCTTTCAACACGGACGCCTGACCCCATGTCTCCCCTGATTCCAACCCTTCCCTGGCTCCCCAAGCCCTCAAACAAACAGCTCAGCTCTCTCTCACGTCCCCCAGGCCACTAGCCCTCACTGAACTTTCCAGCCCCACTCTTGCTGGTCTCTGGCTACAAAGAACCAGTTTTAATTTCTCTAGATAGTATATGTCATTTGCCTTGCCTGGAATGTCTTCTCCTGTGCCACCAACTCTTACCCAAATGCCTGGAGAGCTCCTATTCATCCTGCAAAACCCCATAGAGGTGTCTCTTTTGAAGGTAAGCTTCCTGGAACATGTCCATGAAGCAAGCTCTTTCCTTCACAGATGTCAGCCCTTCCTTCTGCTGTGCTCCTCTAGAGCTTGTGCACGCTTCCCTGATTATCCTTACACCACGATGCCCTTTGACGTGTCTTGTCTGTCCTGTCCCTGCCCCAGACCATACATAAGCTCCGTGGAGACCGCATCCAGGGCATCCCTGCCGCCCGGCACCGATTCCAGGACTTGGCACAAGGTCCAAGATGGTCACGAAACTCTTATTGAGAGGACATGAAATGCACCTGGGGGGGTGCATCTAGGGGCCACAGCCCCTCTGCCCTGAAACCGGAAGCGATTTAGAGTGATTCCTCGAAATGGTACAGGTGCGCGCTGGGTCGTCTTTTCCACCCTGCTCTATGCGGCAGCTCCGAGGTGAGAGGAAGCCCAGTCATCTACATTCTGAACTTAGTGAATATTACAAATGACCACATTAGTGAGACAGGCATTTTAGAGGCACCAGTATTGACCCAGGTAAGAAAGGCTCTAAATTTAGTGCCCCAAACACGGAGGCGGGTGAATTTGTAGCCTCACAAATGACCCACGTTGGGTAGGAGGCTGAATTCGATTTGCATGTCAGAGGAGCGTTATCTGGTACCTGATGTAAGACTAATTTTATTATTAAATTATCAACACTGATTTACTGAGAAATACGGTACTGCCGGGAGCTATTTTTAACCTCCCCGCCTCAGCCCCGCTCAGCAAACAAATCATCCTTTGAAGGACACTGCATTTGCAAAAGTGAATTAGGTGAATAAATATCCATCTATTCATGAAGTTTCTTTATTGAGAAATAAATAAATAAACGGCTCTTGAATGCCTTCATTGTCCCCCTGGCAGGTTTCCGCCAGGAGGGCGGGTGCTGCTGTGTGCAGGAGGGAGGGTGAAGGGGCCACCCTGTGAGGCGCATGGGAGGCTGGGTGGGAGACGCAGGGCCTGGGGCCCAAGGGCTCTGGAAGGTTCAGGGCATCGGCCAGGGCTGGAGGGATTGGCCTGGAAGATGCAAGCTGGGACTCTGATACCAGCCTGTGGTGGCTCTGTCACTTACTATCTCTGCAGCCCTGGGCAAGTTACTTAGCCTTTCTGTGCCTCAGTTTTCTCATACATAAAATGGGGATGATTCCTACGTCATTACTGGGTGGCTGAGAAACTTCAGTGAAGTAAGTCACACATGCAAAGTACTTAAACAGTACCTGGTGGGGCACCTGGGTGGCTCAGTGGATTAAGCAACCGACTTCGGCTCAGGTCACGATCTCGCAGTTCGTGGCTTCGAGCCCCGCATCGGGCTGTGTGCTGACAGCTCAGAGCCTGGAACCTGCTTCGGAGTCTGTGTCTCCCGCTCTCTCTGCCCCTCCCCCGCTCGTGCTCTGTCTCTCTGTCTCTCTCTCAAAAATAAATAAACGTTAAAAAACAGATACATAATAAAAAGAGGAGTACCTGGCACATACCAAGAGCCCAGTAAGTTGTACATATTGGCACAGTCATCGTCATTGTTGGGACGGGAGAAAAGTAGAAACTGAAGCATCCAGAGACAGTCAGTCCTCTGATGTCTTAGGGGAGGCCTTAGAGTCACAGCTGGGTTCCAGCTTCAGCCTCACCCCCACCCGGCTGTGTCACTCTGGGTAAGCTGTTCGCCCTTTCTGTTCCTCGGATCCTAAATCGATGAAATGAGCGTCATCACGCCTTTCTCTGCAGGGGGAAAAAAAAAAAAAAAAAAAAAAAAAATATATATATATATATATATATATATATATATATGAATGACATCACCAATATAAAGTCTACAACATGGTACCGGGCACTGAGGAAGTGCTCAATAAACAATGGATGGTTAGAAACAGGAGGGTTACTCTTATCAAGATTAATGCAGTCGATCATCCCATTCCTGAAGTCTCAGGGCTCCAGTTTCCCTCTGCTCTCCCTCCCCTTCCACAACCTGGTGCTCAGCCGGGATAAAATGAGAATCAGGAATCCACCCTGAAGGAGAAAAGATATGCTCAGTGTCCTGAACGGATGGCACTTTTATTGAAAATGTTGGTATTGTGGATCGTGGATGGCATTGATTCTGAGGTTTTAAATAGTGCGTTAAAACCATTATTTGCCTTGATTGCTGAGGTTTTTTGGCACCCCCCCCCCCTTACATGGGTGCCTCACCCTAGTCCTGGGCCTGCACGGAGGCAAGAAGGAGCCCTCATGTGGGGAACAGCGTCTGGCTGCAGCGGAAGGGGAGAGGTGTGCCATGAGGCGGTGAGGCTGGATCGTGATCCTCCAGCCCCACCAGCTTTGGGACTTGAGGTCACCCTATAAATGCCAGAAGACATGGTAGGTTTACCAAGCGAGGATCCAAGAGTGATTGGCCGCCATTTGATCGGGCTTGGACTTCCTTTGCCCCGTCTCCTGGAAGGGGAATAAGGGAGAATGAATTAGAAAACCCTGGGTGGCCCCCCGGCCCCAGCAACCGCCAGTAAATAGTCACGAAGTGATGGCAGTAAAGACAGTTATTTGCTGTTTAAGGGCTGGGGCCACAGGGTCCCTAACCTGGCAGCCCCATTATTCCAGTGATATAAAGGAGGCAGCTGGCAGCAGACAGGGGACCTTAGTTAGCCAGCTGCCCAAAACACACGTGTTAGAAACATGCTCTCACGCTCCTCCGTCCTGAAGCTCAGCTGTGAAAGTGTCTCCTCCTGTCCGCCGGCCTCGTGTGCACCAGGCCAGGTGATGGGCGTGCTTCTTCATTTCCACAAGAAGCTCTCCCCGTCCTCTTAACAGCAGAAGTAGAGTAAGACACAGTCCTCAGTTTCTCCTTCAGCAGCCAGACCTCCCAACACAGTGGTGACCACAATGTGAGACTTGCGACAGGCCCCTCCAGAAATGGGGGTGTGCATGCAAGCACCCCTCAGCAAAGGTGGCCAACTGAGCAAAGGGTAACAGCCTTCAGCCAGGAGCCAGGTGAGGGCTCACGTGGCACATGACACAACCAAACTCAAGGCAGGAGGCGTGCCATGCCCCAGACTCCCACTATCCTGCAGAAGTGGTGGGAAGCACCTTGGGTCGTGCCTCAGGAGAGGAGACAGATCCTCAGCTCCCTCACATATTCGTAGGAGGCTGATCTTGCCTTACGATTTTGGCCTCACTGCTGGGGAATTGCCTGTTCTTTGATCCAGTTGCTTTGGGAGTAGACCCATCAGAGGCTGTCATGCTTCCCTGCTGGGCTGGGTCACTGATGGGAGAGCTGGGCTCTCTCCCATCTGTCTTGGTAAGAAGCTGTTTAGAGAAAGTGAGAAAGGAGTGGATGGAGGCTTCTGGAAGCTCTGCAACTTGACTGGGAGTTCCATTGGATAGAGATCATCTCACCTCCCAGCACCCACACAGGGCCTGGAACACAAGTATGCATTGAATGCATGAATGATGGATGGATAGATGACTGGGTGGGTGGATGATGATGGATGAATGATGATGGATGGGTGGATGGATGGGTGAATGGGTGGATGAGTGAGTGGATGGCTGGATGGCTGGATGGCTGGATAGATAGATAGATAGATAGATAGATAGATAGATAGATAGATATAGGTGATGGATGGATGGATGGATGGATGGATGGATGGATGGCTTAATAGATAGGTAAATAGATAGATGGACGACAAGGTGGATGGATGGATAGATAGATAGATAGATAGATAGATAGATAGATATAGGTGATGGATGGATGGATGGATGGATGGTTGGATGGATAGATGGATGGATAGATGAATGGATGGGTGGATGGATGGATGGTTGGCTGGTTTCATAGATAGGTAAATAGATAGGTGGATGACGAGGTGGATGGATGGATGAATGGTGGATGAATGATCTAGTAGTTATATCCAGGAGGTTATGGGAGGGTTGGGGTACATGCATGAAAATGATCTGCTCTAAACGGCCTGGAGTAGGGGTGGGAATCTCTTTCACTCCCTCTCCCCTCAGGATTACAGCATCCAGACCTCTTACTTTGAGCCAACAAAAGCCCTTAGAATCTGATAGGACTGACTGGGCTGTTTATCAGCTGTGTGGCGTTGGACCAATCACTTCATTCACCTTAACCTATCTTCATTACTGTACCTTATCTTTTACTGATAAATGGAAAAGTAATAGCTGATCCACCCAGTGCCCAGGGTCATTACAGAAATAAAATGGGAGGAAGCCTTCTGTAATCTCACCAGGCTGGAGTGTCACTACAAATGAGAGAGAAAACAGCTTCCAGCGCGCTTGAGAAAGTATCCAGTGAAATAAAAGTGCGAAGCTGCTGCCGGGCCACGTCCAGGTCTCCACACCCGTGTTTCCAGGGCGTCGCGATTTCAGGTCCCTTAGGCAACTCCAGCCCCTGTCCTGAGATCCCGCTTCTCCCAGTCCCTCACTCCATCATGCAGTCCTCAGGTCTGAACCCCACCCCACCCTCCAGCCCACCCCAGATACGAACTCCAAACACATTTCAAAGAGAGGCAGCCGCAAGTCTACTATGCGTGTTGGCGACGAGGGGACTGAACCAATGGCATAAAGTTCTTTCCGGTGTGGTGTAAGAAGGGCCCAACAAAAGAGGTGTTCTGTGGGGCGCCTGGGTGGCGCAGTCGGTTAAGCGTCCGACTTCAGCCAGGTCACGATCTCGCGGTCCGTGAGTTCGAGCCCCGCGTCGGGCTCTGGGCTGATGGCTCAGAGCCTGGAGCCTGTTTCCGATTCTGTGTCTCCCTCTCTCTCTGCCCCTCTCCCGTTCATGCTCTGTCTCTCTCTGTCCCAAAAATAAAATAGACGTTGAAAAAAAAAAATTAAAAAAAAAAAAGAGGTGTTCTGAGCCACATAGAGCACTACTGCAATTGATGCTGTTGTCCACCCGCCCCCCCCCCCGATATACACAAGCACCCGCATACACAGACGCCCCATCCCACACAGAAGCGTCCTGGCCACAATAAACCTCCAGCACATTCGCCCCCAACACCCATCACTTAAACCACACCTACCTCAACATATACACATTCTATATGCACACAGGCACAAACACACTCACACTCACTCGCACACACGCATCCAGGGACCGAAAGGCTCCATGAGACCCCTCCCGGAGGCGAGCCCCACACCCATGCCCTCGCCCATGCTGCTCCCCCTCCTCCAGAAAAAGGGACCTCCGGCTCATGCCAGTCCCCACCTCCATGTGGCCCTGCAAATGATGGAAGCCTGCATGCCTCTGCTTCTCCTGTCCTGGCCCTCCCCTGGGCCCAGTCACTCCCTCCTCTGTGCTGCCTCCTCCCTGCTCCGGGTGACAGGTTCCCTGCCCTGGGCCCTGGTCTGGTTCCTCTCCTTCACTGAGAGCCTCTGCAGGACAGAGTTGAGTTTCAGGACGTTTTATACCTCAGGGCCCGGGACAGAGCTCAATGTAGATAAATCAATACATCCTTGGAGAAGGAGTACATAACCGGCAAATCTTCAGTACGTGAGTCTTTTCTGCTCAATCCCATTGTAGCCTCACAAGGATGATGGCTATAATTTCAATGGCAGAGCGGGAATCAGAGGTCACCCCCTCCAGGAAGCCCTCCTAATCGCTTAAGTCCTTCGCAGGTCCTCTCACTTCCAGATAGAGATCCCCTATGCCTAGACCTGCCATCTTAGCACCCTTTCCCCTCTGAGCATGGTCTCCCCACGCACCCCATCATCTCTGGGGGGCAGAGGAGGGGCTTTGTTGCCAGAGAGATCTGGGCTCGAACTCGGGCTCCATGACTTCTTAGCCGTGGGTCTGTAGTATAGGTCAGTTAATTAACTTCTCTAGTCTTAGTCCCCTCGGCTGTGAGATGAAAAGAATAACACCCACCTTGCAGGGCCGTAGAGCTCTAAACGAGGTCACTAGCACTGCTAGTCACTCGCACCTTCCAGAAGGGACCGGATAATGGAGGGAATGCTATCGCTCTTCCTGATAATTATTATTCCTGCCACCCGCCAGATGGAAAGAGGGTAGCAGCCAGGTGCCCTGCCACAGTTCTGGGTGCACAGTGGATACCCACTGAGCAAATTTTTGAATAGAACATGTGGCAAAGCTGGTTTGCAAAGTCTGGAGGCCGGCTGACCTCCCCCATCAGACTCTCGGCCCTCGAGCAGGGTCTGGGTCTCTGGGGTGAGCCTCCAGGAGCTAGGGAAAGGAAGAAGAAACCAGCCTTCCAAAGACTTGTAAGGTCCGTATTGATCTCGTGGGGGCAGGGCAGGCCTCGAAGGAGGCCAAGGCCTGGGCTGCGTGCCCTCAATGTACCCTCTCCAATGGGCTGTGATGAGCCTCCCCCCACCCAGCCCTGGGAGCTTTAGCGGGGATTAGTGGGTGTTCTTACTATGCATGGCAAGAGACCCTGAGCCACTGGGCTGTGCTTGTCAATTTGAAATCAGGCTGTGATAGAGCTAGGCCGTCAATGGGAGTTTGCATATTCATGCAGCAGAGCCCTGAGATTTAGTCATGGCTCCAGGCCCAGTTATGCAGGGGCTTATTAGCCTGGGAGTCAACAAGGGAGCCCCACCAGGATCTGCACAGGATCATTGCAGACACAACCAGCGTGTGGGGACCAGGCCAGGCACTGCCTACCACGTGCCTCACCCTCTCTGGGAGGCCGAGACATAAGCAGAGCGAGAGGCACTGGTTTGAATTCCGGCTTTGATATGACAACGGTTGAAAATGGCCTCTCGCCTCCTCATCTGTGAAATGGGTGCGACTGCGTTTACCTCACAGGCTTACTGGGGGGATCGCAGACATGCTTGGGAGATGCCGTTGGTGACCCCTAAGCC
Organism: Leopardus geoffroyi; assembly: GCF_018350155.1. Taxonomy (NCBI): domain Eukaryota; kingdom Metazoa; phylum Chordata; class Mammalia; order Carnivora; family Felidae; genus Leopardus; species Leopardus geoffroyi. The sequence goes on along the minus strand of NC_059328.1, from coordinate 119,379,332 downwards.
ACTGACATGCTCATAGACACCGGCTGTTGGCACTGACATCCTGCCTCTTCTCCTTCCAAGCAGCCTTGGAGCAGCCTGGGTTCTATGCTTCCTGACGTGTGTCAGCTCAGGACAGAAGGGAGCAGCCCTTAACGACACCTACCATCCCCAGGGCTCAAGCACTTACTCTGTGCCTCCTCCTACGTCCTGACATCTCATTAAATACTCCCAGCCATCCATGTGGTGGGAAGACTGGTCTCATTTTACAGATGGGGAAAGTGAGGCGTAGCCAGTTAAACATCGGCCGAAGTATAGCAGAGCCAGCTTATGGTGACGGTGAGTTTGAGTCCAAGTTTACAGACTGCTGTGGAGCTCCACTGGGTATCAGTAGCTTAGGAAAGTGGCAGGTGGTATAGGCGGAGAAGTGACTTTTTCAAAACAAGTGTTTGAGTGCAGATTATAACTTCCCATTACACATCCGTTGACTCGTTCATTCCCCCGTTAGCCTTATAAAATAGACAGCATTTTGTGGAAGAGGAAACCATAGCTCAGAGAGGTTGTATGACAAGCCTCAGATTATCAGTGGGCCTGCACGAAAGACAGGGCTTTGGATTATAAATTGCAGAGCCTAAGACCTAAGCTTCACATTTGGGGCACTACCCTGCTGTGTGATCTTGGGCAAATCCCCGGCCCTCTCTGTGCCTCGACCCTCTCCAGAGTTGTTGTGAGAACTTTTGAGCTATTTAACTTGCTGAGCCTCACTTTCTTCCTTGTCTAGATTAAGTAAGATAACACAGATAAAGGGCTCAGCTCAATAAAAAAAAAAAAAAAAAAAAAAAAAATGGTTAAAACCACATTGTGTTTCTTTCCACTCTGCATCCATGACCTGGTTGCTTTTAAAGGGTTGAGCTATTTTCGTGCTCGCAGTTGCTGCCCACTGCTCTGTCTGGTTCCAGAGCACACGTCAGATGCCCAGTGTGGCCTGGCATCCCTCTGCCAGGGTCAGTCTCTTCAGCCAGCCTGGAGTCACCAGGCATCAGAGGAGAAGGCCCCACCCATCCCGCCTTCGTCCTCCAGCCCCCGGGCCAGGGACTAAGGGAGAGGCAGCAGCACCCAGCAGAGGAGAAGGCCATTCTCCGGACCTCAGGCCTGGGGACCTGGGGACACAGCTGAGTAGCCAAACGGGAGCCCAGGTCCTGTCTGTTTCGCACTCACGAAACCGCCCTCAAAAAACTGCAAAACTCTGCATCTACCTGGAAGAAGAGACCTCTTAACTAATTCCCACAAAGACCCACGGGGGCAAGCAGACACACACCATTAAAAAGCACAGCTCTGCCCATCAGCTGCCCAAGAGTCAAAACCAAGAGCAGTATTCTGTCTAGGAAATCCTCAGGCACCATCAGGGCCCCGGACTCCAGTCACCCTGCCTCCACGAACCTTCTCCCCTCCTCGGATATGCTGCATCTTTAACAAGGTTCCAGTGTTGGAAGGAACATGGGCAGCAGACAAGGGCCGTCCTAACTGGAGCCCAGAAATCCCCGAGCTTGAGGTGTCCGGCGTCTTCTCAGTCTCCTCCGGCCCCCGTCACCCATCGCACATGGCCACGAGTTCCCTCCCTTGTCCCTGGGCCAGCAGGAGCCAACCAGGGCTGGCTGGAGTTTATCTCTTTCCTCCATTCACCCAGTTCCAAGGGAGGGGCTGCTGGATGGGGATGATACACCAGGAGGCAGACGGTAAGAACAGGAGGGGAAGCGCTTGAATAATCTACAGACTGGATAAAGGCACCGGTTACATTGCTTTGAAAATAAGGTGGGGGGCGCCTGGGTGGCTCAGTCGGTTGGGCATCCGACTTCGGCTCAGGTCACGATCTCACTGTCCGTGGGTTTGAGCCCCGCGTTGGGCTCTGTGCTGACAGCTCGGAGCCTGGAGCCTGCTTCGGATTCTGTGTCTCCCTCTCTCTCTGACCCTCCCCCCTTCATGCTCTGTCTCTCTCTGTCTCAAAGAAAATAAATAAATGTTAAAAAAAAAATTAAAAAAAAAAAGAAAGAAAAGAAGGTGGGATTTTCCCACGTGAGGGTAGAACCCTGTATCAAAGTGGATGAGCAACCCTGTGAGCAGAGGCTCTTCCTCTGCCAGCAAAGGAATGTTTGGAGGATTTGTTTCCACGAGCTGAGTGCATTGTCTGTGGGACCATGACGCACACTTCGGACAAAAGAGAAATGGGGCACGATGTGCCCCTGAGAGTTGCTCGGGAGTGATCGGTAAGGGAGAGAGCAGGTGCAGAACAGTGTTCAGAGAGTTTTATATTCTTCATGAGCAAAACCACACATAGGTGCGTTTGCGAAGTCCGGAAGAATACGAACCGAGCCGTCAGCAGAAATTACCTCTGGCGAAGGAGGCTGTATAATACAGGAGAGGGCGAGTTCTTAATTTCTGTCTTATATTTCTCTATACCGTTTACATTCTTCACCAATGCCTCTTGTGTCGACAATTTTTCAAACCAGTGTTTCTCGTGTGAAGAAAATAGAAGAATCCTGACAGTGGTGGGTGGCTCAGTCTGTTGAGTGTCTGACTTCGGCTCAGGTCATGATCTCGCGGTTCGTGGGTTCGAGCCCCGCGTCCGGCTCTGTGCTGACAGCTCGGAGCCTGGAGCCTGCTTCGGATTCTGTGTCTCCCTCTCTCTTTGCCTCCTCACCCCAGCTCATACTTTCTCTCTCTCTCTCTCTCTCTCTCTCTCTCTCTCTCTCTCTCAAATAAATAAATAAATAAATGTAAAAAAAAAAAAAAAAAAAAAAAAAAGAATCCTGACAGAAAAAGTTCCAATGGAGGGACCCCACTAGAAGTAAGGCTACTGCCCAAACAGTCCCAGACATTTGACAGACCTCCCAGAGGCTCTGGGGAGGGAACTTAAATCAGCCCAGAAGCCACAGTGTGTCAGTGGTCATAAATTCGTAACAACTGGAAGGTTCTGCTGATTTCTAGAGGTGTAACCATGGCTTTGAATGTTGCAGTCAGTGCTTCTTTGTATACAGTCCTCCCCATTCATCCAGACCTTACAAACTCAGGGCCATTGAGTGGACACAGGTGGGGACAACAGCAGTATTCACCTTGCTGGGAAAATCCCCTTGATCCCGCTAGGAAGTCAGACACCTGAGTGGAAGTCTTTTCCAAAATCAACCCTCTCAGCATCCTCCAGGATTCCCCCGTGCATGCATGCATCCATCTATCCATTGATTACATAAATTTTTTTTTAAATTTTTTTTAAATTTTTTTTTTCAACGTTTATTTATTTTTTTTGGGACAGAGAGAGACAGAGCATGAACGGGGGAGGGGCAGAGAGAGAGGGAGACACAGAATCGGAAACAGGCTCCAGGCTCCGAGCCATCAGCCCAGAGCCTGACGCGGGGCTCGAACTCACCGACCGCGAGATCGTGACCTGGCTGAAGTCGGACGCTTAACCGACTGCGCCACCCAGGCGCCCCGATTACATAAATTTTTAATGAGCATCTACTGTGTACCAAGCACAACTCTAAGTACTGGGCAAAGAGGGGAGGTTCAGTGGTGACCCAGACAGAGGTTAGGTCTACCATAGTGAAGCCTGCAGTCCGTGGGGAAGACAGACAACCAAACCGTGGTATGGGCAGCACCGTGGTAGCGAAGGTCATGGTTTTGTGGACCCTCAGGGAAGGGGCGAAGAGGAGACCCTTGGGCACAGGGGGAGGCTGGGGGCCAGTGGAAGACCTGCCAGTTGAGCCCTGGAGGGGTAGAAGCCAACCCAGAGGGAATCGCATGAGTGGTGTATGGAACAACAAGAAGGAGGAGAATGAAAAGTTTTGGAAACTAGCTGATTGCCGTATCAGGGGAGAGCGGACACAGAGGGAGCCTCCACAGAAAGGCTCTGATGCAGCTTTACCTTCAGAGTGTTTGATGGGGAGCCTTGTTTGTATCAATGCACCCTGAGTATGGTTTGTCTTTAAGATCTCACCCCCCTCTGCCCCGCCCATATCCCCAAAAGAATCTGGGGTCTGGGGTCAAACGGATCTCAGCAGCAGTCCTGGCCTTCACCTTGGGCAAGTCTCAAAAACCTCTCTGAGCCTGAGTTCCCCATCTGTAAAGTGGGGCTGGTAACAAAATTTACTTCCCAGAGACATTTTGAGGAAACAATTGTGCCCTAGCACCAATTCTTGGCACATCATAAGGTCTTAATAAATAAAAACTGTAGTTCTGCCTGGACTGGCCGTGATTTGGTGATTGTCAAAGCTCAATGAAAGGCACACGAGAGCTCATTGTACTATTCCATTTTCTTATGAGTATTTCTGACATTATTATGGTAAAATTTGTTTTTAAAAACGACTGCTCGTATTATTTACTGCAATCGCTGCTATGATTCATGCTCCTCTGGGGAGCGTTCTCCTTCATTGAAGGGAATCAGAACATGGCAATAACAGGAGACCAAAACCTTCCTCTGAAATTCTTCATTTCCACCTGCCAAGTTCATTCTCCCCGACAGTCAGAGGGGCCCTGAGAGAGACCCCGCAACCCCTGGCCCATCCTGATTCCGTGAGTTTGCTCCCATGCCAACATCAGAGCTTCAAAATCAGGTATAAAAAGGAACTATGGAAACTCGGATTTTATTTACTTTTAATCTAAAAAGAAAAATCAAGCATTACTAATACTTCAAATATGGATTGAAGCTGTGCATGCAGGGAATTAAGGTGCACAGCCTTACCCGTGACACATAAAAGAACGTATTCTCTTGCCTAAGGTTCTGGAAAAAAAACGGCGAATCGAAGAAAACATATGGATTAACCCTTGTTTCTTTTCGTTCCAGTGAGAGGAGACCTTTCTCCAGCTTGGTTAGCCCGCTGAAAGAAAGTTACTGACTTCAATGGGTAGATCCGTTGATGAATACGAATACACAAAGATAGACTTTTTTTTTTAAGTATGGATTGACAGTAATACACATAAATTATTCACAAGTCAAATACATAGATTGGGTGTGAGTGCTCAAAAAATGTTTGTCCAATAGGACTCATGATCAGTGAAGTTTGGGGCAACTGGTCTCCATAACATGGCCCTCCACGGCATCATCACATCTCCGTGCAGAGGGGGACCTGGATGCTTTGTCTTGGGCGCCCAAGAAGACCACCTGCTCACATAGATAGGAGGAAAGTGTAGCAGACAGCGTAACTTCTCTCCAAATTTCCAGGGCCAGGTGCGAATCCCCCGCACTTCGGACAGTCCTGAAAATAATTAGTCACATAGATGTGAACTGGGAATCAAGAAAGGGGCCTCTTGCCAACCAGGGACAGCCATGGTCGCTGCAGCACAGTCCTCTGCACCTGCAAGATGCACCCCCCACCCCCGGCCACCACCACCACCATCGAAAGGGAGAAGGGAAAGCTGTTATACGAGAAGGTGATCAATAGACCCTAAGGAGAAGGGTGGGGGGAGGTTGCTGGTGGAGACACGCAGATCCAAAAAGAGCATTTGGAGTTTGGAACCTAAGCATCCTCCTGGACCATCAACACTGACCCCAAGGACAGAATGTCCATCCCATCCTCAGGAGTCGGAGCCTCTGTCTGGAGTGCTCTCGGTGGGGAGCCTGGGCCAAAGGAGCAGGGCTGGCTCCTCTTGTCTGACCCTTTGGGGGGTGCTGAGACTCCCTACATCAGGGGACGTTAGAAAGGGTAGGAAGGGCATCTCACGCATGTGATCTCTTCCCAAAGGCCTGTGAACTCTGGGTGGTAGATGTGCTTGGTCTGTGCCATCAGGCAGAGGCTCAGCCTGGAGGTCAAGTCCTGGTTCAGCCTTTCAGCTTTGTGAACTTGGGCAAGCGACTGGAACTCTGGGAGCCCTCATCTCTCCACCTCCCAAAGGGACAGGACAAAAACTTTCCTACTTCCTGGTAGATGCCAGTATCATAATCCCAAGGACGAGAAGGGTAGGTGTCTGGGGCAAATGGTTTCTGGCATATTCCAGGTGCACCCCACGACTGATGGCATGCAAAGGCGGCAGTGGTGACAGGCCTGGTGTCCCCATCCCTCCCTGCCTCCTTCTTGGACGTCCTCCAGAGATCATAGCATCATGGACTTCAATGAGTCCCGAGGGACCTGCCCGGGACTTGGAGAATGTGCAGACACGGAAAGAGGTTGTCCTGAGCTGGTGAGCTCCTGCCTCCGGTCTGCCACCTCATCGATCTGTCATCCTCTTAGCAGCTGACACCTTCAGCAGCACCTCCCAGCTGCCTGGGCATTAGAATTGCAAGAAACCCAGCTGCGCTGGGGAATACAGATGAATCTCAGATTCAAATTCGTCTAAGTATTGTGAACAGCCAGACCTGGGCAAGGCGTTTCTACTGCCCTTCTACCAAAGGGGAGTGGTGGGGGTTTTGTTAGAAGTACAAATTGCTTCTTAATGCGGAGGATAAAGCTGGGCTCGGGCACCTCCTTAGAAATTCCTCCTGCTCCCAGGAAAGCCACCGCTGCATGTCAATTTTAATTTTTGAAATTTAAACCGAGGGCTTTGTGCCTAAGCTCCATTTCATCGGAAGAAGGGGAGGAATAAGTCAAAAAGGATTAAGGGCCCACGGGGGATTGCAGATCCATAGCAATTAGACTTCATTTGGGTCTCAGACATTTGGTTTTAATCGCATTTCTGGATGATACCATCGACAAAGTATCAGAAATTGATACGGATGCAACTGCACGTGGGCCCCGACTCTGCCCTCCCCTGTTCCTGGCCCAGCTGGGTTTGGGCTCCACAATTGGGGGTGGGGGGGTGAGGAACTGGGGTTCCTTCTGGGTCTGGAAATAGGGAGATGGTGGTGTGTGTGTGGGGGGGGGGGGGTGTGGGTGTTTGTTTTCCCCAGCTCTCTTCGAGTACTTTATCCCTGGCCTCAAAGCAGATGCAATCATCACTAATATTCCAGAGAATGCCAATAAAACTTTGTTCAAATAAAACAAGAGCCTAAAGAGGAATAGTGAAAGTGACGGGACTCAAGGCAGGGGTGTCATTGTCTTTCAGATGGGACTCACAGCTTTCAGCTCTCTCCAAGAACTAAAGTCAAGCACAATGTGATTTGGGAGCCATGAAACACCATCACATACCACATTGACGTGGACCTGTGACTACGCGTGTATGCGCGTGTGTCACCTGGATTAGCGATGACAAACATATTATATCCACATGAGGGGCGTGTGTGCACGCGCGCGTATTTCCAGTTTTCCCCGGGGGCACGCACTCTGGGGTCACCTCTGCACACACTCACATTTCCCTTCAAACAGCTGATCACGATACACTCAGTAAGACGACAGGTTGCTAGCTGGTTATTTTGTAGACAGCTGACTGTTTAGTGGAACTCAGGGCCTTAAAAACAAAACAAAAACGGAAAAAGAAAAAAAAAAATCAAAACCGTACGGGGTGTTTTCCTAAACTCGTGAGTACGGAATAGTGCCGGGAAGTAGAGAGGGGAGACCAAACAAATACATTCGGGTTCAGAACAGGCGTCTCACCCCACCGTGCAAACGGAAGGGAAGCCCCCCAGAAAAAGGGTGTCCCTCCCCGATCGATCGTGCCTGTCTCACCACACGGTTCTGAGTCAGTTCAGGGAACTGATGGTCCACAGAACTGCCTCTGTTTACCAGCTCTTTTGAGAGATGTGGACCTAGCCGGTGTGTGAGTAAATGGACTTGTGCTGAGTATAGTATGCGCCTGAGTGGGTGTATTTCTGCCGGGGGGACTTCTGTGCTTCCCTTTGGGGCAAACATCTCAAAGATCACCTGCTGACAAGTGCCTCGTTCCTGGCTCCCCCTCAAAGAGGTGCCTTCTCTTCCCCTTCCTCCTCCAGAAACGCTTGCCCGTTGACCTTCTCCCACAAGGCTATCCTCTCCTACAGCCTCTAACTACCCACCCCCCTCCTCTGGGCTCTTCCAGTTAAAGGCTGCCGTCCAGGGGAGGACATCTCTAAAAGGAGGGAGGCTGCTGCCCTACTCCCCACATCTTTTCACCCACCCAAGGTGGCAGGGCCAAGGCAGCGGCTGGCAAGCAGGACACAGATGAGGCTATGCAGGGCCCAGTTAAGGTCCTAATGTCAAGGTGGATGTCTGGAGGCTGGGTCCTGGGGCCGCGCGGAGAAAGAGTCAGAGCCCATGGTCTAAAAACATAATTTAATGCATCAAGGTGGGTCTGACCCGGGAGTGCGGTGGAGAGGTGAATTTTCCGTTTGCTGGGATTCTGCTGCGGGTGGTTTTGGCTGATGGACAGGGAAATTTGCACAGGTATTTTGGGGTCACGAAGAAGGATGCCCCAGGGAGCTCCTGCTCACTTTGGCCTACCTCGATGGCCAGGGCTGGGAGCCCTCCGTCTCAGGGGACTCGGAGAGGGAGGAGGGCTGGAAGGGCAGGCCTCCCGCCGGGCCTGTCCAGTCCAATCACGTTTGCAAAGTCTGCACTGAGCTGCCTCCACCTCTGGGGTTCAGGTTCCCGCTCACCTCGCCACTAGGGCATCCCCTTCTCCCTCCCCAGGTTGGGGACAGGGACCGGGAGGACAGCCCAGAGCTGAGCGAGCTTGGTGAGTTGCAGACACGCTGAGGTCTGGAGGGGGGCAGGGAGGACAGCAGGGATGTGTCTTTTCCATAGATATCAGGAAGAGTTATGAAGCGAGAGTGGTCCTCTCCAGCCAGGGAACAGCTCTCCGCCACGGGCCCAGGGCTGCCCGAAGCCACTCCACCTCGCGCTGCCTGCGCTCCTAATCCGGGTACAGAAGAAAGCCGGAGAACGTGCTGTATTTGTTGTTATTGCCTCCGTGCGCCTTGCCGCCGTCCAGCTTCACGTACACCTCGTCCCCTGAATCGAGGTGCAGCACCACGCTGTTACTGGCGTAGTCGTAGTTCTGGTCGGCGTCCTGAGCGATGGCGCTGGCCCGGACCTGGGGGCGAGCCGCCAGAACAGGTGGGCCAGGGCACCTCTGTCTGGGTCTTACCCAACCCCCACACGGCGCCCCTCAACCCCGCCGGCCTCTGCCCCAGGCTCCAGGGTTCACACTCCCACCCAGGCTTCTCTCTCTCTCTCTCTCTCTCTCTCTCTCTCTCTCTCTCTCTCCAACTTGGCCAACTCCTTTCCGGTCCCCTCCTCTCCCGGCAGCCAGCAAGTCAAGTTCAGGAAGGAGGAAGAGAGGGGGCTTCATAAACCCTGACCCAGCGGGGAAGGGGCAGAACCAGGGGACAAGGGCCAAGAAGAAAGAAGGCTGTAGGGCAAAGGGCAACGGGGGCGCCAAGGGAGAGCTAAAGGAAAAAGGGAGGGCTAAAGGAGTCCGAGGAGCCCGCCGGACTGCCAGCGGGTACGCGAGCAGCTGGAAAGCGCACTTGGGGTGGCGAGGTCTCTGGGCGCTCCGGGCACAGCCTCCCGCGCCACCCTCGTACAAACGCGACCAGGGCGCGTTGGGAAGCGGGATGCTGAGGCGCGCTCACTCCCCGGGGCTCGCTTGGGCGTTCGCGAGTGGGGAAAAAGGAGTCTGGTTTCCCAGGCGGGTTGGAGCGCGGGGTGGGGACGAGAGTCTGCGGGGGTTTGCGGGGGCCGGCAGGCGGTGAAGGGGTACTGACCTGCCCGTTCTTGCAGAGGTCCGCCCACATGCTGGTGCCGTCGCCGCCACGCATGAGGATGTGGTAGGTGAAGAAGTAGATGCCGCGCACCTGGCAGCTGAACTTGCCGGTAGTGGGGTCGTAGTGATTGCCGAGATTGGTGACCACGTCGTCAAACTTGAGCACCTCGTAGCCTTCGTGGGGGCTCTTGAGACCCACGTAGAAAGCGATCTTAGGACCGCTGAAGGCGGCGCTCAGCGCGCCGGTCACCTCGCCTTCAGAGTCGCCACCGCCCCCGGTTCCGCCACCGACCACCCCGACACCGCCTGCCGTGCCTGCCGTCAGCTGCAGCCCGGGCAGCCCGGGCCGCCCCGAGTCGCCCTTCTCCCCTGGGGGACCCCTGGGTCCAGGAGGGCCCGGCTCTCCAGGGGGCCCCCGCGGCCCGGGCTTGCCGGGTCGCCCCGGGTCGCCCTTGGGTCCCTGGATGAAAGGGGGAGGGGGGTTGGCGCTCAGGTCTTGCATGACTTCCAGGGCGGCAGTGCTGGGTCCGGGCGGCGGCGCCTTGGCTCCCGCGGGCCCCGCGCCGGGTGCGGCGCTGTACGGGTCGCAGATCATGCGGCAGGTGCCCATCATCTCGTAGTGCGCCGCGCCGGGGGGCGCCGCCTGCAGCAGCAACGGCACGGCGATGAGCAGCCCCAGAGCCATGGCCAGGAGCACGCCGACGGCCGCCAGGCAGGCGCGCCGCCGCCGCTGCCACAGCCGGGAGGCGACCGCCACCAGCTCCTCCTTGCCGCCCGGGGAGGTAATGGTGGGGCGGCGCGGGCGGCCCCGCTCCCCGCGCTCAGGGGCCGACTCCGCGAGTCCGGGCCGCGTCCCCGACGTGGCGACCCCCTGCTCCGGGCGCCCGACCACTTCTAGCGAGAGGCGCCTCGGCCCCGGTGCCGGTGCCCACCGCGCTGGGGCTGCTCGGGGAAGCCGCGGACCCCGGCGCGCATGGCGGGGGGCGCCCAGGCTGAGCCCGGCGCCCCACGGGTCCGGGCGGCGGCGGCTGGGAGCGACGGGTGCGGATGCGGCGTCCCGCGCGGGCTCGGCGGCGCTGCCTGGTGCCCGGCTCGGCGGGGCTCGGCGGGGCTCGGCGGGGTGCGGCGCGCAATGAGGGCGCCCCGGCTCCGTGGCGCGCTCTGCTCTGCTCTCCCGCTGCTCGCTGGCTCCCGCGCGGAGGGGGGACCCAGCTACCCTGACGTAAGGAGTCCGGGGCTGAGCGGCGGAGGCGGCGAGGCAGCGCGCGCTGCCATCACTCGGGAGACGGCGCCCTCATGTCATCAGCCCTCGGTCCTCCTCCTATCCCGCGGCGTCCTCGGCAGAGGCGGCAAAGGCGCGGTCTCTCCTGCGGCGCCCGGGAGCCACAAGTGGGCGCAGCGGGCGCTGCCCGGCCCCCGCGCCTCAGACACACCCACCCGCGGCGGCCCGCACGCGCCTCCCACCCACCGCACACCAACGCCCACGCGCGCACTCACGGGCGCACCGCAACGCCTCACCGCCTCGAAGTATCCCGGAACCCCGGTACCAGCAGGGTCCTTGGTGGGTCACCTAATCCACCCCCGTGCCAGCAAGCAGGGCCCGGCTTCCAACCACCGAGTCCAGGGGCAGCTCAGTCCCGTGAGGCCCTGGAACGAAGGACTTTCCAAAAGCCCTCCTGACTTACCTTCTTCAGAATGAAATCAGTCTTGCTTCTGGAAGGTCTTTCACGCCCCTGGCCCGAGGACTCCAAAAGACCACCCCACCAACTCTTTGAATGACTCTTTGAAAAGCCCAAAAGCCCCAACACGAGTCTTTATTAGCCCTCGGCCCCTTTCTTCCACCAAGAAAATCACGGGCCTTATCCTCTGCCTAAAGATCATTTAAATGCAAATCGCCCCGCATTTGGCGGTAACCTTAGCACAGCCAACTCCCACTCCCAGGCAGATCCACAGACAGGTTCCTTTGAACACCCGCAGCTCCCTCCTACTGAGGTGGGTTTAGTTATATATTTACCAAAAAAAAAAAAAAAAAAAAGTCCAAAGCCAATCGGAGACAAAGTTTTGAATAAGAAGTGACACCAGATTGAGAGAAGAATTCCCCATCTCTGGTGCAGCATGTGAGGAGAAAGGGAGGATGAGAAGTACTCCTGGGTACAGGAAGACCTCCAGCTCAGAACTCAAAAGCCCCGGTCCCCTGGTTCTGTTCTCGTCCCGAGCAGCCGTGCGACTTTGAACATTCGCTTCTCTGAGACCATTTTCCTAAAAGGCCAGCACCTGCTCCAGCCCTCCCTGACATGGGAATGCCTGGGGCTGGGCCTGCGAAGAAACTCCAAGTGCTGGTGCCAAGTGCTTGGCAACCCGTCAGTATCCCCGGAACCACCGTGCGCCCTCCTGAGGCTATGGCTTCGAGAGGAACATTCATCTATCAGGTACGGTGTTCTTGTGGGTTGCTTAAAAATCCATTTTGTTCCTCTGGTCACTCTGGGTCATTTTTCCACCCCAGCCCACGTTGCTGCAGCCTCTTTCTTTGTGGGTGGATTTCCCTGGGCGTCACGTAAGATCTGTCACCTGGTCCATATAGGCCTTTAATGCATATTTGTGGAAAAGATGACTGAATGTAGGCTGGAGCAGACTTTTTACCCAGGAGAGAAAGGAGAATAGAAGCCCATTTGCTGGGCACCCACTTTGATGCATCAGGTGCTTTCCATGTATGTGCTCCTTCATTTTCTCCTCCCAGCATCCCTACGGATTAGCAGTTACTCTCCTGTTATACAGATGAGAACGCAAAGGCTTTGAAAGTGTAAGGTGCTACCCAGTGTCCCCCATCCACACGACAGAGCTCAGGGCCTCCTCGTTCCCCGACCAGAGGCTCTGAGAACCTGGCAGTGAACTCTGTTGACAGCTAGCTCCTGGCCATTCTTCATTGGCTTGCTGAGTTTTGAGAGCCTTCCATCCCCTCCCTAGGGCCACCCCTAAAATGAGTGAGCCACAGTGATTCCAGGAGCCATACCGCCCAGTTCTAACCCTGGGTCTACAACTTTGTATCTGTCTGACTTTGGGCAATTGCTGCGCCCCTCTGAGCCTCAGTCTCCATGTGTGTAGAATGGGAATGCCAAAAGCACCTGTTCCAGAGTTATTGAGAGATTAAATGGGTCGATTAATATAAAGACCTGAGACTAGTAGCTGGCTCAGTAAAGGTTAGCTTTGTTATTAACTCTTGATAGCTTAGACCTCCATCGTCATGATTAAGAGCCCTAAGATGAGGCATGTAGGTAGTAAGCAGAGTGGAGGGTAGATTTGTGATTTTAAAAGGAGAGAGGGGGGTCGCCTGGGTGGCGCAGTCGGTTAAGCGTCCGACTTCAGCCAGGTCACGATCTCGCAGTCCGGGAGTTCGAGCCCCGCGTCGGGCTCTGGGCTGATGGCTCAGAGCCTGGAGCCTGTTTCCGATTCTGTGTCTCCCTCTCTCTCTGCCCCTCCCCCGTTCATGCTCTGTCTCTCTCTGTCCCAAAAATAAATAAACATTGAAAAAAAAATTAAAAAAAAAAATAAATAAATAAAAGGAGAGAGGGGCTGCCTGGGTGGCTCCGTCCGTTAAGCGGCTGACTTCAGCTCAAGTCATGATCTTGCGGTTCGTGAGTTCGAGCCCTACATTGGGCTCACTGCTGTCAGCACAGAGTCTGCTTCAGATCCTCTGTCTCTCTCTCTCTGTCTCTCTCTCTGCCCTTCCCCCACTCACTATCTCTCTCAAAATAAATGAATAAACTTTTAAAAACTAAATAAATAGGGGCGCCTGGGTGGCTCAGTCGGTTAAGCGTCCGACTTCGGCTCAGGTCACGATCTCGCGGTCCGTGAGTTCGAGCCCCACGTCGGGCTCTGGGCTGACATCCCAGAGCCTGGAGCGTGCTTCCGATTCTGTGTCTCCCTCTCTCTCTGCCCCTCCCCCGTTCATGCTCTGTCTCTCTGTCTCAAAAATAAATAAACGTTAAAAAAAATTTAAAGAAAAATAAAAACTAAATAAATAAAAGTAAAAAAGAAAGAGACCCAAGACCACCCACATGCTCTACCCTTCCCCAGAGCAGAGAAGGCGGACCAGACCGTCCCTCCCACAGCCCCCTCAGACTGCCCTGCTCTGGCTGCCTGCCCTCTACCGAAACTGCCCAATGTTTGCGGTCACCTGTTCCACCTGGACAAACATTTTCCAGGCAGACGCTGACTCGGTTTGAATTCCCCAGCCTTGCAGACCACCATCCCCGAATGCTCATGTTTCTGCCTCTGCAGAATCTGGGCAGGGAAGAAGCAAGGAGGGGCGAGTGTTTGAAACCGAGGCTCCCACCCTCGCAGACTCAGGCAAAGCAACGTTTCCTGGGGATCAGCATTCCCGGGAGCACCAATGGCCTTGCAGGGAGGAGGGCTTCTTCCCAAGACCAGCCCTCCACGAGGAGCAGGGACAGTGGCAGCTAGAACAGGTGGAGAGCAGGCAGCCTCCTGCCCCAGACCGCATGAGTTATCAGGTGCTTCCCCTGCCCCCCTCCCATCCTCCCTCCTGCCATGGCAGAGCCAGAGAGAGTGGCCTGCTGGAGCCATTTGACATCCCTCTTCATCGGCCTGGCTTCTGCTGTCCCTGAGTGATTCTCATCATCGGTGACTGTCTTCTCATTAATATTAATTATGACCTTTCTTAGCATATTGCCTTCCACTTAGATCATGGTTTTACATTTTAAGGCCCAGTTGTGACTCAAATCTGCCCCAAATTGCCACTAGTAATCCAGCCTGCATTTCTTCCACCAACACCTCCACCTTCTCACAAAGCCCCCGTGGTCTGTGATATATAGTTTAACACTTGGTCACACATTGCCTTCTCTGGGACTCTAACGGCCCCCACCAGGAACGAGCCCCACTTTTAATTCATCTGTACTCCAGTGTCCTCAGCCTGGAATGCCTGTCCCTGCTTCTCTCTCTGGACTCATCCCTAATTACTCTTCAAGCCCCAGCTAAGTGTCACCTCCTTGTCCGAAGTCCTCCCTGACCCCTCCCCAAGCAGAGTTGACGATTCCTGCCCATATACCCTTAAAGCACCTTGACTATACACACCCCTGCCATCGTATGTCATACGGCCAAATATTTGTTTACTTACTAGCCTCCCCCACCAGGCCATGAGCTCCAGAAGGTCAGGAATCATGTCATTCCTTTGTTCCACAAATATTTATTCACCCCCACTATATGCCAGGCACTGTGCTACATGCCGAGTGCACGGTGGGGAATAGAACAGGTGTGGCCCCTTCCATTCTAGCTATCCTACAAGTCCTCCCTGACTCCTTATACCTCTTTCTACTTGGGCCACTTGGGTTTATATTATATAGCTGCTATCTGGCATGGCTCTTTGTTGGCATGCTTTCTTTGAATTAGATCTGTGCCCCCCAACCAGGCTGTAAGCTCTTTAGAGACATCATTTTGGATGCAGTGACCAATCTTCTGTCTCCGTCCCCAGGGGGAAGGGGAGTATGAGATAAGGTCGGAGAGGTGGGCATGGGCCCGTTACATAAGGTCCTGGGGTCTGTGTTAAAAGGTGTGGATTTTTCCCCGAGTGTAGTGGAGACCCCTCGAAGGAGTTTAAGTAGGGAAGTGGCGGGATACCACCTACATTTTGCAAAGATCGGCCTGGCTGCTCCGTGGTGAATGGTGTGGGGGACGGAAAAGAAATAAGGAAACCAGTTCGGGGGCCATTGTGTAATGCAGGCAAAAGGTAATAGTAGCTCGGTGGGGGATAGTCGCAGAGAAGTAGGTGGACTTTCCAGGACGTGGAATCCATGAGTCTTGCTCATGGATTCAAGATGGAAGATAAGAGAGGAAGAGGAAGAGACATCAAGGTTTCGGAGCCCCCCCCCCCGCCCTGTTGCCCAGGCCAACCCACCCTGAGCCATGACCTGCCTTGAGAATGAACTCTGGGTGGTGTTAAGCTACTAAAATGCCGGGGTTATCTGTTACAGCAGTTGGCCTCACCTGACCGACACAGGACTTCGATAGGATCCTTCCCAGTCGAGAGGCCGGGGAAAACCCTGGACCACAGTGGACTGACGATGCATGTCAGGTGAGGGAGTGGAGACAGTTTTGCACAGACAAGTCTTCGGCAGCTTGAGAGGGAAGGGGACAGAGAGCTGCGGTGGCAGCCCCAGGCTGCCGTTGGATCCGGAAAGTGAGGTTGACAATGGGCGAAACTGAGGCAGGTTTATTTGCTAATGAAAAGGATATAGTATGAAGGGGGAGATCAGCAGTCCAGAGGGAGCTGGGATAACCCAGTGCCTGAATTTCTTGGTAACCGACTCACCACAGAAATGCAATAGAAGTTTGATACCTTTAGCAATAATAACAATAGGTAATGTTTGATGAGCACCGCCAGGGGCTGTGCCAAGAGTTTTAGATACATTCATTCTTTTATTTATTTATTTATTTATTTATTTACTTTTAATTTTTTTTAAGCTTTATTTATTTTTGAGAGGGGGGGGGGGAGGAACAGAGAGAGAGGGAGACACAGAATCCGAAGCAGGCTCCCAGCTCTGAGCTGTCAGCACAGAGCCCGACACGGGGCTCGAACCCACGAGCCGTGAGATCATGACCTGTGTCGAAGTCGGACGCTTAACCGACTGAGCCACCCAGGTGCCCCATACATTAGTTCTTTTAATGTTCTATGAGATGTATGCCTCTGCTTTACAGATGAGGAAATGGAGACAAATCTACATATTTATAAATAAGAGTAAGAAAGGAGAGCAAGGAAGGAGCACTAACTTTACCAGCCAAGCAAGTTCCTGTTGCAAAAACCAAAATGGTCTTTGTTCCCTCTCTTTTTCCCTCCTCCCACCCTTCCTCCCCCTCCCTCTCTCCTCCTTCCCCCCTTCCGCCCTCTTCCTCTCCCCTCCTTCCCTCCCTTCTCATCTTTCTTTCCTTCCTTTCTACCTTCCTTATGCACTCAATTATCTGCTTATTCATTCTCTCAGTAGGAATTGTATTGGGCACCTACCAAATGCAGAACACTGCTGTGCAGGGGTGGGATGGGGTGGGGTGGGTAGGAGCAGGAGAGAGAGGATTCAAGGTGATGACCTTGCTAAAGAGCTTACATCCCAGTTGGAGGGACAAGGCTAAAAACTAGAAAGCACTCAGGGGTGCCTGGGTGGCACTCGATCTCGGCTCAGGTCATGATCTCATGGTTTGTGAGTTCGAGCCCCACATCAGGCTCTGCGCTGCTGGCGGTGAGGAACCTGCTTGGGATTCTCCGTCTCCTTCTGTCTGCCCCTCCCCTGCGTGTGTGCTCTCTGTCTCGCTCTCTCTCGCTCTCTCCAAATAAATAAAATTTAAAAAATAATTAAAAAAATAAAAATAAATTTTAAAAATAAAAACCAGAAAGCACTCAGGCAGCTATGTAAGACATCTATTTAGGTAGTGTAGACAAGGAGTGTAAACAGGAGGAGGCTGCCAAAACCAAGTCACATGGTGAGTGGCCGCAGCATTTAGGAAGCCTGTCCAAAGATAAAGAGACAAAGCATAACCTTAAAGGACAGGCAAGATTTGAGCTGATGAGAGATCTGCTGGGGAAGGGAGATGGAACCTTCCAAGGGGTGTCTGGGGCACAGTAAGAGACTGGTCTCTGTGGGGCAAAGGAATCTGTGCAGGGCTGGTGGAGACAGTGGGGTGCATGTACCAGCTTTGCTATCAAGCCCCCAGCCCCCACAAATATTGGTTACCGTGCCTCCAGCTCCGTTTTCCTTATGTACCACTGTTGGACTTTCTGGAGGTATCATCGTAGTCCTTGCCCTGTAAATCCAGCCCCCAGCTGCTCAGCCTCCCTCTGTGTTTAGTGAGTGATCGTTTTGAAAGAAAGATGCTGGGCAGTAGGCTTGGCATCCTGTGGGGAGACGGGTACCAATACCCAGTCCTTTCAAGCAGGAACAAGGGCCCCACAGTCGTGGGCCAGAGGGTGGGTGAGGCTGGGCACATAAGCTCCCAGTGTTCCGAGAGGCTGGGCCACCGTGACCCAAGAGCTCCTTCTCATTTCCAGCTGTAGCTCCTGAGATGCTCACAGCTGAAGGGGGTGGGGGAAGAGCCCTCCAGCCTCAGCCCCTGCAGATATCCAGACAGTCCTGCTCGGTGACCAATGCGGAAGCGCCTGCCAGGCCCATTAGCCTGGAAGCAGCAGCAACACGTTTGAGTCGAGAGGGTCAGCCAGCCCCGGACAGCCCTCGCCTGGCCCTCTCAGAGACTATGACTAGGGCCTTAATTATCTCTTCTCCAAAGAGCTCGCCCCAGCTGGGTCTTTACAGAGCTGTGGATCTGCAGCCGTCCCCGGTCTGCTTTATGCAGAGCCCAAGTTCCCCGCAATACCCCCAGCTGCCAAAGACAGCTGTCTCAGAAACCCCAGGTCATGGTGAGTCAAGCTGAGGCTCCCCCTCCACTGAGCTAGCCTCACTCCCACAAGGCACCAGCCAGCCCTCTAGCAAGCAGGGTGGTGCAATTTACTTGTTCCTCCGTGCAGCAAATATTTATTGAGTGCCTACTATGCACAAGATAAAGGGGAATCCCACTGAAAGCAGAAACATTCTGCTCCTTGCTGGCTGAGTAAGCTTGTTCACATTACCTTCCCTTCCTCCTCTTTCGCCTCCCTGAGAACATCCACCAACATGGACTTGCCTCACCGGAGCCACTTACGCTCCAGGGCTGGGGTGACACATGTGACAAGTGACAATCTCAGATGGCCCTTGTATTATCCTGCTTTCTCTGAGTGACTTTTCCCCTTTAGGAGGCTGTATGCTCTTCAAGCAAAGACCCTGCCATTTGGGCTCCTTGTGCCCACAGGACTCGCCCCGGGACTGAACATTCAACATGCATTTAGGATATGAAGCAGAATGAGACGAGAGAGCCCAGTGCTGGGTGTATTTTTCCCTGGGCAGCACAGCAAGCTGCCAATAGCTCCAGAGGCCACCAGAGGCTTCTTGTTTGTTTGTTTGTTTGTTTGTTTGTTTGTTTGTTTTTGGTTTTTTTTTTTTCTTGCAGGCTTTGTGTTTCTCTCCTGCTGTTAATAAAGTTTCCACGTCGTGAAAACACATCTATTGATTACAGAGGGAAGCAGGCTTTTGAGCCAAAAGTTCATTGAGGCCATACGATTGCCCCTAGAGGGAGACTCAGACCTTTTGCAGACAGATGTGGAATTTAGCCTCGGAGAAGGGCCACCTACCACTGCACCATCCATGGGTAGCTACTCCAAGCTAGGCACTGAGGACACTTCCTGGCCCCGAAGATACAGACAAGGCAGGGAACCCAGCACTGTGCCACAGTGCTCCTGGGACCTCGGCCATCTCTGTGCACTCTCGGAGCGTGTGGATACGTCTCCTGGTTCCATCACCCTCCCTTTGGTGCTGTCTTCTGGGTTCCCTGCAAGCATTTCTTTTCTCTGGGACCCTGCGTCCATTTGTGGAGACATGAGCAGAGGAGGGTATAGATGACAGTGAGTCCAGCTAAGACCCCATTTGTGCAGATCAAAAATATCCTGTGATTCTATCAAAACCCAGTCCCACTGGTGAGTGTCTGCTTCTTGAGCAGGGCTCAAAGGCTCCCAGGGCTCACCTGGCAGGCCTGCCTCTGTCCGTGGTGCTAATGGCTGCGGCTGCCAGACTTCCTTTGGCAGGAAGGAATCGGGTTTCAGAAATCCAAGAATTAACTCATGTTCCCAGGCTTCCGTGTGAGACCACAGCTCTTTGTGGAAACATCGGATACTCCACATGTGCCCTCCCTCTCCCATCCTTACCCCTGCACAAGAGGGTTCCCCCGCTGGCTGGGGCAGAGGTTGGGTAGCTGAGAACTGTTCTTCCCTCTCTGCCTCCTGCCTTTCCTTCCTCTTGGCTCCTTGCTCTGTGTTGTACCCACCCTGCCCCCCCACACACACACACACATACACACACACACAGACACACACCATGAAACTCAGCTGTAATGAGGCAACCACGAACCCTCTCCAACAACTACTTTTCCTCCCAGTCAGGAGAGAGAGAAATCAAGCACAAGGCTAAAAGTGCAGCTGTAACACTACCAAATGGGCTTCCTTGAAACTCTAATGCTTTTTCTTTCCCTGCATTGTAGTGTGTGGAAGGAGCACACGGCCTTGGGAGATTCATTTGGGGAGGGTGCAGCTCTGTAAACAGATGGCAGCAGGCCTAATTGGAGATCATCAGGAACCAGAAAAGTCCTCCAGCCCCCAAACAAAGGGCCCAGCCTCCATTGGAGTCACTGTCAGGGGCAAGACTGCAATTCCCAAAGGATTTTTCCACGCACTCATTCTTGAAAGAAAAACAAAATGTAATGCTAAGTAAAATTGGTTTGGAAAACTTTTGGTCAAAAAATGTGCCTGTGTGTGTTTGTTTTGCTGATGCATGTTCCAGAACCTTTACTAGGCCAATAGTCATTGTGCTATTTTTCTCTGACGTGTTTGGCCAGATTTGATGTACTAACTGGAGCGTGCATTCTGGAACATTCTTGCTTGAGTTGCAATCTTGGCTCTGCCATTGACTAGCTGTCTTACCTTGAGCAATTTCCTGAATCTGTCTGTGCTACTGTCTCCTCTGTGAAATGGGGACAACAGCAGGGTCTACCTCTGAATGCTGCTTTGCATGGGAAATGAGCTAATACATTGAGAGCTCTTAGAATAGTGTCCAGAACGGAGCAAGCCCTACTCATGCCTGACATTACGCTTCGCAGGGGCACTAATATTTCTATAACCCAATCTGGGAAATGCTGGGTTAAGACATGGTCTCCAGAAGCTGCCACAGAAATGCCACACAGCCTTTGTACAGGCTGTCTCATTTTTTTCCTCGTGAAATGTTCTGACTACTTCAAACTCCTGATGAATTCCTTTTAGCCTTCAAAACCCAATTCAAAAGCCTCCTCCCAGGAGTAGCCTTCTGTGAATCTCTGAAGCAGAAGCTAGTCGCTCTAAAATCTTGGAGCAACATCTTGGCTTGTCATCGCCTTTGATTAGAGAATTTGCCACAGTCAATTGCAATAATTACTTTATATGCCTCCCTCCCCCAATATACTATGAACTCTTCGAGAGCAAGAGCCACAGTCTGTTTATGCCTAGGGCCCCAGTGCACAACAAAACACCTGCGACACCCACGGTGCTCATCATGGTCATAATTCATTAACTAACTCGTTGTGCGTGCCTGCACATGCCGGGGAAGGTGACGCATGAAGTCCTCCCCCATTCACCAGCATGATGAGGTGAAAAGCATGAATGGCTCATGCCTCCTCCCTCCACTTGCCAGCTGTGTGACCTTGAGCAAGTCACTTCTCTTCCCTCAACCTGTTCCTCATCTTCAGAAGTTAGCAACGCTCCTTACTTCTTGGGGTTTGAGGAAGGTTTGAAGGTAAATGTCAGCGCTGCCCATCCCCCTCCCCTACGCACGCACACACACGCGCACACACATCTTGGGGTTTTCTGGGTGAAGAAGAGAGAGGAAAAGGAGAGCAGGATCCAGGGATATGCAGGAGGAGGTGTGGCGAAGGGCAGGTATGGTAACGGTCCAATTTCAAATGCCCTGATAGCTTCCCCTTAAGCACACCTAACCTGACTTGTCTATTGACTTCATGCAAGATTCTGGAGCATGCACTGAGAAGAAGGAAGCTTGTGACTCACAAAAATGAAGGCAAGAATTCACAACAACTTGGCTGGACCTTCACTTATGCTAAGTGAAATCATTCAGACAAATGCCACATGAGCTCACTTATATGTGGAATCTAAAACACAAACATGAACAAACAAAAACAGAAACAGACTCAAATACAGAGAACAAACTGGTGGTGGCCAGAGGGGAGGTGGCAGGCGGGGATGGGCAAAACAGGTGAAGGGGATGAAGAAGCACAAACTTCCGGTTATGAAACAAGTAAGTCACAGGAATGAAAAGTACAGCCTAGGGAATATAGTCAATAATATTGTAATAATGTTGTATGGTGACAGATGGCGACTACATTATCATGGCGAGCACTGCATAATGTATAGAACTGTCCAATCGCTATGCTGTGCACCTAATTTAATATAGCATTGTATGGCAATTGTACTTCCATTAAAAAAGAAGTGAGGGCAAGGAATTAACATCACCAAAGGAAGCCCTCCTCCCTCCTACTATCCTCCCTCCTGCAAGTCTAGGCCCAATCAAGAGTCCACAGTCCCTTCTCTCTCCAGGCCTTGGATTTCCCCTCTGTCAAATGGGTGTGATCACTCAAGCCCTGTTGAATCTCCCTGGACAGATCCTGGGAGGCAGACTAGGAGCAGGGACATTCTCTCAGGGCCGTAAGTCCGGTCCCCTGGTCACTCAGCCAGTCCCCAAGTCACAGAATAGAGACGCCTCCCCTGCTCTTCCTTCCTCCTCCTGCCAGTGAAAGCAAAAATAGAATCAGAGCTCGAGGCTGGGGTTCACCGGCCCCTGCCAGGAGAAGGGGGCTCCCCCCAGAAGGACCTATGGCTAGAAGACGGGCCGGTGAGGACAACTCAGTCAAAACAGTGTTTCAAGTGGAGTTGGGCACGGTGGTCTCCTGAACCCCAGCTGCCAACGATGGTCTCCAAACTCTCAGCTCCCACTCAGCCCAACACAGACCTTGCACCTTTCCTGTCCTCTAACACCCCAAATAATCCCGCTCAGTCCCTGTACCACACAACAGAGTCTGACAGTGAGCATAGCTACCTCCCTGAAGCCCTCGTCAAATGCAAATACTCTAGAGGGGAGTAACCTGTTGTGTCACTAACACTTTAGTCTGAATTAGTATGATAGAGACTTTCTGATTGCTAAGACACCTGCGCAGCCTGAGAGCTGGGTACCAGGGAGGCTTAAAGGCTGGCCAGGGGAAAGCAGCACGTGAGGTGGAAAGATCCTGGTGCCAGTGCCAGGTTTAGATTCTGCCCGCTTACTGCGCTGGGCGACACCTTCTCTGATCAGAACTTCCTCGCCTGTCAAATCTGTGCCATAGAAGTACTTCACAGGCGTGAAGAGGAGCAAAAGAGATCATGTATTCAAAGTGCCTGGCACATAATGAGCACTCGGGGCATTTAGTCCCCTCTCCCCCGCCTTCCTCCCAGAAAGAGAAATGACATGAAGCGGGGGATGGGCAGAGGTGGGAGCCAGGCTAAGGCCATAATCACGCAGTCATGCTGGGAGATTTCTTTTTCACCAGGGCTGGCCTGGTGATTTCAGCGGGAGGGAGGTAGATGTGGGGTGCAAAGGGCCTCTCTGGCTGCTGTTCATGAGGTTCCCTCTCCAGCAGTGGGAGGGAAGATGGGCTTGGCCCTTAGTCCTTTCCTTGCTCTCCACCTGGAAATCCTCTGCCTGGCCCTTCTCAGCTACCAGTCGGCAAAGCTACTCTACATGCAAGAGGCTACGCCAGCCGGCTGAGTGTGGCCCATGTTGACACAAACACAGGAAGGGTCTGCGGGAAACAGGGGTGGCCACGGCCTCTGTCTCCAAGAGAAACAGCGAGGGAGCTTCAGGGCCAGGCATCCCCATGACACCACGGACGTGCGGGGAATGCAAGCGGGCCCAGGACTGGGGCCACCAGTGCCAGAGCAAGGGTGAGCTGACCCCCAGGGGTTGCAGGGGCTGAACGTGGCCCGGGAGTCATTCCAGCTGCGTGTTTCCTCCTCTGGAGCCCTCCCTCCTCATGCCTCTCCGAGTCCCAGAGTGGAGAAAAGGGAAGGCGTCTCTGCCTTGTGCCTTCTGTGCGCCCAGGCTTTGCTTGTGCCCGTGAACTTGATCCATTAAAATCCCTGCCAAACAGGCACTCACCAGGTGGCAAAGTCTGCCCTCCAGTCTGGGATTAATAAGGGGATCTGTGAATTTTGATGGGGGGAGAAAACACATCTTTATCATCACTCTAATTGAAATTTAGCATTTTCTTCCATTAGGAAGGTAAGCAAGGAACCACAAGTAGAGGTAGCAACGCTTGTGACTTTGTCACCAAGAAGAATCACAGATATTTCCATGGCATAGAACAGAAATCACAGATCCTAGGACATAGAGTCGCATGATAGGTAGACCCCACCAGTTTAGTTAAAGGAATGCACTTACAGGGGTGCCTGGGGGGGCTCAGTCGGGTAAGCGTCCAACTTTGGCTCAGGTCACGATCTCATGGTGCGTGGGTTCGAGCCCCGCATCGGGCTCTGTGCTGCCGGCTCAGAGCCTGGAGCCTGCTTCCGATTCTGTGTCTCCCTCTCTCTCTACCCCTCCCCCACTCACGCTCTGTCTCTCTCTGTCTCAAAAGTAAATAAGCATTAAAAAAATTTTTTCAAAAATGCATTTATAGAAAAGCACACCTATCAGCCCATCGTAAGTTTGTGCTTTAAAACATTTTGATAATTTTAAAAAACTATGTCCTTTCTAACTTGTGCATTGTATTTCATGCATATGAGAGAATCTTTCAGAGGAGGGCTCCATGGTCTCACCAGGCAGCAAAAAGGGTCGTTAGTACAAAGGAGGTTAGGAACTTGTCCTCTGAAGCCAGTTTTTTTGGTTTGTTTTTGAAGCTTATTTATTTATTTTGAGAGAGAGAGAGAGCATGTGGGAGGCACAGAGAGAGCGGGAGACAGAGAATCCCAGGCAGGCTCCACACTGTCAGCACAGAGCCTTGACTCGGGGCTTGAACTCAGGAAGCTTCAGATCATGACCTGAGCCAAAATCAAGAGTTGGATGCTTAACCGACTAAGTCATCCAGGTGCCCCTGAAGCCAGGAGTTTCTGGCCCTGGTCTGCGGCATGCTGTGTGACCTTGAGCACATAACTCCTCTGTGCCCCAGTTACCCGTCTATAAAATGGGGATAATACTGGTATTTGTGATATATGATGCTTAGAGGGTTCAGTGTGATAAAAGTCTTAACACACTGCCTGCCATACAGTGAGTACCCTGATATCCAAACAGCCTATCACCCCGATTCATCCTCCCTTCCCGGGCACAGAGCACCTGCCCGGCCTATCTGTAATACATAGAATTCCACCAGCAAAACAAAACCAACAGACCATCTATATTAAGGGATTTGTTGCAGGGAATTGGCTTTAAGTGACTGTGGAGGCCGGGTAGGCAAGTCCGAAATGTATAGAGTAGGCCACCAGGGAGGGCAGGCTGGAACTTTCTGGCACAGGGGCTGAAGCTGCTGTCTGTCCATATTGGAATTTCTTCTCAGGGAAACCTTAGCACTGCTCTGGAAGTGTTCATTGAATCAGGCCCACCCAGATTATTGCGGCAATTTCTATTTAAAGTTCACCGATCAGAGACATCAATCTCGTCCGCAAAATATTTCACAGCAACCCTACATTAGTGTCGGATTAACTGGGAACCTCATCTAGTTGACATGTAAGACTGACCATCACACCAGCCAAGGAGAAGACAGGGAGGTCCCGGAGAGTTTCACGGAGAGGGAGGGGACTTGGTGGGAGGGCTAAGGGTGGACCCACTCTATTAACCCACCAGTGCTCCATGAGGCTTTTCATTTAGACGCTTGCTCAGAGCGTGGCCCCCTCACCTTTTTTTTTGGGTGGGACATCTGCGGCCGTCCAGTGTGCCCACAGAAGATGTGGGGAACTCTGAGAGGTTGGGCGAACTTGGGCCGGGCCTCGCCCCGGACACCAGCATGAGTAAGATGTGGTTTTGAGGGTCCCCGCCTGGAGGACATAACAGGTAGGGGAGAAGAGCCGCTCAGAAGTACACGTTAGGCGCAGCCTCCACCCAGGAGATGGGAACCTATCAGGATGGACTCTGGGGAGGGGTCTCCTGGGCTGGTTCGACCCGCTCTGGACCAGCATCTTGACTCTAACTGCCAGGTAGACTTTACTCTCGGCCCCACAGCCACAGACTTCCGGAAGAAGCAAAATGTGTTTTAAGCATCACTGATCCCACCTCTCCGCTGAGAATCCTAGATAAGCTCCTGACGGGGCACATTCTCCTTCAGGGAAGGGGAGTGGGAGGCCCTGAGTCTTTATCTGTTATTCTATGAACTCCAGGTGCACGTGGGGCCACACCCCCTGTGTCTCTGAGGACAGTGCCTAACGACACCCTTGTCCCTTTGGTCCTATGTCCTATGCACACTGAAGCAAGGGTCGCTTCCTACTTGGGGTCCAAACTGGAAGGAGACCCAGAGGCCTGCAGCCCTTTATGCTTTCTCTGTGGACGTCCCCTGGTGGCAGCAGGCAGTTATTACGGGCCAGTCCCTTGCTCAGGTTCACGCAGGTTGGGCCTCAGCCGCCAGGCGGGTTGGTTCTGTCTGGGAGGCCAGGGCAGGGTTTTCAGAGAAAAGGGGACAGCTGATCTAGGTTTTATAAACCAGAGGATAAAGAAAGAAAGGGCTTTGGGGGCCACATGCAAAGGCAGAGCGCATTAAGGAGAGGGGATCTTGAACCCCACAGCCTGGTAAACCATGGGAAGGCTGAGAGAGGAGGGGGTTACTTCCAGTGGGTAGAAAGAAAGTAGGAAAGAGGAGGGGCATGAGAGAGCCCATCGG
This sequence comes from Leopardus geoffroyi, assembly GCF_018350155.1. Classification (NCBI taxonomy): domain Eukaryota; kingdom Metazoa; phylum Chordata; class Mammalia; order Carnivora; family Felidae; genus Leopardus; species Leopardus geoffroyi. The sequence goes on along the minus strand of NC_059328.1, from coordinate 119,353,232 downwards.
CAATGCTGAAAGTGGGAACAAACCTTTGCCAGACCCTGGGTCAATCTGGGCCCTCATTAATTTGGAAACTGGAGAGTCAGATCCTCTAAAGACAGTGGAAATTTTTGTTCTAAAGAACCCCTGTCAAGTCCCCATTTCTGTGACTCATAAAGTGGCCTTCCGGCAGAACAAAACAGCTCACCGGTAACAGGAGGGCTCCAGGGACCAGAAGGGAACTGGGCAGGGAGCTACCACCCACATCAGGCACAGGTTCATTCCCAGGGGTGAGGAAGCCCCTGCCCCCACTAGCACTACCACCCAGAGAGGAACTGGGGAGTTTACACTCCACACCTTGCTATAAAATTATGACAAAGGTTGAAGGGTGCAAGGCATGCATTCAGCCCTTGGTCACCTGTTTTCTTATATAATCCTCCTGACACCTCCTCCAGGAATATGTCATTAGCCCCGTTTTACAGATGAGGAGCCTGAAGCTCAGAGAAGTCAAGCAACTTCCCCAAGGTCACACTGCAATTAGGTGGCACAAGCGGTCTTTGAACCCCGTTCCGCATGTAGCCTTCACATCCTTTTTGCTGCCCTCCGCAAAGCTTTGGACATTAGAAACAGGTGTGCAAAAGCCATCACAGTCCGCCCTCACAAACCCCCTGGGCAGGTGGAGGGCATGGCCCTCATGGCTATGACCCTAGGTATCATGTGCTCCATTTGACACACGGTAAGACCGGGACCTCGAAGAGTCAGACCTCGGCAGAGCTGTCGCCAGCCGGGGGACCGTGGACAAAGGACCTCTGTGAGCCTCAGTTTCATCATCTGGACAGTGGGACTAACAGTACGCAGCAGACACCTTGGGTCCGTGACCACCCTTCCAACAGCCAGCCCCTGCATCTCTGTGCCCGAGGTGCAGAAAGTGCTGACTGGCCGCCAGAGCCCCCTCTACGCTCCTTTGCCCAGGAGGCAAGAAGGAACCTGGAATCAGAGCAGCCCGTAACCAACAGGCAGCGGGAGCTGCTATGGAAACACTCCTTTTAGAGGGACAGCTCCAACACGCATGCGTACGCGGCACACCTCTCCCAGCCCAGCCCCGCCTCGCTTCTCCGCTCCCGGCAGGTGTCCCCTGGCCTCACCTCCCAAATGGACCCTGGCGCTTGTGCTGCTGTCTCAGGTTCTGCTCCCTGGCAGCGTGTTCGAACTGCATGAGACCGCGCAGGTACCCTCATGGCTTGCTACTCTGTGCCTGGTTGAAGGGAGCACTAAATCGATCATACTTTCAGGTCAGGCGTTTTATCTCCTCTGTCTTCTGATCCTCAAGGATATAGTAGGTCCCTGGCTTCTTCCTGCCTCTCGTTAAGCCCAGCTCTGGAGCAGCCCCAGGGGGCTTCCATTCTTCTGATGACCAGGAGCACAACTCCAGCCCTCACCCAGCATCCCGTTGGTCATTTGGCACCTGTGAGGTCGGGGACAGAAGACCTAGGTGGCCCTGGCTCCTGATTAGGATTCTATTGGCATCTCAGCTGGCCTGGCCCTGCCCTCTGACATCTGGAAAGACCCAGAGATGGGTCCTTCCGTGGCCCTTTATCCCGCTTCCAGCAATCTAGAAACCAGATAGGCTGGCTGACAATGCCGGGCACAGCCTGTCTTCCCTTCCTGACAGCCTTCTCTGTAGCTACCCCGCTCCCTACTTTCAGCCCAGACCCCCACTCACCCCACCCCACCCCCAAGTGACATCCATACAGCCTGGGGTTCCCGCCCCGAACAGATGAGCTTTCACAAATATTGAGAATTTGCACTTTCTTAAAGAGACTAGAGAGAGTAAAGCTTAAACCAAGGTTGGGGGGGGGGCACAAAAGGTGGGCTTTCCAGCATTAGCCACAAGATACTACGGAGTGTCATTCAAATGCAGAAGGGACAGTATTCTGCCCAAAGGCAGGCCTCTTGGGGTGGGCAGGTCAGAGTTGCAGTGGAAAGTCCACACACATGCTTTCAAATTCCAGACAGCCCCTCTCCTCCAGACCATTCCCCCCCCGGATTCAAACTCAGGCTAGTCTGAGTCCAAAATCCATGGGCTTTTCCTCAGAATAGGAGTAGGGATGACGGTGGAAGAAAATAAAGCAGGCCCCTCTCCCTGCCTCCCCGCCTCCTCTCCACACTTTTGCCTTGGAGTCTGGAGAAGACACAGAGGCAAGGTCCCCCCTCTCTCTCTACCAGCTCTAGCTCTGTCCTCTGGGCTGGATCGCATGTGCTGGGCCCACTGGGGCTCCCGTGTGTCCTCCCCTGGCGAGCAGGCCCCGGGGAAGCAGTGGTCAGAGAGCCCAGCCAGCCCCAGCCAGCCCCCTGCCCACCCTGGGCCCTGCTCAGAGGACAAGGCTGAACTGATTCTGTCAGGAAGGGTTAGACTCGTCTCCCGGGCTGGCTGGATTCGGGGGGATGAGACAAATGCATTTGGACAGCCTGGATCCAGAGTACTATGTGTCAACCATGCTGGGCCACCTCTCCGGCAGGCAGTGTGCTCCCCTGAAGGACCAGGCAGACTCACATCCATCCTGTCTTGAGAAGGCTGATGTCAGGGCCTGAGGCTCCAGGAGGAGAGAGGAGGAAGCAGGTGACTGCAAACCGAGGATCCTTGGGGGAAAGGTGTCAGGACTGCTGTGTCCAGGCCACTGTGGAGAGGCCACCAGCCAGCACTTTCGCCCTGTTCCAGGCGGACGCTGACGGGCGCCCGATTCCAGGATACGGTTATAGCAGCACGAGCCCTGCCCGGTTTTCGCCCGCTGGTTGGGTGGATGAAAGGAGGGCTGATGACTGGGTGAGCACAACAGGCCTCCCTCACTGGGAGAGAGCTCTAGATCACTCCCTGAGGAGACTCCTCCTCTCCCTACCGCCTCTCAGACCCGGCATGCCTCCTGCACAGACCAGCTGGTGTGGCCATGGGTAGCAGGCATGCTGGATAGAATGAGCGAGAATGGAGTCCTCAAGCCTCCGAGCCAACCCCCACCCCCACCCCCCGGATGAGCTTGCAGAGGGAAATTCCACGAAGCTGAGCCCTCGCCAGCCCTCTGCCTGTCAGCGCCCCCGTGGATAGCTACTCCCTCATCCCAGACTCTCCACGGCCTTCCCCTGATAAACGCAAGAACCGAACACTGCCCTGAAGTGATGGAATCCCACTAATAAGAATTTCCATGCATTTGGTCGTCTTGAGGACACAAAACAACTGAGCGTCACCACACAGCATCGGGCAAAGCAGATTTCTTGTCAGTTAGCTCAGCTGGTTGGAAGCTGCAGCCGTGAACGTCGTGGCCACGAGTCTGAATAACATAGGTGGGTGTTACGAACTGAACATGTCCCCCCCCCCAAAAAAAACTCATGTGTTGGGACCCTGCCCCGCAACATGATGGTATTAGGAGGCGTGGCCTTCGGGAGGTGACTGGGATTGGGTGAGGTCACGAGGGTGGATCCCCAGGAATGGGATTAGCGGAGCTCTTACAAGAGTCACAGGAGAGCTTGCTTCCTCTCTGCTCTCTGCCACGTGAGGATACAACGAGAAATTGGCCATTTGCAACCCGGAAGAACTCTCGCCAGACACCAGATCTGCCAGAACCTTGATCTCGCCATCTCTAGAACGGTGAAAAATACATTTTGTTGTTGATAAGCCACCCAGTTGGTGCTGTTTTGTTATTAGAGCCTGAGGCAGGACAACAAGTGGGAGCATGAGAATTAGGCTAGCGTGAGAATCGTTCCTGGCCGTGATCCCTGGCCTGGCCTCTAATTGGCTGTGTGATTTGGGGCAGACGCTGAAACCTCTCTGAGACTCGTCTGCCTCCTATTTGTCTGTTTTGCCCAAAAAATGATTTGCCCAAAAAGCAGCTAGAGCCAGCCTTCCTAACAGCGCCTCCTAGGTGCTCATTTGTCTTTTTTCTCTTTAAAGTTTATTTATCTATTTTTGAGAGAGACAGAGACAGCGCGAGTGGGGGAGGGGCAGAGGGAGAGGGAGAGAATCCCAAGCAGGCTCCGCACTGTCAGCACAGAGCCCGACGCCGGCCTCCAGCGCATGAGACCGTGACATCTCGACCTGAGCCGAAGGCAAGAATCGGACGCTTAAAGGCACTTGCAAATATCGGAACTCTTCCTCCACACATCCCACTGAGAGCCACCTCTCGGTGTGACAAGGCGCATAAGCGCCCACGTGCTGCATGAAGCAGCCCTGCCCTGTGCTGACTTGCGAACGAGCCAGGCAGTACAAAAGGGACAGGAGGTGGACACAGGCCCGAGGCAGTCGTCCCCGGTAGACCCCTTAGCTCAGTGCCAGGGCCCGCACCTGCTGTGGGCTCGTCAGCACCACAGAGGCTTGGGCCCTTTCTTGAGCCCTCTTAACAAGCGCTTCCTCCAGATGTAGAGCCTCCGAGGTTGGCCCCGCGAGCAGCTCAGAGGTGAGAGGGTGCTGCCCCCACCCCAAGGCCTTCCATCCTTTCCTCTGATGATTACCTTGGTACCAACAACCCCCAACCCCACCCCATGAGGCTTTAAGTCCTGCTTCTCCTGTGAAAACCAGCCAAAGAGTAGGCCCAGAACCTTTCCCCCAAATCCCCACCCCCATGACATGAGACAACAAGACTTTGAGAGAGAACTGGAGGCCTGGAAAGGGGGCTAAGGAGCCCTGCGCCCTCATAATCCAGCTTTCTTCCTGCCACCTTCTTGGCCACTGCCAGGGCCCTGCCTCAGCCAGGACCACCTCTGGGTGCTCACTGAGCCCCTCAGACAGCACCAAGACTCTCAGACAGCACCAAGTCCAGTTGGGAGAGGGAACCCACGCAGCACAGCCGCGGCCAAGGGAGCTGGGCTGCGGGGGTGCAGCGAGGGGCCATCTCCCTTCCGTGGAGAAGGCGCGGCAGGGAGGTGAGCAAGGTTAATCAGATGGTTCCACGAGGCTGAAGGCAAGTTCTGCCTAGAACTTCTCCACCTGGGCCACCCACCTGCACTGCCCAGAGAGTTCTGCTCCTCCAAGGCCCCCCAAGCTCCCCAGCTTTAGCAGCTGTTTCCCTACAAAGCCAAATGTGTGTGCAATGTTTCCTAATGAATGCAAAGGCTGTCTGAGGCACTCCAGCCCCCTCATTTAGCTCTGAGGTGTAATTAATACATAAATTAAGCTCCTGCAGACTCACAAATGCCCAGGAAAAAAAAAATGAAAAATATAATTAGTTTGCCCATATGACTCCATCTGTCAGCTCTGAGCTCAACGCCACATAGCAAATCCTGAGGGCTTTGGCCGCGTTGGCCATGCCAGGCACTGCTCCTGTCCTGCTCTGGGGGAGCCGGTTCTCTGTGGCAGCCGTAGGGGGCCGGAGGCTCGGGCCCTGAGCATCCCGGCCAGCAGAAGCCTCTGGAACACGTGCACCGCAGGCTGGGAGCATCCGGAGACCTGTCGACGTGGCCCTGGGGTGGCGAGGGGTGGTGAGGGCAGCCACAGGGAATCTGTCTTTGTGTCTTCTCGATGTGTCCTTCTCTGGGCAGAACCGGAAGTCGGGGGAGTGGGGAGCAGAGAACCAGAATGGGTCTAAGACTCGCCTTCCTCCAACCTGTCATCCCTGTCACATACTATCTACAAGAAAGACAAGCAGGAAAGGGTAATGGGAACTGGAGGGGAAGGAGACAAGAAGGCAGGGGGTGTGCAGAGGGGGTTGAATTGAAACCCACATATGCGGGAAAAACTCTAAAAAATTAAAATGGAAAAAAAGCAAAATATGCGATCATATTTATAGATAATATAAATGGTATATAACAGGGGCGCCTGGGTGGCTCAGTTGGTTAAGTGTCCAACTTCGGCTCAGATCACGATCTCCTGCTTCATGAGTTCGAGCCCCACATCGAGCTCTGTGCTGACGGCTCAGAGCCTGGAGCCTGCCTCAGATTCTGTGTCTCCCTCTCTCTCTGCCCCTCCCCCACTCGCGCTGTTTCTCTCTCAAGAATAAACATTAAAAAAATTTTATATTCTAAAAAAATAAATTAAATAAATGGTATATAATATATATGTGTGTGTATCTATATATGTATATATATATATATATATATATATATATATATGTAATATACCAAGAGCTTTCACATATAGCATATCACCAGATTTACAGCACTTTGGGAAAAGGACAAACAAGTTTTTTTTCTTCCAAAAATTTATATTACATGTTTATTTAAAAACATGTAAGTAAGGGACCCCTGGGTGGCTCAGTCAGTTAAGCATCCGATTCTTGATTTCAGCTCGGGTCATGATCTCAAGGGTCATGGGATTGAGCCCCACATCAGGCTCTTTGCTGAGCATGGAGACTGCTTGAGATTCTCTCTCTCCCTCTCTCTGCCCTTCCCCTGCTCATGCACACTCTCTCTCTCTCTCTCTCAAAATAAATAAACTTTTTTAAAAAACATTTAAGTAAGAGTATGAAGTAAAAAAAACACCCCCAAATATTTATCCCCCTCCCGCTCAGTCCCCGGGGGATTATATCATTAATAGTTTATCTTTTAATTGCATATCCTTTTTCAGTGCATTAATATTCAAGGTGATGACTGTTAAAATGGTTTGGCAACTTACGTGCTCTCAGTCACATGTACCATCACGTGTGCATCTTTCCACATGTACAAAGCTCACCCTCACTGTTTTGAGCAAATACACAGTCTTCCAGCATATGAAGTGGTTTATGTGTGTTTTATTTCTATTTACCACTTAATTTATGTAATCTTCTATTGATGGATTCTGGGCTTCTTTCTAAAATTTCATTCTTGGAAATAAAGCCGTGGAAATATTCAGGGCTGGTATTATTTTCTTGCGTGTTTTTTTTTTAATTTTTTTTTATAGTTATTTATTTTTGAGAGACAGAGTGAGACAAAGTGAGACTGGGGGAGGGGCAGAGAGAGAGGGAGACACAGGATTGGAAATAGGCTCCAGGCTCTGAGCTGCCAGCACAGAGCCCGACGCGGGTCTCGAACCCACGGACTGCGAGATCATTACCTGAGCTGAAGTCGGACGCTCAACCGACTGAGCCACCCAGGCGCCCCTCTCGCGTGTTTTTAAAGACTTCATTTCTGGACCAGTTTTCAGTTCACAGCAAATTTGAGAGGAAGGCACAGAGATTTCTCATATGCCCCCTGTCCCCACACACGCACACCCGCCCCTCCATTATCCACACCCCCCACCAGAGTGGCATCTCTGACAACCAGTGACATCACTGTCACCCAAAGTCCACAGTTTACGTTAGGGTTTATTGTGGGTGTTGTACATTCTATGGGTTTGGACAGATGTTTAATAACCAGTACCCATTGTTATAGTATCGTACAGAGCATTTTCACTGCCCTAAAAATCCTCTGGGCTCTGACTGCATTTTTCTTATTTTTAAAGATAGAAATAAAACAAAATCTAGGAAGATCAAGGGACCCGCCTGAGAGCTGCACAACTAGGAAGTGGTAAATCCCACCTGTAGGAGAAGGGAGAAGGGGAGGAAGGTTCAAGAACAGAGGCAAAGAAAATCAGGGAGGGGCAGAGGATGGGATAATTAGAAGGCCAGAAGATAATTATATTAAAAAAAAAAAAAGGTTAAACTGTTTTTAAAGCCACTTTTGTTAAAACGGTTCCTTGCAGCCTTGCACAGAATTGTGAAAGATTGGGTCTTCCTAAGTGTCCAGCCATCTAGGGGAGGCTGAACACCTAAGGCCATGATTGAAGACCTGCCGGGGGGTGGGGGGAAGTACAATAGCATGGTGGCCATCGCGACAGTGACAGAGCAACACAGAAGAGGCCAGGGTGTGGTCTGTGGTGAGTAGAAGAGCAGAATTCAGAATGGTGTGTGGCTTGACCGAGTCCCGGTAACGGCACGCATGTGAACGAGAACAGGAAAGATGGGCAAGACGTGGCAAGCGGTTGTATTAGGGTGATGGCCCCATGGGTTTGCAGAGTTTCCTTTCTGTGGTGATGAAGCATCCTTGCTTGCCCCCGGGAGGTCTCGTCCAGGACCTGTAGCCACAGACCCCAGCCAGGTGCATCACCCACCGTTTTCTCAGAGCCTGAAGCAGGGATTGGGATGTGGAGCAGTGGAAGAACCTTCCCCTCTCTGAGCTCATCTCTGTCATGGAGGGGAAGGGGGACATTTAACATTTAACTTAGCTGGGCTGTCAGAAGCTAGGATTGGCCCTTCACCATGGACTACCTCCCTCCCAGGTCCCAGCTGATGCCCGCGCCCCCCTCCCCCACCCCCCCGCCCCCGACCTTTGCTGCTAGCACGAGCAAGGAAATCCAGCGACTAAGGAGTCCAAGGAATACAGCTGCCCTGCCTGGGGCAAAAGAGGAGTTCTGCAGTGACAGGGGTGGGCTAACCCCAGGCCAGGTGTCCTGGAAAGGAGAGGTGACAGGAGAGCAATGTAGGGAATTCTCGGAGGCTCCCAATTTTTGCCATATACTTACACCACTTGTACTAGTGCTCATTGGATGTTTAAACCAACTCTTTTTTCAGGTCCTAGAGGAGAAAGCAGGAAAAAAACCTCTCTGCCCTCAGCCGCAGCAATTTCTTACTTGACACATCCCCCAAGGCAAGGGAATTAAAAGCAAAAATGAACTATTGGGATCTCATGAAGATAAAAAGCTTCTGCACTGCAAAGGAAACAATCAACAAAACTAAAAGACAACCGACGGACTGGGAAAAGATATTTGCAAATGACATATCAAAGGGCTAGTATCCAAAATCTATAAAGAGCTCACCAAACTCCACACCCGAAAAACAAATAACCCAGTGAAGAAATGGGCAGAAAACATGAAGAGACACTTCTCTAAAGAAGACATCCGGATGGCCAATAGGCCCATGAAAAGATGCCCAATGTCGCTCCTCATCAGGGAAATACAAATCAAAACCACACTCAGATATCACCTCACGCCAGTCAGAGTGGCTGAAATGAACAAATCAGGAGATTATAGATGCTGGCGAGGATGTGGAGAGACGGGAACCCTCTTGCACTGTTGGTGGGAATGAAAACTGGTGCAGCCGCTCTGGAAACAGTGTGGAGGTTCCTCAAAAAATTAAAAATAGATCTACCCTATGACCCAGCAACAGCACTGCTAGGAATTTACCCAAGGGATACAGGAGTGCTGATGCATAGGGGCACTTGTACCCCAATGTTTACAGCAGCACTTTTGACAATAGCCAAATTATGGAAAGAGCCTAAATGTCCATCAACTGATGAATGGATAAAGAAATTGTGGTTTATATACACAATGAAATACTACGTGGTAATGAGAAAGAATGAAATCTGGCCTTTTGTAGCAACGTGGATGGAACTGGAGAGTGTGATGCTAAGTGAAATAAGTCATACAGAGAAAGACAGATACCATATGTTTTCACTCTTATGTGGATCCTGAGAAACTTACCAGAAGACCATGGGGGAGGGGAAGGAAAAAAAAAAAAAAGAAAGGTAGAGAGGGAGGGAGCCAAAGAGACTCTTAAAAACTGAGAACTGAGGGTTGATGGGGGGTGGGAGGGTGGGGAGGGTGGGTGATGGGTGTTGAGGAGGGCACCTGTTGGTATGAGCACTGGGTGTTGTATGGAAACCAATTTGACAATAAATTTCATATTAAAAAAAATAAAAATAAAAAAACCCAACTCCTTTTTAATTGCTTTTAGTTTTTCTTGTTTTCTAATTTTTAAAATTTTTTAATATTTATTTATTTTTGAAGGAGAGAGAGACAGAGCATGAGCTGGGGAGGAGCAAAGAGCGAGGGAGACACAGAATCCAAAGCAGACTCCAGGCTCTGGGTTGTCAGCACAGAGCCCAATGCGGGGCTGGAAGTCATGAACCGCAAGATCATGACCTGAGCCAAGGTCAGACGCTTAACCAACTGGGCCACCCAGGTGCCCCAATACCTTTAGTTTTTCAAAGATACCTATCATAAATGGAAAACCAGTGCATAACAATGAAAAGAAATGTTCTCCCATCGTCTTCTCACATACCTCCAGAGGCATGGGCACCATGCTGTGGGAATTACTCGTGAACTGGGAAGTACAGAAAGGGACCTTGGAACTCAGCAGATTGGAGCCAACCGCCAAAGAGCTGTGTGCCCCTGGGCAGGTGTTGGCTTCTCGAGACTCAGCTTCCACACCTGTAAAGAACACCTTCTTCTAGAGAATTCGTGAAGACAGTGGAAAGCTCCTGTCTCAAAATGATAGACCTACTGCAACGTCTCTACAAAGAGAACTCAGGACAAGTTTGTTGTCCGCTCCTGAACCCGAGGGACTTCACGCGTGGAAAAAGGAAGAAAGGGTGAGGAGTAGAGAGGAAAATGGGGGGAGAGGGTAGCTCTCTGGTTCCCAGTCCAGGTCTAAAGGACCATCAGGCATCCACAAGACAGGGAGCCTCAGGCTCCCCACGTAAACAACCCTAGGGTGCTCCTGGCATGACCAGAAAGCCACCGTCATTCCCCACCTCAGGCCTTTGTAAGGTCCCACTTGAAGGCTTTTAGCTTTGTGATCCAACGCCCGGTTATCTCCTCTTTCTCTGATGCAATTTCCAGAATACGCACAAGTTCTCTTCCGATGTTTTACTCATGTTATATTAGGGACAAGGGCCCTTCGTGAGGCTCCTGGTGGGCTGCCCTTCCCCCACCCCTGGCCCAGCCTTTACCTGCTGCTTTCCTGGCTTGAGGTTCCCCTCAGACTCAAGAGGAGAGAGGGGCTGGTCTGTGGTCTTGTCTTCACCTCCTGCTCTGGCCTCAGCCCGCCCTGTGGCTCCTGCCCCTTGATACGTGGAAATGGCTCCCACCAAGGTCATTAGATTTGCAGGTAAAGCCAGCCCAGTGCACACATCCAGACCCTCGAGTTCTCTGGATGGCACACCCACTTGTCACTTATGATAGCACACCAGGATCTAGGCTGCTCTCGCCTGGAAGTGACCTGCCCCAGGGTCACCTCCTCCAAGGTCACAGGGGCTGACATCCCATCCATCAGGGGCACTGGATGGGAAGCTCTGCTCTGCAGCCCTCCAGGTGCTCACCTCCACCTCCTTGAAATGCTTCCCTTTGGGATGGCTGTGGCCTTGTTCTTCCGCCTTTTTCCAGGAAGGCAGAGTGATGTCATGAGCCCCCACCTTTCATGATTATGCGCATTTCTAGGCACCCCCAAGATATGCGTACTTACTTATTTTCTGTCTAAGAACTAGATTGGGGCACCTGGGTGGTGCAGTTGGCTAAGCGTCTGACTCTCGATCTCAGCTCACGATCTCACAGTTCGTGAGTTCAAGCCCCGCATCAGGCTCTGAGCTGATGGCATGGAGCTTGCTTGGGATTCTGTCTCTCCTTCTCTCTGCCCTTCCCCCGCTTCTGCGCGCTCGCTCTCTCTCAAAATAAATAAACATTAAGAAAAAGAACTAGATCAATCATAAAATACATAGATACATTATAAAGCACATGCAAAATTATACTTTAAAGGGGAAGATACGTTGATAAAATATTTTCAAGAGAATGTTTTGATTGTACTTATTAATAGTACCCAGTAAAAGCCCTTTCGTGTTCCCGCTAAAAGATATCAGCAATAGCCCTGTTAGTGAGAGCAAGGTGATTGAAAATGTCAGATCTGATTAGTGAGTCACATTTTTTCCCCTTCCTGTGTCTGACAGAGTTCCTCCCAGGAGCAGAATGTCAGGTCTGACACGTTTCTTTTTGTCCACGTGTGCTCTCCTGATCGGTATCCTGGTCAGTCTTTGGTAACTTTGCAGACATCTTTCTAAGCTGGTGCTAACGTCAGGAGGTTTGTTTGGAGGTTTGTTTGCCCAGCATGTGAAATTGCACGTTCAGATAGGCTGGAAAGGGTTTTCTTATTTCTGTTAAAAAATATACACACTTGTTTCATTTAGCATAATACCCAGGTTAAAAAATATATACACTTGATTCATTTAGCATAATACCCTCTGGGCCCGTCCTTATTGTCACAAATGACAACAGCTCATTCTTTTTAGGCTGCGTTACATTCCACTGGGTGTGTGCAGGGGTGGGGGTGGGGGTGCCATATCTTCCTCATCTACTCATTTATCTGTAACACTTGCTTCCTATCTTGGCTACTGTAAACAATGCCACAGTAAATATAAGGGTGCATGAATCTTTTTGAATTAGTGATTCTGTTTTATTTTGTTTAATGTTAATTAGTTTATTTATTTTGAGAAAGAGAGCACGAGTTGGGGAGAGGCGGAGAGAGGGAGGGAAATCCCAAGCAGGCTCCACGCTGTCAGCACGGCGCCCAACACGGGGCTCAATCTCACAAACCCTGAGATCATGACCTGAGTCAAAATCAAGAGTCGGATGCTTAGCCGACTGAGCCACCCAGGTGCCCCGTGTTTTTGTTTTCTTTGGGTAAATACCCAGTAATGGAATTGTTGGATCATATGGCATTTCTATTTTTAATTTTTTGAGGAATCCCCACACTGTTTTCCACCGTGGCTGCACCAATTTACGTTCCCACCAATAGTGCGTTGAGGGTTCCCTTTTCACCACATCCTCGCCAACGCCTGTTATTTCTTTTCCTTTTGATTTTAGCCTTCTGACAGGTCTCAGGTGATATCTCATTGCGGTCTTGAGTTGCATTACTCTGATAATTACCGATGTTGTGCCTTTTGGCCATCTGTATGTCTTCACCAGGGGTGTGTGTGTGTGTGTGTGTGTGTGTGTGTTGAGTTGTAGAAGTTATTTATGTACTTTGAATATTAACCCCTTATCAGATATATCATTTGCAAGCATCTTCTCCCATTCACTAGGTTGCCTTTTTGTTTTGTTGATCGTTTCTTTCTCTGTGCAAAAGCTTTTCATTTTGATGCAGCCCCAGTAGCTTATTTTTGCTTTTGTTTCCCTTGCCTCAGGAGACATATCTGGAAAAATGTTGCCATGGCCGATGTCAGAGAAATTACTGCCTGGGCTCTTTTCTGGGATTTTTTTATGGTTTCAGGCCTCACATTTAGGTCTTTAATCCATTTTGAGTTTATTTTTGTGGGTGGTTATGGAATGAATAAGTCATGGGAATAAAAGACACACATAGGGAATATAGTCGGTGGTATTGTAACAGCATTGTACGGTGACAGATGGTAACTACACTTGTGGGGAGCACAACATAATGTATAGAGACGCTGAATCACCATGGCATACCTGAAATTAATCACCTGAAATTAATGTAACATTGTGTGCCAACTATACTCAAATACTCAAATATAAGTTTCTATACATATATATATATATATATATATATATATATATATATATTCATTCTAGTATTTTCTTCCTGGCTCCCAATGGTTTTCTCACACACACACACACACACACACACACACCCGCAGAACATGCCTCCCACCCCACTGGTGAAGTAATTAAGAGCTCAGACTCCAGAATCGAGCTACTTGGGTTCTGCCACTATATTAATATTCCAACTCTGTATAAAACACAATACCCCAAACAAAATATCTTAGAATAACCAGTACCACGGGTTATCTCCCACAGTGGCTGCGGGTCAGGAACTGGGGAGTGGCTTGGATCAGGCCATTCTGACTTGGGGTCTGTTAGGAGGTCACGGTCAGATGTGCGCTGGGGCTGCATTCATCCAGGACTTGACCAGGGCTGGGGTTTTCCTTCTACAGAACCTCACTCACAGACCTCGCTCACACTCACGGCTGGCAAGCTGGTGCCGGGTGGGGGCTGGGGGGCCTCGCTTCCGCACCACGGGCTGTTTGAGGGAACTTAGGGCATGGTGGTGGCTTCCCCCACAGCAAATGACTCGAGAGGCCAAGGGGGAAGCTGCAAGGCCTGTCCTGACCTAGTCTGGGGACAGGCTAGTTCTGATTCATTGCGGGAAGTGGCTCAGGCATGGGTGAGTATAGGAGCTGAGGGTCACTGGGGCACTTCCTAGCTGTGCGAGCTCAGGGAAGTGTCTCTGTGCCTTGTCGCCTTATCCACAAAACAAGAGAAATGACGCCTGGAACTAGTTTATTGAACACAGTAAACTGCACCAAAGCATAAAATGGTTCTATTTTCTCCATCCCTGTCACTTTCCACCTGGGCGCTGTCCCCGAAGGACGCTCTAGGCAGGTGTCCAGTCCAGCCCTGTTTATAACTTTCTTCTCATCTCCAATCAATCACTTATTTCTTGTGCCCTTGGCCAGCCCAGGCCAGGCCTCTAGGCCCTGCAGCAAGGTGGCGACCCTGGATTTGCCTGTGGCTCCCTGACCTTCCCTCTGCCAAGTTCCTTTGTCCCCCAGGTGGTTGGGCTGGAAGGAGGGGGGACCCAGAGGAGTGACCCCCCCAACCAGGTACAGCTCTGCCCTCTCTCAGCAGTCCCCGTCAGGCTGATGAGACCATCTGTGTGGCCGATGCCCTAATGTCACTCACTGGGGCACGAGTGGATCCTTTGCTAGGTCTTCTAAGAACTGAATGACTGCAGAGTCCTCTGACAGGGGTGACCCCCCCCCCCCGTACCCTTTTCTGCCATCCCTCCCACACTCCATCCCAGAGCGGATGCCAGCCTGCTCCTTTCTATCCACCTGTCTCCCACTAGGAATGAGGTGCCAGTTTGCCCTGCTTGCAGGCACCCCAATGGCTGAGAGGCTTTCTCCTGGGCCCCTCCTGGCTTCAGAGAGGCCGGGACCCCCTTCCCTGCCCCAGGAGGAGAGCAAGGACACTGCCATGCTCTGTCCCAGGCCAGCCCTCACCACCCGCCCCATCTCTAGCTCCGTCTCTGCTTGCAGAGTCTGGGAGAGGCTGTTTGACAATTTTATCACCTTGTTAATAAACTTGGACGGGTTCTGGTGCCCTCGTTGTTTTCTGCTCTGTGTAGAGTGGCTTCTATTCGCAGGAGTCTCGTTTCTGAGGTGAGATTCCAAGTCCCACTGCCTAGTGCTGCCTGCCCACCCGAGGGTCCAGGCGTGAGGGATCAGTAGGAGGAAGCTCTCACCCTGTGACGCCTTGATGTCACTGTCCCTGGGCCTCTGTGCTCTTTCCTGTGCATACACATTTGTCACCTCTCCCGGTCCACGCCTTCACTGACTCTCCTCTCCTGTCTGTCTTCCAGAATGACTGTACAGAAAGGGAACCTGACCCTGCCACTCTTGTGCTTAAAATGGCGCCTCTCGGGGTAAGTGCAAACTGCCAAGGGCGTTTGCCAAGGACGCCAAGGGCGTCCATGTGAGGGCAGAGGACAGGGTTAACTCCCGATGACCCTAAAAGGCTCTCCAGTTTCCCCAGCAAGGAGGGGACTGCAGGGGTCCCTACCCCAGGCCCCCTGGGTCTGAATACAAATCACCCTACAAAGCGAGGAGCCACGGGGTTGAGGCTGCCCTCCTGGAGCGCAGTCCTGTTGTGAATACAGCTGCGTGGGGTTCGTGGAGCAAGCCTCTCCCCGGGGACACTCAGACAGCACCCCAGTCCTGGCTGCGCCTGTGCCTGTGAGGGTGAGCCTGCAGCCACTGTGCTATGGTTTGCCAGGTCCTTGGCTCAGCGCCCAGTGCCATCTCCCAGGGCATGTTGCCCCTCTCCTCCCCTCCACGTGCAACACTCACGCGCCCACTGCCCTCCCGCCACACCTCTGCTCACACGGTTCCTTCTGAGCGGAGTGCACCTCCATTTCTTCCCCACGCTGCCCCCCGAAAACCCTCACTCCCTAAGTGCACCTGCCCTGCTCCGCGGAGGATTTAAGTGCAGCGGCAGGAGGGCACTTGTGCCTGGGCAGCAGGTGCAGCCCCGCAGAGAACCTTTGGCTCCTGCCTCAAGGAACTCCAGTGAGCAGGTGACGCACACGGGTCAAGGACACAGCGGGATGCTGGGAACACAGTGTGCACGAGGCTGCCTGCGGTGCGAGGAAGAGGAACGGGTTGTGCCAATTGGTAGAGGGGAGGCTCTCCCACCCCTGGTGATTCTTGCCGAGTGACCAAGGAAGGGGGTGCTTTCCTCTGACACAATGACCCAAGGCAGGACACTACAATCTCCCCGCACCCATGGCACAGGTAAGCAAGGCTGGAGCTTTCCAATAAGTCCCTGCTGGAGGCTGCCGGAGGCACAGAATAACATCGACACACCTAACATCGATTAAGCGCCTACTGTTTCCATACACTTCTACACGCTTTCTACACATTAACCTACTTAATTTTCACTAATAACACTATGAGATGGACACTGGTATTGTCCCCATTTTATAGAGGAGGAAACTGAGGTTCAGAAAGGTTGAGAAGCTTACCCAAAGTCACGTGATTGGTGCAGCAGAACCAGGATAGGAGCCGGGGTATGAGTCTGGTCCGAAGCTCTCCCTTTTCAAATTTTTTTAAACTTTTCTAAAGGAAAAAAAAAAATCAAATATACACAAAAATAGAATAATGTAATAAAAGATCCTGTACCCTTCAGTCAGCTTCAACAATGATCAACTCATGGCCAATTTTGTTTCACATATATTGGCAACCACTTTACTCCTCCTCTATTATTCTGAAGTAAATCGCAGGCATGATATTATTTTATTCGTGAATATTTTAGGACAATTTCCTAAAAGATAAGAACTCTTATTTAAAAAAAAAAATATAGCCACAATACAATTATTGTGCCTTAAAAAATTAATAATTATTGCTTAATGTCATCAAATATTTAGTTATCGCTCAAATTTCCAATTGCCTCACCAATACCATATTATTATCACAGTTTGTTTGAATCAAAATAGAAATTAAATCCATGCACAGTTGTTGGACCTATATTTTTTAGGCTTCTTTTCGTCTGTGGGTTCCCTAAACTCTCAATGTCTCGGGACGCCTGGGTGGCTCCAGTTGGTTAAGCATCTGACTTTGGCTCAGGTCATGATCTCCCGGTTCATGAGTTCGAGCCCCACGTCGCGCTCTGTGCTGACAGCTCAGAGCCTGGAGCCTGCTTCGGATTCTGTGTCTCCCTCTGCCTGTCCCTCCCCTGCTCTCTCTGTCCCTCTCTCTCAAAGAATAAGCAAACATTTAAAAAAATTCTGCCTCACTCTCTCTCTTTCTCTCTTTCTCAGTGCCGTGATTTAATTGCTAAAAAAACTGGATTGATTTCCCTCTTAAATTTCCCACAGACTGGATTTTCTTGATTGCAACCCCCTGGTGAAGATTACTCATTCCTCTGTCTTCTGTATTTCTGTAAATTAGTCGTTGGATCTCAATCAGGGTCGGGTTGGAATTCTTGGCAAGGCTACTTCAAAGACGGCGTGATGTTCTCCCAGAAGAGAGAACCTAACTGTGGTTGATGCTCAGTGCTTGGATACCTAATTCACCAGAAGTTGTGATCTGGTGATATTCCAATGCTACCATTCCCTCCTCATGTGCTTTATCAAGAGACACTTCCTCTCATGTGCTAGTTGGCTGCCCAGCAGTATGATTTCTATGGGAGAGGCAGAATGGTTCCTTCTCTCCTTTTATTTACTAGCTTTCAAAAACAATGTATTCATTTACTAGCATCCTCTGTAGTGATCAAATAGATCTGGGTTTCTTGGGAGTTTGTTTTTGTTTCTGAAGTATCATTTTGAACATGTGGATTATCTGGCGGTTTTCAATTCATTGTAGTTACCAGGATTAATGATACTCAGGTTAATCCTGTCTTTGGCCAGGGGAACCTCCTAGCCAGACCTGACTCCTGAGCCCTTGTGACACCATCCAGTAGTGTTTGGAAATGTCCTTGTGTTGTGATATGACAGGATGTTCCAGGCCCCCAGCCATCTCCTGTAACCCTTACACGCAAAGTCAGTGATGGCCCCCACATATCTCTGTGGACGTCTAAGTATCTAGCACATCATGATTGTGCACCTCATGGCAGAGCATGAGGGAGAGTCCTGCACTGGGACACGGACAGCTCAGACTTTCTCGGAGGCAGAGACCAACCTTCCATGCCTCATAGCTCCCACCTGCCCACCCACAGTGTGCTCACGTCTGCCAAACCTAGAACAGAGATTCCCTAAGTCCACTGGATTATTGGGCCTCACAAGCCATGTGGCAGGACCTCCACTCTTCCCTTCTTCCAAATTCCTGCTCCCATTGTGGGGATCCCACCTCCCCATCTCTTTGAGCCACCGTTGGCCTTCATCTGCTCCTCACACAAATGCCAGCTCCACTACTGATATACCTTCTGGCCCATCCGTTGAGAGGGCTGTTCACTTTTAACCCCCATGGTTGGCCCTGCTTTTGGGGCCTCTGCTCTCTCTGTGGCTGCCCCACCTGGGGTCCCACTGTCTGCTAGCCTCTAGGCTGTCCTCCTTATCACCCATTCATCTGTTGGGTCCAGCTCTTGTCTCTCCGGGAACTGTGCTCTCACTCAGTGGTATGATCTGAACTTGGCCTCTGACACCCCTTCAGGCTGGTCTCCGGCCACTATCACCCAAATGTCTTCAAGCCCTGAACACACCTGACTTTCATCTTTCCTTCTCTTGTCCCGCTCCTCTGCAGAGGACCCACTGGCCTGCCCAGCTCTCTGCTGGGACAGGAATGCATCTAGAAGAGGCTGAGCCACGGTTCCGGGGAGGAAACTGAGCAAGGCCATTCTTCTTCTCGAGGCTGCCAGGGGAAGTGCTAGGGGACCAGAGGGCTGAGGCAGCAGGTAGCCTGCTCACGTCACTTGTGAGCATTCTCAAACCCTGAGAAAGGTTGGATTAGGTAGCTCTGCCCGCCAGGGTGTGACCAACATCTGACTTTTCCACTTTGGCAAGGGGTGAGGAAGGGTCTATGGGCCAGCATACCACCAAACTTCCTGCCTCCGGCAGCAGGCTCGCAATCCACAAGTTGGAGCCCTGCATCGGGCTCTGTGTTGACAGCTCAGAGCCTGGAACCTGCTTTGGATTCTGTGTCTCCCTCTGTCTCTGCCCCTCCCCTGCTTGTGTTCTGTCTCTGTGTCAAAAATAAGTAAACATTAAAAAAAAAAAAACTTAACAGCTTATGCACAGCAGAGGAAGCAATCAACAAAATGAAAAGACAATCTACAGATTGGGGGGAATAATTGAAAACCATGTATCTGATAAGGTGTTAATAACCAAAATATGTAAAGAACACATACAACTAAATATCAAAAATATAAACAATCTAATTAAAACATTGGCAGAGAAACTGAATAGGCATTTTTCCAAAGGAGACAGCCAGGTGACCAACAGGTACATGAAAAGATGCTCGACATCATTAATCGTCAGGGAAATGCAAATCAAAACCACAATGAGATATCACCTCACATCGGTTAGAATGGCTATTATCAAGAAGAGGAGAAATAACAAATGTTGTCAAGGATGTGGAGAAAAGTGAACCGTCTTGTACTGTTGGTGGGAATGCAAACTGGTGCAGCCACTGTGGAGACCAGTATGGAGGTTCCTCCAAAAATGAAAAACAGAGCTACCACGTGATCCAGCAATGCCCCTTCTGGGTCTCTATTTAAAGGAAATGAAATCAGTACCTTGGAGAGAGATCTGCACTCCACGCCCACTGGGGCATTATTCACAATAGCCAAGATACAGAAACAACTTCAGTGTCAGTGAATAAATGGAGAGAGAAAATGTGAGATTGATAGATAAATGATGATAGATGATAGATAGACAGATAGACGGACGGATAGATAGATAAATAGATAGATAGATGGAGTATTATTCTACCCTAAAAAAAAGATTGCTATTTGTGACAACATGGTTGAATGTGGAAGACACAGTGCTAAGTGAAATAAGCCAGACACAAAAAGAGAAATACTGTATGATTCCACTTACCTGTGGCACTTGACTCGTCAAAGTCCTAGAAACAGAAAGTACAAGAGTGGTTGCCAGGGGCTGGGGGGAGGCAGAATGGAGAGTTATTATTTAATGGTACAGAGTTTCAGTGTTACAAGATAAAGAATTCTGGAGACGTGTTGCATAACAAGGTGAAGGCACCTAACACCACTGAACTGCATTCTTAAAAATAGTTAAGATGGTAAACTTCATGTTATGTGTGTGTCACCACCACAACGACAACAACCATAAAAGTTGAACACTCTCCGGCACTGTAACTGGTCTGTGAATTCTCTGGGGACGACATCCTTTCCCTGGGATCCTGCCATCGGTGATAACTGTGCCCCCCAGGTTGCTACTGTGCCCATTCCTCTTGCCCCCAGATCCAACCCAGAGTGCGGTCCCTGGATCTGGAGGGGGAGGGAGGGGGGTGGTTCTGCCACATCGCTGGCTGGGCCCTGTGCCTTCCCGGCCTAATGCTGCCTCGGTTCTAAGCAGGTCTATAGAGTTCCCGCAGCCAGCCTCAGCAGCACGACTGTAGCCCCATATGGGTGGCCCGCCTGCCCAGAGCCCCAGAGAGGAGGCCAGGGCAGTCCCCTAACAGAGGGTAGAAATGATTGTGAGCAGAGAAAGTGGAGATGGAATGTTTTAAGAGGCTTGGTAGGTAGGTTAGGGAAGGAGAGGAAGGAAGGGGAGTAAGCAAAGCAAAATGTGTTGCTTGATTTTATTTTATTTATTTAAAATTTAACATTGTATTTAAAATAAAATTAAAATTTTACTTAAGATGAATTTATTTTACCGAGGGTAGACCGACGCCCATGTGGCTCAGTCAGTTAATCGTCCAACTTGTGATCTGGGCTCAGGTCATGATCTCACAGTTTGTGAGTTCAAGCCCCATGTCAGGCTCTGCGTTGACAGCACAGAGCCTGCTTGCGGATTCTGTCTCTCCCTCTTTCTGCCCTTCCCACCCCGTCTCTCTCTGTCTCTCTGTCTCTCTCTCTCTCTCCCTCTGCCCCTCTCCTGCTCACATGCCCATGCACGCACTCTCTCTCTCAAAAAATAAAATAGAAAAAATAAAATAAAATAAAATAATGTAAAATAAAATAAAATAAGTGGGAGGGTAGGGGCGCCTGGGTGGCGCAGTCGGTTAAGCGTCCGACTTCAGCCAGGTCGTGATCTCGCGGTCCGTGAGTTTGAGCCCTGCGTCAGGCTCTGGGCTGATGGCTCGGAGCCTGGAGCCTGTTTCCGATTCTGTGTCTCCCTCTCTCTCTGCCCCTCTCCCGTTCATGCTCTGTCTCTCTCTGTCCCAAAAAATAAATAAACGTTGAAAAAAAATTAAAAAAAAAATAAATAAAAATAAGTGGGAGGGTAGAGGAGGGAGGGAGGAGGCTATAGAGATCCACAGGAGGGGACACTGAGGTTCTGATGAGTGAAGCAGCTCCTGGCCCAGGGCTCTCCCCATGCCCAGCCACCCCCCTGCAGACCCTCTGGGTGCCTCAGGCTAGGGGTGGAGGCACCCCCAGGAGGACTTGGCTGCAGGCTGCCAGCTTCCAACCACAGCACTGCCCACATCCCCCTCTGCCAAGAAGCCTATCTCCCTAATTAGCCTCATTGGAGGGAAATCTCAGATACTTGTTTTCTTAATTCTATAATCATTTGACAAGAAAAAGAAAAAGAAGGGAGGAACCTATGATATACGATGATACATTTGGAAGTGAAGCGTGCTTGCGTGGGCACAGAATATTTCTAGAAGGATATGCAAGAACTGGTAATGTGTTGCCCCCGGAAAAAGCTGAGTGGAGACTGGTGGAGGCAGGGGGAGCCGGGCACGAGGAGGCCGACATTTCATTCTAAGTACTCTCGTGGTGTTTTTGTTTTCTAACTTGTGCGTTATCACTTCTTTCCTCCGCAGGGAGCTTGTTTTTGTTTTGGTTTGCTTTGTCCAGGAAGCAAATTTTATCAGTTAAAAACCTGACAATGACAGTCAGTCATAGCGCCACCTCATGTCAACTAATTTACGCGCAGATTAAATGCAAAGGGCGGGGAGGGGAGCGGCCCGGGGGCTGGTTATTGGGCAGCTCAACCATATAACCGAAGACCAGGTCCTTTCCACCCCTCCGCCCTGTAGCCTCAGTGTGTAGACTTGGTCCTCAGGCTTCCGAAGTTCATGACGATGAAAGTCAGGCAAATGATGAAATATGACGATGCCCAGAGGTGGAAAAGAAGCCATGTCTTCCTTGGGTTTATTTTCAGGACTAAAGAAACCTTTCCCCGAAGCCCTTTGACAGATGTAGCCCACATATCTCCACTGGCCGAATTACGTGACATGTCCATGCCTGAACCAGGCACTGCTAAGGGAAGGGACGAGTTTGACCATCTTAGAGCAAGCCATGCACCTCAACCCGTCAGACGCAACTAGCACTCTTGAAAACGATTGTTTCTCCAACAACTTCCTTTCAATCCAGAAACAAAATTCATAGATAACATAACTTACCTATAAATACAAAGTATGCTTTAACTGTAACGTAAAGGAGAAATTAAAAGTACATTTATAATAAAGGAATATACCCTTGAATAAGCCGATGCCCAGACGGTATAGTATATAGAACGAGGTGGAGTCATGACATACTTAGAGCTACATACGGAAATGCCAAAGCTGTGACAGCTACAAATGCAGACAGACGCAGGAGATGACTCAACCAGCACAAGGCCATTGCCACACAACAGCGCGATTTTCCACAATGGTGAGGAACTCTCGATAAAGTTTCAAGCAAAACAGCACGCAATCTTCCCTTGATTTATATGGCAATTGTGTTCTTAGAGCAGCTGGGCTATACCAAAGATGTGCAAAATGATAGTTTGAGTTTAATGTCAAATGCGGTGAAGTTCTAGGCTTAGAGACAGTTGTTGTTGTTGTTGTTGTTGTTGTTGTTTTTAACCTCTATAAATGTCTCATGGGACATCAAAAAGTCACATGGGACATAGGACCATTTTCTCAAGACCGTCCCACACACTATTGGATATTGAGCATTGCCTAGACCCCACTCCTGCACCCCAAGGCATGTAGCAGCATGCCCCCCCGCCACACACACGCCACCACCAATTTCTAGAACACACTTAGGGAATGGCACCAGCCCCTTTGAGAACTGCAGGCTTAGACCACCCAGTGCCCCTGACCACGTGACTTCACGGAACTGGGTGCCTGAACAAAACTGGGTTTTGATAGGAAACTCACAAGGCAACTGGAGGTTAAATAGACAGTCAGCAGTCTACTAATCACAAGTAACATCTGGATATATTTGCTTCTAGGGTTTCCTACAGTATGCATATTTTAAAATATGGATAAGAATGTCTCACTGACTGAATGGGCCCACCTCATTGGGAATAAATGAGAAATGGCTCTATTTTCCCTCCTGTCGCTATTTTTTGGCTTGGCTCTGTCAGTGCTCCTTTCCTAGTCCCGGATGACAGCTCAGGCAGTCCTATAGCTTTTCAGTCACTTTGAACTCCCATGACCCTGGTGGTGTTTTCAAGCAATGAAAGTGCAGTCTTGTCTACATTGAGACTCAGCCTGGCAAAAGCTTCTTGCTCCCTCCTGCTCGGACCTGACCGACAGCTAGCACAGGAGGAGGGGGTGGTCCTGTTCTCTTGCTCCCTGTCTACCTCCCTCCCCAAGAATTTCCTCAATGTCAGTGATGCGCTGATCTTCTGTGACACCCCCCTCTCTAGTCCCCAGTGGTTCACCCTTTACAGCCTTTTCCCCGGGGAACTTTCTCCCACACAGTAGGCTGTTCTCTTGAGTGGGCTTTTTTCAAAACAGCTTAAGCTCAACTTCTAGGGTCTCCCTTTGGTTCCTAGAAAACATGTGCATCTTTGTCTTGCCCAAGTGCATTTTCCCGGCAACTGACTCTGCCTCCTCACCTGACATCCAGCTCCAGGTCTGTCTCCCACCTTGAGAATTCTCCAGAGAGGAAGCAAAAGCCCTTCTCTGCTCACCTTCAATCCTAAACTCTCATGGAGCCTTGCCACGCAGTAGCCAAAATTTCCTCACTGGCCAGCCACTCAGGTGTCCCGGGGCAAGCATGGAACTAAGGGAGAAATGCCATTCTCTCCTTCCTGTAGGAACCCCACCCTCCACGAGCTTTTCTCTTGGAGCCTCTTTTCTTGGCTCGGGTGTGGACCCCCAATCTTGTCCAACGTGAAGAAAGGGAACCAACTCTACAAATTAACTCCAGTGAATGTCTTTTTGAGTTTCTAATCTTTGGTTTTTAAAGCTTGGGGAAGAAAGAAAGGTTAGGAAATTACTGAAAAACCTAAAGTTGTCTTAGATGACCACCCCCCCCCCCCGCCTTTGCAATCCAGATCTCTTCCCTTGTGTGTGTATCTCTGGTGTGTATAAATCCAATACTTTTTTTTTTAATTTTTTAAATGTTTTTATTTATTTTTGAGATAGAGAGAGACAGAGCATGAGCAAGGGAGGGGCAGAGAGACAGAGGGAGACACAGAATCCGAAGCAGGCTCCAGGCTCTGAGCTGTCAGCACAGAGCCCCACGTGGGGCTCGAACTCACAGACTATGAGATCATGACCTGAGCTGAAGTCAGACGCTTAACCGACTGAGCCACCCAGGCGCCCCAAATCCAATACTTTTTAATAGATTCACTTGTGTGTATACTCAGAAATTATATCCTACGCTGGGGTGCCTGGGTGGCTCAGTCGGTTAAGAGTCCAATCCTTGGTTTCAGCTCAGGTCATGATCTCCCAGTTTCTGGAGTTCGAGCCCCACGTTGGGCTCTGCACTGGCAGCATGGAGCCTGCTTGGGATCCTCTCTCTCTCCCTCTCTCTGCCCCTCCCCCACTTGCTCCATCTGTGCCTCTCTCAAAATAAATAAATAAACTTAAAAAAAAATGTATACTATTCTCTGGGTGGCTTTGTTATTTACATAGATGGCATCTCGCTGTATGTATTATTCTGCAACTTGGTCCCCCCCGCATCATGGGTTGAACATCCTTTAGACCCCATCTCACATTCTCTTGGCCTGCCTTTTGTGCACGGTTGCTGTGGCAACCAGCTGCTCCCAGGTGTAGCCTGACAGGTTCACCTCAGCTGCACCTCGAGTGTCTTCCTGCCTGCCCCGGGCATTCTGGTGCATTGGTAAACCCAAAGGTGACACTGAGTTCACCCTCCCTGGGCAGTCCTTGACCAATGGGAGATGGGAACCTGCGAGTCAATATATTCCACACTTCTGGGTCTCAGGCACACAATACGATGGCATATTCGACATGGTTTCTCAGGGGGCCCCGATTACACTGGATCCCAATTGCCCACAGCAATCATCGGTTTAATGACTCACATGCTGACCTGCTTTCCCTGCCCGCCCCCCCATTTCAGCCTTCCAACACCTGATCCCTGAAACCACTTCCCCAAGTAAATGACCTGTGTCAGGCTTTTGGTGGAACCCAAGCTCAAACACTGAATAAAAAATATTGTTAAAAACATGGGGCGCCTAGGTAGCTTAGTCAGTTCAGCGACCGACTCTTGATTTCAGCTCAGGTCGTGATCTCACAGTTTGTGAGTTCAAGCCCTGGGGAGCCTACTTGGGACTCTCTCTCTGTCTCTCTCTCTCTCTGCCCCTCCCTCTCTCCCTCTCAAAAACAAGAAACAAATCTACATTGATCTATTTGAGCGCCTCTCAAAATGTGACCCAGGGACTCGGTGCCTGAGACCGATTCTGGTAGCAAATCCTTTCCCTAATCACAGTGAAGTGATTTGTCTTTGTCACTCTTACTCCAGCATGAATCCACAATGGAGTTTTCAAGAAACTATGTTAAATGTTGAGGTGTAATAGTCTGAATGCAGAAGCAGATGTAAGAATCCAGCTGTCTTTCTAGTAAGCCGGAAGTGAAAGAAATTTGCAAAAAGATGCAAAATATCATACTCTTCACTGAAATATTTTCGTTTTGGAAAATGTAGCTATGTTTCATTAAAATGTTATTTATATTAATATAAATATTATGTTAATATGTACACTTGACCCTTGAACAACATGGGGTTAGTCCTGTGGATTCACTTGTACACAGACTTTTTTCCAATAAATACATATAATACTGTAAATGTATTTTCTCTTCCTTAAAGTTTTCTTAATAACCTTTTTCTTTCTCTAGCTTATTTTCTTGTAAGAATACAGTATATAATATATATGGCATACAAAATATGTGTTAAGCAGCTATTTTATCAGTAAAGCTTCCAGTCAACAGCAGGCTATTAGCAGTTAGGTTTCCGAGTGTCAATTTTTTTTAATTTATTTTTTTAAATGTTTATTTTGGGGCACCTGGGTGGCTCAGTCGGTTAAGTGTCCAACTTCGGCTCAAGCCATGATCTTACAGCTCGTGAGTTCGAGCCCTGCATCCGGCTCTGTGCTGACAGCTCAGAGCCTGGAGTCTGCTTCGGATTCTGGGTCTCCCTCTCTCTCTGCCCCTCCCCCACTCATCCTGTCTCTCTGTCTCTCAAAAATAAATAAATGTTAAAAATGTTTTTTTTTAATGTTTATTTTATTTTTGAGAGAGAGCGAGCATGAGTGGGAGAGGGGCAGAGAGAGGGGGACAGAGGATCTGAATCAGGCTCTGAGTTGAGAGAGCCCAGTGCAGGGCTCAAACTCACCAACCGCGAGATTATGACCCGAGCTGAAGTCGAGAGTCAGATGCTCAAACCGACTGAGCCACCCAGGTGCCCCTCCGGGGGTCAAAATACATACAGGGATTTTCAACTGTGCAGGGAGTCTGTGCCCCTAATGCCTGCACTGTTGAACAGTCAACTGTAATGGATTTTTTTTTAATGAATTGATAAGTATTTTTAAAATTTCTCAGCCTTAGAATTTCTAATGCTATAAATATCAGTAAATATAACCCACATTAAAAAAAAAAAGGTTTTGAGGTGCTCCATAATTTTTAGGATGGCAAAGAGGCCCCGAGACCAAAAAGCTTGAGAGCCACTGATCTGGTTCATGATTTCACTTCTAAGTCCAATGAATTCCTTCTTACCAGTTTATGTGCCCTATTGATTTTACCTACTCTCTTCTTTTTAAAAAAAAAAAATTAATGCTTATTTATTTTTGAGACAGAGAGAGACAGAGCATGAGCAAGGAAGGGGCAGAGAGAGAGGGAGACACGGAATCCAAAGCAGGCTCTGAGCTGTCAGCACAGAGCCCGACGCGGGGCTTGAACTCGTCAACTGCGAGATCATGACCTGAGCCGAAGTCAGACGCTCAACCAGCTGAGCCACCCGGGTGCCGCTACCTATTCTCTTCTTGCACATTTAGGCCATTTCAATACAGGTTCCTACCCTGTGCCCATTTTTCTACTGGATTGTGCCTTTTTTCTTTTTGATTTGTGGGAGCCCTTCATGCACTCTGCATAGCAAACCTCTGTTATATCTATGACCCATATGCCCTTTCTTTCTATTACACATCTTTTTTTTTTTTTAATTTTTTTTTTCAACGTTTATTTATTTTTGGGACAGAGAGAGACAGAGCATGAATGGGGGAGGGACAGAGAGAGAGGGAGACACAGAATCGGAAACAGGCTCCAGGCTCTGAGCCATCAGCCCAGAGCCTGACGCGGGGCTCGAACTCCCGGACCGCGAGATCGTGACCTGGCTGAAGTCGGACGCTTAACCGACTGCGCCACCCAGGCGCCCCAGTATTACACATCTTTTAACTTCATGTTTTCTTTCATCGTGTCCACGTTGCGGCTTTTGATGTCAGATCGATCAGTTTATTCCCATACATTTGTTCTTCACGTTTGTTTAAAAATCGTTCCTACTCCCAAGCCATAAAAATATTTCCCCCCCCACGTTATCTTCTAATACTTTTTAGTGTTATTATCCATAATTAAGTCTTTAATATACTTTGCATTTTTGTTTGTTTACAATATGAAGTCAAGATCTAATTTCATTTTTTCCAGATCGCTAGCCAATTATCCTAATACCATCTATTACATACTCTCTCTTTACCTCACTGATTTATGACACCAAGTTCTAAGATCTCACAAGTATCCATGTAGACATGGGCTCTCTATTCCATTCTCTATTTACCTAAACCTGTTCAGTACCTCACTGTTGGAATTTCCAGTTTTAAGTCGTGTCTTCTTATATGATAGTTATTTTCCCTTATAGTTTTTCTTTTTCAGAATTATCTAATAGTTCTTGCCCATTCAGCCTTCTGGGTTAATTTCACAATGAATTTGCCAAGTTGCATTAAAAATTTTGCGGGCGGGGCGCCTGGGTGGCTCAGTCGGTTGGGCAGCTGACTACAGCTCAGGTCATGATCTCACGGTCTGTGAGTTCGAGCCCCGCATCGGGCTCTGTGCTGACATCTCAGAGCTCGGAGCCTTCTTCGGATTCTGTGCCTCCCTCTCTCTCTGCCCCTCCCCTGCTTGCTCTCTGTCTCTGTCTCTCTCTCTCTCTCAAAAATAATAAACATTAAAAAACTATTTTAAAAAATTTGCTGGCAATCTCATTAGGATTACATTAAACTTATAGATTAATTTAGTAAAAAAATGATTATTTTTTACAGTAATGAGCTTTCAAATTCATTTATCTGAGTCTTCTTTCAATTTCTTCAAAGACTTTTATAATTTTTTGCATAGGCTTATTATACATTTTTGGCTAGGTTAATTCCAAGATACATTGTAGGTTTTCTGTTTGTTTGTTGCTGTTTGCTTTCATTATTATGTTTTACATTATAGTTTTGTTGTCTTTTTTCCTATTGTGTTCCCAATTGATTATGTTGATTTTTATAGAGATACAATTGGTTTTTACATGTTGGTTTTATATCTGGTCACTCTTTTTTTTTTTTTAAGTTTATTTATTTTTGAGAGAGAAAGACAGAGCATGAGTAGGGGAGGGGCAGAGAGAGAGAGACACAGAATCTGAAGCAGGCTCCAGGCTCCGAGCTGTCAGCACAGAGCCCAACATGGGGCTCGAACTCACGGACCGCGAGATCATGACTTGCGCTGAAGTTGGACGCTTAACCGTCTGAGCCACCCAGGCGCCCCTATCTGATCACTCTTTTCATCTCAAACCTTGTACTTGTTTTAACAGTTTGCCAGTTCATTTGTTGTGAATTTTGCATAGATGATAACATCACCTATCATTATGATACTTTGTCTTTTTCTTTTTATTTCTTTATTTCTGTATTTCTTTTTCTTGTCTTATTGTACCATTTAGCACAGTTTTCAGTAGCAGTAGTGATAGAAGATATCATCCTGACTTTAAATCTGTTGTGTGGTGAATATCTTTGGCAAATATTTTAATATTGGACCCTTTTTGCATTGCTGGGATAAACCTTACTTGGCTATGATGTGTTAATATTTTAATACACTGCTTGTTTCAGTATAGAAATATTTTGGTTTTCAATTTTTACATCAATGATCGTAACTTAATCTATAATCTTCTCTTCCTGTTCTATCATAATCGAGTCTGATATATTAATGGGTTGAAACGAATAAGGTAGCTTACCATAGATTCTGCATACTCCAAGAAACTGTTTATTCCTTGAACACTTAATAGAATTTACCCACAAATGGTATTAACCAAATGCCTTTTGCAGGGTAGGGCTGAATCTAATCCCAACTCATCTCACTGTTATTGGTATGTTTTTAGTTTTTCTTTTCTTTTAGGACAGTACTGATCATTTTTATTCTTCTTAAAATCATCTTGTTTTGGTTTCATTTCTATTGACATCAAGTTATTCATAGTATTCTAGTATTTAAATCTCATCAGTATTTGTTATGCCCCCTTTCCGTTCCTTTCACTTGTCTGTGACTTCTTTCTTTTTTTATTGGTATTATTTTCTCCACATTTTTCTAGTTGGGTGTCTTTTAAGGATCAAACCTTTGGATTTATCAAGCAATTGCATTTTTGTTTGTTTTATATGTTAAATTTTACTTTTTAACTCTGTTACTTTCCTCTTCTTCCCTTTATCATTTAAAAATTTCTTTCTAGATCAGGGCGCCTGGGTGGCTCAGTCGGTTAAGTGTCCAACTTTAGCTCAGGTCATTCGAACCGCGGGTCGGGCTCTGTGCTGACAGCTCAGAGCCTGGAGCTTGCTTCGGATTCTGTGTCTCTGTCTGTCTCTGCTGTTCCCCGACTCACACTCTGTCTCTGTCTCTCTCTCTGTCTCTCAAAAATAAACATTAAAAAATTTTTTTTAATTAAAAAATTTTCTAGATCAGTACTCTCCAACAGAACTTTCTGCCATAATGGAAATGTTCTATATCTGCCACTAGGTACTGAGCCCTCAGAGTCTGGCTAGTGTGACTGAAGAATTAAATTTTTAATTTTATCTAATTTTAATTCATTTTCATGTAAATGGCCACATGTGACTAGTAACTTCTTATACTGAACAGTGCAATTCTTTGCCTGAAAGTTGAAGTCAATGTTCAATTTGTCTTATTCCTAATACATGTTTTTATGTCTATAACTATTTATTTGGGAGAAACCCACAGATTTTAGAATGCAAGGTTTTTATTGCTATTCAACTCCAAAGTTGTATTATTTCTCCTTAGTTCTAAAATTCTGGGGTTTTTTCCAGTTGAGATTAGAAGTGTGCTTTTCCTTACATAGAGAGGTGAGAGGACAATGGAATTTTTGGTATTAATGTCTAGTTTCCAATTTTCATGTGGTCAGTAAACATGGTCTGCATCTTACTGGGACTGAGTTTATTTGCATGTTTGGGGTAACTAGAGATTTAGAACCTTGTGTAACATCAATGTTAGTAAATATTCCATATGTGTGTGAAAAAATGCATACCCTTTTCACACACAATCCCCCAAAGCAGGGCAAATTATAAATACTTTCCTGTTGCCGCTGAGGCCTCCCATGCACTTCTTCTGGTGGAGACACTGGGCATGATGTGAACCAGGAAGACTCTTTTTTGGGGGGCGCCTGGGTGGCTCAGTCGGTTAAGCATCCGACCCTTGATTTCAACTCAGATCATGATCTCACGGTTCGTGAGTTCGAGTCCCGCATCGAGCCCCGCTTCAGGCTCTGCATACACAACACAGAACCTGCTTAGGATTCTCTCTGTCCCTCTCTCTCTGCCTGTTTTCCATGCTCACTCTCTCTCTCTCTCTCAAAAATAAATAAATAAACATGAAAAAAGAAGAAGAAGACTCTTCTTTTCAAGTCTCCTTACACAGTTGTCATCTTTTCTGTCATTTTTTTTTTCTTCTTATGGCCCAAAAAGGGAAATGTCTGTCCATGCTCACTCTACCGTCTTGAAACAATTGACTTTCAGGCTCTCTAGGTCAAGGTCAAAGCTCTTCTGCCATGCCCAGGAGTCATGGAGGAGTTTGCACCTGCCACTGTCCCAGACACTTTGCTTTAATAACCACTTGGGGGAGGCAGGTTCTGCCCGTGGAGGAAGGAGGGTGGAGGCCGGCTGCAGGGCTCACCTGGAGGGGCAGGGAAGGCATGAAAAGGTGCTGGTAGCTCAGGAGAGCACAAAGGATGGCACAACCTCTACTTTTGAAGTGGTGGCAGGAGGCAGGTAACAAAAAAATAAACATCAGTCATTCTACGCCTGCCATCAATGAGAAAGAAAAGGCAAGGGCACAACCCATTTGTTGAATCTTGCAGGAGCGTAATGACATCCGGAGTACCGATTGTCTTGGCAGGGTGGTTGCATGTCCGGCGGCCAGAGACACCCTCTCTGCTGCTCACCAGCTGTGTGACCTTAAACAAGCCACCCAACCCTTGTGGACCTCATCTCTTGAAACCTGGGGACATTAATACCCATATCGCAGTTTGTAATGAGGCTTTCCAGTCCGCGTGTTTATTGTTCAGAACACAGCTTGAAACATCTAGACCTTCTTTTCTAATCTAATCCCCCTGTCCTTCACGAGGACAAAAGCTCTTACCCACCCGTGAATTCCCAATGCTTAACACAGGGTCCGGTGCTCGAAGGCATTCAATAAACGCGAGGCGAGAAAATAGCACATAAACACCAGACGAGCTAGTTCTCCGTCATTGGTAAGTATGCCAGGTGCACGGCATTGGCAATATTAGCAATGATAGTGGCCCGGGCGGCGGAGAATGAGTGCCTTCAACTTGGCCACTGAAGTCCCCGGCGCAGACAGGGCTGTCCATCAGGAGGCGCCCTCAGAGGACCAAGAAGCAGATATCCGCTCTGACCATTAGCAACACTGGGGCCGCTGGCTCAGCAGCCTGCAGCAAGAGGAAGGAGGTAACCAGCACACGAGAGAGCTGTCACAGACACGGTTCGCCCCCTGGAGACCCCAACCCTGGAGAAACCTGAGTGTGAAATCTGTTCTTACTTCAACAGACCGGTCTGTGGTCTCAGGAACAACAAATGCAGACATCTAATGAGTATACATCAGTGAATGGTTACTGGACTTCGGAAAAGATGGCTAGCTGCCCATGAAGACAGGGAAGCATTTCAAAATATCCAGAGAGGATGAGGGTTTGGGGGCAGTCCTTACCCCTTTCTGTATCACCTTAGATCTTTCTCCTTCCTTTGCCCTCCCCTGCAGGGGCTACTTCTCTGCTCAGCCTATTGTCCCTGCCCCTGCCGCAGGATTCACAGGCACCCACCGCCATGCCCCCTTGAAGTTTTGTGGCCCTGATTCAGTCTCCGACCGGTCCTTGAGGTTTATTTCCCTGATTCTCAGGAAGCTGGGTGTAAGGTCCTGTTTCCCCTCTCCTTGTTCTTCATCTTCCTCCTGCTGCTGCCTTGCCCCATCTCCCTTCTGGCTTTTTCCTGTCCTGTCTGCCCAGGGGTATCCACGGAGCAGGACAGAGCTGGCATGGGGGTTGAGCGGAATGTCCAGGGATTAAAAGCAGCCTGAGACTGAAAGAAAGCCAATGTGGTCTACAGATAGCAAGGATTTGGGGAACATAGGGAACTGGGGACAATGAAAACACTCTCATTACAGGAGTTAATCATGTGATGTGCTCAGAACAGTGCCTGGCCCGTCGGAAGTGATCAATAAAAGTTAACCATTGTTATTTCACTCTGCATGGGAGAAGACCAGAACACTTCTCCGAAAAAGGAGCTTGCCCACCCTGGACTAGTTTTCTAGGGCCGTCAGAACAACGTCCCACAGTCTGGGTGGCTTAAACCATCAGAAATCCTGAAGGCTACAATTGCAAACTCAAAGCGTAGATAAGGGCCTGCTCCTTCTGAACGTGGCAGGGGAGAATCCTGCCTTGTCTCTTCCTAGTTTTTGGCTGCAGCCTTCAATGTGACAGCCTCTCTCCAGTCTCTGCCTCTGTTGTCACATGACATTCTTCCTGTGAGTCTGCGTCCAAATTTCTCTCTTCTTATGAGGACATATTGGATTAGGACCCATCCTAATGACCTCATCTTAACTTGATTACATCTGCAAGGATGCTATTTCCAAATTAGGTCACATTAATAGATACCAGGGTTTAGAGCTTTAACATATCATTTGGGGAGACACAACTCAACCCATAACACCCTCCAATTTTTTTAAGTATGTATCTTCTTGGGGCGCCTGGGTGGCTCAGTCGGTTAAGCGTCCGACTTCAGCTCAGGTCACGATCTCGCGGTCCGTGAGTTCGAGCCCCGCGTCAGGCTCTGGGCTGATGGCTCAGAGCCTGGAGCCTGCTTCCGATTCTGTGTCTCCTTCTCTCTCTGCCCCTCCCCCCTTCATGCTGTGTCTCTCTCTGTCTCAAAAATAAATAAACGTTAAAAAAAATTTAAAAAAATAAATAAATATGTATCTTCTTGGCACCCAGACTGTTCCAATCAGGTGAATTTGGGTGGGTGTCTGGCATGAGGAGGCTAACGACTCTTTCTTTCCTGACATTGGCATCCCTCACCGGTACCACCGCTTTCTGGAAGGCTTCGCAAACTCCCTTGAGAGTTCACTCATTGTTAAGGTCTCCACCTGTAAGCAATGACTCCCTTTTATTTCTAGGCCTGACCTTATCTTGCAAATCTAGCCGCTTAGAATATAGAAGATAAAAATCTTTCCTGGGGGGCCGGGGTGGCTCAGTCAGCTGAGGGTCTGACTCTTGATTTCAGCTCAGGCCATGGTCTCATGGTTTATGGGATCGAGCCCCATGTTCTCACTTCAGGCTTTGTGCTGACAGCACGGAGGCTGCTGGGATTCTCTCTCTCTCTCTCTCTCTCTCTCTCTCTCAAAATAAATAAATAAGCCATTAAAAAATAAATAAACAACATAACTTCTAAAGTTATTCATAGGTCACAGATGATACCACCAGGGAAATTTGAAAATATTTTGAATTGAATGAAAACAATACATCAAAACGTATGAGATGTAGCTAAAGTAACACATCTAGGGAAGTTTATAGCATTACGTGGTTATATTAGGGAAAAAAGAGATCTCACATCAATAATCGTAGCTTCCCGGGCACCTGGGTGGCTCAGTCAGTTAAGCATCCAACTTGTGCTCACATCATGATCTCACAGTTTGTGAGCTTGAGCCCCACTTTGGACTCTGTGGTGACAGAGCAGAGCCTGTATGGGATTCTCTCTCTGTCTCCCTCTCTCCTTCTCTCTCTCTCTCCCTTTCTCTCCCCTTCTGTCTGTACCCCTCACTCACTAGCGCCTTTCTCTCTCTCATAAATAAATATGTAAATACATACGTACATAAGTAAAATAATCTTAGCTTCGAACTTCAATTAGAAAAATTAGAACAGGGGCGCCTGGATGGCGCAGTCGGTGAAGCGTCCGACTTCAGCCAGGTCACGATCTCGCGGTCCGTGAGTTCGAGCCCCGCATCAGGCTCTGGGCTGATGGCTCAGAGCCTGGAGCCTGTTTCAGATTCTGTGTCTCCCTCTCTCTCTGCCCCTCCCCCGTTCATGCTCTGTCTCTCTCTGTCCCAAAAATAAATAAACGTTGAAAAAAAAGAAAAAAAAAGAAAAATTAGAACAGGGGTTCTAAGCCTGAGTGTCAGACTTTTTTTTTATTTTTTAAGCTTATTTATTTAAAGAGAGAGACAGAGAGAGTCACAAGGGGAGGGGCAGAGAGAGAAGGAGAGAGAGAGAATCCCATGCAGGCTCCACACTGCCAGCACAGAGCTCGATATGGGGCTTGAACCCACAAACACGAGATTATGACCTGAGAGGAAACCAAGAGTTCGACACTCAACTGACTGAGTCACCCAGGTGCCCCTGAGTCTCTGACTCTTGATCTCACCTCAGGTCTTGATCTCGGGGTGGTGAATTCAAGCCCTGCGTTGGGCTCCATGCCGAGCGTGAAGCCTACTTAAAAAAGAAAAGAAAAGAAAAGAAAAATTAGAACAAATTAAACTGAAAGCAAGCAGAAAGGAGATAATAAAGATAACATCAGAAAACAAATTCTTTCACTGAAACAATATATTAAAAACAATAGAATCGGGGTACCTGGGTGGCTTAGTTGGTTGAGCACCCAACTCTTGATTTAGGCTCAGGTCATGATTTAGGATCAGGTCATGGGATCGAGCCTTGCATCTGCCTCTTGACCGTGGAGCCTGCTTAAGATTCTCTCTCTCCCCCTCTGCCTCTCCCCCGCTCTCTCTCTCTCTCTCTTTCTTTCTCTAGGAAACAACAATAGAATCAGTGAAACCAAGGGGCGCCTGGGTGGCTCAGTCGGTTAAGCGTCTGGACTTCAGCTCAGGTCATGATCTCACTGTCCGTGAGTTCGAGCCCCGCGTCGGGCTCTGTGCTGACAGCTCAGAGCCTGGAGCCTGTTTCGGATTCTGTGTCTCCCTCTCTCTCTGCCCCTCCCCCGTTCATGCTCTGTCTCTCCCTGTCTCAAAAATAAATAAAACGTTAAAAAAATTTAAAAAAGGGGCGCCTGGGTGGCGCAGTCGGTTGAGCGTCCGACTTCAGCCAGGTCACGATCTCGCGGTCCGTGAGTTCGAGCCCCGCGTCGGGCTCTGGGCTGATGGCTCAGAGCCTGGAGCCTGTTTCCGATTCTGTGTCTCCCTCTCTCTCTGCCCCTCCCCCGTTCATGCTCTGTCTCTCTCTGTCCCAAAAATAAATAAACATTGAAAAAAAAAATTTTTTTTTTAATTAAAAAAAAAAAATTAAAAAAAAAAAAAGAATCAATGAAACCAAAAGCTGTTTCTCTAAGATCAATAACATTGATAAATGTCTAGCCAAACTGACCAAGAAACAAAGAAAAGAAAACAGAAATTTCTAACATTGGGAATGAAAAAATGAACATAGATGGAAAAATCTATGTACTGTTAGAAAATTGAATCCAACACGATGTAAAAAGGGTAACACATGGCCACTTGGCATTCGTCACAGGAATGCAAGGTTTGCTCAACATCCAAAAATCAGTCAAAACAATTTACCAAATCAAAAGACTAAAGAAAACACGCGTGATAATCAAAATAGATGCAGGACACACATGTAACAAATTTCAACACTCGTTCACGATAAAAAGTAAACGGTCAGCCAACTAGGAACGGAAAAGGACATCTTTAACCTGATTAAGGGCGCTTACAAAAGCAGACAACTAATGTCATGCCTTATGGTGAAAGACTGAAAGCTTGTCCTTGAGATCAAGAACGAGGAAACGATGTCCACTCACCACGCCTATTTCACATTGTTTCGGAGGTCTTAGCCTGTGCAATTGCTTGCATATACAGACATACAAAAGCAAATTTGTGTGTGTCTACCTACATACACACTCTCATGCATGTTTATGTATACATACATACAAATACAAATATGTGTGTATACATACATATTCTCACATACTGTGTATGCATACATACAAATATAAGTACGTGTGCATATATATATATATATATACGCACACATACATCCAAACTCTCACCCATTTCTTTTGTGTACATACATACAAAGTGGTTCGGCCACCTGGTAGTCTCTGACAGTGTTAAACACAATTTACCACATGACCCAGCAATCCCAGTCCTTGGTACTTATCCAAGAGGAACAAAACATATGTTCCCACAAAAACGTTTATAGTGGCTGCATCCGTAATCACCCCAAAACTGGAAACGACCCTCCACGTCCTTCAAGCGGTGGATGGATAAACAAACTGTAGTACATGCAGACGACAAAACCCCGCTCAGCAATTAAAAAATAAAGTAGAAATAAAAATTAAAAAGTGAACTGCTGATACACAGGCTACAACATGATGAATCTCAAATGCATTACACTGAGTGAAAGAAGCCAGACTCGAAGGGCTGCGTACTGTATGATTCCATGACATTCTGGAAAATGTCATGGACATCTTATGACATTCTGGAAAAGGCAAGAGTATAGGAACAAATCAGTAGTTGTCAGGGGCTAGAGGCTAGGGGAGGAAATGACGCTAAAGGGACAGCAAGAGGTCATGGTGGGGACTGGAGCTGTTCTGTAAATTGATTATGGGGTAAGTATATGATGATATGCATTTATCAAAATTCATGCACCAAGCAAGTGTGGATTTTCTTGGATGTAGATAAATTTTTAAATGTGAATAAAAGGAATATGGGACCTGGAAGCAACGAGGCAGGAGCTGGGTCAGGGAGGCAGCTGGGCTTAGGAGGGTTAGAGTGACAGTTAAGACCAAGGAAATGGACAAGCCATAGCAAGATGGATTGGGGTGGGTGAGGACCAGGCAGAGGGACCCATCAGGGCTCCAACCAGAAAGGCAAAAGAAACATAAAAGCCTGAGACAGGGGCGTCTGGGTGGCTCAGTCGGTTGAGCACCTGACTCTTGACTTCGGCTCAGGTCATGATCTCATGGTTCATGGGTTCAAGCCCCACGTTGGGCTCTGTGCTGACAGTGAGAAACCTGCTTGGAATTCTGTCTCCTTCTCTCTCTCTCTCTCTCTGCCCCTCCCCTGCTTGCTCTCTTCCTCTCTCTCATAATAAATAAACATCAACTTAAAAAAAAAAAAAAAAGCCTGAGACAGATCACAGACATCTCGTCCACGGCTTCCCCAGCCTGATGTATCCAAGCGATGGGTGTTGCTCAGCTGCTCCCCTGGGCCAGAGCAGGTATCTCTTCTGTGAGCAGCTGGGAAGGTTCCAGCATGGGCCATGGCCCCTGAGAACAGGGACAGGGGCAGGTCCGAGAACAATTCTCACATCCGTGTGGAAGGGGCAGGACAAGAGGGGACAGTGAGGTTTTCTGTTAAGAGGCACGGGCTACTCAGTAGGAGCTGTGGGGAGCCAGATTCAGACCCGGACAAAGGCAGTGGGAAAGGCAGAGCTTACGCAGTCTCTCCGGGAACGTGTACACAGAACTGCTACGTCCCAACAGCAGGCAGGAGGGGTCTACCACATCCTGGTGACCCTCCCACAGTTTTCTCTCTCCTTCCATTTCCTTCAGGGTACAGAAAGCCACTAATGCGTGTGCACAAGCCGACTGCACTTTTTTTCTTTTTGCTACACGACCAGTGATTTGCTCGGACAGACATCCAATGGACGTGGGGTGAGGAAAACCTGATTTTTTTTTTTTTTTTATAAAAATTTTTTTTTTTTCAACGTTTATTTATTTTTGGGACAGAGAGAGACAGAGCATGAACGGGGGAGGGGCAGAGAGAGAGGGAGACACAGAATCGGAAACAGGCTCCAGGCTCTGAGCCATCAGCCCAGAGCCCGACGCGGGGCTCGAACTCACGGACCGCGAGATCGTGACCTGACTGAAGTCGGACGCTTAACTGACTGCGCCACCCAGGCGCCCCGAGGAAAACCTGATTTTGTAAAAACCCCCTCTTTCTCCATTACTGGCTGGCTCATCCTGCTTTTATCTTTCAGTAAACTGTTCTGCTCTGTTTATGAACAACAGATCCGTGCATATCTTATTTGGGGAATTTCAATGTCTTTCATTTTTTTTTGTAAAGCCGGGGACCATTTCACAACTCTTTCTGCACGTAGCTATTTCACGGAGGGCAATCTGTATCTAGGTGTCGACACAGCGCTTTTCCCTTGAGTCAAGCATATAGTTACTTAACTACAGTTCTGGCGGGGAGTTCTGCTTCCGTGGCCCTGGGGTGAGGCCCAAGGATCTGCATTTTGAACACGTGCACAAAGTGAGCCTCATGCTACGTACACTCACGAACCCGTGGGACACGCTGATCTAAGAAATGGAAAAACTGAGGGGCGGTCCTATGTGTCTGACTGAAGTTGGAAACCTCTGTCTGAGGTGACCCCTGACTTTATTTAAAGGGAGGAAG
Source organism: Leopardus geoffroyi (assembly GCF_018350155.1). Taxonomy (NCBI): domain Eukaryota; kingdom Metazoa; phylum Chordata; class Mammalia; order Carnivora; family Felidae; genus Leopardus; species Leopardus geoffroyi. The sequence goes on along the minus strand of NC_059328.1, from coordinate 119,314,313 downwards.
AGGGGTGCCTGGGTGGCTCCGTCGGTTAAGCGTCCGACTTCGGCTCAGGTCATGATCTCACAGTTCGCGAGTTCGAGCCCCGCGTCGGGCTCTGTGCTGACAGCTCAGAGCCTGGAGCCTGTTTGAGATTCTGTGTCTCCCTCTCTCTCTGCCCCTCCCCTGCTCATGTTCTGTCTCTCTCTGTCTCAAAAATAAATAAACATTAAAAAATTTTTTTTAAATAAACAAATAAATAAAGGGAGGAAGAGAAAACCTTTTTTTATAATTTTTTTAATGTTTATTTATTTTTGAGAGACACACACACAGAGCATGAGCAGGGGAGGGGCAGAGAGAGGGGGAGACACGGAATCTGAAGCAGGCTCCAGGCTCCGAGCTGTCAGCACAGAGCCCGACGCGGGGCTCAAACCCAAGAACCGTGAGATCATGACCTGATCCAAAGTCAGGCATTTAACCGACTGAGCCACCCAGGCGCCCAGAGAAAACTTTTTAAACACTGGCAGGTAGGTGTCTAATTCAGTGCTTGTTGACATCAAGGCACAAGGGGCCTTTAAGAGTCAGAGGTGGGAGAGTGTGGAATGGGGTCCAGGCTATAAGCCCCCGCATGAGGTGTGTGGCTGGAGTGTCAGGCCAGGTCTGAGGCAGCAGAGAGGTACACGGAGTGGCATTTGGGTACAACAGTCTGGGTTCTTCATATACGATTTGGGGTGCTAGAAATGGGGGGGGGGGTTCCATCTATTCTTCCCCAGCCCACCTCTACAAAAAAACCAGTTCTTCCTCCCAGGGCTGTGTCGTGAATAATCATAACCCCAACTTTCTGCCCACGATGAGGAGGAGTAGCTCTGGTCTGGCGCATGTGCTGTGGGTCGAGCGTGGGGGTGTAAATTGCAGGGGCCAAGAGACAGGTAAATGGACTTGCAGGTGAAATCCTGGGCCACCCCCTCCAGTCCCCACCCCTGCCCCCTCCAACCTGAGAGACCCCCTCATCCCGGCCCCCTGGCCGCTCCCCAGTGGCTGGGGGGGTGGGGTGAGCACAGCCCCGCCCTGACTGGGAACGCACCGGGGTGTGGGTTTCATGTTCAAGCACTCCTTGTGACTGTCCTCCCTTCCTTCCCTTTCTTCCCACCCCAGGAAACACTCAGCGTGTTTTTTTATTTTTTCCCCCCTTCATTCTGCTCAGGAGACAAAGGCTCTTCGGCTGTCATGGATAATTTCAGGCTTTTTTCAAGGCAGAGTGTCTCATCACACCTAAGCCTGACGTCCTTACTTGCCTGGCTTTGCAGATTACTCAGAGGGCACGGACAACAATAGCACAGGGAACAATTCCACTCCTTCCGGGCAGGGATCCATTTTTCAATTATTTCTTTATCCCATTTACTTAATGACCAAATCCAGTGTCATCCCATATTTCATGACTGTGAGCAGACCCATGATGAGGGGAAATGGCTTCCATGTCACTTCCATGCCACTACCAACGAGGGGCCCTGCTTCCTCCACGCCTGAAGGGACCCAGGGATGCTTCCAGGCTCTCCCTTCTCTGCGCCTGCGCATCTGCCACGCCTTCAGGATCAGCTGCCCCTTTCCGCCTTTGAATCTTAGGCTCTGGTGGCTCCTGGGCCCCTCCCCTGGGCAGTAAACTTGGGCCCCAGCCCCACAAAGTCCTTCTCACCCTGGTCCCCTCTTAAGTATCCTCACCTCCCCACCCCTGCCCTCCATAGAAACTGCTCTACCTGGCGGTGATGCCGACTGCCGGGGACAGCCACACCCCACTGCAAGGCACCGTGTCAAGGGTTCCCCCAATTATTGTGCCCTTTAGTCCCTGTGACGACCCCATTTTATGTGGGTCCAGACAGAGAAGAGAGGTGAAGCGATTCACTCAAGGTCGCACAAGGAGCAAATGAAAGAGCTACAACCTGAACCCAGCTCTGATTCTAGAACCCGTGCTCTTAATTACTTCCCCAGCCAGCCTTCGAAAGGCCCCCAGGGACCTCCTCAAATCAAGCCCCTGGCTCCCCTTGGCTTACGCCCCCTGCCATCCAAGCAACGTTTGACCCTTCTGACTTTGGAGACCCCCTTGGCTCTCCTCCTCTGTTTCCCTTCTCCCTCGACCCTCCCCTCTTGGCCAACATTGCCCTCCTCCTCCGTCCCTCCCCCCACCCCAGGATGGATCTTCAGCCTTCTCCTCTCACTCAGCTTTATCCAGCTGGCTTCCTCAGTTCCGGCTCTTCTCTCTACCTCCGTGCCAGTCCAATCTGTGTGTCCGGCCCTCCCCAAACTTCACCTCAGCTCCAGAGGTGCCTTTGCAAAGGCTTCACCCACCCTCCCACGCACCCTCCACCAGAATCTGCATTGGAGATAACTGTGCCCCAATCTTCCTGCTCTTTCGGTGGGACACCCCCAGGGATAGCTTGATCTTCCACACGGCCAAACTCTGCACTGGTGGAATCGCCTACCCAAGTGTGGGTATTCACCGCCTGTGAATCTCATCCTTCACGCTGCAGCCGGCTGTCCCTTGGAGGGCATTGGGAGCTCGGAACTGCCAGAACCTGCAGACCCTGATTGATGGGTGTCATTCTTGGAGCCTATCACCTAAGCCGAATCCTCTGTACTTAGCTGGCCAGTCAAGTTGGTACTGAGGCTAACACGAGACTCAGCCCGGAAGCTACCACCTCCGGGAAGGCAATCCTCTTATGCGGCCATGTTCTCCCCTGGGTTCTGACAGCACCTGGAATGTGCTGTGCTGCTCTGTGCTACGCGCCGTGGACAGTGGTGAGGAGGACATATAGTTCCTGCCCTCATGAAGTTCCCCAGTGTCATGGGAGGAAACACATAGCCGTGGAGAAAACGCATGAGGGGTGTCTTGGGTCGGGTCGGCATGCGAGCGGCTGACACTTGCAAGGGAGTGCAGGAGCAAGACTGGGCCGAGGGCAGAGTTGCATGAGACGCAGTCACAACAGAGTCCTCAGCCAGCCCTTTGAGCTGGCTCTGCGCGACACGGCCCTTCAGAGTTTTCTCAAATTGAGGCAAGAGGGCTGGACTTCCCCGACTCTCGTCCCGTAGAATGTGGGCTGCTCCCAGCAAGGGCATGGGCTTGAGCCAGGCATCGGCCTCCAGCTGAAGGCGGTTCCCAGAGAAGGCTGCATTCGTTGCACCATGGCTGCCAATACTCACGGCGGCTGGCGAAGCAGGTGCCTCTGTCCAGAAGGGACAGCCCAGCACACCATCCCCTCCAGGGTACCCACGGGATGCCTAAAGAGCGGATGGCCAATTCTAAGCTGAAGGGAAAAGAAAGAAGACGACAATAGATCTTCCCACTTGGTCTTGAAATACACATTAGGGCTTTGTAAAGTAGCTGTCTTGAGTTCCTTCCACTCCTCCTCATGTAAGGATAACAATAATGGCGAGCGTTTCCTCTGCGTTTATCCTGTGTCAGATCCTATGCCGAGGTTTTCGCTTGCGTAGCTTACTTAATCTTTACAGTACCCTAGGAATTAAGTACTGTTATCGCCATCATCTTACCTAAACACAAAGCAAGGCCTAGAGAGGTAAATGGCCTGCCCAAGGTCACACAGCAAGATAGCAAGCCCCACATAGGCAATGTGGTGTAGGGAGGCTGACCTTAAATCCTGAGGCTCCTGACCTTGGCTCCTGACCTCCTGCTTCAGCCTGAAAGGAAGCAGAGGGACCACACCTGGTGGAATGGGACCAAGGAGACAGAAGGCCAGAGGGCTTTCTCCTGAACATCCACCCTGGGAGAGGCCCTCCCCAAACATGACAGATACGGATTTCTTATCTATGCTGACAAATGGGGGCCACAGCCAGTTTAATTTGATTTAAAGCAAATAAAAGAATGTGACATTCTCTCACCCCCAGCAAGAAGCAGTCCCTTTCTTCGGTGCTCCTACAGCATGGAGTACCTTTCCCTGACAATGGTTCTTCGCGTGACTCTCCTTCCTCCCTAGGAGACCCTGATCTCCCCTTAAGGGACAGATGGCCATTTTTTCACCATTTCTGCATCCCACGTACCTGACAAGGGCCCAGCACACTGTGGGCCTGCAGTAAATGGGATCCATTGGAACCAACCTTCTGTGTCAGCACAAAAGACATCGCAGTGTTGCTACTCATTTGCATTTCTGTGTCCCCTCCCCCGTCCCCTCACCTCATAGATCTCCAAGCACCTAGAACAGTGCCTAACCCAGAGCAGGTGTTGCCTGGAAGAAGGGATGGGTGTGGATGCAAGGGTGGAGGTATGCATGCGTGGCTGGATGCACGTGTGGCCACGTGGCTTCACGGAGCCCGTGAGCATGCCTATCTGGGCCACTGCCATTTCCTGTTGGCTGAGCACCGAGCTTGCCAAAGGGCCAATCAACTTTAAATGCAAGGAAGTGTATGGCCAGAGGAAAGTTCTGCTGTCTCTCCTTCACCCTGACAGCCCTCACCTTAAGGGCTAACAGAGGCCCTCCAGACCAACTCTACCATCAGGAAGGAAAAGCTTCTGACAAAACACTTTGCATTCAGAAAATTAACATTTCTCATGCAGCCAGAGAACTACGAGGTATTTGCCCGGCCAAGCACTGGACAGTGCCATCCTGGTGGGGTCTGAGGAGCCCAGGCTGGCAAACTCATTCGATCTCCCCTACCTCCCCACCCGTTCCAAATACCCTGGGTTGTGGGACATGTGCTCTCATCCTTGTATGTGAGTGCACATCGATACAGCCTCGACTCCAGAGCAATTTGGCCCTATCTAGCAACATTTTTTAAATTATTTTTAGGTGTATTTATTTATTCTGAGAGAGAGAGTGAACAGGGGAGGGGCAGCAAGAGGGAGAGAGAGAGAAGCCCAAGCACTGTCAGAGCAGAGCCTGACGCAGGGCCCGAACCCACCAACCGCGAGATCATGGCCTGAGCCAAAACCAAGAGACAGATGCTCAACCCACTGAGCCACCCGGGCGCCCCTCTAGCAACATTCTTAATGTGCATTTGATCCATGCATTCTATTCCTAGGAATTTATACTGCAAATACAGTCACATACATGTACAAAAACAAACCATAAACAGTTTGTAAAAGCAAAGCATGGAAACCATTGGACTTTCCATCAAAAAGGACATAAATAAATAAGGCATATTCTGCAGTCATCACAAAGAGTAAGAATCCTACTGCTCTGATCCGGAACAATCTCCGGGACTCAATGCTAAGAGTGGAAAAGCAAGGTGCAGACCCATGCACGTCATTTGCTACTGTTTACGACCGTCTTTAGCACCGAGGGAAGACAAGGGACTGCACTATTTTGGGGGCCCTCCTGTGATCTTGGGGTCCTCAGCGGTTCGCTGCAGAGTTTGTGGGTAGAGTGAGTGCCTGCCTACTTTGCAGCAGACCCTTCTTTCCTAATGAAGTGTTTTTTGGTCTCGGCCTCTTTGGGATGCTGCAGAGCACCAAGGTCAGAATGCCTACTGAGACGGGCACTGGGCCACCCTCTCCTCTCCAGCACCCCTAGAATGGAAGAGGCCAGCCCTGTAGCCAGGCTGGCATCCCCACGTGGTCCCATGCTGCCTTGTCATGGGCTATGAGCTCTCTGAGGCCTAGACCCTGTCCTACACAGGTGGGTAAGGGGAAGCCAGGAATGCACAAACCAAAAGCAGGACAGACCTTGTATCTGGACCACCTTTGCACGTGTCAGGAATGGGACACTGGGTGAGTCCTGGGGAAGGGTAGCCCCACCTCCTCCAGAAGAGCTTAAAAGCCCTGGATTTTCTCTCCTCCACCTGGGCAGCCAGACGGCAGCAGGTGCCCTAAATTCAGGGGGTGGATGTTCCCACCAGGGCTTTAGGTCTAGAACAAATGACGCCTGGAAGCAGGGCAGGGCAGAAGTCCTGCTGCCCGACGTGGCACCACGGCCCCCAGCAGCAGAGGCAACAGGGCCAGTGGCAGCATCTGGTGTCCACCCTGATGACCACGGTGTCCTGTCACATGACCTCAGCTGTCTTCCTGCTGGCCTGTGGTTCCTGCCTTTTTCTCCAGCCTCCCTAGATCCTGTGAGGGCCCATATCTGCTCCAGACGGTCGAGCCCAGGTCTGTTGTGGGCAGCGGAGAACCCCGATGGTCACAGAAGGGGAGGGAGGGAGGAAATGCGACGTGGGCAGATCCTCTGTGGCATCTGGGGGAATCTAAGGCTACTTTCAACCGCGTTCCCACCGTCCCGAGCAGCCTGGATAGACTACATCATGCCCCTCTCCTGATGCTTGTGTCCCTGGCACATACCCCTGCCCTCACACTCCTCACCTTGTATTGGTTAAACCTCTGCCTCCTTTACTTGCTTGTGGGTGTTTGGAGGGCATTTCATTCTTCCTCTCTCCGGGCCTTAGTTTTCCCATCTTTAAACAAGAGATTAGAGGGGCGCCTGGGTGGCTCAGTCTGCTGAACATCCGACTTCGGCTACGATTGTGATCTCTCCGTTCGTTAGTTGGAGCCCCACTCCAGGCTCTCTGACGTCAGTGCAGAGCCCGCTTCAGATCCTCTGTCCCCCTCTCGCTCTGCCCCTCCCACGCTCATGCTCTCTCCCTCAAAAATAAATAAACATTAAAATAAATAAATAAAATAAACAAGAGATTGGGTAACATTACCCTCAAGGCTGCTTCCACTGATCATTTTATGGGTTCATGCATTCAACCAATTAGCTGTCCTGGAAGGCTCCGGGTGGGTTAAAAACTTGAGGAACCTTGGGGCGCCTGGGTGGCTCAGTCAGTTAAGCGTCTGGCTCTTGGTTTCGGCTCAGGTCATGATCTCATGGCTCATGAGTTCGAGCCCTGCATCGGGCTCCGTGCTGACAGTATGGAGCCTGCTTGGGATTTTCTCTCTCCTCTCTCTCTGTCCCTCCCCCGCTCATGCTCTCATGCTCTGGCGCGCGCGCTCTCTCTCTCTGAAAATAAATAAGTAAACTTAAAAAAAAAAAAAAAAACTTGGGGAAATTTAAGCCCCAGAGAGGAAAGATGAGTTGCCCAAGGTTAAACAGAGTCAGAAGTGCAGAAGAGGAGGAATGTTCATGTTACTTTAGGACTCTGGATTCGCTAAGAATTGATGCCCCTTCTGTAAACAGAACCCTCCTCTCTTGCACTTAAGCGTTTGTTTGCAAATCAATACCCATTAACAATTGGGGGGAGATGGGCAAAGACTCCAGCAAGGGACCCAGATCTCCCTGGGCGTGTCCAAAACAGCAGGGAATCACTGTGGGGGGGGGGGTATGGTAAATCAGCAGAGGGGACAGCACTCCCACCCCCAGCCCCATCCAGTCCCCTGGGACCCCTCATGGAGCCCCCCCTAGGACCTCATGGTCGATCACTCAACCCCTAGGCCACCTTCAGAGGCCACTTAACTTCTCTACAGCAAAGTGGGCACAGTTGTTGACCCAGTGAATGAATGCATCTGAATCTTTTCATCTCTAAGTGAGAAGGTGAGATCAGATTAAGACTCCCTGAAGTTCCTTCCAGCTCTGACTGTCATCACCACTGCTAAGTGGCTGTGAAACTGGAATCTGCAGGGTCCTCTGGCCCTTATCAACTGTTTGGAACAATCCTGTCTTTTTCCCCAGCTACATAATGGTGTGCCGGAGGGCAGGGAGTGGGTGCAGGGGTGGGCCAGTGTCTGTGGATTGTGTGGTGGGGGTCTCAGCACTGGCCCACAGGGTCTGTTCCTCGCGGTACCTCTAGTAGCCAGCTCACACACCCTCGGCCTCCCCTCTCGTGCAGGCCTACCCCCTGCAGGCGTTCACCTCCTCTCCTGTCCCAGGGCCTCTGTGCCACGGTGACATGAGTCCCCTGGAGAGCCTGCCCTGAAAGCAGCTCAGAGGTGCAGGGCAGTTAGGGACCGTCAGAGCAGCTCTGGGACATGACACGGAGGTGGCAGGGCACAAGGAGATACACTCCCCAGGAGCTTCTGGTAGACAGAGGCCAAGTCAACAACCGTACCCTTGATTTGGCTTTTCCTCCACCCCCTCACTCTGCTCCGTGAGCTCTCCTCCCACGTAAACACAAGCACACACGGCCAGCCCCAGGCTGTGCCCTTCGTGGGACTCCAGGCTGAGACACATGCCCCGGGGATCTGAGCCAGAAGGCAGGAGGGCAGTGGGCTGCCACCAAGGAGGGCTTCCTGGGTGCTGAGTAGGATCTCAGGCAGGAAAGAGGGAACCTGACATAGAGCAGGGAAGAGAAACACTAAGGTGGAAACAACCAAACCAGGATTTCTCTCAGATAGCTGTAGATACAGGCTTTGGTTCATCCGGGGTTTCTCATTCCACAGACGTCTATAACCGGACAATTCTTTGTTGGGGATTGCTGTCCTGCTCACTGCAGCATCTCTGGCCTGAACCCACTAGACGCCAGTGGCACCCTCCCGGCCTCCCAGTCGTGACAATCAAAATGGTGTCCAGCCTTTGCCAAATATTCCCGGGGCGGGGGCGGGGGGGGGGGAGGGTGAAATTGGCCCAAATGAGAAACACTTGGCTCATCAGAGATGATTCAAGAAACACACCCCAGGGGGCAGTTTGAGGGCTACTTACTAGGGAGAGTGGTTAACTTTGTGGAATCTGGAACGCCTCAGTCTCCTCATCTATAAAATGGGGGTGATAGTAATGGACTTAGCTCATGGGTTGGCTGTAAGAACTTGATGAGATAATTAATATATGTCAGGACGCACATGACAGAGCCTGGTACATGTAAGGGCTGTTAAGTGTGCCCTTCTATTATGTATCTCTCAAGGCGGAAGGACCCTAAGGCAAGACAGGAGAGTGGGAGCTTCCTTTAGGGGGATCTTGGTTTCTCCATACTGATTTCCCAGCCTAAAGAAAATACATAGGCAGAGTTAGCAAACACTCAGCAAAGAATAACGGCAGGCTAGTCTGTGGGCGACAGCAAGAGGCATGACTGTTCCTGCAAATCCCACTGGAGAGAAGCCACGAAGCCAGAGGCAAGCCGCCCAAACATTCTGCAACTAGAGCTTTGGGGGTGTTTAGGGGCTCATGTTTTCCCGGCCAGTCCGGCAGCCTGCCCCCAGCTCTCACTGGGGCTTATTCAGCTTAGTCTCCGTGTTCTCAGGCCCCCAGGACAATCAGAGCCTGCTCTCCTTTCTGAGCCCCCAGAAAGCCTGTGCCCAAAAAGTGGTTACAAGGCACGCTTTCCAGACAGGCACTCGCTGAGGTCCGGGAACACTGGCACATAACTGACTTGTGGGTCTGGGAATAACTCTGGGAATAGCAGAATGACCCACAGTGCAGTTTCTAGAAAGAAGCTCCTAGATCCCACCTTGTTTCGGGGACCCCTTTCTCTCCAGATCTTCCTCCTCTCCAGCTCGGAGCTCTGAATCGTCACCTTCCCTACCAGGTTACCTGAAATTCAAAATCCCTGTGATTTCAAATGCAGGACAGTTTATCTCCCAGGAGTCTGGACCCTCTGCCCCTGGGGGGTAGGGTGAAGGATTAGAGGGGAGGTTGTTTTTTCGTCCTTAAAGGTGGTATCCCCCAAAGAGCAGACCTCTCCGAGGGAAATTCTGCCTTCCTCCTAGCCCAGGTGGCTCACACAGTGGCCTGACTTAAAAAGTAATGCAATCCTTCTCAGGAGAGAAACGTCCCCATGTCCCAATAGGAAAGAAATGGCACCTGTAAGAGAAGGGCTCTCGGAAGAGCGGGGCGAGCTGATCTGAAGCACAGGCCCTGGCTTCTGGCTTACAGGTGCTTAATTGTGGCTTCCTCATCCCTGCCTTCCAGATGCCCACATGCAAAGGGCTGGAGAAGGCCTAGCAAAAGGGAGGGTCACGGGCGGCTGGGAGACCCATCGTCAGCAGCCAAAGCTTCCAGGAGGGCTCATAGCAACAAGAGGAAGCCTCGAGCCCCTTCCCTCTCCTACCACCCTCCTCCCCAGCCCCGTCCTCCTCTGCCCAGCTCCCCCTGCAGTGCTACTACCCCCACTGGGCCTCTGGTGGCTCATCCCTCCGTGGCTCCGGCCTCCTCAAAACGGGCAGGATTTTATAGACTCGGAAGTCAAGTTGAAGTGGGGGCCATCCCAGAATGTCCAAGCTGCAAAGGCTCATGAACGTTTTCAGCTATGACCTTCTCGGTGCTGGGAGAAGGAAATGGGAACAGGGAGATGAGAATGACTACGTCAAAGGCACCCAGGTCCGTTAGGGAGCCCTGGGTCCCTGCGGGGTGCAAAGTATACCTCTGACCCCAGCCGCGCCCTTGAGCGCCTGTTCCAGGGGGGTGTGTGGCTGGGACAACCCTCCATCTGTTTGTCACTTACAGGGGCCTTAGTTTACCGATCCCGAAAGACCACGCCCCACCACCCACAGCCACCGGGATGAGCTGACGGCACCACCTCCCGACCCTGCACACGCAGCTGCCCACTAGCGTTTGCAAATTTCCGTTGACAGCTTTATTAGAGGGTTGAGTCAACAAGCCGTTTCCTTAATGAAACGGAATAGAATTCAATTGAAAATATCAGATGCTACCACATGTCCTAAGGGTAAGTTTTGTCTCTTAACACTTCTGTTTCAGTGGTGGATCTATAATCTATACTTAAGTGTATATGTGCTGGGTCAGGTTGGACCACCCTGGAAAAAGCTGGAGAGCCGTTGCCCTGTAACCATTTGGCAAATCGGCCACCCAACACAAGCTTTCAAAAACGGGTATTTGCCAACTGAGAGGAGATACCTTGAGCCTGGAAGGACTCGATTCAGGGGCCATCACCACAGCAAGAAAGTTGAGGCCAGATACCCACTCACACCACAGTGAGCTCAACTGCCCTTAAAGCACCGTCCACCACATGATGCCATTTCATTTTCACTGCTGGAGGATCAGTGTTCTCAGCTGAGAAATGGGCAGACGGAGGACCTTCCCGGAAGGGTGCCGAAGATGTCAGAGGCAATGAAAGCGGAGAGCCGCGCACAGCGAGTGTTTAACAACAGCAGGATGGCAGCTGGCGGGTGAGGAGGTCCAGTGCCTGCCAGAAAGAACTCCGGGGTCTTCGGGCCCCTCACCCAGGAGATTCTCCTGCCCCCGCTCATGTAGAACCTCTGCCCAGCAGTGTTTAAGACCAGGCTTCTGCCTCAAGAGAGAGCCTTCGGGGACTGACTGGGAAATGTGGGCCTGTCTTCGGAACACACGCCACGGTGGGACACCATCAAGGGGAGAGGGCGGAGCCTTGGAGTAGGGTCAACGGTGGCTTCCTAGACCCAAGACTCGCGTGGGGACCTTGCAAGAGATGCCCCTCAGGGTCACTGCCTCAAACACACTCTTTTTTTTTTTTTTTTTAATGTTTTAAGTTTATTTATTTATTTTTAAGAGAGAGACAGTGGGGGAAGGGACAGAGAGAGAGACAGTGAGAGAGAGAATCCCAAGCAGGCTCTGCACTGTCAGCATGGAGCCCGATGTGGGGCTCAAACTCACAAACCGCGAGATCATGACCTGAGCTGCAACCAAGAGTCGGACACTTAACCCACTGAGCCACACAGGCGCTTTTCAGACACACTCTTGAGGAAGGATGTGCGGGGCCGACTCCGTGCCTTTCTCTTCTCTCCTTTTCCAGAAGGCTCCGCCAGCCTCTGGCCCACCTCTCTGGTCCACATCATGCATTTGAGCACCTGAGGGGGTGCCTCTCTCCAAAGTGCATTACTAAGGCCTGTGGTTAATTTTTCAGCAGCTGCTTGCCTCGCTAATGGTCTGGGAAACCAACCGGGCCTCCACCCCTTCGTAAGTACCCGGGCCTCCCCCACCCCTGCCCTTTTTGGGCAGGAAGCCCGGCGCTGCCCAGCGGCCAGCCTCACCACGCTGCCATCAACCCCCATTTGTCCTCTGCCAAGGACTTGGTCCTCTGCCATGGGGCCTGGAATCGTATTTTACCCATAATTGTACCTGGTCCCTGCACGATAAGCCTGGAGAAGTGAAAAGTTGTGTCTTATTTCAGCTGGAGAGCCAGTCACATTCTGAGGTAAACGCTGCTTGGGAAGAAATGCCAGGGCTCCAGGGTTGATGGGAAAAAGAAACTGGCTTTCTGGCCCTGGAGACTTTCCACTGTCACAAGTGCCATCAGGATGCCCGGCTCCTGCCAGCTTTCGCTATTCCTTCTGCCAGCACCACAGCGGCCCCCGTGGGGGTTCACCGCGCTATGCCTGGCCAGGCCCCAGGCCAGAGACCAGGCTGGAGTATGTGGGTCTCTGAGCCCATTGGCCTGTGACCCCCATAAAGAGATCACCCTTGCTTTTTAGGCCGCCATCATTATGGGATAAGTACCTGCCACCATCTACAGAAAGTTTACCTGGCCATACCCACCATCTTTTATTTCAGAGCGTTTCCCAGAAAACTGCCCACAAGGGCTCCCAAGGGAGGCCCCGCCTATGGTCACATGAGATGGCCATGCCCCAACGTGTGCAGGCTTGATTCTGTCCACGGAAACCACCGATGCCCCCACTTGAGGGGGAACAGGATCCCCGATGGCCCAAAGCTCAACCAGGCCGCCTCTGGGCAAAATGTCTTCCAAAGCTCGGAGTTAACCCAAGTCCCACACCCTGGGCTCACACAGTCCTCAATCTGACCCTGCCACTCCACTCATCATGCCCATGCCAACGTGGGTTCCCTGGAAGGGAAGGGTGGACAAGGGGGGGGGGGTAGTTGTAGCTCAATCAGCGGGAGGTTTCAGGCCAGTGCTCTCCAGGCCCAGAGGGAACTTCCTTGCCCAGTTCTGAGGCCCCTCATCGCCCACCCCAGGAGCATCACAGGCTAATAGAACATCCATTCTCCACAGCAAGAAAACCACCCAGGGTGTGGTCTAGGCCTGGACATGGCTGACTTAAGAGGAACAAATACCCTGGAAGCCGACACAAACTTCAAGTACCGGCCTTCAAGGTGCGGCTGGCGGTCTTGTGTGCAGACCCTTACAGAGCACCTGCCAAGCGCCGAGCAGGAAATGGAGAGGTGGCCCGGGACTAGCATGCTGAGTGGGCCTGGGGCCCACGAACACACACAGCAGGGCCTTTAACTACCAGGGGGCACAGCATTGGAGATGGCAGCGGTGAGGAGAGAGCATGGAGTCAGAATCGGGCAGCCCTGGATTGAATTCTGGTTCCGTCACCTCCAGCTGGGCCAGGGAGAAATCCACCACGTTATCCAAACCTCGCTGTCCTTTCCTACAGAATGAGGACACTGGCCCAAACCAGACCATCTGTGCCTGGCATCTTCCAGTCTGGTGTCCCCTCAGCACCCCTGGTGCCTTTCCTGCACAGTGGGGCCTAGGCACGTGGGGAAGACGGGGGGTGCAGTTCATAGTTGCTGGTCTCCTGTCTAAGCCTGTTGAAAAGAGGGACCGTGCAGAGCAGAGGGAAGGTGGTGGGCCTCTCCCTGTGAAGTCCTGGGAGGCCTTAGGCAAAGTCAAAAGTGACAGGAGCACCCCATCCCCCACCAGCCGCCATCCCAGGGGCACCCAGCCTAAGGCCAGCTGCATTTGCATACTATTTGCATAAATTTGCATAAAGACCGTATTCGGGTGTCTTCTAGCCAATTATTCACTCCCGGCATCTCTGCACTCCAGGAAAGGGTGCTAGCAGAGATGTGGCCCTGTGGGCTTTGTGTCAAAAGGGCACCGAGAGCCCCAGCCCCATTCCACCCCTACCTCCCCAGCCCCTGCGCAAAACATCTCCCTTGGGCCCGCACCTCCCCTCCCCCATCACCTGCCGCCCCTGAATCCTTTGGGGGCTACTGTCTACTGTCCAGTTTCCTGGGGAAGGCAGGCTTACACCTCCACACCTCCCCTCTCTTCAGCAGCCCTAATTTAACCAGACGAGTATCTTCGATGTGGAGGACATGTTTGAGATGTCTGACGCAGGGGTGGTCAACCTGATCCCACCTGTAGATGGGTAGGCGGGACCCTGGGTTGTGGGGCCTGGAGTCCCTCCCTTGACCAAGGCCCACCCCCCCCTCCCCCCACAAAAACAGAGCCCTCAGGCTTCTCAGGGCATTTGCAACCCCCTTCATTTTACACCTGGGGGAATGGAGGCCCAAGGAGGGGAAAGGTCTTGGCCAAGGTCACAGTGGCTGCAGCAGAGCTGGCACCAGAACCCGGAGGACCTGACACCCTCGTGGACTCAGCAGAGGTCAAGAACCTGCCCAGGAGGCTGCAGGCCTCACAAAGCAACTTCCAGAATCAGAGCAGCCAGATGGGCCTGGTGCAGAAATGGGGAGACAGGGGTCCCACCCTCCCTTCCACCCTGGGGAATGAGGGTTTCTGGAACTTCAGGGAAGACCGTGACCCTGAATGGGAGCGTGGAAGGGAGACTGGGCCTTGCAGCCACCCAGTCAGGCCCTCCAGCCAGGGCTGGGCCAAGGGACAGGGTGAACCCAGGGTCCTACCACTCTCTTTCCACGCCCTCCCCTCTGCTTCTAGAGAAGGGGTATGTGGGGCCTGCAGTCTGCAGTCCCACCCGTGGCCCAGGCCCAGGGGATGGATTGTGGAGGGGGACCAGGAGCCAAGGGAATCTAGGTGAAGGGAGGAATGGAATTAACATGAGTTCCAGGCTTCATTTTACCACCTGTACTTAGCTTACTGCCCTAGCTTCATCATCCCCATTCACAGACATGTTCAGCTGGCAGGAGTGGGAGGCCCAGCAAGGGGAGATTCAGCGGTCAGCTCCAAGGTGGAGCGTGGCCAAGGCTCCCGACTCCCAGACTAGGGTGCCAGGGCACCCTCTGACCTCTGGGAAGGAGATGGGGGTGGGGGGTGCTGGGCATACACTGCCTGCGGGCTCCTCACCATGAGGTCAGGGTGCTGGGGGAAACAAAGGCAAGAAAAATGCTGTTTAAATTCAATCCCTTACAGCTTATAGCCCACTGATAGATCCCGGACACCTGCCCCACGCAGGTGAGATCCCTCCAGGAGTTTGTGGCTGCCTTAATGCCTTGGTGTTTACGTGTCATTAAAAACTAAAAGCAACCTTATCTTGACAATAGCTAAATCTTCAGGGTCCTCGAAGACTCTGCTTTCCAGCCCACGGAAATTCTTTAGAAACTAACTTTATCTCTCTCCTCCCTCCCTCCACAAACTTAAAAGTATACGGTCACTCCTCACAACCCCAGGGCAGCTCTTTCCGCCCACAGGTCCTGGGACCGTGCTTGAATAGAGCCATCTTTTTGCACCAAAAAACGTCTTGAGAATTCTGAGCTGTTTGCTCATGAACCCCACTTCAAATTTCATCGTTTTGGTGCCCTTGCATGGGGTTTCAAGGCTTTTCATCGGGACTCTGAGCCTCGGTGCAAACCTGGTGAGTAATTACTCTTCCTTTACTTTCCAGGGGCTTTTCGGGGAGTGTGGTCTTACTGGAACACTTTCCTTTCGAGTGCTCAGGCTGCCCTTCTCTGGCCTGGAGCTCCTAGATCTATGGGGAGGAGAAAGCCTGTCTTTTGGCTGGAAGTTAGTACCCTGGTCGGAATGGTAATAAGACCCAGAAACTTGAGGCCCTCTCTTTATTCCTATTCTTATACAGAGTTGTTCCTTTTCTTTTTGGGGCTCGGGACAGCCATGTAAGTCACCAGGATGGCTACCAATCTTGAAGACGCCCATGTGAGGTGGTCTAATGTGATCCCCTCCACATCTCTGGTCTAGCCGCTTCTGGCCACAAGACCTCCATGGGGAGCCGGGCTAAAACCAGTACCCAGTTGAATTAAACTCAACCAGGACTGTTTCCTAGGGAAGTTGGCCGTAAAAGACTACATGTGTTAGAATGTCACTTAGAGGGGCGCCTGGGTGGCGCAGTCGGTTAAGCGTCCGACTTCAGCCAGGTCACGATCTCACGGTCCGTGAGTTTGAGCCCCGCGTTGGGCTCTGGGCTGACGGCTCAGAGCCTGGAGCCTGTTTCCGATTCTGTGTCTCCCTCTCTCTCTGCCCCTCCCCCATTCATGCTCTGTCTCTCTCTGTCCCAAAAATAAAAATAAAAAAAATAAAAAATGAAAAAAAATAAAAAAAGAAGAATGTCGCTTAGACCATGATGGATTTCTTTTTTTTTTTTTTTTTTTAACTTTTCTTTTTTACTTTTTTAAATTTCCATCCAAATGAGTTAGCATATAGGGCAACAATGATTTCAGGAGTGGATTCCTTAGTGCCCCTTCCCCATTTAGCCCATCCCCCCTCCCACAATCCCTCCTGTAACCCTCAGTTTGTTCTCCGTATTTATGAGTCTCTTCTGTTTTGTCCCCCTCCCTGTTTTTATATTATTTTTGTTTCCCTTCCCTTATGTTCATCTGTTTTGTCTCTTAAAGTCCTCATGTGGGTGAAGTCATATGATTTTTGTCTTTCTCTGACTAATTTCATTCAGCATAATACCCTCCAGTTCCATCCACGTAGTTGCAAATGGCAAGATTTCATTCTTTTTGATTGCCGAGTAATACTCCATTGTATATATATACCATATCTTCTTTTCCATTCATCCATTGATGGCCATTTGGGCTCTTTCCATACTTTGGCTCTTGTTGATAGTGCTGCTATAAACATGGGGGTGCATGTGTCCCTTTGAAACAGCACACCTGTATCCCATGGATAAATGCCTAGTAGTGTCATCGCTGGGTCGTAGGTTAGTTCTGCTTTTAGTTTTTTGAGGAACCTCCATACTGTTTTCCAGAGTGGCTGCACAACCTTGCATTCCCATTTTTTAATTTTTTTTTAATGTTTATTTATTTTTGAAGGAGAGAAAGCGTGAGTGGGGAAGGGACAGAGAGAGAGAGAGACAGAATCCGAAGCAGGCTCCAGGCTCCAAGCTATCAGCACAGAGCCCGATGCGGGGCTTGAACTCACAAGCTGTGAGATCATGACCTGAACCGGCCAAAGTCAGATGCTTAACTGACTGAGCCACCCAGGCACCCGACCGTGATGGATTTCTATCTTTACTGTTTTTCATTAGTGTCCCCTACTGACTACTGCCATTACAAAATTGGATAATTTCACCCCTTGTAAAACTTTTGTAGTGTTTTCCATGGGTTAATAAAGGCACTGCATAGCCTTCAAGGCAAGGCAAGGTGCAGTTTTTCAGTCCATATGCCAGCATCCATTTTACAGTCCATAATGCAATGGGAAGTGGAGGGGGGGAGCGCTAGCATCCCTCCTCCAAGGACCCTTTATAGCTGGCCAGTGATCATAGTGATTTTGCTTGAGGTGGGTGGCATAGTGATTTCCAGAGGTGGGTCACTTTGACACCAGGAACCTCTGACATATCCTGTGTTGGAATGCCACCTGCGAGTCGGGTGGGGGGGGGGATTTTTGGTAATGGACCTTCTCTACTTTTCTAGGAACACAGGATCTTCTTGGGATGCCTTTGAGTCCACTGGACTAAATTCAGATTGCAAGATCTAAGAAAGAAAAAACTGACCTTCTTTTGTAATACTTCCTGGCCTCAATATTCCTTAGGAGATGAGGAAAAATGGTGCACATCAGCTCCTTCTCCTCCCCCCGCCTCGCTGTCAAGGAGCTAAGAGCACTCCCTTCAGATCTCCCCACCGGTGCCCCAGGTAAAAAATTGACAAAGATGAACAAATTGCTTGACTTGTAAGTGGACACCAGTAGAACATATTTGGTATTTAAGTTGGTAATTGGTCATTTAAGTTTAAGGCACCTGGGTGGCTCAGTTGGTTGAGAGTCTGGCTGTTCAGCTCAGGTCGTGATCTCAGGGTCATGGGATAGAGCCCCTCGTCAGGTTGTGAGCTGAGCATGGAACCTACTTAAGATTCTCTGTCTCCCTCTCTCTCTCTGTCCCTCTCCCCTGCTTGCACACTCTCTGTCTTAAAAAAAATAATAATAAAGTAATTTAAGTTTGTTGGTTTAATTGAGATAGACATGTCTTTAGAGTTATCAGCATTAGCTATGAAACTTTTTCTACTTATGTTTACTGAAGATCAAATAAGCTTGTATTGTATTGTCTTTTGCAATTTGTTCACAAAAAAGATGGCAAAAAGATGGCAAAAAGATGATGGTTACTTTGATCTGTCTCAAAGTTTTCTTTCTTTTTTTTTTTAAGTTTATTTATTTTGAGAGAGAGTGAGGTAAGGGCAGAGAGAGGAGAGAGAGAATCCCAAGCATGCTCCACACTGTCAGTGCAGAGCCTGATACGGGGCTTGAACTCACAAATCCTGATGTCATGACCTGAGCTAAAATCAAGAGTTGGATGCTTAACTGACTGAGCCAGCCAGGTGTCCCATGTCTGTCTCAAAGTTGTCATGGATAATTCAGATAGTTTTCAAAGTCTTTGGTAACCTGAAACTTTAAAGTTTTATTTGGATGATAAATTGGAATTAAATTCACTGGACATCTAGATCTTTTCCAAATAGGATAAAATGCTAAAGCATTGATTACTGAATGTAGGCTTGTGTTTTTGATTTATTGCAGAGGAACTAAAAATACTTCATTCTGTTGGAAAACATGCTTTGTGCTTAATTAATTCATAAATTTGCAATCTCAAAAACTCCGGTATAACAGTTTACAATTGGTTACTGCTTAGTTTTCGCTGGAGACTAAAGATTTCTAAGAGTTAAAATTCTGCAAAATGTAGTTAAGACTGCTGAAAATAAGGGAAGCAACTCTATAGGTAGAAAAGTAGATATGTAAAAATGATATAAGAAAAATACATTTTTGTTAAAGGTAAAAGAAAGTAAATTTGTCCTAAATGACACTGGTCGTTGACAAAGAAATGGCTTGGGACAAAACCTGAATGCAAAGGAAAATTGTAGAATATTTGTGAAGGGAAATCTTTGGGAAGAAATCGTTATGTATGATCAGGACAGACTAAGGTTGAAATAAATGGATTTTAAAAGTATACTGGTCAAAGATTGAAATTCTCCTTTTCTCTCCGTTCAAAGCAAAGTTTTCTTAAAGTGTTGGTTTGCACTTGATAAGAAAATGTAAACAAAGTTTGTTTTCTCTTTTCTTTGTCTGCCTGGAAAGCCAAAGCTTGTGTTGTGTCTTTATCAAGGCTTTGATAACTTAGTTAAAACCTCTCAATTTTAAAGGAGCTAAGTTTTGCTAACAACTACCTAACCCTACCTATTTGCCTTTAAAATCTTATTGCCACCTTGGTTAAGTAAATAATTAAGTTTTAAGTTTTATAATGATCTGTAATCTTATCTAGGCATGTGCCTTCTGAGGTTTTTAACAAGCTTCCCAGGATTTAAGTTGTAAAGGAAGTCTTTTTGACCAATTAGGCTTTATTGGATACGTTAAGTTATCTAGAAAGCATTGTCAAACAAATAATGGTAAGCCTCAGGTTGTATTGCCTGGGTAAATGCTATACCTGTTCGAATATATTTATGTATATTTCCTGAAGTCTCAATATGCTTTGATAATAAAGTCACCACTTGATGTTCTGTTTTAAATTTTTTTTTCTAATGTTTATTTATTTTTGGGAGAGAGAGAAAGAGAGAGAGAGAGAGAAGGGGAGGGGCAGAGAGAGAGACACACAGAATCTGAAGCAGGCTCCAGGCTCTGAGCAGTCAGCACAAAGCCCGATGCTCGAACTCACGAACTGTGAGATCACGACCTGAGCCAAAGTTGGGCATTTAACCAACTGAGCCACCTAGGTGCCCCAGTCACCACTTGATGTTCTTCTGATTATTGAAGTGCTCTGTGTCACAGAAATAACTGAATTTCTTTGTCAATTGAGTAATAGTCTTTTGTTATTTACAAAGTAAGTTTCACCTTCAAGGAGATTCATAAAAAGGATTTTTTTTAACAAACACAGGTTTTTGATATCTTTAAAATCATAAAACTGAAGCAGGCGGAAGTTTCCAGAACTAACAGAAAAGGCTACATTCAAACCAAACAAGAATCAGAAATGTGGGACTAAATAAACTGGAAAAGATGATTATAATTTTGTGACTCTTGTTTGAAACATTGCTGGTTTTCTAACATTTGCTCTTCCAGATTAAGGAAATTTCCTCTTAAAATACATATGACTTACAGAAATGTTATAAAATATTCCCTTGTGAACAATTGGAAGCATTTAACGATTTTCTCTGCCTACACCCTCTGAAATTCAAACCGTCTCAGCAAATATTTTTTCCTTTCATGGCAGTGATCATCATTTACATAAGTTCAATGAGAACCTGTTCTCCTTGTAACAGGACACCATTGGAAACATTGGTTACTCTGCCAAGGCTTTGACTGGAATGTCATATTTGAGAGTCATGCATAGAGTCAGATATGACCAGACAGCTTTAAGGAACTAAGGTTGGCTTTCTGAAACGTGGAGCCATAAAGCCCCTTGGAACTATTGGCCGGATACCTTGCTTACAGAGTTTCCAGCAGCCTCCCCAGGTGATTAAAGAAGGTCACTTCCTGGCAGGTGCAGGAACCTCAGGATGCCTTGGAGACCTCGTGAAGAAGAATTCACCCAAATCTACAAGTATTGCAGGCATGCCTAATGGCAAGCACTTGGCTTGGCCTCTGGCCTAGAGAGCCTACTATAAATTCAATCGAATTTCCTTATAAAAAGTTCCAGCAAAGCAAATTGTAAAAGATTATATAACCAATCGCTATTCTTGCTGAGCTGATGTAAATAATTAGGCCAAGTTCTCTAAACCTGGACCTGTTTTACAAACCAATTAGTCTTGGTTTGGCAATCTCTGAAAATAAGGGTAATCTTGGAGGGAAAACAAATTATGTTTCAATAACACATCTTTGCGGATGTTAAATTCTAGTCCTGATTGTCTTTAAATGTTTGTTCCTTGCCTAAACTAGACAACTTGGGGTAAACCTCAGAGAAATTGTCGCAAAACTCATATATAGACAACCTTTGTGATGTTGCTCTCTGGACCATCCAGAAGGATCACCACAGACATTTGAATTACAAACCAGAAAAACCCATCTGATTCTCGCTCTATCTGTTCCTGCTCTATCTGAGGATGCTTCAAGCCTGACATCTAGAAATCTCACTGGCAGCACTTGAGACCCAGACACTCAGTTTATAATTTGCTCTAACCATTAACCTATATGCTTTTGTTTCCATAAAAGTGCCTCTTATTAATTACCTGAAAAAAAACAACAACACAATAGTGACTATATGATGGTTAACACCACCTACTACATAATCAAGGTCCTTCAATGACTCTCAAAATAACTTATTATTGAACACTAAAGTAACTCAAAAGCATTAAACAGTTCTACAAAATGAAATGCCATTAGATGTTTTAACTGCTTCACAAGGTGGAACCTGTGCTCTCATAAAAACAAAATGCTGTATATACATTCCAGATGACCACGAAAATATTTCTGAGTTTCTAACTGACCAATGCTCACATTGGCACTTTAAATTTTTTTTTTTAACGTTTATTTATTTTTGAGACAGAGAGAGACAGAGCATGAACGGGGGAGGGTCAGAGAGAGGGAGACACAGAATCTGAAACAGGCTCCAGGCTCTGAGCTGTCAGCACAGAGCCCGACGCGGGGCTTGAACCCACGGACCATGAGATCATGACCTGAGCCGAAGTCGGACGCTTAACCGACCAAGCCACCCAGGTGCCCCTCACATTGGCACTTTAAAAAGATCCCTCTCTTTCTGTTAATAATTGGTTAAACTCCTGGACTAAAGAAAGATTTTTGTCAACTATCAAAGCACTCTTCCCAACAAACAAGAGTCCAGGGCCATATTCTACAAAACTTTTAAAGAAAAATTAATACCTATTCTTTTGAAGCTTTTCCAAAAATAGAAATAGAAGGAAAACTTCCAAACTCATTTTACGAGACCAGCAGTATCTTGATTCCAAAACCAGACAAAGATGCCAAAAGAAGAACCATAGACCAATTTCCCTGGTGAAGATGGGTGCAAAAATTCTCAAGATACTAGCCAACCAAATCCAACAATACATGAAAATAATTATTCACCGCGATCAAGTGGGACTTACTCCGGGGCGGCAGGGCTGGCTCAATATCCACACATCAATCGACATGATGCATCACATAAATAAAAGAAAGGATAAGAACCACATGATCCTCTCAATAGATGCAGAAAAGACATTTGACAAAATACAGCATCCTTTCTCGAAAAAAACCCTCAAGAAAGTAGGGATGGATGGAACATAAGCAAGATCATAAAGGCCAGATACAAAAGACCTACCGCTAATATCATCCTCAATGGGGAAGAACTGAGAGCTTTCCCCCTAAGGTCAGGCATACGACAGGGATGTCCACTCTCACCACTGTTGTTCAACACGGTGTTGGAAGTCTTAGCCTCAGCAATCAGACAACACAAAGAAATAAAAGGCATCCAAATTGGCAAGGAAGAAGTCAAACTTTCACTCTTCACGGATGACATGATACTCTAAGTGGAAAACCCAAAAGACTCCACCCAAAAACTGGTAGAACTGATACATGAATTCAGCAAAATCACAGGACATAAAATTAATGTACAGAAATCAGTTGCATTTCTATACACCAAATATGAAGCAGCAGAAAGAGAAATCAAGGAATCAGTCCCATTTACAATTGCACCAAAACCATAAAATACCTAGGAATAAACCTAACCAAAGAGGTAAAAGATCTGTACTCTGAAAACTGTAGAAAGCTTATGAATGAAATTGAAGAAGACACAAAGAAATGAAAAAGACCTTCCATGCTCATGAATTGGAAGCACAAATATTGTTAAAATTTGATACTACCCAAAGCAATCTACATATTTGATGCAATCCTATCATGGAGCTAGAACAAACAATCCTAAAATTTGTATGGAACCACAAAAGACCCAGGATAGCCAAAGTAATGTTGAAAAAGAAAGTCAAAGTGGGAGGCATCACAATCCCAGACTTTAGCCTCTACTACAAAGCTGTAATCATCAAGACAGTATGGTACTGGTGCAAAAGCAGACACATAAACCAATGGAATAGAATAGAGAACCCAGAATTGGGCCCACAAATGTATGGCCAACTAATCTTTGACAAAGCAGGAAAGAGTATCCGATGGAAAAAAGATAGTCTCTTTAGCAAATGGTGCTGGGAGAACTGGACAGCAACATGCAGAAGAATGAAACTGAACCACTTTCTTACACCATACACAAAAATAAACTCACAATGGATGAAAGACCTAAATGTGAGACAGGAAACCATCAAAATCCTAAAGGAGAAAACAGGCAACAACCTCTTTGACCTCAGCCGCAGCAACTTCTTACTAGACGTGTCTCCAGAAGCAAGGGAAATAAAAGCAAAAATGAACTATTGGGACTTCATCAAGATGAAAAGCTTCTGCACAGCAAAGGAAAAAAATCAACAAGGCTAAAAAGCAGCCAACGGGATGGGAGAAGATATTTGCAAATGACATATCAGATAAAGGGTTAGTATCCAAAGCCTATAAAGAACTTATCAAACTCAACACCTAAAAAACAGATAATCCAGTGAAGAAATGGGTGAAAGACATGAATAGACACTTTTCCAAAAAAGACATCCAGCTACCTAACAGACACATGAGAAGATACTCAACATCACTCATCATCAGGGAAATACAAGTCAAAACCATAGTGAGATACCACCTCACACCTGTCAGAATGGCTAAAATTAATAACTTAGGAAACAACAGATGTTGGCAAGGATGTGGAGAAAGGGGAAAACACTTTTGCACTGTTGGTGGGAATGCAACCTGGTACTCCCACTCTGGAAAACATTATGGAGGTTCACCAAAAAATTAAAAATATGGGCACCTGGGTAGCTCAGTTGGTTGAGTGACTTTGGCTCAGGTCATGATCTTGTGGTTCATGAGTTCGAGCCCCGCATCGGGCTCCGTGTTGACAGCTCAGAGCCTGAAGCCTGCTGTGGATTCTGTGTTTCCCTCTCTCTCTGCCCCTCCCCCACTCATGCACGCACTCTTTCTCTCTCTCTCAAAAATAAATAAACATTACAAAAGTTTTTTTTTTTTTAATTAAAAATAGAGTTATTCTACAACTCAGCAATTGCACTACTTAGGTAGTTATCCAAAGGATACAAAAATGCTGATTCAAAGGGGCACATGCAGGGGCGCCTGGGTGGCTCAGTTGGTTGGGCGTCCAACTTCGGCTCAGGTCATGAACTCATGGTCCGTGGGTTCGAGCCCCACGTCGGGCTCTGTGCTGACAGCTCAGATCCTGGAGCCTGCTTCAGATTCTGTGTCTCCCTCTCTCCCTCTGACCCTCCCCTGTTCATGCTCTGTCTCTCTCTGTCTCAAAAATAAATAAACATTAAAAAAAAAAAAAAACAAAGGGGCACATGCATCCCAATGTTTATAGCTGCACCATTGACAATAGCCAAATTATGGAAAGAGCCCAAATGTCCATCAACAGATGAATGAATAAAGAAAATGTGGTAGATATATATATATACATACATAGTATGTATATATATATATACATATATATATATGTGTGTGTGTGTGTGTATGTATATATATATATATATACACATACTATGGAGTATTACTCAGTGATCACAAAGAATGAAATCTTGCCATTTGCAACAATGTGGAACTACAATGTATTATGCTAAGCGAAGTAAGTCAGAGAGATAAATATCATATCTCATTCATGTGAAATTTTAGAAGCAAAACAGATGAACAAGGGAAGGAAAATAAGATAAAAACAGAGAGGGAGGCAAACTATAAGAGACTCTTAAATCCAGAAAACACACGGAGAGTTGTTGGAGGGGTGTTGGGTGGGGGGATGGGCATTATGGAAGGCACTAGTTGTGATGGGCACTGGGGTTGATATGTAAGTGATGAATCACTCAATTCTATTACATCTGTTAATTAACTTGGATTTCAATAAAATTTTTTAAGAGAGGATTCTTATTTGGGCTTCTTTTTGTTACTTTAATCATGTTTTGCTGTTTTCTTCCATGTCTCTCCACCTGGTGCCAAGACTCCTTCACTGCAAGCCAAGAAGTTCTGCTCAAGAAAACTCCCATATGCTATCAACTCTAGATACAGCTGCCTTAGCCTTTCCTAACTCCTAGTAAATTCTCAACTGACCAACCTCGACCGGTAGGTAGGGACATCTCTATGCCCCTGTTCAGCAGACAAAGCCACAGAAGGTGAGACGTTCCACCTTCAAAAACCTTTAAAGATTTAAGGGTCAAAGTTGTTGGGGAGGGGGTGGAGGGGGGGTGGCAGGGAATGATGAGGGAAACAAAGGCAAGAAAAATGTAGTGTAAATAAATCCCTTACGGCCTGCAGCCCACTGATAGATCCCAGACACCTGCAGCTCGTGACATCCCTCCAGGAATCTGTGGCTGCTTTAATGCCTTAAAGTTTACATGTCATTAAAAACTAAAAGCAACCTTATCTTGACAATAGCTTAATCCTCACGGTCCTCAAAGACCCTGCTTTCAGCCTACAGAAAGTCTTCAGAAACTAATTTTATCTCTCTCCCCACCTCCACAAACTTAAAAGTATACAGTCACTCCTCACAACCCCAGGGCAGCTCTTTTTGCCCCTGGGTCCTGTCCTCCCCTGCTTTGAATGAAATCATCTTTTTGCCCCCCAAAACGTCTCAAGAACTCTTTCTTAGCCCTTTGCTCACCGACCCCATTTCAAATTTCCTCAAGAGGAGAAAGAGTTCCCTGAGCGCTTTTCACAGGACACAGGACAAGGAAGGAGACTTTACCAAGGCAGAAGTGGGGGGCCTGACAGGAAGCACGTTTCTTATGGAACTGCCTTTTTCAGTGTCTGTCTTCCTCTCCCCGAACACCCTTTCTTCTCCTCTCAGGTTGGGTGACTGTTTTAACGAGCCCTCCTAAGTGCCAGGCATTTCTCTGGTAACTTCTCAATTCTCACACCACGTGAGGGGGTATATTCTCCCAGATTACAGCTGAGGGGATCAAGGTTCAGTGGGGAGACCACTCTTGAACCCAAGTCAGTGTGTTTTCTTCCCCTACAGATGCTTCCAGAGACCAAGCCCGGCCCCCCTCCTCCTCCCAGGAGACCCCGGGCCTGGCTGACTGTGGCTCCTGGCCCTTGGCACAAACAGCAGTTCTGGGGCCATTATCCCCCTTATCTTTTCCTGCAGGGCCCTTGCCTTTCGCATGCTGTCAAAGACCAGCAAACGTCTGAAGGTGGTTCTGATGACACATTTGCACACGGGTGGGTCAGTGAAACCGGCACTGGCACACTGCCAGCCAGAAGCAGCCTTCACAGACCCGCTTGAGGCTATGCGCATCCCCAGTGGACAGACTCATGGAGCTGCCACCCCTGTGGAGCCTGGGGACAGCTTGATGGAATGTCACCTAGGCAGGGCAGGCAGGCACCGTGAGGGGTGTCTGGGAGACAGCCCCACTCCGTGGCTCACCTCCCCTCTGGTCACACTGTATGGACTGCCCCTGCTTTGCCCTTGCACCACGCCGGGCCCAGTCCTTGGCACTAACGGGGGTCACCGAAGACGTGCTGGCCATGGCCCACAGGAGCCTTCCACTTAGCGGGGCAAAGGTAGTGGAAAGATGCGGGAGTCAGGGAGACCTGGTTCGGATCCCAGCTCTGCCGCTTCTTCTGGGCATGAGGTCACTTTCCTCATCTGAAAAATGGGGCTGATCCCATTCAGGGATGCGGGGGCCAGGGAGGCTTACATGGAGTGATTTCAACCTGCCACAGTGCTGGCCTCAAGGTGGGACCTCAGCACATGTCACTTCCCTTCCCTTCCCTTTCCTTGAGAGCCAAGACCCAGGCACCAGAACTGAGCAGGTTCAAACACATCCCCAGGTGGGGGAAGGGCTTATCTCCGCCACTGACCACAGTGTGTTTGTAGATGAGCCCAAGGTCAGTGACCCCGCCTCTGCCCTGCAGAGCTGCTGCCACACTCCAGTCCTTGAACAGCCTCACCTGACTCTCTCCTCCGCCCACACACCCCCTCCCCGCCCCACCCCTCTCAGTGAGCGAGCTGAGTGCAGATACCCCACCTGAACCCAGCGGCAGAGGGAGCAACACATGGAGAGATGGCTACTGAGGCCTCTGCTGAACGGCGTCCCCCCGCCCCAGCCTGCAAGGAGGCCCCTGGCACGAAGGACAGTACCTTGCACTCCCAATCAGGTGAGACGTGTGCATGGGCACAGAGGTAGCAGGAAGGGGCATGGTGTGAGCCCCCTGTCATGATTTCCCCGGCTGTGACCCCTAGCTGGGTGGGTTTTCTTTCCTCCGTAACACCCAGCTGATGTTCGAAGGCACGTCCTTCTCCCTACTCCTCTGTTCTCTCCTCAAAATTCTAGTAGAGGACGTGCCACAACCCTGCTCTTGCCGTGAAAGGGTGATGGCCGTCAAGGGGGAGAGAGGACTGGCCACTAAGGCACACGGATGTTTCCTATTCCTTTCGCCTGCACAATTGGCTTTTTCCAAAAGCAACTTAGGATAGCTTCGAGCGAAAAAGTTTAACGATGCGGCTGATCGTCAACTTGACACAAAAAATCATGGTCTAGGGGAAAATACGTGAATATGCGTCTGAGTATCCTGGTCCCGACTGTAAAAGGAGAAGATCAGTTACTGGAAAGGAGTAAGCGTACTCATCTTCCATTTCTCCTCTTGGAGTTTTGTATAAGAGGCATTGTTGTGAAGGACAGAGTCAGTTACTCCATATTTATACAAATTCACAAGCAGATTGAGTCAGCCTATTTGATGACTCATAAGAGACTCTGAGAAAGCAAAGGATACGGTGTTAAAGTGCCGCTCAGTAAGGGTGAGAGTGTTGTCTGCTCAAGGTTTCTGATCCTCGGCCTTGGCCCTGGTGTTCAAGGAGTTGCTGGTTTCATTTGTCCCAGTCCTTCTCAAACTTGAACATACACATAAGCTCCGGCGGACCGGGTTGAAACGTACTTCTGATTCAGGACTTCTGGGGTGGGCCTGAGACTCGGCAATTCTAACCCCCCACCCCCACCCCTACCCCCAGGCCATCACATGCACCACATGAGGAGCAAGGACTAACTAAAACCCAGACTTCTCCAGGTGTGTGCCTTTGCAACGCGCCCACCCCCCCCCCCCCCCCCCCCCCCCCCGCCCACAACTGAAAGGCAGTGTAATGCTACCATAGATGGATGCTTCTGGGCCCACCGAATGCTCCTACATTCTCATTGGCCACCAGTGGTCTAGTCACAAGCCAAGACGGTTCATCTTACACAGAGTTAAGTACCTACTAAGTGCTAGTGACTCCCTGAGAGGAATGGTTTCTCCTGCCCACCCCACCCCCAGTCGTTATCCCCCTCCCCTTTTATTAGCACTTGCCTTTAGAACCTTCTCCACACTCTGGTGCTGGCCAGTGTTAAATCTCCTGTGGATATACAGCTCATTTCACTGAGCTCAGAGGGCTTTTCCTCTTGGGAGAGCCCATGTTTCAACATGGACTCTGGAAGAGACTGGAAGAAGGCCAGTCTTGGGGCTCCTGGGTGGCTCAGTCCAACTCTTGATTTTGGCTCAGGTCACGGTCTCACGGTTCGTGAGATCAAGCCCCCGAATCCGGCTCTGTACTGACAAAGTGGAGCCTGCTTGGGATTCCCTCTTGCCCCCTGCCCCTCCCCCACTCTCCCTTTCTCTCTCTCAAAACAAATAAATAAACTGAAGAAGAAGAAGGAAGGCAGTCTTATACCAGAGTACCAAGTTCTGGGGTGCAGGGGTGGGGGTCCCAGTGCCCTGTAAGCCGCGCCTTACAATGTCGCACGATATTGGTTCAAAATAAGGTGCCAAGTGGAAACAGTCTGTAAACTTAAATCCGAATTGCAGCCTCATTCCGTCCGTCTCGTCGGGGAGCAGCTCTCTGTGCCCGGAGGCTGGGAGGACAGCACTGGTGAGGAGCTCCCTCCCTGGGTCTGTAGACCCGGCCCAGCAGGACTAGGTCCAGGTGGCCTGGCCCGCAGGCGTCAGAGCACATTGGACGCATAGCTTCTCGTGGCATCTCCTCATAGTCAATTAGGGTGTTTATTTTGTGAAATGGATGGGCTCTGTCCTAGCCTACAGATGCCGGATCGATCCAAGAAGCTGAGAGTGCACAACGTTCTTCTCTCTGGCCCAAGAAGGCAATGAACTTAGATTCTCTTCCTGGATACTGTTGTCTTCCTAGCCCAAGGGCTACCCTTGTCTTCAGAGGAAAAGGCTACCTCTGGAGGCTGACACCAGGGGCTCTGTAAAGAGAATATTTAGCAGCTCTAGGCCCAGACTTCCAACAGTGCATATACTAGGTCTGTCCCAGAACCATGCTAGCTCTGGGGAAGGCAAAGGAGGTGCTCGGGAGCCATGGGGGAAGCTTCCCAGGGATGCTGAAGGAGGTGAAGAAGGGTGAGAATGGGGGTACCTTCACTCAGCAACCCTGTGCCAGGCACTGTTCGAGGTACTGGAAATGCAGAAGTGAATGAGGCAGACCCAACTCCCCGCCCTGGGGGGGCTCACATTTCTGTGGGAGGGGACAGTTAATGAACAACAAACAGGAAAAGTGTGTTTGATAGCATGTTAGGGAAGAAACACTTTGCATCCGCCTTCGGATCAGGCCATGATCTCACAGTTTGTGGGTCTGGGCCCCACATCAGGCTTTCCGCTGTCGGCACAGAGCTGGCTTCAGATCCTCTGTCCTCCTCTCTCTCCGCCCCTCCCCCACTCACATGCGTGCTCTGGGGCTCGCACGGGCTCTCTCTCTCTCTCTCTCTCTCTCAAAAATAAACATAGGGGTGCCTGGGTGGCTCAGTCGGTTAAGCGGCCGACTTCGGCTCAGGTCATGATCTCTCAGTCTGTGGGTTCGAGCCCTGCGTCGGGCTCTGTGCTGACAGCTCAGAGCCTGGAGCCTGTTTCGGATTCTGTGTCTCCCTCTCTCTGACCCTCCCCTGTTCATGCTCTGTCTCTCCCTGTCTCAAAAATAAATAAAACGTTAAAAAAAATTTTTTTTAAATAAACATAAAAAACAAGAAAGAAATAGGGCAAGGTACATGGATGAGGGGACGATGGGGTAGGTCTCACTGAGATAATATTTCAGCTAGGAACTGAGAGAGGGAGAGAGGGCCATAGGGACGACCAGGGTCCAGGCAGAGGGAACAGCAAGGATTGTGGCCTGTCTGAGGACCCTGCTGAATCTATCTGAGGAAAAGGGAGGAGGCCATCCTGGCAGGATGGGGGTGAGTGGGAGTGGGGGAGCGGAGAAGTAACAGGATCTGCCCAACATCTTGAAAGGATGGCTCTGACTGCTCTGCCCTTGGCCTGACCAGACACGAGGCCGACGCAGAGGAGGTGCTCAGCCAATGCCAACATACCGTCCTCTCCCCTAGATCAGGACAGAGCTCATCCGCTTCCAAAAGTTTGCCTCCCCACCCCCAAACATTCAGGAAACATTTCTTGAACCCTCATCCACACCGGACCCCGTGCCAGATAAGTTTCCACTCAATGTACTCCCAATCCAGGGGGAGACGGACAAGCAAAGCGCCAAAGGCCGACAGGGTGGGTGATGTCTGTCCACTTAAGGGCATTCAATTACCTACGCCGCGACCCTTTCAGGCCCCTGGATGTTCTCTCGAGGAAGCTCATGCTTAGGACATTCCTCCCTCTGTAGCCCTCTGCCAGGCCAGCCTTCACCTCTCCAGCTCATGGGGAGCCCCACAAACAGCCCCACCGGGTGTCCTTGGAAGGATGCTGGGCAGATCCAAGGGTCCTTCCAAGAATGGCAGAAGACCTCTGAGTGCCTCCATTTCTCAAGCTCGGTCTCCTCGTGCCGTCCACTGGCATTGCAGGAAGGATGCTCAGAGGTGGCCATCAGCCAGATACTTAAAGGACACCTAGTGCGTGGGGGTCACCAAAGGGGGCTAGGAACTGGTTCCTATCTTCCCAAAGTTTATAACCCACTGCAGCAGCAACCCACCATCCAAGGGCAGGGACCAGGCATGGGGCACCTGGGTCCCTGGCACATGGAACACTGTGTGGTATGGCAGGATTCCCTGAGTGTTGAACGGAAAAGGGACCTTTGAGAACTGCTGCAGGAGCTCAGTGGGTGTTGCCTTGGGGTGGGGCGGGGCAAAAGGAGGTGGGAGAGGATCTGGGCCTTGGGGCCTCGCAGGGAAAGCTGGGGACGCAGGGTATTCTAGGCTGGAGGAAACTATGGAGGCGGGGCAGGCTCTGGCTCTCTGGGGCGGATCTCGGGGGGGGGGGGGGGGGGGGGGTGGGGGGGGGGAGAAGAGGCCCTTCATAGCAGCCTTCCCACCAGGAGGAGGTCGCGATTCTGCCTCTTCACCCCTCTATTGTGCTCTTTGGGGTCCAATTGCAGGGCTCAGCCCCTTGTGTCTGACCTCGGGGCTCAGATAACTCCTCCCCAGGGCTTATCTCCCCGCCCAGCTTGGCTCCCCGGAGTAATCAGAAGCTCCTTATCAGGAGCTGAAGGAATATGTCCCCCAGGCATATTCTAGACCGAGTCCCAGGGTCTGGAAACCCCCAAGTCAGCCTCCCAGATGACGGACCCTAATGCCAACAGTACCCCACCTAATCAGAGCACCCTCACCTGTAAAGGGAGGGGAATAAACCAACAGCACCTGCTGTGAAGTCGCAGGTGAGAAAGGGCTTCAGATGGGAGCACCTCTAGAAAGATACCCCTAAGGTATTCTCGCCTTACAGCCACCCACATGGGGGAAGGGACCTTACAGCCACCCACATGGGGGAAGGGAGGCCAGCAGACAGTGTTGGGGGCCACCTTTCTCAGGGGCAGGGGATTGTCTCGGGGCCGAGCAAGTCAAGACAGGAAGGCAATCTCCATTGTCCCCAGCAGCTCCTCCCAAGGGTCCTCCACAAGCTCCCAGGCCTTGAAACCTGAGGACTAGGGGTAAGGACCAAAAGTCTGCCCAATAAGTGGACAAGGGACAGAGAAATGCCAGGACCATTGTGCCTGGATGCTGCCTGCCTTGCTGAGAAGGGGCCTCTATTGCCTGCTTCCACTGCAAAAATGACGGAAGCAGGATCCAACCTGACACTTTGGTCTCTTACCATCTGTGCAAACCCGACCTACCACTCACCCCCGGTTATAAAATGGTAATGGATTTGAGGTGTCCCTCCCATTAAGGAAGCGGGACACAGAAGTCACCCTGGTCTCCGCGCCCTCATTGTCCTGGTTAAGTGGTGGCCCGGGAGTTTTGCACACTTGAGCCCCGGCAGGGAGGAGGGGAAGTAGATCAGGAAGGGGGCGGGCTGGCTCTGAACTTCGGGCCCGGGGGCGGAGGGTCGTAGGGCGCCGCCGCCCGGCTGCAGGGCCAGAGCACCCTGCAGCTCTCCGATTGCGCTGCTGGGGGCGGCGGCGGCTGATTAGCAGGGGCGGGCTGGCGGGCGGCCACCTCCCCCGCAGGTCCGGCCCCGGGGGCGGGCGGGGCGCCGGGAGGGGAGGAGCCTCCGGGCCGAGCCACCGCCTCCAACGCGGACCTTCAGCCGCCGCCGCTGCTCCGAGCGGCGCGCCGGATTGGTGAGTGACCCCCTCCGCCGCGTTTCGCGGGGCTGTGGGCAGCGCCCTGCCTGGGACCCCCCACCCCGCCCCGGCGGCTGCCCCCGCTGCACCCCTGCGCCACCGCCGCTCCGAAGCCGGGCGCCGCCACGCGTCTGCGGGCGCCCGGGGCCGCTGGGACCGAGCCACGTGCGCCCGGCGACAGAGAACCCGGATCCCCGGTCCTCCACTGCGCGCCTGCCTTCCCTGGGGACGCCAGCAGCGTGCGCGGTGCCGGGAGACAGGGCCCGGGGACGTCCTGCCCGGGGCGGGACTAGGGAGAACGCGCGTCCGGACCCGGGTTGCAGCCTTGCGGACCGGCCAAATGCTCGGGTCCTCGGTCCCCGAGGCTCCGGCCGGCGGGTCTCAGGGAAGGGCGGGGAGCGGTGGGCGGGACCTTCCCCGCCAGGCCTCCCAGCCGCTTGTCGGCCCCAGAGGAGCAGGCCGACCGGGGCGGGGCGCCCGACCTTGGACTGGAAGGGGCCAGGCTGACCAGTGCCTGCCTCTGGCCAGGAGCTCTTGCCTGGGAAACTCAACTCTCCTGCCTATTTCCCCGAAATGTGGGGGCAGGCTGCCCACAGGGGTGTGGTTGGAACTTTGGGCGCTCTGGGTAGATGAAAGGTACACTGAGCTAATGTCTTTGGGGCCCAAGAGGCGGAAACCCCGGAGAAAATGTAGGCAGGTCCTGCAGAAGCCGTGGCAGAGGGCACCGAAAGGCCTCCCAGGTGTCCAGGGCCGCCTCTGAAACAGACTCTGGGAAGTGGGGTTCTGGAAATAGCCCCAGGGAAGTATTTCTGTCTATCAGAGTGCAGTGATGATATAATTAATAGCGGACATTTATTGTGCATTTATCTGTGCCAGGCAGCTTGCTACGCATGCACTGTCCCAGTTAATCCTCAGGCCAGGAAGGCACGACTGTCATCTTGTTACAAATGGAGAAACTGAGCCCCAGAAAGCATGGCTATTTGGCAAAGATACGCAGGTAGCAAGTTGCAGAAATAGGGATTTGTACACAGATTTATCGGACTTAGAAGCCCAGAGCCTGCCAGTGAGACCGACAGGCCATGTTCTCAGAGGTGGAAGCCCAAAAAATGCAGTGATGGGGTCCAGGATATCCACAAGGCCAAAAGGGTCTCACAGGGGTGTGCCCCCTCAGCCACCTGCATGGTTTGTTAAAAATACAGATGCCTAGATCCCATCCACCGGCACTGAATCAGAGTCTGCATGACCCTGCACCCAGCCAGAAGCACCTGGAGGACTGAGACTGTCTTACCCATCTCTGTGCCTGTCTCTATCCCCGGTGGCCTGGGGGAATGGGGAGAGGGCTGATGGGGCAGCTGGGAGCATGTGCTTGATCATTGTCTGATGGAGAAATGGACTTAGGGGGGCATCAGTGAGGTATAGAAACTTTCCTGAAGGAGGCTTTGAATGATGGGCAGGTGGCCTTAGCCAGGCAATCTAGGAGGAAGGCCTGGAGTGACCTCCGAGCCAGCCCAGAGCTTATTCCAGGCCACCTGTTTACTAGGAGGTTGGACAGCCAGTCCCAAGCCTGCTGAGCTCCCCAGGACCTGTGGTCACCCTGGGATCACAGATGTGCCCTCTTCAGTTCATTTCCCTTCCTTGCCCCCTGGCCCTTCCCTCCTTGTGCTTATCAGAGTATTGGGCAGGGCTCCAGGTAATTAAACAGTGAGAGTTAAGGACTATAGTCCAAAGCTGCGCATCTGAGCCCTGGAGGGGGCGGGGGTCAGGCAGCTTCAGCTGCCTCACGGTAAGTGAGAGCCCCTGGCTTTGCAGTCAGATGGAACCGAGTCTGAATCTCAGCTCTTCACCATGTGACCTTGGCCAAGTCCTCAGCTCTCCACACTTGGCTTCTTCATCTACCTTGCTAAGGGACGCTGCACTTGATATCTCTATAAGACAGTGACAATAATACCTGCCTGAGGGATTAGTTGTGTGAAGTGATGAGTTTTAGGAGTGCAAAAAATATCAGATCCTTCCCTCTTCCCCCAGGATTTGAGTGTTAATCAGCTGGAGACCTTCTAGGCTCATTGCTCTTCTAGTCCGAGCCCCCCCCCAGTTCCCTAGAAAAGGTAGCTAAAGCCCAGAGAGTGGCCTCCACATCCTCTTCTATGTTTCAGAGATGGCCGCGGGGCTCAGGCCTCGAGGCTCCCTGCTTAGTGTCCTGGCCAGTGCCTTCCAGACTGGGAGGAAAAGTCTGTGCCTCCTGCTTCGTTCTCTGACCGGCCTGCAAAAGAACATTTCAGTGGCTGGGGTGATTTTCAGGCAGGTTGGGATGGAGCCGGGGAGCCGGGTCTGCAGGGATGTCTGGGCTCTCTGTGGCTGGGTCTACCCCTCCCTGCCCTCCCCACTGGTGTGGTGGCCACGTCTCCCTTGCCTGGGCGGTCCAAGCTTCATAAGATGAGCACTCTGTGAAATTGCTTTCTAGCATCTGGACTGAGGATGAGCCTCTTGATTTAAAACCAGGAAGCTTGCCTTTCAAAGCAGTCATTAAAACCTAAAGCCAAGCTGGCTCCTTTCCTCCCTGCCGGGGGGGGGGGTTGGAGGGGGGGTGTGCTTCTTTTCCCACTCATATCCTGTCCTTGCCAACCCCGTTCCGAATCCAGGAGGCTGTGGAGGTTCCAGAACTTGGAGAGGGGAACCAAGGCGTGGGGAAACCACCCTAGGTGGTTTCTAAACATTGGACTACAAAACTCTCATTTCCTCCTGCTGCCCTCTGCAGCTGGGCCCGCCAGCTTTCCGACCTGCCCAGACATCTACAGACCAGCCCTTCACATCCTTGGCATGCCATGGGCACTGCTTGGATTACACCTGAAATGACAGTCATCATCACTGAACATTCAGTTCCCCACCTGTCAGGCCCCAAGCGTGACGTATCCATAAGCACATTTGAACCTTCGGGTCTCTTAAGGAGATAGATGTAACTTTCCCAAGTTAAACACGAGACTCCAATCCATTCTTTCCACCCCAAACTTGAGAGGCTCCTAACTACTAACTATATCTGCTTGTCCAAATTCTGCCTCATCATTTATTCACTCAACAAAGGGTACTGAGCACCGTCTTGGTGCCAGGTACTCAAGACTGAGTCCCTCTTCTGGTGGAATGAGTGTCCATGGTCATTTCTAACCCAGCAAAACCCCACACTCTCCACTTCTTTGTGTTTTAAGTTTTTATTTATTTTGAGAGAGCGAGAGAGAGAGAGAGAGCATGAGCAGGGTAGGGGGAGAGAGAGAGGGGAGAGAGAGAATCCCAAGCAGGCTCTGCACTGTCAGTGCAGAGCCCAGTGTGGGGCTCGAACTCACAAACTGAGATCATGACCTGAGCCGAAATCAAGAGACATACGCTTAACCAACCGAGCCACCCAGGCGCCCCCCTCCCCCCCCCCCTTATTTCCAATTGGAAGTGAGGGGGCTCAGCATCATTGAGTCCCAGGTCCCACAGCTAATGCGAGCCAGGATCCAAAACCAGAGACGGCAGAGGGTGGGCGGGAGCAGCCACTGCTAACTTATGCAGGATCAAAAAGGCCTGTATTGTCACTTCAACCCCCTGGGCAGAACCCCCCCAGGTTCCCCCTGGGGTGTGGAACCCTATCACCGGAGAATTACCTGCTGCTCAGCTCTTCCCAATCAGTCCGTCCTTGTAAATCACCACAGTCACCTGGCAGAATGTGCAACAGGTGGGCACTAATTGTCCTGCAATCAGGCACCAACTTCTTCCTACCTCGCCCTTCCGCTTAATGAGAGCCAGGTGGGATGGAAGCACACGTTCCTAAGCTTTCTAGAGCTATCAGATTAGGATAGCTCAGATGTTTAAACTGAAAAACAGAGCCCCAAGAGTACAATAAAATCAATCACGGGTAAATGTGAAGGAATTTGGGGGCTGGCAAACGGCCATCTCAGTTCCCAGGGAAGACAGCGGTGTCCCAAAGCCGGCGTGCTGGGGTCTGTGGTGGCTGACCCTTCCTGGTGCTGTCACCCCCGATGCTTGTGGTGTGGCCATCAGGCCTGTGGGGAAGGTAGGCTTGTGATTTTACTGGTGGGCTTGGGAGGTGACAGTATGCCCTGTGGTCCGGGTGAGGGTCTCTCTGAAGGTGAATCATGCAGGCACACAGCGGGGAGGTGTTGGCTGGGACACGAGCCCTACAGGTGGAGTCTGCGCAAAGATGGGGTGGCCTGTGGCATCAGGAGGGTGGGCCGTTTGGAATCCGAGGGGCCTGTGTGGGGGCTGGGTGACCAGCGAGGCCTGTACGTGGGATACAGTGGGCAGGGTGGGGGAGTCGATCACCACTGCCCTGTGAGTCAGCCACAAACAACCTGGGTGCAGGGCTGGGCGGCCACAAGAGGTTAAGACCAGGCGCTTTGTAGTTGGTCCCTGCAGATGGCTGCAGGGTGGCCAGAAATAAGGTAGTGGCCGGCCCTGGAAGGGAAGGAAACAGGCCGGTGCTGGGCGGGGCCGCCAAGGATTGTGTGGGGGGTTGGGAACTTCTAGCCAGGAAAGCCCTGTCCTCGCGGTGTTCCTGGATTGGAAGGCTGACAACGCTCTGTTGTGTATTGCCTCTTGGGCCTGTCGTCCTCCTGTAACCTTTGCTACAGTTCTTCTTGGATGTTCTAATCTAGCATGGCTGTGTGTGGCGAAGGGGGAGGGGGAACTCAGGGCACAGCTGAGGGCTCACTGAAAACCCCAGGACACCGGGAACCACAGCTGACCTGGACCCCTGTGGGAACAGGGGGCGTGCTCCTGTCCACTCACAGCTGGGGGGTTTGCTTTCCGAAGAAAGTGAGTTCCTGACAGTACACCTTCCTCAAAGGGATCAGAGACCACCCAGAAGCTGTGATAGGGACAGAGAGTGCTGAGCCCGCCCGAAGTACTGAATCGGGGCAGGGGTGGGGGTGGTGAGAGAGGCCCTCTGGGACTGCCTGGAAATCTGCAGCCTAAGCTCCCCCGCCATCCCGTGTTCACTACGACCCCAATCCATGTTCACTACCGTTTGAGAACACTGCCTGAGCCCCCCGTCGGCCCAACAGGCATCTAGGGGCCTCACGGCAGAATTACCACGAGCAGGGCTGTGTGGATGCACAGGGGTGCGGGACACCAGGTCTCTGCCCTTTGGAGAGCTCACAGTCTAAGTGGGAAGCTGAGTGACAATACACAGCACCACCAGGCAGCAGAGGGAGAAGATTCCAGGACAGCATGCAGTGAACGGTCCACAGCAAAACACAGGAAACGTGTAAACCAAAGCCGTCCTGAGATGTGGGTTCGGGGGCTTTCATTTTCACTGTTTTGCTTAATCATCAGAACAGAGAAGGAAAGGAACCTGCCCAACGTCACACTGCTTACGCAGCTGAACCTGAATTCACACCTAGGTCTGTCTACCTAGATCCTCTGTGAACGCAGAGCCGGGAGAGACAGTTGAGGGGCTATGGGGGCTGGGAGGCGTCCTCAGTCCCCAAGGAAGGGGGATTTGGCTGGACAGGATGTCAAGATGTAAGGTGGAGGTAATAAGCTTTGGCAGAAGTGGGGGGGGTGGGTGGCAGAGACCAGAAAGAAGGGAATGAAAAGTGAGCTAAGGCAAGGGAAGTCTGTCGGTGTGCACTGGCCGACGCTGGACTTGGGAGATTCAGGAATACCCCTGCCCACAGGAGGTTTCTGGTAGAGGAGACAAGGCACTGGGCCACAGCAGTCAGATGGCCATGCAGGCGCTGTTCGGCTTGTAATAAGAGAATAAACCCGCCCGGGGCCCGGCCGTGCATATTCTGGTTATCCAAATGCCCAGGGTGACTCAAAGCTCCTGTTTTCCAAGGTCACCAGTTTTCGAACAAGTTGGAAGCAGTTGCATATACTTGTCCTAAGACTGGGCTTGGCATCATTAATGTCAATGATAAAAAAAGCCTCGAAACCTCTGACCTCCGTTTGTGCCGTCAGCCTGGCCCCCAGGGTCACTAGAAAAGCCACCAGCGGCAGGAAGGCACACACGCATCCCTGCTTTGCCCTCGGGACAATACTGTCTCCTGTCTGTGGGTCCTTCTGTCTGTCTTTCTCCACACTGTGGGTACAGACAGGCAAATAAAGGCGACCATGAAGGCTTTGTTGGCACAAAATGCTGAGAAAACCATCACAAGCCAAGGACAGCTGCAGTGATTGCAATAAATTACCCCCACAGCAATTGATAAATTGCCACTTTCTGCAGCCATTATGTTTGGCTTTGTAATCCGAAGAATAAACACACCTCTTTCTCTTTCTTTCTCTTTCTCTTTCTCTTTCTCTTTCTCTTTCTCTTTCTCTTTCTCTTTCTCTTTCTCTTTTTCTCTCTCTCTCTCTCTCTCTCTCTCTCTTTCTCTCTCTCTCTCTCACTCACACTCTCACACACACACGGAGGCGGCCCACCCTGCATTGGATGACATTTATTCATTTTATGCATCCTGGGCTCTGCTGGCTGTCCTGCCTCAGTTCCTGTGGCAGAGACGCTGGAGTCTGAGCCACTAATTATTACCAGTGAGGTTTCCTCCCCAAACAGGAAGTATCAACCAGAACTGCTCTCTCCCAGCACGCTCTGTAACCAAGCATCAGTCACCACTCCCGGGCCAGTCCCTGTGGCCAGGAGCTGGTGTGTAGGCTGAGGGGGGCAGCAGCACAGCTGTCCAAGCCCGGCAGGTCCCTCGCCTGTGAGGGTCAGCCTGAGCCCTGACTTCCAAGACAGAGTCAGGCTGCCCGCACACCGGAGGGGGACCAAGCAAGAAGCTGTGGCCTGGATCCCCGTGGGGCCATCAAGGGACTCATGCGTCAGACACTGGCATTGGCCAAATGTCGCATCAGCCCGTTGTTGGTAAGTCTGGTTAGGGCATAGATCCAGGGTGGCGCGGGTGGTGCGTGGGCCTCTCCCACCAGCACCACCAACCCCTGGCCCGCTTACGGGTGCCCCAGTATCTCGGGGAGTCAGATGAACTAAAGCTTCATGACCTCGGTTCAGGCACCGCTCATTTGCAACTGGCGGAGAAGGGTGAGTGCGGTGAGATGGATGAAGTTCTTGCCAAAAGAAAGTGGGAAATACTGTCATCTGTACGTGAAGTCAGGAACGTTACTCAGAGTAAAGGGCTCGAGGGTGGATCAGACAGTGCCTTCAGTTAGTGAGAGCGGCGGCTTTGTGGACTCTGGCGGGTCAAAACAAAGATGTTCCTGTTTATGATGCAATTCCGTGGAAGGCTGGCTCAGTGGGAATCGTGAATTTTACTTATTGGTAACCATTTCTGGGTTGGTTTAGCGCAGAACTGCGGCTCTAAGTA
This sequence comes from Leopardus geoffroyi, assembly GCF_018350155.1. Lineage (NCBI taxonomy): Eukaryota > Metazoa > Chordata > Mammalia > Carnivora > Felidae > Leopardus > Leopardus geoffroyi. The sequence continues at coordinate 119,274,581 of NC_059328.1, read as the reverse complement.
ATCGAACCGGATTTTTCTAGAATAATTTTAAAAAATCTAGATGTTTGGAAAAAGCCCTATCAATTATTCATTCACTTCTACTTTGCAAAGCGGTATGGCGAGAAACCTCTTTTTCCTGTCAGCCTAAACTTGCACGTAGATATATTTGTGTGTGGATGGGCCTGTGTGTGTGTGTGTGTGTGTGTGTGTCTGCCCAAGCTTTTTGTATTCTCTTTTGTAGGAATTCTCAGTCTTTCTTTTAAAAATATAATGATTTTTTTATGATGTCGAAATAACGATTCCAGGCAGTAGTGCAAGAAATACAACAGTAAAATGTTTGTAAGAGTCCATCAGCAAGGAAAAATGCCCACAGAGAAAAGAGAAATGTACCAATTAAGACGTGTGCGGCTCTAACCCAGCTTTTAAACCCGGATTTGAGACTGGCCTCCTCTGTCCTGTCCCCGCTGAGGTCAGCTGTGAGGGGTCTGGGGTGAGTGCCTGGACCTAGGTGGAGCCTCCTTCTTGCCTCTCAGACTCCTCAGGGAGAGGGAGACGGAGGGCCTGGGACCCGTGCTGTGGTGGTTTGGAATCCAGGATAGAGGGCAGCCCTGGATTTGCAGAAACAGCTGAGAATGAGAGGCTGGAAAGTGTGAGTCTGGGCAGCCCAGCAGGGCAGACGGAAAGGCGGGAGGAAGGGAGCAGACCACCCCAGAACCCCATGCAGACCAGGTGACTGGCTATTATTCATGCCCCAGCACGAGCTGCCCGCCCTCACCACCCAGGAGGCAGCTTGAATGCAGGGACTAGCTGGGACTCAGGCAAGAGCCAACTCTGGGACCTTAAGGAAGTCTTAACTGGACCTCAGTTTTCTCATCTGCAAAATGGAAGTGATGATAGCCTTCCGCAGGCCAGACCCCGAGGGTGCAAGTCCGCTGTCAGGATCTCTCCGCACTGTGAGTCCGGCCACACCTCCCAATGTCTGCTGTTCATTTGACGCCTGATTATTGCAAATGTGCCACGTGCCAGGCCCTTGCTATGTGCTGGGCTGTGTCCGTCCCACTGCCCCTGTAAGGGAGGGTGGACCTCACGGCCCTGGGGAGGCCCGGAATTTCTACACGATGTGACTTTAGGGGCAGTCATGTGGAGGGAAGGGGGAACTAGAAGACTTCCTTTAAGCTGCTCCTATTTGCATAGCAAGTATTGCATAACAATACTTAGATTGTTATTTCAGATTCATAGAATGGGAAAGGTTTTACAGAAGCTGTTGTTCATTTCACCGGACTGGGAATTTCAATATGAATTATATTAGTTTTACTATCAACATTTTTTGTCATTTTTAAAAAATTTTTTTTAATTTATATCCAAATTAGTTAGCATCTAGTGCAACAATGATTTCAGGAGTAGATTCCTTAGTGCCCCTTATCCATTTAGCCCATCTCCCCTCCCACAACCCCTCCTGTAACCCTCAGTTTGTTCTCCATATTTAAGAGTCTCTTCTGTTTTGTCCCTCTCCTTGTTTTTATATTATTTTTGTTTCCCTTCCCTTATGTTCATCTGTTCTGTCTCTTAAAGTCCTCATGTGAGTGAAGTCATATGATTTTTGTCTTTCTCTGACTGACTGATTTCACTCAGCATAATACCCTCCAGTTCCATCCACATAGTAGCAAATGGCAAGATTTCATTCTTTTTGATTGCCGAGTAATACGCCAGTGTGTGTGTGTGTGTGTGTGTGTGTGTGTGTGTGTGTGTGTGTGTATACCACATCTTCTTTATCCATTCATCCACCGAGGGACATTTGGGCTCTTTCCATACTTTGGCTCTTGTTGATAGTGCTGCTATAAACATGGGGGTGTATGTACCCTTTTGAAACAATATGCCTATATCCCTTGGATAAATACCTAGTGGTGCAATTGCTGGGTCGTAGGGTAGTTCTATTTTTAGTTTTTTGAGGAACCTCCATACTGTTTTCCAGAGTGGCTGCACCAGCTTGCATTCCCATCCTTTTACTATCCACATTAGCACATGGGGAGGGGTGATCAGGGACCCCATCACCCTCTACTCCTAAGGGAAAGTACCCACCATTGTATCTGCCAGACCTTGAATTTTGTCATTTGGAGGGAAGGGGCCTTCCAGGCAAAAAGACTAAATCTGGGCCTCACCTGCCCCTGGACACCCCTGCCTCATGCAGACTGGGCAGACCATTCCGAATGGTTGTTCCCTGCTGGGTCAGAAGCCCAGAGGCCCTGGAACCACTGACCCAGCATCCCTGAAGCCCTCTTTCGTGGGTACCCACATACCAGGCTGTTCCCCGCTCTGGCTCACATCTGGTGTTTGGTTTTCCACTTTGGCCAGAGCTGCGTGAGTCTCGTTGGGTTTAAACCCCTCTGTGCATAACAAGTCTTCTGTGTGATTAAGTTTATCAAAGAGTGAAATGCCTGGCCAGGTCTGACAACCTGACCAGGCTGTGGTAGGGATTAGAAATTATGGTAGTATTTAATCACCCCGGGGTATGGGAGGGCCCGCTAGGTTCTGAGAACGGCCAAGACTCTTAGATACACTCTGCCCTCAGGCACAGAAACTAGCAGTGAAGTCATTCAAGCTGCAGACATTAACTGAGCACCTAGTCGGTGCCAGTCCCCAGTCTAGGTGCTAGAGACACAGAAACGAGTAAGAAGTGACCCCTATTGTAGTGGGGTGACAGTGCCAGATGCAAAGTGTGTCCCAGAGTGTAAGATCTCCTAGGATCCGGGAGGAAGCCGGGACTTCTCCCAGGGCTGCCTGGACCAGCTTTTTGAGCTCTCAGGGATTCTTGGCGAAGTCAGAGGTCTGCCTGGAGCCAGCCCATGGTGGGGGGAGGGGTGGGGGGAGTAATTGCATGACCCGCCCCACAGAGAGCATTTGGAGAGCGGAGGCTGACTTCCAGTGCCCTTAGGAGCCCAGAGAAAGATGCTACTGGAAGTCAGTCCTCTCAGAAGCTTCTTTGAAAAAGTGGCCCATCAGCTGGGGAAGCGTGCATCCCCAAGCAAGCTCAGGAACCAGGCCAGGGAGGCAGGCTGAGCTCCTTGGCAGAAGCCCCTGGAGCTGCCCTTATTTGTCTTGGCTGCTTCTGCCCCTTTCCCTGCCTCCACACCTCCTTCTGCCCAGTAATCGGGGGCTCTGATCTCTAATTCTGCCAACCCGCACAATGGCGAGGGGAGGGGGTTGGGGGGCCACAGACCACAAGGGACCCCTCTGGCCCCAGGGATTGCAGCTCCAGGTGTCCCTGGAAAGCAAGAAGCCACCCAACCCCAGACGCTGAGGCTTGCAGATTCAGCAGCCGCCGCCTGATAGCCTCCAGCCTGGCTGGATTAACCAGCCCTCAGGGAGCTGGCTGCCCCTGCATGCCAGCGCCCTGACCTCACTGGGCAGAGATAAGCCACTCCCTGGCTCCACCAGTGCCTGGGCATGCCCTCATGAAAGCACTTTTCTCCTCACCGTAGGATGTAGCTGGCTTTTCCCCTGATTGCCCCAAGAGGCTAGACCATCTTCTGGCCTCCTGCCAGAACACCTCATGGGTCCATAGTAGGTATTCAGGGAATAACAAACCATTTTGCAGACTAGGATTGGTAGGACCATTGCATCAAACTGCACAGGATGTGCACTGCACAACTGTAGAGGTTACTGTTTACGGGGATTACAACGTTGGTGGTGCCCCCCGGGGGTCGTGTAGCATGGGAACCTAAGGGCTTACCATTTTCCCTGCGTCAAGACTCTGGCCTTGGTGCTGACCGTGGGGACTTCCCCCTTCCCCCTGCCAACCAGCGCTGACCACCTTCCTGCCTATGTGCTGGCAGCGGGTGGTAATGAACCAGTCCAGTGAACACTTCTTCCTGGCCCACCTGTCAAATTGTGGTAGTGGACGAGCCCTGGGTATGAAGTCAGGCCACCTGAGTTCTTGGCCATCCAGAAAACTCAGCCCTCCCGAAGACGCCTCCAGTCAGGGTGTTGGGGAGCTCCTGGGTCGCCCAGGATCTGTGTACTTGCCCAGTGGTGCCCCTCTCTTCTCCCTCAGCCCGCAATGGGCCTGATGACCCACGTGCGGGAGGGGAGAGGCCCTGAGAGCACCTTGTGGAGAGTCTGCCCCACTGACTCTGGGAGCAATGTTGCCACGGCCCTGATCCCCTTTCTGCTGGAAGGACCCAGCTCTGGGCGGGTCAGGGGATTGGAGCACATGCACCTGCCTCCCATGGCTGAGAGGAGCATGGGGAGAGAGCACTGATACCGGGGGTCCCAGGGGACAGGGAGGACTTAGGGGAGGAGGCAGGCTAAGGGCTGGGCCTGACTTTAACAACCCAGGAAAGAAGCCACATCTGGAGTGGTTCACCCTTTGCGCAGCCCCTTTTATGCTCATCTTCTGAAGTGGTCTTCAAAGTGTGGTCCTGGGAGTATCCGCAGCAGAAATTCTGGGGATGGAGCCCAGCAGTATGTTTTGTGTTGTTTTTTAATTTTTTTAATGTTTTATTATTTATTTTTGAAAGTGAGAGAGACAGAACACGAGTGCAGAAGGGACAGAGAGAGAGAGGGGGAGACACAGAATCCGAGGCAGGCTCCAGGCTCCTAGCTGTCAGCAACAGAGCCAGATGTGGGGCTCGAACTCACCAACCTTAGAGATCGTGACCTGAGCCGAAGTCGGACGCTCAACCGACTGAGCCCCTGCCAGGCGCCCCTCCCAGCGGTTTGTTTTAACAAGCCCTCCAGATGACCCAGGTGCAGCTCGGGTGTGACCTCATTTGTGCCTGGCCCTGGGCTAATTGCTGGGGTTACAAAAGTGAGTCTGACTCCATTCCCAACCCCGAGGAGCTGAGAGCCCAGGGAGAAGAGAGACGGGAAAGGGAGCAATACCGTCAGTGGGAAAGGGCTACTCTCAGGGGTGTGGAGGCAGAGAGGCAGCTTGTGCAGGTTTGATCCAGGAGCTGGGGATCCTGGTGAGGGAGGGTGGCTTGGGAACACCAGTGGCACAAGGACCGTCCCTTGCAGGGAGCTGGATGTTGGACTTGCGGTCCCCAGAGAGCTCAAGGGGCCAGTCCCAAACCACACTGGTGCCTCACTCCTGACCACCAACCTCTCCCTGCTGCCCCCCTGTCCGTGTTCTGCTTCCCACTCTTCTTCCACTCCCCGAGCCCCAAAGAGCAGCCAGTCTCTCCCTGCAGTTTGCCTTGGTGCGAAATGTGTGCACAACCTCCAGGCCGTCATCTCAGGGCACATTTTTAGAAAATTACAGAGTAAATGTTTCCATTCAGCAGAGAATACGCCACGTATTGATTTAGGTGCGTCTATTTCTGCTTGACACAGACAAACGGTTTTTAAAAATCCTAGGTAGAGAGGAACAAAATGAAGAGTGAGCGAATTTAACAGTCTCACGTTGTGGCACTTCGCTTGTCCCCCATGATCTTTACTACAACTCATTCAAATGGGTAACATGTGCAGATGAGGAAACTGAGGCTCAGGTAACGTGACTCGTCGAGGCCGCCTAGCTAATCAGTGGCAGGGGCTGAAATATGACCCCAGCTGCCTCCATGCCTGTGTTCTTGCCGGCCTACCTTGCAGTTTACTACGTTGACTGATTCTGAGTAAATCCGGAACACCCAGATGTTTTCCTGAATCGACGATCTAATGGCTGCACTCAGGGGAGCCAGCCTAGCCTGGCTGGACAAGCTCCCAGTGACCACGATGGCTCTCGGGGGCTGATCCTCTGCTTAATTAAGGAGGGGATGAGTCTGGGGGAACGGATGAGACCTCGTGCTAGGAGATTAGCAGCTCTGTGCTAGTTTCCAGCTGTGTGCCCTTCTGTAAACCCTCTGTCGTTTGGCAGAGTAGCAGGTGATGCTTCCCTGCCCCTCTCATTGGAGCACATCTGCCTTGCTCGTTGACCCATCCTGGGGGCCAGAAGGGTGGGCCTCGTACCTCAGCACCCTCCTTGCACGCCACACACTGTGACCATGACTGGCCGTCTGCTTGCATGGCACGGAGTGCAGAGAACCAGCTGTGTGAGCGGAAGCCACTCGGAAGCTAAGTGGACTAGCCCATGGTGCCATCTCCCCTACAACAATAATTAATAGTGCTGACTACATAAGCCTCACTTTTCTAGAGGCCGTGGGGCTTAGGAACTCAGATATGTGGGAAACAACTAGGGAATAACTTAGAGCCACCGATGCCAATGTCACAGAATCCACGCATTGAGTTCATGAGAAGCCCTTGGACTCTCACCCAAGGCAAGTGTACTCTTGGTTCACGCACCTCAGTAACAGGCTGTGCTATCTCCACTTCTTTTTTTGTGTATGTATTTTAAAGTTAGTTATTTTGAGAGAGAGGGAGACAGAATCCCGAGCAGGCATCACACTGTCAGCGCAGAGCCCGGGGTGGGGCTCGAACCCACAAACCTCGAGATTGTGGCCTGAGTTGAAACCAAGAGTCAGACGCTCAACCAACCAAGCCACCCAGGTACCCCTCAATTTCTCTCTCTTTTTTTTTTATAACAACGTTATTGAGCTACAATTCACATACCATACAACTCACCCATTTAAAGTATACAACCCAGTGGTTTTTGATATGTTCTCAGAGCTGTATAACTTTTGCCACCATCCATTTTAGAATAGTTGCATCACTGGGGCGCCCGGGTGGCTCAGTTGGTTAATCTGCTCTTGATTTCAGCTCAGATCATGATCTCCCGATTCGTTGAGTTTGAGCTCCGCATTGGCTCCACGCTGACCATGCAAAGCCTGCCTGGGATTCTCTCTCTCTCTTTCTCAAGTATAAATAAATAAATTTTAAGAAAATAGTTTCAGGGCACCTGTATGGCTCAGTCGGTTAAGCGTCCGACTTCGGCTCACGTCATGATCTCGCGGTTTGTGAGTTCAAGCCCTGCGTGGGGCTCTGTGCTGACGGCTCAGAGCCTGGAGCCTGCTTCGAATTCTGTGTCTCCCTCTCTCTCTGCCCCTCCCCCCTCACGCTGTGTCTCTGTCTCTCAAAAATGAATAAATGTTAAAAAAAAAAAATAGAATAGTTTTATCACTTGAAAAAGAAACCCTGTACCAATGAGCAGTCACTTAACATTCCTCCCACCCCCCACCCCAGCCCTTTTCCTGGCAACCATTAATCTACTTTCTGTCTTTATGGACTTGCCCAGTCTAGACATTTCACATAAGTGGAGAGTCATACGAGCGGCCTTTTGGTGACTGGCTTCTTTCATTTAACATAGCGTTTCCGAGACCCAGCGTGTTGTAGCCTGTATCAGGACTTTACTGCTTTTTGTTGCTGAATAATACTCCATCGTGTGGATACAGTACGTTTTATTTATCCTGCCACCAGTTGATGGACGTTGGGTTGTTTCATCATTTGGGGTATTGTGAGTACCAGGAATCTTGGCGAACACATTTTTGTGGGTTTTCACTTCTCCCGGGTATACACCTAGGAGTGGAATCGCATCCACATTTTATATTCTTGTTATGTCAACACTGGAGGTGGTTTCTAGAACTTCGAGATCCTCACCAACGCTTACACTCTCCGTCTTGTTTTTTGACTAAGCCGTCCGGATGGGTGTATGGTGGCGTCTCGTGGTTTTTTTGTTTGTTTGTTTTTTAATGTTTGTTTATTTTTGAGAGAGAAAAGGCGCAAGCAGGGGAGGGGCAGAAAGAGAGGGAGACACAGAATCTGAAGCAGGTTCCAGGCTCTGAGCTGTCGGCACAGAGCCCGACGTGGGGCTCGAACCGCAAGATCATGACCTGAGCCGAAGTCGGATGCTTAACTGACTGAGCCACCCAGGCGCCCCAAAGGGTTTTAATTTGTGTTTCCCTGGGAGCTAATGACGTTCAGCATCTTTTTGTGTTCCTCATGACGATTTGTCAGCACAAATGATAACATTTTAAATGTGTTTAACTTGTAAGTAAAAAGCGGTGATAGGAATGCGTCCCAAATTTAATTTTACTGACCAGATAACATTTAAACCAAGTTTGAAGATAACTGTGGGCCACTTGAGGGCGAGAGCTGTGCCATACATAGTTCTCTCTCATGCCCAGGGCCAGCCAGGGCCAGAAATGTTAGCTCAAGCCCACCTCTGCACAGGAAGGGGTGGAAGGCACCCCGCCTCCATCCAGCTGCAAGGGTGCCTCAGCCAGCCTCCCCACCCCCCGCCACATCTGACGCCACCCTGACCCCTTTGTGGCCGTGGACTGCCCTAGCCACTTGAGCCTGAAAGGTTGGTTGCTGGCCACCCAGGAAAAGCTGTAGGGCTGGCTGCCCGCGTCATGACTGGCTACCATTAGTGACCTGCTTGACAGTGGGCAGGAGGGGGCAGGGGAGCCCGCATGGCTCCCAGCCACAAATACAGCCCAGTCATGACCTTGCCGGGAAGTGGGAGGAACCAGGCAAGCCTGGGCAAACACCCAGAGTGTTTGGGACCTGTAGTTTGTGCCAGTTCCCGCACAGCTGAGCCTCAGTGCCCTTTTGTGTTTTGTCCGCAGCTCGGTCCGGGGGTGGGGGTGGGGGGGGGCAGGTGGGCAGGCCTGTGTGCCACCTGGGGGGCCCCAGCCTGCTACCCCCACTCCAGCTGTAATTTGATCCCCTCCCTCCTCCCTCCTCCCTCCTCCCTCCTCCCTCCTCCAGATCTGTAAATAGAACAACCCAGGAGCCAGGGCCCAGCCAGGATTAGTCACTCACTCTCTTACCTTTGGGCCACATGGACAGGCAGCAGGGGCTGCGCTGGACCCCTGGGGCCTCTAGGCCTGCTGCCACCTGACCTCCCTTGGCCAGCCTTCACGCCTGCAGCAGACTTTGTGCTGGGCACCGGGAGGGCGAAGTGCCGAGAGGTGACCACAGCCCACGAAGCACTTCAGAGAACAATCCATACACATGCCCACATGCACACACGCACACGTGAGCACACGCATCGGCCAGAAAAGCTGACTCCGAGGGGCACCTGGGTGGCTCAGTCGGTTAAGGGTTTGACTTCGCCTCAGGTCACGACCTCAGGGGTTCGGGCGTTCAAGTCCTGCGTCGGAGGTCTGTGCTGTCAGCAGCTCTCCCCCTCTCTCTGCCCCTCCCTCTCTCTCAAAAATTAATAAACACTGTAAAGAAGAAGAGAAAAGAAAAGCTGGCTCCCAGCCCTCGCACGTATTAACTCATCCTCACAGCATCCCTTGGAGAAAAGTACAGTTAGCACCCCCATTTAAAGGAGGGGGACTGAGGCCCAAAGGCACCCTGCTAGGAAATGATGCAGGGTCCTGATGTGACCCCAGCACCATCAGACCTGTAGAGGAAGGAGCTGTCCCGGGATGAGAGGCTTCACAAGGCGGGGTGACAACCCCGCATTTTCCTGTCCCGGGGACTGAATCTCGGTGGCAAGAAGCACTCAGGGGAGCCGTGTTTGGTTTCTGTTCGGCCTATGACTGAAAGCAGGCCCCTTAGGACATGAAGTCTGAGGCCTTTAATAGGCCGGGATGTAGGCTGCGGGGCTGGGCGCAGCAGCTCGGTTAGAGAAGCCAACCTGAGAGGCTCCGTGACGCTCCGATGTCCCAAGGCCCCAGTTCCGGGCACATCTGGGACCACCCCGAGTCCCCCTGCCCAGGCTTCCCTTCTGCTGCTGCTGGCCTCCCGGAAAGGAAGCAAATACCAAGTCAGGTTCTCGGCCGTGAGCCTCGAGCGCCAGCCCCAAATAAGCCCTCCCCACCTGAGGATGCTAAATCTGGGGTTCAGTGTGGACAGGATTCAAAGACTAGGTGTCGCCGATTCTCCCCCGTTTGGGTTGGTTCCGAGTGCCGCGAGGCCGTAGAAACCATGTGGGGCTCCTCGGGGGTCAGCAGATGCCCTCCCTGACTTCCATCTGGAAGTCGTGTCTGTTCCCAGGCTCCATCTGCTGGTCCTCTGCGTCCAGGCAGGCGTGGACACATCTCATGTGTCCCCTACTGCACACATGCACGCGCACACGATTGTAAACAGTCTGAGAGCGGGGACCGCGTCTTTCTCATTGTTTCTTCTCTGAAGGGTGTTCAGCACCTGGTAGTTACTCCAGCGATGGGAGGGAGGCGGGGAGAGAGCAAAGGAGACTCTTCTGTCCGGGAAGGACCTACCTGGGACCCTCCAAATTGCTAGCAGATGATCTGGTGGCTTCAGGATGGTTACCCACCCCCTCCCCATAAGGGCCAACCCCCCCCCCCCTCCACTCCTGCCCAGGGCTGGTGTCCCCAGGTGGCTGGTGCAGTGACTGGGGAAGGTCCCCATGTATCTGACACAGGGAACACGGGCATCCCCGTGGAGCGGCTTACATTCACCTCCCCCATGCTGGCCCTGGAGCCTGAGGCCGCCGGGCTGTCCCGATTCTCCCCCCTTGCCCAGGGCTGCAGAGGTGTTGGCAGGGTCTTCTCAATCCTTCCTTTGCCTCGCCCCTGCTGCTGGTGCAGTGCCGGCACCGGTATTTGCTTACGACGACTGACCGACACCCACCGAGTGCCAGCTGTTCTAAGTGCCTTACGTATATTGACTTACTTATTCCCACAACCTCCCCTTAAGGCAGGTGCTGTGATTCTCTCCCTTGTGCAGCTGGGGAGACCGAGGCACTCACAGGCCCAAGGCCACGGCTAGCGAGTGACAGATTTAGAACCAGGCAGTGTTGGGTGCCGAAGGTGGCCTTCAGCAGACAGGCAACTCCGGGCCTGCGCTCCGGGGAGCATCAGGAGCCCCACTTGCATCTACAAAGGGTAGCACATCGCTGTTTGGAAAGATATCCTTGTTCCTAGAACCAGGCAGAAAACTCTCTCCGATTTTGCAGGGAGGGACCCCACCCATCAGAGTGTGCAAATGAGTCCCACGTGAGCTGAAGGAGGGGCGGGGTCCTGGCTGCAACGCACGTCCCCTTCGACCCCACCCCCTCTTCTCAGCCACAGGGTCCCAGCTCTGCCGCTCACTGGGGTAGCTCTGGGCGGGCCCTCTGTCTGGGCTGTAAGACTCTTGGGGAAGCTTAGCTGCAGAGGCCGACAGACCTGTGCTCCCTTCTACTTTCCCCGTTACCCTCTGTGCCGCCTGGAGCATGTTCCTCGACCTCTCTGAGCCTCCGTTCCCTCCTCTTCCAGTTGGGAATTCTAACCGCACCTACTTCCTGGGGTTCTGTGAGGCCTAGGTGACTGTCACTGTGGAAAGCCTTAGAGAAGTGTCCGGCACGTGGTAGGTACCCCGTAAATAGGAGTTGCTGCCGCCACCTTATCAAATGTCCTGGTCACAGTTTTCAAAGCCTTTTAGGATTGCATTATCTGCCATCTCAGAGCAGAGAGGGTGACCTGCATTTACAAAGGTCGAAGCTGGGGCCCAGAGAGGCACAAGGGCTTGTCCGAGGACACACAGCTAGTCCACGGTAGAGCCGAGGCACAGCCCCCGGGTCCCCCTGCCTCCCCCTTGCATGAGACCTTGAACCCAACATACACACACACACATGCCTCACCCAGGACACTGCTGTGGAAAATGGGAAGACGGGGTTAAAAGCCATTCCCACTGCTCCACTGGTTTGGCAGTGGCTCTTAGCCCTTGGCCCGAGGATTCGCATGGAACCACAGGCCGGCGAAGCCTCCGAACTTCTGCTTAGAATCATGCTCTTACATACACAAAATAACATAGGGTTACAAAGGAGACCAATTATAGTGAAACCCAGCTCCCAAAATATGTGTTTAAATGTGCAAAAGTACTATGCATGCTTCTTTATGAGTACACTAAATAACAACCTCTGGTGGCAGGTCTGATATTATAATGCTATTTTTTTCTCCCACCCCTATTGAGGTATGATGGACAAAACCGTATATATTCAAGGTGTACAATGTGATGTTTTGCTATCCATAGATGCTGACGTGATTACCACAGTCAAGGTCATTAACATAGCCACCACTTTATATAATTACCATTTTTTTGTGTGCATTGGGAACACTGGAGGGCCCCCTCAGCAAATTTCAAGTATATAATACCGCATATATACAGTATATACAGTTATATGACTATGGTATGTGACCATATACAGTATATACATATATACAGTTATACGACTATACGTTAGTCACCATGTTAGACATTAGATCCCTCAAATTTGTTCATTTTATAACTGAGAATGAATGCCGTTTGACCCACAACTCCCCATTTCCCCACCTCTCAGCTTCTGGTGACCATTCTACTTTCTGCTGCTAAGTTTGGCTTTTTTGGATTCTACATATAAATGAGATCTTGCAGCATTTGTCCTTCTGTGTTGACTTACTTCAGGTAGCGTTAATGCCCTTCCAGGCTCATCCATGTTGACACAAATGTCAGGGTTTCCTTCTTTGTTGAGGTTGAATAATATTCCATTGGGTATATACCATATTTCCTTTATCCATTCATCATCAGCGGACTCTTAGGTTGTTTCTGTATCTTGTCTACTGTTAATAGTGATGCCATAAACATGGGGTGCAGATATCTCTTTGAGATAGTGATTCTGTTTCCTTTGGATAAATACCCAGAAGATGGATTGCTGGATCATATGGTATTTCTATTTCTAATATTTTGAGGAGCCTCTGTGCTGTTTTCTATAATAGCTGCACCAATTTACGTTCCCACCAACAGTGCACAAGGGTTCCCTTCTCTGCACATCCTCATAAACATTGATTATCTTTTGACTTTTTGATAAGAGTCATTGTAACAGGTTTGAGGAGATATGTCATTGTGGTTTAGATTTACATTCCCTGATGATTAGTGATGTTGAACATCTTTTCCTATAGTCAGCCATCTGTATGCCATCTTTAGAAAAATGTCTATTCAGGTTCTTTGCCCATTTTTTAATTGAATTATTTGTCGGGGGAGGTTGTCTTGTTTTGTTTACTATTTTTTTTAAATGATTATTTTTGAGAAAGAGAGAGAGAGTGCAAGCAGAGGAGGGGCGAGAGGGGGAGACACAGAATCCCAAGCAGGCTCCAGGCTCTAAGCAGTCAGCACAGAGCCCAATGGGGGACTTGAACCGTGAGCTCATGACCTGAGCCGAAGTCAGATGCTTAACCAACTGGGGCACCCAGGAGCCCCTGTTTTGTTTACTACTGAGTCGTATGAGTTCTTACATATTTTGGAAATTACTCCTATGTTGGATAGATGGTTTAGAAATATTTTATCCTATTCCATAGGTTGCCTTTTCATTTTATTGTTTCCTTTGCTGTGCAAAGGCTTTTTAGTTTGATGTCATCCCACTTATTTGTCTTTTGTTGCCTGTGCCTTTGGTATTAAGTCAAAAACCAAAACAAAATAAAATCATTGCCAAGACATATGTCAAGGAGCCTTTTCCCATGTTTCCTTCTAGAAGTTATACAGTTCAGGTTTTACATCCTTTTTGAGTAAGTCCTTAATCCATTTTAGGTTGGTTTCTGTGTATGGTGTGAGGTAAGGGTCTAGTTTCATTCTTTTGCATGCGTATATCCAGTTTTCCTAGCACCATTTATTGAAGAGACTGTCCTTTCCCCATTGAGTATTCTTGGCACCTCAGTTGAAGATTAGTTGACCTTATATGCATGGGTTTATTTCTGGACTCTATTTCATTCCATTGATCTATGTGTCTTTTTATGCCAGTATTACACTGTTTTGATTGCTATAGCTTTGTAATGTAATTTGAAGTCAGGAAGTGTGATGCCTCCAGCTTTGTCCTTCTTGCTCAAGATTGCTTTAGCTATTGGGGTCTTTGGCAGTTCCATACAAATCTTAGGATTGTTTTTCATATATCTGTGAAAAATGCCATTGGAATTTTGATAGTGATTGCTTTAACTCTATGGATCACTTTGGGTACTATGGACATTTTAACAACATTAATTCTTTCAATCCATGAACATAGGCTATCTTTCTGTTTATTTGTGTCTTGAATTTCTTTCGTCCTTGTTTCAGAGTTTTCTATATACAGATCTTTCACCTTTTGATAAAATTTATTCCTAAGTATTTTATTCTTTTCGATGGTATTGTAAATGGAATTGTTTCCCTAATTTCTTTTTCAGCTAGCTCATTGTTAGCACTTAGAAACATAACTTGGGCACCTGGTGGCTCAGTTGGTTAAGTGCCTGACTCCATTTCAGCCCAGGTCATGATCTCACCATTGGTGAGATCAAGCCGTGCTTCCAGCTTTGTGCTGACAGCATGGAGTCTGCTTGGGATTCTCTCTCTGGCCCTCCCCACTTGTCTCCCTCTCAAAATAAATAAATAAACTAATAAAAGAAACACAACTGATTTTTGTAAGTTGATTTTGTATCCAGCAGCTTTACAGAATTAGTTTCTTAGTTTTAACAGGATTTTTTTATGGAGTCTTTAGAGTTTTCTATATGTAGGATCATGTGATCTGCAAACAGAGACAAATTTTACTTCTTCCTTTCCAATATGGATGCCTTTTCTGTCTTTTTCTTGCCTAACTTCTCTGGGTAAGATATCTCGTACTATGTTAAATAGAAGTGGCAAGAGGGGCATCCTTCCTGTTCCTGATCTTAGAGGAAAAGCCTTCAGCTTCTCCCTATTGAGTATGATGTTGGGTATGGGGTTGTCATATAGAATTTTTATTATGTGGAGGTATACTCCTTCAATACCAATATTTTTGAGAGTTTTTATCATAAAAGGATGTTTACTTTTGTCAAATGCTTTTTTTTGCATCTATTGATATGACCACATGATTTTTATCCTTCATTCTGTTAATGGGTATCACATTTTATTTATTGGTTTGTGCACGTTGAACCATCTTTGCGTCCCAGGAATGAATCTCATTTGATGGTGGTATAGGATCATCTTTTTTTTTTTAATGTTTATTTATTTTTGAGATAGAGAGAGACAGAACATGAACGGGAGAGGGTCAGAGAGAGAGGGAGACACAGAATCTGAAACAGGCTCCAGGCTCTGAGCCGTCAGCACAGAGCCCGATGCGGGGCTCGAACTCACAGATCGCGAGATGATGGCCTGAGCCGAAGTCAGACGCTTAACCGACGGAGCCACCCAGGCATCCCAAGTATAGGATCATCTTAATGTGCTGTTAAATTTAGTTGGGTAGTAGTTTGTCGAGGATTTTTTCATCTGTGTTCATCAAGGATATCAGCCTGTAATTTTCTTTTCTTATAGTGTGCTTACCTGGCTTTGGTACCAGGGTAACACAAGCCTCATAAAATGAACCTAGAATAGTTGGAGAAGGGTAAGCATTAAATCTTGAAATGCTTGGTGGAATTCACCAGGGAAGCCAGCCAGTCCTGGGCTTTTCTTTAGTGGGTGATTTTTTTGTTTTGTTTTGTTTTTCACTGATTCAGTCACCTTACTCATTATTGGCTTGTTCAGACTTTCTATTTCTTCATGATTCAGTCTTGGTGAATTGTAAGTTTTTAGGAATGTATTCATTTCCTTTGGATTGTCCGATTTGTTGTCATAAATTGTTCATAATATGGTCTCTTATGATCTTTGGTATTTCTGTGGTATCAGTTGCAATGTACCTTTCATTTTTTTATTTGGAGTCTTCTTTTTTCTTTTTGTTTCTTTTTCTTTATTTTTATTTTTATTTTTTGAGAGAGAGACAGAGTGCAAGTGGGAGAGGGGCAGAGAGAGAGGGAGACACAGGATCCGAAGCAGGAGCCCGACACGGGGCTTGAACTCGGGAACCTCAAGATCACCCATGACCTGAGCCGAAGTCGGAAACTCACCCGACTGAGCCACCCAGGCGCCCCTCTTATTTTTTCTTAGTGTAGCTAAAATTTGGTCAATTTTGTTTGTCTTTTGAAAAAAAAAACCAGGTCTTAGTTTTGTTGATCTTTTCTATTCTTTTTCTAGCCTCTATTTTATTTGTTTCTACTCTGAATTTTATTATTTACTTCTCCCTGCTAGAACTTTGGACTTTCTTACTCTTTTTCCAGTTCTTTGAGGTGTAAAGGTAGGTTGTTTGAGAACTTTCTTTTTTCATAAGGTGGCATCAAGCTACAAACATCCCTCTTAGAGCTGCTTGGGTGTGCTGAGCTTCCATTTTAATCTGTTTCAAGATTTTTTTGGATTTCCCTTTTGATTTCTTCTCATCGGTTGTTCAGGAGTGCATTGCTTCGTTTCCACTTATTTGTGAATCTTCCAGTTTTCCAGTTACATGCCATTGTGGGCAGAAAAGAAACAGGGGCGCCCGGGTGGCTCCGTCGGTTGAGCACCCGCCTTTGGCTCAGGTCACGATCTCATGGTTCACGGGTTCGAGCCCCGCGTCCAGCTCTGTGCTGACAGCTCGGAGCCTGGAACCTGCATGGGATTCCGTGTCTCTTTCTCTCTCTCTCTGCCCCTCCCCACTCTCTCTCTCTCTCTCAAAAATAAGTAAACATTAAAAAAATACAGAAAAGATGCTTTATATGATTTAAATCTTCTTAAATTTGTAGGACTTGTTTTATGACTTAACATATGATCCATCCTGGAGGATATTCTGTGGATACGTGAAGAAAACTTGTATTCTGTTGCTGTTGGATGGGACGCTCTGTGTGTGTCTGTTGGGCTTATTTGGTCTGAAGTATAGTTCAAGTCCAGTTTCTGTACTGATTTTCTGTCTGCATCCATTGTTGAAAGCGGGATAGCGCAGTCCCCTATCGTTATTGTATTGCCGTCTATTTCTCCCTTCACATCTGTTAATATTTGCTTTATATGTTTAGGGGCTCATAGGTACTATGATTTTAAGTTAGTGAAAAGCTTAAATAGTATTTGAAGAACTCTTTCACAATTAAACTTGGGATATGACACCGGCCAGTACTGGTGACAACCTCACAGGTCCTGCTAATACTATTGTGTTTTGCAACGAACATTCATACTTGAGGGAAATTGCAAATTTCAGTTAGAAGTCGGTGACAGGGGAAGCTAGGTGGCCCAGTCAGGTAAGCATCCGACTCTTAATTTTGGCTCGGGTCACCATCTCACGGTTCTTGGGATCGAGCCCCACATTGGGCTCCACGCTGACACCACGGAGCCCGCTTGGAATTCTCTCTCCTGTCTCTCTCTCTGCCCCTCCCCTGCTCGCACACTCATGCTTTCTCTCACAATAAATAAACTTAAAAAAAAAAAAAAAAAGTTGGTGACAATGACAGCAGAATGTTCCCTTATCCAAGTTTACTAGAAGCTTCTGGCCCAAGTCCGGGTTTTCCCCCATGTTCTCTCATATGTCAGGCTCAGTAAAGGAGATCTCAGGGCCCTACTCACTGTCATGTCTCACTTGAGTTCTACCCCCTGAGAGCAGGATTTCAGTGTTCACTCATTCATTCAGCAAATATTGAGCACCGTCTCTGTACTAGGCCGTGTGACCAATGGGGAGACCCAAAGTCAAATAAGATGAGGTCCCCCTGCCTTCAAGCTGCTCATCCTCTACTCAAGGAAGAGCACAGAGGCGCCTTCCCAGAATGCAAAATGCAAACAAGCACAAGAACACGTCGCCCTTCCTGGTAATCAGAGAACACCCAGCGGTGGTGAGATGGGGGTCCCTTCTGGGCAGTAATCGTCACATCCTCCTTTGAAAAGAAGGATGGCACTGTGTGGCACCCCTCATGGAAATTCTATATGCTTCTCTCGCAGCACGCTTGCAGATTTGTCCCAAGGAAACAGTTCAGGACAAAGGCCAAAGGGTGGAGGGCAAAGGTCCTCCCCTTTCTTCCTGAGTTTGGGCCCTCCCTGGGAAGGCGCTAGGTCTCACCCAGCTTGTCCCCCTGTGCTGGCACATGTTAGCACTCCTGAAGGGCTGTTGGGGATTCTTTGACCACCATGTGGTTACAGTGGACAAGAAAGAGGAAGGTGCTACGAAAGACGGTCATCGGAGCTCTCCGCTGATCAAGTTCTGTTTTTCTTTCCAGCCACCAAGATGTCAGGAGAGATGGACAAGCCGCTGATCAGCCGCCACCTGCTGGACAGTGATGGGAGCCTTGCTGAGGTCCCCAGTGAGGCCCCCAAGGTGGGGATCCTGGGCAGCGGAGACTTCGCCCGCTCCCTGGCCGCACGCCTGGTGAGCTCCGGCTTCAGCGTGGTGGTGGGAAGCCGCAACCCCAAACGCACGGCCGGGCTGTTCCCCTCGGCCGCACAAGTGACTTTCCAGGCGGATGCAGTGGAGTCCCCTGATGTCATCTTTGTGGCCATGTTCCGGGAGCACTACTCCTCACTGTGCGGTCTCAGTGACCAGCTGGCTGGCAAGATCCTCGTGGATGTGAGCAACCCCACAGAGCAGGAGCACCTTCGGCACCACGAGTCCAATGCTGAGTACCTGGCTTCCCTCTTCCCCACCTGCACGGTGGTCAAGGCCTTCAACGTCATCTCTGCCTGGACCCTGCAGTCCGGCCCGAGGGATGGGAACAGGCAGGTAGGTGCCAGGGGAATACCTACCATCATCACAATAAATATAAGTGGCTAACATTGGTTGAGGGCCCTCGGTATGCCAGGCTCTTTACGCGCATTATCTCAGCGTACCTCCCGTCGCTGCAAAGTTCCATTTTACAGAGCGGGAAACTGAGGCCCATGAATGTCAGTGAACTTGCTTACACCAAGTCCCACAGCTGGAGAGCTGGGTGTGAACCGAGTTCATATGGATCTGAAATCCACGTTCGTTCTTCTGTGACAACTTGATTTCCCAGTGGGCCAAGAGGAAGAGGTTGATGGCTTTCTTTTGACTACTTGGAGTCGAGGAGAGGAGAGACTTTGCTCTGAGAGTGGACTTAGGAAAGTAACACATTTATGTGCCAGGTTCTGAGGAAGCAGGCAAGTCCCAAACTTCAGCTCTTTGATTCCAAGAGCTTCTAAGAACTGAGTCGGTTTCTCAGAATTGTCAATAGTAGGTTTTGTCTAGAGGTGGAAAATGGCTCCAGGAAATGGCCAAAGCTGCATACAGTTCTTGGCAGGAGGGGCTTTTGTGAAGATGAGGTGGTTTTAAACGCCAAGAGGCCACCTCCATTTTCCTGGAGGAAGGATGTCTGGCTCTAGTGTGAGAACCTCTACCAATTTGTCCAGCTCAGATGCCTCCTCTGCCCAGCTCTGTGCCAGCCTGTGGGAGAGCCCACAGGTGTCTCTCCACCCCCGACTGGAGCACCCTACCTACAGCCTGCGTCATGGGACTCCCACGTGTGGATAGGCAAGGGACAGCAGGTGAGGGCTGGGTGGCAGGGCCTGCAGGGAACAGAACTGGCAGCTGGCTAGGGCAGACTTCAAGGTCAGCTTTGGCTCGGTCCTGCTTCATGTTGTCAGGTTCAGGGAGCAGGGAGGACGTTCCAGGCTGAGGGGACAACCTGCAAAGGTACAGAGGTGCGAAATGATGCTCCTGGACCTTAGTTTCCTCATCTGAAAAATGGGGATGTACTAACCTACAGGCTTGAGGGCTGCCTGTGTAAAGCCTGGCCCATAGTAGGGGCTGAGGCAGTATTGGTGGACCAGACCGACCATAATAGTGTCAGCAAGGCCACGGTGTTCAGAGATCTGAGGACGCTAATGTGCCCACAGGGAGCTCATGGTGGGAAGCCGTGGGCGATGAGGCTGGGGCTGGCTCGTGGGCTGGCTGAGGGCCCCAGGGGGCCGAGGGACACCATCGAAGGGGACACTGTGGACCGAGGGATGCAGCTGCAACCACAGCTGCACGCTCTGGGCCACATGCAAAGCCCAAGTACTGGGCGACCCCCAGAGCAGGCCACCGTTCTCAAAGCACCCGTTCCAGGGACCCCTGGAGGGCTGCCTAGGGGGGTACGGTGCTTGCGGTTGCTGATGGCAATGAATCGGACAAAATGCTCACTGTCAGGTGAGCCCTGGGTCCTCTCTTTACGTAGGGGGCATGCTGGAGCAGGGGAGCTGGGAGGCTATAGGGGGCCGAGGAAAGACCCTGGCCCGGGAGTCAGAGACACCTTCTGTGGTTCCCTGGCCTGGGTTCCCTCAGCCGCTTAGTGAGGAGTTTGGCCGAGATGCTCTCGGAGGCCCCGGCCGCCCCCGGGGCCCGTGACCCGATCTGATCCCCCGCCCCTGCCTCCCCACAGGTGCCCATGTGCAGCGACCAGCCGGAAGCCAAGCGTGCTGTCTCGGAGGTGGTACGAGCCATGGGCTTCATGCCCGTGGACATGGGGTCCCTGGCCTCAGCCCGGGAGGTGGAGGCCATGCCCCTGCGCCTCCTCCCGGGCTGGAAGGTGCCCGCCCTCCTGGCCCTGGGCCTCTTCACCTTCTTCTACGTCTACAACTTCATCCGCGACGTCCTGCAGCCCTACGTGCGGGACGGCAAGAGCAAATTCTACAAGCTCCCCGTGTCCGTGGTCAACACGACGCTGCCGTGCGTGGCCTACGTGCTGCTGTCGCTGGTGTACCTGCCCGGCGTGCTGGCGGCCGCCCTGCAGCTGCGCCGGGGCACCAAGTACCGCCGCTTCCCCGACTGGCTGGACCACTGGCTGCAGCACCGCAAGCAGCTGGGCCTCCTCAGCTTCCTCTGCGCTGCCCTGCACGCTCTCTACAGCTTCTGCCTGCCCCTGGGCCGCGTTAACCGCTACGAGGTGGTCAACCTCGCCATCAAACAGGTACGGCGCCCGCCAGCCGCCCTCGGCCGCTTCTGGCCCCGCCGCACGATGCCGAGGGTCGGGGAGAGTCCCAAAGCCCGCGGCCACAGCGCCAGGCGGGGGAGGCTGAGGAGAAAAGCCAGGCAGGGAGTAGAGTGGAGCACAGCTTTAAAGGTGGGCAGGGGAGGCCTTGCCGAGAGGGGGGTGACAGGCGAGCAGAGGCGAAAGGAGAGGGGAGTGGCCAGTGGCGGCCGGCCCAGGGGGTAGCGAGAACAGAGGCCCTCCCGTGGGCGAGCTTCCTGGCGCATTTGGGGAACCTGGGGGAGCCCAGCGCAGGCGGGGTGGGCCAGGCCTGAGATGTTGAAGCCAGACCAGGGAGGCCCCGACGGCCAAGGAAGGGCTTTGGCCTTAGACTCTGGGTGAAACCGGGAGCCGACGAGGGGTTCTGGGTAGGGGAGGTGATCTGCCTGACGTTTTACCTGTCTCACTCACGGCCTGTTGTCCATGCGGCACGGAGAACCGCTCTTATAGAGGGGGTCAAAGGCAGGTGCCGAGAGACCCGTCGGGAGGCTGCACGGGAACCCAGACGGGAGTCCGTAGCGGCTTGGAGTGGGGTGGGAGCAGCCGGGGGCACGAAAGTACTGAAAGCATATTTTGAAGCCAGAGTACACAGAGTTCGGAAGCCTGTCGGTTTCAGGGTATGTGGGGTGGTCAGGGATGACTCCGGGGTTTTAGCCGGAGCATCTGGACTGATGCAGTTGCCAGTCAGCGGAAGTGAGGAAGGCTGCAGGAGCAAGGTGTTTTGGGGGGAGGGAGGGGCGTGCTCATTTTCATTCATTTAGGAAACCCACGTGGTGCTTTTTTGCCAGAAGGATTCCCCCGGGGAATGGAGGGGCCCTCAGGCCAAGCCGGGTAGCAACACAGGCAGGGTCAGCTGGCACCCGTACCCACAGAAAAGGGCCCCCTGCTGCTCCCTCCTGGTTTACAAGCTCACAGGGCCTGGTTCTGAGTTCCAAGCTCAGGTCTATAAAGCAACACCGCCTTTCTTTATTTTCCCCCATCTGCTCGATTCGACCTCCAGTCCCCCGCCCCCAGCCAGGGACACGGGTTCCTTCCCACCGTAGGCCACTCGTCACTCAACGGAGTTTGGCCCGCGTGCCGGGGAGATACTTTTCATCCACCTTTCCTTCAGCCCAGGTGGCCCCTGAAGTTTCTGTTGCTGCTTGGGACGCAGGGATCTTACCAGGGCCGGGCCCTTCCCTGCCATGCGGCCACCTCCCCAGAGCAGGAGCTGGAGGCAAGGCTGGGCCGCTTCCAGAGAACCACAGATCCCAGCTTTTATTCCTCTGGGGGCCCCTGCTTCCCTGCTGGCAGCTTCTCAGATGCCATGGTTCTTCCCCACCCACAGACACCTGGCATCATTGTGCCTGTGGGCTTAGGCTTTCCTAAGGGAAAGGAAGAACCCCAGATTTCAGGCAGAGAAGCAATACACCCACTAGAAATGAGAAAAAGGGAAAAAACAATAGTCACAAACCCTTAAGAAGAGCATGCTACGTTCCAGGTACCATTCTAAGCGCTTTACGTACCGTGAATTCATTTAACCCTTATTCCTGTAAGGCAGGGGCTATATACTACCCTTATTTTATGGATGAGAAAAGTGAGGCACAGAGAGGTTATGTAGCGTGACAGAGTCACACAGCCTGGGATTCAGATCCGGCCATTCTGCGGACCCATGCTCATACCCTTCCAGCTTCCTGTGGGGAAAATAAATCCGAATTCACAGTTGAGCAAATGATTTCAGAACTCAGGTCATTCATTCATTCATTCCCTGAGCACCGGCTCTACCAGGCCCTGGGGCCCCAGAAGGGAGTAAGACAGTCTGGTCCCTTGCCATAGCTGACATGGGGTGGCGTGGAGGCCTGAAGGCCAGAGTCCTAAACTCTTGGCCCCCAGCATCACTCATTAGCACAAAGACTTTGACCTTCAGCAAGTCACAGTCCCTCTTTTGTCCTCAAGGCCCTGATGTCGTGAGGCCCCTCCCAGTGCTAATGTTTTTGATGCTCTTTGATGAGATTTTCTTCTAAAACGAGCCAGCCTGCTCGGCAGGACGCTCTGCACGGCTCCTCGGGGACTGGCACCGTGTTTGCTGCCCGCAACGGGTGGCAGGTGCTTCAAGCAGTGGGTGGAGAAGAAGGTGATGCCTCCTCCCTCCTAGAGCCCTGGGTAAACCCCTGCGCCCGCTGTACCCCCGTCCACCCTCTGATTGCCACTCTCTAAATTCTCTGCCCCGCCAAGGCTCCGCTTGATATTACGTTAGCCCAGTTTTGCCACCATGCAAATACCAGAGCGCAGAGGGGCACGTGCGAGGTAATTTTCCCGAGGTCCACAGCCCTGTAGGGCTGCAGGTCCCCGTCGGAGGTTGCCAGGCAACCATCACTCCCATAGGACACAATCACTTGGAGACGGTGAAGGCCTGTCATGCAAAGGGGCCTTACATTGTCCTACAGAGTTCTGGAGGGCAGAGCCAGGGCTGGCAGAGTATGTCGGGGAGGAGGAGGGGGGTTAGATGGAGGTGAGGGGTTGACACAGAGCAGCCCGGAAGTGGTGGATCTCCTGAACCTGGGGTTGTTGGAGTAGAGGCTGGATAGTCTGTGGGTCAGCCACGCCCTCGGGCTCTGAGATGGAGGGCTGAGGGCTGAAGCTGTTCTGCCTCTTGCCTGTTCTTGCCAGGCTCTTGCCTGATCTGTGGCCTTTCCAGCCTGTCCTCAGGGGCCATCCTCTCGGGGCCTCCAGGCAGGCAGGTGGTCACCACCTCGGCTGCCCTACTGGGCCTCTGGAGAAAGGGACCACATTAGCCGGGACATGGGAGACTCTGCAGGGGTCCCTTCCATCCCCGGAGTCTGCAGATTTGGAAGCAGAGCTACATCCCAGCTGTAGAGAAAGCCCCCGAGACCGTGTTTGTGGACAGTAGTATCACCTAATAATTAATATTTGCGTAGTGCTTTCTGATTTGCTTGTGTGGCTCCCTAGGAGTGCGTTTCAAGATCAAAATCGAGATCAGAGGAAATGTTTAACCCACACAACTGTTTTCTTCTTCCCCTCGCCCCAAACCTAGTCCAGGCTGTTGGAGAGTCTAAAATTTGCGTCTTAGCCGTGTCCCTGCTGAAAAGCGCTCAATGGTCCTGCACTGTCCTCGGGATAATGATAGACTCCTCACAGCACAGCTGTGCTCTCTCCCCGCTGCTCCTGTGACACTCAGGGCCCATGTTGTCCTCCGAGTGGGCAGAGCTCATTCTTCCTGGCCCAGACTCCCCACCCTGGGACACCTTGACAGTCTGACGAACTTTTATTCCTTTATTTATTTATTTTTTTAATGTTTATCTGTTTTTTGAGAGAGAGAGAGACAGAGCATGAGCCGGGGACGGGCAGAGAGCGAGGGAGACACAGAATCCAAAGCAGGCTCCAGGCTCCGAGCTGTCAGCACAGAGCCCGATGTGGGGCTCGAACTCACAAACTGTGAGATCATGACCTGAGCCGAAGTCAGACAGACACAACTGACTGAGCCACCCAGGCGCTCCTTTTATTCTTCCTTTATTTTTTTTTTAAATGTTTTTATTTATTTTTGAGAGAGAGAGACAGAGCATGAGCAGGGGAGGGACAGAGAGAGAGGGAGACACAGAATCCGAGGCAGGCTCCAGGCTCCAAGCTGTCAGTACGGAGCCCGACGCGGGGCTCGAACTCACAGACTGCGAGATCATGACCTGAGCTGAAGTCGGACACCCAACCGACTGAGCCACCCAGGCACCCCCCTTTTATTCTTCCTTTAACACCCAACCTCTGTTAAGCTCCCCCTGCCTGCCTGTCTCACCCATACCCACCTTTGTAATCTGTTGTATTTCGTCCACACTTCTGGGGTTATTATCATGCGCTACTTTGTAATCACTCATTTACAGGTCTGTCTTCTGCCCCCACTCAGTTCCACGACTGGGTCTTCTACCCCTTGAGGTCCACGGTTCCTAACACAGATTCCCGGTACATGTCCGTGCCACTATGAAGCCAATACTAGGCATCTCTTAGGAGGAGGACACATTGAGTGTAGGTAGGGCCAGAAGTAGTGTAACTGCCTCGCTGCCATTAAGAGCAACGGCACAGCCATTTATTTTACTAATCACCTGTGCGTCAGTCACAGGCTACTCATTTCACAAACAGCATCCTTTTTTCTCCTGCAATAAACAAAGTGAGAGACAGCGGTGCGATTAGCCAGGAAGAGACTGCCGAGGGTCTCGTGACTGCCCCCTAGTGGCAGCATCGGCAGGAACGCCAGCCTTGAGATGGAAGCCATTCTCCCACTGCCAAAGGCTGCCTTTCACACCCTGCCTCCCCCTTCTCCGAGTTTGGCTGGTGGTCAGCACCACCCTCTTCCCACCCACCGCCCACCCTTGGGACGTGGAGAGGGACTTCAGCCACAGCCTCACTGGCCCTCCTGCCCCTGGGTCCTTCAGGATCTAGCCTTCAACGCCCAGGGAAAGGAAACCCCACGTGTGAACGCCGCCATTCCATCCCTTGCTGCAAGCACTACCCTGGTCACTCTCAAGGTGGCCAACTGGGTTAGCAGTAAACGTGGGAGAATTACCAGGGGAATGAGGAGCTGTCGAATCTATATTCCAGGCAGTCGTGTGTGACACTGGTCACTGGGGAGCCCACCAGATACAGCACAGTGGCCCAGGAGGCTGGTTAAGAATCCCACAGGCTAGGGGGCACCTGGGTGGCTCAGTCGGTTAAGCGTCTGGCTTTGGCTTAGGTCGTGATCTCACAATTCGCAAGTTCGAGCCCCGCGTCGGGCTCTGTGCTGACAGCTCAGAGGCTGGAGCCGGCTTCGGATTCTGCGTCTCCCCCTCTCTCTCTGCCCCTCCCCTGCTCGTGCTCTATCTCTCAAAGATAAATAAACATTAAAAAAATTTTTTAAAAAATCCCACAGGCTATAGAAGGCAGCTGGGATACAGGTCCTCACGCAGGTTCCTCGCCATCCATTGCTCCCCTGCCCACCTCACCCCTCCGCTTCGCAGAGTCACTGCAGAGTGGAAATATCAGAGGAAAAACACAAGACATTTTGCAAGCAAGTGTGGTATGTGTGTGTAATCATCCAGACTCTGACTTATGACATTAACTGCCTGATTTTACCGAAACGCAGAAAGGAATGACTAATGAGGTGTATCTGAAGAACAAACAACTTACAGGGAGATGACTTTACTCGGTGGCAGTTGTCAACACTGCGAAGGTGTGAGTAAGACTCGGAGCCCGTGACGCAGGGGGACCTCTCCGCCCTCTGCAGGGTAGTAGCGGCAGACCCTTCCGGCAAATGCTGACACGTGCTCAGTACACAAGCACAGTCGTGGGATTTCAGACGTGGCCTCTTCTAGCCCTCAGCGGAGAAACAGAGACCCAGAGCCGGGATTGCCCAGTCACATACAACTAGTGGTCAGGATGAGAACCTGGGTCCCCGGACTCCTGGTCCCTTAATGGCTTAAAGACACCAGCGTGAGCCAGCCTGCCCTAAAATAGAACAGAGGCGATCGTGTTTCTCAGCTGCAGGAAAAGCACCGGTGGGGGGGGGGCAGGGGGAGGATGGCATTTTCTAGGTTTCTTTAAACTTTGTCCTATCAGGTTTTCAGCCATTTTGCTCAGCTCACCAGATTTTTTTAATTTTATTTTTTTAAATGTTTATTCAGTTTTGAGAGACAGAGAGCAAGGAGGGGTGGGGCAGAGAGAGAGCGAGAGAGAGAGAGAAAGAGAGAGGGAGACACAGAATCCAACGCAGGCTCCGGGCTCCGAGCTGTCAGCACAGAGCCCGATGCGGGGCTCGAACCCACGAACCGTGAGATCATGACCTGAGCCGAAGTCGGACTCTCAATCCACTGAGCCACCCAGGCGCCCCTCACCAGATTCATTTTTAATATTGTCTCTGGTAACTGGACTTGGGTTATTTTTTTCTTTCCTGCTGAAATAGTGTCTCAAAAACCTGTATGAGTCATTCTGTTTTGCACAGCAGAGACCTGCCGGCTGAGGCAGAGTCACATTTCCTGACAGAAAATACTGTTCCTCGGTCTGCAGCTGTAGCGCGAAAGTAGTGGCATTTCGTGGTGCTTCTCAGAGAACACCTTGACTTCCAGGAACTCTGCTACCTGGTCTAGATGGAAAATGACGGTTCTGCTGCAAGGACCTTAATGGAAGCTTCCTCGTGTGTGCTGTTCATGGCGTGGCAGGCACGCGGGCGCTCCACGTGGGGAGTTGCGGGGGAGAAGTCTCTGGGCCCTGCAGGCCTCCCTGATGCGTGTGCCCTTTGAGCTCCGCGGGGGATCCCAGAGCTCCGTGAGGGCAGGTACCCTTGCTCCCGGCAGCCCAGGGCACAGCACACAGCAGGCGCTTCATAAGTGCTCACTGCTCGGCGATGGATGTCCATCCCTGTTGCCTGGCACAATGGTTGAGCCAAAGCCGTATTCCTCGGGCGGAAATGGGGGATGGAGTGGAAGATGGTAGCTGGTGGCTTTGAGTCAGGAAGCGCGGAGGGCTTTAGTGTCTCTGCGTGTCTTTGTGTGCGTGCCCTCAGCGGAAGCCAGTGGCCGGGGCAGCTTGGGGGAACAGGAAGGTAAAGGGTCGAGGGTAAGACGGTCTGGAAGGGGAGCCAGGCAGCGGAGGCATGAACCCATCTGGCTGAAGGGATTCCAAGCTAGCAGAGCTCTTCCTTCCTTTGGGGGATCTGGGGCCCGGAAAACCACGTGATATGGTCATGTTTGAAGGGTCTGTATGTCTTACTGACTTCTCGGACCCCTTGCCGTTAGCTCACGTGACTGTGCTGCTTCACGGGCCCCGGGAAGCTTTGTGAAAGCCAAGACCCAGACTGCCCGGGTCCTAATCCCAGCCCCGCCGTCCACTACCCTGTGTGTCACCTTGGCAAAGTTACGTGCTCCTCGTGCCTCATTTTCCCTCATCTATAAAATGGGGATCACAGCGACCCCTACCTTGTGGCGTTGTAAATCGGGGGAGCTGATGCCTAAGAAGCACTTCGAACAGGACCAGGCACACGTTGAGTGTGGCGGGCACGTTAGCCAGCATGGCGTTTCTCAGTCCTAAAACCCCAGCTCGCCCACGCCCCAGGCCACCTACCTCTGCCACTGTGCTCACGGTTTTTCTTCCATCTCCATTAGGTCTTGGCCAACAAGAGCCACCTGTGGATTGAGGAGGAAGTCTGGAGGATGGAGATATACCTCTCCCTGGGAGTGCTGGCCCTCGGCACACTGTCCCTGCTGGCCGTCACCTCACTGCCATCCATTGCAAACTCGCTTAACTGGAGGGAGTTCAGCTTCGTTCAGGTAAGGTAGTTCTGCCTGCGCCAGTGAGCCCTAGCTCACTTCCTCAGCTTACGTTGGCCCCGACCCTCGTGTGCAAGCACCTTCCCTTCTGGGAACCGCCTCGGCTTTCGCAATGTGTGCAACAGGACAGTTCAGTCAGATGCCAGGGCCTTCTGGGGCCTTGAGGGCTCAGCCAAGTCTCTTGATAAATGGGGTGCAGACGAAGCTCCGTCCTCATGACATCTGGGGAAGCCGGGTGTAGGCGCGTGACAAAATCAGACAACAGGGACGCCTGGGTGGCTCAGTCGGTTAAGGGTCTTGATTTCGGCTCAGCTCACGATCTCACAGTTGGTGAGATACAGCGCACAGCCTGCTTGGGAGTCTCTCCCCCTCTCTGTTTGCCCCTCCCCCGCCCCCCATCCCTCTCAAAAGTAAATAATTTTTTTTTTTTTTAAAAAGAAGAAAAATTTAGACGACAGGACACTGAACCCCGGGCTAAAACATTCTCAGTTTCCACAATCCTTGAGCATCTCGCCCCTCTAGCTGGGATCAGTGAGCCTAGCCGGCCACCCGGCAACATCATCTCAACCTGGCCCTCCTGTCCCCTTTAGGCCCTTGATTCACACAGGGCAAAGAGGAGGTGAACATGAGGTTCACCAGGGCATAGGGGGTAAAACACAGCATTTCCCAAAGGACCACCGTTCCTCTGAAAACTCCAGAGGAAAGGAGGTCTCTTGTCAAATAAATTTGAGAAAAGATTTTCCTTCCCCTAAGAGCCTCACAGTGCACTTTGACCCAGCAGAGATTCTAGTAACGTCTACAAGACACCCACCTTGACTTATTTCACCATTAGCCTCTTCCCTCCCCCGTGTTTTGTTCTTTCTGTCTTGTTTTTTTGTTGTGATTTTTCAGATAACGGTTACTTACGCTGCAGCAAACACAGTTGAGGAGATGCCGCTGACGGCACGGGGTCTTTGCACCTGTATTAGTTCAGCAAATACTTATTGAGCGCCTACTGCATGCCAGGCGTCGTGTTAGGTCTGTGATGTGACAGGGAACAAGACAGGCATAGCCGCGTTGCAACTGAAAGGACAACTGAGCCGGGGACATTTTTTTTTTATCTTTCTTTGGCATCTCCCACTGTTCTCTGCACAAAGTACGCGGTCAGCCCCCATGTGTTGGTGGATTAACTCATCCCCTCCGTGGATAGGTGCTGACTAATGCTGGGTTCTGCCATCGATACTGTATCAGGGCAGAGAACAGCTATCATATCCACCCCCATTATCAACAAAAAATCTGTCACACATCCTCTCTGTGTGGCGAGGACACGGCCCAGGATCCGCAGAGGGATCATAAGAGCGGTGCTCTTACGTAATCCAAATTAATTGTTCCCGACTGGGGACGCTTACATACCCTAGAACAAAACAAAGTTGTGGTGGTTTTGTTTTGTTTTGTTTTTTAAGTGGATGTTTCTGAATCTCCCTGGCTCTGCTCATCTCCAGAGGTCCTACTCGGGGCTAACGCAGGCCAGCATCAGAGGGGGGAGAAAGGAATTTTATTTATCTGCCGCTAATCCTCATGTGGCGCACACCCAAATCTAGGATTTTCCCGTTCCTGCCCGGAGTATCCTGGGGTGCGGGGTTCATCCACAATTAAAACAGATGGCGGGTTGCCCCCCTCACCAGCAAGTTGCTCCGTTAAGCAGCTGTAGATTACAGGCCCCGGCTCCGGCTGCCGGAGAAAGCCAGAGGATTTGATTTTGTTAGCAAAAGGTGCCCGGAACCTTGGCAGCCGCGCTCGACTTTACATATTTAAGAGTTGAAATCTAAATATGGAAGCCCCTCTGTCACTACCAGAGCAGGGGGGTTGCGAGGCCAGGAGATGGGTAGGTAACAATGGCAGGGTTTTACTTGTGGAAGTCAAACGCCCACGTTCTGTCCAGAAAATCAAACGCTCTGTCTCCCAAGAGTGCAAACCGTCAGCTCCCGGAGCCCGGGGTCCAGCTCTGCCTCCCCCTGTCCCAGCTCAAGCTGGGGGCCGATGACCCGCGCCCTCCCCCAAGCCTCGCTTTACACTCTTAGAAGATGGGGTTAATGCCTACAGAGGTGTCGTGAGCCACCATGGGGGTGATATGTGGAAGAAAACAAAAAGCATTTTGCTATTATGCTTGGGGCGTGTGGCCACATCTCCACTCTCCCTGACGAAGCTACCAACCACCCATTTCTGAGTTCACGAGATGCCGAGACACTCCAACCCTGGGGGTCCGAATGGTCCAGGGCAGTGTTGGCAAACTGGGGTCGATTCTCACTGGTGGGTCACGAAATCAATTTGGTGGATCGCAACCAGCTTTTTACAAACGAAATAGGATGTTACAGAATGTCAGAGTGCCTTGCATGTTCCCCGGATAGATATTTTTTCCAATAGTCATGTTTGCATGCGTGGTTGTGTACTGGGCAGTAATGAAAAATGTGATGGTTCCCGTAAGCCTCCATCACAAAGTTTGGAGTCCCAGAACTCCCTTGGAGAAATAGATACCCAGACCACCCCTGACCTATGGACTCAGAAGCCCAAGAAGTGTGTTTCTGTAAGCACCTTGGGGGACTTAGGTGCACATGATATGTGTAGTAACCTCTGGTGGGGGGTGGGGGGTGCAGGGTAGGTAGGGGGTGGTGGGGGACACACGTTGTAGAGCCAGCAGATCTGGGTTTCAGTCCCAAGACTGTGGCTGCCCCGTGAGATAGTTTCTTAGCCTGTCAGAGCATCAGTGTCCTCATTTATGTCCGTGCCCCTCTCCTGTGGTCCTCGGGAAGGTGTGAGCTGAGGACACGTCAAATGCGCAATACGTGTATTTAGTAGCGGCTGAATGAGTTTTGAGATAAGTTGCAACCTTCCCCATAAGATTAGCACTCCCATCTCCTTCCGCTGCCACACATAACCACCGCAGGGCACTAAGGCTTAGAAACTGGCTGTTGGAGGGGCGCCTGGGTGGCTCGGCCAGTTGAGTGTCTGACTCCGGTCCGATCAGGTCATGATCTCACAGTTCGTGAGTTTGAGCCCCACATCGGGCTGGCTGCTGTCAGCACGGAGCCTGCTTCAGATCCTCTGTCCCCCCACTCTGCCCCTCCCCAGCTTGCATTGTCTCTCTCTCTCAAAAATAATAAATATTTAGGGGCGCCTGGGTGGCGCAGTCGGTTGAGCGTCCGACTTCAGCCAGGTCACGATCTCGCGGTCCGTGAGTTCGAGCCCCGCGTCAGGCTCTGGGCTGATGGCTCAGAATCTGGAGCCTGTTTCCGATTCTGTGTCTCCCTCTCTCTCTGCCCCTCCCCCGTTCATGCTCTGTCTCTCTCTGTCCCAAAAATAAATAAACGTTGAAAAAAAAATTTTTTTAAAATAATAAATATTTAAAAAAAAAAAAAAAAGAAAGAAAGAAAAGAGAGAGAGAGGAAGGAAGGAAGGAAGGAAAGAAAGAAAGAAACTGACCATGGAGAGCCATGGTTCTCAATGGGCTTCGCCTGCCTCCTGGGTCTATGGTTTATTTAGCTAAGAGTCACCAAAACGGTGTGTTGACTCCAGACCAGTGACTTGTGGTGGTGTTTATCCTTTTGTTCCTAGGACTGTTTTCAAAGTTGTTGTTATTGCTTTGGTTTGGTCTCAGCTGTGCTAACTGCTCTTACTAAGCCAGGTAGACGTTGTTAGATGGCAAAATACCCAGATCAGTGCAGCCCACCTGGACAGAGAAATCGGGATTCTGCTCTTAGAAGCCCAGGTCGGCCCCAAAGGTAGGGGAACTTCCTGTGACCTTGCCCACTCCGGCCACCAGCCTGAAATAATGACAGAGACCAGCACTGACCCCGGCTTTGTGAGCCGTTGGCCAAAGCCCCTCTGTGCCACAGTAACTGAGTACCAACAGAAGCCACCGACAATCTGGCTGTTTCTTTTTTGCTAACGAGCTTACGTATAATATAAATGGCTTTAGCTTGGGGAATACAGGCGTTGTCGGGATGGGGGCAGTGTGTGGGATCTTCAAACTGTTTCCAAGGACAGAGAGTTTTAGGAAAACAGACTCGCTGGAATCATCCAGGCGTCCCATTGGGACTGGAAAGTCAAGAGGCCCTTTGTTACTGGCTGGTCTTTGACTTTCAGCCCTCCCTGTAAACCATTAGCCCGAGGCTGGGGCTTGCTGCCATCTGTCAGCATGGAATTTTGGATGGCAAAAGGATGAGGACGTATGAACAGGAGCAGCATCTCTGTGCCCTCCCAGTGCATGTACACATGCCCAGCACAATCCATTACTCCAAACTAGGAGCTGGGGGTGGTGGCCCACGTGGGTAGGGAGCTTCGGGGCATGTCACTGAGGGAGACCTGAGGCCTCACTGGGGCTGCAGGGGCTAGGTTCCTGGGCCTGGGTGGGTTCTCATTGCTGCAGCATCTGGGGCAGCCCCACAGTACAGAGGGCCCATCAAGGCCTCAGTGGATCTTTGTGGAAGGCAGGTATAGGGCCAGGTTGACCCTAATCAAATAGCCTGGGCAGAGAGCACACAGGGACTTCTCGACCTGATGCTAGAAAGGTTTGGGTGATGAGAGTCTCCTAAATTAGTTGTTGTTAGTCCTCCCCGCACAGGAGCATCATCGCTGAATTTCTAAAAGCTAAAGATGCCTCAGCCCCACCCCAAACCAATCTAGTCTGCATTTCCAGGCCAGGCGTGGGCATTCATATTATTCCCCAGCCCCCCAGGCGATCTTACCATGTAACCAGATCTGAAAACCACAGTCCCAGACTCAGGGGTAAAAGGCACTTCCCAGGCATCTGAGCAAAGCCCAGGAAATCCACCTGAGTTAGGGAAGCAACAGTTTGGGGCCAGGGAGCTGGTTGAGGGACCCCAGCGTGGCGTCTGGCTTGTTCAAGATTTATTCCTGATGGTCCGTGTTGGGGGCCTTTCCTTCCCCCTCAATTTTTTTTTTTTTTAATTGTAGTAAAATAACACAAAATTTACTCTCTTAACCAGTTCTAAATGTTCAGTTCAGTGATATTAAGTACATCCACGCTGCGGTGCAACCCTCCCCACCATCCATCTCCATGGCTCTTTTCATCTTGCAACACTGACCCTGTGTCCCCATTAATCACTAACTCCCCACTGCCCCCATCCCCAGCCCCTGGCAATCACCACTCCACCATCTCTGACTTTTACTGCCTCACAGAAGTGCCCTGATGTAGTATTTGTCTTTTTGTGACGGGCTCATTTCACTTAGCATCATGTCCTCGGGGTTCGTCCATGGCAGAGCAGGTGTCAAAACTACCTTCCTTTTCACTTTAAAAAAAAAATTTTTTTTTAACGTTTTATTTATTTTTGAGACAGGGAGAGACAGAGCATGAACAGGGGAGGGTCAGAGAGAGGGAGACACAGAATCCGAAACAGGCTCCAGGCTCCGAGCTGTCAGCACAGAGCCCGATTCGGGGCTCGAACTCACAGACCGCGAGATCATGACCTGAGCCGAAGTCCAGACGCTTAACCGACTAAGCCACCCAGGCGCCCCCCTTTTCACTTTTTTTAATGTTCATTTATTTATTTATTTTGAGAGAGAGAGAGAGAGAGAGAGCACAAACAGGGGAGAGACAGGGAGAGGGAGAGAATCCCAAGCAGGCTCAGCACTGGCAGCGAGGAGCCTGACGCGGGAGCTCGATCTCACAAACCATGAAGATTGTGACATGAGCTGAAATCAAGAGTCAGGCGCTCGACCGACTTGAGCCACCCAGGTGCCCCAAACTGCCTTCCTTTTTAAAGGCTGAATAATATTCCACTGTTTAGAGTGATGACACTTTGCCTATCGATTCATCTGTTGGTGGACGCTCGGGCTGCTCTCGCATTTTGGCTATCGGGCACAGTGCTGGTACCAGCATGGGGTATATGCCAATCTCTTCAGGACCCTGCTCGTAGTCCTTTGGGTGTGTATACCAGAAGTGAGAGTGCTGGAGCCCATGGTAATTGTATTTTTAATTTATTGAGGAACCTCCCTCCTGTCTTCCATAGCAGCTGCAGCCTTTCATATTCCCACCCACGGTGCACGAGGTCTCACATTTCTCCATATACTCTCAACACTTGTTTTCTGGTTTTTTGACGGTAGCCATTCTAACACGCACAAGGCAACATACTGTGGTTGGATTTGCGTTTCTCTAATGATCAGTGATGCAGAACATCTCTTCCATTGCTTATTGCCCATTCAGAGATCTTCTTTGGAGAAACTTCTGTTCAAGTACTTTGCCTATTTTTGAATTGGGTTGTTTGGTTTTCTTTTTCTTTTTAAAGTTTATTTGAGCGTGAACGGGGGTAAGGAGAGAGAGAGAGGGAATCCCAAGCAGGCTGTGCACCGTCAGCACAGAGCTTGACGCAGGGCTCGAACTCACGACCCGTAAGATCATCACTTGAGCCGAAATCAAGAGTCGGATGCTTAATCAACTGAACCGCCCCGGTGCCCCTCTGTCATTTGGTATTCCGTTGTTGAGTTTAGGAGTTCTCTATGTATTGCGGATATTAATTCCAAATATTTTCTCAGTGCTGGAGACCTTTGTAACCCCAGTCTTCAATATCAGTAGATCAGAACTAAGAAAAAGTTGGTGTGGTTCAGAAGTTGCTAAGAGATTTGGCGTTCTTGATAGATACATCTGGAAGTGATGAGGATTTGGCTGTGACTCGCAGGCGGGGAGCCTTCCACTTGGGGACTGACCATTTTAATTTGACCTGACTGTGGGGAGTAGCACGGATCCAACGATGGCTTTTCCCAACAGGCTGTGTTGAGCCAGGAAATTGTTAAAGATGGGATAAAGACATCCTTGAAGTGGTTAAAAGCTAAGGAAAAACAGAGAAACTGGGGGTCTTCCGGCAACGAGTATTTTTCAGGGCTCAAAAATGCTGTACTTGGGAACCTCTCTATGAACATATAGTGGCTAGTCATTAGAAAATGTTTGTTTCTTCATAGAAGTACTGTAAGCAATTCTCCCAAACAATGTTCTTTCGCATACTGAGGTGTCACATCTTGGTGGGAGGAGCGAGAATGAGGCACGGTAGCAGAATTGGACCCACTTCGAGCCGTGCCTGAGGGGTGGGCGGACAAAACCGTCTCTCAACCAAACCCCTGGATCGATGCTGACAAGCTGGGCTGGAAGGAAATCCAGGAGGCCCAATTGTAGCTTCCCCGTGGAAAGCTCAAAAGCAACCCATAAAGAGTACCCTGAGGGACCGTCATACTGCCGCATTTCAATTAAACCCTTACAGGCTCTCCTTGGAGAAAATGCAAATGTGTGCACTGCTTGATAGGTCCCTGCTATTTTCATCCCTTATGCAATGAACACAGGGCTCTCCTGCCCCAAATCTCTCGGTGGTTCCTCAGTACCGCCCAGTGCCTCTCCCCCACACCTGCCACGAAGCCCTAACCCTTGGTGCCCTGTGCTGTCCATCACCCCGGCCTCGTCTGGGGGGCTGCAGAACGCCCATCCATACAGTGCTTCCCCCACATCTCCAGCTCCAGCTTTGGGAAGCACGGACTTCCCACTGAGGCTGATTTAGTGGCTTGCCCGGGGTCACAGTGTCATGCGAGACTATACCACCAACAGCAGACTCTGGAACACCTCATTTGTCGTCCACAAGAACTTGACCTGCCACAGAGTCCGAGGCTAGAGCTACAGATCGGCACTTCCCAGCTATTTACGGGCCGCAGCTTCTGTTTAGGTTTGTGAGTCTCCATCTCTGCGCATCCCCTTCCAGGCAGGAGAGTGCCCTAGTGGGGTTTCCCGCTGAGGTGTTCGTGAGTCGGGGCATGGACGGGAGGGGAGGGAGGGACCGGCACCCATCAAGCCTAGGGCTTCACAAATAGCGTCAGGTGACCCGGCCCGCAGGCCTCTGAGCCGCTCTCACGACTGGTGCCAAAGCCACCTGCCAAGTACGCTTGTCACTTTGTGTTTATTTTTAAATCAACCTAAAACCAGTTCACCTTTTTATCTCCCCTCATCTCAGGCCAATTATTATTTGTGAAACTATGGCTTTGGTATGCTGGGAGACACCTGGTACTCTAAGATACGTTAAAATATGAGCAAAACTAGTACGATGTTTTTAAACGTCTTTGAACTGCATTCCATCGGAAGTCCTCTGGTGGCTGCCAAAATAACACAGTTTGGGGAAGAAACCGCCTCATTTTATCAGATGCTCGTGATTCAGTCCTTACATACCTGCAGGCTGGAGGCATGATTGTCATTTTTCCGTTGGGGAAACTGAGGCTCAGAGAGTTCAGGGAGTAGTAGTAAGATCATGCAGAGAGGGGGTCATGGGGCTGGGACTGGAACCCAGAGTCTTGACTACCAAAGCAACCCCCGCCTTCCTTCCCCTCTGCCAGGCAAGCCGATGAGCCTTTGGTGGAATCGCCGTGTCTGTTGTCCCCCTGGCCCTAACTCCATCCTTCCTTTCTTCCGCAGTCCACCCTGGGCTTCGTGGCCCTCGTGCTGAGCACCCTCCACACGCTCACCTACGGCTGGACCCGTGCCTTCGAAGACAGCCATTACAAGTTCTACCTGCCTCCCACCTTCACGCTCACGCTGCTGGTGCCCTGTGTCGTTATCCTGGCCAAAGCTCTATTCCTGCTGCCCTGCTTCAGCCGCAGACTCTCCAGAATCCGGAGAGGCTGGGAGAAGGACGGTGCCGCCAAGTTTATGCTGCCGATGGACCACGCCCTGGCCCAGAAGACGAGCCACGTGTGAGGTGCCCGCCTCTGGCCCCAGAAACCAGACACAGGCAGGACAGTGCCCTGGGCCTGTCGGGGCTGCTTTTCTCGATTGAGCAGGACGGTGAAATTGTGCACACATTGGTGGTGTGAGGTCTGAATTCCTGGGACACCAATGTAGGTGGCAACATTCAGAATGGCACACACGTGTGTGTGTGATATATATGTTCATGTATATTTCATATATATATACATATATATATATATAACAGGATTTGCATTTATACTTAAAGAGTTGAGCCCCTGAGATTTCAACTTGTGGATTTAAAAGCAAGAGCCAGATGTTAGAACAGCAGCTCACACTGTTGTGATCTCTGCAGTGACACTCTTTGCACAGAAAAGACAGTAAGAGGCTTGTACCTTGGTGGATTCCATCCATTTGTGTCCCACTCCCTTTTTGCTGCTTTCCCAAGGCTTTTGTCGAGTTGGAGTCCAAAGGGGGCAGATAAGAGCTCTGCCTGGAGCCTCATGGGATCACAGGGTGGAAGGGTCGCCAGCGAGCAGGGGGTGGGCTCCTCCCTCATTCACCTTCAGCGGCAGCAGGAGGTCAGGCGGTTGCTAGGACCCTGGGGGGTGAGCCTGGTGTCTGTGCCCTGGGAGCAAATTAAAGATGAGTCCTTTGCGGGGTAGGGGGTGCAGGGGGTCGGGGCCGAAGCTGTCCCCTCTAATCCTCCTTGAGCTGGGGAGATTTTTTTTTTTTCTTTTCCTGAAAGTCAGAAGTCACCACAGCGGCTACACATTGATCCTCCTGCGGGAGTGTGAAGTCACCTCCGCGTAGGAGCCACTAATGAACCGTCTTGAGAACAAGGGTAATTTTTTTTCCCTCCTTTAAGTTGGTGATGACTGTTCTTCAAACCACTGTGCCTTCTCACCTTTCAGATCATTAGTTTGGATATCTCTTAGGAAGGCCCAGAGCAGGCCCTCTGGAAATCAGTTCGAGAGGGAGGGGGAAACATAGCAGACAGCCCTCAGCATCACAGCTGAGGCTTTTCTCAGACCCGCCCAGGGCACCAAAGGACTGACTGTCCCCGCTGAACTGGTCCTGTGGAAAAACCTTGGGACCTCATCAGATGCCCTCTGCTGCTGCCAGGCAGAGAACCTGCCAGAAAACCTCACTGGCTCCAAGTTCCACACTGCTCTAAGGAAAACAGGGAGCACGTGGGCAATGGTGACCCCAAGGATCACCAACCCCAGTCAGTTACACTCAGAATAGTTGGGAGGGTCTTTTCTACCAAAGCTGCAAACTCGTCAGACTGCTGCCCCAAAGCACAAGAGGCTGGATCCCAACCAGGGCCGCAGGACACGTGTCCTCGAAGCCCATGCCAACCCTTGCTGGTTCCTACTGAAACTGCTGTGATTTCCCCTGTGGATAAATAGCTGTTCTTGGCTGAGCCCCCCGACCCCAGAACCAGGATGATCTGTCCTCTCCAACAACAACAAAAAAAAAGGACCTGTAGCCACAGAGGGGACAGGGTCCCAACGGAAGACACGAGTGAGACAAACACTGACCTCTGCTCCAAATGGGGAGTGTGGGTCTTCTGGGCCACAGGTACCTTAGGAGCACGGTCAAGCCAGCAAAGGCTGGCGAGACAGCGCTACGAGAAGAGGATGCCCCTGCCTCCCCCAGAGAGGCTTCATGAGCTCATGTCTGCAGAACGCATTAGGGTCCTTTAGTGAAAAGGGGGTGGAAAAAAAAAAAAAAGCCAAGTGCAAGAGTATCTCATTAGGCCGGTGACTGATGGAGGGAAGGTGGCGCAGGCGAAGCTGTCTGCTTCCTGCAGATGTTTTCCTTCTGCTCCTGCAAGGCTGAGCTGCAGAAGTTCGCCTTCCACATGGGCCCCGATGAAGCGGCGCCGTGATCCTCGGAGATGCTCGCTGAAAAGGAGGCAGGCGAAGCACAGATTCCAGCATTTGCTGAACACAGTGAGGGCCCTTCAGTGTCCTGCTGATTGGAAGCAAGGAGAACATGGGCGACTGGGATCCACCAGGATCTCCAACCCCAGGCAGTACTGGTGGCCTTCCTTCTCTGGCCCTCCTCCCTGGGCCCAGGGAATTTCCTTATACCAAAGATGCTGACACACGGCAAATTCCAGCATGCTCCCTCCCCTTCCCCATCCACCTCCTGCTGCAGGTGCTCCTAAGAGAAGAAAATGGTTCCGAGGTGGGGGTGGCAGGAGGGAACAGGTGCAGCAGGGGACCTGGCCACCCACCCACTGGACAGTCGACTCATGAAAGGGGGGGGGGGGCTGTGTGTTGGGCCTTGATCTGGTGTCTGCTGCTCTTCCCTACCTCACCAGGCAGCTGGCAACAGCACCCCCCATGAGAGTGGGTCATTCCCTTTCAGCCTGGTAAATTCTATGTGCCTCTGGGTACAAAAGTGCCTGAACCAATGTGCTCCAGAAGTCCTAAATGCCACGGTCTGAGGTTTAAAATCAATGCCATTGAAACAGTCTGTGTATTTTGTGTTTGAAACCTTGTAGGGCTTGTCTAAGAAGCAACAGAAATAAACCCCTAACCTTCTGTGAACTTCAGGCTTTTATTTCTGTCCCGCCGATCACCTGCCCACTCATTATCGCTCATTGGCTCAGTGAGCCTTCTGACTGGCGCTTGCTCTGAGGCAATATGCAAAGTGAGTACAGAATGATCTGGGCTAGAGCTCACCTCTGAGGAAGGGTAGACACGAAGATCTTCAGCAACAGGCAAGGAAGGACATGGAGGAGATCCAGGTGACAATGTGGTGGCGGTGGCAGGATGCGGAGGAGGGGGGATGCGAAAGGGGCATCCAAAGCCCCTTCCTGGAAGGCTTCCTGGAGGGGGCGGCGTCTGTGCTGCTGTCAGAAGGCTGCAGCCTTGAATGCAGGTGAGAGCTGCAGTGCTTCTCAAACTAGAATGTGCACAGGAGCGCATGTGGATCTTGTTCAAACGCAGCTCTGAGTCACGGATCTGGGATGAAGCCGAACCTGTGCATTTCTAATAAGCTCCCGGGTGCCCTGGATGGTGTTGATCCTCAGGGATCAGGGCTGAGATGGCTTCCTTCGTCCCCCTTGTGCTGCGTCTCTGCCCTGTTACCAACTTCCCCAGGACGTTGGTCCCCTGGCTGCCCTGGAGAGCTGTGCCCCTGCACACTGCAGATGTAGCTGCGACCCCTGTTCTCTGAAAGGCAGAAGGAGCAAACGCGCACCCCACCAGAGCCACAGGCTTGCGCTCTGTGTGTTCCACGTGGGATGTCCCCTGGGTGGTCCCACAAGTCGGTCCTGGGTCCATCAAGAAAACAAGAACTCTTTAGAGAACAGCCACCTATCATGCAGTCAACCTTTTCTACTGAAGCAGAACTGGCTTACTGTATAGGGAAGAAAAAACCCATACGCACAAAGCAGTCTAGTGGCTAAAAACCATTTCCTGGGAACAATGACCGAAAGATGGCCTTGAGCCCCTGATAAGAGTTTTCCAAAGAAAGAACCATGGTCAGAAAACAACTTCACTACAATAATTTTCAACAACAAAACAAATCTCATGCTTGGAGTTTTGTTTTTCTGCTCTGTGTCCTTCCACACATCACAGTGAGAGAGTTAAGCTTTAAAAGTGATAGAATGTCCATTATTAAGTTCTTGTGTGGTTTCACACAAGAACTAAGGAACAACCAGAATAACTCACGTAAGTTTAAGAGAAGATTTATTACTCAGCTACTTGATAAGCTGAATCTTTTCCGAAAGCAATGACGTGGGCCGTTGGAAGTACAGAAGCTTGCTTCCACTGGGTCACTGCCCTGGTGTCTTGACAAAGAGGAAGCTAGAACCGTTAGAGCAGAAATTCTCAAGCTTACCAGACCAGCACCAACTTTTTCTAATGAATACTTGAAAATCTATTTTTACTAACCTAAAATGAAATTCAGAAATAGAACCTACCTATGCATATATTTTTTAAATCAATATAATAAGTTCTTAATTAAAACAAAATAGAGGGGCACCTGGGTGGCTCAGT
The DNA here is from genome assembly GCF_018350155.1 of Leopardus geoffroyi. Taxonomy (NCBI): domain Eukaryota; kingdom Metazoa; phylum Chordata; class Mammalia; order Carnivora; family Felidae; genus Leopardus; species Leopardus geoffroyi. Next base: position 119,233,996 of record NC_059328.1, on the reverse strand, counting down.
TGGTTAAGCGTCTGACTTTGGCTCACGTCATGATCTCACGGGTCGTGACTTCGAGCCCCGCGTCAGGCTCTGTGCTGATAGCTCAGAGTCTGGAGCTTGCTTCGGACTCTGTGTCTCCCTCTCTCTCTGCCCTCCCCAGCTTGCACTCCGTCTCTCTCAAAAATAAATAAAAAACGTTAAAAAAATTAAAAAATACATTTATATAAAATGAAAATAATTTACACTAACATATACAATACTGATAATAGTAATTATTATGAGTAATAATCATACAGTAATTGGTTTCAGGAGACATACAATAATACTCAACATTGTTGACCTTCTTTATAACTGACATTTTATTTTTTTAAGTTTATTTATTATGAGAGAGAGAATCCCAAGCAGGCTCTGCAGTGTCAGTGCAGAACCCGACATGGGGCCTGAACCCACAAACCAGGAGATCATGACCCGAGCCGAAATCAGGAGTCCAATGCTCAACTGACTGAGCCAACCAAGTGTCCCTTTGACATTTTAAAGTAAGGGCTAAAGAGGGGCACCTGGCTGGCTCAGTTGCTTAAGTGTCCACTCTTGATATCAGCTCAGGTCGTGATCTTGAGGTCATGGGATCGAGCCCCATCCCTGACAGCATGGAGCCTGCTTGGGATGCCCTCTCTCCTCCCTCTGGCCCTTCCCTGCTTGCATCTCTCAAAATAAATAAATAAACTTAAAAGAAATAAGGGATAAAGGAAGTGCATGTGTGTGTGTGTGTGTGTGTGTGCATGCACATGCGTGCACTGTCTGAAACAGTATTGAATGCTGTGGAGAAGCAACGTGCAGAGCAGTAAGTGTCCACTGAATTTGAAAATAGGGAAACTTTACGGTGAGAATGTTGATGCGGTGTTGGAGGACTGGGGAGGAATGGAGACGCGAAGGAAATGGAGACTAGTTCTGGACAACTCATCCAAGAGTTGGTCATAAAGTGGGAGAGAGAGAGGATTGGTAACTGGGGAGAAATAGAGGGACAGAAAGAGAGCTCGTTTTTTTCCATGGGTTTTAATCTGAACGTGTTTTGGGTGTTCCTGGAAAAGAACAAGATAAACCGGAGTGGCTGAAGACAAGAGACAGAGACAGAATGGGAATCCCAAGTCCTAGAGGATATGGAAAGAGCACAGGTGGCTTCAGTGAGAAGGAGGAGTGGCCTGTCTTTTAAAACTAGGTTACAAATAATTGTTGGATAAAGTGAAAAAGGAGCTGTCCAGGGAAGCTTAATAGGGGGTTAACCAAATGAAACAACTGGTTTATAACATTTTTTTGTCTAAGGTGAAACATACTAATTTTGTTTCCTGGAAAGTGTGCCAAGTGGAGGTTTTGCCCAGTTAAATTCTGTTTTCCCCCACCACTTTCTGTAGTAACTCCAGGTCCTTTATCTGAGTTCAGGTTGACCTCTAATAGTTATGCACAATTCTTTGGCTTCATGTTTGTGTCCTCTGTCGAGAAATGGGCAGTCACAAATGGAACCTTTGATACACTTCGCAACCAAAAGCCTCAATGTCAATCCTCCCGTAAAGTGAATTATCAGCCCCTTGTTTATCGAGTGTTAATTTCATTTACCAGACCAGAAGCCTAGCTTATTTCTATAATTTCTATCATGGGCAGAGCTTACTTTTAAAGGTCTAATCTAGGGGCACCTGGGTGGCTCAGTTGGTTGGGTGACCGACTTCGGCTCGGGTCATGATCTCGCAGTCTGTGAGTTTGAGCCCCACGTCGGGCTCTGTGCTGACAGCTCGGAGCCTGGAGCCTACTTCAGATTCTGTGTCTCCTACCCCTCCCCTGCTCACGCTCTGTGTCTGTCTCTCAATAATAAATAAACGCTAAAAAAATTTTTTTTAAATAAAAATAAAAACAGTTAAAACTGTTCCCTTACTAGAGAATTCATTAATGCTTTCACTTCATGAGGAGTCTTCCTGCTACACAGCAACTAGTTCCTGAACAAAAGACATACTTTTTAAAAAAAAATTTTAATGTTTATTTTTGACAGAGAGAGACAGCATGAGTGGGGGAGGGGCAGAGAGAGGGAGACACAGAATCCGAAGCAGGCTCCAGGCTCCAAGCTGTCAGCACAGAGCCCGACGTGGGGCTCGAACTCAGACTGCGAGATCATGACCTGAACCGAAGTCGGACGCTCAACCGACTGAGCCACCCAGGCACCCCAAAAGACATACTTTTAAATGTACTGCTAAACTCTCAGGAGGTAAGAGAAACCACCATGGCAGAAAATAAATGGGAGCATGCATGCACATACAAATAAACAAGACAATGCTGTCCTTGGCTCCTGGCAAAAGCAAGTTTAAGTCCTTTCTGGAGAAAAGCAACCTCAGTTCAGACCAACCAATGAAAGCTCCATATCTAAGAGCAACAAACCACAGGTGAGAATCAGCAGAGACACAACTCCCAAGGACTTCAAAGAATAGAACTATCAAATAGAGAATAATGATAAACTAAAGGATTAAAAAATAGAATCACAAAAATAAGTAAGAAATAAGGCACAATGAAAGGACTTGATATGACGAAAAACGAAAATTCAGGAACGAAAGATCGTTGGAAACAAACCTAATTTGATGGATTTAACTGCAGGTTGAAGAAAATTAGTGAATTCTAAATTGGAGCTAAAGAAATTACCCAGAATGGAAAAAAAAAAAAAAAAAAAAAAAGAGACAGATAAAAAATACAAAAGAGAGGTTCAAATGAAAAAGTCTAACATACAAATAAATGGAGCCCCAGGATGAAAGAATGGTAGAGAGGCGAATTTTAAAGAGATAAGGGCTGAGGATTTTCCAAAAGCAATGAAAGACTGAAATCTAAAAAAAGCAGAAAGAATAATGCATGCCATCGAGCAGGAAAATAAATTTGGAAAATGAAACCACACCCAGACACACTAAGAAGCTCAAAAAGCAGCTGGAGAAAAGTGACAGATTATTTGCAGTTATGAAATTATAACAAACTTAACCAATGGAAATCAGAAAATAGTGATCTAGTATCTTGAAAGTGCAGAGAAGAGATGTCAACTTAGAGCAAAACTAATCTTTAAGAAAGAAGGCAAAATAAGGACATTTCAGATATATAAAAATTAGAGAGTTTACCAATAGTTCTGATCTCAAGAACTACTAAAAAGTACACTTCAGATAGAAGGAAAATGATCCCAAACGGGGAACCAAAAAAACAAGAAGGAATGATAAGCAAAGAAATAGTGACCATACAGGTACATCTAAACAAGCCATGTCTATATGAAATAATAATCATGTCCACTTACATGGGTGCTTTTTTAAAAGGCACACTAAAAGACTAGACAACAATGACATGTAAGGTGACTGAGTAAATGATTGAGTTAAAATGTTCTGAGACTCTTGTATCTGTTTGAGAGTGGGAGAAATTACGGACTAATTCAGATTTTGTTAACTAAGCTTGGAAAAATGCCAAAGGTAACCACTAAAAACCTTAAAATATAACATCCAAATCCTAAGGGGAGGAAAAAATGAAAACAAAAATTTCAATTCTTAAAAAAAGCAAGAAAAGAAAAATAGCGTAGAAAAAGCAGCAGATATCAAAAACAAAAAGCAGATGTTAGAAACAAATCCATCTATATCAATAATCACAATAAATACAAATGCATTAAACTCTTGAGTTAAAAGATAGAGACTGCCAGATCGGATTTTTCAATATAGTTATATGCTATCTACAAGTGGCATACCTAAAAACTAAAGATAAAGCTATAGTAAAAAATGTGTTAGGCAAAAACAAACCAAATGAAAGTTGAGGTGGCTAGATTATTATACAAAGTACACTTTATGTCAAAGAACATTATTAGGGATAGAGATAGTCACTGTATAATGATTAAGATTTAAATATTTTAGAATTGTATGTATTTAATAATGCAGCTTCAAAATACATAAAGCAAAAAAAGGGAGGAAATATAGGGAAATTTATCATTACTGGGAGACTGCAACAAACAAAAAGTTGTCTGTGTGTGGGTTTAATTTTTTTTTTTAATCTCTCAGCAAAATAGGAATAGAAGGGAATTTCCTTAATCCGACAAAGGTAATCTATTAAAACTTTACAGCAAATATTATTCTTAATGGTGAAATGTTAGCAGCAGTTCACTTACAATCAAGAACAAAAATGCTCACAATCACCACTCCTACTTAAGATTGTACCAGAGGAAGGGCTGCCTGGGTGGCTCAGTCGGTTGAGCGTCCGACTTCGGCTCAGGTCATGATCTCATGGTTCGTGGGCTCAAGTCCCATGTTGGGCTCTGTGCTGACAGCTCAGAGCCTGGAGCCTGCTTAGGATTCTGTGTCTCCCTCTCTCTCTGCCCCTCCCCCACTTGTGCTCTGTCTCTCAAAAATAAATAAAACATTAAAAAAAAAAAAAAGGATTGTGCCAGAGGTACTAGCCAATGCGAAAGAAGAAAATAGTAGGTGAAACAAATGGTGTATATAGAACAAGAGAAAAAGACACAAAACTCATTATTTACAAGTAATAATAATTTACCTGAAAGAATCTACAAATCTTTATAGGTAATAAGAGAGTTTAGCTATTCTTCTTCTTCTTCTTCTTTTTTTTTTTTTTTTTTTTTTTTTGAGAGAGAAAGAGCAAGTTGGGGGGGCGGGGGCAGGGGCAGAGGGAGAGGGAGAATGTTAAGCAGGCTCCAAGCCCAGCTTGGAGCTGACTGGGAGCAGGGAGAGGGTGGGGGAGGGCACCTTGATTTTAGACCATGGTGAGATGATTTGAGCTGAAATCAAGAGTCAGATGCTTAACCGACTGAGCCACTCAGGTGCCCTGAGAGTTTAGCTATTCTTTTTATTTAAAGATTTTTTTTTTTAATATTTTTTTTACTGATTTTGAGAGAGATGGAGGGAAGGGCAGAGAGAGGGAGAGAGAGAATCCCAAGCGGGCTCCATGCTGTCAACACAGAGCCCGACACAGGGCTCGACCCCACAAACCTCGAGATCACGACCCAAGGTGAAATCAAGAGTCAGACACTTAACCAACTGAGCCACCCAGGTACCCTGAGCTATTCTTAAATACGTTTGAATAACTAAAGGAAATCATGTCTAAATAACTATGGAGAAGCATGAGAATGATCCCTCACCAAACAGTATAGACAAAGAGACAGGAACTGACCATGGATCCTGGACTTTCCAGGGTCCAGAACTATGAGGAAATTAATTTGTTTATGCCACCCAGTCTATGGTATTTGTTATGGAAGCCTGAGGGAGGCCAGAAGGCAGAAAGATGACATATTTAAACTGCTGAAAGACAAAGAGAGTCAACCAAGAATTCTAAATCCAGCAAAACCATACTTGCCATATGAGGGACAAGGAGATTCACTTCAACATGACAGTGTGAGGAGCTCCACTGACCACTCCCTAATGAAACTGGTGAAAATTAGTTTTTAAACCAAGCATTTAAGGCGTCTGGAAATGGTCTTTAGCAAATCACAAATGACAAAACATAGAAGAAAATCTACCCCCCAAAATTGGTAAGAAAAGCAAGAGTGTGTGGTGTCTGAACCAAGACCTCTCCCTCTCTCCCTCTTCCAGCTCGGTAAGGTGAACACTCCAGAATGGTGCAGCCAAGAACCTCAGGCCACCAGCTGAAGCAGGTAAAGAGCTCTCTTCCCAGGAGAAACAGAACTTCAGGGCTTCCCATTGTATCCCCAGCTTCCTATTGCTGAGGCTAATTCCAAGCAAGTACTGTTGAGAGGTGCAGCCTCCTTTCTTCTCAGCCCCCACTCGTAGAACAGAGGCCCCTACCTTGGGTGTGGCATGCTGAGAATACTGGGCCCCCAATTACCCTTGTTCCAGCTCATGAGGTAGTGGCTCCATGCCAGGAGAGGCAAACCAAAGGGACTTCAGGCTGCTGCCACCACCCTACAGTCATCACTCAGCTCCTAGAGCTGGACTCAGAAGCTTGCCATTGTTCCCACCCATAGCTCTAGAGCCCTGGCTCAGCGATTTGTCTAAGCCAGAGAAGCAGGCTATAAAATGGGAGAGCTCCTAATCTTTTCCCAAAGGAACTGACTTCATTTTCAACAGAGCATGGAGAAGTTCAAACCTAAGGGCGCTGTCAAGAACACTGGAGGTTTTGAAAAAAGGCAACGGGGAGATTTCATGGATTTTTAAGAAAATACAGCCTAGCTGTCAGCTGGCTAGTTTACAAGAGAACCATGGAGAGAGATGGCGGGAAGGAACCCTCCTGGGGTCAGAACAAATATCAAGCACAGAGCTTAGAAGCTACTCCTAAGGAGCCACACTTTGATTGGATTAGTCTGTAGAACAATTTGTGCCCCAGGGCATTACTGGAAACAATAGAGCAATCATCTAGCAGTTAGTGGAGTTTAACAGCTAGACTGTGGTCTGGGAAAGAAGGAGAACCCTACCAACACCACTGTCATCCCAAGGGAACTGTGGGTATTTCCAAGTTGGAAATACACTGTACAGCAGGGAGGAAATAGATGTCATTAAAATAATCCACTCACTAAAAAACAAACAAGCAAATAAAAATAAAATAAAAATAAAAAGCCCTGGGTGTGTGTGTGTGTGTGTGTGTGTGTGTGTGGCGGGGGAGGGGAGGAGTTATACACTACATTATCTAAAATGTCTAAGTTTCCAACAGAAAATTAGGAGGCATGCAAGAAACAGGAAAATACAACCCATACATTGTGAAAAAATAATAATAAGGCAACAAAAACTGCCTGTGAAAATGACCAGATACCAGATTTCACAGAAAAAAACTTCCAAATACCCATTAGAAATATGTTCAAATATGAAAGAGAAATGAACATATTCACAGGTAAACAAAAACTAATATTATTAGTATATATATAATTTATATAATAAATATAATTAATATAATATAATATAATATAATATAATATAATTAGAGATAATTCATCACTAGCATATCTGCTATTACAAGACATACGAAAGGGAGTCCTTCAGGCCAAATTAATAGGACACTAGGTAATAACTCAAATCCACATGAAGAAATAAAGAACACTGGTAAAGGTAACTACAGAGATAAATACACAAACACACCTTTTTTATTTGTAACTCTCTCTTGTCACCGAGACCCCAAGACCTGGCCTGCGTACCTGCTTGTACCCACTGACCTTTGACCCACATTTTTCCTCAAGCCCTTCTTTCTAGCTTATCTCTGAATTCAGGCAAAAGACCCTACAGGTGTAACATCCCAGTGATGGGAACCAAAACTATCCCTCAAGCAATAATGACTGATTGCAAATAAAGTTTCCTTTTGTTCAACAACTCACCTGGTGTAGTTTCTGTGATTCACCAAGGAGTGAATACATATTAGTTTGTTTGCAATCTGAAAGACAACACAAAGCAATAATTACATATATGTGTTGATGGGCACACAGTGTATAATGATGTAATTTGTCAAACAGCACAAAGGAGGGAGGACAGAATAAACAGGAGCAAAGTTACTGAAATGAAGTTACTACTGAAACCAAGTTGGTTATTAACCCAAACTAAATGGTTATAAGGTAATATATCAATTAGAAGTCCCAACACAACCAATAAGAAAATAAGTTAAAATATATAGTAAAAGAAATGACAAGGGAATTGAAATTGCACACTAGAAAATGTCTATTTAACACAAGAGAAAGAAAGAATGGAGAAACCAAGGAATAAAAAAGAAGACAGAAAACAAATAGCAAGATGGCAGTCATTAATCCTACCTTATCAGTAATTACATTAAATGTAAAAAGATTTAAAATTCCAATTAAAAGGCAGAGATTGGCAGAGCGAATTTGGTTTTATATGACCCAACTATCTGTTGGCTGCAGAGGCACACAGTAGACTCAAAGTCACAAATAGGTGGAAGTAAAAGGATGGAAAAAGATACACTGGGCAAACAGTACAAAAAAACAGAACTATATCATGAAAGACTATACAATAAAAGACTACTAGACTTTAAGACAATATTTGTTACTGGAGACAACACTTCATAGTAATAAGCAACCTATCAAGAATTTATAACAGTTATAAGCATATATGCACCTAACAATAAAAATGCATGAAGTAAAAACTGTCAGAATTGAAGAGAGAAACAGACCACTCAACAATAATAGTTGGAGACTTCAAGAGCCCATTTTCAGTGATGGGTAGAAAATCTTGAAAAAAGATCAATAAAGAAATCAAAGAATTGAACAATATTATAAACCAACAAAACTTAACACACATCTATAGGACACTCCATCCAACAACAGCAGAATATACATTCTCAAGTACACATGGAACATTTTCCAGGACAGACTATGCAGTAGGCTATAAAACCAGTCTCAATACATTTTAAAAGACTGAAATACAAAGTATGTTCTCCAGCCACAGTGGAATAAAACTGGAAAACAACAGAAAAACACTTTGGGAATTCACAAATATGTGGAAATTAAGCAACATACCAGCTGGGCAAAGAACAAATAACAAGTAGAAATTAGAAAATAATTTGAGATGAATGAAAACAAAACCACAATATACCAAAGCTTATAGGATACAGCTAAAGCAGTGCTTAGAGAAAAATTATAGGTATAAATACTTATATTTAAAAAGAAGAAATAGGGGTATCTGGGTGGCTCTGCCAGTTAAGTGTCCGATTCTTGATTTTGGTTCAGGTCATGATCACACAGTAATGAGATCAAGCCCCACATCGGGCTCTACACTGCCAACAGCACGAAGCCTGCTTGGGATACTCTCTCTCCCTGTCTCTCTGCCCCTCCCCTGCTCTCTTTCTCTCTCACTCACACATTCTCCCTCAAATTAAACTTAAATAAATACACACATACATACATACGTACAAACATCTCAAATCAGTAACCTAAGAAACTAAAAAAGCAAAAGCAAAGGAAACCCATAAAAAGTAGAAGAAAGGAAAATAAGAAAAGAAAGTGGAAATAAGGAAAACAGAAAAGAGAAAAACAATAGAGAAAAACAATTCACACACACAAAAAAATCGATTCTTTAAAAAGATCAGCAAAATGGACAAACCTAGACTGAGCAAGAAAAACAGAAAGAAACCTTAAATTACTAAAATCAGAAATGAAAGTGGATACATTACTACCAACCTTCCAGAAATAAAATAGATTATAAGAGAATACTATGAGCAATTGTCTGCCAACAAATTAGATAGATTTCTAGGACAAATTCCTAGAAAGTCACAAACTACTGACACCAAGTCAAGAAGAAAATCTGAACAACCTATAACAGGTAAAAAGATTGAATTAGTGATCAAAAAAACTTCCTACAAAGAAAAGACCTAGAGAAGGAGGCTCCACCAGTAAATTCTAACTAATTTTAAAGAAAAATTAATCATAATCCTTCACAAATACTTTCAAGGCATAGAAAATATGAGACATTTCCTGTTATGGGTTGAACTGTGTTCCCCCCAAATTCACATGTTGAAGTTCTAATCCCCCGTACCTCGGAATGTGACCTCATGTGAAGATGGGGTCTTCATGTTTTCTTTTTAATATTTACTTATTTTTAAGAGAGACCAAGCGCAAGCAGGGTAGGGACAGAAAGAGAGGGAGACAGAGAATCCGAAGCAGGCTCCAGGCTCTGAGCTGTCGGCACAGAGCCCGATGCGGGCCTCAAACTCACGAACCGCAAGATCATGACCTGAGCCAAAGTTGGAAGCTCAACCAACTGAGCAACCTAGGCACCGGAGATGGGATCTTTATAGAGGAAGTAAGTTAAAGTAAGGTCATTAGGGTGGGCCCTAATCTGACTTATGTCCTTATAAAAAGGGGAAATTTGGATAGATGTACACATAGAAGGAAGATGATATGAAGGCTCACAGGAAGAAGATGGCCATCGACAAGCCAAGGAGACAGGCCTGAATAGATCCTTCCCTGGCCATCTCAGAAGGATACAATCCTGCTGCCACCTTGATTTTAGATTTCTAGACCTAGGAGAACTATGAGACTATATGAGTCAAGAACTATAAGACAATGAATTTTTATTGGTTAAGCCGCCCAGGTTGTAGTCCTTTGTTACTACAGCAGCCCATCTAATACACTAATACACTTACTTCCCAGCTCCACCTAGGTAGCCATTATCACCCTGACAATGAAACCAGACAAAGGCATCACAAGAAAACTACAGATCAATACCCTTTATAGATATAGACACTCAAAACAAATCCTTAATAAAATACTAGAAAAATGAACCCAGTAACATATTAAAAAATGTTACAAATCATGGCCAAGTAGAAAAATCAATGCCATATGCCATATTAATGGAATTAAGAACAAAAATCACATAACCATCTCAATAGATGTGTAAAAAAGCATGTGAAAAACCCAACATTTTTTCATGGTAAAGATACAGGATAAATTAAGTATAGAAGGAAACTTCTTCAGCCTGATAAAGGGCTTGTATGAAATATCCCTACCTAACATCATAGTTGATGGCGAAAGACTGGATGCCTTTTTCCTAAGATGAAGAGGAAGACAAGGATGACCTTGTCTTGTCTTACAAGTCTCACCAAATTGTACTGGAGCCCTAGCCTGGACAACTGGGTAAGAAAAGACATAAAAGGCATCCAGATTGGAAAGGAAGAAGTAAATTATCTCTATTTACAGACGACATGATCTGTATATAGAAAATTCTAAGGAATCTACTAAAAGATTAGAGCTAATAAATGAATTCAGCAAGGCTTCAGGATAGAAGATCAATACATAAAAATTAGTTGTACTTCTTATCTGAGCAATGAACAATACAAAAATGCAATTAAGTAAACAATTCCAGTAATAATATCATCAAAAATACTAGAATACTTAAGAATAAATTTAACTCAAGAAACAAGAAAAATCTCAAATTAGCAATCTAACATTGCACCTAGAGGAACTAGAAGAAGAACAAAGATAGCCCAAAGTGATCAGAACAGAAGCAAAAGAAATACATAGAGGCCAAACAAAAAATAGGAAAAAAAAAAAGTTAAAAAAAATCAGTGAAACCAGGAAACCAGGATATGGTTATTTTAAAAGATAAATAGAATTGATCAGTCCTTAGCCAGACTCATCAAGAAAAAAAGAGAAAGGACCCAAATAAATAAAATCAGAAATGAAAGAGAAGTAACAGTTAACATACAAGGGACTATAAGAAAATACTACTAAAAAATTATCTGCTGACAAATTGGACAACCTAGAAGAAATGGATATATGCCTAGAAACATACAGTCTTTCAAACTGAATTAGGAAGAAACAAAATCTGATTCATTACTGATTACTGCTAATGAAATTCAATTGATAATCAAAAGCTACCAAAAAATAAAGTCCAGGGCCATATGGATTCACAAGTGAATTCTACCAAACATTTAAAGAAGAATTAATACCTTTTCTCCTCAAACTATTCCCATAAAGAGGAAGGAAAGCTTTGAAATACATTCTATGAGACCAGCATTACCCTGATACCAAAACCAAACAAAGACACCACAAAAACAAAAAGAAAGCTACAGGCCAATATCCCTAGTGAACACAGATGCAAATGAGCCTCAACAAAATATTAGCAAGCTGCATTCAACAATACATTCATCACAATCAAGTGGGATTTATTCCAGGATGGCAAAGATGATTCAATATTTGCAGGTCAATCAATGTAATACATCATATCAACAAAATGAAGAATAAAAATCATACGATCATCCCAATAGATACAGAAAAAGCACTTGACAAAATCCAACATCCATTCCTGACAAAAACTCTAAACAAAGTGGGTTTAGAGGGACCATACATAATAAAGGCCATATATGAAAAACTCACAGCTAACATCATATTAAAAAAAATATGATATTAAAAATGGTTAAAAAAGTGAGAGGTTTTCCTCTAAGGTCAGGAACAAGACCAGAATGCCCACTCTCACCACTTTTATTCAACTAGTACTAGGAGTCCTAGCCATGGCAATCAGACAAGAAAAAGGAATTAAAAGCATCAAAATTGGTAAGGAAGAAGTGAAACTGTCACCATTTGGAGATGGCATGACACTATAAATAGAAAATCCTAAAGACTCCACAAAAAAACTACCAGAAGTAACAAACAAATTCAATAAGGTTGCAGGATACAAAATACCCAGAAATCAACAGTGTTTTAATATCCTAATAACAAGGTAGCAGAAACAGAAATTAAGAAAACAGTCCCATTTACAACTGCACCAAAAATAATAAAATACCTAGGAATCAACTTAACCGACTAAGTTAAAGACTAAAACTATAAAATACTGATGGGAAACAATTGAAGACAACACAAATGGAAAGATATTTCATGCTCACGGATTAAAAGCATTAATATTGTTAAAATGCCCGTACTACCCAAAGCAATCTACAGATTCCATGCGATCCCTATCAAAATACTAACGCATGATCTCGCAGTCTGTGGGTTCAAGCCCTGCATTGGACTCTGTGCCAATAGCTCAGAGCCTGGAGCCTGCTTCAGATTCTGTGTCTCCCTCTCTCTCTGCTCCCTCCTCCACTTGCGCTCTCAGTCTCTCTCTCTCTCTCAGGATAAAATAAACATTGAAAAAAAAAAAAAAAAAGAAGTACGAACAAGTTATGCAAGTGGCCAAAACTGCAAGATTTTTTTTTTTAATTTTTTTTTTTCAACGTTTATTTATTTTTGGGACAGAGAGAGACAGAGCATGAACGGGGGAGGGGCAGAGAGAGAGGGAGACACAGAATCGGAAACAGGCTCCAGGCTCTGAGCCATCAGCCCAGAGCCTGACGCGGGGCTCGAACTCACGGACGGCGAGATCGTGACCTGGCTGAAGTCGGTCGCTTAACCGACTGCGCCACCCAGGCGCCCCAAAACTGCAAGATTTTATAAGAAATCTATGTCGACCATTTGCACAATATTAAAGAAGAGAAGAAATAAGGGGCCTAGATACAGCAAAAGGAGTCATGAGAATATCAAAGCAATGGCCACGTGTTCTGGAAGATGTAGCAAAGTTGCTTCTGGTTTGGATAAAGGAGAAGCAACTAGGAGGTGATACTGTGACCGAGAACTTTACTTGCGAGAAGGCAAAGGCCTTGTGTGCTGACCTCGTAAATAAACTACCAGGTGCGTCAACAGAAAACGAAGAAGTCTTCAAGGCAAGCAGGGGATGGTTTGATAACTTTAAGAGAAGTGGCCTCCATAGTGTTGTGAGGCACCGAGAGGGTGCGAGTTTGGACGCTAAGGCAGCTGAGGCATTCGCTATCAAGTTCCAGAAGCTCATAGTTTCTGAATGTTACCTGCAGAAGCAAGTTTTTAACTGCAATTAGATGGGGCTTTTTTGGAAAAAGATGTCAAAGAGGACCTACATTACAGAAGAAGACAATGCAGTGCCCGGTCACAAGCCCGTGAAAGGCCATCTCACCCTCCTGTTTGTGCTAAGGCAAGCAGGGATTTCAAAGTCTAGCCCCTGCTCCTGTATCATTCCAAGAATCCATGAGCCTTCAGGAAATGCAAGGTGCAGAAGAGCCAGTTAAACGGTCTGTGGAGGTCCAACAGCAAGGCTTGGGTCACTTATATCTTGTTCGTTGAGTGGATCAATGAGGTCTTCGGCCCTGCAGTGAAGAAATACCTTTTAGAAAAGAATTTGCCATTCAAAGCCTTGCTGGTTATGGGTAATGCTCCTGTTCATCCTCCAGGCTCTTAAAGCGATTTACTGGAGGAATTTGAGTTCATTAGGGTCAAGTTCCTTCCTCCCAACACGACTCCAATCCTCTAGCCCATGGAACAGCAAGTCATTTAGAACTTTGAAAAGCTTTACACCAAAGTACTATGTCAGTGATGCTTCGAGGTGACCAAAGGAACAAACCTTACCTTCCAAGAGTTTTGGGAAAATCATTTCCACATCACAAACTGCCTCAAGATCATCGATGAAGCCTGGGATGGGGTTACCAAGAAAGAGGATCTTCAACTCTGCTTGGAGAAAACTGTGGCCTGATTGTGTTCTTGCCTTCTTAGAGGGGCTTGCCATGAACACGAGCCACCCGTTGTCAATGAAATTGTGTCTTTGGGGAAGACCATGGGACTGGAGGTGAATGAGGACGACATTCAAGAGCTGGTGGAGGAAGATAGGCAGGAGCTGGCCACCGACAAACCAATGGAGATGTCATCTGCAGAGGAGGAGGAGAAAAAGGTAGAGGAATCCCTCACTTCAAATGAGATCAGGGAGATGTGTGAAATGTGGGAAACAGCGCAAAATCTTGTAGAAAAACACCACCCGTATAAGTCTGTAGCAGTGCGAGCAATGAATCTGTTTAACGACAATGCAACGTCACATTTCTACGAAATCCTCAAGAGGAGGCCAAAGCAAGTGTCATTGGATAGGTTCCCTGGTAAGTTGTACAAAAAGAAAAAGTTGCACAAAAAAGAGAAAGATTCATAGAGAGCAGTGATTCCATTAGTGATAGTGAAAGCTGTCCTACACAATAACCCTCCTCTCTCATCTCCCTCACACCAGTCACAAAGGTTTTCAAAGGCAAGTGCAAGTTAATTTATTTTTCTTACTATTTTCTATTTTCTTTATTTCTATATTACAGTATTGTAATAATTTTATATGAATATTTTTGGGTTGTGGAACGAATCATCTGAGTTTCCATTATTTCTTATTGGGAAATTCGCTTTGATAGACAAGTGCTTGGATTACAAGCATGTTTCCAGAATGAATTATGCTTGCAAACCAAGGTTTTACTGTATTTTTATTTATTATTATTTTTAAAATAGACTCCATGCCCACTGTGGGGCTTGAACTCACAACGCTGAGATCAAGAATCACTTGGGGCGCGTGGGTGGATCAGTCGGTTAAGCCTCCGACTTCAGCTCAGGTCACCATCTCGCGGTCCGTGAGTTCAAGCCCCGTGTTGGGCTCTGGGCTGACAGCTCAGAGCCTGGAGCCTGTTTCCGATTCTGTGTCTCCCTCTCTCTCTGCCCCTCCCCTGTTCATGCTCTGTCTCTCTCTGTCTCAAAAATAAATAAAACGTAAAAAAAAAAAAAAAAAAAAAAGAGTCAGTTGCTCTATTGACTGAGCCATCCAGGCACCCCACTAGGTAAATTTTATGATACGTGAATTATATCCCAGCTAAAAGAAAGAAAATGATTCAGAAGTAAATGGGAAGAAATTTTAAGAATACCTTAACCAATTTAATTAACATTCTCCTTATATGGATTCAGAAGAGTGATTTATGATGAAACTGCTTTTCAAATAAACTGAGAAGAGAGCATTATGTCATTTTTTTAAATCTAAAGTAATTTGCCTTTTATTGCTGTACCAAAATCATGTTACATCTTACATGGCTTCTTAGAGTCGGTGGAATATGGCATGACCAACGTGGCATTGCAGGTTACTGGGGAAAAGGAGGTAATGATAATAAATGGTTCTTGGCAAATTGATTACATACGTGGAGAAAAAATCCTACCTCACACCATTTACTAAAAACAATTCCAGATAAAGACTCAAGCTTCAAAGGTAAAACATTAACACTTAAAGGAGAAAGTACAGGGGCGCCTGGGTGGCGCAGTCGGTTAAGCGTCCGACTTCAGCCAGGTCACGATCTCGCGGTCCGTGAGTTCGAGCCCCGCGTCCGGCTCTGGGCTGATGGCTCAGAGCCTGGAGCCTGTTTCCGATTCTGTGTCTCCCTCTCTCTCTGCCCCTCCCCCGTTCATGCTCTGTCTCTCTCTGTCCCAAAAATAAATAAACGTTGAAAAAAACAAATTAAAAAAAAAAAAAAAAGAATAACTCCCTTTTTTTTTTAACGTTTTATTTATTTTTGAGACAGAGCATGAATGGGGGAGGGGCAGAGAGACAGGGAGACACAGAATCGGAAGCAGGCTCCAGGCTCTGAGCCATCAGCCCAGAGCCCGACACGGGGCTCGAACTCACGGACCGCGAGATCGTGACCCTGAAGTTGGACGCTTAACCGACTGAGCCACCCAGGCGCCCCAGAATAACTCCTTTTTTAAAGTTTATTTTTTTGAGACAGAGCATGTGAGTGCGTGCGCATGCGCGCGCGCGCGCACACACACACACACACACACACACACACACACACACACGAGCAAAGTGGGGGAGGGGCAGAGAGAGGGAGAGAGAATCCCAGGCAGGCTCCCTACTGTCAGTGCAGAGCCAGATACCGGGCTCGAACTCATGAACCATGAGATCATGACCTGAGCCGAAGTCAGAGGCTTAACCGACTGAGCCGCCCAGGCACCCCAGAATAACTCTTATATTATACCTCCTTTCTATAAGTCAGGAAATCTAATATTATGTAAATATAAGTCATAGTTAAAAAATCAAATCCCATACCGTTATTCAAGCAAAAAGGAGCAGAATCACATCCCTGTGGACAATGGAAGCAGTCCAGAGACATGCACAGATGGAAACTGTAGCCTAATATTTCAAAATGGCAAGAAGGAGAGGAGATGGAAAGGGAGCCTACAGATTAAGGGAGATTAAAAAGACACTTTGAGGGGCACCTGAGCGGCTCAGGCAGTTAAGCATTGGACTTCGGCTCAGGTCATGATCTCACGGTTTGGGAGTTCAAGCCCCATGTTGGGCTCTGTGCTAACAGTTTAGAGCCTAGAGCCTGCTTTCAATTCTGTCTCTCTCTCTGCCTCTGCCCTGCTGGTGCTTTCTCTCTCAAAAATAAATAAGCATTAAAAAAAATTTTTTTTTAATAAAAGACACTTTAAAAAGAAAAAAACAGGCAAAGCTAAATTGTAGAATTTAGGAATGGTTGATAATACAGCAAGAACAGAGGTAATCAGCACAAAAATCAGGCTGGAGGAGGGAGAGCACTGTGTTTGGAAAAGGGACCATGTCAGGCTGATGAGGTCAGAGTCAGTCTCCTTGCCACAGGGGTGTTTAAATGCATCCCCTTGTTAATTCATTAACTTTCATTTTGTTTTATGCTACCTATACATGTATATGTGTGTACTCATATAATGTTATTTTAACAAAACTTTTTTTTAAAAAAGAATGTTTACAGAAGTATTATTTATCATTGCTTCAAAATGGAAACAACCCAAATTCCATTGACAGGGGAATGCATGAATAAATTGTACTATTCACATGATGGCTGAATATTCAGCAATGAAAATAAAATATGCCTTGCTCTAGTGAAACTTAGAAACAATATATAGACTGAAAAACACAAATCGCAAAAAAGGAAACAAACAAAAAGGCCATGGGATACCATTTTTAGAAACTTCAGAAACCAAGCAAAAGCTATACAATACGTTGTTTAGAGTATACAGACACATGATTTTAAAAACTCTTTTGGGGGGGGGGCGGGTGGTGCCAGGGTGGCTCAGTTAAGCGTCCGACTTTGGCTCAGGTCACGATCTTGCAGTTTGTGAGTTCGAGCCCCGCGTCAGGCTTTGTGCTGACCACTCGGAGCCTGGAGCCTGCTTCTGATTCTGGGTCTCCCTCTCTCTCTGCCCCTCCCCTGCTCACGCTGTGTCTTTCTCTCAAAACTAAATCAACATGAAAAAAAAATTTAAATAAAAATTCTTTTAGGGAAGCACGGGTGGTAAATACAAAATTTAGGAAGGAATACTCACATACAGTACTTTTTAAACTACATTCTAAAGGGAAGAGAATGAATGAGAAACCCAAAATTCAGTATGCTTTTTATTTCCAGGGAAGCAACGAGGATGAGATAACGTAGGCGCTCACAAACTTTCTTCTTAAGCTGTGTGGTGGGTTAGCAGTGCACCTCCCATTATGGTTTCATAATTTACAGATATGTTTTTTTTGTGAAGAGTTTATCATATCTGCACACGAAGAGGAAAAAAATGAAAATGTAATTCTCCCCTTTATCAGCCATTTGCTCATTCACTCAGCCACTCAACAAATAGTTGTTGTGTGCCTACCATATGCCAGGCACTGGGCGAGGTTCAAGGGCAGGGCAGTGAACAGAAAAGACACCGCTCTACCCTCTTGGGGAGCCCAACCTCCAAGGACTGGAGATGGTGCTGAGGGTGAAGTGGCTTTTCAACATCCGCAGAAGAGCCAGCAGCATCCACAGTCAGCAAATCAGGAGTGTGGGAGGAGTGGGAGATACCTTCCTGGTATCCCTTGACAGAGGTGGCTTTCAAATTAAGGCAATTAAACAGCCAACACGAAAGAGCAGAAAGGTCAGACTGGTGCTCCAAGACAGCGGCTCCCAGACACTGCCGACTTGGTTCCAAGAGGAAATTTTAACTTTCTTAAAAATGGAATATACACAGGGCGCCTGGGTGGCTCCATTGGTTGAGCATCTGGCTGTTGATCTTGGCTCAGGTCATGATCTCACAGTTGGAGAGCTCCAGCCCCGACTTGGGCTCTGTGCTGACAGTGTGGGGCCTGCCTGGGATTCTCTCCGTCTCTCCCTCTCTCTCTGCCCCTCTCTCACTTGCATGCTCTCTCTCTCAAAATAAATTTAAAAACTCAAAGAAAATAGAATACATACACACACACACACACACACACACACACACACAGATTATTCCAAGTTTATGTCTTCCCTCCATTTCTGTGTTAGGATCTCCTTTCATTTATCTATTGACAATGATGATGGACAGTTGCCAGGCTTTGTTATACTTTGGAGAAGTACCGTTTTGTTTAAAAAAATTTTTTATTAGTTTTCTTTATTTTTGAGAGGCAGAGAGAGATAGAGCATGAGGGAGGGAGGGGCAGAGAGAGGGGGAGACACAGAATCCGAAGCAGGCTCCAGGCTCTGAGCGGTCAGCACAGAGCCTGACTCGGGGCTCGAACTCATGGACCACGAGATCATGACCTGAGCCGAAGTCGGACGCCCAACCGACTGAGCCACCCAGCGCCCCACCGTTTTGTTTTAAATGTGCCTTACTTGGTAGAATGAAGACCTGGCGATTCCAAATCAATCTCCAAGATTTAAAGTATTCATTATTTAAATCTCAGAGTCACAGAACTGTTGTCCAGAGTCGTATTTGAACCCAACGCTTACTTTTCTGGAAGAGAATGTAGGGAAAGTGGGCAAGTGGGCTCACTCTGCAATAACAAGGAACCGACAGTGTCACGCGGTGGGAGAGAACTTGCCTGGGGTCAGGGGCGGCCCGGGCTGACCTCCCAGCACGGCTGTCAGGGTGGACAAGTTCAGCAGCTTCTCCTCCTGGGCTTGGCGTCTTCATCCAGCAGTAGGAGGTGAAAGCCACCACACAGGCCGTTGTGACAAGTACAGAGAGAATACGTGGATGGTAAAGGAAAGACTGCCTGTCACGAGAGCACTGCTGGCACCTAAGAGCATCCGTGCGTGTACTTACACGTGGGTGTGTATATACGGGCATCGTGCATATGCTTGCGCATATTATTACAAATACAGCTAGTCCTGCCAGGCGTCTCCATTACAGAGCCAGCCTGCAAGGAGTTTTGTCTGAAGCTCCAGCGATCCTTTGGGTGGAGTGAGCGGTGTCCAAGGTCAGGTGCTTAATTGGCTGGGCTCTTCTTTATCCTGTCGGCCAGGGAGCCAGCACCCGCACTCATTTTATGTAGCCCGCCTTCGCCATCTCTGCCATTCCAGATGGTGCCGGGGCCTTACTGCCTTTATATCAACGTTTTCTGCAAATCGACTCACTTTCTCCCTTGAATACATTAATTTTTAAAGCACTCCTGTGGAGAAGCAGCATAGCACAGAGGTGAAGAACACAGAGTCTAGGGCCAAGCTGTCAGGGTTTCGACACTGCCTCCACCACTTTGGAGCCTTATTTAACCCCTTCGTGCCTCGGTTTCCCCATCTATAAAATGAGGGCAATTGTCGTTCTTATCTCAGAGGTTTATAATTAGGTTATGCGAATCACAGCACTCTCTCTTTAGAAGCCTTTATTTTTTTTTTATTTTTTTTTAACGTTTATTTATTTTTGAGACAGAGACAGAGCATGAACGGGGGAGGGGCAGAGAGAGAGGGAGACACAGAATCGGAAGCAGGCTCCAGGCTCCGAGCCGTCAGCCCAGAGCCCGACGCGGGGCTTGAACTCATCGACCGCGAGATCGTGACCTGAGCCAGAGTCGGACGCTTAACCGCCTGAGCCACCCAGGCGCCCCTCTTTAGAAGCCTTTAAAATGAGACTTCCGGAGAGTAAGTGCCATATAAGTTGGCTACATAAGTACCTCTAGTGTCAGTGGGAAAACCAGCATCACTTGCCGTAAAGGCTTAAATAAAATTTTAAAGATAAAAACGAAATGGTGTTATTAAATTCTAGTTAGATATTTACCTGCTAAAACACTTAGTGGAGTAGCCCTGGTCTTCTTAAAAATGTAAAACAGGGCACCTGGGTGGCTCAATCCATTAAGCATCCGACCTCAGCTCAGGTCGTGATCTCAAGGTTCGTGGGTTCGAGCCTTGCATCGGGCTCTGTGCTGACAGCTGAGAGCCTGGAGCCTGCTTCGGATTCTGTGTTTCCCTCTCTCTCTGCCCCTCCCCTGCTCATGCTCTGTCTCTCTCTCTCTCTCTCTCTCTCTCTCTCTCTCTCTCTCTCAAGAATAAATAAAACGTGGGGCGCCTGGGTGGCTCAGTTGGTTAAGCGCCGACTTCAGCTCAGGTCACGATCTCGCGGTCCGTGAGTTTGAGCCCCGCGTCGGGTTCTGGGCTGATGGCTCAGAGCCCGGAGCCTGCTTCCCATTCTGTGTCTCCCTCTCTCTCTGCTCCTCCCCCGTTCATGCTCTGTCTCTCTCTCTGTCTCAAAAATAAATAAACGTTAAAAAAAATTTTTTTTAAAGAATAAAATGTTTAAAAAAATTGTTTTTAATGTAAAACACAGAGGAGGCCATGAGGCTGAGGAAATCTTCAAGACGTGCCAGCAAACTGAGGCAGAAGACCTGGAGAAGAAGACAAGAATAACTTTCTCAATGTACTACCACCTGAAACCATCCCCTGGGGCACTACGAGTAGGCTCTACCTACTCTGGAAAGTTCTGGAAAGGCCAATTGGACGTAAAAAGTTGGGAAAGTGAGAGGCATGCTGAGGAAGCACATATAAACGGAGACAGGAAGCAGGAACCCCTGTGTTGATCCATTTATCATAACCTCCCCCCCACCCCCGTCCCGAGTTGAGAACGAAATACCTTATACTGATAGGCTGGCTCCCAGGCAGAGAATCTGTTTTCACTTTGAATTGAAGTTGTTGTACAAGGCGCTGCTGGGCGGGGTGGGGGTGGGGGTGGGGGGGTGGCTACCATCACCCACCCATCCTCCTCTCCGTGACTCACCACCTCCCTTCCCAGTAGGTAGGTGATTCCAGATGATACCTCACAGGCAACTTGCCTCCTAGTTTCTTTCACGGGCAGAGCCAGCTCAATTGTCATGTATTTATTCTTTTAACCACCAGTGTCACCTGAGAGGGCAGGCAAGAGCCGGGGACCCTGCCCAACCCCCAACCCGTTCTGTGCAGCGCGGTTACCAGCACCTGCAAAGCGTCAGTCCCCGCGGGGCCCTGATGGACGGGGTGAGTACCCCCGCCACAGTGCCCCCCCACCCCAAGAGGATTAAAGGTGACGTTTAGGAAGCAGAGCTCCATCCCATCCCCAGAGGGAAGGTGCCACAGAGCCATCAACACACAGTTCTGCATAATCAGTTCAACACCAGAACAACGAAAATGGGAAGGGAAGATTAAAAAGTAATCCAAATTTCATAGCCCTGAGGGGTGTGATGGAATGGGAAATCCGGTGAAAGCATAAAGCCCAGAATCATAAAACCCTCTCATCTGAGTCTTTTAAAACCTCGAGGCAGAGGTAGGAAACAACATTCCTGCCCTTAGAAGAATTACCTTAAGTCCTTCTGAAAGAGTGCCCACTTGTGATGTTCTCAGTGGAGAAACTGCGGGGGCTGGCCACTCTAGGCGAGTGTCGGGATAACTCCCTGGGCCAGCTCACAGTGGATTGAGAAGTTGAGAGCCCCCCTCCCAACCCCGGAGCTCTCTCCACAGGGTCCCTGGAAGATGCTGGCAACCATCTCCCTCCTGGCTTCAGGCAGGGTGCCAGCGGTGGTATCCAGGAGCAGCATGGGCAAGTGGGGGGTCGGGGGTGCGCAGGGATTTCACACCTGGCCACCTGCCAGCCCTCCCGTGCCCTGCTTTCTGTAACATGTTCGGCTAACCCCTGCCCTCTCCACCAGCACGCCTGGGTGCGAGCCCAGGGTTTATACCGGTGCTTTTTCCTCCCTCCATCCTTCTTGTGCACCTCCCTCCCACTCCTTTTTCTCCCCTTTCTCTTCTCCGTGCCCCGTTTCTATTTTAGTGCTTAAAGACCGAGATTGGAGGGTTTTCCCACTCTTGGGTACAATAATTGCCAAATCTGGAAAACAGAAATTGGGCTTTGACAATGGCACTGAATCTTGGAAACTGAAACTTCGCAGAAAGTCCAGAATACAAGCTCTATGTGACTGCATGACGAAATGCCCACAGACATTGAGGAGCGCGGCTGAGACAGAGTTGGCTAGCTGGTAGAATCCAGCTTTTCCACCCTGTCACCATGATATGTCACCATGATATGACAACAGCTTCAGACATCGTGCTGATGCCTCCTCTGAGCCACACAGCCTTTTCTCCCCCCAAACACTGGGGTTCCTAGAAGCCCCCCATGATGAAGCAGCACCCAACTTCAATTTCCCCATGCCCTCTCAATCTTCATGACCAGAAGAACTCATCTCGCTAATATCTTATGGCCTTTCCAGAATTTTCCAGAATATGTACAGCCTAGCCCTAGTGCGTGTGCCAGGGGAGGATATCAGGTAAAAAGTGTACATATCCAGCTACCTACCCATCACTGAGCCATACTGCGGGCAGGCCCCTGCCCAGCACCTGACAGACATCCTGTCATTTAATCTGGATGACACCCCAGGCAATGGGTGCTGTTGGCCTAATTTTACACATGAGGAAAATGGGGCTCAAAGTAAACTGTGCAGAGTCATAAAGACCCCAGAGGCTCTGTTCTTTTTTTTTTTTTTTAACGTTTATTTATTTTTGAGAAGAGAGAGACAGAGCATGAGCGGGGGAGGAGAGAGAAAGAGGGAGACACAGAATCTGAAACAGGCTCCAGGCTCTGAGCTGAGCTCCGACGCAGGGCTCGAACTCGCGGACCACGAGATCATGACCTGAGCCGAAGTTGGACGCTTAACCGACTGAGCCACCCAGGCGCCCCACCGGAGGTTCTGTTCTTAACTACCATGTCGCTGTGCCCATAGAATTCCCAAAGAGGGGCAGTCGGTTAAGCGTCCGACTCTAGATTTCTGCTCAGGTCGTGATCTCACTGCACTGACAGTGTGGAGCCTGCTTGGGATTCTCTCTCTCCCTCTCTTTCTGCCCTCCTCCCTCAAAATAAATAAATAAACTTTAAAAAAGGAAAAGAATTCCCAAAGAGATTTCAACGAATCACTGGGTTTGTGTGATACTAATTTAGGTATATTGTCAAATTACCTCCACCCTGAAAATACCGTTCCAGGTTTCCTCCTGCTGTAGTAACAACTACATGGAAACACAGAGGTACATCAGCCTGTGTTCATTTTGTATACTATGCATCATTTTGGGTTTTTTTTTTTTTGGTAATTTAATGGCTAAAATATTTCTCATGTTTAAAACTCAAATACATGTACACAGACAAAAAATACATATACTTCAGGTATTTGCCAACAGAATCTCAGCAGTTAACAATTTTCTAAGGATCCATCCTTTAGATGGAATTTCACATGAATGAATTTAGATTTGAGTACCTATAGGTAGTATAATGTGAAAGCCTCTAAAATTTCGAGCCTACGCTCTGTGACACCGGCCGTAGAGACCTTAGGCAGATTGGTGTATGTGAGCCTCCGTCTTCCCATCTGTAAGGAGGGGATGCGACGTCTATGATCCAGGGTTGTGCGCAACATCACATAAAGGCATTCGTACACAAAAAGCCCACCGCAGCCCTCACGACACATCAGCACCTTGTCGTTTCCTTCCCAGGTTTCCTTAAATAAGGGATACACATTTGTTTGCACAGCCTTACTAAATTCTTAAAAATCAATAGTCATACCCAATTCACGTATATATACCTATATATAATAAAATTATCCGCTGTGCATAAAATCATGTGAAAAGAATGACACAGTAACTATCCACTGACATTTTATTTAACGTGATAGAGTGCCACTGTCTTAGTACAAAGTGACCTTAACCGCTTTGAAAGTCCTTATTTTTCCTGCCACAAATCATACGGTGAAGGAAGACCTTCACCAGGGTCATGTAATTCGTAAGGGCTTCTTTGGGAATATGTACAGGCATCTTTGGGGACTTTGAAGGAAAGTCTCAGTAATTGGTTTTAATGAGGCTTTTTTCCCGCACAGGACCTATCCTGTCTCCCTTTTTATGTGTCAGGCCCATAATGGCAGGGACCACATTTTCTCTTTTGTATCCCCTAGCCAAGCCAACTCAAATCAACAAAAACATTTTAAACAGATAGTGCATATCCAACACTATGTCAGGACACGGAGAGAATATAAAAGACGCAGAAAATTGTGGTCCTAGCTGTGAGGCACAGATAATCTCGTCAGGCAATTTTGGCACAGGCTGAGTTATCTGGATATTATTGCTGGTATGTGACTTCCTTAATGTAAGTTCCAGAAAGCCCAATAGCTTTTAGAAGATTATACGATGCAATAGGGAAAGTGAATCCATTCATTCGTATGCAAATAAATAGACCTATACATTTATTAAGTCCTGATATGTGCCAAGCAGGGGAGCTACAACAATAAGACTTGAGCCCCAAACTTGGGGAGAGCCCCATCTTGTGGGGAAGATCAACATATGGAAAAGCAAGGCAACAGTGTGCTATAAGTGCTGTAGAAGACTGGCCAGGACATGGTGAGGACACAAAGGAGGGCAGAATTGAGTCTACTGACTGTGAAGTGATAGGGCAGGGGGGTCAGAGAAGATCTTGGAGACGAGCGGTCCTTGACTGCCTCCCAAGATGAATGGCAGTCGGGTGGAGAGGGGGTGGAGCATTCCAGAAAGCAGTGTGAGAATCCTGAGGTAGGTGGAAGCATGCTGTGTCCAGAGAGAATAGGTGGTGGGAACAGAGGAGGGCTTTGGGAGAGAGGAAGGGGTCGCCGAATCACTAGCAAGAGAAAAGGCTGGAGATGTGCTTTGCGATTAATCCAAGAAGTCCCCAATGCCATGCTAGAGCATGCACTTTATCCTGAAGGAAATGGGGACCCATCAGGTGGTTTTTTAAATGGGGGAGGGGGTGGAGGGGAGAGGGGACCGGGGTGGCTCAGTTGGTTGAGCGTCTGACTTCGGCTCAGATCACAATCTCATGGTTGGTGGATTTGAGCCCAGCATCGGGGGTCTCACTGCTGTCAGCTCAGAGCCCACTTCGGATCCTCTGTCCCTCTCTCCCTCTCTCTACCCCTCCCCTGCTCTCTCTCTCAAAAATGAATAAACATTAAAAAAAATAAACAGGGAGGGACACAGTCAGACTTGCATTTTTCTAAAACAGAGATCACTCCAGCAGCAAGTGTGAAGGATGGACCCGATGGATGAGAGTCTGTGGGGAAGGACACCAGACAGGAGAGTGTCTCAGTGGTCAAGATGAGAAATGATGAGGGCCCAAATCAGGACAGTGTCAGTAGAAAGAGAAGCGGAGGGCGTTCTTATGCAGTGTTAATTCCAGGAATTCTGAGCTGACTCATCCTGAGGAGGTATCAGAAAATAGTGAGAAGCAAAGAAGATACCACTCATGGTAGTTACAATGAGGAATTTTTTTCCAGCACACCCAGTGAGTATAAGAAGCCTCCCTTTTACGCTTAGAGTCCCTCCTGGCTTCCTTACAAAGACAGTGTGGTAGTTGGCTCTGAGCAGGCTCTAAACGTCCCCTCCATCACTTACTAGCAGGGTAACTGAGTAAATCTATGTAAAGTGCTCTGGTGAGGCCCCACACGGACTACACACTCACTAAATACTAGCTATTAGGTACTAGCTGTGACTACATTAGCTGTTACTACACTATTACATGGTCTCCCTTTTCACGGCTTGGCTTGGCTTGCAGAGGTTGCTGAATCTGGTTGTGGGAAAGATACTCAGACGTGGCATTTTCAAATACGGCTTCTGCCACTCATAGGAGGTCTACATGAAGGGAGCAGCCACCAGCCAGAAGTCAAGCAACTAGCACACCCCAGTTCTTAACACATAGATGCCACAGGTTCCCTCTATGTACATGCCCCCCCGCCCAAGACCCACCCCTCACTGCACCCCTGTGCGCATGAGTGCACACACTTCAGAAGGTACTGGAAGGATGGCTAATCATATATTTTTTTCATAAGAGCTGAGACACACGGTCAAAAACAAGGGAAATTTCATTTTTTGTTCAGAAGAACAAAGAAGATTATGACCTTGAAGATCTGTAAAGGGGACATGATGCTTGTTCAAAGACATTAAGGATCTTTTTGATTACTTGAAGCTTTTCTTTTTTTTTTTTTTAAGTTTATGTATTTATTCTCAGAGAGAGAGTGTGTGCACATGCACATGTCACTCCCAGGCAGGAGACTGGAGGTTTATTCTCTGGGCTCTGGGACCTGGAACATTCTGGAGGAACAAGTCTCACCCAAACACAGAGCACTTGTATGGAGCTTTTAAACACCTCAAGCTTAGGAGCACTGGGGTAGCTCAGTCAGCTAAGCATGCAACTTTGGTTCAGGTCACCATCTCACAGCCTGTGAGTTCGAGCCCCGCGTCAGGCTCTGTGCTGACAACTCGAAGCCTGGAGCCTGCTTCAGATTCTGGGTCTCCCTCTCTCTGCTCCTCCCCCATTTGTGCATGTGCTCTCTCTCAAAAATAAATAAGTGTTTTAAAAAAATTAAAATAAATAAATAAATAAACACCTCAAGGTTAAATATAAGTGGACATTTAGGGAATGCCTCTACGATGGAAGAAAGAACCCAAAGCCAACAACTGGGAAAAGGAATGCAGAGAAAACAGAGACACTATGAGGAGCAGAAAAAACATTTAAATAAAATAGCAATTATTAATATCTTTAGAAGAAAAGAGAAGATATCACACCCATAAAATAAAGAAAGGATACGATAGGAAAGAAATACAGAACAAGAAGGAAATTGAAAATATGATAGCAGAAATATTTAAAAATAGAAAAATAAGGGGGTGGCAGAGTGGCTCAAGTTGGTTAAGCATCCAACTCTTGACTTCAGCTCAGGTCATGATCTCAAGGTTTATGAGTTCAAGCCCCACATTGGGCTCTGTGCTGACAGTGTGGAGGCTGCATGGGACTCTCTCTCTCTCTCTCTTTCTCTCTCTCTCTGCCCCTCCCCTGCTCTCTCTCAAAAATAAATAAATAGGGGCACCTGGGTGGCTCAGTCGGTTAAGCGTCCAACTTCAGCTCACGTCATGATCTCATGATCCATGAGTTCAAGCCCCGTGTTGGGCTTTGTGCTGACAGCTCAGAGCCTGGAGCCTGATTCAAATTCTGTGTCTCCCTCTCTCTCTCTGACCCTCCCCCGTTCATGCTCTGTCTCTATCTCAAAAATAAATAAACGTTAAAAAAACTTTAAATAAATAAACTTTTTTTTTTTTAAATAGTAAGATAAAACTGAGTAAACTTCCCAGGAAGGAAAACCAAAAGACAAAAGTTAAAAGTTTAGAGGAACAATCCTGGGAGTCTCATATCTGGCTAATGAAAATGCCAAAGAGAACAAACAAAACAGAGAAGAAAGAAATCACTAAAGAGCCTATACAAGAAAACTTCCCAAAACTCAAAGATACGAGTTTCCAAATTAAAAGTATCTCCCAAATGCCTAGTCCCCCAAATCTAAAACACACCCTTCACCAAAGAGAGAGGAGTTAGGTCAGGAAACAGTGGTAAAAGTCTTTCAGTATGATTGATTTTTTTTTGACTTGGTAAGAAGTTACACACATTTTTTAATTCTCAAAAAAGAGGGGTGGGTTCTTTTGATAATTTGGAAGTAGAGTTTCATTCTGTTCTCTATTTTTATTAAATTATCCTTTTGGCTGGTAACAGAAATTGAGTGGCTATATTATCTTTCCTTAAATATTAAACTGGGCCAACCCTAGCATGTTGTATATGAATTTGTGATAACAAACACATGTATAAAAGACATCTTTCTCTTTCTTTTTCTTTTTCTTTTTCTTTTTCTTTCTTTCTTTTCTTTTTTTTCTTTCTTTCTTTCTTTTTATTTCTTCCTTTCCTTTTCTTTCTTCCTTTCCTTTCCTTTCCTTTCCTTTCCTTTCCTTTCCTTTCCTTTCCGTCCTTAGTTTTTATTTAAATTCCAGTTAGTTAACATAGAATGTAATATTAGTTTCAGGTATACATCCTATTTCTTCCTTTTTTAAGTCTGATTCCAGGTCCCCATCTGGCTTGAAATTCAATCTCAGCCATTAATTGACCTTTCTTATCCTCTACCGCAAGGTTATGCAAAGGTCCTGGGGCGAAGGATTCTAGGATTCTCTTTTAGTCATCAGTTCACAGTGGCTTTCCCAGAGGAGACTATTGTTGCTATCCATGTGGTCCCGAGAAGCTGAGCAACCGGGCAGATCCTATGAGGAATGGAGGTCTGGAGTCTTGAGTACAGTGGGAGGGCTTGTCCAGTTGGGGGTAGCAATTTCCTCCCCAGAACACACAAAACTTCCAGTGGTAGAACTTGCCCTATGGAATCATTCCAGCCTCCTGCCTGCTCCTCCTTCCCCTCCATCTCGAGACTTACGGCAAAATCTGCCCGACCAGCTAAGGCTCCAGGAAAGACCGAAAGAATCTGCCTTCAAACTCTTCTGCTTTCAGTCTTAAAGCACCCCTGGGTGAAAACACCAAAGAGCCTGACCACCTTGGAATGACGGGAGAAAAGAATACAGAGAATTGCATACAAATTCCTATCTCAATAAATTACTCTGTCCCCTTGCTCTGGTGACTTGAGGAAGGCCAGTCAGCAGAACCTTTGCACACGGGTCTTAACATGTTTCTGTCACACATGGGAGACCTGAGACCAGGGACTGCTCATGAGGTCACGTGAGCCCCATTCTGCCAGGGGCTGTAACCATTTGGAAAAGGAAGAGCTGGGAAGGAGTTGATGAGCTCCCGCCTGGTGCGGGCCTTCCTAGGACTGTCACATGTGACCAAGCCTCTCCTCAGCATCTTGGCCTGCAAGCGTCTACCAGCTACGGCGTGTGCATTAAAGAGGTAAGTGGCACTGACAGGACTGAGGACCGCAGTTAGACCCCAAGAGAGTCCCCAGAGCTATACAGAGACCCTGCCATCTCGGGCCCTGCCCTCCGCCCTAGAGTTTTCTTCCATCGGCCAGACTCGAGCTGAATCATGAAAAGAACATGCAGAGGAAGTTCTGCACTGTGGCAGGCTGGTTCTTTATTCTGTTCACTACCTAACAGCTGGATTTCTTTAATAATCTAGAAATAAACAAGGCTTTTTGTAAACTATTCAAAGGGTTAATGGTATCGCCTCATCGCGTGTGAGCACTTCCAGCCTCCAGAAGGGACGAGATACTACCTCGTGCAAAACAACTGCCATGTCCCTGAGGCGGCAGTCACCCTGCTTCCAAAGCTCTGGGCTCTGCTGCAAACTCACCTTGTCACCTGCAGAAGGATCGTTTCCAAGCCCCTCCGCCGAGCACAATGTCTTCTCTAACATCACTGGTTTGGAAAGGGATTTGTTTAAGCATCTAAGCTCAGCTAAACAAAGGGAGTTGCACACAACGCAGTATCCTTGGAAGCTTTAACAAAGGATCTATTAAAACTTGCTTGCCAATTTTCAATCTTTAGCTTTCAAAAGTAATGCTCGACAAATAAGCAGGGGAATTTTCCAAAGCGTTAATGCGTTGTTGGTATTCACTTTAGAAATAAGTAAGATTATTGAAGTCTAACCGATTAAAGCTAGTATTGGTTTTGAAGTAATCAGGCACTGACTTTTGAAAGAAATCTGAATTTGAGGCAGTAGCCGTCCCATGATCACTTTCGAACAAGAGTACAACATTCCATACCATTTACAGGCTGAAGGCTTTGACTTTCAGCTAAAGGACTCCAAGGCTGATCTGACAGGTGGACAAACCTCCCCAGCAAAGCACAGTCACTGACAAATGCCCAGCCCTCTCGCCCTTGAGACTCCGAGGCCCAGGCAGACTCTGCTGACACCTGGTGGCTGACCGTGAGTTCAAAGCTGATTTCCCTCCACCTGACCTGCTGCCTGGATTTCTAGTCCGTGTAACGAACACCTGCTAAAACAGCAGGAAAGGTGTTTTGTGGAGGAAGAGCTGCTCTACAAGATCTAAAGATTAATAGGGGGCCTTAGCACCACTGAAGAAGTCTGGGCAGGTACCAAGAATATTCACACTGCAAAGCCTGCCTTTGCAAAATTGTTCTTCCCAAAGATATTTGTCTGAGCAACCTCTGGATCCACTTCTGCATCTGTTCATTCTACCACGCCTCCCCTGCTCCTGTTCTTTATGGCCAAAGAATACAGAAAGGAATGGCCTTATTCTTACAAAAAGGAAACTTAAATGGCTCTGCTGTTGTTAATGAACTCAACCCTAATTGGGAAAAACTCCAACCAGAAGAAAGAGGACAAGCACAGGAAACATTTGACTGGTAACATTTTGACAGGTAACATGCCGAGCGTTAGCTTCATTCAAGGGCAAGGCTCCCAAGGAAAGGGAATGTGAGGGAAGGTTTTGTGGAAAATGAAAAGTTGAGTCCTTGCCTGGGTCCCAGGAGCAGTACTGGGCAGTATTATGGGAGATGACAGGTGCAGGTGGAAGGGAGAGAATTCACAAGCAGTGGAAAATACCTGACTTGTAGGAAAAGGCCTGGCTTTACTTCCCAATGTGCTTCTCTCTTTTGAGAGAGAGAGAGAGAGAGAGAGAGCGAGCACCCACACGCTCGAGCAAGTGGGAGAGGGGCAAAGAAAGAAAATCTTAAGCAGGCTGTATGCCGAGGGCTAAGCCCTATGTGGGGCTCAATCTCACAAGCCTGAGATCATGACTTGAGCTGAAATCAAGAGTCTGATGCTTAATTGACTGAGCCACCCAGGCGCCCCACTTCCCAATGTTTGATGTGGGATAACCTTTCATTCTGTGCCTAAACCTTCCCTCTGTGCAATGAATCTTTTTTGTGCAACAGCAACGTGACAGTTGTCCCCAAAATAGAGTATGTGTGTGCCAGGCACTGAGCCAGGTCATCTGACCAAAACCTCAGAGCCCTTCTGTGAAGTCAGTGCTATCATACCCCATTTAATGGGGAAAGAAACTGAGACGCAGACAGACTGGGTGGCTGGCCCGAGGTCACACCTCCCAACTAGTGACAACATATGCATTCTTCTAACCCAGGGCCGTCTGCCTTCAAAAACCCTCCTCTTTCCTCCTTCCTCACACTCACCAAAACCAAACACTGGGGGAGAAACAGTTCCGATCCATGCCAAAGTGCACTACTGGCCATTTTGAATTTGTGTCATTTCAAAATGTCACCACAAGTTCACTTCTGGGTCACTTGTAAAACAAGCAACTTTGCTTTAAGGTAAGTGGGTGGCGGGGGGCGGGGGAGGGGGGAGATCCTGCTGTAATTTGTACAGTTGTAGGATCCACGGTTCAGTTCCAGCAGAAACCGAGTACAGCTTTCCAGGGACAGTGCAAACAGAAACAAATGACAGTCTAGGCCACCTATGTTGCCTCTTGTGAATAACCACCATGGCGCTTTTTCCAGCCCACGCGAGAACCCCGCTGCAGAAAACACCTGGCAGCAGAGGGAAGACACAGGTGCCACAGCACCCAGCTTCAGGCCAGTAAAAACCAACTAACTCTTGATGAGATGTTTCCTCTCACGTTCAATTCCTCAATTCCATCCGAGACACATATGCGCGCAGGACTGCTGACCAATTACAGCCTACGTCCGTGTATAAATGCGGATGGCCGTTCTTCAAGTGCAGAAGCTTCTCGAGTTTGTCCGATCGACACGGGTCTCCTTTGCTATGAAATGAGCTTCAAGAATCTATAAAGTTTTGCTTTCAGGCTCAAATACAATCTCAAGGTCATTCATTCATTCAAGAAATATTTATGCTGCCCCACTAAGTGCCACAGACTTCTATACACTGGGGGCATTCTAACAGCAGGAGACAGACCAGAAAAAGATTTTTTTTTTTTTTTTTTTTTTAGAGTTAGAGGGGCAGGGAGCGCTGCAGGGGGCAGGCTTTTGCTATTTTATATGGGGTGAGCGGGGAAGTCTTTAACAGCATTTATGCAGACACCTGACAGAAACGAGGGCAACTCACAAAAATAACGAGGAGAAAAGGCATTGCAGGCAAAAGGAAGAGTGAGTGCAAAGGCCCTGGGCTATGAATGTGTTTGGCATGCACCAGGAAGAGAAGCAAGGCCAAAGTGGCTATTCAGAGACAGGAGAGATGCCGGTTGAAGTCACATAAGCTTAGGGGCTGATCACATAGGACCTCACAAATCTCAGCAAGAAATTGGCTTTTTTCCTCAGCAAAGCATGACAGGATTTAGGTTCTGGAACAATCACTGACTGCTGGGGGAGGGTCACCATAGCAGGGCAAGGAGTAGGAGCAGGGGGTCCCAGTTAGAAGGCTCTTGCAGTAATTCAGGGGAGAGATGGTGATGCCTTGGACCAATCAGTAGCAGGGAAAAAGGCGAGTCGAGGCTGGAGGCTGGATATACTTCGGAGGTGGAATTGACAGGGCTGGCTGATGGACTGGATGCGGGATAGAAGA
The DNA here is from genome assembly GCF_018350155.1 of Leopardus geoffroyi. Taxonomy (NCBI): domain Eukaryota; kingdom Metazoa; phylum Chordata; class Mammalia; order Carnivora; family Felidae; genus Leopardus; species Leopardus geoffroyi. The sequence continues at coordinate 119,201,223 of NC_059328.1, read as the reverse complement.
GGAAAAAGAAAAATGTCTCCAAAGTTCTGGGTCTACACAAATGGACGAGGGTTCTTTCCTTCGGTGGGGAAGACTGAGGGGCGACCAGGGGACGGGAGAGAGCTCAGAAGCTTGTTCTCTGACATGTTAAAGTCTGAGATGTCTGTTAGCTCATTCGCCACCTTAATGGAGATATAGAGTGGCCAGTTAGAGGTACGAGTGTGGGGCTCGGGGGAAGATCTGGGCTGTGGGGTAAAATGAGGAGTTGGCAGCATGTAGTTGGTGTTGAAAGCTGTGAGATGGCCGAGCTCATCACGGAGGTAGATGCAGTTAGAGAAGCCAGGGGGACTGGGCGTTCCAGTATTGGAGGAGATAAGGATGGGCGGAGGAAATGAGGTTGAGTGGCCAGTGGAGCACGAGGAAGCCACAAGAAGCAGGGGTTTGCAAAAGGAAGGTGTCCGTTGCTTTTGTGTCAAATGTCCCTGACAGGTGGACTCAAACATGGAGAAGCACATTCCTCTGGAAACAGGGGAACCACTGGTGACCCTGCCCGGCGCCGTGTCACTAGACCGAGGGGGACAGAAGCCCAACCAGAGAGAGTTCAAGAGAAGCTGAGAAGTGGAAAAAAGGAGGGTGTGCAGAACTCTGTCAAGGGTTTGTGTTAACAGGAAGATGGGAGTCACCCCAGCATGTTCACATGCCGGTGGGAATGACCCGGAGGAGGGGCGAGGACAGCACTGTGGTGGTGCTTGGGGGCGGGGGCGGGGGCGGGGGCGGGGAGGATGCCCAGATGGAGGACAGACTTGGAAAGGGGCACTGCTGCTGGCTCACCACCGTCACAAGCAGGGAGACACGGTAGTGGGAGCAGGAGCAAGCCACCCGCCGATGGCCTGTTTTCTCAGTGAAACAGGAAACAACAGGAGCAGCCCTCAAGAGGAGAGGAGGGGTCAGGGTCGAGGGTCGAGGGTCAAGGAGAATGTCCACTGGAGGACGAAGGAACCAGGGACGTGCGGGGTTGCTGGGCAGCGTTAGGAACTTACTGGAGCCCGGCACTCATGAACCAAAGCTTTGTCAGTCCACATGCTTGTATCCAGCCGTGTGCAGGCATTCCAGGCACAGAGTGGGACTAAATCCAGGGGCATGGCGGATGAGGAGCAGAGAATCTCCGGGGAGGGGAGGGGCAGTGAAAAGGTGGTAGGGGCCACGAACTCTAGGCCCGGCGAGGCTGAAGAACCGCTGAGGGGGTGGGCACTGGAGGGGGAGGGACGGAAGGGCAGGGGGCCACGGTTGGAAAATGAGAGGTGTAGATATGAAGACCGTGTTGCCTACTGGGGTGTGGCTACTGATGATGACCATGGCTAAGGTGTGACTGCGGGAGCAGGAGGCCGAGACGGAGTACGGGATCAGCACATCGCAGCCAGGCTGGTCAGTGACCTGAGAGCCCCGCGGTACTGTGAGGCTTGTCTGTACTGAACCCCGACCAGAGCGGTACTGGAGAGGTGACGGTGAGCCAGGAGCTAATATGGTGAAGGAATGGGGGGCGGGCGGCCGGGGGCCTGCAGGCGTCTGCAATGGGGGGTGGGAGGTAGGCAGTGCATAGTCTGATGGCACTGGGAGCAAAGTTGGGGGTTACAGGGAGGAGGAAGGACAAGGATTAGGAAATTAAATGAGTCTTTTTGTTTGTTTTTCGCTAAACAGAATTTAACACTGAAAGGATAGGAGAGAGCTCGTGATCTTTCTGGTTCCTACCACGAACTCCCCTCCCACAAACGCTGGCGGGGCACAGAGAGAGGTGGAGGGTGGCAATGAGTTTGATAGTGTGGGTCCAACGTGCGCGATGGGGGCTGCCCGGGCCTCCAGAACCCAAGACCCACCGCCTTGACGGTGGAGTTCAAAATATTAACCTCCAACCAATTAAGGAACTATCCTGCCAGCTTCAGTTACTCATGCTAATCTAATGAATCAGGAGAGTTCTGAGGAAAGTAAGGGAAACTGCGAGCAACCAGTAATCAGAGCCCTGCCCCCAACATGCATGCACACACAACAAAGAAAAGATGACAAGGGTCGTACCTTGAACACCGTCATCCTCACACTTCTCTTCCCGCTACAGATGCGAGTCCACAGTCTCAGACACCGCCTCCTTGCCTCCATATGCAGAGGCAGTTTTCCAAAGGGGCCCAGGCAAAGCTGCCTCTCTGGGTGTCCCAACGAGGCAGGAACATCCTCACCTCCCCTGCCTGTGTGTGGAGGAGGCAGAAAGGAAAGCAACTAAAACAGCTTTGCTGAGGGAAAGCTCCTCAAACTCACATACAGCGAGGCTTAGCTAAATGTGGGACTAAACGTGGGACTAGGGCCTGTATGTTCCTGTGGCACAAGAACAATTGAAAAGGGCACAGAACCATGTAGAAGGGGTGCCAACCAACAACAATGGGACAGCGTCTCCTGGCCGACACCTTTGCTACCATGTTTCTCCAAGGGCCCAATATTGCTAAGTATGGCATTTGAAGGCAGGAGGAACCTGTTCTGTGACTTCTCAGGTTTTAGGTCTTGGGCGAGTGTCTTCATGTCTGAGAGCATCAAGGTTCTTGGTGCCAAAATAAAGTTGATGGCTGCTGCAGTGCTCATAATAAGCATAAGACACTGTGCACTTACCTTTGTGCTAGCCCTGCGTGCCCCGTAGGCAATGTCTTGCTCGATCCCCAAAACTCTGTGAGGTGGGCATTGGCTTCTCATTCTACAGATGGGGTTCTGCTCGGAGTTCTTTCCAACTTGAGGACTTATGAGATCATACTTACGACACCTGCAGTGTCTGGAACATAGTGATGATTCCAAAGGAAAAGGATACTCCTGAACCGTGTTTAAGAGAATGAGAACATTTTAAATATCAAATGATAGCGCTTTAGAACGCATGTGTAAATAATGAGATATATGCAGAAAAAAGTATGGCATATCGGGCTACGCAAAGGAATGACCTTGGAAGAAGGGGATTTTTACTTACCTTAAAAGTTGGTGGTTTTTAACAAGCAGATGTTACCTGCTTGTTAACCAAAATTGGGGAGGCTGGGGGCTCAGTCGGTTAAGCGTCTGACTTTGGCTCAGGTCATGATCTCACAGTTTGTGGGTTTGAGCCCCGTGTCGGGCTCTGTGCTGACAGCTCAGAGCCTGGAGCCTGCTTTGGATTCTGTGCCTCCCTCTCTCTCTGCCCCTCCCTTATTCATGCTCTGTCTCTGTCTCAAAAAAATAAAAATAAAATAATAATAAACAACAACAGAATAAAACACACCAAAATGATCAGAAACACTAAAAAAACCTATATAGAAGAAATAACCCTAGATGGGATAACCAAAGTGTTACTGGAGATTACCTAACGAGTTTTTTTCCTTGCTTCTTTTAATTTTTTAAAATTAATTAATTTTTTTAAGCAGGCTTCATGCCCAGCATGGGGCCCGAACTCACAACCCTGAGATCAAGACCTGAGCTGGGATCAAGAGTCAGACGCCTAACTGACTGAGCCACCCAGACGCCCCTATTTCTTTTCATTTCTATACAGATATTAGTTATTAGTAATTCTTAACACAAAAACATTCTCCTTAAAAACATTACAGGCTTTTACGATTTTAGGACTTTCACCTCCCAATTGTGGTCCCCTCCCTAGAGGTAATCAGAGTCACCAATTTGGTGTATATTCTTTTTTGCATATGTACATATGTGTATACAATGTGTATATTCATATATATGTACATATATAGACACATTATAGGTATTATTTTGTGCCTTTAAACAAACGACATCACAGTTTGAGTCCCTCTGCAATTCCATCAAGATGTCCCGAAGACGGTCCTGTGTCAGTAAATAATATATGTGCCCCTCATTGTTTCAAATTAAGTGGTTGAGAATCCAGATACACTGTACTTTGTTTACTCTGCTATGACTTTAATTAGGTTGTTTACAGTGTTTTCCTATTCCAAATAACACTGCAGTATATTCCCTTATAAATGCCTCCTTCTGCAGGCACGAGAGGGTTTCCCTGGGACAGATTCTGGGAGGTGGAACTTCTGGGTCAATGGAATCTGCACTTTTGGTTTTTTAATAGATACCACACCTAAGGGACTGCACACGAATTTCTACTCCCACTGACAGCGTGGGTACACATCACTGCCAATATTTATTACCAAACCCTTTTTTACTTTTTGCCAACTTGACGAATGAAAATGTATCCTTTTGTTTTGAATTTCCTTGAATAACACGATGTGCTCCTTTTCACATGTTTATAAGCCATACAGGTTTCCTTTTTCATGAACTCCTTCTCCATAAAATGTGTCTGTTTTTTTGTGGCATGTGTGTCCATTTCTCATAGACTTATTATAATAACAGTTATTCACGTATCCAGGAAACCAATCCTTCACCTATGTAAAATTTTTTTTCATGCTTATTTGAAGGGGGAAGGGGGAGGGAGAGGGAGAGGGAGAGGGAGAGAGAGAGAGAGAGAGAGAGAGAGAATCTCAAGCAGGCTATCAGTGCACAGCCTGACTCGGGGCTCGATCTCACTAACCCAATGGTAAGATCATGACCTGAGCCGGAATCAAGAGTCAGATGCTGAACCGACTGAGCCACCCAGGAGCCCCATTCTTTGTCTACTTTATAAGTGCAAGTATGGGGCACCTGGGTGGCTCAGTCGGTTGAGTGTCCGACTTCAGCACTGGTCATGATCTCACGGTTTGTGGGTTCGAGTCCCGCATTGGGCTTTGTGCTGACAGCTCGGAGCCTGAAGCTGCTTCGGATTCTATGTCTTCCTGTCTCTCTCTCTCAAAAATAATACATTAAAAAAAATTTTTTAAATAACTGCAAGTAGTTTCTCCCATTCACTTCTCTTTCAACCTTTTTTTTTTTTTTTTGAGGGAGGGAGTTAGTTTTTCATAGATACACATAAAATTTAGCAAATTATAGTATTTGCATTTTGTGTTTTAAAGACTTCTCTATCCCATGGTCATATATACAATCCATTTTTTTTCCCTAATAAGCTCATCATCTTGTTTTTCATGCCTAGTTATTTAATCCATTTGAAATTTATGTGAATGGTAGCAAGTAGGACCCTAACTCACTCTTTTCACGCCTAGCCAGCTGCTAAAAATATCCTTTTCTTTTTTTAAATTTTATTTTTTTAAATTTACATCCAAATTAGTTAGCATATAATTATCCTTCTTTCCTTACAAATACATTTATTATATACTAAGTTTCCACGTACATTAGTTTTACTTGTTATTCTTTTTTTTTTTTTTTTTCGTCTATTTCTGTATCACTCCCCAGTTGTTTCAATTACTACACCTTTAAAGCATATTTGGGCACCTGGTGGGTAACCCCCCTTCCTTTTTGCTTTTTCAGTTGATCGTGGCTCTTTTCGCACATTTCCTTTTCCAAATAAAATCTCTAAGCCAGTTTGTCAAACGCCAATATAAATCCTTGGGGGTTTTGATGGAGGTTACACTAAGTTACAGGTTCGGTACAAACCTACGTCTTTACGACACCAGGGTTTCCGTCTATGAACATGTGATCCCTCTTCGCTTAGGTCTCTTATATCCTCTAGGAATGTTGTGTGCACACGTCTCAGTAGGTTGGTCATCAGGTGCTCTGGAAGTCTCTCGTTACTTCTAATGTGTCACTCGATACGCTTGGAATCCTGTTGTCTGCAAAGGGATGGTTTACCTCCTCCTCTCCAGTATCTGTGCTCCTTATCACTTTTCTTATTGTATTGGCTACAACAAGACCCGCAGAACAATTCTGGATAGTCCCGGCAGCAGTGGTCACCTTGGTCCTGCGTCTTCTCTGATAGGTCTGCCTAGAACACTTGTCCAGTAAGCGGGTTCTCTGTGGACAACTTTCGCTAAGAGAAGGGCACATCCTTTTCCTGCCTTTCACTTACACCCGGGGTTGCAGATCATCAAATGCTTGTTTGGCAGCTACTGAGAGAAGCGTAATTTCTTTCTCCTGTAATCTACAGATTTTGTGAATTACTTTGATAGGTTTTCTGTAGTTTTGAACCAATCTTCCATTCCTGGTAAAAGCCCTCTTCAGTCATAAGACATTTCTAGTTTTGATTTCCACACCTGTGTTTATAACTATATGTAACTGTCTAATCAGGAAAATACACACCAAAACAAAGGACTTTGTATGCATCTTTTTGCATTATTTGTTTAAAAAGAAAATATACAGGTAAAAAAAAAAAAAAAGGCTTCATTTTTCTTAGAAAAGAAAAACTCGGGGCGCCTGGGTGGCTCAGTCGGTTGAGCATCCGACTTCCGCTCAGGTCATGATTTCACGGTTCATGGGTTCGAGCCCCGCATCGGGCTCTGTGCTGACAGCTCAGATCCTGGAGCCTGCTTCAGAGTCTGTGTCCCCCTCTCTCTCCGCCCCACCCCTGCTTGTGCTCTGTCTCTGTCTTTCAAAAACGAATAAACAAAAAAAAAAAAAATTAAAAAAAAAAAGAAAAGAAAAACTGTGTGTAAACTGAGTGCTTGCAAAACGAGCAAATGTAATGTGCTCTAACCTGTTCTTCTCCTCACCAAATCCCCTACTTGGGTCAACGCCCTCGCCATCAAGCCAGCCACTCGCTCCGGCAAGAATCACCAAGTCCCCACTCCTCCTTCTGCTACACCCTCCACACCCAGCCCTCACCAAGCCCCAGATTCCCCCAGTCCCTCCACCCCACACCTCTAACTGGAGGCCACAGGGCTGACAGGGCAAGGTCAGGACTTCAAGATACACCCAGGTCCAATCCCACTGTACACGACTGCATCACTTTGGGTGAACTACCTTACCTCTCTGGGTCCCAATTTCTTTATCCATAAATAGATATGATACTATCAAGACTGAAGAGCTGGGGTAAAAAGTGAATGAGATAATATATGTAAAGTACCCCACAAGATGCTTGCCATGTAACGCGTGACAAAATGTCAACACTATCTCGCGAGAAAGTCTCCTCCCCTCCCCTTCCCCTGTGCCGAACTCTGGAGGTCAGGCCATCCAGACTTTTACCTGGTCCATGACAACTGTCTTTCTGCCTTCTAGATGCTGCGGCCAAAGCTCCCTTTCTAAAATACAAATCTAGTCCTATAATTTATCTGTTTAAATCTTTCCATTGGCTCCCTACTACCTACTAGGTAAAGTTCCAACTCCTTAGATAGATAAAGGATAGACAAAGCCTAGCTCAACCTCCCTTCTGGCCTTCTCTTCCTCCCCTCTGGTGCAAGGGCCTTCCACTCTAGTACATTGAAATCTGTAACTTCCTGCAGAAAATCCCGAGTTATTTAACAGCATTTTGCCTTTACACATGCTGGTCCCTCTTCCTAAAAGCTTTTCCCTTATTTTCTACTAAGTAAAAATTCCTATTCAATCTTTTAAGAAAAAGCTCAACGGATACTTCTTTTAAAATAAAAATTAACCCAGGGCACCTGGGTGGCTCAGTTGGTTAAGTGTTCAACTCTTACTTTTGGCTCAGGTCATGATTGCAGTTTGTGGGACAGAGCCCTATTTCGGGCTCCATATTCACAGCATGGAGCTTGCTTGGGATTCTCTCTCTACCCCTCCCCAGCTCTCTTCTCTCTTAAAATAAATTTAAAAAGACAAATAAATAAAAATAAAAACTAAGCCTGTACAGAATATAGAATTAACTATCCCATCATCATTGTTCCCATGGCAGCTTCCACTGTTACTATATTAAAATTACTTGCTTAAATATCTTTCCCCGCTTGCTGAGGCAAAAACTGTGTCTTATTTAAGTGTTTATTCACTCCTCAGGAGCCTGGGTCATTGGTCCATTCAGCCCTTTTTTAATGAATGAAACCATGAATAAACTTTCTCTTTTAAATAAGGCTCTACTATACTAAATCTTTCAACAAAGCCCCCAAAAAACCGTATTTTGATTATGTTGATCAGACTTTCAAAGCTGATTTTTTTTTTTTTTAAGTTGGCCTCTACCACAATGAAACCAATTTGTCCTACTAGCAATTTTGAGGGTTCTTGGAATAATTCTAGGGCCGACTAACTTCGTAGGAGTTCTCATTAGATCCATATGCTGTCCAAGAGGCCCCTTTGAAATCAGGACTCTTTAGGAACTGGTAGTAGTCATTGTAGGGAACCCAGAGTATCATATTATTTTGAAAAAAATGTACCTTCCATGACTTAGACTTGTTCTCAATGAACAATTTTCTTCCAGAAGTGCAAACATCCTGCTACCTTTTCTCTCCAAAGAAATGAGTTTGGTTCTATTATAGTTTGCTCCTGGAGTAAGGAAACACAGCTCGGGGGGTGGGAAATCAGTCGTGCTATTTGTGTGGGCTGAAATATGAAAAGAAAAGAAACACTCTTACGTCAGAAAACCTCTCACTGTGGCCAAAAAGATGCCACTGGTGGTCATGAGAGACTCATAATCTCCGCTAACCAAAGACGGTAACGGTCCACAGTGGCTCTAATGGAAACCATGGGAAGAACACAAAATGAACAGAATGACCTTAGTCTTATATTCTTTTTTATTAAAAAAATTATTTTTGAAATTTATTATTTGAGAGACAGAGAGGGTGGACACATGCAAGAGAGCACGTGTAGGGGAGGGGCAGAGAGAGAGAGAGAGAGTGGCAGGGAGAGAGAGAATCTCAAGTTGGACGCTTAACCGACTGAGCCACCCAGGCGCCCCATCTTCCAATCTTTTTAAGGAACCCAACATGCAAGCCACCCAAATAACCCCTAATTTCAGAAAAATAAGTTATGACTAGAGAACCAATCGTCCATGATGATTTTTGGATAACCATTTCTTCCACTTAAAAAAAAAAAATCGTATATTTTTTCTCATAAATAAATACATTATTTTACAACAAGAAAAAAAGAAAAAGTACAGACCTGCAGGGACAGAAAACACCACAGACTTCAGCAAAAATCGCAGAGCCTGCGATTAATTTTTTAAGTTTATTTATCAATTTCAAAAAAAAAAACTCACTAGTGGGATAAGGAGCTTAAGACAGGTATGCAAAAAGGGAGCCCCCAAAGGGTTTTCACCAGGATGAAATGGGATTAGCTTTGTAGTTCTTATAATCTTCTTCACAGAAGAATGCAATTTCAGTTTCATGAGCTGGAAAAAAAAAAAAAAAAAAAAAGACAATGGAAAAAAAAATGTTAATGTAAAACTAGATTTTTAAGCAAGTATTGAAATCCTTATTACTCTGATTCAGTGTTTCAGACGCCGAAAGTGAGAAAAATGAGCTACTTGTTTGGTTTCACATTTCATCAAATCAACAAGAAGTATCGGTTGTTGTAAGAAGTCTGAACTCGAATAATTTAAAATTAAAAAGAAAAATACCCAAGAAAACAATTAAAAACAAGAACTCGTACAAGACTCTGGTGTCCAGGAAACCATAAAATTGCTCATGTTATAGACCTCTTAACAGTCCTAGAAAATTCACGTTTATTTTTTTTTTTTTCCCCAAATTTGCTGCTCAGTTACTGAAGGCGGAGGAAGAATGCTCTTTTTTTCTCTCTCTGAAATTAGCCTGTAGGTATAATAATTTAATACTTAGAGGATCAGTAGAATACTTTACAGATCACTTTACATTCTCCCTCATGACCCATCAAAATATGTGTCTGAAGAAGTTAATTTTTTGCCTGCTTATGACTAATTCATGAGGCTTCAACAATATGCAAAGTGAAAGACACAAATTGGCTTCTACCGCAATACCTTCAAACACCTCTAATTATTCACAGGGGATATAGCACAGCTAAAGGACCCACAGAGGGGCAAAGCAGTCACATTCTTTCAACCCAGCAGGTCAAGGACTCCGTCTTCTAAAACAATAAGTCAGCAACATTATTAATTCAGACTGGAGACAAATCTGATGGAAAGCCTTCCAATTATTAAACATGCAATTCTTTAAGGTGTGCGCCAACAAGTTCCACATTCGTTTTTTAAATTAAACCAGAAGTGAATACAGTCTGCTTAGCTTTTACAGAAAGAGCAAAAGGGCCTTCAGAATCTCGACAAGAAAACAGACAAGATTATTTGTAATGAATACTGATCACTCAATTAACATATCCTCTAAAAACAGACAAGTAAAACTCTTCAAGCCAAATAAATAGGATAATAGGGAAAGATGCCAAGGATTACCACCCCCGGGTCTCTTAGTTTACCAAACTCATCTCATCGCTAGAATTTACCACAAAAGAATGAAATTAAGGAGCTTGGCACAGCACTTCAGTTAAAAAAAAAAAAAATGCTGGTCTTAAGAATATCAAATTTATTGTTTCTCAATCATGAGTTGCCCGTGCTCATTACAGAAAACACAGAGATGTGGAAAGAAGAAAATAAAGACACCCATAGTCTCAGATCCTCATTCCAGTCTCACTGCATCTTCAAGATTAAGTGAAGATGAATCTTGATGAAAATCAGATTACAATCTCGGCACAATGAGCCTGGGGGTGGGGAGGAGGTGGGCAGAGAGAAACTGAGAATCGGTGAGGAGGGGCTGTAAACAAATGCAGCCCAGGCAAACCAGAAGCTCACGTACAGCTACATTTTACAAGAAAACAGCCTTTAAAAGAATGGCTAAGAGGCCCCGCACTTGGAATCAGTAAACTGTTGACAAGGGGGCTTCAGAAAATTCAGTATTCAAAGAGAAGATGTTTTGGGGTCTGTCCTTTCTACAAAAAGCTCCCGGGGTTTCCTTTTTTGAAGTGAAGCAAGCCCAAAGGTAGACCTATATCATTTACAAGCGATGCTAATCGTTCTTCAAATGGAGAATGGGCAAAAGGCACCCTGTTCTTAATAATCACAATGCAAAGTGTTATCTAGGATGTGCTATTTACATACAGAACTTTACACAGTGCTTTGCCCACACAGCACTTTGCTCAATACACACTAACTGTAATTACGGTTTTCACTTACTGCAGCTGACATTTATCTGTACCCCTTTTGAGAAAGGGATGCATCGTATGGTTCCTCAGTACCGCAGTAACAGGTTCAGAATAAGCGGATGTAAAGAAAACACTGACGAAGCATTTTTGTTTTGACATGCAGGTTTGCTCGGGTTTAATTAACTTACAGATCAACTCATTATTTATCTAAAGTATTTATGCCTTCTCCCATAATACAGGCTCAAAATGAGATCCTCCTAAGATCAAGATTTTATTTCCAGATGAATACTTTTCCTCAAAAAAAAAAAAAAAAAAAAAAAAACCAGACTGACAAATGGATTACACTCAAAAACTTCAGGCTGGTAAAACTGACACCCTTAAAAAACTGGAAAACAAGACACAAATTCAAAGCAGGTTACTCGGAACATTAAAAAGTAAGACTTAAGATGTATTGTAAACTTTAGTAATGTGGTCCTCAAACAAAATGGAATGTTTTTTAAAATCTATAAAATTCTGTTGAAAATGTTTGAGACAACGATTTCCTGTATTGAGGATGCAAATTTACTTGTGAATTTAAAATGAAAACAAATTACAAAAGATTTTCAAGACCTCTCCATAATCACCCTTTTGCACCATCATCCCTTAAATTCTTGCTTCTCCAATCCTATTTAAAATGGCTCCAGAAGAACCCTCGGGAAGGCTACTGTGTGCCAGTCCCCCAGGGCACCTGATTTTAAATTAAATGTGCTGTAGGCGACAGGGCACTCGGGTGCAGAGCGCCTTGGCAAGTGGATCTGAAATGAATGTAAAATCTAAAACGCAATAAATACATTGCCAGTTCATCCTTTGTCTTACTATCAAATGATATCAAGTAAGAATCCTTCAAATACCACGCACCATTTTAATGCAGACTTTCAAGTTTGCTGAAATGAACATAAGCCAGGACATTCAAACTTTGAAAATGAAATGAATAATTGTATACCATGTGTCCAAACAGGTCAGACACCATGTACGTTCACCTTTAAAAGGAAAATAATATGGGGTGCCTGGGTGGCGCAGTCGGTTGAGCGTCCGACTTCAGCCAGGTCACGATCTCGCGGTCCGTGAGTTCGAGCCCCGCGTCGGGCTCTAGGCTGATGGCTCGGAGCCTGGAGCCTGTTTCCGATTCTGTGTCTCCCTCTCTCTCTGCCCCTCCCCCGTTCATGCTTTGTCTCTATCTGTCCCCCCAAAAATAAATAAACGTTGAAAAAAAATAAAAAAAAAAAAAAATTAAAAAAAATAAAAGGAAAATAATAATGACTTTATATAAAAGGATGTAAGAAAAACCAATTTTAAATGTGAAATCTCAAGGAAAATTCAAGGCAATCTGCTTAAACTCCTTAACTAGCTTATTTCAAAAAACTCACCCATCGACAAGGATTTATTGCAGTTTCAAACTCCCTAGCCTGTACTATAGTCAGCACCAATGTAGCATAAGGCACAGTAACTGTTGTCTGAGAAGAGAGACAGAGACCTGTGCGCTGACTCTGTGGGACAGATAATGATCAAGGCAGTCTGTAATGTGATAATAATTGCAGATTATGGACACACGTACACACACACACACACACACACACACACACACACACACACACACATAATACGGGAAGAGCGAGGTTTGGTTTCTGCGGCAATTTGAGACCAAAAGGACAAAGTTCTGCCCTCTCTCCTGGTCCAGGAATAAATACATCTTACCCTTGCCAGGTTCACAAAATCCCAATGTACAAATCATTCAAAACTGTGCTCACAGCTGAGTTATATTTCTAACTTTGCACCAAAGGGATCCGGCAGAAAGTTCCCAAACACAGTGGTTTTTATTTTATGTTTGCTTCAAGCGTCTGGTGTTCCTGAGGTCAGCTGGCAGAGAGGGTTTCAAGCTACAGTTTGAAGAAAACGAATAGTAAAAGAAATCTGACCTTTGACAGACTGGACACAGGCCTGTGATGTCCACAATGGTGAGGGGAAGGTAGAAAGGAAACAGTCCAGACCTCTTGCTCTGGAAGCCCAATTTCCTGGGTCTAGCACCTACTTCCCTGAGCACCAGACTATCACTGTGTTGATGTTTAAAGTACAGAACAGCCCCCTTCCCGCGCTGTCAAGGGAGGAGAGCACGTCTTCCCGAAGATATTACTACCCAGAAGAGAATGGGAAAGGGACCCAAACCTTCAGGAAACACAAATCAAACACGAGCCCGATAAAGGAATGGAAGCCAAAGAATCCCACAATATCAGCTGTACGTGTGAGGTCATCAGAAGGTGCTGGGCACAGAGTCAGGGATCTGGTCATGGGCAGGCACCAAGAGGTGACACACAGGAGGAAAACAGGCCACAAGGGAGCTTTGGAAGGATCACAGCATCTGGTTTTACGCAAGCTCTTCCCTCAAATCAGCACTTCTGGTTTGGCCCACTGTATCTTGTTTTAAAATATTTCCAGCAAAACACAACTGGTTGAAAAGAGTTACCCTGCCACCATGTCTTTCCTAAGGAAAGAAGACTCAAAAGATAATAGTGGCAGAGTGTTGCAAAAGGAAAGAGATACCCCCAAAATACTTACATGCAAATCTACCACTTAGGGTATTCAGTGCACAAAACCACAATCATTAATAACAAGGTAAAAATCTTTCAATTACAAATAACAGTTCTGAGCCAAGCTTTCTTCTTCCTTCCAAAAAGCAAATCTTTTTACTTCTGTCTTTTAGCTCTGAGTCCGCAAGCGAAAATTTGCCCTGACGTCAGGCGCAGAATATACAATTGGGATCTGCAGTGCAGATAAAAGGTCGGAGCAGGAACTGGAGAATTTCTCCGTGAGAAAAGAGATCTTCAAACAAGTTTGTTCCCCTAATTTCCCCTCCACACACACAGTCCTTCTTTCCCTTTCATGAATTCTGCAGAAAAGTCATAATGATAAATTTGTTACATTGGCACTATTCCCATGGCAACTGGCTGTGATGGCAGAGTGACAGCTCTACAGCAAGATCAAGTGGTACAAAGGGAGAGGGACGACTTCGAATTTTTCCCTTAAACCTCTTAAAAACCTAACCAGACTCAGCACTGAGGGAGGGGCAATTCCCTAGAAAAGTCGCACACTGCAAGGGTCGTTTTTACAACTCTACTCCCACTTAGAAGTTTTGGTTGGTCTCCAGGGCCCGTCGCCTCCTTCCCCAGGTGTTAAATGAAGCTTCTCCAGGGTACAGCTACACGGCTCCCGGCAACACGGAGGGACGTGTGGGACAGGAGAGCCACTCAGGCTGGGCCTAGCGTCACCCCTGAGCAGGGCTAGGGGCTTGCAAGGTTCTTGTACCACCCTGGGACTCGTGGAAAGGATCTGATTCTCCCCAAAGACCCATGGCTTTAAAACAGGAATGACAAAAAGGTGGATTTGATGCTTACCTTCACAGGTGGTTCATTTCATGAGTCTGAAAGTTTTTAATTTTTCTTAATGTTTATTTATTCACTTTTTGAGAGAGACAGAGAGAGAGAGAGAGAGGGCGTGCGCGCGTGCGAGCGAGCTTGTGCAGGGAAGGGGCAGAGAGAAAGGGAGACACAGAATCCAAAGCAGGCTCCAGGTTCCGAGCTGTCAGCACAGAGCCTGACGTGGGGCTCGAACTCACAAACTGTGAGATCATGATCTGAGCCGAAGTCGGACCCTTAACCGACTGAGCCACCCAGGTGCCCATACAGGAGTCTGAGATTAATGACAATTAAACCAACAACTCACATTTGCCAACTGCCTTCTCCAAAATGGTTTCCAAACAAGTATTTCTGAGGGTCTCTACGGACATCGTTCCAGATGCTTTCATAGATTTTTTTCATTCAACTCTTAAGACAACAGTCTGACACAGGTCTAATTGGTTCTGTTTTGTGTTACAGAGATCAGAACATTCAAAAACACTAAATGCCTTCCCAAAGGTCACAAAATAAGTGAAATGCAGAGCCCTCACTCAAACCAATTTTCAGGAGTCTATTCTTTAAAATTGGTTCCTTAATGTACAAATTAAGTATATGTGAACTGTATAAAAATTTTCCACTACAATAACAATTAGACAATATGGAGAGGAAAAAAAAATCAATTGTTTAAAGTGCCACCGCCCGAAGAACCATTTCTAAAATTTTGTTACATGATCTTTTCTCCATATACACATATACAGATGTGTAAACATATACTTTAAACAGTAATGGTATCACACAATATATTCTATTTCCATTCAATAAAGAAAGCTCTACACCAGTGATTTCACAAACAGGGAAGGTGAGAGAACCCCTGCCACCCCTCTGAAGGCACATCTCAACCTCCGGGGAGTCACAGAGTTTGAGGAAGCGTACTCCTGTTGGTCTGGTAACAGACACAAGACAAAGTTAAGGAGCGAGAAAGTCTCATTGGCCAAACTGACCTACAGGAAGTTAGAGGTAATATACATTCCCAAGAGTAGTACAAAAGAGTATCCACTTCCCAACATTCTCTTGGATACTACCACTTTTCTTCATGTCTGCTAGTCTTGAAACCACTACTTGTCAGGGAGCCTGGGCAGCTCAGTTGGTTAAGCGGCCGACTTTGGCTCGGGTCATGATTTCACGGTTCATGGGTTCGAGCCCCATGTCAGGCTGTATGCTGACAGCTTGGAGCCTGGAGCCAGCTTCAGATTCTGTGTCTCCCTCTCTCTCTGCCCCTCCCCTGCTCGTGCTCTATTTCCCAAAAATAAATATTTTTTAAAAATGTTTTTTAATGTTTAAAAGAAATAATAAATAACAAATTGGTACTTGTCCAAGGTCACCCAGCCAGTAAGTGGCAGAATGAGGTTGTAAACCCAAGCGCTCTGGCTCCAGTCTCTAATTCTTAACCACTAGATTACTATTACTACATAAAATAGCATCTATCATCATGTATCTCTCTCTCTCAGGACTAATAAGGCTGAACTATTTTTCATATGTTAGCTATTTCTTCCACCAGTAGGATTTCTTATCTTTTTCAAGCTAATTATAAGAGCTTTTATCAATTCAGGCTAATAACTTTTTTGTCATATACAAAGTATTTTTTCATAGTTTGGTGCTTCTGCTTTAACTCTGTTTACAATTTTTAGTTTTTACGTGGTCAAATATATCATTTCGCCCCGATTTATGGCTCTGCCTTCAAAGTCATGCGTGGAGAGCTCTTCTCCCCATGATTATGAAATTACTAAGCTACATTTTATTTAAAAAAAATTTTTTTTACATTGTGACATTTAATCAATCCACAACTTATTTTGGAATAAAGATAGAGATAAGGATTTAAATTTCATTTTCCTGAATGCTTTGGCAACGGGCCGGACATCATTTTCTAGCTAATTCACTCCTTCCCCACTTATTTCAGATGTCAAAACTGTATCATATTGCGAACTCTGACTTCTTTTTTAGTTTGCTTCTGATCTTTTCCATGGAGCTTTCAATCCGTACATTAATACCACAGCAATCTGTTATAATAATTACAGCTTTATGCGTTAGTAACAAGCGGGGCTAACTTCTAGGTGCTGTATGCGTCAATAACACAGGTGCCACTTGCTGTAATAATATAATAGCATTTGAAGAAATAAATGCCAAAATAAAAACTGTGTTTTCAAACAATAGCAATCTTACCTATTTATAATATGAAAAGACACTAAATCCAGCTAATAGTGGAAACAAACAGGGAAAGTCAGTCTAAGATTTTGTAACGTGTTATTCAAAATCCTACTTAAATTAGAAGACATGTCAGGAACTTACCTTAGCCACACGGATCCTTTGAAACTGAATTCCTGACATATGTCACTAAAATGACTCAAGAGAACACCTGCCAAAAAGATGGAAAGCTTCCTAACAGGGACCTCACTTAGAGTACCCCTTAACCAGTACATGTAAATAATTATGAAGGAAGTGTGATCTGTGCTGTTTCATTAGAGTCACTGACCGCAGAGGTACGTCAGAGGCATAGTGCCTTTAACTGCTCACACCTCTGAAAATCTTCACTGCTATTGCCAGATGATCTTTAGGTGTACATACACAGAATTAGAGTGACATCTAATGGTCACAAAACATGTCACATGGTATTTCTTTAAAACAGAACCACACGCAGGTTGAAGAGCTAGGTGGGGCCCCTTTTCAACCGCACACACCAGGCTCCTGCTTGAAATTCCACGGCTTGGCGGCCCTGAGTGATCCAGAAGACTATTAGAAACTGCGCTGCACGTTATACAAACAACATCTTACTTCATTATTCCACGTTACTTCTACCAGGTCCGTTTCTCTCAAACAGTCAGTTCAAATGATGCTGATAAGAGTAAGTAGGTTATTAAGTGAGTAATAACCTGTCAATCACTTAAAATAACTCTCAGCAGAATTCTGAGCATACCTGCTGAAAAGAACTATTTGCATTCTGCACATTTGGAGAGCAGATATCTCCTGCCCTCAGTCAAATGATCTGAATGTACATCATTCTCGTCCTCCTCCTCTGAATAATTATCAGGGAGCGTAAAGAGCACCCAGGGTAGCATTTACTTTGCGGTGAGTTATCCAAACATCAGCCGGGCGTCAGCAGAGAGGCTAGGGGAGCGAGTGCCCCTCCAGCACCGCAGGGCCCCTCTCGCTCACCGATTCCAGCGGCTCGCAGCGTGCTGTCTTCCTTCAGCATGAGTCTGTCGTCATCTTCCAAACTCAACACAAGCTCATTCGTCTGGAAAGAAAGAAAACCTGCATCTTACCAGTACTTATAGGTGCTTTGTGTTTGGTAAGACTTCTTGAAGACACAGGATTGTTACCCTGGGTCACGGCAATAACCGGAGTCACATGCTGTTCCCACCACCGACAGGGCAGAAGCACACACATGTGAACACCCATTATGTGTGCTCGCTCCGCAAGGGCTGGGGAGCACAGGGCTTTGGCACCACGTCCAGATTAAAATTTGGTTTCCACCAATGCCCCGCTGTGTGTTCTCAACAAACTACACAGCCTCTCCAAGACTTAGTTTCCTCCTTTGTAGAAAAGGGGAGAGGAAGGAATCTTCTCTTTTGCCCTGTGGTGAAGATGAAATGAGATGAAACCGTCAATATGTTATCCGTCACAGAGCAAGGACTCTCCACGTTAGCTGCTGCTATTCTGTTGTTGCTGTCGTCATCGTCGTCATCATCATCATCATCATCATCTCATCCTCACAGTATTCCAGGAGACCACCATCACCATCATTACCACCACCACCACCACCACCATCATCATCATCATCATCATCATCTCATCCTCACAGTATTCCAGGAGACCACTATCACCATCATCACCACCACCACTACCATTATCATCATCATCATCGCCACAACCACCACCACCATCATCGCCACCACCATCATCATCACCATCATCACCACCACCACCATCATCATCATCGCCACAACGACTACCACCACCATCATCATCATCATCACCACCACCACCACCATCATCATTGCCACAACCACTACCACCACCATCATCATCACCACCACCACCACCACCACCATCATCATCATCACCACCACCACCATCATCATTGCCACAACCACTACCACCATCATCATCACCACCACCACCACCACCATTATCATCACCACCACCACCACCATCATTATCACCACCACCATCATCATCATCATCGCCACAACCACTACCACCATCATCGCTACCATCATCATCATCACCATCATCACCACCACCACCATTGCCACAACGACTACCATCATCATCATCATCACCACCACCACCATCATCACCACCACCATCATCATCGCCACAACGACTACCACCACCATCATCATCATCACCACCACCACCACCATCATTATCATCACCACCACCACCACCATCATTATCACCACCACCATCATCATTATCATCACCACCACCATCATCATTATCATCATCGCCACAACCACTACCACCATCATCATCACTACCACCACCATCACCATCATCACCACCACCACCACCATCATCACCACCACCACCATCATTATCATCATTGCCACCACCACCACCATCATTGCCACAACTACCACCATCATTATCACCACCACCATCATCATTATCATCACCACCACCACTGCCACCACCACCATCATCACATCACAACCACCATCATGATCATCACTACTACCATTATCATCATCATCATCATCGCCGCCACCACCACCACCACCACGATCATCACCGCCACTACCATCACCATCATCATCATCTCATCCTCACAGTATTTCAAGAAACAGAGAGGTTACGAAACAGACCCAGAGTACATGGAACTGAAGCCTGAGCTCTGGCCAGCTTGACTTCAGGGAAAAACAAGCTTACCTCCATGTATCTAAAAACCTTGCCCTATCGAGTAAACACATGATCCCATGTCATATTAACTTGATCCCATGTGATATTGACTGTAACCTTTCACAATGAGGTTTCAGGTGGTAGTGGATGAATCTGTCCTCCAATGATTTTTTTTTTTTTTTTTTTTTTACAAATCCAGTTAAATATTATAACTATAGGAGAAGACTTTGAGTTGATATCTGCCCCCAAAAAGCACACAGAGATGAACACACAGTCCACTTGTCAACCATAATGCAGCTGCTTAGCAACATAGTCTATTTCTAGAATATGGTTAAGAGGGAGAGTCAACAGAAAGGCCACTCCAGCAGCCAAAATAGAAGGCCCAGAAGCCATGCTCCACAGTTCACAACTTCACCTACTAGAGAGCACAGGGCTTGATCTCCAGAGCACAGAGATTAAACGGGTGGCAGTGGGGGGGGGGGGGCGGGGAGAGGGGGAATGTTATTTAAAACAAATCATTTTAGAATAGGTAACATACTCATAATACAAAATTCTCCAAGTACATATGGATGGAGTGTAAAGTATGTCTCCTTCCAATCCTTGTCTACCAGGTGCCCAATTCTCCCACAAATTCTACTAATTCTGGTATATCCTTCCAGACACTGTCTCTGTATATGTTCATGCAGGCAGAAATGTGCATGTAAAATTTTTCAAACAAATAACAGCATATTGTACGCTATATTCTAACACTGCTTTTCTCTCTTAAAACATAGCTTAAAATCATTCCAAATCGGTATACGAGATGCCTCATAATTTAGCAAGACTGCAGGGTATTCCACTGAAGAGACATAAACACACATACACACACTCTGTCCTCACTGATGGCCATTAGACTGTTTCCATCTCTTGCCACCGTAAAGAACCCTGCAACAAATAACCTCTCACACGTGTGTCATTTTGCATACATACAAGTTTTATGGCGAAGATAGATTTTGCACAAGTTTTATATGTAAGATAAATTCCTAGAAGTAGAACCGTTGGGTCAGAGAATACACACAATTTTTTTTCTGGCAGATATTGCTAAATTATGCTTCACAGAAGTGGTACCACTTTACAGGAATGCTACCAATTGCTGAGAGTACCTGTTTCTCACAGCCCCCCTGACACGGCGTATTATCAACACCGTCTGATCTTTGGCAACCTCACAGATGAAGATTATGTGCAGTCTTAATTTGTATTTATTTTGAGTAAAGTCATAAATATTTTGTTTTTTAACGGGCTCAAAGGATAATTTTTTTAAAAAGACTTTATTTTTAAGTAATCTCTATACCCAACATGGGACTTGAACTCATAACCCCGAGATCAAGAGTTACATGCTGTTCTGAGCCAGCCAGATGCCCCTCAAATGATCATTTTTTAAACAGAATTGTAATACACACACACACACACACACACTAAGAAAATTAGGCCTTGTCTGTAATATAACTTAGAAAATTTTGCTCCAAACAAAAGAGACTCATAAATATGGAGAACAAACTGAGGGTTGCTGGAGGGGTTGTGGGAGGGGGGGATGGGCTAAATGGCTAAGGGGCATTAAGGAATCTACTGAAATCATTGCTTCACTATATACTAATTTGGATGTAAATTTTAAAAAATCAAAAATAAAAAAAAAAAGAAAAAGAAAATTTTGCTCCAGTGTTCATTCCTTCCTTGATTTTTTTCTTATCATGTTTTTTTTTTCTAGTAAAAGTGCTGAATGCCTGTTGAATAAACACATGAAGTAAAGTTAGCAATTTTTCTTAGTTTCTGGGTTTTCTACATCTTACTTAGAACGGCCTTCATTCCAAAATTCCTTCTAAAATTTCACGTTTTCTTCAAACATGTTCATCAATTTCATTTTTTCTAAGCTTTTAATTATGGAGAATCTCAAACATACACTGTATACCAAGCAGCATACTGAACCCTCCACGTACCCATCACCCGGCGTGAACAAATGATCTACCCATGTTCAATCTGTTTCATCTACATTCCTCCCTGTGGGCTCTACTGTCACACTTAAGTCATTAACCCGATGGATATTTATTTTGGCATGAAGAAAAGAATACGGATTCAATTTAGCTGTTTTCTGGACGTCTCCCCAGTTGTCCCAGAAACACTTACAGAATTCTCCATATTTTCTCTACAGCTTTGAATTTACTATACACTAAATTCCCATATATATTTGGGTCTCTTTCTGTGCTTTTAATTCTGTGCCATTCACCTAACAGTTCATGTGCCAGTTACTACGCTGTTTTATTTACTTCAGTTTAATCATATGGCTAATACATGTCAGGGCTGGCCACTCTCCTTTCTCTTCCTTTTCCTGACTGTTCTTAACTTTTTGCATATTAGTATTACAATCAGCTTCTTTAATTCATATATATACACAACTGCTGCTGTATTTTATTGGGGTGACATTAAATTCATAAGTTAACTAAGAGAAAACAGATATCTTCAAGCTGGTGCACCTTCCTATCCAAATACCCTAAGCATTTCCATTTAAGTCTTATGTTGGATCCTTTTGGTGTGTCTATTTTTTTTTTTTTTGTTAAATTGAGGTAGAATTTCACATAAATAAAATGCAAAGATCTTAAGGGGAGTTCAGTTCAATGGACCTGGACAACTGAATAACCCTCACTAGCATTTTGAAGTTTTCTTCTTAAAGATCTTGCACATTTCTTAAAAAATTTCTTGCAGGGTATGACTTCTTCCTCTCATAAACTTTTAACAAGAGTAGTTACCTGGTTTCCAAACTCACAAAATAGGAGAAATTAGAGTTTTTATTTAAAAAAAAATTTTTTTTATGTTTATTTATTTTTTAATTTATTTGAGCACAAGTAGGGGAGGGACAGAGAGAGAGGGAGACACAGAATCCAAAGCAGACTCCAGGTTCTGAGCTGTCAGCACGGAGCCCGATGTGGGGCCCAAACCCAAGAACCTCGAGATCATAACCTGAGCCGAAGATGGACGCCCAACCGACTGAGCCACCCAGGCACCCCTAGAGTTTTCATTTTAAAACTCTTTAATAGGAATTATTCTGACTTTACAAACAGCCCCATAATACACACACAGGTACATTTTCTTGATAACCATGAATCATATTACGGTAATTATTTACACTGTACTATTGATTGACTCATTCATTCAACAAAAACTGAGCTCAGGGGGCACCTGGGTGGCTCAGTAGGTTGAGCATCTGACTTCAGCTCAGATCATGATCTCGCAGTTCATGGGTTCAAGCCCTGTATTGGGCTCTGTGCTGACAGCTCAGAGCCTGGAGCCTGCTTCGGATTCTGTGTCTCCCCCCGTCTCTCTCTCTGCCCCTCCCCTGCTCGTGCTCTGTCTCTCTCTCTCTCTCTCAAAAATAAATAAACATTGGGAAAAACAAAAAACAAAAAACTGAGCTTGTGAGCTCCAAACAGTAGGCTCCTCCAAACAGGAGGCTCTCACAGGAAGGTATCCAGATAGTTTCATTGTAATAGTGGGAAGAAATTTCTGTAGATACCTGGTAATTAAGAAGTCTCTAAAAGTAGAAAATTGAGGAAATGGGGGAAATGCCTTTGTGATCAAGGTCATTAAGACAGTTGGAAGTCTCTTCCTCTGGCTGAGGAAGGAGACTAAAAACTACAGCTGGGTTGCTGGGTTGTTGGAAAACTGATGGGCTGGTCGCCGGTCCAGGGTTGCTTTACAAGCCCCACAGATGAGGAACAGAAAACGGAAAACAGAATGCAGATGGGGAAATGAGAAAAATGACTGGAAGCTGGATAAAGCACAAATGAGGGCTTTGGGGTAAAGTTTTTCTTAAGTTTTAAATCTGTATCTGTAAAAATATACTAACCCCTTTCCTTATAAAAAGCTGAAGAGGAAACGTGGAAGAATCATCCCTGGAGTGTATAGTCTGTACTTAACTAGAATGGTTATGGCTTAGATGAAAATTTATAAAGCCAGATTCCAGAAACATTCTAAAGCAACTTTATTTCTTTAAATAAAGACATTGTTCAACTGGAAAGATAAGCTCTAATTGTATAACTCTAACATACCAGGTTGGAACATGTGTTTTAAATATAAGAAACGGGCTCCTGGGTGGCTCAGTTGGTTAAGCATCAGACTCTTGGTTTCGGCTCAGGTCATGATCTCACAGTTCATGAGTTCAAGTCCCATGTTGGGTTCTGCACTGGCAGCACGGAGCCTGCCCAGGATTCTCTCTCTCCCTCTCTCTCTCTGCCCCTGCTCCACTCTCTCTCTCTCAAAATAAATAAACTTAAAAACCATTTTTAACATAAGAAAAATTCTAATAGATTTCCAACTACAAGAGGAAAATTTCCTGATTTTTTTTTAAATGTCATGATATTGAGTATTTGAATATTATGAATCAGGTCTTTGTACCTAATCATACGATCATATGGACAAGTCCAACAATGCAAAAATGCAACACTGAATGGAGAATGACATCACTGTATTTCACAACCTTTTCAAAGAGCATATTGTTTCCTTATAACTTTATTATATATATATATGTGCGTGTGTGCATATGTATGTATACATATGTATGTATACATGTGCATATGTATACATACATACATATGTATGTATGTATACACACACACACGCACATATATGTATACGTATATATTTTTCTCCCTCTACAACAAACCCAAACTTCCTATTCTCCACATTTTAGAGACAAGGTTGTAAACCCTCCTGTCCCAGAAAAAGAATGAAGTCAGCGGCCATAGTGGAGGGACATTCTAGCACTCACACAAAGTGCAGATTCCACACCGCAGCCCGGACACATGTGGCACTGAATTTTAAAGCATCTGACAAGGGGTACCATCAAATTGGTACATATAATCCGTGGTATAAAAAAGTAAAATTACTGGAAAGAACTAGTCCTACCAGCACCTTGATTTTAGCCCAGTGAAACTAATTTTGGACTTCTGGCCTCCAAAACTAGAAGAGAATAAATGTGTGTTATTTTAAGCTACAAGAAAAAACAAATGTTTTTTGAAGTTACTAATTCACAGTTGATAGCCATACCCTGATGCCATTTTCTTTGTAATGTCTGGTATACATTTATTTGAAGGCTGACTGAGTTTATGGTAGGCATCTATGACTAGAGAAGACAATGAAATTAGGTGAATTCAAAAATAAATACTTAATTCAAAAATCGATGGTGTGCCTGGGTGGTTCAGTCGGTGAAGCATCTGACTTCGGCTCAGGTCATGATCTTGTGGTCTGTGAGTTCGAGCCCCTCATCAGGCTCTGGGCTGACAGCTCAGAGCCTGGAGCCTGCTTTGGATTCTGTGTCTCCCTCTTTCTCTGTCTCTCTCCAGTTTACCCTCTGTCTGTCTCACTCTCAAAAATAAATAAACAATTTTTTTTTAAATTGTTATAAAAACACTCTTATGAATGAGGCATTGTGCTAGATATTGGAGATATGAAGAACAGATTATGGTCCTCATCCTTGACTAGTTTGTATAATAGACTAAGGTTACAGCTTTAATGAGGAGTCAATACAAAGTCATTGACATTCAAGAAAAAAGATCGCTTTAGCCTGTATGAGAAGCAAATCTTTGATTGTGGCTTTATAAATACATTACTCTAAAAAAGTAAGAAAATAGACATGTAAACACATGATAAATAAACAGCTTTCTCCGGAGCAGGTAAGATACCATTAAGACTGCAGGCCATGCCCTGTGTGCAACTTGAAGGCATGTTCCCAAGAGCCAGAGTCCTGGACCTTCTCTTACACACAGAAAGAGATAGGTCAGAAAAAGCAAATTATTTTTACCTGCTTTTGGCTCTTTTCTTCTGGTACACAATTAAGAAAATCAAAGATATTGAACTGCCAGATAATAAGTGGTTTCCTCTTTTTTTTTTTTTTTTGTAACCTAAATTTACTTTACCAAGTTTTATGCTTATGTTTATTTTATTTTAAATATTCGCTTGATATAGAACATGTATTCTTTGGGATGCCTGGGTGGCTCAGGTAAGCATCTGACTCTTGATTTTGGCTCAGGTCGTGACCTCACGGTTCATGAGTTTGAGCCCCGCTTGGGATTCTCTCTCTCTCCCTCTCTCTCTGCCCCTCCCCTGCTCATGCTGGCTCACGCGCTCACTCTTTACATAAATAAATAAATATTAAAAAAAATAACATGTATGCTTTTTTATAAATTTTTCTTTTAACGTTTATTTATTTTTGAGACAGAGACAGAGCATGAACGGGGGAGGGTCAGAGAGAGGGAGACACAGAACCCGAAACAGGCTCCAGGCTCTGAGCTGTCAGCACCCCGACGCAAGGCTCGAACTCACGGACCGTGAGATCATGACCTGAGCCGAAGTCGGGCGCCTAACCAAATGAACCACCCAGCCGCCCCCATGTATGCTTTTTTAAAAATTAACACTTTTTAACAAGATCTACTACTCACAGGGATATGACTTGGTGAGGTTTTTTTTTTTTTTTTTTTCCTTAATGGAAAAGTAAGGCTGTAGGAAGGGTACTTATGAAATAAAAAAATGCTACTATAATGGAAAATATTTTAGGAGTGCATGCGTTTATTCCCTTATTCACTGAGACAGCCGACAGCGATTACTTTCTATGTGCCAGATGCCGTACATATGAAACGTACCTTTGATTTATGTGCTTGATGAACAATCTTTAGTTTATCTGAAAGAAAGAAAGAAGTATTTTTACAAAGATTATTCTAAAACTTCATTTTAACAATTTGCAATGGAAAGATACAGCTACAGAACTGAGAAACTTACGTCCTTGCCTTACGACCAGTTCACTTAAAAATGTAGTGCAGGAGAAGAAAAAGTACCACTATAGGCCATTAAAGATCACTGTGTTTAAAGATATCTGAAAGCCGTGGCCTTTGGCACACACAACTATATGCGGTAACCTGCAGTCACCTTGGCACACCTTCCCCTTAGAACAGAAGCCAGATGGATCATGTCACTCTGTTTTGTTCCTGGGGGGACTTGCAGAATGCTACAACGAGCAAATAATGTAAAAAAATTATCGGACATTAACATAAGCAGTTCAAAACAATCTACCCGGCTCTCAGAATGCATACAAGTGGCAAGAGGTCAAAGGATCACCCTGGTAATCTGGCCAAGGCTGCTAATGCCCACAGAGTACCAGTATCTGCCTCCTGGTTTTCAAATGATGCACAGGCTCACACCGTCTAATCTGCTTTATTCAATCCTCCTTCACTCTTTAATCTGTTTACCTTGAAGTCAGGCCACACTGTGCTTTTCCAAGAAGTAATTTCTCCGCATTGGGCAAATTCTGACTCTGTAACAATGACCTCTTAATTATAAATAGGCTCAGCATTCAACAGGCTTAAAGTCACAAAGTTTCCAATTCTTCACTTGGTTTTCTTTCACCATTTAATTAGTGTACTGTGATTACATCAACTCTTAAGCTTAAACTAAAATTTATTTCTATCAATCATGCCGTTTGATTCCATAAGGAATTCCAATAGTAAAACAAAAGGATCTACTTTAAAAAAACAGGCCCTGGGGCGCCTGGGTGGCGCAGTCGGTTAAGCGTCCGACTTCAGCCAGGTCACGATCTCGCGGTCCGTGAGTTCGAGCCCCACGTCGGGCTCTGGGCTGATGGCTTGGAGCCTGGAGCCTGCTTCCGATTCTGTGTCTCCCTCTCTCTCTGCCCCTCCCCCGTTCACGCTCTGTCTCTCTCTGTCCCAAAAAAAATCAATAAACGTTGAAAAAAAAAAAAAAACAAAAAAAACAGGCCCTGATTTAACTCTGTTCTAATAACACAAAAGAATAGGGTAGCTATCCAGTTAAGAACCAGCACTCAGAGTTACCCATTATTTTAAAGTCAGCTTTCAATTATCAATTGCAATTTTTAATACAAGGTCAGCCTAATCCTAAAACTCTATGTATTGTTAAGAACTAAAACTAAATCTAATCTAAGTGAAAAATGAGTATTAGGAATGTAAATATACCACAACTGCTAAAAATAAGCTTATAAGGTACACAAGAAAATAAACAAATAGGCTTTTGGATTACCTATTATTCCAAGTTCCCTTTTCTCTTTTTCTCACTATAGACAGATACTGGTTTATTATTAGAGACAAGTTACAAAAGCCAGTAACATTTTTTTAAGTAAAAGGATCCTGCTTAGGGTTCAGTTGGTTAAGCATCTGACTTCGGCTTAGGTCATGTTCTCATGGTTTGTGGGTTTGAGCCCCAGGTCAGGCTCTGTGCTTACAGCTCGGAGCCTGGGGCCTGCTTCGGATTCTTTCTCCCACCCTCTCTCTGTCCCTCCCCCGCTTACGTGCACACATGTGTGTTCTCTATCTCTAATAAGTAAATAAATAAACATTACAATTAAAAAAAAAAAAAAGGATCCCACTTAAAGCCTGTTACAATCAATATGTAAAACTGTAGTTTGGCCTTACCAAATATTAATTATGTTCTATATTTTTTGCTAATGAGCCTTTAAATTACAAATATCTTTGTTCTAATGGGTTCTGCAAACCCATAATAAGAGGGCTACATTTTTTTTTTAGCAGAAGAAGAAATAATGTGAACAGAAATTTATAGATTTTTCCCTCCAACAGAAACGGGTAAGATGTGATAAGAAACAAGTTAGCAAAATATATTATATTAATAATAATGTCCCTTTCTTGTTAAACAATCTTTTTTCACTTGTTCTTACCTCTTTTTTTAAAAAAAAACCTGCATTGGGGCGCATGGGTGACTCAGTCGGTTGAGCGTCTGACTTTGGCTCAGGTCATGATCTTACCACCCGTGAATTTGAACCCCGCGTTGGGCTCTGTGCTGACAGCTCAGAGCCTGGAGCCTGCTTCAGATTCTATGTCTCCCTCACTCTCTGCCCCTTCCCTGCTCATGCTCTGTCTCTATCTCAAAAATAAATAAACATTAAAAAATTTTTAAAAATTAAAAATTAAAAAAAATTTTAAAACCTGCATTATTTTTTTAAATTTTCTTAATGTTTATTTATTTTTGAGAGAGAGACAGAGACAGAGCCCAAGCAGGGGAGGGACAAAGTGAGAGGGAGACACAGAATCTGAAGCAGGCTCCAAGCTCTGAGCTGTCAGCACAGAGCCCGACGTGGGGCTCGAACTCACAAGCTATGAGATCATGACCTGAGCTGAAGTTGAATGCTTAAACGACTGAGCCACCCAGGCACCCCCAAAAATATCTGCATTATTAACAGAAACAACATCTATGGGTATTGCACCCTTAATGGAAATTCCTTGAGGAACATAACCTCATAAAAATAAAAATAAAAAACTTGTTAGGTATTTGACGTGTTCACACGAGCATTGTTTAATCTCACACAGCCTCATGAAACAAACAGTATTAGAAGCTCCATGCTGCACAGCCACCAATATTTATTACACACATGCACAGTGTCTAGGTGACAAGGATTTAAAAATAAGACAGCATCCGATGTGCTTTAGAACACACAGTCTGGTCAGGATAAATCAATAATAGATGTAGATGACAATTAAATGGGAGAAGAGCCCATGAGAAATCTCAGACTCTCAAGTCGAGTGAGCCAGCCCTTTGCCCAAGGGCACAAAGACCGTAACCAACAGAGTGGAAATCTGACTCTGCACCCTTTCCACTCCCCATCACCCAATGGATTCTATTCCCACAGAGTATGTAGCAATACCGAAGGACAATGACAGGTGAGAAAGTAATGTTTGGCTGTTCTTAGTGAACACAAAGCAGCAGATTGTTACAAAGCCAAACCCAGACTGAGTTACTAAGTCCCTGGAAGTCTATCAAAACCCTAGTTCTCTAATTTCTAATTTCACAGATAAATGTACTCACTTCTTCTGCCAATTCACCTAAATAGTACACAAATCCTAGAACAAAGCAGTGTTAAAAAGGTGGAAAAATATAAAAGGCACATGATCTACCACCATGATGATTAACAGACATTCTAATGCCAGTATCTAAGACTTATTTTTCAAAATAACTTACATGGAACACAAGTTTGAGTATGTATGCATATGCATGCACATGCGCGCGCGCGCGCACACACACACACACACACACACACACACACACACACACAGAGGCATGCACGCACCACGCAAAAAAGGAAACGGCATTTGTAGGTTGATTCAAGTTTAAGGTTATATTGCAAGTGATTATACTCTGAAAGCCATGAAAGCCAGAATTGAGAAGTTTCATATTTACTTAACCATGCTTTTTTATTCCTTTCTCTTATTCAATATTTAGTATGTAAATTCTTTAAGCCCAATAAATCAAAGTACTTCCCACTCAGCGCCTTCAACTTCTGCTTGACTACCCCTTATGACCTCACAATTAGTCTCTGGATATTAAAATGCATACACACGGTGAAGATTGTGATTTCAAAGTATTTTAGGTCATAAGTTGCTCTACCAAATGGGAACAGAATTAAAAGCCACTCCAAAAAAAATGATCTAAGGTAATAAAAAATTTATACTTCAAAAAATGTCTGTACCAATTAACAGAAATATTTATTAGGTGCGTCATAATTTTCAAGTGAAGTCTCAGACTCAAAGTTTGATGAGTGTCATTCTGCTGAAGGTTAATAACCATACCATCTTTTTACCAAATAATGAAACCCAACTTCCTGCCTCATTACTACATTTTTAAACAACACTGCAACATACAAAACTGCTATGTAATATGCTCAAGTTACTGGCATTTAAATTAATGTTTAATCTCTTCTTTTAATTCCCAGTCTTTAATCATTTTTCTTTTCTGGTTACCTTACAAAGAAATTCATTTAATTTTTTTTTAATATTTATTTATTTTTGAAAGACAGAGAGAACATGAGCGGAGGAGGGGCAGAGAGAGAGGGAGACACAGAATCCGAAGCAGGCTCCAGGCTCTGAGCTGTCAGCACAGAGCCCGACGTGGGGCTCGAACTCACAAACCACGAGATCACGACCTGAGCCGAAGCCGGATGCTTAACCGACTAAGCCACCCAGGCGCCCCAAGAAATTCATTTTAGACATGGTTTTTCAAATATGCTATTTATTCCTCATAAATAGGCCACTTTCATACACAATTACAATTTAATGATATACCAGGATTCCTAGATTTCTAAATAAACTTCCATATTGGTTTTTATTTACAGATAGTAAACTAATTTTTAAAAACCAAATTCAGGGGCACCTGGGTGGCTCAGTCGGTTAAGCGTCCAACTTCGGTTCAGGTCATGATCTCACGGTCCGTGGGTTCGAGCCCCGCGTCGGGCTCTGTGCTGACAGCTCAGAGCCTGGAGCCTGCTTCAGATTCTGTGTCTCCATCTTTCTCTGACCCTCCCCTGTTCACTCTGTCTCTCTCGGTCTCAAAAATAAATAAATGTTAAAAAAAAAAAAATTTTTTAAATAAATAAATAAAAACCAAATTCAAATTGCTAGCAATGTAAAACTAATGTGAAACTATATTAATACACACTTTTAAAGAATACGAAAAATTAGTTACCGTATTTATAATTTCTGAATGGTGGTGGCAGGCTGGTCCTCAAAGGAATATCTATAAAAGAAATATTATTTTTATTATATTCAAATAGACACTCATAGTATATGCATAGTCTTTTGCTCTGTTCTCCTAGACCTCCAGACTAAGCTACTTTGAAAAGGTCAATAGAACACAAAATGAAGCTAACATGCCACCAAAATCCAAAGGTCACCTAAAATAATGGAACCACTGAGAAGATGTTGAGCCGTTATTAGCTGAACTAAGAATTCAGCAACGTTCTTAAATGCACTGGCATTTTATTCAAAACAACAGCATCTATGCACATTTGAAATATATAGCATTCATGTGTGAGGTAGTATTTTCTATACAGTCGATGTTAGTTTAGCATATGACCCCTTCAGGGTCTTTGGCCAATAGTGGAAACCAATGATCTAGAACAGTCTTATTACTCTTCCCAAAATTCAGACAACCTACAATATAACTACTCTACCTCAGCAAAGAATGCAAAAAAAAAAAAAAAACAAAAAACTAAATATTCTTTTTAAAAGAGTATTTCAAATACCAGTATTAGTTTTCATTAATAACATCTGATGCTACAATACCTACAGAGGGCAATCTGATATCAAAATTACACATGCATATACCCTTTGATCTAGCAATTCCACTTGGAGAATTGATCACAGAGATACACTTTGCACACTCTGCACACGTGTTCAATATGACACATATACCAGGATACTAACTGTAGCACTGGTTGCAATAGCAAATGCTTAGGAAAATCCAAAGAAATGTCCTCCAGTGGGGGGGCTTTGCAAATAAATTATAATATGCCCAAACAATGAGACATAGTTTTCAATTGTACAAAAAAACAAAAGAGGCCAAGAAAGCACTCTACTAATATAAGATATTCAAGATATGTTAAAGGTAAAGAAAGCATAAGGCTGACCATTATTTTTCAAGTAAGCCACATTTTGAGTAAAATGGGGGAAAAATAAGAATATATGTTTGTAACAACCCTAAAATTTGTATGGAACCACAAAAGACCCCAACTAGCCAAAGTAATGTTGAAAAAGAAAACCAAAGCGGGAGGCATCACAATCCCAGACTTTAGCCTCTACTACAAAGCTGTAATCATCAAGACAGCATGGTATTGGCACAAAAACAGACACTCAGATCAATGGAATAGAATAGAGAACCCAGAAGTTGACCCACACATGGATGGCCAACTAATCTTTGACAAAGCAGGAAAGAGTATCCAATGGAAAAAAATCTCTTTAGCAAATGGTGCTGGGAGAACTGGACAGCAACATGCAGAAGAATAAAACTGAACCACTTTCTTACACCATACACAAAAATAAACTCAAAATGGATGAAAGACCTAAATGTGAGACAGGAAACCATCAAAACCCTAGAGGAGAAAACGGGCAACAACCTCTTTAACCTCAGCCACAGCAATTTCTTGCTCAACACGTCTCCAAAGGCAAGGGAATTAAAAGCAAAAATGAACTATTGGGACCTCATCAAAATAAAAACCTTCTGCACAGCAAAGGAAACAATCAACAAAACTAAAAGGCAACTGACGTAATGGGAAAAGGTATTTGCAAATGACATATTGGATAAAGGGTTAGTATCCAAAATCTATAAAGAACTTATCAAACTCAACACTCAAAAAACAAATAATCCAGTGAAGAAATGGGCAAAATAGACACTTTTCCAAAGAAGACATCCAGATGGCCAATAGACACATGAAAAAATGCTCAACATCACTCATCATCAGGAAAATACAAATCAAAACCACAATGAAATACCACCTTACACCTATCAGAATGACTAACATGAACAACTCAGGCAACAACAGATGTTGGCAAGGATGCAGAGAAAGAGGCTCTGTTTTACACTGCTGGTGGGAATGCAAACTAGTATAGCCGCTATGAAAAATCGTATGGAAATTCCTCAAAAAGTTAAAAATAGAATTACCCTATGACTCAGCAATTGCACTAGTAGGTATTTATCCAAGGGATACAGGTATGCTGTTTCGAAGGGGCACATGCACCCCAATGTTTATAGCAGCACTATCAACAATAACCAAAGTATGGAAAGAACCCAAAGGTCCATCAATGGATGAATGGATAAAGAAGATATGGTATATATATACAACGGAGTATTACTCAGCAATCGAAAAGAATGAAATCTTGCCATTTGCAACAACATGGATGGAACTAGAGGGTATTACGCTAAGCGAAGTAAGTCAGTCAGAGAAGGACAAATATCATATGACTTCACTCGTATGAGGACTTTAAGATACAAGACAGATGAACATAAGGAAAGGGAAGCAAAAATAATATGAAAACAGGGAAGGGGACAAAACATAAGAGACTCTTAAATATGGAGAACCGAGGGTTGCTGGAGGGGCTGATGGGGTAAATGGTGAAGGGGCATCAAGGAAGACACATGTTGGGATGAGCACTGGGTGTTATACATAGGAGATGAATCACTGGAATCTACTTCTGAAAATATTATTGCACTATGTTATATGCTAACTAACTTGGATGTAAATTATAAATGAATAAATAAATAAAATTTTAATCATGAAGAAAAAAGAATTAGCGTTGGATGCTATTTTCACTGTGGTCTTCTATTTTCTACTGCAATCTTTATTTTTTTATTCTGCTTACTTTGGTTTTCATTTTTCTTTTTCTAGTCTCTTAACATAGAAGCTAAAATCATTGATTTGCGATCTCTTCTCTAATTTAGGCACTTCTAGTCCTATAAACATTCCTCTAAGTAGTGTTTTACCTGCTTCCCATAAATTTTGCAAAGTTGTGCATTCATTTTTTTTCAGTTCACAATACTGCGTCTTTTGACCTCTGCTTTTGCACGTAGGTTATTCAGAAGTATGCTAATATCTGGTTTCCAAATATTTTGGAATTTTCCAGAGATACTTGTTATTGATTTCTCACCTAATTCCACCATAGTCAAAAAAAAAAAGCCTACGTTGTACGAGTTTAATCCTTCTACATTCATCATGACTTGTTTTATGGCTTGCAATATGGTCTCTTGGTATACGTTCTGTGTACACGAGACAGGAATGTGTATTCTGTTGTCCGGTGGAGTGTTCTACAAACGTCAATGTAGCCAATTTAGTCCAATAAGTGTTGTTCGAGTTTTCTGTATCCTTACAGATTCTCTCTGTGTTCCATCAATTATTGAGGGAGCAGTGCTGAAATTTCTCACAATAATTGCAGAATCACCTATTTTTCTTTGCAGATCTGTTAGCTTTGACCTCATACATTTTTGAAGTTCTGTCGTCAGGTGCCTAAACATTTAGAATCCTTATGTCATCTTAATCGGTGTCTTACCATTATCAAATGAGAGTCTTTATCCCCAGCAATATTCTTAACTCTGGATTCTACTTTATCTGATATCAGTTTTCTTTTGATTAGTATCAGCATGGTATAACTTCTTTGTCCTTTTACCTTTAACTGATTTTTATCTTTATATTTAAAGTGCATGCCCTGGGACACCTGGGTGGCTCAGTCAGTTGAACGTCCGACTTCAGCTCAGGTCATGATCTCACGGCTTGTGGGTTTGAGCCCCGCGTCAGGCTGTGTGTTGACAGCTCAGCGCCTGGAGCCTGCTTCGGATTCTGTGTCTCTCTCTCTCTCTCTCTCTCTCTCTCTCTGCCCCTCTCCCACTCACTCTCTGTCTCTAAAAAATAAATAAAAACAGTAAAAAAAAAAAAAACAAATAAAGTGCATGCCTTATTGGTAACACATAATTTAGGACTGCCTGTTATGTCTGTCTTTTAATTAGGGAGTTCAGACCATTTACATTTAATGTGATTACTGATATGATTGGATTGAAATCTACCACTTTGCTATTTGGGTTTGGTTTTGTCCATCTGTAATTTCCTCTTCTACATTCTTTTGACAAATGGCTCTCTGACAATTTTTTATGATTCCATTTTAACCCTTTTGTTTGCCTATTATCTATAACTCAGGTAACGTGTGTGTGCCCGAACATGTGGTTGCTCTAAGATTTGCAGTAAACATCTTTAACTTACCAGTCTACCTCCAAGCGACACTGTAACACTTTATAGAGAGTGAAAGAATCTTACGCTTCCAGGGGCACCTGGGTGGTTCAGCCTGTTGAGCAACTGACTTTGGCCCAGGTCATGAAGTCACGGTTCATGAGTTCAAGCCCCGCATCTGGCTCTGTGCTGACAGCGCAGAGCCTACTTTGGATTCTGTCTCTCTCTCTCTCTGCCCCTCCCCGGCTTGTGTGCACTCTCTCTCTCTCAAAAATAAACAAACATTAAAAAAAAAAAGAGGACCACCCAGGTGGCTCAGTTGGTTAAGCATCCAACTTCCGCTCAAGTCATGATCTCACGATTCATGGGTTCGAGCCCTGCATTGGGCTCTGTGCTGACAGCTCAGAGCCTGGAGCCTGCTTCACATTCTATGTCTCACCTCTCTGTCCCTCCCGCACTCGCACTCTGTCTCTGTCTCTCTCTCTCTCAAAAATAAACACTGCAGAAATGTTTTAATAAAAAAAATTAAAATAAAAAGGATCTTATGTTTCTATTTCTCCCCTCCTAGGCCTTGTACTAGTTCTGTCATATATTTTCCATAAACGCCACAACATGGTTAGTGTTTTTCTTTATGTGATGAAACATATTTTAAGAAAATTTTTTAAATAAGGGAAAAAAAGCCTTTCATATTGACCCATGTTTACCATCTCCAATAGTCTTCATTTCTTTGTGTGCCTCCAAATTTCCATCTGGTATCATTTTCCTTCTGTTGGAAGAAGGCCCTTTAACATTTCCCGTAGTTGATGTTTCCTGGTGATGGTCTCTTTCAGCTTCTGTACGTCTAAAAAGTCTTTCTTATGCCTCCATTTCTGAAAGATGGGAATAGAATCCTAGATTGACTTTCTGTCTTTCAATACTTTAAAGATGTCGCTCCGCATCTTCTGACATGCACTCATTCTGATGAGAAGTCTGTGTCTTTCCTCTTTGTTCCTCCTTATATAATGTGTTCTTTTTTTTGGCGGGGGGGGGGGGGGGGGGGCTGTTTTTAAACTTTCTCTTTATCACCAGCTATAAGCGATTTCATTATATATGCTTTGGTATAGCTTTCTTCATTCTTCTTTTGCTTGGGATTTGTTGAACTGCTTGAATATGTGGGTTTATAGTTTTCATCACATTTGTAAAATTTTCGACCATCATTTCTTCCAATACATCTTCTGTCCCCCTGTCCCAGCTCCCCTCTTCATGGTCTCCAATTACACGTATATCTAGCTAATGGCAGCTGCCCCACCCCTCCCTACCGCTCTATTTATTTTTCTTTCGGGTTTTTTTCTATGCTTTATTTTAGACTGTTTTTGTTGCTTTGTTTTCAGTTTTTTTTTTTTTTTCAACGTTTATTTTTGGGACAGAGAGAGACAGAGTATGAACGGGGGAGGGGCAGAGAGAGAGGGAGACACAGAATCGGAAACAGGCTCCAGGCTCTGAGCCATCAGCCCAGAGCCTGACGCGGGGCTCGAACTCACGGACCGCGAGATCGTGACCTGGCTGAAGTCGGACGCTTAACCGACTGCGCCACCCAGGCGCCCCACTTTGTTTTCAGTTTAAGAATCTTTTCTTCTGCATCTGATCTACATGTTAATCCTATTCGGTGAATATCCATCTTAGACATTGTAGTTTTCATCTCTAGTTCAATTTGGGATTTTTTTCTTTTCATATCTTCCATTGCTAACATGTTCAACTGTCCGTCTACCTTCCTGAACATTTGCAGTATAGTTATAATAATTTTCAACTGTCCTTGTCTACTAATTCTGTCATCTGCAGCATTTCTGGGCTGGTTTTACTGGATTGATTTCTCTCCTAATTATGGGTCATATTTTCTCACTTCTTTGCATGCCTGGTAAGTTCTGATTTGATTCAGGTCATTGTGAATTTTATCTTGTTGAGTGCTGGATATTTGTGTGTTTCTATGAACATCCTGAGCTTTGTTAAACTACTTGGAAACTTAGATCCTTTCGAGTCTTGCTTTCGAGCTTTGTCAGGTGAGAGCAGAGCGGAATTTACTCTAGGGCTCATTTTGCCTTACAATTTCAGCAATACCCCTTTAGGTACTCCGCCTGATAACCTGTGAATTACAAGCTCTTCCATTCTGGCTGGTGTGGAGAAAATAAAAAAAAAACAAAAAAAAAACTATTCTCAGGCCTGTTTGAGCTCTGAGCATGCTGCCTTCTGCTTCCTTCAGATTGTTCTTCACCTTGACTTCCGGTAGTTTCCTTATACCCTTGTGCTGACTGTATTCAACTGAAGACACATGCTCTGCAAATCTTCAGAGCATTCCCTTTGCACAGCCCTCTCCGTTCCAGGTCTCTGTCCTATGAAGTCTCCAGGCTCCCCTCCAGTGTGCCAGCTGTTGAGCTGAACTCATGGAACTCACCAAGTTCTACCTGCTCTGTAGCCTACAGACTCCCTCCAGGTGGTAAGGTGGCACAATCACAGCGGTCACCTTGTTTGCTTCCCCTATCCCAGGGACTACTGTCTTATGCTGCCTGATGTCCGGTATCTGAAAACCACTGTTGCATAAATTTTGCACAGTTTGGTTTTTTGTTTTTGTTTTTTTTTTTAGTTGTTCCAGGCAAGAGTGAGTTCAGTTCCTGTTGCTCACCTTAGCTGAAAGGAAAAGTCTGGGGCCTACCTATTACATTCTGAAAAGGATGTCCAACTTTACACAGAGTTTTTTCTTTTATCTTTCCTCACCTTTGAACTTAACTTTGAGACCTAATGAACTTTTACAGGAGAATCTGGGATTACAGAATGAATTCTGCAAAAATTAATTTAATATTTCATTATTGGAAAGTTGATGAGAAGGTAACCACTAACTTTCCTCATTCACTTAGGTCTCCATGAAAGGCATCCATAGAAAAATTAATAAGCAAAATAAGGCAACTTAATAAATATACTGCTGGCAGTTAGGATGCCCCCCAAAGAAGTCTGACGTGTTAAAACATACATTTCAATATAAAAATCAATAAAGTCTCAAAAATTATTAAAATATCAACAGGCAATAAAATAATTCTTTACCTCATAGTAAAGGCTATAAAAATAGAAGGAGTACAGTTTGTAACTTATTTTTAGACTTTTGGGAAAGCACAAACACCTAAGGGAAAGAAGTGACCAGTTCAAGGACTAATCAGTATAAGCAAGAACAGCAAACACCCACCATTAATCAGAATAATGTCCAATATTATAACTTAACAAGGGGTCCTGTCTATATAATAGTAAGATTCCAAGGTTCAGTTCTATCGAGATGCTATTCATTTTAATTATGAAATACTCTAAACATAAAAAGTGTGGAGAATGGAAAATTCCTTTAACCCACCAACCAAATTTAACATACTGTCATGACTGCTTCAGATCCTTTTCTATTTTTTATGAAATAAAACAATATAGATACAGCTGAAACCTGTCTTTCCCTAGTCCCCTTATCTCTCCTTTCCTAGAAGTAAGCACTAACTGCCCCTAACTTATCATATCCCCTATGTTGTTATACTCTCATTCTATAAGTCACAGCCACAGAATACAGAGTGTTATTTTGTGTTTTAAGTTTATAGAGTTCAGAATTTAAACTAAAGAATCTAGGGGCACCTGGGTGGCTCAGTCAGTTAAGATCCGACTTCAGCTCAGGTCATGATCTCGCAGTTCGTGGATTCGAGCTCCATGTGGGGCTCTGTGCTGACAGCTCAGAGCCTGGAGCCTGCTTCAGATTCTGTGTCTCCCTCTCTCTCTGCCCCTCCCCTGCACGTGCTCTGTCTCTCTCTCAAAAAATGAATAAACATTTAAAAAAATTAAACTGAAGGATCTACAGTATATTTTTTAGTACAAACTAGAAAGCATCACCTCAACATAGTGTTGAAGGACGAGTCTCTTTGTGACAAGGTGATAATGTGCTGTGACTATGCTACTACAAAATTACCCTGTTCCTTTCTAAAAAAAAAAAGGGGGGGGGGGACCAGGGGACTGCTTCTTTACAGCAGCATGTGAAATAATAAATGTAGAAAGAATCACACAGTAAGAAAAATCCTGATTTCTAGCAATATCAGCGATTCAGATAAGGATCTCTGGTAAATACTAAGACTGCTGGAAACAAGATATGTATATGGTCTCAATGTTTATCACTCCATACGCTACTTATTAATTAGAAAGATACTTTTACAACAGAGAAATCCAGCAGCCAGTGCCTTAACCAAATGACTGAAATTTGTATGACCAGTAACAGGACAAAGCAACATCAAGCGCTCTCGGATATGATGCAAACAAGAATGAGTCACCTCCATCGGAGGTCAGCAAACTATTTATGTAAAGGCCAGCTTGTCAACATTTTAGCTTTTGTGAGCCACACGGTCTCTGTCACAGCCATGGCTGTGTTCCAATAAACTTCGTTTACAGAATCAGGTGGCAGCAGGTGGCAGGTCAGACTTAGCTTGTCGTAGCTTGTCCACCTGCAACCTAGGCGGTAATCCTGCCAAAAATGTTTAACCTGAATCTGATCATGAGAAAACAATCAAATAAATCTAGATTAAAAAAATCAATATAGTGACAGATAAAAGGTGGGGGAGGCTGCTCCAGATCAAAAGGAATTAAGAAGACATGGTGTGCCAAGAAAAGACACAATGGAACCTGAGATACATGCTTCTAAATGAAAGAAACCAGTCCGCCAAGACTATATATTGTGTAAGTCTAAGTACATGATATCCTGGAAAAAGCAAAACTAGAGGCATTAAAGGAATCAGTGGTTGCCTGCGGCTTGTGGGGGAGGATGAGCAGGCAAACTGTGGGGGATTTTTACGGTGGTGAAACTATTCTGTATAACAGTGTCACGGTGGCTACACAACATTAGTCATCTGTTGAAGCCCACAGAACTTTAGGGCACAAAGAGTGAGCTTGAATGTGTGCAAAGTGAAAAACCACCATTTAGGAGGGCAGAAAAACATTGCAGATAGTGACCAAAGAATCCAGCTGCATTGCAACTGTATGAAGCAACCTTCCTGAAGGCAGTGAAAGAAAGGCTGCTGATCTAATTAACCGTGGCAATGAAGAGATTCTTGTAAGACTAAGGCAAAAGGAGCTGCACAAAAGCACTGTGCTCTAGTTAATATCAAGTTGCTTCCCAGAGGGTATAGATGAAAAACTCTGATACTGCTAGACATGTAAACTGGAATTAAAGAATTAAGTAAGTGGATGGCAGAGGATGGGAGCCAGAGTTCTCATTCTTGGAGTGGAAACACAAATCCGCCAGGAGAGGAAGGTAGAAGGAGACATGTTGGGATGGACTGGAAAACATCAGGAAGGACTCATGTTTACCACATAGATACAGATGGTGACATGAAAACACTTGGGGATGTGTGTATGCGCACAGGTTGCCCTTTCAGCGGAGAGAGCTTTATTTTTGTTTGTTTTTAATATTTATATATTTTTGGGAGAGACAGACTGTGAGTGAGGGAGAAGCAGAGAGACAGGGAGACACAGAATCCGAGGCAGGCTCCAGGCTCTAAGCTGTCAGCACAGAGCCCGACGTGGGGCTTAAATTCACAAACCATGAGATCATGACCTGAACCGAAAGTCGGACGTTCAACCCACTGAGCCAACCAGGTGCCCCCCAGCTGAGAGAGCTTTAAAGAACAATACCCCAGGACTAATGACCACACCCAGATCTGCGTTCAGGAACCAGGGATCCTTTGAGAAATGGCTGATTCTGGGACAGGGACAGGAAATCTACACAATGAGCCTGAAGCATCTTATAGCACCAGAAAGTAAGAAAGTACTCAAAACACACATACACACAGAGATGGTATACGAGGGATGAAGGAGTTCTGAACTGCAAGTCTGGACAAACCCTCCACAGCTTTTTTCTGTTTTGTGGGTGAAATGATTTTACATTTAGAAGGTCTCACATGTTACAAAATATTTAAATGCTTCCAAATCAAAGATTAACTAAAAGGTCTTATATTAGCTAGATAGCTGGTTTGGACACTATTCTGAATCTAGAAAGTCATCTATATAAGGTAGTACATACAGTACCTCTGTGATCGGAATATCTGAATAACATCCATCCCCCATATGTTAATAACAGATTTTATTTTATTTTATTTTATTTATATACTCATACATAAATATAATCTTCTGTATTTATATACTTATTTATAAATAAATGAGCTTATATTTACTGCATTTATATAACTTTAGGTTTTAATAGCATGATGTTGTGGAACAGTGATTGTCAATGGAGAATGAATCCAATTTAACCAAAGTTCCTTGGCTGAGGGAGAAATACAGACAGACAAGGCAGGAGACTAGATGAAGGATGGCAAAAAAGTGAAGAACAGTTAGAAAGGCAAGAAGTCATCTAAAATAACCCCAAAAGATCACGGCATGCCTGGGTGGCTCAGTCGGTTAAGCATCCGACTTCGGCTCAGGTCATGATCTCATGGCTAGTGAGTTCGAGCCCTGCATCAGGCTCTGTGCTGATGGCTCAGAGCCTGGAGCTTCGGATTCTGTGTCTCCCTCTCTTTTTGCCCCTCTCCGACTCTCACTCTCTCTCTCTAAAACATGAATAAACATTTAAAAAAATGTTTTAAATAACCCCAAGAGATCATTCATCACAATGACCACTTTTGGCTGTGTGCAAAATTCACTGTGCCACGGTGGCAAACCTCTCTGCTTGCTGTCCGTGTTCAAAACGCGAGCGCAAGGTGAACTCCATGCAAAGACTCACTGACAGTGGGTCCATTTAGCTCAGAGATCCCACCTCAGCAAGTGAGGCAGGAGAACAGAAAGGAGGCAACTTAGCGCGGTGTTTAAGAGCACACGCTGTACAGTTAAACTGCCTGTGTCGAATTGCAGCTTTGGCTTTTATTAGCCACGTCACCGCAGGCAAGTTTGTTAACCTCTCTGTCCCTCAGCTGGTTCACGTGTAAGATGAGGACATAACCGATCCCACTTTAGAAGGATTCTGTGAGGATGAAATGAGATCACCTAGTTAGTTTAAGCTCCGAGCACAGGACCACATACAAAGTCGGTTATCATTATTACTTGAAAAATTTCCCAGAAATAAACTCTTTGGTCTTCGTCACATACAACACTGTAAAAGGTAGACAGGTGGCCCAACGACCTTTCAGAGAGGTTCCACAGTGCTTCCAATCGGATAGGCTTGGGCACAGAGCCCACACCCCAAAAGTTCACCTTTTAGAGTCCCACCCGCACGTGTCCTACCCACACAACTAAAACAAGCAGTGGCCATGTTGTTACTAACACGGGTAAAAGATGTGGGAAGGCACGGCCGAGCACCGAGCTGTGATCGGTACTGCTGCTCTACCGGAGAAGGCGTCCTAGGGTACCTAGAAGGAGAAGAGTACAGTGACCCCGGGGGGACTATGTCTCTTCCTGCCACTGCAGCAGGCTGAAGATCACACCTCATTCTCAAGGACTTCAGGAAGAACCTATCCTGCACCGTACCAAGAACATCAGAGCGCTTACAAGGTCAACACTAAGAAACGCTGTCAGCCATAACACACAGACAGGTTTTAAAGTAAGCAATGTAGGGGTTTGTTTTTACTTCAAAACCCAAATATGCTTTTTGGTGTTATCTTTTCCAAAAGCAGGACATTCTGCAACTGGCAATATCTTAGTGCCAACTCTCAACTCCCCAAGAATTAAGAACACAGCAACAACAACAACACATACTCTATACGTCAGCCTGTAGTTACTTTCACGAACAATTATGTTCTCATGAAATCTTTCACAGTCACTACAAAGCCAACTGACTGGTCTGTCTTCTGTATATGTTGCCCACCTTGACCTATACAGGTAATACTGAGTAGTAAAACTACCAAAATTAGAGGTCGGGGGAAATGTGAGGGAGAAGAGTTGAGAAGATTTACAAAGTCAATCAGGAAGTACAATGTCAAGAATTCACCACATTTTGGATTTGGAGCATGTGCTCTAGGCTCAGACCCAGACTGATGGAAGAAGGCCCCCTGAGTGGAGACCGCTGATCCCGAAGAGGCTGGTCTGCCAGATGCCTGGCCTTGCCCAGAGTCTGACCACATCTGGCATGTTCCGGGACAGGGCCAGCTGGGACTCCATCCCAGGCTGCGGGGGGAGGGGGAGGATATGGAAAAATGAATCAACCTGCACTGCAGTCCTGACTGGTGTCCTCATCTGTGTGAGACAACATGTGTGTTCAGAGCAGTGAGGGATAAATAAAATACTGATGATGGTGGGGAAAAAAAAAAAAAAGGAATTTACCACCTTTTAGAAACTTAGCTATATACATTTCCACTGCATATATATAAACCAAGATACTGGTTTTGCAATATCATTCTCCAGTAACGGAATCAGAGCTCCTCAGAGAGATAGCTGCTTCCAGGGCTGAAGCAGGGAAAGAACAGGACAAGTCTGGGACACCTTGTACCAAAAAAGTTAAGAAGTGCTCAGAGAATGATGGGGACGTGTTAGAAGGGCCTGGGGCCCGATGGAAGGGGCTGTCACCAGCCAAAATGGGGATACCTGGAGCATCAAAATAAATAATGGGGGCGCCTGGGTGGCTCAGTTGGTTGGGCGTCCGACTTCGGCTCAAGTCACGATCTCACGGTTTGTGAGTTCGAGCCCCGTGTCGGGCTCTGTGCTGACAGCTCGGAGCCTGGAGCCTGCTTCAGATTCTGTATCTCCCCCCGTCTCTGTCCCTCCCCTGCTCATGCTCTGTCTGTCTCTCAGTAATGAATAAGTGTTAAAAAAAAATAAAAATAAAAAATAAATTTTTAAAAATTTAAAAAAACCAACAAAATAAATAATGAGAGTAAAGAATTATAATCCTCTGACTAAAGTAAGAATCTGCGAGTCCACAGTGATATGATTAATGATTAAATAAATAAATGGGATGGCGGAGGTGGGGGCTGTTCCTTAGTGGAGAAAAACAACTACCATATGTAAGAGGAAGGACAGAATAGGAAAAATCACCATTTGCCAATTATCATCATAATCACTGATCCCGGCAAGAATCATCAAAGAATGCTAAACTGGTGGATCAAAGTTCGAGAAGTAACAGGATATTCACATGGCTTCAGAATATATCCCTACAAACTACTTTTCGATTACGATTAAAATTTGCAGTGGAGAAACCTGACAGACTCCACTCCAACCAACTGATCAGAGTTACCATTGCCAGTACTGGTGTTGACGGATGGTGGAGCCTCCTGGTGTGATGCACACAGAAGCCTGCATCACATCCGGGACTGCTCTGCCAAACATATCACCTGGTGACTGTGAGAAGACACCAGAAAAATCCAACCCAGATGCACTCTATAAAACAACTGGCCCGTGCTATTCAAAGCTGCCAACATGGGACGCCTGGGTGGCTCAGTCGGTTAAGCGTCCGACTTCGGCTCAGGTCATGTTCTCACGGTTCGTGAGTTCGAGCCCCGTGTCGGGCTCTGTGCTGACACCTCGGAGCCTGGAACCTGCTTCGGATTCTGTGCCTCCCTCGCTCTGTGCCCCTCCCCTGCTCATACTCTGTCTTTCTCTA
This sequence comes from Leopardus geoffroyi, assembly GCF_018350155.1. NCBI lineage: Eukaryota > Metazoa > Chordata > Mammalia > Carnivora > Felidae > Leopardus > Leopardus geoffroyi. Next base: position 119,156,894 of record NC_059328.1, on the reverse strand, counting down.
AAAAATAAATAAACATTAAAAAAAAAAAAAAAAAGCTGCCAACGTGATGAAGACCGCAGACTAAAGGAATCACAATGTCAGGGGAGCCTGGGGGGCTCAGTCGGCTAAGCGTCCGACTTCGGCTCAGGTCATGATCTCATGGTTCGTGGGTTCAAGCCCCACGTCGGGCTCTGTGCTGATAGCTCAGAGCCTGGAGCCTGCTTCACATTCTGTCTGGGTCTCCCTCTCTCTCTGCTCCTTCCCTGCTTACACTCTGTCTCTCTCTCTCTCAAAAAGAAAAATAAACATTAAAAAAAAAAAGTCAGATTAAAGGAATTGAATGTAGCATGTGCCCTTGAATTTTCTTTTGCTGTATTCCAGTGTTAAGTTCCTGATTTTGATCATTGTACTGTAATTATGTACGAGAATTTCTTGCTTTTAGGAAATATACACTTAAATATTTAGAGATAAAGGAGAATCATGTCAGCAATATACTTCTAAATGGTTCAGAAAGAAAAAAATGAAGGGGTAAGTTCAGTAAGAGAGAAAAGGGAGAAAAGGAGACAAAGGTGGGGGGGAGGGGAGGCTAAGGTTAAAAAAAAATGTAACAAACCACTAACATTTCAGGAACCTCCGTGAGAGCATCTAGGAATTCTCTGTCCTATTTTTGAAACTTCTCTGTGTCTGAAATTATGTCAAAGTAAAAAAAAAAAAAAATTAAGTTGGATATAAAGTGATACATTTGTCAAAACTCAGGGAACTGTATGTAATCTGTCCATTACATCATATATAAATTACATTTCGATTAAAATAATAAAAGCTTATTCTAGATGCTTTATCAAATGTTGATGATTGGAACACTTCAGTAATTAAAAACAGGGGTTAGAAACCCATCGAGGTCCTACAAAAAGCCTTCACTGACTTCATGCCTATCGAACGTCAAGCTCAAAATGAAAAACGAACACCAGTTGGTCTGGCTGTCATTTCTGTGATCACACTGACCCACAGCACTCATGATTTTCCGGCTATAAAGACGGAGGCCTGCCACTTTCCGAGCATGCTCCCCATGAGGCCCTCTGTGTGCTCAGCCAGGTAACGCCATGAGCTACGCCGCATTCCCTTGTTAATCAATCTCCAAATCCATAAGCCCACCACAAGCAAACCGAGATCTTAAGTTTTTTTAATTAAAAAAACGGGGGGGGGGGGGGGAGGAAGTAGCACCTGGGTGGCTTGCTCGGTTAAGCATCCAACTCCTGGTTTCAGCTCAGGTCATGATTTCATGGTTTGTGAGTTCGAGCCCCACGTCAGGCTCTGCGCTTACAGTACATACACAGCCTGCTTGGGATTCTCTCTCTTTCTGTCTCCCTCTGTCTCTGCCCCTTCCCTGCAGAGGCTCTCTCTCCCTCTCTCAATTTAAATAAATACACTTTAAAAAAAAAAAAAAAAAGGCGGGAGGGGGAGGAAGAAGCCAAACATGAGGGTAATGATTCCTGAGGAGGGCACACACAATGCCCAAAGAGCCTTGGGAAGATATTCTGGCTGATGCCAAAGCCCAGACCAGGAGCTGGCCTAGCACCTGGGTGAGAATCTAAATTAATATCTTTCAAAGTAGTTTTAAAAGATTACCATCAATATAGTAGTCAACTATTTTTCTCAAAATATTGATAAAATGAAATGATTAAGACATCTCATACCTTGCTTTAGAAATACTATAAATTCCTTTGTAGTTTGGTCCAAATTAACTCCATGATACACTATAGGTTTGAAATTGCGATGCTCAAAAGAACGAATGAGGCGTACTGTAATGGTCACTTCTCTGGAAGCCATGCGGAGAAATTCCTGTGGCGAGGGACATGAGAACAGTCTGAATAACATCCATTCACAATTACCCAACAAGCGTGCATTTCCACCATCAGCTCCAGGGCGCCCGGCCATCGTTCCCACGCTGCATGGTTACTGACGGAGTCCCCAAACCCAGGCCAGATCCCAGGCACCCAAAAGGGTCCCAAGGTTACCCCCATCTGTCCACTGTGACCCTGGACAGCTCTGTCACAGTCACTGATGTCCTGACTGGCACAAAACGAACAGGGCCCAGAGGAACACAAGTGACACAGATGTGTGGGTGCGTGTATGGGAAGAAGTGGGGTTTCCAAATGGACGCATGGCATAGACATGACTGAATGGGATTTGCTGTGCCAGGCGTCCCCTCGCTTGGTCCTGAGACAGAGTCAGCTAACAACACGTCACAGTTTAATCTCACAACTGCTGCCAGATTTCAGTGCTGATTTCATTTTCTGCTGTGGTGTTTTCCCTCTTTCACACTATTGTTTAAGCACGTTCGCCTCATTCTAAAACTACATGCTCGTGCTATGTGCCAGCTGTTAATGTCATCTCTCCTAACTCTATCATCAAACCATGGGGTATTACACTGATTTTTAAAGATGAGGAAACAGACTTGGAGAGACTGCACAAATTGCCCAAGGCCATAAAGCAGGTAAATAATGGAGCCACATTTAATTCCAAACTGATGCCTGAATCGTGGCTCCCTTGTTTACCTGTTCCAAAGTCCATGCTCTCATACACTATCAGAAAATCACACCAAATTATTTCCTCCTCAAAAATCTGCAAAGTTGCTTATGATCTAATGAGAGAATTATGGTCTATTTCTATCCAGTAATAAGTACTCCATGCTTTCAACTCTGCATACAATTTGCAGCCGTAATATACAATTACATTTGGGGAAAAAACAACTGTAATACTACACATTAGACATCTAACCTCCCTAGTAATCAGAGAAATTCAAAATAATGAGATCACTTACTGAACTAACAGACTAAAAAATCTGATAATATCTAGTGTCGGCAAGGGTGTAGAGCAATGAGAATTTAATCAGGAAGGTGGGCATCCCAAACAGGTACACTTTTGGAGACAATCTGGCAATATTTAGTAAAACTGAAGATATATGCTCCTTTCAATCCAGCAATTTCATTCATAGGTACCTGAGGGAACCTCCCAAATATGTGCAAAAGAACATTGTTTATTAATTCCAAAAACTGGAAACAAAATGTCCATCAACAGAAGAGGTAAGTAAACTATGGCATTCGGTGAAACAGTATAGGCACTAAAAATAAATGGACTATACACACCAACATAAATGAATCTCAAAAATATTATGGCAAACGAGGGGCAGCTGGGTGGCTCAGTCGGTTAAGTGTCCAACTCCAGCTCAGGTCATGATCTCACAGTTCGTGGGTTCAAGCCCCGCACAGGGCTCTGTGCTGACAGTGCAGAGCCTGCTTAGGATTCTTTCTCCTTCTCTCCCCATCCGATCCCCACTTGTGCTCTCTCTCTCAAAATAAATAAGTAAACTTTTAAAAATACATATTATGGCAAACAAAAAGAAAGCAAGTTGCTGAAGAGTCAGAGCACATTACCATTTATGCAAAGTTCAAAAACATAGCTTGTTTCCTCAAAAAATTAAAAGTAGACCTACCCTATGACCCAGCAGTAGCACTGCTAGGAATTTACCCAAGGGATACAGGAGTGCTGATGCATAGGGGCACTTGTACCCCAGTGTTTACAGCAGCACTCTCAACAATAGCCAAATTATGGAAAGAGCCTAAATGTCCATCAACTGATGAATGGATAAAGAAATTATGGTTTATATACACAATGGAGTACTACGTGGCAATGGGAAAGAATGAAATATGGCCCTTTGTAGCAACATGGATGGAACTGGAGAGTGTGATGCTAAGTGAAATAAGCCATACAGAGAAAGACAGATGCCATATGTTTTCACTCTTACGTGGATCCTGAGAAACTTAACAGAAACCCATGGGGGAGGGGAAGGAAAAAAAAAAAAAAAAGAGGTTAGAGTGGGAGAGAGCCAAAGCATAAGAGACTCTTAAAAACTGAGAACAGGGGTGCCTGGGTGGCTCAGTTGGTTAAGCATCCGACTTCAGCTCCGGTCACGATCTCGCGGTCCGTGAGTTCGAGCCCCGCGTCAGGCTCTGGGCTGATGGCTCAGAGCCTGGAGCCTGCTTCCGATTCTGTGTCTCCCTCTCTCTCTGCCCCTCCCCCATTCATGCTCTGTCTCTCTCTGTCCCAAAAATAAATAAACGCTAAAAAAAAAAAATTTTTTAAAAACTGAGAACAAACTGAGGGTTGATGGGGGTGGGAGGGAGGGGAGGGTGGGTGATGGGTATTGAGGAGGGCACTTGTTGGGATGAGCACTGGGTGTTGTATGGAAACCAATTTGACAATAAATTTCATATATTGAAAAAAAAAATTACTTAAATAAAAAAAATTAAAAAAAAAAAAACATAGCTTGTATTACGTTTAAAAAAGAGATAATTGTTATTTCTGAGCCAAAGGAAGGAGTATGCAATATGAAAGAAGTACACAGACCACTTATATTGGTAGAAGTTTATACCTTAGGCAAGGTGTTCGGTATATGGGTCGTACATTATTCTTTACACCTTTTAATGTGTTTGGACTCCTTCATAATATACACCACAAGCTACACTAATTTGGCCTAGAAAGTCTTTCTGCATCATATAATGCTGATACAATATTTTACTAAGGTTGAGGGAATATATAGACCATTATATATGAAAAGTTAAGGTTCAAGCTGCTTTAATACATAATTTATAACTAATATTGTTTATATTTAAATGAATGGTTCTTAATGAACTGAAAATTATTTTCTCCCCCTAAAATAAAGTTAAGGATTCACCTTATCGTCTTGCATAGTGGTTAATGGCCTTAAATTAACAAATCTTTTGGGGCACCTGGGTGACTCAGTCAGTTAAACGCCCCACTTCAGCTCGGGTCATGGTCTCACGGTTCGTGAGTTCGAGCCCCGTGTAGGGCTCTGTGCTGACAGCTCAGAGCCTGGAGCCTGCTTCGGATTCTGTGTCTCCCTCTCTCTCTGCCCCTCCCCCACTCAAGCTCACTCTTTCTCAAAAATAAACATAAAAAATTTAACAAATCTTTTGATAATTCCAATATTAGCTGACATTATTTCTTCTTAAACTGGATTACAATGCCCCCACCCAAATTCTGATTCAAGAATTCTACCAAGTAATAGCACTTCAGCAGACATCCATAAAATTACAATTTAAAATATACTGAAGTGCTTAATAAAGCAAACTCCTTAAAAAAAAAGGGATATTACAAAAGAGCCCTGTATTTTTTTTGTTTGTTTATTTTTGAGAGAGACAGAGAGATAGAGACAGAGAGTGAGTGGGGGAGGGGCAGGGAGAGAGGGAAACAAAGAATTCGAAGCAGGCTCCAGGCTCTGAGCTGTCAGCACAGAGCCTGATGCGGGGCCTGAGCCCATGAACCGTGAGATCAAGACCTGAGCCGAAGGTGGATGCTCAATCAACTGAGTAAAATACATCTAAAATTTCTGTATTTTAGAAGCAGTGTTAGCAGGTTTGTTAAAAGCATGACTACTTCTTCCTCCTGTCATCAAGCTCCCACAACAAAGAAGCCCTCCAAACGACACCCACACACATGCAAGCCACACATGCCAGGAAGCCCCACAGAGTAGTCCAAGTGCCCGAAGAGTTTAGAGACAGACAGAACTAACTAAAAACCACCTCTACCTCTCTACTGTGACACAAAGTTGGATCCCACACAGTAGAATCTCAATGAATAGTGGTAGCTGCTTTTAGCAATAGTCAACTTGGGATAAAATAGGGTTGGACATAAAGGCAGCTCATTTAGACAGCAGCAGAAGATCCTAGATTCCCAGGTGCCATAAATGAATCGTGTAAATGGTCTAAGGAGGCTGGGCAGGCAGGCACATGCATGCCTTATGAAACTGTTTTATAATTACAGGTTTGTTTCTTTCCCTTAATACAAAGCTTCCCAAAAGTCATACTTAAATAGCTGAAATTGCAAGTCTGCATTCATATCTAATTTGGTCCACAATGCATTGCCATCTTCACGGGAAATTTGTTGTTATTTGTATCAGTAACTAAAGAATAACAGCTACTGTCAGAAACCAGCCATTTCCGGATTTAAGGACTGCGGGAATTACAGCTTGTTGGTTTAGGAATGCAACTATAGTGAAGAGCCAGTTTAGAAAGCTAATATTACAGATTATAAAACGTGACATTTTCCCAGAGGTTCAACCTACTTAAAAAAAAAAAAAATGAATCTCGTCAAATTTAAAAGACATTCCACTGAAGGGACAGAGAAACCAAAACAATACACTTGGGAATAAATTAATAAAAAATACTCAAGGACAGACAAAAGATCTGAATAAATGAAATGACCATGTTCTTAACTATGAAGGCTGAAAGCTGTAAAAGAATCAATTCTCCCCTAAATTATTCTATAAACTGAATAAAATCTCAAAGTATAAAAGGTGCTCTAGGAACGTGTCACAGATATTTCTAAAATCTATCGGAAAGAATAAATTTGTGAGCTTGGTCATCAAAGTCATAAAAAATGAAAAAAAAGCACCAATTATTGAAACACATTATAAAGCAACAGGCATATAATAGTAATACATGAATTAGCTGGTATGATTCATATTCTTACAAAAGTCAAGAGTAAAAATGTTAAGGGACAACTTAAGTAATTTAATTAACTTAAGCAATTTAAGCTGTGATAATGAAGCAGGAAAACCTGGCAAATGAGTGGCACACGACAGAAAACTCAGAAACAGACTCTAGGTTAGAGAATTTGGTACAAGACACAAGTGGTATTTTACATTACTGGGGAAAAGATAGTTTATTTAACAAATGGCATTAGGAGAATGGTCAGACATTTGGAGAAAAGTAAGGCTACATTCTTACCTCATTCCTTATAGAAAAATAAATCATATAAGGAACAAATATTTACATTTAACTGTAAAATCATAGACAGGCACAAGAAAAATGGGCACATATTTTTATAATCTTAAAAGGTAAGAAAGCCCTTCCTAACTGAATAAAAATCAGCAACCATCCAGAAAAAGGCTGATAGGTATAACAACAGAAATATGTCAGAGAAGACCAATATCTTGCTGGAAACATGGGTAAAGGTACTTGGTTATCTTTACAAAGCCTATAATAATGTGAAAAGTTGGTCAACTTTACTAGTAACTGACAAATCGCAAATAGAAACAGTAAGATAACAATTTTGCCATCAGATTGGTAAAATGTTTAAAAATTTTAAAAAGTGGCCAAACCAGTGTTGGCAAGGATGTGGAGAAATACTTTTATACACTATGGCTAACAACATAAAATGGGCACAGCCTTTCTGGAGAGGAGTGAGGTAATCAAAATTTTTAGTTTACCTGCCCTCTGACACGGCAATTTCTCTTCTAATCTACCCCGAGAAAATTATCACATCAAATATTTTATAAATCCATGAGTTCATAATGATACTTTTAAAAGGCCAGTCACTCTGGGAGTTAACATGGCACTTGTTTTTCTGAAAATTGGTTTACCAAGGTGGGATGGGGCATAGAAATGAGAAAAATAATCAAATTTTATGCTTTTCTTATACAGACTGCATTTCATGGTTATCAAACAGCTGATGAAGAAAAGTTATTTTTTCTAGAAGAATTATAGCTAAAAAGGAAAGAATGATAGGATTTTAAATTTTTTTTATATTTATTTTTTTTTGAGAGACAGAGTGAGAGTGGGGGAGGGGCAGAGAGAAAGACACAGAATCCGAAGCAGGCTCCAGGCTCTGAGCTGTCAGCACTAAGCCCAGTGCGGGGCTCAAACCCATGAACCACAAGATCATGACCTGAGCCTAAGATGAAAGGTCAACTGACTGAGCCACCCAGGCGTCTGAAGAATGACAGAATTTTAAAATCATGATTTACATAGCTATCAGAATGGCTAAAATAAAACATAGTGATAATGCCAAATGTTGGTAAGGGTGCAGAGAAACTAGATCTCATTCACTGCTGGTAGGAATGCAACTCTGGAAAAGAATGGGTCAGTTTCTTACAAAACTAAGCACGCTCTTATCATCCGTCCTGTCAACCGCACTCTTGGGCATTTATGCCAGAAAAATGAAAACTTAATGCTCACACAGAAACCTGAATATGAATGCTCGTAGCATATTCATTTGTAATACCCAAAACCTGGAAACAACTCGAACATCCTTCAACGCGTAAATTGCTACACCAACTGTGGTATATCCATATCATGAAATACTACTCAGTAATAAAAAGGAATAGACTATAAATACATGCAACAATCTTAATGGATCTCAGGGAAATAAAGCTGAATGAAAAATGCCAACCACAAAAGGTATCATTCCATTTATATGTCATTCCATTTATATGGAATTCATTTATATGTCATTCCACTTATATGTCATTTATATGTCAGAATTCCATTTATATGTCATTCTTATAATGACAAGATTACAGAAATGGAGAACAGATTAGTGTTGTCAGGAAAGGAGGAGAGAAGGGAGCAGGTGTAGCTATAAGAGGGTAGCATAAGAAAGCCTTATGATAAAAATGCTCTGATTCTTGACTGCGGTGTTATCCACATTTATCAATACGTGTGATAAAATTGCATAGAACTAAATACATGTGCATGTAAAACTAGTGAAATCTGTATACCATCCATGGGATTGTATCAATTCCCTGGTTATGATGCTGGACTATATACTCAAGCAAGGTATTACCACTGGGAGAAACTGCGTGAAGGGCATAAAGGAGCTCTCTGTATCATTTCCAACAGCTGCATGAGAATCTACAATTATCCCAAAATTATTAGTTGCTAAAAATCATCATTTTGAAAATTCTATGAAATAATAAATGTAAGGAAAGATCATAAAGGGATGCCAAAATGACGAGGCACAAGACTGATGGGAAACTTTAGAACAGATACATCGGGGGGCTGATGGCACCTGAACTTACTAACAATCAACCCTCATGAATGATGCTAGTTTCCAGATCTGACTTCCCATTTATGGGCTATCACAACAGGTAGAAGAACGCGTCCAATGACACCAGAAGGAGGCTATCAGTCAAGTTCAGACTGGAACATTCTACTCAATAAATGACTTGGTTTCTTCAACAAATAACATGAGAAATAAAGAAGGGGTAGAAAATTATAAATTAAAAGTGACTTAAAGAGATATATCAACCAAAGCAACATTTAGATGGGTTGTGATTTGCATAATATTAGATCTTATTAGGAATTAATGTCAGTTCTGTTTACTTGATATTACGTTTGAGTCCTTAAATTTTTTTTAATGTTTATTTTTAATGTTTGTTTATTTTTGAGAGACGGAGCATGAGCAGGGGAGGGGCAGAGGGACAGAGGGAGATACAGAATCTGAAGTAGGCTCCAGGCTCTGAGCTGTCAGCACAGAGCCCGACACGGGGCTCAAACTCACAAACTGTGAGATCATGACCCGAGCCGCAATTGGACACTTAACCGACTGAGCCACCCAGGCGCCCCCTCTGAGTCTTCATCTTAAAAGAGTAAGGTATATGGGGCGCCTGGGTGGCTCATTTGGTTGAGTGTCCGACTTCGGCTTGGGTCATGATCTCACGGCTCGTGAGTTCAAGCCCCGCGTCGGGCTCTGTGCTGACAGCTCAGAGCCTGAAGCCTGCTTCCGATTCTGTGTCTCCCTCTCTCTCTGCCCCTAACCCACTTGCATTCTGTCTCTCTCTCTCAAAAATAAATAAACATTAAAAAAAAAATTTAAAAAAAAAGTGTAAGGTATATATAGGCAAAATGGTAAGAATGATTTCCTTTCAAATACCCTGACAGAGGAAAAGTAAGTATGAGAGTGTAGATTTGGGGGAAAGAAGAACAAGAAGAACAAGAAGAACAAGAACAAGAACAAGAACAAGAACAAGAACAAGAACAAGAACAAGAACAAGAATGGTAGGGGCACCTGGGTGACGCAGTCGGTTAAGCATCCAACTCATGATCTTGGCTCAGGTCATGAGCTCACAATCTGTGAGTTTGAGCCCCACATCAGGCTCTGTGCTGATGACAAGGAGACTGCTTGGGATTCTGTCTCTCTCCTTCTCTCTGCCCCTCTCCAGCTTGTGCTGTCTCTGTCTCTCTCCTCTCTGTCTCTCTCCCTCTCTTAAAATAAGTAAACTTAATTTTGGGTGGGGGGCGGAAATGAATGGTAGAACTAGAACATTGTCAACTGCTCAAGCTGGGTATATACGGGGCCTCGTCATACTATCCTATTTTTTTATGTTTAAAATTTCTCACAAGAAAAATATTTTAAGAAAAGGTAAGTACATATAGATGTACATTCAACGAAGCTGTTTTTCTCTAGAGTGCTTCCAACAGTTAACAAAAATTAGAATCCATCTAGAGGCCCACTGGTGAAGAACTGGTTAAGTAAATTGTGTCACACAGTTGCCGTAAGATAAAATCCCCTGCAGCCACTAAGGGCGATATGGTTCCAGAAACACTAACTTTGAAAGCTGCCTATGGCATATTAGTGAATAAAAATAAACACAAGCGAGAAAACGGCAGGTACGTAGTATCTCCATAAGCACGGCGAGACGTCCAGATGCTGACAGTGGCTTTACCAAAATGCTGACAGTGGCTATCTCTGAATGGTAGACATACCAGAGACTGCTACCTGTTTTATATATTCTTAATATTGCTGGATGTTTTAATAACAATTATGTGTTTTTAAGTTTAGCTGTTTCCCTGTATGCTTACTTTCATGTGGTATGCACCAAGAAAAAGGTATTTTTAAAATGAAGCCATTTCCGTTTCTTTTAAGAAGAGATAACTGGACAAAAGCAAACAACCCAGGACTTATCAATACTGTCAAGGATAGACAAGGCTAGAGACTCAGTTAGGCAACCAATAATGCATTAAGGGTTACCAAATAAATCTGAAGCACACGCAGCGCAGGCACCAGAAGTAGGTCACACGCCCAGGACGAGTCTAACCTTGTCCAAGATGGCACAAAGGCCCTGGGTACCCAGCCCTTCCCTCCTCTCTGATGTTACCTGTCACCACCACAGTCCACCTTCCATGTATCACTCCAGCATCAGTGACAGCCCATAGTTTCCCACACATACCACGCTGTTTCTAAGCCTCTGCCATACCTTTCCACCCACCCGGCTTTCCCCCCAAACTCCCTCTGCCCCTTGCCTCTCTGCCTCACCGTGCAAGCAAGCATCCTGCAAAATTCAGTCCAGACCACCTGCTCCGGGACATCTCTGCTGCCAGCTCCGCCTCTGCCCCAGGCTGAGCCAACAGCCCCTCTGCTCGCCCACAGCACTGGGTCATGCCGCAGGGAAGACAACTGTTAAAGCGGGTTAGCGTACAAGCCCCTTGAGGGAAAGAAGGTTCCATGGCTTATTTTTGTAGACCCAGCAATATGTGTGGCCTGAGGCACATCAGAGCCCCCCAACGATGTCAGGAGAAGTAATGTGCAGCTGAAGGGCTGAGGAAATGAGGAAAATCTGAAGCCTTTCCTATGGACACCCTGCCAAATCAGTCCTGCGCAGTCACGGTACCTAGGGTCTATGAGCTTTTCCACAGCCCGTGAAAGTGTTTGAGACCTTAAAAAAAACAAAAACAAAAACAAACAAAAAACTTTATTATTCCAGAATATGAAAACGTTTTAAAAAATCAAAATTAACATTTAATCAAATACCTACAACATATAACCTTTCAACAGCAACTCAGCTCTGTTCATAATTATATTCAGGTTTTATGTAGCATATGGGTACATTTTATATGATGTAAGGTGGGGATTTGAAATGTTATAGTGCCGAGGGGTGAGGGGCATGAGAGAAGAAAGAAAGGAAGGAAGGAAGGAAGGAACAAAGGAAGGAAGGCAGGAAGGCAGGCAGGCAGACAGACAGACAGACAAGACAAAAGAAACATAACAGTGCCTGGGGCTTAGGAAGGTCATTAAACCTCCCTGCCTAAAAAAAACCTGTTCTGGTACTTCCCCAGCTGGTTTGGGATCATGAAGTAAAAGCCGTATCCAAAGCAAACTAAATTCTTGAAAGCACTGGGTGTTGAAACCAATTTGACAATAAATTTCATATTTAAAAAAAAAAATTTAAATAAATGCCCATCAACTGACAAATAAATAAATAAATTCTTGAAAGCAAAGATGCAAACACAAAATGTGTGTAGGAACCCCCTCACCTGGAGCTCCCAGGTCCCTAACAGGTAACCAGCGCATCATTCGGAGCCAAGAATGGATGCAGCCCAGCAGCCTCCCTCCTGGACCAGAATTCCTGGGTCCTTATAGGATAGGTTGGAGCTGTTTTTTCCAACCCAGGCTCCAGAAGCACAACCAGCAAAGGTGGAAATTCAGCAGGGAATGGTCAGGGAAAGCCAAGCCAAGCTGCATGCCAGCTTCCCTGAAGGCCCAGCTGTTCTCCTTCCAAGCCGGCTCCCCTCCTCGTGGCAAAATTCCGAGCTGAAGCACTATAAACCAGTTGGCACAGGCTCCTGAGGTGAAAAAATAAACACGGTACATAAAAGCTCAGAGCCTAGCATTAGGACAAGCACAAAACATGCATATTCACAGAATACTCCATTGTTAACTTTAAGTTATCTCTATCAGCTCTAACTAACTACAGCCGATTCTGGTTATTTGCAGTAGACAAGGTCTAGAAAGTGAATCAGTGAATATTGAACCACTGCCCCTAAGGACATACAGGGTTAGGTTCTCATGAGTCTCTGGGGTGTCCGGTCACAACATTTTCATCTAGCAACCAAAATATAACCTTGTTTTATGTGTGTTGATGTTTAAAGATGCCTCGTTTATATGGTTGATTTATTATCAACATTCAGCTCACAGCCGACGGCACTGTAACTCGGGTCTGGGAAGAAAAAGTTGATCTCACACGTATTTTTCTTCTTCAGGCATATCACAGCCTCCGTGCACTCAGAAACACCAGACTGCACTTCAGCACTACACGTAGCCATTTTGGAGAGTGGGTTCACCAACAAAAAGCACAACGATGTGAAAAGTATGGCACTAAACAGAACGTGAACCAGCCACTTGTTTACAACCTGAGAGCTGAAACAAGAAGGTCCCCCTGTTCGACCTCGGCCGGGAGCGTGAACACTGGTGAACTCCTATTTTTTCACTGTTCTGCGCATGTTATTTCCACCAAAAAACTACTCTGAGTATTGCTTTCAGGGTTACAAATAAATTGTAGTGAGTTGGCGAATTCATAAATAAAGAATACACAAATAATGAAGACTTTCTTACCAAAAAAAAAAAAAAAAAGTACATGTGCCTTTAAAAGCATTTGAAGAAGGCATGCTCTTGACCTTTTTGTAAAAGAATGGAATCCAGAACAAGTTAACTATTAGAAGCTTTAAGAGTATGAAAGTAGTCAACATTGAAGCAGTCAACGAGGGGAAGATTCTATAACCACCAGACAGTAGAGGGCACTGGGTGACCTTCCTTCCTGCAACCAGCAAGTTTCCGAGAAGTGGTGTATTACGTCTTGAATTTTAACAGATTCCTAGGGTGCATCATTTTGAAAAACTAAACATCTTTGTAAAGTTATATCTACTTCCTAAATGTAAGTATTATAGAACCAAAGCTGCCATATATCAAGTTTGCTTTAAAGCTTGTAAATAATCCTATGCATTGCTAAATGTCATCCAAATGTGTCATTTCACTAAAGTCGGGGGGTGGGGGTGCCTAAGACCAGAAGGAGGGGGGAAAAATACCTTCATTATTTTTATTACTCTTAAAAGTACTGAGCACCTAGCATCCTGCTAAGATGGCGAATGATAAATGTTCACCTTTTAAACAGAACTTAACCTTGGCAAATTAATACCTTTATATAATATCTCAGTGTAACTAAAGTTCATAAGAATTATTTATGAAGTTCATAAATTAAATCACATCACATTGAAGACTATGACTAAAAGTGAAAGGCTCATTCCACTTTAATCTCTTCTGGCCTACTTCAAAAGCATATTTTGTTTTTTTAACCTCTAGAGGGAGAACCAACTTTTATTGTAAAAATAGATCTCAGTAACAATGAAATAGTAAAAGCTGGTCATTACAATAAAAAGAGAAAAACTGAACAGGAATTTGCTTTAAATTTTCTCGAAAGCATAATTTTTTAAAATATGAACTTAAGTATACATTTATAGACTAAGACCACATGAGGATTAAATAAACATTTGAAAACCCCTTGGCCTTTTTCTTCTAAGTATTTAGTGGTATAAATGAAATCAAAGCACTATTAGAAAACTCAGTTTATTCACCTTTCATGGACATAAGACATTTGAGAAACATATTTTCAATGTATTAACTTATAAATGATTTTGAAGTTTTTAACCTCAACCATTTATTTAATGTTTGTTTATTTTTGAGAGAGAGAGAGAGAGAGGGCAAGTAGACGAGAGGAGGGGAGACAGAGAATCTGAAGCAGGCTCCAGGCTCTGAGCCGTCAACACAGAGCCCGACGCGGGGCTCAAACTCACGAACCATGAGATCATGACCTGAGTCGAAGTTGGATTCCCAACCAACTGAGCCACCCAGGGACACCAACCTCAACTATTTGTTAGGTAGGTTAAAAAAACAGTCTTCTTCTTTAGGGGTTTACATAACACCTTAAGTACAAAATAAATATCAGCTAAATCTGATGACTACAAAAAAGCTTCTCAGTGTTGTAACTACTCTGTTACATAATGCCATTAGCACCTGCCCTTTCCTGAGGCAGAGTCATAAGCAATTCTAATAAATAAAATGTTGAATGTCGTGAGTATATCACCCCCTGAAAAATCAACACCTGTAATTCCACAGACCTGCCTTTGTGACCCTCGAGTTGGGGTAAATACACAAAATCACAATTTGGGTTCTCTGTTCAAGACAAGGAAGACTCTCTAAGAACTACTATCCTGGACAGTTGAGTTTCCCAAAGGGTTAGACACTTAACTGTTTGGAAAGAATATTCCACACACTTTCCTTCTTAAACAAGGTATATTGAATATAAATTCTACTTTTTTTTGATTCACAGCCCTCGGTGAGAATGTTAACCGTTGTGCAATGCGTTGGGAGGTAATTCTCCAGGGATCTCTCGCACTTTTGCACATCTTATGAGGAAACGGCTGCTTTCATTCTGGACTATCTACACACAGATGTGTGTCTGGTAAACAGCCTAGAAACACAGACATCCTCTCCCTCCAGAGGAGAGGGCAGAGTTGTTTACTGTCCAGTAGAACAAAAGGAGAGTCCCCTTCCAGGCTAAGGTTAGGCAGGTTTGTTTGTACCACTTAAAAAAAAAAAAATCTGTATTACCTCAACTCAGGGTTCTACAGCCGCAGACTCATGGGGCAAGAGGAGGAAATACACAAACATGAGACTCATGCTATTGGCTGTGCTGTACTACAGTCCTCTGTCCGTGACCCAGGAGTCTCATGCTCTCTGCCAGCACCTAGATTGAGATTTCCTAAACTCAGGGCTCTACAGCCATGACTCAAACCCACTGAGTGGGCAGCATCTTTCTGGACCACTCTGCATTGCCCCCATGGGATAAATGGGCCAAGAGGCGCTGACACAAACACGCAATTCATGCTGCTAACTGCGCCGTGTAGAGACAGTCCTTTGTCTCTGACCCCAGATTACCATGTCTTCTGCCGGCGTCCAGCAAACCGGGCTGACTGTCGGCTTTCAACTAGGATAAAATTTCAGGTTCTTCACAGTTCTTGGCAGTTGCTGCTGACGATGGACGCTAGCAGAGACATGGCTTTCTGGAACAGAAAAGACAAAGGTCTCATGGGCTTTGGGGATATAAGAAGATCCCCTGGGGTCTGGCAGCAAATGCTCTTGTCCAAGAGGGGGGTGTTGGGAGTAAGGGCTGATTAACCTTTAGAGGATGAGCAGCAAAGGGTAGGACTGACACAAGCTGTCCAGTGGTGCTTTGGCTGTGGCTCACCGTCCTTGGCAATGCTGCACGCCACCTCTCAGATGAGAGGCAATGTAGCTGTAGCTGTTGGAACAGCAAAGGAGTCCCCAGAGCCTAAACAAATGATGTCCGCAATGAGGATCTAGAGCTTTGGGTGACTGAAACGTTCATTAAGTTGGACGATGAACAGCCACCAGGCCACTCGGAACTAAAAGTGTGCCTTGCTTCCTGGCAGAGAGCCCCTCTACTGCTCTGCACCCCCAGTCCTTCCCCTCACCCTCTACCCTGAGATCTGCTTTAAGAAGGACAATTCCCCGAAAAACAAATAATCCAGTGAAGAGATGGGCAAAAGACATGAAGAGACGCTTCTCCAAAGAAGACATCCAGACGGCCAACCGACACATGAAAAAATGCTCAACATCACTCATCATCAGGGAAATACACATCAAAACCACAATGAGATACCACCTGACACCTGTCAGAATGGCTGACATTAACAACTCAGGCAATAACAGATGTTGGCAAGGAGGCAGAGAAAGAGGACCTCTTTCGCATTGCTGGTGGGAATGCAAGCTGGTGCAGCCACTCTGGAAAACGGTATGGAGGTTCCTCAAAAAATTAAAATAGAACTACCCAACGACCCAGCAACTGCACTACTAGGGAATTTATCCAAGGGATACAGGTATGCTGTTTCGCAGGGGCACATGCACCCCAATGTTTCTAGCAGCACTTTCAACAATAGCCAAAGTATGGAAAGAGCCCAAATGTCCATTGATGGATCAATGGATAAATAAGATGTGGTATATATATACAATGGAGTATTACTTGGCAATCAAAAAGAATGAAATCTTGCCATTTGCAACGATGTGGATGGAACTAGAGGGTATTATGCTAAGCGAAATTAGAGAAAGACAAATATCATATGACCTCAATATGAGGACTTTAAGACACAGAACAGATGAACATAAGGGAAGGGAATCAAAAATAATATAAAAACAGGGAGGGGGACAAAACAGAAGAGACTCTTAAGTATGGAGAACAAACAGAAGGTTACTGGAGGAGTTGTGGGAGGCGGGATGGGCTAAATGGATAAGGGGCACTAAGGAATCTATTCCTGAAATCATTGTTGCCCTATATGCTAACTCATTTGGATGGAAATTTAAAAAATAAAATTAAAAAAAAAATTTTTATTAAAAAAAAAAAAAGGAGGAGGAGGACAATTATGGGTAGGCTGAGGCCTCCCTGTCCTTAAGAGAGACTAGAAAGCCTTATGCACCTAAGTATGCTGGGAGACTTCTCGGAAGGGAAGGACTCCAACTTTTATGGCTCTGTGGATACAGGTACTAAGTCACCACCCTACCTGGCCCTGTGTAAGGAGGTACTCAGATTCAGCCAATGGGGTTTGGATAAGATTCGCAGTGGGGGAGAGAGACTAATGTGACCTAGTGGATAGGGCCCTTCAGGCCAATCCAAAGTACTATTGTTTTTTCACGTGAATGTATAAATGGTAGGTTACACTTACTTCTACTTCCCTGTCCGTAGTGCCAGGGGGGATTCTCCCCCATCAGGAGGAGCTACAGGCAGAGAAACGCCACCACAAGCTCCCCTGCATCCCCTCCCCAGGAAGAACTGAAAATGGACATGACCCCTCTGCTCAGTGGGCAGAACTCAAGGCCATTGCCATAGCTCTGGTTGATGTTCCCATGGATGAATCTGATGTTTGTACTGACCCGTGTGCTGTCGACAAAGGCCCAGTGGTTTGATCTGCCACTTGGAAAACTGTCCACTGGGCTGTGAACCGTGGCAACAATTCTCAGCTGCTGACCGAACCAGCGGGGCAACTCATCCAGATGCCCACAAATCTGGTGGAGCCGCACTCCAGCTACTGATGGCACCTATACCACCGGGGCTGCCCGCACGGCTGCCTTGGTCCATCCTCGCAGGCGGGCACAACAAAAAGAACTCCACCTCTGATACACGGCCACCGCCGCGTGCCAGACTTGTGACTCCAGCCAGAGGCTGACGCGCTGGTCCGGTGGCGAGGGAGGCCACACCACACAGACTGTTGCCCCCACCGGCTTCTGGCAGACTGCTTACACTTGACCTTTGACCTCCTCTCAGGAAGCCACACTCCCAATGACATTTTTTTTTTTTCAGGTTATAGTCTTAATGTCCCAAATCACCTGAAACCACTGTGATCTTTGAAAAGAATCTGTGCCATGTGTTTGGTTTTCCACACTATTTGCAGTCTGACAATGGTGCATCTTTCATCACAAATGCTAAGGAACGAAGGGCTAACGGTCAAGGTATTCCATAGACTGTCTACTCCTCCCTATCATCCATAGCCATCTGGTATCGTCTGAAAAAAGGCTCCTGAGAAATCAACTCAAAACGATTTCTCACCTTACCTGCCTAATCTCCTCCTGGAGCACATAACGTACAAAGTACAATGGTCTGCCCCTGAATGTGGCCGTCCCCGGAAAAGGATCAGCCTCTCTCCGGAGCTTCCTGGTTAATGATCAGAACAAACAATATTGCAAGGGGGGGTGAGGGGGTTGATACAGACCAGTGTGAAATCCTGGGATTCCATACTGGCCATTCCTTTGTAAGGTGCTTCTTTCTTTCCTCTGCAGAAACCCCCTTGCCAGCCTAATTGGTACATCCTCCATGTGACAAGTCGCCAAAAGGGGCTTAGGGGATTTGAATTCTGGTTCAGCTGCCTGGATTCCCTTGTTGAATTGACCAAGTCCCAGATCACAAGAATAATGACCCACTCAAATGCACCGCAGTCCAAAGTAGGGGACATAATGCATCTCTGTGAGTTTTATAAAAATTCCCTTCAGGGGAAGTGCCTGGCTGGCTCAGTCAGTGGAGCGTGCGACTCTTGATCTCAGGGTGTGAGTTTGAGCCCCACATTGGGCATAGGGATTACTTAAAAATAGAATATTTAAAAAGAAAAAAATT
Source organism: Leopardus geoffroyi (assembly GCF_018350155.1). Lineage (NCBI taxonomy): Eukaryota > Metazoa > Chordata > Mammalia > Carnivora > Felidae > Leopardus > Leopardus geoffroyi. The sequence goes on along the minus strand of NC_059328.1, from coordinate 119,138,098 downwards.
CTCTTCAGGGAGCAGGAGTTGATTAGAAGAAAGGTGAAAGTGATAGATGCTGGAATGAAACACGCAGATTTCTGTACAGGTGGAGGGAGAGAGATAACCTCAGCATCTAGGGAGAGAACGACTTACACCCCAGGAAACGCAGGCAGGGAGCTCTTTAGAGATCTTTTGTCTTTCACAACTGCCTGTCCCTGCAATAGTCCTCATGAGGCAAAACACCCTGCTGAGTTTCCCCCAAACTACTGTAAGCACCTCCAATCTCCTGACACCTGAATCTGCTGACCCCTAAAAGATGGTTCTGACCACCATACGATCACTGTTACCAACAAGTCTATCTGAGGCATACGTCCCAGCTCCGATGCCTCCCATGCAAAATACTTGTCAACATTTCCAGGTGTCTCCTCCGCCTGTTCCCACAGACAAATGCCACTCAGCTGGTAGCACAGACAGGACAGACAGGACTGACTGCCCTCAGGCAGCCCCACCAAAGGCAAGTTCCACATGCAATGATGTGTGCTCAAGTGAAAACCCTCCAGTACACCAGCTGGCCGAAGGTTACACTGGAGGCCTTGACAACCTGTGCCCTCTGAGCCACAAGGCTCCCAGGGTAAACTGTGAAGAAATTTCTTTCCAAGGACACCATGTGCACCACCAGGCCTGTGATTTGTGTGTGTGTAAGTATTAAGTTGCCTCCTTCTCAAAAGCGCTGTTATTTGCATCTTAGACCCGTGGGTGTCTCAAGAAAACACCACAAGCAAGCTCTCGGGTAACCAACACAGGTGATCACTCCAAAACTAATCTAGTTACTCAGTGGGAGCTTCCAGAAGATTAAATGGCTCATTGCTTTAGGTGTGTCCTATGGATAGTCTTCCCTACACCAGTCTTCCAGTTAGAAAAGGTGGTATGAAATCTGTCCCCAGGTGTGTTCTTTCCATGTATTAGTTCTTTTATTTATTGAGGTATAAATGACATACAATGAGTTACGTATATAATAATTACATAATAATTAATATTTACTATTAATAAATATTAATTGATAATCATTTAATTTTAATAAAATTGTTTAATTTTAATAATTAATATTACAAAATTGTTTAAATTTTGACTTTCTGTATGCACCTGTAAAAGCATTACAACATTCAAGATCACGAAAATATCCATTCCCTGCCTCCCGACCAAAGTTTACTCATGCCCCTATATAATCACTGGTCCTCTCCCGAGGTAACCACTAATCTGCCGTCATGATAGATTAATTTGCATTTTCTAGAATTTTAAATAAATGGACTCAAATGGATTATACTTTCTTGTCTAGCTTCTTTCACTTGGCTTATTTTGAGAAATCTGTCCCCAGTTGTAGCTAAAGTGATTAGTAACACCACCTTGCACTGCAACACATTCAGGTCAGGATCAACTCACCGGCCAGACTTGTTATGAATGACAGAATCATTCTAGACTACAAACCAACATGTCTTATGAATATAAACATAAACATCCTTAAATTATTAGCAAATGGAATTCAGCAATATATACAAGGAATTACATGCCATGACTGAGTGGGGTTTCTTCCAAGGAAACAAAGCTAGTTCAATATTTCAAAAGTAATCAGTGTAATCTACCACAGCAGAAGGCTAAAGAAGAAAAATCACATAATCATATCAGAGCTAAGGAGGGGTTAGGGCTGAAGGGAAGCAGTTGTGGCTATGACAGAATAATATGAGGGCTCCCTAATGATGGAAATGTCCTGTATCTTAAGTATTTCAATTGTGGTATTACTGTTTTGCAAGATGTTACCATTGGGAGAAAACAGGTAAAGGGTACAAGGGATCTCTACATTATTTAACGACTGCGTGTGAACCTACGATTACCTCAAAATAAAAATTAGGGATTTTTTTTTTAGTGCATTATCTCAAAATAAAAATAAAGTATTTGTTTTTTGTTTTTTTTAATTTTTTTTTTCAACGTTTATTTATTTTTGGGACAGAGAGAGACAGAGCATGAACGGGGGAGGGGCAGAGAGAGAGGGAGACACAGAATCGGAAACAGGCTCCAGGCTCTGAGCCATCAGCCCAGAGCCCGACGCGGGGCTCGAACTCGCGGACCGCGAAATCGTGACCTGGCTGAAGTCGGACGCTCAACCGACTGCGCCACCCAGGCGCCCCAAGTATTTGTTTTTTTAAAATGGCATTGTTTCGGGGAGCCTATGTGGCTCAGTCGGTTATGCTTCCGACTCTAGATTTCGGTTCAGGCCATGATCTCCCAGTTTGTGGGAACCAGCTCCACATCGGGCTCTGCCCTGACAGTGCAGAGCCTGCTTGGGATTCTCTCTCTCCCTGTCTCTCTCTCTGCAAGTGCGTGCATGGATGTTCTCTCTCTCTCAAAATAAATAATTTTTTTTTAATCTCCAAAAAATCGGCATTGTCTCCAAAGGAATTATCAGTCAAAACACCTGTCATCGTATTTTAGTATTCCTAATTCCTATCCCTAGTCATAAATATAATACTTCTTTTTTTTTAATGTTTATTTATATTTGAGAAAGAGAGAGACAGCGTGTGAGCAGGGCAGGGGCAGAGAGAGACGGAGGCAGACTCTGATGCAGCCTCCAGGCTCTGAGAGGTCAGCACAGAGCCCAATGCAGGGCTTGAACTCACGAGCCGTGAGATCATGATCTGAGCCGAAGTCGGACGCTTAACCAACTGAGCCACCCGGGCGCCCCAGTCATAAGTATTTCTAGACAGGATACAGGCAATATCTCAGCAGTGTTTATTTACATTTAAATAAGTCTTAAGAAAGTCTTCCCTACTCCTAGACAATGTAGAACACTTCCTACCACAGCCCCCTGATCACAAGCCCTGGTCTCCTAGTCTCAACTCAGCCCAAAATACCACCCCACCATGTTAGCTGGACAGACACAGGACAAAGAGCGAATCATACACATACAGGTCTCACACACACTCTTCTCTCACATCCAGCTTGCTACAATTCCTCTGAATATGAACACTCACAGGAACAAGAGAGAATGGCAAAGGGGAGGGACTGGCTAACACCTCCAGCTGCCTGGCCACCAAAAACGAGTTATGCCATCAGAAGAGTAAGAGAGACACAGGAAGAGAAAAGAATGGGGGGAAAAAACAGAGGGAACAGAGAGAAAAGCCACGCTGCATTCTTACCCCCCCATCTCAGCACTTACCTCCTTCCTCCACCTTCACAAAACAAACGCCCCCTACTCTGCCCACCTCCTACCCCAGAAGCATTTCCCAAGTGCTTCCTTCCCTTTAAAACACACTAATCTCCTCCCAGCTTTGCTTGAGCCGTGCCTCAGGAATCACATACCAAGAAATGAAAATAAATACTGAATGGAGATAATCCATCATTTGTGAGCACTCTAGCCTTTGCCTTCTAGCAAAGCTTTCCTGTAACTGTAGTCCATTTTTTTAAATAACTAGGTTCCTTTTAGAAATTACAGGTTTAGTTTACATCAAGACACCTAATATAAAACTACGACTCACACCCACTGGGCAAGCACTGCTTTCAACCTCTGTTAAGGCATCTTGCCCGGCTGCCTCTACGCTGAGACCCAGCAAGGGTAACCTGTGAGTACTCAAGACTGGCACCCCAAGGATGTGACGGCAGGCTGCGGCAATGACAAGAGCCTCTCCACTAAGTGGGAAGGCCGATTAGGCTGACTAGTTGTCTCACCAGGTTCCCCATCTTCTCTTAATATTTCAGGTGTTCTGTTTCCAGCTGGCTGTGATACAAAGAGGTTACATAGTCCTTTTACCAGAATTAATCTCCTTTAGCATAGCCTAGAGTTGCACATTCAGTTCTAATAGTTTCCAAGTTCACAGCTAATCAGAATGACTACATTTCCTAAAGAGCAAATGACTCTGTTCATTCACCTGCCATTTTGTTCAGGTGTCTAAGAAGTGCTAGGCACTTGGAGATACAGAACTGACCAATACAGGGTAATCCTTATTCTCCTTGGCTTATGTAGAGGAGGGAGATCAGACAGAAGAATACATAAATAAAAATGACTATGGGGGTGCCTGCGTGGCTCAGTCGGTTAAGCGTCCGACTTCAGCTCAGGTCATGATCTCACAGTTTGCGCATTCGAGCTCCGCACCGGGCTCTGTGCTGACAGCTCAGAGCCCGGAGCCTGCTTCGAATTCTGTCTCCCTCTCTCTCTGCCCCTCCCCCACCTGTGCTCTGGCTCTCTCTGGCTCTCAAAAATAAATAAATGTAAAAAAAATTTTTAATTTAAAAAATTTTTAAAAGTGACTGTAAATAAAATAATTACAAAGTATGCTAGTTGCTAGCAAGGATATAAACAAAGCCGAGGAACTTGCACTTTCTGGGGAATATGCAAAGCAATTTCCCTTCCAATGCTACCCAAATTTAGAATTAAAAATTCATATGATTTAGGGGAGCCTGGGTGGCTCAGTTGGTTGAGCATCCGACCTCAGCTCAGGTCATGATCTCAAAGGTTCACAAGTTCAAGCTCCACATCAGGCTCGCTGCTGTCAGTGCGCAGAGCCTGCTTCAGATCCTCTATCCCCTCTCTTTGCCCCTCTCCAACTCCTGCTTGCTCACTCTCTCTAAAAAATACATAAAACATTTAAAAAATTCATATAATTTATTGACCCCCAAACATACTCTAAAATTTACTTTAAAAAACTAAATCGCAGATGCCGGCTTGCTATTATCTCTTTAGGTTAAAAGCTAAATGTCATTCCAACTGCATAGACTAGAAGCAGTAAGTGGAGGCCTTAAGACACCATTTCCTTAGGTAAAAATTACCCAAAATGAGTCCCTGAGGGAAGGAAGCAGGAAGCAGGCTGGAGGGGATGCCTTCACCTGTTTCAAAACCTGGCCTAGCGGGGGCTCCACAACAAGAAAAACCACTTAGCACCCTGCTCCCTGGGATCCGCAATCCTCACTAGTTCCATAGTTCAACTGCATTAAGCAACTTTTGTGGATTCACCTGGGCACAAAACCATCATGTGAAAAAGTGCTTTGTTTTAGGAATGTGGAGCATATTCCAAACAAGCAGCCAACAAATCAACTCCACTTAAATTGGAGATTGCCCCCACAACTATATGGTCAACTGATCTTTGACAAAGCAGAGAAGAATACCCAATGGAAAAAGGACAGTCTCTTCAGCAAACGGTGTTGGAAAAACCAGACAGCAACATGCAGAAGAATGAAACTGGACCACTTTCTTACACCATACACAAAAATAAATTCAAAATGGATGACAGACCTAAATGTGAGACAGGAAAGCATCAAAATTCTAGAGGGGAACACAGGCAGCAACCTTTTTGACCTTGGCCATAGCAACTTCTCACTCGACACGTCACCCGAGGCAAGGGAAACAAAGCAAAATGAACTATTGGTGCTTCATCAAAATAAAAAGCTTCTCTTCTGCACAGCAAAAGAAATAATCAACAAAACTCAAAGGCAGCCTACACAATGGGAGGAGATTTGCAAATGACATATCGGATAAAGGGTTAGTATCCAAAATCGATAAAGAACTTACCAACCTGAGCACCCAAAAAACAAAGAATCCAAGTAAGAAATGAGCAGAAGAGCAACATTTTTCCAAAGAAGACATCCAGATGGCAAACAGACACATGAAAAGATGTCAACAGGGGCGCCTGGGTGGCGCAGTCGGTTAAGCGTCCGACTTCAGCCAGGTCACGATCTCGCGGTCCGTGAGTTTGAGCCCCACGTCAGGCTCTGGGCTGATGGCTCAGAGCCTGGAGCCTGTTTCCGATTCTGTGTCTCCCTCTCTCTCTGCCCCTCCCCCGTTCATGCTGTGTCTCTCTCTGTCCCAAAAATAAATAAAAAAACGTTGAAAAAAAATTAAAAAAAAAAAAAAAGATGTCAACATCATTCATCATCAGGGAAATACAAATCATCAGCACAATGAGGTACCACCTCACATCTGTCAGAATGGCTAAAATTAAGTAACACAGGGGCGCCTGGGTGGCTCAGTCGGTTAAGCATCCGACTTCGGCTCAGGTCATGAACTCACGGTTCATGGGTTCAAGCCCCGCATCGGGCTCTGTGCTGACAGCTCGGAGCCTAGAGCCTAGAGCCTGCTTCGGATTCTGTATCTCCCTCTCTCTCTCTGCCCCTCCCCTGCTCATGCTGTCTCTGTCTCTCGAAAATAAATAAATGCAAAAAAAAAAAAATTTTTTTTTTAAATTAAGTAACACAAGAAACAACAGGTGTTGACAACGATGAGCAGAAACGGGAACCCTCTCGCACTGCTGGTGGGAATGCAAATCGGTGCAGCCACTCTGGAAAACAGTATGGAGGTTCCTCAAAAAGTTAAAAATAGAACTACCCTATGGCCCAGCAATTGCACTACTAGGTTATTTACCCAAAGTATACAAAAATACAGATTCAAAGAGGTACATGCACCCTGATGTTTATAGCAGCATTATCAATAATACCCAAACTATGGAAAGCGCCCAAATGTCCATCAACTGATGAATGGGCAAAGACGATGTGGTATATATACACAATGGAATACTACTCAGCCATCAAAAAGAAGGAAATCTTGCCATTTGGAAGAACATGGATGGAGCTAGAGTGTATTATGCTAAGAGAAGTGAGAAAAAGACAAACACCATATGATTTCACTCACACGTGCAATTTAAGAAACAAATGAACATACGGGGTGGGGGGAAGAGAGGGAAACAAACCACAAGAGATCTCTAAACGATAAAGAACAAAGGTGATGGAGGCAGGTGGGTGGGGGATGGGCTAGATGGGTATTAAGGAGAACACCTGTTATGATGAGCACTAGGTGTTGTATATTAGGTGATGAACCACTGAATTCTACTCTTAACACCAATAATGCACTGTATGTTAACTAACCAGAATTTAAATAAAAATTTGAAGGAAAAAATGAGAAATTTTTGAAAATTAAAAAAACAAACAAACAAACAAACAAACAAACAAACAAACTGGAGGGGCACCCGGGTGGTTCAGTGGGTTGAACGTCTGACTTCAGCTCAGGTCGTGATCTCGCGATTCGGGAGTTCAAGCCCCGCATCAGGTTCTCTACTGTCAGCACAGAGCCCACTTCAGATCCTCTGTCCCCCTCTCTCTACCCCTTCCCCGCTTACGCTCTAGCAAAAATAAAATAAAAATAAAAGATAAAATAAACTGGAGACTACCATGTTAAAACACTAGCCCTGCTTTCTACAGTGTCCAGTCAAAACTCAATCACATCAACCAATCTCTGAGGCATATGAAGTTACACGCTCAGAGCTACCTAATCTTTTCAAATGTGCCAAACATAATAACCTAATGTTAAAACCTAGTGACTTTAAGATACATTTGACTAGAAATCTGACCCACACAGGCAATAATCTGAATTCCCATTAGTGCATCTGTAAGCACTACCTGATGAAATAAAAATGAATCCAGGCTTCATCTGTGCCTCAGAAGGGGATTTTAAAAAAATAAAAATAAAAACAAAAACAGAAACAGCTCTGAATTGTCACTTTGGGAAAAAAACTGTACTTCTTAAGATTCAAATGTAATCTCCCCCAGTGTAACTCCAAACTTTTTGCCAATTTGTTTGGCTTTGCTTTCTCTACCAAAATTACACAGAGACTAAAATAAAGCCTCCAGATTTGTTCTCTGCTACTGGCCTCCACTTCTTCCCAAACATTTTATAAAGGCTGGCCCACCACTAGTTAGGAAATTACCTCCGAAAGCTTCCACCCCACCTTTTTTTCTAAACTCCTATGGCCATAAATTGGTGGGGGGGGGGGGGGGGGGTGTGGATTTGTAGTCTAGTCCCCTTGACACAAATTAGGAATTGAAGAGGAATCATCTCCTTTCTTTTTTTCAAGTTTATTTTTATTTATTTTGAGAGAGAGAAAGAGAATCCCAAGCAGGCTCCCCACTGTCAGCGCCAAGCCAGACATGGGGCTCAATCTCACAACGGTGAGAACATGATCTGGGCCAAAATCTAGAGTCAGATACTTCACCGAATGAGCCACCCAGGAGCCCCATCTTTTTTTAAATGATCTCCAGAGAATTTTCCATCAATTCCCTCCCTTCAGCCAGCTTTGAAACCACTACCAGAAAATTCTTATCATCCTCAAACTCTGCCATCCACCTGTGCCGCTCCTTTCTGTTCCCATGGAGAATATCACCCTAACTTTGTAAAGACTTGACCTCTCAGTCTCATCCTCTGCTTAAAAGCCTGACTTCCCATCTCAAAATAAAAGTCAAAACCCATATAGTACCTATAAAGGCCACGCTCTCCATCACCTAGCCAGCCTGCCACCTCTTTCAACTCTCCAGTCTCCTCTTCTCTTTCCTTCCACTCCCTGGTCACACCTTTACACTTATTTTCTGCCTGGAAATTCTGTTGAGGGGCTTTCTCAAATGTTACCTTCCCTTGCCCTCCACCTCCCATGTAAAACTAGACTTCCAACCCCCTATCCCCCTAACAAACTTTCTACTTATTTTGTTAACTATCATCCCCAATGTTCCAGGAATGCAGGAATTTATCTGTTTCCTTCACTGCTGTATCATCAAGGTCTAAAAGAGCGCCAAGTTAGGTAGCAGAGAGTTCAGTAAACATTTGTCAATGAAGAGTCATTCACTTGACAGGCACTCGCTGGGTACCTGGTCCGGGCCGGGTTTGTTAAGGCAAATAAGACACTAGCAAAGCTTTTAATGCACCCGATGGAGAAATGCAACACAAAACTGTGCATTGCAGGACCGCAAACTTAAAGCCACGGGCAGGTCACAGACACGCCCAAAGCTCAGAGGAAGAGGCCTCGGCTTCGCCTTTCTGGGGCCGGTCCAACTTCCCACGGTGCAGTTCTCCACGGACCGATCCCGGAGGGTCTCCTCTAGACCCCCGAGAGGAGCGGAGCGCACTCGCCCTCCCCAGGCCTGAGAGGTTGCTAGTCCAGAGCCGCAACTTCCGGGCTCTTCACTCCAGATACACGATTTAATAAAACAAATTTAAAAGCCTCTGCTCTTCAGCCACCGCCCCTTCCTCTCTGCCCCGCGGTGCATTCCCCCACGGCGGCCCGGAGCTGAACCCTTCTCGGACCTGCCTGCACTGACCCACAAGCACGCCCGACTTCCGCGGCCCAGACCTGTTCCCGGCGTCCCGTTCGGCTCCTCTCTGCGCCTGTGCGAGCAAACCCACGTGGGTTCGGGAGAGGTTGGCCGCGCGGCGGAGGCTGAACACGCCCCCCGCGTGAGGCTGGCTTCTGATTGGCTGCCTGTCGCTGGCCTGGCCTGGTTGGAGCCGCCTGCGGCTGCGCCTCTAAAGGCGCTGCCAGTCGAGTCTCGTGCTACTGCTTCTTGCTTTGGCCGCCTCCGCTCACTCTCTGGAATCCTTGCAACCCCGCCGGCATGTCTCAGGTATAGCGCGTGCCTAGCCTGGCTGCCAAGGTGCGGCGGGGCTAGAAACTGGGGGGGGGGGGGGGGGGGGGGGGGGGGGGGGGGGGAGGGGGGTGGTTCGAGAGGGGTACTATCCCGTAAGCAGAACTCCGCAGAGTCTTTCCCGTCCCGGCCCCGCTGTGCCTCCTGGACCCGTGCCCAGCTCTGACTCTTTGCACAGAGCTTTGTGAGCGGAACTTTCCAGGTTTGGACTTAGCTACCCACCGGTAACTGCTGGGAAGTTGCCCGTGGGGTGGACTCCGCGGTGAGGCAGGAACAGGAGTTGGAGAAGAGGGTCCTAGGGAGAAAGGTGGCAGGTAGAGGGTTGCATGGATTGAAGGAGCAAGGGGACCGAGTTCCCCATCCGGAAGGTCAGGGCAAGAGTAGGGAAGCCATGCAGAATGGGAAAGCAAGGAAGTGGTTAACAGTTTAGAGGTCAGGGGACTCAGGGGCCGAGTGTCCAACGTACGAGAAGGGGAGAGGTGACCCAGAGGCCTTTCCCTCCTTGGAATGTAGCCTCTTTTCTGAGACCGAGCTGTGTGGAATGACCTCTGACTCATCACCTCTCTCCAATTGGAACACCAGGAGAGAGGTCGGCGCTGGACGCCTGGTCCCAGGGGGGGAGGGGTCCAATGGCCTCTGGCCAGCTGCACTCAAAACTGTACCCATCTCAGCTGTTTCAAACACGCTGTGCTAGTCCTATCCACAAGTCGAGGCTTTACTGGGACCCCGGCCTGGCCCAGGAGTGGTCAGGCAGTTGGCCACACTGCTTTTTCAATGAAGTGAATACCTACTGCAGGCACTCCTACCTTTCCTCCTTCACCGCTGTGTTTCTAGCACCTGATAAATAGTGAGAGCATCCAGTACATAGTTGTCCATCGAATGAGTGAACCAATGTGCTTCCCTTCCTTGTTTTGCTGAATCTTTCTGGCTTCCCTCTTGGGGAGATGAGAAGATACACTGCTTTTCCTCAGGGGCATCTCAGGAGTGCTGCCTTTCCAACTTGTCTCTCCCCATTACTGAGCTCTATTTAGGCCTTTCCTCTCCCCCACGTTTAGGCTGAGTTTGACAAAGCTGCTGAGGATGTTAAGCACCTCAAGACCAAGCCAGCAGATGATGAAATGTTGTTCATCTACGGCCACTACAAACAAGCAACTGTGGGTGACATAAACACAGGTATGCTGAGATGAGCTTGGGAAGGCCCCGCGTCAAAGCAGGCTCAGCAGCCTTGATGGGTGCTGGAGCTCTTCTAATCTGTGGGAACTGCACTCTCAAAACCACCCGAAGCCCTACTCTTCACGTGGGACATGGTACTAGTTCATGGGGCTCCCCCCGCTCCTCATGAAGATCACGTTCCTGAATGGGACTCACAGACCCTGCACTGTTCTCAGTGGCTCAGGTCGCAGAATTCAAACCCGAGTTTGGGGAGGACTTTACGGGGTATCACCAGCATTTTCCATCTACTTGGGAAGAAGCAAAGACCCCAGCTTGGAAGAGACTTGGTCTCAACTCAGTAGTAGCTTTGTTGAACCACGCTGCTTCAGTACATGCCTCCCCAGACAGGATGGAAGTCAGAGCACTTGGCAGCCTGATATCGGGAGCAGAGAAGCAGCTGGCTTCCTGTGGCAGGTCAGAAGCCGTTTTGCTGACCACAGCCCTGATGACCATTTCTCACCTATCAAAAAATCTTGGTACAGATTTTGAGGCCATAGTCTAGACTACCATAGTCTGAAGACAGCCTTTCCCCCCTTGGACGGTTTTTATTCCGCCCCTAAGTCCCTGAAACCCAGCTGTATACTGAGGCAACAGCACGATTCACTCTATGCAAAGGCTCAGAGGCGGTGGCCATGGCAGCCCAGAAGGAGGTCACCCCCTTGTCTGTTCAGGAGGGTGGCATGGCCCCCAGTTCCACTGCAGTTGGGGTGGAGGGTGGAGCAAGTCGGTGGCTGCCAGCCATCTGGAAGCAGGAGATGGTGCCCAGAGCTAAGGATCATGAGCAGCACCAAATCAAAGTTCACAGGAAGGGCTTAGCTGAGAGAGGTCTAGGGGCAAAGATGAGTTTTATGCTAGGTTTATAAATTCTCTATCCTCCCAGGGAGAGGGGGGAGAGATGAAGTGGGGGTGGCCGGAGGGGCTGAGATGCTTTTCTGCCAGACAGGATTTTCACAGACACTGGCCTCTGCCCTTCTTTTGCAGGAGCACACATAGACTGGCTTGAGTAACTCTCACTTCCTGACTGCAGAGGCTTCGGCTCCTTCTAGGGCGGCACCGTCCAGATACAGTCACCACTAGCCACGTGTGGCCATCTAAATTTAAATTAGTGGGGCGCCTGGGTGGCGCAGTCGGTTAAGCATCCGACTTTAGCCAGGTCACGATCTCGCGGTCCGTGAGTTCGAGCCCCGCGTCGGGCTCTGGGCTGATGGCTCAGAGCCTGGAGCCTGTTTCCGATTCTGTGTCTCCCTCTCTCTCTGCCCCTCCCCCGTTCATGCTCTGTCTCTCTCTGTCCCAAAATAAATAAACGTTGAAAAAAAAATTAAAAAAAATAAAATAAAATAAATAAATTTAAATTAGAAAGAGTTAAAAAAAAAAAAAAAAATCCAAAGCTCAGTCCTCAGTCGCACAAGTCACCTATCAGGTGCCACAAGAGGCAGATGGCCCTGAGTTAGTGCAAATGTATGTCTCCATCTGCACAAAAAGGGCTGTTGGAGTGCGTTTGCTCTCCTAGATGATGACTCTGCAGGTGCACCTCCTGGTACCCCTGGGAATACCTCCCTGAAAGCACCTGCGGAGACTTGATGTTTCTCAGACACAGTGGTCCCGGCAGTGGGCACTGCCACTGCTCCTTTTGCCTTTGCTCTCGGCATGGCAGTAAAATAGGTCAGCGGGGAGGTGGTGAGGGTGTTTCCCAGGTGCAGCTGATGACAGGCCTGGGAGCATAAAATCATGGTATAACTTTAAGGATGCTTTGCCTTCGGGGGGAACAACTGCCCACAAATCATCAAGAATTAGACTAACAATTTGGTAGAAAAATGGGGCAAGGGTATGAACAGACTGTTCACAGGAAGGGACTCCCAGAAAACTGATAGCAATAATAGCATGAAGGAGAAGAACCGGGTGGCTGAGAACAAGGGTAGGAGGGAAACTTTATAGTAGCCCTCTTTATAGCATTCAGATTTTAAGCCATATAAATGGATGTAGTACTTGTTTTAAAAAAAAAGAATGTTTTTAAGTATGCCTTTTAAAAGAAATCTTGGAGGGGCGCCTGGACGGCTCAGTCAGTTGGGCGTCCGACTTTGGCTAAGGTCATGATGTCACAGTTCGTGAGTTCGAGCCCCACGTCGGGCTCTGTGCTGACAGCTCAGAGCCTGGAGCCTGCTTCACATTCTGTGTCTCCCTCTCTCTCTGCCCCTTCCCTGCTCATGCTGTGTCTCTCTCTGTCTCAAAAATAAATAAACATCAAAAAAATTTTTTTTTAAATAAAAAGAAAAAAGAAATCTTGGAGTTGTTTAACTTTTAAAACAAAGACCATCTAGTAATGAAAAGTTTTCTTACTGTTTTCTTTAGATCATAAGTTTGGGTTTCTGTACATCTGGGTTTCTAAAGGCAGAACCCGCTATGCTAGACCCATTTAACTCCATAACAGAGCCTGGAAGGAACAGATGAAGTGAAAGACGGCTTTCAGGGCAAGAACATCGATAATGTTCTCCGTTAGAACTTGAAGCAGATCCGGGGCACCTGTGTGGCTCAGCCGGTTGAGGCTCGGACTTTGGTTCAGGTCATGATCTCACGGTTCATGAGTTCAAGCCCCGCATCAGGTTGCCATCTGCTCTCAGCTCAGAGCCTGCTTTAGATCCTCTGCCCCTGCCCCTCTCTGCCCCTCCCCCACGCATGCACACGCACTCTTTCAAAAATCAATAACACATTTTTTTTAAAAAAAGGCTTGAAGCGGATCTAATGTGCTTTCTTCCCTTGTTTCAGAACGGCCTGGACTGTTGGATCTCAAAGGCAAGGCCAAGTGGGATGCCTGGAATCAGCTGAAAGGTGATTGTTCTCATCAGTTTCCCCGGTTTGTGAAGCCCAGTAATGAAACACTCTTCATTATGAAGTGTTAGGGGTGAGGAGAGAAAACAAAGTGGATGAGGCCCATGCTAGAAACCGGCCTAACCTAGCCAGAATGGAAAAAAACTGGGCCACCTACTTTTTCTAATACCATGTATGCCTCCTCCAAGAGCACCATCTCTGCGCAATGGCATCATTGGGAGAGGAAGGGCTGGGGACCAGGTTACTGAGAAAAGGCTGGGAGGTAATTAGTTGGCCTGGGTTTTCCGTATATTCCCGCACCTTCCTCTCCCCGACAAGGCCGGGTAGTGACCCCCTACCCAAGCAGCCTTCCCCAGCTCCCCTCCAGCCAGAAAGGCACATAAAAGAAAGGAATGAGCTAATGCATGGCAGGCTGCTGGCACCTCGTAGGCCCCTGAATGGAGCTATTATATGCTAAGCAACGGCAGCCAAGAAGGAGCCCGGCTCCGACTTAATCACGTGCCACCTGCAGCAGCAGGACCCACAAGTTGGCAGTGAAGTGCCTGCCAGCTTTTGTGTTCTTGCTAGCTCATTTCTGAATAAGCCCTCTGTCTTCCTGCAAATGGAAAACCCTTGAATTCAAAAAGGGCCAGAATACAATAAATACACTCCTAGGATTTGCAAGGAACTGGGACAGGAATGCCCGTCTGACTGCCCGTTGTCACTGGGCATTTCTGTCCCAGTGTCCGTGTACTCTCCAATGCTCCAGAAAGCACTCAGATTCCCGGCGTATCTCCCCTTCGCCGCAGAACCCAGGAAACTGGGTGTTACTGCTGAGGGGTAGGTCAGTGCCCTTTGGACCGCAGCACGAAGGCAAAACTTTGCCTCCTTCCACTCCATGAGCCAGCTGCTTTCACTCAGAGTTCACGAAACTTTACTCACAGCTTCCCTCTGGGGAGAAGAGGGCATCTGGCTTTGCTTTTTCATGGCCACATCTGGCAGATAAGAGCCCGGCAGAGGGCTACTTGATAGGCCAAAGCCAACCATGAGAGGAAGCAGGACGACTAAAGTCACTACAGCTCCCCGTGTTAGGCTTTCCTGCCTGTCCGGAGTGCCCAGCCTCTCTCCCCAGGCTCAGGTTGACCGCTCATTCCAGCAGTGGGGGACTCACATGGCCGGCAGGCCAATGACAAGCCTCAGGACAGCTGTATACACGTTATGGGTTCAGGGCTCTGTGGAGCATTCACCGTGGGCCAGGCGCCTTAAGTATTTCAGGCCAAGCCTGTGAGGTGCAGGTAGTGGAATCCCCACTTTACAAGGGAAACTGAGCCTCAGAGCATTAAAACTGGGGGCTGTCTAGGGCTCCAGTCTGCTGCTTTCCTACCGTGCTGCCTCTCTGACCAATAACCCTGTTGACTCCTTCCAGGGACTTCCAAGGAAGATGCCATGAAAGCTTACATCAACAAAGTAGAAGAGCTAAAGAAAAAATACGGAATATAAGGAACTGGATGTGGCTGCCGGCAATGCATTTCATCTAAACTGATAACAATGCCTTGTTTTTCTAATGCTGTGGATGACGAGAAATGATGACAATAGCCCATTAACCTAGATCCTGAAGACTCTACAGGATACGGCCCTAACAGAGTAGGGGCTGAAATGGTTACTGACGTGCTCTGAGTAGTTTTTATCTGTAGATCAATTAAAAGTGCATTTGTTACTTTAAGTCTTTGGTAATCTGAGTTCTTGAAATCGCTTCCTCCGTTCTAATGGCTCTTCCTCACTTCCTTTTTCTAAAGATTTTGTCTGGAAGCGTTGGAGCTCACCCTCCACTCTGCTAGGGTGCGAGGTAGGGGACCCACCTAGTCTAAGCCTGAAGTGCACACACCTCTGATGGGGAGGAAAAGAATTAGAGAAATCGCTTTTTCTAACTCCTTGTTCCTCCCCATTCCAGCCACATCAGTTGCATGCGCTGGCTGAGACTTCAGGCCGCAGGGACTGCCAGTCCTGTGCTGGGGACATTGCTGGCCTCAAGCTCTGAGGAAAGCAGGGTTGACAAATATTTAAGGTTCGTCTGAGGTCCATCCAGTCCGTGGTTCCAGAGCAAATGAACAAGGCCAGAGGCCCCTGTCAGGAATGAACTATACCTGCCACGGGGCATCCACAGAGCCCCAGGCTCACGGGCAGCTGGGCGGGCATAACCGAGTCGGGTGGTGTGGGTGCTTAGCAGGGAAAAAAGGAGATCAGGACCCCGGAGGCCAGGGGTTAAGGTTACAGAGAAGAAAGGCTGGAGCTCGACCCTGGTGGGTGTAGGTTGCTGAAAAGAAAAAAAGACAGCTGGCAGGCCCTCCTCACCAGATGTTCTACTCCACTCATTTCCACGGTCTTGCAAGGAAGGTTGGGGTTTTCCCATCATGCAGCTGTGGCTGCGGAGGCTGAAATCAAGGAGAAGCTCCTTGAGGCCAAGCAGCTCTCCGTTCCCTCCAAAGCCTGTGCCCTGGTCTTAGACATGGTTCAGCCAGAAGAACAGGAGTTACAGTGACTTGCCCAAGGTCACTCCGCTGGTGACTAATCTGAGAGCCAGCATTCACGTGCACGTCTCCCTGGCTCAGGTGCCCGTACCACACAAGGTGGCCCCCCAGGCGTGACCCGTGCTGGAACGGCAAGGAGGGCAACTGTCTGATATGGCTGGAGTACGGCACACCTTCGATGGAAAATGGGACTAGAGAGTGAGAAGTCTTGATAATGAAGTTGAAAAGTACAAAATCTGACCATCATCAAATGTGATAGGCGGCTGCTGGGAAGGAGATGTGGTCAGAGGCGTTCCGTGAATCTGACTACATCAGTGGGTTTTGAGAACGGTGACCGTCCGGTTCTAGCCCAGCCTGCGCATGGAAAACTAGGCCCAGAAGCTCAGGGGTAGGCAGGAACCTGCTCCCCATGGGGTCAAAGTCCCAAAGCCTAGCCGTGCAACTGGAGCGAAGTGACTTCCTGAGTAGCGATGCCATTTATGTGGAAGTCTCCCCTGGGCGCTAATGTGACTGAGGGCATGTGGGGCAGGAGGCCCACAGATCTGCCCTCCTCCCACCTGGTTGCCCTGCACCAGCCTGGTGGTGCCAGCCACCAAGGCTGCAGAACTCCCAGGCTTCCATGATCCCTGAGGGACGCAGTAGGGAGCTATAGCCACACACCTATTATTATCT
This sequence comes from Leopardus geoffroyi, assembly GCF_018350155.1. Classification (NCBI taxonomy): domain Eukaryota; kingdom Metazoa; phylum Chordata; class Mammalia; order Carnivora; family Felidae; genus Leopardus; species Leopardus geoffroyi. Next base: position 119,121,458 of record NC_059328.1, on the reverse strand, counting down.
GGATTATCTGCTTTGATCAGTTTTTGGCTGCTTCTGGTGTAAACCAAAAGAAAAGCCACCCTGAATGGAGCCCAGGGCGTGGTTCTTGTCCACACAGACCTGGCTCCGGGCTCAGGCCCAGCACGCCTACCGCGAGGGTGGGGGTCCGCGTGAGATGAAATTGTGTGAGAAACTCCTGCCATAGAGTGGGTCCCCGGTGTGTGGCACTTCATCCGGAAGTTTTGTCCCGCCAGCTTGAAAACCACTCTTGTCCCCGGGAACGTCCCTCGCAATCAACGTCTGTTAGAGTCAAGGACCTAGCCCAGAAGCACACAACTGGCACGGCCTCCAGTCACTGGCTGTCAGTTGTGAGAACCTGCAGGGCCAGCCTCCCACTCGGGTTGGTGAATTTAATCCCGCTTTGAAGTGGGCACCACACCTCAATGCTCTGTAATCGGGACTACTGGACCCATTATTGAGATGAGGGAATTAAGGCCCAGGTGACGTGAATGGATCCAAACCCAGGAGTCTCTGTCCAGGAAGGCCCTGCTTGTCCCCTTCTGTCACATTGTCTCTCGTGGCCACTGGCTGCCACTCAGACGTGCATCTCCACTGTCGCTCAGAGGACAAGGGTGACACTTGCCTCACTGGGCTAGCAGAAGGTGCTAGGAAACGCCCCACCTGTGCCAGTCTTCCTGCGGAGCGGCTCAGGGAGGCAGGTCACATCTCCCAGGATGGAGCAGGGCCCCAGTGAAACATACTTTTTTAAGCATCTCAGGTGATTCTGAGGCTCTGCGAGGTTTGGGGAGCCCTGAAGCACCCCCATCCCCACCCAGCCCCCACCCCCCCCCCCACACACACACACTATAGAGTAGTGGTACTGATTTCTACCAAAGTAGCAAGTTGTGGTGTTCTGAGAACACATCACCAGTGGGCTCAGGGGTCATGCCTGCTCCAATGGCTTCTGCAGAAGTCCATATACAGCCCAGGGAGGATTCACAGGGTGTCATTTGGGAACAAACGAGGAGGGCAGAGGAGCAGGGCAGGGCACCCAGTCTTCCCCTCTCCTCGGTGAGGCATCCACAGCTCCCCTGAGGTACTTCGTACCTCCAACCTGCCTCCGGCGACAGACTCACCCGTGAATCCCACTGCCATCTCTCAGGTGCCAGATCATGAATCTTCTTGGAGCCACATTTTCTTCATCTAGAAAATGGGCTGATAGAAGGGGTAAAGAACCTCACAATGCCTGGCAGACACAACTTCCTAGCAGCCCGGAGGCCTTTCCTAATGCACATCCTCACCCCTGATACTTCCTTCCCCATTATCCGGACAGGTCCCGGCCTAGAGCCACAGAAGGCTGTTCCCCGCCTTGGCCAGGCTCCATTAAGTGGGAAGTTACTGCAAATGCAAGTAAGTGTAGGTTGTCTCAGGATGTTCTCCCTACACAAGAGTGATTCCAAAAGCCAAAAGCCTGGGAACCAGTGTCGAAGATCGATAAGGGACTTGCTCTGCCACTATATGCCTCAGTTTCTTCATCAATAAAATGAGGCTGAGCAGAAGGGCATTGTCCGGGATAAATAGGAAGGAAAGCCGTAGGAGGGGAAAGAGAAGGCACCGGAAATGACTGCCTTGATGTGAGTCAGGCTGGGAAGTTGTGAGGGGGTGGTTTAAGTAGCCAGATGATTAAAGGTGTTTAAAATTAAATTACAGGTGTTTGGAGTTGAGGACAGGGCAGGAAGAATAACCAGCAGAGGCAGGCTTTAGCAGAGCTCTGCCTTTGGGGCCTGGGTCAAGGCAAGACAACGCCTCTGCCCTTGGTAGCTCCCAAGGAAGAGATCAGAATGTTTCCTCTCTTAGTTATTTATTTGTGTGATTCTGCATGACTTCTCTTTTGAAAGAACGTGGGGTAGCTAAGAACAGACCAGAAAATAAGCAAAGCTCCCTCAGGAGTCTAGAGTTTCAAGACAGCTTAGGTGCCATCTTTGCCTCGAAAGATCTGTAAACCACAAACTGCAGGGCAACAGAGGTGCCCTGGGATGCCCTCTCTGCCTTCATCCAGAGAATCCGCCCCCTGCTTTGCAACACCACCCCCACCACTGCCCCGCCTTGGATACAACTCAACCCTTGGAAGACCAGGAATTGGTCAACTGACAGCTTTTCCTTTTCTTTTCTTTTCTTTTCTTTTCTTTTCTTTTCTTTTTTTTTTTTTTTTGGAAATTTCTTTATAGTTTTTTTTTTGAGAGAGAGAGCAAGCATGAGGGAGGGAGGGGAAGAGAGAGAGAGGGAGAGAGAGAATCCCAAGGAGGCTCTGCACTGTCAGTGTGGAGCCCAATGTGGGGCTCAAACTCACGAACAACGAGATCATGACCTGAGCTGAAATCAAGAGTCGAACACTTAACCTACTGAGCCACCCAGGTGCCCCAACCGATAGCTTTTTCTGAATGTTTTATGATTTGGGATGAGTATCCTTGCTAAGTAATGAATGAACATAGCTCTAGACTACGGATATTTTCCTTTTGTATGTAGCTGTAAAGTCCGATAAAGTCTTTCCAGGGAAATTGGTGAGAAAGCAAGCATGTGGCACGGCACTGTGGGGAGGGGTAATCTCTGGGGCCCTTGATCCTGGCTGCTGGCCCCAGGCTGTCACCACCACTTGGATCTGCCAGCCACAGTGGGGCATGCAGCTGAGTACTGGGAGAGCTCCAGGCCTTTGAGAGTCTCCCTCCCCCCGCGCCCCAGCATCCCACTTCGACAAAGACATCCTTGCCCTTGGGGGAAAAAGAGGTTTTTTTTTAAATTCTGGCATCCGGAATTATGGGAGAATAAATCTCTATTGTTTTAAGCTACCTAGTTTATGTGATTTGTTGCAGGAACCCCAGGAAACTAATGTGCCTGCCCACTCTGTGTGGCTGCCTGTGGGCTGGTTCCCTCCACTGGCAGCCCTCTAGAAGTAAGACCCTGAAGGTCTTTGTCAAGTGCAAATGTGACACCATTACCTGGAGGACTCTCTTACGAACACTCGATTGGGTTCATCTGTGTTAGAGATCCAGGGCCTTAAAGCATGGGGGTTAGCAGTTTTATCATAAACAAGTAGAGCTTCAGTTGCTGCCCAGATGACCACACTGAGAATTCACCCACCATCCCCAGAGCATTGCCACTGAGTAGGAGAGGTGCCGAAAGAAAAGGAGGACTGCAAAGTGGGAGGGGTTTTGGAGAGGTGATTACCCCACCCTTAACAAGGTTTTGCCTCAGTGTGGCCCTGCCAGTACATCAGGTAATATGTTGGGGAGGAAAGAGCCTGGGCTTTGCAGACAGATTTGAATTTGAATCGCGGTGTGACCACTTTTGTTCTTTGAGCAAGTTTCTTATCTTCTCCGAGCCTGAGATAGTTTGTGTATAAAATAGGATGATCTTGGGGCACCTGGGTGGTTCAGTCGATTAAGCCTCTGACTTTGGCTCAGGTCATGGTCTCAGGGTTCACGAGTTTGAACCCCATGTCAGGTTCTGTGCTGACAGCTCAGAGCCTGGAACCTGCTTCAGATTCTGTGTCTCCCTCTCTCTCTGCCCCACCCCTGCTCACTCTCTGTCTCTCAAAGATAAATAAATGTTGGAAAAAAATGTAAATTGCCTCATCTCTACGAGCGAGGATTGAATAAATGCCTAATACACAAAAGAAAAATTAATACATGATAGCTATTATTGGTCAACAGAAGAGTTTTGAATAAATAAAGAACCAATTCATCTTTTTTTAGGGTTTGAGGATTTGAGAGGTTCTGACTGAAGTAGCCTACTCTTCCCAGTCTTAAATTGTGTATCTTTTGTGTTCATGTGTAGTTGGACCAGCATCCCTTCTTTTGAGGAAATATCTCTGCTCCACTATTCCTGAGGAATTAGCTCAATAGAACCCTAGAATATAGCACAGACTTTTTCCTAAGGATCCCAGCACGAAAATTCTAGGCAAGAATGATTTCTTGGGCTACCTGATCATGAGTGGACCAATCCCATAGCCAGGAGCATGAAGCACCTTGATTGGCCAGGTCTCAATGGAGAGTTCCCCCATCCTTGGGAACCTCTAGCTGTAGAGATTCCCAATCATAAGCTTGAGCTTCCAGCAGCGTGTTAGAAATTATTTACCATAGCAAAAACTAAAGTTAATATTCAAAGAGAAGCAGGGGCAAAAGAGAGGTAGAAGGAAACACAAAGCTCTGCAATATCATCTGGGTTCTGTATTCAGCTGGCAAGATGGCAGATTTACCCCTGAGCTTTTCAGAAATGTGAGCCATACATTCCCTTTTCATACTGATATAGCTGGCTTCTTGTTACTTTCAACACAAAAGGTGTAAAATAGTATCCTTAACTCTTTTTCCTGAGTTGACCTGCCTGGTGGATGTATTAGTCAACTTTTTGTCATTGTAATGCTCTGTAACAAAGAGTTCTCAAAACTCTGTCTTATAAAAATAAGCAAATACTTCTCACTCATAGGTCTGCTATTCAGCTATGACCCTGATGGGCTTCCCTGAGATCAGCTGAGCCTGAATCAGGTTGAGGTTTGGGTTTGGGTATGGTCCATGTATCTCCTTATTCTTGAACTAGCAGGTATCTGGGAGTGTGTTCTTCTCCTAGAAGATTGCAGAAAGTTCGAGAGGCTGAACCAAGGTATGCAAGCACATTCAAAGATTCTGCCTGGGTCATAGCTGCTCACATTTCATTAATCAAAACAAGTCTCATGGCCAAGTCCAAAGGCAGCAGCGCAGGAATGTTCACTCTGCTTACTCCAATGGGAGTCACTACAGAGTTTCCTGGCAAAGAACATGGATATGTAATTCTGTTATAGGGAGGAAGAAAAAAAAGTGGGAACAGTAAGCTGAAAAAGAGAATAGGTTTGAAATCTGGGAAGTTGTAGGTCACAAATGTACTCCACCACTAATGTACTTGACCAAAGGACATTCTCCTGGGTCCACAAAGGTCATCCTCTCCAACCAAGTACCTAATTTTAGAAGAATACACAGGGAGTGATGAGAGAGAAAAAGGATATACAAGCAGACATGATAGAGGGAGCTCCAGCAGCCATAGAGGACCATGAGGAAATCTCGAGAATGGAAACAGAGAAGGATCCCGATTCCCGATGATTGATGATTCTGAAGAAGTATTGGATCATCCTTGGGCTGCTCACCTGAAGACTTCCTTCTGTCAAAGAATAATCCCTTGTGTATTTACGTCACCTTTTTTTCAGGGTACTATTACTCACAGCCAAATACAATTCCTAAGTGATACAGGTACCGTGAATAGTCAGGACTATGTCCACATAAAGTAAGTATGGTAATATTACAGTGTATGGGAGCCAGGATTCTGGATCAGAAACTAATGCATTTATTATCTGGGGGTCTCAAAACTTTGATGTTCCAGGAGTAGTAAAAGAATAGAGACACCTGACTGGCTCAGTCGGTAGAGCATGCAACTTCTGATCTCAGGGTCATGAGTTCAAGCACCATGTTGGATGTGGAGCCCACTTAAAAACATATATATTATATATGAAATATATATACTAAATTATAACTATATATGTATATGTATACATATATGTATATAAAGAATAGAATACGAATCTAGGGGATTCTTTTGAGTAAAAATGATCTTTCAAATTTGGGTTGTAAGAACATATTCCAGTATGTGATATATTAGTCTCTGCACATCTCTATATGTTTTATGTATTTTTTTTAAATAGTGGGAGGAAAAGAAATTGCTTTAGTAGTCCCTCAGGTCAAGTGCACCTAATGAAAAATCCCTCCAAGCCTCCCCCAGTGGTGAGGCAAATGGTTTGCTTTACACTATCGTGGCCAAGTGGATGATGGCTCCCAACCCTTCGTATCCTTCATGTATAGAATTACAGGGGTGCCTGGGTGGCTCTGTCAGCTAAGCATCTGACTTTGGCTCAGGTCATGATCTCACAGTTCATGAGTTCGAGCCCCACGTCGGGCTCTGAGCTGACAGCTCAGAGCCTGGAGCCTGCTTCGGACTCTGTGTCTGCCTTCTCCCGCTCATGCTCTGTCTCTCAAAAATAAGTAAACATTTTAAAAAATTAAAAAAAAAAAAAGAAGAGAATTACATACCCGTGCAACTTTGCTGCCTCACCTTGAAGACCCTCCCACTAAAATGGCCAGAATTTTCATCTCCACTCCATTGACACGAGGTGTGGTCATGAGACTCGCTTTGGCCAATGAAATGTGATCAGACACAAGGCAAGCAAGAGCTCTAAATGGGCCTACTTGGCTTGGTTTGCCCTCATATGCTTTGCCATCTGCCATGAGAAGAATATTCCTGAGGAGCCGCTGTCCCAGGGGGATGAGAGACAGATAGATCACACCTAACTTAACCCACAGCCTAAAGTTAAGCCCGGTTGGTCGCAGAGAAGCCCGACTGAGCCACCATCAGCTGAAGACCTGTGAGCTACTACCCACTGATGATAAATGTCGTGTCGTCAGATTGGGGGGGGGGTGTTGGTTATGCAGCATTATTGTAGCAGATGTTTTCAGAGGACATTTGGTGTTTGGGCCCAGCCAGCATCCCTTCCCTCTCTCATTTGAGCGACTGCCGAAAGTGGTTCGTCCCAGAAGTGGACATATCTGAGTCCATTCAAGATAGCAGGAAGGGGGAGGAAAGGACAAAAGGACACCCACTCTCCTCTAACCATCTACAGTAGGCAGAATAATGAGACCCCAAGGATGTCCATGTTCTGATCCCCAGAACCTATGAATATGTTAGGTTACATGGCAAAGAGCAGTTAAGGTTGCAAATGGAAGTAAGAGTGCTAATTAGCTGACCTTAAAATAGAGAGAGGATCCCAGGTTATCCAGCTGGGCCCAATAGGTCCTTAAATGTGGAAGAAACAGAGAGAACAATCAATATCACAGTGACATAGTATCGCTGGCTTTAAAGATGGAAGGGGTCATGAGCCAAGGCATGCAGCAGCTTCTAGAAACTGAAAAAGACAAAGAATGAGAGACTCCCCTACAGCCCCCGGAAGACATACAGACCCCCTGACACCTTGACTTTAGCCTAGTGAGATCCGTGTCAGATTCCTGACCTCCAGAACTGTAAGACAATAAATTTGTGTTGCTTTAAGCTACTAAATTTGTAATACATTATTAAGCAACAGGAGATCAGGCAGGATTATAGGAAACAAATACAGGATCTGTCCCTAAAGAACCACATACGTCTCTGCCTATATCTCACTGACCAGAATTTAGCCACGTAGCTTTGCCTAGCTATAAGACAGGCTGGGCACCTGGCCAACCCAAAGAGAACTAGGTGTCATTAAAAGGAGAAAGGGAGAATGTACAGGTGGCAACCTTGGTCACAGAATTCCACTCCATGGACCACAGTGATTACCGGGGGTGGACATGACTTAACAGATTAGCTCTGACCTCAGACTTCATTTGGACACTGAAAGAAAACACTTTTCTTTTTCTTTTTCTTTTTTAACGTTTTTTTATTGAGAGACAGAGAGACACAGAGCATGAGCAGGGAAGGGGCAGAGAGTGGGGGAAACACAGAATCCGAAGCAGGTTCCAGGCTCTGAGCCATCAGCACAGAGCCCGATGCGGGGCTTGAATTCACAGACCGCAAGATCATGACCTGAGCCGAAGTCGGATGCTCAACCGACTGAGCCACCCAGGTGCCCCAGAAAACACTTTTCTGTTAGTGTGTAACAAGTCACCCCCAAAATTAGTGGCTACAAATAACAACAATATGTCATTCTCACGACAACAATATGTCATTCTCATTCTCCTCGTTCTGGACTTGACTGGGCTCCACGGGATGGCTGTTGTTCAGAATGGCTCACCTGGTTTTCCATGGTGGGCATGGAGTCCTCTGAGAGCCTCCTCATTCAGGCTCGCACCCAGTGCCTGACGCTGGCTGTCAGCCAGCAACCCTACCCAGCAATCTCCACGTGGAGTTGGCTTCCTCATAGCATGAGTTCCCAAAGTGAGTGTCCCAAGAGACGCTGGCAGAATCTCTACAACCTCGCCTCCAGAGTCACACGGCATCCCCTCTGCCATCATCATAAGCTCACCCAATTTCGAGGAGAGAGAACACAAGCCCCATTTCTTAATGGAAGAAGCGTCAAAGTCCCATCGTTGGAAGACACGGTTGCAGCCATTAGCAGGAGTAGAACCTGCCAGAGATTCATGACCTTAACACATGAGGCCTCCATCAAGCTGTCCTTCCTAGATAACTGAACCATTACATCCCCTTTTTGCTTGAGCTAGTTTAATGTGGGTTTCTGTCACTTCCTGGCTACAACAACATAATGCACAGCTCACAAGCTGCTCTAAGGATTAGACGACTGACAATGCTTGCAAACTTCACATCACGAAGCAAACTCTAGGGACTCTCTAAGTGAAAGTTACTTCCCTTCCCTTCCAGTGACCCTTCACTTCCTCTGCGGATGGTAGGAATTTGCAGCTAATGCCACCCATGTGGCAAGACAGCAATGGCAGCAACCTTTGCCACTATGGACAGTTCCTTGCTTGCAATTATACTCTTGGGAATTTTGTAACGCATTTGCTCCAGCCCAATGCAGACAAAGTTCTGCTCGTCAGTGGTAATCTTTGTTCCTTCTACCCACTGACTTAACATTTCCATCAAAATGAGCCTAAATGGAGACCGGCACTGTCTTCATATTATAAGCAAAATATTCTGCAAATGATTTTAAGAGTTTTTAAACAAACCTTTCAAGGTACAGTCTCCTTAAATGCATCATATTATGAATCCCCGGTAGACCTTTCTTTCATGTCCCAGTTTCAGACTGCTGCCTTTAAAATTCCTTTTCTGGGGTGCCTGGATGGCTCAGTAGGTTAAACATACGACTTCAGTTTGGGTCATGATCTCACAGTTTGTTGGTTCGAGTCCTGCATCGGGCTCTGTGCTGACAGCTCAGAGCCTGGAGCCTGCTTTGGATTCTGTGTCTCCCTCTCTCTCTGCCCCTCCCCCACTTGCCCTCTGTCTCTCAAAAATAAACATTTTAAAAATAATAATAAAATAAAATAAAATTCCATTTCTAATTTGAAAACAGTGTGCATGTATTACAGATAACTTGGAAAATACCAGAAACTATAAAAAGGAGAACAAATAATCTCTCATAATCTTTTAACATATCATGAGGATCACATCATGTATAAAGTTCTATAACCTCATTTCTCTCCTGTAGGAGAATATCATGAAAGTGGCTACAATTAACAACTCAGGAAGCAACAGATGCTGTCGAGGATGTGGAGAAACGGGAACCCTCTTGCACTATTGGTGGGAACGCAAACTGGTGCAGCCGCTCTGAAAAACAGTGTGGAGGTTCCTCAAAAAATTAAAATTAGGGGCACCTGAGTGGCTCAGTCGGTTAAGCCTCTGACTTTGGCTCAGGGTATGATCTCGCGATTCGTGGGTTCGAGCCCCGTATTGGGCTCTGTGCTGACAGCTTGCTCAGAGCCTGGAACCTGCTTCAGATTCTGTGTCTCCCTCTCCCTCTGCCCCTCCCCTGCTTGCACTCTGTCTCTTTCTCACTCTCAAAAATAAATAAACATTAAAAAAAAAATTAAAACCAGAACCCTACCCTATGACCCAGCAATAGCACTACTAGGAATTTATCCAAGGGATAGAGAAGTGCTGATTCATAGGGGCACATGTACCCCAATGTTTATAGCAACACTTTCAACAATAGCCCAATTATGGAAAGAGCCTAAATGTCCATCAACTGATGAATGGATAAAGAAGATGCGGTTAATATATACAATGGAATACTACTTGGCAATGAGAAAGAATGAAATCCTGCCATTTGCAGCAACATGGATGGAACTGGAAGGTATTATGCTGAGTGAAATAAGTCAGAGAAAGACAAGATATTATATGCTTTCTCTCATATGTGGATCTTGAGAAACTTAACAGAAGACCATGGTGGGGGGGGGGAGGGGAAAAATAGTTACAAATAGGGAGGGAGGGAGGCAATCCATAAGAGACTCTTAAATACAGAGAATAAACTGAGGGTTGATGGGGGTGGTGGGGGAGAGGGGAAAATGGGTGACGGGCATTGAGGAGGGCACCTGTTGGGATGAGCACTGGATGTTGTGCATAAGCAATGAACCACGGGAATCTACCCCCAAAACCAAGAGCACACTTTGCACACTGTATGTTAGCCAATTGGACAATAAATTATATTTAAAAAAAAAGAGTATGTCATGAAAAATGTCTGCATAGTATTTCTAACAATTGTTGAACTGTCATTTAATTAGTACCCTGATAGGTAATATCCCATTTTTGCTATTATTATAACTTATAAAATATCTTCACATTTAGATCTTTAAAAAATTTTTGACTTTTCACTTATATATAGGTACATCCTTGGATATAACTTGTTGATTCAGAATATAGAATCTTTTTATACATACATAAATTATGTTCATAAGAAGCTCTTTTTTTTCAATATATGAAATTTATTGTCAAATTGGTTTCCATACAACGCCCAGTGCTCATCCCAAAAGGTGCCCTCCTTAATACCCATCACCCACCCTCCCCTCCCTCCCACCCCCCATCAACCCTCAGTTTGTTCTCAGTTTTTACGAGTCTCTTATGTTTTGGCTCTCTCCCACTCTAACCTCTTTTTTTTTTCCTTCCCCTCCCCCATGGGTTTCTGTTAAGTTTCTCAGGATCCACATAAGAGTGAAAACATATGGTACCTGTCTTTCTCTGTATGGCTTATTTCACTTAGCATCACACTCTCGAGTTCCATCCACGTTGCTACAAAGGGCCATATTTCGTTCTTTCTTATTGCCATGTAGTACTCCATTGTGTATATAAACCACAATTTCTTTATCCATTCATCAGTTGATGGACATTTAGGCTCTTTCCATAATTTGGCTATTGTTGAGAGTGCTGCTATAAACATTGGGGTACAAGTGCCCCCATGCATCAGTACTCCTGTATCCCTTGGGTACATAAGAAGCTCTTACTGGTGTGGCACCTGGGTGGCTCAGTCAATTAAGCCTCTAACTCTTGAGTTTGGGTCCAGTCATGGGTCCGGTTTGTGGGATCAAGACCAGTTGGGCTCTGCAGTAACAGCATGGAGCCTGCTTGGGATTCTCTCTCTCCCTCTCTCTCTGCCCCTCCCTGGCTTGCATGCATGCTGTCTCTCTCATTCTCTCACAAAAGAAATAAGTAAATAAACTAAAAAAAAAAAAAAAAAAAGCTCTTAATGCTAATGTATAAAAGGGCCCTTCATCATTACATCCTTGCCAGCCTTGAGTATTAACATTTTATTTTTTTCCCCAAAGTTTTTATTTATTTAAGTAATCTCTACACCCAACATGGGGTTCGAACTCATGACCCCCCAAGATCAAGAGTTGCATGCCCTTCTGACTGAGCCAGCCAGGTGCCCAGAGTATTATCGTCTTTAAAATTATAATTTGGAGGGTAAAAAATGGTTTCTTGCAATTGGAGGCTCTGTCTCAGTCCCAGCTCTGCTCTCCAAAGTCTAATTCTGCCGGAGGGAGCAGAAGGCCGAGGGTTTTCCATGAACCAAGGTGGTGTGCCTGAAAGGGTTAATTAACCAGGGAGGCCCTGCCACTCACAGCGGGTGTTCTTTGGGCATCACTGCCGTGATAGAGTCACCCTTCTGAATGGAGCCATCAAGACTCAAACGCTCACACAGGAATCTGAGCTCCTGCATGGACAGAGGGGAACGTGTCAGGGGCTCTTAGGCAGGAAACCCTTTTCCAGTGCAGATGGGACCCACGGACGGAGGGAAGGTCTGCAGTAGCCGGTGACAGGGAGCAAGAAAAGCTGGCCTCCTTTCAACTTCAAGCGACTTTGAGGGTGTTCAACTTACTATTTATTTCTCTCCATTTTGTTAGGGAACCTTTCCAACGCACAGAAAAGTTGAAAGACTTTCACAGTGAACACCCATGTCTCTACTACCTAGACTTTTATTTTTTTTTTCAATCTTTTTTTTCCAACGTTTATTTATTTATTTTTTTGGGACAGAGAGAGGCAGAGCATGAACGGGGGAGGGGCAGAGAGAGAGGGAGACACAGAATCGGAAACAGGCTCCAGGCTCTGAGCCATCAGCCCAGAGCCCGACGCGGGGCTCGAACTCACGGACCGCGAGATCGTGACCTGGCTGAAGTCGGACGCTTAACCGACTGCGCCACCCAGGCGCCCCTCTACTACCTAGACTTTTAGCACAGCATTTTACTCCAGTTGCTTTATCATCTAGCAATTCATCCTCTCCTTTATCCAGCAACCTGAATTCTTCTATTTTTTTTTTTTTAAGTAGGCTTCATAGCCAACATGAGCCCAATGCCGGACTTGAACTCATCACCCTGAGATCGAGGCCTGAGCTGAGCTAAGATCCGCCCAGGCACCTCTTACCTGAATTCTTTTCCATGCATTTCAGAGTAAGTCACAGATGTTAGTATGCTTCCCCCTAAATACTTAAACAGGTATGTACTTGAGTACTTGAGTACTTGAACATTTGTTTACAATTTTATTGTGTCTTTGGGGTAAAATTTATCTCCAATAAAATGCAAGCATCTTAAATATACCACTGGATAGCTTTTAACAAATGCATTTACTTGTACAACCCAGATCCCTATCAAAATATAGAGCACTACTATAATCCAGAAGGTTCCATCATGCCCCTTCCCAGGCGATATCTTTCACCATGCTCCCGGAGGCAAACGCTGCTCTCATTTTTTCTATCCTAGATTAGTTTTACCTGTTCTACAAGTTCATATAGGTGAATTCATACATTTGTACTGTTTATGGGAGGTTTTTTTTCACCTCATCTAAGGACACTTTGTCATGTAGGAAAAAAACTAGCGGGGCGCCTGGGTGGCTCGGTCGGTTAAGCGTCCGACTTCAGCCAGGTCACGATCTCGTGGTCCGTGAGTTCGAGCCCCCGCGTCAGGCTCTGGGCTGATGGCTCAGAGCCTGGAGCCTGCTTCCGATTCTGTGTCTCCCTCTCTCTCTGCCCCTCCCCTGTTCATGCTCTGTCTCTCTCTGTCTCAAAAATAAATAAACGTTAAAAAAAAAATTAAAAAAAAAAAAACTAGCAAGCTATAGGGCTTACTGGGAATCTAGTTTTCACGTGTAACCAGGGAAAAAAACGTTTTCCTTTAAATAGAATTTAAAACAACAGTGGAAAACGCCATTGAGAGAGTCCAAAGGCAAGTCACAGAGAGGGAAAAAAAGGCTTGCAAAATGTCTATCCTACAAAATACTCATATCCAGAATATGTAAAGAACTCCCACAAATCAATAATAAAAAGACAGATAATACAAAGGAAAAAAAGAGCAAAGCACTTGAACTTCTCAAAAGAGGCTATGCAAATGGCCAGTAAACACATGACAAGGTGCTCAACCTTGCTAGTCATCAGGGCAATTTGAAACCACAATATGACACAAGTATGCAGCCACCAGAATAGCAAAAAGGAAAAAGACAAATAAATGTCAAGAGTTGGCAAGGATGTAAAGTCAGAACTCTCATACACTGTTGATATTCCAGTAGCACAAATATTTCAGCTCAAATATCTTACACATTGGTTGATAGTATCTACTAACGTGAAACATGTCTATACCATAGGGCCCAGTAAGTCATTTCCAGGGTATTCGAAATGAAATGCATCACCAAAACACTTGCACAAAAATGTCCATAACAACACCATTCACAATAGCCCCACACTGAAAATAACCAACAGGTCCATCAACACGAGAACAGATAAGTAATACGGAGTAATATACAGTAATGAATGGACAAACTACTCACACAACAATTCAGATAAATCTCATAAATATTGCAGTAAGTGGGGTAAAAGACAAAACATAACATAGATGTATGTTACATCCTTACTAAAAAAATAGCAAATCAAATCCAGCAATATATAAAAAGAATAAAACGAGATTTATGATAGGAACACAACGTTGGCCCAACATTCAGAAACGAATCACTGCAATTCGCCATGTTGAAAGACTCAAAAAACAAAATGTGATCACCTCAAGACACAGAAAAAGCATTTAACAGATGGCATCCCCCATCTATAATACAAACTCTGAAGAAACTAAGACCAGAAAGAATTTTCTCCAACTTGATGAAAGGCATAGATAATAAAACTCGAGCTAACATCATACTCAAAGGAAAAAGACTGAAAGCCTTCCCTCTGAGAACAGGGACAGGGTAGAGAAGTTCACTCTTACCACTTCTATTCAACAGTCACTGGGGCTTCTAGCAAGGCCACATGATAAGGAAAAAGAAATAAAAGGCATTTAGATTGGAAAGAAAGAAGTAAAACAATCTTTATTTACAGGTGATAGATACGATTATATCCAAAGAAAAACCTAAGGAATCTATCAAAATCTACAAGAAGTAGTAATTGAGTTTAGCAACATCATAGGATACAAGATCGATGTTAAAAAATCAGTTCTGGGATGCCTGGGTGGCTCAGTCAGTTAAGTGTCCAACTTTAGCTCAAGTTATGATCTCACGGTGCGTTCAAGCCCCGCATTGGGCTCTGCACTGATCGCCCAGAGCCTGGAGCCTGATTAGAATTCTATATCTCCCTCTCTCTCTCTGCCCTTCTCCACTCATGCTCTGTCTGTCTGTCTCTCTCTCTCTCTCTCAAAAATAAATAAACATTAAAATTTTTAAAAAATAAAAAATCACTTCTGTTTCTATGTATTAGCAATGAGCAACTGAAAATCAAAAGTAAAAAAAAAAATTTTTTTTACAGTAACATCCAAAAACGTGAAATACTTATAGATGAATTTAACAAAATATTTGCAAGACTTGTGCAATGAAAACCTCAAAGCATTGCTAGGCAAATTCAAGAACACTTAAAGAGGTACACAATCCTAATGGATCAGAAAACTCAACGTGAAACTGTCAGTTCTCCCCAAAGAATCTGTAGACTCAACACCATCCCAATCAAAATCTCATCAGGCTTTGCCAGCTGATTCTAACATTTACACGGAAATTCAAACCTTAGAGAAAAGTAAGTTAGAGAACTTTCACTACTTACTTTAAGACTTATTGTAGAGCTACAGTAGTGAGTGGTATTAGCATCAGGGTAGACACAGATAGCAATGGAAGAGAATAGAGTCCAGCAATTGACCTACGATTATACGACCAATTAATTTTTTTAAATCTTTTTTCATTGAGATATAACTGACCTATAACATTATATCAGTTTCAGGTGTACCACATGATTTGGTATTTGTACAGACTGCAAAATGATAACCACAATAAGTCTAGTTAACATCCATCACTATGCAGTTACGAATTTTTTTTTATTGCGATGAGAACTTTGAAGATTTACTCTTCTAGCACTTTTCAGTCAGGGGTGCCTGGGTGGCTCAGTCGGTTGAGCGTCCGACTTCGGCTCAGGTCATGATCTCACACTCCGTGAGTTTGAGCCCCACGTCGGGCTCCGTGCTGACAGCTCAGAGCCTGGAGCCTGTTTCAGATTCTGTGTCTCCTTCTCTCTCTGACCCTCCCCCATTCATGCTCTGTCTCTCTCTTTCTGTCTCAAAAATAAGTAAACATTTAAAAAAAAATTTAGCACTTTTCAATTATACAATACTGTATTATTATAGTCACCATGATGTATATTACATCCCCTTATTTATTTTATGACTAGAAGCTTACCCTTTTTGACTCCCTTGACCCATTTCACCCGCCCACCATCCTCTGCTTCTGGCAACCAGCAACTTTCAAATATACAATACGGTATTATTAATTATAGCCACCCTGCTGTACGTTCCATCCCCAGAACTTCTTTATTTTATAACTGGAGTCTGTACCTTTTGATCATCTTCACCCATTTCACTCCCTCCTTCCCTCTCTGGCAACCACCAATCTGTTCTCTGTATCTATGAGGTTGGTTTTTGTTTTTTAGATTCCAAATATGAGAGAGATCACAAGGATTCGTTCTTCTCTGTCTGACTTATGTCACTTATCATAATGCCCTCGAGGTCCATCCACCTTGTCACAAATGGCCAGATTTCCTTCTTTTTATGGCTGCATGATATTCCACCGTACACATGTACCACAGCTTCTTTCTAAATTTTATTTAAATCCAAGTTAGTTAACATGTGGTGTAATAACGGTTTCAGGAGTAGAGTTTAGTGATTCATCACTTACATACAACACCCAGTGCTCATCCCAACAAGTGCCCTCTTTAAGGCCCATCATACATCCCTCAGCTTGTTCTCTATATTTAAGAGTCTCTTATGGTTTGCCTCCCTCTCTGTTTTTATCTTATTTTTCCTTCCCTTCCCCTAAGTTCATCTGTTTTGCTTCTTAAATTCCACGGATGAGTGAAATCATATGATATTTATCCTTCTCTGACTGACATTTTGCTTAGCATAATACATTCCAGTTCCAACCACGTTGTTGCAAATGGCAAAATTTCATTCTTTTCAATTGCCGAGTAATATTCCATTATATATATATATATATATATATATATATATATATATATATATATATCACATCACATCTTCTTTATCCATTCATCTGTCGATGGACCTGTGGGCTCTTTCCATAATTTGGCTATTTGATAGTGTTGCTATAAACATTGGGGTGCATATGTCCCTTCGAATCAGCATTTTTGTATCCTTTGGATAAATACCTAGGGGTACCATTGCTGGGTCATAGGGTAGTTCTACTTTTAATTTTTTGAGGAGCCTCCATCCTGTTTTCCAGAGTGGCTGCACCAGTTTGCATTCCCACCAGCAGGGCAAGAGGGTTTCCCTTTCTCCACATCCTCGCCGACATCTGTTAGGTGCCACAGTTTCCTTATCTATTCATCCACTGATAGACCCTGGCTCACCCACACTTCTCGGCTATTGTAAATAATGCTACAATAAACATGGGGTGCATATATCTTTCGAGTTAGAATTTTCATTTCCTTTGGATAAATACTCAGATGTGGAATGCTAGGTCATAGGGTACTTCGGTTTTTAATTTTTTTTTTTAGTAATCTCAAAAAGCTTTCATAGTGACTGCAGCGATTTACATTCCCATCAACTGTGAACAAGGGCTCCTCTTCCTCCACATCCATGCCAACACTTGTTATTTCTTGTCTTTGAATACCAGCCACTTTTTTTTTAAGTTTATTTATTTTTGAGACAGAGAGAGACAGAGCATGAATGGGGGAGGGGCAGAGAGCGAGGGAGACACAGAATCCGAAGCAGGCTCCAGGCTCTGAGCCATCAGCCCAGAGCCCGACGCGGGGCTCGAACTCACGGACCGCGAGATCGTGACCTGAGCTGAAGTCGGACGCTTAACCGACTGAGCCACCCAGGCGCCCCTGAATACCAGCCATTCTAACCGGTGTGACAAGATATCTCATTGTGGATTTGATTTGCATTTCTCTGATTCGTGATGGTCAGCGCCTTTTCAGGTACCTGTTGCCCATTTGCATATCATCTTTGGAAAGTGTCCTTTCGGACCCTCTGCCGAACTGCCTGCCCAAGTAGCTGCACCATTTTCGCATTCCCAACAGCCATGAATGAGAGTTCCTTGGGTCCGCATCCATGTGAGCACTTGGTATAGTCAGTGTTTGGATTTTAGCTCTTCTAACAGGTGTATAGTAATATCTTGTTCTTTTAATTTGCAATCGCCTAATGACTTACGAAGTCGAGCATCTTTTCATATATTCACTTGCCATCTGCTTATCTTCTTTGATGAGGTGTCTTTGGAGCTCTTTTGCCCGCTTTTTAATTGGGCAAAACAGTGGGGGTAGTATTGGCATCAGTATGTTTATTTTCATATTGTTGAGTTATAAGAGTTCTTTGTCTGGGTTGGATCCAAGTGCTTTATGAGACGTGTGTTTTTACGAATATTTTCTGCTGGGTTGTGGCTTGTCTTTTCATTCTCTTTACAGTGTCTTTCACAAAGCAAGCATTTAAAATTTTCTTTTATGGGTTGGGCTTTTGGTATTGTAGCTAAAATGTCCTCACCAAAGCCATAGCTTTATGTCCTATGTTATCTTTTAAAAGTTTTATAATTTTGCATCTTACATTTAGATCTATGATCCATTTCAAGTCAATCTTTATGAAAGGTGTAAGGTCAGTGTCTAGAATATATATGTATATATTCTATATATATTTCTATATTCTATATATATATTCTATATATATTTATATATATTCTATAAAACCCATATATATATGTATATATATATATTATTTACTTATTTATTTATTTTGGCATGTGAATGTGCCATACTTCCAGCACCATTTGTTGAAAAAACTACCCTTTCTCCATCTAATTGCCTTTGTTCCTTTGTCAAAAATCAATGGACTATATTCATGTGGGTTTATTTCTGGGCTCTATTCTATTCCATTGTTCCACGTGCCTAATCTGTCCCTAATACCACACTTTTTTAATTACTGTAGTTTTATTAGTCATTTGATTTTTGACAATGGCTCCAAAATAGTTCAGTGGGGGTAAGGCTATCCTTACCCTTCATTTGTTTTAACAAATGAAGCTGAAACAACCCATGTCCTTATGGGGAAAAAAAAATGAATAAATCTGTCCCGTATTTCATACTAGGTACAAAAAGCTAATTCAAAATGGATCTTAGACCCAAATATAAAAGATAAAGCTATAAAACTACTATAGGAAGGGCGCCTGGGTGGCTCAGTTGGTTAAGCATCCGACTTTGGCTCACGTCATGATCTCACGGTTTGTGAGTTCGAGCCCCATGTAGGGCTCTGTGCTGACAGCTCAGAGCCTGGAGCCTGCTTGCAATTTCTGTGTCTCCCTCTTTCTGGCCCTCCCCCATTCATGCTCTGTCTCTCTCTCAAAAATAAATAAACATTAAAAAATTTTTTTAATTAAAAAAAAAATAAAACTGCTAGAGGAAAACATAGGAGACAACATTTGAAAACTGGGGGTAAGCAGAGATTTCTGAGATAAGACACAAAAAGTATAAACCCTAGAAGAGAAAAATTGATAAACTGCATTTCATTAGTATTAAAACCTTTACCCTTTCAAGAGCATAGTTAAGAATATAAAAGGGCAAGCTTAAGCTTGGAAAAAGATACTACAAATACATTTATCTGACAAAGAAATTGTATCTCAAATATGTAAAAAGTTCTTACAGCCCACTAAAAAAAGACGAGCAACCCAATTGTAAACTAGGCAAAAGATTTCAATAGTCACTCCGCAAAAGAAGATATGCAAAAGGCCCATAAGCACAAGAAAAGATGCCTAATATCATTAGTTATCAGAATGATGCAAGTTAGAGCCACAATGAGGTAACATTACATAGCCACTAAAATGGCTCAGATTACAAAAGATTAACACTACTAAGCATTGAAGATGTGCAGCAACTGGAACTTTCATGCACTGCTAATGGGAATATAAAATGGTGCAACCACTTAATAATTTAATAGTTTCTGGGGCACCTGGGTGGCTCTGTCAGTTAAGCACCCAACCCTTGGTTTCAGCTCAGGTCGTGATCTCACGGTTCATGGGATTGAGCCTCGCGTCGGGCTCTGTGCTGCCAGCACAGAGCCTGCTTGGGATTCTCTCTCCTTCTCTCTCTGCCCCTTCCCCACTCATGCTCTCTCTCTCTTTCTCTCAATAAATAAACTTAAAAAATAATTTAGTAGTTTCTTATAAAGTTAAACAAAAATCTTACCAGATGGCTGAGCAATTCTTCTCTTTGGTATTGACTACAGACAAATGGACACATGTGCCCACACAAAACCCAGTACACAGGCGTCCGTAGCAGTTTTTTTTGTCAATGACCGAGAAAGCTCCAATGTCCATAATGGGAGAACGGAAAAGCAAATCGTGCCGTACCAGCACAATGAAACTACTGTTCCACAGTAATATAGAAATACTGGTCCGGGGATGAATATCTAATACATTTTGCTGAGTGAACGAAGTCAGACACAAGAGTAGGTATTTTTTGTTTCACTTCTATGAAACTCCAGAAAAGACAAATCTAATCTATAAGGTCAGAACCCAGATCAGTGATTCCCTTGGGCCAAGATGGAAATGGGGAATTGACTGAGAAGGGACACGTGGAAATTTTGTATAGTATGAATGTCCTCTATCTTGATTATGGCGGTCTAACATGGCGTATAAATTCAAGGGGCGCCTGGGTGGCTCACTTGGTTGAATTGGAACCCCGCATTGGGCTCTCTGCTCTCAGCACAGAGCCTGCTTCAGATCCTCTGTCTCCCCGCCCCCTCTCTCTGCCTCTCCCCCACTCCCTCTCTCTCTCAAATAAATAAATAAATAAATAAATTTGTCAAGATCCATCGAAATATACACTTTAAATGGGTACATTTTGTTGTATTAAAGTATACCTCAACAAGGCTAATATTTTTAAACAAAAATATGCGATCAGAGGAAAATATAATGTACTTTAAATACATCTTATATTTTAAGCCTATTCAAATTTGCCTATTAAAAGCCTATAAAGGTATTATGGAAGAGACATGTCTTGGGACAACATATGATGAGTCAACTAGCATTCCAGAAATGAAGGTAATAAGCAAGGTAAAGGCAGAGGACATTTTGGGTCAGCAAGTTGGGGGCCTGATGAGCAAAGCATACAGCTCCTGGGATACCCTAGAACAGAACGCCTAAAGCAAGGGATTTATTTCAGCGCTGGCAGGTCTGGATTCAAATCCCGGCACCTCCACTTACTAGTTAACCTCTCCATGACTCCATTTACTCATCCGGAAAGGGGGCTGTTATTAGGATTCAACAAAATCTGATGTGTTTAGATGTACAAAATGCCTGCCACTCAGCATCTGCCACCCCATAAAGCAGCCAGGTTTTATTGTGTGGAGGAAACAAAACTTGGCGTACTAACCCCAGAAGGTAAGGAAAAGGAGTCTTTCCCTTTTATGGACACATAGCCAACCCTTTCTCCGAGATCCTATGATATCCTACGTACATGTCTCTCGGAGGACCAGTCACAGGCATGGTGTGTAAATGATCTATTTATGTATCTGCTGTCCCACTGCCTACAAGACAGTGGGATTAGAGCTGTACCTTGCACGCAGTAGACCCTCTGTTTATACAGTAGTCCCTCCTTATCCATGGGGGATACATCCCAAGGTCCCCAGTGGATGCCTGAAACCGTGGATCGTACTGAACCCTTTGTACACTCTGTGTTTTCCTATACATACATACCCACGATAAAGTGTAACTTATCACTTGGGCACGGTAAGAGATTAATAGCATTAACTGATAATGAAATAGAACAATTATAACAATATACTGTCATGAAAGTTATGTAAATGTGGTCTCGCTTTCTCTCAAAGGACCTGATTGTCCTGTACTCACCCTTTCTGTGATGATATGAGCTGATAAAATGGCTACGTGATGAGATGGAAGTAAGTGAATGACGCAGCCATGGTGACATAGCATTGGGCTGCTACTGCCCTTCTGATTCTACATCAGAAAGAGGATCGGCTGCTTCCGGTGGGTGGTTGACTTGGGGTAACTGAAACCGCAGAAAAAAAACCAATGCTGGGTGGACACGACTGTACTCCAAGAGTGAGCCTTCGTGGGAAGCATTGGCGCGCCCTCTGGAGGCCAAGGGAAGAACTATGACGGTACCAATCACCTTCCTTTGTAGGAGTCCCCACAAGCTTACCCACGCCCATGGCCCAGCTCATCTTGCAGCCTTTTCTTTTTTTTCCTTTTTTATGTTTTTATTTATTTTTTGAAGGAGACAGAGAGAGACAGAGAGACAGAGCACGAGTGGGGGAGGAGCAGAGAGAGAGGGAGACAAAGAATCCGAAGCAGGCTCCAGGCTCTAAGCTGTCGGCACAGAGCCTGATGCGGGGCTCGAACTCACGAACTGTGAGATCATGACCTGAGCCAAAGTGGGTCGCTCACCGGACTGAGCCACCCAGGCGCCCCTGGCAGCCTTTTCTTGATGGTAGTGCTGTGAGAGTAGATTTTTGCTGAATCCTGTAGTTTTTATGCAGAGCCCAATCCTGGACCCCACCACCTGCCTCTTGCCACCTGCCTGGTGGGGCTTGAGGGATATCTGCCTCTCGAGCCCACCTCCTGGTACTCCTGCCCTCCCCAACTTCCCCCTGGTAAGTTATAGTTCCAGCTGGCCCCAGGCTGTGGCAGCCATGAATGCCCTTGGAAGAAGCTGGTCTCTCCTTGCTCTGAAATGGCAACTCCCTCCTCTATCCTACGAACTCACATGGATCTATTTCTATCACAGGACACTCTAAGTGCTGTATTACAATTATTTGCTAGGGATACCTGAGTGGTTCAGTTGGCTAAGTGTCTGACTTCGGCTCAGGTCATGATCTCAGAGTTTGTGAGTTTGAGCCCCACATTCAAGCTGGCAGTGAGGAGCCTGCTTGGGATTCTCTTTCTCCTTCTTCTCTGCCCCTCCCCTGCTTGCTCCCTCTCTCTCCGCCCATTCTGGTAAATACACTAAAAACAAAGAAACAAACAAACACAAAAACAAAAACAAAAACAATTATTTGTTAGCATAACTGCCTGCTCCCTCCTGGATGAGGTCTTTGAAGACAGGGGCTGTGCCTTTGTCTTTGTCTCTTCAGAACTTAACCATATAAATCCTCAATAAATACTTGTTACATGTATGGACAGATGGATGTCAAAATTCCATCTTCTTGCCTTCCTTTACCCTACCCCCTTCGAAGATATTCCAGAATAAATTAATAAATCTCCATTGCGACCTGCCATTACCGTCATTAGGATAACATTATTGGCTGTGACAGTTAAGCCCAAAATCTCAGTGGCTCAATACAATAGAATTTTATGGCTCACTCATGGGAAGCTCAAAGCAGGTTTCCCACTCAGTGGATGGCACCTTCCAGACATTGGCTCTGTCCTCCCCTATAGCCTTGGAGTTGTCAGTATTCAGTGTGTGGCCTGGGAGACAAGGCAGAGGCTTTTATTTTCAATGGTTATTTATTTATTTTGAGAGTTTAAGCACAAGCAGGGGAGGGGCAGAGATAGAGGGAGAGAAAGAATCTTAAGCAGGCTTCATAGGGCTCGATCTCATGAACCATGAGATCATGATCTGAGTCGAAATCAAGAGTCAGATGCCTAACCAACTGAGCTACCCAGGTGCCCCATAGGGTGGAGGTTTTTACGGGCCATGTCTGGAATTGACGTACGTCACTTGGGATGATAGTCGATTGACTACCATTCAGTCCCACAGGACCCTAACTCTAGGTGAAGTGGAGAAATGTATTTTGGTTGTGTGTGCTCAGAGAGAAAGCAAATGGGTTTGCTTTGTAGCCAGCCAGTCTCTGCCACACCACCTACATGGGAATTGTTTTACTAATTGAAAGATGTGGGAATTTACATTCTGTCATTTACATGGGTGGAATACTTTTTGCTTTTCCATGGGTAGAATATTTTAATATCAGAATGGCTTTTTAGAGCAGAGAGGAGTACTTCGCATCACTTGTATGGGAATTCACGCTTTTATTAAACACAACAGAATTTAAATAAACCGCATTTGGAGAATAATTGTTCATAAATGTTTGAACACTGATTACAAACTGAATTCAATAAATATCCTAGGGGTGCCTGGGTGGCTCCGTCGGTTAAGGGTCCAAGTCTTGATTTCGGCTCAGGTCATGATCTCGTGGTCTCGCTCTCTCTCTCCCTCTCCCTCTGCCCCTTCCCTGCCCGTGCATGCATGTACCCGCAGGCAGTCTCCACTCTCTGTCTCTAAAAAGCAAACAAATAAATATCCTAAACAATTTAAACCAAAATTATAGTCTGATCACAACTGATTATTTGAAGCTTTCAATACACAAAATACGGCCCACTCTCTGCTTTCATAAATACTTTTATTGGCACACAACATGGCTCTCATGGCCAACAGCCACGCCCTTCATTTGGATGCTGTCCGTGGCTGCTTTTGCTCTACAACAGCAGAGCTGAGCAGTTGCAACACATCCCGTGTAGCCCGCAAAGCTGAAAATATTTACTATTGGGCCCTTCACGAAAAAGATCTAAGGGAGTCTGGCTGGTCGGCGGTAGAGACTCTTAAACTTGGGGTTGTATTGGGTATAGAGATAACTTAAAAATCAAATCTTTTAAAAAAGGAAAGGAAAAGACCTAGACTGTTACAAAAATATCCACAAATCCAATAGCTACAAAACTATCTACTACATTTACATTGATACGTGCTTTAAAACACCAGCCCCTGGGGCGCCTGGGTGGCACAGTCGGTTAAGCGTCCGACTTCAGCCAGGTCACGATCTCGCGGTCCGTGAGTTTGAGCCCCACGTTGGGCTCTGGGCTGATGGCTCATAGCCTGGAGCCTGTTTTCGATTCTGTGTCTCCCTCTCTCTCTGCCCCTCCCCCGTTCATGCTCTGTCTCTCTCTGTCCCAAAAATAAATAAACGTTGAAAAAAAAAAATTAAAAAAAAAAAAAAACACACCAGCCCCACGGGGCACACGGGTGGCTCAGTCAGTTAAGTGTCGGACTTTGTCTCAGGTCTCATGGTTTATGGGTCCGAGCCCCATGTCAGGTTCTGTGCTGATCATGCAGAGCCTGGGTAGCTCATTTGGTTAAGCATCCCACTTAGGCTTGTGAGTCATGATCTCACGGTCTCACGGTTCTTGGGTTCAAGATCTCATGGTTTGTGTGTTCAAGCCCTGCGTCGGTCAGCTTGGAGCCTGGAGCCTGCTTCAGATTCTGTGCCGCCCTCTCTGTCTGCCCCTCCCCCGCTCATGCTCTGTCTCTCTCT
Organism: Leopardus geoffroyi; assembly: GCF_018350155.1. NCBI lineage: Eukaryota > Metazoa > Chordata > Mammalia > Carnivora > Felidae > Leopardus > Leopardus geoffroyi. Next base: position 119,096,706 of record NC_059328.1, on the reverse strand, counting down.
CTCTCAAAAAAAAAAAATAATAATAATAATAAACACATAAATAAATATCAGTACCATGGGATCATCTTCTAATCATCACCCTTACACCTTCTTCTTTTACCTTTATAGAAGAATTATGGTGGTGATTATTTTGACAGCTTCTAGGAATACAGCAAGAGGCCTTGAAAAATGAGGGGGAAGAGAGGGAAAAGGTAAGAAAAAGAGAAGAGGGGAAGGGAGGAAGGGAGAAAGCACCCTTGCTTTCTGAGAACTCATTTTAATTGAGCAGGATGACTAGAGGTTTCATCTCCCAGAACTCAAGGACTAACATCGAGGCAGCTAGTCTCTCCTTCTGGAGACTTATCTCATCCTTCATCTTGCAACACAGTCTCAGGTTTCTTTCTACTTTGTGACTTTGCGTGACCCCCAACGCCACCCATCCTGGTCGCCTCTCACCTGCTCACGCTTCCTGTACTCACCCATCCCCACTTGCAAACATAGAGAACACGTTGGACATTGTTTTATAAACAGACAGAGACTTAAGAAATAAGAGATCCATACATCACACTCTCCCTACCACTGAAATACATTTAAAACACTGTCTTTTTGTATATACTTCATATAAACTTTCCCACATATCACTATAGCCTCAGGTCTTTTTAGGCGAAATTTGCTCTTATCAACTACAATTATTATTCAGCTTGACCCGCAAATTGTGATGAGTGGCCAATGGTTGCACACAGACCCTTTGTTCTGTTAGCACTTCCCACCCCTCTGGCCCACCCCATATCCCTGTAACCTTCTGATGTTGGAGGCCAACAGCAGGGTAGGTCAGGCCCATCCCTGTCTTCTCCTCCCTGGACATGGAATCTATTACCTCCTCTCTTTCTTTTTTTTTTTTTTTTTAATGTTTACTTATTTTTGAGAGAGAGAGCCAGCAGGGGAGGGGCAGAGAGAGGGAGGGAGACACAGAATGTGAAGCAGGCTCCAGGCTCTGAGCTGTCAGCACACAGCCCGACACGGGACTCGAACTCATGAGCCGTGAGATCATGACCTGAGCCTAAGTAGAATGCTCAACCGACTGAGCCACCCAGGCGCCCCTGGAATCCGTTTACCTTCTAATGGAGTCCTGATTGCCTTTAGTGCAGAATTACATTAAAGTACCAAAGCTGGGTATATAGAAATGAAGCAAAATAATAATAATCTTCTGCTGTCATTTTTGAAGCTATAGACCTAGAAAAGAAGGGTCTTTTGAATGTGTGATTGCTCACATTCCAAATTAATGGTTTTGTGTGTGTGTGTGTGTGTGTGTGTGTGTGTGTGTGTGTTTATCCTAAAAAGACAGCAATCTTGAAAACCTGACTTTACGGAGAGAAAAAAGGTTCTGATTTCCAAAAGCCTCCCTCCCATTACTTATCAACAGCAGAGCTTGGAGGGTGGAGAGTGGATCATTCATATAAACTACAGTGTAAAGAGAATGCAGATCTGGCCTAAGGAAAGGGTGATTTCACTCCCTGGGACAAAAAGGAGCCTCTAGGTAGGTCTAGGAGGGAGGGACAAGGCAGCTGGCAAGAGAGTGCGAGAGGGCAGGAGGTGAATCCTAAGAATCTCTTCCTCTCTCCCTCCTGTGGCTGAATATGGAGAAGGGAGATCAAGTCCCCTAAGCGCAAAATACCGTGGTATTTGAGGGTGGGGGTGCTTCAAACAGGTGCCCCCCCACCCCCCGCTTCCAGGCACTCGGGCAGATCTTGGGAAGGCTTGAAGGCCTCTGCCAGGGAAGACAGCGTGCCCATGTTGAGGGCTGGGATGGGACAGCTCCAGGACCCAGAAGCGCTCGTGGTCCCAGAGGGATAACCCAGGCGCTGACTCCCTCTGCAAGGTCCAAAGGGAATCTGAGGAAGAGGCACATAGGCAGGACTTATAAGCCAGGCAACCAGGCCTCGAGGATAGCAGTGCCAGCAACCACGAGGTGAGGGCAAGTGAGCACAGGGCCACGGGAGTGCTGGGCTTGGGGCCGAAGACATCAGCAGGTCCTGAGTTCCTGGAGCCATCCACACACCAGTAAGAAATCCAGGGGTGCCCCAGACACAGCCCCAGGCCAGAGACCACCCTCAGCCTCTGGTCTCCCAGGAAGGAAGGATGGGAGGGAAGGCTCCTTCAGAGAAGAGGCCTGATGGGAGTCTTAAATCTGAAAACTAAATATTTGCAAAAGCCTCTTTTAAACGAGATGAAACCCAGTGCCTTTAATCTGCACGTTACCACCCCCAATGCTCCGTTCCCATCCTCAGTGGACTGGGGGCATGGCAGTGTAAGCCAGAACGAACATCTGCCTGGGCCAGTGCCTCGTCCCCCAGCGCCTTGTCTTCTGTGTAAGTCTTGCCTCCCTGCTGGACGGGCCGCGTAGGCTGCCGCGCTCCACGGGCCCCGCAGAGCAGCGGGGCCGCAGGGCTCTTTGATCGTGGTTCGCGCTGTACTTTGGGCACCTGGCCTCTAGAGGGCGCGCCGACACCTCCACTGGCCAAGCCAGCCTCGCAGTTTTTCCAGCCTCATTGAAACCTGTGTTCCCGGTCCTCATTCTTACCAGCTTATCACAGCTTCACTGATACTTTGTGTCGGGCTCTACTTCTGCAGGCGGTGCTGCAGTTCGGAAGGGCTTTTTTCCTCTCTCAAACTTAAGTTATAATATGACGTGGTCGCTAAATACTCGTGTTCCATCCCACCCTGGAGATTTTCATAACCCTACACACCCACGCGCGCACACACACAAGCCTTTAAGAATGATTCTGGAAGGCCTGTGTGCCCACGCGGCCGTTCTCCAGGAAGTCCTGGGACAACCTGGGACAGACCCATTCATTTCTGAGCTCAGTCTGCCCCGAGCCTCTCACCTGGTGAGTTACTGCCCCCGAGGATGGGAAGGGAGCTGCCTTTATAGACACTCCCTGCCAAGTCTCCATTTTCTGCATTTTTTTTCCCTCCCTCCCAACCCCTCTCCAGAAATTACTTGGGATTTAATGCCGTCTAGGAGTATTTGCTTTTCAAAAGGAGAAATGGGGGAACAGAGCAATGCTTAACTCCAAGAGATGACTCACTCCTCGTGCAAGTATCAGAGAGCCGGAGAACCTGTGTCTGGGTGATGCCACCTCCCCGGGCCCCCTCCCAACCCAGGCCGCTGCCTTTCCCACCCGCACTGTCTGAGCGGTTCACCTGGGTGTTCAGGCAGTTGGAAGAGCCAATCGCGAGAAGGTCTGCTAAACTTGGTAGCGTTTATCAGCTGTGTACTGGGAAGGCTATTCTAAACCCTTACACGGAGTAGATGCAATTATCCCCAGCTGACAGATTAAGCAATCGGGATCCAGAAGGTTAAGTGAGTTAAGCGGCAGAGTGGCTGTGACCCAGGTGTCTGGCCCCAGAGCCCTCCTCCGAATACGCCACCTCGCCTCCTCCAGGGCAAGAGATAGAAACGGGGACCCTCCAGTTGCCTCCTGTCCCCACCTCAGTCCGTCCTGGGGGGCAGGGAGAGTCTGGGGAAGAGCCGCCCTGGAGCGGACTCCCCCACCACTGTGACTGGGAAGAGGGATTCGGGTGCCCCTGGCCAGGGATGGGTACGGGAGCCTAGGGAGGCCAGGTTTGTACCTTGTGAGGGACAGCTGCTGAGGCTCCTGGTCTTTTGGACGCGAAGGTTTCCAGCGGTCCTGCCACACGTGGGTAAATTAGACTCGTGCGTTTTCAAGAGTTCTCTGTCGCCAGAGAGCAGCGCACGAGGACCCACTGTTCCACCTCTTTCTTTTCTTGCAAGTAATCTCACCTCAATCTAATCAAGGCTCCGGATCTAACTCTCTGCTGACGAGAAGCGTGGGAGGTAGAGGAAGAACATGTAAAAGGACTCCAGAGGGTTGAAACCAGCAAAATCCAGATGTACAGGCTGCCATAGGGCAAAAACCCAGCTTTGTCCAAATAAACGCATGGTAGGGGAACATAGAGAGGCGGGGGGAATCCCTACGAGACAAATCGACCAAGTGCAATGAGCCCACTGTGTTTGGATCCTAATTTGAACAAAATCACTCTCTCTTTTCTAATGCTTATTTATTTTTGAGGGAGGGAGACAAAGCATAAGGGGGGGGGGGCGTAGAAAGACAGGGAGACACAGAATCCGAAGCAGGCTGCAGGCTATCAGCGCATAGCCCAATGCGGGGTTCGAACTCACAAACTGTGAGATCATGATGGGAGCCGAAGTCAGACGCCTAACCGACTGAGCCACCCATGTGCCCCTTAATGTTTATTTTTGAGAGAGAGAGAGAAAGAGAGAGGGAGGGTGGGAGTAGAGGAGGGGCAGAGAGAGAGGCAGAGAGAGAGGCAGAGAGAATCCCAAGCAGGCTCTGCATAGTCAACACAGAGGCCAATGCAGGGCTTGAACTCAGGAACTGCGAGAGCACGACCTGAGCCAAAATCAAGAATCAGATGTTCAACTGACTGAGCTACCCGGGCGCCCTAGGTTATGCTTTTTTTTTTTTTTTTTTTTTTTTTTAAGAACTCTTACATTTACATTTAATGATACACACAGAAGTATTTATATATGAAATATGATGTATTTGCTTGAAAACCGTTGGGGAAGGAGAGTAGGTAGTAACATAGAGATAAAACAAGAGTGGCCATGAGTTACTAATTGTTGAAAGTAGGGGATAGGTACATGGGGTTTTATCTCTGCTTTTATGTAGAAATTTTAAAAACTAGGCACATGAAGAATCAATTACCCTATTTGCAGCCCAGCCCCCGGGCTTGAATCTCCCCATACGGAACCAGACCTCTCCCACCATCAGGAGCCGTGTTTTCCCCCAAATTTCTGCCGCTCTCAGGAAAGCCAGGGTGCTTCTACATCTCCTAAAGCCCTGGGCTGGCTCCCTGACTCCCTGAGAAGCCAGATTTCTAGAAGTAACCCAGCCATTCTTTTTTTTTTTTTTTTTTTCCAACGTTTATTTATTTTTGGGACAGAGAGAGACAGAGCATGAATGGGGGAGGGGCAGAGAGAGAGGGAGACACAGAATCGGAAACAGGCTCCAGGCTCTGAGCCATCAGCCCAGAGCCTGATGCGGGGCTCAAACTCACGGACCGCGAGATCGTGACCTGGCTGAAGTCGGACGCTTAACCGACTGCGCCACCCAGGCGCCCCAGTAACCCAGCCATTCTTAACTACCCCGAACAGTGAGGATGCCTGAGCCCCCTGGAGGCCAAACCCGCACTGTGACCAGCTTCTAACAGTTAGCACCTGCTGAGTATCCCCTCACTCCTGGCTCTGTGCTCATTTAACACAGCGATTCAGCAGGTGAGCACATCGGGCTTGGAGGACAGAAATAGCTTGCATAGGGCAACCATGCATCCAGTTTGCTCAGGACTGCCCAGGTATTAGCACTGAAAGTCCCGTGTCCTAAAAAAACAAAAACAAAAACAAAAAACCTCCTCAGCCCCAGGCAAACCTGAACAGTTGGTCACCCTGAGTTTGCTCCTAAGGGGCCCAAGGTCTTTCCACCGCGAAACAAGGCTTTCCCAAGTTAATGAGTAGAATGTTCTCAACGTTAACTGCTTTCCCATACACATTTTTTTTTTTTTTTAGTGGCAACCGATTAAAACATAAATGTAGAAGGGGCGCCTGGCTGGCTCAGTCGGAAGAGTGTGCGACCCTTGATGTCGGGGTTGGGGGTTCGAGTCCCACGCTGGGTGTAGAGATTACTTAAAAATAAAGTCTTCAGGGGCGCCTGGGTGGCGCAGTCGGTTAAGCGTCCGACTTCAGCCAGGTCACGATCTCGCGGTCCCTGAGTTCGATCCCCGCGTCGGGCTCTGGGCTGATGGCTCGGAGCCTGGAGCCTGTTTCCGATTCTGTGTCTCCCTCTCTCTCTGCCCCTCCCCCGTTCATGCTCTGTCTCTCTCTGTCCCAAAAATAAATAAACGTTGGAAAAAATAAATAAATAAAAAAAATAAAGTCTTCAAAACTAAACTAAACTAAGTGAACAAGTTAATATTAATGGAAAACTGAGCAAATAATGATGAATGTTAATTTGGCAGCCTATTTTTCTGTGTGAGCCTCATAGACTTGAGGCCCCTCCATTTTATATATATATTAAATATATATTATATATATAAAATATATATTATATATATTATTTTATAAAATATATATATATATATATATATAGGGTGCCAGATTTTCTACAGTTTGAGAACCGCTGCTCTACACTCTTCTGCCTCTTCCTGACCTGTCCTGAACCACCACCCAGGAGGAAGGAACAAATCAAGCCAGCTTGGAGCTAGAACTCCCCGGCGGCAAGAGGCAAAGAGAGCACGAGTGATAAGGTAGTGCTTTCCTAAGCACTGAAGGTTGCCAGAGTCTGGAGACACCCACAGTGCAGGGCAAAGGTCCCTCATTCTTTTTTATTTATTTATTTTTTATTTTTTTATTTTTTTTATTTTTGGGACAGAGAGAGACAGAGCATGAACGGGGAGGGGCAGAGAGAGAGGGAGACACAGAATCGGAAACAGGCTCCAGGCTCTGAGCCATCAGCCCAGAGCCCGACGCGGGGCTCGAACTCATGGACCGCGAGATCGTGACCTGGCTGAAGTCGGACGCTTAACCGACTGCGCCACCCAGGCGCCCCAAAGGTCCCTCATTCTTGACGCCTCCGGCTTACACACGCCAATCCATACAGGGCCTCAAGGGAATTTCTGCTTGGCTTTTGAAATACAGACCCAAACCGAAGCACTGCCTGCAGGCTTTTGGAAGGAGTGTTTCTCCTCCACCCAGGTATATTATTCAGTTCTCTGTTCATTCACTCAGCTCCGGGAGCATTTGCTGAATGCCACTGTGAGCTGCCCCCTGAGCCCAGATAGATCAGCTGCTTTTAGTACCCAGTTAGTAAGTGGAAGCTTCCTCCCTTCCCTTAGTGGTCCCCCCGCCCCTGCCCCCACAGCCTCCTTCCCAAAAGGTCCTCAACATCCAGTGACCAAGGGTAAAGACCAACCCAGTAAGGAACCTCCAGGGCCCTGCTCCACGACGCCCGCTCCGGGCAGCTGTCTCAGTTTTTGGACACAAGGTGCCAGGGGAGACGCAGGCAAATAGACCTCATGGTGCAGGACGGGGCTAGCCCATGACGGAAGCCACCCAGACCAGACCCTGAGAGTCTAAGGGTCCCCCTGAATGCTCTGGGTACGGCAGCCATCTGGGCTCTACGTGCACACAGGCAAGGTGAACTAACACTTATCAAAAAGGCTTATAGGGCAAGGCACATGGGTGGCTCAGTGGGTTAAGCATCTGACTCTTGATTTTAGCTCAGGTCATGATCTCACAGTTTGTGACTTTGAGCTCTGGGGGAGCCTACTTGGGATTCTCTCTCTGCCCCTCCCCTGCTCATGAGCTCTCTCTCTCTCTAAAAAAAAAAAAAAATTGTTTAAAGGCTTATAGGGTGTGATCACCCCTTCCATGCCTCACAGAGTCCCTGCATCAGCTCTGAGTGTTATTCCCATTTTTCCCATGAGGACACAGGAGGACCAAGAGTCTTGTCCAAGATTCCACAGCTAGGAACTGGATTCTGTGAGGAGCAAGTGAGATGACTCATTTTCAGAAATACCAAATAAAAGCTGTGCTGTCTAGTGAACAATAGGTTTACAACCTATTGGAAATATGTACAAACCCCTTCCCCCAACAATGGAGTCCCAAACCCTTAAGACACTTCACTTCTTGGTTCCTCTTCCCCTCTCCATTTCACAGGCTTATTTTTCACAGGCTTTGCAATGAGCATGTGCCAAAGAACTGAGGTCTCTGCGTCACCTCAAGGAAATGTACATTTGTTCCAACCAGACTACTTTTTGCCTTACATGGGCATAGGCGACTTCCTGGCAAGGCTGTGACCTCCGGAGTATCAGCCAATGAGGAATCAGGGGAGGGACTTCATGCTGGGAGATAAATTGTCTGCTGTAACCGCCCCAAGTGTGCCTGTCCATCAGACACCTGCTCTTGCAAGAACGTTGGTTGAAGCCTTGCTTCATTGTGCTCCGAGTCTCTGAGTCCCTTTGATTGGGTCAGTGGGCTCATTTGGCAAATTCCAGTCCATCTGACACCACTACCCGGATGCCCCGTTGCTCTGGGCTGCAGCTGCAGGAAGCAGACACTGAACCTTTGCCTCCGGGATATTCCCAGGAGCTGCTTCAGCGTTGAAGAGTCTGGTGTGGAGGTGGAGAGCCTCCCTTTGGAGCCTAACCAAAGTCCCTCAGGTCTCTTGCCCCTGGAATTTCTGTTTCCTCCTCTGCAAAATGAAGGGGTAGGAAAGATTTGGATTCCCCACCTCTCCAGTCCTGGCTCTGGCCCTGCTCTGCCCTTGTATCTGCTCCTACGCAAGCAGGACCGGCTGCAGAAGCTGCGGGCCCAGAGCCAATGGAAATGCAGAGCCCCTTGTACAAACACTACTAAGAATTTCAAGATGGTGGCAGCCGAAAGTTGAACCAAGCAAGCAAGGGCCCTCTTGAGCATGGGGCCCTTTGTGACTGCAGGGGTCAGCTCTGGTCCAATGGAATCTGACAGAAGCTGGCTGCCTTGGTGAAGAGCAAGGTGTCACTTACTGAGTGCTCCCTATGCAGAGGCTCCTGTACCTCATGCTGTACGGGGTGCCCGGAAGACAGAAAGCTCTGCCTGTGGAGACAGGAGACACGGAGAATAGCCAAGTCCAAGAGCCATTCCTTACTCCGTGCTTGCTGGTGAGGAATCACAGTTGGCCTACACCAAACATGGGACTCTTTGTGGCCCTGTGTCCTCCTGGGGTTCATGGGAGAGCTTTTTCCTTCTCTGATTCTTACAATCCCTCTTTAAGCTGCTGCAGGTTTCTCTGGTGCCTTCCACTTTGTTCCACTTGTCAGCCCAAGGTGGCCTTTCCCTTCTCCAGACTGAGCCTGGACTTGAATGGGCAGCAGATCTTATGATCTAAAAGCGTTTATGATATAGAATTAGGGCAGGCTTGAAATCGGTGTTAGCGAAAATGCCACGTGTTCCACAGCACCTTAGGGGGAGCTTACTACGTGGATTACCTCATCTTCCTTCAGGGGATGGAGAGGGCCCCAAGTGACAGATGGTGCTTACTAGAAAACTCCTGACTGTCAGGTTAAGGTTTACATTTTTGGGAGAGGTTAAAACAGCATTTAGGTTAGGTATTGGCCAGATGTGGTGATGGCCTAAGTGATACCATTTGGACCTGTGGTTTTCTTCTTATCACTGGCCATCTTTCCACTGCAGTTGAAAGATTCCAGTCCCTCAAAGGCACCATGTGACCTGGGGTGGGGTTGAGGGATCAGGAGTGACCCTTGACTAAGACAGCTAGGTCTCCACCACTCCAGTAGCCCCAGGGATGGGGGCCCACCTTAGCCTGGAAGGTGATACATGGCCATGGGAACACGGCATATCTGGTTCCTGAACCTCAAGGATAAGACAAGGCTGGTCCTAGAAGGCGAAAAGAGTGGCCCTAAGACTTTGAAGATTAGGGGTCTTCAAGGGCCAGCAGACCAGTCAGCCACTGCAGAATCCCCTTCCCCACTTTCCCTAATCTCTCACCCTTTCCTGACCACCACCCTCTGATTCTCTTCGTTAATTGCACTTCCCTGATAGAGAAGAGAAATGAACACACTTTCTGTCTATGCAACACTTGTTTAGAAGTTGGAACCCAAGCCCTTAACCTGGGCTTAACTAGACCTAGGACCTCCCTCCCCAAAAGAACACACTAAAATGGACAACCAGTGCACATGGGTCTTTTTTTTTTTTTATTTATTTTTGACCCAGAGAGAGAGTGTGAGAGCGTGAGCTAGGGAGGGGCAGAGAGAGAGAGGGAGACACAGAATCCAAAGCAGCCTCCAGGCTCCGAGCTGTCAGCACAAAGCCCGATGTGGGGCTCAAACTCACGTACCATGAGATCGTGATCTGGGCCGAAGTCGGACACTTAACCACCTGAGCCACCCAGGCGCCCCAAGGGTCTTGATCTGGCTAGAGGTCTTCACCTTTCAATGTGTGGAAGGTCGGGGAGCTTCCCATCCAAAGTAATTCTCTGACACCTGCTGGGTGTCCTACAATTCAACTCAATTCTGATGCTATCTACCCAGAGACAGCATCGGATTCCACAGCTTAAGGGCTCTGTCCCACAACACTGCCCTCCCCCCCTTCAGATGTCAGTCACAGCCAGGCTGTCACCTGGGCTTCTGACCACTGTCTATAAATCAGAGATTCCCACCACCTCTTCCTTGGGTTCAATTCATTTGCTAGAGCCGCTCACAGAACTCAGAGAGGCCGCTCACAGAACTCAGAGAGGCATTTTAGGTACCAGATTACCGCTTTATCATCAAAGGATGTAAGTCAGGAACAGCTAGATGGAAGAGATATGTAGGGTGAGGTGTGTAAAAAGGTGGGGGGTTCCATGGTCTCTCCAGCTGCACCACCGTCCCAGCACCAACCCAGAAGCTCTCTGATCCTGTTTTTGGGTTTTTATGAAGGCTTCATTACACAGACACAATTGATTAAATTATTGGCCATTGGCCACTGGTTCAACCTCCAGCTCCTCTCCCCGCCTGGGATGCTGGGGTGGGGGCACTGAAAGTTCCAACCCTCCAGTCACAAGGTTGGTTCTCAGGACATCCAGCCCCCATCCTTAGGTGCATTCACTCATTTATACAACAAGACACCTTTATCACCTCTCCCCACTTAGGAATTTCCAAGGGTTTCAGGACTCTGTGTCAGAATGGGGACAAAGATCAAATATACATTTCTTATTATAAATCATAATACTATAACAGGTTTCTTATGACTTTTTTCAGAGGCTCTGATTTGCAAAAGAGGTAAAGAATGCATGCTCTGGAGTGACTCAGGTCTTCCCAGCTCTTTAAAACCTCCCAAACTCTTGAGGAATGCCTGGGTGGCTCAGTCAGTTAAGCGTCTGACTTCGGCGCAGGTCATGATCTCACGGTTCGTGAGTTCCAGCCCCGCATCGGGCTCTGTGCTGACAGCTTGTGAGCCTGGAGCCTGCTTTGGATTCTCCCCCTCTCTCTGCCCCTCCCCTGCTCATGCTTTGTCTTTCTCTCTCTCTCAAAAATAAGCATTAAAAAAATTAAAAAAAAAGGGGCGCCTGGGTGGCGCAGTCGGTTAAGCGTCCGACTTCAGCCAGGTCACGGTCTCGCGGTCCGTGAGTTAGAGCCCCGCGTCGGGCTCTGGGCTGATGGCTCAGAGCCTGGAGCCTGTTTCCGGTTCTGTGTCTCCCTCTCTCTCTGCCCCTCCCCCGTTCATGCTCTGTCTCTCTCTGTCCCAAAAATAAATAAACGTTGAAAAAAAAATTAAAAAAAAAAAAAAGAAATCTATTGGGGTGACTGGGTGCGTCGGTTAAGTGTCTGACTTTAGCTCAGGTCATGACCTCATGGTTTGTGAGTTCGAGCCCCACGTCGAGCTCTGTGCTGACAGCTCATGAGCCTGGAGCCTGCTTCGGATTCTGTGTCTCCCTCTCTCTCTGCCCCTCTCCCGCTTGTGCTTTGTCTCTCTCTCCCTCTCAAAAATAAATATTAAAAAAAATTTAAAAACAAAACAACAACAAAACTCCCAAACCCTTGCAAACTTTTTTCCTAGGCTGGAGTTTCTTTTAACGTATTTCGGGATTTTGAAGGAATGTTCAGGAAGCCATTTCAGGTCAGATGCTACAACCACCACAGCCTCACAGAAGACTTCTTGAAGATGGCTGTAGAGAGCAAGATGGAGTCACTCACGTCAAGCAGTGACTCACGTCAAGCAGCCGCGTAAGCAGCCAAGGGCATTGCCGTTAAGACGGCAGCAAAGTCAACACAGGCTGTTAACACCCACAATGGCCACAACTGGTAACCAAGAAAGCCAGGAGAGTGTGGAAGAAAGGGATGAACGCTGGTAATCGCTAGAACCAGAGATCTGCAAAGGCCCAACACTGACTGAACTTTAAAAAGGAAGAACTTTTGCGGCCAACTGTCAGAACCTCCAGACACTGACCCTTCCCCATCGGGCTGCATTTGAAAGGCGACTGCCACCGAAGGCTGTGCCCCGTGGATCTCCAAATGCAACAGCGGCCCACTGCTGCCTGAGGAAAAGAAGGAGTGTGTGCGGATTGCTGAGCTGGACCGCATCGGACCAGATCTGGGCCTCACCTCCACTGTATGCTCACAGACTCACTGTGCACTTGGGTCATTAACTTCTTACTCCTTATCGTACCTTGCTTGTTGTGTGACTTTGTCTTGCGCTTTGCTTTGTGTGACCCGTATGGAGCCGAGTGGAATGTGTGGTGCAATGCCATTGAGTTTGGAATCCTGAAACCTCTCTACAATCACGTTAACCTTGCTGAGTAATACAGCTGACGTTGTGAGTAAATACAGCTGACGTTGTGGACATAACACAACTCGTGCGTGCCCCTTCAGGGCTTGCTTGTGACAGTGGTATAGGTTCGGTGTCGTGGGTGACTGAAGATGGAGTGTGCCTGGAAAGACAGACGGACTCCTCCAAGAATCCTAAAGGAAACAATTCATTCACCCTAGAAGAGCTCATACGGCACACTGCCAAGTGGCTGGTCCCAAAATGTTCCGGTGACATAACGGGACACCGTAGTTTTGACAAACGTTTGGTACAATGTTTTGACCTGAAAGTTCTTACCAAAGAATGGTGACTAGTTCCTGTCCCAAATCGGAGCACTGACGTGGCGTCTGAGAGTAGTAATCTCTCTGGGAAACGGATCTGTTTCTCTTGGAGTTTCACCCCATCTGGGCAGTTCCGTGGGTGGCTGGGGTGCCACGAATAAAAGCTCAAGAGTGACCCCGGGGCTGGCCTGAACACTGCTGAGATTTCCTCAAATCAGATCAATGGTAGTAAAATATGCATCACGTGAAATTTACCATCTTAACCATTTTTAAGTATACAGTTCAATCGTGTTAAGTACATTCCCAGTGATCTACGATCATCACCACCGTCCATCTCTGGAACTTTTTCTTATTTTTATTAATTAAAAAAAATTTTTTTAATGTTTATTTATTTATTTTGAGAGAGAGGAGAGTGTGAGCAGGAGAGGGCCAGAGGGAGACAGAGAGAGAGAGAGAGAAAATCCCAAGCAGACTCCATGCTGTCAGTGCAGAGCCCTATGCAGGGCTCAAGCTCATGAACCGTGAGATGACGACCTGAGCTGAAATCAAGAATCCAGCGCTTAACCGACTGAGTCAACCAGGCAACCCTGGAACTTTTGAATCTTGCAAAACAATACCCATTAAACGCTAACTCCTTATTCCCCCACTCTCCCCCATCCGGCCCTGGCAACCATAATTCTACTCTTTGATTCCATGAATTTTGTTATTTTTATGTTTATTTACTTTTGAGACAGAGCGTGAGCAGGGGAGGGGCAGAGAGTGGGAGACACAGAATCTGAAGCAGGCTCCAGGCCCTGAGCTGTCAGCACAGAGCCTGTCGCGGGGCTCAAACTCATGAGCTGTGAGATCGTGACCTGAGCCGAAGTCAGACGCTTAACCGACTGAGCCACCCAGGCGTCCCTGCCCTTCCTTTTAAAGGCTGAATAATATTCCATTGTGTGTATATACCACATTTTGTTTATCTATTCATCTATTGACGGACAGTTGGGTTGTTTCTACCTTTTCCTTATTGTGAATAAAGCTTCTGAACATGGGTGTGCACATATGTGTTTGAGACCCTGCTTTTTGTTGTTTGGGGTGCAAACCCAGAAGTGGGATTGCTGGATCACATGATAATTCTATTTTCAATTTTTTGAAGAACCACCACACGGTTGGCCGTAGTGGCTGTGCTGTTTTGCATTCCCAGGAACAGTGCGCGAGGGATGCGATTTCTCCGCCCTCACCAACACTTGTTACTTTCAGCATTTTTGACAGTAGCCATCCTAATGGCTGTGAGCTGCGGGTGGACAGCTTGTACATGTATCTTCCTTGCATGAGATACTCAGATTAATAATGCCATCCAGCCCCCTGCAGAACATCTATCTGTATCTGGGACCTGAACGGAGAATGGAAATAAATGCAAACAGTGAGGAGAGCCACTAAGTAGAGACTCAAAGGGCGACGCCTATCTTGGAACGTTCCAGCATGGACCAAGTGTGATCCCGTGGCAGACACTGCCTCTCACCCACCTAATATCCATTCCTCCTTTCCTTCTTACAAGAGGACATCAATTTTGTATGGGAAAGCAGTGTGCCAGTCAAAAACTATAAATTCCTGTCTATTCACAGATAGAAACGGCCAGTTCTGGCTAAGGAAAAGCCAAGGTTGTTAGATGATGCATCTGAGAAAATCCTTTTAGAGGGGGGCTGAGATGCACCTTTCGCTCTTGACTCTTCTCCTTCTGTATCAACCCTGGATGCCCAAACACCAGCTCTTTTGATATGTCGGAAAAAATTGGGTTTCTGATTGTTAAAAAACAAAAACAAAAAGATACACCATATTTCTACATTCCAGAACTTGCTACTGGGCCCACCAATGGGAGTTCCCATTTTAGTCCTGCCCTAGTGTGTCTGGCCCCAACAATCCTTGTTCCAAACCCTTCAGAGATCATTAGGAGAGAAAGAGAAGGAAGGAAGGAAGGAAGGAAGGAAGGAAGGAAGGAAGGAAGGAAGGAAGAAGGGAGGGAGGGAGGGAAAGAAGGAAGAGGGGAGGGGAAGGGAAGGGAAGGAGAAAGGAAGGGAGGGAGGGAAGAAGGGAGGAGAAGAGAAGAAGGAAGGAAGGAAGGAAGGAAGGAAGGAAGGAAGGAAGGAAGGAAGGAAGAAGGAAGGAAGAAGGAAGGAAGGAAGAAGGAAGGAAGAAGGAAGGAAGGAAGGAAGAAAATAGGAAATCATTTCCTGCAGAATAATTTTGCCACCATCCCTAGAATACAGAAACGATGCAGGCCTTAAAATTTGCTCTCTCCTTTGGCCTTGCTGAATGGGGGACCCCAGCCGTAAGGGCAATGAAAGCCAAGCCTTTGCCCTTCGTGGGAAATCCTGCCCCTGTAGGTTCCCATATCACTGCAGCCAGCAGCTGTGTGAACGTGAGGAAGGGGGAGGTGTGCTCCTTCCATAGGGCCCCCAGCCACATCACTAGGTAAACTAAGGCTGGACTTGAGGCCCTCCCAGTTTAAAAACACAGGACCAGAAAGACTGGAAGGAAGGAAAGCATCTTTCCCAGCTCAGGAGAGAGCTAGAGAACATGGCATTTTCGTTGAGGGGTGGACAAAAAGACATACATAAGAAGAAGGGTTTGACAAACAGGAATTCAACCAATCTAATGAGTAGTGCGCTCACTGACCCAGGGTACTCCCGGGAACACGTGGCTAGTTAGTTCAGCCACGTCCACAAGGAAGTTTGAAGATGGGAAAGCCTCCAAGGAACTCCCAACTTCCTCCTTTAGGGCCTTTTCCCCCACTTAAGTTTCAAATCCCACAGCAAAGCCTGCATTTGATAAAGGCAGTGGTCAGCTCTCTCTGGATCTTAGAACTCATGTGAGGCTCCCGCCCACCCCCAGAGGGTTTCTCTGCACACCGGCCTTGTTCCTTACAGTGGTAGACAAGGCTTCTTATGTGGGGGGAGAGCCGAGCCCACAAAGAACCCAGGCTCCCAGCTGGAGAGAACCAGGAGAATGGGGACTTCCATAGCACACATATAATGCCCCAGGATTGTCCTGTTTGGGTTATGTGTCCACCCCTCAGGCACATCACTGTCACTGCCTTCGGCCACATGCCCACTGCCATGGCCAGGGGGCATGGGATTCTGAGATTGTGGCTCTTTTGGGATTGAGAGACATGGACGGTGGGCAAGAGTTATTCTCTGCCCCCCCCCCCCACCGCCCTCCCCAGAGAACTGTAACCAGAAGGGGTGTGTGTATGGGAGGCAGTTGGGTGCAAGGCTTTGGTGGGGGAATGAAACACTGATCCTTTGATTGTAATCTCAGGCAGAGGCCAGCAGAGGGAGGCGTTGTAATTTTCTGGGATTTGTGGGGTCCTCTGCCCACAGACTTGGGCAAATTTATGCCCTGCTGGGGCAATTCCGTCGGTGGTGTTAGGGAAGAGACCTTTTCATCTAGCCTTCAAGGTTCTAGTGGTCCAAGAATTAAACTGACATGAAACAGACTAACAGGAGAAAGTCAAATTTAAATGCGTACATCCTGAGACCCCACCTAAAAGCGAGATTCCAAGACGGTAAGGCAGAATGAGGCATGCATGGCTCCCTGAACTAAGGAGAAGTCGGTGGGGGTCTGGGACTTCAAAGAGAAGGAAGACAATTCACAAAATGTCTGGTAAACAAATGTTTGCGGGGCTTCTCTGGAACGAGACAGAGGAAGTTTAACAAACAGACTTTGCTAAATCCCTCCCTCTCCGTCACCCCTAGTTCCTATCGTCCTGTAGTTACCTTTGGTGATAACTGCCTTCCTGGAGCAAGCCGTCTACCTACATACTTTTAGGCAATTAAGGGAAGGCCAAAATTTCTTCCTGTCTTCTGTGCTTTGATCATTTTCAGCTCAATGTAATTTGTAAGCCAAAATAGCACATCCTGGGGCAACTCGTTCTGAACCCTCACAGTAGTGACCTGGGTGAGTGGCAGAAGAACCCAGCCCAGCCCCTCTGCCCAGGGGTGTGGGGTGGGCAGACCGAGAGACACAGACCCACAATTCTCCTGCCTGCTCCAGTCTCCAATTACATTTTGCCCAGAGAGAGGCATTTCCTGGTTCTCTGCACACCATCTTGGCAGCTGGGGATTCTGGAAAATCTCTAGAAAATAGCCGTGGTAAACTTAGGAGACTCTTCAAATAAACACGGGCCTTTTCAGGGCACCCAGGATGTGAGTAGTGAGTCTGGGTTGTGAGTCTCATGCTGAGGTTCAGAGCGCTGACCTCGCAGATAGGCCTAGATTTAAACACCCACAATGCCATTACTGTCTGTGTGTGCCTGGGTCTGTTGCTTAACCTCTCTGTGCTTGTTTTCCATCTCCAAATGGATATAATAGTATTACCTGCCTTAAAAGGGTGATGGGAGAGAGATGGCTCACTCAGTTGAGCCACTGACTCTTGATTTCAGCTCAGGTGATGATCTCACGGTTCATGAGATCAAGACCTGTGTTCAGCTGTGTGCTGACAATGCAGAGGATTCTCTCTCCCTCTCTCTCTCTCTGCCCCTCCCCCGCTCACGCATGCTTTCTATCAAAATAAGTAAATAAACTTAAAAAAAAAAAGGTAATGTGAGGAATAAATCAAACAATATATTCAAGCATGCCTGGTGTGGCGCCCGGACATAATAAGCACTCAGCAAATATTACTGATGAAGTTTGGGGGGGCTGGAGCCAAAGACCAAGAAAGAATTCTTGAAGATGCCCGTTGGTGCAAAAAGGTGATTTTGTTAAAGCGCGGGGACAGGGGGGACAGGGCCCAGGGGCAGAAAGAGCTATACTGCAAGTGTGGGGGGTAATAACCATTTAATGGAGTCAAGGGAGGGAAGTCAAGAGGGAGTCTCCAAAGAGACTTTCACATGTAAAGACTTACTGGAGGTCTAGCTGTTGTCAAGCTGAAGTTGTTTTTCCCTCTAGCAAAGTATTAACATTAAGACAATAGGGAGTTCTTGAACTTTAGGCTATGATGGGGTTGCCTCTTTCTGGCAAACTGGTGGAGACTCTTATCAGTTTCACCATTTGTTTTTTCGTCCTCTCCTGGTTTGGGGGTAGCAGAGGGAGTGTCCAAGGAATATGACACCCGTCCCACCGGGGGGTGGGGGGGCGCTAGCTTGTGCTTTGCCCCTCAGCCTGCCCCATTCTCCCTCGTCATTATCAAATTCTTGTGCCCCTAATAACACAGAGCACACATTTATACCTTATTTATCTGCCTGCACATATCATCTGGGGAGCTTTATGGAAGAACACCCATGCCTTGCCCCCCCAAAACACGGAATTGATTGGTCTGGGGTGGAGAATGGTCTTGAGTGCCATTTTATTTTATTTTATTTTATTTTATTTTATTTTATTTTACTTTACTTTACTTTATTTTATTTTATTTTATTTTATTTTATTTTATTTTATTTTTTCTTGGGTGATTCTACCATGCAGTTAGGGTTGACAATCCTAGTTTAGGGTCTCCCTCAGCCTACAACTCTCTCTAGTTGCACTTTTCTACACTGCCACACAGTCTTCGAATTAGGGATCTGTCTCCTTAAACCAGTACCTTCATGTTAAAAGTTTACTTCCTTGAAGGAAGTAAATTGGCCGTTTACTACTTAATGTTAATTAGTGCCTCACACCCAGTTGAGTTCCAGGTCAATGAGGGAAGGAAGTTGGGGAAAGCAAAGTTGGAGAATGTTGGGGAGGGTACCTGGGCTGGGTGTGCCCCAGCTGCAACTCTAGGATAGTGTTGTTAACTGGCCAGCCCAGACCATTAAATCTGAACTTCCGTCCATTGAGCGGCCAAGATTGGGGAACCACTGGTGTGGGGGGGGAGAAAGTCACCAGGAAGCAGACTCATAATAAGAAAGAAGATGGTCTAATATGGTTGGGGGACAATAACTTTTCCCCTACCCTCTTATGCTAGGTTATGGGGGCCTGTGAATTAAACAGACAGATGACAACTTAGCAAGAGAAAAGACAGGTCTTAATCATGTACAAACAGGAGTTCACACACACACACACACACACACACACACACACTCACAAAATATGATTCAAAGAGGTAGTTGGAATTTGAAGCTTATATACCACCTAAATAGAGGAGAGGGGAAGAAGGTACTTGCTGGAAAAAACAAATGGCTTCTTAATAGGGGAAACAGGAGAGAAAGGGCACTTGTGGGAAAACAAATGACTTTTTGGAAAGATAAACAGGCTCTCAGGAGAGCTGATGGGAGACAAGATGGTCTTGTGACAATGTCTGTTTTGGTGGGATGTGGATTTTTAGTCTCTAGTGATAAGAGTCCTTCCTCCCTGGTTGCTTCTGGGGAGGGGATTCGTGACAATTGAGTCAGAAGGATGGCAGAAGAAGCCACCCCGAAATAGGTCACAGTGGCCTAAGGATCGTTTTGAGCTGAAGGCAACTGAGAAAAAGCAGATACAAGAAAAGCTCTCCGCCCTCCCCCTGTTTCTCTAGAAGCAGAACTTAAGTTCACAAAGGTGTCCCTCCTCCCTTCTCTACAGGGATGGACAAAACTTGATCAACAGTAGACCCTTACCAGCCCAGAGATGGCGCTGCAGCACAAGCTTACGGCCAAGCCCTGACCTTCCATTAATCTGCCCCGCGTACTTGCCGCCCTAGAAACTCCGTCTCTTTCCTGTGTCTTGCCATTTTGGTGTCACTTATATGTGGAATCTAAAAAGGAAAAAAAAAAAAAAAAAAAAAAAAGACCAAACACACAAAACCAGACTGAAATCAGAGAACAAAGTGGTGGTTTGTTCACCCTCTGACATGGAGCTTGAACTCATGAACCGTGAGATCATGACCTGAGCCAAAGTCATCACTTAACCAACTGAGCCACCCAGGTGCCCCATAGGGTCAACAGTTTAGACCAGTGGTTACCAATGAGGGGAAATGAATGAAATAGGCGATGGGGATTAAGAGGTGCCAACCTCCTCTTGTAAAATAACTAAGTCACGGAGCTCCTGGCTGGCTCAGTTGGTTAAGCCACAGACTTTGGCTTAACCAGGTCATGATCTCGCGATTCGTGGGTTCAAGCCCCGTGTTGGGCTCTGCTCTGGTGGTGTGGGGCCTGCTTGGGATTCTCTCTCTCTCTCTCTCTCTCTCTCTCATCCTCTCTCCCTGGCCTGCCTCCACTCGTGCTGTCTCTCTCAAAATAAATAAACTTAAAAAAATAATGATAATATGTAATAATGTTGTGTGGTGACAGCTGGGGACTACACTTACCATGGTTATGACACACATGTGGAACCCCAGAGAATGTCTTCAAGTTGGAGTACCCAGGGTCATGGAAATACAGCTACTCAATATTTCACATTACAGCCCTCTCAGAAAAAATGTTGAGCACACACCTCCAATGTTTATTGTTATTTATAATATACTACACTTATAAAATACTATGCATATTATAAAGTATATGTTTGTAATAGAAATTTTAAAGTGGATAAGTAAATCTATGATAAAACAAACAAAAACGTATAGCAATGTATAGAATTGTCGAATCTCAGGGCGCCTGGGGGGCTCAGTCTATTAAGCGTCCGACTTCAGCTCAGGTCGTGATCTCACGGTTCGTGAGTTCGAGCCCCGTGTCGGGCTCTGTGCTGACAGCTCGGAGCCTGGAGCCTCTTCAGATCCTGTGTCTCCTTCTCTCTGTCTGCCCCTTCCCCACTTGTGCTCTGTCTCTCAAAAATAAATAAAGGTAAAAAAATAAATAAATAAATAAATAAATAAATAAATAGAATTGTCAAATCTCTAAGTTGTACCTCTGAAACTAATATAACATTGTATGTCAATTATACTTCAATAATAAATAAACATAATAAAATAAAATCAAAATCTATTGTTCTTTTACTAAAATGCTGCATCACCAAGTTCTAACTTACCCCCCTTTGAGCTACTAATCACTGAGTGCTCCCCAGTGTATGTGGGGAATACTCATGCTTACAAACTTGTTTTCCTCTTGTTAATCTGTCTTTTGTCAGTCCAATGTACAGGGCCCCAGACAATGAACCAAAGATGGGTAGAGGGAAAACAAGTTTTTCCTTCCCTTCAAGTTCTTTCGAGAAGCTCTGCATTTAGGTGGACAAAACAGTTCAGGAAAAAAAAACAAACACACAGAACAACCTATCTTGAAATATCTTCCACTCCAAAAGGTTTTGATGTCCCAGTGGTGAATTCTGGATCCCTTCAAGTCTGAAACTCTTAACCTCTTTGAGACCTGAGCCTGTGTTCAGGGAAAAAGAGAATTTCTTCTTCCCCTCCTGTACCCCAGTCCTCCAAGATGGCAGCCTTGGGGCCATAATGCAGCTGTAGTGGGCCAGGCATGTTCACCATGTATAACCAACTTCCAGGAGAGGCCCACCCAAGTCAAAGCAAGAAACTTCCAGAGGAAAGCTTGAAAATCACAAGAGGAGAACGTTTGGAACATATTACCTCCATGGTTAGGAAAACCTTTTTATACCTACAAATAAATGTGTAAATGTGTAATATGTACCTATATCATGAATTCTACTCAATTTGGAAGTTGGAGTTGGGGGACCTTCTGGGCCCCTACTATGAACTTGTCACCCCACCACCCCCCAGAGCACATCAACAGGTCCTCAGACTGATAAAAATTGAGAACAATGGTTCTTTGATAGGGTCAACAGTTAAAAAATTTTTTTGAATGTTTATTTCTGAGAGAGAGAGACAGAGAGACAGAGTGCAAGCAGAGAAGGGGCAGAGAGAGAGGGAGAAAGAGATTCCAAAGCAGGCTCCAGGCTCTGAGCTGTCAGCACAGAGCCTGACATGGGGCTTGAACTCATGTACCGTGACATCATGACCTGAGCCAAAGTTGGTCACTTAACTGACTGAGCCACCCAGGCACCCCATAGGGTCAACAGTTTAGACCAGTGGTCACCAATCATGGGAAGCAGACTGGAGGAGGCTTTTGCAAGGAATCTGGGAACCCACATGCAAACATGTACTTTGCTCAATCAAGAAACTATCATGTAGAACTCTGAACATTTTCTGAAGCTGTAAAAGTGCCCTGTTTTATACCCATCAAAAGAGCAATTTTTTTTTTTTTTAAAGAGATAGTTTATTGAATATACAACAAGGGACTGGCAGGCAGGACAGCAGAGGAGAGGCCGTCTGCCAAAACAGCAAATTTTAACAAAGAGGATAAAATCCAGTGTTGACAAGGATGTGGGGAGACAGAAAGTCTGATGCAGCTGCTGGTGCTGGTAGGCGCCAAGGACTCCTTCTGAGGAGCGACAGGCACACTTAACAATTTCAAGTACATACACAGATGCTTCATGCCCCAGTATCTTGGGAACAGGTCATGTGCATTTGCTAAGTTGTTTGAGAACATTCAGTTCTGTCAGAAAAATGGGAAGGATGAAACTCGGAAGGTGTTAAGTACAGACAGATAGGACAGAACAGATGGACCAAAAGATCATACTGCGAATATAGATAGAAAGGGGTTGAAGGAAGAGAAGATGGGAACTATTCCTGATATGTTACATTTTCATGGGGCGCAGTCTATTTATAATACGCTAAATCTACACAAGGCATCCAAGACACCTAACATTCTTGATCTTGATGCGGGCGGGCACCCATTCTGCCCCAGGGTCCCTCTGCCAGATAAAGCCCAGGGCTGTTCATCAGACCTCTGGTGAGTTACAGCTGGGTCAGGCCCACTGTCCCTTTGACGCTAATAGAGCAAGGCTGTGTGTTGGCCCCAGGGCACTTTCTCTCTGCTGGGCCCCTTACTCAAACCTCAATTCTTTAGCCCATATAATTCACATTCAATGGAAAAGGCTAATGTCAGAGAGAGAGATGGAGACATGACATGTAAGCATTGCATACTCAGGAGCCAGGTAGCACATGCCCCGCCCCGCACCCTGTCCCAGGTATCCCATCCCATGTCTTATCTCTCTGTGCGCTTTGTACTGATTTAATCCTCCCTGTGAGTCAGGTATCCCAACTTGATCTATGAGCCGTCCAAGATTTTGTAATCTTTGGATCAACTTGCTTGGTAGTGTACCTGGAGGTTTTCATAGCATGAAGGTAATTCTCCACACGACAGAACGTGAATCAAGATATTCATCAGTGGTCAGCATGGGGTGGGGGCGCTGAAGTAACCTACCGCTCATCAAAAAGATAAATACACCAGGGCAGGGGGTGGGGGCGCCTGGGTGGCTCCGTCGGTTAAGCGTCCGACTTCGGCTCAGGTCATGATCTCACGGTTCGTGGGTTCGAGCCCCGCATCGGGCTCTGTGCTGACAGCTCAGATCCCGGAGCCTGCTTCAGATCCTGGGTCTCCCTCTCTCTCCGCCCCTCCCCTACTCATGCCCTGTCTCTCTCGCTCAGAAATAAATTTTAAAAAAAGATAAGCAAATACAATACAGTGGGGGAATAGAGCACTCTGTAGCAGTAAGAAACAGTGAGCTAGACCAGGAGCTTTCAGACTTTTCTTACTGGGACCCACAGGAAGAAATACTTCTCACGTTGTAATTCATGACTATCTATCTATCTATCTATTGTTTTTAATAATTTTTTTTAACGTTTATTTATCTTTGAGACAGAGAGAGACAGAGCATGAATGGGGGAGGGTCAGAGAGAGAGAGGGAGACACAGAATCCGAGGCAGGCTCCAGGCTCCTAGCTGTCAGCACAGGGCCCAACACGGGGCTTGAACTCACGAACCGCGAGATCATGACCTGAGCCGAAGTCGGACGCTCAACCGACTGAGCCACCCAGGCGCCCCTATATCTATCTATTTTTGAACAACAACAACAACAAAAAAAAACCTCATGAAATAAGATTTACCTAATTATGTTTGAGCCACTCTGATATTTTCTGTTAAGTTCTGTTCATTTCTTATAAATGCTGGTGATGCCTCTGCCAAATCGTTTTCAGTAGTCACTCTTGGAACCTAACCTAGCATCTGGAAAACATTGAATTAGATCTATAGGTACATTAACAGGGATAGTCTTAAATCAGGTGGTTGGGTGGAAAAAAAAAATAGGACCCTGAATAAGATTTATAGCCCAATGCCACTTAAGAGAAACAAAAGCACATCTGCACACACATGGATCTTCACATGGTTAAGGAAACATAGCAAAAATATTAAAGCGGGTGCCAGACGGGAAATGACAAAAGAAAGGTAAATGCCAGAAGGATCTTGAATGCAAGGATTATGCCACCGGGCCATGCTTGGAGCAGAATGGTTGACTGTGCCCTAAACCAGGGTCCAAAAAAACAGAGACAGGGTGGAAAGATCCAGAGATATGTAAGAGCTAGAGAATGCTGCATTTAGAATTCTTTAAAAACAAAAATTTTTTTTTAATGTTTACTTTTGAGAAAGGGAGAGACAGAGCACGAGCGGAGGAGGGCAGAGAGAGGGAGACACGGGATTCGAAGCAGGCTCCACGCTGTCTGCACAGAGCTAGACACGGGGCTCGAACTCACAAACCGTGAGATCATGACCTGAGCCGGAGTCGGATGCCCAACCGACTGAGCCACCCAGGCACCCCTGCCATATTTAGAAATCCTGAAATGCATTAATAAAATCAGTTTGCAAGGGTCAGAGACAAAATATCATCCAGGGTACACTTGGAAGAAAGGAAGAAGGGTCCCTTCACCATCGATAAGAAGATGCCAGCTGAAAACTAAGGCAGTGGGCTTGGAAGTTTGCAAAGAGATGAATCAGAGGCCTGGCTGGTCGGTATATACCCTGCCTTGCTGCCGTCCCTTTCTGGCCCACCGCATTTGCTGCCCAGGAGGCCATATCTTATACTATGTGACCCTGTCCCCAGCCTTTGGTCACAGCTTTTCTGGACTGGGTTGACCCCTAGCCCCAGAGGAACGAGCACTCAGGCTGTCTGATTCCCTCTAAATGTTATTTATTCTTTGAGCTGGGAGAGGGCAGAGAGAGCACGAGAGAGATGTCTGATTCTCTTTCAACTGAGCAGACTGGCTCTCCTGGACAAAGGGAATTCTGTGTCCGGGCCCTGAACGAGGGAGGGAGACATCACTGCCATAGGAGTGAGGGTTGTAGCAGGACGGTCATAAGTCTGGGCAGGAGAGACGGGGGTGGGTCTGGGGCAGGCCAGAGTTACAGGGAACAAAAACCAGGGCCAAGCCAGAGAAGCCAGGGGTGGTGGGGTGGAAACATGCAGACTCGGAAGGCATGGCTGGGTTACTTTACCAGCACAACACAGAGCTGGGCTTACAAACGGAAACCCTACAAGGGCCAGGCAGGCAACACACAGGCGTGGACAGAGCCTGGAGTAAGATCGAGTGGGGCCCGTCAAGCACAGTCTGTCCGAAGAACATCTATCCACAGTGGCCATCGTTTCCATGTGGAAAAGGGACCCTCAGGGTTCCAAGCTGTTGTATTTCCTAGCAAAGCTAAAAATCAGGAATTTAGTGTCAAGTCTCCTGATTTTTGTACTGACTTTTTTTTTTTTTTTTTTTTTTTTTTTTTTTTGCTTTTAATTAAAAACACTTTGTGGACAAAACATGTCCAAGGACGGAGGATGTAAGCAGCCAGCACATAGAGGCCACCGCCCTCCTCCTCGGGAGACAATCCTCCCTAATGAATTCCCTAGAGAATTTTGTCTCCTTTATCACTCCTCCCTCCCAGATCCTTTGACCCAGCGTGCCTTTCTTGTAAACATCAAATCTAATAAACTGGGGGGAGAGTATTTCCTGGGCTTCCCCAGAGCTCAGGCAAAGCCGTGTCTACACCATTGAATTCCCCTTGTCATCAGTCTATGCTCACCAACTGATTCCTGCTGCCTAATCTTGATTTGCGGGCACTTTGATGTCAACGGGGTGCCTTGAATAGGGCAGAACACCACCTTTTTCAGGGAGGGATGGGCTGGCAGTCTGCTCTATGCAACCTCTCTGAGTGTGTTCCGTTAACAGGGGACTGTCCCCAAGAGACTGGGTGCCTCGGTGTGT
Source organism: Leopardus geoffroyi (assembly GCF_018350155.1). Classification (NCBI taxonomy): domain Eukaryota; kingdom Metazoa; phylum Chordata; class Mammalia; order Carnivora; family Felidae; genus Leopardus; species Leopardus geoffroyi. The sequence goes on along the minus strand of NC_059328.1, from coordinate 119,071,102 downwards.
GCCAACAAGTCCAAAGTCCAAGTCTGAAGAGAAGGTTCTAGAAGTCTCCCCAGCACAGGTATGAGGTCTGCCTGGAAATCTTTGGCTCCTGGTGCCCTGGAGGGCTCCCATCTCAAGGAAGGACTTGCTTTGGAAAGCAGAGACCCCCCTTTCTTCAGATGCAGGGTAAACATTACACCTGAGGCCTGCCTGGAAAGAAGGTGAGACAGAGGCAGACCCCCTGGCCCCCAGCCCCACTAGAATGCGGTAAACAAGGTCTGTGTTGCAATCCTCTGCCTGAGAGGAGGTCATAATGCAGGGCTGGAGTGCAGAGCAGAGGAAGCAAAGGGCAAAAGGAGGCCTGGGTGGAGGGAGAGCCGGACTGGCCAGGAGGAGGGGGCTGGGAGAAGAGTAAGACCTGGTGGGTGAAGGCAGGGCAGCGGGAGGTGCAGAGGGGAGAGGGGAGGGGCAGCCTGGTGGTGCTGCTCTCTCTCCAAGGCCAGAAACCAGGCAAGAGTTGGAGAGGTCCGAAGTGCAGGGCACGGGGCAGGCAGGGTTAGTCATCAGCTCTCAAGCCACCCAGCGAACCGCAGAATCCCTGTCATTGCCTCTGGATCTCCGGAGTGTCTGCCTGCCTTGCCCCTTAGACCTGGAGCCCCTGCCCCCCAACACCAACCCCTCAGAGGAGAAAACTCCAGGGCAGGGATCTCCCTCTTCAGGCTGACATTCAGGGATTGAGCCCCTTCTCTGATCTGAGGTTCCCTGGGGTCGGGGACACGGGATGGAGGTGACCACAGGTTATCGGGCACTTGGATGCCGAGCGGTCTGCAGGGCACTTTGCACACATTGTCGTATGTGACCCTCAGGACGCCGAGATGGATATGTTTCCCCGTTGGGCAGCAAAGAGAGGCACACAGAGGGGAAGTGATTGGCCCAGGATGCATCTGAAGCCTGGTCACTCAGTCTGCAAGCTTTACGGACAGTCCCTATCCTTGGAAACAGGCATGCGGCCGTGAGAGACAGTCTCCACTTTCAGGGGGCTTCTGGTATTTTAGAGCGGAAGACAGAAAATCAAGCAGCGAAGAGAGAAGTTGAGCTAATGACTAAGAACATGAAAAGGTAATCTAGAGGGGCAAGCCTGTGGGGGCTGCTGCTCAGGCTGGGGAGTCAAGGGAGGCCCCTGCCCAGCAACCCCAGCTCCCCAGGGGGGGAGGACCTGCCACATGGAGAGAACAGTGAGCACAGAAGCCCTGAGACCAGATGGAGCTTTCTGCCCTGGGCCCACGCGGCAAGCAGGCCAGCCGAGCTGGACCTGAGCACCGAGGGGTGGGCACGGGTCAGATAACTCCAGCCTCGAGCGTCGTGGGCTTTGGGAAAGGGGCTGGGAAGCCTCATGAAGGGACAGAGGAGGTGAGAGCAGAGGCAGGGAGGCCAGGCAGGAGGCCATTCCACAGGTATCCAGCTCAGAGATGATGAGGCCTATGGGCAGGAGGATGGATTGGACCCAAGGCGTGAGGGAGTATAGAGACAGAATTGAGGAGGCCAGGGAGGAAGCAGAAATGAGAGGGAAGCAGATTTTAACCCTACAACCCAAGCATTTTACCACTGAAAGAAACTTTGTCTTTTTCTTCCTTGTCCCTCATTGGCTAGGACAGTGGTGGGTACATAGTAGGTATTCAATTCATTTATGTATTCAGTGAATATTTATTGAGCACCTACTATGTGCCTGGCTCTGCCCTAGGCACCAGGGATATACCAATGAAGATGGAAAAGCCCTTGGCCCCTCGGAGCTTACACTACAGAGGGAGAGGATACATGTGTGCACGCAAGCGCATGTGTGATTAGTGATAAGAGAAGGAAAAGGGGAATAGAGGGGGCTGTTTTTGATGTGGTGGTCACAGTAGGCTTTCCTGACGAGGTGACCTCTAAGCCCAGACTTCAAAAGAATGAGGTGGTGAGTCAGATGTGAGTATCTTGAGGAAGTACGTTTCAGACAGAAAGCAACAAGTCCAAAGGCCCAGAGGTGGGGGAGTGCTTGTTGACTGACTAATAGATCTGTTACTTGCTGATTCATTAATCAGTACCTGTGTCTCCGCCTTGGAAGTCTCCGAGAACAATGCCTGGGTTTTTTTTCCCACCAAACAAGTGTGGTCAGAGGGGTTGAATGGGAGCCGATTCCTTCCTTTCTTTACGCCATCCCTCTTTCCCCAGCACAGGCCAGGCCTAGAAGTCGGGAAGAGGGAGGAACAGGTGTTGAATCTGTCACACCACCTAGAGGAAAGGCAGAGACAGTCAAGGAATAAGGCAGGTGGTGCTGTCCCAGCGGCCACCCACTCACCCCCATGCTGTTTCTGGTTTTAATTCCTGGGGGTCCCACCCTGTCACCCCACCCCTTGCCTCTGCCCCTGCCATGGCCCCCACGGCATGGGGAAACCCTTGCCCCTCTGGACGGACAGTCATCTGGTGAGTTATTTGCCTCTCTCTCCATCTCCCCAGGGGTAGAGTGGTACACCAAGGGAGTGCTGTGTACCCACTGAGTCCCAAGCCCTGGGCACCAAGGTACCACGGATTTTAGAATGCAAAGGACCAGCACAGACTCCATCCAGACTCCTGGCTGTGTCCAGGCCTTCTTAAGACCGTAAAATGACAGTTACTTCCTCCTTATTATTCCTAAGCCATTTCTGCTTCTCCAGCTGTCTTGCTGACAGGACATGTTGTTCTAAATTCCACTGATTCAAGACTTTCTATTCTTACCAAGAAAGCATAACAGACAATATATCCCCAAACATGCCTGACCACACATGGAATCGTAGAAGGCATTTGGAGGCGCACAATGGGGCTGGATCACCCAACCTAACAGTTCTTCCTGATTTTTATTCCAGGCACTCCCTTCCTGGTCATGTGAAATTCTTCAGGCCCCAGAAACCCAGAAGTTCCCTCCCACAGAGCATCCTAGGGCTCTGTAAAGGGACCCCAACAGGGCCAGGCCCTCCTTTCCCGGGTGAATCCCTCCTCGAGAGCCCAGGGCTGTGGAGGGAGGAGAAGCTGGCAATGAGGGACTCAAAAGGAACCTCTAAGTGGGAGATTCAGACCACTGTAACTTTCCCCCTTTCTCACATGGCTCTCTGGGTTTTCCTAGCATCTAGAAGTTTTCAGGTCCAAGAGAAGCGTAGTTATTTCACATAGCCTTGGGTAAAGTCACCAGGAAGCTGCCTGCCTGCCTAATTGAGCCCAATCATTTCATTTATCCCTGATTCAGTTAAGGAGAAAGAGGATCTCGCTTTGCCTTAAGCAGAAGTCGCCCTCCTCATTAACACACAGCCCCCTAAAACTGCGGAGGGAAGGAAGGGTCTTAGTCTGGAATTTGTTGCCACTCCATTCCGGTGTGGGGACTTTATGGGCTGCCTCCTCTGGAACTCAGGCTCCGTCAAAAGTTGAGGAAGCAAGGGGCACCTGGGTGGCTCAGTTGGTTAAGCGACGGACTTCAGCTCAGATCATGATCTCATGGTTCGTGAGTTTGAGCCCCGCATCAGGCTCTGTGCTGACAGCTCAGAGCCTGGAGCCTGCTTCAGACTCTGTGTCTCCCTCTCTCTGCCCCTTACCCGCTCACACTCTGTCTCTCTCTCAAAAATAAATACACATTAACATTAAAGTCTCTCTCTCAAAAATAAATAAACATTAAAATTAAAAAAAAAAAAAAAGTCGAGGAAGCACAATGCCTTGTTGTATTTGCCTTTTCAATGGTCCCTGAGGCCAGGAGGGGAGCAGGTTTGTATATCCCCCTCCGGGGAGGAGAAAAGTGATGCAAGGATGGCTCCAGAAGGTCCCACTCCGTTTACACATACTGAGGGCCTCGCAAGACCCCGATCTTTCACAAATGTTTTACTTATTATCCCTGGCTCAGAGACGTTTAACAAGCAGCCCAAGGCCACACAGCGGGTGGTTGAAAGCAGCAGAGCCCGGGCGCGTGCCTAGTCTCTCTGGACTTTAGCGCCTCCTCCGGACAAACCGGGGCTGGGGCGGACTCCTCCGGCGCCCGCCTGGCCCTCCCTCGAGGAATCAGAGTCCCAGATGTCGACGCCCCAGGTTCAGGAGCGGGGAAGTAACTCCCGCCCCGAAGTCAGCCGGGTCGGCCCTGCCCCGAGAGCCGGATGCTCCTCCCTCATTCTCGGGGGACCCCTGCCGGCTCGGGCAGGGTTCGCGCCCACAGGGTCCCGAGCCCTCCTCCTCGCCCCTGCCCGGGGGCTCCTCCGGGCCGCCCGCGCTGACTCAGCGTAAGCCGAGTCGCGGAGGGCGGCGGGGTCAGACGCGCCCGCCCCCGGCTCCCTGGCTCCACTTTGATTGCCCCCTCCCTCTCCTCCGCCCTCCAGCCGCCCCGCTCCGCCCCCCGGGTGGGGTGCCGGGCCCCGAGCTGGCGGCGCTGCGGAGCGGCCGGAGGGCGCGAGGAGGAGCGCGCGGCGGAGCACGGGCGCAGCATGACTGCCATCGCGGTGCAGGTAACCCCGAGAACCCGGCGGGGCGCTGGGCCGGCTGCCCCCCGACCCTCCCGGAGCGGTCCGGGGGTCTGCCCCACCGGGAGGTGGGAAGGGACTTTGCGCGGAACCCCGGATCCCCGCCTTGCCGATCTTCTGTTGCAAGCTTGTGGGGTTCGGAGGCAGGTGGGCGGGAAGCAACCTGGGGGCGCTGCCCCCCCTCCCCCGACGCTCTTCCTGCAGCGCGGTCTCCTCTGGCCTCCTCTCGGGGCCCTGCTAGCACCCGAGGCCCCCAAGCTTCTTGCGGTGGATTTTTCTGCTTCTCTTTGGGGTCACCAGTAGCTATGATTAGGCTTTCCAGAGGGGTCCTTTTTAAAAAGGAGAGGCGCGTCTGGGGTGGAGGATGGACGCAGTCCACTTGCAGAGTGAGGCTTGTCTTACATAACATGAAGATGCGACTCCGGGGAAGCCAGAACTTTCTCGGGCGGGGGCTAGAAAGACCATCTCTCCACTTCTCCAAACGCAACTGGGGTGCTGGGGCGGGGACAGACTCACTGGGGCGCTCAGGCACTTAAGAGAGAAGGTTGTAGGGGCGCCTGGGTGGCTTAGTCAGTTAAGTGGGGGACTTCGGCTTAGGTCCAGATCTCGGGGTTAGGGAGTTTGAGCCCCTCACCGGGCTCCGTGCTGACAGCTCCCAGCCTAGAGCCTGCTTGGGATTCTGTCTCCCTCTCTCTCTCTGCCCCTCCCCTGCTCGCACTCTGCCTCTATCGCAAAACTAAATAAAAACCAGTTTTAAAAAAAATAATAAAAAAAAATAATAAAAAAAAACGAAAAAAAAGGGGCGCCTGGGTGGCGCAGTCGGTTAAGCGTCCGACTTCAGCCAGGTCACCATCTCGCGGTCCGTGAGTTCGAGCCCCGCGTAGGGCTCTGGGCTGATGGCTCAGAGCCTGGAGCCTGTTTCCGATTCTGTGTCTCCCTCTCTCTCTGCCCCTCCCGCGTTCATGCTCTGTCTCCCTCTGTCCCAAAAATAAATAAACGTTGAAAAAAAAAAAAAAACCAGTTTTAAAAATTAAAATAAAAGAGAGAGAGAAGGTTGTGGCGAGGGGAGGGAGAGGGACTCGCATCCCCAAAGGTCTGACTTCTCACACTGGTGCAAGATATTTTTGTTGGCCCAGAACCTACGTTCCTGCCCCCTGCCCTCTGGTGCCTTGCTGTCCAAAGGCAAGTCAGTAGCGGGACGGCTAGCTACCAGGCGAGCAAGCTGCTTCTCCGAGGAGGCATTTCACCAGCTCGCCTCCCCCAGAGTCTTCTGGCTGGAACCTTCTAAGGATTAGAGAGGCTCAGTTGACTTTGCCTGCAAATGCCCAGACCGCCTCCCGCCCCCAGCTGTGACTCTGGTAGACGCTGTTCCGCCCAATTTATAGACAAAATAACTGAGGCCCAGAGGTGAAGTAACTTGCTCACGGTAGCCAGCCAAACGACATAGTCGAGATTCAAAACAGGACTTCTTGGCTGCAAATCATACCTGCCCTTTCCACTTTTGACTAATAGGAGAAATCATAGCCACCCCCCAAGCCCCCGGACACAAGCGTTTGGAGAAGGACGGCGGGTTGCATCGAGTCCCTTGTCTTTGTTTTCCTTCATAATCTTGAGTCTTGATGAGGGAGCATCTGGGACAGGCCCTGGGAAGAAGGGGACTGGCAGTGAGGAGGGTGGGACCAGGTGTGGTCTCTCCCCTCGAGAAGCCCTCGAGGTGCAGCTGCAGATCCTTGTAAATCCTTGTAAACAAGGATTTAGAAGACATATCTGGAAGTGAGTGCTAAATTAAGAGGTGCAGAAGCTGCAAGCTGGATTAACTGGCAGGGGCGTCGTGTGCTGGGCCCAGAGGGGCCTGAAGTCTGGCAGCAGGTGGAGGGGACCTAGTAAGCGGAGGAAGAGGGGGAGGCCGTGGGATAGGCCTTGGGAGCTGGATAGGCTGTGGGAGCGCGTGGGCGATGGCTCAAGCCCGGAGCCTCTGCCCCAAGGGTGGGGCGCTGTCCCAGCATGACTCTAGTCATTGCTGCCTAGTAGCCCCTTAAATCAGCCCCAGGGACTGTTGTAAGCACTTGAAGTGATAGCTCATTCCAGCCCCACCAGACAACCAGCGGAGGTAGATGATGTTATCTTCATTTATAGGGGAGGAAACCCAGAGAAAGAGGGGATAAATAACATGCCCGAGGACAGAGAGCTAAAAAGCAGGCCGGCGGGGGTCATGCAGGCCAGTGCAGGCGCGGGCTGTAGCCCTGAGGACGGTGGCTGGCCAACTCTTTAGGAAACTGGTGAAGAAATTTCTGGTGAATAATGACAGGGGCCTGGCCTGGGCCTGCACAGAGTGGGCAGTGAGACTAGAGGCAAGTATGGAGGCAGGGGCTGGGGACGTGAAGGATGAGTAGTGAGGGGGGGCAGGTGGGGTCCTGGGGGATTGCAGAAGGGAAGCCCTTAGCCTTGGACTCAGTGGCCCAGGAGTGTCAAGTGACCCTGTTCTACGGATCATAGAAATCATTGAGGGTTAGAGAGGGAAAAGAGAAACACTCACATTTTTTTCCTCCGAGGAAAGGAGATTAAAGTTCCTTGCTCAAGGTCCCACAGCTGCGGGCGGGAGCAAGACCCGACTGCCTTGGTTCCCTCTTGTCCACTGGCCCTCCACTGACCACACTGCTACCAGCTGCCTCTCCAGGAGAGGGTTTCAGGCCCTAGGTCACTGAAGGCCAGTGGAGCTGCCAACAGTGACCAGTGTGGTGCAGGGTGGTGAGGAATGAAGACTCCAATATATATTATTATTGTTACTCATGTTATCAATAGTTCCCCAACACCTTTATATGCATGATGTCTTTTAATTCTTGGGAGTTTTCTTGGTGATCAGAGTTTCTTTGTTTTTTGTTTGTTTTTTAAAGTTTATTTGAGAGACAGCGTGAGCAGGGGAAGGACAGAGAGAGAGAGAGAGAGAGTGAGAGCGAATCCCAAGCAGGCTCTGCACTGTCTGTCAATCACAGAGCCGTCCTTGGGGCTCGACCCCACAAACTGTGAGATCACGACCTGAGCCGAAATCAAGAGTTGGTCACTTAACCCACTGAGCCACCCAGGCGCCCTGGCGATCAGAGAATTTAAAGGAGGCCCTGCTTTGAGGTGGGAGGGGGAAGAAATGAACTGACGTGAGCTGTCTTCTCTTTGATCCCAGTGTGATGGGCCTGGAGACTAAAGTCCAGTCTGCCCAAGGAAGGTTGGGCTGAGGGAGGGATGGGACATACCTGTTGTCTAGACAGCGTGATGTCTAGGGTCAAAAGGTTTCTGGGTCCTGTGTTCTGTGACTTGATTGAGGCCTTGCTTCCAGGGCTCTCCCATCCTAGGACCTTACCAGCCAACTTCTAGGGGCATTGTAACCCGGCCAGGTACCTTCATGGCTCTTGCTTTCCTGCAGCGGTCACCTACCCCATTTTGTAGATGAAAAACCCAAGGGCCAAAGAGGTTAAGAAGCTGCCCAAGGACAAACACCTTTAATGGTTTGTAGACACAGAGGTTTCAAATTTTCCTTGGTTTGTTTCCTAGTAGTCAAGCTGTTTTTTTATGATGAAATCCAACACAGACTCCTGGACTACCAATGTGTCCAGGTGATAAGAAGGACCTGTCGTGGGGGCGCCTGGGTGGCTCAGTCGGTTAGGCGTCCAACTTCAGCTCTGGTCACAATCTCGTGGTTCATGAGTTCGAGCCCCGCATTGGGCTCTGTGCTGACAGCTCAGAGCCTGGAGCCTGCTTCGGATTCTGTGTCTCCCTCTCTGTGCTCCACCCCCCCCCCCCCCCAACCCCTGCTCGTGCTCGCTTGCTCTCTCTCTCTCAAAAATTAAGAAAAGAAAAAAAAAAAAAAAAAAAGAATGAACTGTTGTGGCTGAGTGAGGACAGGGCCTGAGCTGGCCAGCTCAGCTTCCCCTATTCCCCTCCTGCGGCACCTAGAACCCTGCATAGCAGGCAAGGAGAGTTGGGGCCCTGACCGCTGGGGCATCCCTCTACATTCTCTACTCCTTCCTCTCACCAGTAATACTGAGCCCCTAACCAAAGACCCTGTACCTGGAAGGCCCCAGACGGTATTTATTGGCTGAATGCATCCTGCACATTATATGTTTGTCCAGGCAGCCGTAACAGGCTTTATTGTGATTTAGGTGAGAGATCTTGGGTAAGTCATCTGGCCTTTGGGTGACATAGTTTCCCTCTTTATGCCACCTCCCCCCCCCCCCCCCGCCCCCATGGGAGCTTCCTACTCTGCCAACCTCACAGGTTTGAGTAAAACAAGCCCCTGCTTATGCAGAAGTGCTGAAAGCAAACCAGGTCCTTATTCATGTATCCCTGGGGCAGAAAATTCACAGTGGCTCCCACTTAGGTGGGCAGGTCAGCAACCAGTCTGATGTTCCTGCTGGGGCTCTGACCGAAGCAGGAGTCTCTCTGATGTTCCTGCTGGGGCTCTGACCGAAGCAGGAGTCTCCCAGAGCGTGGCTTTGCTTCCTGTCCCTCCCTGAAAAGCATGACCCAGACTTGCCTCCATTTGCACATGTATAGGGTGCACCCCATAGTCCCTGTTCGGTTTCCCAGCAGTGACAGAGCCCCATGAGCTGTCTGCTTACCTCCCAAAGCGGGGTGTAACCTGCTTCCATAGGCACTGTCAAGGGGGTAATTTATGACGGGGCAGGAGATTCGTTTAAAGGGAGCTCCAGGGGGGCCCGGGTGGCTCAGTCGGTCAAGTATCCAACTCTTGATTTCAGCTGAGGTCATGATCTCGCGTTTCCTCCTCTGCACCAGCATGTGGAGCCTGCCTGGGATCCTCTCTCTCCCTCTCCCTCTGCCCCAACCCCCTCTCGTGTTCTCTCTCTCTCTCTCTAAGAAATAGGTAAATAAACTTTCAAAAAAGCGGAGGGCTGGGGCAGGAGTTTCAGATGGAAGTGACAGTGGTTGCAGACCTACTGAATGGCCAGGACAAGCACTGTGCCAGGTACTGGGGACGCAGCCGTGCCTGCATGGGAGGCCCTGCCCTCCTGGTGAGCGGTGTCTGTGTGAGCTAGACAACATATAAGCACAAATCAAAAGGAAATGGATGACTGGTGGTCGGAACAGAGAAGAAAACAGGGTTCCTGACAGGAGGGAACCTGGTTTGGCTGGGGAGGCAGGACGGATCTCTGTGAGGAAGTGACATTTCCACTGAGACATGAAGAATGGAGAAAAGGAGACAGTCGGGGGAAGACTCTTGTAGGCAGAGGGACCAGTAGGTCTGAGGAAGAAAGTTCTGGGCTTGTCCTTGGGCCTAGAACGAGTGCAGCCATGTCTGAGTGAGGGGGCCAGGAAGCGTGTGCTGGGAGGTGAAGCAGGAGGGGGAGGCAGGGCAGAAGGTGCAGGGCTTATGGTGTGTCGTCAGGAGTTTGATTCTTCAAAGTGTTTCTCTTTTTATTTTTTGCTTTCTGGGTTGGGGAGGGGACCCATGCCTGGGTGGTGTCCCAGGGCTGTGAGATAAGGGACACCTCACCGGACGCGTGGCCCAGCTTGCCAGAAGAGAGGGGTGGGTGCACCCTTCCAGGGCTGCAACTGGAGGCTGAGGGAGAGCCTCCGTGGCTCCCCCACGCCCAGAAGCTGCTAGACAGTTCAGTTGGCCAGCGCTGGGTGGGGTTCAGGTTCGGGCTGAGCAAGACTAAAGGGTAAGGTGCAAACATCGCTTTCGGTACTGAGGAAAACAAGGTAATAACACCTAGCCTGGAATGTGCAGAACCAGCTGGGTGGAGAGTAGGGTGAAACTGAAGTCTACTGGGAAATCCTGGGAGAGGGAAAATGGAGCCTTGTATTAGAAGGCTAAGTAAAAAAAAAAAAAAAAAAGAATACTAATATTCCAGTGCTTTTAACAACCTTCACAGTGCTTTAGGCAGGGTTCTTGCTTTGCATACAAAGAAACCCACAGGGCGCTGCAAGTTCAAGGTCACACTGGCCTGGTCTGACAAGTTTTCTGAATTCTGAACAGACTAGGATCTGCCACCTTGCTGGTCAGTAGAATTTGGATTTCTTCTTCATAAAGATCGTTAGAGAAAGAAAGGTCAGGGAACCCTTCGTGCCTGTGGTGAATAGCTGGACAGTCCGTGCTTCTGGGTCTTGAACAGAGGACAGGGAGCAGGTGGAGTGGGGGAAGGGCTCCCCAAGAAGGCGGGTCTGTGCTGCAAGTTAAGGAGGGGCTGGGAGGGAGGGAAGCTACTTGCAAAGGTGGGCGTCCCAAGCTTCCCAGGGGAGGGCAACAGAAAATAAGGCTATGGGAAGCCAGGAGCGTGGGCAAGGGTTTCCCCTGACATGCCATCTGTGGTGTCTTCTAGGCCCAGAGGCTGCTGGCCCGGCGGCGGCCCCAGCGGCCCTTCTTGGAATCCTTCATCCGGGTCCTCATCATTGTGTGCGCCGCCCTGGCCCTGGTCCTCTCCTCCGTCTCCATCTGCGATGGCCACTGGCTGCTGGCTGAGGACCGCCTCTTTGGGCTCTGGCACTTCTGCACTTCCTCCAACCAGACGGGGCCACGCTGCCTCAGAGACCTGAGCCAGGCCCACGTGCCCGGGCTGGCCGTGGGCATGGTCCTGGCCCGCAGCGTGGGCGCCTTGGCTGTGGTGGTCGCCATTTTGGGCCTGGAGCTCCTCATGGTGTCCCAGGTGTGTGAAGACCTCCACTCACGGCGCAAGTGGGCTGTGGGCTGTGTCCTCCTCCTCGTCTCTTTCATCCTCTCGTCCGGGGGGCTCCTGAGTTTCGTGATCCTCCTCTGGAACCAGGTCACGCTCATTGGTTTCACCCTGATGTTCTGGTGCGAGTTCACGGCCTCCTTCCTCTTCTTTCTGAATGCCATCAGCGGCCTTCACGTCAACAGCATCACCCATCCCTGGAGCCAACCAAGGAAGTTTTAGGCCTCCCTCCTAAATCCGAGGACGTCAGGTTCTACAAGAAAGTGTGGTCAAGGCGGGACTTTTTCAACACGTGACCTCTGATGGGGGTAGGGGTGGGACCGTGACCTTGAAACTGCTGCTGCTTAGTCCGTAACATTTTGGTGGTTGGCCAGAACCAGCCCAGTGGCCTTTGCAGCTGGCCTGCAGAGGCCAGGAGCGTCCCTAGTGCCACCAGCTGCACAGCCTTAGCCAAGTTATTAGAATGTTGATTTTAGAAGTTAACACATTTTAAAACTCTTTTCTTGAATCCTTCTTCCCAGATGGGACTAGATTAGGAAGCAGCTTGGGTGACTGGTGCCTGGGCTGGCTGCACAGCTAAGTGAAGTTCACCCTTGTTTTATTGACTGTGTGCCAGGATAGGGGCAGGTGGGTCCCTGGGATCCCCTGGGGTTGCCCAGAGCAGATCATTCTTCCAGCTAAGCATATCCAGTCAGTGCCTAGGACTTTCTTCCACCAGCCCAAAGGACCTCTGTGCACCTTTCCTTGCTATAGCTTTGGTCATGTTATTGAGGATTCCCTCAATGTCTTGCACATAATAGGTTTTTAAACCCTTTGACTTGATTTGAACCCTGCCTTTGCGGTGGGGGTGGGGGGGGGCATAATCCATGAATAACCTCAGCTGCCAGCAGCCGGTCATCTCTGCTGTCTGTGGGAATCCTGCCTTAATTCTTCGAACCAGCTTCCCAGGATGGCCCACCAACCTTCCAATACACAGTCCTCCCTGAGGCGAGCATGTGTGCATGTCTGTCTTCCGCAAGGGTCAGACGGCCTCAAGGTACCATTTTTGGCTCCCAGAGCACATATCTGGACCTGCTGGACTCCAGGGGGTAAAGGGGACTTGCCTACACTTGTAATCATTACCACCCGCCCTGGGGATGAGTGCAGGTGAAGGGGACCAGGAACCAGTGGAGAGTTCCATCCTTGCTGGCAAATCTGCGTTTTTGTGCAGCCAATTGCCCCCTTCCCAGTTTCTTTTCTGCCCAGTAGCTTCAACCGTTTCATTCCACACTAGCCCCTTCCCCCTCCACCTGGTCCTTCCTGGCTGCTGGTCACTGTATGGGTTTTTGGTCTCTTGCCCCACCCTTATTACTGCAGGTGCCCTTTCTGGGTGCTTCTATCTATCCCTTGTGGCTTTTTTTTTTTTAATTTTTTAAACTTGAAGTTTAAAAGCACAAGTGGGGAAGGGGTGGAGAGAAGGAGAGACAGAATGCTGAGCAGGCTGTGCGTTGGCTCTCAGCACAGAGCCCGATGCGGGGCCCCAACTCCTGAACCGTAAGATCATGACCCAAGCCCAGATCAAGACGCTTAACCAACTGAGCCACCCAGGCACCCCCTGTAGCTTTTTAAAAACTTCTATTTCCAAATGCATGTGGAGTCCATGGAGATCAAGAAAGATGTCATGGGCCAACCAGTTTTTCAGAGAGCAGAGCTCATCAACCATACAGGCTGCGTTCTTGGCCCTGGAAAATAAGCACCTGGGCTTTCATTCCAGAGACCCTTCACAAGGTACAAAGGGGTGACTTCCTTGTCTCTGCAGTGGGGAGATGCAGGGGTGGGAAGCCAGAGCCCAGGCGGGGACAGCACTTGTCCAAGTCCCCCACCAGCAAGATGCCTTTTCCTTTATGTTTGGGCTTCTGTCCAGAATGCTTTCCCCTGAACACTAATAGGCTGTGTTTTGTAAAAGGGTTCAAATAGTCCCGTTTAATCCTCACACGGCCGGTGGGAGAGGGAGTGCCAATAGTCCAGGAAACTAAAATCCAAAGACAGAAAGGGGAGACAGATCCCCATGGGACAGGGAGACAGGCCCTTGCCCCCCTGCCTAGGAGTGAAGACAGACACAGCCTTGGAGCACAGGGATTTGAACCCAAAAGCCCTGGACTGAACTTGTGCCCCTGCTTGCTGAGTATCTTGGGCAAGTCACAGGACCTTCATGAACCTGTTTCTTTTTCTGCCCAATGGAATCCTGCCCCCTTCCTGGCTATTCTGCCTCTTGGGCTGCAGGTGACTGTGAAAGAGGAGGCACGGGAGGGTGCCTTGTACCCTGTTGGGTTACTAAAAGGAAGCTGGGGGTCTTGGCGTCTCTCTTGGCTTCACTGACATGGTCAGGTTAATCCAGTTGTCTTGAGGCTCTAGGGTAAGAGTTACTGGACAGGTGAGTTGTAGTGAGGGATAAGGAGGGTCCATCTAGGGCCAAGGGTCTCGACTGCCATGTTTCCTGGGCTTCGAGCTTATTCCTGCAGGAAGGGGTAGGGAAGGCCAGCCTCAGCATCCTTCACCTTGTGTCTCGAGGGCTAAAGGAGAGCAGGCAATTACATACCAGACCCATCCCAGCTACCATTTATTTCCCTGCCTTCTGGAACCCTTGAACTGCCCTTCGCATAACACAACAGACCCAAATCCCAGGCCCTCGTCCTGCCCCACGGTGCCTGTGCTTTGATCAGTTCTGAGGAATTCTCACCACAGCCCCCTCCCCAACCCGAGGCCCAGAGGAGGGGAGTTCTTGGTCACAGGAGAAAAGCCTATGATGTCTGCTGAGAAGACCGATACGGACTGTCCTGCAGCAATGTCTAGGCTTCTCGTGACCCATCTTGGTCTCTGTCCCGTGCGTGGCCCTGCTGCAGCCTCTCAGATGACACTGGCCCTGCAGGTGCCCCCGCTCTGCTCTGAGGTGCTGGCCTTGGTGCTGTGGGTGAGGCCGCTGGTGCCATTGCTGAAGGTGGAGTTGAGGGCCACGGGGCGCAGTAGAAACTCACGGACGTGCCACTGCCGCCACTTCTTCTGAACCTCCAGCTGCACCTGCCCCCAGAGACCACCATCAGTGGAGGAGACAAGAACCGACCTTGTACCCACAGTTCAATTCACCGCCCCCCCCACCCCCACCCCGGGACCTCAGCATAGTCCCACGACTCGTATCTTCCCCTCTCCTGCATGCCCCTCAGATTGGCCATTTCCGGCCCCAACATCCAGTAGGGATTGAGGGCCCCTCTCTCCTGGACACTTTCACCTTCAATCTTGCCGCCTGGGTCCCAAGGAAGGGGCTTAGGGCTGTTTCACAAATTCCAGAACTCCAGAATTAATCAGGTCATCACCTGGGACAAACTGGACTCCTTCCCATGAAGCCTCCCTAGCTCACAACTTAATCTGGGGGCCCGGGAGTTGCTCTTTGGAAATGTCCTCCACGGTGCCCAGCTGTAGCAGCCCAAACCTTTGAAGCCAGGCTTCATGCTTGAGTTTTGGAAAACAGGTTATTCCCATTCAAGTGTGGCGAACCAGTTTGATGGTCGACAGTTCTAGAAAGGCCTTACTTGTGTGAAGGACTGTATTCAACTAGTGGTTGGGCTGCTTCTGTGTGTGTCCTCCCCCAACTGCTCTGCGCAGGAGCAGAGACTTCATAGTAAGTGTCTGGCCCTCCCAGGAGTCAACACTCATTTGGAGGGTCCTTGAGGATGGATTTGCTGTTACTGCCTCTGCGCCATTTTACAGATGGGAACACTGAGGCCCATTGAAGGGCAGTGGGCAGTGAGCAGGGTCACCCACCAGGCAAAGCAGCAGAGCAGTCGGGAGCCCGGGTTCTTGTTGGGGTGCCCATACTTCCCTCTTTCCTGGACTTGCTCTAGGGTAAGAACCTCCTGGAGAGAGCTTGTTAAACATTTTCAGGCTCCAGCCCAGACATACAGAATCCCCCTTGTGCTGAACTGAGGGTCATGCGCAGTAATTGTGTGAACTAGGCTTCTGGATGCTTTGATGTTCCCATGAAGTGAGCTCAGGAGACCCAGCCCGCACCCCACCTCTCCCCACCACCTTTTCCGGGGAGCTCCTGAACAGGGATCCAGTGGCTAGGAAGCTCCTCTCTCCAGGCCACCTGAGAACTCACCTCCCCATTGAGGAAGCAGTACAGGACGGCCACCACCAGGCCCTGCGGGGGGGGGGGGGGGGGGGGGGGGGTGGCAAGACAGCAGGGGTCAGTGCAGGTACTCCTGTACCCAGCCTCCCTTCAGCTTCCCCCCCCCACGTCCTTGAATTGCCAGCCCCAGGCTCACTTCTCCCCAGAAAGTGTCCCAGAGCCTTCTCACACCTCTCACCTCAGGGAATTAGGGCTACCTCCTCTGAGCCCCTTACTGTACCCCTGGCTCTGCTGGCATCATCCAGCATAGACTCAGCTCCTTGGGGCAAGAGCAGGGCCCCTTTTGTCTGTGAGCCCAGTGTCCAGCGTCGGGCATTGGACACCTGTGGTTCCAGCAACCACAGAGTAGAAGCTGCTAACTTGGGCCCGTGGGGACCAGGCCAGTCCCCTGAATTAGTAAGGCGGGCCATCTGGGAGAAGCAGAGACTGGTGGCGCCCAAAGTGCACTGTCCCTCGGGTAGGGGGAGGGGCCGGCCCCTGCGAGACCCTGGGCCTGGTGCGGGCTCATGTTCAAGATCAGCTGGAAATCCGGAGGCTGTCCACCTCGGCCAGCTCTTCACACTGAAACACGAATGTGTGAATGTGAAATCAGCAAAGCCCGCATGCTGGTGCTGGCCTGCCAAAAGTGGGTGTGTGTGACCTCCCCGTATACATCTCCTTGGTTAGGGGCCTCGGGGCTGTATGCACTCTATGTTCCCTGGTGTGATGGAGGTCTGTGCCTGTCAGGACCCTTCCTCACTAGTATCTGCAGCTTCTGTTTTCCCAGTGGTCCTGGCATGGAGCTCGGCCAGGGACTCCAGTCTTGAGATGCAGGGTTTGAGGCCAAGAGGCCTACTGGGGACCATAAGCCAAGGGCAGGGTCTCTGCAGTGCTTACGTCCTGCTCACCTCCTCAGGGACCCCTCAGGTCAGCCTGCCCTTCCTTCTGCCTTGCAGCTTCCCTGGCTGGTGGGCACCCTTCCCCTCAGAGGTCTGCGTGCCATAGCGCTGACCTCAGGGGGGCTCCCTTCCCCTTCCTGGTCCCATCCAGACCTGCCTTTACCTACTTACCACATTGGAAAGGACCCCAGAGGATGATGAACCAGCCCAGCTATGGTGGACTTAATACATACAATGGCTCAGGGCTGTTGGCATTTTAACAGTGACAAAACTCAAGGATTTGCTTTAGAATATCAGGCATCGGGGACTGCTACGTAGAATGGAGACCATTTGGGGGAAGTGGGCGGCAGGAACTCCTACTCAAGGCTGCAGTTTCCAAATTCTGTAGCATGTTAGGATCGCCTGGGAGCTTTTGCCTAGGTTACCCCAAATCCGAATGCCTGAGGACGGATGATCTCAGACTGGGGCACCTGGGAGGCTCAGTCAAGTGTCTGATTCTTGATTTCATCTCAGGTCATGATCACATGGTGAAATCAAGTCCCGTATTGGGCTCTGTGCTGGACATGGAGCCTGCTTGAAAATCTGTCTCCTTTCTCTGCCCCTCCTCCACCCCTCTCTCTGTCTCAAAAAAAAAAAAAATCCCGGGTGGTTCTCCGGCATTCTCACCTGGGAGCCTCTGTCAGCAGATGGAAAAGTCAGGCTTTAAGGTGAGACAACTAGATGTGGAGTTGTCTGACCCACATAACCATGGGGTTCTGGGCTCTAGGGGCTTCATTGAATCCTTGCCAAAGCCCTGGGGGGGAGGGGGAGGACCCCGATTTTACAGGTGAGGGAACTGGGTCACAGGGGTTTAGGCAGGACTGGCCCCGTGCTTGGCCCAGAGCCGGTGGTCAGGCTGCTGGCTGTGGATGGCGCCCACCTCATGGGGCCCAGGGGTGCCTGGGCCTCCAAGATCCGGAGACACATTTTCACAGTTCAGGTGAGGGCCAGAGCCCCGGGTGAGAGAAAGTGAGTTGTGCCCCAGGTACATATAGGGCAGGCCTCCTACAGCCAGTGAGTTTAAGAAATTCCACAGTTTTTGGGGCGCCTGGGTGGCTCAGTCGGTTGAGCGTCCGGCTTCGGCTCAGGTCATGATCTTGCAGTCTGTGAGTTCGAGCCCCGCGTCGGGCTCTGTGCTGACAGCTCAGAGCCTGGAGCCTGTTTCAGATTCTGTGTCTCCCTCTCTCTGACCCTCCCCCGTTCATGCTCTGTCTCTCTCTGTCTCAGAAATAAACATTAAAAAAATTTTTTTTAATTAAAAAAAAAAAAAGAAATTCCACAGTTTTTATACAATCATTAAAAATGAAGTCTTTGAAGAATTTTAGTGACGTGGAGGCAACAGGAAGATAGAGAATTAGAACACACAAGATAGGACACCACACATTAAAAAAAAAAAAAGAGGGAAACCACACATAGCATGACTTCAATTATATAAGCTGTGCGTACATAAGTGTCTTCCTGGATAGAAAAGAGACTTTAAAGAAAAGAAAAAAAAAAAAGACGTAGAAGTAAACCCACCATCATTTTTAGCAGATTATTTCTGGGGCCATGAGATTATGGATGATTTTTTTTTCTTTTTTAATGGTTCCTTATTTTCCAAATTTTCTACAACAACTCTTACGTGTACAATCAGAAAAAGCCAGAAGTATATGACAGGGTGCCTGGGTGACTCAGTCAGTTAAGTGTCCGACTCTTGATTTCAGCTCAGGTCACGATCTCACGATTTGTGAGATCGAGCCCCGCGTGGGGCTCAGTGCTGACAGCACAGAGCCTGCTTGGGATTCTCTCTCTCAAAATAAACATTAAAATAAAAGTATATGCCGTTGATAATGTATTGTGGTTCTGTGTGTGTTCGTTCAGCCCCTGTCTTTTAGAGATTCGGACTAGAATATTCACATTTGAATAAAACAGTCTTTGATTTGATTAAAATGAGGGGGGACATGGTGGAGGAAGCAGCTGGGGACAGACATGAAACATACCCGCCTTGAGTGGGCAATGACTACATGGGGGCTCACTATCTACTATTTTCTTTAATATATGGGAGAAATTTTCTATAATATAGAATTTTTAAAATATATACATTATATAAAATATACATGGGTAATAGACAATCAAGTGATACATGTTTGTATGTGAGCAAAGTTTAAAAAAACCTTAACGATCCATTTTCTTTGTAAACATAGAATGTTTCTATGAGAACATTCTGAAAGTGCTTTTGGGTTTTCTCTTGACAAGCCATTTCCTTAGAGAGAAACCAAATGGCCCAGCCCCAGCCACAAGCCCCAACTCCAGGGGACAGGAAGTTCCCTTTCTGTGCAGGGAGGCAGACACGGGTATCTGTGCTCTCAGTGAGGTCACTACCCACTTCTGGAAGCCAGGTCATGGCCTTCCACCCATGTGGACCTGGAATCCCCCACCTTCCGAATGGGCCATTGTGAGCCCAGCCTTCCCACATGTTACAAGAGCAGGTGGACACGGAAACTCTGGATGAAGAAACGAAGAATGTGGATTACATAAGAGGCTGGGTTCTCTGCAGCCTGGGGCACCGGCAGGGAGCTCTGGGCAGAGGGGACAGCCCTGGGGTAGGGTCTGAAGGCAGGGTGTGGAGAAGATCTGACTCTACTCAATGACGTGTGCCCAGTGATGTGTCCTCCCCGGAACCTGAAAGTGACAGAAGAGTGATCCCGGCCTCACCCACCCTGAACTGAACTCGGGCAACAAGGGAGACTCTGAGCCCTGTTCTGAGACCAAAGCCTCCCCAGTGAGGAGGACTTTGCAGGATAATCAATCTTGTTGTGGACAGGCTGGCTTCTTTAGGAAAATCCACTGGGAGAAATTTCTCTCAGGCCCTGAAGCCTATAATCTCTAGGCTTTTCCTGGGAATTTGCTTGTTTCCATTGCAGATATTATAAATCTTAGAACAGACTGTGTTTCTGTTTTTGCTCTGGCTACTGGAAATCTCTAAGTTCTCCCACCTTCCTAGCACTCTCCTGAATTTGCTTCTCTGTATGAACTCAATTTTGGTTTTTATTTTTATTTTTTTCACTGATCCTTCGCTACCTTTTTTTTTCTTTTCTTTTTTTGTCCTCTGTATGGTTTTCCTGAAAGCTACATCATATTATTTTTGGAAGGAGACGGCTATGAGTAAACAAAATAACACTGTGACGTTTGGGATTCATGTTAAGAGTCCTTCTGTCTAAACACGTTTACTGTTTTGTTTTGTTCTTAAGCCTCACAACATCTCGAATGACTAGGTAGCTGCTTTCTTCCCTCACTTTCTTTCTTCCTTTTTTTTTTTTTTTAGGTTGGGTATTATTCTCAGTAAGTTGTGTATGCATGCAAGTTTCAAAGAGTCAAATGATTGCTGTCACAAAACAACAGCAGCCTCCTAACACCCCTGCCCCCATTTCCTGTTCCTCAGAGGCAACTACTTGGAATTCTTTTCACTGGTTCTGAAGAATATGCTGATGATGCTACTTCTGGATTTTTCAGTTTGGGGCATTTTTTATGGACTTCCCAGTATGAAGATGAAGATATTATTCTCTTTCAGATGCCCTCTCCCTCATTCCCACAATGTTCCTCTTCCTGCCCTGCTTTTTGATGGCTCAGCCATAGCCCTCAGCAGTAAGGCTATTTTGACTACATATAAACCGTGGAGAGGTGTGCAATGCAGTATGTGGGGTTATTTTTCCCTTTCGTCTTCCCTGGAGTCAGTCTCTCTCCTTAGTTTTACCTCCCACCCCCATCTGACTGGTGGGGAACTTGGGTCCCACAGCACAGTGAGGTCCTGCCCAGCTTCTCTTGGATGTCGGCCAAACCAGGCACCCCAAAACCCCCTGCTGGACCCTTCTGGGAAGACCTGGCTTGCCGCCTCTGTGATCTCTGTTTCTCTTTAAGGAAAGAGAGAACTCACGAAAGTCACAGTCCCGCGAAACTTACCTGGAACGAGCCAAGGGCCAATTCAAAGAACAGCTGGACCTCCATGGCATCTTCTGGGGAGAAGGCGAAGATGATGTAGTGGACTCCGAAGAGGGGGATCAGCAGGAGGGTAGACTTGGCCAGGCGCCTACAGACACAGACCCAGACCGGCTGCGGTGTCCTGCCCCCTTCCCCTAGGGCCCAGCTCCACACACCCAACCTGCCTGACTGCAGGAGGCCAGCGGAGGCCCCCCCACCAACCTTTGTGGTTTGACTTTTCATTCTAGAGAATTTTTAACTCCCACATACCCACCACCCATGGCCAGTCCCCAAAATACCTGATTACGCACCCCTATCGGCAAATAACATTTGGACACAAACCCACCCAAACAACTTTATTATTTATAAATTATGTGCATGTGTTATTTAACATATTATTCACAAAGCCAGGATTCTTTTTTTTTTTTTTTTATAATAAATACCTATAAGGAGATGTGCTTTTTTTTTCTTCCCAGATTAGGGTTGCTAAATTTAGCAAATAAAAAATACAGGATGCCCACTTCAATTTGAATTTCAGATAAACAAAGGATCATATTTTTTTGAGTAAGTAACTAAAACACTATTTGTTGTTTATCCAAAATTCACACTGAACTGGGCATCCTGTATTCTATCTTGCAGCTTTATCCTGAATCCCCGGCTCCAGCTTACTCTGGACACCACTGCTCTAAAGATGTCCTGGAGAATCTGTCACCAAGTAATCCAACTCACTGCCAGATTCTCAAAGCTCAGAACCTCACAAAGAAAGCCCTTGCTGGACACTGATTTGTCTTTAACTGTTCTGTGCTGAATTACATCTCCCCAGCCCCAATTCATAAATTGAAGCCCTAACTGCAGGACCTCAGAAATACCTATCTCTGCTTGCAGATAGGACCTAAAAAGAGGTGATTAAGTTAAAAGGAGGTTATTAGGATGGGACCTTAGTCCAATCAACTGGCGTCCTTTTAAAAAGAGGAAGAGACACCTCTGAGCACAGACAAAAGGATCCAGGGAGAAGGCAGCCATCTACAAGGCAAGGAGAGGGGCCTCAGAGGAAACCAGTCCTGCCGGCACCTTGACCTTGGGTTTCCAGCCTCCAGAACTGCGAGTAAGTTTCTCTTCTTTAAGCCACCCAGTGTGTGGTTATGTTATGGTAGACCTAGCAAACTAGTACAGCATCTCCCTTCAACATCTTAAAGGTTTCAGAGTATTTCTGGATCACATATCTTGAAAATCTGATGAAGGCCATTCTCCCTTGAACAATACACAGACCTATATCAATGTCCCTGAAGCTGGGTCCCCGAAACCCATCAGGAGACTCCCTGGCGTTGCCCCAAGCACAAATCTCTGCTTCCTGGGATCCTGAGAGATTTATCTTCCCACCACTGGGGCAGCCTTCTCAAGCTGCACAAAGGACCCATCCCACCCCCCCCTCACCCCGCCCCCATTCCTATTTACATTTGTAACCTCCCAGGAACTAGGTCCAGTTGGGTAAAC
The DNA here is from genome assembly GCF_018350155.1 of Leopardus geoffroyi. NCBI lineage: Eukaryota > Metazoa > Chordata > Mammalia > Carnivora > Felidae > Leopardus > Leopardus geoffroyi. Next base: position 119,049,393 of record NC_059328.1, on the reverse strand, counting down.
AATAGGTGCTCAGGAAATACGTGCTGACTGAGCCTTGTCTTTGCTTTCCACTTACTTATAATGGTTCGCTTCATTTCCTCTTGTCTCTTGGGTTCTCAGTTTTCTCATCAGGATTCTTAGGATGTTTATAAAAAGGATGAAATTAATCTGTAAAACACAAGACAGAGGTGGGGCTGAAGGTGATCGCCACCCCTCCAGGCCCCTGACCCCTGGACCTGAGGGCAGAGAATGCACTGCAGGCCACACCCGAGATTGCACCACTGTGCCTCCCCTCACCTGCCCCACAGTCCTGGTGGAGCAAACCTATGGGAGGGGATGACTGACCCGGCACCCGCTCCTACCCCCTGGCTGCTGGAGCTCTGAGGTCTGCTCAGTTGCCATCAGGGATTATTCACACTGGGGGTGCATTGAAACCCCTGGGGACCTTGTTAAAATGCAGGTTTCAGGTGACCTGGAAGTCTGTATTTCCATCAAGCTCCAGATGATGTCAAAGTTGGTCCTCGACTACACTTTGAGTAGCAGGGCTTTCTTCCAGCAGAGGTTTTGTTGTTGTCATTTTAATGTTTATTTATTTTGAGAGAGAGAGAGAGAAAGCTCAAACAGGGGAGGGGCAGAGAGACGGGGCGAGAGAATCCCAAGCAGGTTCTGCACTGCCAGTGCAGAGCCCGATGTGGGGCTCGAACTTATGAGCCCTGAGATCATGACCTCAGCCAAAACCAACAGGCAGATGCTTAACAACTGAGCCACCCAGGTGCCCCACCAGCAGAGGTTCTTAAGGTTTAGGGTATTGACTGGGGGGTGGGGGTGGGGTCCCAAGGCTATAGGTCAGTAAATCTGGGGTAGGGCCCAAGAATTTGCACTTTTAACAAGCTTCCAGGTGATGGTGAAGCTGCCGGCCTGGGGACCATACTTTGAGAACCACTGCCTCAGAGCCTTATAGCCTCACTTTGCAGTTCAATCACCAACTCCAGGAAGCCACCCTTGATCACCTCTCTTTTCCTGATATATTGCAGTGAGGGATCATGTCACTGTGTAAGCACTTGAAATGTTTGAAAGAGGACAAACGCATGCGTCTGTCAAACTTGTGCGTGTCCACATATCCGCCAGTCCCAATCCCAACTTCCTAAAGGACAGGAATGTAGTCTGTTTATTTCTTTTGGTGTTGCCTTCCCGGAGCCCAGTGCCAGAATGTTATAAAGATGCCCACACGGTGGTACCTCTCCTCCTCTCTCACCCACCTACGGGCTCCAGCACCATTTACAGAAGCAGGGATCAGTGGGCTCGGCCAGCCGGGCACCCTCATTGTTCACACAAACAGCCTGGGGCCTGGGAATGCTGGCCACAAGACAAGGATTAGAGGCCTGTCAGGACTCCTAGCCCAGCTGCTTCTTCAGGAACATGCTTCTCAGCTTGTTTGTTTATGCCTCTTGCTCAGAGCTGGCTATGCATGGTGTATATGAATAAAAGCTTTTTTTTTTTCCATTTATTTTTTGTCTTAGAGTTGGATTCAATTTAATAGGGAGCACTGGAAGGCAAAAAAAAAAAAAAAAAAAAAAAATTCTCTAAGATCCCAAGAATGAGTCCCAAATAGTGAAATTCCAGGCCCTGTGACCAACTGGTTGGGAGGTTTTTATTTTGTTTTGTTTTGTTTTTTTAAGTTCTTACTTAAGTAATCTTTGCACCCAATGTGGGGCTCAAACTCATGACCCTGAGATCAAGAGTCATAGCTCTTCCTTTTTTCTTTTTTTTTTTTTTAAGATAAAACCTTTTATATTTTTCTCTATTTATTTTTTATGTTGATTTAGTTTTGAAAGAGAGAGAGACAGAGACTGAGCATGAGTGGGGAGGGCCAGAGACAGAGAGGGAGACACAGAATCCAAAGCAGGCTCCAGGCTCTGAGCTGTTAGCACAGAGCCCGACATGGAGCTCGAACCCACAAACTATGAGATCACGACCTGAGCCGAAGTCAGACACCTAACTGACTGAGCCACTCAGGTGCCCTTGTTGGGAGATATGTTGCATCAGGAGTATCCACCAAACATTCAATCACGAGATAGACCCAGTCCCATGAAATCTGCCAGGACACTGGGGCCCACTGTCCCTCCGCTGGGGCTCTCCTGGGCTGGGCTGTCAGATTCCCAGAATTATAGCAAGGAAACTGCCCTAACTAAATGAGGAAATGCCCTCCTGTGGGAATATCACGCAGTCATAGCACATTGGTTCATTAGATAATTTCAAAGGACATGGGACACCTCACACCTCTTGCTAAGTGAAAAACCAAACTAGAATACAAAACTATATTAAGCATTTTGGAAGAAGTATGTTTTTCCTCAAAGAAAAAGGAAAGAAACGCACATGTGTATTCACTGTGTGTATCTAGGTGCTAAAAGTATGTGTGATTTTATTCCCTTTTGAAAAACAGACTTTGTATCTTCCAACTTTTCTTTTTACATGAAGTCTATTATTTAGAAAAAGGGGGTGGGCACACCTATGTGGCTCAGTCAGTTAGGCATCGACTCGTGATTTTGGCTCAGGTCATGATCTCCCCGTCGTGGGATCAAGCCCCGAGTAGGGCTCTGTGCTGACAGCATGGAGCCTGCTTGAGATTCTTTCTCTCCCCCTTTCTCTCTCTGCCGCTTCCCCACTCATGCATGTGCACTCACTTTCTGTCTCAAAATAAATAAACAAGCTTTTTTTTTTTTTTTTTTAATTTTTTTAACGTTTATTTATTTTTGAGACAGAGAGAGACAGAGCATGAACGGGGGAGGGTCAGAGAGAGGGAGACACAGAATCTGAAACAGGCTCCTGGCTCTGAGCTGTCACCACAGAGCCTGACGCGGGGCTCAAACTCACGGACCGCAAAATCATGACCTGAGCCAAAGTCGGCCACTTAACCGACTGAGCCACCCAGGCACCCCAAACAAGCTTTTAAAAAATGATCAAAAGGGGCACCTGGGTGGCTCAGTCAGTTGCACCTACAAGTTTAGCTCAAGTCAGGATCTCATGGTTTGCGAGTTCGAGCCCCGCATCGGGCTCACTGCTGTCAGCCTGTCGGCACAGAGCCCTCTTCGGATCCCCTGTTCCCCTCTCTCTGCCCCTCCCCCCACCTCCAAAAAAATTTTTTTTAATGTTAAAAAAGAAAAAAGGAGGGAGGTCATGGGATGGCGGGATGGCTCCCTCCCCCCAACTGCCCTTAGAAGGTCACCAGCCAGCCAGTGGAAGAGGAGGGGCTGCTGCCCTGTGCGGCACCCCCACCCGGCCCCAGAGAGCCCATGAAGGGCACTTCCTGTCAACTGGTCCTGTAGCCATGGGGTCCCCCTGAACCCTGCACCCGGCTGAGGGACTGATTCCATCCAGGAGACAACCCAAGGGTGTCCCCGTCCTCTGTCCCCCTATTTCATATCCACACCCACAGGCTCAGCTCCAGGGCTCCCAACCCTGACTGCAGAGTAGAAGCACCTGAGAACGTAAACCAGAGATTGATGTCCGGGCCCCTCCCCAGAACAACAAGAGCAGAATCTCTGGTCCTCAGTATTTTTTTTTTTTTTAATGTTTATTGATTTACTTTGAGAAAGAGATGGGGAGAGGGACAGAGACAGAGTGGGAGAGACAATCCCAAGCAGGCTTCGCCTGTCAGCGCAGAGCCTGATGCAGGGCTCCAACTCACAAACCGTGATATCATGAGCTGAGCTGAAATCGAGTCGGACGCTCATTGACTGAGGAACCCGGGCACTCTGGCCATCAGTAGTGTTAAACAGCTCCCAGGTGATTCTGAAGGGCATCCCAGTTGAGACCCTCTGGGTTCCCTGTCCCTAAGTCACTCTTGTATCTCCTCCCCGCCCCTCCCAACAGCACCCTGAGGGCCCAAGACCATGCCTCACTCAGCATTCCTCAGCTCCCTGCCTATGATCCCAGCTCAATGATTCTTCCCAGTAACAAGGGGATGCCTAGAAAACAGATCAGGACAGGACCCAAAGGATCTGAAGGTGGGGGGGTTTCATCACAGAGCCAGCCAGGTTAGGGCAAGGAGCTCAGCTAATCACATTTCAGTGGCTACTCACAGACCAAAGGGAGTTACGTAACCTCCTAACTGCCCCCCCCACTTCCATCCGCCATTCTTCAGGGGGTGGAGCTTCTAGACCCTCCTGCGGCCCGACAACCCCTGGAAGTTCTGTGGTTGATCCCTCCCTGCACCAGGAGGGAGCCCTGTCTCTTGGCCTTTTGTCCAGGCCAGTCACTGTTTCCTTCTCTCCCACTGGAGCCCAGCTCAGGAAGATGGCCACTCACCAGGATGGAGAGGATCACAGGCCCTCGAATGACCCACCAGATGGACGCGTTGGCGTTGATGTCCCAGCACCTGTGGACAGCCAGGCTCCGTTAGGCGTGGAGAGCTGAGCTGACCTGGAAAGGCTAGTCCTCTGAAGAGCCCTTGGTATAAATGGCCCATGCTGGTGACCCTGAGCACTGCGGCTGTGTGCCCAGTGCTATCAGAACTGACTCTCCCCTCTGGCTCAGAGCATGTCTGAGGCTGACGATGCCTCCAGAGAACTCGCCTGTGGCCCCCAGTTTGAAAAACAGGCCCCTCCTAGATAGCTCCCAACAAGTGTCCATCCTTTTTGAAGAGCTGGATGATATAAAATACTCTCCTGTTACCTCTCCTTCAAGCAGCTTACCCAACATCTTCCAGAAAGTGCCTGCTGATGGCCCACGAAGCAACAAAAACAGCTGGGGAACCTGAAGAATAAAAGCAAAGGGAGGGACGGGAGATAGGGGACTCAGTTTTCAACACCCGCACAGGGACAGGACAGTTACCCCAGCCCAGTAGTGAACAGGTGCATGGAACCCCCTAGGAAATCCTGTGCAAATGGGTAGCCTCCTGCTTCAAGGGTGGCAGGGACGCCCTGGGAACTGAGGACGCCCTGGGCATCAGATGGATCCTGAAGGCCACGAGGGGCTCCGGGGCTCCTGGGAGCCCGGGCCAGACTCAGGAGGGCCTCTGCCGGGAAGAGAAGGCTGAAGTGATGGTCTACACCTGTGCTGTTAGTGGCCACTCGCCACATGTCGCGAGTGAGTACTTGATACGTGGCTGGTCCCGGGGGAAATGTGCTGTAAGTGCAAGACACCGGATTTTGAAGATTTGTAGGAATAAAAGAATGTGAAGTGTGTTAATTTTTATGTTAATTGTATGTTGAAATGATAGTATTTTTACACTGGGCTAAATGAAATATACTATTAAGATTAATTTCACCTGTTTCTTTTTACTGGGTTTACTGTGGCTACTGGAAATTTGCATTTATTTTTTTAAGTTTATTTTGAGAGAGAGAGAGTGGAGGAGGGGCAGAGAGAGAGGGATAGAGAAAGAATCCCAAGCAGGGAAGCCCGATGCAGGGCTTGACCTCCCAACCCGCGAGATCATGACCTGAGCCAAGACGGACACTTAACCAACAGAGCCACCCAGGTACCCCTAGAAAATTTACGGTTATATATGTGGCCCATTCGATTTCTTTTTAAGTTCATTTATTTTGAGGGAGAATGAGGCAGAGGGGCAGAGAGAGAATCCCAAGCGGGCTGTGTGACTCAAGGCTCGATCCCACAATCTGTGAGATCGTGACCTGAGCTGAGATCAGAAGTCGGATGATTAACCAACTGAGCCACCCAGGCACCCTGGCTCGTTCCATTTCTAATGGACATGCTTGTCTGCACTTGAATGGCAAGAGCCACGTCCCCAGGCTGCCCCGCTTCCAGACCTCCAGCAGCCAGGTTTATACCCTAGCTCCAGCCCTCCACACACACCTCTACCCCAGGGCGGAGATCAAAGGAGTTTTCTCTGGAGGAATCAAACAGCCTCAGACAAAGGGCCTACAGATGGTGATGCTGGGGACCCCCCAACACAGTGGCCACTTCCAGGCCAGTCTCCCTGAGAGACATACCATGTACGTACCCCCCTACCCCCACCCCCACCCCACACACAGGGCCTTCAGTCAGCTCTGAAGTGACTCATTCTTTTTTTTTGTTTTTTTTTTTTAGTGTTTTTTTAAATGTGTATTTTTATTTTTGAAAGAGACAGAAGGCGAGCAGGGGAGGGCACAGAGAGAGGGAGACACAGAATCTGAAGCAGGCTCCAGGCTCTGAGCTGTCAGCACAGAGTCCAGCATGGGGCTGGAACCCACGAACTGCAAGATCATGACCTGAGCCAAAGCTGGATGCTTCACTGACTGAACCACCCAGGCATCCCATTCTTTTTTTTTTTTTTTTAAAGTTTGTTTGTTTGTTTATTTGTTTATTTATCTATCTATCTGTTTATTTATTTAGAGAGAATGCAAGCAGGGGAGGGGCAGAGAGAGAGGGACACAGAGAATCCCAAGCAGGTTCTGCACTGTCAGCACAGAGCCCCGCTGGGGGCTCAAACTCATGAACAGTAAGATCACGACCTGAGATCACGACCTGAGACACTTACCCAACTAAACCACTCAGGTGTCCCTAAAGTGACTCATTCTTAAACACGAACAGTCAAGGTCACCAACATCTGAGGAAAGCTGATTACATCAAAGGCAAGGACCAAAACAATCAGAGAGAAGGAACTCAGAGGAAACAGACCATGCAGGCTGCTGGAGGAACTTGAACAAACAACTCTAGGGAATATCATCAGAGAGATAAGAGGAAAGATCACCTCTGCAGGACCCAAACAGGATGCTGAAAACTGGGAGCATTCCAAGAACAAGGAAGAGGGCTTAGAAATTGAATACATGATAACCGAGATTTAAAAAACCCACAGATGGGTTGGAAGATAAAGACCAAGAATCGCCCAGAAAGCAGAACACAAAAGGAATGTAATGAAAAGCAGGAGGAAAGAAATGAGAAACTCAGGGGTCCGTTTCAGGATGTGTGCCATCTGATTAAAAGTTTCAGAAAGAGAGGATAAAAACCAAAGGGAAAGAAATCAAATAGGTGATGTTAAGAACATTGTCCAGGAAATGAAGGATGTGAGTTTCCAGATGAAAGGACCACCGGATGTCAGCAAAAAGGATGAAGGCAGTTCTCGTGGGGACACATCCCGATGGCATTTCAAAACACAGGGGACAGAGAGAGGCTTCTGTAGCTTACAAAGAGTAAAAATGCTCAGGAAACCGAATAATACAGCACATTCTATACCCAGCCGCCCAAATAGAAGGCCTCCAAAATTCTGGGGGGAAATGATTTTTCAACCTAATTTCTATGCCTGGGAAAACCACAAATTAGGTGTGAACGTTGAAAAAGATATTTTCAGATATGCAATGCAAAAACGTACTTTCCACGCACTCTTTGTTAGGTACCAGAACATGTGCCCCAACACAACTAGGGAGTAAACCAAGGGGAGGAGACAAGAAATAAAGGAATAAGATTTGCTGAGGAAAATGAAGGAAATTCTCAGCATGAGAGTGAGGGAACTAAGCAAGTCTAAAGAACCACCAGCCCAAATAGAGCAGGAGGGCAGAGGCTCTAAGAACACCGGTGGGTCTATTGGGTTGAATAGCATCCTCCCCAAATTCATAACTACCCAGAACTTTGTAGGGTGACCCTATTTGGAAATAAGGTCTTCGTAGGTGTAATCAGTTAAGAAGAGGCCATACATGGGGCGCCTGGGTGGCTCAGTTGGTTAAGCGTCCGACTGCGGCTCAGGTCATGATCCTGTGGTCTGTGAGTTCGAGCCCCGGGTTGGGCTCTGTGCTGACAGCTCAGCGACTGGAGCCCGCTTCGGATTCTGTGTCCCCTGTCTGTCTGCTGTTCCCTTGTTCATGCTCTGTCTCACTCTGTCTCTCATAAATAAATAAATGTTTAAAAAAATTTTTTTTAAAAAGAAGAGGCCATATGTATAAGGATGCCAGTTGTACTGGGCTCCTAATAATATGACTGGCATCCTTACAAGGAGGTCATGAGAGACACAGAGAGAAAGGACACATCGAGGGAAGAAGGCCACGTAAAGATGGAAGCAGAAATTGCAATGATGCAGCCACCAGCCAACAAACCACCAAGGACTACCAGCAACAACCGGAAGCCAGAAGAGAGGCACGGAGCATTTCATAAGGAATCAGCCCTGCCAGAACCTTGATTTTGAACTTCCGGCCCCCAGAACTGCGAGAGAATAAATGTCTATTGTTTCAAGCCACCAAGTTTGTGGTAATTCGTTAGGCAACCCCTAGGAAACGAATCCAGCAGGAAGAAGCCAAACAAATATGAACTAATAGATTTCCTGTTGGCATTGGTTGATTTGGAAAATAGCATTAAAGGGTTTTCAGGTTCTGGTGGAGAATTTAGGAGAATTAATGACAGCAACCCAAAACAAATAAATCAATTAAAAGTGACTCCATGAAGGGGCACCTGGGTGGCTCAGTCGGTTAAACGTCTGACTCTTGGTTTTGGCTTAGGTAATAATCTCGTGTTTAGTGAGTTCGAGTCCCATGTGGGGCCTGCACTGGCAATGCAGAGTCTGCTGGGGATTCTCTCCCTCTCTCTCTTTGTCCCTCCCCTGCTCATGCTCTCTCTCTCTCTCTCTCTCTCTGTCAAAAATAAATAAATAAACTTAAAAAAAAAAAAGGGACTCCATGAAAAACAAAAGGTTAAACATTGGAAGTAAAATCATTGTACATCACTTGGCTCAAGAGTAAACAACACTTACACAGACATAATGATATATACATTGACTCGAACTTAACCAAAAACTAAAAAACTAATGGTAGGATGGAGAACTTTATATCCTTATCTTCCATCCTAAGGAGGCAACCGGTAATGCCTCAGATGGACAAATCAGGAAACAGCAGAATCTTGTTCAGAAACATGAGAGTGAACATTAGAAGGACCAGCTAAGGAATCTTAAGGGTGTTACCTCTGCGGAGGAGAAGTGGGGGCAGAAGACTGCTTTTTTTTCACCCTATTTAATTCCTTATATTTAAAAAAATTTTTTTTCAACGTTTATTTATTTTTGGGACAGAGAGAGACAGAGCATGAACGGGGGAGGGGCAGAGAGAGAGGGAGACACAGAATCGGAAACAGGCTCCAGGCTCTGAGCCATCAGCCCAGAGCCCGACACGGGGCTTGAATTCATGGACCGCGAGATCGTGACCTGGCTGAAGTCGGACGCTTAACCGACTGCGCCACCCAGGCGCCCCCACCCTATTTAATTCCTTAAACCAAGTATGTGCATGACTTTAATAAAAATAACACTAAAAAAAAAAAATTCCCTGCCTTCGGGTGCCTGGGTGGCTCAGTCTGTTGAGCCCCTGACTTCAGCTCAGACCATGATCTTGCCGATTGTGGGTGCGAGCCCCACGTCAGGCTCTGTGTTGTCAGCATGGAATCTGCTTCAGATCCTCTGTCTCCCTCTCTCTCTGTCCCTTCCCCATTTGCACTCTCTCTCTCTCAAAAATAAATAAACATTTAAAAAAAAATTCCTGCCTCAATTTTGAATGCTTTGGGCAAAAACATGGGTTCTGAAAGGCTTCCTGTTCACCGCCTTCCATCTTTAACAGAGTTGGTGGAAAGCGGGAGAACCGATAATGCCTTGATTTAGGGTTCGTAGTGTGGTCCCCAGACTAGCAGTATCAGAGTCATTCGGGGACTCGTTAGAAATCCAGAGTCTCTGGCTACAGGCAAGGCCAACTGGCTCAGAGGCACAGAACGTGGGGTCCAGCCAGCTGGGTTTGACACACCCTCCATGTGACTCTTGATATTGGCTCCACTTGGAGAACCACCAGCTCAGTGAGTGGGAGCTTCGTTCGTCCCCATAAAAGCCAGAGGTATGGCCCGTTTCCAGGCACAGACTGACACCCCAGCCACCTTGCGAAAAGTAAAAGTGTCCGCTAAGTCAAAAACTTCAATAGCGTCCACTCCTTCTGATTCAGTGATCCTAATTCTAGGATTCCGTATTACACATGGAAATAAGCTTTGCCCATAAAAGTATTCATCACTGTGTTACCTATGATGGTGGAAAATCAGAAACAACCTAAATGCCCACATGATAGGTATTGGGTTAAATACACCCATAGACTAGTTAAAAATGTTTATCGGCAGAGGCGGAAGGATACAGAGCATGCTTACATGTTAGTGGAAAGAAGCAGGATTCAAAATTCTCCATACGGCATGAGCACAACAATGTGGGGGGAAAAAACGGAGGAGGAAACATAGTCTGGAAGGAAACCCTTCCAAAGTGTTCAATAGATGGGACCGAGGTTAAGTTTTTTTCTACTTAATTTTTTTTTTTCTTTGCGAAGTCTTACAGCGAGCGCGTGTGTACTCATTTAAGCAACCTATCTCTGGGGAGACAAGTTGGCGGACAAATTGAGAAGGGGCCACTGCTTTCGCAAGAGAAAGGCTTCTCCCAGTTGGAGAACTTTAGACCTTCGTGAGCCCCTTCAGGGTCTCCTTAGGGCTGTGCAGGCAGAGAGGGGGGGAGGGGAGGAACCCCTGATTTATGTGCTGTTCCACCCCCAGGGTCTGGCATATTGTAGATGCTCAGTAAATATTTGAGGAAGAAAGGGGGGCTTTCTAAAAACTTGTGATGGAGATGTCACAATGCAATTTTATCTCCCCACCAGACTGTGACTCCTTTGAATGATGGAACTTTCGTCTACGGCCATACCACACTGAACACGCCTGATCTTATCTGAATGATGGGACTTTTTTGGTTTGGGTTTTGTAATCTCTAGAAGCCCCTCTGAACACAAAGAAGTGGTCAAAGAAAGCTGAATAAATTATGATCCTGATATTATAGATAATGAAACTGCCCATGTTCATATGGCAAGGTCATGGCAGATCTGGGCGTCAAGGTCAGTGAACTAGGTTTTGAACTGGGTGCTTTTTGGGGGGCAGTCAACTGCATAAAGCAAGTCCCTGGTCCCCCAGCACTCTGGGACGACTGGCCTATGCAGAAATCCAAAGATCTGCAGAGTCCTCCCTACAGCTCCCGCTGGCCAAAGGTCATGTGCTAATTAGGCTGCCAAAGTCTACAGGAGGGCTCAGCGAGCTCTAGCTCAGATGACTTCCCTGATGTGAGGAGATAGGGCCTCTGCCTGTAAGGATTTAGACAAGCAGAAAAGACAGCATTCCTGGCAGGGGCACTTCTTAATTAAAGGCACCAAGAAGAAAACAAATGAAATTAATGGCTGGTACACGTGACTATCCTTGTAAGCATGTGAAGCGCTCAGAAGAATCTGGCGATCTTTCCAGAACCCAGTGGGTAACTTACATATGTTTATCAAATGAACAGTTGATGGATGGTTGAGTGGATGGATGGATGGATGGATGGGTACATGGATGGATGGATGGATGAATGGATGGATGGATGGATGGACGGACAGACGGATGGACAGATGGATAGATGTCCATCAATGGCAGAATAGGAGTTAAGGGGCTCTGGAAACAGACAGGCTTTGGTTTGAATCCTGGGTTTGCCCTTGTCTGAAGTGTGAGCTGAGGATATTACCTCATGTCCTTGAGCCAGGTTTCTTTGAGAAGCTTCTGGAAGTTGTGCCAATAAAATAATGCATGTAAAGTACCGCGCTCATAGTAAGTGCTCAAGAAATGGGAGTTATCATCTGCATTGGTCAGAAAGGGAAGGGGGAAGAGATTCGATGGAGGCTGAGTTGGCTGTCTTACTACTATGTCGTCTCCTTCCTACAAAGGAATCCTGAATTTCCTTTGGGAAGCCATGTGGTTTGAGTAGCTTAAGCCAATCAGTGTATTCCTCAGGTCAGGGAATGTGTATGAGACAAAGTGGTCCAATCAGGGTGAACCTCAGAGTATTTGCTGCGAATGCTGGGACACGGCCTTTTGCTCTCCTTAGAGGTAACAAGGAAGCTGGTAGCCCAGAAGCTGCTGGCAGTTCCACTGGGAGCACCAGCCTAATGACAAAGCTGATGTTCTGGAAGGCAAAGTGGAAAGACACGAAGAAATGTTGTTGAGCTGCTGGATCCAGCCTCACCTGAAGTTGGTGACCCTGGACTTTCAGACAGATAAGCCAATTAATTTCTTTTATGTTTAAAGCTGATCTAAGCCAGATTTTCTATAGTCAAAAGTACCCTGATATAGAAAGGAAGCAAGAATGAAAATATACGAATAAATGTCTAAGGAAGATGAAACAAGGGTGGGGGGTATCACACTGTAAGAGACTTTGGATGGCAGAAATTGGGGCTAAATTTTAGCTGTTAATTCCCACTTGACATACAAACAAACCAAAGCCAGGGGGTTAAACAAGAAGCAACTTGCCGAGGGGTGCCTGAGTGGCTCAGTTGGTTAAACATCCGACTCTGGGTTACGGCTCAGGTCATGATCTCATGGTTCATGGGTTCGAGTCCCGCATAAGGCTCTGTGCTGACAGTGCGGAGCCTGCTTGGGATTCTCTCTCTCCCTCTCTCTCTGCCCCTCCCCTGCTCTCTCTCTCTCTCTCTCTCTCAAAAATAAACATTAAAAAAAAAAAAAGCAGCAGCAACTTGCCTAAGATGACACAAGATAGCTAACTTAACGAAGTGTGGGGCTGGAACTCAAAACCAAATCCTCTGACTCAGTGCCCTTTCCCACATACACACAGCCATTATACCTACGGAGAAACATACCCCATCCGAGGGCAACAAATCCCTGGAGGCACTTCTTTTCTGAGAAGAAGGAGATGACGAGGAGCGTGTGAAGGTAGAGGCCTTCCACCAGCAGCCAGGCATAGTTGGCCATGATGCAGTACTGGAAGAAAGCCATGACCAGCTTACAGCCCACCTGGACAGAGAGAGGCAGGTGAGCCCCAGGCTGGGTAACCATGGGCTTCCCTCTGGTGGCCACCCCCAAAGGAAGTGACACGGTATGCCGCAGACCGAGTCCCTGAGGTTCATGGCCATCCCCTGTGGCCTTCCATTATCGGAAGACCAGGCCCACAGAGTTCTCTAGAGGGTGGAACTCAACATGCCAGCAAGCTCAGTCAAAAAGGTTAATGGGCCATCACAGAAGCAGGAACTACATTCAAATTCTGGAACTGGCTGCCAGTTGTAAACCTGTGTCAGATGTCGCCCGACTCCCAAGTTCCTCATTTGCAGATGAGGAAAGAAGCCTGGAGAAGGAAAGGGATTTCTGAGCAAAGGGTTAACAAAATCCTTTCCATGCTGTTTCCCCAGAAACGGTTGAAGGGATGTACCAATTATGTTAGCAGGCAACACTGACAGTGAAAATGGCCCCTGACTGGCACTCTGCATCTGTTCTGGAGACCTCTAAATACCGGATGGGGGCACTTGATTCAGTGACATTACAGGCTTGTCTCTTGCCAGGATCACTGGAAGCTATGCCTGGGGGGATGTGGGGCACGGGACTTGGGCGCCAGCAAGGAAACCATTCCCACACTACAAGGGTCCCTTTCCTTTCACTGCGCTGTCCCCTGGGGAGAGGACAGCTCCTGGAATGGCCCGAGGGCTGCTGCATGGACTGCTTCGAGGTCACATCCACAGAGGAGAGGCACCTGGTACTGTCCTGCTGGCCAGCTGTGGTTCCTGCCTTACGGCCACCCACAGACTCTGCTTCTCAGAGGTTCCCATGCTTGGCTCGCGAGTCTAATGTTTAGTAGAACCCTAGAAGGTTCCTTGTGGCGCATTGCTGGACTTTCCCGGCTGGTCAGTGAGAGGGTAGGGTCTGAATTTAAGTCTTCTGACTCCCACACTGGTTACTCTTACTTCAGCCTGCCAATCTCCCTAAGGGATAGGGCCCTCCTGCAGGGATGGCTCAGTTTGAGTCAAAATACATACACACACACACACACACACACACACACACACAACTACAAATGGTACAAACTTAACAGATCTGTTAAGGAATTACAGATGTGAGTGGTGGGAAGTGACAGGCAGGTTGACTGAACCAATCTCAACCTCCAATCCCTTTCTCTCTTGTTGGCCTCTGCTGTGGAGACTATGATGGTAAAAAAAAAAAAAAACAACCTCAATCTCCCAGCCTCCTTTGCAGTTAGGTGTGGTCACATGACATGGTTCTAGCCAACGAGATGTAGATGGGTGTCTTGGGGTGAGGATTCTTTCCCACCATAAAAAGGCAAAGCTGCCCAAAGACAAAAAAAAAGTTTCATCTTGACTCTTTTTTTTTTTTGTGCCTGGAACATGGATGTGAAGCCTGGGGTTGTGGCAGCCGTATTGTAAACATGCAGTGTAAAGCATGGAATCAAACATGGCAGAGCAGAAAGAGGGAAAATGACTGGGCCCACCATGGCATCATGGAGACACTGTGCCACCTCTAGATTGCCCATCTGTGGACTGCTTATATGGGAAACAACTCCTGTCTGTTTAAGCCACTGATGTGCAGTTTTCTGTTATATGCAGCAAAAGAGAGTCTCAACTGATACACAGAGAGATATTGCTAAGAAATAAGGCTCTCTAAGCACTCAGAAGGAGAAAAGTGTTAGACTTAGCAAAACAATTGTACTGCAGACCTGTGTGTGCAGATATACAGGCATACGCTCATACTTTTCTTTCTACCACCTACCTCAACCCTCTTTAAACTTGACCATCTGTCTACAGTTAGGACTCTGCAGATGAAGGGAAAAGACAAGCCTTGCTATACATCTAATTGCCACAGTGGCTAATCCACTCCTGGATGCTGGGAGTTGAAGGGCAGCCCCCAGGGGCTTCCTGACAAACTGCTCGCATACATGACCCAGACCTTGCATGGGGAGACATGGGACTCTCCCCAAACCTCCTGGCCCGGCTCCAGTACTGGGCCCTCTACGAAGCATTGGGTGCAGCCTCGCAGGGACCTTCGGGAAGGGCAAAGTGGCTACCACCCTCTCCAAAGTCAGGCTGGGGAGAGCGGGCCGCCCTGGCCACACCCCAGGGCACGCAGGCATGTTACCCTGTGGGCATCACAGTGAGCGACATCGTCCGAAGAGAAGAGGACCGCGTCCTTGATGAAGTTGGACAGGGCACGCAGGATGAAGGACACAAACAGGTGCATGTGGATGTAGTTGCGGGTGCAGTGGAGCCTCCTGGAGGGAGAGAATGCAGGGCCCTAGGGGCCAGAACCACAAGGGCTGTACAACCTCGAGCAAGCCTTTTCACCTTCCAGAGACTTTGTTTCCTCCTCTGCCGGAGGGCTCAGCGTCGGTTGCTTGCTCCTTGTCTTCTGGTACGAGAACCACGCTCTCTTATGGGGAACCCACTGCAGCTCTGGGTGGGGGCGACTCCACCCTCCCACCCTGTTGACAGACTAGACCAATCACAGTACGCCACCCCTGGCTCAGGTTGGGCATGTGATCCAAGCCCAGCCTATGAGAACAACCCCCGCCCCCCATTCCCCCCAGGACTTTTCATTGCATCTAATGGAGAAGAGGCTCTCTTTGTCCTGGTGTTACCTAGCTGGTGGAAGGTGCCCCTGCAGAGAGCCTGCCTGAGGATGTGGCCAACGCAGACTGGAGAAAGGGAGGGAGACACATCTAGTTCTGCTGATACATTTGACCGCCTCGAGCCGGCCATTCCTAAAGCCAGAGACCCCTGAACTTGTCAGTTATGTGTGCCAGGTCACCTTTGCTTTCTTAAACTGTTTTTTTTTTTAATTTTTTTTAATGTTTATTTATTTTTGAGACAGGGAGAGACAGAGCATGAACGGGGGACGGTCAGAGAGAGAGAGGGAGACACAGAATCTGAAACAAGCTCCAGGCTCTGAGCTGTCAGCACAGAGCCCGACGCGGGGCTCGAACTCGCGGACCGCGAGATCGTGACCTGAGCCGAAGTCGGATGCTTAACCGACTGAGCCACCCAGGCGCCCCTTCTTAAACTGTTTTAAGGTGGATTTCTGTTTCTTGTACCCAAGAGTCTGGCTAACATACTTGTAAAATGGGGGTGATAATACCTACCTTAGAGCATTGTGTGAAAATCAGAAATAGTACATGTAAAGCAACTGTGCGTTACGTTCTTAGTTATATATACCGAGTCAATGTTGAATGCATAAAAGAATGAACGAGGTCTCAGAAACATCAATGTTTTGCCACAGGTAACATTTAGATCAAGGGCTAACAAAGTGTCCCACCCAGACCTTCCTTTCTCTTGGCCCAAGCAACTGAAAAAGACGCAAAATCTGTGTCTGCGGAAGGCTGGGGAGACAGAGCTGGCAGTGTGTTCTCACCGGAAAGCACAGAGGACGCTGAGGGCAACCAGGAGCATCACCAGGGAGGAGCTATAGCCCACGGTGTACATGACCTTCAGCTTCAGCAGGTACTCGTGCTGCAGAGAGAGGCATGCATCAGTCCCAGCCTGAGTGCACCTGCTCAGGCTGCTTGAACCTTTCAACTCTTAATGCTGTGCTGATCCAACTCCACGGACATCAGTTCACAGACTCGGAACACCTTGGCTTCGGTAAAGATCTTGGGGATCATCGGATGCCAACTCAAACTTCTACCCCGTGTATAGGACCCCTTACCCCCACCCCGAATTCAAGCCTTTGCTGGAATACCTCCAAGGATTCAGTGCTCACTGCCTTTTGAGGAAGTCGTCTGGTATACAACAGGGCAGAATATTAGATAGTTTTTTCTCATGTGAGACTAAAACCTATTTTAAATTGCAGCTATTTGTCCCAATTCTGCTTCTGGAGCCACTTAAAATAAACTGAATTTGTCATGTACCTAAGACCTGTCATTATTTTTTAAATTGTTTTTCAAAGAGTTTATTTATCTTTGAGAGACAGAGCGTGAGGTGGAGAGGGACAGAGACAGAGACAGAGAGAGGGAGAGAGGGAGACACAGAATCCAAAGTGGGGCTCCAGGCTCTCAGCGGTCAGCACAGAGCCCCACACTGGGCTCGAACCCATGAACCATGAGATCATGCCCTGAGCCCAAGTCGGAAGCTTAACTGACTCAGCCACCCAGGGGCCCCTCTGTCATTATTTTTTTTAAATAAACTTTTCATTTTAGAATAGTTTTGGACTTATAGAAGAGTTGCAAAGATCTTAGAGAGGTCTGTCATTTCTTCAACGTTTATTTATTTTTGGGACAGAGAGAGACAGAGCATGAACGGAGGAGGGGCAGAGAGAGAGGGAGACACAGAATCGGAAACAGGCTCCAGGCTCTGAGCCATCAGCCCAGAGCCCGACGCGGGGCTCGAACTCACGGACCGCGAGATCGTGACCTGGCTGAAGTCGGACGCTTAACCGACTGCGCCACCCAGGCGCCCCGGTCTGTCATTTCTTAATACAGCTTTTCTACCCTCTCACCTCTCACATGTATTTTAGCCTTACATTTTTCCTGTGCCTTCCGTATCTTTCCACAGTCCTTTATCCTTCTGCTCAAGTAATATGCTCCAGTTTGTCAATGCCCTTCCTAAATAAGACACCCAGAATGGACAGCTGGAAAGATCTAGTGTATTCTCTGACCAGGAAGGAGTAGAGTGGGACCATCACCTCCCCGGACCCATACACTGCACTTACACTAACACAGCCAAGCAGGCATTTACTTAACGTAGCCAACAGCCCCTTCACATTACTGACTCATCTTTGATTCAGAAAGATCTCAATGGAGGGGCGCCTGGGTGGCTCAAGTTGGTTGAGTGTCCAATTCTTGATTTCCGCTCAGTCCATGATCTCATGGTTCATAGGATCGAGTCCCCATGCTGTCAGCACAGAGCCTGCTTGGGATTTTCTCTCTCCCTCTCTGTTGCGCGCACTCTCTCTCTCTCTCTCTCTGCCCTTCTCCTGCTCATGTGCACACACACACTTTCTTACTCCCTCTCTCTCTTTCAAAATAAATAAATAAACTTAAACAAGACAACAACAACAGAAAAGAAAGATCTCAATGGAATGGAAGAATGTGACACATAAAGATCAATTTAAGACCTACATCTTTTAGGTTCAAAAAAATAAATTGTACGACAATCTGAAAAAGAATCAAGAAAAAAATTTAAACCAACAATGCTGTACTGTCTATTGCCAATCAAATTAACAAATACTTAATGGTAATAATATTCTATGCAGGTGAGAGTGTAGTGGGAGCAAAAATTGCTTCAATCTCTCTGGAAAGCAGCATGTATCGAGAACCTTTTTTTTTTTTTTTTTAATTTTTTTTTTTCAACGTTTATTTATTTTTGGGACAGAGAGAGACAGAGCATGAACGGGGGAGGGGCAGAGAGAGAGGGAGACACAGAATCGGAAACAGGCTCCAGGCTCTGAGCCATCAGCCCAGAGCCTGACGCGGGGCTCGAACTCATGGACCGCGAGATCGTGACCTGGCTGAAGTCGGACGCTTAACCGACTGCGCCACCCAGGCGCCCCAAGAACCTTTGACATATGCATTCTTTTTGACCTCCCTTCTACCACTAGGGATTAATCCTAAGAAGTAAGCACAAATGGAAAAGCATATTTATGTATCAAGATGTTTATCACAGAACGATTTGCGATGAAAAAGGACTCAAATGTCCAACAATAGAACAATTAACTAAATTATTTCAAATCAAATTATTTTAATGTGACTCCACCATTGAAATGCAGCTTACCAAGGGTTTTTTTTTTTTTTTAATTTTTTTTTTTTTTTCAACGTTTATTCATCTTTGGGACAGAGAGAGACAGAGCATGAACGGGGGAGTGGCAGAGAGAGAGGGAGACACAGAATTGGAAACAGGCTCCAGGCTCTGAGCCATCAGCCCAGAGCCCGACGCGGGGCTCGAACTCACGGACCGCGAGATCGTGACCTGGCTGAAGTCGGACGCTCAACCGACTGCGCCACCCAGGCGCCCCTTACCAAGGGTTTTAAACGAGGTCAGAATGTGCTAAGAGTGTAATGTTAAGTGAAAAGGCACAGTACAAATTTTACATGTACAGTGTGATTCCTGCTATACGTTTAAAAAAGTGTTAGGTTGCATTACATGAAATCGCCCTTTTTTATAGATCAAATTGCCCTTTTTTATAGATCAAATGATTGAAATGATTTCATGTGATTCAATTTCAAACATGCACGGAAAAAAGATTGTAAAAAGATTGAAAAAAGATGTAAAAAGATGTTAGAGGTTAATAATGGTTAACTTTGGATGATAAGTTTGTGGCTAGAGTGGTTATTTTTATTTGTATTTTTTCTACTCTTTTCATTTTTCTCCAGTGGGTAAGTACTATGGTATAATCAGAAGAAAAGGGTAATTAATTAAAAAAAAAAACAAAAAAACAAAAAAAAAAACAGGCACAAGAATAGTATTGGGGAAATCTTGCTGACAGCTGTTCATATGAAAATGACCTTGAGGTTCAAATGGCCCAAGCTCCGTGGTGTTAAGAAATGTACCGTAGGGAGGGGCGCCTGGGTGGCTCAGTCGGTTAAGCGGCCGACTTCGGCTCAGGTCATGATCTCACGGTCTGTTAGTTCGAGCCCCGCGTCGGGCTCTGTGCTGACAGCTCAGAGCCTGGAGCCTGTTTCAGATCTGTGTCTCCCTCTCTCCCTGCCCCTTACCTGCATATGCTCTGTATCTCTCTCAAAAATAAATAAACATTAAAAAAAAAAAAAAAAAGAAATGTACCGTAGGGAAAGAACACAGGCTTCAGAGCCAAGAGACAAGGTTTCCAAACCCACGACTGTTACTCACCAGCTGTGTGACCTTGGGCAAATTACTTAACTTCTCTGAGCCTCAGATTCCTCATCTGTAAAATGGGGATAATATCTACCTTGCAGGCTCATTGGAAGAACAAATAAAGTATCAGGTAGAATATCTAGACAATGCCTGGCACTTAGAAGACACTCGGGGCATGTTCATTTTTCCCCACCTCCACCCTCCACCCCATCATCCACCCTTCAACATGAGTCACCAGTCCAAGATTATGGTATGAACTATGAGGTATAAGATAGCTGCTAAAAAACTTAGGCCTCTTCTCAGTTACAGTAATGAAGTGCTGTGGGGACAGTGGACAAAGTTGGAACGTTTGGAGTGTTTCGTCCAGTTCTGGGCATCATGCTATTTTAAGAAGCACATTAATAAACTGGAACATTTCTGGAGAAGGGAAGAAGGCATGGAAAACACTGGGTACATTATGCCTTGAGGAAACTAACAAATAAACTTAGGGAAGAGAAAGATTAGAATGATTGACAGGTAGAAGCGTAAGACCCAATCGGTGAGCTCCAGTGGGACGAAGTTACCAAGAAGAAATCTGACTCAGAGTGCCCGAAAGTTTTCTGAAAGCAAGAGGTGGCCTTCGATGGGATGGCTGTCATGTGACATTGAGCTTCCCCACTAATGTGACGGCGGTCCCAGAAGCCAGGAGCCACCTCCCAGGGACAAGAAAGAGAGCCAAGAGGGTGGTAGGTTGCATTAGATCCATACTGCCTAGACTTTGGGATATTAAAGAGCAGTCAGATGTCAAGAAATTAGAGGCCCCAGCTGTCAGCCGATAATCTTGCCACGGGCAGGATGAGCCGC
Source organism: Leopardus geoffroyi (assembly GCF_018350155.1). Taxonomy (NCBI): domain Eukaryota; kingdom Metazoa; phylum Chordata; class Mammalia; order Carnivora; family Felidae; genus Leopardus; species Leopardus geoffroyi. The sequence goes on along the minus strand of NC_059328.1, from coordinate 119,028,997 downwards.
ATGCTAGAGGGCATGAGCCTCACTCCTGAGGACACCTGGCTTTGCAGCTCTCAGTTCAGAAACAGATTTGGGCCCGTCTGTGGCAGTGTGAGGAGGCATGGGGTGACAAGTATGGGGCGTTCAGGCTGATTACTCTGCACTGTCCTGTGGCTGGGTTCATTATTGCCGGGGGACCCTCAGGATACCAGCCAACTCTACTCATTCCTGTGTTATGTCTTTAAGTTCGGACCCAGAAAAAGCCCTGCTCCTAGGGGGCTTGATATGACCTGAGTGCCCCAGCCCTCGATAATCTATAACGGTGCACCAGTCCTCACAGGGCATCGGGTCCAGAAGCCCTGGATCAAGTTGCCTGTCTCTGCTGCGTTTCTTGACTAGGCCACTTTCCTTCTATATCCTTTAGAGCAGGGGTCAGCAGGCTTTTTCTGTAAAGGGACAGATAATAAACGTTTTAGACTTTGGGAGCCATTTGGTCTCTTGCAACTACTTAACTCTGCCCTTGTAGTGCAAATGGGCGTAGCTATGTTTCAATAAAACTTTAGTGGCAAAAGCAGGCGGTGGGCTGGATTTGGCTCAAGAGCTATAGTTTGCCCAACTCTGCTCCAGGTAAGCAAACCTGGTCTTTCTGCTAATCTGAGTCCGCTATTGACTTTTGTTAATGAATAGAGTATTATGTGCCAAGTAAGGAAATTAAAAAAAAAGACAACCAACAAATGTATATTTCCATCACCCTTTGATTAAAAGAAAAAAGACATTTCAACAATAAGAAATAGGATGATTCAAACCTCAGGATAAAAGGCAAAGTGTGTGGACCAACATCTAGGCACCAGGAAATCACGCTGGTCTGGAAACACTTCCGATCTTGGGAATTTTAATTTTTTTAATTTTTTAACTTTTTTATGTGAGCTGAAGCCAAGGTAAGTCTCCTTTCCACTATTTTTGGCCAATTAATATTCTGAGTTAAGTCCAAACTTTGCATTTACCTTTGTTAACTCTTAGTTCCTTGTTTGGAGATGTTACAGTTTCAAACCTGGATGGATATCATGGTTAAGGCCCTGGGCTTTGTTCTTTCCCAGCTGATTAGTCTAAGCCAACAGAGTCTCAAATGTGGTTTCAGTAGACATAACTCACAAAAACAAGAGGTCCCTGGGGTCTCAACAATTCTTAAGAGTATAAAAGGATCCCAAGGCCAGAAGGTTTGAGAACCACTGACCTAGGCCTATCCTGTATTCCACCCCCTGCCAGGGACGGTCGAGGGGTGGGCAGGCTCAAGTCACTGGGCCACTGAGATGTGAGGACAGCTTGCTGGGGTTTGGTAAAGAAGCTTTCTTGGGGCGCCTGGGTGGCTCAGTCATTTAAGCGTCTGACTTCTGCTCAGGTCATGATCTCATGGTTCGTAAGTTCGAGCCCTGCGTCAGGCTGTCTGCTGTCACACCAGAGCCTGCTTTGGATCCTCTGTCCCCCTCTGTCTCTGCCTCTCCCCCACTTGTGCACTCTCTCCGTCTCTCTCAAAAATAAATAAATTAACTTTAAACAAAATTAAAAAAAAAAAGAAGAAGCTTTCTTGCTCTCAGGAAGGAGCCATAGGAACTCGGGCTATCCCTTCTCCTGGACAAGCAGGCACAGGGGAGTCTGTGGCTATGGTCACCAATGGCAGTCATCTTACATCGAGGGAGGTGCCAGCCTGGGGAAGGAACCATCAGGATAGCAGGGAGAGAAATGGAGAGAGCCCGGTCCTTGGGCAGCTTCTTAGTGCCACTTTATAAGAGCCATGGAGGCTGTTCTCTGCAGCCCAGTTCCATGAGCCACATTCGTTTATTAGGCAAGTTGGAAATTTCTTTCTTGCAGCCCAAAACATTCCTTTGAACTTCCATGCTGCCACTCGTCATAAGAATGTTCCCTCTTCATTCTATGGATCTTACCAACGTGATACACATAAACTTCCTGTCCTCATGTAAGTCAGTGATGGAAATGGTAACCTGCAGGGATCAGAGCCCATCCACCCGCCCCCCCCAAGACCATCTGTACCCACTGATCAATCTTTGTTGGGTCTCGTTATTAAATCATCCCACTCTGGCCAGATCTGAAGACTTCGTGTGTCTCCCCCAACTGGATAACAAGTTCTTCCCTTGGAGGGAAGAAACTTGAGCCTCCAAATTGGTCCCCTAGTCAGTGTCTTTCATACAGAGGACTGACTGGCTAGAGAGAGGAGTCTCAGAAAAACTTCAGAAACGGGCACGGTCTGTCTTCCAACCTCAGCCTTTCTCCCTTCACTCTGCCCTTTGCCCCCCACGCCTCTCTAACGTGACCCCACCCCATCCTCCAAGGGACAAACGTGCTTGCCCATCCGTATTCCCACTGGGGAGTTTAACCCATGGAAACTGCAAAAGCGAAAGCTAGAGGAAGGAGCACAGGTTCTTTTTGGAACTGATTCGGTTTCACTCCTGCCTCCACTATTGTCTGAGTGTGTTCCTTAACCCCTCTGAGCCTCAGTGTCCTCATCTGCAAAATGGAGAAAATAATGAACTTACAATGGATCCTTCTGAGGACTTAGTGTGATTGTATGTCAGGAAGCCGGCACATAGTAGGTGTTCAGTACAACGCTAAACATTCACTGGGCACCCAGTAGGCGCCAGGCATTGTGCTGGGCACTGGGGGCCTGCAAATAAGATTCTGATATGTCCCTGCCATATTCCCACATCTAGACCCATCCTTGGCTCACAGTAGGTGCTTAATAAATGTTAAGTGAATTAATGCCTCTGAAGAGCTCGCATTTTGGTGAGAGAAACGGATGCACATGGGCACATGCAGACGATTTCATGTAAAGTAGTAGGTAATGGTGGAACCAACTTAGCATATCAAGAGGGTCCTCCCTGGGGGTGGGGGTGGGGAGAAAGGGCTTTCTGGAGTTGACGGGCGGGAGTGAAGTCTTGGAGGATGTGTATGAATCAGGCAGGAAAAGTGAGGACAGAAGGGCTCTCTGAGACTCACGGACACTTTCCGGGAGGCCTCTGCAGCCCCCGAGGAAGCTCTGCCCACAGCTCAGCACCCTCTCTCAAACCAGACCTGCCCCGCAGCAGCTGGGCTGTCTTCTTCCCGTCAGAGCCCGAGACTCCTGAGAGCGAACATTCACTGAACACTTCCTATGACCAGGCACCCTTCTCAGCACCTCCCTGGATGACCTCATTTGGTTCTCTTGACCAGTCTGTGAGGTCAGAACCATTATTAGCCCCATTTCCCCGATGGAGAAAGTGAGGCACAGAGAAGTTAAGTCCCCCCCACCCCCACCAAGGTCACCGTCAGGGTTAGACTCACCAGCCTGGCTCCAGGCACTTAGCCACCACGTTGGCGCTCTTTTGGTTTCCTGACTAAATCACCCTCAGTCTCGTGGCTGCGTGGGGCGGTTCACACTGTGCCACAGTCTCCATGAACACCGTCTCCAGACTGACAGACTAGGGCAGTGAGGCAGGCCCAACGAACCCCGGATGATGAGTGGGAGGGAGTGGGTGGCAGGAGCAGCTCCCGGTCCCCTGGCCGTGGCCCTGGGCTGGCTCCACTCTGTCCTCTCCCAGGGGCTTCTCACCCTGCAGGCCCCCAGCCCGAGAAAGAGGGGCGCCCAGGCTTACCCGCTTCTCGTTGGATGAGTCGTTCACATTAACCCCACAGGCCAGGTCAGGCCTAGGGAAGGCTTCTGACCAGCCGTCCTCTGTGCAGTTTCGAAACACGGAGCCTGTGGGAGCCAAGCATCCTGCAGGTGAGCAGTGGGGACCGGAGGCAGACGACCTGGTGTCTTGGGTCCCCCGTGCCACACCTTAGGGGCAGCCAGGCCCTGCCCTGTCACTCGGCCCCAGCTGATCCTTGAAGAAGACGTAAGAGTCAGGAAGGAGAGGTGGTGGGAAAGGAATGTAGGGAGGTGGCCTCAGAAAGGGCGAAGACACAGATGTGTGTGTACATGTGAGAGAGATGGGCAGACCGGCTGACCCCTGATGCCTCGATCTACAAACCATGCCAGCTCTGAACACATACCCCACCCAGCCTCCAAGCACTGCTGCCTTCCTCCCGGGGCCCTCACCGCCTCACCCGCCCGCCCGTCCCTCTGTGCCAGGCCCAGGGTTTCACAGACAGGGGGACCTTATCACACAGGTCACAGTCCCCCACGGCCCCACTGACTCTCCTCCACCAGACCCCAGGCCCCTGCAGAACTTCCGGTCACGGCTCCCCAGCCCAGCTTGCTGCCCCCAGGCCCAGCCTCACTCCAGGGCTCTCTTAGGCCCCGTGGCCTCCCCTCCCACCACACCCCTCACCTCCCCTTCCGGCTCCGATCTCAGCTCCAACATCCCTCAGAGCTCCAGGAGGGACCTCCCCTTCCCATCCTCCACCCCCACTGGCTGAGGAGCCACTGCTGGCTTTTGGAGGGTTTTCCCCAAACAGGGGACTGTTCCCCCACCCCTGGGTGTTCATGGGAGATAAATAATAAGTCCTCGCGCTTTGAACTGGTAGGACACCAGTTCTCTTTCAAGGGATTGTCACGTCCCATAGGACTCGAGCGGCCAAGTGTAGTTCTCGAGGACAGCAGTCCCAAGCGATGATACACCCCCCCAACCAAAAAGCCACTGATCTCACTCCCTAATGATTGGGTATTTGCTCAATTACAAAGTCCTGTGCTCTACTATAGTAATACTACACATGATGATGACTGTGTGCCAGGCACTGTCCTAAGCTTGTGACAGGCAGCAGCTCATTTAACCCTAACGAGACTATGAACCAGGCAGTTACTTTTATAATAAAATATACCATAACATGTAAATACTGTGCCCATTTTACAGTTGGGGAAACTGAGTCACTCAGTGGTTAAATAAGGTGCTGAAGATCACAGCAGAGGAAGTGAGGGAAGTGGGATTTGAACCCTGAGTCTCAGACCCTTACTCTTTTTTTTTTTTTTTTCCCCAGTTTATTTGGAGAGAGCCAGAGACAGTGCAAGTGGGAGAGGGGCAGAGAGACAGGGAGACAGAGAATCCCAAGCAGGCTCTACGCTGCCAGCGCGGGGCCCGACGCAGGGCTCGAACCCATGAAACCGTGAGATCATGACCTGGACTGAGACCAAGAGTTGGATGCTTAAACCAACTGAGCCATCCGGGCGCCCTTACTCTTAGCCACACGCTATGTGCCGATCCCCTTTCCTTCTCCTGCGTATCCTGATCCCGGGTCCTGCCACCATCTAAAGGCTGGATCCCCCAAGAATCTGGCGTGGTTGGCAGGGACCCGGCCACTCCCAGAGTGAACTTTTCTCAGGCTCCGGGTGCTGCTCCCACGCCAAGGAAGTTCTGTTTCACATTTAACTTCACGTCCTGCTCCCCACACCTGCAAACCACCAGAGCGGCACCGAGGGAAACCTTCCAGGTAGCTGCTCCTCACGGGAGGGAAGGCCTTCTTGGTCGTCCAGCAACCAGGACAAGGCCAGCTCCGCATTTCTCTGCATCACTGCGGTCCTCCCGCAGAGCTCACTGTGCTTCCCTGCCTCGCCCAGCAGACGATGAGCTCCCGAGGGCTCCCGGTGCCGGCCCAGAGCCCCTGCTCATCCAGCGTTGGCTGGCTGCCTAGACAAGCAGCCGAGTGGAGAAGAAGCAGCCCCGGGCTAAGCTCCTCTGTGAGAGAACAAGGGGGTCTGCCCACAAGGAGCTTGTAGACTGGGGAAGGGAAGCTGCCAGTCCAAGAAGGAGCTCCAGGAGGAGTTTCCCTCCATGGACTGACTAGCCCAGCTGCATCCTCTACTCTGGATGCCCAGGAGAGCCGAGTGCTGGTCCCTGGGTCCGGCTGCAGCGGGTGTGACAGGGGGCTGGTCACAGCCCTGGAGATAGGAGCCCTCACACGCCACCTGCTCTAATGGGTACCCTCTGGAGGGGCCTTAACCACCCCATTTGGGCCTCCCGTGCTCCTCTCGGACAGGCCTCAGGGTCTGGACCACGGGCTCACAGGGTTCAGGGTCAAATGGGTTCCACTGAGCTGGAGAAATATGGCTGGCATTTCTAGAAGCAGCCACCATGCTAATTTACAGATTCCGATCTAATCCTCACAGCACCCAGCGAGGAAGGCGCTGCTGGCTTCCTTTACAGATACGAAAACCAAGGCCCGGAATTGGGCCACAGGGTCCAGCCAGGACGTAACTCTTCACTGTGCCTCCCTCCCGCCTGGGCACTCTCCCTGCAGTCCCAGGGACAGCTTCCGGCGCCAGGAGACCACGCCCTCTGGACTCTGGGCATGCCCAGCCTATGAAGGAAGGCTCACGAGACCTGGAGCACAGGTTTCGAACTAGCCAGATCTGAGTCTGAAACCCAGCATTGCCTCTTGGTCATCTTGGGGTCACCTGGGTGCATGACTTCTCTGTGCCCTGCGGAGTAACCACCCCCTCTGCAGGACGGGGCAGGAAGCACGACAGCATATCAGAATTGCCCAGGCTGAGTACCTGCAAACACCGAGGCATGGCTCCCTTTTCCTTTTGGCCTTTCGCAAACAGACCAGGAGCGGTGGGGCTTGGAATCTCGGGATTTAGTAGGGGCTGGAAGATTTCTAGTTAAGTCAAGGAAGCTACAGGTTGTCAGACAGGAGAGAATGGTGGTCAGATTTAGGCTGGTTAGATGGGAAGTTGAACTACGAGAACACCCACTCCCTGGAGCCCAGAACAGGTTATCAGACAGCGTGTGCCTAGAGGCTGGGCCGGGCCGCCTGTGTTGAGCCCTTCTCACCGACCCAGGGGGATTCCCAAGACAGATGCTGAATGTGACCCAGGCCAGGCGCCCAGCGTGGCTCACAAGGCAGAGCCCTTTACTGACGGGGCTCTTGGCAGAAACGCAGAGACAAGGGTTAGCCTCTCTCTGGAGTCCCTTCAACCCCACCCACTTCCCCTGGGTTTAATTCCTAATAGATAAGATCAGTGATTCCCATTTCAGACCAATGTGTACCTCCAGGGCCCCTGAGGGCACGGTCAGGATTTTTGTGCATATCCATATGTGCAGTTTGGGGAAAAGCCAGTCCAAAGTTTCATCCAATCCTCAAAAGGCTCCAGGACCCTAATCAGGTTAGGAACCTCTACTGCTTTAAGGCTCCAGTCCCAAGATAGAAGAGAAAGGCCAAGGTCTGACCCTGCCCGGGAAGTGTGTTTTTTAATGAGGCACTCTGGAAGACCAGTGTCCTATTAAGAATCAAAGGAATGCATCCTGGAGGGAACACTCTAGACCTTGGCACACACAGAAAAATATCTGGGAGCAGAGTCCAGCCTGCCATTTCTCCAGTCACACGGACAACCATCCTGTCTGGGCCCAGGTGGTGGGTGCCCTGAGAAAGAATTACTTTATTATTATTATTTTCTTCCTTCAGAAGGAAGGGTTGGACCAAAACACCAGACTGTCCTCATCGGGTGCTCCTCTCTGGGTTGGGTGGGTGAGCCCTGGAATCCTGTAGGACACCCCTAAGGGGAGCCTTCCCTCCTGAGAGGAGACTGGGGTGCTGGGATCTATGAGGAGTGAAGGTGGAGGTAGGAGATGGTTCCTGGTGACTGAGGCTGGCCTGGTCCCGACCTGTGCTCCTGGACTGGCCGATGCCCTGGGCCTGGGGCTGGGTATGCCCTGGGCCTGGGGCTGGGTATGGCCCCGCGGTAGGGAGGTGGGGGAGGGGAGATGACATTGCTTCCCAACGTGTGGGTAACGCTTGGGGTGCAGGGTCCCTGTGGACAGGCGGACGGGTGGGTCCCGCAGCCCCACAGCGACACCATGTGTCATCAAGAGGAAACTGCAACAGAGGTAGGCGTAGGACCCCAGCTTCCTCCCCCACAGCGTGCAGACCTGAATTGCACTCCTGGGTGAACTCTGGTAGGTCTCGAGCAATGAAAGGGTTGGGGAGCCTGAAAGAGGAGTGAGAGGGCTACTAGTTAATGAGGCAGGCAGGGTTTCTAGCAATTGACTGGGAAGGATTTGGCCATGAGCACGGATCTGCCTGGCGCTCTGCGGGAAAGTAGGACCGGTGGTGTTGGGGGAGGCAGAGGCAACGCGGCTCTGGGAAGGCTGTGAAGGGAAGGCTCGGAAAGGAGGAGAGCTTCTAGTCCCTCCAACAGGAGAACTTGGTCAGTGAGGGAGGAGCACTGGACAGGGAGTCCAGGATCTGGTCCTAGTCTTACACCTGACCAGCGTTTACTCCGGGGCAGCCATGTGTGGATTAACCTCATGGGTCTTTCTAGAGTTCTGTGGGTCCCAGACACAGATGTGGAGGGGTCACGCTGGGAGTGGTCAAGCTGTTGGTAAGTTTCCTAGCATGTGTGTGCAGGTGGGGGGACTTGGGGGGATGGGCGGGAGGGCAAGAAGGGAGACGAGAGGGAGAGAAAAGATAAAGGAAGGTATTTAAAGTTCATTTCCAAGCATGGCCTTAGGGACCTGTCTTGTTTATTCTCCCCATTTTACAGGTGAGAAAAATGAGGCCGAGAATGAGTAGCCGGGGCTCTGAGGCAGAGACTGATACCTGGCAGGACCACACTTTCCCACGTCTCTTGCAGTTAAATGTCACCACATGACTTAGCTCTGGCAGAGGCAATGTGGGCAGAAGCGGGGTCACGTTCAGGCCTGCTGCTAATCAGAACCACCCATTTTGGGGGCTCCTGGGTGGCTCAGCCGGTTGAACGTCCGACTTCGGCTCAGGTCATGATCTCGCGGTTTGTGATTTCAAGCCCCACGTCGGGCTCTGTGCTGACAGCTCGAAGCCTGGAGCCTGCTTCGGAATCTGTGTCTCCCTCTGTCTCTGCCCCTCCCCCGCTCGTGCTCTCTCTCTTTCTCTCTCTGTCTCTCAAAAATGAATAAATGTAAAAAAAAATATTTTTAGAAGCACCCGTTTTGGACTTTAGGCGGGGAAGGCACTGTGTGAATGAAGGCTTTGAGATTTGGGAGATCTGTCTGTGTCTGCAGCTGGCATCCAAGCAGTAAGCGGAGAAGGGGACTGAAACCTGTCTCCCTGGTCCCCCTACACTTCCTGTATGTTGGGTACCAATGAGGCTGAGAGGGACAGCCAGCTACCACAGTGTGCTCCCCAAATTTGTGTGTGTGTGTGTGTGCGCGCGCGCGTGTGTGTGCGTGCACGCACGTGTGCACACATGCGTACTAGAGAATTATAGACTGAGGAATTCACACTCCTCTCCCACACCACCCAGTCTTGGTTTCCATCCTTAGCTTTGGGATGCTGGTGGGTTTTTGTGTGAAATCATCTTTGTTGGTTCCTTCTTGTTAAGGGCCTCATTGGCCAGCTTTTCTTGCTGCAAACCGGTGAAGGGAGAAGGGCAGCAGGGCTGGGTCAGGCTTTAGACTTTAAATGACCTCATTGAGGCCAGGGGCCAAAGGCCATGAAGCGACCTTGCCTCCACCCAGCATCACCCCCACCACGGGCCAGAGTCCCACCTTGACCATGCCCTTGAGGACAGGGCATAGTTTTAAAGTCCGAGAAATCTGGGTTTGAATCCTAGTTTCGCTGTCTTCTAGCTGTGAACCTTAAGCAAACTGCTGAGCCCCTATTTGTCCCTGTTATCTCCACTCTACTGGGTCACGTGGAGGAGAAAGGTCTGTGACTTGTAGGGGTGCTGTAATGATTGCATGAGCCCGTGTGTTTAAAAATGCCTGGCACGTAGGGGAGCTTCAGCTAATGTTAGTCCCTGAATATCCCCTGTCTGAAACAGTCTACCTACTTCTCTGCCTGAAATTAAGAAAATCCTTGTAAACTGCAATTTTCCTCACCAAGAGATCACCCAGGAGGCCAGGGGCTTTCAGGGAGGGTGTGGTTTATCAGCAGGGCCTGACAGAATGGACACACAGGAAGTAAATTTCTGGAAAGTTGGGTTGTTCCAGGGTGGGACCCAGATCCAGGAGCCAGAACAAGGGGTCTGGTTGCTTAGGGGACAGAAACGTCAAAGGGAGTGGGGGAGCCCATAAATGCAGGTGTGGGACAGAGAGAAGCAAACCCAGTCTCCTTCATCACTTCCTGATACGATGCTTCCTGGCCCCCTTCCTTGGGACCCCAGGAGTGGAACCTGCCCCACACCCCCAGCAAGGCCTCCGATTCCCAACAAAGACCACCTGTCACCATTCCAGTCACTGCTTGTCCCTAGAGTTTCTGTGGCCTCCAGGCCAAGGCCCTACCTAGAGGGCCACCCACTGTCTTGCAGCCAAGACCTTCTGGCTGAGAGCTTACCGTTTCTGCCTGTGAGCATCCGGAGGAATTGTGGGCACCCCACTTCCACAGTCTGTCCCAGGGCAGAGGAGGGCCAGCAGCTCATGTTGTCCCACAGCCCCTCGCAACCTGTGAAGAGAAATAGTAGCATTAGTCTGGGGTGGAGCGGGGGCCAAGGGCCTTCTCCACCACCTTGTCACCGTCCCCAACCCCCCTGTCTGCCAGGAGTTCCCATCAGGTCCTGACCCCTTGACATCAGGAACCAATGGTATGTAATGTGCTTTTATTTTATTTTTTTAATGTTTACTTATTTTTGAGAGAGAGAGAGACAGAGACAGAGTGCAAGCAGGAGAGGGGCAGAGAGAGAGGGAGGCACAGAATCTGAAGCAGGCTCCAGGCTCTGAGCTGTCAGCACAGAGCCCAATGCGGGGCTCGAACTCACAAGCTGCGAGATCATGACCTGAGCCAAAGTCGGACACCTAACTGACTGAGCGACCCAGGCACCCCTAACATGCTTTTAATCTTTAATCTTTGACTCTGCCATAAGTGCTCATGTTGAAGGCATGAAGGCAGGAAGGAACACCCATTATCTTACATAAGCCTCCTAAGGGTTGGTGTGGATTTCTCTAGAGTGGAAGACGAAATACCTCTTGGCCTCAGTTTGCATTAAAGGACTCGACAGCCACGGGCCTCCATCCTGGCTGCACAGTAGAACCGTCTGCAGAGTTTTAAAAACATACAGATGGGGCCCTACACCCAGGGATCCTGATTTCATCGGTATTGGGAGGGGGCCAGGCATAATACTGTGTTAAAACCAGCTCCCGTACCGTTCCCTGGCGTGCATCCCTTGGAAGCAGGCTTTTATCTGGGCACTGACTTCTAAATTCCATGTTAATGTCCTGGCCTTCCTGTCCTCTGCCTACCAGCTCTGGTTTGGTGCTAGTGGGAGGCAGTCACCGCGTGCTTCACACACAGGAAGCACCCACAGTGTGCTCCAAGGCACCTGCCCTGTCCTGGTTTTATAAATGAAGCAATAAGCAGTGAAAGGAAGAAGGTTCCTGGAGTCACACAGCCCAGAAATGCAGGGGCCGGGAAGTGGCTGTTCCAGCCACACTGCTCGGTGCCACCTCACCGGCTCTGCCCACCTGCCCTGTCTCCTCGGGCACCAACCCCAGCTTCCTAGTGGAAGCCAGGCTCATGGAGCCAGGCTAGGGAAGCTGGAGAGAGGCCAGGAGTCGGGGGAGGCAGGGTGTGAGGCTGGGACAGGAGGGAAAGAAGGAGGATGCAGAGAGCTGGGCTGAGGGCGGATGGGGCTCTTCTCTTGCAGGGGGGCCAGCCCCCAGAGGGATTAGAGGGAGAGAGGAAGTGGGAGCCCTGCCCCCAGGAGGCCAGGCCTGAGGTCAGGATGCCTGGCTAGGGGCTCTGGAGGCAGAGAAGCCCCTGAAGTGACAGACAGCTGTGGCCCTGGGCAAGGGAGCTGGTGCAGAATGAGAGAGCGCGTGGACACAGAGGCAGGGCTCGGACGGGGCTTGTGCAGGACAGTGGAAGCATATGGAGACTGAGGACCAGGGTCTGTGTCATTCAAGGAATGTGGGAGATGAGCAGCCCCTTGGATGTCCCTGAACCTTCACCCCAACTCTCACAGTGAGCCCTGAAAGAGCCGCTGGAGCTCTCCATCTGAGCCCCCCACCCAAAGCACCCAAGCAGGGTTCTACGGCCATCTAGGCAGCTAGTTGTCCAGATTCCAGCTGTGGGCGCTGCTCGCCCCTCCCCCCGTCGCTCCCACCCCCACCCCATGACTCTGGCCTCCCCAGATGCCCCCGGGACGGCAACACGGTGCTGGGAAGGCCCGTAACAGATGTCCCACTGTGTCTGTCTACTCTGACTTTTTCTGGCATCTGGAGTCTGGGGGGTGAGGCTGACCCAGAACTCTCCGCGGCAGCAGGATGCCTCATTTATAATGAGCCACATCTCTTGTAGTGGAAGCAGTTGGTGTACTTCCCAGCTGTGGAAAAATTCAGGGGCCTCTTTCCTCACTTTGGGAGAAATGGATTCAGGGCTGGTGCCGGCCAGGTCAGCCAGAGAATCGGCCCACACCTCCTGCCCATGAGGCTGGACAACCCATGTGCAGCTGGCCAGACGGATGGGGAGGGAGCCAGGCCACCTGGCAGGCGTCCTGCCCCGGGTCATGCTGCGGAGGGCCCACAGGGCCCTGGTGCTGGCAGAAGGCGGTGGGGGAGTGACTGGTGGTAAGGTGGGAGCCGGCTCCCCTGAGGGTGCCTGGGGTCCCCCTGACAGCTGGGTCACTGTCACGCCCTTCATATCAACCCTGCAGAGCGAAAAGGCTGGGGAAGGGGCCAGCCAGGCTGGCACCGGGCACGTTTCAGACATCGTGCACCCCATACGGATTGGGTAACATCGCTGCCCCACAGCAGGGATGATAGAGACGTGGGACGCAAGCTCCAAGAGGCAAAGGGACATGTGTGGGGGAACAGAGCTGCCACTGGTGGAGCTGGGATCCCACCCTCCCGGCTGACCCTCGGTGGCAGCAGACCTGATGCTACTTTCCCGTGGCATTGCTCGTGTCTGGAGCACTGTGACACAGCTGTGACACGGCCACGCTCTCTCCCAGCTTCAGCCTCGCCGTATGGGGACAGACCCAGTGCTCCCAGTGCAGGAAACACATCCTCGCTGGCACGCTCTTTTAGCTGGTGCATGGTCGGATGCTTTTCATTTCCATAGCTCCACATTTTTTTTTTTTTAGAAAGAATTTAACATGTGTTAAAAAGTGATTTTACAGCTATTATTGTTTAGGATGGGGCTAAGTTAAAAAATAACAGTCAATTGAAAGAAAAGGGAGGCCTCGCACACTGTTGGCAGGAACGTAAACTGGTACGGCCACCATTGGAAAACAGTATGGAGGTTCTTCAAAAAATAAAAGTAGGACTACCATTGATCTAGCAATCCCACTTCTGGGTATACAGCCAAAGGGAATGAAATCAGGATCCCAAAGAGATATCTGACCCATGTTTCACTATTCATGTTTCACTATTTACAATAGCCACTGTGTGGAAACAACCTAGGTGTCCATCACATGATGAATGGATAAGGAAAATTACAGTGAGATGTTATTCAGCCTTAAAAAAGAAAGAAATCGGGGGCGCCAGGGGTGGCTCGGTTGGTTAAGCGTCCGATTTCGGCTCAGGTCATGATCTCACGGCCCGTGAGTTCGAGCCCCGCGTCGGGCTCTGTGCTGACAGCTCAGAGCCTGCAGCCTATTTCGGATTCTGTGTCTCCCTCTCTCTCTGCCCCTCCCCCATTCATGCTCTGTCTCTCTCTGTCTCAAAAATAAATAAATGTTAAAAAAAAAAAAATAATAAAATAAAATAAAGAAAGAAATCAGGGGCGCCTGGGTGGCTCAGTCAGTTAAGCAGCCGACTTTGGCTCAGGTCATGATCTCGTGGTCCATGAGTTCGAGCCCCACATCGGGCTCTGGGCTGACAGCTTGGAGCCTGGAACCTGCTTCAGATTCTGTGTCTCCCTCTCTCTCTGGCCCTCCCCCATTTGCACTCTGGCTCTCTCTGTCTTTCAAAAATACATAAATGTTAAAAAAAATTTTTTTTTTTTTTAAATAAGAAAAAAAAAGACATCCATGTGGTGACAACATGGATGAATTTGGAGGACACTATGCTGAATAAACTAAGCCAGGCACAGACGGATACGTGCCGCGTGACCTCCCTCATGTGGAGTCTGCAAGATTCGAGCTCACAGAAGCAGAAAGTAGAATGGTCATCGGGGGCTGAGGTTGGAAAAACGGGGAGAGGTTAGTCAAAGGGCACAAAGCCTCATGTGAAGGATGAATAAGTCTAAGATCTAATGTACAGCATGCTGGGAAAAAAAAAAAGTCAATCGATTTAAAGAGAAAGGATGAAGGAAACCAGTACAGGTTGTGCGTGGCTGCCGCTGGGCTCGAGGGACTGTGGCCGGGCGAGCAGGGTGGTTCTGTGTGGCCTCCTGACTGCTGGCAGGGACCTCCCTTGCTTGCACTGTTCCAGGGTGTGAGTGAAGGGCCTCACATCCCACTTCCCACCAGGCTCCTGCTCTGAGGTGGGGGCGGGGAGGCCTGCACAGGTGGAGCATGGATGGGAAGGAGGGAGGGTGTCTTGGCACCAGGTTCCTTCTGGAGTTCTGGTGGGGAAGGGACAAAGCCCGGGTAATTTTAAATCTTGAGCCCCAGTGCTTGCTTCCTGAGTTGGAGGTGAGGGGCCGTCCAATGAGATAAAAAAGATGGGTGGAGCTTGGTAAATGGGGGCTCATGTTACTGAGCCAGTAGGCAAGGCTCACTGCCTCTGGAAAGGCAGGGCTCAAATGCACACAAATTAGCTGCCGCCTGGGCCAGCAGGGCCCAGGGCAGGTGAGGGCGAACCTCGCAGCCCTCCACCATCTCTGATTGGTCACTGTCGCCACTGACTGCCCGGCTGGAGGGATGGGGTGGAAAGTTGGGGAAGCTCAAGTGGGGAGACAAGAAAAAACAATGTTGGGCCACAAGTGCCATCTGGGGGAGCAGGGGGCGCCTGCTGAGCCATGGCCCCAGAGGACAGCACAGGATCCTGAATTGAAGTGGTGTTGTGGAGACAGAGCTAGCTTTGGACCCAAATCTACCTTGGGCATGCCAGTTACCTCTGCGGGCCTCAGTTTCCTCATCTATAAAATGGGCGTAGTAATATACCTGGGGATTTTGGTGTGGATTAAATGATTTGTGTGCAGGAGAATATTTTCTGATCTATTCATCTCCATTCTGGTTTTTCTCCCCGCTTGTTTTGGTCCCTCCTCCTCAGACTACTGGTTCACATTCTCAGAGGTGGTCAGGAAAACTTATAATCTTCCTAGCTTGGGGTTTCAAAGGCCCTGGGGTATAGGGGGAGGGGAGCAGGAGGAGGTGGACAAGAATTCTGGTGTAAACAAAATGCTTGGGAGAAAACAGAAAAGGAGTGAGACCTCCCTCAGACTTGGGAGGTAAGCAGGGCAAGCGATGAGCAGGACAGATAAGGTTCCAGAAAGAGGCAGGGGTACCCCGCTGCCCACCAGGCCCGGATGGTGGGATAGCCCACAGGATAAATGGCTGTGGGGACATGTCTAGAGCAGGACCACAGACAGCCTCGCGGCGCCCATGCCTCCCCACGAAACACAGAGGTCTGTCGGCCACCACTCCGTAGAGCTCAAGACCACACGGGCTCCCCCAGGTACCTCAGCACCGTGTGAATCTCTGATACCCTGGGCAAGTTGAGGAAGATCCAGAAAATATCAAGCCTGAGGTTTCTCCACCCCAGGAGAATGGAGTCAGAATTAAACTTACGAAACTGAGGAAATTCTATTTTGCCCACTGGAGCTGACGGACAGAGATTGGTCTCCTTTACTCTTGTGAAGCCCCCAGCACCGCGCCAGGCCCAGAGCTCCCTCTGTCCTGCCATCCTGGTCCCGCCGTCCTCCCCCACCCCCTGCCCCCATAGGAGAGTGGCCCCAGAGGCAGGTCTGGCGATGGGGAGGGGGCTGGAATACAGGCCCAGGTGACTGGAGAGGGCAGGACAGCCTGTGGCATGTCTAAACCCCCACCCTGCTCGGTGCCTGGAATACAGCCCGGCCCTCTGCAAACTGCCCGTCTGCCCTGCGTCGCACCAGACAGGAGCATCAATCTTCCAGTCCTTGATTTATTTATAAATGAGCTCAGATGGCCTGACGATAACCTGGGAGCCTTTCAGGAGCCACGTGTCCGGTTGTGGGGCCACGGGGCCAGGATCAAGCCAGGCCGCCCGGGGCCACGCTGACTCGGGCAGTGGGTCTGCCGTCCCTCCACGCCCCGCCCCCGGCTGCTCACTGTGCAGGCTAATGGAGGTCAAAACGGAACCCAAGGTCCCCCTCACCTTGACCTTCTGGTCGTCCCCTGGCTTCTGCTTGTGCAGGGTTAACTCTTTCCGCCTACAGCTGCCATATTCATCTCTCAGGTGCCTCCAGAGCCCGCTTCCCACCATTCACCCTCTCTCCTCCCCAAGAGTGCTTGGTGGTTCAGGCTTCCTCCTGCCTCCTTTTGCCTTTCTTAGCTACCCTGGCCTCATCCCTAGGCCATCCAAGGGGCAACTCGGTGAGGTTTCCCTGGCTTTGCTAACGAGCTGATCTATAGTACTTAGGTCATGAAAGGTGTTGCCCTCCTGGTGATGGCTGGACCACACACAGAAGTGGTCAGGATGGGGTCAGAGGGACTGAAGTCCCAGGTGGCAAGGGCGTTTCAAAGCACAGCACAGGAGGAGCAGCTAGATAGTCGGGGGGAGGGGGCAGTGGTTCTCTTTAAACCACGAAGCACAAGCTGTTCCACGGGATAAACTGTGTTGGGAGTAGTGAGTTTCCCACCACTAAAAGTATTCAAGCAGACAGAGGCACGGAATTAGCCGATGGGGATATGCTTCAGACGTTGCATGGAGGCTGCACTTGAGCTTCGAGCCTGAAGCCGAAGGCTGATTTCCTGGAGCAGGCTGGCATCTCCCCCTCCAGGAGGCCAGCTGGAGACGAGCTTCTGAGCACTGTATGCTGAGCCCTTTCCCTCCCAGGCACTGTGCAAACTGTACCCTGCCTCACAAAATCCCCCTCCCCTGGCTGAAAGCTCTTCATTTCAAGCCACTTCTCACACTAATTAAAGATTAATTGGCATCAACAGTCTGTCTTTTTTGTTTCTAATTTCTAATTTTTTTTTTTAATGTCTATTTGTTTTTGAGAGAGAGGGCACACGTGAAGGACAGGCAGAGAGAGGGGACAGAGGATCCAAAACAGGCTCCGTGCCAACAGCATCAAGCCTGATGCAGGGCTGGAACCCACAAACCAGGAAACTATGACCTGAGTTCAGCCAACTGAGCCACCCAGGAGACCCTCTTCTATTTTTTTTAAAAGTTTAGTCATTTATTGTTTTTGAGAGAAAGCGAGCGTGTGCCCGCAAGTTGGAGAGGGGCAGAGAAAGAAAGAGAAGGAGAAAATCCCAAGCAGGCTTTGCACTGTCAGGCAGAGCCTGCTGCGGGGCTCGAACTCACGAACCATGAGATCATGACCTGAGCCAAAGTTAGACGCTTAACCGCTTAACCGTGTGAGCCACCCAGGCACCCCCACTGATTTCTAAATCCCTTCTTGGGAGGGTGAGGACATTCCTCATTCACAGCTCAGTCTGGAATGCAAACTAGAAAATCTTCAGGATTTAGAGTCAAAGATTTGGGCTGAGAGTCCTGTTTCAGATCTGGGTGATCCCGAGCCTCTCAGACCCTCAATTTCCTCATCTGTAAAATGGGGTCAATAATGGTGCTTACAGTACAGGTTGAAAATTTTTAAAAAATAATAATTATAAAAATAAAAAGACTGAAATGTTACACAAACATATGCTTGTTTCTGAAAAACGAGCCAAGATCATTGTGCCAAGGAAAGAATGGGGGGAGGTGAGCTGTGGGCAGGGTGGGTGTTTGGCTGTGGAAAACCATCAGGAGCCAGGAATGCTTGTGAGAGAAAATCGCATTAAAAGCCCGCATGTGTAAGACACTGATACATGCTATAGTGTGAGTGAACTTGGAAGAAGGCAGACACAAAAGGTCACATACTGTATGATTCCATTTAGAAATCCAGGGTCAGCAAATCCATAGAGACAGAAAGCAGATTGGTGATTGCCAGGGGCAGGGGAGGGGGGCAGTGAGGACTGATTACTTACAGGTCATGAGGTGTTAGTTGGGGGCGATGAAAACATTTTGGAACTAGAGGGGGGCTGGCTGCACAGCTTTGTGAATGTACCGAATGCCATGGAATTGTTCACTGTATGATGGTTAAGTTCTTCTGTGAATTTCACCTCATTGCCCCCTTACCCCCAGCGGCCCCTCCCACCCCACCCCTTGAAAAGAAGTCAGCCTGTTCCCTCCTGCCCATGTTCTTCAGGATTGGGCAACCAGCTAGCAGAGGCAAGCTGGGAAAAAGGGAATGACCCACTCTGAAGGCGAGGACACTAAGGCCCAGACAGGGTTAGTGTCTTGCTCAAGGTCACCCAGCCCCTAAGTGACAGAGGAATGCATATGCCCAGGTCTTTCTGATTGCCAAGCCCACACCTTTCCTGCCACCACACTGACTCTCTGGAACATTCTTCCCTGTGAAGAGCCAAAGCTCTTCCACCAGCCAACTCTGAGGAGGTATCAGCTTCTGTAAACAGAGCAATAAATAACCCAGTAGAGCAGTCCATGCAGCTATTAGGGTGACCCTGAAACGTTCCCACAAAATGCTGGGAAGGCCTTGGCCACCTAACCCGGAATAGCTGAAGAGTTAATTTTTTATTTGTGATAAGTGTGCCGGGCTCACTGACAACTCCGTGAGTGGCATTTCCTGCGACTCGTCTGGCGATCAAACATTAACCTCCTCCCCAGGGAGGACTGGGCAGCTTAACCATTAACCCTGTGCCCCCAACAGAGAGTCCACCAGCCCCTCCTGCTTCGGGGGCCAAGGGACGGAGTTCCCGTGGGCCTCTGGGCCTGGGTGGCCTGGTGGGGACGTGGACAGTCTTCAGAGCAGGGCTGGGCCAGCGTGTAGGCCCTGTGCCTGCGTGTTTCTGACACGGACACCCACGCCCGACGGCTCGCCCCCACCTTTGCTGTTTCTGTCTTCCTCTCCCTCCGTCTTTGAGGGAGTTCTTCCCCCTTGGCCACACATTCGTTCCAAACGGAGATGAGTGACCCCACGTTCTCAGTCTCTCAGCAGAGCAGGCCTGAAGACTTTCCCGCAGGCCAAGTGCTCAGACATCCTCGGCCTCAAGGGCTCTGAAACCAGGCTTGCAAAGCCACAGATTCCTTACACTGGAGGTAATGGCAGTGGTGGGGAGGGGGCTGGGGGGAGGATCCTGGCCGCCTTCTCACTCACCGGCCAGGCCTTGCCAAACAGTCTCAAATACTGCAAATCCGACGCAGCCTTTTTCTCACATGAGGCGAGTGAGGTCCAGACAAGGTGTATTCAGGGCCTCACCCACGTCTCCCCAGGGAGTTAGAGGCGGAACGAGGGCAGGAGTCCCTAGTGAGCTTTCTCGGACCTGGATACGCAATGAGGACCCCACGAGAGCCTTCGGGAGGAAAGATGACCAGATCTCTCCAGACGAGTCAGCCCAGAACCTGAGTGAGGGCACCCTTACAACCTCCCCAAGCACTGGGAGCGTGAGGCCGGCGTCCACAGGGTGACTGGGTGGGGAACCTCCCGGGGCGAGGCTGAGCACGCAGGGGGACAGAGGGCCCGGTGGAGGCTGCCCATCCATGGCAGAGGCCAGCCTGTCCGCACGGAGCAACCGGGCCAGGAAAGAAGCTCCCCGCGACAACGAGATCCCTGCCTTCGCGTCCTGCCAACAGGGCCATGAGGTCATAAGATTATATCCCCATTTGCAAATGGGCAAGTTGAGGGGTGCCTGGGTGGCTCAGTCGGTTCAGCGTCTGACTCTTGGTTTCGGCTCAGGTGGTGATCTCAGGGTTCGTGAGCAGGAGGCCCGAGTTAGGCTCTGTGCCCACGGCATGGAGCCTGCTTGGGATTTTCTCTCCCTCCCTCTCTCTCTGCCCCTCCCCCACTGGTACTGTGTCTCTGTCTCTCTCAAAATAAATAAATAAACTTAAAAAAAAATTTTTTTTTAACATTTATTTATTTTTGAGACAGAGACAGAGCATGAACAGGGGAGGGTCAGAGAGAGAGGGAGACACAGAATCTGAAACAGGCTCCAGGCTCTGAGCCGTCAGCCCAGAGCCCGACGCGGGGCTCGAACCCACGGACCGTGAGATCATGACCTGAGCCGAAGTCAGACGTTCAACCGGCTGAGCCACCCAGGCGCCCCCCCAAAAATTTTTTTAATAAAAAATAAATAACATGGGTAAATTGAGGTGTGCCTGGGTGGCTCAGTCGGTTCAGCGCCCGACTCTTGGTTTCGGCTCAGGTCGTGATCTCACAGTTTGTGTGTTCGAGCCCCACATCAGGTGACACGAGCCCTGCTTCGGGTGAGTCCCCCTTCTTTCTCTCTCCCTTTCTCTCTTTCCCTCTCTGCCCCTCGTGCAATTCTCTCTCCCCCTCTCTCTGCCCCTCGCTCACTTGCACCCTCACTCTCTCTCTAAAAAAAATTAATATTTTATTTCTTTTATAAAAATAAAAGAAAATGCGCACGTTGAGGAGCAGAGGGATGAGCCCCCCCTTGCCCAAGATCACAGAGAGGAAGCAGCAGCACTGACACCTTGGCTGGCTCCATCTGTCCCCCAGCCTGGCGCTCACGCCCCACCCCCCCACCCCCGCCCCGTGCTAAGCCCACAGCCGACCACCTCCTCCCGCTGTTACAGGAGCAGATATGCGCTTGCGGTGTAGAAGCCGACAGGAACACTGGGACACCCAGAATGTCAAGCAGGGGGCCCAGCCAGTGGGGTGGGTCACTCAGGGCCTCAGTGGGGCTGGCAGAGCAGCGGATTGCTTCTTATAGGAGGCCCTAGGAGGACAAAGGGCTCAACCTCTCTGCCGTCAGGTCAGGCTCCAGAGAGCACCCCTGCATGAGCAGCATGGGCTACACTGCTCACCTCAGCTAGTGTGTGACAAGCTGGGCAAGGTGGGGGCCATCCACGTCCCCTGTGGGGTCCTTAGAACTCCAAAGGCTCTGTCTCATCTCCCACTGTTTCCTCCGGGCCAGCTCTTTTGTTTTCTCCTCTCTCTCTGCTCTCAGCCAAGTATCTGCACTCACTCATTCACTCAGTAAGTCAATCCACAAACACACAATGAGTACCCGATCTGTGCAAGCCCTGTGCCATGCACCAGGGAAAGGGCAAGGTGCCGCAGGGGAGAGGAGCAGAGGGTCCTGCAGGACTCAGGGTGGCAGCAGAAATTGTTCCTGGAAGAGTCTGAAAAGCAGAGTGGTTGGCCGAGTGAAGAAGAGGGAATGGTGGTGTAGCAGAGGGATCAGCATGTGCAAAGGCCTGGAGGCACAGAGAAACCCACATAGTCACATAGTCATGAAGTTGTAAGCAATTGGTTGAGCCAAGAGGACATGTTTGGAGTGGAGGCCGGGACAAGGGCCAAGTCAGGAGCTGGACCTTATCCTGGGATGAAGAGCAGTAGGACTTTTTAAACACATCAGATGCTGACTTTTAAAATAAGTGTCCCTTACTTGTCAGCATGAGCTGAAGCTCACCATATCTGTCCCAAAGGCCTAGCATCTCTAGGCTGTATGTCTCAGAGCTGAATGAAAACCCCATGCCCTGTCATTGGAATTTTAGGCATTCACACTGGGGACACGCAGGCAGACCTTGTTTCCTGCTGTTCCAAACAGTTTCTAGGGTAGCAGGAGGGTTTGGGAAATCAGGAGACTCAGGCTCAGTGGTGCCCCCCAGTGAGCAGCGCAAGACCATAGTCTGCCTCCCCACAAGCAGCTTTCATAGCCAGCAGAGAGGATGGAAAGGCTGGAACTATGGGAGAGGGTCATCCTGACCCTGTCCCTCAGGCAGAGGGTGGGCGAATCGGTTAAAGCACATTGCAATATCCAGACCGCTTGGCCCCCGCTGCCCACGACTCCTTGAATCTTCCTCCTGCCTCTGGCTGCCCCCGACGATGCACACTGGCAATCTTGAGGTCCACTCCTGGGCACCTCTTCTCTTCTCTCACACCCTCACCTCACACAACCTCAGCCCCTTTGTCACCTGTGCAGAGGGGTTCCCCAGCCCTGGCCCCTCCTCCGAAGTCTCAGCTCTGCACAGCTGACACTCACCTCCTGATCTTTGTCTCTACTGCCCAGAATCCCTGGTCCTCCTTTGCCCCATCTTCCCGCTGCTCAGAAGGAACATTTGGGGGTTATCCTGGACAGGCACTGTCCCACCTTGCCCCTGAGCAAAGTCACCCCCACGTCCCGTCTGGGTTACCATCTACACTGGTCTTACGTGCGGCTGCTCCTTTCCACCTCCACCTCCCTCGAGAGAAGACCTTGCTCTCGTATCTATCTCCTTGGTCTACCTCTCCTGCACACAATAACCTCGTTGTCTTTCTTCCCTTTTTTTAAAATTTATTTATTTATTTTGAGAGAGAGTGTGTGTGTGAGTTGGGGAGGGGCTGAGAGAGGGCAAAAGAGAAAATCCTAAGCAGACTCTGCGCTGTCAGTGTGGAACCCAGCGTGGGTCTTGAACCCACCAACGGTGAGATCGTGTCCTGAGCCGAAGTCAGAGGCTTAACCGACTCAGCCACCCAGACCTCCCCTCTCCAAACCTCACTTTCAAATGCTAGCCCCTGGATCCCTTTGCCTGAAGGCTTTCTCCAGTTGCTGGAGCCCACTTTTCCCCCAAGGACAGCAGGCAAAGGGAAATGCGGGGGAATCCATGCACCCTCCCCAGAAACAGCCCAAGTTCTGACTGATGGGGCGTTGGTGGATAAATATCCCAGATCCTCTGCCACTTTGAGGTGTGTATTCTGTGCTGGCTCCTAAAATGCCCCCAAGGGGACTCCAAGTGATAAAGCTGCCAACCCCGCCCCAGCATGAACTGCCAGTTATCACCATTGAAAGGTGTTCTGATTCCTTGTCCTGTTTGCAAGGCACTACACCCCTTCCTTACTCTGTCCACCCCGTCCCTCAGTACCCAGTGGTGGCAAAGAGTGCCAACTTGCACCCCTTAGGAAAAGATGGGAAACTGTCTTCAGGTGAGCCGTGCATACAAAGTATCTGTTAAAGTTCTAGCCGTTCTGGGGTGCCTGAGCGGCTCAGTCAGTTAAGCATCCGACTCTTACTTTCTGCTCAGGTCATGATCTCACGGTTCATGAGATCCAGCCCCATGTTGGGCTCCGCATGGACAGCACAGAGCCTGCTTGAGATCCTCTCCCTCTCCCTCTCTCTCTCTCTGCCCTCCCCCAAGAGAAGGCACGCGCACATGTGGGCGCTCACTCTCTAAATAAATAAATAAATAAATAAATAAATAAATATTAAAAAAAAAAAAAAGGACGAAGGTGGACATCATATACAAAGATGAACTCAAAAAGGACCAAGGACCTAAATGTAAGAGCTGAAACTATAAACAAATCTTAGGATAAAACATATGGGAGAAGCTTCCTGAGATTAAATTTAGCAATCATTTGTTGGATATGACATCAGAAACACAGGCAACAAAAGTAAAAACTAGATGCAGCCAACTATATCAAACCCAAAAACTTCTGTGCATCAAAGGACACAAACAACAGAATGAAAAGGCATCCTACACGATGGGAGAGATTATTTACAAATCATATATCCGATAAGGGGATAAGACCCAGAATATATAAAGAACTCCTATAATTTGCTGGCAAAAAACAACAACAACCGTATTTTTAAATGGGCAAAGGACTGAAATAAACATTTCTTCAAAGAATACATACAAAAGGCCAACCAGCACATAAAAAGATGCTCAACATCACTAATTGTTAGGGAAATGCGGATCAAAACCACAATGAGATATCACCTCCCATCCATTAGGATGGCTATCACCAAAAAACAGCCAAGTAACGGGACGCCTGGGTGGCTCAGTCAGTTAAGCATCCGACTTCGGCTCAGGTTATGATCTCACGGTCCGTGGGTTCAAGCCCTGCGTCAGGCTCTGTGTTAACAGCTCAGAGCCTGGAGCCTGCTTCTGTGTCTCCCTCTCTGCCCCTCCCCTGCTCACATTCTGTCTCTCTCTCAAAAATAAATAAACATTAAAAAAAATTACGAAGAAAACCCAAAACAACCAAGTAACAAGTGTTGGTGAAGATGTGGAGAAATTGGAACTCGTGTGTGCTGCTGGTAAGAATGTGAAACAGTACAGCTACTATGGAAAAACACGGTATACAGGACCCAGGAACAATGAAAAATAGAATCACCGCACAATCCTGCAATTTCACTTGTGGGTATACACCCAAAAGAATGGAAGGCAGAAACTTGAAGAGATAGATACGTGCACACTCGTGTTCAGAGTAGCATTATTCACCACAGATAAAAGACGGAAGCAAGTCCGGTGTCCTTTCAGGAATGAATGGATTCCCAAAATGTGGCAATTCTGCCATAGGCTACAACCTTGATGAACCTTGAGGACATGATGCTAAGTGAAATAAACCAATAGCCAGAAGACAAACGCTGTATGATTCCACTTACGTCCGGTACCTAGAGTAGTCAAATTCATAGAAACAGAAAATAGAATGGGGGCCGTCAGGGGCTAAGGGAAGGGAGAGAAAGGAAGCTGCTGTTCTAATGAGTATAGAGTTTCAGTTTTGCGGGATGAAGCGTTTTGGAGACTGGATGCCCAACACGGTGAATGTACTCAACACCACCCCAACTGTACCTTTAGAAATGGTTCAGATGGTAAATTTCATGTTACGTGTTTTCCACTAAAGTTTAAAGTTTTAAATTTAAAACTGATTATGACAGGGGCGCCTGGGTGGCTCAGTCGGTTAAGCGGCCGACTTCGGCTCAGGTCACGATCTCGCGCTCCGTGAGTTCGAGCCCCGCGTCGGGCTCTGTGCTGACGGTCAGAGCCTGGAGCCTGTTTCAGATTCTGTGTCTCCCTCTCTCTGACCCTCCCCCGTTCATGCTCTGTCTCTCTCTGTCTCAAAAATAAATAAATGTTAAAAAAAAAAAAAAAAAAAAAAAAAGAAGAAGAAACGTGCTATCAAGACATGAAAAGAAGCGGAGAAAAACTTAAATGCATATGGCTAAGTGAAGGAAGCCAATCTGAAAAGGCTACATACTACTGTAGGATTCCACCTATATAATGTTCTAGAAAAGGCAAAAGTATGGAGACAATAAAAAGATCAGTGATTGCTAAGGGTTAGGGGAGAGAAAGGGACGGATAGGTGGAGCACAGAGCATTTTTAGGGCACAGAAAATACTATAATGGTGGACACATGTCATACATTTGTCAAGACCCACAGAATGTACACCAAGAGTGAATCCTCATGTGAACTATGGGCTTTGGGTGATAATGTCGTGTCAATGCAGGTTCAACAATTATAACAAGCATTATCACTCTGGTACAGGATGTTAATGGGGGAAGAGGCTGTGTGTTTGAGTGGGGAGCAGAGAGTGTATGGGAACTCTGCACTTTCTTTTCAATTTTGCAGTGAATTGCTCTAAAAAATAAAGTACATTTGAAAATTCATACGACCCTTGGAGTGCCTGGATGGCTCAGTCGCTTAAGCGTCTGACGCTTGATTTCGCCTCAGGTCATGATCTCATAGTTCGTGAGTTCAAGCCCCACATTGGGCTCCACTCCGACAGTGTGGAGCCTGCTTTGGATCCTCTCTCTCCTTCTCTCTCTGCCCCTCTCCTGCTGGCACTCTCTCTCCCTCAAAATAAATAAACTTAAAAAAATAAATAAATAAAAATAAAAATTCATACAACATAAAATTAACCATTATCCATTCTAAAGTGGTACAATTCAGTGGTGTTTAACTCATTCATAGTATCATGCAACCATCACCTCTATCTAGATCTAAGATATTTTCACCACCACCAAAAGGGAACTGCTCAGCAATTACTCCCCATTCTCCCTCCCCTTGGCCCCAGGCAACTACTAATCTAATTTCTGTCTGTATGGATTGCCCGATCTGGACATTTCATATAAATGGAATCATACAATCCATGGTCTTCTGTAACTGGCTTTCTTCACTTAACTTGTTTTCAAGATGCATCCATGTTGTAGCATGTATCAACCCATCATTTCTTTTTAAGACTCAATAATGTTCCATTGTGTGTATACACCACATTTTTTTCTCCATTCATCAGTCCATGGACACTTGGATTGTTTCTGCCTCTTGGCCATTGAGACTAGTTGTGCTATGAATATGCATGTACAAGTCTTTGTTTGAAGACCCATAATGGATTCTTTTCTTAATACTACACCCTTCCTTATCCTTAGAAGAGGGAAACTTAAAAAACAGAATAAAAATAAAATTAACATATAAAATATCAAATCAATGGTATTTTTAAATGATTAATGATAATAATGTTTACATTAATAATATTTAAGAATCACTAGTATTTAACATACTTTATCTCATTTATCATCATAATCCAAAGTAGACATTATCACCTCCATTGTATAGATCAAGAAACCAAGGCTCAGAAGGTTAAATAACTTGTCCATGGTTGCACAGCCAGCGAGTGTGAGCCAACTTCGGACCCCAGGTTTTTCTGACCCCTCTCTGCCTCTCTGACTACCTCACACAACAAACTTGTCAGAGGAGGCGAAAGAATGGGTAAGAGGCACACTTCCTTGACTTGTAATTCTCACCAAACTCTTCCCTTGGTGAAGTCATGATGCAGAAGTTGGTGGAATGAAAACACAGGCCGTATCCACAAGCCCAGAGAAACGGTGAGTGGTGTTGATGTGGCTTCTTGGGTGTGAGTCAACCGCTCACCAGGATCACTCCCGACCCTTCCCCCCAGCTGATTGTCTGAATGAATACAGTCAGTCCCGTCCCCTGTGTCCCCAAGCTGGCCCCGCCTCCCGTACCGCAGTGGGTTTGGACACAATGTATGTCCAAGAGTGGACTAAAGTAGGCCACATACCTGGGGCCGGCTGCTCCACACCCGGGTCTCCCGGCTTCTCTTTGGAGAGCTCCTGCAGGCACTGGTCCCGTTCCTCCCGAAGCACCTGGAGCACATCACACAGTCGGGGGAGGGCGCCCACCTGCAAGTCCAAAACCAAGAATGCACATCCGTGCCGCTACCACAAAGAGACTTTCTGTGAGCACAAGTGGGGCTAGACAGTGAGGATTCAAACTGAGGAGGGCAAAATCCAGCAGGGAGCTCTTCACAGTGAGGTAGAGGCAGCCACTCCTGGGAGAGAATTCAGGCCACTGAATTCTGGTACAGCCAGGATGCTTGAACCATCTGTAGCTTGTCCCCTGCAAATCTTGCCCTTGAGTTTACGAGGACACCCGAGCCCGGTGAGTTACTTACTTTCTGGGCACCTGACTATGAGTCTGCAGGACTTCATTTATTCCAACAGTGTTCATTTCTCAGGCTTGGCAAGTTAAGTTTTGATTCAAGGGTCTTTGAAACCTACATTCAACCATCTCCCTGTTCCCCAGACGAGAGCATATATCCACCCCAGGCAAACATTGACGGAGGGATGTGTTGGACAAGAAGGACTGGCACACAGTCCTGGCTTCCTAGCTCTTCCTAGAGTAGGTTTCCAGAGCACGGCTCCATTCTTTCATTTGTGCTGACACTTGATAAATATGTGAGTGAGGGAAGGAAGGAGGAAGGAAGGAGGGAAGGAACAACTCAAAACACCAATGAATTGAACCCTTATTTTACTTTTTACAGAGTAGGGAATTTTTTTTATAAATGTTTTAAAGTTTGTTTGTTTCTTTTGAGAGACAGAGCGGAGGAGGGGCAGAGAGAGAGGGAGAGAGAGAATCCCAGGCAGACTCCATGTGGTCAGCACAGAGCCCGATGTGGGGCTCGAACTCATGAACCGTGAGATCATGACCTGAGCCAAAACGAAGAGTCGGACGCTTAACCGACTGAGCCACCCAGGCGCCCCTACAGAGTATGGAATTTTAATATTAGAATCTTTTCGCATACGTTAACTTACTTAAGCATCAAAATAACCCCGTAAAGAGACACAGAAAAGGAAACTGAGGCCCATAGTAGTTAGGGCATGTGACCAAGGTCCTATACCCAAGGTTCCGAATTTCAGAAACCGGCCTTCCAAGAGGTCAAGGACCAAGTCTTAAACCCTCTTGTCACCCCTGCACTAAATGCTTTGTGGATGGAAATGTCAACATAATGGAACAGGGGGAGAAGTCCCCGGCGACAAGGCCATGCTCCAAAATGGCCCAAATAAACAAAAGCTCTGGGCCAGAGAAGGGCACCTAAGGTAGCACTGTATTCAAACGATTCCAAAGGCAAACATAAATAATCTGACGATCTCTCTGTTAATTTGGGTCTTCCACATCTCATGACCCTTCACTAATGCAGTCAGGAAGCACCTATCAGCTGTCAGCAGCTGCTCTCTTCCAGCTACTCCCTGACGATAAGCGACTGGATCCGTGATCCCCATGAAACACACACATCACCTCCCCTGGCACGGAGCCCACAGTCAGCCACAACAGAGCTGTTGCAGGACCATCTGTGTCTGCCCAGCACTAAAATCATATTATGTGGGGCACCTGGGTGGCTCAGTCACTTGAGTGTCCGAGTCTTAGTTTCGGCTCGGGTCATGATCTCACAGGTTGCGCGTTTGAGCCCTGCATCGGGCTCTGTGCTGACAGCACAGAGACTGCTTGGGATTCCCTCTCTCTCTCTGTCTCTCTCTCTCTCTCTCTCTCGGCCCCTCCCCTGCGCATGCGCTCTCTCTCTCAAAATAAATACACTTAAAATTCATTCCTTCCCCATTCATCACCCCTAAGTTTCCATCTCATGCCTGACCATACAACACATGACTTCATCACCTTGCTTGTGATGACTCTTATATTTAGACACTTATGTTAAAACGTTCCCTAAGAATATAGTCACTGTCAGGAGAATCGGCACGCAGCCCCGCATACTCGTGCCCTTGTCTCCCTGTGGGGTTCTCTCCGGGTCCTCGCGGAAGCCCATCATCACCACCACCCTCTGGCTTTTCGGCGGAGGCGGTAGATGAACTTGAGTGGAAAAATCCACCTGCGGGTTGGCAGGCTGCCATTAGTTCACCAAAGGTCTCAAGTAGGCACACAGCCTGTTCGGTGCCACTTTGAAGCTAACATTACTCTTAAAAGGTGAGACGCTGCAGGAGGGAGTGTGAACAGGTACAATCTTTTAAGTGTATATATGTAAGCATATGTTAAGTGTCACAAAAATGTCCAGACCCTTTGGCCGACTGACTTTACTTCTGAGAATCCACCCTGTAGGTGGCAAAAGCTTTATATAGAAGGATTCTGCGACAGCTTTAAGTATAACGGAAAACAAAGGGATGGGCTTCTGGGAGATGTAGCACACGTACGTTTTTCCTATTGCTCCCGCGAAGTACAAGAAACCCTGGACGTTATATACAAAAGAAGCATTAGAAGATTCTGGAAGGTGGACAGAAGGCAAAGTGGCTAAAGACTTCATGACCCAAGGAAGTGGTGAGTTCTGTCAGGTTTCTTTGCACCCCATATACCCCATTCCTGGAGCTGAAGAAGTCAGCAATAAGGAAATGCAGCCAGATGCAGAGGAAATATCCCCAACAAAAGCCTGCTCGCTCTAGCCAAGGGCCAGGAAAGAGGAAGTCTAGCAAGACAGAAAAATGTATAGGCGATAACTGCCCACTCCAGCCAAACACCACAGAAAAGCCTGTGGTCAGCTGGGGAGCCAGGACTTCCACCTTCCCCAGGCTGTGACGCAGGGCCCCAGCCTCCCTGCCAGGGCGGTGTCTCAGACGGCCAAGCAAGGAGCTGGCGCATTCAGCCCTGCTGTGTGGTAACACAGTCCCCCCAGCCCGTGATGCCAGCGGAGACTGGACTCTCCCCCCAGCCCAGAAGGAAGGAGGTCCCCTTCATCTCCCCACCGGGGAGAATCCTATACTCCAGATTTGCCAGAATCCTGTACTCGGCAAAAAATACCTCCAGGAATGAAAGGGAAGTCAAGACATTCTCAGGGAAGGAAAACTCAAAGAACTCGTTGTCGGCATCCTCCCCTAAAAGAGTGGCTAAAGGAAGGTTCTCTAAACACAAGGAGGCCTGGCAGACACTCGGCACTTTCACCATCACCAGTGTGACGGGAGCCCCCACTGTAGTGTTATGAGACCATGTGGGGAGCTGATAGTCCCACCCCTCACTCGTCAGTAAGGGGGACCCTTCCTCCTCTGTCAGTGTCAAATCAGACAGAGTGGGGAAGCTGGACTTCTATTTGCACCTGGAAGAAATGAGGGAGCATCCACCCCCTTCCTCATCAGAAAAAGCCCACAAAGAGGTTTAAGTAAGACCCAGAGCCCTACGGCATAGAAAATGCCCCACTTTCTTCTTCTTTTTTTTTAATCTTTTTCTTTTAAGGTTCATTTATTTTGAGAGAGGGAGCACAAGCAGGGGAGGGGCAGAGAGAGAAGGAGAGAGAATCCTAAGCAGGCTCCGCGCTGTCAGCACAGAGCCTGATGTGGGGCTTGATCCCACGAACCACGAGATCACAGCCTGAGACAAAAATCAAGAGTCCGATGCTCCACGAACTGAGCCATCCAGGTGCCCCCAAAATGTCCCGCTTTCAATCAAAGATGACTCATCACATTAAGGTTGACATCAAACTGAATGAAAAATGATCAACAGATGCCAACACTAGGGGCACCTGAGTGGCTCAGTCGGTTAAGCATCCGACTTGGGCTCAGAACACGATCTCATGGTTCATGAGTTTGAGCTCTGAGTCAGGCTCTTCACTGATGGCTTGGGGCCTGGAGCCTGCTTCAGATGCTCTGTGTCCCTCTCTCTCTTTGCCCTTCCCCAACTTGGGCACTCTCTCTCTCTCTCTTTCTCTCTCAAAAATAACTAAATAATAATAATAAAAAAAAAATAGATGCCAACACTGAGGTGACAGGGACCTGCAATGATTTGACAAAGGTTGTAAAGCAGCCATCATAAAAATGCTTCCGTGAGCAATTACAGGTACACTTGGAACAACTGTAGAAATATAAACCTCGGCAAAAAGAGGAAAGTTTCAGCAAAGAAATGAAAGATATAAAGCAATCAAATGTAAAAGTTAGAACTGAAAGAGACCACAACTGAAGTAGAAAAGCTCAGTGGGAGGGCTCAGCAGAGAGAAAAATTAAACTGAAAATAAAAAGGCACAGACTTTGGAGGGCCTGACTGGCTCAGTCAGTGGAGCATGCGACTCTTGACCCTGAGGTCATGAGTTCAAGCCGCACATTGGGCGTGGAGCCTACTTACGAAAATAAAAAGTGAAATGAAAACGGTAAAGTAACGCTTAAAAAATAAATTACTTTCTGTTAAAGTTTATTTATATATTTTGAGAGAGAGAAAGAGCGAGCTGGAGAGGGGCAGAGAGAGGGGGTAGAGGATCCGAAGAGGGCTCCATGCTGATAACAGACAGCCCCATGTGGGGCTTGAACTCACGAACCCATGAGATCATGACCCGAGCTGAAGTCAGACGCTTAATCAACTGAGCCACCCAAATGTCCCTAAAAAATAAATTAAAAAATAAAAACAAAACAAAAAGTGAACAGACTTCCAGGGTTACATGTGACAACAAAAGCACAATCCATAGAAGGAAAATTGGGTAAAGTGGACTTCATAAAAAGTTAAAAGGAGCACCTGGGTGGCTTGGTCAGTGAAGCGTCTGACACTTGGTTTTGGCTCAGGTCATGATCTCACGGTTTGTGAGTTTGAGCCCCGTATGAGGCTCTGTGCTGAGAGTGCGGAGCCTGCTTGGGATTCCCTCTCTCTCTCTCTCTCTCTCTCCCCTCCTCCTGCTTGCAAGTGCATGGGTTCTCTCTGTCTCTCTCAAAATAAATAAATAAACTTTAAAAAATTAAAAAAAAAATTTTAAAGCCTTTTACTTCATGGTAAGCAGATGAAAAGACAAACTACAGACTGGGAGAAAATATTTGCATTCACATATTCAAGAAAGGACTAATATCTAGAATGCATAAAGACCCTTCAAATCTCAACAGTAAACAAACAAACAATATCATTACAACATAGGCAAAAGACACGAGGAGACATTTCACAGAAGATATACAGATGCCAAATGAGCACATGAAATGGTTTCCAAAATTATTAGCTATTAAGTGAACACAAATTGAAACCACAATGTGTTATCACTATACTCTATCAGAATGGTTAAAATACAAAAACTAGTAACCACAAATGCTGGTGAGGTCGTGGGGAAACTAGATCACTCATACGTTGCTGGTGGGAATGTAAGATGGTGTAGCCATTCTGGGAAACAGGTTGGCAGTGTTTTACATAAGCTAAACATGCAGCTTTTACATGATCCAGCAATTTATCTCAGGGAGATGAAAATTTATATTCATGCAAGAACCAGTACGTGAATCTTTATAGCGGTTTTTATTCAATGGGTGAAAGATTACACAGATCACTGCACATCCATACTACGATGGAATTCCACTCAGCAATAAAGAGGAATAAACTAAGGCTGCCTGGGTGGCTCAGTCAGTTAAGCATCCAACTCTTGATTTCAGCTCGGGTCATGATCTCGCTGTTCATGAGTTCGAGCCCCACATCTGGCTCTGCGAAGACAGTGCAGAGGAGGCTGCTTGAGATTCTGTCTCCTGTCTCCCTCTTCCTCTGCCCCTCTCCTGTGCTCTCTCTCTCTCTCTCTCTCTTTCTCTCTCAAAAACAAATAAATAAATAAACACTTAAAAAATAAAAAGGAGATGAATCTTCAGAGAAGTATGCGGAGTGAAAAAAGCCAATCCCAAAAGGTTACATACCATATGATTCTATTTGTATGAACTCTTGACATGACAAAATTATAGAAAGAGAGCAAATTAGTGGTCAGGAATTAACGAAGGGACGGGAGTGGGAAAGAAGTGGCTGTGACTGTAACAGAGCACCATGAAAGATTCTTGGGGTAACAAAAATATTCTGTATCTTGACTGCATCAATGTACTGTTGTACTATATAGTTTTGAAAGATTTTATCAATGGGAGAAACTGACAAAAGGCTATGCGGGGATCTTTCCGCATTATTTCTTACAGTCTACAATTCTCTCAGAGGCAAAAGTTTACATTGTAGGGGCCCCTGGGTGGCTCAGTCGGTTAAGCATCTAAATCCTCATTTTGGCTCAGGTCATGATCTCAAGGTTTGTGGGATCAAGCCCCACATCGGGGCTCTGTGCCGACAGGACAGAGCCTGCTTAGGATTCTCTCTCTCTCTCTCTCTCTCTCTCTCTCTCTCTCTCACTCTCTCCGCCCCCCTCTCTCTCAAAATAAATACACTTTTAAAAATATGTAAATATATAGAGGAAGGTAGATACTTAATTCCATGGCTCTGTTCCCATTCCTACCTCCAGTTGCAACCTCTCTGGCAGAGACTGATCTTTGTCTCTTTACTAATTACTCTTCCTCTGCTGCAATCAGAATTTAACTGGGCATATGGTTGCCCATCTGGAGACTAGAGTTTCCAGCTTCCCTGCAACTAAAGTGCACCCACATGACTAGGTTCTAGCAATGGAGTAGAGCAAAAGACACATGTGCAAGCACAATCTCGTGCCCATAAAAGGAAAGGGACATGCTTCCCCTTTCATGCTTGGATACGGTGATGAGCCATATTCAATCGTGGGGATGAGGGCAATGCTTCAGGCTTGACTATGTTGCCAGATTCAGAGGACAAAACCCATGGGGGACTGCACTTGTGAATTCCCACCCTTCATAGCATCCTTTCGGTGTTACCATTGACAAAGTAACTCGTAACAGACTCAGGAGATTTACTGCCAAGGACAGGGAAAGAGGCATATCGTAGTTAGAATTATCAGTCCCAATTCCGTATAGGAGTTTATACATATGAGCTCAAGGTGGGTGGAGTATACTTCCTCCCTTGGGCCTAGCCATGTGACTGGTCACTGGTATATTAGATAGATCTGATAGGAAAAGAGGCTCAAAATATGTTTGCACAGCTGGGCTTGCTCTCTTGCATTTCTGCCACCTGGGGTATCTTGCAGGTCGTGCAGCAGACCTGTACCCAACCCAGGGACTGGAGCCAAGCCAGCTGAGCCCAGCCTGGATCAATCAAACCCCAGTTGACTTGC
The DNA here is from genome assembly GCF_018350155.1 of Leopardus geoffroyi. Classification (NCBI taxonomy): domain Eukaryota; kingdom Metazoa; phylum Chordata; class Mammalia; order Carnivora; family Felidae; genus Leopardus; species Leopardus geoffroyi. Next base: position 118,995,048 of record NC_059328.1, on the reverse strand, counting down.
GAACACCATGAGAGAAATAAAGCCTTATTGCTGAATATCCCTGAGATTTTTTGTGATTGTTATGCATGACATACGGTAGGAAAGAGATTCTGAGGCAGCACCAAGGTGCATGATTTAGGGAGTTGAAGTTTCTACCAAATAGGTGGCAATTTGCACTGTGGGGTTAAAGAAAGGAGTACTCCCACAGAGTGGACTCTTGAGAGCAATGGAGCAAGGTTAGAAATGACAGAACATCTATCCTGGGAACATCTCTCCAAGAAAAGTTCAACTTCCTTGGCAGTTTTACCTTGGACTATAGAAAGAATAATAATCACGGGGCACCTGGGTGGCTTAGCCGGTTGAGCGTTTGACTTCGGCTCAGGTCATGATCTCGCAGTTGGTGAGTTCGAGTCCCCCCGCATCGGGCTCTGTGCTGACCGCTCAGAGCCTGGAGCCTGCTTCGGATTCTATGTTTCCCTCTCTCTCTGTTCCTCCCCTGCTCATGCTCTGTCTGTCTCTCTCAAAAATGAATAAAGTTAAAAAAAAATTTTTTAAGAATAATAATCAGAGGACAGTTTAGCTTTATATATATATATATATATATATATTTTTTTTTTTTTTTTTTTAAGGTAAGCTTCATGCCCATTGCAGAGCCCAATGTGGGGCTTGAACTCACAACCCTGAGATCAAGACTTTGTTTAATGAGGGATGTTTAATGGGGGAACCTGGGTGGTTCAGTTGGTTAAGAGTTCGACTTCGGCTCAGGTCATGATCTCATGCTTCATGAGCTCCAGCCCCGTGTTGAGATCTCTGTCAGCACAGAGCCTGCTTCAGATCCTCTGTCCCCTTCTCTCTGCCCTTACCCTGCTCTCTCTCTCTCTCTCTCAAAAATAAATAACCATTAAATATAATTTTTAAAAAAAGACCTGAACACTTAACCGACTGACCCTTTTTTTTTTAATTGTAGTGATATATACATAGCATGAAATTTACTACTTTAACCATGTTTAAGTGTACAAGTCCGTAGCATTAAGTACATTTATAATGTACTTTACAATGGTGTGCTACCATCATCACTATCCATTTCCAGAATTTTTTCAGCATTGCAACAGAAACTCCATACCCATTGAACAATAACTACCCATTTCCCTCCTTCCCTAGCCTCTGGTGACTTCTAGTCTACTTTCTGACTCCACAAATTTGCCTATTGTAGGTGTTTCACCTAAGTAGAATCATATATTTGTTCTTTCGTACCTGGCTTATTTCACTTAGTATGTTTTCAGGGCTCATCCACATTGTAGAATCTATTGGAATTTCATTCCCTTTTAGCTGAATGATATTCCGTTGTGTATAGACACTACATTTTGTTCTTCCATTCATCTGTTGATGGATGGTGTTTGGGTTGCTACAACCACTTAGCTATTATAAATAATGCTGCTATGAACATGGGTGTGCAAATATCTCTTTGAATCACTGCTTTTGATTCTTTTGAGTGTATCCCCAGAGACAGAATTGCTGAATCATATGGTAATTCTATGTTTACTTTTTTAGGAGCCACCAAATGGTTTCCACAGTAGCTGCACCGTTTTGCATTCCCACTAGCAAAGCACAGGGGTTCCATTTTCTCCATATCCTCATCAACCCTTGTTTTGTTTTGTTTTTTATCCACTGTATTTCTTTTTTGAAGTAGGCTCTACCCCCAATGTGGGGCTCGAACGCAGGACCCTGAGATCAAGAGTTGCATGCTCTACTGACTGAGTCGGCCAGGCGCCCCTATTTGTGTTTTGTTTTCATAACAGTCACCCTGATGGGTGTGAAGTGGCTCATTCCACATTTCTTTCACCCTCGATCCTTCCAATAAAACTTAATAAGCCAAAATAATTTTGGGTTGTGGTGGCATGCCCGCTAAAGACAGCGAAAGCATTCTGCTGAAAGGACTGAGCCCATGGCCCCCGATGGTGACCAGTAGAGAAGAAAAGGGGCCCTTCGGGGGTCTGGGAGTGGCTGAGAAGAGTGTGTTCAATGGAGGAACCAGCTGGTAGAGGCATCAGAGGGAGAATAAACAGGACACAAGCCCCCTGACTATCTAAATTAACCCAGAAAACCTGGGAGGGGGGTGGAGCTGAAAATTAGTAGCCATTAGTAGCTGAAAATTAGTATATTTATCCATATATTTCTGTATACTTATTAAATATAATTTTACTCAAAATTCACAGGTGAAACAGCAAATGAAGACTAGAGAATTGCTAAAACTGTCCTCAAAACCAGAACTATTCGTCCTTAAAAAGTACCTTTAAACAGTTGTAAAAAAATTGAGTTTGTGTTTGTACATGGTTTTTTTTTTCCTCTTTTACTTGTACTAGTGCCAAAGAAATTATCATGAAAAACAGCAGTTCCCTTCTCTAACCTTTACCTGCTTTCCGGAGGCAATCATTTTCAACTCTTTTTAGCTGTTTATTTTCCTTTTTATCTCCATATTTTTTCAAGATTTTATTTTTAAGTAATCTCTACACCCAACGTGGGGCTCAAACCCATAACCCTGAGACCATGCTCCATGAACAGAGACAGCCAGGCGCCCCTCCATATTTTAAAATTATGTTCTTATACTACTATTTCTTGGTTTGTTAATCTGAGACATTATCCAAAACTCTGTTATGGAAGACAAAGATGTAGATGTTTTTAAATCTCCTTACATAAACTTCTTTCCCCCATATATTACATATACTTCTGCTGATTTAATTTTTAGTGAAATGAATGGTGTGTATTTATAACGTTTTCTTTTGACTCTGAAGTATCGTCCACTGCTGAGTCTAGCCATGTAAAATGATTATGTCTCTTCTTGTACATTTTGTTTTTCCTGAGGTCAATTATTACCTTGTTTTTTCATTTGATTAGCGTTCTATGTACATATGGCTAATTTTTTTAAGTGCTCCAACAGCTCCGTGGGACATCTATCAACGGTTGTACTTGTCTTACCTCCAGAGACTTCTCTGCCGGTCCTCGTTCCTCTTGTGCCAACCTGGGCCTGATGCCTGGCTGTGGCTTGGGGTACCCTCCCCCCAACTTTTCTGCCTAGACTTTGATTTCGTAGATTCCACATCTTTTTCCTTGCCTCACTTCCTCGTTTTGCAGAAGTTGCCGCCTAAGAAAGTGTTAAGTAGGAGATAAACTTTGAAATCTTTGCAGGAGTGAAGAAGCTTTTATTAGTTTGATTAATTATCAAATGAATAATTTGGGCAGAGAATTCTAGGTTGAAAATAAATTTCGTTCCAGATCTTGAAGGCATTTCTCCTTCTCTCTTCCTGTATTGATAAGATACCCAACTGTGCTCCCAAACCTTTTGTATGTGACTTTTCTCTTCTCTGTAGAAATATTTCAGATTTTTCTGTTTTTAGTCGCTTTTAAATTCCTTGAGGAAATGGTCCTTTTTGAATTCATTGGTTAAGAGACTCAGGGGTCATTTCTATCTGAAGATTTGTGTTCTTCATGTTGGAATTTTTTAAATGTTATGTGGTTTATTTTATTATTTCCTCCCTTCATCTTCTCTATTCTGTCTTCCTAGAACTCATATTATTTGAATAATGGGCAACGTGGATGGACCCTCTAATCTTTTCACCTTTCTCGACTCTTCTACCGTTGTGTCATATGCTTTTTTTTTTTTTTTTTTAATTTTAGAGAGAGAGAGAAAGAGAGCATGAGTGGGGGAGAGGGACAGAGAGAGACAGAAAGAGAGAGAGAATCTTAAGCAGGCTCCACACTCAGCACAGAGCCTGACTCAGGGCTTCCTCTCACAACCCTGGGATCATGACCTGAGCAGAAATCAAGAGTTGGCCGCTCAACCGACTGAGCCACCCAGGCGCCCTGATGTGCTGTTGAGTTTCCTAATAAATGTTTTGTCATCATCATACAATTACTTTCCAGGCAGCCTTTCTTACTCTCTGGTGATTCCATTTCTCCAGCACCCTCCTTCCCACACTCCCTCTTCTTGAATCTGGCATCCTTGTTAAGAACTGTATATCAGGATATTAATCGTAGTCACGTGATCTTTTCCTCCTCTCTGCATGGACGACATTTTCTCTAAGTTCCTTTCTCCTGTTTGTTTGCTTTCACACTGGAGGCCTTCCTCAATGCCATATCTACATACATACATGTGTATCTGTGTGTGTGTGTGTGTGTGTGTGTGTATACCTACATATATATATGTAGGTATATATACATATATATGTGTGTGTAATTGAAGTATGGTTGACATACACTATTACATTAGTTTCAGGTGCACAATATAATGATTCCACAAGCCCGTACCTTATTGCTATGGTCGCCACAAGTGTAGACACTCTCTGTCCCCATACCACACCGTCACAATACCATTGGCTATATTCCCTGTGCTGCGATCAATGCCACAGTTACACTTGAGGCACTAAAGAGGTCCTTGGAACCACTGTGGGCCTGAACAGTTTGTAGCCTTTGCTATAAAAAAAAATAATAATAATAATAATCAGGCTGAGAGGGTCCCCCCAGTCAGGATTTATGTTTCTCCTCCACGCTTGGAGACTTTCCAGGGCGATGCGGGCCGATCAAACAGTTTGTCATCAATCCCCCTCCACCCGGTGCAGGGACGTAAACTGTTATTTTTCCCAGACTGCTACCATTGTTTCATTCCTGAAGATTTCTTGAAATCTCTGCTTCATTGTTGTCTTATCTTGTTCCCTTTGACTTTGTGTGCTTATACCTTTGTGATTCCTTTACTATCATTTTAAGGATGCTCCCAAGGGAAGAACAGATAAACACTTGTGGATAATCTGCCATTTTAAACTGGATGTCCTCATGTAACATTGTGATATAACAGAAATATACATTTGGTGTTCATCCTTGGTTCCTGGCAGAGTGCTCCTAAAACGCTTGTAGTTTCCGGAGCAGTAGGGGTGAGAGAAGCATCTTTTGTTATAATATTTGGTCTGACTCTTCTAATACAAGAGCTTCCAAGACCCTGCAAATCTTCGAAGTGATGAGTGACTTTGTAAATGCTGATGAGATAATCAGTGGCTGGGGGGGGGGGGGGCACAGATAACTTCAGCAGAGATAACCACTTCAGGTGGTTAGAGACTGGCACTTCCGGCTGCCCTTCTGGCCACAGGAGATGAATGACAGGGTAGAGATTGAGTTAATCACCAATGGCCAGTGATTTCAACAATCATGCCTATGATTCCTCTGTAGGGGCGCCTGGGTGGCTCAGTCGATTAAACATCTGACTTCAGTTCAGGTCATGATCTCACAGTTTGTGAGTTCGAACCCTGCGTGGGGCTCTCTGCTGACCATGAGGAGCCTGCTTTGGATCCTCTGTCTCCCTCTCTCTCTGCCCCTTCCCTGCTTGCTCTCTTTCTCTCTCTCTTGCTCTCTCTCTCTCTCTCTCTCTCAAGAATAAATAAATAAACATTTTTTTTAAGCCTGTAAATACCCTATATAACAGGGTTTGGAGCTTCCTGGTGGGTGAATGCATGGAGATGCTGGGAGCTCCACGTGTCCCCTTCCTTGCTTTCTGCATTTTTTCCACTTGGCTGTCCCTGCATTGTATCTTTTATAATAAACCAGTAATGGTAAGTAAAGTGCTTTCCTGAGTCCTGGGAGCCCTTCTAGCAAATGATCGATTCCAAGGAGAAGGTCACGGGAGCCCCCAAAGTACAGCTGGTTGGTCAGAAGGGCACTTGACCCGGGCTTGGGACTGGCGTCTGAAGTAGAAGCCATCTTGTGGACTGTCCTCAACCTGTAGGGTCTGTGCTAATTCCAGGTGCTTAGAGTCAGAACTGAATTGAATTTTAGAACACCCAGCTGGTATCTGGAGAGTTGGGGAATTGATTGTCAATGTGAGGGGGAAAAAAAAACATATATTTAGTGTCATAAGTGAAATGTTTTGAGCAGAAAATACCAAAATAGTTGGTGCCAAGAATGGGATGCTGTTTGGTAGTAGTAAAAACAGCACCTCAGGGGGCGCCTGGGTGGCTCAGTCGGTTGAGCGGCCGACTTCAGCTCAGGTCATGATCTCACGGTCTGTGAGTTCGAGCCCCGCGTCGGGCTCTGTGCTGACGCTCAGAGCCTGGAGCCTGTTTCGGATTCTGTGTCTCCCTCTCTCTGACCCTCCCCCGTTCATGCTCTGTCTCTCTCTGTCTCAAAAATAAATAAACGTTAAAAAAAATTTTTTTTTAAAAACCAGCACCTCAGGGGGCGCCTGGGTGGCTTGGTCCATTAAGCCTCCCACTTTGGCTTAGTTCATGATCTCAAGGTTTGTGGGTTTGAGCCCTGCATCAGGCTCACTGCTGTCAGCACAGAGCCCACTTCGGATCCTCTGTCCCCTTCTCTCTCTGCCCGTCCCCTGCTCATGCTCTCTCTCAAAAATAAATAAACACTTTTAAAAAACCAAATAGCACCTCAGAACTAAGCACCTTTAAAAATATGTATTCCCCATAAATTCAGTAAGAGATTATCAGAAAAAAAATTTACCAAATTGTACTTTTTAAAATTTTTATTATTTTTTAAATGTATTTATTTATTTTGAGAGAGAGAGAGAGAGAGAGAGAGAAAGAGAGAGAATCCCAAGCAGGCTGCATGCTGTGGTGAAGGGGAGGGTAGGAGAGGGCTCAATCCCAGGAATGGTGAGATCCTGACCTAAACCGAGACAAGATTGGGAGGGGAGGTTTAATCTACTGGGCCACCCAGCCACCCCTTTGTTATTTTAATTAACCAAACAGAAACACACATTACATTACTTTCCTCTTCAGTTTCAGACTTTGAGTTCAGCCCATCTTTACATCTGGAGTTTTAAAAATATTGGCGCAATCACGTCAAAACTTTGGCTTTTTAAATATTTAGACTGCAAAATGTTTCATATACCTTTGTCTTTTCCTAGAATTTTAAGTCAACTTTCTTTTTTCTTGTTGATCAAAAAATCCATAAGCCTTCACCTTGTCAATTACATAGCATAGTTGCACTCCAAGGTTCTGAATAGAGCAGCTCTGTGGAATATTGTCTATGAACCTCTTTGGAACTGACTTCAAGGATTCTTTAGACTTTCTGGATTAAATCCTCTCTTTTTCAGAACTGTGGAACTGATCTGCCCATTGCTGTCCTTTGTAAACTCCACTTTTTTGTATCCCATATTTTATTTTACTTTATTTTTATTTTATTTTATTTTATTTTTAATTAAAAAAATTTTTTTACAGGAAGCCATCAAAATCCTCGAAGAGGAAACAGGCAAAAACATCTTTGATGTTGGCCACAGCAACTTCTTACTCAACATGTCTCCAGAGGCAAGGGAAACAAAAGCAAAAATGAACTATTGGGAGCTCATCAAAATAAAAAGCTTCTGCACAGCGAAGGAAACAATCAGCAAAACTAAAAGGCAACCGACAGAATGGGAGAAGATATTTGCAAATGACATATCAGATAAAGGGTTAGCATCCAATATCTATAAAGAACTTATCAAACTCAACACCCAAAAAACAAACAACCCAGTGAATAAACGGGCAAAAGACATGAATAGACACTTCTCCAAAGAAGACATCCGGATGGCCAACCGACACATGAAAAAATGCTCAACATCACTCATCATCAGGGAAATACACATCAAAACCACAATGAGACACCACCTTACACCTGTCAGAATGGCTCACATTAACGACTCAGGCAACAACAGATGTTGACGAGAATGCAGAAAAAGAGGCTCTCTTTTGCATTGCTGGTGGGAATGCGAACTGGTACAGCCACTCTGGAAAACAGTGTAGAGGTTCCTCAAAAAATTAAAAATAGAACTACCCTACAACCCAGCAATTGCACTACTAGGCATTTATCCAAGGGATACAGGTATGCTGTTTCGAAGGGACACATGCACCCCAATGTTTATAGAAGCACTATAAACAATAGCCGAAGTATTGAAAGAGTCCAAATGTCCATTGATGGATGAATGGATAAAGACGATGTGGTATATATGTATATAATGGAATATTAGTCAGCAATCAAAAAGAATGAAATCTTGCCATTTGCAACGACGTGTATGGAACTGGAGGGTATTATGCCAAGTGAAATTAGTCAGTCTGAGAAAGACAAATATCCTATGACTTCATTCATATGAGGACTTTATGACACAGCATAGATGAACATAAGGGAAGAGAAGCAAAAATAATATAAAAACAGGGACGGGGACAAAACATAAAAGATTCTTAAATATAGAGAACAAACAGAGGGTTACTGGAGGGATTGTGGGAGGGGTTACTGGATGGGCTAAATGGGTAAGGGGCAGTAAGGAATCTATTTCTGAAATCATTGTTGCACTATATGCTAACTAATTTGGGTGTAAGTTTAAAAAATAAAATTGAAAAAATTTTTAACGTTTATTTGTTTTTTGAGAGACAGAGAAAGACAGAGAGTGAGCGGGAGAGGGGCAGAGAGAGGGAGACACAGAATCGGAAGCAGGCTCCAGGCTCTGAGCTGTCAGCACAGAACCTGACATGGGGCTTGAACTTATGAACCTCAAGATCACGACCTGAGCTGAAGTCAGATGCTTAACCGACGAAGCCACCCAGGTGCCCCTATTTTTAATTTTTTAAAACTAGCCTCCCAATGTGGGGCTTGAACTAACGACCTTGAGATCAAAGGTCACATGCGCTACCAACTGAGCCAGCCAGGCTCCCCTGTATCTCGTATTTTAGATTCAGTTTCGGCTTCGTTGGGTATAACTACAGTAATTTCTTTTTAGAAAGTCACTTGCATTGTAAACGTTCTAAGACTATGTACCTAGTAATGTCTCTATACAAGTATCACTCTTTGAATGTCACTTAGTAGTTAATCATGGCTGGCCCACTACAGTATATAAGTTCATACCTGTGGCTTAATGATTGTGAAGAGTTTCCACTGTCCGTTTCTTAGGGGGATTTGCTCGGATGGTAGACATATTTTGAGGTGTCTGCTCAACCTATTAGCCAACAACTCCTCCCTGGGAAGATCTCTTCATCCTGAGATATGCTGTGAGGTCCCATCTCAATGATCAGACCATTAGAGGAAATTTAACCCAGTTTGGGACAATGCACTTTCCTCTCTTGGATATTTGGTATAGGGAGGGGGATCAAGGTCAACCTCTCCCACTCCTAAAGCATGTAATCTTGAAAATTATGGGGCAACCATATTCTATCCTTCAGAAAGCGAGAGAAAAATCCAGTCTGCAGAGAGAGAGAATAACTAAGCAAAATAAGGGAGGAAAGATATCAAGCGAGAGTTCTGTTAGTTTAACTCTGGACTCTTGAATCTGAAAAGGTAAAACGTGGGAGGAGATAAACTAAAACTCTGTAGAATTCTGAAGAAGGTGAAGAAACTCAACATCACTTTGCGTACACACTTTTCAATACAGTTACTTGCCTGCCAACTTGAGACTGGAAAGAATTTTTTTCAATGTTTTCAAGTAAAAGGAGATACGATACTAGTCGAGTTTATACAATGAGAACTAAGAAGAGGAAACTTATTATCATACAACCAGTTCAAAATGCAAAATTTCATCAAATATTCACTGGGCACCTACTTTATGGACAGCAATTGATTCATCACTGGAGACGCAAAGGTGAATGGGACACAGTTCCTGCTCTTGAAGTTCATGGTCCAAGAGGGTCCAGAGAGGCCGACAGCTAAAGGACACAGTGAAGGCAGCAGCCAGATCATAGGGGACCAAAAGTGGCAGCAAGGGGCCCAGGAGCCTGTGAAGAGCAGAAGGGCGAGTGGAGAGGAGGGAGGTTCCCACACCAGAGGCCTCTGAGAGGCCAGGGTCCCATGCCCACTTTGCCCAGGACACTTGGGTGTATGCCTGCTGTCTCAACATCATTATTTACAACCTTCCTTCTCTCTCCTAAATCATGCGGTCACCCTAGGTAGGACCAGGGCCGAAAAGCGTGTAGTGAAGACAGCAAAATGAAGGCCACACAAAATGAAGAGACTGATGTCAGTTGGGCGGGGGGGGGGGGGGGGGGGGGGGGCGGGGAGGGATGGACGGAGCAGGCTACAGTGGGCTGAGAAATCAGTGGAAGGGGAGGCATCATGAACGCTTCTTCCAAGTAACTGGCCATCAGGGGGCAGAAGTGGACCTGTGGCTAGAAGGCCCAGAGTGCAGAGGGAGGGCTCTTTACCAGGTGGACAGACCATGGCAAGTTGACCAGCTGATGGGGACAGCCAGGTAAGAGGAAGACGGTAAAGACTGGGCACAGTGACTTCACTGTGTAATCTCAGGATGGATTGGGGTCCCCATGGATTGGGGTGGGAGGATTGGGAGCACAGGGGCAGGGACTGGCCACACAGGGAGCAGGAGAGCCTCTTTTCCATTCGGATGGTGCTATGGACCGAATGCGTCCCCCCCAAATTCAGATGTTGAAACACCATCCCTCATTGTGGCTATATTTGTAGATAGAGCCTATAGGGAGGTAATTAAGGTTAAGGTCATAACAGTGAAACCCTGATCTGATAGGATTAGTATCCTTATAAGAAAAGAAACCAGAGATCTTACTCTGTCTCTCTGTACCCACTCAGATGAGGACAGAGCAGGAAGACAGGTCTCACCAGAACCCAGCCCTACCAGCCCTTCATCTGGGACATCCAGCTCCAGAACCATGAGAAAATAAATTTCTGTTGGTTGAGCCACCCAATCTGTGGTAATTTGTTATGGCAGCCCAAGACGACTGAGACAGATGGGAGGGAAGGGGATGGGGCAGGGGTGGGGAGTGGCAGACAATTAGGCATGTCTACGAGGGCGAGATGTTGGTCAGAGTAAGTTCATTCTCTGACTTTCAGGAAATAGGAAGCAAGCCTGTCCATTGAAAATGAAAGAGGTTGGTAATGTCAGGAACATGAGATGACCCATGGACATCATGGACAGCCCACAGGGGAGGGACTGATGTTGGACATGTGGGGATTCTGGAGAAGATTGGAAACCTTGGGAGCCCTGGCAGTATAGTGGGCTGGGATTGCAGGACATGGCCAAGCAGGAGTGTCCCTTCCCCAAATGCCCTCTGGAATTGGTCAGACACAGAATACTGAGGCTGAGCACCAGGATATTATTATTATTTTCTGGAGTCCACATGAATGCTCAGCAGCCCTCTGTTTATAATGTAAGCAAGTCGATAGGATCTAAGTGTTGTGGGTTTTACCTCGGGCTGCAGGCTGTCCCAACGCCCCAGTGAAGGTCAGTGGTGAGGAACCTCAGCTTGCTAAGGGCAGGGAAGCAAGGAGCAAATCAGGGACATTGGGGGTCCCACTGTGGCTGGGAACTCTCACGCTCGTTACGAAGTCTGATCTTTCAGCGAAGGGTGCCAGGAAGAGAGCTGAGCCCTCCCATGGCATGAAGGAAGTCATAGGCCAGAGATTTGGGGGACAGGGTGGAGGGAGGTGGACTCCATGGGAATGCAGAAAGGTGATGTCAAAGCTAAGAGAAGGAGCCTCCTAGGGGTGCCTGGATGGCTCAGCTAAGCGGCTGACTTTTGGTTTCGGCTCAGGTCATGATCTCTAGGTTTAAGCTCAGCCTCGGGCTCTTGCTGGCACTGGGGGGCCTGCTTGGGATTCTCTCTCTTTCTCTGCCCCTCCCCTTCTTGTATGCAATCTCTTGAAGGAACCCCCCTAACCAGTTTGAGAAGTGTACCTCTTGTTTGATTGATTTTGTGACCCCAAGCTCATCTCTACCCGCCTCAATAAAATGCTGTGTGTAATTCAATATTTGTTTTATGTTTTATAACACGATTAGATAAAACTGAAATTAATGTCATTTATAGGCTTGGGAGAGAATTTTATGACAGCCCCTTGGGCACCAGAAACCAGTGCAGGCCTCTTTCTGGGACCAGATGCCTGTGCTGGTTAGGAATCCCTGGGCTGGGTCCTCACATCATGTCTGGCTGGGCGACGCTGACAAATGGCTTCACCTCTTTCTGAGCCTGTTTCTGCCTCTGCACAATGAAGGTTATGATCGTTATTTTTTTTTTAAGTTTATTTGGAGAGAGAGAGAGAACGCACAAGAGCATGAACAGGAGAAGGGCAGGGAGAGAGAGAAAATCCCAAGCAGGCTCCATAGGGTCAGCACAGAGCCAGATGTGGGGCGCCGACGCACGAACCATGAGATCATGACCTGAGCTGAACACAAGAGTCCAACGATCGACCAACCGAGACACCCGGGGGCCCCAAAGGCTCCAACTGTTGATGTGGGAATGACGTTGGATCGTACTGGCGAGGACTTGGCCGAGTATCCGGTGTGACGTACGTGCTCAAAAAAGGCAAGCCGTTATCACCATCGTCATTCACGTTAATTTTAGAGATAGTAAAGATTTCAAAAGAAATCCACAAATATTTCCCCAGAAAATGAGAAAGTGATTTTTCAGGTACATAGAAAATCCCAGGGACCCTCCCCTGAGGAGTTATCAATAGCCAGACCCCTCAGGGGACCCTTGCAGGCCTTCCTACAAGTCTGCTCCCCGACTTGCCACAGAGCTTGTCAGCCTGTGGATGCAGGAACGCCGTGTGCCACGACTTCTGTTTCTGAGCCATCAACTGAGACGGGATGGAGACAGGAGGGAAAGTGGGAGGGAGGCTGGAGAAGATCAAGTCCAGTCTCGGTGCAAGGCTTGTCGGGAAGTGGGTTTTCATCAGGTATACCTGTTCTGTCTTCGGCCCACGTTCCCTGTCACCAAACCCACTGCCCCGAATCCAACATGCAATGAACACCTGTTGGTAGTTCCGCTAACGCGTTTCCCCGGAAACAGGACAACCTTCAAGGCAGTGGTTCTCCACCGCAGGCACTTCTGCCCTCTCAGCCTCCCAGGGAACACTGGGCAGTGTCTGGAAAGATTTTTCTGTTGGCACAACTTGGAGATGCTCCTGGCTTCTAGTGGGTAAAGGCCAGGGATGGTGCTAGACAGCATATGAGGCACAGGCCAGTCCCCCACAACAAAGAATTGGGGGACTCCCCTCTCTCCATCGTGTCTCCATTATTCCCACCCTATCGTTTCCTCCATGCTGAGGGAGGGCATAGCCCCCTTCCTGGCACCCCTCGCCGAAAACTCAGCTTTAGTATCCGGGATTAGGGGTGTCAAGAAACCTCGCTTGATTTTAACTCACTAAGGTTATCAAGTTGGCAGCTTGCCAGACGCCACGGATTAAAACACCGGACCTTGAATGACTATTTTTTTATTTGCCTGACACGCTTATGCACAATTTTGCAAGCAACAATTGTCCTCAGGGTGTCATTGTTTCTTACTCGCTGCTAATATGAGAGCGCCACAGCTTATGACACTCCTTTTGGGTATCACTGTTTCATTCTTTCACTCCTTCATTCATTCACCCATTCACTCAACCAGCACAGACTCATTGGGCTCCTCCTTACACTGGGGTGGCTCTAGGGACAGAGAGTGAATAGAAAGAAATCTCAGGGTGTGTGTATAGGGGAGGAGGAGGACAGATGCACTAGTAAATAATGACAATATCATTCCGGGTAAAAGCCCTCATGAGATACACGGGGCCTGGGATAGCAAAGGGGAGTGTGGCCCACATGTCCTATGGAGGTCTCAGAACACTGGCCCCTTCAACCATCACCACTTTCTGGTTTCTATTTGCAAGGGATCCCCCTGACACCTCCCTGTATGGCAAGGCGAGGGACTGGGGTGGGGAGTGACAATCAACAATTTGGCCTAATAATGCCCATTAGGAAGAGGCCTATGATCTCCCTCAAGGGGGAGGGGCAAATGAATAAAAAACTTGTTTGAATGCCCTTAAATGTCTAAATCAAATGTCTGACCACTCAGAGTAAAAAAAAAAAAAAAACAAAAAACAGAAGGTAAGCAGGGTTTCAAAGCCTGGGAAATACTCCAACCAAAGTAGGTCAGCTCCATTCTTATTTATTAAAGGAGTTCTTGACAAGAAGTATGAGACCTCAGGTCTGGATAAGCCCAGGAAACACCCGGAGGACCAAGACTTGCACACAGGAAACCATCTTATAATAATACAAGGCGGTACATGAGTGTATGAAAAGGACATTTAAGACGACATAAGGGAGAGGGCCCTGGATGAGTGAGAATCAAGAGATCTGGGTTCTAGTCCCAGCTCCACCACTAACTGGCAGATTTGGGGCAGGTCTCTTTTCTCTGTGGGTCTCAGTTTGCTCAACTGTACCATAAGGGAATTGGACCAGAGCATAAGGAGCAGCCTTCCAAGGCACACTGAAGACTCTCATTTCCCCCACTGCTTATTCTTGACATACCCTAGGGGTCCCTTTGAGATGAAAAGGTTAACCCTCGGTCCTGAAGCCTAGACACCTGTTGATTTCTTCTGACAACCTCAGGGTTACTGCAAATACTTAAGAAGGAGGTGGGAAAGGTCACAAGGAGGAAGCTGTTTCCTCTCCCATCCCTGGGCTCTTTATAACAACATACCTAGAGGCTTTGAATTGTCCCCAGTGTCCCAGGTGGCATTTCCTCAAACTGGGAATTCAGATTAATGAGTGGGTACTGTTGTTCTAGCATATTCCAGTACCAGCACTGCCACTGATGAGAAGAGGCTCCGCGGTTACACGGGAGATGGGAACGAAAGTCCCAAATTCCACCCTTCCAAACTTACTGCTGCTGGAATGTCACGGAGCTGCCAGAAAGATGGGGGCATCTCCTGAGCATCAACACTCCCATCAGCTTTGGAAGCAAAGGTTTTTCTTATAGTCAAACAGGAGAGGACTACCGAAGGCAAGGTCGTTGGATACCAGGAAGGACTTGCCCAGGACACAGACTGGAGACTCAGAATTGGGTCCCCAAGCACTTTTCCTGGGGAGTTTCTTGGCACAGAGGCCTTGAGGGCCAGTTGGCAATGCTAGGAGGAAGAAGTGGTTCTGGAATCTGCACCCCCTCCCTATTCCTTCCATCCAGCCTGTCTGTGTACAGCCACTCTCTCATTCACAAATCCCAGTGGGAGAGACCCCGGATTCCCAGGAGTTTCTGTGGGAAAGGAAAACAAGCCACCCACTCTGCCTTTCTCTTTTCTTTTCCAGCTCCTCCCTGGTTTTCAGAGACTGCTGCTCCCAGAACTCCCCAGACGTGCAGACTTTAGGGAGCCAAATCCCACAGGAGAGGGAGGGAGCTGCGAATGCTCCCTCCACAGAGCCGGAAGCTCCAGCCAGAGCTTTTTGAGGTTTTTCCCTTCTGCAGTCGGGTGTGCGTGTGCGTGTATGCGTGTGTGTGTGTGTGTGTGTGTGTGTGTGTGTGTGTGTGTAAATGTCAAGGCTTTGGGGCAGACGGATGTGGGTTCCAATCGCCTTTTCCTGGGGCAAGATTTTTGGCCTCCGAGAGCCTCGGTTTCCTAGACCCTAAAGCGAGGGTGACAATATCAGCCGATTGTAAGGTTCCAATGAACTATGGATGGAGGGTGCCCAGAACACATTAGGCGCTGCCAGGGGCGCCTCCAGAGTTTCCGTCGAAGTGCAGCCTGGAGGAAGGGGTGGCTTGGGGGGCCTAGGGGGTTTATCTTACAGCTGCCTTTGCCCGACTCATTTGCTGTTTTTATCCTGGGAGAGAAGGCTATAGGGAGAGGAGCTGACAGGGATAATCCTTGCTGAGGACGGGGTGTTAAGAGTTCCCACTCCATCGAGGAAGATCTGCGGACCCCTCCACGCCCGCCACGCAGGGTATCCGCGGAGAGGCACGGTACTCACGGTGTGCGCAGCGCCGGCGAGCAGCAGCAGCAACGGCAACAGCAGCGGGCGGGGACGCATGGTGCCCCGCGCTCTCCCCGTAGGCGCCTCGACGGCCGCGCACCTGTGCGCACCCCCGGCACGGGGGCTCAGCGCCCTCCGCAGGGTCCCGCGCCCCGGCCGGCAGCCGCGGCCGGAGGAGCCATGGCAGGGCCACCTAAGCCGCGGCGAGCCCCGGGACTGCTTCTCCTCGGAAGAGGTGGCAGCACGCTAAGCCGCCCAGCCCATTGATAAGGACGCCGCGCCGCCCGCCCGCGCTCCTCCACCCGGCCGCGACTGGCAGGGAGCCGGCGCGCGGGCCTGCTGGGGAGGAGGCGGGAGAGGGCGGGGGGGCTGCAGGGGAGGAGGCGGGGGTGGGGGGGGCGGAGGCTACAACGGAGGAGGCGGGGGGGGGCTTTAGGGGAGGAGGCGGGGGGGGGGGGGCTGCAGCCGGCTCCCGCAAGCTCAGCCCCGGGGGCGGAGGAGACCGGGGGAGGGCATGCTGGCTTAGCCTTCCACGCTGCAGCACCCCCAAGTCCGGAAAGAGCATTCTCGAAGTTCTCGAAGTTCTGGGGCAGCCCTGCCGCAACCTTGCTGCCACCTCGTTGAGTCTCAGGGCTAACGAGACCCACCTTAGGGGTGCAAGAAGGTTGTGCCTGTGCTCTGTGGGCATAGCACAGCGGGTGCTCCGTGAATGCCTTTGCATCTACTGGGTGGGTCAGCTACTTGGCACTTTATTTCTGATTTTCACTTTGTGTTTCTTCATTCATTATTAAAGTTGTGCACGCTCCTTGTAGGACATTACACGCCCATGGGTGCCGTCACCCCGGGGAAGTTTGGGTGACCAGGTGAGACCCAGGGGGACCCTGTGGCACACCCAAGAATTCTGGTGGCTGTGCTGAAGAGAACCGCCTGGAGGCTTCCTGGTGTCCCTGAGAAGCTATTTAAGCAGCAGGCAGGTCTTCCCAGTAGCCTGCTCAACCCTGAGTCTGAGTGCCCAGACGGCCTGGAGGCTGGCTTTTAGCCTCTCAGTACAAGGCACCCTCAAATGGCTCGTCTAGATTCAAGTTTTTCTTTCTCTGCTCTGGTGCCCACTCCCTTCCTCTTGGCTCTCCTATCTTACCTTTCTCCCAGCACTTTCAGTACACATCAGCTCCTTGAATTCCCCCCCACCCCTTTAGCGATATTATGCCCATTTGACAGAGAAGGGCATTGAGGATGCAGAAGACAGTGCTGTTGCCAGGTACATGCGACTCAGCAGTTCAGATGGAAAAGCCTGGGTCTGCATACACTTCCATAGCTAAAACCCTGATTTTCTGTGACTGACCTCTGGTCGGATTGCTAACCTGCTCGCTCTTAAAACAACACATTCTAGCCCTTAGCAGCCTTCCCTACCCAAAGAGGCTATTGATAAAGGTACAGTTGGTAAATCACAGCAGAAATAAAAGGGGAAAAAATGTTTTCAGCTCTCAGCTCCACACTAAATGCCCTGTATGTATCCGCCTAAAGTATACATGAACATGAGCTCATTTTTAAGAACTTTGGCCCCAGAAATACTCACTCAAAGACTCAATGAAATATATGCAGGGATGTTTGTGGAAGCACTGTCACAGGACCAGAGAACAGGACATAATGTATGTGGAAGGGGAACACTTAGCCCCACCTTGATATTTCCTTCCTCCAGGAGTGCAGCCATGAGTATAACCCTCCTGACCTTTCTCTACCTGCTCAGTAACGCCCTCCCCCCAACACAGACACACACACACACACACACACACACACACACACACACACCGGTGGGGGAGCTCTATGTGATTCACACATTTAGGATAAGGACTGGCATGAGGTTCTGCACCTCCCCCCCCCCTCCCTTGCCTTTGACAGGTCCCCCACCTGCAGAGAGCCTGTCACTGGATTGCTGTAGCCAGGCTGTCACTGCAGGTCAACTCTGCCCTTGTGAGCCAGTATCACCAGTGATAGGGTGGTGGTCTATGTAATTCTGCAGTCCGGTGCTAGAAAACCCTCTTGCCTGTAAGTATAAACCACATTCTCCAAGATTGACTTTATTACCCATGAAAGTGATATTTGGCCTCATCTGTCTTACGTTTTTTTTTAAAGTTTATTTATTTATTTTGAGAGAGAGAAAGCACAAGCTGGGGAGAGGGGCAGAGAGAGAAAGGGAAAATCCCAAGCAGGCTCCACACTGTCAGCACAGAGCCCGATGCGGGGCTCAAACTCACAAACTTGCAAGCTGAAATCAAAGAGTCCAACGCTTAACCTAAGCCTGAGCCACTCAGGAGCCCCTGGCCTCATCTGTCTTAACCTTAATTCTTAAATGGTTCAAGATTCAGGCTAGAAAGAATGTTGCTTCCTGGGCCCCTCAAACCCCAACACCCTAAATGTGCATCTGAAAGAAGATGCTGTAAGGACTTGCCATTCTTACTGATTAGACTTCCATGTTGCTTGAACATCTTCTGTAAACCGCTGTATGTATTGCTTTTTTGATGGAAAAAATTTTTCAAGAAAACAATACACAAAAATGTAATCTGTGCCGTATACAGATTGCCAGTAACAAAGCAGAGCGACATTTGTTCTGGGCAATTTAATAAATTTCTGGCCTGCGGCAAGCTATTCTTCCTTAAATGGGAGGCGGCCTCTCTGAGCATTGAGAAAAGGGTCTCAAGTGCTTGGTGAGAAGCCCATTTACAAGCCACGGTTAGTGGTTTTGCAAAACACGTCTGAGAAAACAACCCCATGATAGGAGTGGAGGGAAGAGGTAGCAAAAGAACAACGTATTTAGTACCTGCCAGGAGCTGGAGAACCTTTTAGGAACTTGGGATAGGTCATGTAGCCAATCCTTCCCGCCTGTATGAGGGATATTTACTTTCCTTGATTGGTTGATGACACTCGAGGCTTAGGCACTCACCTGCAACAACACAGCTAACAAGGGACAGGGGGGAAAGATTTAAACCCAGGACTGAGCGCAAAGCCTCTGCCCTTTGCCCTTTGCACTGGACTAGGGTTCCTCTCAATCGTGAAGATGACTTCCTGGGGCACCCGGGTGGCTCAGTTGGTTGAGCGGTTGAGCATCGCGTCGGACATGGTTTGTGAGTTCCAACCCCACATGGGACTCGTTGCTGTCATGCCTGTTAACACAAAGCCTGCTTCAGACCCTCTGCCCCCTCTCTCTGCCCCTCCCCCCTTGCGCTCTCCCCAAAATAAAAAAAGTATTTTAAAGTTTTTTTTTTTAATGTTTATTTTTTTAGAGAGATAGGGAGAGAGGGAGCATGAGAGGCAGAGGGGCAGAGAGAGAAGGAGACACAGAATCCAAAGCAGGCTCCAGGCTCTGAGCTGTCAGCAGAGAGCCCAATGTGGGGCTCGAACTCACAGAGTGCAAGATCATGACCTGAGCTGAAGTCAGAGGCTTAACTGACTGAGCCACTCAGGCGCCCCAAAATTAAAAAAATATATATATATATTTTTTATTAAAAAAAATTTTTTTTAACGTTGTTTATTTATTTTTGAGACAGAGAGAGACAGAGCATGAACGGGGGAGGGGCAGAGAGAGAGGGAGACACAGAATCAGAAGCAGGCTCCAGGCTCCGAGCCCGAGCTCACAGACCGCGAGATTGTGACCTGAGCCGAAGTCGGATGCTTAACCGACTGACCCACCCAGGCGCCCCTAAAAAAATATTTTTAAAAAGATGACTTCCTTACCGTGCTTTTGCATGTATCATCTTGTTTGACCCTCAAAACCCCATGGGGCAGGCAGGCCCAGCAGGAGGTCTGGCAGGAGAGGGAGAACCCTTGGCTCAAAAAGTTTCACTGACGAAAGTCAGCCGAATTTAAAGAAAGAACCGTTAAAGGAGCAGAGGTGTGGGCAAGTTTAAGGGCACCGATGAGGGACAATAAGGTTCCAGGGACCAACAACAGTGGGCCAAAAGAATGGCAAAGACTCTCTCCTTGAGGAAACTTGAGCTCAGCTCCTCAGGGCCTGTTTCTTGACTAGGACTTGACTTTGGTGCCCTCTGTCTCTGGCCTGCCCAGCCCAGTCTTAGCAAGAGTCTGGCCGTCTTCAGCTTAGTGAGAATCCTTCCAACTCTTGATGGCTGACCAAACTTGATATCTAATCAGGTCCCTCATTCCCACCTCTGATGTCTCAATCCCGGCCTGCCTTCAGCAAGAATCCTGTTAAATCCTGTTAGCAACAATCCCCACCCCCACCTTGGTATCTCCTCTTAGGGATCTTCCATCCACTGCCCCCTCCCTGTGCTCCTTGGCCATAAATCCCCACTTGTTCTTGCTTTGTTCCAAGTTGGGCTCCGTCTCTCTCCCTTCTTGCAATACCACTATTGTAAGTCTTGAATGAATTCTTCCTTACCATTTTAATAACTGTCAGATAACGTTTTCTATAACAAGGGGCAAGGAGAGAAAACAGTGTCCCCGAAGCTGGCAAGAGCTGTCCTAGACTCACCCATAGGGTGAGCAATGCATAGAGCGATGCAGCCACTGTCAAAACCGTGGCCCTGGCAAAGGGGTCAGGAGGTCAGATAAATGCCCTGACCCCTCCTGTTCCATCCCCAGATCTCCTGGAGATGTTTTGCATTGGTTGAACACAGCCCAATGCCAGAGACGAGGCGGACAGACGGGAGAAAGAAACTATTCACATAGTTTACCTGCTGGATGGAAAACGTAGAAAATGGGTTTGGGAGGGATGAGGCAAAAGGAGAAAAATCCTGATGAGGGAACAAAGGAAAGCTGAGGGTAAAACACAAGTTAACACCCCCACCCCCACAAACTCCCTCCAAGGGGGGTATGTGTGACATTCCTCAGGCGCTCCTGGCTGCCCAAGAACAAAGGAAAGTGAAAAACAAGTGGTTAACTGATAGAGATCACAGGCTCGCAGGACGTGACTCTCCACCAGTTTGCAATTGTCTTAATGATTTACAACAACAAAAAAAAAGCAATCTCCAGAAACCTATAGACTCAATTTCCTGGAGCCGTAGCATCACCCTCCCCTCCACAGGATAGAACATCTTATATAATCAGTCACTCCTCACAACCCAAGTGCAGCTCTTTCTGTCCACGGGTCTCGTCCCCGTGCTTTGCTTTAATGAAACCACCTTTTTTGGGGGTGCCTGGGTGGCTCAGTCGGTTGAGTGTCCAACTTTGGCTGAGGTCATGATCTCATGGTCTGTGAGTTTGAGCCCCACGTCGGGCTCTGTGCTGACTTGCAGCTCGGAGCCTGGAGCCTGCTTCGAATTCTGTGTCTCCCTCTCCCTTTGCCCCTCCCCGCTCATGCTTTCTCTCTCTCTCTCTTTCAAAAATAAACAAACATAAAAAAAATAAGAAAACCACCTTTTTGAACCAAAAATGTCTCAATTCCTTCTTGGCCATTGGCTCCAAACCCCAACACTTCAAACCTCATCAACCCCACTTGGAAATATCATTATACCCATTTAACAGATGAAGAAACTGAGATATGATGAGACTGTAGCTCAAGATCACACATTTGGGAGGTAGGCTTGCTGGTACTGAAACTCTGGATTTTTTTTCTTCACACAGAGTGGTCTCAGGGACAGGCAGCTTCAGGTAGCGGCTCAGGATCCCAAAGGTGTGCATCCCAAGAAAGAGCAGACGGAAACTGTGTTGTAATTGATGAGCGAGCCCTGGAAATCACACGGTGCTACTGCTGTGGCTTTCTATAGTCCATGTTACCAATTTTCATAATTGTTAACTGAGGAAAGGAACAAATGAGCCCCAACGTTCTGCTGGGACCAGCTGGTTGTCCCAGTGGGATCCCCAGGGGCCTGGAAAGCACAGCTCCTGGCTGAGTTGGCCAACACCTTTGCTGAACAAACTCAGATAAACCCGTGGCAAGACAAGCCAATAACTCCAGAGACTAGGGCTTGGAAAGAGAAAGGAAAATAAGTTTATTTTGGGTGCCAGCAGCAGGGGGAGGTGGCAAGCTTAAGCCTTAACAACCAACCTCTTAGCCCGAAAGATGGATACTAGAGGTTTACAGAGAGAGATGGGGGCCTGTGTGTGAGAGATGGGGGTCAGTATGTGCTCAGCACAGGATCACAGGAGGGGAAGGGGATATGTGGAGTGGTCTTCTAGGCATTCGGTTGCTCTAGACTGGTGGTTGGAATGTTCCAGTTATTGCAAAATGTCTTTGTCAAAGCCTCAAGAAAGTGTGATAAGGAATAAGCACAATGGGTTTTAGTTAGAGCTGAGTTAAGGGGTCTTGTCTATTTCTGGTTATAACCGTTGCGGTCTAGTTGAGCAAGAGGGCTCACTCTTGACATCCAGACAACCACAAAAGCGTGCCCAGGTTCAAGGGAAGACAGCACAGACTCAACCTCTTTATGGAGGAATGAGAAGATTTTGGAAGAGTGTGTGAGACCATAAATACCATTATGGGGACTGTGGGGAAATACCACGCTAAAAATCCTTTAAACTTCATTACAGCCCCCATGAGAGGGGTCCTCTCTTTGATTCTGATGACTTTCTATATCTCGATTCTAACCCTCTTCTCCTAGTACCCCTGCAGGTAGAGTGGGGCATACACACGTAAGTCATGATCACCCCAAACACTGGAGGTTCATGTTCTCCTAACAGTAATTAGAGGTTACCCTGGGGCGCCTGAGTGGCTCAGCCGGGTAAGTGTCCGACTTCAGCTCAGGTCATAATCTCACAGTTCCTGAGTTCGAGCCCTGTGTCAAGTTCTGCACTGACAGTTCAGAGCTTGGAGCCTGCTTCCGATTCTGTGTCTCCTTCTCTCTCTGCCCCTCCCCCCCTTCGTGCTCCGTCTCTCTCAAAAATAAATAAACATTAACAAAAATAAAAAAATAATAATAAAGAAGTTACCCTGGGGATGGAAGGTCCTGCATTTGGTTCTAGGGTAACTAACTTGTTCTCCATTGATTTCATGCAGATATTCTTATTACCCCAGTGAGGCAGAATGTAAGGGTAAAAACTGAAGGGCACCGAAATATGTGTGAGGATTTTTTTTAATGTTTATTTATTTATTTTTGAGAAAGAGAGAGAGAGGCAGAGAATCCCAAGCAAGCTCCACACTGTCAGTGCACAGCCCAGCGCTGGGCTTGACCTCAGGAACCACATGCTTAAATGACTGAGCCACCCAGGCATCTCAGTCTAAGGGTTATTTTGACCCAAAAGCAATTGACAACTAGCAGCTACAGGAAAAGCTCTTTACCCCACCTCCCACTACCTAATAATAAAGTATAAAACATGCTTTTTTGTAAAGGAAATTTACATTTGTAAAGGAAATTTACATTTGTAAAAAAGTCTCCAGACCGGGAAAAGAGCTATCCCCGAGACAACTCTTATCACCTAAAAGACTCTTGTCCACATAAGAAGACAAACCTTATTTACCATGCATCTGCCCCCCTCCCCTTCTCATAACTCGCCCCCCCAGCCCAGAAGTCCCCAACCCCCTTTTCCTTTGTTTAGCCTAAAATGGTATATACACTTCAATCATCTGGCCACCTTCCTGAATCTCATTTCCTTGTGAAATTCCAGCTCATCTGCTTTTGCCCCTGTATAGGCTGTCTTTTATCAGATTGATTTGCAAGCTTCAGCCATTGAACCTGGGAAGGTAGAGGGTAAAAGATTTTTCCCTCCCCTACAATACAATCCTCCAAAAATTAAATTTAGAAACTTCCCTGGAGCTCCAAGGGGAAGAGATCTTTTCTCCTCTCCCATATCTTAGCATTTCCTTTAGAAACCTTGTAATTAGAAATCTCCATCTCTTTGAGATGTATGTAAATCTTTTTAAAAGTGAAATAAGCTTATTGCCAGTTTTGCATCCCAGAAATGCCTTTCTTGAAGGCCGTGGATACATCTCCGTGAAATGTGGACATCAAGGCATGATGGTGCCCCGGCTGTCACCATGGAGGTTGGCTCAGGCATTTGGCTCCAAGCTGTAATTTCCTGTTTGTCAAAAAAATATGAGAAGTTTTATTTTTCCTTTGGATAAAGACAATTAACTTGCGTGTAATGAATTGTATCTGCCTGGGTTCCATACAACGGTAAGATTTCTTATTTGTCTTTGCATCTGTTTTGGGGATTCTCAGCGACGTGCATCACAGCCTGATCTAATGCTTAACAATAAAACTGATTGGGGTGCCTGGCTGGCTCAGTCGATTGAGCGTCCGACTTCGGCTCAGGTCATGATCTCGCTGCTTGTGAGTTTGAGCCCCGCGTAGGGCTCTGTGCTGACGGCTCAGGGCCTGGAGCCTCTTCAGGTTCTCTGTCTTTCTCTCTCTCTGCCCCTCCCTCGCTCACACTCTGTCTCTCTCTGTCTCTCAAAAATAAACAAACATTAAAAAAATTTTTTTTTTTTTAATTTTTTTTTTTTTCGACGTTTATTTATTTTTGGGACAGAGAGACAGAGCATGAACGGGGGAGGGGCAGAGAGAGAGGGAGACACAGAATCGGAAACAGGCTCCAGGCTCTGAGCCATCAGCCCAGAGCCCGACGCGGGGCTCGAACTCACGGACCGCGAGATCGTGTCCTGGCTGAAGTCGGACGCTTAACCGACTGCGCCACCCAGGCGCCCCTAAAAAATTTTTTTAAACAATAAAACTGATTCATTCTTTTCTTCATTTGGGGGAGACGGTTCACCCGGTTGGCTGGAGATTTTATTTTAAATTACTTCTCCAACAAGAAATTAGGTTGGTTTTGTTTTGTTTTGTTTTTGCATTTTTCCAAAAGCAACAAACACTTGTTGGAGAACTAATTAAGTGCATTCATTTGATGAATATTCATTGAGCTCCTACTCTGTTCCAGGTGGCTGTGCCAGAATGATAGAGGCCTGGGGAAATTGCCCGTGGCAACCTCAACCCTGTACACAAAGCCTGTGGTACTCAGTTGCAACCCCTCCTGGGGGGGGGGGGTGGCTGGCAAGATGATGGAGGCTGGTGGTCAAGACTTGAGAGGCCTGCATAACCACACAGTTCACAAACCAGTCGGTCAGCTGAAGTGAGCAACTCCAGAATATACAGTGGATGGTACTGTGAACTGTGATACATTCCGTGGGAGCATGTACTAAGGACCGAACCAAGCCTCGTGGGTTAATGTATGAGGCTGAGCCATATCAGTCACCATTCTTGCACATAAAATATATTTGAATATCGATCATTTTATAAGGTTCAACCTAACAGACATCTGCTGTATCTGGCCAGCCTCTAATCCCTCTTCTGGTATAAGGATCTCCCTTCCCCTCCCCTACTCTCTGACCTTGTGGCTTGGGTGGGACTTCCATCAACAGCAGCCCAGAGGTGAGCATATGACCCAGACCTCAGCAAGGAGAGGCACCACCGGCAACTAACCACAATGACTGCTTTCAGGGTTGGGCTCATTGATGGGGTTTTGGAGTGATGGGGGTTTGGAGCTGCCGACCAAGAAAGAATTCTGGAGGCCTCTTTGGTGCAAAAAGGTGATTTTATTAAAGCACAGGGATAGGACCCATGGGCAGAAAGACCTGCACTGGTTATATAGTTATGTACTATGAAGTTGGAGAGGTAAAGTCAACTGGCAAGCCTCCAGAGGGCTTTGAGATGCTAAAGAGGACTCCTAAGCTACTTGAGGCCTTGCTATGGTCAAGCTAAGGTTGTTTTCCCTCTAGGAGGTCATTAACATTAGCACGGTAGAAGGTTCCTGGAGAAATGTTATACTCTGTATTTGCCTCCAGTATTTGTCAACGGGCTGCAGGTTATGAGGAAATTTAATTTTCTCTGCCATTTCCTTCTTGCCTTCTTTCCCCACATCACTATCGAAGGGTGATGTTGGGGCTCCAGGAAACCTATAGGTTTCTGGAGATTAGACTATTGATAAGATTGCCTTTTTCTTGTCATTTACTAAGACATTTGTAAACTAATTGGAGACTAGTGTCCTTCCTGACTGTGATCTCTATCAGTTAACCATTTGTTTTCTTTCTTTTCTCTTGTTCTTCCATAGCTAGGAGGGCCTGAGGCATGTCACACATATCCCACCTGGTGGTGGTGGTGGAGGGGGTGATTTGCAGGGTTTCAGCTTGCTTCATACTCCCTCACCTTCTTGACTGATGCTGGGCCAATAAGAGTGGCGCCACCAAACCTAGGCATTAGCATTATACTCAAGCCAGTAGCAAGATGGCGGCCCTCCCGTATCATGAAGCCATTTTGGCTGGAAATGAAGTCAACGTTGAGTGGAGAACCCAGAGACAAAGAAAGACAAAATCCTAACCCCATCCTCTGGCACCTAGAGGCGACTGTGACTAAAGCCTCTCTTGACAGAAGATAGACAGGTAGATATGTTTTTAACCTTTGTTTTACTTTTGAATCCATTCTGTCACTAATCCATTCCTGTCACTTGTAACAATTTCCCCTGGCATACACTTCAGGAAGTCTCCCTGGGAAAGTGACATGTGAGCAGAAGGGACTAGGGGTAGGGGATGAGGAGGACATTGTGAAGGAGTGAGGAGCTGGCTGTCCCTGGAGGTTGGGGGCCTTCACCAAATGAACACACCGATGACATGAACTTGCTCTGCCCCTTCAGCTGGTCAATAAACCAAACAAAGAGGTCTGTCCTCTCTTGAATGTGAGCTTTTCTGGAGCCGAGCTAATGTATTATTGATGAGCCATAAATAATGGGGCAAGCATGATTTCCCATTCAGTGCTGAAGTACAAAGGTAGAACACTGACATTTTAATGAGGTTTTTATGGTCCAGGCTCACTGTTTACACTCTGGAAATGTGGGCTGGCTTTCTCAGGAAAGCAGTTTTTCCTTTACTTTTCTTATTTTCCGCCTCCATTTGTCAGCATCCTTTTATTTTATTTATTTATTTTTTTAATTAAAAATTTTTTACATTTTTATTATTTATTTTTGATAGAGAGAGACAGAGCACAAGTAGGGGAGGGGCAGAGAGAGAAGGAGACACAGAATCCAAAGCAGTCTCCAGGCTCCAAGCCGTCAGCACAGAGCCCAATGTGGGGCTCGAACTCACGAACTGAGAGATCACGACCTGAGCCGAAGTCGGATGCTTAACCGACTGAGCCACCCAGGCGCCCCGTCAGCATCCTTTTAAATATTTCTATGAAATATATTTGTTAAAACAGATCAAATAAAAAAAGGGCAAATAAAACCAAATCTGAAAGACAATGTTGCCAGTGTTCCCAAGGCCTTATCTTCTCCGGATGGAGCAAAAAATGATGAGTTATGCCCGACCTCCCAGAGGCTCCCCACGTTTCGGCCTGATTAGGCAATTTGGCCTGGCATTCAGAAAAGAATGCTGGCAACAAACAAACCTGGATTTAAATCCTGACTTAGTCATCAATTAGCCATGTGCTATCAGGCAGTTACTTTAACCCTCCAGGCCTCAATTTCCTCATCTGCGTAATGGGCCAAATAATACCCATCTTTCAGCGGTATGAGGTTGAAAAAAAATCAGTACAATTAAATTGTCTGGATATACAAGATAAGATGCATTTGGCTGCAGACAATGGACAAACCAACTCAAACTGGCTGACGTAGCAATAAGGCTGGGTGCTGGCTTATGTGACAGAGAATCCAGAGACAGAGTGTCCTTCAGGGTGGACGAATGCGTGGTTCAGGCTCTGTTTGCAGGTGGTTCTCTTGCCCCTTCCTCCTCTCCTCTTTAGCATATCAAAGTCCCTCTGGAGGACTCCCATTCGACTTTACCTCCCCAACTTCATAGTATATAACTAGTCACTGGTCATGACCCCAGTGCACCTCTTTCTGCCCATGGGTCCTGTCCCCATGCTTTAATAAAATCATCTTTTTGCACCAAAGATGTCTTCAAGAATTCTTTCTTGGCTGTGAGCTCCGGACAACCCCACCATCACCCCAAAGATGTTGACACTTTTCTATTGAGAGGTGGAGTGTGCTAGGGAGGAAGCATTTACTCTGCCTGCTGAGATCCTACTAGCTGGACTAAGAATCAAATGGACATGAGACCGATTAAAAGGGGAAAATAAAACTTAATGACATACATTCAGGGAATCCAGACAGACAAGAAATTCCAAAGACAGGCAAAGTAAGTTATGTACGTCATTCTGAACTAAGGAGGAGGGGATAGGGGTCTGGGACTTCAAAGGGAAGAAAATAAATTCATAGGAAGATGAAAAAGAATAAATGTTTCCTGTAAACAAACATTTGCTGGGCCCCTCAGAAACAGGGGGGCATAGACAACTTTGATCAAACAGGCCTTGCTGGGTCCCCCCTGTCTGTCGTACCCAGTTCATAGTATAAGGTAGTTGTGCTTAGTGATAGCTCCCTTCCTAGAGCAATTCCTTTAGCTACATTCTTTTCAGGGAGCTGAGGGGGAGATAAAGAACTTTTCTTGAATCTTCTGGGTATTGATTTCTTTTTATTTGTTGATGTTTTTAAATGTTTATTTATTTATTTTGAGAGAGAGAGTGCACGTGGTGCACGAGCAGGGGAAGGGCAGAGGGAGAAACAGAGAGAGGGAAGAAGGGAGAGAGAGAGAATCCCAAGCAGGTTCTGGGCTGCCAGTGCAGAGTCCAACTCGGGGCTCGATCCCATGAATAGTGAGATCATGAACTGAGCTGAAATCCAGAGCAGGACACTTAACCCTCTGAGCCACCCAAGTGCCCCTTGATTGCTTAAAAAATTTTTTTCTAATGTTTATTTATTTTTGAGAGAGACAGAGAGAGCCGGGGAGGGGTAGAGAGAGAGGGAGACACAGAATCCAAAGCAGGCTCCAGGCTCCGAGCTGTCAGCACACAGCCAGACCCGGGGCTCGAACTTGTGAACTGTGAGATCATGACCTGAGCCGAAGTAGGATGCTTAACTGACTGAGCCACCCAGGGGCTCCATGATTGCTTTTTAATTCAAAATAATCTTCCTGACAAAGTGACCCATCTTGGCCCCTACAAGTCTATGTTCCCTCTTATAAAAGAGTGGGTCTTTGAGAATGGCCTCAATGGGTAGAATGAAGTGAAAGCAGAACTACGCAACTTTCAAGGCTAGGTCATACGGCTAGCTTATGCCTGGCTCTGTCCTGGGACACTTGTCCTTGGAATCCAGTGGCCATGTTGTGAGGAAGTCCAGGCATTATGTGGGTATTTTGAACTGTATGAGTATATCATTCATATTCCAAATATATACAAATATATATATATATATTCCAAATATATAAATATTCCAAATATATATACATATGCATGTACATATACATATAATATATGTATACGTATGTAGAAATTTAGATCTCTGTTGGCATGACTCATTAATGGCCTGATCCTACAAATATTTTGGAGGTCCTCCCATGTGCCAGGCAGAGTGCAAGGTGATAAGTATACAGTAGTGAACAAGTCAGGCCATCAGCTGACTTCAGAAGAGGTAGACATCAGGAAGACAGACATCAGAGAGGTAAGCCCATTGGTCTAGAATCACTCGCTGCAGTAAGTGTATTGAAGGGAGAGCACCCAGTGCTGGGAGAGAGGGTGGTGGGGTTGGGGTAGGGCCTGATTTAGAAAAGGAAGCCAGGAAACGCCCCTCTAAGGAAGGGATCCTTAGGCTGAGAAGGAACTGGCGAGTTTCGGGTTATTGATCGCTGCAGCTATATCTATCCCAAAGCTTGCATGCTTGAAACAACCACCATTTTATTACTTCCTACAGATGTTGCAGTCCCAAATTCAGGCAGGCTTGGACTGGGAGGTTAAAGCAGTCACAGACCTACCTAGATTCATGGGCAGGGCCCAGGGACCCCACCTCTCCATGAGAGGAGTGTCAGAATTTTCAGCCAGCTTTAACCCAGCACACCAGGGGATGCACCGTGGGGTGTGGTGAGAGAAGGAGGAGAGAGAAGGCCAGAAGTAAGGTTCTGCCAAGCCTTGAAAGTTATGTTAAGGGTTTTGCATTTTCTTTTCCGTACAATATAAAGCCACAGATGAGTTTTAAGGAAGGAAACGAGCTGTTCCCTGTGCTTCTGAAGCTTATTGTTTATAGCTTCTGTGTCTGTTATTACACTCATTTCATTGACTTAGTTTGGCAGAGGTTGGGATACCTTTGTATTCTGCTCACCGCAAACTCTCAGTGAAATAAATGTGAAATACATAAATGAATTGGTTAAATAATTGATCGTGGAAAACAGCTGTAATTGTAGGTCATTGGTTTAGTGATTCTCAAACTTTAAAATGTGTCTGTGAATCTCTGGGGGATGTTATTTATTAAAAATTTTTTTTAAACGTTTATTTATTTTTGAGACAGAGAGAGACAGAGCATGAATAGGGGAGGGGCAGAGAGAGAGGGAGACACAGAATCGGAAGCAGGCTCCAGGCTCTGAGCCATCAGCCCAGAGCCCCACACGGGGCTCGAACTCACAGACCGCGAGATCGTGACCTGAGCTGAAGTCAGACGCTTAACCGACTGAGCCACCCAGGCGCCCCTGGGGGATGTTATTTATATTTAGGTTCTGATTCAGTAGGTCTGGGTGACCTGAAATTCTGCATTTCTAACAGGTTCCTGTGCTAAAGTGCACGCTTTGAGTAGTGAGTGCCTAGAAATCATTGTATGTCAGAACGATTTCAGTTGAAAGGAGATAATGGGATGCGGGCACCAGACAAGCAGAGGTGAGATGATGTCATGCAGGTCCAGAATCTTCTTCCTGTCTTCTTGCCCTGCTAATCCTCACCAGCTTCACCTTCACCCTCAGGCCCCTCCTGGCCTCTGATGGCTGCTGCATTTCCAAGGAATCACTTCTGGATACTACAATGTCCAGAAAGAGAAAGATACTGTATTTATGAAACATTATCTGTTTATGTATTTTCCAGAAGTTTCCCGGAAGCCTTTTCCTAATGTCTCTGTGGCCAGAATTGGGTTACATACTCAACAGTAAATCAGTGGTGGGCAAGAGGACAGAAGTTTCCATGACCAGCATAGACTAACCAGCATCTACTGCTGGAAGTGGGATCTGGGGATCAGGGACTGGGGAGAAGCCTGATCAAAGCTGGAAGGTGGGAGTACACAACCAGAAATGTCCATTACACTATAATATGCACTTTGGTGAACTGTGCAGAGAACCTACATCTTATATCAATATCGATATCTATATATCTATGTTTGTGTCTATCTTTACATATGAAATAGGGACATTGCCAAATATACCTAAGGAAAAAAAAATAAGGATTTTTTAAATTAAAAAAAACTAGGGGCGCCTGGGTGGCTTGGTCAGTTCAGTGTCTGACTTCGGCTCAGGTCATGATCTCGCAGTCCGTGAGTTCGAGCCCCGCGTCGGGCTCTGTGCTGACGGCTCAGAGCCTGGAGACTGTTTCGGATTCTGTGTCTCCCTCTCTCTCTGCCCCTCCCCCATTCATGCTCTGTCTCTCTGTCTCAAAAATAAATAAACGTTAAAAAATAAAATTAAATTAAAAATTAAAAAAACTAAGGATCTTAATGGGTCTTACCCAAGACCCACTAAAAAGTATATGGAAACAAGCATTTGATGATTTAAGCTGGAGTAGAAAGGTCTGGGACTGTGGGAAACACAGTACTTGTTCTAAAATCTACAACTTTGTTGGGGCAACAAAACAGAAAGAACTAAAACAACCTACTGTATAAGCAGATAGATTTTTTTCATCCACTTGGCCAACAGTTACTGGGTAATCACCATAAACAAAGATCTGTGTCAAGGGCTGTGGGAGATCCAAAGATAAGGCATAGCTCCCTCTTGATAAGAATTTCACAGTTTAAGACATACAAGTAGTAAGAGGTGCAACATATAAAAAGATAAGTGCCCAAAAAGACGATAGAAGAAAGTGTGTGGGAACCCGGAGGAAGGAAACAGTCCTTCTGGTTCAGAGGGCTTCAAGGAGGGTAGAAAATATACCATCTCTAGCACCAGCCTTGAAAGATGGGCAGATTTTTAACCAGTGATGATGGCAGTGGGGGAGGGATTGGAAAATAGGATGATGGGAAAAGTAAATATTCCCATTGTGAGTGTGTGTGGGGGAGGCGGGGACCACATAGAGCACAACAAGTGATGTGGGTGTGGGAAAGGCAGGTATTCTTATTGGATTCCTGCTATAATTTCTTATCGACATGAAGCCATAAATAATATCACGCAAGTGTCAAGTCATATAATGAAAAAATGAGACAAGGACAATTCCTGGGAAGAGAGAAGCCCAAGCTGTCTGTGTATGGAATAATGTCCATGGGTGGGCAGGGTGAGTAGACAGGGCAGGAGGTCTAGGGGGGGCAGGTCCAGCTTCATGGTGTATGACTCCTAAAGACCAGTATCAGAACACAAACAGTTTCTTCAGTGAATGAGTTGCAACAACAACAAAAAGAAATGGAGGGAGAACATGTTGGTTAAAAGACACCTAAAGACATATCAGTCTGTTGTAACGTGTGGGTTTTATTCGAATTCTGATTCAGACTGGCAACTCTAAACATGACATGTAAGTCATTTGTGGAACTATTGAGTATTGGGTAAGTGAAGATGTTAAATCACTGTAACTTATTAAGGTACTGGCATTGTGGTTGTACTCTTTTTTTTTTTTTTAAGAATTTTTATCTTTTGGAGGTATATTCTGAAATATTTATGGATGAAATGATGCCTGAGATTTTCAAAAGAATACAGGGAATGGGGGAAGGTATAGAGGAAACAAAGACTGGCCGTAATTTGATCATTGTTACAGATGGGTGTTGAAGCTTCATCATACTATTTGCCTACCTTCGTATATGTTTGAAATTTACCATAACAGAAAACGGAAAACAAAATATATTGAAGAATTAAGTGATTGGGTGAATGAATGTCTGGCGGGAAGCTCCACCCACTGAGCTCAGGAGGCCCCGCCCCTTGGGGGGCCAGCCGCTCTCCGCCATCTGCTCTCGCAGGATTCCAGTTTATACTTTTTTATACTTTTATGACTTTCCCATTTCCCTTCGGAAATCCATTGCCCTCGCACCTCCTAAGTCGTTCTCTCTGTTCTTGCCCAGGCCGCACAGACTGCTTCGAGTCCCCAGAAGTCACCAGCGGCCTCCGGAGCTCGAGCGCCTGCCGCCCGTATCCGCCCCGCCCCCACGTCCCTGGGGAGTTTGGTCGCGTCCGGCCGCAGACCCTGGGAGCGCGTCCTAGTTGTCATGGCGACGGTGGCTGGCGCCGGCGCCGGCCGAATCCCGCCCCGGAACCACCTCCTGTGTGAGCGGCCTGGGACCTGGGGTTAGGGGTGCCCCCTTGGCCGCCGCTGAGCTGCTGAGGCTGCCTGAACTGCGAGCAGGTGGTCAGAGGAGAGGTCGGACCTAAAGGGTTAAGTGAGGATGTGGGTAGTGCATGGGGCTGGGGTCGACCCCTACCCGTAGCCGGAGATGGAGTGAAGGGGCGCTGAGGGGGAGCAGGCATCTGGCTAGGATGAGAGGGCCTGCGGGTAGAGGATGGGGCCAGGAGACCAAGGATGGGGGTGTGTGAAAAGAGACAAGTTCACCCTGGAGTGAGTGAACTGGAATAGGAGAGCTCTCCTGAAAACGGTTCCTGCCTGAAGTACAGGCGGGGAATTTCAGGGGCCCCAAGGAGAGGGGGCTGGAAAGTGAACTTTGAGGCAGGTGTTGAAGGGATGAAAGGGAACGAAGCAGGTGAGGTAGAGGCTGTGCTGAGGAGTAGGGAATCTTCAGAGATGCTGGGGCTGGGGGTAAGGGGAAAGGAGAAATTTTCAGAAAATGATTGGTAAACACCTGCTTCAGTATAGTCACTGTATTTTGCTTGCTGTTGTGGACTCCGGAGAATCTAAAGCTATGAGTCTTCTCCAGAAAAAAAAAAAAAAAAAAAAAAGCAAGCACATAAAGATCCAGACCGGATTTTACATTCAGTCTCAGAGGCATCACAGAGCAGCCCCCCCAAGCTTGCTTGTCCAAGGACCCCCAGTTTAGAGACTTAGCTGTAGAAGATACCAAGATGCCTCGGCTTGTACATGGCAATAAATCATTCATACCTCATGAGTAGTAGAGGCAGTAGTTGTAAAGTATGTTGAAGGGTGTTGGGGTCAGTGTGGCCTTTATGAAGAGGGTGGAACTTAAAATGAATGTTAAGGAAAAGCAAGTCTGACAAAGGGTCAACATGAACCGGGACCCTAGGTCCTGGGACAGAGCCCCTAGGAATGCACCCCCTGGTGGTGGAGGGGGCCTATTGGCTACCCTGTCTCCTTTTCACCCCAGAGAGGGGCCCAGGAAGGTGGCTCAAAAATGCCAGTGTCTTATAAATAGTGTCTCCAAATGTTAAAGGGTTTCATGGTCACACTGCAACTAAGAAACTGATTTGGAGAAATCTCAGAAGAGGCCTGTTTAACTATTTACTTCAACATTTTCTGATTTTTTTGATTGTGAGTGCCTTTATTTTTCCCTTCGGGAGCCCAAAGCATCTCAGGACTAGAGTTTGGGAAAAGCTCTTGAAAATTAAGGGCCACCGAAGGGTTTTGAGCGACGGCAGGAGATTGGGGTGTGATATGTGACTCCAGATTAATGGGACAGCCCTGTGTGGGAATGGAGTGGCTGGCAAAGGCAGGGAGGGAGGGAGGGCCTGGGCCACAGTTAACCGCACAACCACAGAGGTACGTTTGTTAAAGATTGAGAAAAAAAAAAAATGTGCATGGTTTCTCATACTGCTACTGTTTTCTTCCCAGGAAGTGACCTTTGGCTCTAAAAAGGAGACTCAATTTTTCATGATAAAATGGCAGTGGTGAAAACCCCCAGCAGAGAACTGAACAGTGCCAAAGAACCATTTACTAACGTATCTCCCCTCCTTTTGAGGAGCCTCGTGGAGGAGCCTAAGAAAAGAACTCCAGTACCTAATCACCTTCTAGAATCAAGTAAGTTGGAATCTAATCAAGTAAGTTGGATCGCAGAGGATCCAAAGTCCAGAAAGCACAAAGAAATTTTTGGTGCTGATCTCTCTATATTGTCTTATAGGCTTACAATAGGTTTTATTATTAAGAACAATGGTTCTATTTAGGCCCATCCACTCACGTGATAGGTCCTTGCGGTGTACATGAGTCACCAAGTTCTGCTGCTCCCACTTCCTCAAATATCTTACCTATCTGTCCCCACTGCCTCAGCAGGTCACTAGGATATTGTAGTGCTCTCCTCCTTCCGACCTTCACACCCTGTCAGTTTCCTTTGTGGAATCACGGCTGTCCCTGCCCCTGTTCTGCTCAGATGCTCTCAGCGGTTCCCTTGCATACGGAATAGAGCTGCGATTCTTTCCCTTGGCGTTTGGCCTCCTCTGCCGTGGATGTGAACTTGCCTACTCGGCCCCACCCCCCAGGCCTACCATGCTCTGTACCTCTCACCCCCAGCTGCAGCCACACCATTACTCCTGCTCCTTCAAGACCACATGCACTTAATACCCCCTTGCTTTTATCCGTGCACATCTCTCCCATTCCATGTACATGGAAAGCCTGGTAGATCCTCTAGTGATTATGTAGAAGGCTAACCATTCGGCCTACGTTATTCTCACTCATTCTGCACAAAATCAGCGTTCTATTTTCATTTTACTGTTGGGAAAGCTGACAATCAGAGAGGTCAAACGAATTCCCCAAGGCGGCACAGCTGAGTGGGGAGGTGGTGTTCAGTCGTTGTAGCCCAATGTCCAGCTCTCTACCATCACACTAGCTGGCTTCCAATTCATCTTGCAAGGCCCATCGCAAATGCTGGAAATGCAGTAATTTGGTGTGGCTCTTTCATTACCGTAGAACTTATTGAATGCAGATTAATATACTCAACTATTTCTGGGGGTATTAGCTGAGCAATGCCTATTTTACACCTGTTTGTGGCTCTAAAAACAAAAGCAAAATATCCAGCATCTAAAAAATTTACCAAATAGGGGTGCCTGGGTGGCTCAGTCGGTGAGGCTTCTGACTCTTGATTTCAGCTCAGGCCATGATCTCATGGTCAGTTGGGAGATCAAGCCCCATGTTGGGCTCCAAGGGCTCCAGGTGGAGCCTGCCTGGGATTCTCTCTCCCCTTCTCTCCCTGCCCATCCCTCGTGCTCATGTGCGTGTGCTCTCTCTCTCTCTCAAAAATAAATAAATAAACTTGAAAAAAGTTTTTTCAAATGGGGCACCTGGCTGGCTCACTCAGAGGAACGTGCGAATCTTGATCTCAGGGTCGTGAATTCAAGCCCCACCTTGGGTATAGAGATTACTTAAAAATAAAATCTTTTAAAAATTACCAAATAATGTTCATTTCAGTACTTAAAAAAATGATCAGATAACCGACAGAGATCATCTATACCCAGAAAGACCATCCTTACCCCATTCCAGCCCTTTACTTTGGCCCAAAGCTGATGACAGTGTTCAGCTCACCTGGTGAGGAGCAAGAACACCAACCATTTCACACTCGCTCTAGATGTTTACAAGAATCACACTGGGCTAAGGAGCAGGATAGGGGATCTGTGGCCCACAGGGTGTGGATATAGCCAAAGGTGAAAAGTCACCGTTGGTGAGAAATTGGATGGTGCATTCGTATTGAAGGAGGCAGTCTAGCAGCTGGAATCAGACCTGGGCTTGATTTTCAACTACCAGCCGTGGGCAAGTTGCTTAATCTTGTTGAGTCTCAGCGCCTTCATCTGCACAATGGAAATAATACCTGCTGTGCAGGGTTGGAGTGAGGATTGCGAACAAATGCCTGACATCAGCGCTAAAGGCACAGAGACAATGGGGTAGTGGGTTCCCAGTGCCTCCTACACATCTCAGCTCCTGCCTGAATGAAGAGCTGGGAAAAGTTGTGTAGACCTGGATGCTTTTTTTTTTTTTTTAATATATTTTATTGTCAAGTTGGCTAACATACAGAGCATACAGTGTGCGCTTGTTTTCGGGAGTAGATTCCCGTGATTCATCGCTTACATAAAACACCCAGTGCTCATCCCGACAAGTGCCCTCCTCAACGCCCATCACCCATGTCCCCTCCCCCGCTCCTCATCCCCTCATCAACCCTCAGTTTGTTCTCTGTATTTAAGAGTCTCTTATGGTTTGCCTCCCTCCCTCTCTGTAATTCTTTTTTTCCCCTCCCCTTCCCCCGTGGTCTTCTGTTAAGTTTCTCAGGTTCCACATAGGAGTGAAAACATATGGTATCTGTCTTTCCCTGACTGACTCATTTCACTTAGCATAATACCCTCCAGTTCCATCCACGTTGCTACAAATGGCCAGATTTCATTTTTTCTCATTGCCAAGTAGTATTCCATTGCATACGTAAACCACATCTTCTTTATCCACTCATCAGTTAATGGACATTTAGGCTCTTTCCATAATTTGGCTATTGTTGAAAGTACTGCTATAAACATTGGGGTACATGTGCCCTTATGCATCAGCACTCCTGTATCCTTTGGATAAATTCCTAGCAGTGCTATTGCTGGGTCATAGGGTAGTTCTACTTTTAATTTTTCTTTGAGGAACCTCCACACGGTTTTCCAGAGTGGCTGCACCAGGTTGCATTCCCACCAACAGTCCAAGAGGGTTCCTGTTTCTCCACATCCTCGCTAGCATCTGTTGTTTCCTGAGTTGTTAATTTTAGCCACTCTGACCGGCGTGAGGTGGTATCTGTGTGGTTTTGATTTGTATTTCCCTGATGATGAGTGACGTTGAGTATGTTTTCATGTGTCTGTTGGCCATCTGGATGTCTTCTTTGAAACAGTGACACTTTTTTTTTTAATTTTTATTTATTTTGAGAAAGAGCTAGAGAGCAAGCGGGGGAGGAGCAGAGAGAGGGAATCCCAAGCAGGCTCCACACTGTCAGCGCAGAACCCAACGTGGGGCTGGAACTCACCAACTGTGAGATCATGACCTGAGCCCAAATCAATAGTTAGACACTTAAGGGACTGAGCCTGTACCCTTTTGTAAAAGAGATCAGCTGTTTCAACCTTGTTCTCAAAACTGAAAAAAAGAAAAGAAAAGAAAAGAAAGGAAAGGAAAGGAAAGGAAAGGAAAGGAAAGGAAAAGAAAAGAAAAGAAAAGAAAAGAAAAGAAAAGAAAAGAAAAGGAAAAGGCATTCACATTATAGTAATAGCAGTTGGAGACTTTTCTGTCCAGAGCGATAATTATTCAGAGCTTTACAATTATTCTATCACATTGTAATTCTATTCTGAGGAAATGAAATAATAACAGTTAAACACACATTAGAAAACTAACACTTGGTGTTTGGATATTCATCGCATGCTAGGTAATCTTGGTGTTATACGAAGCAGCAAAGATAAGGCGCGTGCTTTTTACAAGCTCGCATTTTATTTTGAAGACTTGCACAAAACGTGAAGAGCAGATTATTTCACTAAGTGGTCAACAGCACATGTGAATTTGTATTGTGATGATAATATCTCCCAAACAATGTGTAAAAATAGGGAGAAGCAGTACAGTTCATTTGGAATAGATCACTAATCTTGTTCACATCTGTATCCTCTGTCTGAAACTTTCATAGGCTTAAAATATCCTAAAGAGAGCCCACCTTAACAGGATCTTCTTTTATTTAAGATTTTCTTTTATGTCTCATCTCCTGATGTACTTGTTTACATTGCTTTTATAGAGGTTTATGCAAAACTTCTGAATAATAAGGTCATACAGGCAAAACCTGGCGTAGTGCATTTTGGAGGCTATCAAGTAGAAGAACAACACCAACAGATTCTGGTAGGTATTTTTTCAGTGGGATAACTAATCATAGTAATGAAATGACGTGAATGTTCTGCATCTATATTATTCATTTAAAGAGCAGCATAATCTGCAGAAGCACGAATGTCAATTGGGCCAGAAAGATGGTTCTAGGATGAGAAATTTTAAAGTTGTACCAGTGTCCTTGGACAAGCTACTTTCTCCCGCCAAAGGCTCCTCATGGCATTCTTTTCGAATGGGTGTCATTGCTAACTGGCTCTTAGGGGCTAGGAGCTGGGTGCCCTGTGCCTCCCATGATTCAATTTCGTCCTTACACTCGCTCTGTGGAGGTTGTACTATTATTCTCAGTCTATAGACGAGGAAACCAGGATTCCAGGAGGTTAAATAGTTGGCTCAAGAACACACAGCTAGGAAGTGATAGAGACCGACTTTGACTTTCCGGCTGCCTTCCTCTAAACCAGTGCCTGCTTGCTCCAAGCCTACACCACCAGGGAAAGGGGTATCCCTTTCCTAAGAGGCTCTGGTGAGGGTTCTGTTCCACCTGTTCAGGTCTGATGCCCATGCCTAATTCATCCATTCTGACCAGAGAGATTCTAGCTGGGTCTGGTGGCAAGGGTCAGCTCCACTGGACAGGTTCCAGAAGGGACAGTTGAAAGGACGGACTTCAGTCCACCACAGAGCTTCGTGGGTGCCCTTCATCGATGGCGTGTTCAAACTGGGGTGGGCTCTGGGTGGCCACAGCATCCCTAACTTCTATGCTTCTAGGGACCTGAACATTTAAGTCACCTCTACAACCTCAATGACCTCACATCGACCCCCTAAAGTCACACCGGAGCAGGACATCTCAGAACTACTCCCACTGGGTTCTGGATCTGAGCCACAATGGCATCTGCACATGTGTTGGGAGTGGGGCAGAAGTGGGCTCTCTTCACATGGGCCCTCTGAGACTCTGGCTTTGTACACGATGTTCCCCGCTCTGGCTCTGTCACCAGATCCCTCAAGAGTCTCTACTTTTAGACGTGATGCATTCTTAGAAGCCATGTCTTAGAGTGGGTCACTTTAAGAAAGAACTCCAAGTATTGTGTTGGATTGCTCAGGGCAAGGAGAAGAAGCTGACACATGGCCAAGCCGTCAGGAAGTGAAGTCAGGTTTCTATCAGGCAGTCCCCAACAAACAACGCCATTTCCGTGAGTCCTCGTGCCTCAAAGTGGGTAGAGAGAATGAATCCGGAGAGAAATCTGTTAGGTGCCAAGTGTTTCCCCTCGGAAAAAGGGTTAGAATTTAGAATGGTGAATAGGAAATCCCCCCCCCACCCCAACTAATGAGGACACATTTCTTAGAACACAGCATCAAAGACCCAGGTTAATAATTGATTTTGAAGCTTACTTTTCCTGATATTAGGTTTGCTGCCTCAACGGTGGTAGGGTAGAATTAAAATAATTATCTTTCATAGTTCCTCGCTGTTTATAATAATTAATGAATAAACAATTCACTCCCCACCCCCCCAGCACCCTCACTCTCCTTATTCCTTCACCCAGTCTACCTTTACCCCAGGCGCCCACTAATCTGCTTTCCATTGGTATAGATTTAACTACTCTGGACATTTCATATAAGTGGAATCATATAACATGTAGTCTTGTGTGACTGGCTTCTGTCATTTGGCCTAATGTTTCCCAGGCTCATCCGACTTGTGGCATCTATCAGTACTTCCTGCCTTTCCATGACTGAATACTGTTCCATTGTATGCCTATACCATGTTTTGTTTAGCCATTCATCCGATGGACGTCTGGGTTTCAACTTTGAGCCTCCTATGAATAGCACTCTTAGGGACACTTGTGTACGTGTTTTTGCGTGGACTTATTTTCAGTCCTCCTGGATGTATACCAAGGAGTAGAATTGTTGGGTTACATGGTATGTTAGTTTTCTGTGGCTGCTCTAACAAATAACCACAAATTGAGGATCTTAGTAAGCCAGAGATTTATTCTGGAGGTCAGAGTCCGAAATCAAGGTGTCGGCAGAGCTGTGCTCCCTCCAGAGGTTCTTGGGGAGAATGTAGTTTCGCCTCCGGCAGCTTCTGGCAGGTGTTGCTTGGCTTGTGGCTACATGACTCCACTCTCTGCCTCTGCCTTCCCATGGCCCTCTCTGACTCTCTGTCTTCTCTTCTCGTACACAGACAGGTTATTGGACTGAGGCCTACCTGGGTAATTCAGGATGATTGAATCTCAAGGTCCTTAACTTAATAACACCCACAATGATCCTTTTGTCAAATAAGATCACATTCACAGGCTCCAGGTGTTAGGATATGAACATGCCTAACATGTTCATAGGATATGAACATGAGGCCACCGTTCAACTCACTACTTTATTTGTATTTTTGTGTATTTGCACATTTTATTTGCATCTCCCTAATGACTTATGATGTTGAAGATATTTAGGCCAGGATGGTCATGATTTAAAAAAAAATCTTGTGGGGGCATCTGGCTGGCTCAGTTGGTAAAGCAGGTGACTCTTTTTTTTTTTTTATTGTTTATTTATTTATTTTTGAGGGGGATGGAGGGGCAGAGAGAGAAAGAGATTGAGAATCTCAAGTAGGCTCCACACTGTCAGTGGAGAGCCCAACGTGGGGCTTGAACTCACAGACCGTGAGATCATGACCTGAGCTGAAGTCAAGAGTTGGAGGCTTAACTGACTGAGCTACCCAGGCACCCCAGAACATGTGACTCTTGATCTTGGGGTTATAAGTTTGAGCCCCACACTGGGTGTAGAGATTACGTAAAAAAGAAAATCTTAAAAACAAAAAGATAAGCATGAGGAGGAGAAGCCACTTGATATAGCCCAGAAGGAAAGAGAGTGGGAAAAGGATATTCAGGGCATAAAGGAAGACGTTGAGAGGTTCAGGATCCATGCTGCATGTTTGGATACTAGCATGCCTGGACTGTAGGGTTTGGGGAGGGAGGTGAAAGCTTCATTCTGTTGAAGAATAGAGATCATCTCTTTTGTACAAACAGGAATAGATACATGTGAAAAATGATTTCATCTTAATAGCCTTCTGGGAGATCTTGGGAGAGCCAAGCCTCCTGTTTCCACCAGCAGAGTTAAGCGGAAGCCTAAGGCAATTACCTTGAGATTCTTGCCAAACACGGGGAAAATCCAGCTCTGTTTTTATCTTGGTGTTGCTACAGGAAACTATGCAAATTTCCCAAGAATGGAATGGTTGAATGTGGGTTTAAAACCACAATAAATTGTTCATTAACATTTGAGATTGATCCAGATCTGGTTAAAGGATTGAGAGCATTTTGCTTGGATTCATATTGAGATCAATGCTTCAACTTACTTCAAAATTGGAAATAGTGTTTCTCAAAACAAAGACCTCTTAAATTCTTTTTACCCCCTTGGAAGAAAGATTTTGTTTGGGAAACTATATTTGTTAAATAAATCATTACTCCATTTTCTCATGAGACAAGCAGTGTTGCCGCGGCCAGCCCAAAACAAAGTTGTTAGCCTATACAGACTTATCTTACATAAATTAACAGTTGCTTCAGGCTTTCTGAAATAATAGTCTTAGTTTTCAATTCCCTATTGCAGCCTTTAAGATCCTCCCCACCCCCCTGCAATGTATAGCCAAAGAATACATCTTTTATGATCATAAATGGGATCTATGTTGTTTAATTATTTAAGAAATTAATTCAGTATTTTCTTATTGCTATTTTTTTATTCATTTGACAATGCAGATATTACCTCCTGAGTTCCAAAGCATAGGCTTCACCTACAAATGAGTAGTGGGCGTGTTTGAATTTGCTCTGCCACACTCAGGTTGGAGGAAGCATCAGGTTTCTACTTTTTTTAAAATGCTTATTTATTTATTTTGAGAGAGAGAGACCCAGAGCACGAGTAGGGCAGGGGTAGAGACAGAGAGGGAGAGAGAATCCCAAGCAGGCTCCACTCTGTCAGTGCAGAGCCTGATAGGGGGCTTGATCCCACGAACCGCGAGATCATGACCTGAGCCGAAATCAAGAGTCAGACGCTCAACCGACCGAGCCACCCAGGCGCCCGCCCCTTCTGTATTTTTTAAAATCAAATTGTGGCTGGGCCCTCACCCACAGGTGCTGGCCGCATCTCCAGTCTCGGGAGAGCCAGCTTCTGTCTCCTCCCATTCAGGAAGACTGGAACAGCTGAGCCACCTCAGGAGCTTTGAGGACAGACCTCTCTATAGCCCGTGATGCTGCTGATTGCAAACTGACCTAAGTCCATGAAGTTATGTCTCATTGCCAGGTGCATATTGATAATCTGACCCCGATGGGAGATGGGAGCCACCGGTCCCCTCCCAGCAGCCTCACTACCAGGTTTATCTGCTGCAATGCAAACAGGCCCAAGAAGAAATTGTGCCACGCATCAGACACTTACTAGCAAGCAGGCAAAAAGGAATTTCCATACTCGCAGTCTCCAGGAAGGCCCAGCCATTAGCTCCTTGCAGGGAAGCTTTGCTGGCAGCAGATGCAGGAGCATCTGTGGGTAAGATTGGCCACCCTTCCAATGGGCTAACAACATGTTTTGTGCTGTGCAAAACGCAAGACCTAAAGGAGTCCTGGGTCTTTGGAGGTCACTGTAAAGGACACTGGGCTCTGGGCTCACCAGGTTCTCCTGTGCCTTTTGTTTAAGAGCGGGAATGCCTGTATGATGTTCCTAGTTAGTACGTATACCCTGAACATCCCTTATGCTTATATTGAAAACCCTCTAGTGTCAGTTTAGGTGAACAGGATTGAAGTGCTTTTAGTAGCCACCTCTGGAGTATGGACTCTGGGTTAGGATCTTGCAGTGTGCACTAAGTACTCCTAGAGTGCAGATTACTGATTTCTTCTAAGAAATACATACCTGGGATACACAGTAAAAGCAGTCCCTACCACCCTTGTTTGTTGCCCTATCCTCATACTGGATTTTTTTTTTCTTAAGTGACAGACAATATAAACCACCTCTACTCCCAATTCTTGGACTCCCAACGCGAGGGCTTCCCTTGATGACAAGCATGGGCATAGAGTTCATTTTTTTTTTTTAATGTTTGTTTATTTTTGAGTGACTGTAAGCAGGGGAGGGGCAGAGAGAGGGGGATAGCGGATCCCAAGTGGGCTTTGCTCTGACAGCAGTGAGCCCGACGTGGGGCTCAAACTCATGAACTGCAAGATCATGACGTGAGCCTAAGTCAGATGCTCAACCCACTGAGACACCCAGGCACCCCAGGGGGCCGAGTTCTTTGTCAAGGCTTCCAGGTCCTGGGGCTGCATGGCTACCTCTCCACCTCCAGGCAGGTCCTACCACCCCAGGGTTCTGGGTGTGATGAACACAGGCCCCAGGCATCCTGGGTCCCAGCATACCTGTCCCCCCAGTCTCTGTTGAAAGACCCCCTCTCAAGAGCAGGGCCCCAGGAGCCCACACCTTCACCAAAACTGCCCCTCTGCAGGCTCCTTGGAGGTCAGGAGTGGCCTGGAGAACTTTTTTAGTTTTTTTTTTTTTTTTTTTTTTAAGGCTTTTAGCATATTAAAAAAAAGAAAAGATACGCCAAAACACAGGGTCACTTTAGGCATGTTCAGAGGTGACAAAAAACAACTTTTAACAAATGCAAACACTACTGTAACGTCATCAGGAAGTAATATCTGAATTTTAATTTAGGGCGTCAGTGTTGGACAATGGGCCCCGTGACAGGCCCAGCCTCTGGCCTAGACTTTGGAAACCAAACTCCTCTTAACTGTTCCTTGCCCAGGTGAAGCCCAAACCCCCAGATTCCAAAGTTCTTGGTCCCATCTCAAGCAGAAGGAGGAAAGACACCTGTACTTGGAGACCGAGTTAATTTGTCCATCATATTGTCCTACCTCATGGGCAGAGAATTCCCGACCTGGACTTCTTTCCCATTTGCCCCAGGGATGGATTGGAGGCTGTCCTAGCCACAGGCCTTTTTCCTGATTTTTTTGACCACCTAAGTGTTGCTGGGCCCCCCAGCACCAGTGGCATGTAATTCCAGAAACTGTGGGAGATGACCGGGTGGCTGGCTGCTTCTTAGTTGAGTCACAGGCCTGAATGGAGTTGTGAAAATTCCTTAATGAAAGGCAACCTGGTTCTGAAAGGAGTCGGGTGGCCAGCAGGGGGAGCTCTCACGCCCCCACCACTCTGCAATTGCACACCCAATAGGAAGAGAAGTACCTTAGGTACTATGCTACTATCTCAGCAGGAAAAAGGAAGGTTTTCCTCCTGCCCTAGCAACAGCCCAGCCAATGAGAGACCAGCACAGCTCAGCCAGTGAAAAACTCCTACACTTCAAACTCCAGTGGAGTTTACCCCAATGGACTTTTTGTTTATAACTGCTCTCCCCCTTTCCCCCTTTCCTCTATAAGAGAGCAGTCCTCTCCTTTAGTCTGGGCACTTGTG
Organism: Leopardus geoffroyi; assembly: GCF_018350155.1. Taxonomy (NCBI): domain Eukaryota; kingdom Metazoa; phylum Chordata; class Mammalia; order Carnivora; family Felidae; genus Leopardus; species Leopardus geoffroyi. The sequence goes on along the minus strand of NC_059328.1, from coordinate 118,950,291 downwards.
TATGGGTTTTTCAGTAGCCTGCACATCCTGGTTTGCAGTTCTCTGCTGTTTCTGAATAAACCCATTTTTGCTGGCAAGATGACTGGCAGGTTTGGTTTTGTTTTTTAAATTTTTGTTTATTTATGGGAGATTGCAAGCAGGGGAGGAACAGAGAGAAGGGGACAGAGGATCCAAAGCGGGCTCTGCTGACAGGCTGACAGCAGCAAGCCTGATGTGGGGCTTGAACTCACAAACGGTGAGATCATGACCTGAGCCAAAGTCAGACGCTCAACTGACTGAGCCACCAGGCATCCCCTGGCAGTTTTGTTTTTGAGGTTAACAGAGTTCAACAAAAAAGCACACAAGGTAACTGGTCAGGACTGGGGAGGAGGGGCATGTGCCCAAGCAGATAGCTTCCTGGGGGCTACAGGCTCTCCTAAAGCCCCTAGTCTGGGCAGAAGGCACGTGGGTGTGCTTTATTGTCCTTTACATGGGGTTGTGTTTATTTTATTATTCTTTAAATGGGGTGTGATGCATTTCAAATCTTTTTGAAAGTTAAACAAAAAATTCTATCTCCTCAAATCCCTTCAGGAACAAGGTAAGGTCTAAATAAATGAGGAGGTAAGTACACAGATACATAAGACTGTGTTTTCTCTGAATGCTTCTCTGTTTCTCGCAGCATCTGGTCAATATTTCCAATGAAGACACACATGTGCATATTTTACCCCCTCAAACCGAATACTTTCAGATCAAGTATGTGAAAAAGGTAAGTGTGGTCCGGTTACCTATTCTCCACTGTGTCCTTTGTTAGGTTGTGGCTTTCTGGGTGGTAGGTCGGCTTGGGACGGGGCCTGTCCCCATGACAGCCTACTTGTCTTCTAGGAACACCACCTTGTCCCCGGCTTGTCCCTCACAATCACCATTACATTTTCTCCGGATGAGTGGCGATACTATTACGACTGCATTCGGGTTCACTGTAAGGTAAGTTTTCTTTTTTTTAAATTTTATTTTTTTTTCAACGTTTTATTTATTTTTGGGACAGAGAGAGAGACAGAGCATGAACGGGGGAGGGGCAGAGAGAGAGGGAGACACAGAATCGGAAACAGGCTCCAGGCTCTGAGCGTCAGCCCAGAGCCTGACGCAGGGCTCGAACTCACGGACCGCGAGATCGTGACCTGGCTGAAGTCGGACGCTTAACCGACTGCGCCACCCAGGCGCCCCAAGGTAAGTTTTCTTAAAATTGGTGTTTTTGGGGTAAGGGGCAGAAGGATGTCAAGACTTCCATCCTGAGGGAAGAATGAAGAAATGATACGGTAAGTGAAGTTCTCACCCAGTGCGTGTGTTCCTTGGGCAGTTGGCGTGAGTGGCACGAGGGTCCTTGTCCAGTGACATGGGCCCCAGGTGTGAGAGCCACAAAGAACCAGGGCAGAGCCATGAGACATCATTTGCTGTAGGTTTCCTGCCTGCCTTGGCCTAGAAACCTCATTTATCGTGTAGCGCTAGGAGTTGATAAGGACTTTTTCAAGTAGCTTCGACATACTCCTTTAAGTGCTAGGTTACAAAATTAGCAACACCCCTAATTTGTGATTATAAACCCCAGGGACCGGATGGTGTCCTGTGGGAAGGCCCTCAGAGGCAGCCCTGGGGGTCTGCAGGGAGGTGGGAGCCTGTGTGGCCTGACCCCAGCTGGCTGCACCATGTGAGTCCCTGTCAGCCTCTTCTAAGCCAGTGAATTCATCCCGTGGCCTCCAGCCGGAGCCCAGCTCCACGTGCTGTCAATCCCTCTCTTCAGACTGTCCCCCCCACCGCGACACTTCCCTTTGCTCTCCCACGTCTGGCTCTTGCAAGTCAAGAAGACTTCGGGTGAACTAAATTTAATTTTTCAAAACTAAAACTGGAAGAGTATGTTTTAGTGATCAATGAGTTTCAATTTTTTTTTTCATTTTTAAAAAATTTTTGAGACATTTGTTCATTTTTGAGAGACAGAGAGACAGAGCACGAGTGAGGGAGGGGCATGGAGAGAAAAGGGAGACACAGAATCCGAAGCAGGCTCCAGGCCCCGAGCTGTCAGCACAGAGCCCAGCGTGGGGCCCGAACTCACGAACTGGGGAGATCATGACCTGAGCCGAAGTCAGACGCTTTAACCTACTGAGCCACCCAGGCGCCCCAGTGAGTTTCAGTTTTTAAACAGAAAATAAAAAAGCTCAACTAAAAATTAGAGTATTGCTTTCAGAAGGAGTATCTGTACCAAGAATACAAATCTCGAGGGCAGACATACAGAGCGCCACAGCACGTCTGCTGCTACTTAATGGTAGCGCTAATAATGATACCTTGCATTTATGCAGTGCTCTTAACTCTTCCAGGCCAGCACTGGCTTTCATTCTTAAACATACCTTTAGGGGCGCCTGGGTGGCTCAGTCAGTTAAGCGTCCGACTTCAGCTCAGGTCATGATCTCGCGGTCCGTGAGTTCGAGCCCCACGTCGGACTCTGGGCTGACGGCTCAGAGCCTGGAGCCTGTTTCGGATTCTGTGTCTCCCTCTCTCTCTGCCCCTCCCCTGTTCATACTCTGTCTCTCTCTGTCTCAAAAATAAATAAACGTTAAAAAAAAAAAATAAAAAAAAATACCTTTAAAGTGAAGGCGAAATTATTCCCATTTTGCAAAGGAAAAATCGAGGCCTGGAGAGGTTAACGGTCTTGTTCAAGGTCATACGTTAGGCAGGGCCGGAAGTAGATGTGCCCTATACCAGTTCATTGTTTACTGTTTGGTGCCATCTGGATCAGCTGCTGCCATCATGGTTTCTGTTCCTCTCAGGCTACTGCCGATTGTGTTTTCTTCTAATTTTCTGAAATAGAAGCCGATAGATTACTGTCTTTGTGTCTACACAAAGGCATCATCTCCCCTGGGTAATAGTGAATATCGCTTCAATGAAATGTGCTTAGAATCTCCTACATTTTGGTTATAGCTAAGAAAGCTCAGTATGTCTAATGTTCTGTTTAAGCACTCAACTTTCTTTTTTTTTTTTTTTTAATTTTTTTTTTTTCCAACGTTTATTTATTTTTGGGACAGAGAGAGACAGAGCATGAACAGGGGAGGGGCAGAGAGAGAGGGAGACACAGAATCGGAAACAGGCTCCAGGCTCTGAGCCATCAGCCCAGAGCCCGACGTGGGGCTCGAACTCACGGACCGCGAGATCGTGACCTGGCTGAAGTCGGACGCTTAACCGACTGCGCCACCCAGGCGCCCCAAGCACTCAACTTTCTTAAGGAAATATTTTTAACGATAGAAAACAACATAAGCAATAAAGTGCCTACAAGTTCACCTTTGAAAATTATAGCCTCCAGTATGATAAACTTGACTTTTTTTTCCCATTAATTTTAGGGAGATGACACTTTGCTCATTCCTATCCATGCCTATCCTGTCATGAACACACTGGACTTTCCCTCATTTATAAATCTATCAGATGTTCTCCTTGGTGAAAGGTGAGTTACCAAGATGACCTACCAAAACGTCATAGGTCATGAAAAGTTAGGAGATACGCATAACAGAAACTGAGATTTGTATTTTTCCTAGATTTGTAATTTTCTAGCTGAGTCAGCCTGGACTTAATGGTCGGAAAGGTAAAACAAAAACAAAAGCCCATGTCACAATATAGTGAGCAAGGAAGGGAATTTATTGGGCCATTTAACTGACAGCTGCAAGGTGGATCTTCAGGCACGGCTGGTTCTAGGGGTTTAAATCAGCTTTCAGGAACCTGCCTCTCTCCATTTCTTGGTTCTGCTTCCCTCTCTGCAGGCTTCTTTCACAAGAGGCTTCCCCTTCACAGGGGTAAGAAAGCTGCCAGAAGCTTTAAGCACTGTTGGCAACAGGGGTTGGAGGGACTGGAGGGGTTGGGGGTGTTCAAGCAAAAGTCCCAGGATTGAGTCTTATTGGACCAACTTGGATCTTGTGCCCATCCATTAACCAAACTCTGCTTTGGGTGGGAAAGCAAAAAGAACAGAAAGTTACTGTCCAAGCCACGTCTCAGATTTCTCGACCCTGTCTTATTGGGAAAATAGTCTCCCGTGTCATGTACCTGTTGTTGTTTTTTTCCAGTAAATATTTATTAAATATTTACTACGCATACCTAAATATCTCTACCTGTCCCTAGAGATATAAAAAGATGGATCCTGAGCTGTTAGATAAAGCTATATAATGGCCATGCCAGTTGTTACTACTTCTATACTGGTTGGGAAATATATACCATCCTGAGCTCCTGTCCCTCCATCCCAGCTGCCTGGCCCCTTTCCTGCCCTCCGTGCCACCTTTGAATGATTCAGCAACTAAGTTGTCGATACCTGGCAATTTGGGGGTCGGGGGGAGACATCTGCAGGACATGGCCTCAGCCTTATAGCCACTCTACTTGAGTGCTGCCCAGAAGTCCCGATTGATTGACACTTTGAGTATCACCCATGGCAAAAAGGTAAATCGACAAAGGTTCTGATTCTGAATGTCTCAGAGTCTAATGGGGATAGAATCTTGGCATCGGTTAATTACATCGATCGCTAAGTGCTGTATGTATTAGAGACACATTTGGGGTCCTGTATAGGCCCAGAAGATGAAGCTGACTGGAGAAATGGGAGTGATTACTCCTCACTTCTCTGGGGGTGACATCTGGTTGTCCTAAGAGGACTCCATAGGGTGGTAGAACATTTGAGGCGGGGAAATAGCACGTACAAAGGCATGGTGGCAGCAGAGAGCCTGGACCATATCTTATAGGTGATTTAGCCACTGGAGGGTGTTAATCCACCCAGTAGCTGGCAGATACTAGATGTCTCTTGCTATAGGTCCAGATGGTGAACAAAGACTGGGTTTCAGCCTGCTTTGGGGGTGAAAGCGAGTTCAAGTGCCTGCAGCAGCACTGAGCAGGATGTGTACAAATTGCTAATGACCAGATAGCAGGGTTAGATAGAGAGAGAGCCAGCTGAACCCTTTGGGATGAGGGAGCGCTTATAGACTAATATGTATAGCTTCATGGCCCTTCCTTTGTAGTACCATTTGGCATCCTTGAGCGAAACCCCCAAATTAATTCTGAAATAGTGGCCTTAGTTCAGCTGACGTGTAACCTTCTCCTCGTACGCGCCCCCCAGCCCACACACCTTCCCATGACCTCTGACTCTCCATCCGTCTATACTTTTTTTCTTAAATTCTTTAAGAATTACAAATAAATAATACACACAGAAGAATATACAGTCATGTGTAAGGTTTAAACAATAATAATATAATGAACACTGCCTTCAAGACATAACACATTACCAGTAACTTTGCAGCTACTACTTGGACTTTTGTGATAATCATTTCTTTGATGTATTTTAGTAGTTTTGCCACATACGCATGCACCCCTAAGTAACACGTTGTTTCGTTTTGCCAGTGTGGGATCTTTATATAAGTGGAATCTTACTGTATGTAAGTTCTCCTGCAACTTGCTTTTTCTATTCCACATTAGGGTTTTGTGGTTTCGCCATGTTAACTCACATAGCTAGAGTTGGTGTCCACTGAATGGATTGACCACGATTTTTTTTTTATTTTAGTTTTTTTTAACGTTTTATTTATTTTTGAGAGAGAGCATGAGCGAGGGAGAGGCAAAGAGTGGGGGTGACAGAGGATCTGAAGAAGCATGCTGTATGCTGACAGCAGTGAGTCCGATGCGGGGCTTGAACTATGAATTCATGAACAGTGAGATCGTGACCCGAGCCTGAAAGCGGATGCTCAGCCACCCAGCTGCCTTGCTTTGACCAGCACTGCTGATGTACATCCCTGCACGTGGTGTGGAGCACATGTTCTAGAGTTTCTCCAGGGTATGCATCTACAAGTGGATGGTCTACCACAAGTTCACTGTTAACTTTGTAACACCAGCTTGTTTCCTAGAATGGCTATGCCCATTCACACGCCTACCTGCAGCGCAGGAGAATTCCTCTCTGCCTATACCACTGCCGAACGATGGGTATTATCAGATTTTGACATTTTCACTGACATATATTCTTGCCCCCTTGCTCTTCAGCCCTCTGTTTATTTTCCGGAACACATTTTGCCAGAGCTCTATCCCAGTATTTCCTCTCTCCCCCTCTTCAGCCCTTCCTGTCTTCACCCAGTCCTTGTCAGTGCTAAGTGCTCTGCAAAGTTGAGTCCCTCCTGGCAGGACCCACTCACTCTATGCATTTTGAGGCCAAATACAGCTATTTCCTTTAAATGGGTGACTATAGTGACTTTTATGAAAATCAAAGTGGTAGAAAAGTAGGAACTATCTAACTTCCTAGTTCTTGAATCCTTCTTTTCTTCCTTTATTCCTTCCTTCCTTCCTTCCTTCCTTCCTTCCTTCCTTCCTTCCTTCCCTCCCTCCCTCCTTCTTTCTTTCCTTTTTTCCCTCCACAAATTTCAAATTACTTTTTGTTTGGGTCATAAGCCAGGCTTAGGAATTGAGAACAATGGCAGGGGCACCTGGGTGGCTCAGTCGGTCAAGCGTCCAACTTTCACTCAGATGACAATCTCATGGTTCATGGGTGCCAGCCCCGTGTCAGGCTGTGTGCTGACAGTTCAGAGCCTGGAGCCTGCTTTGGATTCTCTGTTTCCCTCTCTCTCTGCCCTCTTCTGCTCACACTCTGTCTCTTTCTCTCTCTCTCTCTCTCAAAAATAAATAAACATTAAAAAAAAAGTTAAGGGGCACCTGGGTGGCTCAGTCGGTTGGACGGCCGACTTCGGCTCGGGTCATGATCTCGCGGTCCGTGAGTTCGAGCCCCACGTCGGGTTCTGTGCTGACAGCTCAGAGCCTGGAGCCTGTTTCAGATTCTGTGTCTCCCTCTCTCTGACCCTCCCCTGTTCATGCTGTGTTTCTCCCTGCCTCAAAAATAAAACGTTAAAAAAAAAAATTAAAAAAAAAAGTTAAAAAAAAGGAATTGAGAACAATGGTTTAATAAACTGGTGAAAACAATGTAGCTTACAGTGCAGACATTAGTGTGATTCTTAGTACATAAATCTACCAACTTACTGAGAAGCTTTTCCCAAACTATTTTGTACATAATGCCCTTCATTTATAACCAGAATGAAAATTTCAGCTAAACAGTTTATTAAACTGTGTATAATGGTGTGAAAGTTTTAAAAATCTGTCAAAGGATAAGCATGCTCCTTTTTTCCTTCACACATACTGGCAGCAGGCAGTATCCTCCCAAGGCTTTATGCCCTTTACTTAACAACTGATAACTGTCCAAACTGTCTTCTGCTTCGTTCAATCTAAAAACATCTGGTTATAGGGCAGGAGGGAAGGATTTGAAATGGTTTTCACCTTAAATGTTCTCTGTTCATCGTAGGCTACCTTGAGGGTTGAAGGTACCCTTTGGGTGGGTTCTTTATTTGGGATTCATTCATTCATTAGATGTTTACTGAATGCCAGTGGGTGCAACGCACCATGTTAGGTACTGAGTACACAGAGATGCTTAAGAGCTGAGGCCATGACTAAGCAGACAATCCTAATGTCTAATGTGGGTGTATTCAGAGCAAGGACACCTAACCCAGTGCAGTGGGAAGTGAGGGCATTTGGGACAGGGGGTGGGAAGTGCTCAGACAGGATTTTCTAGAGGAGGATATCTCTGAACTGAGGTGTTGTGGGATTTTTTTGTTTTGTTTTTTGTTTTTTTGTTTTTTTTTTTTTTTTTAGTGTTTATTTTTGAGACAGAGAGACAGAGCATGAGCAGGGGAGAAGCAGAGAGAGAGGGAGACACAGAATCCGAAGCAGCCTCCAGGCTGTCAGCACAGAGCCTGACGCGGGGCTCGAACTCACAAACCGTGAGATCATGACCTGAGCCGAAGTTTGACGCTTAACCGACTGAGCCACCCAGGCGTCCCCGTGGAAAAATATCTGAAGAGGACAAAACCTTCTAGAAGTCAGACTCCTTTTGAATAGCACCATACACCAACAATTCTCAATATTACCGGTGATGAAATATTCCTCCCTACAAGGGCATACTTGTTCCCAGTTGCTGCTCAGACCCATGAGAAGCGATCGCCTCATTCGTGACCACCAGTCTCCCTGAGGCCTCATTTTTGTTCTTATCACAGTATTTCCTCACCTGTGCGGCCCATTGGAACATCTCTGGCAGTGGGCTTCTGGCTCTTTCTCTGCCTCAGTGTGAGCCCCCCCCCCCCCCGCCACCTCTATGCACACGGAACACCCCCAACACTGCTCCTTCGGTTTCTGCAGGGGCTGCTTGAGAGATCGGGGCGGGGACTAGACGGGGATGCATGTCCCATGCTGAACTCTACACTTGTCCCAGCTGCTTCTGTGCCCGCCTCACCCAGCTCTCCTTCCTGCCCCGCCCTGCCCCGGGGCAACTCCAGTCAGCACCTCCTTCTGCCCTGCGTCCACCTGTCTTGGTGTCTTTTAGAGATGGGGGCGCCTGGCTGCTTGCAGTCTTGCTTCTGGCTCTCTCTGTTCCCACCTTAGCTCCGCATCCTCGGCCTCTCCGTTTGTACCTCCTCATGGAAAACCTAAATCCCCGCATGGTTTTCTAAGGAGGTTTTAGATTGTTGGAAGAGAACAAAGTCCACCAAAGCTTGTCTGTTGAAGACTGTTTTTAGTCCCCAACTTGTCATTGCTTCATTCATTCATTCACCCATCCATCCATCCATCCATCCATCCATGTGTCCATTCATCCACTCTGAATTGGACCTGCTGGCCCCCAATTTGTCCCTTCTGATTTAATTAAACTGCTGACCTGTTTGGTTTCGTTCAGATGGTGGTGGCCCGCACAGTTTTGTTTTGTTTTGTTTTTTTAACCTTGAATTCACTGTCAACATTTAAAAATCAAAAGATTTCACATAAAAATTTAGATTTTTACTTTTTTTTTTTTTAAAGGAAAAAAAGGTGCCAGGGTGGCTCAGTCGGTTAAGCATCCAAGTTCAGCTCAGGTCATGATCTCACGGTTCATGGGTTCCAGCCCCTCATGAGGTCACTGTTGTCAACATGGAGCCTGCTTCAGACCTCTGTCCCCCCCCCACCCCCCGCCTCTCTGCCCCTCCCCTGCTCATGCTGTCTGTCTCTCTCAAAAGTAAATAAACATTTTAAAATGCATTAAAAAAAAAAAAAAAAAGATCCAGCAATACTGGGCCCACGGTCCTGCATGATCACAGTTAGTTCAATGGAGATAAAACACAAGCTGCCTCTTTATTTTTTTTTAAAGTTTATGTATTTATTTTGAGAGAGAGAGAAAGGCAGAGAGGGAGAGAGAGAGAATCCCAGGCGGCCTCCTCACTATCAGCACAGATCCCGACTTGCGGCTCGATCTCACAAACCATGAGATCATGACCTGAGCCAAAACCAGGAGTCGGACGCTTAACCGACTGAGCCACCAGGCGCGCCTGAAACCGCCTATTTAGAGGGCAGTGCCTTTGCCAGCTCACCGTAGTCCCCACCACTCCTTATCACCTCACATACAGCACTCCTCACTCCTTTTTGTTACTTGACTGGCCTCTGAGGACTTTCAGCATAAACACTGAAAAGGAGACAAGGCAGCCAAGAGTCGGGTTCCACAGCACGGACCCACTGATGGCTCTGGAGCCGTTCTGTCTGCATGTCTACTCCAGGCTCCCTCTGCTGCATGCTGGCTGTGTGACCCGGAAAAATAACAGCCTCTCTCTGCCTCTTAGAATCCTCATCTGTAAAATACAGTGCGTAGGAGTCTCTGCCTCTTAAAGTTGTTCTGGAGGATTAAGCAGATTAAAGTAGGACTTATTAATAGTTAACAACATTTGTAAGTTTTTAATACTTACGAGTACTAAGAACGGTGCTTAGCATGTAGCTCCTGATTCATATTAGCTATCACCATCATCATCATCATCATCATCATCACCCAAGAGATTTTCACCTAAATAACACACACGTGAGACCCAGACGGGTTGGCTCACGCTTGAACAAAGGTAGACAGCATACAGAGAAATCGGGATGAGAAGCTTGGAGCAGGAAGGCGGCGGCCAAGTTGAAGGTGGACTTCCGACACTGAGCGGCTGGGCTAGCAGCTGAGGGGCGTGTGTGAAGCTCTGGAACAGCCAGGCAGGTACTGGGCCCCAGCTGGGGAGAGTGGCCCAGTAGCAAGTGCACAGAGGGGCAGGGCAGGGAGGAGGGTGTGGCTGTAAGTCCAGGATCAGGAGCTCTTTTGTCTTGGCGTTTATACTTAAAAACAAAACAAAACAAAAAAACAAGTTTTGTTGAGATATAATTCACATATCATAAAACTTACTGATTTAAAATGTGCAGTTCAGGTCGTCTGATGGCTCAATTGGTTAAGCGTCTGGCTCTTGGTTTCAGCTCAGGTCATGATCTCCCAGTTCGTGAGTTCAAGCCCCGTGTCAGGTTCCATACTGACAGTGAGGAGCCTGCTTGAGATTCTCAGTCTCCCTCTCTCTCTGTCCCTCTCCTGCTCACTCTTTATCTGTCTCTCTCTCGAGATAAATAAACATTCAAAAAAATAAATAATAAATAAAATAACATGTACGGTTCAATGGATTTTAGTATATGCAGCCATAATCACAATCAATTTTAGAACATTTTCATTACCCCAAAAGGAAACCCATACCCATTATCCACTCTTCATTTTTCCCCTCAAACTTCCTAGTCTCAAGCAGACTCTGACTTTCTGTCTCTATAAATTTGCCTATTCTGGACGTTCATATGATGGCAGCATACATTACATGGTCTTTTGTGACTGACTTCTTTCGCTTAGCATCATGTGTCCCAGGTTCATCTAACTTACAACATGTATCAACACTTCATTCCTTTTTATTGCCAAGTAATATTCCATTGTGTGCCAGTACCACATTTTATTTATCCCTTCATCGGTTGATGGATATTGATTGTTTCCACTTTTGGGCCACCTTGGATAATGCAACATTTGTGTGCATGTTTTTATGTGGCTACATGTGCTCAGTTGTGTTGGGTGTATACCTAGGAGTGCAATTGCTAGGGAATATGGGAACTCTGTGTGTAGTGTTTCAAGGAACTGTGGAACTAATTTCCAAAGTGGCTGCACCATTTTTAATTTCTACTGGCAATGTATGAGAGTTCCAATGGGCACTTGCATTTGTAAATGTCAGAGTAAAGCAGCCATTTCTACAGCTAAAGAAAAATTACAATGACAAAGGTGATGGGAAAATATAAATCCAACAGAAGGTAGATTCAAAGGGTATATTTTCCCTTTGCATATAGAATCAATTTAGACAAAATGGCTAGAAGTCACAGGGCCTGCATTTAATACCACCAAATTTGCTTTCTTACTTTGAGGTTGCTTCTAGAGAGAAGCAAGTCTGGCCTGGATAGCGCGTCTCCGAGGACTGGATAGCCTTCACACATTTTCCACAAGGTCATGAAGTAGGCTCACATATATTCATCAACCCTATTTCCACTGGCTGGATTTGACGGTTGTAAATTTTCCTTGCTGAGATAAAATCCCACGTGGACATTTGCCAGCTACCCATAAACAACCATGGTGGCTCGAGATCTGGTAAAATATATTTTTGACAGCTTCTGTAAATAACCAAAAATTGCATTCTGGCTTCTGTCCAACATCTCTAAATCAAACACTGGGGTGCAGAGGACTTTCAACTCTCTTTCCCTTTTGTAGTTTGAAATTCTGCTTTATAACTAGTCTCACCACCCTGGCTGATTAAATTCCGTCATCACGTGATATCTTAGAGAGTGCTGCCGATAAAATACGATTTTCCCCTTCCTATATGCGCAAGTGAAGAAGAACTTGCTGCTTTTAGGTACTGAAATTTGGTATCTTTCCATTCTTGTGGTTCTAAACAATTCATATTAATTCATCATACTCTCTGGTTTTTCTAGCGGTGCCAACCTGCTACCAAATAACTGGTTGAAATCTGGAACAAACCCAGTCAGTTGACCGGTTGTTCTCTCCATGGGGCATCAACTGATCTTCCTTGCCCCAAGCTGACTCTGTTGACTGTTTGGTTAGTGTGCTTTAGACAAGCTTATGTGAAAGTCACCTGGGTCCTCCCCTGGATGCCCTGTCACTTCCCATTTTTCACTCTGGGCCATGCCATAGACAAGGCAGCCATGTTGCTCTAAAGCAAGTGGAACTCTTGAGTTTATCTCAGGGATACAGATGCTGTGTAGACCACAGGGTCACATTAACAACACCAGTAGAACCGGTCCCTGGCTGCACCATTCCAAAGCCAGGATATTTTAGCCTCTGGAACTTTTATACAAGTTTAAGAATTTACCAAAGGATGCTTTTCCTTAGGAACTGAACCTCATGCCTCATTTTAGAAAGTGTGGGAATGGCCAAAGTCAGAGTAGGATGTCCGAATGAAACTCAGTTCTCTCACTGCCCTACAGTTGAAAGCATGTGGGTCATGGGAGAAGGTGCATCCTTAAACTAGCACTGGAGGGAAAGATCTACAGTGCAGGTGCCCAGCATAGACAACAACCAGGTCCTTTTTGAACTGTGCCAGGAAAGAGTCTCCGTGTGAAAGGCCCACCGACCAGCTATACCTGAGTTAGAAAGACGGTGCCAGAATGACTACAAAATTGATCTTCAGAAGGGTTTTTGGGAGCCCTCGCTACCCAAAGAGAATAATTCCCATTTCTTAGCTCATCCAGGGAAACACATTCCTTACTCATTCTAGGGACTCATTTCTCATATCCCAAAGTCAGAGTTGACTTGAAGGAGCAGCAGCATTTTGTGGAAACTTTCTAACAAAGGCAACTTGAGCTCATCAACACACTTGTGCTTTAATTTATTTTGGCCCCTACTTGGGATTATTGAGCCGTCGTGAACTTGCATTTCAAAATTGCTTCAAAGCTGATATTCAGACTTAAAAAATTGCTGTCACTTAACAGCCTAAATGTTTACTATATGAAAAATTCTACCACATTTTATAGTTAAAATGGCTTTGATTTAATATCCCTTTGTTGAGCTAATATCTTGACCCAGTCTCTATGAATTTTAGCAGGAAAGAAAATCATCCCACCCCTAAACCATAAGGATCTATATTAATAATGAAAGGGTATAAATGCTTTCTCCTTTCTTTTCATTTTTTTAAATTTTTTTTTTAACGTTTATTTATTTTTGAGACAGAGAGAGACAGAGCATGAACGGGGGAGGGTCAGAGAGAGGGAGACACAGAATCTGAAATAGGCTCCAGGCTTTGAGCTGTCAGCACAGAGCCCGATGCGGGGCTCGAACCCACAGACCGCAAGATCATGACCTGAGCCCAAGTCGGATGCTTAACTGACTGAGTCACCCAGGCGCCCCAACAAAGGGAACTTTCAACGGAAGGCCTAAATTATTTTTTTTTTCAAGTTTGTCTCACAAAATGTTGAAATCTAGACTTTTGACTCTTGGAGAAAGTGATGGCAAGTCTAGAAAACTGAAAATGGGGAAAACACTATTGACCCTATTGAAGCCTGGCTTTCATACTCTGCTTTCCTCCCTTAGTTTCTGTACAGATTTATTTGGAAAACTGCTCACATGGTTTGCGTGGGGCTCAGGAAAGGAGCGGCACAAATGTATAGCCGGCATCTAGAGCAAATGAACGTGTGCATCGGGGGCAGTAATTAAAGGTGGCATGTTTCAGTTTAGGGTCCTCTAGTCTTTCAAATGATTCCTTAAACTCAACAGTATATAAATGTTGTGACTTACGTGAAACTACCAAGCTAGTGTCACGGACCAAGCAGTAAGAACTTGAAAATATTTTACTTTTTAGGGGCACCGGGGTGGCTCAGTCAGTTAAGTGTCCAATTCTTGATGTCAGCTCAGGTCTTGATTTCAGGGCCGGGAGTTCAAGCCTAGCACTGGGTATGAAGCCTACTTAAAAAAAATAAATAAGTAAAATGTAGAACATTTTAATTTTTTTAATGTTTATTTTTTATTTTTGAGAGAGGAGGACAGAGGATCTGAAGAAGCAGGCTTTGTGCTGACGGCAGTGAGCCCAATGAGGGGCTTAAACTCATGAACCGTGAGATCATGACCTGAGCTGAAAGGCAGACGCTCAACTGACTGAGCCACCCAGGCACCCCTACGTTTTATTTATTTTAATGTTTACTTATTTATTATGAGAGTGAGGGCACATGCATGCACCCGCGCACAGGAGTTGAGAGCGGGGAGAGGAAGAGAGGGAGAATCCTAAGCAACCTCCATGCTCAGCGAGGAGCCCGGCCTGGGTCCGATCCCACGACCGCGAGCTCAGGACCTGAGCATATATCAAGAGTTGGACACCCAGCCAGCTGAGCCACCCAGGCACCCCAGATGTTCTACATTTTAAATGCTGCAAAAAATATTCATGGGTCAGTTCCTAATTCTGATATTTAAGAATACAACACAGGGAGTTTCCATAAGTCTACCCAAAGCACGTTCCTGTGGATAGTTTTCAGTCCTGGAGAGATACCGCTAAATTGAAAAATGAACGTGTGCATCGGGGGTGGTAATTAAAGGTGGCATGTTTCCATGGTTCTGGACACTCCTCCTCCTCACTTGGTTTATACAGCTGTTACATCTCACACCAAACATATCCAAGCAGCCACATCTGGTCACCACTGTTGTTGCACTCCATGTTCTACTTCAAAGGTTTGTGATACCTACACACGCATGTGCATACACACACTTTTTTTTTTAACGTTTTATTTATTTTTGAGATAGAGAGAGACAGAGCATGAACGGGGGAGGGTCAGAGAGAGGGAGACACAGAATCTGAAACAGGCTCCAGGCTCTGAGCTGTCAGCACAAAGCCCGACGCGGGGCTCGAACTCACGGACCGCGAGATCATGACCTGAGCCGAAGTCGGCCGCTCAACTGACTGAGCCACCCAGGCGCCCCGCATACACACACTTTTAATGTGGTTTCTAGAATGTGATGATTTAATGCCTGTCAAAACACTTAGAACAGAGTAACTAGCCACCAGCCCACTGAATCGTGACGCTTTTTTTCTTAAATAGTTGCTTTCTCTTGAATATGCCCCAAATTTCTTATGAAAAATCCTAATACCATTTCAAGACCAGAATTATTTGAATTTAAGTTGCTTGGCTTTAAAAATTCATTTCTTGCTCCTCTTCCAAGTGAGCTTTTTGTTCTAGTAATTGCTGGTGGGTAAGCCATAAGACTAGAAGCTGGCAGCTGGGCTCCCTGCTGGCTGTGTCAGGCCAGACATTATAGGACACTTAGCTCTGAGGAAGTATGTTTGGAAACACAGTTGGCGTGAGGTTCCTTCTGCCCTCTATTCTAAAAGAAGAAGAGGCCTAGCAGTAGTTTTTAGTGTATCCTCTTATCTTTTCCGAATAAACGCTATATTTTTCTCAACAAAAGGAAAAAGCAGTCTGCAGGAGGCTTTTCATCTCCCTTCATGTCTCGATTTAGTTGCTTCCTTTCCCTTGAATGTGACTCTCTTGCTCGATGCCAGATGTCCCTATTCTCTGGTCTCCGGCCACAGGCCCTGCTCCGACTCAAAGGAGCACCCCCTGAATTTCCTTTCTTACCCCATATTATCCCTCTGGTGAGTTGTAAGGTGCAGTTTTCTCTAACATTTGTTATTTATCTGAATACTCTCATTTTAAAATGAAGTTAATGTTTAATTTTTAAAAGGTATTATATATTATTGTATGAGACCACTGACAGGAGGTGCTTAGAGCAGGCATATTCAGAGACAGAAGGTAGAAAGAGTGGAGGCTGCCAGGGGCTGGGGGTGTGGAGGAAGGGGCAGTTAGTGTTTAATGGGAACAGCATATCAGTTTTGCAGGATGAAAAGAGTTCTGGAGAAGGATGGTGGTGATAGTCACACAACAGTGTGAATGTGCCTAATGTCACCGAACTGTATACTTAAAAATAGTTAATGGGGCGCCTGGGTGGCGCAGTCGGTTAAGCGTCCGACTTCAGCCAGGTCACGATCTTGCGGTCCGTGAGTTCGAGCCCCGCGTCGGGCTCTGGGCTGATGGCTCAGAGCCTGGAGCCTGTTTCCGATTCTGTGTCTCCCTCTCTCTCTGCCCCTCCCCCGTTCATGCTCTGTCTCTCTCTGTCCCAAAAATAAATAAACGTTGAAAAAAAAAATAGTTAAAATGGTACATTTTATGTTATGTATGCCTTACCATTTTTTAAGTGTTGTTTTTAAAAAAAAAATATGAATAGGGCACATATTATCTCTGCGGATGACAGATAACATGTCATGGTCACCTCGAACTTTTTCCGAATTCAGTTCCATTCCAGCCCCTAGAGAAATGCCTTAACTTCTTTTACCAAGAAGGCAGAAGTGACCTCATTTAATTCTGATTTTTCCCTAGGGTTGCACCTTTTTCTAAACTACAGAGGCATGAATGAGAGCAGGGAACGGGGGATTTTACCAACAGGGAGGACTAAGTAATTAGGTTGAGAAAAGAGTTGAACCAAAGGCAAGAAAGGAGCTCAAAGGCCAGGCTAGCAAGACAAAGACATCAAATCTCCCTGATTCTTTGACTCTTTCTTGTTCTTTGCCTCCAGTTTTGGTCTAAGCTTAGGCTAAAAAGGAGGGTGGTGTTTAATTCTCTAGGTGTAAAAAATAATTAAATGCCTGCTACTTGAACATGTAAATTTGTGTTTTTCTTTATTTGACTATATCATTAAGGACCACGGGTCCACTCTGCTTCTGGTTTGAGGCTCCAGTCCCGGTGAGATTAATTGTGTCTTTGAAAATAAGATAAGCAGCAAATGAAAGTTCATACGAACATAAGTTATCCTAGATGAAAGGACATACTTTGAAATTTGAAACGTAATTTACCCTCAACTCTATGTCTTTTCAAATTGTTGCCTGTTTGTGGGAGGTGGGGTCTGGTTTATCAGGCAACTAATCATTATGTCTGCTTTCTTTCTGTTTTGGGGGTCACACTCTGAATACAAAAATTTACATCTAAAGCTTAAAGAAAAATAACTAGCCAGACCCCAAATTTCTTCCTTTGTCTCTGTGTGCATAGCAGTGCTTGAGAGGAGGCCAGTAACATTTGAGGAAAGGTCTTGGGATTTTCTAGGCTTCTCTTGCTGATGGGATAATGAAAGGAAGTGGCTTCTAAAAGTTTTTTTTTTAATTTTTATTTTTGAAAAAGAGACAGAGTGTGAATGGGGGAGGGGCAGAGAAAGAGAGAGAGAGAGAGAATCCCAAGCAAGCTCCACACTATCAGTGTGAACCTGATACAGGGCTTGAACCCACAAACCATGAGATCATGACCCGAGCTCGAATCAAGAGTCAGGTGCTTAACAGACTGAGCCACCCAGGTGCCGCAAAATAGGGAACAATTCTTTTGAAGTACTTAGTATGTTTTTGTATATCCTTTTAACGTACTTAATAGATATTTATACAGAGCCTTAGCATAACCAATAAAATGTTTAAATAATAAAGTAACAGGTATAAAAGTTGTGGTTAACTTCAAAAGTACTAACTTCTATCTGCTTTGAGATTTTTAACTGGCCGCTTTCTATAAGTTACAGAAGAACTCAGGGTCTTGTTTGTGCCTGTGAAACCATAGGCATAAGATATGTATATTTATTCATGTTTCTTCAGTGTAGACCAGTGTTTTGTTTTTGTTTATTTCACGTTTTTATTTAAATTCCAGTTAGTTAACATACAGTGTAATATTTGTTTCAGGAGTAGAATTAAGTGATTCATCACTTACAAACAAAACCCAGTGCTCATCACAAATGCCCTCCTTAATACCCATCACCCATACCCATCCATTTAGCCCATCCCCCGCCCGCCTCCCCTCCAGCAACCCTCAATTTGTTTTCTATAGTCAAGAGTCTGTTTTATGGTTTTAATGGTATTTAGCATAGGAATTTAGTGTAGAATTTCTAAGTCCCCTTAGAATCTAATGGGACTCTGTTTTTTTCAAACAGGAAACATTTCTGAATAAACTAAACTTTATATTTGTCAAAATTCTTTGTGACCCAAAGTCATCCAGACTGTCCTTGATTTATGATTTTGGTGGTCATCTGTGCGAATTCGACAGCCATAATATGAGCTGCAGTAAGGAACACAAATCTGTATTCTGTATTACTTGCACTGCAATGTCTCCTTCAGAATCAGGGTACTTGGAATTCTGTGCCCTTAAGGAATTGTTTGTTTTTCCAGACTGGTTAATGCATCAGGAACTTGGTTTCACGTAATCATCACTAAACAAATACCCTTACACCTTTTCTATGGGAATTATCGGAGGTCTAAAATTAGTTTTAAATTGGGCATATATAAAAGCTCCGGCAGGGTTTTTGGGTTTTTTTGTTTTTTTGTTTTTTTTTTTTTTAGTTCAGAAAATGCAAACATGCAGCTCTTAGCAGAAGATTCTTGAGCAGCCGGCTTTACCTCACTGGGTGGCTCTGAGCCGATGGCTGGGGTTAACGCCCCAAGCACCATCCAACTCATGTGGCTGTGGGAGTCCCCAGCCTGGTCTTCAGAGACCACATCTGAGCAGTTTAGACTTCACATCGACCATCACCCACGGCTACTCATTCTTTTTTCTTTTTTTCTTTTTAATTTTTTTTTAACGTTTATTTATTTTTGAGACAGAGAGAGACAGAGCATGAACGGGGGAAGGTCAGAGAGAGAGGGAGACACAACATCCAAAACAGGCTCCAGGCTCTGAGCGGTCAGCACAGAGCCCGACACGGGGCTCAAACTCACGGACCACGAGATCATGACCTGAGCCGAAGTCGGGCGCTCAACCGACTGAGCCACCCAGGCGCCCCTCTTTTTTCTTTTTTTAATGTTTATTTGTTTATTTTGGGAGAGAACATGAGCAGAGGAGAGGCAGAGAGAGGGAGAGAGAGAATTCCAAGCAGGCTCCGCACTATCAGCACAGAGCCCCATGTGGGGCTCGATCCCACGAGCAGTGAGATCATGACCTGAGCCGAAATCAAGAATCGGATGCTCAACCAATCAAGCCACCCAGGCGCCCCAAGGCTGCTCACTTCTTGAGGGGCATATGTAACTTGTACGGTTAGTTTTATCTCCCCAGTGCTGTGGAGCAGCTGATGTTCAGTGGGACCCCCGCGTCTTGAAAATGTAATGACCTTTATGTGCCCTGTGTTTCAGAATTAGGAAGCACCTCAGAGAGTTAAGATGGACTGGCTGCTTCTAGAGAGTCTGACCAAGGACAGGGTTTATGAGTTTGGTAAAAAAAAAAAAAAAAAAAACCTATGAAGGGTTCATCTCACTGCTGGCTGAAGAGATTACTATGTATAATGATCCTTGACTTGAATTTATATCACTAGATATAATTGACAGAATTAATTTCTAGAATTTACAGATTGACAAGAGAGCAGAACAACTTCATAGGAAAATAGGCAAAGGATATGTACCGATAGTCCATAGACGAAGAAACCCAGACGTCTCCCTCTGAATAGAAGGTCAACCTCGAAGAAATGAACATGAAAATAAAATGAGATAGCACTTTACCCCCATTGGGCCAGAAGGAGTTAAAATGTCTGAAAATCCTGTGTTGGTAAGCAAGAGCTGCTCTCATAGGCTGCTCATGGAGGTAGACATCAGTAAAAGGGCTTTGGAGAGCATTTGGGCTATGTCTAGTAAAGTTGCTAATTTTGCTTTGCTCATAACCAGCAATTCTACTTGTTGGTTATACCTGGAGTAGTTCTGGTACAGATGCGTGAGTCACACACAAGGATTGTCACCGCCACGTTGCAATAGTGAAAAAAGTGCAAACAACCTAATGCCCCCAGTGAGAGAGTAGGTGGACAGGGGTGACATAGTCATGTACTAGAATTTTCATCCCCAGTGAAATGAACGAACAGTACTTCGTGTATCATGATTCGAAATTGTGTATCAGGGATAAATCTGCAGAGTGTTGAGCAACATTAGCAAGTTTTGGAATGACATTGTTGAAAACAAGTGATACCATATTATATATTTCGTGAGCACATACATATGTGGCAGTGTTATAAAAATGCTTGAGGATGGTAGACAGCGGAGATGAGGTAGGGATCACTCCTGGAGAGAAAAGAAGTAGAGGGTGGCAGAGAGCTGTACAGGGAGCTTCAAGTGTTCTGCAGTGTTTTATTTCTTTGAAAATAAAACACTGATTTATCCAAAGCGGGAGATTTGAGAGCTTGATGATGGATAAAGGGACCTCTCCTTTTTTTTAATGTTTATTTATTTTTGAGAGAGAGAGAGAGAGAGACAGAGAGACGGAGAGAGAACAGGGGAGGGGCAGACAGAGAGGGAGACAGAGAATCTGAAGCAGGCTCCAGGCTGTGAGCTGTCAGCACAGAGCCCGACGTGGGCCTCGAACCCACACACTGCAAGATCATGACCTTGGTTCATCGACTGAGTCACTCAGGCACCCTGAGTGACCTCGATTATATTATCCTCTGTATTTTTCTTTACATTTGAGATACTCCAGAAATTTAAAAAAGGGAATGAACTTAAACCCAAGTAAAAATGCTCATGGCATAATTTTTAAGTTTATTTTTATTTATCTTGAAAGATAGCAAGCAGGGGAGGGGCAGAAAGAGAGGGAGACAGAATCCCAAGCTGGCTCTGCTCTGTCAGTGTAGAGCCTGACATGGGGCTCGAATCCCCGAAACGTGAGATCATGACCTGAGCCAAAGTCAAGTGTTGGCTGAGCTACCCAGGTGCCCCTCGTGGCATAATTTTTTTTTTAATGTTTATTTATTTTTGAGAGAGAGAGACAGAGAGACAGAGTGTGAGTGGGGGAGGGGCAGAGGGAGAGGGAGACACAGAATCCGAAGCAGGCTCCAGGCTCCGAGCGGTCAGCACAGAGCCCGATGCAGGGCTCAAACTCATGGACCGCGAGATTATGACCTGAGCCAAAGTTGGACGCTTAACCAACTGAGCCACCCAGCTGCCCCGTGGCATAATTTTTAAGACCACATTTGAGCTATACTATATCCTCAGAATTACTACTAAAAAAGAGTTACTCTACTCTGCTCCAACAAATGTTTGTTGAATGTTTGGCCTGTGCAGGACTCTGGAATTTTTTTGAGGTTACGCTAGAGAAGTAAGTAGACTCAGTTCTGCCCTCATAGGACTTAGAGGCTCCCAGGTAGACAGGCGCTGGGCAGGTAAAGAAGAGGGTCCTGATGGGAAAGGTCCCCACACAGACTAGGTCAGGATGGGCAACCACCCAGGAGGCAGCATGCTAGCTGGTCTGGCCGCTCTGCTTACAGTCAGTCATATTCCCCCAGGACTGGGAGATGTGAGGGAGAAGTGTAGTGGGCAGGAAGGCTCTCGTCGAAAGCTTAAGGAGTAAGGACCCATCACTGGGCAGGAGGGCAAGATGGGCTGTGAGGGCATGGGAGTTACGAGGTAGAGAAGGGAGGAGGCAGAAAGGTCAGGGAGAGAGGGCAGGGCTGAGTCTCTTAGTGGAGGAGCTCACTGTCCAGGTGCTGAAAGGGGCCCAGATAACCCTCCCCAGCTCTGTGTCTGTAGGATGCCAGGGGACAAGTAGAGAACTCGGCTTCTCCATGCCTTGCTCATCCCACAAACTCTGGCCCACCTGATAGAAGGAGAGGACATGAGGAGAAGCTCAGGCCTCTCTGAGAGATGTCACAGCTGTAATGACTCCTGTAGTGCCCTAAGGGACCACCGCAGGCCCGGTTAGAAGTTGGGCTGGTCTTGGCTGAGGGAGCATTTCCGAATTCACAGACCCTCTCCGGGTCCTCTACTGCTTGTTTGCCCTTCTTACCAAACAGTCTCTGGCATATTTCCATCACACACAGCCAGAAGTGTGGTTTCTTCAACACGGTCTAGTTCTAAGCTCTGTAAAGGCCAGGAGCTTCCCAGGCTTCTTTATGTTAAGCCTGCCCATTCAGTGTTCCCTAGGTTCCCTGGGGCCTGTTGTGTGGCAGAGAAGCCCTTTCCCTGTGACTGAGTGTCCACAGGATAAACCCACTGGTACTCAAGAGGCAGTGAGGACCGAGGTATTTGGGGTGTGGAAACTGGGCACCGTTGACCTGCCTTGAATCCCAGTTCTGCCATTAACTAGCCGTGTCACCTCAGACAGGACACTTATGTTCTCTCATGCCTTGGTTGCCTTGTCTGTGAGTGGGGATGATCGATCACAGTACCGCCTCATGGGATTAGAAGAGTTAATATCTGGGAAATGTATACAGTAGCTGGCACCCAGGAATTACTACAGCCGCATTGACTATGGTCTTTTAAATATTTTTAATGTTTATTTTTGAGAGAGAGAAAGAGAGCATGAGTGGGGGAAGGGGCAGAGAGAGAGGGAGACACAGAATCCGAAGCAGGTTCCAGGCTCTGAGGTGTCAGCACAGAGCCCCACAAGGGGGTTGAACTCACGAACCACGACATCATGACCTGAGCGGAAGTCAGATGCTTCACCGACTGAGCCACCCAGGCGCCCCTGTTGTGGTTCTTTATTATGTAACTTGAGTCTATTCCTTGATATCAAAAGAACTAGTTATAAAGAAAAAAAATTTTTTCCTTTTTGTTTTGTTTTCTTTTGCAGCAAAAAATATGTTATCCCTTTACAGTGCAGCTGCCCTATAGATTTCGAGTTTCATATCACTCTGATTCAGTCTCATGAAGCCTTTACTGTTGACCCGTTATCAGGTAAGGAGAATCAAGGTTTCAAGTTTCCAATTTCCTCAGAGTTCTCAGATCAGAGAGGATTTGGAGAGTAGGCCTCAAGTTATGAAAGAGAATAAGCTTCATTTGAACATGGTTTTTTCACATGTGTAACAATAGCAAATTTGACGTACCTGACATATTGTAAATTGGGATTGGATACTAGAGAATGAGGACACTTTGGGATCATTTGGGTCATGCAGATAATTTATAATAGCACCCAGGTAAATCTCTTTCACGATCAACACTTGAAGTTGGAAACTAATCCATTCCTACTCTAATTTTGGCTCTTGGTATATCCTTGGATTTGCATTCATCTTTTCATTCAATTTCAAATAACATGGGAACATTATTTCTTACCAAACGTTTGGAATGTTATTGAAAGCTCTTGTGAATTTGCTGCACGTGGTGTGGCCAGTCCATCTTTGCCTGCCCTAAAGGACATAGATCCTGACACTGCTCAGGACTTTTGGAAATGCCGTCTCCATCTGAAGTGATTTCTGCTTCCCAGTTTCTGTCTCTTGATGTTTGGGTTTGGGCTTTAAATATCTGTCCACAGCAGTCTGCTGCGAACACTAAAATAGTTTTGTTTTTGAATGTCTGGGTAGGAATCCATTAATTTCCTGATTGCAAGTGCATAGATGAGTGTTCAAAGCAGAAATTTTGAATTACTTCTAAATTATGAAATGTATATAGATTATTTCCTAGGGAACCAGGAGCCATTCTGAGATTTTGGAAATTCAGTGTAGCTTTACCATTTATACTGCATAAAACAGGACTTGATTCTCTTTCCAGAGAGAAGGTTTATTATTTTTAGGCTTTAAAAAGAAGAGAGAATAAGTGGTTACCAAAATTGTACTAAATAATATTATATTTCTGCTTTTAATTATAGTTGATGTTCTCACTCTAAGCTTTTTGGTAGAGTAA
This sequence comes from Leopardus geoffroyi, assembly GCF_018350155.1. NCBI lineage: Eukaryota > Metazoa > Chordata > Mammalia > Carnivora > Felidae > Leopardus > Leopardus geoffroyi. Next base: position 118,926,763 of record NC_059328.1, on the reverse strand, counting down.
TAATAGTAACACTGAGTAACTATTATATGCCAGGCACTATTCTAAGTGATAGATACAGATACATTTTATATATGTACATGTACCTATACATTAAAAAAATTTTTTTTAATGTTTATTTATTTTTGAGAGAGAGACACAGTGTGAGTGGGGGAGGGGCAGAGAGAGAGGGAGACAACAGAATCTGAAGCAGGCTCCAGGCTCCGAGCTGTCAGCACAGAGCCCAATGCGAGGCTCTAACTCACGAACTGTGAGATCATGACCTGAGCTGAAGTCAGACGCTTACTGACTGAGCCACCCAGGCGCCCCTATGTACCTGTATATTTAATCTGCACTACAACCGGGTAAGATTGGTACAATTATTATTTCCATTTGATAGACATAGAAATGAGGTGCCAAGTGTTTAAATAACTTATCCAGGGACACTCAGTAGTAAGTGGCCGAGGTGGGACTTGAAAGCAGTCATTCTGGTTCCAAAGCCTGTGCACCTGCCTCCTGAAATACAAACTGAATTTTTGCCTTAACTCCAAAAGGTTATAAAAATTTGACCCACGAGGTAAGTTGGTAAAGTGAGCCAGCTCCTGAGACCTTAGTCCAGGCTCTGCTTAGAGATTATGGCAAGAAAGAGGAGGGGTTCCTCTTCCGGCCTGGGCCATCAGACCATACTGGACCTCTGGGACTGTCCCTGAAAGCCACGTGCTAAAACAGATCCAGATAAATCCCAGTGAGAGGGCATCAGGTCACGGCAGGAACAGGGATGGGGGTGCTTCAAGAAGAGAAAGGTATTGGAGGCAGGCTAACTGTGTCAGTAACAGGAATCACCGTGGTGTAGAAAGGAACGGCCTTGGCCTGGGTGGCTCCCGGTACATCACCAGAGACGCTTAAATATGAAATCGGCTTCTTATCAAGCAGCCAGTTCACCTTCACCAAAGGCTCAGACGGCAGATGGGGCTTAGAGTAGGGCAGTGCCCCAAGATGTTGAACATTTAGGACAGCTATGAAGCCAAGGGAGCCATCCCTGGTGGTTTGCATTTAGTAGCTCTGGGAAGGGTCTGGTTTTCTGTACTGGTAACAGGCAACTCCAGGTGATTCTGATATAGGCATTCCTCAGTGGTTCTTGGTAATCACTGGACAAGGTTCACCAGTAAGATCCTGTCCCACCTGATGGTCTATAAAGCTGTTAAGGGAAGAGAGGGAACCACCGAGATTTCTGAGCAGTTGTGATAGGAGCGGTTTTTTAGGAAGGCCAGTGTAGCTGCAGTGTGCAGCTGTGACTGAGGTGGGAGCAGGCAGGAAACCAGGAAATCATCGTATCGGGAATGAAATCGCGTAGGCCTTGAGAGCCTGAACTAAGCCGGTTATCAGTGCCAAGGAAAAGAAAGGGAGAATCTGGAAGAAAGCTAGAGGTTCTTGTGGCCAAGTCATACTTCTGCCAAGAACTGTTGTCCCAAGACACAGAATATTAATCGACGAGAAGGGTTTTGAAACACGGCCTATTCGTGAAACCAGTGTACTACATACATAAGCAATTAAGTGCTGAGCATCGATGAACGACAACTGTACTTAAAAACCATGCAGGTGTGTCCTTGAGCATTCAGATTATGAATTGCACAGCCACATAATTCAGACAAATGGGGCCATGAGCTCTTTGATCCACCTGATAAGCTTTCGTTGCTCTGGTGCTTTGTTTGTTGCTTATCTTTTAAATTCTTCCTTAAGTGAAATTAAGTTGGGTATACCAGTTTGAAGTCGAGAGAGAGGTGGGAGCTAGGGACATATGTTTTGATGTCACCTAGGTACTGATGGAACATACTGCTGGGGGTCTGGAGATGACATCACCCGGGGAGCAGGGGTGGCCAGAGAAGAGAAGCGGATGGAGAACGGAGACCTGAGCACACAGGCACTCAGAGGACACCGGGGGGGAAGTGGGTGCAGGACAGAGACCAGGAGGAAAATCTGGAGAGTGTGAGGCAAGCAAAGCTGTGAGTGAGTGAATGAGTGAGTGAGCAAGCCAGGGCTCCTGAGCTTTGGGGATCCACCTACACGATTTCAAATGTTCTGCATCATATGGATGGTGTTGCTGATGTGACTGATGTGCTTGTACACAAGCAGGTCTCCTAGGCTGGACCGCTCAGCCTCCTCGGTAGCCATTTTATGAGGCCTGGTGCATTCTTTGGCCCACTGGTCTCTCTGGCATTTTCTTGCTTTGGTTTCCCACTTTGTTAATGTACTGATGCGTCTGTGATACATCTTCAAGGCTATGGAATTTGCTGATGACTTTTACTCACCTGGAATAAAAAAGCTCTGTCTGCGAGGACGGTGACTGCAGGTCAGGTGCACGTAGCCCAGGCAGGTGCTGGGCTTTTCTGACTTGCCAGGCGTCTGACCTGACTCCTAGGTCTTATACAGTTGGACAGTCAGGGATCACATTTCGGCCAGTTAAGTCCTTATTGCCCCCATTTTATAAATAGGACCCAGATAGGCTAAGAACCATGGGCTGATTTTACACAGGGCGTATAGTTATAGACACTGTTTTAGACACATCTTTAGAGGCGGTGGAGACATCCATGGTCCATGGGGTTATAAAGCAAGTTCTCCTCTAGGAGCTAGAAGCATCATTTATCCATGCCTTCCAGGCATTTCGTGCTTAGGCTTGCCAAATGAAAAAAATTTGAATAAAGCTAATTCCATTTACAAGATACGAATCTGACATATAGTGCCCCTGACTTTAACTCAACTGGCCATTTGCCCACTGGGCGTCCTTAAGATGCATGTGTGTGCTATAGCTATCAGAAGCTGGATCTGTTGACTGTGCCAAGATCTTCCTGAGACTGGGGGAAAGGAGTGAAGGATTTTGTGACCTTCTTTACAGTGCTGACAAGAAATCATATACAATTAAAGCCTCAAGAACGCTCACTCCGTTGATAATTTTGGAAGAGGCAGCAATACATTTTATTAGTGTTGGAGAGCAGCCAAATGCCACACACACAAAAAATATTGTTGAATTTGTTCACTTTTGAACACTTGGAGATCCTGGGCATTCACTTGGTGTCCCATACCCTCAGACGAATGCATGCAATTCATGTAAATAGTAAATTGTAGCATACAATGGCTAGTTAAGCAAGAGTTCCTGAGGACTATTGCCCAGAGTTCTTATAGAAAGTTTTAATACTTTTGTTCTCTTTTTTCCCCAGTGATGAGGCATAGAGCAGCCATTTGGAAATAATTTTATATTTTGCATTTTCTTATGAAATGCAAATTTATGACAATGTGATACTGATTTGGGAGTAATCCCAGAGCCTCTGCCCTCGCTTTGGACCCAGACTACTTTTTGATTATAAGCAACCCAGACCGGAGCACATCTTGGCAAAGAATAATTTCCCTTACCCCTGGATGAGCACTAGGATGCCATAAAGAGTGCACCCTACGTATCAAAGTCCAAGGCACCTCCATGCACCTCTTACTCTGGGTGGGCCAGAGGGACTTGACCCCTAGTCCAATCATGTGATCTCCGTTGGATTCATTCATACTCCTGCAGCACCTGCCATGGTGCTGGCCATACCCCAGCATTTACCCATTTAAGTTTCAACAGGAAGTGAGGGTTAACTCATTTTTTTTGCGTCTTTTTTCTCCAAAGGCTCCTTCCCCACTGGCTGAGGTATTTTATCATGTAACAAGCCTCACCGGCAGGTGAGAATCCATGAGCAAACCCCTTCCTTCCAGACAAGAGTATGAATAGGGAAGGTTGCCCCTGCTTCTCCCCACCTCACTATACACCTGTTGGTGGGTGAGACAGAAGACCCCCAATCCCAGTACAGACTGAGTAGGGGACAGATCAGGATTGTCAGGAGGATGGTAAGACCTTTGGATCTTCAGCACACAAAGGAGGCTCCCATAAAATGTTTCTTATTGGTAGTTAGGTCCATCGTGAATAGCTTCATCCCAGAAAATAATGCTTATTATATGGCTACATAGCGAAATGGAGACACACAGATATATCTTTGGCAAGTGATAGAAATGAGTGAGATACACCAGCCAAATGCTTCTGATTACCTTTCAGGTCAGCAAACTGGAGAAAAGCCAGGGCCCATATGCCAGATCAGAATAGAACACTTATGGGAAGTAAAGTCAAGAGATCAAATGTTTCTATGACTTTCTAGAGCACCAGACTTAAGGGTGAGGAAGTGAGAACAACTGGGGACAGGCAATATATCAAATGCAAATGAGTTCCTAAAGCCCCTTATTTAAGGATATATGTAACTAATTTATAGCAGTAACTAATGGAAGCAGGAAAAGCTGGACAGGCAGGTAGCAATTCTTTATGCACAGCCCTGAGGCCGTTCTGTCACGTTGTAGCAATGCTACATTTTACCTGGCGGTTGGTATCTCCTTGATGGATGACGGTGGTTGTACATAGAGTAGCTGGCGTAACGTTAATGATCGCTTCCGTTTGCTAATTGTTAAGCACGTGACAGGCGCTGTCCTAAGCACACTGGATGCTCTACTACATTGCATTCTACAACCCGATGAGAACTCTTAGCATCACCTTTTTACAGCCAACCACACCCAGACTCAGGGAGGCCAGATGTTTCGCCCAAGGCAGCAAGGTCTGTCTGACTCCAGACCCCGAGCTCTCAACCACTCCCATAAGCTGGAAGAGTAACGATATAGGATCCTTGAAATAGGAGAGAAAGCCAAATAGAATTGTATCACAAGACTAAGAGTTTAAGAACGTTCTCTTTTGTGAGAGAAAAGTTAGGGAGATCAATAATAGCTCTCAACCAGGCCTTGTGTATTCTCCTTGCCTTCAGGGTCCTTAGGTATCTCTTGCTCAAGATGATCATTTGGTGGCATGTCAGTCTGGGCTGGTTTGAGCTCAGTTGACCAACACCATTCAGTGGACTTCGCCCAGAGACCAACTCCTGTGCTTTGACCAAACTCTGTACCTCTACTGCCCATGCAGAAGTGCCAGCCCCAGGGAGGTCCAGGGAGAGGCCAAGGATAGCATGACCCAACCCTTTATCCTGCTGGAAAAGCCTGTCTTCCGGGAGACTGGAAGGGAACGCCAGCTTTGCTTACAGAACAGGCCCTTCTGGGGGTCCCAAGGGGCTGGTATGGGAAAGGCGACTTGCCCAAAACCAGGCAACAGCAACGACAGAGGGAAACAAGAAAAGCTCTGGGTGTAAATAAGTGTGGGAGATAGCGAGATGAGCAAACGTAAGTATTTCTTTAAGAAATGGCTTTATAAAAATGAAATATGTTTGTTATGAAAATATATTTCATTACTTGATATTGATTAAAAAAAAACACAACAACAGGTGAAGCCAAAGGAATTAATGAACTTCCTTGATATAAGTGATACTCCTAAGGGTACCTTATACCCTGACTGGGTGGTTCAGTCAGTTAAGCATCTGACTCTTGATTTTGACTCAGGTCATAATCTCATGGCTCGTGGGATAGAGCCCTGCATCAGACTCTGCACTGACAGTGTGGAGCCTGCTTGGGATTCTCTGCTCCTTCTCTCTTTCCCTCCCCCACTCATGTGCTCTCTCCCTCTCTCTTTCAAATTAAATAAATAAAAACTTTAAAAACGTGATATTCCTAAAATTTACTGCTAAAAATTAAGAAACGAGATTATAAAAGGTCACCTGGGTGGCTCAGTCGGTTAACCATGCGACTTTGGCTCAGGTCATGATCTCACAGTTTGTGGGTTTGAGCCCCGCGTCGGGCTCTGTGCTGACAGCTCAGAGCCTGGAGCCATCTTGGGATTCTGTGTCTCCCTCTCTCTGCCCCTCCGTGTCTCACACTTTGTCTCTCTCTCAAAATAATAAAGGAACATTAAAATAATTAAAAAAAAAAAAAGAGAGATTAAGAGGTCAGAGCCACTGCTTCCTTCAGCTGCATGCTTCAAGTTCAGCTAGAGTCTTGGTGGTGCAGAAAGGGGAAGTAGCATCCATAACTGTCTCCCCCCCCCCACCCACCCCTGCTCCTTATGGCTTCCTGTTCTGTGATACTATCTTTCCTTATCTGGGTTTACAGCCTTTGCATTCTGCCTTGTGACCATAAATGCCACAGTTGCTTAGTTTCTATTTAAATGGAACCAGGGTGTCCCCTCCATTCTTGTTCCATGTTTTCTCCACTCTAAGTTCTTCATGTCCGTCCTTTCTCCTGGCTTGTCTGGACTGTGTAATCCAGCTTATTAATTTGGCTTGTTAACCAAAGTTTCCTGGAGGCAACATACCAAGAGTGCCTGCGTGTTTGACAACGTCCCTGCAGCCTGTCATCTTGAAGGACAACTTGACTGGGTCTAAAAGTCATGGTGTACAGCTTTGGTCACCTCAGAACTTTGTAGACGTTGCTTGATTGCCCTTTGCTTTGAACTTGCTAGGAATTCAGAGGCTGGTCGGAATCTTTACCCACCCAAGGTGAATTCTGGATGCCCTTAGAATTCTCTTCCTTTTTGTTTTTGTTTCAATCTTGAGGTTAAGTAATTTGCCAAGATATGTATTGGTGTTGCTCTGTATCATTTGTTTTCCTTGAACGTCGCATGTCCTTTTGGTCTGGAGAGAAAGAACTTTCATTATTTTAGGACATTTTTCTTTTTTTTCTTTTCTTTTTTTTTTAAATTTTTATTCATTTTTGAGAGAGAGAGAGACAGCACGAGCAGGGGAGAGACAGAGAGAGAGGGAGACACACAATCCGAAGCAGGCTCCAGGCTTCAAGCGGTCAGCACAGAACCCGACGCGGGGCTCAAACCCACGAACCGTGAGATCATGACCTGAGCCAAAGTCGGATTCTTAAGTGACTGAGCCGCCCAGACGCCCGTTTTAGGAAATTTTTCAACTATTAAAACTGGATACGTTAATCTTCTATTTGCTTTGTTCTTTCCCTCAGGCATATAAATTATGTGTATGGGTTGGCTCCCCTTTGCCCCTGGTATCTGTTATCTTCTTGAAAATAATTTAATTGTGTACGGATTCTTCCTTCCTCCCTGCCACGGCTCTCCCTGTGTTTCTCCCTTCCTTGCATGTGTGTTCTTTACCGGCTTTTGCCTATGTTCCCTTCCTCCTCCAAAGTGGATTAATTTTTGAATTTTCAGTTTTTGTGCATAACACAAAATGTTGGTTCCACTCAGCATTTTACTCAGCGTTGAGTAGGGCCTGCTGCCAGCAGAAGGATAACGTGGGGAAAGAAATGATGGCGGTGATAATAATTACAATTGCAGCTGATGCTTATATGGTGCTTACCACGTGCCAGACATCAGTGCTGCTCATTTTTAACAAATATTTATTTTGAGAGAGAGAGAATGCACGCAAGTGCACGCACGAGTGGAGGAAGGGACAGAGAGAGGGAGAGAGAGAGAATCCCAAGCAGGCTCTGTGCTGTCAGCATGGAGCTGGATGTGGGGCTTGATCTCATGACCTTGAGGTAGATCATGACCTGAGCTGAAATCAAGAGTCAGAGGCTTAACCGACTGAGCCACCCCAGCACCTCAACACCGCTCATTTAATACTCCCAGTGACACTTATGACTGGATGCTATTATTATGTCCGCTTTGCATATGAGGAATCCGAGGCATGGAGTGTTTAGGTAAGTTGCCCAAGGGCAGAGCTGGGATTGGAACCAGGGTCTGGCCCACAGTCCGTGGGCTCAGGCATCCTGGGAGGACATCTCCCATCACTGCCTCAGGCTCACGAGGGCAGGGTGCGTCCTCTGTGCTGTGTGCTGTCATTCTGTGGTCACTTGCTCTGCTCTGTCCCCGTCATGTCACCTCCAGCCTCCCGGTCCCAGGTCTAAGGCCATAGAAATGTCAGGGCAATGTAGTTACTTCTTCAGCTGCCTCCCCCGCTATTCTAGGATGCTGAGGTCACGTCTCTTCTGTCCTGATCCCTGCTTCTCCAGGGCCCAGCCACATACCACGTTTTATCTCTTTAATCAAAGACTAGTGAGTGGTTTTTTGTTTTTTTTTTCGGGGCCATTCCCCTTATCCTCGGAGAAATTTGTTGCCCTCCCAGCTCCCGGCACACTCCCATGCCTTACTTTGCACTAGTAAAACCTTGGTTTGCTAGCATAATTCATTCCGGAACATGCTTGTCTTCCAAAGCACTCGTATGTCAAAGCGAATTTCTAGAACCATGGGCTCAGTTGTGATCATGTGACATTCGGCATCACACACTACTCCCATTGCAAGACGTGGCTCGTTTGTCAAGTTGAAATTTATTAGAAATGTTTGCTCCTCTTGTGGAACGCTCGCAGAACAAGTTACTTGAAATCGGAGGTTTTACTGTATTTGGTAAGCGTGCTGCTTTTCAGGCTTTGGGATTGTTTAAGGGAAGACTTTCCTTTTCTTCCATTTTATGCATTTGCTTCTTGGAGTTTTGGTGAGTTTTCCAGCAGGGTGTTCTAGTTAGAATAGCTTCGCTTCACCGTCTTGTACCAGAAATGCTGCTGGGCTTGGTTCCTCCTGCTGCTGGGTTTGCTTCCTGCCCTGTGGCCCCCCATCTGCATTTGTTCCAGAACTAAGCACTCAGTACTTGTGCATCAGGTACTGATAGGCCCTGGGCTGCCCCAGGGAACAAGACAGTCCTGCTTCCCTCTCTGATGTCCCAGTTCAGGGGAGAGACACAGGCACACAAGGAGGACATTGTCCAAGGGGTGGAAGTGGTTGTGACGAAAAACAAAATAAGGGGATGTGACCAGGTGACTGCTTTCGTCGGTGGTCAGGAACTGGGGAAGGGGGCTTTAAGCACAGGAGCCACCATCGCTATAAGGTTGGAAGCCCAGCATGTCTGGAGGAGCATGTCTCCCAAGGGGAGACCAAGTTGGAGAGGCCCCGGGGAGCTCAGGATGGTAGGAGTTAGGGTTTGGTTCTGAGCTGGGAGGGAGTCCAGTGGAGGGCTCTCAGCAGGAGGTGGGGCCTCATGACGCTCCTGAGGGGAGAGTGGGTTGGAGTAGCACAAGTAGGGAACAGGTTGTCCTCCTCAGGAAGGAAGCCCAGGGCTCGCCTCTGGGAACCACACAGGGAAGATCCGCATGGCCCCTGCACAAGGATGGCATGCAAATTCGTGAAGCATTCCATATTAAAAAAAAAAAAAAAAAAAAAAAGGAAAGAAGGAAGGAAGCCAGGTTGGCCTGGATGGGTACTGGCTGTGAAAATGGCGAAGGGTGGGTGGTGGCACAGTTGGGCTTTGCTGAGGCGTCGGCGAACTGGGGGTATGCTCAGGGGGTGGCTCCCTGTGTCCCCGTGAGCGATGGGGAGTGCAGGTGCTGTGCATGATGCTTCGTGCAGCTCTTGAGTTCAGCTATAAGCATTCCCATCCAGTCTCTCTGGCCTCCCCGGAGCTGTCTTTGTGTGCTGGACAGCGCCCAGGACGGTGGCCATGTAACATAGGTGTGCTACACTCACTGCTCCCTGCCAGCAGGTTACAGGCTTGACAGAAAATGAATTGGTGGCCTGGCTTGCCTCTCCCAGCATCCTCCTGCTCGGACTGCCCCTCAGCTTCCCATCAGCACAGGTAGGATCCCCAAGCTGTTCTGATCCTGCTCCCATGGCCTGCATTTTGGGTACTTAGTGGACAGGGAGGAAAAGGAAGATCCCCCCAAACTCTCACTTTACTGATTATTTCTAGTTTCCGTCACAAAGGCTTGCTGGAGGGAGAAGAGAATGAAAGATTAAAGGAAGATCGGGGATAACTGGCTGTTAGCATCCGTCCCGCACCTGCTGCGGCTGAGCAAGTGTTGGCCCTTCCCAGGAAGCTTAGAAACGAACTGATAACTGAAAGCCTCAGGGCTCATATTTCACGCCTTTACAGAAAGTCCACAGGCCTAAAATTTAAAGTAGACCTTCCCAGGGGCACCTGGGTGGCTCAGTCGGTTGAGCATCCGACTTCGGCTCAGGTCATGATTTCACGGTGTGTGGGTTCGAGCCCTGCATCTGGCTCTGTGCTGACAGCTCGGAGCCCGGAGCCTGCTTCGGATTCTGTGTCTCCTTCTCTCTCTGCCCCTCCCCCACTTGTGCTCTGACTCTCTCTGCCTCTCAAAAATAAAATAAATGCAAAAAAAAAATTTTTAAGTAGACCTTCCCAGGGGCAGCCCAGTCCTTGTCTCATGACCTGTAGAATAGCCTGAGTTTGGTAGCAAAAAGAAAAAGAAAGCAAAAAGAAAGACCCGGTGCTTTCGGAAACCCATCCCAGTGGCTTGGCACCGTGAGGCTGTTGCCTCTTCCTTTTTTAGGTATAGGTACAGTTGTCCCTTAAACAACACCGATTTTAACTGTCTGGGTCCACTTCAACGCAGATTTTTTTTTCAGTAAGTACAGCACAACTGTAAATATATTTTCTCTTCCTTATGATTTTCTCCATAACATTTTCTTTTCTCTAACTTGCTTTATGGTAAGAATACAGTATAAAATACATAGAACTTGGGAAGAGGGGATGGGCTAAATGGGGAAAGGGCATTAAGGAATCTACTCCTGAGACCGTTGTTGCACTATATGCTCACTATCTTGGATGTAAATTTAAAAATTTTAAAATTAATTAATTAATTAATTAATTAAAAAATAGATAAAATGAAACACATAGAACTTATAAATATGTGTTAATTGTTTATGTTATTGGTAAGGCTTCTGGTCAACAGTAGGCTATGAGTCATTATGTTTTGGGGGTGTTAAAAATTATATGTAGGAGGGGCGCCTGGGCGGCTCAGTCGGTTAAGCGTCTGACCCTTGGCTTCGGCTGGAGTCATGATCTCACAGTTTCGTGGATTTGAGCCCCTCATTGGGCTCTGCGCTGAAGGTACGGAGTCTGCTTGGGATCCTCTGTCTCCCTCTCTCTGCCCCTCCCCCACTTGCGCTGTCTCTGTGTCTCTCTCTCTCAAAATAAATAAATGAACAAAAAAAAAAAGTTGTATGTAGGTGTTCAACTTCACAGGGGGTGAGTGCTCTTCCCCCTCATGTTGTTCCACAATCAACTGTGTAAGTTTTTCTTGACATCTTGTTTTTTTGTTTTTTTGTTTTTTTTTAACTTTAACAACAACAAAAACAGTCTCCATACCCATCGTGGGGCTGGAACTCACAACCCCGACATCAAGAGTCTAACACTCCACTGATTGAGCCAGCTGGGGGCCCCCTCCTCCCGACATTTTAACGATAATATAATACAGAATAAGTCATTACTCATTATATTTGGCACAAATGTTGGGAAGGACACATTTATAGGACACACACTGCCTCCTAAGTAAGCATTATCCCAGATTTGTACACTGTTTTCTCCTTTAAACCTTGTCCCATCCTACAGCTGAGAAAATTGAGCCTCGGGTAACATAACAAGCCAAGTCACAGAGCTCGTATGGGGCCCAGTGAGCCAGGGTCTCTGTTGTCCACACACCCTGGGCAGTGGCAGTGATCTGTGAGTGTCCCTGTGGATGGCATGTGGTTCATTGTGGTGAGTCTCGAAGCCCTCCCTTCTGTGATCCAGTGAATCCAAAACACCGAATTTGTCAACGGCTTGTTCATGGACAGTTTTTAAACTATGCGCTATTAAATCCCTACCCGAACCTTAGGCAGATAAAGAAATTTACCCCACATCGCACAGCTCGTAAAACCCTAAATCCTGGAAGATTAAAACCAATACTTACTAACACTTCAAGCATGAGGGCTTTGTGATAATTTAGGGAGGATGATCTGTGCTTTCTGAGAATTTGAAATAAAAAGTTACTTAAAAAGGATAACAATATTGTAATGACACTATATGGACGTGAAAGAAGAAATGTTTAAAAAATGATCCCCCCCCAAAAAATAATAAATAAATAAAAATAAAAAATGATCCCCATTCTGGGCCTAACCACCCTAACAAATCTCCTGTGGGCGGCTGGCCATGTTTATGCATACTTTACATAATTATAATCAAGGTCAGGGCGCCTGGGTGGCTCAGTCGGTTGAGCATCAGACTTCGGCTCAGGTCATAGTTTTGTGAATTCGCGTCCTGCTTCAAGCTTACTGCTGTCAGCATGGAGCCTGCTTTGGATCCTCTGTCCCCCTTGCTCTCTGCCCGTCCCCTGCTCGCACTCTCTATCTCTCTCAAAAATATATAAAAAAACAAAAACCAAGGCAAAGATCCAGTGGTATTTTCTGGTCACTTCATGAATCATTATAGTATTTTTCGGTGTTGCTACGTTTTCTTCGTTATAGCCATTTTACGGATAGACTAGAATTTTCTTAGCCTCTAGTTCATTTCTCAGTTTTTCTCTCCTCTCTCTCTCTGCCCTACACCCTCACTGCCCTGCAATTTAACAGTATCCCTGCTGATCTAAGGCAGTGATCTGAAATTGCCCCCAGAGTGGACGGAACCCATAAAATCCTGGTTTGGGCTTTTTAAAATAAAGTAGTAATTGGGGAGGGGGGGGTTCTTACCGTTAAAACATGACACTTGCCCTCCTTCCTCCCACCATTAGTTTTTGCCAAGCAGTAAGCCAGGACTGCTAGGCACACCTTTAAGAGCTGTTAACATTTGACAATCAGCCGCAACCAAGTTCCGTTAACGGAGCTGTGCTAACCGGTGTCCCCGTTAATGGAAAAAGCATTGTCCACTCTGGTTGCCCAGGTTACGCCTCCAGTGTGTTTTATGTATTAGGTGTGGGCCGGGAGCACTTAAAAATAAATCAGCCAGGTCAAGGCAAACATTAATCCTTGCTCCAGAGCTTGTTCTTATTATTTTAAGTTAATGAGCCGGAGCAGAAGCAGTCTAAAGCCCCCCAGTGAACTGCGGGTCAGATGATGTTTTATTTTCTGACCGGGTGGGTGGTCAAGGTATGGACCTGTAGCACATGAGTTTGTATTCAGCTGATCCTAGGTTGGCCTATAGAACCGAGCTCTTCTGCTGATTCACTCTGCCCTGCAGGGAGTTCTTGGGTCACTAGTGGATGTCATTTAAAGGTTTAGACTTCTGCTCTCAGGAAGTTGACCCATACCTATTTCTGAAGCACTGAGCTAAGGGTCTGGGATGGTAAATGAGCTTTGGGGCCTGCTGCCAGCCTTAGGGGTGTGCAGTCCAGGGGGAGAGCTGTAAACTTGAGCAGGCAACAGTTCAGGTGGCCCTTGGGCTGATACAGGTTTAAGGGAGTGAAGGCTCCTAGGGATGAGGAGTCAGGAGGAGTTTCACTGGATACAGAGGTTGAGTGAGTGAATGAAACTTGGTTCATTCACTCACTCAACTAGTATTTATTGAGCTGGGAACACAGTAATGAGCAAGTTCCTACTTTTGTAAAACTACGTTTGAGTCTAGGAGAAGGCAGATGGCAAAAAGAGGTCATTTCAGAGAGTAGGATTAAAAAACTTAAAGAGGGGGCACGTGGGTGGCTCAGTCGGTTGAGCATCCAACTCTCGATTTTGGCTCGGGTCATGATCCCAGGATTGTGGGATCGAGCCCCATATCGGGCTCTGTGCTGAGCGTGGAGTCTGCTTAAGGTTCTCTCTCCCTCTTCCCCCTTCTCCTACTTGCTGTCTCTAAAAAAAAAAAACAACAAAAAAAAAAAAACAAAAACTAAAAGAAGATCTAGAGAAAGGGAATAGCATGTGCCAAGGCCCTGAGGCAGCAGGAGCCCAATGTGTATGACCTTCCTTCAGGTCTCAGCTGCAACATCTCCTCACTAGAGAAGCCTCCTGTTCATTATGTCTCAAATGGAGCATTTCATTTCACTTGCTTCCCCCATACCCTGCTTTACTTTTCTTGCGGTATTCGTAACATGACTTTATATTTTATATTCATCTATTTGTTTGTTTGCTTTCAGTCCCCAGCTAGAATGTAAAGTCTGTGAGATCTGGGATTTTGTTTTGTTTATTGCTGTTTCTCAGGTGCCTAAAACGTTGCCTGGAACACAGTAAATGCTTAGTGAATGCTTGGATAGGCACATAAAAGGTCCATGTGGTTGTGCATAGAGAACAAGGAAGACAGCGGGACAAGAGTGAGAGGACGGCGTAGATGAGAAGGAGGGTATGCCAAGCAATTTGGAGGGAAAGTATAAGGCCTCTGCAGGGATAGTGCAAAGACCAGACACATGAGGGCATAAGGAATCATCTAGAAGGCAAACCAAAGAGCCTTCAGTGGAAATCAGAGAGAACATTAACCCTTCTTGTATCTACTACATTGATCCTTCCTCCCTCTCTCCCTCCTTTTCTTTCTCCCTTTTCTTTCCCTTTCCCTGTTATTGAGCACTTACTAAGCCCTTTTGGCATCAGAGATTGAAAAGAAAAAGAAGGTAAGCTGGGATATTTGACTTCAGAGAGAGCAGTAGTCCCTCCCAAAGATTTGGAAGGAGAGAATCCAATTACACCAAAATGCAGGAAACTGAATTACCTGGACAGAAACTTTTATGCGTGTTCCTAGCTATTTTTTGTTGCTTACAGCATTAACATCGACGAGTGGTAATTGGCTTAAAGATGATAGTTCTGGGAGTTCACGTCTGACTCGCTAATGCTGATGGACATATATCTATTTATATAAGTGACAGTCAATTATTATGAAGGATTAACATAGCAGTTGGTAAATAAGATCAGCGTAAACATGTATAAGTCGATTCACATGGATTTAATGAAAAGAGCATGGAAATACTTGTACTTACCATGGGAAGAACATGTTTGTGTATCAGCCTCTTTGACTGGACTTCGCAAGATGAGAAAGAATCGTCTCTTTTCTTTCCCCTCAGGACTAATCCCGGCTAACGGGAAGATGAATGTGACCGTGAAGTTCACACCATTTCACTATGGGATTGCACAAATAAAAATGCAGCTATGGATCTCACAGTTCAACTCTCAACCATACGAATGTGTCTTCACCGGAACATGCTGTCCCAACGTGGCTTTACCGTATGGCTGCTTTGGAATGTCTTTTGTTTCTTCCTAAAATTTGTTTAAAGTAATTCCTAAGTTGCCATTTCTTCCCATTCTTTCTTTCTTGTAGCAGAATGCCATTACAACCGTACGTAAGATGATGAGCTTTCATAAAATACTCTTTAAAATATGGGGTGCCTGGGTGGCTCAGTCGGTTAAGCGTCCGACTTCGGCTCAGGTCACGATCTCGCGGTATGTGAGTTTGAGCCCCGTGTCGGGCTCTGTGCTGACAGCTCAGAGCCTGGAGCCTGTTTCGGATTCTGTGTCTCCCTCTCTCTCTGACCCTCCCCTGTTCATGCTCTGTCTCTATCTGTCTCAAGAATAAATAAACATTAAAAAAAAAATTAAAAAAAAAAAATAATGCACAGAATAGCTCTAGGCTTGTAGCGGTAGTTGTTCCTACTGAGAGGGGAAGAGATGACCAAGAAAAGGTGGTTTGAGGGATACTTGCTTTTACTGATTACTACTGCTGGGCTGGTTGAGTTTTGACCTTATGCATGTATTTCATGCATGTACATTACACATTACATACATGATCGTATGTATGTATTACACTCTATTTTATCTTTTATTTTTTTTAAGTTTATTTATTTATTGAGAGAGAGAGAGAGAGAGTGGGGGAGGGACAGAGAGGGAGGGATTGAGAGAGAATCCCAAGTAGGCTCTGAGCTATCAGTGCAGAGCCCAATGCAGGGCTTGAACTCCCATACTGTGAGCTCGTGACCTGAGCCAAAGTCAGATGTTTAACTGACTGAGCCACCCAGGTGCCTCTACACTCTATTTTAAATTTTTTTTAACGTTTTTTTTTTAATTTATTTTTGAGACAGAGAGAGACAGAGCATGAACGGGGCAGGGGCAGAGAGAGAGGGAGACACAGAATCGGAAGCAGGCTCCAGGCTGAGCCATCAGCCCAGAGCCCGACGTGGGGCTCGAACTCGCATACCGCGAGATCGTGACCTGAGCTGAAGTCGGACGCTTTAACTGACTGAGCCACTCAGGCGCCCCCCTACACTCTATTTTAAATGTAAATCATAAGACAGGAACAGCATAACTATTTTCAAATTTTCAACATGACATCATTTTTCTTAATGTTTATTTATTTTTGAGAGAGAAAAAGAACACAAGTGGGGGAGGGTCACAAGGAGGAGGAGGGACAGAGAGAAAGGGAGACACAATCCAAAGCAGGCTCCAGCTCTAAGCTGTCAGCACAGAGCCCGACGTGGGGCTCGAACTCATGAACTGTGAAATAATGACCTGAGCCAAAGTTGGACGCTGATTGAGCCACCCAGGTGCCTCAATATGACGTTATAATTAGTTGAGTGCCTGCTGTGCGCAGTGTCCATTGCAAAGCCCTATGGGACACAGTCTACACTCTGAAGACACTCACAGCAGAGGAGCTAAAAGAAGTCAGGTATAACAAGTGACTTCAACATAAGGCAAAAATGAAAATGTGCCACATGGGAGGTTTTTTTTTTTTTTAAAACTCATCAGGATTCACAGAGTAAAGGTGTGAAATGAGATTAAGTTTTACTTTGTAACAAATTTTTTTCTGAACTTCTATTTCTATTTGATTGTGAGCTTGTATTTTTATATCCCAATATATCTGGTTAAAGTTACACATTTTTCCTAATATGCATGATTTGTATAAAAGCTAAAGGAAAACTTGTCACAGCATAAGGAAAATCCTTACAGATGTTTTGAAAAGGATAAAGAAATATCTGGAGTTTCCTTTTCACATAGAGATACACATCCCACGTTGACATCATTAAGCATATTGAAAGTAGAGTAACACCCCCATATCAAAATATGAACGAACTCCACGATTATATATTTATTTCATGACTCTTCCTAAAAATTCAAAGCAGACTAAATCAACTGTAGGATGTTAGCGTGGCCTGCTGAACCCGAATCCCGCAAGTAACCACGGTAGAAATAAAATCATCCTGGCAATGAACGAGTAGCATTGGATATGAGGGAAAGACCGTAGTAATTTTTCTGGTATTAGGTAACTGGCCACACAAAATGCTATTTGCCGTCTCATGTCGTATGCTGTGATGTACAAATGGCTTTCTTAAAGACCTCGCTTGAGTGGATTGTTGCTTCCCAAGACATGTTCTTTTTTTTTTTATTTTTTTTATTGAATTTTTTTTTTAACGTTTATTTATTTTTGAGACAGAGAGAGACAGAGCATGAACGGGGGGAGGGTCAGAGAGAGAGGGAGACACAGAATCCGAAACAGGCTCCAGGCTCTGAGCTGTCAGCACAGAGCCCGACACAGGGCTCGAGCTCACGGACCGCGAGATCATGACCTGAGCCCAAGTCGGACGCTTAACGGACTGAGCCCCCCCAAGACATGTTCTTAAATATACGAGGGCGTTGTACGGTAGAAGCACCATGCAAATGCAGACATACCCTGTTTTTAAACTACTATGTTTTGGTCACCCAGCTGGAATTTAATACCTCATTTAGTACACACTTGATGTTTTCAAGGACTGTGCCCCAAGACCTACGTATCTCCCCAGACTGTAGATAGTACTAGAACATATAAATTCCACCATGAAGGAAGAAAATTATCCTGGCCTCAGTGTTCTCTGAAAGATTCATAGGTTGCTGGGTCTTGTTTGGTTTTTGTCATTGCAGAATATGGTGTATGATGGAATTCCTCAAGTTCCCCGAGTAACTTCCTTGTTAAAATTTACCATTTTCTTCGACCCCTTCGTTCCCATCGTCAGCCGTTAGATTGCGTGAGGAGACTGTTTTTCCACGCCTTCAAAGATGTGGAAACAAAAATGTTTCCCAATGTTTATAGCAGAGGTGGTGTCAACGCTCTGATGAGATGTGGACACTGGGCCACAGCTCGCCCCCTGACCTGCTGCCTCTGCCCTGCACGTCGCAGCCCGTCAGTCAGTGTGTGTCTTGCCAAAGGGCATGTTCTCTCAGGCTATCGACCTTTCAAGATACTCTTATGTAGGCAATGTTAAGTTTGAGATTGCTGGTGTGTCCCATGTTGTGCAGTCGGGGTAGGGGTTCAGCACGTGTATTGTGATTGTCAGAATGAATAAACGTTAGGGGCGCCTGGGTGGCTCCGTCGGTTGAGCGTCCGACTTCGGCTCAGGTCATAATCTCACAGTTCGTGGGTTCGAGCCCCGCATCGGGCTCTGTGCTGACAGCTCGGAGCCTGGAGCCTGCTTCAGATTCTGTGTCTCCCTCTCTCTCTGCCCCGCCCCCACACCCCGCTCGTGCTCCATCTCTCTCTTTCAAAAAAATAAACGTTAAAAAAAATTAAGAATGAGTAAACGTTAGGGTATTCCTTTTTCTGTAATATCGTGGACATAAGTCATTTTGCAAAACAAGTGTTCATATATTGTAGCTTGAAGAAATGCCTCACAGTATTGAACGTGATGCAGTTCTACTACATCTCACAATAAATAATTCCAGTAGCTTTTCTGTAGGCACGGTAATAGCACTGCCTATACCTACATATGTCCAAGACAATTTTCAGTTGCAGAAAAGATCTCAAATATTAGTCCGAGTTGCTTTTTAAAAGATCTTCCTGGCAGTGCCTGGGTGACTTAGTTGATTGAGAATCTGACTCTCGATTTTGGCTCAGGTCATGATCCCAGGGTCCTGGGATCAAGCCCCACATTGGGGTCCAAGCGGAGCGTGGAGCTTGCTTGAGATTCTCTTCTCTCTCCCACCCTCTGCCCCTCCCCCTCACGTACACGCGTGTGTGTGTGTGTGCACACGTGCACTCTATCTTTCTAAAAAAAAAAAAAACTTACTGTAAACAGTGGCCATAATCATTCTTTTACTAGGAAGATAAATCAGTATAAGATTTTTTTTTAATGTAGTAGATTTAGCTGTTGAAAATCAACAGCCTAGAAATGAATCACACTAGACCGTGAGAGCATTTTTCAGTGTGTCACATTGTCCTCTTGTTATATTCTTTGAGAAGCTAAATAAAAGCACCCATTGGTAGACTATTTTGACACATATGATTATACGCTGGTATACTGATATTGCATTTATTTTAGTAGACCACTGTTTTACTTTTTTTTTAATATAAAGCTTTCTTTCTTTCTTTCTTTCTTTCTTTCTTTCTTTCTTTCTTCCTTTCTTTCAGTAGGCTTCATGCCCAACGTGGGGCTTGAACTCCCGACCCTGAGATCAAGAGTTCCGTGCCCTACCAACTGAGCCAGCCCGGCGTCCTAGTAGACCACTGTTTTAGCACATAAATTTATTTTCAGTGCAGATATAGTCATTAATTGACCAAAAGCCATGGTATTACCAGAAGGAACATTAAAAATAGAAAGCTTGTGGGGCACCAGGCTGACTCAGTCAGTAGAGCATGTGACTCCTGATCTCGGGGTTGTAAATTCGAGCCCCCACATTGGGTGTAGTGATTACCTAAAAAAATCCTTTAAAAAATAGGAACCTTGCGTTGTTGGATCATATACTAATTTAATACCTGTTTTAAACTATAGATTAGAAGAATTTGAAAGATTAAATGCTCTTTCTAAGAGAGTGGATGTTCCTCCAGAAAAGGCAATGACACACATAAATTTTCACCGCCTGCCACCAAAAATAAAGCCCCCAAAGATTAAGGTAACGTGCACATTACACTCAACACGCTGGAAGGAATGATAGAGAAGCAAAATAAGTGACTTTTCCCTCCTGATTTGGTCTCAGGAAATTGAATATCACGACTTGAGATTTCCAGTGGATTTATCAAATCCGTTTGCTGTGGCAACTGTTTTAAACCAAGAACCAGGGAAATTGAAGATTAAAGAATTAAGAGAAGGTAACTGGTCGATTCATTATAAATCAGCCCCTGGCGGAACAGGAAAGAATTATTGCTTGTCGCATTTTTAAAAAAAATTTTTTTTTAATTTTATTTTTACATTTATTTATTTTTAAGAGACAGAGTGAGACAAAATGAGAGTGGGGGAGGGGCAGAGAGAGAGGGAGACACAGAATCCGAGGCAGGCTCCAGGCTCCCAGCTGTCAGCCCAGAGCCCGACGCAGGGCTCGAACTCATGAACCACGAGATCCTGACCTGAGCTGAAGTCGGACGCTCAACCAGCTGAGCCACCCAGGCGCCCCACTGCTTGCCACATTTACTGTTAATGAACAGCAGCAACGAAGCTGAGATTGCTGTTGTGTTTTGCCATTAGAAATGTGTTTTTGGGGGCGCCTGGGTGGCTCAGTCGGTTAAGCGTCCGACTTCGGCTCAGGTCATGATCTCACGGTCTGTGAGTTCGAGCCCCGCGTCGGGCTCTGTGCTGACGGCTCAGGGCCTGGAGCCTGCTTCCGATTCTGTGTCTCCCTCTCTCTCTGCCCCTGCCCCATTCATGCTCTGTCTCTCTCTGTCTCAAAAATAAACATTAAAAATTAAAAAAAAAAAAAAAAGAAAGAAATGTGTTTTTGTCTTAGCAGATGATTCTGATTTGACTCTGGCATAATCATCGTTTGCTTCTGCCCTCAGTTTTGGACCAAGGCAATGAGATTTCAAAAACAAGACAGATGAAGGAAGCACTGTTTGAACAGAAAGTCAGACAGGACACTTATGAAGAGATGGAAAATCACCTTAAGTGGTAAATATTGAGCAATTATTCATATCAAATGAAAATACAGTGTTTTTAGTAATGGCTTTTTTTTTTTTTTAGTAATGGCTTTTTATACATGAGACATGATGAAATGTAACAGCTTTTTGTGCCCTTTTAGAAGTTTGATTATTCCCTCTCCTCCACTGGCCCTCCGACATTTCCATTAGGACTAAATTATTGCGAGCAAACACGTTCTTTCCTCAGTGTGACCAGACAGTGGCAGAACCAGGACCCTGCTCCCTCCGGCCACTGCTGCCAGCGTCCCATCTCTCTCTTCGCAGGTGCCCCAACTCTTGCCCCAGCATTAGCCCCCTGTGCCCTGGGCAGTGTGCCCCAGGGGCCTTGCGGGGAGCCCAGCAGTGCGGGCTAGGGGTTAGGAGAGGCCCTGGGGGGGGGCGGTTCTAAAACTCAGCCGTGAGACTTCTGTCTTGTGCTCCGGCAGTCAAAATAGAGCCCTTTCCACAATTTGTTACAAGTTCATATCAGATGCATCTGTGTGCACAGACTCCACTAACGTAAACTTTAGGAACTCTTGAATTGAGCTCAAAAAGACACTGTTAGAGTCTTTGAGAGGCCGCCTCATCCCACGCCCCACCTCCACATTTCCTGGACAGAAGGAAGGTGCGCTGAGCCCCAGGGCCCTCACAGATGCCCCCTGCGGCCCCCCTGCTTGCACAGAGGACCACCCTTAGTTTCTCACGGAAGCACCTCTGCTTCTGCGGCAGTCTGTATCCACGGGCTGGCCTCCGTTAAATGGGAAGAACGCCAAGTACCTTCAGATCATTTTTTAAAATACTCTTTCCCTATTATAAGAAATGATCATGTTGTCATTGTCGAAAACCTGAAAAATACATATTTTTTAAGTGTAGAGAAGGGGAAAAAAAATCTCTATAATGTGCTAATGACCACCATTAGCACTGGTGTATTTCCTTCCTCCTGTGCTTCTCCGCAACATACCTGAAGTCACATCCTAAATTCAGTTTTGTATGCTGTGTTCTTCACTTCATGTTTTCCCCCGGCTGTTTTTGTTGAAAGCTTTTTAAACCTGCCAGTAACACCCATAGACACTTGACATGGGTTCACCGGTCCTGACATTATGCCATATCTACTCCTCCTTCTCCACATACACACGCTTCACACGCGTCTTTCTTTGAACCATTGGAAAGTAAGTTGCAGATGTCATGAGGCTTCACTCTTAGGGACTTGAGCGTGTAGTTCCTAAGAACAAGGACATTCTCCAACATTACCATAATCACTTCCAAGAAGGCTGACATTGATACCGTAATATTATCATCTCCAACCTATATGCAGATTTACCCGGTTGTCTCAATAATATCCTTTCTATCTGGCTTTTTTGTTTGTTTTTGGAGAGGAAGAATCCAGCATCCAAAGGTCATACAATATGTATTTAGCTTCTAGGTCTCTTCACTCTCCCTCACTCTCCTTCTCATCATAGCTGCTATTTATTTTTGAACATGTGCCAGCCTCCACAGTCAATACACTCCATACAAGAGTTTTCTAAACTGTGGTAAAATTCACCAAACGCAAAGTTCACCATCTTAGCCATTTTCAAGGGTACAATGCAGAAGTTTTTTGTGTATTCACGGGGCTGTGCAGCCATCACCAGTACTCGACTCCAGAATATTTGCATCACTCCAGAAAGAAACCCCATACCCATTAGGCAGTCGCTCCCCAGTCCCCTCTCCCCTCCCCCAGCACTTGGTGACCACTATTATATCTCTGTAGATTCACCTATTCCGGACATTTCATTTATTTTTTATTTAAAAAAAAATTTTTTTAACGTTTATTTATTTTTGAGACAGAGAGAGACAAAGCATGAACGGGGGAGGGTCAGGGAGAGGGAGACACAGAATCTGAAACAGGCTCCAGGCTCTGAGCTGTCAGCACAGAGCCTGACGCAGGGCTCGAACTCACGGACTGCGAGATCATGATCTGAGCCGAAGTCAGACGCTTAACCGACTGAGCCACCCAGGCGCCCCTGGACATTTCATTTAAATGGAATCATACTGGGGCGCCTGGGTGGCTCAGTAAGCACCCACCTTTGGCTCAGGTCGTGATCTCACGGTTCATGAGTTCGAGCCCTGTGATGGGCTCTGTGCTGACAGGTCAGAGCCCGGATTCTGTGTCTCCCTGTCTTTCTCTCTCTCTCTCTCTGCCCCTCCCCAGCTCACACTCTGTCTCTGTCAAAAATAAATAGACATTAAAAAAAAAAATAAATGGAATCATACACACCCATATGGCCTTTTGTAACTGGCTTCTTTCATTTAACACGGTTTAAGGGTTCATCTACATCATAGCATCTATCGGGGCTTTGTTGCTTTTTATGGCTGCATACTATTCCATTGTATGGCCATGCGGTGTTTTGTTTATCCGTTTCTCGGTTGATGGGCATTGGGTGGTCTTCATTTTTTGGCCGTCATGAATAACGCTGCTGTGAACATTCACACACAAATTTTTGTGTGAGCGCATCTTTTCAGTCCTCTTGGGTACATGCCTAGGAGTGGAATTGCTTGGTCGCGTGGGAACTCGATGTTCAACTTTTTGTGCCACCGCCACACCGTTTTCCGCAGTGGCTGCCCCACTGAACGTTCCTGTCAGCGGTGTAACCAAGGTTCCAGTTGGCCCACATCCTTGGCAGTGCCTGCTTTGTTGCTCCCATCATCATCGTCACTGACATCTTCGTGGGTGTGACGTACCAGTACACCAGTCGCTGTGGTCCTGATTTCCATTTCCCTCATGACTAGAGATGTTGGGCGTCCGGATTTTTGTTTCATTTATTTATAAAGATCCAGCACGTGTTGCTAGAAGAGAAGCTTCATTTTGTAGAACGCATTCTTCATCTCAGCTGTGTTGCTCTAGTCGCCACGGTGTCTGCCCCCCCATGGCCCTGCTCCAATGTCTCTGCTCTCCTCTTCCGTTGTAGAGTATAGCTAAGACATTCCATCCCCAAGCCGACCATGGTATTCTGATCGGTTCTGGAAGCTGGTTTTTTTGTTGTTTTTTTTTTTTCTCCCCAGGCAGGTGCACCTTGGTAAAGATCATGTGTCTTTAAAATTTAAAAAAGACCTTATTGAAGAGCGGCAAAGAGAAAACGCCAAATACAAGGTCAGAATCACTGTTAGTTTGATGTCGCTGATTGCACTCGATAGGTCGAATTCCGGCTATATGCAAGATGCCTCATCAGGAGAAAGAAAACTTAAAGTTGGGGGGAGGAACCTGATGACAAGTTCATTGTTAACCATAAATCAAGGCCGGCCGTAAGTGTCACAAGAGACCTCTACTAAGTATTGTGGGGATTTCGAAGCCAGAGAGATGAGAGAACTCATTTAATTGAAAAGCTTCCTGGAAGACACGGTATGATTTTGAAAAGCAATAGAGAGGACAGAGGCATTCAATTCAGAGGGAGGGAAATGCCTCAAGTTCAGGTTGGAATTCTGGACATTAGGTGCATCTGTCCTATATTCTGCAGGGCATGAAAGTAAGAGGGACACAAAGACAGTGGCCAGGAGCCATGCCAGAGCCAGACAAAAGGTCCAAGTCAGAGATGCTCAAGGGGGCTAAACAGAGAGCAGGAAACCGGTTGAGGGGAGGGAGCAACGGCTGGGTCGCCAAGGCGGCACCTGTGGATTCAGGGAGTGGGGGATGGAGACGGGAATGGCGGGGCTGGATCACACCCCTGGGCTTGTCATGGCATGAGAGATGTTGTTCCCTGAGGACAGGTGCAGGGGACACTGGGGACAGTTCTGTAGTGGCCGAAGCACAGGACACACACGGGCCAGAGGAGATAGGGCTTCACTTGCACCTCCTGTCTCGGGGGCTCGGACTTTGGTGGTAGGACTTGCAGAATCACCACATGTCCTGTTGGCCTGCTGGGGCTGCCATAGCCAAGTACCACAGAGTGGGTGGTGTGATCAACGGAAATGTATTTTCTCACCGTTCTGAAAGCCCAAGATCAAGGTGTTGGCAAGGTTGGCTCCTTGTAAGGGACATGAGGGAATGATCCCTCTCATTGGCTTGTAGATGATCGTCTTTTCCCTGTGACTTCATAGTTTCTGTGTCCAGATTTCCTCTTATAAAGGACACCAGTCACACTGGAGTAGGGCCCACGCCATGACCTCATTTTAACTTGATTGCATCTTCAAAGACTGTATCTCCCAATACATTCATATTCTGATGTGACTAGGGGTTAAGATTGCAACATATGACTTTTGGGGACATAATTCAGCCATAACACATATATTTCAGCCCGGGAGTGTGTGCTTCCCACAGTCAGAGCCGCACACAGTGGCAGCATTGGGTAGGAGGGACTGCGGAAAAATAGGTATGTTGTCAGATAGGAATATTTTTCTCGTATAGAATACATTTTTCTTCCTCCTTTTTCTTCTTGATTAGAGTCTAAGTCAAGTATCTGAATAAATTTACCTTACTTTTCTTTATTTTTCATGAGATAGACAAAAGAATGTAAAATCATTGCATTAGTAAATCTTAATCTTAGCATTGAGGGAAGGCACATATTAGATTGGCATTTAAATTTAGGTTGATGAGTAGATCAGTTTCTCCATATGTGATTTTCAAAACAAAATACCAAGTTTTCTGTCCACCCTACAGTGGGTGATGTTTTCTTTAAAGAATTTTTTTTTATGTTTGTTTATTTTTGAGAGAGAGAGAGAGAGAGAGAGAGAGAGAGCGTGAACAGGGGAGGGGCAGAGAGAGAGGGAGACATAGAATCTGAAGCAGGCTCTAGGCTCTGAGCTGTCAGCACAGAGCCTGATGTGGGGCTCAAAGCCATGAACGGTGAGATCATGACCTGAGCCGAAGTCCAGCATTTAACCAACTCAGCCACCCAGGTGCCCCTTATTTATTTTTTTGATGATATTTTCTAACTTTTATTTTTTGTATTTTTTTTTAACATTTATTTATTATTGAGAGACAGAGACAGAGCATGAGCATGGGAGGGGCAGAGAGAGAGGAGGCGACACAGAATCGGAAGCAGGCTCCAGGCTCTGAGCTGTCAGCACAAAACCCTACGCAGGGCTCGAACTCACAAACCACGAGACCATGACCTGAGTCAAAGTCAGACGCTTAACCAACTGAGCCACCCAGGCACCTCTCTAACTGTTTTAGAGATGAAGGTGATACAGACATGGCACGACCAGGTCAATGTGACCTTTAGGGCTGGAATTGCCAGCATTTGGTGGACAGGCCAACCTAACTGTGCATTCGTGTGGCAAGTGTGCTTAGTGAATACTCACTGTCTGTAAGAAATCCTGCTGGAGAATAAGCCACTTTTCCTGCCCTCAAGAAGAGCACAGTCCAGAAGGGGCAGAGAAACATGATTTAAAATGTACCAACTGCAGTAATTAAAAGGTAAAGAAAGGGAGAAGATAGGATTCCTAGGTGTCCAGCTCGATGCTTGCTGGCGATTTTAAATGAGATCCCAAACACCAAAGAAGGGGGAAGATGAAAATTTCAGTTTGGGGCATGTTGTTGGGGGGACTGGAGGGCATCCAGGTGGCGGCTGAAGGAACAAGTCTGCCTCAGCAGAGAGGTAGCCACTAGACCACAGAGGAGCCCGGTGACCTGGGGAAAGTGAATGGTGCGAGAAGCTGGTAACTCAAGACTGGACATCTAGAGAAGCTCCTGATTTGAGGGAAGAGCAGCGGACGATGGAGAAGACAGAAGGGAAGTGGTCAGGGAGGTCAGGAGAAACGGACAACGCTGAGAAAACCGATGGGGGAGAGATCCAGGATGAGAAAACCGATGGGGGAGAGATCCAGGATGGCAGGGCCTGAGAAGAACCCATGGCGTTTGGCCATTCGGAGGCCTTTGTTTGCCTTAGCGACGGCAATCCTGGGAGACATGCGGAGGTAAAAAGCCAAATTTCAATTGCCCAAGAATGTATGGAAGCGAGTAGATGGTTTCTTGAAAAGTTGAGATGAGCAGGGGCGAGGAGTCAGGGCCTGGACCATTAGAGGGGGATGAAGTGTCAAGGAGGTTGGTTTCTGAGTTGGCAGACTTGGGCGTGTTTGTACACGGAGAGCAAAGAGCAATCCCAGAAGAAAAGGCTTCTCTGATCCAGGAAGCAGAGACAGCCATGAGCAGGGGCTGGAGAGAGGCCTGCAGAGAGTAGTGAGCATCCACAAAGGTGCCCGAGTAGAGCAGGAAAGGGGCCGTCACACCCTTAACAACACCCACCAGGACCCTGAGCCCCAGTGCAGGTGGACTGTTGCAGAGACCCTATTCTGTGTGTCCGGGAGATTTCATCTGGCAGCCGAATCCTGGCAGGTGACCCAGCGGCAAGGAACACCTGGAGGCCCAAGGCAGGTGGCAGAAAGGCGAATGAAAGAGAGCTGGAGGGGGCTGTGGAGGGAGCGGAGGGAGTAGGCATTATAGCAGGATGATGGGCTTTTCCTCGGGAGATGATCAATGATAGTGAATTCCAAAATGCACACTGGAAATAAGTGGAGTCTTGATAAACGTGTAATACACCACCCTCCTCTCTCTTCTGGCTACCAACCTATTCGCCATTCCCTTCTTTAAGGTGCTTATTTTATTTTATTTTTAGTCATGGTGGAGGTCTGGTGTCTCCCCCACAAAATCTGTATTTTGAAGCTAAGATCCACAGTCAGCTCCCAGATACGTGCACATCAAAGCTGCACAGCTTACCCCCTGGTGACAATAATACAGTTCTCTTGTTTCTCATGTTACTGTGGTGATCAGAGCACCTTTCTTTCAGTTAGGACTTTGGAAATGATTGCAAACAGGGGCGTCCGGGTGGTTCAGTCAGTTAAGCATCTGACTTCGGCTCAGGTCATCACCTCTCGGACTGTGAGCTCGAGCCCCAAGTCGGGCTCTGTGCTGACAGCTCAGAGGCCTGGAGCCTGCCTCGGATTCTGTGTCTCCCTCTCTCTCTGCCCCTGCCCCACTCACACGCTGTCTCACTCTCTCAAAAATAAATATTTAAAAAGAAATTTTTTTAAATGATTGCAAACAGCGTATGCACAAAGCAAGCTAGATTTAGAAGTCACTTAAATAATAAAAACCACAGGTAAAAACCAGTAAGTTTTTGCAGTGTGCACAGTCCCCTTTTCCCCGAAAGCAGGTGTATGTGGGGATATCAATCCCAGCCCAGCCAGCCAGCCTTCCCGGGAGTGTCCCAGTGTCCCGGGGCTCCTGGTTCAGGGGAAGCAGGAGGTGAGGGAGGGGAGCAGCCTGGGCGGACACTTCCTCCAGGGAAGGGGCAGATCCCCATCCACCTGCACCGCCCAGGAGAGGGGGAGGGATTATGGGGCCTTTGTTGAACCTGATGCTGAGATAATCCGCTCTGAAGAGCTTGAAACTTTACTGAGACATTAAATTTCTTTTAAATGAAATCTCTGCACTCCCGTAGTTACACGGTTTTCTAAAATCTTTTCTGTGAATTTTAAATGTCTTGGAAATGATTGCCAGAGCCACTGTCCCCTGGTTATGAAAACAAAGTGCTGGGTCCGTGCGTCTGTAACCAACCCCTATGTTGAAACAGTGAGTGTAATTATAATGGTCACCTGAAACTTCTGTCAGGCTCCCAGCCAGACCTCATGGCGGGCGTGGCCGATCACTTGATGGGTTGCTGTCAGTTTGAAAGAGATGCAACGTTGTGCGCGTTTGTATTCAATTTTAATATTTTTGTTGATTAAAAAACCCAGCTAGATAGAGGAGATCCCATTTTGGATGAGGAATTTCAGCGCCTCAAGACAGAAGTCAGCCACAAACGGGTTGTTCATAATCTGGAAGAAGTAGGTAACTTTCCTTTATTTGGGACCTAATTTTTGGTAGCCCTTTATGATGCTTATTTTTATTATTTATTTATTTTTTTGTTAAATGTTTATTTATTTTTGAGAGAGACAGAGACAGAATGCGAGTGGGTTAAGGGCAGAGAGCGAGGGAGACACAGAATCCGAAGCAGGCTCCAGGCTCTGAGTTGTCGGCACAGAGCCCAATGTGGGGCTCGAACCCACGAATCATGAGATCATGACCTGAGCCGAAGTCAGATGCTCAACCGACTGAGCCACCCAGGGGCCTATAATGCTTATTTTTAAAACACTGAATAATTTTATAGAAACACTTCCACTAAGAGAGGCTTGCTAACTTTTAATTTACATTTACATTTTAACGTACATTTTCAGAGTGGTTTTTTTTGCTACGTTTTTGCAAGCGAAGCATCAAAACTCATTCATTAATGTTACCCTTGAAATGAACAGCTTTAAATTCTTTGGCTCTTCTCTGCCTCTCTACTTTCTCCTTTTTGGATCTTTTTTGTTGTTGTTTCCCTTTGCTCTCTAAGCCCCTCTGCAGGTCCTCGAGGTGGGTCCCAGGGCCTCGTTCCTTGCCTCCTGCATGACAGGAAGCCAGAAGCCAGAGTCGTGGTCCCAGCTCTACCACAGAGTTGGGACCAGGGAAAAGCCCTCTTAGCCTCTGTGCCTCAGTGTCCTCAAACATAAAAAGGGGACAGTGGCCCCTCCCCCGAGAGTCCTCTGTCATGTGATAGTGTCTGGTTAAAACCCCCAATTTTTATTTATTTTATTTTATTTTATTTTATTTTATTTTATTTTATTTATTTTTTTAAAACCCCGATTTTTGATTTTGAAAATGAAAACAATTCTTAATGTTACCCACCCCCATCATTCTCGATTTTTATTCCTGGGTTTGCCACCTCTGAATTTTCTTACCTCTTTTCTTCTCCCTACATTTAATCTGGCCACAAAGTCTTGCCCATAGCTCCTCCACGAAAGCACACGTGAGCTCAAGCCTTCGTGTCTTACCCTCAACTATTCCAACAGATTGTTCGTTCATATATCTGCCCGTCCTCCCTGCCCCCTGCAGCCCACTGCATATGCCAGTGTGAGACTAATTCACTGTATACCCAGCCTGGGGCTCGAACCCACAGCCCCGAGATCAGGAGTCTCACACACACTGCCGACTGAGGCAGCCAGATGCCCTGAGACTGATTCACGTTTGATGCCTTTTTCTTCATAGCGTTTCCCTGCTCAAGAACCCACAGTGCCTGAGGTTCTGGCTGGCCTCAGTGCACCCCCAGACACCCGTTCCTCCCCAGTCTACACACTTTGTGCCACGATATGCAAGCACTGTGTGGTGCTTGAGGGCGGGGCTGAGCAGAGCACTCCTCCTTCTGCACTGGGGGAGGGGGGGAGTTGGGGGGGGTCATAGAATCTGTGCCTCTCAATGTGGCAGTGCCAGCACCCATCACATGGGACTGATTGCTCTGCAAGTCTCTTCCTCTTCAGGGTTGCATGTATTTGCCTGAGCTTCTCTAGACTCTAAAATTTCCTTTAAAAAAAAAAAAAACATTTATTTATTTTGAGAGACAGCGTGAGCAGAAGACGGACAGAGAGAGACACACAGAATCCGAAGCAGGCTCCAGGCTCTGAACCGTCAGCACAGAGCCCAGCGTAGGGCTCAGACTCACCAACTGTGAGATCATGACCCGAGCCGAAGTCGGATGCTTAACCGACCGAGCCACCCAGGCGCCCCTAGACTGTAAATTTTTTAAAACCCAAATCGCAAATCCCACGTTTGCCACCCCCACCCCCTGCAAGAAGTCTCTATATTGCTACATACACTTGAAGTGCTGAATAAATGCTCATTCAGTAGCAGAACAAATAAATAATAATTTGATTTGGGATCGAAGTCTTTATTAAATGCTCATGCCTGGAGTTAAATAAACGTTTTTATTAAATGCTCATGCCTGGAGTTAAATTTTAAATCTAAGATGTGCCTGTGTTCTGTGTTCACAGAAAATCAAGGAATTGCATCCTAATTTTGATCCACTTATTAATAATACTTGGGTCAACAGGTTCAGGGCGCAAAGGCGGTTTCAACAAGCAGCACGCAAGGTGAGTCCCAGCACCAGATGGAAATTTCGATTCGTGTAGCCCTCAGCACAAGGAAATCGAGCAGTGAATTTTTTTAGAACAGCTTTATTGAGGGATAATTCACATACCATAAAACTCACTCTTGGTAAAGTAGACAGTTTGGTGGGTTTTAATATATTTACAGAGCGGTACAGCCATCACCATCCACACTTAAGAACATTTTTTTAAAAGTTTATTGAAGTATAGCTGACATACAATGTTTTATTAGTTTCAGGTGTACGATTTGGCAATCAACAATTAATTTTAGAACATTTTTTATCACCTCAAAGAGAAACCTGGTTCCCATTAGGAGCCCCTCTCCATCCCCCAGTCCCTGGCAACCACTGATCTGTTTCTGTCTCTATGGATTCACCTCTTCTGGACATTTTTTTTAATGTTTATTTATTTTTGAGAGACAGAGACAGAGACAGAGCGTGAGTGGGGGAGGGTCAGAGAGAGAGGGAGACACAGAATCCGAAGCAGGCTCCAGGCTCCGAACTGTCAGCACAGAGCCCGACGCGGGGCTCGAACTCACAGATTGCGAGATCGTGACCTGAACCGAAGTCGAACCCTCAACCTACTGAGCCACCCAGGTGCCCCTCGAGCAGTGTTTTCAGTGTGGACTGATGACAATCTAGGGGGAGAGAGGCAGAGCCTGCTGATGGGTGACCTGTGTGTCAACCTCCAGGGCCCTGTAGGGCTCTGCATGTGTGAACAGAGGTGGCCCCAAGATGCTCCAGTGTGGGGAAGAAAGTGGTGGAAAGAGGCAGCACAAAACTGTCAAGGGACGAGGGCACAGGTGTTGACAATGGGCAAACAACAGTGAGACTGGCCAGGCTGGCTTCCCCAGCAGCGGGACCACACGGCCTTTCTGGGGTGAGCCCTCTAGTGTGAAAAAGTATTGTCAGCAGTCATGTGCTTTGCTCTAAGTGATGGCTCAGTCTTTCCCTCACTCCTCAGCAAGACTGTCAGCTCAATGTACAAATACGCGCCCAGTTTGATGACTTCTTGCCATCTCCCTGGATCGGCCACAGCCCCTTCATCCCCTGCCTGGACCAGGGCAACAGCTCTCCCTGCTTCCAGTGCCTCCATGGCAGCCAGACTAGCATTCCCAAAACTTAAAGGTGACGACACCTCTCCCCTGGTAAAACCCTCCAGAGCCTTCCCATTGCAATCGGAATGAAGTGCACAACTTTTGTCAAGGCCAAGGCCACACTGGACTTCTCTCTGTCCCTTAAATAGGTCTTCTTTGTTCCTGAAACAGGATCTTCATACTCGCTGGTTCCTCTGCTCTGAATTCTCTTCCCAGGTCATTCTCTCCTCCTCATCAAGTCTGAGATCAAGCCTCACCTCCTCAGTGAGGTCTTGCCTAGTTATTCTTGCACCAGTGGCCAGACCAACCCCCTTTCCAGTCCCTCGGTCATGCCCTTGTGCATTTACTCTTTTATCATCTTCATGGTATTTATCCTGTAGATTCATTTAAATATTGTTATCACCTCCGCACACACACACCAACATACACACACACACACACACACACACACACACACACACACCTAGAACATCAGTTCTGTGCAGGCAGGACAATTGTTTGATCTCATGGTATCTGCAATACCTTGAACAGAACTGGCCACAGCACTGGCACGTCGTACTATTTATTTGTTAAATAGAGTCCTTTACAGGATGGAAAGGGGTATTAATTATGGAAGGAATGGTCCTTTCAGCCACAGCTTTGTGCACAGGTAGCACTCACCTCCAGTAGCAGGTGCTCTGGGTGCAAAGCACAGTGATAGACAGTTAGCATTGCCCAAAATCCACAGCCCTGTTCCCACACAATCGTCTATTTATTTGGTCCCTCCACTCTGAAAATAACACGGCAGGAACATTATTATTCAGATACACTAAAAAGAAGGAATGTGGGACTAGTCATTCTTTCCACTCTGGAAATAGAAAAACAGGGCTCATAAATTGGGTGGGACAAGGCCAGATGACAACTTGGTCTTTGTTTGTATTCAGGCAAGTCAACATGGCCGAGACCTTGAAGTCCCTGTGGCCTCACCCTGGGGCAGCGTGCCATTTTCCCTGTGAAGTCTGACTTAGAGCCGAGGCCTCAGCCCTTAGCGTGGTTGGGGAAAATGAATTAACTCGTACATCAAAATGAGCATGTACCAATTTAATAATCTGAAGCTGTCCCTTCTCATTCCAGATCATGGTTCATCGGAGGTTACTCAGTATGCTGAGTGCTATTCATAACATGGACAGAGAGACCATAATCAGAAAGCTCAGCCAAGGAAGACAGACAATAACATCAGGTAAAGCACAGCTGTCAGGTGCGACGATGCTTCGGCCATAAGTTCTCTGAACATGATTCTTCTGTGTAATGAGGTTAGCTGCATAGAGGTAAAACAGTTTCATAAATCACATCCATTAGGGTTTTGTTTTGTTTTGTTTTTTATGGCCACCATAACAAAGCGACACAAACTTAATGGCTGAAAACAAGCATAAATGTATTATCGCACTTTGCTGGAGGTCAGGAGTCTAAAATCAAGGTGTCAGTGGTGCTGGCTCCTTCTGGAGGTTCCAGCCGAGAGTCTGTTCTGGTCTTTCCAGCTTCCAGAGGACTTTTCTTCCTACCACTCTGACCTCTTGCTTCAGTCGTGACATCTCCTCTGACTGTGACCCTTCTGCCTCCCTCTTACATGGATCCTGTGACAACATTGGGCCCTCCTGGATCACTCAGGACACTCTCCGCATCTCAAGATCCTTAACTCAATCACACCTGCAAAGTCCTTTTTATCATGTAAGGTGATGGAGTCACAGCTCCCGGGGAACTGAACGTGCACATCTTTTAAGGGGACCACCTTTCAGCCTACCCAGGACATGAATCAGACTTCCCCGCCTGGTTTGGTTGAAATGCCCAACCGAGAGTTAGCAAGGCTGACCAATCGGGTCAAGGTGTAACGTCCACAAAGTCTGGGCATGGTTTGATCTCTTGTTTTGTGCCCTCTGTTCTGTCGGGTCATCAGAGAGACCGGGGTAGTCCATATTCCTACTTGCTGACTGAGTGGCTGCATCTGGTGCTGTCTCAACCTACCATTTGCACAAAAAGCTTTTTATCTCATATCATCTTTGCTACTTAAAGGCATTCCAGTCCTTGGATACCCGAGTTGACTGGGCTGTTGGAGCCACGCTCTCAGTGGTTTCTGGGAGTCCAAAAGCTGTGTCACCATCTTCTCCATCTGCGGCTTGTTTGCAGACCCACGGGCAGGCCCCTGTCCTTCCAGACCCTTCCCGCCCTCCCTAGCCTGAGGCCTCCGAGCCTGGCTCTTTGTTCTTCCTCTCCTTCAAGATCTGGATAGGTATTTTTTTCAAAATATTTTATCGCATTTTAATCCTTTTTTTTTTTTCTTCATCCAGTGCTGTTTATTGAGTCCTTTATCAGAGGAAGAAAATACTTGCCATTTATCACAAAATAGTGGGCTGAGCTTCACCACAGGAGGGTGTGGTCTGGAGGGCAGCAGGTGTGAGGCTTGGAGTCCTGCAGAGGACAAGCAGCCTGTCCAGACCTTCACCATGGACACACCCGACAGTCATTGGGCATGCCCATCACTTGTCGCAGGCAGGGCCCCCAAATCAGAGACCCACATAGCCCCAAGGGAGGGAGAATCCCCGGTTCTTCCTCCCCTTCAAGATCCAGATGGGTATTTTGTTTTTCATAACATTTTATTGCACTTTAATTATGCTTTTTTTCTGGGGCACCTGGGTGGCTGAGTCAGTTAAGCATCCAGCTCTTGGTTTGGGCTCAGGTCATGATCTCAGGGTTTCATGAGTTCGAGCCCCACTCCGGACTTTGCTCTGGCATCGCAGAGCTTGCTTGAAATTCTCTCTCTCCCTCTCTGTCTGTCCCTCCCCCACTCGCGTTGTCTGTCTCTCTCAAGTAAATACATAAATAAACTTTAAAAAGAAACTATGTTTTTGGGGCACCTGGGTGGCTCAGTCAGTTGGGCATCAGACTTTGGCTCAGGTCATGATCTCAAAGTTCGTGAGTTTGAGTCTTGCATCAGGCTCACTGCTGTCAGCGCAGAGCCTGCTTGGGATCCTTTGTCCCCCTCTTTCTTTGCCCCTTCCCCACTCATGTGTGCATGTGCACTCTCTCTCTCTCTCCCTCTCTCTCAAAAATAAATAAAACATTTTTTTTTAATTATGCTTTGTTCCCCTCCTATATTATTTTGATGTCCGGTATTGATGTTTCTAATAAAGGAACTCTTTAAGTATTGTTTTGTTTTGTTTTTTAATTTTTTTAAATGTTTATTCTTGAGAGAGAGAGAGACAAGAACTCCAGTGGGGGAGGGGCAGAGAGAGAGGGAGACGCAGAATCCGAAACAGGTTCCAGACTCTGAGCTGTCAGCACAGAGCTGGACTCGGGGCCCAAACTCGTGAACCATTAGATCATGACGTGAACCGAAGTCGGACACTCAACTAACTGAGCCATCCAAACACCCCCTTTTTTAAAGTATTGTAAAGTTTACCTGTTAATTATATATGGACCCATGTAAAATGTCTTCATGGTTTTTTTTTTTTTTAGTTTTTTTTAATGTTTATATATTTTTGAGAAAGAGAGAGAGAGAACATGAGTGGGGGAGAAGCAGAGAGAGAGGGGGACAGAGGATCTGAAGGGGGCTCTACGATGACAGTAGAGAGCCAGATTTCAGGACTCGAACTCACAAACTGTGAGATCATGACCTGAGCCAAAGTCGGGGGCTCAAGCAACTGAGCCACCCAAATGCCCCTTCATATGTCTTTTTTTAATATGATCTGTTTCTTTGCTGACAAGGACAAAGAATATTCATTAGCAATCCTTTCGTTAGGAATTATAGTTTTTTTGGAGGTAAAAAAATGAAATTTTTAAGAATTGCAAAAGGGGTGAGATAAAGAACTAAAGAAAACTACAAATGGGACCGTATGCATAGACTTCTTTTCTTTTTTTTAAATTTTTTTTAATTTTTATTTTTTAATGTTTATTTATTTTTAAGAGAGAACGAGAGACAGAGTGAGAGTAAGGGAGGGGCAGAGAGGAAAGAGAGAGAAACAGAATCAGAAGCAGGCTCCAGGCTCTGAGCTGTCAGCACAGAGCCCGATGCGAGGCTCGAACTCATTAACCGTGAGATTATGACCTGAGCAGAAGTCAGATGCTTAACTGACTGAGCCACCCAGGCACCCCAGACCTCTATTCTTTTCCACAATGGCATGCCGCACGTATTCACTAATTGGTGGGTGGCAAATAAGAAACTAAAGATGGTAGTTTTCACATAAAAATACCCCAAGAACTCCCCCGAAGTGCTCTTTTGTTTTTCACCCACAGATAAGAATTCGTCCAGACACCTCCTGTCCGAGATCAGTCGAGATGATTATTCCAGCTCGTTCTTTGTCTCACCCAAGAAAGTGCTGCCCTTCGCCTTCCCATCGTACAGTCCTCCTCAGAGCTCCAACGAGTTGGTAGGTGCTGTTGGACTGTGGGGTGGGGACGGGGCGCGAGCAGATGCTTGTTGGGCAGATACCAAGGCAAGCCGTACCTCAGTCTCTGTCCCTTCACCTCCCCCTGAGAAGCTCCCAGGGGACACCTGTGCCCAGGGACTTGTGACCAGTGGGAAACCAGGGATCATCTACTGCCGCCTGCCTGGCCCCTGACACACATGTGCAGAGCTCCCTGGTAATCTGCACTGGGTGGTTTCTAGCCTGGAAGCCAGCAAGAACCCCTCCGGGCAGCCCGGGGAACCGGGCCTGAGAGCAGAAGGGCAGGTGGAGAATCCGAGAAGGCCAGGCCTGGGGAGGTGGGCCCCACTGCATGGGCAATGGGGCAGCCAGGGACGGGTGGCCCCGGGGTCTAACACTCTAAGCCATGAGACTCTCAATTCTCTCTGTCTTTCTTTCTCTCTCTCCTTCTCTCTCACTCTCTCTGGAAAGAGGTGGGACAGTTCATTTTCTTGCCTTATGGGCATGATGATGCATTAAAATAAAAATAATAGCTGACTCTTACATTGCACTTACCATGAATCAGGCAGTGCCTGAAATGCCTCACTTGTAACAGTTCATTTAATCTTCAACGAATCTATGTGATAGGCTTACTGTTTTACAGAGGAGGAGGAAACTGAGACACAAGGTCATATGGCTGGTAATAAAATGTAGCCTAAGTTCATGTCCTTAGCAATAAAAGGCATCTTTAATTTGATGCTGAGGGACACCTGGGTGGCTCAGTTGGTTAAGCGGACAACTTCGGCCCAGGTCATGATCTCACGATTCGTGGGTTTGAGCCCCACGTCGGGCTCTGTGCTGACAGCTCAGAGCCTGGAGTCTGCTTCGGATTCTGTGTCTCCCTGTCTCGCAGCCCCTCCCTGCTCACACTCTGTCTCTCTCAAAAATAAACATTAAAAAAAAAATTTTTTTTAATAAATTGATGTTGAAAGTGCACAGGCAAATTATTTTTTTTTAATTTAAATGTTTTTTATGTTTATTTATTTTTGAGAGAGGGAGAGACAGAGCATGAGCAGGGGAGGGGCAGAGAGAGAGGGAGACAGAATCTGAAGCAGGCTCCAGGCTCTGAGCTGTCAGCACAGAGCCCGATGCGGGGCTCGAACTCACGAACCACGAGATCATGACCTGAGCTGAAGTCAGACGCTCAGCCGACTGAGCCACCCAGGCACCCCTAATTTTTTACTTTTACACATTGCAGTCAAGAATTGCAGGACTGACTTTAGAAATTCCATGTGTTTTCTGCATTAGATAATTAAATGACCTAAAAGATCAGACTACAGAATTCCTAGGGAATAATAAATCGGTGATTTTCAAGCATTAATAAGCACACTTAATAATTAATGGGGCGCAAAGGGTGAGAGGGATGAAGAGATCACTGTGCTGTGGGGCGCATCTCATTATTTTGCAGTCGTTCCCATCTCACACATTCCATCTGGCATCTTAGTCCTACAAAGACTTCTCTGCCACTCAGGGTTGATGAAAGAGTGCTCAGCACTCCTGTTTATAAAGAATTGTATAATTCATTCCATAGATACTTTATCTCATCAATTCTTTTTTATTACCATCTTTGAAATTGGGAAATGTCTTATAATGGATGGCATGTTAGCATTGCATCGGATTCATTTCATGATGGTGTCTCAGATTGGGTGAAGTACAGTATTTATCGAATGTCCATAGTATGTCAGGCAGTGTTCCAGGTTCTCTGGGTGATGGAGGCAGACAGCATGCAGGAAGGTAATGCTTTGGGGATCAGCCCCTGGGGAAAGGAAGCAGCGGGAGCTGGCATAGGACAGAGAGAGGAGAACCGCCCTCCTGGGCAGAGGCCTCAGCTGAACTCGCCAGGGGCTCTGAAGCTGGGGCAGCGAGGCCACCCGGCATTTATACCTTTGTTTCAACTTGAGGTTGTAGGCAGGCCTCTCTGGGTGGGGCACAGGACCTTGAAGGAGGCAGCTCCCTTCAACCAAAGCAACCCCTGAAGAGGGCTGACCCCTGAGAGTTGTTTCTGTCGAGAGGACTCCTTGAAGTAGGAGGACTGAGTCCGTTAAGCCTGAAGGGGATTCTGGGTGGCATATTGCAGCACCCACAACAATAGGAAAGGAAGAAGGATCACAGACACTATGAGACGAGGGGAGGTTGGTCAGCACTGCCTCCATGCCTCACACATCAGGTAGCAACTGTGGTCACGGGAAAGGTGACGGGAGGTAGAGGAATAGAAGCGTAGCCGCTTTCACCCAGCGTTGATTATGTGTCCTTGTCTTTTGAATTTCCACGTTTTAGGCTCCTGATGGCCTTGGACCAGTCCCAATTAAATCTTCGGAAATTCAAATCAAGCAGAGTTACTCTTTCTTCAATCTGCAGGTCAGACCTGTCATACGGGATTAGCTAATGGGTTTCTTATGAAGTGTACAAAATATTCTTGAATTTGAATTGCATTACTGGGTTTGTTCTTTTATAGTTGATACACTAGAGCATACTGCGTGTGTTTTTCTGCTGTCATTTGATGGTATGTGTGAGGTGTAACATACGTGGTTTCTCTTTACCCTGGGGTTATATGGTATATATCGCGTGCGTGAAGCTATCCGAACTACATATATTATAAACTTTAAGAAAAAGCACAAGGTGAAGTGAACAGAAGTTAGTCAGCCTTTCTTGAGGTATACAGCCACTTCTGGTTTCGAAAATCTAAGTATTTTAAATCACTGGTTTGTTAACCAGTGTTCGGTGTATTTCTACAGATAAGCCCTGTGGTACAGAAGAGTAATGGCAAATGCACATGTGTCCTGGGACCCAGAGCAGGGACCTGGAACAGGGCTTGGGACTTACGCTAATGTCCCCCAGTGCTGGGCCAAACTAGTGCTTGGCTGCACAAGGTGATGGCTGCAACCCGGTACTCGTGTTCCTTTTACCGTTGGGCAACTCAGAAGTGCTGTTATTGAGAATGAGATCCCATTCATTGGTAACGGGTGTTTTAAGAGCATTTAGTCAGTTGTCTTCTTTGACCTCAGGTTCCTCAGCTGTACAAAATTAAAGGGTATCAGCCATTCTGTGTCCAGAGATCGTCAACGAGCTACAGACCTCAAAAGCTTGCTCGAACCCTGAAGCAAGGGGCTGAGGTAACACAACCCCCACCTTTAAGAATTTCTCTCGGGGGGCCTGGGTGTCTCCGTTGGTTGAGCATCAGCTCTTGATTTGGGCTCAGGTCACGATCTCATGGTTCATGAGATCGAGCCCTGAGTCAGGCTTGGGATTCTCTCTGTCTCTCTCTCTCTCTGCTCCTCCTCCACTAGCACCCTTACGTGTTCTCACTCTCTGTCTCAAAAATAAGTAAATAAACATTAAAAATAAAAGGAAGTGCTCTTATGTTTCCACTCTTGTCCTGGTGTCAAGACTAACACGCTGCTTGGTGTCTTCACAGGATGAAGCCACCACCATCATAACTCTGCCCAAGCAGGACGCCACAACTCAGCTCCCTGGCAAGACCTCGGTCTTGGGCATGAAACCACCTGAGGCCTTAACCAGGTCTCCAGATTATGACCCGCTTTATATTTTTGTAAGTGACAACTGGCAGAAGTCTCATGTTGTATGTTCCTCTGTTTCAAAAGTTACTCTATAAGAAAACAGAAGCATTACTTGGGAATATTTTTCTGTCTTTGGAGTTTCAAGTGTTAAGCGATATCTCACCTTTGAAATCAATTGCCAGCATTTATTGTTTGAAGAATGTCAATGTTCCTGTCTTCTAGCAATTCCAGAATTTATTTATGTTTATGAAAATACCTTTATGGTCATTTCTAATTTCATATTATATATATATATATATATATATATATATATGTGGATGGTTAAAAAAAAAGAAGAGGGTACGTAAGTGGCTCACTCAGTTAAGCATGTGACTCTTGTTTTCAGCTCAGGTTGTTATCTCACAGTTGTTAGATCGAGCCCCAAGTCAGCGCTCTATGCTAGGCACGGAGCCCGCTTAAGATTCTCTCTCTCCCTGCCCCTCCCCTGCTTGCAGTCTCCCCACTCTCTCCCTCTCTCTCAAAAAAAAAGAGGAAGAAGAAGAAGAAGAAGAAGAAGAAGGAAAGAAAAAGAAAGAAAGAAAGAAAGAAAGAAAGAAAGAAAGAAAGAAAGAAAAGCAGAAAGAGAAAGTTAAATCAACCCAAACCTCATCACTCAGAGCTCTCTGGATGCCTTATTTCTTCCTTGGGCATCCCTTCCATACTTCTACCTCTGTCTCCCAGATTTCTGTTCCACTTTGTTTCTGTAGCCACACTTGATTAACTTCCCTGAAGCACACCCTAACCATGCTACTGTCCTGCTCCACATTCTTCACTGACTCCCCATTTTCTTCCAAATTAAGTCCAAGCCTATGTGAGACCAACAACAAGACCACACCCCCTTCTCTGCGTCCCTGCGTAGTTCCCTGCCAAACTTGGTGCACTTTCCTCCCGCACCAGGCCTCCACTTCTGCTGATCTGCCCTCGTGGGGTCCCTTCTCCTACCCTTATATTTCTTTCTACCCAAGTCCTAAGTGAATGAAACGCTGACAGGAAATCTGATGAGGTTCTATGTAATGATGGGATCATCAGTGAGATGCCACAGTAGTTGCCCAAGTTATGGTTTATGTTTTAAAGACAGACACACACATACATACAACCAAGAACAACCTTAGATACTAGTTGAGAAAGTCTTCTTTGGAGAATCTCCAAATGGGAATCTCCGTCTCTAAGGTGGGCAGAGATGCTGATATTCAACACCAAAGGTCTCTCAGTCAGCTAGTGGGAGACGTAGGACAGAAACCTGCCCATTTCCTGGTTGTTTGCCTCAGGGCTCTTCCTCTGAATTGTGTTGCTTTCCTACATTAGCCATTATGGGGCATTTTTTCACAGTCACATTGGTTGAGAGGAGTGTTCCTTGGAGACTTAGAATCTTAGAGCTGGGATAAACTCACAGGATGTTTAACTCAGAGATTTTCAAACTTCATTTAGAACTACAGTCCTCACATCAGCTGAAATTTTACGTCAGAAGGCAATAGGTAAAATGACCTAGAATCCTACTTACTTGCTGGGATGGCAGTGGGGTAGAAGGCTCTCCTGAGGAAGATGTCCCTGCAAAACTGTGGGGCTCCCCCCAGCAAGATTTGAAAAACACTTTTCAATCTTTTTTCCCCCAGATTCACCCATTACCACCCCCTCCCCGTTCTAAAAGACAGGAAATTGGTCTAAAGGAGTTACCGGAATTTTCCATAGTCACACTCATACTTCCTTGGAAAATATCGGTAGTTACTTATTAACTCATTAATTCCACAAATACTAAGAGCATGCCTTAGGTTAGGAACCTAAGGTTAGGGGCAGTTCATCAGAGGGACACAACAATTCTAAATATTTATCCACCTAATAACCAGAGCTTCAAAATACATGAAACAAAAACCCATTGAAATGCAAAGGAAAAAGAGACAAATCCACAATTATAGTTGGTGATTTCAATACCACCCCCCCTGTCAATAGTTGATAGAAGAAGTAAACAGAAAATCAGTAAGGATATAAAATATTTAAATACCACTATCAATCAACTTCACCTAATTGGCATTGCTAGAATACTCTACCCAAAAGCAATAGAATGAAGATTCTCTTCAAGTGTATACAGAAAGTTTGCCAAGATAGACCATATTTGGGACCATAAAATAAGTCTCAACAATTAAATACTATAAAATAGGCTATATTGGGGCACCTGAATGGCTCAGTCAGTTAAGCATCCGACTTCTGCTCAGGTCATGATCGCACAGTTCATGGGCTCGAGTCCTGCATTGGACTTCATGCTGACAGTTCAGAGCCTGGAGCCTGCTTTGGATTCTGTGTCTCCCTCTCTCTTTGCCCCTCTCCTGCTCTCTCTCTCTCTCTCTCCAAAAAATAAATAAACATTAAAAAAATTTTAAATGGCCTATAGTCCAAGGAAGAAATCAAAAGAGAAATTGGAAAGTATTTTTAACTTAGTGAAAATGAAAACAAAAAAAAATTTGTGGGAATTTTATAATGCTGTACACCTACATTAGAAAGTAAGGGTGGGACTTAAATTAATGTCCTCAGCTACTCTTTTAGAAATTCAAAAAAGAAGAGCAGATGAAATCCAAACTAATCAGAGAAGAGAAATAACAAAGATTAGATTGAAAACCAGTGAAACAGAAAAAAGAAAAGCAATAGAGAAAAACTAGTTCTTTGAGAAGATCCGTAAACTGGATAAACCTGTAATCTAACTGATTAGGGAAAAAATGGTTAAAAGGCATAAATTATCAATATCAGGACTGAGAGAAGTGACATCACTACAGATGCTATAGATATTAAAAAGATAATAAGTTAATGTTATGAAAAACTTCATGCCAGTAAGTTCAACAAATTAAATGGACAAATTCCTTAAAAGGTACAAAATATTAAATCTTATTCAAGAAGAGATAGATAACTCTGCTAGCTCTATATCTATTTTAAAAATTGAATTGCTGATTAAAAGCCTTCCCACAAAGAAAACTGTAGGTACAGATGCCTTCACTGCGGAATTCAGCAATCCTTTTAAGGAAGAAATGATACCAAATCCACAAAAACTCTTCCAGAAAAGGGAAGAGGAGATTACTTCTCAACTCATTCTAGAAGTCAGTATTACTCTAATGCCAAAGCTAGACAGAGACATTACAGGAAAAGGATCAACAAATATCTTTCATGAGCATAGATGCAAATAATTAAATACATGAACAAGCAAATAAAATTTTAACAAATCGTGTTCATCATACAAAAAGAATAATGTATCATGAGCAAATAGGGGCTTATGCAAGAAACACAAAATTAGTTTAATGTTCAGAACTCAGGGTACTTCACCATTTTAACAGACTAAAAAAGAAAAACAACTTGAGCATCTCTATAGGTACAGAGGAGCAGTCTGTCATTCCTGATACTTAGTCTCAGTAAGTGACAGACAGATGGGAACTTTCTCAACCTGATAAAGAATATCTGTTAAACACCTGGAGGGCCACCTGGGTGGTTCAGGCAAGCATCCACCTCTTGGTTTCTGCTCTGGTCATGATCTCATGGCTCATGAATTCGAGCCATGCATCAGGCTTTGTGCTGACAGTACAGAGCCTGCTTGTGATCCTCTCTTCTCCTCCCCCACTCACGCTCTTTCTATCTCTCAAAATAAATAAATAAACATGAAAAAAAAAAACCCTGGAGCTAGCACAATACTGAATGGTAAATGATTGAATCCTTTCCCCCTAAGATCAGGAATAAGGCAAGGATGTCTGCTCTTACTAATTCTATTAAGATTGTAACTATAGCCAGTGTAACAAGTCAAGAAAAAAGAAATAAAAGTCCTCTATATTTGAAAGGAAAAAGCAAAACTATCTGTATTCAGAAACAAAATTATTGTCCATGCAAAACATACAATTGAATCTATCCAAAAATCTGATAAAACCAATAAGTAAATTTACCGAGATTGCAGGATATAGGATCAAGACACAAAAATCAGCTATATTTCTATAGACTGGCAACAAACAGTCCAAAACTGAAATTTTTAAAATTCATTTCACTGAACAATAGCACCAAAAAATATGAAACACTTAAGGATAAACCTGACAAGAGCGTATAAGACTAATACACCAAAATTAAGAAAAATTGCTGAGAGAAATCAAGGAAGATCTAAATAAATGGTGAAATACACCATATTGATGGATTGGGAGATTTAATATTGCTAAGACATCACATGTACAAAGTAACGTAAAAGTATTTAACACAATCCACTCAAAAGCTTGCAGCCCCCCTCCCCTTTTAAAGAAATTGACAAGCTTACTCTAAAATTTATTTGGAATGCAAATATATCCAAAACAACTTTGAAAAACAAAGTTGAAGGATTTACATTACCTGACTTCAGTGGGTATTGTAAAGCTACACTGACCACGACAGTATGGTATCAGCATGAAAACAGACAAACAGATCAATGGAACAGAATTGAGAATCGAGAAATAAATGTGTTCATACATACATGGCCAGTTAATTTTTGACAAAGCTCAAAGACAATTCATTGGAGAAAAGATAGTCTTTTCAAGAAATAGTGCTAGGATATTTGGGTATCTATTTGCCAAAAATAAAATAAAAGAACTTTAATCTGTACCTCACACTGTTTACAAAAATTAGTGGAACATAGACCTAAATATAAAAC
This sequence comes from Leopardus geoffroyi, assembly GCF_018350155.1. Classification (NCBI taxonomy): domain Eukaryota; kingdom Metazoa; phylum Chordata; class Mammalia; order Carnivora; family Felidae; genus Leopardus; species Leopardus geoffroyi. Next base: position 118,882,613 of record NC_059328.1, on the reverse strand, counting down.
TAAAAACTAGAAAAGTTCTAGAAAACACATAGAAGAACATCTGTGTGTACTTGGGTTAGACAAAGATTTCTTAAACACCAAAACCACAATCCATGAATGGGGGGGGAAATGGATTAATAAGATTTGTCCAAAGTAAGAATTCCTGCATTTCTAAAGACACTGTTAAGAAAATGAAAAGATAAATCACAGATTTGGAGAAAACACTTTGAAATCACAATATCTGGTAAAAGACTTCTATCCAGAATATAGAAAGAACTCTCAAAGCTCAATACTAAGAAAACAACTCAAATTTATTTTTTATTTTTTGAGAGAGAGAGAGTGAGAGAGCACATGCATGCCATAGAGCAGGGTAGGGACAGAGGGAGAGAGAGAGAATCTTAAGCAGGCTCCCTGCCCAGCACAGAGCCCGATTCGGGGCTTGATTTCACGACCATGAGATCACGGCCTGAACTGAAATCAAAAGTCAGATGCTTAACTGACTGAGCCACCCACGTGCCTCAACAACCCAATTTTAAAATGGACAAAAGATCTCCACCAGAAATACACAGGTGACAAATATGTACATGAAAAGGTGCTCAAAATAATGCGTTATTAGCAAAATACAGGTTAAAACCACAATGAGATACCTCGTTAGAATATCTAAAATTAAAAAGACTGCTGGTGAGAATGTACAATGGTACAACTACTTTGGACAACAGTGTGACAGTCTCTTACAGAGGTAAAAAGTTAGTAGTAAACATATACCTATCATATGATCCAGCTATTCTGGTCCTAGGTATTTACCCAAGACAGATGGAAGCATGAGGCTTGAGTAAGAATACTCATAGCAGCTTTATATGTTTCCCAACCTGGAAAAGAGTGACCACCAATAGGTTAATGGATAAACAGACTGAAGTATTACTATCCAGTAGACCACTCCTCAGTAATAGAAAGCAATGAACCCTTTTTTTGTTGTTACTGGTGGCGATGGTGGTGGTTTGCCAAATGATCCTTTATTGAGATATTTTCCGTTGTTGTTGTTCACTAGCTGGGCATTCACCGCATCACTATTGATGTCATCTATGATGTCATGAGGGTGGCGGCCATCAGCATTGCAGCCCACGGACTGGGCAGTCCCCGGGATCTCTTTAATGGTTCCAGAGAGTTCTCCGGCTAAAGATCGGCGCCGCATCTGTTGGGCAATGTTGACGCTCTCATCAAAAGTGATATTTCCACCGTGCTTACTGTTTTTCTGCTCCTTTCTGTCTCTTGGTGGTTCCTTGAGGGCTTTGATAATCAGGGCAGAGGCAGGAAGGTGCCACTTCAATCTGGGGCTGTCTGTTCTGAATGGTCAGTTTCACCATAATCCGTAGACTGTTCTAGTTACCATCTGCCTTAGGAGAAGGACGCAGGGGGCCGATCTTTGGGCCCAGGGCATGTGTGACACCAACTTCGCCACCAGTGCGCCTCAGGTATATGACTTTGATCTTGTTGCGGTCGAACTTGGGCCACATGGTGGAGGCGGCTGGTGTTAGATGAACCTGGATTTGGGACAATGGAAGACAGCTGTACCCTTCCCTCCTCTGAGCTGAAAGCCAAACTCCTTTTTTAAAAACTGAAGTATAGTTGAGATGCAATTTTATATTAGTTTCAGGTGTGTAACATAGTGATCCAACATTAATTTATGACTGAGTGCCCACCGTGAGAAGTATAGTCACTATCTGTCACTGTATAGTGTTATCACAGTATTATCGACTATATTCCCTATGCTGTACTTTGCATCCCCATAACTTATTTATTTAAAAAAAATTTTAATGTTTGTTTATTTTTGAGAGACAGACAGACCATGAGCAGGGGAGGGGCAGAGAGAGAGAGAGGGAGACACAGAATCTGAAGCAGGCTCCAGGCTCCAAGCTGTCCTCACAGAGCCTGACACGGGGCTCGAACTCATGAGCCGTGAGATCATGACCTGAGCCTAAGTCAAAAGCTTAACTGACTGAGCCACCCAGGTGCCCCTGTTTATTTTATAACAGGAAATTTATGCCTCTTAGTCCCCTTTTTCTGTTTCACCCATCTCCCCACCCACCTCCCTCTGGCAACTACCAGTTTGCTTCCTGTATTTAGAGTCTGGTTTCTTGTTTGTTTTGTTTTCAGATTCCACATGTAAGTGAAATCATTCCATATTTGTCTTTCTCTGTCTGACTTACTTCATTTTTCATAATACCTTCTAGGTCCATCCATATTGTTGCAAATGGCCGTACTTCATTCTTTCTATGATTAGTATTCCTTTGTATGTATGTACCGTATCTTCTTTATCCACTCACCTATTGATGGACATGGGCTGCTTCCATATGGTGGCTGTTGTGAAAAATGCTGCAGTGAACACAGGGGTGCATATATCTTTTAAAATTAATGTATTCATTTTCTTTGGGTAAATACCCAGAAGTAGAATTGCTGGGTCTTATGGTATTTCTTTTTCTTTTTTCTTTTCTTTTTTTTTTTTGAGTAACCTAGAAAAAGTGAGCTCTTGATACATGTAACAACATGGATGATTCTCAGAATAATTCTGCCGAGTAAAAGAAATCAGACCAAAAAACGAATACAGGCTGTATGATTCAATTTGTGTAAAAATCTAGAACATCTAAAGTAATCTGTAGAGACAGAAAGCAGATTATTGACTGTGTAGTGATGAGTTGGATGGATTGGTATGGCGGAGCAGGGAGGAAGGACAGAGAGCTTACAAAGGGACAAGAGAAAAGTTTGGAGGGTGATCAAGAAAAATCTTGATCTTTTTTTTAATTTAATTTAAATTTTTTTAAATTTAATTTTTTTAATGTTTTTTTTTTTTTTTTTTTTTTTTGAGAGAGAGAGTCAGAGCATAAGCAGGAGAAGAGCAGAGAGAGAGAGAGACACAGAATCCGAAGCAGGCTCCAGGCTCTGAGCTGTCAGCACAGAGCCCGATGTGGGGCTCGAACTCGTGAACCACAAGATCATGACCTGAGCCGGAAGTCGGTCGCTTAACAGACTGAACCACCCAAGCGCTCCTGAGATGTTTGTAATTTTTCTGGTGGTTTTACAGATGTAACATCCATCAAGACATCAAATTACATAGTCTTAATATGTGTAGTTAATTGTGTGTCAGTTCTATATCAGTATAGCTATAAAAGAAGGAATTTAGAAACCCTAAGAAAAGAAACAAAAACCAAAGGAAAGAAATACCAGTTGGAAAGCATTATCGCGAAGTCCTGCTGCATTCAGCCTGCAGAAGGAAAGGTAAAGGGCTCTGGGAAAGAGGTGTAGAGGGAAGGGTGGGCCCCACACACTAACAGTGCAGTCGAAAGGATGGAAACATTCAAGGATCTGAGAAAGGTACATCATCCAGGCAAAAGAAAAAGCCATTATAAATTCTAGAGGGGAGGGGCGCCTTGGTGGCTCAGTAGGTTAAGCGTCCGACTTCGGCTCAGGTCATGATCTCGCGGTTTGTGAGTTCGAGCCCCGTGTCAGGCTCTGTGCTGACAGCTCAGAACCTGGAGCCTGCTTCAGATTCTGTGTCTCCCTCTCTCTCTGCCCCTCCTCCACTTGTGCTCTGTCTTTCTCTGTCCATCAAAAATAAATAAAATGTTTAAAAAAATTTTTTTTTTTTAAAGAATTGATGGGGTGCCTGGGTGTCTCAGTCAGTTAAGCATCCGACTCTATGTATCAGCTCAGGTCATGATCTCACCATTGGTAAGTTCGAATCCCATGTCAGGTTCTACACTGACAGCGTGGGGCCTGCTTGGGATTCTCTATCTCCCTCTCTCTCTGCCCCTTCCCTGCTCGCTCTCTGCCTTTCTCTCAAAATAAGTAAATACACATTAAAAAAATAATAACAAAGTAAACTTTAGGGGGGAAAACAATCAACTAAAAATCGATATTTGTTCCAAATAGGAAACCGAACTTAAATTTGATGTCATTTTTAAGAGTTACTGGTAAATAAAAGAAAAAGTGGGATCCAGTTAGCCTTGCTACTGGGACTCTTTTTCTGTCAGTGACCTGATAGTGAACCTTCACACACACACAAAAAGAACTATAATCTGAGCCTCTACTTGGCCTGGCAGAGAAACATATTTCCACAGTTAAGACAAAAGAAATGCTCTTTATTAGTTGCCAACTTTCAAAGACAACTAATGAACAAAGTGTGGAGGTCTTGACTGTGGTTCCAGAAGGCAGATGTTAACAATCTCCATGACATGAAAGCAAGACTGTGGAAGAGGGCAGGAGGGTTACAAGAAAGCATAGGAATGGTAATGTTTTCATCGCATGTGAGGGGGGAGTTGAAATACTCAGCCAAAGATAATGAAACAACAAATAGGGGTATAAGTGCATCCTTCCAAGTCACAAAGATAACTCACAGCAGCACTAAAAATAACAATGTGATTTTCAAAATTGGAAGGAGCATTTGTGTACATGAGCAAAATCCCTATCTCGCATAGGAATGAGTCAATGGCTACTGGCTGAGGTTGGTAATAGAGAACTGGAAGAATAAGCATAATGTTTAGAGTAATGGCCATTGGAGGCATAAAACTCAGACATAATGGAAAGAAACAGCCTCTGGGATATGGTCCTGGGGACAGGAATGGTCTTCAGGAGCCCCATCGCTTTTCATCACAAACCCTTCCAGCCTGGACGAGTTGCTGCCACATGCGTGCGTTAGTCTGAGGAAAATGAGAATTAAAATAATTATGGGATGACCACTCAGGCCGCTTACTCTGGTGGCAATGGCCACCCAGGGGAATCTGAAGTATGACAACTATTAAAGATAGTGATATTGCCATTTCCAAAAGCATTTCCTTCATTAATCACCCTTGGCCCCAAGGCACATCCAGAGAGTCGGCCACACAACTTCACTGGCCCTCAATCAAGCAGGGTAGGAGAGGCGCCTGAAGGCCACGCAGCTAATTTCACCTCCCTGGTGTTGAGCACTGTTGCTTTCCTCGCCACCTGACTAGGGTGCAGCCGGCCTGTCCGCCATCACGCGGTCTCCTAGTCTCACTGTGACCCAGCCCCACTGAGGTCTCCGTCACTCCTGCCCCAATTCCCCCTAGAGTCCCTTCCCAGGCACTTTCCCGATTGGCCTTCGGTCACCTCAGGGGTGACTCCTGGTGGTGGGAGTCAGCAGTTATCAGACTATTACCCTCCAATCGCTCTCTTTACCCCTGAGGTGGGGCTGTGTTCCTTTGTCCCTTCTCCAGTCCTGCCGGTCTCCCCCGCTTCCTGGCTGGGGGTGGCCAAAGTCCTCCTTGCTCCTTGGGCATCTCTGTGGTGTAATATACAGACGACCTGGTTCGCCCAATGAGGACTGGGGGGCTCGTTCTGTCTTCCGTCCTTGGGTTCTCCTTCTGAAATGCACTGAATGGAACACGAAATGTCCCCCACTTCCTCCACCACCCCCCTCCTTACTGTCCTTCCTCCTCACCCACCTTTCTCAAAAATAAATAAACATTAAAAAATTATAAAAAATAAATAAACTTTAAATATATAGAGAGACATAATAAAGAAAAAATAAAAATCAGATAAGCATACAAAAAGAACCAAGTGTGAAGTTAGTGGTTTTTAAACATCTGAAATTAAACAACCATGAGGGACAAAAGCTCCATTGTTGTGTGGGACAAGAGCAGGGTTTGTTGGACAAGCCCCAGAAGGGACATTAAAAGGCTCTCTATTTTCCTATTGTGATATAATTGCTCTGGGCCTCCATTAGTTCTGTTGGAAAATTAGGAAAAAACAGGATCTCCCTTAAAACCAGATACTGCTTCCAAATGGAGCCTTCCTGAATTAAAAACATTACCAAAACAATGTTAAATGTTGACATTTCCTGATCTATCAAATGTCATCCTCTTCTTTGTCTTGTCTTTAAAGTAGTCTTCAAGAAGCTATTTTTGTTTTCAAACCCAGAAGCTTATTTGCTTTTTAAAGCCAGTTTGCTTATCTAATAGAGTCCCCTAATTCATCAAATTTAGAAATAAATGCAGAACTTTAAGCTGTTTTAAGCTATGATTTCAGTTGTACTTGTTTCCACGAGAACTTAGTAAATCTACATGGCATGTACTGAGGCTCTTAAACCAGAAAAGTGGCATTTATGAATGACTGTGGCTGCTACCAATTTGAAGACGTGTCTCTTCTGCTGCTTCTCTTTCCCAGACGAGCTGACGAGGACCCAGAGTGTTAGTGCTAGCAGGAGCCATGGACAACACTCGCTGTCGCCTGGCCTGTGCCTGACCTAGAAACTGGTAAACAAAAGAGATTTTTTTCTCTCTTTCTCTCTGTCTTTCTCCTCCAGAATCCCAACCCAGGATTATTTCCTGTGATGCACCCTCTGACCTACGCAGAAACCTTGATAGATTACCATCTGTGCCCTCACCCCAAGTACAAGTTCATCAAGGAGTCCCACAGGGGGTCCAGCATTCCTCTCACCCAAAAGCAGTTTCTTCATCACACGGTAATGCCAACGGTGGGCTCACTGTCGCGGCTGGCCCTGGGCTGCAGGGAAGGGCAGGGGACAAGGATAGAGGGTCACAGCTGGAGTCAAGAAGAAGGTTTGCAGCCACAGCCCCGGCGCCGCTCTTGTCCCCTCCATGCCCACGTCTCAGGCAGCATGTGGCCGATTCTTTCAACGTTATCACTCTCTTTTACCCGTGAAAGTTGTGACTACTATTCATTTTCTTCCTATTTCAACCATGTAGAAGATGGTCATGTGCCTGGTGTAACCTCACGACCTGACCTCCTCTTTCTTTGGCTCCAACAAGTACAGAAACATCAGAATGGACAAGGTGGCAATGTGACCAGTGCACAGTACAGGAGAGGCTCCAGAGAACTCCTTCTCCCCTGAGATGACCAACCTGACCTGAATGTCCAGAGACATCTCTTAAAGGGGGCCCTCAGGCCCTTCAAAGTCAAGAAGTCCCTAACTCAGATCATTGTCTCTGCCCTGCTTCTGCCAGTCAGATCTCATACCACCTCCCCTTCCTGGGCTGCCCACTTGCCTTTCTGTTCTCCATGCTCTTGTGCAGTGACCCATGTGGTCCTTGATCCCTCCCTCTCCTTCCTGCCCCATATCTACCCATCACCGGATCCCCCAGTGTGCCCCACACAACAGGCAAGTCTCCTTCTACTTCACCCCACGGACTGACTGTGCGGTCAGCCCTCCCTGGAAACCTTCCCTTGACACAAATCGGGTCTTGTTTTCCAGTTTAATAACCTTCAGTGCTCCCTGCTGCCCGAGGGCGCGGCTGGAGCTCATTGGCTCGGCCCCAGTGAGCCCCGATCATTGGCTAGGCCCTTCCTGCCCAGCCTGCCTGTCCAGACTCACTTCCCACCAGGCCGCATCTAGTCCTACACTCAGCCAAGCTGTTGGTCCCCTGACAGTGCTCTCCTTTGCATCTCTGTGCATTTGCAGGCACTTTGCCCCGCCCGAAATGCCATTTGATGAACCCCCATAGCTTTGAATATTGCTTTAGCATCACATTCACCAGACAGATTGTAAGGTCCAATCTGTCCTCCATCACCAGGAGAATTTTCTTGTGTGCCTGATGAATCAGGGGGGAGAAAAGGTCTCCTTCACCCCTACTTAAGTTCCATACAGCATTGTGTAGTGCCCTTTGCTAGAGAAATTGTCCTTTACCTCGGAACACTTCAGTCAAACTTCATGAAATTATACATTTTGGGGCTTGGGGCGCCTGGGTGGCTCAGTCGGTTGAGCATCTGACTTCAGCTGAGGTCACGATTTCTTGGTTTGTGATATCAAACACCAAGCCCGACGTCAGGTTCCCTGCTGTCAGCACAGAGCCCACTTCGGATCCTCTGTCCCCCTCTCTCTCCACCTCTCCCCTGCTCACACGCTGTCTCTCTCAAAAATAAACATTTAAAATAAATGCATACATAAATACATTTTGGAACTTAACTTCTAAGACTGCAAAAAAAGCCAGTTGAGTGAAACGGAAGTCCTTCCCAGACTTTAACCTCACCACACAGTTCCCTTACATGTCAGATCCTGTGCCGGCTCTCCCTACAGGACATTATTCCTGGAATAATGAACTGGTGCAAGTTCCAGCCCCTGGCCCTCTCATTCCTGCCGGAAACTTCGAAGACGGAGACTACACAGAGGTAAGCCACAACTCATCTGTGTGTCTCCCAGGGGCATGTTTGCCCCACGGATCACAGAGGTTAAGATCCTCAAAGTTAAATGCCAATAATGTATCAAATCCTACTTTAAGTGCATGAGGGAAGTTTGCTAGTTGGAGAAATATGATGTGTATAACTGATTCACGTATTTTGAATTATCATCATTGAGGTCTACTTGTTAAAAAAAAATGAATGTCCCAAGCGGTTGGTTGGCCATATTTCAATAAACGTGGACAACCAATCCATATAATTCAGCTGAAATATTCATGGCCAGGTTTTAACATGTTTGAATTGCCAAGATGAGCCTTCAACACCCTCCCTATCCGATTCTAGAGCGCGTACTCCTCTCTCTGCCGCCGCCTGGCGTTCCCTGAGAGGTGCCACAGCTGCAGAAACAGAATGGGTAGATGAGAATATTGTTGGGCCAAAGAAAGAAGAAATCTAGAGTAGCCACATTTTTTGCTAGTTTGCTTATTTAACACCTCTTCAGAGCCCTAAGATCTCAAACGAGGAGTCTGGTGCCTTTTCTCTGGGACTCTGGCTGGTCAGTACCCCATTCCTGAGCCCCTGATTTGCTTCTTTAGTCCACTGTCCTTACAAGCATAGTTAAATCGGTTATTGGTGAGTGAATGTGACTAGTATCCACAATGATGGCCATCGGCAGGCAGTCACCTTTCGCTCAAGTCCTTTGATCCAAAATGAGGCCCCCCCCGCCGGGGAAACCTGAGCTTTGCCACTATCCAGGATCCACAGGTGAACACTATGCCCCTTGACTCCCACCAGGGAGTCACTGGATGTGCAGTGACCCTGATAGACTCCCTGTCCACCCGCCTTCCCCAGGTATTTGAGGGGATCGGTGAAAGCCAGTTTGTGACTCTAGACCACTGAATTGTACTTCTTCCTTCATTGCCAGAGGAAAGGCTGGTTCTGAATTAAGCAACGTTCAGCCACACTTCCCCAGGCATTTCCACATGCTCTTTCTTTGGTGTTATTTCATTAGCACTTCTCAGCTACTCTCCTCTGCCTGGAGATGAACAGGAAACAAACAAACAAACAAAAAAAAAAAAAAACCCAAAAAACAAAAACCAAAAAAACCAAAAAAACACCCAGCCTAGGATTTGCGACCTGGTTGGGGCTCAAAGATATTAGTTCCTTTTCTGTGGGTTCCGCGGTACTTCATCCATCCTGGAGCCACCTCAAAATAAACTCCACATCTTTGTTCTTCACCTTAGCGTGTTTTTAAAATCTGAAATTTCCAGAATTAGGAGAAGCGATGGCACTGTAGAGAGAATGAACGCCTTGGAGGAGCCCTTGGAGACCTGCCTTTGTAACTCATTAGCGGGTCACCTACTCTGTGTCCTTGGGCGAGTTACTTATTACTGAAGCCCTTTGAGCAATAATTTCCTCACCTGTGAACAGGGACAGCAGTGGTGTCCTACCCGGACTGTTGTGTGGATCAAAGTAAAACGACGATGTGAAGCATCTAGCACAATCCTTGATAATAACTCTTCCCGGCCCTTCTACCCTCCCCCCTGCCCTCCCCCCAGCCACTAAATCTTGCAGTGGCTCTCCCGCCACCAGATGGCGATGGTCTGCCACCGCCTTGACACACATTTGGTGTAGGGTAGGGACGCTTCACCTAGGTAACCAGTCAACCAGGCATAGCTGGCTGTGGAGTACCATCAGGAGACCGAATAAGCAAAATGACCAATGGATAGATGGTAAGAAGTGTCCACCAGCTTTTGGCACGCAGAAGTCTCAAGAATTAAGGGGGAAAAAAAATCCCATTTTTTTTTTCTTCAAAACCCATGTCCTTGGAAAAATTTCCAGAGGCTGTTCTTTCAAAAAGCAGTCAGAATGCAGTTACCTTGGGCTTGAACTAACCATGAATTAAACATGAACTCTACATGAATTAAAGAAAACTCTCCAACTATGAGTTGTTAGTTTCAACTTCTGTGCCTGGGTGCTCTGTGGGGCCAGTTTGTTTGAAAATAAACCGTAATTGCGTAACAGATTATAAAATCAAGAGAGGATTCTACGTTTCCTTATCATGGATTTCCATGATGTCAGATTCTGGACCGTGTTTTTATTTATTTTAAAAAAAAAATTTTTTTTTAACGTTTATTTATTTTTGAGACAGAGAGAGACAGAGCATGAACGGGGGAGGGGCAGAGAGAGAGAGGGAGACACAGAATCGGAAGCAGGCTCCAGGCTCTGAGCCATCAGCCCAGAGCCCGACGCGGGGCTCGAACTCACGGACTGCGAGATCGTGACCTGAGCTGAAGTCAGACGCTTAACCGACTGAGCCACCCAGGCGCTCCCCGTGTTTCTATTTTTAAAGGCAGTTACAAAATAATAATGGTATTCTTTTTTAAGTTTCTACAAATCCATTAATGATACTTCAACTTTGTAGTCATTTTGCTTCGATAAATGACCTATTACTTATGAGATATTTCTTTTGCCCCTGAGAATTATCTGTTTGTTGTCAAACCATGCGATATGGTTATTTACTGTTTGTTTATTTCAAGTCATTTTTGTATTCATACTAATCAAAACAAGCTTGCTTGGCTTCTCTGCTCTTTAATAAATTCAGTGAGAATTTGTTGAGCCTCTAGGACTTCCATACACATCTCGAGAGTCAGCAGCAACAGAAGAAATTACCTAATCCAGTAGCACCCCAACTTTTGGATTTTTTAAAAATTCTTTTTAATGTTTATATATTTTTGAGAAAGACAAAGCATGAGCGGGGAGGGGCAGAGAGAGAGAGAGAGAGAGACACAGAATCCGAAGCAGGCTCCAGGCTCTGTGCTGTCCGCACAGAGTCCCGCATAGGGCTCAAACTCATGAACTGTGAGATCATGACCTGAGCCGAAGTTGGTTGCTTAACCAAGTGAGCCACCCAGGTGCCCCCCAACTTTCGGATTTTATAGACGAGTGAAACGTCCAGAAGAATTCTGAGAACCGTTTTTAGAGCCGTCCGAGTTTTGCTTTGCCAAGAAAGGCATTAAAACCAAGCAAAGCAAAACAAAGAGCCCAACCACCATCTACTGTCTCCACCATTTCAATTCCAGAAGAACATATTAATACACACAAAAAAGTTAAAGAAACACCGTCTCAGAATTTAAAAATCAGGTACGTTTGGTCTTATGAGAAATGCTTGCCTGGCTGTGTTCCCAGACCGGCTCGCACTCTGGAGAGAGGCATCCGGGCTCTCTACTTCTCAGCACCTCTTCCCGTCTGGAATCCCCTGCGACACTGGCAGTCAGTGGGCTTGTCAATTAGGACCTTTGTCATGAAGTCAGTAGATAGGACTAATCCCTGGTGGTAGCACCCAGGCTCCCTTTAGTAAGAAATGGTGTTAAAACCCAACACCTGGGGGCTGGGGGTTCACATTGCTACTTGGAGGGTTTGTTTCTTGGCCTTCTCAGCAGACTCACCAGGGAGTATAGGTGGGGAAATACACACATGCACACACACACGTATACGTGTGCGCATAAGCACACATACACACATTTTAGAAATTATGGATTCGCAGCAATGCTTGTAACTCCAGTCCTACCCGTAAAGTTATTGCCTGCTGTCCCCCATTCTGTATTTGTATGTCCCTTCTGCTGTGAGAACCTTGGCTCCCAACATATTTACTCATTACTCTGTTCCCTAGTACGTCCAAAATAGTTTCAGAATTGCTTTACCGATAACCATTTCAACAAACAAGCATCATAAATAGAGTTCAGGTTTATCTTCAGTTTCCCCTATACCCACATCCCACCAAAACTGTGACCGGACAGTCAACTACTATATTTCTAAGTTTCTTAGATTAGTTCTTTCTTTTCCTTTTTCCCCTTCCTTCCTTCCTTCCTTCCTTTCCTTCTTCTTTTTTCTTTCTTTTTTCCTTCCCTCTTCCTCTTTCTTTCTCTCTTTCCCTCCACTGTGATTGTGGAATTCATGTGAAATATTATTTGCTTCAGTTTGCTTTCACTTTGGGGTTTTCCCGCTTCCCTCTGTGATAGATTTAATCTCATTATTTTTTTTTTAAATATGTAGAATAATGACATGCTTTCCAAATTCAAAACTACACAAAAAGGCACACTTAGAGAAGTATCCATGCTGGCCACCTCCCTCCCATCCTTGTCAGTAACCAGCTCTGTCTTCTGACTCATTCTTGCAGTTTTTCTGATGCTAAGCAGAATATATATTTTTTTCTCATTTCCCCTTCTGCCTTATACAAAAAGTGCCACACTAGATATGCTCTACTGCACGTTGCTTTTTTTGCTTATAAAAAATATCTCCTGAAAATTGCTGCATATTAGTTTATAGATCTCTTCCTCACTCTTTTATACAGCTGCAAAGCTATATGCCCTAGTTTTATTCATTCTCTACACTTGGCAAGCAGGTGCATTTTTGCACAGGAAAAAAAAAAAAACAAAGAGAAAAAAGCTTATTTCAAAGACATAGGTGCACATGCCAAGGAGGTTTCAGTTAATCCCCTGTTTTTCCGTGCCTGCCTCCTGCCTCACCATCAGCCCACAACCTCTCTAGCGTTTGTAGGAGGTCGGTTTCCTTCCTGCGTGTTCTACGCTCTGTCACTGTGTACTTGTTCATGAGACAACACTCTTCCCAGCCTCCAGAAACTTACTCCAGAAAACTGTTGAAAACGTTTACCCCACGTATGTTTTTTCTCTTCCTCTTTGTTGTGCGTTCAATTTTTAAAGGTTTTTAAGTAATTGAGACCAAAGGAAAGAAAAAAAGCAAAAGCCTCTGCTACCATCTTGAAACAGAATTCTGTTGTCAACTTCTAAAATAACAATATTTTTTCTCCCTCTTTTAAATATTTTAATGTGCTCGATACCCGGGAATTTTTATATAAAGCTCTAAATATATAATACCAAGCAATATATAAGGGGGTTGGGGGAAGGTCTGAAATTGAATAGAACAATAAAGGGAGACTGTAAAGATGGGGGGAAATATTAGGAATTGAAAAGTGAGCTATCTAAATTTCACCCCAGGCTCCCCAGGAAATGACATTATTTTAGACACTACCAGCTTGAAAGTTCTGTTTCTAAACTCTGGGAAATGGCTTGTTGGGCCGCATTCTCACGGATTTTACTTACCTGTTGCACCTGCTGCCTTTGTCTGTAGGGAAACATGGGTGGTGTTCAGGAGCGAAGGACAGAAGGGTAAAGTCCTCCCCTGTGGCAAAGTAAAAGTGTTTTAGAAAGTTATGTCGGCACTCCAAGACTGTGAATGTGAGCATTTATCCTGGCTGCCTGTGTGATTCCTCCACAGATGTGATCCCTTCAATTCTGTTATGCTTCCTATAAATGCCCCCGCCGTTCTTGAGGCCCTACCAGAAGAAGACAGATTGGAAACAGCAGAACGGTACTTTTTTTGCCTTTGGCTTCTCATGTGGTCTGTGTCACAAAAATAAGCCAGGTGCCGTGAGAGATTTCAGAAGAGCACACGGTGTCCGAGCTTGCAACCCCGAGGAGTTCAGGCCTCCCTAGGGGATAACATGCTGAATTCACAGTCGGGAATGGACAGTCTCTGCGGCCTCACATTTGCTGATCTTTAGGTGCCCCTGGAGCTCAAAGGAGCCAGAGAGTAGAGGTGGTGCTAAGTGGGCTTGGAAGGCTTCAGTGGTCATGTGAACTTGGGTTAGTACTTGAAAAAGGGTAGGATTTGGAGAGGCATAAAAAACAATAGGCTCCTCTAAAATAAAGAAGAGGGGGTGCCTGGGTGGCTCAGTTGGTTAAGCATCCAACTCCTGAATTCCGCCCAGGTCATGATCCCAGGGTTGTGGGATCGAGCTGAGCCCTGCGTCAGCCTCCACGCTGAGCGCGAAGCCTGTTTAAGATTCTCTCTCTGTCTTTCTCTCTACCCCTCCTCCTCCACCTCACACTCTCACTCTAAAGTTTAAAAAAAAAAAATTTTTTTAATTAAAAAAATACAACTATAGGCCCCAAACCAAGGCGCTTAAGTTTGATTTTACTGGTGAGCGTCCAACAGCCGGTAGAAATACATCCTTGAATCTTCTGTCATTGTGCCCATGTCAACATTCTTACATGTAAATAATCCATTAGTGAAATCCTAAATATCTGAGGCGCGCATCTAGTTCTCAGACCTGCCCACACGCCGTGACATTTGGCAATACCTGAGCATTTGAAACTGAACCCAGGTCTGAATGGGAAGGTTGAAGTCTTGTCTATTCAAACCACTGCCTGCGGGCATTGGTGAGGACGCTGCAGCCAGGGCGGGATGGCACGCATCTGCCCGAGGTTCAGGGGCCACGGGGAGATGCCCAGCAGGCGAAAACTTCTCTGACCCTCCACTCAGCACTGATGCGGGGACTGTCGTGACCCAGTATCCGCATCTGTGAAATGAGAATAAGAGTATCTATTTCACGCAAGTTGTCAAAATTACAGGTGATAATGCCGATGCCGATGACGAGGGTGGTAATTATAACAAACATTTAAAGCACTACCTGTGTATCGGGCACAGCACTTTGCTCGCAGTCTCATCTACCCCCACGATGAGGTCTCGCCGTCATCCGCATCTTAGAGACAGGAAACTGCTCACAAGAAGATGATGTTTGCAGAGCACCCGCCTGTGGCTGCTTAGGAATCGTGAGTTTTCAATCATATGGGACTGGAACAGCTTTTGTGGTTTTTGAGGGTACTTTCCACAACAGAAACTTGCTATGACTCTTCTGTCTACTACTGCTGAATAGTGTTTCTGGCTTTTTTTTTAACTTGTTTTATTTTTTATTTTTCTAAATTTACATCCAAATTAGTTAGCATATAGTGCAACAATGATTTCAAGAGTAGATTCCTTAGTGGCCCTTACCCATTTAGCCCATCCCCCCCCCACAACCCTTCCTGTAACCTTTCTGTTTTGTCCCCCTCCCTGTTTTTATGTTTTGTTTCCCTTCCCTTGTGTTCATCTGTTCTGTGTTTTAAAGTCCTCATATGAGTGAAGTCAGATGATATTTGTCTTTCTCTGACTAATTTCACTTAGCATAATACCCTCCAATTCCATCCATGTAGTTGCAAACGGCAAGATTTCATTCTTTTTGATTGCTGAGTAATACTCCATTGTATATATATACCACATCTTTTTTTTTTAATTTTTTTTTAACGTTTATTTATTTTTGAGATGGAGCATGAACGGGGGAGGGTCAGAGAGAGAGGGAGACACAGAATCGGAAATAGGCTCCAGGCTCTGAGCTCTCAGCCCAGAGCCTGACGCGGGGCTCGAACTCACGGACCGCGAGATCATGACCTGAGCTGAAGTCGGCCGCCCAACCGACTGAGCCACCCAGGCGCCCCTATACCACATCTTCTCTATCCATTCATCCATCGATGGACATTTGGGCTCTTTCCGTACTTTGGCTACTGTTGATAGTGCTGCTATAAACATGGGTGTGCATGTGTCCCTTCGAAACAGCACAGCTGTATCCCATGGATAAATGCCTAATAGTGCAATTGCTGGGTCGTAGGGTAGTTCTCTGTTTAGCTTTTTGAAGAACCTCCATACTGTTTTCCAGAATGGCTGCACCAGCTTGCCTTCCCATATATTATTTCATTTAAAAAATTTTTAATGTTTATTTATCTTTGAGAGAGAGAGAGAGAGACAGACAGACAGAGCATGAGCAGGGGAGGGGCAGAGAGAGAGGGAGACACAGAATCCGAAGCAGGCTCCAGGCTCTGAGCTGTCATCACAGAGCTTGACATGGGGCTTCAACTTACGAACTGGGACACCATGACCTGAGCCAAAATTGGATACCCAACCAACTGAGCCACCCAAGCATCCCTATATTATTTCATTTTTAAAGCAATTGTGGATTTTTTAGTTCTCTTCTTCTCATTGGTTTCTACTTGAATTCCGTGGTGGCCAGAGAACATACTGTGAATAATATCAGAAGATTGAAATCATTCAGGCTTTCATTTTGGTGTAAGATATGGTCAAGACTGGTACACATTTTCAAACGTGCACTTGAAAAGAATATGAATTCTGTAACCTCACTTTAAAAATTCCCTTATATTCTCTGCTTATAAATAACGATTCCTACCATTGTTTTTGGGTGGAAAGCAATTTATCAGCTATATGCTACTCTTTTTTTTTTTTAACTTTATTTATTTTGAGAAAGAGAGAGAGTACACAGGCAAGCAGGGGAGGGGCAGAGAGAGAGGGAGAGAGAATCTCAGGCAAGCTCCACGGCTCAGTTTCATGACCGTAAGATCATGGCCAGAGCTGAAATCAAGAGTCGGACGCTCAACTGATTGAGCCAGCCAGGTGCCCCAGCCTTATGCTTCTCTTTACATATACTCAACAAAAGTGGGTAGAACTAACCTTGAAAGCCACAAGAATTATGTAACTCTTAAACGATCAGAATATTTCTCTATTTTATTTTGGGAAGGAAAATCCATGCCAGCTAAGCGTCTTCTCCCTTTTCAGTGAGCTCTGCGAACAGAATGTAGAAGTTATACTGACTCCAGAAATAATTGAAGCAGAATTCCCTATCTTGGACCACAAGGACACCAAAAAGGAGAAGTAAGTATGTGATTTATGCTTAGGAAGGGGCAGCCTTCCGATCGAATGTGTCCTATATGAAGTGCATGATTGTCACGTTGTCCGAATCGAAATACCTCAGGCTTAAAAAAGAGAGATTCGCACATATCTTAGTTTATGCACAATTACGTGCCCTCAAATGTGGTTGGTAAGTGAACACTTAAGACCTGAACCCAATTTTTCCATTTGCTTATCATCTCATTTCACAGGTGTGTTTGGGGGGGGGGGCATCTGTAGCCACATCTCAGCCCCACCATGTGTTACACGTGAGATCTCCAGCCATGTCCCTTACCTCAGTAACTGAGCTTCGGGTTCCTCGTTTATACCGTGCAGAACATAGTGTCCCTCACAGACGGCGTGAGGATTAAGTGAGACACCAACGAGAGGACGTCTCGCCAGTTGCTTGATGGGAGCTAATAATGCTCAGCAATGTTTCCTTTCACCTCTCCATCAGGGGCCAAAAAGCTAAGCAAACATCGTCATCCCTCAAAACATTAGTTTCGGTGAACAGTTTTGTAATGGAAATAACCTGATATAGTTCATATGGTTTATAAGTTTGAAATTCCAAGTATGCTTTTAAAATGTTTTTCTTTTGGGGCGCCTGGGTGGCTCAGTCGGTTGGGCGTCCGACTTCGGCTCAGGTCATGCTCTCACCATGCGCGAGTTCAAGCCCGAGTTGGGCTTTGTGCTGACGGCTCAGAGCCTGGAGCCTGCTTCAGATTCTGTGTCTCCCTCTCTCTCTGCCCCTCCCCCGCTCTCTCTCGCTCTCTTTCTCTGTCAAAAATAAATAAACTTAAAAATATTGTTTAAAATGTCTTTTTTCTTTTAAAAAATGCCTTTTTGGGGCGCATGGATGGCTCAGTCAGTTAGACATCTGACTCTTGATTTTGGCTCCAGTCACGATTTCACAGTTTGTGGGTTCGAGCCCCATGTCAGGCTCTGTGCTGACAGCGCAGAGCCTGCCTGGGATTCTTTCTCCCTCTCTCTCTGCCTCTCCCCTGCTCTCTCAAATGTGGTTTCTCTCTCTCTCTCAATAAATAAATAAACGTTAAAAAATAAAAATAGGGGCGCCTGGGTGGCTCAGTTAAGCGTCTGACTTCGGCTCAGGTCATGAACTCGCTTCCGTGAGTTCAAGCCCGTGTTGGGCTCTGTGCTGACAGCTCAGAGCCTGGAACCTGCTTCAGAATCTGCGTCTCCCACTCTCTCTGCTCCTCTGCTTCTCGTGCTCTGTCTCTCTCTCAAAAATAAAGACAGATTTAAAAAAAAATAATAATAAAGATAAAAATAAATAATTTAAAAATGCCTTTTTATTATTAAAAAATCAGAAAATACAAAAAATAAAAACAATAATACCACCAGAGACAGTAACTTGTACATTCTGATGTATGGTCTTCCAAATATTTACTTATTTAATATCTATATTATTCATTATATATAATATGTTAATATATATTAACATAATTATATTGATTATATACTTATGTTTTAATAACATTTAACATATTATTCATAATGTTTCATCTTCTGCACTTTTATTTATCAATCTACCATAAACATATATTTATAAATATAGGTAGACATTGTATTCCACCATAAGTTATTTAACTGTCTTCTGAGTTGTCAGTGTTTTCCTGCTAGCGATTGTGCTGTAGTAAATTTCCATGCTTACTCCATACTGCATATTGAGAATCACTGTATATAGTCTAATTGTCATTCAGAGTTCCATCAGCAGAGGTCAGGACTGCCCACATTCAAATGCCCTGAATAACATGGAAAACTATCATTTTTCTTTTCTTCTTTAGCAATAGGATAGATTTAAAAAAGACCTTCTCGTTGTCTTCATTTTAACTTCTGTGTGTACGAATGATGTTACATAGTTTCCCAGGCTGATATTATCACCCTATTTTTCTTCTTTAACGAGGGGCTTGCTTTGCCTTTTTTGCCAGAAGCATTTATCTGTTTGTCGTTTATTTCTGTGTCTCTTGTACATTAAGGATAATTACCCTTTCTTAGATATGTTATAAGTTTCTCAGTTTGTCTTGGAACTTTGTTTGGAATGTTTTGGGAGGCTTTGCCTTTTTTTAAAGGAACTAACCCCCACCCCGCCCCCCACATGTCTTAGTATGGGGTTCCTTTGGCCTGTTTGTGATGGTTTCAGAGGCCTACAGAAACCAACACTCCTCGGAAAATTTTTTAGCAGTTTCTAGGAAAAGGAAATTTAAGGTAGAAAAATGTTAAATAGAATTTCAGTGAGCCTGCTTTGGTCAATTACCAATGAAATATCATCTTACACAACACAACATGTCAAACCTCGTGTACCTCAACAAACAGATGCTCTTTGCACTGCATTTGTTTCAGGTTTCAAACAATTGACTGAGGGTTTTAAATAAAACCCTTTTTTTTCTATTTTATTATTTTTTTAAGAGACTCTTCTTTTTTTTTTTTTTAGTATTTGTTTATTTTTGAGAGAGAGAAAGACAGAGTGAGAGTGGGGGAGAGGGAGACACAGAATCCAAAACAGGCTCCAGTCTCTGAGCTGTCAGCACAGCACCCGATGTGGGGCTTGAACTTACAGACCGCGAGATCATGATCTGAGCAGAAGTCGGACATTCAACCCACTGAGCCACCCAGGCGCCCCTTTTTTTCTATTTTAAAACTTGCCCCTGGACAAATAATGACTTGCCACACGAATGGAGTAATATGTAATACCTCTCTGCTCATGTGCTCTTAAGTGTGGTTTTTCACCCTTTATACTACAGAGCAAATGTTGAATGCCACCTGATTATCAAATTATTATTAAATGAAACAGAAGTTATTACTTTATATATTCACCCAGTGGTATTTTTTTTACATATTTCAGCTGCTTTACCACAAAAATAAACTAAGAGTGACCTCTGAACATTTCTGCACATCACATTAGTTTTTAATTTTTTTCAAAAAACACAGATGTAGGGGTGAGAGACGTTTTTTTCTCTCTCTCAAAAAAAAAAATGAATAAACTTCAAAAAAGACCTTAAAAAATACAAGAACATTCGACCCACTTTCAATAGACATATCATGGCATTTTCTTTTTTTTTTTTTTTAATTTTTTTTTTTTCAAGGTTTATTTATTTTTGGGACAGAGAGAGACAGAGCATGAACGGGGGAGGGGCAGAGAGAGAGGGAGACACAGAATCGGAAACAGGCTCCAGGCTCCGAGCCATCAGCCCAGAGCCTGATGCGGGGCTCGAACTCACAGACCGCGAGATCGTGACCTGGCTGAAGTCGGACGCTTCACCGACTGCGCCACCCAGGCGCCCCTATCATGGCATTTTCAATTCACCTATTTTTATGTTTACGTTATTGTATGTACATGTTTTCACATGGCAAAATTATTAACGTGATCATCATTTTATTGGCTGAAGACTATTCCAACAGGTTGATAGCCCATAGACGGTTTTAGAAAGTTCATTGATTCACAGGTTCTCTTCAGCTCGTATCAAGCATTATCCTGTGCTGTTTTGTCTTCTCTGTCCCTACTTGTTCCTTTTCCTCACCTCTTCAACCTCAGGCAGAAGCTGCCAGCGTCCCCACTGTCACGCACACACATAACCAGGAGGTAGACAGAATAAAAAGAACACATCAGTGGTGTATAATTTCCCATAAGGACTGCTATCTGTTTGGTCTCTGGAAAATTCTGTTTTCAGGGATGCAAAGAATCATGTGTTCTCCCTCAACAGCTGTAATTACCCTGAGAGGTTCTTTGCTGCCCTTGTGGTGATCTCAGCCTGCTCAAGACCCCCCTAAGGGGAATCATGCAAAATGTCCAAGAAACTGTGAGGGTGACTTTAGTTGCTGACACATCATTTGACACTTCTGAGATTTTCATAGTATCATTCAACCATTAATATCTTTACTAATAAAGAGGGAGACAGACTTATATATTTAAATTTTTTAATTTTTTTATTAGAGAGAGAGCATGAGCAGGGGAGAGGGGCAGAGGGAGCAAGAGAGAGAGAGAGAGAGAGACAGAGAGAGAGAATCTCAAGCAGGCTCCACGCTCAGCACGGAACCCAATGTGGGGCTTGATCCCACAACCCTGGGATCATGACCTGAGCCGAATCAAGAGTTGGACACTCAACCAACTGAGCCACCCAGGCACCGCCCCTAAGATTGATTCCATTAAATGATACCAATTAATATTTTTATGACATGCATCAGGGAACATTTTAATTCTTCATTTTCAGATATTTCTGCTTTCTCAAAACTGCCAGGCATTTGTCAGAACTTTACATTTCACCCTGCTTAGAAAACGTTCCAGGAACACTTGAGTTTATATCGTATTCTCCTGACTAGGCACATCATCCAGCTGAGCTCACCATCCTCAGACATCTGTCCTTTCAACCAAATGCACTTGGGTCATTCCTTGCCAGACATTTGGAAACTTCTACCCAACAACCCCCTTGCCACGCCCAGCCAAAGTCTGGGCTCCACACCAGTCATCACTTGATCCAGATGCAGAACCCTCCCTCTTGATTCCCCCGCTTCTGGAGCCGTCATCACAGTCGGAGATATTATGTGTCTGCTTCATTCACAAACGTGAGGAAACGTCTAACGCTGCCTGAGCATTCAGAAGACATCATACTAAGATGTCTAGGAGTAATTTCTCACTTCACCTCGACGGTATTGGGAGGTGGGAATTCCCACTGTCTGTACGTCTGGAAACGGAGCCTGAATTAGGGAACTTGGCCATGCTAAGAAACGCGTGTAGCTAAGATCGGGAGCCAGGTTTGCATCACTTATCAGCCAAGTGTTTTCACTGGTAACTAAATTATCCCTAAATATAGTTTTTTATATATACATGTAGTTATACATACACGTTTATGTACATTGAGATATGTGTGTACATATATACATATATGCTATCAATCATGTATAAAAACATGTGAAACAAGTCGTCCAGCCTTCACCGCGCTATCCCCGAGCCAGCAGAAGGGCGTGGGGGGATGGGAGATGGTGACTGGAGCTGTTACCAAATGCCCTGATGTGTCCTTGTTGGGTGTTTGATATGCAGAGAGGCCAAAGAACAAGCACAGCCAGAGGAGAAGGCGGGAGAAAAGGTGCTGGAGGAGATGAAGCTTCTGCAGAACAAAGCTCTCAACTCGTACCTGATTCTAGGATGAAACCTCCAGGAGGTCAGTTCCTTCCGTCGGCTTTCCCCCCGTCACCGTGGTCCTCTGTGTCCACTTGCATCCCAGCCATCTCTGTAATTAAACTTCCTAGAGGATAAAATCGGAATGTGGACGGTGTATATATCTTTAAGTAACGATCTTTCCTTTCAAAAATAAAATGTCACGGGTGGGATGGCGGTGTCGGAAGCTTCTCGGTGCGAGATTTCGTGCTGGCACAGACTTCCTGAGTAAGTCATGGGCCACCATGCCGAGACCAAGAGCTGGGGCTATCTGCCATTCCTGAGAGCCTTTTTGGAGGTGTGGTGCCTGGGGCCAGAGGTAGGAGGGTTCAGAGCAGGGCTGCTTGCTCACCTCCGTGGCCCCTGAGTGTCACAGCCTTGGTGAGGACCCTCGCTCCCCAAGCATCTGTGGGACGGCACGCACTAAGCGAGCAGGGGCTGGAAAACGGAGGGGACACAGTGAGCCACCCAAGCGTGCAGACTGGTTTGGAAGCAACTGGAAAGTATCCCTCTGGAAACGCTAAGAAACACCTGAGGCCAAAGGTCACTGCCAAGGGGTCGGGAGGCTCTGTGAACGCATCAGCGAAAACCTTTTGATTGTGTGGGTCTTTGGTTTTGCTTGTGTTTGTTAACATGACGCCATTCATTTGCAGAAGCTGGTTAAGACTGATGACATTTGGGTTATAACAACCCATCATTATCCAAGTATATTTGGATGTATTCCCTACATTTCTCTTTCTGTGCGAAGCTGTCATCAGACTCTATGTACCGTTTTAAAAGAGCTCTTCATTAGCTCATTGATTCTGACATTTGTTCTGGGATTTGTCTTTCCATCATGAAACCAAAACTCTTTAGGGGCAGGACCTACAGTGTGTTTGAGGCAATTCGCATACGTTAGACAATTAAATGTTGTCAATGACCGTTTCCTTCCTGTCAGTATAATAGGTAACACAAGTGAGCTTGGGTCTGTGAAGCCATTTCTTTAGTGTTCTTAAAAATATATATATTTTTAAATATTTATTTTTGAGAGAGAGAGAGACAGAGCACAAATGGGGGAGGGACAGAGAGAGAGGGAGACACAATCCGAAGCAGGCTCCAGGCTCCGAGCTGTCAGCAGACAGCCTGACGCGGGGCTCGAACCCACCAGCCGTGAGGTCATGACCTGAGCCCAAGTCGGACGCTCAACCACCTGGGCCCCCCAGGCGCCCCCTTTAGTATTCTTAAAGGCTAACCCAGCCCATGTGCAAGACAGAACTTCGCATCACTCATTTATGCAACCAAGTCCCTCTGGGGAATGTCCCAGAGAGAGGGAGACACCAACAGCACTAGGCAGAGGCCACGGCCCCTCCTCAGAACTGGGGTTACCAGATACAACGGCGCCCACTTGAAATTGAGTTTCAGATATCAACAAATAATATTTTACTGTACGTATGTCCCAATAGGGCATGCACTTTCTGGGACATATTATGCTAAAAAAAAAAATTCATTGTTTCTCTGAAATTCATATTTAACTGGGCATCCTACATTTTTATTTGCTGAATCCGCCGACCCCATTCAACACCCAGCAGCCTCTTGAGAGATCCCGGGTGAATGAAAGATGGGATGGCTGAACGACACAGTCAGTGGTTAACATGGGAGTCGCATGTAAGGTAGGGGACAGGCTTTCCGAACAAGAACACCGGTTCCTTTTCCCTGGCGTCCCCCATGTGTCAGGCCCTGTGCTGGCCCATAAGGGGGGGACTGCTCTTTGAGTCCTCACACCCTCCCACACAGAGAAGCCCAAGGGTCCCAGAAGCCAGGTGACGCTTCAAGCTGGTGACGACCCACAAGGCCTGTGTGACTACGAGGTTGGGCAGAATCAGAGAGGGACTCTTCAGGCAGCTAGAACTCCAGCTGGCTCGCCTGTGCTGGGCAAGAGGGGCAGTCGGAGATGGGGACCCTGCCTGCCTCTGCCCAAGGACACCAGACTCTTCATTCCTGAGTCACATACAACAGGCTCTGTTTTCCTTCTCTACCACCGCCACCTCCTGCCCCTTTAAAAAAAATTTTTTTAAACGTTTATTTATTTTTGAGACAGAGAGAGACAGAGCATGAACGGGGGGAGGGGCAGAGAGAGAGGGAGACACAGAATCCGAAGCAGGCTCCAGGCTCTGAGCCATCAGCCCAGAGCCCGACGCGGGGCTCGAACTCACGGACCGCGAGATCGTGACCTGAGCTGAAGTCGGACGCTTAACCGACGGAGCCACCCAGACTCCCCAGCTGCCCTTTTTTTAAGCTACCCTTTTGTCATGCCTCATCAGCTTCAAGGATAAAATGAGGTCACAGTACTTGGACTAATCAGAGTTCACAATTTGTATCTCCCTTCCCACCTAAAATGTCACACTCCGTTTCTAGGATAAGTGGAAGCACCCTGGGGAGTCCCGCTCAGCCCAAGAGGCTGGTCCTGATGACCTCTGAGGAGCCTGGACCTTTGGCTGCCCAGCTCAGGGGTCTCTGCAGACTGGTGTCGGATGGATGCCCATCTGCTGTGGGGACACAGGCTCATGCCACCATTGCTAGCCAGGCAGTGGTTCTCTGGGTGGAGAAGGGAAGACTGGCCTGGAAGAGGGCACGTGTGTGCATGCACCCCCCGCCCCCCCCCCACACACAAAGATGTAGACGTGTAGACACACAATTCAGAAGAGTTGCTGAGTGCTATCTAGGAGCTGGGCCTTGCTGGGCCCAGCAAGGGATGTAACCCCGAGCTTGCCCCGTGGCAAAGGGCACACGTCATCAACAAAAGCCAGATTTTACATATGCATTATAAAGCCAGGGCAGGAGAAGTGCTACAAAGGAAGACTGACGTTTGGCCAAGGGGAGAGGGAGTGGCCCAAAGAGCCGCCCAGAGGACTTGTCATGGAACAGAGACCTGACTGTAGGAAGGTGCAAGCCGGCTGTCATTTGGGGACAGACACTTCCAGGCACTTGGGACGCCGCATTCAGAGGCCCTCAGAGGAAGTGTGCTTGGCCTGCTGGAGGACCAGGGACAAGGCTCAGATAGCTAGAACAGTGGGGGCTGCAGGGAAAGGGACAGGGAAAGAACACAGATGTGGCCAGGAGGCTGGTCACATGGGATCTTGCAGCTAGGACATGGACTTTGGATTTGGAGTTTCATCCTAGGTCAGGGAGTCCTTGGAGAGTTTTGAGCAGGGGAGTAACAGGAGCCATGTTCTGTTTTAAACACACTTTACCGGGTGGCTCAGTCGGTTAAGCGTCCAATTCGTGGTTTTGGCTCAGGTCGTGATCCTACGGTTCGTGGGTTTGAGCCCCACGTCCGGTTCGTTGCTGACAGCGCAGAGCCTGCTTGGGATTCCCCCTTTCCCCCTCTGTCTGCCCTTCGCTGTGCTCTCTCTCTCTCTCTCAAAATAAATAAACTTAAAAAAACACAAAAATAGGGGCGCCTGGGTGGCTCAGTCAGTTAAGCGTCCGACTTTAGCTCAGGTCACGATCTCGCAGTCCGTGAGTTCGAGCCCCGCGTCGGGCTCTGGGCTGATGGCTCAGAGCCTGGAGCCTGCTTCCGATTCTGTGTCTCCCTCTCTCTCTCTGCCCCTCCCCCGTTCATGCTCTGTCTCTCTCTGTCTCAAAAATAAATAAACGTTAATAAAAAAAAATAAATTAAAAAAAAACACAAAAATAAACACACTTTACGGGCCTGCGTGGAGAACTAGCCATAGGGGGTGGGGGCGCAAAGACGACCATGAGAGGAAGCCGGCACCAGTCTGTCCCAGGCAGAACTCCTGCTGTCTGGCACCAGGGCCTTTTTTTTGAAGGTGAGCTGGTCGGGGTGGGGCTCATCTCAGAGTCAGGCATCTTGTTACACCAACAAAGGACAACCAATGTGGGGGCTCCTGCTGGAGCCGTGGAAAATAGGTGGGAAGGGAAGCCCTAGGACACATCTCCCCTGCCTGCTGCCCTAAGCCAAGTGTCTGCAGGGTAAGGGCCATGATCTAGGGCTCGGACACGGGGTGGACAGTTGGCCAGGTGTTATTCTGGGAAATGATACACCTGCTCTTCTTGGATTGAGAGACCTCCACCCAGTTGTGCGTCAGAAGCACTTGATAAGCACTTCATAAGAAAGGATGCCTGAGCCGTAGCTCAGACCCAGCTCGGACCAGCTTGGGTAGGACTCCAGCAACAACAGGTGTTTTCTGGCTTGCTTTTCTTTTGTTTTGTTTTAAAACGTGTTATTTATTTTTGAGAGAAAGCACGAGCAGGAGTGAGGGAGGGACAGAGAGAGAGGAGAACAGAGGATCTGAAGCAGGCTCTGCGCTGACAGAAGTGAGCCCGATGCGGGGCTCGAACTCACAAACCATGAGTGAGATCACGACCTGAGCCGAACTCGGTCGCTTAGCCAACTGAGCCACCCAGGCGCCCCAAGAAACATATCTTTTAACTAGATTATATTGCTTGGGTTCTTTTTGTCGTTAGTGTTATAGAGTCCAATTAAAATACAGTTTTCCAAAGTTAGTTTTTTTCTTTTTCTTCTCTGCTTCTACCACTGTGGTTGTGCCGTGCATTTGGGATACAGTTAGGCCCATGTGTTACTGTTTATCTTCCATCTCTGGGTTTAATTATTTGTTCATATTTGGGGTGGGGGGGGAGGGGTTGGTTTGTGGAGCATTACCACGGTTCTGAGAGCCGGAGCTCCACAAAAAGACTCAGGGGAAGGTCTCTCCCTCCTCCTCATATGCACCCTGTAGGTAACCAGTTCCTTTGGTTTGTGGTTTATCCTCTGAATCGGTAGTTTTCGTAAATCTCTCACGGGCTGGTCTTGAGATCCATATCCTGCCTCCACCTTCGCTCAGAAGTTCCCTAGACACAGCCCACGCATGCACACCCAGCACCTGTGCCCTTACTGTTCCTAAGGTTCCACCACCTTCCTGCCTCCTGTTCCCAGGTCAGGCTTCCCTCGGCCCCTGGTTCTGCAGGACCGCACTACCTCGAAGGCAGGGACTAGGTCTGTCATCTCTGGGTACCTGGTACTCAGTACCTCCACTACTGAGGAAGGCGGCAGGGCATCGTTGCCTGTTCAGGGAATCGCTTCCCTCGACGTCCACATTCAACACCACTTCGTCTACTTTGCTTCCTTCAGCACACCCAGCCAGTGAGCCCCTGGCTGACTCCACCCGCCCCTTCCCCCTTTCTTCCTGGGTGCCCAGCATTATATTATTTGTGCGAACTTTCCTGCTCAGGGCTTGTTCCAAGGGCTTGGAACCTGGGCTCATGTCCGTGCATGTGTTTACATCCAGCTCTGTTGCCCCACATAAACAAGGGTCAACTTCTTTTGTTTCTCTCCTTGCCTTCCAAACGCGTCCTATGGCTATGGGCCCTCTGAAAGAATGGGACTGTGTTGGGGATCTGGTGCCACCTGCTGGATGCCACAAGAAAGGCCTCATCTGCCTCCCAAGTACACCGTAGCCTCGGATTTCCCCCATGAAACAAACCAGCTTCCAAAGAGGGACTATGGCCTGTGCTTTTCTTCCTTCTTTTCAGACCACCCTTAGATGAGAAAAGGCAAGGAACCCTTATACGTGTTGTCTTCCACAATCAATCCCATAGAGAAAGTTTCTTCAGTGGAATCACTGACCACGTGAAGTTTGGGGGCTTCCTACGGAATCAGTCAGCCAGGTTCTCTAGGGATCGTGGATATAGTTAAAGGGTAGATGAGGAGCTCAGGGTTAAGCAGCGGTCTCTGAAGACCTGCTAGCTCCTTCCCGCTTGCATTTACTCAGATTATCCCCTCTCCTTCTCTCTAAAGTCCAAGAGCTGTGAAACCAAAGAACCTCAGGATAATTCACTACCGTTGCTTCATTTTACAAGTAATTATAACTGCTTCCTTGTTTAAGACTTTCAGTTTGTAGGGGCACCTGGGTGGCGCAGTCGGTTAAGCGTCCGACTTCAGCTCAGGTCACGATCTCGCGGTCCGTGAGTTCGAGCCCCGCGTCGGGCTCTGGGCTGATGGCTCAGAGCCTGGAGCCTGTTTCCGATTCTGTGTCTCCCTCTCTCTCTGCCCCTCCCCCGTTCATGCTGTGTCTCTCTCTGTCCCAAAAATAAATAAACGTTGGAAAAAAAATAATAAATAAAAAAAATACATAAAAAAAAAAGACTTTCAGTTTGTGAAGTATTTTCTCAATGATCCTTACAATGTGCTGAGACACACAGACTGGCTGTTATTACCATGATATAAGTGGGGAAACTGAGGCCCAGAGAGGTTTGTGGACTTGCCCAATTAACAGAACAGCCAGGTTTGGGCAGAACCCAGGCTGCCTGATTCTGCATCCACTCTTCCCTCTACCACATGAAAGTCAATGGAAATTTTACTGCTTTATATTTCTTTACTTCTAATTTAAAATCTCAGCTTCCGGGTTTCTACGTGTCACAGAATAATACTTACATTTTACTTAATTATTTGTTCTTTAAAATATGTAATGTAGAAAAAGCACGAATTAGCAAATCTCCTAGCTCTAAAATCGATCAGTTTGGATCTAAAGAAATCAGATAGTATGTTACCCCACCAGGGCATTGGCCACATTTATGTGTCCCCAGCACACAGCAAGAGGTTTGGCACAATATAGGCTCTCAGTAAATGTTTGTTGAATCAAAGAATATGAAAGAAATATGAAAACTATGTGTCTAATATCCATTTACATTTTCGTGAACGTGTATGTTTATGGAGAATATTTGTTAATAGGAGAAATAGGAGCTGAAGGTAATAAATGAATTCTGAATCCCTGGTAAATAAGGGTGTACTCTCAGCAAATACAGCAAGTTTATGCAATCTCCTTGCCTTTTATTAAACAGGGAAATAACAATAACTTTACGGGATGGCTGTGGAGTTAAGTGAGATGATATGGCAGCACATTACACAACAGATATTAGCTGTTATGAGCGTCTCACTATTTGTTGAGGGAGTGAAGCTGACTCCTTACCTGCCGCCCCACCTTCCGCAATTCCCCTTGCCACCCTCTACCATCTGTCTCCCATGCTCCAATGGCTAAGCTGAGAACTGCACACGAAAGAGAACCTTCCAGAAGGTGTGGGGATGAAACATTGCACTAAAGAACACGAAGTCTCTCTCTTCAAGCAGGGTTTGGGAACGGGAGTTCACGTAAATGCTAAAGATTGGGAATGGAACGGTTGGGATGTGGGCCTCTTTGAAGGTGGGAATGGACTGATCGACTCAATGGTCTCTCATGTCCCTTCCAAAGATGGAGGACTTCATCTTGGGTCTCTGTCCAGACCTCGCCAACTTCATCTTGGGTCTCTGTCCAGACCTCGCCGCCTTCCCCATCCCAGTCACATCACAGGCCATTCCCCCTTTGCCCAGCAGATGGCATCATGGAGAGAGGTTCATTATGAAGGCAAGGAGAACTACCTCTCCTAGAGGACATCCAGAAGGGCCTTTTATCCAGGGGGCAGCCACTTACTTCCAGGGTAGAGAGCCCATAGCACCCCTCCCGCTCCTTTTTAAAAATTTTTTATTTTTTTAATAGCGTTGATATTTTTGAGAGAGAAAGCACAGTGGGGGAGGGGCAGGGGGAGAGGGAGGGAGAGAATTCCAAGCAGGCCCCATGCTCAGCGACTATGAGATCATGACCTGAGCTGAAATCATGAGTCAGATCCTCCTCAACCAACTGAGCCACCCAGGTACCCTTCCCCTTCCTTCTCACAGTGGATTGAATCAGAGCAAGCAACACCTTACCCAAAGGTTTTTGGTCTACGGGAGATGGGGACCAATAGTCTGTCATTAAAAGATAGAGGGGCACCCGGGTAGCTCAGTTGGTTAAGCATCTGACTTCAGCTCAGGTCATGATCTCGCATCCGTGGGTTCAAGTCTTGCGTTGGGCTCTGTGCTGACAGCTCAGAGCCTGGAGCCTGTTACGGATTCTGTGTCTCCCTCTCTCTCTGCCCCTCCCGTTTGTGCTCTGTCTCTCAAAAATAAATAAAATATTTAAAAAAAAATTTTTTTTTTAAAAAAGGTAGACTGAGCTAATCTGATCCCTTCTCTCAGGAATTTGAACCAGGAAGTTCAAAGGAAATTGGGCAACTGGGGCACCTGGGTGGCTCAGTCGGTTAAACGTCCAACTTCAGCTCCGGTCATGATCTCATGGTTTGTGAGTTTGAGCCCTGCATTGTCCTTTCTGCTGTCAGCACAGAGCCCACTTTAGATCCTCTGTGCCCCCCCTTTCTCTCTGCCCCCCCACTCACACTCTCATGCTCTCTCTCTCTCTCTAAAATAAATAAACATTAAAAAAGAGAGAGAGAGAGATTGAGCAATCTGGTAACAGGGACAGAAGCTGGATGGTTATGAAACAGAGAAGTTATGTGGGGCAGCTATGATAGGTCCTGAGCAGCCAAAGTTAGGAAGCAGTGAAGAAGCAGGTTTCTTGGTTTGGTAAACACAAGAAATAAAGCAGATGCACCAAGATGCACCAAGAGACAAGAGGCAAGTCAGGATGGAACCCAAGCATGCCCCTCCCTGAGCACCCCCAATCTCAGGTAGCCCCAGTACTGGGACCCCACCCTGTAACAAGCCCTCTCTTTCTTCAGAAGCTTAAGAGAATCTACTCCCTAACACCAAAGAGGCTAATCCGATCTCGAGACTCGGCCAAGGCATGGGCACAGAGGTCTGGTGTCACATTCTCCAATAGCAGTGGCTTAAAAAAAAAAAACGTTTCATTTCAGATACTGTTTGCAGGAAGTGTGTTAAAGCCATTGTGAGAAGACTTTAGAGAAAGCAATGCAAAAGAAAGACCTTGAGATGTATAGAGAAGGTTGTCAGATGATGCTTAATCCCCCAGTAACCAACAGTGCAAGCCCATACACACACACACACACACACACACACACACCCTGCCTGGGGTCCAGCTGTCAATATCTCAACAACTAGATACCTGCAAAAGGTAGAGCCCTTTTTTATGTGCTTACTGTCCCTGAAGGTGGAAGTTGACCGGGGTGGAGGCTGAAGCCAAGGACAGGCTACTCTTCAAGGTCCCCAATGCCCGGAGCTCCAAGCTGGCCATCCTGGGGGCACCAACGGCTTCTGCTGCTCCTCCTCCCACTCTGACATTCCAGAAGCTCTTGCCTCTGCTTCAGGCTGATGCATCTACCTCCAACGGCAAGCCTGAACAACAAAGCTCCGAGCCTCTCCTGCAACTTCCAGCAAATTACTCTGGACCTTTAAATGGTTTACCCACCTTGCCCTAGATTCAAAGTCTAGAGTACTTACCAAGGCCAATCTCATCTTGACTCAGTGTTTACCTCCACCATCACCACCAACCAAGCTAGATGAGCAGAGGGGCTAATAGAAGGCAACAGGAACTTGGTCACTCTAACATCAGCTGTTCACATTACGACCCATCAGGAAGACCACCAGTGAGCAGTCGTGTAGGCAAACATCTTTGTTTCTCTTTCCATCCTTCCTACCAAAAGAGGAAGCCCCAGGAGCTGTGGGAACGAGAGCAGACCGTACTTCCGCGCTCCAAGCTGTTGGAGATAGAAGTCTGGTCTACACTGGGGGTGGTGTGCTGACATGGTAGGGGCAGCCTTGTGTCAAATATGGGACTGAAGTTTTAAAACACACAATGAAACCGAGTCTTCACCAAAAGGATACTGTCTTAGTAACGGACATCGACCGACAAACTATAGGTTTGGACTGTGTATCATTAAGGGAGCCCACCAGTAGGCAGGAAAGCACGTGTTTAAATACAGTTGGTAGTAATTACCGGAACAATAAAGTCATTTCGTCTATGCCTCAATGAGCTGATATTACTCAATCAAACTATCCACACTATAGTCACCACCCCAAGTCCCAGCTTGTGACTCAGAGAGGAATGATAGTCAGTGGACACATGGGATCATGAAAGCGGAAGGGAGGGTGCTCAGTGCAGCCTAAGGAGAGGGATACAGGATCTAATTTGGTCTCTGCGGGTCAGAATTACAATATACAGCTTGGCATGTTAAAGTTAGAAAAACAGCGTTGTATTATTGTGGCAATAAGGGAAGCTGGTATCTCTGGAAAAAAATCTTTTATACTAAAGCATGATTTGTTTAAGTTCTCAGTTAAGTTGGAGTTGAAAATAATATGATTCCATGATGTTTTTCTTTTTTGTTGTTATTGGGGGGGGGATTTTTTTTCCTGTTTTTTATTTTTGAGAGAGAGAGAGAGAGCACACACACCCATGCAACTGGGGGAGAGGCAGAGAATCTTTTATTTTATTTTTTTTTTTAATTTCTTTTTTCAACGTTTTTATTTATTTTTGGGACAGAGAGAGACAGAGCATGAACGGGGGAGGGGCAGAGAGAGAGGGAGACACAGAATCGGAAACAGGCTCCAGGCTCTGAGCCATCAGCCCAGAGCCCGACGCGGGGCTCGAACTCACGGACCGCGAGATCGCGACGTGGCTGAAGTCGGACGCTCAACCGACTGCGCCACCCAGGCGCCCCGAGAATCTTTTATTTTTGACAGAGAGAGAAAGACAGAGCATGAGCGGGGGAGGGTCAGAGAGAGAGGGAGACACAGAATCCGAAACAGGCTCCAGGCTCTGAGCCGTCAGCACAGAGCCCGACGCGGGGCTCGAACTCGCAGACCACGAGATCATGACCTGAGCTGAAGTCGGACGCTCAACCGACTGAACCACCCAGGCGCCCCAAGAGGCAGAGAATCTTAAGCAGACCTCATGCCCACCAGAGAGCTGAACTCGGGGCTCAAACTCATGACCGCGACATTGTGACCTGGGCGGAAATCAAGAGTCGGACGCTTAAACGACTGAGCCACCCAGGCGCCCCTTCCATGATATTTTTTCTGGGTCTGCCTCTAAAATAGTCTGCTATGCTGTAGCCCACCCCTAATATCGAGTAGAGCGGTCTAACCTGTGCCCGAAGCACCTAGATTCTAGTCTTTACAGTTCCCCAGCAAGAACCAAGGAGCCTTGGAAAGTTTTCTGATTCTATATCCTGGAGCAAGGATCATTCAGATGGGTGTGGGGTATCACTTTGTTGCCAGAAAGAAAGTATGCCTCCAAAGTGATCCAACGCAATTTAAAGGACAAAGGAGCCAGTTGAAAGGGCTCCCACTGAGGAAATTGTGACAATTAGAAAGACAGCAATAGTTCTCTGCACAACCCTATGAGGCATACTGAAAAAAGGAAAAGAAAAAAAGGCAGGTACAACTTTTTAATGATGTTTACAGTATGTTGACAAAGCCAAAACTATGTATATACTATATTCAGGTTTTGAATATAACATCAAAACTTGATCATTCAACGTTTATTTATTTTTGGGACCGAGAGAGACAGAGCATGAATGGGGGAGGGGCAGAGAGAGAGGGAGACACAGAATCCGAAACAGGCTCCAGGCTCTGAGCCATCAGCCCAGAGCCTGACGCGGGGCTCGAACTCACGGACCGCGAGATCGTGACCTGAGCTGAAGTCGGACGCTTAACCGACGGCGCCACCCAGGCGCCCCAAAACTTGATCATTGCAAATCAAACAGCTAAAAGATGGATTGCAGTCTTGCCAGGGGATTCAGCATCACATCAATTCTCCTCAGGCAATGCAAAATTGTGGAAGATTTACTGTTAAAAAAAAAACCCACAGAGGTTTGGGAAGTCCAGTTATCCCTACCGATACTCAACCTAATAAACGAACTCATGATGAATCACCCCGGAAATCATTGTGGACCCGTCCTGGACAAGAACATACCACTGAAAGTTTGACCCAGAGCACTGCAGCGTGAAGTGCCTTGAGAGAATGGTCTGGACACCTGGGTTGGGAGACGACATTTGTAATGTCAGGATGAATAAAGAAGTCTACCTGAATTGGTACCTTGGTGCTGGTAAGGTTATCTGTAATAAGGAGTTTCATTCCACTGTTTGAAAGATTTTGCTTACTGGATTTGAAAGGCTGCAGTCTGAGGAGAGTGTATTTAAAAGAATCAGCTCAATTAAATTTGAAAGTATGGTTGGAAATGTCTAAGGGAATTTGATCAATTAAGTACAGGAGGGATGTGATATAATTAAGGAAGATTTAATCTGTAAAGCCCATACTTAATTAAAAGGTAATCACAGAACAAGTAGAAAAAAATTCTTATTTTATTTAAAAAAAATACTAGATTTCTTACTAAGATTATGTTTGTAAATTGAGATTCTCGGCTTAGAAGACCTGGGATATTGGAGCTTGCTATTTAAAAAAATTTTTTTTTACATTTATTTATTTTTGAGACAGAGAGAGACAGAGCATGAACGGGGGAGGGTCAGAGAGAGAGAGAGACACAGAATCCGAAACAGGCTCCAGGCTCTGAGCTGTCAGCACAGAGCCTGACACGGGGCTCGAACTCACGGACCGTGAGATCATGACCTGAGCCGAAGTCGGACGCTCAACCAACTGAGCCACCTAGACACCCCTGGAGCTTGCTATTTTAATCAACTAAATAATAATCAAAATACAATGAACTTTTAAATATTTCTATCGTGCCCAAAAGCCCCCTCAGAATTTTTTTTTTCAGAATTTTTTTTTAATGAAGAAATAGAAGACCTGAGTAGACCAATAACAAGAAAGGAGATTGAATCAGTGATTTAACATCTCCCCACAAAAGGGGCAACTGGTTGGCTCAGTAGGGTAAGCATCTGACTCTTGGTTTCAGCTCAAGTCATGATCTCACAGTTTGTGAATTCAAGCCGCACATCCAGCTCCACACTTGGGATTCTCTCTCTCCCTCTCTCAAAATAAATAAACTTAAAAAAATAAAAATATAAAATCTCCCCACAAAGAAAAGCTCTGGAGCTGATGGTCTCACTGGTCTATTTGGTTTTAAATATTCTACCAAGGGTGTGCCTGGGTGGCTCAATCGATTAAGCTCCTGACTTTGGCTCAGGTCATGATCTTCCAGTTCATGGATTTGAGCCCTGAGTCAGGCTCTGTGCTGACAGCTCGGAGCCTGGAGCCTGCTTTGGATTCTGTGTCCCCCTCTCTCTCTCTGCCCCTCCCCTGCTCACGCTCTGTCTCTCTCTCTCAAAAATAAATAAACATTAAAAAAATTTTTTTAAAGAGATAATACCAATCTTTCTTTCCTCGAATGTTTTCCAAAGGGGGAACACTTCGTAACTCATTCTGTGGGTCAGGATTACCCCAATTCCAAAGCCAGACAAAGATACTACAAGAAAAATTCAACAAGTATCCCTTGTGAATACTGATGCAAGAGCCCTCAACAAAATTCTAGTAAATGGATTCAGCACATTAAAAGGACAATACACCACAACCACGTGGGATTTATTCCTCAATGCAAGGATGGCTCAACATATCAACATAACAGATCGACATAATACACCACATTCACAAAATAAAGAAAAAAGCCAATTGATCATCTCAACTTATATAAAATTTGACACACAACTGTTAGATGGTAGAGGAGGGTCAGTAAGTACTGTGCCCTCCAGAAGGAGAAAGTGTTTCACTTTAATACTGAAACACAAAGCAAGCCACTTCATACTGGTTGCACACTTTACTGATGGGGGCAATCCGGAGGGCTGCCAATCCAAGTGGGGCTAAGCAGTTATTCCCTGCCCATTTTCCACCAAGCCCTGACTGCAACTACAGCTTGTATAAATGGAGACGCCTGGTGGTGAGGTCCCAAGGTAGTTATCTAAAATAGTGCCACCTGTGCACCTGAGGGGCGTGCTACTAGTCATCTAAAGTGGAGTCATCTCTGGCAAGATGGAAGGCCAGAGATGGAGTCAGTGTTGTTAGCACGCCTGCACTCAACAAACTAGGAGTAGAAGTAAACGGCCTCCACATAATAAAAAGCCATATGAAAAACCCACAGCAAACATCATCCACAATGGTGAAGGACCAAAGGCTTTTCCTCCAAGATCTGGAACAAGACAAGGACGCCTGCTTTCACCAGTTGCATTTAACATAGTACTAAAAGTCCTAGCCAGAACAATTCAGTTAGGCAAGGAACAGAAAGAAAAGGCATCCAACTGGAAAGGAAGAAGTAAAGTTATCTCTGTTTACAGATGATATATGGTCTTATATGTAGAAAACCCTAAGGATTCCACACACACACACACACACACACACACACACACAGTTAATAAATGAAATTTAGCAAAGTAGCAGGATACAAAGTCAACACAAAATTCAATTGCTATCCACTAACAATAAACAATCTGAAAAGGAAATTATGAAAATAAGTCCATTTATAATAGCAAGAAAAAGAACAAAATACTTAGGAATTAACTAAAAAGGTGAAAGGCTTATATAATGATAAAAACTACAAAATATTGCTAAAAGAAATTAAAGACATAAATAAATGGAAACACATCCCATGTTCATGAATTGGAAGATTTCATATTGTTAAGATGTCAGTACTATTCAAAGAAAACTACAAATGCAATGTATCAAAATCCCAATGACATTAAAAAAAATTTTTTTTTAACATTTTTATTTTTGAGAGAGAGAGAGAAACAGAGCATGAACGGGGGAGGGGCAGAGAGAGAGGGAGACGCAGAATCGGAAGTAGGCTCCGGGCTCTGAGCCATCAGCCCAGAGCCTGACGCAGGGCTTGAACTCACGGATCGCGAGATCGTGACCTGAGCCGAAGTCGGATGCTCAACCGACTGAGCCACCCAGGCGCCCTACCAATGACATTTTTAACAGAAATAGGAAAACCCATCCTAAAATTTACATGGAATCTCAAGGGATCCCAAATAGCCAAAACAATGTTGCCAAAGAAGAACAAAGTTGAAGGACTCACACATCCTGGTTTCAAAACTTACTACAAAGCTGCAGCAATCAAAACAGTATGGTACTAGCATAAAGACAGACCAATACAATAAAAGAGATAATCTGGAAGCAAACCCTCATATATATAGCCAAATGATTTTTGACAAGGATGCCAAGACCATTCAATGAGGACAGAACAGTCTTTTCAACAAATGGTGCTGGGGAAACTGAATATCCACATGCAAAAGAATGAAATTGGACCCTTACCTAACACTGTATGCAAAAAATTAATTCAAACCAGATCAAAGACCTAAATGTAAGACCTAAAACGATAAAAACTTTTAGAAGAAAACACAGTTGTCCTATGGTGATAGGGCTTCCTGGTGCTGGATTTGGCAATGATTTTTTGGATATGACACCAGAGGCATAGCCAACAAGAGAAAATAGACAAATTGGACTTCGTGACAATTTTCAAACTCTATAAAAAAACAAAAACGAAAACAAAATCAAAAACATCAAATGACAATGTCCACAGACTAAAAAGGGAACCAACAGAATGAGAGAAAATATTTGCAAATCATATATCTCATAAGGGATCAACATCCAGAGTCTATTGAGAACTCCTAAAACTCAACAACAACAACAACAACAACAACAACAACAACAAAAAACAACCCAATTAAAAAATGGGCAAAGCACTTGAATAGACATTTCTCCAAAGAAGATATATGAATGACCAATAAGCACAGGAAAAGATGCTCAATATCACTAATTATTAGGAAAGTGCAAATCAAAACTATGAGATAACTATCTCACACTAATTATGATGGCCACTATCAAAAAATCCCAGAAAACAGCAATTGTTGGAGAGGAGGTAGAGAAATTGGAGCCCTTGTGCACTGTTGATGAATGTAAATGGTATAGCCTTTGTCAACGTTTATTTATTTTTGGGACAGAGAGAGACAGAGCATGAACGGGGGAGGGGCAGAGAGAGAGGGAGACACAGAATCGGAAACAGGCTCCAGGCTCTGAGCCATCAGCCCAGATCCTGATGTGGGGCTCGAACTCACGGACCGCGAGATCATGACCTGGCCAAAGTCGGACGCTTAACCGACTGCGCCACGCAGGCGCCCCTAAATGGTATAGCCTTTGTGAGAAACAGTACGGTGGTCCCTCAAAGAGAAAAAATAGAATTGCCATTTCATCTAGCAATTCACTTCTAGGTCTATATAAAAGATTTGAAAGCAGGGTCTTAGAGAGATATTTGTACCCTCACGTTCATAACCGCACTATTCAAAATAGCCAAAAGGTGGAAGCAACTCAATGCCTATCAGCTGATGAATGGATAAACACATTGTGTTGCATACATACAATCGAATCTTTTTCAGCCTTAAAAAGAAAGGAAATCCTGTCACACGCTTTAACACGGACAAAACTTGAGGACATTGTGCTGCATTACATTACCCAGTCACAAGGAGACGAATACTGTATGTTTCCACTTATATGAGATACTTAGTAAAAATTATAGAGACAGAAATTACGAGGGTGGTTGTCAGGGACTAGGGGGTAGGGGAGATGGGGAGTTTTTAGGTATAGAGCTTCGGTTTTACAAGATGAATTATGGAGATGTATAGTGGTGATGCTTGTACAACATGATGAATGTATGTATAAAGACCACTGAACTGTACAACTTAAAAATATGTGTTTTACCACCATCGAAAAATACCAACCACTAGATGCCCTGTAATCTGTCATTCCCTGGGTGCTTATCCCTATATATTTATTTCCTCTTTATACCCTAATCTAGTCCCAATCATGCACCCCTTGCAAGCCTCCCAAACATCACTGCAACCTTTAGGATGCTTGGTCCGCCATCAGCAAATTCCACATACCTTCACCTCCTTCTCTGAACATTTGTTTCTCTTTCTTGCTTTCACCAAAGCTTGGCTCTCTTTTGTGAGGATACCATAACTTCCCCCCACACCCTGTGGAAATCAGGATAGAGCAGGTGTCCTCTTTGCCCCCATGGCCATTTCCTTCACAAACCTCAGCTCCTGTGACATCCGTGCTGTCAGACCATTCCGATACACAGCCAGCCTTGCTACCATGATCCACCCACCTCCTAGTCACTCTCTGTCTCCTTCCTGAATTATTTTAGCACCTGGACCCTTGCATTCTTTAACACTCTCCTTTTCACCATTCTTGCCAACTTCAACATTGGCAGAGACAATCCACCCAAGACCTCGGCCTCTTGTAACTGAGCCTCCTGTTTTGATTGCACCTCAGATGTAATGTATAGAGGTGACCGAGGGGCAACATGGAAAGGTCAACGCCATTGAAAGAAGTATTTATTATTTACATTTCCTGAGAGGAGGGAGTACATCATGCCACGTGGGGCAACATGGGAAGTAGCGGGGTCAGTCAAGAAGCAAAAGGGGCAAGTAGAAGGCATCGCCCAGAACCTCTACTGTGGTTTCCATGGGAAGGAATGGTGAGGCAGGGTAGGGAAGTTTAAAGAAGTTAAAGATTGGATAGTTTGAATAATTTGGGCCGCCTCTGGGATTACAGGGATGGTCTCTAGTTGTCCAGTACCTGACCCAAGGGTCACTCATTTAGGGCAGGGGAAATACTGGCATGGTGTGTGAGAGCTGAAGGAAATGGTCGGGGGTACGGTTGGTTTCCCATGTGAAAGGTATGTTTATGGGCAAAGTAGAGGGAGTCACTTGTTCTCTCTAGGAATTAGCTAGTCCTGGGAGGGGCAGTCTTTCCAGCATTAGCAAGACCCCTAAATTGTCAAAATATCTTTAAATATGGAAATTTTTTTTAAAAACACAAGTCATACACCTCCTCAATTCTCCGTAACCTTCCGCCTCACCATAGCCATTGACTCCCACAGTCATACTCTTTTTTTTATTCAGAAAATTTTTTTTAATGTTTATTTATTTTTGAGAGGGAGAGAGAGACAGAGTGTGAGCAGGGGAGGGCCAGAGAGAGAGGGAGACACAGAATCAGAAGCAGGCTGCAGGCCCCAGGCTCTGAGCTGTCAGCACAGAGCCCGATGCGGGGCTCGAACCCACGAGTCGTGAGGTCATGACCTGAGCCGAAGTCAGACGCTTACCCGACTGAGCCACCCAGGCGCCCTTCACAGTCATACTCTTGACCTTGCCATCACCAATATTGACATCACTTCTGAAGTGTCCATTTGCAACCTCCCCCCTTCTAATCACCACCTCCTTATACTTCTACACGCCTTACTATGGTGACCCCATTCCAACAATCCTTACATTCCACTGGGACGATGATCTTGCCACTCCTTCCTTCTGCAAAGGGCCTAGAAACAGCGCTAAGTGAACATGGTATCCACCATGTCCGTGGTTAGCACATAAATCATCCCCATGGGCCCTCACTGTCCTCTTCTCTAGCCTAGAGTTCATGGTCCATCACTATATAACCACCTCTTTGCAAACGCCCTCACCTCCCTCGTTCATTTCTCCCCACTCTACACCTGACTGGCAAACTCTACCTCTGGCTAAACCCCTCAACTATCCATCCACCCATCCCTGCACCTGAGCATCTGAACATTATTGTAGAAAATCACACAACCATATTAACTGCCCTCACGCTGTGTTTTTGACCCAGATCCCAAATGGGCACTCAACAATCATTACAGGGTCCAGGTGGGCTCTTTCCTTCTCTTCAGGTGGAAATTTCACATCTTTTCTGCTTTCTTCGTACATTCCCCACCCTGTCCCCACACCGAGAAAACAAAGAAGCAATCAGGTAAGAACAGCCTCACCTTCCCCCTGTGAAATCACTAGCCTGGGCCCATTGACCACAGCTTCCCCCTTCCCCCCCCCCCACCTGCTTTACTGAAATATAACTGACATATAACATTATGTAAGTTTGGGGCGCCTGGGTGGCTCAGTTGGTTAAGCATCTGACTTCAGCTGAGGTCATGCTCTCACCCTGGGTTCGAGCCCTGCATCAGGCTCCACACTATCAGTGAAGAGGGATTCTCTCTCTCTTGCTTTCTCTCTGCCCCTCCTCCACTCGCGCTTTCTCTCTCTCTCTCTCTCTCTCTCTCTCTCTCTCTCAAAAATAAGTAAATAAATCTTTTTAAAGAATTTTGTAAGTTTAAAGTTACAATGTGTTGATTTGTTAGCAGCTTTATCTTGTTACGGTGAAGAATTGTTCCTGATCCCACTCCCTCTCCCACTCATGCCCTGGACCCCAACCCCTCTCACCTACCCAAGGAATTCTTTCCCACAGGGATCCCCTCTCTCTGGCATCATCAATTTGTCTCTCTCAATGAGATACTCTCAATACACTATATCTCAGTGAGATCATTATCATATAAACATGGCGAACAAAACAAAGCCTCTTAGACCCCATCCTTCACAGCTAAGAGGGTTGTCTGTGTTCCTAGGAGTAGAATTGCCAGATCATATAGTAATTCTACGCTTAACTTTATGAGGAACCGCCAGACCGTGTTCTCCAGTGGCTGACCCGTTTTACATTCCCACCAGTTACTGAGAGCTTCAGTCTCTCCGCATCCTCGCACTTATTATTTTCTGTTGGTTTGTTTTGTTTTTATGGCCGTCCCAGTGGGGGAAATAGTATCTCATTGTGGATTTGACTTGTATTTTCCTAATGATGAAGGATGCTGAGCATCTTTTTATGTGCTCGTTGGCCATTTGAGAATCTTCTTTGGAGAAGTGTCTATTCAAGTCATTTGCCCACTTTTTTTTTCTTTTAAATTTTTCAATGTTTATTTTTGAGAGAGAAACAGAGTACAAGCAGGGAGGGACAGAGAGAGAGACAGAGGGAGACACAGAATCTGAAGCAGGCTCCAGGCTCTGAGCTGTCAGCACAGAGCCCAACGCAGGGCTCAAACCCACAAACTATGAGATCACGACCTGATGGAAGTCAGACACTTAACCAACCGAGCCATCCAGGTGCCCCAATTTGCCCACTTTTAAATTAGGTTGTCTTTTTGTTGTTGAGTTGTTACAAGTTCTTATATATTCTGGAAACTAGGGATTTGCCAATATTTTCTCCCATTCTGTGGACTGTTTTTTCACTTTCTCGATAATGTTCTTTGATGCCCAAAAGTTTTTAATTTGATGAAGTTCAATTGATCAGCGTACTTTCAAATACACATTTAACAAAACACATTTTATTTGGAAACTTCCAAACGTACGTAGAGCACAGGATAACGAACTCCCTCCTAAACTGGTCACGAAGCTTCAACAACTACCAACATTTCGTTGCTGTTTCATCTATGCCCCTGGTTTTTGTTTTCATGACGGTGGTTTGTTTTGGTTGTAATATTTTGAACTAAATAGCAGACATCATGTCGTTGCACCTCTAGATACTTCAATATGCATCTCTAACTGACAAGGACTTTTTGGTTTACATAAATATCTTCCTTCATCCCACCTAACAAAACAAACAATTCATTAATATTACCTAATGTTCACTCCATATTCAGATCTCCCCAGCTGTCTCAAAGGTGTCTTTCTTTTACACTTAACCTATTGATTCAGGATCCCAACAAAAGCCACATCTTGCATTTAACTGCTATGTCTTTCACATCTCTTATTTTATGAATGTCTCCTTTCCCTTGTTTTTTGTGCCATTGATTTGTTAGAAAGACCACATCATCTGCCCTGTAGGCTATCCCACCTTCGGAATCTAGCTGAGGTCACATATTGAAGCGTGTTATAGCATCATTTACACACAAACAAATGAGGAGCCAGAGTTGGCGTCAGAAACAGAACAGATCCCAGTAATAATAGCTAATAGCTATTTGGTACAAACTATGCAGGACATCATACGTACATGAACCCATTGAATCCTCACAGTAATCCTAGGAGCTAGGTGGTACTCTCATCCCGTGTTATTGATGAGAACACTAGGCCCAGAAAGGTTAACTTGCCCAAAGTCACACGGCTAGTAAGGGGTAGAGCCAGGATGTACCCCCAGCAGTCTAGCGTCAGCCTCTGTGCACTGCACTATTTCTAGATTTACATCTGGTCACAGAACCTTTTACGACAGACTTTCAAGGCCACGATTGAAGGGAGACCCCCAAGTCCTGTTCAGGAGCATGTGACTTGAAGTGACCCCTCTTTGGTTATGGGGATGAGAGTATCTAGGAAACTTCTAGGATTAGGAGGTAACATGGTCCTTTGAGATAGATATTATCCTCACTCTAGAGATGAGGAAACTGAGGTCCAGGGCAGGTGACATCCTTTAGGCAAGAGCCCCCTGCCTCCTAAGAAAGTTCTTTTTCAGTCTCCACAAATACTGCTTCTGGGCTAAGGGACCAACCCATGTCTGCCCGGGGGCAGCCACACCAGATCTAGGTTCTTCCCTAGTGTCAGTAGGGTTATCTCTGCCAGACCAGCCTATGGCTCCAGAAGGGGCTGCTGGGCCAAGCCTGAGACAGGAAACACCAACCCCAAGGTGTCTCCATGGGATACTACACACAGAGGGTTAGCTAGGAGTCAGGTATGGTCCTGACTGAGATTGCAGCTAGCCCTTTCGTGGTCAAGACCCTGCAGAGAGCTGATGGTTTGTATGGAGAGACAGTGGCCCACAGCCTGCTAACCATCCAAAACCCCACCCCAATGCCCACAGGCTTCTGGGTCTCCTTACATCTTTATCTTCCCTGGCAGCCTCACCTTTCCACCCAGGACCCTTCTTTCTCCTTGGGCAGAAAAGGGCTTGGATGGAAGAGAAAGTCAGACACAGAGGTCAGACCCACTTGGGAGAATGGACAAGAGCGACTAGGTTGAATTGTATGAAGGCAGGAGATGTAATGGGAAATGTACAGGGACAGGAGTCCTGTGCCATTCTGGTGCATGCTAGGTGCATATGAGCTGGGCATCCTGTGCAAGCTAAATGCCTCTGTTTCTCCATCTGTAAGATGGGAATAATGTACTTCATGTGTCCACAGACTTTTTCCATAAGGGCCAGATAGCTAAAATTTTAGGCTTTCTGGGTCAGACGGTCTCTGTCCTGGTTAGTCAACTGTGCCCTTCTGGGAGAAAGCAGCCATACGCAACTTGTAAAGAAATAGGTATGGCTGTCCTCCAATAAAACTTTATTTACAAAAAACAGGTGGCGAGCAGCGCTGCTGGGAAGATGAAGTGACAGGTGTGACGCTGCTCTGTGGGCTGTACAGCATGGATCACTTGAGGGGCATGGGCCAGGGGGCAGTTGCTACGGTAAACTAAAGCCCAGAGCAGACCACTGGCTGTGAACGCTTCCAGACAGGAAAGGCCACGGACCTGGCAGTCAGGTGGGCTTGGGCTCCGAAGGCAACGCAACCACCGGTTACCTCCTAACCCACGTGGGGCCGCCGTTTCTTAGAGGGCTAAACAGGCGACCAAGGCCGCCTTTCAGGGACAGAGAAGGAAGCCCCCGCCCACGCAGCACAGCCGAAGGCGAGGACCCCGCAGGCCTCAGCCCCGCCCCAAGGCACTCAGTCGGGGAGGTGCCTCCAGCTCCAACCCCGACCGCCAGCGAGCTAGTCCCCGCCCCAGGCCCCGCCCCGGACGTCCCGCCCCCCTGTCCCGCCTCCAGAGCCTGCTCCGCGCCAGGCCCCCTATAGTCCCCGCCCCCAGAGCCCAGGCCGGCCGCGCTCTGCGCTGGGCCCGCCCCGCGCACGTGTCGCCGTGTGCTAGGTGGCGGCTGTGGAAAAGGTGAGCGCGCGGAGGGGACGGCAGGTGCGCGGAGCTGGGGACGGGCCCCCTCCCTAGGGTCCACTCCAGCAGCGCTTTCGAGCCGCGGTGCGCAGCCTGGGGCCCGGGATGGACGCCCGGCGGCGAG
Organism: Leopardus geoffroyi; assembly: GCF_018350155.1. NCBI lineage: Eukaryota > Metazoa > Chordata > Mammalia > Carnivora > Felidae > Leopardus > Leopardus geoffroyi. The sequence continues at coordinate 118,838,141 of NC_059328.1, read as the reverse complement.
CCCTCCGCGAGGGTCCCGCGGCCCCTCCTCGGCCAGCCTGGATCGTGGCCTTGGCGCTGGTGGGCCTGGGGACGTTGGGACCCGGGCCAGGACCCTTGCTTTCCTAGCCTTAGTTTCTCCATTGGGAAAATAGGCCCAAGTGATGTGCCCCGTTAGGAGTTTTTTGTTAAAATAGGCCAGCCGGTACCCCCACGTTCTTGTTTGTAGCAACTTACTTGCTAATTAAACACGTTTCAGAGGCAGGAAGACAGTAAGCCTCAACCAAAGTAAAATAATTGTGAATTCTTGTTGAAATATTTACGAATGAAAAAAGAGGACGCCCAGGACGTGTTTCAAAATAAACCAGTTGGGGGAGGAATGTGGGTGGGAGAGAGAGGAAACAAGGTTGGCCATGAGTTGGTTGAAGTGCTAAGTGGCTAAGTGCTCTTTTCTCTACTTTTGTATATATTTGTAATTTAGCATTAAATTTTGTTCTGAGATGAAAATTTTTCTGTGGACCCCTGATAGCCTGTGTTCAAATACTGTGCCTGTGTTAGTCACAGCGAGGGCTGCCAGGACAAGTACTGGGTGGCAGAAATCGGTTTTCTCAGGATCTGGAAGCTGAAAGTCCAAGATTAAGGCGTCAGCATGACGTGTCTTCTGAGACTGCTCCCATTGGCTTGTAAATAGTCACCTGTGGCTTGTGTCCTGTCATGGTCTTTCCTCTGTGTCGGTGTCCTAAGGTGTTCTCTTAAGGACAGCAGTCATGTTAGATGAGGACCTACCCTCATGACCTCACTTAATTATCTCTAAATACAGTTATATCCCTAAATACAGTTACATTCTTAGAGGGGGGGCAGGGGTTAAGACTTCAGCATGTGAATTCGGAGGGAACACAACTCAACCTTTAATACTGCCACTTTGGTAGTCTGGGATTTTGATCAATTTACTTAGCCTATCGTGCCTCAGTTTCCAATGCTTTAAAAAAGGGGCAGTAGGAGCTCCTGGGTGGCTCAGTCGGTTGGGCGTCTGACTTCGGCTCAGGTCATGATCTGAAAGCTCGAGGGTTCCAGCCCCGCGTTGGGCTCTGTGCTGACAGCTCAGAGCCTGGAGCCTGCTTTGGATTCTGTGTCTCCCTCTCTCTCTGTTCCTCCCATGCTCACACTCTGTGTCTCTCTCCCTCTCAAAAATAAATAAACATTAAACATTTTTTTTTAAATAAACAAATAAATAGGGGCAAGAGTAATTGGGCATGGAGTTGTGAGGATTCAATTGTTGGATAATATATATAAAGCTCTAAGAGTTGTGTCTAGCATCTAATTACTTCATACGTTGAACATAGGGCCTCACTATGGGATGAATAGTGTCATGAGGCAGTTGGGGACTTGGTGCTTATTAAACGTAATGATCATGCATTATCACAAGAGGTGTCAGCTGCTGTGCCAGACCGATTATTTTATGTATTCATATGTTTATTCATATGCCCGTCACCGCCACCCTAGTGATGCCCTTGTCCCCTGCCTGTTTGGCAGATGGGTAAGGTGATGCACAGAGAGGGAGTTTGGACTGGAGCTCTGGCTGTAGAGCTCATGCTCTTACCCACCTTGCTGTATTGCCTCAGTTACAGAGGATGTGGCCCTGGGGTAGGTCAGCCTGCAGGCAGACCCAGGGAACTGTTGGCTGACTTCTCTTTCTCTTGGCTCAGGTTTACAACGGTGGCAGCGCTCATGGCAGGTCCCCTGTGGCGGGCCGCAGCGTTTGTGCAGAGACACAGGACAGGCCTGGTGGTGGGTTCCTGTGCAGGCCTATTTGGGGCCCAGATCTCATACCACGTCCTCCCAGATCCTGTGATCCAATGGCTATACCAGTACTGGCCTCAGGGCCAGCCAGCCCCACTCTCCCCAGAGCTGCAGAGGCTCTTCCAAGAGGTGCTACAGGACATTGGTGTCCCCGCAGGCCATAGCTATGAGGCTTTCACCACCTTCACCTTCCAGCCTGTGAGTGCTGGCTTCCCGAGACTCCCCGCCGGGGCAGTAGTGGGCATCCCAGCCAGCTTCCTGGGTGGCTCATTGACCAACACTGATCACCCAGTGGTTGTACATGGGCAAAGAGTGAACTGGCAGAGCCCAGCAGGTGCCCGGCTGAGAGATGCCCTGACCCTGTCCCAAGACGCCCAGAAGTTTGCCTTGGCCAAGGAAGTGGTGTACCTGGAGAGCAGTGCAGCCGCCCTACAGGCTCTGCCGGCCCCAGCTTGCCTGGCAGGAACGTGGGCACTGGGCGTGGGTGCCAAGCATGCACTGGGGCTCTATGGGGGCCCCATGAACATACGGGCTGCCTTCAACCTGGTGGCAGCGGTGGTGGGCTTTGTGGCCTATGCCTTCTCCACAGACTCTCTCACTCATGCCCTGGAAGCCTGGCTGGACCGCCGCACGGCCTCCCTGTCTGCAGCCTATGCCCGGGGTGGAGTGGAGTTCTATGAGAAGGTTTTATCCGGCAACGTAGCCCTGCGCAGCCTCTTGGGCACACACGGAACGAAGCTGTATACGCCTAGTGGGAACATCGTTCCCAGACACTGGTTCCGCATCAAACATTTACCCTTCACGACCCGCCGGGATACTGTGCTGCAGATGTGGAGGGCCACGCTCAACTCGGGCCGCTCCTGAGGGACTCATCACAAGGACAGATGCGGCTCCTGCAGGCACCACCCTGCCGTTGACTCTGGGGGCTCTCTTGGTGCCTCTGGACCCACAGCCCATTGTCAGATAAATCAGACTTTGGAATTAAACAGCCTGGGTTCTATCCCGGTCCACCACTCATGATCCCCGGGAGCTTGGGCAAGTCCCTTTTGAATCTAAGCCTCGGTTTCCTCAGCTGTCAAATGGGGACGATGTAAATTACCTAGCAGCATTGTGGGGCAGCGTGAGCTGTGAACGAAAGGGCTTGGCCAAGAGGACATCCCGCGAAGAAATAGGATGTCCCTCCTTGGTGTTTGAATACCAGCCGGCTGTGGGAGTCAGGCCGCTTCTCCCCCCTGGAGGTGCTTGCACGACGTGAACAACCACCCTGTAGTTTACTTGGTGGTCTAATCCCAATTTCCTTCTACTGTGGCAGACATTGAAAACCTTCGAGGCCCAGGTGAGAAGCTAGTGTTGCCCTGAGAGGCTGGGAAGTGGGAGCTTGAGGGAGAGCTTCAAGGGTGATGTGTCCAGCGAAGATGGCATGCTCAGAGAGAGCCCCTGGGCCTGAAGGGGAGTGGAGGTGTTGCTGGAACCCGGCGAGACCTGTGGCCGGAGGAAGAGGGAGGAACAAGCCATTGCAGAATTGAGGCTCTGCAGGGAGGGAGCCTGCTGATGCATGGTCAGTGCCAGGGGAGGAGAGGGCCGGGGGTGGGGGCAGAGGGTGCTTGGTTTTCAGGGGCCAGGAGGAAGCAGGATGGAGGAGAGCAATGGACTGGGCCTGGTGTCACACTCAGGGCCCAGGAGGATACGCTGCACCCTTGCTCTGTTTCCCTTGGGCCTTCTAGTGGCAGATGGAGCAGACCCCACTTTTGGTCCTTGGACAGGAGACCCCTTCCCAGGAAAGGTGGGGACAGTTGTGGCCAGCAAGCCAGGTTCCCTTTTTTATTTTTATTTTTCATTGTCGATTATGCTTTCCCCGGAACAGTGGAAGAATTCAGGCCCGTTGCCAAGGTACTCAGTGGCAGACAGTTCCTGCAGGAGGCTGAATGGAGAGTGGGGGGGGGGGGGGGGTGGCATGTCTTCCTTCTGGGTCCTTCACGGTGGCTGCAGATCTGTGCTCTGGCTCCATGGGGCCAGCCTGTGGGTCCCAGCGTCCGGCCTGGCCACACACCCCATCTCTCAGGTCTCCAGGATGGCGCTGGGCACACACTCGGTGGATGCATAGGCAGGTGGATGAGTTAGTGAGTGGTAGAACGCGTGTCCGCTCTGGGAAGTACCACTTCAGGGGGCCCCTCAGGCTGTCCCCCGGCTGCTGCCCCCATGTATGACTGTGTGATCTCGGCTGGAGAAACGTGGTTTGGGGTCTGGATTCGGTGAGCTCCATCCACTTAACCACTCCCCGCCCCACTGCGTTCAATACTAGAGGAGCAGCAGGATGGCCACGCCAGGCATTCCTGCTGACTTGCCCAAAAGGGAAGGAAAGGGAGCCCCCGTGGTAAGGGAAGTGATCCCCTGAGATGGCTGCTGCTTTGGCTCCCTCTAGGCCATGTCACAAACTTTGCACTCCTCAGCTGCTCCCGGTCCCCACGCATGCCTCGTGTGGCCCAATTTCCAGACCTTGGCCCAGAGCCTCCACCCTGTGAGCTGCCCCTCCCCTTCCTCCCTGCTGCATTCTGCACATTGCCCAGGCCCAGGCAACCCTCAGCTCTGTCCTTGCCGTCCCCAGATAGTTCCTCCCTCCGGCCTCCTGGCCACTGCTCCCACCCCTCCCAGCTCGTGGAAAATCAGGTCTCTCTGGGTTCCATTCTGCTTAAAACTGTTTGCAGACATCCCCTTGCTTTCTGCTAGGGGCGCCTGCGTGGCTCAGCCGGTTGAGTGTCCGACTTCAGCTCAGGTCATGATCTCACAGCTCGTGAGTTCGAGCCCCGCATCCAGCTCTGTGCTGACAGTTCAGAGCCTGGCGTCTGCTTCGGATTCTGTGTCTCCCTCTCTCTCTGTCCCTTCCCCACTCGTGCTCTGTTTCTGTCTCTCTCAAAAATAAATAAACATTAAAAAAAAAAATCTGTTTTGTGGACATCCCCTTGCTTTCTGCTAGAGCTGCATCTCTGAGCCTGGACCTAATGGCCTCTCTAACCATCTTGTGTCCCCTTCTCCCGGTTCTGTGGATCCTAAACTCAGGAGCACTTTGGTTCCCTCACTGCTTTCCTCTTCCTTCCCCACACAGTGCCTTGATCTGGGGTGCTTTCTCCCATTTTGCCCTTGTCTCTGTTATTTAGTGCTCTTTCTGCAGGAGTACCCAGTGACCTGACCCTGGGAACCTTCCCCATTCACGCCTATCATGCACCCTGTACCCCTCCCGAGCCCTTAGTGCAAACTGTAACTACATAAGTTACCGTGAAGCTAATGGCTTACCATCTCCTCTACTGAAATGTACTATCTATAAGAACAGTGTTTATGTCTTGTATACTGCTGTGCACTGAGGCTTTCCCTAACACGTTTGAATAAATGAATGGAACTTTTAAGCTACAACAGGCAGGCCTGGCTCCCTAGAGTCAGAGCATTTACTGTAGGGCTGGCTGCACACATGGGTGAGGCCATATGAATCATAGGTGACCCTGTCCTGTCTTCCCAACTTGGGACTTTCCAAGGGCAGGGGCTGGCCCAGATCTTCTGTGATTGTTGTTCTGTGGGGAAACCAGGACACTTCTGGTCACTTCCTATAGAGCACAGATTACCACTCAGGCCACCAGGGCGTCCAAGAGGCTTTAGGAAATAGGTCACCCCCCCCCCAAATTTTGTGATATATTGTGCCCTCACACACAGATTTGGGTGTTGATCCTAGAAAGATGAAAAAGTATGCTCCAGAGCTCTGTAACAGACCAGGTGGCAGGAAGGTACCCTGTAAATGCGGCCCTGCGTCTTTCCTTCTCAGATGCCTGCAGCAAGCCTCAGCTGTCAGCACTCTGCCCCTGATCCCAAGAGAACATTGTCCTGTTGAGTCGTGCCCCCCTCCCACATGATCCTGGTTCTGAGCGTGAATGTGCATAGATACCCAATCCCCCCACCCAGAACAGTCCTGCGCAGACCCCGAGGTAGGCTGGCGGACAGAAGGCTCTGTCATCGCACACAGATCCCAACCCCCCCCCCCCCCGCCGCCCGCCCATGTGCACGCGCGCATGCGCGCGCACACACACACACACACACACACACACACACACGGAATATAGGAAAGGGAGCCCCAGAGCCATCATGCCATCATTGGCTCTGCCCATCCCTGACCCTAGCAGCCTGACTCATCCCCAGCAGCCAGTATCCACAGTGCCATGCCCCATGTGGCCATGCCTGGCACCCCCATCCCCAGGTGTGCGTATATCACAGTCTGGGGCTGAAAGAGACCTGTGGATCCTCACCCAGTGAGTCCTCCTGCCCACTACATCCCTACAGTATTGTTTATAGCGCCTTTACTATGTAGCAGAAACTCTGCTAGGCTCTTAGAGTCTGTTTTCATTGATCCCCAAATTGGAACAGGTAGTTGATAATGTTATTTCGATTTTCTTTTTTTTTTTTTTAATTTTTTTTTTTTTAACGTTTATTTATTTTTGAGACAGAGAGAGACAGAGCATGAACAGGGGAGGGTCAGAGAGAGGGAGACACAGAATCTGAAGCAGGCTCCAGGCTCCGAGCTGTCAGCACAGAGCCCGACGTGGGGCTCGAACTCACGGACCGTGAGATCACGACCTGAGCCGAAGTCAGCCGCCTAACCGACTGAGCCACCCAGGCGCCCCAATGTTATTTCAATTTTACAGGCAAGGAAATAGCACAGAAAGGTGAAGAAATGGGCCCCAAGCCACAAAGCTTTGAAAATAACAGAACAAGGATTTGAAGTCAGGAGCCTGGGTCCAGATCCCCTTTGCAAACCCTTTGTTTACACTGTCCTATTTATCCTGAGGGTTTTGTGCTATAAACTTGTACTGTAACCTCTACAGCCTTTCTCCCCTGCTGGTTAGAGGTGACTCTCTAGCCTCACCTCTCATCAGGAGAAAATGGTCACTGAGCAGAGCTTTCTGGAACTTCCAGGGGAGACCCTTTCAGCTAACTGAAGAGGAAAGGACACCCGATTTGTCATATTTGGTGCTGAGGTGAGAATGGAGTGGAGGGACCAAGCATTAGGAGCCTCAGAGGCTCCAGCTGAGGACAAGGTTACCTTAGGAAGCAGAGAGAGGACACAGACAGGATAGCCTGCTGTGGGTTCAAATGCTGGTCCTGCCACTTTAGCAGAGTGACCTTGAACAGGTGATGTCCCATCTTGGTCTCCAAGTTTTCTATTAAATGAGGATATTGATATGTAGCTTACGGTATTATTTTGATAATGAAAGTGAAATAAAGTTTGCAAAATGTGAAGCCCAGTGAGAGTATATAGTAAGCTTTAAAAGATTGGTTTTGGGGCACCTGGGTGGCTCAGGCGGTTGAGCGTCCAACTTTGGCTCAGGCCAAGATATCACAGTTCATGAGTTCAACCTCTGCGTCGGGCTCTGTGCTGACAGCTCAGAGCCTGGGGCCTGATTCAGATTCTGTGTGTCCCTCTCTTTTCACCCCTCCTCCACTCATGCTCTCTCTCTTTCTCTCTCTCTCTCTCTCTCTCTCAAAAATAAATAAACATTTATTTATTATGGGAAGATACTCTGTCCCCAGTCGAGAAGTCAAAGAAGATTGGTTTTGGGGCACCTGAGTGGCTCAATCAGTTGAGTGCCGACTTTGGCTCAGGTCATGATCCCACGATTCATGAGTTCGAGCCCCACGTCAGGCTCTGTGCTGGCACTCAGAGCCTGGAGACTGCTTTGGACTCTGAGTCTCCCCCTCTCTACCTTTCCCCCGCCCATGCTCTGTCTCTCTCTCTCTCTCTTTCTCTCTCAAAAATAAAATAAAAGACGTTAAAAAAAATTAAAAGAAGATTGATTTCCTAAATTTCCCTGCTTTTTAAGTGATATAGGTACTAGGGTGTTCAGAGCTTGGAGTTGCTGCCCAAATACCAGCAATTCCTTGAGGCTGGAACCCTCCCAGGGAACTCACTGCTGCCTACTACGAGTCTGTGCTTAGAGCTTTTCAAAGTCCCAGTTAGGTCAGTTCCTTTGCTGAGTTGCTATCAGTTGACAACTTTTTGGAAATTACATGGCAGCAGCTGAGAGCAAAGGACCCATGTCCCTTTGGTGTAGATACCAGGCCAGAGAAGAGGTCATTAAAATGGGAGATAGTCTTACACCTACTATACTGGTAATTAAAGACCATTCACTTTTAGGGTGGTTGCTGTGAAATTGGTACAAACGTATGTTCTTGGTGACATTTGTAGTAAACAGCCTCCAAAATGGCCCCAGTGATCCCCACTCCTGGTGCTCTTGGCCTTGTGTCATCCTCTGTCTTTACTCCCCTGGTTCAGAACAGTAGAATACAGCAACATTAAGGGGGTATCACTTCTGTAATCAAGTCACAAAAGATTGTGACTTCTGTCTTCCTAGCAGACTCTATTGTCTTCTCAGATGCATGCTTTGATAAAGCAAGTTGCCATATTGGAGCCTTGCCATAGCACGGAACTAAGGGCCATCTCTGGTCAACAGCTGGCTAAGAACTGAGGCCCTCAATCCAATAGCGCATGAGGAACTGAATTCTGACAACAGCTGGAACTGAATTCTGACAACAACTGAGTAGGCTTGGAAGATAATCTGTCCCCAGTCGAGCTTTCAGAAGAGACAACAGCCTCAGCCAGCACCTTCGCTATAACCTGTGACAGACTCTGAAGCAGAGGACACAGCTAAGTTATGCTTGGATCCTTGACCCACAGAAGCAGTGAGACAATAAGTGTGGGTTGTATGAACCACTTAGTTTTATGGTAATTTTTTGTGCAACAACAGCTAACTAATGCATATGATTAATTAACAATGGTTTGGGGTGCCTGGGTGGCTCAGTTGAACATCCAACTCTTGATTTCCGCTCAGGTCATAATCTCGACGGCTCTTGGGATTGAGCCCTGCACTGAGCTTTGCGCTGACAGCACAGAGCCTGCTTGGGATTGTCTCTCCCTCACTCTCTTCCCTTCCTCTGTTTGCATGCTCTCTCTCTCTTTCTCTCTCAAAATAATAAACATAATTGACATAATGATTTTAGAAAGCAACTTGGCAAAATTTGATATGACCACAAAACTGTATCTTTTGAGCCAGTAACTTGAAACCTAGAAACTTATCCGAAAGCTACGACCTAACAGAAACTAAATAGTATATGCCCAAAGATGTACATAAGAACATTAGCGGTGATCATTAAAAAAAAAAAAAAAATCAAAATGATAGAAATGTTGAACAGCAATGACTTAGGAAATTATGGCACATCCATCTGTTGAATGTTGTTTGGTCACCAAAAAGCATAATTGTGAAGGTTATGATAGAAATGTAGAAATATTAGTTACAAATAGCAAATCTTTAGAAAATAGGAAGTGCTGCTTGCAATGATGATTGCAATAATGTCCCATGGGTAGGACCTGGAAAGAAATTCACAAAGTTGGGGCGCCTGGTTGGGTTGGTCGGTTAAGCGTCCGACTTTGGCTCAGGTCATGATCTCACGGTCCGTGAGTTTGAGCCCCACGTCGGGCTCTGTGCTGACCGCTCAGAGCCTGGAGCCTGTTTCAAATTCTGTGTCTCCCTCTCTCCCTGCCCCTCCCCTGTTCATGCTCTGTCTCTCTCTGTCTCAAAAATAAATAAACGTTAAAAAAAAAAAATTCACAAAGTTGAAAGTAAATCTGTTCCCGTGGAGTTTGGAATGACTATGCATTCAATATATGTAAGGATTTACTGCTATATATGTTTATACTTGCGTATGGAGGCTTATTCAGAGGGGTCCATGGGCCCGCTCCCTCTCCCTGCATCAAGGTGACAGATTCTGGCATCACTGCTTTTGGCTGTGTATCCTTGGGGTGTGGCCAACCTTCTGTCTGTCAGCCTCCGTAGCCATCATGAAAATGTGCTGCTCAGATCTGCGGGGAGCAGAAGTGACTGACAGCCGCAGCTGTTGTTTCCTTCGCTCCACCACCGCATTCTCACTGAGGCCATGCCTCTCACAGGCTGCTTTCAGCCAACGGCTGGTCTGGTGGCCATACTAAGGCAGGCTCATTCCAGTGAATTGAGGGACTTCTCCAGTGGGTGACTGTGGCTCCAGGACTCTACTGTATGTAACCTGGGCAGGTCTGTCTTAGGTCCGAGACCCTTCCCTACCCAATCCTCCTTTATTCCCCACTCCTTTCCAGGAGTCAGATCTACATCGTGATACGAAAGCTCCCCTCCACTTTCTATTCCCAACCCCTTTGCCCTTCACAGGCATTATCCCCCGACACATGTAATCCTGTCTTCCTGTCTATTTCTCCGAGGACCTGAGCTAATGAGATTACTCCCTTGCTCAGTCAGGTACACTGTGAGGTCCTGGGGTGCTTGCAGTCCCACGGAAGGGCCCGTCTGACAAGTAAACCTGCAGTGACAGCACAGTGAGATCGGTGCAGCGAAGGCCCGTGAGGGCCAGCTTGGTGACCACTAATTTTTTTGCACGCGTAGTGCAATTTTATTTCAATCGCACCAGGTCGGTGTGTAGGAAATGTAAATGCAGCGGTACGGTAAAAATAGCAGAGAATCGAAAAATCCAAGAAAGAAGTACACATAAAGCATGAGAGTTCAACATTCATTAACGTTTCATCTTAGGTTCTGACTGACACTTGATACTCGCAAATTTCAAAACAAACCTTGAAATCGTGAGGACTGTTCTGAAGACATTTCAGCACCAGCATAAGATTCACCCATTCAGCTGGTTTGCAGTTGACTTGTTCTCCACGTACGTAGCGCGTAGTACAGATCTGTCACGGGTCAGATCACAGCGTTGAGGAAAGGAGTACCTTCCCGTAATTAGAAAGGATCCCCTGAACTGCACTCAGGTTAAGACATCCGGTGTATAAGAGCACGCAAACCATCGTAACGTGCTTCCAAGAAACATTTTTCTTAAGTAGGCTGTATGCCCCGTGCAGAGCCCAACGCAGGGCCTGAACCCACGACCTTGAGATCAAGGCCTGAGCTGAGATCGAGTCAGACGCCTAACCGACAAACGCCCAGGCGCCAACAAGGAACATAATTTTTATAAAGAAAACAACTTAAGCTTCAGTTTCCTATTTTAATTACTGAAATCTCTCACAATGACAAAGTGTCACCTGTGACAGTAAATGTATACAGTGATTCAGTCAAACTTCTTAGGAAGAACACACTTGGCAATCTGGGCTAATGAAAAATGATGGAAAATATGATGGGATTCAACACTGGTTCTTTTTGTCAGATTACACAGACATCGTGTTAATGTTAGACCAAGGCACAGAATGTTTGGTGGGTAAACCAGTCTCCTCTTCAGAGCTGGCATTTTATTGTAGTCTTTTACTCTGTACCCAGTATTCTGTCCTACCAGAGGCTGTTTAACTTCACCCACAAAAAATGATTTCTGACCAGATGTATAGGGAACATAAACATTTATGTCATCAAGCTGTTTGCATAACCAAAAGTACCATAATAAAGGTGAAGGTGCCTCCCAATTTCTTTTGGAAAACTACTTTATAAGCTTACTGCGTCTTGACTGCCTTTACTGCTATTGCCTGACAGTGAATAGTTAGTGGAACAAAGAGCTGTTCACTTGAATTCTGATAGCTCATCCCTCAGAGGCTAATCTCAAAATGAAGTTTCTACAGAAACCGGAACTATTTGAACATGGAAAAAAAAAATCCCTTCAAACCTCTTTGAAGGGTAATGGCTGCCCGTCTGAAGCGTCTAACTATGCCATCAGCAAGCTCTGTCTCATGAACTGACACGAAGACATCTAGACAGCCGATGAAAACGGATTATTTCTTCAGAATTTCAGTAAAACTTCTGATAATCACAGATTTCAAGGCAAATATGGCACATTATATCCCAAGCATAAACGAAGATGGAGAGAGGCTGAGGGTGCCGGCCTGGCTCAGTCAGAGAGCATACGGCTCTTGATCTCATGGTCTGGACTTTGAGCCCCATGTTGGGTATAGGATTACTTAAAATAAATAGACAAACTTTTTAAAAAAAAGATAGCCTGGAGAATTTTTGACTTCCTAAACAACCCCCCCCAAAGTCTATCATTGTAACATATGTAGGACTTCTTCCCTATTTTAATCTTATGAGCTTTAAAGACAAAGGAGTGGATTACATACATGCACACACACGCTGGTAAGTCACCTAATTCCTTCTTCCCCTCACCTCACTTTATTGAAAGGAAATTATGCAGAAGTCATCATCGGTCTCCCTTTCCCTCACGATCTCTGTGACCTTAACTGCTGCTGTCATTGTTACTTCTCGTATTTCAACATAACAAAATTCAAAAGCAGCTTGGTAGGCAGGAACATGTTCCTGGATAGTTGTATAACTGCAGGGCGCCTAGGTGGTGATAACTTCCAAACGCAGGGGCCACGCTTTTGGGTTCCACGGTAAGAGCTAATTCAGATGAAGCTCAGAATCCTGTTTCAGACCACGGTTCTCAGGGCAGAGCCACCTGAGGGAACGCCCGGGAACTGGCCCCAGGGGAGCTACTGAAGGGTGGCCGGGTCAGGAAACACCACAGGGGCTGGATACTGGGGAGGCGGTGCTCTGGAGGAGCCTGCGTTACAGAGACCGCCATGACAGGACCTTGAGGAAGAGAAGAATCCTGTCCTCCTCCAGCGACCCTCCAGCGCCCTCTACTGACAAGACTCAACTTTGTGTCAGCCGGGGAGAAGTACTTAAAGGGTCCCTCTCCGTTTTCTCGAAGCAGGTGGTGAAGGACGCATTAGAAGCAGTAAATTGATAACTAGTCCAATGGTCAAAGAGCAAAACCTGGCATGGCTGGCAGAGTGCAAGCAAGGGTGCGGGGGGAGATGAGACTGAGGGGTCTGGTGGGGACCAGGATATGCAGGGCCCGGTGGGCCATGGCGAGGTGTTTGGATTTTATTCTGACAGCACTGGGGAGCCTTTGATAACGCTACAGCGGGAGAGGACACGATCGTGCTTGGATCTTAGAGAGTGACTTTAGTGGACAATGGGTTGAGAGGGCCAGACAGGAGGCAGAGAGAGCAGTCGGTGGGGGAGGGGACATTTGGTAACAAAAAGTGATGGTGGTGGCCTGAACTTAGCAGTAGCCATGAAAATGAAAAGAAGCAGGACTCGGGCTACGTTTAGGAGGGAGTATCGATGCGATCTGGTGGTGGGCTGGGTCTGCAGGTGTGAGAGAGGAATGTCAGAAGTCAAGGGTCAGGAACGTCCCCCAGTTCCAGGTTGGCGGCTGGAGTGTATGGGGTGTCCCCTCTGCCTTTTCTCTGCCGCAGAGCTCGCAGACACTGAGTCCCGTTCTCTTTCTGTCTCCTGGGATGTCCCTCCTCCTTTACTGACTATGCCTCCATGGAAAGACTGTGGTGGTGGCCGTGAAGCCTTTCGGCCCACGCGATGCCCGCGAGCTCCCGGCTTGAGGCAGAACGAGGAAGAAGACCTGAAGACTGTTCTCCAAAGCATCCACAGATTGTTCAGGGCAAAGGCCAATGGAGGTGAGTAGCTGGTGTCCACAGGCCGGACGTTGCCAGCTCCTTCGTCTGGTGTCCCTCTGCTCGTGCCCTCTCCTTGTGCCCCCGGCCGTGCTCGCCTCTGGCAGGCTCGGGCGGCACAAACTTACCTGGTGCACCACCTGGAGTCACCTGGACCCAGAGCCACCGTGGCTCTGGACGTCTTCCAATGTAGGTCTGTGGAGCCGTCGTTCCCCAGAGGGACCTGCTCCCTGCTGCAAGTCAACGGGTCCAAACTCATGCTGTCAACCACCCCTCCCCTCCCGCTCCCCCTGCCTGCTCACAGGCTGCTATCCCTGGGCCGCGCAGGCTTTGTGAAGGGCTGGAGGGTAATGAGCTGGGGCCCCGGGCCAAAGGACTCAACTGTGGAGCCAGAGCCCACGTGGAGGGACGAACGGAGGGGGAAGAGCATCCACACGCCACACGCCAGCATCTCACCGCTTTATGATCAGACCCTCTCTGTTTACAGATTTTTAAAAAACTTTTTTTAACATTTTTATTTATTGGCAAGAGACAGAGAGAGACAGAGCATGAGCAGAGGAGGGGCAGAGAGAGGGGGAGACACAGAATCCGAAGCAGGCTCCGAGCTGTCAGCACAGCGCCCGATGTGGGGCTCGAACTCACAAAGTGTGAGATCACGACCTGAGCCGAAGTCGGATGCCCAACCGACCGAGCCACCCAGGCGCCCCTGTTTACAGATTTTACTGTTGTCATCAACAAGTCCTGCCAGAGTCCCACACTCTGACACTGACCGGCTAGTCGGTCGTGGACAGTTCACAGATGCCGGTGGTTGTCCTTGCTGGCCCACAACACAGTCGGGTGGGCACCGCTCACTGGCTCCATTTTCCAAGACCTCAAGTCAACGTCAAGGTTGACTTTTCCCTAATGCCATGCACATTTGAAGAGACTAAGGTCATAGCTCTGTTCACCACAGAGGGTCTCCCTCCCTTACCTGGCCCCCGAGCTTAAATCCGTGGAGCTGCGCCCCTTCAGAGCTAACCACGGCTGACTTGGGGGCCCCTCCTGGCCCCCACCGGTCATGGGCAACCCTGCAGGCCGGAAACATGCCTGTCTTTGTCGGTGTGCAGAGGCAGGAAAGAACTGGAATCAGAGTCCTGGGACACCGGGACCCAGTGGGAGGCTGTCAGCCAGGGGTGAATCTGTGGGTGCCTCTCCAGGCAGCCTTTGGCTTCGGAACCTGGGTTGAGACCACGGCTTTACAACTGCCTGCCCCGGGCCTGTCACTTACCCTTTCCATACCTCAGTTTCCCCCATCCGTAAATGGGAAATACGAAAATGCCTGTCTCCTGGGGTTGTTTTAAGAATTTAACAAATCGAGGGGCACCCGGGTGGCTGGGGCAATTGAGCGTCCAACTCTTGATTTGGGCTCAGGTCATGACCCCACGGTTCGCGGTGTCGAGCCCCTGGTCGGGGTCCGCGCTGACAGTGCGGAGCCTGCTTGGGCTTCCCTCTCTGCCGCTCCCCTGCTCGAACCATCTCTCAAAATAAATAAATAAACTTAAAAAAAGAAAAAAACCTTAATAAATTGACATTGTAAAGCACTTTGAGCGGCGCCTGGCACAGAGATAAAGCTTGGGAACGTTGAATATGCTTTTCTTCACCAAGGCACGATTGTTGGGAAGTGACCCCGTGTGACATCTTTGGAAACGTCCCGGGCGATTGTGACGTGAGTCAGGGCTGGCAGTGCAGCCCCGCACAGCGTCCTCCAACCCCCAGCAGCGTCTTACTCATGTCTGACTCCCCCACCAGCCTGGGCAGCAGCAGGGGCCCCGTCACCCCCTCATTCCCAGTACCTGAGAGTCAGTGCTCAGGCAGTTTGCTGAGTACACGACTGAGGTGTGAAGGCAGGCGGGAGCGTGACAAGCGGGCACACCCCAGAGACTCAACTCAGCCCGCATTTCTTAGGAGCTGGTGGGGGAGAGGCTGAAGTAAGGCTTCTAGACTCCAGTCCTGATCCCTGGATAAGGTACCCCAAGAGGGCACACAAGGGTACCCAAGGCCTGCAGCACCTTCTGACATGGCTCCCGCAACAGCTGGGGCCACCCTCAGGCATCGATCCCCAGGTCCTGATGGGGCCTGCTGGCGCACGGACTGTCCCGTGCCGGTCCCTGGAGAGGAAAGGTGTCCCAGGCTCTGGATGTCCCCTGCTGCAGAGGGACGCAAGCTCTCGGAGACCCCGCGGGAGAGCCGGGCCAGAGCTGCCACGGCCCTGGCCCCTTGGTGCCTCCTTCTCTTCTGTGCAGACCCACAGCTTCCTCCACCTCCCAACTCCTGTTCGACCCGCTTTGGATCCCGTACCTAAGGCTCTGCCGGCCGGCCAAGCGAATGTCAGGAGCCATCTGTGGCCTCAGCCAGGGGCAGCTGCCGAGAAAATGCTTGCATACATATGAATCAACGTTGTTTTGCCTCGTGATAAGATCTTCAGTTGAGCCAGGGGAGATTTGCTAAATTATTCAGAGGTTACATTAACCTGAGGAAGGCAGAACTGACAGCCAGGGGGAGGGCCGGAGTGGGAAGCCTAGAGACGACTGAGGAGGCCCTGTGGCCTAAGGAGGAAGCCACTGTGGTGTAGCCACAGGCTCGTGGCACCTCGTGAGAGCACCAGGCCATGTCCCCCTGACTGGCCCGACCCTGGGTCACCTCAGTAGATGTGGCAAAGTTGGCTTTCAGTGCCCGTCGAGGTGAGCAGGGGCCTCACATTCCCCCAGGCCCTCAAAAGGAGTCTTCCTCTCAGCTTGTTCAGCCCGGCCCTACATGGAACTGCCTCCGTGGAATAGTGTTACAGCCTTCACATGGGGAGCGGCTACTCCGTGCCAGGCTGTTTCCTCATATTATCTCATTTAACCACCACACCCTCCCCCCCATACTATCTCATTTAATCACCACAAAACTCCTTAAAGAAAGGCAGGTATTTGTCTCCTGGTCTAGCTGGGAAGCAGCAGCTCAGAGAGGTTATGTAACTTGCCCACCGACACACAGCTGTTGCCGGAGGGACCAGGGTGGGATCCCTGGAGCCCTAATGCGAAGCCTATGCTGTGTTGTCTACCAAAGCTGCAGCCACACCGGGGAAGTCAGGATCTGGGGTTTCTACATCTGGGACAGCAGCACCCTTCTGTGAAGCGGCAAAGCCTCCTGGAGACCCCCAGGGAGCCCCACTCCCTGCTGGGGTGCTCTCTGTGAACCGATTTGAAGCATGTGGGGCACTCTGGAGCCCCGACTGGAACATTTCAGTCACTGAGTTACTGCTTTGTCCTGCGGGGATATGATGGTGGCCTGAGGTCTCTTCTGAAAAGCGGGCTCTTGGTAAAACTTCCTCCAAGCAGAGGAAGATGGAGAATGAAATTAGATATGCTTTCAGAAAGGATGTTTCTGAACCCCCTGAGGCACCCATTAAGTGCAGATCCTCAGGCCTGCCTGAGAACTACCGAATCAGACTGTCTGTGGGCAAACACAGGAAGCTGCATTTTTCACAGGCTTTTCTCTGGGGTGATTTGTGTGTACCCTAAAGTATGAGAATGACTGCCTTGGATAAGCCAATATTTAGGTTAATGTTCTTTATAATTTTTTTTTTTTTAATTTATTTACTTACTTGGGCGCTGGGGGACAGAGAGTGGGAGAGAGAATCCCAAGCAGACCCCACACTGCCATCGCGGGGCTTGAACTCACAAACCATGAGATCATGACCTGAGCTGAAATCTAGAGTTGGATGTTTAACCCACTGAGCCATCCAGGTGTCCCCAGGTTAATGTTCTTTAAACACCTGAAGAATGGACCCTCTCAAGTGTGTGCAGCCCCTTCTGAGGGAAAAGGCCTTCGCCATACCTGAAGCAAAGGTCTGCAGGAACCATATGACCCTCCCACATGACCTCTGCCCACCAGCTGGAGCCACAGAGGACACACACGGACACACACAGACACATACCATACTCACCGCACCCCCCCCCCCACACACACACACCAAACCCTCACCCCCCACAGACCACATACACACACACACACACACACACACACACACACATGCCCCATGCCCCAGGAAACCTTCAGAAGTCCAGTGCAAATAAAGGTGACGTTAATTCACTGGCCCCATCACATTCTCTCTTGGATAGTTAGACCAGGGGTGCAAGGTAAGGGCCAGTCAGACGGCGGTGGAGCCTGAAGAAACCTGGAGGCCCTCAGAGGTTAGCAGTGGTAGAGTCCGTGCTGTGAGTGGCTGATGCTCTTTGCCACTTGTGTGGATGTTGCTGGTGACCAGGTTCTGTTCCCACTCCCACCGTGAAGGTAGGCATGGCCACGTGGCCCGCTCCGGCCAGTGGACTTGAGAGCTGATGGGGGTCACTGCCACGCGAAAGCATTTGAGAGCCAGAGTGTCTCCACCTTTCCTACCCCCAGTGGGCCTCCAGATGTTGGGTCCCCACGGCTGTGGAGCAGAGACCCCAGCACCCCGTGATGAACATGGAGCGAGAGCAAAAAGCACACCTTTGTGGTTTGAAGGCGCGGATTTGGGGTCGTTACCACCACATCACTCACCCCTTCGTGCTGCTGTACTATGCTTAAGAGACAAACCGCCACAAGGGTTAAACGCACTCCGCTCAGACAAGTTTGGGCACTCAGCTAGAAGTGGCTCATTAGTAGGAGGTGAGAATTCTGCTCACTGGAAGCAGTCCTGCAGATTCTTAATGCTTAGGCATTACAGCCTGGTGCCCACTGATGCTTCGATGCCTTTCTGAAAAACAAACATCAAGAAATGATTGCGCGGAAAAAAAAAAAAAGAAAGAGATGATCTTGCAAACACATAGTTGCTACAAATGCCTTGTTTACCGAGAGTCTGTGTGTCTTTCTTTCTTTTTTTTTTTTTTTTTTTTTTTCTCCTATTAGAAGAGCTGAAGCTCTACCAAGGCGACAGCCGCAGGGCTGGAACAAAGCAGGACCGGGGAAAACTCCCATTTCTTCATTTTCTGCCCCCACCCCCCACCCCCTTCCCTCCACACCCAGCTCTTTGAAAAGCTGAACGCAATGCACAGATGCAAGGAGCTGTTTTCATTCTTGTGGTTACAAGCCCCCCTCTGTTCCCATGGCAGCCTGGCACTCTCCACCTTGCACTCTTCACACAGCATCAAGTCGGCTTCCTTGTCAGGCTCTCCCAACTGGGCTGTGAATGCCTGGTGGGCAGGCCGGGGGGGGGGGGGGGGGGGCCCTTCCAGCATCCTGGCCACCTGGCTGAGCACCTCTAGGCGAGGGAGGGGCGGGAGGAAGCGCCAGGAGGGGAGACCCTGTGGGCCTGACAGCAACCCAGTCCAAAAGCATTTACTGAGCACCACTGTGCACAAGTCAGAGGGCAAGGCCCTAGGGAAAGGTCTAGATTCATAACATAACATGAATCGGTTTACAAATTTCTATATTCGTTATTTTTTGAACCTCATGGCATGGTGGTGCGGTAAATTGGACATACCTACAGTTAGCGCGTCTTACTTTAGAAGAGCGTGAGTCTGCAGAGTTCCCAGGTAGTGTAACAAAAAGGGGAGCGCCCTTGGCCATGCATGTTGCTTCCAGTCTTGGCTTTGCCCCCACCCTGCATGTGACTTTGGGAAGCGTCAGCATCCTGACATATAAAAGGGAAAGAGTGGCCCTGCAGCCACAGCCTTCCTGCCATTCTCGCCCGGTCTGAAGCCTAGGGCTGTTCCATTCACCAAGAGACGTGTGGGTGCCATGAGGCTGGGGGCAGGCGCAGGCCTGGAGGCCAGCAGGATTAGGGAGAGGGGCAGGAGGCCTGGACCGCCTCCTTTCCAACGTTTTTATTTTTTTTATTTTTGGGATAGAGACAGAGCATGAACGGGGGAGGGGCAGAGAGAGAGAGGGAGACACAGAATCGGAAGCAGGCTCCAGGCTCTGAGCCATCAGCCCAGAGCCCGACGCGGGGCTCGAACTCACGGACCGCGAGATCGTGACCTGGCTGAAGTCGGACGCTTAACCGACTGCGCCACCCAGGCACCCCTGGACCGCCTCCTTTCCAAGGCTGCAGGGCATCCTACAGGGGCCAGCCAAGGAAGTGTGCACTGAATAAATGCTTGAGTGAGGGCTGGGAAGCCCAGATGGGGCAATGTCCGGAAATCCCGACTGTTTAAGAGCATGTGGGCTGATGTGAGTGCTCAGAGATTAAACGTGACCCAGGGGACCCTGGGAAGAGGAGCTGGGTGGACAGCTGTGGAGGTCAGTGTTGAGAGTACTGTCTATCCCACCAAGACTGGACCTGGGAAAACCATAGATTGCTAGTATTGTCATTGACCTCATGGTGACCACGTTGTGGGGATGAGAGGTGACGGCACACCATTACCATCAACTATTCATTAGCACACATTTATTGAGCACCTACTATGTGCCAGGCTCTGTTCTAGGCACTGGAACACAGTAATGGATACAATCCCTGCCTATATATTCTACTGAGGGGCACAGACAAGAAACAAAGAATAAATAATTATGGAGCATATAAGAAGATGGTAAGCTGCTGTGGGACAAGGGATTGGATATGCTGGGTTGGGGGAACACATGCTTTCCCAAATAGGGTGGCCCAGGAAGCCCTACACTGCAAAGGTGACCTTGGAGCCAAATCCTGAGCAATGTGAGGGAGTGGAAATGTGCGAATGATCATTCCCATGAGAGAAGGACCAGGGCAAAGGCCCTGGGGCAGGAACATGTCTGGCGTCTTTGTGGTTGGAGCCGGTACAGGGAAGAGGGAAAAGGAGAGAAATCAGAGAGGAGGAGGAAGGGGCCAGATTGTGTAGGGTCTTGTGAAGGAAGAACTGGGGTTTTTCCCTGCCTTCGTCTGAAAACCTTTCTTTTCACTCCTCTGTTGAAAGTTGTCATCTGCCCACGGGAAGCAGCCTGTCTGGAGAAGGTTTCTCCTAGTTGCCTGTGGTGAGACACAGGCCTGTATGCACGTGACAGTTCAGGTGCAGCCCGGGCTGGCCCAGGAGATTCGAAGCCGTGACCCTCAGACGCACAGGTCACACCCAGCCAGCCACACCCAGGCGGCCACAAAATGCAACTGAAGGGTTGGGGTGCCTCGATTCTCCGTGTCTCCCCACACACCTCACTTTAGGGACCCAGCTGTCTGGAACTAGAGGCCATTCCCTCTCACCTGCAGACATCTGCACCAGCCGTTCCCTCTGCCTGCAGCCCCCACAGCCCCCTCTGCGGCTCCTATAGGCCTCTCCTCCCCAGCAAGCCCGGCCTGGCTCTTCACCCCGGCTCCCCTCCGCTCTCTGTGGGTCTACGGCCCCTCTGCTCCCTCTGCCATCCTGCTGAATCATCCGCCAGGAGCCTCCCTGCTTCCTTTCTTTTTTTTTTTTTTTTTTAATTTTATGATTTTTAAACATGTATATCCAAATTAGTTAGCATAGAGTGCAACAATGATTTCAGGAGTAGATTCCTTAGTGCCCCTGACCCATTTTGCCCATCCCCCCCACCCCCTCCAGTAACCCTCAGTTTGTTCTCCATATTTATGAGTCTCCCTGTTTTTATATTACTTTTGCTTCCCTTCCCTTATGTTCATCTGTTTTGTCTCTTAAAGTCCTCACATGAGTGAAGTCATAAGATTTTTGTGTTTCTCTGACTAATTTCACTTAGCATATTACCCTCCAGTTCCATCCACGTCATTGCAAATGGCAAGACTTCATTCTTTTTGATTGCCGAGTAATACTCCATTGTATATATATATATATATATATATATATATATATATGTATATACCGCATCTTCTTTATCCATTCATCCATCAGTGGACATTTGGGCTCTTTCCATACTTTGGCTATTGTTGATAGTGCTGCTATAAACATGGGGGTGCATGTGCCCATTCAAAACAGCACACCTGTATTCCTTGGGTAAATGCCTAGTAGTGCAATTGCTGGGTCGTAGGGTATTTCTATTTTTAGTTTTTTGAAGAACCTCCACACTGTTTTCCAGAGTGGCTACACCAGCCTGCATTCCCGTATCCTGCTTCCTTTCTTTCTCCTCCCAACCCGCCTCCCTCGGGCCACGGTACACGGAGCCTCGCATTATTGCGTCAGGAAGTTCTGGGCCAACAGCAAGGGGAAACCAGACTCCGGGGTGGAGAGGAGCCAGGGGCAGAAGGGAAGCAGGATGTGGGAGCGGGAAGTCGGTGAGCACTATTGAGGCAAAATGAACCAACCTTGCAGAATCTCTAAAAGAAAGAAAGACGGGCGCCTGGGTGGCTCAGTCGGTTAAGCGTGCGACTTCGGCTCGGGTCGTGATCTCACAGTTGGTGGGTTTGAGCCCCGCGTCAGGCACCGCACTGACAGCATGGAGCCTGCTTGGGATTCTCTGTCTCTCCCTCTCTCTCCCTGCCTCTCCCCAGCTTGCACGCATGTGTGCGCTCTCTCTCTCTCAAAAGTAAACATTAAAAAAAACTTTTTTTTTAAAATTTTTTTTTTTCAACGTTCATTTATTTTTGGGACAGAGAGAGACAGAGCATGAACGGGGGAGGGGCAGAGAGAGAGGGAGACACAGAATCGGAAACAGGCTCCAGGCTCTGAGCCATCAGCCCAGAGCCCGACGCGGGGCTTGAACTCACGGACCGCGAGATGGTGACCTGGCTGAAGTCGGACGCTTAACCGACTGCGCCACCCAGGCGCCCCTAAAAAAAACTTTTTTAAGAAAAAGAGTTTTAATCGAGCCCAAGTTAGGAGAACTGCCTGGGGAAAAAGACTCTTCACCAGGGAAGAAAATGCTCCAAAAAATGAACAGTTATTACAGGGTTATATACTTTTTCACATCTGGTAAAATCTCAAAAGATTATACACTCCCATGTAAGCAGGGATCACGAGTTTTATCATAAAGGAATGCAGGAAGTTGGAGAATTGATGGCTATCTTAAGGTCATGATGGTTTTCTTTTGGGCTAAGAAGCTCGAATGTACATTCACAACTCAAATGTGCAATGCCTCCGTGGCAGGCTATAAATCAGGCTTTGGGTTTGAACAAAGTTCATGTACAGTCATGTTGACCTAGAAAGAAGTTTAAAATGACTTCCCTTGTCCATCAGGCCTTTACAGAGTTTTTTCCTCATCATTATCCAGCCATGGAAGGAGGGCAGGAAAAGAGGCAGCTGGACGCGGTGGGGAAGGCAGGCTTCCAAGGTTTACTTGCGTTTACTTGTGTTGGGGGCCTGAGCCTTCCCATGGCACTGTCCCTGGCTTAACCGGGCATTTAAACTGCTGCAACAGGCTAAGTCCGAGAACCGGGGAAAGGGTCCCACAGGACCAGCCAAGAGAGTCCCTGGCTTTATGCAGAATAGAAATCAAAACAGGGGCACCTGGGTGGCTCAGTGGGTTAAGCCTCTGACTCTTGATTTCGGCTCGGGTCGTGATCTCACGGTTCGTGCCTTTGAACCGCGCATTGGGCTCCACGATGGTAGTGCGGAGTCGCCTTGGGATTCTCCCTTTCTCTCTCTTCTCTCTTCCCCTCTCTCTCTTCACCCCTCCCCCACTCGTTCTCTCTAAATAAATAAATAAGAAATAAGAAATCAAAACAGAAAACAGATTATTGAATAGTGTAAGTGACAGCTAGGGAAAGGCAGAGGGAGTGTCTGGAGCCCTCAAAGGAAGGCAGAATGGGTCTGGTCATTGCCTGGGGGTAAGCATTTATGTTAGAAAAGGGTCTAGGGTAGTGTTCCTCCAGGAATCCAGGGTAGGGTCCAATCAAAGGGAGTAAACGATAGGTGTCACTCCATAACTCACCGAAGGTGGGGTACCGATGCCAGTCTCGGCTGAGGTCTGTTCGAAGCTAATGTCCTGGAACGTGTTTGGGATCCAGCTCTTCTTAGATGTTATCATGTGTTTGGGCCTGGGAGAAAACTCAGAGGATGATTCATTTTCTCGCTTTCCCCTTGAAGTGGGAACATTAGCTTCTTTGGCTTATTCAGAGGCAAAAAGTGGAACACGAGTAAATGGGGCCCAGCAGACACGCAGCAGAGAAGGCGCCTTCCTAAAATGGAGTCCCTTCAAGCCTCCCTACCTCACTTTTTCTGGCCGCCTAAAGATGTTCACTGGTGATATGCATCGACTGGTGGGTCCATGGGCCAGGCCTGTGCTGGGAGATCCAGTGTCGGGCCCACCACCAAGGGCCCCTGGCTTCCACCCCAGAGAGGGCCAGGATGGGTGAGGACAGGTGAGGCAAGAGTGAGTGCTGAAAGGCGGGGTGGCATGACATTTTTGAAAGATTAGATGATTTCTCCAACCCTCCCCACCCCCTTTTCCCTTCTTCCTTTCTCCCCTCCCATTTAAACCCAGCTCCAAGCCTCTGGGAAGAGGAAGATATGAGAGAGCAGAGAGCAGAATAAAAGCAGTCACTTCCTGGCTTTTGTTTCGCAAAAGTCCTCCCAGACCATTAATGGCCGAGAGTCACTAAAGCTTGAACAAAAGACCTGGGAGGAAACCACCGGGAATGTGGAATGAGGGCAAGGCTTCCTGCCCCAGCTAAGATTCCCTGGGCTGGGCGAGGGTCAAGGGGACAAGTTGCAGGGGAGGAGGTAAGAGGTCGGCGGGCTGGGCCCTGCTTCCTGAGCGCAGCCCGTGGGGTGTGGCAGGACCTGGTGGGGGCCAGGGGATGTGAGGGCACTGGGGGCACCTGGCACACATTTCCCTGGAAGGCACCAGGTGGGGGAGGGGAGCAGTTGGAAAAGCTTAGCTTTTTTCTTTTCCTTAGCTGTTCTTTCAGAAAATCCAGGGCCCCTACGAAGCGACAGGGCCACAGAGGGATTTCCAGGAGTCCACATGCAACCAGTGAAGGAGCCCGGAAGCCAGGAATCCCTGGCTGCCAACCTAGGAGCATCTCAGCAGGTGCCTGTGAGGACAGACTAAGAAGCCCAGTGGCTCCGGGTCCCCTAGGCCTTGACCACATAAGTGTTCCCCTCTTCCCTCCACCTTCCTCTAGGACATAATCCCAGGGAAAGGGCAGAGAGGAACCTTACTAAGAAAACAAAGTTCAGGGCCCCTGGGGGGCTCAGTCTGTTGAGCATCCTTTGGCTCAGGTCGTGATCTCAGGGTCCGTGAGTTCGAGCCCCGCGTCGCGCTCTGTGCTGACAGCTCGGAGCCTGGAGCCTGCTTCGGATTCTGTGTCTCCCTCTCTCTCTGCCCCTCCCCTGCTCGTGCTGTGTCTCTCTCTGTCTCAAAAATAAATAAACATAAAAAAAAAAGAACTTCTTTGACACGTAAAAAAAAAAAAAGGCAACAAAGTTCAATCAAGTAAATTTGAAGTTCTAGTTGGCTTTCTTAAACAAACGGGCATCATCCCATCTGCCACGTGGGAGAGAGCTCCCAGAAACTATACAAAGTATACAAAGATTTTTTTTTTAATGTTCTTAATGTTTATTTTTGAGAGAGAGAGAGAGAGAGCGTGCACTAGCGGAGAAGGGGCAGAGAGAGAGGGAGACAGACCATCTGAAGCAGGCTCTGAGCTATCGGTGCAAAGCCTGATGTGGGGCTCGAACCCAAGACCAGTGAGACCCTGACCTGAGCCAAAGTCGTGTGCTCATCGGACTGAGCCACCCAGGTGCTCCAAAAGGGAAGGTTTTTCTAAGAAGGAGGGTGGGGCAAGAAAGTTATTAGCAAAAGAAAGGATTGTTTCAGGCAAGGTTGTTTTTCCCTAGGGGGAAGGGCGGGGAGGGGGGGTGGGGGGAGAGGGTCTTCTCTAGATTACCTCATCTTCCTTTGGGAAATGTCCCTGTGACAGATTACGTCGTTAGAAAATTCTTGGTTGAAAGGTTCAAACTTCTATTTCTGGAGGAGGTTAAAACTGCAGTTTAGGTGTTAGGCCTGGTTTAGTGACTTGGCCTGCCCCCAATGACACACTTTTAGGCCTGTGGGGTATTGGTGGGTGTGGTCATGGAGGGCTTCCTGGAGGAGGTTGAATCAACAAATTGAAACTTTCCGATAATGTGTGCCAGTTTGAATTTCCACGTCTCCAAGAGATTCTGTTGTAGCCCAGACAGTTCTCTATCCCAGGAAGGTGAGTCCAAGCATCCTCAGATGCTCGAAATTCTGTGGGAACTTTTCGGGGGGCTAGTCCCAAAAGCTGGGTACAAACTGGTGACTACGCCCAGGGTGGCTAATGCACCTGCAGGAACCTGGCTGGGCAGTTTCTTGTAGATGCCCTGGATGGCCAGCAGGGGGAGCAAGCTCGCCACAGCCCAAGGCCCAGGAGCCCTGGGGAGAAGCGTGGGTCGAAGCCCAAATGCTGGGAGGCTCCCAGGATTGAATAATCTTCTAGGTAGTGGACGCCTTAGTGAGTGGGGGACCCACCCCTGGGCATCCATCCACCCTCCCTCAACCCTGAGCCCAGCCCTGCAGTTTCTGAACAACAGTTCTTTCAGGTGCCGCCCGAGCCTTCTGACACACAAGCCACTGAGCAAAGAAAGGTAGGACCTGATGGCCCAAGGTGGTCTCCGGGGAGGGCGCAGGGCTGGTGTTTCTCACCTGGACTCTGCAATCCTTCAACTTGTGGAGACGCCTCCAGGAATTCATGCACTTAAAATGGCAGGTGTAGAAACATAATTGCGAGCAAAGACACCCTTGCAGTGATTGGACACAGACCAGTCTTAGTACCCTCTGATGTTACTGCTGCTGTTGCTTCTACTACTAATATATTTTTTAAGTAGGCTCTATGTCCAACATGGGGCTTGGACTCAGCGATCAGAGTCGCATGCTCTATGGACGGAGCCAGGCGGGTGCCCCCTATGACTACTAATATTAATACCACTACTAGTAAATTGTAGACTCCCCAAATGATGCAATCTAATTTAGCCATTAAGAGCACTGTCTTCAGGGGCACCTGGGTGGCTCAGTCAGTTAAGCGTCCGACTTCGGCTCAGGTCATGATCTCATGGTCTGTAAGTTCGAGCCCCGCGTTGGGCTCTGTGCTGACAGCTCAGAGCCTGGAGCCTGCTTCGGATTCTGTGTCTCCCTCTCTCTCTGCCCCGCCCCTTCTCTCTCTCTCTCTCTCTCCCTCTCAAAAATGAATAAACATTTTTAGAAATTTAAGAAAAAAAGAACACTGTCTTCAAGGGATATTTAATGGCATGGGATACTGCTCATAGTATGCCAATTCTTCTCCATTTGTCCTTCCAGAATCATTTTCTGCCCTGTCCTGCTCTGCTCCCCAAGAAATGGAGCCCAGTGCATTCCTTCATCCCTATTCCCTTGCCCTCTGGCTTTGAGTTGGGTTCAGCCAATGGGAGACATCAGCAGGAGACGGAAGGGCAAGAGAGATAGGCTGAGATATGTCTTCTCAGTCTCCCAGGACTACAGTCCCTGCTGGGCCACCCCCTCTAAGCGTGCAGCCCTCTCTGGGTTCCGTTACCATCATTTTCTCCCCTTGCCCTTTTGGCTCTGTTGGCGGTAACAGCTTCATGCCAGGGCCGGCTCCCAGGTGCCTCGGCAGCTTTTGGTTCCCTCAAACTTATCTGCATCTCTGTAAATCATCCTTCATCAAATCGCTCTTCATTTGAACCATCCGAGTGAATGCTGTTTCCTGCCAGGATTCTGACTAATGCATGCGTCAAGTGAAAAGAGAAGAATACAAAGCTTTGTGTATATATATTTAAAAAAAAAAAAAAAAAAAGGCCCAGTGCTTTATCCTCCTGATTTCACTGAACACTCATAGCAATGCGGCGGAATGCAGTGGAGAGATGCATTGACACCAGATTCAAATTTAGAAAGCACTTGAAGGAATGTTCTAATAACATCTTTATGGAAGGGGACGAAGGCTGACAAAGGAAAATTGCAAAGGGCCCTCTAGATATTTATTTCTTTGAAACATTTCCATAAGCTACTACCAGATTGTATTTAAAAAAATTTTTTTTAACGTTTATTTATTTTTGAGACAGAGAGAGACAGAACATGAACGGGGGAGGATCAGAGAGAGAGGGAGACACAGAATCTGAAACAGGCTCCAGGCTCTGAGCTGTCAGCACAGAGCCCGACGTGGGGCTCAAACTCACGGACCACGAGATCATGACCTGAGCCAAAGTCGGACGCTTGACCGACTGAGCCACCCAGACGCCCCCCAGATTGTATTTTTTAAATGCATAATAGGGGTGTCTGAGTGGCTCAGTCCGTCAAGCGTCCAACCTCGGCTCAGGGCATGACCTCACGGTTCGTGGGTTCGAGCCCTGCATCGGGTTCTTTGCTGACAGCTCAGAATCTAAACATTCTGTGTCTCCCCCTCTCTCTCTGCCCCTCCCCTGCTTGCACTCTGTCTCTCTCAAAAATAAACGTTAAAAAAAATTGTAAATGCAGAGTAGTGGACCTCCTTTAAGAACGTGCTTCTGAGAAGGAGAGAGGGAGGAGGAGGAACAGGAGGTGGGACAGGAGGGGGAGGCAAAGGCGGCTGCTTGATAAAGTAGGCCACATGCACTCCGATGACCTGATTTTTCCCTCCATAGCCAAACCCAACTTAGAAGAGGAGGAGCTGACTTACGTTCTTAGACTCCCAGCTCTATACTGTGGGGCCTCAGGGGCTTGTGTTTTGTTTTTTTGTGGGTTTTTTTTTTTTTGTCTGTAAAACGATTATATGAAAACCTATCTTAGGAGCTGTTGTGATGACTGATGAGTCAGTATATGTAACATGTCTGGCTCTGTGCCCAGGTCGTCATAGGAACTGAACACGTGTGAATCCCCGTTTTATCCCTTCAACCATGTCTAGAGTGGGTCGCTACAGTTATGTCTGCACGGTGAAGAAGGAATGGGGTGTGAGACACAACAGCTTTGTATTGTTATCCGGTGCCTGGCACATAGCAGTGGCTCTTAATAAGTAGTTGACAAATCAGTGAATGAACAAATGAACGTTCTGCCCAGATCTACCCTCCCCACGCCGGGTCCTGGGAAGACTCTTCACGGCCTCCTGCCTTTCACCGAAGGATCTTAATTCTCTATCCCAGCATATTAGTTATTTATTGCTGTGTAAGAAATTCCCACAAACTTAGTGGGCTAAAACTGTACACATTGGTTATCTCAGAGTTTCTGGGCACAGACTAGCTGGGTCTGCTGCTCGGGGACTCACTGGTTGTGCCCGAGAAGCTGGCAGACTGCATTCTTATCTAGAGGCTTGACTGGGGCTGGCCTCAGAGCCTGGGAATATGCTGTTGCCCACCCTGGAGATCTCACAGACTCTTTCAGGTTGTGGGCAGGATTTGTCTCCTTAGATGGAGGACTTAGATCCTCTTTTTCTGGTTGGCTGTCAGAAAGAGCCCTTCTCAGCTCCTGGAGGCTGCCCACAGTTCCTTGCCAAGCGGCCGTCTCCCTGTAGGGCAGCTTCCTTCTGGGAAGTCTGCATGAAAGACTCTCTCTTTCAATCCACTCTACTCAGAGTCACGTGCATGTGTACATGTGTGATCACCTTTGCCATATAACGTAACTGTCAAAGGAGGGACTCCACCTCCTTTAGAAGCAAGTCCCAGGTTCCCCCACTCCCACACTCACTGGGAGAAGGTGGGGATTGTACAAGGTGTGATTCATCGGGGGTCACCTTAGGGTATTTGTTCCACACCTATGCTCTCAGAGTCCTGTTGTCTGTTGGGCAAGAAGCAAATGTATATTTTCCACACATATACACTATTTGCATTTGTCCCAGAACGTTCAGGAAATAATTCCTTATCCCCAGATCATTGTGATGACAACAGGTATCCTGGCATGTTTGCTGCTGGTTTCCTTTGAAGCAATGGAAGAGGTTGCCTTACATCTACAAGCCTTTACACTCTTCAGATTCACTACTCAGGTGGCCATTCACTTGTCCACATCGATTCAGCCATTTATCGGCATCCACAAGGTACGGCAAAGGTGATGGACTGTCAGCCCTTGATAACGTGACATTATGTGGCCCTTAATGGCATATATTTTTTGAGCATCTGCTGTCTGTCTAGCGCTCTCCACAGAGATCATGCCTCTAGTCTCTGCCTTGGTAACCAGTTTATTCACTTTTCTGGAGTAAGAGCATATTTCTTTGCTTTGAGTCAAGGTATGTCATCAATGGCAAGTCACACAAAACCACTGGTGACTTAAAGAAGTAAGAGATTTCTTTTATTCAGCTACCAAGAGGCCCAGGGCTAGGCAGTCCAGGGCTGGTGCAGCTCTTCCTCCAGCATCTAACGTTTGTCCTCATGGTCACAAAACTGTTGCTGCATCTTCAGGCATTGCATCCACATCTCACACAAGAAGAGGCAGGCAGAGCAAAGAGACTTGTTTTGTGGGGGGTTTTTTATTCCGGAAAGGTCACCCTCCCCAAGGACTTCCACGTGCATCATATTGGCCAGAACTTAATCACATGCTAGCAGTAACTCCAAGAAGACTAGAGAAATAAATTTGGAGGCACATTGCCAGCAAGAACAAAATCAAGGTTCTGTTAGTGGAAAGATGAGGAAGGTATTTGGGGTAGGTCACCAGCCGGGCTCCTGTGAGGTCTTAGGCCAAATCATGGTCTCTCAAAGCTGATGGTTTTGCAGTGACAGCAGCTGATTCTTTCTAGGTCTTTATCAACAGGCGTGGTTTATTTGCCAGAAAGGCATTGTCTAAGCAACGAGAAGCTGCCTTAAAATGGAACTAATGACTCTTCTTCCCTGAGAGGCCTGCTGTCCAGAGCTCTGGTAAAAGGGCAAGCGGTCTTCAAGGCAAGCCTCGATGAGATGAGATGAGATGTCATCGTGCAAACAGTGTTTTAGGGTAGAGGTCTCTTTTCCTTCTGTTTTTAAAAGCATGCACCGGGGCGCCTGGGTGGCTCAGTCAGTTGAGCGTCTGACTGCGGCTCAGGTCACGAGCTTGCCGTTCGTGAGTTCGAGCCCCATGTCGGGCTCTGTGCCGACCGCTCGGAGCCTGGAGCCTGCTTCGGATTCTGTGTCTCCCTCTCTGCCCCTCCCCTGCTTGTGCTCTGTCTCTCTCTCTCAAAACTAAAATTAAAAAAATAAATAAATAGAAGCGTGTACAGGATAATGTACAGGCCCTGAACCTGTCTGCCTCCCTCAGATCCGTGACCCTTCTGCTTCTCTTCTCTGTGTTGCAGGGGGCTGAGCCCCCAATGGGTTCATTGTGATAGTACCGTGGACATGACTGAAAGGGAGCGCCAGCAGGAGACTGGAGGGTGGTGGAAAGGAGAAGCAGGGTTTTCCTCTCTCTTTCTACCTCCGAGAGTGTCCCCGCAGTGGGTAAGGCTCCCCCGGGGCTCCAGTGCCCTCTCCCCACTACCCCACTAAAGGCAGGCTGTTGTTTCTACTTTGCTAAGTGACCCCACTCTTTTGTGTGTGTGTGTGTGTGCTAAGTGGCTCTGGTGATTGCCCCTCCAACGCAGGCTGGTGGTGGCTGACACTAATCTCCGGGTTGTCAGCTGGGCTCCCCAGCCTCCCATCTCCTGTGGAACCAATAGTCGGCCTCAAGCCTCTGTGCTTTACACGCTCAGGTGCTGTTTGCCTCCTGGTTAGAGCGCAGCTTATAGAAGCTATACGGTGAACTACCAACACCCATCACTTACATTTCACAATGGTTACCATTCTGCCATACTTACCTCATCTATTTTTATTTTTCTGGGGGGAAGAAACCCCCCCAGACCTCTTGATGTTGCGGAAAGATCTCAGTATGTGTCTCAAAAAAAAAAATTCGGGGCATAACAAGCATATTGAAATTGTTCCCACCTATGTGCGCACATTAACATACCTAACAAAATGAGCAAAAGTTCCTTATGGTCATCTAACACCCAATTCATATTCAAATTTTCCCAGTTGTTCCAAAGATGTCTGTTTTACAGTTGGTTTGTTCGAATTAGGATTTAAACAAGGTCCACATGTTGCATTTGGTAGGCATGTTTCCCAGGGGTCTTCTTTTTTTCTGAGTGTCTCATTTTTTATTTATTTATTTAATTTTTGATGTTTATTTATTCTCGAGAGAGAGAGAGAGAGAGAGAGATACAGAGCGTGAGTGGGGGAGGGACAGAGAGAGAGGGAGACACAGGATCCAAAGCAGGCTCCAGGCTCCGAGCTGTCAGCACAGAGCCCGAGGTGGGGCTCGAACTCACGGACCGCAAGACCATGACCTGAGCCGAAGCCGGACGCTTAACAGACTGAGCCACCCAGGCGCCCCTCTGAGTGCCTTGTCATCTTGAACAGTCCTCACACAAGGTGTCTCACATGAGTGTGCATGATCGCTCACAGCGCACACACACGCACACACACACACACACTCATGATGGCTAGCCACGGCTGCACTGAGTCCCTCCCAGCTGGCTTGTGCCCACTTCTCACAGAGCCCCCTACACAAACTGCTTCTTCAGCGTTGGTCCACGCCTCTTCTCTTCCAGACACAGACCCTCTCTTCCCTCCTCTGGACCACCCCAGACTCGGAGTCACTATGACTCACCTTGGTACTTAACTCTTCTTAATGGTTTCTACGTTTGTTTGTTTAGTTTCCCTAACAGCGTGTAAAGCCACATGGAGGCAATACCTAAGCTCTTAATAACTTTCAACTACACAGGGATCTTAGAGGTCATCTCATCTGAGTCTTGGTTTTTCTTTTTTTATAGCTTTACAAGTTGCATAAGTAGCATGTCGCCACCCATTTCATAGATGAGGAAACTGAGGCCCAGGGAAGCCAAATAACTTATGTGAGGACATACAGCAACTTAGCAGACAGGCATCCACTGGTGGTGGATTTTCCACTGGCCCATACACCTTGCCTTTCCATTTTCCTATGGCATCTAACACTGTGTATAAAACACAGAAACTGCCGGGCACCTGCGTGGCTCAGTCAGTTAAGTGCCCGACTTCGGCTCAGGTCATGATCTCGCGGTTTGTGGGTTTAAGCCCCATGCCGGGCTCTGTGCGGACAGCTAGGAGCCTGGAACCTGCTTCGGATTCTGTGTCTCCCTCTCACTCTTCCCCTCCCCTGCTCATGCTCTGTCTCTCTCTCTCTCTCACAAATTAAATAAACATTAAAGGAAAAACAACAACATAGAAAATGCTCGCTAAATGGCTGTTGCCTAACATCTATCACAGCTCTGGATCTGATTTTTAACTACTTGAGGTGAGTGTAGTTGTGGCCATTTAGAAATGGCTTTTGAAAGCAAACGATCGGCTAAAAATCCCACCCCGTACCGCAATCCCTTTGATTTTTCAGGGAGTGTTTGATCCACTGGGTGCTGGTAATTGGTAATTAATGGCTAATAGAGTCAGCCAGCTAATCTTAGGGAAAGCGGTCCCCAAAAGAAAATGTCAAAATACACTATACCTGTAAACTCATGGAGAGAGAGGCAGATTGGTGATTGTTGGGGGGGGGGGCGGCAGGTGGTGAGAACAAGGAATGGGGAGTAGCTAGTGGGCATGGGCTTTATTTTGGGGTGGTGAAAATGTTTGGAAACCAGATCAATATGGTGGTTGCACAACATGGTGAGTGTACTGGTCACGTGTAAAATGGACAATGTTATGTTATGTGAATATCACCGCAATAAAACTAAATATACTACACTTAGCGGGATTAAACGTCACAACTCGGCCCTGCCAGACCCAGCCACCCCTGAGCCTTCCCACCACCTCAGACCGTGTAAATGGAAGACAGGGTTCAAGTCGCAGGCAGCACCGTGCTGGGGAATATTTCGGCTCTCCCCTCATTAATCAAGAGAGGCACTGCCTCTCAAGAGAGAATTACCCTTTGAGATTGGGGCTGCCCACGAGAAGCATATTCTTGGGTGTGAGAGAGGCTTTGGGACAAGATGGAGAGGCCATAGTGGCTTGTGTGCCCAAGTGGAGCCCATGAGTTTTGTGGGGCAGTGGGTTCCTTGGGCTGTCCCACCAGCACTTCCCCCTAAGAAAGCCAACCCCTTGGGGCGCCTGGGTGGCGCAGTCGGTTAAGCGTCCGACTTCAGCCAGGTCACGATCTCGTGGTCCGTGAGTTCGAGCCCCGCATCAGGCTCTGGGCTGATGGCTCAGAGCCTGGAGCCTGTTTCTGATTCTGTGTCTCCCTCTCTCTCTGCCCCTCCCCCGTTCATGCTCTGTCTCTCTCTGTCCCAAAAATAAATAAACGTTGAAAAAAAAAAAATTAAAAAAAAAAAAAAAAAAAAGAAAGCCAACCCCAGGCAAAGGGACTCGGCTGTCAGCGAGCTGAGGAGAGGCAGAAGGAGGGGCCCACAGTTATTCCTCTTGAGAGATGGCTTTTGGACACCCGCCATCCTGAAAACAGCAATAGAGAACCCACAAAACCCACAAAAGAAGAGGCTGCACTTGACGCCCAGTGAAGCGAAAAGACTCTTATCCTTGCCCCCACCCCCTCTCCAAGTCCTCAAGGCAGGGGACTGAGGAGGGGTATGAAGGGCAGCCCCCCACTCCCAACCCCTGCACTCCCAGGCTCCTGGCGACAGACAGGCTGGTCCTGGGAGAAGGGCAGGCAGCGAGCATTACATCAGATTCACTATTTAAGATTTGAAAAAGGAACTAGACTGGACAGGAGGATATTTTTAATACCTGAAAGCAACCAAAAAGCTATGAATATGAGATCAAGCCCAAGATTTTACCAAGGATTATGAAAGGAGGTTTGATAGAAACTTTTAAAAGATTTGGAGAAAAAAATAAAACCATTTCATGTTTCTGCCCCCATGGAGTTCAAACTGTGAAGTACGTGGCTTCATCTGACTCCCTGTTTTCTCATCTGTAAGGTGAGGGTAATAATATGCCCTCGTGCTGGGAGGTTGCAAATGTTCAATGGAGTAATATTCATAAAGCGCCTGGCACACAGACAGTCAATAAAATGTGGAACGAAACAGCAGCTTTCGGAAAGCAAGCGGCTCTTCTGGGCAGAAACATGCATATCCCGGGGATATTGATGCTCCTGAACAAGCCTTAGATTTTCTCATCCCCTGGGATTTGAAATATGGATAGGCTTTTTTTTTTTTTTTTTTTTTTCCTGTGGGCAGCCTCCTGCACTAATTGAAAAGCTGCACAGAGGAAAAGACCGTGTGAGGACACAGAGGAAAGGAGGCCATCTGCAAGCCAGGGAGGGGCCTCAGGAGACACCAACGCTGTTGATACTTTGATCTTGGACTTCCAGCTTCCAGAACTACCAGAAGATAAATTTCTGTTGTGTAAGCCACCAATCTGTGATATTTTGTTACGGCCGCCCAAGCTGACCAACAGAGTCGTAGACTTGTTTGTCCAATGGGATGCAGACAACAGTGACAGAGTGACAGCCACCAGCCAAGCCCTTAAGAGGCATCACACACTTTTGCTCATGCTCTTGTGCTCCTGACATGTGCCATAAGAAGAACTGGCCCTGGATACCCACTGGCCCAAGGAGAAGAGAAATGTGGAGCACCCATCAACCCGACCAGCAGTTATCAGCCCTGAGTTCAGAGCCCAGAGTCCACACCTGGGTCCAGCCTGGTCCAGACACCTTACAGCCAACCACAGGTCCATCAGAAAGAAGTGTACCCTTGCGGGGCGCCTGGGGGGCTCAGTCGGTTAAGCGTCCGACTCTTGGTTTTGGCTCAGGTCACGATCTCACAGTGTCATGAGTTTGAGCCCCGTGTCAGGCTCTGTGCTGACAGCGTGGAGCCTACTTGGGATTCTTTCTCTCTCTCTCTCTCTCTCTCCCTCTCTTTCTCTGTCCCTCCCCCACTCACATGCTCTGTCTCTCTCAAAATAAATAAATAAACTTAAGAAAAAAAAAAAAAAGAAGTACACTCTTGCTGCTCTACACAACTCAGGTCTAATGAAGAAGCTAACAAAGAAACTCCCTCGTGGATCAGCTGTGAGAGTAAAGTGCATAATATACGAAAAGCCTGTGCAAAGGTAAGACATTAATATTATTTTGTAGCAAAGAGATCAAGCCTCACGCAGTCAAACTGGGGAGGTCACCAGTGGCATCCTTTGTACGGTGGCTACAGAATGAGTGTTCACTGAGGAAGGAGGACGGCAGTCAGGAATCTGGATTATCAATGATTTTTAAAACAAGTAGTGGTCTTATTTTGAGTTATGTGATGGGCCAACGGTCATCAAAGTGCAGTCACAGTTTGTGCTCCAGGTGTGGCCTAGGTCCTAGAACAAGCTGGTTCCCCTGCTACTCACTTGACATCCCCTGACGATTTTATTTCCATCTGCAAAGGAAATCCTTCACCTGGATTGCTTACGAATAGGGCTTTTGGTGCTCTCATCATGCCTTTCCCCTTCCCTCAACCTGCCTCCCAATTTTGGCACTGAAGAATATTATATCTCATTTAATTTTGTAAATCCTCACCACTCTACTGCGAGATGGATATATTCGCCCTCGTTTTACAGAAGAGGGATCTGAGGATCAGAGAACTAATTTGCTAACATGCAGTTGCGTTGGATTTGGGAACCAGATTTGTTGGACTCCCAAATGTGTATGGCATGCTCTCTCTCTCAAAAAGAAATAAACGTTAAAAAAAATAAAAGACCATGATGAACAGATACTACTGGAATCAGCAAGAAAGCAAGAGGTAGTTAATTGGATCTGTGCCTAAAAGGTAGGTAGGAAAATCTCGTAAGGATATGTGTAATAAGTTAACATTTACATAAAGTCTAAAACCACACACATATGTGACCAAAGCATGAAGATTTTCCTAGAAATACCAGACACCAAATTGAAGATAGAGATTTTTTCTGGGGGGGAAATTTGGAAAGAAAAAAAAAAAGTTCCTAGACATAAAGGTAGCATTTCATTTCATAAGCCAGATGGCTCATTATATTATCCCCCATATATTTTTGTAGGGTTTAAATATTTTATTCAAAAAATGCACACTGATCAATCAAGAAGCCCACCCTCCTTCCACGCTGGGGCAGGCCTGCCACCAGATGGTTTCTTTCTTTCTTTCTCTTTCTTTTTTTTAATTTTTCTTTTTTTGAGAGATAGAGCAAGTGGGGGAGGGGCAAAGAAACGGAGGGAGAGAATCCCAAGCGGGCTCCGTGCTGTGAGCGCAGAGCTCAGTGTGGGGCTCGATCCCACAAACCGTGAGATCATGACCTGAGCCGAGATCAAGAGCCGGACGCTTAACCGACGGAGCCACCCAGGCACCCCCAGACCGTTTCTATTTTCTGTGAACCGGCTTCTCTCTTAGCCTGGAGGCACGACTGAGTCTGGTGCTTTTGTGAACATCAGGTAGCTGAGGATGTTTGAGCCCAAGGTATGGTGGGGGCCGGGCTGCGGGATGTGCCGACCAGATAGATCATGGAGGGTGTTGGGTGCCATACTGGAGAACTTGAGCTTCGTGCGGAGAGGGGAGTAATTGGGATGGACCAGAGCTCAGCAACGGGAGACAGGTGACTTTGGAAGCACACAAGAGACAGCGAGAGGGGGTCTGCAGTGGCAAGCGGGGTTGGCAAGGGACACGGGGGCAAATCCAGCCCTGACGCTGGTCTGCTGTAGGACGGTAGCCAGTTCCAGCTGGAGGTGGAGTTTCCCTGGGTAAAAATGGAAGCAGCCAGCGACTGCTGTTTATAAAAATAACTACAAAGACTCGACAACCCGGAGAGAACGCTGAAAAAGTAAATTGAGGGCTGTTGGGAAAATGCTTAGTGCTTCTCATCTTCAAAGCATTGCTGAGCCATGAGGTCACACATCCTCCTTCCAGAGCCCTGACAGAAATACAGGGAAGAAGGAAGGTGGGGACAAAGTGTGGGTGATTTCCCCAAAGGAGCAAAACTGGCATCTGAGTGTTTTGTCACGGGGCGCCACTTGAACGTTCACTTCTTCAATCTGCTTCTCCACCCTGTTCCTCAGACCCAGCCTGCTTAGGGGCTCGGACGTGCAGCGGCAAAGGTTGGGGCAGCCAGGGGACAGGCAGAGCTGAGCAAACCGTGCCAACAGCTGGGTGGGTCACTGCAAGCTGCTAAGATTCAGGTCCAGGTGATAAAGGCAAACCCAGGCTGCTGGTCAAGGGTCGTGCTGGGCGAGGGTCCAGGTAGGGCCCTGGCTGAGGCCCCGGGGATTTAACTGCGAGGTGGGCACAGGCAAGAGCCAAGGTGCCAGCTTCGGGCAGGAGGAAAGTTTGAACCCAGAGAAGGTAATAGGGAGTGAATGCGGGCAGAGAGAAGATAGGAGTGTGTACCTCCCGACATTTGAATGAGAGCTAACCTGCGCCTGGAGGCCAGGAGCCAGCCCCCTTTCCCTCCATTGTTGTAAATTCTGCAAGCCTAAAGTGTGGAGTTTTCACTCTTCCATGGAGGAGGAAACCAAGAGTGAGGGTCTCACACGGTGGCAGTGATAGGATTTGAACCCAGACCCCTTTACACTAATCCCCTTGCTCCAGGCAAACTCCCAGTCACTCTTCAAATTTCTGTTTAAGGGCCCCTCCTCCGGCAGCCTTCCCGGACTTACCCCAGAGTGAAAGAGCAGTCCAGAGCTAACTCCTTTGAGATGGCCCATCGAGCTGAGTTCAAAGGGCTCGTTGCTTGTCATCTCGGCCTGGACCGCACACCCTCGAGGGGTAGACTCTTGGCTTCCTCCTTGCTGTCTCCCAACCCTGGCGGCACCAGCTTCGCCGGCTCCCCTGTGACTTAGGCTTGCCCTAGGACTTCTGTGGGGTGGCCTCTAACTGGCAAAGCCTTGGGGCGCCTGGGTGGCTCAGTCGGTTAAGCGTCCGACTTCGGCTCAGGTGACCATCTCATGGTTGGTGGGTTTGAACCCCGCATTGGGCTCTCTGCTGAAAGCTCAGAGCCTGGAACCCCCTTTGGATTCTGTGTCTCCCTCTCTCTCTCTGCCCCTCCTCCACTCGCGTTCTCTGTCTGTCAAAACTAAATAAATGTCAAAAAGAAAAAATTAACTGGCAAAGACTTTCCCTGTGTCTTAGGTCAGATTCCCAAGAGGGAGAAACTTGCAAGCAGGTCAAAAGCCACAGCCCAGGGCCACAGGGGTAGGGTGACCCTACTGGACTAGGAGGCACTATCCCTGTGGGCAGGACAAGCCCGGTACCTGATGATCCAGAACAAAGACAGTAGGGACTGAGCATCTCAGTCTCAATGCTGGGGACTCATCCACGAACAAAACAGATCGTGGTGCATACGTTGCTATGGGAAGACAGACCACACATAAACAAACCTGTAAGGTGATTTCCAAGACTGGTCTATTCTGTGAAGGTAGTAAAAGGGGAAGGTGCTGGGGCTGCCTGTGGAGTCATTTTAGCCAAGGTGGGCAGAGAACGAGATTAGCATGTCCCGGGGGCGGGGGGGGGGGAATTTCCATACTCAGAATGATGCTTCCGGGGGGGCCACTCCAACCTGCTGAATATCCGAGTCCCGCACAGCTCAGAGATGGTGACAACAGTCTCTGCTCCATGAAAAAACATACCCAGACCAAAAGCATTGCTTCAGTTTCATGGTTCAGCATATTTTCTCCAGCCTCCATGGGGAAAGATTATTTCATTGCCTTCAACAGAAGGCGTATTTGTATGTGTACATATGCTTGAGAGAAATTTACTGAAAAGATGTGGGTACGAGACCAGCTGGCAACACTTTCCAAGCCAGGATTCTCTTTTTGCAATCTGCCCAAGAGTTCTTGTTTGCAACGCTCAAAACCTAGCTGGGGGAGAATGCGGTGTAAGGAATACACGGGGGCAAATTCACACCTACCCTGGAGGCCCCGCTTCCCCCAAAAGGAAGGGAGGCTCTGCCCTTGAAGGGAGGCAATAAAGACTTTTCAGGGAAACGTAAGGGTCTCGGACCGTTCTGTCTGGTCCAGAGCATAGATTTCACATGCAGAAGTGGGAGAGGGAAATGAGGGAAATGCAGTTATCCAGGGGTGTCTCCTACAGCTTCCTTTTAAAAGGCCTTTTTCTAGGGTCTTAACTGTGCCTGCTCAGTGGATAGAATTCCTACCACTTTCTCAAAGTGATTCTTTCCCCAGACTTTAAAATTACACTCATCTTCCAGTATGTCAGGTACGGCAGTGCTTAAGAGAATGGAGGTGATGGGGGCACCCGGCTGGCTCAGTCAGCAGAGCATGCAAATCCCAATCTCAGAGTCGTAAATTCAAGCCCCACGTTGGGCACGGAGCCTACTTGAAAAAAAAGAGAAAGAGACATGGGGCGCCTGGGTGGCTCAGTCGGTTAAGTGTCTGACTTCGGCTCAGGTCATGATCTCATGGTTCGTGGGTTCAATCCCTGAATCAGGCTTGCTGCCCTCAGCACGGAGTCTGCTTGGGATTCTCTGTCTCCCTCTCTCTCTGCCCCTCCCACCCCCCCAAAAATAAACATTTCGAAAAAGAGAGAGAGAATGGAGGTGGTGAAAAAATTGCAAATTGCAAATTGCAAAATGTAAAATCACCGAGAGGCCATCAGAATATTTACCGATCCCTCCCCCCACCCCATGCTACCTTTCTTTTCCTCCTTCCTTACTGCATGTTTCTCTTTATGGCTAGTATGAGGAGCTCTTAAAAAAAAAAAAAAGCATCCTGGGCAAAAAGCGTGCCCAGGGACAAGATAAACTGGGACCCTGGGCCAGAGAAAGAAGGATAAAGATAATGATGTGGGCAGAATAGTGACAACATGACTGCATCCTAACACCCAGAACCGTGAGTACATTAGGTTGCCTAGCAAAGGGGAAGTAAGGTCACAATCAGTTGACCTTAACATAGGGGGATTATGCAGGAGGAACCACTGGAATCCCAGTAGTCCTTGCAAGTGGAGAAGGGAGGCCAGGGTGTAGCAATCAAAGAGGGACTGTACCCATCCTTGCTGGTTTTGAAGATGGAGAGAAGCTCTATCAGCCAGAACAAAACGGGGCCTCGGGAAGTTGGAAAAGGCAAGAAATGGGTTCTCCCTTCATGGTATCTAGAATACACCCTGCTCTTCACCCGGTGAGACCCGTATGGGGCTTCCAACCTGCAAAACTGGACGATAATAAATTTGTGTTGTTTAAGCTGCCGAGTTTCTGGTAACTTGTTACAGCGGCAGTAGGAAATTAACACACAGGGACGTAAAGCAAAAAATTGAAAACAAGACCCAGAGGAGGCATGAAACAGTGAGCTGGAGAACAAGAAGGCACTTCCGGGGCCCTCAAGACACAGGACAAGGTGAATAGGGCTCTTTATGGGACACCATGGACCTCAGGGCGAGGAGGCATAACTCATAACTCGGCTCCCCTTGCTGGCCAGTCTCGTATTCAAGACTGTCTACACAATGTGTGCAGCCCAGTGCAAAGTGAAAAATACGGGGCCTTTTGTTTAAATTTATGAAGGGTTTTGAGACAAAGACGGGGCTCTTCTGAACCTGGAACCCTTGTGACTCTACAGGTCGCATGCCCATCAAGACCCTGCTGCTCATAATTGGGGGTGGGGGGGGCGGGTGGGAGCACTCTGTCACCTCCCTGAAGCAGTTCTGAGTTATTCAGAACATTTACTTGGGCCCGAACTGGTGATATTCCTTTTGTCTGGAACCTCTCTCAGTTCCCCCATTGCTGACCTTTGCCCCTGACCTGAGATTTTAAAAAGGACGGTGTGCCTGATACATATTACTCGAAGCCTCTTTTTGTGCTCCTGCCTGGTTGGCTGGCTAAATCTCAGTATTTCCTTCTGCTGTTGCTAGGGACCCTTCAGCACCAGCAAGGGACGGGGGATGTCCCACACGAGTCTGAGAGAGCACAAATTGTAAGCAAGAGTCATAAGCAGAATTTTTATCTCAAATCAGAGCAGAAGGACTAAACTGTACAGTCCTTACAATGCCCGTGTTTCTGGAGTTTAGAATCCCAGTTTATGTTCCTTCTGGCAAAACATATATTTCTGCAGAACCAACATCCCTTGCAAAATATAGTTTCTGTAATCAGTTAGGTGGATGTAGATTTAAAAAGAGGTTTTTTTTGAATGTGTATTTATTTTTGTAGGATAGAGCGACAGAGCGTGAGCAGAGGAGGAGCAGAGAGAAAGGGAGACACAGAATCCAAAGCAGGCTCCAGGCTCCGAGCTGTCAGCACAGAGCTTGATGCGGGGCTCGAACTCACAAACCGTGAGATCATGACCTGAGGCGAGTGGAAGTCAGGCGCTTAACCGACTGAGCCACCCAGGCACCCCAGGTGAATATAGATTTTAAGTTGTTACCACCAGCCTCCCATTCATGTGGGTGAGGGGTTTAGCCACATGTGGCACCATACTCCCCACCTCCATGGACTCCCCCCATCCCCCTCCCTGCCCCCACTGGCCCTCAGATGAGCAATCTAACCAGGGACCAGGGCTTTGTTCCCCATCTGCTGGCCTCAGCTGAGGTGGAGTCAACAGGACAGGTCACCTGGGGCCTTTGGCTTCCATGTTTTTCATGGAGGCTAAGGTTTTCTTACCAATTCCCCAAAGTCTCTGGAGAATTCTTTGCTATTATCAAAGGAATGGGGGGCACATTTCAAAGGAATTGCTCTCTTACTCCCCACTTTCACGCTGTCCTTGCCACAAGGACAAGTCAGCATCCAAGATGTCTTGAGCCTTTGTTTGCTGTCTGAGCCCCACAAAGGGTACAGGAAAACAGATTGTGAAGGGGAAAGGAAGGTGCTACAGACTGAATGTATCCCCCCATAATCCACATGCTGACACCTAATCCCCAGTATGATGGTATTAAGTGGGGTGGGGGGGGGGGCTTTGGGAGTGATTAAGTCATGAGGGTAGAGCCCTCAGGCATGGGATTAGTGCCCTTATAAAAGGGACCCCGTAGAGCTACTTTGCCCCTTCCGTCATGTGAGGACACAAGGAGAAGACCGCCATTTATGACTCAGGAAGCAGGCTTTCATTAGACACAAAATCTGCCAGTGCCTTGATCTTGGACTTCGAGCCTCCAGAACGGTCAGGAATAGATGTCAGTTGTTTAAATCATCCAGTCTGAACTATTTTTGTTCTAGCAGCCCGAATGGACTGAGACAGAAAGGAAGTGAAGAATAGGTAAAGATGGAGGGACAAACAGTAGGAAAAATTGCCACTGACTAGGGTACGGTAAGGACCACTTTGTGAGCCTTGTGGAGAGTCAAAAAGGGGCCAGACACAGCTCACTGCTGTGAAGCGTTCATCGGTCAGCCTGAGCGTCAGTGCGCGTGTCAGACAGAAAGCCACTGCTGTTTGTTTTCTGCCCAAACCCACTCTCCCCCACCTTCTTCACTGCTAGCAAAGCTCTGGAAATTCCTGTAAAAGCAGTTTTTTGTTTTTTTTATTATTGTCAAGTTGGCTAACATACAGTGTGTAAAGTGTGCTCTTGGTTTTGGGGGTGGATTCCCGTGGTTCATTGCTTACATACAACACCCAGTGCTCACCCCAACAAGTGCCCTCCTCAATGCCCATCACCCATTTTCCCCTCTTCCCTGCCCACCTCCCACCCCAACCACCCTCAGTTTGTCCTCTGTATCTAAGAGTCTCTTATGGATTGCCTCCCTCCCTCTCTGTTTCTATTTTTTCCCCTTCCCTTCCCCCATGGTCTTCTTTAAGTTAAGTTTCTCAAGATCCACATGAGTGAAAACATAAGGTATCTGTCTTTCTCTGACTGACTTATTTCCTTCAGCATATTACCTTCCAGTTCCATCCACGTTGCTGCAAAGTGGCAGGATTTCATTCTTTCTCACTGCCAAGTAGTATTCCACTGTGTATATAAACCACAATTTTTTTTTATCCATTCATCAGTTGATGGACATTTAGGCTCTTTCCATAATTTGGCTATTGCTGAAAGTGCTGCTGTAAACATTGGGGTACACATGCCCTTATGCATCAGCACTCCTGTATCCCTTGGGGAAATTCCTAGCAGTGCTATTGCTGGTCATAGGGTAGTTCTGTTTTTAATTTCTTGGGGAAACTTCACACTATTTTCCAGAGCAGCTCCACCAGTTTGCATTCCCACCAACAGTGCAAGAGGGTTCCCATTTCTCAACATCCTCGCCAGCATCTGTTGTTTCCTGAGTTGTTTATTTTAGCCACTGTGATTGGCGTGAGGAGGTATCTCAGGGTGGCTTTGATTTGTATTTCCCTGATGATGAGTGACGTTGAGCATCTTTTCATGTGTCTATTAGCCATCTGGATGTCTTCTTTGGAAAAGTGTCTATTCATGTCTTCTACCCATTTCTTCACTGGATTATTTGTTTTTCGGGTGTTAAGTTTGATAAGTTCTTTATAGATTTTGGATACTAACCCTTTATCCAATATGCCATTTGCAAATATCTTTTCCCATTCCGTCAGTTGCTTTTTGGTTCTGTTGATTGTTTCCTTTGCAGTGCAGAAGCTTCTTATCTTGATGAGGTCTCAAGAGTTCATTTTTGCTTTTAATGCCCTTGCCTTTGGAGGTGTATCGAGCACGAAATTGCTGCGGCTGAGGTCAAAGAGGTTGTTGCCTGTTTTCTCCTCTAGGGTTTTGATGGTTTCCTGTCTCACATTTAGGTCTTTCATCCATTTTGAGTTTATTTTTGTGTATGGTGTAAGAAAGTGGTCTAGTTTCATTCTTCTACATGTTTCTGTCCAGTTCTCCCAGCACCATTTGCTAAAGAGACTATCTTTTTTCTATTGGATACTCTTTCCTGCTTTGTAAAAAATTAATTGGCCATACATTTGTGGGTCCAATTCTGGGTTCTGTTTTCTATTCTGTTGGTTTGTCTGTGTGTTTTTGTGCCAATACCATATTGTCTTGATAATTACAGCTTTGTAGTAGAGGCCAAAGTCTGGGGTTGTGATGCCCCCTGCTTTGGTTTTCTTCTTGAATATTACTTTGGCTATTCGGGGTCTTTTGTGGTTCCATACAAATCTTAGGATTGCTTGTTCTAGCTTTGAGAAGAATGTTGGTGCAATTTTTATTGGGATTGCAGTGAATGTGTAGATTGCTTTGGGTAATATTGACATATTAACAATGTAAAATCAGTTTTAAAATTGACACATAATATTGTGTCTCCCAATTTTATTTTATTTTAAATTTTTTAGTGTTTATTTATTTTTGAGGTGGGGGAGGAACAGAGAGAGAGAGGGACAGAGGATCTGAAGCGGGCTCTGTGCTGACAGCAGAGTAGGGCTTGAACTTACACACTGTGAGATCATGATCTGAGTGAAAGTTGGAGGCTTAACCGAGAGCATGAGCAGGGGATGGGCAGGGAGAGAGGGAGACACAGAATCTGAAGCAGGCTCCAGGCTTCAAGAATCAGCAAGGCTGTGATCCACATGCAGAAAAATGCACAAACCATACCACACAGTTTGATGGTGAGCACACTCATGTGACCCCTCCCACCCCATGATAATAACAAAGGTGACACTTCTCCTGACTTCTAACACCATAGGCTAGTGAGGCTTGTTCTTGAACTTTATATAGCATGTGTTATAGACTGAATGTTTGTGTCTCCCTCAAATTAACAAGTTGAAACTCTAACCCCCAGTGTGGCTGTATTTGGAGATGGAGTCTCTAGGGAAGTAATTAAGGCTAACCGAGGTCATAAGGGTGGGGACCTGGTCCCATAGGATTAGTGTCCTTGTAAGAAGAGACTCGAAAGATTCCGCTCTTTACCCCTCCAGCAGCACACTTAGGAAAGACCATGTGATGACATAGAGAGAAGGTGGTTGTCGAAAAGCTAGGAAGAGAGCCTCCCTGAGAAACCAAATCGGCCAGAACCTGATATTGGCCTTCTAG
Source organism: Leopardus geoffroyi (assembly GCF_018350155.1). NCBI lineage: Eukaryota > Metazoa > Chordata > Mammalia > Carnivora > Felidae > Leopardus > Leopardus geoffroyi. The sequence goes on along the minus strand of NC_059328.1, from coordinate 118,793,221 downwards.
CCTCCAGAGCTGTGAGAGAATGAACTTCTGTTGTTTAAGCTTACTCAGCCTGTGGTGTCTTGTTATGGTGGCCTGAGCTAACTAACAGAGCATGTATTCCCTGAGATCAAACCCTGAGCTTGATCAAGCATCCAACCCCCACAAGGCCATGTGCTCAGGGACACTCTCCCCAGGTCCAGACCACGATTGCTCTAAGCTGCACACAGCCCTTCCATAGCCCTGTTAGTGATTGGTTTGTTTGCTTGTTTGTTTGTTTATTGGTAAAGTATATTTTCTTTATTTAAACAATTTTTTTAACATTTTTGTTTTATTTTTGAGAGGCAGAGAAAGACAGATCACAAGCAGGCAGAGAGAGAGAGGGAGACACAGAATCCAAAGCAGGCTTCAGGCTCCAAGCTGTCAGCACAGAGCCTGACGTGGGGGCTTGAACCCATGAACTGCAAGATCATGACCTGAGCCAAAGTCAGATGCTCATCCGACTGAGCCACCCCGGTACCCCATGTAAAGTACATTTTTATTACTGCTTTTTTTGGCCACAGGTTTTGCCTTTTCTACATTTAATCTAGTCTGTTTTATTTATTTATTTATTTATTTATTTATTTATTTATTTATAATAAAAATAGGTGTATTTTTTCAGGAATAGAATTTAGTGATTCATCACTTACGTATGACACCCAGTGCTCATCCCAACCAGTGTCCTCCTTAATGCCCTTCACCCCTTTAGCCCTTCCCCCACCCGACACCCCCCAACCACCCTCAGTTTGTTCTCTATATTTAAGAATCTCTTGGGGCGCCTGGGTGGCGCAGTCGGTTAGGCGTCCAACTTCAGCCAGGTCACGATCTCACGGTCCGTGAGTTCGAGCCCCGCGTCGGGCTCTGGGCTGATGGCTCAGAGCCTGGAGCCTGCTTCCGATTCTGTGTCTCCCTCTCTCTCTGACCCTCCCCCATTCATGCTCTGTCTCTGTCTCAAAAATAAATAAACGTTAAAAAAAAAATTAAAAAAAAAAAAGAATCTCTTATGGTTTGTCTCCCTCCCTGTTTTTATATTATTTTTGCTTCCCTTCCCTTATGTTCATCTTTTTGTATCTTAAATTCCACATATGAGTGACATCATATGGTATTTGTCTTTCTCTGACTGACTTATTTCACTTGCCACAATACCCTCTAGTTCCATCCACATTGTTGCAAATGGCAAAATTTCATTCTTTTTGATGACTGAGTAATATTCTAGTGTGTGTGTGTGTGTGTGTGTGTGTGTGTGTGTCTGTGTGTGTACACACACATATATATACCACATCTTTTTTATCCATTCATCAGTCGGTGGACATTTGGGCTCTTTCCATATTTTGGCTATTGCCAATAGCATTGCTATTAAACATTGGGTAGCATGTGTCCCCTCGAATCAGCATTTTTGTATCCTTTGGATAAATATCTAGCCTTGCAATTTCTCAGTCATAGGGTAGTTCTATTTTTAACTTTTTGAGGAACCTCCATGCCATTTTCCAGAGTGACTGCACCAGTTTGCATTCCCATAGTGACCGGTTTAGATGTGAGCATGTGGGACAATTCTGGCCAATAAGGAAAGTCTGCTGGAGGCTTCTGGGAAAATCTTTCTTTTTATGAAAAAGATGCACAGACAAAAACATTCCTTTGTTTCTGTTTGATGTTGTTGTTCATGGAATTAGGGCAGTCCCTTTATAACAATGAAGGGAAATATCTGAGGTATAAAGTCAACACTCTGAGGACAGAATAGTGAAAATAGGGCTGGAACAAGGGTGAGGTAAGTGAAACATTTACCTGAGGTGCAAAATTCAATTTAAAAGGGTGTCAAAAATTTCAGTAATCAAGGAGTGCCTGGGTGGCTCAGTCAGGTAAGTGTCCAACTTCGGCTCAGGTCATGATCTCCCAGTTAGTGAGTTTGGGCCCCACATCAGGCTCTGTGCTGACAGCTCAGAGCCTGGAGGCTGCTTCAGATTCTGTGTCTTCCTCTCTCTCTGCCCCTCCCCCACTTGCACTCAGTCTCTCTCTCTCTCTCTCTCTCTCTCTCTCAAAAATAAATAAACATTTAAAAAAATCTCAGTAGTCAAGATACATAATATTTAATGCAATATTTTGAAAATGAGTATTAATGCAAAAAATCCACAATGAACAAAATATCAAAATGTTAAATAGACAGGAAAGTAACAATACCATGCTACGCGACAGTGAAGCCTGAGGCAAAAGGAAAAATCAGTAACGCTGATCCCGCTTTTATTCAAAAATTTTGAGGGGGTGTCTGCATGGCTCACTCAGTTGAGCATCCAACTCTTGATTTCCGCTCAGGTAATGATCCCAGGGTCATGGTATTGAGCCCTGCATCAGGCTCTGAGCTGGGCATGGACACGGCTTGAGAGTCTCCATCTCTCTCCCTCTGCCCCTCCCCTGCTTGCACGTGTGCTATAAAGAAAGAAAGAAAGAAAGAAAGAAAGAAAGAAAGAAAGAATTTTTTTTGATATTTTGTCCATCCTGAGTGTGTGTATTAATTTTCCTTTTTAAAAATATTGCATTGGGGCGCCTGGGTGGCGCAGTCGGTTAAGCGTCCGACTTCAGCTCAGGTCACGATCTCGCGGTCCGGGAGTTCGAGCCCCGCGTCAGGCTCTGGGCTGATGGCTCAGAGCCTGGAGGCTGTTTCCGATTCTGTGTCTCCCTCTCTCTCTGCCCCTCCCCCGTTCATGCTCTGTCTCTCTCTGTCCCAAAAATAAATAAACGTTGAAAAAAAAATTAAAAAAAAAATATTGCATTAAATACTATTTGTTTTTATTATTGAATTTTTTGCACACCCTTCAATTTTACTCCCAAGGCAAGTACCATGCTCATTTCACCTAATACCAGCCCCAAGTTAAAATGAAAATTCTGGGGGCACCTGGCTAACTCATTCAGAGGAGCATGTGACTCTTGATCTCAGGGTCCTGAGTCCAAGCCTCACATTGGGTGTAGAGATTACTTAAATATATAAATAAGGGGCTCCTGGGTGGCTCAGTCAGTTAGCATCCGACTCTCAGGTCATCTGACCTATAGGCTCAGGTCACATATCACGGTTGGTGAGTTTGAGCCCTGCATCTACAGTGCGGAGCCTGCTTGGAGTTCTCTGTCTCCCTCTCTCTATTCCCCTCCCTCCACTGGCTCTCTCTCACTATCTCTCAAAATAAGTAAATAAACGTTACAAAATAAATAAATAAGTAAACTTAGGGGTGCCAGGGTGGTTCAGTCAGTTGGGCATACTACACCTGATTTCATCTCAGGTCATGATCCTGGGATCATGGGGTTGAGCCCTGCATCAGACTTCACACTGAGCTTGGAGCCTGCTTAAGATTCTCTCTCTCTCTGCCCTTCTCCCCCACTTGTATGTACTCTTGCTCTCTCTCTCTGAAATAAAAATAAGTAAATAAGATAAGAATAAATAAATTTAAACTCTAAAAGTGTTTTACCTGCAGACTTTTCATTACGTGGAATAATAGAAGTTTTATTGTAAACATTATTTTTAGTTGGGTTTTCTGTTTACTGCGGCTCAAAGTGTCATAACAAATACAAGATCCATTAGCTACAAGTGACAGAAACAACGGATACTGACTAAAAGAGTGAGAAAGGCACTATCTCCTACGTCATAGAGTCCAAATTACAGTGGACTCCAGATGCAGCACAACCAGGGGTCCAACTCTGTGTCTCTCCTGTTCTTCGACCAGTACTTTCCTCCCAGAGGTTTGTCTGAAGGTCGGTGTTGTAGAACAAAGAATGTATCTGGTCTTTGTCCTAGGTTCCTGGCACAGGCTTTCTCAGACCCTTGTGATTTCCCAGGTGATGGGTTTGCCTTTGTTTCTCATAAGCCCCTTGGGTCACACCTGAATTTACACAAACAAGGTGGCCCAAGATGGAGGTTGGTCACCAGAAAGTCCACCCATGTGATTAGACAATTCCTGTGTTGAGCCAGCCCCACCTCCAGGGAGGGGATGGGAGTTGGAGAATGAGTTCAATCACATGACCATTGTTTAATCAATCTTGCCTACGGAATGAAACCCCAGTAAAAACGCTGGATGCTGAAGTTCAAGTTCAAAGCAACTTCCTGGTTGGTGAACACATTGATGTGCAGCGAGTGACGCTCTGATTCCACGGGGAGAGGGAACAGGTTCTCCGTGTTCAGGACCCTCCCAAGACCTCGCCCCATGTTCCTGATTTTTATACTTAATATAATAAAACTATAGTCATAAGGATACTGCTTTCCTGGCTTCTATGAATCATTCTAGCAAATTATTAAAACTGAGCGGTGTCATGGGAACCCCCAGATCTGTAACCAGTTGGTCAGAAGCAAAAGTGGCTGGGATCCCACTTGCCGCTGGCATCTGAGGTAGGGAAAGTCTTTCTGAGAACTGTGCCTTTTAACTTGTGGAGCCCACACTGACTCCAGGTGAGATCTGTATTTCTATCTGGAGAACTGTATTACAGTACACAAATTGATGTCACAACAGTTGGTATCAGAATAGTCAGCTTCCCCCAGGGTCACAAAAAGTCTGCCAATAGAAACATACCTACTAGTTTATTTCTAGCAAGGAGGGAAACACTTATCCCCCAAACATGGAATAGACCATCTTTCCCTCAATCTTATTGTGCCCACTTACATCACACTAGACCCGGGTCACCGGGAGAATGTCACAGATTGATTGGTTTAAGCCCAACTTCTTAAAGCGATCACTGGACAGTGTACGAGTTTGCTGTGATTAGTTTAAAGTAATCGATTTCCCATCCTGCCACCAAGAATTGAAAATGGGGCAGGGCGCCTGGTTGGCTCAGTAGGGGAGCACACGACTCTTAATCTCGGGGCTATAGGTTCGAGTCCCAGGTTGGTTGTAGAGATCACTTGAAAAAAAATCTCTAGGAGCAAGTGGGTGGTTTACTCAGTTAAGCATCTGACTCTTGATTTTGGCTCAGGTTATGATCTCACGGTTCATGAGTTTGAGCCCCACATTGGGCTCTGTGCTGGCAGTGCAGAACCTGCCTGGGATTCTCTCTCTCCCTCTCTCTCTGCCCCTCCCCCACTTGCGCGCGGGCGTGCGCTCTCTCTGGCTCTCTCTCAAAAAAAAAAAATAATAAATAAATTTTAAAATTCTTCAAAAAAAAATCTCTAAGGAAAAAAAAAAGGAATTGGAAAGGGGGTCATCATCCCTCAGTCCGCATGAGCTATTTTTTCAGGAGTGGTAAATAATTAAACAAAGTTGAGGCTCTGTTAGGAAAAAGAAGGTGCGCTGAATAATGGATGTCAGGGGGGCGCCTGGGTGGCTCAGTCGGTTGAGTGTCCGACTTCAGCTCAGGTCATGGTCTCACGGTTCGTGAGTTCGAGCCCCGAGTCGGGCTCTGGGCTGACGGCTCAGAGCCTGGAGCCTGCTTCCGATTCTGTGTCTCCCTCTCTCTCTGCCCCTCCCCCGTTCATGCTCTGTCTCTCTCTCTGTCTTAAAAATAAACATTAAAAAAAAAAAAATAATGGATGTCAGGAAGACCGCCAACAGAATAGCATCATATAAAAAAAGAGAATAGCCTTTGATTTGAATCGCGACTTCAATATCCACTGGTTGTGGGAACTGACTTCGAGAACCTGTGTTCTTATCTGTAAAAGGAAATATAATGTCTACCTGAATGAGTGTTTGTAACATGAGTTTACATTAAACAACAATGCACGGCGTGTAACATATTGTAGTGCCTAATGAAATGCATAGTGCCTGACACGTAGTAGACGTGTAATTACATGCACAGTACCTGGCGTGCACAATATCTTTCCTTCATCCAACCTCCTTTAGACGCCGAGCTCCTGGGGGCTGCGTGCAACCTTTCATCTTTGATGACCTTGACGAGTGCCTGGCACACGATGGGCACTTAAATAGATGTTTGCTAAATGAAAGGACAAGAACATTCCTCCGCAAAACTGGGACCTTTCTCTCTCCTAACATGAAGAATTCTGCAACTAACTAGGGAGCCCATTTTTGCTTTGACACAGGAAATTTTAGCTAGCTAAATTTGAACTGCAGAGTCCACACATCTTAGCTCCTCTTTTACCGGATCTTGATCTTCCTATCTCTATTTCCCTCGGACCTGAATTTCCACCTCCCTGTGTTTCTTTTCCCAGGAGCATTTTGTTGTTAAGTGTCCTTGCCAGAAGCCATTTTCATTGAAAGTGATAAGACAAAAACAAACAAGTGGGCAAACAAAATCCTAGCATTAAAAAAAAAAAAAAAAAAAAAAAAAAAAAGCGCCACTGAAGACCCATCGAGGACTTTCTGCCATTATGAAGTGAATTATTTCCTAGGCTGGTCTGAGTAGCACCCAGACTTTATATCAGGCTTTGTTCCAAGGGGGTGGGAGTGCCAAAAGGGAATGCGGCCGCCCGAAAGCCGTCCAAGGAAAAAGGCTTCATTTAGAGGCGAGCCCACAATACACAGTTGGCAATGCTAAACTGAGCGTTCTCCCAGCTTCCAGGGGGAAATGAAAGGCATTCCTCCTATAGCTTCCCTTTCAAGCTCTCACAGCTGGAAGGGCAGGAGAGCCAAGTTCGGCCCTTTTCAATGCAGGTTGTCACTCGGATGCCAGGATCTTCTGATCTATTAGCCAAACACCCAACGTGAGAAAAAGACCCATCATGCATCTTTTTGCTTATCCATCATTAAATGCTCCATTTAACACAAAAGAACCTGACTTTCCCTTTTTCTCTTCTGCCATAGCTTGAGGAGAACACCGCCCCTAAGAGATTTTTTTAAAATTACAAAAGGGAAAAAAAAGAAAGAAAGATGAAAGAAAGAAAGAAAGAAAGAAAGAAAGAAAGAAAGAAAGAAAGAAAAAGAAGCTTTGGAAGCAGATCCCTCATTTGTAATTCTGCACCTGAGGCTGTTTGTATTTCATGGAATCTGAGAACAGGAAGGGAACTCGGGAGTACTCTCATGGAAACCCCTGTTTCACAGACTGAGAAGCAGTTGCCTGGGGAGGTGAAGTGACTCACCCAAGATCACACAACTAGTTAAGGGCAAGGGCAGGACCAGACGACCATCTCCTGACTCCTAATTCAGTCTTTGCTCACTACACGATAGACGTTTTCATCAGACCATTTCTACAAATTCTTATAAGAGATTTAATAATTCAAACAGACGATGCCCTTGCAGAAGGACAAACTGGAGTAGCTTCTGTGTTATTTTAAACCAACAACCCAGAGAGTAAAATTCAAGAGCTCAGCTTCTTTTTCTGGTCATACAGAATAAAGTAGTTTACAGGCAGACATTCCCCAACTCACAAATAAGCTACGTTCTAACAGTGTGTTTGAGACTTGCTGTTTAGAACGCAGGATGTGTGTTCTTCCCGGGAAATCACGTGAACCAGTGTGGGTAGAATCCCAGGCCGGGTCACAAAGGCCGACTTAACCAGTAAGTAACCGCAGTGGAGTCGAAGCAACCCCTCATCATGTGATTTCCAAGCAAGACCACGTTCCAAGTTCCAAGAAGGGGTGGCGGAAACACAGCCAAGTGCCCCATGGCCCCAGCGGGAAGATGTACCTCCCAGGTGGGTGTGGGGAGTCCCAATAGAACCATGAACCGGCCATGGGCTTTGCCTGAAGATGGAGTGGTTTCGAGTCACCGTTGCCAGTTTAGGAGTGGCCTAGTTCCTTAACGTCCCTGAGCGTCTGAAAAGTGAGGATGATTATCATACCTCACAGGAAAGTTATAAGGACAAAAGAAGAGAATGCGTTAAAAGGACCTATTAAAGTGTGTTGCGTGCATGACAAGCTATCGCTTATTACTGTTAGCTACTTGGGGGGAGTGGAAGGAAGGATGGGCTCTGGCAGTTTGAAGAGCTGGGATCCTTTTTTGGGGAAGGCTGACTCTGGGGTGGAGGAAGGCTCCTGCCAGGGTTTGATGGACAGGAGACAGTGAAGGGCCCCGGGTTCTTGGCCCCCAGCTATAGTTCCATCCTGACTCGACAGGAGAGGCAGGCGCTGGGCGGGGCCCACAGCACTACTCCATGTAACCCTGTCATTGAAAGGGCTGGACTCAGCAGCATGCAATCATAAAGCAGACTTGCCCTCTGCAATCATCTTTACCCGTCCCCGGAGACCATCTCCGCAACCTCCCATCATACTTCTGGGCCCTTTCAAGTCTCATTTCAGTGACTAAAATATCCAAGCCAGTGTAACAATCCACCCCCAAACTGTGCTGGATTTTAAGCTCCTGCTCCTTCCTTCCTCAGGCTGAGGACTGCTTCAGGCTTAGAGGCAGCAGAGGGGAGAGGGGTGGGGGTCTGTGTGGTTGGCTTCTCTCTCCCAGCTCTGCCCCAACCCCCACGCTCCCCAGCTGGATTGCAGACGTCTGAGGTCAAACCCACAGGGAGAGAGGATGGAGGAAGGAGAGCAGAGCCCCGTGACCTGGCACAGGGTCCTCTGGGTGTCCGATGCACGGCAGTTACCTCTGTCCAGGCCCCTGGCTCCAGAGTGGCTCTGTCCCAGTTTGCCCAGAACTGCGAGATTTTCCAGGAGGCAGGGCTTTCAATGCTAAAACTGGGGCAGGCCCAGGCAAACCGGGAGGAGCTGGTTACCTTACCCAGGCACGTCACACTACCCAGCTCCCTCCAAAGCAACCAATTTCTCGAGACTCTTCTGCCCAGAGTGACCAGTGGGAGAACTGGTAGGCCAACTGTAGTTCTCTTCACAGGTCCTGCTTACAGGGCTCACCTGGCTCTGAGACGTAGATCCCTGGCATCTTCTAAAGACTTTTTTTTAATGTTATTTATTTATTTATTTATTTAGAGAGAAAGAGAGAGAGTAGGGGAGGGGCAGAGAGAGAGAGAATCCCAAGCAGACTCCACACTGTCCGCGCAGAGCCCCGATGCAGGGCTCAGACTCACAAACCATGGGATCATGACCTGAGCTGAAATCAAGAGTCAGATACTTAACCGACTGAGCCACCCAGGCGTCCCAGATTCCTGGCATCTTCTAGATGGTTCTCTTTGAGACCTCTGTCTAAGCTGAAACTTAGCTTATGAACTAGAGGAATTTCTAGTGCCATGGAACCCTCAACTCATCAGTTCCACTGGGCACTTAAGAACATCTCAAAAAAAAAAAAAAAAGAACATCTCAGCAGAGGGACATTTGACTTCAGCTCATGTCATGATCTCATGGTTCTTGAGTTCAAGCCCCACATCGGGCTCACTGCTGTCAGCCTGTCAGCGCAGAGCCCGCTACAGATCTTCTGTCCTCCCTCTCTCTGCTCCTCCCCTGCCTGCACTCTCCCAAAAATAAATAAATATTAAAAAAAAAAGAACATCTCAGCAGGTATCCTCAAGAGAGAAACTACAGCTTGGTGTAGGCCGTGGCCTGGGATCAAATTATAGCTCAACCATGGGGTGCCTGGGTGGCTCAGTGGTTAAGCATCTGACTTTGGCTCAGGTCATGACCTCACAGTTTGTGAGTTTGAGCTCCGTGTCAAGCTCTGTGCTCACAGCTCAGGGCCTGGAGCTTGCTTTGGATTCTGTGTCTCCCTCTCTCTCTGCTCCTCCCCCTCTGACACTCTGTCTCTGTCTCTCTGTCTCAAAAATAAATAAACATTTAAAAAAAATTTTTTTAATGTTAGCTCAGCTTTTCACTACCCTGGACTGTGTCACCTTGAGCAGATTACTGGGCATCTCAGTATACTGGGCCTCAATTTCCTCCCATGTGAAATGGTACCTAATTCATAGAATTATCCAGAGGATTGTAAAAGTTAACTCATGCAACCGGTCTGGGTTCTGGTAAAGGCACAGTAAATGTCAGCTGCTATCAACATTACAATAGCAAGCCGGGATTGGGTAACAAAAACTTTAATAAGTTTTAAATCTGTTGCAGGCATGTTTTCTCAAGTTATCTTCTCAATTTTAAGGCGAATTAATGAGTCAGTGTTGCAAAGGCACCAGTGAAAGGTCAGACGCTCACACACTGCTGGTGGGAATATAAATTTATAGTCTCTCTGGAAGGTCATTTAGCAACAAGTTTCGAAATCCCTAAAAATGTTTTTGACCCAGCAATTCCACTTCTAGGAATTTATCCTGAGGAAATAATTAGATGTGCAGATTACTCATCACAATACCCTTAAAACAGAAAAGGATAGGAAATAATCTAAAGGTCTTACAATAGGGAATTGGTTAGATTTTGGTTCATACATACAATGGAACAACATGCAACTATTAAGAATGAAATGATAAATCTGTATTTATTGACATAGAAGGATGCTTGTGATATGTATGGTGTACGTATTTTTTTAAATGTTTATTTATTTTGAGAAAGAGAGAAAGAACACATGTATGCGTGCGTGAGCAGGAGAGGGGCAGAAAGAGAGAAAAAGAATCCTAAGCAGGTTCCATGCTCAGTGTGCAACCAGATGTGGGCCTCGATCTCACAACTCTGGGATCATGACCCGAGCTGAAATCAAGAGTCAGTTGCTCAAGCAACTGAGCCACCCACGTGCCCCTAGAGCACATACATTTTAAAATCATGTAGATTCCAGGATTTTTTCTGAGCATAGGGATTATTACCATCTAGTTGATGTACAAATGTATATATATACTTTTGTATCTTGCTTTTTTCTTTTTTGTTTAATGTTACCTAAAAACCATTTTGCACCATCTATAAACGTTAGTAGTGATAACACCCATCAGCTTGACGTTTCATGATTTAGATGATGAATCATTTCTCGTTGGAGCACATTATTCCAATAGTGCTAACATCTTCGTACATAATACTTTTTTTTTTCATTTTTGGGAGTATTTCCTTAAGGTTAAGACCCCAAAATCAAAATCAAAGTAGCAGAGCAAAGTATAGGAAGCACGTGCACGCTGCATATGAGGGGGATATAAATATTTTTAAGGCTTTCAGGACATACTGCTTTCCAACAAGGTTATACCCATACACAAGAAGAATCAGTCTGGAGTCCATGCTTATCCACTTAGTAGAGCTTGTCCACCCTCCTCTGCAAAGAGAGGAGCTCGCACTGCTTATATAATGCCTTTCCTAGGTTTATTGTCCTACACAAACAGATTATTTTGAGAGTATCCTTTCCTCTTATTATGATGAACACTGCTGGTTTCATGTGAAACTGCACAAATTACCACAGATACAAGACCAACAAAAAAAAAGAGGGGCGCCTGGCTGGCTCCTTTGGTAAAGCATGAGACCCTTCATCTTTGGGTTGTGAGTTTGAGCCCCACGCTGGATGTAGAGATTACTTAAAAGTAAAATCTGAGGTGCCTGGGTGGCTCAGTCAGTTTGGCCCCTGACTTCGGCTCACGTCATGATCTCACAGCTTGTGAGTTCGAGTCCTGCATTGGGCTCTCTGCTGTCAGTACAGAGCCTATTTCAGATCTTCTGTCCACCCCCCCCCCGCCCCTCCCCAGCTCCTTCTCTCTCTTTCTTTCAAAATAAATAAACTTTAAAAAATAATAATAGTAAAATAGAATCTTTAAGAGGCACCTGGGTGGCTCAGTCAGTTAAATGTCTGACTCGATTTCGGCTCCGGTCATGACCTCACAATTCATGGGTTTTGAGCTCTACATTGGGCTCTTTGCTGGCCGCGCAGAGCCTGCTTGGGATTTTCTCTCTCTTTCTGTCTCTGCTCCTCCTTCAGTCGTGCTCGCATGCTCGCTCTCTCTCTGTCTCTCTCAAAATAAACTTAAAAATAAGAGGAAGAAAAAAATAAAATCTCTAGAAAAAGAGAGAAAGGAGAAAAGCATTCCACCGTTACCCACCCCCCCCCCCCCCACATACTCACCAATCGATCGGTTTATATGGCAGACAGGCAATTTGATTATGCTCAGTATAACTCGGTACATTTCGGCAGTTTCTAAGTGCCTTTCAGTGGTTGTTCTTCCCTTTATTTCCGATTAATTTTGAATATTTTTTCAGAATTATTGATGATACAAAATTCAAGTGTATTAAGAAGCATCTTAACGCTGGAACACTGAGTGGAAGCCTCAAACAAAAACTGGCAGATTGAAGCCCAGGAGAAACTTCCAAATGTCAAACGCTCTCTTGTTCTATAATAATAGAAAGTCTAAAAAGTCTGATGGACGCAGCATGAAGTTTAGGAAAAGAATCACATAAAACAATCACAAGTAGAAAAATACAAATAATGAAAACGACAAGAGAAGAGAGAAAGATTTAAGAATTAGAACATGCCAAAAGCAGTCCTTCATTAAGAGCCAGAGATGTGTTTTGAGCATAGATTCTTTGCATCACCCAACTTAGTGAAGAAGAGTGAATCAGAGGAATATCAATCACTCTTGGTAATTTGACCACAATACACTGACATCAACAAGGATAGCATAGACTCATATCTGGCCACCACTACAAGGACACTGATCAAAATATGTAGGAAAAAGTATAACAAAAATTGGAGGAAAAAAAATGTACCGTCACGATGTATCCAATAGTTAATCACTATTAACTATTATGGGTTTTTTTTTTTTTTCTGGATTTTGTGATACTGGTGGTTAGTTGTCAACTTTTTAAAATTTGTAATATGTTGGGGCACCTGAGTGGCTCAGTCAATTGAGCGTCCGACTTTGGCTCGGGTCATGATCTCACAGTTCGTGAGTTCGAGCCCCGCGTCGGGCTCTGTGCTGACAGCTCGGAGCCCGGGGCCTCCTCTGGATTCTGTGTCTCCCTCTCTCTCTGCCCTTGACTCACTCGCATTCTGTCTCTGTCTCTCTCAAAAATAAATAAACATTAAAATTTTTTTTTAATTTGTAATGTGTTGTGATTTCCCCTAGATGAATATTCACATTTATGCCTAATTTGATCTTCATAATTTGATCTTCTTTTTCTTAGAAAAAGTCCCAATTTGTACTAACCTCGGGTGCTCAAAAACCCAGATCCGCCCCTTCTGTGAACACAGTGCCCACACATGTTCTCGGGGAAGATCCCAAATCCAGTTTCTGCTGTCTCCATTATCATACCTGGCATGTTTCATTTTGTTTGTTTATTTTCTTTCTTTCTTTCTTTCTTTCTTTCTTTCTTTCTTTCTTTCTTTTTAGAGGGAGGGAGAGAGTGCAAGCAGGACAGAGGGGGAGATGGGGAGAGAGAGAGAGAGAAAGAGAATCTTAAGCAGGCTCCACACTCAGCACAGAGCCTGACTCGGGACTCCATCCCACAACCCTGGGATCATGACCTGAGCCGAAATCAAGGGTCGGATGTTCAACCGACTGAGCCACCCATTTGCCCCATACCTGGCATGTTTTGTAACGAGAAGACGTACCACAGCCCAAGTCCCTTTGAAAAGGACTAAACAATGCCAGAAAAACCTCTCCGGAGATTCTGTAGGTGGGAAAAGGGGTCAGTTCACTCAGCTTTTGACACTGAGCTCTCCAACATTTACAGAGCGTCCACCACAGACATCAGGCACCGTGGACACCGATGAAGGACGGGCCGCAGCGGCAGAGGTGGAGACACAAATGGGAAGTCGGTTTGTGAACCGATGGCACTCAGCAGGGCACAGTCGTAAGGCCACTCTGTTTCCGCCACGTCTTTCAACCTGACTCCACCCCAGCGGGACGTCTGAGGCAGGCGTCGCACATAGGTCCCTTTAAGTCATGAGAACAATAGTTGTTCAGTAGTTTGGTGGCACTCAAAATGCTCAATTTCACTGAAAGGTCAAGTGTCTCCACTTGGCCAGGTCCCCCAGGCACCTGCCATTCTTCCATATCCGCTCGCTAGCCAGGGTTGTTGGTCAAGGGGAGGGGAGGGAGAGAAGGGGAGAAGAACAAGGATAAAGGAGCAGAAAGGCTCTTATCTGATTGCCTCGGTAGTGACCTGACGTCGGAGTTTGATAACTAACAACCATTTAGGACATGTCTGTGGATTCCTTGGAGAAGCCACAAGCACTTATGCTGCAAAGCTTCCAAGGTAGGGTTGCCAGATAAAATACAGGATGCTCAGCTAATCTGAAGTCCAGATAAACAATAAATGGCTTTTTAGTATATCTCAAACAGTGCATGTGATAGACTAACAGCTCATCCTTTGCTTATCTGAAATTCAAATTTAAATGGCCATCTTGTATCTTCATTTGTCAAATCCGGCAACCCTGTCCTAAGTACCGTGCTCATTATGAGGCTGGGGTGTGTGTATGTTGGGGACAGGGACCACAGTAGCCCCGCAGCCGCTGGTCTTCTAATCTCCACACCCAACGTGGGGCTCCAACTCACGACCCTGATATCAAGAGTCATGTGCTCTACCAACCGAGCCAGCCAGGCGCCCTGGGTGAGGTTCCTTTCAGTGAGGCTCCAGGCAGTCTGCCCAGTTTGCGAGCCACATCTAGTGTAGGAGAATGGTGTACCTTTGCCCCATTGCCTTCTGGGGCAGGGCCGTGTTGGTCTAGTGTCACCCTGACTTCTGGGACCAGTCCTCGGCTTTCCCCAAACACTTAAAGCTCCCCCTGATGCCCTTCTCACTTACCTTGAGGCGAGAAGGAAGCACCTGTCTCCCCTGCCCCACGGAAGGCCACTGGGGTGGTGGGAACACACAGGCCTCCGTCAGCCTTCTCCATAGAAACCCTTTTGGCTATCATTCTCGGGCGGGAAGCGGGGAAGGGTTTAAGGCTGACAGAGGAAGTTTCACATTGTCCTATGTGGGGTCTCAGCACTTTGTGTGGATGGGAGGTTTCTTGGCACTGACTATTTTGTTCTCTGCTTTTGTGGCCTCTGCTGAAATTTCTGGATAACAGGAAAAGTCCCTTTTAACCTCCAGTTATACTCCCTCCTTATGAAAGAAGTCCAAGGGGGGCACAATGGGAACCATGGGAAGAGCTTTTTTAGCGGGGTCTGGGGCAATCGGGAAGGGCCTCAAGGAAGGGGAGCCACCTAGCAGGCCCTCAGCCTGTGCTGCTCAAACTTTAAAGTGCCCAGGGTCCCCCAGGATGGAATTAAACTGCAGATTTGGCTTCAGCATGTCTGGGAGAGGGGGTCCTGAGAGTCTGCATTTCCTGCAGCTCTCAGATGATGTCCTCATGTGCACTTTGAACAGTGAGGGGCTAGAATGACACGTAGGAGGAGTTGCCAAGGCCCTTGGGGGAGAGGGGAGAGGTCGGGCATGGCCATCGTGGGAGCAGCAAGTGTGAATGCAAAGTTCAGGTCATGTCAACATTGCCTTTGGGCTGTTCAGCCTGTAGGTCAGGGGCTAAAAGGGACCAAACCACACTGGTGGAAGGGGGATGGGGAGTCGGCAGAAGTTCCAGAAGGGTCCTGACTCTACTGGCAAAGCTAGAACAGGAAAATCAGGCTGAGTGGGCTCCATTTGTGTCAGATCTTGTAAGTAAAAAAAAAAAAAAAAAAAAAAAAACAAGAAAAAAACAAAACCACTTTATGAGCTAGCCTCTATAATTGCATTTCACAAAGCCGTGTGAACGTTAATTACTGAGTGAATCTGATGGCTTGACCACAAAGGGCCTGGGACGGATACATTCAAGTCTTACTTTGCACTTCGCCCAGCTGGCACTGTCATACAACTCTGTGTCTCTCAACATGCATAAAAGGTGTGAGTCACATGATAAAGGTCTGTTGCCCTGATGGAACACCTTGCTGAGGGTCAGTGACTCAGCCTAACCCTGACTATGGGAGTTGGAATAATGGCTCCCCCAAAGATGTCGACACCCTAGTCCCTGGGGCCTACGAATATTACCTCACATGGCAAAAGGGACTTTGCTGATGGGGTTTAGGATTTTGAGATGGGGACATCATGCTGGGTAATCTGGGTGGACCTAACCTACCCACACGAGTAAGGACTCGCCATTCCCAGCTGTGCTCAGAAGGAGTGATGTGACAGTGAAAGAAATGTCAGAGAGACATGTCAGGAGCATGAGAAGTCCTGTTGCCGGTTCCTGTTGTGTGGGGGGGCTATGTACATGGATCGGAGAGAGCCCCCAGCTGACAGCCAGCAAGGAGACTTGGGTCCCAGATCTCATGGAACTGAGTTCCACCAGTTGTGTGAACAAGAAAATGGTTCCTCTCTTACAGTCTCCAGAAAGGTATGTGACCCTGCAGTCATGTGGGGATCCATGTCAGACTTTGATGCACGGAACTATATGACAATAAATTGCATTGTTTAATTTTTTTTAATGTTTATTTTTGAGAGTAAGAGACAGAGTGTGAGTGGGGGAGGGGCAGAGAGAGAGAGGGAGACACAGAATCCGAAGCAAGTTCCAGGCTCTGAGCTGTCAGCACAGAGCCCGATGCGGGGCTCAAAGTCCTGAACCGTGAGATCATGACCTGAGGCGAAGTCGGACCCTTAACTGACGGAGCCACCCACGTGCCCTAAATTGCATTGTTTGAAGCTGCTAAATTTGTAGTGATTTGTTATAACAGCGACAGAAAACAAATACCCTGCGGAGACCGACTTCCCTCTTCCTTGCTAGAGGAAGGCCCCGAGCCTGATGCTGCAAACTAGCCTCTCTAAGTTGTCACACCCAAATGCTGAAAGCTCCCCAGAAGCGGCTGCTGTTTTCTGAGAACAATGAGTTGCTTGTCAGCCTGAGAGAATAGGATGACAAATCTACTTCGCTAACAGCCCTGAGTCTGATGGGCATGCCCTCCCATGGCAAGTTGGTCCTTGAATACTTGCCTTCTGTCCTGCCCTTATTTTCCTTGGCTCCCTGGCTGACTCCTTTGGTGTTCTAACTGTATCCAGAAAGCCATCTCAACTCTTGTTATAGAGAAAAGCCATATGGACATAGCATGGGGACTCACCACACACGCCTGCCTCAGTGGTTTCTGGAAGGAGCCCTGCCCGGACATCTCAGTGACACCTTCTTGGCCCCATAGGGTCGTTAGAAGAAGAAGGGATGTGGAGCCAGTCCAGTCCAACCATGTCATTTTACGTGGAAGGAGGGAAGGAAGGAAAGGAGAAAAGAGGGAAGCAGAGGTCAACTGCCAGAGGACCCGTCTTCCAGAGGTGGGCCAGGCCAACAGGATTCCAAAGACTGCTGTGACAGTGGAATTAGGGAAGCAATGAGAGTTGAGAGAGAGCTAAGGACACTGAGCCCAGGCAGCCAAGAGGGCGTCCCCGAGGGCCGCTAAAGCCATCAGCACCCAGTATCCACCAAGGCTCTGAGATGGATGCCTGGGCACCAAGCAGCCAACACCAGGGCGCTGGAGCGGGTTCTGTGGTCAGCTTCTGTCACCCCCCCACACACACACACACAAAGGGACCAGATGACCAAAGTCACACCTCAGATAAACAGAGCTGCCTGGACCTCACACTGAGCACATGTCATTCTGCCCAAACAGCCGTCTATTTCCATGATCGTAAACATGTAGTCAAAGTTACTAAATATGTGCACAGTTTCTCAGGGTACAGATTGTTCTCTAACGGTCAACATCTAAACAAATCGATTAAGGTCAACCTGTTAATTTTCTGAGTAACTGAGCAAACTCAGCTTTCTTTCTCCTCCCTCTCCCCGTTTAAAGCATGCTTTCTAGACTGTAGCTTCAAATGTCGTAGCACTACATCAAGGCCTACTTTCCGTTTCTGGCTCACAAATGAAGGCGTGCTCAGGTTCCCTCACCTGTGGGGTTCTGTGCTTTGTCGGGGGGGGGGGCCGGGTTTCCCCTATGGCAGAGTGAAAACCAGTGGGTGAGTAGGTCACTCGGGTTCCGAGGCGGAGAAGCCTCCACACTGGAGTTTATGGGTCTCAAAGGGCCTCACCACGTAGAAATTCCTGCCCCGCCCTGCCTACTGCATCCCATTTTAGGAAGCGCCTGTACCCCAAAAGACTCTGTGGTTGCTGAACTATTAATTACTTCAACAAACAGTCATTGATCGTCTACTGTCTGCTGGACACAAGAGTCCTATGAAAGAAGGACTCTTCACCTTAATCTGCAACCCGATTGGTTCCTGGCACCATCCCTCTGTACCCCAGTTCTACAGCCTTCCAGCCTGACCCAAAAAGTGGTCTCTCTTAGCCTCTGACCTCTGCTTTCTTCCAGGGTCTATTTTTCATCCTCCTCCTTGGCTCAGTGACCGCAAAAGAGAGTTCCAGGCAGTCACCCCTCCCCTCCCCCCACCCTAGTCTTGGCCTCGGGGCCAGGCGGGATCCGGATCCTGCCTGCCAATAAAGCACTCAGAGCTCCAAGCCAGTTTCTGGGGGGACGGCAGCAGAAGGTGCTTTCCCTGGGGGACTGAGTGTTAGCCCCTGTTCTCTGTTCTCGGGCCCTGGAATGGCAGCCTTAACTTTCCGTCACTAGGGGTCCCCTGACAGCAAGCACAAGATGGCCATCTTGCCTGAAGTCCATTTCATCTTGCAAAGCCAGCTTCCGCTGCTCCGTGATGATTAATGCTGTAGCTCTCTTTCTACTCTGTGAAATGCCTTTTCATGCAGTGCACTCATTGAAAGGGCTCTGCCATCTGCATGGGTCTCTGCGGAAATGTGGGGAAATGGCCATGCGTTTATTTATGTCGCCCATTGTTAGCTAAGAATATCCAGGTGTTCTAATAATGGAGGTACCAACACAGGAAAAAGTGTTGGATGGTGGAAAGGATGCTGAGCTCAGTATCAGGAAAACGAGCCCCACGGCCCGACCTGGGTGGCCTCAGCAAGTACCTTGTACTTTGTTAGCCTCAGATTCTTGCAGGGAAAAAAATGAGCCTACTAGTTTTGCTTGGCTGATCTCAAAGGGTTGTCATGAGAATCCAATGAGAGGGCGTTGTGTATCCCACATTCCCTCAGGCGCCAGCAGCCAGAAGGACACATGAATCCACATTAACAGGTGTCATAGCTCATGCCTCCCACCTTCTGACACAAGGCCCCCAGGGATCCCCAACATGTTTCACCAGAGATATTTTTGGGAGCTCCTGGGGGTGTCTCAGGAGAAACCTTTTTCAAGTGCCTGAGATGCCCTCTCTACAACTACCCATGCCTCCAAGGAAGGTGAATTTCAGGGCTCTCAAAGCTGCAAAAACCAAGAGGTGTCAAAATGATCTGTCCCCTTAGACCTGCTACACCCCCTTCGTGTCAGAATGACACCTGGAGGCTGGGAGTGTAGGAACCCAGGAATGCTCAAGCTTCAGGTTAGGCTCAGAAGAACACTGCTACACAGAGGGGCTGGGGAGCAGCATCAGACCCTGGGCTGAGGTCTTACCCACATTCCCATTGAATCCACATGGCTGCCCCAGAGGTGGGTGTTGTCCCCTTTCTCATTTTGCCAAGGTCACTCAGCTGGTAGTAGTAGGTGGTAGAGCCATGTGGTGAACATTTGTCATTGTGGTGAACATCGGGCATCTGGATATACTTATGCTACACTTTCTTCTAGAAGTTTCATAAGTTTTGAAACTTACATTTAGGTCGATGGTCCAACTTGACTTAATTTTTGTATATAATACAAAGTGAGAATCATGGTTCTTTTCTTTTGCAGATGGATATCCACTTGAGGATATACTGTTTTTTTGGCAGAAACATCAAGATAAGTGGGAGGAGGGTTCTACCATCCACTGTGGAAATCAAGTTGAAGGGGAAGATATTCCCTCTTTCCATTCTCTGGTCGCTCAAAACTTCAACTCTTGAGGGTCACCTGGGTGGTTCAGACAGTTAAGCATCTGACATGTTCTCACTCAGCTCAGGTCATGATCTCACAGTTCTGAGTTCGAGCCCTGCATCAGGCTCTGTGCTGATGGCACAGGGCCTACTGGGAATTCTCTCTCCCTGTCTCTGCCACTACCCTGCTTGTGCGCTCTCTCTCTCTTTCTCTCTGTCTCAAAATAAATAAATAAAGTTAAAAATTTGTTTTTTACCTCTCAAGGGAGACAAGCCAAGGCACAGTTTCAGTTAGAGGTTACGCGGGGTGGTCCTGAAGTGCAGTGACAAGAACTCCCCCCACCTCATCAAGCTGGTGTCTCCCCAGGTAGCTTCTCTACTGTGCCTCACTTCCTTTGTCAGGGCCTCCCACCATCCGGCTGTTCTATGAATTACCCACCGCCCCTCACATAAATTTCTCTTCTGCTAAAGTTATCTAGAAACAGTTTCTGTTTGCAACCCAATCCCTGGCTGCCACGAGGCAGGATTCAAATCCAAGCATCAATTCTAGAAACACCCATGTGCTTTCTAACATACCTTTCACGGTGCTCTGTGAAAGCCTATCTGCATAGAAGACATGATTACAATGCATTAAATTGGACAATATCCTCATGAAATAAGTGACGGGGTGGTGGCAATTCTGGAAGAAAGCAAGTCAAGCCATCAAGGTCAGATGCTCTAAATCTCCATACTCATAGAAAGGTTTGAAAGGAAAAGTGCTACTCAAGTCCGGAAAACAACTGTGTAAATAGGAAACGCCATTTGGGTAATGGGATTCCACCACCTGTTTTTTAAATAACTGAATTCAGAGGCAATTTTTAAAAATTTCCTGTATAGTTTGTGTATGGTCATAATCCTGCAACCCAGTATTTTAAAGCCAGAAAGGATCCTAAAAGTCATCTGACTTCCTCACCTCATTTCATAGATAAGAGGACTGGTACCCAGTTAGGTTAAAAGACTCATCTAACATCACACACCGAGGTAGTGATGGAACCAGAGCTAGAGGGAAGTTTTGTCTCCACACCAACACATTGCCCAAAGGAAAGGAGGTTGAAAGAGTCCAAAAATCCAGAGGGTAACATACTTACTCAGTGGGAAACTACATTAATTAGTTTAATTATCTAGGAAATGAAATCACACACTTTCCCCAGTCTTTTTGTCTCTGTGAAGTCACAGGTTCATCCTTAAGACAGTCCCCCTGAGATGTGCCTGCTGTTTCCTCTGTTCCTACAGAGGAACCATCCAGATAAGCCTCACCTCCCACAGTCCCCTACAGTATCCTGAGGCCCATACTCAAGTGAGCAAAGCATTGCAGAGAGCTAGGGTGTATTCAAAGTTCTCTAAAGGATGGTTGACCTTTGACCAATGTGGGGGTCAGGGGAGCCAACCCCCTATGTAGCCTGTAGTGCTATCTTGGTGCTGTGGTAGTACCTTCTAGATGATCATTCAGATTAGCTTCTAAGGAAGAAAAATGCTCAAGAAAACCTAAGGTCTTGGAGAGCCTGGCTGGCTGAATCAGTAGAACGTGCAACTCTTGGTGTTGGGGTCATGAGTTTGAGTCCCACGTTGGGCAGAGAGATTAATCAAAAAACAAAACAACAACCTAAGGTCTCTACTGAGGCATTTTCGCATCAGCAGGCAGCCACTCTCAGTACAGTTTAAGGAAAAGCCTCCCTTCCAAATGATACATTTCCTTAAGAGGATCTTGAAGTTAGAGGACATCCCAGGCAGGGCTGACTCAGTTTCCCCACAGGCCCTCCCCAGCCACCTTACAACAAAAATTATGAGCATGTGTTACATTTGTAATAAAAAATGAAACTAATCTTTAAAAAAAATCCGGCTTCCATGGCATTACGCCCAGATCTGGGGTGAATGAGGCAGGCAAATCTGTATTTTAATAAGTTCTTTGGATGATTCCCATGTGCAGACAGAGTTGAGAACCCTTGGGTCGAGGCATTAAGGGTCTCTGATAATGTATTACCTGGGAGAAGTGTGTGATTTGGTGTCACTCTCTCAGATTAGCTCCTGGGGAAGAGGGATGCTGATGAAATTCAGAAGACCTATGTAGTGTGTTTTGTGGGACAGAAGTGAGTTAAGTAGAGCACACCAGGGGCAGCCAGAGGGCACTGGCCCATCTCAGCTTGGGCTGCCATACCAAAATACCATAGATTGCATGGCTTAAACAAATGAAACTTATTTCCTCACAGTTCTGGAGGCTGGAAGTTCCAGATCAAGGTCTGGCTGGGTTCAGTTTCTGAGAGAGTTCCCTTTCTGACTTACAGATGGCCACTTTGTCCTGACATGGCCTTTCCTCCTAGTGCACTTGGAGGGAGAGAGAGAGTGAGCTTTCTGGTGTCTCTTCCTATAAGGACACTAAGCCTGTGGGGTCAGGGCCCCATTCTTATGACCTAATTTTGCCTTTATTACCTCCTTAGAGACCCCATCTTCAAATATAGTCACATGAGGGATTAGGGCTTCAACAAATGGAAAGAGGGAGGGGCACAAACATTCACTCCATGACAGTGCCCAAGAAGTAGAAAACGGAGAAGGGGAAGCCAGGCCAGCTCACAGGGTAAGCCTCAGAGGCCTCCCTTTGTCCTGTTGGCCTCCATGTTCTTTTCTGTCCACCACAAGCCGGGACTCATAACTCAGGAACCCACAGGCAATTAGGATATTTGTTTTATTTGGAAGCCCCTATATTATGTTTAAAAATAATTCTGGGTTTTTTTATGAAAAGCAGGTTGGGGAAAAACATCTGGAATGAGATAAATCCACAGACAATTTACATAGACCAAAAAGAGAATGGGGGAAAAAAAAACCCACTCAAATTATACTATTCTTAACAGTGCCGGGAAAGACAGGAATGAGCAGGGAGGGGGACAAACTTCTAAATGATAGTAAAAGAAGGTAGAGGAAACCAGAGCGTGGGTGGGTTTGTGAGCACTTTGCTCTCACCTTATGGAAAGAAAGAAGTTTCATTGAAGTAATTTGGAATCTTTTTCAAAAAAGCAATTTTTATGTGTGGTTCTAAATTACAGACTTGAGTCAATTCTGAAGAACTTCCCACAAGATTAGTATCTAAATTCCCCTCCTCTCCACAGCTAAACAGTCTGTGTCCTGTCTCCACTAATATGGGTTGTCCTCTAAGAGGAAGTGCGTTTCTGGCAGACATCATTTCAACAGCAGTGTTGCTGTGTGATGTTGTGATATAATAAGAAATGTATATTTGGTCTTTGTCCCCGGTTCCTGGCACAAGAGCTTCTAAAACCCTTGGGATCTCCTGAGTGCTAAGAGTGTCTTTGGTTTGCTGATGACTTTTGGCTGAGAGGCTCCTACAAAGCTTGGACTGGAGGGTTGGAACTTTTGGCCTCTTCTCTGGGCCTCCAGGGAGGGGAGAGGGCTGGAGAGTAAGCTAATCATCCCTAGCCAATGATTTAATCACTTGTGCCCACCTAACGAAACTTCGTAAAAGCTCCTAAGCCACGAGGTTCAGAGAGCTTCTGGGTTGCTGACTATATTGAGGCACTGGGGGCGGGTAGCACACCCAGAGAGGGCCTGAAAGCCCAGAGCCCCACCCATACCTTATTCAATGCTTCTCTTCCATTTGGCTGTCCCTGAGTCGCAGCTTTATAATAAGCCATTCATAGCTAGGAGACTGTTTTCCTGAGTTCTGCGAGCTATTCTGGCCCATTATCCAACCCAAAAAGGACTCATGGGAACCCCTAATTGTGGCCAGCCAGTCAGAAGTACAGGGGGCTGGTGATTTGCAATTGGCATCTGGAGTCGGGGCAGTCTCGTGGGGCTGGGCCTGTAACCTGGGGGAGCTGACATTAACTCCAGGTGGTCAGTGTCAGAATTGATTTAAATTGCAGGATAGGGGCGCCTGGGTGGCGCAGTCGGTTGGGCGTCTGACTTCAGCCAGGTCACGATCTCGCGGTCCGTGGGTTCGAGCCCCGCGTCAGGCTCTGGGCTGATGGCTCAGAGCCTGGAGGCTGTTTCTGATTCTGTGTCTCCCTCTCTCTCTGCCCCTCCCCCGTTCATGCTCTGTCTCTCTCTGTCCCAAAAATAAATAAACGTTGAAAAAAAAATTAAAAAAAAAAAAATAAATTGCAGGATACCCAGTTGGTATTTGGAGAGGTGGATAACAGGGTGGTATTGGGGGAGGGGGCCGGAAATCCGCACATTTGGTGTCGGAAGTGTTGGAATGTGAAAACAGCCTATGTTTCTTCATGTTCAACATACTGAGTTGAAAAGGGGTTGACATCTTCAAGAACCCCTTCAGAAGTGTTGATGAAGGGCCCCCCCACAAACAACAATAGCAATTCCTCATTGCAAAACAGTTCATCTCTAGGACGCTCTGCCTGGGGAATAAATCTTTACTGAAAGCTCACTGTCTTAATGGTCTGTGTCGATTCCTTTAAGAGGGAAGGCAGTAGAAAGGAGCTGGCATGGCTGGGCATCTATTAAGTTATGTCTCTTATTCTTGATCAGTTCTATGAGGTTGTGACGACTGTGCATGTTTCACAGATAAGGGAGCTGAGTCCCAGAGAGTCTAGCCTCCAACCAAGATCTAGCCCCTCTGCCCACTAGTTGTGACTTTTGGCAAGTTACTTAAGTCTCCATGTCCTGGGCTCTTCATCTGTAAAATGAGAATAAGAAAATCCCCCTCACAGGGCAACTGAGAGGATGGAAAATAACACATTACAAAGTATTTAGTAGAGAAATAAGTGATCAGTAAATATGAAGTACCGTTATTATTGTTACAGTTAAAGAGGTCAAGTAGCTTGCTCAAATTAAAATTGCTATTAAGTGCTAATGCTGGATTTCCGTCACTTTCTTTGTCCAAAGTACACTCTCCTCATTACTCAGCAGGCTCTCTAAGCTGAGAATAAAAGACAGAGAGACGGAGACATCTGTCCTCTTTCCTCCAGGGATATCAAGGTACCTAAGGGTGTGGATTTGATTGATGTTAACTTCTGGCCACAGACTGATTGACTGATTGATTGATTTTGTGGCTTATTGGTCAGAAAGCCAGGCTGGCTCCCTGGAACCTGCTGGAATGCTCAGAAAATTTGGCTGACTGGGCAGTGGGTAGGGTTGGAAGCTGGGAATAGGCTGGCCAGGGTTGGGGAAATTGAACTGCCCCAGGCCTGGTGCAGGACTGGGTACAAGGTCTAGGCACTATGTCTGTGGGCTCAACGGGCTGGACAGTCTGGACTACATACGTGGCCAGGCAGGCAGGCAGGCAGGCTGCAGGGGGATGTGCCCAAGTCAGCAGGCTACCGTTGAGCTGGACGAAAACCCATGGAGCTAGCAGCCAATGGGTGACTTGGAATAATGAAGGATGGGTTTGGGGTCTCCTAGGGGCTCCTGGGGAGAGGACTGACTCTCAGTAACTTACCCACAGCCCTGGCCACTGTTAGTCTCTTCTAGCGAGAGTGTAGGAGTGGGGTGTGGATGGGGAGGTGAGGGCGTGTGTAAAGAACCAGCATGAAAATAGGAGCTGGGCACAATCGCTGCCTACATGCTAGGCACTTTACATGTGCCAGCAGCTAGTCCCACCACCGGGGTACCAGTAAGGAAACTGAGGCTCATACAAGTCAAATAGTAATGGTCAAGGTCAGTGTTAGACTGTTGAATAAGCTAACTAAAAGTCTGCTTAGGATATTTACAAAGTAGGAATATATGAAAACTTTTTTCAACAACTGTCAATTTGAGGGGCACATGAGTGGCTCGGCGGGTTAAGCATCTGACTTCGGCTCAGGTCATGATCTCATCACTCATGAGTTCAAGCCTCTCACTGGGCTCTCTGCTGTCAGCACAGAGCCCACTTTGGATCCTCTGTCCCTCCCCCCAACCCTGTCCCTTTTCCCTTGTACTCTCTCTCAAAAATAAATAAACATTTAAAAAATTGTCAATTTGAATTGTCTAAGAATGCATCAAAGCAATCATTGTTGGAAAAATCAGAACTTTGTTGGACTTCCTTACAATTATTTTTATGTCCTAAAGAGAGCAGAAGGGGGAGGGTGGAAAAATGGCTTTCTCCCCATTTTCCTCTCCTTTTTAGGGGTATGGGGAGAGGAGGAAAGCTTTTCTAGAAGCCTTCAGCAAATTTTCTCCAGCATCTTTTTGGCTAGGACAGAGTCACACACATACCCTAGAACAGTTACTGGCAAAAGGAACCAGAACTGCATTAATTGTCTTAGAATAATCACAACTTATACTGTGGGGCTGGGCAAATGGCCACACCATAGAATTGGGTTCCATCAGCAAGAAGGGGACAAGGGCGGTTGAGTATGCAATCAGTGGAGCTATCACAAGACTTCAGGATGCTCCAGGATCACTGGGGAGCTTGTGAAGCATGGACTATTCATGTACCAAATGGGTGCCTTGAGTTAGGGTTTATCAACTATCACTTTTTTTTTAAAGCATTTTTTTTAACGTTTATTCATTTTTGAGACAGAGAGAGACAGAGCATGAATGGGGGAAGGTCAGAGAGAGAGGGCGACACAGAATCTGAAACAGGCTCCAGGCTCTGAGCTGTCAGCACAGAGCCCGACGCGGGGCTCGAACTCACGGACTGCGAGATCATGACCTGAGCCGAAGTCGGACACCCAACCAACTGAGCCACCCAGGCGCCCCTCAACTATCACTTTTAAAAAGGGAATATTAATGGACCCTTGTGAAGACTTGAATCCCACGCCATAGTATTGTTAGTACCGTGCTCTAACGAAAGCTTCCCCTCCACCACGGCCTGTCTTTATTTCTCTCACTTTCCTTAATCAACTAAACTCCTTGTGACCTGTCTTCACTCTGTCTACTTCCCACTCCCTCTTCAACTCATTGTCATCTGCCTTCCACCCCCGTCTCTTCCTTGAAATTGTCAGTCAACAGTCATGAATGAATATTCAACTCCCAATCCCTGACACACTTTCCCACCCACAGCTTACTCAGCTTGTGGCACATGGCACAGTTAACCCTTCTGACAGCCTTGACAAGCTCTCCTCCTCTGAGGCCTGCGACCCTACCCAGTCCTTCTCGCCCTGACTGGTCTACTACGGGGGCATATTCCCAAATGTTGGGGCTCACTCCATAGCATTCTTTCCTTTCCTCCTCTTCTTTCTCCTGACACTGTCCTTAGGACACGCACTACCATACCCAATATCTGACTCCAGTGCAGGCTGGAGACTTGAGCTTGCAGACCTTAAGTTTAACTGACTGGATGGTTCTACCTAGAATCTCATCAGTACCTCAAGTTCAATTTCATTTAAACTGGAGTCATCATCATATCTTTCAAACTGACTCCTTTTTATCTTGCACTCCTGATCTTGGTGACTGGCACAACGACCCATCCAGCCACTTGGCCAACCAGAAACCGGGATCCCACCTGGATCAGATGACAAATGATCAGGTGATCTTGTTTCTACTTAGTTAATATCTCTAAGTATCTCTGTTCTTTGTTTATATCCACAATTTCCACCTTGATCTAACCATAGCCCTCCAGGTTATCACGCGTGTCTAAAGCTTATTTCCCCACCTTTATGCCTACCCTACCCCCAGTCTAGTTTCTACTACTGATACTTGCTCAGAGAGGAGCTGGAGGTACAAATTCGGCAAGGAGTGCGTCTAATAGGCGTGGCTCATAGTAAGGGTCTAGTCACTGCTAACAGCTCCTACTCACGGAGCAGCCCGACTCTGCCATCTTTACCATTATGCAACCCTACCTCTTCATGATTGGAGACCACTTATTTATTTTTTTCAAATGCTGTGGAATCACACAGAGCTGATTTATTTATTTTTTACTTATTTTTTTATTTTTGAGAGAGAGTGCAAGCAGGAAAGGGGCAGAGAGAGATGGGGACAGAGGATCCGAAGCAGGCTCTGTGCTGACAGCAGAGAGCCTCATGTGGGGCTCAAACCCACGAACTGTGAGATCATGACCTGAGTCCAAGTCGGATACTTAACCAACGGAGCCACCCAGACTCCCCGTTTGGAGACCACTTACATTAATCCATTGGCTCTTGCTACACGCTCTGGAATTCCTAATAAGCATGTTATAAATTATCTGAGGAAGAACACACAAATCTAAGGGCTAATTTTTAGAATGTTAGCATAAAGCCAATGGGATGTTCTCAACTACAAAGAACTTCTCAATAATTTGAAAGCTTTTTCTCCGCTGGATTGAATAACTAATTAGTTTGATGTCATCGACACCAAAATAATTCAGACCTAAGTTAAAATCTATTATTCTGTAAATAAAGTCATTTGGAAATTGCCTCAAAGAGACTTTACATTTTCGCTCTTTTCAAAACTGTCATTTCACATTCTATGTTTTGCAAGAGGTTTAAAACAAGAGCACTTGTGCCTTCCCATTTGGGTAAACTTGACCTTGAGCTGGAGCAAAGTGCCCCACACTCACAGTATTTACCTAGTTTTTCTTGGGTTGGATTTTAGCCAAACCTTCAACAGAGGTGCTCCAGAATGACTTTAATGCTTTATTACAGGAACTGGAGTATGTGCCCTAGGCCAATACAAACAGGTGTCCTAGTGCTTGGCTTCAACTCTATGAACACTTAACAGTTCTAACCCTTGTAAAGAGAGGGAGAATGTTGGCTTCGGCTTTTAGATCAACCACTTCTCCACTGGTCCACAAAGTCTTTTGGAGCAGGTGCTATATCGTATTCATCCCTGCAAACCAGATCCTAGCATGGTGCTGGGCACAGAGACAGCACTCCATCAAGCCAAACACTTAATCCTGCTGCCAGGGTTAGAGGTCCTAGTTTATCTTCTGCCTCAACTGGGACTGGTTCAGAACAGGGGTTGGCATAGCAGAGTACTAACAAGGGACAGATAGCATCCTACCATATAAGAACCTGAGTGGTAGAGATGAAATTAGATGGGGGTTGACAGTATTTGAGAAACAGTCAAGTTGTTGGAAAAACATATAGCTTCCCAAAATGACTAAGCTGAAGGACTGGAAATTCAATGTGTAGGTGCTGACATGGTTGTTTAAAGAGGAAAGATATGTTTTACAGTAACCACGCACAGAGCTTATACTAACACATGCTGCCCCTCCTTATAAGCCAAATGGAGGTACATTCTAATTCTCTCCTCTTTTGGTTGATGTTTGTCCTACTTTTTTCCCACTAAGACTAGATCTGTGATTCTTCTTTCCTACTGAAATGTATAAAACATCCACATGTGGAAAGATTCTGATATGTACGATTCCAAATATTGCAAGCCCCAAACAGAAGCAAGGCACAGCCTTGGAAAAATTCTCAGTTGACTGCCACGATTAAATCAGGGATATCTTAAAACATAAAAACAAACAAACAAATAAATAAGCAAGCAAGCTTGGGCCAAAGTCCCAATTGTAGAAGCAAGGAAAACGGGCAGTTGAAGGGAGATCACCTGCGGGGGGGGGGGGTGGGGTGGGGGGATGGGGGTGGGGGTAGCTCCTCCCCACTCCAGTCACTTGGCAATTGCTTGTTTGAACATTGGACAGGGCCTTAAAATAACCTACTCTCTGTCAGACATAGCTGATGTCGTGTCTACATAGGGAGCATTACCATTAATTGATAGCACCATGTGCCAGGCACTAGGCTGAATGCTTTGTATGCATCACCCCTTTTCATGTTCACTATTCTGTAGGGGTCCACAATCCTCTTGGAGCTTGAGTGATTTACCCAAGTACACACAACAGATACGTCTGCCCTATCCAAAGCCCAGCTTCCTTCCACAGAACCAGTATTTCCCAGACTGGACGAGGGCTCGGCATTGTCAGGAAAGCCCTGCTCATTAGCTACGGCATGGGGGAGAGCGTAGGCCTCCAGACTTTTGAAGACTTTTGCAGAGCACCATGGCAGGCACTCAAGAACTGTTGCTGCCGTTTGCAGACCCTGTTCATCTCAAGGAGGACAGTTTGTCCCACGGTGAGTGCAGTGCTCAGAAAAGGAGGTCCAGAACACGGGTTAATATGGGGCCACGAGGCATGTGCTGTTCTGACAGTTGTCTGAACAAAGACTTGATCCAGGAAAGAGAAATAAAAACCTGCTTCAACCGGAGCAACTGGTCTAGATCTCGAGCTGGTGGGGGGCGGGGAGGGGCGCGCAGTGGAGACTGGTGGGGCCACAAGGAGATTTGATGAATACCAGGAGGGTTGGGAGAAGGCAACAAGGAGCAGGTGTGGGGGGAATGTTGTCTGATGGTTTAGGTAACTGTCTTTGAACGCCAGGCACATTCAAAAATATAGAGCCCCCCCCCCTTTTTCATTTATTCATTTTGAGAGAGACAGAGCACGCACAGATGCGTGAGTAGGGAGGTGCAGAGACAGAGGGGGAGAGAGAGATCCCAAGCAGGCTTCACGCTCAGCACGGAGCCAGACACAGGGCTCGAACTCGCAAACCATGAGATCGTGACCTGAGCCAAAATGAGGTCAGGCACCCAACCGACTGAGCCACCCAAGATATAGAGCCCCTTTTATAGAGACTGCAAGCGTCCTCCCAAAGCGAGTGGCAGCTCTTCAAGGTATCGCTGCTGGAAGGAGACTTGGCGGAACGCACACCAAACTGATGACGGTACTCAAGTCTTGAGAGATGAGACGGGGAAGGCCAAAACTTGGGCCTGGTCAGCAATGGAGATGTATGCCTTACACGCACCATAGTTTTTGTTGTTGTTGTTGTTTGTTCTTTGTTTTTTAAACAAGGACCATATATTATTTAAACACTGGTGTAACCAGAGTGCAATGAATAAAAAACGGACCATGCGTGTGAGTCGTTTGTCAAGTGTGACACAGCGTGTAAATGTACTTGACAGATAAAGGGAAGAGCAGGAGAGAGAGTGGCCCTGAAGCCCGTGTTACAGGCAATCTGTGATTCTCCACAGTGGCAGATGCCATTATGTAACTTCCAGTTCCCATTCTCTCCTTCTCCCTCAGTATGAGAATGGAAGGAGCGCCGCATTTTAGCTGGGAACATGGCAGCCGTGGAATAAAGACCCCATTTCCCAGGCTCCCTTGCATCTAGGTGTGGCCACAAAACTAAGTGATGAAGGACCGTGTGTCAGCTTCAGGAAACCTCCTTCAAATGGCAGGTAACTGGCTTTGCCCCCTTTTCTTTCTCTCTTTCTTCAATGGCTACCTGAAATATGGATATGTTGGAGCTCTAGTGAACAATTTAGACCATAAAGATGAGAGCCACATCTTCGGGACCGCCAACCAGGGAGCTGGAAAGAGCCTGCATCCCTGAGGACCTAACGGACCTGGGCTACCACGTCACCCCAGGACTGCCAGACTCCCTTCCATCTTTCACAGAAGGGGGAGATGAGCCCCTTCTTGTATAAGCCACTGTAGTTTGATTTTTCTGTCAAGCGTATCCCTTTAATTTCTCCCTTTTAGGTCCAAGTTCACCCTCCTGAGGGCCTACTGTGTGCCAGACATCCTACTGAATACTCTCACATGTCAGTGCCACTTAACCCTCTCAAACCTATCTCCCTCCTATAGATTCTAGGTTAAATTCAGAAGAAACCTAAGCCAACATCTCCATCAGTGGTTTCAAATATTTTTTTAAATATTTACTTATATTTATTTTTGAGAGAAAGAGAGAGAGTGTGTGGTGCGTGTGTGCTCGCAAGGGAGGGGCAAAGAGTGAGAGAGAGAATCCCAAGCAGGCCCTGCACTGTCAACACAGAGCGTCATGCATGTCTCGAACTCCTGAACCATGAGATCATGCCCTCAGCCGAAATCAAGAGTCAGACACTTAACCGAAGGATCCACCCAGGCGCCCCTCAAATATTTTTAGAGCAGCAGCAATTTACTCCTTCCTTCCTCCCCCACTACCAAACAACAATCATACACATTATCTCAAAAAAAAAAAAAAAAAAAAAAACCAGACAAATAACCAACAACAGCAAACCTGGAGACGCCTTCCTAGAACCTACAACTCTACACTGAACATAGTATTGTGCAGATACTATACTCTCTATCCACATGTTGCCGATAATCCAGAGGGGGCCAGTGACAAGTTACATGACAATTGCAATGTGGTGTTAAAGTGACTACAAGAGCGATAGATCACATGGACCATGGAAGCACAGAGAGAGACCATCTCGGTCTCTCTTGGTTTTTGTTGTTGTTGTTGTTGTTGTTGTTGTTGTTGTTGTTGTTGTTATTTCTGCTTCCTCTCTGCCAGTGCATTAGGTCTCTTAGGAGACCCCCTGCTAAGCCAAGGGGGCTGAAGCTGAGTCATTGTCTCAGTTGTTCCGCTTTGTGAGCCCCCTAAGTGTCTTACAGACCAGGTATTTATTAGTGGTCTGTTGTTAATGACCATGGTAAGCTATCTAAGCTGAGTTTGTATTAATCTTTAGAGATTCATAGTTACAAAGAAGTGAAAACCTCAGAATAAAATATGAGGCTCTTTGGTCCATGTTGGATTTTCAGGAAGCTAATTGGTCCCTCTTGAACTGTTCTGTGTGTGTTTTTCTCTGATTTTCCAGCTATTATGCTGAGCACCACCTCAGATTCAGCTGCCTGTTAAGTGGGACAAGGAGGACTGTCATTAGCATGACAAGGAACCTGCATGAAATCTAGGCTTTAACCAGTACTACAGGGGCCAGCCCAGATATGGGGTAGATTTGGTGATGGGGAGGAGAGTGATAAGGACCAGAGCTTAGGGACATCTCAGAACAGGCAGCCCTGGAAATGGAAACTCTATTAAAAAAATTTTTTTAACGTTTATTTATTTTTTAGAGAGAGAGAGTGAGAGATCATGAGCAGGGGAGGGACAGAGAGGAAGACACAGAATCTGAAGCAGATTCCAGGCTCTGAACTGTCAGCACAGAGCCCAACGCGGGGCTCAAACTCACAAACTGCGAGATCATGACCTGAGCCAAAGTTGGACGCTAAACTGACGTAGCCACCCAGGCGCCCCTGGAAATGGAAGCTTTAGATACTCTTTGAAAGAGGAGCTGGCCTGGTCCACATGGTCTGGTGTTGGGGACCTTGAAGGAAAGCAGGGAGCAGGAGAGGAATATAGAGTCAGAGGGGTGGACAGAGGTGATTCACTGACACTTAATAGGTATACTATAAGTATCTCCTGAAGAAAAGGAAGAGTGGAGGGAGATAGGGCAAGAAAGGAGGAGGAGGAAGAAGGGAGAAGGAAAGAAGGGAAGAAAGGAAGAAAGGAAGGAAGGAAGAGATTGCTAAGACCAAGTAATAGGCAGCCAAAAAGGAGTTGAGAGTCAGGGGTTGCTTCAATAAAATACACAAAACAAGAACATACATGCAGGGACACTGGGGTAATGCTTCAGCCGACAGAAAAATACACAGACACACACACACAGGCACACACATACATATACAGACATATGCATATACATATATATGATAGCCAGCCTCCAACACGGTCCCCAATCCTTGTCCGTTGGTGTATATACCCTTATGTTGTTCCCTCCTACACCAAACAGAGCTGATCTGGGCAACCAATAGGATACTGCCCAAAGACTTGGCCATAAAAATCATGGAGGCTTCTGCATTTCTGTCTCATTCTGAGGGAAGACAGCTCTCATGTCATGAAGACACAGGAGAGTTTTACACGGCGAGGAACTGAGGCCTCCTGTCAACAGTTCATGCCGGCCGGCCAGCCATGTGAACAAGCCAGCTTGGAAATAGATCCTCCTGCCCCACCAAGCCTTCAGCTTCAGATGACAGCAGCTTACTCTCAGATGCCTGACCCATGGAAGCTGTGAGATAATGTGTATTGTTTTATGTCAAGCAACAATAGAGAACTAATACAAAATAAACACATAATTTCCACATATGTATCTTTTTAAAAATGATTATTCTATTTATTTTGAGAGAGAGAGAGAGACAGAGAGGGCGTGCTGTGTGAAAGCTGGGGGGAGGGGTAGAACGTGAGGGAGAAAGAGAATCCCAAGGAGGCTCTCTGCTGTCAATGCAGAGCCTGATGTGGGGCTTGATCTATGAACCGTGAGATCATGACCTGAGCCGAAATCAAGAGTCAGACACTTAACCAGGTGCATCTCCATATATATATCTTATACACAAAATGTATCGCTTTCCATAGTGTCAAGATAATATATATTTATTGGAAAAATGTTAGTAAATATAAATTAGTCAATTGAAATCAGCACAATTCCACCTGTCCCCCCTAGAGATGGTAATGCTATGTTTTAAGCACAATATGTGTGTTCATTGATTTAATGCCGGCAACAAATCTTATGAGGTCAGTGATGCTCTAATCCCCATTCTAACGGATGGGGAAATACAGGGAGTGAAAGTAAACTTGCCTAAGCAAAATGTGAAGGAGACAGAAATTGTCTTTTTTCTATGCATCTATTTCTTTTAATTAACAGGCTTTGTTTTCTAGAGCAGTTTTAGGCTTACAGAAAAATACAGTATATCCAATGAAAACATAGTATGTTCAATGGGTTTTGACAAATGTATACTGACACATATCCAGCATTACACTATCATAAAGAATAGCTTCCTTGGCCCTCCTACGCCCCTGTGCTCCATCCGTTCATCCTTCCTGATGCACATCATTCTTAGGCAGAGCTCATACTACATATATTAATGTTGTACCCTGTTTTTTTTCTTTTTTTAAGTGTTTATTTAGTTTTGAGAGAGAGAGAAAGAGAGAGCATGAGCAAGGGAGGGGCAGAGAGAGAGAGGGAGACAGATAATCCGAAGCAGGCTCCACGCTGCCAGCAGCAAGCCCTATGTGGGGCTCGAACTTATGACCTGGGAGATCACGACTTGAGCCAAAGTTGGACGCTCAACTGACTGAGCCACCCAGGCCCCCCTGCAATCCTGTTTTTTTCAATTAATATTACATAAGAAGCATTTTTCCATGTCAGTAAAACTTACTTATAAACACATTTTGTTTATAAGCACAATTTTTAATGCTTGGATAATATTCTATGTGTGCATGGATGAACTGTAACCTATCCCCTGTTGTTGGGCATGAAGCCCGGTTGTTTTAAGTCTTGGGATGGGGGTGAGGGACTCTTGAAACTCAACCCGGCATCCTTAATATAAGGGTGCATTTATCCAAGGATGTGTGTGAACTTCCTCAAGTAGTTACAACAGCTGTGATTTTTAACATTCTCCGTTAGAAACTTGGAAACTCTTGACTCTGTGAGTTATTTCTAGGCTGTGGGTATACTTGTTCTTCCTCCCCGACCTGTGTTCTCCCCAACCCCCAACTCCCAACGTGGCTTTTAGAATGACTTTTCCTCGGTTCTCCAAAAATGAATCATTGCAAATAGAAAACGCTCACAAACTTTTCTCCACACCCTACTTCCTGCATCAGACGCAGGCTGATGCTACTGATGTCTTTCCAGAGGCCCACTCAAGGCAGATGATATCCTCTGAGACTGATTTGTCAAATGGTCTGTATTGCTTTTGCCCATTTCCAAATTCCTTCATTTAATTTTAAATTTGATTTTAACAGACTATAGACTCCTATTAGATTAATCGTTATGGCTCATCACAACTTTCAAATGTCTCTAATTGCCAATTCCCCTTACATGTGGTTTTCTTCTTCCTAGAGTGTCTCTTTTACACACCAGGGGACACCTACACCTGTATTTAAGGAAGATACACAGACCTGCTCGGACTGGTCCATTAGTTAGACTGCCATTAAAAAAAAAGAGATGCACACAAATTTAAGCCTCAAGTTTAAAGCTTGCTGTCCTCTAGCTGCCTCTCTCTCTCTCTTAAGTCTGATACCCACATAGGAAGGAGAGTATTCTAGATTGTGTGATTTTGATGATCCTCAGAACAGCTACTGGTACTAGAAGAATCTAAAGAAGTTAAGAACTAGAATGGTACACTGGATTGGTAATTATAGGCTTTAATTTTTTTTTAATTTTTAAAAAATATTTTAATTTTGAGAGAGAGAGAGAGAGGGAAGGGAAGAGATAGAGGGAGACACAGAATCCAGAGCAGGCTCCAGGCTCTGAGCTGTTGGCATAGAGCCTGACGCGGGGCTTGAACTCACGAACTGCGAGGTCACGACCTAAGCCAAGTTGGACACTTAACCGACCGAGCCACCCAGGCGTCCCTAGGATTTTGTAACTGACTGATTTTGGTCAGAGAAACATTGTTTGTCTCACTCACAGTGGGTAGTTGCCTTCATTTCTGAGTTCAGCCTAAAGAGAGTTGAAGAGAAGGAAGCAAGACCTAATTTGGGGTTTAATATATTACTGGATGTTGAGATCGAAGGAAAAAAAAAAAAGTATAACTTGACGAATTCCTATAAGAACAGTATAGATGGTTTTTCCAATGAAACTTATCAGACCATTAAGAACATGCTGTGTTATTTATCAAACATTCCATAAAAGATCACCGTACATAATAAATCCGATCCAGGGGCTTGCTGCCCTTACTAGAAATTCATACAAACTTAGGTGACTAGTAATGAGTGCTAAGAAAACCATTTGTTACCTTCCATTAGATGTTTTGCTTTGTCACCAGCCAAAGTTTATACCCAAGATAAAAAATTGGAATCGTTATCGGGGTGCCTGGGTGGCTCAGTTGGTTAAGTGTCTGACTTTTGATCTTGGCTCAGGTCATGATCTCACAGTTGGTGAGATTGAGCCCCACATGGGGCTCTCCACTGACAGCTCAGAGCCTGCTTGGGATTCTTTCTCTCCCTCTCTCTCTGCCCCTCCCCCACTCATTCTTTCCCCCTCTCTCTCTCTCAAAATAAATAAATACACTTAAAAAAAACTTCTGGAATCAGGGGCGCCTGGCTTGGTCAGTTAAGTGCCCGACTTCAGCCCAGGTCATGATCTCACGGCTTGTGAGTTCAAGCCCCAAGTCAGGCTCTGCGCTGACAGCTCAGAGCCTGGAACCTGCTTCGGATTCTGTGTTTCCCTCTCTCTGTTCCTCCCTTGCTCACACCCTGTCTCTCTGTCTCTCTCAAAAATAAACATTAAAAAAATTAAAAAAAATTTGTGGAATCATTATTTAAACTGATTAAATATATAATGATTATACATAAAGTTTCTAGTACTTGACATCCAGACTATTCTAACACACTTCTGAATTTTCTTCCCTTGCATCTGAGGCATAGGATAGACTCTCTTCAACACCAGAGTTCTCCATGGCTGTGATTATTGATCAAGGATGGGGCCTGGGAAAGCTGTGGGTGACTTATCAGAATTGGGTGGGGGGAAGGAAGGGGTGAGTGTCAGTACTGACTCATGGGGCAGTATTGTCACTGTTTTAATTGGTCTTCCAGATTCAGTCTTTGCCCAATCCTAATCTCGCCTTCCTCAGAAGCATGAAATTAATTTTTCCTAAATTGCTGATTACATCATCATACTCCTTACACTTTTATCATCTGCCACTCAGTGTTCATACTCTCCAGCTTGACTTTCAAGAAACAATTTCCCCACCCCTCCCCATTGCCAAGGCTTTAATAAGATTTGAAGTTAATCCTTTATCCTATTGCCCCTTGCCATAATACCGTCCTCTGAGAATGGAACTAGAAAATTAGTTTATTTTACCAACCATTTTTTGGGGGGGAGGGGTCTTTACTGTGTGTGGATTTGGGGGATCCAGAAATAAGTGAAAGCCAAGATCGATGTTCTAAGAAGCTTAAAAATCAACTGGGGAAAAGAGAGGAGCTGGCCCATTGCAACGTCATGGGCTATGTGCTTTCCTGGGGACACAAAGAGTTGAGCCCTGGGTGAGGGGAAGATCAAGGAAGGCTTCTCAGAGGAGTCAGCCTGAGAGCTGAAATCTAAAAGGTGAGTAGGAGTTTGGCAAAGAAAGGAAAGGCAGAGCATGATAGACAGAAGGGAAACACTGCACATAATAAGATGAGAAGGAGTAATTGCCTTATGAGAGATGAGTCATCTGTGGGTAAAACACGTGCTGGAGATAGTTAATAAATATATCACCGATGAAAACCAGGGATTATGCAAGTCCAATCAAGGTGTCTCAGAAGTGGTGTAAAAACCAGAGAAAGTAGGAACTTAATCCGGCCTATTGAACCTGCCTGCTGGAGGTGGTGACGGATGGAGGGCACGTCCTAGCAGTGTGAGAGGCTGTCAAGAGTCTGTCCGTGTTTATTACGCATTGTCCAAGGGAGAGATGCATCATGGAGTGGGCATGAATATTGCGTCACCAGAGAGGAGTGCTCTGTTGTAGGGAGAGATCCTCATTCTCCGTTTCCCAAATAATTTTCTTATGCTTGAGGACCTTCATACTGGGAAGAGGGTATTCTTAGAGCACACATCAGTGTCTGGTCCCTGGAAGGTGTATTTCCTTTAAAAAGAGTAACTTTTGCTTTATAATCAGTTTCTTCTTTTTTTTTTTTTTTTAATTTTTTTTAACGTTTATTTATTATTGAGAGAGAGAGAAAGAGCATGAGCATGAGAGGGGCAGAGAGAGGGAGACACAGAATCCGAGGCAGGCTCCAGGCTCTGAGCTGTCAGCGCAGAGCCCGAGGTGGGACTCAAACTCACAAACTGTGAGATCATGACCTGAGCCCAAGTCCGACGCTCAACCGACTGAGCCACCCAGGGGCCCTTTTATAATCAGTTTCTAAAAAATTTTGAGCGTACGGACAGCGCTAAGTGCCCCATCATGTGGGTGTTCTGATAAGGGTAAAGTTGGCTCATCAAAGCTGAGCATAAGGCCCTCAGGCCTGGTGGCCCTACAGGGCTCTGATGCCTTGGGGGCTTGGAGGAGTCAGTGGGCCTCCTCCTCAAAAGCAATAAGCATGACCTGCGTGTCCTGCTACCGTCGTATGTTTTGCATGTCTGCTGTCTTGTCCTTACCTCCACCCTCATCTAGAATATAACCTAGAACGGTAGGAGTCAAGTGCTGCCCTGAAGACGGTTTGTCACCAGTTCATAGTAAGATAAATACAAAAATGCGATTAAGTAGGTAGAACCTTTTAGAGAAATTTAAGAGAAATTAATTTCTATTGGAATCTAACAAAAAAATTGGCATTTGTATTCTATTATTATGTGTTCGTTTTCTCATTTACTTTCTAGTAATTTATTTTTATTTATATTTTGCGAAACTATTCGGCCATGACAGATTGGTTCTTCACCCTAGGCAGTTTGAGAAGCGCTAATGGGGGTGCCTGGGTGGCTCTGTCAGTTAAGCGTGTCAGACTCTTGATTTAGGCACAGGTCATGATCTCACAGTTCCCGAGATTGAGCCCCGTGTGGGGCTGTGCTGACATTGTGGAGCCTGCTTGGGATTCTCTCTGTCCCTCTCTGACCCTCCCCTGTTGGTGCCCTCTGTCTCTCAAAATAAATAAATAAACATTAAAAAAAAGTGTGGATGGAGATGGCAGAGATCCCTGTTTTGCATGGATGCTGTATTACCTTTGGTGCCTGTCCAAATGGGAGCTGCGGGTCTCAACCCTACTGCACAGTAGAATCACCTTGGCAGCTGAAAAAAATTTTTATCATATCCACATCTGTAAGAGGACCCTGGGCTCCACTCTGACCAATTAAGTGAGAATAGAGTGGGATCAGAGTGGGGCAAAGTCTTCTGTACTTTTTTTTTTTAATTTCTCTTAGTGTTTACTTATTTTTGAGAGATAGAGTGCAAGCGGGGGAGGGGCAGAGAGTGAGGGAGACACAGAATCTAAAGCAAGCTCCAGGCTCCCAGCTGTCAGTACAGAGCCCAATGCAGGGCTTGAACCCACAAACCGTGAGATCATGACCTGAGCCGAAGTCAGACGCTTAAACGGTGGAGCCTCAGGTGCCCCAACTCCTCTGTATTTATTAAAAACTTCCTTAGTGCTTCTAATGTGAGGCCAGGGAGGAGAATCCTTAATGTGGGTGGTAACCAATCAATGACCACAGGTTGAATGAATGACCAAGACATGTCAGCCAGTCAACAGCACATCTAAAAATGCTGTGCCAGGTGCATGCTACAAAGGCATTAAGATTAATCAAGATTTTCTAATCTGTTGTTAAAGCTCCTATGGATAAAGCCAACACATAAAAAAAAAGAGTATAGACCATTAAAACGCAGTATTCATCTACAAATAAAGGAACATTTATACATTATGTGGGGATGAGCCCATCTTTTCCTTTTTCTTTTCTCCTTCTTCTTCTTCTCCTTCTTCCTCTTCTTCTTTCTCTTCTTTTTTCTCTTCTTCTTCTTTTTCTTCTCCTTCTTCTTCTTCTTTATACATACAGCACATCCAATAATATTCCTCCTGAATGGAGATTCCTCAGGCTGGTTCCTCCCATTTGGTCACAGAAGCCACTAGATGTCACTCAAGGTCCCTCAGGCTTCCCTCTCGAGGCTCTGCCCAGCCTTCAATTCTCCACCAGATCATTTCATCTCCAAATCTTGTCCCTGCAGTCCACGCTCCCAGTGGAAGCCAGGCAAAACCTAAGGCACAATGTGTCTAGTCATCTGGTCTCCTTTCACTGATTTCCCTAGCCTTCTGGGCCCATCTCATCCCTTCCTTTATGGGAGAATAACAACTGAGGGCTGATTATAGACCAGACATTACCAAACCAGACCGGTCTGTGAGGAAATAATGGTGAGCCATGGTTCCTGCCCTCATGGAGTTTAATCTATGAAAGCACTTCTACGAATTTGTACTGTTTTATTTACTTCTTAACTCTCCCGCAGACCAGAGGCACTCAAACTTTTTGGCCACACACCTAAAGGAAGAAAGACATCTTACATCGCAACCTACATACACACAAAACACACAAACATGCAACTAAAGTTAAAGTTTCACAGTACTGTGTTTACCTTCACTTTGTGTGATGCGCTCTATTTTCTAGCCTAATTCATTTCCTTTTTTCAAGATTCTAGTTATGGTCTACCACCCTGATTTCTCAACTCATTTACAAGTCACAACCCAAGAATGAAAAACACTTGCCTTGAGGGCACGGGCCACCTCTTACTTATATTCTAGATGCCTAACAAATAGTAGGTGAGCAATACACGATTGTTGGTTTTTTTATGAATGAAAATTATGAGAACAAATTTGCATTAATATTTAAGTTAAGAAAACAAATAAAAATAAATTAAGAAAACTTAGATACAGGTTGAGTGCCTTATATGGATAATGTCCAAAGAATGTACTTATGTATACAGATTATATTCACATATAACTACAAATAATATTTTTTCTGACAATATACAAATTATACACTAAGCACACCATATGTACTGTCAATGTAATTTAATATTGTGGTTATAATCTAAGATTCATGTATTTTATTTTATTTTATTTATTTTTGTTTTAAGATTTTATTTTTAAGTAATCTCTATACCCAATGTGGGGGTCAAACTTACAACCTGGAGATCGAGAGTTGCACGCTCCACCGACTGAGGCAGCCAGGTGCCCCTGGCTCACGTA
The DNA here is from genome assembly GCF_018350155.1 of Leopardus geoffroyi. Taxonomy (NCBI): domain Eukaryota; kingdom Metazoa; phylum Chordata; class Mammalia; order Carnivora; family Felidae; genus Leopardus; species Leopardus geoffroyi. Next base: position 118,752,252 of record NC_059328.1, on the reverse strand, counting down.
TTTTATATTCATATAGTTAAAAACATGTTCATCTTGGAAAAAGAAGTCATGAGGTGAAATTAACTTTTTTTTTTCAGGTATTAAAACTGATTAGAGATTCTAATGGCTAAAAAGCGTGGCATTAGAGACCATGGCATGATGTGATGTGTTTTGGGGTCTGGGAGGGAATGGTCAAGAAAAAATTCTTGGGGCACCCGGATGCCTCAGTCGGTTAAGCTTCTGACTTCGGCTCAGGTCATGATCTCACAGTTCCTGGGTTTGAGCCCTGTGTCGGGCTCTGTGTTGACAGCTCAGAGCTTGGAGCCTGCTTTGGATTCTGTGTCTCCCTCTCTCTCTGCTGCTCTCCCGCTCACGCTCTGTCTCTCTCAAATTCTGTGTCTCCCTCTCTCTCTGCTGCTCTCCCGCTCATGCTCTGTCTCTCTCAAAAATAAATAAACATTAAAAATTTTTTTTTAATAAAAAAAAAGAATTCTTGAGACGTTTTTGGTGCAAAAAGAGTGGTTTTATTAAAGCACGAGGACAGTACCTGTGGGCAGAAATAGCTGCCCTGGGGTTGTGAGGAGTGACTGTATATACTTTTAAGTTGGGAGGGGGTGAGGGATAGTTTAAGTCTCTAAGGAATTTGGAAGCAAGGTTGTGAGGACTTTGAGGGGCTGGCTGTTGTTAGGAAAAGGTCATTTACTACTGTCTAGTAAAACATTAGTCACGAGTCCCTTCAGATGTATAACAGTGGGTCATATGATTAGAGGATGATTGCTAACATATATCTTGGGGGGCAGGTAGAGATAAAAGAAGTTTCCAAAGGAATTTCTATACGTTAAAGAAGATTTACAGGATCCTGGAGATCCGGCCAATGTCAGGTTAAGGTTGCCTTTTGCCCTTAGCAAAGTATTAATATTGAGGCAGCTGAGCTCCTTGAAGAAGGTCACTCTATCTCAGGTACTTGTAGGCGGGCTGCAAGTTGTAAGGAAATTTAATTTTTTCTACACTTCTTTTGCTTTTGTTCTCCACATCATGGCACGCAGGATAGTGGCCTCCAAAGATGTTCACACCATCTGCACAGAATGATAATGTGAATACTGTAGCTTGCATAGCAAAAGGGACTTTGGAGATGTGGTTAAACTAAGGATCTTGAAATGGGGAGGTGATCCTGGACCGTGTGGATGTGTCCAGCGTAATCACAAGGGTCCTCATCCAAGGGGGGGTACGGGTGTCATGGAAGACGCAGGGATGAAGAGACAGAGATGTGAAGATGCGAGCTCCTGGGTCTGAAGATGAAGGGAGGGGCCATGAGCCAAGGAGCGCTTCAGCCTCAAGGAGCTGGAAAAGACAAGAGATTTCTCCTCCAGAAATAACATAGTCTATCGATCCATCTTGGACCTTGGACTTCATATGCCCAGAAGTGTGACATAATAAGTGTGTGTTGTTGTAAGCTGCCAAAGTTGTGGTAATTTGTTAATGGATTCTTCAGGAAGATTGCTATTGGGACAAGTGGATAGCTATGAAAAAAAATGAAGCGGGATCCCTATTTCTTTCCACTAGCATTATTTCCAGAGGGTCATAGATTTAAGTATTTTAAAAAAGAGGAAAAACAACCATAAGTATTAGAAGAAAATATGTTTTTGTTTTTGTATTGATGAAAATACAAAACCTCCAGAAACAATAAGAGGTTGAAAACAGCAACTCACGTGCAGTTGGTGGGTGCAACTTGGCAACATTTATCAAAATTAAACATGCCCATACACTTCAACCCAGCAACTGCATTTCTGTCTTAAAGAAATGCTTTGGGGCACCTGGGTGGCTCGGTTGATTAAGCATCTGACTCTGGATTTTGGCTCAGGTCATGATCTCAAGTTTCATGGGGTCAAACCCCGTGTCAGGATCTGCATTGACAACACAGACCCTGCTTGGGATTCTCCTCCCCCTTCTTCTGCCCCTCTCCTGCTGTCTCTCTCAAAATAAACAAATTTTATTTTTATTTATTTATTTAAATGCTTATTTATTTATTTTATTTATTTATTTTTTTAACGTTTATTTATTTTTGAGACAGAGAGAGACAGAGCATGAACGGGGGAGGGGCAGAGAGAGAGGGAGACACAGAATCTGAAACAGGCTCCAGGCTCTGAGCTGTCAGCACAGAGCCCGACACGGGGCTCGAACCCACGGACCGCGAGATCATGACCTGAGCTGAAGTCGGCCGCTTAACCGACTGAGCCACCCAGGCGCCCCTGTGTATTTATTTTTGAAAGAGAGAGCACAAGTTGGGGAGGGGCAGAGAGAGAGAGGGAGACACAAAATCTGAAGCAGGCTCCAAGCTGTCAGTGCAGAGCCCGATGCAGGCCTGGAACCCAAGAGCCATGAAATCATGGCCTGAGCCAAAGTTGGATGCTTAACTGACTGAGCCACCCAGGCACCCCTAAATAAACTTCAAAAAAAAAATAAAAAAAAGGAATACTTTGTGGGGCTCCGGGGTGGCTCAGTCGGTTGGGCGGCCTACTCTGCTCAGGTCATGATCTCACAGTTCATGAGTTCGAGCCCCTCGTTGGGCTCTGTGCTGACAGCTCAGAGCCCAGAGCCTACTTCAGATTCTGTGTCTCATGCTGTCTCTTTCCCAGCCCAACTCAAACTCTGTCTCTCTGTCTCTGTCTCTGTCTCTCTTTCTCAAAAGTAAATTAACATTAAAAAAATGCTTTGTTATATGTACAAAGTTTTCTTGTACATGAAATGAAAGTGTTCTTTATAGCATTGTATGCAATAGCAAAGAACTGGAAATGACCTAACTGCCCATTTATTAGACAAGATTAAATACACTATGGCGCAGCCTTTAGAGTGACATATATCTATATGTTTTAAGTACATTTATAAGTGAAATATTGTATGTATAGCATAATCCCTTATACGTAGGGGGAAAGATATACATTTAGCTTACAGATGTGGAGAAAATTCTAGAAGTATACACAAGAAACTATTAGTAGTACTTACCTTTAGAGTGCGAAAGCAGGAGGAAGTCTTGGATTTTTTAAAGTTTTACATTTTTCTATATAGTTCTTGATCCCAGGGATTGTCAACGTGGTTCTTCTGCTGCTTTAGAAAGGAAAGAAGGAAGAAATGAAGAATTGCTAGCAAGTGAAGAGAAGAAGGTCATTTTGACAGAGTGATCAAATTTGGGCCAACTGCTTCAGAGATACATGGTATCTAATTTTCAAAAATAAGTTTTTTTTAAAGCATATTTAAAGCAGCTCCGTGATTAAAAGAAGCCCAAGGCACAGAATTCTGAACTTGTTGGAAAAATATATGATGCCTCCTTAAAGGTTTATTTTTTCAACGTTTATTTATTTTTTTTGGGACAGAGAGAGACAGAGCATGAACGGGGGAGGGGCAGAGAGAGAGGGAGACACAGAATCGGAAACAGGCTCCAGGCTCTGAGCCATCACGGGCTCAGCCCGACGTGGGGCTCGAACTCACGGACCGCGAGATCGTGACCTGGCTGAAGTCGGACGCTTAACCGACTGAGCCACCCAGGCGCCCCCTTAAAGGTTTAAACTCTATAAATTATTTTGTTTCAGTTTGTTATTCCTCTTTTTTTTTTTTTTTTTTTTTTTTTGAAAGAGGGGGCAGAGGGAGAGGGGGAGGAGCAGAGGGAAATGGAGAAAGAGAATCTTAAGCAGGCTCCACACCCAGTGCAGGGTGGGGGGCCAACTCAGGGCTCCATCTCATGACTGCGAGATCATGACCTGAGTCGAAATTAAGAGTCAGACCCTTAACTGACTGAGCCAACCAGGCGCCGCACTTTAAGTTATTCCTGAAGATTCCAGACAGGTAAAAAGATGGAATTCCCCCTTTGTCCCTTCGTTGTCAGTCGAAGGCAGGTAGAAATCCAATTAAAAATTTTTTTAAAAATATTTTATTTATTTTTTGAGAGAGAGAGAGAGAGTGTGAGTGGGAGAGAGGCAGAGAGACAGTGGAGAACAGAGCATTCGAAGCAGGCTCTCGGCTCTGTGCTGACAGCAGCAAGCCTGACGCGGGGCTTGAACCCACAAACCGTGAGATCACGACCTGAGTAGAAGTCGGATGCTCAACAGACTGAGCCCCTAGATATCCAATTAAGGTCACATGTCAGAAAGCAGGTATTTGAAAGCTTGTATACCTTGTATGTTCCACTTCATCAGCTTAGGCAACAAAATCAAGTCACTTCAAGTCACGTGTTCTTTAATGTTAAAATTCACAGTCAGTACCCTGAGGTCTACCTAGCAAGCCGAGTCCAGATTTCCCTTGGGGTTCTCCTCCCTAGATATCTCCACTGACCTAAGGCTCACTTATTTCTTCCAAAGGGATCCTCCCACGTTGCTGATGGCACGGTGGCTGAGCCACAGCGCCCGGTCCTTGTGTCCTTCATTCTCTGTTGCCTTATGGCTGCCAGAGGTCACTGCCACGGTCCAGGCGCATGGCTTGGCTGCACAGGCTAGAACAAATGCCCATTCCTTCTTGGCTGTGGCTACCCAGGGTTAGAAGAGGTCCTAACGTCAACTACACAGTGCAAAAAGGCCAGTCCTCCCCTGCCAACACCCTTCAAGTGTGGACACAACACTTGCTCTCACTCTCCCAAAGCACAGCCAAGGGCAGGCTGCAGACAAGGGAAAAAAAAAAAATCACAGTCAATAGCAGTGTCTGCCAATATCTAGCAATGTTTGGGGCCACTCTGAAATGCAAAGAAAGATCTTGCTAACTCTCAAATGTAAAATTAAATCACTTAAATTATGTTTCTTAATCATGGATAAACATAAGATTAGGTATAAAGTCCTTATTCTCACAGCTGTGAGCTTCTTTACACCTATAAACTAAACAATTTTGCAAATTAAATCAACAAAATTAAAAATTCAATTAATATCACGCATGTAGTGTAGTAGATGATGTTGTTTTGCTGAAATTAAAGTGTCCCTTGTGATGAGAAAATGGAACTCACTGCTATGGCATGGGTTTTTAAAGGCATGCTTATAATCAACTGAATTATCCCTACATTCTTCTCTGTTTGAATTTTTGTGAAACTTTTGTATGTTGTGCCATGAGGATGCTTGATCTTCACTTAGGCAGAACGTTGTCATCTCCGCAAGAAGTACTCTACTTTTTTTGTTTGTTTATTTATTTATTTTGAGAGATCACCAGCAGGCGGGGGGGGGGGGGGGGGGGGGGGGCAGAGAGAGAGAGAGAGAAACAGAATCCAAGCAGGCTCTGTGCTGTCGGCACAGAGCCCAATGTAGGGCTTAAACCCATGAACAGTGAGATCATGACCTGAGTTGAAACCAAGAGTCAGGCACTTACCCGACTGAGCCACCCAGGCACCCCAAGAAGTACTCTACCTTTTTCTCATTTGCCCAAGAAAATTAAAGTTACAGTTCTCGGTGCCAAATATGAAATCAGGTGGCAGTGTTTGGTTACAAAGTGGTCATCAGAATGATCTAGAATAGGCATATATTAATTTTTAGAGATTGTAACTTAAAGATGAGCAAAAATTTACACATTTTTGTAGAGAATTTACAGTATGTATGATTTCATTTATATGACATGTCCAGAGTAGGCAAACCTATACAGGCAGAAAGTAGACTAGTGGTTGTCAGGGGCTGGTAGAGGAGGGAGTGAAGAGTGGCTGCTAATGGGTATGAGAGGTTTTGGGGGGTGATGATGTTGTGGAAGTAGATAGTGGTGATGGTTGCACAACTCTGCAAATATACTACAAAGCACTAAACTGTACACTTGATTATTATTATTTTTTAAGTGTTCACTTATTTTTGAGACACACACACACACACACACACACAGAGCATGTGCAGGGAAGGGGCTGTCAGCACAGAGCCCGACACGGGGTTCAAACCCACGAACCACGAGACCATGACTTGAGCCCAAGTCGGACGCCTAACCCACTGAACCACCCAGGTGCTCCTGTATACTTTAAAAGGATGAATGTTATGGTATGTGAATTATATATCAATTTTTAAAAATGTTTATTTTTGAGAAAGAGAGGGAGAGAGAGAGAGTGCACATGTGCAGGGGAGGGGCAGAAAGAGAAGGAGACAGAGAACCCTAAGCAGGCTCTGCACTGACAGCAGAGAGATGCAGGGCTCAAACCCACAAACCGTGAGATCATAATCTGAGCTGAAGTCAGATGCTTAACCAACTGAGCCACCCAGGCGCCCCTATATCAAGTTTTTAAAGAATGACTTCATAATTTCCCCAAAGAACAGTAGATGGATATGAGTCTTACATTTGTTTATCTAAAGGTCTCATTCTATGGAGGTTCCCAAAACAAAAAAATGTCTCCTTCAACCCCTCCAACGTGGAGACTCCAGCTATATTTATATTACAAGTTTGATACAAAGATGATTGCCCTCAATGGGTTATCAGGTAGTAGTGGCGATAAGGCTCACACAAGCATAAGTATCCTATTAAAAACAGAAGGGAGGTATAAACCAAGAACTACAGATGTCGAAGGAGGAAGGAATTCTTACTTCTGGTGGAAGTCCCACATGACCTTAGGTCGGAAGGATGACTGAATGTTGATAGGTGGAGATGAAGTGAAGAGCATTTTAGTAGGGGGAATAGTATGAACAAAGGCATGGAAAAAGGAGAGCTAGAGGCAGGAAAGCATATTTGGGGGAGGATGAATGAACACTTGCTGGAACTAAGCTCTGAGAAGGACAGTCAGTAGAAGAGGTAAAGCAGGAAAAATACGGACTGACAAGCTGTCTTTTTAAAATGCAGGCATACGAAGGAGAAGAGAGTCAATAGAAATCGCTGTCTTTCACAGATCTGTATAAATTTACAAGATTTCATCTTGTAAAAACCTGTCCTGATTAATAAAGAGGCATTTTGTTGGCTTGGAGACAAAGCGCTGCTTGAAAGAACGCTTGTGTGACCTCGGCTCTGGTGGGGTACTGAAGCTAAGAGCAAGGAAGAGCAAGAAGGCACCAGGCTACAGGAAAGGACAGGGACAAAAATGTTTGCAAAAAGAAAGTGCGACGGTCCCCAAATCCCCCCTCTCATCATTTCAGCTGAGATCACCCAGCCCGTAGGCATCTGTCTTATCACAAATAAGTTTGTACCATCAGTAAAATATGAATGCACGTGGCTAAAACCCCTGGTGTGATAACACCAAATTCATATGTGTTATCATGATGAATTAATTCAATTTTTAAAAGCACACCGCTCCTGGCACACAGAAGGCACCCAGATATTTGTTTCGTAAAAGAACATTGTTTGTTCTTTGTTTTAGAGTCTATATTTAGGAGAGGAAATGATTCAAAACTACATCCTAAAACCTGTATCCTCTATCAGCACTGAAGTTGGGACATTTGGGGCCCAGAGGTCCGGTTTTCCCCTTTAAAACTTAGGTTTCTGCTCCTCGGCCGGTCCCTTAGGTCAGTAGGTCCAGCAGGGGTCGCAGTTCAAGTAACCAATCGCTGCTGGGGCATGGGGCGGGGTCACAGCGCCCCGCCCCCTCCTCCCAGCCCTCCCTCCCCAACCTACCCAGGTCCGGCCTCCTTCGCACCTGCGTGTCCCCCCGCTCGCGCGCGGGTGCAACCTCTCCTGTCGGCTCTAGCTGGGAGGGTTTTTGGCCTCCCCTCTCGCGAGATCGCCTCCAGTTGCGGCCGCCGCCGCTCCTGGCCGCTGAGTGGCGGCGTCTGCGCAGCCGCCATGTTCGGTTGCTATGCTGTGGCCTGGGAGACGGGGTGTGCTTGAGGGAGGAGGAGGAGACGGAGGAGGAGGAGGAGGAGGAGGAAGAGGAGGAGGAGAAGGAGGGGGGAGGTTGAGCTCCTCTTGCACTCTCACACACAAACGCTGCCCCGGATTACCCGCCCGCTCACACCGCGCTGCGCGCTTTTCCGCTCCTCGCGGCCCCCCCACATTGTTCTCTCAGGACTCCTGGGTCCCTGGGGGCTGAATTCCGGGCCTGAGTCGGGGACAGGAGAGACTTGGCTTTGGCCGAAGGGTCCGAGGTTTGGGGCCAGGCCCCCCGCCCCGGGGCTCCCCTCCCCCACGGCACTTTGGGGGTGTGTGGATTATCTCATCCCCGCAGGGAGGTGGGAGAGCGCGCCGGCCGCCCGCCTCCCTCCCGCCTCCCCGGCGGCGCCGGCCCGCTGCAGCCCCGCAGTATGAGGTGGTGCTGGCGGCTCGGGGCCGTGGCGCGGCCGCTGCGGCGGCGGCTGCTGGGGGGGCGCTGAGGGAGCCCCCGGGAGCCGCGCGGCGGACGCGCTTCGCCCCGGCGCGCCCGGGCCTCGAGGCTTTTCTTCTCCAGCCGAGAGGACGCGGCTGTGCACCGAAGGTAAGAGGCTCTGGGGTTCCGGTCGGCGTCTCGGCCCTGCGAGGCGCGCGAGGCTGTTACCTGGGTGTGGGAGGCGAGCCAGGTAGGGCAAGCCGGAGGCACTAGGTTGATTTCAGAGAAGCGGAAAAATGATGCTTGTACCCCCGCCCCCCTTTCTTCTCGGGACCTCTGCTCCCGCAGCTCCTGGGGTTAGTGTTGGAATCTGTTATGGGTGAGCGAAGGGAGAAGGGGATGGAATCGGTGCGGAGATGGAATGTTCCACAGTACCTAAACTCTAGGTAAGATTTTGGAATCTTCTGAGTTTTCCATCGTTGGTAGGCTTCCTTTTTGGTTTTGTTTCTGTGTTTTAATGGGCTCATGTGAGTGCTTCTTGCTTCTGCTGCATGGGCAAACTGTCTCTACCATTGAAGTTTTAAGCCTCTTGTGAGGCTTCTACCGGTATATACTTGTGTTTAGGAATCTGTAGTTGGGCCAAAAAAAAAGTTGAGATGTAGCTAAGTAGACGATACCGATGCATTTCCCAAGGTTTCCTTAGGATGGAACAGTTTACAGTTGCAAAGATACATGTATCGGTGTTTCTGCGAAATTTGAAATGGGAGGCTTTTATGTGTAGGGTTACCTTATATTGTGACACCAGTACAGACAACGAATTGTAGGCTTTTCAAGCGCTTGTTCAGGGGAACCTGTATATCTGCAATGTACTAACTGCTTTTAAATCAGAGTTGGAGTAATATTAGGTTTATGGGACCAGATCGTGGGTCTAGCTGAAACAGTACAGCTTAAAACGTGTTTATGGGGGCGGGGGGGAACCTAACCCAAAAGCCAACATATCCGACTTATAAACGATGATTTAAGGGAAAAGATCATGGAACAGTAAAAGCCCAGATTTTTTACCCTAATTTTTGAACCTTAACGTGTCAAAGAAAAAAATATATTTTTCATTTTTTTTAAGGGAGGAGGAACTGACCTTAAAATAAATGATTGCTCAGTCCAAGGTGTGCTTGCTTACTGGAGTAGAGCTAGATGTATCAGTTAGATCTTGAATTTGATGAATATAAATTCAACCTATAGATTTTTTTCAAAAAAGATTTTTCATAAGCAGAAGTTTGTGTATTGTATAGAACTTCTTTACTGACTCATAATAAAAGAGTGCGGTCTTTTGTCGATCCCACCATTTTTTGTCAGAATAAATTTATGCTCCAGTTACCACAAAGCTGTTTTTATGTCTCTGTTTTGTTTGTTTGTTTGTTTTTAATGACACACATATCTTTGTTACCCTTTTTCACTGAAACATGTGTGGTCCCATATTCTCATGTTCTTGAGTGGTTTGGTTTATAAGAAGAAAATCATAGTCTCTTAGTACATGGAGATATTTATGATTTAGCTAATCTGTTTTAAACATTTGGCCAGGAGCTAAACACAAGGAGCCATGACTGTTTTGTCATATTTATTAATGTTGAGTAGGCTACAGTTTATTAAGTTGGAAAATCACACGTTCTTCAAAAGTAGTAATGGAGAAGGTGTAACTTTCTTATTGCCTGCTTTCTAACCTGCTTAGCTTCTGGGCTGTGGGTATAGAATTGTTTCATACTTGGTTTTTTATGTTCTAACTGAATATCTTTTAAAATGTCCCTACTAACTTTGTTACTTCAAATTTGTGACACCCAATTTCTAATTTAGGCTAGGCATAAAACCAGCATTGATTGAACACACTTGCTAAAAATACTTTCTGGGTCAGATGTACTTAGAATGCAGCCTCAGGAAAATTCATTTGACCTATTCTAATGTGACCAACATACACTTCATTATTATTGAAGGACTTTAAAAAATTACAGACTGTCACAAATTAGATTTCATCGGTTCAGGCATAGAAGCCTAACTGTTTTCAATGTATAAAGTACTTTATGTAGGATAGTAATAAAGACTTTTTTCATCAAAAAAAATTTTATGTGACTCCCCCCCCATTGAATATTGTTAGTCTTTATGATTTGTATATTCAAAATATTTTAGTTTTGTCTAAAAAAATTATTTGAGTTGTAAAGTGACAGTACAAGGTGCAGTGTTATCTCTTTGGCATTTATTTGACTTATTCTGAACCCTTTATGGGGGAGCATTGGTCATGTTTTTGAGTAAATTATCTTTAAGGACTGAGGTAAGAGAATGCCAGATAAATTTCAAGGAGACACTGGGAGGACACTCCCCTGCCCCCCCTTTTGTGAGTTGATATGGTCCGTTTTAAGCAATAAGAAAGCTTTAAAAAATATGTAGAAATCTTGTTTTGTGGATGTTTAAACATGACTGTTTAAAAGTTCTTTAATTTTTTTGTGTTAGTTTTTAGGAGTGTAAAATTGGTGACCTCATGCGAAATGGCAAGTCTGTTTAACTATGTGGCTAAATATGAATTGTTGTCCCTACGTAAAATTTAGTATTGGTGGAAATTCACTGGCTACAAACTGAGTTGAATTTTGTTGTTTTTCTGGGTAAATGCATGCATGATGTAAAATTTTTTATATGCTGTAGTCTAGATTTGTTAAATTTGTCAGTTTAGTAGATGAAGTTGTGAAGCCTTGAAGGTTAGTTTAACACGCTGGAAATCCTTTTTTATTCCTGTTTACCTGGAAAGTATTGTAAGATGAAGGTGTTATTTCTTCATTTAATATTCAACTAGTAGTACAGATGGTGGTAAGGAATATAATGTAGAAGTACTGTAGAATCGTCTTTATTGGTGTGGAAGTTCAGGATCTAGGAACAGTGTAGTATATTTCTTTTCCTTTGCATGGTCAGTCAGTATAGTCATATATACAACAGGGTGGGAAATAAGAGGGGATATTTATTACATTCTCTAAACTTTGTTAGAGGCATCTCCCTCCCCCACCTTCATTCTTCATTTTACTCCTAAGTAGCAACGCTAGAAGAAAGGTGTAGGTATTTGAAAAAATTGGTAGGAACAGATGGAAAAGTAGGTGCTGTGGATTATCTTGAGGGGAAGATACTAATTTGGGCATTCTTGTGTTTGTATCTTTTAACCAAGAAGTTATATAGAGGAGTAGAAAGATAAAAGGATACACAAGGGAAATGTTTAATGTCCGTTACGCGCCAGGTAATGTAAAGGAGCATTTTGTGTTGTTTTACGTAGTCATCAAGTACACTTTGTGAGGTAGGTATTATGAATTCCCTGCTTCCTCCCTCCTCCAAATGGGGTCAAAGAGCAATTAAATAACTAGGACCACACTGCAGTAAGTAGAATTGAAACTAGGTCTGTCTGACTCTGAAGCTTATTCTGAAGAATAAGCTGTCCAATTAAACTTTCTACAGTGATGGAAATACTCTTTTTCTGCACTGTCAGGTATGGTAGCCGTTAATCATATGTGGCATGGAGCACTTGAATGTGACTGTCCTGCCTGAGGAACTGAATTTAAAATTGTATTTAATTTTAACCAGTTTAAATTTAAATAACCAGATGTTGCTAGTGGCTATAATATTGGATAGCACAGCTTTAGATCTTGCTACCTAGAAAATCTGAGTTTTAGTATTGAATCTTCCACTAGTTTATATATGACATTAAGCAAATTATTTGATTTTGAGCCTCAGTTTAATCCATTGGGAAAATGAAGAGGTTGTCACTGAAAAGATTATCTCCAGCGTCCCTTCTTGCTCCAGAGTTCTGTGATTCTTACTAAAATATACAGTGGCACTTAATATTTGAAAGCATTGTATCTGAAAGGATTCCTCTTACCAATATATTTACCCATTATTTAAACTTTTTTCTTTAGTTAGTTTTTCTTTTTCAGAAGGGTAATATGTATAAAGCACACATAATGGATAATGGATTCCCCCCTCCTGCCTCCCCCTCCCCTCCAGTTATTAAGTATTGTTTAAATTCAAGGCAGTGCTTTCCTTGGAACAAAGTTTGAATTTTTTTTTTTAATGTTTATTTTTGAGAGAGAGAGAGAGAGAGAGAGAGAGACAGCGTGAGTGGGAGAGGGTCAGAGAGAGAGACAGAGAGAGAGGGAGACAGAGAATCCAAAGCAGGCTCCAGGCTCTGAGTTGTTAGCACAGAGCCTGACACAGGGCTTGAATCCATGAACCATGAGATCATGACCTGAGCTGAAGTCAGATGCCCCGCCAACTGAGCCATGCAGGCGCCCCTGAAGTTTGAATTTTTAAATATTTTTTTTTGAATTTTTAAATTTTTATTTCATCATGCCACCTTCCCATTTAAGAACGTGTCTGTTATAGTTCCCTGTTACTTATCAAATTAATTCCAAACATATCAACTTGGCCTTGAAGGCTTTCTACCCACTTCATCTCACTAACTTTGTTTCTCATTCTTGCTTAAAAAGAAAATACTCTTGTGTTTTCCTCTGCCCTTGTTTCCTCAGTTGAAACATTCCTGTCTCCAATTCATGTGCCTCCTCTTTAAGTCTTCCTCAAAATTCAGTCTTTTTTCCCTGGAAGAATGCTGCTTAATCCAGTCATGATCGACAGGTTTTCAATCCTAGTAATAAGCACCCTGGGCTTAATATATGATTTTTAAATATAGTTAGTTGAGTACATCCTTCTTAAGTTTTTACAACGTTACCTGTTCTGTGTCCTTAATAAAAAGATATAAAAAAAATTAAAATGGGAGTTCTTTTTTACTGCCTCAGGAGTTCAGTTCATTGCCTAGCAATTCGGCTTCAAAGAGTCGCTAATATAAAAAAATGATACTGTCACAACATTCACCCTTAATTACCATTTAATAGATATTTTTGTTTTTTTTCCAGGCAATTGTCCATTCTTTTAAAATTAAGTTGTATGGTAGAGATACAGTTTTGAGTTTAATATATTTGAAACATATAGTAGAAGCATTGCAATGTAGGAAAAAGATGATAGACTTTGAAGTCACATTGATGTAGGTTGGAATCTGATCTCAAAAACTTTGGACAAATTATATAACCTTCAAGCCTACTTCCTTGTCTGTGAAATTAGGATAAGAATACTTGTCCTTGAATTGTTGTAATGATTAGGATAATATGTATAAAGCATGTAGTACTCTTTAAATAGAAAAGATGGTCAATAAATGGTAGGTGATCATATTTTTCTCATTTTCCCATTCCCATCATGAGTATAACTTAAACAATTGCTTAGCAGTTCAGATGATTTGTCAATCAGGTGATTGATTTAGTCATTTACTTTTTGTTAAACATTTTGCTGTTTCTGAAATTTCTACTCTTATAATCTACAGTGAGTATCTCTGTGCTCATAGCTTGTTTATTTCCTCAGTTTAAAACTAGGATAATGGTCCAGTGGTATGAATATTTCTATGCCAGGTTTCTCTCAGAGAAATGGGCAATCTTGTTTTGGAAAAAAAAAATGCTAATTTGATTGTAAAATTTTACCTTATGGTTTTAATTAATGTATTTTGGAAATTTTGGCTTATTGGGGGAATGACATAGTAAACACTCATTTATATGTGAATTAAACAAATATTTGAATGTCTGTTATAGGGATCAGTGGTATACAGGTAAATAGGACATGATTGTTGTCCTTGAGCTCTAATTCTAGGATGGTAACACATGTCAACAAACAATTACAATTCATAGTGACAAGTGTAATAAGATCTGGGGGAAATGAGATGTGGCATTTGAGCAGTGTCTTGGAGGACGGGTTGGAAGTGATCTGGGTAGAGAGAACAGCATGTACAAAATGTCAGAAGTATGAAAGGGTGCATAGTGTATTTGGAAAAATACAGATTGTCTTGTATATGTGTGTCTTTGTGGGCTGGCTCTTGGTGTCTGATTTTGTGTGGAATCTGTGTTCCTGTATGTGTGTGTCGACTATGTGGATGAAACCTTCTGAGGGTCCTTATTTGGGCTTTGAGTGGAATTATAGTAAGAACTTTAGAACTTCCCAACTGGTGTGCCATGAATGGTTCACATGTGTGCCAGAGAGCAAGGTACCCATCAGGCTATCGGTCCTGGGCGTATTGGAACCCCTAGATGGCTTCTTTTGACCTCCTATAGTGTTGGCTTATTCCAGTGTGCTAAAAATTATTTTCTTTGGTGCCAAGTTGGGAAAAGATTGGGAAAGGTACTGTGTTCTAGAGGCTCTAAGTATTGGCAAGTTTATGGTACCCACTCACCCCTGGCATTCCCACATGTAATAAAAAGTATAACCAATATCAAATCCTAAAATAAACACAAAGGAGATCAAATCAAAGTCCCCTTTTTAACCTGCCCATCCCTCCCCCTCCCCCCCCCCCCCCCCGTAATTACTACTTCATTGTTTTGTGTGTGTGTGTGAAATATCTTTTTGGGGGGCGCCTGGGTGGCACAGTCGGTTAAGCGTCCGACTTCAGCCAGGTCACGATCTCGCAGTCCGTGAGTTCGAGCCCCGCGTCAGGCTCTGGGCTCATGGCTCAGAGCCTGGAGCCTGTTTCCAATTCTGTGTCTCCCTTTCTCTCTGCCCCTCCCCCGTTCATGCTCTGTCTCTCTCTGTCCCAAAAATAAATAAACGTTGGAAAAAAAAAAAAAAAAAAAGAAATATCTTTTTGGTACTCCTTTTAGGTGTACTTCTTGCTAGTGCCCTACACAAATGTTTAGTCTGCCTCTTAGGAAATCAGAATTTGCATTAGGGAGCAATTATCCGTATTTAAATAATGGAATAAGATTAGATGTGGGTTTTGAAAGGTAACTGCTGACTTGTAGATAATGATGCAAGGATGTAAGGATGGTGCAAACATGAGGCTAGAGAGACCAGTTAGGATGCTCTTGCAGTGGTCCAGGTGAGAGATTATAGCTGGAAACAGGGAAATGAAAATGAGGATGTGGGACTAGAACCGAAAACTGATTAGGTAGTTTCACTAGAACTGAGTGTCCATTTGGATATAAGGGAAAGAGGAAAAGAGTTGATGATGATACCAAGATTTCTTCTTTGGGCAGCTCTAAGGCCAAATAATTTTTATTGAGTACATACAGTGAGCCATGCATTTTGCTAGGCACAAGGTTGTCATGAATTCTTACTGAATTTTAAAAATTAATTTATTTTGAAATAATTTCAAACCTATAGAAAAGTTGCAAGAACGGCACAAAGAGCTCTTGAATCTCCTTCAACCAATTTTTTCCTTGAATTATTCTTACTAAAAATATTTTCCTTGAATAATTTTACACACACGCACAGTATATACCATATATATGCCATATGTGGTATATACTCTGTATATAGTGTGTATACTGTGTGTGTACACAAGTTAAGCATGCAACATCTTTGTGCGTGGCTCGCGGTAGTGGGCCCAAGTGTGGCCTTTTCTTCCAGATGCCCAAAGAAGGAACTTTTGTCTTTGACCCTTTCTCTCTGCGATATCTTAGTGGGTTCTCAAATTTTAGTGAGACTACTTAGTTATCTCATTTCTGGTCTCTCATTTTCATCCCTACTTCCAGCCATTTCAGAGGAATGTACCATTTTTTATTTCATTGGACTGTTTCTGAACCATTTGAGAGCAGGTAGCACACATGATGCCCATCACTCCTAAATAATCAGTGTGTCTTTACCAAAACCTGGATAGTCTCTTATATAATTACCAAATCAGACAGTTAACATTGATATAACAGTGCCTTCAGATTGCCAGATGCCATTCAGAATTTTCCAGTTGTCCCAGCAGTTTTTCTCTTTTCTTTTTGGTTTAGGATCCAACTTAGGATCTTACATTACATTTAATTATAATGTCTCTTTAGTCTCTTCAGTTTGAAACATTTCCTCAATATTTCTGTCTTGTATGACCTTGACCTTTTTTATTCTGAAAGATATCCCTTCACTTCGGTTCATCCGTTGGTTTGCTCATGTGTAGACTAAATGCGTTGTTGGCAGGAATACCATAGAAATGATGTGCTGTTCTCAGTCTATCACTAGGATGCATACAGTGTTGTCCCACCACTGTGATGTTTACTCTGAACACATTGTTATGTTCATGTTTACTGAGTTTCTATACTGTAAAGTCATCATTTTTACTTTTGTAATTGGTATGTCTTTTGTGAGAAGAGCTCCAAGGCTCCAAGTATTTGATTCTTCCTCAAACCTCCATCCATCAGTCTATGGGACCACTGATGACTTCTGCATTCTGCCTGAATCAGCTACTACTATGAAGGTTGCTGTCTGCATTTACTGTTTGATGTTCTGCTGAAAACACGTCTCCCTTCTTCCCCATGCATTTATTTATTCATTCATTTATTTATATCAATATGTACTCAAGGATTTCTATTCCTATTTGGTGGGTTGTATTGTTATTTTTAATTTTTTTTGTTGTTGTTATTGTTGAAATTGTCCTAGATTTGGCTAGTGGCACTGCCCCCGCCCCTCCCCCTTTCAGGATGGCTCCTGAGTCTTTTTCATATGTCCTCATCCTTTGAGTCTTTCCTTACTTTCTGGCACAGGATGTTCCAGACTCATACTTTTTCTGTCTCAGCTCTGGAATCATATATTTTCCCAAGGAATTGCGAGTTCTTTTAGTAGAGTAGAAACCAAGATTTGTATGCTTAATAAGCTCATTTCTACTGGGGTATAATCACTTCCAGAGTGGGCACAGCTAGGAAGTATAGGTATATATATGTACACATCTCAGTCTATTTCTATATCTAATGACGTATATATATTTACAAAGTTTACACTGCTACATCCAGTTCCAATTCAATACCTCATGGTTCTTTCTGGTCTTCCCCCATTCTGTATTTGGAAATCCTTCTCCAAAGTATGAAATTGGCTCTCATTATTCTCAGTATATTTACTCATTTTCTCAGTCCCCTTATGTGCCAGTCTTCTAACCACAGGCCAGCTGTCTCCTGCCTGACACCTCTGAGGCCCGTGGCATGGGGTCCTCTGGGCATGCTAGGAAGTGAAAGAAATTTCTCATTTAATCTTTCTATTTTTTTCATTTAATCTGAACAAAAACTTGTTAGAAAGGTGTTCTCAGTTTTAAAGGAGAACAAAAGGGAAATTCAGAAAAGTATGTAACTTTAGGCATGTTACCACGTAAATAGAGCAAATATTTTGAATTCAGATTTGCGTGTTGCTAAAGCATCTTTTTTATTTTTTTTCCTCCTATGCTTTGTAGCCTCTGGAATTCAAAATGTCAGGATTTAGGATTGTATAGGTGGTAGTTGAAGCAGTGGGTATGACTCCTTACGAAGCGTGTGTCTTTTAGAAGCAAAGAAGACTAAATGGTGAGAGAGGAGTCTAGTTGTATGGTAGAGTGTGATGAAGGAAGGAGTTCCAGAGAGGTGTCAAATACTGCTGAGAGAGAGCAGCAAAATGCTTTGAATTTGGCTATTGGAAAGTTCCTGATGACCTTAGCTGATTCTTTTTCTAATGTGTTCAGGCAGGCCACTTGTAACAGAATTAAATGAGATACTGGGGTGCCTGGTTGGCTCAGTCGATTAAGCTTCTGACTTTGGCTCAGGTCATGATCTCACCGTTTGTGGTTTCAAGCCCTGTGTCAGGCTCTGTGCTGACAGCTCGGAGCCTGGAGCCTGTTTTGGATTCTGTGTCTCCCTCTCTGTCTCTGCCCCTCCCCACTCATGCTCTGTCTCTTTCTCAAAAATAAATAAACATTAAAAAATTTAAAAAAAAGAATTAAATGAGATACTGATTAAAAACATCAATTCCCCAGGTTTCATTTCAGACTTTATAGATTATTAAAAGGCGAAGTGAAGAATGGGGAGGTGCTGGTATAGGAAATCTGCTTAAATGCTACTATGATTGTTCCGAGAAACACTAAAGTTTGAGTATTATTGTCTTAGCAGAAGAGTTAAAATAGAGGGGTGTAATGGAAAAGTAAATTGAGAAATTAGACGTACAATGAATGTAGACTGAATAGCTCCAAGAAATTTGAGCACATAGAGGGAAGAAGGAAGATCTCTTGTCCCCTATTCGTGGTGGAATAGGGGCCAGAACCAAGAAAAAGGTTTTTTTGTTGTTGTGTTTTTTTGTCTGTTTGTTTGTTTGTTTTTAAGGTTACAGACAGCTTAACATTTGGGGGATTAAGAGAAAGAAACTATAGTGGTTATTTCATCCACTGTGCTTGGCAGTGGGGTTACAGAATGAATAAGACATGATCTTTATTTTCAAGGAGATTATACTTTCTTTGGAGGAACTTAAAATTTATTATAGTGCTAGAAATATATACAGATAAATCATAGTTATGTTAGTATATAGCTAAAGTATGTACAGATAAGTCATAATTAATAAGTGTAGCACAATATATTACCAAACTCAGACTTCTCAAATATTTAAAAATTTATTTAAATTTTATTTCCTTTTTTAATTGGTAGTATGTCTGTTTGGTTCAAATTTTAAAATAATGTAAAAAGGTATGTATTGAGAAGTCTTTGTTTATTTTTTAATGTTCATTATTTATTTTTGAGAGTCAGACAGAGCATGAACCAGGGAGGGGCAGAGAGAGAGAGACAGAAAATCTGAAGCAGGCCCCAGGCTCTGAGTTGTCAGCACCGAGCCCAACATGGGGCTCCCCAGGAACCGCAAGATAACGACCTGGGCCAAAGTCAGTAGCTCAACTGACTGAGCCACCCAGTTGCCCCAAGAAGTCTTAATACTGTTCTGTCTCTCCCTTCCCTGCTCTCTATAGGTAGCCACTTTGATTTTTTGTATATTTTACCAGTATTTTTGCAAATAGAAAAGAAATAATAAATATAAATCACTGTTTCCCCCTACCTTTCTATGTAGAAGACAACATATTATATTAATGTTTTATATCATAGTTTTTTCATTTAAAATATATGTTGGAGATACCTTAACTTCAGTATAAGGGAACTCTTCCCTTTTATCTTTTTTTTTTTTTTTTTTTGTATAGTGACATGTTCAATTGTGTGGATATGCTATTAGGCTAACTGATTCAAATTATTTGAACTTTGCTCTACTTTTTTAGGCCCTTTTACTTGTGCAGCTCACTTACTTTCACCTCTTCTGTATGAACTAGTGCTCCCATGAGGCATTTTATTTTATTTTCTTCTTCTTCTTCTTCTTTTTTTTTTTTAAGTAGGCCTCACACCCAGCGTGGAGCCCAATGTGGGGCTCGAACTCACGACCCGGTGATCAAGACCTGAGCTGAGATCAAGAGTCGGATGCTTAACTGACAGAGCCAACCCAGGTGCCCTCCATGAGGCATTTTACATCAGTGATCTGTGTTACTTTCTTCACTTAAAGTCATCTAATGAATGCCTAGTTGGAGAAGCATTTTAGACTTTGTGGCCAAGCAAAGGACTTCCTTTTTGTAGTAGCTTAGATGAAAAATGGAAGAAAAAGAAAAAGAGAAAGGGGTGAAACTAATATTTGTGTTTTAAAATATGGTATTTCATTTAATTCTCTCACACAACCCTGTAGAATAGGTAATGTTATCCCCTTTCTATAGGTGAAGAAGTTGAGGGTCAAAAAGTTGAGTTTGTTTAGACTTTCACAGCTAGAAAATGGCAGATTTAGGTTTTGAAAGTAGGTTAATTTGAGTCCAGAATCTGTATCTTTTCTGCTGCTGTCCTATTTTCTGTCTCCTATTTTTGAATTCCTGAATTCTAGTCTTATAACTGGAGCTCTCTGCTATCTCATAAGCCTTTCATCAAGAACCATAAAATTAGGCATGTTTCCCTATTATGTTTTTCCTGATTGCTGGGATAGCACCTGCTTATCTGATCTCTACCACTAAGGCCCTGCTTGCCTGAATTGCTGACTATTGCCCACTAGTATAAGATGTGGATACTATTTTTTAGCTCTCTGTCTAGATTGCCTCTCCTTATCCCTGAGTTTCCTTTTCTCCTTTAATTTTTTTCTACTGTATCCCCGTTACCATTTGAGCTTCAGTTTGGCAATATGAACCTTGGGCAAAACTTCTGAAATTTTGGTGGATGATATTTTTAAAAACTCATCATGTCTTGTTTGGACTTGTAAAATAGTCTCCTTAAAGTGCATTCTGCCATTGGTTTTGCCCTTTTTAATCCTCCTCGGCACTGTAGCCCGAGTAATCTGACATGCATATCCTATCACGTTACACCCTGCTCAGAATTTTGTATTGGCTCTCTCTGCCTGTAAGATACAAGCTAAACTCATGGTCAGCCCTTGTCTGCCTCTCCAAGCTTCACTCCCATATTCCCAGTATTCACAGTGCCTTGCCTGTAATACGTGCTAATTAATATGGACTACACTTCAAGTGAGTAGAGTGAATGAATTTTCCAAGGAGATTAAAATTATTTAGGAAATATTTTAGAATATTTTTAAATTCATGTTTTCTTCTTTAGTTATTTCTTATAGCATGGAAATAAAATATTTTTACAAACTCCAAGGATTCCCAAATTGTTTCATTTACATTGGAATTTAAAAAATCTCTATATTTGGTTTATTTACACTTCCAACTTTCTAGCCCAGTCCAGACTGTGATCAGTTACTGTGCTTGCTGCAGAAGCTACATAGGGAAATGGGGAATCTTCATTGGGAGGGGTTTTGTGATTTGGAAAAGTTATTCTAGGTGATTGTGATATTATCACCTACCTTGCATGTAGATATTTTTATAGATTTTGATCTGTGTTAGCATAATTATTTACAAAGCAATTGTATAGATCAACAGTTCCTTATATGCAATTCTGAGATCCCCAAGGCCCTGAAAAACAAAACTTTTTAGAACTAATTTGACAGCCAAACTTGACCTAAACTGATGTGAGGCTACTGAGACTTTAATGTTTTTATTTTATTTATTTTCATTTTTGAGACAGACAAAGACAGAGCATGAGCAGGGGAGGGGCAGAGAGAGAGGGAGACACAGAGTCTGAAGCAGGCTCCAGGCTCTGATCTGTCAGCACAGAGCCTGATGCGGGGATTGAACTCACGAACTGTGAGATCATGACCTGAACCAAAATTGGATGCTTAACCACTTTGGTGACTGAGCCACTCAGGTGCCCCAAGGCTACTGAGACTTTATTTATTTCACTTGCATTGAACATTCCTAGGGTACTCTATGGAAATTTTAAATAATGTATGGTTAATACTGGGTATTACCCTAGACCCAACTGTGAATGTTATTTAATATGAGGTATTTATGCATTATCACCTCTCTATAATCAAAATATTCTGAAATTCAGAAGTGTTTTGAAACCAGTAGTTTCAGATACAGGATTTTAGATCTGAACCAATTTTCACTACTTCCAGTTTCCTTAGCAATGGGTGATAAATAGTACTCTGTTTTATTTTGAATTTCTTTTTGATGATAATGTAGTTGAACTTTTTTTCATGTGTATTCATGTGTATTTCATGTGTATTCATGTATATTTCATTTCTTGTTGCATTCTTCAAATTTTTTGTTCATTTTTCTGCTAGGATTTTAATGTTTTTTCTTACCAATTTATAATATTGTAGACACTGACTGGGTTTCTGTTAGCACAGAACCACTTGTGACATATTTTAAGTTCTTTGTCTCTAACAAATCAATAGGAAATGCTGTGAGTTGAACACTCATCTGCTTATAGTATAAGGGAGATGACTGTGCTCCTATGCTCAAAGTGCCTTAATGGCATCTGGTCTTATTTTGAAAGCAGAAGCTTTTACCATGGCCTGCAAGCCCTTACATGATCTGTGGGTGCTGCTCTGTCTGACCTCTCTGACCACTCTTGTTCACTTTTTTCAAGGTGCACTGGCCTCTTTGCTGTTCCTGGAACATGCCAGACATGCTCACACTTGAGTCTTTCTTGGTTGTTCTTCCCTCTGCCTAGAACACCTTTTTTCCCAAGTGTTCCAGGCAGAGTATCCACATGACTCACCCTTACTTCAAGTCTGCTTAAAAATGAATTTCTCAGTCATACTTTTCCTGAATATCCTATTTAAAATTGTATCCCTGGGGGCACCTGGGTGGCTCAGTTGGTTAAGCGTCTGACTTCAGCTCAGGTCACAATCTCACAGTCCATGGGTTCGAGCCACATTGGGCTCTCTGCTGTCAGTGCAGAGCCCGCTTTGGATCCTCTGCCCTCCTCTCTCTGCTGCTCCCCCTTCCCTCTCTCTTAAAAGTAAACATCAAGGGGCACATGGTTGGCTCAGGTGGTTGAGCTTCCGACTTTGGCTCAGGTCATGATCTCATGATTCATGGGTTTGAGCCCTGTGTTGGGCTCTGTGCTGACAGCACGGAGCTTGCCTGGGACTCTCTCTCCCTGATCCTACCCCCTCATGTTCTCTCTCGCTCGCTCTCTGAAAATAAATAAACAAAACATTTAAAAAAATAAAAGTAAAAAAATAAAATTGTATCCCTATTTGCACATTCCATGCTTTACTACCTTATACTATATAATTTTATTTTTACTTATTAGAATGTGGAAGCTCCATAAGGACAGGGGCTTCTATCTTGTTTAGTTTGTTGATATATTTGTGTTGCTTCTCTTGATCTGGCACATTTTGAGACATTTGGTAGATAATGTTGAACAAGGAAAGGGTTAGAGGAGAATAAGGAGGAACATTTATCTAATTGTCAAACATATAAACAATTGAGGCTTCTAAAATTTTTTTACAGATTTTTAATGAAATCAAAATATAATAGTAATGGTAGAATATAATTTTTTCATTGTATTGGTTTAGTAATGAGAAGAGTGTAATTCCTTTTTATAGGATAACATTTCACTTAATTAGGGTAATCTCTACACGTTGTGGGGCTCAAACTCACAGCCCTGAGATCAAGAGTCGAATGCTCTGTTGACTGAGCCAGGTGCCCCTGTAAAAACCATTCTTAATTCATGGCCCAAAAGCAAACAGATTTGGCCATTGGGCCATAGTTTGCTGACCCCTGGACTATGCCACTATTGCCCAAATTGGTGCAAACTCATCTGCAGCACAGGCCCAAGTATCTTTCCAGGTTTTTTTGTTTGTTTGTTTTTAAGTTTATTTATTTATTTATTTATTTATTTTTTTTTTTTAACGTTTTTATTTATTTTTGAGACAGAGAGAGACAGAGCATGAAGGGGGGAGGGGCAGAGAGAGAAGGAGACACAGAATCGGAAGCAGGCTCCAGGCTCTGAGCCATCAGCCCCGAGCCTGACGCGGGGCTCGAACTCACGGACCGCGAGATCGTGACCTGGCTGAAGTCGGACGCTTAACCGACTGCGCCACCCAGGCGCCCCTATTTATTTATTTTTGACAGAGAGAGCACAAGTGGGGAGAGAGGCAGAAAGAAGGAGAGACAGAATCCACAGTGTCATCACTGAGACTGATGCGGGGCTTGAACTCATGAACTGTGAGATCATGACCCGCGCTGAGATTAAGAGCTGGACGTTTAACCACCTGAGCCACCCAGGTGCTCATCTTTCCAGATTTTGTTTTCCTGATGAGTTGTCTTGCATCCAACTGCATTACTGGTGTTTCTTGGATAGTTACTGGTTTGTGAGACTTTTAGTAACCAGTACTCTGATTTAATTCTAGTGTAACTACAATATTTTGGTAAAAGCGTAGTAAGTATTTCCAGTTTTTTCCTAAAGTCAGTTTTGAGTGTTAAGACAGGTAGTACCCAGTGATGATGATGATGATAATAATGGCCAACATTTATTAGGTACTTTTAAGTGTCAGGCACTATGCTAAGGACTTATGTATCACCTCATTTAATGCTCTTAGCAGCTCCTTTGTGAGGAAACTGAGGCACAGAGTGGTTTAGTAATTCCAAGGTATAAAGGTAGTAAGGATTTGAACCTTAAAACAGCCTGATTACTGAGCTCACATTTTTTTTTTTTTTTAATTTTCTCTTTAATGTTTAGTGTTGAGAGAGAGGGGGCTTGAACCTGGACCATGCGATCATGACCTGAGCCAAAGTCGTACGCTTAACCGAGTGAGCCACCCAGCTGCCTCACTGAGCCTACATTCTTAACTACTAAGAAGTATTACGTCCCATGTATGCTAATAGTTTGTATTCTTACAGTTTGGGCCCCTTTGCAGAATTCCCTCTCTTTTAATCTAACTTTATTTGTGAAGGACTGACAGTTATTTTCAACAGACAAGGACTCATGAGAACATATGAGGTAATAAGATGGTATTATGATTACATACAAAGTCAGGGGCTTTCCCACTACTTAGACTTTACTCCACATTAAGCGGTACTTTTTACATCATTCTCATGATAACTTCTATTTCATTCTACAGTTGACACTTGAACAACATGGAAGTTAGGAAGTGCTGACCCCCACACAATCAAAATTTTATGTATAACTTTTGTCTCCCCAAAAACTTATTAACTGCTAGTAGTCTGCTGTTGACCAGAAGCCTTACCGATAAACAGTTAACACATATTTTGTATGTTTTGTGTATTATATGCTGTATTTTTACAATAAGCTAGAGAAAGGAAGATGTTATTTAAAAAAATCGTAAGGAAGAGAAAATACATTTATCGTACTGTACTGTATCAAAAAAAATCTGCATGTGAGTAGACCCATGCAGTTCAACCCTGTGTTAAGACTCAGCTGTATTCTTGTTTGTTGAAAAAAATACTGGTTTTGGCTCACTAAGTCGATTTCATAGCCAGTGAATCTCAACCTACAGTTTGAAACATTTCATTAAACATTTAGGTACTGTGAACTCTATTGTTTGTGTTCAGTTACAAAGGAAATTGCTTATATGAAACACTTGCTTTCTAAATGAAGGGTAAGAATTCTGGAGGCTAGCATTCCTTTTTTTCCCCCCACCTAAAAATGCTCTACACTAAATAATAATGTAATATAATATGACTATATTATATAGTTAAATAATTAATATTTATTTATTTATTTTATTTTATTTTATTTTAGAGAGTGTCAGAGGGAGAGAGAGAGAGAGGGAGAGAGCATCCCAAGCAGGCTCCATGCTCAGTGTGGAGCCTGGCACAGGGCTCAATCCCATTACCCTAGGAAAATGACCCAAGCCGAAATCAAGTCTGATGCTCAACTGACTAAGCCACCCAGGTGCCCCTAAGAGAATTTTTGTTGAAGAAGAAAGGAGCATCAAACCCTGAAAGATGATGATACTATATACACTAATGGCTGGCCCTTTTTGGACAAGGAGAAACAAGAATATTTTCATTGGCTGATGGTACTTATGAAAGATGGACTTTATTGTTGGTGTCTTATATGGAGATGACTAAAGAATAGAAATTTAGGAAGTAGGATGGGAGAGAGGGGAAGACCTGGTGGCTGCTGAAATTGTTTCTAGTGCTTAGGTAATGAGCTACAGTCAGGAGAAAGAAACAGTAGTTTTTTGACTCCCTAAAACCGTTTGTTTATGTCTTTTTTAGTATATTGTTTTACTGGATTATTTAAAGTCTCTTTCTTCAACTAGACTGTGAGCTCACTGAGGGTGGAGATCTAGATGAATATATATTTATATCTCTAGCATCTAATACTGTGTATGGTAACTAGGAGCTGTTGACATGTTTACATGAATAAACAGGTATATTGAAGGTACAGGATTAGGGACCTCTTTGTGGGCTTTAGTGAGTCTAGGTGTCTGTATCTCTCTCTTGTGCGTGCTCTCTCTCTCTCTCTCACTCTCTCTCTCTCTCTCTCTCACACACACACACACACAGTCACATGGTACTTAAAATGCTGTAACGTATAAATAGGAAATAATGAGATCTAAAAGATAAGTGAAAA
The DNA here is from genome assembly GCF_018350155.1 of Leopardus geoffroyi. NCBI lineage: Eukaryota > Metazoa > Chordata > Mammalia > Carnivora > Felidae > Leopardus > Leopardus geoffroyi. Next base: position 118,726,311 of record NC_059328.1, on the reverse strand, counting down.
AAGGAAAAGCCTCAGGTAAATAAATTTGACACAAGAAATGGTTTAAATTATATTCCAGGATTTATAGTTTAGAATGAATTTTAAATTTATATTGACATTGTAATTCAGCATTTTTAGTGGGTCCATAACCATGGAGGACATTTGGAAAATGCTGCCTGTACATCAGTGAATCAGTGTGTGGGCCCAGTGCTATGCATTCATGTCTCAAGTGATTGATTTGCTTGTGATGATCTGGGATACTTTGTTGTTGTTGTATACTATTTCTTAAGAAGATTCTTGTGTAAATTATTGCATAATAGTTACTGTATGAATAGTATTTGGTGTATTAAATACAGAGAGCTAAATTTTAGAGCAAAACTGTTGCTACATTTGTGTTTTTTTTTTTTTTTATTTTCCCCTTCTATGGCGTATCATTTTTATAGTTCATAGTTTTCATAGTTCTGTCCTAAGAGAATCTGGCCCATTCAGTTTTATATTGCTAGTTCAGTTCTGAAGGGTTGAGGGACCCTTGAATATAGTGTTATAGCAACGAGCCAAGTTACTCAATTCAGTATTTTACACTACCAGCATTACAGTTTACAGTTACATTCAAAGCATTGTATTACAAATGAAGATTATAGCAAAGCAGATGGTTCATTTCAGAGCATTCCATTTAAAATAACTGTAAAAGATTGTCACTTATCCAGGAAACTTTTTGTGAGTAGTTAATTGCTTGATTTTTTATAACAGAAGTTTTATTGTATTTGCTTTTAAAACAGCATTTGAAAGAGATATTCTTTCCCAGCAGGTTTTTATTAAAAAAAATTTCAAGCCTTTGGAAAAGTAGCAAGAGTGGCATATTGAACATCCCCATGTACCTTTCATATAAATTCACCAATTGCTAACGTTTTGCTACTTTGTTTATTTCTCTGTAGACACTTTTAAAATTTCTGAGCTATTTGAATATTGCAGTCATCACGATCATAACACTGTACCCTAAATGATTCAGCATGTAGACATGCATCTTCTAGGGGAAAAGGCACATTCTCCTACATAATCACATGATCACACAGGAAATTTAGCTTTGACACGGTACTGTAATCTGAAATATGGTTTATATCTAGATTGCTCCAGTTATCCAAACAAATGCTTTATACTTTTTTTCCTCCTGATCCACGATTGGGTTAAGGACTGCACGTTGCATTTGGTTAAGTCTCTTTTAATCTATAGCACTTGCCCAGCCTTTTACATCTCCTCCTCCTCCTCCTTTCTTTTGGAGAATCCAGGCCAGTTGTTTTGTAGAATGTCTCTCAATTTGGATTTGTCTGGTTGTTTTAATATAATTTTTTTCATAATTAGGTTCGGATTAAACATTTTTGGCAGGAATATTACATAGGTGTTGTGTTCTTAGTGTATAACATTATGGTACTTATGACATCAGTTTTGGTGATGTTAAAGATTATCATTTGGTTAAGGTGGATTTGACAGATTTCTCCACCATAGAGATACCTTTCCCTCTTCATAATTAATAGTATCTGTGGGATGATACCTTGAAATTATGTGTATACATTGTTCCCCAACAAACTTTCATCCATTGATTTTAGAATTCATTGATGACTTTTGCCTGAATCAGTTGTGGTAGTTGTAAAATGGCAGTTTTCTGTTTCTCTCATTCCTTCTACATTTATCATTTGACATTATTCTATAAAGAAGTTAGTTATTTCTCTCCTTCACTTAAAAAAGTTAGTATCAGGTTAAATCTGAGGATTCTTGTTTTATTATTTATTTTTAAACTTAAATGGTCTCATTTGGCTGGTGGGAGCCCCTTTAAACTGCCTCTTGTGTTCTTTGACTTGTTTCCATCAGATTTTGAGGATTTCTTCACTTACTAACATAAGACGTTTAGCCTGACCTTGTATTTTTCTTGTCCCAGTTCTGGAACCAACTATTTTTCCCAAGGAATCCTGAAAATTTCCTTTTAGTGTGAAAAATATATAGGGCATTATATATGTTCAGTGTTAATTGAAGTATTTTTGCTTCTAGGTTCCTATATATACATATATATATATATATATATATATATATATATATATATATATACACATATATATATAATTATTTATTTATTTATTTTGAAAGAGGGAGGGGCAGGGAGAGAGGGAGAGAGAATCCCAAGCAGGCTCTGCACTGTCAGTGTAGAGCCCAGCACGGGGCTCGAACACACAAACTGTGAGATCATGACCTGAGCCGAAATCAAGAGTCAGACGTCTAACTGAGCCACCCAGGCACCCTGCAAATATATATATATATATTTAAAATGAAATCATATCATTATTTCTAATTCCAGTCTAACACTAGAATCTTCTCTCTATGCCATATCTGACCTCCTTTCTCCTATAGTGGGACCCTTGGTTCCCAGTAACATTAACGTATTTATTCATTTGTTCAGTAATACATACAAAACAGTTTCAGAATGCTACAACAAGACCACTTATAGACAACAAATTTACTAAGTAAAATTCAAGGTTATTTTTCACATTTCTTTTGATTTGTCCTCAGATTATATGATGTTATGGGTATACAGTCATAAGCAGGTGTCAGCAGACTGTGGTCTGGTCAAATCTGACCTCCCACCTGTTTTTGTATGTCTGTTGAACTAAGGCTGATTTTCACATTTTTAAATGGTTGGGAAAAAAATCAAAAGAATAATATTTCATAACATTATTAAATTTTAAAAATTATATGAAATTTGAACTGAAGTGTCCATAGTTTTATTGGAACACAGCTATACTCAATTTGTTTACATATTGTTTATGGCTTCTTTCACACTACAAAGGCAGAATTCAATAGTTGTGACTGAGATTATATGGCCTGTAATGTCTAAAATGTTTTCTCTTTGGCTTCTTATAGAAAAATTTTGTCAATCCCAGTCAGGAATACTGTGTTCAGTAGTTATTGGATACCCCTCCCCCTCCCCCCCTCGTGGTTGTGTTATCTATTTGATTTACAGTTCATTGTTTATTCCATTTTAAGGAGAAAGGCAACTTTTAACAATGATTGCATTTTAGAACTAGAAGGGAACTTAGAGATGATTTAGTCCTGCACTGCCCAATAGGTTAACCACTAGGCCAACTGTGGCCATTTAAATTTAATTTAATTAAAAAAAATTGTTAGTCACATGAACCACATTTCAAGCGCTCACTTCTGTGTAGCATGGTTGCTGTATAGGACAGTGCAGATTGTAGATCACACAGGTTTTACCATTTCACAGATGAAGAAATTGGAGCTCAGAAAGATGAAGTGACTGTTCCAAGGTAGATCCGAACGAGAAAGCAACAGAATTAGAATGTTAAAGTTTACAGTGAAACAGTGGTTTATCAGGTTTACTAGTGTAACGGCAGTTGTTGATAGAAAAGGAGACCTTTGCTTTAGGCTGTGAAAGCTTTTCTTGCTAAATTCCATTTGAGTGCATCATAGTAACACAGAATATTTTGTGTTTTGAGAGCTTAATAATTGGCTAAATACAGAGTGTGTGGATGGCTCAGTCGGTTGAGTATCCTACTCTTGATTTTGGCTCAGGTCATGATTTTGTGGTTTGTGAGTTTGAGCCCTTTGTTGGGCTCTGGCTGACAGCGTGGAGCCTCCCTGGGATTCTCTTTCTCTCTTTCTCTCTTTCTCTCCCTTTCCCCTGCTTGAGTGCGTGTGGGTGTGCTCTCAAAAAAAATTGGCTAAATAATTGGCTAGATGCTGCTTTGCCATTCATTTGCACTAATTTCTATTCATTCATTTTTTTGCAGTAAGGTTCCATTTGTATATTGATTTATGAACTTGACTTGGGAAGCTATTGCGAGAGGTTAGAAAGAATAAGCTATGCTAATTAAGCAAAAAAAAGCAATGAAATTCTGCTATTGATTCTCAGTCAACTTGTAATTCAGGATATAAAATCAACATGCAAAAATTAGTTGCATTTCTTGGGGTGCCTGGGTGGCTCAGTCGGTTTAAGCATCCAACTTCGGCTTAGGTTATGATCTCGCGGTTCACAAGTTCAACCCTGTGTGTCTGGCTCTGTGCTTACAGCTTAGAGCCTGGAACTTGCTTCAGATTCTGTCTCTCTCTCTCTCTCTGCCCCTCCCCTGCTTGTGCTGAGTCTCTCTCTCAAAAATAAACATTACACAAATTAATAAAAAAATTAGTTGCATTTCTCTATACTGACAATGAAATATCTGAAGAAGAAATAGGAAAACATTCCCATTTACAGTAGCATCAAAAACTTAGGAATAAATAAAATACTTAAAATAAATTTAGTCAAGGAGGTGAGGATCTATCCACTGAAAACTTAAGAATTGATGAAAGAAATCAAAGAGGACACAAATAAATGGAAAAATACTTTGTTTTCATGGATCAGAGGAATTAATATTGTTATAAAATGTCCATACTGTAGATTTAGTGCAATCCCTATCAAAATTCCAATGTCATATTTCACAGAAATAGCAAAAATCTTAAAATTTTTGGTATCACAGAAGACCCGAAATAGCAAAACAATCTTGAGAAAGAATAACTAAGTGGGAGACATTACATTTCCTGTTTTCAAACTATACTGCAAAGCTGTAGTGATCAAAACAGTCTGATATTGGCATAAAAACAAACACATAGACCAATGGAATAGAATAGGGAGCCCAGAAATAAGCCCATGCATATACAGTCAACTAATATTTGACAGGGGAGTCAAGAATACTCAGTGGGGAAAAGATAGTTTCTGTTATTTTTTTCAATAGTGTTTGATAAACTGGATATTCACATGCAAAAGAAAGAACTTGAACCCTGTTTTATGCCACCCACAAAAATTAACTTTAAACGGATTACAGATGTGGGGCGCCTGGGTGGCTCAGTCAGTTAAGCGTCTGACTTCGGCTCATGTCATGATCTCATGTTCCATGGGTTTGAGCCCCGTGTCGGGCTCTGTGCTGACAGCTTGGAGCATGAAGCCTGTTTCAGATTCTGTGTCTCCCTCTCTCTCTGCCCCTTGCCCACTCACTCTCTGTTACTGTCTCTCAAAATGAATAAACGTTTAAAAAAAAAATATATATATATACATATATATATATATACACACACACATATATATATATACATACACGTATATATATATATACACACACACACTATATATATATATATATATATATATATATATATATATAAATGGATTACAGACTTAATTGTAAGGACTGAAGCCATAACTTCTGGAAGAAAACCTAGGGGAAAACCTCCTTTGATGTTTGTCCTGGCAACAAGTTTTTGGTTTTGACACCAAAAGTGCAAGCAACAAGAGCAAACATAAATAAGCAGTAACACACAAAAATAAAAAGGTTCTGCATAGCAAAAGAAGCAATCAATAGAATGAAGAGTTAACCTATAGAATGGGAGAAAATATTTCCAAACTGTCAGATAAAGGGGTTAATATCCGAAATATATAAGGAACTTAATAGCAAAAAAAAAAAAAAAATCCATTTTAAAAATGGACAGAGGACCAAAATAGACATTTTCCCAAAGAAGACATACAAATGGGCAACAGGTGTATGGAAGGATGCTCAACATCACCAACCATCAGGGAAATGGAAATCAAAATCACAATGAGATATTACCTCCCATCTGTAGGAATGGCTATTTCCGAAAAAAGAAGAGATAAATGTTGGCAGGAATGTGAAGAAAGGGAGCCCTAGTGCACCAGCAGTGGGAATGTACATTGATGCGACCACTATGGAAAACAGAATAGAGGCTTTTCAAAAAATTAAAAATAGAGCTACCTTATGAGCCACCAGTCCTACTTCTGGATACATATCTGAAGGGAATGAAATTACTATTTCAAAGAGATAGCTGTACTGCCAAGTTCATTGCAGCATTATTCATAATATCTAAGACATAGAAACAACCTAAGTGTCATGGATGGATGAATGGGTAAAGATGTGTGTGTGTACACGCCAATACATACACACAATGGAGTATTATTCAGCCATCAGCAAGAAGGTAGTCCTGCTGTTCTGTGACAGCATGGATGGACCTTGAAGGCATTATGCCAAGTGAAATAAGTGAGACAAGAGAAACAAATAACGATATGATCTTACTTATATGCAGAATCTTAAAAAAGTCAAAGTCATAGAAACAGAGAGTAGAGTTGTGGTTGCCAGGGGTTGAGGGTAGTTTGGGGAAATGAAAGGTTGGTCAAAGAGTACAAACTTCTAGTTATAGGGTAAGTAAATTTGGGTGTTCCAATATTTAGTGTGATGATTATAGTTAATAGTCCTGTATTATATACTTGAAGGTTGCTAAGGGAGTAGATCTTAAATTTTGTGTGTTCTTACCACACACAAAAAGTTGTAATTATGTGAAGTGACACATATATTAACTAACCTTGTCATGGTAATTATTTCACAATATATTCATGTATAAAATTCTGTTGTACACCTTAAACTTACAGAATATTATATGTCAATTACATTTCAATAAAGCTTGGGAAAAAGTTGTTAGAATTTTGTCATATTTGCTCTGTGTGTGGGCATGTGTGTGCGTGTATGTGCACACAAGACAGGGAGGGAGGGAGAGAGAAAATGAGAGAGATGAGAAGCTTTCATGTGAGTGTGATATCAAAGTAAGAGAGTTAGATGGAGTGTTATGAAGCATAATGACTCCCATTTTGATAGACTGATCCATCCACCTTCATGGTGTTTACTTTTTATTTATTTATTTTATTTTACTGTTTTCAAAGAGTTTATTTTTAAGGAATTTCTGTGCCTAATATGGACTTGAACCTACAACCCTGAGATCAAGGGTTGCCTGCTCCATGGAGTGAACCAGCCAGGTGCTTCACCCTCATGGTGTTTAATCAGGACACCTTTACTCAGGGAAATTAATGTAGCCCCCAAAGTAGGTTAATGAACCCCAATTAATGAGCCCCAAAGTGGGTTCCACAAGAGGGCTCAGTGCAGGGCACAAATTCACAAACTGTGAGATCATGACCTGAGCTGAAGTCGGGTGCTCAACCAACTGAGCCACCCAGGTGCACCAGGTTGCAGTTTTTTAAATACTTGCTTAGTTGAGCACTTTCTTTCCTTGCCATGTTTCTTACATATTTTACTATTACTCCGGTTAAGTTACTCTTCTCTTCCCTTAATGTAGTAGTGCTACTCAAATGATTGTGGATTAGTCCATGGCTGGGAGGAGATGAGTATAGTAACTGAGAGTAAGTAACTTTCATAATAATTGACTGAGAGTTCGATTTCTGTTAAATCTAATAAGAAAACATTGGAGCATGTAGTCTGTGAATCTTTAAAAATTTTATTTTCTAGTCACTTTTATTGTATTTACAAAAACTGTGTTATACTGTGGGAAACATACCATCTCAAAACTTAGTGTTTTAAAACAATAGTCATTTATTTTGCTCACAAATCTAATTTGGTCAGCGCTTGGCAGAGAAGATTTGTCTCTACTCCATGCAGAGGGAGCTGTGGTGGCTTGACTGAAGTTGGTTCACTTGCTGAGCTGGCAAATTGGTACTGTCAGTGGGAGCTCTGCTGGGGCTGAGAGTTGAGGGCTTGGCTTCCTTTCCACATGTGGCCTGGCCTTCCTCAGATATTGGTGGCTGGATTCTCAGGGTACGTGTCCTTACACAAAGTCAGGTGAAAGCTGTGTCTGCTTTTATGACCTGGCCTCAGCAGTCAGTGTGTCTTTTCTGCTTACTGTTACTCACCGAAGCAGACACAAAGGTGTTTCCAAACTCGTGGGGTAAGGGACATAGACTCCACGTCTTGATGGAGTGGCAAAATTCTAGAAATGTTGCTGCCATTTTTGGGAAATACAATCTACCACAGTCCATGATGGATTAGAAATTGGAAAAAAAAATGGCCTTCACCAAGCTTCCCACAAAGATAGCTTTGAGAAGCATTACTAGATGACAGTTCTATCGGGCACTTTTATCAGCATACTAGTTTAACACACATTTGAGGGATACCTTTTTATAAATTAATATGGTAGACGTAGTATGGTGCATTGGTAGCTTAGTGTTTGGCCTTTCCTCCATCATAACCCCAGCTAAGTGCTGTTAGTCATTTAAATCTTTCTTTCCCCAAAGGATGATTTAGTCCTTTTTATATTTAAGAGAGAGTCCAAACGGCTGATAGGAGACTCATAATGCATGAGTTTGTGTGTATTTGGTGGTTTTCTTGGCCTGTAGACTTTAGGATTTATGTCTTTTTCCTGACCTGGGGGATAGTTTTCTGAAAGAGATTCCCAGTGTTGTGCCTGGGCAAAAACTGACTGTTAGTGTTCTAGGCAACCCAGTGTGGAAAGAGAGCAAGGGAAAGAGTGGCTCTAGTAATCCTGATGCTTCTGTATAATCTTTAAAAAATTTTTTTTTCTCTTTAGTGTTTTTATTTTTGAGAGACAGAGAGGGAGCAGGGGAAGGGCAGAGAGAGAGAGGGAGACACAGAATCCAAAGCAGGATCCAGGCTCTGAGCTGACAGCACGGAGCCCAGTGTGGGACTCGAACCCACAAATTGTGAGATCATGATCTGAGCCGAAGTCGGACATTTAACAAACTGAGCCACCCAGGCACCCCACGATGCTTCTGTATAATTAACACATACTGTTTGAATACTACTGAGTACAAAGTTCAGTCCTAGGTGCTAAGAGAAGTACATAGGTAAATAGGACTTCTGCCTTTGAGGATCTTCAGTCTTAAAAAGAACATCTATACTTGGTGGACTTGAATGCTTGATGAGTAGTATTGTTCATATTCAAGATCTGTGTATTACTACTACTACTAATACTAGAAGTAATATCATCTGACATTTATGTAGCACTTAAAAATTACAAGTTATTTTCAGGTAATTACTACTTTAGCTAATATTTGAGCTCTACTCCTCGGTTTTTAGCATAGTGCCTGGAACACAGTGGATGCTTAATAAATATTTGATTAAGTGAACAAATGAATCTTTGAGGAATAATAAAATGATTGTAGTCTCTGGTGTCTGGCACACTAGGTCTTGTACTTTCTAGCAGTGTCACATTGAGGTTGCATAATCTCGATTAGCCTGTCTTCATCTGTAGAAATAAAGTTAGTATCTCCTTATGTACCCTATAAAAATAGCTTGAGAGCATTGGGTATGAGCTCCTAAGATGGTGTATGTGTTCTCCACCTCTCGTTTTAAAACCCAGTGTACATGATGATAAGTAGAAAAAAATTACTGGTGTTGAAAACTAAAATTAGAAATTTTAGATAATGAGGTTTAAAATCTTAATGTTGTACTGCCTCTAGTGCAATATTAGTTTAACTGTTGAATTTTTTGTATTTCTTTATTCTACATAAATTTATATTTGGAATGAATCTGATACATTAAGCAGAATATAAGTTTAGTTTGGCTTGTCTTAATTTTCACCCTTTTGTAGTAACAAAAAAATACTTTTTTCTTTTCAGTTTTTTAAAGTTTATTTATTTATTTTGAGAGAGACAGAGTGAGTGGGGGAGGGGCAGAGAGACAGAGGGAGAGAAAGAATCCTAAGCAGGCTTCAGGCTGCCAGTGCAGAGCTTGACATGGGACTTGAGCTCATGAAACTGCAAGATCATGACCTGAGCTGAAACCAACAGTCAGAAACTCAACCGGCTGAGCCACTCAGGCTCTCCTGTACTTTTATTTACATGAACTCATAAGAAAACTTAGGATATCCTTCCCCCCCCCCCCCAAATTAACTTGTTGGGTCATTCTTTATAAAGTTTGCCAGAGCTCTTAAAAATACATATTCTTCTTCTTCTTTTTTTTTAATGGTCGTGTAAGAACTCCAATAGAGCATATTTAGAATAAGCAAAGAGATCACAGATGATGAAAAGTGACAACACAAATTTCACAAAATTCAAAAAATACATTACTTTCACTAATTAATGGCCTGTCACACCTGTAAAGTAGCATTTGTTGATTACAGAAACTTAGATCACCTCTTCATATAACTAAGTTTTTAAAAAGTTATTTTTATATGTTTAAAAAAAATCTTTTAATGTTTATTTTTTTTTTTATTTTTTTTTTAACGTTTTTTTTTTTTTTTTATTTATTTTTGAGACAGAGAGAGACAGAGCATGAACGGGGGAGGGGCAGAGAGAGAGGGAGACACAGAATCGGAAACAGGCTCCAGGCTCTGAGCCATCAGCCCAGAGCCCGACACGGGGCTCGAACTCACGGACCGTGAGATCGTGACCTGAGCCGAAGTCGGACGCTTAACCGACTGAGCCACCCAGGCGCCCCTAATGTTTATTTTTGTAAGACATAGAGGGCACATGTGAGTGGGGAAGGAGCAGAGAGAGAGGGGGACAGAGGACCTGAAGCCAGCTCTGTGCTGACAACAGAGCGCCTGATGTGGGACTCGAACTCATGAACTGTGAGATCATGACCTGAGCTGAAGTTGACCACTTAACTGACTGAGCCACCCAGGCAACCGTAAAAAATTATTTTTAATTGTGTAAAGTATGCATAATGAAATTTAGCATCTTAATTATTTTTAAGTATGTAGTTAGTGGTATTAAGTATATTCATATTGTTGTGGAACCATCACTGTCATCCATCCCCAGAATGCTTTTCATCTTTCAAAACTGAAATGCTGTATACATTAAACAACTTCTCATTCCCTCCTACTTTCCCTTGGCAACCACCATTCTGCTTTCTATGAAATTGACTACTATCGATACCGTATTAGGTGGAATCAACCAGTATTTGCCATTTTGTGACTGGCTTATTTCACTTAGCATGGTCTTCAAGGTTCATCCACATGGTATGTAGCATGTGTCAGAGTTTCCTTCCTTGTTAAGGCTGAATAATATTCCATTTTATGGTTGTACCACATTTGTTTTCCCATTCATCCACTGATGGATGCTTGGCTTGCTTCCTCCAACCTTTTGGCTAATGTGAATAAAGCTGCTGTGAACTTGGGTGTATTAATATCCCTTCAGGATAAGCTTTTCAATTCTTTTGGTTATATACCTAGAAGTGGAATTGTTGGATCATGTGATAATTTTATTTTTAATTTTTTGAGGAACCACATGCTGCTTTTCATAGCAGCACACCATTTTACTCTCCACCAATACTACATTGTTTTGATTACTGTAGCTTTGTAAAAAGTTTTGAAATGAGGAAGTGTGACACTTCTAACTTGTTCTTCTTTTCAAGGCTTCCAGTATCTCCCTATCCTTGTTATTTTCTGTGTTTGTTTGTTTCTTTGTTTTTGACAGTAGCCAACCTAATGGATGTGATGTAGGATCTCATTATGAATTTAATGTGCAATTAATTCCCTGATCAGTGATATTGAGCAACTTTTCATGTGTTGATTGGCCCAGTTTCATACCTTTGCATGTGGGTTTCCATTTTTCCCATTACCATTTATTGAAAAGACTGTACTTTCCTCATTGAATGGCCTTGGCACCCTTATAGAAAATCATTTGAACATGTATAGCAAGGGTTTATTTTTGGGCTCTCCATTCTATTCCATTGGACTTTATGCCAGTACTACATTGTTTTGATTAGTGTAGCTTTGTAATAAGTTTTGAATTGAGAATGTGACACCTCCAACTTTGTTCTTTTCAAGATTTGTTTTGGCTATTCACAATCCTTGGAGATTCCATTTGAGTTTTAGGATGGATTTTTCTATTTCTACAAAAAATGCCAGTGGGGTTTTGATAGTTTTACATTAAATGTGGTAGATGGCTTTGGGTAGTTTTGACATCTTAATATTTTCTTCCAATCCATGAACAGAGGATTTCCATCTTTATCTTCTTCAATTTCCTTGCCTCAGTGTTTTGTCATTTTCGGTATACAGGTCTTTTGCCTCCTTAGTCTAATTTACTTCTAAATATTTTATTATTTTTGATGTTATTGTACGAAAGTTGTTTTCTTAATTTCCTTTTTTGGATCATTGATTATGAAGGTGTAGAAACTCAACTGATTTTTACAGGTTGGATTTGTATCCTACCACTTTGCTAAATTTATTAGTTTCAGTCTGATATTAATACAGTTATGCTATCTCTGTTGTGGTTACTGTTTTTCTGGTATATATTTTTTTACATTGTTTTACATTTGAATGTAAATTGAATCTTCAGTTTCCATCCAGGACTCGAATCTAAATTGTGTCTTTTGTAGAGATTATATAATTGGAGCAGGGCTTTATTTTTTTTTTAATTTTTTTTTTTAACGTTTATTTATTTTTGAGACAGAGAGAGACAGAGCATGAACGGGAGAGGGTCAGAGAGAGAGGAAGACACAGAATCTGAAACAGGCTCCAGGCTCTGAGCTGTCAGCACAGAGCCTGACGCGGGGCTTGAACTCACGAACCGCGAGATCATGACCTGAGCCGAAGTCGGACGCTCAACCGACTGAGCCACCCAGGCGCCCCTGGAGCAGGGCTTTAAAAAAGATCTATTGTAAAAAAAAAAAAAAAAAAAAAAAAAAAAAAGATCTATTGTGTGAATCTTTGCCTTTTGATTTGAGTGTTTATATCATTTACATTTAATGTTGTTATTGATAAGGTAGTGCTGTTTTACTAGTTTTGTTAGTCTTTGTCCCTTTTCCACTGTAATCTGTATTATAGCTTTCTTTTAAGTTGATATTTTCCAACCTGTCATTTTAATTATGTCATTTATTTTCTGTATTATTTTCAGCTTATTTCTTAATGGTTTCCCTGGGAATTTACTTCTAACTGTTTAGTTGGGGATAATAGCAGATTATCTCAAATATAGGAATTTTGCTCCTATATAGCTCACCTTCCCTTTCCTTTTTGTAGTATTGCCATATAGATTACATTTTTATTTTTAAATTTTTTTTTTTTTTCAACGTTTATTTATTTTTGGGACAGAGAGAGACAGAGCATGAACGGGGGAGGGGCAGAGAGAGAGGGAGACACAGAATCGGAAACAGGCTCCAGGCTCTGAGCCATCAGCCCAGAGCCCGACGCGGGGCTCGAACTCACGGACCGCGAGATCGTGACCTGGCTGAAGTCGGACGCTTAACCGACTGCGCCACCCAGGCGCCCCTAGATTACATTTTTATAAAGTATAATCCCATCAACAGTTTCTAAGTGTTGCTTTATGCATTTGTGTTTTAAATCAGGAGGAAAAAAGTTACAAATAAAAAATACGTTCATAGGGTTGTTTATATTTAGCCACATAATTACCCTTACTGGTGGTTTTCATTTTTTCCTTGGATTTTATTTTATTTTTTACTTTTTTTTTTTAATGTTTATTTTTGAGACAGAGACAGAGACAGAGTGTGAGCAGGGGAGGAGCAGAGAGAGAGGGAGACACAGAATCCGAAGCAGGCTCCAGGCTCTGAGCTGTCAGCACAGAGCCCAACACAGGGCTCAAACTTGTGAACCATGAGATCATGACCTTAGCTGAAGTCAGACATTTAACTGACTTAGCCACCAAAGTGCCCCTCTTCCTGTGGATTTTAGTTGCTCTCTAAATGTCCTTTCATTTCATCTTTTAGTGTTTTTTTTTTCCCCCAGGGCAGATCTGCTAGTGACAGATTCCTTTAGGTTTTGTTTTGTTTTGTTTTGTTTTGTTTTGTTTTTTGGACCTCTCTTAAATTCTTCATTTATGAAGTATTGTTTTGCTGGATATTGAATTCTTGTAGATAGTCTTTTTCTGTTAGCACTTTGTGTCATTTATTGCCCTTTGACCTACATGGTTCCTATTAGATATTAGTCTGTAAATGTTATTGAGGATCACTTGTAGGCAATGAGTCACTTTTCTCTTGCTACTTTCAAGATTTTCTTTTTCTTTGTGCTTTAATAGTTTAAGTAGGATATGTCTAGGATCTGGTTGAGTTTATCTTTTTTGGAAGTCAGTGGATTTTTCTGATGGGTGGCTTAAATTTTTAAACATCAAATTTGGGGACTTAATCTGCCATTTGCCATTTTCTTCAAAGATTTTCTCTGCCTCCTTTTTAGTTGACTGTTCTGAGACTTCCATTATAAATATGTTAGTGTAGTTGATTATGGTGTCTCTCAGGTCTCAGACTCTTTTTTCTTTTTTCATTCTTTATTCTTTCTGGTCCTCAAATTGGCTATTTTCAATTGACTTATTTTCAAGTTCACAAATTCTTTTTTCTCTTGAAAGAGAAAAAATTTCTCTTGAAAACAAGAAGTTGTTTCCTTTATATTTGGACTATCCTGTGTTTAGAACCATTTAATATCATTGTATAGATTATTCTTTGAGAGTAAATTGACCACTTGAAGATTAGTCAGTTTGTTTTTCAGCTTAGAGTGCATCACCTGGTTATATCATGGTCCCTAAAATAACCCTTTGAGGTGAGTGCTATTACTTTGACCATTTTATAGATGAAGCAAATGAGGCAGAAGTAGGTTAAATAGAATAAACATACATCTGGTGATCATCTATATTCTTAATAATAGGCCTTATTGTAATAGCATATAGAACAGTCTCTACATCTGAATTCTTGTGACATCTAAGGTTCAAACTGAGTATTAAAAATTTAAATTTACATTGTCAGCATTTGCCACTAGTAGAAGAAATCAACCATATTAACATGATGAAGTGGCCAAAATGTGCATTATGTTAAATTAAATTGAATTTTCTTATATAATCAGGAGATTATGAATCATAATGTCAGAATTCTCTACATATTGTCCCTCTTAAGTGGTTTGACTGTATGCTTTTTAACAGTTTTTTTAAAAAAGTTATTTATTTGAGAGAGAGAGAGCAAGTGGGGTAGGGTGAGAGAGAGAGAGAGGGAGAGGAAGAAGAAGAATCCCAAGCTGGCTCTGGGCTGAGAGCAGCACAGGGTTCCATCTCACAAACTGTGAGATCATGACCTGAGCTGAAATCAAAAGTCAGACTAACCGACTGTGCCACCCAGGCACCCCTTTTAACAGTTTTGTTGAAATAAAATAGCATATGATTAACTGTATATATATTTGAAGTATAGTATTTGATCAGTTTTGACATATTTATACATCCATAAAACTTCTCATCACCACAATCAATATAATGAACATGCGCTTTACTCCCAAAAGTTTCCTTTTGCCCCAGTGTGATCCCTTCCTCCACACTGCTGCACCTGAGGGAACTGCTGCTCTGCTGTCTGTCACCAAATATTACTTGGTATTTTTTAGAATTTTATATAAATGGAATCATATAGTATGTACTCTATTTTCTTTTTTTTAAGTTTATTTATTGTGAGAGAGAGCGTGCATGGGGCAGAGAGAGAGGGGGAGAGAGAGAATCTCAAGCAGGCTCTGCACCATCAGCACAGAGCCCGAAGTGGGGCTAGAACTCACAAACTGAAGAGATCATGGCCTGAGTTGAAATCAAGAGTCGGACCCTTAAGTGACTAAGCCATCCAGATGCCCCTCCCTGTACTCTTTTTTTTTGATCTAGCTTCTTTGAGCATAATTATCTTGAGATTTGTACATCTTGTTGTGTATATCAATAGTTCTGTTTTTATTATGTACTAGTATTCCATTTTATTAACAAACCACAGGTGAATAAGTATGTACCACATGCGAATAAATTCATTTACCTGTTAATAGACATTTGTTTTGTTTCCAGTGTTTACCTAAACAAATACAAGTCTTCATATGGACATATGCATTTATTACCTGGAAATGGAATGGATGGCTTATAGAGTTGGGAGTAAGTTCAAATGTGTAAGAAAGTGCCAGGCTGTTTTCTAGTGTCATTGTGACACTTTGTATTCCCACCAGCAATGAATGAGAGATCCATTTTTTCCTGCTCTTTGCCAGCATTTAGTGTTGTTCTATCCTGATGGGTAGTAGTGATCTTGTGTTATGGTTTTAATTTGCAATGTCTGATGATGTTGAGCATCTTTTTATGTGTGGGTAATCCCCACATTGGGCTCTGTGCTGACAGCTCAGAGCTTGAGCCTGCTTTGGATTCTGTGTCTCCCTCTCTGCCCCTCTCCTGCTCATGCTCTGTCTCTCTCTCAAAATAAACATTAAATAAATAAATTTAAAAATTCTAAAAATACTGTTAAAGTATATATACTTTTCTTTTCACTTTATTTAAAAAAAATACTTATTTTTGAGAGAGGGAGAGAGAGAGAGAATCCCAAGCAGGCTCTGCACGAAGCCTGATGCAGGGCTTGAACCGTGAACTGTGAGTGAGATCCTGACCTGAGCCAAAATCAAGAGCCGGACAACTTAATGTACTGAGCCACCCAGGGATCCCCAAAAGTACGTATCTTTTTTTTTTTTTTAATTTTTTTTTTTTCCCACGTTTTTATTTATTTTTGGGACAGAGAGAGACAGAGCATGAACGGGGGAGGGTCAGAGAGAGGGAGACACAGAATCGGAAACAGGCTCCAGGCTCTGAGCCATCAGCCCAGAGCCCGACGCGGGGCTCGAACTCACGGACCGCGAGATCGTGACCTGGCTGAAGTCGGATGCTCAACCGACTGCGCCACCCAGGCTCCCCAAAAGTACGTATCTTAATTAAAAAATACTTCATTGTTGGGGCGCCTGGGTGGCTCAGTCAGTTAAGCGTCTGGCTTTGGCTCAGGTCATGATGTCGTGGTTTGTGGGTTTGAGTCCCGTGTCAGGCTCTGTGCTGACAGCTCTTAGCCTGGAGCCTGCTCAGATTCTGCATCTCCCTCTCGCTCTGCCCCTCCCTGTCTCTGTCTCTCAAAAATAAATAAATGTTAAAAAAAATTTTTTTTAATACTTCATTGCTAAAAAATGCTATACATGAGTTGTAATTACTGGTCACAGATCATCATAACAATTATAATAATAATAATGAAAATAAGTGTGAATATTGAGAGAATTAACTGAAATGTGACACAGAGACTTGAAGTAAACAAATGCTGTTGGAAGAGTGATGCCATAAACTTGTTTGATCCCGGATTGCCACAAACCTTCAATTTGTCAAAATTCAGTATCTGTGAAGTACAGTAAAATGAGGTGTGTCTGTATATCTTGGTCAAAATTTAGTTGTCCATATATGTGTAGATCTCATTTTGGACTCTTATTTTGTTTCATTCCTTTATTTCTTGATGTCAATACAACAGTGCCTTCGTTTCTGTAGCTTATAATGAATGAGTTTTAAAATCAGTAGATTTAGTCTCCCATTTTCTTTCTTTTTTGAAGTTGTTTTCAACTGTTTCCAATTCAAATCTTTTTATGACCTATTTAAGTCTCTTTCATTTTCATATAAATTTTAGAATGGTTTGTCAATTTCTGTAAGAAGCCTGCTGTGATTTTTAGTGAGATTGCCTTGAATCTATAGATCGTCTAACCTGTGAACACAACATATCCCCTCATAGATTTTATTTCTTCCTTAGTAATAAATATTTCTTCCTTGGTTTTGAAGTTTTCAGTTTTAATGCTATTGTAAATTATATTATTTTTAAAATATTATTTTTTGGTTGCTAGTTTATTAGAAATACAATTAATTTTTACCTTTGGCGTGATATTTTGCTTTGCTAAACTCAGTTATTCTAGCAGCAGCTTTTTTTTTTTTTGTAAATCTTCAGATTCTCTATGTAGCTAATTATGCCATCTGCAAATATTGATGGTTTTTCTTCTTCCTTTGTAACCTCAGTGACTTGTATTTCTTTTTCTTGCTTAATTGCTACTCCTCACCCCTCCACTGCAGTTCTGAATAACAGTGATGAGAGCTGATTGGATTTCCTCGTTTTGTTCCTACTATTAGCTGGAAGCCATTCCATTTTTCAGTGTGAAGTATGATGTTAAGAATGTTTTCCACAGATGTCCTCTATCATGTCAAGGAAGATTTGCGTGTCCCCTGTTTTATTCTCTACCACCCGTTTCATCTTTCTTGTACTTTCTTGCTACTGCCAAGCCATGTCATTTGTTTCTTTTTGTGACAGCCTAAACCTTTTAATCTGTATTTGTGATGATTGAAAATAAACTATCATTTTGTCCTTTGAAGTTAAAAGAAATTCAGAAAGAATGTGCTTTTTACTGAACAGAAAACATTGTATTAACATTAGAATTCTAAATATGAAAGAATTTTATCTCAGAATTTTAATTCACCACTATATGAATATGCCTGAATGCTTTTTCTGTCTCTTATTATATTTGCCCATAATTTATGTAGTTTGAATATCACCATTTATGCTCAGCTCTTTTGACTTAATATGCATAAATTTTTAATGTCTGTAGACAAAAAGATTTATCATAATTTTAGATCTTTTAAGAATATTTAAAATTTTATTAGTACATTGAGTATAAAATGACTGAACATTTTTATAGATCACAATTCATGTTCTTTTATTTTTTATTTTTTTTTTATTATTTTTTAATGTTTATTTTTTATTTTTTAAATTTATTTTTATTTATTTATTTTTTATTTAAAATTTTTTTTAAATGTTTACTTTTGAGAGAGAGAGAGAGAGAGAGGAAGGGCCAGAGAGAGAGGGAGACACAGAATCTGAAACAGGCTCTGGGCTCCGAGCTGTCAGCACGGAGCCCAACGCGGGGCTCAAACTCACGAACCGTGAGATCATGACTTGAGCCGAAGTCGGACGCTTAACCGACTGAGCCACCCAGGCGCCTCTGTTTATTTATTTTTGAGAGAGAGAGACAGAGTTTGATCAGGGGAGGGGCAGAGAGAGAGGGAGACACAGAATCCAAAGCAGGCTCCAGGCTCTAAACTGTCAGCACAGACCCTGTCACGGGGCTCGAACTCACGAGTGGTGAGATCCTGACCTGAGCCGAAGTTGGAGGCTTAACTGACTGAGCCACCCAGACACCCCAGAATTCATATTCTTTTAAAAAGAGATAGGCTCGTTTCCACTGAAAGCAGTTATGTATACATGTATATCAGTTTTACTGAAAACACTTTTCAGATGAAGAAAGAAAGATGTGATGGAGAATTTTAATTGACCTTTTTTTCTAAAGCATCCTGAAGATTTGGCATAATTTTTTCACAGTTAGAATTTTCAAGTAATAAAATTTCCCAGAAATCAAACAGAATTATTGCTTTATGAGAGGAAAGTAAATGTGGCAAAAAGTGTGAATATACTTAGTATATTGGTAACTAAATCTTCGTAACTGAAGTGAAGATTTCATTTTATGGAGAAGTCTCAAGAGTGGATTAGACAGTTCATTTTTGCTTTAGGTCTGAAGTCTTTAAGTAGTGTTTCCCAAGAAAGTAACTTAGCACTAAAGATACTGAGTAGTGGGAGCAGTGCTAATAAGACTGTATTTCACAGCTAAGATTATAAAATGTACAAGACAGAATAGTCTGGAAAATATACTTAATTTATTATACTTTTCATTTGGTTACTTAAGGAATACTTAGTCTGTGCCCAGCATCTTAATAAGGTTTGGGGTTGAAAGTTATAAAAGGAAGTATAATGGTAATTATGTTAGAACCAGTCTCTGCCTACTTGGCACTTACAAGGATGCTTTGCAAGAGGGCTAGAGGAAAATAAAATATTTTATGCTAGAACATAAGTTCCATAAGAATAGGAACTTGTGATCCCCCCCCCCCCCAATTGATGTATGCTGAGGGCCTAGATCAGTGCCTGGCACAGTTTAGCAAATATTCGCTGAATATTTAGTCTACTTAGAAATTATTCCTGGGGTACATGGCTGGCTCAGTTGGTAGAGCATGTGACTTTTGGTCTTAGGGTTGTGAGTTCAAGCCCCACGTTGGGCAGAGAGATTAAAGTTTTTGTTTTTGTTTATTTTAGAGAAAGTATGCCTGTATGTGCAAGTGAGGGGAAGAAGGGGCTGAGGGACAGGGAATCAGCGGGGATCCTGACATGGGGCTCGATCCCACTACCCTGGGATCATGACCTGAGCCTCATTCAAAGAGTCAGATGCTTAACCAGCTGAGCCACCCAGGCGCCCCTGGGCAGAGAGATTACTTAAAATTACTGTTTGTTTTTAAAAAAAGAAATTATTCTAATTTTTTTTAATGGAAAGGATATTTTTCATAAATATGAGTTTAAAACTCAGAGTCTCTCCTTTTAGGGTTTTTTTCCCCCCTTCAAGAAATAATTGTTTTATTAATTTTAATTCCAATTAGTTAACATACAGTGTTATATTAGTTCAGGTGTACAATATAGTGATTCAGCAATTCCATACATCACCCAGAGCTCGTTGCAATAAGTGCGCTCCTTAATCCTCATCACCTATTTCCCTCATACCCCACCACCTCCCTGCTGGTAACCATCGTTTTGTTCTCTAAAATTTAAGAGTCTGTTTCTTGGTTTGTCTTTCTCTTTTTTTCCCTTTGCTTGTTTGTTTTGTTTTGTTTCTTAAGTTCCTTATATGAGTGAAATCATATGGTATTTGTCTTTTCCTGACTGACTTATTTTGTCTGACTTAGCATTGTACTCTGGTTCCATTCATGTTGTTGCACATGGCAAGATATCATTCTTTTTTATGGCTGAATAATATTCCATTGTATAAATATTACCTCCTTTTTATCCATTCAGCAACTGATGGACACCTGGACTGCTTCCATAATTTGGCTATTGTAAATAATGCTGCTATAAACATAGGGGTGCATATATCCCTTTGAATTAGTGTTTTTGTATTTTTTGGGTAAATACCCAGTGATGTGATTGCTGGCATGTAGGGTATTTTTAACTTTTTGAGGAACCTCCATACTGTTTTCCATAGTGGCTACACCAGTTTGCTTTCCCACCAACAGTGCACAAGTGTTCCTTTTTCTCCACATTCTTTCCAATACCTGTTGTCTCTTGTGTTGTTGATTTTAGCCATTCTGACAGATGTGTGGTGACATCGCAATGAGTTTTGATTTGCATTTCTCTTATGGTGAGCATCTTTTCATGTGTCTGTTGGCCATCTGTATGTTTTCTTTGGAGAAATGTCTGTTCTCTTCAAGAAATATTTTTTAAAATTTGAAGATTACTATTAATGAATTTTTTTCTCAAAGGTTAGAGGATAACATCAAACCACGTAATCAAATAAAATTATTTAAAACTCTCAGCAGGGTGTAAACTAGTAAGGTTTTATTGCAAATTATAGGTGGCCAACATCTTGTGACAATCCACATTTAAGAGCGTTGAATGTTTAGAATAGATTGTGCATTTCTGTAGTTGGGCTTAGCAGTGCAAATTTATTCTTTTAAAGTTAATTTGCATTGTCTTAAATACTTTCTGCCCATTATTGTTAGTGACTTGAGGTTGAGAGGAATGTTTTGGTAATAATAGCTACTTGAGCTTGTGTTTAAAGTTTTATCGTGTAATTTAAAAAATATGTAAGTACAACCACTGTCTGGAAAATATTTTTATTTATAAGCATAAATCTAAGGAACATGAGATTTTGAGGATAGAGGGTAGGTACATTTTGTTCTAATTTAAGAACATTTACATATGTTAATTATAATGTCCTGCTGTCCTATTGTTCTTTTTGTTTGAATATTATCTATTTAGGGTAGCCAAGTTTAGGTTTCTTTGGTCTGTAAAGAACAGTGGCTTTAACCTTATTTATAATCTACTAAACCTGTTTAAACATGGAGCCAATAGATGGGTTACTTTCAGGATACATTTATCTCTAAATATGTTGTCTAAGAGTAGATTTGGGTAGTCTCTAAAAACATGTGACTTAGTTTTCTAAATAATTACGTATCTGTGGAAATGCTACTCAGTGTTTTCTTTGTTTTTGCCAAAAATGGAAGTAATTCCCAATACAATATTTGCTTGATGTTAATAATTGGTTTTCAAAATAATCTGCTGTTTGCACTTCACTTTGTAAATAATAGTCATAATAAAACTATATATATATATATATATATATATATATATATATATATATATAGTTTTTTTAATTTCTTAATGTTCATTTATTTTTGAGAGAGAGAGAAAGAGTATGAATGGGGAGGGGCAGACAGAGAGGGAGACACAGAATCTGAAGCAGGCTCCAGGCTCCGAGCTGTCAGCACAGAGCCTGACGTGGGGCCTGAACTCATGAGCCATGAGATCATAAGCTGAACCCGATAAAACTATATATTTAAAGCATAGTATTAGTTGGGGCATCTGGGTAGCTCGGTTGGTTAAGCGTTTGACTTCAGCTCAGGTCATGATCTCACGGTTTGTGAGTTCAAGCCCCTTGTGGTACTCTGTGCTGACAGCTTGGAGCCTGGAGCCTGCTTCGTATTCTGTGACTCTCTCTGTCTTTGCTGCTCCCCTGCTCGCACTCTGTCTCTCTCTCTCTCTCTCAAAAATAAATAAATATTAAAAATTAAAAAGCATGATATTAGCACTCCCTAAACATCAGTTAGAAAATTGTATGAGATAACATAAACTAGACTATGGTGAGTAGTAATCAAGGACATATGTAATTAAAGAGTTCTTAAAATGGATAGATTTCTTTGTTCATATAGTCTCCTTCAATGACTTCTTGAAAATTTATATGTAGCATAGAGGATGATCAGAAGAGCCCCCTAGAAGCATTTGATATTTTGCTCAACTGAGACTTTAAACAATTATGTTCTCTTAGCATCTCCAAAAGAACATCTTACTTTCATAAGTGAATAGAAAATGTTTGAGGTACTAGGAAAAGGTGTCTCTTCTGAGAAAAGCACTCATCTGTCAGCTGGATGTCATATATTAAGATGCTCATAACTTTTGGGAGTGTGTTTTCAAAATGTAATGGAAATTCTGATGACTTATTTGTCAGAATTAGCTTATTTGGCTTATTGTTATCTTATTTCTTATCACCTGTGGGCAGTTAGGTTGTCACTGCCATAATTGTGTCACTTGTCAAGTGGTATGTATTGTAAATGTAGATAATTTTCAAGACTATGGAAGAATCTCAAATATGGAAGTATCTGGGTGAGTTACATAGAAATTTCATTGAAACAATCAAAAAAAGAAATTTCAGGGAAACTGTTAACCTGGGTTCAGGTGCAAATGTCAAAAGTAAGTGTGCCAATAAATGGGGAAGACTGGTGTTGGCAGAATACACTGATATCTTTTGATCCTGTCATTCCTGTACCATTCTTTGACTTTGGAATATCTTTATAACATCGGCCAGTGCTCTTTTTTTTTGGTAGCTCCCCCTACTGTTAAACCTAATTTGCCGATTCTCTGTTCCTTATGAATTTCCTTAGGTCTTTGCCCACTTTCTTCAGCTGGACCACTCACCCCAGTTGAAGGGAAGGCAGGGCTGGGGAGAAGGGAAAATATATATCTGTTATAGGCAAGAGTTTAACATACACAAAGAGATCGTTGTGTGTGTTGCTTCATATTTTCTATTAATGTGTAATGAATTACCCCAAATGTAGTTTAAAACGATACACATTTATTTTCTTCCAGTTTCTGTGGGTTGGGTGTATGGGTGTAGGTTGGTTGGCTCTTGGAAAGTTGCTGTCTAGATGTTGACTAGACTTGGGGATCCTGGGTTCTTTTCCAAAGTCATGTGATTGTTGATTAATACAATCAAATGTAGGGCTCAGGTCTTTATTTGCTGGCTATCAGCATCTAGAGGCTCCTGACACAGGTCCTCTTACAATACGGCAGACCATATCTTTAAATGTTTATTTTGCTTTATTTTTTGAGAGAGAACATGAGCCGGGGAGGAGCAGAGAGAGAGAATTTCAAGCAGGCTCTGTGCCGCCAGTGCAGAGCCCAGTGCAAGGCTCGAACTCATGAACCATGAAATCATGACTTGAGCCAAAATCAAGAGTCGAATGCTTCACCAATTGAGCCACCAAGGCACCCTGGCAGACCATGTATTTAAAGCCAGCAGGAGAATTTCTTTTACTTCAGGAAGTAAAAGAATTTTGCACCTGAGTGTGGCCCACCAAAGGCATTCTTTTCTTTTGATTTGGGACTTAAATCACATCTGCAGTATCTTTCTTACCCTTCACCTAATTGTGGAAGGAAAATCTCATCAAATTTCTTGTCTTTGCCATATTCAAGTGGAGGGCATTGTACTGTTATCTGATTAATTAAGAGTAATAAAAATAAAAGTTTTTAGTTTACATTCACTTACTCCTTCTTTGAAACTCTTCTTTATGTAAATCTGAGTTTTGACCTATATTATTTTGCTTCCATCTAAATAACTTTTTAAGGGGCGCCTGGGTGGCGCAGTCGGTTAAGCGTCCGACTTCAGCCAGGTCACGATCTCGCGGTCCGTGAGTTCGAGCCCCGCGTCGGGCTCTGGGCTGATGGCTCAGAGCCTGGAGCCTGTTTCCGATTCTGTGTCTCCCTCTCTCTCTGCCCCTCCCCCGTTCATGCTCTGTCTCTCTCTGTCCCCAAAAAAATAAATAAACGTTGAAAAAAAAAAATTAAAAAAAAAAAAAATAACTTTTTAAAAAGTATCTTTCAAGACTGGTGCACTGGCAACAAATCCATCCCCCCCCCCCCTTTTTTTTTGTCTGAGAAATTGTATGTTTCTCTTTCTCTTTTGAAAGGTAATTTTGCAGGATATAGAATTCTCGGTTGGTGGGTTTTTTCCCCTTAACATTTTAAACATTCCACTCTACTTTCTTCTTGTTTGCAGGCTTAAGTAGTCAGATGTAATTCTTATATTTGCTCCTCAGTGTTTTTTTCCTGTGACTTCCTTCAGGATTTGTTTTTTTTTTTTAAGAATTAAAAAAAAATTTTTTTTAAAAACATTTATTATTGAGAGGCAGAGAGAGACAGAGCATGAGCATGGGAGGGGCTGAGAGATGGGGAGACACAGAATCCAAAGCAGGCTTCAGGCTCTGAGCTGTCAGCACAGAGCCTGACAGGGGGCCTGAACTCACAGACTGCGACATCATGACCTGAGCTGAAGTCAGACACTTAACTGACTGAGCCACCCAGGTGCCCCATTTTTAAGAATTTTTTAAAGTTTGTCTTGAGAGAGAGGGAGGGAGAGAGAGACATGTTGAGGGGCAGCGAGAGAGGGGAAAAGAGAGAATCCCAAGCAGCCCCCACACCATCAGCGTGGAGCTCAATGTAGGACTCAAAGTCACAAACTGTGAGATCGTGACCCAATGTGAAACCAAAAGTTGGATGGATACTCAACCAACTGAGCCACCCAGGTGCCTCCAGGAGTTTTTAATCTTTGATTTGTAGTTTTAAAATGATATGCTTAGGTATAGGCTGGTTTTTGTAGGGTTTTGTTTTGTTTTTTTGGAGGGGCATTTTTCCTTCTTAGTGTTGTCAAGGCTTTTTGGATCTGTACTTTGATCTCTGACATTAATTTGGGGAAATTCTCAGTCATTACTGTTATAAATATTTTTTCTTATTTTTCTCCTTTTTCTGGTATAGCCACTGTGTCTATGTTATACCTTTTAAAAAAATTTTTTTGTCCCACAGTATTTGGGTGTTCTGTTTTTATTTTTGTTTTTGTTTTTTTAGTCTTTGTTCTTTTTGCTTTTTGGTTTTTGAGGATTCTATTAATATATCCTCTAGCTCAGAGAGTCTTTCCTCTGTTGTGTCTGATACATGTCTATCATTAGGCATTCTTCATATATATGTGTTAGTGTTTTTTGCTTGTAACATTACTTACTGGTTCTTTCTTAGGATTTCCGTTTCTGTGCTCACGTTACCCATCTGTTTCTGCATGTTGTCTACAATATCCATTAGAGCCTTTGGCATATTAATCACAGTTCTTCTCAATTCTCTCTGTGATAATTCCAACATCCCTTTCATGTCTGGTTCTGATGCTTGCTCCATCCTTTCAAATAGTGGTTTGCCTTTTATCATGCCTTGTAAATTTTTCTTTTTCTTTTTTATTTTTAAAGATTTTATTTGTAAGTGATCTATATACCCAACATGGGGCTCAAACTTACAACCCTGAGATCAAGAGTCACATGCTCTGCTGACAGCCAGCCAGCCAGGCAGCCTGACATCCCTGTAAATTTTTCTTGATAGGCAGGCATGGTGTAGTGGTAAGAGGAAATGCTGTAAATAGGCCTTTAGTAGGTGTGGGGAAGGGTGGGGGGAGGAGAGAAGAATTCTGTAATCCTCTGGTTAAGTCTCAGTATTTTAGAGAGCCTGTGTCTCTGGACAGGGTTTCTCAGTTTTTCCCTCCCCTTTTAGATGGGACAGGATATCTAAAGTGCGCTGGAGTTGGGTATTTCCCTTCTCCCACCAGAAGGCTAGAGTTAATTGGAGTTGAGTATTTTCCTTGCCCCAGGTTTGTTAGGCTCTTGTTAACTAGTTTCTCCTAAGGGCAGTTGTTGTTAAGAACAGAGTGCTTTGGTGTATTTAATAATAGTTTGTGTGTGTGTGTGTGTGTGTGTGTATGTATGTATGTATGTATATGTATGTGTATATATGTTTACCTCTGGCAGAAAGCTTAACTCTACTTTTCTCAGTACTTACTGTGGGAATCTAATTGGATTCTTGGAAATAAATCTCACAATATTGTGGAAGTCCCCTGGAGGTTTTTTTAACTCTCAGAATTGCCCACACTGAGCCCCCAGCAATTTGCCAGTTACAGTTACTGGTTCCCTGGGTGGTTTCTGCTTGTGACTCTTTACATGAGACCTCTTTGCCTGTCTCTTCAGTCTTGGGGACAGTAGTTTGCCTTGATCTTCTCTTTCTCATAAATCTCAGAAGCATTGGTGATTTTCCAGTCTGTTCTACTTTTTACTTGTTAAAGTGGCATGGGGGCTTGCAAGCTCTTTACGTATGGAACCGGAAACCACCCATCACTGTCTTGTAATTGGTGAACCTTACTTGGCTTAGCCCTTCTTTGTCAACTGCTAAAGCTGTTTTCCTTATATAGTTCTCATACCTGTGTAACACTGACTGTTAGCTTTAATCATTTTGACATGAACAGTCTGTGATGTCAACTGCAGTTACTGGATACCACTGATTTGAATTGGTGTTTATTTTTATTATTTTTTGCTTACTCATTATTCAGATTTCTTACTACTTATTGCTTATTCATATTTAAAAATTCTATACCTTGTGTTTCTAATATATCTTATTTCTTTTCTCTAATTGTCTTTAAGAGGAAAGTTTTATGGATTTTAAACTTTGAATCCTTGACTGTCTGAAATGTCGTTAGCTTTGTTCTCCCACATGAACGCTAATTTTTTTGGTATGTAATTCTGTGTTTCATATAATTTTTAGAACTTCAAAGCTACAACTTTCATTGCCTTTTAACATCAAGTACTGCTAATAGCAATGTGTTGTCTCTTCTTTCTTGGCAATGCTATTTTTTCCTCTTAATTTTTTTTTATGTTTATTTAATTTTCAGAGAGAAAGACAGAGCAGGAGTGGGGGAGGGGCAGAGAGAGGGACACAGAATCCGAGGCAGGCTCCAGGCTCTGAGCTGTCAGCACAGAGTCTGATGTAGGGCTCGAACCCATGAACTGCAAGATCATGACCTGAGCCAAAGTCAGCCCCTTAACCAACTGAGCCACTCAGGTGCCCCTGTTTTTCCCTCTTAGGTTAAAAATTGAGAAGCAAAGATGTGTAGTCTTATGTTTTCTATTTTGTTTTTGTTTTCTTGAGAATAATAAGAATAATCCTATTAGAATTAGTTTGAATATGAGGATAGTTAAAATGAAGAGTATTATTGTATTTTAAAAAATTGAGCAAACTCCCATGTTTCCCCCAAATCTGAATCAGTTTAATAAAGGGCCCTTCAAAGTTACACAATCTTCCTTCCATTTGCTATTCTACAGTGTCGTTTAATACTTGCATTGGTGAGAAATGTTCCAGCTTCCTAAGATAGCATATGCTCCTACCCCTTTTTTTGGCTACTCCCAAATTTATTTATTTTGAATTGGATTATGACTTCCTGAACAATTCATGTATTGTCTTCCCAATGGAACAGTTCAAAATAAAGCTTTTCTTCAGGCAGTTTGAATTTTAGTTTAGATGATGAACTATATACGGTTCCTTTATTTATGCCTACAATTCTTATCCAGGTGTTTCAAAAGTTATAACTGCTTTTTACCTAAGTGTTAGTTGAACAATATATAACAGCCTTGCTGTTTTAAACTACTTTGTATCTTCAACTATTCTTTTATTTAGTGAATTTGTTTTTCAACCTAGACCGTGTGTGGACAGTAATGACCTCACGTTTCCGATTGCCTGCTGGCAGAACCTACAATGTACGAGCATCAGAGTTGGCCCGAGACAGACAGCATACAGAGGTGGTTTGCAACATCCTTCTTTTGGATAACACTGTACAAGCTTTCAAAGTTAATGTAAGTATTTTATATAGTTTTTTCTTTTCATAATCTGAATTTAGATTATATTTTAAAACTAAAATTGTTTAATTGTATTATACTTTGAAAAGCCTTATTCATTATCCAGTGAAGAAAGTCTTTTTAGTATGGGTTTGTAAGTTTCTAGTGTAAGTTTTGATTTAAACTGGGTCTTTCAAAAGGTTGACACACCAACAGTGCATTATGATAAGTGGAGCAAATCCGTGTGTGGCTGCTTTTTATAAATGAGCTTGAGGTGCTTGAAAGGAATTTATTCCCGTGAGCGATTTACACATTTTCTTCGTAATCTTTCTTGTACTTTCCGTGAATAAAGCTTGCTAAACAGAGATAAAGGACAGCCCTGATCTTATCTGAGTCTTGTCTGAAATATTTATTCAACAAATATTTGTTCATCCTATTTCTATTTTTATTTGTTTAACGTTATTTGTGAATTTCACCCATGCAGTATGTTGACAGTTGTTGGTTCGTTGTCAATGCTATGTAGTACTCAGTTGTGTGAATATGCCACAATTTGCTTATTCACTTATTTGTCACCATTTACTTGTCCACTTTACTGTTGGTGTATTTGGATTTTTTCCACTTTGGGCTCTTGTCAGTAACGTTATTGTGAGCATACTTGTACATGTCTTGATATATACAAGGGCGTATTCCTCTTTTTTATTTAAAACATTTCAAACCTGCAGAAGAGGAGGAAGAATAGGGTAATGAATACCCACATATTCTTTAGCTAGACTGATCTGTTGTTCACATTTTTCACATTTGCTTTATCTTTCTTTTTCTGTGTGTTTTTCTGAACCTTCTGAAAGTAAGTGGTACACTTCACATGTAAGTACTTCAGCCTAGGAATCTCATAAATTACCACAGAACCATTGTCCCCTTCAAAAATCAAATACTATGAAATAATAGTGGCTGGTGTATAGTCCGTGTTCGGACTGGATTCCTCATTCCTCATTTCTGCCTTTCATAGCACCTTCCATCTGTTTTTTGCTGTGTTACCTGGGTTTTTCTATACTTAGAAATCTTTCAGTGATATGAAATACTAATCTTCTGAAATTAGCCTGGATGGACATGGGTATTATGCTAAGTGAAATAAGCCAGATAGAGAAAAATAAATACTGTGTGACTTTACTCATATCTGAGAGCTAAAAAAAAAAAGCTGAACTCAGAAAGAGTAAAATGGTGGTTTCCATGGGTTAGGATGTGGGGGAAATGAGATGTTGGCCAAACGGTACAAACTTCAGTTAGGAGTAAGTTCTGGGGATCTGATATACAGCATGGTGACTGTGGTCAACAATACTGTACTATATACTTGAAAGTTGGTGAGGGAGTGAACCTTAAATGTTTGCACCGTACACGAAAAGGGTAATATGTGAGGTGATGCATGTACTAACTTTGTCACGGTAATTGTTTCATGATGTATATGTGTATCACATCATCTTGTCGTACACCTTAAACTTACACAATGTCATGTCAGTTATATCTCAAAGCTGGAAAAAATAAAATATTAATCTTCTTTCTTTACCAGTTTCTTAAAATTTTCTGTATTACAACACGATCGCTAATCTGTCGCTAGTTTATTTTTTTACCCAAACTCCAAACCATTTCACATTGGAAAAGTGGCTGCAGAGTAGTACCTTTAAGAGTATTTTCTAACATACCCAACTAATGTGCTTTTCCAAAATGTTAAGCTTTAATTTTTTTCTTTTTTTTTTAGTATTCTGTCCTCTGTTAATACATAGTATAGGTTGCCAACAAAGGATAATAATATTTAGTGAAGGGAATTCTACTTCATAAAAATTTTTAGTTAATGGAAATTCATGTGTTGGGACTTGGTACAAGAAAAGTCCCTTTTCCTGTTATTGACTCATTAAAATTCTTTTGGGGGGGTTAAATAGTAATTCTTAATATTCATTATACTTAGTTCATATTTACTTTTAATTTTAACTTGTAATTCTGTATTTGTTTCAAAATATTGCAGAAGGATTTGCTATTTTCTGTTTAGGAAAATTTTTTCTGTTGGGCACTTTAGTTAATAATCCAATGTTGTATTTTTTTAATGTTTATTTTATTTATTTTGAGAGAAAGAGAGCATCCGCATGAGCCAGGTAGGGGCAGAGAGAGAGGGACAGAGAATCCCCAGCAGGCTTTGTGCTGTCAGTGCAGACCCCATCATGGGGCTCGATCTCCCTGAGCCGAAATCAAGAGTTGGGTGTTTAACCAACTGAACCACTCAGGCGCCCCTGGAATTTTGTATTTTTCAACATAGTAATCAATGTGCTAATTACTCTTTTAGAAAGACATATATTTACTCTTTTTATATATTGTTAATACATGTTATATATATTTAAATGTCCATTTTAATACAGTTGAGTGTATCACTAGACTGATAATATTATGGTACTGGAAACTTTACCTTTACTTCAGGTCATCACCAAATTTAGTTTA
Source organism: Leopardus geoffroyi (assembly GCF_018350155.1). Lineage (NCBI taxonomy): Eukaryota > Metazoa > Chordata > Mammalia > Carnivora > Felidae > Leopardus > Leopardus geoffroyi. The sequence continues at coordinate 118,695,692 of NC_059328.1, read as the reverse complement.
AGAGGAACAGTATAAGAAATTGACTGTTGGATATGTAGTATATTTATTCCTCAGGGTATTTGGACCCAAGTCTTTCAAAGTGTACTTTTAGTGCACTTTAGTACTTTTGTGTAGATGCTGCATATTTTAATCTATGTGAATGGCTTTCTAGTTGTGCAGTTTACAATCTGTACAGCATCATGTGATCTAGTCTGCAAATTAACAGGGGAGTTCAAACTTCTGATTATTCTCTGTGTCCAGTAAGTACCATTAGGTCTCAGAAATACCCACTGTGGGCAGCTGCTAGTTTCACCAGCCTCTCTATTCCCTGGGAAGGAGAACCGTTCAGTTCTCCAGGTAGTCTCTGGAGACTGCCAAGCAAGGATTTGTAGCATTTTAGCTGTTGAAATCATTCCTTTCCCTGAAAGATGTCTGTACCACAGATTAAATGTTCATTTTTACCAAAGTCTGCTTTTTTTTCCATCTTGTATTCATCTCATCAAAACCTTTTCTATGTGGGGGCACCTGGCTGGTGGCTCAGTCAGTTAAGCGTCCGACTCTTGGTTTTGGCACAGGTCACGATCTCACAGTTCATGAGTTCTAGCTCCACATCCGGCTCTGTGCCGACAGTGCGGAGCTTGCTTGGGATTCTCTCTCTCCTTTGCTCTCTGTCCCTCCCCTGCTTGCGTATGTGCTGTCTCTTTCTTTCTCTCCAAAATAAAAATAAACTTAAAAAAAAAAATCATCTGGGGAGCTTTTTTTAAAAAAAATAAAAATCGGGGCGCCTGGGTGGCGCAGTCGGTTAAGCGTCCGACTTCAGCCAGGTCACGATCTCGCGGTCCGTGAGTTCGAGCCCCGCATCAGGCTCTGGGCTGATGGCTCAGAGCCTGGAGCCTGTTTCCAATTGTGTGTCTCTCTCTCTCTCTGCCCCTCCCCCGTTCATGTTCTTTCTCTGTCCCCAAAAAAAAAAAAAATAAACGTTGAAAAAAAAAAATAAAAATAAAAATCTTTTCTGTATATCGTCCTGGGAGAAAATGGTGTAATGAAGGAACTGATAAAACTTCATTAGTTCCTTTTTTTTTTTTTTTTCTCTTTGTAGACACAGGGTTGAGATAAGCCTGTTAGTGTTGTTTCAGTTTGAAGTTACATTTTCACTATGGTTTTGGCACAACTACTTTACTGTAGCCAGCCTATGGAGTGTGTTTTCTTTCTGTGTCCTTGAATTCAATGTCAGTCACTAAAAACATGTTTCCATTAAGTACATAGTATCCATACTACGTGGATTCATTTCACCTACCTATGCGGACTTTTCCCAAATTTTGGCTTTTTTTTTTTTTATGTCAGTATGGCGATTTAGGAGTAGCCTGTGTGACAAGGAAGGGTTGGGGAAAACCACCCTATTCCAGTTATTAGGACTGTGTAAGAAATTACCCCAAAAGTTAGTGGCATATTTATTATCCTCAGAGGTTCTGTGAGTCAAGGATTCACATAGGTAGGGATGGCTTATATCTCCTCCATGGTTGGACCTCAGCTGGTAAACTCAAGGCTGGAGGCTACAATCATTTGAAGGCTTATTCACTCATATGACTATTACCTACGACCTTAGAAGCTGAGGCTTACACACTTGTGTATGCTCTCTCTGTGTGCCCCGGGCATATTCACCGCATTCCAAAGGTGAGCGTCCTCAGAGAGAGTGGGAGCCAGGCTGCAACCATATTGCCTTTTCTGATCTGGCTTTGGAAGTCACATAATGTCACTTCACCACATTCTGTTAGTGCTGTCACAAAGTCACACTCAGGATCAGTGGAAGAGAAGGTTATTCAGCACACATTATTCAGTGTGCAGTTCTAAGGTGCTTCATAGATAGTAGCGTTCAAAGACGAGGAACAAAGCTTATGTGTTAAGGAATTTTTGCCTTTTTTTTTTTTTTTTTGGTCTTTTTGTCCCAGTTTACTTTTTTTTTAAATTAGGGGCGCCTGGGTGGCACAGTCGGTTAAGCGTCCGACTTCAGCCAGGTCACGATCTCGCAGTCCGTGAGTTCGAGCCCCGCGTCGGGCTCTGGGCTGATGGCTCAGAGCCTGGAGCCTGTTTCCGATTCTGTGTCTCCCTCTCTCTCTGCCTCTCCCCCGTTCATGCTCTGTCTCTCTCTGTCCCCAAAAAAATAAATAAATGTTGAAAAAAAATTTTATAAATTAAATTTTTATGTTAAGTAGGCTCTATGCTGCACATGGGGCTTGAACTCATGACCCTGAGATCAAAAGTTGTATGCTCTTCTGACTGAACCAGCCAGTCACTCTTCCCTTAGTTTATTTTTTGGAAATAAAATTATCCTAATAGTACTAAAGCTGTTCTCTAAATTGTTTTGTTTGTTATATATGTCTCTGTACTCAAGAATAACTGATATATTTTTTAAGGTTTATTTATTTTGAGAGAGAGAGAAACAGCATGAGTGAGGGAGGGGAAGAGAGAGAGGGGAGAGAGAATCTCAAGCAGGCTCTGTGCTGCCGGTGCAGAGTGTGACAGAGGGCTCAGACTCAGGAAACCGTGAGATCATGACGTGAGCCAAAACCAAGAGTCACACTGACTGAGTGACCCAGGCGCCCCAATAATTTCTTTTTCATTTATTTTTTGTAATGTTTATTTTTGAGAGAGACAGAGACAGAATGTGAGTGGGTTGGGGCAGAGAGAGAGGGAGGCACAGAATCCGAAGCAGGCTCCAGGCTCCGAGCTATCGGCACATAGTCCCACACAGGGCTCGAACTCACGAGCTGTGAGATCATGACCTGAGCCGAAGTCGGACGCTCAACCGACTGAGCCACCCAGGTGCCCCAATAATTTAAAAAAAAAATTTTTTTTTTAACGTTTTATTTATTTTTGAGACAGAGAGAGACAGAGCATGAACAGGGGAGGGGCAGAGAGAGAGGGAGACACAGAATCGGAAGCAGGCTCCAGGCTCTGAGCCATCAGCCCAGAGCCCGACGCGGGGCTCGAATTCACGGACCGCGAGATCGTGACCTGGCTGAAGTCGGACGCCCAACCGACTGCGCCACCCAGGCGCCCCGCCAATAATTTTTTTAATGATACTAGTACCTCAGTTGTTAACAAAAGGTGCCATAAATCATCATTTTTTTTTTCTTGAAATAAGGTGAAATTCAATTAATATATATTTTTGTTATGTGATAATTTGGGTTGATGAATATTTAGTTGGCTGAACTTTTCCTTTTTTTGTCTGTGAAATAATTTGTTAACCAAATCAGTAGTGTAAACCTAATTACAACAGTGTTGTTAGCAGGTGGGGTGCAGATTGAGATGGGAAGCTAAAGGAGTATAAGGATGGTGAATTTAGCTAAATGAGATGTACTCATTTGCAACCACAGATAGTCCTATATCTGTAAAGGAGGATAGGATTTTAGGGAATTGTTTTCCTGATTATTGTTGCACTGACTTTATATGTTGTATATGTGAGGAAGTAAGTTTAGAGTCATTAGGTTACTTACTAAGTCAGTGGCAGAGCCGGGAGAGGTGGGGGGGGGGGGGAGGGAGAGAGAGAGAGAGAGAGAGAGAGAGAGAGAGAGAGAGAGAGTGTGTGTGTGTGTGTGTGTGTGTGTGTGTGTATGTGAGAGAGAGAGAGAAAGAGAGAGAGGGAAGGTCTTTTAGGACCTCTAGTCAACATTTAAACTATTATTTTATTGTCATTTTCTAGCCCTACTTAAATTCAATATGTTAGTTCCTTTAAGAATACTGTATGTGTCACTCAGATTCCCTCAGAAGTGTTTTGTTTTATGTATATGATTCATATATACAGTTTAAAAAAAACAACCAAATAGTTCTAAAAATGTTGTCACAAAAGCCAGCAGTTCCCTGCCCCATTACTACTTAGAAATAACCACATTCAACACAGTTAGTTTTTCTCTCATGTTTATTACTGTGGTTCTAAGAAACATGCCTATATTATTTCTGCTTTTGTCTGCCTTGGTTTTTTTTTTTTTTTTTTTTTTTTTGTTGATATTCTTTATTGACTTTGAAGAATGAAACTTCAGATCTCTTACATCTCCCTTCCCCTCTCCATACACAGATAATTCTTCTCTGTTGTCCTCTCAATAAATAAAATAGTTATGTAATATTACTTGATTAGTTCGGTATTTCTTTTCCATAGAGAGAAATGCTCTTATCATCTGCCTGGAGTTTGTAGAGTCTTGCTGGGTCTTCTTAGCACTGAGCGAGAGAAATGGACTGGAGAGCTCTTAGCTCTTCAGTAAGTAGACTTGCACTTACGTAGATTTCCCTGTTTTCAATCCAGTAAAGATGAATCAACAGCTGTCCCCAATGTCCCTGAGTCCAGAATCTCTGGTTCTTATAGTAATTGGCAATGGGAAGGGGGTGGGGGTGAGAGATGGTTATGGAGGGGCCTGTTACTTATTCAGACTCACTTTGATTACTGCCTTTTCTGTTATTTTAGTGTGTCTTAAGCAAACATTCGTGTCCAGTCTGCCTTGTTTAACCTTCACACCTCTCAGATTGATTTTCAACAATGTCCACCCTGGAGGAGAATTTACTATTTACCAAATTTTTTTTTCTAGTAAAATCACATGTTAAAATGGAACTTGTCACCTTTAGTGCAAAAAGATGTGATAATTTGCCAGTTACCACATAGTCTGAAATTTAAACATTGTAGTATGTCATACATGTTTAAAGCTTTGCTTTATTTCACAATGTTTTTTCCTAAACTGTATCATATTGAGCACTAGAAAACTGTATCGATCAGATGTATAGCTATGTGCAGTTAAGGTTATCATATTTCTTGTTTTTTTCTTTAATCCTGTTATGTTTCATGAGGTATGTATACTTCTTAGGTCTTGTATCACATTTGTCATGCATAAATTTTTACTGATAATGATGTTTACCTCCTGGACAGTTACCCAGTGATGAATTTGTAAGTCTTTAGTTTGAAGACTTACTAGCTTTGTGAGTATACATAAGTTGCTCTACCTTTTTGTGTTTTAGATTCTTCATTTGTTAAGAGAGAATAATATTTGCCTTGCATGGGATGCTCAGAATAAAATGAGAATATTTGTGAAGTGCTTATTTATGTGTCTGACTTATGTTACACATTTAGAAAGGTTGATTTCTTCTATTGATTATGATCCATTTGTCTATTCTGTAGTACCAGATATGTTTCCTTGGAAGAATTTTATTATTAAAATTCCACAAAATAGCAATCTGCTTATTGCTTTGTATGTATATATAATATTTTCATCTATGTACTGTGTCCATGTACTGTTTCCAAAACCCAGTGTGTTTACTGGCAATATTAATTATAAATACATATATACAGAAATTGTAAATATGCTAGTTTATTCTTAAAAAGTAAAGAGGAAATAATTGTTAAGTTTACAGTTTTGAGAATTAGGTATTTATTATTTTGGCAGTTGTACGGTAAATTAAATAAAATTGTGGGTTGTTTGTATATCTATTTAATGACAGTAATTATTGAGTGCCCAGTATATATTATAGAAAAAAATAATGGTGAAAATAACTGTAAGCCATTAAATTTTTGAGAAATATGTTGAATTTTATTTAGAAAGATACTGCAGCTCAGTCTCTCTACCCTGGATGTTATATATAGGTTTTTAAAATTTATTACGTATGATATGTGTTGTATAGTGCATAAATCTTCATTAGGCAACTCAAGAGTGTTTGCATATGTATACATCTGTGGAACCACCACAAGATTAAGTCATTGATTATTTCCCTCACCAAAAAAAGATTCTCTTGTGCCCTCTTTCTTATTTTATTATATTTCCTCTATTAGCTTTTTTGATTAATCTTTTTTTTAAAGTTGATTTACATATCTTGAGAGAGAGAGAGAAAAAGCATGAGTGGGAGAAGGGCAGAGAGAGAAGAGATAGAGAGAATCCCACGCAGGCTCTGCACTTATTAGCACAGAGCCTGATGCAGGGCTTGAATTTGTGAACCGTGAGATCATGATAGGAGCTGAAGTTGGATGCTCAACCGACTGAGCCACCCAGTCATCCCTGGGCTAATCCTTTAATATCAGACTTTTAGTGATTACTTTAGAAATTACAAAATGTGGGAGTGCCTGGGTAGTTCAGTCTGTTGAATGTCTGACTTCGGCTCAGGTCCTGATCTCACAGTTCATGACTTCAAGCCCTGCATCGGGCTCTGTGCTGACAGCTTGGAACCTGAAGCCTGCTTCAGATTCTGTGTCTCCCTCACTTTCTGTCCCTCCCGCACTCATGCTCTGTCTCCCTATCTCAAAAATAAATAATAAACAAAACATTAAACAAATTAAAAAAAAAGAAATTACAAAATGTGTCTTTACTTATAAAAGTCTCCTTTTAATACATTTACTGTTGTCCGCCCCCAGTGCAAAATCCTTAAAGCAGTTTAAATCCATTTACCTGCCTCCTACTTTTTTGCTATTGTTAAGTATTTTAATATCTCCCTCATGTTGTTATAAACCATATAAGACATTGTTATTATTGCTTTAAACAATCATTTACCTTTATATTTACCTTTATATTTACTATTTTACTATTCTATTTACCTTTATATCTATAGTTTCTACAGCTATTCATTTCTTTTTTTTCTTTTTTTTTTTTATTTAAAAAAAATTTTTTTTTTCAACGTTTATTTATTTTTGGGACAGAGAGAGACAGAGCATGAATGGGGGAGGGGCAGAGAGAGAGGGAGACACAGAATCGGAAACAGGCTCCAGGCTCTGAGCCATCAGCCCAGAGCCTGATGCGGGGCCCGAACTCACGGACCGCGAGATCGTGACCTGGCTGAAGTCGGACGCTCAACCGACTGCGCCACCCTGGCGCCCCATACAGCTATTCATTTCTTATATATCTATGCTTCCATCTAGAATCATCTCCTTTCATCCTAAAGAATTTCTTTCATTATTTAAAAAAAATTTTTTTTTAACATTTATTTTTGAGAGACAGAGACAGAGCACAAGTGGGGGAGGCGCAGAATCCAAGGCAGGCTCCAAGCTTTGAGCTGTCAGCACAGAGCCCGATGTGGGGCTCGAACCCATGAGTCATGAGATCATGACCTGAGCCGAAGTCGGACGCTTAACTGACTGAGCCACCCAGGCGCCCCACTTTTATTTTTTTTTTAAATAAGGTCTCTTGATGATAGATTCTTTCAACTTTCTGTCTGAAAATGTCTTTAGTTATTTCTCATGTTCTGGGGGATATTTTTGCAGAGTATAGAATTTTGTGTTGATAGTTTTCTCCTTCACTGATTTAAAGATGCCACTTCACTGGCCTTCATAGTTTCTCTTGAGAAGTCATCTTTCAGTCTTACTGTTGTTTTCCTGAAGGGCAAGAGAGAGGTCCTTTTCCTCCTCTGTTTTTAAGAATTTTCTCTGTCTCTTTGATTTTTAGTCACCTGTCAATAACATAGCTATATATGGTTTTGTATGTATGCGTTTTATTCTGCTTGGTATTCATTGACCTTCTTGAATCTGTAGGTTGGTATCTTACAACATTTGAAAACTTCTTAACCTTTACTGATTCAAATATTGCTTCTGACTCATTTTCTTTTCTTTCCTGTATTCCAGTTAACATATATATTAGTTTGATTGCATCCCATTCTAGTTTATGATTTTTTTTCTGTCCTTTAAATAGCTTTTAATCTGTCTTTGTATGTGCTGATTGTTTATCTTTTTTCCCAGTGCTTACTGTGCTATTAAACCTAGTCAAGGAATTCCTCTGTTTCACTTATTTTGTAGTTCTAGATTATCTATGTGATCATTTTCATAGATTCTAATTCTCTGTTGAAATATATATTTTAATCTGTTTTCTGTATTCTATCTTAATTGGCTTTGATACGTTGTCATAGTTATTTTGAAGCTCTTACATAAGACTAATATATGTCTTGTGTCTTGATTATCAAACACTTTTCCTGCTTCACATAGCCACTAATTTTGCATTGTGTGATGGCTATTTTAAGTGTAATATGGAATAGTGGAAAGCAAGTTGGCCCAGGGGCCAAATGCAAGCCTGGTGGTTATTACTGTTTGGTCCATGAGCTAAGAATGGTTTTTACTTTTTAAAAGATGTTGTTGTTGTTGTTGTTGTTGTTGTTGTTGTTAAGACAATGTGCAGTGGAGACCATGACCCTCAAAACCTAAAAATACTTTCTGGCTCTTTACAGGAAAGGTTTGCTGACCCTTCTTGTAAAAGCTCTGGATTGTTATCTTCCTCTAAATAAAATTTTATTTTATTCTGGCAGACAGTTAAATTGCCAGCGGGTCACTTTGATCCTGTGGGGCTTAGTTTTAAGCTTTGTTAAGGTAAGTCTATTTTAACTTTGTTTTTATTCCTAGGGCATGGATTATCCAGGGTCTTACCTAAATGCCTTGGGTGTTCATCAAGATCTGTCTCCTCTGACTGAGCCTGAACTTAATTTATTCTAAACTGTGCAAACTCTGAAATCTTTGTTTAGCTAACAGCCTCCCCAACTGCCGTCCTGTCTTAGGCTTCTAGGAGTCTAACCCTGTGTGTGCACAGCCTAGGAGGCAGATGAGAACCAGAGAGGATTTTTTATATAGATTTTTGTAAGTTTTTCTTCTTGGTTCTTTCCCTTCTAATAACCTGCCCCCCAAATCCAGCTACCTTAGCATTCCCAGACATTAATTGTAGTTTTCTCGTCCCAGCAAGACTGCCACACTGCTTGGGCTCTGTTTCTCTACACCATGATTTGGAAAATGCCCTTAAGGGAGAGATTTGAGTGTGAATATGGGGTTTGATTCATCTAGTTCTCTTCTATCAAGGATCATGGTGTTGTATTGGTTATTGCCTAAGGGTTGAAAATAGGATTTTTTTTTCTTTTGGTTTTTTGTATATTTGGTCCAGCTTTTACAGATGTTTATAGCAGGAGGGTATTCTAACATTAGCTACTCCATTATGACAAGAACTGAAAATCCTGATTGTTTTAAAATGTGAAAATATATCTCATTGTATAGTAGTGGACTTTGATTTGAAATATTTAACATGTTGCTGGCTGTGTTCTTTGTTCCATTACTCAGTTTAGCCAAGTAGAAGGACTCAGATCTCAGTTAATAATGGTGAATGTATGCATCCTATAAAATCAAATTAGTGTGATATATTGATCTGGTGAAGGGGATAAAATGGCCCTTTTCCAAAGACGAAGTCCTAGGCAGCTGGGCCATTGGGTTGGTTATTTTATTAAGATTTATTTAAGTAATCTCTACACCCCATGTGGGGCTTGAACTCATGACCCTGAGATCAAGACTTGCACACTCCTCCAACTGTGCCAGCCAGACACCCTGGGTTTGTTAGTTTAGAAGATTTCATCTCAGAAGTCATCTGCCACATTTGAGATACCCCTTATTCCTACTTGGTCTGGGCTCACCTATTATCAGAGAAACTTTGGCTGGCCAATTCTTAATACTTAATTAACAATTTTATATTTGTTGTTTATATATCCAGTATCTCCAAAACAATTCTTAAATATTTTAGCCCACACTGATCATCTCTTAACTACTATACTTATAGTGTATGTGGAATACAGACCTGGTAACACGCTGTTATATGACCTTATTTCATATTCTTTGAGGGAATAATCATTTAAATGTTTTTCCTATCATACTATTTTTTTTTTTTTGTATTCTACTGAATATAAGGGCTGTCTGTCTATGCCACAGGTTACCATGATTAATTTGATGAAACTAGGTAGTTATCTTGGGGTATGCTTTCTCTCTTTTGCTCTTTGTATGTCTTTCCTGAAGTTGAATAACATGCTCTTCTCAGCTACATCCTGTTCTTTGAGAAAGGATATATGTCATAGCTCTGTTTCTCTGCTAGAACTTACAAACATGCTTTCAATATTCATTGGAATGGTGTCGGTGACTGTAGGAAGAGATGTGAATGTTACCATGTAGGTAAGCTACGTGACTCTCTCTCTGATGCACCACTCCCTATCCCTTCCCCTGGGCGATTCTTTGTTCTGAGTCCCCTTATAGAACCAAGAATCCCCAGGAGGAATCTTTGGTGCCCACCCAGTATGATCCTCTGCCCAGAGGTTGGTGTTGGTTGGTGTTGGTGGATTGACTCTGTTGATCACAGTATTATAGAAAAGAACTTACTTTGTTCTTTGTGTCCATTCAGAGTGTTATTACTAACTCAAAATTAGGTAGTTTATTATCTATATATTAGAAATTTGGTTATATAGTAAAGGTAGCATCCATATAGTCTTATTTGAGTCTTTGTCCTTACTTAACATTCTTTTCAAAAATGAGACTTTAAAATAATTTTGCTTCCAAAAGTTAAAAATAAAACAACTCTGGACTTGCATATATGCATGCATTACATGTAAACATATAGCAAATTGCTCACTTTCAGAAATCTTTACTTCTCTTGAAACTCTTTTTTCTAGTGCTTATGAATTCAGTATAGTAATATGTCTTCCTCTTAAATACTTTTCCTAGTATCTGGTTTTATGACTTTTTTCATTTACCTTTTGAATTGTACACATCATTTTTAAATGTAACTATTTAGTGTCCACAAAGAAAAGCAGCAGCTGTGATATGTGATGAATCAGTAATACTGTTATGACAAAAATTTTTCAGAATGTGCACACACTTCTTTTTGATGCTTCCTTTGATTTGTTTGTAATAAGCTTCAGTGATTATTATTTCTGCTGTTTCCTTTGTAGTTATTTAATTTTTTCCCCCATGTTAAGGAAATCTGGAGGTGAATAGGCACTTAAGTTTAGTACTAGGTTAATTTACAGCATTGGATTCACTGCGTATTTTTTGATATCACTTAACTTTGAATTACTGTGAAGTGACTTTCATTTTTCCTTATCAAGAATAACTTGAATGGGGGCACCTGGTTGGCCCAGTCGGTTAAGTGTCCACCTTTGGCTGAGGTCATGATCTCGTAGTTCCTGAGTTCAAGCCCCCCATCGGGCTCTGTGTTGACAGCTCAGAGCCTGGAGCCTGCTTTGGATTCTGTGTCTCCCTCTCTCTCTGCCCCTCCCCTGCTTGCACTCTGTCTCTCTCTCTCTAAAAAATGAATAAACATTTAAAAAAAAAAAAAAAGAATAACTTGAATGGGACTGGGCTAGTTCTACAAAGAACTACATAGATCTGGTCCTGGATTGCAGCTTTTGGACTATCCCACACAGATTATTTAAGCATATAGTGATGTCACAATTACGACTAAGCACTCATGAATGGTTAATAAAGGAAGTATTGTGATGTAGGAAGGTAGCATAGTATGATGAGAAGTGCATGGACCTTAGAATTCAAAAGACTAGATTTTGTAACCTGGACCTAGTAAGTATTTGGTCTGTGGCATTGTCCTGTTTTCTTGATCTTTATATATAATTTCCTTTTATATGTAAGGTGGAAATGATATCATCTATTAGGGTTGTCAGGATTAAATGAATGTATATAAAGCAGCCAGTAAGGATTCTGTTAAGGTGCTTTTGAAATACAACATCCCTTCTTGTTCTTTATCTTCTTTTCCCTCTTTCCTCTTTAGTTACCCATAGTTAGCCAAAGTGAAAAGTTAGAGGGTACAGTGTCTACGAGACTGCCCTCGCTTCTGACACCAGTTGCAAGTTTGGGAGATTTCTGAAACGACCCTGAGTTTCAATAATTGGTTAGAAGGGCTCACAGAACTGGGGCGCCTGGGTGGCTCAGTTAGTTAAGCATCTGACTCTTGATTTTGGCTCAGGTCATGATCTCACGGTCTGTGGGTTTGAGCCCCACATAAAGCTCTTGTGCTGACAGTGTGGAGACTGCTTGGAATTCTGTCTCTCCCTCTCTCTTTCTGCCCCTCCCCTGCTTGCTCTCTCTCTCTCTCTCTCTCTCTCTCTCAAAATAAATAAAGAAATTGAAAAAAAAAAAAGGCTCATAGAACTCATTAAAAGTTGTCATTCTCATGGTTACAGTTTATTACAGGGAAAGTATACAGATTAAAATCAACCAAGCTGGGGTACCTGAGTGGCTCAGTTGGTTAAGCACCTGACTTCAGCTCAGGTCATGATGTGGGTTCAAGCCATGTTCAAGCCCTGCTCAGAGCCTGGAACCTGCTTCAGATTTTGTCTCTGTCACTCTCTCTGTCCGTCCCCCGTTCACACACACTCTCTCTCAAATATAAATAAACATGAGAAAAAAAATTTTAATCAGCCAAGGTAGATGCCAGAAGGAGTTAAAACTGAGAAAGAACTTCCAAGTCCTCTTCTCCTCATGGAGTCATAGATGATGTTACCTTCTCCTGGCCACCATGTGTGACAATACACACAAACTATGTCCAACGAGGGAGTCTCCTCCAAGCCTTTTGTATTTTTACTGTGACTTGATCACATACTCCCTGCATAACTGACCTAATCTCTAGCCTTTCCTACTGGTCAGGCTAATACCCTTAGTTTTCCGTTCCTGTAGAAGTCAGAACTGATGTTCCCCATCATAAATCGTATTGTTAGACTGTCAGGTAACCAAGACCCCCAGGCAGGCGGTCTTGACGGGACCAAAACACCTGCCAAGCCCAGGACATTCCAAGGGTCTAGAGATCATCTCCCATTAGTGAAGGGCAAAGACCAGACTTTTGTTTGGAAAAGGTCATTTCTTCATGGTAGTGCTACATTTTTGTAGTAGCTGATTAAATTTTTCTGCACTATCAGTGCAGAGCCTGATGCCAGGTTCGAACCCATCGAGATCATGAGCTGAGCTGAAATCAAGAGTCAGACACTTAATCTACTGAGCCACCCAGATGCCCTGGTTATTAATTTCTATCTAAGTAGTAACATACACTTTTAAATATTTTTTCAAAGCCCAACAGGGCAAAGCATATAATGAAAGCTTAATGAAATGCTCCCACTTATTTATTTATTTACCCACTTTCCAAAGGCTTTATTGGTGAATATGTTTTAGAAGAGAAAGATTGATTCTGTTATTTCCAAGCCAGTGGAATGAAGAGCTGTGTCCAGGGACACATCAGGTGGCACCAAAGGGGACTGATGCTTTGTCTACCTTTCATTCCTAGTTTCAGTCAAGAGCACAAGGCTTGTAGTCAACCAATTCTTTAGGTTTAAACCATAGGCTGATTTCTTTCTCTGCACTGTTTACTGAATCGTTGCCATGAATGATGTTCCTGCCAACTTGAATACAGAAGTCCTCATGAGTGGTGCCTGGCTTACAATCTGCTGGTTTGGTCTCCCCAAACATCACTCACCCCATCTTCACCACAGTCAGACCCTCCCAAACCATGGCCACAGTGGGCCCAGAGCTCGGGTACTTTACCAGCCCTGGGAAGAATGGGTGGGCCTTTATGTCAATGTGGTGCTGCTTTAGCAGTTCCTCAGAGGCCTGTAGGAGGGAGCCTTTTGGCCACAACATGGAATCCCTTCTGCTCAAAGTGCTTGGTGATCTTGCCCACCAGGGTGTGCTACACACCATGCAGCTTGATGGCAATGACCATGTGCTCCTGATTGGCCATGGCCAAGAAGCTGGCTGTGCTGTGCTTCTTGGGGGACTGAGGCCACTCCCACTCTTTTAGTACCAGTTTTGAAATACCTTTGGAGATATATTTTAGGCATTTATTTCCATTTTTCTGTGCTGGTTTATATTTTTTATTCTGGACATTTTTTATATTGACTTCCTATTATACAAGATGAGGATTTAATATTTTTAGTCTATTTTACATCCTCACTCCTCCTAAAATTCTTCTGTCATAATTTTTAGTTAAATATGTTTATCTATCTGTCCCTTTACTGTTTATCTTTTGATCTTCTATCAAAATTACATTTGGCTTCTAGTAAAAGAAACTGGAAATAACAGTAACTTAAATGAGCTAAAGTTAATTTTTCTATTAAAAGAATTCTAGCGATTGACAGTCCAATAATGGGATGGCAGCTTCACAGTTACCAAGGAGTCAGGTTTCCTGTTTGTCCTTCACTTCCCTGGGTGCATGGCTGTGTACATAAGATCATTTCATGATCCAAGAAAGCTTTCAGAATTCTAACATGCTTGTCAGCTTTCAGGCAGGTGGTGGTGTTACCCAAAATGGAGTTCGTCTCTTGGTGGTTGTTGAGCCAAAAGACACAACCAAGCCAAAGAATAGGAAAAGGAAGGGTTTTACTTGCAACAAGTAAAGGAGAACACTGGGGATCGTTCCCAAAGCAGTGTCTCCTGAACCACAGTATTGAGGAAGTTTTAAGCTAACGGTGCACACATATTCATGACGGGGCTTTGCTCAGTGGGGAATACAGCATGGAATTGGGGCAGAAGTCATCTGAGGGTGACTGAGTCTAGGTCACAGTCATGAAGGTTGGCAGTTGGTCCATGTCTAAATGCTCAGAGAGGTTTAGATCCTGCACAGAGAACTCAAGGATGTGTATCAGGTGAATCTTAACTTTTGAATCAGTACTGGGAGTTTTGCTACTGATTTATTGTCCCTGATATGATTAGGTTATATCCTGGCCTGATAGTGGCTGTCTGCTCTTACATTCTTTCACAAGATGGCTGGGACCCAAATTGACTTCTCTTATGTTAAGAAAGCTCTGTCTGTTCTTTTTCTAGGAACCCAACTCTTTCTGATTACAGTAGGGGAAAATGGAGAAGCAAAAAAGGGGACATACCAGTTTTCTTCCCCAAACTTAAAGAATGTTACTTATAAATTCTACTCTGTAGCTTCTAGTTACATCTTATTGGCCAAAATTCAGTCACATGTCCTCATTGGGTCTGCAGGGGCTGGGTATTTTATTTTATTTTATTTTATTTGTTATTTTTATTTTATTTTATTTTATTTTATTTATTTATTTATTTATTTTTAAATTTTTTTTTTTTTTCAACGTTTATTCACTTTTGGGACAGAGAGAGACAGAGCATGAACGGGGGAGGGGCAGAGAGAGAGGGAGACACAGAATCGGAAACAGGCTCCAGGCTCTGAGCCATCAGCCCAGAGCCCGACGCGGGGCTCGAACTCACGGACCGCGAGATCGTGACCTGGCTGAAGTCGGACGCCCAACCGACTGAGCCACCCAGGCGCCCCTATTTTATTTTTTTTAATTTTATGTAGGCTCCATACCCAACATTGGACTTGAACTCTTGACCCTGAGATCAAGAATAGCACACTCTACCAACTGAGCCAGCCAGGTGCTCCAGGGCTTGGTATTTTACATACCGTTTCTACCCCAAACAATATTGAAGCTTTATTTTAATGAAATGAGACAAAATGGGTATGATGTGGGCCGTTGGCAGTTTCTGCCTTAATTGGTGTCATTGTTTACTTTTTTTATCATTATGCAAGTTAATTTACTGGAAAGCCAAGCAGCGTAGTTGGATAGTATTTTGTTCTTCCTAGAATTATTCATTGTCTTTTCTTGAAAATATGCTTAGTTTTCTCCCTTGAGCTTTTAGTTTTTGTGTTTCAAATTGTAGGCAAACCTCATTTTACTACACTTTGATTCATTGCATGTCACAAATCCTGCATTTTTATAGATTGAAGGTTTGTTGCAACTCTATGTTGAGCAAGTCTGTTGGCCCCATTTTCCCAACACCTTTTGTTCACTTTGTGACTTTGTGTCACAAATTTGGTAATTCTTGCAGTATTTCAAACTTTTTCATTATTACGTGTTGTGATTTTTTTTAAAAGATTTTAATATTTTTAAGGAATTTCTACACCCAGCGTGGGGCTCAAACTCACAACCCTGAGATCAAGAGTTGCATACTCCACTGACTGAGCTGGCTGGGCGCCCCTGTTCTAGTGGTCTTTGGTGTTACTACTGTAATTATTTTAGGGTGCCACGAACTACACCTGTGTAAAGCAGTGAACTTAATTGATAAGTATGTGTGTTCTGACTGCTCCACTGACCAGCTGTCCCCCTGTCTTTCTCTTTCCCCTCTCCTTGGGCCTCACTATTCCCTGGAACATAAGAATACTGAAATTAGGACAGTTAATTATCCTACAGTGGCCTCTGCGTGTTCAAATGAAAGGAAGGGTCCTACATCTCTCACTTTAAATCGGAAGTTGGAACTGATTAAGCTCAGTAAGGAAGGCATGTTGGAAGCTGAGATAGGCTGAAAGCTGGGCCTCCACCAGTTAGCCAAGGTGTGAGTGCAAAGGAAAAGTTCTTGCAGGAAATTAAAAATGCTACTCCACTGAACACATGAATGATAAGAAAGTGGAAGAGCCTTATTGCTGATACAGAGAAAGTTTGAGTGGTCTGGATAGATCAAACCAGCCACATTTCCTTAAGCCAAAGCCTAATGCAGAGCAAAGCTCTAATGATTTTTAATTCTGTGAATGCTGAGAGAGGTGAGGAAGCTGCAGAAGAAGAGTTCGAACCTAGCAGAGGTAGTTTCATGAGATTTAAGGAAAAAAGCTGTTTCTGTAACATAAAGGTGCAAGGTGAAGCAGTAAGTGCTGATGTAGAAGCTGCAGCCAGTGATTCCAGAAGATCTAGTTCCTCCTTGAAAATAGCTACACTAAGCAGCAGATTTTCAGTGTAGACAAAACAGCCTTCTATTGGAAGAAGATGCTATCTAGGACCTTTACAGCTAGAGTGAAGTCAATGCCTAACTTCAAATCTTCAATAGACAGACTGACTCTCTTGTTAGGGGCTAATGCAACTAATGACTTTAAATTGATAAGTTGAAGCCAATGCTCATTGGTCATTCAGAAAATCCTAGGGCCCTTAAGAATTACGGTAAATCTATTCTACGTGTGCTCCATGAATGGAACAACAAAGCTTGGATTGTAGCACATCTGTTTACAACATTGTTTAGTGCATATTTTAAGCCCATTCCTGCTGCTCAGAGAAGATTCAGTTCAAAATATTACTGCTCATTGACAATGTGCCTGGTCACACAAGAGCTCTGATGAAGATGTGATGCTGGCCTCATAGACTGATTTTGGAAGTATGTATTCCTTTTCTTCTACCCTCTGAAAGGGATTATAGAGAATTGATATAATTTTTTCTTAAATGTTTGGTAGAATTCAGCAATGAACCCATCTGGATCTGGTGCTCTCTGCTTTGGAAAGTTACTAATTTGCCTTAACATTTTAAGCAGTAGGTTGCTAATTCTTTTTCCTTAATAAGAATAACAAAGATGGATGATTGTTTACAATGAAATTTGAAGTTACATCCTTGTATTTGCATTAAAATCAAGTGTTTATTTTTTAAAGATGACCTCCCCTTCCTGTTTCTATTTTATATGTGTTTTGGCAGAAAATAACAAGAGTCATCTTACCTACTTTGTCATCAATCATCTAAACATTACAACCTAATCCTTCCATAATGTATATGTATATCAAACCATCTCTTTGTACTCCTTAAATATATACAATTCTATTTGTCAATTGTAGTTTAATAAAGGGTGAAAAAGAAATACTATACAATCTTGCCTCAGCCCTCATTCTGCTTCCTGAAAACTGCTTCCTCAAATCTTACTGTCTAGTTGGGAAATTAACTAGCTTCTTGTGGCTTATTGTCTTTGACTTCTAGCAGTTTTTAGAACTGTTACCTTCTGCTTTTAAGGAAAACTCTCTTCTGTCTCTGATCACATTCTGTATCTTAATCAGTTTTGTACATATTGATGTCCCCCCCCCCTTTTTTTTTATCTTTCCCTTTCATTCTTTCCTGGTTTCTGTAGACTGTGATACCTATTATCTCCAGTCCTGTTATTTTTCCTCAATGCAAACTCTCTGTCTGCTAAAGATGCTAGAGGTATTTGTGGTCCAGAAAATTTTTGAAATCTCTCCCACCATGAGAAGGGGTTGATATTACCTCCAGTTAAACCTTGGTGGGCCTTTGTGATCCCCTCCACAATAGAATCCATTGGAAGAAATGTTGTATAACTTCCCAGTTGAGGTTAGAAAAACCAATTCACTTCTGCTGGCATTTTATAGTACACTCCTCTAGGAGAGCTTTCAGATGCCATGTAAAGTTCGGCTACCCTGAGACCTTGTGGAGATTTTGTGAAGAGACCATATGGAGAGAACACATAGATGCCCAGGGAATTCCCAGCTGTTTGTCTCCCAGGGCAGGACATTAGACATCTGAGTGAAGACACCTCTTGAGATGACACCAGTCCTAACATATTATAGGCACACGAGACTCATTGAGACTGATATAGCTGAACCCAGTGAAATCCCAGAATCCTCAGTAAAATAAACTTAATGTTACTGTTTTAACCCACTGTTTTTTTTTTTTTTTAATGTTTATTTATTTTGAGAGAGAGAAAGAGAGGGGTGGAGGGAGGGGGAGAGAGAGAGAGAGAGAGAGAAAGAGCCCCAAGCAGGCTCTCTGCAGTGAATGCAGGACCCAGCGTGGGGCTTCAACTCACAAACCACAAGATCATGACCTGAGCCGAAATCAAGAGTCTGATGCTTAACAGACTGCACCACACAGGCATCCCTAACCCTCTGTTTTGATGTGATTTGTTAGTCTTCAGTGCATAACCAGAATAGTATTTCACATTCAGCATATTCAAAACAGTTAATTGTCATCTCCTCATCAAGTGATATATGTTGTTTCTCTTTGATTAGTGTCATCATCACTGCTACATAACATTTTTGGTCCTTTTTTTTAAAAAATCTTTTTTTTTTTAACATTCATTTTTGAGAGACAGAGTAAGTAGGGAGGGGCAGAGAGAGAGAGGGAGACACATAATCTAAAGCAGGCTCCAGGCTTTGAGCTGTCAGCATAGAGCCTGACGTGGGGCTTGAACTCACGAATAGCAAGATCATGACCTGAGCTGAAGTCGGAAGCTTAACCGACTGAGCCATCCAGGCACCCCACATTTTTGGTCCTTTTTAACTTCTGTTCAAACCTTTTGCCCATTAAAAAATTGTTTTAAAGATATCTTTAGTGTGATTAAAAAGATTAAGTTTACTATTTTAACATGTTTTAATTGTACAATTTAGTGGTATTAAATATATTTACTATGTTACATAACCATCGCCACTATCCATTTCCAAAACTTTTTCATCATCCTGAAAAGAAACTCAGACTTACACCTAAATGATTAATTTTTTGTGCTGTTGCATATTATAATAGTTTCTTTTTTTTTTTTTTAAATGTTTATTTATTTTTGAGACAGAGACAGAGCGTGAACAGTGGAGGGTCAGAGAGAGAGGGAGACACAGAATCTGAAACAGGCTCCAGGCTCTGAGCTGTCAGCACAGAGCCCGACACGGGGCTCGAACTCACGGACCGTGAGATCATGACCTGAGCCGAAGTCGGACGCTTAACCGACTGAGCCACCCAGGCGCCCCTATAATATTTTCTTAAATTAAGATTTCCAGTTCATTTGCCAGTATACAAATATAGAATTGGTGCTGTATATTTAGCTTGTAATCTGCAACTTAACTCATTTGTTCTAAGAGACTTTTTATAGATTGCATGGAATTTTCTACATGTCTGAATTAAAAATTTTCTTTTTTAATCTGTAAACCTTTTATTTCATTTTCTTATCTTACTGCACTATGATAAGAAATGAATAAGAGTGGTAAGAGGAAATTTTTTCATTTTTCTCATTGAGGTGTAGAGCATTCAGTCTTCTACCATTAAATATGTTGCTAACTGTAGTTATTTTGTAGATGCTCTTTATCAGCTCAAAGAATTTCTCTTCTATGCCTAGCTTACCAAAAGGGTTTATCATGACTGTATGTTGAGTTTTGTCAAATATTGTTTCTTTTTGATCATTGGTTTTTCTTACTTAGTTTGTTAACATGGTGAGTTTCACTGATGCATTTTTGATTGTTGAACCAACCTTAAATTCCTTTGCTAAATACCACTTGTTTGTGATATAGTACCCATTTTAAATATTGCTAGATTTGGTTTGCTTATATGTTGTTGAGAATTTTTGTGTCTGTGCTTATGGGAGATGGTAATATGTATTCTTACATTCTTGTAATATTTTCATGTATTAAAAAAAATTTTTTTGGGGGGCGCCTGGGTGGCGCAGTCGGTTAAGCGTCCGACTTCAGCCAGGTCACGATCTCGCCGTCCGTGAGTTTGAGCCCCGCGTCAGGCTCTGGGCTGATGGTTCAGAGCCTGGAGCCTGTTTCCGACTCTGTGTCTCCCTCTCTCTCTGCCCCTCCCCCGTTCATGCTCTGTCTCTCTCTGTCCCAAAAATAAATAAACGTTGAAAAAAAAAATAAACTTACAAAAAAAATTTTTTTTTAATATTTATTTTTGAGACGGGGAGACAGAGTGTGAGTGGGGGAGGGGCAGAGAGAGAGGGAGACACAGAATCTGAAACAGGCTCCAGGCTCTGAGCTGTCAGCACAGAGCCCAATGTGGGGCTTGAACCCACAAACCATGAGATCATGACCTGAGCCGAAGTCGGATGCTTAACTGACTGAACCACCCAGGCGCCCCTTTTCATGTATTTTTTTATATGTGTTTTTGGTATCAGGTTAGTGCTAGTCTAGTTGGGAAATGTTTTTTCTCCCTCTCTTTGTTGGAAAAGATTGTGTAAAATTGTTTTTATTTCTTCCTTAAACGTTTGGTGCAAGAGAGCACGCCCATGTGGCAGGGGAGCAGCAGAGAGAGAGGGAAAGAGAGAATCACAAGCAGGGTCTGTGCTGTCAGTGCAGAGCCCAACATAGGGCTTGATCCCATGAAGTGTGAGATCATGACCTGAGCCAAAACCAAGAGTCAGACACTTAACCAACTGAGCCACCCCTTACCCCTGGAATATCTTAAACTATAAAGTCAACTACTTTAACAGATCTAGGACTGTTCAAATTAAACATTTTTTTTTTCCTTGAGTTTTAATAATTTGTGTCTTTTAAGAAATTGATTGATTTATTCTAAGTTGCCAACTTAATGACCATAAAGTTTGTTGTGGTTTTTTTTTTGTTCTTTTGTTTTTTTTTTTTTTTTTTTTTGAGAGAAGCATGATTGGGGGAGGGACAGTGGTGGGGGAGAGAGAGAGAGAGAAGAGAGAATGAATCCTAAGGAGGCTCCATGCTGAGTGTGTGGTGTCCAACTTGGGGCTTGATCTCATGACCCTAGGGCTATGACTTGAGCCGGTCAGGAATTGGACGTTTAACTGACTGAGCCACCCAGGCACCCCTGTTGTGTTTCTTTATTCTCTGTAGGAGTTGTATGGATGTCTATCAATAGTAGAAATAAAAGATAATTTGGGTGTTTTCTTTTTATTTTCCTCTTTCACTCTGGCTAAAAGGTTATCAATTTTACTGTTATTTAAAAAATCGCTAGTTCAGGTTTTAATTAAATTTGGTCAATTGTTTATCTCTTCAGTTTCATTGATTTCTATTATTTTCTTCCTTCTTTCATATTGGTTCAATCTACTGTTTTAATTTTTCAAGGTAGAAGCATGTAGATTATTATTTTGAAATATTTCCTGTTTTCTATTAGAAGCATTTAATGCTGTAAATATCTCTCCAAGCACCGTTTCAGCTGTACATCCTGCAGAGTATCATATGTTGTCTTTTTATATCCATTCAGTTCAAAATATTTTTAAATTTCCCTCAATACTTCCTCTTTGCCCTGTGGGTTATTTGCATGTATGCTGGATTCCAGATATGTGAGGATTTTTCAGATACCTTTCTCTTACTAATTTCTATTTAAATTACATTATGTCTAGTTAATGTGCTTTGTATGATATCAATTCTTTTAAATTTGGTACGGTTTGCTTTTGTAAGGTTTATTTTAAATTTGGTAAGGTTTATGGCATATTTTGGTGAATGGTACATGTGCACTCTTTTTGCGTGGAGAGGTCTATAAATGTCAATTTGGTTGTTGATTCATAGCATTTTTACATCCTTGCTGATTTTCTCTTTGCTCTATCAGTTGTTCAAGTTGAAGTCTTCAACTATAATTGTATAATTGAACATTTGTGTATCAGTTATGTTAGTTTCACCTCATGGGAAACTAATGTGTTTGTATTACCTCTTGTATTAGCCATTTAAAACTGTTATTTCTTCTTAGTGAGTTGACACTTTTATCAATACGTAATGTCCATCTTTTCCCTTGGTCATTTTCTTCTGACATCTACTTTGTCAGATAGTACACTTCATCTTCCATTTGAATCGTGTTTATATACTGAATCTCTTTTCATTATTTTTATTAATGTGTGTACATTTTTATGTTAAAATGGAAATCTGGTAGACAGTGCATGAATAGGTCTTTTTAAAAGTACAATCTGGGGGCTCCTGGGTGGCTCAGTTGGTTGAGTATCTGACTTCTACTCAGGTCATGATCTTGTGATCTGTGAGTTTGAGCCCCATATTGGGGTCTATGCTGGCAGCTTAGAGCCGGGAGCTTGCTTCAGATTCTCTGTCTTCCTCTCTCTCTGCCCCTCCCCTGCTCTCACTTTGTCTCTCTCTCTCTCTCTCAAAAATAATAAAAATAAACATTAAAAAGTTTTTTTTAATTAAAAAAATTAAAGTACAATCTGACAGTTAATGTCTTTTAATTTAAACTTAATGAGATTATTGAATTTATTCAATTTAGTGCTTCCATTTTTAAGTTCTTTTGTTTATCCATTCTGTTTTTTGTTTCTTTTTCCTTTCCTGCCTTCTTTGGATTAGTTGAATATTTTTAGTATTCATTTTTAGTGTAATCTCTTTGCTTCATTTGTTTTTTTTTTGAGATTGCTATCTAGATTATATTATATATACCAACTTTTTATGATCCACTTAAATTTCACATTTTACCACTTCAATTAAACCTGTACACTTCCATCCATACAGTTCCCAGTTCCCTCTCCTTTTATTGGTTATTGTTGTCATATATATTAATTTTATATAGGATGATATCTTCTCAGACATGCTGTTTTACTTTCAACAGTAACACATTTTAAATAATTTAGTCGGAGAAAATAGTGTATTATATTTACCCATATATTTACCATTCTTTTTGCTTTGATTTCCCTCTGGTATCATTTCAATTCAGGGAAGAACTTCTAGGTATTTCTTTTAGTCCCAAGTCTTCTGGCAATAAATTCTCTTAATTTTCCTTTGTGTGACAATGTTTTGAGTTGCCTTATACTTTTTAAAGTATATTTTCTTTTCTTTTTTTTTTTTTTAAGTTTACTTACTTTGAGAGACAAGAGCAACCTGGGGAGGGGCAGAGAGAGAATGAGAATCCCAAGCAGGCTCCATACTGTCAGCACAGAGCCTGAGGCAGGGCTTGAACCCACGAACTGTGAAATTATGACCTGAGCTGAAATCCAGAGTTGGACGCTCAACCAGCTAAGCCACCCAACCGCCTCTTTTTTTTTTTTTTAATATTTTTTTATTTTGAGAGAGAGAGAGAGAGAGAGAGGTGTGTGTGAGAGGGGGAGGGTCAGAGAGAAAGAAGGAAAGAGAGAATCCCAAGTAGGGATTCTCTATGAGGGGCTCTATCTCACAAACCCATGAGATCATGACCTGAGCCAAAAGGAAGAGTTGGTTGGACACTTGACTGACTGAGCCCCCCAGGTGCCCCAAAGTATATTTTCTTTCTTTCTTTTTTTTTATTTATTTTTATTTTTATTTATTTTTTCAACGTTTTTATTTATTTTTGGGACAGAGAGAGACAGAGCATGAACGGGGGAGGGGCAGAGAGAGAGGGAGACACAGAATCGGAAACAGGCTCCAGGCTCTGAGCCATCAGCCCAGAGCCTGACGCGGGGCTCGAACTCACGGACCGCGAGATTGTGACCTGGCTGAAGTCGGACGCTTAACCGACTGCGCCACCCAGGCGCCCCTCTTTTTGTTTTTTTAATGTTTATTTATTCTTGAGAGAGAGAGACAGAGTGCCAGTGGGGAAGGGACAGAGACAGAGAGGGAGACACAGAATCCAAAGCAGGCTCCAGCCTCTGAGCTGTCAGCACAGGGCCCGATGCAGGGCTCAAACTCCCCAGCCTGTGAGGTCATGACCCAAGCCAAGGTCAAATGCTTAACCAACTGAGCCATCCAGGTGTCCCCCCTGATGTATATTTTCAATGGATATGGATTTCTGGGGGGATAGCTCTTTCTCTTTAAATACGTAGTTTAGCTGTTTTGTGACTTCATAGTTTCGATCCAAACTCTGCAATCATTCAAATTATTGTTTTTCTATATGAAATGTGTTTTTTAAATATGGTCTCCTGTAAAATTTTTAGAAATTTGATTTTATCGTTTAGCAGTTTGATTTTGATGGGTCTGGCCATGGTTTTATTTAACTGAAATTTTCAAATCTTTAAATCCATTGCTTTGATCAAGTTTGGATACTTTTCAGTCCTTATTTCTTCAGATATTTTTTCTGTATCAATCTCTTTCTGGTCTGTTTCAGGAACTCTAGTAATATGTATTTTAACTTTTGTCCATAGGTCCCTGAGTCTCTGTTCACATTTATAAACTTTCTCTTTATTTCAGATTAGACATGTTATTCATTACCATAAAATTGACTTTCCAGTTATATTTATTCTGCTATTTAGCCCATTCAGTGAGATTTTTATTTTTTTTTCAATATATGAAATTTATTGTCAAATTGGTTTCCATACAACACCCAGTGCTCATCCCAAAAGGTGCCCTCCTCAATACCCATTACCCACCCTCCCCTCCCTCCCACCCCCCATCAACCCTCAGTTTGTTCTCAGTTTTTAAGAGTCTCTTAGGCTTTGGCTCTCTCCCACTCTAACCTCTTTTTTTTCTTCCTTCCCCTCCCCCATGGGTTTCTGTTAAGTTTCTCAGGATCCACATAAGAGTGAAACCATATGGTATCTGTCTTTCTCTGTATGGCTTATTTCACTTAGCATCACACTCTCCAGTTCCATCCACGTTGCTACAAAGGGCCATATTTCGTTCTTTCTCATTGCCATGTAGCACTCCATTGTGTATATAAACCACAATTTCTTTATCCATCAGTTGGTGGACATTTGAGATTTTTATTTTAGATAATGTATTTTTCAGTTTGAATATCTCCATTTATATATGGGTATATGTATGGGTGTTTTTTCCTGAGAATTTCTGTATATTCTTTCATTTTAAGAGTGTTCACCCCCTTTATTCATGGAAGATGGTTATAGTAACTATTAAAGGCTGTGCCTGATAATTCCAACATCTGAGTTATTTCAAAGTGTCCATCAGTTAATCATCTTTTTACCTTGAAAATTGTTCAGATTTGCCAGATTCTTAAGTGTATCAGGTAATTTTTTATTGCATCCCGGACATTCTGGAATATTATGAGACTGTATCTTATTAAAATCCGTGATATAATATTGTTTTTGTTGTTACTTTAGTGGGAGGTTAACCTGGTACTCAAATTCTTCTCATTTTGGGGGCAGTGGTTCCAGCATGAATTCATTTTCAAAGCCTTTGGTGTGATCTGGGAGTGTGACGTTTGCGTGGCACTCGAGAGCTACTTTAAGGCTGACACTCTAGTTTAGTTCTTAGTCACTGCTGTGGTTCTTCGGGTGTATTCTGCACATGCACAGCTTTGGCATGAGCCCAGGACTTGTTCTGATGTGTATTCTCCTACACTTTGCAGGCTTTTCTGCACACTTTCTGGTTGCCGGTAGCCACTTTTCATACTCTGGTCAGAAGGATGAGGTTCTTTTCTGTTTTGTGGAACAGTCTTGTCTTAGAGTGTAGTAGTGCTGAGAGAAAAGTGAGGGATAAAAACCAAACAAGCACAGGTTACTCCCTACTCTTCAAAAAACCCTATTTTCTTGTACTATGCAGAGATGGGAGTTTTAGTTCCCACGGTATCATCACCATGGCCATGTCATTGCATGACCGGGGCTATCCCTGAGGCAGAACTCTAGAGAGGAAAAAATGTGTCTCTGCCTGCACCCCCCCCCCTCCCCCGCCCCCGCACCACACTCTGGTTCACAGGGCTTCCTTCTCTCTTCCTCTTAAAAAGAAAATTGGTTTTCCCTCGTCTCTTTTGCTGCCTGTGCCTACTGGCAGTTCCCTAGTTCAACACATCTTTGAGTCAAAGGTTTAAGTAAAGAAAACTAAAGAAAGGATAAAAAAAAGAAAACCTGGAAAGCTCACCTTACCTCAAGATTGTGATTTTTTCCTCTCTACACTGCCTGCTATAATTTACATTTTGGATTCCTCATATGATTGCTTTTTGTTTTTTTATCTTGAGTCTTGAGTGAGAAAAGTAGCTTCTAGTATGTTTATTTCTTGTTGATCTACACCTGAAGTCGAATATAAATCTTTTCTTAGTAATGTCATACTAGATCAAGTTTTTCTTTGGTAGTGTATAGTGTCTTTCCTACTTACATACTTGCTTCAGTAAAGTGACACATGACTCACCTCTCAGCTTCTCATCTGTAGAAATTCCCCTGCTTGGTACCCTGTGAATATGCTTTTATTTTTTATTGTTTTGAATAATATTTAAGATACATTTCTACAGAATCCTTTTTCTTTCATATATCCAAATTAATATTTTATTGGATAATTTTACTGTAGTATGGCTTCTCAGTTGTAGCTTTGTATTAGTATCTGTTGGATAATACTTATCTTGCATATTAGTTCTGTGTTACTTCCTTAGAGCTTTCACATATGTTTTTGGTTCTTTTTGTCAATAACAATGTGGTATGACAATTACCTCTTTTTCATAGATAGAGAAATCAAACCCAGGGAGTTTGTGCCTTGCTCATAGTTACAGGCCAAGTAAGTGATAGATTGAGATAAAAATCCTGGCCCTTTGACTCCTCAGACTGATGTTTTTATCTGCCACACCATCTGCTATCAGTTGACTGGTCTTCTGTTTCTTCTCTGTATCTCCTTCTGATCAGTGACACAAATTAAAAGTTGTGGTTATGAAAGATTGGAGATAAGTAGTCCATGGTGCTGTTTGTGTTACGTTTTTGTATGCATAAGAATTTAATGGTGGACTCTCAAGGAAAGCTTATTAGAAGTTCGGATTGCTGTCTGCACACCTCAGTTTTGTAGGTCTTTTTGGGGGCTTAGGAATCTGTATTTAAAAAGTACGCAAGATGATTTGGATCCGTGTAGTCTCTGTCATAAAAACACAGTTGGGAGGGATGGAGACTGCCTTGGCCTCATTAACATTCTATAATTAGTTGTTATTTATAGAGCACATTTTCCTTTGTGTTCATTGCATATACTAAATGGGACGTAGTCAAAATTCATGTCCCAGATGTATTATACTTACTATTCTCCTCCCTCGTGGAGTAGGCTTTCTGTTTAGTATTTTTCTAAAGTTCAGTGAGAAACGAATCTATAGTCTTGTAAGAATTGTCTTTAGGAAGTGGTTTTGAGCCCATAGCTAGAACTGTAAATGTTCCTCTGTAGTGATGATTCTCAAAGGGGACTGATTTTATACCTGCTCCCCCTCCCCCAGGGGACGTTTGGCAATGTCAGAACATTCTGGTTGTCACAGTTGGGTGGGAGCTACTAGCATCTGCTGGGTGGAAACCAAGGATGCAGCTAAACATCCTATAATGCACAGGACAGTCCCCCTCTCCATGAAGTCTCTAATATAAAATGTCATCAGTGCCAAAGTTGGTTGAGAAACTGTGTTCTAAAGTTAGTGTTCAATGAAGATTTTTTATGAATAAATTCATTTTTTAAAAGAATGTTTAGTTGCAGTTTTCCACTAGTTAGGTGTTTATACTTTTGAAAGTTAAGAGTCAAGAGATTTTGTTTTGTCCCTAAGCATACCCCCATACACAAACATTTCTTCTTGAGTTGATTGTTTGCTTTGTGCATTTGCATATTAATAACACTGGATAAGTGGGAATGACTAAATTAAGACAGAGCACTGTACAGATCTGTGGTCTCCCTGTGGAAAAATCTATTTTAGTTCAGCTTTAAATGAAGGCAGAGTAGAAAAGTAGAATGTTACAGGGGCTAAGTTTGAAGTGGGGAGGTTTATATGTAAAGAGTAAAACTTGACAATTTTTGTGTATCAGCAAGTGATACATTAGAGTTCCCACTGGGCCATTTACTTGCTAATTTTCCTCGGTAAAACAAAATTTTCTCAGTCTGAATGAATAAGAACTGATATTTCAGGGTTTTGGTAGTGCAAGTGGGGCAGAAGTAACTTTTCAGTTGAAGTATAACATACATACAGTAAAAATCAAATTTTAAATGTAAGATTGATAAGAATTACAAACTAAAGTCTGTGAAATAGCCATTGGATCAAGATACAGAATTACCAGTACTTTAGAAGCATTCCTTGTACTTCCTTCTTGTTATTATTTATCACTCCTTGCCTGAAGTAGTCACCATTCTGATATCTATCACCATAGATTAGTATTGTTTGTTTTTAATGTGAAATTCTTATTTTTGTAAGTCACCATGTCAGCAGTTTTATATATGGTTCGACCTAAATATTTCTTTTTCCTCCCCACTTCTGTGTAATATTCCATTTGTGGCAGCCAGTCCCCAAAGATGGCCTCCCACTGGACCATACCTCTTAGTATTCACACCATTGCAGAGTTCCTCACCCCTGAGTGTTGCCTGGCCTATGTGATTTGTTTCTGTCCATGGCAATAAAGAGACTCTTTGTGACTGCCAGTAATGTGAAGGCGTCCCCCTTCTAGTTGGGTCTCTTAGAACGCTGGTACTCTTGGAACAGTCTCAGAATCCAGGTGTCCTGCTGTGAGAAGCCTATACCATATGAAGAGGCCATAGATGTAGGCTCTCTGGTTAACAGTCCCAGCTGATACTCCAGCCAGCAGTCAGCATCAGTTGCCAATCGCATGAGTGAGCCGTCATGTACATCTTGGTACTGTCAAACTTCAGATGAATTTAATAGCTGCCATCTAACTGCAACCACAAGTAAGAACCACAGAGTGGGCCCATCAACCCACGGAAGCATGAAAGATATTAATACTTTTTATTTATTTTTAAGTTCTTAAAAAAAATGTATTTAAGTAATCTCTACACCCAATGTGGGGCTCAAATTCATGACCCCGAGATTAAGAGTTGCATGCTCTTCTGAGTCAGCCAGGTGCCCCTGATACTTCTTAAAAAACATCTTGGTGTGTTTACCATAAAGCAATAGGTAGTGAAACATCATTGCATAAGTACACTAAAATTTATCCAGTCCATTGTTTGTGGACCCTTGGTTTGTTTACATTGTGGGGCTACTATGAATACTACAGCTTTAAACAATTCATATATGTAAATTGGTGGAAAAATATGTATACATATATATACATATATACTTCTTTTGGGTGAATATCTCAGAGTGGAAAGCTTAGGTCAGATATTATGAAACAGTTTTTCATAGTGGTTATATTTGCATATACATTTCCACCAGCAGCTTATGAGAGTTGACATGTGCTCTCTCTCTACATCCTCACCAACTCTTGGTATTTTTCAATTTCAGACGTTTTGATGCTTATGTTGTGGTATCGTGGTTTTACTTTCTACTAATGAATTTTTTCAACATTTAAAAAATAACACCAATCTCTTCCAGTGAATAAAAAGAGAAGTAATAATTAACAACTCATTTACAAAACCAGCATAACCTTCATATTTATAGCTAGTCAGATCATTATTATATAAAGAAATACTGTAGGGGCACCTGGGTGGCTGTCGGTTAAGCATCTGACTTCGGCTCAGGTCATGATCTCAGTTTGTGAGTTTGAGCCCCGCTTGGGCTCTGTGCTGACAGCTCAGAGCCAAAAGCCTGCTTCAGATTCCATATATCCCCCTCTCTCTGCCCCTCCCCACTCACACTGTGTCTCTCTTAAAAATAAAGTAAACGGTAAAAAAAAAATAAGAAATATTGTAGAACAAAATGAACAAGATCTGAAAAATTTTCAAACAAATTATTAACAAATTAAATTTATATTGGTACATACATACAGTACTCATAAAATGTTTTTATACCAAGTTAGATTAATTTCAAGAATATGAGCTGTGAAGGAGAAATTCCATGTGATCAGTTCCCCAACATGTTTTAAAAAAAACAAAAACTTAGTGCACTAGAAATAGAAAATAATTTCTATAAACTGCCGAAGGGTATTTACAGATACCTAAGGTATATATCATACCTAGAAATGAAATACTAGAATTTTTCCCCTAACACTGGAAACAAGGATGTCCATTGTCCATCACTTCATTGTGCCTTTGTTGTTGTTGTTTCCCTTTCCCTTGTAATTATTGATCGTTTATGTTTCCAGTATTTATCTCACTCTTTTTGTGGTTTATCAGTAGTTCATTTTTGCTAAAATCTCCTGTGGGGAAAGATTTGTCAGGTTCTTTTTGTAGGAACTGTCAACTTTATAGTATATCTGCTTTATCAGCTTCATTGACATATAATTCACATTTAAAGCGTACAGTTCATCCTTTGTAATTGTACATTTCAGTGGTTTTAGGTATATTGTTATATTTTAAAATAATATATATATATATAAAACATAAAATTTACTACCATTTTAAGTGTCCAGTTCAATTGCACTAATGACATTCACATTGTTTTGCAGCCATTAATACTGTTTCCAAAACTTTTTCATCACTCCAAACAGAAACTCTTGAACCATCAAGCAATTACTCCCCATTTTTCCCTGACCCCAAAACCTATGAATTTGCCTATTCTAGATATCTAAGTGGAATCGTACAATGTATGTTCTTTTATGTAGGCTTGTTTCATTTAGCATAATGTTTCAAGATTCCATGTAGAATGTATCAGAACTTCATTCCTTTTTTATTCCTGAAAAATATTCCATTACACAGGTATACTGCATTTTGTATGTTCATTCATCTGTTGATGGACCTTGGGTTGTTTTCACCTTTCACCTCTTGTGAATAATGTTGCAGTGAACATTAGCTTGCGAATATCCAAATCCCTGTTTTCAGTTCCCTGGGGTATATACCCAGGAGTGCATTTGCTAGATCATATGATACTTTTGTTTAGCTTTTAAGGAACTGCAAAATTGTTTTCCATAACAGCTGCACCATTTCACATTCTGACCAGCAATGTACAAGGGTTCTAGTTTCTCCATAAATTTGCCCACAATTGTTATTTTCCACTTAAAAAGAAAATTATAGCCATCTTTGTAGGTGTGAAGTGGTATTTTTTTTATTGTGGCTTACACTTTGTATTTTTGGAACTCTTTTTGGTGCATAAAAGTTAAGAAATGGCATATTGTTTTGGCAAATTGCACCATTTATCATTATGCACCATAATGACTTTTTTAATACTTAGTAATGTGATTTTATTTTTATTTTTTATATTTTTTACATTTATTTATTTATTTATTTATTTAAGTTTATTCATTTTGAGAGAGAGAGAGCATAAGCAGGTGGTGGTTGTGGGGAGGGGAGGACAGAGAGAAGGAGAGGCAGAATCCCAAGCAGGCTTCAGGCTCTGAGCTGTTAGCCCAGAGCCCAGTGCAAGGCTCGAACTCAGCGACTGCAAGATCATGACCCGAGCCAAAGTCAGACGCCTAACTGACTGAGCCACTCAGGTGCCCCTAACCTTTTTTTTTTTTTTTTAATTTATGTATTTATTTTGAGAGAGAGAGAGTGAGTGAGACAGACAGACAGCATTAGTGGGGAAGGGGCAGAGAAGAGGGAGAAAAAAGAATACCAAGGAGGCTCCACACTGTCAGCACAGAGCCCAACGCAAGGCTTGAACTCGTGAACTGGGAGATCATAACCTGAACTGAAATCAAGAGTCAGATGCTTAACCTAGGTGAGCCACCTAGGTGCCCTTTACCCTTGGTTGTATGATTTGCAGTTATCTTCTTCCATTCAGTAGGTTACCCTTTCATTTTGTTGATGGTTTCCTTTGCTGTACAAAAGCTTTTTAGTTTGATATAATCCCCTTTGTTTATTTTAGCTTTTGTTGCCCTTGCCTGAAGAGACCGTTCCAGAAGATATTGCCAAGACCCATGTCAAAGAGCTTACTGCCTGTTTTCTTCTGTGTTTTATGGTTTCAGGTCTTACATTCAGATGTTTATTTCATTTTGAGTTTATTTTTGGCACAAGGTATTGGTTCAGTTTCATTTTTTTTTTCATATAACTGTCTAGTTTTCCCAGAACCATTTATTGAAGATTAATTGATCATACATGCTTGAGATTATTTCTAGGCTCTCTATACTGTTGATCTCTGTGTCTATTTTTGTGTTTTTTAGTGTAGTTTGAAATCAGGGAGCATGATACTTTCAGTTTTGTTCTTTCTCAAGATTACTTTTGTTATTTGGAGTCTTTGGTGGTTCCATTACAAATTTTAAGATTATTTGTTCCAGTTCTGTGAAAAATGTCATTGGTATTTTTGATGGGGATGGCATTGTTTCTGTAGATTTCATTGAGTATTATGGATATTTTAACAATATTAATTCTTGGAGCCCTTGAGAATTATATATCATTTCATTTACTTATCTTCAATTTCTTTCATCATTGTCTTATCGTTTTCAGAG
The DNA here is from genome assembly GCF_018350155.1 of Leopardus geoffroyi. NCBI lineage: Eukaryota > Metazoa > Chordata > Mammalia > Carnivora > Felidae > Leopardus > Leopardus geoffroyi. The sequence goes on along the minus strand of NC_059328.1, from coordinate 118,663,357 downwards.
TACAGGTGTTTGGTCTTCTTGGTTAAATTTATTCCTAGGTGTTTTATTTATTTATTTTTTATGGTAAACGTGATTGTTTTCTTAATTTCCCTTCCTTTTAAAAAAAACTTTTTAAATGTTTATTCATTTTTAAAAAATGTTTTTTAATGTTTATTTATTTTTGAGAGAGAGACAGAATATGAGCGGGGGAGGGGCAGTGAGAGATGGAGACACAGAATCCGAAACAGGCTCCAGGCTCTGAGCTGTCAGCACAGAGCCTGACACGGGGCTTGAACCCACAAACCGTGAGATCATGACCTGGGCTGAAGTCGGACGCTCAACCGACTAAGCCACCCAGGTGCCCCTGTTTATTCATTTTTGAGAGACAGAGAGCTCTTGAACAAGCGAGTGGGGGAGGGGCAGTGGGACAGAGGAAAACGCAGAATCTGAAGCAGGCTCCAGGCTCTGATCTGTCAGTACAGAGCCTGAAGCAGGACTCAAACCCACAAACCGCAAGATTATGACCTGAGCCAAAGTCAGATGCTTTAACTGACTGAGCCACTCAGGAGCCCTTCTTAATTTCTCTGATAGCTTATTATTAGTTTATAGAGACACAACCAATTTCCATATGTTACTGTTGTATTCTACAACTTTATTGAATTTATTAGTTCTGATAGTTTTGTGGTAGAGTCTTTAGGGTGTTCTGTATATAGAATTAAGTTTTCTACAAGTAATGGCAATATTACTTCTTCCTTTCTAATTCGGATACCTTTTATTTCTTTTTCTTGCCTAATTGCTGTGGCTTGGAGTTCCAGTACTGTATTGAATAAAAATGGTGAGAGTAGTTATCCTGATCTTAGAGGAAAATCTGTGAGCTTTTCAACATTGAGTGTGATGTTAGCTGTGGATCTTACACATGTAGCCTTTGTTACGTTGAGGTATGTTTCTTCTGTACCCACCTAATGTTGAGACTTTTTATCATAAATGGATGTTGAGTTTTGTCAAGTGCTTTTTCTGCATATACTGAGATGCCCATATGATTTTCATTCTTTGATGTTGTGGTGTATCACTTTGATTGAAATACAGATGTTGAACTATCCTTGCATCCCTGTAATAAAGCCTGCTTGGTCCTGGTGTATGATCTTTTTAATATATTGTTGAATTTACTTTGCTGTTAGTTGGTGAGGATTTTTGCATCTATGTTCATCAGCGATATGGGCAGAATGTCTGGTTTTAGTTTTGCTGGCCCTGTAAAATGATTTTGGAAGCAGTCCTTCCTCTTCAGTTTTTTCAAATAATTTGAGAAGAATAGGTACTAACTGTAAATGTTTGGTAGAATTCACCTGTGAAGCCATCTGATCCTGGGCCTTAGGTTTTTAGGAGTTTGAAAATTGCAGATTTAATTCATTAGTTGTAATTAGGCTATTCAGATTAAAAAAAAATTTTTTTTTAAGATTTTACTTTTTAGGTTATCTCCACAAACACTGTGAGACTTGAACTCACAACCCCTAGATCAAGAGTTGCTTGCTCTACCTACTGACCTAGCTAGGCATTCCAGTCTATTCAGACTTTTTATTTCTTTGTGATTCAGTTTTATAAGTCATGAGTTTCTAGGAATTTAACTATTTCTTCTAGGTTTTACAGTTTGTAGGCATATACTTGATTGTAGTAGTCTGTTATCATCCTTTATATTTCTATAGGGTCAGTTGTAACTTCGTTATTTCTGATTTTATTTGTGCCCTCTTTTTTTTTCCTTGATGGGTCTAGTTAATGATTTATTGATTTTCTTTTCAAAGAACCTGCTATTAGTTTCATTGATCTTTTGTTTTTAAAAGTCTCGGTTTCATTTATTTCTGATCTGGTCTTTACTATTTCCTTTCTTCTGCTAATTTTAGGCTTTGCCCTTCTTTTTCTGGTTTGTTTAGGTGTAAAATTAAATTGTGTATCTAGGATTTTTCTCATTTCTTTAGGTAGGCCCGCATCACCGTGAACTTCCCTCTTAGAACTGCTTTTGTTGCATCCCATAGATTTTGGAAAGTTGTGTTTCCATTTTCATTTCTCTGAAGGTATTTTTTAAATTTCTTTTTTGATTTCTTTGTTGACCCATTGTGTGTTTAGTAGCATGTTGTTTAGTCTACCCATGTTTGTATTTTTTTCCTGTTTCCTTCTTGTAATTGATTTCTAGTCTTCTACTGTTGTGGTTAGAAAAGATCCTTGGTATAATTTTAGTCTTCTTGTATTTATTGAGACTTGTTTTGTGGGCCAATATGTGAGTTATCCTAGAGAATGTCCCATGTGCACTTGAAAAGAAGGTGTATTCTGCAGCCTTTGGATGAAATGTTCTGTATATATCTATTGAGTTAATCTGGTCTAATGTGTTGTTTAAGGTCAGTCTTTTCTTTACGATTTTCTGTCTAATTGAGCAGTCTTTTGATGTAAGTGGGATATTAAAGTTACCTATTCTTATTATGTTATTGTCAATTTTTCCCTGTCTGTTAGTATTTGCTTTATATATTTAGGTGCTCCTTTGTTGGGTGAGTAAATATTTACAAATATTATCTTTTCTTTTTGAATTGACTCCCTTTATAGTTCTCTAATGCCCTTCTTTGTGTTTTGTTACTGCAAAATTTGTTTATGTGGTTTTACTTCATTTTTTCCCCATTTGAATGAGGAGGTATTTGTATGCTTTTTCTCCTTTATTCTGTTAATACTAAATTATTAATTCTATCTATAGCTTTTGTAATATTAAATCCTCCACAAAATCTTCGTATCATTTTTTGTCGTGATGCCAAAATTCAGTTTGCTAGTATTTTATTTGAGATTTTTGCATTTCTGTTCATTAATGTGATTCACTTTCATATGTTCTTTTACTGTTATTATTGCCTTTTAAAGTAGAATCATCAGAGTAAGTAACATTCTCTGCTTTTCTATTCATTGGAAAAGTTTAGGTAGATGGAGATTTTGTATTCTTTGAAGGTTAGAACTTCGCAGATTTGGTAATGCTATTTGTGCCTTTTATGTGTGAAATTTTAAACAGCTTACTGATTTTCTTTCATTGTTTTAGATCCATATGCTCTATATGTGGTTCTTGTTAATTTTTTTTTTTAATTCTTAATTCAGTTTTGTCAGAGGCTTGTGTGTTAACATTTTTTAACCCATCTATAAGTAATTTGGGGTGTTATTTATTTTGAGAGAGATCAACTATGACTGGAGGAGGGGCAGGAGTGAGATAGGAGAGAATCCCAAGCAGGCTCTGGAGCTTAGTGCAGAGCCTGACGTGGGGCTCTAATCTCACAACCATGGATGAGAACCTGACCTGAGCCAAAGGTAAGAGTTGGACACTTAACTGACTGAGCCACCCAGGTGCCCCTATATTTTTAATACTTTTAATCATTAAGTTTATGGTCTTTATGGCTCTATTATTTGAAGTTTTTAAAAGAATGTAATTAGCTTTCATGACTTTTGTCTTGATTCCACCAGTGTTTTATAATTTTGAATTGTGACCTTGTCTTCAGATAAGCATTATCCCTGAGATTTGTTTGTAGTCTGGGTTAAGGATGCATTCCTTGAGGGATGTTTTGTTTTTACCTGGAACTAATATTTGATCATAATTATTCACCATTGGGGTTCTTTAAGCAATAGACAGTATAAACTCAAACATTAGACCCTTGTGAGGGCAGCCTTGTGGTTGTGAATAATTTTCAGGGGAAACTTTTCCACTTCATCTGGATCCCAGGTAGAGGCAGAAAAACTTCTTTCGTTTTATCCTGGGCTGGTGGGAGGATTTTGTCCCCCACTAATCTGCCTTTCGTTAATAATGTTACCATCCGAGAGCGCCTGGATGTCTCAGTTGGTTAAGTGTCTGACTGTTGATTTCAGCTCAGGTCCTGATCTCACAGTTCATGGGATTGAGCCTTGTGTTGGGCTCCATACTGATAGTGCAGAGCCTGCTTGGGATTGTCTCTCTCTCTGTCTCCTCTGCTCTTCTCCTCCCCACTTGTACGCACACACTCTCTCTCGAAATAAATAAATAAACTTAAAAAAAAATAATGTCACCATCTGAGTTGGGAGTTTCAGTGAAAAAGTCTTAGTCCTGTATCTCACCTTATTTGAGCCCATCTCCTACTCAAATTGTCTCACTTGTAGGTGATGAACTTAGACTGCTTATTCCTTAAGAAGCCTTTCCATGGCAGTCCTAGCACAGTTCTTAAGTTTTATATTTCCCTCTTTTTCCTTGCTGTAGGCTTCTTTTCAACCCAGCAATACAATTAAAAGAATGTTTATTGCATTTTTACCAGCATCTCTAGGGATTTTGTGGCAGAGAGTTTACTTAGATTTTCTACTCTGCCATATTGCTGGAAAGGAAAGTTGGTATTTTTATATGGGTTATACAAAGCAATTGTGTGTGCCCAGCTTAAAAAATATTCCTTTCAGCTGAGGAGACTAAGTATAAGTAGTCTTCCATTGTTGATAATGGCAAAATTATTCTATGAAACAAAGTATTTTATGGTGGCTGTAAGCATGGACTCTTGAGCCAGATAATCTGGGGTAGAATGTAAGTTCCACTACTTACTACCTGTGTGATCTTTGCAAATCTGTGTTTATTTTCTCTGCCTCAGTTTCTTCATCTTTAAAGAGTCTTTTTTAGGATTTAAGTGATTTCTGCACCCACCCTGGGGGCTCAAACTCACAACCCGGAGATCAACAGTTGCCCACTCTTCAACTGAGCCAGCCAGGCACTCCTAACGAGTCTTAACAGGACCTACCTCAGAGGGTTTTCACGATAATGAAGTGAATTATTACATGTTCATTTACAAGTGTCAGACATAGCACGTAGTCAGTAAGCTTTGGCTATCACTGTTGTTATCAGTCATTACTAACTTTGCTAGCCATAACTCTGTTTGGATTATTTTTCTTTATGCAGAACCTTTCTCTTGACTTTTGTATAGAAAAAAATGCAGTTTTTTTAAACTATAGAAGGTGTAGTTTATATTTGGAGTACCATAATATTTGTTTCCCCTTCTCCTGTTTTATAAATTAGTTCCAGGCAGAAAAAAGAAGCTATTGTCACTCCTTTAAGCCACTACTAAATTTTACGTTGTCCACCAATAAGTTACCTCCTTTTCTTTTCAAAACCCATGTGTTTATGTTATCTCTTAAAGTTTATGTTGTCTGTTAAGAACCTTTCCTCACTTAAGACTCCTAATGAAAATCTATTCCTGTTGTGTATGTTCCATCCAGGGATATAACCAAAGTCCATACTCTAAGAGGGATCTGAAGGATTTCAGTCACTGTTAAGACACATTATATGCCTTTGGCCTAAACATTATGAAAGTAACTCTTTCCTCCAGCCCTTTAGTGTTTCTAACCTGCATTAACTGTTACATAATTGCCTTTTTTCTTATGTGTAAACATTTCTTTTTTCCATGTTCAGGAAAGCATCCTTAGAAACGAGGGACCTCAGAGATCATCTACTCTAGTTGTTTTCAGTCGTTTTAAAGTATGAAATACTTTTGGGTTTTTTTCTGCCACAAAGATACACATACACACATGTATATGTGTGGGTGGGTAGATGTAGTAGACCAGTTACATTTCCTATGGTTGAAGCAGGAAGCCCAAATCTGGCCTTTGCCACCTCAAAACACACATGAACTAGTCTGTCCCCATAGGTTTTGAGTTGATGAAACTGGCTTAGTTAGAACAAAATTCACCCAAGACTACATACTAACTAGCCAAGTAAGGACTTGGCTTGACTGTTGTTTTCGTTTTACTGTACTACCCTACAGAGTATTTTTCTCTGCCATAGGTTTTATAGTGCTGCTGCTTGGTATTTCTCATAAACTTGTCTAACACATCTGTCCTTGTGCTTGGCCTGCCAACAGGAATCTCAGTTTTGCCTGGCAGTTGTTATCAACTTAAATTTCTAGTAATAAACCTAGATAAGTTCTGTTAGGAACAGTTTCTTTTTTGCCTTTTTTTTTAGTTCTTTTTTTCTTAATGTTTATTTATTTTTGAGAGAGAGACAGACAGAGAGAGAGCATGAGCAGGGGAGGGACAAAGAGAGGAGACACAGGAGAGAATCTGAAGCAGGCTCCAGGCTCTGAGCTGTCAGCACAGAGCCCAACAAGGGGTTCAAACTCAGCAACTGTGAGATCATGACCTGAGCCAAAGTCAGAGACTCAACCGACTGAGCCACCCAGGAACCTCAGGAACAGTTTCTTCATCTTTAAAGGAACTGTTTCCAGTAAGTTAGTATCTATGCAGGATGCACTGTCCCTTGTGCTTTAGAGATTTCCTCAGGTGTCTTGTTTAGCTGGTCCTCTTATTAAGTAAACAAACAAACAAACAAAAAATGAAAAAAAGAAAAACCTCTGGAGGACCAGGAATGCCTGCTAAGTGACATATATAAAAGCCATATAAACTTTAAATTATTTTCTGAAGGCCATTCTATCATTTATGTAGTCACTTAACCAAATATGTTTTTATTGCCTTCTTTGGCAGTCACTGTTCTGCCTGCTGGGGATTTTGGTACCTGTCAAGGTTCTCCATCAGCTGTTTCTTTACTCTTTCTTCTGACCCTGGGCAATCCCATCTGCTTCATGGCTTCAGTATTTTTTACTTTCTGTGATTGAGACCAGTCTCTGCTCTATGAGTGAGGGCTGGGTGGAGGCTTCCAGCTTCTTGGCCACACCATCCTGTGTTTTAAAATCTGAAACACAGTTGAGATGCCTGAGAATGCTGGCAGCCTGCCCCTTCTGTATAGATTCTGTATGCCTTGACTACAATCTAAGGGTAGAGGGATTTTCCTCTTCTTGGCCATCCTGGAGTAGAGCTTGCTTACCATTAGCCTAGGAGGAAGAGAGAGAAAGTAGATCATGGCTCAAGTGCCACAGACTGACCATTCTTAGCAAGACTTAGTATAGTTTTTTGAATAAATGCTGTTTCATTTGTTCTATGTTCTTACCACAATTCCCGGAGGCTTTAAATTGTTGGGGTTGTGTTTTTGCTTGTTTTCCTTAGCAGTAGTTGTTTTGCTGGGGAGAAGGCCAAGGGAATTGCTTTCAGGACATCATTACCTGATTGATTTTCAGCATTGAACCACACTTGCGTCTCCGGAAGACCTCACTTGTTCATCATGTATAATCCTTTTGAGGATTGCTTAATTCCATTTACTGATATTTCTTTGAGGAATTTTGCATTTATGTTCATGAGAAATATTTGTAGTTTTCTTTTTTTGTACTTTGGCTTTGATATCTGGGTATACTAGTTTCATAGAGTGAGTTGATTTTCTGGAGGTAGGTTGAGTAGACTTGTTCTTAAGTCTTATTTAAATATTTCTTAGAATTAATTCTCCAGTGAAATCATTAGGCCCAGGAGATTTCAATTTAGGGGAGGTGTTTTTTTTGTTGTTGTTGTTGTTTTTTTTTTAAGTACAGTTTCATTGAAAAAATAATTGTAGAGCTATTCAAAGTGTTTCATATTAGGTAAATATTAGTAGAGTTTTATTTTTTGAGGAAATCATTTATTTCACCCAAATTGTGAAATGTCTGTGTATAGATATGTTTCTTCTATTTACATACCTTGTAGATGTTTTTGGAGTGTGCAGTGACATCCTTACTTTTAATTCTGTAATTGGTAATTTGTGTGTTCTCTCTTTTTTTCTTTATACTCTTGCTAGAAGTTTCTCAAGTTTCTTGATCTTTTCAAAGAACCAGATTTCCATCGATTTCTGGTCTTACCTGTATTTTACTCCTTTCCTTCTATTTATTTTGCTTTTTCTAGTTTTTGTTAGGAGTTCAGGCTATTGACTGGAGACCTTTCCTTTTTTTCTAAAGTAAACTTTTAGGTCATAAATTCTCTTTTCAGCACAGCTTTAGCTATATTCTGTAGTCAAATTTTAATATATTGAATTTTCCTTTTTTCCAGTTTATTGTATTTTTTTTTTATTTTACTGAGTCCTCTTTATCCTGTGGAGTATTTAAAAATGAGTTATTTTCCAAGTGTTTAGTTTCTAATTTTTAACTTTGTTACTGTTTTCTGCTCTAGTTTTATTATGGTTATAGAGCACTGATTTTAGTTTTCAATTTGGTAAGGTTTATTTAATGACCTAGGATATGGCCTGTCTTATGAATATTCCATAGACAGTCAAAAAGAATGAGTATTCTGGTGTTGAATAGAGTGTCCCATGTAGATGTTGTTAGTTGATGTCTTGTTGAATTCTATATTCTTGCTAATTTTCTATTAATAATTCTAGCAATTGATAAATTTTTGACACTGGCAGTTATATTTGTGCTTTTTCTATTTTCTGATTTTCTTCCCATTCTATTTTTGTTTCATTTGTGTTCCAGCTGTGTTTTTTTGTGCATAAATATTTTGTAATGTTCTTTTCTTTCCCCTAGTAAAATTTTTTGCTTTCAAGTATAGTTTTTAAAATTGTTTGCATGATACATCTTTTTCAATCCCTTTGTTTGCAGTTTACATATATCATTATATTTGAAGTAAATTTGTTGTAGATAATAGATCATGGTTTTTCCCCCTACTCTACCTTTTTATTCATCTATTTAGACCATGTACTTTCATGTAATTATTTGTGTGTTAGAGCTTAGGTTTGCCATTTTATTACTTGGCTTCTGTTTATTATGCTTTTCATTTTTTTTCTTGCCTTTCTAATAGGTTATGTAAACCTTTTTTAGAATTTCATTTTTAGTGTTTTTGAAAGTATCTTTTTGCATGGCTGTTTTTGATGATTGCTCTTGGTATTACATTTTTTACATACCAATTATGGTAGTATAGTTGAGATTTGAACAATATGAGTTTGAACTGCATGGGTCTATTTATATGCAGATTTTTTCCTGATAAATATGGTATAGTACCATAAATGTTATTTTCTTTTTCTTATGATTTTCTTTTTCTTTTTTTAAATTTTCTTTATTTTTAGAGGGAGAGAAAGAGTGAAAGCAGGGGAGAGGGGCAGAAGGAGAGAGAGCGAGAAAGAGAATCTTGAGCAAGCCCCATGCTCAGTGCAGAGCCTGACATGGGGCTCAATCCCATGACCCTGGGATCATGACCTGAGCCAAAATCAAGAGTCAGCTGCTCAGGTGCCGACCTTATGATTTTCTTAATAACTTAATATTTTCTTTTCTCTAGCTTATTATAAGAATACAGTATATAACACACATGACACACAAAATAGACGTTAATTGACTTTTTTTGTTATCAGTAAGTAAGGCTTCCAGTCACCAGTTAAGATTTGGGGAGTTGAGAGTTATATGCAGATTTTCACCTGTGGGACAGGAATGGAGATTGGCACCCCTAATCCCCGTTGTTCAAGAGTCAACTGTATGTTGGCAACAATATTTTACTACCTTGAATGAAGTATAGAAACTACCTGCCTTTAGGGGCCTTTACTTTTCCCCCTTTCAATTGTGTTAATTTTTTTCTCTATGTACATTGGGCAGCATGTCAGATAAAGTTACAATGTTTTCTTTTAGCCATCAAATATAATTTAATCCTAAAGAGAAGCATAGGCTTTTAGATTTTTCCCAGTTTCTCCCACTCTGTTGTTCTTTTTTCTTTTCTATTTTTCCATATTTCTTCCTGTTACTGTTTCCTTTCTGGTTGGAGAACTTCTTTTAGGTATTCCTTTAGTGATGAACTATTGGTGATAAATTCTCTTAAATTTTCCTTTTTCTGAGAATGTTATTTATCTTTCATTCCTATACAATCTTTTCTTTTACTAAAGAATTTTGTGTTGATAGCTGTTTTCTTTTAGCATGTGGAAAATATTATGTACAACTTCCTTATGGCCTTGTGGTTGCAGATGAGAAATCTATCTTAATTTGAATTGTCACTTTGTATAGGTAAATATTGCTTTCAAGATTTTTTTCCTTTATCTTTTGTTTTCAGTAGTTTGATTATGATGTGTCTCAGGGTGTATTTGTTTGGAACCATTTTCCTTGGGATTCACTTGGATTCTTTTTTTTTTTTTTTTAATTTTTTTTTTTTTTTTTTTTTTTCAACGTTCGTTTATTTTTGGGACAGAGAGAGACAGAGCATGAACGGGGGAGGGGCAGAGAGAGAGGGAGACACAGAATCAGAAACAGGCTCCAGGCTCTGAGCCATCAGCCCAGAGCCTGACGCGGGGCTCGAACTCACGGACCGCGAGATCGTGACCTGGCTGAAGTCGGACGCTCAACCGACTGCGCCACCCAGGCGCCCCTCACTTGGATTCTTGAGTCTGTGTTTTCACTTCTTGCCAAATTTGTGAAAATTTTAGCTAGCATTTCCTCGAATATTTTATTATCCCGAAACTATCTTCTCTTTTAGGGACTCCAGGGACAAGACTGTTAAATTTTTTTCCATTGTCTCACATGCCTCTGAAGGGCTGGTCATTTTCTTTCTTACAGTTTATTTTCTTTTTGTTGTTTACAGTGGGTAATTTCTATTCATCTGTCTTGAAATTCACTGATTCTTTTCTTTATCATCTTCATTCTCCTACTGAGCACATCAAGTCTTTATATTTTTAAGTTACAGAATTTCCATTGGTTCTTGTATATCTTCTATTTCTTTGCAAAAATATTCCAATTAAATTTTTTTGAGTTTATTTATTTATTTTGAGAGAGAGAGAGGGAGAGAGAGAATCTCAGGCAGGCTCTGTGCTGTCATGCAGAGCCAAACGAGGGGCTCGATCTCACAAACCATGAGATCATGACCTGAGCTGAGATCAAAAGTTGGATGCTTAACCGACTGAGCCACCTAGGTGCCCCTTTCTTTTCGTTTTCTTTTTCTTTCTTTTTTTTTTGACAGCATTCATAATGGCTCATTGAAATATTTGTAAGGTGGCTACTTCAAAATCCTTGTCAGGTAATTCCAAAATCTGAGTCATGTCATTGTTGGCATCTGTTGATTGCTTTTTCTCATTCTCGTTGAGATTTCCCTAGTTCTTTGTATGATGAGTGATTTTAGGTAGTATTCTAGACATTTTGGGGAATATTTTGTGAGACTCTAGATTGTATTCTATCTTCTTTATTGCAAGGAGTCACCTTGGTAGTATACAGGTCCTGGCCTGCTTTTGTGGGTTGTTCTAATGATAATTTAGTTTCTAGAACCTTTGTGTAATTACCTTATTCTGCTTTGTGTGTATCTTATCCAGAGATCTAATTGAAAGCCATGCATGTATTCCACACTGTAGCTGAATTTTAAAACCTTTTGCTCTTTTAATTTTGGTCAGTTTTATATGCAGCTTATCATGGGTATCTGTTATTTCACGATTTAACTGTTCTTTTTCCTAGTTACCTCCTCCTGCTTTCTGTTTGATAGATGCCACCTGCTATAGCTGGATGGTGTGGTAGTGGAAATCTAGGCTTCCCTCTCACCTTCTGCTGTCACTGTAACAGTGGGGGAAGCTAAACACTGCCTGTTACCATAAGGCTGAAATGGAGGTTCAGTAACACACTCAGCTTCTGCTGTTACCACTACTAAGGGGTAACTGTGTTTTGGAACTTGGCTTTTGGTTGGCAGAGGTAGAACAGGCTTCCCACTGGCTCCCTGCTAGTACCAGGAGGCACATGGAACTCTAGTTCCCAACTTGATTTCCATGGCACTACTGGAGATGGGCTCTGTTTTTTTCCCATTGGGTTTGGCAGGAGTAGAGTTGGCATTGTCAGTAAGGTTTCTGTGCTGCTAGAAACCCTTCTTTTCCTGGTCATTTGGCTAGAGCAAGCAGGTTTTCTTGGCCTGTTTTCATCAGCGACTATTGGCATTTCTGGATTGTAGGATTCTTCAGAACTAAGTCTATATAGTATATGGGAGATGAAAACAAAACTGATGACTGAGAGTAGAAAATAACCTATACATTTGGAAATAATTCTGTACATCTGTGGTCAACAGTTTTTTGACAAATTTACCAAGATAGATTCAGTGAGGAAAGAATAGTTTCTTCAACAAATGGTGCTTAGACAACTGGATACCCACATGTAGAAGAAATAAGCTGCACCCCTACCTAGGTATATATATACCTACCATACAGAAAAATAAGCTTCAAAAGACTGAAAAGACTACATGTTAAGAGCTAAAACCATAAATCTTTTAGAAGAAAATATATAGGTAATTCTTCATGACCTTGGACCTGGCAAGTAATTCATAGATAGAATATCAAAAGAAATAATAAATATGGCTTCACAGAAATTTAAAACTTTGTGTATCCAAGTTTATGATCAAGAAAGTGAAAAGACACCTACAAATGGGAAAAAATATTTGTATATTATACATCCAGAAAAGCTCTAGCATCCAGAATATAAAAAGAACTTCTAAAACCCAACAGAAAGGTTATCAAGCCAGTTTTTAAAATGGGCAAAGAACTTGATTAGACGTTTCTTCAAAGATGTTCAGATGGCCAATAAGCACATGGAAAAAATGCTCAGCATCATTAGATATTACGGAAATGTAGATCAAGACCATATTGAAGTACTACCTCATACCTACTTGGATGGCTTCAATCAAAAGAATAGAAAATAACAAATGTTGGCAAGGATTTAGAGAAATTGGAACCTTCATGCATTGTTAGTGGGAATGTGAAATGCTACAGCTGCTGTGGAAAGGAGTTTGGTGGTACCTCAAAAAGCTAAACAGAATTTCTTTTTAAAAATTTGTTTTTTAATGTTTATTTATTTTTGAGATAGAGGCAGACAGATCGCGAGTGGGGGAGGGGCAGAGAGAGAGGGAGACACAGAATCTGAAACAGGCTCCAGGCTCTGAGCTGTCAGCACAGAGCCCAATGCGGGGCTGGAACCCACGAACCGTGAGATCATGACCTGAGCCAAAGTCGGACGCTTAACCGACTGAGCCACCCAGGCGCCCCTCACCTTAGTAGCTTTTTAAAATGACTAATGCTTAGGGCGTTTGGGTGGCTCAGTTGGTTAAGCGTCCGACTCTTGGTTTTCAGGCTCAAATCACAATCTCCTGGTTTGTGGCTTCAAGCTTTACACTGGGGACTGACAGTGCAGGGCCTGCTTGGGATTCTCTTCTGTCCTTCTCCCTCTGCGCTCCCCTGCTCGCTCACTCTCTCTCTCTCCCTCTCATAAATAAAACTTAAAAAAAAAAAGGTGGGTAATGCTTGATCTCCATCCTGGACCAATTTAATGAGAATGGGAGAGGGGTCGGGGAGGTGAGTTGTATCAGTATAAAAAATACTTATATTATTTAAATAGCAGCCACCATTGTGAGTCACTACTTGAAGCACATACATTCTGCCATTTACGAGTTTTGCAAATAGCTTTTTGACCCAGTCTGGCCAATAAGACATGAAGGATAGCTCTTTGTAAAGTAACCTTACTAAGAAGGTTGTTCTTTTCAACATTGTCATGTATTGGTGTGAATTTTGATATTGCTATGACCATCTTGGTAACAGCCTACAGAGACAGTTAATACCAGGAATGCAGATAAGAGAGATGGAAAGAAACCTGGTGATTGATTATATCTTTCATCTGCTTGAATTAGCCAGCTCTGGAGTCTGTTATACCTCTTTATTTTCTATTATTTGAAAACGTACATGTCCTCATTGTTTTGGCTCTGAGTTTTGATTCTAATATGTAGCTGGAAGCTTCCAAACCGCTATAGCTAGTGAGAGGAAAAAATAGTGGTAAGGTATACCACTATTTACTAACATGTTTTTTCTAATATTTGTCTTATATAAATAAAACTGTAGTGAACATAGTGGTATGTATAGCTGTTTCATCATAATCCGGGATTTAATTATTTGTCACTAAGGTTAGAATGCCAAAAGTAGTCAATATTGTTACTGCTCTTAGTGTTTTCAGATTGCTTTCCCAACACATTATATCTATCTATAATATTAGCAGCAATAAGTAGTTTTTATCTTACTCATTGGATTTTTTGGATTGTTGTTTGCTCATGGCATGGCATTATAGTTTTCCACTTTTGATTTCTTTTATACCAGATATGTTGATTATTTCTCCATGTTTTTATTTATTGGTTACATCTTTCCCCCAAGTTTTTATTTAAATTCTAGTTAGTTAACAAACAGTGTAATACTCATTTCAGGTGTAGAATTTAGCGATTCATCACTTACATACAAATTACATTTCTTTTTTTTTTTTTTTTTTTTTCAACGTTTATTTATTTTTGGGACAGAGAGAGACAGAGCATGAACGGGGGAGGGGCAGAGAGAGAGGGAGACACAGAATCGGAAACAGGCTCCAGGCTCTGAGCCATCAGCCCAGAGCCTGACGCGGGGCTCGAACTCACGGACCGCGAGATCGTGACCTGGCTGAAGTCAGACGCTTAACCGACTGCGCCACCCAGGCGCCCCAAATTACATTTCTTTTTTTAGGAAATTACCTAGTCATGCCCTTTGTTCTACAACTTAGTAACTGTGGAACTTAGGGAAGTTATACTTGCTTTTACTAAAACAGCAGGATAATAAATGATGCCTACATGATAGAATTAATGTGAGGTTAAAAGGAGGTATTTTTCTAAAGTTCTCTGAATACTTGCATAATTAAAATATTATTTATCAGTTTGCTACAAATAATTTTCATCGTTGTTGGGGCTTTTTGATGACTTTATTTTACATGCAGAAATACTAAATTTTATTTAGTTAAATGTGTCACTTTCTAGTCCTAATTTAAATGGAAGAATGAAAACAGTAAGACAAGGGGCGCCTGGGTGGCTCAGTCGGTTGAGCGTCGGACTTTGGCTCAAGTCATGATCTCGTGGTTCGTGGGTTTGAGCCCGTGTCAGGCTCTGTGCTGACAGCTCAGAGCCTAGAGCCTGGAGCCTGCTTCGGATTCTGTGTCTCCGTCTCTCTGCCCCTTCTGTGCTCACGCTGTGTGTCTCTCTCTCTCAAAAATAAACAAACATTTAAAAAATTAGAAAAAAGCCAATAGGGCAAATGATAAAGATATATATGTGAGTTAATGTGGCAACAGTATAAAATTATCAAAATCCCATGACACTAGTTTGAAAGCAGAAGCCATTTCAATCAGAGGTTTTCTTTAATGTCATCATATTTTTATATGCTCTTTGAGCCTTCTGAACAAAAGTCAAGAGTATTTTTTTGTTTATTTATTTTTTAGTAATCTCTACACCCAATGTGGGGCTCAAACTAATGATCAGGGGATCAAGAGTTACATGTTCTTCCAACTGAGCCTGTCAGGGAACCCAAGTCAGACTGTTTTTTAAGTATTATGTAACATGTGAAGTCTTTATTCTCAATCAAGTCATTGGTGTGGGAATAGTTGCCAATTTAATAGAAGAGGATAAAAATTCAGGAGCTCAAAAATGTGAAAGTATATTGCCTATCAGTGTTGATTTCCTTTTCTTTTCTTCTAGAAACATGATCAGGGGCAAGTTTTGTTGGATATAGTCTTCAAGCATCTTGATTTGACTGAGCGTGATTATTTTGGTTTACAGTTGGCTGACGATTCCACAGACAACCCAGTAAGTTTAAGCTGTTCTCTTTTATTTCATTTCAGTTTTTCTCTCTGTTCATAATATAAGGAATTTTTGATTTATAATGTTTACTAATCTGATTAGTGAGTTAAAGTTTTAAGAATTCATTTGCAATGATTAGAGCTAATTCTTCTGCCTTTGTTCCTCATTTTCTTGGTGTTTTAATTAATAAAGTTTTTTCCTAAGGTTTTCATAATTATAAGTCAGTCTATAAATCTAGTCAGTTTATTTATCTCACACAACTCAACTGTAAATCTAATTCATGCTACTTGCCTGAGAGAAAATTGGGCATAAAGTTTAAAATATTAATGCAGTATTAAAATATTGAAGTAAGATAAAAATATTTTTGAATGTTAATGTATCTTAGTCTTAATATAAATTAGCCTCCATTAAAGTGAAATTAGTTTTTTGTGGTATTCATGGCAGTCTGTTTCTAACAAATTTCTTAATTTGTTAAATGTAAATTTTCCAAGTAGGAAGATTCAAAGGAGACCCTCCCAAATGAGATAGAGATTAAATTTTAGAGCTCTACAGTTACTTGGGCATTAAGTTACTTAGATTGTTACTAATTCTTTAATAGTTGCAATCATGATTCTTCTTGTTGGAAAAAATCACATTATAGAAATAGAAGGTAGCATGTGATGAATAACAGAAATATTGAATTCTATGAAAAGTTTATGCTTATACAGAAGGGTCTTTTACAAAAGAATAATGATACTCATTTGATTAGTACAGGAGAGTGTTTTGAAAGAGACCTTTTATATCTATAGTTTAGAAAAATTTGGAGACTGGACAAATGGGTCTCTGGTTCAGTGCTTTAGAAATTGGTTTATAAGGGAATGTTAATGGAATGGCTATAGAAAATACAAATAACTCTTACGTGAAAAGTACAGTTTCTCTCCATGTCTTACTCTTGTTCTCTCATAGTCAGAATCCTAGATCTCTGAATGAATGGTTAACAGAAAGGAATATGGGGAAGCAGAGGCAACCGTGAGATGCTAAATATTACTTTTTTTTTTTTTTTTTTGAAGTTTATTTAATTTTGAGAGACAGCAGCATAGGGACAGAGAATCCCAAGCAGGCTCTGCGCTGAGCATATAGAGCCTGACACGGGGCTTAAACCGCAAGATCATGACCTGAGCTGAAATCAGGAGTTGGATGCTTAACAAAGTGAGCCACCCAGGTGCCTCCTCAATATTACTTTTTCTTGGCATCATTTACTGGTTTTGTATGAAAACCTATGAGAATGAGGTGGATAAAACAAAGCAAGAGCCAGCTAGTGTCAGTGGAAGGAAGTACTTTTGTAATGATCTGAAATAAAAACAAACTTTCCATATAAGTTGATGCCTTCACCAGAGATTGGAGCTTCTACAAGGGCCTAGTTGAGTAGTATTATTTCTTGATAAATAAATGTGAGAATGGAAGTGAGTAGAAATGTCAGTTATGCAGCCTTTCCCAGAAAGATAAATTGTGAGCCAGGCAACATCAAAGGTGTCTGCCACACCCCACTTTGTGTGACATACAGCTAATAAAAGTTAATTGTCTGGTTATCTTGCTGACAGTTATCGGTCACACTCTCCGGCTGGAAGCCTGTCTTTAGAATGATTAGAAAAATGATAAGACAACAAAGGAGAAAGAGCAGCTACTCAGAATCATTGTCCCTGCCATGAGTATGAAAAATCATCTGCTGTGATAAAGTATTCTAGAAGGACTAATACTGAGATCACATATATTACAAGGGATAAAAATTCTGTTACCTAGGGGCACCTTGGTGGCTCAGTCGGTTAAGTGTCTGGCTTTTAATTTCAGCTCAGGTTATGATCTCACGGTTTGTAGGATTGAGTCCCGCATTGGGCTCTGCACGGACATTGTGGAGCCTGGTTCAGATTGTCTCTCTCTGTCCCTCTCCTGCTTTCACACACACACACACACACACACTCTCTCTCTCTCTCTCTCTTTCTCTCTCTCTCTCTCTCTCTCTCTTTCTCTCTCTCTCTCTCTCTCTCTCTCTCTCTCAAAATGAATAAACTTAAATTCTGATACATAAGTGTGTGTACAGGAGGACATTTTAGCAGGATGAATATGGGGAAGCAGAGGTATTTAGCTGGGTCGATCTTTTTGTAGTCTCCTCATTTTGCTTATTTTGTCTTACTTTTCTATCTTGAGCTTTCCTTTCCAAATAAGATATATTCCCAGGTCCAAGGGTCTATTTGCTAATGATCTAAAATCATTCTTCCCCCAAATTTGGAATTAGAATTTCAAAGACCCAAAAGAAGCCTTAGAAATTATTTTGTCTAGGGGTGCCTGGGTGGCTCAGTCAGTTAAGCATCTGACTCTTGGTTTCGGGTCAGGGCATGATCTTGTGGTTCGTGAGATTGTGCCCCATGTCAGGTTCTGTGTTGACAGCACACCTGCTTGGGATTCTCTCTTTCTCTCTCTTTCTGCCCCTCCCTCTCCCCTACTCTGTCAGTCTGTCTGTCTGTCTCTCTCTCAAGATAAAGAAATAAACTTTAAAAAAAAATTAAAAAGGAATTATCTAGCACCCTTATTTTTTCATGAGAAATTATCCTAATCCAAGGAGATAAAGCCTAAGCTATTGCTGGCATTAATGAAACTAGTCTTGGATGTCAAAACTCCCTATACAGGTCTTTCCCACAGTACTGCACGTTCAGTATTTAAATACTTAGAAGTATCTGTGAAATGACAAAATGAATCCACGGAAAGGCCTGTGAGGCACAAATGTTGTAAGCAGTGTCCTCTTTCTGATTGTCAATATGAAAATACATCACATCAGTACTTTGAGGATAATTAATGGACTGACAGAAGGCATACCATTCTGAAAAAGAGAAAAGAGGGTAATGTTTCTGAAACATGTACTGTAGACTTGTTTGTAAACCAAATTCTCAATTTTATAAACAAATCGTTAACATTTTTTTAATAAAAAACTGAGGCTTACAAAACTTGTTTAATGACATAGATAAAGTCACTGATAATGGTTTTGAACTTGCATTTAGACTCCAAATTATAGTGTACTCTCCCTACCACAAAACATTGCTTCTCAAGAGATGGTGATATATAGATGCACAGGATTTAGAAAAATGAACATGTTGAGAAGAGGATGTATCCATGCAATAAAATTGCCAATAGCAATCAAAAGGAATTTGGTTATATTCTAAAAGAATTAATCCTTGTCAATCCTTAGCTGAGATTTTTTATTTAAGTTTTTCTAGTTATATATACTTATATATACATACATGTATGTGTGTTATATACATATGGATGTGTTTGTGTGTGTGTGTGTGTGTGTAATAGTTTTAGAGGATTTTGGAGCTAATATTCCCTTAAGCACATAGACATTCAAATTAATTTAATTGGACTTAACAATTGATAAATTATATAGACACCTAATGTTTTATTGTGACATGTACACAACAAATACAGACTCATTTTCTTCAGAATCTTCCTTGGTAAGAGTTCCAGTACAACAAACAAAATTACTTAAAGAAAAGCTTTGACTTTTCAAAATATCTTCTACTTTCATTAAAACCTATTTGTTGTAGGGGCACCTGGGTGGCCCAGTAGCTTGTTAATAAGCCTCTGACATCACCTTAGGTCATGATCTCATGGTTCAGGGGTTTTGAGCCCCCGTTAGGCTCTGTGCTGACAGCTCAGGGCCTAGAGTCTGCTTCAGATTCTGTCTTCCTCTTTCTCTGCCCCTCCCTGCTCATGCTCTGTCTCTGTCTCTCTCTGTCTTTCAAAAATAAATAAACATAAAAAAAAAAAAAAAACCACACCTATTTGTCATAGCTCTAGCTCTTAGCATAATGTATGGTTTAATAGTAGTAGTCAGTGAATGTTTATTGAGTGAGCAAAATAATGAGTAATGTGGCAATAATTCATTATGCATAATTTCTTTAATTTTATAAGTACTTAAAGGTGGCTCTTCCTTATTGGCCTTTATCAGTATGATATTCATCAGAACCCTCTGATTATATTATACATGTACATTTACTTTTGTTTTTTGCGCTGTTTTGTCCCTAAAGTGAATTACAATACCCTTTAGTGGGACAAAGAGTATATTATCGGTTACTGTTGACTTGTTCTATTTTTGCTTTCATCCTTCTGATACTTCGTGTTGTGGTTATATTTTACTGTTTTAGTACTATTTCCTTATTCCCTTACATTGTGGCTTTCAGACCTAACTTACATCAGAATCACCTGAATGCTGCTTAAAATACAGATTTCTGGGCCCTATGTGTAGAGTTTCTGATTCAGAAACTCTGGTGTGGAGCTCAGTAATTTGCAATGCAAACAAGTTCCCCTGTAAAAGTGCTGCTGGGGCGCCTGGGTGGCGCAGTCGGTTAAGCGTCCGACTTCAGCCAGGTCACGATCTCGCGGTCCGTGAGTTCGAGCCCCGCGTCGGGCTCTGGGCTGATGGCTCAGAGTCTGGAGCCTGTTTCCGATTCTGTGTCTCCCTCTCTCTCTGCCCCTCCCCTGTTCATGCTCTGTCTCTCTCTGTCCCAAAAATAAATAAACGTTGAAAAAAAAAAAAAAAGTGCTGCTAGTCGATGGAGCCATGTTTTGAAAATCACTGCTCTAACACAGTAGGCTAACTAAGACTACTGAAGTAAAAAAAAATAATGCACATGGAATAAACTTGGTCTGTTTTTTGGAGATTCTTTTTACATGCTCAGAATTCTTAAATTTTATTTCATCAGGTTTGAGAAACTACAGGAAAAGCCACATAGAGGATGACTCTTCTGTCAACAAGCCACATTTTAGTACTTGTTTTTATTTCATATATCTTAGTATATCTGTCGTATTCATCTGTTTTACTGTTACATCTTAACCAGGCTTTTACTGTCTGTTGCATAAATCTCTTTGGTAGTCTGCTGAATGTTAGGTTTTTGGTTTTGGTCTCTTTTAATCCTGTTCCATTTTGGGAGGGAATGACAGGCAGATTTAGGGTGCAGAAAAATGTTTCAGAGAGAATCCGTGTCATGTGTAAAGTTCCAGAATGAAGAATGAGGAAGGTTGTATTGAAGAACTGAAAGAAAATTTTAATAATGAGTGGAATACAGAGCAAGAGGAGAATGTGGGTGTAAAATGAAGTTTGGGTAGGAGCACCTGAGTGGCTCAGTTGGTTAAGCATCCGACTCTTGATTTAGGCCCAGGTCATGATTTTATGGTGGTGAGATTGAACCCTGCATGGGGCTCCACGCTGGACATGGAGCCTGCTTAAGATTCTCTCCCTCTCCCTTTGCTCCCCTCCTCAAAACAAAAAAAACAAAACAAAAAAAAGATTATGGAATACCTTTTAATCTGTAAGATTATATTCACCTAAGGATTTTTTTTTTTATGCAAGTTACATGAGACTTGTATTTTAGATATACCACTCTGGTTACAGTGTGGCCAGTGGCAAATAGAGCTGCAAGCTAGAGACTGTTGGGAGATTGGAGCCTCCTGGCGTCACAGAGCAGGGGAGGGGCTCCTGAGTGGCTCAGTTGGTTGAATGTCCAATTCTTCTTGATTTCGGCTCAGGTCATGATCTCATGGTTCGTGAGATTGAACCCCAGGTGGGGCTCTGTGCTGACAGCCTGGAGTGTGCTTGGGATTCTCTCTCCCTCTCTCTCTGCCCCTCCCCTGCACACGCTATCTTTCTCTCTCTCTCTCTCTCTCTCTCTCTCTCTCTCTCTCCCCCTTTCAAAATAACTAAATAAACATTAAAAAAAAAAAAAAACGGTACTGATATCTTTGTTACTCAGTTTCAAGTAGCTATCCTACTTCTGATTCCCTCTCCAAATCTCATTTCATTTCATTTTTCATTTTCATTTCATTTATTTTTTTGTGTGTCATTTTTCCATGGGTTGCCTCAAAGGTGAGCTTATACACATCTTAAAATCATATATTTATGTTCTTTAAAAATATTTAAGCATCCTATTTTAAAAAGCAGTGTTTCTGTAGCAAGGTGGCAAACTGCACATTTCTAGCATATATTAATGTGTTTTTTTTAATGTGTATATATATTTGGAAGAGATAGAGACAGAGTGTGAGCTGGGGAGGGGCAGAGAGAGGGGGAGATGCAGAATCCAAAGCAGGCTCCAGGCTCTGAGCTGTCAGCACAGACCCTGACGTGGGGCTCGAACTGACAAACTGGAGATCATGACCTGAGCTGAAGTCAGGCGCCTAACCAACTCTAACATGTATTAAACACTGTTCACTAAGTATTTTAATCTTACCAAATTTAATCCTAACAATGTACCTGGATACTACTATTCCCACTTAACATATGAAAAAATGAAGGTACGGAGAAGTGAAGTAACTTGCCCAAGATCACAAAGTTCATGACTGTAAGTAGTTTCAGAGGCATGCCTAATTCAGTGATGAGCAAGGTGTGGGTGGGGAGGCTGTGGAGACTTTGGGGGACTGTTGGAAGGAGGTACACTGCTGTAGAAGCAGCCAAGTGGGTCAGCTCATTCCCTCCCCACAGGCCATGTGGTAAGTAATTAGTACTGCTTACTCCTAACTTTACCATTAAGTGTGAGTACTTGAAGGAAAAGAGGCAAGTCAGTGTCCCAGAGGGCTGGTGACACCCGGTGAAATGAAAAAAATCACCCTTGCCCAGGAGACTCGGTAGCTATGATACCCTACTGGCAGCACACTCCCACATTGATGTAAGTGGAATATTAGAGTCCTTTCCTATCATTGCTGTTTCTTCCTTTAAGTCTGTTAATACTTGCATTATGTGTTTATATGCTCTTATGTTAGATGCATAAATATTTACAAATTTTATATCTTCTGGTTGGATTGACTCATTTGTTATTACATTATAACTTTGTCTCTTACTGTAGTCTTTGTGTTAAGGTCTGTTTTGTCTTTATCTTTTTTAATTTATTTATTTGGAGGGAGAGAGAGAGAGAGAGAGAGAGAGAGAGCGCGCGCGCACACACATGAGTGTGTGAGCAGGGGAGGGACAGAGAGAGAGGGAGACAGAATCCCAAGTAGGCTCTGCACGTATAGTGCAGACACAGGGTTGGATCCCCCAACTGTGAGATCATGACCTGAGCTGAAATCAAGAGTCAGACACTTAACCGACTGAGCCACCCAGGTGCCCCTATTTTGTCTTACATAAAAAGCTACCCAGCTTTCTTTAAGTTTCCATTTGTGTGGAATACCTTTTTTCCATCCCTTCACTTTCGGTCTGCATGTATCCTTACATATGAAGCAAGTCTCTTATAGGTAGTATATAGATGGGTCTTATTTTCTTTGTTGGCAGTTTGAAAGATTTTTTATGGTGGTATGCTTAGATTTTTTTCCCTTTATCTTCTGTGTATCCACTGTAGGTTTTTGCTTTGTAGTTACCATGAAGCTTACATAAAACAACTTACAACAGCCTATAACAACTTAAGTTGACAACAACTTAAGTTTGAACACATCCTAAACCTCTACATTTTTACCCCCACCCCTGTTTTATCTTTTTAATGTCATAATTTACATCTTTTTACCTTGTGTATCCATTAAATTATTGTGGTTATAGTTATTACTGTTAGTTTTATCTTTTAACCTTCATACTAGCTTAATACATGATTAACCTAGCACCTTTACAACACTTAGATTATTCTGAATTTTACTATATATTTACTTTTACCAGTGAAATGTATACTTTCATGTCTTTCTGTTACTAATTTGCACCTTTTCATTTCAGTTTAAAGAAGTACCTTTAACATTTATTTTAAGGCTTGTCCAGTGGTGATGAACTCCTTTAGCTTTGGCTTGTCTGGAAAACTCTTGAATGCTCCTTCAGTTGTGAAGGTCACTTCTGCCATATAGAGTATTCTTGGTTGGCAGGTTTTTTGTTTCTTTCAGCACTTTGAATATGTCATGCCATGGTCTTCTGGCCTGCAACGTTTCTGCTGAAAAATCTGATGACAATTTTATGGGAGTTCCCTTGTATGTAAGAAGTTGTTTTCTTCTTGCTGCCTTTAAGATGGTCTCCTTGTCTTCTAATTTTGACACTTTAATTATAATGTGTCTTACAGTGGGTCTCTTTGGGTTCCTTTTATTTGGAACTCTGAGATTCTTAGATCTGGATGTCAGTTTCCTTCCCCATGTTAGGAGAGCTTTCAACCTTTATTTCTTGAAATAAGTTTTCTTCCCCTTTCTGTCTCTTCTACTCCTGGGAGCCCTATGCTGTGAATATTGATCTGCTTGATCTTGTCCCTTGAGTCTCTTAGGCTATCTTTACTTATTTTCATTGTTTTTTCTTTTTGCTGCTTGGGTTAGTTCTACTATCTTATCTTTGAGTTCACTCACCTTTCCTCTGCTTCATCTAGTCTGCTGTTAAACCCCTCTAATGTATGTTTCAGTTCAGCTACTGTGTTCTTCATTCAATCCTGTGACTTCTTTTTGATACTCTCTTATATTTTCTATCTCTGTTGAAATTTTCACAGTGTTCATCAGTTCTTCTGAGCTCAGTGAGCATCTTTATGACTAATATTTTGAATTTTTTATTAGGTAAATCACTTATATTCATTTCATTAAGGTCTTTTTCTGATATTTTCTCTTGTTCTTTTATTTGGAACATATGCCTCTTTTTTTCTCATTTTGCTTTACTTTACTGTGTTGGTTTCTATGCATTAGATTAAACAGCCACCTCTCCTACTCATGAAGGAATGGCCTTGTGTTGAACCTTATCATTCACCCTTGCCCTCCGTAGCTCTTGGTTATGCCTGGAACCTTTCAGGATTTCCCAAGTAGCTAATTTATTTTTAGTGACTCCCAGTTCTTAAAGATGTGCCAAGACCTGCCAGTGTCTCAAAGGGGAGGATCTTGGTCAGCATCTAGATTCAGGGCAACTGGAAGCCAGACCCTCAGACAGCAGTTTTTAAAGTATGCAAATATACATCTTCTAGGGGAATACTGGGAGATGGGCATTTCTGTCTGCCCCCTGCATGCTGAACCCTGGGGTGATAATTAGGTAAGAACTATAAATTCTTCGTTTGCTGTGAACTGTGAACATAACCTGTGAACATAAGCCCTGCTTGCCATTAGAGTCAAACCATCAAAGGGTGTGTCCTCTGGACAGCAGACACAAAATCCGGGGCACCAGACACAACCTCCTTTCTCAGAGACACCAACAACCTGGGTGGACAAGGAGAGTACAAAGATGGCACCCACCAGCCTCCTTCCTGGAGAGTGCCTAAGTAAATTCTGATATGTGTGCCAAACTGGAAGTCTGCCCCTCAGGCCAGATCTTTTACACAAGCAAATAGGCCTCTTTCACCTAAAGACTAGGGTGTGTTTCATTCTTGTGTCTCTGCATTCTGCCCTGGAGGATGGTGGTCAGCCAAGCATGGTTTCTTCATTTGTTATTAGTCCCTTTGGACCCATGACACAAGCCATGCTGGGCAACAGAACCAGATGATCAAGGATATTCCTTGGACAGCAGACATAAAAACTAGAGCACCAGACAAATGTACAAGCTCTCCTCTGGGAGGCACCGGTGCTCTGGAGCATAGCAGAGGGAGTACTTGGAGATAGTACCTGCCCTCTGAGGTCTCTTGAGAGGATTACAGTTGAGTCTTAGAGGAGCATTTAATTGGAAGCCTGCTACTCTGGCCACAGCTATAAGAGAAGCAAATAGGCCTCCTCGACAGAAAGACTGAGTGCCTCAGTCTGTTGCCTTTTTGCTGTGCCCTGCGGGAAGTAGCTGGTTTAGAACCCTTTCTCCATTTGTTAGAAGAGTCCCGTGGGACCTGCAGACTTCAGCCCCATTGGTCACCAGAGCTGAACAATCTAGAGGTGTCTCCTAGGCAGCAGTTGAAAAAATCAGGGTGCCAAACAAGGAATATATAAGCTTCTTTCCAAGAGATACCAGTGACCTGGAGTGAGGCAGAGGGAGCATACAAAGATGGTGCCTGCTGCCCTCCGTATCTGGAGAGTGTTTCACTAGGGCCCCCTAGACGTATGTTAAATTAGGTGTCTTCCCCTTAGGCCCATGCTTTAAGATAAACAAGTAAGTCTGTCTCTCACATAAAGTCTGGGCACTTTTCAGTTGGCTCTGCTCTGCCCTGGGTTGGGTGAGTTTGCACTAACTCTTTGAGAACTGTTTCTCAGTTTACTCTAGTCTTGGGAGTCTTGTGGTCACAGGCTCTAGTTGACTTTCAAAGCTAGGGATTTTGGGGTCTCTTCTGTCAGGTGCAGGTTTTAAAGGTTGAGGCACCAGATGTGCAGTTCAAACTCTTTGCTCTTCAGGGAGAGGCTCGGGGTTGTGAGTTCCCTCCTGAGTGTGGGTTACCATGCTGGGGTTGGGTTCTATGGTGAGATTGTGTCTTGTCTTGTCTTTCCCACTTTGTGCGTTTTTTCTCCTTCACTTGATGAGAGGAAGTCACTCATCTAGTTCTGGGTTTTTTTCCAGAGGAAATAGTTCTGTATGTAGCTTTTAGATTCAGTGTGTCCATGGGGGTAGGTGAGTTTAGTAGGATTCACCTAGGTTGCCATCTTGAACCAGAACTTCCTTATTAGCTATTAACACTTGGTAGGTATTAATCATTTCTAGTAAGATACCACATTTTAAATTCATATATATTGCATTTTAAACAATGAAGACTCTTATCTCAGATATAGCATAGTAATTCAATTGGTGGAATGATTTTGGGCATAGATTATGGTGTATGACTAAAAATAGTGGTATACTCTCAATGCCCATTTATGTAGGAAAATTAGAGAGCTTACAATACTTGTTTTCAGGACATAATACAAAAAGGTACTGTAAGCAATTCCACTCCCAGTATTTACCCAAACGTGAAAACATGTCCACACACAAAAGTTACTACTCAGCTGTTCAGAGTAGCATTATTCATAATAGATAGGGGAAGCACTCATGTCCATCCCCTGATGAACAAATAAACCAAGTTGTATATCCATACAATAGAATATAATTTATCAAAGGAATGACATACCACTTCACACCTAGTAGGATGGGTATAATTAAAAAGACAATAGCAAGTATTGATGAGGATACAAAAAAATTGGAACCCTTTTTTTTTACATAGATGGTAGAAATGTAATATGGAAAAAAATTTGGTAATTCCTTAAAAAGTTAAATACAGAGTTATCATATGACCAAACAATACCAATCTTAGACACACCTTTGAGAGAACTGAGTCACATGTTCACACAAAACTTTTACACAGATGTTCATAGTAGTGTTATTCATGAGAGCCAAAAGATAAAAACAACCTAAATGTTAGCTATAAAATAGAATGTGGTACTGTTAAATGCCACAACATGGATGAACCTCGAAAACATTATACTAAGTGAAAGAAGCTAGGCACAAACAACCACCTGTTGTACGATTGCATTCATATGAAATATCCAAAATTGCAAAATCCATAGTAATCATAAGTAGAATAGCAGTTGCCAGGGGGCCACTGAAATGGACTGTTACTAGGTATGGGATTTCTTTTTGGGGTGATGTAAGTATTCTGACATTATTTAGTATTGATAGTTACATAACATAGTGAATATACTCAAGTACATTGAAGCACACACTTTAAAATGGTGAATTTTATATTGTGTAAAATATATCTCCGTAAATAATGCTATATAAAATAATGCTGGGTCTGTGGTCATTTACATTTTATATTTTGATAAATATTTCTAAGTTGTCCAACATTGAGATGGCATAATTTTTATTCTCACGAGCTATGTATATGTGCCTCTTTTCCACATTCTTGCCATTGTGGTACAGCATTAAAAGTTTTAATCTTTGCCAATGTGTTATTGATAAAAAAGATAAAAAATCTTTGCCAATGTGTTATTGATAATATAAATGACTTTTATATTTCTCTATGGTCGAGATTGAATATCTTTTCATAACTTAAATGTCATTTAAATTTCCTGTGAATTTCTATTCTTACCCATTACCCATATTTCTATTAGTATTGGTCTTTTTCTTACTGATTTGTAGAACTTTTTTATATGTTGTCTCTTTTCCCACTTTGTTTTTCTTTTGACTTATGATGTATTTTTACTAGGAACACTGTCCAGGAGTGCTCATTATATAATTGTTCCCTTTTCATGGCTTAAGCCAAGAATTGAAGTCCTGTCTCATTGACATCATTGATGAGGTCTGTTAAATTTTCCAGTATTTAGAGATGCCCAAGTGGCTCAGTAGGTTGAGTGTCCAACTCTTGATTTCGACTCAGGTCATAATCCGAGGGCCGTGGGATTGAGCCCCTCATCGGGCTCCACGCTGAACGTGGAGCTGCTTTGGATTCTCCCTCTTCCTCTCCCCTTTTCACCCACTCACTTGTGCATGCTGTCTCTCTCTCTGTGTCTCTGAAATTAAAAATTTTTTTTCCCAGTACGTATTATTGTACTCCTCAGCTTTGTCAGCTGAATGTATCTATTTGTGTATGTAAATGTGTTTGTATCTCTGATACTATTTTAGAATATTTTAAAGGAGAACTGAATGTGGAAGGCAGGCTTTGAATAGATAACCTGAGCCCAAATTTTGACTTTAGACAAGCATTAAAATGAATGTAAGTTATGACTTTTTCTAAAAAATATGTAGAATGAAATCACTAGAAGATAGATGGGATGGAAAATGGATAAATGGGTAGATCTGCAGGGGAAGCAAAGGTGTTACCTAGGAGTGAAAAACAGCTGATTGCTGGCGCAGAAACAACCCCCCCCCCCACACCCCACAGACACACCCTGTGTCAACCATTGAGCCACTCAGCAGGTTTATTAAGTCCTTTTCTACATTTTTTTAAATACATATATGCCAAGCCCTGTGCCTAGGTGCTGACTGTTCAGCTTTGAATGAATCAGATTTTATCCCTTACCTCATGGAGTTCATAATCTAATGAAGGAGCTAGGCAATAAAAAGGCAAAGCAAACATTACAATTAAGAAAATGTGAAGGAAAATAATATTCCTTGCCTATTTACAGAAGATAACTAAGGACATAGAAGATTTGTGACGTACTTCATATATATATAAATTATATATATGTATATGTATGTAAATATATATATATTTATATATATTTTTTCATATATATATATATATATATATATATATATATATATATATATATGAAAGAGTACAAGCAGGGGAGAGGGGCAGAGGTAGAGAGAGAGAATCTTAAGCAGGCTCCACGCTTACCACAGACCCCAATGTGAGGCTCGATCCCATTACCCTGGGACCATGACCTGAGCCAAAATCAAGAGTCAGATGCTCAACCTACTGAGCCACCTAGGCATCCCTTCATGACATACTTTTGTTAGGGTGATCAATGAAGGCCTTTCTGAGGAGGTAGTGTTTAAGCTGAGACTTAACAGGTAACGGAAGGAGTAAGATATGGGAAAGTTAGAGAAGGACATGATGTGCATAAGGGAGCTTCTAATCAAAGACCCTAAGATAGCATCTGTGAGAAACAGACAGGAAGCCATTATGGCTGGAGCTTAGTAAACTGAGGTAAGAAGTGATCATGCAAGCCCTAGTAAGGAGTTTGAACTTTGCATGAGAAAATGCCAAGAGCTATTAAGGAAAGAAGTGACATATTTCAAAAGCCTACACTTGCTTCCAGATGGAGAATGAAGAACTTGGTAAGAAAAGAAGCAGAGATAACAATTACGAGGCTATGGCCAGAGCTATCCCAGATATAAGATGGTGGCAGAATGGATGGAGAAGAACTGTTAAATTCTAGGTATAGGAAGAAGGTAGAATCAACTGGATTTGATGTGTTGGATGTTGTGGATTGTGGAAAGGAAAGGTTTACGAATTAATGTCAGCTATTTGTTATTAAAATCTCTATGTGTTCTGCATGGAATCAAGTATGGGTGGTGGAGTATGGTTTATACATAATGATGTAAGCTGATATTTGTGTAGTGCTTTGAAAATACTGCCACATCTGTTACTCATTTTGGGTTCTTTAATTTTTTTTAATGAAATATGTTGGCAGTTGAAATATTTTCTGAATTCAGTTACAGTTTTCCTGAAGTAGAGCTTAACTGGCATTCGGAAGTGTTGAGGCTACTTAAAATTCTCACACCCAAAAATCAGTCATTCCCCAAACTAAACACTGTCTCTTACAAAATTAGTGTGGAGGGTGTTCTGTTATGTTTTGTTTTGGTGGGTGGGGGGAGGAGATAGTTGTATTTTTTAAGGAATAGGGTAGAAGTTAAAAAAATTTTCCTTAAGAGTATATTTTCATGATGTGTAGTTAGATTTTGTTTGAATGAGATTATAAGGCCAACTATATTTTTATGAAAGATACCAAGAATTTTAAAAACTTGCCACACTGTTACATAATACAGTTAAATTAACAGAAATCACTTCAGATTGCTGTGATTATTTTTAGTTTTGGAATAGAGGTTATTTTGGACACTGTATACTTTGATGGAAAATTCAAATGAAAAATTTAGAGCTACCACAAATACGCTCAGTACTTTCTAGTATTAATTTTGTTATACTTGACATGAATATCTATAAATTGAGTATTTTTCCTAGACCTTTTTCAAAATGCAGTTTTTAGGAATGATCTTCAAATGTTATAGATTTGCGACAATTGATGTATTAGTTCCTCAAGGGAAAAAGAAATCAGTCTTATTTGTTTATTTTTCAGAGGTGGCTGGATCCAAACAAACCTATAAGGAAGCAGCTAAAGAGTGAGCATACATATTTACTTGATGTTTTGCAAGTATACTTTATAAAGATAAAGGATTGATATAATCTAATTAATTAGAACTGCTTTTATTACTTCTAGGAGGATCTCCTTACAGTTTGAACTTTAGAGTCAAATTTTTTGTAAGTGACCCCAACAAGTTACAAGAAGAATACACAAGGTGGGTTTATGGAGCATGTTTTTCCTGAATATATTGTCGAAACTATTATGAAATTTTGAAATTATTTAGGCAAAAATAGATTATCATAGTGTACTTCTGAGCTTCCCAGCCATCACACAGCATAGGGTATAGAGCTTTCATGATAATCGTTTCCTGCCTTCTTGCATGGCTGGGAGGGCTTTAGGAGATTGGGATCCCAGGACCACCCCATCCAACCACAGGCAGCCTCCTGAACCATATAAAATTAGATTTTTCCTTTTTTAAAAAATGGCTAAGAAGCACTTCTGTAACTAATTGAGGTAATTAGATGATACTGCAATTGTATCCAAGTGATGCTGCATTGTGAGAATTGTGCCTTTTATTTCATGTAAAAGAATATTCTATGTATATTTTTGTATTTCCATTGAGGCGAACACAGAATTTAGAAAATATATAACCATTATGTGCAGGAGTAATGGTCAATAGGTACCTTCCCCTCCACCCCCCTACCATTTTCTTTAAAAGTATAATTGATATACGGTGTTACATTCGTTTCACGTGAGCAGGTACCTTTTTATAAAGAATGTTGGCAGAGAATGCTCTAATACATTCATGTCTTTAAGTGCCCACTTTATTGGCCATTTTAAGTCTGATCTTAAGTTACAGTCTAATTTTGTTGTCACTTCTAAGGGACAAAGTATACACAAAAATGACCCAGATGAGCATTTGAGTGTATGAATGTTAGGTGAACTGTTTAAGGTAGAAATACAGTATGAGGGGCGCCTGGGTGGCGCAGTCGGTTAGGCGTCCGACCTCAGCCAGGTCACGATCTTGCGGTCCGTGAGTTCGAGCTCCGCATCAGGCTCTGGGCTGATGGCTCAGAGCCTGGAGCCTGTTTCCAGTTCTGTGTCTCCCTCTCTCTCTGCCCCTCCCCTGTTCATGCTCTGTCTCTCTCTCTGTCCCAAAAATGAATAAACGTTGAAAAAAAAAATTAAAAAAAAAAAAAAAAGAAATACAGTATGATATCTGTTCCTGAATAATAACTTTGTTTACTGCTTGTAAGACAATTAGTAATCAGGTTTTTTTTTTAAGACTAAAAATTAACATATGATACCTTCCATAAAAATCTTAAATAGAAGAATATAGGTCAGTGCTTGTATTCAAAATTACTCTAAAGGATAAGTGCCAAGTTAACAATGTGTGTCTAAAGCTATGTGTAGATAGGTTGTGACATGTTAATATATTGGTCATTGTTTAGAATTCTGTGGTGCTGTGGTGAAACAAAAGAATAAATTAAAGATACTTACCTATATCTGCCAATCCTCAGGTGTTTATACAGTAGGGTTTTCTGCAGACCAGGTGAGAAAAGTTAGGTTGACCTTCTTAAGAATCCTTTTCTGGGTGTTTGTTGGGGGCCAGGTGTGAAGCTCTTTATAACAGAATTTAGGAGTGTAGCCCCTGGCTTAGGCAGTCCTATCCTTTGAAACTAATAGTATTTCCAAGCTAATTTGTCTTGAAATGCAAAGTTGTGTTATATGAATAACCTGCAATTAAATATTATAGTTCTTAGTCATGTTTTGTTGTTGTTGTTAAATAATTAAAATAACAAAATCCTTTATCTTAATAATTCTTAGTATAAAAATTTCTCTAATTTTGGATTAACTTCAAGGAAACTACTTTGAATTAATGAAAATTGTGAAGTATAAAACATTTTAAAGTGCATTTTACTATTTGCTGGTAAATATAACCTGAAATAAAGTAGCAAAAGTATTTCATAATACATATTTTATGTAATCAGATTTTTAAATGTATAAGAAATATTTGCAATTAAAAGACCAATTATTTAAAGTTGGATTTCTAATGTGTTTAACATTCATGAAGTTTGTTAGCATAACACTTAAAATACTGTCAATTATAACCCTATTCATTAATTTACTTCACTCAAAAGAATGTTTTTGAATTTCTTAATGGAGCTTGAATGTGTTGATTCTTTTAAAACCTGTGTTGAAAGCATAAGGAATAAATGTATCTCATTGATAAGTCAAAATATCTTCCTGAAGTAGAAGAAAGTAAAGCCAAGTTTGGTAGTAGTCAAGAGATTAATTTGTGCTCAGTCTGTTGTCAAGAAGGTTCTTTGTTTTCACTAGAAATAATGTATTCATTCAAAAATCCTTTATGATAGAATGTCCTAGAGTCTTACATCTGGTGCTGTTTGGTAAAAATGAGTTAAGTACCTAGTTTTTATTATATTACCATAGTGTACATTAGTGAATCTCTACCCCGACTACAACTTAGAATCACTTAGGGGAGCTTTAAAACATGCTGATGCCTTGGACATACCTCCTAGATATTCTGATTCAATTCAGTCTCAGATGGGACCTGTGCACAGGCATTACAAGCTTCCCAGGTGATTCTAATGTGCAGCAGGTTTAAGAAATACTCCTTTAAAACTTTAGTGCTTGGGCAACCTTAATGCAGTGGTCATGATTAGTAATATGACACCTTCAGCCACAGTTGCTAAATTTTAAGGACTAGTTTAAACCCACAAAACAGGAAATCTGCTACACCCCCTTACCTTGAGATTCCATTTTAGATTAGTGGTAGGAAAGAGTGGGCCCTATAGAGCTTCCATCAAACTACACTCATTTGGTGTTAGCAGGTGCTGGCATCCTTAGAATTGGAGTTTTCTCAGGAGTCATGAGGGTACAAATGACAGTTCTTTTTGGTACCTTTCTAGTGCCTAGGTGTACTCGATACATGATAGGTGTTTATGGCATTGGTTATTGTCTGGGTTAGAAAAGTTATATTATTTTTAGAGATTAAACATTTTATTTCTGTATTTACCTCAAGCATTATTAATCTCTCTTAAAAGTCTTAATTGTAAAAATTGGGTTTTTGTCACCTGATTTAGGGCCCCTGGGATACAAGTGATATTACTTCCTTTTTACAAATATAGAAACTAAAGGTCAGCCAAATTTTAAGTAATTTTCTAAAGAACACAGGCTGGTTTAGCTTATGACTTGAATTCTGGTTTCCACTCTATCAGTTGTTACTGGTTGGTGTATAAATAAAATTCGGCAGGCATAGGTATTATTTGTGTAAGATTATAATATTTTGTCAAGGATATACATACATGCCTTTTTAAAGTTAACTATAAGATTGTTTCCCACCAGGAACTTTTAACTTTTAATTATGAAACCAGGTAAACTAGATAGAAATATCTTGTCTTAGATTGAATAAGTAGATAATATTTACAATATTATGCATTGTGTATTCTCACAGGGAGTTTACATACGTCTTTAATATATACAGTCAGGATATTTGTATCAGCTTTTTAAAAAAATTTTTTTATAGTGAATATCTGATTCTCTGAAATCCTTAATTAAATTATTTAGTAATTTAAATATTGTCATGTACGCTTTCATAATTTTAATCAGACAACTAAAATGGTTAATGATTTTTGATTTTTGGGGTGTTTTTACTTTTTTCAGTGGGATGAAATAAAAGTCTTAAAATTTCCTATTTAAAGCCACAAAATTTGGTCTTCTGCCAGTGTTCTGCAGCACAGGTGACTTGTTTGCGGCAAGCATTAGGGAATGACTTACCCATTAGCTGGGACTTACAAGAGGACAGTGCCATCTTGTAAGGAAACTCAGCATTCTTTTTTATAGAAATCTTGTATTTTTGTTGGTGTTAAAGGAATTTGCTTACTTGGCCATTCTAATGGTAGAGAAGGGGTGTTGGTTTTTGTTTTTGTTTTTTTTTCCTCATCAAAAAGAGCTTTCTTAACTCAAATGAAAATAGAAAGGTGTTTTTCTACAATTAGCAGCTTCCAGCAGGGGGCAGCATAATGATAAGATGATCATAGGCATGTCTTTGCCCCTGGCTTTCTGTCTCAGCAGAAAGGATGGTTTTCTCCAGTTGATCCCTAGTGCATTGCTGCTGTCAGCTCTCTGATGTCTCTGACTCAACTTTTCTGTGTTTCACAGTTCTAATTTCTACAAACACCAATCTTAGAGTATTCTCCTTAATCTCCCTTGGTCAT
Source organism: Leopardus geoffroyi (assembly GCF_018350155.1). NCBI lineage: Eukaryota > Metazoa > Chordata > Mammalia > Carnivora > Felidae > Leopardus > Leopardus geoffroyi. The sequence goes on along the minus strand of NC_059328.1, from coordinate 118,629,029 downwards.
GTAACTCTTAAAGATGTTGAGAAACTTTATAATAGAAGCTAGTGAAAACAAGATATTTGAAGTACAGAATTTTGTCTGTCAAAGAATTTTAATGATTGGAATTCATGAAATATGAAATCTTACTTAAAAATATATCTATGTGTGCTAATATGTAGATTATAAAAGCAAATATGTAAATATTTCAAATATACTTATATTGGTTAATATAAGTATACAGTTTTTAATCCTGAAATGTTATAATTCCAGTAAATGCTAAATGCTGTCTCTCTCTCTCTCTCTTTAAGGTACCAGTATTTTTTGCAAATTAAACAAGACATTCTTACTGGAAGGTGGGCTATTTTAAGTTTTTAGTAATGGGCTTTAAAAGTACTTTCAGTTCTGTATTATTTAAGTAATTCATGATCATCGCAAACAAATTATTGAAAATGGTTGCATGTAGCATCAGTTTTTTTCATCAGATAAGATCATTACTTAACAATTAAAAAATAAGTCACATGGAATAGTATAATATAAATTACAGTGCTTTTGAAATTATTGTGTTTAACCATGGGGTATGTGTTTTCTATTTTGTTTTATTAGATTGCCCTGTCCTTATAATACTGCTGCCCTTTTGGCTTCATTTGCTGTTCAGTGTAAGTGTCAGCCCACTTTTGGGTCATGGAGTATGTGATTGCGTGGTCTGTGTTGATAGTACATTACCTTTAATGTATGAGTTCTTTAGACATACATTATTATACAGAAAAAGTGATTGCAAAGAAAATGTAATGAAATATCCAACTAGTTAGCAATTAGTTTGTTTCCTAAAAAGTTTTTCTGAAGTTGTTTGAGACCTAGAAATGTTAAGTGTAGTGTCATAATTTGCTTACATGGTAGCTAGCAGTAAAAACAAATACTTTACTTCCAGAAATATAATGGAATTCATGACATTTCTTATTTAGCTATCAGAATTACAAAATGTGTTTATTAAATTGTGAATATTTTCCTTTCATATAATAGCTGAACTTGGAGACTACAATCAGTCAGAGAACTTGCCAGGCTACCTCTCAGATTATTCTTTCATTCCTAATCAACCTCAAGATTTTGAAAAAGAAATTGCAAAATTACATCAGCAACATACGTAAGAATTTATTTACTTTTCCACTTATTTCATAAACTTCTTAATGGCATGTTTTCTAGAAAATGTTTTAAATTATTTCTAATGTGAGTGTTGTGTTTATTTAATATAGAACAGTTACTGTTATGTAAAATAGTGTGATTGATGTAAGGAAATGTGGGTTATCTGTACTAAAAAATCATTACTAATTTCATAGACTACGTAAGGTTTTTTTTCATTTCTACTAAGAACCATAAAACTATAGGTAAACAGAAGTTTGCTATTATATAAAGTTGACAGTTCTTTAAGAAGGAATTTTAGAATATTAATGGTATCTTCACAGATCAACTGTTACAGATCAATCTACTCAGCAATTCTTTCTTAGTTTTTAGCTATGTGAAAGGAATCATTTGTTTTGCAGTGAACCAAAAGGAAAAAAGGAACTTTATGTAATACTAAAATAATGTTTTTAAAAGTCCTTTTTTAAAAAAGTAGCACTTTTTCATTCATAACAGTATTCAACTTTGATATTTTGTGAGTCTTAATTTTCTGTGACATAATTTGTTTCAAGAAGAGATACATTGCTTTGAATAGAAAATAATATTGTTTATTGGTTCAGAGTTTGCTTTTGCTTTAACATACAATTCAGAATACTCACGGAGGAACTAAGGCAGTGCTACGTATTGGCTAAGAGTTTGAACTAGAGAGCCAGACTGCCTGGTCTGGAATTCTGGATGCGACAACTTTTGGGGTGCCCAAATGGCTCAGTCAGTTAAGCGTCCAGACTCAGTTTGGCTCAGGTCGTTATCGCACAGTTCCTTAGGTCAAGCCCGTTATCGGGCTCTGCGCTAACAGCATGGAGCTTCTTTGGGATTCTCTCTCCCTCTCTCTCTTCCTCTGTCTCTTCCTCTCTCTGTCTCTCACAATAAATAAAATAAACTTAAAAAAAAAAAGACAACTTAATGATCAATAATCTTGACCAAATTGCTCTGTATCTCTGCTTCTCTGCTTCTATGTAAATTGGAGATAATAAAAGTGTCTACCTCTGGAGTTAATGTAAGGCTTACATTAGTTCATATATACAAAGTACTCAGAATAGTGCCTAGTACATAGTAAACACTGAAGAAATATTGGCTCTTAATTTAAGGGAACTTCCTTTCATTTGGTTATGGCCCATGTACCTAACACAGGTTTACAAACTGGCGTACTGCCTATTTTTGTATGGCCCACGGGCTAAGAATAATCTGTACGTTTTAAACGGTTGAGAAAAACATAAAAAGAAAATAACATTTTGTAGCATGTAAAATTTTCAGAAATTCCAATTCAGTATCCATAAATGAACATTTACTGGAACACAGATTCCCTTACACGTTTTCATGTCTGTGGCTGCTTTCATGTAACAGCAGAGTTGAGTGGTTGCAGCAGAGACCACGTGATCTAAAAGCCTAAAGTATTTACTGTCTCACTCTTTTCAAAAAGTTTGCAGGGGCGCCTGGGTGGCGCAGTCGGTTAAGCGTCCGACTTCAGCCAGGTCACGATCTCGCGGTCCGTGAGTTCGAGCCCCGCGTCGGGCTCTGGGCTGATGGCTCAGAGCCTGGAGCCTGTTTCTGATTCTGTGTCTCCCTCTCTCTCTGCCCCTCCCCCCATTCATGCTCTGTCTCTCTCTGTCCCCAAAAAATAAATAAAAGTTGAAAAAAAAAATAAAAAAAAAAAAAGTTTGCTGACCTCTGATCTAAAATAAGACTAATAAAATAAGAATTTTAATAAACTGGCCTAATGAGATGAAGGGGCTATTTTGGTCTAACAGTAAGAGCCATTTGTAGTAAAAGTTCTACACATAGCATATCCGATCAAGGATTTGAAGATAAACCAGATTTTTTAAAAATTTGCCAATAAAGTCTCTTCTGTAAGGAAAAAGCTTGTACATTTGACAAGATATTGATTATGTATTTGTATTTGGTTTAGAGAAATGATTCCTCAGATCTTTAAACAAAGAAAAATAGAATCATCCAGTTTGAGAAGTGGGGATTGGGGTGGGGAGATAGAGTATTTGTTTAACTTAATTGAATTTTATAGAAAATTGAGGTATATGTGCTTTTTTTAGGAATCTCATTTTTATGATCATGCATTGGTAGGCTGTTGGCTTCCTTTTCTGGTATCATTAGTGAGTGAAAGATTGATATTTTTTGCTTTTATAGTTTGCTTTTGCTCTGCTATAGTCAGATAATATTAGATAACTAAGATTTTTAGAAATATATGTAATGCAGGAGTAAATCTACTTCTAATGGCTTTGCCGAGTGTTCATAAGAACACTGCGTTGCTGTGTTCATAAGAATCACCTGGGACATTGCTTAAATATAAATAGTTTAGGACCTTACCATTTTATATCCAATTGTATACAATTGTATTTCTGAAACTGATGAGACCAGTTTTTTTCCCCGTTTGTCATGGAATGAAACTTCTGAAAAAATAATAAAATTAAATTACTAGAAAAGTAAAATGGAGAAATAGAGACATAAAAATGACAAGACCTTAGATTCCACAGACATGCAATTGCTCTGTCAGAGTGCTATAAAATATAAAAGACTGACACTGTCAATTTCTGTACTTGTTATGAATCACCACCTGTCTGTACACCATATCTGAGAAGCACTGCTCGGGAGATTGTCTCAAAACTTCCATGTTTTAGAAGCAAGTATGGATTAAACACAGATATAGTATATGGACCAAATTTTGAAAATCACTTCTTTCATATTTTGTCAGGGAATAAATGACTTTGTCAGCCATAAGAACACCGAGGGACTTTTAAAACCTGGGTTTTTGTTTTGTTTTGTTTTCAATACAGCTGCCACACAGTTATATTAGTTTCAGTTATAGACTATAGTAATTTGATAAGCCTGTTCCTTATGCTACACTCAAAAATGTAGCTACCATCTGTCATCATACACTAATACAATACCATTGACTATATTCCCTATGCTGTACCAGCTCATTCTGTCATTGGAAGCCCGTATATCCTATTCTCCTTCACCCATTTTGCCCACCCACCCACAGCCCTCCCCTCTGGCATCCATGAGTTTGTTTTCTATATTTATGTGTCTGTTTCTGCTTTTGTTTATTCATTTTTTAGATACCACATGTAGGTGAAATTATTCTTTCTTAGTGTGACTTATTTCACTTAGCATAATATCTTCTAGATCTATCCATTTTGTCACAGATGGCAAGATCTTATTCTTTTTTATGGCTGAATAATGTGCCATCGTATATGTACACACCACATCTTTATCCATTCATCTATTAATGGACACTGGCATGGTTCCATATCTTGGCTCTTGTAATTAATGCTGCAGTAAACATAGGGGGCCATATATCTTTTTGAATTAGTGTTTTCATTTTTGGGGGTGAATACCCAGTAGTGGAATTACTGGATCATATGATACTTCTTATTTAATTACTTATTCATTCTTTCATTCATTTCTCACATGGTATTTTTATTCTTTTTAAATTTTGGTTAGCATACAGTACAATATTGGTTTCAGGAGTAGAATTCATTGATTCATCACTTAGATACAACACTCAGTGCTCATCATAACAGGTGCCCTCCTTGATACCCATCACCCCTCTAGCCCATCCCCCACCCACCTCCCCTCTATCAACCCTCAGTTTGTTCTCTATTAAGTGTCTCTTATGGTTTGTTTCTCTCTCTCTCTCTCTCTCTCTCTCTCTCTCTTTCTCTCTTTTTACCCCTTCCCATATGTTATCTGCTTTGTTTTTTTAATTCCACATATAAGTGAAATCATTTGGTATTTGTTTTTTTCTGACTGACTTATTTTGCTTAGCGTGGCTAGCTCCAATCCATGTTGTTGTAAATGGAAAATGTTCACTCTTTTTGATATCTGAGTAATGTCCCATTATATGTATATATCACATCTTTTTCCATTCATCTATTGATGAACACTGGGATGGACACTGGGGCTCTCCATAGTTTAGCTGTTGCTGCCATAAACATTGGGGTGCAGGCACCCTTTCGAATCTGTTTTTGTTTTTGTTTTTGTTTTTAATTCATTGGGTAAATGCCTGGTAGTGTAATCCTGGGTTATAGGGTAGTTCTATTTGTAACTTTTTGAGGAACCTGCATACTGTTTTCCACAGTGGCTGTACCAGTTTGCATTCCCACAAACAGTACAAGGGATTCCCCTTTCTCCGCATCCTCGCCAACACCTGTTGCTTCTTGTGTTGTTAATTTTAGCCATTCTGACAGGTGTGAGGCAGTATCTCATTGTGGTTTTGATTTGTATTTCCCTGATGATGAGTGATGTTGAGCATCTTTTCATGTGTCTGTTAGCCATCTGGTGGATGTCTTCTTTGGAAAAATATCTATTCATGTCTTCTGCCCATTTCTTTAACTGGATCACTTGGTTTTGGGTGTTGAGTTTGATAAGTTCTTTATAGATTTTGGATACTAACCCTTTATCAAATGTGTCATTTGCAAACATCTTTTCCCATTCTGTTGGTTCCCTTTTAGTTTTGTTGATTGTTTCCTTTGCTGTGCAGAAGCTTTTTATCTTGATGAAGCCCCTTCATTTTTGCTTTTTCCTTTGCCTCTAGCAATGTGTTTTAATAAGAAGTTGCTATGGCTGAGGTCAAAGAGGTTGCCGCCCCCTTTGCTCCTACAAGATTTAGATGGTTTCCTGTCACACATTTAGGTGTTTCATCCATTTTGAATTTATTTTTGTGTATGGTGTAAGAAAGTGGTCCAGGTTCATTTTTCTGCATGTTGCTGTTCTGTTTTCCCAATACTATTTGTTGAAGAGACTTTTTTGCATTGGATATTCTTTCCTACTTTGTTGAAGATTAGTTGGCAGTATAGTTGTGGGTCCATATCTGGGTCTTCTGTTCCATTGATCTATGTGTCTGTTTGTGTGCCAGTACCTTAACTGTCTTGATGACTATAGCTTAGTAATATAGCTTGAAGTCCAGAATCATGATGCCTCCAGCTTTGCTTTTCTTTTTCAGGATTACTTTGACTATTTATGGTCTTTCGTGGTTCCATCCAAATTTTGGGATTATTTGTTCTAGCTCTGTGAAAAATGCTGGTGGTATTTTGGTAGGGATTGCATTAAATGTGTAGATTGCTTTGGTTAGTATAGACATTTTAACAGTGTTCTTCCAGTCCATCAGCATGGAATGGTTTTCCATTTCTTTGTGTCCTTTCCTATTTCTTTCATAAGTGTTCTATAGTTTTCAGAGTAGACATCTTTTACCAATTTGGTTACATTTATTCCTAGGTATCTTACACTTTTTGTTACAATTGTAAATAGGATCAATTCCTTGATTTCCTTTTCTACTGCTTCATTATTGGTGTATAGAAATGGCAACCAGTTTCTCTATGTTGATTTTATATCCTGCAACTTTGCTGAATTCATGTATTAGTTCTGGCAGTTTTTTTGGTGTCTTTTCAGGTTTTCTACATAGAGTATCATGTTGTTTGCAAATAGTGAAATTTTGACTTTTTCCTTGCCAATTTGGATGCCTTTTATTTCTTTTTGTTGTCTGACTGCTGAGGCCCAGACTTCCAGTAGCATGTTAAATAGTAATGGTGAGAGTGGATATCCCTGTTTTGTTTCTGACCATAGAGGAAAAGCTCTGTTTTTCCCCCATTGAGGATGATATTAGCTGTGGGTCTTTCATACATGGCCTTTATGATGTTGAGGTATGTTCCATCTGTATCTATTTTGTTGACGATTTTTATCAAAAATGAATGCTGTATTTTGTCAAATGGTTTTTCTGCATCTATTGAGAAGATAATGTGGTTCTTATTCTTTCTTTTTTAATGTGATGTATCATGTTGATTGATATGTGAATATTGAACCACCCCTATAGCCCAGGCATAAATCCCCCTTGATTGTGGTGAATAAGTCTTTTAAGGTACTGTGGGATTTGATTTGTTAGTTTCTTTTTGAGAATTTTTGCATTCATGTTCATCAGGGATATTGGCCTGTAATTCTCCTTTTCAGTTGGATCTTTGTCCGGTTTTAGAATCAAGGTAATGCTGGCCTCATCGAATGAGTTTGGAAATTTTCTTTCCATTTCTATGTTTTTGGGAAAATTTGAGAAAACTGGGTATTAACTCTTCTTCAGATATCTGTTAAAATTCCCCTGGGAAGCCATCTGGCCCTGGACTTTTGTTTGTTGGGAGAATTCTGATTACTGATCCAAGTTCTTTGCTGCTTATGGGTGTGTTCATATTTTCTATTTCTTCCTGATTCAGTTTTGGTAGTTTGAATGTTTCTAGGAATTTGTTCATTTCTTCCAGATTGCCCAGTTTGTTGGCACATCCTTTTTTTTTTTAATGTGTGTTTATTTATTTTGAGAGATAGAAAGCAAATGGGAGAGGGGCAGAGAGAGGGCACTCGAGAGAATCCCAAACATGCTGCATGCTCACCATGGAACAGGATGCCAGGCTTGATTTCACGATTGTGAGATCATGACCTGAGCTGAAATCAAGAGTTGGATGCTTAACCAACTGAGCCACCCAGGCTCTCTAGCATATCATTTTGCATGATATTCTCTTATAATTGTTTGTATTTCTGTGGCGTTAGTCGTGATCTCTTTCATGATTTTATTTATTTGAGTCCTTTTCTTTCTGATAAATCTAGCTTAGGTGTTTATCAATTTTAGTAATTCTTTCAAAGAATCAGCTCTTGTTTCTTTGATTTGTTATACTGTTTTTTTTGTTGTTGTTTGTTTCTGTGTCATTTATTTCTGCTCTCATCTTTATTATTTCTTTTCTGCTGGGTTTAGGCTTTATTTGCTGTTTCTTTCCTAGTTCTTTTAGGTGTAAGGTTAGGTTGTATATTTGAGAATTTTCTTGCTTCTTGAGGTAGATTTGTATTGCAATCTCTGCTACATCCCAAAGGTTTTGGACTGTCAAGTTTTCATTTTCATTTGTTTCCATGTAGTTTTTTTTTTTTTATTTCTTCTTTAATTTCCTGGTTAACCCATTCATTCTTTTTTTTATTAAATTTTTTTAAAAATTTATTTATTCTTGAGAGAGAGGGACAGAGCATGAGTCAGGGAGGGTCAGAGAAAGAGAAGGACACAGAAGCCGAAGCAGGCTCCAGGTTCTGAGCTGTCAGCACAGAGCCTGATGTGGGGCTTGAACCCACAAGCCAGGCACAAGATCATGACTTGAGCTGAAGTCGGATGCCCAACTCACTGAGCCACCCAGGTGCCCCAGCCCATTCATTCTTTAGTGAGAACTTCTTTAAACTTCATGTATTTGTGTTCTTTCCCAATTTTTTCCTGTGGTTGACTTCCAATTTCATAGCATTGTATTTCAAAATGTGCATGGTATGATCTCAGTCTCTCTGTACTTGTTGAGGGCTGATTTGTGACCCAGTACATAATCTATTCTGGAGAATGTTCCATATACACTTGAAAAAAAATGTTTATTCTACTTTAGGATGAAATGTTCTGAATATATCTGTTAAGTCCATCTGGTCCAGTGTGTCATTTAAAGACATTGTTTTATTGTTGATTTTCTGCTTAGATGATCTGTCCATTGTTGTAAGTGGGGTATTGAAGGCCCATACTATTATTGTATTATTATCAGTGAGTTTCTTTATGTTTGTGATTAATTGATTTACATATTTGGGGGCATAAAATTTTACAATTGTTCTTGATGGAGAGACCCCTTCATTATGACGTAATGCCCTTCTTCATCTCTTGTTACAGTCTTCAGTTTAAAATCTCGTTTGTCACAGGGTGCCTGGGTGGCTCAGTTGGTTAAGTGTCCGAGTCTTGATTTTGACTGAGGTCATGATCTCCCAGTCATGGCATCAAGCCCCACATTGGGATCTGTGCTTGGCGTGAAACCTGCTTAAGATTCTCTTTCTCTCCCTCTGCTTCTGTCCCCTGCTCATGCGCACACGTGCGCACACTCTCTCTCTCTCAAAATAATAAAATATATATTATAACTAATATATATTAAATTAGACATGATGTATAATTATAAAATATATATTATATTAAATATAATTTTATTATATATACTTAGACTAAAATTAATATAATTAAAATTATATTAAAAATAATATAATCAAAATTATATTAAAAATAATATAATCATATTATAATATAAGTATGGCTACCCTGGCTTTCTTTTGACGTCCATTAGTATGATTGATGGTTCTCCATCCCCTCACTTTTCGATCTGCAGGTGTCTTAGCTCTAAAATGTGTCTCTTATAGGCGGCATATAGATGGATATTGTTTTTCATCCATTCTGATACCCTATGTTGATAGATTGGGACATTTAGTCCATTTACATTCAGAGTGATTATTGATAGATATTGATAGATTTGGTGCCATTGTGTTACCTGTAAAGTTAGTGTTTCTGGTGATGTTGACGTTCTCTGTTTCTTTCTAGACTTTGTTGCTTTTGGTGTTTTTTCCCCCTACTCAAAGAGTCCCCTTTAATGTGGTATTTGTATTTTTAATTTTTTGAGGAATCGCCGTACTGTTTACTGTAGTGGCTGCATCATTTTACATTCTTACCAACAGTGCACAAGGGTTCATTTTCTTCACATCCCCTAGTGCATTCTTGTATTTCTGGAAAATGAAATATTCTACAAAATAATGATTTGTGTTAATGAAAATTTACTTTCCAGAGAACTTAGATATTACTGTATACAACTAAGAGGAGTAGTCATGCATGATGTATTATAAAAGATTTAACTAGAATGCTGAAATTTTTCTAGATAAATAGGTTTTTTTTCTCCAGTTTGGCCATATTTGTGATTGGTATAATTTTTACTACACTGTCTTTACAGAGGCTTATCTCCTGCAGAAGCAGAATTTAATTATCTGAACACAGCACGTACCTTAGAACTCTATGGAGTTGAATTCCACTATGCAAGGGTAAGTGAAGAGAACTAATGTGATGTTGTTGAGTTAGGCTCCATTTACTCTATATCCGAGTTTTTATTTAATGCCTAGTAGGATTAGGCAACCAATGGAATAACTAGTGAGTGCTGACAACATAGTTGCACTGAAAATTTCCTCTGAATATAAGTATTTTCAGAATCCCTTAAGATTTAATACCTGAGGAGAAGAATGGTTGAAGTGGGTATTTTGTGTTATTTTTAGGTTTTTATGTTATGAAGATAATTTTTGTAAAGATAATTTTGCAGACCATAAGAGATAGTACCTTTAGGCTTTTTATTTTCCAAAATAAAAGCAGGAAAAGTAGGGATTTTTGCATTCATATTCAGTGTTATAAAGATACTTTCACCTCACCGAGGCTTGTGTTACTTCACTTGTTTCCTCATTTAGTGGCATCATTATAAATTTTTATTTATAAAGCACAAAATGAAGTATGTTAACATATTTTGGTTGTCTTTCTCCCCTGTGACAAATCCCTTTATTAATAAAAGATGGAATTTACAGTCCTTGGCTTCTTCTGTACATCAGCCTGTAACAACTTTTTAATGGTGTCAAACTTTTCTGCTTCCAGAACCCTGCTGTAAGCATGTTTGTGAGTTGCTGTCCTTAATTAGTATGTCTCTATCTAAATTCTTTCTCATGATTTCTGTCCTTAATTAGTATGTCTCTATCTAAATTCTTTCTCATGATTTTATCATGAAGTTATGTTCCTTTAGAAGTATTTGGAGTACAGCTTTTCTACATAACAAATGAAAAGTGGAATTATAGGTAATCATTGTTTGAGTTGGTGATAGGTTTTATATTCTCTTGAGATAAATTAGCAATCCGAATAAGGATAGCAGTCTGAAAGGGAGTTACGTTTTCCTTAGATAATTATTTTGAATTTATTTTATAATATACACCCTCGAAGTTCTGTTCCATGTAATGGTTTTATTGTTCAGGGCCTCACCTGGCTATGTTCTTCTGGAAGAGGAGTGTTCTTGTATTTCACAAAGCTTATGTCAGTCTCTCCTTTAAAAAAAAACGAAGATTTGCTTTCCTCACATGACTAGATCTGCTAGTTCTGAGTGTTTGTAACTTGGAAATCTATTTGTTTGATTCCATTTAAAATGCATAATTAAGGCTCTCTTGAACTTTTTGTTTTCTTTAAAATGTTTCTCTCCCCCCCATCACCCCCCCCCCCCCCCCCCCCGCCCATCTCTGTTTGTGGGTTATTTTTTAACCTGATTCTCCAAAATGTAACATAGTTGTCAATATTTGTGCAGCTACATTTTGGTTTTTATCATAAGGTTTAAAACTAATGGAACTTCCTTCACATATGTAAACTAAACTATGGTTAACAATAAAAAGATCACTAAATTCCGTCATGTTAGTCCTTAGCAGTTTTCTAAAGGTAGTGTACCCTGATTGATGCCTGCTATCACTGACTGCTGTCGATGAAATACAAAGGATATGAGACTTTCTTTTTTTAATTTAAGTGACATGCTGGATCTCATGCATAACTAACCATATTGGTATTTATTGATTTGATTAAGGTAGGAGTTCTGTTGTTATTTAAATTATTAGATTGTAAAACTCTAAGAAAGCCATAAATGTAGAGTGCCAGATTAAATTACATTTTAAGTGGTCAGTTATTTAGAAGCCTAATTTGTACTGACAGAAAACGCCAGGAAAGGGTGTTTTGGTTGTGTGTGGATACTGAGAGCTTAAGAAGAAAATGTGCAGATGTCCAGTGAACGTGGAGGGGAATTTTACAGCATCCTGAATAAAAATGACAAAAAAATAGAGGAGAGAGGATACATAAAGGGAATACCTAATTGAATATCACAAGCAAAGGTGTTTGAAATAATATTTTATTTTGAAAAAAAGAGGTAAGATGTTTTCTATCTGCCTTTGAAATGTAGATTGAAAAAATCAGAGAGTAGAACAAGTTATTTATAGCAATCTGTAAAACACAAATAAGTCTTAGAGTACTCATCGTTGTGGGTCTTTTAGGTGCCTTACACAGTGTTGGTGCTAAGGGGTACTTAGCAAAACATCGGTTATCTCATGGAGTTCACAGGATGGTGGGGAAGAAAGAAATGGGTCATGCATTGACAAAAATGTGAAGATAAGAAGGGGAAAGTGCAGAATGATATGGGACTATATGACTAAACATCTAATCCAGCCTGGGAGCAAAGGTTAGGGAAGGTTTATTATAAGAAGTAATTTACCGAAAAAAAAATTTTTTTCGGTAAATTACCGAAGCCAGAAGAATGAATAAGAATTAACCAAGAGAGTGGTTTTCACTGTAGACCATCGCCATGAGTAAAGACCTGAAATCAAGAGAACATTACATGCTTAAGAAAATAAGAACATTTTATGTGTCCAGGAGATTATATGAGTAAGGGAAAAGGGAACTGTAGAAAATTAAAGAATGACTGAGAACTTCAAGATAGAAAGAGAAAAAAAGATTCAAGGTAAGGGAGCAGGGACGTAGTTTGTGTTTTAAAATAATATGGTAAATGGATTTGTTTTTTTTTAGGGGTGTGTGTATGTGTTCAGTTGTGTCAGTTTTAACATATCTATAGATTTACGTAACCACTACCACAATCAGAATAAAGATAATCCATTATCCCATAAACTCTTGCTCATGCTGCTCCTTTGTAATCTAATCTTACACTTCTCCCTAATCCCTGGCAACTGGTTCTATTTTCTGACTCTAAATTTTTGTCTTTTCCGAAATGTCTTACAAACGGAATCCTATATTATGTAACCTTCTGAGACGGGCTTTTTACAGTAATGCATTTGAGATTTATCCAAGTTATTGTGTATTTCAATAGTTCATTCCTTTTTTGTTGTTGTTTGTTTATTCATCCATGGAAGAACATCTGGATTGTTTGTGGTTGTTTTTTGTTTTTTTTTTTATTACTAGACCACTGCAGAAAAATCATTTACAGTTTTTTTGTGTGGATTTAAGTTCTCATTTCTGTAGGGTAAAAACCCCAGAGTGGGATGGCTGGGTCATATGGTAAGTGTGTATTTAGCTTTACATGAAACTGCCAAACTGTTTTCCAAAGTGACTGAACAACTTTGTATCCTTACTCGCAATATTGTGCAAGTTCCAGTTCACATCCTTTTTTGGCATTGTCTGTTTTGTTTTGTTTTGTTTTGTTTTGTTTTGTTTCTTTTCAAGCTTTTCTAATAGATGGGTTTCATCTCAGCATGTATTTACTTTGTATCTCTCTGTTGACTAATGATGTTGAGCATCATATCTTCTTTGATGAATAAGCTGTTCAAATATTTTGCCCATTATTTGTTTCTTTTCTTACCCCCCCCCCTTTTTTTTTTAAAGAACTCTCTATATATTCTAGATACACTTTTTTGATGGGTATGTGATTTGCAGATGTTTTTCCCCATTCTTTGGAGCAAAAGAAAGTGATAATTTATAATATTGCTTACTCAATCACTGATAGAACAGATAGCTAAAATCTTTATCTTGCTGATTTTTAGACTAACAATGCAGTCAGCAAACTTGACTTAATTGATTTATGTAGAATATCGCATCCAGCAACTCCACAGTATGTATGATTTTCAAACACACAATATAATTTTTGAAAAACAAAAGGAAACTTTAAAAATCTTCTGAACATTTGGAAATCAAGAAATACACTTCTAAATAAACAGTGGATGCAAATGCAGTCATTATTTCCACCCAGCACTCTGTGCTTTATTCTCAGATTCTTACCTACAAAGAATAAGGATTAGTTACCCCCAAATTTTTGGTTAGGATCAGTTGATGAAATAATGATATGAAAGTAATCTTGAAAATACAATTTGAACATATGATATTAATTCCAAGGAACATTTTGGGAGCTAAATTTACATTTTTGTGAAGAATTTCTGACCTCTTAAAATGTTATAAAAGCACTATCTCAGGAGTAATTGCTAGTGTAATTAAACTGTCTTAATTTGTTAAATGAATGGTTTGAGGGCTCACCAAACACCTATTGTCTTTTCTAATGAAAACTGTTCAGTGTTTATTAAACTGTGAGAATAGAATAAAAGAACATAATAGAGTTATAAGATACCTATGCCATAGGTCCTCCAGTTCAATCTCTGTTTTATAAGGATGTCAGTGTAATGTAAACTCTGTATTGCATAACCTTGTTACCTAAATGTAAAAGTAATCACAGAAAGTTTGGCTTTAGGATTTCAGTTAAGTAGAGGATGCTCTAAATTAACCCTAAAACAGTTTTAGGCTTGTTGTCAGTATCTTATTTCCATAGGTATTTGTAATAACAATGAAGATAATTCTAATGAAAAATAACTTTTGCCCTTCAGCGTTCCAAAGGAAAGGAAAGCTTATTGATGCTATTTTGATTATTCATTCATTCAATGAATATTTATTGAGCACCTTCTATGTTCCAAGTCCTGTTTATAGACACTGTGGATACAGCACTGAGTAAAGCAGGTAAAAAAAAACCCAACCCTCATGACGCTTGCATTCTGGTGGGCAAGACAGACTATAAACAAATAATTGAGTATATCAGAATACATAGTAGGTATTCCATGGAAGTAAAGTTTACAGTAATAGGCAAATAGAATAGCAATCACCTGTGGAAGGGTTTTATTAGCTGGGAGGCTCATGAGGGAGCCTTCTTGGATTTTGAAAATATGTATCTTTGTGTTGGTTACACAGACATATATATATGTATGTGTAGGTATATATGTAAAATTTTGAGTTGCACATGTAAGATTTGTACATTTTATTTATTTTTTTAAATGTTAACGTTTTTATTTTAGAGAGAGAGAGCGTGAGCAGGGAGAGGGGCAGAGGGAGTGAGAGAGAGAATCCTAATCAGTTTCCATGCTCAGCTCAGACCCCAACACAGGGCTCTATTGCATGACCCTGGGATCATGACCTGAGTGGAAATCAAGAGCCAGATTCTCAACCAACTGTGCCACCCACATGCCCCTATACATTTTAATATATGTACATTATACTTAATTTTTCTTTAACTAAATACATAACATATCAGATAGTAATAGATGCTGTGGAGGAAAATTACTTGAGAAAGGGGAGTGAGACTGACAAAGTGTGGTATCAGGGAAGGCCTCACTGAGACTATCAACAGATTTGAAGGTGTTATGCAGATACATATCTAGGGGAGAGGAGACATCAATGGAAACCATGAAATAGGTTGCTTGGAAGTTCAGGGAACAGCAGAGAGACCATTATGGCTGGTGCAGTATAAGGTAGGAAAGAAGAGTATTGATTAGTTTAAGGTGGACTAAGGTTTTATAAGACATTTTAAACACTACAACTTTTAATTCTAAGCAAGACCAGTAGACAGTTTGAGGAGATAAAAGTCTTGGTGTGATTTACATTTTGAAAAGATAACAATGGCTGCCATTTGAGAGTATTCTATAAGGCACTAAGAGACCAGCTAGACTCTTACCATGATCAAGGTGAGAAATAATGGTGTTTGTAGCAGTTGGGTGGTGAAAAGTAATCAGATTCTGTATATATTTTGAATATGGAAGTGACAGCATTTACTGATGTATTGGCTATAGGATGTGAGAGAAAAAGGATTCAGGAGTGATTCCAAAGTTTTTGGTCTGAACAGCTAGACAGATGATGTAACTACTCAGGAAGATGGGAAAGACCAGGGAGAAGCAGGTTGGAAGGGTGGGTCAAGAATTAGTCTCACAACAGTCAAATTTTAGAAGACTTTTTACACATCCACACGAAGGAGGGTAGGCAATTCAGTGTATAGGACTGAGTTCAGAAGAGAGGTCTGGACTAAAGACAGACATTGGGAATTGTCAGCTCATAGTTAATATTCAAAGCCATGAAATGAGAGCACTCGGAGAAATCTAGTAAACACTGAAGAGAAAGGTCCTCAGAGCTGGAACACTTCAGAGATTAGAGAGATGAGGAAGAACCAGGAGGAAGCAACCATATAGATAGAAAGCCTGTCTTTCAGACACGTGTGTGTCTTTGAAGAGAAGCAAATTAGGAGTGTTCAACTATGTCAGATGAGAACTGAATTAGACATGTGGAAGTCATCGGTGGCCTTGTAAGAACAGTTTGGGGGTATTTTGATGGCCTAGGCTGATTACAGAGTATACAAGAAGGAATACAAGGACAGTAATTTTGAGAGGTTTTTGCCATACAGGACACAGGTAATAATAATAGCACCTAAATAGTATTTACTAAGTGTCCAACACCTTCTTAAGACTTTATGTATATTAATCTCAGTTAATCCTTACAGTATCCCAGTGAGGTAGGAGTATTATCATTTCTTCACAGATGAGGAAAGTGAGACACAGAGATACTAAGTAATTTAGCCATACGATGTCTATTTCTATATTGAAAAACCAATTTATAGCTTCTTCTAAAACACTGGTTTTAACTTACATGCATTTGAAAACTTTTTGACAGATTGGTTAGAATAATCAAATAATTTAAAAATGTAATCTCTTGAAACAGAGAAAAGAGTTTCTTCCGTCAGAGTGGAGCAGTATATATGACTTCATCTGTGTCCCCCTAGAGTATTCAGATCACCCAGTGACTTTCCATAATTTTGCTGTGTGTTTTCACTCATCACATCTTGTCTAGACATAGCTTGTGTGTGTGTGTGTGTGTGTGTGTGATGTATCAGACATCTTTATGAAAGGATCAGTAGATAACTTCCTGTGTTCATTTTCACTGAATAATTTGAGTTTGCCTACACTGTTAAGCCTACGTAAGGCACACAAACTTTTGTTTTTGAATTAGTGAATGTATATTATGCCTAACTACATTAAAAACATATAAACATAAACATTTTAATCATATATGGGGAAAACATAAAGCTAAAGGTTAAAAGAGAACATAATTTCAACATACGTTACAGAAATTTTTAATATCCATGTTTTATTTTATTCATAATATTCTTATTTTGTATTCATATTTCATATTCTAAGGATTAATTTTTTATGGACATGTAATTAGAAATATAGGAAAAAGATGAGCATTTAACAGGAGAAATACAAATGATTGATATTATGAAAAATTGCTTGCTTTTTCTAATCCTCTAAAATAGAATCCTGAGGTGTGCCTGGCTGGCTCAGTAGAACATGTGGCTCTTGGTATTGAGGTCATGAGTTTGAACCCCACATTTGCTGTAGAGGTTACTAATAAAAATGAAAAATAAACTTTAAAAAAATCTAAAAAAATAAAATATAACCATGAAAATAACAAGGAGAAACCAATTTCATAAAATTTGCAAAAATTCAAAGGATTAAAAATATCCATTATTGGTAAGAGTATGCAAAGTGGACATTTTGAAACATTGTTGAAGTATAACTTGATATAACCCTTTTGGAGTGCAGATATTCATATGCTCTTCAATCATTTCCATTTCTCAGATTCTATCCTATAGAATATTTATATAAGTGTTTTAAATAGTGTGTTCAAGAATTTTTATTACAGCACTGTTTGTAATAAAAAATTAGAAACACTAAATAAATGAACAGAAATGGTTAAGAAATTGTGATAAATCCATGCTTTGGAATAATATGCAGCAGTAAATAATTTACAGAATAAGATATCATATTTTTTGTTGATTAAAGAAATTGTGTAGTTATATAAAATATGTATTTATATTTTTTATAAACATAAAATATTAATAGTGTCTATCCCTGGGGAATGAGGCAGAGAAGGTGAGGGATGCTGTTTGACTTCCTGGTATTTCTATATTTGTTTGAAATATTTTAATAATTACAAATAATTAAAATTATTTTCATAGCTACCCTACACCACTTTAAATTAATGTTTCCCCCACCCATAATATAAAATTTTAGTGGGATTGAGTTACTTTACTCTTAACCTGTGACAATAGACAGGTTAGAACATTAGGTAGTCTTAGCTGTCCAGTTTGTGTTTAGAACAGTATTCTCCAAAGGAAAGGAGGGAGGACCACTACAGGTCATGGAATAATGATAGGTTGAGGTATGGGTCAAAAATATTAGAATATTCATATTCATCCTAAATCTCAACCATTTACATTGTTATTTTTTAGCCTATTACAAAACAGATACACAACTGTGTACTGTATTTCAGGGATCATCGGCAGCTGCCCCCAAGTCAAGAAGTAGATGTTAGCCATCCATTCCAGAAACCTTCTTTGTGCCCTGTCACGATAATAGCCCCTTCCTACATTGTATTTTTTTATGGTTTTATCACCCAAGTGTGCCTTCATAGATACTACAACTTGGCCTTGCTGTTTGTTTGTTTTAACTAGATCACTTTAAATCTCTGTTAATCTCTGTTAAAATTTTCATGTTAAAGAGCTGGGCCATTTCACCTTTAATTTGTCATGGTCTGGACTGTACTGATCACATATTAATGGTGTAACTCAACGTGTTCTGCTTTCTGTGTATTACTTGCAGATTGGCAGCTTGATTAAGGGGCATGTTCAGAGTAAGAATTGATCCCTTTTTTGTGTGATTTTATCAGGAGGCACATAATGTCTGGTTTTCACTTCTGTTTTTAATGTTAGTAGCCATTGATGTTCAGTGCCTGGATCCGTTAATTCACTGGAGGCTGCACTTAAGTCTTATCTTAAGTCTTTTGTTTTTATTTATTTACTGGGATAATTTTTTTTTTAATGTTTATTTTTTGAGAGAGAAAGAGCATGAGCAAGGGAGAGAGAGAAGGAGACACAGAATCTGAAGCAGGCTCCAGGCTCAGGGCTGTCAGCACAGACACTGACGGAGGACTCGAACTCACGAGCCATGAGATCATGACCTGAGGCAAAGTTGGATGCTTAACTGACGAAGCCACCCATTATGTGTAATTACATAAATTACACATGTGGCTTGTACTGTTGGACAGCTCTGGTCTTGCAGCTGTCTCCAGAAGAACTCCCTGAAATGCAAGAAATGTTCTAGACCTGTGCTGTCACTCAAAAAGTGGTTAGTGTGATTGAGGAAGTGAAGTTTTAACTTTATGTCAGTTTAATGAATTTCCATTTAAATAGTTGCATGCGTTTAGTGACTACTCTTTTGGACATGCATGTCAGGTGGGCTGGGATCTGGTTAGAGGGGGGTCTGGAGTTCTGTCCCTGGGTGAGAAACTTGTTCATGTGGGCTAATGAATTTTCACAGAGAAGATGGACTCAAGGGGTGCCTGGGTGGCTTAGGCAGTTAAGCACCAGACTTAACCTCAGGTCATGATCTCCTGGTTCCTGGGTTCAAGCCCCGAGTTGGACTCTCAGCTGACAGCTCAGAGCCTGGAGCCTGCTTTGGATTCTGTGTCTCCCTCTCTCTGCCCCTCCCCTACTCACGCTCTGTCTCAAAATGAATAAACATTAAAAAAAATTTTTTTTAATTAAAAATGCACAAAATCTTTAAAAAAAATATGAACTTGATCTAGACTTTGGTTTGATTCATTAGAGAAACACGAAGAAGGCGTGAGAACCGCCTTAAAGAAATATGTAATTATGGGTACACAAAACATCACAGAACTGGCTTGATGAGAAACAGTTTTTTCTAGTTAGAAGGGAGAGATAAAGTGGGATGGGATGGTTGTTTAAAGGCCTACAGTGCCAAGGGAAGAAGATGGCAGCGTAGGAGGACGCTTGGCTCACCGCGCGTCCTGCTGATCACTTAGAGTCCACCTACACCTGCCTAAATAACCCAGAAAACCACCAGAGGACTGGCAGAACGGACTCTCCGGAGCCAAGCGCAGACAAGAGGCCCATGGAAGAGGGTAGGAAGGGCGGCGAGGCGGTGCGTGCTCCACGGACTGGCGGGAGGGAGCTGGGGCGGAGGGGCGGCTTGCCGGCCAAGCAGAGCCCCCGAGTCTGGCTTGCAAAAGCGGAGGGGCCGGACGGCGGAGCGTGTTCCGACAGCAAGCGAGACTTAGCGTCTGGGAGGTCATAAGTTAACAGCTCTGCTCAGAAAGCGGGAAGGCTGGAGGACAAAGGGAGGGAGAGCTGCTGAGCCCCCGGACGACAGAGCTCAGTTTGGTGGGGAACAAAGGCGCTCGCCAGCGCCATCTCCCCCGCCCATCCCCCAGCCAAAATCCCAAAGGGAACCAGTTCCTGCCAGGGAACTTGCTCGCTCCCCGCAAACACCCAACTCTGTGCTTCTGCGGAGCCAAACCTCCGGCAGCGGATCTGACTCCCTCCCGCTGCCACAGGGCCCCTCCTGAAGTGGATCACCTAAGGAGAAGCGAGCTAAGCCTGCCCCTCCTGCCCCCATGCACCTTGCCTACCCACCCCAGCTAATACGCCAGATCCCCAGCACCACAAGCCTGGCAGTGTGCAAGTAGCCCAAACGGGCCACGCCACCCCACAGTGAATCCCGCCCCTAGGAGAGGGGAAGAGAAGGCACACACCAGTCTGGCTGTGGCCCCAGCAGTGGGCTGGGGGCAGACATCAGGACTGACTGCGGCCCCGCCCACCAACTCCAGTTATACACCACAGCACAGGGGAAGTGCCCTGCAGGTCCTCACCACTCCAGGGACTATCCAAAATGACCAAACGGAAGAATTCCCCTCAGAAGAATCTCCAGGAAATAACAACAGCTAATGAACTGATCAAAAAGGATTTAAATAATATAACAGAAAGTGAATTTAGAATAATAGTCATAAAATTAATCGCTGGGCTTGAAAACAGTATAGAGGACAGCAGAGAATCTCTTGCTACAGAGATCAAGGGACTAAGGAGCAGTCACGAGGAGCTGAAAAGCGCTTTAAACGAAATGCAAAGCAAAATGGAAACGACGACAGCTCGGATTGAAGAGGCAGAGGAGAGAATAGGTGAACTAGAAGATAAAGTTATGGAAAAAGAGGAAGCTGAGAGAAAGATTAAAAAAATCCAGGAGTATAAGGGGAAAATTAGAGAACTAAGTGATACACTAAAAAGAAATAATATACGCATAATTGGTATCCCAGAGGAGGAAGAGAGAGGGAAAGGTGCTGAAGGGGTACTTGAAGAAATTATAGCTGAGAACTTCCCTGAACTGGGGAAGGAAAAAGGCATTGAAATCCAAGAGGCACAGAGAACTCCCTTCACACGTAACTTGAATCGATCTTCTGCACGACATATCATAGTGAAACTGGCAAAATACAAGGATAAAGAGAAAATTCTGAAAGCAGCAAGGGATAAACGTGCCGTCACATATAAAGGGAGACCTATAAGACTCGTGACGGATCTCTCTTTTGAAACTTGGCAGGCCAGAAAGAATTGGCACGATATTTTCAGTGTGCTAAACAGGAAAAAAATGCAGCCGAGAATCCTTTATCCAGCAAGTCTGTCATTTAGAATAGAAGGAGAGATAAAGGTCTTCCCAAGCAAACAAAAACTGAAGGAATTTGTCACCACTAAACCAGCCCTACAAGAGATCCTAAGGGGGATCCTGTGAGACAAAGTACCAGAGACATCACTACAAGCATAAAACATACAGACATCACAATGACTCTAAACCCGTATCTTTCTATAATAACACTGAATATAAATGGATTAAATGCGCCAACGAAAAGACATAGGGTATCAGAATGGATAAAAAAACAAGACCCATCTATTTGCTGTCTACAAGAGACTCATTTTAGACCTGAGGACACCTTTAGATTGAGAGTGAGGGGATGGAGAACTATTTATCATGCTACTGGAAGCCAAAAGAAAGCTGGAGTAGCCATACTTCTATAAGACAAACTAGACTTTAAATTAAAGGCTGTAACAAGAGATGAAGAAGGGCATTATATAATAATTACAGGGTCTATCCATCAGGAAGAGCTAACAATTATAAATGTCTATGCGCCGAATACCGGAGTCCCCAAATATATAAAACAATTACTCACAAACATAAGCAACCTTATTGATAAGAATGTGGTAATTGCAGGGGACTTTAACACCCCACTTACAGAAATGGATAGATCATCTAGACACACGGTCAATAAAGAAACAAGGGCCCTGAATGAGTCATTGGATCAGATGGACTTGACAGATATATTTAGAACTCTGCATCCCAAAGCAACAGAATATACTTTCTTCTCGAGTGCACATGGAACATTCTCCAAGATAGATCATATACTGGGTCACAAAACAGCCCTTCATAAGTTTACAAGAATTGAAATTATACCATGCATACTTTCAGACCACAACGCTATGAAGCTTGAAATCAACCACAGGAAAAAGTCTGGAAAACCTCCAAAAGCATGGAGGTTAAAGAACACCCTACTAACGAATGAGTGGGTCAACCAGGCAATTAGAGAAGAAATTAAAAAATATATGGAAACAAGCGAAAATGAAAATACAACAATCCAAACGCTTTGGGACGCAGCGAAGGCAGTCCTGAGAGGAAAATACATTGCAATCCAGGCCTATCTCAAGAAACAAGAAAAATCCCAAATACAAAATCTAACAGCACACCTAAAGGAAATAGAAGCAGAACAGCAAAGGCAGCCTAAACCCAGCAGAAGAAGAGAAATAATAAAGATCAGAGCAGAAATAAACAATATAGAATCTAAAAAAACTGTAGAGCAGATCAACGAAACCAAGAGTTGGTTTTTGGAAAAAATAAACAAAATTGACAAACCTCTAGCCAGGCTTCTCAAAAAGAAAAGGGAGATGACCCAAATAGATAAAATCATGAACGAAAATGGAATTATTACAACCAATCCCTCAGAGATACAAACAATTATCAGGGAATACTATGAAAAATTATATGCCAACAAATTGGACAACCTGGAAGAAATGGACAAATTCCTAAACACCCACACTCTTCCAAAACTCAATCAGGAGGAAATAGCTTGAACAGACCCATAACCAGCGAAGAAATTGAATCGGTTATCAAAAATCTCCCAACAAATAAGAGTCCAGGACCAGATGGCTTCCCAGGGGAGTTCTACCAGACGTTTAAAGCAGAGATAATACCTATCTTTCTCAAGCTATTCCAAGAAATAGAAAGGGAAGGAAAACTTCCAGACTCATTCTATGAAGCCAGCATTACTTTGATTCCTAAACCAGAGACCCAGTAAAAAAAAGAGAACTACAGGCCAATATCCCTGATGAATATGGATGCAGAAATCCTCAATAAGATACTAGCAAATCGAATTCAACGGCATATAAAAAGAATTATTCACCATGATCAAGTGGGATTCATTCCTGGGATGCAGGGCTGGTTCAACATTCGCAAATCAATCAACGTGATACATCACATTAACAAAAAAAAAAGAGAAGAACCATATGATCCTGTCAATCGATGCAGAAAAGGCCTTTGACAAAATCCAGCACCCTTTCTTAATAAAAACCCTTGAGAAAGTCGGGATAGAAGGAACATACTTAAAGATCATAAAAGCCATTTATGAAAAGCCCACAGCTAACATCATCCTCAACGGGGAAAAACTGAGAGCTTTTTCCCTGAGATCAGGAACACGACAGGGATGCCCATTCTCACCGCTGTTGTTTAACAGTGCTGGAAGTTCTGGCATCAGCAATCAGACAACAAAAGGAAATCAAAGGCATCAAAATTGGCAAATATGAAGTCAAGCTTTCGCTTTTTGCAGATGACATGATATTATACATGGAAAATCCGATAGACTCCACCAAAAGTCTGCTAGAACTGATACATGAATTCAGCAAAGTTGCAGGATACAAAATCAATGTACAGAAATCAGTTGCATTCTAATACACTAACAATGAAGCAACAGAAAGACAAATAAAGAAACTGATCCCATTCACAATTGCACCAAGAAGCATAAAATACCTAGGAATAAATCTAACCAAAGATGTAAAAGATCTGTATGCTGAAAACTATAGAAAGCTCATGAAGGTAATTGAAGAAGATATAAAGAAATGGAAAGACATTCCCTGCTTATGGATTGGAAGAATAAATATTGTCAAAATGTCAATACCACCCAAAGTTATCTACACATTCGATGCAATCCCAATCAAAATTGCACCAGCATTCTTCTCGAAACTAGAACAAGCAATCCTAAAATTCATATGGAACCACAGAAGGCCCCGAATAGCCAAAGTAATTTTGAAGAAGAAGACCAAAGCAGGAGGCATCACAATCCCAGACTTTAGCCTCTACTACAAAGCTGTCATCATCAAGACAGCATGGTATTGGCACAAAAACAGACACATAGACCAATGGAATAGAATAGAAACCCCAGAACTAGACCCACAAACGTATGGCCAACTCATCTTTGACAAAGCAGGAAAGAACATCCAATGGAAAAAAGACAGCCTCTTTAACAAATGGTGCTGGGAGAACTGGACAGCAACATGCAGAAGGTTGAAACTAGACCACTTTCTCACACCATTCACAAAAATAAACTCAAAATGGATAAAGGACCTGAATGTGAGACAGGAAACCATCAAAACCTTAGAGGAGAAAGCAGGAAAAGACCTCTCTGACCTCAGCCGTAGTAATCTCTTACTCGACACATCCCCAAAGGCAAGGGAATTAAAAGCAAAAGTGAATTACTGGGACCTTATGAAGATAAAAAGCTTCTGCACAGCAAAGGAAACAACCAACAAAACTAAAAGGCAACCAACGGAATGGGAAAAGATATTTGCAAATGACATATCGGACAAAGGGCTAGTATCCAAAATCTATAAAGAGCTCACCAAACTCCACACCCGAAAAACAAATAACCCAGTGAAGAAATGGGCAGAAAACATGAAAAGACACTTCTCTAAAGAAGACATCCGGATGGCCAACAGGCACATGAAAAGATGTTCAACGTCTTTCCTTATCAGGGAAATACAAATCAAAACCACACTCAGATATCACCTCACGCCAGTCAGAGTGGCCAAAATGAACAAATCAGGAGACTATAGATGCTGGAGAGGATGTGGAGAAACGGGAACCCTCTTGCACTGTTGGTGGGAATGCAAATTGGTGCAGCCGCTCTGGAAAGCAGTGTGGAGGTTCCTCAGAAAATTAAAAATAGACCTACCCTATGACCCAGCAATAGCACTGCTAGGAATTTATCCAAGGGATACAGGAGTGCTGATGCATAGGGGCACTTGTACCCCAATGTTTATAGCAGCACTCTCAACAATAGCCAAATTATGGAAAGAGCCTAAATGTCCATCAACTGATGAATGGATAAGGAAATTGTGGTTTATATACACAATGGAATAATACGTGGCAATGAGAAAGAATGAAATATGGCCTTTTGTAGCAACGTGGATGGAACTGGAGAGTGTGATGCTAAGTGAAATAAGCCATACAGAGAAAGACAGATACCATATGGTTTCACTCTTATGTGGATCCTAAGAAACTTAACAGAAAACCAGGGGGGAAGGGAAGGAAAAAAAAAAAAAAAAAAGAGGTTAGAGTGGGAGAGAGCCAAAACATAAGAGACTGTTAAAAACTGAGAACAAACTGAGGTTTGATGGGGGGTGAGAGGGAGGGGAGGGTGGGTAATGGGTATTGAGGAGGGCACCTTTTGGGATGAGCACTGGGTGTTGTATGGAAATCAATTTGACAATAAATTTCATATATTAAAAAAAAATGAATAAACATTTAAAAATTAAAAAAAATAAATAAGTAAAGGCCTACAGTGCCACGCTAAACAGTTAAGACCTCTTCCTACTGGTGATAGAGATCCATTCATTTAACATTTAACAAATGAGTACAGTTGACCCTTGTACAGTGCAGGGGTTAGGGGCACCAACCTTTATCCCCCCAGTACAGTCCAAAATCTTCATGTAATTTCTGATTCCCCCAAAAGTTTACTAATCGACACTGTTGACCCAAAGCCTTACTGATAACATAGTTGATTAACATGTATTTTTTATGTTACATGTATTATATACTACATTCTTACAATAAAGTAAACTAGAGAAAAGAAAATGTTACTAAGAAAATCATCGGGAAGAAAAAATACATTTACAGGACTCTATTGATCTGTGTACATCGTCTAAATACAAGATGAATGGTCTGTCAGTACCTACATCAATATTGTCTTCTATTATACAAAACACTGTAGATATTAAATGTATTACTAACACTAGACATCAAAAATGAAAAGTTAATGTGAAAAAGAAATACATATTTATTTACAGGAGTAACGATTCATACATTGATAATGGAGAAGCAGAGGTATGAATGCTATGTACCAATGAATGAATCATTATAAAATATTTATGGCTTACAATATTGCACTCATAGTCCTGATACAATATCGGAAGCATTGTTAATCTTTTTAAAAACGACTTACCGATGATGGTAGGCTAGTTATACAGTTTCTCCAATTAGGAGACAGAGGCATACTGCACAGAATGTAATTCTTTGAAAGCAGAATTATAAAACACTAAGCAAACTAACACATTATTAATTTTATATTAAATATCACAGACCTCATTCCTGTATAAGGATAGGCTATCCACTTCCATATGAGTCTTGCACATGATGTTCTCCAGGCGAATACTTAGACATTGCTGATGATAATGGCACAGAAATGTTTCATACAGTTTTTCCCATATGGTCAGATTTCTGCACAAAGATACCCACACACATTCACAACAGATAAGTTTATAAGCCGAATAGCATGATGATTATTTGCAGTTCGTAGAGTGGTAGATTGTCATAAGGTCTTCATCCTCGTCTTCACAGTGAGTCGGCTGTGGAGGAAGAAGAAATGGGGTTGGTCTTACTACCTGAGAGGTGAGCAGAGGTGTAAGAAGTGGGGAAGGTGGAAGTGGGCAGGAGAGGTAGGCACACTCGGTGTAACTTTATGGAAATGCATTGTAATTTCTACCAGGCTTTTTTGCTCTTTAACTTCTCTAATAAAATTTCTGTACGGTTACCAGTTCCTCCACTGTCTGCTTTAGTTGCAGTGCTCCTATCATAGAAGGGCCCATGTTGCAAAAGAAAAGTCAAAAGCAGTCTTCAATAATTAACTCTTCTGCTAGGTTGTCCAGTGTCAGTTCATTGCTGCACTGCTTCTTCCACTTCTTCCTCATCATCTAGCACTAATTTTGGGAGCACTCACCTCTATCAAGTCACCTTGTTAATCCTGTGGTGCGGTGCTCTTGAGTTTCTTGATAGGTCTGTATCATGAAACCTTTGACCCTCCATCTTTAATCCGTCTCATGATTTTCTTGACTGGCTCTGTCATAAGTCCTGTAAAGTTATCTGGACACAGTTTTCTCCCCCAGGAATTTATTGTTTCGAGCTTGATGGCTTTCATGGCCTTTTCTGTAATAACAATGACATCCTCAAGATCCTTCCAAACTTGCATGATGTTTTCTTTATCAGGGCTCCTTCCTGTACCGTGGACAGTCCTTTCTATAGAGACTGTGTGCAGTGAGCCTTTAAGGACCTTAAGGACCTTAACGACCCCCCTGATCTGGAGGCTGAATTAGGGATACTGTGTTTGGGGGCAAGCAGAATATTTTGACATTGTTGCTGTTGAACTCACGGGGTTCTGGATGGCCAGGGGCATTGTTCAGTATCAAAAGAACTTCAAAAGGTAGTCCCTTACAGGCAAAGTACTTCTGGAATTCAAGGAGAAAACATTAGTGGAACCAATCCAGAAAAAGAGTTGTCATTGTCCAGGCCTTCTTGTAAAACCAAAAGACTGGCAGATGGTGTTCATTTTTTCCCTTCAGAGGTGGAGCGTTAGCAGTTTGGGATAAGCAGTTTTGATCATAAACTCAACTGCGTTTGCGCAAAGCAGAGGTGACCTAGCCTTTCCTGCTTTAAATCCACAGGCTTGCTTCTTTGCCTTACTAATAAATGTCCTTTATAGCATTTTCTTTCCCCGGATGCAGCACTTTTACCTGCATTGAAAACATGTTCAGGCAGATACCCTTTCTCCTCCATGATTTTCTGAATGGCACCTGGGAACGTGTCTCCTGACTCCTCAGCAGAGACTGCTTTTCCTGTTTTCTTGTCATTTTTAAAGCCAAACTTCTTTCTAAAATTATCAGACCATCCTTTTCTGGCATTAAATCCTTCAGGTTTAGATCCTACACCTTCTTTTTGCTTTACATTGTCATATAATGACTTTGCTTTTTCTCACATCATATTAGAGTTTATAGAGACATACCTTTCTTATAGCGGTCCATTACCCACAAAAAAGCTACATTTTCAATATGAGATGAAAAGGTACATTTTGCACCAAGTACCAGGTTGTTGTGCATGCTAGTATAGTTGCAGCAATGGCTTCATGAATTTCCTTTTCCTTTTTTACAATGGTACTCATGCTGGATTCATTTATCTTGAAACAGCAGGCAGCCACAATTGCAGACCTCAGTCTATTAAGCAATTCAGCTTTTTTCTTATAATGTCATGATTTTCTTTGCTTCTTGGGAACACTTCCAGCATCACTAAGTAGCACTTTTTATGGGTCCCATGATGTTACTGGAAGTTTATGGTATTACACTAAACACATTGAAAAATAAGCAAGAGCTGTGAGAAATCACTTTTGCTGCTAGATGGAGTTTATTGGAGAGACCAAACCGCACATGCAGAGATGGTTAGTGTCACACCATATTTTAAGCCGATGCTTGGCAACACCTGAGCTTACTGCGACAGCAACAGGAGGTGACTATGAAATTATTACAGTGATACAGTATGTACTACAGGAAATGTTATGCAGTTATGATTTCATACAAATGTTTACATTTCTATTGACTGAATGATGCCTTGTATGGTCTGTAAGTGTGCAGAAGTTTTGATACATCCTAACTTTTTATAATATGTTTGTGTGTATTGGGGCACCTGGGTAGCTCAGTTGCTTCAGTATCTGACTTGGTTTTGGCTCAAGTCATGATCTTGAGATTGAGCCTCACATTGGGCTCTGCACTGACAGTGCAGAGCCTGCTTGGGATTCTCTCTCTCCGACCCCTTCCCCACATGTGTTTGTTCTCTCTCTCTCTCTCAAATAAATAAATAAACTTAAAATGCATATATATGTGTATATATATATATATATATATGTGTGTGTGTGTATATATATATAATTGTGTTATTTTATGGTAATCAATAAAACAGAGTAGGATCTACATTTATTTTATGCAGTCATGGCATACCTAACTTAAAAAAAATTTTTTTTTTTATATTTCTAGGCCACAGGATTTGTCTGCAAGTTTTTTGAAATTGTTGCAAATCTATAAAATTTTACAAATCTATATTGAAAAAAAGTCTGCATATAAGTGGACCCACACAGTTCAAACCTGTGTTGTTCATGGGTTAACTCTACAAGACACTTTTCTACACACCTAAGAACCCAATAGTGGTAAAAACAAAGGCCCTATGCTTTGCTACTTGGGTTCTACTAAAGAAGAGTAAAAAATAAATAGATTAAATAACATAATTTATAGCATAATATAGGTAGTAGTAACTGGTAAAAAGAAACACAAAGATATTTTAAAATAAGGTGGTCTTCATGCATTTTCCTGTACATCGGAATTAGTAGCATTTGTGTCCATTAAGGACATAACCCTTCTTTTTTTTCTTTTTTTTTTTTTATCTTGCTCACTTCTGGCATCACCTTGGGAATTGCCATTTCATATCTAGATAGCTATAATTTAAGAACTTGAGTTCCTAGAGAGCCTGAACATGTTTTGCTTTTTAGTTTTTAAACATGTTTTTCTGCCAACATAGCAGCTTGATTGATTTATCTATTTGTTGAGTTTGGTATATCTCTTTAATGTATTGGTTCTTCTCTAGTGCTTGGTGATCATTGGTTGTGTACTTCCTTTTGCATTTGTGATTCTTAGTCCACTTGCTTGTCGGCGTTCTCTTTGTTATGGCCTGCTTTAGGTGATGGTGGAGGAGAGAAGGAAAATATTGCCGCGAAACACATGCCTATAGTTTGCCTTTCTCAGTTTGAGGTTCTCCATCCATTCTGAGGATTGCTCTAATTTCTGTCCCCAGTATCCACACTTGGTATTTTAGATAAGCTGCACATACTTCCTTGTCCCATAATTCAGTCCAGACAGGGCAGTATTCTAGAGTTGGTAGGAGCTAATTACCTTAGCTGTTCTCTACCTGATCATCCTGACAGTAATTTGAGGGCTCCCTTTATTTCCTTCATCTGCTGTCTGTGAAATTGTATCTGTTGACTATACCTTCTTTCTGCCTCCATACAGAACTTTCTCTTCTGTGTTTAATTCAAGCTGTGGTCTTCTATAATTTTTTTCTCTCCTAAAATCTGATTTTATCCTCTTTATGTCTTTGCAAATTTCTCAAAATGTCTGGTCTATTGATTATGTACGTTCAAGCGGATTGTTTTTATGTATCTTCTGTGGTATGAGAGTGGGAGCAGAAGGAGCAATAGGAACATATATTACGTCTGCCATCTTGGCCCAAACTTCTAATTGATATTTTTTAAAAAATGATTTAAGAATCCTGACAGTGTACAATAATGCTGGTTATTGCTAAATAAGTTGGTCATACAGTACTCAGTGTTGTGTTACTTTGGCCATTGGTATTTATTTTCCTGTCACAGAAGTTAGTAAGTTTTTTTTATTTAATTAGAAGTTATTGAAACTACATTTTAAAGGATTTTTTTTCCTAGGGGCACAATTATAAAATCTTGATTATAATTTCATTAATTAGTTCTGTCTTCTGAGTATATGAATGGTAGCGGGTAAAGCATTGTTGCTAAATGCTAAAAGCATTAGCTTTCCTATAGGATGTTTCAAGTCAACTAGCAACACTCTTTCAAGGTTGATTCGCATCTGAGAAATTAATTCAACATTTTCTCAGTAGTACAGATTAGCTATTCAAGTTGGATGAGTTATCATGAAAACCCTTCCTTTCCTCAAAGCACAATTCAAATTTTCTTCTCCATAGTCATTCAAATTCTCCAACAGTTGTTCCCTACTCTACTGCCATGATTTTTTTGTTGTATTACATTAGTTATAGGATTTATCATTATATTGGAAATCTTGTTTTTTTATAGGTTACACTTCACTAAACTCTGAATTCTTCCATATTTTCTTTAATTTTGCAATTCTGACACTGTATTTACACAGCAATTAGGTTAGAATAATTTAGAAATGAAAGAATAGATCCTACTTCATCGTTCTACAGGGTGAGAAGGCCTTTGATTCCCTGTCTCAGAGAGTCAATTCCAGTTATACACTGTGGGGAATCCTGAGATCATTTTTTACTGTAGATAATGAATTTTAATATTGTAACATTTAAGTTTGATTGAAGTATGTTCTTTATCTTCGTGAGGTAAAAATTACTGTGTGGGTTTGTAAATATTATGCAATTATGTGCTGCCTTCAAATATGTTACATTGTGTTAAAAAAAATCCTTATCCTATTTTTAAAATATATATTTAACAAGAAAAGTCCAATATTTTAGATTTGTCATTTTCTTTTTTTGAAGGATCAAAGTAACAATGAAATTATGATTGGAGTGATGTCAGGAGGAATTCTGATTTATAAGAACAGGGTACGAATGAATACCTTTCCATGGTAAGAACTTCCATCAATATTTTTGCTTTTACCATTATATTACCAAATATAATAATTCATATTAAAGAAAGTGGTTGTTGAAGTATATTAATGTTGTCATGCATCTTATCCCACTTGAAATCTAGAGACTACCAAAATAATTAAATTGTTTATTTTAAAACTTGCTTAATCCAGACAAGGCAATATTTGTAAAGAATACTGCTTCATGAATTTTTCTCTTGGAGAATCTCTTAAATTTGTCCTATAGTATAGTAGCTAATACTGTCATGTTTACTCTGTGTCTTGCACCAGGCTGATTGCCTTATTATTTTTTCATTTTTTTTAAGTTTTTCAAAAAAAAAATTTAATGTTTTATTTATCTTTTTTTTTTGAGAGAGAGATAAACAAGAGCATGAGTGGGGGAGGGGCAGAGAGAGAGAGACACACAGGATCTGAAGCAGTCTCCAGGCTCTGAGCTGTCAGCACAGAGCCCGATGCAGGGCTCGAACTCGTGAATGGCAAGGTTATGACCTGAGCCCATGTTGGACTCTCAACCAACTGAGCCACCCAGACCCCCATTAGAAGTTTTATTTTTAAGTAATTTCTACACTCAGCGTGGGACTCAGACTCACAAACCTGAAATCAAGAGTTGCATGTTCTAATGACTGAGCCAGCCAGGCACCCATTCCATGATTGCTTCACGTTACAGTATTTCCTCTAAGTGCATTAAGTGAGGTTCCATTTTATCGGTTGGAGCATGGGTGTGGTTGCTGCATCTATGATCTGCTATTACGTGGTTTAAATTGGTGCTAGGAAAGTATGGTGGCTCCATGGGGTTTAAAACTCCTGTTTCTTCAGTTTTACTGCTCTGTTGTCCTTAGCATGTTGTCCTCATTGTCCAGGATGACTCACCCTCTGTATCCCAGAACGAGGAAAAAGAAGTAGGATCTGCCTCTTCCCTTTAAGGGGATAAGTTGAAAATCATAAAAATCACTTCGACCATATCTCTTATGCATTATATGAGCAGCTGCAGTTTTTTAAAATAAATGTAATGATTGTCTTTAGCAGAAGAAACAAATACATAAGAAATACATTGTATTACTCTGTTTCTCTTTACATCTTTTAAAAGATTTGGTCCTGATTTTTAACTATCTGTGATTTTTATTTAATAGGTTTTTGTAACTAGTCACTTTAATAACACTTTAATAGAAATATGATAAGTAACAGAAGCAGTTATTTTAGAAAATTGCCACAACTTTGTTTAAATAATAACAGTAAATTTCCTAGATGGGTCACAAAACCTTACGAAGCATAAAATACAAAAATTGATGAACATCATGAAAATTAAAGACTTTGCTCTTCAAGAGAGACTCTAAAGAAGATGAAAGAACAAGACACAGTCTTTTGTAAAATATATATTTGATAAAGGACCTATCAAGAATATATAAAGAACTTTAATAACTCAGTAGTAAGAAGACAATCTGATTAAAAAGAAGAGGCAAAATATTTGATTCCACGCTTCCACCAAAGGAGATACACAGATGGTACATGAGCACTTGACAAGATGTTCAATCATCAGTGAAATGCAAATTAAACCACAGTGAACTACTGCTCACACACAGAATAGCTCCACTTAAAAAAAAAAAAGTGACAATACCAAATGAGGGCAAGAAGCAAAACTCCTTAAATCTCATACGTTCCTGGTGAGAGTGCAAACTAGTACACCAACTTTGGAAACAGTTTGGCAGTTTCTTTAAAGTTAAACATAGATTTACCATATAATCCAGCATTTCTGTTCCTGGAAATTTACCCAAGAGAAATGAAAACCTGAGTTCATATGAAGAGTTTTACACTAATGTTCCTAGCTACATTATTTATAACACCACAAAACAGAAATGCAGATGTCCATCAGTTGGTGACAGAGGATTTATTTCCACAATCAATACTGTTCAGCAATAAAAAGAAATGAGCTATTGACAACACTAAACCATATGGATGCCTTGGCCTCAAAACTTTATGCCAAGTATAAGAAGCCAAACACAAACATATTCTTTGTTTCTATTTATATGAAATTCTAGAAAACACAAATTATAGAGACAGTAGACCAGTGGTTGCCAGGAACTGAAAATAGAAGGAAGCAGTTGACTGCAGAGGGACACAAGGGAATGTTTTGAGGCGATGGAAATGTTATGTGATGATTTTGGTGGGTGGTAGTTACATAACTGACTACATTTGTCAGAACTCTCTGAATTGTTCATTGAAGTTGGTATATTTCATTATATATGTCAATTACACTTCTACAAAGTCCATTAAAGAAAATTAAGTATCCTTTAGTGTTTCATATCAAATCTTTTATATGTTTGCTATATATCATTCGCTATATATCATTCAAACCATGATATGTTCAGAGGAGGATATAAAGACATGGCACCTGCCTATTAGTGGACACACAAGAATGAATTATACAGTTAATAACAATAAGAAAATATGTAATTAAAAGCCTCACTGTCAGTTTTTATAACAGTGAAATGGTAAATGTGCATTTTTTTTTAATATGAAATTTATTGTTAAATTGGTTTCCACACAAGTATCACCCAGTGCTCATCCCAACAGGTGCCCTCCTCAACACCCATCACCCCCCCTCCCCTCCCTTCTACCCCCCATCAACCCTGTTTGTTCTCAGTTTTTAAGAGGCTCTTATGTTTTGGCTCCCTCCCTCTCTAACCTCTCTTCTTTGAAATGTGCATCTTTGATTGTAATACATTTCTGATTTTACTAAAGACAATTTTAAAAATATTTTACTTTGTATTTTTATATTTTACATTTTTATATGAATTTTATATTTTATATAAATGTCAAAATTTGAAAAATTCTTTTCAGATAATATGGGATAAAATAATACAGTGATAATCTAAATTTTTCTGTAGTTTCAAAACCCTATATTGTATATTCCTTTTTTATTATAAGGATTCTAGAAGAGTTTTTGGCAAATTGTTTTGGAAACACAAAGGATACAGTTGCTCTAGGGAAATTTTTAATGGCTCTGTGATATGTGGAATGGATTTTAAAGGATGAATAGAAATTTCCTGAGTGAAGCAGGAAGTGTGGAAGAGGTAGGTGTGAATTTAAGGAATTCAGGTAGAGGTAGCAAACAGTAGCAGAGGCCGAATAGTAAGGGTATGACAAGTTGAGGAAATGAAGAGCTATTTGGTTTGGTTTCTCTTTCAGTTGTCTTCATTGAAGACAGAAATAAGGGAACAAAAATTTAGGAAGATATTGCTTACAAGAGAAATTAGATTCCAATTGTGAAGGATCCTACATATTCTGCTAAGGAGTTGGCATATTATTTTATTGGTAAATATGTTTAGAAACAGTTTAATATTGAGAAATATAACTCACATTTCCAAGTCTTTTTTTCTTTCTTTTTTTTTTTTTTAATTTTTTAATCTTTATTTATTTTTGAGAGAGAGAGGGACAGAGCATGAACAGGGGAGGGGCAGAGAGAGAGGGAGACAAGAATCTGAAGCAGGCACCAGGCTCTGAGCTGTCAGCATAGACGACTCATGAACTCAGAAACCATGAGACTGTGACCTGAGCCAAAGTCGGACACTTAACTGACTGAGCCACCCAGGTGCCCCTTTTCTTTCTTTATGTTTTTTTAATGTTTATGTATTCTGAGGTGGGGAGGGGCAGAGAGAGTGGGAGAGAGAATCCCAAGCAGGCTCTGTGTGCTGTCAGCACAGAGCCTGACACAAGGTTCTATCCTACAAACCATGAGATCATTACCAGAGATGAAATCAAGAGTCAGATGCTTAACCAATGGAGCCACCCAGGCACCCCACATTTCAAAGTCTTTACCAAAGTACAAGTTAGGTCATGCACACACAAAAAGATGTGAATGTTTAAGATATTGATTGGGAAGTATATACTGTTCATTTTAAATTTTATTTTCAAGAATTAAACTGAATAGGGGTCCCTGGGTGGCTCAGTCGGTTGAGCGTCCAACTTCGGCTCAGGTCATGATCTCACAGTCTGTGAGTTCGAGCCCCGCGTCGGGCTCTGTGCTGACAGCTTGGAGCCTGGAGCCTGCTTCAGATTCTGTGTCTCCCCTCTCTGTGCCCCTCCCCTGCTCATGTTCTGTCTCTCTCTGTCTCAAAAATTAAAAAAAAAACATTCAAAAAAATTTAAAAAAAAAGAATTAAACTGAATAGATGAGATTTAAAGTTGTTAAAGCTACTATATCTGAATCATCATGGAACATAAGTATTTCTTCTGATCCTCAGTACTCATGGCAGTACATACTACCACTGGGAGGACTAATTTAAAGCTATTTGACTAATTGTTGGAGACTGAGCAAAAACTGGCTTGAGAGATGAAAACTCCTGAACCCCAGCCTTACAAAGATGCCCACACTGTCATGAGTTTTACTATCACTAGGCATTCTACCAGGTTCTCAGGCTGAAGAGTGGAGAAAAATCCACTCCTGTTTGGAGGGCACGGTGGGGTGAGCAGAGAAGTAACAATTTTGAAACATGCTCAGAGCTTTCTTTTCTCCTTAACAAAGGTCTGCCCTCAAGGAAATCTATCTTAGCAGTACTTAACCAACATGGACTTTACCAAAGCATAACCAAAGTGGGGGAAGGAAATACCTTTTTTAGCCCCCACTATACCTCTTGTCTCACTTAAGGAGAGGGTGAGCTGAAAAGCACTGGAGGTCAGGGCCAAGTAGCACAGACCACCAAACCATGGAGACCTAATCATGGGTTTAAGAACAATTCCTCCCCAACCCTCACTTTACTACCACATCAAAGGGCTCCTGTATAATAACAGGGGATTACAATTTAAATAACTGCCAGACTCTGACTATTTAAGAAGGAGTCTCTAGGGAAACTGAAAGCCAACAGGGGAGACAAAAACAAGGAAACTAGAGGAAATAGCCTCACACACTTACCTCACAGAATGTTCCTTTGAAGAAACCATAATTTGATTGGTTTAGCTTCTGAAGGATTCATGCCTCCGGGCATTAGAGCAATGTGTTGGTAATTAGGGGAGTTTTACAGCTGAGTGTGCTTATTGAAAGAATGGGATGACTGGTACCACTGTCCTCTGAGGATTACTGTACGCATACCAGGAGACTATGTGCCTTCCTGAAGAGTAGCAGCAGAAGCTTAGCACTGGGAGTTGGGGGATATGGGTGGATTTCATGAAAATAATGCAACAAACACAATAGCAATCCGGGGTCAGGGTTGCATATATCTTTTTGAATTAGTATTTCCTTTCTATTTGGGTAAATACCCAATCGTGGAATTATTGGGTCATATGGTATTTCTATTTTTAAATTTTTCATGGGGCGCCTGGGTGGCGCAGTCGGTTAAGCGTCCGACTTCAGCCAGGTCACGATCTCGCGGTCCGGGAGTTCGAGCCCCGCGTCGGGCTCTGGGCTGATGGCTCAGAGCCTGGAGCCTGTTTCTGATTCTGTGTCTCCCTCTCTCTCTGCCCCTCCCCCGTTCATGCTCTGTCTCTCTCTGTCCCAAAAATAAAAAATAAACGTTGAAAAAAAAAAATTTAAAAAAAAAAAAAAAAATTTTTTTCAGGAACTTCCCTACTGTTTTCCACAGTGGCTGCACCAGCTTGCATTCCCACCAGCAGTGCACAAGGGCTCCCTTTTCTTCACATTCTCACCAACATTTATTTCTTATCTTTTTGGTTTTGGCCATTCTAACAGGTGGAAAGGGATATTGTGGTTTTGATTTGCATTTCCCTGAGGATTAGTGATGTTGAGCATCTTTTCATGTGTCTGTAGGCCATTTCGGTAGGTTTACTTTGGAAAAATGTCTATTCGGGTCCTCTTTTTTTAATAAGTTTGTTAATTAAATTTCTTTAACAAATACAGGCCTATTCAGATTGTGTATTTCTTCTTTTGTGAGTTTTGACGGATCGTGTCTTTCAAAGAATTGGCTCATTTTATTGAGATTATCAAACTTACGGGCATAGACTTCTTCATAGTATTCTTTTACTGTGTTTTTTTTAAGTTGTTGCTGTAATTCAAAAACCTTTATTTCATATTAATATAAATAAAACTTGATTTTCAGTCACTGTTTACTATGCTTTTAATTGTAGTGATGTCTACTCTTATTTCTGAATATTAGTAATTTGTGTACTTTCTTTTTTTCTCTTAGTCTGGCTCAATAAGTAGAGGCTTATTGATTTTATTAAATTTTCAAAGAGCTAGCTTTTGGTTTCATTGATATTCTCTGTTGGTCTGCTGTTTTCTTTTTCACTGATTTCTGCTCTACTGTTTTTCTTACTTTAGATTTAAATTGCTCTTCTTTTTGTAAAGTAGAAACTTAGATTATTGATTTTTGGTCTTTCTTCTCATATATGCATTCAGTGTCATAAAGTTCCTTCTAAATACTGCTTTTGCTGTGTGTCATCTATTTGGATGGGTTGTGTTTTCATTTTCATTTAGGTTAAATAATTTTTCATTTCTCTTGATTTCTTGTTTGATTCATGTTGTATTTATAGGTGTGTTATTTACTCTCCAGGCATTTTAGGATTTTCCAGTAGTTGTTTTTTCTACTGGATGTTCCAGTAGAAATCAGTAATTACTGATTTCTAGATTAATTCATTGTGCTTTGAGAGTAGATATTATATGATTTCTATCCTTTGAAATTTGTGAAGGTGTGTTTTATGGCTGAGAATATGGTCTATTTTAGTGAATGTTCCAAATGAGCTTGAAAAGAATATTTTTTCATGTTATAAGAAGTAATCTGTAAAGGTCAATTATATCCATTAAATTGATGATATTGTTGAGTTCAGTTATGTCTTTAATGATCTTCTATGTGCTGAATTTTTCCATTTCAGATAGAGGAGTGTTGAAGTCTCCAACTATGTTAGTTATTCATGTGTATTTCTTTGTAATTCTATCCATTTTTGCCTCTTGTAGTTTAATGCTCTGTTTTAAGGTGCATACACATTAAGATTTCATAATGTCTTCTTGGAGAATTTACCCCTTTATCATTGTGGAATGCCCTTTATCCCTGATAACTTTATTTGCTTTAATGTCTGTTCTTTTTGAAATTATTAGAACTACTCTTTTTTAATTTTTTTTCTTTTTGATTCTTTCTTTTTTAAGATGCAGTTGATGGTGCCTGGGTGGCTCAGTCTGTTAAGTGTCCGACTTCAGCTTAGGTTATGATCTCAATGGTTCATGGTTCAAACCTCACGTAGGGCTCTGTGCTGACAGCTCGCAGTCTGGAGCCTTCTTTGGATTCTGTTCCTCCCTTTCTCTCTGACCCTCCCCTGCTCGAGCTCTGTCCATCTCTCTCTCTCAAAAATAAATAAACAATAAAAAAAAATTTAAGATATAATTGACATATAACATTATGTTAGTTTCAGGTGTACAAAAATGATTCAGTATTTGTATATATTGCAAAATGGTCACTACTGTAAATCTCGTCAATGTCACTGCACATAATTACAATTCTTTTTTCTTGTGATGAGAACTTTTAAGATCTGTCTTAGCAACTTTTAAATATACAATACAGTGTTATTAACTATAGTCCCCATGATGGCCATTACAACGCTACTACTCCTGCTTCTCTTGATTAGTCTTAGCATGGTGTATATATATATATATATATACACACACACACATATATGTATATATATATATACACACACATATATATGTATTCAGGTTTTTTTAATGTTTATTTATTTTTGAGAGAAAGAGTGTGAGTGGGGGAGGAGCAGAGAGAGAGGGAGACACAATCTGAAGCAGGCTTCAGGCTCTGAGCTGTCAGCACAGAGCCCGATGCGGGGCTCAAACCCATGAACCATGAGACCATGACTTGAGCTGAAGTCGGACACTTACCGACTGAGCCACCCAGGCGCCCCAGCATGGTATATTTTTATCCATCTGTTTACATTTAACCTATATATGTCTTTATATTTAAACAACATACTGTTGTATCTTGTTTTTTGATCCACTCTGACAATGTATCTTTTAATTGTTGCATTTAGCCTTTTGCAATTTTTAAAGGATTTTTGATGTTTGTATTAGTATCTGCCATATTCATTACTTTTTTTGTTTGTTGCCTTTGTTCTTTGTTTCCATTTTTGTGTTTCCCTCTTTTTCTGCCATTTGTTATTTTAATTGAGCATTTTATATGATCTCATTTTCTCTCCTTACTTAGCTTATCAGTTTTACTTCTTTTTTTACTTGTTTTAAGTGGTTGCTCTAGAGTTTGCAGTTCTATTTATATTAGTCCAAGTCTACTTTCAAATGATAATATGCCACGTCACAGGTAGTGTGAGTACCTTATAATGAAATAATACTAATTTCTTCCTCCTGTCACTTGTATCATTGCTGTCAATCCTTTCACTTATTTATAAGCCTACAGAAGTATGTAACTTTATATATATATGATTATACATATATGATAGGTATATAAGCATACCTAATTGAATACATTGTTGCTTCTCTTATTTTGAAGAAAATGTTATATGTTAGATCAGTTAAGAATATGAAAAATCAAGTTTTTATTGTAATGTCACTTACTCCTTCTTCACTGTTTTACCTTTCTTTATATAGATCCAAGTTTTGGGCCTATATTAATTTTTTCTTTTAACATTTCTTGCAAGGCAGGTCCGTGGCAATAAAGTCCCCCTACTTTTATTTGAGAATGTCTTTATTTCTCATTCATTTGTTAAAGGGTAATTTCAAGAATACAAAATAAGGGGTTGGTGGTTTTTTTCTCTCAATGCGCTCTTTATGGTTTTGGAGAAGTTGGATGTAATTCTTCTTACCTTTGTTCGTCTATAGGTAAGGTGTTTTTTCCTTTGGCTTCTGTCAAGATTTTTTCTTTATCTTTGATTTTCTGTAACTTAAAAGTGATATGCCTAGGTGTGTTTTTTTAGGCATTTATCCTGTTTGTGTTCTCTTGAGCTTTCTTGATCTGTGCTTTGATGTTCGGTGTTAATTTAGGGAAATTCCTTAGTTATTTTGGTTTCAGACATTTCTTCTGTTACTTTGTTCTCCTTCTGGTATGTTCATTACCATATGTTACTGTATATTGCATCTTTTGTAGTTGTCCCACAGTTCTTGGATAGCCTGTTCTTTTTACATCCTTTTCTCTTTGCTTTTTGGGTTTGGGGGATTTTACTGATATATCCTCTATCTTAGAGATTATTTCCTCAGCTTTGTCAAGTGTACTAATAAGGTCGAAATGTATTGTTTCTGTTACAGTGTTTTTTACCCATAGCATTTTCTTGAAGTTCTTTCTTACGATTTCCATCTCTGTACTTACATTGCCCATTTGTTCTTATATGCTTTTTACTTTATTCTTTAAAGTCCTTAGCATATTAATTGTAGATGTTTTAAATTCCCAGTCTGATCATTCCAGCGTCTCTTCCATGTCCGGTTCTGTTCTGTTTCTTCACATCGTGTTTTTGCCTTTTGGTATGCCTTGTAACTTTTTCTTGATAACCAGATATGGTATTTTAAAGGAACTGCTGTAAATAGACTCTTAGTAATGTTGTCAGGTGTTGGGGAAAGGCAAGTGTACTGTATCCTATGAATAGCCCTCAGTGTTTTAGTGAGCCTGTGCCTCTAGACTGTGAGCCTCACAAGTGTTTCTCGTTTTTTTTCTCCCTGCTAGGTGGGATAGAATGGTTAGAGTGAGCTGGAGTTGGTTTGGCTTCCCCAGGCTAGTTAAGCTTTGGTAGTAGTACCCCAGCAGGTTAGGATTTGTCTAACTAGTTACTCCTGAAGGACCTTAT
This sequence comes from Leopardus geoffroyi, assembly GCF_018350155.1. NCBI lineage: Eukaryota > Metazoa > Chordata > Mammalia > Carnivora > Felidae > Leopardus > Leopardus geoffroyi. The sequence goes on along the minus strand of NC_059328.1, from coordinate 118,587,801 downwards.
TAAGAACAGAGTGCTCTGGTGTATTTCAAGATGGTTCCTTTCCCCTTCTCTTGCTGGAAACCCAAGGGTATTTTTCTCTGACATTTACCATGCGAACCTGACGGAACTGCTAGAGGTAAATCTTAACAATATTGCAGGAGCCCCCTGTATGACTGGGTGCCTCTGGAGTTTTTAACTCTGGAAGTTGGCTACACGGAGCCTCCAACAATTCTTAAATTACGGTTCAGGTTTTACTGCCTTGGCACTGGTTCGTCTGGCAGTTTCTGCTCGTGAGTCTCTGCTCTGGTAAGCTGCAGCTCTCTGCATGCACTTGTTGGTCTCAGGCCTTGAGGGTAGCAGTTTGCCCTGTGCCCTCCTGTCTCTTATGGAGCCAAGAAGAGTTGTTGGTTTTTCAGTCTGTTGAGCTTTGTACTTAATACATTGGAGTGGTGATTTCTGAGTTCCTTACAGAACCAGAAAACTACTTGTAGTTTTAAAAAGTAAATAACTATGTTGTTGGTATATCTTGAAATTTTAATTTGTGATATGTGTTTTTATGTATTTCTCTAGAGCTGAAAATTAGAAAATGTATAGTTCACAGCAAATGTTCTGATAAAACTTTATTCAATTGAGTATATAGATTCTAATTATTTTTCATGAAGCACCAGAATCTTTAGATTATTTATGTAATGTGTGTATATATGATTAAATGTTCAGAGGTTACCATATATACAGCTAAAAGATTATTTTTTGAATTATTTTCTTAAGTTACTGTTTTTATCTTCATTCAGTATTATAAACACTCCAATTCATTCTTTTTATCCAGGTTGAAGATTGTAAAAATTTCTTTTAAGTGCAAACAGTTTTTTATTCAACTTAGAAAAGAATTGGTGAGTGATGATCTTAATCATTATTAATATAAATGAATATATTTATAAAATTATTTGTATAAATATAAATAACATTTATATAAACAAATAGTATTTATATAAGTGAAGTCTTCAGAAATGAAGTCATTCGTGGCCAGACTCTCAGTGTGAGGTTGATAACTGCCCACCGATTTAGTTAATTCACATTTTATGACAGTGTTTATTTCCCCAGTGTTACTGTGGTTCTGATTTAAAAAGTTCTTCTAAATAACCATTCTGCTCTCTTTTGAACTTTGAAACTGATCTCAATTGTGATGTTCATTGTCAGTTGCCAGGGTCTAGTCATGAAGGTGGTAACTGAGCATTTTCTATGTTCTTTTTTTTTTTTTTTTTTAACTGATCTACAACACTTTCTTTCATATATATGCTCATTTCATTTTAGGGAAACTGAGTGTTTAGTTTTGTTTCTAGTTCATGAATGTATAGTACATTTCCTCCCTTTGTGTGAATGGTGGTGTCCTTTTGTATATTAAATACAACACATTGAGTTGTCATGGGAAAGAATTTCATCTTGTAAATGATTTTCTCTATTTAACCAAATTAAACTAATTTTATCCTTTGACTTAAAATATTTCTTACAAATTGTAACAAATTAATGCAGATTTCAAGGGAGTTGTATGTGTGTGTAAAATGTATTTGAAATCTTAAAAATATTTGAATCAACTGTATCTTATCAGCAACTATGATTTCCCTTTTATCCTCACAAAATATGAAAGTTTTTTTCTATAGAGTTTTATTGAAACACACAGAAAAGTGTATAAATATTAAGTATAGTGTTTGGTAAGTATGTAATAATATATCATGTTAATATGTAGAATGTTACTGTCACCTTGGTTTTATTGCTGATGGATCTGATGCTCATTTGCTGTCATTAACCTTTCTGAAAGGTAAATACTGATCACCATGGATTAGTTTGCCTATTTTTGAACTTTAAAAAATGAATCATACATAATGTTCTCCTGTTGTGTACCTTCTAACCTTAACATTATGAGATTCATCCATATTGTTGCACATAGCAGTACTTTGTTCTGTTGCTACATGGTGTTCTGTTGATTGAATATACCATAAATTATTTATTCTTATGTTAGTGGATACTTTTGGCATTTCCAGGTTGTGACTATTAAAACTAATGCTGCTAATGAACATTTTTGTATATGTTTCAAATCTTATCTGGAAGCCTCTACTTCTCTAAAATACTTTACTTTAAATCATTATATTGGTAGAAGGCAATGTAGAAGTCAACTTTCTAATTTTTTCCCATTAATAGTACTATTGTTACTACTAATAGTAGTTGTGGTATTTAACATTTATTGAGGTCTTACTCTGTGTCTGATAATCACACAATCATTTTCATAGCATTTAATCCTCAAACCATTCTGTGAGGTAGTATATCATTTAGGAATGTGTTTAGCCACAGATATTATCAACAAAAGTCATCTAACAACTGATCTGAGACTGTATATGGCCGTAGTCTGTAGAATGTCGTTTTGTTAATGTTTTCTCTCAGGAACATCTTTTTAAATACCCACACTTGATAGAAACTACTTATCTCTTAATACAACATTTTATGTGTATTGTTTACAAAATGTGGATTTTGTTATAATTTATTACAGATTGTCCAAGTACAATTGGTAGAAAGCCAGAATCACACATAGACTTTTTGAAGTATGCAAAGTGTCAAAAAAGGTAGAACATAAATGATTCTTAGATGTTGCTTCTGCAGAGTATTGCTGTGTAATGCTCTGTGTGAGACCTAATCAATATTCATGGCATATGGTACAGCATGTAAACTACTTGTTAGTGCATACAAAGCCACTGTTAAGCACAGGTAAAAATTTTTGGTGATCAAGAAGTGTATTTTAAGCATATTATCTTCTAAAATAGTAGTTTAATATTTATTTTTTTTTAATTTTTTTAATGTTTATTTTTGAGAGAGAGAGAGATAAAGCGTGAATGGTAGAATACAGAGAGAGAGGGAGACACAGAATCCGAAGCAGGCTCCAGGCTCTGAGCTGTCAGCACAGAGCCCAATGCGGGGCTTGAACCCATGAACTACAAGGTCATGACCTGAGCCGAAGTCAGATGCTTAACCGACTGAGCCGCCCAGGTGCCCCAGTAGTTTAATATTTATATGTGGGCATCTTACTATATTTTAGTTATGGAAATGTTATCATACCTTTTGATAGGCAAACATTTCTTTAACAAGGCATAGAAAACCTTAAAAGAAAAGATCAGTAACTTGGACTGTGTTAAAATTAAGAACTATATTCATCAAAAGATAGCACGAAGGGAGTGAAATAGCACAGTGTATATCTATAATACACACGTACCCACATCCTTGGTTATATATCCAACCCAGTCCAAAGATATGCTACTGACTTGAACAGATACTTCAGAAATGAAGACAGCCACGTGGCCAGTAATGTGAAAAGGTGTTGAACCTCTGTGATCATCAGGGGAGTACAAATTATAACCAAAATGTGATACTTCTACACATCCACAGGAATAGTGTAGAGAAGAGATTGGTAAGCCAGTGGTTGGTGAGTTAGAGGATATACGGCCGGTGGGAGGGAGTATATATTGATCTGACTGTTTTGGAAAACTGTTGGGCATTATCTACTAAAGATGAACACGCATATCTTATCCAACAACAGAAATGTACACACATGTGCATCAGACCACATACAGGAATATACATAGCAATATTTTTATATCCTGAAACTGGAAAAACAAAGTATCTGTCGACAACAAATGGATAAACTGACATATTCATATGATAAAATATTACACAGAATGAAAATTACTGTTTCACAACCATATGGATGTATATAGAAACAGAATACTAAAAAGAATTCAAACCTTAAGACACATATGTATGATTCCATGTACATAATTTAGTTCAAAAACAGTCATAACTAATCTGTAGTGATAAAAGTCAGAAGAGTGATTACCTTTGCAAAGATAATCTGGTAGAAAGGGGAGATACTTCAGATTTACCTTTGAGTAAATAATAATTCATTTGCTAGTAATAATCCATTTCTTGTTCTGGTTGGAAGTTAAATGGTTGCGTTCATTGTGTGAATACCAGAGCTATACACTTAGAACATGTGTGACTTCCTGGATGTAGTTTGCTTCAGTAAAACCATTTAAAAAGTAATTTGTGCCAAACTTTTAGAGAAAAATTAAGGAAATGCTTCTATTATGTTGCTACTTATTTTAAAAATTCGAGTTATATAATAGTGTTTATAAGTGCTGAACATTCCTATGTACTTGCAGTCTACACAGATATACAAATTTTGAGATGGTTTTAAAAGGTGTATGTATCTTATAGTTTAATTTATGTTCCAGGATTATATTTTGAAATAGAATTATAGCTAGTAAGCTTTAAAAACAGACATATATCCAATTTTAAGCTTATTTGTAGCTATATTGTAAAATAAAAGTTCCTAAGAGTTGTAATATTACTGACTGAGGTGAGGTCCACATTTTGCAAACCTTTCCATTTATTTTACTGCCTTTTTATTGGATAAACAAAAAAGGGGCTGTGCTACAGGGATTAGTGTTTGTAAGGCTAGAATGTTTATCTGTAAAAAGTAAACTAAATGGAGCATTAGATCCTGATGTTTTCCTGGTATTCTCTGCATTTTGTCATTTACTACAGCACGAATCTAGAGAAACGTTATTGGGATTTAATATGGTGAATTACAGAGCATGCAAAAATTTGTGGAAAGCATGTGTAGAACATCACACATTCTTCCGTTTGGACAGACCGCTTCCACCTCAAAAGAACTTTTTTGCACATTATTTTACATTAGGTTCAAAATTCCGGTACTGGTAAGTATTGCTCATGCACTAATGCTTTATTATTGGATTTTTCCTCACTGTAAAATAAACGTGTATTTTATTGAGTCATAGAATGTTTATTATTTATACACCCTACCGAGTCAGAATCTCTGTGGCGTGTGGCCCCTTTGTCTATATCAGCCAAAAGTTTAAAGGTTCTTGTGCCATATGGGAGAAACCTCTCCCATTGACTATAATTTTGATCATTCTTCTCAAAGGTAAATCAATGATATTTAATTATTTACATTCTAGACATCTATAATTTCCATTATGTCTTTGTTAAACATTTACAAGAAAACTTTTCTTTGTTCTAAGACACCTTTGTTTGTAAAAGCAAAGGTATCTTCTGCATGAACATGTAATTTATTGGTTTCCCTCACTATCCAAAAGTAGAATGTCCCTGTAAAACCTTTCATAAGCCAAATGGCATACATGAAGAAGCCATTACCATTAATCTATAATGGTAAACTTTTTTAGCATTCTCAGACCCCCAAATCAAGATAAAGCACAGATGCTCACAGACACAGTTCAGAGCGTTGGTGGCTTACTGCTGAGATGCTGAGTGTACTCCCTGGGAAGGAACTTGGGGCAGGGGACGGGGGCAGTCTTGCTGCTTGCGGGGTGTGCTGCCTCTTCAGTGGCTCGCTGCAGAACAGATGCTGAGTGCTGGGTTTTCCTTATATTGTACAAGCATAGTGGCGTGACACAAGCTTACAAAAAGCAGGGGATACCTGTACTTTGCTTTTTTATGTATGAGTTTGTTGAACCCTTTATTATAAAGAGTTCAAAACAGCTGTTCTGCAAAAATTACATTTAGTCATTGAACAATAACCCCAAATTTCTTTTCCTAAAACTGTCTTATTACTATTTTATCTTTTCCTAAAAGAAACAGTCTTTGGGGGATAATTCTAAATTTGGAGAAATTCTGATTAATTTTGCCTCTGGAATTCTTACAAGACTCAGGAAAGCTAGTTTTTAAGTGCAGCCTGGTAAGAATCAGGTAGAAAAAGTCATTCGTAATCTCTGCTAAAACAAGTGTTATCCATTTTTGTTTCTGCTTCATAAAATAATATTTTCCATCTTCAGTAAATAAAACCTTTCATCATTACGTGTTAGATTAATTCATGTTATATATTCATGCAGAAAATATTTAGATGTGGTCCAAAAAAGATTTGTATTGTAAATCTCAGAATTTATAAATGCCAGTTTGTAATCTCAGAAAAAATAACAGCATAAAGCTTAGTATAGGATATACTATTAAAAATATATGCTCCCCCACCCCCAGAGCAACCCCCAAATTCAGTAGCAACACTTAAACAGAATTAGGAAATTTTTAGCTACAAAAAAAGGTACAGCAGATTCTTTTTTGTTTTTTAATGTTTTTTTTTTTTAACGTTTTATTTATTTTTTGAGACAGAGAGAGACAGAGCATGAGCCGGGGAGGGGCGGAGAGAGAGGGAGACACAGAATCGGAAGCAGGCTCCAGGCTCTGAGCCATCAGCCCAGAGCCCGACGCGGGGCTCGAACTCACGGACCGCGAGATCGTGACCTGAGCTGAAGTCGAACACTTAACCAACTGAGCTATTCAGGCACCCCTCAAATTCTTTAATAGATGTAAAGCAGTTCAGGTTTTCTCTTTCTTCTCAGTAAGCTTTGGTAGTTCATGTTTTTCAAGGAATTCATCTATTTTCTCTAAGTTGTTGAATTTTTTGGCATAAAGTTTATAGTATTCTTTTTAATATCTCTTGAATCTGTAATAATATCATTTCTTTCATTCTTGATTTTGGTAACTTGTACCTTCTCTCTTCTCTTTCCTTGATCTGTCTTTGCTAGAGGTTTATCAGTTTGGATTAAAAACTCTTAAACAGGGTACCTGGGTAGCTCAGTCGGTTAAGCATTTGACTCTTGATTTTGGCTCAGGTCATGATCCCAGGGGGTCGTGGGATAGAGCCTGGGATCAGGCTCTGTGCTGAGTGTGGAGCCTGCTTAAGATTCTTTTTCTCTCTCTTTCACCCTCTGACTTTCTTCCCCACCTGACTTACACATGCTTTCTCTCTCTCTCTAAAAGGAATAGAAAACAAAAAACTTTTAAACATTGTTAATGCCAAATAAAACTTTATTCAGGCTTATGTGTAGCTGGGAGTCACCCTTTGTCTACCAAGTCTTCAAGGAAAAAAAAAGTGACTGAAAAATCTTAAACTTACCAGTTTGCCATTCAAGTCTAAAGTCAATAAACATTATCAAATATACAAAACCTCACAGAATATAACATCTGTGAGTCCATCTAAAAAATAATGCTTTTTTAGGGGCTCCTGGGTGGCTCAGTCGGTTAAGCGTCCGACTTCGGCTCACGTCATGATCTCGCGCTCTGTGAGTTCAAGCCCTGCATCGGGCTCTGTGCTGACAGCTCAGAGCCTGGAGCCTGCTTTGGATTCTGTGACTCCTCCCCTCTCTCTGCCCCTCCCCTGCTCATGTTCTGTCTCTCTCTGTCTCTCAAAAAATAAATGTTAAAAAAAAATTTTTTTTAAATAATGCTTTTTAAAAAGATTTTACTTTTGGGTGATCTCTACCCCCAATGTGGGGCTATAACTCACAGCCCTGATATCAAGAGTCACAAGCTCCTCTGACTAAGCCAGCCAGGTGCCCTCTAAAAATGTTTTAATAATAAAATTAACCCACAAGAGATAAGTCAACATGACTCAAGAAGAATCTTGGTAAAAGAACTAAGAATGAAGCTTAAGTCCTTTAAATATAGACCTAATCCTTGACAACTGTCAGAATTATGACTATAGAACAGAATTAAAATGCTATAAACTTTGATAAAGTGAAAATAACAATAGAACTAAGAAAACAAGAGAGTAGTCGAAGTACAAGAAACCATGTTAGCAAAAATTAAATGGTAACAACACCAACTCCTTAAGCTTGTCCTGGTCTGTCTTTCTTACCATGTATATACATGTATTTATGAGTGGCAGTCTTTTTCTTCTTTCAGTTCGAGGGAAATTAGTTTAATACTGTTTTCATGAAAAGTGGCGTATATCGCATAATCACACAGTTAATAGAATTGTGTCCATTTTTATAGCATTTTCTACGTATATAGAGAGTTTTAGAATGATTTTTACCACTCATAATGGAGATTATTTCTTAGGGATAAGACTGGCTAAATTTTTTTTAAAAATCTTTTTGTTATGCTTTTCTGTATTGCTGAAATTACCTATAATGAGCCTGTATTCTCTTACCAATCAGCATTTTCTTTGTTTAAAGATAACTATCCTGCTGTCAGAATTTGGTATTCTTAGATTATGGTATATTCATGTTGTTCTAGTAATAATACTAAACTCCTAATGAACCATATTATGGATAATATAAAATATAAACCTTTAATTGCCCCATCGTATTTCAATTTTTTTAAAAGTTTTATTTATTTAAGTAATCCCTACACCCCATGTGGGGCTCGAACTCATGACCCTGAGATCAAAAGTCACATGCCTTTTTGACTGATACAGCCAGGCCCCCCCATATTTCAGTTCTATCTTTATGTTTTTATTATGAAATTCAAGTTGTTAATCCAGCCTTTTGAGTAATAGTGTCTCATTTGAGTCCTCTTCGGTGGTAAATTAATGTATCAGGGAAACAGAAAGTCTTTTTGATTTTTCTAATAAAAACAATTTAATTAAGGAAGTTGGTTACACAGGTATTAGGCTGGCAAAGCAAAAGTGAGAAAGAGGGTTATAGTGAAGTAACCAGGAGGAATGGATAGTGCTTAAAGATCAGAAGCTTGTGTTACATCTAGGCTGGAGTCCATAAGCCTAGACCTGCTACTCCACTGTTAGAACCACTGTCACAGTCAGTTCTGGATCTGCCCAATAGGTGCTGCCTTGACCAGGGGTGGTATATAACATTGGCAAGGTGTGATTTCTCTTAGTGTCCTATTCCCACTTCTGTTACAGCAGCTACCAGCATTTGTCAGTCTCCGGCTTTTGACTTACATTTACTTTTTTTCTGATGGGAGATCAGAAAGTAGAGTAAGAGAAAGCCAGCTTACAAAGGAATCTAGAAAATAGTTTGCTGACTGGGAGCCTCCTATGAAACTTAGTGGATCATGGAAGAACAGGATTGAAGCCCATGACAGCTCAGTTAACATTAAATTAAATTAGTGTGTGTAAGTAAACCATACATGTTTATAGTTGTAAAAGTTTTGTTTGTAGTCCTTTCAAACTTTAAAAAATATATCCAAAGCACTTTAAAAAATTTTTTTTAATGTTTTATTTATTTTTGACAGAGAGAGACACAGAGCATGAGCTGGGGAGGGCCAGAGAGAGAGGGAGACCCAGAATCCAAAGTAGGCTCCAGGCTCTGAGCTGTCAGCACAGAGCCAGACATGGGGCTCGAACCCACTAACCGCGAGATCATGACCTGATCTGAAGTCAGATGCTCAACCGACTGAGCCACCCAGGCACCCCTATCCAAATCACTTTTTTAAAAATGTTTATTTATTTATTTTGAGGGAGAAAGCACGAGCAGGGGAGGAGCAGAGAGGAAGGAAGAGAAAGAATCCCAAGCAGGCTCCACTGTATCAGTGCAGAGCCTGACACTGGGCTCAATCCCACGACTGTAAAGCACTTTTTAATCATCAAAATGATCAATAATCTTATGATTGAGGTAGGAATGGCAGCATGACAGGTGTTTATCTGGACACAGTCCTGTCTATACTGAGTATGCATTAAATAAAGATTTCTGTCTGTCATAATAAACAGTGGTTAGAAATACTAGAACTATTACAATACTTACAATATTGAAATATTATTTAGGCTAAGAGATGGAATTTGGAATATTAAACGATTTATTATTTCCTCCATGAACGTACCCAAACACACATCTTTATTATCTCTGTTCCAAAATATCCAAGGGATTAAAATCATTCTTCTAATGCGGAAATAGAAAACAATAATGAACCTCAACTCGTTACCTTGTTCACAATTGCAAGTATAGTTTATCCTTCTTAGAGGAAATATATTTTCTTAAAAAACTTCAACGTACCTAAGTTTAAAAATCATGGTTATGTTTTGGACTTTTCCTTTAAAACATCAACAGATAGGGGCCTCTGGGTGGCTCACTGGGTTAAGTGTCTGACTTTAGCTCAGGTCATGATCTCACGGTTAGTGAGTTGAAGCCTGGTGTGGGACTCTGTGCTGACAGCTCAGAGCCTGGAGCCTGCTTCGGATTCTGTGTCTCCCTCTCTCTCTGTTCCTCCCCTGCTTGCACTCTGTGTGTGTGTCTCTCTCTCAAAAATAAATATTTAAAAAAATTTTTTGAACTTCAACGGATAGACCATTCTGTTCACATTTATCTATACTTATTTATGGAAGATGATCTTAAAATTGTTTGCTTTGCTTTGGAAACCTACATTTGGCTGCTTTTATATGAATTAGATATCTACAAATGTAAATGGTTCTATTTGATATACTAGACATTTATGTCTGTTCACACTTAAATAATATGATGTGTCAAGTAGCAAATTCTCTGAAAACCAAGTTTTTAGTAACAAATAAGTTCTGAACACCTTGGTTTACCGTAGAGGAGGCTCTATTTCCATGCATAAACTGTGTGCCTGCTAGACAATTCAGCTTCAAGGCAAATTGTAGTGCCCAACTCCCAGTGATTTTTCAGTCCTTAGTTCCTCCCTGTTTATCAAAGTCCAGAGTTGCCTGTGTCTGGACAAGGAAGGATTTGAGAATATAACCAGTCTTTGTATCTGTGATCATTACCAGTAGACAAGGAAGAAAAGCCCAAGGAAAGAGCAGCTTTTTAAGATTCCCTGTGTTCTCCTTCATTAAGGAGTAGTAGAGACACTAGCTAAACCACCGACCAACCTGTGGGGTGAGAGTGACAGTCATTCTCAAATAAAAGAAGTATCTAAAAATGAAGTGTCTGTGGAACACATCTTTGTTCATTAATTGGAAGAGCTATAGATAAGCTTCATCCATTCAGGTGGAGCTGGAATTCAGTCCATTCATTTCTTCTTCTCTGCTCCCTTTTCTCTGCTACAAATTTGTCTCTTATGAAGTTGTAATATAATCATGTTGTATGTTGTTATTTTATCTTATAATTTTCCTTAAGGTTTTATTATTGTGCATGTTTATGTATTTCAGTGGGAGAACTGAAGTCCAGTCAGTTCAGTATGGCAAAGAAAAAGCAAATAAAGACAGGGTATTTGCAAGGTAAGCTGCCTCTATTTCAGTGTTTGAATTTTTTTAAAAGAAAGATTAAAATTACTAAAAACTCTTTTTCCAGATGTGATTACAGAATTATCACATGATCCTTTATTTAATTAAACAATAAATTATGTTGAGGGAGTAATGAAATAATTTGTCTAGTTTATTCATTGCCCCCCCGCCCCCACATTATTTTAATGTGAGCTAAATTAACCCTGTATCAAGCATTGTAGTTCTGACCAGGCTGAATCAAATACTACGTTATTCATGTAACGTATTTGGGAAAGTTTATTTCCTTTATTTTTTTAACATTTTTGAAAAACATAATGATTAATTTCATGTATTATTCAGCCCATTTCCATTTTTTTTTTACATCATCTTGTTGAGAAAAGTTAATTTTGGTGGAGTGCCATTTAGTTATCTTCATATTTTTAGGAGCTATTGTTTTCAAGCAAGTTGAAACAACATGATGAAGTTTATGTTTTAGAAAATAGTTTTATGAGCAATGATGGAGAATGGATTGGAAGTAAGGACCCGGTGCTAAGAGACCAATTAGGTTATTGCAGTAATCCCAGTGAAAATAATGAAGGCCTGACCTAAAACATTGGTGATGAAATGGAGACTAGGGGCCAAATTTGAGGAATATTTTGCAGGTAGAACTAACAGAAGTTGTTAAATCACTTAGATGGAGGTGTGTTAGAGATAGGAGTATCTGGAGAGACCGTCAGATTTGAGTGACAGAAATGGACAAAGGGATACAGGAAAGAGAACAAATTTGTAACGGAAAAAGTAGTTAACCTGGCACAAGTCTAGTTTGAGATCCGTGAGCAGCAGTCTAACAGGATTATCCAATAAGTGGGAGGGAGGAGGAGTGACCAAATTGGTGGCAGCAAATATTTATTGAGGACTTACTCTTCTGAGCGTGTGTCAGGTCCTGGGAATAGAATGAAGAACGGGACACACGTCTTAGCCCCCTGGAGCTTAAATTCTGATTGGTGCAACAGATATCTAATGCAAGTAACGGATTGAGCCAGTGCAAGGCCGTGGAGCTGGAGCCTGCTTGTCATGTTTGAGGAAGAGTAGGCAGGCCAGTAAGGGAGCAGCAGTAGAGAACATGTTAGGGAGGTAAGCAGCAGCCAGAACTTGTATGACCCCATGTTCAAAATAGTAAGGACTTTGTATTTAAGGGAAAGCCAGTGGGGACTGAGAGCATTGAAGAGATATAAAGGGACTTGGACTTTTAAGAGTCTGGCAGAGTTGTTTTGTTTTATAGTGGTAATCTGAAGTATTTACAAATACCGTGACTTCTAGGATTTGCTTCAGAATCATTGGGGTGAGAGGGTTCAGGTAAATGTAGGGGCGAATGAAACAAGGTTGACCGTAATGATAATTGTTGAACCTGGGTCCTGAATGCAGTGTTTATTAAATTATTCCCTCTACTTTTGTTTATATTTAAAGTGTTCCATAGTAAAATATGGGGGGTTAGGGGATCACTCTGGCTGCTGTGAGAGAATCCGTTGTATGGGCATGTGAGTGGAAAGAGGATAACCAGTTAACCTAAGAGTGGCTAACGTTTATTTTGTATTTATCTGGGCCAGAGAATTTTTGTGTATTATCTCACAGTCCCCATAGTTCAGTGAGGTAAATCCCATTACAGATGAGAAAACTGAGCACAGCACATTTGAATAATTTACCTGAAGTATTAAGGGATTCTCACACAGGCCTCCCTGTTCTCAGCCACACTTTTACCCTCTACAGAATAGGTTTGCTGTTCTGCATGAGATAGGTGAACGCTTGGCTGCTCTGTCTCAGAGATGTGAGAGACAACCTTTATTGTCTGTCTCCCCCACTAGAATGCAGGCTATATGAGGGTGGGAGTTTTATCTGTTTTTTTCACTGCACTAGACCCAGCTCTTTTAATAATGTGTGCAGTATGGTAGATGGCTTTTAAATGAAGCATGTTTTTTCAGTGGAAATGGCTTACAGAGGATAAGTCCTTAAAGAGTTCATGTGTTTGGTATCTCCTGTCATAGGAGGCATAAGAGTTTTAATAAATTTTAATGAGAAATTTTTGCTTTGGCTTTTATTTTAATTTTACCCTTAGCCTTTATCAAAAAGACCTTCCTGTTTTGTGTTTCTAGAGTAAAAGGAGTTTTTGGTTTTTTTCTTTTCTCCAAAAGTAAAAATTGTTTTATTGTTTTTTTTTCTGCTCATATAAGTGATACTTCATTATTTGTTAAAATTCCAAATGCCAGTAATTTTACCTGGCAGGGGAGATAACCATGATCGCAGAGATGGTTCTCTCCGGGAGAGGCTTGTCCATGGTGCTCAGGCCATTCTGATTCCTGCAGTTCCCCCAAACGTGGGAAACTCAACCGTGTTCGAGGTTTCCCCTGTCTAAAATAAAGAAAAGAAAAATAAATAAATTAAAATTCCAACATGCCAAATAACATAAAAAAAATTATGACGCAATACAATTATGTTAAATAATTTTTGGTACTTACTATTTAAGGTTTTGCCATGTGTATACTCACAGATATGTATCTGTATATATCCGACAAGGCTGAATCAAATATTACTACATATATATATATATACACATATATATATATATATATATATATAATATAAATAGCTTACTCTTTGCCAGTACTGTGCCCTGAGTGCTTAAACAAATGAGTAAAAAATAATATTGTAAGTTCCTTGGAGTAAGGACATTTGAAACAAAAAATTATTAAAACACGATTTTTATGTGTTTAAATAATAAAATTAACTTGCTTTTTTACCTGCCCCCCCCCTTCCATTCCTGGCTTACCCCCATCCTCTTTTGTGTGTGAATGATCTACTCAACAGGAAAACTGTCTGAAAATGCCTTGAAGGATTTAGCTGGTCAGGGTTATATAGCATTTTGCTGTCATACATTTACTTGAATTTGAATGATGTAGTTTATCTCAATATTTGTTCAATATTTTGAATTTTATTTATTGTTATATCTTGTTTTTTAGGTTTATGAGGGAAATATTGTCATTTTTCTATTAAATATAAATCTTAGTGTCATATTAATGGTTATTTGGTTACTTGGTTATTTGGGAAGGGCGAAAAGAACAAAATAAGAACAAAGATGCCTACTGTAATAGACATGGCTACTGAAATTATTCAGAATCCTCGCTCTTACAGTCTTAGATACCTTTGTTTCCAGTTAGAAAGTTCTAAGCACCAGTATGAAGGTAAAATGTACAGAAAGTCCTTTTGAAATTATTTTCCTTGAAATTTCTCAAGAATAAAATAATTTACCTCCTATTAACTTTGTTGTTTTCATTTAAAATGTATCCTTTCGCTTAGTACTACGACTTATTGCACCACTCCCTCAGACTTGTTAAAATCAAAGCAAATATTTTTCTGATTCTTTTCTCTTAAAAATGCACCTAACAAGGGACTCCTGGGTGGCTCGATCGGTTGAGCGGCTGACTTCAGCTCAGGTCGTGATCTCACAGCTTGTGGGTTCAAGCCCCGCGTCAGGCTCTGTGCTGACAGCTCAGAACCTGGAGCCTGCTTCGGATTCTGTTTCCCTCTCTCTTTGCCCCTTGCTCACTCGTACTCTGCCTCTCTCTCTCTCAAAAGTAAATGAAACATTAAAAAAAATTTTTTTAATGCACATAACAAAATTCTTAGCTTTTTTCTTCTTTTCCTTACAAGAAGCTTGAATTTTTTCTTGCTTGATATTTATAAAAATAGTGAACACAGTTTGATAACTAGTTCTACTGTAGTATGATATCCTGATATGAATATCAAATTATACATGTACTTACATATTAATATTATTATCACATGCAAAGTACTTTCTTTATAAGTGTTAATGTTTGAATATCTTGATCATGTGTGACTTTGAGAAATATGCACAATTATACCTGCATCCTAGCTCTTCATTTTGCATGTGCATTATTAAAATGGAAAATTGTAATAGGTTATTTTATGAAACAAATATGCGTTATTTAAGGAATAGTAGAGCTAAACTTCCAATATAAGAAGTCCTAAATATCTGTCCCATATCATTTGTTATGTGGAATTCTATGAATCCTCCTTAAAATAAGTCCTTAGCAGGGACAAAGTTTTGTTTAGTGTTTATGACCCTTCCATCTCCAAAAGTCTAAGGCTTGTTTTTGTAATATATCACAGCCTCACTGTGATGACCTGATGCATATCTACCAAAAAACTCTGATGGTTTTAGCAGTTATTAAGTTATTCTGTTAAAGTATTAGAGAATTCTGGAGTTCTTATCCACTTCTTAGAATTTTAGTTGGTGGTGTATAAATAGAACAGATTTCTTCTTCAACTTTTCATGTAAGGTCACTTTTTTCAGCAGTGATGAATATGTTAATATTTTTTCCCAGTCGCTCAGCTCTTTTCATTGCTTTCACACTGTTTTAATTGTCATATAATATCTAAGAAGAAAGCAAAAGAATGTTCACGTGTAACAGAAAAATAAAGTGCCATGGTCAGAAAATATATTTACCACATTGCAAACACACTGATGAAGTGTGGTATTTTTTTCTCTGAAATTTCCACACTCAACAGGAAACATAGACAGCAAGCTTGAGTGGGTGGGTCTCTGAGGTTAAAGCTGTTAATAAAATTCTTGAAATTTAGTTTTAAGCGCAGAGCATTTCCAACCATGTTTAGTTTATTAACAACAGTTAAGTGTTCTGACGCTTTATACTGCTAGGTGAGTATAATTGGATTTTTTCGTCTTCAAATGACTTTTTCCCTCTCTTCAAAAATGAAAGTAGTCAATCTAACTGTAGTTATGCAGTCTCACAGCTGACATTTAGTAGTCTAATATATGAGAAAGAATAGCTTATTAACTCTTGAGAGTTAACATTAATATAAGAGCAATAATTCTAGGGTTTCTTTTAATAATCTTTACTTCATTTTAAAAATCAAATGTATGAAATACCATCGCTTTTTCTTTTTTTCCATCTTATTCTGACTAATAGGAATATTAGTTTGCATGGCACTATTAGGAGATTGGACTAAATGGTGTCCTGTGTTGTCTTCAAATAAGAAAAGCCTATAATTTGAATTCATTTATGAAAAACTAAATCTGAGTCAGTGCCTATTTTTAAATCAATAACATTACATCTCTCTTACAAAATGTTCTAAGTTCTTAAATTAAGGAAATGTCATTAAGCCAAACTAAAAAAGGTTTGGGCTATGAATATATGAAATGAGGCACTTGTGTGGTTTGGATTCGTAAGTAATTTAAGTTACTTGTGGTTTCATAAAATTAATAAACTAAAACATTGCACTGAAGATTTAGATAGTCATAAATTATAAAATGCAGGATGTAGGGGAGGACCTAGGTTCATACATTATACTGGTAAATTTCAATATTTAGACATAGATACTTAACTGATTTGACTTATAGAAGGTTAAAATGAGGACCCTCCACTCATCATTTTAATACTTCCTACTGTGTCTGTAAATTTTATTAAATATTCTTGGTACGTGTACTGTGCTTTTTAGTCTATTCTGTATCTATGTGCTTCAGTGAATTTATTGCAATATAAAACTATCAGCTTGCAAGATCGTTTATTATGTGTTTTTATGTAAGTAGCTTACTTCCGTATATTAACCTTCGTATTAACTGTGCATGTCAAAAAAACTAAGTATTTAAGTAGATGTCATATATATTTCCATGAATTTTGGCCATTATCTGAATTTGAACATAAAAAGGACTTTAGTTGTTAACTTACCTAAATTCTAAAGATTTCTGATCTCTGCAAACTTCAGTATCTTTTCTGAAAAGATTACTTAGGTCTCATCTTTATTACTATGATAGCTGACAATATATAGATAGGTAATAAACATAGTCTTCTACTCCCTCCCATGAGACAGAATAGTTAACCTTCTAAATGATGTTTTTTGGAAAAACAAAACAAAGAAAAAAAAATCCACTGTCCTATTATGAATAAAATGGAAAAAATACATAATTATCCTTTTTGCCATGTCCTCTGTTGAGGCAGAGGATCAGGGTTTGGGCTTAAGATTTAAGGATATTCAGGAGATAATATGCTAGCAGTTGTTTAATATATCACAAGATGACTTAGAATTTCAGAAACTCTGGAATAGGCAATATTTATAGTATTCATATATGAGATAACTTGGTAGCCAACTGTTCCTTTGCTTTTTTCCTTACTTCCTTTTCTTGTTTCTTCTCTTTTTCTCCTCTTTTCTCCTCTCTCTCCTCTTTCCTTTTTTCCTCTTTCTTTCCTATTCTCTCTTCTACTCTTAGCGTGTCTTTCCTTCCTTCTTCATACAAAGCAGATTTAATTTCTTAGGAAATTATGAGGTATATAGCCGCCAAATGCATTAATTTCATTTAAGTAAACTATTCTTATTCATCTAGAATATGACAAATTCTAAGATTTGGTTTATAGTTGGAGGTATAAAAATGTTTACATACTAAATTATTTCTGCAGATCCCCAAGTAAGCCCTTGGCACGGAAATTAATGGATTGGGAAGTAGTAAGCAGAAACTCAATATCTGATGACAGGTTAGAAACACAAAGCCTTCCATCGCGATCTCCACCTGGAACTCCTAATCAGTAAGTACAGACTGACATCAGGTGTATATGTTGCTAATTTCTAAATTATTGACTGTGTTATTTCCATTGCCCAAAGATCGAAATATGTAAATCTTTACCTTTAAATCTTTTAGCCAGACATGATTTTTGTTGCTCCAGAGCATTATTTCCTCATAGCCTGCAGCTTATTGCATAAATGGCCTGGAAAAGCCTCAGTGAATGAGGGAGTAGAACATTGAACAAGGATGTTCACTATCCTATACAGTATGGATCTCTAGCCAATAAATCAAGATCTATTAGTAGACTTAAAATCTGGAAATAATGGTTATTACTGGCATCATCCTTTTTTATTGGCTCTCAAGCAGAATTTCTAGGGGAGCATATATTCTTTGAAAATGCTAAATGATTGTGATTATCTTACTTTATCTCTTACCCCAACCACTGTTTCACCACTTTCTGTGGTCTAGAAAAAGGGGTTTCCAACATAAGCTCCCACAAGCTTAGCTATATCTATGCTAAGAAGCCTGTGTTACTCAGCACTTACTGTTTATATACTTCTATTATTTCCTACCAAAACTGTATGCTTTGATATAGATAATAGTAAGATAATCAGCTCGTACTGGCCAAAGTTGTTAATTTTATAATGTGTTAACAAATGTGTTGAATATATGGATGTAACTAAATAATGACGAACACATCTCAGTATGTTCACAGACCTTGTTCAACCAAAAGGTTTAATACAAAATACTTGAATTTTTGTATGGAATATAATATTTGAAGAAGTCTAACTTTAGAAATATTTTATACACATTAATATCCAATAAGTGTGTAGTAAATTCTAGAAGTTGTGTCACCGATGGGTGTTTGTCAGCCCAAGAATAAATTTCTACCATATTGAAAGTAAAGTATGTGCATAAATAGTTTGGTTCAGGGAACATTATCTCATACTTTAGTGTCTTCCTTTTTTTCTTTTAATGTTTATTTCTTTTTGGGAGAGAGAGAGAGAGAGAGCATGAGCAGGGGAGGGGCAGAGAGAGAAGAAGACAGAGGATCCGAAGCAGGCTCCACGCTGACAGCAGAGAGCCCAGTTTGGGGCTCAAACTCCCTAACTGCGAGATCGTGACTTGAGCTGGAGTCGGACGGACGCTCATCCAGCTGAGGGCCCCCAGGCACCCCCGCTCAGTGTCTTCCTTATTGCTAGAGAAGATAGACTCAAAAGTTTCTATGTTTCTAATTGCAGATTGCTAAATTATCTTTTTTTATATATATAAAATACTGTATATATTCAGAGGCTAATCAACTGTTTGAAGAAAATTTAGAATCATCTTTTTTGGTCCCTTTTCCAGGCACTCATTTTTCCATTAAAAAAAAAATTTTTTTTTTAATATTTATTTTTGGAAGAGAGAGAGAGACAGAGCACCAGCGGGGGAGGGGCAGAGAGAGAGAGAGAGAGAGAGAGAGAGAAAGAGAGACACACAGAATCTGAATCAGGCTTCAGGCTCAGAGCTGCAAGCTGTCAGCACAGAGCCTGATGCCGGACTCGAGACTACGAACCATGAGATCATGACCTGAGCTGAAGTCAGATGCTTAACTGAGCCACTCAGGCACCCCATCCATTTGTTACTAGTACCACTAAATAATTACAGAAAATTGCAGAAAACACAAGAAATTGTGTGACAGAAGACACAAGAAAGATGATTGAGTTAATTAATTAGGAGTAATTCTGATTAAATTTCCTGGTTAATGAAACAGTTTTAATTTAATTTTATTTTTTAATGTATATTTTTGAGAGAGAGAGAAAGAGACAGAGTGCAAGCAGAGGAGGGGCAGAGAGAGAGGGAGACAGAGAACCTGAAACAGGCTCCAGGCTCCCAGCTATCAGCACAGAGCCCAATGTGGGGCTCAAACTCACAGACCGTGAGATCATGACGTGAGCCGAAGTCAGATGCTTAATGAAACAATTTTAGATATGATCTGAAAAAGTTTTTTTACTCAATTCTAAAGAGACAGTAGAGTGTGATGATTAAGAGCATAGGCCCTAGAGTCACTGTACGTTTGAACTTTGAACAAATTAATCTCTTTGTCCCATTTTTATCTTCTATAAAATTATAATAGCAGTGTCTTTTATGAGGGTTAAATCAGAGGATATATGTAAAATGCTTAGAACAATGCTTAGCACATAATAAGTGTTCAAATGTTAGTTACCATGATTAATAATAGTAATCAAAATAATTCATGTGACTATGTCACTTACAAGGATGGAATTATGTTATTCATTATCTATTTTTAGGAAGTAAAGGAAGTCCCATAAACAGAAACATTTATGAGGATTAAAAGAGAACTCAGACCAGAAGATATTTCTGAATTATTTATTCTTTTCCTTTATTTTATACAGGCAGACCTTGGAGATATTGCAGGTTTGGTTTCAGACCACTGCAATAAAGCAAGTCAAATGGATTTTTTTGTTTCTTAGTGCATGTAATGTTTACACTAAATGTGCAATAATAGCAATGTCTAAAAAATTAGTGTACATACTTTAAAAAATATTACTAAGAAGTGCTAACCACATTCTGAGTTTTCAGTGAGTCGTTATCACTGCTCACAGTTTACTATAACAAATATAATAATAATGATAAAGTTTGAAATAATGCAAGAATTCCAAAACGTGGTAGACATGAAGTTGTGCAAATGCTGTTGGAGAAATGGCACCAGCCGACTTGGTTGCAAAGTTACTGCAAACCTTCTGGTTTTTTTTTTTTTTTTTAATTTTTTTTTTAAATCTTTATTTTTGAGAGAGAGAGAAAGTGCGAGCAGGGGAGGAACAGAGAGAGACAGAGAGAGAGAGAGAATCCGAAGCATGCTCCAGGCTCTGAGCTGTCAGCACAAAGCATGATGGCGGGGCTAACTCATGAACCGTGAGATCATGACCTGAGTCGAAGTCGGACGTTTAACCGACTGAGCCACCCAGGCGCCCCAATTTTTTTTTTTAAAGAAGAAGCATAAAGCAAAGCACAATAAAATGAGGTGTAAATACTGATTAAGACACAAAGTTGTAGTGACTATAGCCTATGTAGACATTAGGTGTAGAGATAACAGATTGAACAGTAAAATCCTTGCGGCAGTTCGCTGACTGTAGTTCAGATTTTTGACTTCCTATTTGGTGTTCTTTCTGTTTACTTCACACTGTCTTCGTCAGAGTCTTTGCTTAGTCAATATGGTTAGTCATAAAAACACACACTCACTTTCTAATGTAATCATGTAAATAAAAAACGGGAAAAATTGAATTAAAGCACATTTTCACTCAATCTTTTTTCCTCTTCATATAGTCGAAATTCTGCATTCACACAAGAGGGAACCCGGTTACGACCGTCTTCAGTTGGTCATTTGGTAGACCATGTGGTTCACACTTCCCCAAGCGAAGTATTTGTGAATCACAGATCTCCATCTTCAACACAAGCTAACAGCATTGTTCTGGAATCATCACCGTAAGACCTTTTTCATTTAGCTTCCTTCTTATAAATTATACTGCCCCAAATTGTTTTATTTGAAATAATCCTGGGAAATTAGGGTGTTTGATATAAGTATTTGTTTACACAATGTATTAACATTTATGTATTTGTAAATGTGCTTATTTGTCCCTGAGAGTTCTTTGTACTCTTCCCAACCAAAACAAACAAACAAAAAACTTTGTTTTCATTGATTCAGTATGTTCTTTAACCTTTGATGCATACACTTAAATATTTGTGCAGATGTAGATGTAGCACTGTGGTCAGGTAGTAAGGTACTAAAAGATAGAGTGTCTCAGTATTATTCAAGAAGGGAACCATAAGAATGAATAGACAATAGAAAATGATGGAAAAATTACTTAGCAAAGGAGAACCAAGTAAGATGACCATCATACTGAAAATGAGTTGTAGAAAGTATTCATTTTTCTCTCGAATTGAAAAATGAAAAAATGAAAAATTCATTTTTCTCTCGAATTACCTACTGGTACATAAATTCAGCTTCATAATTCAGTATTTATACCCCATCGGTTTAATGTACAATATGCTTACCCTCACATTAATATACAATATCTTGACTTATTGTTTATATTAATGCAAATTAGTCCATATGCAAGTAAAAATTCAGAGTAAGAATTAGGAAAGAAAAATAAAATTCTTTACAAGAAATGTGGCTTCGTATAAAGATGCATTTATTTAGAATGGAGTGACTATGATCAGGGCTGAAGGAAGGAGAGGTCTGAAAGTGATGGGTGGAAGAGTAAAAGGACTGGTCAGCAAAGCAGGAGGTGGAACACGTGACAAGACACAGAGGAAGCGATTGTCCTCACTGTCGGGGCAGCCAAGGAAGACTGGCTGAGCCATTAAGACAAGTGGAATTCAGTCTTGGTAACATGTCTTAGTCAAACATTTTGATTGTACGTGTATAGTAAAAAGGTTGGAAGGGTAGGAAAGATATACACTGCACAGTGACACCTGTGGAAAATGAGTTGACAAGAGACAAGATTGATGGAGATTTTGTTTTTGATTGCTTTAAAAATTAGCATTATAAACTTTGATTTTTAGTAAGCATATATTTTCCAATTCTGAAACTTTAAAAAGTACATTAATTAAGAACATGATGGAAATGTTAAGTAATTAAATTTAAAAATGACATACTTTGAGCACATAGAAATAAACCATATAGAGGAATCTCAAAAGCCTGTCTTGTTACAGAACAGTAATACCATTCCAGGGCCTAATCAAATTATCTCCATCCATTTTTTTAAAGGGCCCTTTTTGTAGAGACACACACACACACACATGTGTATACATACACATAGAATTGAGTGTTTCCATATGCAAATTTTATGGATTCACCAATCCGAAAAAACCTTCATTCTGGTTTCCTGAACTTAAATGGAGATGCAAGTTTAGGATAGATTGGAACTGTGCAGTTTTTGCTTCCCCATCCTGATCCACAAGAATTTCAAATGCCTGGACCTGTGTTTCTCCTTGGACATGTATTTTATTTATGAAACTTGTGTGTTTTGTATTCAGGTTTGAATCTCTAACACTGCATTTGAAATTCAGCCAGTTTTAACCTTAAGAATAATGAGAGAGTTCTGAAAAAATAAGCTTAATGGTAAACAAATTAATTGTTTACAATCAGCTTTTTCATAAATTATCTCACTGTTGAACTCAATGAAATAGAAAAGACTTTTATTCCCCATTTATAGATGAGAAGGCCCACTTAA
The DNA here is from genome assembly GCF_018350155.1 of Leopardus geoffroyi. Classification (NCBI taxonomy): domain Eukaryota; kingdom Metazoa; phylum Chordata; class Mammalia; order Carnivora; family Felidae; genus Leopardus; species Leopardus geoffroyi. Next base: position 118,565,012 of record NC_059328.1, on the reverse strand, counting down.
CAGGATTTATCCCATTTTATAGAACTAACATTCAGGTCTTCCCTATCTGACCCAACCAGCAGAATTTTTGTATCCTAGACAGGGCTTTGTTGTAATCACTTGGTTGGTTGATTGGTTTTTGCAATTCAGAGAAAATATTTTGCAACTTGGAATCTATAGGATTTAGTTTTATATTGGCCAAATGTGAAAAGAATTCAGACAATGTGTCAGATGAAGCACAAAGCATTTCAACATGTATTGAAATAGATCTTGAGATCATCTCACCAGTTCCCTGTTTTTTGAGTGAGTATAGGGCCTTTGAGGTGAAACCTGAGTCCTGACTTTAATTACTGCGTCAGGTTGCCTTCTTCACAAGACGAAAACACTGCTAACTCATAGGTGTGTTTGTTATGGAAACAAATAGGAGGTTGTTTGTACTGCTTAGAATAAAGTTACCATTTATAGGCAGGGGCAATTGAAACTACAGTCTACCATTTCCTTCCTTTCTTTAAATGTTTCACAGAAGATTAGACTGTTTTAGTTTGTGATTTTCTGAGAAAAACAATAATCCTAAATTAACTTGAAAATACTTAACAGGTGCTTATTTTAGTAAATTCATACCACAAATGTTAGTATACTCCTATCAGTATGTAACAGGGAAGTTTGGACATTTCTACAAAACCATCACAAAGCATGTAAGTTGGGTGGTTAAGATTTTATTTGAAAAAAATTTTTTTAATGTTTATTCATTTTTGAGGGAGACAGAGACAGAGTGCACTGGGGGAGGGGCAGAGAGAAAGGGAGACACAGAATCCAAAGCAGGCTCCAGGCTCCAGGCTCCAAGCTGTCAGCACAGAGTCCGAAGAGGGGCTTGAACTTGTGAACCGTGAGATCATGACCTGAGCCGAGGTCGGATGCTTAACCGACTGAGCCACCCAGGTGCCCCTAAGATTTATTTTTTTTATTTTGATACAGATTGCTAAGGACAGCAACAGAGAGCTGCTTTGACTGCAGAATAAACTGCTTTCAATGCTGCTGTTGAAGTATTCATGAGGAAATTTAAAGCTGACTGGACTCTAGTAAATCAGCAAAGCTTTTGCCTACCTGGCTTGATTGGCAGTTTTAACAAATCTTTTGATGCTATTTTACAGTATATTGCTTTGTTGACAGCAAAGTGCACTTAAAAGTAACATTTTCATTATTTTTTAAAATGTCAAAGTTGAAGATAAGCAAGTTATAGTAAAACCTTGGATTGTGAGTAGCTTGTTCTGGGAGTGTTCCACAAGATGAGCAAACATTTCTTTAAAAAAAATAGTTTTTTAATGTTTTATTTATTTTTGAGAGAGAGAGAGAGACAGAGTACCAGCGAGGGAGGGGCAGAGAGAGAGGGAGACACAGAATCCGAAGCAGGTTCCAGGCTCTGAGCTGTCAGCACAGGGCCCGATGCGGGGCTTGAACTTGTGAACTGCGAGATCATGACCTGAGCCGAAGTCAGACGCTCAACTAAGCCACCCAGGCACCCCAATGAGCAAACATTCCTAATAAATTTTAACTTGATAAACGAGTGATGTCCTGCAATACGAGTAGTATGTGATGCCAAATGTCACATGATCACAACTGAGCCAATGGTTCTTCTCTCTGTCTCGGTGACGGATTGTGGGTGATCATCTCCTTTGCTCATATGCTCAGTCTCAGGCCACAGTGTTTAGCAGATATCCGTGATTTTTCAGAACATTGGAAGATGCCCACAACTGGCACTAATGTATTTTTTGTCACTTCAAAGCACCTACAGACGGTCCCTTGCTTTTCCATGCAAGATTAAATTTAGGACTACTTTCCTTCATTCTAGATCAGGCTGCCTGCAGATAATGGACCCTCTCCTCCGCTGCCTTATTGCCGTTACAGTAAATACTGTAGTATTAATACTGACAAGAATTTATTAATACTGTACTCTAGTCAGCATCCCTGTGAGCATGCAGAAAAAATTCCATTGAGTCAATAGATAGCAGTGATTCCCCTAGTGATAGTGAAAGTTGTCCTGCAGGATAACCCTCCTCTCTCATCTCCCTCACACCAGCCACGAAGGTTTTCAAAGGTCAGTGCAAGTTAATTTGTTTACTTTTCTTTATATTTTGTATTTTCTTTATTCGTATTACAGTAGTATAATCATTTTTTATGTGAATATTTTTGGGTTGTGGAACGAATCATCTGAGTTTCCATGATTTCTTATGGGGAAATTTGCTTTGATATACAAGTGCTTTGGATCACAAGCATGTTTCCGGAATTAATTATGCTCGCAAACCAAGGTTTTACTATATTTGTATTGAAAAACCCCACTATGAGAGTTGGGCATTGGAACACTTTTGGAATTATATTCATTCCCATCACCCTTTCTCCATTCTTAATATTCAGAAGTTAACACAAGTGGTAATTTTTCCTCCAGATTTTTTATGTGGGTAGATTTTGAACATATGTTTCAAGTTTTGTTCCCACTCAGCCCCCTTCCCCTACCATCATTTAGGCAAATTATTGGTTTTAAATATATTAAAACCATTGAGTTAGAAGTATGTTATTAGAATTTCACATATAGTCATGTTGTCACTTATAACTTTCTATATGACATGATAGAAAATAGTCTTGGGACATTCTCTGTTAAGTTCTGTTGAGGCCTCAGATACTGTCAGATAGGTAGGTTGTTTAGCTTTTCTGTTTTATAAATTGACTTCTGAGAAGCATTGTATTTGGAGAAGAGTCCACTGCTACAAATAGTTTGAAACCTCTGATTTAAAATAGCTTTGTTCCTGTTTTTTGCAGTTGTTTTGATTAAAGTACAACTGTAACATAATGTTAAGAGCACAAGCTCTGGATTCAGAGTGGGTTTAAAACTTGGTTCCACCACTTCTAATTATGTGAGCTTGGATGAGTCATTTTATCTCTGTAAGCCTCAATTTCCTTACCTGTAAAAATAGGATGATAATATCTTCCCCGTAGTGTTGCTGTGAACATTTAATGAGATGAGCAGTTAAGCAGAGAAAAAGTGTTTGGTAGATGTTAGCTATAATAATTGTGTAATTTAATTACTTTGGGAGGATATACTAGTAGGTAGGCTTTAAGAATATTATCAGCCACATATCTGTCTGCATGTTTGAAGTATGGATGGCTAGTTGAGTACAATGAAGAATTCTCCAAATTCTCAACTTTATCCTTAGGCCCTAATCACAAGAGACTCTACAGATTTCATAATCCTGAAGTATCAAACCCATTTCCTTGGACAGTCCCATGCCTGGACTGTCTCATTCTAGTCTTACCTAATGACTCACCTCAGCTTTGTCCACACCTTATGAATTCCTTTCACTTAAATCTTTCTTAAAGATTTGCCTTCATTTTGCCCTTCTGAGCTACTGCCACTGAAAATTTTATCTCCATACTCAGCTTGACCCAATTCCCATGCCAATCTTGATCAAGTCTAGCAGCATACAGTTGACCCTTTAACAATGTGGGGAGTAAAGGGTGCTAACCCCTGCAAAGTTGAAAAGTCACATATAACTTTTGACTCCCCCCACATTTAACTGCTAATAGCCTATTGTTGACCAGAAGCCTTATTGAGAACATAATCACTTGATTCACACATAGTTTGTGTGTTACATGTAATATGTACTACATTCTTAACTAATGAAGTAAGCTAGAGAAAAGAAAATGTTAATTAGAAAATCGTAAGGAAGAGAAAGTACATTTACAGTACTGTACTATAAAAAAAATCCATGTGTATGTGAATCAGCACAGATCAAACTGTGTTGTTCAAGGGTCATCTGTGTTATGGATCCTGCAAATACCAGACCACTCTAGGACGAGGAAATAAAAGAACCAAAGGAGCTGTGATGGGAGGAGATAATCAAGCTACGGGGACTCAGAGGATGCACTGTATTTGATGATGTACTTGTGGCAGCAAGACCAATCACATAGGTCCCTGGGCTGCTGTAGCTGCAGTATATTTACCTGCCATCCATGTCTGGCAGATACCTGTATTACTTACTTTTGGGAGCTAAGGTCAGGGACTTGAAGTTTGGTTGAAACCAGGCATCTCAGGTCTGGGACCTTGATTCTGAAATGGATTCGTACTGATGTAGTAATATGAGATTTTCAATTCTAGTCTTAATATCATATCCCTGAGAGTTTATATGCACTTTTTAAATTTATTGAGCATTTATTAGTAATCAGTCTGCAATGGTGTTTACTTTGAAGTGCTGTGAATGTTACTATAGATTAACCAATGTGTCAAGAATCTTGAATTTTGAATCAGAATTTTATCTGCATCTTAACATAGTATAAGTATAGGATAGTAGAGTTACTGTGCAGTAAGAGCTGGGATAGACTAGTGACTGTAGTTGAAAGAGACATGTGCTCCTGGTATGCATCTTAGAAGATTAATCTTAAAATAATCCATCAGTCCTGTCAAGTTTGTATTAGGGTCTACCAAGAATATGGTTTTTGCTTATTTTCCAGTCTTAAATTAGAATAAACTTTATGCTTCTATAAAGCATAAAGAGTTTCAGAGTTTATCTTGCCCACTTTTCTTTTTTAAAAGTAACTAAAATAATCCCTTTAGGATTACACTCCTTTCTATACTCTCCTTATAACAGATTTTTTTCTGCCTCCCATCTTTAAATTAAGCCAAAGTATTACCAATATTTGTAAGACGCCAGCCATAGCTCTGATGCCCACTTTTTTCATTGGTTCCTATTTCTCTAGTCCTGTCTGAACTACCTAATAGTAGATGCTGGCTTTTTCTTTAAGTCACAGTTCCCTTCTCTGAGAGGAATTCTTTTCTTTTCTTTCCTTTCCTTTTCTTTTCTTTTTTCTTTTCTTTTCTTTTCTTTTCTTTTCTTTTCTTTTCTTTTCTTTTCTTTTCTTTTCTTTTCTCTCTTCTCTTCTCTCCTCTCCTCTCCTCTCCTCTCCTCTCCTCTCCTCTCCTCTCCTCTCCTTTAAATATTTATTTATTTTGAGAGAGAATGTGAGCAGGGTAGGGGCAGAGAGAGAGAGAGAGAGAGGGAGAGAGAGAATTCCAAAGCAGGCTCCGCACTGTCAGTGTAGAGCCCAATGCGGGCCCGAACCTACTACTAACCATGATATCATGACCTGAGCTAAAATCAGAATTGGATGCTTAACTGACTGAGCCACCCAGGTGCCCCTCAGGGAAATTATTTCTAATGGGGCTGTGTTCCATTATGCTGTCTGGTTGTTCTTCCAAAGCATATTATGTCTCTTCATTTTGTTATAATTAGCAATTGTAGGTTTTTTGTTTTGTTTGTTTAGTTTTGCCTAGAAAAGTTATCTTTTCTTAGAACTGGCATATTTAATGACATTATTTTAAATGTGTTACAATTTCTAATTATAAAGCATGGTTTACCTATGAAAGTCCTTTTCCTAGATAATTGAATAAGTAATAAATTGACTGCACTCATGATCTCTACATTAGATATGAAGGAGGAAGTTATCATTTGTTATAATAAAATTGAGTTAAATACATTTGGAATAGGTCTTTTTTTTTTTTTTTTTTTTTTTAATGTTTATCTATGTCTAAGGTGGGGGGATAGAGAGAAAAGGAGACAGGCTCCATGCTGTCAGCATGGATCCCAATGCAGGGCTCGAACTCACAAACCATGAGATCATGACCTGAGCTGAAGTTGGATGCTTAACTGAGCCACTTAGGCGCCCCAGAATAAGTCTTAAAATGTAACTGAGAACCTTTGTCCAAAATAAGAATTTCAGGAGTCTGTGTTGACATCCTTGATTACTTTGATAGACTGTATTAGTAGAGACACAAATAGATATAGATGAAGTTTGGTTCTTGAACATAGAAAGGGCAGTTACCGGGATTGTCCTAGGAGAATACATAATTAGTCTGTAAAAGCTCCCAGACCAACCTGTGTGTCTTCAACAATCAAGCATCTGGAGAGCCTGACCATCACTATTTGAGAAGTTATTTTAGCAAGAAAGTTATATAAAACAGTGAGAGAAGGCAGGTAGCCCTTTTCCTGAAATCCAAAATTAGTGTTTTTTCTTGTGTCATATCTTGAGTAAGCCTCTCCGTGTGTGCTGCATTCTCCTCCTCTTCTTTAGAACTTAGCTTAAATCGAATCCAAGCCTGTATGCTTAGGCTCTCGTCCTATCTGTGGCTTCCCCTGGACTTTGCTTAAAGGAGAGATTATACTCGTATACCTGCTGTAATCTGGCAGGTAACTGTGGGAGGAATTTATGTGCCTGGGATGTCCATGGCCCATCTAAAGGCAGCAGCTAGTTCTTGGCTTTGACCAGTGGTAATGCAGATCCATTCTTTCCAGAGTTTCTAGGTATTCCATTCTGGAAATCTGGATACATGTGTAATTTTTAAAATGAGTCAATTAACTCATATTTTATAAAGAAAAATTAATGGGCCAAATGTATGTTGGCCAAAATTGGCCCATAAGCCATGAATTTGTAGCCACTGTTTTAGGGCAATGGGTTCTAATTAGAAATGCATGATAAAAATAACTTCTGGAGTTTTTTTTACCATATATGCCTAATCTCTAACCTCAGAAATGTAAATTGAACAGTTTAAGCAGAATATCCCATATGTCAATACTGTCCCTCTCTTGAACTGAGTATTGTCACTGTTAGGCCCATACCTACCAGATTTGGCTCACTTAAATATTGCACTACAGGGGCGCCTGGGTGGCGCAGTCGGTTAAGCGTCCGACTTCGGCCAGGTCACGATCTCGCGGTCCGTGAGTTCGAGCTCCGCGTCGGGCTCTGGGCTGATGGCTCAGAGCCTGGAGCCTGTTTCTGATTCTGTGTCTCCCTCTCTCTCTGCCCCTCCCCCGTTCATGCTCTGTCTCTCTCTGTCCCAAAAATAAATAAACGTTGAAAAAAAAATTTTTTTTTTTAAATATTGCACTACAGATCAGACGTGAGTTTGTCTCAGTTGTATATTTTAGGATTGGTATGTATTAGGCTGTTGGCTGGACCACGAATAAAGAAAAGCTGATCTGACTCTATTCCCAGCTGATCTCAACCTTACACTCTGCCCTATAGATCTTTGGTTTTGAGCCTGTTTCCCATGTATGACAACTATATGCAAAACTAGGAAAAAAACCTTTCTCTTCACCTTGCCTAAGTTGCTTATACTTAACCCTAAGTAAGGGATAAGACCTACTGATTGATTGATGTGGAGTCCAATGACTTCTGGTATTTGAAAAGTCTTGAAAGCTTTTGGTCAACTGACTTTTAGAAATATCACATCTGTGAGGCTGTGCCATGGATGTCCGTCTTTGTGTGTCCTAACCCCTTGCAGCAGGCCATGGTTGAGGTACATGACTCTATTCTAATCTGTGGGAACAATTTCCTAGACTAGCAACAGTTGAAATGTATTAGATCTTAAAGGCTTGGATTCTTGGCAGAAAACTAGTAGGATAAAAACGAGTGTGCTTGGTACCTATAATCCCTGACCATCAAGGTAGACCTCAAAGAAGTTTTTGCTGAAAAAGAGAGGTGTATTTTTTGATGCAGTCCTTATAGATTTATTAGAATTTGGAGTATTTTGTTCCCTAAAGATTTCTGTGTAGAAAGTTAGGCTGAGTGGACATTATGGTTTACCTACTAATTTAGTGATTAACTTTTACACTATGTAAATTTGGAAGGACTATATTCTCTCTTTTTTAAAACTTTTTTTAATGTTTATTTATTTTTGAGATGGAGACAGAGCACGAGCCAGGGAGGGGCAGAGAGAATCCAGTGGGGGAGACACAGAATCTGAAGCAGGCTTCAGGCTCTGAGCTATCGGCACAGAGCCTGATGCTGGGCTCGAACCCACAAACTATGAGATCACAACCTGAGCTAAAGTCGGGCGCTTAACTGACTGAGCCACCTAGGCGCCCCAGGACTATATTCTCTCTTTAGAGAAACTTCCCTGGAGGACCATACAGTTATACCATTCATTCCTGATAATTGCTGACTTCATTGGTACTAATCAAATTTTTAGCTTCATTACCTGTATCTACCAGGTATTTAGCAGTGAGCCTCTAAGTAAGCTTCAACACCTTCTGTACCAGAGGAGAGCATATATGTCAAAGAGCCACTCTGACAGTAATCTCTGTGTCTGTTATCTTGGGCTAAATTATGTGGGTATCAAATTATCCCAATTTATAGTGACAACAACAAAGGTTCTCTTTTTCTTATATCATACGTATATCATGGGTCAACTGTGGTTCTACTCCATGTCATGTTCATTCCAGGACCCAGACTGCTGTTTGGGGCATGGCTAGTAAGCATAATGAATCATGAGCTGTTTTTTTTTGTTTTTCGTTCTTTTAATGTTTATTTATTTTTGAGAGAGAGAAACAGAATGTGAGAAGGGGAGGGGCAGAGGGAGAGGGAGACACAGAATCCCAAGCAGGCTCCAGGCTCTGAGCCGTCAGCATAGAGCCCGACGAAGGGCTCAGACCTATGAATTGTGAGATCATGACCTGAGCCGAAGTCAGAGACAAATTGACTAAGCCACACAGGCGCCCCCATGAGCTGTTTTTAAAGTATCCTTTCAAAGTGAGCACTTCTACTCATGTTTCATTGGCCAAAGCAAGTCAGATAGCCAAGCCTGATGTCACTCAGAGAGGGGTGGAGAATAACTTTTGAACAGTAATACAGTCTAATGCAGTTCCACTTCCTTAAGTTCTTACAGCTGGTATCTTGGGCATCTGTTGCCACTCAACACAAAAAGCAGGAAGTGGGTGAAATCTGTGCCTGAATTGCACAACAGCAGCCATTGACACCGCAGCTATCAACTCTCTCATTGGACCTAGGCAATGGGACAGTCAGTAATTTTTTTATTTTCCAAAAGACCTCCTGGCATTGCAGAAATAAATAATAACCTCAGGAATGGTCACCGCTCTTACAAAGAACCATTTCCCCTTACCTGTTCTAGCTTCCACAACTTCCATGATGTATGCTTTCTAGGATGCAAGTTAAACGCTGGTTCCCCCTCCTGGCCTTTGTGAAAACTCACAAGTAATGTTATTACATATACTATGCTCATTCATAAAAGCTCCCATTTTTAGGGGTGCCTGGGTGTCTTGGTCATTTAAGTGTCCAACTTTGGTTCAGGTCATGATCTCATGGTTGGTGAGTTTGAGCCCCGCATTGGGCTCTCTGCGCACAGCCGGCTTCAGATCCTCTGTATCCTTCTCTCTGCCTCTCCCTCATGCACACACCGCCCCCCCCCCTCCCCGGCCGCCAAAAATAAACATTAAAAACTACCGTTTTTACCTTGAAGCGTCTTCTGTCCTTCTTAGCTCTTTTTATCGGTTCTTGCTGCCACAAATTGAAGCTTATGCTCCCTAATGTTAAATGAATTTTTGTTTTTTTAAATTGTATATTCCAACAATGTTTTATCCAGTTTTGTCTCCTCAGTGAGCTCAGTACTCTTACTCAGATTACAATCTTTGGTGTAGTATTGAGTTCATTGCTTTAATGAATTGTGTCTTATTTCTTTTTTTTTTTTTTTTTTAATTTTTTTTTTTTTTCAACGTTTATTTATTTTTGGGACAGAGAGAGACAGAGCATGAACGGGGGAGGGGCAGAGAGAGAGGGAGACACAGAGTCGGAAACAGGCTCCAGGCTCTGAGCCATCAGCCCAGAGCCTGACGCGGGGCTCGAACTCACGGACCGCAAGATCGTGACCTGGCTGAAGTCGGACGCTTAACCGACTGCGCCACCCAGGCGCCCCAAATTGTGTCTTATTTCTAAAGAAATGGGCCAGGGGTGCCTGAGCGGCTCAGTCGGTTAAGCATCTGACTTTGGCTCAGGTCATGATTTCGCACTTTGTGAGTTCGAGCCCCGCGTTGGGCTCTGTGCTGACAGAGCCTGGAGTCTGCTTCGGATTCTGTGTCTCCCTCTCTTTCTTTTCCTCCCATGCTCACACTCTGTCTCTCAAAAATAAGTATTAAAAAAAATCTAATTAAATTGGGCCAATCACAAGTTCTCTAGATTGTATTGGGTGTTTTATCTGTGGAACAGCTTAACTCTCAATTCTGATTTCTCTTTGCCTCCCCTTTTCCCTGACTACCCCTGTGACTCCACTGAAAACCTTATCTTAAAAAAGTGTTTTGGAAAGTGTATATATTGCTACAGTGGATTAGTAAATATCTTTATCATGATACACTTAAAAAGTGTATTTGATTATTATGTGGAATTGTTTACAGATTTGATAAAGTAGGAAATTCAATGTACTAAAACTTCAAAGTTAAGATTTCACTTGTAAATAAATTTTTTTTGAAGTTTATTTATTTATTTTGAAAAAGGGAGAAAGAGCACAAGCAGGGGAAGAACAGAGAGAGAGAGAGAGAGAGAGAGAGAGAGAGAGAGACAAAGAGAATCCCAGGCAGGCTCTGCACTGTCTGAGCCACCCAAGTGCCCCAATAAATACAGTATTTCAAGCTTATCTTCTACTAGATGTTGTAAATATCTGAGTTGCTTGACTCTAGCTGTGTTGTTATGTTATGTTACCGTTATGTTATGTTATTTTTTACCTTAGCTTTTAAAATAGCAATTCTAGGGTGCCTGGGTGGCTCAGTTGGTTAAGCATCTGACTTGATTTTGGCTCAGGTCACGATATCCCAGTTTGTGGGATCGAACCCCGTGGCAGGCTCTGCACTGACAGCGTTCAGACTGGGATTTTCTCTGTCCCTCCCCTGCACATGTTCATTCTCTCTCTCCAAATAAATAAATAAACTTAAAATAACTGTTCTAGAAGACGACTTCCAAAATAGTCATTTGTTTTTCTTTTTTTCCTATCTAGATCACAGGAGACCCCTGGAGATGGGCAGCCTCCAGCTTTACCACCCAAACAATCAAAGAAAAACAGTTGGAACCAAATTCATTATTCACATTCTCAACAAGATCTGGAAAACCATATTAATGAAACATTTGATGTTCCATCTTCCCCTGAAAAATCTACTGTAAGTACCTACTTCAGATATTCTCACATCTCTTTGAATTTTTACTTTTATCATTTAGAGAGAGAGAGTATGGGAGAGAGGAAGAGAGAGAATCTTTTTTTTTTTTTTTTTTTAATTAATTTCTTTTTTTTTTTTTTTTTTTTTTTTCAACGTTTATTTATTTTTGGGACAGAGAGAGACAGAGCATGAACGGGGGAGGGGCAGAGAGAGAGGGAGACACAGAATCGGAAACAGGCTCCAGGCTCTGAGCCATCAGCCCAGAGCCCGACGCGGGGCTCGAACTCACGGACCGCGAGATCGTGACCTGGCTGAAGTCGGACGCCCAACCGACTGCGCCACCCAGGCGCCCCAAGAGAGAGAATCTTAAGTAGACTCCACACTCAGTGGGGAGCCCAGCCCAGGGCTTGATCCCACTACCCTGGGGTCATGACACAAGTTGAAATCAAAAGTTGGATGCTCAACCAACTGAGCCACCCAGGCACCCTCCCTTTGAACTTTTTAATCTGTAATGAAATTTCTTTTAGACTGTGGTATGTTTTATCTGTAAATTAAATTACTGTACTTTCTTTTTTTCATCATATGTTGGTCATGAATTTTGCCATGATTGACCCAATTGTGGAATTTCAACTTATCTTCATTTTTAAAATGTTCATTGCTCTAGAAGTTAATTCCTGACAAATTTATGTTGATTTCAGTCTTGCAAAACACTCGCTTTTAGAAGAAATGCTAATAATCCATTAAATATCACTAACTTTATTATATCATTCACCAGGTGCATGGACTTTATCATTTTCATTAACCTTTTGAAATTGAGTTCAGGTCCCTGGATTTTATGATCACTCTCTGCTCTATAAAATATATTTATGGATCATTTGGTGCTTTTCCTTTAGAGGACATGCTTTTACCACAACAAAATGGTAAATTTTTCGAATCTCCTGATTTATGAATTTTCATTGCTTTCTCAAGGAGATGTAAATAAACCAAAAGTGAGATTGTCAGTAAATTTTAGGGATACACTGTGTTCATGAAGAAGTTTTAAGACAGACAAATATGGGTATATTTCAGGAAACTTAAGGAGACATCAGGAGATAAAATAAGATACAGGGAGAGGAGGACCTGCAGAAGGTATTGGTAGGGCCAGAAGTTCCTGGTCGCCGCCTCTGTGGTAGCCCTCTTATGTCTAAAGTTTGAAGAGCACGAAGCAGCCACTCTGTTCTCCCGCAGTTACTGCTTCACCACCACAGGCACATCCAAAAACAATCCGAATCCTTACCAAAAATGAGTGACATATTTGGTAATACCTGTGTGGTGATTCTCCTGTATCGCTCACTCATACATTCATTCATCGATTCATAGTCACTGAGGTCTTTCTGTGAGCTCGGTACTTTGGTGGGTAGTGGGAATATAAAGACAAATAAGACGTGGTCCCTGCTATTAAATAATCTACAACCTAATTTATTTAATCATTTATGCAAACATTAATTATTAAGAATTGTGCATTGTTACAGGCTTTGGGGATATATTGGAATAAAATAGGAAAAAAAACCCCAAAAAGTCTACCTTCAAGGAACTTACATTCTGGGGATAAGGGCGAGACAAACAGTAAACAAGGTAAATAATCTAAATATATAGTATGTTAGATAGTATACATTCTGGGGAGAATAGTAAAGAAGGAAGGGGCTAGAGAATTTCAGGATTAGAGGACCACAGTTTTAAATGGTGTAAGCCAGGGATGAACTCAGTGATGAGTCAGATAGATAGCTAGTAGAAGATCAGGGGAGCTGAGGGAATAGAAGGTACAAAGCCAGGAGTATGACTGATACGGTCAAGGAACACCAAGGGAATCAGTGTGGCTTGAGCAAAATGAGCTAATGAAGAGGAGATAGGTACAGGAGAAAGCCAGTCTTTAAAGATTGTGTTTTTTGGGGCGCCTGGGTGGCACAGTCGGTTGGGCGTCCGACTTCAGCCAGGTCACGATCTTGCGGTCTGTGAGTTCGAGCCCCGCGTCAGGCTCTGGGCTGATGGCTCAGAGCCTGGAGCCTGTTTCCGATTCTGTGTCTCCCTCTCTCTCTGCCCCTCCCCCGTTCATGCTCTGTCTCTCTCTGTCCCAAAAATAAAAAAAATAAATAAAAAAAAAACGTTGAAAAAAAAATTAAAAAAAAAAAAAGATTGTGTTTTTTAACCCTGAGTGAGATACGAAGCAAAAGGGACAGGTCATATGTGAGGAGAAAAGCAGCATGATGTCACTTAAGTTGTAAACAGTGTCAGTCTGACTGTTGTATTGAAAATAGACAAAGGGTAGAAGCAGAGATACTGGTTGTGAGGTCATGCAGTATTCCAGGCAAGTGGTGGTGATTTGGATCCATATGGTAGCAGTGGAAGGAGGAAGACATGGCTGTATTCTGGATAGTTTCAGAACAGAGCTAACATAATATGCTGAGGGATTGGATGTGGAGTGCTGGAGAAAGAGGAATCCAAGATAACAGCAAGGTTTGGGCCTGAACACCAAGGTTTTACGAACTTTCTGTTTACTGAGAAGTAAAAGGCTGCAGGTAGAGCAGGTATGGGTGATATATTAGGGGTAGAGTTTGGGACATAAGTTTGAGATGGCTACTAGAAGTCCATTTACAGATACGGTTCTGGAGTTGAAGAGAAAGGTCCAAGCTAGGGTTATAATAACACTGAGGGTTGATGGCATGAAGACAGTATGTAAAATCACGAGAGAGGAAAAAAAACACCAAGGAAGTGTAGTGTGTGCTGATAACTAAATAGGAGGTTCTAGGAGGTCTTTGGCTCTCCAAAATGTAAGCATTAGGGAGATGAAGAGACCAGCAGAGGAGACTGAGAAGATTCAGACAGCACGGTAGGAAGAAAACTAGTCCACCGGCTAACTGACTAATGGCAAGAAAGTCACAGAGAGAATAGAATAGCCAACTTTGTCAGATGTTACTGGTAAGTCAAGACAAGGATTGACAGTTGAACGCTGGATTTAGCAACGTGAAACTCTTTTGTGACTTAATTAGAACAGTTTTGACGGAGCATTGGAGATAAAAAGATGACTCTGAGAGGATGAGATCAGAGGGAATAGAGACAGCAAATGTGGCCAACTCTTTAAAGACGTTTAAGAGCAAGGGGAAGGAGACAAATGGGGCGTAACTAGATGGGGAAGTGGAGTCCAGAGAAAGTTCATTTTTTTTAAGGGGACACATAAAAGTATTTCTCAGAAGGGTGGGGAAAATGGATAATGTAGGAGAGTAGAGAATTAATTGCTATAGCAGTATCCTTGAGTATGGAATAGGACCTGGGTCTAGAGCAAGTGGGAAATCAGTTTGAAGGTGATATAATTAGAAGTGATTATAAGGAAGGAGATACAAATAACTAATGCAGCTGTAGGGTTAAGGGAAGACTTCCCAAAGTGAGCATCTCTGACCCGTGTCTTGAAGGATAAGCAAGAATTAGCCAGATACTTCCCCTGAAAGCACGCATAAAACATACTCAGTGAAAGTAACCAGTTCCAAATGACCATGTACACGAAATGTCCAGAATAGTCAAATGTAAAGAGACAGAAAATAGATTAATGGTTGAATAGGACTTAAGGAATGGGGGGGTGAAGGGATGGGAAATGACTGACTGCTAATAGGTACAGGATCTCTTTGTGACAGGGCTGAAAATATTTTAAAATTCAATGGTAGTGGTGTTTCTACAACGCTGTGGCTATAGTAAAAATGATTGAATTAAACACTGCGTGAAGTGTATATAATGTGTGAGTTATATCCCAATAAAGCTGTTTTTAAAAAGCAGAGAGAGGAATGTGAGTTCCTGTAACACTTATGAACACTTGTTGTGTGAAGAGCTTTGAGCCAGGTTCTAGGGGTATTGCAATTAATAACTTAAATCATAATGCCCCTGTTCCTCCTTGCACTTAGTCTAGCGTGCAGGGACAAGGAGGCTGTATCTAGTTGTGTAACTGCAAGTTAGTAATCAGGATTTACTTTTCTGGGGCTCCTGGGTGGCTCAGTCGGTTAAGTGTCCAACTTCAGCTCAGGTCATGAACTCACGGTTCATGAGTTAGAGCCCCGCATCACATCGGGCTCTGTGCTGACAGCTCAGAACCTGGAGCCTGCTTTGCATTTTGTGTCTCCTTCTCTCTCTGCCCCTCCCCTGCTCGTATTCTGTCTCTCTGTCTCTCTCTCTCAAAAGTAAATATTTTTAAAAATTTTAAAAACAATGTAGTTTCCTGAATTAAAATTTTGAATTTAAGTTATGACTTTTTATATGTTGTAGATAATATTAATGTACAAAAAGCATACTTCATGTATATATTTCAAGGAGAGATTATAAGTGAGGAAGATTACAAGTTATTTATTTTTCTTTAAGCCTAATGGTGGTATCCCACAAGATAATCTTGTTCTAATCAGAATGAAACCTGATGAAAATGGAAGGTTTGGATTCAATGTGAAGGTAATCTAGAATTTACATTGTACTCAGTTTTGAAATTAAGGTGTGTCTATTTTGGTAATATTTGACTGATATCTGATTTGCTCTGTTGTTAAGGGAGGGTATGATCAGAAGATGCCTGTGATCGTGTCCCGAGTAGCACCAGGAACACCTGTGAGTTATCTATATCTTGCAAGTAAATCCTATTTTCAAGAACATGTACTCATTTTATTTTTATTAGTTTAAATAAGTGGGAAAAAATTAATCTTTTCTGAAAATTTGTCAAGTATCAAATGTTGGCTAAATCTCTTAAATTGTTGGGAAGTTTTCTAACTTCCTGTGTATGAGTTTTTTTAAATCCATGTTTTTGGAAAGAAGCTGCTTATAACTTTCAGTTATAGAAACTACAGTTTCTAAAGTGCTAATAGATTCTATCAAAATAACTGCTCTAAACAGAAAAATGGAGACAGAGGTATAGTATTTGTTTTGCTTTTTTGTTTGGTATTTTCATATAGAATTGTTTACCTATAATCTGTTTGCCTACTTTGTGTTTTAAAAATTGACTTTAAATAGGTATGATAACTAGTGATTATTTTCCCTATAGGGACAGTTTTTAAACTTTGTATTATAAACATTGTAAACAGAAGTTGAGAAAACACTGTATGTACCCATTATGATGAACCCTCCTGTTCCCTTAATTCACCTTCAGGATTCATGAACTTTCTGCTCATCACAAGGACAATTCTTAATGAGTTGTGGGTGTGTTCTCTTTATTGCTCTTTTATGTAGCAAATATTGCCCTCAGTTTCCCATTTCTGTTGTTGCCTACTTGACCTAAATGGTCTTCAAGGAGTTTTCCGTCAGCATCTTTTATCATTTACCTGTCTCTGTGTCCACAGACAGATATAAACCAGCAGCCTGAAAGAGTCCAGTTAGGCTTTTTTTTTTTTTGGTGCTGTGCAGCAACCTTATAATTGATTTGATGATCACAGTCAAGATCGATCAAGGATATCACAATACATACCTTTGGTTCTGGTTGTTAAGGACTTTGTTGGTTGCAAATAACAGGATACTCTGGAATACCACTGGTTTATGCATAAATACAAAATGTGTCCTATAGCTATAGTAGTACCTCACAAAACCCAAAGATAGGAATGCGGTCAGACCTGGAGGGAAAAAAAACCCAAAACTTTAAAATAAACATCAGGACTCTCTATTTTTCACCTTTGTTTCTTTTTATGCTCCATTCTTCTCTCCCACTGCAAACCAGTTTGTGTAGGGAATCAGCCTCATCTGTCTAGTTCCTCTAAATAAAATACAGGCTGAATAAAGACCGTGTACTTAGTAGCAGCTTCAAGTTAGTCCTGTAACATTCCCACCACATACTCTACTTTCAAATATGATTATGACCCTGACTCTGTACGAAAGAGAAACTGTATAGCTACCACCATTCTTAGTTTATGTGGTGGGCTACTGGTAACTTGTAGGTTTATATATTACCAGTTTAGTAACCCAGAGTGATTAAACCTCTCAGTCCAGTTTACAGACTTCTGGGAAGTAAGTCCTTTATAGATCCAGCTTGTATCAGATGTCCTCTTTTCAACACATCACTCGGGATCAGTGGGGACAGGCCAGGGATATGATATATAAAATGCCTCTTGAACCTATTCATGTGAAGGCTGGGGACAAAGATGGGGGAAATAGTCCAAAATTATTTATTAGTATATGTATAATGGGAAATATGTATGTTTAGGACAGACTGCAGATGCAGAGATGAAAGATTGTTAAATTCTCATCTGTAGGTAACATCTAAAATAGAAAACTAGGGGCGCCTGGGTGGCGCAGTCGGTTAAGCGTCCGACTTCAGCCAGGTCACGATCTCGCGGTCTGTGAGTTCGAGCCCCGCGTCGGGCTCTGGGCTGATGGCTCAGAGCCTGGAGCCTGTTTCCAATTCTGTGTCTCCCTCTCTGTCTGCCCCTCCCCCGTTCATGCTCTGTCTCTCTCTGTCCCAAAAAAATAAATAAACGTTGAAAAAAAAAAAATTAAAAAAAAAAAATAATAAAATAGAAAACTAAAGAAAAACAAAATCAGGATGTTATTTGGAGATACTGAAATAGATACAAAAGATGTAGCTGAAGTGTTGAAAGAAGTTGCCTGGGGTGGGGGAGTAGGATGTACAGAGGAACACAAGAAATGGTTGCTTGCCTTAGTAATCTTGTAGACTTAGTCATTTCTTCAAGCTGTGTGATGTGAACTTTACTAAAAACAAAAATTTTAACTAAAAATTTTTTTAAGTCAAATACATATCTTTTGACATGATGATGCCACTTCTAGCAGTTGCCGGTAATGAAGCAGTTGGACTAGGGAACAAAGGATATGCAAGGAAGTTCATTGTAATACTGTTTATAATAAAGATTGGGGTGGTGGTAAAATGTACATCATTGAAGTTGGTGAAATAAATTACGTGCTGCTTTATAGCTGTTGAAATGATAGATGATGTAGTTCTATATAAGTATGGAAATAGGTTCATAAAATGGTGTCATGGAAAATGTGTATTATTGCTCCCCATGTATATTTGATCCAGTTTTTTTAAATGTGAGTTAGTGCTTTAAAATTTTGGGAAATAGGGGTGCCTAGGTGGCTTAGTTGGTTGAGTGTCTGACTCAGCTCAGGTCATGATCTTGTGGTTCATGGGTTCGAGCCCCATGTCAGGCTCTGTGCTGCCAGCTCAGAGCTTGGAGCCTGCTTTGGATTCTGTGTCTTCCTTTCTTTCTGCCCCTCCCCTGCTCACACTCTGTCTCTCTGTCTCTCAAAAATAAACAAACATTTTTTAAAAATTTAAAAAGTTTGGAAACATACTCAAAATGCTAATAGCTTTTCATCTGGGTAGTGGAGTTATTGGTGTTTATCACTTTGTTTTGTATTCTTCTCTTTAGTTGTCTGAATCATGATAATGAGAATGTGTTGCTCTTGTAATTAGAAAAGATAATGTATCTTTTTTTATTTATCCACCAGTTGTAATAGTAACTGAATGACATAAAAGAAATACTAGTTTTCCTGAGCAGTGAATGTGGATCATTTTCAATTAAGTCAGAGGTGTTCAGGGAACATCATATAGACAGGTTTATTTCTGAACAGAATTCTGTGACTCTAAATTTTCTTTTTAGGCTATACAAATTATTGATAATTTTCCCTATCTGCCGTGTAGAGCTATGTCCCATAAATATTGGCTGAAGGACACCTCACTAGCTCAGTCAGTAGGGCGTGTGACTCTTGATCTCGGGTCATGAGTTCAAGCCCCACATCTCGTGGAGAGCCTACCTTTAAAATTTAAAAAAAGTCGCAGTTAGAAAACACCACATTTAAAAGATAAAAGAAGACACAAAAGTTCCCAAAAGGCAGAGAATGAGAGACAAGAAAGGTGGATGGAAAAAACAAAACCAGCGAAGCATAATAACAGTTAAGGGAGGAAGAAAGAGGTTTCCAGAAGGAAGCCTTAAAAAAATATATTGGCTGAAGTTAGAACAATAGAAACTTATCATTTTTATATTATCTTCTTAGAGACCATCACAGTGTTCCAGTTGGAAACGTCATTTTAGGTGATTGGGGGAAAAGAACAGGACTTCAAATATTTTAATGTTATTTTTTATATTGGACACCTTCTGAAATGGTTAAAATAATTCCCAATTAAAGCCATGTTTTTCTTTCTGTCTGATTATCTTTGAGCCAGCAATTGATGCTCCAACAAAATTCGTTTAAATATATAGTTTATTGGGGTGCCTGGGTGTCTCAGTCGGTTAAGCATCCTGACTCTTGATTGTGGCTCAGGTCATGATCTCACAGTTTGTGAGATCAAGCCCTGCATCAGGCTCTGCGCTGACAGTGCGGAGCCTGCTTGGGATTCTCTCCCCCTCTCTCTGCTCCTCCCTGCCCCCGCCCCTGACTCAAAACAAATAAACGTTTAAAAATGAATAAATAAGTATGTAGTTTATCTAGACTTTCCAGATCAGAATGCAAATAGATAAATAAAATGCAGCTTCAGCTTCAACAAAAAAAAAGAATGAAAATAGAAATTTATAAATAAACCCAATGAAAGGCAGATTAAGTATGAGAGAGTTTCTGTCAGTGATAATGGGTTCAAAAAAATTAATCTTTGCATGTTCTAGCATATTGATTAACTACCCCATTAGCCTCAGTCTCTGAACTGGAAATATCAGTGGATGTGTTCAAGGTACAGTAAGAGAAATGCATAGCTATTCTCTTCCTACCACATGGACTGCCGCCTCTTTCCTGCCAGCTGTACTGTCCACAAATAAGGTAAGAGGGTAACCCTTTACTCTAGCCCATTACATTCTCCCAGTACCATTGATGTGGAGCAGTTCACTACTCTTTGAGTACCGCAGAGGCATTTACAAAAACTAGGGACCATATTGGTACACAAAAGTATCACAGTGCTAGTGCACAGAGGGAGTATATGAATGTCATCTCCACTGTGAGAAGTAGAGAAAGGAGCGACTAGAGAGAATGGTCATTACTTCTGAACTTGCATTTTCTAGATTGTAATGCTCTGCATTGAATCATCACATTTCTGTCTTTACAAATCTGTGAAATAATTAGAGCAGATACCTGCTCCATTTCCAGAGTTTCATGTGTTTAAAATCACACACTTTGTAAGCAGCAAAGGAAGAACTTTTGCTCTTGCCACTAATGACAGTACCTTGCTGGATTTTATTGACTTTTTTATTATTATGAATTTGACTGGTAGTGCTTTCATTTCTTCAATCCCTTTTTTGTAAGATCCGACCCTGTCATTTCCTTCTCTGTCGACCTATCATCCTTCAGACTTGACGCCCATCTGTTCGCATTGCTGTGTTCCTGGAGCATGCTGTCCATACTTGTGCTTGCCTCTTTTAGCCTAATTACCTTTGTTTTCTCAGTAAAATGTAGGCCGCTGTCACTTCGCACTGTAGTGCAGAACCATAAAAACGACCATGCAAGCTGACACTGTGTAAAGCGATCTTGATAATCAGTGGGAAAAGTTATGGTGATTTCTAGGACCTTTAAATTTTTTATCAAATAATTGAAATTTTCTTAGTTTCTCTTATAAATATATAGGGAGATGAAAAAATAATAAAACTAATAGTGCTTTATTATCCTCTAATTCAAACTATCAGAAACACTGAGAAATAGAAAGAAAGCATTCTATTTTCTGATGGAAACTTACCACAACTATGTGGAAACTTGTTTCCCTTATTGTCGTGTAACTTAAAATACAAGAGTGAGCATTTTTCTTTCCTTGGCAAATTGTCCTAATCCTTTCTAAATTTGTATTCACTTCTAGCATTCATCCTGTGCATTTTCAGTGTTATGAAATATACCTTTAGTGAGAACTTTTTTGCCAGCCTCACTTCCTCTAGGACATTTTCATCTTTCTCATCACAGCCACTTTCGTCATTTATGTTGATAAGTCTGCCTTCACTGAATTCCTTTCACTGCATGCCTAGAGGTTAACAGTAGCCGCAGCAGCAGCAGCAGCAGCAGCAGCAGCAGCAGCATTTCCACTGTCAGCGGTTGATATTCGATTTGCATTTTGCTTCCAGCACTATCACTCTTTTGTTTCTTTGTTGCATTTTTAACTTTTCTGGCTAGTTCTTGCTTTATATTTACGTGGGTTTATCACTGGGAGACATGGAGGTGACACAAGTACCTGCTTTGCTGTCCCTGCGTGAACCGAATAACAGATGCACAGCAACACATCACCAACAGACTTTGAAAGAAGCGATGTGTGATAGGTCACTGATTGTGATGTGTGTCTGTTACTTATGTCGTGATTTGTGGACTCACAAGCTAGTAGCCAAGTTCGTACGTTATGCAATTATTCAATTAATGCATCGTGGCAACTGCAATCTGAACCTTGTTGGGAGATGGGTGTTATCTAACTGTACTGTGGTGACAAATTCGTACATATCTGGACCATGCAAAGTGAGGGCTGCCTGTAACTATGCACCTTGAGGCATAGTCTTATCTGTGTATCTAGGCGTATAATAGGACACCAAGGAAGAAGTTGTTGAAAAGAAAAAGAAAAAAAGGTAGTAGCTTCATGGGAAAGCTAGATTTCTACTTCTTGCAAACAGATGAGTAAATGGATGGATGCCGTTCTACATATAGTTTTTGTTCTCCTGCCGTAGTGTCTATAAAAATAAATTCCTGTGCTTTACTTTCAGAAAGCCATGTACACACCTGAAACTTTATTTATGTTACATTATAGGCTGACCTCTGTGTCCCTCGATTGAATGAAGGGGACCAAGTTGTACTGATCAATGGTCGGGACATTGCAGAACATACCCATGATCAAGTTGTCCTGTTTATTAAAGCTAGCTGCGAGAGACATTCTGGGGAACTCGTACTTCTGGTTCGACCTAATGGTGAGTACTCTATGTAGCACTGGATATTTTTATTGTTTCTTACTTTTGTTACTAGACGCAGCAACCAGAGCGGGCTTTTAAAAAACAAATCATGCCATGACAGTTAACTGCTCAAAGTGGCTTGCATTCACACTTGCGGTAGGATTCAGTTCTTGGCCCCTTGTCTACCACACAGCCTTGCTCACTCTCCTCTGTTCTGTGCTGGCTTTCTAAAAACTCCTTCTGCCCACTCTCAACAATAGCCAAATTATGGAAAGAGCTTAAATGTCCATCAGCTGATGAATGGATAAAGAAATTGTGGTTTATATACACAATGGAGTACTACGTGGCAATTAGAAACAATGAAATATGGCCCTTTGTAGCAGCGTGGATGGAACTGGAGAGTGTTATGCTAAGTGAAATAAGTCATACAGAGAAAGACAGATACCATATGTTTTCACTCTTAGGTGGATCTTGAGAAACTTAACAGAAGTCTTTGGGGGGAGGGAAAGGAAAAAAAAAAAAAAAGAGGTTGGAGTGGTAGAGAGCCAAAGCATAAGAGACTCTTAAAAACTGAGAACGAACTGAGGGTTGATGGGGGGTGGGAGGGAGGGGAGGGTGGGTAATGGGTATTGAGGAGGGCACCTTTTGGGATGAGCACTGGGTGTTGTATGGAAACCAATTTGACAATAAATTTCATATATTGAAAAAAAATAAATAAATAAAAATAAAAATTCCTTCTGCCTAAGATGCTCTTCTTGATTTTTCTATGATTTATATCTTCATTCAGGTCTCTGCTCAGATGTCTTCCCCAGAAAATCCTTCTCTTCTGACTACCGTAGCTAAAAAGGCCTCCCTCTTCCCTCAGTTGCTCTAATAGTGGTCGGTACACAGTAAATACTTGTTAAATAAATGAGTATATTTTGAACCACTTTTATTTACTTTTTTTAAAAGTAAATCCAAGTTAGTTTTTAAATCCAAGTTAGTTAACATACAATGTAGTAATGGTTTCACAAGTAGAAGTTAGTGATTCATCACTTAAATATAACACCCATTGCTCATCCCAACAAGTGCCTTCCTTAATGCCCATCACCCATTTAGCCCATCCTCGCACCCCACACCCTCCCAGCAACCCTGAATTTGTTCTTTCTATTTAAGAGTCTCTTCTGGTTTGTCTCCCTCTCTGTTTTTATCTTACTTTTCCTTCCCTTCTCTTGTGTTCATCTGTTTTGTTTCTTAAATTCTACATATGAGTGAAATCATATATTTATTTCTCTGAATGACTTATTTCGCTTAGCATAATACATTCTAGTTCCCTCCACATTGTTGCAAATGGCAAGATTTAATTCTTTTTGATCACTAATATTCCATTATACACACCCAGACACGTACACACCACATGTTCTTTATCCATTCGTCAGTCGATGGACGTTTGGGCTCTTTCCATAATTTGGCTATTGTTGATTGTGTTGCTGTAAACATTGGGGTGAATGTGCCCCTTCAAATCAGCGTTTTTGTATCCTTTGGGTACATACCTACTAGTGAAATTACTGGGTCGTGGGGTAGTTCTAGTTTTAATTTTTTGAGGACCCTCCATACTATTTTTCATAGTGGCTGCACCAGTTTGCATTCCCAGCAATAGTGCAAAAGGGTTCCCCTTTCTCCACATCCTTGCCAACATCTGTTGTTTCCTGAGTTGTTAATTTTAGCCGTTCTGACCAGCGTGAGGTGGTATCTCATTGTGGTTTTGATATGTATTTCCCTGGTGGTGAATGATGTTGAACATCTTTTCATGTGTCTGTTAGCCATCTGGATGTCTTCTTTGGAAAAGTGTCTATTCATGTCTTCTGTCCATTTCTTAATTGGATTATTCTGGGGCGGCAGCAAGTTGAATTTGGTAAGTTCTTTATAGAGTTTGGATACTAACCCTTTATCCAGTATGTCATTTGCAAATATCTTCTCCCATTTGGTTGCTTGTCTTTTAGTTTTGTTGATTGTTTCCTTCACTGTGCAGAAGCTTTTTATCTTGATGAGGTCCCAGTAGTTCATTTTTGTTTTCATTTTCCTTGCCTCTGGAGACATCTACGAAGAAGTTGCTGCCTGTTTGTCCTCTAGAATTTTGACGGTTTCCTGTCTCACACTTAGGTCTTTCATCTATTTTGAGTTTATTTTTGTATATGGTGTAAGAAATGGTCCAGGTCTTTTGCCATGTCGCTGTCAAGTTTTCCCAACACCATTTGGTAAAGACACTGTGTTTTTTTCATTAGATATTCTTTCCTGCTTTGTCAAAGATTAGTTGGCCAATCATTAGTGTGTCCATTTCTGGGTTCTCCCCTTCTTTTCCATTGATCTGTCTATTTTTGTGCTGATACCATACTGTCTTGATGATCACAGCTTTGTAATACAGCTTGAAGTCTGGAATTGTGACGCCTCCAGTTTTGTTTTTCTTTTTCAATGTTACTTTGCTATTTGGAGTCTTCTGGTTCCATACAAATTTAGAATTGTTTATTGTAGCTTTGTGAAGAATGCTCGTTTTTGGTAAGGATTGCGTTGAATGTAGATTGCTTTGGGTATCATCAACATTTTAATAATACTTGGTCTTCCAATCCACGAGCATGAAATGTTTTTCCATTTCTTGTGTCTTCTTCAGTTTCTTTCGTAAGGTTTCTATAGTTTTCAGCATGCAGATCTTTCACCTCTTTGGTTACGTTTATACCTAGGTATTTTATTATTTTCAGTGTCATTGTAAATGCGATTCATTCCTTGATTTCTCTTTCTGTTGCTTCATTATTGGTGTATAGAAATACAACCGATTTCTATATATTGACTTTATATTCTACACCTTTGCTGAATTCACATATCAGTTCTAGTAGTTTTTTGGTGGAGTCTTTCAGGTTTTTCCATGTAGGGTGTCATGTCGTCTACCAAGAGTGAAAAGTTTGACTTCCTGCTGATTTGGATGCCTTTTATTTCTTTTTGTCTGATTCCTGAGGCTAGGACTTCCAATTCTATGTTGAATAATAGTAGTGAGAGTGGACATCCCTGTCGTGTTCCTGACCTTAAGGGGAAAGTTCTCAGTTTTTCCCAATCAAGGATGATATTAGCTGTGGGTCTTTCGTACATGGCGTTTATGATCTTCAGGTATGTTCCTTCTATCCCTACTTTCTTGAGGACTTTTAAAAAGAAAGGATGCTGTATTTTGTCAAATACTTCTTCTGCACCTATTGAGAGGATTATGTGGTTCTTATCCTTTCTTTTTTTAATGTGATGTATCATGTTGATTGATTTGTGTATTTTGGACCAGGCCTATAGCCCAGGAATAAATCCCACTTGAGTAATTCTTTTTAATGTATTGTTGCATTCAGTTTGCTAGTAACTTGTTGAGAATTTTCGCATCCATATTCATCAGGGAAATTGGTTTGTAGTTCTCCTTTTTAGTGGGGTCTTTGGTTTTGGAATTAAAGTAATGCTGGCCTCATAGAATGAATTTGGAAGTTTTCCTTCTCTTTCTTTCTTTCTTTCTTTCTTTCTTTCTTTCTTTCTTTCCTTCTTTCCTTCCTTCCTTCCTTCCTTCCTTCCTTCCTTCAAAAGATTGGTATTAACTCTTCTGTAAATGTTTGGTAGAATTCCCCTGGAAAGCCATCTGGCCCTGGACTCTTGTTTTTTGGGAGATTTTTGATGACTGATTGAATTTCCTTACGGTTATGGGTCTGTTAAAATTTTATCTTTTCCTGTTTCTACTTTATATGTTTCTAGGAATTTGTCCATTTTTTCCAGATTGCCCAATTTGTTGGCATATAATTGCTCATAATATTCTCTTATTTGTATTTCTGTGGTGTCAGTTGTGATCTGTCCTCTTTTGTTCATGATTTTATTTGGGTCCTTTCCTTCTTTTTGATAAATCTGGCTAGGGATTTATCAATTTTGTTAATTCTTTCAAAGAGCCAGCTCCTGCTTTCATTAATCTATTCTACTGTTTTTTGTTTTTATTTCAATATCCTTGGTTTCTGCTCTTTATCATTTCCCTTCTTCGAGTTTTAGGCTTTATTTGCTATTTGTTTTCCAGCTCCTTTAGAGGTGTATGATTAGGCTGTATATTTGAGACATTCCCCCTTCTTTAGGAAGTCTTGGATTGCTATGTACTTCCCTCTTAAGATTGCCTTTGCTGTCTCACAGAGGTTTTGGACACTTTTGTTCTCATTTTCATTGGCTTCTATGTACTTCTTAATTTCTTCTTTAATTTCTTTGTTAACCCATTTGTTCCTTTCTTTTTTTAATTAAAAAAATTTTTTAACGCTTTATTCATTTTTTGATAGAGACAAAGTATGAATGGGGGGAGGGGCAGAGAGAGAGAGGGAGACACAGAATCCAAAGCAAGCTCCAGGCTCTGAACTGACAGCACAGAGCCCAATGCGGGGCTTGAACCCACGGACTGTGAGATCATGACCTGAGCTGAAATCGGATGCCCAACCGACTGAGCCACCAGGTGCCCCCCTTTTTTAAATTTTAATATTTATTTATTTTTGAGAGGGAGAGCGATAGAGCCTGAGTGGAAGAGGGGCAGAGAGGGAGACACAGAATCTGAAGCAGGCTCCTGGCTCTGAGCTGTCAGCACAGAGCCCAAAGTGGGGCCAAACTCAACAACTCACGAGATCATGACGTGAGCTGAAGTTGGATGCTTAACCAACTGAGTCACCCAGGCACCCCATCTCTCCCATTCATTCTTTAGTACGATGTTCTTTAATCTCCAAGTATTCGTGGTCTTTCCAAATTTTTTTCTTGTGGTTGTTTCAGGTTTCATAGTGTTGTCATCTCAAAATACGCATGGTATGATATTGATCATTTTGTACTTGTTGAAGGCTTATTTGTGACCCAGTATGTAATCTGTTCTGGAGAATGTTCCATGTGCACTCGAAAAGAATGGGTATTCTGCTGCTTCAGGATGAAATATTCTGAATATATCTGTTAAGTCCATCCAGTCCAGTGTGTCATTCAAAGCTCTTGTTTCCTTGTTGATTTTCTGCTTCAGTGATCTGTCCACTGCTGTAAGTGCGACGTTGATAGACACCTTAATTATGATTTAATGCCCTTTTTCATTTCTTGTTACAGTCTTTGTTTTGACATCCATTAGCATGATAGATGTTTCTCCATCCCCTTAATTTCATTCTGCAGGTGTCTTTAGGTCTAAAATCAGTCTCTTGAAGGCAGCATATAGGTGGTCTTGTTTTATTATCCATTCTGATAACCTGTGTCTTTTGATTGAAGCATTTAGTCCATTTACATTTAGAGGGATTTTTGAAATATATGAATTTAGTGCTATTGCGTTGCATGTAGAGTTGGTGTTTCTGGTGATGTTCTCTGGTCCTTTCTAGTCTTTGTTGCTTTTGGTCTTGTTTTTCCTTCACTCAAAGAGTCCCCTTAAAATTTCTTGCAGGGCTGGTTTGGTGGTCATGAACTCCTTTAGTTTTTGTTTGTCTGGGAAACTCTTTATCTTTCCTTCTATTTTGAATCACAGCCTTGCTGGATAAAGAGTTCTTGGCTGCGTATTTTTCTGATGAAGCACGTTGAATCCATCCTGCCACTCCTTTCTGGCCTGCCAAGTTTCTGTGGACATATCTGCTGCAAACCTGATCTATCTTCTCTTGTAGGTTAAGGACTTTTTTCCCTTGTTTCTTTCATAATTCTTTTCTTGTCTGTGAATTTTGTGAATTTAACTATGATATGCCTTGGTGATGGTTGATTTTTGTTGAATCTAATCAGAGTCCTCTGTGCTTCTCAGATTTTGATGTCTGTGTCCTTTCTCAGATTAGGAAAAGTTTTCCACTATAATTTGCTCACATAATACTTTCTGCCCCCTTTTCTCTCTCTTCATCTTTTTGCCTTTGTTTCCCTCTTTTTTTTTTACTTCATTATTTTCTATAATTTTATTTTCTGTAACGCTGTTTTGCTGCTCTGCTTTATCCATCCTTGCCATGACGGCATCCATTCAAGATTACATCTCAGTTTATAGCATTTTTAATTTTTGCCTGACTAGATTTTAGTTCTTTAATCTCTGCAGAAAGGAATTCTCTTGTGTCTTCTATGCATTTTTCAACCCCAGCTAGTAATAAAATTGTGGTTTTAAATTCTATTCAGACATCTTACTTACATCTGTGTTGATTAAATCCCTGGTAATCATTTCTTCGTGTTCTTTCTTCTGGGGTGAATTCCTCCATCTTGTCATTTTGGAGGAAGAAAAAAATTAATAAGATAAAGATTTAAAATGAAACAAAAAAAATCAAAATTTAGATCTTACTTGTGTTTCGGTCTGTTTGTTGAGAGAAGCTTGATAGAATAGATAATAAAGAGAAAGGGAAAAATTTTAAATTTGTTTAAATAATAAAATAGAATAAAAATTTTTAAAAAATAAGGAAGAATTTGCTCTTTATTCAAGAAAGAAAGAAAAGAGAAAAAAACAAAACAGCATCAGGAAAAGCAGAAACAATGAAAACAAATAAATGAACCAGCAAACAGAACAAGACCCAAATGATATTACATTCATTTTCCTGTAGATCTGAAACTTTACAGCACACTATAGTCCATAGACCAGTAAGCAGGTAGAAAGGATTTGTGCTGGTCTTCTGGGGGATATGCCTGGATGGCACAGGTGGTTGGTGCTTGGTGTAATGGCTCCATTCTCCACTTGGTGGCACTGCTCAGCTTAGTGGGGTCGATCCATGGAAGTGCACGAACAAAAATTGCAAATGGCCTAACCCAACTCCTTAGTCTCTAGCACAGAAACTTTGTGCCGTCACCAACCTGCACACCAGCACCCCTTCTTTGTCTCAGGCTTCTGTCTGCTCCCTTCCTCTACCTTGACCATGTCTAAGCTGTTTGCCTGCCAGGTGGTAACCTCCCTCCAGGGTTTTATCTCAGATGGTGCTGTGTTTCAAAATCCCACACTTTGGAGACCCCCAGCAGCTTGGATCTGCTTAGACTCTCTCTGGGGGAGGGTCTCACCGAGCAATGGCCGGGTACCAGCTCGTCCCAGAAAACATTTGCACAGCAGCAGAGTCTCAGGGTTTATGGTAAATCACAACACACAGCCGACGCCAGGTTTTGGTGACATCTGGCATCTTTGTTCCAAGATCAGTAAACCTGGTTGGCCCAAGGGAAGGTTGTATGGCCTCTACCAAATGCACTTCAATCAGGTGAACCGCTTCTCCCTGTGTGGCACATGGACCCCTCAGACCGTGCTGCCTGCTCCTGAAGATTCACCCTGCTTTCTTACCAGAGCACCGCCAGGCCCTGAGCTTCAGACCATCAGACTCTGCACTCCACTGTTTATAGAACAGTGGTGGTATTAAAATCCTCTCCTTTCTCCCCATCAGTGGTTTTGGGGAACAGATTTTTTTTTTTGTCCAGTCCCCTGCGAGTGTTTTCACTCTCTCTTTTTCTTTCCAGCTACTTTCAGGAACAGTACTTTCCTTGTGCAATCCCTAAGCACTGTATTCTCCCCCTT
Source organism: Leopardus geoffroyi (assembly GCF_018350155.1). Lineage (NCBI taxonomy): Eukaryota > Metazoa > Chordata > Mammalia > Carnivora > Felidae > Leopardus > Leopardus geoffroyi. Next base: position 118,535,703 of record NC_059328.1, on the reverse strand, counting down.
TCTCTCTCTGCCTTCTGTCCACAAAGATCGCTTTCTACCCACAGTGGCTCTGCAGCTTTTCTCTCCCCCAGTTCACCTCTCCACACCATATACCTGCCAAGTTCTATGGCTCATATTATGCAGATTGTTGCGTTCGTCTGCAGATCAATTTCCTAGGTGTTCAAAATGGCTTGATACTGATCCACCTGCATTTCAGGGACGAGACAAGCTCAGGGTCCCCATACTACTCTGCCATCTTAACTCAAGAGCCCGTTTTGAACCACTTTTAGAAAACTCTGTAACAAGCTACAGTTAGAGCATTTTGAAAAATCCTGTCTGTGTTTGTGGTGGACAGTGCCAGTAGCCTAATCATGTCATCTTCTTGTCTGGACAGCTGGCTTGTTAATTCATAACCACAGTTCCAGGTTTAGAGAAACCTTAATACCATACTCTCTAGCTCCTTTGCTGATGGTTTGAGTTTCCTCTACGATAGCCTCAAAATCATCCTGCCAGTGTGTGGCATTCAGTGGCTCCTGAAGCAGTTCATTTTCCCTTTGGGTAGCTTGAACTATTAGTTGAACTAAAAATCTGTCTTCTTTCAGTCTCTTTGTTCCTAATTCTGTCCCTTTGTGCTATGCAGAATAAATTTAATGCAGAATAAATTAAATCCCCCTTCCTTAAGTTTTTTGGCAAGAAACCCTCCTCCTTTCTTCAGTTTATTGCACTGTTTCAAGTGCCTGCTACACTTTATCAGTCTCCTCTGAGAAATATTCTTATATGCCTGTATCCCAGCATTATAAATATTCTAGTTTTGTTCTGAACAGTTCATCATTAACCATAGTTTTAGCCACAAGAGTAATTGTTGGTTAATGCCTTGCTACCAGTTGTTGAATATTTACCATAAAGAAGTAAAGTGTAGTTAGAACTCGACCCGTTCCCCTATCACCACCACCACACCCAACCCTGCAGAGTTTTCCAAGAGAGTTTCTTTAAAAAAGAAAAATTAAAAAATTAAAAAAAAAAAGAAAAGAAAAAGATATACAAAACACTCATTTTGTCTCTTGGGTACAAACAGGCATTTTCATTTTAGCTTGTCTACTTTGTTTTTTGCATTCATTGTCTAGAATTGGCTTTCTAAGAAAATTCAGAGGACTTCAACAGAACATTCTATTTTGACTTTTCAAGGAACACATGCATTTAGTCCTGATATTTAGGTGATTCATTACTAGGCATTTTCTGTCACATAATGCAACTTAAATTTTATACTAAGAATAATAATATTTCCTCAGTTTTGCTTGTTGTGTTTTCTCTTGATAACAGATCCTAAAGAACTTAATAGTAAGTTCTGCACCTGGGCTATTTTATATATTCTCTTTTAATCTTTGCAACCAGCCAGTGAGATACGTGAATTATCTTTATTTTATAGTTGAAGACACTTTGACACCAAGATATTCAGTTATCTGCTTACAAATTTCATGACTTGTATAGAACAGAATATGAACAAAATTCCATTTAATGGGAAAGTCATAGCCTTTTTGCAATTCTAAATCACTTTATTCATACTTTAAATTAAGAGAGGAACGGGGGCGCCTGGGTGGCGTAGTCGGTTAAGCGTCCGACTTCAGCCAGGTCACGATCTCGCGGTCCGTGAGTTCGAGCCCCGCGTCGGGCTCTGGGCCGATGGCTCAGAGCCTGGAGCCTGTTTCCGATTCTGTGTCTCCCTCTCTCGCTGCCCCTCTCCCGTTCATGCTCTGTCTCTCTCTGTCCCAAAAATAAATAAACGTTGAAAAAAAAAAAATTAAAAAAATAAAGCCTCTGCTTTAAAAAAAAAAAAAATTAAGAGAGGAACGGGGTGCATGGGTGGCTCAGTTGGTTGGGCGTCCGACTTCGGCTCAGGTCACGATTTCATCGTTCAGGAGTTTGAGCCCCACATCAGGCTCTGTGCTGACAGCTCAGAGCCTGGAGCTTGTTTTGGATCTCTCTCTCTCTCTCTCTCTCTCTCTCTCTCTCTCTCTCTGCTCCTCCCCTGCTCACACTCTATCTCTCTCTCAAAAATAAACATAAAAACAAAAAATAAAATAAAATAAAATAAAATAAAATAAAATAAAATAAAATAAAATAGGAGAGGAAACCATCTACGGCTTAGTTCTTGGTAAAAGACCTTTCTGTTGTTTTATTGTCAAAATCTAGACTGGGACTTGTATTTACTTTCAGCATGACTCTGTCATGTCCCTTTTTATTTAAAATAACATGTCATCAAAATTTAAAACTATGTTTATAAAAAATACCAGAAAGACAAACAACTTGTTTTTGTAGGTTTTGTCCCCCCTTTAGATTTCATTTCTTCTTAGAATACATTCATACATTTTTTTTTTTCTTTTCATTCCTTATTTCAGAAATTTTTTCTTCTCAGAAGTGCACACATCTGAACAGGAACCAGACCTGTTAGGCATGGGCAAAAGAAGCCACTAGCTTGGCTCTACTCTGGCTCTCTTTCAGCTTTGCCCTTGTCTGTGGGGGTTAGGATTTTGCAGGACCAGGGGGGCATACCAGTCTATCACCTATGACTGTGCCTTCTTTTCTAGACACTTCTTTTTAACCTTTAGTTCTCTGTCCATATAGCTCTGATGCCACTTACAGTGTGGCCATTTTCCCTAGGTCCACTCTCCCTGGGATAGATCACATGGTATATGTACCCCTGGGCCAGCAGGATAGCTAAGAGGCAGCAATTTGCCGAGGAGTGGAGAACAAGCTTCATATGGGCTGGTATGTTCACACATATGTTCATAGGCCTCCAAGCTAAGAATGGAGCTTAGGGTAGGAAAAGAAGTAGGGTGGGCTCCAGGCCGGAGTCTAGGTTCTGGCTCTCTTCCTTCTATTGTGACAGTGGATTTTGCCCTCCTAGGTTTTGTAGATGTTTCAAGGAAAGAGGATAGAACGGATTTTGTTTAGCACTCTATTCAAGTTATTTGTATCGTCTCATATATGGATGTATAGTATATAGGTCCCTGTTTCTACTTTTGTTCTAGGCCCCACAATTTAAGGGCAGGTCTGTTCTGAGCTGCTATCTTGGCAGCTCCTCTTGAAGTTACAGGCATTTTCAGCAGTATGCCCGGGAACATTTCTTTTCCCTAAAGGTACAACAAGGTTCAACTTCACAGCCACTCTCTGTCCCTTATGCAGTGGCACCGGACTGAGATCTGATGAATTCTTTTTCCTGACACAAAATTAAAGAACACATCTGGTAAATTCTTGCCAATTCATTAAGATTCCCATGTGGCTTTGTTTTTTTTGTGGCTTTTTTTTAGCTGTATATGATGTAGTGGAAGAAAAGCTAGAAAATGAACCAGACTTCCAGTACATTCCTGAGAAAGCCCCACTAGATAGCGTCCATCAGGATGACCATTCCCTGCGGGAGTCAATGATCCAGCTAGCTGAGGGGCTTATCACTGGAACAGTCCTGACACAATTTGATGTAAGTACTATTGTATGGAAAGCATGTTGGGCCATATTTTTAAATTAATTTCATAGTTTCCTAACTACCTAATCTATCATTTATAATGTATAAACTAAAATGATATTCTGAGAAATAATTGACTTAAAAAATGTTCTAAAATCCATAGTTTTAAACATTTCTTGCAAAATGCTAGCTGTGGTGACATAATAATCTGTTAAAAGAGAAGAATAAGGAGATTTTATGTGTATGTCTTCAAACTAAATTTTTTCCTGTAATTATATAGCTCTTTTTATTCAAAGGTAACAGGTAAAGATAGTCTATGGTGGAGGTACAAATTCTGAGTTAAAGAAAAAGAATTTTTGTACTTAGTCATATTTAATCCTTCTCTACTTTTTGTCTGTCTAATTGGTCATCATTAATATTTGTTGCTCTAAAGTATGTGTTATTGATGATTGACTATAAACCATTTGTGACTGTAAATCATTTAGGGTAGGTCAGTTTTTCTTTTGAGAAGTTCTTGGTTCATATACTGTGTAAACATCTGCAAACTAAATGAAAATGGTATATAATTCTCATGACAAATTGCACAGAATTCAGCTTTGCAAATTTGGTTCAATACCCTACTAGCCTAAGGTACATACATCATTGTACGGTTGAGATATCCTAAGGAAAAAAACCTGTTTGTTTTTTGCATAGAAATAAGTCTGAAAAACAAAACAGAACCTCTTAATGGCTTGCTGAACTCATCTTAAGCTCTTTTTTTTTTTTTTTTAAAGCAACTATATCGGAAAAAACCTGGAATGACAATGTCTTGTGCCAAATTACCTCAGAATATTTCCAAAAATAGATACAGAGATATTTCGCCTTGTAAGTATCTACTATCTCTGTTTATTAAGTTCAGTCTTTGTAGCATAGCTTTATTAAAATGTTCTTTCTTTTAAATTTTTTTTCAGATGATGCTACACGGGTCATTTTAAAGGGTAATGAAGACTATATCAATGCAAATTATATAAACGTAAGTTTATTTTTATTGTGCCTTTGTCATTCGGAATAAGACGGACTATGATTTTGTGGTTCATTTTTTTTCCCCCCAAATATTTCTTTATTTTGAGAGAGAGAAAGAGAGTGTGCACGAGGCCGGTGGGGGGTGGTAGGGACAGAAAGAGAAGGAGACAGAGAGAGGATCCCAACTGTGCTATCAGCCCAGAGCCCGATGCGGGGCTCAAACTCACAAACCATGAGATCATGACCTGAGCCAAAATCAAGAGTCAGGCACTTAACCAACTGAGCCACCCAGGCATCCCTAAACTTTGAGGTTCCTTTTATATTTGAGAGAATATTAACAGTTTCAGATATTGAAAAATATTAAAATACAAATGTTAAAAAATAATTTGATACTGGGGCACCTGCCTGGGATTCTCTCTCTCCCTCCGTCTCAGCCCTTCCCCCACTTGTGCACGTGTTCGCTCACACTCTCTCTCAAAATAAATAAACCTTACCAAAAATAGTTTGGTACTGGTATATTAACATGCATATAGAGCAGTGGAATAGAATAGTTCAGAAATATTTTTTATCTATACATACTTCACCTACTTCCTCACTTTTTGTATACCATATTTTAGATATATGAAAATATAAATGTAAAAATGGAATCGTGAAACTACTTGGAGGAAATGTATGAGAATTATTTAAAATCAGAGAGGGAAAATTTTTTCTAAGTTTAGACACTCATCTAAACTTAACTCACAGAAAGAAAAGTACAAATCAAAACTGCAAGGGATTACTATTTTTCACCTATTAGATTGAAATATCAAAAAGTATGATAATATCATATACAAGTCTGTATCCCTTATCTGAAATCTTGGGGCCAAATAGACTTTGGGATTCGTAATTTTTTGGATTTTTGAAAGTTTATTCAGTGCCTATACCAAATACTGTAATAAGTAACATCCCTAGTAGACTATGTGACATTACCCTGTAATCAATGTGTTGATACTCAATGGGAAACATGGATATTCCCACTGAGTGGTACTCCTAAAGACTGTAAATAATCTTAGATTAACTCAGGTCAGATATTGTTGTCAAATGAGTCCAACTTAGGTCAGATGTACCAAACAAAGGACAAACTTACACTTCAGAGCACTGGGAGTTTGGAAATTGTGTGTGAGGGATCAGCAGTATATTAAAGAGACTCTCAGGGAAAAAGCATCCCTGATACGTTGTTGGTGGAAGTATAAATAGGTACAACCTCTTTGGAGAGGTAACTAACAAAAATGTTAGGTTTATAAAAATAACTCAGTGCAGTCTTGTTTATGGTAACAAATAGATTAGCAGCAACTTAAATGTTTGTTAAATAAATTATGGTATATTTATACAGTAGAGCCATTAAAAAGAATGAAGTTTTATGTACTAATCTGACATCTCAATGATAAAGTGGAAAAAGAAACAAGATACACAGAACAACATTGTAAGCCACCTTTTATGTCTTACAGAAAACAAAGACTTCTGCATGTACATTTGTGTGTTGTTTATAGAGTGTCTCTGAAAGGATATTTTAGAAATTAGAGGGGTTCCTAGGTGACTCAGTCGGTTTAAGTGTCTGACGCTTGGTTTCAGCTCAGATCATGATCTCATGGTTCATGAGTTCAAGCCCTGCATTGGGCTTTGTGCTGACAGCGCGCAGAGCCTGCTTGAGATTCTCTCTCTCTCTCTCTCTCTCTCTCTCTCCCCCTCTCTTTCTGCCTCTCTGCCTGCCCCCTCAAAAATAAATACAAATTTTTTAAAAATTAAAAAAGAGGGGCACCTGGGTGGCTCAGTTGGTTGGGCGTCCAACTTTGGCTCAGGTCATGATCTCACAGTTTGTGGGTTCGAGCCCTGCGGCGGGCTCTGTGCTGACAGCTCAAAGCCTACAGCCTACTTTGGATTCTGTGTCACCCTCTCTCTCTGCCCCTCCCCCGCTCACACTGTGTCTCCTCTCAGTCTCGAAAATAAAAAAACATTAAAAATTTTTTTAATTAAAAAAATAAAGAAATTAGCAAAAAAGATTGTTCTTCTGGGTGTGAACCAGAGGCTGGGAAGAGAGTGAGACCTCTTTTTCTGTTCACCCTTTAGTATTCTTCCAGTGCCATGTGCGTGTGTCACCTTTTCTTCTTTTTTAATGAAGTCTCAAAATGTAGTAGGATGGTAATCCTCCCTGAATACTCACGATCTTACTTCTTCTTAAAAATAATTAATTTAAAATATTTTTATTATCTTTTTCTATTGTACGTGTGTGTATATTTCTTATATATGTTATATAGTATAATGTATATATGTTATATAGTGTGTATTATTTGTAAAGTCTGAACTAAAACAAACGGCAGAATTTTTGCCTCTTGCAAATTTTACCTGTAAGCTGTTTAGAGACAAATATTTTTTATTTCTGTAGCAAGTCTCTTCCTCTAAAGCAGGGTTTTCTGTAAAGCTGCTCTTAAGCCCACAAGAGTGCTTTGGAAAATATTTTAATTTTTATTCCCAATACTTAAATATGTATAAAACTACTGAGAAATTTCTTCTATAAAGAAATTGTTAATAAAGTTTTATTGACTTTGCAGCTTTTTGAGATCAGTTGTATTCAGTTATTATTTAGTGGATGATTTTCATATACTTGATCACAGTAAAAAGTAATAATGTAAAAGACTTTTAGTTTTGTTTCCTTTTCTTTTTAGATGGAAATCCCTTCTTCTAGCATTATAAATCAGTATATTGCTTGTCAAGGGCCATTACCACACACCTGTACAGATTTTTGGCAGATGACTTGGGAACAAGGCTCCTCCATGGTTGTAATGTTGACCACACAAGTTGAACGTGGCAGAGTAAGTCATACTTGAATCTTAAACAATGCTTGCGCTGTTTTCAAATTAAATTGCATATATGGTCAAAATATTCACGTTGATTTAGTCTTTTTTGTAACCTTTAAACTTACTTTCTTGTGTTGCGATTAAAATCATAGTGACTAACACATAATAAATATGATATATAAATGTTAACTACTATTATCAGTTATTATCTAAATGGATTAATAGCTATTTGATAAAGGATTTGGATCTAAAATATATAAAGAACTCCTGCAACTCAACAATAAAATGATAAAACCCCAATTAAAAATTTTTTTTCTTAATGTTTGTTTATTTTTGAGAGAAAGAGAGACAGAGTGGGTAGGAGAGGGCAGAGAGAGAGGGAGACACAGAATCCAAAGCAGGCTTCAGGCTCTGAGCCGTCAGCACAGAGCCCGACGCCGAGCTCGAACTCATGAGCTGTGAGATCATGATCTGAGCCTAAGTCAGACACTCAACTGACTGAGCCACCCAGGTGCCCCTTCATTAGTCACAAAGAAAATGCAAAAATCAAAACCACAAGGAGGTAGCACTTCATATCCAATAGGATGACTAAAATAAAAATGACAGATAATAGCAAGTGTTGACAATGATAGGGAGAAAATGACACCCTCTTATACTGTTGGTAAATTTGTACAATGGTGCAGCTGCTTTGGGAAACAGTCTGTCAGTTCCTCGGAAGGCTAACCATAAGAGTTGTTACAACTCAGCAGTTTCACTCCTAGGCATACCCAGGAGAAATGAAAACATACATCCACACAAATACTTGTACACAAATGTTCATAGCAGCATTATTCCTAATAGCCAAAGGGTGGAAACAATCAAAATGTAACAAATAAACCATGGTATAGTCATATATATTTACATATATATATAAAAAACTTGGCAGTAAAAAGGAATGAAGAACTGATACATGCTACAACATGCATGAACCTAGAAAGCATCATGCCAAGTGAACAAAGGCAGTCAACAAAGACCGTGCACAGTATGATTTCATTATATGAAATGTCCAGAGTAGGCAAATTCACAGAGGACAGAAAAGTGGATTAATGGTTGCCTAGGTCCAGAATGAGAGAAGAGGTTAGGATAGAGGAACACACAGTGATTATTAATGGGTTTGGGAGTGAAAAAATGTTCTGAAAGTGATTGTGCGGATGGTTGCACACTTCTGTAAATATACTAAAACTAATTGAATTGTGTGCTTTAAATGGGCAAATGGTATGGTATGTGAATTATATGTCAGTAAAGCTTTTTTTTTTTTAAAGTCCTAATTATGGGGTGCCTAGCTGGCTCAGTCAACTTTAGCATCTGACTCTTGGTTTTGGTTTAGGTCATGATCTCACAGTTTGAGTTCACGCCCCGGGTTGGGCTCTGTGCTGACAGGGCAGAGTCTGCTTGGGATTCTCTCTCTCTCTCTCCCTCTCTGTCTGTCCCTCACCTGTTTGTTCTGTCCTTCTCTGTCTCTCTCAAAATAAATAAACTTAAAAAAAATTTTTAATCCTAATTATGAAAATAAATGCATTGGCATTTTAGAGAATCTTTCTCATTGTTAACTTAAATCTAGAAATATAAGAATTAATGCACCATTTTGCCACTGTCATAGTAAATAATTCACACAAGAATTAATCAAGAATTGTAAAACATTGGATGAAAGCTTGTAATAAACAGGATATTTGCAGTCTCAAAATCTATCCAAACAGATTATTATTACAAAGAAAAAATGATGAAGAAATGTTAATAGAGTTGACAGATCTAGGTGAAGGATATATGAGGGTTCCTCAAATTATTCTTGTAATTTTTTTGTAGGCTTAAAAGTTTTTAAAAAGTAAAACATTTTCAAAATTGAAGAACCTAAATTCTATATATTTCTTAAATCTATTGATGTCAGGTTAAGTGTCACCAGTATTGGCCAGAACCCACAGCAAGTTCATCCTATGGATGCTACCAAGTCACCTGCCACTCAGAAGAAGGAAACACAGCATATATCTTCAGGAAGATGACACTATTTAACCAAGAGGTAGGAAGGCAGGATATCCACTCAATAGAACTTTTATGTTCAAGGTAAAACTTTGAAAGCCAAAAATGTTTTGAGTCCTGGTTAACTAGGAAATATTATTTTAAAATTACTGAATTATTTGCTTCCTTGGGATTCTTTGGAATCTTATGAAATGTATTGTCCTGCTATATTAAATGCATTTTCACTTTCTCTAGGTAGATATGAATGGTCAGTAAAAAAAGATTCTAGTAAATAATACTTACTACTCATAATACTTTGCCTGTTCATTAAAAATTATGCCAGGTTTGTGTTTAGTTTCTTCCTACCAGTAACATCAATAAAGTATTTGGGTATATCTGTGGAAATAGAATAATTAAAAGCTGTCAAATTATTGTCCTTTTTGTAAAAGAGTATAAAGGAGAGTGTTCACAGTCTCCTCAGTATTAAGAAGGAAAAGATTGTAGGCAGGATCCTCTGACAGCAGACAGATTACAGCTTTCTAATTGCTAGTTTACTGCCACCTGGGTCACTCTTCTTTGCTTCCAAATCCAGAGCTAGAAATGGAAACTGATTAGTAAATGATGGCTTAGTAACCCACTTGGAAGATGTGTGTGGAGGGTGGCATGCTGCCAGTCTTGTCAGGCTGTTAAAGACCGTACACCCCACTTTCACTGCCTGCAGCTAGAGATTCCCCTGTAGCCACCTTTGGTTTTGACGGGGGCTCGAGAAGAGCAAATAGTACAGTCTACTACCTTTGTATATCCATGCCTACCCCATCAATGGTTAAGCCTTAGGAAATGAGAGCTTGCTCTCCCCCTCCCTGCCCCATTCTACCTCCCAGAATGTGAATAAAGGAGCCCAGCAAGACAGCTTTACTGACCCAGAGGGAAGGAACTAGAAGTCGTGCTGATGTATAATAAAGGAATCTGGCATTGAATAGGTTATAAGAAGTAAAAAATTAAACTTTCAAAATCTTTTGTAGATTCCATCAGAATGAATTTAGGGCTTAGGGACATATAATGTATAGCTCATGGTCTAATGTAACAAGGTAAGTCCATAAGATATTTCTTCATTTTCCCAAATGGATATGAAAGGCTGTATATGGCTTCAGCATAGTCTCTTTATGCTCCACCTATAGATTATCCATGGCAGTTTATAATATTAAAGTGTCTTTTCTTCGCAAACCCTGAGTACCTCAGAACTATGCTAAGACACAAATTAGTTTTTAAAGTTTGGGACAAATATAATTGGGAAAATACATTTGTTACCATACCAAATACATACATACATGGATAAATAGACAGACACTACCTCGAAACATAATAAAAGATAATTTTACATTAACCATTTTTGTAATTATTGGTACATTAAATTAATTAAATTCTTATGTTAATAATAATCAAGGAGTACCTGGGTGGCTCAGTCAGTTAAGCATCTGACTCTTGATCTCGGGCTCAGGTCTTGATCTCAGGGTCATGAGTTCAAGCCCTGTTTTGGGCTCCACGCTAGGTGTGAAGCCTACTTAAAAAAATAAATAAATAAATAAATAAATAATAATAATAATAATAATCAAAGGTTGTCTATTGTAGATAACCATCTCATTTCATAGGATACTAAAAAATTACTTATCAGGTTATTCTGAGGTCTCTTTGGGAATTCTTCTTTCATTAGTTCCTTTCTTAATCACCTTGTACTTTAATGGTCTTTTCTGGAAGCTCCCTTTAATGTAAATGACTGTAGCCAGATTTAATAGTGTTGAATGACCATACCTACCAGTTTTTGAGAATATGATTCCAAACAGCTGATGGGGTAATTTATAGGTCTTCTCATAGAATCCTTTCAAAATAAGACTATCCCTTTGGGTTGGAGGTGTTATTTTTCAGTTTAAGACAGTAAGGCTCTGATATATTAAGTGCTTACTGGCAGAGTCAAGATTAGAAATGAGATGCATAAATCCAATACCTTTCTCCATTTTACTGATTCTTGGCTCCTAAAAAAGAATTAAGCCCTGATTTGACTTTGTGTTCTTATGATCTCCAGTTTTTAATCCACATTTATTTTGAGATTTTGTTTTCCTAATTTCCATTATTTCACTTGTGTTTTTCAGAATTAGCCCAATTTTGCTTATAAAAGTTTTTTTACCTTACCATTTTGTTCACCTAACACTTTTTAGTTTTCTTCACACCTTTCTTTGTATCTTAACTTGGTTTGCTTATTTATTTGATTGTCATCTGAAAAATACAAATAGACAAATTGAGTTATCAGAAGAGTAGTGATCCAGGTAGACAATACCTAATGGATACAACTGTTTCTGTGAAACAGTTTCTTTCTTTCTCATTAAAATTTGGGGTTTTATTGAATTTCTGCATTACTTTTTGTGTGTAGTGGGAATACTTTGCTCGCTTTTCTTCTAAAATTAAAATGGCATAAATGTTTATACCTTAAAGATAATTCCTTAGTCAAAGTGCATGATTTTTCATTCACACTTAGAAAAATGAGAGTCGTCAACTCACTCAGATCCAATACATAGCCTGGCCTGACCATGGAGTCCCCGATGATTCCAGTGACTTTCTGGATTTTGTTTGTCATGTACGAAATAAGAGGGCTGGCAAGGAAGAACCTATTGTTGTTCACTGCAGGTATTCTATTTTCTGTCTTTTATGATTGAACAGCTGACCAGATAGGTCACTTCTAAAAGGAAATGTGTATTTTATTTTGTCCTTAAATTGTGATCATCACTATTTTAATTAGAGGGAACCTAAAGCTATGAAATGAAGCTGGAAGGTAGCAGGTATGTCCCAACACATGATTGTCTGAAACATTATCATAAGAAGTAAAAATAATACTTTACTGATTAATTCTTAGAAGGTTGTCTTTTTCATAGTTTACGTCTCAGACATTGGGTGTCTTATAATGGCTGGCATCTTAGACTTGATGAAATACAATATTGGGGGCGCCTGGGTGGCGCAGTCGGTTAGGCGTCCGACTTCAGCCAGGTCACGATCTCACGGTCCGTGAGTTCGAGCCCCGCGTCGGGCTCTGGGCTGATGGCTCAGAGCCTGGAGCCTGTTTCCGATTCTGTGTCTCCCTCTCTCTCTGCCCCTCCCCCGTTCGTGCTCTGTCTCTCTCTGTCCCAAAAATGAATAAACGTTGGAAAAAAAAAAAAGAAATACAATATTGTAGGCATTCAGTTGCAGCCTAAGGTTTAGATTTTCTCCTCCCAGCAAGGTACTCCCTCCCGTTCTGTGACCCCTCCCAGGATATTTGTTAAGTACTCTCCCCTCTTGGAGTGGCTCTACCCAGTATCTTCAGAGGCTATGCCACTTCTATGAGCCCTAGGTAAACAATGGTAGGCTACCCTTTCTTGCTTTCATATTCAGGCCCCATTCTGCCTTCCAGAGGGCCAGGTACAATCACTCTAGCCTTCACTGCCACCAACCCAGAGTAGGAAACTGAAATTATCTTCTCCTTATCCTAGCCATTTCTGTCGTTAAGTGATTCATTCAGAAGCTTTATTGAATCTTCTGAATAGATAAACGAAGGTATCTCTTCATCCTTAAACTTTCCGGCACTTTTTTAAGAGCAGACTTTCAAATTATCAAAACAGATTATAGACCAGATATCTGAGAGGAAAAATGTCAGGAATGATGAACACGTTTGGCCATTTCATATCCTAAGCCCCCAAAAGCTGCTATAGCTATGTTCACAGAGAATACTTCAAAAAGTTGTTCTTCACTATCCCAATTCTAAAGTTTAATCAAAATTAAATTTGATTTTAAAAACTGACTTGAATATGTAAAATACTGTTGTCTTTTGTACATTTGTTAATGATTATTGTAACTTTGTTATTTTGCATTTTAAAGTGAGGTTGCTCCAGTAAGCTTCTATACTTGTTCAGATTTTTAAAACTGAAATGTGACTCTTTTAAAGTAGCATTTTTACACTAACAATGGGGAAGGGGTGGATACAAACCATTTAATCTGCATTACGTGAGAAATGTTTTTCAATTTTCAAAGTATTTTTTAGTTGGGTTCTACTTTTGTAATATAAAACTTTTAATTAAAATCAAATTATTATTCCATTATATTATGTTTCATTCAGTACTTTAATTTACTGCACAAAAGCCACAAGAAGTGTAACAGGATAGTATCAATGAGACCTTGCCCCTTACTTTTTTAGTGCTGGAATTGGAAGAACTGGGGTTCTTATTACTATGGAAACAGCCATGTGTCTCATTGAATGCAATCAACCAGTTTATCCACTAGACATTGTAAGAACAATGAGAGATCAACGAGCCATGATGATCCAAACACCTGTAAGTACTGCACTTTATGTACTTGTGTGTATTCTCAACATGATGATTTTTGTTACCATTACATATGCCAAACCATATTTTTATATTTTAATTCCTTACCAGGAGCCAGTAACCCGTAGCATAGGGGTTGGTGAATATTGCCTGTGAGCCAAATCTGGCCCACCCCTTGTTTTTGTAAATAAAGTTTTATTGGCACATAGCCATTCCCACTTCTTTACATATTGTCTATGACTGTTTTTATACTAAAGTATCAAAGTTGAGAGGTTGCAACAGGTACCATATGATTGGCAAAACCTAAAACATTTACTAACTGATCTTTTACAGAAAATGTTTCTTAGTACCACCCTATCATGTTAATCCTTGAATGCTTAAACAGGTACAGGGGAACTCTCCCTCTATTAAGTGTCAGTCAAGTGGGATGCCAAGAACTGGAGAGTCTTGGTAGACCTGTTTTCCATGAAACAGCTGTGGTGAAATCACATTCTTTTTAACATAAGAACTTGAATCACAACAACAACAACAACAAAAAGTCATGGAAATTAAGCTGCTCACTTATTGTATTCTACACAGACTCTGAATTATATTCCAAGAATAAAAAGAATTTTAGAGTTAATGTTAAGATTATTTTTTGTATTAAGCCATGGTGAAATATTAGCATTGTTGGTGGCATTAAAGTTATTGAAGTGAATCGACCTGTGTGATCTAATAAATGCCTGCCATTTTTTTTAGCTTTTAATTATAGAAAATTTCAAATGTACGGAAGAGTACATAATCAAACATAATCAAACGCAAGAGTAGATAATCAAACACTATGTTGAGTACTCAAACCCAACAGCATTCGCCATATTGTTTCATCTGTAGTGCCACCTACTCTCCCATATTTGAAGCAAATCCTAGACATCAGATCATTTTGTCTATAAATATTTTAGTGTGTATCTGTAAAAGGTACGGAGTGGTTTTTCTTCTAAACAAAATCACAATACCATCATCACATGTAAGTATAATAAATAGTAATTTCTTAATGTTATCAAATAGCCTATATTCAGATTTTCATTTGTCCCATATAAATCATGTCTTTTTTATAGAACAGCTTTATTGAAATATAATGCACATACCACAAAATTTACCTATTTATTAATTTTTAGCTTATTTTTGAGAGAGAGAGCAGTGGGGAAGGGGCAGAGAGAGAGACTCAGAGGACAGAGGATCTGAAGCCAACTCTGTGCTGACAGCAGAGAACCCAATACAGGGCTTGAACTCAAAAACCGTGAGATTATGACCTGAGCCGAAGTTGGACACTTAACCAACTGAGCCACCCAGGCGCCCACAAAATTCACCCTTTTAAAGTATATAGTTCATTAGTTTTTTAGTATATCACAGAGTTTTGCAACCATTACAACTATCTAATTTTAGAATATTTCCTCACCTGAAGAAGAAACCCCATACCCATTTCCCTCATACAGTCTCCAGCCTCCCCCCAGCCCAGCTTCAGGTAACCACTAATCTACTTTCTGTCTCTGTAACTTTACCTTTTCTGGACCTTTCATATGCATGAAATCATACAACTTGGTCTTTATAATTGACTTCTTTTAATTAGCATAATATTTACAGGTTTATCCATTCTATAGAGTGTATCATATTTCATTTCTTTCTCTTTTTTTGTTTGCCTGAATAGTATTCCATTGTTTATCTATTCATCTGTTCATGGGCATTTAGATCATTTCTGCTTCTTGGTTATTATGAATAATGGTACCATAAACATTTGTGTATGTTTTTGTGTGAATATGTTTTCATTTCTCTTGGGTATATACCCAGAGGGGGAATTGCTGGGTCATATGGTAACTCTGTTTAACCTTTTGAGTAACTGCCAGACTGTTTCCAATGTGGCTATACCATTTTGCCATTCTTCTGTCAGTGTATGAGGGCTCTGTTTTTTCCATATCATTGTCAACACTTGTTATTATCTGTCTTTTTAAAGTGGTCTCTGCACCAATGTGGGGCTCGAATTTGTGACCCCGAGATCAAGAGTCCCATACTCCACTGACTGAGCCAACCAGGCACCCCTCTCTTTTTTCTATTTTAGCCTACTGAACATAAAGTGGTATCTTGTTGTGGTTTTGATTTGTGTTTCCCTAATAACTAGTGCTTTCAAGCATTTTTTCATGTGTTTATTTGTATATCTTCTTTTGAAAACTGTCTATTCAAACCTTTTGCCCTTTTATTTTTTTTAAAGATTTTATTTTTAAATAATCTCTGCCCCCAACAAAGGGCTTGAATTCACAGCCTTAGATCAAGAGTCACACGTTTCACCAACTGAGCCAGCCAGATGCCCCTTCCCCTTTTTTCAGTTTGTTCTTTTGGTCATTTTATTGTTGAGTTGTAAGAGTTCTTTATATTTTCTGAATACAAGTGCCTTGTAGGTCTATGGTTTGCAAATGTTTTCTTCCATGCCATTCTTTTACTTTTTTGATTATGTCATTTGTAGCACAGGAGTTTTTAATTTTGATGAAGTCTAGTTTATATATTTTTTAAATCACATATGCTTTTGGTGTCATATCTAAGAAATCATTGCCGAAACTCAAGGCTGCAAAGATTTATTCTTCTGCTTTCTTCCGAGAGTTTTATGGTCTAGCTCTCACATGTGTGTCTGATTTATTTTGAGTTAGCTTTTACATATAGTTTGAGGTATGGTTCCAGTTTCATTCTTCTGCATGTGGCTTTCCAGTTGTCTCCACTCCATTGTTGAAAAGACTGTTCTTTCTTTTTAAATTTTTTTTTTAACATTTATTTATTTTTTGAGAGACAGAGAGAGACAGAGCTCGAGCAGGGGAGGGGCAGAGAGAGAGAGAGGGAGACACAGAATCCGAAGCAGGCTCCAGGCTCTGAGCTGTCAGCACAGAGCCTGATGCAGGGCTTGAACCCATGAACCGTGAGATCATGACCTGAGCCGAAGTCAGTCGCTTAACCGACTGAGCCACCCAGGCACCCCAAGATTGTTGTTAATTGTCTCTATGTTCCTTGTCAAAAACTAGTTGACCACAAATGTAAGGGTTTATTTTTGGACTTTCAACTCTGTTCCATTGATTTATATGCCTATCCTTATACTACTTACATAGTGTCTTGATTACTTACAGTTTTATAATAAAATTCAAAGTCAGGAAGTGTGACTCTCCCAACTCTGTTCCTTTTTCAAGACTGTTTTAGCTATTCAGAGTCCCTTGCTTTTCCATATTAATTTTATATGGATACATTATATGTTCTCTGCAAAAAAAAGCAAGATATGGATCGCATTAAATCTACATATCATTTTGGGGGAGTGTTGTCATCTTAATGATATTCCATCTTCCAAACCATGAACACAAAATGTCTTTCCATCAATTTATGTCTTCTTTAATTTCTTTCATATGTTATAGTTTTCAGTATACAAGTCTTATACTTCTTTTGTCAAATTTATTAAGCTTTTTAGTCTTTTTGGTGCTATTTTAAGGGGAATTGTTTTCTTAATTTCAGTTTGGGAGTATACATTGCTTGGGTATAGACATAAAATTGATTTTGTATGTTGATCATGTATCCTGCAACCTTGCTGAAATAATTCATTAACTCTAATAATTTTTTACCTATGAAAGTGGATTCCTTAGGATTTTCTATATACAAGATATTATCTGTAAATAGAGGTAGTTTACTTCTTCCTTTCCACTTTAGATGCCTTTCCTTTCTTTTTTTTTTAAGTTTATTTGTTTGTTTCGAGAGTGAGAGAGAGAGAGAGAGAGAGAGAGCTTGAGCAGGGAAGGGGCAGAGAGAGAGGATCCAAAGCAAGCTCTATGCTGCCAGTGCAGAGCCCCGTGTGGGGCTCAAACTCACAAACCATGAGATCATGACCTGAACTGAAATCAAGAGTCGGAGGCGTAGCCAACTGAGCCACCCAGGCACTCCCGTCCCCCCTTTTTTCTCCCAAGTGTCCCAAGCTAAAACTTCCAGTACAATGTTAAAGTGGTAAAACCAGACACTCTTGTCTTGTTCCTGGTCTTAGGGAGATAGCTTTCAGTTTTTTACCCACTAAGTATCTAACAAGCTGCCTTTTGTCAGGTTGAGGAAGTTCCCTCTGTTGCTAGTTTGTTGAGTAATTTCATCATGAAAAGATGTTCTGTTCTTTCAAATGCTTTTTGTGTATGTATGTCTCTTGAGATGATTGTGTGGTTTTTGTCTTTTATTCTATTAATGTTGTATAGTATATTGACTGACTCTCAGATGTTAAACTAACCTGCATTCCTGGGGTAAATTCTACTTGGACATGGTGTGTAATTTTTTTTATAAGATGCTTGATTTGATTGGCTAATATTTTCTTGAGATTCTTGTATCTGTATTCACACATAATGGATTTTTAATTGTAGCAAAACACACCGCATAAAATTTATCGTCTTAACCATTTTGAATTATGCAGTTCAGTAGTATTAAGTGTATTCACACTGTTGGGTAACCTGTCTCTAGCACTTTTTCATCTTGCAAAACTAAAACACTATACACATTAAACGACAACTCTCCATATCCCTCTCCTCCCATCCCCTGGCAACCAGCATTCTACTTTCTGTTTCTAGGAATTTGACTGCTCTAGATGCCTTATATAAGTAGCTTCATACAGGTTTTGTTTTTCTGTGACTGGATTCTCTCAGCATTATATTCTCAAGGTTCATCCATTTTGTAGCATGTGTAAGAATTTCCTTTCTTTTAAGGCTGAAGAATTCTTGATTGTGTATAGGCCACATTTTGTTTATCCTTTTATCTGCCGGTGGACATTTGGGTTGTTTCCATCTTTCGGTTATTGCTAATAATGCTTCTGTGAACATGGATGTATGAATGTCTCTTTGAGGTCTTACTTCCAATTTTTTTGTATGTATATATACCCAGAAATCAAATTATTGGATTGTATCATACACAATGAGTTTTTGCTTTTACAGTTTGTATAAAATCAGGATTCAGATACAGTCCACAAATTTTGATTGGTTTATGTCTCCTAAATCTCTTTTAATGTGTTGCTTCTTTCTACGTTTCTTTTCTTTTTTCCTGCAGTTTATTTGATGAATAAACCGAGTGTTATCTGTGTTTCCTAAAAGTGGTAAATGGATCTATAGACTTGAACAAATTAGGTGGTATTTTGTTCTTTCAAGAGGCACTTAAACGTTGTCTTTCTTTTTGTGATGTTAGTGGCCTTGGGTGATCAGTGTCTGCATCATTAACTGGTGGGGTTTGAAGAATGATAATAGTCTATTATTCCTTCTTTGTTTATTAGCTGGAATACTTCTTTAAAGAGAAAGTTCTCTTCTGCTATTTGGTTAACCAGTGGTATAGGCTGTGCTTTCCTATATCAGTTTTCAGTATAATGAGTTGGTTCACTTGCCTCTCCCACTGGTGACCTCATACTTTTGTTTGCTTTGATTTTATTCTGATATCGTGGATTTAAACATATGTGATATATTTCAACTCGTTGTAGTTATTTTTTTTTTAATGATGCCTACACTGTCCCATTTTTGGCCAGTAGGAACCTGTTCAGCTCGGCTCCTAAGCTGTTTTGTCAAGACCCTAGTACAGATAGTTTCTTTGCTACCAATAAAAATGTCCAGGCATGTGCATTTCCTGCCCCAGTTTTAGAATCATAATTTCTCCAGAAAAGTACTGTTTTTTTTTGTTTTTGTCTTCAGAAATTATTTTAGGGATCACCTTCTGAGCACTAGGTATTTTAAGCTGCTGGGTTAGTGTTAGTATTTGTCTCTAGAAATCTTCCATTGCCACAGTGAAGAAAACAAACGTATAAGGAGCTACTACTGACGCTTCCAATACAAATTCAGGACCTCAGTGTTTTTACTTGATGTGTTCTACCTAACATCTTTATTTCCATTCTTCTTTAACAAGAATAATGGTTCTCTACAATATCAGCAATGAAAGATTTAGACTATCACAAATACTCCCTTGTTTTATTCCACATGACATAACATCTCAAAATAACAAAACTAACACTACTACCACCAACAGAATCGTTACTGAAAAGAATTTTTTTTTCTATTTTTTGGATATATCTATGAGATATTCAAATTACTGTTTAAAAGTCCCTTGAAATAACTCCTCTCTATGTGGTTATGCCATCAACTACATACACACATTGTTTCATATTATTTTCAACTTACAGAGATTTTGTTAAATTAACATTCTAATTATGGGGTATATTTATGTGGTTCCAAAGTAAAATCTATAGAAGGAGGAGGTATATCCAGTGAAATCTAATCTCTACCCCTCTCCTGAACTCTATTCCCTCTATCTCTTCATAGGAGACTATGTTTTTAATGATCTGTCCTTCCCTTTTGTATAACATATATATTGAGATGGACATTTGTAGTCACCCTCTTTCTGTTATAAAGAGAATACATTGTGTGCACTTTTCTCTGCCATGCTGTTTTAACTTAACAAGGTACTCTGGAATCATTTTATAGTGATCGGTAGACTTTCATTCCTTCCCCTTCAGCCCTTCACCACATAGTATTCCCCTGTGAGGATGTGCCACCCAGTTCCTTCCTGGTAGCCATTAGGATTGTTCCTACTCTGTGTTATTAAAAATAATCCAGTGGTGAATAGACTTATTTCTGAATATATGTTTTCAATTTCTTTTTCTGGTTTATCTTTCGGATAGATTCCTACAAGTGGGATTAATGGGTGAAAGGTAAATTAATGTAATTTTTTAGATGCTGCCAAATTGTAGTATTTTACATCCCTACTAGCAATGTATGAGTGAGTGTTATTTTTTGCCTTTGTGTTGGTGAAAAATGGTATCTCTGTGCGGTTTTACTTTGCATTTCCTTTATAAGCAAGTCAAGTGAAATTGTTGTTGTTGTTGTTGTTGTTGTTTTCTAGTCTTTCTGATCAGTTCTGTCCTTTCTATTTTTCAGAGTCAATACAGATTTGTATGTGAAGCTATTTTGAAAGTTTATGAAGAAGGATTTGTTAAACCCTTAACGACGTCATCAAATAAATAAGAAAGCATAAGTCTGGGATATGTGTTGGAAAACTGCTTTCTGCTCTATTCACTGTGCCATAATTCTGCTTGCAGGAAATGGCAGTTAGACAAAAACAATGAAGAACTAACAAAAACTGAAAACTTCAGCACTGTTGCACTTTATGTTTAAACAATGTCACTCTCTCAAAATCTGTAATTCGTGTGTTTGAAGACTATTTCATGCTTTGCTCCGAACAAATAGTGAATAACTGAGTATGTTCAGGGTAATTTATGAAATCTGTGGTGGTGCCATGCAGTCCCCTTCTGGTAGAATTGCCACAAACAAGGCTCAGAATTCTCCTCATCTCTGATATACACCTGTATCTTGAAAGCAAAAAGAAGTATACATCAGGAGTCAGCTCTGGTGTTTCCCAGTGATTCATGTACTTACTATACTGATTACCAGATTTTTATTTTTTAAATTTTAGCAATATCATTCTCAATATTAGCCAATACACTGCCTATGGATGCAGCACATCTTTCCCTGTACTCCCCTGTAGAGACCTGCTGTTCGTGAGAAGAAAGATGGAATTTGCTTTTCCCAGGAAATGCTGCACAGTGTCCATTTACCAGCATCTTATAGAAAGTATAAATATGAATCTACAAGTTTTCTTGAATTTAATAATGTAACTTATATTTATCATACGGTTGGCTTATTCCAAATCATGTGATTTCACATACTTGATGTAAAGGAATGCATGCGTTGTGTCTTAACCCCTTAAGTGCCTTGAGACGTCTTTGTATGTCTAATGAAAAGGCACTCATTTGACCCCACTAGGAGGTATGTGTGTATATTGTACATTTACATTTTTATGCATTTTGAATCAGTTTGCATTTAAAAAAAAAACAGCTTCTTGTATGAAGAGTTACGCAAAGAAGGGTATGGAAATTTTATTTCTTACTCAATTCCTGTATTTTGCCACAAGAAGCAAAGATAAATTGTGTTCTACTGAGTGAGCGTTCTGCTGCTATGGAATTATTGAAAATCTGCACATTCCTTTCCTGAGGGACAAGGGTTACAGTTGAGCAGCTCAAGTTAAAAGATGCTTTATTATTCAAATTTTCTCTTTATTTTATCCCTAACTTTAGAAATGGCACCTAATATGCATATTAAAGTTAAACATATTGATATTTTCAGCTAAAGTTAGAGCAATTCGTTGTGGTTTATTTCTATCACTGTCTAAATTATTATTCTTAAAGCATTTATTTCGGTTCATATCAAGCTTTGTTCACACCAGTCTGTTGGTTGGGATGCTTCAAACGAGGAATGAAACGTTTTTGACTTATTTCTAAAGGTAATCCCTCAATAACTGCATTGAGGGTTTATTGTCATATTTGTGTACAATTAAATTACCCCAGTTTATATATACTTACTAAGTTAGAAGCATGTTAATACGGAGAGTTTTGCTTGTCAGCCTGATGGAGGCTCTGGTTCCCTGTAAGGATGTGTATCCTTTCCTCTTCAGGACTTTTTTTTTTAAGTCTACAGAGAGATAGAACTTTAAAATTGCCCAGTTTTAATATAAGTGGAAATTTGCTCACCTATTGAAATGTTATATTACACACTTGTTTTATATGGATTGTGGTTAAAATATTCATTTACTAATGGTTTCTGGATACTTCTGTATAGTCTTGATAAAACTTAGAGTTTGAATGGTAGATATTGTGAAATGCCGTTCAGTATGAGGGGACAAATACACATTTAAAAATCTTCAGTGTAATCAAAGTGATGTTATTTCAGATAATCAGAACCCATAATAACACATTTTAGGAAATTAAGTCCTAAACATTGAAAACCAAGATACCAAATAAATTATTATATTCAAATATTTTAATTTTTTAAGAGAAAAGTAAACATAACCTTTATGTCAAAGAGAAATTATCCTATCCCTGGATTTCACAGCCAAGACCGTATAAATTAGTAACTAACTAGAGTCTTATTTGAACATTCCATTTTCTACCAACAGATAAATATAATTTAGGCTGCTATATGACATAATGATAAATCAAGAAGTGAACAAGTAAAATCATGTTGAGGGTCTACATAATTAATAGCTGTTTGACAGTTGTTTTTAATCTGAATTAAAATGAAAATCTATTCTGTGTGGACAGAATATGACAACCATAGATTAAAAAGATAAAAAAAATGCAGTTGTATAGATATGAACAGATAAATGTCATGGTTGGCATGTTCTTTAACTTACAGGTGTGTTTACACTTCTGAGATAAACTCTAATTTTGTTGGCAATGAGCACTGCTGCCTTTTAAAATGATTAATTCCAGTCTTTAAGTGGTAAATATTAGAAGTCTAGAGTTACATTTAAATTTCTCATATATGGATTTTTCATCTGGGAGCTACCCTCTGTTAGTATTTTTATGTACAGAAAAGATCCTTTTTTAAAGGCATATTTATTAGGATCTTAAAACAAATTATCCTTCAGAGCTTCTTAAAATGGATATGCTAATTATGCTTCTGTGTTCACCCAACAAATCAGACTTTATCCGTTACACCTAAGAATTTTTAACCCGTTCATCAATCTAAATAGGGTTCTAGGAATAATCCCAGCTTTAATATGCCAAGTAGGTCTAGATTTTCCATTCATATCCATGTAATACTGTGTAATAAAAATGTCAAATTTCTTGTATCTGAACTGCTCTCCCTTTCCTCCAGTTAACTCCTCTGCTCTCCCACTCCCCCCACCCGCAGAGGAAATCAATGCTACTGTTCTTCTCACAAGTGGAAATAGATATTGGTGAATCAAGGGGCTTTGTAAATGATAAATGTTTATGAAAACCTTCCCTCTCTGATTTAAGGTGGTTTTACCATGTTCATTTCAGATATTGTTGAGCATCAGATTTGTGTCAGCACTGTGTACATAGCATGAGGAATATTTTGGAATAGACTTTACATTCACAAGAAGAATTGGTGGTATTTGTTAAATGAGTGCATCCATTCAAAATAGAGGCAGAGTAAACAGCTTAAGAAATAATTTTCTTCGTGTGGCCTGCTAGCACAAGTCGGGGGGGGGGAGGTGTTGCTCATTTTGATTAAGGGTAAAGAGAAAATTTATATATAAAAACTGACTTCAAACTTAAGAAGGTATGATAAGCCATTAAGACAGTTGCTTGAAGGTTTCAAGTACTACTATGTACACTTGTGTGTGTTTATATATATTTGTGTGTTTCATAAAGGCTAATGGTAACAAACAGAGGTAAAGGATTATTTTAACTATAGAGTTGTTTATAATCTGCTGGCAGGTCTGGTCAGGTCTAATCAGGTATTTGAGTGAAAGTCTTCTGTCTCCACTAGAAATACTCTTAACTTGAGAGCTGAAAGGAACTTGAATGATTTTATCTAATCTCACCTTCTCCATTATTTTAGGCAACATATATGAATAGATCATAAATTCTTGTGAATTTTAGTCTGTTTCAGCTCAAGAATTATACTCAGGCAATGTTTTCACTTAATAACTATGATCTTAGAAGATGTCACTTAATTTAGAAAATAAGTAGGCTTTAAAAGGTGATCCTAATTAGGGCCCTGACTCAGTTTGCTAGTTATGCTTCTCTGATAGAACATAAGCTTTTGTGAAGTGTTTAGGCTGATAACACATGCAGTACAAAAACATTCTGAAATGTAAACTAGACTAATTTTTTAAAAGCACTTAAGACATAGAACTAGGATTTAGGATATATGTCGAGTTATAATCAAATAATTTATGTTCATAATGTGAACATGTAGTAGAATTAAAGCATTACTTATTTTATAATCTAATCAGGAAGGGAGAAAGAAAGAAGAATTTTTAACAATGTTCTATTTAATACCTGTGTTTTGAATATTTAAGATATTCTGATAGTAAGGTTGCCAAAGTAGTTTTGAATTCATAAAAATTATTTATACCACAATAAGGTGGGATATGTTTACATCTCTTTTATTTTGTAGTTTAGGTGAATTTACACTTAAGTCACTTAGAGTAAATATATTATGGTAAGTAGTTGTGGGAATAAACATCTCTTAATAATATGACATGAAAAAGATGAATTATGTTGCACACAGTTGGCCTTTATGCCACAGCAACAAAGTAACCATATTATCATTGCTTACTTCCCACATTTACTTTAGCTGTTCAACCAGTTTCTGCAGTCATTTGTGTGTGTGTGTGTGTGTGTCTGTGTGTCTGTGTGTGTGTGTGTCTGTGTGTGTGTGGTGTTTCCTCCAAGTAAAATAGCCATGTTGTTAAAACCCACTGGATTTTATCAGATATCAGAATTACTGATCTGTTGGCAGATTTATTGGTGTCTCAGTGTGATCACAACATAAGTTATAGCAACTGTTTATAAAATTCTTAGTGAATTGTATAGCTACAAAGGAATACAAGTAATAAAACATTCTTGAGCGAACTAATAGAGAAGTTCAGCAATTTTATAAAGAGCCCATGAAATTAATCCCTAAATTGTATTTCGGGAGTTCATCTTATTTTACAATGTCTGCAACTGTTACCAACAATTGTTTTATTATATACTGACTTCATTTATTCTTAGTAGCAATTCGTACAATAAGCCTCTCAATCGTATCAAAAACCAACAAGTCCTATATCAGCCAGAAATGAGACATTTTATTTTCATAATCTTGGTGAAGTTGTCCTGGGTAAACACCAAATAGTTACTTCTGTTTCCATTTCTAAATTTGCTGCTATTTATTTGTATGTTTTTCTACTGCAATTTACTATTGATTTCTAAAGTTTTATAGTCACTGTTATTTTTATTTTAGCAGTCCAAGCTCAGTGGGCAGCCAGAAGTAGTATCTACTGGGGTGCAATCCGTCAATATTGACTAGATGTGATTCAGTGCATAAAGAAGAAAAGCAATTTTTTTTTAATTTACGAAGTGAAAGGTATTAGCAATATTGCAAGTTAAAGACTACAATTTTAGGTGGAAGTCCTAATGTTTAACTTCCTGAAACCTTTTAAAATTTCCAATAAGAGAATGAGAGTGTTTAAAAGCCTTGATGTGCTCATGGAAGTTTCAGTTAAGCACTGTAGAATTTTCCTACTTGTGTAAATGATACAGAAAATATTTTTCTATGGACAAAAGATTGAAACTGTTAACTTTTACTTCATTGTGTAAAAGGAAATGATACTTGTATGTCTTTCATGCTGTAAAAATATGAATGTATCTTTGAAATGTTATTAGAATTATGACTTGATTCTAAGGAAACTCTTTGTTTTCAAAAGTCAGCAAGGAATTGAAAAAAAATGAAAGGAAGAGTATTCCATCCACTTCATTATATAAAATGCAATTTTAGAAGAAAACTGTAATTTTCGTTATAAACAAGCAATCATTACTGAAGCATATTTCAGATATAACATACATTGTTTTGTATTCTGTTTTGTTTTAGCTCTAGAATAGAAAATTTCAAGAAAACTTGTGCTTACTGTTTTTAAGTGTAGAACAATTGAATTCTAGACTTCTGGAGTGTGGAAAGGTGTTTTTGTGTGAGGGTAAACATTCTGCTGCATGTGTTTACCGTGAAGGAAAGTTCTCAGGCTTTGTCACTGTGGCAGCCACAAATGAGGACATCGTTGTGAGTGTGACTTTGGTGACGCCAGAAATCTGTGCATCAGATCCACTATAGTAAATATGTGCAGAGGCCCCTGACAAATAGTTTTGCCTTCTTATGATCAGTATCTTGGACAGGTAAGACCACTGAGCCCAGTTCTGACCTGTAACAGTGGTGTATTAGATGCTTAGGGATTTATTAATTCAGCTGAACAACAAACCCTACCATGTTTTAGGCATGAGTTGCTCAATAGTCTTTTTAAAGGGTAGTATTTATTATTCATCACTTGTTACACTTGACTCAATGGGACCTTCATTATTTTGACTCCTGCTTCCGTATATCCAACTTCAGAAAAGTAATTTCATCTTATAGTCTTTGTGAAGTAAATACCCTGAAGCTATAAGGTGATACCTTTCTTCATTAGCTTTTTTTTTTTCTTTTACAGTGGTTAAGAGATTAATATCAGGCCCCCTCAACCCTGAGAGTTTCCAAAATGTAACAAATATTACTTGTAACTTTAACCGAAATGCCACCTTGCTAAATGAAATTATCACCATGACATCGTCAAGGAGGATCAGCCCAGTTTACCATCTTAGACACAAATAGGTGCTGACGTTTGATTTCTCCAAATTCACTGTAGTCACAATTGAGCCCATTTTACCTTTTATTTAAAAGAAGCTTTTTAGTTTTTACTCCTGAATTGTGTTGCAGTTCCTTGCCTTCCCTGGCAAGAACATTTCAATCCAATTCTGGGATTCTCTGGCACCCATCTTTTCCAACCCTTTAGTGAGTTCACAAGATTATTCAGTCTTTCTTATATCCTGTAGAGTAGGTCAAATTTCAATGCTGAAATTGACTTCTTGAATTTTAAATAGTAGCACTTTATTTCATGCTTACTACTGACTTAATTTATACATTTAAAAAATAAACTCTATCCTAGGAGCTTTGTAAATATAGAAAAACTTTAATGGATTAGTATGTAGAACTCATTGGATTGGACCCAAGTTCAGTGCTTTACAATGATCTCCTGGTCATTTGATATTTAAAAGGTAATTTTTGTGGTTTTAGCTTTGCCACTTTTCTGTAATTAATTTAGTACAGTGAAGCCTACCCAGTTGACTATCTGGCTGGACTCTGGGTGCTCTCAGCTAGCTTCAACCAGGTTTGGTTTACAGTAATCCTTTCTGCTTTGAATTTTCCTACATGACATGAATGCTTGGAAATCCACTTGTTTGGTTTTAAGTGGTAGGTAGGGGTTAAGTCAATACCGCACCACAAGTAAGTTGAAGAGGCAAAGTCCTGATACTTTATATACGTGTCAAGGGACAGGATTTAAGACACTAAAAACAGTTTACATTAAGCTGTTTTCATTTTATCTCATTAGAGTATGTGTGCTTGGAAAAAAAACAACAAAAAACTGTCCAACCCAGTGTTCTTAAAGCATCAGGACATTGCAGTTACAATCCATATTGTTATCTTTTCAAGTAAGAAAAGCTAGTCTTTATTTTCTACAGTGTAGGCTTAATTTTAGGACAATTTACTATATACTCATCAATGATATTTTTAAGTATTAGTTTTACAAAGAATTATTTCTATGTAGAGGGTGTATTAATTTGGGATTTTTTTTTCTTGTAACAGGTGCTATATGTAAATATGAAGGGCGAAAAGTCACTTAGTTAAAAATCTAGTTTATTTCATTATTAAAATATGATTTTGCATTTCTGCTGTCATTTCACGTTTGATTGTACTGAACTAGTAGCAAAATGGAATTAGCCCCTTAATTTTTAAGATTAACTCTCTTTCCCCATTTCACAAAAATAGCTCTTTCCATATGGTTTGTTTCCACAATAAGAGGCAAAGAAGCTTAGGGTTCGTTTAAAATGTATAAGCTTGAATTTGGTCAACACGGGATAATTTGAAATCAGCGCTCTGCATTTGTCACTGCAGCTTACTGTATGCTTGAAAAGCCTGTGTATTTGTTTTAATTTCAGTGAAAAACTAGAATTCCTGAAGTTTATTCATGTAAAAAAAAATCTATGAATACTAACAGCAGACAGGATTAAAATGCTGATTCACATTAAAACTGTTTTAGTCCTAAGAGCAACTTCTGTTACGTGCAATGCTATTACACATATTTTGTTGGCCATATTTCATTTTGATTGAGAAATAGTTGTTCAGGTACAGACGTGAAAAAACTCTAGCTGTGACTTTTAATTGTTCAATTGCAAAATAAAGATGTGCTTTAGTAATTTAAAGTATAGGAGTTTTGAAGATTATTTTTTGTTGTTGGGCTTTTCTGACAGTGGTTGTATTCATTAATGGGGGATCCAAAGGGACTGGGAGAATGCTAAGTGCAAACTTTATTTCTAGAATTTCTGTTTCACGAGTGGCTGTGTTTGGGGAGGGGTGAGGAGATTAAGTAAGGAACTAAAAGGGATTTAGAGGATTAAAGAATATGGAAATGTTCTTCCTTCACTTCAACCACTGCTTGACTCCTCTCTCCTCCCAGCATCAGCCCCTCTTCTGGTATTCCTGACCTAAGATCTTGTCAATCAAAATAAGGGACCTTTCTGTACCTACATTCGGCGCGCCTTGTATCTTCCCCAAATGCAGTTGAAGTATGCCATCTTTCATCTGAAAGAAAATAATTTCTTAAAAAATTAATATTTAATTTCGTATCTAAAAAATGAAGGCAAAGATAAAGATTTATGATTATGCCATGATTATTCTTACGTACATAATAATAGAAATTCAAACAGTATAAGGAAGATTCATAAGGAGGTGTAAAAGCCTCTGACCTACCCCTAAGAGTAGTCTCCCTCAAACCGATGACAACTTCTATTAAATTTCTTGTATTTTCCTCTGGGGGGAAATGTGTGTGTATGCATTTGTAAGTACATATACATTTTGTTAATGTCAGAGGGATCGTACAATATATTCTGCAGTGCTTTGTCACCCTGGAAATACTTCCATATCAGCATATTCAGGTCTACCTCATTCTTCTCAATCACTGCCTTGTACTCCATCCTATGGATATACCGTAATTTAATTTCCTGATGCACACTTACCTTGTTTCCAGTTCATACTGTACAAGCAATGCTCTATTGAACCTCCTTTTGCAAATATTTTCTTTAATCATTATAAGCATAAACGTAGGGTAAATTTCTACCAGCAAAGTTGCTAGGTCATAGGGCACTTGCATTTTTAAATTTTAATAAATATTGTCTAATTGTTCTTGCAGAAGTTTATATCAGTTTATGGTTCCATCAAAGCATATGAGAATGTCTGTTTCCCCACATTTTTATTAGAACTGATATCAGACTTGCTCATCTTATAAATGAAATTATCTTTTGACAATGCATTTCTTCTGTGAGGAAGTTAAGTAGATTTTCATATCTTTATTGATCTTTTGTATTTCTTGTTCTCAAAATTCCATATTGATATCCTTTGCTTATTTTTATATCAGGTTGTTTAATGTTCTATTCATATGAGATGTTGGAAATTAAAGAAATTAGTCATTTGACAGTCATGTGTTTATATATTGCAAACCTTTTTTCTTATGGTGTTCTTTGACTTTATTCTTCTAGGGTGCTGGGGGGACATGATAATATTTTTAATACTTTTATCAACAAATGTACCTGCAAAAGCTTGACTCTAATCCTCTATTAACATTCCATCTGTGACAGAAGCTCTCTTAACCACCTTCTAAGTAACCCACTCTGTAGACTGGCACTCTGTTTTCCCCTCTTGTTCTCCCCTTGCCACCACTGACTGCTCTGAGTCATGCCAGAACTCTTGGGGTTCCAATTAAAGTAGTAAGCTTCCTAAAATCAGCTGTGTTTATTTGCTAACCTATATATGCAAATTTATCTTTCTGATACCATTTAATTATGTGCTACATAAGCCAGTGAAATGTGCATGTGAAAAGCAGGAGGGTTGGGTTTTTGCACAACCCTTGCACCCTTATAAAGGTGTCATTAAAACTTCATCAAATTCTTTAAAAATTATTTAAAATAGGTATTAGCGAGACAATTATGAGAGACTAACAAAAGATGATGCATTTGAGAGACAGAAAAAAATAGATGCCACACTTGGGGTCTGTTTTTTGCAACAGAGACTCAGGGACTATAATTGGGCTCAAACCCAAAGTAAAAGTAAAACCTTGTTCCTACATAAAAAAGAATCACAGATAAAAATGCATTTTTTTGTCCTAAGCTAAAACAAAATGCTTGTATTTTTCTCTCTCCTTTAAATGGCTTTTCAATTAACCAACTAACCATTAGTTTTGGTACCATCAGATACAGTTTCTACTGTATGTAAAAATTCCTCTCGAATATTTAGACAGTTTTTAAGTTTGCTATTAAAAATTATGATAGCCTTTCATATATTCCCTTTTAAATTATACTTGTACATGTGGGTCAATTATCTATAAAATTCCCCCCAACATAATATATTTTGAATATATAAAAATATTCAAACATACAGAAAATTGAAAGAATTGAAGTTAACATCCATATACTCATGCCCTAGATTCTGTAATTACCATCTTGCTAGATTTGTCTTATGACTTGTCCATCTACCTAAGCATCTCTCAATCCATCAATACATCTTTTATGCATTTCATAAAATGATGTTGCCCACATCTGTACACTTGACCCCTGAGCACTTCAGCTCACGTATCTCTAATCTTCAACAATTATCTTTTTGACATAACGTTTTTATCAGTAAAATAAATATTAAGTCTACCATTCAGTAAGTTTTAATGAATGCATATTTCTATGAAAGTCAAACCCCCATGGGGATCAAGAGGTACAAACTTCCAAGTATAAAATGAGTCAGTGGGATGTAATGTACATCATATTGGTTTTAGTCAATAATACTGCATTTCAAATTTGAAAGTTGGTGAGAAAGTAAATCTTAAAAATTCTTACCACAAGAAAACATTTTTAACTGCATAGGTTGTCAGATGGTAACTAGACTTAATGTGGTGATCATTATACAAATGTCAAATCATGTTGTATATCTGAAATTAATATGTTGTATGTCAATTCTATTTCAGTTAAAAAAGAAAGAACGGGGAGGGCGCCTGGCTGGCTCAGTCACTAGAGACTGACTCTTGGTCTCTGGGTTGTTAGTTCGAGCTCCCCGTTAGGTGTAGAGAGTACTTAAAAACAAAGTCTTTTTTTAAAGTTTATTTGTTTTGAGAGAGAGAGAGAGCTTGGGCGCACAATTGGGGAGGGGTAAGGGAGGAGAGAGAGAATCCCAAGCAGGTTCTGCAAGGTGAGCGCAGAGCCCCATACAGGACTCCATCTCTGGAACTGTGAGGTCATGACCTGAGGCGAAATCAAGAGTCAGAGGCTTAACGACTGAGCCACCCCAGAGGCTCCAAAATCTTAAGAAAAAAGAAAGGAGGAAAAAACCTACATAAGGATTTGATACAGAACATTTTCATCACTTGAGAGAGTCTCCTTTTCCCTTCCCAGTCCATTACTACCCTTACCTTCCCTCCCTTTGTTAGCTTCCTGGGGCTACCCTAACAAAGTACCACCAACTAGGGGCCTTAGAACGACAGAAATCTATTGTCTTGCAGTTCTAGAGTCCAGAATCCAAACTCAGAATGTTATCAGGGCCATGCACCCACCCCCAGAGGGTGCTAGGGAAGGATCTCTTCATGTGTCTTTCTTAGCTTCAGGTAGCCTTGGACCTTCCTTGGCTTTTAAATTTAACCACTCCGAAAGTCCATCTTAGCATGGACATTGTTCTGTGAGGAAACCAGCTATATTGGATTAGAGGCCCATGCTACTCCAGCACCACCTCATCTTAGTTATGTCTGCAATGACCCTATTTCCAAATAAAGTTATATTCTGAGGTACTGGCAGTTAGGACTTCAAAATGTCTTTTGTGTAAGGTATACAACATTACTAGAGGCAGTGAGTATACTGATTCTTAGAGATTAGAATAGCCTGTCCTAGAATTTTTTATATGTGCAATTTATATGTATATTCTAAGACTCGTTTTAGTCAAAATTTCTGAGGTTCATCAGTTTGGTTTTTATTTGGTAAGTAGTTAAATATATTAATAGTTTGCTTATCGGCCTCCTTTTCATGGGTAGCTGGGCTTGGAGACATTCTTGATTTGGGGGATTTTATCAGTAAAAATGCTGTGAACATTCCTGTACAAGTATGCTTGTGAACACATGCTTTCGTTTCTGAGTAAATATCGAGGAGCGGAATTGCTGAATATGTTAAGTATACCTGAAAGTTTTTACTGATACTGTCAAAATTGGCTTCCAAAACTATACTTCCATCACTTTACCACCTCATCAGTAATGTGTCTGTGTCTCCACCCTTGGTGGATATCATGACTCTTCCATTTTCTCATGTAATAAGACATCTATAAAATGTGATTTGCAAATTTGAATATCTTTTTATACGCTTCTTGGCCATGCATGTTTCTTTCTTGGTGAATTGTCCATTCAGGTCCTTTCTGTTTTGCAACTTGGTCCATTTAAACAACAAAAAGCTATTTGGACTTCCGTGTCTGAGCATGAGGAAGCAATAGGGCCCAGAGTCAGCCTCCTGTGTAAACAACTGGAAAATTGAACAAAATAATAGGAAAAAACATTTGCAATATCAGGAAAAGTCCATTAAGACTGTAATTCCTGGGAAAAGATCAAAAGAGAGGTGAGTGAGCCTTCCCATAAGCCAGATCAAAAGAGAGGTGAGTGAGCCTTCCCATAAGCCAGGTTTTCTTTGTGGAGATAATTTATAAGCTGATGCAGGCATATGAAGCCCAAACAAGACTGGTAATCTTGCTACTTGGGGAGACAGGTGTCAGAGTTTTGGGAAGCTGGGGCTGTTAGAAGGTATGAAGCAACGTTCCAAGGAGGAGGAAACGACATAAAGATTTCAGTAAATTTACATAGGAGTCACTCTGAGTCTTAGATGGAATATTAATCTTTGCATGTGGTAAAACCTCATGAAGAAGACAAACTTCTGAGGAAAAACAATAACCAAGTTGTAGGAGGAGTATTCCCAGGGCTGGCCACGAGGATGAGAATAATTCGAGTTTCTTTTAGGCACTGAGGAGAAGCCTCTTTGAAGATAAGAGGATGTCAGCAAAAACTCAGGAAAGCCCAAAGTTTAGAAGTGAGGCTAACCAAGTTGGAGGGTAAAAGCTACTCTAAACTCAGTTCAAAGGTTTTAAAACAAGTTTCAAAATGATCAAACTAATTCACAAGTTACTTAACTGCCTAATGGATAAAGGCCATTTTAAAAATACCACTCAAGTGGTCCCTGGGTGGTTCAGTTGGTTAGGCATCAACTTCTGCTCAGGTCATGATCTCACAGGTCATGAGTGTGAGCTCTGTGTCAGGCTCTGCGCTGACAGCTCAGAGCCTGGAGCCTGCTTCGGATTCTCTGTCTCCCTCTCTCTCTTAAAAATAAATAAACATTTAAAACAAAAATACTATTGTAGAAAATAAAATTTATCATGTTTGGCAGCCAACAAAAAATTACTATAGACAGGAAGACGCAAGGAAGTATGACCCAGTGGAGAAAAACCACTTAGTCTCGGAAATGGTGAAGATTGACCAGAACAAAAGGACAATGAAACATGTAGGAAGTAGGATCAATATGCCTATGGATGTAGAAGAAAACATAGGGATAAGGAGGGGCAGAGAGAGAGAGAATCCCAAGCAGGCTCTGTGCTGTCAGCATGGAGCCCAGTGTGGGGCTCGAACTCACAAACAGTGAGATCATGACCTGAGCTGAAATCAAGAGACATATACTTAACCAACTGAGCCACCCAAGTGCCCCAAGCAGAATTTTTTTTTTAAAGAACCAGTTGGGAGTGATGTCTTGGAAGATGGTGTAGGAAGTTCCCGGAATCCATCCTTCCACTTAAACAACTAATTTGGCTTGCAGAGAATCTCTGGAGTCACTATTTTGGAGTTCTGGATCCAGTTGGAATATTTGCAGCATCTAGGAGATAGATTGTTGGTAACGAGACTGGTAAGTTTGGTAAGTTTCAGCCTTTCACGTGGTAGCAACTACCATATCCCATCCTTGCAGCAGGCAGCAGTGAAGATAGCTACCTGTGCTTCTGGTGTGGCTTGCTGGAGCCAGAGTGGGCAATAAGAACCTTGTCTTCTAAGTATCGAGATTTGTGGGTTCTGATTGAGGATTGCTGCTTTTGATCGAGAGGCCAGGACAGAGGCTGGTTTCTATTGTTTCAATCCCAGTGGGGTAAAGCTGCTCCCAGGGGATAAGAACAGTACTTGGTTCCCCCTCCCCCTCTTGAAAGACAGACCTTACAACAATATTTGTCAGGTCACTGGCTGCCACAGAGTAACAGAAACGTAAGTGACCATATAGACAGAAAGGAATACACACTTTGCAAAAATATTTTGGAAAAGTTACAAATAACTCCAGACCTCAACAAGCAAAACTCAGTAATCCCTTTTCTTTCTTTCTCTTTCTTTTCTTTCTTTCTTTCTTTCTTTCTTTCTTTCTTTCTTTCTTTCTTTCTTTCTTTCTTTTTCTTTCTTTCTTTCTTTCATTTTTACTGTCTTGACTGTTTATTTTTGAGAGATAGAGACAGAGTACGAGTGTGGACAGAGCAGAGAGAGGGAGACACAGAATCCGAAGCAGGTTTCAGGCTCAGAGCTGTGAGCTATCAGCACAGAGCCAAATGTGGGGCTGGAACCCACAA
Organism: Leopardus geoffroyi; assembly: GCF_018350155.1. Classification (NCBI taxonomy): domain Eukaryota; kingdom Metazoa; phylum Chordata; class Mammalia; order Carnivora; family Felidae; genus Leopardus; species Leopardus geoffroyi. The sequence continues at coordinate 118,500,767 of NC_059328.1, read as the reverse complement.
ACCGTGAGATCATGAGTTGACCTGAGGTCAGACACTTAGAACTGACTGAGCCACCCAGGTGCCCCAGGACTCAGTATTTCCTAAGGAATGGGGAAATTTGGTTTTCAGAGTTCTCACCACCTAATACTCAAAATGTCCACTTCTCAACAAAGAATAAAATTATTCTTTATAATATTATTATTTGTAATACAATTACAATAAATAGGAAAATATGGCCCATTCACAGGGGAAAGAAAAAGAATTGGATGGAAATCATCTTCAAGGAAGTCCACACAGTAGAATTATTAGTCAAAGATGTGAAATCAACCGTCTTAGGTATGTTCAATGGGCTAAAGGAAACCATGGGCAGGAACTGAAAGAAACCAGGAAAATCATGTATGAACAAAATGAGACTTGAACCAAAACAGGGTTACCTGGCTGGCTCAATTAGTACAGATGCATCTCTTGGTCTTGGGGGTCGTGGGTTTGAGCACCTTGTTGAATGTAGAGATTACTTAAATAAATATTAAAACAAATTCTGGAATGGCAGAGTAAAATAACTGAAAAGAAAACCCACTACAGGGGTTCCATAACAGGTGCGGGTAGCCAGAAAAAAGGATCCGTGACTTGAAGATAAGACAATTGAAATTATTTAGTGTAAGGAGGAGAAAGAAAAAAGAGCAAAGGGGAAAACAATCTGAGGGACCCGTGGTATACCACAAAACATACCAACACAAGCATTAAAGGACTTCAGATAGAGAAGAAAAGAAAATTGGCTGAGAATATATTTGAAATACAGTAGTCCCCCCCTTATCCATGGTTTCATTTTCCATGGCTTCAGTTACCTGTGGTAAACTGTGGTCCGGAAACAGACGATCCTCCTCCTGACATATCATCAGAGGGTCCATACTAGCCAAACACTGTGTCATTTGTGTTTGTCATCATCACAAGAATAAGGGTGAGCACAGTACAATAAGACATTTTGAGAGACCACATTCTCATAACTTTTATTACAGTATATTATTATAATTGTTTTATTTTATTACTAGTTATTATTAATGTCTTACTGTGCCTAATTTGTAAATTAAACCTTGTCCTAAGTATGCATGTATACAAAAAGATGTAGTATGTAGATGGTTTGTTACCATCCATGGTTTTAGGCATCAGTTAGTCTTAGAATGTATCCCCCGCAGATGGGGGGCACGACTGTAACAGCTGAACATTTTGCAAAACTGAGGAAATACATGAATACACATGCCCCAAAAGTTTGACAAACTTGAAGCAGGATAAAATTAAAAGGTACACACACTGAGATACATTATAATCAAATTGTTGAAACCCAAAGACAATTTTGAAAGCAGCAAGAGAAAAAGAACTCACCAGGTACAAGGATCTTAATTAAGTAAGATCAACAGCTAACTAGAAATGATGGAAGTCATCAGGCTGTGGGATAACATTTAAGATATTGGGGGAAAATGTATCAACCAAGAATTTTATATTTGGCAAAAATACTCTTCAAGAATAAAGGAAAGGGGCACCTGGCTGGCTCAGTCAGTAGAGCATGCGACTCTTGATCTCAGGGTTGTGAGTTCAAGCCCCATGTTGGTTGTAGAGATTACTTAAAAAATTGAGACAGAGGGGTGCCTGGGTGGCTCAGTTGGTTGAGTGTCCGACTTTGGCTCAGGTCATGATCTCACAGTTCGTGAGTTCAAGTCCCACGTCATGCTTGCTGCTGTCAGCTCAGAGTCTGCTTCAGATCCTCTGTCCCCCTCTCTCTCTGCCCCTACCCCACTGGTGCTCTCTCAAAAATAAATAAACGTTTAAAAAATAATTTTAAAAAAAATTTAAAGGGACACCTGGGTGGTTCAATCGGTTTAGCGTCTGACTTCAGCTCAGGTCATGATATCACAGTTCATGGATTGATTCGAGACCCGCATCAGGCTCTCTGCTGACAGCTCAGAGCCTGGAGCCTGCTTCTGATTCTCTGTCTCCTTCTGTCTCTTCCCCTTCCCTGTTTGCACTCTCTCTCTTTCTCTCTCTCTCACTCAAAAAATAAACATTAAAAAATTTAAAAAAATTTTAAATGAGAGAGATTTAAGAATAAAGGAGAAATTAAGCCATTTGCAGATTAAAAAAAATGTTGAGGGAGTTCATTACCAGTAGATCTATCCAAAAAGAAATGCTAAAGACAGTACTTTAGGCTGAAATGAAAGGAAACTAGATGGAAACTTAAAGCCATAAGAAAAAATAACACTGATAAAGGTAAACAAATTTTACATAGATAAATAAAACCAATATTTTACTTTTAGCATTGTTGGTTACATTTCTTTTTTTCCTATATAATGTAATAGGCAAATGCATAAAATAATAATGAATCTTAATTAGTGGGCATACAACATATACAGATGAAGTCTGTGACAATTTTCTGGTCAACATCATTAATCATTAAGGAAATGCAAATCAAAACCACAATGAGATACCACTTACACTCATTAGGATGGCCATTATCAAAAAATCAGAAAATGACAAGTGTTATTGAGAATGTGGAAAAATTAGAACACTTGTGCACAGCTGATGGGAACATAACACTGTGCAGCCACTGTGGGAAACGGTATAGCTGCTCCTCAAAAATTCAAAAATAGAATTACCATTTGATTCAGCAATTCCATTTCTGGGTATATAACTAAAAGCAGTGAACACTGGATCACAAAGATATATGTATACACACACACACACACACTTGTGCTTATAGCAGCATTATTCACAATAACCAAAAGAAGCAACCCAAGTGTCCATCAATGGATTAATGGCTAAATAAGTGAAATCATACAGTATTTGTCTTTCTCTGACTTATTTCATGAAGCATAATCCCTTCAAACACCATCCATGTTGTTGCAAATGGTAGAAGTAACCCTGGGGGGAGAACACTTATGTTTTTATGGCTCATGTTTTTATGGCCATATAAATGCAATATCATTGCATTATATTATATTGCATTACATATATATATATATGTATGCCACATCTTCTTTATCCATCATCCACTGATGGACACTTAGGTTGTTTTCACATTTTGGCTGTTGTAAATAATGTTGCTATAAACATGGCAGTCAAATTTCTCTTTCTTATAGGGACACCAGTCTTATAGGGGCACCTAAACCAGTCATATTGGTTTAGGGTCTGCTCGAGTGACCTCATCTTAACCTGATTTCATATGCCAAGATCAGATATGGTCACCTTCATAGGTACTGGGGATTGGAACTGCAACCTATCTTTTTTTAGGACATGATCCAACCCATCCTCTGTTCTAATTACCTCATTTTACACATGAGAAAACTGATGCCAGAAAAGATAAATCCTTGTTCAAGTGAGATAGTGACAGGGTGGTCACCACTGACCTTTCTACTGTATGTCTTTTAATGCCTTCAGAGGCCCTGGGGGCGGTCAGTAGTCACAGTATGGGGCAGTCAGCGAAAGACCTCCCTACTCAAAGCATACCCACTCATGAACAGTGTCAACAAACTGCAAGCTTGTGGGTAATGCCGACTCTCAGGCTCCACTCTAGACTTAAGCCTTTTAACAAGATCATTTGGTGACATATACACATTAACTTCTAGAAATAATGAGCCTTGGCTCCTTCCTTTTTCTTCTCATCCTGGTTTCACCATTAGGCAAATCTAATAGCAAAATGTTTTTACTTCTGTCTTTCTATTACACAATATTATGAACTTCCTGGTGTCATCCAAGGTTTTCTCAATTTTTCTTCCTATCAGTATAAAGAAGGAGCATAGGCTACCAGACCAGTAGACTCTGTTCCAGACTTGTCTTCAATTCATCCTTCCATGTCCCTTCTCTGCATAATTCTCTCCCCCAGGTATCCTCCCCCTCCCCGTTCTTTTAAGGTGTCCTTCAATTAGCCTCTGTGGCTAATACTTTAGTATGAATTTAAGCTCTTACTTCCCCCCAGGGTTACTTGTAAAGAGAGAAAGTGTGGACTTTCAAACATGAGATTCTGGCTCGGGAAAGCTTTAACTGGATAAAGGGAACTACCCAACCACATGAAATTAGGCACAAGTCATGGCTCCATTTAGGAGACCTTCATCTTCTGTTTGCATCCCCAGGTACTTTTGTTCTTTGGTCTGTAACATTTACATCCTCTTATATGTCATGTTGAATGCTTTTTTTTTTTTTTTTTAATTTTTAAAAATATTTTTATCTTTGAAAGAGAGAGAGAGACAGAGCGTGAGTGGGGGAGGGGGAGAGAGAGAGAGGGAGACACAGAATCCAAAGCAGGCTCCAGGCTCTGAACTGTCAGCACAGAGCCCCACGCGGGGCTTGAACTCAAGAACCGCGGGATCATGATGTGAGCCGAGGTCAAACGCTTAACTGACTGAGCCATCCAGGCGTTCCATGTTGTATGCTTTTGAAAACATTTTCAGACACCTTGTTTTCTGTAACTCTCATTACTGCCCTGTGAGGCAGGTAGTATCATCTTTATCCTAACAGACCTTAAACCTGTTTTAGATGTGTTTGCTTCTAAAGTTTACACTATTTGCAGTCTGCTTATAGCAATCTCTCTCTTAGCGCTGTCTCCTGATGACTGGGTTTATTTATTTTTTATTTATTTTAGTTGTGTGCATTTTTTGAATAGGTAATGCTCTCTTGATCCAGTGTCTGATAAATTAGTTCTTCATGATATCCACTCTCCTGAGAGTATTTTCTTTTCAGTGGAGCCTTTTTGGAATCCCAGAAAGCCTTTTGGAATCCCAGAGGCTTTCAGGCTCTGGGACTGAGTGTTAAATTGGACTTCCTTCTGCTCCACGATGCTCAGAATACCTGGACATGAGTGACCCCACTAGTGTGGACCAGTTTCGAAAAGCTAATCAAGAAAGTAAAGAACTCTCTTGGAAATAAACACAAAAGAAGGAGAATTTGCAGGCTTGGGACAAATATCCCTAATTATTTAAAGGGTTCTGATACGAAAGAATTATGTTTCTTCTTGTGGGCAGAGGTGGATTCACCATGAAGATAATTAGGTTTAAGCTTTGGGTCTCTTGACTTGTGTGGGCCCCTTCCAAGAACCAGTACCTAATTTTCAATACTTAAATATGTGTTATTTCACTTAAAGGGCCCTGTCCCAGTTGTATGGTTTTCAGAAGCCACACAATTGGGTCTACCTCTTTCTGCGTGACTCCAGAGGGCAAACCAAGAATGAAGATACACATGGAAATCTAGAGTGAGAACGTTCTGTTAAAACTGCCAGTTATTTCACTAGCAAAAGTTTGGGAATAGCAGAGAGCTGCAATTCGGGACAAGCAAGTTACGCAAAACCATAGGCAAATCTAGGAAAAAAAAACAAATCTAGAAAACAAAAGAGGAGGGCCACTCTTTTAAAGAGGAAAGTGGGAAATTGAGAGGGCTGTTAGAGACAAAAAGTCCCTTGGAGTAAACAGAGAGTTCCAAGTATAGGGGCTATTCATTGGCTCAGTTGTGATGGCCTCTCACTGGCTGGGGAGGAGAAAAACCTTTCTGCTTCCTACTGGGATGGTAAAGTAGTAGCTAAATCAGCATGCGCATGGAAGGTACATCTTTTCCCGTTGGGTCTGAGTGGTGCAGCGTTAGAGCTCCCCCTGCTGGCCTCCCCCCTCCATTCTAAACAATGTTTCTTTTTGTTAAAATCTCCCCTCTCAATGAAGGAAAATCTTTCCATGGGCCAGGACTATTTCACCAAAAAGTGGGTTATTGTGGTAGGCACCCTCCATAGCCCACCCAGAGTCATTCTTCCTTGCAACACCCCCCTTATCCTGCTAATAAAACTTGGATTTGTTCTGGGGCGCCTGGGTGGCTCAGTTGGTTAAGCATCAGACTCTTGATCTCATCTCAGATCTTGATCTCAGGGTCCTGAGTTCCAGCCCCGTGACACGCTTTGTGCTCTCACAGCGTGGAGCCTGTTTGGGATTTTCTCTTTCCCCCTCTCTCTGCCCCTTTCCGGCTCAAGCTCTCTCTTTCTCTGTCTCTCTCAAAATAAATAAATAAACAAACAAACATTAAAAACAAAAACAAAAACTTGGACTTGTTCAAGAAGTTAATGGAGAGTCCAGATCTGAGAGCGGGCCCTTCCCCAAACCCCAAGAGTGAACTGTGGTTGGTGCAAACAAATCATGGTGTTCTTTTACCCTATGGTCAAGTAAATAGTCTAAGGATCAGTAAGTAGTCTAAGTCTGGGCAGGTAAAGGTAATCTAGTTCTGACTAATGAAACACGCTGGTGTCCGGTGTGGGGGACTTCACTCTCTAAATTAAAAGACAAGGCTTTAGGAAGTTCTTTCCCCCTTTGCCTTTCATTCCTGAAACTCGGAAGAGCTGGGCATACTGCCACTCTTCTGGGGCCAGTAAGCTAGAAGCATAGAAACCAGACTCAACACACTAAGGATGGCAGAACAGGAAGAGTAAAAGTGTTTAGGATCCTTATAGCGCTGTCGAGGACCTGAACCAATACTAGACAGCCGCCTACCTCTAGGTTACCTATGTGAAAAACACAAACTCCTTATTGAAGTACAGTTAATTGTGTTCTCCATTACTTGGGGCCAAATGCATTCTTACTGAATTCAGCGGTGTTCAAGGAGAGAGCCTACTGTGTCTCTGGTGGGAGCCAATTACGGGACCAGTTTGCCACAAAATAGGGATGTTGCAGAGAGTATTTATGTCTCAGAGGGAGGATATGGGGAGGAGACAAATTGTTATTAGGAATAATCTTATGTGGGGGCGCCTGGGTGGCGCAGTCAGTTAAGCGTCCGACTTCAGCCAGGTCACGATCTGGCGGTCCGTGAGTTCGAGCCCCGCGTCGGGCTCTGGGCTGATGGCTCAGAGCCTGGAGCCTGTTTCCGATTCTGTGTCTCCCTCTCTCTCTGCCCCTCCCCTGTTCATGCTCTGTCTCTCTCTGTCCCAAAAATAAATAAACGTTGAAAAAAAAAATAAAAAAAAATAAAAAAAAAAAGGAATAATCTTATGTGATGAGAGCATGGACAGCTTCCCATGACTTAACTTCTTAAGTTCCATTTTTCTTCCCCACATCTTCGTATTTCCTTCAGCCTACAACGTTCTTTCTCACCTATTCCTCTCCCCTCATCCACAGCCTCCCTCAACCCCACCCTCCACAGGAGTTAGAGCTAAGGATTGAGCAGAAGGGGAGTAGAGGACACCTTCTCTAGATTGGTGGGACACACAACAATTTAGGGCAATGAGGTAGGTTTGTAAGTCTTGACAGAAAATGCCCTCATTATTGATCAGTAAACAAATGAATTACAATACAGCTTTCAAATGTATAGACACTGCGTGACAAATAGAGGGAGACAGCCCGGATGGCACTCAAGACTGTAGCTTTCAAACATGTCATCAGTCCCCCAGCGGAAGGCTTTCCAAGAAGTACATAGCCTTGACAGAATTTTTTTAAAAAACTTTTTATTATGGAAAACATTTAAACCTGTACATCAAATAGAATACTTATCTACTCAACTTCAACCTATAGCCCTTTCTTGTGTCATCCATACATCCACCGCCTCCCTGCCTCCCATGTCATAATCATCACCAGCGCTTTTTTATCGAGATAAAGATGCAAAGATGACCCTCAACAAATACTCCCATCCCTGTACTTCCACACTGCTTCTCCCATGAGAGAAGATCAAAATGTCCTACAGTTAGATTGCAGTGATGGTTGCACAGCTTTGTGAATAAGTTACAAGTCAGTGAAGTGTGCATTTTAAATGGGTGAATTGTATCACATGTGATATATCTCAATGGAGCAATTTTAATTTTTTTATTAAAATTTAAAAAAAATATTTACTTTTGAGAAAGAGAGAGAGAGAGAGAGTGCATAAGTGGGGAAAGGACAGACAGAAGGAGACACAGAATCTGAAGCAGGCTTCAAGTTGTCAGTGCGGAGTCTGACGAGGGGCTAGAACTTACCAACCGGGAGATCATAACTTGAGCCGAAGTCAGACGTTTAATGGACTGAGCCATCCAGGCGCCCCAATGGAGCTACTTTTAAAAAGTAGAGAAAGAAAATTTGTTTAATACTACTAAAAAAAAAAAAAAATGGGCATCTTATTCCCATCCTAGTTGAAAATGGTCTGGCCTGTGACTTGCTTTGACCATAATAGGCAACAGAAGTGACACAGTGTGACTTCTGGGCATTTCCCTTAATAGGCTTTGGGGCCTGAGCCACCCCAACTACCCTGCTAGAGGAAGAGGCCTGAGCCGGACTCAGCTGTTCATTTCAGCCATCCCAGCTAAGATGCCACAGAGAATGAAGCCATTTTGGCAACTCCAGCTCCAGGTGATGTGCCCCAGCCAACACCACGTGGATCAGAGACCAGCTGTTCTTGCCAAGTCCAACTTGTAAGTCTTGGGGTGGTGGGGGACCGGCAGGGCCAAATCTCCAGAAGGGGCTCAGTATTTGCCTCTTCTCATCTCAGCCTGCAGGGTCCTCCACTTCAGCCACTTCACACCCTCACACCTTCCAGGGTTGACTCTCTGGCTTGCCCAGACTGTGGTGGGCGTCCACACCGCCCTTCACCTTACAGCTCTCACCTTATGCTCTTGCCTCCCTGTCTTGTCACCTCCCATGGCTCCATCTACTCACCTCCAGCCACACTGGCTTTCCTTGAGCAGGCCAAGCACCCAGGTAACGGGGCCTTTGGGGTTCCCTCTGCTCTTCCCCCAGGGGTCCACAGGACTACTCCTTTGCCTCCCTTGGTCTTCACTCAAATGTCACCTTTTTCTTGAGACCTTCCTCCTCACCTAGCCAGTCTGTCTAAAATGACCACTTCCTTATTCCCCATCTCTATCCCCTGCTTTTATTTTTCTCTCTCTCATTTAGCACTGCCTAACAGTATTTAATTTTACTAATGTATCTCGTTTATTTTCTGTCTCTCCTGCTAGCACTTAAGCTGCATGAGGGATTCTTGTCTGTTCTGATACGCCTCTGTATCTCCAGGGTCTAGAACACCACCTGGCCCATCACGGGCAATTTCACAAATTATCTGCGGAAAGAACTGATGAAATGTCCCCTGTCCACGCTATGTTAAACAGACATCGATTTCCCATTCCCTGCTTTATTTTTCTTCATGATACCACTATTTTATCTGTATTTATTACCGTCTTTCTCCCTACTACAATGAAAGTTCCTCTAACAATGGGGCAGTAAATATTTGCTGAATGAATCAATTTCTTGAACGAATAGATCAATGAGTCTAGCGGCACCTGATGCTGGATTCCGAGAGCGCTAAGCTACCTTTGCGATAAGACTAATTTGGGGGCTCTCTGCCGGCGTGCACCCCCTCCGAAGGAGGAGGTCTGATAACCATGGTTGGATTTCGGCAGCGCCCCTTTAAACCAGCCGTGGACGCTGGGCCGCTAGCGCCGGTTGCAGATCCGGTAGGGCCTGGCATCGCCTGTTTAACCCGAGTCTCGCCCAGCCGGGAGATTTCCGGGGCGGTGTCATTGCCCATTTAAGAACAGAGCGCCCCGCCCCGGGGCGGAGCTTAGAAGGGGCTTTAAGGGGCGGGCCGGCGGGAGGCTGGGGTCCTCCGCAGGATTAGCGCAGGGTGGGCGCGCGCCTTAGGCCGCCATTTCTTGGCGTCTCCAGAGGAGCCGCCCCCTCCTCAGTCTCGCTCGGGACCTCTTCCCTTCCGTCGCCGGCTCTCCGCGCCGTCTTCGCCACCGCGCCTCCGTCCCCAGCCCAGGTAAGTGCGAGGCCCAGTGGCCCCGGCCGCGCTGCCCGCACCCGGCTCCGTCCACGCCCCGCTTCGCCTCCCGGCTCGTGGGACCCGTTCCGCCCCGCGCCTGGTCTCCGTGCTCGCGGCCTCGCCTCGGGACCTCGCCTCCGGCCGCCGCTGCTTCCCCAGCCGGCCGGCAAAATATTAAACCTGCTGGGAGGGGAGGGGCGGCGGCGGCCAATCGGGCCCGGCCGCTGAGTTTCGGGCGATACCGTGAGCCGCAGCCGCAGCCGGGAGTCCGGGGCAAGGCCGGTTAATATGTGCCGGCTCAACCCCTGCCCGGTCCCGACTCCCTCGTGAGTGGCCGAGGGTCGTCCTTCCCCGTGAGTTCTCGAGTTAGCCGTCTGGTTGGCGAGGGGGCTGTGGCAGGTCAAGGGAAAAACCCACCTCGAGTGTGTGTCACGGTTTTACAACAAAAACCCGGGTGGACTTCGGGGGTTGGTTTGCGTTTGACCGAAACTTCAGCCGCTTGGCAATTGTGAGAGGCAGGTGTGTTCCCAGCAATGGCGGGATCCAAAGGACCCTCCCCGCCCCCACTCGTGGAGCTGGGCGTGTTCTTCGTGGGTTCTTCGGTGTGTGAACTTTAATGGTACCCGTCACTACTTTTGTGGTTACTAAGTCTCATGAATTTTAGTTAAGGGTAAGAAGACCCAAGTCTTTTAAACCTCTCAGCCACATTTTAAATCAATATCAGAAGTATTTTTTTTTTAAGAGTTAGGGGAAGAATTACCCTTAACTCCATTTCTGGCATTGCTAACACGTTGTTGAACCCTACTTAAGATAGTGAATTATTCGTACATGTAAGCTAGTTTGCAGAGTTTTCTTCTTTTATAGGTAACCTTCGTTAGCAAATGATAGGTATTACTTCTGTTGAATTATTCTTTTACAAACGTTTTCTGTGTTGGGATTAGTGGGGCCAAAGGTATTAATAATATCTTCATGGCACTTCTGTATATGGGTATATTGCTTTATCAGAGAGCAATTGCCTACCAAAGAATGTGGCCATCAGTCACTTAGGAGCGTGTACACATTTCATGACAAACTTCTGAGTTTTTAGATTAAAAAAAAAACCACCTTCAGTTAATACAGTGCGTTTTTATGATTGTAAAGGGAACCTTTCTTGTTCATTGCTGAAAAATTAGAAATCACAGATTAAAAACTAGCACTAAAAAAACATATAAACCTACTCTCTGAGAATTCCACTGTATCATTTTAGTGTCAGAAGTTCTTTATTGAGTTCCTAATATGCTGATTACTATGCTAGCTAGGTCATCTTGCTGAATGAGTCAGACCAGGTCCTTGAGTCTTAGTGGGGAAGTACACAGTTAAAAAAATAATTAAACAATTGGGTGTTTAATTACAGTTTTCTAAGTGTTGAAAAGTCTAAGGGTATTGAAAGGAGTACCTCATTTAGACTCAGGAGTCAGGGAATGCTTTTCTGAGGAAATGGGGGAGACCTAAAGTGGAAAAAGAGCATTCCAGAAAGATGGAACAGCCGAAACAACAACAAAACAACAAAAAAGGCCTGCAGTTAAAAAGATTGTTGGATTGAGCAGAAGGGATACCAGAGCAGATTGAGCAGCTGGGAGTAGGCTGTCTGAAGGGTCAGGCAGGTAGGAGGAGGAGCTGCATCAGGGAGCAAGGCCGTTAAAGACTTTTAAACTGGGATCAGGTTTGTGGTTGCTAAAAATCTGTAGCGTTAAGAATGGAAATAGCAGTTGGGTGGAAAAAGTGAATTTTGAAACATCTTTTTTTCTTTAAATAATTTTTAAAAGCTCTTTTGACACCTTCATATATTCTTATTATAGAGGACTTTGGTACCTTCACATGACCCCCTCCAGAGATAACCTCCCTTAACAGTTGCATGTCTTAGTCCTTTTGCGTACATGTAGGTATCCCACACCAGGGTGGGATAAAACTTAACCATTTTTCTCTGATTTCATTTTAACTTAAAAATATTGTTGGTGTCTGAGTCCACTGTATTTAAAAAACAGCTGTGTTGTATGCCAGTTGATGTACCATAGTTTGTTTAACCGCTTGATGGACACATTTAAAATTGTAAGGCAGTTATGCCCTGAAAATCCTTATTTCTACAACTTGGATCACATCCTGTTTCTTTAGGATATCTTATCAGAAGTAGAATTGCCAAATGAAAGGGTATGCACGTAAACATTTTTTTTAAAGATTAACATTTTTTTTTTAACATTTATTTATTTTTGAGAGACAGAGACAGAGCATGAGTAGGGGAGGGGCAGAGAGAGAGAGGGAGACACATAATCTGAAGCAGGTTCCAGGCTCAGCTATCAGCACAGAATGTGGGGCTTGAAGCCATGAACTGTGAGATCATGACCTTGGTTGAAGTCAGACGTTGAACCAACTGAGCCACGTGGGTGCCACATTGAAAGATTTTTTTAAAAGTTTATTTATTTTTAAAAAAAAATTTTTTTTTTCAACGTTTATTTATTTTTGGGACAGAGAGAGACAGAGCATGAACGGGGGAGGGGCAGAGAGAGAGGGAGACACAGAATCGGAAACAGGCTCCAGGCTCTGAGCCATCAGCCCAGAGCCTGACGCGGGGCTCAAACTCACGGGCCGCGAGATCGTGACCTGGCTGAAGTCGGACGCTTAACCGACTGCGCCACCCAGGCGCCCCAAAAGTTTATTTATTTTTGAAAGAGAATCCCCAGCAGGCTCTGCACCATCAGCACAGAGCCCAACTCAGGGCTTGAACCCAAAATTCACAAAATCATGACCTGAGCCAAAATCAATAGTTGGACACTCACCTACTGAGCCACCCAGGCGTCCTTGCACATTAACATTTTTGATAGTGTGGTCAAATCTTCCAAAGAGGACAATGTGTGAGAGTGATTGTTTATCCCATATCCTTTTCAACACTGGCTGTCTTTTTATTTTTATTTTTTTATTTTAGAGAGATAACACCAGCGGAGAAGAGAGGCAGAGGGGGAAGAGAAGGAATTAAGTTTATTTATTTTGAGAGACAGAGAGAGAGAGAGAGAGAGAGAGAGAGAGAGAGAGAGACAGAGACAGACCCCCAAGCAGGCTTTGCACTGTCAGTGCAGAGCCCATTGTGGGGCTCGAATCCATGAACCATGAGATATGACCTGAGCCGAAATCAAGAGTCGGGATGCCCGACTGAGCCACCCAGGTGCCCCTCATTTCTTTGACTTTAAATTCTTAGTCCATCAGAAATTTATTTTCATATACATTACTTTTTTTCTTTTTAAGTTTATTTATTTATTTTGAAAGAGAGTCAGTGAGTGCACACGGGGAAGGGGTGCAGAGAGAGAGGAAGAGAGAATCTCAAGTTGGCTCCATGTGGTCAGTGCAGAGCCCAACTCAGACTCGAACTCACAAGCCATGAGATCATGGCCTGAGCCATGAGGTGTCCCTCATGTAAGTTGCTTTTATATTTTGTAAAAAGTAGTTGTGACATTTGGTTTTACGGTTCAGAATACATAGCTATTATATCGTAAAGAACCTTTGTTTTTTCTTAGCAGATTAACTGCTTGTATATGAGTTTTTATTTTCAAGGGAGAAGATAAGGTAAAAGTCAGGAAGCTTGTTTTTTAGTTCATTTGCTTCCTAGGAATCTCTCAGTTGTGCATTTTGAACATTGTTTTCCCTAAGAAAAACTTTTATTTTGGAAAAATTCAACATATACAGAAGTAGAAGAATATAATGAACCCTCATATACCTATCGTAACAGCTCTGACAATGGCCAGTTACCTGGGCAATTTTAGTTTCTAGCCCCACTTAACTCCTTTCCTTGTATTATTTTGGTGCAAATACTAGGCATTGCATCATTTATAAGTATTTCAGTGTGTATCTTTAAAAATAAGGACTTTTTGGGGAACATATCTTTAAACTATTGTATCTAAACTGTTGAACGTGTCTTTACACTATTGTATCTAAAAGAAAAAGGGCAGTAATTCGTTGATTATCATAAACAAGCCAGTCAGTTTTCAAATGTGTGCATGTATAATTTATGTCCTTGGGAAGTTCAGATGACAACTGTCATGTCTTTGCTAGTTTACCTAATTACATAGGAGTATGCGTGCTTGTAAAATGAGGATTTATAGCAATTGAATTTTTAAATACGTTGGTATTATTTCAGCATTTTGGCTTCTATTTTCATCATATTTACAAATGCATCTAGTTTAAAGCATCAACTGGTTATACAGGACTTCTTTAACATTTAGTTTAAACTTTTTAATTAGTTAATTTATTTATTGTTTAATTTACATCCAAGTTAGCATATAGTGCAACAATGATTCGGGAGTAGATTGCTTAATGCCCCTTACCTATTTAGACCATCCCTCCCCCCCCCCCCCAACACCTCCAGTAACCCTCTGTCTGTTCTCTATATTTAAGAGTCTCTTATGTTTTGTCCTGCTCTCTGTTTTTATATTATTTTTGCTTCCCTTCCCTTATGTTCATCTGTTTATTTTAAATTCTTCATATGAGTGTCATATGATATTTGTCTTTCTCTAATTTCACTTAGCATATACTCTCCAGTTTCATCCACGTAGTGGCAAATAGCAAGATTTCATTCTTTTTGATTGCCGAGTAATACTCCATTGTATGTATATATACCATATCTTCTTTATCCATTCATCCATCGATGGACATTTGGACTCTTCCATACTTTGGCTATTGTCGATAGTGCTGCTATAAACATCGGGGTGCATATGCCCCTTCGAAACAGCACTTCTGTATCCCTTGGATAAATACCTAGTAGTGCAATTGCTGGGTTGTAGGGTAATTTTATTTTTAATTTTTTGAGGAACTTCCATACCATTTTCCATAGTGGCTGCACCAGTTTGCATTCCCACCAGCAGTGCAAAAGAGAGCCTCTTTCTTCACATCCTTGCCAACATCTGTTGTTGCCTGAATTGTTAATGTTAGCCATCCTGACTGGTGTGAGGTGGTATCCCATTGTGGTTTTGATTTGTATTTCCCTGATGATAAGTGATGTTGAGTATTTTTTATGTGTCTGTTAGCCATTTGGATGTCTTCTTTGGAGAAGTGTCTATTCATGTCTTTAGCCCATTTCTTCACTGGATTATTCATTTTTTGGGTGTTGAGTTTGATAACTTCTTTACAGATTTTGGATACTAACTCTTTATCTGATAGGTCATTTGGAAATACCTTCTTCCATTCTGTCGGTTGCCTTTTAGTTTTACTGATTGTTTTCCTTCGCTTTGCAGAAGCTTTTTATTTTGATGAGGTCCCAATAGTTCATTTTTGCTTTGTTTCCCTTTCCTCCAGAGACATGTTGAGTAAGAAGTTGCTGCGGCCGATGTCAAAGAGTTTTTTGCCTGCTTTCTCCCTGAGGGTTTTGATGGCTTCCTGTCTTACATTTAGGTCTTTCATCATCCATTTTGAGTTTATTTTTTGTGTTTGGTGTAAGAAAGTGGTCCAGGTTCGTTTTTCTGCATGTCGCTGTCCAGTTTTCCCATCACCAGCTGAAGAGACTGTCTTTATTCCATTGGATATTCTTTCCTGCTTTGTCAAAGATTAGTTGGCCATACATTTGTGGGTCCATTTCTGGGTTCTCTATTCTGTTCCATTGATCTGAGTGTCTGTTTTTGTGTCATAAACAGGACGTCTTTAATGATAACATCAGACAACTTAAAAAAAAAAATTAGATCCTAAATTGAATTAGGATCTAAAGTAGGTCCACGCATTGTGATTAACAGATATGTATTTAATTAATTAATTAATTATTATTTTTAATAAAAAATTTTTAATGTTTATTAGAGAGTGAGCGCGTGTGCAAGCAGAGCAAAAGCAGGGAGGGACAGAGAGACAGAGACACAGAATCTGAAGCAGGCTCCAGGCTCTGAGCTATCAGCACAGAGCCCAACACCGGGCTTGAACTCATGAACTGCAAGATTATGACCTGAGCTGAAGTCGGACGCTTAATCGACTGAGCCTCCCAGGCGCCTGAAAAGATGGATATATATTTTAAGTCTTTCTTATTAATCTGTAGTTTTCCTTACATCTCTTCCCCCCTTGCAATTTGTTGAATAAACTGAAATGTTTTAAACAACAAATTTATCATGTATGTTTTGTGCTTGTGTTTTCATGCAGACGCTTTTTAGCTATGATCTTTGATAATTTTTTCTCTCTAAAATATGTATAAGTTTTACATAAATTGCTCTGTGACGTAGTAGAAAGAGACCAATATTTGGAGCCAGAAAAATTAGAGTTTGAGCCCCTCTCTTCATTATTTACTAAATAATGGACCTGGCCAATGGTCTCATTTATTGGACCCTTAGTTTACTCATCAAAATAAGACAGTATTTTGGGGAGTTTTTCTAAGCAGCAAGTAAGATTCTTTACTAACCATTTGTTGTACTTGTTGATGAAGTCTATTCAAAATAGAAATTGTGTCTTCAAGGAGCCAATGATAAAGGAGACAGACATGTAAATGAATAATTAAAATCTGATTAGTGAAACAGTAAACAATCTTCAAGTTTCAGTGGAAGTGTGATGATGGGAGTGACTCTTTGGCAATCAGAGAATGTTTCTCAGGGGAGGTATAGGTGGAATTGAATTAAAAAATAGATCGGGATTTTCTGATACATGGGCTTTTAACATCTGGGTTAATAGTACCTTTCTTAGGCTGCTGAAGTAGTACCTTTGTAAGGTGCAAAGGGAGCAGTGTCTGAAGAGAAACCTGGAGAGAAAGAGACAGGGCCAGATGTTATATTTGAGTGCTTTTGTAAACCAAAAACCTATCTAAAATTTTGTTTTCTTGGTAGTTAAGCAGATGAACATAAAAATGACACCTCTTAGGGCTTTGCCAATTTACTCAATTATGTAGGAATATCCATACTTATCCATATGTGTGATATGTGTACGATCTTCAATTTATAGGCATTATTTTTTTTTTAATTTTTTTTTTTTTAACGTGTATTTATTTTTGAGCCAGAGACAGACAGAGCATGAACGGGGGAGGGTCAGAGAGAGAGGGAGACACAGAATCTGAAACAGGCTCCAGGCTCTGAGCGGTCAGCAAGAGCCTGATGCGGGGCTCGAACTCATAGACCGCGAGATTATGACCTGAGCCGAAGTCGGACGCTCAACCGACTGAGCCACCCAGGCACCCCTATAGGCATTATTTTTTAATGTGCTGGTATTTATTTTTAAATTACCTTTTAATCAAGTTTATAAATGTAACTAGTTGAAAGTCCTCTAATCCGAAGTCTTCTTTTGAAAAACAGCACTCTCCTGAGTTCTGTTCCCTTCAAGACAACCACTTTGATTTAAACATATTTTTACTGTCACTTCTTGATTTTTGGTTTCAGGAATTACCAGTTGAATTCCAACTAGGCAAAATGAGGAATTGGCTCTCTGTCGACATCTACCTTTATTATTTATCTTATAGTTACTTTATAGTTGTGTTTAGATCAATATTTAGTGTTTAGAGTATTATGAATATTTAAAATATTAGCTAAGTCATGTAGTATACTCTGATTCCTTTTTCTGCTTGACTTCTTGTTTTCTTGTTTTCTCTGGAATTAATAATTGTCTTATTTGCATAAATTAAACATTAGGTTAGCAAAGTACTTTTTCTGGTGTTACCATTTTGTGTTTGTTGTATTTTTTTTTTTTAATTTTTTTTTTTTTTCAACGTTTATTTATTTTTGGGACAGAGAGAGACAGAGCATGAACGGGGGAGGGGCAGAGAGAGAGGGAGACACAGAATCGGAAACAGGCTCCAGGCTCTGAGCCATCAGCCCAGAGCCCGACGCGGGGCTCGAACTCCCGGACCGCGAGATCGTGACCTGGCTGAAGTCGGACGCCTAACCGACTGCGCCACCCAGGCGCCCCATGTTTGTTGTATTTTTAAAATTACTAAACCTGTCTCTTAATAAAGACATGAAAGGAAATGGCATTAATATAATTTAACATTATAAAGAATTGATTTTACTAAATAGCAATTTAAAATATGTAAGAAATAGAATATTTGATAAAAACATAAAATTTGGATTATATTTGTATTTTAGCTGAAATAGGTGATTTTTTAAAAAAGATTTTATCTTTAGTAATTTTTTTTTAATGTTTTTATTTTTGAGAGAGAGAGAGAGAGAGAGAGAAACAGAGCACAAGTGGGGAAGGGGCAGAGAAAGAAAGGGAGACAGAATCCAAAGTGGGCTCCAGGCTCCGAGCTGTCAGCACAGAGCCCAGCACGGGGCCTGAACCCACAGACCACACGATCATGAACTAAGCCAAAGTTGGGCGCTTAACCGACTGAGCCACCCAGGCGCCCTTTAAAGATTTTATCTTTAAATAATCTCCCCACCCAGTGTGGGGCTCAAATTTGTAATCCCAAGATAAAGCATCGTGTGCTCCACCCACTGAGCCAGCTAGGCACTGCCCCCTTTTTGTGTTTTTACTGTGATTGCTCAGAAAAGAAATGATACTTCTTAGGATTGTTAGTGATCATCAAAGGATACTTTAGCGAATGGATTGTTTCCTAACATTTGTAGAGGTATACGGCTATTGTACATGAAATTCATTGATCCAAAAGACCTGATAAGCTTAATTAATGTTTGTTGTCTTCTGTCAACTCCTTATAAAATAGTCCAGTAAGTTTAGAAATGCTGTAAATTATAGCTCTATTTTATATAAAAGTCTTCAAAAACTTGGAATTAAAGTAGCCAGTTTTAATTATTTTTTTCAAATTTACTTGACCAGAAACCTTTTTAATAGTGTATCCATAATACCATAGGATTTTAGTAAATAACACTATATGTCTGACTGCATATTGTGGGGAGTCTTCTGATACTTTTTTCTGTCTGGTTTTTACAGTGACAAAAATGCTGAGCTTCTTCCGTAGAACACTTGGGCGTCGGTCAATGCGTAAACATGCCGAGAAGGAACGACTCCGAGAAGCTCAACGAGCTGCCACGCACATTCCTGCAGCTGGAGACTCTAAGTCCATCATCACATGTCGGGTGTCTCTTCTGGATGGTACTGATGTTAGTGTGGACTTGCCGGTATGTAGGTCCTGCTGAACTTTTGCAAATTCTATACGAGACCACTTTCTGCATTTGAACTCTCTACTGTTACCTTCCTGGGGAAGTTAGGTAATATAGATTAGTATGGATCAGGCACTGTAATGTTCAAGTACACGGATCAGATAACCTTAGATACTCAGAATGAAAATATTTCTTTGGGATTAGTGGAACTTAACCTGAAATATTTAAATGATAGGGCAGTTATTGGCACAAAACATTTGTGTGTTTATGTATGTTCCTTAGGGTAGCTACATATAGGGTACTCTAGTGGATTTTTCACAATCCTTATTGAGCAGTCATTAAAGTAATGAGAATCTTTGGGAGTGACAATGATACTTACATGTATACTACAGAACTTTTAGTACTCTATACTTTTCTGTAATTTTCAAAACACTCCTCACTTTTTTCAAAATAAATACTTCTTCAGCAGTTTAGTGTGCTTGCAGAAATTTTAATGAAATGGGGTAAAAGGACTTCATACTCATCAGCTCTGTCTATCCCTTTGCTCCCAAACTTGTTTGTGGGGGAGATTTTTTATACACTGTAATCTTTATTTCAAGACAGGATGTTGTAATTTTATTCAAATTTTAGGTGGTTTCTTTTTCCAGTTATGAATATATAATTATAATTCACTATGAAACAATCTGATATATTTGAAAGGGATTGACTTATTCCTTATAGGCCTTTTTGAGGGGCAGAAGAGGTAGCTATATGGTTTAGGGGGAGTTGAGTTTCTCTCTAAGCTATTTACTAATACCAAATGTCTTTGTTCTGCATTAAAAGATTTATGTAACTAAGCTGTAAAATGTGTGATTGGATGTGTCATTGGATGTTCCCTACTATCTTCCCTCTCTACACATTCTTTTTAGTATACACCTATATACCCAAAATGCAATAAAAAAGTCTTTGTGCGAGGTGGTAGCGTAAATGCTGCTACACTACACAGTTGAATAAACTCTAGAAGACCTTTAACTTAACCTTTAACTCACAGTGAGAGAATAAGGAATTGGATAGTTTAAACGAATATTCTGATTAATTGAATAATTTAGAATGTACTAGGCACGTGCCTTACACATCTTAAAAGTAATAGAACGTGATAAAATTAAACATAGGGTTTCTTAAAGTGTTTTGAAGTTGTCATCATGAGTACGTATTTATTATCTTTCTATGTTAGACTGGACATCTTTAGGGTTTTTGATTCTGGAATACTTGAAGGCATTTACATTTTCTTCCTGTAAGGCTTCTTGAGGGTTTGTCAGACATTCCAGTATGTGATACTTTGTGAGGAGTTTTCATATTCATTTCTTTCTTGATAAGTATCTTAAGAGTTTTGTGTACTATTCCATTAAAATATCATTAGATATGTGATAAAAAGCTTGAGATTGCTGTGTAAGAGACCAGAAAGAAGTTTATTATTACCTAATGGTTGAAGTATGAAGTCTCACAGTTGTTGATGGCGGGGCTGATACTAGGAAAATAGGCTTTGTGAAAGAGCTTTTTATTTTTTTATTTTTTTTTAAAATTTTTTTTTTTCAACGTTTTTATTTATTTATTTTTTGGGACAGAGAGAGACAGAGCATGAACGGGGGAGGGGCAGAGAGAGAGGGAGACACAGAATCGGAAACAGGCTCCAGGCTCTGAGCCATCAGCCCAGAGCCCGACGCGGGGCTCGAACTCCCGGACCGCGAGATCGTGACCTGGCTGAAGTCGGACGCTTAACCGACTGCGCCACCCAGGCGCCCCTGAAAGAGCTTTTTAAAGAGATAGGCTAGGGGCGCCTGGGTGGCTCAGTCGGTTGAGTGTCTGACTTTGGCTCAGGTCATGATCTTGCGGTCTGTGAGTTCGAGCCCCATGTCGGGCTCTGTGCTGACAGTTCGGAGCCTGGAGCCTGCTTCGGATTCTGTGTTTCCCTCTCTCTCTGCCACTCCCCCGCTCATGCCCTGCCTGTCTCTCTCTCTCAAAAATAAATAAACATTAAAAAAAATTAAAAAAAAATATCATTAGATATGTGATAAAAAGCTTGAGATTGCTTTTTTAAGAGACCAGAAAGAAGTTTCTTGTTACCTAATGTTTGAAGTATGAAGTCTCACGGTTGTTGATGGAGGGACTGATACTAGGAAAATAGGCTTTGTAAAAGAGCTTTTTAAAGAGATAGGCTAGGGGTACCTGGGTGACTCAGTCAGTTAAGCGTCTGACCTCGGTTCAGGTCATGATCTTGCAGTCTGTGGGTTTGAGCTCCACGTTGGGCTCTGTGCTGACAGCTCAGAGCCTGGAGCCTGCTTTGGGGTCTGTGTCTCCCTCTCTGCTCCCCCCTGCCCCCCGCCAAATAAACATTAAAAAAATTTTTAAAGAGGCAGGGTAGAGTGGAGGAGAAGCTGCACTAGTTTTGTTTGCTTGTTTGTTTGTTTTTAATTTATAAAATATTTAGTTTTGAGAGAGGCAGAGAGAGCATGAGCAGGGGAGGGGCAGAGAAAGGGAGGGAGACACAGAATCTGAAGCAGGTTTCAAGCTCTGAGCTGTCAGCATAGAGCCCAGCACAGGGCTTGAACCCACAAACCTGAGATTGTGACCTGAGCTTAACCAACTGAGCCATCCAGGTGCCCCAAAATAACTCTTTTTTTTTTTTTAATTTTTTTAAATATTTATTTGTTTTTGAGAGAGACAGAGTGCAAGTGGAGGAGGTGCACAGAGAGAGAGGGAGACACAGAATCCTGAAGGAGGCTCCAGGCTCTGAGCTGTCAGCAGAGAACCCGATCCGATGCAGGGCCTGAACTCATGAACTGCGAGATCATAACCTGAGCCTAAGTTGGATGCTTAACTGACTGAGTCACCCAGGTGCCCCCAGCACTAGGTTTTAAAGTAGTAGAACAAATGGCTAGTGACTGGTATAGAATGGTTTCCTATGCTTGGTATGCTCAGTAATGTGGATGTGATTGCTTGATCAAGGCCAGAAATACTAGCTGACCTCTCACATAGACAATTGCAGTGAAAAAGCCAAGAGTTTTAGGTTTGACTCTTTGGGGAACTAGAACAATTGCCTTTTCAACTCTGCAGGTGAAATCCTAGAGTTGGTAAACTAATTCTAGATCCTTTCATGGGTATAAAATGGGCATTGGCCTGCCAGCTAAACTGTTTTACTAAAAAAAAAATAGACCAGAGGAATGTTAATTTCTAAAAAAGAAAGTCCCCCCCCCTTTTTTTTGATTTAGCTTCTCAACCAGTCTAGTGTTATTCCGAAAGAGGATTTAGAATTGATTTTAGAAATTGGATGAAGCATATACTCATTTCCCACTAGGATTAAGGTCACTAGTGATCATAACAAACCAGTGTGGAACTAAGATGATTGCCTAGGAAATATGTAAATGATCATCAGTGATTAAATAGAGTGCTTTAAATCTTCGGACTTCAAATTAGTATATACTGGTAGTATGGCCATTTTTTCCTTTTGCTGACTTCTTCCTCTCAAAACTGAGGGAGGGATTTAATTATCTTCTCTCCTCCCCACCTGCACCCCCTCCCCCTTTTTAAGAAATAACTGCGGAAATGCCTAATGCCTTTTGGTGAATGTTAAAAGCATCGGGTGGAAATTTCTGACTGATTTTTAAATTTTCTCTTTGGAAATGGCCACAGAAACTTTGTTGATTTATGATCTTAGTGTTTAGTCTTGTATCATTCTGCATCTTTCGAACTTTAATAGAAAATGTTTGATTAACCAGTTTGGTAATTTAATAAACCTATTTTGCTGATGTAGATGCTGAAGGCTTTAAATTATATAGCCCATGTGTGGTTATACTTTTATTTATTATATATATGTTATTAATTTTTTTAATGTTTATTTTAGAGAGAGAGAGAACGTGAGTGGGGAGGGGCAGAGAGAGGCATTGTTAAGATGGCAGCACACCCCATGTTGATCTATAGAGTCAACATAATCCTCACCAGAGTACCAGTTGATTCGTTTATAGAAATTGACAAGCTGATTTAAAAATTCATATGGAATTGCAAGGGACTCAGAATAGCCAAAACAATACTGGAAAAAGAACAAAGTAGCAGGACTCACACTTTCTAGGTGTTTTTTTTTTTTGAGCAAGAACATGCTCATATGCACCCCAGCAGGGGAGAGGGGCAGAGGGAAGAGATAGAGAATCTTAAGCAGGCTTCATGCTGAGTGTGGAGCCCAACGCAGGGCCTGGTCCCATGACCCTGGGATCCTGACTTGAACCGAAATCAAGAGTTGGATTTAACCAACTGAGCCACCCAGATGCCCCTCATACTTCCTGGTTTTAAACCTACTGTAAAACAACACTAATCAAGATGGTGTGCTACTGGCACAAGAATAGACACGTAGGGGTGCCTGACTGGCTTGGTCAGTGGAGCATGGAACTCTTGATCTCGGGGTTGTGAGTTTGAGCCCTGTTTTGGGTATAGAAATTACTTAAAAATAAAATCTTAAATGGGGCACGTGGGTGGCTCAGTTAAAGGTCTGACTTCAGCTCAGGTCATGATCTCGCAGTTCGTGAGTTCGAGGCCCACGTCGGGCTCTGTGCTGACAGCTTGGAGCCTGGAGCCTGCTTCAGATTCTGTCTCTCATTCTGCTGCTCCCCCTCTCTAGCGTGCACTTTCTCTCTCTCTCTCTCTCTCAAAAATAAACAATAATAAACATTAAAAAAAATTCCATTGTATGATACATTGTATTTTGTTTATCCATTTATCAGTTGGTGGACATTTGGGTTGTGTCCAGCTTTTAGCTACTGTGAATAGTGCTGCCATGAATATTCTTCTACAAGTGTTTGTTGGAATACATGTTTTCAGTTCTTTGGGGTGTGATATCTAGGAGTGGAATTGCTGGGTCATATGATAATTCTATGTTTAATTTTTTGTGGAACCGACAAATTGTTTTCTGTAGCAGCTGTATCATTTTACATACCCACCAGTAATGTAGGAGGGCTCCAGTGTCTCCACATCCTCAACACTTGTTATTTTCCATTTTTTTGATTATAGTCATCTTAGAGGATGTGAGGTGATATCTCATTATGGTTTTGATTTGTAGTTTTCTTTAAAAAAATTTTTTTTTAATGTTTATTTTAGAGAGAGACAGAGAGCACGCAAGGGAGGGGCAGAGAGAGAGGGAGGCACAGAATCTGAAGCAGACTCTAGGCTCTGAGCTGTCAGCATAGAGCCCAATACAGGGCTTGAACCCACAAACTGTGAGATCATGACCTGGGCCAAAGTTAAATGCTTCACTGACTGAGGCACCCAGGCACCCTGATTTATAGTTTTCTAATGATTACTGATGAGCATCTTTTTATATGCTTACTGGCCATTTTTACATTGTCTTTGGAGAAATGTCCATTCAAACCCTTTGCTCACGTATTTCTTTTAATTGTGTTTATTTTTCTTAAAATTTTTTTCATGTTTATTATTCTGAGAGAGAGGGCGTGAGCAGGGCAGGGGCAGAGAGAGGGGGGAGAGAGAGAATCACAAGCAGGCTCCATACTGTCAGCACACAGCCTGCATGAAACCAAACTGTGAGATCATGACCTGAGCCGAAATCAAGAGTTGGACTGTTAACTGAGCCACCCAGGTGCCCCTATTCCTTTTAATTAACAAAAATTTTTTGGTGTGTTCTTATCTGGCTTTTAAAGTGAAAAAAAATTTGGGGCACCTGGCTGGGTCAGTCGGTTAAGCGTCCGACTTTGGTTCAGGTCATGGTCTCGTGGTTCGTGAGTTTGAGTCCCATGTCAGGCTCTGTGTAGATGGCGCAGAGCCTGGAGCCTGCTTCAGATTCTGTGACTTCCTCTGTCTCTGTCCCTTCCCCACTCATGCTGTGTCTTTGTCTCTTGAAAAATAAACATTAAAAAAATTTTAAAGGAAAAGAATTTTTAAAAAAATTTTAATTGCAGTATAGTTGACATACAGTATTATATTATTAGTATCAGGTATATAACACAGTGATTAGGCAATTGTATGCACATTATGAAATGCTTGCCATAAGTGTAATTACCATCTGTCACCAAACAAAATTATTACACTATTTTTCCAATCCTGTGCTTTTCATCACTGTGATTATTTATTTTATAACTGGAAGTTTGTATATCTGGGTCCCCTTCACCTATTTGACCCATCCCACCCACCTACCTCCCCTTTGGCAATCATTAACTTATCTTCTGTATTCATGAATCTGTTTGTTTTTTTGTGTGTTTTGTTCATTTGGTTTTTAGATTGTGCACATAAGTGAAATTATATGGTATTTGTTTTCCTGTGTCTGACTTATTTCACTTCGTATAATACCCTCTAGGTCCATCCATGTTGTCACAGATGGCAAGAATTCATTCTTTTTTTTTTTTTTTTTGTGACTGAGTAATATTCCATTGTGTATATACACCACATCTTCTTTATTGATTCATCTATTGGTGGACATTTAGGTTGGTTCCATATCTTGGCTATTGTAAATACTGGAGTAAACATAGGGGTGCATATTATCTTTTTGACAAGCATTTTTGTTTGTGTAAGTACTCACCAGTGGAATTACTGGATTATATGGTATTTCTGTTTTTAATTTTTTGAGGAACGTTCCTACTGTTTTCCATAGTGGCTGTACCACTTTATATTCCCACTAGCAGTGCATGAGGGTTCCCTTTTCCTGTACATCCTTATTTCTGCCCAACACTTATTTCTTGTCTTTTTTGATACTAGACATTCTTTTTTTTTTTTTTTTTTTTTTTTTTTTAATTTTTTTTTTTTTCCCCAACGTTTATTTATTTTTTGGGACAGAGAGAGACAGAGCATGAACGGGGGAGGGGCAGAGAGAGAGAGGGAGACACAGAATCGGAAACAGGCTCCAGGCTCTGAGCCATCAGCCCAGAGCCGGACGCGGGGCTCGAACTCACGGACCGCGAGATCGTGACCTGGCTGAAGTCGGACGCTTAACCGACTGCGCCACCCAGGCGCCCCGATACTAGACATTCTGATAGGTGTGAGGTGATAACTCAACTGTGGTTTTGATTTGCATTTCCCTGAGGGTTAGTGATGTTGAGTATATTTTCATGTGTCTGTTGGCCATCTGTATGGCTTCTTTGAAAAATTGTCTATTCATGTCCTCCATTTTTTAATTGAATTATTTGTTTTTTGG
Source organism: Leopardus geoffroyi (assembly GCF_018350155.1). Classification (NCBI taxonomy): domain Eukaryota; kingdom Metazoa; phylum Chordata; class Mammalia; order Carnivora; family Felidae; genus Leopardus; species Leopardus geoffroyi. The sequence goes on along the minus strand of NC_059328.1, from coordinate 118,474,835 downwards.
GTGTTTAGTTTTATGAGTTCTTTATATATTTTGGGTATTAACATCTTGTTGGACATATCATTTGCAAGTATCTTCCCCTAGTCAGTAGGTTTCCTTTTCATTTTGTTGATGGTTTCTTTCACTGTGCAAAGGTTTTTTAGTTTGATATAGTTCTAATGTTTATTTTTGTTTTGTTTCTCTTGTGTGAGGAGGGTTATCCAGAAAAATATTGCTAAGGTCAGTATCTGAGAGGTTACTGCCTATATTTTCTTTTGGAAGTTTTATGGTTTCAGGTCTCACAGTTAGGTCTTTAATCCATGTTGAGTTAATTTTTGTATATGGTATAAGATAGTGGTCTTGTTTCAATCTTTTGCATATGACTATCCTGTTTACCCAGTCTCATTTGAAGAGACTGTCTTTCCCCTAGTGTATAATTTTGCTTCATTTGTTGTAGATTAATTAGGCATATAAGCATGGATTTATTTCTGGGTTCTCTGTCCTTTTCCATTGATCTATGTGTCTGTTTTCGTGCCACTACCATACTGCTTTTGTTAATATAGCTTTGTAGTATAAAAAAATAGCTTTGTAGTGTAGTTTCAAGTTGGGGTTGTGAGACCTCCAGCCTTGTTCTTTCTCAAGATAGCTTTGGTTATGGTCATTTGATTTATGATGAGGGTTCCAGAGCCATTTATTGGGGGAAAGAATAGTCTTTTCAACCAGTGGTGGTAGGAGAACTGGATAGCCATATATGAGAGAATAAAGTGAAGTTGAAACTTTAGCTGACACCATATACAAAAGTTAACTCAAAATGGACCAAAGACCTAAACATAAAAGATAAGACGATAAAACTCTTAAAACAAAATGTAGGGATAAATCTTCATGACCTTGGATTTGGTTTTTTAGGTGTGACATGAAAAACATGGACAACAAAATAAAAAATAAGTTGGACTTTTATCAAAATGAAGAACTTTTGTGTCTCAAAGGCCATCATCAAGAAACTGAAAAGATTCTCAGAATGGGAAAGAGTATTTGTAGGTTACATATTTGATAAGCACTTATGTCTAGAATATATAAAGAACTGTTACAACCCGATAATAAAAAGACAACCCAATTAAATTTTTTTATGTTTATTTATTTTTGAGAGACAGAGCAGGAGTTGGGGGGGGGCGGGGAGCAAAGAGAGGGAGACAGAATTCGAAGCAGGCTCCAGGCTCCGAGCTGTCCACACAGAGCCTGACGTGGGGCTCCAACCATGAACCATGAGATCGTGACTTGAGCCGAAGTTGGATGCTTAACCAACTGAGCCACCTAGGCGTCCCAAAGACAACACACTGAAAATGGGCATTGGGGTGCCTGGGTGGCTTGGTCTGTTAAGTGTCCAACTCTTGATTTGGGCTCAGGTCATGATTTTATGGTCGTGAAATTGAGCCCTGTGTCAGGCTCCACGCTGGGATGGAGCCTGCTTAGGATTCTCTCTCTCTCTCCCTCTCCGTCTGCTTCTCTGCTCACACTCTCTCTTTAAGAAAAAAAAAAAAAAAAAAAAAGAGGATGGGGGGCAAAGGATCTGAATAGACCCTTCTCCAAATAAGATATGCAAATGACCGATAGGCACATGAAATGATGCTTGACATCATTAGTCATCAGAGAAACGCAAATCACAACCATGGTGAGATACTACATGTCAACTGTGAAAATTAAAATGAAGATGTCAGATAATACTAAGTGTTGGTGAGAATGTGGAGAAACTTTAACACTCTTACATTTTTGACGGTCCTATAAATTGTACAACTGCTTTGGAATATGGCCTACAGTTCCTCAGGTGATTAAACATAGTTTACCATGTGACCCAGCAATTCTACTTTTAGGTATGTATCCAAGAGAATTGAAAACATAGGTTTAGACAAAAACTTGTACACAGATGATCATAACAGCGTTATTCTTACTATCCAAAAGGTGGGAAAAAAAACCCCAGCTATCTCTCAAAAGTTGAATGGATAAACAAAATGTGTTATATCCATATAATGGGATATTATTTGGCCATGAAGGAAATGAAGTTCTGATACATGCTACATGGGTGAACTTTAAAAACATTGGCTAGGTGAAAGAAGCCAGTCACAAAGGACGACATATTATATGATTCCATTTATGTGAAAGTCCAGAATAAAGAAATCTATATGAAAAAAAGTGTAGATTAGTGGTTTGGTGGTTGCCTAGGGCAGATGGGTAGGGACTGAGGGAGTGGTGGGAATGGTGGTTGGAGCAAAAGCTAAAAAATGCAAGGTTTCTTTTTGAGGTATGAAGATGTTCTGAAATTGTGATGGTTGTACATATCTGTGATTATACCTTTGAATTTTGTACTTAAAAAAAATTAATGTTTATTTTTGAGAGACAGAGTGTGAGTCAGAGAGGGGCAGAGAGAGAGAGGGAGACACGAAATCCAGGCTCTGAGCTGTCAGCATAGAGCCCCACATGGGGCTCAAACTCACCAACCATGAGATCATGACCTGAGCCGAAGTCAGACACTTAACTGAAGGAGCCACCTAGGTTCCCCTGAAGTTAGTACTTTTAATAGATGAATGATATGTGAATTATATCTCACACCTGTTTTGAAAGATGCATGGGATTTTGCATACTTGTGTTATATTCCATTTAACATTTTTTTTTAGTACTCAAGAGACATGATTTAGAGTTGATTTCCTTGATTCATTACAGGAAAACAAAATCTGGAGACTGAATATTAATGAAGGCACACGACGATGAGGCTGTGGACTAATTGTGGCAGTGAGACTGCAGGAGAAGGAATGCTTAGTACACGGATATGGTGCAGGGAAGAAAGTGGAGATCAGACCTGAGTAAAATACAATTTCGCTGTGGTGGAGTGGGGGATATTGATTGTGTGGAAGATCATGAGAGCATAGTCTGCTGCCACTGAGAGAGGAGTAAAAGAATGAAGCAGAAAAAGGAGGGCCCTATGATGGAGTGGTGCAATGATGTGTTTAGAAGCCAGATTTAGAGGGCTTAAAGCAGGGGAGCCTAGGTGGCTCAGTCAGTTAAGCCTCCAACTCTCTTGGTTTCGGCTTGGGTCATGATTTCTCGGTTTGTGAGTTCAAACGCGTGCTGACACTGTGGAGCCTGCTTGGTATTCTCTCTCTCCTTTCTCCCTCTCTCTCTGCTCCTCCCTTGCTCGCGTGCTCTGTCTCTCTCTCTCTCTGTCAAAATAAGTAAACTTAAAGAAATCTCTAAAAAAGGAAATAGAGGGGCGCCTGGGTGGCGCAGTCGGTTAAGCGTCCGACTTCAGCCAGGTCATGATCTTGCGGTCCGTGAGTTCGAGCCCCGCGTCGGGCTCTGGGCTGATGGCTCGGAGCCTGGAGCCTGTTTCCGATTCTGTGTCTCCCTCTCTCTCTGCCCCTCCCCCGTTCATGCTCTGTCTCTCTCTGTCCCAAAAATAAATAAAAACGTTGAAAAAAAAATTTAAAAAAGGAAATAGAGGACTTAAGGGAATTATTGGGTACAATCTTATATTTTTTGGACCTCTTTTAGTCCCTTGTACCTAGTAGGTGCTTAATCAGTATTATTTAGTTATGAAGGGAAGTTGAAGAATTGCCATGAGATTTGGTGGTAACAGGAAGGAAGGAAATAACAGTATCTAGAGAATGGCTAGATAGGGGAGATCTGAGTTTGTTCAATGAATAGGAAAAATGTTTCTCAGAAATTGGTTTTATATACACAGGTGGAGATTATAGAGTGAGTATTCTAGAAAGGACTGCCATCTTTTGCTGGGAAAGAGGGAAGGCTGATGAAAAGGTAATATCTTGATGGTCTTAATCTTCAGAAAACAGGATGTGAAGTGACGCGGTGACCTGGAATAATTTATTAGAAAAGAAGAATATAAGCAGCAAGTGATGGTCTAGATGCAGCTGAACAATGAATTTGTAGTGGGTCAGGAGGTGGGTGAAGTAGGTAAAAGAGGACTAAGAAGTGCAAACTTCCAGTTATAAGATTGATAAATTAGGGTGACAAAAGTAGAGCATAGGGAATATAGTCAGTCTTATTGGAATAACTTTGTATGGTGACTATGATAACTACACTTACTGTGGTGAGCGTTTTGTACTTTATATAATGGTTGAATCACTATGCTGTATGCCTAAAACTAATGTAATGTTGTATTTTAACTACAGTAAAATTTTTCTTTTAAACGTACAAAGGACTTGAATAGATATTTCTCTAAGAAAATATGCAGATGGCCAATAAGCACCTGAAAGTATGCTCAACATCACCATTAAGGCATTAGGGAAATGCAAATCAAGATCACGTCCTTTCACATCCATTAGGATGGCTGTATCAAACAAAACCAAGCAAAACAACCCCCGAAAATAACAAATGTTGGTGAGGATGTGGAGAAATTAGAATCTTATGAATTGCTGGTGGGAATGCAAAATGGTGCAGCTACTATGGAAAACAATTGGGCAATTCCTCAAAAGTTAAAAACCTAGGATTATCATATTCCACTCCTAAGTACATTCCCAAAAGTATTGAAAGCAGGGACTCAAACAGATACTTGTATACCAGTGTTCATAGCAGTATTCACAATAGCCAAAAGGTGGAAACAACCCAGATGTTTATCAGCAGATGACCAGATAAACGATACGGTATATACATACAATGGAATATTATTCAGTTTTAAAAAGGAATGAAATTTTGAAACCTGCTACAACGTGGATGAACCTTGAAAACATTATGCTAAGTGAGATAAACCAGACACAAAAGGACATATATTGTATGATTCTACTTATGTGATGTATGTAGAATGGGCAAATTCATGAGCCACATAAAGTAGGAAAGAGGTTATTAGGGGTTAAAGGGAGGGAGTGTGAAAAATGGTTGTTTAATGGGTACAGAGTTTCTGATTGGTATTATGAAAAGTTCTGGAAATGAAGGGTGGTGACAGTTGTACACATTGGGAATATGTTTAATGACATTGAATTGTATATGTTAAAATGGTAAATTTAGTTATGTTAAAAAAAAAAAAGGAACGGAGACTGATGCTTGTTAAGTGGGATCAGTGTACTGGAAGTTCCCATTGTAGTTGGAGAATCTAGGCATTGAGAGTAATTTTGTGAACAAGATAGAGATGAGGTTGTGATAAGAAGTTGGGGGTATCTAATTACTGATCTGAGAGGTGACATTCCAGTTAAAATCTGGGTGTGGTGTGTAACCTTAGGAAATTGGAGCTTGGGAGAGAGCAAAATGCAAATTCTAGCCTTGTCATTTTTGTAGCTATGCAATGGGGTCATATTACTAAAGCCTTCTGAACTTTTTCTATGTTATGTATTTATTAAATGGACAAATAAGCCATAATCATCAGGATAATTGGGAGTATTAAACACATGTTTAAGAAAAAGAGTAGAAGTGCTGGCACTTAGGTAAGAAACTTAGAAAAATAGAGGACAAATATTTGAGGAAATAATAGATTGTTTCCCCAGAATTAAAGGGAGATGAAAGATCTCAGATATAAAAGGCCCAATAGAATACAATATAGAGATGAGGAAAAAACCACACTTAGACACGTTATGTTGAAATTTAAGACTCTTAGAGATAGAGAAGTTTAAAAGCTAACCAAGAATTAATAACATTATTAAGGACCAGAATTCGAATTGTCATCATACTTTTCAACAGCACATAAGCTGTAAGAAGATGAAAGAGTAATACGTTTTGAGTATTGAACAGTGTTGAAAGAAAATAACAACCTTAAATTTTATAAGGTGACAATAAGCATTCAAGTGTAAAAGCATGTTGAAAATACTCTCAAACATAGAAGACCTTTAAAGATAGGCCGTACAAAGTCCCACATGGAGAACATTTCTGTAGGAAGAACTTAAACGAGTGGAGAAACAAATCTAGCAGATGCTGTTAGGTATGTGTGATGTACAAATGTAAGATGTATAAAGAATGATCAAAATACCAAAATAAAGATTGTCATCTTAAAAAAAATTAGCCACGACCAAAGAAAAGAAATAGAGAAAGTATGCTCATTGACATGAGGATTGGATGGAGGGGAGATGATGGGCATGAGGGCGTTGTAAAGTTCTTCTCTTGATAAAGGGATATATGGATAGCACTTTTATTTATCAAAAAGAAAAATTGTAAAAAGTGCAGGAAAAGCAAAAATACAAGTTGCATTTTAAGGATGTCAGTTAAAAGACAGTTTGATGACTGAGTAAAATATATAGATCTATAGATATATATAATTTTACAAGAAATATCTAAGTCATAATTTAAAATTACATAGGAGGAGAGGCATGGTTAGGATGTTTATGAAAATTGTTGAAAATTGAGGATCTTAACAATGCTTTTGCTTATGTGGGTTATATCTATCAATAGTTACCCTATTAGAATTTAAAACTGAAAATTTTTAAAAATAATTTTAAGACAGCAAAAAATAGGGGTCCCTGGGTGGCTCAGTCCGTTGAGTGTCTGACTCTTGATTTCCTCTCAGGTCATGATCTCATGATTTGAGGGATCGAGCCCTGTGTTGGGCTGTGTGCTGACAGCATGGAGCCTGCTTGGAATTCATTCATATTCTCTCTCTCTCTCTCTCTCTCTCTCCCTCTCTCCCTCTCTCCCTCTCTCCCTCTCTCCCTCTCTCCCTCTCTCCTTCTCCCTCCCTCCCTCTCTCTCTCTCCCTCTCTTTCTCTCCCTCTCTCTCTCTCCCTCTCCCTCTCCCCCCCACTCTCACCATGTGCTTGTGTGCACACTCTCTTTCTTAAAATAAATACTCTTTAAAAAACCTAAAACAGCCATAAAATAACCCTTGTATGTTATTAATAACATACAAGTATTTTTGTGAAAAATAACTATTTTACTAAACAAAAGAATTTAGTGAGAAGAGTAATTGTCTTATGCACTTTTGCATATCTCATTAATGTCTGGTCTAATAGAACATACTTAGGTTCTGGTTTCTGCTTCTGCATTTACTGTGTTGCAGTATGTTGTTTTGATTGAGTTACATGGGGAGAATCCTAGGACCTTGAGGATCTTTTGAAAGTATCTGGAGGAACCCTTGGGTCCTGAGACCACACTTTGAGAACTGCGTTTTCCATACAAGTTTCTTTGCTTATTATCTACCTTCTCCTGCCATTTGTGTCTTCCGCATTGATGACAGTATTATCTCATTGTCCTGTATTTCCTCCCATGTTCCAGTTTTGTTTTTGCCATTTTCTACCTTACATTGTTTTCCAGTTTAAGGCTGATCTCCAAGACTGATGATTCTAGTCTCTATGACTATCTCTTCTCTAAAATCTGTTGGCAAATACACAGTTCCACATGATTCGTACGTTAGTGTTTTAAGTTTTCTTGTGTATTTTCTCTCTCCAGTTACATTATAGAGCTCCTTTGAAGTAGGGACTCTAAAAATTAACAAGATAAGAGTTTGTCCTTATGCACAATATTCAGTACAAGATAATAATTATTGGTTGATAGGAAGTAACACTTTGCATGAAAGTGCAGATAGATCATAAATTCTCTTTTGGCTTTAAATAGTTTATTGGGAAATTATAGTATCTTACCCGTTACTTGATACATGGTAGTATTTTTGGTATAGCAAGTAATGTTTTTTTACTTTATTTTTTAAATTTAACTTAATTGAAAATTTTCAATTTTTTTTTTTTTTTTAACGTTTATTCAGTTTTGAGAGAGCGCAAGCTGGGGAGGGCAGAGAGAGGGAGACACAGAACCTGAAGCAGGCTCTAGGCTCTGAGCTGTCAGCACAGAGCCCAACACGGGGCTCAAACTCACGAACTGTGAGATCATGTCCAGAGCCGAAGTTGACACTTAACCGACTGAGCCATCCAGACACTCCCCAAAAAAATTTTTTTAAGTTTATTTTGAGAGAAAACCAGAAGGGGAGGGACAGAGAAGGAGAGAGAGAGAATTCCAAGCAGTGTCAGCACTGTCAGCACAGAGCCCTGCGTGGGGCTCAAACTCACGAATCCTGAGATCTTGACCTGAGCGAAAATCAAGAGTTGGATGCTTAACCAGCTAAACCACCCAGGCACCCTGCAAGTAATGTTTTTTTAAAATAGATCTTCAGTTCACACTTGTTGATCTTTAAAGTCATTTATTGATTAATTTATTTTCTTACCATTTCAGAAAAAAGCCAAAGGACAAGAGCTCTTTGATCAGATAATGTACCACTTGGACCTTATTGAAAGTGACTATTTTGGACTGAGATTTATGGATTCTGCACAAGTAGCAGTGAGTAGCTGGTTTTTTTTGGAAATTCCAGTATGGGAGCAGAAATGGAAAATTTCAGATGATGTGCTAAGTGCTACCAGGCTACATATTCATATGTCATTCTCTTTTTCTTGTAATTTTCTTGTTCAAAAAAAAAAAAAAATGAGTTCTGGTCCTAGCCCATATTACTAGAGCATAATCTTTGCAGATGAGGGTAAGAAATCTGTCTTTTCAGTAACCACTGGGCTGGTTGTTGGGCGTACTAGAGTTTGAGAACCACCGTACAATGGAAAGGGTGATAGAATGGGAGTATTGTGAGTTCTTGGGTAAGTGATGGAAGTTACTGATTTGCAAATTAAGGTGAATAGAGTAAGTTATCTTCAAGATCCCTTTCTGATCTGTGATTCTGTAGCTATAAATGTTCTTTGACATGTGCATTTTATTATTACTGGGTTTTTTTGAGTGAGTGAGAGAGAGAGAGGAAGAGAAAACGAGCTGGGAAGGGGCAGAGAGAGGGAGAGAGAGAATCTTAAGCAACTCCCGATGTGGGGCTCGAACTCATGATCATGAGATCATGACCTGAGCTGAAATCAAGAGTTGGATGCTTAGCTGACTGAGCCACCCAGGTGATCCTGACCTGTGCATTTTATTATTAAAAAAAATTTTTTTTAATGTTTATTTATTTTTGAGAAAAAGACAGATTTATATAAATTTATTTATTAAACTTTTTATTTTGTTATTTTTTTTAATGTTTATTCATTTTTGAGAGAGAGAGAGAGAGCATGAGTGGAAGAGGGGCAGAGACAGAGAGGGAGAAACAGAATCTGAAGCAGGCTCCAGGCTCTGAGATGTCAGCACAAAGGCCGATGCGGGGCTCTAATCATGAGCCATGAGATCATGACCTGAGCCAAGTTGGTTGCTTAACCCACTGAGCCACCCAGGTGTCCCCTGACCTGTGCATTTTAGATGAGAGAACAGCATATGTAATAGGGTAGGAAGTTGGAGGCTTTTCAAAGATCTGAGTACCATTGGGATTTGACTGGAGGGTATTTGAGAGAAAGTAAGTAGTAGATGATAAGATTGTAAGGTGGGTTAGTGGCTATATCATCCAAAGTGAATACCAAAACTATTAAATAATAAATAGGCAGTATTCTCTAATAATTGGCATTAGGGGCTTTTCAAGCCAGGAGGTTATATTTTGCTTCAGAAAGCATTATATAGAAATATTGAGTAGGATTATTTGGAATGGGCAGAGATTGAAGTCAGGAGTCATTGTAAACACTGGGGATAAAAGTAATGTTAAGGCCTGGAATAGGACATTCATAGTAGCAAGGAGAGGGAGGACGTAGAGATAAGGATATCAAAACATTAAGCCTTGTTTTCTGGAAGTCTGTGATGGAGGGGGATGTGTGTGTATGTGCTTAGTGACACATTAATTGTCATGTCTAGGACTCATAGGAACAATATATAAGACATCTCAAGTTCTTTTTGGAGCGGGACATTCATTCATTTGGTGTGATTAATAAATTAACTAGAATACCTCTATAAGATGCTATTAAAAACTCTTTCGGAGATGGCTTATCCGTAGTTGGCTTTATAGAGTATCTTGGCTAAATTTACAGCTGTTAATAATGTTAGCTGTAATTTTTTTCTCTGATTTCCCTACTCCTAGTCTCCCTTCCTGGGTTAAAAGAAATTAAGCATGAGCATTTAGCAACAGACTATTGGTTAGGTAAATTTTGGCACACTTGTACAGTGGAATACTCTGCAGCTCATTAAAAATCGTGATTTTTTTTTGGGGCGCCTGGGTGGCTCAGTCGGTTAAGCGTCCGACTTTGGCTCAGGTTATGATCTCACAGTCCATGAGTTCAAGCCCCACGTCAGGCTCTGTGCTGACAGCTCAGAGCCCGGAGCCTGTTTCAGATTCTGTGTCTCCCTCTCTCTGACCCTCCTCCATTCATGCTCTGTCTCTCTCTGTCTCAAAAATAAATAAAGGTTAAAAAAAATTTTTTTTTTTTAAAAATCGTGATTTTTTTTAAGTATACTAATTGACATAAAATGATGTCAAGAAGAGAATTACAAAACAGTATGAGTTTTTCAATTTTTAAATAAGTGGACATATGCACACATATACATGAAAAAATTTGCAAAACTCTTTTCTGTAGTTTTAGTGTTTTTATCTCTGGATGGAATTTGTGTGGGAGGTGTTTTATTTTTCTTCTTAACGTTGTTTCTCTTTGATTAGACTAAATCCATCAAGGGCAGGGAATGAATGTAACCTCTGTTGCTCGGCATGTAGCAGACACACAAACCATTTATTGAATTAAATTCTGGTGCACTGCCTAGTTTGATACAAAGGCTTTGTTGACTCTTGGGTTTAATATCATTCACTAGTCATCTTTCAAATAATAGAATTACAGTCTTGCAAGCAATGAAAAAATAAATGATGTTAGGGATAAATAATTTGTAGCATCCTGTTTTTTGAGGGGTTGTAGAAGAAGAGGTCGAAATATGCTAACATTAAGTTTCAAGTACCTTCTTTCCTTAAGATCTACAAATACAGTAGTCTCTACTTTTCTGTGGTTTCGCTTTCCATGGTTTCATTTACCCATGTTCAACCCCAGTTTGGAAACAGATGATCCTCCTTCTGACATATTGTCAGAAGGTCACTGGTAGCCCAGTGCTACATCACAACGCTTACAACATTCACCTCACTTCATCTCATCATGTAGGCATTTTATCATCTCACAGCATCACACAAAAAAAGATGAATACAGTATAAGATATTGTGAGAGAGAGAGAGAGAGACCACATTCACAGAACTTTTATTATGGTATATTATAATTGTTCTATTTTATTATTTTTATTAATACCTTATTGTGCCTAATTCATACACTTAGTTTTATTATAGGTATGTATGTGTAGGAAAACATAGCATATGTTGGGTTCGGTAGTTAGTCTGTGTGGTTTCAGACATCCACTGGAGGTCTTGGAATGTATCTCCCACAGATAAGGGGGACTGTTGTCATTGGGGAAAGAAATAGACATTTCTTTCTATTCTAAGAAGTGGCCATTGCTAAGTTGTATTCTTTGCTCTTTGTTAATATCAATAATCACTGAATTGCTAGATCCATTACTGTTTCTTCCCTCATTTGACACACGTATTGTGCCTTTCTTCTGGTTCTAACAGGTTTTTGGTAAAGCCAGCATTAGAACTCCCCTTCTTCCCCCCCCCCCCCCCCCCCCCAGTTTTTAAAGTTTTATTTATTTAAGGGGCGCCTGGGTGGCTTAGTTGGTAAAGCGTTTGACTCTTGATTTTGGCTCAGGTCATGATCCTGTGGTTTGTGAGATTGAGGCCTGTATTGGGCTCTACAGTGATGACGCGTATCCTGCTGCTGATTCTCTCTCTTCCTTTCTTTGCCCCTCCCCCGTTGCACATGCGCACACGCACTCTCTTTCTCTCAAAATAGACTTTAAAAAAAAAATGAAGTTTTATTTAAATCATCTGTACACCCCACATGGGGCTTGAACTCGTGACCTTATGATCAAGAATCGCATGCACCCCTAACTGAGCCAAGCAGGTGCCCCAGAACTTTTAATCTGTGCTCTTTTTAGTTCTAGTTTTATCCTTCCCAATGCCCAGAAATCTAGGTATTAAAATTAAAGTTAAGTAAGATTTATTTTTAGTTTCTGTTTTTGCTGTCACTAGAATACTCTGGAGTTGAACTTAGAAGGACAGTAGCTGGTAGATGAAAGCTATTCAAAATGAGCTCTAGATAAACCTTTAATTATTCTTAAACTGCTAACTCATGATTCTACAATTTTATGACATCGGTAAATAGAGAAGACTTTCCGGTATTTGTCACATGACCAGATTTAACCCCAGAATGAAACAAAATTGATACCTTGCAAACAGTTCAGTTTGTTGGTGAAGATAGTGAACTTGATAGATCAAGTGGACTTTTTGGCCAGGATCATCTGTGTAAATTAAGTTAGTCCTATGATTTTCACATCTGTTTGTCAAATTTAGTGTGTAGACCTAAATGTAGAATCCAAAGAAGGTTGAGGCAGGGTAAAAAAAATAAAATGACTGAGGGCCCTAATACCAAAACCAGATCCAGACACTACGAAAAAAAGGACTACAGGGCAATAGCTCTGGTGAACAAAGATACAAAAATCCTCAACAAATATTAGCATATTAGTATGTATTAATATGTAAACATATGTATGTATATAATATATATATAATACATATATACATACTGAACTGAATCAAGAGTTGAACACTTAACTGACTGAGCCACCCAGGTGCCCCTATTTCTTTTAATTAAGAAAGGTTTTTAAAATTTTAAACATTTAAAAAAATATATATCAATAACATTTTTACAGAACCAGAACAAATAATCCTAAAATTTGTTTGGAACCACAAAAAATCCCAAATGGCTAAAGCAGTCTTAAAAAGGAAAAACTAAATTGGAAGTACCACGCTTCTAGATTTCAAGTACATTACAAAGTTGTAGTAATCATAACAGTATGATATCGGCACAAAAGTAGACACATAGATCAATGGAACGGGATAGAAAGCCCAGAAACAAGCCCACAAATATGGTCAATTAGTCTTTCACAGAAGAGTCAAGAATATGCATTGGGAAAAAGACAGTCTCTTTGACAAATGGTGTTGGGAAAACTGGACAGCTACATGCAAAAGAATGAAGCTGGTCCACTTTCTTCTACCATACACAAAAATGAACTCAAAATGGATTAAAGACCTAATGTGAGACCTGAAACCATAAAAATCCTGGAAAAGAGCACAGGCAGTAATTTTTCCGACATCAGCTATAGCAGCACTTTTTTAGATATGTTTCCATGAACAGGGGAAATAAAAATAAACTATTGGGACTACATCAGAATAAAAAGCTTCTGCATAGCAAAGGAAATAATCAACAAAACGAAACACAGCCTACGAATGGGAGAATATATTTGCAAGTGACATATCTGATAAAGGCTTAATATCCAAAATATATAAAGAACTTACACACCTCAAAACTTAAAAAAAAAATTATCCAATTTAAAAAAATAGAAAACATGAACAGACATTTCTGTAAAGAAGACATTCAGATAGCCCACAGACACATGAAAAGATGCTCAACATCACTCATCAGGGAAATGCAAATCAAGACTGCAATGAGATATCACCTCACATCTGTCAGAATGGCTAAAATCAAAAACACAAGGAACAACAAGTGTTGGTGAAGATGTTGAGAAAAAGAAACACTTGTGCAATGCTGGTGACATTGCAAACTGGTGCAGCCATCGTGGAAAACGGTAAAGAGGTTCCTCAAAAGAATGAAAATAGAACTACCATATGGTCCAGTAATTACACTTTTGGTTATTTACCCACAGAATACAAAAACACTAATTCAAAAGGATACATACACCTCTGTGTTTATTGCAACATTATTTACAATATTCAAATTATGCAAGCAGCCCAAGTGTCCATCAATAGACTTAATAATATAAATGGAATATTATTCTGCCATTTACAACAACTTAGATGAACTAGAAAATATAATGCTAAGCTAAATAAGTCAGAGAATGTGACAAATACCATATGATTTCATTCAAATGTGGAACAAATGAGCAAAGAAAAAAAAAGACAAACCAAGAAACAGACTCTTAATTATAGAGAACAAACTGATAGTTACCAGAGGAGAGGTGGGTGGGTGAAATAGGTGATAGGGATTAATGAGAGCACTTATCACAATGAGCACTAAGTATGTATAGAATTTTTGAATCACTGTATTGTACACCTGAAACTTAACACCGTATGTTAACGCTCCTGGAATTAAATTAAAAACCTTGAAAAAATGATCAAGGAATTACATGTTACATTTTAATCTTGAATATATTGTATGCTTATATATGTAAAGTTAGTGTGTTAAAGTTTAGTTTATTGGTCATTTCACATCAGTCTAAAATATGTATGACTGGAATTATTCATCCATCATGGAGATAACCAAAGTTATATGATGAAACTGTAGTTTACTTTTTTTTTTTCCTATGTACACATATGAATTTGCTGTTGTTAACTTTTGCTTATACCAGCTCATTTTATGTTCATATATAAATATTTGATTTGTAGCTGAAATAATGGCATACTTACAGAAAAGTTGCAAGAACAGTGTAAATAACTATTTCTGTGGAACCATTTGAGAAAGAGCTGTAGATGTCTCATCACCCCTGAATTCTTTAGTGTATGTTTCCTACAAACAAGTATATTATGCATAATTCAGTACAACCATCAAAACTAGGAAGTTGACATTGTGACATTACCACCATCTAATCCACAGACTCCATTCAAATTTTGCCACTTGTCTCTACAGTGTCCTTTATAGCCAAAGGGTCTAGTTCGGTAGGATTCATGTTTTACATTCAGTTGTCAAATTTCTTTAGTTGCCTTCATCTTGGAATGCTGTGGTTCTTCATTCTTTCCTTAACTTCTATACTTTTGAAGATACAGGCCAGTTGTCTTATAAGCTCTCAGCTTGGGTTTGTCTGAAGTTTCCTCATGAACTAGATTAATCTTAGACACTTTGACAGAAAAATAAATGAAGTGATGCTGTGTTCTTCTTATTCTATCAAGTAACATTTAATTTCATTTTGACTCATTACAGGTGATATTCACTTTGATCCCTTGATTAAGGTGGTGTCTGCCAGGCGTCTCCATTATATTCTTTTTCTCTTTGTAATTAATAAGCTTGCTTGCTCGCTTGCTTATTTATTTGTTTATTTATTTAGTGCCGAAAAAGACCACTTTCTCATCAAACTTTCTGTTTATTTATGAACTAATGGAATCTTGTCTTAACCGGTGTGTTATCATTTGTAACTACTATTTCTTTTGATGCTCAAAGTTTCCCAAGTTTGGGTGGTGGGAACTGCTTCAAGATGGTTTCTGTGTTCTTTTAACACGCACCATCATTCTTTGGGTATTACCTTACTTTCTGGCCCAAGAATACGTTCCATGTTCATACTGTATTTCCCTGCTCTGGCCCTGGAATTTGCTAGTTCTCCAGTTGGCTTTGTGGTCAGACTTAGGGAATGTATGTGTACGTTCATTTCTGTAATCTTATATACAAATTGACACATTCAGTGCCACAAGGCTGATTGTAGTTTTTTTTTCCTTTCCCATATTTGCAGTTCTCTTCTACAGAAACCAGGGTTTGATTGTCATCAGGATGTTTACTTGAGTGATAACTCACTCTGGATGGAATCAATCTCTAACCTCTCCCTGTACAGATTCTGGCATTACCCTGACCACCTAATTACTTCTGGACTGAATTATTTGGGAAGAGGAAGCTTTTTATGTTCCAATTACCTTATAAATACAGAGTAGTATATGAAGCACTTCTTTGGAAATAGTGTTGAAGAATGATTTTCCTAGAGGTATAGTTTAGAGTAGGAGGATTAGAGGGAAGAAAGAAGGCATGCTTGAGTAAAATATAGTAGGTTTTACTTGAGGTGGCCACATAAGTTTTGCCTAAAGTAGGCCACATTTAAAACATTGAGATGTAATTTACACATCATAAAACTCACTTGCGGTTTTTAGTGTATTCACAGGGTTGTGCAGCCATCACATCACTATCTAATTCCAGAATATTTTCATTGCAAAAGAAACCCTACTTACATTAATGGTCTCTTCCCATTTCCCCTCTCCCACAGCCTCTGGCAAACATTAATCTTTCTGTTTGTATGGATGTACCTATTTTGAAAATTTCATGTAAATAGAATTACATAATATATAGTCTTTTGAGTCTGGGAATGTGCTTAAGCATAATATTTTCAAGGTTTGTATTGTGGCATCTCCCTATACTTGATCCTTATGGTTGAGTAATATTCTGTTGTATGGATATGCTACATTTTGTTTACTCAATTCATTGATGGACATTTGGGTTCATTCATTTTTGGCTCTTAGGAATAGTGCTGCTATTAACATTGTGTACGAATTTTTGCATGAGTATAATTTTCAGTTTCTTGGGTATGTATCTAGGAGTGAATTTGCTGGGGCATAAGGTAACTGTTTAACTTTTTGAGGAACTGCCAAACTGTTTTCCATAATGACTGTAGTATTCCACATTCTTTCCAGTAATGTGTGGGGGGTTCTGATTTCTCTGTGTCCTCACAAACACATTATTTCTTTCCTTTTTAATGTTTGTTTATTTTGAGAGAGAGTGCCAGTACCAGTGGGGAAGAGGGAGAGAGAGAATACCACGCAGGCTCCATGCTGTCAGTGCACAGTCCAACACGGGGCTCGATCCTGCAGACCGTGCGATCATGATGAGCCAAAATCAAGACTTGGATGCTTAACTGAGCTACTCAGGCACCCCCACAGTATTTCTTTTTTGATTCTAGCTATCCTAGTTGATATGAAGTGGTCCTATGTGGTTTTTGACTTGAACTTCCCTAAAGCCTAGTGATGTTAAGTATCTTTTCATGTGCTTTTTTGGCTGTTTCTGTATCTTCTTTGGAAAAATGTCTATTCAGATCCTTTGCACATTTTAAAATTGGGTTATTTGTTTCTTTGTTGAGTTGTAAGAGTTCATATATTTTTTTCAGTAGTAGACATTTTTCAGATCTGTGGTTTGCAAATATTTTTCCCCATTTTGTAGATTTTACTTTCTTGATAGTGTCCTTTGCACATCATTTTTTAATTTTGATGAAGTCTAATTTATCTGCTTTTTTTTATGCTTTTGGTCATATCTGCAAAACTGCTGCCTATTTTGTTTTTTTCTTTATCTTTTGGAGTTAACATGTGTTGTAAGGTAGGGGGCTAACTTCATTCTTTTGCATGTGGATATCCAGTAGTCCTAGCACTATTTATTGAAAAGGTTATTCTTTCTCCATTGAATGATCTTGGCTTATTGAAAATCAGTTAGCCAGTTATATGAGTTTATTTCTGGCTTCTGGCTTCTGTCTTCTGTTCCATTCATCTGTCCATATGTTGATCCTTATGCCAGCACTACATTGTCTTGATTACTGTAATTTTTTGCTAAGTTTGAAATTGGAATTTAAGTGTGAATCCTTCAATTTTGTTCTTCTGTTTCAAGATTGTTTTGGCTGTTTGGGGTCACCTGTATTTCCATATACATTTTAGGATTAGCTTGTTCATTTCTGGGGGAAAAAAAAGGCAATTGGAAGTTTGATCAGGATTGCACTGAGTCTATCCTTTTGCTATCATTATAATGTTAAATCTTATCCATGAATATGGATTGCCTTTCCATGTACTGGATCTTTACATCTCTTAAAACAGTGTTTTATAGTTTCACTTTACATGTCTTTTACTTCCTTGGTTTTGTTCTTAAGCATTTTATTCCTTTAATGCTATTGTATACATAGTTGTTTTCTTTTTTTTTCTTTTTAAAAAATTTTTTAAGTTTATTTTGAGAGAGACAGAGACAGTGTGAGCTGGGGAGGGGCTGAGAGAGAGGGAGACAGAGAATCCCAAGCAGGCTCTGCACTGGCAGTATAGAGCCCGACACAGGGCCCGATCCCACAGACTGTGAGATCATGACCTGAGCTGAAACCAAGAGTTGGACGCTTAACTGACTAGGCCAGCCAGGTTCCCCTACATAGTTGTTTTCTTAATATCATCTTCTGATTGTTTATTGCTAGTATATAGGAATATAGTTGGGTTTTGTATACTTACCCTGTATCCTGCATCCTTGGTAAACTTCTTTATTAGTTTTAACGTGTTTTATGAAAAAGAACATGTCATCTGCAAAAAGAGCTAGTGTGACTTCTTCCTTTCTGATCTGAATGCCTTTTTTAAAAAAATTTTATTTAGATTCCAGTATAGTTAACATACAGTGTTATATTAGTTTCAGGTGTACAATATAGTGATTCAGCAATTCTATATATTACTCAGTGCTCTTGTATTTTCATTATCTTTTTACTTTTTACAGTAAGCTCTACATCTAGTATGGAGCTTGAACTCAAGACCCCAAGATCAAGAATCACATTCTCCACCAACTGAGCCAGCCGGGCATCCTCTAATCTGAATGCCTTTTATTTATTTATTTTCTCTTTCTTGCTTAAGTGCCCTGGTTAGAACCGTTAGTAATATGTTGAATAGAAGTGGTGACAGCAGACATTATTGTCTTGCCCCTGATCTTAGGGGGAGAGTGATCAGTCTCTCACCATCAAGTATGCTACTTGTGAGATTTCTATAGATGCCCTTTATCACATTAAGGAAGGTGTCTTCTATTTCTATTTTGTTCATTGTTTTTATCAAAAATGGTGCTGGGTTCTGTCAAATGCTTTTTCTGCATCTATTGAGAGAGTCATATGGTTTCTCTCTTGTATTCTGTTTATATGTTGTATTATGTTGATAGTTTTTTTGTTTATGGGTGGTGTGTTGGACCAGTCTTGCTTTTCTGGGACAAATCCCACTTGGTCATAATGTATAAGCCTTTTATATGTTGCTTGATTTGATTTGTTAGTATTTTGTTGAATATTTTGGTGCGTATATTTGTAAGGAATATTGGTCTATAGTTTTGTGGGTTTTTTTCCCTTTGATATCTTTGTCTTGTTTGGTGGGAACAGTACTAGCCTCAGAGAATGAGTTGAAAAGTCTTCCCTCCTCTTTCTGGGAAGGTCTTATGAAGGGTTGGTGTTAATTCTTCTTTTAGCATTTGGTAGAATTCACCAGCAAAGCTGTCTTGGTCCTGGGCTTTTCTTTGTGGGAAGTTTTTTGATTATTGACTAATCTCTTTATTTGTTATAGGTGTATTCAGATTTGCTATTTGTTTCTTGAGGCAGTTTTTAAATCAAGCCACTTTATTTTTTTAAAGCTTATTTATTTATTTTGAGAGAGAGAGAGCGCACGGGCACACGTCAGCCAGGGAGAGGCAGAGGAAGGGGTGGAAAGAGAGAATCCCAAGCAGGCTCCACGCTGTCATTTTGGAGCCTAATGCACATGGGCTTGAACCCACAAACCATGAGATCATGACCTGAGCTGAAACCAAGAGTTGGATGCTTAACCGACTGAGCCACCCATGCACCCATAAACCAAGCCATTGTGGAGAGCTTTGGGGGACTTACTGGATGAGGGGTTGGGATAGTATGTGTAAACCAGTTTTATTCTGGCATCCTAGGATTTATAGTTACTCTTGTTTTTGTTGACAGTAGAATATCGCCCATCCTCTATTTTCACATCTAAACTTAATTTAGTGTCCTTTTACATAGTCCAGAGATGATCTGAAGCCTTGAATTATAATGATGAAATCTCTAGCTGCTTTACATAGAAAAATGTGCATGTATATATATTATATTTTGTGTACATATAAAGGTAATTAAGGTATTCCTGAACCCCATCTATGGACTTTTATTTAGTAACGTTTTCTTTCACAAATAATCTGTAGTTTAAAGGAAATCTGATAATGGTATTAATTTGCATGTGTTTTCTTAAAGTCTTTATGATAATCATTAGTGTTTTTGAAAATCTATAATCTCTTCTATATTATTGATGACTCCACAGATTTTTGTGGTACTATTTATTGATAAAGGATCAGGGTCATAAAAATAACAGGATGTGTGAAAAGTTGCCGAATGACAGCGGAACTCCCAATGTTATGGTTTAAGTAAATGATGTTATGGGGTAGTTTTCTTGTACAATAGAATATTCCAGTGTGGAAATAATATATCTTAAACCAGGCAAGAAGGAATTCTTCTGATATTAAGTGGTTTTAGGTTGGTGCAGTAAGACTTGGCAAAATAGTTGAGGAATTAACTGTACCAATTTGCCAGAGAGCATGTATGATTTATTTTGAAGGAACAGTTTTCAGTCTTAAAATCAAATGTCTACTGAGATCAAACAGGAGAACAAAAGAAGGGAAGCAAGTTGGAGTATATCTTAAAAGACACAGGAGTGTTATGTACTTTTAAGAACTATGTTTTTTCTCATTTTTTTTCCCCTGAATCATGCTGCATGCTTGATATATTTTCATTTCCCATTAAAAAATTTTATTTAAGGGTTTTTGGGTTTGTTTTATTTGTTTTTTTTTGATATTTATCCATTCTTGAGAGAGAATGTGTATTTATCCATTCTTGAGAGAGAGAGAATGTGAGCAGGATAGGGGCAGACACACACACACACACACACACACACACACACTCTCTCTCTCTCTCTCTCTCTCTCTCTCTCTCTCTCTCGCTCTCTGTCTGTCTCTGTCTCTTATTCTCTCTCTCACTCTCTCAATCTGAAGCAGTCTCCAGGCTCTGAGCTGTCAGCCCGGACCCGATGCGGGGCTCAAACTCAGGAACCAAACTGTGAGATCATGACCTGAGCTGAAGTCAGATGCTTAACTGACTGAACCACCCAGGCGCCCTTCAAGCTTCATATTTAGAGCTTAGAATTTTAATTGGTCCATCAAGTTTTTAAAGAAGAACTAGTTACCTAGATTGTAGACAACTCTGTCATGTTTCAGAAAAGAGAAACAAAGGTAGCATTTCTCCTTTACTTGGAAAACGAGGAAAAAGAACTTTAACAAGTCAGTAGTAATTATTTTTTTGCTTTTTAAAAATACTGATTTGGTAGCTTGTATTGGTTCTATGTATATTGTTTAAACTTACCTTATTCTCTGTGTAAAACTCTTTAATTATCAGCACACAGTATTCAGCAGTCTATTAAAAGTATAATTAATACATTATGATCAGGTGGAATTTAATTTTCAGAAATGCAAGGACGATTCATTATCATTTGATACAATTTGTCATATATGTTTTTTCATGCATTGTCTCCTGCCTTTGTTTTCACAGGATTATCCTTTCTTGCTCACTTGATATCAGGCTTGGCTATGTGATTTGCCTTTGGCAGTGGAGTCTGAGTTGATGTGATGTTTGCCAATTCTGAACAGTTTCACTAACCATTTATGCTGTTATTGCTTCATCATATACTTAAATGTATACTTAAATATACATTCAAAAAAAGATTGAAACTGAAATCTTTCCCACAAAGAAAATAAAGTAACTTGATTAATTGAAGTGTATGGCATTTAAAGACAACCCTGAATGGAAATGGAGATGTTAGATCCAAAGCTGAAGGCTAGAAAACGCATAATTGTCTAGTGGAACATAGAGTAAATGTTTTACAAGTGCACACCTGGAGCCTGCAACAGTCAGTTACCTTGATAGCAAATCCAAGATCACTGAGTTAAGGGAAGAGGCAATTCTTATTCTAGTTTTAGAATTCAGCTTTCAGGTACTGTGGGCACAGTGTGTGAGATTTGTTTGTCTTGCTGACCCTCACTTATCTGAGGTTGTGCAGATAATAGGTCTAGAATTCTTATCAAGTGGTTTTTTTGGTGGCCTGTTAAGCCCCTTCTTTGTAGCCCCATAATACGTTGAATAAACCCAATGGACTTTGGCCTGTATAGAATTGACCTTCTGTCTATCTGTGTAGCTCCATCCAAGCTTTAGAAGGTGTACATTTTTCCATTTCTAGGTGTTTAGTGGATGTGTGTTACAACCTGTATAGGCAGCATCTATAGAAAACAGACCTGGTGATTACTCAGTGGCTCTGCTTTTTTTTTTTTTTTTTTTTTTTTTTTTTAATTTTTTAAAGTTTGTTTATTTTGAGAGAGATAGAGACAGCTTGAGCAGGGGAGGGACAGAGAGAGGGAGAGAGAGAATTCCAAGCAGGCTCTGCATTGTCAGCACAGAGCCTGACGCGGGGCTCGAACTCACAAAACTGTGAGATCATGGCCTGACCTGAAACTGAGAGTCAGATGCTTAACTGAGCCATCTAGGGGCCCCAGTTCTGCTCTCTTTCTTTGCAGATATTTGATTATTTACATTGGCAACAATAACAACAACAACAACTCTAGATTAGTAGAGGAATGATAGAAACATTTCTTTTAAACACATGATGTTAATTTGCATATTATTGCCGGTGCTATTTAATTTCATAATAGAAGTGCCAGCAATTATAGTTACAGACGTTGTAAAGGCTGGAAAGGAGGAGGTAAAACTAACACTGTTGGCAGATGATTGGGTTGGATATCAACTGAGAACTTAACACAAACAATAGGATTCAATAAAATAGTGGGGAGTGAAAAATATATAGAAATAAGTAGCGTATATGTTAAATATATGTATATTGTAACATGCACATAGATACCCTTGTATTTGTTAAATGAGGAGGAACAGTAAAAAGTGTGTTTCCAAAATAGATTATGTACTCTGTCCCTGGAGAGTAAATATAAAACCTGCCTCACTCAACTTATATTCCCACTATGAGTTTACTTTTAAGAATTTTAAAAGAGCATACTAATAATACACAGACACAGTGGGAAGTCTATTTTAATGCCTCATCTAAGTCTTCATTTGAAATGTGTTACAATGAATATAGATTAAATTGAAGTGTTTTCAGTTAGATTACAGCAGTGCAGTGTATTGGTTCTCCATTTTTATAGCATAGTTTTTAAACTTTTTGTTGTTTACAATGTTAAAATTTTCAAAGATGTAAAAGATCTGTATGCTGAAAACTATAGAAAACTTATGAAGGAAATTGAAGAAGACACAAAGAAATGGAAAAACATTGCATGCTCATGGATTGGAAGAACAAATATTGTTAAAATGTCAATACTACCCAAAAATGTTAAAATTTCCTTTAAAACAACCCTTTAATTCAGAGCATAGGCCTCTACTCCTGAGAGGAGAAATATTTTCTGCAGATGTAGTTGTTTTGAAAGATGGTTAACACATCTCTGTTTTCAACTCTTTGCTCTTTGAGCAAAAGTAGTAGGGCATTTCTTTAATAGAGCTGTGTAGGTGGTTAGAAGTCAGGAATCACTTATTTGAAAAGCTGTTTACAGACTGTTTGGCTGAAGGGCTGGGATGAGGGTGTGTACATGTTAGTGTTTTGGAAGCTCCCTAGGTGATTCTTCATTTGATTTGGTTATGTCTTTTGTGTTTGTGATTAAATATTATTTATGTTTTAAGATATACATAAGTAGATAATTTTTCTTTCATGCCCAGTTCAATAGGACGGAAAGAAATGTGGCTTCTCATATCCTTTGATGTCTACGTTTATCAACCAAACTTCAAAATTAGGAAATTAGGAGGGAGTTTGTTTGCTTTGTAAGGTATGATGGGGAAAGAGAACTCTATTAGTTTCACACTAAGCATCCAAGAATCTATATCTGCATGCTCTCACCTTTATCATCTAATGTAATTTAAACTCAGCTCCTAAAGACCCTGATTGAAGGAAAATCCTTTCAGTGCCTATCTCTGAGCTCTGAATTTTCCAGTCCCTGGGCTTGGAATGTGGAGGAGATGAAAGAAAACAGACTTGAGAATATGCAAGCATGAACTCAGACCTTCCCCCGAATAACGTCACCCAGAACTCCCCAGCTCCTAAATTTCACTTTAAAATGTGCTTGATGCATTATCTGAGTCTGGGTCATCCTAAGGGAGAGCAGACATATGTAGGTAAAGAAGGGACTAAAATATCTGCTTGGAAGAAAACTCTGATCCTTAATCTCACTGGGATAATTTTATATTTAACGTGCTTCTTAGAATAGTAGGGATTAAAGATTAAATTAAAGATTAAAGGTGAATTTTTGAGACTAGCCCTAGATGTTCTTAAACAGGAAGAAATTTAAGTTATAATGATCTAAGAAAGAAAGACTGTAGATTGATCTTGAAATATCACATGGTCTATCTTACATTAGTGTTTCTTTCTTTTACTCTTCAAAGTTCA
This sequence comes from Leopardus geoffroyi, assembly GCF_018350155.1. Classification (NCBI taxonomy): domain Eukaryota; kingdom Metazoa; phylum Chordata; class Mammalia; order Carnivora; family Felidae; genus Leopardus; species Leopardus geoffroyi. The sequence goes on along the minus strand of NC_059328.1, from coordinate 118,450,867 downwards.
TCCTGTCAAAATTGATAGTCTGTTGGTTTTCAGTCCATTGTTAATGTTCCGTCTTTTTTTTTTTTTTAACCAACACACATAAACAGGTTTTTTTTTTTTGTTTGTTTTTTTGTTTTTTTTTCCCTTTTCCCCCTCCTTCCCTCTTTGAAGAAACTCTGGATGGGGTCAGAAACCAATAACATCTTGTTGTGGGCAGGGGCGGTGCATGTGGTGATAGAAATTGGGTATATGGGCTGGTGGGCTATTGTAGGAGGTGGAGGGACTATGGACCATATGCCTATTAATACTACCCCAAAATTAAGCCATATAAATAAATATATTACTTATATAAAATATTAAAATAAGGGGTCCATGAGAGTTTTAAGTAGTATGTGCTCATTGTAGAATAAGTTTAAAATAGAGGAAAGCATAAAAAAGAAAAACTATCACCAGCAGTATCTGTCACTTAGAGATAACATTTTTACTGTTTTGTTTTAGATTATCTCAGTCCAAAAGAAAAGTGCATGTTTTTATATACAAACTTGTACATTTTGATAAAACACTTGTGTCTATCCTACACCTTTAAAAGGTGTAACCTACCTTTTAAAACTCAGCAGTATATTATAAGTAATTTTCCAGATCCTTAAGTATTTGCTTTCCTTGTTTGTTTGTTTGTTTGTTTTTTTAAATTTTTTTTTTAACGTTTATTTATTTTTGAGACAGAGAGAGACAGAGCATGAACAGGGGAGGGGCAGAGAGAGAGGGAGACACAGAATCTGAAACAGGCTCCAGGCTCTGAGCCGTCAGCATAGAGCCCAACGCGGGGCTCAAACTCATGGACCGTGAGATCATGACCTGAGCCGAAGTCAGACGCTTAACCGACTGAGCCACCCAGGCGCCCCTGCTTTCCTTGTTTTTAATGGCTGCATCATGTTGTATCATACTGAAATACTTTAACCAGTTCACTGTTGTTGAATATATATATTGTCTTAACTTTCTCATATAATTGCTTATAAATAAATCTGCACACATCCATCACTATTTCTAGGTATAGAATTGTTGGGTCAAAGACAATTATTTTTAAATTTTTTTTTTTTTTCAACGTTTATTTATTTTTGGGACAGAGAGAGACAGAGCATGAACGGGGGAGGGGCAGAGAGAGAGGGAGACACAGAATCGGAAACAGGCTCCAGGCTCTGAGCCATCAGCCCAGAGCCCGACGCGGGGCTCGAACTCCCGGACCGCGAGATCGTGACCTGGCTGAAGTCGGACGCTTAACTGACTGCGCCACCCAGGCGCCCCATAAAGACAATTATTTTTAAAGCATTGTTAAATTGCCTCCTGGAAGAGTTGTGCTCATTTACGCTCATGGTGTAGGAGTCTCCCTAACCATAGGCACATAAGACAACCCAGGTGACCGGGGCGCCTGGGTGGCGCAGTCGGTTGAGCGTCCGACTTCAGCCAGGTCACGATCTCGCCGACCGTGAGTTCGAGCCCCGCATCGGGCTCTGGGCTGGTGGCTCAGAGCCTGGAGCCTGTTTCCGATTCTGTGTCTCCCTCTCTCTCTGCCCCTCCCCCGTTCATGCTCTGTCTCTCTCTGTCCCAAAAATAAATAAACGTTGAAAAAAAAAAAATTAAAAAAAAAAAAAAAAAAAAAAGACAACCCAGGTGACCAGCCAGACTACCTGTTAATTCATTGCAGTAGAGTAGATAAAACCTGAAGATAAGGCAACTCCCAGATTCATGTTGTGGGAAGAAGACAGTCTGGGGTATAAAAACTAATTTTATCTTTTACCCAGTATGTCATTGGCATCAGGCTCTAGTAGGTATTAGCATAATTAAGTTTCAGATTATTGGATATTGAGTTGCTGACATTGGCCATGATGGATGGACTTTTTTGCTGTACTAGGTTGAAGTCTTTTCTGCTAAAAGATTGAATTGTGTTCTGTCTACTGGCCGGCCTAGGATTCAGTTGGAGGGATGTATAAAACTGAAGAGTTGCTACATTGAAATATGCTTAAAATGGATATCCACCTGAATTCAGTAAAAGATGAAAGATGGCTGGGTACTTGGCTGGCTCAATAGGTAGAACATGCAACTCTTGATCTCGGTTCCAGGTTGTGAGTTCGAGCACCACATTGGGTATAGAGAGTACTTAAAAAATAAAATCTTAAAGAAAGGATGAGAGATGGCTGACTAAGTAGCATACACACTTGGAATCTAGAGAAAATATTGCACAGTACTTAATTGCCTTTTGAACTGTTTACTGAACATCTTATTTCAATGTGCAGAGGTACTTTGCTCACCCACTGGTAGCTTTGTGAATTTCACTTTTGGATCTTGGGGGAGAATGGAGAGAAGAGGCTAGGCAAATAATTGGCAAGAAAAGCAAACGGTTACAAGGCTGTTAACAATGCAGCCTTGTTTACCCACTTTGCCTGTCTGGGTTTCTGAAACTGGATTCCTTAGCTCTGTGAACTAGTTAGTACAAGAGCACTCCTTTCGTTTTTTGGGTGCTTGGAATTGTAAGCATGTTGGAGAGAACACAGGCTTGTATATCTTAGTTGGATGAGTGCATCCCGTCACTGTTAGGACATGGTGGTGTAAAGGGATTAATAGTGAGAAGTGAGCTGGGACTGGTTTATGTGTGGAAGCCTCTGGAATTGCTTCTTAAGTCTGTTTGTGTTACGGGCATTTCAGAGTGGGGAGGTTACAGAAATCAAAAGCCTATTACTTTTGAAACCAGAAGTCTGCTAGTCATAGTTTTAACATTTATTATTTATAAAGCAAAGGAACAAAAAAGACTACTTCATTTAATAGGTGGGGTTAGTTATGAGAAAGATCTAATTTTATTTTGCACGCTCTTTCAAAGAGTACTACTTCTGAGTAGTATCTGTTTCGTAAAATTTAAATGACACTGTTATTTCCTCTCACTTTTGGTTGTGATCTGTTAATAAATATTACGTTTTTATTACAAGAATGAACCAGACACTGGAGTATGAGGATACTTTTCTTCTCATTTTAACAATTTTGAAAGAGTCATTTTTTTTGGAAACAGGAAAACTAAGGGCAGAATTTAAAATATCATCCTTGTTACTGTGAGAGAGGAGAGGAAATGTTTTAAGAAGTAGTATATCTGGTCTTAGGTCTTTTTTTGCTTGTGTGTCATAAGCTTGCTGTAGATGTTGGGACAGATAATCCTCCCCCCATTTTCATCCTCACTTTTGTTTTTCATATTTCTTTCTGGTTATCAACAAAAACATGATGAAAATTAACTTTTAATAATGAAAATGTTGAGTTCTATCATCTGCATAACATCTGATTTTTGTTTTTTATTTTCAGCACTGGTTAGATGGTACAAAGAGCATCAAAAAGCAAGTAAAAAGTAAGTGTTGAAAAAATTGTGAACAAAAAGTAAATTATATATTAGAAGCTCTGATTCCTAATAAATCATGTTTCAGATGAATTTCTTAGCATCTCTACTTTAAAGATAATTTCAATTTGATATACTGACCTACCCCCTTAGTCCTAGAGGGTTAATAGTAATCTAGATTCAAGTGCTTTATAGTTTATTTCCTGGAGAAAGGCTTGCATCTTGCAAGGAGATTGAGTTCTCATGCGATGCTTAACTTTTATTTAGTAATTGTGTTGGAATTTTCCTGCTTGGCATCTGTCCTGCTCTGTAAAATGTTTTGAGACTTTAAAGCTGTAACTTTTAAAATTTAAAAATAATGAAATGAAACAATTGGCATAAAATGTCAGTTTTATTCCCAGTAATAGGGAAAAATACCAGCGTTCACTCGTAATCCAGCTTGTTCTTTGTGGTAGTAGAGATTTCAGAGCGCCTCAACTTTTTTGTCTTTACAAAATAATGGGACCTCTGAGAATTTACAAGTTAGTGAAATAGGTGAAGTGAATTGAAAGTGTGGGGGGAATTTGCAGTGAGCGGTTAATAACCCAGGCATTCCTTAGTCTTTTAAGAAATATAGTGTGGCAGGTTTTTTAGGGCTGTTAGATTGCACAGTCAAGACTTTTATTTGATGCATTTGTCCCTAAACTGTTAGAATTAATCTAGAGCTATCTATTTTTGGGAGGACAGCTAATTGTAATGGTACTATATGATGGTTGGTACATTTTAAAAAACCTACTGATTGATCTTTTTGTGTTAGGTGTACTTAAAACCTTCAATTTAAAGGCTTTAATGAAGCCATACAGTATTTCGATGTGTGAAATATTACCACAAAGCCTGTTACCTTTTCTCCCTACTTCAAGTAGATCATTTTTGACAAATTTACTGACTGGAAAATTCCTACAGTTTGAATAGTTATATTAAAAAAAATTAAAGTTTTTTTTTTTTTTTAAACAGTTGGTTCACCCTATTGTCTGCATCTTCGAGTTAAGTTTTATTCCTCAGAACCAAATAATCTTCGTGAAGAGCTAACCCGGTAAGACTACTCTCTAGAGTTGTACAGGGGTAAAGTAGTTTTGGTCAGCTAGCTAAAGGTGTTGGAAGATTGTCTTTATAATTCTTTACAGTTTATAGACCACTAATGAAATGGATCTCTTATCCCTGATAATAAGACCTGTCAGACAATAGAATTTCATTTTGGGACAGTGTTTTTAAGTGTAGAATTTTTCCCTGTATCAGTTTTCAAAATAAAGAGTTGGTTCCCTAGCATTCTTTAAGGTAACTACTGAGTTCCTTTTTTAAGTTATCATCAACTCATGGATTTTACTTATTTATGTAGGTATGTATGTTTAGTTTTGGGAGTGAGTGTGAGCAGGGGAAGGGCAAAGAGAGAGGGACAGAGGATTTGAAGCGGGCTCCGTGCCGACAGCAGTGAGCCCGATGTGAGTCTTGAATTCACTAATCATGACTTGAGCTGAAGTCAGATGCTTGGCTGACAGAGCCACACAGGTGCCCCTCAACTCATGGATTTTAAACAAGATTGCTGTGTTTGAATATGTTGCCATATTATATTTATTCATGTTATGTTTGTTGGTGTTCAAAATGATCTCTCTTTGGCCACTGGGAGTTTATTCATGTTGGCTCCTAATATTCTTTACCTATTGAAATGCCGCTGATAAAAAATAATAAATCCTGATTTGGTTTGAATAGTTTTAAACAAACTTTAAGCAGGTTATATACAATTATTTCTATTTTGTCCTGCCTCCTTCATATTTATTCATTGATTATACATGGTAAATGCATGATTCATTCACACATACTATTTATTAAGTAAAAATTGAATTGCTGAGTCCCTTTAGAAGGGTTTTCTTCTCTTGCACCCTCTACCAGCGAGATTATAGCTAATCTCCATAGTTACATATATGCCTGTGTCCTTTCACATCCCAGGTGGTTTGTGTTGTGAGAGTAATGTAAACTTAGATCATAGAGCTCATTCTCCATAATTTGCATAAAACCTTTAATCTTAAGGTGGTTGTACTGTACTCAGTTATCTTATGGACATGCTGCCATCCTCCTGATGGCTTATTGGCCCCAATTTTTTTTCATATTTTTTTTCTTTTATAGATTCTATTGCAGGTAAAATTCTGTAATTAAAAATGTTTCTTCTCACATTAGAAGGGCAGGATTATTTTTCATAGTAGATTATTTAGTTAAATTTGTGCCTTTTATTTTTCTTAGGTATTTATTTGTTCTTCAGTTAAAACAAGATATTCTCAGTGGAAAGTGAGTATTAGTTATTTAAGGTAAACCACATTTTATTAAGTAGTTGAAAATGATTTTGAAAAATAAGTTCATAATTATGAAAAAAGAATGGTCAACATAAAGTAGGTATTATTTGCATTTATCTTAAAATGAACCTTGGGAAGTTGACTTGTCTAACAAATTTGTGTTTCGGTCTCAGATTAGAGTGTCCCTTTGATACAGCAGTTCAGCTGGCAGCTTATAATCTGCAAGGTAAGCAATTCTTATGTTGACTGTTAAGAATAAAGCATAATTCTTTTTTGTGTGTTTTTAGTTAAGAATTTCAAAAGATTCAAAATGATGGGTAAGAAAAGTAACACCACTGTTAACTTGTATCAATATCCAGCCTTATTACTTTACTTTGTTTAAAGAACATGGCCTTCTTTTTCTTCCCTTTCACTTCATTTGCTCCCTTTCTGTCTGTAACTTCTTTTCAAGCAAAATTGCTGTTGACTTGATAATTCAATAAATATTATAAGGGGACTCTCAGCTTTTTTTTTTTTAACTTGAAAAGAATGCAGGGATATAAGAGATTTTTGCAGTTGTATTTTTGCTTTCTTTAGTTTGATTCTTTTTTTTTTTTTTTTTTAAGTCTTGTTTATTTTGAGGGGGAGAGAGAGAGCATGAGAGTGAGTGAGGGAGGGACAAAGAGAGCGAGAAAGAGAGAAACTCAAGCAGGCTCCTCACTGTCAGTGCACAGCCCAACTCAGGCTTGATGTCAAGAAGTAGGAGATCATTACATGAGCTAAAAATCAAGTCGGATGCTTAACCGACTGAGCCACCCAGGCACTCCTCTTTAGTTTTATTCTTAAAAATGAATCCATGAAAGAAATACTTAGAGCATATTTAAAAGTTCCTGATGGTTTAAGTATTTTCCAATAAATGAAATTAATGAAAAAACTTATAATTTTGTACCTTATTGTACTGACGAAATACTGTTAAGTTTAGGTATTTTTTTTCTGAAAAATTGACATTTTAAGAAAACTGTAGTTTCAGTCCTCATTCACAAAATGGAAAGAAATCTGTTCTATTGGAGTATCTAGATGCTTAACCATCTGACTGTATCTTGGACGCTTAACCATCTGAGCCACCCAGGCACCCCTAAATGTTTATTGTTTGATTCATGCATTGTGGCTCTATTTTGTTATCTCTTAACCCTCTTTATCACATTTTTTTTTTTCCTAAGTAAAAGTTCTGTCCTACTTTCTCCTTCATCCACAGCACCATTATTTGCATGATTCTGCCACACTTCTTGTCATGTTGTGCATCTCTGTGTCCCGTGTCTAATATTTTGCCAAATCCGAAGTCTTAAGGTCCTTAGAATAAATTTGCTGAAGTACAGTCCATCTTCATAAAATGAGCTCTGTTTCTTGTTTATGATTTTATATTTTATCAGAATAATTTTTGTTACTAGCTTTTCTCATACTCTCAATTCAGTTTTTCCTTGACATTTTAATATATATCCTGAACAACACTAGGTAGAAGATTTGGTTTGGTGCTTCTTAAAAATGTGACCTAAAACAGAAAAAAAAATACCCGTTATCCAGACAAAAGAGTAATTTCTTCAGCAACAAATTGGGCATGATAATATTTTCCAAGGTTGTTGAGAAAATAGATGACAATATATCTGTAATATGTCAAGTGTGTAGAGTCTGTATTCAATAAATAATGAGTTGTTACCATTTTTTTTTTAGTATCTCAAAATCTCTATTTTTTTCTCTATACAACTGGATTTTTTTAATAAAAATGGAACTATTTTAATTTTTAAATGAGTAAGATGTTCTTTAAAAGGGAAATGTCTAAAGTAAAGAAAATATTAGAATCATTTTCCCTTCTTCCCCAAACCTATATTTCAGAGCTAACCATAGATGGGCACATGATTATTTGTGCCCCGCCCAAGTGTTTTCCTACTGCTTCCCTTCCCCAGATACTTTTTACTAATATTTTTTTCAGTTATTTCTTTAGGATTATCTATTTACAATTCCAGGAGGACGGAGCCTGTATCTTGTAGTGGTGTATGATGTCATGTTCTCTGCATATTAGTTTTTTTTTTTTTTTTTTAATATTTATTTTTGAAAGAAAGAGTGCAAGCTGGGGAGGGGCAAAGAGAGAGGGAGACACAGAATCTGAAGCAGGCTCCGGTCTCCGAGCTGTCAGCATAGAGCCTCACGTGGGGCTCAAACCCACAAATCATGAGATCGTGACCTGAGCCGAAGTCAGATGCTTAACCGACTGAGTCATCCAGGTGCCCCTCTGCATATTGGATTCTTAATAGATGCTGGCTAAATGTTTTTTTTAAAGGTTGCTAAATATTTTTGTTTATTCATGATAAGGTTAAAAGGTGTTTCTCTAAGGAAGTCTACAAAGAGGTTTTCAAAAGCTAAACATTATAAGATATGAAATAAATGAACAGAAACACATATATTTGAAAATATACCACCAACCACAAGTATATCATTGTGCGTATAGATGTTGGTTGACACGTTGTAAGTCTAAGCTAGATTTATTTTGGGGAATGATCTGGGTGTTATGAATTACTATAGTTTAAGAAAGAACGTTTCTAATCTTAGCAGTTTTTATTAATGAATTCTGAAGAAAGATTCAGCAGGAAATAAACTTAATTAACAAAATATAACTTTGTGCAACTTATGTTTGTAGCTGAACTTGGTGACTATGATCTTGCTGAGCATAGTCCTGAACTTGTGTCTGAGTTCAGGTTCGTGCCCATTCAGACTGAAGAGATGGAGCTGGCTATTTTTGAGAAATGGAAGGAATACAGGTACTTGGCTTTGCCCACACTTTTCTTTAACATCACTGCAGTGATTTTGTATGTTTTCTTCTATTACCGTCCTTGGTATAGAATTTACATTTATTATTATTAAAAATTACTATTTTTTAAATTTCAGAGGTCAGACACCAGCACAAGCTGAAACCAATTATCTGAATAAAGCCAAATGGTTAGAAATGTATGGGGTTGATATGCATGTGGTCAAGGTAAGAACTGTGTTGTGATGATGTTTAAAAAGTTTATTCCTTCAAGATTGAAGGTAACTATGACATTTTTCAAAATGAAGGAGGGCATGGAGATGGTATAGTATAGCACTGGGTACTTTGGATGTGTTATAAAGGTTGAGATTAAATATGAAAATCTCACATAAAGTTACAGTATAAGAAAGAAGAGAAACAACCAAAATCTCCAAAAAGCTGTATCTGTGTTTTTAAGGTGTTACTATGTTTTTTAGATTTTTAAACCACTTTTTATTCTTATTAAGTGTAATATTCATGTAACATTCATGTCATTTGGCATCACATAAGCTGAGTAGGCTATTTAAAAATTAAAATAATTCAGGAAGCAAAGTTGAAAATTTATAGCTTGAGAAGACTTTGATAAGCTGTAATACAGCTTGTATAATGATTTAACTTATTTCTAGTTTAAAAAGTTAAAATTTTCCAGAAAGACAGTTTTTTTAAAGTTTATTTATTTATTTTGAGAGAGAGCTAGTGTGTGTGAGTGCACATGCGTGTGGGGAGGGGCAGCAAGAGAGGGAGAGAGAATCTCAAGCAGGCTCTGTGCTGTCAGTGCAGAACCGAACATGGGGCTTGATCTCCTAAACCATGAGATCATGACCTGAGCCAAAGTCATGAGTCAGATGTTCAACTCACTGAGCCACCCAGGCGCCCCTAGAAAGGTAGTCTTTTTAAAAATGGTGATTTAAGTGGTGAATAGAATATAGGCAGAATCTGCAAAGAGCTTTCTTTGTCGTGGAAGTACACCTGTGTATTTTCAGTGATGACCTACCTTAAGACTATGGTGTTAGCCAAAGCATAAGAGACTCTTAAAAACTGAGAACAGACTGAGGGTTGATGGGGGGTGGGAGGGAGGGGAGGGTGGGTGATGGGTATTGAGGAGGGCACCTTTTGGGATGAGCACTGGGTGTTGTATGGAAACCAATTTGACAATAAATTTCACATATTGAAGAAAAAAAAAAAGACTATGGTGTTAACGGTGAACTAAATGTATGCATGAATTTTCCTGAGAATGTTATTTTGGATATTTCTATTTGTTGAAAACATTTTGCATATTAATAGCCTGTATATAGTTAATATAATTCAATGTGAAAATAAACTTGTGTGTTTATTTATATCTGTCTTATGCAAATAAAGTTAACATGTTTTGCTTTCCTTAAATTAGGCTAGAGATGGAAATGACTATAGCTTGGGACTGACCCCAACAGGAGTCCTTGTTTTTGAAGGAGAGACCAAAATTGGCCTATTTTTTTGGTAAGCAGAGTTAATATTACAGATACTTACAGGTTTTTTTTTTTTTTTTTAATGAGTAAAAACATTTCTTTCAAGTTAATACATAAAAAAAAGTGTGGAGATCAAATAATTCTGAAAAGATAATAAAAATCACCTGTCTCCTGTCATACTCCTTACCCATTCTTAGTCCCATCCCCCAGGGGTAATTTTTAAAACTCTTCCATCCATTTTTCCATTAGTTTCAAGGTATGTCAATATACATCTCTTGATACATATTTTTTATTTCTACATGTACTAAATGTTCACATGGACACTCTCATGTCGTATAGTTATTACATCACTACTTTTAGAACTTCTTGTTCCACAGTCATATTACCCCATATTCCCTGGTGTGTAAGAGGAAAATATTTACCCCTCCTTTTAAGCTGTGTTTCTCTTTTTAGGTCCCAATTTAACTCATAGTTTAAAATTGTATTTGCATTTCCTATCAAGGAATAGATTTTACTTGGATTTCGTAGCCATAGTAAAGTTCTTCACATCTTGCCTGGTTTGTTCTAAAAGTGGAAAATCAGGAAATAGTGTTCATATTGTTATCCCTGTATCCGAAATGGTGGAGAACTTCACATTGTACTGGTGTTATATACATGAGTTAAAGGGCCTCTATGTTGTTTACTTCTTCACAGCATGCCAGGATGGTTAGCTCAAAGCCCACCAGCACCAAACTCAATTTCTTATATATCCAGTTACTTTAAATATAGCCCAATAAGTTTATTTTTAATCATTTAGAGCCTTCCTGCTTTGCATGTCCCCCTATAAACTATATCTGCCATCAGCTGGTCATAGATGTGACAAATCCTGTAGCTATAAAAGACACCAAACCACTACTGCCCTTCGGAACTCTCTGACCTAGAGACTTCCCGCTTGCTGCTGAATGCCATTGCATAGAAACCCAAGCCCCCTCTCTGATTACCTTCTCTCCTACAAGTTCCCTTGCTGTCTCCCCTGCTTTGGGGGTAGCTTTGTGCAGTCACCTCTGGAGGATCTCCTGTTGTCAAGGGCTTCCTTTTCATGCAACCCTGTCCAAACACCTGTCAGTAAAGTTTGTTGTACAATAGAGCTAGGTCATGATCCTTTCTTTCTGATCAGTCTGGAAATACTTGAACTCACAACTGGAATTACATTTTCTTTCTGTATAGGTTTTTGTTTTTCCTGGAGTTTTTGGCTTCCCCCTCAGTTTCTTACACTCCACGCAGTGCTTTAAATTACCTGCCTTTGTCTTATCCTTACGTTCTTTCAGATCCTCAGGGTTGCATTAAATGATTTTTCTGTTCCCGTTGAAATTGTCTGCTCTCCAGGCTGCTTTCCAGCTTTCATCTGTTTTTTCAGCTAGGATCCTGTGTCTTCGTCCCATTTTTTCCTTTCTTTTGTTTTTTCTGATCTATATCCTCAGGTAACTAACTGCCTAAGAAAAGCAGGGTGTAGGAGATAAATCGTTTGAATCCTTGGATGCCTTAAAATGGTTTATTCTTCTCTTAAGCTTTCTTGGTAATCGGGCTGAGAATAGAATTTTAGGTTTGAAAATTATTTTCCCTCAAAAAGTTGAAGATAGATTTCATTTATTTTGGAATTCAGGTATCCATGCTAGGGACTTTCTGAGAGACTTGAATGGAATACCTTCACAGTTGTCCCTTGATAGGTGAAGGAGCTTTGGAGCATTTATTTATCCAGTCTTTGAGTGTTAATTCTCTGACACTTCCAGCTTGCCCTGTGGGCAGATGGAACATACTTCATGGCCAGAGAATGCTGTAGCTGGAGAGTTGAAGAAAGCATCTTTTGTACCACTTCTTAAGGTTGTTGTGAGGATCTGTTTAATTAATACGTGTAGTACACCTAGAAGGTTACCTGACACTTGATAGGCCTTATGTAAGTATTTGTTACACTTGAGTGCCAGTTCTTCCCCTCCTGCTCCACCTATTGTGCTTAGTTACTTACTATTTTAGTACAACTCTTGTAAAAAAGTTATGTTTTACAATTGTATTTTGTATAAGTTATATTTAAAAACTAGCGAGAATGAGAGTTTCATTGTTTTGACATTCACAGTTTGCAGAAGTGCAAAGTTCACATGTGGTAGGTTGTTGAGGATTTCAGTACAGGTGGGTGATAGAGTTGGAAAAGGGGCCAAAGTGAGGTTTAAAAAAACCTTTTTTCTTTTTTTTTTTTTTAAAGATGTACTTCCTCAAACAAATTGATACAGAAAATAAAGTTGCAGGTCTTAATCAAAAATTTGTTTTCATTTATGCCTTTTAGAAAACCTTTATAGTCTTTCTGTATCCAGTTCCTATGCTGCTGCTCTACACTAGGCCTGGGGAATCTCTTGTACCATAGCTGGGAACCTATAAAGTATTAAATGGATTTCTTCATTTTCTTTTTTTTTGTAACATTTTTACTGTCTGATATTTGTGCCCCATCAGTTTTGTTAGAGATCCTGCTTTTGAAATGTTTTTTTTCTGTTATCCTAAATATTTTTTTAGATTAGAGGCTTTGTTGGTGGGCAGTACAGTTAAAGAGAGTAAACACCCTCTTAATCAATTTACACTTCAGCTGTTAGATGATTGATATACTGGAAATAACAGCAAAAATTTTCTTTTAATTTAGAGGACATTTATTTGAAATCTGGCTTTTGTTCTAATATTGTTATAGGCCCAAGATAACCAGGTTGGATTTTAAGAAGAATAAATTAACCCTGGTGGTTGTAGAAGATGATGATCAGGTAGGAATTGTATTGCATTATTTATTTAACAATGACTATGTTATGTGGTAACTCAAGTCTAATTTTTTTTTTTTTTTTTTTTTTGAGAGAGAGGGAGAATGTGCATGCAAGCCGGGGAGGGGCAGAGAGAGAGAGGGATAGAGAGAGAGTCCCAGGCAGGCTCCATGCCCAGCACAGAGCCCAATGCCAGGATTGATCTCACAACCGTGAGGTCATGGCCTGAGCCGAAATCAAGAGTTGGACACTTAACTGACTGAGCCGCCCAGGCACTCCTATTATTCTTTTATAAGGGTTTCCAAACTCATATTCTTTAATAAAATCTTCTCAATTAAGGCTTACTTTTTTTTTTTTTTTTTTTTTTTCCGGTTAACTCTAGTTCCCGCTTGATAAACACAACATGAATGTGTCTCAGATGCATTATGCTAGGTGAAAAAAGCCAGACTCAGAAAATTATGACTTGTATGATTTCATTTATATGATGATCTGGGGAGGGCAATCCTATAATAATGGAACAGATCACTGTTTGGGATTAGGGAGAATGAGGAGGCTTGACTACAAAGAAACAGCAAAGGGAATTTAGGGGAATGAGATAACTTTTCTATAACCAGATTTTGGTGGTAGTTCCTAGACTCCATGCCATTTGTCATAACTCACAGAATCATGAATGAACTAAAAAAAAAATAATAACTTTATTCCTTGCAAAGAAATAAATTGAAAAACATATATACGTATAGATGGATATAGATAAAAGCAATTTCAGCAATTGTATGCACAATGATGTGTGAGAAGGACTACTTAGCAAAACCTAAAAGAAGATTTGGAAAATTAGACGAAACAGTGATATTACTAAGTTTTATTACTAAGACAATGCAAAGGATTGCCCTTTCACCCAGCTTAGAAGGAAATTATAGAGGCAACAGAGCATTTTAAAAAGAAATCTATTGAGGGGGCACCTGGGTGGTTCAGTCAGTTAAGCATCTGACTTTGGCTCAGATCATGATCTCATAGCTCATGAGTTTGAGCCCCAGGTTGGGCTCTGTGCTGACAGCTCAGAACCTCGAGCCTGCTTTGGATTCTCCCCCTCTCTCTGCCTCTCCCCTGCTCATGCTTTGTCTTTCTCTCTCTCTCAAAAATAAACATTAAAAAAAAATTAAAAAAAAAAAAGAAATCTATTGGGGTGCCTGGGTGCATTGGTTAAGTGTCTGACTTTAGCTTAACCAATTTGTGGTTAACCAATTTTAGCTTAACCAGTTTGTGAGTTCAAGCCCTGCGTCGAGCTCTGTGCTGACAGCTCAGAACCTGGAGCCTGCTTCGGATTCTGTATCTCCCTCTCTCTCTGCCCCTCCCCCACTTGCACTCTGTTGTCTCTGTCTCTCTCTCGAAAATAAACATTAAAAAAAATTAAATCTGATGGCACAGAGGATGATCATTGTATCATCAAATGAGTTAACAATGAGTCAGAAGCCGCAGATTTCATATGTAAAAACTTATTTTATGATTTTCCTTTTTATGTAAGCACATATGTGATTGCATGATATTTGTATCGAAATCCAAAGGCATTTTTTCAGGAAGAATAAAATACAATTCTTTGTGATAAGGAAATATGGTCATAATTTAATTGGTGACACTTGTTCTTATTTGGGCCGTAAAATGCACATTTTACAATTGATGGCATTTTAAATTAGATCTTATATATTATTACCTTCTTGGATATCTTTTTGAAGGTATTTTACACACGCACGTGCAAATATGTGTATCTGTTCTTTTTTATACAGAAGTTACCAGGCCTTTAGACTGTGTACTAACCCTTTTTAAACTTTACATTATAACTTTTGGAATATTTTCCATATCTGTATGTAGAATGCTTCTTTGTTCTTAAATTAAAAAGCAAACTAAAGTGCATAGTATTCTGTGTGGATGTACCCTAAATTATTTAATACATTCTCAACATTTATTCACTATATATGCATGAATTTGTACATCGGCAAATATCTGTAGGATAGTTTCCTGGAGGTGGATTTGCTGGTTCAAATGGTTATGTGCACTTGTCCTAGATAACAGAGATCCTATGAAGGATCAAACCTGTTTCTTCAGAGGGAGTTGTCACATTTTTATCTGAAAGGTAAAAAATGGTGGAATTTCATTGTAGGTTTAATTTGTATTTCTGTTTTTATGGGTGATATTGAACATCTTTTCATATATTTTGTTATTTATATTTCCTTTTCTCCAAACTCTCTATTCATACCCTTTGCCCATTTTGTCATTGGGCCTTTTTTCTTACTGGTTTGTTTTGCCCTTTTTCATAGAAATTGTAAATACTGTATCTAATAGTTGTTCATCTTTTAATGTTATTTATTGTGATTTTTGCCACATGCTTTAAAAAAATTTAAATAGGCAAATTTATCAGTCTTTCATGGATTATGGAAGGGTTTTTCCTCCTTTGAGGTTATATGTTTCTCCATGGTTTATTCTATGTGTATTTTTTGTTCGTCAATTTCACTGAAGTATAATATACATTCAGATAAGTGCAAAAACAAGTGGGCAGCTTGTTGGATTTTCACGAACACCTATATGACCAGCACCTAGTTGGGGACATAGAATACTACTAGAATTATACACTCTTGTGCCTCCCACCAGGTATAGTCCTCCAAAGGTATTTTCTTGTTCTTCTGACTTTACCACCATACACTGGTTTTTGTTTATATCTTAAACTCAATCTGAATGAAACCTGACTGTTCTCTTTGTGTCTGATTTCTCTTTATTTATATTTGTGAGCCTTCCCCTCTTGCAGCTGGTTGCTACAGTAGGCTCCTTCTTACTGTTACATAGTATTCCTTTTTTTTTTTAAAACGTTTATTTATTATTGAGAGACAGAGAGAGATAGAGCATGAGCATGGGAGGGGCAGAGAGAGGAGGAGACACAGAATCTGAAGCAGGTTCCAGGCTCTGAGCTGTCAAAACAGAGCCCAGCAGGGCTCGAACCCACAAACCGTGAGACCATGACCTGAGCCAAAGTCGGACGCCCAACCGACTGAGCCACCCAGGCACCCCAGTAATATTCCTTTTTACATATAGACTGCACTTATTTATCCATCCTGTTGTTGATGGACTGTTGAGTTCTTTTAGTTTTCACTATTAAAAGTGCTGCTCTGAAGACTAGGGTATGCATGTGTTTGGTTTTAGTGGATACTGCCAAACTGTTTTCAAAAGTGTTGATACACATTTGCATTCCCACCTACAATGTAAGAGAGTTCCATTTGTTCTTTTTTGGCTAATGTTTGGTATTGTTCCTTGTAGCCATTCTGTTCATAGAATGGTTTTGTGGTTTTCACTTGCATTCCCCTGGTTACTATTTGTTTAGTGCTTATTTATATATTTAATATTTATTCTCTTTTATGAAGTGGCTGTTCAAGTCTTTTGCTTATTTTTCTCTTGGGTCATGTGCTCTTTTTCCTCATTGAAGTTCTTATGTATTGTGGACATCAGTTCTTTGCAGATCTGTGTGTTGTAAGTATCTTCTTCTTGGCTTGCCTTGACTCCTTTAATAGTATGTTTTGGGTAGAGTGTTTCAATTTTAATGTAATAGAGTTTGTAACTATTTTCCTTTGTGGTCAGTACTTTCTGTGTCTTCAAATTTAGGAATCTTTGCCTATATCAAGGTCATGAAATAACTACATATAGATTGTCATTTTAAAATATAGTTTAATTTGTAAAATATTCGAAGTGTACTGCAGAGTTGTATCAGAAAACCTGATACCCATTTTACTCATCTAGAGTAACATTTTTGGCATAACCATAACCGTGTATTCAGAGATATCTGGGTGGCTCATTCGGTTAAGCGTCTGACTCTTCATTTCAGCTGAGGTCATGATTTCATGGTTTGTTAGTTTGAGCCCGAATCAGGGTTCTTTCTCTCCCTCTCTCTCTCTGCCCCTCTCTTGTGCGCGCTCTCTCTCTCTCTCTCTGCCCCTCCCCCACTAGTGCTCTTTCTAAAAATAAATAAACTTAAAAAAAAAAATAACTGTGTTCAGTACAGTGAGGTATAATCCTCTAGCTAGCCATCATTCTTGAGGGTGTCATTCTCACACTTCCTTTTTCCAAATATAAATACATCATAATACATGGTGGAAATGTTTTTGAAATTTACAGAAATCATATATATATATATTTTTGGCAGTTTCCTTAGTTTACCTAAATAGGTGTAGCCATGTAGATATCAGTTCATTCATTTTAACCTATATATGGTATTTTATAATGTGAATAAACAATTGTGCATTTATTCATTCATCTTTTATTCATTTATCTTTTTTTTAATTTATTAAAAATTTTGTTTTAATGTTTATTATTTTGAGAGAGAAAAAGAGTGTGAGCAGGAGAGGGGCAGAGAGAGAATGAGACACAGAATCTGAAGCAGGCTCCAGGCTCTGAGCTGTCAGCACAGAGCCCAACGTGGGGCTCAAACTCACAGACCTTGAGATCATGACCTGAGCCGAATTTGGACACTTAACCGACTGAGCCACCCAGGCACCCCTCATTTATCTTTTTGTATCATTTTTAATGTTATTTACTGATAATTTGTTTTGGACATTTAGTGTTTTATTGCAATACTTACTAACTATTATAAATGAGATTGTGAAGAAAATCTTTGGATATACATTTTGGTCTTAAGAAAATCTTTCTCCCTAAACAGATGGTAAAGCTTAATTGTTATAACCAGGTCCTGGAGCACAAATAGTTAGGTTCTGATTTCCTCTTTGTGACCTTGGGCTTTATTTCTTGAGCTTCAATTCCCTATCTATGAAATGAAGCTAATGATAATATCTGTTCATTGAATTAATCCATGTGAAATCCTTAAAAAGTGCCTATGAATGTTAATTATTATTTGGATTCCCAGGAATATGGTTACTGTGACAAAGAATGTGCACCGTTTTTTTCTTTTTTTTTTTTTTTAACATTTTTATTTATTTTTGAGAGTCAGAAACAGAAGCAAGAGTGGGGGAGGGGTGGAGAGAGAGGGAGACACAGAATCTGAAGCAGGCTCCAGGCTCTGAGTTCTCAGCACAGAGCCCGACACAAGGCTTGAACCCACCAACTGTCAGATCATGACCTGAGCCGAAGTCGAATGCCTAACTGACTGAGCCACCCAGGTGCCCCAAGAATATTCACCTTTTTAAGTCTGTTGATATATATTGCCACATCTTGTATGATCCTTTACATGATAATTATATATTTATCCCAAAGTATGGCAAATAAAGCCTCATTTTTATGTTTCTCTAAGAAATGAGATCATGTAAGTAGAGATGACCCTCTTAGGAATAGTTTTATATTGGCTGTGAAAGTGGACAGCTTGATTTCAACTCTGCCTTTTTATGTAGGTAGCTATAGAGAATGTCTTAGTTTCCGGGAGCAAACTAGATGCTTTATTATTCTGTTCTTGGTATTGCTGTGATTGTATTTATAGCTGAGTAACAAGGGACAGAAAGGACTGTTTAACCTAATAATTACCTCTCTTTACATCCTTTTTTTTTTTTTTTTCCAGGGCAAAGAGCAGGAGCATACATTTGTCTTTAGATTGGATCATCCAAAAGCATGCAAACATTTATGGAAATGTGCTGTGGAACATCATGCCTTCTTTCGCCTCCGAGGCCCAGTCCAAAAGAGTTCTCATCGATCAGGATTTATTCGACTAGGATCACGATTTAGATATAGGTGAATGTCAATATCTGCTTTCATAATTTTCATATGAAAGAATATCTGTTCTTTCATAAAGCAAAAAGTTTAGGCTGACCTCTCATTTTACAGATGTAGAAACCAAGGCATAGAAACAAAGTGGTTTCCAATGTTTTCCACTGGCCAGATTAAAAGACAAAGTAGTATTGTTATTGGTTGTAATTTCATTTTTCTTAAAGTTTATTTTTATTTATTTTGAGAGCTACAGAGAGCAAACAGGGAGAGACAGAATCCCAAGCAGGCTCCACGCTAACAGCGTGGTTGTAGTTTCTTGAATAGCCAATAAAACATTGTAATGATATAATGGATTCTGTATCCCTCTTGACATTTACTTTATATATTAATCGTCCATTTAAATTCATATAATAAGAGTTTTTAAAGAGTCTCCATCCATTAGCTGAATACCATATAGAAAAAGGTATTGTGCGCTGAGTGGGAAATGCATCTGAGTAACATTTCTGGTCCTTTATAAAAATGAAGTTATTTTTATAGACTCCTTGTGTGTTGGTCATAAATTAGAAATATTTTGGTTTACTTGAGAGTAGATCATTAGGAGTTTTCAGCATGTCATGAGAGTCACTGTGATTTAAAGTAGGAATGGATACTATTCCATATTGTTGATAGTTGATTGTGTGGGTGGGATTCATGTAAGTAGAGCTCTATTCTACCTATATTAAAAGTGAGGAGGCATTTTCCTAACAGAATTTAAATGCAAATCAAAGAGAATGGGAAAATAGTTTTAAATATTTCTGGAAAATTATCTGAAAAATGTATCACAATTAGAATAAATAACAGAAAATCTTGAGTTAATTGCATATTTTGCATGAGGTAAATGAATAAGGAGGGGAAAAGAGTTGCATAAGAGTACAGATATTCCAAACTTAGTATATTCTTAGTTATATGCATGTTTAAGAAAAAAAACAATATAATTTGTACGTTGCATATTTCGCACAAGCCTAAAGAGTAGAAGAATGATGTGGTAAAGACAGACATCAAGCCTGTTCGTAGTAGTTCCTTCAGGATGAAGCTCAGGCGGGTTCTTTTAAGGACAGTCTTAATATAGACTTTTTCTCATGTGTATCTGATTACTGTAGGCCTCAAATTCTCTTATTCTTGTTAATATGCCTCATTTATTTTAGTGGGAAAACGGAATATCAGACCACAAAAACCAATAAAGCAAGAAGATCAACATCCTTTGAAAGAAGACCCAGCAAACGATATTCTCGACGAACTCTACAAATGAAAGGTGAGATGCAGTCCTGTTTCAAAGGACAGTTCTTCCTTGACAGTCCGTTGTGTGCTGGTGTTATTTACTTGAAAGGAAGTTCTCTGAACCTTAAGCTTATTCCAGTCAACTAAAGTGCCCTTGTTAATTAACTTTGGTTATGACAGAATCAATATAAGAAAATGGAAAAATTGCTTATGTTGTTGCTGAGGTTAAACTTTGTGTTAATCCCAGTTCAGACACTATTTTGAATTTGTGTTCAGTTTTTGTTTGTGCTATTTTAGTTCTGTAGATTAACACCTTCCCTTCCCTTTTTGACTTCCTGATTTTTGCATTCGTAATAATCTCTCAGGGCACCTGGTGGCTCAGTCAGTTAAGCATCTTTTTTTTTGTTTGTTTATTTATTTTGAGAGAGAGCACGCATACAAGGGAAGGACAGAGAGAGGGGGTGAGAATCCCAGGCCAGCTCTGTGCTGTCAGCGCACAGCCTGATGCTAGGCTCGACGCTGGGCTCGATCTCACAAACCCTGAGATCATGACCTGAACTGAAATCAAGAGTCAGATGCTTAACTGACTGAGATAACCAGGCACCCCAAGCATCTGACTCTTGGTCTCAGTTCAGGTCTTGATCTGAGTCTTGTGTTCAAGCCTGAGTTGGGCTCGATGCTGGGTGTGGAGTTTACTTAAAAAAAAAAAAAAAAAAAATCTCTCAAATGTCTTTAGGAACTTTAAAAAAAACCACTGGTTTACGATGAATACATTTTAAGTAAAAATTATGCCAAGGGGCATGTGGGTGGCTCAGTTGATTGAGCGTCCAACTCTTTGATTTCAGCTCAGGTCATGATCTCATGTTTGTGGGTTTGATCCCCAAGTCCAGCTCTGGACCAGCAGTGCAGAACCTGCTTGAGATTCTCCTTTTCTCTCAGCCCCTCCCCCACTTGTGCACATGCACATGCATGTGCTCCCTCTCTCTCGCTCTCAAAATAAACTTAAAAAATGTTATTTCGTATAACATTATAATAAGATTCTGTTAAATAGTGTTTAAATTTATTGTACATTTACGTAATAAAAAGCTTGATTTTAAAACTAAAACTTGTGTTTGGTTTTGAATCTGAGTTTGTATCAAAATACAGATTGAATTTTAAGCATATCTGATGTTAGGGTCATCCCAGTTGTCCAGTAACATGATCTGATGTTTGACTTAAAAAACTGATTTATATTCATAAGTTTTGTGGCTATAAATCAAATAATATATAGGTATTAATGAGACCATTTTAGTTTGTGATGGTTTAAAACCCTGAGTTACCTCTCATGTTCTATTTTGTTGTCACATAAGTCACTCTAAGACGCTTGCAGGTGGTTCTGTTTTAAAAGAAGATGGTATTTATTTTATTGCTTTGTTTTTAAAATGGAAATAATTGTCACTATTGATTTTAGTGATGTGAATCCTAGAACATTTTGTCAAAGGAAGGTTTTTAAATCTATAGTTGGGAAACATGGCTTGAAAAAACAGTCCTGGGTGCCTGTGTGATTAAGCATCTGACTCTTGGTTTCAACTCGGGTCGTGATCTCACAGTTCATGGGTTCAGGCCCTGAGTTGGGCTCCGCACTGATGGTGGGGAGCCTGCTAGGGATTCTCTTTCTTGTTCTCTTTCTGCTCCGCTCCTGCTTACTCCCTCTCTCTGTTTCAAAATAAATAAACAAACCTAAAACAACCAGTCCAGATTTACTTTTATGAATAGTGAAACAGCTTACCATATAAGAGGAAACTAATGGGATGTTTTCTTTTCTTTTTCTTTTCCCCATGTCAGCAAGTACAGCAAAACCTGAAGAATTCAGGTGAGTAGTGTCTTACAACTTAGGAACATGTTTTAGAATTCATGTAGTTGCTGTCATTAATGAAACAAATACTTGTTGAAGACCTGTCAATGTATTAAGTTGTTCCTTAGCATTGGGAATATAGCAGGGAACAGATGTAATGCCAGATAAAATTGACAAAGAAAAATAAAGCAGTTTAGAAATAAAGACTGGGTTGGTGGGTGGATATACTATTTATAATGAGAATGACCTACATTTGTTATTGGCCTGTGATTGAGGATATAAAGATGAATAAATTAGGATTCTTGCACACAGGGAGCTCAAAGAACAAAGTTTTATTTGTATAATTCTTTATATTACATGTTGCTGGATTTGGCTCACTAACATTTTGCCGTCAGTGCAGAGCCCAATGCGGGGCTTGAACCCACGAACCACAAGATCATGACCTGAGCCAAAATTAAGAGTCAGACTCTCAACTGACTGAGCCACCCAGGCACCCCTCCTCATTCATTTCTAATTTTAGTAATTTGAGGGTCCCCTCCCCATCCCCCCCACCTTGGTTAGTTTAGGTAAAAGTTTGTCCATTTTGTAGGCTGTTTCAAAGAACCAGCTTTTGGTTTCATTGATTCTTATTCATTTTTCAAGTTTATTGATTTTCTCTCTGCTATATTATTTCATTTGTTATGCTTGCTTTAGGTTTAGTTTGCTTTTCTTTTTCTAGTGTCTTAAGGTGGGAAATTAGGTTATTTGAGGTCTTTATTCTTTTTTAACATAACATTTATTGCTATAGATTTTCTTCCAAGCACTGCTTTAATCACATTCTGTAAGTTTGGTATATTGTATTTTCATTTATCCCAAATTATTTTCCTGTTTCTCTTGATTTCTTCTTTGACCCGTTGATTACTTGGGAATGAGTTCCTTGATTTCCACATATTTGTGAATATCTTAACTATTCCTCTCTTATTTTTTTTGTGTGTGTGCTTTTATTCCACATGGTTAGAGAACATACTTTGTATGATGTTGATCCTTTTTTTTTTTTTTTTTTTTTTTTTTTAATTTTTTTTTTTTCAACGTTTATTTATTTTTGGGACAGAGAGAGACAGAGCATGAACGGGGGAGGGGCAGAGAGAGAGGGAGACACAGAATCGGAAACAGGCTCCAGGCTCTGAGCCATCAGCCCAGAGCCCGACGCGGGGCTCGAACTCACGGACCGCGAGATCGTGACCTGGCTGAAGTCGGACGCTTAACCGACTGCGCCACCCAGGCGCCCCAGTGTTGATCCTTATAAAGAAACTTGTTTTATGGTTTAGCATATGGCTTATTCCAGAAAATGGTCTATATGCACTTGAGAAGAATGGATATTCTGCCGTTATTGAATGTTATGTTCTGTAAATGTCTGTTAGGTCTACTTGGTGTAATACTGCTCAGGACTTCTATTTCATTGTTGACCTTTTTCCTAATTCTATCCATTATTAAGAGTAAGGTTGTGAAACCTCCAATTACTGTTGCTTAGTTGTGTATTTCTCTCTTCCAATTCTTTCAGTTTGGGGCTTTTGTTAAGTGCATATATATTTATAATTATTTGACTCTCTTATTATAAAATGTCACTCTTTTTCTCTAGTAATTTTTTTTATTTTTTAAAATTATTATTATTGATTTTAACATGGCCTCAACTTTATTGAAATCATCAATATCCCAGGCGCATTTACCATTTTAAAAAATCAATTTAATGCTATCAAAAGGTGATGTTCGATTTAATCCTGTTTGTCTTCACGCCACTGTCGTGAGCCTTCATTCCAGGCCACATAAACAAAAGGACCAACACCACATGGATGATGACCACCGCAACAATAGCAGCATAAAAATAGCTGTCCTTATTGGACATCCCAAAGGCGCCTTCAAAAGCATAAGATTTAGTCGTGAAATACAACCCACGAGGTACAGTCATCATTAAAGCTGTGAAGAACAGGAGCATCTTCAGGGTAGATGCTAATGAACTTTCATTTTTTTCTTTTTTCTTTTTTTAACATTTATTTATTTTTGAGAAACAGAGATAGAGCACAAGCAGGGGAGGAACAGAGAGAGAGAGAGGGAGAGGGAGACACAGAATCTGAAGCAGGCTCCAGGCTCTGAGCTGTCAGCACAGAGCCTGACGCGGGGCTCAAATTCACGGACCATGAGATCATGACCTGAGCTGAAGTCAGTCACTTAACCAACTGTGCCACCCAGACACCCCTGAACTTTAATTTCTGAAGTCGGGCGGCTGTAGTGCATTTAGCGCTGCTTTGTCAAGGTGCTCCATGGTGCAGCCAAGTCTACAGCAGGTGATCGGAGGCAGCGGGGCTCAGCGACCGCACTGGGTCTGCTCGACTGAAGGCCCACAAAAGCATGCCACGCTGGATGTGCCCTTTAGTAATTTTTTTGTTTTGAAGTTTGATACAAGTATTGACAGTCCAGTTCTCTTCTGGTTGCTTTTCTCTTTTTTTCTTTTTGTTTTTTAAATGTCTGACTTTATTTTTTGAGGGAGAGAGAGAGTGCATGTGTGTATGAGTGGGAGAGGGTCAGAGGGTTAGGGAGAGAGACTCTTAAGCAGGCTTCACAACCAGCGTGGAGCCTGTTGTGGGGCTCAGTCCTATGATCGTGAGATCATGACCTGAGCCAAAATCAAGAATTGGAAGCTCAACCAACTGAGCCACCCAGGGACCCCTCTTCTGGTTGCTTTCCCCTGGTATATTATTTTTATCAAATTTGGGAAGTTCTCAGCGATTATGTCTTCAGATTATCTTTTTGTTCCTTTCCTCTTCTTCTGGGACTCCCATCACATGCACGTTGCTACATTTGATGGTGTCCCACAGGTACTGGAGTCTCTGTTCATTTTTCTTCATTCTTTTTCTTTCTGTTACTCAGACTAGATCATCTCAGTTGACCTGTCTTCAAGTCATTGGTTCTTCAACCTGCTCAAACCTGGTGTTGTGTTTTTCAGTGAATTTTTAAATTTCAGTTCTTGTACATTTCAACTCAAGAATTTCTGTTTGATTCTTATGTGTAAATTCTCTGTTTAATGGTATTATCTTTTTTTATACACTTTGAAATACTTTCATTTTTTTTTTAAAGTGTATTTATTTTTGAGAGAGAGACAGCATGCACATGTGAGTGGGGTAGGGCCAGAGAGAGAAGGACAGAGGATCTGTAGCAGGCTCTGTGCTGACAGCAGCCCAATATGGGCTCAAACTCATAAACCATGAGATCATAACCTGAACCAAAGTCAGACACTTAACCGACTGAGCCACTCAGATGCCCCAAGTGATATTTTCTTTTTATGGAGACAGTGTTCCCAACTTACTTCTTTAGATTTGGTTTTTTCGTTCTTGAACATCTTTAAAATAGCTGATTTAAAGTCTGGATTGCCTGGAGAGAGCTCTGTCTTCTTGGCTGCACTCACGTGAAGTAAAGCTTCCACCACATTGAACTTGGGGGAATGGGGAAGGGGAACAAATTGTGGCTCAAATGCCAGACTCAGCTCTGAGATTCAGTAGATTTCCTTGAATAAAAGGTTATTCCCTGATGTATGCTTTTTAATGATTGTTTTTTAATAATTTTCACCAGCTAAAATGTTTGTTTCACAGGCGGGAAGGGTCCTCAAACCACCATTCTAGAAGTCCTACTTTTGATGACTCAATTTTAATAGTGTATATTACAGTGTATAGTTTCATATAATGCTTTTCAACTATTATTATGTGCCAGTCTCTTGGAGTGTCTCAGATTCAGGATGTACTTGTAAATCTAATTAACTCTTTTGACCTTGTCTACTCTTATATGGCAGATGTGTGACTAGAGCTTCTTCAGAAGTAGAAATTATTTGTTGTGGGGTGCTGAGTATGGCCAGCCTCTCCTTGAGATGTCCTATTCAGTTTTTCCCCTTCCCTCCACACTTAGAAAGCCATTAGAGTCAGGCTGATTAGTGATTCACCATAAAAATACTCTGCTTCTTGAATAAGGATTCTTCTGATGTTTCTTTAGCTGTCAGTAGGTTGTTAAATATAAATAAATGAATAGAGTAAGGAGGAAGTAAGTGATTTTCTCTATTGTGAATTTTTAATTAGGGAAAAAACAATTTTCTGCTTTTCATGAGTTGTACTTTTATTTTCATTGTAGTTATTTATAAGCTATGCTTTTAAGAAAGATGATGGAGCAATTTTAGAGGCATTCTGTACTTTTTAAACTATTTTATTTGTTTTTTGTTTAATGAATCATGTCTTATTTAACCTGAAAAAGAGGCTAGTACAGCATATTAGAGCTTAAAATAAAGATGACAACCTAGTGAATTTAGCAGAAATGTAAAAGTATTCAAGCAATAATATGTAGTTGAAATTAAGGTTTTTATTTGCAAGAATTTATCCTTCTTTAAAAGTTTTTTGAAATACACGTTTCTGACCCAAAACTTGAGTATAGCTTTATAATCTCTTTCCTAGAATTTAGATTAATTTAACTTTAATGACAAAATTTTCTTTTCTTTCCTTGAATAAGGCTTTTGGCTCTGGAAACTGCACCAGAAATGAGATACTTAAATAATGATATTTTATTTTTATTATTTTTTGTAATAAGCTTTTAGAAATTAAATGTAGAGGGGGACCCAGCTCTCCTGAAGGTTATTTACCAGTCTACATAACACTGCTTGAGAAGACCTGAGTTTGGACTGGCATGAATACCCTTTCATTCTTGCCCTTGTAGTTCTGTTTGCATGAACAGTTTTGCTCCAGTGAACCATGGAAAACAGGACTGTTTGAAAAAGCACAGCTATTTGACCTAAAAAGCTTCTTGACCTTGTACTGTGCCTATTTGAGTAACAGGTTTTTAAATTGGCTGATGTCAGTCGTTTTCCTTGTACTATTTTATCTCCAAACTATTCCCCATGAGCCTTGACTAATATAGAGTATCCTAAGAAGAGGTGACATTTTAAAGGATAGTCCACATTGCAGTGATTGGTACTTTTTGTACAGGTTTAGCAGACAGAATCTTGAAGATGGAAAAGAAAAGAAAAGAAAAAATGGTGGAGGAAATGATGAATACAGAGTATAGGAGCAAAAGGGGTCAGTTATTGTAGGTGTTCTTTGAAAGGGGAAACTGGGATAAGGTCAGTAATGAGAAGTGTTTCACTTTTATATTAGTGGAAGTGAAAGAATGTAATTATGAGAAAATAGTGCTTTCTACATTTCAAATTTTTAGAAACCAGGAACTATGATCCAGTTAAGATCACTTATTATAAGTACTTTTTTTAATGTTATTATTCATCTTTATTCATCACCTGCTGGAGTTATTCTCAGTTGGAGAAAAAGCTTCAAAGAATAACCAAGGGGATCATCCAGCCAAGCAGGTTGGATGAGATTTCATAATATTTGGGATTATGGTTACTTAAACCAGCATAATGTGTTCTGGGAACAGTAGCATTAGTCAAAAGAAATCGTACCTGACAAGTATATACTTTACGATTGTCTTGACAACAGTTACACACTAACTAGTATTTTTTTAAAGCTTTTTTTCGTCAGTTTTATTTGTGTTTTGCTAATATTAATGCATTTAATCCTCCTGTAACAGTTTCACGCAGATGAAGAACCTTAAGTTTAGAGAGCAGAAGTAGCTAGTGGTATTGGCACAGCTTGAATTTGAACCCAGTCAATGCTAGTGCAAGTTCTGGTGACTCAACTTGTAATAGAGTTGTAGGTAATAAAATGATAAGCTATAAAATGGGGTCACTTTTCATTACCTAGTCTTTTAGCAAGGGCTCTTCATTCTTGAGATCTTTTCTTAATTTGTTGCCTTTCATCAGATAGTTTTTGTTTTCTTCTCACCCCTTTAAGAAAGGCTCTTAGATATTGTATTAAGAGTTGGGTTTGAGAAGATTTGCGTGTTTCCTTTTACTAGAATGACATTGTGGCTGGGTATGATACTGAGTATTGCTATGGAGAAGTCTATGCCAGCCAGATACTGGCAGTGATTTCCTTTTAATTTTCTTGGGGTACCTTAAGTATTCTTTCCTTATCCTTGAAAGTCAGTATTTTAATAATAATTGGTTGAATGCATTTAACTCTCTATCTCATTTTCCTGGGACGTAGTGCTCTTGTTAAATCTGTAAATTGTTTTCTCACTTTCAAGGAATTTCATGCATATAGTTGTATGTAAACATATACATATACACATACACACATTTATGTATGTAAATATATATACACACACATATACATATATATGTGTGTGTATATATATGTATACACATACATACATACGTACATACATACATTATTTTGAATATATTTTTCAGTTGCCTTAGTTGAATTCTTTACCTCAGGATGCAAGTATGCTTATGCTAGATGTTAGAAAGTGTGAAGTTAGTAAACTCTTTTTTTTCCCTTGTTTTGTTGTGATAATATGTCATTTTTGAGTTATTTTATTGAATTTTTTTTAAGTTGCTCTGAGGTTTGTTTTTATTTTGTTATAGATTGGAGTTTTTATTTTTTTATTATTATTATTTTTTAATGTTTGTTTATTTTTGAGACAGACAAGCAGGGGAGGGGCAGGGAGAGATGGAGACACAGAATCTAAAGCAGGCTCCAGGCTCTGAGCTGTCAGCACAGAGCCTGATGCAGGGCTTGATCTCACGAACTGTGAGATCATGACCTGAGCCAAAGTTGCTCGCTTAACCAGCTGAGCCACCCAGGCACCCCAAGATTGGGGTTTTTAAGTGCTTTTGGGGGGGAATGGATGGAGCAGGGAAATGAGTACAGCCTAAGCTAAAAATTTAAAGACACATTTATAAGTTATTTGGAGCAGAAAGTATACAGAAAGGTTTCTAATTTTAAGTTTGTACTAAGGTCTTTTGGGTTATAAAATGCTGAGCTGTTGATGACACTGGAAGATCATGTGAGAGGGTGTGAATATACAAAAGAAGTGGCACAGATAAGTTTATGTGGATATTTGTGTTTAATGCCTTGAATTTAAGGAATCATTTGTGCTGCTCTTCATTTTGCTATCTTTGACAGATCCTGTCCAATGAATAAGATTAGTAGTGAACTACACATTTAAAGCACAGTTAAAATACAGGTATATACAAATCTCAAATGAGCAGATCATAGAAAAACAAGTGTTTGTCTACGAAAGCAAATGTTTTCTGAGCATCTTACATTCTTAGTTTTGGAACCAACAGTAATTTTTTCTTTATTTGCAACAAAACAATCAATGTCTTTAAAAATAAAGCTACTTTCATTAGTGTATGTGTTATCTTACAGTGTGAAGCCCTAGAATTTGATATATGGTTTTTTAATAGATGTTTTTCCCCATTGCAGTGTTCACAATAATGTTTCAACTCAGAGTAATGGCTCCCAACAGGTAAGATCATCTTAAGCTTCTAAAGCACTAGAACACTGTAGTTACTTATGACATATAGTGGTATTATTAATTGAATTTTCATAGTGGTATAACTTCAGGAAAGTTTTGTGTGTTTTTCTTATCTGTAAAGTGGCTCAAAAATGAAACCCTCTGTTATTTTATTATCTATGATGTTATAAATGGGACAGGTATCCTATAGAACATTTTCTGTTCCTGTAAATCCTATAAAATGAATAAGACACTGATAGATTATTATTTATCTCTTTTAGAGATAGATCTTTTAGATAGATTATTTTTATCTCTAAGGTAGTCTATAACATTCAAGCATTTGTCTACACTTTATTTGTTCAATATGTAGATAGTATTCCATTTTAATGTTCTGTTTATAGGTGACGAAGTCTTTTATGTAAGTAAAATAGATGATTTTTATAATTCCTGTCCAAAGGCTTGGGCTGTGAAATCTACTCTACCTGTGGTTCCTTCTGTTCCCTCTGGTCCTGTGCTGGCAGAGATAGAGAATCTTCCAAGGAATCCTGGAACAGACCAGCATGACAGGAAATGGTTTGTTAACTCCTTAAACCAGAATAAAATGTTACTTGCTTAATGTATTCTAAATTCCCAACCCATAATCTTAGAACACGTTAAATGATTGAAAGCAAATTATTCATATTTGTAAGCTGAACAGAAACATATTATTGAACAGTCAGAATGGAATTGGGAAAACAAGGGATATAAGTGAAGAATGGAATGCAGTTATTTAATTGAAAAACATTGGTCAGCTCTCCTTATTTTGGTTAGTATGATTGGGAGACTGATGGCTGGTTCTCTGTTTGAAACGACTTCAGTGCTAGTCCAGTAGAACCTTTTCCGGATCCATAAAGAAAATGTGTTTGCTATATGTTATTCCACACAACATAACGCTACTGTTTTGGATGAGTTTTTTCATTAGAGACTGAAGATAAAGCCAAAAGGGAAACATGATTCTAATCTAATAAAGCATGAAATACTCCATTTTGGGGATTGGAGAGAGAATCTGATGACAGAGAAGATCTTTCATTTGCTTAAATTTCCAGGGTCTTTTTTTAGATTCATACACAAATATGAATACTTTGTGGCTTATTGGACTGTAATCAGTAGGGTTCGTTATTTCCCAAATAAATACATGTGGCTTGGAGGGTTCGTAGGGAATTATTTGATTAAGTGGTCATGTTGGTTGCATCATCTGTTCAAGTTGTATGTCTGTGAAATGAACCTTGATAATTTATAGGATTTTTCTCTTTTTTTCTCTTGCTCTTAGTTTATTTATACCTGAAATCTAATGAGTTTCTGTGGTGATCTCAAGGTTTTGGTCAGCTTTCTGTGCAACCAGTTCTTCCTTCATGGTGGTGGGTCAACAGTGGTTGGTGATTATTTTCAGTCTTTGCTATGTAATTGTTTTTCACTGTTATTTTGGCTTAACTAACTTGCAAGGTGCTTTGCTCTTCATGGTTGGGCATATTTTTACCTCAGTTCCAAATAATTTGATTACTTTCTGAGATTGAGGGAATTCCCCCCACCTTTTTTCCCCCCTTTTCCTTTTACCTGAGAGTGTGGTAGGAGAACTTTGTGTATGTGTGTGCATGTGGACACACACTTCAAGTATAAACAGTGAGGCTTCTAAATATCAGATTTTAGTCTTTATTTTTTTAAGCCATTAGAAACAGTTCTTCAGTTTCTTACTGAACACACAGCTCCAGTAAGCAGCTATGTTTTATTGCCTTGATATTAACACCAAGTCTGTTGGCAAGGAAACCAGTACTGAGACTTCAACTATAAAAGAACTGCCTTAATACATGCTTACCTTTTATACTAATATGGAATGAGAGTCTGGTTTTTTTGTTTTCTGGTGGTTTTTTTTTTTTTTTTCATACCATATTATGACACTAAATCTTTATTGAGTTTTCTGATTTTCATGGGCACATATTTAAATCTGTTTAATTTGATTCATTAGGCCCTAAGTTCCTTTGATACAACCTTTAGAAATAGACAATACGGAATCTGAGAGTATTGAATTTCAAGGGAAATGAAGAATTTGGAGCTATATGTCCTTCCTTCATTTACTTGTGCTGAGACCTCCTTTGCTGAAATGGAGTAAAATGATGATCCTGAAAACCTAATGAGTCTCAGTGTATGTCAGCAGTGGCGTGGAACTGAATACACAACTGATCTGTTATGGAGCTAATGGATTCCCCAGCCTGAATTTAAAGTGCATTTTCTATTTCACTTTTTGTTTCTGCATGCTTTGCTTGTTATTAATGCTTTTAAGTGAATATAAAACAGTCCTCCTTTAGAAAGTGATAAGTTAATAAAATTTGGAAATGCTCCCTAGATTTGAACAATTGGGCAGAATAATAGACTATAATCAGGTAGATAAATTTTAACCATTTTAATCTAAACCTATTTCACATTCAGTTCTTTAGCTTTCTCTTGCTAGTATGTTCTAAATGGCACCATTATTTCAGTAAATGATTTGATAATCGGTAATGTAGATATTTAGAGTCTTGATTATTTAGAGTATCACCTTTTGAGAAACAGTTTATGTATTTTAAACCCATGAAACCATTTATAAACAACAAAAACAAAATCGAATAATATTTGCGAAATCTTGCATATATTGGGGAGAACATAAACCTAATTTAATGTCCTAAGTTTTCAGAGTCTGTGTGTTGAGGGTCATGAATTTTATGGGATAGATTTGATGAACAAATTGTATATCAGTTGAAGAAAAGATGATTTTATTGTAAAAAAAAAAAAAAAAAAAAGTTCAAATTTATTCTAAAATCCTTTTAGCTAATTTCTTTTCAATTTCCCTAAGGAAAGAAAGGTGAAGATTCATGTTTCAGTTGAGTTAGAAAAGTGTCGTATTTAAAAGTCTAGTTTTAGACCTCTTTTATAATTGGGATGATTTTTTTTTTTCTTTGTAATTGTCTTAAATATGTGCTGCCCTTATTGCTGTGTTGAAAAACCTTGATCTTCTGAACCGTGACAAATGTTTTCTTTCTACTGGAGGACTCTGGTTATTTCTAACCAGGAACTGCTTGTATGCATGCTTCATTCTCATAGTTCTGCAGGTCTATCCTATAGCACTGTGTGATAAAAGGTTTCTTAATATACTTACTAAACTGTTCCTTGGAGGGGCTTTATAGTCTCATCACATTATCTGTACCTGTTGAATTTTATTCTGAGGTCCTGTGAACTTTGATTATAGAAGGAATAGTAATTCTCCATTGTTAATTGGAAACATTGATGTAAAATTACATGGCCTCTGAAGGTAGTTGTGGAATTTTGTTTCCTGGGTTTCAGTTTTGTGAAATCCCTTAATTTGGGGAATAATTCTCACAGTTGCCCTTTTCTATGTGTGCTTTTATCCGTAATTTAGAACTGTCCTTGTATTTTATTATTTTTTAAAATGTTTATTTATTTATTTGGCGGGGGGGGGGGGGGGAGGAGAGTGTGTGAGCATGAGCCAGGGAAGGGGCAGAGAGAAAGGGAGACAGAGTCCCAAGCAGGCTCCTCGTTGTCAGT
This sequence comes from Leopardus geoffroyi, assembly GCF_018350155.1. Lineage (NCBI taxonomy): Eukaryota > Metazoa > Chordata > Mammalia > Carnivora > Felidae > Leopardus > Leopardus geoffroyi. The sequence continues at coordinate 118,418,428 of NC_059328.1, read as the reverse complement.
GCGGAGCAAAACACGGGACTCCATCTCATGAACTGTGAGATCATGACCTGAGCCGAAATCAAGGGTTGGACGCTTAACTGACCCACCCAGGCACCCCAAATTGTCCTTTTAAATATCTGAGTGAAGTCAGTTATAAATATTTTTTTCCTTTTCATTAGAACTTCAAACAACATTTCTACCTTTGATTTTGATACCAGCATCAGGGACAGATAGAGTGTTTTGCTCTCGGTGAAATTTCCTCTGTTTAATTCACTTAACTGACTCTGATTACTTATTCATATTTCCATATTGAGCTTTTCTACTACATATAACTGTTGATTCTGTCCTCCCCCCTCCCTTTATTCTTGAATGTCATTGCATGGAGTAGATGTCAATAACTACTCATAACAGTGGTGCATGCTGGTCACACTGCCTTTCTCCTTTGTTACCTCTTACACATTCATTTTCTCCTATTCCTGTAGACTAACTGTGCTCCCCTCCCACTCCCCAACCATCCAGGCTCTCTGCTGCCAGTGACTGCTGTCAACGTGGTGGAAACCAGTGGAACACAAGGGCCTTGTCCCCACCCCAGCCTGCACATAGAAACTACACTGACTTTGTCCATGAGCACAATGTGAAGAATGCAGGAGTCCATCATGATGTTCATTTTCCTGGCCAGGCAGCCATGACTGAGATATGAGTGTTAAGCCTGTTAGATACTGGAACTCTTTGTCATGCAAATTGATGGTATACATTTTTTATACATAGAGGATTGGTCACGTTAGGAGAATTTGGGAGAAATTATATTGAGTCACTAGTCGTAGTGTTGGTTGTAATTGAATAATTCTGTGAAAGGGAAATGATGTTAAGCTGTATGCCATCAGTGATAACGACAAATGCTTTTGTGTTGAAAGGGTATGTATATCATTGTAATTTTGGAAAGATTTTTCATGATTTTAACATGTTAATGCATCACTCAGAAGATGTCTCAGGAGAAGGTTTGTGTAAAAGCTGTGTTTGTGTAAAAGCTGTCTATTATCATCCTACCCAAGCCATCCAAATAGATTACAGTTAAAAGAATCAGACGAAGTAATCGTACACTGAGAAGGAAACATATCCAGGCACCCTGTTTCAGTCTTTGATGATACTTCGATAAAACTACTTTTCTATACCATTTTTAATACGCCTACAGTGACCCATGCCTTAATTTCAGTTAAGTGCCTAAGATTCTGTAATTGTAATTAATGTAATTTATAATTAAAAGCACTTTTAGTTTTTAAAAAAACGCAGGTATTTTAATTTACCAAAATGTCTAGAAGTCACATTAATGATGTGATTCATGTAGAGAGAGAGAAATCTGAATGTTTACTTTTGTATGATTAACTAGTTAACCAGTGGTTAACTGAATCTTGTTACGTTACTGCTGAATGGTTGTACAAAATGGAAAATGTATCCACTTTTGTCTTTTCATATTTCTCTCTTCTTTTTTCATCTTATGCATCTCATAGATTTCCCAGGTTTGCAGCAGCCTCATAATCTGGCCTTAAAGTAAAATTCTAAGGCCAAAACCATACCACTTTCAAATGGATTGGATATATTACTATTTTTTGTCCTTCATGAACTCTGAATGTAATTATCCAAGCTCTTTGATTTAATTCATAGAGGCAGGTTACATGAAAAAAAGTACATTTCTAATGTAATGGAAATTGATGTAAGAGAAGCATTTCTTTTGCCTTCCTATAGTTTTTTAGAAATTTTAACAATTTCCAAACCTTAAAACTATGTATATAATAGTTTGAAGATATTTTATAGTCTGAGAATTCATAATACTTCAAGATAATGAAGCTTTATTATAAACAACCTAACCCATATACCATCCATTTACCTCCAGCGTCAGTCTTATCTCTCTCTACTAGACAAAGACAAAGGTTTCAGAGGGCGTTATTATTGGACTGTTGGTTGCAAATAGCATACAACTTGTCAATAGGAAATATAAGTAAGCAAAATTAAATAAGACCTAGGAATGAGATTTATAAAAGCAAGTTTCAGCCTGTGAGTTTATCACAATCATTTTAAGGAGACAGAAGTTCAAAGTATTCTTTAGCACATCCTGTAAACCTGTAAATAGGAACAGATCCATATCTTAAATAGCCTAGCTCCCTCCCTAATTCTATCATCATAAAACATGCTTAAAAATGACCACTAATGTATGTTCCTCATAGTTGTTTTAGACTTTACATGGCTCAGATTATAATTGTTAGGTATTGTTGATGGTGATTTTTTTTCTTTAAAACGGAATTTGAATTAACATTTTAAGCACAAAAACTTTGGTTTGTGTCATTCAGGAGAAGATTTCATGGATGTGACTATGATTAAGAACCTCCTATTTCTTTAAAAGTTTTTTTTTTTTTAATTTGTTGTTAATGTTTATTATTTTTGAGAGAGAGAGAGAGCATGAGTGAGCATGAGTGGAGGAAGGGCAGAGAGAGAGGGAGGGAGGGAAGGAGGGAGGGAGACAATCTGAAGCAGGCTCCAGGCTCCGAGCTGTCAGCACAGAGCCTGATGCGGGGCTTGAACTCATGAAGTGTGAGATCATGACCTGAGCTGAAGTCAAATGCTTAACCGACTGAGCCACCCAGGCACCTCAAGAACTTCCTATTTCTATAATAGAAACCAAAGGAGTGTATAGAAACCAAAGAAATAATAATAATAAAGGTTTTTAGGTCTTTTAGTAAATCCCAAGGTTTGACTTTTCGTACTTCAAATATACCTTAGCAGAATCTTAACTTTGGGAATTAGGGGAAGGATTGTAATAATAGAAGAGTAAGGTCTTCAGTTTGCATTGAAAGTGGTCATTTCTATAGAATTTGAGTTAATCAGTAATGTTACATTTAAGTGATGGAAGAATCACATCATGGTTATATTTTCTTTGAAAACCTAATATAATAGTTCATTTATAAAGTCCTGGATAATAGAAACTGGATTGGAGGGGAGGGGATGGGGAAAGTAAAGGACTAAGACTGGGTGGTAGTAGAATTAAATTTGTCTATTATAAGTTTCTATATGATCCAGGATTTCATATCAAATATTGTGAAAATTCCTGTTACTGGTAATTTCAAGATACACGTTTCCATAGCTATGAAGAATTTACAGGTCATTCATTCTAAATAAATTGTCACCAACTTATTTATATTTTGCATTTTATTATGCCTTAAGGGTTAGTGATCATACATTCTAGATTAGGGAACTAATATCCTCTAGAAGTACCTTAGTTGGTCACTATCCTTTTGATCAGAAGGAGCCAACCACACAGAGCTCTGGGACCATGTGATTCAACTTCAGTGCTTGGGCTAATTTTATTTAACATAGTTTTAACATCTTGAATTAGGTTGGCTATGTTTCAACTGCACTTTTATCAACAGAAACTTACAGAAACACAGCAAAGCTAGTGATCTTCATACTTTCACACATGAAAATAGAAGATCTTGTGATTATTGTTTCTTAAAGGTTTTTACCTGTCTCTGAGTATAGTCTAACCCTTCTGACCTTGATAGGGTAGTCACAGATACACTGTACTTTTAAATGGGTATATAGAGAAAAACAGAAACTTAATATTTGTCCTGCTGTGTATATGCCTATATTTTAAAAAGCAACTAGTATACAAACATTCTAATACTGTAATGTCAGTATAATTCAGATCCTTTTTAGGTGGATTTTAAGTTTGTTTAAAGTGCTGACCCAGGAAATGTTGTTTATAACACTTGGGTGAGTCTTTATTGTTAAAATTGTCCAGGATGTAAAAGATGCTTTGTAAACATCAAGATAAAAAGCTGAAATGTCTTCTGAATGGAGGACACGCAGATAACTTGTTTCATGGGATAAACAACGAACTGGACCTTGATTATGGTAGTTTGTTTCACTAGATTTTTACATACTTATTTGGTTGATATGCTAATGATTATTTTGTTTTTTTTTTGTTTTGTTTTTTGTTTTTCTCAACGTTTTTATTTTTTTTTTTGGGACAGAGAGAGACAGAGCATGAACGGGGGAGGGGCAGAGAGAGAGGGAGACACAGAATCGGAAACAGGCTCCAGGCTCTGAGCCATCGGCCCAGAGCCCGACGCGGGGCTCGAACTCACGGACCGCGAGATCGTGACCTGGCTGAAGTCGGACGCTTAACCGACTGCGCCAACCAGGCGCCCCTGCTAATGATTATTTTGATTAGTAGTCTTGTTTTATCACTTTTATGTGTTCTGATGTCATGCATTTCATTTTTCCCTCTTGCTAAAACAGGAAAATAGATGAAGGGGGTGGTGGAAATAATGGACGATTATGGTGTCTTGAGTTTCAGGAGGAAGAGGAGTATTGTGATGACAGGCTTTACAGGAATAAGAAGACTAATCCTCATCTTTGATCCCTTTATTTCCATATGTATTCATAGACGTAAACTGACAAAGTGGGGGGATGGTTTTCCATATTAGTGCAGCACGTTCTGATGGTGAAAGCAGTAATCATTTGAAACAGCGCTTTAACTGTTTTGGTTGGGGCATACACTTCATTTTGAAACCATAGTTCATTGCTTGAAAGGCTGTTATTTTTTTTGTGTTAGGCTTTAAATATTGGGTCTGAAAATATTAATATCAAGTTGCATTTATTTTATATCTTTGGTATATAGGGCTTGTCATGGATTTGCAAAAGTAAAATCCTCTTGTATTAGTCTCTTTACCACCACCTACTTCCTTCCTATATTTTAATGTAAATTATACCACATCATCAGTTATACCTGGCTTCCAGAATGGTCAGTGCTTGCATGTGATAGAATTTGCTAGAGATAGAATTTGAAGATCCTTTTAGGGTGGGGAAACCTCTGTCTGTGCCTCTGTCTTTCTGTTCTCTCTCTTGTGGGCTTCTGTCTCAGTATAAAATGTGATTTGTCAAATCCTTTCTTGTTAATATGAATCCCATAATATTTTTTCTCAGCTCCCTTTTTTGAAGAACATAAAATTTTCTCATGCTCTTTTCTTATAAATTATCTTTTTACTTTAGTCATGTGAAATCCATTGTGAGAATTTTGTTTCACCCACTGGACATGAACTTTGGTGATAGAAATACTAGGGTAAGAAGTATGTCACTTTCACTGGACTATGTGTTATATAACTTCACTTCTTTAATTCTCGCTAATGTGTAATACATTTGAGCTGCTTTGAGCATTTTGGGTTGGTGGGGAGTACTGTAATATTAGCCTTTTTAGAGAATTAGTGAAGAGGAGAAATTTCAAAAGAAGTTGGTGCAAGGAAAAAAAAATTTCTGTGGCTTTTTTAATGATACATTTTTTTATTTTTATACTGAAGTAGAAAAGCGAATGTTCCTGTTTTTCCTGAATGAATTGTTCTCACAATTTTTTATTATTAGATAATTACCTAAGCTTTTGTGTTCCTAACAGCAAGCTGTGGCCTTCATTTTAGGTGATGGTGCTCAAGTGAACTTTTTACATTTTGTTCCTGACACCTGGCCAACGTTTTGTTTATATTGGCATGGAGGAGAGCTATCTGACTTGGAGAACAACATTCTCCAGGAGTGTGACTGAAGACTCCCTTGGTGGTGTAATAAACCTATACCTCCTCCTCTTAAAAGCAGGTTTAACAGCTGCAGATCTTATTTTTTGTTCTTGAAGGAATTCCCATTTGTTTTGTTTTTGAGTAGTTTTAATAAAGAAGTGAGCTATACTAGTGTATGGTTAGGATTTGTGGGAAGTTGCAGATTCCTTAATAAAGGTCTGGTGTATTGACTAGTGACTGATTATTGTTAATATTAAGTGAAAAAATATTTTCAATTATTAGGAATGGGTGGAGTAAAAGAAAATGAAAAGTAAGAGATGATAACAGGAAGACAGTTGATGGCCTGACTTGTCTTGTGGAACTGGTTGGAAGACTATCCAGAGAAATTATGGAAAACATCCCAGGATATACAATGCCACATATGTACCATTACTCAGAAGAATTTCCTATAACAGAGCTTTGTTTGTAGCCCAGCTAATTAGCTTCAGGGATTATTTAATTATAAACTCTCTAGGAGTTTGGTGGAGATTAAGAACTATGTTTTGGGGCACCTGGGTGGCTCAGTTGGTTGAGTGTCTTGACTTCGGCTCAGGTCATGATCTCATGGTTTGTGAGTTCGAGCCCCGTGTCGGGCTCTGTGCTGACAGCTCAGAGCCTGGAGCCTGCTTCAGATTCTGTGTCTCCCTCTCTCTCTCTCTGCCCCTTCCTTGCTTATGCGCTCTCTCTCTCTCTCTCTCTCTCTCTAAAACAAACATTAAAAAGAAAAAAGAATTTTTTTTTTTTTTTTTTTTAAAGAAAGAATGAACTATGTTTAACAACTTAGATTAATTCTTTCTGGGAACGCCAGCATCAAAACGTTTGGAAGTCTTTAGAAAGACTTGTGGAGATTTGAGTAGAATGTCCAGTTTATCACTTTAAGTGGAACTTAACAGATAAACTGGAGTGATAGCAGTTAAAAGTACTTGTGTCTTGGAAAGGTGTTGAATCTTGGTGCGAAGGAGTTTCAATTTGGTAAGGAACCTTGGGCCAATCACTGCAAATTTTTAAGTTGAAGACTGGGGAGGCTTGTACTGATATCTCCATTTTAAGTTCACCTCGTTACTTGTTGAGTACCTACCAGAGCACCTCCTTGTTGCTCACTTCCTCATATGCAGTCACTTATAGTTACTCTTTTGTATGTACCCTCAGATATCTTCCCCTGTTGTGCACATCTGGTTCAATCCTGGCTAAATCCAGCTCTGTCCACTGTACATGTAGATGGAGAATATGGAATGCAATATCGTTGAATGGTCTCTCTTTAAATTTTGGCCACTGAGCTCAAATGGGTCTTTAGATGCTGCCTGAAACCCTATCACATTTTCTTTCTTAATCTATTCATTGTCACATTGTGCTGGCAGTAATTTCTCTTCTTTCAAACTTCCACCACCTCCTCAGCTCTCACTCCTCACTGTCAGTTAATGACCTTGCTTCCTACTTTCTGGAGAAAATAAGCAAGCAGAAGAGATCTGTACACTCCCGCCACCTTATCAGTTAACTTCTTTCCAATTGGTCATATACACTCTGCTATTCCTGTTGTTTGTCTAGGTGAACTATCCATTCTCTTATTTAAGGCCTACCTCTTCACTTGTCTTCTAGATCTTGACTCTTAGCTACTCAATAACATCATTTCAGCAATGCTCTCTTGTGCTATAGCATCATTTTTCCCCTCTCTACTGGAATATTCTCCTCAGCACAGAAACACCGTATGATCTCTAATATTATTAAAAAAAGAAATCCTCCCTTGAATCCACCTTCCCTTTTGGCTATTCCTGCATTTCCTTGTTTCACTTACAGCAAAACTCCTTGCCATGAAAGAATTGTCTATATGGTTTCCCCTTCTCCTTCTATTTTGAACCCATTCTAACCAGACTTTGCCAACTAAGCTGCTGTGTATGATTGTGCAGGTCGTGTCCTGAACAAGGGTGCCACATTCGAGAGGACAATGATCACATATTTGTGACAGTGGTTTTCCAGCAGGTGGCACTAAATTTCTTGTTCTAATAAAAGCATATTCTATGACAGTTTTGTAAGAGATGCAAGTAAAGTGTCTTTGGGAGGGACATTGTTTAAATCCACATAAAGATTCTGTACGGGCTAGTAGTGTTCTGCTACCACTCCACCAGAAGAGCTTTTGTTAGTTCACAATGACCACATTTCTCATCCTGCATTAATCTTCAGTCAGGTTAGCATTCATGACAGTTGCTTATTTCCTTCTTCATGAAATGCTTCCTTCACAGAGCTTCTCTCTCGTCATCTACCTCACTAGCCATCATTTTTATTAAAAAAAAAATTGTTTTTGAATGTTTATTTATTTTTGGCAGAGAGACAGATCATGAGTGGGGGAGGGGCAGAGAGAGAGGGAGACACAATCCGAAGCAGGCTCCAGGCCCTGAGCCGTCAGCACAGAGCCCAACGCGGGGCTCGAACTCACGGACTGTGAGATCATGACCTGAGCTGAAGTCAGATGCTCAACCGACTGAGCCACCCAGGCGCCCAACCACCCGCCCCTTTTTTTTTTAAATTTTATTTATTTTTGAGGCAGAGAGTATGAGCAGAGGAGGGGCAGAGAGAGAGGGAGACACAGAATCTGAAGCAGGCTCCAGGCTCTGAGCTGTCAGCACAGAGTCCGACACAGGGCTCAAACTCAACGGACTGTGAGATCATGACCTGAGCTGAAGTCAGACGCTTAACCGACTGAGCCACCCAGGTGCTCCACTAGCCATCATTTTTAGACCCTCTTTTAGTTTCTCCTTATTTCCCTAATCCCCTAAAGATTGTTTAGGACCTTTTCTGCAATAACTCATTTCCTTGGTAATCTCAACTAGTGTTATGGTTTTAGGTGCCATTTATACATTAGTAATTTCCCATTTTATATCATCAGCCTGGACTGCTTTGTTTCCAGACTCACATATCCAACTGCCTGTATGACATTGCCACTTAGATATCTAATATAGGTATCTTAATTTTAAAAAACTTTTTATTTCAAAATAATTTTAGGCTTGCAGGAAGTTCAAAGATCTTGCAGAGAGCTCTCATACCCTCCCTCATTAGTTTTACTGAATGTTAACATCCTACATAGCCATGGTACAATGGGACAATTATCAAAGAAAGGAATTAACATTGGTACAGTTCTAACTAAACTGTGTACTTTATTCAGATTTCACCAGTCTTTCCACAAATGTTCCAGGACCTTCTCTGGCCCCCTTCCATCTATGATCTTCAGGCTTTGATGACCTTTTGAAGATTACTGCTCAGATACCTTGTAGGATGGTCCTCCAATTTGAGTGTATGTGATGTTTTTCTATGATTGAGTCTATGGGTTCCGGGGAAAATACCACAGAGGTGATATTGGGACATCTCAAATTTAATATGTTCAAAATTGAACTCCTTGTTCAATTTTTCTTATCTCTGCTGTTTTTCCTAGCTTACTAATTGGCAGTTCTGGTTTTTCTGTTGGTGGGCCGGTGCGTTTCAGGCTTCACACCAGAACTACTAAATCAGAGACCAGAGATAAGACCTGACAATTCCATTTTAATATGCTCTCCTGGAGATTCTTTTGCATACTAAAGTTTGAGAAGCACTGGCTTATATCAGGGCCCCTAATAATTCTCTTGACTCTGCTTTGTTTCTACTCATCAGTCAGTGAGGTCTGTTCTTTCTTCAGAATAGATACAGAATCCCTTACTTGTCACCGTCTCCACTGCTCCCATCTTGTTTGTTTCTTTTTTTTTTTTTTTTTTTAAGTTTTTAATTCCAGTTAGTCAACATACAATGTTATATTAGTTTCAGGTGTACAGTATAGTGCTTCAGCACTTCCATACACATCATCTGGTGCTCATCTTTATAAATATACTCTTTAATCCCCATCTATTTTACCCATCTCCCCACCCAGCTCCTCTTTGGTAACCATCAGTTTGTTCTCTGTAGTTAAGAGTCCGTTTCTTGGTTTGCGTCTCTTTTTCCCCTTTGCTTATTTGTTTTGTTTCTTAAATTCTACATATGAGTGAAATGGTATTTGTCTTTCTCTGACTTATTTTGCTTAGCATTATACTCTCTGTCGTTGCAAATGGCAGGATTTCATTCTTTTTATGGCTGAGTAATATTCCATTGTGTGTGTATGTATATGTATATGTGTGTGTGTGTGTGTGTGTGTGTGTCTCACACATCTTCTTTTTTTTTTTAATTTTTTTTTCAACGTTTATTTATTATTTTTGGGACAGAGAGAGACAGAGCATGAACGGGGAGGGGCAGAGAGAGAGGGAGACACAGAATCGGAAACAGGCTCCAGGCTCTGAGCCATCAGCCCAGAGCCCGACGCGGGGCTCGAACTCACGGACCGCGAGATCGTGACCTGGCTGAAGTCGGACGCTTAACCGACTGCGCCACCCAGGCGCCCCTCATCTTCTTTATCCATTCATCAATTGATGGACATTTGGGCTGCTTGTGTATCTTGGATCAATAATGCCGTTACAAAGGGTGCTTGTATCTCTGAAGTTGGACACTTAATTGACGTGAGTCACCAAGGCATCCAAGGATGAATTAATCATTATAGACTAACAGCCATAGCAGAAGAAAATTTTAACAGCAGAGTAAAAGGAATAGTTGAGGAATTATGAGTGGCATTTGGGTATGAGTACAGAATTCATGGGGAGGTATGATAATGATAGCTGACATTTGAGTACATCTGTGTCTGGCATTCATTGGAGGTACAGGAGTACCTTATTTCTTATAGGACTCTCTAAGATATTTAGGCTAGTGAAGAAATTAAGGCACAATAAGGGTATAACTTCTCCAAAGTTACATTGCTAGTACATGGATAGGCTGGGCTTCAAAGTCAGCTTGGTCTTAGAGACCAGAATGATACCCACTGCACTGACTCCATACATTGTAAAGCTTGGTGGGGCTATATTGTGGAGAGTCAAAAGGAGTGTCATAGGAGTAACTTTCCAAAGAGGCAGTGTGAAAAATGATTGTCAGTTGGTGGAAGACTAGATAACTAAAGTATGCTACATCCATACTATGTAATTGATAAAGAATGAGGAAAAGTCTCCATGTACGTGGTTATTGAGTGTGTCAGTCATCCATTGTTCAGTAACAAACTCCAGTGAAGTGTCTCAGGTATGTTTTCATTTTTATAAAAATCAAACCATGTATATATTTGTAAGTGTACAGAAAATGAAGCTGGAAAGATAAACTGAATTTTCAAAGCAATTTAGTAGGTATAAGGGAGACTTTTCTTTTTTTTTCTTTCTTCTTTTTTTTTTTTTTTTTTGTTAGCACCTACTATAAATAACTTAAAACAAATTAAAATGCCCCCATATGTGGTGGGAAACAGGACAGACTGCTTCAGGTAAGTGTCCATGAAAAAGAAGATGGATAGAAGAGATAATGTCATATATATTTCTTTGTACGTTCTTGAGAAATGGATGTGTGCTAGGACATTGCCAAAAGCCACAGATTAAAAATGTAATGTCTAACTACATTTTTAAAAACTTTTTGGGTATATAATCCATTGGTTTTTCATATTTTCACAAAGGTGTACAACTATCACCACTATAATTCCAGACATTTCATTATCCCCCAAAGAAACCCTTCCCCATTAGCGCTTAATGCCTATTTTCCCCTCCCCACCAAGCCCTAGCAAACACTAATCTGTCTCCATAAATTTTGCTAGTTCTGGAAATGTCTCATAAATAGAATCATATAACATGTGACTTTTTTGTCTGACTTATTTCACTTAGCACAGTGTTTTTAAGATTTATCTGTGTTGGGGCCACCTGTATTGGTAGGTAGAGCATGCAGCTCTTGATCTCAGGGTTGTGAGTTCAAGTCCCATGTTGAGTGTAGAGCTTACTTAAAAAAAAAAAAAAGTTTTATCCATGTTATAATATTTGTATTTGATTTCTTTCAATGGTTTGGTATATTCCCTTGTATGCTACATAGTCTTTTATTCATCAGTTGATGGACACTTTTTGGTGATTGTCCATACTGCTCTCAACATTCAGGAACAGATTTTTTGTTTGTTTTTTAACGAACATGTGTTTTCAGTTCTTTTGGGTATATAGCTAGGAGTGGAATTGCTGGGTCATATTAACTGTATTTTTTTTTTTTTTAATTATTTTTTTCAACGTTTATTTATTTTTGGGACAGAGAGAGACAGAGCATGAACGGGGGAGGGGCAGAGAGAGGGGGAGACACAGAATCGGAAACAGGCTCCAGGCTCTGAGCCATCAGCCCAGAGCCCGACGCGGGGCTCGAACTCACGGACCGCGAGATCATGACCTGGCTGAAGTCGGACGCTTAACCGACTGTGCCACCCAGGCACCCCGCGCCCCATATTAACTGTATTTAACATCTTGAGGAGCTCTGCCCAAATTGTTTTCCAAAGTGGCTGCACCATTTTACATTTCTACCAGCAATTTTGTTGCCTTTTTCATTATAGTCATCTTGGTTGGAGGGTGTAGCTCATTGTGACATTGAGTTGCATTTTCGGGGGGCTAATGATGTTGGGTATTTTTTATGTGCTTATTGGCAATTTGCATATCCTTTTTGGAGAAATATCTATTCACATTCTTTTCCCATTTTCAAAATTGGGCATAGTAATCCTTTCTTTATCTGTAGCATCTCAAATTCTGTCTCCTTTTGTTTGTGCCCCTTTTTTCTAGAGCCGTATCTTTAGTCTTTTTATAGAACAACACTTTATTTTAATTTTGTGGCACATTGTATGTTTGTCCCTACCTATGTGAGGCAGATTGTATAGAATGAAAACAAGGCCCAGTGACAGTTAAGTCTGTTTGTGAACAGCTCTTGTAGCAGAATAGTTATTTCTCTGTTTCAGAGAGACAAAGTAAAAAAGATTAAGTAAACAGTAATTACATCTTGTAGTTCACATGTTTATGAGATGGGGTGCTCAGGGATGAATCCTTTTAGAAATTATGCTTTTTTAATTCTTTTTTGGCTTGCTTACCTGTAGATTGTAATCCTTTATCTGTTTGCAAGTTTCAATGGGGAAGTTAAATAAGTCTTTTTGGATGAAGATACAGTAAGAATGTTCCATTTAAATGGCACACATTCTTCCCTAGGGAAGAAAAGAGTGGATGCATCAAGTTTGTTTAAGCAGTTATTGAGAGTTATTGGTGTTTCATTTTCTATTGATGTGTAACAAATTACTAGAAAATAGATAAATCCTGAAGTAGCTTTTGCAGACTTCTCAGGAGAGGTATTTTATCTGATGTTACTTAATGAAAATTTCAATAGCAACAGCACACAAGAATGTGGCACAAATGATCTTCAGATACATCACAGCCTGTTCTAAAATGCAAGTGTGTGATAGCAAGGAAATGAGTTTTCACGCTTAAAAAGAGTCTTTATAACTGGAATGTGTCAACAGCTTTATCGGAAGATGAGAATTAATAAATCTTTTTTTTTTTTGGCTTTGTTTTGAGATAGAAAGTGATTGGAATAGAAACCCTTGCTGGTTTCTATCTGCTACAGTGGATGGTTCTTTTAATACCTCTCCTTGTGCACATTCTGTGCTTACTCTCTTGCATGCACTCTCTCGCTCCTCCCCTCCCCCTTTCTCCCTACTCCTTCTTTCTCCCTCTCTTCCCCTGTCTCCCCACTTTGTTTACTTTGAAAAGAAATGTATTGAGAGTTAGAGGGAATAAATGGAATAAATTGTTTTTGTGGTCTTCTGACCTGATGGTAGTGTTTTTACACTAAAATTACTGCGCTTTTTTTTTCCCTCCCCAATACTAAGCATTTTAAGTTGTATTTTTTGAATACCTCCTAAATTAACATGAGGTTTCATTAGGATTTTCATCATGCTTAAAATGGTAGACTCCCTAATGGGTACATATCAGAATTAGTAATTCTGTAATTTAGTGACTAGTTGGTAAGTATCAACTGTGTATAGGCACTGGGTTCTACATTCTGGAAATGGAATAGTGACCAAGACATAAGTTCCTACTCTCACGACATATATATTCTAGTAATAAGAGACTGATAATCAGTATACAGATAATAGATGCCATGATTTCAAATAGTAACAGATGCTGTGAAGAAAATAAGGTAATGTCACAGTAAGTGACTTCAGGGTGAGGGGTAGTCCTTTGAAGAGATGCCCAAGTTGAGAGATGAGTGGTGGGTGTAAGGACTCAGTCATGCAAAGAAGGAGTATCTCAGGCAGACATAACTAACACAGAGGCCTTTGAGTTGATTTTTGAGGAGTAGAAAAGAAAACTAGTGTGGATGGAGCTTAATTAAGAAGAGGCTCTACCGTAAGTGTTCTGAGGGTGCTAGGCAGAGGCCTAGTAATGGAGTGCCTGGTATGCTGGCGAAAGTAATGTGGATTTTATTCCAAGGTGGATTTTGAGTAAGAGAGGGATGGGCAATAACATTCTCCACATGTCTCCGAGGCAGTTACCACGTCCATTCAGGGAGTCAAACATAGTATACTACTATTACCAAATATATGCTGTCCATGGTCAAGTTTCCTGATTGTCCTAACCCTGTGTTTTATAGAGCCTTCTATGATCCAGTTCAGAATCACACATTTACATTTTGTTTCGAGTGTCTTAATCTGCAGCAGTTCTTCAGCCTGTCTTTATCTTTTTTTTGTTTTTTTCAATGTTTATTTATTTTTGGGACAGAGAGAGACAGAGCATGAACGGGGGAGGGGCAGAGAGAGAGGGAGACACAGAATCAGAAACAGGCTCCAGGCTCTGAGCCATCAGCCCAGAGTCTGACGCAGGGCTCGAACTCCCGGACCGCGAGATCGTGACCTGGCTGAAGTCGGACGCTTAACCGACTGCGCCACCCAGGCGCCCCCAGCCTGTCTTTACCTTTCACAACATTTGTATTTTTAAATAGTATGCATCCATTGTTTCACAGACTGTTCCTATTTGGGATTTAATTGATCGTTTCTTCATGATTCAATTCAGTTTATGCACTTTCGTCAATAAAAATGCGATGTATCTATATAGACGCGATATATCTGTAGCAAATTACATCAGAGGGTACTTGATGCTACTTTGTCCATTACTGGTAGTGTTGATTTCAGATTACTTGGTTTAGGTATTGTTTATCAGACTTTTCCACCATATTTTTTTGTAGTTAAAAAATTATCAAATACTTTGTGCAAATATTCTTCCAGCAAACTTCCACCTAATGGTGAAAATTAGTTATTGTTGCAAAATGGTGATTTGCTAACTATCATTCTCTACACTAGTTAGTTGGTCAGTTGGTGTTCTACAAAAAGAACTTTTTCTTATCTCTTTATACATGGATTTGTGGATTCTTTCATTCAGTGTGTTATATAGTTCGTGGTATTCCTTTGATAGTCAACCTGTCCCAAATCTGGCCAATGAAAACCTGTCAAATTATGTCCCTTACCACTTACTATGTCCCCTCCACTTTCTGAGAACTTTTTTTAGTTTTTGGTATAAGAGGGTCCACACTTATCTTGTACTTTCCTTGCCTTAGCGCTGAAGGCAGCCATTTTTTAAGAGCCTGGAATCCTTTTAGTTAAAATGTTATTTAGCAATCAAGATCTGGGCATTAGATTATGTTCACTGCTCCTGTAAATGTCATTGCTTCTAGACTTAGTGGACAGAGTGAAAAAAATAGGTATGTTTAAGTCACAAATTCATACTGATACTCTAATTTTAGTGTGTATCTGGGTTCTTTGCCTCCCCAGTTCCTTATTTTTGTCTCCCTTCTCTTCTTCCCTAGTGAGAAACCTAACTACTAGCAGTATACTGATTCCATATTTGCCCACTTGTATGATACATATCAATAGCTTCAGAATTGCTGTATGCATACCGCTACCAACAACAAATCTAAGTAAATTTCAGTATTTATCCACAGTTCTTTTTAGTCTGAGAATAAGTAAAATACTATATTTAAAATTTACTTGGATTAGTTCCTTTTTTTCCTATGTAATTATGGTATTCATTTAGTAGTAAATACATCTTAATTTTTCTAGATGTTGCCAGATTTCCCTTCATTGGAGATGAAGTATATGTCTTTTTTTTTCTTACAGCTTTATTGAGGTACATTTGATACACAGTAAAGTACATTTATTCAAAGTGTTTGATAAGTTTTGACATGTATACACCTGTGATACCAACACCATAATCAATATTAAGGATGGATATGTTCTGTGTAGTTTTCATTTAAATTCCTTTTATTAGCATATTTTTTATATTTAAGCCATTTGCATTTTTTGTGAGAATTGACTCTTTAATGTTTATTTATGAAAAACAATTTTTTTTAATGTTTGTTTATGTTTGAAAGAGAGAGAGCATGAGTGAGGGAGGGTCAGAGAGAGGGAGACACAGAATCCGAAGCAGGCTCCAGGCTCTGAGCTGTCAGCACAGAGCCCAACACAGGACTCTAACTCACAGTGTGTGAGGATTGTCACCTGAGCCAAAGTCAGATGCTTAATTGACTAAGCCACCCAGGTGCCACTGTTTATTTTTGAGAGAGAGAGAGCATAGCATACCTGCGCATGTGTGTGAGCAGGGGAGGGACAGAGAGAGAGGGAGACAGAATCCCGAGCAGGCTCCACTCTGTCAGTGCAGAGCTTGACAGGGGACTTGAACTCACAAACCTTGAGATCATGACCTGAGCTGAAATCAAGAGTTGAATGCTTAACCAACTGAGCTACCCAGGTGCCCGGGTTTGATTCTCATTTGTTGTCCCCTTCCACCTTTTTCAATAGAATTGTTCACTTTTTTCTTCCCTATTTTTCAGAAGTTTTTAATGCATATTAGGGATATTAACTATATAATATCAGTAACTTGTAATATCAGTAATGTATCTATGTAATATCAGTAATCTCAGATCCACTTAGAACTACCTTGGTGTATAAGGTATGAATATTGAATCTAAGTTTGTTTCCAAGTTTGTATCCAGTTGTGTCAACACTACTTTAAAAAAAAATTCATCAGGGTGCAGGAACAACTAGATATTCACATAGAAAATAATGAAATTGGATCTCTACCTCACACCATGTTAAAAAAATGAACTCCAAATAGATCACAGACCTAAAATTAATAGCTAGAACTATAGAAGTCTTAGAGGAGAACACAGGAGTAAATCTTTGTGACTGGACTCAGCAATAGTCTTTTAGATATAATACCAAAAGCACCTGTGACAAAGGAAAAAATAAATTGGAATTCATCAAACATTAAAACTTTTGTGTTTCCAGTGATACTATCAAGAAGGTAAAAAGACAATACATAAAATGGAAGAACATGTTTACAACTTCTTTTGAGTTCTCTAGAGTGATTTAGTTTTTTCCTAGGCTTTCCCTACCTCCAGAATTAGGTTTTAGCTTTTTACAGTCTTTCTAATCAATGCCACTTGTTCATCTGTTCCACTACCTTTAAATTTCTACTCCCCCCCCCCCCCCACCTTTTGATGTTTATTTATTTTGAGAAAGAAAGAGCGTGAGAATGAGCAGGGGTGGGGCAGTGGGAGAAGGAGAGAGAATCCCAAGAGGGCTCTGAGCTGTCAAGCACGGAGCCTGACTCGGGACTTGATCTCTCACAAACTGTGAGATCTTGACCTAAGCTGAAATGAAGAGTTGGACACTTACCTGACTGAGCCACCCAGCGCCCCTCTCCCCACCTTTTTTGTTCCTTATAAATGAATGTGATTTTGTGTCCTTAGAGTGATTTTATGAGAAAATTATTTTATGAGAAATACAATGATTTTTTAAAATATGCTTTGTAATTTTTTGTTGGTGAGTTCAGTTTGCCTTGTTTTAAACAGGTTTGTTTTCTTTCCTTTTTACCATACTCCTTTCCAATAAGGCAGTTTTGAAATTGCCCCAGCCTGAACTTTTGAAATCCTCAGCTCTGAAGAAGGTCTTAGAGTAGGATCTTCTGGAGAAATTACTCCAGTCCTTGAGTCAGTATATGGTGGTCTTATTGTTGGTTGCACAGATATTTCTAATTCTTCCCTTCATAGCAAGCAAGCACTTTTCATTTGAAACTGCACTTGTCATTTGAGCCTCTGTTCCTATCAAAAAATTACAGTACCTTTGTTTCAGGTAGTGGGTCTGACTCTTGTTTACTGTCTCGCTTGAGGTGTCTTGGGTTTCATTACTCCCAGGGAGTTGGGTTTTTGACCCCAGTGCCTGTTTCCACTCCCAGCTCCCTGAGTTCTTCCTGTCTTGAGCCCCCGTTCATTAATGGGAGTTTATCACTGTTGTTTTCGGAAAAGCCTGAATTCTCTGCTTTATCTTTCTCTTAATTACTGTATTCATCTATACAAGGTCAACTCTTTACCCTTTCTAGCCCTTCATTTGTACTTAGAAGAATCGTCTTATTTTTAGTAATTGAAACATACCTTAAGTTACAGAAAATCCAGTTTTA
Source organism: Leopardus geoffroyi (assembly GCF_018350155.1). Lineage (NCBI taxonomy): Eukaryota > Metazoa > Chordata > Mammalia > Carnivora > Felidae > Leopardus > Leopardus geoffroyi. The sequence goes on along the minus strand of NC_059328.1, from coordinate 118,400,469 downwards.
ATCTTATACCCAATATAATGATTTTTCCTTCCCACATTCTCATTTTTTTTTAACTTATTTTGACGGGGGGGGGGGTGGGGCAGAGAAAGAGGGGGAGAGAGGGAGAATCCCAAGCAGGTTCTGCACTGTCAGCACCCAATGTGAGGCTCAAACCCACAAACCATGAGATCATGATTTGAGTTGAAACCAAGAGTTGGGTGCTTAACTGACTGAGCCACCCAGAATGCCCCTGCATTCTCATTTTGATAGGGGTGGCAGTTGTTTTATTCTTTTAATCGTTACTTTCTTCTTACTCTTGTGGTGCTTACTTTCAAGGTTGAGGAAGAAGAAAGAGGAAAGGGAGCAACATTTTACTTGAATGATTCTGTTGTAATCCAGCATGGTGTCATGGCCTGTATATATGTGCTAGCTCTTTTGTGCTAAACCCGAATACATTTATTTTCAGAGGCCCTTATATAGAACCTATCACTTGCCCACATAGGCAATGTACTTCACATTTCACCTTTGGCAACACTCTTCTTTCGTTTACTCCTGGTTCAGCTCTTGCCCGTGAGTACACCCATATTGTGTGTCATCTTACCTTGGTAAATTTGTCTCATGGGTGGACTTCTGTTGAATGGGCTTCAAGCAGGACTTACACTTGGCTCAGGGGAAGCACATACGTTTTTTTTCTTTTCCTCGCCATTTTTTATTTTGGAAAACTTCCAACCCACGGAAAAGTTGAAAGGATGGTGGATGAAGAGTCATACGCCCTTCTAGATTTTCTACTTGTTAACATATTTTGCCCATTTGCTGACTTTTTCTTGGCTGAAGTAATTCAGGATCATAATGAGACATTATATCGCTACCTTCCTAAATATTTCTGTATGTCTCTCCAAAAATCAGACATTCTTGTACATAATATGTTTACCACACTGAAAATTCAACAGTGATGTGATAGTGTAATACATAGGCCATACTCAGATTTTCCGAAATGTTTCAGTAAATGCCCTTGATAGCTGGTTTTCTTCCTTATTCAGGATCCAATCAAGGTTTCAGTTAGTTTTTCATATCTCTTTAATCATGAAAAGTTCTTCACCCTTTTCTGCCTTTTGTGGTGTTAATGTTTTTAAAAGAGTCGATGATGGCTTCGTTGCAGAATACCTCTTAGATGTATGTGGTTGTTTTCTCATGATTAGATTGAAATTTAACAGTTTTACTAACGTTTTGGTTAAGGTGATATTCACCAGATTTTTCTGTAAAAGTACCTGTTTCCTTTTTGCTCTACTCTGTGGAGTGTCAATATCCTATTCCCTAACAGTCTCACACCCAATGGTTTCTTAGCATCTGTTGATAATTTTTGTCTGAATCAGTTATTAGTACTTTGGTATTTACAATATGGTTATTTTCTAATTCTGTCATTCTTTCCATGAATAGGTGTTGGCATTCTCCTATAAAAGAATTTTTTGGGGTGCCCGGGTGGCTCAGTCGGTTAAGCACCTGACTTTGAATTTCAACTCAGGTCATGATCTCATGGTTCGTTGGAACGAGCCCCACATTGGGCTCCGAGCTGACAGCAAGAAGCCTGCTTGGGTTTCTCTCCCTCTCTCTCCCTCTCTCTCTCTCTCCCTCTCTCTCTGCCCCTCCCCCCCTAAAATAAATAAATAAACATTTAGAAAAATAGAGAATTTTTCCTCTTCTCACCTGTAAAGAAAATAATTTGTTTTTAATCCACACATGGATTTTTTTAAAAATGTATTATCATCCATTCCTGTTACTCATTTTGATGTGCAACTTGTTTCAAATTTGGCCTCTGGGAATCTATGCATTCTTGCTGTGCCAAACAGTAGAAATGTACTTTATCCAACTGCTGGTCTTTTTTCTCCATGTTATTAAATTTGGATTCAGTGAATTCAGGCTTCTGCATGCTGAAGGAGGCACTTCCCTGCATAGAAAGTATATTTGCATATGCTCCCAAACTTACAGATTCATATATCAGATTTTCAAGAACTCTCCCTATGCTCCCTGACATCGGCTTACTAGTTTCTGATGTTCAGCAGTGCCCCGCCACCAAGTAAGATGCCATTATGCCCTTTCTCAAGTTCTTTTAGAGCCTCCATTTACTGGATATGATTTTGCAATGCCCTACTGTCCTGGGGAGAGGAGGAGAAAAGTCAGAGTGCACTTATGTCCTGTGAATTTTCTTGCAAAATGTTTTTGTGGATTTGTCTTTCATGGTCTGGAAAGTACGGTGTTCTCAGGTTCTTTCTTAGTAAGTCCTGCTCAGATATTTAGAATGTGAGATGTATTAATTAGCTAGGACTGCTGTTATGACTGGGTGACAACAGAAATTCTGTCTCATGGTTTTAGAGGCTAGAAATCCCAGAGATCAGTATGTAGGCAAGATTGCTTGCCTCTGAGGGCTATGAGAAAGGACCTGTTCCATGCCTCCCACCTGCTTCTGGTGGTTTGCTAACAGTCTTTGGATTGCAGAAGCATCACCTGATCTCTACCTTCATCTTCATTTGGCATTCTCCTTGTGTAGGTATCTGTGTCCAAATTTCCCCCTTTTGTAAGGACACTACGCATACTGGATTAAGTGTCTACTCTACTCTCTGGTGTGATCTCATCCCAATTTAACTAATTACAGCTGCACACATCCTATTTCCAAATAAGATCACATTCTGAGGTGCTGGGCATTAGGACCTCAAGGTAAGAATTTGAGTGGGAGACACTCCTAACGTGGGTACTTTTTAATCACTGTTCTTCAACAGAAAGGCTGAGATCATTCAACATTCTTGTATATATGGGTTTCTATTTAATTTCATATAATTGAAATTAATAAAGGGTTTCCCCCCTTATTTCTGGATGTTATAGACTGAATATTTGTGTCCCCCCTCCCCCCCCAAATCCATATGTCGAGAATTAATCCCCAGTGTGATGGTGTTTTGGGGAGGTGATTAAGTCATGAAGGTAGAAGCCCTCATGAATGGGATTAGTGCCCTTAAAAAAAAAAAAGATACCAGAAAGATCCCTCACATACCTCTCTTGTCATATGAGGATACACTGAAAAAAATGGTCTCTGAACTAGAAAGCTGACCTCGACCAGACACCAAATCGTGCCAGTGCCTGTTCTTGGACTTCCCAGCTTCTAGAACCCTGAGAAATAAATGTTGATAAGCCACACAGTTTATGGTATTTATGTTACAGCAGCCTGAATAGACTAAGATCCATAGTGTATAGTTAAAGAAAATTATGTTCTGTGTCCATGTTAGAACCACAGTAGATAAACTCTCACCAGTTATCACAACCTTTTGTCCAAAATGATTGCTATCCACATCTTTAAAAGTTTATGACAAAACTTTCAAAATTACATAGAATATATGATGAACTGCAATATGTTCATCAACCGGCTTCAACAAATTCCAGTATTTCAATTTTTGCATCTTCTATTCTCCATGTTACCACCACCAACTCTTCTTTTGAAGATGTTATTTAAATTAAAAAAAAAAAAAAGCCCCACAGGTGATACTGAATCACTCTTAGGGGAGATACCATTTAGAGCAGTGGAAAAAGGCTTGAAAATGAGCTGATGATATGGTTTTACACTAATAGATTTTTATAGTTTTAGTGCTAAAGATGAAAAGTGCCTGAAATGCCTTTACTCCAGTGGTTTCCAAATGAGTTTTTGGCCAAGAAATCATTTGAATTAAATTTACCTGGGAATTCTAAATAAAAGTCCTTAAAATCACTGTGAGGAGATCAAAACACCACGTTTTCCTTACCCATAGATAAGTCACTTACATATATCTGTGGAATCCTTTGGGCTCTGTAGAACACATTTTGAAAACCAAGATAAAGTGATTTGTCCAAAGCTGTACTCCTGGGTGGTTGCAGAGATAAGACTCTAGGATACAGGTCTCTTGTGCGGAAATTCTCTTTGTTCTTACTACCTCTTTTTACAGTTTTCGAAAGAATTTTTTCTTACTTGGCTCCTAGACACTAGGTAAGTAAGTGAAATGTGGCCTTCATTTTTCTAGGAAAGCATGGAACCTTCTAAACAATGGCAATTCCTTTCCTTTCCACTAACTCAGTATTAGATCAACAAAATGATCTAAAGCTTTGAACTTTCCACAGCAGATGATTTGGGTTGACAGTCTCTGGTTCTTTAAAAAAAAACCAAAAACAAAACATTTAGAATACATTGAATCTCTAAATGAAGTTGTTTCATTTTAGTTTCTTGTTCATTGCTAGTGTACGGATATACAGTTGATTTTTATATATTGACCTTGTGTCTTGCAACTTGGCTGAACTAGATAATTTCTAAATTTCTTTTTTTAATTGTATTCTATTATGATTTTTTTATTTTAGAGAGCACGAGTGGGGGAGAGGGCGGGGGGGGGGGGAGAGAGAGAATCTTAAGCAGGCTCCATGCTCAACACAGAGCCCAACACAATCCCATGACCCTGAGATCATGATCTAAGCTGAAATCAGGAGTCAGATGCTCAACCGACTGAGCCACTCAGGCACCCCAATAATTTCTAAATTCTGAGTTTGGCTAAGGTGTTTTGTTTTTTTTTTTTTTAATTTTTTAGGACATTTTTACTTATAAAATTCATTTATTGTAAGTGTACAATTCCATCTTTAGAAATGTATAGAACTGTACAGTCATCACCACAATCTGTTTTAAAATGTTTTCATCATCCCAAAAAGTTCTCTTGTGCTGGTTTAAACTTCAGTAATGCTCCTGCCCTCCCGCTCCCCCAGGCAACCACTTATCTATTTTCAGTTTCTATAATTGCCCTTTCTAGACACTTCATATAAATGGAATTATACAATATGCAGGGGTGTATGTCTGGCTTTTTTCACCTAGCATAATGTTTTTGAGGTTCATGATCCTAGTCTGTTCTTTTTAACTGCTGACTAGTAGTCCATTGTATGGATATACACATTTTGTCTGTCTCTTCACCAGTTGGTGGGAATTTGGATTGTTTTTATGTTTGGGCTACTATGAGTAATGTTACAAATGTTTCTGTAAATGTATTTGTGCATACAATAAGGTATCATTTCTCTTGTATAGACTTCTAGGAGGAAAATTGCTAGGTTGTATGGTAAATTTACATTTCAACTTCTCAAGGGTTGGCAAACTGTTTTCTAGAGTGGAAATGAATGAGGGTTCCAGTGTCTCGACATCCTGATAGCTATTTTGTCTTTTTGATTATATCTACTGTACTGAGTGAATGAATAGTGGTATCTCATTGTGGTTTTCATTAGCATTTTCTGAGGGCTTGTGATACTGAGCATCTTTTCATGCACTTATCAGCTATTTATAGATTGTCTCTGGAGAAATGTCTGTTCAACCTTTTGCCCATTTTTATATGGTTTATTTGTCTTTTTATTAAGAGTTCTTTGTATATTTTGTATACTCGTCCCTTATCAGATACATGATTTGCAACAATTTTCTCCTAATCTGTGCCTTCTCTTTTCACTTTCATAGTGTCTTTTGAAACTCAAACATTTTATTATGATAAAGTTCAGTTTATCAAATTTTTATTCTATACATTGTACCTTTGGCATCCTATCCTAATAACGTTTTGCCAATCCAAAGTCACAGATACTTTTCCCCTGTGTTTTCTTCAAATATTTACAGTTTTAGCTCCTAATGCTTAAGTCTGTCATCCATTTTAATTTAATTTTTATGTATCGTGTAAGGGAAAGGTCTAACTTCATATATTTGCATGTATATCTAGTTATCTTGGCACGTTTTTTTTTTTTTTTGGAAAATATTATTCTTTTCTTTTTTTATGGTTTCATAAATGTAAGAAATTCTGAACTCTTTCTTGATTTACATGTCTGTCTTTGTGTCAGTACCATACTGTCTTCATTATTGTGACTTACAGTAAGTTTTAAAATCAGATGGTGTATATCCTCCCAACTTTTGTTATTTTTTTTCAAAATGGTTTTGGCTATTCTAGCTTCGAACTTTCATACAAATTTTAGGATTGGCTTTTCAATTTCTACAAAAAAACCCTGCTGGAATTAGACAGTGAATGCATTAAATTTGTAGGTTAGTTTGGAAAGATTTGCCAATATTAAGTGTTCCAATATTGACAATAGTAAATGTCCTGATCTCTGAGTATGAGATGTCTTTTCATTTACTTAGATCACCATTAATTTACGTGTAAATTCTTTAAGTGTACATGTCCTGCCTGTCCTTTATTAAGTTTATTCCTAAGTTTTTATTCTTTATGATATTATGAATAGAGTTTTAATTTCAATTTCCTGTTGTTCATTGCTTAGTATATAGGTATACTTGATTTTGTATGTTGATTTTGTATCTGACAACTTTGCTGAACTCATTTATTACTTTCTAGGATTTGAGGACAAATAGAATTCGAAGACAAATAGGATTCTATGATCTACCTGTAAAAACCTCCTTCTCTTTACTTCTTCCTTTCCATTATGGGTGTCCTTGGTTTATTTTTCTGTCCTTTTCCTTTTTTCTCCCCCCTGTACTACATTAGCTAGAACCTGTAGTATAGTGTTGAATAGCAGTGGCAACAATGGACAGCCTTGTCTTACTTCATTTTTACAGGAGAAAGCATTCATTCATTCATCATTAAATGTGATGTTAGCTCTTGGTATTTTGTAAATATCCTTATCAGATTAAGGATATTCTTATCCATTCCCAGTTTAAGAGTTTTTTTTTTTTTTTTTTTTTTTTTTACCATGAATCGTATTGAATTTTGTCAAATGCTTTTTCTGCATCTATTGAGGTGATCGTATGGTTTTCTTCTGTTAATATGGTATATTACCTTAATTGATTTTAGAATGTTAAGCCAAGTTTGCATACTTTGGGTAAATCCCACTTGGTGATGGTGGCCAATCCTTTTGATCTCTTGCTTAATTTCTTGTTATGTCTTTGGTATGGCTCAGTATCAGGGTAGTAATGGCTTCATAGAGTGAGTCAGAGAATACTGCCTCCTCCTCTATTTCTGAAATAGTTTGTTGAAGATTGGCATTATGTCTTCTTTTAAATATTTGGTAGAATTTACCAGTGAAGTCATTTGGGCCTGATTTTTTTCTTTGTGAGGTTTTTAATTACTAATTCAATTTCTTTACTTATATGTGTCTATTCAGATTTTTCTGTTTCTTCTGGAGTGCACTTTGGTAGTTTCTGTCTTTCAGGGAGTTTTTTCATATCATCTGAGTTGTTGAACTTATTGGCATAAAGTTCATAATGTTCCCTTATACCATTTTATTATGTATGTATATTTTTTAAGTAAGATCTGTGGCCAATGGGGGACTTGAATTCACAACTCCATGATCAAGAGCCACATGCTCCACTGACTGAGCCAGCCAGGCACCCCTCTTCTACCATTTTAATATCTGTAGGATCTATAGTGATGTCACCCTTCTCATTCTTGATATTGGTAAATACGTATTCTTTTTTTCCTTATCGCTTTAGCTAAAAGTTAACAATTCTGTTGAGCTTCTCAAAGAACTAGCTCTTGGTTGAATTCATTTTCTCTATTGTTTTCTCCCTTTGATCTTTATTATTTTCTACCCTCCTCTTACTTTGCATTTAATTTGTTCTTCTCTTTGCAGTTCATTAAAGTATAAGCTTAGGTCACTGATTTGAGAACTTTCTTCTTTTATATAGATATTTAGTCCTTTAAATATTCCTTTAAGTACTACTTTAGTGGTATCCTACAAATTTGAATATGTTATGCTTCCATTTTTGTTTAGTTCAAGGTACTTTTCTGATTTTCTTTTTGGTATCTTTTTTGAGCCATTGGTTATTTAGAAGTTCCTTAAATGGTTTCCAAATATTTGAAGATTTCCCAAGGATCTTTCTGTTTTGGATTTCTAATTTAATTCTGTTCTGGTCAAAGAACACACATATTTAATATGACTTGAATCCTTTTGAATTTATTGAGTCTTGTTTTATGGCTTTAGTGGTAATTCTTTTTTTTTTTTATGTTTATTTTTGAGAGAGAGAGAGAGAGAGAATGAATGAATGAATGGAAGAGGGACAGAGAGAGAGGGAGACACAGATCCAAAGCAGGTTTCAGGTCCAAACTGTCAGCATAGAGCCCGACGTGGGGCTTAAACTCACGAACCACGAGGTCATGATGCTAAATTGACTGTGCCTCCCAGGCATCCCTCTTACTGGTTATTCTATGTGCACTTAAGAAAAATGTGTATTTTGGTGTTTTGAGTGTAGTATTCTATAAATGTCAATTAAGTAAAGTTGTGGTTAGTGTTTTCTAACTGGTTGTTCTATCAGTTATTGAAAGGGGGTATTGAAATCTCCAATCATAATTATTGATCTGTGCATTACTCTTTGTAGTTCTTTCAGTTTTGACTTCATATATTTTGAAGCTCTGTCATTAAGTTCATAAATATTTAGTATCGTTCTCTTGACTAAATGACTCCTTTATCCTGATAAAGTGATCATCTTCATTTTAGGTACTCACTCTTCTTTGTTCTGAACTGTACTCTGATATCAATATATTCAGTCAGACTTTCTTGTGACTAGTGTTAGCTTGATATATATCTTCTTCTATCTTTATTTTTAATCTCTTTGTTTATATTTAAATTGTTTAGATAGGCAGTATCTAAATCTAAATCTAAAATTTTTAGATTGGCAGTATCCAATCTAAAATTGGATTTCACTTTTTTAATCTTAACTGACAATCTCTGCATTTAAAAATAGTGTGTTAGGTCATTTACATGTATTGTGATTATTGCTGTGATTAAGTTTGAGTCTGCCATCTTTGTTATTTATTTTCTGTTTGTCCCATGTTTCTTGTTCCTTCTTTCTGCCTTCTTTTTCATTAATCAGGTATTTTTAAAAATTTTTATTTATGTCTTTTCTTCAGTCCTTAGCTGTAATTCTTTGTGTCTTTGTTTTGTGCTGTTTTTACCGTAATGGTTGCTTTAGCATATACAACTTACCAGTCTACATTTAAGGGATATTATACCATAAGAACCTTACTATAGGTAGGGTACTTGTATTTCTGTCCCCTAGGCTTTTTATTATCATTTGTCAAGCATTTTACTATTATGTATATTATAAATTCCATAATACATTTTTCATTTTACTTCTGCCTATAGGTCTTCCTTTAATGTTCTTTTAGTGCAGGTCTTTTGGTCCTGAATTCTTTTGTGTGAATATGGTGTTTTTACTTTGACTTTTTTTTTTTTAACCGCTTTATTAAGATATAATTCACAGGGGCGCCTGGGTGGCGCAGTCGGTTAAGCGTCCGACTTCAGCCAGGTCACGATCTCGCGGTCCGTGAGTTCGAGCCCCGCGTCGGGCTCTGGGCTGATGGCTCAGAGCCTGGAGCCTGTTTCCGATTCTGTGTCTCCCTCTCTCTCTGCCCCTCCCCCGTTCATGCTCTGTCTCTCTCTGTCCCAAAAATAAATAAACGTTGAAAAAAAAAATTAAAAAAAAAAAAGATATAATTCACATACTATACCATTCACCCATTTAAAGTGAACATTCAAGGGCATCTGAATGGCTCTGTTGGTTAAGTATCCGACTCTTGATCTTGGCTCAGGTCAGGATCTCATGATTGTGAGATTGAGCCCTGCATCCAGCTCAACACAGATCTCCGTGCTGAGACTGCTTGGGATTCCCTCTCTCTCTCCCTTTCTTTCTGGCCCTCTCCTGCTCAATTCTCTCTCATGTGCATGTTTGTGCGCTCTCTCTCTCTCTCTCTCAAAATAAATAAACACACAAAAAAGAAAATCTTTCTTTAAAAAAAATAGTGTTTTTAATACATTCGTAGGATTTTATAGCCTTTATCACAGTTTTATTTTGGGACATTTTTGTCCCCCTAAAAGAAACCCCATACCCTTTAGCAGTTGTTCTGATCAGTTCCTATTCACTCTCATGTTTGGGAGAGATCCCCTACCCTAAATACCACAAGATGACTGAGCATACAACATCCAACATGGGACAGATGAGATAGCAATGTATTAGTTACATATACTCACAGCTCAACGGAGGGGAAAACCTCACAACATACAGGGCCACATGGGTGTTGTACTTGGGATCAAGGTGAACAAACATGGGCTGTGGGAGGCAGCCTTTATAGTAACATGAGGATGAGGTGACCCCTGGTTCCCACTAGAAGGTGTGATTACTTGTTCAAATAATTTCATAGGCTGGCAAGGAAGCAAAACTCATTAAGTTAAAAACCAAGTAGAATGCAGCTAGTACAGCTGCATGGGGAACTTTCTTTCTTTCTTTCTTTTCTTTCTTTTCTTTCTTAGATTTTATTTGAAGTAATCTTTATATTCAACATGGGCTTGAACTCAAACCCTGAGATCAAGAGTTACATGCTCTGCCAAGTGAGCCAGCCAGGTGCCCAAGCAACTTTTCCACAGGATGGGGTGGGGCACATATCTGGTTAAGAGTAGGGGAACTCACGGTTAGGCATTTGGAGCCCTGCGAGGCCCAATGTGTCAAGGCAGCAGTTAATATTGAATCTTAATTTCATGCCTTACACCACAACAGTGAGTCTGCATTCCTCCCTGATCCCTCCTTCATCCCTTGACCACCACAAATCTGTTTTCTATCTTTATGGATATGCCTATTCTAGACATTTCATATAAGTGGACTCCTACCATAGATGGTATTTTGTGTCTGAATTTTTCCCCTTAACATCAGGTTTTCAAGGGTCATCGTGTTGTACCATTGATCAGTACTTCACACCTTTGTATTGCTGATTAGTATTCCATTCTGTGGCTGTATTACATCTTATCCATTCTTCAGTTGATGGGCATTTAGTTGTTTCCACTTTTTGGCTGTTAGGAATAACGCTGCTCTGAACATTTGTGTACAATTTTTGTGTGGATGTATGTTTTCGTTTTTCTTTGGTATATGCCTAACTTTTCCTTTGCTTTTTAAAGCTTTTTATGCTAGATGTAAAATTTGGGTTGGTAGGGTTTTTTTTTCTTCTTTCAGTGATTTCAATATATTCCCCTTCTGCCCTCTAGTTTGCATTGTTTCTGATGAGAAATCTGCTTTTATCTTTATCTTTATGCCTCTGACCACATAATGGCTTAGTCTGCTTTTAAGATTTTCTTTTTATCATTGGTTTTAAGTAGTTTGATTATAACATGCTCTGGTATAGTTTTCTTTATATTGCTTGTGTTCAGGGTTTGTTGAGATTCTTAGATCTGTGGGTTTACAGTTTTCATCATATTTAGAAAGACTTCAGCTGTTATTTCTCTAACTATTTGTTTGGTCCCACTCCCACTTTGGGATTCCAATTATTCATAAAGTACACTGCTTGTCCCACAACTAACTGATATTCTTTTCATTTTGGAGGGATTCTTTTTTCTCTGTGTTTTCCATTTTTTATAATTTCTGTTGCTGTGCTTTCAAATTCAGTGCCTTTTCTAATTTCAAATCTCTTGTCAATCCCATTCAATATATTTTTCATCTCTGTTATCTCAAGAAGTTTGATTTGGGTCTTTTATATTTTCTAGGTCTCTGCCTAACTTTATGAACATAGAGTAGTTACAATAACTGTTTTAATGTCTTTCTCTGCGAATCCTAACATTAATTTCTATTGATTAACTATTCTGTTAAATTTGCAAATTTTTTTTTTTTTTTTTTTTTTTTTTTTTTTTTTTTGGTAATCTTTCAGTGGATGCCTGATATTGTGAAATTTACTTTGTTGGATGCTAGATAATTTTATATTCTTGTAAATCTTCTTGAGCTTTATTTTGGGATGCAATTGTTACTTAGAAACAATATGAGCATTTCAGGTCTTATTTTTATGATATGTTAGGTGGGTCCATTGCCATGCCCAGTGTGGGTTAATTATTCTTCACTACTGAGGCAAGACCTTTCTGAGTATTCAGTACCCTGTGAATTATGTGTTTTACAGTCTGTGGAAGTAGGCCCTGTAGCCCAGAGTGAGCCTCATCTTCTCAGCTTAGGTCCTCCATGCCCAGTCTCATTTCACCTCTGCACCATTACATGGGAATTCTCTCAAGGCCGTCATAGAGCTTACCATCTTTGTTTTCCAAATCGCCTGTGTTATCTGATGCCGAAATATCTTAAAAATAGTTTCTTTTCTTCTCCTTCAGTTATTTTGGGGTATGGGGAGGGGGGGTGCTAAATCTAGTCCCTTTTATGCCATTTTTGGCTGGAAGAGAAGTCTGCCCAAAACGTTTTGACAGATGACTAAATCAGTTGGGATATGAACTCTTACATGGATTTCTGTTTTCATAGGATATTTTTGTTAGTATTTAAATTCATGATAAATTTCTTGATCTAAGTTAGTTTTCTTTCACCCTTACAGCTTGCCTCTGAATATTGATTTGCTAGATAGTCCAGACTTAATGGAAACAACCATTGATGATCTAATTGGGGCACCTGACACTCTGGAAACACCCCAAGTGCCAGATGAAGTTAACACAGTCACCGGGCAAACTGGATTAGAGGAACCTAAAGAGGAGTGTGAGAGTAAGTAAATGTTCTGTATAACATCAAGGACAACTTTTTATTTTACATCCCTTTGAAGTGAGCTATTTAAATCAGTTCCTTCAAGAATGTTTTATGCAATAGTTGAATTTTAAAATTTAAGGAAGAATAGTTATGCCTTCTTGCCTGTTTTTGGCTTAAGGGTCCATTGAAATTGTTAAGATTACATAATTGGGACAATTAAACATTTGTGTCATTTGGGGCGCCTGGGTGGCTCAGTCGGTTGAGCGTCCAGCTTCGGCTCAGGTCATGATCTCACAGTCCGTGAGTTTGAGCCCCGCGTTGGGCTCGGTGCTGACAGTGCAGAGCCTGGAACCTGCCTCGGATTCTGTGTCTCCCTCTCTGTCTGCCCCTCCCCTGCTCATGCTCTGCCTCTCTCTGTCTCAAAAATAAATAAAAACATTAAAAAAAAAATTAAACATTTGTGTCATTTATAAGTCATTAAACATTCATGAATTTTCTTTTTTCTTTTTAATGTTTATTTTTGGAGAGAGAGCACAAGCGGGGGGTGGGGGGGGGCGTGGAGGCGGACAGAGAGAGAGGGAGACACAGAATCCAAAGCAGGCTCCAGACTCTGAGCTGCCAGCACAGAGCTTGACGCAGGGTTTGAACTCGTGAACTGAGAGATCATGACCTGAGCTGAAGTCAGCACCTTAACCGACTGAGTCACCCAGGAACCCTAAGCATTCATGAATTTTCAAACTTGCTTTTTTTACTTTGTTTCTTAAGTGGAAATTAAGAGAAAATTTCCTTAAAGATTTCCTATAACACAGGATTTAATAGATGTTCGGACATTCCATTAGCTCCTAGGAAGTATTTTGTTATTAATGAGGACGTTGTTCCAGACCCACAAAAATAAATAATCCAGAAAGAGTGCTGCTTAACTTTTTAAAAGTTAAGATACCTAACAGGAAGTGAGCCCCTCATTACAGAAGGTATTCAAACAGAGCTTAAATGATGTTGAAGTTGTGACAGAAGAAATTCTTGTGTAGCATGGGGGTTTCATTAATAAGACTTACTGAGTTCACATTTATAACATGTTGAGTCACTCAATGAAAATAGAGTGTTTTGATATTAGGAATTAAGGTTTTATAATCTTGGTATCCAATTTATTCTGTATTTTCTTTTGGCTATAATATCAAAATCCTGATTCACATAGGTAAGTAGCTATACATGGTAACTTTTTTAAAAACATCTTATCCTGTAATTTTAGGATGTTCCTCAGACAAACAGAAGTAGCACAAGAAGCTTTATTTCAGCCAGAACCCCCACCCCCACCCAGAACCCAATTTTGGGGGGTATTAAGTTATCAGCATAAGCTAAAGTATTTGTGGTCTCAACATCATCATGTTTAAAATTTAGTATCGCATAAAGAAGCGTTAAGAAAACCAGGAGATGGCAATTAAAGTACATAAACGAAAATGGAGGATTTGGGGAAGATCAGTGTTGAATTTGTGATTTTGTACGTTAAAATTACTGGGAAAGTTTTAAGAACTGCCAGTACTGGAAAACTATCTCTGGAAATTCTGTTATCATTGTACTAGGATCAGCTCTGGGAATCAGTATTCCTTAAAAGCTCCCTATCTGGTTTTAATGTGTGGCTTAGTTGGTTGAGCATCCGACTTCAGCTCAGGTCATGGTCTTGCAGTTTGTGAGTTCAAGCCCCGCATTGGGTTCTGTGCTAACAAACACCTCAGAGCCTGGAGCCTGCTTCAGATTCTGTATCTCTGTCTCTCTGTCCCTCCCCTGCTCATGCTCTGCTTCTCTCTGTCTCTCAAAAATAAGTAAATGTTAAAATTAAAAAAAAAAAATTAGGCATTCAACAGCTTGCTCTATCACGAGACTGTGTGAAAATTCAAACTCATACCAGATTAGTCCCTGCAAAATAAGATTATTACAGAGTGGCTAATTTAAATAGAGTTCGTTTAAAGCTCAATTGTATTTAATATATTATCTTTTCAGTGGTTAGAGAACTTTATTTGTAATGTGTTTTGCAGCTAGGTGGAACATAAGAGAGACAAAAGGCTTTTCCTGCATTGCACCTGTGTTATCAATACATAATATGTTGTATCAGTCAATGAATAAATGTATGTCCTCCATCTGTTTGCTTCATAAAAGTATAGTTTTAGGCAGCGTATAGTCAGGGCCGAGGAAAGAAAGTGGCAAGGCAAAGTACTGAGGTCGGCAGGAGGAGCTTGGGTTGTGGTTGTGGAAGGATCGTGTCACAGGTGTTCTCTGCCTTTTCTTCAGATATTTTGGCTGGTAAGCCTTCTTAACTGCACATGCTCTTGAGATTCCATATCCAGTGGCTTTCTAGGAGTACTGTAGATACAGGGCAATGTTCCTGTTTGGGTTAACTTTTAAAGGCCAACTGGGACTTAGTTACCCACACTTTAAAAAAAAAATTTTTTTTTTAATGTTTATTCATTTTTGAGAGACAGAGAGAGACAGAGTGCAAGTGGGGGAGGGGCAGAGAGAGAGGGAAACACAGAATCTAAAGCAGGCTCCAGGCTCTGAGCTGTTAGCACAGAGCCTAACACGGGGCTCGAACCCACGAACCATGAGATCATGACCTGAGCCGAAGTTGGATGCTTAACCGACGGAGCCACCCAGGCTCCCCAACACGCTCTTTTTTTTTTTTTAATGTTCATTTTTTTTTTTTTTCAACGTTTATTTATTTTTGGGACAGAGAGAGACAGAGCATGAACGGGGGAGGGGCAGAGAGAGAGGGAGACACAGAATCGGAAACAGGCTCCAGGCTCCGAGCCATCAGCCCAGAGCCCGACGCGGGGCTCGAACTCACGGACCGCGAGATCGTGACCTGGCTGAAGTCGGACGCTTAACCGACTGCGCCACCCAGGCGCCCCTTAATGTTCATTTTTAAGACAGAGCACGAGCGGGGGAGAGGCAGAGAGAGAAGGAGACACAGAATCCGAAGTGGGCTCCAGACTCTGAGCTGTCATCACAGAGCCCGATGAGGGCGGGGCTTGAACCCACAAACTACAAGATCATGACCTGAGCCAAAGTTGGACGCTTAACTGACTGAGCTACCCAGGCGCCCCTGTTTGGGTTAACTTTTAAATTAATAGTTACCTGGTTCTAGAAAGAAAATGTATTTATTCTGTGGTCATCTGGATTATTCCACTTAATTTTTGGTAACTGGTATTGGGGAAAAAAACTTAAGTGTATTACCTCACACAGCTGTGACAGATTGACAGACTAAGGGGCCATGTTACCATTTTTTTCCCAGCATTAAAAGATGCCTCAGAGAAGCTCAGACACCTTGAGTTGGAAAGCAGTCTATTGCCGTCCTCCCGTCCCAGCGTTGATGTCAACATCAACAACCAGGTATTCAGATTTCTCCCTCATATACCTGTACACATCTTCAGACCTTCTGGAAATCCCTGCTTTCCAAAGCTGATGCTTTCTCTCTTCTTTTGCTGGGGAATGTGTGTTTGTGTGGACTTCTTACAGATCTCTTTAAAAAGCACAGTTCATGTATGTTCTGGAGGAAAGGAAGAAACTTGGGCCATGATAGGAACTGTAAAGTCATCTCCTGAGTGTTTTTAAACACACATGCAAAGTGTTGTGGTTGCTTTAAACTTGTTCTTTTGATTCGGCCCATCCTCTTTCTAATTCTATTCAATGGGTTGTGCTATAGTTGAAGAACCAGTTGAAAGCCTTTCAGAATTACAGAAGGATTTGTTCAAACAGGAGCTGCTCTGTCCTATAAACAAGGAAGAGAATGGAACTTGAGATGCTTCAGCTTTGTCCTTCATAACTTTTACCACCCTGTGCCCTTGGAGTTTTAGGTGTGAGGTGGGGGGTGCATCCCAATTTAACATATTAAACTTTAGTTCATTGTTTGAGTGTAATTTAAAATTTTTCTTAAATAACTTATAGAGATAATTAAAAATAGATCAGATGAGGTAAAAATAATTTACTGTGTCAGCTACTAGGTGTCCCTACTAAATGGAAGAGTAAATTTTAGATAATGATCTGGAGACACCCTTTTTTCCATATATAGACAACAGATAACAAGGATCTGTTGAATTAATTTTGTTTTGGTTTTAAAGAGGAAAAGGGACCAGCTGATTTGTAGTGTTCTTTCATCCTTGGATAACTAGCTGGAATTTCTTCAGAGACCAGTATAACAGAGAGAGTGATTTTCTTCTTTCTTGTCATTGTTCAAGCTATCTTTTTGAATCCAACTTGGTTTTCTTTTTCCTTTTTCTGTTTTTGCTTAGGAATGTCTTTTACAAGCTGATTAAATTCCAGAAAGGCTTTCATTTTCTTGACCCCTCAGTATTTTTCAATTATATTGATCTGTTTGCTTTCATATCGTCCGTTGTTTTTACTATCTCTATAGGTAGGGGAATGCAGGGTCAGAGACAGAGGGTTAATTGAAAGCTCTAGATGAAAGCTTTAGATGGTTAGCAATTAATTTGAGAAGAATTTAATGAAGGACTAGAATGAACCTGAAGGAGAATGATGAATCTTGCTGGGCATAGGGTGGGAGAAGAGGAATGATTGTTACACTGGAAAGGAGTTCATGCAAATCCACTGAATAGCAATGTGTTTCTTTTGTAAAATTCCCTGCATGTCTTATTATAATATCACTGAGCCTCCAAAGCAGAGAATCTGTTAAATTAATCTTGAAGACTTGAAGAACGAACAGGAGTGTGGGTTCAGGATAGGAAAGGGAGTGTAAGAGTAGGTTAGGTAAAGGACAGTGGCTGCCGTAAAGGAACATTCTGGGGTTCACATAGCTAGAAAAAATGATAGCTAATATTTAGTGAGATTAATCAATGCCAGGCAGGAATAACAAGAAAGAACTCAGTGTTGTATTAAAAAAAAAATAAGAGACCTCTTTATAACTAGAGTGCTGTATACAAGTTTGATTCCTGTTTTATATATATGATACATTTTTAATCCAGTCTGATTTCTCTACCTTTATCATCAGTAGATCACATTTTCTTAGGGAATGCAAATTAATCTTGATAAAAGCTTTACTAATTAAAGTAATCTTAGAATGAAAAACCTGTAAATAAAATACATTATGGTAAAGCAAAGGACCAATTTTGGATGATTAGCTCTAAGAATTGTGGAACTGAGAAGCTGTAAGCCAGTGACAGAATGTTAGGCTCAGACTAGCACTACTGGCAGCAGAGTTGGCTTCAAACTCATGTCTTGAGAACCCATTTTAGAGGGACCTCATGCCATGGGAGGCCTACATTACCCAGGATTGATGCAGTCCCTTGACACCCTGATACACTGTTGATTCAGTTCTACAAACGTGTTTATTGTTTACTTTCTGTAAGATAAACTAATAAGATGAAAGAAAACAGCTAAGAAATACAGTTTTTGGAAGGCAATATCAGGATCCATGAAGACTGACAGGCTGGAATGATGCACTATATATAAGAATATATGTTATAAATCTGAAAATACAGGATTATGATAGAGAGGTAGAATATAACACAAGCATGTGTAAAAAAGTGTTTTAGGAATATGTAAATGTGGTTTGAAGTGTGACTGGCAGAACATCTCTGTTATATTAACCAAAGTTTAAAAAGGGAGGTCCAAACATAGTATTATTATAGTCATTTCTGGGTAGCACTCTTCAAAACTGATTTAGGAAAATAAAGCAGTTTGAGAAGAGAAGGAACTAAATGGTGAAAGCTCTTAGAGCTAAGTTACAACTAAGGATCAGTAGTCTCAGGAAATAGCATTTTATTTAAAAAAATTTTTTTGACGGGGGGCGCCTGGGAGGCTCAGTCGGTTGAGCACCTGACTTCGGCTCATGTCATGATCTCTAGATTTGTGAGTTGGAGCTCCATGTCGGGCTCTGTGCTGACAGCTCAGAGCCTGGAACCTGCTTCAGATTCTATGTCTCCCTCTCTCTCTGCCCTCTGCATTCCTCCCCCATATGCACTCTGCCTCTCTCTGTCTCTCAACAATAAATAAACATTAAAAAAAATTATTTTTTTAATTTTTTTAATGTTTATTTATTGTTGAGAGACAGAGACAGAGTGCAAGCAGGGGACAGAGAAAGAGGGAGACACAGGATCCGAAGCAGGCTCCAGGCTGTGAGCTGTCAGCACAGAGCCTGATGCAAGGCTTGAACTCACAAACCGGGATCATGACCTGAGCTGAAGTTGAACGCTTAACCGACTGAACCAATCAGGTGCCCCAGGAAGGGCATTTTAGATATCTGAAGAGGTATTATGTGAAAGAGGCATTAGTGTAACCTGTTTTAATAGCCTCCGAGAAGAGTTGAGGTCAGCAAGTATGTAAGAGGTGTGCAGGTGTCACCTTGATAAGAGAAACATTTTCTGGGGTACCTGGCTGGCTCATTCAGTGGGGTGTGTGACTCTTGATCTTGGGGTTGTGAGTTCAAGCCCCACATTGGATGTAGAAATTACTTAAAAATAAAATCTCTAACAAAAAAGAAAGGAAGGAAGGGAAAGAAAGAGAGAGGGAGAGAGAAAGAGAGGAAGGAAGGAAGGAAGGAAGGAAGGAAGGAAGGAAGGAAGGAAGGAAGGAAGGAAGGAATCATTTCCTAACAGTAATTTCCCAAGAAAGCAGCACATTCTTCAATGTGGGGAGTTCCTCAGGCAAAGATAAATTAACCACATTATGGGCTCTTTTGGTGGTTGGAGGAACTGATCATTCTGTCCAACCTTGAGATGCTGTGATTAAGTGTCATTGTTGGGGTTCTTCCCTCTTTTTTGTACCTCCTCTTTTTAAAATTTATTCACAGTTTCTGTGCTTGACCTATGTGTTTGAAGTCCTTTAGGGCTTATGCTGGATCAAGATCTATAGATTTTTCAAGTTACTTTCCTCCTCTTAATTACCTGAGGCAATTCCAAGATTTTCTTTATCTCCAGATTTCATTTTAGAAATCATTTTTTTCTTGTTCTTCAGTCAGCAAAAAAAGTGCTTAAAAAGGGGTGCCTGTCTGGCTCAGTTGGTGGAGTGTGCAACTCTTGATCTCAGAGTTGTGAATTCGAGCCCCATGTCAGGTGTAGAGATTACTTAAAAATAAAATCTTCCAAAAAAATGCTTAAAGTAACGAAAGTTAAACTGCATTTATTAGTGGGGACAGGTGGCCTAATTAAGACATGCATGGCCCATGGAGAGCAAACTGAGGGTTATTGGAGGGGTTGTGGGAGGGAGGATGGGGTAAATGGGTAAGGGGCACTAAGGAATCCACTCCTGAAATCACTGTTGCACTGTATGCTAACTAATTTGGATGTAAATTATAAAAAAAAAAAATTGAGGGGCGCCTGGGTGGCTCAGTCGGTTAAGCGTCCGACTTCAGCTCAGGTCACGATCTCGCGGTCCGTGAGTTCGAGCCCCGCGTCGGGCTCTGGGCTGATGGCTCAGAGCCTGGAGCCTGCTTCGGATTCTGTGTCTCCCTCTCTCTCTGCCCTTCCCCCGTTCATGCTGTGTCTCTGTCTCAAAAATAAATAAATGTTAAAAAAAAAAAAAAATTGAAAGAAAAGTATCAGAAAAAAAAAAAGACATGCATGGCCTTTAGCAACTGGTCTTTTTTGGGAAAAGAATTAAAAGTAGGGCATGACAACTGTATTCTATTGACTAGGAATTGGCGGGCTATTTCCATGAAGGGTCAGATAGTAAGTATTTTAGTCTTGCCAACCATACTGTCTCTGTTACAACTACTCTGGCGTTGCAGCACAAAAGCAACCACATAGGAATGAGCATGGCTGTGTTCCAGTAAATTTTATTTACAAAAGCAGGTGGTGGGCTAGATTTGACCTGTGAGTTATACTTTGCTGACCTCTTCTCTTAATAGTTAAGAATTTAATCTGCAACAGGTTGCCACCATATATGATTTGGAATAATCTGTCATTTTTACCCTTTTGATTTGCTTGTATCCAGACTTGAAAAGGTATAACCAAGAACTATCTCAAAAGCCAAACTTGGCACACAGAATAAAACAAAACAGAAAAATGAGTTTATTTTAAGGTTTCAGTCTGCAAGCCAGGGACCTGACGGCTGCAGGAGCAATGAGTCCTGAGTTGCTCACGCAGACGAATTGTTTATGGGATAAATATAGAAGTTTTTTTTTTTTTTTTTTCTCCCAGCTGATTGATTGCTTAGTGGTCCTGTTTTATTTGGATCAGGATAGCTGACTCAGAGGAACAGGGAAGTCCAGAGATGGTGTGAACTAGCTTGGCATTTAGAAGTTGTCTGGTTTTCTCTGCTGATTTCTGAGAAGAACTGTAAATTTTTTTTTTTTTTTAGAACTGCAAATTCTTGTCAGATTTCCTTCATGTACGTATGTTGATCATCTCCATTTTTATCCTTGACATAAGTAACACCATTTCACTTGCTTCTGCAAGTCATTACCTACCTACCTTTCTTTCTTTCTTTCTTTCTTTCTTTCTTTCTTTCTTTCTTTCTTTCTTTCTTATAATAATCTGTTGTCCCATTAGCTAACATATAGTGTATACATTGTAGTCTTAGCTTCAGGAGTAGATTCCCACAATTCATCACTTACATACAACAGCCACTACTCATCCCAGCAAGTACCTTCCTCAATGGCCATCTCACATTTTTTCCACCTTCCCACCCCCCGTCCCCATCAACCCTCAGATTACAAGTAGTTAACTTTCTTTACATCTGCCCTGGACACAGGGCAGTGGACACAGAAGGTATGTGAATAAGTCTAACTTCCCTTTGGAAATGGAGGCAGTCTTCAGACATTAGCTGTGCAACGGCCATACTTCTCCAGAAATCAGTGAGCTGTTACATATCATGTAATTAGTAAGTAGAAATTATACTTTTTATGAATGCAAAGGCAAATATTTCCTGCTTGGCAATAATTGGTAAATAATTTTCCCCGTACCCTCTTGAGTTCTTGGCTGAGACCTCTGTGACAAAAGACCGAGTAACAAGAGAAAAACAAGTTTCCTAACCCAGGGAAAAATGAATAACTCTCAGAGACAGCTTAGAATTCCTGCTTGAATACCACCTTCAGCTAGAGTTGAAAGATGTAGGGGAAGCCAGTTACGAGAAAGTTATAAGGAAAAGTCTGATAAATAAGAGTAAGGTTGTTACGCAGATTTGATTCCTTGCTTTTCATTGAGAAGGGTCTGAAGTCCCCAGGGATTAATCTTTGTCCTTGGTGGAGTGGGGAGGAGGGATACTTTTGTAAGTTTATGTTCTGCTTTTAGGCAAATAGGGGGAGAGTGGAGAGCTTTTCTTGTGGCCTTCCAAGATGGACTATCAGTGGCATAGTAACTGGCTGCCACTGGAATTATGTATTATAATAAAAGGAAGTGAAAGTGTTTTAAAGCTGTTACACTCAACTGTATATCAGTAATTTTTTAATGTTCTCATACATCATAATTATAGAAGATACAGATTTTTAAAAGCAGGAAATTTTAAATCTTCCGTTATTCACTGCTAGGAGATAACTACAGTTGACGTTTTTAAGATAAATAATTTCCAAACATTTAAATGTGATGTATTTTTTTAAAATAAAAGTGCAGGGACAATTGCTTTTTAAAACTAATCAATTGTAAACATCTTTCTTTATCAATGACCTATTACAGACAGTAGTTAAATTGCATGCCCGTGTCACCATTGTGTTTACTCAGTTCCCTGTTGGACATTTAGATTATTGCTAACTTTCACTGTCATAATCAGTACTGTGACAAACAGCCTTATAAATAAATACCTTCAATCATCTGATTATTTTCCTGGGAAGGAAGTGATAGGCAGAAGTATAGGCAATTTTAAAGCCTTTATACTTTTGCAAAAATTGGGAGATGGTGACAGTTTATACTTGTGAGATATGTGTTGAATTCTTGTCTTTGTTTGTAATATAGGCAGGTTGCTCTGAGAATCCTATAACTTGCAAATTTCAATAATTACCAAGTAATCTCAAGTCTGCAACATAATTGACTCTGAAAAGAAAATGTCAAACTATTTTGAATTAGCCATGATTTTTCCCTACTATTAGGATATAATTGACAAATGAATTTGTATTATATTTAAGGAATACAATGTGATGATTTTATATACATATACATTGTGAAATGATGTCTACAATTGAATTAATAAATATATCCATCACCTCACGTATTTACCTTTTTGTTTTGTTTTGGGTTTTGGTGACAGTGCTTAATTAGCAAATTTCAAGTATTCAGAACAGTATAATTAGCTATAGTCACCATGCTATACATTAGATTCTCAGAATTTAATTCATTTTATAACTGAAAGTTTGTACCTTTTTACCAAGCTTTACCTATTTTCCTACCCTCAAGCCCCTGGCAACCACCATTCTACTCTGTTTCTGAGTTGGATTTTTTCGTTTGTTTAGAGTCCACATATAAGTAATACCATGCAATATTTGTCATTCTCTGACTTGTTTCACTTAGCATAATGCATGTTGTTGCAAATGGCAAGTTTTCCTTCTTTTTTAAAACTGAAGTATAGTTGACATGCAGTTTTATATTAGTTTCAAATGTATAACATAATGATTCTACAATTACAAGCATTATAAAATGCTCACTATAAGTGTAGTTACTATCTGTCACCATACAAAGTTACTACAGTATTATTGGCTATGTTGGCTATGCTAAGACTTCCTTGTTTTTAAACGTAAATAATATTTCATATATGTACATACACTCACCACATTTTTACTCCATTCATCCGTCGATGGATGCTTAGGTTGTTTCCATATCTTGGCTACTATGCATAATATTACAGTGAACACAGGAGGGAGATACCTACTCAAGATAGTGATTTTGTTTCCTTTGGATATATACCCAGAAGTGGGATTCCTGGATCATACAGTGTGAACTAGTCATGATTGAAGAAGGATATAAGGAACTTCCTGCAATTAATAGGAATCATTCCAAACACTAAGCAGTTACAGACATAGAGTTAGTCCAGAATAGTGATTCTCAGACTTATATGTATGTTAGAATCACATAGAGGAGCTTGTTAAACATTCAGATTTTAGGGGCCCACCTGGAGGCAGATGTGTGGAAACCACACTGAGAAACACCGAATCAGAATAAGCACATTAATTAAATCTTTTCAAATCTGAAAGAATGGTGTAGTATATAATCCCATACATGGCAGCTAGCCTGTTTTACAGAACAGAAGCTGTGTGTGAGACTAAGAAAATGTTTAGAGTCAGTCTGTTGTTTAGATCAGCCTTAAATAGCAAGCACGTAATAATAACGATAATTGTTGTTGTAGTCATTCATTTTAAGGTATCAGTTGTAGTACAGATAATTTAAACTTCTTAATTTGTTTCCTTCCATTTATTTATTTTCATAATGGTTTGTTTATAATGTTTTCATTAAGATCTTCAGTGACTGGACTTGTGCCTTATTCTGTCATTTTCATAAGTCTGTACCTGAGAGTGACTGTGGCTATATAACATAATCCCAAGCAAAATCATTTGCCTGATGACAGCTCCAGAATTACAGGGATTAGCCTGTGTAGGGCCTAACCTAAAATCCGGTTGAAGTTAATTACAGCAAATGGCACATGTTCTCCATGTGTGATTTAACTCAGGCATCTGTCCTAGATGATGTAGTCAGTTCTTCAGTAGCTTTAAGGCAGGAAGTTGGGCTGGATGATTTCTAGAGATCTCTACCAATTTGTATTTCATGTTTGTGACTATTGAGTCCTTAGTTTGAAACTGCTTATGGTGGGAGGGGACTATTCCTGGAATAGGATAGGAAGGCTTAAGACACGTGATATCCTGGTTGTCTGAATATGAACTTTCATCAGCCCCTTTCCTATTTCTGTATAACTATAGCCCGCCAGAGTTGCTTACACTGTATTTTTAATATCTAGGAGGAGGTGGTGAAGTTGACTGAGAAATGTCTTAATAATGCCATTGAGAGCCCAGGATTGAACGCCAGGAGAGTTCCTCCTGACTTGAAGAGTAACATTTTGAAGGCTCAAGTAGAAGCCGTGCATAAGGTAAGCTGCCTTTAATGGGGAGAGTCCTGATGAAGCAGAAATAGATGAGACTTACAGCTGAGAACCCTGAAGACACATAAAGTACATGAGTGTTAAATAAGGGTGACCTAGCTAGTGATTGCAGATAGCGAGTAGTTCCCAGAAACAGGCTCAGGATGGCAGAATGCCTTCCCAAGTCTAAGTCTAAGCTAGTTTAAGAGGAGGCAGTCATGGGATAAAAAATTGAGAGTAAAGACCCTGTAGGGTGTAAGAACTTTTTTTTTTTTTTTTTAACTTTTGTTAGGGGCACCTGGGTGGCTCAGTCGATTAAGCACCTGACTCTTGATTTCAGCTCAGGTCATGATCTCACCATTCGTGAGTTCGAGCCCACATCAGGCTCTGTGCTGTCAGCTCAGAGCCTGCTGCGTGGAATTCTCTCTCTCTCCCTCTCTCCCTCTCTCCCTCTCTCCCTCTCTCCCTCTCTCTGCCCCTCCCCACTTGCTCTCTCTCTCTCAAAATAAATAAATAAATTTTTAAAAAAAAAAAATTTTTTTTTTTCAACGTTTATTTATTTTTGGGACAGAGAGAGACAGAGCATGAACGGGGGAGGGGCAGAGAGAGAGGGAGACACAGAATCGGAAAGAGGCTCCAGGCTCTGAGCCATCAGCCCAGAGCCTGACGTGGGGCTCGAACTCATGGACCGTGAGATCGTGACCTGGCTGAAGTCGGACGCTTAACCGACTGCGCCACCCAGGCGCCCCAAATTTTTAAAAAATTAAACAGAAAACTTTTTTTCCCTTTAATTTTAATTTTTTTTTATAATTTACATCCAAATTAGCATATAGTGCTACAATGTTTTCAGGAGTAGATTCCTTAGTGCCCCTTACCCATTTAGCCCATCCCCCCCACAACCCCTCCAGTAACCCTCAGTTTGTTCTCCATATTTATGAGTCTCTTATGTTTTGTCCCCCTCCCTGTTTTTATATTATTTTTGCTTCCCTTCCCTTGGATGGAGGAAACCCTTTTTTTAAAGTCAAATTCCTGTGGAAGTGAGTCCCTAATCTTTGCCATTTTTATAGCCAGAAAATCTAATGATTTTTAGATTCCTGTCAATACTAAGTCTGTGGTTTCAGGTCTTCAGCAGTCTGCTACTTCCCACCACCCATCTGACTTCAGTTTGGTAAAGTTGCATGTCACAGTAGTGACAGTTGCAAGGTGAAGGAGTTGGCTGTGACACTGTGAAGGATGCCATGCCCTTCACAGCCTTCAAGGCCTTCAAGGACCAGCCCCCATGAAGTTTATGTCAGAGTCTGCTTTCCCTTGGTGCTCCCTAACTTTCAGACTTACCCTCTGTACTAAAATCAGGACAGCAGCCCGTCTCACCAAGTCATGTTATCAACTAGGATTTCAAAATATCTTGTTGAGAAGATGCACTTTACCCATCCTGTCCCCAGGCACAAGCCTTGAACAGAACCTGAGAAGATTTGAGGAATATTGTTCATGCTTTGGTTATTTATCCTCTCCCCCTAGTGTAAACATAAAGCATGATATTTGTATATAAAAGTAAATATGAAATATGATGATACAGGCTCTGGAATCAGACAACTTGAGTTTGAATCCCTTTCTAGTCTACCACATACTAGTGTTGTGATTTGGCAAGTTAGTTTCTCTAAGCCTCAGTTCAATCGTGTTTAAGAAAAGATAATGGTAGTTCCTACCTTAAGGTGGGTTACAAGGACAGTAAATGTAAAGGACATGGAATGGTGAGTGCCTGGCACATAAACAGCATTTGATTAAGTATTGAAGCTACATGTTGTATTAGCAGTGGCGGTAGGTGTTACTGTTGTTACCTTACATAATATTTCCACTTTGGGACTTTTCTTGACTTGAAGAAGAGAAAAATAAATTCAATAGCCCTAAAAGAAAAAGATTTTAGGGGCGCCTGGGTGGCACAGTCGGTTAAGCGTCCGACTTCAGCCAGGTCACGATCTCGCAGTCCGTGAGTTCGAGCCCCGCGTCAGGCTCTGGGCTGATGGCTCAGAGCCTGGAGCCTGTTTCCGATTCTGTGTCTCCCTCTCTCTCTGCCCCTCCCCCGTTCATGCTCTGTCTCTCTCTGTCCCCAAAATAAATAAACGTTGAAAAAAAAATTTAAAAAAAAAAAAAAAAGAAAAAGATTTTATTTTATAGTTAAAAACTTCCCCATGAAGAAAAATCCAGGGCCAGATGCCTTCATTTTGGAAATCTACTGAAGAAATAATTGTTCCATACAAACTCTTTCAGAAAATAGAATAGGAGGAAGCACTTCCCAACTCATTTAATGATACTAGTATTACCCTGGTATACCAAAACCAGCAAAAGATTTCATATGAAAAGAAACTATAGACTAATACCCTTCTTGTGCATAGACTCAAAAATCCTTAACAAAATAGACCAAGTAGGGTTTATCTCAGGAAAAAAGTCGGTTTATAATTTAAAAACCACTGTAGTTGACCATATTAAAAAGTAAAGAAAATTGTCTCAATTCATATGGAAAAGGCATTTCACAGAAATCAACACCCATTCATGGTAAATGCTCACAGCAAACTAGAAATAGAATGGAGCTTGTTCATCCTGATAAAGGGTATCAACGAAAAAAGTCTACAGCTAGCATCACATGCGTGCTGAAAAACACATTCACTGAAATGGCCAGTATTAAAAACTGACCATCCCTGTGTTAGCAGTGATGGCACTCCTGCAGTGCACATTGCTGGTAAGAATATAAAACGTTACAAGCACTTTAGGAAGCATTTGACAATGTATTAAATACATACTTCCTACATGACCCCGCAGATCTACTCTGAGGTATGTACCCCAGAGAAATGAAAACGTAGGTTCATGCAGGTTATTAGTACATGAATGTTCTTAGCATTATTTGAAGTCGCTAAAAACTAGGAAAAACCCAAATGTCCATCAGCAGGTAAACAGGTAAACAAATTGTGGTATATTCATACAGTGGAATGCTACTCAGCACATAAAAAGGAATGAATTGGTGATACATGAGCATCATGGGTGAATCTCAAAAACATCATGCTATTCTAAAGAGATAGACACTAAAAAGATAGGCATTATGATTCCATGTGTATAAAACTATAGGACATACAGCTCGTTGTTTGCCGTGTGTCAGGGTTTTTGATGGGTTTGCATTGGAAGCCTCAAGGGAACACTGTGGGGGTAGTGACCGTGTTGCACATGTTGATTGTGGTGTTGGTTATGCACCTGTATATATTTTTCAAAATTCATCAAACCTCACATTAAAAATGTGTGCTCCAATCAGTTTTCTAGTGTGTAGGATGGTTTAGTGTTGGTCTGGCTGTATTTCATGGACCCGAGACATGAGGGTTATGGGAGGGGCTGTGGGAGGGGGATGGGCTAAATGGGTCAGGGGCACTAAGGAATCTACCCCTGAAATCATTGTTGCACTATATGCTAACTAATTTGGATGTAAATTTAAAAAAATAAAAAAAAGTTAACAATGTGCTTTTTACTCTATGTAAATGATACCTCAATCTAGTTAAGAGAAAAAACTGATCCCTTCAGAAAAATATTTTAGAATTTCCTCCTAACATACCTTTTGTGTTCAGGGAAAAATAAAAAGCCAAATACGCAGCTTAGTATCTGTCTCTTCTTTTTATCAGGTAAATTCAAAAAATTCTGACATTGAATCTTTTGGGATTCTGTATATATTGACTAACACACCATGAGAGCTGTCTAGTAAAGGACGTAAATTTGTGTACTATTGAAGTAGAAGTGTGGATTATTAATTTGGGTATGGATGAGACTGCACTAGGTGAGGTACTGGTATTTCCATATGTAAGGTATGATTACCTCTGGAACTGAAGCAAAGTGATATTTCTGTTTTTACTGGAAAGATGTGCAAATTCCTTATTACTTTAGTATCCTTACAAAGATTTACTTTTTTTTTTTCTTCATTTTCTCAGGTTACAAGAGAAGATAGCTTATTAAGTCATAAAAACGCACATGCTCAGGATGCTGCCACAAACAGGTACAGTTTGGGTTAGACTGAATTAATTTGATGTTCTTTTCCTCTTAACTTTGCTTTTTTGCTCTTTTTTCCTGTTCTTCAGTGTATCCCCAAATAATTTCAGGATATCTATTTGAAAGATAGCTTGAATTCACTCTTGTATCCATTACATAGCTGTTTACTTCCTAGTTTTAGATTATCTAGAGATAATTCTAATTAGTCTCTACATTCTCATCCTTCTCCTGCAGAGCAAAAGCGACCTTTAAAGATGTTTTTAATCTGCATGGTGAGGAATGTATATTATTTCTTTTAACTTCAGTGCCATCCTATTATCACAGTGGCTTTGTTCTTACAAACTTTCTATTATGGGCTCTTACATTATTCACATAAATTTCTTTGCTGTTTTAAGTCCCTTCTGTGTCTCTTTCCTTTAATGAGTATTAGGCCATTTATTTGTTTTGCTAGGCTTTTATCCCCTGCTCTGTGCCAATTTGTTTTGTTCATCACTGTGTATCCAGTGTTTTGTGCTTAGTTGGTGCTAAACATTGTTGAATGAATGAGTGCTATTTCTTTTCCCATTATTCAAAATATATTCAGTGAGCAGTTTCCTGATTAATCTTATTCAGTTCCAGGTACTGTAACCAACATAGCCCTAAAGCATATAGCATGCTTTGTATTGTGTAGTTAGTATTCAACAAACGTACTAATTGGTGATCAGGGTAAAACTAGAATTACAATTTAACTTTTTAATTAACTTTAGTAAATCATTTGGCCCACGACATTTAATTTTTAAATTTTTTTTTAAAGTTTATTTATTTTGAGAGAGAGAACGTGTGCGATTGCAGGCCAGGGAGAGGCAGAAAAAGACGGAGAGAGAGAGAATCCCAAGGCAGCACCGAGCCTGACATGGGACTTGATCTGAAATGTGAGATTATGACCTGAGTCGAAATCAAGAGTTGGACACTTAACTGACTGAGCCACCCAGCCACCCCTGGCCCGCAACACTTTAAATACTGTTATTATTTAGAGTCTTTTAGAACTTCATTTAAAAAAAATTTTTTTTTTTTTCTAATAGGAAAATAATGGGGATAGGACTGCCCAGTTGCATTGAACTCTTACTGCTGGAAACACCCTAGAATGTACTCCCAACTTCTAGATTTGTTTTTCTAAACGGCTGCTGATATTTTGAATAATCTAATTTCCCCCTAGGATTTGAAATGTATCCTTTAAGATGTGTTTAAGTTCCTGTTTATGCTTGGGTCTATTTCGGGACCTTTTCCTTTTTTGTTAATCTTCTCTCTAATCTTTTTTTCCCCCATGCCATACCACACTTTTAAAAATTACTGTATCTCCTTTTAATATTTCAAGGTTCTAGAAAACTGTGGAGATTATATATTGTCTGTGTACCAAATGTCAAGCTTTGTACTATTTTCACATTTTGCTGTAGTAGGTATAGACTGTTTTTCCTTATCTTTTTTTATTGAGTTGTAATTTCCATACCATAACGTTTTCCCTTTATAAGTATACAATTCAGTGCTTTTTAGTATGTTGACAAAGTTTTGCACCATTACCAGTAATCTAATTCCATAACGTGGTCATCACCTCTAAGAGCAACACCATACCCATTGCAGTCTCTCCACATATTGGATTTGCTTACTCTGGACAGTTCATGTAAAGGAATCACACAATATGTGGCCTTTGTGTCTGGTTTCTTTCAATTAACAGAATGTTTTGAAGGTTCATCTGTAGTGTATCATGTATTGGTACTTCACTCCTCTTCGGGGCTGAATAATATTCCACTTTGTAGACAGACCACATTTTGTTTATTCATGTATCAATTGATGGACACTTGTGTTCCCACTTTTTGACAATTATGAATAAAGCTGCTGTGAACATTCACATAAGAGAATTTTGGGGGTGCCTGGGTGGTTCAGTTGGTTAAGTGTCTGGCTCTTGATTTGGGCTCAGGTCATGATTTCACAGTTCATGAGTTCGAGCCCTGCATCAGGCTTCACACTAACAGAGTGGAGGCTGCTTGAGATTTTCTCTGTCCCTTTCTCACTGTCCCTCCCCTGCTTGTGTGCACTCTCTTTCTCTCTCTCAAAATAAATAAACAACAACAAAAAATAATTTTTGTAGACATGCTTTCAGTTCTATTAATATATACCCAGGAGGGTTATTGCTGAGTCATTTGGTAACTCTTAGGTTCAACTTTTGAGGAACTGCCAAACTGTCTTCCAAAATAGTGACATTTTCTGTTCCCACCAACAGTGTATATGGGTACCAGTTTCTCCACATTCTTTCCAGTGCTCATTGTTCTCCATCTTTAGAATTATAGCCATCCTAGTGAGTATGAAGCATGTCTCATTGTGGTTTGACTTTTGATTCACTGAGGATGTTGGATGTCTTTTTTACTTTGGAGAAATGGCTATGCAGATCATTTATTTTTGTAGTAACAGCTTTATTGAGATAAAATTTAAATGCTATGGTGGGGGAAGGGGCACCTGGGTGGCTTTAGCCACTTGAGCATCTGCTTCTTGATTTCGGCTCAGGTCATGATCCCAGGGTTGTGGGATCAAGCCCTGCATTGGGCTGAGTGTGGAGCCTGCTTAAGATTTCCTCCCCCTCCCCCTCCCCCTCCCTCTTCCCCTCTCCCTCCCTCCCTCTCTTCCTCTCTTCCTCTCCCCCTCCCTCTCTCCCTCGCTTGTCTGTGTGTATATGCTCTAAATAAATAAATAAATAAATAAATAAACAAATATGCAATTCACCCATTTAAAGAATGTAATTTAGTGGGTTTTGTTTTGACATATCTGAATTTTAAAAAATTATCCGTAGTTCCTTCGTTGTAACTGCCACTACCTAAGTCAGTCACGGTTTATTCTTTTATTAATGGACCAGGGTTTGTTCCAAATTAACGTTGTACATGTTCTTCCTTACACATGTTGTGAGGATTTTTTTAGGGTGTATACCTACATGGGAGTGGATTTGCTGGGTCATGACATAACACTGAGCAGAATGGCTGCGGAATCTTTTCATCTTCTTCTTTCCATGTTTTGCAGCAGTGTAAAGTACATATGACTAATCTTTTCTTGAAGGTGTGGGAGAATTCATTGTAAAACATGTTGTTTCACTCCTTTTAATGCTCACTTTTTCTTACATTGAATCTTTTCCTCTGAGCTGTTTCTTCTTTCTGAAGCACAAAGTTATATTTTTTTCTTTTTTAGGCTTACTGCTTGCTTATTCTTGAAGTTCTTCATTTTCATTACTGTGTGGTCTAAGAATAGGTTTAAAACAGTTTTTTTTTTGTTGTTGTTAGTATTCAAGGTGGCCTTACCATCTGAAGACCTATGTCTTTTTTCAGTTCTAGAAAATCATAAGTCATTATCTTCTTGAATGTCTAGTATCCGTTAATTGAAACATCGTGATTGCTGCTCTGTTTCTCACAACTATTTCTTCTTTTTTTGTTTCCTTGCCTCTTTTTGCCTCAGAGTTGTGGATGCAACAGTCATAGCTTCCACTTCACTTTTTCACTCTGGGATTTATTTCTCATTTTTTCTCATTCTCCTTGTAGGCTTGGACAGGAACTGCTCCTGTTTGCACACTTTTCAGTGACATTAGGAAGGACTGGGGTTTCCTGCTGGATATGTTATCCTGGTGGATGACGGTCTTTGGCTCTAGATTTCCCCCTTCCCTCCCTGGTGTTGAAGCCATCTGTAACGCTGCTCCTGTTCTCATTATTCTTATCTGGGATTAGACACCACTGTGATTCCTGCCAGGCCTTCGGGTAGCAGATTCTCTGGCATCCTGTCACCTGGCTAATCCTGTTGTAATATCTGGAGCACTCTAGATGTGGCTTCTGCCTTCTGCAGCAGAGCTCTGCAGCCTGTGTCCTTAAGTGTTGGCTTCTCCCTCTGGTTTCTTGACTGTTCTCCCATATCTCAGGTATTCTGATTCATTTCTAGTCCACCAAGGTTTCCCATCCATGTATTTGATAACAGCTTTTAAAAATCAGTCGCTTGGGGGCACCTGGATGGCTCAGTCGGTTAAGCGTCTGACTTCAGCTCAGGTCATGATCACGTGGTTCATGAGTTCGAGCCCCACGTTGGGTTCTGTGCTGACAGCTCGGAGCCTAGAGCCTGCTTCAGATTCTGTGTCTCCCTCTCTTTCTGCCCCTCTCCCACTCATGCGTGCTCTCTCTCTCTCTCTCTCAAAAAATGAATAAACATTAAAAAATTTTTTTAATCAGTCACTTGATTTATCTTTTTGGTGTATCTGCCTTATTTTAAGATAAATCTTTTCTGAACCTTCAGTAAGATTTAAGAGGGAAGCAAAGTAGTCTGCCATTTTGATCCATCTGTGAATGAGTCTGATGTGGATATGAAAATTGTTACATGGTAGATGGGGAAGGGTCTCACAAAGGCATATGAGTGCAACACTGACTGCCATCACGCCCCTCACAAATTGTCATTTCTTCTTCCTCTACGTGAAGCATTACTCTTCTTCCTGAAGCCCTTTCTTTGAAAATGCTCCCTATGCCTATATAGGTGCTCCATGATGTGAATTTATCTTTTTCTTCCAGTGCTGTATTAAATGAGAATAATGTGCCCCTTCCTGAAGATTCTCTTGCTCTGATGCATACCACACCTGCAGCAAATGGTTCTGTTCTTAAGGTAACAACCCTTACTTTTGAAGGTTTCTCTGAAGACCATACTGAGTTGAGTCCTGCAGTATAATCATAGACATCTGGTGATTTCTGATGGATACCGGAACTTAAGCTGTAAGAAAAGCATTGAGTCTCAGTTCTCTAGGGAGAATCCTATTGTCAGATCTCTCACAAGAGTATCACAGGGCTTCCTCAGTTTCTCTGTTATTTGTTGGCCTTTTGTTTTAGGTGCTCTTTGTATTTTTGTTTTTTGATGCTGGCTATGCCTCCCTAGTGTCTCAAATGATAGATGACACATAGTAGGCACTAAATAAATATTAATTGAAACACCAGCAACCTATCATTGTGTTGGCAGTATAACCAGGTCATCACAGCCCCTGCCTTCCTGATAGCCACTTGTCACACCTGTATCAGTCTAGAAATCAGAGAAACCCAGTTCATTGCCCACTGAGTGTTTTAATTTGCAAGTTAAATAAGAAATTGTCCTTGCAAATAAACGTTTACCTCTTTAACTACATAAATGCATTTATTGTAGAAATTTGCCAAATCCTTCATAAAGAGAAAAAATTAGGAATCTCCTATATTCCCACTATCCAAAGACAATGTATAGTTAATATTTAGGTGTTTAATTTTTCAGACTTTTGGGTTTAAAAAAAATCCAACCTAAAATATCTTCAGTCAGGAGCTTCCTTTCTGCTAATTAAAATTCTAAAAAGCCATATTGACATTGTTGGTCATTGAAATTGAAGTGGAACCTGAGATTTTTTGGAACAGAGAAGGACATTTAATTCAAAGATTTATTGCATTTATAATATGTACCAGGCAACACGCTAGTTTCAGAAATTCAGAAGTGAATGAAACACGGCCTCTTTTTTCAAACTGCTTATATTCCACTGGGGAACAGTATTTTAATACATTGTGGTAGAGACAGATACACGCTGTTTGGGGGCACTCACCCAGGCCACGGCGGGGGGGTGGTGGGGGGAGGGTTGATATAAGAGGAGGGAGATGTGAGAAGTGAGAGAACAACTTTTTCCTATGTGTGATTAAAATTAAGTTGAATGTTGAGACATAAATAGGAGATTGACCACAGCCTCAAGGCAGATAGGTGGAAATAGAACTGTATAAACCAAGGGCCTTTTTGTTATGTGTACTAGACCCTGAATTCTTCTTTTATTTCCAGATTGGAATTTTATCTTTTATTCTCTTTAAGTTCTTCCTACCTACCTACCTTGTCTCTCTATCTCTCTCTTCTATAGTACAGAGCTGCATCTTCCATAAGGTGCTTCAAATAGTAATTAAAAAGTGTTAATTAACATTTATGGGGGAAGTTCATATTGTACTCTTCTGTAAACAGTGATGTACTGGCACATCTGGATAAAGCAGTGTTTGTAATTTAGGCATCTTCTTCACTCACTGTCTCCTATGCTGAACCTTTTTACCTCTCTCTTCAAGTCTAAGAACTAAGAGCCAGGACGGTCTTAACCTTACCCGAGTTTTGTCTCACTAAAAAGAGTAGCTATGTAAAAATTCACATGATACTTTATCTTTTTCAACTTCTGATTGTAGTCTGGTTCCCCTTCAAGCAAAAGTGGAATCACTATAATAACCATGATTCCTGAATGTCCTGGAGTTTTTTAAAGGTTAACACCAAGCAGGCCTGAGTCAGAATTGTAAATTGAGAAGATGCGGAAAAAATTTAGTTAGGTGGTTAATGATTCATTTAACAGTTATGTATTTTTTATCTTCCCTAGGATGCTACAGATGAATTGGATGCCTTGCTTTTATCTCTGACTGAGAATCTAATTGACCACACAATCACACCTCAGGTAAATATGCTTAAAACAGCAAAGTGGAAAGGAATTTCTGTTTTGAAAAGTATTCCTGCTACATTCCAATCTTTGCCTTTTTTTTTTTTTTTTTTTAATTTTTTTTTTTTCAATGTTTATTTATTTTTGGGACAGAGAGAGACAGAGCATGAACAGGGGAGGGTCAGAGAGAGAGGGAGACACAGAATCGGAAACAGGCTCCAGGCTCTGAGCCATCAACCCAGAGCCTGACGCGGGGCTCGAGCTCACGGACCGCGAGATCGTGACCTGGCTGAAGTCGGACGCCCAACCGACTGCGCCACCCAGGCGCCCCTCTTTGCCTTTTTTTAAAAAAAAAGTTTATTGGGGCGCCTGGGTGGCTCAGTCGGTTAAGCGTCCGACTTCGGCTCAGGTCATGATCTCGCGGTCCGTGGGTTCGAGCCCCACGTTGGGCTCTATGCTGACAGCTCGGAGCCTGGAGCCCGTTTCAGATTCTGTGTCTCCCTCTTTCTCTGACCGTCCCCTGTTCATGTTCTCTCTCTGTCTCAAAAATAAATAAATGTTAAAAAAAAATTTTTTTTTTAAATAAAAAAAAAGTTTATTTTGAGAGAGAGAGTGTGTGTGTAAGTAGGGGGGAGGGGCAGAGAGAGAGAGAGAGAGAGAGAGAGAGAGAGAGAGAGAGAATCCCAAGTAGGCTCCATGCTGTCAGTGCAGAGCCCCACACAGGGCTTGATCTCATGAACTGTGAGATGGTGACCTGAGCTGAAATCAAGAGTCAGACGCTTAGCCAACTGAAGCACCCCCAAATTTTGCCTTTTTAACCATATAGTAAAACTGTTCATTTAATAAGAGGCCATACTTCAGTAACCACTTAGCTTTGCCTTTCTACTAAAATTTCACCACTTTGAATTTATGTGTCACTTTATAGAAACCACATGTTACTATAAGCCTCTTTGTTATTCAACATTATATTAAATAACATGAGAGGAAGACTGTGGGGATAAATATAGAGTTAAAACAATAAGGATATAGAGCATAAGAATGGTTGGCATTGAACATATTGATTGTTACTGCAGTATGGAAGATGCTCTGTTGGATACTATGGCTGAATTATAATACAAATAAGCAACAGTTCTTTCCTGCCAGAGACATAGGGATGAAAGGTATACAAATAACTCATTTAGTGTCTTCTGAGTAACATGACAAGAACTGCTTTGGGAACTACAAGTCATTCTTAAGGCTTGGAAGTACAGATAGTGCTTTCTCTCAGCTGGGTGTTTGCTTAGATCGTTAGTTCTTAAACTTAGGTGTGTATCAGAATCATCTGGAGGGTGCATCAAAGACTACTGGCTCCACCTTCAGAGTTTCTGATTTGGTGTTGGGGGTTGGGGCCTGAGGAGTTGCATTTCTCGCATGTTCCAGGTGATGCAGATGTGGTTTGGGAACTACTCTTTTGGAACCACCAGCTTAGATCAATAAACAGAGACTTGACCAAAGGATAAGAATAAATCACAAATCTGGAGAAGTGGATAGGCAGAAGATAAAAGTATTGAGCCATGGTAATCCTTTATAAAGACAAAAAAAAAAAAAAAAGGAACTTTGAAGATTAATGTAAGATGGCCTAAAGGCCAGAGAAGGAATCCCTGGGGCCTAACTCAGAACCTTATTCCATGTACACTCTATCGTAAGTGGATAGAGTGATGAAAATCAAATTGATGAAACAACCCTTTTGTGTCACTAATATGTTTTCCCTTCCCTAAAAATTAAGAATGCTTTTTTATTTTAAATCAAAATTTAGAAGATGATGTATTTTAGATTCTGCATATGGACTGTCCTGTTACACTTACAGATTTCTCCATTACTAGCACTGTAACACTCTTTTAATAACTAGCTTTTTAACTGATTTTGATATACAGTAAGGTCAGCCAGGCATCATTATGTAACTGTTTTGTTTTGTTACTTTTGCTTATTAATTCTTTCAGAAGAATTATAGAATTTTTTTTCAGGTCCTACCCCTCCAAAATCCTTTGGGTTTTTATTTGCAAATACATTAAATTCATAAGTTAATTTGAGGAAATTGCCAAATTTGTAATAATTTTTCTTCTTAGCTAAGAATACAATGTTTTTCTCATTCAAGACTTCCTGTATTAAAGTTTGTCATTATAGCCCCGCCAGTATAAGTTCTGTACTTTCTAATTTTTATTTTTTTCAGGTATTCCTGTTTTTTTGTGAGATTTTATTTTCCCATTAATTTTAAACTGGCTTTAAGAAGGCTATTGTATTCTGAAAAAAAATTCAACAAAACTTTTCATCACTGAAAACAGTAAAACTGTACAAATAAAACAGTAAAGCTATAAAAAAATTATAGATATTTAAATAAAGTGTGCATTGGGGCACCTGGGTGGCTCAGTCGGTTAAGCATCCCACTTCAGCTCAGGTCATAATATCACGGCATGTGAGTTCGAGCCCCATATCAGGCTCTGTGCTGACAGCTCAGAGCCTGGAGCCTGCTTTGGATTCTGTGCTCTCCCTCTCTCTCTGCTCCCCACCTGCACTTGTGTGCTCGCTCTCTCTCTCTCTCTAAAATAAATAAAAACATTTAAAAAAATTAAATAAAGTGCATTTTATTGAGGGAAGGGTTTTTATTATATTTTTATGTTTACCTCATTTATAGTTAGCATTCTCAAGGAATGTGCAAATTATAATCATAAAGTTCTATCTTCCCTGAGAGGAACAAAGACAGAAAGAATCTAAAATTTATAGCAGAAATATCTATTACTAAGGCTAGGGAAAAAGTTCTGGAAAGCGCGAAGATTCCGATCAGTTTGGAAATTAGTAAATATGTAACATAAATTTGTGACAAGATATCTCTAAGACCAATAGGATAGTATCCAATTTTTTTAAAGTCAGATGTCCAAATTATATCTCTCAGGCCACAGCAGACTATCTTCTTAGGTCCATGCAGGTCTTCTTTTGTTTGTCTTCTTTTGCTTTCCTTTGACCTCCATTCCTGACTTCCATTCCCCTTTTCCTCCGAGGCACCCATTCTACTGTATTTGCTGTGTGTCCTTCCAGGACCCTTTCATATATTTATTTAGATAAAGATCTGCTAAAAGCAGTATGGAGGTTCCTCAAAAAATTAAAAATAGAATCACCATATGATCCAGTAATTCCACTCCTGGGTATTTACCCAAAGAAAATGAAAACAGTAATTCAAAAAGATCTGTGCACCCATATGTTTATTGCAGCATTATTCATAATAGCCAAGATATAGAGGCAACCCAGATATCGACTGATATTACGTGAGTGGATAAAGAAGTTGTGGTATATACATACAATGGAATATTAGTAATAAAAAAGAATGAAATCTTGCCATTTGCAACAACATGGATGGAGCTAGAGGGCATAATGTTAAGTGAAATAAGGGAGACAGAGACAAATAGCATATGATTTTATTCATGTGTGCAATTTAAGAAACCAAACAAATGAACAGAGGAAAAAGAGACAAATAATAAAACAGACTCTTAAATACAGAGAACAAACTGGTGGTCACCAGAGGGGAGTTGGGTGGGTGGATGGGTGACGTAGGTGCAGGGGATTAAGAGTACACTTACCTTGATGAGCTCTGAGAAATGTATAGAATTGTTGAATCATTATAGTGTACACCTGCAACTAATATAACTTCAAAAAACAACTTCACATTTCTTTGAAGGTACTGTGGGAGAGTGTGGGATAAATACCCACAAGTAGTATTGCTGAATTGCGTGCATATATGAATACTGGATATTGCTCTCTGCCCCCAGAATGGCTCCCACAGTTACATTCCTACCAGTTTTTCCTTACACTGCGTTTTATCTGATTGTCTAATATGTTCCATCTTTATGGGTTTGTCTCATTGTTACAGTTCACATGAGTTAAATGGTATATTTCCTCCATTGTTTTATTGCTGATTTAAGTTTCCCCTGTGAGTGAGTCACCTATTCATTTCTTTTACCCATTTTTCTAGCAGGTTTCCTGTCTTTTTCCTGATGATTTCAGGAATTTCTTGTATAGTCAGTCTAGTTGTTAATCATATGTCAGTCTTAGATATTAAAAATATTTTCTCATAATCCGTGTATTAACACATCTGAGGCATTTTTATCACTGTGTCATTTTAGCAGGTAGCGAGGAGATTGAGGCAAGCTATGTCTATCACTGTGGAGATGGATGAGTAAAATAGGTGTGTAGCCTTGACTGAACAGAAACCTTTTATTCTGATGCCATTCATTCTTCATTTTTTCTCATTGTTTGGGGTGTAGGGTTTGAAAAAAATCCTTCCACATCTGCCACCCCATCCCCTGAGATCAAAGGTATTCTTTTCTGTTAGCTTTAATTTTATTTTACCTTTCACACTGAGATTTTAATCCATTAGAATAGTTTGAAGTTTTGGGGGAGGAGGTCAGTTGTGGTTTCGATATGACCCAAATTTGCATTCATCCATATAAAGATCCAGTTTTCCCAATATTATCTACTAAATAATCCATCCTTTCCCAGTTGGTGTGTTTCTGATCCAGTGGGCTCTGTCTTTCTGCTCTACCACCGTTGTGTTTATTACTCTGGCTTTGTGCTGATATCTCGTGTGTTCTTATAAATTTCAGCATCAGTATGGCAGATTTTCCCCAAAATTCTGCTGGCATTTTAATGCAGTTTTTTTTAAATTTATAGATTATTTTGAGAAAAAAAAAACCTGGCACTTTTGTAAAATCTTTTCACTTTCATGAACACGATACTTGTGTTTTCTCTCATCTTTATTTGAGTCTATAAATGCTCTCTATAAGTCTTCTTAAGTTGCAGGTTAAGTCCTAAAGACTTTATAGTTTTGTTACAATTTTGTTGATACCGTGAATGGTATTTAATTTTTTACAGTTGAATTTATAAGTTAATTTTGTGTCTAACAGAGTTGCTGAATTCATTCATTAATCTGCTGATTCTCTTTAATATTCTGTCAGTTTCTAGAGTGTGTTTCATACCTGTATCAATTAGTGATTAATTCACTTCTCATCTATTGCTAAATCTGTCAGTTGTTGGTGTATTTTGAAGATACGCTGTGAGGTGCACGTATATTAACAGTAATTAAACTTTCTCAAACTCCTTTGAGCACTTTAAAGTGTCCTTCTTTGCCCCTTTTTTTTCTCTTAATTTCCTTTGTGACTGATACAAAATTGACACCCTAGCTTTCTTTTTAAGTTTATATTGCTTAGTATATAACCTCCTGTGCTTTTATTTTTAGCCTTTTTGTATCTGTTGGTTTTAAGTGAACCTTTGTGAACAACAGTTTGCTGCATCTTGGTTTTTTTTGTTGTTGTTGTTTATTTATTTTGAGAGACAGAGAGAGAAACAAAGCATGGACAGAGAGGAGCAGAGAGAGAGAGGGAGACATGAGAAGCAGGCTCCAGGCTCTGAGCTGTCAGCACAGAGCTCGAACCCATGAACCGTAAGATCATGACCTGAGCTGAAGTCAGACACTTAACTGACTGAGCCACCTAGGCGCCCTTTTATCTTGTTTTTTTTAAGTCTTATTTGAATGGAGTTTATATAGATATATAAATTTATATATTGTATACATATTATATACATAGATACATTTATATGTTATATAAATGGAGTTTAATCCATTTATATTTACTGTAATTATGGTTATTCTAG
Organism: Leopardus geoffroyi; assembly: GCF_018350155.1. Lineage (NCBI taxonomy): Eukaryota > Metazoa > Chordata > Mammalia > Carnivora > Felidae > Leopardus > Leopardus geoffroyi. Next base: position 118,359,847 of record NC_059328.1, on the reverse strand, counting down.
AATGTGTTTCTGCCAAACCATTTTTTTGTTTACCTTTACCATGTAGTCTTTCTCTTTCTCTGTCCTTTTTATTTCCTGTGATAAAAGTACATTTACTTTATATTGATGGGAAAGTCTTACGTTGTATTTTTGTTCTTCTGGTGGTCACCTAACTTATTAATAAGACCTGGACTTACGTTAATTTTTTCCTATCAGAATCTAAGGCCACCAGTCTAGGGACTAGTCTGATTTTGTATAAAATAGGAAGAGTTCATGAGATTATAATTCTACACATAGAAGTAAGATCTAGAAAATTAAACATTAAAAAGAATGTAACAAAGACCCTGTGAGTCAGAAGCAGTATGAATGTTTGTGTGTGCATGATAATCAGGGAATGACCTGTATATAAACAGATTTGTTTTTCTGTGTATGTCTTTTGTGCTATTAATTTGGATTAGTTGCAATCCACTGTTCAGGATGCTACCAAGAAGGCTATGATTGTTTGCAATGAACTGAAATGTCAGAAAATAAAATGTTAAACTGGATGCCAGGGTTGGGGAGCGAGGGAAGTCCATTAATAAGGAACTGAAAGTAGAAACAGCATTCTTGGAGTAGAACATTTTTAAATTAAAGAGATTCCCTCTTAAGTGGTGAGTATGGCATCTGTGTCATAGAAAAGGATCTTGGATTCAAAGTGCGTGTCAGCTTAGGGGGAACCATTAACAGCTGTGCATTTCATAGTAGAAGAAAGCATTATGAGAATGATTATGAAAATCAGACTTCCCTAAAAGTAAACACATATATAACATTTATTTTAGGTATCTTCAACATCCATGATCACACCACGGTGGATTGTGCCGGTAAGTGAATGATATTGGCATTTTTTCTTTTGGTTGCCCTGTCAGAGTAAAGCTAAAGCCTGAGGAAAACCAGGTTCTTGCTTTTCCCTAAAAATGTGGGGGCATTCCCAGAGTTCTGTTAACTGGACTTAATGGCTTCAAACTAGTGATTTAATTTTTCTATTTGTAAATGCTCATTAAGGATGCTGACAAAAACAGAAATAAAAATCTGAGGTGAAAGATGGTAAAAAAAAAAACAAACCCAAACAGCCATGACCATCAGGATGGTCTTACTTATGACCATAATCATTAGAGAAGATGACTTGGATCTGAAGGGCTGACGCCCGGGTGGGCATTGTCACCCCTGCTTACATGCCTTGTCTTCTCCCTCAGCAGAGCCGTGTTATTTCTGATGGACTGGCAGGAAGCGTGCCGTCCTTGGCGGGGAAGGAGGGACATGGTAATAGAGAAGCAGCCTCGCTGATTTCTGCCCCGGCACCATTCTTGGTGGATGCTGTGACCAGGTGAGGAAATTATTTCTCCATTGCAATTCTTAGGCATCTGTTAGGAAGAAATAGTAAAATTAATATATTTATAGCAGTAATGTCAGTTCTTCTTTAATTCAACTTAATTGAAACTGGGTAAATTTTTTCTGTTTATTATTTAGAATAGTGTTTCTTTCTATTTTCTTGTCAGTTAGTCTTCTACAAAATTATGAAGTAGGCCTTATTATTACTAGGTTTTTTTTAATGAAATCTTCATAAATGTTAATAGGCTTATCTTGAAAAATTTATATTTGTTTTAAAATTCATTTATATCTTTTCCTTTCATGCTTTAACTGTTATGTTGTCCATCAGTAAGGTGAAGAGTCACAGATAAGAGGGAGATAGGAGATTCCCAAGGTGAGGCTCTGGCACACCTTGTACTGACACCTGTTACAAGCTTATTTCAGCATATCGCATGCCACAAACAGAAGCTGGACTCAAAAGACCTTTCGCTTGGCATGTAGTCCTTCAGCTTTTCGTTGTCAGGACCAAAACTGTGCCTCTTTTGCAAAAGATGTACAATTGCTTTCATTCTCACCTCGGACTTTTTTCTGATTATGTCTGTTTCTCATACCTTCTTTGGATGCCGAGAGTGTAAGTCAGTTGAAGTAGATGCTTTCCTAACTAGAGAAAAGTTTCCTAATTAAGTGAAAAAAATTATTAGAGCCGATTAGCTTGAGAGAAATTGATAGTTTCATTTTAAGTCGTTTTCTTATCTCCACAGTCTTTAATATAATCACTCACTCAGCAAACACTTATTGAATGTCTGTTATGTACCAGGCCTTGATTTTATCTGGTTTGGCAGCACTGAAGACAGCAGTGAATAAGACAGACATGGGACTTGCCTTGGGGAACTCACGTATAGTTGTCAAATAGCACCTTATACAATCTTAATAGGTTATTTTTCTAACCATTTATATGCCTAATAATTGCCACTGTAAAAATAGAGATTACATGTAGAGGACCAGGTGATAATGCTTTGTAATTGAGTTTACACAATAAAATATGCGTTCTTAAGGACTTGTAAATTAAAAATTACAGATGAAAGAAGATTGTCTGCTCTCCTTCCCAAAACAAAGTAGTCATAGAAGAATTAAAGAGATCAAAGATGACAGTAGTGCACCTGAAACTAATATAATGTTAATATGCCAATTAGACCTCAAAAAAAAAAAAAGATAAATCAGGGGAACAGAATAGAGTCTAGAAACAAATCCACACATACATAGTTACCTCATTTGTGAAAAAGGGGTGGTGCAGTGCTATGCAGTGCTACTGACAGACTGGATGATCTGTCAGTAAATCACCTGGACAAATTAAACATCCGTGAGGGAAAAAATTAATCTTGACCCAACCTCAGACCATACACAAAAATCCATTCTAGATGGATTTCAGATCTAAATGTGAAACATCAAATAATAATAAAGCTTTTAGAAGAAAACGTAAGCAAACATCCTAGAACTCAGAAAAGATTTTTTAAACAGGTTACAAAAATCTTTAATCATACAGGAAAAAGATGATAACTTGGGCTATATCAAGAACTTCTGTTTGCCAAAAGAAGTAACTGGAAGATCTCAAAAAGGGAAGCCACAGAGTGAGAGAAAATATTTGCACTTCCTTCCACCTTTGCATTTATCTCTATCTCTCTGTCTTTGACAAAGGACTCCTACCTAGAATATATAAAGAGCTATTGTAAATCAATAAGAAAAAAATAGCTAAATAGAAAAATTGGCAAGACTTGAATAGGGCAGTTTACAAGAGGATATCCAGATGGCCAATAAACATACAAGACAGTGTGTGACCTGACTAGTCACTGAGGAATACAAATTCAGTTTTCTTCTTGTTTTTTTTTAATCTGCATGCTGGTTACAAAGGTATGTTCAATTTGCAAAAAGTCATCAAGCTGTAAACTCATGCTATGTGCACTTCAATATATATGTGTGATAATTAGTATTTTTTTTTTTTTTTTTTTTTAATGATGACTGGTCACATCTCTACAGATTCAGATTTACTTTGGGTGCTGTGTGTAAAATTTTACTTTAAAGGCATAAGACCACAAGAACAAAGAATAGAGGAGAAGACAACAGCAGTTGAAAGATTTCAGGTTGTGGAAGCAGAGAAATAATGGTAACCAACTTCACAGAGAAGGGAAAAATGAAATCTAGGCCTAAAAAGGGGAGGGGGTGGAAACTGAGAAAATAAAAAAGCCAGCCAATTTCCACTGCAGAACCCTGAAAGAGCTCAGGAATTGGAGGTACCAGATATTTGTGAAGATGGGGCAGAAGGTAGGGCTGAGAATCTGAGGACTGGTTGAAAAGATTTATAGCATAGACGCCCCCCAACCTCACTGCACCCATGCCAGCATGATTCTGCAGGTTTTTTTTGTGGAAGAGCTGGGCCAGAGGGGCTCCAGATGTGAAGAGTCTCTGTTTAGAGTAAGGCTCTGAGCTGAAGCAGAGGTAACTCAAAGTCCGTACACTGAAGGGAGACAGCCAACCTTCCTTCTTTCTCAGCTTCCAGAATGTTGTTGGCCAAGTAAAATGTCTTCAGCTGAGAAATAAGAGGATTATTCTCTAGAGAAACTGACCAATAAAGACAAAAGGCTCCCAGAGACTAACTTTTGTGGCTGCCCCGATGAGATTGCCAGGAAACCTGCCCGGTGACTCTACTGCAAGCCCATTAGTGTAGGGAGTGTGCTTATGTGTATAGTTTCCAAATGGCATTCCAGTGCTTCACTTTTAAATAGGAATGGGTGCTTCCTTCATAAGTGCGAAGAGGGCCAAAAATTATCAGATGTCTGAGGGAAAATTAATTAGAACAGGTAAACTGAAAAAGAAACAGAAAGAAAGGAATGTGAACATCAAAAACTTCACAAAACAATAGTTTCATGAGAGAGGAGATGCTGCATCCATGCAACAGTAACAGGAAATGAAAAAGAAAAAACACAGTATTCTTAGAAATTATTAACCATGTTAAAAAAAAAATCTAAGGAAGGCGTGGAAGATACATTGAGGAACTCTCCCAAAAAGTAGAACAAAAAGATGAAAATTGGGACAGAAGAGAAAATTGGAGGATTGGTCCAAGGAGTCCAGTATATGAATCATTAGAGATCCGAAAAGAACAGAGTAATTGTAAAAGAAATGGAGATTTCTCAGAACCCAAGTACTTGAGTTTTTAGATTCAACGGGCCTGAGTACCCAGCACAGAGAATGAAAGTAGACAACACCAAGGACTCCTGTTCAGAATATCTGAGTTAAGAGAGGATGTAAGTCTTCAGAGAGGGAGGAAAAAGTACATGAAAGGATTGGCAATCAGAATGACAGCAGACTTCGCTGAAAGTAGGAAGATAATAGAGCAATGCCTTCAGATTTCAGGAGGAAAATTATTTTTCACCTAGATTAAAAAAATTTTTTTTTGTTTATTTTTGAGAGAGAGAGAGAGAGAAAATGCAAGCAGGGGAGGGGCAGAGAGAGAGGGAGACACAGAACCTGAAGCAGGCTCCAGGCTCTGAGCTGTCAGCACAGAGCCTGATGGGGCGCTTGAACTCATGGACCATGAGATCATGACCTGAGCTGAAGTCAGACACTTAACCAACTGAGCCACCCAGGCACTCCATACCTAGGTTTTTATATCTAGACTATCAATGAAATGTGAGATTAGAATGAGCATAGAGTTTCTCTAAAATATGTACTTCCCAAGTGGGCTTACTCACTGGAGATGTGTTCCATCAAAATAAGATGATTATCCAAGAAGACATGGGACCCAGGAAACCGGTGCAGGAATTAACCAGCAGGAAGGTGGAGGGAAGTTCCAAGGCAACAGCTGCCCTGCAGGTCTAGAAGTGATTCTGTACAGATTTGAAGAGGGGGGTATAGAGTTCCAGGAAGGATATTACTAAGAAAAAATACAAACAAATGGCCTTACCCCAGTGTTTAAACAATTACATGACCTGTCTGAACATACTGTGAAGAGATCCATGGTTCTGTCTGCAAGCTTAGGGACAAATTAGAAATAAGTACAGAAAACTGAGCAGACAGTCACAACAAAAAAGGAAGCAGTTCTTTAGTCCAGGAACAACGAATTGTATAAGAAAAAAACATAATATACGTCTGTCAATTGTGGAAATATTCCACATTGTGGAAATGATTACAACACTGAATATCTATGTGATCAAAATTGTTTCCACAACTGTTGAAAAGATAGGAAGGGAGGATTGGGGAGCTGGTGAGTGGGCTATAAGAATGGTAAGCCTTGCCAGTCCATGACAGGAAGTCATTGTAGAAAGAGGCCACTTAGACTCTTGCTAGTTGTGCATCACAGTCACCTGGAGGACTTATTAAAACACAGCTTACTGGCTCCAGCCTCAGAGTCTGTGATTCGTATGTCTCGGTGGTGCCTAAGAATCTGCATTTATAACAAATTCCAGGGACTACACCTTGAGACCCGGAGACACAGAAAAGTGAAGGAAAATACTGAAATAAAAGAAAACTGTTGAAAGTGTTTGTCTCTGTGTAGTAGAAATGAGGGAGGTGGCACATGATGGCTGTTTCGTCTATAAAGTTTGTTAGTAGTTTCACCACGTTAAACTGTGTTCTCTGTACTGTATATTTTTTTTTTTTAATTTTTTTTTCAACGTTTATTTATTTTTGGGACAGAGAGAGACAGAGCATGAACGGGGGAGGGGCAGAGAGAGAGGGAGACACAGAATCGGAAACAGGCTCCAGGCTCTGAGCCATCAGCCCAGAGCCCGACGCGGGGCTCGAACTCACGGACCGCGAGATCGTGACCTGGCTGAAGTCGGACGCTTAACCGACTGCGCCACCCAGGCGCCCCATCTGTACTGTATATTTTGAGGTTTTCATGAAACCAAATAGATGACGTTACATCCTTGCATCTGTGTGCATGCTCTTCAGCTGTGGCAGAGACTGTTGGGCACTCATGCAGAGCCCACAGCCTTTTCTTTTTCACATAACTCTGATTACTTGCCGTGGGAACTGAGCCACAGCCATCTGGGACTATCTGTGTAAATCACAGAATTGTGTGCCCACTTACCTTGGTAGTTTTTGAGCGGGTTGCTGTCATGCTCTGCATGGTATTGTTCTTGCTATTCATAATAACCCTGACTCGTTAACAAATGAGTGTTTGGTACCTTTTATTCAAGGAAGTAGGGGAAATTGATACCTTTAGATTTCATTTCAAGATGAAATAAGCATCAATTATCTAGAAAATTCCCTTCTGTAAATGCCTCATTGCTAAATTTGGTGCTGCAGCATAGTCACTTTAGGTTTTTCACTGTCAACCTGCTCCATGTAGCACTGGTGGAGAAATCCATGTTGTTCCCACCCCAGTGGTTTTACTGAATAATGAGTAACCCATTCTTCCTTTCAGCTCTGTTCCAACGTTGGCCGAAGAAGCCATCTTGAAACAGAAGTGTTTACTGACTACTGAGCTCTGAGGGTTTGGCTCCTTCTCACTTATAACTGGAATGCCCAGCACTCTGCAGCTGTCCGTCCTGGAATCAATTTCCGCTGGAATGTGTTGGGTTCAGGAGCTTGTCCTTACTTGTGAGTTAAAAAAGCTCACCTAGATTAGACTTCAACTCAATGAAAAACATTTTCCGTCCAACTGGAAGGGCTTAATTACACTACGTATTTGATCAAATGAGGGTATCTACCTGTAATTGTATTGAAGTTGTCAATTCTTGAAACGAGAATTACTTTCTCTGTGGCTTCCTTCAAACTCTTGGCTCCATCTAGTGGGTGTAATTGTTCATAACCCCTCCATAACCAGAGGTCTCTGGTAGTCAGTAATAGCCTTTTGAATGTTATTTCTCTCCCTAGTATCAGGATAAGTGTCCTTGATCTGAATGCCTGTTAGAGAAGTTGCCCTTATCCATTGAATACCTAGAAATCAGGAATTTAGGAAATTAATGAGGGCATTATGTAGGTAGATTAAGGCCTAGCTTGTTTACAGTTATTACAGTACTAAAAAGAAGTTTAGAATACAGAAGGTTTCCAGATGTCTCCCATACTTTTAACATCTTACTGGACTGGCTATCTTAATACTCCCAAGTTTACATTAAGGTTAAGATAAACTGTGTGTATTTTGCGTCATATTTTTTTTTTTTTTCAGCCCTGCTTCCCTATAGGAAACACTCACATGCACCACACACATAGACTGTAACTTTTCAGCCTGGACGGAGATAGCAGTCACTTCCACACTGCTACCAGTTTGGACATAGACTTCATTTCCTTTTAATATGGGCTAAATAAAGTTAGAACTCATCAACTAAAGACAATGAAACAAAACAAAAATACCAGGACAGAAATGGGGAATCAGGGAGTAGGGGGATTTTGTTTCTTGAACACCTACCATGTCTGAAACTACTCTGCATACTGGAAGAACTCCTATCTCACCTTATGTTAGGAATTTTGTGTTAATTTTAAAAAGTTTCTAGAAGTTCCTCGTCACTTTTGGTACACAAAAAAATTCTGGATATTAAAGTAGTACATGCTCATATAGAAAATAACGAAGATGCAAAAATAACCACTTGCAATTCCAGCATCCAGAAAAACACTATTATTTTGGCTTTAAAACTTAAGAATTCCCAGTTGCTACTGGGAATGAGGATAGTGTGGAAACCATCTTGGTATAGTTGTTAATCCCTGTGATCAAGGATTGATATCAAACTGTACCTCCTGGAATTTGATGTTTAGTTTTCTGCCCTGTATTATGTATATAATTGAGTGTTAATTTATGTTGCTCAGCATAAAAGAACATCCAGTTTTGTGACCTTTAAAACTCTGTGGTTTGGACTGTCCTGGGTTCCCTGTAGCACAGTCATGTGCTCAGGCAAACATGTGCTACTGTCTGATTGGAAAGATCAGGAATTTTAATCTTGTGCTGTTTCCCAGGGAGCTGTAGAGTTTGGAAACCACTTTTGCACGGAACAACTTTGGTGAAGGAAAGAAAGTTGGCGCTTCTTGCTGGCTTCCTCCTCTTAGCCATTGTGCTAAGCTTGTGAATTTCGTTGGTGGAGCTCTTGCCAATTCTTAATTGTAAAACACATTTTCTCGCAGCTGTAAGTGACAGCTAGAACCAGGGGCCTAGCCGGGGACATGCTGGACTGGCCATCAGATTTCTAGTGTGCTGACAGTGCTAGAAGTACTGAAAGGTTCAAGTTGTGCCTGTAACCGCGGTACGGAACAGCTAAGGCATTACTAGCTTGGAAGGCCTCAACTTCCCAGCCAGTTTAGGAGCGAGCACCAGCCTCATTTTAAACTGTTTAAAATTGAGGAATAAGTTGTTAAAAATAGTCTATAACCTCTGTGTCTTCAGGTACCTGTATTCTTGCTGGTTAGAATATTGATAAAGACTTCCTTAAACTATATTTAAACCTCAAGCTAAATTTTGTCTTCTGTCCTGGCATGAAGTGGTAAACATGGAAATTTATACTTTCATGATGAATTAGCCCTGACAGTGTAGGTGCCTGTCAAGTAGAATAACTTCCCTGTCACGTCTGCTGCTGCCACCTTCCCCAGAGTTGCTGTGACGGCGATCTCGTTCTGCTTATCTGAGAGTGGAGGGGAGAGAACTGCAGGGCTCAGGATATCTGTGAGTGTGTCCGAGAGGGAAGGGGAAAGTCCGTCTCTGTGATGAGAGAGAAGCATATATGTGTGAGTCAGTGAAGAATATGAGCAGAGGAAGGGATTTGAGGTGATGCTGGATAAGAAGGCAGGCTGGTTACAGCTATGGTGGCACTGCCCGTCGGTGACCTTCAGGGCTCAGTCTTCCACTGCAAAAGTTTAAAACCCACCTGCACATCTGAATCCTCGGATAAACTAACTGAAGCTCGGATCCTCAGGTGAGCTCAAAGAGCCCCAGTGGCTGTTTCCAATGACAGCTGGGTGGGCAGGAAGTTTTTCTCTATCTAGAATGAGGTTCCCATGCACCTTAGTAAATACAGCTAAAAAGAAATACTGGCAACGTTATAACTATGTGAACATGTTTGAAAAGAGAGCAAGAACAATAGTTGATTTGAGCGCTCCAGCTAGAAAGCTGTTAGTGTTCTTCCCTTGGAAAGTAGCTCGGAGGTGATTTAGAGCTGAGATAACAGACCCAGATTGGCAACAAATAACAGGAGGCTGTTAGCCACAGGCTCAGCTTCTCTGTGGTTACTTTCTTCCCAGAGTTTCCAGTTCCACCCTGGACTCCAGTAACTCATTAGGGTCAGCCATGAAGGCACTTGTGACTGGGAGCGGAGGGGCCGGCGCCGAGAGGGTGGCAGGCCTTCTTGTGTTGTCCTGAGGCGTCTCGAGGGTCTGAGGGGCTCCCCGAGACTGGGTTGCGGCCGCTGCTCCGTCTCCGGGCTTGCCGTGTATCCCGCCCCAGAGACACTGAGTACAGAGCCATGCAGCAGGTGCCTGCTGCCGGCCTTGGGGGAGCAGAAAGGACAGGAATCTCAAGTCAGGCCATGTGACAGTCCGGGCAGGGAAGGGAGAGGTGGTTTGGGGGCTTAAAATCAGATTATAGGCTTCAGCTTTCTGCCCTCAACTCTTCTTCAGAACTTGTAAAGTGATAAATGAGACCCTGTTTCTCCCTGCTGTCACAGTAGCACTCTTGGAGACACTGGAAGGGGGCACCGTTCTCCCGCGCCTGCCCTTCTAGAAGCGCTGCTGAGTAAAGGAATGAGCAGATTCCTTTGAGCTTGATAAATTCAGACATTCCCTGAGCAGCTTTCTTAAGATGTTTATATTGTTTTAGGAAAAATTCTACTTAAAAATATTTCTTATAGCCTGCTGTCTGTTTTCACCTTTATCTGCTTTTGCATAATCACGGAAGTTCTGTGGACAATCAAGGATGAAAGCCCTGGGTTGTCCCTTGCGTCTTGACTGCTTCTTCTCTCATGCTTCCCAATTTTGGCTAAAACCGGCACCTCCGTCTTCTCTTACATAAGCCCTAGAATGAAAGTTCAGGTGTTGCTTCAGAGACCATTTTAGAGCAGGATTATTTGACAGTCTCTTACATAGAGAAAAATCTTCCATATTTTTCCATAAGTAAGGGTCCTGAGAAGCAAAGTTCTTGTCTCCTCATTTAGAGCAGGCATGAGCAAAGTTTTTCTGTAAAGAGCTGAGGTAATACTTTACTGCTCAGCAGTGCTGTTGTTGTACAAAAGCAGCAAAACAGTAGGAAATGCATCGGCCAGCTGTGTTCCAGGGAAGTTCATTTACAAAAACAGGTGCTACTTCCAACTTCAAGCTTCGTGGAGTGGCAGCATGGCTCCCTGGGAGTCAGGCCAGTGTTCAGGTAGGTTCTGCAGCATCGTTTGCCGCTGGGAGGCCCCTGACGTTTCTGGACGTTGGTGTCCTCATTTGCATGGACAGGGTGGTCGTGGGTCTCCCAGCTCTGAGCGTCTTTGTGAGGCCTGCCTACTTTCTCATTAATCTTGCCTTCAGCCTTTTGGTTGCTTAGAAACCTGGAGTCTTCTGCAGTTGAAGAATGGACATTTCTGTATTATTTGTCCCTTTTTCCTCTCAAAAATTCAAACACTCTGGTTTTTGAATGATCAGACAAAAGTTGGAAGCTTTTCCTATCTATTAGCCTTCAGGATGAGGAGACTTGTTTGGATTATAGAAATTTGTCCTGAGCTTAAGTCTGCTGTGTGAACATGTGCCAGAGCCGGAATTATTTCCACTTTTAAGATAGGATACGTGAGTCTCTTTATCACATTGCTTGAGATAATAATTCAGTCACTTCCCAGGATTTCTTTTTATCAGGGAGGTGTTTTAGTACAGATCCCTTTGCTCTTTTTATTTTCATAAATAAATTTTCTTACCTGGGTATGATAGACAGTTTAAAGGACCTCACTAACTATTTTGTGTTTACTTTTTATATATGTAAAGCTTTGCAGTAGCTTTTAAAGTGTAATTTATTTTTATATCAAGTGCACTATTCATTGTGTTCCACAGCTTTATATGACTTGTATTAGAAGCACTGCACTGAACTGAGTTGTTTGTATACTGACATGACAACCGTAGATGTGACCACAAATAAAGCTTTTGTGAAACATTTCTGTTTTTACGAGCTGTTCAGTTTTTTGGAAGTGTAATACCTACATGGTGCCCGTTTTCTGTCTGCAGCACGATTGTTAGAGCTGCTGTTAGTAGGAAAGCGAGGGAGCGAGTGGAAGCAGTGAACGGGAGGAGCTGCAGCACCGCTCTCTGTGTTCATTTTAGTACGAGCGCTCCAAATTTGGGAGCAGAGGCACTTTCAGAGTTGGAAAAACCTCATTGGTCCTTCTCAGCACATCCTGGAAGCCACAGTGGCCATTCCAGAAGCCACAGGGTACAGCAGAAACACAGCTCTACTCAATACAGGAAACCTTAAATTATTTCAGAAGCCTGCGCCTCATTTCCGTTGTCTGGGACAGGGTGGTACCTTGTACGTGGAGCAGCGTCTGGTACAGGGCGGTAGGTGTCTTCTGTCACGCCACCCCAGGGAAGAACCTTGCTGCTGGACAGAGAGTCTGAGCGAGACTCCTGAGACCATTCTCTTCCCTGCTCCCCTCCTCTCCCTTCCGCCCAGAAGACAGACAGCAATTGGCCTTGGAAACCAAGGAGCTTCAATTAGGTTCTGATGAGATGTGCAGAGAGAGGCAGGCACCTGGGCTCCATCACCTGTGCTGGAAGCTCTCCTCAAAGAGATTTGGCAATAAGCAACCAAAGTCACTCTAATGTGGGCAGAGTGACTCCTTGGGAAGATCTGGAGAGTTCTCTGACCAATAAGAAGGTGAGACGATGGGTGCAAGTGCGGACTCCTTCTCTGGCAACGGCAGGGACGGTCTGCCTGCTGCCTGACCAGCAGAGGGTACCTCCTGGCACCTTGAGTTGGGGACGGCAGGACACCTGGGAAGGCTGTGAGTCCCCAGAGGGAAGGGAATGGTTACTGGGCTACCAAGACAATCTATACACACACACACACACACACATACATGTATGTATATATATATATATATATATATATATATATATATATATATACACACACACACACACACACATATATGTATGTATGTATATATATTGGTTAAAATATGAAGGAAAAACAAAATTCAGGAGTTTAGACTGCAGCTGGATAATTGTTCTTTTAAGCCTTGGAGATATAGGGCTTGCACTTTTAAAAGAAATTGTATGTTTATACTCCAAAAACATGTATTCTAATGTTATTTCTGTTCTTAAAATATTAAACATTAAAAAAAAATGAACCCAGCATGCCACACAGAAAGGGCTTTTGTGGTCAGTACCAAGGAAAGATAGGAGGGGCATGAAGGGCACTCAGGTCAGTAAGGCCCAATAAAACGAGCTCAGTGTTGGTTTGGGGGCAGTTTGGTGGCTTAAGGTGATTTGTCCCAGCAGATGTTCAACCCAACTTGCTTAGGTTCCAAGGTTCCATCATGGAGGAGAGACCCTCAGGGGTGCAGAGAGACCCTGTCTCCACAGCAGGGTCGCCCATGCCCTTGTGGGCCCTGGTGGCCACTCCCTAGCTTCCCATAGTGCACCCTTCACGCCTCCAAGTGCATCACGCATAGATCAGAGCTCGCTCATGCTCTCAAGTCAGGAAATTAGGATGTTGGAGGGGGAGTAGAACTGCTGGATGACCTGGTCCCAGTCTTCCATGCGTAGATCAGAAGAGAGATCCAGAGAGGGAAGGAACTGACCCTTGGTCGTAGGGTCGGGGGTAGGAATTCCCTGCTCTCCTCCTCTCACCCACTTCCCTCAGCACTGCTAGTCTTGGCTCCCCATGCCAGAGTTGCCACAGAGCACAGTGTCACCTTTTCTGTGGCACCTCTGAGGCCCTTCCTGCCTGACTCCAGAATTCCCATGGGAGAAGCTTATCCATGTCAAACCTCCATGGCTCCAAGCAAAGTCTCCTCAGAAAAAAACCACAGCACAGACCTGGAATGACCCACATACCTCTGCCATCCTTCAGGGCTTCAGAGGTCCTGGAACAGCCCCTTCCTCTTCTCCGGATTACAGCCAGTAGCCCTACCTCGGAGTGATCACTCCATGTTCACCATGTGCTCCCCAGTCCCACTGGTCCTGTCCTTTCAAGAGCTCTGAATATCTTCTAGCTGGCAAACCAATAGGACAGGTGTTCACGGGAAAGTCCCATCAGACACTCAGGGCTCTCACGTGGTTTGCCATTGTTTCTTATTTATTTTTTCTGTACAAAAATCTTTAACCTGTAAAAGAAAGAATCATAAACATTTTACGTTATTAGATCCTCAGATCTTACTCATAGCTGTATTTTGTGCATTTTTACCAACCTCTCCCCATTTCTCCCTACACTAGCCCTCAGTAACCACTCTTAAACTCTCTGTTCCTGAGTTTGCCTTTTTTAGATTCTACATATAAGTGATAGAATCCAATATGTGTCTTTCCCCATCTGCCTTATTTCACTTAGCATAACGCTCTCAAGTTCCATCCATGGTGTCACGAATGGTAGGATTTCCTTCTTTCTCGTGGCTGAATAGTAATATTCCACTGTATATATGACTCATTTTCTTTAGCCATTCATCCACTGACGGACATTTTGGTTTCCATTCCTTGACTATTGTGAATAATGCCACTGGTTCTTCTTAATCAGTTTTAGGTTAGGGACTCTTACACATCTGGACCTGTGGGTAGTTTTGCATACAATTCCACGTGCTCATCGATCTCTTAGGAATCCTCAGGTCAGAAGCTCCTGCTTAGGATGGGAGTATCTGGCCAGAGGAGGCATTGGGGGTGGAGAGGGGCAGAGAGAAGGAGGGATTCTCCTGGGCAACTGATGGCTCCCCTCCCCGCTGTCTGCAGCACTGGCCAGCGGTACAAGCTCAACAGATGCTTGTGTAACGAAGGCCTGATGGCATATACAGTTCTCAGCCTAGGATAGTCAAGAACAGTACTTTAGGCCAACTGTTGAATTGTAATAATATGAAAATCTACCCTTTCAGAGCCCTGCCATCAGCCTTTCTGCCTTGTGCTTTGTAAATGGGAGTGAGACTAGTACCTGCGTCATGGTGTGGTGAAGGTTACATGAGTTAATACCAGAACCCATCGGGGCGCCTGGGTGGCTGAGTCGGTTGAGCGTCCGACTTCAGCTTAGGTCGTGATCTCACACTCCATGAGTTCGAGCCCCGTGTCGGGTTCTGTGCTGACAGCTCGGAGCCTTGAGTCTGCTTCAGATTCTGTGTCTCCCCCTCTCTCTGCCCCTCCCCTGCTCATGCTCTGTCTCTCTTTGTCTCAAAAATAAATAAAAACATTAAAAAAAATTAAAAAAAAAATACCAGAACCCATCTACGTGCTCGTGGCCCTCAAGTCCCTATCTCCAACCCATATCTCTGCCTGAACCACCCCCCGCTCCTGACTCCATGTGGAAGTTACTCGGGTACCTCAGACTCAGTGTATCATAAGCCACACTTAAAGTAGTTCTCCCAAAGCTCCCCACCCCCACATGTGCCCAAACTTCTGCTTCTCAGTGATCCTGGTCTCAGTGAGTTGTTGACTTGCCCTTGATTCCTCTCTCTGTCCTCCCATGTTCTATCAGTCCTCACGCCCTGCTGGGTCTGTCTCTGAAATGCCTCCTCATTTTTGCACCTACACCCCTTGACCAAGGCAGCATCTGGCTTGACTTGCATCAGGCAGTTGCCTTCGTCAGATGAATCCATTTTCCAACTGTAGCCAGAAATGAGCTCACGCTCCTCCTCAGCACTAAAACAGTAATGGCTTCCAATTGCCCGGAACACAGCATCCAAACTCCTTTGCTGGCTTCCACAGCACGGCCTCCAGCTGTGCTGCTAGCTTCCACTCCTTTGGGTGGCCTGTACTCACTCTCATGACTGGGCCTTCCCTCCTGCTGGGAACTCTGTGGCCCCGGGCCCCGTGCCCTGAGGCTTCTCATTGAGGGCCCAGGTTGCACATCGCTTCCTCCAGATGTCCAACCCCCCAACATGTGCTCCAACATCAGCCCATCTCCACGGTCAGCACCTGTGTGAGTTACTTGTTAACTGCCTTCCTGATAATACAAGTTCCTCCCTTGCTGCATCTGGGGTACCCGGCATGCTTCCGGGCATGCAGTTGGTGCTCAAATGTTTGTTGAATGAAAGCTGGGAACTGGGGAGATGGCCGAGACTGACCTCAAGACCGTGCGAGATCTCACCTCAATGGTGCAGACGCACTCCTGCAACAGATGCAAGATACCTTTCAGACCATGTCTGACCAGGTCATTGGAAGAATTGGTAACATGAGTAGTCACATTGACAACCTGGAGAAAAATGTTGCAGACCTCATGGCACAGGCTGGGGTGGAAGAACTGGAGGGTGAGAACAAAATACCTGACACACCAAAGAGCTGAAGTTTGTTAACTTGCCCTGAAACCCGGAACACCATTTTTACAAGCCAAGAGAAGAACAAATGGCTTAAAAAAAATTTTTTAATGCTAATTTAGTTAGAGAGCGAGAGGGAGGCAGAGGATCCAAAGTGGGCTCTGTGCTGACAGCAATGAGCCCAACACGGGGCTGGAAGTAACAAACTGTGAGATTATGACCTGAGCCGAAACCAAGAGTTGGACGCTTAGCCGACTGAGCCACCCAGGTGCCCCCCAAATGACTTTTTGAAGCAACTACTATATATAGACAAGATTTCTATTATAATGTGTGCATTCTTCCTGTCACATACTCTTGTTAGTTTATAGAGTGATTCACACCCCCCTCCCAGTTTCTTGAACATGGTAACTTCACATCTTGGACCAAACACTAGAGCAGTTCCTGCATAAAACTCTCAAAATTTTTATTATAAAAAAAAAAAGTCAAATGAATGCTGAACTCATTAAGCATCTACTATGTTCCATGGGCTGCACTTGATCCTTAATTCAGGTTTTCCCATTTACTCCTTACAACTTCTGTGGTCTTACGAAGAACCAGAAGTCTGGCTTCCAGTGGGTGTTGGACCAGGACTTGAACCAGGTCTGGATGACTCTACGCCTGAATTCAGCATATCCCGAACCTCAGGCCTTCACACACAGGTCACCAATTGTCCCGGTTTGCATGGGACAAGGGGGTTCCTGGGACATTGGACTTTCAGTGCTAAAACCAGGAAAGTCCCAGGTGCATCAGGACAACCTGTTGCTCACTGTATTAACAGACCACAATGTTGCCACATTTGTGTGTTACTTAGAACTTCCTTTAACATCATTTTTACCCACCTGCTTTTACATGGGCTTATCCTAAAATGTAAATCACACTTGTGATGGGATGGTTATTTATAGTTTTGTTAATGTGCAGTAAAAGGAAAGCAGTCTATCTGCATATCACGTAAAGCTATCTCATAGAGCTCCAGGGGTGAGCCTGGTCTGCTTTGTGAAACCTTATCCAACCCTGCACTTCCCCAGACCCAGGATCTGTCCTTCCTGCCTCTGAGCTCCCCAGGAAGCACTGAACTTGCCTTCTTGGAACTCGGTCCAAGAGTATCAGTGCTCACTAGGGTGTGGAGGTTATCGCCTTTGATACACAGCCTCCCCACGAGGGCTGTCTCCCTAAGACACCAGCGAATGAGTATCCTATTAGTGACATCTGGACGTGTGTGTGTGTGTGTGTGTGTGTGTGTGTGTGTGTGCACGTGTACTGCAGGGGTTGGTAAGCAGTGTGTCTAGGCCATAGCTGGTACACTTGTCCCAGTCAGGGTATGGACCCAGGTGTGCCGGCTTATCTCAGGCAGGGCCAGAACATAGGCCCAGCTCCTTAGGAAGACTTGGTTGATTTGGTCTTGGGACCCTCTGCTCCCTTATCAAGCTGAGGGCTGTGTCCTGAGTCCTTTGACCTCTGCCTTGACACTTCCTGTCATTCAAGAGCTGCCTGCATCTAAATGGCTCTCGCCACAGTTCCACAGGGGGGCGCTGCAGCACCACAGTCAAGAAATAGAACATTGGCAAACCTAGCTGGTCTGCTCAGATCCCTTCCCAGCCCCCTCCCTACCCACAAAGGTTACACATCCCTTTAGGTACACATCCCTAAATAGCAGAGTTTAGATTTGCTTGCTTTTGAATTTCACATAAATAGAATCATACTGGACGTATTCTTCTGAACTTCTCCAACTTTGTGTTCATCAGTTCACTCAACGATTATTGACTGAGCATCTACTATGTGCTAGGGTCCCTATTAGATGTTCAGTACACAGCAAAGAGCATCTTCCACAACAATTCTGCCTGCACGGAAATTCCATGCCAACAGTGCCCTCCTCAGTGGTCCCCGAGGCCATGCTGACCCAATGAGGCTGATAGTCCTGCCTCCAGATATTCTGGAGCCGCCTTCTTGGTTCTGCTCAGAGTTTTGGAACTCCTTCCTCCATTGCCCCAGATTAAGATACCACAAGAAAAGAAAATTACAGACCAATATCCCTGATGGATATAGATGCAAAATCCTCATCAAAATACTAATAAACTGAATCCAACAGCATATTAAGTGGTTATACACCATGGCCAGGTGGGTTTTATCCCAGGAATACAAGGTGGTTCAACACCAAAATACCAGTGTGACACAACACATTAATAGAATGAAAGAAAAAAAAATGATCATCTCCACTAACACAGAAAGGCGTTTGACAAAATCTAACACCCTTGCATGATAAAAAACACTCATAAAATTAGAACTTCAAGGGAATTGCCTCAATGTGATAAAGGCCATATAAGAAATAACCACAGCTAACACCAAATTCAATGGTAAAGCACTGAAAGATTTCCTCCTGACATCAGGAACAAGATAAGGATGCCCAGTTCACTACTGGTGTTCAATATATACTAAAAGTCTTAGCCAGAGAAGTTAGATAAGAAAAAGAAAGGAAAGGCATCCAAGTGGAATCAGAAGAAATAAAACTATATATGCAGATGACATAATCCCATATATAGAAAATCCCAAACTGTCCACAAGAAAACTGCCAGAGCTAGTAAGTGAATTCAGCAAAGTTGCAGGGTACAAGATCAACACACAAAAATTCACTGTGGTTCTATACACTTGCAAAAGCAATTAAAAAAAAAAGATATTAACAAGACAATTCTGTTTACAATAGCACCTAAAAGAATAAAATAACTAGAGATATGTTTAACCAAGAATAAAAACTTCTACACTGAAAACTAAAACAAACAAACAAACAAAAAAAAAAAAAACAACCAAAAAAAAAAAAAAAACAGTTGAAAGATAAAGAAGACCTAACTAAGTGGAAAGATGTGTTCATGGGTGGGGAGACAATATTGTTAAAATGTCAAAACCACCCTAAAAGATCTACAAATTCAATGCAATCCCCAACATTCCAACAGCTTTTTTTTGCAGAAATGGAAAAACCTATGAAATTCATAAGGAATTTCAAGGGACCTTGAGTAGCCAAAACAGTCTTGAAAAAGGACAAAGTCATAGGATTCACATTTAATGACTTTAAAACTTACTACAGGGCATGTGGGTGGCTCAGTTGGTTAAGTGTCCTACTCTTGATTTTGGCTCAGGTCATGATCTCACGGCTTGTGAATTCGAAGCCTGCTGTGAGCGTGGAGCCTACTTGGAATTCTCTCTCCCTCCCTCTTTGTCTCTTCCCCTCCACCAAGTTTTCTCTCTAAATTAATTAATTAATTAATTAATTAAAAAAAAAAACTTACTACCTACAAGGCCACAGTAATCATAGTATGGTACTGGCCTAAGGCTAGACATACAGACCATTCAAATACAACTAAGAGTCCAGAAATAAACCCATGTGTCTATGACCAACTGATAGTTGATAAGGATGCCAATACCATTCAATAGGGAAGGCATGGTCTCTTAAGTGATGCTGGGACAACTGAGTTTCCACTTGGAAAAGAATGACACTGGATCTCTATCTCACAGTGTGCACAAAAATGAACTCAAGTGGATCAATGACCTAAATACAAGAACTAAACCATACAGTTCCTAAAAGAAAACTCAGGTATATATTTTCATGATCTTGGATTTTGCAATGGAGTTTTAGAAATTCCAAAAGCATGCGAAACAAAAGGAAAATGGATAAATTCAACTTCATCAAAATTAAAAATTTTTTGTGCATCAAAGGACATTATCAGCAGAGTGAAAAGACAATCCAGAGATTGGGAGAAAATATTTGCAAATCACATACTTGATTGGGAATTAATATCCAGAATGTATGAAGAGCTAAAATTCAACAATAACCAGATGCATAAACCAATTAGAAGATGGGCAAAGGACCTGAATAGACATTTCTCCAAAGAAAATATACAAATGTCCAATAAGCACATGAAGAGTTGCTCAATATACTTATCATTAGGGAAGCAATCAAAACCACAAAAAGATACCATCTACTGGGATGGCTATCATTAAAAAAAATAAATAAATAAGTGTTGACAAGGATGTGGAGAAATTGGAAGCCTTTTACATTGCTCGTGGGAATGTGAAATGGTGCAGACACTGTGGGAAATAGTTTGGCAATGCCTCAAAAAGCTAAAGAGAATTATCATATGATCCAGCAATTTCCCTTCTAGGTATATAGTCAAAAAAATTGAAAACAAGGACTTGAAGAGATCCCTATGTGTTGCTGTTTGTTGCAGCCTTATTCACAATAACTAAAAGCTAGACACAACCCAAATGTCCATCAGTGTAGATGGATAAACAAAATATGATCTATCCATATGATGGACTATTATTCAGCCACAAAAAGAGTGAAATTCCTATAGAAGCTACAACATGGAGGAAGCTTGAAAACATGCTACATGAAAGAAGCCAGATACAAAAGGATAAATATGCTATGATTCCACTTATCTGAAATATCTAGAATTGGCAAATTCACAGAGACGGGAAGTAGAATCAGGGTTTTGGGGAGTTGCAGAGAGAAGGGAATGGGGAGTTATTGCTTGATGGCTACAGAGTTTGTGTTTGGGATAATGAAAAGGTTTTGGAAATGGATAGAATGGACGGTTGCACAACCCTATGAGTACAGTGAATACCACAGAATTGTATACTTAAAAATGGCAAAACTGGCAAATTTTGTTCTATATATTTATAGACGCAATTAAAAAAGGAAAGAATTCAGGCCGATTATGTGGAAAGAAACGTGCTGGAAAGCTTCTGGGAAAGGTTTCCTCATTCTCAGCAGAGAGTCAATGGATGAGATGCTCTCTCTCATTTCTCTGGACCAGCCATGGCCATCTTGCTCAGTGGACTGAGGATGAAGTCACTACGGAAGCAGATGGAAAGACATAGGTCCTGGATCATATCATTAAGTGACTGAACCAATGGGCTATGGAGTCAGCCAGTCCTCTCTTGGGATTCAAAATTATGTGAGATAATAACTTTCTTCTTTTTAGAAAAAGGAAACACAAACACCCAAGACAATAAAGAACTCTTGAGCTTAAAATAGGGAATTTTCTGGGGTGCCTGGGTGGCTCAGTCAGTTGAATGTCTGACTCGATTTTGGCTCAGGGCATGGTCTCATGGTTCATGATATCAAGCCCTACATCATCGGGCTCTGTGCTGACAGCACGGAGCCTGCCTGGATCCTCTCTCTGCCCCTCCTCTGCTTGTGCTTGCTCTCTCTCAAAATAAATAAATAAACTTTAAAAAATAAAACAATAAAAATGAAATAGGGAGTTTTCCGAAAGACCTGGAAGATGAGAGATTGAGATATTCAGACAAGTTGGGGTAATGGCTTTGCCCCACCAGAAAGATGAAGAAGATGGATGAAAACACATCACCTTTCAAGTAGCTGCAGCCAAAACAGCTTGCACAATCCATCAAACCAAAGAACAACTGTAGAGAACAGTAGAAGATGCTTGGAGGACAGTTTTCCCCTTTGGGGAAGCAGAAGGAGCCACAGGATGGAGAGGAAGTGTGAGCAAACTCAGGACCCAGGAGGGTGAGGAGGTGTGTGTTTGGGACTGGGTGTTACTCTGGAGACCTGGATGGTGAACCAAAGGCAGTTTTAGAGAAATGGGTGTATGCAGCTGGGTTCAATACTTACTGGAAAATTGTTGAAAAAGGAGAAAAGGAAAGGAATGCACACAAAAGTAACTGAAGAAGATAAAATAATGGCTCACTTCAAGATTGTATTAAAAACCTCCACACTGAGAAAACTGCACTGCAGTCAGGAAAATCACAGCTAGAGCGGGACAGGCAGAAACTGCTCTGGTAGAAACCAAAGTCCTTGAACTCACTTGAGTTCAGAAAGGAATTTTCATGCAGATCCTGTCTTTGCAAATCAGCAGCGCCTGCCCTCCCTGAGCCACTGACCCACCAGGCCATGGGGGAAGTTGCAGACCACAAGTGCTAATGGTAAGTGTGGGGAGTCTTTTGAAGGGAGCTCCAGGGCACGTGGGTGGAGGGAGGGAGGAGGACTTCCATCTCAGAACTGAAGGACACAGTGG
Organism: Leopardus geoffroyi; assembly: GCF_018350155.1. NCBI lineage: Eukaryota > Metazoa > Chordata > Mammalia > Carnivora > Felidae > Leopardus > Leopardus geoffroyi. The sequence goes on along the minus strand of NC_059328.1, from coordinate 118,338,054 downwards.
GGATTGATGCAATATCGTACCTTCCTGCCTGGCACATCCTGGTCATTACTGGGGCCCCAGGCACCGGGACGAGGCTGGTGTGGGAGGGTAGGCGCCAGGCTGTATCGCCACGTAGAAATTGCCAGTAATGGGAAGTCAGCCCAGCCCCCACCTCCCCCCAGTCACTGGGGCCGAAGGAGCCGTGTGCTGACCCGTCGTACTTCCTGCGTGGGCTCGTTTGTCAGGGCAGGCTGGCCTCTCCTTCCCCTTCAAGGTGCTGGCCATCACTTTCCCACGCTCTTCCCAGGCCTTTGACTTGAGCCCAGCTGGCACATAAAGACACGGCTCAATGGGGCTACTGGGTGGCTCAGTGGGTTAAGCGTCTGACTCTTGATTTCAGCTCAGGTCATGATCTCACAGTTTGTGGGATGGAGCTCGGTGTCTCCATGCTGGGCTCCATGTTGACAGCGTGGAGCCTGCTTGGGATCCTCTCTCTCCCTCTCTCTCTCTGCCCCTCCCCCACTTACATGCATGTGCACGTGCAGCTCTCTCTAAAAAATAAATAAGCTGAAAAAAAAACACAAAAAAACCCACAGTAGGATGGACTCTGAGCCAGAAGAGGTGCAGTGGGGCCCCTTGAGGTGGCATGGTGGTGGGGGAGGACTGCTGGGCTGGTCCAGGTCCCCGCACTCCTGCACTGAGCCCGGGCACATGGGGGTATTCTGTTGATCCTGGCGTCTCCGTGCTGCGGGGATGAGAGGACCCAAGAGGTGAAGCTGGGCCGGCTGCATGAGCCCTTGTGTCCGTCCTGGGAAGGAGGAGGGCGGAGAGGAGCTGTGGGGTGGAGAGCGGCCACGGTCCCCAGCTGAGGGGCCCGGGGCCACCCTGGGCCTGGATTGTCCAGGAGGTCTCACCATGGCCCACAGCAGGACAGGTATTCAGGAGGTGGGGACTGCCACCATCAGACTGGCTCATGGGCTCCAGCAGAGGTAGGCTGTAGTCAGAGGCCCATCCAGGCCTCGGCCCCGCCTGCACCTCCCTCTGGCTGAAAGGCTCTGTGTCCCTGCGGCAGGGGCTGCTCGGTGCAGGACACACTGACAGGGCCGGGGGCCTGTTCGCCCGCTGGGGCCTGGAACGGAGCTTCTGGTCCCTGGTGGGCCCCTTGGGAGTGGAAGCCGGGGGCCCTGGGGCGCCGGGACCCCACCTGCTGCAGCTCCTGGCTGCCCTCCGACCTCAGGGTTAAAGGCATGGTGAGGTCCACGGCTGGTGCCTGGCACATTGTGTCGGTGGCTCCAGGCTGACCTTTGCTCACCTCCTCCCGGGGCCTCAGCCCCCGAACCTTCGCCCTCCTGTTGCCACTCCCAGTGGCGGCCGTGCCCGGCTGAGGCCACCTATCTGCTCAGCGGCTTGGGGTGCTTCTCACCACCTGTGCTCCCTGGCCCTCTGCCTCCCTTCTCTCCTCTCTCTTCTCTGCCTTCTCACTTCTTACCCCTTCAGACCTTCCAGGAGCTGGCAAGGATGTACTCGTTCACTCGCCCACTTATTCTTTTGTTTTGGGGGTTTGATTTTTTTTTTTTTTACATTTTGTCCCCATGATCATCTCTTATTTATTTTATAACTGGAAGTTTGTACATTTTGATACCCTTCATCCATTTCACACAACCGCACCCCACCCCCACCTCTGGCAACTACCTGTTCTCTGCATCTATGAGTTTGGGTTTTTGTTTTTTTGTTTTTTGTTTTTTTTCGATACCACATACAAGCGAGATCACACAGTATTTTTCTCCGTTTGACTTACTTCACTTAGCATAATGCCCTCAAGGTCCAGTTTATTCTCCAACTGACAACGTGCGGGACCCTCAGAGATCCAGGGATGAAGGTTCAGCCCTGGAGGAGGTCCCCACTCTGAAAGGAGTCACGTGTAGAAACTGCTGGGGATCCCGTTAATGCAGCAGAGTAAGGGGGAAGGGTGTCAAGGAAAGCTGTCTGGAGGAGGAGGGGTGAAGCTAAGACTTAAAGGCAGAGAGAATTTTACCAGCAGCTGCGCCTTTTCAGGGGGACCCAAAGCAGAGTGTGCTGGGGTGAGGTCTGCATGTTGGGCCTGGGCCTCGAAGGAGTGGCTGGATTTTGGAAACTTCAGCACTAGCAGAATTAGCATTATCATGGGTGGTAATACCATAGAGGAAGAGCTCCGAGGCCGCCTCCCCCACCTGCCTGGCCAACTGGATGGTGGGGTGGGGTGGGCACCGCCCAGGCCCTGAGCTCCAGCAGACAAGCCCGAATCTACCACTGACCACCTTCCTGGGTCACACAGAGCCCTGCCTCTCCCCTTCACTAGCTTGATCATTAGACCAGAACTTAACCCGGGGACGATTTGAGGAGAGACTTCCTGACCCAAAATAGTTCTGCTGTGGCAGCGCGGGGCCCCAAAAGCCCCCCGCACAGAAGTGTTCCTCAGGTGAAGGTGTCCCACCTGCAGGGGCCCTCAGGTAAAACGTGAAGTCTCAGAGAAGGGGACCAGTGGTGTTTGAGGCTGGCTGTGGATTCCTCTCAGTGCTCTGTGAGCAGATGCCATCCAGGGAGTCCGAGTAGCGGAAGGGCCCTGGTCACTGTAGGGCAAGCAGGCCATCCCTGTCTGTCTCACCTCACCCCGATCCCAATGCCAGGGGGAGAGATCCTGAGTGGGAAGAGGCTCCCCAGACCAGACAGGTATGGAGGGAGGCTCCTCTAGTTGAGAAAGTCTCCCTACATGGCAGAAATCCAGCTGCTAACCATTTAGGCTCACTCATCCTGCAAAGAGACGAGGCCACCTACTGTGACCCTTCTTATTGGGGTCGAATTGTGTCCCCCCAAAAGAGCTCTTCAAGTCCTAATGCCCTATACCTGGGATTGTAACCTTATTTGGAAATGGGGTCTTTGCAGATGTAAGTTAGGGTGAGGTCCTACTGGATTTAGGGTGGGCCCTAATCCAGTGACTGGGGTCCTTATAAAGGAAAGCAGAGGGAGATTCAGGAAGAGAGATGCAGACACACAAGGAAGAAGGCCATGCGATGATGGAGGCAGAGACTGGGGTGCCGTGCCTGTAGGCCAAAGAAGGCCAAGGATTGCCTGAAGCCACCAGAAGTAAGGAGAGTACTGAAGATAGATTCTTCCCTATAACCTTCAGAGGGAGCATGGCCATACGGACACCTTGCTTTTGGATTTCTAGCCTCCAGAACCGTTAGAGGATAAATGTTTCAGGTCACCCAGTTTGGGATACCTTGTTATGGCTTCCACAAGAAACTAATACACTTACATCCAGAGCGAGCTACCTTTGGCTTGTGCCTCGATCCCTTGGCCTGACAGCCAGGTTTGGGGTGTGTCTGTTGGTGAGTCACATGAGGCGGCAAGATGGGGGCCCGCACCTGGACTTTCCTTCTCTCTCTCAAGAATTATTTGTTGATCACCTACTGGGGTCCAGGCACAGTAGTGGGGGATAGACATGAACAGAGGCATGGCCCAGCTGACACTCCAGTCTGGGGAAAGAGTGTGGGAAAACCCGTAAGGTTCATGGCCTAGGCCACAGCCCACCATGTGGGATTCCTGTGAACAGTGCAGGGGTGCTGTGACCCAGGCGGTCATGGATTGCCAGAGCAGCTGAAGGCCAGTGAGCTGGGGGTGGGGGGCATGTCAGGGCTGGTGGGGTGCTTGGTGGGAAGCTTGCCGGGCTTTCCAGCCCCACTTGGGAGACACCAGAGTTGGGCTGGCTCCCTGTGTCTCAGGCCATCAGCGCTCACAGTGGTGACCACCTTGGTGACCTTACAAAGTTGACCCCAAAGGCTCAGAGAGGTCAGGAGGCTGTCTGTCTCAGGTACAGTGTGGATGACTCAGTGGTCTTCCCGCCAGAGGAAAGAAGGCCCAGCTGGGAGCCGAAGGGGAAGCCAGAGACAGGGACCCAGAGGCTCTGGGGTCTGGGCAGGGGCTCCCCCCGTCATGAGGTGGTCCCTGCCAGAAGATCCCTTTGCTTCCCACACCACGAAGTGTTTCTGAATTGTCCGCCCCACCTCACCACTTGGGTCGCATCTCAAACTCAGCATGCCCTACACCCCACCCTCTCAGCACATCTTTCTCAAAGATGCCTCTCATGCCTTTCCCTTCCCCCTTTACTCATGGTCCCCGGAACAAGTGCACTTTGTCAAAATTCAAACTTGCTCCCCTTTCTGAAAGATGACAGTGAAACACGTCCATCATAAAAAAAATGATTGAATATGGAAAAGTAGAAAGGACAAAGCACCTGTACCACATGGGTTTATTTCCTTTCAGTCTTTTTTCTGTGAATTAAAGTTTTTAATGTTTTATTTTATTTTTGAGAGAGAGAGACAACACAAGCAGGGGAGGGACAGGGAGGGGGGTGGACACAGAATCCGAAGCAGGCTCCAGGCTGTCAGCACAGAGCCCGATGCGGGGCTCGAACCCACAAACCGCCAGATCATGAGCTGAAGTCAGATGCTTAACCGACTAAGCCACCCAGGTGCCCCTTTCCTATGAATAGTTTCACATTGTTTTTATCTTACATTTCCATCCCTGCCCTCCCCAACTCAGTATAATATTGCATTTTCTTGGACCCTGAAAATTCTTTGTAAAATATCTTTTTAAGAGACTGCTCAAAATCTGCTTAAATCCCTTGGCAGTTTCCATGGCTTTCTGGGTACTAAAATTTACTAAAATTCACCGTTCAGCTCTCAAGGTCAGTCATGAACTGACACCTGCTTCCTTCCCTCTCCTTACTCCCTCCTGAACCCCCTGGATCCCTCCCAAAGGAGCATGGACACACGGTCCTGAGTGCCCCTCTGCCCACCGTCCCCCACAGGGTACTCTGCTGTCCCCAGGGTCACCTCCGTGGCTCAGGAAGGCAATCCTCCACCCCTTGTTGGGACGGGAACTGGGGCAGGTCTGTACCCTAGTGGGGGCTGCGTCCATCCTCTCCAGAGCTTCCATTTGTGTCCAGATCCCACCCAGTGGAATGAAGGAAGGGCCTTGGGATTCTGGGAAGGAAAGCCTTCCTCCCCGATGCAAAGACACATACAGGGGAACTGCTGCTCCTCTCGGGTGACCATCACTTCGGATGGATGTGACACCTGAAGCTGTGACCGGTGACCGTGGGGGCAGAGATCACCAAGAGTTGAGGATGAGAGTGGCACGGAAGCAAGATGGAAGGCTGGCCTTCCTTGATGAATTGTTGAGCGGGGCACCCGGTTCACTGCTCATTCTGCCTCTGGATTTCTTGTGATGTTGCTTATTGTTTAAGTCACTACTGATTACCACCAGGGCACCCAGACTGACCTTTCCTCCTTCTCTCCGTGGTCCCGGGCCAGCCCATGCTATGAGGTCTCCACGTCTGCCCCAGGAGGGCCCCACTCATACTCCAGCACTGCCCCAACCCCCTCTCCCGGGGCTGCCGTGCCCCCTACCCCCCACCTGCGCTGAGGCCCTACTGGGTTCCCTGCCACCCCTTGCCACACCCTCCAGCACTGGTGTCACTATCACAGTGTCTCTGTCACTGGACATTCTCAGGCCTGGGTGCCCTGGGGGTGACTGGGAATTTCTCAAGGGCAGTGGCCATGCCTCATTTGGGGTGAGCCCACTGCACTTGGTACACAGTAGGTGCTCAGGAAATGTGAGCTGAGTGAACGATAGTATTGGTCCCCTGCCTTTGAGCCTTTTGTGCTTAGTGTGTGCTATGGACTGAATTGTGCCCTCCCCCCCCCCCCCCAGATTTATACATTGAAGCTCTACCTCCCAATGTGACAATATCTGGGGATGGGGCAATTAGGCTCTGATGAGGTCATGAGGATGGGGCCCCATGATAGGATTAGTGCCTTGTAAGAAGAGACATGAGAGGCATCTGGGGGGGCTCGGTCAGTTAAGTGTCCTACTCTCTTGATCTCGGCTCAGGTCCTGATCTCACAGTTCGTGAGATTGAATTCCACATCAGGCTCTGTGCTGACAGCATGGGATTCTCTCTCTTCCTGTCTCTCTGCCCCTCCCCTGCTTACACACACATACAAACACACACACACACACTCTCTCTCTCTCTCTTTCAAAATAAATAAACATTAAAAAAAGAGAGAGAGACACAAGAGACTTGCTTCCTCTCTCTCTGCCATGTGAGGACACAGCAAGAAGGTAGCTATCTGCATGCTGGGAAGAGGGTCCTCACCAGAGTCTGACCACCCTGGCACCCTGGGCTTGAACTTCAGCCTCTAGAACCATGAGAAATAAATCTGTGTTAGACCATCCAGTTCATGATGTTTTGTTATGGCAGCCTGAGCTAAGACTGTGTTGTTGGCCATGGCCAACTGTTGCTTAACATTGTGGTGTGGGAGCATGCTGTTCTCTTCAGGGCAGGTCCTGAACCTTCTTCCTTTCTAGGCCTCTCCCTCCCATGGACCCCGGGGACTGGCCCAGGCCACCAGTGGAACACTGGATGGCCCACATGGCCTGCTCTGAAATGACCCCTTTTTACCTGCTAAGGGGTCCCAAGTGGGGTGTATGGGTAGACAGGGCCTCGGGGACATCCCAGGCAAGGCCCCTTGTCCCCATTCGTGACTTCTGCCCAAAGTCTTTTGGGAGGATGGTGGCCAACAGAGACAATCCCAGACTGGACGCCTGGCCCTTTCTGGACTCCTGAGGCCTGGGCCTGGGCCAAGGTGGCCACAGCCCTGATCTCCCAGCTCTTGGGAATATGCTTGATATTGTTAGAGCTCCTGTGAGTCACCGCGAGCACCCCCGGGTTAGGGCAGAGTCTGGCCCAGTCCTCAAGGTCAACCAGGAGACCAGGCTCAGGTGTCCCATGCAGAGGGACAAGAATGTGGTCAGGGACCAAGGACAGAGTGGGAGGCTAAGTGGAGATGGAACAGAGAGAAGGCAAGCCAGGGCTTGAGCAGAGAAAGGGGCCTTAAGTAATGTTCAAATGACCAGGACAGCAAGGACAGCAAGGCCCCCTCTGTGCCAGCCAGGGAGTCCTGTCATTAAACATGCTTCACAGTGGGAGGTTGGTGTATCTGGGGTGTGGCAGGGCAGCCTGAGGGGCGGGTCAGGGGCAGCCCTGGCTGGATATCAGCACTGGCCCGGGGCAACTGCCACCAAGTGTGGGAAGGCCCAGACTTTGTTCTCATTGGCAGCTGGTTACCCAGCAGGCGGGGTGGTGGGGGGCTGGCTTCCCGGAAAGGTCTAGGCTGGTGGGCAAGTCTTTGAACTTCCCACCCCACTCACTGCCCCTGGTTAAAACCTGGAAGGGCAAGGTCAAAATGCCAGGGTGGCCTCGAGGGATGGAACTTTTGCCACATGTCACGTTTCAGCTCCAGAGAGTGGCTCAGGCCCCAGGGAGGCCAGAGGGGAGGATCACAGCGTGGTGAAGAGGAAGGAGGACTGGTATCACTCGTGGGTGGGTCGGGTGAGGCACCTGTCCAGGAGGGCAGGCCCCTGTGACAGACAGGGTGGGGGAGCCAGCAGGGCTTTGGCAGGACAAGAGATGTGATAGACACATGGCCCAAGATTCTGCACAGGAGTGTTGCTCACGTCCCAGGAGAGAGCTTGAGGCCCAGGTCGGCTGTGGCGGAGGCCTGGTGCAGGGTGAGAGGACACAACACACGGGAGGGGAGAGGTAGGGGCTGTGGGGAGCAGAGAGCTGAGCTGCTGTGGTGGAGAAAGGCTTCAGAACCCACTTCCCCTGCCCCGCCCTTCCGCAAGCTATTTAACAAACAGGACATCCTACAAACGCAGAGAGAAGGTGGCCTGTGTGCTCTGGGGACTGGCCGTCTATCCCCGTTTCCTCCTGGAGGTCAGGACCAACCACCCCAGCCAACACAACTGCCCTTTGGAAGGACTATCGAGGGGAAATAGCGTCGCTGCCACAAAATGGAGAGAGGCTTGTGGCCAGACTCGGGGAGGTCCCCTAGGCTCCTCTTAGTTCTAGGGAAATGAAAGCCAGCAGCAGGGACCAAGAGTGGGCTCAGGTCCCACGGTGTGAGTGACCCCACCGGGTTAAGTAACCCAACTAACCCAAGGGCCTGCAGAGGACAAAGGGAGTGTGGAGTCACAGAGGGGACAAGCCGTCCCATGATCTGTCACGGAAAGCCCAGCATCTGTTCTTTTGCAACCCTGCTGCGTCATACCGATTTTGCTATACTTCACCCATTTTAATGTTCTTTCCTCTCTTTCCCCCACTATAATACAGGGCAGCTGTTCTCAAAGTTTGTGGCCACAGAACCCCTTTAACTCTTAAAAGCTGTTGAGGACCCCAAAGAGCTTTTTGTTTGGGTCCTGTCAACATTCACCAGGGAAGAAATTAAAGCCAAGAGCTTTAAAAAAAATATCAATTCATTTAAAAGCAATAAATTCACCACGCTAACTTTTTTTTGATGAAAAATAACCATATTTTCCAAAACAAAAACATTTTTTTTTTTTTTTTGATGAGTAGGAGCACAATAATTGATTTTGCATTCTGCAGACGTTAATGTCTGGCTTAACAGACTGCATTCCCACGTCTGTTTCTGCATTCAGTCTGTCGCAGTCTGTCCTCTCGGTCCAAGATAGGAGATTTGGCTTCCCCGCCCTGGAAGGTGCAATTGGGAAAGGGAGGACCATGCTGTGGTAGTGAACTTTAATCCACACCTTCTGGAATAGATGGCAGCACAAACCAGAGGGCGGAGCGACACCTCCCAGGGTAGTTGGTAAGCAGCTTCGGAAAGCTCCATGCTCCCTTGGTGGCGGGGGCACCACAGGGCAGCAGGCACAGTGTGGCAGCCGGATGGCAGCATGGGAAGAGGGTGGATGTCAGCCAAGGGATTGGTGGAGTGGACTTTTGTCATCATCTTTGGTGACCCAGCATCAGAGGACCCTTCCTTTTTGGGCAAAATCCTTTACTGGGTGGGTTCTGCAGAGACCGGCCTCAAGGAGCCAGATAATCTGTGAAGAGGGTGAAGGTGTGCCTGAGGGTTTACCTGATCCTCTCCCTCCTGGCACTTGAATCTTGAGCACGTGACAGAGACAGCGGAGAATTACTGTGGCAGTGGGGTGGCACGTACTACTTTGGTGGCAGTGTCATGTGGCCGACGCTGGGGCACCAGCTGCAGCATCCTCCCCAAATGGTCCCTGTGGCATGTCCCGGCCTGGGTCTGGGGCAGCACTCTCCTTGACCCCTGTGCACTTGCTGACTGGACCCCAGGCCTCCTGTCAGCCCAAACTACCCGTATTCTCCTGACCGTTGTTCTTCCCAGCTCAGTCCTGTCACTGCGGACCACCCAGAAGCCTGGAGAGAGCTGGCCGCGGGGGTCTGCCTCTTCCCTCTAGTGTGCTGCCATGGTCCATCTAGACTCTGTTTCTTCCTGGGTTCCCAGCACCTCCCACCTGCCTGGGTTCCCTGTGCCCTGTTTTGACCTTTCCAAGGGATCCTGCAGAACCCCCCAGGGGAGGCCAACGGGGTACAGCACGGTCATCAAACTGTCCTGGGTGGAGCCTCCAGGGACCTGCCATAGCTTAGGAGGGGTCCAACCGCAGAGTCCCCATCTCGCCTCAAATCCCATCTCCCCCCCCCCCACATTCCCCATTTTTTTATTACAAACGATTAACTTTTTAAAATGACAGGCTGTTTGTAAAACAGAGGAGGAAAATGATCTACTACAAATTTTGTGATTCCTTTCCAGTCTTTGAAACTATCTTGCGACATCTGTGCAGACTGTCATCGTTCCCTGGGCGTGTACCGGCCAACCCCCACCCCGAGCTCTGCTTTGTGCTCTGACCAACGGAACGAGTATGCCCGACACACACGTGTGGGCAGGGGCTGGGTTGTGCTTGCAGGGGTTGGCTTGGCCTCTTGTGCTTCTGCCATGAGAAAGAAGAACATGCCCCAGGGAGCGCTCCTCCTTCACCTGGGACCCAGAGCAGAATAAGGGACGCATTGTGGAACAGACCTGGATCAGACCCAGGGCCCAGCGTGGAACCGCCACAGCTGACTTGTAGACCGGAGAGCGCGAGTCTGCAAGCCGCTGAGATTTCCAAGCAGAAGCTAACCCATCACCTTACAGGAGGAACTCATTCCAGAGTTTGACACACGCTAAATATTGTGGAGAGTCCGAATTACGAGGTAGTAAGTCCCCAGGCACAGCTGAGAGAGCATATTGACTGTTACAGTCACTCCCACTGTCTTTATCTAATGGTTTGAGGCCGGAACAGGTACCTGACAGAGGACAGGGAGAAAGCTTAACACCTTCAGACCCTGGCTCTCCAACTCCGGGAGGGAGCGGGGGTTGGGTGAGTGTGGGGAAGGTCGGAGGGATTGTACCAATTGCCAACAACCCCTAGCCTGACGCCTGTAGACAGGAGGGGCTGGCTATCCCACTGTGGCCCCCAAACCTGCCCCTGGATTCCTCCAGCAGCCTGCTCCTCCACTCCTGAGTCTTCCTGAAGTGCAAGTCCATGTCTTTGAGATATCATCTGAGGCTGGGAAGGGTGGTCAGGGGCTCTGTGCTCCTGAATACAAAGATGGGCCCTAAGTTCGGGGCAGCATTTTGCACACACAGCTCTTGCTATTTGCTTGTTATCCCCCACGGCGCGTGCTATCTTGTCACTGTCACTTTTGTGTACTTTGTGCACGTGGGGAGGAAGCACATCTGAATCATGTCTGGCTCAGGGTAGGTCCTCAATAAATGTTCGAAAAAAACAAATGAATCTTTATGAAATGTTACATCTACTGCTGCTCGGGGCTGCTTCCCACATCCCGCGGGCTGGTGGAAACGGAGAAGGTGTCTGTGTGTGTGTGAGCGCGCGAGCGAGCTTGGCACGGTCCTGGGTGACTGGGGCGCCCTGAGGCTTTCAGGCATGCGGGCTCCCAGGACTGGCTTTTGTTGCTGGCATGCCCCCTTGCTAGGCGTATCACGTTGTTTACTTAATTCACATCGCTAGCAATTTAGATCATTTTTACTACGTTGCTAATGACAAAAATGGATTCCCTCCTTTCTTTTCTCCAGTAATAATATCACGACGCCTTTTTATTTCAACCTCCTTTTCAAAGTATTCATTTGTTCTCAGCCATAAGAACATTATTCTCCCAGAATCTGGTTTTTGCCTGGTTCCCTGGTCTACCGCTAGTAGTGCCTCAAGAAACACTGCACTTATTTTAAAAATAACCTCAACTCTTCTTTTTCTGTTGCTGACAGATCAGTTAAGTTTGGACCTTAAAGTAATACCTGAAGGTTTTGGCTGTCTTTTGTTTAAGGCTACTCTCTCCAGCATCCTGATGATAAGTAACAAACACTTTTTATCGTAGCCAAATAATATTCTAGGACTCTTGGCAATGAACAAGTCACTTGTTGCTTAGTTTGGTTGTTCCTAAAGAGATGTGACTACCCATTTGGGAAAATTTCAGGTTTACTTCATGGCCTAGTATCACACTGGAACACCTGTTCCCAAAGACGGTGGCTCCTCCCTCTACTAAAAGAGACCTTAAAACTCTATAGACTGAGTCATCTAATACCTGAAAATTAAGACCTATGGGATTTTAATCCCATGCCTAGTACTTTGAGGAGCTCCTACACTGGGTACATATTAACATTTTAAGCAATCTTTAAGCACATCTGCAACAGACGTGTATCTTCACATATAAACTTAAAAAAAATACTTTAATACGTCGTAATACACAGAACTAGAATTCAACATATCACGTTGCTAAAACATTCATATAAATTTCATATATGCGTGAATTCACTGCATTAGAAAAATTCACCTTTTATGATGTTGAAGACCAGCATCAGCAAAACCCAAAGGAAAACTATTTTAACAGTAGGAACACTAAAAATAACAACTTGAAGGCTTATAAACAAGTGGCAGGAAAAAGAATTCTTTTTACATTTGCTATTGATTATGTCACAACAGGTACAATCTGAAATACAACTTTAGACTGCAGTGTATAAAAATACTTTCAAACAATACGTCTGATAGGCATAGTACCATAAAAAAAAAAAACCCCACAACAAACAAAAAAACAACCCAGCTGTATAGTTATTTCACTTGAAGACCTACTATTCAACTGCCTGCTTCCAAGCTAGCTTTTAAAGCATCAGCCTGGAAAGCAAATTCTCTCGCACATGTGCACACCACACACACACACACACACACACACACACACACAGCTGTGATATTAAAATCACCTCCTCTATGGTGCACACTGATGAGTAACTGACAGGCATTAATCTCAAGGCATGAGATGATATGGTGTTTGGAGCCTATTTTCAGTTCCAAGATTGGGATGGATGAACAAAGGCAAAAATAAGGTGGATTGTGTGTTTATGATTTCTGTTCCACATATGGGTGCTCTCTGGAAGAGGAGTTTAATCTGGCATATCAATATTTAACTTGGGAGGCGGGGGAACATACTTTCCAGGACTCTGGGTTATAACTACCCTGGCCTTCTTTCCAAACATTGGAGCAATTTTAGGAGCATCTGGGACTGATGTTTCTTCAGCTTCTTCACTATCTTCATGATGTAGATCATAGGAAATGTTCCCATATTCTCTTAGAAATGGGAAAATTTCAAGCAGAAACTGACAGAAATCTCTGCGAATCCCAAACCACCAATGGTTGCCTCCCTTCCGCCTAAACGTCGTGGCCATTAAAGTTATTAATGAAAGCCAAAGGGGGACAAATATGGAGATGTAAGAGAATGTATTGTGGCCGTCCAATCTGTGAACGAGCAGAACCTCAAAAGTGAGCAGGGGCACGACAATTGTTATCCAGCTGATGGCCATAGTCACATGTGTCCTTCGCTGTTCCGCAACGACATCCAAGGATCGAAGGAACAGGAGGGACCAGACGATGTAATAGAGGACGACTAGGCAGAGGAACGACATGAGAATCCACAGGGGCACGAACACCACCAGCCACGGCCAGTGGATAATCCTGTCCAGCCTTAGGGCGATGAAGATGAACTGCAGGATGTTGACAGAGCACAAGATCTCCAGCTCTAGGGACCTATCGTGTCGGAAGCCCCAGACGCAGGCGGCCACGGACACTGGGGATACGAAAAAAAGTGGCATGAAGACCAGCAGCCAGAAGTGGGTCCCCCTCTCCACCCTGTCGCAGACCAGGACTTCGAACATGAGCAGCAGCAGGTGGATAGCCACGGCGATCAACATGGCTTTGAACTCCACGCAGGCCTCCCCCTCCGTGCGGTATCGAGGGTTGCGGGCCCAAACGCCTGCGCCCACTGAGGCGCCGGCGATGACCAGGAGCTTCCACAGCCATATGGGGGCGAAGACCGCCCAGTAGCTCCACTGGATGACGCCGTCCAGGCGGAGGGGCAGCAGCACGGAGAAGAGCAGCAGGCAGGCGTAGATGAGGAACTTACTCGGGTTGAAGTCCTGGAACAGGCCCCTAGGGTTCATGGCGAAGCCGCCGCCAGCCCACCGGGCCTGCTGCTCAGCCCGGCTGGGCGGGCGCCGCGTCTCCGCCGCTTCCCGGGCCCGCCGCCTCCCCTCTGGGCCTGTGGCGGCTCTAGGCTGGCAGCCGCCGAGAGACGCACCAGGAGGAGGTTCGGACCCCAGCGCCGAGTGGCCGGAACACGTGCACGCGCGGTCACGTGGCCCGGCCGGAAGCGCGACCGGGCCGAGCGTGCGCCTGCGCGCCTACGCTCTATCGGCGACCCTCGGCCGCGGGCGGCGCGGCGTTTAGGAGTGGGGCGCTGCCTCCGCCCCGCCGCCCGCCTTTACTCCGTACCCATCCGGAAAAAAGCTACCGCGTATGGCGCCAGGAGAGACGGAACCTGACGCGCCGGTGACTCCTCGGCCAGCCCGTTGTCAGACTTCGGGCGGACGCTTCCTGGCGGCGCAGGGGGGAGGCGGGAGTGAGCTCACATCCTCCCGGCCCGCTCGGGGGCAGGGCCCAGGCGGGGGCGGGGCCGTGGGCGGGGCTTGCCCGATGTCCTCCCCTCGCTGGCAACCCGCCCCGGGACTGGGGTACCGCGGCAAGGTCCGCCCCTGGCGGCGCTGAGGGGCCACGTTGTGGGCACGGGCGAAGGCGGGTGACCTGGAGGGTGTGGGAGTTTGTGAGCGAGGTGGTGCCAGGAACCATGAATGCACACGGGGGCGTGTATGTGTGGAAGCGCGCGCGCGCGCGTGTGTGTGTACGTACAGTGAGGCCGGCCGTGGCCTGGTCCCTGTGCCCAGGAGGGAGCCCCGCGTGGGGTGGAGTGTGGGGTTTTGCCTGGAATAGATGAATTCCAGGACCGTCTGCCTGGTGGGGCAATGACAGTTCTGAGGCTGCCTGTGAAATGGCTGAGGCACAGTGCCTAGGGGGCGGTGGCGATCTCATACCTCCCCTTTCTCCTCGGAGGTGGAGGGCCAATGCTGGGGAGGGTGTTAGACCCACCAACGGCCCCCAGGCAAAGTCCCCAGGAGAAAGTGCTTCCCGCCCCAAGTCACCTGGCAGGTTCGGAGCAGAATGGAACTCAGATTCAGCGCTCTCCACTTTTAAGTCCCGAATCCTCAGTTTTACTTCTTTTGGGCCTGCCTAACTGATTCTCACAGAGCCATGTTGTGAAAAGGGCACTGGACCAGAGATCAAGAAATCTGAGTTCTAGTCTAGGGGTCTGCACCCCCCCCCCCGCCCCCCAGCTGAGAGACCTGAACAATTCACCCCGGTCTGTCTCAGCCTCAGTTCCCTGGGCTGTTGAGTGGTTTCCAAGGGCCAGCCGGGTTGCAGCGGCCCTGTGATTTGGAGCAGTCCCCTCTTTTGCCAGCCGGGCAGGCCCTAGAGCACTCCTCCCTCTCTTCTCCACTCATCCCCGGGTTGCTTATCCTTTCTGCCTTGCAGCCCTCCACCTGTCCCATGCAGTCCGTCCCCTGCGGCAGGAATGGAATGCTGACTCCAGTAGTGGGCTCTGAGGGAAAGGTCATCAGAGGAATTGTCTGGTGGCAAGGTCTCCCTGGCGTAACAAGGAAGGGCTTCCTGAGAGAGGTAGGGGCCACGGTCCAGATCCAGGAGCTGGCTTTTCCAGGTCAGCATTAACAGGATGCTCAAGTGTGGTGTGATGTGGACAATCCTGGGCCTCAAAGATCTCAACTTCACCAGCTCCCCCCCTCAGCTGGGGGCCATTAGGTGGTCCTGGGGGAGGGACTCCCAACCAAGTAAGCCCTGCTAGGCCTTCTAGATGTGTCTTCAGGGCCCCTTATTTCTAAAGAATCCCTCAGGAGTCATTGGGGCGGTGGGGGGGCGGGGGGGGGGGATGTTCCTTAAGTGGGGCTCTAGCCTTTCTCCTGTCCACAGTTGCTCTAATCTGTTTTTCGTGTTGGCTTTTCTTTTGCTGTTTCCCTTCAAGAAGGGATTTGTTGGTTAAAAATTTAGAATTCAAAACACCCGTCCAACTATGAAATTGGCTAATAAAAACATGAAGGGTTGTTCTGAGGATCAGATGAATCAATGCATGGAAAGCACTTTGCATTTAAAGACACGTGAGCTATGAATATTACCACACTGGAGAATGGAAAGCCTGAGGAGGGGAGGGCTTGCCAGCTGCTCCTGAGCAAGGTGTGGCAGGGCCCTGTCCTCTGGTCCCTGTCAGAGGCGTCAGAAGTCCTCCGCAGCCTCCTCCCTGGAGCCAGAGGACCTCAGGGCGTCTGCTGCCAGCTTTGTGGTGAAGACAGGAGTTTGGAGTGGGTTTTCCCACGTCTGGAGCTCATGTAAGACAAGCGCCTGGTTCACATCTGGGAAGAGAGTTTCGAGGTGGCCTGTCACACGGTGCGATGTGCCCCTGCTGCCCCAATGGATGCCAGAGCCTGCTTCCAGCTTTGTGGCAAAGCCACGGGTGGAGGGCTGCTGTCTGCCATCCCCTCAGCTGGCTTTCCAGGGCCCACAGGCCGGGACTCCCAGTTCTATGCCCTAGACACCCCTCCTTTGTTGTTTTCCCCGAAGTGGTCAGTCTCTTAGGGCCTTGCTGTGGTCTTAATGTGTCAGGTGCTGATGACTTAGCCAACTGGGAGGCTGGTACACATACAGAGGGCATGTGGGTGCCTTAGTCCACCAGCTCGGGCCTGCCTATCCCGAGTCAGGGTGAGTGGGGTCCTGAGATGTGTCCCCACCCCACAGCCTCTCCCCTGCTTAGCCTTCTCAGTCCAACTTCCCTTTTTCACCTACAGGCCTTCCTGAGCTTGCCCTGGCCCACCTGCTGGCCATCCCCTTTCCTGTGGTCTGCCAAATCTGCTGCCCTTCCAGGATGTGCCACGCATGATCTCTTCATTCTGTGGCCTTGCTGTTCTCAGAGTGGCCCTTACCTGACCTCTTTCCCTCCTGGACCACCAAGATCCAGGATGGCTTCAGGCCTTGGGAAACCCCGATCTCTAGGGGACTGGTGACCCTTCTCTGACCTCCCATGGCCTCAGGGAATTTGTTCCTCTCACAGGACTCATTTCACTGGCTTGAGTCTGGCCCTGGCTCTCCTCACGAGATTTGAGCTGCAGACACCCTGCCAGTGCTTGTGTCCTAGCACGTGCTTGAGAAGTGCTGGTCGAGTGTGTGAGTGAACACTTTGGCTGGAACACTCCTGCCCAGACCCAGTGGTTCCCTTCCCCCGTCTCCTCTGAGCAGTGTGGAGCCAGCATCTGGAGCCCCCCCCTCACTGCCAGCACCCCAGGCCCTGTGCCGTCCACTGCTGGACCTGGGTGGTCTGTCCTCAGCTCACGTAAGAGTCATTAGTTTCCAAGGCTGCCACAACAAATTGCCCCAAACTTAGCGGCTTAAAACAATGGCCACTTACTGCCTCACAGTTTCTGTAAGGGGTCTGGGCACAGGGTGGCTCGGGCGGCTCAGCCGGTCTCTGTTGGGGTCTCACGGGTGTCAGCAGGGCTGCTTCCCTTTGGGAGGCTCTGGCAGTCAACCTGTTTCCAAGTTCGTTAAGCTTGTTGGCAGAATTTGTTCCCGTGGAGTTGTGGGACTGAGCATCCCATGTCCTTGCTAGCTGCCAGCCGGGGTCATTCTCAGCCACCTTCACTTCCTGGCTTATGCCCTCCCCTCCTCCCCGCCCTCAGAGCCACCGATGGCGGATGGAGTTCTTGAGCTTTCCAGTCCCCTACTGACACTTCTGCTGCGTTTCTCTTCTGCCTCCCTTTTCTGTTTTTAAGGGCTCATGTGATTACATTGGACCCAGCCAGATAATCCAGGATAATCTCTCTATTTTAAGGTCAACCTATTGGTAAACTTCATTCCATCTGCAAAGTCCCTTCACAACAGCACCTCGATTAGCGTTTGAATGAGCAGAGAACCCATGGGAATACTGGGGCATCTTTATTTTTTTTGTAATTTTTAAAAAAAATAGGCTCCATGCCCAATGTAGGGCTTGAACTCATGACCCTGAGATCAAGAGTCACATGTTCTGGGGCGCCTGGGTGGCGCAGTCGGTTAAGCGTCCGACTTCAGCCAGGTCACGATCTCGCGGTCCGTGAGTTCGAGCCCCGCGTCGGGCTCTGGGCTGATGGCTCAGAGCCTGGAGCCTGATTCCTATTCTGTGTTTCCCTCTCTCTCTGCCCCTCCCCCGTTCATGCTCTGTCTCTCTCTGTCCCCAAAATAAATAAACGTTGAAAAAAAAAATTAAAAAAAAAAAAAAAAAAAAAAAAAAGAGTCACATGTTCTGACAGAGCCAGCCGGGGGCATCTTTAGTTCTGCTCAGTCCCAGCAATCAGGCCCAGTGTGGCTCTTCCTCCTCGGAGCTCCACGAGGGCCACTGCTCTGGGAGAGCCGGGGTTTCCACAGGGAGCACTTAGCCAAGCGCCCTCCTCACACAGACCAGGATGACAGTGCTGGGTTCCCAGGTTGCCCTTGGAGACACCTGGGCGTGCTCCCTGTCAGACTGGGCCAGTTCCCCTGAGCAGCTGGCACCCACGCGGGAGTCAGGATTGGGCCGTGGTCCCCTGGCCCTTTGCTGATTGTCCTCTGAGTGGGTAGCTTAGGGCAGGGGAATGACAGTCTGGGGACATTTCACTTTCAGACCTATTTGTGGATTTGCTCACATCAGCTTTTTCACAGGAAAGCCCTGGCACATCTGGCCAGTTTGTGTCCACCTCAGCGCCCACCATCCCCCCTTGGCCCTCAGTCCCTAAATGCAACAGGCTTTCACCTCTGCCCCCCTCCCTCTGCCTTTCCCACTGCCAGCCCCCCCCCCCCCACCTCCTCAGGGTGCTATGTGCCAGGGACACAGACTCCAGAATCCCTCAGGCCAAGGCAGGAGTTCTGCTGCTGCCTCCAAGCTCTGCGACCTTGACCACGAATGGAGCCTCTGGCCCCCATCTTTGCAATGGTGATAACCTGGCAAAGTCCTGCGGAGAAAATGAAACACTGTACAAAAACCCAGAACAGGCTCAATCCCTCCCCACCCCACTGCTGGCCATTGTTTCTGCCTTGGCAGCAGGTGGAGTGACCCCGCTTTGGCCTGTTTTCCCTGCTGTGCGGTCAGTCACACACCAGGGGATCGTGACCCTCTGCTCATCTGGCTGCCCCAGGTGCACCGTGACTCTCCCAAGGGCAGGGCCTCGTCTTTCATCTCAGGATCTGCAGCGGCCAGCACAGGCCTGCACTTAGTAAATGTATCTGGGAAAAGCACAGGCAGGCGGGAAGGTCGGGGCTGATGTGGCATCTTTTCCCCTTGCTGAGTGCAGAGCGAGGCCAGCCCTGTGAGACAAAGCAGCTTATCTAAGGCCACCGGGTGTTGGGCTTGCAAGGAGCTGTCTCTGGGCTCTCACGAGGACCTCCCAGCGCATGCCAGCCCCTCATGCTTGCACTGCACTCGATATTTCAAAGCACTGTGTCATCTGAAGCTAACTTCGAGGGGCTGTGGCAGCAGGGGCACTAACCTCATTTCCCTGGTGGGGGAAACTGAGGCCCAACACCGTGACCATAATTCTCTGCTAAGCCCTGTATCCCGGCCCTGTTCATCAGCCCGGTCTGATGAGAATGGCCCCACTGAAGAGCCACACTCTGGTGGGGACCCTTCGAGACTTAGCAGCTATTCCTTAATTCCTGTATTCATTTCACAAAATGTTTCAGGTGCCTGCCCTGTGACCCAGTGGGATGCAGCAGCGAGCAGTTTCTACAGCTTCCCCCGCGCTGGCCCATCTCAGTGCAGGTATCATCTCCTCCACAGTGTCCTCCCTGATCACCCTACCTAAAGTTGCCCCTCCCTGACTTATACCTTCTCTGTTGCCTCTGTGGTCACTAAACACATGGTTACTTTAGGAAAATCTGGGAAATGTGAGTCATTTAAAGAAAAAGCTCCAGTGTTACAAGCTACAGAAAAATCCCTGTTAACATTTTAGTCTATTTCCTTCCAGTTGGCCATCTCTACAAAGACCAATCGATGCCCACGTGCATTTCATTCTGCTTTTTGCTTAACACGAATCCTAAGACAGGCTTATTTTCACATGCTAGCATCTCTGGATCTTGCCCCGCACAACCAATGTTTTACCGGCACTGTCAGCCTGTTGCAATTCCCCTCTTCCAAAGTGGGTTGTTATTGCTTCTGACAGTGGGGACACTGCCAGCTTGAGAAGACTTTACATTAAACGTAAATTTAGTTTCAGCGTTTGCTTGAGGTGTTTTCAAACCATGTCTATAGTGCAGATTCCGACTCTGACCTGTGTGAGTACAGGCTTCTTTGTATCCTCAACGGTGATTTTATTCCCTCCCTGCACCCAGGGCAAGGCTGGGACATACCTTCTGCCCAACAGTGCTGTTTTTCATCACCCTTACATTTAGGGAATAGCCTTTCGGGGTCCTAGCTTTACTTAGATGCCTCTTGTTAGGTAACCCATCCTGAGTATTTTTTTCTTCCTTCCTGATACATGAAATAGTGGCATTTCTTATAATCAGTAGTGTCTTAAGTGTGATGAAATACCATCAGTAGAAACATTTCTCAGACCACCATAAACACGTTGTGAGCGTCTTTTTAATGGCTCTGCAATGTTACATCACAGCGTAGCTCACTCGCCCATCCCTTTGCTGTTCCTTATTGTGGATTGGGATTGTTTCTGTTCTTTTCCGAGATCAGGAGCTCTGTGAGCTTTCCTACTACAAATGGCTGCTTTCTCATTCAGATGATTTCTTTAGGATAATTCCTGGAAGTCAAATAGCCAAGTGGAAGGAATGTATATTCTCACACATAAAGTGTATTTGGAGGCTGATTTTTTTTTCCTTTTGTCTGTATTGTCTTTGCAGAAACGGGGTCATTGCTGTCACAAGTTAGGGGTGTGAATCCACTTCTTCTGATCGTGGCTGGTCCAGTAAGGGTAAAGAATTAACTAATGTTAACGAGGTAAAGAGGCTGAAATTAGAAGCTTACTTGGGTATAGACTGCATAGAATTAAAAGCCAACTAAAGACCAGGGCTGGTTTTGATGTGTGAATGTGCCCATGTGGGGTCAGTGGTCTCTTTGGGGTCGATCACAGTAACCTCCAAATGTTATGAATCGATAAGCTGAGCACTGGGATAATTATTATTAATTCAAACTAACTTCGTGTGTGTGTGTGTGTGTGTGTGTGTGTGTGTGTGTGTGTGTGTGGCTAGGGATGGGAAACTTCCTGAATTATGGAATATTGTTGAACAAATGGTGGGTAATTCATGTATCAATTGTTTGCATTTAAATTAGTGCCGCTTAAATATTTTAAGCAGTTTGCACGTGTGATTTAGCCTTTCTTCTCCAGTCTCGTTTGCGCTATTAATGTACTCAGCAGAAAATATTTTTGTTTTACAAAGGCGATCCTCAGTCCTGCTCTCACCTGGTTTTGTTGTAAATTCGGAGATAGTGTGCTATGGATGAAAGATGCGTTTACTGGGACAGGAATGGACATTTGTGAAATTTCAATCCTAATTTCACTGTGGATTGCCTTTCATTCTTTCATTGACTGGTGCAGAGTAGCAAACACATGCTTCTGTACGTCATTCAGGGCCAGGCCCTGGAGTTACCCTGTGAACAGTGTGGGGCTCTTGCCTTGCAGGGGCTGTCAGTCTAGCAATGCAGGAGACAGCACAACATGGGGACACAAGACACCACAGGAGTGTGGTGCTCCCTGCGTGAAACCTTCAGTGGCTTCTTGTTTCTCGGGAAAAATCCACGTGCTTTACCACACCCTTCAAGGCTCTGGTTGACCGGCCTCAGCTTATCTCTCTGGCCTCATCTTACCACTTGTTGGGCTCCGCACCAGCTTCCTTCTGTTCCTCACTCTCCCAGACCATTGCTGCCACAGGAGAAGTCATCGATTTGTAGGTGGAGCAGACACCTTCATGGAAAGAGGTCACTCAGAGAGCCTGGGCCCACCCATACACAAACCACCTGCTCCTCTCTCGGCGACTGCTAGGTCCTGGCATGT
The DNA here is from genome assembly GCF_018350155.1 of Leopardus geoffroyi. Classification (NCBI taxonomy): domain Eukaryota; kingdom Metazoa; phylum Chordata; class Mammalia; order Carnivora; family Felidae; genus Leopardus; species Leopardus geoffroyi. The sequence continues at coordinate 118,316,689 of NC_059328.1, read as the reverse complement.
GCTAGGCCCTGCGACCCCTGTCCCCAAGGACCGATTACTCTTCTATACAAAGGGCACAAACATGGAACACTGAACAACCCTGAGAGAGCCAGAGGGAACCAGAGGTCACTGGGCTGAAAGCGATTGAGAGTTAGCCAGAAACTAGAAGAAGCAGTGGATATAAGCTGTAGGGTAAAGGTTGGGGGTCAGCTAGGTGATCTGGGGAGAAGGCTGTACTATTGGCTGTAACAGAACTCTAAACTAGACCAACACTGAGGCGGCCCACACTATGTTTCAGCGTAAGCCAAAGAAAGACCACCTGGATTCGAACCCCAGCTCTGTCTTTTAACCAGCTGTGTGTGAGGCCCAATGACTCAGCCTCCCTGAGACTAGATTTTCTCATCTGCAAAGTGGGCATAATAACGCCTGCTCCACAGGACAGAGGTGAGATGGTAGAGATACGGGGCCTGGTACGTTTTGTAAATGATCAGCCTGTGAGCACTGTCCCCTGCCGTCTCCCCCCAGCCTCCCCACCCTCATGTTGTTGCTGGAGAGAAGGATGCTTGACAGAGCACGGGGCCACCCTCAGATCTTAGAGTCAGGCAGGGTATAACTAAAGGGGAACTGGGGTGCCTGGCTGGCTCAGTCAGAGAAGCCTGCGACTCTTGATCTCAGGGTCATGAGTTCAAGCCTGACGTTGGGTGTGGAGATTACTTAAATAGATAAAACTTAAAAAATAAATAAATAAAAAATAAAGGCGAACTTATAGAATTCAAATAAACAACCCAGGTGACTGGCACCTGAGTCACTTCACCCTGGGCCCAGTTCTGCTTTATAGATTAAGGGGGCTGGTGGGTCAGGGGTCTCCAAATGCAGCAGTGCTGGGGAAATGCAGGCAGGTCCCCAGGCCTCCACCCAGACCCACCAAATCAGAGTCCTTGAGGGTGGGCCCCGGAACCAAATTGTTTAAAAGCTCCCCAGATAATTCCAGGGTGCAGCTAGGTCTCAGAACTATCAGCCAGGTGCCCCCTGAAAAGCCTTTTCAGCCGTTAGAGTCTGGGTTTCTATTCGTGTCAAATGCCCTGCGCCGCCGTGGGGGTCTTCTGTCTGGCCCCGAGCTCATCTGCTGTCCTCAGAGATAGGGCAGTTCCTCTGGTGCTGCTCACTCCACAAAACCACGATTCAGGACCACTGAGTGTGGAAATAAATCTTGAGGGGCTCCTGGGTGGCCTAGTCGGATGAGCATCCAACTTTGACTCAGGTCATGATCTCAGGGTTCATGAGTTTGAGCCCCGCATCGAGCTCGCTGCTGTTAACAGAGAACCCACTTTGGATCCTCTGTCTCCCTCTCTCTCTGCCTGTCCCCACCATCCCCCTCCCCCACCCCATCCCTCCTTCTCTCTAAACTAAATAAACATTGAACAAAAAGAAATCTTGAGCACTGTCCGGTGCCTTGCTCTGAACATCATCGGCAAGGGGAGGAAACAGCTAACCTCTGAGGCCTGGGATGCTTTCTTGCCACATATCAGCTGCATATAAAGGGGAAATACATCTCTGAGGCTGGAGATACATTGTAGAGGAAAAGCTAGACCAGCAACCTTTTCTTCTGATGGAGCGGCAGCTCCCTACCAAAGAAAGAAAATGAAATTCTGCACAGTTCCTGCTGGTCTTAGATTGTCCTCCTGCAAGAACATAAAAATTATTTACCATCACTGAGGTTCTTTCCAAATTGCCCGAAACGGCTATAAACTTCCTGGCTTTATCTAGGGAGCCTTTGAGGTGGTGAGTTACTGTTCATGTAGTGAATTCTTACTGCAAATCCAGCATTAACAGATTTCCCCCATGAAGGCAGGTAATTTGTTGGACTCTGAGTGCTTTTACGGAGCTGGGGTTGAGGCGGGCTTGAAGAAAGAGGTTTTACTTTACAGTTTCTAAGTGAGTGATTAAAAAAACTAGGTAAAAAAGGTTTCAGACTATTGGTACCACAGCAGCAGATGTATCAGCAAAAGCCAAAAGGGATTGTCATAAATTATATGGGGGGTGGGGTGGGGTGTGTGGGGAGCAGAGATACAAAGAACATCTAGGATTTTTTTTAATTGATAAAAAACTGAGAACACATTTAGAAGTAAATAGAGGGTCCAATTTTCCCTTTCCGGCAAAAAGGGCCTTCCAAAGGAGGAGGCAAGAGAATGATTTTCACTGATAAATAGAATAATGTCGATAAGGGTATGATAAAAGAGCTACTGTTTATGTGGCAAGGTATACGGGTGGACAGGTTGCCCATATTACAGGAAGGAGACTCAGGCCAGTGGAGACCAAGGGCACGGGATTTGAACCCAGGTCCCTGTTCTTTCAGCATAGAAATCTGGATGTAATCATCAGTTTGTTTCTTTCCTTCATCTCCCACCTGAACATGGGGACTGAAAGGGATATTGGGGAGAGAACAAGGGCATTAGATCCGGGATGGGTCTGGTTCCCTGTAGACATACCTCAAGTCTGGCATCTTTTTTCTTTTTAATTTTTTTTTATTTTAGAGAGAGAGAGAGTGGGAGAGAGAGGCAGGGGGAGAAGGAGAGAGAGAATCCCAAGCAGGCTCCGCGCTCAGCATGGAGCCCAACATGGGGCTTGATCTCATGATCATGAGATCATGATGAGAGCAGAAATCAAGAGTTGGATGCCCAACTCATTGAGCCACCCAGGGGCCCCTCAAGTCTAACTTCTAAGCACACATGGTAAGTGGTGGCCTCAGGCTTCATTTCCTTCCCCTGGAAGTAAATGCCCCAGCAGAACTGGCAAAGGGCATAGCCTTAGGCTTTTCTTCTTCCAGCGTATACTTTCTTCTTCCTTGGTACACTGTTGCGTGGCCCGGGTTTTCCTGTCCTGCATTCTGTCCGCCCGCCCAGCGCCCTTGGGTATAGATTCCCGCCTCTGTGTGCTGCACAAGGTTGTGATCTAAAGCCTGGGTTTTGTGCAAGGCAGCCCTGGATCCCACCTTTATGGCTTCCCTGATATAAGATCTTGGACAAACAGCTCAGTCATTGCACCCATCCTTTCCTGTAAAAGGGGGTGTTGATGGAGCCCTCCCTGGAGGGCTGCTGTGGGGTCGGCTGGCTGCAGGCTGGCCTGTGCCAGATCAGTACTGGTGAGCCGGAAGCCTTCTGTGACGATCAGCCACTCTCCTGTTTAGAAAGGTGGTTATTTTTATAGTAGTCTTGCTATCTTCAGTCTTTACCCACTGATTCCCTTTGACAGCATTCTGGGAAATGCTGGCTGTCAGCTGCAATTTCCTGATCCTCACCAACCTGATCCCTTTTCTGTTGGATTCGAAGGAGCTCTTCCGGAAGCTGTATTCTAACATCCGTCAAAATCAGCGTTTTGTGTGTAGCTTTGGAGAAGGGGAGATGATTTTATTGTCTCTTTGGTGGGAAAATTTACTTGAAACGTGGTCTGTGCTGAAAACCAGCCCCCATTGCGTGAGATAGGCACTCCCTGCACAGTCCACAAGGGGGAGCGGTAGTGGGGCTAACACATGGCTTGTCTATGGCCTGGACCCCATCTCTAGAAGGCATATGAGAGAGCAGAGGCATTGGTCAGGGTAGGGACCCAAGGGGCCCATGTCCTTACCCCACTAAGACTGGATTCGAGCTTTTATTTTATTTCAGTCCCTCATTTGGACACATCTGGATTCTTCTCGTAAGATAAACAATATCAAACGCTTATATGTACACACTATGGGCCAGGCTCTGTTGCAGGCTGTCTGCACATTTTTGTGCAAACGAAACCCCTCATGCTTGCAATGGGTAGTGATTTGCTCAAGCTCAGATAGCTAGAAAGAGGCAGAGCCAGAGTGCACAGGTGGTCTGACTCCAGAGTCCAGCTCTGAACCCTCAGTACGTGGCCTCTCATCGCCGACGGAGGAGAGAGTAGTTTTTATTGAGCACATACTATGTGCCAAGCATGGTGTAGGAATAACTAAAATCCCAGACACCTCCTTTCTCCCAAGGAATATTAGAGAGAGAAAGAGGGAGGGAGGGAGAAGGAAGGGCAGCAGACAGCTTTGCCCGCCTTTGCCTGGTTCTGCCAGGCTGGGGCTGAAAGGACAGGTTGCTGCTGAGCCCAGGCCGAGCTGGGTCATCCCAGGAGGAGGGCAAGGCAGGCAGCTTCAGGCTCTCTCAGCCCAGGTGTCGCCCCACCAGGGGAGACAACCCAGGGAACACATCCGCTCATTAGTGGCTACCAGGGTGGCTGGCCCAGCGCCTGTCCCGCAGGGCCTCCCTGAGCTTGGAAGCCCGCCAGCCCGGGCACCTTGGGCACAGCCCCCAGAGCTGCTTTTCCAGGCTTGCTCCACAGGTGAGCACAGCCCAGGTGTCTGCCGGCTTTAGGCTTCAGGGTCATGGCCTCCACATCTAAGCCCTTGTGGGACACCCAGGAGCTCCGGCTCGGCAGTGTGGGTTGTGGAATCCAAAAACCAATTAATGTGGGGCTTGGGGGGAAATCTGTCTGACCGGTGGTTTGGCCAGGTCTTCAATCACTTAAGACAGAAGAGCCAGGTTGTGTGCTGTAGCTGTAGTTCTGGGACGGCTGCCGCCAAGTAGGACAGGACCCCCCGCGAGGCTTCTTGCCCCGCTGAGCCACGGCCTCCCTCCTGAGTGCAGTGGGGGAGTATCCAGGGTGAGGGTCTCTTCGGGCAGCCGTGTCCCCACAAGTTCCTCCAGACCCCCTTTTCTTGCACACCAAGCAATAGCCCCCGTTGAGCCCACAGGCAGTTCTAAGGATGCCGCCTCACGTGGTCCACTCAAGGGCTGCGGTGTCAGGCAGGGTCAGAGCCAAGCACCTGGAAGAGCCTTGGGGGGCAGAGGCCTCGTTACAGACAAAGAGTCTGGGATACACGGGATCTCCGGGATCCCCGGGGCTGATTTGGAACCGCGGAGGCTGGGGCACAGAGCATATTTCCACTATGATCATTCTGGAGAAAAGGCAGTGAGCATGAACTGTAACCATCTGGGGCCTTCTTCTGCCTATTAGGAGTTGTTTTTCCTTTGAGTGGGGTTGGCCACCCATGTGAGACAGAAGTCCTGCATCAGTCACTGGGCTAATTAATGGTCCTGGTTTCCCTGATGACTTCTGTGTCGTTATCCAGATTCAACAGGGGCATGTGCTCCCCCATGCTGCCTGGTGGTGCTCTGGGTGCTTTTGCTGCAGCCAGTCAGCTTATTGGGAGCCAGAGCTGTGTGCAGATCTCAGGTGGGTCTCAGAGAAAGAGGCAAACCCGTTGGTTTGCCAGGGCATGGGCACGTGTATGCATGGGTGTACACAGAACACACACACACACACACACACACAGTCACTTCCCTAAGGAACACTGACCCCGTCCCCAGTGACCAGAGCAAGGGCTGAGAGAAGTTGAGCTAAGGGTTGCCCAGCACGGGAGGAGGGCCCTTGGGAGGAGGAGAAGGGAGTCACGGAAGGTGAGGACAGAGCCATCTCTGCAGGCTGAGTTTCAAGGGTCTCTCACGCTGGCCCCTCAACCTCCTAGGAAGAGCTTTGTACGTGGAAGTTGTCACTAGGGTTTCCCTTCTCAAAAACACTGCCGACGCACGCTCAGAAGCTTCCCCGTTTCCAGGACCAGCAGGTGTTCTCCTCATGAGTCCAGGCTTTCTGCTCCCGACAGATTTTTCTGCATACATCCCCGGTTCCTCCATTCAACAGTCATATTTATCTTTGCCAAGTCACTTCTTGGGCTTCCCCACCTCCGGGCCTTTGTTTCTCTCAGTACCCCCTGCCTTGAATGCCATCTCTGACCCCTCTCCTTTGGGTTTGCTAGAATTCTCTCCATTTTTCAAGCCCAATTCAAGCTCCACCTTGCTCTGGACACAGCTGGCTCCCTACTTCACTCTACTGTGGTGACTCTTCACTCTGAAATCCTCTCTTCTTCTGAGGCCTCAGTTTCCTTAGCTGTAAATTGGGACACTACCATGTCACGGATTTGTTGTGAACATTATTTGAGATGGCCTTCATGACAGTGACCAGCTCACAGTGGTACTCAATACATGCCTCAGTCTTTTCCTGCTCTATGCCAGGCCCCAGGATACAGACAGAGAGGCGTGGGGTAGCAAGGGAAGCCCCCTGCTTGGTTGAGTTTGGAGGTGGACCAGAGACCATGGAGAGCAGCAGGGGAGAAGGAGGAAGGGAAGGTGGAGGGTAGAAGGAGGAGGAGTAGGAATGAGTGGGGGATACCTGGAGTGCTCCGTGCTGTCTGGGGAGCAGCAAGGAGGCCACGGAGGCTGTGGCAGGCTGGCTTTTGTAGCTGACAGCCTGGACTTTATAGGAGGCAGAGGCCGGGAAGTCACTGAAGGTGTGGAGGGACAATGCCCTTCCTGATGACAGTGAGTTGTGGAGCGGGTTTGGGAGAGGAGGCAGGTGGGGAGGGGAGGGCGGGAGGTGGAGAGAGGCTGCTGACCCCAGGGGAGGGTACATGCGGGAGGCCCTGACTCAGGTGTAGTCAGAGACCCTGGTCCAGGCCTCTCTGCCACCTGCAGCCTCACATTGTCGTCGCCCTTCCTGGGATAAAAGGCGGAATATTTGGATTCTCTCTCTCGAGTTGTCTTGACCTCGGCCTTGGGTAAGGAAGATGGATGGGTCTTTCCTTAGGGCGCCCAGCTTTCCTTTCCCTGTGCGGTCCCACTTCCTTGCGCTCCTGGCTGTGATCACGAGCTGCACGGGGCACCTTGTTTGTCTTTGGCGGGGCGGGTTCCCCCTCGCGGACTTTGCTCTTCTGTTGGGGTTCCCGTGGTCTTCTCTGCTCCCGCAGTTGAGGGGGCTTCAGGGAGCGTAGTGTACAGACGCTTTGCACACCAGCGACATGGGGGTGGGGCTTGGAGGGCGGGGCCGGACGGCGGGCAAAGAAGGCCTCCCCCTCCTTCTGGCTCCCAGCCCTGCATCCTGGAGGGTCTGGTGTGCTCACTCTCGTGCCCTAATGCCCAGCACGATGCTTGGCAGGTGGTTTGTGGTCAATAAATAATGGCTAAAAGGACACTTACCGAATGCCAGAATCTCTGTCTGTCTGAGTTCCAGGTATATAGCGGGTGTCCAATACACCTCCCCACCCCGGACCCTTATGGTCTTTTTAATTAAAAAAATTTTTTTACTTATTTATTTATTATTATTAAATTTTTTTAATGTTTATTTATTTTTGAGAGAGACAGAGAAAGACAATGCGAGCAGGAGGGGGCAGAGAGAGAGAGAGAGAGAGAGAGAGAGAGAGAGAGGAAGAAACAGAATCTGAAGTAAGCCCCCAGGTTTGAGCTGTCAGCACAGAGCCCTATGCGGTGCTTGAACTCACCAACCGTGAGATCACAACCTGAGCTGAAGTCGAACGCTTAACTGACTGAGCCACCCAGGCTCCCCAGTCACTTTTTTTTTTTTTAGTTTATTTGTTTTGTGTGTGTGTGTGAGAGAGAGAGAGAGAGAGAGAGAGAGAGTATGCGAACAGGGGAGGGACAGAGACAGAGAGGGAGAGAGAGAATCCCGAGCAGGCTCTAAGCTGTCAGCACAGAGCCCAATGCAGGGCTTGAACTCACAACCCATGAGATCATGACATGAGCTGATACCAAGAGTCCGATGCTTAACCAACTGAGCCACCGGGTGCCCCCTTGACCCCCGTAGTCTTAATGCCCAGGACTTGGGGGCAGGGGCAGAAGCGACAAGCAGTGGAGGGGATGACCGTCTCATCCCTCATCAGGGCTGATCTGTCCCATGTCTCCTTGGTGCATTCCAGGAGGCCCTGTGTTGTTGCGAGTATGGCCCAGGTGACCCGGGACTGTGTATGCGGGGAGCAGGGGCGGGGTAGTCACAGGAGAGGCGTTGCCTCTGTTCCACATCTCTGAAAAGTGCTGGCCTCTTTCTGGAAATTGCTCACTTTTCTTATCAGTGGGTTTGGCAGCTGTTGGGGAATTTCTGGAGGGAGGGGCTCCTGGAAGGAAACCACCATCAGACTGCTGTTTCCCTAGAAGCCCAAACACAAAGGGTGGTGTGGAGCCGGTGCTACAGAGGGGCTGTTTTTTGCCTTGAGAACAAGCCAGATCATGTCAGAAAAAGGAAGGCCGTTATCCCTGAATCTCATGTTTTGTTCCAAACGATGGTCTAAGTGTGTGGGGATTTCAGCAGCTGAGGTCGTGAGGCTGGACAGAGAAGGAACTCTGCATTAAATGGTGGCAGTCGGGTGGGTATGATCCCCCTGGTACAGTGAGGAGGACCCAGATTCCTCTGAAAGGCCACAGGGCAACCCTGTGATTCATTTGTTATTGTCCTCATGTACCTAGAAGTACTCAGAGAGGGAAAGAGCCTGTGTGAGGTCACACAGCATGTATTGATGGAGCTGTGCGTTGGACCGTGCCAGGTCTCTGAGTCCAGAGCCATGTTAAAGCATCCCCTTCAAAGGGAGGAACAGCAGGCCTGCCATCCCCAGTCTTGTTCTAGCTCATTCCAGGCCTTCTCTCCATCAGAGCTACTCTTTTCACATGCCAGCCTCCTTGGGGGTGGCTTCTCCTTTGTGTGCTGCTGAGTCAGTGAGAGGTCGGCTTCCGGGCCCCATGTGTTAAGTGTTGGAGACTTAGAGATGGGGCCCTCATGGTGGGATTTCAGGCCACCACCCGCTCAGTCTCTGGCTAGAGCAGTGAGAGCTGGGCTACAGGGGAGGAGGGAAGGCCTCTCTACTGGGAACTGGGAACAGGAGCAAAGTCAGTACCGGAAGCTGGAAAGGAATCAGTAGCCGCAGGACACAGGCTCCATCAGTCACAGGGCTGTGTTTGTCCTTGGCCCCATCAGAGCTGACAGGGCACGTCGCTGTGATGCACCAGCAGACAAAGCCACCGGGGCCATGATGACCCATGGTGAGAGAAAACCCTGCATCATGTGCTTGCCCCCTCTCCAAACTCCCCGAGCCTGCCCAAGGAGGTAGACGGAGGTGGCTCTAGCTGTGCATAATCCCCCAGAGCCACAGGGCCCGAGGTCCCCCACAGGGAGAGAAACAGCCCCTGTTTGGTCCTAGGGAGGCAAAGGACCAGTGGAGAAAGCTCAGGGCAGAATCCAGTTCATGAGACAAGCATCCATGGAGTGAGTGCCTGCTGAGAGCAGGGTCCCCAAATGGAGAAAATGGCTACTTCACTCCTGTTGGGGGGGTGGGGGGCTACTATCAGCAAACAGACAATAAGTGTTGGTGAGGATGTGGAGAAGTTGAAAACCCTTGTGCACCACGGGTGGGAATGTAAATGGAATGGTGGTTCCTCAAGGAATTAAAAATAGACCTGCCACATGATCCAGAAATCCCATAAAAAGAATGGAAAAGCAGGGGCTCGAAGAGATATTTGCACACCCACGTTCACAGCAGCATTGTTCTCAAAAGCCAAAAGTTGGAAGCAACCCAAGGGTCCACCCGAGTGAATACACCAAGTGTGGTGCACACACAATGGAGTATTATTCAGCCTTCAAAAGGAAGGAAATTCTGACACCCGCCACAATATGGGTGAGCCTTGAGGACGTTATGCAACACTGAAATGAGCCAGTTGCCAAAAAGCAAATACTGTATGATTCCGCTTATAGGAGGTACTTAGAGTAGTCAAATTCATAGAGACAGAAAGAAGGCAGCTGCCAGGGTTTGGGGGAAGGGGGAGCTTGTGTTTAATGAGAGCAGGGTTTCAGTTTTGCAGGATGTTCTTTAGTTCTGGAGAAGGATGGTGTTTGCACAACAGTATGAATGTGCTTAGTGCCATTGGACTGTACCCTTTAAAAAATGGTGAATTTTATATTATGTGTATTTACCATAATTAAAGATAATATAAGAAGTTAACTCAAAGCAAAATGAAGTAAAGGAAACCAAGGGGCTCCTACAGGGAATATAGGCACCAAGCACTTTGCTTTGTATTATTTAACCCCCAACCAACCTCCATGGGACAGCTCTCTCCTTGCAGACAAGGAAACTAAGGCTTAAAGGCATGATAGGTCTTTTTTTTTTTTTTTTTTTAACATTTATTTATTTTTGAGAGAGAGAATGACAGCGTGAGCAGGGGAGGGGCAGAGAGAGAGAAGGAAACCCCGAATCCAAAGCAGGCTCTAGGCTCTGACTGTCAGCACAGAGCCTGACGCGGGGCTCGAATCCACAAACCACAAGATCATGACCTGAGCTGAAGTCAGACGCTTAACCAACTGAGTTACCCAGGTGCCCCAAGGGCATGACAAGTCTTGCCCAAGGCCCCCAGCTGGGAGGTGACAGGGCAGGACTCAAATCATTCTTACATTCTGGGCAAGAGCTGTGTCATACTATAGCATTGGGCACTCTGTCTGCTGGGGTCTTAGGATTTCTGTTGGGGACCCCCCTCACACTCATCAGACAGCAGAACAGAAGGAGCCATGTAATTGGTTGTGAAACTATATGGACAGATCAGCGAGGCCTGAGTCATCAAGGAGGCTTCTTAGAAGATGAAGTGAGGTTGGGTAAGGCTGGAGGTCATGCCTGATCTGCCACTGTTACCCTAGTCCCTAAGAGGTTCCCAGTCATTATATGCTGAGAGAATGAATGGGCGCAGGTTGGGGGCGGGGAAGGGGAGAGGAGAGGGGGGCTTCCTTAGGAGGAAGGCTGCAGGAAGCAATGGGGAAAGAACTGGACCTGAAGGGGCAACCCCCCCTCCTCGCTGTGGCTTAGGCCTGCGACACACCATTTCATTCGAGTCCCTCAGCTGTCCCCACTGGGGAGATGTTATATGCCTTGGGGGGAGTCCCTCTGTCTGGGACTCAGTTCCTCCCCTCTTGACAAGCACAGCACCTGGGGGCTTTGACCATGTTAGTGGGTGGGGCCACTGAGATTTGCCCACCCAGAGATCCCTGGGCTTGGGCTAGGTTGTCAGGTTTTGCAAGTAAAAATGCAGGATGTCCAGTTAAATTTGAATTGCAGGTCAACAATGGGTAATTTGTAGCGTAAGTATGTCCCCCGTATTGCATCTATACTTGATGTGGCCACCCTAGCCTTGGGGCTTTGTTAACTGAGAAGAGGCGGGAGGATGGTCTCTCTGGGTGTCGCAGGACAGGGGCCTCCTGACCTCAGACAAAGGCCTGAGACAAAGGCCTGCCAAAGGCCTGAGTACCAGACCCAGCTTGTCACAGCTCTGCTGAGACCCACGAGGCAGACTCTGTCCAGCCACTACCCAGTGTGAGCTGACCAGGCAGACAGCAGGGGCCCTAATTACCAAGTGTGATAACACCTGTTGTGTGCCTGACACTGCTCTGTGTGCCATGCAGAGCCCACGGTGGGAGACTACACTGTCAACGTGTGGGGGTCTGTGTTCTAGATTTGCCTACTGTTTTCTGTGTGTGCCTTCCCCATCTCCTGCCTATATCCTCCAGACCCTCAGACAGCCCTCTGGCTGTCAAATTCCGTCTCCTGCCATCTCATGCCTACCTTACCAGGGCACCCCAACTCATGAATAGCATGCCCTTTTCCTTGAGTCTCCCAGTCAAACTTTCTCCAGCTGTTCCCTCATCCATCCATCCATCCATCCACCATCCATCCATCCATCCATCCACCATCCATCCGTCCATCCACCCATCCATCCATCATCCATCCATCCATCCACTCATCCATCCATCCACCCATCTACTCACCATCCATCCATCCACTCATCCATCCATCCATCCATCCATCCACTCATCCATCCATCCATCCATCCACTCATCCATCTATCCATTATCCATCTATCCATCATCCATCCATCCATCCATCCATCCATCCATCCATAACAAGTATTTGTTGAGGCTTACTATGGGCCACCATAGCAGGCATTTTGATATATAATACCTCAGTACCAGGAAGGATTAAAAGAATTCTATTTAAATGTGAGTGGCTGACAATAGCCATCAGCTACAATTTCTGGTTAACTGAAGGTCCCGATCTCCTATGTTTAAGCATCAAGTGATCTAGGGAGATATTTTTTAGCCTTGCCTTTACATACCAGCCACTCCTCCAGGGAAGTTCCTGGAGGTGGCTTCAGGCTGTGATAAAATGGGGGTAGGAACACTGTGGGGGGCCAGGAGTTCTGTGAGACTTCAGCAGTTAGGAGCTGAGCTGGTTCTGTCAAAGGCCTCTTCCTTATCCGGGTGCCCACTCAGGAGGCGTTAGAGCACAGACCCTAGAGGTCCCAGACAGCTGGTGCCTGGCACAGCTCCTGCCCATTGCGGGTGCTTGGTGTAGACATGAGACTGTCACTGTACAGAGAAAACTGAGGGCAGAGAGGGGAGGTATCTTGTCCAGGGTCACACAGTTTGCAATTGTTGCTGGGAAGGCGGTAGAGACTGTGATAAAGAGTATGGATTTTGTTGTCAGGCACAGTTGATTTGAGGCCTCATCTGCCTGTCAACCTCACTGACCTATCTGTAAATAGGAAATCACAGCTCCCTCTTAGACTCCCTCATGAAAGATGCTATGATGAAGTTATAAAGTGCGGGGCACAGGACCTGGCACGGTGCCAGCCTGAACTCCTCAGAGGAGGGTGGACCTTGGTCTCTGTGGAGAGGCTCCCCACAGCCTCACTTGGCCCAAACATGTCCCTTCTGAGCTCTGGGCCTCTCCTCCTCCCTCTGGGAGGGGAGGGCAGGCAGGAGTGGGTCCCGAGGGACAGAGAGCAGAATTCCAACCTCTGGCCAGCTGGCCCTTCCCACGGAGCTGCTGTGGCCGGGTCTACACAACTACCCGGAGAGTAGATTGCTTCCCGCAATTTATGGCCCCGAGTGCCAGGACTGGGCTTGTCACCCGCACAGATTGTGCAATGAGTCTTCGCGTGTGCCCTTCCCCCTGCAGGAGCTTTTATCTGGTTGCCTGGAGGTCAGCACCAGATCTAAGGTGTTCACCATGCAGGTGTTCTGGAGCAGGGAGCGCGTGTCTCCACGAAGATGGGAGCCGGGGAGAACATGAGCTGGCATGTCATGGGGATTAGCAAGAATGACGAAGACTTAGTCTTTAATGACAAGACAGATTTGACTTCCTTTCTGGGAGATAACTCTCTGTAAGCTATGATGGCAGAAAGATAAATCTAGCTAATTCAATAATTTAGAAACAAGTCGGTCTTTTTTTTTTTTTTTTTCTAACGCATTTCCCAAGTAGATTAATTTCTTTTGGAAGAGGAAAGCTCAACTTCTAGTTAATTGCTGAGGCCTCTGCCTTTCCAGCAGAACAATTCCCAGGAACAGCTGGTTAGCTCCTGCTGACTGGCTGGGGCTGCAGCGACCACATAGAAAGATAGTAATGAGGAAAGAGAGGCTCTCAGTAAGACGCATAGCAAAGAGTGGTTTTTAAACCCCTAGTAAATCTTTTATAGCGGCAATACCTAGATTGAGCAACAAAGTCAACATTTTGAATTTGTTTGGGAATAAGTAAATGCTAGGGGCTTTTCTGTAGCTTTTAGCAAACAGCTACAAAGAGAGGAAGGCTTGGGGATGGACGGTACCCAGGCTTTGGAGAGGATTCTAATCGTGTGTTACCCTTATCTGGCACCTTGAGCGAGGACTCGGGAGTCTGACCCTTTTTCTGAGGAGGGATAAATCACTCCATTCTAGTAGTTCTGAATTAAAGATCTCCAGTCCTCCCCTGAATCCTTCCCCTGGCCTAGGACTTCAGGTTTTGATCGACTGCATGACCCAAATGCTTAGGAAGGGGTGGGTATCCATTGAGCTGTCATTAGTCATTTAGTCCTACATGTGACGGAGACTGTGAGACCTGGTCCTGAGAACAGGATGAGGTCACAGGAGGTGGGGAGAAAACCCACAGGCACAGAGGGGCAGAGAAGCACAGAATAGGAAGATGACCCAAGTGCTAAAGATAATCTCCATCTATTTTTGCCATTTACAGTAAGATTCTTTCCATGACCATCAGGAGGCAAGAGTGGTTTTTGTTTTTCCATGTATAGATTAGTGGCACCCTTTGTTTTCCAGTCCAGGTAGACAACAAGTACCAAGGGTCCACAGTGATGTTAGGGCTTGTCAGACTCTGTCCAGCAACACCATCTGTTTAGATAATACTGCAGGCTCACGAGAACAAGTGTCTGATGCTAGCTGACATGCTAGGAAATTGGTCTGCTGTCTGTTCCACATCTCTTCCTGCCTGGCTTTTGAGCACAATCTCCCTGGGGTCAGAGCACCTCTGGGGGCCCCTGACTTTCAACCCTGCCCCTGCTTCGTCTGGGATTTGGCAGGAGGAACCCCTGGTTTAGTCATCAGCCCTCTTGCTCCCCTCCCCCTGCAATTGCCCCACGTCTCCTGTTATCTGAGGACAAGATCAGCCTTCTAGCCTCTGCTCCTGTGGAACCCCACTTTGCTTGGACTCCTGGGACAGCCTCCTAACCTCCATTCCCACATCTGTCCCTTGCAGCCCATTTTCCACACTACAGGTCTTTTTAAAACCTGAATCAAACATGTCACCCTCCTGGCTTGAACCCCCTCAGTAGCTCCCCATCACACTTGGAATAAATTCCCATCTCCTTATCATAACCTAGAAGCCGCCACCTAATCTGGCTCCTGCCTCCCTCTCTACCCTTGCGTGGTCTCACTTCTCCCTGCTTATGGCGCTCCACCGGGGCCTCCTGTCTGTTCCAAAGAGGACCCAGCTTCTTTCGGCCTTAGGAGTTTGCCCATGCTTGTTCTTCTGCCCGAGATATTCCCCTCCCCTTCCTCCAACTGCCAACCTTTTCCGAGATCGATTCCTTTCCATCCTTCAGGGCATAGTTTAAATGTCACCTCCTAATAGAGACCTTTTTTTGCTACCCAGTCTCAAGGAACTTGTAATGACACAATTTGTAATTACTGAGTTGTTTGTCTACTGGCTTATTACCTGTCCTCTGAGCTGTTCACCACAGTGTCCCCAGCTGAGCACACCTGAGGGCCTTGTATCTGTCAGAGCAGGCTAGGCTATGCGGCAGTAAACAAACAACTTCCAAATCCTAGGGCCCTCAGACCACAAAGGTTTATTTATCGGTCATACTAAATGTCCACCACAGGTTGGCAGGGGGAGCGCTGTGGACACTGTAGGGTCCCAGGCTGATGGAACAGCTATGACCCGAACATTCTCAGCGGCCATACCAAAGAGACAAGAGCGATGGAGGGTCTCGCATTGGCAAATAAGTCCTCTGGTCTCCAAATAATTTTGTTACTTCCACTAATTACTTCCACTTCCAATAATTGTGTTACTTCCACTCACAAGTCATTGGTTAGAGCCTCACCCAACACAGGGAGCTAGAAAGTTCAATCCTACCTGGTGCCCAGGAAGGAGAAGTGGAAATATTTGTTAAAAGCAGTAAAGACTCACGCAATACTCAGTAAATACTTTTGAATAGCAAACCTGTTTGCCAGATTTTTTTTTTAACCATTTTTAATGTTTATTCACTTTTGAGAGACAGAGAGAGACAGAGCATGAGTGGGGGAGGGGCAGAGAGAAAGGGAGACACAGAATCCGAAGCAGGCTCCAGGCTCTGAGCTGTCAGCGCAGAACCTGACTCAGGGCTCCAGCTCACCAACCATGAGATCATGACCTGAGCTGAAGTCTGACGCTTCACTGACTGAGCCACCCAGGTGCCCCGCAGTAAATACTTTTGAAGGAGGGAGTGTCTAGAATGTTCTTTCTACAGCTTCAGCCTCTGGTGGTAATCACTATTTAAACTAACATTTGTTGGGGCAACTGGGTGGCTCAGTTGGTTGGGCATACAACTTCCACTCCAGTCATGATCACTCGGTTCGTGAGTTTGAGCCCCATGTCAGGCTTTGCACTGGTAGTGCGGAGCCCGCTTCAGATTCTCCGTCTCCCTCTCTCTCTGCCCCGCCCCCCCCTCAAAAATAAACACTAAAAAATATTTTTAAACGGACATTTGTTGAGCACTCACCAAGATCCTAGTACTCCCAAGTTCCTAGTGGAGCTACTGCTCCCATTGGGTAGCTGGGGAAACTGAGGCCCACAGAGGTTTAGTCACTTCCTAAAATAACTGCTAGTTATATGGTAGAGTCCTCCTTTGAACCTACGGTTCCCGATTCCAAACCTGTGCACTTAATCATTACTCCATAGGAAGAGGTTTGGGTCCGATTCCCCTTCTAGATTATAAATATTAGAGAGCTTCCTTTTTGAGACACCTCCTCCCTTTCTCCCTTTTAGTACCTAGCAGAGTTTCTCTCATATACTTAGCATGCAAGAAGTCATGCAATGACTTATGAGAAAGATATGAGAAAGATAAAACAATATGTAAGATAGTGTAACACTGGGATATTCTTCTCGTTAAATGTTTTTTGGTAAGCCTGTTACTGAAGACTAAGGTAAAGCTTCTGTGCCTTTTGAGGGAGCTATTGGTGGAGGGCCTGTATGTGTTCGTTGCTTTACACAGCAATCTAATCAAGGCACAAAGCCTCTCATATAATACACATGTATTCTAATGTATAATTATTAACAAGGAAAGAATTAGCTAGCTGCTGTGGATATCAACTTGAACAACAGTTTCCATTCCTAGAGATTATACAGGGGGGCGTTTGAACAATTGTGATACGGTGTGACCTGCCATGAGGTTTGTGTAGGGGTCAGTGGGGCCACACATCCTGCTGAGCAGGGTTGGAGAGGATTCAGCTCTAGGGAGGGGCGGATAGTTAGGAAAATCAACCCGAGGTGAAGCCCTGTTTGGGTAGAAAACTACAAATTCCCTGTATTATTTGGAGGACAATGAGGGGGGCAGGTTGTGGGTGAAAAACCTGCCTGTACCGTGCTAGCCCACTGCACGTCCTGCCTCCAGGAACCTGGGGTTAGGATTCGGAACCTTGTATGTGATCTGGATCAAGTTATTACTAGGCATTGGACAAGTAGCCCCATTACAGCTAATGGGATGTCATTTAGCCAAGCGAGTCGTGGCGACAGGCGGAGGTCCCGCTGTCTCAGATGCCCAGGCCGGCGTCCGGACAGCAGCCTGGACCCTTAGACACTCCCGCCATGCATCGCAATTTTGGTTTTTCTCTATCGGTCCTCCCTATCCTTTTGCTTTCCACTAGTTTGGCCTCACTCTGACCTAAATCCACGACTGGAGCGCCCTCCACCCGCCCACGCCCAGAGTCCCCAGACCAGCTCTACTCCACTGCAGCAGCGGTCACGCGCAGCAAGTCCGGCCGGCCGGCCGCCGGCGGAAAGCAGGAGGAAGTAGAGGTGGGCGGGGCAGGCGTGCCGAGCCCGCCCCTCCCGACTGAGGCGGCCTCTTATTGGCAAACCCTCCTCCCCAGCCTCTGGGCCTCGCTTCGGATTGGCTAATATGCTCTTGGTGGGCGTGGCCTCCAGGGGGAGGGCAAGAGCGGAAGGAAAGCGCGCTCTCCCGGGAGGCGGGGTTGCCTAGGCGACGCCGGGGGCGCGCTCGGGGGTGGGGAAGCAAGCCAGAGGCTCAATGACAAATCGGCAGGGGACTGCTGGGGTCCGGCCCCGGGTGGAGGCGAAGGAGAGGGCGGGGCAGGCTTAAGAGCTGCGGGATCGGTGCGGACGGCCGAGGCGGCGCGGGACGGGTCCCAGGTAAGGGTCCCGGTGCCTCGACAGGCCCGCTCCGGGCGGGGTGGGGCGCGGGCTGGGGAAGTGGGGTGCAGCGCCCTGCGCTCGGTGACCGCCTGCCCCCGCGCCCTGCGCGTAGGCTGTGGAGGGAGGCGGAGGGCGACACGGGGTTGTCGGCCCCGTTCGGCCACGGCAGGTCCCCTGGAGAGAGCCTCCCGGCTTCCCAGACGGCCCGGGGCTGAGGAAATGGGGGCGGCGCCCCAGCCTCTCCCTTTTCGCCGCTCCTTCCCTTTTCCCACAAATGGCCTCTGCTTCCACTTCCTGCCCTTTAGGGCCTCCAGCCCGAGTATGGTCCACTTCCTCAGTCCCTTAGTTGCCGCTGTGGGCAGGGTAAGAGCTGTAGTAAGTGTTGCAAAAACTTCCTAGTACCTTAGGAACTTGGACTGAACTGGGGCGGTGCTCCAGAAGTTGTTTGGTCTGTTTGTTTTTGGTCCTGTCTTGCAAGTGAGCGTAGAGTTGTTTCTTTGCCCCCCCTCCCCCCCCCCCCCCATCCCGCTCCAGTTCCTTTCTGATAGTAGGACTGCCACCGTCTGTGGCTTTCTAATAGGAAGTACCACGGACTTGAACTGTGTGGCTGGACCAGGCTTCCACTCCTCGTTTCTTGCCCTCTTGCGGGTATATAAGGTTATCCGTGTCGGGGTGGGTTTAGAACTGTTAAGGGCAGAGATAGCTGTGCCCAGGCTGCTTGTTTGAGCAGTGTCCTTTCTGTGCTAATTTACAGATGAATCTTGGAAACATTGGAACTTTGGTATTGTTATCAGGTGAGCCTTCAGGGGAGAAGTTTTTGTTCCTGGTGGACTGCTTTAGAATTGCCCATGGGCTCCTGGGTGGCTCAGATGGTTAAGCATCAGACTTCAGCTCAGGTTATGAACTCATGATCTCTGAGTTCGAGCCCCACGTGGGGCTCTGTGCTGACAGCTCAGCAGCCTGGAGCCTGCTTCAGATTCTGTGTCTACCTCTCTTTCTGCCCGTCCCCCACTCTCTCTCTCAAAAATAAATATTAAAAAAAAATTTAGAGGGGCGCCTGGGTGGCGCAGTCGGTTAAGCGTCCGACTTCAGCCAGGTCACGATCTCGCGGTCCGGGAGTTCGAGCCCCGCGTCAGGCTCTGGGCTGATGGCTCAGAGCCTGGAGCCTGTTTCTGATTCTGTGTCTCCCTCTCTCTCTGCCCCTCCCCCGTTCATGCTCTGTCTCTCTCTGTCCCAAAAATAAATAAATGTTGAAAAAAAAATTTTTTTTTTTAAATTTAGAATTGCTCATGGAAGAGTCTTGGCTGATTGTTCATTTGCGTCCCCTGTGACGTCCCTTTGTAGAACAGAGAAATTTCTGCTTTGGCCTAGCTTTCTAACTTTCTTTCTTTTTAAGTTTTGGAGATGGATAGTGGGCACTGATTGTCAGAGAGTATAGCATATCTTTTAGATGTGCACATGACCTGTGTTCAGCAGAGCAACGAAGATTCTTGGAGGTCAAAGCTCAAAACAGGTGAAGGCAATATTCCCTAAACCTGGAGCAGTGGAATTAGAACGTGGAAGTTCTCAGAAAGGGAGTGACTGGGGAGGTGGTGTCGAATATTGGGAAGAAAAGGAGGGCAAGATATGGAAACCTAGGTGTGATGCTGGTTTTGAAACTTTATTGGTGGTGGGGTCTTGAGCATGACTTTTCACCTCTGTGTGCTGGAGACCCTATGGCAGTAAAAAGGTGGTAAATAGTTATGCCACCTGTTAGGAGTACACGAAATTGGGCATGTTTAAGGTGTTCTTTGTGGTAGTGGGGGTGGAATGGAGGTAAGGGTGGGAATAAGGCCAGAGATACACATTCCTTATGTGTGGTTTTTTAAATTTTTTTTTAACGTTTACTTATTTTTGAGACAGAGACAGAGCATGAACAGGGGAGGGGCAGAGAGAGAGGGAGACACAGAATCTGAAACAGGCTCCAGGCTCTGAGCTGTCAGCACAGAGCCCGACATGGGGCTCGAACTCACGGACTGTGAGATCATGACCTGAGCCGAAGTCAGACGCTTAACCGACCGAGCCACCCAGGCGCCCCTCCTTATGTGTGGTTTTAGTCCTGTCCCATAGACTGCTTTCTTCTGATCGCATCTGGGTCTTAACTTCCTTTTCTATTCATGGGATTTCCCACTGAAAACAGTGGGTATCTGAGATCTTGGCAAGATTTCCCTAGTGGTAGACGCTTTCCCAGGACTTTGTGAATATGGGACCCAGACACATAGGTAGGGAGACAAGAATTAGAATGTCAGATAGGATCTAAATGGGTGTTGGTGAAAGGTGGAAGAAGTAGAAAAGTTCTGAATTCTTAATTCTGCCTTAATTCTTTAAGGTTCTTGCCTTGGCTGGAGATGGCTCGGGACTCTGGAAATTTGTAAACCAGAGTTGAGGTAATCCTTTGTGCCACATCGCCCAATCCCACAATGCCTCTTTGCATTCAGTTACTAAATCCCTCTCCACTCATGAAATTTATGGAAGTTAGAAACATTGTTGGAAACCTTTTCTGAAAGCTAGATTTGGAGACAGGATAACACCGAAGAGCTGCAGTTTTTGGAAGAGATCTTGGTGAGCTCTTCTGAGGTTCCCAGTGTAACTTGTCTCAAGATAAGGCAAGAGTCCCACTTTTCACTGGATCCAGTTGCTTCTGAGCAAATAACTAGCCCCTGCTGTTAGATATGCAAGACACTTGAAGAAATTTTTTTTTTCAAGAGAATGCATGTTGTTGAGAAGTCCGAATCAAAGAAAACAGAGTACCAGAGAAAATGCAATCTTTCCTAATCGTGGGGGAGGTGGGGAAGGAAGAGGAAGGAAATGAACATTTATAGAGTATCTACTGTCCACTTGGCACCGACCCACTGATCTAAGCAATACCAGATACGTATCTGACCTTGGAGATTTGACCATGGGCTGGTTCCTTTAACTTCTCAGTTCTCTCGGTTACTTAAGAATACAAATATGGGCGTATATATGTACATATTCTTAGAGGTTTCAAAACGGAGAACCCAGTAGGCAAGAGGGTGTATGAGCTTTTGGACGGGTGAGAGTGGGGAGAAACATGACGAGAATGTGGACGCGGAAAGTCAAAGAGGGAAGGTATTTCAAGTTTATGTTACTCTAAAAAAAAAAGGGGGGAATGCTTATAATTTTTGTGAGTGTTCCCTATTGGTGGTTGTAGATGACTCTTTGGGGAGTTTGTGCTTTTTGAAAACAATTGAAATCTGAATGCAGAGAGTGGTGCCATTAATTGATAATTAATTGATAATTGATTAATTGACATTGTTGTCATTGTTGCTTTTGCCAGTGCTTTGTGGGCATCTTATATATAGTGTGTACATGTATTTTCTTCACGTAATGGCATGAGTTGAAGGAAATATAGTGGTTTGGTCCTGTGTGGCTGGCTACCTCTAAAGTTCATCTGTCTTGAATGAATTTTCTACTGCTGTATAATAAATTAGCCCAAATGTAACAGCTTAAATGGACAGATGTTTATTGTCTCAAACAGTTTCTGAAATTCAGGAATCCGGGAGCAGCTTGGTTGGGTGATTCTGGCTCAGGGTCTCTTCGGAGGTTGGAGTCATCTGATGGCTTGACTGGGGATGGAGAATCTGCTTCCAGGGTGGCTCACTCTCCTGGCTGCTGGCTAGAAGCTTGAGTGCCCCACCATGAGGGCCTCTTTGTAGGACTCTTCACAACGTGGTGACTAAGTTTCTCCCCAGAGCAAGTGATCTGAGAGAGGGAGAGAGAGAAAGAGGACAGTCAAGATGGAAGGTGTGATACCTTTGTATCTAATCTTGGAGGTGACAGACGTACCCTCACTTCTACTGACACATGGACCAAACCTGGTACAATGTGGGAGGGAACTATACAAGGAGAGCTTGAGGACCCTGGACATTCTTGGAGGCTACCAGATTTCCTTTTGAAGGTTTAGACCAGACATTATTGAGCAAATCTTTGTCTCATATGCTTACGAAAGTATGTATGATGGGAGAATAAAATGCAGCCAGGGTTTTTACCATTTTAGAAACTTTTAATATTTTACTTTTAACTTTATGTTCTTTCTTCTGTTTTTTCATTGTCAGATGCTAGAATTAATTAGCCAAATATGCAGTAGCTTTAGAAATTAGAAATTTAAATCTAGCTGATCCTTAAACCAAATGGAACAGCTGAGTTTTTTTTTTTTTTAACCCTAAAACAAATTGGTAAAAAAAAAAAAAAAATTATTGCCAAAATGATCTCCTTGATGAACAGCTTAAAATTAGTCATTAATCATCTGTGTATTTTTAAAAATAAAATTCACTGGCAAAGGAACTAAAAAAATCTTAAAAAACCTAATCTGTGCCCCTGTCATCCAATTATTATAAATCTTTGGGCAATATGTATTTGGCCAGCAATTTTTCATTTCTCTTTTTAAAACCTAGTACCTTTAAATTTTTTTTAATGTTTATTTATTTTTGAGAGATGGAGCATGAGCATGGGAGGGGCAGAGAGAGGGGGAGACAAGGAATGTGAAGCAGGCTCCAGGCTCTGAGCTGTCAGCACAGAGCCCAACGGGGGGCTTGAACTCACAAGCCACGAGATCATGACCTGAGCTGAAGTCGGGTGCTTAACTGACTATACCACCCAGGTGCCCCAAAACGTAATACCTTTTAATTATCTACCTGGATGGGAGGACTTTATTCTTTTAGCTTCTAGATGAAATCTCCCAAAGTGTCTATTGGTGGAGAGAAGAGGCATCCTGAGCCTGAAGCCTGATTCAGTGATTTCTAAGTTCCCTTCCAGCTCGAAAACTTCTCTTCTGTGATTCTAGTATTTTCATATAACAAATATCCTTTGCACAAAGCATATTTGGAATGAGGGTTTCACAAGTCATGTTAAATTGTAACTTCAAGAAACTAAGTGTGGTGAGAATGGCTTTTGTTCAGTCCGGCCCAGTTGAAGGTTGCTCGAGTGGTCATGAGGCCGCCTGGAAACTCAGCAAAGCTGGCATTTCCTTTCTTCCCGTTTTGGCCCTTTTCCCATCCACTGCCCTAATTTGTGAGCTAGTATCTTTCTTTTCTTTCATCCTACCTCTCCTGGCATCCCCCCCTCCTTCCTTCCACCCCAGTCTGCCAGTAACAACAGGAAAGGACTGGTGGACTGTCGTCCAGTGTGGATTAGCTGATCCTGTTATCAGTAGTGGACGTAGTCATTGTGGGACCTCTACTCATACTTGTGTGTTAAGCCTTTTTAAAAATCTAAAATTACATGTGCTCATTCATTAAGTGCTGCCATTTTTAACTTCCAGAGGGGTTCTGGACCCAATTGCAAGGCTGTACGTGTGTGTGGTTCCCCCCCCACACCACTGTGCAGTTCTCTGACACCAGCTGGAGACGGCATCAGATTCCACAGATTAAGGGTCTGGCCCCCCAGGACCACGCTCTACTTCAGATGCCAGTCGCAAGCCCAGATCGTTCCCTGTGCTTCTGACCGACTCACTACAAACCAGAGGTGCCCGTAACCCCCTGCCTGGGTTTGATTAATGTGCTAGCGTGGCTCACAGAACTCAGCAAACCCATTTATTCATGAGATCAGGGATTTATTACAGGGGTGTTAAAGGAGACGAATCAAGAGCCAGATGAAGAGCTACGTAGGGTGAGGCATTGAACGAAGGAGCTTCTGGCCTCATGGGGTTGGGGGCCCGCACGTGGCACGTGGTTCCCTGACCTGGAAGCTCTCCACACCTCCTTTTGGGATATTGTGGAGGCTTCATTACAGAGACATGATTGATGAAATCACTGCCCCGCAGCCCCTTCCCTTCCCAGCAGCCCCTTCCCTTCCCAGGAGGTCAGGGGGTGGGACTGGAACTTCCAACCCCCTGTTCAAGGTGGGTTCCTCTGGCAACCAGTGCCCATACTCAGGTGGTCTAAAGGTCACCTCGTTAGCACAAACCTAGTTGTGGTGGGAAGGTCATGTTCTGAATAACACGACACCCATTCCACCTTTTTGGCTCTGAGGCTTTTTAGGAACTGAGGACAAGAGTCTTAAATATTATAACAAAAGATGTTCCTGTTGCTCTTTGCATTCAGGAAATTCCAAGGGTTTGGGGAGCTGCGAGACAGAAACTGGATGAAGACTAAGTATACATGAGAAATACATTTTGGCCATCTGAAGGAGCAAGTATGTATTTCTTATAAATCACAGCGTCACAGCCTCCTAAATAGTTCTAAAGTCTAGCCACTTTCCCCATCTCTACTGTCATCCTCTTAGGCCCCCATTGTCTCTTGTCCGGCCTGCTGTACCTCCCACATCTGCTCTTGGCCCCTCTGGTTTCCCGTACTTTAACTGGAGTGGTCTTTCCAACATGCAGGACTAATTATGTCACCCCTTTGCTGGAAGCACTTCAGTGGCCTTCCATTGCCCTCGTTGGAAAGTCTGCAGTCTCTACAGTGCTGGGCCTGCGGGGTCTCAAATGATCTGGCCCTTTCCTTCCCAATGTAGTATCGGCTCATACCAGACCCTACCCTACCTCTTTCTTTCCGCTCCGGGCAGCCACGGGGGTCTTCTTCGGTCACTTGACTGTGTCTTGCTTGCTTCCTGTTGCTTCAGGTCTTCCTAAAAGCAATACAAGAAGGGAGCAGAGCACGTGAAAGGAATCCTAGGTAGGAAAGCACTTGGCCCGCTCGTGGAACTGAAAGAAGGCAAAGCTGGCCAGGGAGAGGTTGGTGAATAGTGGCTTTGGATTTTATTCATGGGGCGCCATAAAGGGCTTTATGCCCACTTTTATTTGTGGTTTTGGAAAACTCACAGTAGGGGCTGTGTGAAAAATAGATTGAAGAGGGGCTAAAGTGGCCACGATAAGCCACTTTGAAAGGGGTTTTGGAGAGGGAACCAGTAGAATTGGTCACGAACTGAGTTGGGGGAGAGGCAAAGGGAATCCAAGACTCTCAGGTTTTGGCTTTAGTAATAGCTTGGGCACAACTAGTCACTTGAGTTACTACTAGGCACAACTACTCACTTGAGTAACTACTACTAATAGTGGAGATGGAAAAGATTTGAGGCAGGGAAAGAAGAATCGAGAGTTCTATTTTGGGAATGTTAAGCTTGAGATTCTCACAGGACAGCCACGTGGGGAGAGGTGGCAGTTTGGCAGAGGGATAGGAGTCTGGAGGTCAGGAGAATTGTCTAGGCTGCATTTTAGAAGTTTGGGAGTGGCGTGTAGGGCTGCAGGAATGGATGAGGTCACTGAAGGGGAGTGTAGGGGCGGGAACACGGAGCTCTGAGGAAGACTGACATTTAGGAGCCAGGTAGAGGAGGAAGACCTGGCCTAAGATGCCTGACAGAGAGCTGCCAGAGAAACAGCAAGCCCTGGAGGTGAGGGGTGAGGGGGAGTGTGGTGCTCTAGAGGCCAGAAGGGACAGGATCCGGAGGGAGACCCCAAGAGGGGTCTTTGAATTGGCCTGCTACGGGCCTTCCCTTTTCCAGGCAGGGTTGGCTCGCAGTTGCCACATGCTCTTTGGTGAAAGCGGAGGGCATGGGAAAGGAGAAAGAGAACAGTTTTGTTTTTTTAAAGTTTATTTATTTTTGAGAGAGAGACAGAATGCAAGCAGGGGAGGGGCAGAGAGAGGGGGAGACACAGAATCCGAAGCAGGCTCCGAGCTGTCAGCACAGAGCCCGATGCTGGGCTCCAACCCTTGAACCGTGAGATCATGACCTGAGCCGAGGTCGGACGCTCAATGGACCGAGCCACCCAGGCGCCCCAGGAAGAGAACAGTTTTTATTGGAGTTTGCAACGTGGGGTTTAGGGGTGACCCTGACCAGCCCAGTGTCCGGAAGTTATGCTGGGGGAGGGAGCCGCACTGGAAGGGAATTTGTAAATGAAGTAGGGAGGAAAGGAAACACAGGGCCTTGTCGTGCAGAGTGGGACCCTTGGGCCAGGACCGATCTGGGAGTTGGTAGGCAGTGCAGACTCTTGGGCTCCCCTCTAGACCTACGGAATCAGAATATAAATTTTAACAAGATTCCCAGGTAATTACAAGTTTGAGAAGCATTGGTATAGATAACCAGGGCTACAGGGAAATTGTGTCACTAGCTGGGGGGGACAGATGGCGATCACAGGGGTGTGTGTGTTTAAGATGAAGATTCAGTCGACCGCGTCTGTATGCTGTTGGGGATGATCCCCTACGGAGGTAAAGACTGATTAATGAGGCAGGAAAAAGGGGACAGCGACAGGAATGCTGTTCTTGGGTAGGGGCGTAGGGACGCATGGAGCAAAGCCTGTGTGGAGTGCTTGGCTTTGCTACGAGCAGGAGTGTGCTCTTCGTGCAGCGGGAGACAGGGAGGAGGTGGGTAAGGATGCTGGTAGGTTTGTAGATTTGGCGCAGGAGCAATGAGGGAGTTTGTGCCTGATGGCTTGTGTTTGGGAAAAGTGAGGTAAGGTCATCTGTAGAGCGTGAGCTTAGGGAGGGCATAGGGGAGAATCAGTAAAATTTCTAGGCAGCGAATGCCCGTTCCTGGTTTGGATCGTAAGTGCATTTAACATGAAGTTTCGTAAGGCTGGCTGCAAGGGTCTCTTTCCCTCTCCAGCAGCGTTGATGTTGATGCGTGCCGGGTGCTGGGGCTGGAAAGGAGTGAAAGGGGCCAGGGCTGGAAGGTACCAGCGAGAGGGCTTTCATAATGTGAGATCTAAGCTCCTGAAGGAGGGAGGTGGGGCCCGGGGAGGTAAGGCACAGAAAGAAAGTGCTAGAGGCCAGTGCTTGCAAGTAACCATCAGGCGGGGAACCGCAGTGGTAGTAGCAGCAGCTACTGGGGTAGTGGGTATTTACGCGAGCCCGAGCCCCAGCCAGAAGGAAGGAGGCCGAGGCTGGAGACATGTTGGAGGCAGCCGTCTCTGAGGCTGACGTGCCGGGCATGAGCACAACAGTGTTAGGTAGGAGGAAGGAAAGGGTTTTTGGAGAAGAGAAGGATAAGGACTTGGGAGAGGCCGAGCTCTGTGGCAAGTTGTCCAGATGGGCACAGGAGTCACTAAGGGGGATAACAGGAGAAAGGGGTCGAAGGGAAGTCTGTGAACCAGAAGCAAATACCACCAATAGATGAGGGCAGTGAGTGAGTCCATAGATGACCTGAGGGCAGCAGGGTGGGGGGGAAGCTGATGGCCAGAGCCTTGAAGATAAGGGGCTTTTGCAAGAGGAAGGAGGGGAGTATTGGAGGAAGGATGTCCTCTACTGGAAGTGACAAGTAGGAGAGAGGAAGGACACTTATTTCTTCCTGGCCCTGAGGCACATGGCAGGAGAGGAAGATAGTGTCTACTTAAGATATGGTGTCCCCAGGGCACAGCAAAGCCTCAGGGAAAGCTAAAAGCTAGTGGAAACTTCTTGGAAGAGGTGGGGGGGTCTTGAAGAGTTGGTTGGTGTTCTCCTGGTTGTGGAGGGTGGGGGAAAGGAGTCATTTCAGAGGAAGGCGGAAGTCCTGTTTTTCCTCTCTAGTTACCCCAAGATAGGCGGGGCAGGTGTTCAGGCCGGGTGGTAGAGAGACTCACCCAGTCATATTGTGATGTGGTCCTCTTCCCTCCCAGTGTGGTGTCCTGGCAGGTGTCACCTCTGCTGGCAGAGGACTGAGTCTCTGCAAAGAAGACTCCCCTATTCTCGTCCTTCTTTAAGGACCAGCAGCTTATCCTGCCTTCGAATAGGTTTGGCTGGTAGGCCAGTGTCTTTCTCAGGACTTTCTAGACTGTCAGAATGATGTTCAAAAGTCAGTTAAGTGCCTACTCAGAGCCGGGTATTTTCTCACGTAATGTTAACAACCCCAAGGATACAGACCCCCTGTGTGTTTTACCAATGAAGGTGAGACCGAGGAAAGCAACTTAACTAAGGGCATTAGCTTCCCACAGACAGACTCCAAACTTCAAGTTGACTGTTTTTTCTCACACTGTAGTTGGTATATAACTACTTTAAAAAATTGTGGTAGGGGTGCTTGGGTGGCTCAGTTGGTTAAGCATCTGACTTTGGCTCAGGTCACGATCTCGCCATCTGTGTGTTTGAGCCCCGTGTCGGGCTCTGTGCTGACAGCTCGGAGCCTGGAGCCTGCTTTGGATTCTGTGTCTTCCCCTCTCTCTGCTCCTCTCCTGCTTGTGCTCTATCTCTCTTAAAACTAAATGAACATTAAAAAAAATTAAGGAATTGTGGTAAAATATACATAATATAAGATCTGTCATTTTAGCAATTATTTTAAAAGGAAGCTCTATACCCAAGGTGGGGCTCAAACTCACAACCATAAGATCAAGAGCCACAACCCTACTGACTGAGCCAGCCAGGCACCTCTCCCATCATTTTAGTGATTAAAAAAAAAATTTTTTTTTAATGTTTATTTATTTTTGAGAGAGAGAGACAGAGACAGAGGTCAGATCATGACCTGAGCCGAAGTCAGATGCTTCACCAAGAGAGCCACCCAGGTGCCCTTCCAAAACATTTTTAATTATCCCATTCTGCAACTCTGTGCTCATAAAATACTAACTCCCATCTTCTCCTTCCCTGGCTCCTGGCAACCACTATTCCTCTTTCCATCTCTATGAATTGACTCTTCTAGGTACCTCACGTAAGTGGAATCATATAGTATTTGCCCTTTCGTGTCTGGCGTATTCGACTTAGCCTGATGCCTTCCAGGTTTATCTGCATTGTAGCTTCTGCCAGGATTAAATTCCCTTTTAAGACTGAATAGTATTCTGTTGTACGGATGTACCACATTTTGTTTTCCATTCATTCATCAGTGGACACTTGGACTGCTTTCACTTTTGGCTGTTGTGAATAGTGCTGCGGTGACCGTGGGCGTACAAATCTGTGCAAGTCCCTGCTTTCAGTTTCTGGGGGTATGTTTGGGGGGGGGGTATGTAGTAAGTGCTTTCTGTCGTGTATTTCCTCCTCGAACTTGTGCTGTAGTTGCCTGTGCCTCTCTCTCCTTAATGAGCTTTCTGATCCATAGTTCTGTGTCAGTGATAAAAATTCCAGTATTTCACACCGTGTTTGAAGGTCTTCCCCACCCTACCCTAGTCCGCTGATGGAGCAGCGCAGTGTCACGGCTCCAAGAGTAGGCTCTGCAGCCAGACTGCTGGGCTTACCGTCCCAGCCCCGCCACAGACTAGTTAAATGACCCAGCAAATTCTACACGCTCTGTTTGAGTGCGTGCGATACACTAGCAGATGCCGTACAAGTGGAAATAGTAGTAGAACATCTCTAAGCAGAATTGGTTTGGGGAGAGTAGTTCAGAACAGGGACATGTATGCTAGTTCCAAATTTGACCTTCTGTGACTAGAGACATGCAGTGGTTCTAATGTCTCCCAGGCTGCCTTTGCGGGTGGAAGGAGCTGGAGTCTGGATAAATTGGTAGACCTCTCCAAGGCCACTGCAATCCCCAGGTTCCACTGGGGATGAGTGTATAGTGGGAGAAGACTTTGTTTCAGAAATAACTGTATACTTTAAAAAAAAAAAAAATCAGAGCTTGCAAATTACCTGTCACTGTTCCATTGCTTTGTAGTTCAGGAAAGTCCTCATATAAATGAATTAACCTTTCAAAGTTCACCAGTTACCACTTATCCCCTTGAGACCAGACCTCTCAGCCCCAATGGAGAACTTGTTTTTCTTTTATCTGCCAATTCCTGAGCGTCTCCCAAGTGCCAGGCACACTGGGCACACAAAGGTGAATGGGCAGCTCTCAGTGTGGTGGGAGAGACAAACATCATCTAAGAATAAATTGCTGGTTTATTTCAGTGCAACAGTAGGTATATTGACAGGCAGGGGAACCTACTCAGGGAGGGTCAGCTCTGCTGGGGGAGACCTAAGAAGGTAGTAGAGGAAATATTTAGGCTGAGTGTTAAATTATAGGCGATCCTCCATCAGGAAGAAGGGCAATCCTGGCAGAAAGAATAACATGTACATAAGGGTACAGCCTGGAAACAGAATATTTATCATGAGTGACTTCAGAGCTTTCTGGTTTTTGTTTAAGTGACTTTAGCTTGTTTTGTTAATTTAGTTATGGGGTTTGTTTTGTCTTGTTTTGTTTTGTTGGCGGGAGAACATATAAAGAGATATTCATCAGGGAGCAGACATACCTAAAACAAATTTCCTTAGGCACTTAGGAGCAGTACCTTAAATTGTTTTGCAGATTTAGTTTCAGGGAAAAAAAAAAAAAAAAAAAAACAGCAAAGACTGGAAAGGAACTTAGATCATTTAATTCAACTTCCTTGCTTTTTTGGACCTGGAAACTGAGTCATACATGAATGACAGCACAAAAATATTCTCTCCCCCAGTGCTAATGACAATAGCAGTTGTTCAAGGGAAGGGAAAAAGGAGTTTCCTTCTTTAAGTTAGTATGTGCAGGTGAGGCTGAGGGCGCAGAAAGACTGTCCTCTGAGAACCGTCGGGACTTCAGTTGTTTCTTGCCAGGACTGTCGCTCCTGGAATGCCGTGTTCAGTGAAGAGCGATAAGAAAATCCAAACTTGCCAAACAGAGAAGTTAAGACTGAGTATCTTCCTTTCATAGAAAGATGTAGCAGTTGAACAGCAGCTCAAGTGACTTGGTGTCTGTGGAGAGATTGTTAGCTGACCCATACAGATCCTTCGCTAGGTGGCCTGCCGTACCTGGAGCTGAGGCGCTCCGAGCCACGTCCAGGTTATTCGGGTCGCTTAGCCATTCACGTCCCGCCCGCCCGGCAAGGGCCTGTGGCTCTTTCTGACAGTGCAAAGCCATAGGAGAGTTGGTCCGTCCGAAAAATCGCTTCCAATTGAATAACAATCAAATGATCATAAATCCTCTCAGGATTCCTTGTTTAAATCAGCGGGTGAAATGATGAGACTCTTAGGAGTACTAGGTTGTTCTAATTTGTAAAGGGTGTCTCTGGTGTAAGTGTAGGGAGTTTGCCTTTTGTACTGAAACACCGGACCCTAAAGCTACAGGTTTTTATTTACTCTGAAACATGTTTGCTTGATGATCTGGCAATCTCTGTTTTAAGGGCCTGGGCCATAACCAATAATGACAACCCCATAGTAAGTTCAAATAAACACTTAAATGCCGACCTTAAGAGAGTCAAAGTCTTTAGTGACAAATTCGCAAAGCTTAAAAAGTAGAAATTAATGTTACCTATTTGCCAAATTTTGCTTTTGACATTAGGAAATAATGGCTTAAAATTTTTAGGCTTTTGACAGTAAGTAATGGAAGTAAGATATAGATGAATCCAACTGTTTAAACATTTTTTTTTATTAGTTTTCTTTATTTCTGAGAGGCAGAGAGAGAGACAGAGTGCATGTGGGGGAGGGGCAGAGAGAGAGGGAGACACAGAATCCGAAGCAGGCTCCAGGCTCCGAGCTGTCAGCACGGAGCCTGACGTGGGGCTCGAACTCACGAGCTGTGAGATCATGACCTGAGCTGAAGTCAGACACTCAACCGACTGAGCCACCCAGGTGCCCCAGATGAATCCAACTGTTAAGTTTACCCTGTATTCTAGATTTTATGATGACCATAGTTTGGGTAAACGTTATGTTCTTCAGGTTGATGAGAACTGAAATATTCCTGTCATACAAGGGTATAAGAGGGAAAAGGGCAGGCCTGGCGCCTGGCCTTATGGAGCCTTAAGAGTAGCGGAAGAAATAAGCAAAAAGCATGGAAGGAGAAAAAGAAAGGAATTACAAGTTATGATCAGTGCAGTGAAGGGAGCCAAGAGGCTGACATGGAGACTGAGAGAGGGTCTACTTGAAGTGTGGGGGTCCTTCACTCTCTGAAGAAGTGACCTTTAAATGGAAAGTTCTAGAAGGAATTGAGTTTGTGAATGATGAGTGTGGAAAGGCTCAGGGTTGGGAGGGTACAGAGGGGGCAGTAGTAGGCCGTGAGGTTGGAGAGGTGGAGCCTAGGGATGGCGGGGGGCTGGGGGGAGAAAGTGGGTTCTGGAGACATCATCTGAGCCCCTGAAGCAAGCTTTGTTCCTGGACACGCCATTAGGTGAGCCGATAAATAATTGTTTTGCTTAAACTATTTTCAGTTGGAGTTTCCTTCACTGTGGGCAAGAGTCCTAATCATATAAGGGACAGAATATTTGAATTCCCTGGAAACACCTTCAGCTGGAGTTGGCTATTCATGCCTTATTCATTCAGAATGAAGTATTTTTGTGTCATTATATTTTCCCCCTGGCCCTGCCTGGATCTGATTCCTTGGACTTGAATTGTATGTGTACTTTCAAAGCCATTATGTACAGTCAGTTGGGACTCACTTGGTTGGAAGTGATAGAAACGTAAGGTACATGAGCTCACACCACGAAGGGGGATTTATCGGGTGGACACCAGTGTGTGTCACTGACTCAGCGGACAAATGGAAAACCAAGCCAAGGAAGGGGCCGAGGATGCGGCCGGGACTCAGGAGCAGCGGTGGAACCAACCCCCCGAATGCTGCCAGGACTGTCCCAGGGTTTCCTCTCCGTGTTCAGGCTCCGTCTCTCTTGCTGCTTTCACTACTTGGCAAAAAACATAGCTGCCAATTTGCAAAAGTGAGTGGCCTGCAGACATGCTTTGTCTGCTCACAGTGCTTTTCAAAAGTGATTTAATTGTTAACATTGAAAAAGGGAGTTTCACATAAAATTCCAAATGTCCGACATCTCTTAAAGAAGCAGAAGTCTGACATCCCTAAATTCCAGCAACCGGCAGGCACTTCTCTTTGGAAGGGCAACACACTGTCTAAAGGACCACAGGGCTGCTACTCTTCTTACTTCTGCCCCGGGTGCTCCCTGCCCCAGCTGTAGCCATCCTGGACCCAGCTGCTTGGTTTTGTACCCATACCCTGGCCTGGGTCAGGTGCCCTCCTTGGGATCAGTCAGTTTCTCCCAGGGGATAGGGCCACATACTGAGCTGACATGCCTTATCTCCCTCACCCCTTGTCCTGTAATAACTATGCAGATGGCAGAGGGGAGCAGTTTCTAGAAAAAGGGTGCTAGTCTGACAGTACCTGAAGTGATGTATTTGGAAAAAGTTGTATGTGATTTAGTGAATTTTTTTTAAACTCCTTTTTACCAATGTCCTTTTGTCCAAAGGGCCTGTTATTCTTAACATGCTTAACACTTTAAGTGGTCCTCTGCTTTTTTATTTTGGAGGAGTGCTGGAGGGCTTCATAGAGGCTCTCGTGATAATTCAGTCCTGTGAATGTGCCCGTCAAAGCTAAGCATCTCACTTGGAATTTATGATGTAACATGGCTAATCTGTTTGTTTTTAATGGATGATTCAGGCTAGGATTGCAAAGGGTTGCTACAAACGTACTCCCAATCTTACAAACCTGATTTAGTAAAAATTAAAATTTAGGTATTGATAGAATTTGGTAAAGTATATACAAAAAAACTTATCCTGGTTTCTAAAGTTTCTGTTTTGTTATGAACCGTGAAAATCCAAGAATGCATTTTCAAATCAAAATTGCTTTTTTTGTTTCTTTCCATGTGTTTCGTTATTTGAAGTTAGCACGTCATTTTAAATCTTTATCATTTTGTCCTATCTGGTAAAATTCTATGAATTCCCAAGACAGACAGTCTTTTAAGAACTTTGTTTCTCATTTACTTAGGGCACCCCTATTTCTGAAGACTTTATTTATTTATTTATTTATTTATTTATTTATTTATTTTTTAACGTTTATTTATTTTTGAGACAGAGAGAGACAGAGCATGAACAGGGGAGGAGCAGAGAGAGAGAGGGAGACACAGAATCTGAAACAGGCTCCAGGCTCTGAGCCGTCAGCACAGAGCCCGACGCGGGGCTCGAACTCACGGACTGTGAGATCATGACCTGAGCCGAAGTCGGACGCTTAACCGACCAAGCCACCCAGGCACCCCCTGAAGACTTTAAAAGTGCAGGGTGAATATACGGAAATTATTGTGCTTGAATTTGAAGAATGACAGATCAGTAGAAGACACTAGTATGATCTGGGGACTCAGGGCAGGAAGAGAGGTGCTGTCAACACACACTGGCATACTCGTGTGTACAGCCCCTCATTTTATTGGGTACAGCTATTTACTAATTTGGCGTTAGATGCTAAGAAATAAGAAGATTCCATGTCGATTTCAACACCAATGGAAATGGCATCTACTGGGTAGACCGTGTCATGGCGTTTTCCTTTTTCATGATTCAGCATTCACAATCCCTGCAGTCCATCTGTTTCCTGTGTTACTTCATATTTGAAAGCACTGTCTTTTGGGGGAGAGTTCTTCATGACCCTAATTTAGATCAGATTGTTTCTAATCTGGATTGTAACAGGAAGTGGTATGGATTTGCCTTGACATGTAATAGGGCTCTGCTTGCTAAAATGCAGATTCTGATTCATAAGTAATGTACGGAGGCACTGAAGACCATGCAAATACTGTGTTCCTCATCCAGATCTCCCCTGTAGATTTAGCATCTATTAATGATTCTTGCCTGAACCAATCTTTACTATAATAGTTGATTTTCCATATGAATTGTTTGAATGTATATGAACTCTCATATGAAGTTGTTTCCATATAAATGTTGATTTTCCAACTCAGGTGCACCCTCTATAATGTGTCAGTCTGCCTTTGGCGTTCTCCTGGAAGCAAGAGTCCTCCCTCTTCCGTTGTTTATTTAATATTTATTATAGGTATGGATTCACGAATTCCTAATTTTTCAATGGTCTGTTTTCACTAGTGCCCTTAATTATTTTGGTGCTTAAATTGTCCCAGATTTAGGATTGTCCTCCTTTTTTGATTGTTATAGAGAGGATTAAAAACATGGATAATATTTTGGGAGACTCAGGTATTATGATTATGGCCTATTAGTAGTATCTAGGTTACCTTAAAGTTATACTAAAAAAGTGCTAAGTGCAATTCTTTGCATGTGGATAGTATTTGAGAGTTTCCCATGTGCTTTTGTGTTCGTGTGCTACCTAGGACACTTGAATTTTATGAGGAGGACTGAGTAAGTGTTCCTCTGCATTTTCAAATTGTCATTTGATTTTTTTTTTACATTCCCGTGATGCAGACAAGGTGGCATTTTACTCTATCTACTAACTTATTTTCTCCTAGCCTCAGTTTAATAAAAGACTAATGATTATAATAGCCCAGAATATTAGTCTAGAAACTGCTCTTTTCCTCCTAACACACATTTGCGTGATTTATATATTGTGATCTGCTTTAAAAACTTCACTTCTCAAGTGAATGTGTTCTGGTCTTGAATTAATCCTGAGTGGTAGAGGGCCCTATCTCAAATTAATGTATCATAGAATATGACATAGAAAAAGCACTCCCTAACCCTTGCCTGCCTGCCAAACCATATGAATGGTGCTTTTTCTAGTTTGGCATGTCTTGTTTTTCTGTATGGGAATGTGTGTGTGTGTTTAATTTTTTTTTTTATGTTTATTTGTTTTTGAGAGAGAGAGAGCACAAGTTGGGGAGGGGCAAAGAGAAAGGGAGACACAGAATCCGAAGCAGGTTCCAGGCTCTAAGCAGTCAGCACAGAGCCTAATGTGGGGCTCGAACTTATGAACCGTGAGATTGTGACCTGAGCCGAAGTCGCATGCTTAACCGACTGAGCCACCCAAGGCGCCCCAGGGAATGTGTGTTTATTCTTACAGATTCAGCGCCTTACATGCTAACTTGGGCTGGAGGCCACACCCCACAATGGTTTCCCATTTTCTCCAGGGTATGTTTCTTAAGATAGCATCTTAGGTCCATTTGTAGGTGAACATGGGTGTCTTTGGAGACTCCTCACCCTGTCACTTCCCCACTCCATACCTTATGCTTCAATATTATGTTGTACCTGGTATTAACTGTGATGTGTGATGCCTTTGTTCCTTTGCTTGTGCTGAGTTATGCTTGGAAAGCGCCCCTCAATCACCCCATCTGTTGAGTGAACTCTTACTCAGTTTTGAAGCTTTTCCTGATTCTTTTTTTTTCCAGAGTTCATTGTGCTTTCCATTATACTTTGCACCATCTTCATCACCGCATGTGGGAAATTATATCAACATACTTGAGCTGTATGTCTTTCCTTAGAGATTAAGTTTTCTAAGGGCAGAGGCCCGCAGCTTGGCACAAAGTAGCACTTAAAAGTTTTTTTTTGCACAAAAATGGATCTACTAACCGCAGAACTTTTCTGTTACTAGGTAGAGACGTAGTGAAGGGTGTTCATTGGTGTGTTTCTCAAGTGCCCTGTAAGAGACTTCTGGCCCAAAGGGAGAGACATGACAGGACGTGGGGTTATGGACCCAAATTCCCCTCTTGGAAGATCAATGTTGTAGCTTTATGTATTGGCCATGAACCCATGAGTTCATTGAAGTGATTTAGGAGGATTGCAAACCGCTTAGAGAGAGTTCTGAAATTATCAGTGAAGGCAGCAGTGGGGCGAGGGGTGGGGGTGGATATGATTGCTTTGTAAAAAAATGGGTGTCTACACTGAAGTCAGGGATGAAGTGTCCTGATGTCTACAGCTTACATGGAAATGCAAGGAATAAGACGGATTGACGGGTAGGGAGAGAGACACCAGTTGATGGGGTTTGTGGTAAAGCACGTGGGGCAAAACGCAAACTGGAGAATCTGGGTGGTGGGTATGTGGACTCACCCTGCAGTTCCTTTAACTTTTCATAACAAACTTTTCATAACAAACTGTTGGGAGAAAGGATACTTGTATTATTTTTTAGAACACATTTATTGGCTGCGCGTATCAATCACAAACATTAAATCTTCAACACACGCTTTCTAAGCCGTGCTGATTTGTTTTCTTCCTGGCATCTCTCTTCCTCTCTTTGTCTAGTTGGTGTCTTTAAATCCCAGGTCTTGTGTTGCTCCCTTTGGGAGAATTTCCCTGACTTTCCAGGGTGATTTAGATGTCTCTCCTCAGTGTTCCCAGAGCACCCCTCGCATCTCACTTCTGCCGTGGGATTTGTTTTACCTGCACTGTGATCTGTCTGAACCACTAGACTTGAAGTTTCTTGAGTCAATGACTCTGCTTCTGGAACACTTTTGGTAGAAGTGAAAACAAAAACAACAACAATTATTAGACTAACAGTGGCTTAAACAAATATTATTTATTCCCAATGTCAAGAGCCCCGAGGTCAGGAGTTTGCAGTTTCCAGGATCAGTTTGGTGCTGGGCACTGGTTGGCCCTTCTGCCTGTATCCTGTCTTTCCCTTCATCGGGTGAAGTTGACCAACGCAGTCATGTGGATTGGAAATAGCCAGCATGGTTATTTCAGTTTTTGAGCTTTGAGCACAGATCCTCTGGCAAATATCTTTGGACCTATTGAATAGTTTTCAGCTCATTTATTATGGTTTCTTCTAGAGAGATTGACTTTGTGTTTTGAAAATAGCAGCTCAGAATTAGATAGATGTCTACGTGGGTTTGAAAGCCTCCCCTACTCCAACCTGGAAAACTCTTTCTCCATTTTCTTACAACTGTAATAATTCACAGAAGCAAGGTTGCTTCGGAGCGATTGTGAGACACATGGATGGTCTGGAGGTCCCAGCCTCATGCTCCAGGATTTGCTTTCTGTGGAACACTGGTGGACCAGAAATTAGGCCAAAAGCGGTTTCACTTTGCTAAACTGAAGTCTTTAGGGGAGGCCCACGCCTTACCCCATTTATTCTATTTTAGTCACAATTCAAATGTGCTTAATTATCCAGTTAATTGCTTAGAACACTTATTAAAAGGCACATAATTAGAAAAGGAGTGGTGGAAAGAAGGCCTGGCATAGGCAATAAACGGTCCGGGGGGGAAGGGGGCAGCACAAGCAGACATGCGATCCTACTCCCGGCGGCCTTGATGGTCCTTAAATCATCAAGGAAGGATTTCATTATGTTCAGTCTGCTTAAGAAGACAGATGGAGATAATACGTGAGCGGTAACATGCCAAACTACATGACTATGATCTTAAATAGGTTTTAAATATAGGATTATATAGATTAGAATACTGGCAGGGAATCTACTGCTAATAAGCAAATATCTCTGGGTGGTGGAATCATAAGTGATTTTTTTTTTCTCTTTGAAAGATGGCTTAGATATTTCCTAAATTTTCTACTGAGCATTGAAAGGGTTTGGAGTGTGCCACCCCCAAATATGCCACTTTGACATAGGATTATTTCGAGCTGAAGACAGTTGAAAACAGACCAAAATAAAATTCTCTGCCTCCCCGCCGCGCCCCTACCAGGAAGGGCAGGGCTATTCTGAATCACCTGAGACAGCTCTAGGCTCCTACCAGCCCCGAGAGGGCACCAGAGGAACCTGCTTAGCACACCTTACTCACTAGCCCTCATCTCGTCTATCAACTTCCCTTAGATAGTGTTTCTCTTCCCACGCTTTGTTGCCCCTAGAAGTGCAAAGTCTTGTTTTTTGTTTGTTTCTTCATTTGTTTTCTTTTATTCGTCTTGTCACTTCTCCGAAATTTATTATTATTTTGTTAAGATGCGATGTAAGCTGAAGTTCTGACCACCCCCTTGAGTTACTCATCACTGAATTGTGTGTGTTTGTGAGATGTACACAGTAATAAGCTTCCACTTGTTTTTCTCTTGTTACTCTGTGTTTTGTCAGATCTGCAGGGCTCCAACCAATAAGCCAAAAATAGGTGGAGAAAAAATCAATAGTTTTTTTTCCTCCTTCCCTGAGGTTTTATTATTCTTTGTTTTTTTTTTTTTTTTTTTTTATTTTTTTATTTAAAAATTTTTTTTTTCAACGTTTATTTATTTTTGGGACAGAGAGAGACAGAGCATGAACGGGGGAGGGGCAGAGAGAGAGGGAGACACAGAACCGGAAACAGGCTCCAGGCTCTGAGCCATCAGCCCAGAGCCCGACGCGGGGCTCGAACTCATGGACCGCGAGATCGTGACCTGGCTGAAGTCGGACGCTTAACCGACTGCGCCACCCAGGCGCCCCATATTATTCTTTGTTTTAAATACTTAAAATATGTTAGACATTCAAAGAGTTCTTGTTCAACTCCTGGTCTTTTGATAATGTTGTTTTTCTAGCATTTTGATTTTGCCTTTGTTAAAAATGCTCAAATTATACTTTTTATAATAGCTGTCTGAAAAGCCCTACTTGTTATGGATGTGAACTACCACGTATGGTGATTTTCTTAGGTGTTTCGTAGGTTGGAGCTGTGGGCTCCTATCTGTGGATTTTAGCTGTGAGTATCCTGATCTGTCTTACTGCATGTTGTGTCCCCAGAGAGGTTTTGTTTGTCACTCTGCCTTGTGTTCCAGCACTGTGACCAGACTCGGACTGCTTTTTATGTTAACTTCTTGGCTTTGGAGAAGTGCCATGGTCACAGATTTTCTGGGTACACTTCCATGCAGCTGGGGCTCAGTCAGATAAGCTTCTTTGTCATTGTCCCCTGTTGGTCAACAAATGTTTTTCTAGTACATTCTTTACCTGAAGGTGTGTTCCTCTAAGCGTCTTGGCTTCTCTGTTCTCAGTTGAGAAAAGGTGTCAGTTCTGACTCCCACCTGGCCTGGGCAGCTGGTCCCTCAGCCCTGTGTGTTTGCTAAATCCTAAGTTACTGCGAACAGCAGCTATTCAAGACTGCGGGAACAGCAGCTCTCAGGGCCCTGACGTTTTTCACCCTACCTTGGAGATTTCTTCCTTTCTTTTGAGCTTAGCTGTACATGTAAGAGAAGTTCTCAACATTGGGTGTCCACTATAATCACCTGGGAAGCTTTTAGAAGTCCCCATGCCAGGCTACATGCCAGGCCAATTCCATCAGACTCTCTAGGGTGGGACCCATGCATCAGGATGTTTTGTTTTTGTTTTTCAATTTTTTTGATGTTTATTTATTTTTGAGAAAGAAAGACAGAAAACAAGTGGGGGAGGGACAGAAAGACGGGGAGGGACAGAGAGAGAGGGAGACGCAGAATCTGAAGCAGGCTCCAGGCTCCGAGCTGTCAGCACAGAGCCCTACGCGGGGCTCGAACCCACAAACTGCAAGATCATGACCCGAGCCGAAGTCGGACACTCAACGGACTGAGCCCCCAGGCGCTGCATCGGAATGGTTTCAAGGCTCCCCAGGGGATTCCGATGTGCAGCCAAGAATGGAAGCCACTGATTTAAACCAATGTTTTATTTATAAATCAACCAATGGATGATTTATGTGTGTACTATGTGTATTAATTTATTGTTCTAGTGGGGATGTTGTCAAGTCCTTTGTCAGCAGTAATGGAAATAGGAGCCTGCCATATTGGAATTGGAAATTTTTTTTTTTTTAAAGTTTATTTATTTTTGAGACAGAGAGAGACAGAGCATGAATGGGGGAGGGGCAGAGAGATTGGGAGACACAGAATCGGAAGCAGGCTCCAGGCTCTTGAGCCATCAGCCCAGAGCCCGACGCGGGGCTCGAACTCACGGACCGCGAGATCGTGACCTGAGCTGAAGTCGGACGCTTAACCGACTGAGCCACCCAGGCGCCCCTGGAAAAAATTTTTAAATGTTAGGATGTTAATGGGGCGCCTGGGTGGCTCAGTCGGTTGGGCGTCCGACTTCGGCTCAGGTCGGGATCTCACGGTTCGTGAGTTCGAGCCCCGCGTGGGCTGACAGCTCAGAGCCTGGAACCTGCTTCAGATTCTGTGTCTCCCCCTCTTTCTCTGCTCCTCCCCCACTCATGCTCTGTCTTCCTCTCCTTCAAAAATAAATAAAAACATTAAAAAAGATTTTTTTTAACTGTTAGGATGTTCAAGTCTGCTGGAAAGGAAACCAACTTTATTAAGTTCCTAGGGGGTGCCTGGCACTGTGCTTAGGTCTCTCATCCTCAGGAGAATCCTGCAAGGCAGGTGGTGGTTGGGTTTTGCAGCTCGGAGAACTCAAATAGTTCTAAGTCTCCCAGCTCACAAATGGCAGACCCCGGCTCAGGCCCAGGAGATGCCCCAGCCTGCGTCCTTTCCTTACTCTGTGGCATATGTGAACTAGGCTTTCTCATACGAATTGGTTGAAATAAAAATTGGTACTGGAGTTACCGTTTACTATTAAATTTACATATTTGGAATACTTTATCTTCCCACAGTGCCTGGGATTCCCTCCTCTTTTTATCTCACATCTGAGGAGGTTAAACTGATTTTGATCAATGGTCATTATCGGGGAACTTAACTCATTTTATTAAAAAAATTTATTTTAATTTTTATTTTTTTTATTAAAAAATTTTTTTTTAACGTTTATTTATTGAGAGACAGAGAGAGACAGAGCATGAGCAGGGGAGGGACAGAGAGAGAGAGAGAGAGGGGAGACACAGAATCCGAAGCAGGCTGCAGGCTCTGAGCTGTCAGCACAGAGCCTGAAGTGGGGCTCGAACTCACAAACTGCAAGATCGTGACCTGAGCCGAAGTCGGCCGCTTAACCGACTGAGCCACTCAGGCGCCCCAAAACATTTTTTTTAAAGTGTATTTATTTTGAAAGAGAGAGTATGTGTGCGTGTGCGTGTGTGAGTGGGGGAGGGGCAGAGAGAGAGGGAGAGAGAATCCCAAGCAGAGCTCCACACTCAGCGCAGAGCCTGATGCAGGGCTCGAACCCATGAACCATGAGATCATGACCTGAGCTGAAATCAAGAGCCGGATGCAACCAGCTGAGCCACCCAGGGGCCCCCAGTTTAACTCATTTTAGTTCACCACTTTAAATACACTAGAAGGAAATAATTTCATTCTCTTTTTTTTAGCTCCATCGTGTGTCACAAAAGGGTACTTACTATAAAAACGGCATTTACTGATCTCCTTCCAGAGTACCTCTGTGGCCCGCGTTGGGGGCTGTGGGAGTGTGTGTATCGGGAGGCAGAGGCACAAGGGGAAGTGAGCGGTGAGAATAAAGCGGGCGAAACTGAGGTCCCTGAGTGCTGTCTGTGGCACCAGATGACTTGGGGGGGAGATCTGAAGGGTGGGACTCAGAGCTCTCTGGTCTCTCCACTTCAGAGAAGCGCCTTTGAGGATTTTTAGTGTCCGGTTGTCCTCGCCACACTCCCCAGTGATCCAGGCACTGGGTGCCATTTTTTCCCTCTCTGTCTTACTTTCTCTCTGGCTCTGCTATGGTAAATGACCTCTGGGGTTGTTGGAGGGATCGTTTCATCTCTGCCCGGCACCTAGAAGCTTTGCTTCTCTGTTGGAATGTCTGGGCTAGTCTTTCCTGGCGCACACAGACTTCATTTTCTTTCAGTTGGGTAGACATCAAACTGCCTCTGAGTCTTTGTCTTGTTCCTTGGCAGCTCTTCAACCGGGTCCTCTGGTCGTGTGTCGCGACCTTAGACAACCAGCGGGATGGCCGCAAACAAGAGTAAGAGCCAGAGCTCCCTGGCCCTTCACAAGGTGATCATGGTCGGCAGTGGAGGGGTTGGCAAGTCGGCCCTGACGCTTCAGTTCATGTACGATGAGGTAAGACATGCCGGGCGCAGACGCCTTTCTTCATCGAGTCTGCTGTCATAGTGTCCCTCCTCCAGCTGTGTTCATGTGTTCAGTGCCCCACGTGCACGGAGGATCGTGGGGCAAATCTGTGTTAACATGGTTTCCATGTAGCTTTATAGGGGGTCTAACGAGCATGAGATCTGGGCTGCTGATTTTTGGTAAGTAATTTCAACTCTGGCGGGGATGTGAGGGTCCCTGCTTTGCGTGACTTCCGGTGTTATCCTTTGAGCTTGCTTTCTGACAGGAGCAAGGGAAGAGGAGGGGCCTCTTATACTCTTATACCGTTCTGAAGAACAGGTCAGATTTAGCTTTGTGACAGTCACTTTCAGGAGGTAGTGAAAGGGAGAGCTAAGCTGTCATAAGACAATCTTTTCTCAAGTGATAGGCATCAGGTTCTCTCTAGTTCTGCCATGCAGCAAAGTAAAGCTCACACCATCCTTGCCCCACATTTATGTCCCTTAATGTGTGGATAATGGAACTGGTGCTGAGTCCAATGTGACAACACCGTTTTGATTCCCGTGGCAACAAATGTCCCTGCCTGATGGCCGTCGGTTGGTACCATGGGCAGAGTGTTCTGACCGGCGCTCACGTCACGTTCCCATGGGCGTGTGCTTTACAGGATTTCCAAAAGGAAGATACCTGTCACCACAGTTGGTGAAGATCATTATCTGATCTTCACTAGACTTGCCCTCTGTCCAACTTTTGTTGGGTGGTGTTGGAATGGCAATGG
Organism: Leopardus geoffroyi; assembly: GCF_018350155.1. Lineage (NCBI taxonomy): Eukaryota > Metazoa > Chordata > Mammalia > Carnivora > Felidae > Leopardus > Leopardus geoffroyi. The sequence continues at coordinate 118,274,010 of NC_059328.1, read as the reverse complement.
CCGTTTTTGGGATCTAGCTGAGGGAAGTTGGGTTAAGGATATATTTAGCTGGGAATTAGTGGTATCTATTTATGTGGTTTGGAGTCACTTGGGCATGTGGTTAAGTTATTACTAGCCATTTCGCTGTAGGGATGGCTTCCCGGAATATTCCCACCACCCACTCTGCTGACTCACCTGGCACTGTGATATGAGATGCAGGGCCAGGAGGTTATCGTGGTGTGAGTGTGGTCCTGTGGCACCTGGTTCTGGAAGTGTGTGGGCTGTGGAGTTCTCGAGAAACAAGGGTCGAGACGTGGAGCTAGAAACTGGTTGGGAAAGTTCTTCCAGATCTTATAGTCTCTTCCAGGGAAGTTTAAGAGAGGTTTCTTAAATTTGACAATAGTCCTAAAACTTCTATTACCAGTAGTGTCACGTCATTGTGAAGCTGAAGAAAATCCTTCTACACTTTCAATAAAAGAGAAACTTGGACCAATTATGCTAGAGGATAAGACTAAATTGTTTTTCATCCTCTATAGGAAATATTACACAATCGTTGGCCTGTATGACGAGATAATCAAAGAGGATGCAGTGAACAAACAAACCAGTTAAGAAGGTATTCTAGAGTTATGGCAGGCAGTTAATTAATAAAAAGTATGTTATTTTGCTGGATTTTGTGATATACGTGGTATTTGTATTGGTTTTCTATTGCCATGTAACAAATTACTAGAAATTTAGCAGCTTGAAACAACACATGTTTGTTATCTACAGTTTCCAGGGCTTGGGAGTCTGGCGTGGCTTAGCTGGCTGCTCTGCCCGGGGTCCCACAAGGCTGCAGTCAGAGTTGGCTGGGGCCGTGAGCCTGGCTGACGCTCGGGTCCTCTTCCAAGCTCTGGGTGCTGGCAGAGTTGGGTTTCATGCAGACGTAGGGTGGAGGCCCACAGGTCCTTGCCACCAGGCCCTTTCCATAGGTGGTTCATTCCGTGGCACCTTGCTTCTTCAAGGCCAGTAGGAGCGTCTCTGGTTAGCTAAGACAGATTCTTATATAAGGAAACATAATCATGGGTGATCTCACGATCTTTCCCACATTCTGTTGGTTAGAAGCCAATCACAGAGTCCTCTGTATTTAAAAGTGAGAGTATCATACCAGGGGCATGACTCACTGAGGGTCACCTGAGGGTATATTTGCCACAGTATTGGTCTTTTTATTTTTATTTTTTAAATGTTTATTTATTTATTTTTGAGAGAGAGAGAGAGAGAGTATGCATGAGTGGGGGAGGGGCAGAGAGAGGGAGACACAGAATCCGAAACAGGCTCCAGGCTCTGAGCTGTCAGCACAGAGCCCGACGCGGGGCTCGAACTCACGGACCGCGAGATCGTGACCTGAGCCCAAGTCGGCCGCTCAACCGATTGAGCCACCCAGGCGCCCCAATGTCTGGAGATACTTTTGAGTGTCACAACTGGAGGGCAGTGACCTAGTGGGTAGGGGCCAGCGGTGGTGCTAAACACCCTACAGCGCACAGGAGAGACCTCACAACCAAGAATTATCCATCCCAAATAGTCTTGTCAATAGCACAGCTGCTGACGCTGCGGGAGACTAGCTAGTAGGAGAGTCGAACCTGGATTTTCATTTTTATTACGTAGGTTTGTATGTGTGCGTATGGTTAAGTGGGGGTAGGGGGTGGGGAAGATGCACACAGAAGAGTTTTGTCCCTTCTTCCTCGTATCTTCAGGGAAACAAGGGAAAACTAGGCTTGATCTTAGTCTATTTTTTCATGGGCAAACATAGTTGAGGACTGGAGAGCAGCAGTTGTTGAAGAAATGGTAAAATGAGAGCAAGGAAAGAATAGAGATGGATTAATGTACGTTTGGAGAAGTCTTTAATTGATTTCTAAAGCAATGCTGTCCAGTAGGACCTTCTGCCACGATGAAAACGTTCTGTATCTGTACTGTCTGCACATGTGACTAGAGTTCCAGCAAATGTGGCTAGTGGCTACTCTATTGGACAGGAGAGTTCCAGAATCATAGTCTTGGAGCTTGAAGAGATCTTAGAGATCTTAGCAGCGATTCCCAAACTTAGCCGATCACCTTCCGAATAACATTTCTAGAGTTGAAAATGGGGACTCTCATTTTATGCGCAGCTCTCCCGGCAGTCTGATGTATGGCCAAGTGTGGTGATTCCTGCCTGAGAGATCACCTGGTCAAGCCTGATTTCACAGAAAAGGGAACAGTCCTGTGCTCCGGGATGCCAGTTACCTAAAGTCTACCCACATCCCGCATTCTTTATTCTTGGTCCAGGGCTTTAACTCAAGTTAAAATAAAAGAGCTTATATGGTGAAATTGCTATGAGGGTTGGATTATGCAAGGGGCAGTGGTCCCAGAAGTTTTTATTTTTGGCTAAGGTCTGACTTTGAGAAAAATTGGAGGGAGATCTTAATCTTTTTATCCTTGACCTAACATACTTGAAGACTTCTAAAGCTACGGACCACGTGAGGTTGGTGACCGGGGACTTTGACAGCAACCACGGCAGACTGTCAGCGGCTGGCTAAGGCAGTTTAGACACAGATCCCTGGGGAATCTGTGTGTCTTAGGCATCTGAAACTGACTCACACACCGCCCCCCAAGGCCAGGAGTGTGGATCATCTTAACAGATACCAAGACTCCAGGACTTTCTGTTTCTAATGGAAAAGTGGAAAATCAAGATTGTAGTCCATGTTCTAATAATCTGTACACTTTTCACTGACACAGAGGTATGCAGTCGCTATGAGGACATTCAGACATCCCGTGTCCAGCGAGTCTATGGACCTTTTTAACCTTGAAAGCTCAGAAACACGCACTTGAGATGCTTCATGGTGGTATTTAGAGATTTACACTGGGTGCTTGGGTTTTGGGGGCATGGATTTGTCTCTTTGGAAAGGAGTTAATAGGACACTGTTGTGAAACAGGTCAATTTTCACATTTTGTCTAGTTTAAGATAACTGCTAGTACAAATGTAAGAACCTAATACTAAAAATCTTGTCGTTTTTTTATTTGGGGGCTTAAAATCAGTACAAGGCTTTTTTTAAGGGTGTTCTTCAAAGGGCCCACTAAGTTCACACTGATAATCTCAATTCTTTTTAAACGTTTTATTTATTTTTGAGAGAGAAAGAGAGAGAGAATGAGCAGGGAAGGGGCAGAGAGAGAGGGAGACAGAGGATCTGAAGCTGGCTCACTGCTGACAGCAGAGAGCCCGATGTGGGGCTCGAACCCACGAACTGTGAGATTGTTACCTGAGCCAAAGTTGGACACTTAACCGACTGAGCCACCCAGGCGCCCCTCAATTCAATTTTTAAATTTTTAAAAATTTAAATTAGTTTCTTAAGATATAATTCATACACCATGGTATTCATCCTTTTGAAGTGTACAATTCAATGATTTTTTTTAGCATATTCACACAGGCATGCAACCATCACTATTATATAATGTTAGAACAGTTTTCTCCCTCCACAAAAGAGAGGAAAACACCCTAATATCAGCAGTCTTTCCTCATTTCTGCCTTCCCTGCTTCCACTTCGGGTTCTTGGCAACCATTTTGTTTTTATGGATTTACCTGTTCTGGACATTTCAAATAAATGGAATCGTACATTATGTGATCATTATATCAGGCTTCTTTCACGTCGTATCAGACTTTCTTTCAATGTCTTGAAAGCTCATCCGTGTTGTAACCTGCATCAGGTTTTTTCACAGAATAATATTCCATTGTCTGGATATGCTGTGTTTTGTTTATCCGTTCATCAAGTGATGGACTTTTGGATTGTTTCTACTTTTTTGCTATTTTGAGTAATGTTGCTGTGAACACATGCGCATAAATTTTTGTGTAGACTTACGTCTTAAATTCTCTTGCGTAAATATACCGAGGCCTGAAACTTGCCAGGTCATATGGTAACTCTATGTATAATATGTATAACTTTTTGAGAAGTGCAAAACTTTTTTCCATAGCAGCTGTACCATCTTATAACCCCACAAGCAACATGTGACGGTTCCGATTTCTCTGTATCCTTGCCAATGCTTGTTATTGTCTCTTTTTGATCATACATCCTAGTGAGTATGAAGCAGTATCTCGCTGTGGTTCTGATTGGCAGTTCCCTAGTGACTGATGATGTTGGGCCTTGTTTCGTGTGCCTGTTGGCCACCTGTGAAGCTCTTTGGAGAAATGTTCGTTCAGGTCTTTTGTCTATTTTTTTTTTTTTAATTTTTTCAAGATGTTTATTATTTGAGAGAGAAAGAGAGAGACAGAGAGCAAGCAGGGACAGAGAGAGAGGGAGACACAGAGTCCAGAGCAGGCTCCAGGCTCCGAGCTGCCAGCACAGAGCCTGACGTGGGGCTCAAACCCACAGACGGCGAGATCATGACTTGAGCTGAAGTCGGCCTCTTAACCGACTGAGCCACGCAGGTGCCCCTCTTTTGTCTATTTTTAAATTGGGTTATTTGTCTTTTTATTGTTGAACTTTAAGAGTGTTTTGTGTATTCTGAATATAAGTCTCCTATTAGAATTTTTTTTTTTTTAACGTTTATTTATTTTTGAGACAGAGAGAGACAGAGCATGAACGGGGGAGGGGCAGAGAGAGAGGGAGACACAGAATCCGAAGCAGGCTCCAGGCTCTGAGCCATCAGCCCAGAGCCCGACGCGGGGCTCGAACTCACGGACTGCGAGATCGTGACCTGAGCCGAAGTCGGACGCTCAACCGACTGCGCCACCCAGGCGCCCCATAAGTCTCCTATTAGATATATGATTTACAAATATTTTCTCTCATTTTATGGGTTATCTTTTCACTTTCTTGATGATGTCCTTTGAAGCATGAAAGTTTTACATTTTGATGAAGTTCAGTTTATCTACTTTTTCTTTTGTTGCCTGTGCTTTTGATGTCCTGTCTAAGAATGCATTGCCATATCCAAGGTCATAAAGATTCACACCTGTTTTCTTCTTAGAGTTTATAGTTTTAGTTTTTACAATTTGGTCTTGATCCATTTTGAGTTAATTTTTGTATGTGATATGAAGTAGGGGTCCCACTTCATTCTTTTGCATCTAGATATCTGCTTAAACCAGCACCAATTCTTTTTTTTTAATTTTTAAAAAATGTTTTATTACTTATTTTTGAAAGTGAGAGAGACAGAGCACAAGCAGGGGAGGGGCAGAAAGAGAGGGAGACACAGAATCTGAAGCAGGCTCCAGGCTCCGAGCTGTCAGCACAGAGCCTGACACAGGGCTCGAACCGTGAGATGGTGACCTGAGCTGAAGTTGGCTGCTTAACCAACTGAGCCACCCAGGCCACCCACACCAATTCTATTTTAATGGTACCTCTTTTTTATAGCTGCGTAGTATTCCATTGATGGGTGCCTGTTGTTGGGCGTTTGGGTGGTTATTGACCGTTTGCTGTTACACACAGTGCCACAGTGATCACCTTGTGTGTTGCTGTAGATTAGATTCCTAGAAGCAGGGTGGCTGGGAGATGAGCGCTTCTCCACTGCTGTTAGATGTTGCCGTGTTCATCCCCGTAAAGGCTGTGCTGTTCTCTACTCCCACCAGCCATGTGCAAGAGGGCCTTTGCCCCAGAGTATGTTGTCCGACGTTGGGTTTTTTGGCAGTCTGGTAGGTGAAAAACGGTATCTCTGTGTTGTCAATAATTTCCCTTCTCTATATTAGTGAGGATGAACATCTTTTTGTATGATTAGCATCATAGGTATGTATTTTTCTGTCAATTGTTTATGTCTGTTGCCACTTTTCCCCATTGGATTATTGATGTTTTTTTCTCCCCGTTTCTAGGAAGTGTTTAAATATAGCTCTTTGTGGTATGGGTTCAAATACTTTTTCCCTGTTTGTCCTTTGTCTTTTTTTAAATAGTGTGTTGTGCCATATGGAAGTTTAATAAGTTTTTTATGTAGTCTAATTTATCAATTTTTTCTTACATGGCTTCTGGATTTTGAGTCATAGTTAAAAAGGCCTTCCCTACTTCAAGGTAATAAAAGGATTTCACCCATGTTTTCTTCTGATACTTGATGGGCTTATTTTTTATATTTAATTTTTGACCCATTTGAAGTTTATCATGTTGGCTGTTTAATCCCCTTAGTCCCTCTTGTCAAATCACTTTTCAGATGAGTTTTATACTTCTGTCGATTGTGTGTAAGAGCTTCTGTTTCTCACCCTTACCAGTGTTTATATTATAATTTTATACTGTGAATAATATCACCAAGTGTTCTTTCTGCCTGTGCTTGGTCTCCTCATCTACAAAATTGGAATATTGGCTCTTGTCTACCCCCAAAACCAAGAGCACACTGTACATAGTGTATGTGAGCCAATTTGACAATACATTATATTAAAACCATGAAAACAAAAATAAAAACAAAAAGCAGTAGAACCGAGAGCAATAAAGAAGTGTTAAAGAAGGAGTTATTTTTTTATAGTGCCTTAAACATAGTGTGATAATTATGAATACTCAATAAATATTCAGTTGATTATAGGCCAGGTGCCCATATATTGAAATTTATTTCTTTGGCAAATTTCCTTTCCCTTAATATGTTGTTAATTACTGATAATGTTGTTTATTCCCGCAGTTTGTAGAAGACTATGAACCTACCAAAGCTGACAGTTACAGAAAGAAAGTGGTTCTTGATGGAGAAGAAGTCCAGATAGATATTCTGGACACGGCTGGACAAGAGGACTATGCAGCCATTCGAGACAACTACTTTCGCAGTGGGGAAGGTTTTCTCCTCGTGTTCTCGATCACAGAACATGAATCATTTACAGCAACTGCCGAATTCAGGTATGTGTGAAACGAAAGAGCCTCCAGCCTCCAGGAGACTTTCTGCCTGTCTTTCCCACGTGGTCAGCTTGGCAGGAATCTGGGGCTGAGCGTAATAACAGAGGGTTGGGCTTGTTATTAAGAATTCCGCTAACGGATTTTCTGGGGCTTTTTGAATCTTGGCACACGAGAGCCCCCCATTTGTTATCATCTCTTTGGACTTCCCCATTTTTATAATTTTTGAATATAAATTACCTTAAGAATCTTCAGAGGTGGCTCAGTCCATTAAGCGTCGGACTCTTGATGTCAGCTCAGGTCATGATCTCATGGTTTGTGAGATGCCCAGCGTCGGGCTCTGCACTGACAGCGTGGAGCCTGCTTGGGATTCTCTCTCTCCCTTTCTCTCTGCCCCTCCCCCACTCATGTGTGCACATGCGTGCTCTCTCTCAAAATCAATAAACATTAAAGAAAAAAAAGGAATCTTTTTTAAATTTTTTTTTTTTGAACGTTTATTCATTTATTTTTGGGACAGAGAGAGACAGAGCATGAACGGGGGAGGGGCAGAGAGAGAGGGAGATACAGAATCGGAAACAGGCTCCAGGTTCTGAGCCATCAGCCCAGAGCCCGACGCGGGGCTCGAACTCACGGACCATGAGATCGTGACCTGGCTGAAGTCGGACGCTTAACCGACTGCGCCACCCAGGTGCCCCCAAAAAAAGGAATCTTAAGAGGACGAAGCCATTCCATACACTCAAGAACTTCTAATTTTGTTTTCATATAAATCCTAAGAGACAGTGATCGATGGGTTAACTATCTTTATCCTTTTTATAATTTTGCTGGAAAAGTCATCATTTTGATCTGTTTTGAGGTTGATGAAACATTGTCAGGAGAGTGAAAGATGTCAGTTAGAGTGACCGTTTGCGGCACCTGTTAGGACTTGTAACATAGGTGAGTGAAAAGAGCCCAGCTTTAGAATCAGGCAGACCTGGGTTTGAATCCTTGCCCTGCCACCTAGCAGTTTGGGGACCCTGAGCAGGTTTACTTGGCATTGGAGATTCTGTTTCTCTGTCTGAAAGTGTACTTGTTACTTGATGAGATGAAACGAAATGATGCTTTGGGCTGTACATGTGTAAGGGCAGAAGCCACGGCCATCCTGTACCGCGCTGTGTCCCCAGGCCCTGTCACAGCGTGGGCACATGGTGCTTACACAGTGAGTAGAATATGAACCGCTGTTACTCATTTTAAGTGCAGTGGTTAAAGATGCTTGAAGTTCATTGTTACCAAGAAATTGTGAGCTGTTAGGCATAATTCTTAGAGGAATTCCGATGGGGATGGCGTCTTTCTCTTTACCCTACATGCTTGTTTTGTTTCTCTTATCTACTCCCCTTATAAACATATCTGTCCAGATGACTTTTGATTTTAAGAAGCAAATCTAGAGTCTAACAGGGAACTAAAAAGGGAAGAAAATCCATAATTTTTTTTTCCATTCTTTAGCAAGTTCTGGTCAGAAGTTAAGGGGTCAGCCAAAGGTGAAAATGAGGAAACTAAATTTCCCCCCACAAGATTTGGAAGGAAGCATCAGTGAGCCAGGGGGCCCTCAAGGGGTGAACCCAGGTAAACACAGTGGTTGTCACTTGCTGGGCTTCATAGTGTCAAGTCTTCAAAGGTGGCACGTCTAAATTCTCTGGTACTATAGTATGTGCATGGTGGCGATCAGTTAAATGACCAGGACTCTTAGGAGAAGTCCTGTGAGTTTTCAGACTTTCCCGACATGCCTAGGGTTTTCTCTATGTGGGTACAGTCGATGTATTCATAATTGTGAGTGCATCCTTGATAAAACAGGACGGATGCACACACTTCCTTATTATCTTGAATGTCCGAGCCTTTTGATTTCCCATTACCCCATGACTCGCCAAGAAAGGACGTGGTGGGCAGTGGGAGAGTCACGTCCAGAGAAGACACAGTGCCAGCCTCGTCCTGTCGCCCCACACCGCGCACACAGAGCCATGTGTTCTCAGGGATTTGGGGCAGTCTCATCTCGTCTTGGGAGGTGGGTTTCGGTCATTATGTGAGAACAGAGGTCCTTAGGAGAAAAAGGACAGATGACTACCTAAAAGAAAAAGGGAGGGCAGGTTAGCTCTTCTGACTTGAGCTCCGGACATTCAGAGAAAAGTCACGAGGCTGTCCAGGTTTCTCACGGCATCAGAAACGGAAAGTGGAAGTAGGGCATCTGAGTCTTTGTGGTTAAACTCCTTTATGCCTGTTAACAGATTTCAAACATAGCATTTCTGTATTTATGGAAAGGTCCCAACATAAAGCAAAATGTTAACATGCTCCATCTTCCTTGAAATTTGCCCTGGACAATATTCAATAAGCTCAAAAGCTAGGTTTTTTTTTTTATAAGAGACCAGAATCGGTACTTCTATTTTTGCATGAATATGTTTATTAATGAGGTCATTTTACAAACCTCTGCATGACTAATGAGCCAGAGAGCTATCAGTTTTTCTTGTCATAATTTGTGCTGATCACGTAACTTCTAAATGTAGCATGTTCTTTGACCCCTGTTAAAATGTAGGCTATAGCAAAGCTACTTAGAGGCAATTCATAAGCATCTCCTTATCTTCTTTTTCGTTTTTCTTAGAATATTTGATATCTGATACTTAAATTGACTCTAATGGAAAAATTTTTTTTTAATTTTCATTATTCTGAAACGTTACCCTGTATCATAGAGAAATCAATACAGATCCCCACAAAATACACTTTTGAGGTGGTCTATTTTGGGAATATATTAGAATGTGAAAGTAGAAATGTCTTCACTGGACCAAAATACTGGAAATGAAATATTTATTTTTTTAATATTTGGTATTGATTAGTAATTTAGGTAGCTGATAGCTTTAGGAGAGGTAAAATTTAACTGTTACAGTTAATTTTTTTTTTAAGGAGATGTTTTTGAAGTACTTTTCCACAGATATTGGATTCTTTCCTTTCCTTTCCTTTTTTTTTTTTTTTTTTTTTTTACTTTGTAGTAGAGAAATGACACACAATAAAACATGATTACTGCCTAACTTAACTGACCTCATTCCATTGCTTGTAACATTTACTATATCTAAATGGAAACTGTGGTGGGGAGAGGTGCGGGGAGTCGGGGGGGGGGCAGGTGCATATACACATACAGATGAAATCGAAACAGAAGTTTCACAAAACATACTTCATGTCATACTTGAGATCCCCTCTGATGTTTCTGCCCTGGTCTATGGTGTTCTGTTTCACTGAGGGAAAAAAACGTTACTGGTTGTGACCCATTAAACTGATTTTACGATCCACTAATAGACTGCCACCTTCTGTATGAAAAACACTGATTTCACGGCTGTTAGTGTCACAAAGAAATCATACCATGTTTTCAGGAGAATTATTACGCATTTTATGTATGAAGATACTTCTTTTAATATTTAATTAATTAATTAATTAATTATTTAGACAGAGAGCAAGGGAGGGCCAGAGAGAGAGGGGGAGAGAAAGAATCCCAAGCAGGCTCCATGCTGGCAGCTCAGAGCCTGATGCGGGGCTCAAACTCATGAACCGTGAGATCTTGACCTGAGACGAAATCAAGGGTTGGGTGCTTAACCGGCCAAGCCACCCAGGCGGCCCCTGAAGATACTTCTTTTAGCTTGTTTTTATCCCAGAGTTCCTAAGTTGTTCTTTTTGTTAAGAAGTTTTGGTGCCTAAGCATCAGTTGAGGACCCTGTTGAAACGCAGAATCCTGGGCTCCTATTCGGACATTCCTTCTGTGGGCCTCCTGTTGGGCCCAGAAACCCGTGTTTGTGACGAGCACCCCAGGTGCTCCTGATGTAGGCAAACTGAGAACCAGGCTTTGAAAACACTTGTCTTGTTTGTGACAGGATCTAGGGAATGCTGCCTTGGGACACGTCCGAGCATAGCAATTTTTTCTGCCGTAGGAAAGCCGTTCATTTTAGATGCATCAGTGAAATTGAGTTCTCATTCTAGCTTTCTTAGCTGCTTTATTTTGATGCAATGCCTTAGGGAACAGATCCTCCGCGTTAAGGCCGAAGAAGATAAAATCCCATTGCTGGTCGTGGGAAACAAGTCCGACCTAGAGGAGCGGAGGCAGGTGCCCGTTGAGGAGGCCAGGACGAAAGCAGAGGAGTGGGGTGTGCAGTACGTGGAGACGTCGGCTAAAACGCGGGCCAACGTGGACAAGGTAGGTGTGCACTCTTTGTGTGTTTCTTGGGAAACTGCAGCACGTAGACGTCTCATCTGTTTGGTTTTGAGGGAACCATGTGTGGAAAGTAGGGGAGAACTGACTTTTCCAGATGTCTCAGCCAGGACAGTGAGAAGCCCTGGGAAGGTTTGACTGTGGATTTAAAACAACCCAGAGCAGAGTCCCCTCACTTTGTCTTGAGTCTTTGTTAGAGCATGCTTAAGGTTGGCCCATGGAAGTATGGCCCCGGGGTCAGTGAAGGCAGTGCTGGAAGGACGGCCACAGTAGCACCTCTGTGCTCTCATCTGCTGCGGCCTGTTGTTCTCCAGGAGCCAAGTCCATCAGCGGGTTCTTAGGGGCTTCCCCAGGGAAACATGTTGTACCTTGATTTTGTTGTCAGTGACTTATCGGTTAGATTTATTCTTTTCCCCTTACTGTCCACCGGCAGAGCCAATGTGTTCTGTGTTTGTTACTTAGTCTCCAAATACTATTTGCTGTCAGGAATCAACTCTCCCATCCCCTCCCCTTCCCTTTCCCTTTCCCTTTCCCTCCCCCTTCCCCTTCCCTTCTCTTCTCTCTCTTAGCGATGCCCAGTGTACTTTCTCATTCAAATCTCTGACGCTGGTGAAACGGGGACCTTGACAATGCTGAAAATCTTTTTTTTTTTTTAATAATTTTTTAAAGTTTATTTACTTATTTTGAGAGAGACAGAGACAGCACAAGTGGGGGAAGGGCAGAGGGAGAGGGCGAGAGAAACCCAAGCAGGCTCCGTGCTGTCAGCTTAGGGCCTGATGTGGGGCTCGAACTCACAAAACGTGAGATCATGACCTGAGCTGAAACCGAGAGTCAGACGCTAATCGACTGAGCCACCCAGGCGCCCCGACAATGCTGAACATTTGACAGTTGGAAAATCCACCTACTAGTGATCGCTATTGTTAGGTTTTGGGGTTTTTTCTAAAGAACTAAGGTTCAGAGCGGTTGCCACACAGTTAAAGTGAACAGCCTTATAGACGAGGCTTTCCCTTCTGCCTTCACCTTGTTTGTTAGCTCTTACTTCATGACCTGTGCTCTTGTAACATCTAAACCCACCTCATTTTGGCAGCCGAGCAGTGGATATGTCTGCTTTGTATTATGCGGCGTCAGCATCTAAAGCCCCCAGATTGCATCTCATGTTGCTCCTTCTTATGGGGAAATAATTCTCCTTTACTTCTTACCTGAGAGGGACAGATTTGTGACCAAGCTTTACTTTAGCTTGAAATGAGTCTAGAAGCACATTGGTGTTTACGATGTTGGTATTAAAAGGGGCTCCCTTTATTTTTTAAACAATTTTTATTTATTGTTCAATAATAATCGACATACAATGTTACCTTCACTTCAGGCGCACAACAAATTGATTTAACAATTGTGTATATTACTCAGTGCTCACTATGGTAGATGTAATCATGGTCTGTCACTGTACAATGTTATTACAGTGTTACTGACTATATTCCCTAGGCGGTACTTTTCATCCCTGTGACTTATTTATTTTATAACTGGAAGTTTGTATCTCAAATCCCCTTTATCTTTTACACCCATCCTCCCACCTTCCTCCCCTTTGGCAATCACCAGTTTGTTCTCTGTATTTGAGTCTGTTTTTGTTTGTTTGTTTTTTTTTTTTAGATTCCACATGTAAGTGAAATAATATGGCATTTGTCTTTCTCTGTCTTATTAGGGGAGCCAAATACCCCCTAGGTCCATCCATGTTGTTGCAAATGGCAAGATTTCCTTCTTTTTACATGCCTGAGTGATATCATTCCACTGTATATATGTTCCACATCTTCTTTATCCATTCATCTATCGATGGATTGCTTCCATAATTTGGCTATTGTAAATCATGCTGCTATATACATCAGGGTGCGTATATCTTTTCAAATTAGTGTTTTCATCTTCTTTTGGTAAATACCCAGTAGTGCAATTACTGGATCATATGGTTTTCCTGTTTTTCATTTTTTGAGGAACCTCCATACTGTTTTCCACAGTGACTGCACCAGTTTGCATTCCCACCAGCAGGGCAGGGAGCGGTCCCTTTTCTCCACATCATTGTCAACACTTCTTTTCTTTTCTTTTTGACAAAATACTAGCCTGACTGGTGTGAGAGGTGATTATCTCATTACGGGTTTTGATTTGCATTTCCCTGAGGATTACTGATGTGTCTTTTCATATGCCTGCTGGCCGTCCTTGTGTCTCCCTGGCTAAAATGCCTATTCAGGTCCTCTGTGTATTTTTAAATCAGATTATTTGGTTTTTAGGTGTTGAGTTGTAGAAGTTCTTTATATACTGGATATTAACCCCTTATCGGATATATGTTTTGCAAGTATCTTCTCCCATTTGGTGAGTTGTCTTTTTCTTTTGTTGATGGTTTCCTTCCCTGTGCAAAGGCTTTTTATTTCAGTATAGTCCCAGTAGTTTATTTTTGCTTTTGTCTCCCTTGCCTGAAGAGACAGATCCATAAATATGTTGCTCAGGCTGATGTCCAAAAAATGACTGCCTGTGTTTTCTTTTTATTTTCCCTCAAGTTTTTATTTAAATTCCAGTTAGTTAACATACAGTATAATAATAGTTTCAGATGTACAATATAGTGATTCATTGTTTCCATGCAACACCCAATGCTCATGCCTCTGTTTCTTTTATGAGTTTTATGGTTTTAGGTCTCACATCTAGGCCTTTAATCTATTTTGAGTTCATTTTTGTGTGTGGTGTAAGAAAGTGGTCCAGTTCCATTCTTTTGCATGTGGCTGTCTAGTTTTCCCAGCACCATTTATTGAAAAGACTAACCCGCCCCCCCCCATGCATATTCTTGCCTCCTTTGTCTTAGATTAATTGACCATATAATCATGGGTTTATTTCTTTGCCCTCTCTCCTGTTCTGTTGATCCTTGTGTCTGTTTTTGAGCCAGTACCATACTGTTTGGATTACTAAAGCTTTGGAGAAGTATATGTTGAAATCTGGGATTATGATACCTCCTTCTTTCTTAAGATTGATTGGCTTTTCAAAGTCTTTTGTGGTTCCATACAAATTTTATGATTATTTGTTCTAGTTTTGTGAAAAATACTATTGGTATTTTGATAGGGATTGCACTGAATCTCTAGATTGCTCTGAGGAGGATGGGCACTTAAACAATATTAATTCTTCCAGTCTGTGAACATGAAATATCTTTCTATTTGTTTGTGTCATCTTTAATTTCTTTTATCAGTGTCTTACAGTTTTCAGAGTTTAGGTCTTTCACGTTTTGGTAGAGTTTATTCCTACCAAGGTGTTTTATTCTTTTTGGTGCAATTGTAAATGGAATTGTTTTCTTAATTCTTCTTTCTGCTACTTCAGTTTTGGTATATAGAAACACAACAGATCTTTGTATATTAATTTTGTATCCTACAACTTTATTGAATTTATTTATCTCTTCTAATAGTCTTTGTGTGTGTGTGGTATCTTTAGGGTTTTCTATATATAGTATCATGTCATCTGCGAATAGTGACAGTTTTACTTCTTCCCTTTTAATTTGTATGCCTTTTATTTCTTTTTCTTGTCTTATTGCTGTGGCCAGGACTTCAGTACTATTTTGAATAAACGTGGCGAGAGTGGACATCTTTTCTTGTTCTTGATCATAGAAGAAAAGCTCCCAGTTTTTCACCATTGAGTATGATGTTAGCTGTGGGTTTTTCATATATGGCCTTTATTATATTGAGGTATATTCCCTCTAAATCCACTTTGTTGGGAGTTTTTATCATGAATGGATGTTGTATATTGTCACATGCTTTTTCTGTGTCTATCGAGATGATCATATGGTTTTTATCCTTTCTTTTTTTAATGTGATATATCACATTGATTTGCAAATATTGAATCACTCCTGTATCTCTGGAATAAATCCCACCTGATTGTAGTGAATGATACTTCTAATTATTATGAATTTAGCTTGCTGATATTCTGTTGAGGATTTTTGCATCTGTGTTCATCAGAGATATTGGCCTGTAGCTTTCTTTTTTTGTGGTGTCTTTCTCTGGTTTCGGTATTAGGGTAATGCTGGTCTCCTAGAATGAATTTGGGAGTTTTCCTTCCTATTCTTTTTTTTGGAATAGTTTGAGAAGAATAGGTATTAGTTCTTCTTTAATGTTTGGTGCAATTTACCCTTGAAGCCATCTGGTCATTGACTTTTATTTGTTGGGAGGTTTTTTTTTTCATTTTTTTAAATTTTTTTTTATTACCAATTCAATTTTGTTACTAGTAACCAGTCTGTTCAAATTTTCTATTTCTTCCTAATTTCGTTTGGGAAGATTATATGTTTCTAGGACTTTACCCATTTCTTCCAGCTTGTCCAGTTTGTTGGCATATAATTTTTTAACATTCTCTTATAATTCTTTTTATTTCTGTGGTGTCAGTCATTATTTCTCCTCAGAAAGGGTTGGCTTTATTTTACTTATTTTTTAAATGTTTATTTATTTTGAGAGAGAGAGAGAAAGAGAGAGAACATGAGTGAGTGTGAGTGGGGGAGGGGCAGAGAGAGACCGGGAGAGAGAATCCCAGCAGCATTCTGACAGCGCAGAGTCTGATGTGGGGCTCGAACTCATAAACTGTGAGATCGTGACCTGAGCCGAAATCAAAAGTCAGATGCTTCAGTGACTGAGCCACCCAGGCAGCCCAGAAGGGGTTCACTTTAGAAGCATTTTGGTAGCGTCTGCAATATAAATCTGTCTGTAATGTGAAGTATGTTCACTCGCTATTTTTTCCCTCTATTATTTCTCAGCTCTTATGCTGATTGCTGTGCCGTTCCAAATCTCTTTCTTTGTATCAAATTGTTTCCTAGTTGTAGAAAACACACAGAAAATCCAGACATGTATTTCATTTAAAAAACACCGGGAAGGCTTTCTTGGCCTGGAACCCGGGATGTGTAGTTTTTGACAGGCTGGTGGGGGTTGGGGCTGTTGCAGGCTAGCTTGTATCTCCTTCCTCCGCTGGACCAGCTTGACCTGCCAAACAGGACCCAGCAGAAACTTATGACTGGCAGCATTGTATTCGCTTGTACACAGTTTACACGAAAGGTTGATAAGATCATCCCGTGAACAACTTTGTCATCATTTTAGATTGGACACATTCCATCCTCCTCCTGCCTTTGCTGTTAGAACAAAACGAAAAAGCCGTAGCATTTGAAGTTGTTCACTGCTGCTCTTGTGGGTGGGGTGCTTAGGTCATTTTGTGGGGAGGGGGGTGCCTTTTTGTGCCTGGAGCTGGTGGTAAATGCATGTGGAGTCCCCCACTCAGAAAGCTCCATCTTCCTTTTCACCAAGAAGAAGGTATGTCTATGGAAATAAAAGGAGGTTGTCGTTTTGTGTGAACATCTGAAGATTAAAGCCTGCACTCAGCCTCTTGCTTCCAGTCTCTATCACTCCCTCTGAGAAATCTGAAATGTTTCTTTGTCTCAGGCTTATTTTGTCTGCTTGGGTATCATGGGCACTTTGGCATGATTGCTGGAGGCAGAGGGCAAAACCCAAACTATTTGACAGATGATAATTTGTATCTGAATAGTACCTTGCATTCAGAGGACAAGTCATATCAGTTCTTGATAAAGTTCCTTTCAGCTAACGTCTCAAGGAACAGTGGCTGTTCCTGAGAATGAGGGTAGGGGCTGCTTGTGGAGGGGTGGTGGGACAGCACATCTCTCCTCTCCTGTCCCATTTTCCTAGTGCAGGAGCCTCAGTTTGTTTATGCTTTATTTCCTCTTCTCTCAACCCCACCATGTTCCAAGTCGCTAGTCTTGCTGGAGAAGCCGTCAGGCATAATGATGTTCCTACCTGTACAGGGTCGTGATTCGGATTACATAAGGTGTGGTGGTATATAAGAAAGCACCCAGTAGCAGGTACTCATGTTCTTAACCTTTCCTGGTGGTTGCAAATGCTAGAAAGTCTAATGCAAAATTTGGCTCAGGGTTTATAGAAACAAGTTTGCTTTATGCTTTAAAATGTGACTACATATCCTGCTTAGTGGAATTGCTTCATGAAATCATTAAATGGCTTTTTCCTCCCTATTCTTTTCGTTCCTTCCTCCGCACCCCAGGTGTTCTTTGACCTAATGAGAGAAATCAGAGCCAAAAAGATGTCAGAGAACAAAGACAAGAACGGCAAGAAAAGCAGCAAGAACAAGAAAAGTTTTAAAGAAAGATGTTGCTTACTGTGAATGCCAAGATGGCGGATGAAGCAATCACCGCTAAGGACATAGGGTGGGCTCATTAAGGGAAGCGTATAGTCGACTTCTTGGTGTATTCCCTGCTCTCCCAACCTCATTCACGCATACTTCTTTAAATGGGGAAAATATTTGTGAACCAGTGGCTGGCAGAAGAAATAAGCCCTTGTCTGTGCATCGGAATGGCTACTTTGTCAGGAGGTTTTGGAGTTTCCTTCTCTCTCCCTCCCAAAAGTTTAATCACGTGTGTAGTGCTATAGGTAGGAAATAGTCAAGTGTTAATTAAAGAGAAATACACTGTCATAGCATCTTCTTCCCCACCCCCCTAGTTTTATAACGTTACCATCTTTTATTTTGGAATAAAAATGTCCTATTTTATTAGGTTTGGGGAGAGGTGGGTAGGATAAGACTCTCCCCAACTCTTATCAGCTTAACAGAAGTATTCAAAAAAATCCATTAAGTTCTAAGGACACTGAAAAATTCAGAGATTTTTTGTGTGTGATAACTTTCTTGGCAATACCCTGCAGATCTGAAGCACCGTGAAAAAATAAAATAAATATGAATCGGGCCAGATGGGTCAGGAACAAGCTCATAAATCCTTCTAGGATACGAAAAATGAAAATCAAATTCTTCATATGTAAAAATTAGCCAATTACAGCCTGTGTTGGCTATTTCTCTTCTATAGGATCCTGAATTTTGTGTAGAAGCTTCTTTTTAGCAGATTAAGTGAAGACTCCAGAGTAGTATGCTTTATACATGGCATACTTTCCTTATCAGAGCAAAAAAATCTATCTTTGGTTGCATCCTTCCCTAACTGCCAGCCAAGGTGAGACCCTTCCTTCTCCACTGGTAACCGATGTCTGTCCTTCTGGTCGACCTCTCTGCATGCAGAGGTTGAGAAAGCCTCTTCCTTTGTTTCTTTTAAGTATAATGAGTTCTTCTGAAGAATGTGATGAGTTCAAATTGTATCCTCAAATCATGAAGCCAGCGCCAGTGTCAGACATTCTGCTACCTCTCATAGAATTGCTCTGTAATTCTAAATTTAAAATTAGAAGATGTGGGAAAGGATAGGATAAGCCCTTGATCTTTTACCTCTGAGAATTGGCTGCTGTTTCTAATATAATTTTCTTCTGAGACAGCCATAGAGTTGGCTCGAAAAAGGCTCTTATTGATGAGATATGGTAAGCTTTTTTGTATATCAATATTCTAAATTCAGCAACCAGAAAATTTTTCCTCAGGAAAGGAGTACTGTGATGAAAACCCAGTATTCAGCACATTTCCCCCCATTTTTTGGAAGTGACATTTCACATATAGGTGCCAAAAGGGAACTGGGGTGGGGAGAGTGGGAACCTTTCAAATTTATGGTTATTATGGAAATTGTGGAAATTATGATCTGACTGGGAAGGAATCTTGTATTACCTCCAAAGAATCATGGGTCTTTTTTAAATAAAAAAAGCAGACAAATACACTTTTTCAGGGCTTCAAGCTTTTTATTTTACCCTTTTGTCATACATGTAAAATGCAAGTATTAAAGAAACTGACAGTAACTCGTTCATTATTGATTATGTTGGGTTTTCTGTGATATCAGACAAACTTTATTTCTATTAATCCTTTGAACTGGACTGTGGGAAATAAAATTTAAATATAAATAGTATTTTAACTTCATCTTTCCTTTGGGAGAGAGGACTACTCTTCTTAAAATTTCCTTCTAATGTGTATTTGTTTATTTTGAGAGAGAGAGAGCGAGTGAGTGGGAGAGGGGGAGAAGGAGAGAGAGAATCTCAAGCAGGCTCCGTGCTGTGAGCACAGAGCCTGACGCGGGGCTCAGTCCCATGTGCCGTGAGATCATGACCTGAGCTGAAATCAAGAATCGAATGCTTGACCGACTGAGCCACCCAGGCCCCCCTCATAAAATTTGAAAACTTGAAGGTAATCACACACTTGAGGTTTTTCAAACAACCTTTTTTCTTTTCATCCTGGTTTGCTACCCGTTTGATATCAGTTCTGGTCAGTAGTAGGTAGATTTGGAGTATGTACAAATCTATTAAAGATGGTATGAATTATTTCATGCTATAGAAATTATTCTTGGTAGGTGCTATCAGTATATTTCTAAAATTATATTTAACTGGATAGCAATCAGAAATGCATCTTCTTAAAGAATTTATACATATGAAAATCTTTTCCATAGAAAAATAAGGGGGTGGTGCTATTTAGAAATTGGAAACATAGTTACTTGCTAAATGATTCTATATTGTGTCCAGGACCTACCATTATCTTCCTAATATTCGTTCTAGAACTATGTAAGCACCTACTTGATGTCAGCCTGCATTCTAGGTGCTGGGGTACAGTATTGAACCAGGTAGGCAAGAGCTCTGCTCTCCTGGAGCTTATATTCCAGGGGGGAAAGAGACAAATAAGTGAAAACATCAGGGTAAGTATTTTGATGAAAATAAAACTGGGTAATATGACAGGAAGTTTCTGGGCTGTAGAGCGGATTTTGATTGCGTGGTCAACAAGCTTCTCCAGGGAAGTGACATTTAAGCTGAGACTGCAGATGTGAAGGAGCAACCATGTGCCAAGCCACTTGGGTGGGTGCAGGGAGCTTCCCAGGCTAGGTAGGGAACCGCAGGTCCAAAGGCCCTAAGGTGTTCGGGAAAAGACCCCAAGGACCATATGGCTGGAGTATAATGACGGTGGGCAGAGTAGTAGAAAAAGATGTAGCAGTTTATGATGACATGAAGTGATGTGGCGGGAAAAATACCTCGACACATAATTTGCTACAAGTATCCGATTTTGTCAACTCCAAGGCACCATTAATTGTAAGAAGTCACCGTAATTTATACACCACAAAGGAAAAACCCTGCTAATTAAGTGAACCCATCCTGATTCCAGTGACATAAAAGTGTGGGGAAAACTGCATGTTTTAGATGCGGCCAAGTACAATATGTACGTTTAAGTGACAGCTGAAATACAGAATTCACCTCTGTTGGTCTAGAAGCTACATTATAATGAAATACAATAGAAGCTTGAACAGTAGGTAAGTATTAACCCTGGGAGAGTATACATAGGTAGATACAGTTAATGTTATAGTAGTAAAGTTAACTTGGATGTTTTTGTTTTAAAAATTTGTTAAAACTAATCAAAATTGTAACTGCATGTGTTTTAAAATTCCGACGGTCTAGAAGTGTCTGGGATGGAAGGTCTCTGGTCCTGCTTTTCCTACTCCTGCCCTGTTCCCTGAAAGTCATAGTCAACCATTTCTGTTCTGAGATCATTCGGTAGGTGCTCCTGAGTTTCTCAATACTGTTCTTAACGCCATGATTTCTTGATTTTTCCATCTCAGACGTCCCCAGTGACAGCTTGCTGTGGTAGATGAGAGTGTAGCTCACTGTGTTCCTTACCCCTACCCCATTTTTGACCATAACAGGATGGTTTTAATTCCTCTCTTGGTGACTGTTAACACCATTTATTTATTTACTCACTTATTTATTAAACTTTTTATTTTGTTATTTTTTTTACATTTATTCATTTTTGAGAGAGAGAGAGAGAGAGAGAGACATAGAGCGCAAGTTGGGGAGGGGCAGAGAGAGAGGGAGACACAGGATCCAAAGCAGGTTCCAGGCTCCGAGCCGTCAGCACAGAGCCCGATGCGGGGCTTGAACTCACGAACGTTGAGATCATGGCCCCGGGCCAAAGTTGGACACTTAACTGCCTGAGCCACCCAGGTGCCCCTAAACTTTTTGTCTAATGTTTTTTATTTTTGAGAGAGAGAGAGAGAGAGAACAAGAACGAGCAGGGGAGGGGAAGAAAAAGAGGGGATCAGAGGGTCTGAAGTGGGCTCTGTGCTGACAGCAGAAAGCCCCATACAGGGCTCAAACTCACAAACCATGAGATCATGACCTGAGCCGAAGCTGGACGCTTAACCGACTGAGCCACCCAGGCACCCCTTAAAACTATGTGTAAACTTCTTGTTTGTTATTCATGCAACTCTTGGCTCCCCACTCTGAAAGGTGAGGACATTAACATTCCTGCCCTTTGTCTCTTGACTCCCTCCTTTCTCTTTCTCTGTGACACCTTTCACCTGTATATTATCAAGGTCGATGACATGAACATTCCATTCTGTGACTGTCACTCAAGCCTCCCTGCTTTATCCGCAGATTAATTTTAAAGGTGGACTACCACTCAACAACAATTAGATTATGAGGCCAACATAACTTTGACTCACTGCCGAGCTGAGTACCGTGTGCTAATGGTGTCTCCTTCAGGCGTCGCCGTTCTGGCCACACCCCACCAAGGAGAGCGGCCGGAGCGTCCAGTCACGTGGGCTCTTCCATCAATGGCCTGAGTCACTCCCACTTCAGCTCGCTTCCACTGGAGACCGTCTCCTGGGCAGGGTCCCCTCCTTCCTCCCATTTTTCCTGAAGTTTGATTGTTTTGTTGTTGAGAAGATAATGATGTGTCCTCTTTTCCCAAGGCCACTTTCTTTCTGTCGCTTGGGATCTGCTTCCATTCTTTGGAAAACGTCAGAGCTCAACGATCGCCTGATCGTTGGACTCCTGACTTCCTAGGTCTTCTGTGCAACTGCCGCACTGAGATTTGTTTCATTGGGCCCTCGCGTCAGTTCTAGCTTCCTCGGTCTCCCATATCTTCCTTTACTGGTTTTCAGCCTCGTCTTGCTGGAGTACGTTTTCGGAAAGGGTGCACTGGAGGTAAGCTTTCAGAGTCTCTCGGTCCGTATGAAATACTGTTACCTTTGCCTGCCTTCAGCTGCTGGCTTGGCTTGGCAGGGAATTCTACGTTCAAAATAACTTTCCCTTAGAACTTAGAGGCTTTGCCTCATTGTCTTCAAGCACCTGCCGCTGCCGCTAAAGCTGGTGTTACTCTGCTTGCAACCCCTTGTTACGGGTGCCCGGCTTCCCCTCCGCCCATGGACTCGTAGAGAATCTTCTCTTCATCTGCACTGTCCAGATGACACAGTGGCTGATCTAAATGCGGGTCTTCCCTATTCCTCCGGCCCGGCACTCGGTGGTTCCTTTCAGTGAACAATGACACCTCTTCAGCTCTAGAATAATGCGTTTCTGAATTTGGGAGGGGGGATAATTCCTCTCTTCCGTTTTCTGTGCTTTCTTTCCAAAACCTCTGCTCTCTGCTTTTGGAGCTCTTAGATTCGTATCTGCGTCGTCTCTTCCTGTATGTTCCAGGTTTATTTTTTCTCGGAACCACCCTCTCCCTCCTTCCCTCCCTCCCTCCCTCCCTCCCTCTCTCTCTCGCTCTTTCTGTCTCCCCATCTCCTTTCATCACCTGTGATTTGCCAAACACTGTTGGAGGTCCTCAAGATCCAGCAGTGACCAAACATGAAATTCTTTGCTCTCCTGGAGCTTACACTAGCGGAATCAGCTTTTATTGTCTAACTCATTATTTACGTCTCTGTGTGTGTGAACCACAGCTTTCTTTGTCTCTAATTGTTCCTTTCTCATAGCAAGTGTTGTTGGCCTCCTGGATGCAACAGCATGGCTTTCTGAGCATATTAGATCTTTGGAAAGTTCTATATCCAGAGTTACCTTTGTTTAATTTTTATGCAGTTTTTCTCTTCATTCCGTTCTTTATTTTCTTTAAGCTGCAGTTTTCCTCAAACATCCGGTGACCTGGTTGTCCAGCCAGCCCTTTACTTATGAGGGACTGCAGAGACAGGCCAGGAGCTCCGTGTACACGGGCGGGGCCTGTGATGCAGCAGGCTTGACTTGGGGTGAATGTGGGGCACACCAGTCATGCTGCCCCAGGCCCCTGACATCCACAGCAGGGAAAGTGTACTCTGGGGTGGGGGGCAGCTGCCGGGCTGGCCTCCTTGGTTCTCCCCACGTACTCTTTTTCTCTCAAAAGCAGAGCCCCGGCGACAGATGCAGTGTTGGCTGCAGGAGCGGGGTGCACTGTTTCCCAGCAGACCTCTGACCTCGCTATTTCCAGACCCGCTCCATACCCCGGCTGCTCGGTCTGCAGATTTGGGGTTCCTGCTGGGCAACCCACCCTCCCCTCCACAGCCCCTTCTTTCCTTCTTTTTTGTCTCCCAGTGCCCTTCTGGAGGGCAGCCTTGTCAAACTCCTGCATCGACTGGTGGCCCTCTCGTTCTCTTGGCTGTTGGACTTTTGCTTGACTAGGACTTGAACAGAGGCGTCAGGAAACAGGAGGGACTGACATTTGAGCTCACTCTTCCATTTTGACCTGCTCCCATTTTCACAAGTACTTACTATGTCCTTTTGTTGCAGGCCAGTGTTGAATAGAAGGTAGAGTGAAACCATTGATCTGACCTTCTGCAGAGGTCCTCTTGAACTCGGGGGCCTGTGGCAATCCCTGTTCTATAGTAGCGTGGACTTCATCATTTGAGGTCGGACCTGGGTCTGGCCAGTTGTCTTCTGCCATCAACTTTATTTTGTTTTTATTTAAAAATTGTTTAACATTTGTTTATTTCTGAGAGAGAGGGAGAGACAGAGCATGATGGGGGGAGGGGCACAGAGAGAAGGGGATAGAGTATTCGAAGCAGGCTCCAGGCTCCGAGCTGTCAGCACAGAGCCCGATCTGGGGCTGGAACTCGTGAACCGCGACATCATGACCTGAGCCGAAGTCGGACGCTTCACCGACTGAGCCACCCACGCGCCCAGGGGATGTAAAAATTTTAAAACTAATCTGGGCCCTTGGGTTTATGGCTCTCACTATGAAGAAAGATACTTCCTCTAATACCGCTCCCCTCCTCCTGTCTTTGTCTAATTTAAATGCTAGAGCGTGTTCGGACATAGTATAGCTAACTATTAATTTCTACTCATTCAGATGCGTGCCACCAAGCTAGATGCTCTCAGTTATACTGATAGAATTGTCAGAAGTATCGCTAGAAGGACTCACACATGCGTTCCTCATGGTAGAACACAGCTTTTGATTGTGTCTGAGAAACTCCGTAATATGGCCGAGCTGGATGGTATTATCTCCCCGCCCAGGCCGTGAAGAGAGCTTGTGTGCTCAGCCCTGAGGGGAATGAAGGCCCAGCTGCCACGAGGGCAAAGCTGCTTTTCTGTAGCATCTCATCTCCATGCTCTGACTGAAACATCTTCATTTTTTTTTAATGTTTATTTTTGAGAGAGAGAGAGAGAGAGAGAGAGAGAGAGAGAGACGGAGTGTGAGCGGGGGAGGGGCAGAGAGAGAGGGAGACACAGAATCGGAAGCAGGCTCCAGGCTCTGAGCCATCAGCCCAGAGCCCGACGCGGGGCTCGAACTCACGGACCGCGAGATCGTGACCTGAGCTGAAGTCAGACACCCAACCCACTGAGCCACCCAGGCGCCCCTATCAACTTTATATTTTACAAACAAGCTTAATTGTTTCTAGTAGTTAAACCAAACGCATCTCAAGGTGAGTGTACCACAGGAATCAAAAGGGTACCTCGGTCGCCTTCTTAAGGGCTGTCACCAAATAGCCCCTCTGTATTTTCAGTAGTTACGACTGGAAAAGCTTTCCTACCATCTGATTTACCTGGTGAAAACAAACGTATGCTATCATTCTTTTCAATCTGTCGTAACATATGTAAATGTGGACTGGGGCTTACATTCGTGAGTCCCACGCTGGCTTTGGCGAGAAGGCACAGGCAAGATGGTTTCTCGGCCCCCGAAGCTTCCTCACCTCATCACCGCCAGGCACCTAGCTCCGGCCGTGGTTCTCAGCTGGTGGGCCAGGGGCGGGCGGCCAGTGGAGTATGTGACGTGCAGGGGATGGTGTCCTGGCTGTGGAGACTCTGGGCTGTAGCTTCCTAAAGGGCTCTGGTCACCAGCAGCACCTCCCAAGGCAGTCGGCCATCGCTCAGGTCATGCTGTGCGGATCGTGTCGTCTGTTGGGAATAAATTATGTTTGGGCTGTGTACAGGTGTTGTTTGTTGTTGTTGTTGCTACAGAGATGCTTGAACCGTGTAAGTGTAGGAACATAGTACCTAGGAAATTTTTTTTTCTTTTTGTCTTTAATGGTGAAGCCAATTATTATTTACCTCATGCCCGGGAGAGGGAGCCTCGTGTCCCAGGAACATGAACCCGATGCCTGTCGTGAGCTCCATTTCTGCCAGCCTGTTTGGGGCAAAGATGCCAGGGACTTCCTATGAAAAATAGGAATTTCTCGGGGCGCCTGGGTGGCTCAGTTGGTCGAGCGTCCGACTTCGGCTCAGGTCAGGATCTCAGTTTGTGAAATCTCACAGCTCGGAGCCTGGAGCCTGTTTCGGATTCTGTGTCTCCCTCTCTCTGCCCCTTCCCCGTTCATGCTCTGTCTCTCTCTGTCTCTCAAAAATGAATAAACTTAAAAAAAAAAAATTAAAAAAGAAAGAAAAATAGGAATTTCTGATTTCCTGAAAAATCTGCGGTCTTTTTCAATTTTCGCTCCTGTTTTCCCGTCTTTGTTTTTCTCCTCGTTCTCCTTGTACCTCTGACTGTTCTGGGTCCTGTGCCATTACTGGCTTTACTCTTGCCCACTCTATTTTTTTTAAATGATCTTTTGAAAAAAGTATTTATTTATTTTTTAAAGTTATTTTTTTTGAGAGAGAGAGAGAGAGAGAGAGGACCAGTGGGGGAGGGGCAGAGAGAGAGAGGGGACAGAGGATCCAAAGCAAGCTCTGTGCTGACAGCAGAGAGCCTGATTCAGGGCTCAAACTCACGAACCGTGAGATCATGTCCTGAGCCAAAGTCAGACGTTTAACCAAATGGCCAGCGTTTGTTTGTTTGTTTGTTTGTTTGTTTGTTTGTTTCTTTCTTTCTTTCTTTCTCCTTCCTTCCTCCCTTCCTTCCTTCCTTCCTCCTTTCTTTCCTTCTTTCTTTCTTTCTTTCTTTCTTTCTTTCTTTCTTTCTTTCTTTTTCTTTCTTTTCTTTCTTTCTTTCTTTTTCTTTCTTTCTTTCTCTCTTTCTTTCTTTCTCTCTCTCTTTCTTTCTTTCTTTCTTTCTTTTTCTTTCCTTCCTTTCTTTCTTTTTCTTTTCTTTCTTTCTTTCTTTCTTTTTCCTTCCTTCCTTCCTTCCTCCTTTCTTTCTTTCTTTCCTCCTTTCTTTCTTTCTTTCCTCCTTTCTTTCTTTTCTTTCTTTCTTTCTTTCTTTCTTTCTTTCTTTCTCCTTCCTTCCTTCCTTCCTTCCTTCCTTCCTCCTTTCTTTCTTTTTTCCTCCTTTCTTTCTTTCTCTTTCTTTCTTTCTTTCTTTCTTCCTTTCTTTCTTCAGTTTATTTAATTTGAGAAGGTGGGAGGAGGGGAGAGAGAGAGAGAGACAGAGAGAATCCTAAGCAGGCTCTGTGTTGCCAGCAGAGCCTGACGGGCTTGAGCTCAGGAACCACAAAATCATGACCTGAGCCAAAATCAAGAGCTCCACCGAGGGAGCCATCCAAGTGCCCCACATTGTCTTTCTAAAGCTCAGATCTGACCATCCCTTCACCCTGACTGTCCTATGGCCTGGATCTAGCACACGGGCTGACCTCAGCCTTCCCCGTCACTCGCTGCCCTCCCTCCCTCCATGTCGCCTGACTGCCACCTCGTCCCAGAACATGCCAAGGGCTTTCCAGTCACATCCACTTGTTACGGCTCTCCTGGCCATTCCTTAGCACCCCCTCATACAGGTGCTTGCTGCTTCTCTGTGTGCTCTTTGTCCCTGTTGTCACAGAGGGCCCGGTGAGCCCGTGAGCACATGCCCCGTGGGCTCTTCAACTCTGTCTCGACCTCAAACTGTATTTGGCTCATTGCCGCATCTTAACTGTTGGCTAAATGGAACAAAATAGCTCAAATATAAAGTCTTATATGCAGTCTTGATGACATACTTAACTAAAGTTTCTTTATAACACAGTGGCTGTCTGAAGGACCGCTACCAAGAGGCAAAGCAAGAAAGAGCTAACGCTGTTGCCTTGGAAAGTCTGGAAGACGGGTTTCTCCAACCCCGGATCTGAAGGCTGATTTGTGTCTCCGCCCGCACGGGGGATCAACCTGCCACACCGGCTGGCAGCCCAAGTGCTCCCCAGCTTAGCTGCTGTGCTGAGCTAGACCGCCCGTCCTTTTTTGCCCTGTCCTTCCTAGGAACGTTGGCTGGCTCTCCTTCCTCCTCCACAGCGGCCTCCAAAGCATGCAAGTGTTCGTCTGTGTGACTCTTCTCTTGTCCTCCCCTCCCGTTTCTTACCCTGGACTGCATGTGCTTTGGGGATGACCAGGCATCGGTGGTCTGGTGGCCATGGTGGCCTTCCCACTCTGGCCTCTCCACATCGCAGCCCACGGTGTGCACCCTGCCTTAGCAGCTGGGCTAAAAGCGCCCCCGGACGGTGCCGCTGCCCCCCGTCCAGGGAAGTACAAATGATTTGGCGCACTCCAGGCCATCGATGGGACTGCCTCAGATAAGCACTCGAGCCAAGTTCCAGTCGTGGCGCACCAGGGCTGCGGAGATGTGGCCCTGGGACAGGCCCGCCTGCAGCGCCCCAGCTATGAGACCAAACCTCTTCTCTGGAGGGATTCTGGAACTGCTCCCGGCAAAGCCCCAAGGATCTCACCCTTGCTTGCCCTCTGATGCCAGCTCGCCCGGTGTCCTGGGAGCCTGATGCTCTCTCTTTCGCGGAGCAGGCCCCATGCTCAGCATGAGGGACATTGCCCTGGCCCTGCAGCCGGACAGACCTCCGTTTGAATTCTGGCTCTGCCCCACGTTAGCTATGTGACCGGGGTGCATCCGTAAAATGGCCTGGTAAGGGGACCGCGAAGGTCACTGCTTTGAGAGTGCTTTCCCCCATCTCGCTATGAACCCATCCTGCCTGGAATCTTCTCTGCCCCCACTTCTCCTAAAGTCCTACCCATCCTTGCAGGGCCACCGCCCTAGAAAGGTTGTTCTCGGGTGGCAGTGGACACTGTCCCACAGGGAGCATGGAAGCCCTGACCCCTTCACAGCCACCCGAGTACCCACCTTCTCAGAAACCTTTCTTGAGAGACAGAAATAGAGAGAGTGCGCATGCATGAGCGGGGGAGGGGCAGAGAGAGAGTCCCAAGCGGGCTCCTCACTGTCCCCGCAGAGCCCAACATGGGGCTTGAACCCATGAACCGTGAGATCATGACCTGAGTCGAAATCAAGTGCTGGACGCTCAGGGGAGCCTGGGTGGCTCAGTCAGTTAAGCGACCAACTTTTGATTTACGCTCAGGTCATGATCTCACAGTAGTGAGATCGAGCTCTGTGTCAGACCGAGTGCTGGTCATGGAGCCTGCTTTGTCTCTTTCTCCCCATTCCCTCTCCCCTGCTCACTCACTCTCTCTCTCTCTCAAGAAAGAAAAAAGCTGGACATTCCACTGACTGAGCCACTCAGGTGCCCCTCAGAAGGCTTCTCGCATTTACCTGCTCTGTCATGTGTCTTTCCTTAGAATCCTGTCAGATCTTCCTTGCCATCTGCCTTCACTGTCTGTGCTCCTCTTTCCCGACCCCCCCCCCCCCGACCCTCTCGGGCAGGGTTAGAGTCTCCCCCTGCTTCCTGTGGCACCTGACTCAGTGCCTTCCATGGAGAAGCCCCGCTGGTCCTTTGTCTTTGGAAGGGGACACCAATGTCACAGCTTCTTTCATAGGACATTGGTTAAAACCGTGGCAGAGAGCCATGGCTTCCCTAACCTGGCTGCTTTTCGTAAAAGATTTCTAGAGATCTTTCCATGTTATGGGATGAAGAAACTTACGTAGCAAAGAGGGAAGAGACTACTCAACTGTGATTCAAAAGCAGTTTTAAAAACTGAAATTTCCAGGGCGCCTGGGTGGCTCTGTCTGTTGAGTGTCCCACTCTTGATTTCCATTCAAGTCATGATCCCAGGGTCGTGGGATCAGGCCCCGCATCAGACTGCATGCTGAGTGTGGAGCCTGTTTGGGATTCTCTCTCTCTCATTGTCTCTCTCTCTCTCTCTCTTTCTCTCCCTCTGCCCCTCTCCCCTGCCCATTCTAAAAAAAAAGATAGAAATTTCCTTCAAGTCCTTTCTTGAACTGTGTGTGTAATGTACACGTAAGAGTAAACCAGCCCAGAGCCTGCAAGAAAGACCTGCTGACTATGTGAAACTCATACCTTGTGTCAGCCTGAAACTTACAATCGTTATTCCTGGAGCATGGCATGCTTTATTGCTTTTCATGTTGGCGGTGTGGACTTCGTGGGTGTCCAATCCAGAGGGAGGTAGGGTTTGCTCTGCAGTTCCTTGATTGCAGAAGGCTAAGAGCACTTTCCCTAAGGTTTTACGTTTGGCGGGTCCAAGATCTCATCGCGGCTGGGTATGCAGTGGAACAGCTAGGTCAGGGTGGCACCAAGCATGTTAGCACCTGAACGTGAGTCTCTAGGTCATGGTCAAGGGAATATTTCAGCATATTTCAGAGGCCCTGGGTTTATAAGCACACAGTTCTGCAAACACCCAAAGGAAACTGTAGGTTTCCTGCAAGGTTACATGTTCCTGTAACCACGCACGATTATTATGAACTTTGTTTCTGAGCTGAATCAGGGAGAAGATTCTGGTAGAATTCCTGTTTAACAAAAGGAACTAAGGTGTTTCTTCCCCCCTACTCTATGTGTTCATCAGAGAGAGAAGTACCACCAAAGGAAACAAAGACAATCAAATCAGAAAACGAGCATAGTAAGACTGGGTTCATCCATTCTGAACTTCCGCTGTAACAAACCGCCATAGGGGAAATGACACAATGGAGTAAATTAAAAATTTATATTTAGAGAGGACATATGCCGGGATGTACAGACCCCCCGGATGGTTTTTGTAGAACTGGAGCCCCGGTTTAAATAGCTATTTCTTTCAAATTCTCGGATTGCAAAATGATAGTAATTCCCGAGGAGGACTTTTTTTTTCTTTTTTAGGATAAGAGTCCTTTAAAAACTTGCCTTTTGAGAAATAATACACTGTGATGTACCTGTTGCCTGTATACGATGTTTAGAATATTCATCAGGGCTTCTCAAAGCAGTTTTTAAATTGAAAATTTCATAGACTTTAAAAACATGGATAAAATACGTTTTAGTCCCTCTGCCTTCGATGGGTAGTTTAACACTAATAAAAAGGTATGTTTAAAATTTACCGTGCAGTTCTGTGGCCGTTTACTCTGTTGTGATCGCCAGGATCCTCACATGCTCTTGTAAACGGTCGAGTCCTTCAGTGTCCTTCCCCACTGGACACGTTCCTCTATGGCCCCAGTGCTTTGCACATTAACAAAGCCATCGAAGACCTCTAGGGGTCATTCTTCTGCCTCTGTCTGGTGCACTGTAAATGCTCCCAGACACGCTTGTTTGTATCCAGAGGCTTCTAAATGGCCACCGGGAGGCACAACCCAACAGTCAATGTTGGCGCTGGGGGGGGGGGGGGAGATATGAACCAGCCTGTCAGGGACGATTGAGGACTCTCCTCCCTGGAAGGAGGACTTGAGCCCAGCAAACTCATGGGTAGGCTAAGGAGAGTCAGTTATGCGATAGATGCTTGTCCAGTAGCTATATTTGTGGAAACCCCTGTGCCAGGTGGGTGCTTCATGAAGTGGATGACGGTAGGGCTCCAATGGTAAATAAAGCGAAACTTGCCTTTAATCATCATACAAACCCCTGGGGCTGTGCTGCTGACAGCTGCTGCATTTCGTGGGCAGAAGGCTTCATTTCATCCCATTACGCCCCAAGCTCTGGGCTAAGCACTTGGGGGTACAGAACGGAATAGAACACGGCCCTGCCTTCAAGCGGCGCCCAGGTTGTTGGGGAGGACAGGTACACTTCAACAGTCAGGTCAGAAGCTGTTGTGCCACAACGGCCACGCAAGATCACGCAATCAACCATATGACCGCACACGGTAGCAGTGTGTTTCTGGTGTTCTGCAGAATGGCGGAGGAATAAATAGCCCGATCTGGAAGGGGAAGGAAAGCTTCTCAGAGAAGGTGATAACGAGATGAGTCTTGAAGGATGCAAAAGGAGAGAACCAGGCAAAGAAAAGAGACACTTGAAGACAAAGGGAGAACAGGAACAGAGTCAGGAGGATCAGGGAAACCGCCAGTTGCTTGTGGGGAACTCCAAAAAGCTCCACCTTCCAGATGGGAAAAAAGGGAGGCCAGGTGGTGGTGAGTCTCTGGAGCAGGGACTCTTCAGGGAGGAACCTGTCGGATAGGTTGGGAGAGCCTATGGCGTACTGGGGGCCATGGCGATGCTGGGGCGGGAAAGGATGTCCAGGAAACATCAGGCCAAATCCGTTTTTCATCTCCTCTGTCTTCGGGACCCCTTCCTTGACGCTGTTTGCAGCCAGGGGACAGCTTGTGGAAAGAACGTGGAACCGGAAGAGCAGCTTCCGGTCTTGGCTTAGCAACAAAGCTCTGTGCCCACTGATGTGTTCCTCGATGTCTCCGAGCATCATTTTCTCATCTCTAAAGTGGGGATAATGACACTCGTCTTGTTAGGGTCTTTGCAAAAGACCCTAAGACACACACTTAATGAGTGTGTGTGTGTGTACAAATCTGTGTGCTGTGCTCGGGTGACGGTAGATGCAGAGTAAAATGGTACGTGATGACCCTCGTCTCCATTAGCGGTATTTTACATGGGGGTATAACCCTGGAGAAAGTCTGATGGGTTAGCTTCTTGCCGTTGACTCGTTGAGATATTGGAAGAGGAGGGTTTGAACTGGGGAGCGGCCGAGGAGAAACAGGGAAGGGTTTGGAGTGAAGATGTTTTTCAGAGGTAGAATCAGAACGACTTTGTGATGGGTCTGGGATAGAGGCCGAATCCACAAGGACTTCCGGCTTTCCGCTCGCGGGGGGACCGGAAGGCTGACATCGTACCTTCTGAGACACAAACCATAGTTGTGGGAAAGACAGGAGAACGCAGTAGGGAGAGCCAGCCCCGTGCAGAACTGGCGTCCTCACTCTGGCGAGCAGGCTGTCATGACCGACACCCGGTGCTCCTGTCCCTGCCCGCAGCCCCTCTCCATGACTCAGCCCCTCTGTGCCCATGTTTGCTGTATCTGCTCTGTCGCTGCTGGCACTGACTTTGTGCAGCCCAGCTTCAGCCTTTAATGCCAGACACCCTTGATGGGTGGGTATGCGAGGTATCTATCGCTGTGCAAACAGTGGCTTGAAAAACATACGTTTGTTATCTCAGAAATCCTGTGAGTGGGGTACAGGTGCAGCTCGGCCGGGGCCTCTGTTTGGGTCCGGATGCCAGCTGGCTGTGTTTTCATCTGGAGGCTCGACAGAGGAAGACTCCACTTCCCAGCTTCCTCAGGTTGTTGGCACAATTCGTTTCCTTGCAGCTGTAGAAGTGAGAGTTTTATTTCTTCCCTGGCTGTTGACGGAAGGCTCCCCTCGGTTCCTAGGGCCTCCAGTGGCCCTCCCCATAGGCATTCACAATGTGACAGCCAGCTTCTTCAAGGCCAGCAAAGCACAAGGCGGTATAAATCACAACGTAATGTCATCACAGGAGTGACATCCCATCACACTGGCTGTATTCTGTTGGCTAGAAGAAAGTCACAGCACCTGTCCACACTTGAGGGGAGGGGACTACAGGTGGAGACGGCAGGAGGTGGGGATCATGGGGGCCACCTCAGGCTTCGCAACCACAGTGGGCTGGTCACCCTTAGGTCAGAGCAGACCTCGCAGGCCAGGAAGGCTTCCCTGGGTCAGTTCTCGACCTCACTGCCGTGGCCAGAAGTGGGCACGTTTTACTTAGCTTAGAGCACAGTGGCCTCTATACGCTGACCACCTCTGGGCACATGCTCCACAGACTCAGTGACATTGCAGGCTTAAGGCATCCTAATTGAAACCTGAGACTCAGAGCAGCAAAAATCATAGCAGTGGAGTCCGTAAGCTACTGGTTAAGATTCACTTCCTCTGGGGCGCCTGGGTGGCGCAGTCGGTTAAGCGTCCGACTTCAGCCAGGTCACGATCTCGCGGTCCGTGAGTTCGAGCCCCACGTCGGGCTCTGGGCTGATGGCTCAGAGCCTGGAGCCTGTTTCCGATTCTGTGTCTCCCTCTCTCTCCGCCCCTCCCCCGTTCATGCTCTGTCTCTCTCTGTCCAAAAAAAAAAAAAAAAGATTCACTTCCTCTAGTTCAGGAAGTGCTTTGGATAATTTTTTAATGCTTTAATTGACATTCTTTGGATGTCTCTTTCAACTTTTCTCATGTTCCATCTCCTCGGAATGGAAAATAGCACACTTACTGACTTTTCTATACTGGTTTTAATACTTAGGGTAAATCCACTTTTCAGTAGCTCGCACTTAAGTACCCAGCTCTTTGTTTTCTGAGGCTACAAAAAGTTTTGTCATATATAATTCGCCATAGCTTGGTGAAAGTAGTGAACCTGTTGCATTTGAGAACATTGCCTCTCTAATTTAAAAGGGAAGTGTTCTTTATTTTTGATTCGTCCATTTCCTCATCTGGAAACCAGGGCAGGCAGCACGCCTGTGTGTAAGGCTCTGAGCCTGAGAGCTTCCCACCCCTCAGCCTTGTGGTCAGGATCAAAGGACCAAAGCCCATGAAGGCGCCGGCTGCCCAAAGAAACCAGGGCTGAAGTAACACCACAGAGAGTTCCATTGTGTTGCTGTAGCTGTTTTAAATTTCTCCTCTAGTATTCTAGACTTATTTGTGTATAATGCTTCAGTTTGTACGACTCTTCGGAAGCTTGGTGCATAAAGTGAGATTCAAACACTTTACGAAAGTCTAGCTAGACCGTTCAAAATGTTTTATCAGGAATTTTGCGTCTCTGCATTGCTGACTGTGCACCTGTGACTGAACGTCTGCAACCCTCTTTTCTCCTCCAGCATGTCTTTGACTTGTTGCTACTGTTTTGACCAAACTCTATTGGGTATTTTGACTCGAGCACCAGGAGGGAAGTCGGTACCAACCTGACTTCCGGTCAGCACCGGCCTGAATGTGCCGTTCATTTAGGTTGGTGTTCCTCGAGAAATCCTGCACAAAATACTAGTTCTCAGAAGGGCTGATTGGCTTTTAGTAAAGAAACGTTCTGTGAGCAAATAGGTTCACAAAATACTGCGTATCAGCTTCCACCTTTTAGGGGTTCAAAGTCCTTATTAGAACACTTCATTCCTTTTTTTTTTCTTTAAAGTTTATTCATTTGTTTTGAGAGGGAACACGTACATGTGTGAGTGTGGGAGGGGAAGAGAGAGAGGGAGAGAGAGAGAGAGAGAGAGAATCCCAAGCAGGCTTCACGCTCTCAGTGCAGAGCCCAATGCAGGGCTCGATCTCACAAACCATGCACGAGACCATGACCCGAGCTGAAATCAACAGTGGGATGCTAAACTGAGCCACCCAGGCACCCCTTATTTCTAATCCAATACTTTCTGGATGTATTTAGACAGGAAGCACTATTTTTTTTTTTTTTAATTTTTTTTTCAACGTTTATTCATTTTTGGGACAGAGAGAGACAGAGCATGAACGGGGGAGGGGCAGAGAGAGAGGGAGACACAGAATCGGA
This sequence comes from Leopardus geoffroyi, assembly GCF_018350155.1. Classification (NCBI taxonomy): domain Eukaryota; kingdom Metazoa; phylum Chordata; class Mammalia; order Carnivora; family Felidae; genus Leopardus; species Leopardus geoffroyi. Next base: position 118,239,380 of record NC_059328.1, on the reverse strand, counting down.
AACAGGCTCCAGGCCCTGAGCCATCAGCCCAGAGCCCGACGCGGGGCTCGAACTCACGGACCGCGAGATCGTGACCTGGCTGAAGTCGGACGCTTAACCGACTGCGCCACCCAGGCGCCCCATTTTTTTTTTAATTATTAACAAAATTAAAACAAAAGACTTTTTGCTATCCAAGAGACCAGAACTATAGTTTTGCAAATGCTATCTAATGTGCCCAGAAACTCTCTCTTGCTGGCTGACGTAAGCTCTGGAAGACCTTGGAGCTAAATGCTCCTGCCCAGATCCAGTGATCTGATTCCTTTAAAATTCTACTGCTTTTAAAAACTATATATGTCGCTTTAATCAACTTCTCATTGCTCATACTTTATGGTTTGTGTAGAACTTAACAACCAGCTTTCCTCTTTCAGTGTATGATTGATTTGCCACGAACTGAGCCGGAGATTCCTAAGTTGGACACTGTTTTGAGGTGAGCTAGCCTTTCTGTGGACCGCCGGCAGACAGAAGCCCCACAGCCATGCCACCACGGCCCCCTTGCCTGGGTCTTGGGGAACAGGGTTTTCTCAGCGCTGCTCACCTCCTGGACTGGATCACCACACACTGATGCCCCTCGCCATGATTCATTTTTTTTAAAGGTTACCTAAGAAATGAGTTTGATTAAAGAGAAGGCATATTAAGCATCAGATAGCCGTTTGCAAAACGGCCTGTCTCGAACAGCCAATGCCTTATGCCCCCCTCTTCGGCTTATCAGTCTGGTTTCTGATAATAAATAACAAAATAATAGTATATGTTTGAGGAATGTTTTATCTTTTCACAGCGCTGTCGTTGGTTTGGGTTCTCCCAGCTGCCCCATCCGTGGGGCCAGGCCGTTGTCAGTACAGTTTCTTCCTACTTGGGAACGTGGGCACGGTGACCGGGCAGAGCCAGGGCTGGGACACGGCGGGCGAGACTCCCAGAGGGCTTGGGTTAGGAGAAGGCTGACCGGGTGCGGGGGGAGGGGGGGCGGGCCAGCAGGCAGGTGAGGGTCCCCAGGGCCTCCTCCACACACCCCCCCCCCCTTCCTGGCTCCTCAAAGTGAGGCGTGGAGTCCTCTCCGACCACATCTGGGGGGCATTCTCCTGGATAAAACTTGCAGATGCGTCTCCTAATATGGTCCTCTCCGTCCCGTTTACATTTAGGTGCACAGAGGGACACTTGCCCAAGTCCAGAGCAGCGCCGAGGCCTGAACCGACCCGCTTTGGTAAACAGCGCCACCTGGTGGCCACGGAAATGTCCATTTCCCCAAGAAGACAGCGGGGCTGGTCTTTCCCCACTTCTCCGTGGAGGGTAGCGTCTGATAACGCCCCGTATGTAAACCGATTCTGTGCGGAGAGCGCTTGCCTGAATCACTCCCTTGAAAAAGGTCCAAGTGCAGTTGTTTGGTTTAATGACCTGCATTATTATAGGCTTTGGAGCGTGCGTGTGTGCCAAGTAAAAGGGTGAACAATACCCAAACTCTTCAGGGCAATGTTCCTCCGGAGAGCTGAACAGACAACATAAGCCCTACTGTTCATAAGGGCCGGTGGTTGCAGTCACATTTTTATGGCATTAATCAATTTGTATCGTCATTTACAGGAATACTGTTCCCACACTGGGTTCTGTTGACTGAGGAAAGATCGGGGCAGCAGAGGGAAGGAAGCCCTTAACCCTGGGCAGAATCTTCCTCCTCGGGAAATGGAAGCGGAGCCGTGAGGCGGCTGCGTGGGAAGGAATGTGTGCTCCCTTGCCTGTCCCCGAAGGGCACCCCGACCTTGAGTTTAAGAAACATCCCAGCCCGCTGTCAGCAGCAGCCCGGCTCTGGGAGCGGCTGCGCCCTGCCGTTTTGGCCGTGCTCACGTACGATGGCCTTTACTTCAAGGACTTCTTCCCTTAGCCCAAACAAGCTGACCTCAGAGGTCTGAGACAGCAGGCGGCAGACACAAGACTGCCACGTGCGGGCGGTCACGGAGTTCTGACCGTGGCCTGTGAGCTAAAGCCCATGGCAGTTTTTGTACACTCTGCTCGGGTGGGTAGGAGGTGGCAGAATGCGGGAGGCGCATCCCGTCCTTGAACCGTAGTGCGGCTACGTGCGCGTGCCTTGGTCGTGAGGTGCCTGGCTGTCCCTGACGGTGGTGGCTGGGCAGTGGGTCTACCACCCTCCAGGCCCCGCCACACAGCCTTGCCTTGGGTGGTTCAGGAGTCAGCAGGCAGGAAACCCGCTTGCACACAATGATGCTGTGACCGTATGCGGCTTGAAATTTCAGAGCAGACTTTTCAGAGCAGTCTCTTCGTGACCTAGCTAAAAGTAGCTGTGTGCTTCTTGCCGTATACTTTCACACCTCTCCTCTCTTGCTCCCGGACCGCTCCTTCTGCACGCCCTAAATTACAGATCCTCGCTGGGGCTGAGCATTGAAAGACATCCGTTGGCTTCTCCCGTTCGTTAATAGAGGTGCTTAAGTCAGCCGGATGGCCTGCCCTGGCGCTCGGGCCCCCCTCCGCCCTCCTCCCCTCGATCATCCCCGGCCCTCCTCTATCCCCACCTGTATGCAATGGTTCCCTGGACCAGCTCCAGAGCACTTTCTTTCATCCCTTGATTGGGCTTTTATTTTTAAGAAGAAAGCCAAGCACATTTTTAACAGCCGCGACCAGATGGAGCGAGCTCTTCTGAGGCAACGTAAAGGTAATAAAACAGAGCGAGCTGGTATGGCTAACCTAATGAAAGATCCTGGGGCTTTGTGCCAGCTCTCACTAACCTTGGAGAATACTTGGGTTGTGTGGGAGGCAAATAACCCAGGGCAGTGTTTTCCTGACTTTTTCTGTCCTTAAACAACTGACCGAAGTCTGCGCCTTTCCTTATCCTCAAGCCTTTTCCACCTCGGTCTTGAACATTCTTCACTCCTCGTGCTTCACGGTGATTCGTACTTCTTGGTGTCCCTCGTCCTTGGTACCGGCCACCTGCCCCCGTACCCCCCGCAGAAACACGCGTCATCATAAAGCTTGTTTTTCCATCATTAAGTCATTTCCTGTGAACCATAATCCTTTCCTTCTGGTCCTTTAGCCCAGCTTCTGGAATGGGCCCTCTCCCTCTCTCTGTCTCTGTGTCTGCGTGTGTGTGTGTGTGTGTGTCTTGTCTGTCTGTCCCTGACTCAGTCTGTCTCTCCGTGTGCCCCCTCTCTGTCTGTCTCGGTCTGTCTGTCTTGTCTCAGTGTCTTCCCCCACCCCCCCCCCCCACTCTCCTGCTAGCTTAGAGCAGACTGTGGCCCTGACATCCGCGGGATGAGGACTGGCCCTGCAGGGTGGACAGCACGGGCATCCTCACCCTTCCCCTGGCCTCGACCTGCTGACTGGTCCTGACTTGTTGGGTCCTTCCTTGTCATCTCTCACATGTGCCACTGTTGGACGGCCTCCACTGCCCCTTGCTCCCGGCTTGCATGGCTTCAACCCTAGTCACTGCCTCAGCCTTTTACACGGATGCCACACCATGCTCCCGCGTGCACGGGACTGGTTGTTCCACTCCTGGGGCTGGCGGTCTTCAGAGGTAGAAAAGCACCGGTGACAGCACAGCCACCAGCCCCCAGTCCCCAGCCCCCAGCCCAGGGCCGGGCGGAGCCCGTGGCGCCTTCTCCAGCAGCAGGAGGTGCATCCTTTGTGTCCCCAAGAGCCATGCACACGGCATCATTCTCGGAGTCCATAGCAGGGAAGGTGGGCTAGCCCTCCACCCGGCTCGAGACCCTTTTGGCGCCCCTGTCTTGCAGCCACATGCCCGGGAGCTGTTACATGAGCAGGGGCCCTTCTGCAGGTGTGGGGGTACTGGGCTCGGCTGAGCCAGCCTTCAGCCTGAACCACGCTCCTTTCCACCTGCCCCACACGTCATCCCAATGCCCCTTCTCTTTTCCCCGGGAGGAACCAGACCCCAAGTGCCACTGGGGCCTTATCACCATGTAAGGTGACTGTTAGCTTAAGTTGTTTCTCCACCTGAGTCCCTGCAGGGCTTGCCTTGTTTGCTCAGTGCACGTTGATGCAACGGAATCTGAGTGAGCGCAGGGACGTGAGTGGGGAGTGATCAAACATTTACAGTGCTGTGGACCCCTCACTCCCATCAATCCTCATGGCAGCCTTGGGTATGGGCTGTACTGTTACATTTCAGGGATGAGTCGCTGAGACCCTGAGAGGCTGGACAATTTGCCTGAGTTCACGCAGCTGCCACTTGGTAGAGTCTTGCCCCCCCAGCCTCTTCTGGAACATTCTGCAGAATGTGGGCAAGATGGGGGAGTGGGGGAACCTAACTGCCGAGGTTGGGGAGCTGGTCCTGGTGGGAGGGGCGGGGGACCAGCTGCTGGTTTCGTGGATTGTGGTCGGCGGGAGGGAGGAGGGTCTCATGGGGGCCTGGAGGGGCGTGGAGGGTGACTGACGTGAGGTGGAGGAGGAGAAGGAAGTTTCAGGAGGCTGGTGCTTCTGACTGGGGGGGACTAGGTGGATGGGTCCCCTTACCGGGGAGGGGGAACAGGAGACTGGTCCTGCCTGGCGGGTGGGGGACCTGGCGTGGGAAGGCTGCGGGCCCAACAGGTTTGCTGGGACCACGGGGTCCTGATGGCAGAGGCTGGAACAGCGATGGCATCTGGGTCCTGGGGCTGTTGTCCCTCCTCCGCCATCACTCCGCCTTTCGGCCTGTCTCCTGTTCTTACTGTGCTTAAAAGTAGGCTGAGAAATCAGGGCAAAGATGGGAAACTTAGTTTTCACATATAATGGGAGGGGTGTGTGGACTGGGAAAACAAGGGCTGATCGGATTTTATTTTTCGGGGAATCCGCTGCCGAGCTGGGATGTCAGCAGGTGCACGGGGCGCTGGTTTCCCCAAATGGCAGGGCGACTCTCTCAGGAGCCAGTTCGAGTGTGACCCCGGGCTGCGCGGCACCTCCGGGCCCCGGCCCTGCCCTCTGGGGAGCGTCCCCGCCCTCTCATGGCTGGAGACGTGCTCTTACCACTCCCTCTGTGCCCCCTGAGGCCAGGGAACTGTCCCCTCACGTCTGTGCTCTGGCGACAGGGCATCGTGGAGCGTGGGTTGGACTTGATAGGAGGGGTGCGGTGGGGGTTCAGACAGGTAAGAGCAATGGCTGGGAACGTGGCCTGGGTCTCTGAGGTCACTGTGCTGTCTGGGTTCACCATGGTGACACCCGGTAGCCGTGGCACTTGAGGTACCTCACATACATTGTCACCTTGCTGGGTCCTAGCTCTTGTTTCCAATTGATCGATAAGGAAGCAGAACCATGGAAAAGTTACCTAGGTCTTCTAGAGTCACAGAGACAAGGAGTGGCAAAGTCAGGTGGGGTCGGGGTGGGGAGGATGCTGGTGACCACACAGCCAGCTGGCCTGGCCTCGTCCAGGATGTGACCCCCCCCCCCCCGGGGGACAGGAGCTCGGCCTGGTGTGGTGTCCAGGCGGGTGCTGTGTGGATGCCCACCAACTCTGGCGAGGCCAGAAGTATCTCCCGAAGTCTTTACAGATCACACTGAAGAAGAGGCACTTGTGTTCCAGATCCTCTGGCCGCTTCTGACTAACCGACGGAGGTCGAAGCCATCAGGGTGGCAACGGCTTCCTGCACGTCTCTGACCTGCCGTTTACAGCCTCCTCAGATTCCCCGGGACCGCCAGGACTCAGCTGCCTGACTCTGCAGCTCCGAACCAACCTTGTCGATATCCCCGTTGGGGGCCTTTGCTTGGGCTTTATTTATTTATTTATTTATTTTAATTAAAAAAAAAAAAAATTCTTTAACGTTTATTTATTTTTGAGACAGAGAGAGACAGAGCATGAACGGGAGAGGGTCAGAGAGAGAGGGAGACACAGAATCTGAAACAGGCTCCAGGCTCTGAGTGGTCAGCACAGCACCTGACGCGGGGCTCGAACTCACGGACCGCAAGATCATGACCTGAGCCGAAGTCGGATGCTTAACCAACTGAGCCACCCAGGCGCCCCTGCTTGGGCTTTAGGAAGGGTCGGTGGTGGATGTTTTTGGTGGAATTTTGCGGTCCCATGTCAGAGATGGCTGAAACGTGGCGGCGAGAGTGGGCCCTGGGCGTGTCTCCAGGATTGTATTTTCTCTGCTCCAGGGCCTATCCCCTGGATGGTACCTATCCCCGAAAGGGGTCTGTGTTGGAGCCCAGCGCCCCTCGACCCTTGCTGAGTAGGAGTCATTAACTCCAGGGAACTAAAGGCGGAAGGAAGGGTTAGGCTTTGGGGCAAATCGGCAATGAATGAGCTTCTGTTCTCTAACCTGACCACATGTGTTGGAGGCAAATAGACACCTTGCTCTGCTCCTGTAAACACACCTTGTGCAGGTAGATGCTTGTCGGCTCACCCCTCGCATGGGAGAGATGCCCTTCTCATGCCCTGGCATTGTTGGCTCTTTGCTGCTCAAAGGACACTGCAACCTTGAACCAGCTCCCTGTGTTCCTTCCAGCGGGGATGAAACGAGCCTTCAGCAGGGCCTCATCCTTTACCAGGGCCTGGCAAGGGCCCTGGGAAGGGAGGTCACCGTTGAGCAACGCCCAGACATAGTCTACCATTCATTTCCAGATGCCTCTGGGCCTCAATTGTTTTCTTCCTCTCTTCCCATAGTTACAGATTTTGCAAGATCTGTTCAACACGTGTTCATGGGTCCATCCCCCCCTAAGCCGTTTAGATCCATCAGTCCAGTGTTCCCTTTGCTCTTTTCATGCTGACGGTTTTCAACGGCTGTTGACAAAGCTGCTAAAGGAACAGGTTATTAAGAGCGCTCACGCGGCCGCCCCTGCGGGCAAATAAGCCCCTAAGGTTTCCCAGAATGGGTAGGACGGAGCCTCCCAAGCTTCCCAGAACAGGCCCAGGGATGCGTTTCGCTTTTTGCTTTTTTTTTTTTTTTTCCCTAAGTGGAGGGCACCATCTTTGCGTTGAAGGGAAGGTGCGCGGGAGCTGGGGGTTCCTATGGAAAAAGCCAATTCCTGGCGTAAGACTCAAAGGGAAAGTCCTCAGCTTTCCCTGAGCTGTCTTGATCTGCACAAGGCCTTCTTTACATCTGTATCTTTCTTAGCCGTGTTGGCCGTGAAGGGCCATCGGGGCCGCCTCCATCTGTCTGGCGGGGTGAGGGCAGAGGTGATGCCCGGCTGTGGAACTCTGGGCCCAGGGGGGACTATCTGAGCTGCGATTATGAGGGCTTCGTTCCTCGGACGCGTGGAAGACAGCGTGCTGCAGATGCCACACGTTGGCGGTGCTGGTTGTCAACAACCGGCTAGAGCCAGGAGGCCGTCTTACGGCAGAGACGAGAGGCAGAGTCCCGGTGGCCACGTGTTACAAGCGTGGGGACGATACACCCGGTGTCTTCGGAGTTTTGCCCAAGCGTGAGGGGCAGTTCGCGTTCCATCGCCCACGGTTCCCACCCGAGCACCCAGACCTTTGGAATGTTCTCTTCTTTCCTGGAGCCCTCACCCAGTGGCAGACGTGGCGGGGGTTTCCATCCACACCTGTTTCCTTCTCGTCCTGGGCACCCAGCTAGACGACTTCTTCCAGCCTCCCGTTGGGCGTGGCTGTACGATTGGGTCTGGCCAGCGCAGCGTGGCTGGAAGTAGGGTGGGCCTCTTCCAGGCAGGTCGAGGAAGCTTCCGACGTGGCTCCCCGTGTGCTGGCTTCCCCTGCGGAAGCTGGAGCACACGCCAGAGGGACCGGCCGAGCCTCCTGAATGACCATGCCTAGGACTGCCACCACCCAGCCCTGGCATTGGGCTTGGCGTGAGTGAGAAATCAGCCCTCACTGGCTCTTGGCCGGTGCCCCCGTCGCTTGCTTTCTGGATTGTTCCGTGTCCTCTGGGTGAGTGTCAGCCCCTTCCCCTTGGCATTTCTGCATTTCCAGCTCCCTTCTCTCCCATCCTAGAGGAGAAAGCATCTTTTCCTTTCGAATCTACACTCATCTGAGTGCCCTCCATTGTGACTCCACCCGCTCGAGTCCCCCTTCAGCTTTGCCCCGCGAATCCTTTCTCTTCCTTGAGTTCCAATCTTATCTTTCACGGGCCCCATTCCTTCTTGGTCGCGACTATGTTTAGCCCCCGCCCCCACCTTGTTACGCATGTCTCTATTTCTCATCACCGTCGGGATCTGTGAACGGTCCCCTCCGCTGGGGCTTTCAGTCCCCCTCCTCCTCACTCAGCTGCAGAATCTGCCTCTGCTCCCACTGCCTTTGGGCGGTGACCGGCCCCAAGGCCCCGTTGGCTGCTACATTTGCAGTGTCTCCACAGTTCCCCTGCTTTATCATTTCTGTGGCACCCTTGCCAGGCTCTGCCTCTTGAGCCGACTGGCCTTTGTCGCTGGGCTTTGCTGGTTCACCCACAGCTCGCCTCTCTCCACCACAGGCTGGTTGGTGTCCACGCAGGGACGGAAGGAAGGGGAGGGTATTCCTGGGGTTCCGGCCTGCACCTCTCCTCTTTCCCCATGGTGCTACCATTTGTAATCTGCATCATTGACTCCCTTAGCATCGGCCGCCAGCTTCATGCATGATGACATCCCGGTCCCCATCCTCCTTCAGGATGCCACGACCCTCCATCCCAGTGGTGGGACTCCCCCAGGACCTCCCACCGAACACGCATCCGGTAGACCCATCTGCTGTCCCACACCCCCCACAACTATTCCCGCCTCCCCCTCATGCTCCAGCTCTCTTCACTGTACCCACTGCCATTTTGGGGGGTTACAGGGATGACAGTTCTACGTCAGCCAGCTGCCCAGCCCCAGTAGTTCTGAGCGCATCCTCTTATGTATATGGGTTCCAGCCCTTGTCGTCTTTGCTTAATTAGACTTCCCCAGGGGCCGGTGCGCCGCCCCCCTGCCCCCCACCTCCCGTCCAGCCCATCTCCCACTCCTGCCATCCCAGCAGTCAGAGCCAGCTGGCTGGGGTGGTGGTGAGCCGTGCGTGCGTGTGCCATTCTTGGACGCGGCGTCCAGAGTGGGTAGAGCGTGGGCCGTGGGCTTGGGCAGACCTGGATTCCTGTCCTGGCCCCGTCACCTAGGAGCTGCTGACTTTGGCAAGCACTTAATCTTTGTGAGGCTCAGTTTTTGCGTGTAAAATTGTGATAACACCTACTTCAACAGGGGTGCTGTGAGGCACGTGAAGGCCCTAGGGCACACGGCAGGTGTCCAGTGACTCCCCCCACCCCAGGAGTGCTCCTGGGGACCGCTGGGGGGAAGCCGGCCCGGGCGTGCATCTGGGCTGGGTCCAGGGCTTGTGGACACCCAGAGTGCGGAAAGCCACCATGGACCTGACGGACCCTTCAGGTCAGCTGCAGTTTCTACCCCAGGGCCTTGCGGGTCTGATGCAGAATCTCAAGGCATTGAATCATTTTTTGATGCCTCATATTTAAGCTTTTTTAATTTCTAGAACATACACGAACGGCAAACTCTTCCTCCGACACTTGTCTTACTCCCCGGGAGAAAATTAGGCCACTGGAAACTCGTTTCATCTGCTGCAGAGGTGGAGGCCGGCGGGAGCCTGGAGAGCGGGATGTGCCTCGCCAAAAAGGCTGTCAGTGCTGGGGACACCGCCGGGGGGCCACAGCGGGGTGCTGGTGCCCGAGGAAGCCACCCAGAGCCGTGTCCAGACCCAGGATATGAGAGGGGGAAGCCCCACACAGCTCGTAGGGCTTCTGCAGGTAAACCGAATTGCCCCGGGTAGCCTGAGGTCTGAAGGATGAGCCCTCAGAGTGACGCTAGCAGGCCAGTGCTGGCCCCATTGTCACCCTGTCACCAGTGTGGGGTTGGGGCAGCGGAGCATATGTTTCCAACGTGTGGCCAGTGCTCGGTGAAAGCCTGGAGCCAAGTCCGTGGAAAAGATACAATAACAAATATAAGAAGTCATTGAGGGGGCGCCTGGGTGGCGCAGTCGGTTAAGCGTCCGACTTCAGCCAGGTCACGATCTCGCGGTCCGTGAGTTCGAGCCCCGCGTCAGGCTCTGGGCTGATGGCTCAGAGCCTGGAGCCTGCTTCCGATTCTGTGTCTCCCTCTCTCTCTGCCCCTCCCCCGTTCATGCTCTGTCTCTCTCTGTCCCAAAAATAAATAAACGTTGAAAAAAAAAAATTAAAAAAAAAAAGAAGTCATTGAGATGCATCCTAGGGAAGAGAGCCAGCTTGTGCAGAAAGTCCTGTCTCTGTCTGAGAGCTGTCACCTGCAGTGACCCACCTCCCACTGACCAGAAGTCAAGGTCGATCTGGCCTGTGGAGTGATACACCCTGGAGGGGGACTGTGGGCACTCCCCTCTGCTGCCGGGGCGACCAGACTCCCGAACCCCGGACCCCGCAGTGTCCGCGCAGGTCACGGCCGCTCGGCCCGGTGGGGCGCATGGCATGCTTCGCCAGCTGGGCCCCACAACAGCCTTGCGCAGGCGGAAGGGCTAGCTCGAGCCTTGACGACGCGCAGGTGCGCAAACTGAGGCCCGGGAGGAGCCCACAGGCGGGCCGTGCCAAGTAGGGCAGCCCCTTGTGCCGAGTGCCTGGGCTGCCCTACTCCTCCTCATCTTTCCGAGGGTGGGTGAGGCCTAATGATATAATTGATATTAATCCCCGTGTTACCGGGTGGACAGGACACAGCCCCGTCTGCCAGAAACACCCCGGAAACACTCCCAGCTTTGGATTTCTATGAAAAACTCTTTAAAAATAAAAAAACCCCAAACCCACGGACGACAGAAAGTTGAGGGGCCGTTGCTCCGGCGGAATGTTTGGTCTTCACGGGGCTTTTGTCCTTCCTTCATACAGAGCACAGGTCGTGCCCACCTAGACTCAACTTCTTACAGACTCGTTCCTCTCAGACCCGACCCAAACTCAGGAACCGTCGCAAGTGACAGACGCCCGAGGGTCCCGATGGCCGGGGAGACAAGGGCAAGGAGAGGAAGCCTTGCCAAAATGAAAGCAAAGAGGCTTTCGAAGCCATGGGAAAAGGCTCCCTACAGGCAGCAGTCAAGAGAAATTCGCCTGGAACAGCCAGGTACCCAAGGTTGTCTACACCTTGTTAATTACTGACTTAAAACCTTTAGGTTTGGTGTCCCCTGGAGCTAAGTTCCTGCCACCCCATTGCCAGCCACCATTTCTGTCAAGGTAAAGAGCCACAGCTGTGGGGACAGGCTGGAGCTTGTGGGGGAGAAGCCTTTTCCCTCGTCGTTGCCCTCAGCTGTGGCCTCTGGAACGTTCCGTGGCAGCACAGAGGAGAAATGATACCTTAATACTTTTTGTTACAAGAGCTCTTCTGAAAAACATTCTACAAACAGGTATATTAGAGTAGTGGGTGTGGTTAATGTTACATCAGGGACAAGTCTGAACACAGACCTCTGTCATGGTTTTGGGTCTCGCGTTTCATTTTCATGTGAGGACGAAGTGAAGTAAGGGACTCATGTTAAATTACCTGGAAATGAGTTTGGTCAGGTTGGTGTCGTCATGGGAACTCCTGACAGCTCTTTCCTTCTTTGTTCTTTTTTTTTTTTTTTTTAAGTTTATTTATGTATTATGAGAGAGACAGAGACAGCACAAGTGGGGGAGGGGCAGAGAGAGGGAGAGAGAGGATCCCAAGCAGGCTCTGCGCTGTCAGTGTGGAGCCCGATGTGGGGCTCCAACTCAGGAAACCGTGAGATCATGACCTGAGCCGCAACCAAGAGTAGGATGCTTAAGTGCCTGAGCCACCCGGGCGCCCCAGCTCTGTCTCTGGATTCCTCAGGATGCAGCCACAGGGCCTTGTGAGGGAGGTGAGGGGGGCTGGGGGACCTGTGCGTAACGAGTTCCCCACACGAGGGTCTCCTGAAGCCCAGGTGCACCCTGACACCCGGTCATGGGAGCTTCAGGCAGGTAGCCGGCTACCCAGCTGCCCCTGCAGAGCTGGGTTTGCCCGGAGAAGGGGCAAGAGGCGAGGGGCAGCGAGTGGGAGTGGAGGCTAGCTGATGCAAGCCATGCGTTTGTTCAGCAAGGAGGATCCGTGGGAGGCCTGTGCACCAGGTCGGGGCAGGGCACTGGCTGAGGGGCTGCATGCAGCTCTCTGGGAGGTGGTGACCTTGGGCCGGGTGCTGGCCTGCTCTGGGCCTGTTTCTCCTGCTCAAAAATGAGGACTCCAGTGCCCTCCTCCTAGGGCAGGTATGAGGAATCACGGTGTCACCATGGGGGAAACACTCGGTGGGGTCCCCGGCACGGAGCAGTGAACTGTGTTTGTTCTCTGGTTATGACGGCAGCCAGCCCTTGCCCATGGGGGGCCCCAAGACAGGGGGAAGGCCATGATGCAGACAAGAGCAGAAGAGGAGGTGGAAGGAGAGCCTTTGCTGAGCACTTGACATTGAGTCTGGGCTAGACAAATGAGTAGAAATGTACCAAGAGCAAAGGACGTGCCAGGTAGAGGGACCAACAAAAGCACAGGGTCGGAAGGGACGTGATGTGTTTGGGGAACAGCAGGACTTGGTGTGGCTGGGTGCCAGATGCTGTTGGTGAGTCCCCAAGGGGGCAAGGCTGGCCCGGCAGTCAGTTTGGTTGCACAAGCCTTAGATTGTGTCTTCAAAGCAGTGGGGTCTGGGGTGGGGGACTTTAAAACATATACAGACTAGATGGATTGTAGAATCTGTTAACAGGGATGATCTTCCTGTTGAGTGTTTAATATTTAGCCAAATGTGCAAAACCCAGAAAGCAGGGGCACCTGAGTGGCTCAGTGGGTTAAGCATCTGACTTCGGCTCAGGTCATGATCTCACGGTCCGTGAGTTCGAGCCCCGCGTTGGGCTTTGTGCTGACAGCTCGGAGCCTGGAGCCTGCTTTGGATTCTGTGTCTCCCTCTCTCCCTGCCCCTCCCCCACTTGCTCTCTGTCTCTCTCTCTCTCTGTCTCTCTGTCTCTCTCTCAAAAATAAAAAAGTAAACATTAAAAAAAAAAAAACCCAAAGCACCTTTCTTTGAGGACAAGACTGCCTGGGTATGAGGAGGGTGTTTGTTGTTTCGTTTTGTAATTTTAAACATGTAGAAGAGTGTATGTGTGTCCATCAGCCGGCTTCAACAGCGGCCAACTAGGACGTGGATTTTCGGTGGGAGCAGTGCCATGGGATGTGGTTTAGGAAGCTGACTGGTGGCACCTAGGAGCCCCCGTGCAAGGGTCCGGGCTGGTGGCCAAGAGAGATGGCTGGGCTTGTAGCCTTGTTTAGCTGAGTGTTGGTGAGGACCCAGACTAAGGCAGGGGGGTGAGAAGAGAGCAGATAGTTGGAAGAGATTTTGAAGTAGAACCAGTAGGATTTGGCAACCAACTGGATGTGAGCGGGGAGGGCATTGGAGGGGCTTTGTGTGATTCTACTGCCCGTGAGTGATCCTAGAGGAAGGAAAGGGTTTGAGGCAGGACAAAGGTCCAACCACAGTCCTTGAAGCCCTGTGTGGCCTCGATCACCATGCTGCAGCTCCCTTAGTTGTCTCCCAGTTCCTTGACTGCACCAAACTCTTTTCACCCCAGGACCTTTGTACATGCTGCTCCCTCTCTCTAGGTTGCTTCCGTCCTCACATGTCACCTCCACAACTCCCTCTCGTCCTTTCAGTCTCAGCTCACATGGCACCTCCATAGGGAGACTCATTTATTCCTGCTCTGTCTCTCGTTTGTGTCCTTACTGATCCTTATTGATCACAACATGTAATTCTGTTGCTTGATGACAGGCATTCCTCGGATATATTGAGTTCGGTTCCAGGCCACCGCAATAAACCAAGTATCACAATCAAGTGAGTCAAATGAAGTTTTTGGTGTCCCACTACGTATAAAAGTTATGTTGACCCTCTCCCATAATCTATTAAGTGTGCAATTGCATTATGTCTAAAAGCAACAACGTACATACCTTAATCGAAAGACTTTATCGCTAAAAAATTCTAACCATCATCTGAGCTTTCCGCGAGTCGTAATCACTGATCACAGATCATCGTAACAAATACAATAAGAGTTAAAAAGTTTTGAAATATTATGAGCCTTACCAAACGTGACACAGAGACGCAAAGCGAGCGGGTGCTTGTTGGACAAATAGTGCTGATAGATTTGCTCGAAGCACGGTTGCCCCAAACCTTCAGTTTGTAAAAAAACGCGATATCCTCAAAGTGCTATAGAACAAGGAATCCCTTCCCTTTCATGTGGATTTTCCATCTGCCTCTATATAACGTAAGCACCATGTGGGCCCACGGTAAGGACTCAGCGGGGGAGGGGATGAGTGAGTGACTCTGGATGGAGACCTTGGTGGAGGGGCTGGGGCTCGGGGCTGTGGTCAGCAGGGAGCCATCGACGGTTTCTGAGCAGAGGAGGGCATGGCGGAAGGCAGGTGGAGTAGGTCAGGCAGTGAGACCAGCGGGACTTGTGTGAGTGCGTGTGTGTGTGTGTGTGTTTGTGATATGTGCTGAGAAGGTCACAGGAGCTAACTGACCTGAGAGGCGCAGGGGTTTGGAGGGGATCCTCCTGGGGCCCTCAGCACTGAGGCGCCGTGGAAAAACACTGTGCAGATTCTGGCAGCATCAGAAGGACGCCATCAATGTCGCCACCGGCAGTGTGACAGGTAGGTGGGAAGGCCTACCCAGTGCTCGGGGAACGACACATGTGGTCTGGTCTGCAGGCGACAGCCACTGCAGAAATGCTGTCAGGAAGCTTTTCTCAGGGCAGGAACCTGCCATAGCTCACAGCTCACTGGGGCACCTAGCCCAGCTCCTCTTCCTGGCCCTGGAGGCCTGCTCCCCACCTCTCAGGCCTGTGTCCCACGGGAGGCTCTTGGCTCTTAGCTCTGCCGCACCCTCGTTCATGGGTCACTTGGCCTGGAAGGTCTTCTGTCTCCAACGCTTCAAAACCCAAGGCTTTCTCAAGGCCTTGCCCATGTCCCAGCTCTTCCACGAAGCCCACCCTGACTGCCCTGCCCTCAGGGGTATCCCCCACGTCTGAGTGCCCAGCTGGCTTCTAGCCTTTGTTATGTGCTGTCTCCCCATGCCTCTTGTTTCTCTGGTATTCAGCTTGTGTTCCCAACGCTAAGCACTTCAAAAGAAGGTATTACCTTTTCCACATCGTCTGGGTTCTTAACTCAAGCAGAGACCCTCAAAAATGTGTGTCGGTTGGTTAGTTGATGGACTGATTGATAAGGTTAGTGGGTGATGGCTAATGATAGGAGCCAGACTTAAAAAAAAAAAAAGGCAATGTGATTTCAGAGGTGGCTAACACACAAGTTACTTAGAAAGGGCTAGGGACCATAGCCCTGGATTTAGGGCAACTTTGATGTGATCTTGACCGTCTCTTAGTGTTTCTTGTCTTTCGAGGGGAAACCGAGAGGGTCTCCCCAGCCCTTTGCTTCTTGGGGGGCTGTGGCGAGGGAAAGAAGGCCTTAAAGCAAAGATGTGGACAACTCTCGCTTGGGAGCCGTGATTCTTATCAGGCCCTTCAGGATCCAAGAGGGAGACCTCCCAAGCAGGCCTTCCCATCACATTTGCATAAATACGTTCTGTGTATGTGTGCCCGTGACACTGGTGTGGACACACGCCCAGGCCATGCTGCTGTTTCCTCTGCGATCAAGCAGTTCCAGCCACGGTTCTCGCTCTGCCTCGTGGGTAATCCTGGCAACCGCCAGACTTGTTGCTGTTTTGCAACTCCACCAGTGGTTAGCTCCAGGTGGATGGCCCAGACCGGGCCACCCTGTTACTGCTGGCCTCGGGCCACCGGGATCTCTCAGCTACTGTCACTCCCCAGATGTTAATGTCTGCCTAAAATCCCAGGGCAGGAAGGGACCCAAAGAGGTCATCTGGTTCTCCCTCCTGCCTTGAGGTGAGACCACACCTAAACTTATCCAGACAGCCAAGGATCAGGCCTGTTGGTAAAGCCTATAGAGAAGTCTCCCCCAGGTAACTTACTCCAGCGTTTAACGAGCCCTTCCAACGGGAAGCACGGGGCGTCGGGTCAAGTCCTGCCCATCTTGTCCCCAGAGGGAGGATGCTCACCTCCTGAGCACCTGCTGGCGTGTTTGAAATCCCACATGTGCCATTCTGGCCGCAAGGACAAAGAGAGGCCGCAACTCCAAGTGTGGATGGGGTGTTGGAGGTTTTGCCGTCTATCTGTGAGCTGGCTGACACTCCGGGGTCAGCCCCAGCTCCGGGGTCCCCAGTCCAGCTGGTGGATGGTGGGTCTGGTCCAGAATGGGAACAAAGTCTCAGCAGGAGAGAAATGAGGGCAGAGCAGGAGGACCAACTCAGTCGGAACTCTCATGTATGCATTCACACATTCAAGCCAGTTCTGGTAGAACTGACACTCCTCGCTCGGCCATGTGCGGGGAGAAAGTGGAACCAGAAACCCTCAGGTTCCTTTGGCTGGCTGAGCGTGGTGCTCTCCCCCTGCATGGCCCCCGCGGCTACAGGACGCTGGGAGGGTCTGCAAAGACAGTGCAGTTGGCAGAGGTGTTTCGAATGTATTTGTAGAGCCTCACGTGCATGCTCTCTGCTTTCTAGGGTGACTCAATGACCTGCTGGGATCAGCTGCCCCTTATGCCGTGTTCTCTCTGCCACGTTGCTGCCCACACGGTGGCATCCAGGCCCATCTCACTCCCAGCCTGGCCTGGTGGGCGGCTGGCCCCCAGTGAAAACCAGTGATGGTTCTTAGAGCCGATCACTCCCCATGCTCACCCCTGCCCCTGAGTGAGCCCACCCAGGGCCACCTGCTGGTACAGGCACTTAACCACGTCATCCCCTCCACTCTGAGCTGAGTTGCGTCCTCAAACTCCTATGTGAGAGCCCGAGCCACCGTCCCCCATACCTCAGAATGGGGTCCCGTTTGGAGACAGGGTCTTTCAGGAGGTAATTAAGGTAAAATGAGGTCATACGGGTGAACTCTAATCCAATATGACGGATGTCCTTATAAACAGAGGAGATTAGGACATAGACACACATAGAGGGAAGACCACGTGAAGACACAGAAAGAAGGAGTCCGTCTATAAGCCAAGGAGAGAGGCCTCAGAAGGAACCAAGACTGCTGACATGATCTTAGACCCCAGCCTCCAGAACCGTGAGACCATGAACTTCTGCTGTGGAAGCCACTCATCGGTGGTACTTTGTTACAGCAGTGCGAGCAAACAAACACCCGTCTGTGGAGTGGGCTGCTGTTCCCCTCTCGTAGATGAGGCCTGTAGCTCCCCCCGACCCCACACGTGAAGTGCCTGGCCACTTCCTGAGCCTCCCTGAGCCTCTGTTGCCTCATCTGCAAAATGGGAATAACGATAGATTTGTGGAAGGGATTCACTGAGCTATGACACAATGAATGTTTGTCCCCACGCCTGCCTCAGCCTGATTTGACTAAGGAGCCCATGGACCTAGGGCGGAGGCTGGCTCTGAGCTCTGCATGTGGCTGGCAGTTGATGTTGATGACTGATAGGTTAAAAAAAAAAAAAAACACCACCCAACCAAACAAAAAACAAACAAAAACAGAAACAAACCCAAAACAAAACCGTTCGCATTCTAGGTAGAACCTGGAGTGGGAAGGGCTCCGACTCCAGCGCTTGCCAGATTTCTCTGACTTGGGAACTTGAACGGACGCCCTTTGCACGGGTTTTGCACACAGGCGTGGACCAAGGGGGCCGCACAGGGAAGGCGCGAGTTAGAGACCTGCCAGTGCGCGGATAGGGAGTTTGCAACGCGGACTGTGCGAGGAAACAGAGGCTCCGTGTTCGCACCATGTGACTCTTTATGTCAAAGTCCTTCTATGGCAAGCCGGAGGGGAGGTGGGAGAACATGCCTGCCGGGTGCTGCCTGCTCATAGTGAGGGTGCAGGAGCCCCGGAACCCAGGGCCCAAGCCCTCCAGGCCCGGGGGCAGGACAGCACGAGCTTGGGGACCATGGGCCTAAGTCAGAGGTGCAGAGAGTGCCAGCCAAGTGGCCCATCCTTGTTTAGCACGGGTCCCTCTCAGCCTGGCTTGGCTGTGGGAGCCCTGTTGTCAGCCATGTGCAGATTCCCTGAGTGGGTGCAGGGGATGCTTCCTTTTTTATTTGGAAGTGGTCTCCTGCACTGAATTAGCCTTTAGCCATCTCGATCTTTCTCCACCCCTTGAACCGTGACCTCCGGGAGGGCCATCGGAATCCTAAATGTAACCCTGTGAGAAGCCGGGAGGGGCTCCCGAGGTGCGGCAGGACGGGGATGATGACTCTGGAACTCTTCTTTGGGTCGGTCCAAGGATGTGCTCTGCACCCCTCAATTATATTTTAATATCTATCTATACTCTGTAACACCACAATTACTAAAACATCGTTAATTAGGTTACACACACACACACATACACACACCCAGCTTAACAATGATAGAAAACGCCAGATTCCAGTTGACGAGAAGCCAGCAGCCCAGCCTTTCCTCTGGCTAAACAGAGGGACCCATTATGCTGGAATATTATTTTCTCATGGTTTGGAACCATTACATCAGCCTTGATGTAATAACATTGTTTAACTTCAGAGGTGTATTTATTTTGGTTTGGAGTTCAGATGGTTTAGCCGTTAGCCCGGGATTGAGCAAAACCTGGCCAAAGCCGCTCAAGTTTGAAACGAACCATTTTGCCACTCCCCTTGTCCCCTCCCCAAACAAACACACTTCAGACGTTATCTTCATGTCATGGCCCAGGTGGTGACCTTGGTGCTGATGGGTTTCGGAGGCAATTTTACTCTTTTTTTTTAAGGAAACCGGCCGATGCGGTATGGACCGGCAGGGTGCTGGGTGGGTAAGTGGTAAGGATTCAGAAATCCCACCAGCCGCTGGTCTGGAGACACATTGGAATGTGTCCACAGCTCTTCTCCTGAAATAAGCGGGTGTAGGTGAGGTGCCCCGATCACTGCCGGGCACACGAGGAGGTGGTCCACATGTCACTCTTGTTGGTGTCTCAGCCCAGGGGGCAGGTCTCCGCATCAGAGTTGTTAGTGTGTCCCAGGGAGGTTACCACTGGAAGCTTCTCATCGTTTCTTTCTGAACGCAATCCTCGAAGGATGCACACAGCGGGAAAGAGCTATGATACTGGGGTGGTCATATCCTCCTTGTGGGAACGCAAGCAGACAAGGACCATTGAAACTGGGTGAGGGGTGCACGGGGGCTCAGTGTACTATTCTCTCCATTTATGTGCGTGTGTGTGTGTGTGTGTGTGTGTGTGTGTGTGTGTGGATGTTTCTCCTAGCAAGTTAAAACCAAACAAATTCCTGGTCCTGGCGATCTTTAGAGAGCCCCCTTTCTCCTGTAATAGAGAGAGGGAAACAGAGGACAGGCACCCAAAGGAGAGGAAAAGGGCAGGAGGGCGTGGGGAGGAGCAGACCTCTGAAGAACACATACTGCCTGTAGCCCGGGAAGATGTGTGTATTGTAAATGTGCATAATGTTAGAGAAAGGTCAGGGAAGCATGGTTGATGCGAACTAGCTCCCTGCTGATCCCTGCCCAGAGCCGACACTCTGGTGGGGTGTTTTCACTCCAAACAATGCCTTTGGGTTTCTGGGGCATGAGGCAGGGAGGGCTGAACAGGCGGCCTGACTGTGACCTCCTGGATGGCTTGCCGGGAGCCGACAGGCCCGTACCACCTTCTGCCACACCCAGGGGGTCCCAGCAGCTTTGGTCGCTGAGGCCACAAAGCACACTGTCCTGCTGCAGAAGGGAGGGCGGCAGGGCTCAGCGAGTGGGAGTGCCATACCTCCTTCCACGCCAGTGGTTTCTTCGCCCCAACCCTGCATTATAATTAGCGTCAAAGCCTCCCCACGCCCAGACAGCATCCCTTCCCAATTACATCAGGGTCTTTGGGAGAGGGATTCACCAGGTGCTTCTAACACACGGCCAGCTTGGGAACCACTGGCCCATCCACCTGACGGGTCTCGGCTGGGCTGTCGGCTTCAATGTCCGCTCAGCAGGCTGAAAGACCCCAAGAAGCACCTTTCCACAGTAATGTTAGGTTGTGTTCAGTGGTATTAGATGTAGCTCCAGATAACTGCAGGTTGGGTAACCCCAGCCTGGATACACTCTTTTTCCAACGTGCCATCCAAGATGGCGGACAGGATGTCACCTCTGGGGGTGGGAGGCAGGCAAGGGGCTCTTCTAGAGGCCGGTGGTTTTCGCCCTCTTTTGACCTTAAACACAACGTAACAAATCTGCTTGACGTCACAGCTCAGAACACACATGCACATGTACAAATATATGAACAGATATCACGGACACTTTATCATGGAAACAGGTGTCACGAAATGGTATTCACCTTTTGCTGTGTGATTTCCTGTTATTTCCTATTCTATTCCTTTTCATTGCATTAAGTTGAACGTCCTCACCCACTACATTTGGAACGCATGACCCGCTTGTGTTTGACAACCCGTAGTTTTCCGTTTGTGTAAGTAGCCTTCACGCCCAGCATAGAGCCCAAAGGAGGGCTTGAACTCATGACCCTGAGATCAAGACCTGAGCTGAGATCAAGAGTCGGACGCCTAGGGGCGGCTGGGTGGCTCAGTCGGTTGAGTGGCCGACTTCGGCTCAGGTCATGATCTCGCGGTCCGTGAGTTCGAGCCCCGCGTCAGGCTCTGTGCTGACATCTCAGAGCCTGGAGCCTGCTTCGGATTCTGTGTCTCCCCCTCTCTCTGACCCCCCACTGTTCATGCTCTGTCTCTCTCTGTATCAGAAATAAACATTAAAAAATTAAAAAAAAAATTAGAGTCGGACGCTTAACCAACTGAGCTACCCAGGTGCCCTGGCGACCTACGGTTTTGAAAGTGCTGCTGTGGTCAGTTGGCGAAACTGACTCCAGGGTCAAAGGACCGCCTTCCTCCTCCACTGATTGCTCTATGCGGTCATCATGACACTTCTCTGTCTAGTCTCGTCTGTATTTGGGAATCTCTATAAATAACTTAGGGCCAATCCAATCCCCTCGGCTGGTCCCTGTTTTCCTCTAATACCCAGAGAGACAGGCACCAGAAGGAGGTAGACGACCCCGGGGAAACCCAGCTGAGGATGTGGCACAGCACCTGGTCAACTCCCCAATCCAGGGGCATCTGATTCAGAGCCAGAAGGAGCCAAGGGGGTGGGGTCCAAGTTCTCCCCCGAACAACAGTGAGTGGCTTCGGAATAACTGACGTGACACAAGTGGCTATGCCCGGCACAGGGACTTCTGCTGAGTGGGGATCCGCTGTAGCTTTGCTGGCCCGGAAATGACATCTATGACCAGAGACTGAGAACTGGCATCCAAGATCTTTACAATGAGGGTCTGACCCTCTAGACCCCAAACCGAACCTAACCTGTTTGGTGCCCGCCCTCTCTGGGGGCTCTTGTAGAGCAGGGGTGACCCCCCTCGTTAGGCACTGGGGCTTGAAGGTGGGGCGCCCTCCTGTGGCCTTCCATCCCCTCCGAGCCTGCCCCATTCTTTTGCTCTCCTCCACGCTGGGAAGAATTTCCTGGCTGGCCCACATCCTCATCAGCTATACTTTCCAGGGCCTTCCTCCCCACCACTCTACTGAAATGGCCGTTGGGTCTAATCAGGGTCACTAACAAGTGGCACATCGTCAAACCCCAGGGTGAATTCTCCGGGCATTGGGCACCTGGCCCTCGGTCCTCCTCTGGCCACCACTCCAGCCTGCTTTTTCTCCCCCATTGCTGGGGTTCCTTTTCAGCATCTCTGCTGGCTCTCCCAGCTCTAAAGGTGAAGCGCCCCAGGGCCCATCGCTGGGGCCCGTCGACACCTCTCGCTGCATGAACTCATCTTGCCCTGGCTTTCAGTACCGTCTATACGCCTGCGGCTCCCAAATTCGTTTGACCCGTGCCCTGAACCCCAAACTTCCTCCAACCACCTACTGAGCAGCCCCTCAACATCAGTACATTCAAGCAAAACATTTTATTGCCCCCTCCTCCTCTCCCCATCTCCCCACCGCCATTAATGGCTCATATCTTCTTGGTTGCTCAACCCCTGAACCTGGGCTCCGTCCTCGGCTGTCTTCCCTTCACACCCCACACCCAATCCATGAGCAAGTCCCGGCAGCATTAGCCCCCAAACAGAGGCCAGGTCCAGCCACTTCTCACCACCTGCAGCTGAAACGCTAACCCCAGCACCGTCGTCTCTCACCTGGATGATTGCAACGATGCCTAACTCGTCCTCCTGCTCCCCGCTCCTCGCCTATGGTTCCTGCTCCGCCTGCTGCCTGGGTACTTCTCACTGGGTAAATCCGATCACAGCAGCACTGACAAAAAACCCTCTAAAACTTTCCACCACACTTAGAGCAAACCCTGGGCTCCTGGGCCACACCCAGTAGTTATTCTGTGTTTCTTATTTTCTGATTGAACCCTTGTTTAATTTGGAGCTGTGGAGTACCCAGCTAAGTGTCTGTGTTTTTCAACCTCCTTTACGTCTAGGCCAAGGAGATGGCTCAGCTAAGAGGATGCAAGGCTTTGCTCTTCCACTTTCCTCTTTCACACTGTTTGAAATAGAGATGTGATGGATGGTGCTCCAGCAGCCGTATTGTGGTTGTGGAGTAACCTTCATGGAAAACTTATGGAAACTTCATGATAAGAGAGATGGAAGGAGCATGAGTTCTTAATGACCGTGGAGCCTTCATATTCCTGGTTTGGAACTCCTAATTCTGAGCTTTTCCTAGGTGAGTTATACCTTGTGTTAGCCAAGGAGGTAAAATCTAATATTAAGGAGTAAACTTGCAAAGCTCGATGTGATCTGACCCCTCTTCGTACTTCCTTCAAATCTTCTCCTCTTGCTTGGCCATGTTCCAATCACACTAGCTTTCTTCCTGTTCCTTGAAGATTCTAAGCTTAGTCTCACGTTGGAGCCCCTCCCCCAGATCTCTGTGCCAGCCTCTTTCTTATCTTTTGCTCACTCCTCAGAGAGGCTTTTCCTGACTTACGTAGCCACCTTTGTTAAAGTCTGCTTCCCATTAACCTCTTTTATTAAAATTCATGACACATGTCACTCTTTGAAATTATTTACTTTTAAAAAACATATTTAGTTGTCTGTTACTCCCTTAGTTAAGTTCTAGGAGGACAGAGATTTTTACTCTTGTTCACTGTGGGTTTTTTTTTAAGTTTATTTATTTATTTTGAGAGAGAGAGAGCACACAGTTTAAGCTAGGGAGGGGCAGAGAGAGAGGGGGGAGAGAGAGAGAACCCCAAGCAGGCTCTACACTGTCAGTGCAGAGCCCGATGCGGGGCTCGAACCCACGAACGCTGAGATCACGACCTAATAGCTGAAACCGAGAGTCTGACGCTTAACCGACTGAGCCGCCCAGGCGCCCCTCTTGCTCACTGCTATGTCTGCTGGCCTTGGCATATGAAAGGTGCTCAATAAATATTTGTTAAATGCATCAGTGGACTACAATGGCTTTTCAGAATTTTTGAAAGAAATTCATCGTGGTTGTCGCCATACGTCGCAGAAGCCTTCCCTATATATGTCAGCACAATAGTTCAGCAAACGCCTGTGGCTCACCCATGATGGCTGGGAACTTAGAGACAGCCGCGGAAACATGAAGACAGCATAGCGCCTTGTCCTCCAGACGCTCCGAGTCTAGCGGGCAGGACAGATAATTCAGCTCCTGTGATGGCAAAGCCGGACCCTGTACAAAGCTGCGAGGAGGGTACCAAGGACAGCGTGGCTGTCCAGTTTCAAAGGGGACAGGTTCTCTGGTTTTAAGGGAGACAGGAGCTAAGAGAGGCTTCCTGGAGGCAGAGGTGTTTGAGCCCAGTGTGGAGAGAGTGTTTCCTGGCAGACAAGGCTGTGCAGGCTGGGCTAATCACATAAGATAAGAAGGGGGTGAGGCATGCAGTGTGACCAACTATCCTGGTTTGTCTGGGACCATCCCAGTTTTACCATGGAAAGTCCCACGTCCCGGGAAACACCTTTGCCCCAGGAAAGCCAGGACGACTGGTTATCCCAGAGAGACACAGGGCCGGTCAGGGTCCCTGGAAGTAGCTCCCAGGGGCCGGAGGAGAGAGAGGGGGAGCGAGCGAGTGAATGGGGCCGTGGAAGGGGCGTTCTTCGTGGGAGAGGCGGCAGGAGCTGGATGAGGGGCCCCGGGGGCTCCACGAGGAAACCGAACTTTGCCGTGGCAGCAGAAAGTCCTGGGAAAAGACGTGCAGTCGTAGAAAAGAGTTAACGCTTTTCTGGTTGAAGAATGGTTCCTCGCACAGGAACACACAAGGGGCTAATGCTCTGGGTGGCGGGCTTGGCGGCCGCCACGTCTTGTACCCCCCGGAGGACCGGGGATGGGCTCCGGCCTGCGGCAGCGGCCCACACGCTGCCCCCCCGCCCTCCCCAGGGCAGATGCTCGGGGCCGTTGTGGGAGTCACCCCGCTTCTCAGCCGCTCCTCTGGAACTTGCGCTGGAGGACCGGGCTGCCTCCCTCCTCCTGGCCAGTCTCATCCTGCAGACCACGCTTTCTCCGTGCTTCCAGGGAAAGTCATTCCAGGGGAATTGGGGGAATGTTTTCCTTTCGGTGGTTGTGGTGATGTGGGGGAAGCAAGTGTGCCCGGGCAAGTCGCCATCTAGTCCGATGGGTCCACTGAGGACCCGTCCTAAGGTCTGACACGCCCAAGGGGACACATGGCCCCAGCACCAGATGACTGCCCGTCTCCCTTCTCCCTCCTCCTTCTCATCCTCACCCAGCCACAAACTCCTATGAATTCTGCCCTCTAAGCCTCTCTTGAAGTCAGCAGTAAAATTTTATAGGGCAGAAAACATCCTTAATATTGTTTTGCTTGCCGTTCCTTTTATTGGCAAAGGCATCCTGAGACTGGTGCCTACATACCACACACACACACACACACACACACACACACAGACCCATACCATGGGCAGGACTCCAGTTTGGGTCCCCATTTCCATCTCTCAGTCTAAGATGCCCCAGGCAATCCTTCCCCCCCTCTCCGGAGCACTCCCCCATACAGATCTCTGCCTGGAGTCTGCTCACCTCTGCTTCTGGGTGTCAGCCAGCCCTGCCACCTACTTTGCAAGGCTGCCCCACTGTAGAGACCCCCCCCCCCACTTCTGGCCTCAAAGCTCTGTGCCCCACTGGCCTGGACCGGGTGGGAAGATGGTACCCTTTTGTGTGCACATGCTTCCCTTCCCCTGAGCAGTTTGCTCGTTCAGAGACCACCCACCCCTGGCCACATCTGCCAAGAGCAGAGCCTTCTCCAGGCCTCCTTTGGGTCACTCTGCCACACTGGGCATATTTGGTCACCTCTGCTCCCATAGCCCCCCCCACCCCCCCCCCCCAGGTGACACCACCCTGTCCCGGCTTTTCTTCCGTCTCCCAGGCCCCTCCTTTTCCGCTTCCTTTCTTCTTTCTCCTCCTGCTCCCTACCTGGGGGTCACCCCATCTCAGCAGTAAGTCTCCTGGGTCGGTTCACTTTAAGTTTGGCTGCAGAGGAAGAAATCCTCCAAATAATGGTGGCTTAAACTCCCAGGGTTTTCTTCTCCTGTGTAAGAAGACGACGCAGGAGGCAGCGCAGAGCTGGTGTGGCTGGTGTGGCCCCAGGAAGTCACCATGACCCTACTCTGTCCCTCTGTTCCGCTGTCCTTAATTTGTGAGGAGTCTGTTGTCTGACCCTGACCGGCTCTGCCCTGCCTCCTCCAGGGTCACTCCAACCCTCAACACCAGCCCCAGTGAATTCCCCAAGTTCCCCTCTTCCCTCCTCCCTCTGCAAATCCCACAGTGCTGGGCCTCTCCTGACATACCGCCTTCTGTGTGGCCCAGGGGCCTGCCCCTCCCTGTCAGCCTAGTCCTGTCGTTGCCTGGTGCAGTGCCCCGCTCCTACTAGGTCCTCTGAATAAATGCATTGCACAGAGAATGAAAGAACACGTTTTGAACAATAGATGGAGGCATCAGGAAGGGTTGGAGATGATGCTGAGGGGCCCTGAACCCAGAATACACCCTTGTGGCTGGAGAGGGTCAGTTATCGCCCCTATGCGCAAGATAAGTGAGTGTGCAAGAGTGTGTCCATATTTAACTAACAAAAGGCTCTTGGTGAGCTGAGCTCAGGTAGATAACGGTTTGACCACATTATTTACAGGTACAAACGATGTCATAAAGGGATTTTATACTAATGCATATTCTTAGCTTCTTTTGATGAGTGATAGTGAATGTCAGTTGATGAGTATTTTAGTATCTGTGTCCCTGATGAAAGCCAAGGCACTGGCAGCTTCTTCTTTTTATTTTTAATTAAGTTCCTTGCTCTGTGCTGTTATTTCTGAATCAGTAGGAAGTTGTGGGGGTATGAGAAGTGTTAGGTGCTCTCAGAGAGATGAAGGTCAAATGAAAACTTAACATTTGTATTTCTTCATCCTAAAGATGCTTGTTCCTTTATCATTCATCTATCTATCTATCTATCTATCATCTATCAATCACATGGCTATATCATCTTTGTATCTTTCTTTTCCTTTTGCCCTTTTTGGAAATGTGGAGAAGGGCAAATCCCCTCAAATTCCTGGCTTAAGACCAGCTTGCATGAAAAAACTAGGCAGACAGACTCCGCTGGCGGGGGGGCGGGGCGCCCCCCCCCCCCCCCCCCCCCCGGCTACTGCTGCCCGTCAGCCTGAGCTCTGCTCACGGTTCTACTGGCACCACCAATGTGGACCGACTCTGGGCATCTTTTACCAACTTGGAGAATGACTGCATAGTATGTACTTGCCCTTTAATAGGCCAGAACTAAAACACTTCACCCCTTTCACAGTGAGGTGTCCTCATTAGATGTAAATACTTTTCCCCATCAACAAAATTCTGATCACTCCCTTTTCATTCTTTTTGTTTTTCCTCCAGCATTTCAATCCATAATCTAACCTACGGGAAAGGAAAGGCAGGGAAGGAGCTGAATGTGCTTGAGCTCAGGGAGATGGGTGAGAGAGCCCTCCTTTCTCGGATTAGCACCTGACTCCCAGGGGCCTGGGGCCAGGGTTGGGGGAGGATAAGGGGAAGGTGAGAAGCACCGAAGGCAAGACTGGGGAGACCAGCACAATTGAGCATGCCCACCCACTGCCCGGGCTCCAAGGCTGCTCAGTGCTGGACTGGGGGGGAAAGGGCTCAAAGTTTGGAGCACTTGAAATTAACACGGCTTTAGGAGCCAGCAATAGGCCTGGGCTGGGCGGGGGATTAAGCTGGTAATGGCCCTGTTCTCGTTTCTTCTATAGCCATGGTGGCTCTCCCTGCAGAATTCCCTTCCATGGCACATATCACTGTGAGAGTTCAGAGTCTTATGTTACAAAGGGGCGGGGGGTGGATCTTGCGAGAAGCAGAACATCATGGCGGCTCTCTTTCCCAGCTACTTCACTGTGGGAGCCTCACAGGTATTGATTTGTGTGAATATGGACTATCCAGGTGCACTGGGGGGTGTACTGACTATTGGGAATAGAGGTCTTCAGCTTTCATATATATATATGAATTAACCCGTTCGTTGGTTTTGTTTAAAAAGCAGAAAGGAGGTCTTGTTTATAGCCACGTACAAGAGCAATTTCCTCGTTTCTTTTCTGTGTTGATCCTGTCACACATGAGAACCCAAGATGTGCTATCTTGGGTCAGTTGTGCATGCCTTTTTTGCTGGTGGCTCATTGGCTAGGCAGATCACTTCTCATTCTCCAAGGCATGGATCCAGCTCTGAAGTTCAAGAACGGCTAAGGATGGTGGGGGGGGGGGGGGGGCGGTGCTATTTAAGGAGAGTTTGATGCTTGGACTCAAGTGTTCCCAAAGTGGACGCGGTTGGGTTTGGGGACCCAAAGCCAAGAAACCTTTGAAATGCTCCATTTTTCCTTTGTTAGTTGCAGAATAACCAGCTCATTAGGTTCTCGCCACACGCGGGCACACAGGAGCTGTATCCAGGCCCATTCGTGCAGAAATGGGAATAAGGAAGCATCCCCCAGCAATTTCTGTTCAGCGCAGCTCTGGTCTCTTGGCAGAAGGCGTCCAAGCCTTCCCCTTTCTTCCTTTTGGTCCTCACTGCTACCACCTCTAGTCTCATCTCCTCCCCGGTGGGCTGGCTCTCTCTTCTGGTACGATGCCACCTATGTCCTCCTAAAACACTCTTCCAAGGGGTCACATCCTCTCCTGGCTTATCACCCCTTTCCGGGCTGACAAGGCCTGCCTGTCCCCGTATTCTCATCACAGAAGCTCCTCTCCCAGATAACCTTTCCTCTCTTGTGTCCCCCTGGAAAATGCCTCCTCATGTCTCAAAGCTCAGTTCAAATCCTGCTTCCTCAGAGACGTGCGGCAGATGTAGGCTGTTCCTTCTTGCCCCCGTTGCACTGCATTATCCCAGTTAGCTCCCAGTTGGTTTGTGTACGGGCCTCCCCAATAGACTGGAACTGGATAACCAGGGTAATAAGGTTGGGCTTAAGCTTTGCTATTTTTTTTCTAGAAAAAATAGCACCTCTATTTTTCTAGAAAGTATACCAACTTGGATGGCCATCCCGACGAAGCCTGCTGTTGAAGTATTTCCTGAGTGTTCAAAACATGCTAAATCCTATTCCAGAACAGCCCCCAGCACCTTGCTGGGTGAAGTGGAGGAGGGTCCCCCAGGGCCTTCAGCTAGCTCCTTCCCGACACCTTGGTCTTACGGAGAATGGGTCTGGGAGCAATGCTTGGTAGGACTGTTGCTAACAAACGACAGATTTCAGGGGATGGGCTGCTGAGGGAGTCGGTTCGAAGGGAACAACTTGGGGGGGGGGGAGTCCCGCAAGATGGTTTTGCACCACACTGGCAGGGGGGCACGTGAAGGTGGGTCAGCATGTTTCTGCCTACTGAGAAGCAGGAGGGAGCACATATGTGACGGCCTGTTGCACGCGCAGGCCACCTGGAACTTGGGAGTGTGCACGCGAACCCCAGGCCCGTCGGCCAGGCCACCTTCCGGCGCATCAGCTCCTTCATCAGTTACACGGGATGAACCGACTGTAGTTTATAAGCATTCCCAGAGCCGGGCTGGGCTGGGAGCCGGGCAGCTACAGATGAAGGGTCCCAGCCCTGGAGCTCATGCGTTTCAGAGATGACAAACATCCCTTCCCTGGCCACAGCAGAACTTAAGGATGTGGAAAGCTGGTGGGGTCCTCCAGAGGCGAGCACCATTCTGCTGCCCTGGTGACAAATATAGGGCTGTCTCATCAAGTTACCTGTCCCACTCTCACTCTCTCATCAAGGACTTGCCTCTGTGACCTCTAAGGCATGAAGTGGCATCGGGGGTGTTCTGAGGGGACTCCATGCTGGTGTCTGAGCTTTTACAAAGGTCAGCTTGGCTCCTTGTCCCTCGGGGGCCCTGGCCCCGTGGCTGTGTCCTATTTCGCACCCGGTTCCAGCCTGGCTCCTGTTCTGTGTCTTGAGCTGGCAGGTAGACAGGACATCTCGTCTGGGTCTCATACGCTGCTCC
Organism: Leopardus geoffroyi; assembly: GCF_018350155.1. Classification (NCBI taxonomy): domain Eukaryota; kingdom Metazoa; phylum Chordata; class Mammalia; order Carnivora; family Felidae; genus Leopardus; species Leopardus geoffroyi. Next base: position 118,210,008 of record NC_059328.1, on the reverse strand, counting down.
TTCCATTCGGACCCCGAGCCATTCCGGAGAAGTGTGATGTGGGAGAGCAATGTCTGGCAAGATTGGCTCTCCATCCAGGGGTGGGAAAGTGAACACCAGGTCCCGGAGCCCAACGGTGCCCAGGGCCTTTTCTTCAGCCCGAGTCCCGAGTGCCACTGACGTGAAGGCCTTCTCTCCATCCCCACGCTGCAGGGGCCATGTGGTCAGGAACCGCATCTGGGTTCTCTCCTGGCAAATGAGTTCTAAGGGTCATTCATGGTTTGCTTTGTCACTTGTGGACGTTTTCATTATCCCCAAATTGACACTTACCTCTCAGTTACGTGAGAGCGTGGGCTCTGCGCCTCCTGGAGGAAGCCTTCTCGTGTTCTGCATGCCATATCCACGATGCCGCCTTGTTTCCTGCCTGCCTTCCACATCGGGCCTGCGTTCCTTGATGGCAGCAGGGAGCCAGCATTCTGTGGAGGCGGGGTGTGGCCTGGTCCTGCAGCCTACGTGGAGGGCACTGGCTACAGCACTGATGTGCGTTACTGTATTCAACACTGACAGGTGCAGTCACATCCCTGGCTGAGGACAGCAGCCCAAGGAGAACAGAGCCCCGTGCTAAGAGAGGCTTTGAAGCAACAGGAACAGGTCCTGGCCCCTCGGTAGGAGATGGGGGGCTCCCCCCTCCCCAAGCACAAGGTGATCTGGAAGAACTCAATTTACACTCTTGGCTCCTGTGGGCTGGGGGATCAGCAGAGGGCGGGATAATCCCAGCTTCTCGAGCAGATGGTTTCTGACTACCGCTTGACCCAGTTCCCTCCCAGCCGACTGGCAGTGGGGCTGACAGCTCTCCACCAGGGGAGCAAAACGTGGACCCTCTTCTCAACCTTCTCTTCCCTCCTCTTACCAGCAAGGTTGAGGTGGCTTTTGACTCTCCCCGGAGCCAGGTCAATGGGCAGGATGCTGCATCTTCCCAAAGGCTCCCTCCAAGCCTTGTCTGGCCCGGGTGGGGCTCAGAGAGAGAACGGTTGTAGCCAAACAGGCAAGGACCGCTTCTGCGAGGGCTCTTGCTGGGGAGTGTGTGTGTGTGTGTGTGCGTGCGTGCGAGTGCGCGCGCATGCTCAATTCTTCACTGGCTTCATGACTTTTCTCATCATTCATTCATTTGATCAACCAAGCATTAGTTGAATAAGCCACCCCTTATCTGGCATTAGACAGGGCCCATGAGACCTTGCCCTCCAGGAGTCTGGGGCCCCACAGAGGAGACAGACAGACGAGAGTATAACAACAGCCAGGCAGCGGGCCAGGGGGCCTAATATGGCAAATAACTATTCAGGGCACAAGAGGGCCATGGCAGGCTTCACCAAGGAGGAGGGATCAGGCTGGGTCTTGAAGAACGGAGGAGTTTGCTAAGTGGCTAGCGGCTGTGGTGATGGAAAAACCCAGAGGACCAGAGCACGTGTACCTGGGGGAAGATCCAAGCAAAGCCATGGAGGTGGGTCTCTCCTGGCTTAGGGCTACAGCGCAGGAAACAGAAGTCCCTCCTTCCTGCCCAGAGATCACAGGCTCAGAGGGTCCAGGATAGGGCAGGTGGTGCAAGCAGAAGCCATAGAGGGCTGCATATTTGGGAACAGCAGGGAACTGGGCTCTGGAGAAAGCCCTAAGGAGGCAGAAGGGCTGCCATTGTGGGGACCCTCCTGGCCCCCCCTCCCCCCCAACTTCCTCTTGATAAACTCCTATCAGCCCCAATGGTCCCCCCGTTGGAGACGCCAGGCACCTTCAGGGCGGTTCCTCAGATTGGGAGGGAGGGGGCGCTCGGCCTCCAGCTTCTGGGTCTCCGCGGGGCTGCAGCCCGGGCTGAGCTCCACAGAGGCACGGGCAGGGGCAGGCCCAAAGCAGGCAGAAGGGGAGCTTGGGGGTGGGGGGTGGGGAATGCTGAGCTGGAGAATCCGCTCCAACTTTAGTTCCCCAATATCCTAGGAGAGCCAGAATGACTTCCCATCCTGATTCCGCCTCACAGTCCTGCAGTTGCAGGGCACGGCCACAGCGGGTGGGGGGTCTGGGTGAGCGAGGGGTGAGGGCAGGGTGGAGCTCCTTGGCCCCGGGCGCTGCGCCCTGTCGGCCTTGTTGTGCTACTCCACACCCAGGTGGGGGCGTCAGGAGAGACAGAAGGAACGACTGCACTCGGGGTTCTGGATGGGTTGGGTGTTCGGTGTTCATTGACAGGGTGGCTTGTCTGGCTGCCCAAAAAACGATGCTTTAGAATCACAGTTTATAGGGTTCTGTGAGGAGCTTCACCAAGTTGCGTTGTTTGAGGCTCCCACGGTGTGACATGTGTCATTGTCCTCTCCCATTACAGATGAGGAGATGGGAAGCAGAGAGGGGGAAGACTACCCAAGGTCACTCCTACTAAGCTGCCAGTGGCTGAGTCTCCACTGGAACCCGGGTTTGTCTGAGACCCAGACCAACCACTTGGGGCGGGGGGATAGGGGTGCTGGAGACCTCGTCCTGGGGCTCGGAGCCGCCCTGACGCGAGGCTGGTTCCCCGCACAGATGAGGATTTCCCTGGGGCTTGGAGCCGGCAGAGGCAGCGGCTGGCCAGGCCTCCAGCAGCCGCCGCCTCCTTTACTCCTCCAGCCCGCGGGGCCCACGCCTCGCCCAGTGCGCCGGCGGCCCGAGGCGCTCGGCTAGGGCACTGCAGCCCGGGAGCGACATCCACCCGCGGAGCCAGCCCGGGGCCGCAACCGCCGCCCCCGCCTCGCCAAGCTCGAGAAGGTGCACCCCGGGAGGGCCGGGGGCGGCCGGCCGCCGCGGCGAGAGTTGTTTCTCCCGGTCGCAGAACGAGGGCAGGGCCTGCGCGACCGCGGGGAGGGGGGCAAGCACCGGGATCCCGGGCCGGGAGCCCGTCGGTGTCGCCCGCCGCCCAGTTGGGCGAGGGTCCGGGGCGCCCACGTGGTGGGAAAGTTTCGAGACTGCAAAAGTGGCCGGGCATTGCGGGGGTGGGGGGAGGGGAGCGGGCCGGCTCGCCCCTCCTTCCCGCGAAGGCAGAAAGGAAAAAAGCGGGGGGAAGCGGGGGTGGGCGTGGGGAGCGGGCGGCAGCGACCTGAACAGATTCCGCCCCCCCCCCTCCGGGGGAAAGCCGGAGCGGGGAGGCACGGACAGCCTCCTCCCGCATGGCCAGGACGAGACTCGCTCACCACCACCCCCCCCCCTTTTTTTTTATGCCAACGTCTATCTCAACGCGCGCGCACTTACGGAGATTGTGCGGCTTTTTTTCCCCCTTGGGAGAAAAAACGAGGAGAGTAAAAGAAGAGAGGGCAAAGAGAAGAACTCCTCGGCAGGCTCTGCACCGTGTCGCGGCCGGGCACGGGGACGCGGCCGCCACCCGCCCGCTCTCTCCCGGCCCTGCGGCGTGTGCCAGTGGGAGAGCGAGCTAGGGCACCCGCACCCGGGGACGCTGCGAGACTTTTAGGCGCTCGAACCAACCTCGCCGCCGCCGCCGCAGGCAGGAGAGACAGGGGCGAGAAGGGCCCTGCCTCCGCCTCGCCTTCCTCGCACGGCGCCCCGCGCCTGGCCGGCCCGCGCAGGCAGGCGGAGGGAGGGAGGCAGCGAGAAGGCGGGCGGAGCGGAGGCCCCGGCGGAGCGCGCAGCGGCCGGCCCGCCCGCCGGTGGATGCGGCGCCCCGGGAGCCTAGAGACAACTTTGCCGTGTGACGCGCCGGGAGGACTGCAGGGCCCGCGGCCGGGGGCTCCGCGCCGCCTCTGAGCGGGGCCGCGCGGCCAGCGCTCCCCGGCGCTCCCGCCACTGCGCTCGCCCCGTTCCGCCGCCCACCCGCCGGCCCGCGGCGAAGACTACCGGCCCGTCGCCGGCAGCCGCGGCCCTTCCTCGGCGCTCAGGTGCGAGCGCGGGGCCCCGCCGCAGCGCCCGCCGCAGCGCCGCGCCAAGCCGCGCCCGGCTCCGCTCCGGGGACTCGGGCGCCTTCGCTTCCGTCTCGGCCAAGTTGCGTCGACCAGCCCTTTCGCCACCTTCCCCGCGCGGCGGCCAAGGCGCCGCCGCCGCCGCTTTCGCTTCACCGGAGCTGGGGGCTGCGGGGCCCCGACGCGGAGAGGATGGGGGGAAGGCTGCAGATGCCGAGGCGCCCTGAGACGCCCGCGCGGCAGTGACCCTCCGACCCCCTCCTCGCCTGCGCGCCTCTCCGGCCCCCGCGGCCCTCGGCGCCCCTTCCCCGTCGCGCGGGAACCCCCGCGGCCCGGCCGGCCCCCTCCCCCTGCTAGCCGGCGGCGGCCCTCCCGGCGGGCGGGCGGAGGCCCGGGCGGGCGCGGGCGGGGGCGGGGCGGGGCGGCGCGCCGGGAGCCCGGAGCCCGGCCCTGCGCTCGGCTCGGCTCGCCTCGCGGCGGGCGCCCTCGTCGCCAGCGGCGCACCATGGACGGGCTGCCCGGTCGGGCGCTGGGGGCCGCCTGCCTCTTGCTGCTGGCGGCCGGCTGGTTGGGGCCCGAGGCCTGGGGCTCGCCCACGCCCCCGCCTTCGCCCGCCGCGCCGCCGCCGCCCCCGCCGCCCGGAGCCCCCGGCGGCTCGCAGGACACCTGCACGTCGTGCGGCGGCTTCCGGCGGCCAGAGGAGCTGGGCCGGGTGGACGGCGACTTCCTGGAGGCGGTGAAGCGACACATCTTGAGCCGCCTGCAGATGCGGGGCCGACCCAACATCACGCACGCCGTGCCCAAGGCCGCCATGGTCACGGCCCTGCGCAAGCTGCACGCGGGCAAGGTGCGCGAAGACGGCCGCGTGGAGATCCCGCACCTCGACGGCCACGCCAGCCCGGGAGCCGACGGCCAGGAGCGTGTCTCTGAGATCATCAGCTTCGCCGAGACAGGTGGGTCGGTCCCACGGGCGGCCAGCTGCGGCCCTCATTCCCCACCCTCTTCCACTCCCTTCTCCTTGCCCGTTCTGGCCGCCGCAGCCAGTGCACCTTGGGGGAAACGCGGACTCCCGGCTCTGCCGTTCGCCCCTGGCCCTGTGCACCCCGTCCTGGTTGCCGTCCTCTTCCCTCAGGCAGCGTACCCCTGCTCCCCCGTCCCCGCCACTGAGCGCCTCGCCCTCCACCACTGCTCTGAAATCGGGCCCCAGCGCCTCTGGGCGCGCATCCCCCTCCCGGCAGATGCGTGCGGCCCTGGCTCCGCGGGCACTTGCTTGGTGATTGCTTAATGTTTTTGTTTCCCACGATCGGAGTGTAGCCTTAGCAGTGTGGTTGGAGATGTGTGTGCTTGTTGATATCCGTGGGCCGGAGAAGTAAGTGTGTGTGTGTGTGTGTGTGTGTGTGTGTGTGTGCGCGCGCGCCTGTGCCTGCGTGAGAGGCCCCGGGGCCGCTTCCATCGCCGGGCAGCGTGGGCTTGCCAGGATTGCTGAAGCCTCACTGGGGAGAGCTAGGCAACCTCTCTTCCGATTGTGTGGGCACCGGAATCGGGCGGAAGGCAGGCTTCTCAACAGGTCCCATCATTTACGCAGAGAAAGACGCGGCTCGGGGGCAGCCCCGTGCCTCTAGGCTTGCCTGGCAGCGGCAGCAGCCCCCTCACTTTAGAGCCGCAGAGTTCGTAGTTAACAAAGGGTAGGAGTCCTTTTGGGAATTTTCTTCCGGCCCTGGATTGCAAATTTCTACCACTGTCTAAATATAATAATAGAGAAAATCTTTTGGAACTTTAAAAGAAGAAGGAAAATGTGCCCGCGCGGAAATGCTGCAAGTGCTTTCCACTCCGCTGTCCTTTTCAGGACTTGAATGAGCCAGGCTGGCTTTTGTGCCTGGAGCTCAGCCCCATTTGTGCCGAGGGGACTGCGGAGAAGGTCGCAGAGGGGGAAGCCCTGGTGCGGGCTGGGCTGGGGTGGGCAGGGAGCTTGTGGGAGGGGGGAGCGGTTGTGTCACCAGGCTGAAAATGCCCCCCACTCTTCCAGGCAGCAGGCAGACGGTGCTGGTGCCGCCTGGGGATGAAAAGGGATGAAAAGTTTTGCATGGCCGAGTGTGGAGAAAAGCAGAGACAATCGGGCTGGTTTGTGCTTAGAAAGAAATGCATTGCCGTTTTAGCTGTCCGACCGAGTCAGGGAAAGCTCGACATGCAATTAGAGAGCTTGGATTAAAAGGTGCTTTGGGGCCCAGAGTAGAAATGTGATTCTGGAAGGTCGAGGAGGCCTTTTGGTCCCGGTGGCACAAAATGACAGCGGGGGCTGGTATATTTCTGGTCCGTTTCACGGAGCCAGCTCTTTGACTTATAAATAACAGATTCAGGTCACAGGCAGCTCGTCCAAGACCAGCTTTTAAGGCTGCACTTTCCCCCATTTCAAAGTCAGATGTCAGTGTTATTAGAGGAGCCAGGCGAAGCCTGAGGAGGGGGCTGCAGGGCGGTGGTAGGAGGTTTGATAAAACCAGCTATGGCCACACAGTTGCCTTATTTGTTCTTCCTGCCAAAAAAAAAAAAAAAAAAAAAAAAAAAAAAAAAAGAGAGAGAGAGAGAGAAAGAAAAAGAAAAAGAAAAAAGTACAAATTGTCAGAAGAGTCACTGAAAAATGTAGGATGAGCGTGTGTAGTTGTATCTCGGTTGGCATGGTTTCTCTTCTTGTTGAGCTGAATTATGGAGGAAACTTAACAAGCCAGTTCCCCTTTTCCTCGGAGATTTTGAACGCGCCATTAACGGGGAGCCGGTGTCTCACGAAAGGAGTGGACCTCAAGTTTCAAGGCTGAAGGTCCTGTCCCTTGGAACCCATCAGAAACGAGGGCTGCGCTTTGCAGCCTGCAAAGCACAGGTTCCCGTGTCAGAAATCTGAGCAGAGCTCGCTTGTTTGCAGTGGAGGATCCACTGGGGGTTGGATCAGATCATGCTTAGGTAAACACTAGGAAGAGGCAGTAGGTGGCTCAGCTTGATTTTGCAATGCCCGGAGTTAACCAAAAAAAAAAAAAAAAAAAAAATTCTCTACTGAAACAACCCACCCCAAAATCCTCGGTGCGATCCTGGTTTTGTTTTCCAGATTTCACAGATACCCATAACAACTTGTTAAGATCTTGGCCTCTTGACAAGTTCCTCTGTTGAGCTTTGAGGCCTGACAGCCTGTCTCCAGGGAGCCCTGGCCTGGGAGAGGTGAGGCAGGATTTTATAGGCCCGGACCCTCCAGCTCCAAGTCGGTCCGGGTTCCTCAATGGAAAATGATTTTTCCCTGCCTCTCCCAGGTTCCAGTGAGAGGCCCTGGCCCCAGAAGCGGCATTTCTGGTCAATAACGTTTTCCAGCTGCGTGGCAAGTTCACATTCCAGCATCAGGCAGCAGTGTCTTTCCGCGTTGCCTCGTGTTCTCCTTGAATTAACTTGGCCTGCTCTCCCACTTCTCCGCAGATGGTCTTGCCTCCTCCCGGGTCCGCCTGTACTTCTTCATCTCCAACGAAGGCAACCAGAACCTGTTTGTGGTGCAGGCCAGCCTGTGGCTTTACCTGAAGCTCCTGCCCTACGTCCTGGAGAAGGGCAGTCGGAGGAAGGTGCGGGTCAAGGTGTACTTCCAGGAGCAGGGTCACGGCGAGCGGTGGAACGTGGTGGAGAAGAAGGTGGACCTCAAGCGCAGCGGCTGGCACACCTTCCCGCTCACCGAGGCCATCCAGTCGTTGTTCGAGCGGGGCGAGCGCCGGCTCAACCTGGACGTGCAGTGTGACGGCTGCCAGGAGCTGGCCGTGGTGCCGGTGTTCGTGGACCCCGGTGAGGAGTCGCACCGGCCCTTTGTGGTGGTGCAGGCGCGGCTGGGTGACAGCAGGCACCGCATCCGCAAGCGGGGCCTGGAGTGCGATGGCCGGACCAACCTCTGTTGCAGGCAACAGTTCTTCATCGACTTCCGCCTCATCGGCTGGAACGACTGGATCATCGCGCCCACCGGCTACTACGGGAACTACTGTGAGGGCAGCTGCCCGGCCTACCTGGCAGGGGTCCCCGGCTCCGCCTCCTCCTTCCACACGGCCGTGGTGAACCAGTACCGCATGCGGGGCCTGAACCCCGGCACGGTGAACTCCTGCTGTATCCCCACCAAGCTGAGCACCATGTCCATGCTCTACTTCGACGACGAGTACAACATCGTCAAGCGGGACGTGCCCAACATGATTGTGGAGGAGTGTGGCTGCGCCTGACCGCGGCGGGGCTGCGGCGGCGGGGCGCGAGGGCAGTCCCAGAGGGTCTCCTGCCAGCCCCTGTGGGAACCGGGGGCCCAGCCGGCTGAGCGCGGTCCTTCTGGTCCTTCCGTTGGGCTGCCCGGGAGGTGCCGGGGCGAGGCCTGAAATATTTTTCTACTACTTCATCGAGCAATCAGTCAAAGCCAGAGCAAGAACCCTCAACTGACATGAAATACTTTCAGATGCACACGTAGACACGCACAGCCAGACGCATCCTGCCACCCACACAGCAGCCTCCAGGATACCAGCAAATGGATGCGGTGACAAATGGCAGCTTAGCTACAAATGCCTGTCAGTCGGAGAGAATGGGGTGAACAGCCACCGTTCCCACCAGCTGGCCCGGCCACTCTGAATCGCGCCTTCCGAGCACACATAAAAGCACAAAGACAGAGACGCAGAGAGAGAGAGAGAGAGAGAGAGAGAGAGAGAACGAGAGAGAGCGCACGGGAGCCACAGACAGGAAAAGCAGATGCGGGGGTGGGGAGCGTGCGGACAGGCGGGAGGGCTGCATGGCCCCCTTTGCTTGTGTGCAAAGCCTGCCATACCTCAGCATCTCCTGGCTCAGACGTGTTGGCTTCCTTCCCTGCCTGGGATCCTTCATGCTGCAGGACCAGGGGGGCCTGTCTTTTCCCACCCTTGTGGAGAGAAAGAGGCCCAGAAAGGACACAACCTGCCAGAGACCGTGGAGCAGTGGCAATGACCGTTTGACTGTTGCTTGGGTCCCTGGCGTGACTTCTGTGTGTGTTTGTTTTGGGGTAGGGAGGGAGGGAGAGGAGGAGGGTCTTAATTTGATGCTTTAACTGATCACTAGCAGTTGACAGGTCATTCATTCCAGTTGTATAATTGAAAAGGGATTATTTTTTTTTTTTTAACCAGGTATGACCTTTTAAGTTAAAATTTGAATCGTTTTACACGGGAAGAAAACTAAAAGTTGCAATCTGTGCCCTTCACTGGGGATGTTCCTCTAGGACTTATTGGGGAGGGGTGGAAATGACCCCCGAGGCAGGGGAATGAGCCCCGAGGAGGAAATGGTGCAGTGGAGGCATTCTGGAAATGCTGGTGTTGGGGGGTGGGGGGTGCCTCCTCCCCCAGCGGGGTTGTGGGAGGGGAGCAGTTTAGCCGGTCTTGGAGAGATGGGGAAGGCTTTCAGCTGCTTTACAGAAGTTGCCCGTGTGGGTCCCGGCCACCAGGGCCGGCCATGGACGTGGCCCCAGCCTGCTCGCCTGCCCGCCTGCCCCTCCTAGCACTTGCCGACTTGCCTGAACGCACACGATATAGCACTTGCCCATCTGCGTGTGTCCAGAAGTGGCCCTTGGCATATCACTGAACTCGCTCACCCCCAGATGTCCAAGTGCCACGTGAACTATGCAATTTAAAGGGTTGACCCACACTAGACGAAACTGGACTCGTACGACTCTTTTTATATTTTTTATACTTGAAATGAAATCCTTTGCTTCTTTTTTAAGCGAATGATTGCTTTTAATGTTTGCACTGATTTAGTTGCATGATTAGTCAGAAACTGCCATTTGAAAAAAGAAGTTATTTTTATAGCAGCAAAAAAAAAAAAATACAGTTAAATGTATTATACATAATTTTGGAACCAAAGAGGCCAACAGATCAGTTTTAATTTTTATTAGATGGTGAGGCCATCTTCTGTGAGGTAGACGTTCTGAACAATCCCGTGAGTGGCCTGCCAACGTTTCAGGGTATAAATGGATTTTGTTTATTCAGTTTGATGTGTCTTTTCTACCTTTACACACCCAGAAGGTACAGTAAAAATGACTATGGTAGAATGCAGGTGTGCGTCCTTAATTCCCCACCTTTATGTTTATTTAATAAAGCTCCCCTTAGGTTCTGTTTCATAATAATTTAAAACCAAACAATTTTCCCATAGACTTGCTGTTAAAGTATTTTACATCTGTGTACAGTTTAAGAAAATAAAAGATCGAGTGCCACAGGCTTCCTGCCTGGTGTGGTGTGTGGGGCGGTGGGGTCTGGGCTGGAGGCGGAGGCGGCGGCGGCGGGGAGGAGGGCGCGGCCAGGCGTCCAGCTTTGACGCTGGTTGCCTCCGCGGCCCGCTCCCGGCACTCTCAGTCCTTGCCACGAGCACGGATGTGAGTGGGAGAGGCTAGGAAAAATGGCAGAAGATCAACATGAAGGACAGTTAGCAAATCCAGGAATTACACGTTTGTTTACCCTCCTTCTCCCGAGACTAATTATGTTTTACTAAAGGCGCATCTGTTACCGCTTGAAAGTGCCGGTTTGAGCCCCCATCCCTGGAAGGAAATGTAAAACCTGGAAGGTTGAAGTGCAGCTGACCTCCGTGCCATGTATTTACTGATCTAGGTGACCGTAACCCAGAAGAGGCTAGGGCCTTGGGAACAGAAGGGTGAACAGAAAGGAGGCCGTGAGTATGCTAACTGTCCTTGCCTGTGGGGATTTGAACTGGAGTAGGTGGTGGTGGTGGTTTTAGTAGTGACAGATGTCCAACTGCGATGGCAGGTCTGACTTGAGATACCCACAAAGTGCCGTTCTATGTCGTGCTCTTTGGGGAAGCGATTTCACCATTTTCCAGAGTCGGGAATCTGAGGTGTGGAAAGGTTCAGAGCTTGCCCGAGGTCAACACAGCTGGCACAGGCACCCTGGGCGCTTGAGCCCAGGTGCCGTGGCCGGGCCACCTGTTCTCTGGGAGGACGGCAGCCCTAAAGCCTCGCCTTCATCCGAGGCCCTGCAGAGCCATGGGGCTGCGCCTTGGTCTTTGGGTCACATGTGGTCTTCCCAGAAAATCTCAGGACAGTTGAGCAGGTGGGACCTTACAGATTGATTTAACCCCGTGAAGGTAACAGTGGGGAAACTGAGGGAGGCCCTGGGCAGCAGGAGGGACATATCTCAATTTACACAGCCATCTGGTAGCAGGAGGCAGTCTCTGGCCTCTTTTCCCATCCTTTGCCTATCCAAGAGAGCTACTGCTCCTCCAGCGGTTTGTCCTAAGGGGTGGATTTATTGATCTGCAAAGTCTTCAGACGGTATACAAGTTAATAGGGGTGAAGAGGAAAATTTCATTTAAAAAGGCCTGGCCTGGGCATTTGGGGTGTAAGTCAGGATCCAGCCGCTTCCCTGCTCTGCAGTGGGCTGCATCCACCTGCTGCTGGCTGCTCCAGGCCCTTGATCCAGCCCCTGCCCACCCCTGGCCCAGGAACTTTCGCCGGCAGCCTCTAGGAGGGGCAGTGTAAGTCACCAGGGTCCCACACTGTTTGGATATTGAGCATCTCCTGGGACCTACCTCTGGGGCTGAGCTTTACAGGGTGGTCCATGGATCCCACCGTTAGTCCCAGGAAGGGTCTGGGACTCTGAGGTCATGAGGCCAGCGGGCTGGGAGATGGTCTCTGAGTGGTACTCTGCTGCTCTTTGCAGGCATACGTGCCTGTGCACTCCGGTCCCCCTGGGGCAACGGTAGTTGGCAATTACTTTTCCTGACAGGCGCCGTCAGGACAGGCATGCCTCCTCTGTCCCAGGGCTGAGTGTTCTTTCTCCAGTAGGGATGCACATCTTCCTTCCTGTGCTTCTGTGGCCAATTGGCTCCCCTGTTCCTTCTTCCTCATTCAGTCCTTAGTCCTTTTCTGCCTACTGCTTTTTCCCATTCTCTGCCCTTATCTTCCCAGTGGGCCTGGCCTGAGGGCCCCACCTCTCCCTGGCGACGCCCTTGGAACCCCACAGCACAGGCCCAGAGAGCAAGCCTCCCACACCGCTCAGCAAGTCCAGCGCCTGTGACCCTGAGCCCTCCTGCACTGCTTTAAGGTTCCTCTTCCTTCCCCCGTGTGCCTCTCTTCCTTCTTCTGGCCACCAGGCTGTTAGCCTCTCAAAGGACAAATGGGTCACACGGGGCCAGCTAGAGCCAGAGGCTGCTTCCCTACCTGCCTCAAATGTCTCCACCCCCTATCCGCTGTCATTCGTGAGCTCCCGCTATGTCAGATTCATCCTTGGCGGACCTTCAGACGTGCCCTGAGTGCTCAGTGACCCAGTGGAGCCAAGTCTGGGGGTGCGGGGATCGGGAGAGCGCTGGGGTGAGGAGATCCCCTGTGCAGACGGCGCCACGCCTACCAGCCCTCTGTTTTCCCCTATTTCCCAGATGGGCACACTGAGGGTCCACTCAGCAGAGGCTCCGGGGTGTCCCATGTCTGTTTTCTCTCTCCGCCTTCTCAGTTTGGTTCAGAGTGGGGCACACGGTGCGTCCCCTGCGGCCCAGTCCAGTGTGGAGGCAGCACTGAGGAGGGCCCATTATGTGTCAGAGCTTTTGTGCCTGTTCCAGCTACTGGGTGTGGCACCACTGCCACCCGGTGCAAAGGCCAAGGGTCCCCACTCAGTGCAGACAAGGGTCTGGGAAGGGGACTCGGCATCTTTTGCTCTGTGACTGGGCCCCTGCCCCACCTGGAATCCAGGCTTGCCCAGCACATGACTAGCATGCCCCCTGCAGACCCTGGGGATTCTTGCTGGGGACCCCACAAGGAGCCTGGCAGAGAATCCCTATACAGCAGCCTTGACCTCCTTCAAGGTCAGGGGTGGTGGGCATAGGCTGCCAGCAAGCCATGAAGACTGCTACGGGGAAAGAAAGCATGCCTGTGTGGGCAAAGAAGCAGAAAGCCGAGGCCCCTCCTTGCGGGCAGAGGCTCCAGGAGGAACCCGGCCCATATTCAGCTTTCAACGGGATGTTTGAGCAAATGATGTTACCCGTGGGCCTCGCACAAGGAGCTGAGCCTGTTGTAGGTGAGGCATGGGCGTGAGCTTGGGGCGTGTGGTTGGCTGTCTCTGAGGCTGTGTGGGCGAGCGTGTATGTGCGTGGTTGAGCGTGAGACCATGTGGGGTTTGAGACTGCGACTGTGGAGGGTGGGAGCATGGTTGGTTGTGTGTATTTCGTGCCATTTTCATGTTTTTCCTCATCATGAGGCAATGCACCCGGCCGGTTATATGCTTTGTGATTGGGGTGGCTCTGTTTGTAAATGTGGCCTGTTGCTGGCACCCCCCCTTACAGCTGGAGACTAGATCACCCCCATATTGGGCAGGTGCTGGGCGGGTTGGGCCAGGGGGCACAGGCATGATTTCTGTGGCCCCTGTGGTTGCCCACGGTGTGGTGTCACAGCCCCTTCTGCCCTGCCCTGGCCACTCAATGGCTGGGGTGGGGGTGGGGGGGTCACCATGGTGTCCCCGCAGCCCTGAAGCCGGATCACTTTATGACACTTTTTTTTTTCAACGTTTATTTATTTTTGGGACAGAGAGAGACAGAGCATGAACGGGGGAGGGGCAGAGAGAGAGGGAGACACAGAATCGGAAACAGGCTCCAGGCTCTGAGCCATCAGCCCAGAGCCTGACGCGGGGCTCGAACACACGGACCGCGAGATCGTGACCTGGCTGAAGTCGGACACTTAACCGACTGCGCCACCCAGGCAGGATCACTTTAAAAGTAGAATGGTACAATCTGGCCAATCGTTTTCTGGGTGCCTGTTCTGATGTGCTGGGGAATCAGCAGGTAAGATCATCTCAGTTTGACAAAGACCTCGTGACAATCCGGGGTCAGAGTGGGAACAGGTATTATTATCCCCACTTTCCAGATGAGAAAATTAAGGCTGGGAAAGCCATTCGCTGATGGCTCAGCTCATAAGTGGCAGAGCTGGGATTTGCCCCCCAGGAGCTGTTTCCAAAGTAACCTATAGCCACTGGGCTGTCTAGGAGGAGGGGTAAGGGAAGACAGAGCTGTTCTGGGGCCTACCTGGAAGACAGGAGAGGCTGGGGCTCAGGGTTTTCTCTGCTCCTGCTCATGCCTGAAAGTCCTGCCCAAGCCTGACATATTAATGGCATCTGTGCGTTGAGATGTTCTCTCTGCCCATGGGGACTGCCATCCATGGTCCATCCCCACTCCCTCCGTGGTTAGGTGGGTAAGATGGCTGCTGGGCCCAATTCTTGGAAAACAGATTATGAATTGAACAAAGCAGAGTTGGGGGGGCGTGGCTGGAAGCCGGCGGCCTTGCCTCTGGGTCCCGCAGTGGTGGAGAAGGCGGTTTGGATGGATGGATGTGTATGTGCATGCGTGTGTGTGTGTGTGTGTGTGTGTGTGTGTGTGTGTGAATCTGATAGACATCCCCACAGCCCAGGGAGCTCTGAGCCTCAAGGAAAGAGCCCTGGTTTTTAGGCTACTTGGGAGCCCTCATTTACCCACTAGGAGTCCCACCCTCAGCCTCAGGGGACATTCTGAAGGCAGTCTGGTTCTGTGTTGGGGCTTTGGGGCATCTTCTGGCTTCCCACAGGAACACAGTGAGGGAGGTAAGTCATTGCTGGTCACCCCCTCCACAGATGAGGTCACGGGGCCACTTCCCAGCTCCCTGGGCAGGTAAGCACTCCACACTGGCTCTGGGACAGCTTCCTAACTTCCCTGCTATGGGCCAGGCCCTGAGGACCCCCTGTGGCTCCTTCCAGGCCACCTCCCTTCCCTTCCTGAGAGCAGGTTCAGTGACTCTTCTTAGCTCTAATAGCACGAGTGGCCTTGGCAGATCCCGGCCCTGGAGCTGCTCCCTGTCCTTCAGGTGCATTGATCCCTGGGGGCTGTGACACATCAGATCCATCACAGGTAAGGTGTACCTTTCTTTGGGGGATGGCCAGCAGTGGGAACCAGGAAGGGGCTGGCCCAGAGGGCCTAAGGCTGTGTCCTTGTCCTTCACCTATTTGGTGGTGGCAGCCACAGGCCAGCACTGCAGTTGGGGACCACAGATCTTGTTTTTGAAACGTACCCGTGGCGTTCTCCTACCCTTCCTGGGTAACGTTTTAAGGAAAACTTGGTGGTGGACCCTGTCACTCTCCTGTATAGAATTCTTCCAGGACCCCACGGCCCTAGGAAGAAGTCTGGTGGCTAGTGAGCTCCCCAGGGCCCCGAGCCTGCCGCTTACCACCTCCCCTCCCACCCCGGAGCCCGCAGTCCCCACCTTGCGTTCCCCACCCAGGTTTCCTTCCTGTCTGCAGCTCCCCACCTTCACCTCTGTGCCTCCAAATGCCCTTTCTTGCCTCCTTTCTCCTCCTCTCTACTTGGGTAACTGTGCTTTTACCCTTTGGGGCTCTGGAGTAGGAGTGCTGACTCCCAAGGCTTAGGAAGCTCCTCTCGCAGTCTTACCTGTATCGTCACTGATTTGAGGCAGCAAGCCTGGACTCTAGGGGAGCTGGGGTCTGCCTTGTTCACCACTCCACCTTCCTGAGGCTGGGAAGGATTAATGCTCAACACACAATTGTTAAATGAAGGAACACACGCTCAGGGCGAGGGCTGACCCTGCTCACCCATTTCCCTGATGGAGCAACTGAGGCTAAGGGGACCAGCAGGACCCGGGGAGAGGCTCAAGCGGCTAAGACCAAAAGCTAGTGCTTCTTCTGGCCGGACTGGCACTCCTGACCACGCCTTGGTTATTTTTCTCCCTTTTAAGAGCGCCCCGTGCCCCCGAGCGCACAGGTGACTCATGTGATAGCATTTCAAAAGCCTGCAATTTGCCCTGAGTGTTCAGGCCACACGAACTTCTGCTGTTGCCATGGGCAAAGGCAATGCCCACCTGCCCGGCTGGCAACCAAGTGCCCAGGCTCCAGTAAAGTGTCCACGTTGGCTTCCTGGTTCCTCCCTGGGGCTCATGGCACCCCGAAGAAGGCCCATCCCTCCCTGCCCTTGGACTTCCACTCCCGGGAAAGTGTGGTTTGCCACCCGAGGGTGTCTTATAAAAGCTCAGCTTTAATTAATCAATCACTGAGAGATGAATTGGTTAATGTGGGCCCCGCTCCCCCATGGGTGACTGGCGCGTGAATGAGTGTCAATTATTTCAGCATTAATAATTAATGCTCTCGGGGCGCCTGCGTGGCTCAGTCGGTTAAGCGGCCGACTTCGGCTCAGGTCATGATCTCGCGGTCCGTGAGTTCGAGCCCTGCGTCGGGCTCTGTGCTGACAGCTCAGAGCCTGGAGCCTGTTTCAGATTCTGTGTCTCCCTCTCTCTGACCCTCCCCTGTTCATGCTCTGTCTCTCCCTGTCTCAAAAAATAAATAAAACGTTAAAAAAAAAATTAAAAAAAAAATAATGCTCCAAGCGTGTTGAGAAGGCGCGGAAAGTGCACAGTCAGCTCCACGGGCCAGCCCATCACCCGCTGGGGTTCACTGTCTCCCCACGGGGGTCTGAGCAAGGCCCTAGGGCAGAGTGTCCCCTTGGCTATTTCAGCGTGAGAAAGGTGCCTGGAAGAGGGGTCAGGGGACTGGACTGTGGAGGCAGACTGTAAGCCTCACCAGGGCAGGGGCCCCGTCCGCTCGTGTACTGCTGAATCTGCAATGCCAGGACCACCACCCAGCACATAACAGGTGCTCAGTAAATCCCTGCTGGCTGACTGCCCTATGTGGGCACTGCCACTCAGTCATGGGATCTCAGGCAAGCTGTCTGCCCTCTCTAGCCTGCATTTTCCTCATTTGAAATTGGATTAGACGAGATGGTTCATTCATTCATTCATTTCCTGTAATTCCTTGGTTATTCATAAGTGCCTCTTATATGCCAACACTAATGCTTTCTTCTTGAGGACAGTTACCTACAGCACCCATAGGCGCCTGCCCTGGCCAGCAGCCGTTCCCTTGGGAGAGGCAAGGTCCCAGGGTTCTTTCTGGGATGGCATTCAGAGGGGCAGGTTATCCTGAACCAACTTCACATGAACTTCACGTGAACTTCAGCTCCCAAGCAGAGAGCAGGCATGCCCCTGACATCCACTTGCGGGATTATTCTATGGCCTTTGGTGGCTGGGGACACCATGGCTAAAGCCTGTCCTAAAGACAGGACAGAATGTTGGCTTCACACAGTATTTTGCCTCGTTTGAGTACCAGGCTGAGATGGGCTCTTACCTAGTGCCCATCTAGGGTGGGCAGGGAGGGATGGCTGGCTGGGTCAGTCAAAACATGTGCTGGTTTGGTGTGGGAAAGGCTGGTGGTCTCCCCATGAGAGGGGGAAAAAAAAAGCTCTTGTTCTTCCGTGAGTCATGGGAAGGCAGGCCCCAAGATTTAGTGTTTTGGGAGATGGGGGGTGGGGCAGGTTGCTAAAAGCAGAAGATGTGTCAGAAGCTGATTAGATCATAGAACTGCAGAGAAGCCCATCCAACCTCTCCTTCTGCAGAGGGACAACTGAGGTGCAAAGAGGGTACAGACTTGCCTGAGGCCCCCAAGCTAATGGAGCTCCGCTTAGCAGCCCAGACCCTTTCCCAGGGCTTCTGTGTGTGTGTGCACAAGGTGCAGGGTCTCTCCTAAGCAGATGTGAGCCTCACCTGGCCTGTGATGTACAGGAATGTGCACATGGTTCCCAAAGGCAAGCGGTGAGGCTATGGGAGCACAAAGAGAGGCATTCCAGAGGAGGCAGGTCTTGGCCGCGTCACCTCCAGGCACCTTCCTGCAGGGTCCTCCCTGGACCCAGGGCTCTCAGCTCCTGTGGTTTCCCAAGAGGGCACATAGGCCAGGGGCTAAAAGCTTCATAGACTGTGGTGAGGCTTTCCACACTCCAGCCCCACCCAGTCCTAGCTGTGTGCCCTAGGGCTAGTTACTTAACCTCTCTGTGTCTCAGTTCCCCTCATCATACAAGGAGGCTAATAGTAGTGTCTACCACATAGGCTTATTGTGTGGAATGATGAGATAATAATAATAATAGCTACCACTGACTGAGTGCTCATAATGTGCCTAGAACTCTTCTAAACCCTTGATATATTTTCTCCCAACTAATCCGCCATAGCTCTAGGGAGTATCATTATTTCTATTACACAGGTGGAGAAGCCGGAGTGTAGGGGGCCTAAGTGACTTGCCCAGGGTCGCATAGTCTGATGGGAAGATCTGAAATGAAATCTCAGGTCCCAGGACACGGGGCTCTGGCCTATGGGGTCTGCACCCTGCCGGCCTTGTCTAGTTGGCTCATTCTGGGGAATGGGGCAAACTTCCCCTCTTCCCCTGCCTGTCTTAGGGCTTCGAGAGCCCAGGCCGATGACTGTGACCCTCCTTCCAGGCTGAAGCTGAGATCAGTTCTGAGGTTGTTTTAAGAAATAGGAAGCAAGCACTCCCACACCATTTCCTCAGTAGTTTGTGGTATCTTATTCCCTATCTTTGGTCGCAAGACTTCTCGAACTTCAGCAGATGCCCTCCGATTGCTGCGGCCATCAACAGGGGCATGGAGCCAGGCATGGATTGGGATGCAATGCTAACACATCCCGAGGGCCAACGCCTGCACAGCTCACTATTGAAGCCGTGCGTCAGGGAACCAGGTTCCCCGGGGCTGCCTGACCCTTGAGGAGAGCTGGAGGAAGGTCCTGCCCTGTGGGTGGAACAGGGCCGCGTGCCCTCACAATGCCACCTTAATTCCAGAACGGGGGTTGGTAGATTGCAGCCAGCCAGCCAAATCCACAAGCTCTGAATGGTTTTTACATTTTATTTAATTAATTAATTTATTTTTTTTTAATTTTTTTTTTCAACCTTTATTTATTTTTGGGACAGAGAGAGACAGAGCATGAACGGGGGAGGGGCAGAGAGAGAGGGAGACACAAAATTGGAAACAGGCTCCAGGCTCTGAGCCATCAGCCCAGAGCCTGACGCGGGGCTCGAACTCACGGACCGCGAGATCGTGACCTGGCTGAAGTCGGACGTTAACCGACTGCGCCACCCAGGCGCCCCTGGTTTTTACATTTTAATTTAATGTAATTTATTTTTTAAAAAGTTTTTTGTATGTTTATTTATTTTCGAGGGAGAAACGGAGCATGAGCAGGGGAGGTGCAGAGAGAAGGAGACACAGAATCCAAAGCTGTCAGCACAGAGCCCGACGCGGGGCTCGAACTCCCGGACAGTGAGATCATGACCTGAGCTGAAAGTTGGGACACTTAACCGAGTGAGCCACCCAGGAACCCCTGGTGTTTACAGTTTTAAATGGCTGAAAAGAAATCAAAGCAAGAATAATGCATGACATGAAAATGGGAGATCCAAATTTAGTGGCTGTAAATAAAGTTTTATTGGCAGACAGCTATCTCATTCGTTTATATATTAGTTATGACGGAGACCCATATGGCCTGCAAAGCCTAAAATACTGAGCCTGACCCTTTACAGGAAAAGTTCGCCGACCCCTGATAGAGACACTTCTTTGGCTGGGCAGATGTCCCAGGAGGCCACTGTAGTGTCCCCTTCTCTCCTTCTTCTGGGAGCCCCTCCTGAGAGGCCACGACACTTCCAGGACCTTCCTAGTGTTGATGCGGGCAGAAAAGGACACACGACTGTGGTCAAGACAGTCACAGTCAGCTGGATGCTGGAATTCACAGTGAGCGTGTCTGTCCTCAACATTTAGAATGAAGGGCCCTGGAGGGCACTCTGATTTTTCAGAGCCCTCCTCATGACACGCGCCACAACGTGGGTGAGCCTGGAGGACGTTATGCGATGTGAAACGAGCCAGTCTCAGAAAGACAAATACCGGAGAACTCAACGTCTAGGAGGTGCCTAGAATAGTCAGATTCCTAGAGTCGAAGTCATGGAGGCAGAAAGAAGGGTGGGTGCCGGGGGCTGGGGGCTGAGGAATGGGGAGTTAGCGTTTAATGGGTAGAGTTTCAGAGGGAAGATGAAAAAGCTCTGGGGATTGACGGTGGGGATGGTTGCACCACAATGCGAATTAATTGCCACCGAGCGGTACATTTACAAATGGTTAAGGTGGTAAATTGTATGTTACATATATTTTACAATTACATTTTTTTTTAATTAAAAAAAAAAACCCCCAACAAATCCCTGTGGGCAGCCTCGTTTATGGCCTCCTTGGCAACAGACATCAGTGTGTCCTGCCCGCTGACCTCGCCCCCTTTCCAGGGGCCGGATGCGCAAAGGCCCACATTGTCTCGGCCTTTTGCACCTATGGAGTTCTCTCCATAGGTGAGTGAGTGGGTGGATACGACCTGCGCCTTCAGATGTCAGATCTCACCTGGAGCAGAATCCAGAAGCAGATGTCACAACCAGCCCAAGAAACCCTGGAAATGGTGCCAAGGGTGATCCCTGAGGGAGTGGGTTGCCCAAGGATCCTCTCCAGAGAAGGCCGATGTTCCCACTGCGGATGCCACGTCCGCCTAAAGTGGGGCCGTCTCAAAGAATAGCCTGGCCCAGGCCAGCTGGTTGGGTAGAGTCTTTAGGACTCAGAGCCTCACCTGCACCCCGTCTAGAATCGCCACTACCTTCCCCTTATGGGTCCGGAGGGAGATGAGAATTTGCAGTCTCTGAGCACGTTGTCTCTGCCCAGCACCGGAGGGGGACTTTCGCGTGTCACTTCATTCTACAATTACTCAATGAGACGTAGGCACCAGAGTTCCTGCCTGCCCGTCAGTTGCCTCAAGACCCCAGGCTTGAGGGGATTCGGAAAGGCTTGGAGCCTGGACACTTGCCAAGTGGGGCTCTGAGACCCAGGGGCTGAGGAAGGGTTTGACCGGCACCAGGACCTGCCAGAAACGCTTGGCATCCGCCTCTAAATGCTTTCGTAAAACTGCTCTGCCTCAGGTCTTACGTGAAGGCCCTTAGCAACTGGTACGCAGAACCCAAAGGAGGGGGCTGTGCCTAGGCCAGAGCAGATAGCTGGAAGATCAGTGGACACTCACACAGGGGAATCTGGGTGAGCTGGGAATAAGGAGGGGATCTGGGGCCTGCATGGCGGCTGTTTACCGAGGACTTTCTGGGTGCTGGTCGTGGTCAGGAATGGACGCGTGAAACATCTTCCATCACGTCTTCACACGTCTTGGGTCTGGGACCCAAGAAGCTCCTGTAGGAGCCCATAGGAAAGCACCTAACCTTGCCCAGAGCCCTGGGGTTATCAGGGAAGTCTTCCTGGAGGAAGCGGTCCCTGAGCCAGGTCTTGTTGGCCAGGGAAGAGGGTTAAAAGGAAAGGGAAGCAAACGTAGGAGGCCACCTGGGTGGCTCAGTTGTTAAGCCTCTGACTCTTGATTTTGGCTCAGGTCATGATCTCATGGTTTGTGGGTTCAAGCCCCGCGTTGGGCTCCGTGCTGACGGTGTAGAGCCTGCTTGGGATTCTGTCTCCCTCTCTCTCTGCCCCTCCCCTGCTTGCGTACTCTCTCTCTCTCTCTCAAAATAAATAAATGAAAATTAAAAAAAAAAAAAAAAAAAAGAAAGAAAGAAAGTAGTTGTAGGAAGGGAAAAGGCTCCGGAGTGGGTGGCTTTGGCCTTTAGCACCCCCTCCCCCCCCCTCCCCCAGGCTTCCCTCAGCCCTAGCTGAGCCCTTGGAAGGCCAACCTGCCCAGGGGAGGTGCCCATGACACCCTTGCCTCTCACACCCCCTTCACGACCTCCCCTCCTCCCACAGTCCCTCCTCAGGGCTTCGCCTCAGGCAATGTCCCAAAACCTTATGCGTCAGGCCCTTCGGCAGAATAAATCGATGCAAGGTGCTTCTTGAAAGGAATCATCACATTTTCTTGTTTAAAAAAGAGTGTCATTTCCTGGTGGTTTCGTTATCATTGTCGTAAAGCATGTTCACTGGGACCATTAGGAAAACATGTAAAAGGAAAAGGAAACATAAAAAAAAAAATCACCACAATCTCAATAATCACACATGTACACACTATGCTGTATATGTCTGTATGCTGGTCTAAGCTGGCTTTTCTTTTTTTAAAAAAATGTTTATTTATTGATTTAAAAAAATTTTTTTTTAACGTTTATTTATTTTTGAGACAGAGAGAGACAGAGCATGAACGGGGG
Source organism: Leopardus geoffroyi (assembly GCF_018350155.1). Lineage (NCBI taxonomy): Eukaryota > Metazoa > Chordata > Mammalia > Carnivora > Felidae > Leopardus > Leopardus geoffroyi. Next base: position 118,188,080 of record NC_059328.1, on the reverse strand, counting down.
AGGGGCAGAGAGAGAGGGAGACACAGAATCGGAAACAGGCTCCAGGCTCTGAGCCATCAGCCCAGAGCCCGACGCGGGGCTCGAACTCACGGACCGCGAGATCGTGACCTGGCTGAAGTCGGACGCTTAACCGACTGCGCCACCCAGGCACCCCTATTTATTGATTTTTGAGAGAGAGAGAGAGAGAGAGAGGGAGCGCTCTTGTGTGCACGCACAAACGGGGGAGGGGCAGAGAGAGAGGGAGTGAATCCCAAGCAGGCTCTAAGTTGCTCCCAGGTGAAAGGGGTGCTTTGAGCATCGAGGCCTCTTTGAGGTGTTCCTACGAGGCCACCACCAGCCAGGGATGGGCTCCGGGGAGGGACTTTAGCTAATCGGGACTTCTCCTCTGTCCTGGGCACTTGGGGAAGCCCAGGCCCTATGGGGGGGGGGGTCTCCTGTGGGTCCCAGGCAGGTTTGCAGTCATGGTCTCTACCCTGCACCTTTGCAATGGCTCTTCCAGAGGTGCCCGGAGGTCTGTGACACTCAGTCACCCTTGGGGGTCCCCAAAGCTCTCATGTGGCCAGCCAACACTGGGCTGGGTCACTCCTCTTCAGCCCCTTGGGCCCATAGAGGTCCCTCATTTCCCCCTCAGTGGAGTGGGCAGTTGGGGGACTGAGATCAGGGGCACCGGTGGAGCCGTCTCCGTTCTGACTTTCCCTGTTGTTTCACCCCTCCAGTGTCCTCAGGCCCATCTGTGAAGCCCTCTCTTCATTTTACAGCTTCTTACGAGCGTCCACAAGTGCTGGAGCTGTGGCAGGGGCCGCAACAGGTGGCTGTGGTGCCCGTCCTTCCAGAGCCCGCTGTCCAGTGAGGGTGAAAGATGTGAGTGCATAAATAGCGACAAATACATGTAAATGATAACAAACGCCCCTCATAGGCTGGCGCCGGGGAGGCCTGCTTCCCACGAGGTGAACACACTTCAGAGGAGACAGTTCAGCTGAGTGCCCGGGAAGGAGCTGATCTGGGAAGCGGTGTGTCGGGGGTGGGGGGGGGGGTGGGGGGGGTGGGAGGAGCAGTCCAGACGGGGAGACAGCATGTGCAAAGGCCCTGAAGCAGCAAAGGGTTTGGCATGTTGGAGAAACAGGAAGAAGCCTAGAAGAGACAAAGTGAGGTGAGCAGCGGAAGTCAGGGGCAGGGGCCCGGCCATGCTGGCCCGTGTGCAGTGGAGCGCCGGGGTGGGGGGTGGGCTGGGGGTCTTTGGCAAGGGCGTGGGGTGGCCCGACTTAGGTTTTCAAAAGGCCGTCCCAGCTGCTGTGTGGAGAATGGACCTTCACAGGGCAAGGAGGTGAAGGGAGCCCAGCCGGGAGGCTCCCATGGGAGCTGGGACCAGGTGGTGGTGAGAAAGTCCGCAGAAAAGGCGGCGCTCAGGTGGGACTCTGAAGGCAGGACAGGCAGGGCTCGGTGATGGGCAGGGAGGGAGTGCGGGGTGTCAGTGTGGAGAGGGCAGGAGGGCAGGTACGAGGCTGTGGTTGCTGCCCTCCAGGACGCCAGGTGGGACCTGCCCTCGCGGTCCTGACTTCGCCCTCTGCCGAAGCCGCCCCGCAGCCTTGCCGCAGAACAAGCTGAGGTGTTCTATCTTTGCGGTGGTGCTCCCCTGTCCTGTGGGCTGGGAGATGGGGGACAGTCCCCCATCTCTCACCAAGTGGACTCAGCAGGCTACATTTCCGTTCCAACCTCCCCCAACCTTGTTTCTTGTGAAGGAGGAGAGAACCTTCGCTCGGGCAGAATTCCAGGGCAGCGGTGGGGCTGAGAGGTGGGGTTGGCGTGTGCGTGCGTGTGTCTGCGTGCGTGCGTGCACACGTGTGGACGGTGGCTTTGGGGGGCTCTGCATGGGAGGGGGCAGCCATATGCTGGGACTGTTGGAAGGAGGGGCAGGAGGCGGGTGGAAGGTTGGGCAGGGCTTTTGAGATTCTTTCCCAGATGAGCCCCGGCCCCCGCTCCCCCCCCCCCCCCCCGGCCAGGCATCAGGACAGTTTCCAGACTCATAGAATGATGAGTGGTTCCTGTGCCCAGGCCATGGTCAAGGGGCCGAAGTCTACCCTCCAGTAGCTTGGGGCTCAGTGGGAATGCAGTGACAGGGAGCCACACGTCATTGGGGGCGGGGGGCGGAAACAGGGGAGGTCATCTGGATGTAAACTGGTTAGGAAACAGACAGTTCCAGCCGTGTTTCCCCACATGTCCCAGGGCCCGAGGGGTGTGTGTGCTCCAAGCCATTCTCCCAGAGGGGCTCACTTCTGTCTCTAGCCAGCGCTGCCGACCTGCTTGATTCACTTCGTGTAGCACATGCCAGGCAGCCCGGCTGCCAAGCAAGGCCCCAGGTAGGTGTTGACGGGTGAGGGAAGGAGATGGGCCGTGGAGGCAAGACCCACGCAAGCCAGCTCCGAGCACTGGGGAGGCCCGGCAAAGGCCCCATGCCTGGAATCACATCACAGCAGCTCAGCAGGTAGGTAGTGGCCTAATCTATTACCTCCTCTCTGACTACTGGTGGAAGGAGGCCCAGAGACACCCTGTGACTTCCCCAAGGTCACACAGTGACTGGAAGACCAGCAAGAGGCAAGAGTAAACCCGGTAGGCAAATTCAAGGACACTCCGTGAACCCGGGGTGCCCAGCATCTCCCTTCCCTCCCTCCTGTCCTCCCTTTCTCTCATCTCCCTTTCTTGTCACTCAAGAAAAAAATTATTTGAATATCACTACAAGGCCGGCTGTGCCCTCAGAAATTCCTAATCTGTGAGTGTCTCCTCCTGGGGGTGCGGGGCCCTCTGCCCTCCGAAGGGCTTGTGGGTAAACTTGCGATGAGCTATTTCTAAGGTAGGAAAAGGAAAACTAGATCACAGAGCCCTGGGGAAGGGCTGTGCTTGGCACAGAAAAGAAGTGATCCTGTCAGCAGGCAGGTAGGCTGGGGGCTCCTCTCCGCAGCTGGGATTGGGGCGGGCCAGCCCTGGGGGTATTTCACGGGCCCCAGGGGGCAGGCCTGCCAGGAGCAGGCCCTGTCCTCTGAACCCAATTCCTGAGTGTGTGAGCTCAGACAGGTCCTACAGAGGGCCCGAGGCGCCTACGGACTAGAGGCCACGCACACCAACTGCAATGTTCTGTCTGTCTGTCTGTCTGTCTGTTGGGCTGAATATCTGCTTTACTCATCTGGGCCCTGAGTCACTTTGTTTAAAATGCTGTTCCTGGAACAGAGCTGGGCATCAGTGGGTGGGCCTGAGTCATTTCTGCCATCGGGAGCCCGCTCCATGAGCCCAGGGAGCACCAAGGGCCTGAACGGGCCAGCCTCATGGGCACGCGAAGCCCCGGGGGTGGGGGCGGGGGGATTCAGGGCTTCGGTGCAGCCAAGGTGCTTAGTGCACAATAATGGCCCTGTAAGTGTTACAGCTATTACCATTGCTGTGGTAATTGTCGCTGTCATTCTAATCAGGAGAGAGGGACATGGGTTCAGCACCCAGCAGCTCAGACGACAGCTCCTGAACAGAGCGAGGGGGCCAAGAGCACGCCTCACATCAAGGGCACCTGGATGTGACAGGTGCAAGAAGGTGAGGTCCCCTGGGGTGACTGAAGGAGAAGGGCGGGGGGAGGGGCGCAGGAAGGAATGCTCGAGGAAGAGTCAGGTCCATTGGCAGGAGCCAGGACGGAGAGTGCACAAGCGAGGAGGGTTTGTGCCCACGACCCCCAACCCCGGTGCCAGGCCTTTATGAATCCATAGCTGCTGGTTTTTTTTTTTTTAATTGTAGGAGTATTACTGGGATAGAATTCACATATCATACAATTCACCTCTTTAAGGTATGCGATTCAGTGGTTTTCAGTACAGTCACGGACTTGGGCAATCATTAGCACCACCAATTTTAGAACATTTTCGTCACCCCCCCAAGCCCCACCCCACACCCATTAGCAGTCACTCCCCTTTTTCCTCTGCCCCCACCCCGAGCCCTAGGCAATCACTAACCTCCTCTCTGCCTCTGTAGGTCTACCTATTACGGACAGTTCACATAAATGAAATCATGCAGTACAGAAGAAGCCTTTTGTGTGCGGCTTCTTTGGCTCAGCATAATGTTTTCAAGGCTCATCCACGTCATAGCACGCATCAGTATCTCAGTCCTTTTTATGGCTAAGTAACATTCCATTGCATGGATATACCACGTTCTGCTTATCCGTTCATCAGTTGATAGACATTTGGGCTGTTTCCACTTCTTGGCTCTTGTGGAGAAGGCTGCTGTGAGCATGTGTGTGTGTGTGTGTGTGTGTGTTTATGTGGACACAGATTTTCAGTTCTCTTGAGTATATGCCAACGCATGGACTGCTGGCTCATGTGGTGACCCTATGTTTAACCTTTTGAAGAACTTCCTAAGCATTTTCCAAAGTGGCTGCACCATTTCACACTCCTACCGGCAATGTATGAGGGTTCCGAGTTCTCTGCATTCTTGCCAGTACTTATTATTATAGTTATCTCAATGGGTATGAAGAGCTATCTCGCTGTGGCTTTGGTTTGCATTCCCCTGATGGCTAGGGACGATGAGCATCTTTTCATCTCTTTACGTATCTTCCTTGGAGAAATGTCTGTTCAGATCTTTTGCCCATTTTTAGATTGGATCATTTGTCTTTTTATTATCGAGGGGTAAGTGTTCTTTATATATTGGGATACAGTTTCTTTATAAGATATGTGATTGGCAAATAAATATTTTCTCCCATGCTGTGTTCCCCTCCCCCCCGCCGCCCACGCCACTTTCTTGATGGTGTTTAAAAAAAATTTTTTTTAATGTTTATTTATTTTCGAGAGAGAGAGAGAGAGTGCAGGGGAGGGGAAGAGAGAGAGGGAGACACAGCATCTGAAGCAGGCTCCAGGCTCTGAGCTGTCAGCGCAGAGTCCGATGCGGGGCTCCAACCCATGAACCGTGAGATCATGAACCTGGAAGGAACTACCCAGGGCCCCTCTCCTCAGCGTATCATCTGGTGTGATATAAATATCCTGAAGGCTTCCATGGTTTCCCAAGCTTGGGTCATCCTTGGTTAAGAAAAGTCAGTAAGCTTCTTGGTTGCAGGGCTTCTCAGGGCCACTATTGTTATGTTCCCGGGAGTTTTCAAGAGAGGGCTAACATACTACGTTTCCCCCCAGTCAACTCGACTAGGAGATTGTGTTTTCCTTATGGCATCTCCTCAGCCTGGTGATACCCGTATCTCACCTCGGGAAATGCTGCCCTCATGGCAGGACCCTGGGCTCAACTCCTGTCCCAGGAGGGGAGAAACCACCAGAAGGCAGGGATCAGGTGGGCTGTCAGGAGAAGAGCCCATGGCTGGGGAAAGAGCAAGGACTCAAAAAGATTTCTAACCAGGTGTCAAGACAGGGAGAGGTCCAAGTTGGATTCTTGGGGAAAAAAAGCAAGGGGTGGAGTGGTGCCATTTGTGTGAGTTTGCGGCACGCGTGTGTGTTCAACATGTTCGATGTGCTTCCTGTGGAAACATATCCATGTATATGACGGAACAAAAGGCATCAGAATGGCTCCTCTGGTTCTACCTGGGGAAGGCAAGCAGAAGGTCCTCGAGTAGGCTTTATTTCTAAGGGGATTTTCATCACATCTTGCTTAGGTTTTTGTTTTGTTGGTTTTTCTTTTCTTTTCTTTTCTTCTTTTCTTTTCTTTTCTTTTTTCTTTTCTTTTCTTTTCTTTTCTTTTCTTTTCTTTTCTTTTCTTTTCTCTCCTTCCTTCTTTCCTTCCTTCCTTTCCTTCCTTCCTTCCTTCCTTCCTTTCTTTTTTTTACAAGAATAAGGTTTACCTGAATTTACTTGCAACAAAATTAATTACAGTGCCAAAAGGAACAATTTTTTTTTTTTAAAGAAAAAGGAACGATTTCCAGAGTGTGGCAAGCAGAACTATTACAATGAACTTAGAACATGCGAACGTTTCCCGGGCCCCAGCCCCTGCTAAGCCCGTGTGAGGGCGGGTCCCAGAGTGAGAGGAACCCCCCTCCCACCCCCGCCTGGATGCTCATGGAAACAGAGTCCGCATGGCAATGGCGACTTTTCCTTTGCCCTAAAGAAAAAAACTGGCTACCCAGAGGGTGGGGGAGGGCACAGCCAAGGTGGGTTGGGTAGGGTCGGGGCGCTAAGGATGGACTTAGGGCTATGGCTGTACCTCAGGCAGAAGCTTTCTTTTTGGCTGCCGAGCTCTTCCTCTGCCTAAGACACCTGCCCCTCCAGCTGTCGAGGAGCTTGGGGGGAGCGAGCCCAGAATTGGGACAGTGTGAGTTTCTGGGATAATGTGTCCCCGGTGCAACTTTCGGGGGGCATCTCCTTCTAAAGGGGACGTCCCTAGATCGCTTCCTCCCTGACTCGGCCGCCCGAAGGAGAGGTGCTCCCCTGACTACCCCAACCCCTTGGGGAGCTGGTAAGGTGGGGTTGCCCGGAGCTGGAGAAGACTGCAGGCGGGCTGCCCTCCTGTGCCCCACCCGCCACCCCAGATAGCCCCTTATCGCTGTTGTGTCTTGCTGGCTGGGGGCTGTCCAGGGCAGGCTGAAGCTCTCCTTTGCCCCAGCTCTTGGCATCGGCTCCCCTGCCCTCTTGCCATCCTGCCAGACCCCCAGGCGCTGGAGGACCAGCTCTTGAATCTGTCTGAACAGGCAGAGCCCCGGGAGCTGCCAAAGAGCCTGGCTGACTGGCTATGGACCCGCACCCCAGACCGACTTCGTTGCCTCCTTCTGGGCCGAAACACTGCATGTCCCCTAAGCATATGCTTTCTCATTTGAAATGTGGGCCCTTGAGCTCTTCCTGGCAGTGCCTGGGTTGTATGGAATGGCGGGATGGAATGAGAAGCAGCTGGCCCTGGCCTTCCGCCCAGGGACCCCAAAGCCCGGCTACTCTTGTTCCCGCGTGGCTCTGGACAGCCTCTGGGCTGGTTCTCGCCCCTGCCTTACCGGACACAGTGCACCCCAGATCCTTCCTGAGGCCCACAGGGAAGGGCTGGAACAGCTCGGCGTGACCACAGACCAGGCACCCAGGGGTCCCACTTACCTTTCTGTGTCTAGCCCTGACTGGGTGATGTCTCAGGCAGGACTCCCCGCTCCGGGCCGACCCCACCTCGGTTGGCTTCAGTTTGCAATATCTGGGAAATTGGTAGTTTGGAGCAGGTGGGTTTTGGAGCCTTTCCTGTGAGGTCCTTGCCTGTGCAACGACCCTCCCCCCACCCCAGCCCACCCTCCAGCCAGCCACAGCTCCCTCCACACCCTACTCTGCACTCCCCCTTGGCACGACAAGTTGGTCTGAGCTGCAGTCTCCCACCAGGGGTGATAGGCCAGAATCACTCAGCCCAGGGACTTTCTTAAAGGTGCACATTTAAGGCAGGAGGGCTCCGGCTGGTGGGGGTGCCAGAGCCGTGGCTGAGCCCTGGGCGCTGGGGGCAGACGTGAGTTTGGAGCCGGGCTCCATTGCTGACTGGCTTCAGCACTAATGTTGGAAGTGAGGCACTGTGACACAGTGAGGACCACAGAGGAGAAGCTCTCATGAGGAGTGAGGGGTGAGGGGCTTTCTGGGGCCGCTCCTCCCAGTCGCACCACATAGGTGACTTAGCCCAGAAGGTCAGGCCATGATACGGGGCTCAGGCGGTCTTAGTGGCTCCAGCGGGCCCTGTCCCGGCGACCTTGGCATTCCTTCCTTCTCTGGCCTCTAATCTCCCCTCTGCCTGCTGTGGCTGCCCCTGTCCCTCTGATCTATCACCAGGCTGGGGACTCCCTCCCTTTCTCCTGTCTCCTCCAGGGCCTGTGGCCTCTGCCTTTCTCCCTCCCTGCCGTCCACTGACTTCAACAGAAACCAACACAAAGACATGGCGTCTTGGAAAGACTCTTATAGGTAGATGCACCTTTCAGCCCAGAAGGAGGACAGGGTGTGGCCTTCAGGCTGGGCGCCCCTGGGGCCCCCTCTGGCATCTAGGTTTTCACCGTGGCCCCCCTTGTAAGTCCTCCCTGGGTGCCCAGTAGCACTGGGCTCAGAGGGCTTCCTGTGATCCACATGGCGACCTGAGCAGGGAGGAAGTGTTATTTTTACTTTACAGGGAAGGAAGTTGAGGCACAGCTGGTTAAGTCACTCGCCCCAAACCACAGCTGGTTAGGGCCAGAGTTTAAACCCAACTCCACTGGCCCCAGAGCCCGAGCTTTGAACCACAATGCTGATGCAGCCTCCTTGAGCCTCAGTTTGTTTGTCTGTGAAATGGGGGCATAGGATGTCCCTCAAAAGGGGATTTGATGCTGTCCTACCTGGGCAGGGTCTGACGTTGTACCTGGTGTGCGTGTTTCTTCTCTTTCCTGTTCTCTTCTCCCTGGGGTTGAATTCCCCAGTGTCGCCTGTACATGGCACGACAAAGTCTGGCCCTACCCCTGCTTCGAGCAGAGGTGTGAGAGGGAGGGCAGGTCCCAGAGGGTGTATCACCCACCCCTGCTTCCCGCACGAGGGCCCACACCCTCAGCAGCGGGCCTCCTAGGGTGTGGGGTGCCAGACCCTCCCCTCTCTTGTCCCGTGTGGCCTCATCCTTACCCAGCCCTGTCCCCAGGAGTGGGGGGCCCTTGCAGGAGCCCAGAAGTTGGGCTTCTGTTCTAGCTACTCCTGAGGCTGCACGGTGGGCGGGGAGGGGTGCTGCCCATGCCCTAGGAGCCCCTTGCTGTGCCTTAGCACCCCATCGGGGCATTCTTCATGTCCCCTCCGCCTCCGGTGACCCCTTACCCCCATGTGATGTCCTCACCACACCTCATGCTGGGCAAACAGGAGCCGTTGCACAGCGGTCTCCCCGTCTCTCTCCTCAGACCCCAATTCACACACTTCAGTCTCCTCATCTCCTGCTGCAAGTGGGGGAAGGGTCCCTCGTCTCTGAGGCCACACTTCCTCTTGGGCCCTGGGCCCCAGCCCTCCTGACTTCTTGAGGACTTTGGGCTATAGGGCCCCTCTCTGCTGGCCCACCGTCCTGGGACAAGATCTAGCAACCTCCAGCCTGAGCTGCTCCAAACGGACCCGCGCCCTCTCCAGCCCAAGGCTGCCGGGCCCGGTGGCCGCTTCTTCGTCCCCATCTTGCTTCATCAGACTCCTTTGCGGCCCACTCGTCACCCTTCCCGCCCTCTGGCAGGGCGTCGTCCTCGGCCCTGTCCTCTCTGTGGGGATACCCTGAGGTGAGGCGAGCCCTCCAGGCCCGGTGGGTGCACCCCAGTCCCTCCCCAGCTGCCAACCTGACATCTCCACCTGGGGGCCTCCCAGGCGCCCCAAGCTCATCAGGGCCAACCCAAGTTTTTGGTTGTCCCTTGTTCCCCATCTTCTCAATAAATATCAACTACTCCCCCACCCCATCCCTCAGCCACTTCTGTCAGAAAGCTGGGTCTCATCTTGACTCCCTTTGCCACCTGCCCCACACCCAGTCCACCAGCCAGGACCATTAATTCTACTTCTGGAACCATCTTGTCTGTGCTTGTCTGCTTCTCCCTGTCCCCAGGCCGGTGCCTTACCATATAGGCCCCGGTCACTTCCCTGCCACACCTCCTAGCGGGACTCCCTCGTTCCCTGGCCCTCCACACTGTGAACAGACGGAATTTATAAACTGAAGAGTGAGGCCCTAAGGTGCAGCCTCCAGAGGCTCCCAGCCAGGCCGCCACCATCGGGCCCGCCTGTGCCCCCCGCTCCACATCTAGTCCCCCCCACCCCCACCCCGCCCCAGTCCCACCGCTGCTCTGACGCTCCTGCGGCTGCTACACTCACACACTTCCTTTCGGCCCCACCACGTGTCCTGTGGTCTCCAGCCTCAGCACCTCTGTGCTCTCGCCTGACTTAGTGGGTCTGGCCTCACTCCATTTACAGGCAGAACAGCGGAGGCTTTGTGGCAAGATTCCTAAGTCCGGGAGAACCTCAGTCTAACCAGAAGCCCATTCCTTTGTCCCTTTTGGGGGCCCCAGATGGTGGGGATCATCCAGCCAGGACGTGCTATAGGGCGCTGTTCTGGGCATTGCCCACCGTGCAGTGGACACATCGGAACCTGACAGGCCTGGGTCTGCCTGCCACCCTGCTGTATCCTTGCTGGGGACTCTGGCCTCTTACCCAAGCTCTCTGAGCCTTAGCTTCCTTGTCCGTAAAATGGGCTAATAAGTACTTACGTGCAGAGCCGTGAGGATTAAGCAAGTCAGTATTTGTACAAGTGCCTGACTCATGGTGGGCTGGCGACAAATGATCGTTTTCATTATGATAATGGGGCCCTTGGTCTGGGAGGGCGTCTGGACGTGGGTGGTGGTTGGGGATCAGGTATGTCAGGCCAGCAAATGTGCCCGCTGAGTGTACAGCCCAGGGCTTCTGTGGAAGAAGCAGAAAATGCCCCCCGCCTCCCAGCAGCCAGCACTCCAAGAGGGGTCCAGGAGAAAACATGGCGGACTCCCGCATGCCGGTCTGAGCAACGGCTACACTGGCGTGTGACTCTCTTGGCAGTGGGGACCAGAGAGGGATGGTTGATCAGGACTGGGGGTGGTGGGGGTGGTTTCCAGGGTCACTCCCAGGGTGCTGAGAGGCCTGACATGATGCGTGGGGTGTGGGTAACTGGAGGGACAGGAGAAGGGCTCCCCGTGGGCCAAGGCCAGGGGGTGGGTGTGATTTGGTACAAGCGGGGGCAGAGTCAGGAAATTGGGCTAGCATGAGCCAAGGCTCCACATTGGGAAGAAGGTAGACGTGGAGCTGGGAGGTGATGCTGGCCTTCAATAACCAGCCGAGGAGAAGGAGAGGGAAGAGCAGGAAAGATATTGGCCCTTCAACACGTGTGGTGTCATGTGTCCTTACCACCACTTACATGTGACAGAAACGAGACTCAGGTTAAGTGACTTGCCCACGGTCACACAGCTGTCGACTCCAGATTTAATCTGGAAAACAACAGAAAATCACCGCAGGCGGGTTTGCAGCCTGGGGCAGGACAGAGAGAAAGCAGCCTCGGGTGGGCAGAGGTAAGTAGCTTGTGCTGCAGAAGGCCGGGGAGGGGGGTGGGTTGGAGAGTCTATGTGGGCTGCTGGGGGAGGGATGGTGGGAGAGGGTGTCAGTCGGGGAGAGCACGGGCCTCTGCACCCCCCAAGGGGGCAGGTGACTCAGACTTCGAAACTTCTAGCACTTCTGGCTCTATTTCTGTGGCCTGGGCCTACTCCCCTACTCTGAGTCTCTCCCACTCAAGAGTCTCTGGGCTGGGCCAGCCCTTGCGGCCCAAGACTGCCTTCTGGTCCAGACCCAGAGAACAAGGCCCAGGGCTCCACACCGGCCACTGAGCCTCCTGTTTCTTAGTCTGGCTGGTGTATACGTGCACCCCAGGCTGGCAGTGTGGCTGTGGGCCCTACCGCAAGCTGCTTGTAGGCAGATTCACTTCAAGATGTTCCAGAAGGTGTGCACACTTTGGGAAGCCACCCCCGCCCCGTCCCCCACAAAGTTCGCCGCCAACCCCAGGACCCACTGAGCCTATCCAGGGATGGCTTCTGCCCTAGGAGCTGATCTCTAGAAACTGCGCTGGGCTATGCCTAATCCAGACACAACGCTAATCCAAAAAGTAAGTTAGCAGCAAGATCGGGGGGCGGGGCTGGGGTGTTGTGTACCCCCGGAGGAAGGTCAGCAATTCGGAGCAACGGCCAGAGTCCCGGGTGGGCAGGGAGGGTGGGGGCTCATGGGTCTGAGGGGGCTAGAGCAAGAAGCCGACTGGGGGGCAGGCACCCTCGAGTCCCTGGTGCCGTCAACCCATCAACGGGTCTATCCACCTTCCAGTAGGTGTTGTGCCCGACCACAGGGTCTCCCAGAGAAGCTGCTGAGGATGCACGTGGGCATGGAGACATCCGTGCCTGGAGAACCAGATCCCCGAGGAGTTGTCCACAGGAAAGCACCCGTTTCGTGGGGCGTTCGTTTTTGCTACAGTCGCTCACGGGAGGAAACAGTTCACTCATTCATTCCAGAGACCTTCACTGAACGCCTCCTGTATGCTGATGCTCGCCTGGCACTGGGGTTTCAGAAATAAAAAGGTGGAGGAAAAGAAACCCACGTTCATTGTTGTTCCCTCTCTGTGTCACAGGTGAAACACGTGCTTTTGCCGGTTGGGGCAAAAACCTGCGTGCCAGCCATGGTCCTCTGGCGCCTCCGTGCTGACTTTCTAGCCCGTGACCTCCGCCTTGTTACTTTACCTCTGCACAGCCTCCTTGCCTGGTTGCACTGAGGAATAAGTGACGTCCTTCACATATGGTGCCCAGCCCAACGCCTGGCACGTGGAAGGCTGTTCAGGAAAGACGAGATGAGGAAGCAGGTTCAGAGAGGTTAAGCCACTTGCCCAGGGACACAGATTGCGTTTGAACCCAGGCCTGAGGAAGGCCAGCGTCCCAAGACACCTGAGCCTCTCGGCTGCCTCTTCGTCTGGTCCCCGGTCCCCTGGACTGACCGTTTAGCCACACTGGCTGGCTAGGCTTCTGGAGAGCCATGCCCTGCAGGATCCCTGGGTTGGCCCATCTGAAGACCTTGCAGGGTTCCCAGAGTGTACTGATCCCCAGCCGGGCGTAGGTCCTTTCTGGCAGGGTGTTCGGCGCCTCCCCCAAGTCCTCCGAGCAGAGCGAACAATTTCTCCCACCAGCCTCTTGCACAGTGGTTGCGCCATGGCTGGCAGCTGGGTTTAACGGTAATGTTTGTTTTGAACTTGATGATGTTTGTCGGAGGAAAATGCTTCGAAGGGAGGGGCAGGTGAGGCAGGGAGTCGGGCAGAGGGGGCTGCCCCCCCAGCCCCCCAGGCTGCTGAACCTCCCTCTGGGTGGTTCTCTCTACCTGGTGAGCTCCCCACCCCCCCACCCCCCCGCCAACCGTGTGCAGACCCTCGGCCAGAGCCACGGAGAATGGGTGCCAGGGGCACCTGGCAGATGAGCGGACCCAGGAGACAGGGACGATGATTGGTGTCTTTGCCAAGGTCAGCTGACTTGCTGGGCCATCTTACGGGCGAATCCCTTAACCTCTCCTCTGCAGCCTGAGAGCCAAAATACGTGTCAAGTGCTTGTCAAACTTCTCATGAGCAACCGTTCCTTTCGGCCTGGGACTGCTTCACTTAGCACTGAGAGTCCTGCGCCTTGAGAAACACCTCGGGCTCGGACAAACCAGGACAGCTGCTCACCCTGTAAGCCTTTTCCCATTTCACAGGTGTGGAAAAAGTAAGATTGGCAAAACTTCAATTATATTTTATTTTTAAAAAAATTTTTTATGAATACAATTTATTGCCAAATTGGCTTCCATACAACACCCAGTGCTCGTCCCAACAGGTGCCCTCCTCAGTGCCCATCTCCCACTTTCCCCTCTCCCCCTGCCTCCCATCAACCCTTCTCTGTATTTAAGAGTCTCTTACGGATTGCCTCCCTCCCTCTCTGTTTGTATCTATTTTTTCCCCCTTTCCTTCCCCCATGGCTTTCTGTCAAGTTTCTCAAACTTCAGTTTTAGATGGTGAAGAATCCTGCTGCCATTGGTGTAAGACGAGTGCTTTGAAAAGCCCAGAGGTCCATGCCAGAGGCCAGGGCAGGCACTGTGTCGGCCCCACGTGGATCTTTCCATTCCCTGAGGCTACCTGAGGTGGAAACAGGGACCCAGGAATGAGCTGGCCCCGAGTGGGCTGTGGGCTCTGGGGCTGTGCCTGAGTGCTTTGGGGCTGGCCGGATCAAGAAGTCTTTGAGAACGAGAGACAGCTCCCCTGGGCTCCCGGGCCCCACCGGGAAAGGGGCCCACGGGGGGGAGGCAGGAGCTCCGAGTCCCTACCTGCAGAGGGCCTGCCGCCTGAGCTGGCTGTCCCGGGCAGCTCTGTAGCACCACCCGGGTCAGCAATCGTTCACGAAATAATGCTGAGGGAGCGCTCACTTTGTGCGGTGCTGGGGGCGGGGGGGGTGGTGCCAAGCTCTGGGGGCTTGGCGAGGAACGAGAGACACAGCCCCTGTCTTCACGGCGCTGGCGCTCCCAGTAAGAGAGAGGCATGAGCTCCCAACCAGAAGCAGACCGATTTCATTGCGGCTGTGGTCAGTGTCATGAAGGACAAAGGGGGCTCAGGCGGGTGGCCTCAGACCTAGTCTGGGAGGGCCCTGTGAAACGTGAGCTGCTATTCCGAGGATGACGGGGGAGCAGCTGGAAAAGTGCTGTGGGATTGTGACCAGGCTGGCCCCTTTAGAGCTGTGTGACCTTGGGCAAGTGGCTTGGTGTCTCTGAGCCTTGGTGCTTCCTCTGTGCCATGGAGATGGTTTGCATCTATTCCCAGTTGGTGGGAGGCTTCAGTGGGTGCTAGGGGTGGTGGGGGGGCAGCTGCCAGAGGCCAGTACTTCATTTGAGAAACCGCTGCATTTGATTGGCTGTGCCTGTGGACGGGAGAGGGAAGAGCACTGACTGTGACCTGCCACCCAAGGTTCTGGCCTGAGAGCAAATACCACCCAAAAGAGCCGCCTGGCAACTGGGGATAGGGGACAATCACAGCCCAGAGAGATAAGGCTAGTAAACGCTCAACAATTAGGGCACAATTATGGACTTAATTGTGCCCTCCTGCTTCTGGGCCTCTAGGGAGCCACCCCAAGCTGTCTCCCTGAGCCCAGCAGTCAGATTTTTCACCCCTGTCAGTGGGGCTTTCTGTGGATTTTTTTTTTTTTTTTTTACATTTATTTATTTTTGAGAGACAGAGTGAGACAAAGCACGAGCAGAGGAGGGGCAGAGAGAGAAGGAGACACAGAATCCGAAGCAGGCTCCAGGCTCCAAACTGTCAGCACGGAGCCCGACGCGGGGCTTGAACCCATGAAGTGTGAGATCATGACCTGAGCTGAAGCCGGACGCTCGACGGACTGAGCCACCCAGGCGCCCCTCTGTGGATTTTTACAACGTCAAGATCTACGCCGTGTCCCCGTAGAGGACCCGGACCAGCAGCCTCAGCCTCACCTGGAATTTCTACAAATGCAGATCCTTGGGGCCCCACCCCCCACACCTGCTGTGTCGGAGACTGGGGGCTGGGTAGCGCTCCAGGTGATGCTGATGCTCTAAAGTTCGAGAACCACCGAGCTGTAAGGTTTTAGACATTCCAAGCTCTGTTCCACCCCTTTTGCCAGCGATAGTGCTAGTGACAGCTGTAACTGATAGGTATTGGGCATTTTCTGGGTCCCACCCTGGGCACCTGCCATGCATTGTCCCAGGACAGCCTGTGAGGCAGTCGTGGCCGTGACCCTGTGTCACAGAGAGGCAAACTAGAATGTGGCCAGCTCACACTGCTAGGGGTTATCACCCAGGCACCCGGCTCTAGTCGCACAGCATGAACTGCCAGACCACCCTGAGGCTCAGCAGGTGGTGATGACACGGTCAGAGTCCCACAGCTCGGGAGCTAGCTGGGGCCTGGATGTCCAGCTCTACCAATCATTCATCTAGCATTTCGACCATGGGCAAATAACTTCACTGGCCTCGGTTCTCCCATCTAGAGAAACGGGACGATAGCCCCCATCACAGGGGATGATTTTGAGGACTCCACGAGGTAATGAAGGGAACAGAGGGTAATCAGGAGACATGGGACATGTGCCAGGGGCTGCCTTTTTTCTTGGGACTTGTAAAGAGATGTAATTGATCTGTGCCTCATTTTACCCATGAACACCAAGGGAAGGAAGTCCTCTGGACCAAGGTCAAGTTGGGTGAAACGAGTGCTCTCAAAGGCCATCTCTAGAAAGGGCACTGGGCTCCCAGGGCCCCTTGGGCAAGCCTCCGGGCTCCTGCTCACCTCCTGTGGCTCCCCAAGGCTGGAGATGCCTGCCAGCGAGTTCATCTGGGACGCCTCAGCTCTGGCCTAAAGATGGCAAGATGGCCAGTTGAGTCTACCCACCTCTGGGAGACACAACAGAGGGG
Source organism: Leopardus geoffroyi (assembly GCF_018350155.1). NCBI lineage: Eukaryota > Metazoa > Chordata > Mammalia > Carnivora > Felidae > Leopardus > Leopardus geoffroyi. Next base: position 118,172,184 of record NC_059328.1, on the reverse strand, counting down.
CCCAGGAGGGCAGGGCTGAGGTGAAGGGCGAGGAGCCGCACACTGACCTCGTCATGTCTACTGATCGATAAGGCCCGATGAGGGTAAGCGAACTATCTCTTCCCTCCTGCGCTCACTGCTGAGTGCCCGGGCCTGGATGGAGCCTGGCCTTGGCATGGGGCTGGCGGGAGGGGCTCTCCTCTGCTAAGAATGTGCTCCACCCCTCTCCCTTGCCCTGAGGCCCTGGGGTGCAGCAGAGGGCCCGGCTGTCCTTCCCCAGTGTGTGACTTTGGATGGACCACATCACCTCCCTGTTTTTTTTCCACATGCCAGTAGGGTTGGGCATTGAGGACTGTGACTGTGCAGGATGCCTGGCATGTAGCAGACACCCATCACGGAAGCATTTGGTAAGGCCGAGCCCCTACTGTGGCCGAGCACCTGTTGTGTGGCCACAACAGGGATGGACATATCAGATGACAAGGCTCTCACCCACAGAGGCCCCTACCCCCACGGGGGAATCTGGCCATCCCCACAACCTGCCACACCAGGACACTCGTTTGAGGTGGCCACGCCCGTGTGGGCCTTACAGGCCTCCTTGATGTCCCAGAGGGTGCCACCATGTCCTGATGTCTGTCCATTCTGGGGGCCCCATCTAGGAGGGCCTTGGGCCTGGTTCCCTGGGAGGGGGGTGGAATCTGGATGGGGGAGTCTGGCCGGCCTTGCAGGTCTCTGCACTGGGCCTATGTCTCTCATCAGGCAGTTCTGGGGTGTTCCTCCCTCCCCACCCCCTGCCCCGTGACTATACCCCTTTCCCTCAGTCCCATCCTGGCCACTGAGTCAAAGCCTCATCCTCCCTAGGCCTCAGCCAACTCTTCTGCAGAGGCCTGGGGCCCCCAAGTCCTGGCCACAGAAGGAGCGTGGAGTTTGGGCTCAACCAGACTCACCTTCTCATCTAAGGACAAGCTCTGACAAGGGCTGGGCACGGGGGGAGGTCAGTGAACCTGACTTGAGCACCCTGGGGGGGCGGGCCCAAATGGAATGCGTGTGCCTGGCTGCAGGGGGAAGACGAGAAGACCCCCCCCCCCCCCCCCGCCCAGCATGGCCTTGTTTGAAATGCTGTGTTCATACTCTCCTCCAGCCCCACCTGCCCAACACAGGTTCCAGAAGGAGGCCTGTCTCATGATCCCCAAGGGCAGGCCCCTGAATTGCTCTGACAATGTCCACGGGAGAAGGAACCGCCTTGTGATTCACGAAGCATTTCCAGCTCTGGGATGGGGCTTCCAGACCACTGCTGCTAGAAAAATGTCACTGGGAACGCAGATGCTAGATCTGGGAGGAGCGGCTGGGCTGGGCTGGGGGCGGTGGGGGAGGAGGCTGAAGGCCTGGTGGAGAGAATGCAAATTGGCGTCATGAATTATGCATCAGCCCAAGCTTCTCACACGTTTGGGGCTGAATGAAATCATGTTAGCCTGGAGAAGGGGGAGGGGAAGATGGGACAAAGATGAGCAGGGCCTGGCCCTGGGCAGTCAGAAGGGATGTCTTGCTAGGTTTCTGGGGGGCCCCGGGAAGGTGCCTGGGCAGGAGCTGGAGGCATCTTCCTGAGGTCAGCCTTTTTGCTGTGTGACCTCAGGCCGGTCTCTTACCCTTTCTGATCAGTGCATTTCCTTATGGATATAATCTGAATGAGAACCTCTGCCCTGTCTCACCATGATTATGAGGGCCAATTAATTTGCATAATTTTGAATGATCTACCTAAAGTGAATTGTCATCATTTGAGAAAATAAAAATGACTATCACCATCTTACCATTTATTAAAGTCTCACTGTCTGGGTGCAGAGCCAAATGCTTTACACTTTTTTTTCATGTGAGCCTCCCAACCATCCTTGCACCCATGGGTTAGTATTGTCTCCATTCTACAGATGAGAGGAATGGGGCTCTGAGAGGTTAAGTCACTGGCCTGAGGTCACACAGCTGGTAAGACGAGAGCCAGCAGTGGATTCAGTGGCTGCAGGGATGATGTGCCATGGGCCTGGGGGAGGAGGCAGCTGTCCTGGGGCCTGCAGCAAGGCAGTCTGGCTTCAGAGGAGGAGTGACCTGTCTTCTCCTGAGGAGTGAGAATCTGAGGCCTTGCTGGGGGCCTAGGCGAAGCTGATGCTGTCACGGAAGTTCAGCGTTGTTCCCAGAACGCCTGTCAAGATGCTAGTCCTGGGAAAACCACCTGGTCAGGACTCCCTGAAATGGGTGATGAGTTTGACTCAAAAGAAAAATAAGAACCAGCATTTATTGAGCAACTACTGGATGCTGGGCCCTGTCCCAGGTGCTCCTCTGGGGCTAATAGGCCATTGGGCTGTGGGGGATAGCTATTGTCACACCTGTCCTACAGATGCAAAGTAATGTCTTTACATTCCGCGGGCTCTAAATCCAACCAACCGGGTGCAGACACTTAGCATAAGAGACAATTTTACTTTGTTATTTCAAGTCAAGAGCCTGCAAGTAATAAAATGAAAATGGTCTCATTCCCAGAGTGCAATTGGAAACAACGCTCGAGTTTTGTAACCAAAATAGTGATGGTCATATTAGAGGAAAAGGCTGGATGGTTTTAACTGACTTTCTTTATTCATGGGAAAACATACTGTGTCTCTGGTTTGTTTCCAAATATATCCGCGATCTGGGTGGTCAGTTGCCAATGCACCCAACCCGTATACCCCAATAGTGTTTCATCCATCCAGTTATCCATCCACTCGTCTATCCACCCACCCATCCACTCATCCACTCATCCATCCATCCCTCCACCTTTCTATCCACCCACCCACCCTCCCACCCACTCATCCATCCATCCATCCAGCCAGCCATCCATCTGAATAATCCAGTGGGAGGGGTGGGGCTGGAGAGGGAGCCATTGCTTTTATGTGTTTCCATCCACTCACCATCAGCAGGAAGTCTGCTTTTCAGTAGTCACTAAATCGCTGCTAGCTAGGTTTAGATTTTGAAATAGTGCAATTTTCATGTATCATTAGGACTCCATCCATCCACCCATGCACGCATCCATATGGGATGTCTGCCCACATCTATCTTCCCAAGTGTTTACGGTAACTTACAACATCAACGTTGGAGCCGGATCTGCCCCACATCCTGGGAGACTGTGCTTCGAGGCGATTCCCTGGTGACTTGAAACGTAAAACCACACCTTCCTGTGTGTCCTTGGAAGTCCCTGCCCCCCCTTTGCGGAGTTTGGGTTGTCCTCACTGGGGTGGGGGTGGGGCTCGGCCACCCCCTCCCAGCCGGTGAGCCTGAAAACTTAGTGGCCCACGCAGCCTGCCGCCTTATCGCTACTGTTTGGTGTTACTACTTATCTTCTCTCGTGGGAGGGCTTTTCCTGCCTTGCCAGCTTCCACTCCCTCCGCGCCTGCCTCCTGTCCTCCCACTGTCCCCACAGCCTCTGCCAACCAAGGTCACTGATGACCTCCTAATTGCCAGATCTGACAGGCACTTGGGGGTTCTTATCGCAGTTGTCTTCTCTGTGGCATCTGAGGAGGCTGACCCTGCCCGCCTGCTCTCCCGCTTCCTTGGCTGGTCCGGGCTCTGGACAGCTGCTATTCGGTGACCTCCCGGGTTCCCATTCCCGTGTGCCTCTGTGGGCTGTGCCCCCTCAGCTCCTTGTGGAGTTCCCAGGGCTCTAGCTGTGCGCTCTCCTGGGGTGCAGGCATGCTCCCATGGTTTCCTCTGCCGCCTCTTAAAACCCCCCGGGACAGAGTCTGTGTTCCTAGATGCCTCGCCCTCCCCACCCTGCGGCTGGCCAGGCGCGCCGAACAGACACCTGGTCAGTCACCCAATGACGCAGGTTCCATTTGCTCCGTTGGTCCCATTCTACAGGTGAGTAAACTGAGATTTCTGTGAGGCCAGATACTTGCCCAAAGCTGTTTAGGAAGAAACTGGTCAAAGGGGGATGTAGGCTCAGGCCTGTGGCCCTGGGTATCCACCTGTTTCCTGAGACTGCCTCCCTCCAGGAGAAAGGATAGGGGGCCCCAGTGAAACACAAACAAAAGATCTAAATCCCTGTTGTTCAGGCTGGGTGAGTTAAATGACTTGCCCAAGGTGACACGACAGTCAGGCTTCAGAGTCTGGACGCTGGAGGCAGGCGCTTGACTGGATATCCCAGCTCTAACATCAGCTGTGTGACCTTGAGTATATCACTTAGCCTCTCTGTGCCTCAGTCTCATGTGGATAAAGCTGATTATCATCCTCAAGTGGGGAACAAATTTGTATGTCCTGGTAGGTCACCATGAGGATTGAATGAGCTTAATTACTTAGAAGAGTCCCAAGTGTCATTCTGTCCCTCCAAAGCCCATTCCCTTCCCACACCCTGAGGAAGTTATGCTTTTTAAAATTTTCATGTTCTTCCTCATGCCATTCCCTTTGCCTGAAATGTTCTTCCTTCCTTATCCTTCTGGCCAGTTGAAGCTCGCGCTTTTAACACTCTGCCCAAATGTCCCCTCCCCCAGGCAGAAAAGCGTTCCTTCTGTCATAGCCCCTATGGGACCAGGTCACAGGGATGCCTTCAGCTGCAAGATGCGGAAACCCCAAACGAGCAGGCTTAAGTGGTGGGGTGATCTGGGTCTCACAGAACTGTAGGCCCAGGGGCGGGGCCTTTGGGGAAGGCTCAGCACCTGTTCTCCACAGCAATCTTGGCTCTGCTTCCTCTGTGGGCAGACAGCCTCTCTGGGCAGGGAACGAGACGGCTCTGGGCTCACGCCCCTCCAGGACGGCGGCCGGAAGAGGAGGCAGAGGGTCGATCCTGGACGCTCTCTGGACGAGAGAGAAACCGTGGTCCCGGAGCCCCCAGAAACCTCTATTCCAGCTTTGGCGACCCACATCCGATCACCAGCCAGGAGCGGATGCCACCACGACGGGGGCGGCAGTCGGGGCTACCCCTGGGGGAGGAACACCGGGCAGCTGGTGGGGTGGTGGGTCGTGGGTCCCGGATCAGGGCGCTGGTAGGAGGGAGGACGTGACCAGGCTGGGCAGACGGGCGATGAACGGGGGCAGGGTCATTGAACCGTCTTGCGCAGGAACGGTGGGCACGGCCCGTCTTCTCCTCCCTGTACCCCTGGCCCGGCACACCTACTACTCACTTGGTAAGTGCGTGTGGAGTAGACCAACGATGCTCTCGTGGTGCACGGCTGTCAACCATTCACTCACCTACTCGTTCGTGCCTTCATAGCTGGGAGCCCTTTCTTCAGATGGAATACTTGGCAGGAGCCAAAGATGAGGAACATACTTGATGGACCAGCTTTGAGGTCTCCACACAGCACGCCCTTCCTTCCCCAGGTGCGCCCGGGGGTCCTGAGACAGGGTATTCATTCCACGTGAGCAAGGCGATGCCATAGAATTCTTGGTGGCCCTCGCTGGCTCAGATCCCTTCTGCTTGACGTCAGCTGAGAGCACCGAGCCCGGAGGTGGCCACATGACTGTGGCAGAGGACGTGGGTGCCAGCGGCTGTCCGGTCAATACCCCGTTGGATGACAAATGGAACGGGCTTTGCTCTTCCTTGGGCTGGGGGAGGAACAGCCCCCAGGGAGCTGCAGCTCAGCCGTGACTCTGCTCTGCTTGCCCAGAGGCTGACACTGAGGCTGTGGCTCCCAGGCCGTTCTGTCCTCTGCTCCGGGCCCAGCCTCTCGCGCGAGGTGTCGCGGCTACGCAGATGTCTGAGGAAATGGCTGTTGGGCGGGAAGTCACGGTCAGGGCCCGTGCGTCTGGGCCAGACTTGAGAAGCTCTGTCTGCTTCTTATGTTTTATCACCTCCTTCTGACGTCAGGCTCTTCTGACGTTTATTGTCCCCTTTAGGGCCCTTGGAGGGCTCAGCTGGAGTCAGCAAGTCTTGTGAGAGAAGGGGATGCAGTTGAAGCCGGCAGGTCTGGGGGGCCGAGGGTGGAGGGGAGCTGTCCCCGACCCAAGGCATGGCAGTGCCCCCAGGTTTTCCCTGCAGACACGATCCGGATAGGAGTCGGGCCCTGCCTGGGGCCGGGGTCCCTCCCAGGCTTCTCAGCTGGAGGGAGGGGGGTGCTGTGGGGAGACTTACTATGTTGGGGTGTCGCCTCTCCAGGATGGATGATTTGAGGACGGGTCCTGGGTCTGTAGGCCCTGTTGATGGGGTAGTGACTGATCATTCTTTCCTACCTGTTAGGCACACGGGAGTTTATTTTCTTTATAATCTCACAAATAAGATAATTGGAAAAGAGTTCTTCATTGCTCTCGAGAGAGTTAAAACGCCAAGAGGCTCTAACTCTTCCCCTCTACCTCTCTTCCCTTTGGCAGATGCTGCTAGTTTCATACCTCGTATTTATTCTCCGTATCTTTTTTTTCCCTCACGGAAACGTGATTTTACTCAGATGGCAAAGTCCCCAACTCAAGGACCGCGTCCCTTGCCCCCGTCTACAGCCAGTATTGACCAAGGAGACCTGGACAAAAGTTGTTGAGTGGGAAGGCACGCTCTTTAGTGCATCGTCTCTCCTTTCCACTGCAATTCTTTCTGCTTCCTGCCCAGAATGAAGACTTGATGGCTGGAGCTCCAGTGGCTATTTTGGAGCACGTGGCCCACTTAAGGGTAGACGGTGCACCAAAGTGGCAGAGCAGAAAGGTGGAAGTCTGAGTTGCTGAGGACTTTAAGGAGCTTCCCAATCATTGCTGGGCTTCTTTATATGAGAGAAAAGTAAAAGTCTATCTTGTTTAAGCCACTTGTGTGTGTTTTCTCTTTGTGGTAGATCAATGACGAAAATATGTAGATCATACATTTCTTCCTATACAGACACTCTTTGCGGAGTGACTTTGTAGTTCCCCCATCAGAGACGGAGCTGGTTTCCTCACCATCTGAATCTGGCCTGGCCTTGTGACTTGCTCTGGCCAATAGAACATGGCAGAAGTGACTGTGAAACGGGTCCAGACCTCGGTCCCAGGAAGTTTCGCATGCTCCCGCTCACTTTCTTGGAACCCTGCACAGCTGGTCTGCTGGACGACGAGAGACGCATGGCTCAGTCCCCATCATTGTCCTAGCTGACCACCAGCTGACCTCAGACACGTGAGAGGTGTCATCCTAGACCGGCCAGCCCCCCGCTGACCCATCTCTGATGCATGAACCACCCAGCCAAGATCAGCCTCCAGCCTGCCGAGACCGGAAGAACCTTCCAGCTAAGCCAGACTTAAACTGCTGACCTGCATGATGTCGAGCTGAGTAAATGGCTTTTGTTTGAAGCCTCTAAGTTTCGGGGTGGTTTGTTACACATCATTAGCTAAACGATGCACTCGTATCCACCAAATGGAGCCATCACAGAGACTTTGAAATATTAAAAAGGCAGCCATATTTGCCACCTTATTCTTACCACCAGGCCTCCAGGTTACATTTTCCCTTTACGTCTATTTTCCTCCTTTTCCGCTTCCAATCTATTCGTTGCATCCCAGAATCTTAGTGTTAGGATGGGCCTTCTCCTTGAGTTTGATTTTCTGCTCACCCACCGGAGGGCAAGTTACTCGCACACACTGTCGTGTCACGTTGTATGTCTCCGACACCTAGGGGCTTCCCTACAGGTCCCGGCACATTGAGGAGGTGTTGGAAATAGGTCCGCTTGCCTGAGAACCTGGCATCTAAGTTCTAGAAGGCCCCCCCATCCAGTCAAGGTCTGGCAAAATCGAAGACCCACAGGGACTGGCAGGATGGACACAGAAGCCTGGGGTGGGCCCTAGGGAGGGGTGGGGACTGCAGGGAGCTGTGCAAGCCCCTCTACGGTGGACAGCTGCTACTCACCTGCAGATTGGTGCCTGGTGTTAGATTTCCAACAACCTCCTGATTTTTAAATGTTGGCAACTAATTTGATTAAAAAATATATATTTTTTTTATTTTTGAGAGAGTGAGTGAGCATGAGAGAGGGGCAGAGGGAGAGAGAGAGAGAGAGAGAGAGAGACTCCCAAGTAGGCTTCACACTCAGAGCTGAGCCCAATGCGGGGCTTGATCCCACAACCCTGGGATCGTGACCTGAGCTGAAATCAAGAGCTGGATGCTCAAAGGACTGAGCCCCCCAGGCGCCCCAAGATTTTTAAAACGTCACTTGTGGACCGGTATTGTAGGGACCAAGCACAACATACCTGAGGGCCAAATTCTGCCTGTAGGTCCCCAGTGGGTGACCTCGGATCTGGTGTCACCCCCACCACCAACACAGGTGTCCCAGCCTTTGTTGCTCGGTGGTCCTGGTTGCTGGCATCCGCCCTCCCCAGATGACAGGTCCTGGGCTGAAAGGACACCTGCCCCTTTCGAGGGCCCACCGTGGGGCTCGAACTTCTCTGAGCCTCCTCTTGGCTAGAAAATTCTTTCTGAAGAGGTGTCCCTGGCAGTCCGCGGCCTTCATCTCCTTTGCGACTTCCCTCTTGGAACGAACCTTGGGCTCCAGTGTGCGTCTGACCTCTCCCTTCCATTCCCCAAACCGCCCCACCTCAAGTACCCAAAGCTATAGAGTCTGAGAGACCCAGGTTCAGAGTCCAGCTCTGTGTCCTCTTGGGATGTTGCTTAACCATGTCTGAGACAGTCGGGACAGTGAGCCGACACAGGCCGTGTGCCGCACAGGGTTTAGCTCGAAGTAGGGGCCCCTTGGGGGTTTGCTAGACAGGCAGCAACTGTCTGGGGAGGCTGAAGAATGGGGTGTAGGGGGCTTTCTCAGGTATCGATCTCTGTCCTCGGGCATCAGGGTACCAGAACCCTCTCCCCGTCCCCAGCCCGCAGATGTTTCCTTCTTCTCAGGGTCATTCTTGCCACGGATGCACGTGTGGATGTGTATATGCTCGTGCATGTGTGTGTGTGTGTGTGTGTGTGCACGTGTGCACGCACATCTGGTGACAGCACGGCCCTGGCCACCTTTAGGTCTTATTACTTTAAAGAGCTGTGGACGACTGTGGCTGAATTGCAAATCCAGAAAATTCTTTCAGGGTGGCCTGTGCCGTCCCATCTTGGGCTTCTCTCTCTCCTGAGACTCCTCTATTCTGAGCCAGGCCAGAGTCACCAAAAGACCTGGTCCCTTGGCCTCTTTTCTTAGTCTGATGGGGAACCCAGGGCACCTGGGTTTCAGTGCTGGGTCTGCCCCTTTCTGTTTGGGACCTGAACAACTCTGTCCACCTCCCCGAGCCTGCCTTTTCTCAGCTCTACCAAAAGGGTGGTGAACCATGAAATAAATAATGGCCCTCTCGCAGGGTTGTTGTGGGGATACAGAGGAAGGGTGTGCGTAAATCACTTAGCACAGCACCTGGCCCGCCGTGAGACCGCTGCTAGGGTCCCCTCCCATCCTGCATCTCAGCGGGGTCTTGGGAAGGCCCTTGGCAGGCTTGGGGGAGGGGAAGGATGTTTCTGGGAGCCTTCAAATCATTCTCCAGAGGCGGCTGCCCGTGCATAAGGTTGCAGCTGACGCAGAGCCACGAGCAGGGGGGGCTCTGAGCGAGCTCTGGAGACGCCGGCACCCACCCACTCTCTCACGCACACACGCGGGGCACTTGGGGAGTGCTGGTGGAGGGCGGGGCTGTGTGCGCACGCTCGGATGCGTGCACGTGTGTGCTCAAGAGTGTAGACTAAACTCGCAGAAGTTTGCTGTGCCCGTCGGTGCCCACGCCAAGACCCAAACCAGTCTCATCGGAGGCAGGGCAGACCACCCCTTCCCTGGTCTTCCTTGTAGCCATCTCTGAGAGGCCTTGCCGCCCGTGGGGGCACCGAGGAGGACAGGGGCTCACAACCCAGCTATGGATCGTCCCATCCAGCTGCCACTTTTTCTTTCTCAGGGAGTCAGTGACGGATGGGGGACGGTTGCCATGGGGGGGGGTGGGGGGACAGAAAGGGCAGGGGAGTGTTCTGGAGCTCTGAAGGCTGCTTTCAGCTCTGACACCGGCCTTGTGGTGGCCTTAGCCTCAGTTTTCCCAATTGTCAAGTGGGGTTGATGGCCCAGGCTGCTGACCTCTCAGGGCTGTTGTCGGGAGTGGGTTGTGCACAGGGAGCCCTCTGTAAAGGATACTTCTTAGGATATGGAGATGGAAAGAATTCTCCTCTGCCTTCCCCTGCCCTGGCTGGGCCAGGAGTGATGTAGGGAAGCCGGGGAGGAAGGACCTCTTCCTCTCCTGGTCCCGAGGCTGGCAGGGTGCAGCTGTTGGTGAAGGCCCTGGTCGCACAGAGGGTTGGGGCTGACCCCTTGCTGGCTGGAAGCGATCCCAGTGCTCTGCTCGGGAACTATTCACAGAAGCTTAGGTGACCCTAAGGGAGGGCCAAGGGGCTATGGGAGGGCCACAGCCAGCCTCTGCTGCCCCATGTCAAGAGGGGCATTGGAGTCTTGGAGCCGTTAGGAGGCTCCCATAGCCTCGTGAGGATTAGGGGGTGGCAGCGTGTGGGATGACAGTGCTTACTCTAAACCCTGCTGACCCCGGGGGTGCCATTTTCAGGCACAGAGCCTGGGCAGCCCTTGAATTGATTCATTCCGTATACTTGCCTTGGCCCACAGAGGGATCTGAGGAAGGTCACCTGGGCAAAGACTCACAAATGCTAGGCAATTCAATATGTCCTCCCGGCAGGCTCTCTCCGTGGTTCCCAGCCTGTGAGGGACACAATAGTTACTAACCCGCACGGCAGCTGAGTCATCATCCACAAGTTCATTTATGTCACCCAGGTGGTTCTGATCACTGCCTGGCGAGGTGGTCTTACTCTCCGGGGCCCCCGGGGGGCTCTCTGGGGCAGTGGCCCCCAGGACACTCCTGTGGGTTGCTCTAGGGCCCCTCCTCTCCTCAGTCCCAGTGCCCTGCTCAGAGCCTGGCATAGGCTGGAACTTGGTGAGGGGCGGGGACGTCATGTTAAATGGATGGCGGACATGAGGGGAGACAAGCGGCTGCAGAGAGGCCCCACCTGCCTCCCCGACGCTGGTCGCCTGGCTTGAGAGCTGCGCGCAACTGACTCAAGCTCAAATGTGAGGACTTACTCTTTCCTTCGGTCCAGTGGGATTGGATGGAGTATGCAGGGCAAAACTTCACTGGACAGGAGGAGTCTGGGATGGGGGAGCAGCAGACACCCTGAGTGCTGGTTATAAAACGTTTAGGGTGGTGAGACATCCCTCAAAACAGCAGGTGAGGTCTCCTGAGCAGGAGAACTCCAGAGGTGAGATCAAGGCCTAGCCTGAGTGACCTTGGGCAAACCATGTAACCTGTCGGAGCCTCAGTTTCCCATCTGTAAAATGGGCACTATAGCAGTGCCTCACCCTTAGCTGGCTGTGAAGATTAACTGAAATAATGTAGAAAAGCAGCCTGAACAGGGCCCAGTGTATAGCAAGTGAATATTAGCTATTTCTATCATTCATTCATTCATTCATTCATTCATTCACTGCCACAAGCATTTGTCAAGTACAGATTCTGTGGTAGACTCTGGGATGTAGCTCGAAACAAGGTCTTCAGTGCCATGGGGCTAAAAGACCCTACTAGCACAAAGTACCTATTGCATTAAGCTGCTCTGCGGGTGATGGAAGTCCGGGGCATAAATCTGATTTTTAAAGTGCCATGTGATAATGATGAAAATCACAAAACCCGGGGTCCCACAGGGAAGCGGGCTTCCTTCCCCCGCCGGTGCCTCCCAGCAGCTGGCTGAGAGACAGATTCCCCGTGGGAAGCAGGAGTCAGGAGCCCCATCTGTGGGGGCCACAGGTCCCCTGAACGCAGAGTAAACCAATACGACGAGGGATGGGGGGGATGCATGCTGGCAGGGCCACTTTGGTTTTGAGGATAGAGATGCTGCCATTTGCTGGAAGAAAAGGGGGTAATTGTACACATGGACAGCCTGGACCAGAAGCCTCCAGAACCAAGACTGCTGAGGGTGTTGTGTTCACTTCCACTCCTCTCCCCTGTACTCTCCCTCCTGGGTCAGGGACACTCCCCGTCTCTGTTTCCTTTTTTCTGTGTGGATCCTGTCCCCTCCCTCTGCCTACAGGAGTCTTAGTAGCACCTTGTGACTTTCTCTACTGTCTCTGGCTTTCCCCGTGAACCGGCCCAGCCCTCGGTTCAGATTGGCCCAGTCTTTGTTCTACAGGTTCTAGACCCTGAACCTGAGAGCCACCTGTCTTCGACTGCCATTAAGGCCATTGCCAGCCAAGAAGACCCCCAGTAGCCCAGCCTTCAGGGAGGTTAGGGGGCAAACCCAGGAGGGCCAGCCGTTGTTTAAGCCTGGCACTCACCAAGTTCTTCTCCCAAAAGCAGGAGACCGTGAGGTCTCTCCCTCTCCCTCTCTCAGCTAGGGAGGGACACTGAGGGCACACAGTGACACCCACCTTGCCTTAGGGAGCTTGGAGTCTCCCAGGAGAGGCCCAGATTTCCCTGAATGATGTCAGGCTGGGCACTAAGAAGCCAGCAGGTCTAGGCAGGGCTGGACTGTATGACCTGGGAGGCCAGGGCGGTCCAGGGCCCCAGATTGCACGGAGTCCCTGCTCTCTACTGCTTATGGTCAGCCGGCCCAGGAACAAGGATCTGGGAAGCACGGTTCGGCCTGATGTTTTTCAAGAAGAAACAATGGGATGCCTAAGCGAGTGTTTACACCCTGCCACCCGCCCACCCACCAGGGGAATGCCAGGAGCTCTTGGCTTTCAAACTTAGTTTTTATGTCCTGTCGCCGGAGCAGCCTTTCACTGCCGCCCTTAGGTGAGGTCAGATCTCCCCACAACCTGTCCCCAACGACACACCCTGAGGATCAGAGGTTCCTCGAGGCAGCGCAAAGAAGGATGGGGCCTCAGAATGTCCCGCTTCCCCTCCCAGGCTGGCAGTGACCTTCGAAGTTGTCCCCACTTGTAAGACGGGCATGTGATTTACATCCTAACGAAAAGAGCTGCTGTCAGCTCAGGGAAGCCCACAGGAAGGCATTGCACCAATGCGTGGTGACATTCTTGTGGGTGACCATTTTTGAGGTCATTATGATCATGGAGAGTATGAAGGCAATTGTTACTACCTGGCAGTCAAGGCGTCTACACACCAGGAAAAATGAGTCATTCAGTGACAGTCCTTTGTTCATTCAAGAATATTGGTTGACCACCTACCATGCGTTGGGCACTGTGCCGTGTTCCAGAGACCGCAGCCCCAAGGCTAGGGACAGGCCCTCCTTCTCCGGCCTTGCTGCAAGGTCAGACAGTGTCCAGAGGCAGGTGGGTAGGTCGGTGGGTCTGTGGGGGGTCTCCTTTAAAGTCTGACCATCCCAGAAGAAGACAGGACCACCAGAGAACAGATGTCCCCACCCTCTCTGGTCTATCCAGGGGGAGGTAAAAAGGTATCACCCCTTTCTCACCCCGCAGGCTTATCAGGCAACTGCCAAGAGGGAGGAAATTCAGCCAGGGGTCAGCAGTGTGTGGGGGGCGGGGGAGCGGGGGACAACTCCTGTGTCTCTTGTCTTCTCACCCATCATCCCCGCTGCCTCTTGGGTAGTCAAAGCTGTGTGAGCTCCACACCTGCCCTTCCGGCTCTTGCTAGAGATCAGGGACTCAGAGGAGGAAAAAGAAAGTCCAACTGATTTGCTAACAAACACCCCCCAGGTCAGCATCGATTACCTGCGGAGTGTGGGGGAAAGGGTAGCGGGGGAGGGAGGGGAGCTGTTTTTCTTTTTCCACGGACAGATTTCCTTTTCTACCTTCCCAAGTACAAATTCGGCGAATACATTGAATCATTCACTGGTTCGTCATATTTTCGTTGGAACGAGGCATGGGGCCAGGCACTGGGGCTTCGGCAGGGGACAGAACGGACAGAGTCCCCACCTTCGTGGAATTCACATTGTGGATTGTGGGTGGTGGCGGGGTGAGGAGAGATGACAGCCAGACAAATCCATGCACAGTGAATCGGGTGGCATGGAGGGGTAAGAAGAGGAGAGCGAGGGTGCCGAGTCTCCGTGTTCCAGACACCTCGGAGCACCTCTGACCTCCTCCGTGGGCCTTGAAACACCCAGCTGGCGAATTCTAGCAAGTGGGTCCCTGTTCCTCGTGAGGTCCTGCTGCCTTGGTCTGGACTTCACCGCCCCCCCCCCCCCCGGTCCATCCTGTCTTCCTAAGACACCTACTGTTCGTGCTAATCTTGGTATAAATCCCCTGCGACCTGGGGGTGCCTGGGTGGCTCAGTCGGTTAAGCGTCCGACTTCAGCTCAGGTCATGATCTCACGGTTTGTGGGTTCACGTCCCGCATCAGGCTCTGCACTGACAACTCAGAGCCTGGAGCCTGCTTCCGATTCTGTGTCTCCCTCTCTCTCTGCCCTTCCTCTCCGCTTGCACGCCAACTCTCTCAAAAATAAATAAATTAACTTAAAAAGAAAAAAGTTCCTGCAGCCTACTTCCCTGGAAGTCAGAGGCCAGCTCCCTGGGCCTCCTCGCTTGCTTCTAGTCACACCCAACCTTTCCCCAACTCACAAAACACCCTCATGCCCTTGTGCCATTTTGTACATGATTCTCTCCACATGGACTGTCTTTCTTCCGCTCTGTCCTTCAAGAACTGACTTCACCTCTCTGAGCCTCAGTTTCCTCATCTGGCAGGTTATCATGAAGATTAAGTGAGGTGCTGTGTGTAAACCCCCACCCAGTTTACAGCTCATGGAAGGAGCTCCATAAATGCCAGTCTCCTCACACTTTGTGAGCGATAGGGAGCCATGGTGGGCTGAAGAGGGAGCAGCATCCTCTGAACTGTGCAGGGAGGGTCTTGAAGGCAGAGGTGCTCAAAGGCCAGAGTGCCAGTTCAGGGAGGCAGTGAGCAGAATCTGATTCAAGGAGCAATGGCAGTGGGGGAGGTGCCCCCTCAGGCCTCGTGACCCTGGCTGCGGGAGGACCCTAAGGGATGATAGACAGATGACACCACAACTTTCCATTGGGGACACTGAGTCAGGGCTGGAGCTGAGTAGTGGTGCTGGTGTAGTCTGGGGAAGAGGGAGGTAGGTGGTGGGTTTGGGGGAATGGAGGTGGGGGCACATCCCAGTGGAGGGTCTGGCAGGCAGGGGGGACACTGAATCCCACCTCAGGAGAGAGGTCAGCCCTTCTCAGAAAGAGATAAGGTTAGATTTGGGCAACACTGCGCCTCTGGACTGGAGGCTGATCCATCAGATGGGGCTGGACCCAAAGATGGCATAAATGTGCAAGGGCATGAACAGGATGGCCAGACTGGGCAGAGCCCGGGACCTGCGTGCTAACGCATTCACTCCACAAAACCCAGCACCGACCTGGCTGAGCCGCGGCCCTGGGCCCAGGGTGGCTCATCGGGGATATAGGTCGCTTAGGGTCCGCAGGGGCGGCAGACGTAAAAACACATGGTTACCATAGCAACTGTGGGGCACCCCAAACAGGGGAGGGTCAGAAAGGACCTTTTGTTGGAGGTGATCCTTGAGTCAGTCAAATCTTGCCCACCTGTGCTGTTTTCTGGAACTTCCTACACCATTACCTAGGTAATATTTTTCTTTAGATTAATGCACTAAACACACACACACACATCAGAAAAAACAACCCTTCAGTCTGAAAGGAAACCATGCCACTACCGCAAACAGAAAACCTTACATCTGCCATTTACAGGAAGCAACAGAAACAAAAATGGTTAATTCCAGCTAGGTGTGGTTGTCCGTGGGATGGTTCTGAGCTTGGGGTCTGCTCCCTGTTAAAAAGAGAGATTAATGAATGTTAGAAGGACGTTCAGGCTTGCAAGCCCCAAACCCCTGGATATAATTAGCAGCTGTTGAAAAAGAATCGATTTAAAAGAGAATACCTTTCTTCTGGTGGAGTTGGCATAATTTAACAGGTACCGGCCCCACGCTGTGGGCAAGAGCGTCTGACGGGGTGTGCTGAGATTTGCTGGGCTTTGTGTGAGCGTCTGTGTGAGTGTGCATACATGCGTCCTGGTGTGTAAATGTGCGTGCACGCGACAGCGTGTGCCTGTGGGAGTATGTTAATGAGTGTGTGTGCAGAGGGTGTAGGGGTGCGGGGCCCCGGGAGGACATTTCTGGCAGGGACCGAGAGTTGAGAAGTCACTTGTTGAGGGCATGTGTCTGCTCTTACGGGCGCCACAATGATAGGTGCTGGGGGTTGTGGCTGAGGGGGAGGTGGGGTGCAGGCCTAGCCCCGAAACCCACCGTCCCAGGGACACTTTGCATTTTGCTGGTGGCCAGAGGAGCTAAGCCTCTTTGGCCAATGTGTTGACCCAAGGTGGCGTCAGGGGCTGGAGGCTTAGGCGGCCTTGGAAGGAAGGGGACATGTGGGAAGGACACCCTCCTGCCTCCTTTTACTCCAGAGGCTTTGCTCGGCTCTGTGACCGGGCACACAAGTGTGCATGAGTCCAAGTGTGTGTGCCAGCCCGCATGCCGTACAACTTGCACCAGCTTCGACAGCAGCCCCGCAGGCGCAGGGCGACTTCCCTGCTGGGAAGCTTTCCCACCCCACCTGCCTCTCGTGGTCCATACTCACAGAGGCTGTGTGACCTGCCCAAGGTCACATGGTACAGACACAAGAGGTTTATTTGACGGTTTCTGGAATTTTAGGAATTTGGGGGGTTGTCTTCTGCTTTGAGGCAGGAAAAAAAAAAAGACAGGAAAACTAACTTGGGACAGGGCCACTCTATCTGACCGACAACTTCCCAGGGCACAGGAGGGTAGGGATGGGAGATGATGGGGAGGGCAAAGTGTCTCCCAGGGGCTGGCTCCTTCTCTCGCCAGGCCTAGAAGCACAGAGTCAGGGTTGGGAGACCTACAGATACTGAGCAACTCGGGCCCTGGATGTGGGTGGTTTCGGGCGATTACAACCTTTTTTTTTTTAATTTTTAAAATATTTATTTATTTTTGAGAGAGAGAAAGAAGAAACAGAGCGTGTTTATTAATTTATTAATTTTTAATTTATTTATTAATGTATTAATAACTATAAATTTATTATTTTATTAATTTTTATTTAATAATTTATTAATTTTTTTAGCGTTTATTTATTTTTGAAACAGAGAGAGACAGAGCATGAACAGAGGACAAACAGAGAGAGAGGGAGACACAGAATCTGAAACAGTCTCCAGGCTCTGAGCTGTCAGCACAGAGCCCGACGTGGGGCTCGAACTCACAGACCATGACCTGAGCTGAAGTCAGACGCTTAACCGACCGAGCCACCCAGGCGCCCCAGTCTCCCCATTTATTAAATGAGGCCAAGTGAAAGTGCCTGCCCTGGAGATTTGTGCTGATTGGATGAAATTAAGCAGAAGGTCACTTAGCACAGTATACGGCTTGAAGAAACAGGCGAGAGACCAGGCCAGGGTCTCATTTGTCTCCAGGTGAGAGCTAGCTTTCAATGGCAGCTTAGCTCGACTCCAAGTCGCCCACCCCCTCCCCTGGCCTTGCTGCTGGGGACAGGGATTCACTTCCAAAAGCACCCTGCAGAGTGCATCCTGGACTGCCCCACGGGTCCCTTGGCTCTAGAGCCCTGAGACTCCAAAAGAGGACTCACGGCTTCAGAGTCCCAGGAACAGAATCCCCGGGGCTCTGACAGAGGCCATGTGCCACTCTGGGCCTTAGGAGAGTGTGACCCCACAAAGGTCAGTGCGCAAAGAGCTTCTGTGGCGAAACCTTGCACTCAACCAAGCTTTCTCTGGGGTCAGGGTCTGCCTTCTGGGGAAAAAGGGCTCTTGGCAGAGTTCAGACACCCTGAGCATCGGGGGTGGCTGCTCAGCCCGCCCCCGTCCCCGGCACCTGTTCACCGAGTCCCGCCGGCTCTGTCTCCAGCAGACTTCACAGCTTCCGGTCTGCATCACGGGGCTTGCCCCTCGCCTCCCTTGCCCAGGTGGCTTCTCTAAGTGGTCCCCACGGTCTGCAGGATGAAGTTCAGGGTCCACAGCATTCCCCAGGGTCCCCATTCCCTTGAACTATAAGCCCCCATCCAAGAGCCAGCGGGCATTTGCTAATACTGCGGGATGTTCTTACTCTGTGCCTTTGCCAAGCTCTTCCCGCTGCCCGGAGTGCCCTTCTCCCTATCACTTTGGCAAACACTTCCTTACCTCTCAAGACACAGCCTGCCTGCCGTCCCTGCTCTGTGTTCTTTCCTGAAGCCCCTCCTGGCCCCCAGACCCTCTCCACCCTCAGACACTTCAGTAGGTGCCCAGCGAACGTGCACCGCTCACAGACTGGCACAGGGGTGGGGGGCAGGGTGCAGCATGCCGGCCTGGCGGGGCCCCTGGCACAGGGAGCCTCGTCATACCTGTTCTCACCTCTGCGGCCCTGAGCCAGAACAACCTGGGAGCCCCTCTCCTGTCGGCTCTGGCACAAAGTCTTCCAATAGTTCCCCACCCCCTCAGAAAACAGAAAATTCTACTGAACACAAAAGACAAAACAACCCAGTGGGGTACGCGCCCGCCGGAGCCGGGCCATCCGAAGGAGAGGGCACGCCCCTCTTTGAACCTCCCGTCCACCTGTCTCCCGGGCTGGCCTGGCTCACAGAGAAAGAGGAGGCTGTCCTCCAGCAGGGATGTGCCGGGTCTGTGGAGGGGGCACCTGGAAGCTGTGGGCCTGCCCCGCCCATCACCACCCCCAAAGCCAGGGCTCCGTCTCCACCAAACGGGCCTCAGTCTTTTTTTTTTTTTTTTTTTTAATTTTTTTTTCAACGTTTATTTATTTTTGGGACAGAGAGAGACAGAGCATGAATGGGGGAGGGGCAGAGAGAGAGGGAGACACAGAATCGGAAACAGGCTCCAGGCTCTGAGCCATCAGCCCAGAGCCCGACGCGGGGCTCGAACTCACGAACCGCGAGATCGTGACCTGGCTGAAGTCGGACGCTTAACCGACTGCGCCACCCAGGCGCCCCTAACGGGCCTCAGTCTTGTCCTGGCCTTGTGTACCTAAATCCGGCTTCCCCTGGTGCCAGCCCAGGCGTGGCAAAGGGGCCCTGGTTTCTCCTCCCCCTTTACCATTCCTGTGGAGGGGGCCAGGTCTGGGGTGGAGGCAGATGAGGGGGCCCCCCGCGTGGGAGGTCCTTTTTGTACAACCTGAGGTGGAGGCAGACGCAGGCGCCCAGGGAGGCTTGTCAGGCCTTCCCTGCTCCTGGCTGGCAAGGTGGGTGCCGCCCAGAACCACCGAGGTGAGGTTATTATTTGATCTCTTGGCCCTCTTCTGGGAACAGTCTCCCCAGATCCTCTCTACTCTTTCCTCTTGCTCATCACCCAGCACCCGCTCAAGTGGCCTCTCCCCTGGGAACCTCCCTTCTGGCTGGATTAGATGCCCTCTCACCATGCCTCCAGACCAGAGGCTGAAGCCTGGGCAGCCACAGGCCACAGGCTTCTTCCGTTTGCTCAGTACTGTTTCCAGAAACAGTTGAGTTGGTTAGCAACATCTTCAAGTTTATGGCTTTTCTCGAAACGTTGGGCAACGGGGTCACGCGGGGCCCACATTTTCAAACACTGGCAGTGGTGGTGACCGAGGCATAGCTGTGCCCTTTACACGGGACGGGGTCTCGCCATAGCCATCTGGCTGCGGATGGGTTTATGGTACCTCCCTGGAGCCCGTTGGCGTTTGAGTTGGGCCACTCCAGGCTCCAGAGTAGAAATTCCTCCAGGGAGGCGCCTGGAGTCTCATTTATCCCTTTACTCAGTGTCAACCACAAGCGTAGCACATGGGGGTAGGGAGGTGGGAGAATGGGGGGGGGGGAGAGAGGAGGGACACCCAATAAATGTTTGCAAGATGTCGCTGAAGGAAACACGTGCAACAGGGGGAGGAATTTTTTTTAAGAGAAAGGGAGGCCAGGCTAAGGTCATGAAGACGTGGCAGACATAGAAGCATCTGGAGAAGTGCCTCCCCAGGAGGAGCGGCCACCTGGGCAGAGGCTCAGAGGTAGAAGAGGGTATGGCACCCGAGGGGAGCTGGAGGTGGCAAGGCCTGGCTGCAGTCCAGGTGTCTGCGGGGCCACGGTGGTGGGAAACCTGAGCTGAATCTTGAAGGGCAAGTGAGTATTTATAAGGAGCCAGATAGGCCTCAGGAGAAAATTCCAGGGGGAAGAGTCACAGCGCGCAGGCACAGGGTGTGAAAGGAGGGCGTCCCTCTTGTTTGTGCACAGCAAGGGGTTCCCTGGGGTGGGAACGTGAGGCATGTGTCGGGAGGGGGCTGTTGATGGAGCAGAGTTGAACCGATGATGAAGGAGGTGAGCTGGGTCTGGGTAAGAGGGGCATGAGCATGGCATGAACCCAAGCCCCGCCAAGAATTTCTTCCTTTTTCTTTCTTTTTTCTTCGAAAGCAATGGGACTGATGTAGTTGGATTTTGGCGTTGGAAAGACAGTTTTGGTAAACCAACGATGGCGATCATCAGTTTCACTACATCTTAGCGAGTCATAGAGCAGGCAGACCAAAAATGATGTAAAAAACCTGATAGACACGATGAATAAACTGAAGTTGACATAGGCACATAACATGTTGCACAAACAGAGAGTGCAAGTTTTATCGAAGCATGAACGGAGGATTTCCAAAAATCATCCTTGTTCTGGGCCTCAGAGGAAGTCTCTGTGTAGGCTTTAGAATCAACTCCATACAAACTATGTTCTCTGATGACCACGCAATAAAATAATAAATCAGGGGCTGAAGAATGACCGCAAACATTCTGTATGTCTGGAAGCTATATAACATCCTAGTAAATTACACCCGGATTAAAGAGGAAATCACCAGGGGGAATTATATAATACTTAGACTTGAATGACCATAAAAATTCTGTATGGCCACATTTTGAGACACAGTTAAAAAAAAAAAAAAAAAAAAAAAGACTCGCAGGAAAATATATAGCTTTAGATCCATTTATCAGAAAACAAGAAAAAAGGAAACAAACACGCTAAGCATTCAGCTTGAGAAGGTAGAAATTTGAGGAAACGAATTTGAGGTAAAAAAAAAAAAAAAAAAAAAAGACAAGGCACCGAATGCCAAAAGTTGCTCCTTCGAATAAAGCAATATGACTGATAAAAAAAAAATAGAATAAATATACAAATATAAGATATAATAAAACATGAAAATTACTACAAATAAATGATAGTCTAAGAATATAATAATGGTAAGAATAGCCACATGATCATAAACTGATTCCCCTGAGCAAAATGATTAAATTCCTGGAAAACACGGAGCAACGGAATTCCTTCAAGAAGGAATAAAAATGTTGAACAGGTCAATAGTTATTTAAAAAATTGAAATGAGGGGCGCCTGGGTGGCTCAGTCGGTTAAGCGCCGACTTCAGCTCAGGTCACGATCTCGCAGTCTGTGAGTTCGAGCCCCGCATCGGGCTCTGGGCTGATGGCTCAGAGCCTGGAGCCTACTTCCGGTTCTGTGTCTCCCTCTCTCTCTGCCCCTCCCCCGTTCATGCTCTGTCTCTCTCTGTCTCAAAAATAAATAAACGTTAAAAAAAAAAATTGAAATGAAAACACAATTCTTTTTACAAAAAAGTCTAAGTCCAGACTGTCTTATAAGTGAGTTTTATTAAGTTTGCTCTCTGACAAAATTCGTTCCAGAATTAGACAAAGCGGGAAAGATAACAATTAATTTAATAATGCTGGTTATAAGCTAGATTCTGAAACATGATAAGGACAGTACAGGAAATTGTAGACTTATTTAACTTATGAGCATAGTAGACATGGGGTGTGTTCTAGGAATTGGAGGATAGTTTAGCATTAGAAAAATCTATCATGCAGTTCTTCCTATTAATGAAAGAACAAAATCGTATGATTATTTCAATAGCCCTTGAGAAATTCTAGTGGCTATTTCTGTTTTGAAACCTCTAAGAAAACCAAGAATAGAAAGGGGTTTCCTTGATAAAGTTTATATCCCAAAAACCTACTGCAAAATCATAATTATTGGAGAAACTTTAGGTTCATTTTCATTAAGATTTAGAGCAAGGCAGTTATACTTACACTGTCACTACTGTGTTTTTTTTTTTTAAATAGTATTACAGCAAATGGCCAATGCTATAAGACAAAGAAAAGGCAACAAAACATAAGGATTGAAAGGGAAGAGAAAAGACGATCATTTGTTGAAGACACTATAAACTGCGTGGAAGGCCCAAGTAAATCAACAGAAAAATAATGAGAACTGGTAAGAAACTCATGAGGTGGCAAGATGAATGTCTAACTTAAAGGGGCTCCTGGGTGGCTCAGTCAGTTAAATGCCTGACTTTGGCTCAGGTCATGAACTCGCGGTTCATGAGTTCGAGCCCCACGTCAGGCTCTGAGCTGTCAGCACAGAGTCTGCTTCAGATTCGGTGTCTCCCTCTCTCTCTGTTCCTCCCCTGCTCACACTCTGTCTGTCTCTCAAAAATAAAGATTAAAAAAAATTTTTTTTTTAAATATCAGCATTCCTGGGGTGCCTGAGTGGCTCAGTCAGTTAAGTGTCCGACTCTTGACTTCAGCTCAGGTCATGATCTTGTAGTTTGTGAGTTTGGGCCCCACGTTGGGCTCTGCACTGAGTGTGTGGAGTCTGCTTGGGATTCTCTCTTTCTCTACCCCTCCCCTGCTCCCTCTTTCTTTCTCTCTCAAAATAATAAACTTAAAAAAATATATCAGCATTCCTTTACACCGGAGGTTGGCAAACTATCTATAAATAGCCAAATAGTAATGATTTTAGGCTTTGCGGGGCACAGATGGTTCCTATCCTACATTCCTTTTCTTTTTCGTTCTTTTCTTAACAACGCTTTCAAAGCATGAAAACAATTATTATCTCCGTGGGTCATACAGAAACAGGCCATAGGCTGGATTTGAGCTGCAGGCCATAGTTTGCCACTCCCTGGTCTGTCACTGCAATAGTGGCCAGAACATATAATCAAAACAGAGATAACTATTCACATCATAGGACCTAAGAACTATCTAGGAATTAATCTAACAGAAAACAAACAAGACTTTCTTAGAGAGAACAGACTGTTTTCTGAAGGAAATTTTAAAAGACATGAAAAGATAAAGAGATATTCTGTATCCACAAATGAGATGAGTTAACATAGGAAAGATATTAACAAACTCCATAGTCTTCTGTAAATTAAAAAGCAATCTTAACACAAAATTTTGCTGGATTTCTCAAAGAAGTCAACAAATTCATTCCAAAGTTTATGTGGAAAAATAAAGGTCCATGAGTAGTAAATCAACTTTGAAAAAAAAATAGCAAGACATTTTCCCTCCCTCCATATTCTTTCTACATTTCTTTCTACATTTTCTTAGTATAAAACTCCACAGTTTTAGCCCAAGCACATGGCTGCCCAGTCAGCCACCATATTTCCCAGAATCCTCTGCAGCTAGATGTGGCTTGTAACCAAGTTTAGGTCAATGAAATGTGACTACACATGTGAGCAACTTTGGGGCCATGTCCTTAAAAGGACATCTCTCTCCTTTTCACATGCTTGAACAATCAGCCACTCTCCCCCCATGGATGAGGATCGTCTTCAAGGGAACAGAGGAGCAACGGAGTTGATAGAACCTGGAAATTTGAGTGCCCGTGTGCAGAACTGCCTACCAGCTCAGGAATTTATGTAGAACATAATTAACTTTTATTTTGCTGAAACTCTTGCTTTATGATCTTTGTGAAAACAGCCAAAACAATATCCCATTTGATGGGGTATTATTTCCTCCACACAATAAGAATACTACAAGCTATAGTAATAAGATGGGAGCAGGAATACACACACAGACAATAGACCAGAACAGGGAGCCCAGAAATAGTCTCATGAGTATACAGGGACAAGATAGAGTGATACAGATGGCAACACAGAACACCAGGAAAGAATAGACTTTGGTAGATCATCCTGGAACAACTGACTATATGGAAAAGGATAAAGTTGTATCCATACCCTAAATCATATATGAAAGTGGACTAGACAAATTGAAGATCTAAATGAGAATGACAGATTTATAAGGTTAATGGTAGAAGGTGTAGAAGAATTTTTGTGTGTGTGACCTCTGGAATGGGAAAAGACCTTTTTATTTTATTTTTTAAATTTTTATATCCACACAAAAAATGATGACAGCCCCTCTGTTCAATATTATTATCTCATATTCAGCTTGAGTTCAAATGGCAAAGACTCTTTAAACAAGATCTAAAAAGAACAAACCATAAGACAAAAAAATCAAAATTAAAGATTTCTATTCAGTAAAGGACACCAAAGTGACATTGAAAAAGAAATGGCAGATTAGAAAACTCAACAAGGAATTCTATCTAGAAATGCAGTATGCAAAAGTTCTGGTCTGCAAGGAGATGTCAATAGACTATGGTCACTAAGCACTCTGTTTAGTTTAGCTGAGATTTTTGCTTTTAATAGCAAGAATTTCTTGATGAAGGAAGCAAAGTGTCTTGACTTAACAAACATTTCTTAGACAGGCAACTGGTCCCCTCTTTGAGCAGCACTGATTAAGACTATTCAAAGAACTCCAAATCAACAAGATAAAAACAGGAAGCCCAATACAAAAATGGGTGATGAATATGAACGGGCAATACTCAGAAGAGGAATACCAAATGACCGAAATATGTGAGGAGATGCCCCAACAACCAGTGAAACACATCAAAAGCAGGAGTTACCATTTGTACCCATCAGAATGGCAAATTAGAAGGGTGGATGATGGATACCAGGCGTGGATAGGTGTGTGGGGAGCTGAGGACTTTGGGCACACGGAGTGTAGGAGTGTGAACAGGTACAGCCAGTCTGGAAAAAATTCTTTATTATAATTAAATATGTGTGTGCTCTTTGGCTCAGAGATCCTGCTCCTGGGTATATGTCCCAGCAAAATTCTTCAAATGGGGGCATGGATGAGGTTGTTCACAATGATATTGGCTGTGGTAGCCAGAAGTCACCAGCAGCCTGGCTGTGCATTCAGAGGGAGTAGATCCATGAATGCAATGGGCCACCATGGAAGCAGAAGCAGCCTTAGGAGCAATGAATGACACAGCCCAGGGAGGAGTCTTGAGTCCTGTGCCAAGTGCAAAATCATGGAAAGAGGCAACTGATTACATTATACCAGCAATCCTCAAACTTTGGTCTCAGAACCAAATACTTAAAAAATATTGAAGACTCCAAAGAGATTATATTTGTGTGGGTTATATCTCTGTATTTATCAAAATCAGAAACTGAACATTTTAAACCATTTATGAATTCATTAAAAAGACAAATCCATTGCATGTTAACATTTTATTAAAAAAAAAAAAGGGTTTGTTTTCCAAAAGAAGAAATACAGTGAGAAGTGCCATTGCTTAACAGTTTGTAAATCTCTTAAATATCTGGCTTTATAAAAAATAGCTGGTAAATAAATTTTAAAAAATGAAAAAAAAATAGCTAGATTCTTACATCTGCTTATGGATTGATTCACTGTTGTGATATAATACATCCTGTAGACTCTGGAAAACTCCACTGTACATTCATGAGAGAATGAAAGGAAATAGGCAAATAACATCCTCGTATTATGAAAATAGTTTTAACCTTGTGGATCTCTAGACCACACTTTGAGAACTGCTGCATTAAGTGTTTATTGACAATACATAAATACACGCAAAGTTTCACTACAGATTTTATCCTTCAGGCATATCAAGGCTGTAGACCAAATATATTGGGTCAGTGCCTGTGGCATTCAAGAGGGAAATGGGAGGGGGATGGGATAAAAGGGAAAATAAAACACATGAAACGAAACAAGAAAAAAAATCTGTGTGTGCTCTACTGAGGATTATGATTACCTTGGGTCTCTGCACCTGAGGTACAAAAATGCTATAAAATAAAGTGGTATATGGGGCGCCCGGGTGGTTCAGTCAGTTAAGCATCCAACTCTTGGTTTCAGCTCAGGTCACGATCTCACAGTCCTATTGAGGCTGCTTGGGATTCTCTCTTGGCTCCCCGCCCCCTTCTGCCCCTACCCTGCTCTCTCTTTCTTAAAATAAACTTAAAAAAAAAAAAAAAGTGGGATAAGAAGATGGTCCAGTGTGGCTGCTAAGTGGAGCATGACTGGCCAGGACTTTTCAGGAGGCAAGAAGGCCAGTGTGTGTGTGTGTGTGTGTGTGTGTGTGTGTGTGTGTGTGAGCGTGCGTGCGCGTGTGTGCGGGCAGGTAAGAAGTGATGAGGCCTAACCGGGGCAGAGCTGTGAATTCATCTAGGCTCAAATCCTGGATGGTGGGCCAAGGGTGCAGAGAGTCAGCCCTCACCACATCCCTTCCTGCTTTCCTGGACTGCTTTCAACTCCTGGACAGGAGCCGGATACTCTCAGACAGACCCAGGTTCCCTGGGCTGAAGCTGATCAGAGTGGAGGATCCACACTCCCACCCGTACCCCACTACTGCAGCATGATGGACCCTACTGCCGGGATGAGAGAAGATGTTCTGGGTGGCCCTCCAAGTGGTGGGCCCAGCTCTGGGTTGCACACCCCTGGGCTTCTCCCGCCCCGCCTCCGCCCTGCCAGGTAAGGCTCAAGCAGGCCGCGGATACCTCATATCTCTGCGGGCCAGCTGTGAGCAGTGCCCTGCCTGAGTTGACACCCCAGATGCCTCAAAACGGGGCCCGCAGCTCTGCCCAGGCCCCTCAGAGATGGCTAGAGTCTTCCCGGGCTCCCAGATGCCGGCAGAATTGAAAGGAAGGTCCCTGGCGGATGCCTGCTCCAAGGCTCACCCAACCGCTGATTCCGCTGCTGGCAGGCTAGTTCACTGGTGGCCCTGCCCTGCTCTGCCTGCTGATTGTCTTTAAGAAGGCAGGTGTCTGGGAGAGCCCTCCCATACCTCACCCCTTTGTGTTCTACACCCTATCACACTGCTCAGCCTTTCCCCCTCTTGGCGCAATTCACCCCTACAGGCCCCTTATCACCCTTTACCCAGCCGCCCCTTTTCCCTGGTCTAGAGCTCCACCTCCTGTGGCCGGCACCCTGTCACCCCCTTGTCCACAGCACACAGGCACGTTCCTTGCCTGAGCTATAAGGGATTCAGGGCAGGAGCATACTTCCCGCCATGTCTCCTGTTCCGCCACGGCCAGGCGGCTCTGCCTCCCTGTCTTCTACTCCTGTGATGGTCAGTACCCTTTCTGCCTACACTCTTTGAAAAAAGCACGAAGCATTTCAAACAGGCAGAAGAGTTAAGAATAATGTAATTAATTCATGTAATGAATACTCATGATCCCAAGCTCGATTCAGCTGGGATGTCCGGGTTGTTAAAACACTGAGCTACATTCATACAGGCTGGTACTTAGCTGTCACCCTGAGCCCTTGGGTTACTCTGCTTTCCAAAACGAGGGCCTCCTGGACCTCTCTTCCACCTGGCAACTAAAGGGTTAATGCCTGGCCCAGCCCAGGGGTGGGATGTGGGGCACACCTGGGTGCCACTCTCTTAGGAGTTGTTACACGTTTCAAATATCCTCCTGTAGGACCCATTCTCAGCTTTGTCAGAGAAGAACATATTTTTGTGTTTATTCCAGATTTGCTTTATTTCTATAAAACAATTGGGAACATTGAAGCTCCCTATGGACCCCCTTCCTACTCCGTCTCCACCATAATGAATTCGTTGTTCTTCCTTCCCTTGCATGTGGTTATATTTTTACTACATAGGTAAGTATCTGTAAACAAGGCATTGCACTGTTTTGCATAATTTGAAACTTTACATAAATGCTACCAAGCTGCACATACCCTTCTGCAACCTGCTATTATGCCCAATATTGTTTTGAGATGGTCTATGTTGACACATGTAGCTTCAATTCGTTCATTCTCACTGCTGAAATGCATTCCATTGTATGAATATATCATGATTTTTTAAATCTACTTTTGATGGAGATTCAGGTCATTTCCAATTGTTTTTTGTTTGTTTGTTTGTTTTTTGTTTTTTGGGTTTTTTTTTGCAAGCAGTGATACAATAGACATTCTTATGCCTATCTTTTGGTGCACGTGTGCATGGATTTCTGTTGGATGTGGTTCCGTTATCTGTGGCTGCATAACAAACTATCCCCAAACTTAGTGGCTTAAAACAACACCATTTTATATGTCACAACGTTGTGTGCCAGGAATTTGGGGCAGGGCTCAGCTGGGAGATGCTTCTGTTCCACATGGCATTGACTGGGGTCACTCAATGGAGTCACTCTGAGTTGGTCTGGAAGGTGGTTTGGTAGGAATGGTTGGAAGACTAAGCTCAGCAGGACTGTTGACCAGAGAACCCATCTTTGGTCTCTTCTGCATAGCGGTCTTTGGGTAGTCAGACTTCTTATATGGTGGCTCAGGGCCCCAGGGGGCAAGCAAGCAAGGCAGACGCCATGTGACTTTTAATGTCACCTAACATCACTTCCACTGAACTCATTGATTGAAGTACTCATAGGCCCATCCAGATTACAAGGGAAGGAACATAGAGCCGACCTCTGGATAACAAGAGTGGCAAGTAATTTGGATTCTTAGAAACTGCCTCACTTATATACTCAGGAGCACAGCAGCTACACTGTAGGGCATGGGCATCTTCGACTGGACCAGGTATTGTCAAATTGTTCTTCCAAGTGGAAGTACTGGCATGATGTGAGGGTTTCTGGTTGCCCATATCCTCACTGACACTTACTACTGTTAGACTTTTCCTTTTTTTAATTTTTTTTTTATTTTTTGAGAAATAGTAATTTACTCTGGTTTTAATTTATTTCATTTTATTCATAATACAACATGATTAATAATGAAATTGAATGTCTTCTCACATGTTTATTGGCCACTTAGGTTTCCTTTTCTCCAAATTGCCTGTTCATATCTCTTGCACATTTTTCAGTTGGGTTGTCTGCCTTCTTCCAATTTATTTGTAAGAGTTTATTATATTACTAGATACCCATCCTTTGTCAGATATATGCATCATAAATATCTTCTCTTTGTGGCTTATCTGTTCACTTTTAAAATATCTTTGATTTCAATGTTCTTAAATTTACCATTCTTTTTTCTTGTGCTTTTTGTGTTTTAAGTGCTTTCCTGCTTTTTTAGTTAACCCAGTATCACCTGCTATTATACCTCCATGTGCTTGATTTCCCCAGACTGGCTGGATTCTGACTGTTCCTCCCCTGAGCCTAGTCTGACTTCCACATCCACATCTTCACTCTTATATCATCTCCACTTAGAATGCCTCCCCTCCAAGCTGGACATGCAGTCCCACCACCCATCACAGCATGTGCTGATCCCTGTTCTTCCAAGCATGGTCCCAGAGATTTCTTCTCTCCCTCCTCCCTTCCCTCCTTCCCTTCTCTCTTCCTTTTCCCAACTCCCAGGTCCACTGGTCCTGTTTTAGCTTCTCTTTATTCTCTACAGCTCAGAGCAGGTCTGGATTTGCAGGGCTGGGTTTTTTTAGGGTTGGGGTTTCCTTCTCAGCACTCTGCCTGTACCCAGGGAAAACTCGTTCTTGAGTTTGGCTGCAGAGGCCCAGAGGTTATATAGCCCCTGAGTGTCATCAACAGAAACATCAAACTTTTAACTACATTCACAAATATTAAAACAATTAAACCTTTCTGTAACACAGTATTAAAATAATAGCATGATTTTTTTTTACCTCAACACCCTAAGCCACACAAACAAAAAAGGAACACAATTTAAAGCAAGAATTAAAGAAGTAAAAAATCCTAATTACAAGCAGTCTCCTTTGTCACTTAACTCTGTTGTGAGCGAGAAGCTTGGCTTTTCTTCTGATCTGGAGGAAAGTTATCCTCCTTTCAGTTTCTAAGGCCAGTGTATGCTCACTTCTTCACAGCTTCCCATGGTGGGGGCAGCTCTGTACATCTCTGGCCATGCTAGGAGCCCAAAGCTTCCAGCAGATACAGTTTTGTGCTCCTACAGGAGCCTCACTCTTGGGTTCCTTGGGTGCTTAGCCTCACATGGGGTTCCCCCTCTTTCCTAAAAGTGGTACAAAGCCCCTGTCATCTCTAAGAGGAGATGGTACCAGCATGCTGGCCCCAGTATGCTGGCCCCCTCTCTGAGTATAAGAGTTGGAGTGTGGGATAGGATAGCCTCTGCTGGGGAGGAACACGGAGGGCTGGAAGCAGAGGGATTTGTAAGGGGTCAATGGAATTGCCAGGGTCAGGGAGATGCAGACTTTTGTGCTGGGCAGGATGGGCAAGGGGAGAAAAGTGAGAATAAAGGGGCTCAGCTGGCCCAAGGGAAGGACTTGAGGAGCGGTGGGTGGACTTTTGGTGTAAAAAATGGCTGTCCTCCCCATGGCCAGCTCAGGGGTGCAGCAGGCTGAGGATGAGGAGGATGGGAACCTCTGGGTGTGAGGGGGTGGGGGTCAGCCAGGGACAAGCATGGTGCTGGCTTGGGTTCAGGGTGGAGCTGGTCTAGCAAGGCATTAGGAACACAAAGTCTGTGGCCAGACCACCTGGGCTTGATGGTCTTGCCCTTTTGTGCCTTAACTGCCTCACCCATAAAATGGAGGGTGGCTCAGGTAGGTAAGCGTCTTACTTTGGCTCAGGTCATGATCTCACGGTTCGTGAGTTTGAGCCCTACATCAGGATCTGTGCTGACAGCTCAGAGCCTGGAGCCTGCTTTGGATTCTGTGTCTCCCTCTCTCTCTGCCCCTCCCCCACTCACTCTCTTTCTCTCTCTCAAAAATAAATAAACATAAAAAAATAAAATGGGGGAAGCATGACATGCTTTCTAGGATTTTATGAACATTAAACTCATTTTATTTGTAGAATGATTAGAATGATGACCAGCACAGAGCAGGTGCAATTTAATTGACTCCTCCCCCCTGCTTTAAAACAAGTACCAATTACTCCTGAGAGGTAGATGGCAATGTTCCTTATTTGAAAAATGGGGAAACTGAGGCCCACAGATTGGAGGTGTACTTCAGGGAGAGCTGGAAGCCCTGTTCAGGGTTTTCCCATGAGGCATTCTTGCCCAAAGTGGATCCCAAGCAGGGGTATGCTTCCTTGTGACTCCTGCTGTGATAATAGTGTGCCATCCAGTCTTCTGCCAGTGGAAAACCTGAGAGTAGAGGGAGGGGCTGCAATCCAGTTTGCTCATGCAAGACTGGCTCCACCGGGAGTGTGGGGACTCTACACCTTGGGAGGGAGTGGTGTGGCTGGCCTACTGAGGGCAACATTCCCTGGAGCCCAGGAATACTCCCACGTCCTCCCAGCTCACGGCTGCCTTCAACATCCCTTTCCCAGCACTGCTCAGACCGCAGGGTGTCAGACTGTAGAGAGGCCCCTCCCATGGGATTTGAGGTTTAAATGTGCGTTGGCGGAAGACAATGCTTATCCTGAAGGAATGAACTGGGTATTGTGGGATTTCACCAACAGCAGGGAGCCTGAAGAGTGGGGAGGGGGTTGTTGAGCATTGGTTTCCAGGCGCTGATTAAAATCACTCTAATTCCTGACTCCTGCCCTTTGGGCAGATGCAGGGAACAAATAAATGATTAACCTTAGGCATCGGCCCATGTTCTGCAGTCCTCTAGGCTCACCCATTTATTTTTTTCTTCATTCTTTGTCCATACATTCATGAATCCATCCACCCATCCACCCATCCATCCATCCATCCATCCACCAATCATCCATCCATCCATCCATCCATCCACTCATCCATCCATCTACCATCCACCCATCTACCCATTCATCTATTCATTCTGCAGCCATCAAGGTCCACGTTTTAGGAGCCCACAGCATGGATTCGCAGTCCAGGACCTAGCATTTACAGGCTGGCTGCCCTTGTGCAGGTCACTTCACCTCTCTGTGCCTCAATTTCTCCAATTGTACAATCAGAAGGACAATAGTACCTACTTTGTGGGAACTTTTGTGAAGCTTAATGAAACACACACTGTTTGGAGTACTCAGCATGCGCACAGTGTTGTATGTGTTAGCTATTATTTCTTTATTCTTCAACTCACTCATTCATTCCATTTCTCCTTTCGTCCTGTTCACTCATTCATTTATTTACAATCACTGCCCTAGTCCAAGGAAATGAACGTGATTTTTTTTTCTTGGTTCTTTTTGTACCTTTCTATCTCTAGCATTTGGTCTGAGGACTGGGGCTTTTCTTAAAAAAGCAATCCTCCAAGTTGACCCCGGAGGTAAGATTTTAAGAAGGACCAGAGGAGGGGAAGATCTTCAGCAAATTCCCAAATCCTGTCCACCAGTCTTGGTTGCTGACCAACTTGAGGCTGCTCTTGGGTTCCTGGGTCCCATTTACCCATCTTTGTCCAGTCCTTTCCAATGGGCAGAGATCCAAAGGCAAGAAGGACAAGAGAGGCAGTATCAGCCCCTTTTCTGTGCTAGGGTTTTTACAGACCTTCTCTGATATAATCTTCCTTAAAGCCTTTTGAGGTATAGGGTTGGCCCCATTTCCAATAAAACAATTGAGATTCAGAGAAGTTAAGTGACTTGCCCCTGGTCCCATAGCAGGTAGGTAGCAGAGTTGGGATTCATTCCTGGGTCTACTAGGTCCTAAATCTCAATGCCCTCCTTCCAACTCCAACAGCCCTCAATGCTGTCACTGGTCAGGAGACCTTCTTGCCTGTGGCTCCCCTACCCTTACCCCGTCAACCACCTCAGCTCTCCTTTTGAGCTCACTCTGTGCACCCCTGAAGTTCTAGGAGCTGGCGGAGATCTGCAACAGTTTCAAATCAGGCGGGGTGATGTGGGGTGGTGGGAGGGTGTGTGACTCTGGGTTCTCCTGGGAGAGCAAGGCCACTGTGGTTCTCACCATGGTGGCAAGGGTGGCCAGCCAGCCTGGGGAGCCAATGGGAATGGTTCTGGAGAGGCTGTTCCCCTGCTTTCCTTCCTTGCTCTCAGCCTTCTAATAGGCCAGCTTGCGAGGGCCTGGTCCAAGGGAACTGAGATACGGTCTTCTGCTGACTGTTGCAAAAACAGGTGCAGCGTCCGTCCTTGTCCTTGCCAGGCTGAGCCTGACGTGAGGCCCAGGCAGATGCAGGCCTCTGAGAGCTTGCAAGTCACATCCCTCACATCGTCCTCCAGCCTGGGGTGGCATCCCTGTGTCAACTCTACTCCATTCCGTCCTGTCCACACATAATTCTGGAGCCACTTCCATGTGCCAATCAGTCCCGGGCCAACACCTGCCCTCAGGGGGGTAACTTCACCCTTGTGCCCATATGAGACCCTGATGTATCCACTGGGTGCTCAGGAGCAGCGCTCTCCAAGGAGGCAGCCATCAGGGCAGGACGCAGGGAGCACTGTGCTAGGAGTCCAGGATGAGACTGGATTTGCCTCATTCATCTCAAGCACACTCTAGCACCCATGTGTGAGATGCGGTGCTGGCGGCCACGGTGGCTCCAGGCCAGAAGATGAACACGACATCATCAAGAACCTCACAGCAACAACTAAACGACCAGATTCTTCACACTTGCCTTGGTGTGTGTCTGCCTTCTCAAACCATCTGGTCCCGTTTGACAAAAATATATGGTGCCACCATCCCAACAATCCATCGTCAGGACACCGCGTAAATAAACAGCAGTGTAGTCACACAATGAGCTACTACACAACAGCAAAGAAGAACAAAGAACCAACAATTGCTGTATGTAATGACGTGATGACGAACCGTGGCAGCCAGGCGCACACCGTCTGATTCTGTCTATACGATGTCTGAGTATGGACAAACTTGAATCTGGGGATGGAGGTAAGAGGAGTAGGTACCTTTGGGAGTATCTAGAATGGGAAAGGCAGAGGGCTGGCTGTCTACATCTTGACCTGGGTGCTGGCAGCCCAAGTGTATTCGTATGAAGAAAACTGAAATGTGCGCTTTAGGTATGTTTGTTATCATCATGAAAAAGTAAAAGCAAACAAAGAAAAACCCAATCGACCTGGTGAAGAGTGGTAGCAGACATGTGTGGTGCCTTTGCTTTATCAACGTCCCTATTCTGATTGCAATGCCCCAAATTCCTTCAGGAAATACCTACCCCCCCATCAGTGGACACCACCTTGGGGTGGGTACTTTGGCTACATGTGACCAACTAGGCACCCCCTCCTGGAATGTGCATTTTGGTCAGAGTAAGGAGAAAGGCTTGGAATGGTAGGAATTCTTTGACTCCAGAGGCTGTCTGTTGGCTGGCCTTACTCTTGGCCCTGCTGGTCTGTTGGACAACTAGTTTTCCTCCATCCCAAGGAGCCCACTGCCTTCCGACCAATTCCACTTGGCTTGGGTCAACCATTCAGCTTCAGAGAACCAGCCCCAGTAGCACCTGCACCAGCTTTGCAAAAGCACCAGGCCTTGGGGAGGCCTAGGGTAGGGATGCAGGAGCCCAGACTTGATTCTTTAGCCTTTGGGACACTATTCTTTGAAGAAGGAAATCAGGACCCTTCTGAGATGCCTATGTAGGATCCCACCTAACCTTCAATGGACCACAGCATGAGTGAGGAAGAAATCTTTGTTCTTCCAAGTGTCTTAGATTTGAGGCGTGTTTGTTACTGAGGTGTAACCTTCCCTGACTCTGCCCACAGCCACCATTTGGGATCTCAGCCCGGGCCTCTTTTCTGGACTCAAGGTAGACATATCCCATGCCAACAGGCCTGCCCACTTTGAGGCCCTACTGCTCATACCTTCCTGTCCCTGCCCCCAGCACTGCTCACTGACTATGTTGTCCCTCTAGATGGAGGACGACATACCCATCCAAACTTTCAGACCCTTGGCACCTCCCCATCTTCTTCCTCCGACCACCCTCCCCCCCTACCTCTCACCCAGTCTCTTCCTACTGCCGGTGACGGTGCTCCCGGGCACTAGTAAGCTCACTGTCCACATCGTCTGTCCTCGCCCTTCTGCCTCCTTCACACACATCTCTCTCCGCCCAGCAATCTGCTCTCTGTACTCTCTTCCTGTTGGCCGGAGCAGGCTTTGCAAAGTCAAACACCAGTTGAGTCTCCTACTTGAATCCCTTCGGTTGGCACCCTTTGTTCTTAGCTTCCAAGACTTCACGGGGTCATGCAGGTGTCTCCAGCCGCGCTTGGCCACCTGGGTCCTCTTTCGGTGCCATCCCCTGGCCCAGGGACTCCTGCATTAGCTGTGTCTTTTATTTTGTGTATTCTGTTGCTTTAACATCTGGGACCTTGCTGACCCTGGAGGGACTGCCCCTCTAATTCCTAGAGAAAGGAGAAAGCTCGCCTGTGAGTGGCCTTTTCAAATACAAGCCAACCAATCCGGAGTCCACCCTGCACCTGCTCTCCTGTGAGCTCTCACATTCCGGGCCCCTATCTTTCTGTCCTGATCCCCCAGGGACAGGTACCAAGCAATCAGGGGCGGGCCCTGTGCCCCAGAAGCCGCTGCGGTTATGCAAACTAGCTACTCCTAAACCTGTCAGCTGCGTCCCCTTCCTGTGGGAATCGCAATAAAGGCTCTGGCCCTTTTCCCCTTGTTCTCTCTGCCTCCCGACAAGCCGCAGTGCTCCCCCATGTGGCCCCCATGACACGGGTATCCCCTTCTCTTGGGATCTCAAGTGTAACCAGTTCTGTCTTCAGTGACTGCTGTTCTGCTCACCTTCACCTGGACCATACCTACATAATAATAAAATGGGTGTAAGGCAGCATCCTTACCCTCTGTGCCTGGCTAGCTCCTTCCCTCCCTCCAATCTCCTATTAAGTGTCCTGACTGGGGAGGCCTTCCCTCACCCAGTGCCTCTTCCCTGTGCTTTGACACCTCCTGAGCATTCCAGGTCACCATTTCCTCTGACTGATGGCCTCCAAGCTCTCTCTCCTCTGAAAGGGCAGATCTCTTGTGGAATAACTACTGCTTTCTTGCTCACTGATTGTATTTCCCGGCCCACAGTGCATGCCCAATGAATGTTAGTTGCTGAATGACTGAATGGATGGACAGGTGTGGACCATAGCCACCCCACGGATCCTGGCCAAGAAGAGGCAGGAAGAATGGATTAAAGATGGCGGCGACATCACGCTACTCTCCTGGTCGAAAGGTTGGATCTATTTCCCCTCCCCTTGGATATGAGCTACCTTTCGACCAACAGAATGCACTAGAAGTGACACGGCACCTTCCAAGCCCAGACCCAGTCCTTAAGAGATCTGCAATGTCTTCTTTTGCGCCGTGGAACATTCCTCCTGGGAACCCAACAGCCACAGGGAGCACCCAACTCGCGGGAGAGCCGACGCCCCCCCGGCTCACAATCCTACCTGAGTCCCCAGTCGGTAGGCAGCGTGGACTTGCCCATCATGGGGCGGAGGCCTCTCTGGACCTTCCAGCTCAGCCACCGGCCAGCTGAAGCAGCCGAACGAGCTTCCACTGATGCCATGTGGAGCAGATCTTCTCAAACCCTGCCAAATTCCTGACCCACGAGAATTGTGACCAAATGGAATGGCTGCTGTTTGAATTGCTCAGCTCTGGGGGGGGAGGGCATTAGGCAGTGAAAGACAAGGAGAAGAGACATCCTGCTGCATGCAAGGCCATGGTCTTGCATTATTTATGAAGCTTGCAACAACCCTGCAACGAAGATATGATCACCGTGTTACAGATGATGAAGGCTGGGGACCAGGGATTAAATAATCTTCATATCACCAACTAGGAGAAAGGGACAGAGCGGGCTTTTGTGCGCCTCCAAACCCGCCCTCCTTACATCCATCCCCCTGCCCTCTCCATCTGGGAGAGAAGAGACTTGAGACCCAGTGGATGGGCCTAGGGGTGGGGTTGGGGCTGGGACCCAAGAGCCACCATGGTGGGAAGACGAGGGGGAGAGGGTGTTTGGGGGAGACACCCCGTGACCGGCCAGCCCAAAGTGGCCCCAACCCTGGATGGGCATGAATGCTTGGCTGTGGGCCTGGGGGTGAAATCACATTTCCCCCACCAGGCCATTGCTTGGTCGCAGCGTGCCCCTGGCCTCACACCGCCTCGCTCCCCTTGGCTTTGCCTGGGAACAGACGCTGTCAGCGGCAAGAGAACACCCTGAGGCTAGGCCACGCTTGTCGGGAGGCATTAGCGTGGGGCTTTGAAGTAGGGACCTCCCGGCCTTGCTCAGATGCTCTTTGCAGGGCTTTCTAAGGGCCCGTGGGGGTGGGGGCCGTCCGGGGCCAGCGTGGGCACTCACAGCTCGGCTGGTCTCCTCCCTGGCACTTGGCTGCCCCAGCCCCCTTCATCCCGGCAGGGGCTTGGAGGGCTCCGTGCCGCATCGGCCAGCACAGGCTGCTAGCCAGGCTTCTCGGGCGTCCCGCGCTCTGATTAAAGCAGCAGCGGTAGGTGCGGACAGCGGGACTCAGCCGCCCAGAGGACCAGTACCTGTGATCTCGTCACCTAGGGATTACTACCCGCAGGAACTTCTCCTGTCTTGTGTCTGTTTTGTCCTGCCTTCCTCTTCCTTCCTTTTCCTGGCTTTTCTCTGTCTTCTCTTCTTTCTCTCCCTCCCTCCCTTCCTCCCTCCCTCCTTCCCTCCCTTCAGACCCCTCTGTTGCTGCTTCAACGTTTTCAAATCAACTTCACCCCAATGCGTAGTTTAGAATCAACTAGTTTCACGAGGCTTGTTCTAAAAAGCAGCAACCCTAGACCCTCGTTCTCTCATTTCTCTTTCCCCAGGGGGTCTACTTCAACTATTTTCAAAAAGTTTTTTTTTTTTTTTTTTTAATTTTGGAGAGAGAGAACACATGAGCGGAGGAGAGGGGCAGAGGGAGAGATGGAGAGAATCGCAAGCAGGCTCCACGTTCAGCCTGACGTGGGGCTCGATCCCACAACCCTGGGATCATGACATGAGCTGAAATTAAGAGTTGCACATTCAACTGACTGAGCCACCCAGGCGCCCCTACTATTTAACTACTATTTAAACTCCTGATTTTGCTGCTTACCTCTCTCGTCTCTAACATGTGTTTACGGCTAGTTCTTGGTTTATCAGTGTGACCATCACTTATTAACAGCCTGCCCGTCAAGGTAAGAGTTTAATTCTTTTTTTTTCCCTTGCCAAGCACGCGCACATGGGCACTCCCTCACTCACACATCCCAACCCCGTCCTCAAAATAGAAGTATTGCGTCATTTTGCTTAGATATCAGTTTTCTAAATTAAATTATAACCTTGAACACGAGTTAGATGTGAGCTGTGCAGAACGTTATGAATATTTTCCCTTTACCCAACGACTTGTTGTTTTAATAAATCTCTTTCTGTGTCTCTCTCTTTCTCAGTGTTTGCTTAGTTTTCAGAGTCCCTATCACCAGTTGTGTCCCCAACTCTTCCAGTCATCTGAATCTTGTGCTAAGACGTTCATTTATGTGGGACATTTCTGTGGTTGTTCATCAGTGTGAAGTCCCTCCCGGAGCCTGGGCTATTCTATTCCATGCTGGCCTGGCTGCCTTTCCAGGGACACGGTTGCCATCCCATTGCTACCCTTCACCCTGGGGAGTCTCTCAGTCCCTTTCCTTCCGATTCCTGAATCCTATCTCTCCCTCTTCCTCAGTTTACTCCTCTTTGTAATGGAGCACAGCTTCCAGGAGCTTTCCCAAGAAAGCATGTGTGGCTGCTGTTTGAAACCCTGGCTGGCTGAAAATGCCATAGCCCCAGATGGCTGGTTTGCTCGGATATGACATTCTAGGTTGCAAATAATTTTCCTTCAGACTTTTGAAGACTTGACGCATACGTATTTTAGTTTCCAAAACAGTAGAGAGGACTTGAGCCATCCCTATTCTTGCCCTTTGTATGAGATTATTTTTTCCTTTCTCCGAAGAGGAGAGGATCTTTACTCTGTCCCAGAGAATATCCAATTAATGCACCTAGGGGTGGCCCTGTTTTCACTTATTGTGCTGGGCCTTTTTTCTTTCTTTCTTTCTTTCTTTCTTTCTTTCTTTCTTTCTTTCTTTCTTTCTTTCTTTCTTTCTAGAGTTCATGTTCTTTAGCTCTGTGGGATTTTCTTGAATGATTTCGGTGGCAATTTTCTCCCCTCCTCTCTTTCTGAAGTGCCTATTATAAGAAGGTCTTGTGGCTTAGGTTTCAAATTTTCTTATTTTTTCTTTCATATGTTCTATCATTTCTGCCCTTGTGCTGTATTTAGTTCCTCCACTTAGTTTTGTGACTTCTGCCCTCATGTCCTCATGTTTTTAATTTCCAAAAGCTCTTTTTTGTTGTTGTTGTTCTCTGAATGTTCTTTTTGATGGCATCCTCTTCTTGTTTCTGGAATGTAATGGCATCTCTTATCTCCTGAGGGTATTAATGATAGTTCCTTGGTGTTTCCTTGCCTTGCCAGCTTGCTTCTTTCCTCCTTTTTTTGTGTTGGTAACTTGTCCATTAGAGGCCGTTGGCAGGTGTCTGGAATTCTTGGTTTTCTGTGCACATTTAATATGGAAGATTCAAGGGGTGGGGGGGGAGGGGGCTCAGCCAGTTAAGCGTCCAATTTCGGCTCAGGACAGGATCTCACGGTCTGTGAGTTTGAGCCCCATGTCGGGCTCTGTGCTGACAGCTCAGAGCCTGGATCCTGCTTCGGATTCTGTGTCTCCCTCTCCGTCTGCCCTTCCCCCACTCGTGCTCTGTCTCTCTCTTTCAAAAATAAAAAATAAACGTTAAAAAAAAAAAAAGATGGAAGCCTGCAAAGCTGAGCAGAGGCTTAGCACTCACAGGTGTGATTCGCGGGCTGTGAGTTTCTCCATTAGGGTGAGCAGTTACACCGTTTGGCAGATTTCTGGGTCTTTCTTCAGATTCCATAGAGAAGGTTCTTCTGATTTCTTTCCTGGAGGGTAAAGGCCTGGCTGCCAGTATTCAGGAGGAAAGCTATTCAGGAGGAAACCACAGCACAGTGGTTCATCATTCAGCTGTGTAAGCGGTGGGGCCAGGATTTGAACCCTGATAGACTGCACCGTCTCAGGTTGCACGCCAGAGGGGTCAATACCGCACTCAACTACCGTGCTTTACTAAAGAACACAGACAAGGTTAGCTACTTTCAAGTTAATGTCCATGGCGCTATAAATTATACTCACATATCTCGCATCTTTACTTCAGTCTTGCCACCACTAAGCGCTCTTATTTAAACATACCAAACTTTGTTTCTAATTCTTTCTTATTTTTTAAAGTTTTATTTATGTATTTTGAGAGAGAGAACAGGAGCAGGGGCGGGCAGAGAGAGGAGAAAGAGAGAATCCCACGCAGGCTCCACATTTGCAGAACGGAGCTCGATGCGGGGCTCAAACTCACAAATCGTGAGATCCTGACCTGAGCAGAAATCAGGAGTTGGATGCTTAACCGACTGAGCCACCCACCCTAGGCACCCCTAAACAAACCAAACCTTGATAAGCGTGCCTAAAACTATTAGAGGAACACAGCATGTGTGAGGGAAACATACTCATTTCATAGATTGTTTTCAAGACTTCAGAGAGGTTAATTAAGCTGCCCGGGATCACACAGCATAAGCAGCAGGACTGGGGGTTTGATTCCTATGCTCGTCACCACTGCCTTATCCCCTCATGAAGCACTTTGCCCTGGCTCACCTCCTTTCCTGTACAGTTCTCAGTTGCCTCACATGCCCTTTATTCTCCCTCCTGGGGTGTGTCGGACTTATCTTTCGACTCACAGAGCTCCACGCGGTGCCCGGCACATAGTAGGCTCTCGGTACATACGTCTTGAAATGAATGAAGCCCAGAGATGGGAAACAGAGGCTGAGAGAGGCCGGTGACCTCTTCCAGGTGGTCATACCACGGGGACCAGGTCGCCTGACTTCTGGAGGCCAGATCAACACGCTTAAACCTTGGATAAAACCCAGCAGGGGTCAATGGTTTGGCCAACAAAAGGCCTCGTGTGTTCAGAGAGCACCTGCTTGGGCGGGGTTCTGGCAACGAGAGGGGCCAGGGAAGCTGGTGCCAGCTCCCTGGAAGTGGTGGGCTTAGCCAGAGCCTGGAAGGAGTGCAACACTGCGTGTGGGGTGGCCCTGTTTTGTTCTTCTGAGTTTTCATCTTGGCCCTGGTGCTATGGTCGCCAGATAAAATACAGGATGCCCAGCTAAATACGCATTTCAAGGAAGCCACAAATAATTTTCAGGATGTGTATATCCCAACTCTTGCATGGGATATATGTCTACAAAAAAATATATTTGTTATTTACCTGCAATTGAAATCTAACTGGGTGTCTTATATTTTTATTTGCTAAACCTGGCACCTCGTCTGATACTGGCTGCCCCGGCTGGCGGATGGGGCACCCGGGAAGGACAGAAGCCTCCGCTTATGGGGTCACGCTAACTTACTTGGCTGTGTAGCCTCAGGCGGGGTCTTGCCCTGAGGCCCCAACGCATGTGAGGAGGCTGTCCACGTGCTGCAGGCCCAGGAGGTGAGGTGGACCCCAAACAGGGCCCGGGGTGTGACCTCTGCTGCTCATAGTCACCTCAGGCCGGGGACGTGGCCTTACTTCCAGAATAGAGACTCATCTTCCAGTTGGATATGACTCCAGTCATTTCTCAGGCCCCCACTCCTCTCTGGGCACTCTGGGCCCAGCCTTGTCCTCCCATCACCCCCTGCTCACTGCCCACCTCTCACAGCAGCTCCACAGGGTAGACCAGGTCTTTCAGCCATGGAAGTCAGGCACCCTGCTTCTCTGAGTAAGGGGCTCCCGCCTCATGTGGTGCCAATCCAGTTCCTTCCAAGCCCTTCGCCATCCCCTCCCCTGTCTGCCCCCAGCACTGTCCCCTCCCACCCTCCCCCTCCAGCCCTGTCCCCTCCCACCCTCTCCCCCCAGCCCTGTCCCCTCCCACCCTCCCCCTCCAGCCCTGTCCCCTCCCACCCTCTCCCCCCAGCCCTGTCCCCTCCTACCCTCCCCCTCCAGCCCTGTCCCCTCCAACCCTCCCTCTCCAGGCCTGTCCGCTCCCACCCGGGGTTCTTTGTGGTTCTTCAGACATCTCAAGTGCTCCCGCCTCTCCTGTTTCCCGACACTCACCCTGTTCCTCTTTTTTACCCCGTGGGAAGCATCTCTCCTTGCAGTGCATTTGTATTTGTTTGCTGCTCTGCTTTCTGTCTACCCCCTAGATGGAAAGCACAAGGCTTTTGCTTTCCATCTGTGTATCCGTCTATCATTTATCTATGCACATTTGTGCCCTCACACGCAGGACGCATCGTAGAACTCATTGTATGGGAGGCATGAGGAAGCTGAAGATCAGAGAGGCCTGCCAGTCTGTTCAAGGCCACACAGCCAGCAAATTCCACAGCTGGGGTGCACTTGGTCGGTTGGAGCCCCTGGCACACGAGCTGACAGATTTAAACTGCCCTTGAGGACAGACTTCCAAGTCCGAGGCCAGAGAAGACAGCCTCCCTCCAAGACCTCAGTCTACCCACTGAGCTCTTTGCCACCTCTGCAGCTGATTGGCTGATGGCTGAAACCCCATCCCGGAGGTGGGCGGGAGGGGGGGGCGGTAACGCAGAGGGGAGCTGGGGGGCTCTGGCCTGCACAGCCTCAGCCATAGCAGTGGAAAGGCCTGGCGGCTCTGGAAGGCAAGTCAGGATCTTCCCAAAGCCTGGTCTCCCTCCCTCCTTCCAGGACCCCAGGGACACCGAGCGGCCCAGAGGAGGATTTACTGCATCTAGAGCCTGGGCAGAGGGGCTTGCCTGATGCAGGCCCTTCATGCAGAATTCCCCACGGCTAGGGTGCCTGCGGGGAGGGGCCCCGGCCTGCGCTATGGGCATGCTCACGGGCCGTGTCAGACCAGCTGCTGGAAGAGTGACACCTTTCCACCGGTGGGTGCAAAGTCTTTGCATATCCATCTCACTAGGCACTGAAGGGCATTGCCAGCAGCCGCTGTGACGGGTAAGAGACCTGGAGGGGCCTGTGGCTACAGAGTGGGCTGAGAGCAGCCTGCCTTCCCAGGGCATGCGGTTCTCCCAGGGAACCTGGGGCAGGGGGGGTGGGGGCGGCGGGCAGGCACGCTCCCTCATGGTGGTTGCTGGTGGGGCCCACAGCAGACTGTCTGGGTCAAGGCCACCTGGGCAGCTCTGAGTCCAGGTGTGCTGGCCATCTGGGCCCTGAAGACTCTCAGCCTGGCGGTGATAGAAGCGTTGGATGAGTGTCCCTACATCAGGTCAGGGCTCAGCTCAGACAAAGAGCATTTTAAGATCTGGAAACAGCCACTTCCAATGAAAGATCTCTTATTGTCTGGGGAATAAATGAAGGGAAATTCAGGTTGATTTGGGGAGCGATCTGTGTTACACCTTGCATCACTTGGTAAACAGTAGTGGTGAAAGGTATGGCATATTTGGCAAACAAAAGACAGTATTTTCAAACTTTCGGTGGATATTTTAATTTACATAACTGTTCCAGGTGTTAGACATTTTGAATATCACACCTGCTGTGACTTTACCCGCTCCTACGGGAGGGGTGCCCAGTGAGGGTGGACAGCCTGGGGTCCCCGCTCTGGCATGTCCCTGAGGCTCAATGTGCCTCAGGAGGCCTCTGAGGGCTGGGGTGGAACCATGAACACCAATTCCCGGCCCTGGGATCTGGCAGAGAAGAGCTGGCAGGGCCCAGACACTCTTGATCCCCATCCTTCTGGGTACAAGTGATCAAGCTGGGGGCCCGCTCCTTGGCGCATCTCTGGGCCCCATGTGTGGGAGGGAGCGGGGCCAGTCAGCTTTCGGGCTGGCCAACAGCCCCCTCCCCAGACTGCTTTCTTGGCGGCTTCCCTATGGTGGCAGCCC
This sequence comes from Leopardus geoffroyi, assembly GCF_018350155.1. Taxonomy (NCBI): domain Eukaryota; kingdom Metazoa; phylum Chordata; class Mammalia; order Carnivora; family Felidae; genus Leopardus; species Leopardus geoffroyi. The sequence continues at coordinate 118,128,675 of NC_059328.1, read as the reverse complement.
AGCCCACCCCCCACCTCCAACTCCCAGCCTGGTAAGAGGCCGCTGCTCTGAGGTCACACGGTCTTGGGGTGGAATCCCAAGACTCAGGAGCTTAGGAAAGTGACACAACTTTTTGGAGCCCCGGTTTCCTCATCCGCAAATGAGATGAGTCACAGAATCACGGTACCAACTTCTTGGGTGGTTTTGGGCATGAGAACTAAACATCACCCCCTCCCCGCCCCTCCCCCCCCCCCCCCCACACACACACTGTTCACACCTCTGCACCGGTGTGAGTGAGACCCCTTCTGGTGACTTCTACCTTACTTGTGATACAGCCTCAAGTGCTGGTGTGGTCACACAGCCCCACCCTGTCTGCCTGTCATCCCCCCACTCCCTTCCCTGCATAGGCTCCCCCTCCCTCGCTCTGCAACAGCCACACAGGCCTCCTCCTTGCTGGTTCTCAAACCCACCAGGCATGTCTACCTCAGAGCCTTTGCACTTGCTGTGGCCTCCGCCAGGGAGCTCCCAGGTTGCCCCATCCCCTCACCTCTGCTCATGCGTCCTCCTCAGAGAGACTTTCTCTCTGCTTTATGATGCCCCCTTATCATGTGTTCACCCTTTACCCATGATTTAGTTTTCTCCCGGGGAGTTCTATGTGTCCATGTCCTTGCCTGGAATGTGTGCTGGGGCACAGGCAATAGCCTGCTCCCTTACGCTGCTTCGCAGGGTGTGGAAGGATGGGGCGAGGCACGAGCAAGCGGTGAGGGAGAGAGAGGCTCACCCGGCACAGGAGGCTGAGGCCAACAGGGCAGTCCCGGGGCCTGGTAGGGCTGCGCAGTCCTGCAGCCCCGTGCAAAGCCTGGTGAGGAAGCTGGTGCTTTGGCTGAGGACTCTGGAAGGGACAGAGAGAAGCTAAGTCCCTGTGGAAGGTGGCGGAGGAGGCTGTGGGTCTAGAAACATCAAATGCAACAGACCAAAGATGGGCCCTTTGAATGTCACTGTGGCCCCAGAGTGAAGCTGAGAGCCTGGAGAGCATTGATGGCCCCGGCCTGCCTCTCCTCCACTCATGTGGGACACAGCGCTGGCACACAGCGGCTCCATGGCAGCCTCTGCCCTCGTCCCTGGTGGGGGGAGCCTGGAAAGCCAAGGGCCTGTGGGGCCCCGTGCACGGGGGAGGAGGGAGCTGTATTGGGGGAGGTGAGGCTTGGCAGAACATGGGGCCAGGGCTCCCATTCACCCCGCAGGCGGCCCTGTGAAGCCCTGATGACTGTCCCTCGATGCCCAGCCTTTGGTACCACCACCTTCAGCACAGCTGAGTGCAGGACCAAAGGCCCAGGCACCACTGGCCAAGGGCACTGCCTTCTCTGGTCACAGAATCCTGGACTCTGTGACCCAACTTTCCCATAAAGCCCAGATCCCTTTCTCCAGCCTCTCACCGGCTCAAGGACTAAATACAATGGGAGGAGACAGGTTACAAGATTTCACGGAGACACGAGGGCCCCTCAGAAAACGTGAGCCTGAGGAGAGTCAGGCGCTCACTGTGGTCCAGAACACGCAGGCCTTGGAGAAGGGGGCCCAAGATGGCGCCCTTGCTCGTGCTCCCAGGAGGGGGACGCGTTCTTTGGGCCTGAGGGTGGAGAAAGCCTGCAGGAGGCCTCCTCATGTAACACCCAGTGGGCTGGGGCAGGAAGGCCCTGTGCCTCAGGATGGAGGGGCTGGAAGGGGCTTCCTCATCTAGACGTCATCCTTGGTCAAGACTCTGGGCCATACGCTTTCTGTCCACAGTAGCCTCCAGTGCTCCTGCTCCCTGTGCAGCAAGCACAATAGGCTCCTGCAGATGGCCAGACTGAGGCTTGCAGAAAGAAAGGACCCGGGGTCACAAGTGGCAAGGCTGTGACCGGACCTGGGTCCACCCAGAGCCCAAGCTCCATCCAGAATCCTCTGGGGCCTCCTTCTAGCCGATCGATCCCATACCCTCACTCCACAGGGGATGAAAGGGAGGCCCAGAGGCCCCAGTCAGCTGTTCCAGGTCCCCTGCAAGGGAGAGCCTAGCCACCTTGGCCACCGCAGCTCCCTGAGGGCAGTGATGTCACTGGGAGAGGAACTACTTCTCACCATCTAGTGTTCCCCTCATTCCTTGCTACCCCCGGGCCCAAAATGGTCCTTGGAGGCAGGTAAGGCAGGCACAATTGTCACATCTTGCAGGTGAGGAAACTTCGGCCCAGAGAAGTAAGGCTACCCACCCAGGGTCACACAGCAGGTCAGCTGCCTCCATGCCTGGGACTCTGTCCTCCGCTTGGCTGTGGTTATACACAAGGTCTTTGGATGGAGCTTGAGTTTTTCATCCTGATGCTGCTCTGTGAACCGTTGCTTAAGCTCATTCTCTCCCTTTTATTAAATGGGAAGAGTTATGTTCCAGGGTGCAGCTGGGGCCCTTAGCCCAGCACTTAGAAGTGCCCCATGAGCAATGACCACTTCTCCTTGAGACCCGGCCAGGGGTGGGGGGAGGGGGGGGCGGGGTGGGTGCCAGTCAACTCCTGACCCTGTCCCCTCCCTGAACGCAGGCCCCTCTGGGTCAACACCGAGGCAGCCCTGAGAGCTGAGGCTCCTGCCGGGGGCGTGCTGCTAGCCTCCCCTGGGAGGTGACAGGAGTGCATTAGGCCCTCCGGGGGCCTTGCCATTGTTTTCTTCCGCCCCAATCTGTTTTGAATAAACCACGTTTTCATCATCTTGAGCAGTAATCCCCGGCATCAGAGGAATATTGTGAAATGTCAGCCCTTTCTGGAGGAATCTCAGCAACATGTTTTTTAATGTTCAGCATCACATATGGGGACAATAAATACCGAAAATATGTGGAACAGAACAGGATGGGAGCGTGCTTGGCGCTCAGCTCTGCTTCCCGCCGCCCTGGAGCCTGATTTTTACATCACAATAAATTAGCCGCGGGTGGGAGAGCCCCAGAGGCTCCGTGTGAGCCCCCAGACCCGGGGAACCAGGTCTTGGATTCCCAGGCTCTGGTCCCCAGATTTCAGGCGCCGGCTGCTCCCGGTACTGCAAACAGGTCCCTGACCCGGCTGTGCCCCACGGCTCTCATCTGTGTATACCCTGGCCACACCTGCTGAACCAAAGCCATTACCCCCTTCTTGCAGAAGAGGACACTGACACCCAAGAAAGGGGGCCTGGCTTGCCGCAGGTCAACCTGTTGGCAAGTCAGAGCTGGAGTTCACCCCTGGCTTTGAGGACTCGGCCTCCTGTGCTCTTTCCACGTGAGGGTCATAGACTTTCAGCTGTCAGAGCTGAGAGGGTCCCAGAGATCCGTCCGCCTTGTCCGTCCTCCTCACCCCAGAGATAAGGAAACCAAGGCCCAAGGTGTGTGTGTGTGTGTGTGGCCTCCCAACCGGGCATCTAGCACATTCCTCTCAGTTTTCCTCTTCATTCAGAGAGTCTGTGCTTGAGTCAAGTTTTGCCTCTTAGAGGATGTGTGACCTTAGACAAGGCATTTAACCTCTCTGAACCTCAGTGTCCTTATCTGTAAAATGGGGATGCGGTCCTTACCTTCTTGAATTGCTGGGAGGGAGAAGGGAGTTATCCACAAGAGACTTCCAGCTTGGCTCTACAAAGCCCAGGCCCTCTCCCTTCCTCCCCCACGTTCCTATCTGTAACACAGAGGTCATAACGTGTGCCCTGCCTGCCCTATCTGAAAGTAGATAATGGATAGGAATGTGCCTCGGGAATGATAACGTACTGGTCACTCATGATTGAGCATCGGTATTATTATTGGCTCGCCGAGCTGTCCAGGCTCCAGGCAGTTGACGTCTACCTGCTGGACCCGCAGACCGTAGGCCCCTGTCCCCCCGTGGAGGGTCTGGTGGGGGGAACAGGCAGGCATCTTCCTGCCTTGTTGTCAGGAGGTCATTCTGGGAGCACGTGCTCTCCCTTTTAAAGATGGGGAAGCTGTACCCTCTGTGACTGAAGCCCCCGGTGCCCCAAGATGCCAGGCCTCCCTTCCCATTGGGTTCAACTGGCCAGTCCCTGCTGGCTCACCCAGCTGGGGACACTCCTTGCCTGCCCACCAACACTGGCTGCATGTGGGCTGGCATCTCCCTGTGGTCTCTCTAAGAATGCACGTCTAGCAGACCCAAGGTGTGGGCTCCAGCCAGAAGCGGACCCGAGTCCATCCTGACTGGGCCCCTTGCAGCCCTGTGACCTCGGGTCAGTAATTTCACGTCTCCATTCCTCATGTCTCTTCCTGCCAGGTGAGGCTAACTTCCTTCCCAGGGTTGCTGGGGATCAGACAGATTTAGTGGCATCCTTGCCTGCTGGTAGGTGCCCAGTAAATGAATCACAATCGAGTCCCCAGGCTGTTTCTCTCGGTGAGCGCTGGCTGCATGGGGGTGGGGTCTGTTTTGACCTTGTCTCAGCTCCAGGGGATGACCCTGCTGGCGTGACTTTGGCTCTTGTCTCCAGCAGCACCCTCTGCCCAGCCCCCCTCCCGCAGCAGCTGGCTCACCAAGGCCACGCATGAGTCATCTGTGTTGAATTTAAGGCTGGCTCAGTGGTCAAGGGGGAGCCACCTGGTGGCAGCATACCCAAATTACCGACTAAGCCTTCAGATGAAAGTATCTCTCTAAACACCAAACCTAGGCGGTGCTGAGAAGCTAGACTCCCTCTGAAAGAGGGATCCCCGAGGCCCCTCCCTGTTCTTATCTGCATGAGTCCTGGGGTAATCAGGGAGCGAGGTGTAGTGGCTGTATTCATGGGGCTCTAGTACAGCCCTGATGAGTCTGTCTAGCCCCTAACATCTTCCCTACACTGCTGAAAGTATCATCATTCAATTTCCCTTTAGGAAGCTTCTGGAAACCGGACCAATGAGTCCCTGACTTAGGAGGGGCACGGGGTGCCCCGGCTACCTCTGCCCCGTTGGGTAGATTCCAGGGGAAGGGCCGCCCCTCACCCCATAACCAAGGGCATCAAGGAGGCAGGCTACCCCAGAGTGGGGCAGGGTCTCCACAGCCAGGGCAGGAAACTTGGGGAGCCAGAAGTGCATGGACGAGCCAGGCTGCCGTCCACACCACTAGAGAGAGTGTGCCCTGTCATTCCCTTCCCATCGCCACAGCCCTGGTCAGCACAGGCCCCGGGGACAAGGCACGGGCCTGCTCAAGCCAGAGAAGGAGAGCCTGATGGTCTATGCCATGAAAACGTTCCTGGCTGTCCTCCGCCCTGCTCAGCCGCCCCCTCTAACTTCAGCTTCAGACAGTGGCTTCATTTCACAATTTGTCAAAGGTAGAATGTGGCAGGAGGATAGCCGGGATGGCGGGGTACCTGTGGGCAGAACAGGGTGGGGGGATCTGAGCCCTCCTTGGCCCAGGGGCCGTGTGCAGGAGGCGTCCTTGCCCCTCAGAAGCTCCTCAGGGCTGCAGGCCCAGGTGGGGCCCCGGGGGGCTCCGTGGGGGTGGCTTTTCTGAACACACGAGGCCCTGATGACTATCAAGGCTCTGCCGCTCCCCTCTGGGCTTTGCTCTGCCAGGCAGCTCCACAGACCTATAGGCCAGCTGGACATTTGTCCTTCCTCAGTCCCTCAAACTCAACAGGCTTCCCACTTGCCTTGCCCACACTCGTGTCAGAAGGCCCCCGCCGCTCATGCTGTTTTCATAAGCTGCCTGGCCACTGTCCCTCCCCCGCTTATGCCTTGGCCATCTTTCTCCGTCTGACCAGTCTCCTACCTCGGACCCCCTCCAGGCTCTCCCAGCTCCCAGCCCTCGGGCCTCTCCTTTGTGGTTCTTCACGGGCTCCCACGGCCTGCAGAATTATGTCCCAACCCCTGGCCATTCAAAGCCCACTGTGGTCAGACCCCAGCTAATCATTCCTCCGGTTTTTCTCCAGGGACTCAGCCCTGCATACCTGCGCCTCATGTCCAGGCCGGGGCCATTGCTGTTCTCACCACCCAGAAAGTCTCCCTCTCTGTCCTCCACTTTGACTTATCAACACCCTACCCATCCCTGGACACCGGTTCCAAGTGCCTCCTCCTCCAGGAAGACTTCCCTGACCTCTCTCCTCCACAGGGGCCTTGAACCCTCCTGGGCAGAACACAGCTGGGTGGCGGGCACGCAGTCCTCCTGGAGACAGAGTAGAATAATTGCTTCTACTCCCAATTCTGCTGCCTCCTCCACACTGGGCGATCTTGGGTACATTAGTCAACTTCTTGAGTTTTTCAGCTACAAAATGGGAATGACAGAATATACCTGACACAACGTGGTAAAGCCTCTAATATACAGTCGGCACTCACAGTGCCTTCTATTATTATTTCTAATCTCTGTATCTTTTTTTAAATTCCCCCTTTTGTTTTTATTTTTATTGAAAAAAATTTATTAAAAAAATTTTTTTTAACGTTTATTTATTTTTGAGACAGAGCATGAACGGGGGAGGGGCAGAGAGAGAGGGAGACACAGAATCGGAAGCAGGCTCCAGGCTCTGAGCCGTCAGCCCAGAGCCCGACGCGGGGCTCGAACTCATGGACCGCGGGATCGTGACCTGAGCTGAAGTCGGACGCTTAACCGACTGAGCCACCCAGGCGCCCCGAAAAAAATTTATTTTAGAAAGAGAGTGCAAGCAGGGGAGAGGGGCAGAGGGAAAGAGAGAGAGAGAGAGAGAGGGAGGGAGAGAATCCCAAGCAGGCTCCACACTCAGTGTGCAGCCCGATGAGGGGTTCAATCCCATGACCCAGGGATCAGGGCCTGAGTGGAAATCAAGAGGTGGATGTTCAACCGACTGAGCCACCCAGGCGCCCCTATCTCTGTGCCTTTCCAAAGCCCTGCACATACTAAGAATGAAATTCAGGGCAGAATGGTGTTTCAAGCCAGCTCTCTGCTAAATGATGTTACCACGAGATCCCGTTTGTGAGTTGTGAGTGTCTCCTTAATTTCCTCCTCCTCTCAGGGGGCTTGTGTGCTGAGCGGAACAGTGGGAGTGGGCAGCAGGGACCCGTTGGGGCTCTTGGCACTAAGAGGCCCCCACGGACACGTCTGCGGCTCCAGGGGCTCGTCGAGAAGGGGCAGAGCAGGCGGATGGCCTTCTCCCCACCCTGCCGTCCCAGGGGGTGAGAACTCAGCAGGCAGTTGAGCCCAATCGGTCCGTCCAAACAAGGGAGATACTCGGGACAGCCCAAAGCTTTGCATCCGGCCCAAGAAAGCTGTAGCGGGGTGGGGTGGTAGCACAGTGATAAGGTGGCTCCAGAAAGATCAAGGCTGTACCCCTCACCTCTCAGGGCCTCCACCTAGCAGTCACTGGGCACAGCCCGTGGGAGTCTCAGCACCAGCCGGCTCCCACTGCCGAGGGAGGAAATTCCAAGCGTGGCTAGGTCCCCTCTGTACCCTCCTCTCCTGCCCAAAGCCGTCGGGGTCCTGGACCTTGAAACACCTACAGCCCCATCTGTCAGCTCTGGGCTCTGCAGCTCTGTTTTCCGCATCTTGGGCTGAAGGTAAGACTCACTGATGACGTTTGTTTCTTTCTCCTGGCACTGCGCTGGAGAACGGAGGAAGAGAACTTGGTGCGGAGCGAGACCAAGAAAAAGCTGGGCGGGGAGGGCGGATCCAGGAAGGGAACCAAGACTCACCGAGGGTTCCCTCCGACATCACAGTGTTTATTAAAGAGGTAAAATGAAGCCCGCAGAGGCACATAGCAATTGAGCAACAGGCCAGGCACGAGGGTCAGCTCGGTGATCTTCCCTTCATGTTGCCATGTCTCACTGTGGGTGGGTCAGGCCCAGGCCGCCTTCCAGGGTGACGGCGTGTGCACCCCACTGGCTTTTTGTCATGCTTGCTGAGGACCGGTCGCTTTGACCACGGCCCATGTTCTTCCCCTAGACCTGGATTCAGTTCCTCCCCTGCCTTCTTCCTTCCCCCCTCCTCTCCTTCCACAAATCCCCCATGAGTGTCTCCCTTGTGCTGGGTAGTGTGGTGGGTGCCGGCCATGAGAGGGGACACCGGCCATGCTCCTGCTCGCAGGGGGTGGCAGTGGGAGTGGAGGGCGGCCAACTCGTGCATATGGGTGGCATACATTTCCTGCAATAGGAGGGGAAGGGGAGCCAGACTGGGAAGTGAGGGCAGGCTTCCTGGAGGAGGTGATGCCTGGGGTCAGAAAGGGTCCCCAGAGTTCAATAGGAAGGAAGAAGGGCTGGACCCCAGGGTGGGTTGGTGGGAGGAAGCATAGCTGGGCAGATGGCATTTGGACGGGCACAGGCCTGGCCATCGTCACAGTCCTGCTGGGGGCGAGGTGGCAGGTGGTCGTCAAGGGGTGCAGAGGAAGGACAGTCCCCTCCTGGGCTTACCCCCCCCCCCCCACTTCCTCCATACTCCTTTCCTTCTGGGGCTCTGTCACAGCTGACAGTCCGGGAGTCATTCTGGCCCCCTTTCTCTCCAGAATAATCCCCGCATCCAATCAGTTACCAAGGAGCAGGGAACCTACTTCCAGGATATGTCTTACGCCCTCCTCCTCTCTCCACTCACTAGTCCTATATCTTAGTCCAGGCTGCCCTCATCTGGCCTAGGTTACTCTAGTCACCTCCCAGCCGGTCCCTTGTCTTCAATCCTGTCCCCTCAGACTTGTCATCTACACCTCAGGCAGAGAGAACCGCCCAGCAAGTAAATCAGACTATCTCAGCCCGTCTTCCAAAGCCTCCAGCCTCAGGGGTGAGGTCCAAGTGGCTCAGTGTGGCTTCCAAGCTGGAAGCCTGTGATCAGGTCCTCGTTGGCCTTTCCAGAGACATGGGACATTCAGGATCAGGACCCCAGAGTGAGGTCCACAGGATCTACAGGGGTCCACATCTGAGGAGGCAAGAAGAATCCTCACATTTGGGACCTGGCGGCAAAAATCGGGTCTCTGACTTTGGAAAGAGGCCATGGCTCCCTTATCAGAGCTTTAAACTTGCACAATTTGTCAAAGCGGGGCACATCTCAGCTACAAAGTGCTCCGTGTTCTGCTCCCGGGCACCTAGCCTGCCCTCCTAAGTCATTTACATAAGGCCCTTCTCTACCTGGGTGAATGGTGTCTACGGGGGACAATAATCAGCAAATGAATTAGGGCCTGTTTGCGACTCTATTGTAAAGGGGGACCACTGGGCCCGCTTCAGGGAGGTCCGAAACACCACTGGCTGTACTTCTGGTGAAATGCTGACTGAAGCTGTCTGGCCTAGTCAGGGAAGACTGAAGGCCTCCCGCTCGGATATGCAGGGCATCACATCCGCAGTAAGGCGGGGAGGCCTTGTCCTCACAAAAGACAGTGGCTCCATAAATGTGACCCTGCCTGTCGATTCATAGTAGTAGCCCGTATTCCCTGCCATGCCCTGGTCTCATCTGTCATCCCTCTGCATCATCCTGCTGTGGCCCCAGTGGGCAGAGGGCGGCCAGCTGCACCGACTCCCCAAGATCAGCTTTGCTCCTGGCAGCACCCAAGCCGCCCAGTGTCTGTTGTGCATTAACTGGTCCCGGGTGTGGTGAGGAGCAGGAAGGAGGTGCTCCTGCCTTGGGCATTCTCCTCTTTAAAAAAATTTTTTAATGTTTATTCATGTTTTGAGAGAGGGAGAGAGAGTGAGAGTGGGGAGGGGCAGAGAGAGAGGGAGACACAGAATCCGAAGCGGGCTCCAGGCTCGGAGCTCTCAGCACAGAGCCTGACGCGGAACTCGAACCCACGAACCGTGAGATCATGACCTGAGCCGAAGTCGGACGCTTAACGGACTGAGCCACCCGGGTGTCCCACGGGATTCTTCTCTTCGGGAGTTCAGACTAATGGAGCAACAAAGCCAGGCATTCAATTATCAGACAAGGGAGGGCAAGAGGAAGAGAAGGGAAAAAAGCTTCCTGCTGCCTTGCTTATATCTGGGGTGACCCTATAATTTATAATCTAAAGGGGATACTTTGCAGCATAAAGGGCACGGCTGACAATGACACTGGAGCCGCAGGTGGAACTTGGGACCGTCCCAGGCAAACTGGGGTGTATGGACTCTCTCCTATGTACCTGTGGGATCTCACTAATTCCTAAAAACACCCTATACTTGGATCTCATTATCTGCTTGTGACTGGTCAACGGCTCTGAGACATAAGCGCTCAAAGTCACAAGCTAGAGCAGCACCTGGCCTCAGATTGGTCTGATTCCAGATTTGCTCTTCCTCCTTCCACCCAGCCTAAAATCTTCCTGTTTGAGAAGAGGTTGCTGGGGAGGAGGGGGGGGTTGGGGGGAGGTGATGGGCTGGGAGGTCAGGAGCTTCATGCAAATGGTGGGCTGGAAGGATCAGGAAGCTTTTGCTAGGGAGCTTGCATGCAGAGGAAGCTTGGGGGCCAGGGCCAGGTCCAGGCTCCTTAGAGCCACAGAAAATCTTGAGGCTCCGATCTTCCCAGGCTGGCAGGGTCAAGTTGGCAGATCCATGGCCCCCCAATCCGGCGGTGCTTTGAGCGCACAAGAGATGCCCAGGTCTGCGCCTCCATAAATCTGCACACGAGGTCACAACACAGGAGAGTTAGGCCAGTGCAAGCCACACAGGTGCTGCCCGCTTGAAACATGGGCATATGGATACCCATGACTTCACAGATGTAAGCAGCCTGAAACAAGAATACACTCACACATCAACGTGCACACACACACACACACACACACGTGTGTCCCATACACAGACCCAGTCACCCTTACCCTTGCGTCACGTACAGTGTGTGCACACAGGCTTTTGGCTGAGACTTTCAACAGTAACCATGTGCCTCACCCCCATGACACCCCCAGCCTCTCCCCTGGGAACCCCTGCCCCCCTCACTAAGGGTGGCAGCCTTGGGCCCCAGCCTTTATGCAAATGCTAAACCACAGCTCACTCCATCTTTTCTCTCCTCTCTAATTGACTGTTTTCCCTCCTTGCTGGGACTGCGGGAGCCCTGGGTCGGCATTCAGGAGGGATCTCCCCCCACTGCCTAGCCCCTCCAACCCAGGCTCCCGGCGCTTTTAATCTAGTTACTTTTCCATCAACACACTGAGAGAAAGACACAAAGGGGCATAATCGTATCTGTGGCTGTTGATGTTCAATTAACCACATAACCTTTAGGCTCTCTCTCTTTCTGTCTCTCTCTCCCCCTCCCTGCACCCCACCCTCTATTTCAAGACAGCTGACCCTTGGAGCCTGACTTGGCCTCATGGGCCCTCAAACACCCCACGTCAAAATCTTGCCCTCCTGGCGTCTGGGGAGATGCCGGAACCCTCCGGGGCAGATGAGCCACCAACCCCCACGCAACTACACTCCCCATCTGGCCCCTACCTGCCCTTGGCCCTTCGGCCTCTGCGGTCACCCATCAACCCTGCGGGCCCCTCCGGGCCTGGAGCGAGGGGTGCCTCTGGGAGCGAGCACCCTGCAAAACCCCACTCTCTGGCCCTTGTCTGGGGCCAGCAGCTGTCATTTGCCGGGCGTTCCGCTTTCTCCACTGTACCATGCTAATTTTTCGAGGGACAATTTTTCGACAATGAGTCCTCCAGCCCGAACAGAAACCCTTTATGGGGCCGGCCCCAGGGAGGCCGCGGCGCTGCCAAGGCAAACAAAGGCTCATTGCTGCTGCGGAACATGCCTGCGCTTTCAGGCCAGTTCGCAGAGCGCGCCGCCTCCAGCCCGCGCCGAGGTAGCACCTGGTCCGCCGCCTCCTGGCGCCTAATCAAGATATCAATCACCGCGCGGGGGCAGGGGGGCGCGCGGCGCGGAAGGCTCCAGAAGCCGGCATGTGCAGGTAGCCGGGCGGCCAGGCGGCCAGGGCTGCTTGGCAGGGAGCGCGGGGGTCTGGGGTGGGGGGGTGGGGGGTGGAATCAAGCCCCAAAGCTGAAGCACTTAATTAGGCTGATATCATCCCGCACAAATGTTCCTGCGAGAGGAAGGCTTCTGGGCACCAAAATTATTTTGTGATTAAAAGTGAAAACGAAGGAGAAATTATTCCGCCTTCTGAGGAGCTTGGAGGGATGGGAGAGGCGGCAGGAGGCTCCGGGGCAGGGGGTGAGCCTGGCGTGGCGGGACTCGGCCAAGCTCCCCACCGGCCGCCCACCCCCGGCCACCGGGGGTTTTCACACTCGGCCTTTCCGCACTGCCCAGGGCCTGTGCGGATTTAAAAGAGTGCCAGCAAGTGTCCGAGCCCGTCAAATAGGTCGGCTCTTTGATCCTCACAGCAAGCCTCGGAAGCAATACACGCTATCACCACCCTACACTGTAGATGAAGAAAATGGTCTCAGAGAGGTGGCGTCTTGTCCAAAGTCCTACAGCGGGTCAGTGGCGAGTGGGGAGTGGCATGAGACCCATCCTGCCAAAGGCTCTTTCTTGCTCCTGGAGGTGGATGGCTGACAGTCACTCTCTGTTCTCTGACTGGGGCTTAGGATGGGGAATTGCATCCCTGTTCTAGAGAGGAGGACCCTGGGGGTGGGGCTTATCTCAGGCCACACCTCCTCAGTGAAGGCCTCAACCAATCCCGGCCCCCAAATCCCACAGACCTGCTGGCCCCGGGCAGCACAAGCCACAGACCCATGACTTCTACGGGAGGCGTGCTGCAGCGTCCGAGAGCCTGGTTCAGGTCCTGGTTCGGCCGCTTATAGCTGTGCGACCTCGAATAAACAGCTTAACCTCCTGCGCCTGGGGTCCTCACCCCTCACTGTAACGTGGGACGACGGTAATCCCTCCCGCCTCTTGGTCTCCTTAAAGGATGGAATGAGCTTGCTTTGCATGTCAAGCTCAGCCCAGGGCAGGCCACGGGTGTGCTCTGAAACCCCCACGTGTAGGGCTGCATCAGCCAGCAGGCTTTGGCAATGTCACACCGAGATGCTTCTGAAAAGCTGGTAAAGAGCTGTGCCCAGACTTCTCAACAGCCCTCTTCTCTCCTAGCCACGTTGGTCCTTCCCTGGGACACATCCCCAACCTTGCCAGGATCCAGCACTGAAAGCACCCAACAGGGGGCGCCAGACCTGATCCAGCCCTATGGGGATGCCCTTTTTGATTGGTTGATGCCCATGCTGTACTGGTGTTAAATATTTTGAATATTACCCGTGATTATATATGGAACCGAAGATTTCGCTGTTGATAAAGATACATAAAAATAATGTTGGGACTCGGACTCTAGGCAGTGTCCTATTCAACCAACCAATTATTCATTCATGACCTAAGTAACTCAATCGGAGAGCTATTTATTATCGATTCATTGAAGCATTGACTCGTGTGCAAATTCCCTCATAAGCTCAGTTGTTAATTATGCTATGATCATTCCACTCGCATATATGAATTCCCTTTCATGGGTCTGAGCACACCGAGCAGGTGTGTGGTCGGCTGTGGGGGCTCAAGCTTGTGCATCTTCTCTAAATCAAGCGAAAACAGGTAATTGCCAGGAGAGGAGTTCCGGGTGTTCAAGGAGAGGGGTCAGGTGGCCTCATGAGGAGGGGACCTCGGAGCTGAACTTTGAAGGATGGACAGGACCATGACACTGGGCTCAGGATCTCTTGGCAGCCTTTGAGCAAGAGAAATAGAGACGGTTAGTGGTGCATTTTAGACAGTTATTTGTCAGTGATGTGAAAGATGAATGCAAGAAGTCGGGAGCTGGCTGCAGGGACTACTGCTAGAATTCTGGGTCTTGGCCAGAGGACAAACCTGCATTCTAACTTGACTCCCTACTTCGCCAGCTGGGGGGGACTCAGACAAGTCACTGAGCTTCTCAGTCTGTTGGGCCCCTCAGCGGTAAAATGGGGACAGCAAACCTGTTTCATCCAGTTGCTGTGACAATTCCATGAATACTGGAACCCTGCACTTTGCCATAAAGTACGTGCTCAGTGAGGGGCAGGTAACGCTGCTACACTGTGGAAATAGGGACCAGAAAACAGAGGATGGAAGCCAGAGACACTTGGGGGTTGAATCAGCAGATCGGAGACAGCAAGGACAAAGGCAGACTGTGCGGTGAGCAAGAGCTCAGGATGGGGAGGCGGGGAGTGGCATTCTCGGAAACAAGGACACTCGAGGACAGACAGGTATGCGCAGTGTGTTAGCTTGTTGTGACAAACATTATGGCATAAAGCAACAATCAATATGTAATATTGCTCACAGTTTCTGTGGGTTGGAGATTTGGGAGTATCTTAGTTTGAGGTCTCGCAGGGGGCTATATCAAGATGGCGGCTGGGGTCATGGTCACCCGAAAGCTGGAGAGGCTGGAAGGTTGGCTCCAAGGCGGCTCGTTCACACAGCTGACGGGGCATTGCTGGCTATTGGCAAGAGGCCTACGTTCCTCCCACGTGGACCTCTCCACTCACGCTGCTTGAGAGTCCCCACAACGTGGAGGCCGGTTTCCCTCAGAAGCAGATCTAGGAGTCCTCCCCCATTCTCTGTGGGTGTTGTAGGCCAACTTGGCTGCAACGTGAGAGGAGACCGCACAGAGCAGGAATCCAGGAGGCTAGCGCCTTGGAGGCCATCTTGGAGGCTGCCCACCACAGACGGTGATTTAACGGGGTCGGTTTTTGACACAGCCTTTGAGGTACTGGTGGGGGACCCAGCCAGGGAAGATCAGTGGGCCGTTAGCAATGCCTGAAAACGATAATATCATTATGCCTGTTGCTGCTGTTTCGGGACTTCCTCTAAAACCACCTCTCCTTTTTAGCCCCCGTGACGTGCCGGGGGTCACGGTGAGCACTTGGCACGCACCTTCTCGTTTCATCCTCAGAGCACCTCATGAGGCGACTTTAGTGTCCCGTTTGCTAAATGAGGAAACTGAGGCTCAGCTCTGCCCTTCCGGCTCAGGCTCGCACAGTGAGATGGGCAGAGCTGTGAGCAGGACATCCGGCTCCCTTCTTTCTTTGCCACCTTCGAGTCTCTTCGGTCCAGGCGGGACAAAGCGTCCGACAGAGGGCAGCCCTCTGCCTTGCCCAGCCTCTCCTGCAGCTTGGACGCAGCCTCTGGGGGTCGGGGGCCCCCCCGTCGACATTCCCTTCTCAGAGGCAGGTACGCCGAGAGAGGTTAGAGCCGCTGGGCCCGAGCTCCCCGACGAGGGCTCCGAGTGGGGCCTACAGACCTCAAAAGCTGGCCTGTTAATTCTGCTTCGGGACCATTCCCAGGGGTCTTGGGATGGTGCCAGGCCTCCTAGAGGGTCCCGAGACCTTTATCCAAAGCTGAAGAATTGGGGAGGGGGCGGGGTTATCTCTCTGCACACCCCCGCCGGGTCCTCTGCTCCCCAATCTGCTGCCTGAAGTGTCCACTCCCACCCGGGCAACCGGCCTCCATCTCTGTCTCCCCCAAGCAGTCAGCCGGCCGACGGGGGGGTGGCGGGGGGAGCCTAGGTGCAGCCAGGAGGAACCTATGCAGTTCGTATCTCAGTCTGGCCGTGAGCTCATTTAAACACATCCGGGCTGGGGCACCTGGGTGGCTCAGTCGCTTAAGTGTCTGATATGGTATCACAGCTCGCGAGTTCGAGCCCCACGTCGGGCTCTGTGCTGACAGCTCGGAGCCCAGAGCCTGCTTCGGATTCTGCGTCTTCCTCTCTTTTTGTCCCCCCCCCCCCCAAAAATAAACAAATGTTTAAAAAAAAATCGAAACAAATAATAAAGTCATCGAGGCTGATACCAGCCTCCCAGGATCTTGAGGAGAAGTCAGTGCCAGGAAGACCCCGGCCAGCTTTAGTAGGAAAGTGCAGGGCTGGGCAGTGTCAGGAAAGGCTAGGAATCAGGGCTGCTGGGGAGACCCTGGCGGGAAGAGTCCTCCTCTTCTGGCAAGGCCATAAATGCACCCGACGCTCGCTTTCAAATTCCTGTGAGAAAGAATTTGACGGGTCCGGCGTGGGTCAGGTGCGTTCTCCGAGACCGATCAGCTATGGCTGGAAGAACACTTCGTGCAGCCCTGGGGTGCAGGTGTGTGTGTTCGTGTGCACGTGTGCACGCGGGTGTGAATGTGTGTCCTGGGATGTGTGACTTCCCAAAGAAGTCACCATGAGCTAGGCTTCCATTCCCCCAAAATTTCACCTAGAGCGGGGGTAGCACCCTGTGTCCGCAGAGGGGCGGCTTGTGAATATCTTAATCTTTGTGGTCCGTGCATCTCTGTTGTGACGGCCCAGCTCTGCTGTTGTAATCCCAGAGCAGCCATAGGCAGCAGACGGAGACTGCAAAGAGTGAGGGAGACTATGTCCCAGTAAAACTTCATTTCCAACACAGGCAGAGGGCCAGATTTGGCCTGTGGGCCCTAGTTTAGCAATCCCTGAATTGTCCCATGTTTGTTTTTAAATTTTCATTTCCTGTTTGTCGTGGTGGTGAAGCTAACATCCCTGCCCCCCGCCCCCACCCCCACCCGGCTCCCTGCTCCCCTGTGAAGAAGGACTTGCTGTCCAGATGCAGGGAGCCTGGCCAGCAGACGGCTCCAGTGTTGGCTTCCTCGGGGGCAGCCTCAGCTGCACAGAGCCACCTCGTCTGAGGTCAGGGAGGGGCCAAGCAACAGGGCGCTTGCTTGGGGACGGAGGCTTGGTCGTTGTGGCCCAGAGCCCCCCACTTCCTGGCCCAAGGCTGTGAGGGACCCGCATCACAGTTCAAAGTCCACTTCTGTCCAGTCCTATTGTTCGAAGCATACAGGCATTCCTCGGAGAAAAGATTTGTTAAAGATACCCCAAACTCATCACGTCACACGCGTGTGGCACAAGGAATAGGTGCTCGGAGGGCCTGGAGGAGGAAGAGGTCTCTGCAGGCTGAAGCAGTCAAGTCTGGCTTCCCCGAAGAAGAGAAAACGGGGCTGCCTTTAAAGGATCCCTTCATGAGAAACCTGCTGAATGCTGCAGGGTGCAGGTGCAGAGCCAGGGGCTGCAGGGGGAGGGGGGCGGCGGCTTGCAGTGGGGAGGGGGGGTGGCGTGGCCAGCAGGGTGATCACATGGGCAGAGACTGCTGTGGGGAAGTGTTCACCTGAAGGAAGGGGCTGTTCCGAGAGGGACACAGGTCCAGTGCTCAGGGGGCAGGGAGGGCTGGGCCCGAGCAGGGCGCTGCAGGGGTAGTGCTGGGAGGGCCTGGTGATGGCTTTGCCCACTCGGGGAGCTCCGCCATGCTTCATGCCCAGGAGCCCTCTGTCCTTGAGTTTCCAGTCCTGAGCGCATCTCTGTGCTTCCAGTTTTGTGTCCCTGTGATGGTCTGGGGAGAGAACACAGGAAAACCAGCGTCTACACCCGTCCCCATCCATCATTCCTGTCATTCAGTCACAGAGTCTTCCTCCGAGCGCTGTGCTGGGCCGGCCTGGGGTCGAGGCTGTAGCCATGCTCCCCAAGAAGTCACAGGCCAGTGAGGGACACCCCTGCGTACTTCCCAGGGGTGCCGTCGCAGGAGCCGTGGCCGGGACCCAAAGCTGGTGCCTGGGAGGGAGGACCTTCAGGAAGTCTCCAGGCTGCAGGGAATGATGTGCAAGCATGGGTGGGATTCCAACGGGCAGACTGGGAAAGACCTGCTAGACGCGGGCCCTGACAAGGAAGGGAGAGCACTTTTGGGCGGGAGCCTGGGTGTGGGCTCTTGGGGGGGCGGGACACAGGGCTGACCGCCTTGTGAAGGTGCCCCAGTTACTGGAGCGCTCTAAGTGTCACAGAAACAGGTGGGGTCATACCCAGGGTCAATAAGGAGCCACAATGGAGGTGTCAAATATTTTGTCACACCCATTTTATAAGTGAGGAAAGTGAAGTCCAGAGAGAAGCTTCAGTCAGCAGCCGGGCCAGTTTTGCCTTGAGGTGTGGAGGCTCCACTCCCTAGCCTCTGAGCCCCATAGCCTGGGGCTTTCTGAAGAGTGCCCTCCAGTCACAGGGACGGGGACATTCTGCCCTTTCCCCAAACCTTCTGGGCTCAGACCCACCTGAGGGCCCAGGATGTCTGCTTCCAAGATGGTCCTACGTGTCGTGTATCCATTTAATCACATACCAGCTCCAACAGCACAGCTTATGAGGGGGGTGAGGGGGTTGGGGGGCATTTGGCAATGATCAGTCATTCACCAGAGAGCTAAGTGCAGGTGTGTGACAGGTCATGGATTCCATGGTGGGCGAGGACAGACACATGGACCGAAAAGCCTCACATACGGAGAACTCTTAACCCTGATATTTCGCTCCCTAAAAATTACTGTAAGGTAAGAGTCGTAAGTGCCATCGGGAACCCCCAATCCGTGCTGGGGGGTGCCAGCAAAGCAGGTGTATCCCCTTCCAAATGAGCAAAAAATAAATTTAAAAATGAATTCAATACTTCAAACGAGGCATAATGCATCAGGGCAACACCAGAACTTTGCCAGATGTCCTTATCCTTATTTTTATTGCTTGTATCTAATATTGCATCTTGTGGGCTGGGGGGAGGGGCGGGCGGAGTGCACCAAATGTTGCCAGGGCTCAGGGGCCTCTAAAGTCTTAATCTGTTCTGAGGAAGGTCATGAAAATATGGCCACAAGGGTCGTCGTGGAGGATTGGGTAAAATAAGGAAAAATTAGAAACAACCCCAGTGCCCAACAATAGGGGTTCCCTAAATCAGGGGAGGTGGCATGGCTGTGCCCGGGGTGTTGTTAGCAAACGTGAGGAGTTTTAATGGTTTGGAGACATAATAGCCTGTAGAGCCATGCCAGCTCAGCAGGTATGAAACAGGGCTCAACAGAATCCACTTTTTTTTTTTTTTTTTTTTTTTTTTTTTTTAAGCATAGAGGCATAGAAAAGCCTGGAAGGAAGTATTCCGGAATGGAAGAAATGCACATCCGTAGCTGGTGGAATTGGGATTACAGGTGACGTTTATTTCAAATTATTTTATTTTTTGCTGTTATGTGTTTCCCAATGTTCCCATAATGGATACAAATCACTCCGGCCATCAGCTAAAAACTTTCCTGATTCATGGAAAGCACTGGCCCAGCCTTTGCTGAGCTCTCCAGGGCTACGCTGGGAGCAGGTGCAGTGGCCTAGGTGGAGTGCTGATGTCTAGGAACTCCCAGGGGGATGCTGGGGGCCAGGGGCGGGGTGGGGTGGCTCCTGGCCTGGAAACAGAACCACCCAGAACTCTGCCTTTGAGCCATCGACGGGCTGGAATCCCAAGCTATGAAGTGCCCCGCACAGAAACTGCCTGGGGTTGGTCATGAAGACCCAGCTGGCAGGTTTCAACTCCTGCTTCCTGCCTGTGTACGCACCCAGGGCAGGTGCTCTGGGCGCCGTGCTGGGCCCTCCCACAGCCCGGGTCCACCCACGTGCGACCCTGATGAGCACAGCCCCGTGCCCGGGCTGAGGTCCGGAGGACACGGAGTCCCTCGTGAGCAAGTGGCCTGCTCAGGGCCTCAAGGCAGGGTGAGGATTGCTGAGAGCACTGGCCGCCCATCCTCCACTGGCCCCCAACCCCATCTTCCCTGAAGCCTCCGAGTGTCCTGGAGTGGCGATGTTGATGCCACAATATTTAGTGTTTACTGAGGCCCAGATGCCATCCTGAGGGCCCCGAGTGGGGAGCGAGACACATTGCAGACCAGTATGTGAAAGAAGGCACTTACAAGAGGCTGTGGGGGAGGGGGAGGCCAGCGCCTTGGGAATTAGGGTCTGCTTCCCGGAAGAGGTGACCTTCAGAGCTTGCAGGACTCTTGAGACTGTCAAAGCTGCCAGGATCAATAAATTCTTATTCGCCTCGGTAACAACAGTGGAATTGTAGGTACTCTGTCTAAAGGATAAAGGTAAGGTTTGGGAGGTAGTGGGACCAGCTAGGGTAGACTTTCCAGAACACTACCTGTGGATGGGACTTCCTGCCCTGCTCCTCGGATGTGACGCCCCTCCCCTGGCCTCAGCCCCCTGGGTCCCATCCCTAGCTCCCTGGGCCTCCTGGACAAGACGGCCCTGGCTGCCTGCTCATGTGTATCTACCAGGGAAGGGACAGCAGCCCCAAACTGACTCCTTGTCCCCACATCTGCCCTGGCTTCAGTCTGAAGTCCCTGGTGCAGGAAGATAGCAGAAGAAAGGGGCTACATTTAATTCAAGTTGAAAGAATATTCGTGGAACATCTGCTATGTGCCCATTGTTGGTGCAGGCAGTAAGTAGAGTTCAGGGGAATACTACAATCAGAGGAACCCTTGGTAGATAGTTAAGACTGTGTGTGCTCCAGGGATGGATTATGTGTGTGTCGGGGGTCAGTGTCTGTTATGTGTTATGCATGGCGGGGAGAGCTTCCTGGAGGAGGTGGCCTAGAAGGCTGGGATGACTGGGAAACGCAGGGGGAGGCTTGGCAAGGCAGGCAGGGTGGTGGATGCTGTCTGTGAGGCCAGGAGCCTGATGGAGGCAGGCGAGAGCAGGCCCCCACCAAGGCCACGGGTGCTCTGGGAAGGGCGAGGGCTTTGGGGTCGGGCAGCTCTGCCCACTAACAGCTCTGTGGCCCTGGGCAAGTTTCCCAGCATCTCTGAGCTACAGATCACTCACTTGCCAAATGCGTCTGGCAACCCGGACAGGCGTGGCTCCTAGCAGAGCCCTCCCCCACGGGAACGTTGGGTTGAAGGGTCTGGAATTGGACTCTGAGATCCGTAAGTGGTGCCCTGAAATCAGCTCGCAGGCTGATGAATGAGTGTTGCCGTGTGAGTCGGTGCGACCTGAGATCAGTGTTTCACCTCCCAGGTGTGGGTTCTGGGAGGGAGACAGCAGGGCTTCTTCACACCCCTGATGCCCTCATTCAGACACGTCCATGCACACTGGCCATGGCCCCCCCCTCCGTCCTCGCCCCTCCAGGTTTAGAGGGAACAAGTGTGGAGCCCCCAGTCCCTCTGCCACTCACTGTCCTGTCAGGACGCCGCGCTCAGTCTGAAGAGACCCCCGAGGTGCCGAGGGGGTTCCTAGCACAGGTCACTCCATTCAGCCCACCAAACGGGCCAGGATGATCTCTCCTCTCACGGTTCCCCTTGCGTGAGTATATTCCAGCTGGTATCTCGGTTTTTTTAATTTCCAGCCTATAAAGTACTGAGTTTCCTCCTCTGTAAAATAAAGATAGCAATGCTTATTTCGGTTCTAGGGGTCTGAACACGGGTTTGCAGCAGTCTTCCGTCCCGTGGGTGCCCTGGGGATACTTTGTGCCTGTGTGGATGTGGGGCGGACGCTGATTAGAGGCTGGAAGGGGAGGTGGGACCCCAGTATCTGGGATCCAAGGAAAGGTGCAGAAGACATGAGCCAAACAGACGGTCCAGGGGCTGGATTTGGGGCCAGGTGGAGAAAGAGGCAGAGCCAGAGGCTGGGGGTTCTTGGGGAAGATGCTGGGCTGCCTGGGGAGCACAGGGGACATATCTAAACCCAGCATAGATCCTGGCAAACCCGCAGAGATGGGACAAGGAACTTCGATGAGGGTCCAAGCGGAGGAACTGAGGGGGCCTGCTCTGAGCAAGCGAGGTGGTGGGAAGCAGGCGGAGGCCCTGCAGGCATGTAGAGGGTGCTCGGACCCACCCCGCCTTTGCCATCCCTGCCAACATGGTGTCACCAAGGAGACTGGATGGGAAGCTATGAGATGATGCACCGGCAAACAATAGCTCCTATTTCTTAGAATCTGCCTTGTTCTGGAATGTGTGACGTCTCTGGGGCCAACAGGGAAATGACTCCAGGCTTCACCAGGGCGTCTTGGGACTGTGCTGGGCCCAACCTGTGGCCATCAGGGGAGTGGCCCGCCTGACTGCATTGGCAGCAGGGATCTGAATGGCATGTTCCTGGCCTCTGGGGGATAAGGAGGTGAAGAATGAGATGTGGGGAGACTTGGTGTTTCAGGGGAAAACAGGGCTGCTCGGCAGAGCTCAGATGGACCTGGCCCTGGCTGGCGGAAGGGTAAGGAAGGAAAGGTCCCCTTCTACAGTTACATTTTAGAACCAATGGAAAAGTTTGGATCATTGGTCCTACCCTTCCAGGAATCTACAGAGGGCAGGGGACTGGCTTAAGGCCACAGGGGAAGATAGGGAGAATGGGGTCTAGGGTATGGTGGCTGGAATTGCGCTGAAAATTATCCTCTGTGCCCTGGTGGCTTCCTAATGGTGGCACTAAAAGGCTGTGGAGATGTCTGTGTGGTCAAAGGTGAGACTCTGGGTGGAGAGCAGCCCGGAAGCACCCCCTCCCCCCACCAAGAAGAGGGGGAGCCCCCTTCCCCTGACTCTTACTTCCCAAGTAGCTGCTAGGTCCTCCCCAAAGCAGAGGATGTCGTCAGGGTGCTGAATCCAGCCTGTCGCTGGGAAGCCAGCCCCCTGGGACCTGTGCCCAGGGCTAAGCCGCCACTGTCTCCTTCCCTGCCTTCCCCGTGAGGGAGCCATATTGGATGTGGAACCTCCAGTCCCACTCACACCCTCAGCTGACTGCGGTCCTGCTGACATCTGGACTGGAGCTAATGAAAGGACCTGAGCCAGAGCAGCCTAGCCTAGCCACTCCTCAATTCCTGTCCCTCAGAAACCATGTGAGGTCATAAATGTTTATTGTTGTTTTAGCTACCAAGTTTGGTGGGAATTTGTTATGCAATAACAGAGACAATGTTAGAAGAGTACAATGGCTGAGGGAGGGGTGTGGTCCAGGTGAGGTGGAGAGGAGGCAGGCCTTGGTCAGGCAGGTGCTTGTGGGCCAGGTGAGGAGAATGGGCTCAAAACTAAAGCCCTGGGGAGCTCTGAGTGTGGGGGGGGGCATTGTCAAGCAGAGGTGGGGCACAGTGCAGCTTCACAAAGGGCACTCTGGGATGTGTGGGATGGACTGGGATCTGGATAGGTACAAGGAGGCAGGCAGAGACAGCAATTAAGAGGATCCAGGTGGGAGACCTACAGGCCTGATCCAGGGGCAAGGGTACGTGCAAGTAGAGAAAAGAGGAGCCAAGAGAAATCGAGGGATAAAGAAAGGTGACAGGGCTTGGTGATTTGGACTTGGGGAGTAAAGAGGAAGAGGGGGTCAGTGCTGATGCCTCTACTCCTGCTTGGGGCAGCAGACTAACCAGGGGACACCACTGAGCAAGCCTGGGAGCCAAGAAGTGAGGCAGATCTCTGGGGATGACAACAAGTTCAGGAGTCTGAAGGAGGACCATTGAGGGCCATCCAGGGGTCAGGTGGTGCGCAGGTCTGGAGCTGAGGAGTGAGGACAGAGCCGGTGTATGGCCTTGAGGTGTTGAGCATCAAAGTTGCCCCAGAACAGGCACAGACCAGAGAAGGAAGGGTGGCTGAAGGGCTGGGTCCTGATGGGCCTGGGGAAAGCCTGAGCCCTGGAGGCCTCATGGAATAAGGGGAGGGGTCTCCAGTGAGTAGAGGTGGGAGTGCCATGTTGGAGGCCACTGAAGGGGCTTAAAGTAAATGAAGATTACGAAGTGCCTAACAGGACTAGAAACCAGAGGGTCACAGGGGGCCTTGGCCAGAGCCATTTTGGTGGATTGGGTGTGGGAATAGGAAGAAACCAAGCCAAGTGGTTTGAGAAGCAAGTGAAAGGTGAGGAAGTGGATAGCTGGGGTGTAGCTACTCTGTCATGAAGGGAGGAGAGAGACAGGGCAGGAAGTTTCCATTCCCATCACATGGGCCTCTCATAGGGCTGCTTGAGTGACCTTACAACATGGTGGCTGGCTTTCCCCAGAGGGAGCAATCTTGTCTCCAGACATTTGCACATGCTGTTCCCTTTCCCTGGAGTGAACTTTTTGTGCTCTCCCAACATTATCCAGCTAACTCCTGTTCATCCTTCAGGTCTCTGTTGACATGACACCTCCTTAGGGAAGCTCCCATAACTGCCTCTACGGACCCCATCTCTTCAGAGCAACCATGAAAAATGCTATACAAAAAGATATACTCAAAATCACTACAGATACATCAAATGGAATTTTAAAAATGTTCAAGTAATCCACAGGAAGGAAGGAAAAGATAACAGAAAAAAAAAAAAACAGCAACAGAGTACAAACAGAAAACAAAAAACAAAATGGCAGACTTATACTCTAAGTATCAACAACTACATTAAACATAAAAGACCTAAATATACCAATTAACTGACAGAGATGGGCAGAGTTGACTATAAAACAGAACCCGACTATGAGTTGTCTGTAAGAAATCCCCTCTAAATATAGTGATATAGGTAAGTTGAAAATAAAAGGATGAAAAGGATGAATCATGAAATCATTAATCAAAGGAAAATGGAAGTGGCTATATTAATATCAAAGTAGACTTCAGAGCAAAGAAAGTGATTGGAGACAAGAAGGGACATTATGCAATGATAAAAAGGTCAATCCATTAAGAAGCCCTAGCAAACCCAAATGTGGATGCACCAAACAACAGCACTGCAAAATATGTGAAGTGAAGAATGGCAGGGCTGAAAGGGGAAGTAGATAAATCTACAAATGTAGCTGGAGAGTTCAACACACTTCTCAGTTGACCAGGAGACAGCAAATCAGCAAGGATACAGAGTAACTCAACACCAGGATCAGAATAACATCAGACACCAGGATCCAATTGACCAAACGCTCCACCCAGCGACAACAGAATAACACTCCAGTGCCCACAGAACATATATCAATATAGATCATATCGTGGACCATAAAAAAAAAACCCTCAACAAATGTAAAAGAATTCAAATCCTACAGAGTGTTTTCTCTGACCCCAGTGGAATCAAACTAGAAATCAAAAAAAGTAATCCATGAGCCAAAGGGGAAGTGTTTAAAAAAAATCTTGAAAAGTGTTGGCGGTGGGGGAGGGGGGCTGCTTGGCTGGCTCAGTGGATAGAACGTTAACTGTTGATCTCCAGGTTGTGAGTTTGAGTCCCATGTTGGGTGTAAAGATTACTTAAGAAAACCTTTTTTAAAAAAGAGGAGGATATGTCAAGGGGGGGGATAAAAGTCCTGGCTTCCCTCTGGCATCACCCAGTAAGGTAATGCGGTTCCACACCACAGCCTGAGTGGGAATCCAGGCTTCCAAGTGGCTTTTGGTGGCAGGGGTGGAGCGAGGCCATTTTTTCCTCCCTGTGGCATTTGACTGGGTGGTTCCTGACTAAAAGTTTTCTGTCTTAAGGCATCCTCAAATACATGGTCATATGATTTTCAGCAGGGGTGCCATTCAATGGAGAATAAATGGTTTTCACCAAGTGGTGTTGGGAAAACTGGATATCTATCTATATCTATATCTATATCTATATCTATATCTAATCTATATCTATATATGAGCAGAGTTGGAATCTTACATCATATGTAGAAATTAAATCCAAATGGTATCAAAGACCTAAATATAAGAACTGAAACTATAAAACTCTTAGAGGAAAACAGTGGGGAATCTTCATGACATTGGATTTATCAATGGTTTCTCAGATAGGACACCAGAAGCACAGGCAACAAAAGAGAAAATAGATAAAACTAGAATTCACTGAAATGAAACACTGTGCATCAAAGGGCACAATCAACAGAGCCACAGAGGCACCCCCACAGGATGGGACAAGATAGTTACAAGTCATGTATGTGATAAGGGGTTAACATCCAGAATACATAAAAAATTCCTGCAACTCAACAACAACAACAACAACAACAACAAGAACAAACAACCTGATTTAAAAATGGGAAAGGGATTTGAACAGGCATATTTCCAAAGAAGATATACAAGTGGCCAATAGAGATAAGCTCAACATCACTAATCAGTAGGGAAATATAAATCAAAACCACAATGAGATACCATCTCACACCTATTAGGACAACTGCTATTTACTTACTTTTTTTTTTTTTTAATGTTTATTTTTGAGAGAGAGAGACCAGAGTGTGAGCAGGGGAGGGGCAGAGAGAGAAACCGAAGCAGGCTCCAGGCTCTGAACCGTCAGCACAGAGCCTGACGCGGGGCTCGAACTCATAAACCGTGACAACATGACTTGAGCTGAAGTTGGACGCTTAACTGATGGAACCACCCCGGCGCCCCGGGACAACTGCTATTTAAAAGAGACAAAAAACAAAACAAAACAACACACACAAAAAAAACAGAACAGAAACAGAAAATAAGCGTTGGCGAGGGTGTAGAGAAACTGGAACCTTGTGCTTTGCCGGTGGGCATGTAAAATGCTGCAGAGTATCTTCTCGAAAAATTAAAAGTGGAATTATCATACAATCCAGCAATGTCACTTCTGGGCATATACGTATAGAACTGAAAGCAGGGTCTTGAAGAGATCTTTGTACACCTATATTTGTAGCAGCATTCTTTACAATAGCCAAAATGTGGGTGCACCCCGTGTGTCCACTGATAGATGCATAGATAAAATGTGGTGTACACACACACACACACACACACACACACACACACACACAACGGGACAGTATTCAGCCTTAAAAAGCAAGGCAGTTTTGACACCTGCGACCACACGGGTGAACTCTGAGGATGTTATGCCACGTGAAATAAACCGGTCACAAAAAGACAAATACCGTATGATTCCATTTATGCGAGGTACCTACAGCTGTCAAATTCAGAGAGACAGAACATGGGATGATAGTGGTCAGGGCTGAGGGCGGCAGGAATGAGGAGCTGTTTAGTGGGGACAGCGTTCCAGCTTTGCAAGATGAAAAGAGCTCTGGGGAAAGATGACAGTGGGGTTTGCCCAGCAGTGAGAACACGCTTCATGCCATCAAACTGTAAAAAAAATGGTTAAGACGGTAAATTTTTGGTTATGTAGATTTCACTGCAGTTAAAAAAAAAAAAGGTTTTGTCTTGCCAGACTGCCCCTTTCTTGATCTTGTGGTTACAGAGAGCAGGCTTTTGTGGGGACAATTTTTTGTTTGTTCGTGTCTGTTGGTGTTTCTGGGTTGTTAACTCTGTTGGTCCAAATCTGGTGTATATGAAGCAAAAGAAAAATTAAGAAAAATAAAACGCAGCCAATTCACCATTGTGTGGCTCTTCGGGTCCCAATCCCCTAGCCAGTGGGCCTTCTCTCCATTTTTCAGAGTCCTCTTGTGTTTGTTTTATATGTGATGTTCAAGGTTTTTAGTTGAACTTAGAAGGCGGAGCAGGGGAAAGTGCATCTACTCCCATCTTTCCAGAAGCAGGAGGCTTGGCCTGCTGTATTTGTACTGGTTCTCCAGGTAATGCTGGTACTCACCAAGGACGGACTACGGAATTCGCCTCGGAGTCCCAAGCTCCCAGGGGCATGGACTGGGGCTCCCTTGTTTACAGTGAACCTCTGAGCTGATCACAGCTGGTCCTGATCAGTCCTCATGTAGGGCCCCAAACCTTGCTGGGTCTCCCAGGCAGTCTCTGCCCATCCTCGGTGGCATACATCTTCGGTGATTCACTTGCCCACTCTTTTGGCCACTCATTCTGAGCCTTCTCCTCAGGCAAGAGTTCAGATTCTCCCCCTGCAGTTTCTGGAAGGTTCTTAAAAACTCTTGAAAGGCCAAGTGCACAGCAGCGAAGCTCCTTCTTTCTCCTTCCCCCAAAACCGGCTTCCCCAGGCTCTAGCCTTCAGTTCGGTCCTGCTCCTTTCTTCTGGGTCCTCTTGGGGCGTGTTCATGCTCCCGCATTTCCCGACACACACAGAACAGCATCCAGCAGGTGGAAAGCACAACACTGCTTTATGAAGCTCTGGGAAGGGGAGTGGCAGTTCTGTGGGTCTTCTGTGCTCCGGGCCTTCGGGGAGGTCTCACTGAGTCTTCCCAGTTCTTCAAAGGTAGGACTTATTGGTGCCAATTCACAGACGAGGAAATAGAGGCTTGGGGAAGTTAAGTAATCTGCATAAGGTCACGCAGGTGGTGAGTGGCAGGGCCAGGACCAGGAGCCCAGTGGCCTGACTTTGGAGCCCAAGCTCTTCTGGCCTTGTCTTAGAAGGACCCAAAACCTCACCAGAAGTCCGAGTGCTGGCCCATTACCTGACCCCAAGGACCACACGCAGAGCCAGATCTGATCTAAGTCCTCTTGGCTGTGACCCCTCTTGGGCCCAGTTCAGGCAGCAGGTGAGGACCACGTGACCTGAAATACGAGGAAGAAGGAGCAAGCAATCAGCTGACATCAGATTTTCTGAGGGGCTTATGAGTTTGAAGTGCCCAGTTGGATTCAGAGTTAGAACCACCCTTTCCCCTACAAAGCAATTAAGCCGCTTCAGAGAAAAATGGCTTTGTTTGGCCCTTGGATACCATTCCTGAGAAATGATGGTAGCAAATAATGTACGTTCAGCAAACCTCATGTCTCTGCCGCGCGGCTGGCTTTGGATGTGGTCCAAGAACTGGTGTGATGTCGTTCTCCAGTTCCAGTCCCAGCCAGTCCCGGCTGCCCTGGGTGAGGCTCTTGGCTGGGCCGGATTTTTGGGACCTGATTTAATACATACCGAACGGTTTGAGTCTTCTGTGAAAAAAAGGAAAACATTCCCTGGATTTGGGGAGCAGTCATCATCCTGACGATACTAACAAGGAAGACGGTTCCAGGCCACTAGGGTGTCTGGAGGCTGGGCCTGGGAGGTAAGGGCTGTTAGAGCCCCACCCATTTTACAGATGCAAAAGTGGAGGCAAGGAGCACCTTCAAAGTAACCCCGTTTTCATGAAGTGCTTCCCGATTTAAGGTCCTTCTCTTAGTGTGAACTGTGCACCCAGGAGAGTAGCCAGCACAGAGGTAGTCATAGCTAGGTGCTCAACAGTCAACACTGGCTGAACGAATAAAGGAGGCATTTCTTGTTTCTTCATCGTGATGAACTTATATTTGATGTCATTTAGTTCAATTTCCCAGTCAGCGCGGGAATCTCTTCTATAGCATCTCTGATAGATGGTCATCCACCTTGAATACCCCCAGGGATGGGGAGCTCACTCCCTCCAGAGACAGCTCTTCCCACCTTTGGACAGCTCTAATCTCAGCAAGGACAACAGTTCATTATTCTGAGCTGAGCTCGGCCTCCCTGGGATGGGTAATTACTGGTTCTGGTTTTACCCTTTGCTGTGCTCAAGCTTCTCCCATTTCTACTGGTTAGTCTTTAAAAATCAGAAGAGGCCTGGGGCGCCTGGGTGGCGCAGTCAGTTAAGCGTCCGACTTCAGCCAGGTCACGATCTCGCGGTCCGGGAGTTCGAGCCCCGCGTCGGGCTCTGGGCTGATGGCTCAGAGCCTGGAGCCTGTTTCCGATTCTGTGTCTCCCTCTCTCTCTGCACCTCCCCCATTCATGCTCTGTCTCTCTCTGTCCCAAAAATAAGTAAACATTGAAAAAAAAAAATTAAAAAAAAAAAAATTCAGAAGAGGCCTGCTCCTTCTCCAAGTTTTCCCGTTTGGGGATTTGGGTGAAGCTGGCCTGGGTGTCGGAGTCTAAGACCCAGCCACGGGGTGATAACCGTGTGGAAGGGCTGCGTATGTTCGGTCTGAGGAAGATGAGTCGGTAGCGAGGTGAGGGTGTTATGAGGGGAGCCCTCAGTTATTTTCAAGGCGCTGCAGATACGAATGAAGAAATAACAGTCGTAATGGCAAATAATTACTGTGGTGCTGGGCCCTGAGCTAAAAGCTTTCCTGCTATCATCTCAGCCATGTCCCATAACAGTCCTCTGCAGTGACTCTTACCCCACTTTACAGATGAGGGAACTGAGGCACAGGAAGGTTAAGTCACGTGGGCAGGGTCACTCAGCTGGTAAGTGGAGATACTGGCACGCAAACCCCAGTTGGTCTGACCAGACCCTTCCCTCCCACCTCCCGCACGCACAGGGGACGCACAGCGCTGGGTGGCCAGAATATGGCTCACAGGTAGAAGCTACAGGAAGATGGGCAAATGTCTGGTTAGGTGCAGCACTTTCTAGAAGTCAGAAATATCAGGCCGATGGAATTAGCTGCCTCGTAAGGTGGTAGGCACCAATGTGGGAGCAGGGTCCAGGGGGATCCACGTCACAGAAGAGTCTTTGGACCACGTTTATCCAGTTGAATCCAATTAAAAACAGATCCCTAGGGCAACCTTTAAAAGAGAAAAAGGAAAGTGAGGATGAATGGTGTTTGCAATGTATCTCTGGGCCCAGCTAGAAACTCCTTCTCTGGCACCTGCGTCTGAGTCCCCGCCAAAATATTAGGATTCTCGAAAACCCTGGTCATTGGGGGCTGGTCTTGACCTTGTTTCTAGGAGTTAAGAAGCAGAGAAGGGTGGATGGAAGGCCTGGGTCTCCTCAAGCAAAAGGCCCATTCCCTCCAATGCCCATCTATATGGTGAGATGAGCCTCAGAGAAAGCAAGTCACTTGCCCAGGGCCACAGACCTCATACACAGCTCTGCTGGGGACCTAGAAGGGACGGCCTCGTGAGCTAGCCCTCACTCAGTCCTGGGAAGCCTCAGAAGAGAGGCTGAGCTCCGTCCTGGGAACCCCTCTCCCTCCGGGTCTCCAGGGACTGGCTCTGGCTCCTGGAATAGTAGGTGAGAACATTCTGGCCTCCGGTTTCCCTCCTGCTGGCGAATATTAGGCTCAGGGTCACTTGAGAGCTGGTGCCTGGCCGGGAGTGGGAGACTGGACACAGGTCTGGTCTGCAGGTGTCCTCAAGGGACCCACCGAGGTCCAGGTGGCGCCTGGGTTCCTCCCAGAGGCAGTTTTGTGGTTGGTAGATATCTGCTCCATCAGGCCAGTGCCCTGGGCCCTTTTCCACCCGGGCTTCTTTCAGCTCTTCCTGTACTTTAGGAGAATAATTAGATGATTCTATGCTGTGGCCCTGTCCCCTGCAGGCTGGCGTCTGGACAGCACAGAGGACGAGTCTCCTCCTGGGGCAGGCCAATGGCGGGAGCGTCTGGGAGAGGGAGGCCTGAAGGTGGACAGGACCTAATGGTGATGGCAGCATCGGGGACAGCCCCGGTTCCTGCTCACCTGCTCACTTCTCCATCCAGGAGACCCAGGCAGGGCAGGGTTGGGGGTGGGGAGGCCCCATGGGTGCCACTTCATAGGCTGGGATGCTGAGTCACCTGCCTGATGTTGGGCTTCTGGTGAGCGAGTGAGCGAGTGAGTGAGTGAGTGACAGGCTCGAAACTGGATCCGGTCAGAGTGTCCTCAGGCCTGTGGTCTTATCACCTCATGACAGTGCTCTCTTCCCCTGGCCGGACCCTGCCTGGAGTATTGCCACTGTGGCTCCCATTGCCTCACGGGCCTTCTGAGTGTCAGAGGTGGGCATGGGGTTCAAGCAGCCCCCTCCTTCCAGGAAGGGCTGTTCACCTTCCTCCGTTTGCTTCTCCTAAATGGAAGCCTGTGGTCTCCCCAGACGTCCCTGCTGTCCGAGGGGAAGGGCCCCCGGAGAGCACCTTATGTCTTGTTTGATGGACAACAAAACTGCAGCCCAGAGAGGGCAAGCGGCTTTCCTGAGGCCACAGAGCAAATGGGAGGCAGAGCCCGTCTCGAACTCAGGCATCCTGACTCCCAGGCACACACACGCTTGTGACTGGGGTCTCCGCACTTTCCCTCTTCCAAAGATGATACTTTGTCACATACATGGCAGAGGGACCAGGCACAACCACGACCCCGGTCGCTGTTGAAGTAGTCCAAGGATCTGTAAAACTGAACAGTTTGTTGGTGGGGACGGTTATGGCTCCCAAGTGCCCCCCACCTATCCACCAGAGAGGGACCTAGGCTAGAAATCACGTGCCACCAATTCTCTTGCTCCCCGCTTCCCCCCTCTGAAGAGTGAGGTCCTGCTTTCCTTCCAGCCACTACCTCCCGGAATGCCAGGAGCACTCTTCTGTTTTGGGAGAAGCTGCCGTCAGCCTCAGTTTCTCCATCTGTGACAGTGGCTCCACGCCCGGCTTGTCGCGCTCATCAAGCGACCCACCGGGAGAGGCAAGTGCGCAGAGGGCTATGTAGGAAAGTCACCAATTGTCCGAGCCCTTTGTCCCCACTTAAACTGCAGCAGGGGACCTGCGCGACAGCCAGGGCCTCTCATTTCCTTTGAGTAAGCGCTCTCCCTGCAAGAGGGAGCCACTGACCTCAAAGGCCGGCCCACAAAGGGGCCCTGACATCGTGGGGAACAATGTCGCCTGTTTACCTGACAGATTGTCCGCTTTCTTTTCATCTCCGAGGAAAAGAGCTCCCGCTGGGAGCCGCTAATCCCAGAGTAAACAGATGACCTCGTGGTGCTTTTCTTCCGGAGGTGGGGTGCGGAGGCAAGCGCCCCAACTGTGCAAACAGATCCTGGAGGCCTCGTGCGCCTGCGGGGGCGTGGCCCCGGGGCCCGGGCGGGAGGAGCCCCTCCCTCGAGCCCGCCCTCTTTCTCCCTTTGTGGTTTCCCGTTGAATGCGGAGAAGCTCAAAGGCAGGGGCGAGAAAGGTCAAAGCCAATTTGCAGGGCCGAGCGTGGGGGAGGAGAGAAGGGGCCAGACGGGGCGTTTTGGGAGGCCTGACCTTCACCTGGATACAACCCCTGTGGCCTGTCCCCAGGCCTTCTGTGGACGCTGTCCCCGGCAGAGCCGGCGCGGTGTCCTGGCCACTCCCTTACTGGCTGTTGGCAGAGGCCAGCAGCTGCCCCTCTCTGAGCCTCAGTTTCCCCATCTGGAAAGCAGGGATGAAGAAGACAGCCGACTCTTAAGGCTGTTGCGAAATATTGCCATGAGCTCTCCGCAAGTGGCGGTGATTTACGATTAGAGAGAGAGAAAGCCGAGTCTGGAAGCTGGAATGAGACGCCAGCAGAGTGTGGAGAGTGTTCGGGGAGAGGGTCGGCAGAGTCGGGACAAAGGCACTCAGTTAGTTGGGACTGAATAGCGCTGGTATGCGAAACAGAAGATAAAAAAGCCTCTGAAATAACATATCACATTGTGGGGTTATCTCTGGGAGGGGACCCAAATTCTCCCACTTCCTGGTGGTGTAAACTTGGGAGAGCTATTTGGCCCTTATGTCCTTTGGTGTCCTCCTTTACAAGTAGATAGACAAGTCCTATGTCAAAGGGCTCTCCTTGAAATGAAAAGAACCTGGCACAGAGTAGATGCTCAATTAATATCAGTTCCTGGGGCTTAGTAAAGGCAGGCTTTACTCCTTGCAAGGAGCTTGGGTGGGGGTCAGGGGGATCTGGATGAGTTAAAGACCCATGGGATGGGAGCCCCATCACGCCTTATTTGGATGCCGCCAGAGGCTGCCCTTTCCCTCGGGTAGTGGGGAGTTGGGTGGGGTGGATCCTCCCACAGGGTGAGCCCTGGGTGACCAGCCGGTGCCTTCCCAGCCACCCTCTCTTGGCTGTCCATACAGGCCGTGTGTGCCTCATCTCGGCATTCAGGGCTTCTGCGACTATCAGCCCCTCTTTGGGGTAGAGAAGGTGAGAGATGTTTAGGTGAAGCAGGTGGTGTCTCCCGGGGTTCCTCAGCTTTCCTTTTTAAAGGGAAGGAAGGAACGAGAAGGAAAAGCAGGAAAAGGATGTACTATTTGGTGAACATCGTAAAGCAAGTTTATAGGTATCAGAAGCTTTGGCTTCAAGGAACAGCAAACTCAATTTACTGTAGCTTAAACAAATGGAGGTTTATTTTTCTAACATATTAAGAATTCTGGACATGGGTGGTTGCTGGTCTTGGCTAACTGCTGGTGATGCCAACAAAGACTGGTGTCTTTCCAGCTTTCTACACATCACCCTTAGCATGTAAAAACCTACTCATCTCCTCAAGGTGGCAAGATGGCTGCCTCAGCTCCATCAGGAAAGTAGGTCTCCCACGAGCTCCCTGCTGATATCTCATTGGCCAGAAGTGGGTCACGTGGCCACTCCTGGAACAAGATGGCGGGAATGCAAATTCCTGAATGCACTTCCCCAGCCTCCAACAGGAGCAGGTGAGGGTGGGCGGGCTGCGTGGGTCAAAGGGACCGTGTCCAACCATCTAATCAGTTGCCTGCCAGAGGAGATGGTTCTACTCACATCACAGTCGTACCGCGGCAAGCTGGTGCCCAGGGCAGTGAAATGCTTACTCAATAAGCACTTTGATTGATTTCCTTTGACATTCTGGGCCAGCAACCAAAGATGCAGAGATAAAAGCCACTCCTTTGCCTTTCAGAGACAGAAGGAGAATCGTAATAGTAATAATAACAGTATAATAGCTAAAATTCACCGAATATGTACCAAGTGCCAAGCGCTTGCGGGGTACTTTCTAGACTTTATCCACTCTCTTGCTCACTCCAACCTCAAGCAACAGGCATGATTCTATCTGTTATGGAGGAAACTGAGGCCCAGTGAGGCCCACAACGCAGGCCCATGTTACACACAGTAGTGGATGTAAGAGCCCAGGGATGAACCAGGCTCTAGGGACACCCATGGGAAGAGGGTCCTGCACTCCTTGGGGAGACCTGGGAAAGTTTCTGGAGGTGGGGAGGTATATGCAGGGTCTGGAGACACCAGCTGGAATTTCACAGTCAGACAAGGTGGGGAAGATGTCCCAGACGAGGTAAGACATGTGTGAGGACACATGAGAAGTGACATTAGGAAGATCTATGGCACCCCTAGGGTCCGTCCACCCACACTGGCCCAGAAATTGCTTTCTTTAAAAGAAGCGTTGAAAATAAAATTATACTTCTAAAATCAGTGAGTGACATGAATGGTCAAAGAAATGCAATTCATTTATAAAGTTGTCAAAGATGAAAAGGAAACACCTTAATATTTGACACTGGTGTTGGGGCAGCGAAACAGGTAATGTTTGCACACAGCTGGTGGGACGGTGAATTGGTGTGTAAGCCTTTAGAAAAGCAACTTGAAAAATATTCTTTAGAATGTGCTGATCTTTTGGCTTGCTGTTTAGAAATACATCCTAAAGAAATGATAAATAAAAGTAGACAGATACCTGTGCAAGAGAGATAATTGATTGCAATACAGTTTTGTGTTTTCTCCCTTGAAGTTTCCCTCTCAGTGTCCCAGGTTTGTAGCCAGACCCCTCCTGACTCCCTAGTCCCAGGGGCATTTGTAGGACCCAATCTTGGGTCCTACAAAGCTGCTCGAAGGGAACATTTTTTCCCTGTTTTTTGTTTGTTGATTTTGGTTGTTTTGTTTTTGTGAAAAAGAAAGATCAAGAGAGAAAACATGCAGGCTGTCCCAGTAAAACAGTTCCTTCCAGTAAAGGGGAGGAGTTGAAAGAAAGAAGGGGGAAGGTTCCTAACACCTGCAAAGGGGCCTCGAGTCCCAGAGGTGGGACCTCAAACCCCCCCACCGCATGGCCACACCCCAGGACATGGCTATGATTTCCCAAAGCTCACTGTCCAGGAAGACTGGAGTGACAGCCGTAGCCCAGGGTCCTGAGCTTCCAGCCTGACGTACAGTAGCAGCCACTGGATATCAAAGAGCATGCCCTCTGGGAGGATGAGTAGCTACAGACCCCAGGACCTTTGCACAGCCCTAGCAGACAGCAAGATCTCAAAATGACTGAGGTTGATTTTCCTTGATCAGGCCTCAGGTGGAATGTAAATAAAACTGAATGTGACATTCTCACCTATCTACATTCATGAGAAAAAAATGTTTTTAAAGGTAATTGAGTATAAACTTATTATCTTGTTTTGATTTTTTTAAACCATTAGTTAAATATTTTCCATAGAAAGATACCAAAGTCCCCTGCCCTACGTTCCCTGACCTCCAGGCACATACCTTTACTATTGCACCAACCTTGCTGGGAGGGTCATTATCTATATTTAGTGCCTCACTCTCCTTCGAGGTTCTCAGGTCCTGGAGACTCATCAAGACATTGTCTTATTTACTTCCATGTCCCCAGTCCTTGCACAACGCCTGGCAAACACCCAGGGAATGAACGGGTATATGAATGAGTGAATGAATGAATGAACGGATGAACGAACGAATGAACAGGTGTCTGGTATCTGGGTTAAAGGGCCTGGTGAGGCCCGTCTCTGTTGTCCCCACACAGATGCTCCTGGGCAGCTCTAAGGGCTGTGCACTCAGCCACAGAGTCAACTGCCAGCACAAAGTCGGGGAGTGTAAACAGCCCTCCTCCAGGCCAGGGCCGACTGGCAGCATCCCGGGCAGCTTGCACAATCTTGTGGGCTGCTGTGATTCTCATTTTTGGGGCATGGAGTCATCTCTGCCATGGGCCTCTCCCTCCTTGCCCTGGATTGTCTCTTGGCAACACAAAAGGAACTGTATGTCTGTTGTCCGCGGGAAGAAGTTCAGACCCCCGATCCCTCCTGGGAGCTGGTCCTGATGAACCAGATCTGCCCAAGGACCCCTGGAGGCTGGAGCTGAAAGGGAGCTCGAAGATCACCCAGACCGACCTCCTCGTTTTACAGATAAAGGGCCTGAGACCTTAAGAGGTGGGGACACTGAGCTCACTGCACTTGTGGCAGAGCTTGGCACGGAGCTGAGTGTCCTGGGATGGCAGCTGGTTTCAGAACCAGCCAAACAGGGCTGTAAATTCCTGCCCAGCCACTGTCCAGCCGTGTGAACCTGGATCAGGGATGTGTCCTTCCTGAGTCCCCATTTCCCTGTCTCCCCGGAGCGGCACGCAAGGTTGTTGTGGAGACCTGTCACAATGCTGTCTTAGAGCCCCTAGCAGCACCGTGCCTGGCTCAGACCGGGGCCTTCTGTCTCCTGCCTCCTCCCACCCTTTCTTTCCTAACTTCTCCCGCCCACATTCCTCACCATTCCTCTGCTTCCCTCTGAGCCCTCCACTACAGGGCAATTTGCTCCCCAAATTGCATGCTGTGATCGCCCCTAGATTCATTACTGTCTGCCTACTTTCTCTCTTGCTTTTTCTGTTCTCACACACCTCTTGGTCTTGCCACATTCATTCATATTTTCCTTCCTCTCTCCCTTCCTGCAAACTTTCCCAGGCCTCTGCTATGCGCCAGGCACCTGCTGGGCAGAGAGGCTCACGGCCTCCTCCTGCCCTTTCAGAGCTCATCTAGTGCTCAAGAGGGGCTGCGTGAGCAAGGACGAGACAGGGCGATGCTGTGTGTCCACAAAATCCCGTATCCTAACTCTTGTTTCTGGAACACCGCGGCAGATAGAAGACTGACCCCTTAAAGAGGGCTGTGTCCTAACCCCCAAATCTATGAATCTTACCTTACGTGACAGAAGGAGCTTTGCAGATGTGGCTAAGTGCAGGATTTTTTTTTTTTTAATGTTTATTTATTTGAGAGAGAGAGAGAGAGAGAGAGAGTACGTGTGCACACGCATACGTGTGAGTGGGGGAGGGGCAGAGAGAGAGGGAGACAGAGGATCCAAAGCAGGCTCAGCACTGACAGCAGCGAGCCTGACACGGAGCTCAAACTCACGAACGGTGAGATCATGACCTGAGCAGAAGTTGGACGCTCAGCCGCCCAGGTGCCCCCTGTTAAGTACAGGATTTTGAGATGGGGACACTGTCCTAGATTATGCATGTGGACATAAGGGTCCTTACGAGAGGGAGGAAGAAGGTCAGAGAGCAGAGATGCTATCTTGCTTGCTCTGAAAATGGAGGAGAGAGGCCAGGAGCCAAGGAGCACAGGTGCCCCTGAGGCCCTCAAAAAGAACCAGTCCCACGGACACCTTGATTTTAGCCCTGGAGAGCCATTTTGGGCTTCTGACTTCCAGAACTGTAACAGCATGAACGTTTGCTGGTTTAAGCCACTAGGTTTGTGGTCATTTGTTCCCACAGCGATAGCAAACATAGAAGACCGTGGTTTTGGGGCGCCTGGGTGGCGCAGTCGGTTAAGCGTCCGACTTCAGCCAGGTCACGATCTCGCGGTCCAGGAGTTCGAGCCCCGCGTCAGGCTCTGGGCTGATGGCTCAGAGCCTGGAGCCTGTTTCCGATTCTGTGTCTCCCTCTCTCTCTGCCCCTACCCCGTTCATGCTCTGTCTCTCTCTGTCCCCAAAATAAATAAACATTGAAAAAAAAAAAAATTAAAAAAAAAAAAAAAAAAAAAAGAAGACCGTGGTTCTCTGTCCTCTTGCAGTGAGGTGGCCCGCGTGACTAACTCCGGCCAGTGCAGTGTGAACGCAGGTGACACGTCTTCCTCTGGCCTGAGGCCTCTGTCTTCCTCTGCCACAGCCAACGAAGACACTGCAGCTGGTGGTGGAAGGTACAAGACGGTGATCAGCTGCTGGCGGCCTGGGTCCCTGAGTGACTGAGTGGAGCACAGCTCCCACCCCGCCCCCACCAACCATCCGGACCTCTTAGGATTTGGGTATTATTCGTGACAGCAACATAACCTAGCCTTTTCTTCCTGCGGAAGCGCTAAGGAGGCTCTTGCCTCACGGTGGTGATGACTGAGCCTTGAGAAGACAGATGGGCCCTTAAGAGTGTGAGCAAAGGCCTGGAAGGATTGGACTTTATTTGGCTGGCCCAGGGTGCATTGTGGGAGCGGCGGCTGGCTGCAAAGGTTGGGGGAAAACGGAGAGCAGGGGCACTGGCGGGACTCTGGCCATTCTGTCTCCCCCCGCTGGGTTCCAACAGGCTTGGACTCATTTCCTAGCGTGTACTGCTCGGTGCGCATCTAGTGTGCCTGCAGGGCTCATGCAGACACACGCGCGTGTGTGGCCGAGAGGCTTCTCTGGGCACAGGTACACGTGCGACCGGAGGCGTGTGCATGTGTGCGTTTACCTCTGGTATAGCCGCAGCTCCGGGGTGGGCGGGGTGGGGGTTGGGGGCTGGTCTGGGACAAAGGAAGGTGTCAGATGTGGGTGGGTTTCTGGTGCGCAGGAACAGAGTCCAGAGGGTGCGGTGAGGAGGGCAGTGTGTGAGGGTGTATCAGGGTGAACAGAGAGACTTCTCGAATCATGGGTGAAGGAGAAGCTCTGGGATACACCGGTAGCTCTTGAGGTGAGTCCCAACACGTAGCGCCCGCCCTTAGAGCCCTACGTGCAGTGATTCACTGACCTGTGCCCTCTGCAGGGGTGAGTGATTGCTGTATGAGCCTGGCTCGTTCTCGTGGGGCCAGCGTGAGCCAGAGAACACCCTATCACGTCAGTCCCACCGCGGGCCAGGTTTGCATGATGTTTATTGCTCAAATTACTCACTGTGCTGTTACCTGAAATACATTTAATTCCTATTAATAACGAGCACTGTAGGGCATAGATTTCATCATTAGCGTTAAATTACTTTATTGCAGTTTACAAAGCAGCTGCCTGTGATGTGTGACGCATCAGCCCAAGTCGGAGCCTACACACACAGGCCGCTCACATGTGTGTGGACAGTGCACAGTGCAGCTGTGTAGTTGTAGGCAACGTGTTTTCGCGCACGCTTTCAGCCGCACGTAAAGGTAACCTTGTGTTTGCTCCGCCCATCTGTGGGCTGCCCTAGACCTGAGACTGGGGCGTGCTTTCCGCAGTCTACTCTAGGCCCGGGGGCACAGCTGAGGGCTTTTGAGGCTCTTGTCTCAATAAAACCCAGGACCCCCCATGGGTAGGGGCTACCATATGAAGAGACAGAGGCTCACGGAAGCCCAGAGGACCTGCCCGAGGCGCATGCTGGGGCCACACTTAGAATCCAACCAGGCCGGCTCCAAAGCTCACGGGCCCCTTTA
Source organism: Leopardus geoffroyi (assembly GCF_018350155.1). Taxonomy (NCBI): domain Eukaryota; kingdom Metazoa; phylum Chordata; class Mammalia; order Carnivora; family Felidae; genus Leopardus; species Leopardus geoffroyi. The sequence continues at coordinate 118,089,375 of NC_059328.1, read as the reverse complement.
AGGTCCAACCTCACGGGCCCCTTTAAGATCAAGGGACATGATGATTCTCCGCTGAGAGGCTACAGGTGGATCGCTCATTCTTTTTTCTTTTCTTTTGTAATAACGTTTGTATCTTTCATTAATGGCTGTAAGAGTCTCCCCTCCGCTTGCTCCCCGTGCCGACCCCATTGGTGCGGGGTTAGTAAGGAATGACGTCAGAGCCCGAGTGGGTGAGCGGTCAGGGGGCTCAATGGAACCGCTGTTGTCCCGCCCACCCGGCACACACACACACACACACGCACACGCACACACACACACACACACACACACACACACACACGCCGCTTTTGCAAAAACAATTCCCTATTTGGCAAAGGGCAGTGTTTGCCCTGGGGTAGGACCTTGCAGCCCTGAGCGAGGCCTTGTTTGTTCTGGCATAAACCACGGGGATGTCCAAGCCCTCCAAGTTTGTTGAACTTCCTGGATTTCTTATCATGCAGCCTGCTCCGCCAGGGAACAGGTGAAATGCTGATTTGTGCCCAAGAGAGGATATTAAGAAAGTCCACAAAAGCCACTTCTGCCCCCAAGGGACAAGCAGCCCCAGGCAGGGCTGCTGAGGGCTGGCAGGGGCCAGGGAGAGGGAGCCGGGCAGATCCTTAGCCTTCCTTCTCCTTAACCTGGCCTGAGTCTGCGTCTCCCACTCATGACTCCCCACTCCTGAATTCTCTGCTCGGCTCTGCTCAGGCTGGTCTCCCCACGTTCTCTGGACATATTGTACCTTCTCCAGGCTGCACACCTTTGCCTGGGCCATGCCTGCCACGTGGGATTTCCTCTCTACCCTGCCTCCAGTTGAAACCCTGCTTGGTGGCTAGAGTAAAAGAATGGCTGAATCATTCTGAGGGTGGAACTGGGTAAGTGAAAGACTGTATCCCACACTACCCTACAGTGCACATTTCCCTTCCCCTAGGAAGGGAAATCCCTGACCCTCAGGGGCTTATCAGGGTGTTTGCCTGGGGGGGGGGTGCCTAAATGAACCCTCAGGTAGCCCTGCTGAGACACTGGGGAACTTGTGTCTGCCCCCTCAGGAAGTCACACAACATGACAATGGGGTAGGGGTCGGGGGTGATGGAGCGGGTATAAGGGGAGGGGCCTCCAGACTCAGGAGTCCAACCAAGGTCAGATCCTGTCTCCCAGCCTTCTAGCTCCAGGACCTTAGGAGGTGGCTCCAGGCTTCCTGCACCTGCATAGAATGAGTATAATGGCAGCTCCTTCCTTGGGAGGTGTAACTACAGTGATAAATGAAGCACCTTGGACACAATAAGTGTATTTTATCAGTCCCTTATGTCACTGTAGGAGGATCGCAGACACATGGTTGACCTTCGACAGCCTTTGAGACTTCATTGCACTATTCGCTGACTGCCTCCTGCGAGGATCCTGATTTCACAAGGAACCTACGGGTCGCTATCATCTCCTGCAGATGAGGGGACTCTGCCAGTTGAGGCTGTGGTCCAAGGACACCCAGCATATAGGTGGCAGAGCAAGGGTTAATGCAAGCTGGCTGGACTCAAAACGTGCTCCTTCTCCTCTGTGACCTCTGCTCCAGCCCCTCACGCTGACCAGTGGCCCTGGAGCTTGCCTGGCCCTTCTGTGTCTGGGGGCCAAGGCAGGAGAGGCAGCTGCCAATCAATGTGCCGTGAGCTCAGGGAATGCCTGGGGTCCCCTTGTCAGACCCCCTCGCTTGCCACATGCCCTAAATTCCATCATTACTTATGGTGCTGTGATTCCTATACTGTGTGGGCAAGACCCCTGATGTGACTGTCTGCCTTTGGTGGCAGGACCCAGCCATTGAGGACCCACCAGCAAATGGCACCTGGGGAAGGGATCCCAAGCCAGGGACGTTCTGATGGGGGCAGCAGCTTCAGGCTGGGTCCTAGAGTGGCCACCCTGGGAACCAGACCTTGTCATCAAAGGAAGGAAAGGCTTTACAAAGGCGAGCGGAGAGAAGGGGGGAATGGTGTTGAGTCCCCACTGTGTGCAGACACATGGCCTTTATGTATGCTACCTCACTCAGCTCTCTCAGCAGCCTTGTTGGGCCCCCATTTTACAGAAGAGGAACCAAAGCACAGAGAAGTTAAGTGATTTGCCCAGGACCACAGAGGTGGGGTTCAGTGCAAGCCCGTGACAACTTTCTAATTTTGCCATGGCATAGTTTGCTTGACTGGGGCTGTGGGTGTGGAGGGAAGGGGTCTTTGTCTTCGGGTGGAGCTGGCTGGCCTAGGTGGGAGCGGTTGGCAGGGAGGAACCGTTGGCCCATGAGTCAGGGGTCCGGCCCTGGCAGCTCCTACCGCCCACCTGGGATGGCCAGCAGCCTGGGGGTGCTTCAGAGCGGTTAGTCATTCCAGGTGGGCGGCAGGCAGGCACCCATCGGGAGGTGTCTTCCGCCCCCCACGCTTCAGATGAGCAAACAACAGAAACACTGCGTCTGGCCTCAGCCCTCAGCTCGGTGGCCCAGGTACATTCCTCACTTCCTTCCCGGGACCTCCGTGGGAGGGGGCACTGGCTCCTGCCCGCGCTGTGGGTCATAGCAGGGTGCAGGGGGGCGTCACCAAATCACTCCCATCCCCTCACTGGACCCCATAGGGACCCAAGGTGCGCCGGGACAGCAAGGTTGAGCCTGGGGTGCCTCCGCCGGAAATACGCATTAAATGAAATTAAGTTCTTCGGCCCCGCTTTCCAAGTACATTCCGGTCTTTAGAGAAAACCGAGATAAAACAGGAAAGGTACAGCAATGAGAACCCATGTACCCAGAGGCAACCACTGGGTACCTTTCATCCCCGCCCTTCCTACACGTGGATTGGATGGGTCGAAGCTGCTGTCTCGTCACCTTTACTGGGTTCTGAACACCCCACCCCCCGACCCCGGGCTTCCCTGAATCATTGGTTTCCCTGGTCTAGCCTTGGAAGGGAGGCAGCATCACTTCATTTTATAGATGTACAACCTGAAGCTTCAAGAGGTTGACAAACCCAGGCTCACGCCTAGTAAGAAAGAGGCAGAGAAGAAGGATTCTGACTGCAGGGTCCGGGTTTTTGCTTCATGCCCTTTACACTGCTGTGATGCCGTGACTTCTCCCTAAAGTCTCGTCAGAAGTTTGACCCCCCCACCCAGAGGAGAAGGTCATGCAAACACCAGGTGTAATGTCTGCATGGGATTCGCACTGCACATATATAACCCTCTCCTGCTGCTGGCCACTTTAGTCTTTCTCATTTTCGACCATTACAAGCACGCTGCCAGGAACTGCTCCGGGTTATGGCTGTTTCCTTGGGCGGTGCTTTCACTGTGGAATTCTGAGGCCAGAGGGTGGGGACACTTGGATGAGCTCCTAGGAAGCATCGCGCCATGAGGGCGCCTGATTTCACCCCCCTGAGCAGACCAGCAGACCCACCGGGCAGAGATGGGATGGCTGCTTTCAGAGACTCTGCGAGGCCCAGTGTGGAGCCCCACGCTGGCTGTGGAGCCTTCTTCCAAGGGGCGGCCCAGTGTGGTGCCCTTTGCCACACCCCTGGCCTGTTTAAAGGTGATAAAACTGAGTCTCAGGGAGGCAAAGTCACTTACCCAAGGTCACACAGCTTGGGCCAAAACCCACGAGACCCATCTCACGCAGGGTTTGCAAAGCACCAGCCACTAATTCTTCAGGAGTTCTAGTTAACTCTCCCCACCGATCCAGGGTCCATAAGTGCCAGCTTACTTCCTGAAGCATCTCTGGGAGATCCTCCCGGAGGCTGGGAGTTGGCTCAGTCCTCACCTCCTGCTGGCTTCCCTCAGCAGGGAGCAATAAACTGTATTTCAGACTCTGCTTGCTTCTGCCCATCTCCTCTTGCCTGGACTGGTACCGTAGCCTCTGTACCACTCGTTTCACCCGAGCCCACTCGTGCCCTTTTCTCCAGTGAGCAGTCAGAATGGTCTTCTAAGGACCCAACTCCCACCATGTGGCTCCCCTGCTCTGGCCTCCAAGGGATTCCTGGCTGGGTATGGGTAACTCACCTGGAAGCCTGCTGGGATGAATTTGATTCAGGGCCTGCCCCATGCCAGGCACAGTGCCAGGCACTATGGGAACAGCGAATCAGACCTGGAACTTAGGAGGCCTACCTCCTCTGCCCCCTGCCCCTCTCCCTGGCCTTGTCTCATCCCTTCTTGGGTGCCTGCTGGGCTCCAGGCCTTGGCCTCCATTCTGTCACGTGGGCAGGCCGAGACTTCACCTAGAACACTCTTGCCCTTGCTGCACTCCCCCCCCCAACCAACTTCAGGCTGCCTCCCTTCGTCTGCAGAGACCCTCCCCACAAGCAGACAGACACAGTCTGTCTCACTTGGTCCATTGCCTTCATAAGCAACCCCCGCCCCCCGCCCCCAACCATCCCCTGAAACACACACACCATAGCTTCTCCAGAGAAATTCTCGATTCAGGAGCTTTCGAGATTATGGGAAAAAGGGGTTGGGAAGTTAATTTACAGCGACCACGATCATGTTTCTGTGTGCATGATCAATCTTTTCACATTCATTAAAAAAAAAAAAAAGATGCCAACAAAGACTTCACACTTCATGAGAAGTTACGGGGTATTGGCCACATGGTAAGTTGGCAACTTACGACATGTTAATTTCCACGGCTCTCCCCTACCTGGCTGGAAACCCTTCCGGATCTCCTTCCTGACGATTTCAATGAGACCCTTACCAATCACTTGGTGAGCTGAGGGGCCCTTTTTCCTCCTGTGTTTGGTCTTCCGTGAATCGGGCTCGCTGATTCTGGTGGTCCCAGAGACACGGCCTGGAGAAATCTCCCGGTAGAACGCTGTGGCCGGGGCCTGGCCCTCTGCAGGTGGGGTGGAAAGCTGTTCATCACATCCCTCTGTCCGCTGGCCCTTTGCTGGTCGCCAGGTTTTGCAACGGCTGCCTTCTGCGCGCCCCTGCCCTCTTCCGATTCACACATGGGGGAGTTAAGAGGCCCGACTCCTCTTTCTGTCCCCAACGGCTTTCAGGCTTTCACGAGGCATTGGCGCAAAGAGCTCTTCAATTGGGCCCCGTTCCCTTTATTAAAATTCCCACCCTCTGCTCTCTTCCCTTCGTTGGTGTCTTCAACAGGGAAGTTCAGAAAAGCCAGGCTGCAGTTAAGCTACGTGAGCTGAAACGTGGTGCGGCAGGAACACGAGTCAGGGAGGATCACCATCGACACCTGCCGGTCTGCAAACTGCCAGGCCTGCCAGGCTCCGGGAGGGGGCACGGGATCCCTTGGGAGTGAGGGAAATCAGCCTGATGCCAGCAAAACAGGTTTTACTGGGCCGAAAACCACGAATTCCAAAATAATGACGTTATCAAAGAGATGGGGCGAGTGGGAGCACGTGCCAGACCTTAAGTGCCCACCGTGTGCCAGCCCCTGTGCCGGGCACTGTGAGGGCCAGACACGGTGTCTGAGTGCAGGACTTAGGGGCCGGAGGGTCTGACTCAAGCTGGGGCCTGGACACACGCTTGTCACCTTTCCGCTGCTGAGCCCAGTAGCACAGGACATGACCCGTAGAAGGCCCTTCTTCCCAGCCCCGGCTGAGACTGGGGGTACCTCCTTTTGGACGAGACTGACTTCTCTTGGTGAGTTCATCTCTGTTCTTGCCAAAGGCAGAAGAAACTCCATGCTTGGCCCGTAGGAAGCAGGCCGGCCTGAGACCTGTGCGGCCTGGGGCCCCCTCATTCTGCACCCAGGGGCTGGGTGTTCTTCACCCACATCCCAGGGTGCAGGCCGTGGGGTAACCCAGAAGAAGGGAGGGGAAACTGTACAGAAGCTGGATCTTCCGCGGTGACCCCAAGCCAGGCCAGGCTCCGGGGTAGGGCAGCGAGGCACTGGAAGGAAGCTCAGCGCAGGGGGGTGAGGGCAGGGGAGCTGGTCAGCTCGTGGGCCCACAGGCAGGAGTGGGCCCGTTCCCTGCGCAGCATTTGGTGAGAGAGAAATGCATGTGGAGCCAGGTTCCCCAAGACAAGTGACTTGCTTCGGGGAAAAGGTGTATATCGGGGTGTGTGTGTGTGTGTGCTGGATCACTAAAAGTTGCACACTTTAGAGCCCAAGGGATGGTGCGGAGGGCCCCCACCAAGAGCACACATCCCCCTGCTTGGGCTCTGGGGGTCCGACCCAGCTCGCAGCTGAGACCAGGTCTCAGGCAGCGGCCAAGAGAAGGCGCACCACAAATACTCGCCCACTGCCAGCCTGGGCTGCTTTCTGTCTCCCGCTCAGGGCTGGGGGCTCCAGGGAGGCTGGTGGGATTCTCGTGTTGCTCTTGGCAGCAGAGACTTGAAACCCCATGACCACGAGGCATGAGGGTGATGGCCTCTCCACAGGACTGGGCTCTGGCCGGTGAGACTCCCTCCAGCTGCACGGGCAGGTGGGCAGGGAGCGGGGCGTGGATGGAGTCCTAGGCGCCCCGGGGAGCTCTGATGCGTGTGGGGACCGTGAAGAAGCCTGTGCTTCCTGCAAATCAAGCAGAGGCTTGGGCGGAGCGGAGTCGAGGCCTTCGTGGGAACGTAGCCTCATCAGCCCATCAGGGCTGCTTTGAGAGAGCAGTTCCATTCATTCGAGAAATATTTATTGAACCTTAGCCAGCTGCCAGATCTTGCCCCAGAGAGCCGCGGTGAGGCTCACGGGAGGTGACGTGGTGGCAAAGAGGGCTCAGGGCATGTTTGCAAGTGGAGTCACGCTACGCACAGGCCCCACCGCTCGTGGGAGGACAGGAGGCAGGGTCTCTGCACCACCAGAGGAACTTTCCCTGCTTCTCTCCTCTCCTTGGCCCCACCTGCCTATGGAAGGGACCGATCTGAGCCTTGCTTATGTGGGAGCTTTGGTGGGAAAGACCCGGAGCAAAGGACCAGAACTCTACCCTGAGGCCTTCTTGCTGTAAACAGGCCATTGGATGTTCAAGGCTGCTGACGAAAGTAGAACTGCCTTCTAGTTCTCCCTTTGTCCTTAAATTCTCCTTCCTAGAGAATGTCAGTGTTGCAAATGACTTTCTTTTCTTGTCCAGTATCGCCTTTCTCCCTGTTCCATTGGCCACTGGGGTCTTTTTCTCACATTTCTGCCATGGAACCATCCATATTTGGAGACCTCCAAAGACAGGGAGCTCAGTACTCTCCAAGTACCACGGTGGTCTCAGGGGGTGGCTGTCCTGAGGCTAAGCAGGCAGCAAGGGGGGGGGGGCTGGGGCACAGGAGAAGGCTGTGGGGACTCAGGAGATGCTGGTGCCCTGGGAGAAGCCACAGGAGACAAGGACAGGGAGGCCAAAGGTCAAACCGTGGGCTCAGCCTCTTGCCTGATCAACTTGGGGAGCCAGTGTGTGCAAGACAGAAGGACTGACCATAGACCAGCTGCTGCCTGGAGTCGTCCACGACCTGATCCCCCTTGCAGCCTGGCACGAGGCCTAGCGAGGGCCGGCTGTCCGCAAACCCCCAGCAGAGCACACGCCTGGGAGTTACATTCCCGCACCCGTGGGCCACGCAGGAGGCGGGAGGAGAAATGGCGGTGATATCCACCTTGCCCAAAAGGACTGAGGAACCCCCGCATCCAGGGCTAGCACGCTTCGGCTGCATACTCAGCCCCCACGAGTGCCCATCTGACACCCTGGGTGTCCACGGGGGACCGTGTTGACGCAGCAGTTGAGTTTATTATCAGCTGGACAGCCTCTAATGAGTAATGAAAGAGAGTAAATCTAGTTTCAACAGAAAAGTGATTGAGCTTACACGCAGCGGGGTCAACAGGACTCCAGAGGAGGAATTTCCTCCTCGTTCTCCTGGAGGAGGTCTACGGAGCCACGGGAAGAGGCCATTAGGCCCTTCTTGTTATGCTTCTGTTTGCGTATCGGGTAGGATACGGGCTGGTTTTCTAAGGCGACCGGACTTGCTCAGCCAGTGTGAAGGCCTCCTTCTGCTAATGGTTTCTGACTCTATTTGGATGCCCATGATGCTCTGTGGGGCTTGTGAGTGGCTTCCTGCCCCAAATGTACAGGCACGCACAAAAGTCGAGTCTACGGTTCAGGGGAGAGTTTAGACTCCAAAGTCACCTTTAAAAATCCCTTTAGCGTCCCCCCCACCCCGCCCGCCGCCACCTTGAGCTGCTCTGCCTCCCACTTGGGTCGTCTGTTGGCCACATAATAGGTACAGCGGGAAAAGCATGAACTTCAGGGTCCTGGGAACCGGGTCCCCGTGGTGGGGGGGGAGGTGCCTCACTTACTAGTTGGTGGCTATTAGACAAGAAAATGTTTATGAACACTTCTGGTTTGTGACTGGGAATAGAAATGGCCAGCCCGTAAGCGGTGAAGGCGACCAAATGGGTTAAGACATGTGAGAGCCCCCACCGAGCTTGGGGTCCGGACTCCACAGGTCTCCCTCCAGCCATGCTGGTTCCCTGCCCTTGGCCCAGGGTGGCTTAGGGAGACGATTCCTTCATGGGAGTTGCGACCCCATCCCTGGACCATGTTGAAGCCCCCCCCCCCCGCCCCCACCCTGTGTCAGGCCAGAGCACCCAGCTGGCTCTGTGATTCTGTACCCACCTCTGAAGGACCGTATTCTAGCTGTGCAGATAGCCTGAACCAGCCATGGCCAGCACAGCAGCCTAGCCTTCCCAGGAGGTGCTGGTGCTCAGGCAGCTGCAGATTCCTGGGACTTTGGAATAGGCCCGGGGCCATCTGAGCATGCTCACCCCCACCATGCTCTGCCCACTGGATGAGGACAACAGGTTCACTGTCCAGGGGGGACATTGGCCCCAGCGTTCTGCTCCTGTTCATGTCAATACAACCAGGGATTCTTGCATACGTTTGACGGGGGCTCAGAGGAGCCCAGAGGAGGAGAAAACACACAGACCACCTCAACTTTGCAATATTATGAGAGAGATCAGCTTTGCACACGGGAAACAATTGGAGAATAACAGAACAGTGTCCTGTTAACCAACTTCATGTGCGTCTGAGGGCACAAATCACAAGTCTTTGTTTACTTAGCTATTAAAGGGCTGGAGTAGTTCGGTGGTTTTCATGCCTGGCTTCCCAGAAGCCTGGGGCTTCCGTGGGCCTCGGGGGATGAGGAAGGGCCAGTGGGCAGAGACCCAAGATCCCCCATGGCTTAGCTCCTCAACCAGAATGATCAACGCTTATGTTTCCTTTATCGGCAGTTATGGTTAAGTTTGTTGGAGGGGGACAAAAAGAGTGTGGAAACCACTGCATTAGCTAAATTGTAAGGTTTCTGAGTCTAGGACGGTTATTTAGAGAAGTAGCATCGAATGCTGTACCTAACTGTGCAGAGGAAGAGAGAGTACGGTGCATATGGGGTGGGAGATCCCGTCTGCCCCAGGACGTGACTTGCCCCCACCCCGCTGCTGTTGGCCCCCATGTGCTGCTCTGGGTGCGGGTCTCAAGGCTGCATGGGTCTCAGAGCTTGAGGTGCAGTTCACACCCCTGGCCCCTAGCACAAGTTGCCTCTTCACCTGCTCCACGGGATACCCAGCAGAGGGTTCTGCCGGAAGGAGAGCCAGCAGGATGGCACTGACACAGCTTTACACATTTGGCTAAGGGTGATCTTTATCTCTTCTTCTTTTTTTAATGTTTTTATTCATTTCTGAGAGAGGGAGAGCCTGAACGGGGACAGACAGAGAGAAGGGGGGAATAGAGGATCCGCAGCCGGCCCCGTGTGGACAGCAGCGAGCCCAACGCGGGGCTCAAACTCACAACCCATGATAACCTGACCTGAGCCGAAGTCGGACACTCAACCGACTGAGCCACCCAGGCATCCGGATCTTTGTCTTTTCTACTTCGTCCCACCAAAGCAAACGACACTGAAGTGATAATACTGTATAAAATTTAGAATGCACAAATGCGTGGTTAATACGGCACACCGAACTGTGCATACCATGGGCACTTGATAAATGCAGGCACACATTCTCTTTGTCCCCACAGGGTGGGGGTGGCATTGATGTGAAAACAATGGCACCATTTACTGCAGAACACCTTTGACACCCCAGTTCCTCATCTCGGTATCATCTCAGCCATCTTCCAAGAGACCTCAAGAGGCGGGAACTTCCGGCCCCATTTTTCCGACAAGGAAACTGAGGCTTGGAAAGGATGAGTGACTAGACGAGGTGTCAGAGCCCGTATTTGACCCAGGGCTGACCCCGAGCCATTGCTCTTTCTGTGACGCCACCCTGGTTCTCAACACAACAGTTGCCAGGTCTGAGGGCTGTGATTAAGAGGAAGCTGGGCAAAGGGCGGGGGGGGGGGGGGGCTGGCACCTCTTCCCCCTCCCTTTGCGTTCTGGGGCTTAAAATTCCAGAAGACTGGGGTAGGGGCACGGAAGAGCCAAGCTCTGGAATCCAGGAAGTGGCCACAGGATTTAGAAAACCCTGGGCAGTGGGCCATGGCTGGCAGCAGGGACTTGGCCAACGCAGGACACAGGAGCACATCTGAGAGGTCTCAGCAGCCAAAGGTCAGACGGGGCCGATCAGCATCACCTTGAAGGGCTCAGTGGCGGCAACCAACGTCGGTCAGCTGGAGCACAGATTTCTGCCATTACAATCACAAAACAGGGGTCGGTGGCGGGGGAGGGGGGTGCCTGGGTGGCTCAGTAGGTTGAGCGTCCACCTCTTGGTTCCCGCTTGGGTCATGATCTCCTGGTTCATGGGTTTGGGCCCCACATCAGGCTCCGCGCTGACGGCGTGAAGCCTGCTTGGGATTCTCTGCCCCTCCCCCACTCACTCTCCATTTCTCTCTCTCAAAAATAAATAAATAAGACTTTTTTTGACAGACCGCAAAATGAAGTGGAGAGAAAGCTGAGACGCCCAAGGTTGCTCAGTGAGTTGGGGCGGACCCCGCGTGTCTCCCACACAGCTCCCAGGTCCTGAGGCCCCTTGTGGCGCACCCTGAGCCCTTGTGCCCCCTGGTGCATTACCTGTGGTTGTTATTGCTACATTTTGCACATTGCCTGCTCCTTTCTCCAGCCTTCAGCCTGTTGAAAGCAGGTCGTGCTTTAACTGGTCCCCCCCACCCTCTGGCACCTGCAGCTCCTGGCCTCAACTTTACCCATGAGCACTGTCTGCTAGGTCTGTGGACGTTTGTCCGGCGTCACCTGATCCATTGACATCAGGTCCCCAGGTCCCCAAGACAGGATGGTGGGAAAGACAAGGTCCCTGAAGACAAGTTCTGGGAATTCGGACCCCAGCACAGCCATTTGCTCTGGGTATGAACTTAGACTTGACTCCAAGACCCTCTGTTTTCCATGTGCCAAGTGGGCAGAATGGCCACCACCCCATGTCCCAGTGAATGATGGGATCAACACAAAGCCCTCTCCCGGAAGTGAGAGACACTTCTGTGGCCTTCGACACACTGAGCTCTCAAACAGTCTGCCACCTGAGAGAAGATGGTTGATCTTCCTTGTCTCATGGTGGTCTTTATAAAGCCTGAATCAGCCAGCACTCTTCCCCATGGGCCACCATGTCCTTTTCCCCCTTCTTCCCTGGCTTTGAGCTCTGGGAACCCCAAAGTCCTGTGGCCCCAGCACCTACCTGCTCACACCCTTTGCCCCCCGTACCTGCCTCTTCTGCTCACATCCTTCCGGCCGAGCCCCAGAGATCTCGGGTCTGGGGAGGCCTCTTGACATCAACACCTCCCACCTGACCTTCACCCTGGCCAAGGCCAGAGACATGGTGGGTGGGAGGGTGAGACCGTGATGTGCATACGTGCACATATGACCAGGTGTGAGCCAGGCCTCTGCTGTTCAGCCTGTGACCTGGTTTCCTTTGCAGCCGATTACTTGATTTCAGCATTTGGCTCACGTCTTCAATGACTTCCCCATTCTGTGGGCTTCCTTCCTCCTGCAGGCACTGTCAGCTCACCAGATAGGTTTTCTTCCTGGCCAGGTGGCTTTAGCGAGGCCAGGAACTGAGCTGGCCCCGCTGGAGCCTAGAATGAGGTCTCAGCACACTGCTTTCTTCCAGAGACGTCCCCTTACTCTCTGCTGTGGGCCTGGCTTGAGCAAGGAGCCACTGCAGCCCAGAACCCCGGAGGAGTTGGGCACTGTCCTCTCCCCTTCCTTGGGCTTGGCCTGGAACCACCCCCAGACCACTGACAGAACCGTGGGTCGAGAGGGTTGTCTCAAGGTGTGGGGCCCGGTAACTGTCAGGTGGGAAGAGGCTCCTCTCTGAGACCACTCTGGGAGCCCAAGGAACAGGCCAGAGCAAAAGCTACTGTTTCTCTGCATTGCCCGAGCACTAGACATTTCACAGTGACGGTGACATCTGATTCTCACCATAGGAAAGGCGGCCATCAGTAATCCCATGCTGAGGACATGATAGTTCCCACCCCTGAGCCTGTGCTCATTCTCCCGGAGCTCTGATTTCATGTGAAAATGCATTTAGAAACCACACACCAATGCCAGGGAAGTGTCAAGGCCACACCGTGTCATTGGGAACCCCCCACATTGTGAAGGTGCACTTCTCACGGGGGCGCCCCCTGGCAGAAGAGTCCAGACGGAGAGGCCCAGACAGTAGCAGCAATCTCGTCACCTTTCCTTCCCCGGCCACCAGCCCTCTGGCTCCGGGCTGCAATGCCTAAGCTCAGTGCCCGGCACTGGATGGTTCTCAGTGAAGACCAGTGCCCTCGGCCTTCTGCCCCGGATGCTCTGTCCTGCTCCCTAGATCAGCTGAGCCTCAACTCATCCCACCAAATGTGATGAGCCCCTTATAGCCCTGGGAACTGATGGTCTGGGTATAATAATAAGAGCCACAGAGGTGGAGTCAAGTGTCAGGATTCTGGCTCTGGCTCTGGCTTTCAACTGTTTAAGCCTATGTAGGCAAATCACTTCATTCCGCCGGGTTTCTACATTCCCATCAGTCGTTGCCATTCTTACAGCGGGGGTTCTTGTGAATGCCAACAAGACACAATAATATGCTATAGGAAGGCCCTTTAAATGTGTTAAAAAGTAGGATAAGGGGGGCACCTGGGTGGCGCAGTCGGTTAAGCGTCCGACTTCAGCCAGGTCATGATCTCACGGTCCGTGAGTTCGAGCCCCGCGTCGGGCTCTGGGCTGATGGCTCAGAGCCTGGAGCCTGTTTCTGATTCTGTGTCTCCCTCTCTCTCTGCCCCTCCCCCGTTCATGCTCTGTCTCTCTGTCCCCAAAATAAATAAACGTTGAAAAAAAAAAAAAAGTAGGATAAGGGACCTCATTATTGTCATCACCATCATCATCATCCACAACATCCATGGCCAGAGCCTAGGGACCTGAGATGAAATGAACAAAGCCATAAAGCCCCTGGTGCAGAGCCAGGCCCACGGCCGGCCCTCAATATGTATTCCTTCCCGTTCGGAACCTCCTCAAGCTGGTGGGTAAACAAATACCTGCCTGGTGGCTCCCCAAAAGAGGAGTTAATACATAACATGCTGTTCCGGGGGCTCTCTGATCCAGCTGGACTCCTCCAAACGTTCCTGCCCGCCAGCCGGTTTCGTACATTGGGTTGTGATCCACGCGGGCCCATCTGCCCAGGGCAATTTCCATGCTGCTCCCCAGCCTCCCTGACGGGTCAGGAGGTATGAGTTCAGGCCACCATGTTGGTCGCCAGGCTCAGCTCTGCCTCTGGAGCCTCTGGCATGGCGATGTCTGCTGATACTTGGTGTCATCCCAGGGGGCAAATCCTGGCTCCCGAAACAAATGGATACACCCAGCAAGCCCTCTGTTGCTCTCCACATCTTTCCGAAGACTTAATGTTTTTAGTTCCCTTTTATCCCTCTGGTTCCTTATACAACTATCATGACTAACAACGGGCTAACTTGAAATCCAGGCTCTTGGGGTGCCCGGGTGGCTCAGTCGGTTGAGCGTCTGACTCGATTCCGGCTCAGGTTATGATCCCGGCAGGTTATCAAGCCCTGCACTGGGCTCTGTGCTGAGCGTGGAGTCTGCTTGAAATTCTCTTTCCCTGTCCCTCTGCTTGCTTGCTCTCTCTCTCTCTCTCTAAAAAAGAAAAACAGAAAAGAAAAGAAAAGAAAAGAAGAAAAGAAAGAAAAGAAAAGAGAAAAGGAAAGAATAGAAAAGAAAGAAAAGAAAAGAAAAGAAAGAAAACAAAAGAAAAGAAAGAAAAGAGAAGAGAAAAGAAAAGAAAAGAAAGAAAAGAAAGAAAAGAAAAGAGAAAAGAAAAGAAAAGAAAAGAAAAGAAAAAAAAAGAAAAGAAAAGAAAGAAAAGAGAAAAGAAAGAAAAGAAAAGAAAGAAAAGAAAAGAAAAGAAAAGGAAAGAAATCCAGGCTCTGGCTCTGTGTGTGTGCACGCGTGCGTGCGTGTACCTGTTTTTCTTACCAAAATCGAGAATCCCTTTTCAGGCAGAAGCTCACATGTGGCTGCCGTGGGCTGTTGGTGTTTTGGTTTGGGTGTGTGTGCTGTGGCTAATGCAGCCTTCCTATTCTTGGAACCTGGTGTGTTTGCACAAGTCCCAGAGGACTGGATTTGGAATTGCCGTTACTTTTGTCCCTCATGTGAAGGAGCTGCTTGAGGGCCATGCTCGTTTTCCCTTTGCTCAAGTCATTTGAGCTCCATGTGACCCCCCTGCCTCTATGAGATCAGCTAGTCTGGGGTGGGCGAGGCCCCTGGAGGAGGCGAGGCACAGTCTCTGTTCAAGGAGCATCTCCTGGGTCTGCCTAAGTTGGCCATGTGCAGATGGACTCTATCTTCATTCAGAGGCAAATGGTGCCAACGAGAAGTGCTACATGCATCCAATGGTCTGAGTCAAGGGCTTCAAGTGTGTTCTCTGGGGCCTGAGGCTTCGCGGAGGGGGAGAGTTGGTAGGGAAGAGGTGGAGAGGGAACTCGAGTGAGAAATACTGGGCTGGGATTCATACCTCTAAGTTGGGGGACTGTGAGCAGAGATGTCATTGAGTTCAGGGAACTAAGAGGGATGGAAGGCGCCCAGGGATTGGCCACTGTGGGACCTGTTACCACCCCAGAGCCCAAAGAGGCAGGGGAGGAAGCAGAGTTACAGGAGCCAGGTTCACAACGAGGCATGTGGAGGGAAGGTGGGGCTCACGGGGGACAGCCAGTCTTGGAACAAGACAAAAAGGGGACAAGCGGGATCCCTTGAGCTCTCTCGCTCCCACCATCCGGTACCCTGCCAGGGCTTCCCATTGGGAATCCACCTGGGAGCAGAGGGCAAGGAGCCTGGGGAAAGTGCTCCGCAGAGAACATCCTCCGGGGCACAGAGAAGGGCAAGGGCAAGAGGGCTACAGGGGATAAACAGAATCATCAACACACTAGGCTCCGGGCAGGAGTTAGGGGACAGGGTTCTCACCCCAGCTTGGCCGCTAATTCCTCACGTGCTTTTTGGCACACTGCTCTGCCATGCTGGGTCTCAGAGCCTCCTCTGAGGATGGAGGTATTGCGTTCGGTCAGTGGCTCTGAGAGCTTGGCTACACCTACTGCTCGCATGCACAGGACAATTTTAGCAGCACACGACTTGTCTCAACAGCCAGCCCTCCTCTCTGCGTGACGGAAGTGGGTAGAAGCCATTTCTGGGTCGCACCTCTCCGTCATGTGGTCCACCGCATGGCACAGTTGTAGTTGGACTTGGATAGCCGGCAGGTGGACGGGAGATTTATCTGTGGGTCCATCCCAGGGGGCTTGAGTCTGGGGTGAGGTGACTGCAAACTGTCAGGTCGACAGGGCAAATGCCACTGGCTTGTTTTATGATGGGAATAGAGGTTTCCGCATAAAACACTTTACTGGAGTCTTTCAAAAAGTGGGTCTGTTTAAAGAAAAACACAGACATGGATAGAGGGTGTGGGCATGGCAAGAATTATGATGGTGATCAGCCAATGATCTTGCTATGACTGAAGAATTTTTTAAGTTTATTTATTTTGAGAGTGAGAGAAAGAATGTGCACGTGCATGAGCAAGGGAAGGGCAGAGATGGGGGGGGGGAAGAGAGAGAATCCCAAGCAGGCTCCATGCTGTCATTACAGAGCCTGACGCAGGGCTCTGTCCCACAAACCATGAGATCGTGACCCGAGCCGAAATCAAAGGACAGGCGCTTAACCAACTGAGCCATGCGGGCGCCCCCACTATGACTGAAATTTAAGGGACAACACCAGTTCTACACAAACTCTTCCAGAAAATTAAAAGGCTCATTGTCTAGCTCATTTTATGAGGCTTTGATATAAAAACTAGAAAGAGGCACTGCAAGAAAAGAAGACATCAGACTCACCCCTCACGAACATAAGTGCAAACGTTTGAATTGAATTCAGTCCAATACCACACAAAAAAAGAAATCTATCGTGTCCAAATGGGGTTTATCACAGGAATGCAAGGTAGTTTAATATTAGAAAAATCAATCAATGACACTCACCATATTAACTGACTAAACAGTTAACATGACTAATATGATCATGCGATCATCTTGCTAGAGGCAGAAAATACACATGACAAAATCTAGCATCTGTTCATGATAAAGACCCTCAGCAAACTAGGAACACGGGGGGGGGGGGTGACCTCAACCTGGCAAAAAGGCATCTACAGAAAACCTACAGTTAATGGCAAAAGCCCAAGCGCTTTTCCCCCACAAACGACCCCCCAAAATGGGTAAAAGATTCAAACAAATATGTCCCCCAAAAAGCTATAGGGGCAGCAAATCAGCACAGGAAAAGATGCGCAATTTCATTAGTCATTAGGGAAATGTACATGCAAACCACAAACTGCTACCGTGCATGTGCCTACAAGAACGATCCTTTCTCCAGGTTTGCTCTGTCGTATTGCTGAATGTCTGCCCCACAGGAAACACGTGGCTACCTCTAATTTAGCCCAGAAGACACGTATCACCTTCCCACCCCTGTAGATGAGCTCTTAGCTTCACTCGGGAACCTCTACATCCTGTTTCGCTTTTTTCTTTGGCACCGTCAAGAGCGAAGGGAGAATCGAGAATCGTCAATGTCATCAATGGATGTAAACATCGTACTCTTTGTAACAAGGGGAGGCAGAGCACCGTGGTGGGAAAAGTCCAGGAGATGCCATTGAGGAACTGGACCCCAGACCTGCTCTTCACCAACCTCCCGGTTACCGATTCTGACCTCAGTCTTGTGTCCACCTCCCGTGTGTCCCCTCCCCCGGTGATGAGCGCCTCCAGCAGCCATCTGCCTCTCCAGCACCCTGGGGCCTCCTCGACTCCTCTTGCCATTCCACAGCCACTTCTGGTCCTTTTCCGGGTTGCAATGACCCCACATTTCCAGTGTGTGTACAATGCATCCCCCTCCCCCACGCATCTCTGTGTGCACCTTTGCCAACATCTCCCCTGGGGTCTGTGATGAGCTCCCATCTCCTCCCATTGGGAGACGCTCACTTAGGTCTCTGGCCAGGCCTCACTTCTTCCAGGAAGGCTTCCTGACTGACCCCCTTCTCCTCACGCCAATCCTAGGCTGGGGACGCCATGTCCCAGGCAGCCCGTGTGAACCATCAAGACCCCAGTGAGAGTGGGTAAGGGCCCTGGCAGAGCTGGAGCCAGCACTCACGACGACGCCCAGTGGTCCCTGCTAGAAACTGTTTATTATAAAATGTTCGGTCACACACGATAGCAGAGAGGGCAAACCCTTGGGGCGCCTCGGTGGCTCAGTGGGTTGAACGTCAGACTTCGTTCGGCTCAGCCCCGCGCATCGGGCTCACTGCTGTCAGTGCAGAGCCCCCTTCAGATCTTCTATCCCCTTCTCTCTCTGCCCCTGCCCCACTGGCACTCTGTCTCTCAAAAATAAACATTAAAAAAACCCGGATCATTGTCCTTTTCTTGCTCCACACGTCCCCTACCGCCGGCGTTTTCTGCCCACATACAGCCAGACACAGAAGTTCACTCAGATTTGAGTTCAGGTTTCCACGATACCATCTGAAAAGTGTGGTACCGTGTGCTTCTCGCTGCACTGGGTCCCCAGGCGCGTGTCGGATGGCCCTTTCTGTGACGTCACAGCCGACCTGTGGGCCCAGTGCTGTAGGCTGGCCCCTCCACCCTCAATTTCTCATTAGGCCTTCGGTTCACGGTGTTAGTGGCCAGGTTGGCCCATTATTTCGTTAGGGCTGGCAAAAGTGGTAATATTCTATTTTTAAAAACTTTTTTTTACATTTATTTATTTATTTTTGAGAAACAGAGAGACAGAGCGCAAACAGGGGAGGGGCAAAGTGAGAAGGAGACACAGAATCCGAAGCAGGCTCCAGGCCCCAAACTGTCAGCACAGAGCCCAATGCGGGGCTTGAACTCACGAACCACGAGATAGTGACCTCAGTCGCTAAACCGACTGAGCCACCCAGACGCCCCTACAAAGTGGTAATATTCTATTATTCCTGTACATCTCCTAGGTTACATTCATCTATAACACTCTTTCCCTCATGAATGGCTTCCCTGGGCTGAAGTTTGCACAGCAAAGGCAGGATACGTGTTTGATCCTTTCTCTTTTAAAATAACAATTTAAAAAGGTTTTAAAAAATAATATGTTGGTACTCCAGTATCCTCCAAAGGTGACAAATGAGTTTTTAAAAATATTATGAATGCCATATCTGGTTTATTTCTATCTATTTAAGTCTGTATTATTTTTTGATGATAGAATTTTCCCATCCCTGGCCAGTTAGGACCATTTTGAGTTGGTTCTTTCTGGTACCACTGTAGAAATTTGGGGAAACGTCCTTTCTTTTTGGTATGACAAGATGGGGTCGCTCATCTTCTATTCACCTTTCCGAAGTTCTGGAATCATCCATTTCTCCAGCACTCCCTGGCTCTCTGGAGACCCCAGTCGATCTATAATGCTGTTTGAGTTGGTGTTACTTACAGGGCTTCTCAGGGAACAGGCCTAGGAGATATCTGTTTTCTTTATGAAAGAGGAAATACATTGTAAGTTTATCCTGATATTTCCAACTCAAGTTTAAGATTACAGGAGTTTTAACTTTGCCTCTATTTAACCTGTGTATCTCTTTTCTATTATGCTAAAAATCTTGGTTTCTAATTATATTCACTTAAAAAAATTAGTTACCTTGAGAGAAAGAGAGAATAGTGGAGGGGCAGAGAGGGAGGGAGAGAGAATTCTCAGCGGGCTCCTCACTGTCAGTGCAGATCGGTGCCGGGCTCGATCCCATGAATCGTGAGATCATGACCTGAGCCCAAACCAGGAATCGAATGCTTAACCAATGAGCCATCCAGGCGTTCAGGTTCCTAACTACATTACTGTGACTCTTTACCTACAAAGCAACAGAGGATCTTGACCTAGTATGCTTGGAAGGGCTTTGGGACTCCCTACGCCACTGGGGTGAGATGCAGAATGGTGTGGGGTAAAAAAAAAAAAAACAAACTGTGAGTATGTGAGTTGAATGAATATATGAATGTGTTAGCAGATGAAGTTTTTTCTTAGGAGAGGATCCACAGTACTCGCCATATTGTCAGAAGGGTTTTCGGTCTTGGCCCTGTTGATATTTGGGGCCAGTTAGCGCTTAGTGGTGGAGGCTAGTCTGTGCACTACAGATCCCTGGCCTCTACCCCCTAGATGCCAGCAGCACCCTCCCAGTGGTGACAGTTAAAAAGGTCTCCAGACATTGCCCAAATTGCCTCTGGCTAAGAACCACCAGTCTAGAAGACCCAAAAGATTGTGAGTCTATTTAACAGGATGGCATTGGGGCACCTGGGTGGCTCGGTCGGTTAAGCGTCCAACTTCGGCTCAGATCGTGATCTCACGGTCCGTGAGTTCGAGCCCCGCGTCGGGCTCTGTGCTGAATCTGTTTCCGATTCTGTGTCTCCCTCTCTCTCTGCCCCTCCCCTGTTCATGCTCTGTCTCTCTCTGTCTCAAAAATAAACAAATGTTAAAAAAAAACTTTTTTTAACAGGATGGCATTTCCGGAGTAGTGGGGAATTGCTTTGGGAAATGCCATAGAAAGACTACAGTGATGGTTTTAGTTTGCTAGAGCCTTCATAACCAAGTACCACAAAGGAGGTACAGCAAAAATGTATTTTCCCACTGTTCGGAAGGCCACGAGTCTGAGTTCAAGGTGCTGGCAGGGTTCATTCCTTCTGAGGGCCGTGAGGGAGAATCTGTTCCATGCCTCTCTCTTGGCTTCTGGTGGTTTGCTGGCAATATTCGATGTTCCCTGGCTTTTAGATGCATGAGCCTTTATTTTCACATGGGGTTCTCCCCGTGTGCCCCTCTCTGTGTCCAAATTTCCCCTTCTTTATAAGAATTCCAGACACATGCATTAGTGGCCACCCTAATGACCTCATATTGACAACATCTGCAAACCTCTATTTCCAAGTAAAGTCCCACGTTGTGAGGCAGCGGATTGGAACTTCACCGTATCTTTTTTGGGGGAGTCACGATTCAAACCATACCAGTGAGGGCACTGCCACCCTCGGCTAGCAGGAGGTGGACGGCAACTGTTGAAAACAGACACTTGGAATCACACCTTCTGGGTTCGACTTGCAAACTCACCATTTGCCGTCTGTGCCTCTGCGAAGTGGGATAGTGCTATCCCCACTTCCTGGGGTACTCATGGAGAACACAGGGGTTCTTGGGGTCCTTGGTCTGGTGCCTGGCACGTAGTAAGTGCTTGTAAGTGTTACGTGAGTAAATGCCATCAGCATAGTCATTGAGATTGTAGTCCGGGGAAGGCTGGCTGCCACGAGCGCATGAAGGAAGTAATGACATTGGCTCAGAATCTGGAGTCTGTTCGCCTTGGCTACGCTTAAGGGGCATCCTTCCCTAAGGATAAGAGGAAAGGAGGGGAGGGCTTCCGTTTACAAACAGCCTTCTATGTACATGACATTGTGGCCAGGACTTCACAAATATTACCCCTCATGCCCATTTCCCTATAAGGGAGCTCTTTGTGATCACATTTTCTGAATGAGAAATGAATGAGAGGTTCACAGACCTTGATCTGCGTGGTCTGGCCACCAAGCCAGTTGACCTTCCTCTCCCAACCTCTCTCCCGTGGGTGAAGAGTGTGGAAGCCCATGGCCACCACACTCATACTCGCCCCAACTTATCCTGGTGGGGTGAGCCCTGGCCTGGGCACAAACAGCCCTCTGGATAACAGTGGCGCTCAGCTCTCCATTGCTTAGTCTACAAAGTGGGGGCCAAGGCACCTGCTGGAGCCCACCCCACGGACTAGGTGCGGAGATGCTGTGAAATGGTTTAGCAAACTTGGCCAGTGCCAGTGGGCATGTTGGTAAGGTGCCTGCAGCGTGGCTGGCTTTTCTTAGTGAACCTCCCCACCCCCCACCGCCAGGGTACCTTTCCTTCTTCAAGTTGGCAGATTGACTCCACCAAATCCCACACAACAGAGTTAGAACCTATACACTTTCTCTCCATTACAAAAAAAAAAAAAAAAAATCCTTCATGTTAGGTGCAAAACCCATTTGCATATATATCTGCACGATTGGATTCTTTTTACAGTTTATCTTCATCTGTGTTTGGGAGCATGGCAGCTGCCCCCATGGCACAGTGGAGTGCCAAGGTCAGGGAACTGAGGCCCACCTAGATGGCAGGCTCAGATCTGCCCCTGGGTTGTCCAATGACCAGAGACAAGACCTGTCTCTCTTCGACCCTGATTCTCAGGGCCCGTGCTCATGGCACATGGCTGTTCCCTCTCATGCCCTGCCTCTCTTCTGCCTTGGGCTTTCTCAGTGCTGTTCTCCCAGCCTAATTCTCTGCCACCCTTCAGACGAAAGCCTGCTGATCCCAGGGCAGGGGCTGCAAGGACATTACACACAAGCCCAGTTTCTGTGGACCTGCCTTCACAGCCTTCATTGTCCTGCGTGCCTTCGTGCTGGTTTGTGGGACTCATCAGCGGACACCTGCCATTGCCACCTTAACACCAAGGCACCAGGGACTGGGTTGGGTCCTGCTCCCGGGCCACACCCACAGTGCCCAGCCCAGAGCTGGAAGCATGGTGGGTGCCCTCTAGAAGTTTGCTCGGTGGAGAGAGAAGAGAAGTTTGCTCGGCAGTAATGGCAGCTGACCCACTCTATGCAATTTACATGAAGTGCATACAATGAATTGCCCTGCTTGGTGCAGCATGCCGGGAGGTACTCGATGTTCATCAATCTTATTTTAAAGAGGAGCAAACCACAGCACTCGAGAGTCAAGGAACTCAATAAAAATGCAGCCAATCGCTAACACTCGCTGAGCACTAACCCATGCCCCAAGCCAATATATTTAATCATTGATGAATCTGGGGTGCAATTAGCAATCCCCTGACTCCCTTGCCAGCCAGGAAAGGAATGCAGAGAGGACAGAGAGTGGCAGGTAGGGACAGCCAGAGTAAGGCCAGAGAGGGACCCTTGGAGGCAGGTGCTGGGACGCTTTGGCGCATATGAGCCGGGCAGTTAGGGACAGAGCTCAGGATAGAGGCCCCAGCAGACTACACCAGGAAGCAACCTAGGCTTGAAGGCTGAGGCTGGCCAGAGTCGGGGACCTTACAGGGGGTTGGGCTTGCTCTAGGGGTCATGCTGAGGGACAGCCTGGGCCTGAGCCAGATGGGAGTTGCACCCACAGCTGTCTCTTCCCAGTTCTGCTCACAAGGGGAGGGGACAGTATCCCCACAGTGTCCCCTTCAAGGGTATCCCAGCCCAAGCTGGTCATGGAGGGGAGGAAAGAGGGGATGACAGCCTCCACACTCCACATTATGAAAATACGTATCTTTCATGCACCTTGCCCACTGCTGTACCCTGCCTCCGCATCCTGCCAACTCCCCCCGCCTCCTTCCTCCCTCTTTCTGACTTCCCTCTAAGCTCCCCATCCTGGCATCTCTCTTCCTCTTTGTCCATTCCCTCCTCCTGTCTCTCCCTTCTTGCCTGCCCTTCTCTTTCTCTCTGGGACCCAATAAATGAAACAGTAGCCGTGGGGACAGAAGAGCTGCAATACTGGCCCCTGCCACCCCCTCCCTTCTCTGCAGGCCCTGCCCTGCCCAACCTGCCCCTCCGAGCAGCCTTCTTGGTGCTCGCAGCCCCATTCACCTCCACGAAGCTGTTCTTGCAAGCCTTGCTTTCCCTCAACCGTGGGCAACACCCCGCTCAACCCCAGGGCAAGGGGGAAGACAGGGAGGATTTAATTCCTGGCCTTCAGACTCCTCAGTCTTGGGCAAGGCCAGTGATATTAGCCCCATTCAGTGGAAGAGGGAAAAAGGATTAACCGATCCTCTGTGGACTAACAACCATCTCCACTGCTTTCCTGCACCTGTTTTGGTTGCCAGACCAACAGGGCCCCACTTGCAGCTCACTGTGGTTGCAGTCTGAGGGTCTGAAATTTCCGGTTTTGCTCTCCAGACAACCCCTCCCACCCCATTCCCCCCAGGCCTTTCCCTGCCCAGCCCCAGGCCTCTATAAAGGCCTCTCTAATACTGGGAGAGATTCAGGCTTTAAATGTTCTATTTGTGTTTTCCCACTGGTCCGCTGGTGTCTTCTTCCCTGGGGGGCGGGGTGAGGAGGTAACACACAAAAAGAAACAGCTTAGGGCTGCCTGGATGGCTCAGTTGGTTGAGCGTCTGACTTCAGCTCAGGTCATGATCTCGCAGTTCGTGAGTTCAAGCCCTGTGTCGAGCTCTGTGCTGACAGCTCAGAGCCTGGAGCCTGCTTCGGATTCTGTGTCTCCCTCTCTCTCTGTCCCTCCCTTGTTGTGCTGTCTCTCTCTCTCTCTCTCTCTCTCTCTCACTCCCTCAAAAAAGTAAATTAATTAAAAAAAAAAAAAAAAGCCGCCTGGGTGGCTCGGTTGAGCATCTGACTTTGGCTCAGGTCATGATCTCG
The DNA here is from genome assembly GCF_018350155.1 of Leopardus geoffroyi. Taxonomy (NCBI): domain Eukaryota; kingdom Metazoa; phylum Chordata; class Mammalia; order Carnivora; family Felidae; genus Leopardus; species Leopardus geoffroyi. The sequence goes on along the minus strand of NC_059328.1, from coordinate 118,065,598 downwards.
CAGTTCATGAGTTCGAGCTCTGCGTCGGGCTCTGTGCTGACAGCTCGGCCTGCTTCGGCTCCTCTGTCTCCCTCTCTGTCCCTCCCCTGTTGTGCTCTCTCTCTCTCTCTCTCTCTCTGTATCTCTCCCAAAAAAGTAAATTAATTAAAAAAAAAAAAAGAAGCAGCTTATATTTGATTGACTCAGGATTCAAAACCAGCTCACAACTCCTATCTTCGTCATCACCACCTGCCTGATTTCTATTTTCTCCGGCATCTTGAACCCCGAATTACTTTGCGCCCCTGTGGCCCACTGAGGGGTCTTGGATGCCATGACTGTCACTGGGGCCATAGTATGCCTCACCACGCCATGCCGTCCAGCTCTCATTGGCTTCACCTCCCCTGACGCCTTCTGAGCAGGAGCCCCAGGGAAAGGGTGGCAGGGACAGTGGACCCCTCTCCAGGTGCACACTGCTTGGCATCGGCACCTCTCGGTACAGTTGTCCCAGTTGTGCTGACACTGGGACCCTCTTTGCCTCCTGTGGGCTGGCTGGTAAGCTGGGGAAGAGTCCAGAAGCTCTGGGTGTCCCCTGTAACTGCAAGGGACCTGCTTCCACTGCCTGGTGCCTCTGCGTTCCCAGCCTGTCTCCAGTCCCTCCTTGCTTGGCCCTCTGTGTCCTCCCTGGTGCCATGCAGCATGACCACTCCCCACCCCTCCTCCTCCTCTCGCTCCCTGTGCCCATCAGTCCTTCACTGGTGAATATGGCCGGGTGTTGGCCTTCAAGGGGCTCTAGGTGCCGAGGATTCTTGGGGTAGCCTTCCCATCAGCTGTGCCCATACTGAACGCCTCTCCCCTACAAGGCTGCGCAGTAGGGACAGTCTGGCCACTGGGCCCACGTCACATGTACTTGTTCCTTGCTTCTCTCTCCTGATGTTGAAACAATGTCTTGCCATAATTGCATCCCTCCTCCCCACTCCCCAACCACAGCGTTGTCGGTCAGCGCTTTGTGTATTAGCTGCTTGGTAAATAAGCCATGGGATGGATCCTGGGCTATGGAATCACAGATGAGAAGGGCCACAGCTTCTAGACCCGCTTCTCCTCCAAAGAGTGGAGGGAGTTTCACAAGGTCACAAAGCCAAAGCCTCTGTGATTTGGTATATATCAGGGCTTGCCACATCTTCTATTTACAGTGGGGTCTAAATGAGATTCTCCTTGCACAGCACTTAGAGGAGTGCCTGGTGGAAGAAAGCCCTCAGTAAATGCTAGCTCTTATTGCTACTTTATATCAGGTTGAACCCTATGAAAGTGCCATTTTTGCAATCAGAAGTCACTTATCAGCAATTTCATATGGTTTGACACAACTTTCCTCCAAATTGTCTTACCTGGTGTATTAAATTTTTTTTTCGCGTTTATTTATTTTTGAGAGAGAGAGACAGAGAGACAGAGACAGAGCGTGAGCAGGGGAGGGGCAGAGAGAGAGGGAGACACAGAATCCGAAGCAGGTTCTAGGCTCTGAGCTGTCCACAGGGCTCGACGCGGGGTTTGAACTCGTGAACTGCGAGATCGTGACCTGAGCCGAAGTCGGACGCTTAACTGACAGAGCCACCCAGGCACCCCGCCCACTGTTTCCTTCAAGAAATCCGAGGAGTTCAAAGAGAACAGTGAGGGATGGTGTCTATTGGATGATCAATGCTCCCTGGGAGCATCTTGGCTCCTGGGATCTGTCACCTGAGGGAACCTTGGATGTGTGGAGGTGTTCTGAAAGGCTACTTTGAAACATGGCCCCGGTGAGCCCAAACTTATCACTGCCCAGCTTCAGCCCCAGGCCCAAGGTGGAGAGCCCTTCTCCCTGCAGCATCTAAGGATGGAAGGAAGTTTAAGGCCACCCAGGACCTTCTCTTCTTTTTCCAGGTGCAGGAACCAAGACCCAGAGGAAGTACTTACCTGTAGTCACTGAGCAAATCAGAGCAGGGGCCTCCTGAAACCTAGGACTCGGATCCCAGCCCACCCACTCTACCCTAACACCACCGCACAAGACCCCCTCACTTCTGCATGACCACCTGCTCCCCAGGCAAGACCGAGGATGCCAAGGCTTTCTGAGGGCATGATTCCCTGGGCTGCCATTGTTCTCGATGAATCTTCCTGCCCCCAAGACAAAAAGGGTCCGGTCTTATTTACCTCTATGCCTTGCATGGTGCCTGGTGCTAAAAAATACTTGCTGCACAAATAATTAAGCATTGATTGAGCACCATTTGAGGTAGATGCCATTACCCCCTTTTTTTTTATTTTTTAAATTTTTTTTTTCAACATTTATTTATTTTTGGGACAGAGAGAGACAGAGCATGAACGGGGGAGGGGCAGAGAGAGAGGGAGACACAGAATCGGAAACAGGCTCCAGGCTCTGAGCCATCAGCCCAGAGCCCGACGCGGGGCTCGAACTCACGGACCGCGAGATCGTGACCTGGCTGAAGTCGGACGCTTAACCGACTGCGCCACCCAGGCGCCCCACCCCCTTTTTTAAAAAAGTTTATTTTGAGAGAGAGAGGGAGAGCATGAGCAGAGAAGGGGCAGAGAAAGAGGGGGACAGAGGACCCCAAGTAGGCTCTGCTGACAGCAGAAAGCCCGATGTGAGGCTCGAACCCACACACCATGAGATCATGACCTGAACCTAAGGCAAATGCTTAACCGACTGAGCCACCCACGCGCCCCCAATTAGCCTATTTGAAAGAAGAGAAAAATTGAGACCCAGGGAGGTTGAATACCTTGCCCAAGGTAGCACAGCTAATAAATGGTGCAGTCAGGCTTAGAACCCAGTTTGGCCAGACTCCAAACCTGTGGTCCTCCTACCTCAAAGGGCTCCTGCCTCTCCTCCTAGTGTTCTGGAGGGTGGACAGGACAAAGAGGAGTGTGGCTGGCAGATCAGAAACTGAAGGCCTGACAGGGGATGTGCTCTTTAAACACCAAGCCTGGAGTTCAGCGCTGGGACCCACACTTTGGCCTCCCGACCCCAAGCCCCACCCAGGCTAGATTCCCCCTCAGGCCCACTTCTCCATCGAGAGCTGCAAGTGGGGCCTTCTGGGGACAGGACAGAACTGCCTCTCCTGGGGTCTCTTGATTGCTCGCTAACGCCAGGCCCCTGCATTCACTTGTCCACAAAGCAGCTACAGTAGAAATTAGACCAAGTCACCCCAAAATGGAAACTCTGCACTCGGTTTCCCATTTCCCTTAGATAAACTCTGAGATCCTGGCCATGGCCCCCCCAGACCCTGCAAGGGGGCTGTGTCTGAGACCTCCCTCCTACCTCCCGCTGGCCTCCTTGCTCCAGGCAGACAGAAAGACCCTGTGGCCTTCCTGCAACTCCTTAGAAATACAAGACACATTCCATCTTCGAGACTTTGTGTTTTGCCAGGCTGCCTCCTGAAATGCTCTTTCCCCAGATAACTGCATGATGGACCCATTTCTGCATTGGTTTATGGCCTGTTCCCACTGGAATGGGAGCTCCAGGGAGGAGGGACCTGATGTGTCCCCAGCCACCCTTGCAGCCCCTGCCATGCGCTCGGCCTCTCATCCTGTCCCTTGTTGACACAGGGCTGAGCCTCAGAGCCAACTGTGCCGTCTTCACCCCACCTGGAGCCCCGCGAACAGGACAAATGACGGGCATGTCTTTTCGGGTCCGCGGACCGGCCCTGGAGTGTCCACATTGTTCCTGGAAATTAGCAGCGGTCGCTGCCCTCAGGGGAAGCGCTCCACCCCACCGGCTACCGCACTGAGGGGAGGAAGGAGAAAGAAAAACAAGATCCCCAGGCAGGCCAATGCCGGTGCCTTTTCCCTGCCTGAGACGCACACTTCATTTAATTTTCATAGTGGAGGGAGATGTGGGGTCTTTTGAGCGTCGATATCCTCGTGGGCCAGTCTAAGTGGAGGAGCCAGCGCCGAGCGCCCGGGCCCCACTGTCAGTCTTGCCAGATTAACAACTTCATCCGAGCCTTTGTTGATATTGACACTCGGTTGCTAGGTAACATGTTTACCGCCCAGTGAATAGGGACTTGAGGGCCAGGGGGCACAGTCAACAGATTGGCAAATAAGGCGGACGTGCTGTGACTTGATGCGCCCGCCGTGGTGCCCAGGAGCAGGGCAGGCACGCCAGTCTGCCCCTGCTCCCCAAGCTCAGCGAACGACTTAGGGTCAGAGTGGCCTGGTGCCCAGGGGGGCAGATCCAGGAGAGCAGCTCTGTTGTCACCCAAGGTCCATCCTCATGGTGACGTCAACGTGCCGGCTCCCTTGGCGGGAGTGTTCCCCGTTCGGCAGTACCGTATCATAGCCTCCCTGCAGTGCCCTCGGGCCCTGAAGAGGCCTGGTCAGTGCACCCTTGGGAGCTCCCACCCCTATGTTACCCCTGAAAAGAACCCACCGCTGGGAGCCTGGAGGCCATGTGTGTGCGCTTTAACCCCCGGGCCTGCAACCTGAGAATACAGCGCTGGCCTGCCTACACCATCAGGGTGTTCAAAGGAAGGGGAAGGACTGCCACCCAGGAAGTACCAGCTGTGGGCCAGGCACCGTGCTAGGCACAGCTAGGCGTCCCCGTAATGCCTTACACCCGCCCCATGAGGTGGCTCCTGTTGGGATCTCCTTTTGCATAGAGACAGGGGCCGTGTCTGGGTTAAGCGACGGTCCTCAGTTAGGATTCTGTCTTCATGCACGCAATGCAACTTTGGGATCGCCCCCTTCCACTGCACTGCTAATGGGACACAGGGACCGGGGCCTCCACTCAGACCCCTATCAGGGAGTGGAACCCCCACCCCCACCCCCGCTGGCCTCACTTTGAGCTACCTATCATCTCAAGGGTTCTGCAATAAGAGCTCAATCTGTCGAGCAGACGGCTAAGCCACCACGGGTGCAGGGCTAAGCGGGCAGGCATTGTACAAGTGAGCCAGGGAAGCAGAGTTACTCAAGAAAAACAGTTGATAAAAACCCAGTGAAGGGGGGCACCTGGGTGGCTCAGTCGGTTGAGCGTCCGACTTCGGTTCAGGTCATGATCTCGCATGATCTCACAAATCCCGCGTTGGGCTCTGTGCTGACAGCTCGGAGCCTGGAGCCTGCTTCGGATTCTGTGTCTCCCTCTCTCTCCGCCCCTCCCCCGTTCATGTTCTGTCTCTCTCTCTCTATCAAAAATAAACAAACATTAAAAAAAAAAAAAAAAACAAAGGGAAATGAGAGCGATCTCAGAGACAGGGACTCTGCAAGCGGTGATCGTGGCTCCAACACAAGGTGTGACCTTCCGGGCCACGAGGCGAAGGGAGAGCAGAAGCTTATCGGTGGACAAGGGAAGGCAATGAGGAAGGAAGTCTGGACCAGTATAGAGCCTGGAGGCTGAGAGTTCTCTCACTGTCCTCGAACGAGAAGAATCCGGACACATCTACACCAGACTCTGATTTTTCACGGCAAGCAGCCAGGCTGGAGCCGGCTGTAGAGTTCAACCGCAGTCTCTCTCTCTCTCTCTCTCTGTGGGGGCTGCCTGAATATTGGGGCCAGAGCTGTGAAGGAGGTGAGCCTGGTCCCCACGTTCATGGAGACTTCAGTTCGGCAGAGGAGATGGGAGTTAGACACGTGATCACACAGTGCATGGCTGATCACGCTGGTGCTAAATGCTGTGAAGCAGCTGACCATGCAGGATGTGTATTCATGGGGGAGGGGCCCACCGGGACCAGTGGTCACAGCCTGCCTCCCTGGGGAAGCCACAGTGAAGCTGAGGCGTGGTGGGGGGCACTTGAGCTGGAGACGTGCAGGTGATGGGGAAGTGTGGGGATGTCTCTGGAATGTGAGAGGGACCGGGAAAAACCTGGGTTGAGCGAGCTGAGATTGCCAGAGCAATCGGATGGGAAATGAGGCGGTAGGTAGAGGCTAGAGTCCTCAGACCTTGTCGGCTTGAATTTCATTCCAGTAATAAAGTAGTAGTGGAGACCTGTTGAAGGTCATTAGCAGGGGGAGTGACATGATCAGGTTCCAGGTGCTTTTACAGACGCGGAACTGATGATCCATTTCAACCGGGATACCAGTACTGGCCTGGGGCTGACCAGATGAGAAGCCCCCTGCCACAGGCCTATTTTGGGGAGCTCCTTCAGGTCAGGGAACCCCCACCCCAGCCTTGGTTATGTTTCTGTTTATTCCCAGTGTTGGGCTCAGAACCTGGAACGGGGGAGAAGTTCAATCCATGATTGTTGAGTTAAAGGGAAGTGTCTAGGGCATCCCTGCCCTTTAAAGATGTCTGGTGATACCCCCCCCCTTTTCTCCTGGCTGCTAACTCATGCTCCTGGCCACTGTCAAACCTCCTAGATGCCCTACCCGTGGGCCCTTCCATGATGCTTCTAACTTCTCTGCTCATTGAGCTAAAACACCCCGATCTTCCAGTCTGCTTTGAGGAAGAAGCATTCTGTGTAACTGACATTCGTGTACAATGAATGGATCACTTACCCTCTGAGGCCAGAGGTGTCCTTGTATCTTTCTGCCTCAAATCCTTTCTAAAACACACTGTTTCCTGACCTAAAGATAGCTGCACCAGATCTATCAACCCATGCATCATTTTAGTATCAGTTCTTGAACCCAACAAGACTTCATTGCTGACAGTCAGGAGGGCTGTTTGCTCTGAACTCAATAAACCCCTTATGGTTACAGGGTTCCTGTTCTAACTCAGCAAAAATATGGCATATACACCACCCTCCTCCATTGCCTCCCCGGGGGTGCATTGCTGGTCTGTGCCTGTGCACTTTCCTGTAGAGTCTGGGGTGAGCTTCGGGCTCTAGGCAGCTACAGCGGATGGGTTTAACTGGCTCCTAGTTCGAGTTGCCCTTTTTGAGACTCTTCTTTGCAAAAGTCTTCCTCCTCCAAAATTACTGTCCCCTCTCTACTCGCCTCTGCCTCAGTTTGGTCTTAACACCCCTGATAACCTCTGTTCTACTCTCCTCCACACCTCCTTCTTCCTCTGGCCCCCTTCCTTTGCACACTCTTCAATCTTGGCTTCTAGAACCAGTGGCACCCCCGGGGCGATGGTGAATCTCCCTGTGTGTCCCTTAACCATCCAGGTTCAGAGCTTCAGGCTGGATCATGGCTTCTTGTAGGAAGGTATCAAGCATCAGGGAGCTACATCAGAGGCTCACTTTCCCAGTGTGTCCTTTTGGTAATTCCCAGACACCTCCCACCACTCCGTCACGGCAAAGAGACTCAGCTCCAGTGGCCGCCGTTTGACTCTTGGGAATTTTCCAAAAAGCAGAGATTTTAAATTTTGGTGAAATCCAATTTATCAGGGTTTTTTTTCCCTTGTATGGATTGTGATTTGTGAGAGGTCTAAGAAATCTCTGCTGAACACAAAGGTCACAAAGATTTTCTCGAATGCTTTCCTCTACAAGTTTTATAGGTTTGGATTTTACATTTAGGTCTGTTATCTGTTTTGAGTTAGTTTTTGTATGAGATGAATAAGGGTCCAGATTTGTTTCTTTGAATATGGAGGTCCAATTGTTGAAAAGATTAAATCGTCTAGATCCTTGTCAAAAGTCAATTGACCATATCTCTGTGTTCCTATTTCAGAACTATCTGTTCTCTTCCATTGATCTGTGTCTTTTTGTCAATAACACATTGTCTTGATTATTGTAGGTTTAGACTAATTCTGCAGATCCTTCAGCTTTGCTCTCCTTCACACCTGTTTTGGTTCTTCCAGGGCCTCGCGTCTCCATAAAAATTTTAGAACTAACTTTTCAATTTCTGTTTTTCAAAAAACCTGCAAAGGCTCTGATGGGTATTGTGTTGAATGTACGGGTCAGTTGGGGGAGAACTGATATCTTAAAGCCTTCGGGATTTTATTCCATGTTTCATTTCTGGCTCTTGCCCCCAGATCACAGGCCTTGGAAGGCTTGGTTAAAACACACACACACACACACACACACACACACACACACACACACAATCATTAGAGCTGTAGTGGAGAAAGACAGGAAGAAGGCTAACCTTCACAAGTCCATTGCAAGTGTTGTTGAGATACAGGTAGAGACAGAAACTGTGTTAACATCAGACAGTAATGGTGTGAAAAATCCCACCATCAAGCCCACTTTGAGGTGAGCTCTGAGGTCTCCGGCTAAATAAAATACCAATGTCAAGGGGAAAAAGCCACCCAGGAAATTCCTTCCTGGCCCTTAGCAACTCAGCTGACTCCATGCCTCTAAGCAGCCCCATTGGCAAGACTCAGAGTGGGTGCTGTTGGGTGCGGGAGCATGAGCCTTGGGTCCTACAGACTTGGGCTCAGATTCCAGCTCTGCCTCTCCCAGCTGTGTGACCCCAGGGAAGCCACTAGTATCTCTGAGCCTCAGTGTCTCTACTGTCAACTGAGCTGCAGGGTTGCTTCAGGAATATATAGCTGTATCCTTAATGCACAATAAGCAGAAAGTATTGCTCTGATGATGAGCCAGGGCTCGGACAACTAAAAGAAGAGAGGGGTGGACCATCTTAGGCTGGCCCTGCAGCACTGGGGTATAGGAATGGGGCGTGGCCACAGAGCAGCAGGAAGGCCCTGATGAATCATAGCTCCTTGGACAAAGGTTTCAAATGATGGACTGAGAGGGAGGAAAGTGGGTTGGGGGTTAACGGGATCCAGATGCTGGCTTTGACCTCTTAGCCTTCATTCAACTCACATCTACCAGCACCTATTACATGCCCAGCCCTGGGCTTATCCTAGGCCCCCAATATGATGGCAAGGCAGGCCCTGCCCCGCAAGGCCCCTACCGCCCTGGTGGGCAGTGCTCTGATGGAGATGGGCCGGCGTGGCTGCAAGACCAAAGCAGAGGGATGCAGCCTGCCTTTTGGGGGACAGCTTGGAGCAGGCGTCATGTGGAGGGGAACGTTTGACAAGCAGAGGAGGCCCCGCAGGTGGCAGGAGTGACATGAGCAGAACTTGGCATCCTGTAGGAGTGGTCAAGGGCCGGAGCTCCCACCTGGGCGATGCCGGAGCCTGGGCTGGGCATGGTTAGAGGGAAGCAACGGAAGAGGCCGCAGAGGAGGGGGACCGGGGTGCCAGCTGAGGTGACTGGTCACCCAGAAGATGGGAGGTCATGGAAGGGGCTGACGCAGGGATTAACAGGGTTAGATCCTTGTGATGAGGGCTTCATCATGGCCACCGTGGCGGGAAGGAGAGGTGGGAGTAGACAGCTCAGGGGAGAAATAGAAGGATCCAGAGGGTGGATGCCCTGGCTCCCAGCCCAGCGAGGCCACCACCAGGCTGCACTTCCTGGCCTAGGTTTCCTCATCTGCAGAAGGCTATCCCTGGTCTGAGATGCCCCTCCACGGCTTTGTCTTCCAGCCAGGCCTGCGGCAGCCGGAGGAAGCAATGCCGAGATGATGTTCTCAAAGGGTTTCAGAAGGAAGAGTTCCTTCACGTCCTTGCCAACCCCTGGCACGGCTGGAATGGCTAAAAGCGAGGTGCCGTAGAATCCGGGCTTCTGTGAGCTGCCCCATTAATATTCCCTCCAGAAAGCCTTGCCAGACAGGGAGGAGGCAGGGGGCAGATGGGGCACTGAGAGGCCAAGTAATCTGCTTAAGGTCACCCAGCAAAGCAGCAGCAAGCTGGACCAGGCCCCAAGCCTCCAGATGTCCAGTCTGATGCCCTGCCCACTGGACCATGAGGCCTTTAATGAGGCCACCTCCGCAGGGACTGTGGGCTGGCCCACCGCCCAGGGCTGGTGATTGCCAGGCATCCCAATCAGCCATTCCAAGAGGCTCTGCCCTCAGCAGCCAGGCACACAGAGGCTGGGAGTGAGCGTGTCAGCTGAGACTGGTGGTTCTGAGGGGTGGCCCCGGGGTCCGAGCATGCCTAGCCCTTCTGGCCAGGATCCCCGAGGAAAAAGGCTCTGTGTTCAGAAAGGGGCTGGGCGTGTCTCAGGGGGGTGGGGTGGCCTCTGAGCTAGGCCTCAGCACCTGGCCCGGCCTCCCCAGCCTTCCTAGGCTACAGAATCTACAGTCAGTGTCAAAAGCATCTCTGGCCAGCACAGCCTGCCTCTCTTCTCCGCGCTGGAGCCCATAGCCAGGGGGTGGGGGTGGGGGCACTGCATGGAAACCCTTGGGCCCAGTTTTTTATGTACAGAGGAGGGCACGGAGGTTCAGAGGGGGACAGCACTGGGCCTGGTTCAAACAAGGAGATGGCAACAGAGGCAAGATTCTTCTTGGGGTCTGCTGACTCCCAGGCCAGCCCGCCTGCCTTGTCCCAGTCGGTCTTAGCTTTGTCCCAACCCAGTGACCTCTGGAAGAGCCACCCTCTGCTGAGCCATAGCTAGAACCCATGATACCCAGGCAGAGCTTTTGGGGACAGGCTCCCTGTTTCCCTCTGGGCCTTGCTCTCTTTGTGAGAGAAGACCTGCCTGGGGCTCCTGAGGAGAGGCCTATGGCAAAAGCCCACAGAGTGGCCTCAACCCTCACCCCGGGGTTACTGGGTGGGCTTTGGTGGGAAGAGAGAGAAGGCTGCCCCTGGTCCTGAGGGCGCAAGAGGCTGGGCCAACCACACCATCGGGGGCCAGGGTCCGAGTCTCAGCCCTGCAGCCTCTTCAGCCCTTGGAGCCTTAGGTTGTCATTTGCCTTTAGGAATAGAAGGTGACACATGGCAGGAGTGCCCTGAACACCTCTCCCTCTGGCGCTGAGTCTCCTGAGGTGTGAGGGCAGCCAGGAGCATGGCCGGCGGCATGGTGGGGCCGTGCCTCTCTCCGCCTGCCACCCGCCCCTGTGTAGCTGGCAGTTGGGCTCGGCCTGGGCCAAGGGGTGCCATTTTTTTCCCAGGGCTTAACCTCCCCCTCCCCTCCCCTTTCCTCTCTTTAGTTTCCACACCCTCCCCCCAACACACACACCTCAAAGAGACTCAATTCATTTAATCCCCTCCCCCCACCTTATCCGAAGCCCTTCCAAGAACCTTCCCCGCTGCCCCCCACTTCCCCCTGCCCCAGCCTTTTTTGGGGGGCGGTGGAGGTGGGTCACAGAAAGAAGGGGCTGGGAGAAGTAAAGTAAAAAAGCCCATGCCCAACAACAACAAAGCCCCCCAGCACCCCACATTATGTTCCATAAAGCTGGAAATACACAGCAAGCCGGCATCTGTGTGGAATAATAAAACCGGGTGTGGACGTGTAGTTCTCACAGGGCATTTGGCTAAGCCCGGGCAACGCGAAAGCATGCATAGTTAACGCTCCTGACTGTGTGAAACCCTTTGTCGCCGGCACCGGCTCTGCGAGGGACCCAGGGCCCGCGGCTTGGCAAGGGCCCGAGACATTTCTTGGAATGGTTTCTTGTTCATCACTGACACTCGTAATGAGAAATTTATACACCATCCTAAGCGGATAAATTAATTTCAAACACTTTAGACTTTGGAAGACAATGGATCCTGGCAGGACCCTTTATCACCCGTTTTATTAAAAAAAAAAAAAAAGAAAGAAAGAAAAGAAAGAAAGAAAAAGGAAGAAAGAAAGAAAGGAAGGAAGAAAGGAGAAAAAAAAAAAAAAAAACAGCCCTCGAGACGGTCCAAACACAACCTGTGTTCCTGGCTCTGGCGTCCGCTGTCCCCGGCTTGGGGGGGTGGGGTGGGGGGGAGAACACGCTTGGCCCCATGTGGGTCAGGGGCCCGTGGGTCACTTTTTAAACTTCATTAAAGTGTGTGCAGCTCCTCAGGGGCTCTCCCCTCGCCCCCGGGGGAGCACAACTTCCGCTCACCCCTGGCTGCATTCGAGGTTGGCATTGTGGTCAAGGAGTGGGGTTTCTCAGGCTGCGTTTGTGAAAGGTAATTAAATTGTGATAATGTTTCCATTCAGACCCCGGCCCGGGTGAGGACCGGGAGCTCGTCAGACAGACATGTTCTCGGCATCCACGGAACATGTAGGCCAGCCTGGCAAGAGGGCCTGCCAGGGGCCACGGGGTGTCCCCAGCCTTCCCAACCAGCCGGGGACGGCCTGCTCCAGGCCCCGTGCACAGAAGAGGCAGCAGCAGGAGCAGGCAGTGCCCTCGAGGTCCCTGGCATCGCCTCAGGATGACATTGTGTTTTCAGCGGGGGCTATGGCAGCCGGCTAGTGTGGGTACAGAGAGGAAAAGGTGGGGTGCTGGCCTCCGTGCTGCCCCGGGTCCTCAGCTTCCTCCCTGCAAAGCTGGGAAGGAGACCAGAGTGCAAGGCGAACTCTTCCAGGGCAGAAAGGCCATTCTTTCCCAGCCATTCCTTTTTTGGCACCCTATCGGTCCGAATCATATCGAATAGCTCCTCTAACCTGCAGGCCACTTCCTGGCTGCAAATCTCTCTTCCCTGCAGCCCCTGACTACTCTGACCTTAGCTCAGCCCTCCCTTCCCCCTCTCACCATGACCCTGACACCACCCACCTTTCACTTCCGGGGCCCCCACCCACCCAGCCCAGCCTCTGCAGGCTGCCCCACGGAACCCCTGTTGGGAGCCCCTGGTGACTGACTCCCTGGCGAACTCAGGGGTCTCACCTCCTGGACCCCGGACAACAGTACCCTCCTTCTCCACGTTGGAGCATACGTAGAAAGTTAGCAATTCACAGGCACTTTGGAGACACTACAGATACCAGAGGACAAAAAAAAAAAAAAAAACAAACAAACAAACAAAAAAAAAACAAAAAAAAAAAAACTAAAAGAAAACCTAAAAAAATAAATAACATTTTTTTCTACGTTTTATAAAAGTACTCTAGGAAAATAAAACGAATAAGGGAGCATAGTATAAATAAATAGCAAACTTAAATAAGCTTCCAAAAGCATTCTTTCGAAAATTAATTAAATGAGAAAAACAGCTGCTTCCATAACAAAACTTGCTTTTATGTCAGGTTTAACACTTAATGTGTCTGTACATGATTCTGGAGCAACAGTTTGGTGGTTTTTGTTTTTTTTTTTTTTTAATTTTTTATTTGAAAATAATTATAGACTCACCAAAAAATTGCGAAAATTGTAGAGAGAGGTCGTGTCTCCTCATCACCCGGCCTCACACCGCGGTGGCCTCACTTCTGCAACTGTAATGCTTTACCCAAACCAAACCCACCAGAAAAGCCTTTAATGACTCTAAAAGTCATAGTCCCCGGGGACGAGCAACGTTATTCGCACAACTAGGCGCCGAAAATTTCAAACTGTCTTACAACAGTGGAAACGGCATTTTAAAAATCTAAAAACTGCTCTTTTCCTTTCCTTGACAAATGGGATGTTGAAATGGCTTATGAGAATACAAGGGGATTTCAGACCCCCATTGACTTTGTTCGCGGGAAGTGTTTTTCTCGAGAATGCTGAAGCAGCTCTGGGTTTGTGGTGGACTCAGTCACCTGCAGCTGCTGTGGGCTCGCCAAAGACCCCGCCGCTAGATGCGTGGAGACCCAGGGCCACAGCGGGGCTGTGCCTCCAGGAGCCACTGCTCTGCCCGCCGCCACCTGGCCTGCATTCCTAAGGTCACACCTAGGCGGGGAGGGCCCTAGTCTGGAGCAGAGGGAGCACGGGCCCCTCTGGCCAGGCCTTCTGCAGCGGCCAGGCAGCGCCCATGGCCGCTTGAGGGCTCACGTTGTCAGCACTGCCTTCAGGAAACCCTATCTGATTGGTCCCATCTTTTGCCTCCACAGATCAGGCTCCTGGCGGGTTTGCTTCCCTGGTCTATGTCTGCCAGAGAAGTGTAGCTTCCTGAGGGCTGGCCTGGCTCTGTCCGATTCTTTTGGCCCAAAGCCCGGCACACAGTAGGCGCTCAGTGTTTGTGGAACGCAGAAGCCTCCCTCCTGGGTTCTCTGTGATCTCTCGTTGTCTACCTGAACATCCCCCACGACACAAGCCAGCCCATTTCAATGTGTGCCAGATTGTTTGAACATTCTTCCTGTAAAGTACTGAAATAGCTCTCCTTCTGCCCTCTGGAGTTATTCTCGTACAGGCTTCCCCGCGGCAGATGTCCTGACCCCCAACCGCTCTCAGCTGCTGCTCCCACCCCAGTGCCCGCCCTCGGGAGCCCCGGGCCCCTGTGGAAGCTCCTCTGGGCAGAGATGCCCCAGCAGTGCTGAGCCGCCCTGGCCGGAACTTACTTCCGTGGGACGTCCCCCCACCCCCCACAGGCTTCCCTCCTTCAACACCCACTTGTCTGTGCCCACCCTGTGTCTGCACTTCTCTAGGTCATGGCAGTGAAGGGGCCAGACAGCACCTGCTCTCCAGGAGCCCCTATCTAGTGGGGGACAAGTGGGAGCAAGTAAGCAGGAGCCTGGCCAAGCCACCGTGTCACCGCTCACTTGGTTCATTCTAAGGGTGCATTGCCCTCCTAATTCCTGAGTTCCTTTCCTCCAGCTGCCTCTGTTGAACTAGCTCCCTTCCTCTCTGTTTCCCCTTCTTCCCTGGCCCCCCCTCCTCCCTGACTCTCCCTTTTTCCTGGTTCATCCTTCTCCTGGACTCTCCCTCCTCCCTGGCTCCCCCTCCTCCCTGACTCCCCCTCCTCCCCAACCCCCACCCCCCACTCCTTACCTGCCCCTTCCTGCCTCTCTGCTCTTCAACTCCTGTCCCTCCCTCTGTCTGCCTCCCTATCTTCCTCCTCCCTGGCTCTGTGACTTCCCTGGCTTGTCCTTCTCCCAGCTCACCACCTTCCTACTCTCCTCCTCCCTGGATCCCCACCTCCCCAGCTCACACTCCCCGCCCCCCCCCAACTCTCCTGATTGATCTTCTGAAACTGAGGGCAGGCCTCACACCTCTTGCAGCGAAGTCCCCTTTTGGTGGGTTCAGTTGCTGGTGCCAGTGGGTCAAGCAAGCCCCTGAGTGTGTGAGCTGGGACTTCCGTGTGTCCTCCAGCCCCTCACTCAGCATAGGGGCAATCCACAGGATAATTTTTGTCTCCTGCTGCGTAGATTTTTCTGTCACCTGAAGTTGATAAGCACATTTTCTTTTTTTTTTTAAGTTTATTTATTTAAGAGAGACTGAGACAGTGCCAGTGAGGGAGGGGCAGAGAGAGAGGAGACAGAGAATCCCAAGCAGGCTCGGTACTGACAGTGCAGAGCCCAATCGGGGTCTTGAACTCACGAAACCGTGAGATCATGACCTGAGCCAAAACCACCTGTCGGACGCTTAACCGACTGAGCCACCCAGGTGCCCTGATAAGCACATTTTCTAATTCTTTATTGAATGCATTGATAATACTGTCCCAAGACAGGAGCAGATCACAGGGCTCTGTGTTGCTCTGCTGGAGACCTCTGCCAGGCTGATCCGAGGCCAGCGGTCATTACCCTTTGAATACAACCATTTAACCAGTTGAAAGTCCAATGACCTGTTCCAACGTCCCCCACAGCACTTCCGACTCGCTCCAGGAGCCCAGGGGAGTCTGTGAGCCATCCAGGTGGGTACTGTCCCTGATTCCAGGGCCTCTGACACAAGAGACTCTTGCAAATACTTGTTTAAAATGAACCTATTTTCTATTGGCCACTTCCTCTGACCTCGGAAGCTCTTATGTCCACGAGAGAGAAAGAGATGAATTTGATGTGAAGTTCTCTCAGGAGAAGCACATTCCTTCCAGATTCTTTCCAAACCCTTCTCCATGTTTCAGCAGAGAATGTAACCGGCTTATAGAGGAAGGAGAAGGAAAGTAACAGAGTGGACCCTTGAACAACATGGGTGTGAATTACCCGGGTCCACTTACATGCAGATTTCTTTTTTATAAATACAGCACAGTACCGCCAATGTATTTTCTCTTCCTTAGGATTTTCTTTTTTTCTTTTTCTTTTTTTCATGTTTATTTATTTTTGAGAGAGAAAGAGTGGGGGGAGGGACAGAGAGAGAAGGGGACAGAGGATCCGAAGAAGGCTCCATGCTGTCAGAGCAGAGCCCGATGCGAGGCTCGAACTCACAAATGCGAGATCACGACCTGAGAGGAAACCAAGAGTCAGGGGCTCAACCGACTGGGCCACCCAGGCACCCCACTTCCTTAGGACTTCCTTATAACATTTTCTTTTCTCTAGCTTACTTTCCTGTAGGAATTGAGTATATGATACATAGAACTTACAAAATACGTGTTGATAGACTGTTTACGTTATTGGTAAGCTTCTGGCCAACAGTAGGCTATTAGTAGTTAAGTTTTGGGGGAGTCAAGAGCTATATGCAGATTGGTAACTGTACAAGGAGTCAGTGCCCTGAACTCCCGCAGTGGTCAAGAGTCAGCTGTATTGTATCTGGGCCTCCTGGAAAGTCTCACGCATCATCTTATGCAACTCTCGATATCAGCCTGTAGGGCGTGTGTCCCTATCCCCATTTCACAGGTAAAGAAAGCGAGGCCTAAGGACTTACTCAGGGTCACACAAACCAGGAGAGCTATCCCAGCTCTTTCTAGTTCCAAACCCTGCTCTCTTTCCCCAGCACCACACTGCCTCCCCCCAGCTGTACTTGCTAAAAATACACTCGCTTCCCATTTGGGGGATGACAAATTTGGTTATGCATCCTGCCTCCAGCTCTCCACGATTTCTCCAAGACTCCCGAAGGAGAGTCGGCGTTCACATCTGCAAATTCCCCGGGTATCCTGGGAGATCATTTGTCTGGGCCAAGAAGCTGGGGCTCCATTCGAGGCCACCAGGTGCTCTCTGACCATCCCCTCTCCTGTCTCATGGATACACTGCCCCGTCTGTGATGTGGGCCAGCCCCCCGCAGCGTGGCCCTTCTCCTGGCTGCCACAGGGAGCCTCAGCCCTCTCTGCTTCGGTCCCCAGCATACGAAAATTATTAAGCCGTCCACATGCTCTTACTCATAGCTGTGATGCCCAGTAAATGAGAAAGGCGTCCTTTCAAATAAATAATGACCACCGTTGACAATGGAAGTATAAACATGACCTTAATACATGAATCGCTAATCATCGTCCCTGTTAATAGACACTCCGTCTTTGCTGTGCACACATGTGGTTCAAGACTAATGCTCACAAGAGGACAATGAGCAGCATTAGCCTGGAGGGGCCAGCCAGCCTCTGGGTCAACTACAATGCAAATCAAAGGAGGGGGCCTGCATTCCCGCAGCCCACTCCCTGCCCTACACGGTAGCTGAGTTAACTTCTTGAGTGGCTCAGGAAGCTGCACTTAGGAAATCCGGATTGTACTCACACCCTGGGAGAGCGCTTTCTGTTTAGTTCAGAATATTTGGGCACTCGAGAGACCACCACACACACACACACACACACACACACACACAGGTTGCATACCTGTGTGATGCCCATTTGGATTTTTCAAGGGACCCCATCCAGTTGTGTGAGGCAATTAGAGGGCTACAAGCCACTTGCATACAGGCAAGGCTCTGGGTGCCTCCCGTTTGCACACGTCACGTACTTTATGTACAGATTATGCACGCTTTCGCCCGGTGATTTTTAAGTTTTGGCTGCAAGTAACAGAGACCAAAATAACGGTGCTTAAGCGAGATAAAATCTGACTTCTTTGCCATAAAAGAGTCCAGAGGGAGACCATCCGGGCTGCCTTGGTGGCTTTCTCCATGAAGCCCTCAGAGGCCCAGGCTCCTTCCAGTCTGCTTCTTTGCTCTGTGTGGCCTCCATTTCCAAGGACCTCATGCCCAAATGGCCATTCCAATCATCTCCACGTTGCAGCCTTTTGGAAAAAGGAAGGGAGGAAAGAGAAGGGGTAAGAGCACACAGTTGTCTCTTAAGATCAATTCCCAGAAGCTGCCACATGGCACTTCCGTTAGCCAGAAGTTAATGACACATCCCATTCTACTGCGAGCCAAGCTGGGACACGAAGTCTTCAATCCAGGTGACCCGCTGCAGTGGGAGGAGGAAGAATGGATGTGTTCGGACAAATGAGGGTCTCGTCCTGTGGCATAGGTCTCTTCAGTGGCCTGGTGGAAGGCTGCGTGCCCCAGGACCCACAACCAGGGTTTACTTCAGGAACCAGCCAACTCCACCCGCTTCCTCTATTTCACAGATGTTAAAACAAGGCCGATGAAGGGAAGGTGAGCCTCACAGGTGGCCAGGGGATGAGAACGTTGAACGGCCCGTCTTCGATCCCCACAGTCTCAGCTCCAGCCCCTCTTATGCCCTCAGGTGCAATTGCATCCTGGCCCCCGAAGGCAGCCTGTTTGTGACAGAGAAGGGAGGTCAGCAGAAGAAGGAAAAGTGGTGGTAAGGAACGGGAGAAGAAATCCCCGAGAACCTGCTAGACGCCAGACGCCAGGCTGGACATTTGGCCTCCACTGTCTTATTCGAAAACTCCAGCGTCCCCCTAAGGGCGTAAGCGCCATTAATTCACCGAGGGGGAAACTGAGTCTTGGAGAGGCTAAGGTCTTTGCCCACGGTTATAGATGTTAAGTAACAGAAGTGGCTGAAGGGCGCACCTGGGTCTGTTTCAACTTTCTGCGGTCCCTGGAGGCCACTGTGTCACCCCAAAGCCGTCCTGGTTCTTGAGTCCAAGGGGCCCCCACGCTGCCCCTGGCACCGCACACAGGAAGAAGTAATCATGTTTAGTGTCAGTCATGTGTCTTCTGGGCCCCGGGCTTCTCCTCTCTAAGTCCTTTCTGCCCCACCCCACACGTAGCCATGCTGACTGCTGCCCTTGTTCCTGGCCAGGCAGGAGCGTGTTCAAATCCCAGCTCCCCCTCCGTTTAGTTTGGTCAGCCGACAGACAGGTGCTGAGCTTAGAAACATTTCAGGCACTTTGGACGAGCAACCCCTCACTTACAAATTGGACATGGCTGCCTTGCAGGACGTGGGGAAGAAGCCACGTCAGCTAAGTGGAGCTCTCCCCTAGAAACATCGGACCCTCTCCTGCCACGTCTGCCTAGGCCCATCTCTGCTGTTGGCCCTTGGGGCCTTGTTTCCGTCCCCTGTCTCTAGAGACAGACCCAGGAGCGTCCTCAAAACCCTGCCTTTCCTTCCCCGGCTTCCTCCCTGCATTCAGCACCCCCTTTTCCCTGTGCCTGACAAGGCCATTCTGAAGGGATCCGTCCTGGGAAGCCTCGAGAAGCTTTTGGGCTGGCAGAGGCTGCTTCGAGGTATGGGTTGCCTAGAAGGGTCAGCCGAGGGCCCAGTGACACCCCTCAAAGGCCTGACTCCAAATAGCACTCCCCGGCTACACGGGAACCTGGTAAACAATGTGTCTTGTGATGACAGCCTGAAAGCCGTGATATCATATGAAGGTTACCAGAGTGGGCTGGGACAGGAGGAGTCACGGCCACTGCCCCAGGCTGGAGGGGTGGGGGTAAGTGTCAGAAGAGGGCCTGCTGCCTGCCAGGACCCTGCTGGGGACTCTCGTGTGGGCTCAGGGACTCCCGGAGCACCAAGGTGTGTGGGCACCGGGCAGATCACATAGGTACTCTTTCCGGCCTTGCCTTGGCCCACTCCTTTCCCTCTGCCTGGAGAGCCCCTGTGACTGCTCTCGTCCGGCTAAGCCCCACTTGTCCTCAAGGTTTAGAACCAGTGGCTCTTCACTCAGGGAGTCCCTGGCTGCTGCAGGATTAGGCAGCCTCCGTGGGGCTCTCCCAGCCCCATCAGAGGAGTGCTGGTCACCTGAGCTGTCACTGTCTGGGTCCCCCCCCCTCCCCTGTGAGCCCCTTGTGAGCAGGAAGCAGGCTTACTTAACCGCTGGGGGCTCTGGAAATATCTGCCAAATGCGAGCATGGAGCTCTCGGGCGTGGAACAAGGTGAACCCTTAGCAAATGTTGCCTGGAAGGATGAACAACGAATAGCATGAATGAGTAAAGTTTCCAGGAAATGGGAAAAAGGAAACATGCGGAAGAGGTAAAGACGCCGAGCTCACCTCAGTTCCAGTTATCCGGACCGTTTCATGGTCTACAGCACATGATAATAACAATGGACGCTTGCATGTTGCCATTCTGTGCCAGAGCCTCTGCAAGCACTTTGTATGTAAACCATTCAATCCTTACAACACCGCCGTGAGAAAGGTACTTGTCTTAGTCTGCACGGGTTGGTGTAGTAAACCATAGGCTGGGTGGCTCAAACAGCACAGATCTGTTTTCTCCACGATCAGGGTGCCAGCACGGCCAGGTTCTGATAAGAACTCTCCTCTGGGCATCAGGACTGCCGCCATCTTGCCGTGTGCCACATGACCACTTTGTGTGCCCACAGAAGGAGAGGGAGAGCGAGCTCTCCTGTGTCTCTGCTTCTAAGGGCACCAGTCCCATCACGAGGCCCCACTCTCAGGGCCTCATCTGACCCCAATCACCTCCCCAAATCCTCACTCACCTCCAAATACGATCACACTGGGGGTTAGGGCTTCAACATACGAGTACGGAGGGGACGGAATTCAGTCCACCGTAGTGCTAGATGTACCTGTCCGTTTAGGCTGGGTTATGTCATGGCAACAAACAATCCCGCTATCTCGGTAGCTGAGAACAACAAAGGTTTATTTCTTGCCGGTGCTACATGTCCAACTCAGTCGGCAGGGGCCCCTGTGTTTCATGATCATTTCGTGGTCACCATGAAAGTGGTGGTTCCGCAAATGTGGCAAATCACTCACGTTTTATTGGCTAAAGAAAGTCACAAAGCTATGCCTAAATTCAAAGTAGGGAGGGAAACAAAGTTACTTCTGTGAATATTCCAGTTATGTTTAAAAGAATATGTTGTCTAAAAAATAAAAAAGTAGGTAAAGTACAATCCTACCATGTGTCCCAAAGAAGGGACTAGACTATTTGTGAACAGCCCAAATGACCCAAATCTTCTTATCCTCATTTTTTTAGAATATTTTTCTTTCTCTCTTTTTTAAGTTTATTTATTTATTCTGAGAGAGGGAGAGAGGGAGCAGGGGAGGGGCAGAGAGGGAAGATGAGAGGGAGAATCCCAAGCAGGCTCCACACTGTCAGCCTAGAGCCCCACCCAGGGCTCAAACTCACAAAACCATGAGATCATGACCTGAGCTGAAATTGAGAGTTGGACGCTTAACACCGACAGAGTCACCCAGGCGCCCCATCCCCATTTTACAGATAGGCAAACTGAGGCAAGAGAAGTTAAGAAAATGTGCCCAAGGTCACTCAGTAAGTGGTGGAGCCAGGATTTGCACCCAGAAGCCCAGCGACAGAGTTTGTAATCCTAACCGCTATTCCATAGTGATACTGACAAGGCAGTCCTCCAACATTGCCTAATGCTGTCATGGGGAACGTCAGGCCATTTTCCACGGTCCCTAAGGGAGCACCTGGAGAATGGCATTCAGATACCAGTTACTTCCCTCAGTCTCTTGCCCAGAGCAACACAGAAAGCGTGTGATTTATTGGATTCGATTAAACTGGATTGAAGGCAAGGCACTGACTTCATAGTTTTGCTGCAGGCAAATATACACACTGGATAGTCACTGATATATACAGCACTTATGCATCTGGAGTTTTCCCAGATGGTCTCAAATTCAAATGCAACCCCATCTGTTCCTAGCCGTACCCCACAGTCCTCAGAGCCTGTGTCTCACTCCCTGACACAGAACACTCCGTGACTGTGCTCCGTGGTCCTTGAGATGCCTTACTGCAGCCTTTTACCCATCCATACCATGAACGAACCACCTGGCAAATCCAAATGAGCACTGAAGGGCTGGGCCCAGGTGGCCGGGCATCTCTCACCCTTCCACCTGCCCCTTGCAGCTTGTCACGGCTGCCCTCCACATTCTGCTGGGCTTCTTGGTGGCTTCTTCTTTTGGAAGAAGGTGGGCAAGGTCAACCTGGCCACTTCGTCCTGGCATCTTCAGGGGCCCAAGCTGTTTCTTGATGTGGGCGAATGTAATTAAAGCCTTGCGTGGCGTGTAAGTGAAAAGGACCAGAGGCACCTGGGTGGCTCAGTCGGTTGAGTGTCCGACTTTGGCTCAGGTCATGATCTCACGGTTTGTGAGTTCGAGCCCTGCGTCGGGCTGTATGCTGCCGGCTAGGAGCCTGGAGCCTGCTTAGGATTCTGTGTCTCCTTCTCTCTCTGCCTGTCCCCTGCTTGTGCTCTCTCTCTCTCTCTCTCTCTCTCTCTCTCAAAAATAAATAAAAACATTAAAGAAAGCTGTAAGTAAAGAGGGCTGAATGGAGAAGAGCTCCTGGTCAGGAGTCCCTTTCATCCCCAGTTAACGCTCAACAGAGTCTGTGTAGGACGTGGGCAAGGAAGGCTTGCTGCCTTTTCTCTTTACGCTGGTGCCTGGGAGCCTAGGGTGAAAAGGATGGACAGACGGATGATGGACAGATGGATGGACAGCAGAGGTGTAATCCCTAAGCTGTTACGTACCAACTCTTTTCAGGACCAGGACCCCGTCTGATCCGTTCAGATTAGTAAAAGCTTGTTGAATGAATGAATGAATGAATGCGGCCAGAGACCAGCACAAGGCCTGGGTGACATCACAGAGTGCCCAAAGGCCCTCAGGTTCCTGACCCGCCCCGGTCACAGCCCCACCAAGTGCATGAGACACGCTGACTAACGGGAATGTGCTGTACCTGTGACTGCAACCCTGCACGTGAGGCGCAGGGGAAATGCACGGGAGCCTCCGAGAGCGCCTTTTGGACAGCTTACGTCTTGGCAAGATTAAGCCGGCTCTCCACAGAGGGGCCCGTATTGCAGGCCTGCAGGGAGGGCCCAGCCCGCCAAGTTTGCGCCTTTTTACCCGGCATCTGTCCCTGGGATCAGGAGAGCCGGGAGGCTGGATTAGATGGGTCAGCGCCCTGATTGACAGTGACACTTCCTCCCGCGCCCCCGCCTGCCCCCCAGCCTCTCCCGCTGTTCCTCTCCTGCCTCACCCGGGCCCCATCCTGTTCCCGAAAGCGGGCGATGCCTTCTAATCTCCTTACCAGGAAATTATTTTCCTGGGTGTGAAATCCCTGTCCGAGGGGAGGGTAGCAGATCAGCCCTGCCCTGGCCTGGAAGCTGACCGCAGGGCTGTCTCCCGAAGACATCTGGCATGGCAGTGGGGGCAGTCACAGCTAGACGTGGGCAAATCTCGGGCAATTCTACCCCCGAATGTGGCCCTGACCTCCGGGGTGGGCTGTCCCCAAACCGCCTCCTCCTGTCTCCGTTCGAGAGACTTCTCAAAAATGATGCATGTCTGCAGTTGGGGACTGTCCTCTCCAGGAGCAGGTAGCAGGGGTGATGCAGAGAGTTGTACTGGGAAGAGCCTGCCCTGGGGGGAGTGAGGCTGGGACCGAGCCCTGGCCCTGGGCCGACTCACTCTGTGACTCTGGACACATCCCAACTCTGTGACCTCAGTTTCCCTCTGACTTAACCATAAACAGACTCTGAGGTCAGGCATGGGGTCTATGCCTCTCACCCCCACATCCACTTTATCAAATGTCAGAAACACAGAAGACGGAGCAGGGTGACAGCAGCCCTCCCCACCAGGTACTTTCCTCAGAGGGGCTCAGGTCCACCTGACAGGTCTTGAGGTGACACATCACTCTGATAGCGATTGAGACGATGAAGAAAAATCCCAGAGGAAGCAGGACAAAAGCCAGAGCCAGCCTGTGTAATTCATAAAACCGGAAGCCCGGCGGCGGCGGGGGGGGGGTGCCTGGGGGGTTCGGTGGGTTAAGGGTCTGACTCTTGATTTCGGCTCAGGTCATGATCTCACGGTTCGTGGGTTCGAGCCCCACATCAGGCTCCCCGCTGACAGCGTGGAGCCTGCTTGGGATTCTCTCTCCCTGTCCCTCCGCCCCTCCCCTCTTCTCAAAAATAAATAGATAAACTTAAACAAACAAACAAACAAACAAAAACAACACCAAAAACTTATGGCCAGACCATGAGATGAACAGATGAGGGTAGAGGTTAGGCTGGTCCAACTACCCGACTTGGCTCTGTGACTCGGGGCCGTGGATCAATTTCCTGTGCCTCTGTTTCCCCAACTGTAAAGTGGAGAGAATAACAATACTCACTCGTAGGCTTGTTGTGAGGGTTTCGGCTAATTAACACTTGTAAAATTCTTAGAACGGCCCCTGGCACAAATATAAGGACCTTATAATGATTGTCATGTTGCTATTGTTGTCAACACTTGGTTTATTGTGGGTTCAGTTGTGCCCTCTGAAACGATATGCCCAAGATCTAACCCCTGGGACCTATGAATGGGACCCGTTTGGGGGAAGTAGGCTCTTCGTAGATGTCGTGGAGATGACTGGAGTGGGGCCTTAATCCAGTGAGACTGGCGTATGAAAAGGGGACAGGGACAAAGAGACGGGCCCCCAGGGAGAAGGCCATGTGAGGGCAGAGGAGAGATTTGGCAGCTCTGAGTCAAGGAACGCCAGGGGTCACTGGCCACTCTAGAAGCTGGAAGAAGCAAGGAAGCACTTTGCCCGGAGCCTCCCGGGGGAGCAGGGCCCCTTCCACACCTTGCTTTTGGACTTCTGGCCTCCAGCACTGCGAGAACACTTCCTTAGAGTCCTTTGTGAGAGCAGCCCCTGGAGGCTAACACAATGACACAATGAACGCCTCTGGGCTAGGAGGGAAGCCTCCAGAAGCCTCCAGCAGAGGGAGGGGCCAGCCTATCCACGTGTGGGACACATGAAGATGTGGAAGATCCAGGTCTCAGGACGGGCCAGCGATCTGGTCTCCTCTTCCAGGCCTGGCCGTGGGCTCGGATGTGGCTGACAGGGGAGCTCAGGGCCGGCTCACCTGGGGGAAGCAAGAAAGCAAGGCTTTTTTTTTTTTTTTTTTTTTTTAATTTTTTTTTTTTCAATGTTTATTTTTATTTTTTGGGGACAGAAAGAGACAGAGCATGAACGGGGGAGGGGCAGAGAGAGAGGGAGACATAGAATCGGAAACAGGCTCCAGGCTCTGAACCATCAGCCCAGAGCCTGACGCGGGGCTCGAACTCACGGACCGCGAGATCGTGACCTGGCTGAAGTCGGACGCTTAACCGACTGCGCCACCCAGGCGCCCCTAGAAAGCAAGGCTTTTTGATGTGCATGTTTGACCTCTTGGCCACAGGTCAACCATCAAAGGTGAAGAGGGAGCAGCAGCAGGGTCTCGATGACAGAGTCAAGGGTCCCAGACTCACTAACACCTTTGAGGCATGTAGCCACCTTTGAACCAGGCCCTCTGGATAGGCAGACAGGAACCAAGTCCTGGGGTCCCTTCTCTCCCTCCAGCCTCCCTCCTCCTCACTCAGGTTGACCTTCAGGAGACCCAGCGCCCCATGACAACGACTTGGTCCAAACACCTCGCATCCTTTTTTGTTTTAAATTTTTTTTTTTTTACATTTATTTATTTTTGAGAAACAGAGAGAGAGAGAGAGAGAGAGAGAGAGAGAGAGCACAAGTGGGGGAGGGGCAGAGAGAGAAGGAGACACAGAATCCTTTTTAAAAAAATTTTTTTGTTGGGGCGCCTGGGTGGCGCAGTCGGTTAGGCGTCTGACTTCAGCCAGGTCACGATCTCGCGGTTCATGAGTTCGAGCCCCGCGTCGGGCTCTGGGCTGATGGCTCAGAGCCTGGAGCCTGTTTCCGATTCTATGTCTCCCTCTCTCTCTGCCCCTCCCCCGTTCATGCTCTGTCTCTCTCTGTCCCAAAAATAAATAAACGTTGAAAAAAAAAAAAAAATTTAAAAAAAAAAATTTTTTTGTTAACATTTATTTATTTTTGAGACAGAGAGAGACAGAGCATGAACGGGGGAGGGTCAGAGAGAGAGGGAGACACAGAATCTGAAAAAGGCTCCAGGCTCTGAGCTGTCAGCACAGAACCCGACGCGGGGCTTGAACTCACGAACTACGAGATCATGACCTGAGCCGAAGTCAGACACTTAACCGACTGAGCCACCCAGGCGCCCCCTAGGAGACACAGAATCCTAAGCAGGCTCCAGGCTCCGAGCTGTCAGCACAGAGCCCAGTGTGGGGCTCGAACTCCGAAACCGCGAGATCATGGCCTGAGCGGAAGTCGGTGGCTCAACCGACTGAGCCACCCGGGCGCCCCTAAACGCCTCGCATCTTTGCAAGCCCCCAGGAGAACTGGCCACTGCACGCCCATTCCAAAAACCCCACAAGGGAGTTGCTCTGATCCCAAGAGAGAAGGAGGATTTCCTGCATGCTCCCCAGGCTTGGAGTGGGGCATGATGTCTCTTTTGGCAAGGCACAGCTATACCTATGTTACAGATGTGGACACTGAGGCTCCCTAGATGAAGCAACTTGCCTGAAGGAGCACACTAAGGAAAGAGCAGTTAGGCTTTGACCCCTTCCCTCTGAGCCCACAGCCCAAGCCCTCTGCATGTTGTGTCCCTTTTTTAGGGGGAGAATTTCCCTCTGGCTCTTTTGAACCTTCCACCTACCTTATAAGCCCTTCCCCCTTTCCAGCATTCTGGAATACCGATATCAGTAACTATGCCTTACAGGTACCATTCTGAGGCCCTTGCCAAACCCACACTGTCCTCCCGGGCCCTTGGAATTTCAAGCTGTACAGAATGACAGACGCAGGGACTAGGGAAGGCAAGAAGAATCCTGGGTGCTCGAGTCCTACGCTTGACTCAGCCACTAAGTTCTCTGTAACTCTGGGCAGAATACGGGAACATCTGTGCCTCAAGTGCCCTGTGTATCTGTTGCTATTGCCAACCAACAAACTGCCCCAAACTTGGTGACTTTAAGAGCACTAGTTTTCTCATGATTCTGCAGCTGGGGCAGGTCTCCCTGGGCTCATTCTTGCAGCTTCAGTCATCTGGAGCTGATGGCCGTCGATGGCCTCTCTCACTCGTCTGGCATCTGCCTAAAGCTGTGGGCTGGAGGGCCTGGTCCTGCTCTCCACGGCCCCTCCACCAGGAGAACCCCACTTTCGCACACAGCCAGGCTTTCTTTCCACGAGGGCGACCCCAACATACGAGTGCTTAGCAGCTTTGCTGCATCACGTTGGAGGATGTCTCGTTACCAGATGAGTCACATGGCCAAGTCCGGGGTTGAGTTGGGGGGGGGGGGGCACAAAGCCTTGTATTCCATGAGGTGGGATTGATAGGGGCCATTTATATAATAATCTGCCATATCCTGTGTGTCCCCAAATACAATTTTTAGGAGGCAGAAAATTATATCTGGAAGGTTAGGTGGTTCTGGTCTCCTTATTTCTGCCATCACATAGCATTTATGGAGGAATTTACAGCACAGGAAGAAATCACTTTCAACATAACGATGCTGATGCTGTTAATCTCTCCACCAACTCTCTGACACCGGCGTCATTAGGCAAGTAGGATTCAGAACAGCTCAAATGACAGGCTAAGAAGTGGTGAAGGAGGCATGACCCAGGCCAGACAGCACCCTAAGCCCATTTGGCCATATCTGTCCCTCTGAGCTGTCATTCTCGGGTCCCTCCCAGTGAGCAGGGCTCAGCACTGGCTGAGGGTCTCTCACTGGACAGTGCAGCTGTAGAAAGTTTCTACAGAGGGCTGTGGTCAGTTTTTCCAACAGTCCTGAAATCTCGGCAAGAGGTGTGACGGCCATCCGTCTCCAGAGAAGCTGCCATTGCCGCTTCAGGGGGCCATTCCCAGGCACGGGCACGCCTGTCCCACATTCCTGCTGTCTGATGAGTGTCCGTGGGGAACAAGTCATGTCGCTACTGAATGAAAGAGCCCTGGAGGTCAGGTCGGGAGCCATGGAGCGGGGAGTCCCCAGCCTCGGCAGCCAAGGCTTGTGGCCCCGTGACCTTGTTTCCCTGCTGGGTGTGATACTGGAGCACCCAAGCAAGCGGGAGCTGTGCCGTCACCAGCCTCAGAAAGTCCCTTTCTGGATCAAGTGCTGCTTCCTACTATAGACGTGGGCTTCCGTCTCCTCCAGGGTCCCATCTGGGACACATTGTTCCTTCTGGCCTTGACTCCATCACCTGCTTCTAGAAGGGGACCTGCATGCTCGTGCCAGCAGCTGCCGAAGAGGGAAGAGTCATTGTTTAGAAGAGTTCGCATAAATGACGTGTGCTCCCGGCGGGAGGAAGGGGAGAGGACCCTCCTGTGATACTTCTCAGGGAACAGGGTAGATTCCGGTTCATCTTCCTTCCTGGATTGATTTGACGTCACAGAGAAATGGCGACCCATATGGCACAGTGGAGTGGCTTCGCATACACACACCTGATACGTACGGGTACTATTTGTGGGGTGTACCCACAGCACAGAGTGACACTGTGTTGGTGTGTATGTCACGTGGGTATCTCATTGTGAAGTCCGCACGTGAGTGCACACTCGTGTTGGGTGGGCGTGGCTACACACATACACGCTCACGGTGGCTATATGCCATGTACATGTCTGGACATGCATTCTTGCAATACGCGTGCTCAAACGTACTTCACACGCACTAATACATACATAGCATGTGTTCATAGGTTCATAGGTATTTATGAATTTGTCTATGAATATATATTTGAGAGCCACGTATGTGTGTACATGTGTTTTGTGTGTGTGTGTCCTCGTAAATAGGCAGTATGTCTACTCTAAGTTCCTCTACAATCAAAGACCGTGCATGAGCGTGGGCATATAATGCTGTGGATATGTGGGGGTGTATGGGTGCCGACGTGCCCGTCTTTGTCTCTGTGATCAGCTGTCACCTCCCGGCAGCCCTCCTGGCACCCTGCTTCTGCGCCCTCCCCCCACCCCACGGTGTCTGTGCACAGCCCGGGAGCCGTCCCCTTGTCCCAGCTTAGGGATGAGCCTTCAGCTTTTCTAGCCTGCCCATGATTCAATCCCCTAATCACGAAGCCTGATCTCTCTGGAATATCTGCTTGGAAGGGAGAGGGGATGTGGCTGGTCCCGAGGGCAGGGAGGGGACTCATTCCCAAACACGGCTAG
This sequence comes from Leopardus geoffroyi, assembly GCF_018350155.1. Classification (NCBI taxonomy): domain Eukaryota; kingdom Metazoa; phylum Chordata; class Mammalia; order Carnivora; family Felidae; genus Leopardus; species Leopardus geoffroyi. Next base: position 118,036,911 of record NC_059328.1, on the reverse strand, counting down.
TCCTTCTCCCTCTGCAACCCCTGGATGCCTCAGGGACCCTCCGGGTGGTGACCAAGACTGGGACCAGGGTGCACTGAGCCTTGCTTTGGGCCCTGGGGGAGGCACAGAATCTCTGTGCCAAGGTCACATTGGCCACCTCTCCCCAGCCGTGCTGCTTTCCTCTGGATGCACCTGGTGCCTCCTTCAGGAAGTCCCCCTGGTGTCCCTCATGCTTCCCTGAATCAATCTACCTCTCTATTTGCTAATGTCTTCCTTTTGCTGGACTCAAATCTCCTCTGTCTTCCTGTATTTTATCCAGCATCTATTTCTTTAAAAAAATTTTTTTTAATGTGTTATTTTTTTTTGGGAGAGAGAGAGAGACAGAAAGCATGAGCAGGGGAGGGGTGGAGAGAGAGGGAGACACAGAATCCGAAGCAGGCTCCAGGCTCTGAGCTGTCAACACAGAGCCTGCTGCAGGGCTCAAACTCACAAACTGTGAGATTAAGACCTGAGCCAAAGTCGGACGCTTAACCGACTGAGCCACCCAGGCGCCCCTCCAGCATCTGTGTCTTATGTATCTGGAAGGTAGAAGGCATCTTCCCCACTGTTCAGGGGCCATGAGAAGAGATTCCCCCCGATCACTCCTGGCCTCTTGTCCTACCCTTTCTTTCTCACCCCAGAGTAGGGGTGGGCCCTCTGCCTGGTGAGTTTGGCCCAGGAGGGAGGCTGCCCACAGGAAACACACACTCAGCCTGGAGCTGAGCTTTTCAGAGCTGCCCACGATGTGCAGGGTACAGCACAGTGATTCCAAGGTTCCACCCATCACCCGGCTCATCACGGTGAAGTGTAGCCGCCATCTGTCCCGTTACAACATTATCACAACATCATTCACAGCAGTCCCCAGGCTGCACTTTTCACCTCCTGACTTCCTGATTTTATAACTGGAAGTTAATCCCCATCGCCTATTTCACCCATGCCCCCTCTCTCCTCCCCTCTGGCAGCCACCAGTTTGTTCTCTGGATTTTTGAGTCTGTTTCTGTTGTTTTGTTCATTTGTTCATCCTTTTTCGTTTTTGTTTTTTTTTTTTTTTAGATTCTACATATAAGTGAAACCATGTGGTATTTGTCTTTCTCTGACTTACTTCACTGTGCGTGATACCCTCTAGATCCACCCACGTTGTTGCAAATGGCAAGATCTCATTCTTTTTTATGACTTAGTAATATTCCCTCGTACGTGTATCACTTCTTTATTCATCTATCGATGGACACCTGGGTTGCTTCCATATCCTGGCTGTTGTAAATAATGCTGCAATAAACACAGGGGTGCATGTGTCTTTTCAAACTGATGTTTTCGTTTTCTTTTGGGTAAATACCCAGTAGTAGAATTACTAGATCATACGATATTGCTATCTTTAAGTTTTTGAGGAACATCCATCCTGGTTTCCACAGTGGCTGCACCAGTTTGCATTCCCACAAACACTGCATGAGTATTCCTTTCTCTCCCCATCCTTGCCAACACTTGGTACTTTTTGTCTTTTTAAAAAATGTTTATTTATTTATTTTGGGGGCAGGGAGCAGAGAGAGAGGAATAGCAAGCATCCCAAGAAGGCTCCATGCTGTCAGTGCAAAGCCCAATGCCGGGCTTGATCTCACAAACCATGAGATCGTGACGTGAGCCAAAGTCAAGAGTCGGATGCTTAGCCAGTCAACTGAGCCATCCAGGCAGCCCGTGTCCTTTTGATAATAGCCACTCTGACGGGTGTGAGGTGATATCTCAGAATAGTTTATTTTTGCTTTAGTTTCTCTTGCCTGAGGAGACATATTCATAAATATGTTGGTAAGGCTGATGTCCAAGAGATTACTACCTGTGTTTTCTTTTAGAAGTTTTATGGCTTCGGGTCTCACACTTTCAAATGGATGGTCTTTCATCCATTTTGAGTTTATTTTTGTGTTTGGTGTAGGAAGGTGGTCTAGGTTCATTCTTCTGCGTGTCGCGGTCCAGTTTTCCCAACACCATTTGTTGAAAAGACTGTCTTCTCCCCGTTGTATACTCTTCTTTCCTTTGTCTTAGATGAATTGACCATATAAGCATGGGTTTATTCTGTGCCCTCTATTCTGTTCCATTGATCTATGTATCTATTTTTGTGCCAGGACCATACTGTTTTGAGTACTATAGCTTTGTAGTATAACTTGAAATCTGGGAGCATAATGCCTCCAGCTTTGTTCTTCTTCTTCAAGATTACTTTGGTTACTTGGTCTTTTGCGGTTCCATACAAGTTTTTGGATTGTTTGTTCTTGTTCTGTGAAAATGTTATTTTGATAGACATTGCATTCAATCTGTAGATTGCTTTGAGTAGGGTGGACATTTTAACATTATTGATTCTTCCAATTCATGAGCATGGAATATCTTTCTGTTTATGTCCATCTTTCATTTCTCTCATCGAGATTTTGTAATTTTCAGAGTAGAGGTCTTTAACCTCCTTGGTTATATTTATTCCTGGGCATTTTATTCTTTTTGGTACAATTGTAAATGGGATGGTTTTCTTAATTTACCTTTCTGCTGCTTTGTTATTAGTGTATGAAAGTGCAACCAATTTTTGTATACTAATTTTGTATTTTGCAGCTTTACTGAATTCATTTCTGAGCTCTGATTGGTTTTTGGTGATGTCTCTAGGGTTTTCTGTACACGGCATCATGCCATCTGCACATTGTGAGGGTTTCACTTCTTCCTTCCCAGTTCGGATACCTTTTGTTTCTTTTTCTTGTCTGATGGCTGTGGGTAGGACGTCAATACTACGTCGACTAAAAGCGGAGAGTAGACATCTTTGTCTTGTTCCTGCTCTTAGAGGAAAAGTTTTCAGTTTTTCACCTTTGAGGATGACGTTAAATTGGTTTCTCACCATGTGCCAGAAGTTTCAATCTCCCAATTATTTCCAGACTTGAACTGGCACAATATGTTGTTCTGTTTTTAATTCAGTCTCGTCTGACCTCAGGTTGTCGATCCCCATTTTGTGTCAGAAGCTGCATGAAGTGCTGGAGATACCTTGACCATACAGCAGATACGGTCTCTCCCCTGACAGAATGCATGGTCCCGTGGGGGAGAAGGACGGCAAGCCCATGAGCTGACAATGGATAGCGACACTGTGGCCAGGGCTTTACAGGAAAGGAACAGGCTACTGAGTCACGTAATACAGGCTGGATGGGGACGGGTTTAGACAGAGTGGTCAACGGAGACCTTTTCAGGGAGAAAGCAGGAAGATAAGGGTCGAGGGTGCAACCGTTGTGTTGAGAAACAGCATGTGGCAAGGCCCTGAGGTTGAGTGTGGCTGTTGTAAGGACAGAGAAGCAAGAGTTGGAGACAGAGGCCGCTTCATCCCTTGTAGGCCATGGGGAGTAGATTGGATTCTATTCAAAGTGGGTTGAGAAGCCTTTGAAGGTTTGGGGTGGGGAAAGGGCAGTGACATGATTCATGGGTTTCAACAGTGCTCTGGCAGCCAGGAGGTCCAAGAGAAGAGAACGGCAGTAAGAGGGCTAGCGTCCCGTGAGAAATGCCCCGTGAGAAATGCCTGTGCAACCACCGAGTGGATACAGTGCAACATCGTCTCAGATCCTGGGCCCAGGCCCGCAGAGCGCCCTCCCCCAGCTAGCAGCCAAACACAGTGCTGGAGATGAGGGCGGCCGCACCGACGTTAACGCAGCAAGAACACCAACCAGGCAGCGTCTAGTTTCACACCAGTGTTTTACAGGCGTTATCACATTTAATCCTCACCCCCAGGAAGTGGGTACGACTTTGCATCTCCGTTTGTCCGTAACTCGCCCAAGGTCACACGGGCATTCGGGCACCACGCACGAGGGGGCACCTGACTGCCACCCATGATGTCACAAAGGTTGCAGTGCCTGGCCACGCTCTTCTGGAAGGGACGCATTTCGTTCGCGGTGAAAATGCTCTCCTCTGATGTGTTACAAAGCTTGTTCTCAAGCACTTTGAAAAGACACAGTAACTTTGCTATATTGTTTGCTGAGTTCAGAAAAAAAAAAAAAGTGGGAAGTTTTTTCTTTTGGGGGATGGCCCAGGGTGGGGGTCAAAGCACGAGTGGGGAGACAGGAAGCACAATGGCCACCTCTCCCTTCGCGGGCTCCCCGAGTCCCTTTTCCGTGGTTGTTAAATGATGAAGGAAACATGAAAGAGGAGAGGGCGGAGTACAGGGAAAGCAATCAGAGCCAGGAGCCACAGGGGTGCCTTTCTGATGTGTTCCCTTTTCGCTCAGCCGGCAGTGCCCCCGAGCCCAGGCTCCCTCCTCAGATGTGCAAACACGGGCAAGCCATCAACGGGGTCCCTGCCCGCCCCCAGTGTCCCAGGGTGGGGTCCTGACATCCCAGAAGGGGGGCAGTGTAATTGCTGGAGATTTGATAGAATTGTCAAAAATACAGGAAGTTGGTCACCTAAATCATAAAACGTGCTGAAAAATGTTCTACCAGAGAAGATATAATCTAAATGCGGGGACATGACAGCCATGTCTGATCAGACCCCCACCACCACGCCCGTGTTATCTGTGCCCCCAGGCACACAGGCACAAACACACACACACACACACACGTGCTCCTCCTCAACACATGCAGAAACACACACTTACATGCCTACCTCCTCCCCCCAACACACACACTCAACGCACACAAAGAGCCACATTTTTCTTGCTTAGCATGTAATTTAGAGACATATGGATTCCCTGCATCTGATCAGGGTTCCGTGCAATAAAAACCATTTCCACCTATGACACTTTTTTCCTTCCAGTTCGCCAATTTTTTCAGCCATGGTCGTTTGACGGTTTTTCATTTCACTGACTGTACGTTTCATCCGCAGAACTTTTGTGCATTTACCTTTTTTAATAGCGTCTAGGTGTTGATGAATTTTTCTTGTCCTTTTATCTGCAATTATTTGAAGCACGCTCCCTCTCTCATGCCGTTCTCTTGTCCCTCTTCTAGGGGTGCACGCTTTTCCCTTCGCAGTGTCTGCAGACTCACCTTTCCGGGGTTTGCCTCCCTGGAGGCTCACGCTTGTTTATTGCAAGCTCATCTTCTGCACGGGCTGTTTCTTCTGAGGGAGCCTCGATGCTCCAGGTGGCACGATGGCTCTGCACAGGGGTTTGGCTTCCCATTCTAGGGCCCCAGGGGGTTTCCTGGTTCGGTTGATAAGTTTTATGTTAATTTCTTATCTTGGGTTCCTGCTGAAGGCTGCCTACTGGTGTGCCTTTAAGCTCTACACCTCCACCTGGCACAAACTTGAACGTCTGAATTCTCACAGAAGGCTTTTCTTTTTTTTTTTTTTTTAATTTTTTTTTTTTCAACGTTTATTTATTTTTGGGACAGAGAGAGACAGAGCATGAACGGGGGAGGGTCAGAGAGAGAGGGAGACACAGAATCGGAAACAGGCTCCAGGCTCTGAGCCATCAGCCCAGAGCCTGGCGCGGGGCTCGAACCCACGGACCGCGAGATCGTGACCTGGCTGAAGTCGGACGCTTAACCGACTGAGCCACCCAGGCGCCCCATACAGAAGGCTTTTCTAATCTCACTCGGGGCCCTGAGCAGAGGGGACCCACCTCCTTTACTGAGCTGTGGACAGAGCTCTCTAGTCCCATTTTCAGAGACTGGGGCTGCCTTTCAAGTGATACAGCTTTTTGCAAGGATCCCCTTCCCACCTCCACGGGCCCCAGGCCATATCTCCTACCCCACCCGGACATTCTCCAACTGGGCTGGAAATGGTTGTGGGCAGCTGTGACACCAGCCCCAACTGACCAAAGTTCCTGCGTGTGTCCTTTCTTTGTTACTGGCCCTGGGAGTTCCTGTCCCCTTAAGGTCCGCTCTGTATTTAAGGTATTTTTTTTAAATATTAGCGTGTATGCAACCTTTCTCCATGTTTGTATTCGAGGGGGAGTTTCACATTAATTCAGTCTGCCATGTTGCCAAAAATTCAAGTTCCCTACGTGCCCTTACTAGATTTTCAAGAATTTATCAACATGAATTTTTGTGGCTACTTCGTGGTCTTAATTACAGTAAGAAGAATCACAAAGTTGGGGTGGGTTTGAGCCACAGCAAGTTAGGGGATATTGTAATCCCACTCTGCAGGTGCAGAAACTGAGAGTCAGCAAGCTGATGTGACTTGTCCAAGACTGTGGATCTGATAAGCACTGGCACTGCCCACCAGATGCCTCCTTTTCCTTGAGGTGAGAGGACTCACCTAATGGTGGGTGAACAAACACATCCATGAAAGTGGGGGTGGGCTTCCATTCAGGAAGGCTTCCTGGAGGAAATGAACTTGGCAAAGTCCCTAAACAGCCAGAGGCCTTCTTTAGGGGGTCCTTCTCTTTCCGGTGACGGACTCCCAGCCTTCTCCCTGCCCTGCCCCAAAGGAAGACACATCCCCGTCAGCCGAGCGGATTGTGAAGCCTCCTCCAGAGTCTGCCCCTGACAGAACATTCTGTCCACCTGGGCTGAAGAAGTCCTGCCCAGGCAACCAGAAGAGCGTCTGGTATTTGTGGGTACGTGAGTTTGGGCAGCCGCCCTGGACTGTGTACAGCTGAGACCACTCCTTGACCTTTTGTGTCTCCAGGGGGCCCGCCTCTCCCTCAAAGCCCTGCAGACCAGAAAATCCCAGGGGAGGACCGATTGGGAAACTCGCTGCTTGCTGGGTCAGAGTTCCTGGAAGCAAGCGTGCAGCCACCCAGGGACAGATTGGTTCCCTGAGACAATGCGGACAGGGGAAGGCCACTGGGTTACATGTAGGCAGATCTGAGTTCAAATTCCGGCTTTGCTTCAACCTCTCTGTGTATCAGTTCCTCGTCTGTGAGATGGGTTCACGGTGCCGGCCTCATAAAGATGTTTAGAGGATCACAAAATAATGTTTGTGAAGTGCGTGACCGTGTGTCAGACGTTTCACACCCTGTGAGCACCCTATGACATCACAAAGTTCCCAGGGGGCAGGAGGAGACTCCGATAAGCCATTGTTGACTTCAGCCATGGGGCTGGGAAGGAAATAGATCGGGGACAGAGAGGGACAGGAAGCAGGGAGAAGAACAGGGTTCCTCAAACGCTAACGTGCTCAGAACTGCGAGGGGGGGCGGTGACTGGGTGTGGGGTACATAGGAACGCCGTGTACCCTGTTCACGGCCTCTCGGGAAATCTAAAGCCGCTCTGATATAACAAGTTTATTTAATGTGCACAGATCCTGCGAAATGCGGCTTCTGATTCAGCTGCTCTGGGTGGGGCCTGAACATGCACATTTCCCAGATGTTCCCAGGTGGTGTTCATACTGTGACTGGATCTCACTGGGCCTCACTCTGGGGAGCAAGGGAGTAGGGGTCCACGTGAGGGATAAGGGATGCCAATCCTTTGGAGTTCCCACTGGGCCCCGCGGGAGCAGGGGGGCTTGGGGTGGATTCACAGAGGCTGTTGGCTCTGCAGTGTTTTCAGTAGCTGAGTTCATTCTCCAGCTGCTGCTGGTGATGAAAATGGTTACAAGATCAGGCCTCGTGGGGGCTGGGGGAGGGGCACCGCTCGTCCGTCCTAATGGGGCCCTGCAGAAATCATGTGGTAGCTGGCCATGCCTCCTGTCTGGCTCACAAGTCAGCCCCCCTCGCCCCCGCTTCTCACAAGGAGGGCAGTGATGGGCATCTGACTGTGTCATTGGCTGGAGGAATCATCCCGAAGCCCGAAGTGCCCCAAATGACCCTGGGATTTTCCAAAGTTGGGGACACTTCCCCATCGTAGGGAAGGCTGGGGAGCTGTGCCTGATATCCTATAACCACCCCCACCCCACCCAACTGCATGGTCCAAGGACAGGGACTACGATATGGCTTCTGCCCTTAGAAGTTCGGGGTGACACCATAGGGCACCTGGATGGCTCAGTCAGTTAAGCGTCTGACTTTGGCCTGGGTCATGATCTTGCATAAGTTCAAGCCCCGCGTCGGGCTCTGTGCTGACAGCTCAGAGCTTGGAGCCTGCTTCAGATTCTGTGTCTCCCTCTCTCTGCCCCTACCCACCCCACCCCACCCCCCCGTACTCTGTCTCTCTCTCTCTCAAAAATAAATAAACATTAAAAAAAAAAAAAAAACCTGCTCACAGGAGGGGCACCTTGGTGGCTCAGCCGGTGAAGCGTCTGACTCTTGATCTTGACTCAGAATCTGATCTCATGGTCGTGAGATCGAGCCCCGCAAAAGGCTCTGTGCGAGGCATGGAGCCTGCTTGAGATTTTCTCTTTCCCTCTCCCTCTGCTCCTTCCCTGCTCATGTGTGCACTCTCTCTCTCTTTCTCGGAAGAAAGAAAGAAAGAAAGAAAGAAAGAAAGAAAGAAAGAAAGAAAAGAAGGAAGGAAGGAAGGAAGGAAGGAAGGAAGGAAGGAAGAAAGAAAGAAAGAAAGAAAGGATTATAAGACCTGCTCACAGGTCTCCATTACAGTGGGGCCATCCTAAATCTGAGGCCCCTGAGCTGTGTGCTTCTATCCATGCCACAGAGACTGCACATAGTGAAAGCCTGGGACACACTGCTGGGAGTTATTTGTGCTGGACACGTCTCTTCCAGGCCCGACAGGTCATGAGTCTGGCCCTGAGGTGCTATACTGACTAGGGATGAACTTGGCCATAGAGCTGTGTGCAAGACCCTACAGAAGGAAGACAAATATGGGGCATATACGTGGCCATTCCCCTTTCTATGCCCACAGCGTCATCACTAATCATGAAGGGCTTTGCCGAGGACAGAGACATGGTGTCAGAATCCTTCTTTGCACAGGGCAGTCCTGTGGTCAGCGGGAGCTGGCAGAAAAACGCAGCTGTCTCCACCCCTGTCTCTGGCCTGGGACCCAGTGCGACCTTGGAGAAATGGGGGTGGGATAAAGGTGAGGAGCAGTGTGAATTCACATGGGAGAAGAAAGACAGCACAGGAGAGAAAGGTGGGCCAGCCCTCACTTGGGGACCAGCATCTAATAGGGACCAAGATTCCTCCCTACCGGGTCTTCAAGAAACAACAACGACAGGAGGTACTAAACCCAACAGCAATCAAGAAGGGAAAAGACCGGGGCGTCTGGGTGGCTCATCGGTTAAGCGTCCGACTTCCACTCAGGTCATGATCCCGCAGTTTGTGGGTTCGAGCCCAGTGTCGGGCTCTGTGTTGACGGCTCAGAGCCTGGAGCCTGCTTTGGATTCTGTTTCCCTCTCTCTCTAGCCCTCCCCCGCTCATGCTCTGTCTCCCTCTCAAAAATAAATAAACATTATTAAAAAAAGGATTAAATGTTTTTCGCACAAAAATGGCACAGACAGCATGACTGACTTAACCTGGACTCCTCGGGAGCAAAGTCAAAGGTTGGCAGGTAGATGGTTTACTGGGGAGCTCTCACCAGGGCCTATAGTGGGGGGTCCAGAGGGAGCCCCAGGGAAGAGGGGGAAAGCCAATTCAAGAGCACTTCCTAAGCTGATCACTGCTGTGGGCTACGTTGCTCCACCCATCAGAGCCTTATAAAATGTGTCTCAGAGCTGTCCACCCAGGGAGCACGACAGGACATTTGCCCACGGCTCTCCCATCCCCGCTGGTCGAGGATGGCCCGAGCGGGGACCACACTGCCGTTCTGGGCTGCACAGGTGCCAAGGCAGAGCAACGCGGCCTGAGAAACAACGTGGTCGAACGCGAAGCTGCTGCGAGCCTGGTCAGGACTGGCGTCGGCTGTGGTGGCCACAGACACCTGACACGGTGCCCAAGAAATGACTGAAACTACGTGCAAAATAACAAACAAACAAACAAACAAACAAACCACCCAGAGCTATGAGGGCACAGATTTCACCTTCACCCTTCAGCAGCCTCCTAGAGAAACTCTCGGTAAATACGTGCTGAAAAACCAATGAAAGGTTTATATAGACGAAAGCACAAACAGGTTGTTGGTTATACTTGGGCGGTAGGTAAGGGACGCCCCCCTCCACCATCGTCTGTATTTCCTACATTTGCTCTAATAGGGGCCCACTATTTTCATGATGAAAACATCAGGATTTTACTGTTTTAAAGCCTCCAAAAATTTCAGAAGGAAGAGTGAGCCTGTCCCCCCCTGCCCCAGAACAGATAAACGCTCTCTTCTCCAGAGAGACCTGGTGACAAAGTGATCCTTAAGAGACTGGCTTCTCTCATTGGTCATTTTGATCTTGGCCAGCCACTTATCATAAATAAAAGTGCCATCCTGGGGTGCCTGGGTGGCTCAGTCGGTTGAGCATAGGACTGTGGATTTTGGCTCAGGTCATGATCTCATGGTTCTCGAGATCAAGCCCTGAGTCGGGCTCTGCACTAACAGCATGGAGCCTGTTTAGGATTCTCTCTCTCCCTCTCTTTCTGCCTCTCTCTCTCTCTCTCTCTCTCGAAAGGAATAAACTTTAAAAATAAACAAATCTTAAAAAGTGCCATCCTTTGCAGCCCAGAGGACAGGTCTTGTGTTGAATTCTTCTGTCCTTTTTCTGGGAGTGAGGGATGCGTTAGACTGAGCCACACATGTGGGCTGGAGAGGACAGAATGTTGGCCTCAACGTCAGCCAGGCTTACTTCCTGGCACCTACACCCACCGGCAGGGTGAACTGGGGGAGGCACAGAGACACTCTGATTCATCCCCGGGTTCTTCTCCAAATCGGGACCCAGCCAGAACTGGTGACTGGGGATGAGGGCCCTTCCTCAGCTGATGGGGCTCAGCAAAGATCAGCTCAAATGCAGCCGTCTATTTGCGACCAAACTGCCGGGGAGGCTGGCCTGGAAGCTGCCTGAACCAGCTGTCAGAGCATGGCTGGTGGGTGGGGGTAGCAGGCACGGGGGTCAGGACCCCTGACGCCCGGGCCCTGGCCGGCCCCTGTCCTGCCTGATGCACAGGGCAAATGCCCCACGATGACCAGTGATGATGCAGCCAAAGCAAGCCAGAGATTCAGTGCTACTTTTCCACTGGGAGTTGGGAGTAGCAACCCTCGCTAACTCAGCAAACTGAGTGGGAACATTGAGATGATGCGCATGTGTGGCACCAGACCGAGGAACGATGGTGCTATCGGTGGGGTGTCCTCCCCACAGACCTGGGAGGCAGATGGGATCCCTACCCACCTTTTGTACTGAGAAGTCTGAAGTGGACAGGAGAGGGAGTACGTTGCCCAAGGCCAGACAGGCAAGAAGCAGCCAGACCATGAGTGGAGAGAAATGGAGGAAAAAGCCTAGGCCCTGATCCCCTAACCCATGCCCTGGTGCCTCCGTGTGGGGTTGCTGTCGGTTTCTTTCTGCTGTCACTAACACGCCTCTGCCCACGTAAGGCTAGGCCCGCTCTCACCGCCATTCACTGGCCCAAGGACCTCCCCGGCTGGGACAGGGGAGTCCGTGAGCTGGCCCTTTAAGCCTCCCAGTATGGGGAGCCTGCCCTATGCTGCAATCCTCTGGAGCTGGCAGCATTACTGTTGCAGTAAGGAATGTCTTCTGGGGAGATTTAGTGCCTGGTGATAGACATGTGGGCTTGATTTACCCGCACTGCTCCATTAAGCCCAAGGCAGGCAATGCATGTGGGCAGAGCAGGTGAAAAACTAGAGAAAACCAGAGGTGCACACAGGAAGCTGGGTGAGGGGGCAGAAAACTTACATCTGAAGAGGACTGATCTGTGCCAGGCCCATGATCTCAATGGATACCCAAAGCAACCCTAGCAGGTTGCATACCCATTGTACAGAAGAAGAAACTGAGGCTCGGGGAGGTTAGGTAAGTTAACCAAGGGACTTGTCAAAAGATGCAAGGAGGGGCGCCTGGGTGGCGCAGTCGGTTAAGCGTCCGACTTCAGCCAGGTCACCATCTCGCGGTCCGTGAGTTCGAGCCCCGGGTCAGGCTCTGGGCTGATGGCTCAGAGCCTGGAGCCTGTTTCCGATTCTGTGTCTCCCTCTCTCTCTGCCCCTCCCCCGTTCATGCTCTGTCTCTCTCTGTCCCAAAAATAAACGTTGAAAAAAAAAAAAAAAAAAGATGCAAGGAAACCTTCGCTTACTGTAGGGAAAGGCCTCCTGGGACCATAGCATCTGCCTTGAGCCTCCAGGACCAAGCCTCGGGGGCTCCATGCCCTGCCTTTGGCTCTGCCAGCCAGCTTGTCATCAAAACCCAGACCGTCTTCAGTGCTACCAGCTCTGCAAGCCCCCTGTCTCTGGTTAGGGAGAGACCCCCTTTATCAGCCTCACCGGCGCCTTCCACCTGCCAAACCAGCCCCTGGAACCCTGCAGCGTCTCCCGCAGGAACGTCTTTCCTCCCTGGCACCTGCCCAAAGCACCCAGCATGGAAAGGTGACTGCAGGACCCTAGGTTCCCGATCCTCAACATGTGAAAGACGTTTTTGGACGTGGGGACCCAGTGGCCTGGAGGGGAGCAGGGTTGCTGCCACCAAGGGTCTGTATCTTGTGCCTGGGGAGCCTCGGGCCCACCACCGCCTCGTATGCCCTAAGGTAAGATGAGTGGCCGACCTGGTCCTTTAAGCCTTAGGAGGCTAAGGGCCATGCTCCCCACCGTACTGTGCCCACAGGGCAGGAACGAGAGAGCCGGTGGCGGCCAGCCACGCATGACCCGTCACCGGGAGTTCATGGAGTGCAGACTGTCCTGAGCTAACCACAGCGCACTGCCACCTGTGTTCCCTCCCGGTGGCCTCGTGAAGTCTCAAGGTCCACTCCCAGTGGTGTTATTGTCCTCAGATGCTCTGCCTGGGTGAATGCGACCTGCTCTCACAATTCTAGGTGGGAATCAGTGCGGTACCACAGGGAAGACAGACCTGCCTGCTCCGGCCCTGACCGCCGGGGGCATTACGGCAGGGTTACCGCAGTGGTTACTGGGTGGGGAGTCAGGGACCTTGGGCTCTAGGCCTGTCTCTGTGTGTCTCTTAAATCATTCTCTTCACTTTTCTGTTGCTGGTACCATCTCTGTTGCAAGGGACAGAAATCCCCAATCAAACTGGCTTCAGTAACAACCCATTTGAAGAGAGAAACTTGTTGGTTCATGTGAATGAAAACTCCCGTAGCCACGTAAACTTCAGGTAGGGGTTGATCCAGTGATTCACAGTGGCTTCAAGCTCTGAGGCCTCTCTTTGTCATTCCCTTCACCCTTTCCTCCTACGGTGTACCAGCTTGCTCCCTAGGCTTGGGCTGGCAGCATATCTGAAATGGCTTGGGCAACCCATGCCACATCGCCTCACAGCCCCGATCCACAGGAAGCGAGGGTCTGCCTCCCCTCATTCCCAGTAAAATCCCAACATTCATACAGACTGGCCTAGCTAGTTAGATCACTTAACTCATGGAGACCAGAGCAAGAGCTAGAGCTTACCTTGTGCTATCCACAGACAAGGTGTTTCCTGAGCAAAATGCTGAAAGCAGATCTTTATCCAAAAGCAAACATTCAGCGTGTCTTGTTCTGTGCGAGCACTGTAAAAAAAAAAAAAAAAAAAAAAAAAAAACGCGGGGCTCCTGGGTGGCTCAGTCGGTTGGGCGACCGACTTCGGCTCAGGTCACGATCTCGCAGTTTGTGAGTTCAAGCCCCGCGTTGGGCTCTGTGCTGACAGCTCAGAGCCTGGAGCCTACTTCGGATTCTGTGTCTCCCCCCTCTCTCTAACCCTCCCCTGCTCATGCTCTGTGTCTCTCTGTCTCTCAATAATAAATAAACATAAAAAAAATTTTTTTTTAAACGCTCAGAGGTGTAAGACCTGGTCCCCAGACTCAGGGACCTTACAGTTCAATCAATGGCCTGCCACAAGCATTTATTGAGTGCCTACTGTGTATAATGCAAATTAAATACAACAAAGATCTTCCAGAGCTTTCCAGGCACAGAATCCCCTTGTGCCTTCTGACAGTCCTGTGAGGTAGAGCAATGTCCTTAGAAAAAGACGATGGACGGGAGGACAAGGACGTCTCACTGAATGAATGGATGGCAGTGGCCATTGCAGGGAAAGTTCTCGGTGTTTGGGGGCGGGGCAGTGGCTGCAGGCTGGAGAGGTTCCGGAGGAGATCACCTGGACATGCTCTGAAGGCAAGCCCGGCTGCACAGGTACAGGGCCCAATGCAAAGTGAAAATGGGGGTCCCCTTGCTTAAAAAGGCAGAAAATTGTGTCACTAAAAACCCCAAAATGCAAACTTTTTCCCTCCTGTGGTTTCTGTCTGTTTCAACTTGCCATAGTGATTGCTTGCTATTTAATGTCACTCTAAGTAAATAAAATAAAACTTTTAAATTATTTGCATACATCATGCTGTTTATCTTTATGCTGTGCAATGCCAGTTTTACATGTAAATATAAGAACATTAACTCATATAAAGAATCGCTGAATTACACAGATTGTATTTCATAGCCAGTATATGCATGTGTATTTCGTTCTTGCCAGGACAGCGGAAACTGTTTTTACTTCGCTTCTTGTTATGCACATATCCCATCAACAGGCTCTACCTTCAGCTTCCTGCTGAGAAAAGCGAGCCCTGAAGGAAAAGAAACCGTGGGCTGCCTCATCTTTCCCTTTTCTTTGGGCCTCATTGCCAGCGTCAGTGGTCGGCTGGTACAGGACAGTAACATGTAAGACGGCATGTGGCAGGGAGGGCCCCTCAGTTGTTCCTGGTTCCTACAGGAACCAGGGCCTTCTTTCTGCATTGGAAGCGAGTTCTGGTTCAAATGGAAAGCGTGACCTTTCAGGGCTGTCCGCGCCCGTAATACACTTATCTTGCGCTCGTGCTGAGAGACACTGAGCTCCCACGAATTGTGGGCCCACGGAATCCCGTGCTCACGGGGCATCGCAAACACATGCAGCCGGATTGTGCTTGTCTCCTCCGCTCACAACCATGCTCCATCATCCCATTGGACCTCACCTGCAATGCACAAGAGCAAAGATAAAATTATTAAGAATTTCAAGATGGCGGCACCACAGCATCAAACCAAGAACGGGGCCCTTCTGGAAGGGGACATTCGTGTGGCCACACCGCTCACACGCCTTGAGGCAGGACCTGCACGAAAGACAGGCAGTGTTTATGCAGGTGGATAGATGGACAGAGGGCATCTTGGTAGCGGCAGGCAAGGGGCGGGGGAGAGGGGGGGCTTCACCAAGGATGCAAACTGGGAATTCTCCTGGCAGAGTTCGGGGAAAGCAGAGAAGGACTGATTGGGGATGGGGCTTCATGTTGGCTGGTGAGCAGTGAGAAACCAGCAGGACTGGTCAGGAGGGAGGCTGACATCTTGAAACCCTCAGTATCACCAGCACTGGGACTCTTGAACAAGAATGGCGTTATTCACAAACCATTCCTCTGTCTCAGGTCTGGATCGGCTCCCCCAGTGTCTTCCTGCCCTTTTATCTCCTTGGGCTTTTCACGCTTGGATGTGATGATCTGTTAAACAGGGGCCAATCCCACTTGATCCCAAGTTCTTTACGGGAGAGTTAAGTGTTATACTGTATTCTAGAAGCTACTTTTAGTGTCTGACATTAGAACTTAAGTAAAAAAAAAAAAAAAAATTGTGGAGGGAAGAAAGAAGATGTCACTGGCTGGGAATTATGTCTTTTAAAGTATTGAATCCAAGTAACTAATTCCTGAAGATATTAAAATTTCATCTTTACAATGGTCGAATACTTCAGTTTTCCATTAATTTTGATTGGTTTTCCCTTTAGCAGACAAAAGGGAGTGGCAACTTGGCAGAAGAGTGACCACCAACTAATTTATGGAGTGGGTGGGTCTTTTTGCTTTATGGTTGACGTCATCTTGAAAAGCCTTAGGAGATTCACAAGCTCGTGGCCCTTATATGGTGGTGATCACATATGAAGAGACCTGGGGAGGGCAAGGGCAGACAACCTTTATCAGATTACATCTTGGCTTAGGTCTATACACCGCCAAGCAGTTGGCTAAAGATGTGAAGTTTCCCTGATTTGGTTTTTGAAATTACAGTACAGAATAAACATTTAAATTCTTGGATTTTCCCCGAGTTTCCCTCCAGATGTTTGGTGGGGTGTAGATACCGCACCAAATAAATGTGTTCAGAAGTCCAGCACAGCAAATTATAGGCAAGTGTGTGTGTGTGGGGGGGGAGGGTGCCATTTTGCAAGGTCTCGCTGGGACAAAGATGCAGCCACCACGAGGTTCCTCGCACCTTCAGCAGGGGAGATGGGGGTGGGGAGCTCGTCAGGAAGGCTCCGGAACAGCGAGGTGCTTTAGGCAGCGTGGTGTAGGAATGTACCAGTGAGGCCGACACCCACCCGAGCTGTCAGAATTCACACTGCCGGAAACGCAGGCTGGAGCTCAGAGGGGGGCGAGGAGGGTGTGCGTACGTGGGAATGTGTAGAAAGACACTGTGTGTCCTTGTTGGCGGCAGCGGCCGTGCTGGGCTGGAGCGGGCGGGAGGCAGGGCTGGGCTCTGGAATCCACTTGTCAGTCCCTGCTCCAGATGTCCGCTCTGGGGGATCAGGGCTGCTGCGCTGAGGAGACTGACAAGTGGTGGTTACATCACTGTCCAAAGGCTTCATGGAAATTGACTCATGCGCTCTCCAAATGCCTTCGATGCTTTCCGGCCCTGGGGCCAAACGAATTTGCACGGTGCTGTTACCCGCCTAGCAGTCACAGGAGGAAAGAAACAGTTGCTTTTGGTGGGTTTAACTCTGAGATTAAACCGTCTTCGGGACGGACAGCAGAAAAAACAGGCTGGAGATTAGATGAAACAAGCCAGGTATGCTGGGGGTGGGAGAAATCTTCCCTCCCTGCCCCCTCCTCTCAGAACACAGACCAGGTGGGGCCCAAGGCGTCCCCTCTTCGAAGATCCCTCGCTGTGAGGGAGGCAGAAGCTACTAAAAATGACATACGGCCATTCAAGGATACCCTCAAAGGCAAGTGGGATCTGGGGGGTGTGCCCGCCCAGGAGATACTCTTATGCAAGTCCGTTGTCAGGAGCCGTTTCTAGGATCGTTTGCTGACTTTGATATCCCAGAGGTAGTTATTCGGGTTATTCACCTGTGAGACCAGGAGCTTGAGAGCTGGTGGCTCATTTATGACTGCCAAGCCCCAAGATGAGACGCCCCCAGATCAGGGTCACTTCCTCGTTCACCAGGGGGCCTGAGGCTGAGCATAAATGTGTCAAACGGCTGCAGGGTACTCTCTGCCTGCAAACCTGGGCTGCCCAGCTCAAAGGAGGTGCAGACCCGCAGGCCTGGGCTTTGCTGCATTCAGTCTGCCTGCTGGGAAGCAGGATCTGCTGCCTTGTAGGTGGGGAAACGGAGGCCCAGAGATAGTCGGGCCCTGCTTTAAGGACGACCAGAGAACGGAGTCAAAAGCGCGGACTTCGATCCTAGAACTCAAACCAGCGTCCCACCACTCACGAGCCACACGACGGTTAACTAGTCCTTCTGAGTCCGTTTCCCCATTTCTAAATGGGGGTGACTATGGTCAACATCACCTTTTCAGGGCATTGCTGGGAGCTTACATGAGGATTCCTATGCAACGGATGATTTTCTGAGAAATTTTGTTGCTGTCTTAGCCTAGTCGCTATTAAGGAATTCATTGCTTTCTGGGGCAACCAGGCCCCGGAGCTTCAGGTTCTGGCTTCTCTCGCCCTATGAGTTCAAGGGCTTTGGGAGTTTGGGACCCAACAAGGCGAATTAAATTATAGAGTCCTACAGAGAGAAGGAGTAGAAGTTTCGGTACACCAAGTGAGTGAGAGGGATTGGTCCAGGTCCAGATGGCCGTTGAGGAAGGAGGAGAGGGACAAAGACAGAGCAGGCGAGAGGACCCGAGGCCTGAAAATGCGGAAACATGCAGGTGTTCCTGCCTGTTGAGAAAATGGCGGCCCTCACACCTGGGACTTCCAGGCACAAACATGGAAGCCCAATGGCCTTCATGAGGTCCCCCCGATCGGCTAGCTCAGAAGATGGCCACCAGAAGGAGCTGCTCTCCATTGAAGGGGCGATGCTGACCTGGATGGGAAGCCAGACCGGCAGACTTACCCCAAAGGTGCCTGCCACAGCCACCCAGCATGCAGCAAAGAGGCACTGCCAACTGTGGCTTCTTGGGGGGCCTCCAAATCCCCCCGATAGGCCGATAGGGCATAGGGAGAGACTAATGACCAACTATCAAAACTCCCAGTTTTGAGTGGAGAGTCTTGAAACAGATTTAACTGTGCTTAGAGAAACAAATGTGGCATTTCTTGTGCCCAGCTGTCATGAAGGTTCACATCTGCCACCTACAAACAGAGTAAGCAGGGGCGGCTGGGTGGCTCAGTCGGCTAAGCATCTGGCTCTTGATTTCGGCCCAGGTCATGATCCCAGGGTGGTGGGATCGACCCCTGCGTCAGGCTCTGCGCTGAGCGTAGACAAGCCTGCTTGAGATTCTCTCTCTCCCTCTCTCTCTCTCTCTCTTTCTGCCCCTCCCCTGCATGTTTGCACATGCAAGTTCTCTCTCTCTCTCTCAAATAAAAAACAAAACAAAAAGCAAAAAAATAAACACAGAGTCTACGCTAGGCTAGCCTACAGTAAATGCCCTGCAAATGATAGGTAAGAGAAGGCCCTGTTGAAAACGGACTGACCTATGACCCCGGTCACGCGCCATGCTTAGGCTGTTTGGGGGTAGATGAGGGTAGCCCTTGTGAAGTTGGGGTCAGTGCTGGCTAACTCCCTCCCCACAGCCTCATGACCAGGCTGCCATGGAAGCAAGTCCCAGTCCCAATCCTGCCACACAGGCATTTAGAAAACCAGCTCTCGTTCCCAAGGAGCCCCGGTGGTCCGCACAGGCTCTTGAGTACCATCGAGAATCTCAGCTCTCTGCCTTTTGAGGGGCTCCCCCCACCACCTGCATGAGTTCACCTGCAATAATCACCAATTCCTGGGCAGGATCCCATTGTCCTCAGAATCCTTTGTCCTCGGGCCCCTGAAAATCGTCCCAACAGGTAGCAAACTGCCCCGAGCCAAGCCCCCAGACCTCCCCGGATCCTCATCCTGTTCATACCACCTGGGTGGGACGAGTCTCTAAATGATGCAGCCCGTCTGCCAGTCTTGAACACCTTGACTTTAAACCAATGAAAGCTTATTTCTTACATCATCATGCTGGTGAATGGGTGACTATTGCCACCAAAAACCATGCAACACATTATTTCTGACGTTCTCCACGCCTGTTGGCAAAGGGTGGGGCGTGGATCAAGATGACGAAGCACTCAGGGTTTCTGGGGTGGTGGAATTTCCATGTCAGGCTCCCAGCGGCCTCCTGGCCTGGGTGTTGTGATGAAAGGCTTAGAGGACCCGTATTCAGTGTAGGTCCTGTCCTTGTTCAGTGAAGGGACCTTAGAGCCCCCTTAACTGCAGGGGCATCCCCCAAATGTCACACTGGAGCAGGCCCTCGGGACGCTTAAGGCAGCATCAGGACCAGAACTTGGGATCCGCTCCGGTCCCTTGATTAACATGTAAAATAAACGTCTACTTCCTCTCTTTCTGCTCTCTTAAGTCTTGTTCCCAATTAGCTTATGAGCTTCTTGGGAACAGGGCCAAGAGTTTTAGCCACACGATGCTAGATTCATCGTATTCGCTCTTTCTTTAAATATTTATTAAGTGGTTTTCGGAGAATAGAAAAGTTGGCTGAAAAGGCATTTTGGGAAACGAGGGTCTCAGTGGCCAGGCTGAAGAATCTGGATTATGGTCAGGCAAGCCAGGAAGCCACTGACCACCTATGAGGAGGGATGTGGTTTGACCAAAGCAACGCCCCACAAGGAACACTTGGCTGACTGAGCAACCACCAAAGGCACCCATCTTTCTCCTTGGCTATCCTTCAGATCAGCAGTCTCAAGAAGAGGGACCACAGAGTGTCTATCATATACCAGGCGCTGTTAAGAGGCACGAGCCCTGAGACGCCTGCATGAAGCCCTGACGCTCCCCATTTTCCAGAAGAGGAGGCCGAGGCTAAGAGTGGTTGAGTGGCTCGCTCAGAGGCACACAACAGGAAGGGGGGGGGGGAGGATTTCTGCCTCCCCACATTCTCCCCTTACTTGCCCCGAAGCCAAGGCATTGGATTCTGAGTTGCTCTGGAGGTATTTGGAATAAGAGACAGATGCAAAGCAGGCTAGTTCCAGCACTTTCTTGGGAACGGTGGCACAGAAAACAAAATGCTCTCTGGCAAAAAAACCCACTACCTGTGTATTGGCCCGTCAGTGCTAAGCAGAATTCCACAGGGATTATTGTCCCTGAGAGACGGGAGGCGCCATCTGGAGAGCTGAGGAGTCAGGACAAGACCTTCACACATTAGACAATTACCTTCTCAGCTGCTGGGAGGAAGGCTTGCTGGGTTTGGTCTTATTTCTTTGTGTTGCAAAAAGATAATGCCTGATTATCTGACATTCCAGCCTCCTGCCCAATAAACCTGGGCACTGGATCGAGCTTACAATATTTGCCACATTAAAAATTACTCTTCAGGGGCGCCTGGGTGGCTCAGTCGGTTGAGCGTCCGACTTCAACTCAGGTCATGATCTCACAGCTCGTGAGTTCAAGCCCCACGTCAGGCTCTGTGCTGACAACTCAGACCCTGGAGCCTGCTTCGGATTCTGTGCCTCCCTCTCTCTCTGCCCCAACCCATTCGCATTCTGTCTCTGTCTCTCTCAAAAAATAAATAAAACATTAAAAAAAAATTTTTTTTTTTAATTACTCTTCAGTTGAGATTAAGAAAGAAAAGCAGTCTCCTCCCCACACTCCTCTTCAACCCGGAGACCCTGACGTTTTCCTCTGTGGAGACAGATTATTCATCCCAATGTGGACGAGCTCTGGGGCGAGCAATTAGGATTTTAAATTTTGCTAATACCCACCATGTCATGAGGGGTATCTTACGACTCAAGAGACCTACTTGTACTCCTTTTATCTTAGGCCCTGGGTAGCTCACATAGTACAAAAGGGCCAACACAAACCCTAGGACAGACAGACCTGGATTCTGGCCCAAACCCTGCCACTTCCTAGCTGTGTGGCCTTGGGCGGGTTACTCAACCCCTCTGAGAGTTGATTTTCTCCTACAGAGGACAATTAACTGAATTCTTGAGGGAGTAGATGAGGTAACAAATACAGAGGCACCCGACCCACTGGCTACTCTGGGAATGCTAACTGGTAGCTGGTAGCTGATCCTGCTAGGCTCTCCAGGAGTCCCTGTCCCCAGCCGTGGAGACCAGATTCATAGTCCCCAGCTGTCGCAAGGAAGAGTGGAGTTGGGGGAAAACATGGGCTTTGGGGACACTCAGGCCTAACTCATGCTCTGCTAATCCCTAGCTTTGTGTCTTGGGCTCTCAGGGCCTCTGTGTTCTCATCTGTGAAATGGGTTTATCTTACTACATGCTTGGCACGGTGTGGTAAGGAAACTCACGCCCTAGGGGAGGTTTATATTAATACTTCATTTGTTTATATTAATTTATGTTTATGAATATTTATATTTATATTAATCTTTTATATTAATAAAGGTTTCTATTCATACTTCATTTGTTGAGACCCGACTGGTCCCCAGCCTGGAGGCACCTGGGTAGGCGTTCTGCCGGAGAATCCATCAGGGAACCATGCATTGTCAGCAGACTACATAGATCTGTCTCACCCATACACGTCTGAATACTTTTCAAATGTCTACAGATGCCGATGTCATGAATGGAATATAGATTCTAAGGCGCTGCTGAAGTTGTTTGCTCTCAGACGGCGGAAGCTGAGAAAGCACAAAAGAGGAACATTTTGTTTAGCATGAAATAGGGTCTCTCTCCTTGCAGCCAAAAAGGTTAGAAATTCTGGTCCACAACCAGAGTCGTGTGTGATGCTGGATCTGGAGTCTGGTGGTGGCTGGTGGGAGGCCACAGAGGAAGCGGTCCTTGGGCCAGCCCTCCGCCCCCCCCAGCTCCCTCCTTCCCTCCCTGGGCTCCCGGGGAGAGAGGTGCCATCACCCCCTGAACCGAGAACTTTGGGGACTCCTCTATGGGACCTCTACCCTGTGCCCTTCGCAGGTCCTCTCTGATTTCATCTGCATCACGACCTTCAGAGCAAAATGTTACTACACGGGCCCATTTTACAGGTGGGGACGCTGAGGCACGGAACGGATAACAAGCTCATCCCAGGCAGCGCAGGTAGGATTTGAACCTAGGCAGTCTAGCTGCCCGAGGCTGGCTCCTGTCCAAGGCTTGAAAGAAGGACTTAGGGACGCAGCTGCACCAGTAAGAGCCGTGATATAAAAGCAAAGCCCTGAGAGGCCGTGAGTCGGGCAGAGGCCAGTGTGGCCTGGCAGGTCCTTTCTAGCACACTCACCACTGCAAACTCCATAGGTACATCCAGGAAGCTTGAAGAGGCTGGGGGTGGAAAAACTCTGTGGCTGACCATGGGTCTTTTTCCTTTTCTTTATCCTCAGGTCAGGAAAGCAGAAGAATGGTATGAATTGCTCCTGCCAGAAACGTTGGCATAAAGACTCACAGACCCACACCCCTTGACCACCCCCACTGAAGCCGCTGGGTGACCGTGGAGGCCGACACCCCATAGCACAAGCGCTCTTGTGAACACAGAGCAGGGCGGCACAAAATTTCCCATGAAGGATGCACGTGGAAGGGACCCTTTGTTTTGTTTTGTTTTTTTAATGTTTATTTTATTTTTGAGAGAGACAGAGACAGAGCATGAGTGGGGAGGGACAGAGAGAGAGAGGGAGACACAGAATCCGAAGCAGGCTCCAGGCTCCGAGCTGTCAGCACAGAGCCCGATGCGGGGCTCGAACTCACGCACCGTGAGATTGTGACCTGAACCGAGGTCGGACGCCCAACCGACTGAGCCACCCAGGCGCCCCGGGGACCCTCTGTTTAAGGGCGATCTCGCTGAGTGTGGGATCAGGTCGTGAGGCCCAGATGGTGTCCAGAAGTTTCAGGCAGTGACCGTGGAGGGAGATGGCAGACCAGGCCATCATAGGACTCAGAGGAGGCTTTCTGGAAAAGGCCAGACAGGAGGCCTTGAGCTCTTGCGAGCATCTAGGGAGAGGGCCTTGGGAAGGAAGGAAAGGGGGGGATATTGCGAGCCCCCATGTGGTGGTGGGAAGGCGAGGCCATGTCTGTTGAGGCACCAGTCCTGGTTCGCATCAGTGCACGGGCATTCCCTGAGGCCATGTCATGGTCACCTGTGGCTTCTGCGTGCCAGGTCAGGGGAGCCACTAAGTGAGACATAGTACCTGTAAGTAGGGAGCTCACAGCCCAGATGCAGAGACAGGCCATCTGATGCTGCTTGAGTGCTTCAGAACTCCCTGGACGGCTTGTGATTTCTGGGCCCCACCCCCAGAGTTTCTGCTTTAATACGTCTGGGGTGGGACCCGAGAATCTGCATTTCTAACAAGTACCCGGCTGCTGCCTCATGACCACACGTGGGGAACCGTGGGGTTATAAGACGCAGAGGACAAGCCACTCGGCCGTGAAGCAACCAGACCAGAGAAGGTGTCGTGGATGAGGAGAGCACTGGAACGAGCAGAGGACAGGGAGGAACCCCCAGCAGAAAGAATACAGACGCAGAAGCGAGGAGAGGACCAAGGGGCAGAACCCCGCCGGACCAGAGCCAGCGGGAGGTACACGTGCGAGCTGGTCGCCAGCCGGCCGTCAGCCTGGACTCAGCCACGGAGGGGGACTTTTTCCTGGAAGCAGCGAGGACTTGTGAGCTGAGAGGGGTCAGCTTGAGGTACCACACTGCTGGAGGCCATCTAAGCTCCCATGGTACTTTGCAGCCTGCAAAACAACTTCCCCCCATAAATGTCCTCACTTTCCCCACCAGCAGCTCTGTGAGTTCCGATGCAGCATTTTTCACCACGCGCCGTCCCTGCCTGCTACAGAAAAGGAAACTGAGGCTGCCCCCAGGCGTGAAGTGACTTGCTCCAACTGATGGCACGGGCAGGTAGTGCCAGCGCTAGGATCCCAGCCCTCCCACCAGACTTAATTCCCTGCTCTACTGCCCTCCTCAAAGTCCAGAGTCAAGCAAACGCCTTCCCTTGTTCCTGTTAAATAAATGGCTTCGTCACGTTCTTACCGTTAATAATGGCAGGAAGTCAATCTGGCCACGTAACGTGAGAAAGGTAATAGTCCCACGTCAGGAAATCCTGTTGCTTAGAGTGCCTTGGGAATGTTAACTTTCCCACTCTGACCCCGTCGGCATCCTGACCTTCTGCACAGTTGGCTTCCCCGGGCGAAACCGGGCCAGAAATGCTGGGCCCTCGGCCAGGGTCTGATCTGACCTTCGTCCTCCAGTAGCAAAGAGTCTTTTCCATGTAGCACCTACTGGGGGGGGGGTGGGGTACGGGACAAAAAGGGGGCCACCAGGAGGCTCCTCTGACTCCTGGGCCCTATGTGGTGGATGATGGGCTGGGGAAAAGAGGAAAGCACCTCGATGCTCAGACACACCCACCCTGGGACAGGTGACCCGTCCCCTCTGGGCTCCTGTTCCCCTGCCCGTAAGTCAAGGAAAGCAAAGCGAGGGTTAAATACACGAGTTGGCACATCGTTGGTGCCAGTGGGTTTGCAAGGGAAGCTCTGCTCTCTTCTGCAAGGGTGGGGCTGGAAGAACAGGAAAGGACCTCACGAGCAGATCAGACCCACGAGGACTCAGAAACTAAAGATGCAAACGCCTTGCCTCTGCTCCCACGCAGGTGGCTGATGCCATTGACTTATCGCTTCACTCCCTGGCTTATTCTTCCATCCGGTGATCTTATTTTGTAACATACACACCACTCATTTCTTTTCACACGTCATTACCTCCCTTCTTCCATCACCTCGCCCTGCGTGTTAGGTTGTAACATTATTTATCCAATTATCCACTCCTTCAACAAATAGAAATAGCGCGCTCTGGAAGTGCCGGGCATGGTGAGGTCCTGGGGACACACGCACAGTCTTGCCCTTGAGAAATTCTCCCATCTGTCTGGGAGGCTGACTCTGCTACACAACTCATACAAGAAATGTGCTGATTACAATACTAGTAAGCACTTCGAGGGAGAAGGGCTAGGAGCTAAGAGAGCCCCTCACAGGGTGACCGGCCTGATCCAGCCTGGGTCCACGAACACCTTCTTGCGGAAGGTGACCTTTGAGCTGGGAGCTGGCAGGGGCTCATCTCTCCTGTTTGTCATTGTCCCCACCTGCCCCCTCGCCTGACACCAGTAACTATGCTGTCCTGCGGGCCCCTCTGGGCGCTGACTTCACAGCTCCTGCTTTATCACCCTGCTGTAGCTGTCCTTTCTTTCGTGGTGCCAAACTGACCCTGAAATCTGGGTGGCATCTGTGGTGTCTGTCCTTGGAGGCAAATGCCTCCCTCCCAGACCATAATCTCTACCTCGGGAAAGTTCAGCGGCTGGTTCTGACGCCCCATCAGGCCTGGGAATCTCTACTGCAGAGGCCTCGACCACCTCTTGTCATCGTTCCCCAACAAGCACCCCCCGCCCCCTCGCTCACCGTCCTGTGGTCGGTATTGGACGAGAAGACACGGTTCCCACCTTCCCGGAACTTGCCATCACGCAGGACAGCAGCATCACGGAACCCTAACATAAGAAGATTGCATGGGGTGCTTGGGAGGCCCACAGAAGGATGCCCAAGTTAGCCAGGGGGTCAGAGAAGGCTCCCTGGCGGAGGTGACATCTGAGCTGTCTGAAAGAATAAGCAAACAGGGGCAATATTCCAGCCATGGAGAGCAGAGAGTATGGAAATGGTGGCAGAGTAGGTGGGGGGAGACAAAGGCCT
Source organism: Leopardus geoffroyi (assembly GCF_018350155.1). Lineage (NCBI taxonomy): Eukaryota > Metazoa > Chordata > Mammalia > Carnivora > Felidae > Leopardus > Leopardus geoffroyi. The sequence continues at coordinate 118,011,226 of NC_059328.1, read as the reverse complement.
TTCTAAGACTGATCCTGGAGAGTAGGGTGCTTAACCCAGCTGGAGGCATTCAGGAAGGCTTCTCGGAAGCGGCGACACAGGAAGTGAGACGTTCTGAAGGACCAGTCGAGGCCAGCAGGGGAGAGGGAGAAGGATGCCATGGACACTGAGGTAGGGAACCGTGCTAGTCAATAATGCTGTGTAACACCTCACTCCAAAACTTAACAGCTTAAAGCAACAATATCCATGTATTAGCTCTCATGGTTTCTGTGGATCAGGAATTCGGTGGCAACTTGCTGATGGTTCCAGTGTGGCGTCTGTCAGCAACGTGTTGGCGGGGCTTACCTGGGGCTGTTGGATCTGCGTCCAAGGCGGCCCCTCACAGGCCTGGTGCACCGGTGCCGGCTGTTGGCGGGAGGCCTCGGTCCCCACCCTGCCCACCCCTCCACAGGGCTGCTAGGGTCCTCGCTGAATGGCAGCTGGCTTCCGCCAGAATGAGTGACCCAAGAGACCAGGCGAAAGCCCAAATGTCTTTCATGACCTGGCTTCATGCTTCTGACTTATTCCACCCATCACATAAGTCGGCACTGTTGCAGCATGGGAGGGGCAGGGCCAAGGCCAGGGCCAGGCAAGTGAGGCACTCCCTTCATGAGCAAAGCGTGAGGGATGCTGGAACACTCGGCACTGCAGGTAAGTGTAATATTGTGCGAAAAGAAAATTAATATAAGACATCCATGGTGAACAAAAGATCAGCATGTAAAACAAAGACAGGACCCAGTGGGGCTGGGATCAGGATGAGGCAAGTGAAGTGAGTGGGTCAGGTGCAGGGGTGGGCCCTTGGCAAGGGTAGGACTCCCCGGAGGCCAAGTTCATTGAGGCCATTCTGGAGACTGGCTACCATAGGGCCGGCCCCATGAGGCCCAGACCATTCCCCAAACTTCTCGTTCAGGAACCCGGGAGTCTGAGAAGCAGGTGTGTAGCCCAGATCCAAGGACAGGGAGGGGAGAGTGGGAGACCTGTTTCTCCATCGAGAGTCACTGAACCAGAGAGAAAAATATGCACCTGAAACTCAGATATAAAGAGCAGCCTCATTTCCAGGGAATCGGGGTTGGGGATTATATCCGTTTCCCAGGGCTACCGTAACAAATTACCACAAACTGGGGGGTTTGGAACAACCGGGGGCTTCTTCTGGGGCTGAGGACGCCTCTCTCCTGGAGTCTGCTGGTTGCTGACACTCGCTGACTGTCCTTGGCTTGCGGACACATCACTCCAACCTCTGTCTTCATCATCGCTGGTGTTCTCCACCTGTGTCTGCGCCCCAAACTCTCCCTTCATAGGGCACCAGTGATTGGATTAGGGCCCACACTAATCCAGTGTAACCTCATCTCAATTTGACTACATCTACAAAGACCTTGTTTCCAAATAAATCACACTCATATATTGAGCGGCAAGGGGGAGGGGGGTGGGGGCGGGGGGAGGAGGAGGGGTTAGGACTTCACCAGATCTTCCAAGGGCACAATTCTACCAACAGCAGCACTGTAGGGTTATTCTAATGGTGGTTAGCTCCATCATTAGAATTGGAAGGAAGACAAATATTTAAAAATTCACATTTTGTGCATCTGCTTTTTAAAGTACTAGCAGAAAGCATAAAGTGCTTTTGAATAAAAGTTAAAAAAATACAATAAAACATCGACTTTCATGTTGTGTGTTCTAATCTGGTGGGGGAGGGGTAGTCACAGAGCACATGAATGAGATGAAGGGGGATGTGGGACACATGGAGACTGAGACAGGCAGACCATCTCAGTAAGCAGGAAGCAGGAAGGGAAGACAGTGACAAAAGCTCTGAAAGACAGGGCCACCCCAGGGCCTGCCGGGAGCCTGCCACTGGAGACTTCCAAAGCCTTGTTGCATTTTCGCAACAAAGGGCATAAATGGGGAACTCCCGTTTTGTTGCTTTACCCTTGGGGTAACTAACATAGTAAGATCAGTATTTGCTAAGTCTGAGAGTCCCCGCTTCTGCTCAGACACTGTAGCTCAGAATGTCTCGAGCATACTTTGGTTCTTGCCGAGAAGGTGTCAACATTGGGCAAGTTGGAAGGGACTGAAACGAGTTTCAAGTTCAGGAATGGTAAACAGGTTTTCTCTCTCTCGTGCCACGCCTCTGCTTGTTTTCCGGAGCACCGTGTGACGGAGCGTCCAGGCTCAGAGAACCACAATTGATTAGTTATGTCTGCCTCCGGTGCAGGAAGGACAAGTGGCAACTTGACATGTTTGCTGTTCCAGACCTAGCAGAAAACACCGTGTTTTGAGAGTGGGAAAACTGAGACCAAGTACGAGAAGATAATATGCCTGAGGTCTCATTGCTCGTTCACAGGAGAGCCCAGTTGTGCCCGGGTCCCCATGTCCACTATACATTGGACTCCTTTTCCTCCAGGTCACTGAGCAGCAACATCCATCGCATTGCCTGGGAGTCATCCTCAGTACCCTCCTCTCTCATCCCCTGCATGCTCAGTTGCCATGTCCTAACTGTTCACCTGCACCTCAACTTGCTCTCAAGCCTTCCATTTCTCTCCATTTCTCCATCATCCCCCTAGTCCAAAGGTCTTGTTCCTTGAAGAATTTCGGCAAATTCTGGAGACCTTTTTTGTTGCCGTGACTTGTGGTGGGTGCTACAGGCATCTTGTGGGTAGAGGCCAGGGATGTGCTAACCATCCTACAATGTCCAGGACAGTCCCCACAATAGTGGGCTCCACACCCAAGCTGGAACGCCAATAGTGCCGAGGTCAAGATCCTTCCCTAGTCTGAGCCGCCATCATCTCTTGCCTCGACCAGCTCAAGAGCCGCTCAGCCAGCCTACCTGACTCCCCCTTATCCCTATAGTCCGTTCTCTACCAGGATACCCAAGTCGTCTTAAAATTTAAATCCTAATATCGTACTTCTGTACAGATTCAATTTCTTCACCATACCCAGCAGACCCCGTGTGATCCGGCCCTGCCTTTCTCCCCAATCACACCTCTTTCTACCCTCCGGCTCCACCTCTGTGTTATAATCTCACTGGCCTTCCTTCAGATCTGGGGGAGCCATGCTTCCTCCTCCCTCAGGGCCTTTGCAGAAATGTTTCCCTGTGTTGGAAACACCAGCCCTCAATCCCAACTTGTCTAGTTAACTCCCCCTCATCCTGTTGAAGTTCTATGAGGAAGGCTTTCTTCACCTCCTGCCATCTTCATAGCAGTTATTGTTGACTGTAACTATGTATTTGTCCGTGAGATTGTGTTGTGACTGTCTTCCTCCTCCCAGTGCACTGGGAGTCCCCAGGAGACAAGGAGCAGTATCTGTTTTGATCACTCCCATGTTTTCAGTGTCCATATTGTGTCTATAACCTGGTCGGCTCTCAAGAAATATTTGTTGAGTGAACAAACGAATGAACGAACGAACGAATGAACAACCTCAGGTCTCTGGACACCTTGGCTCTTCGTTAGCCCTATTGCAACCACGGTCTCTCTCTGTTCCTCTTTTCTATTTCTCTGCCCTTCGTACTTTTCCTTCTACCCCCTCTCTCTCTCCATTAACTGTCATCTTACTCAGCCAACGGCTATATGTAAGGATTTATTGTGCCGATTAAATGTCATTCTTTGTGAAACAAATTCAGTTGATTTTCTTATTTGCATATCCTTCAACGGATGTTGCCAGGAATGGAAAATAGTCGAATATAATGAGCTGGATGGACGCCTGGCACTGCCTGAAGGCAGGCAGTGCACCAGGTGTCCTTGGGCTGGGAGTCAAAGTCAGTGACCAATAGTTCCCCAGCCCCAGCCGCAAGGGGGACATGGTTGCTGGCTTCGGGACAATGAAAGCTGGTCCTCCTTGAGCTCTGCCCGGGGCTGGCATCTTCTCAACCTGCAAGATTTGGTCAAGCGTCATCTCCTCGGAGAGGCCCTCCCAAGACCACCTATCTAAAGTAGCTCAATGAACAAAAGCCCAACTTGGGAGGCAGAGTGTATACTTGGGAAGAGGCAGGGCTTTGAAACATTGTGGAATCATCTCCCCTGACGCTTCTCTGCTGGATGAAATTTAAATATCTCTATGGATTAAGCCAGTCTCAGGTATCTTCTTCCTTGCAGCTGAAAACACTCCGATTGATGCATTTTTACCACGTGTATTCATCACCTCGGGCGGCCATAACAAAACACCACAGATTGGGTGGCTTACACAACAGAAAGGTATTATCCCACACCTCTGGAGGCTGGAAGTCTGAGATCAAGGTGTCAGGTGAGTTGATTCCTTTTGAGAACCTCGTGACGGAAGGATTCGTTCCAAGCCTCTCTCCTTGGCTTACAGGTGTCGGCATTTCCCCTGAGCAAGCGATCACACCATCTTCTCTCTGTACGTGTCTGTGTCCAAATGTCCTCTTCTTAGAAGATACCAGTCATGTTGGGTTAGGGCCACCCTCATGACTTGTTTTAATTTAATTACCTTTTTAAAAAGATCCTCTCCCTAAAGACAGCTGTATTCTGAGGTAGTGGACGTTAGGACGTCACCATAGGAATGGGGGTGGGGGGGTGGGGGGCGTGTCTCCTAACACCACAGATCTAGAGCCATTTTCCATCACACGAGGCTGACTTCCGAGGCCGGGGACAGAGACCAGGTGTGGAAACTGCTGCTTCTTCTTCCCTTACAGTAGGGATTGCTGATGGGAGCCCCGCTGGGTCCAGCCACTGGTCCAGAGTGAGAGAAGGCAGGAGTGAAAGCTTCTCTCCAGGACTTAGGTCTCAACAGTCTGGAGAGAAATCACAGCCAATCTAGATTAAAAAAATCGAAACCAAAACCAAAACCATGGCTGTAACAGCAGTCACCACGACCCATCGCCTCCACGTAGCAGGCACCGCACTGACGTCTTGTAAACGGTGTCTCCACCAACGCTACCAGGGACTCACAGTTGGGCCACAAGAGGGCTGAGCTCAGAGGTGTTAAGCGCGTGCCCAGGGTCTCGCGGCTGGTGCGACAGGCATGGAGATGCTTCTTTCCTCTCCTTTCCAGAAGGAACCCGCCCTTCATTGGTGGGAGCGCAGGAGCCTCCAGCCTACCGGCAACGCCTTCTGGATTCCCCTCCACTTCCAGGTCAAGTCCGTGCACTTCCGGGGCACCCGAGCCAGGGACCGCATGGGGCCGGGGAGGGGCTAGGGCCTGGCTCTTCCAGCCCGGCACAGGATACCTCTGGGAGCAGTCTTCACTCCGCATCTCCCTGTAGAGTCCCGACTGCATGTGGGTCTGAGTCTGTGGCGCCCCATCTTGCTCCCCGCCTTTTGTCTTTCACAGGCCTGACCCCTCATAAGCCCCTTGCATTGCTAACCCTGTCTCAGTGTCTGTTGCCCAGAGGACCCAAACTGGCTCTGCTGAGGAGGGCCCACCGGGATTAGAACTCTGATCGCCCTCTGGAGGGTCTCAGAATAAGAAACGGAGCTGGGCTCTATGAGCCCTGAATGCAAAGCTGGTGGTCATTTTCCCCTAGGCTGATGGGTGTGTAGCCAAGGAGCCCAGGGCCCCAGGGAGTGGTGAAGACATTGCCCAAGGTCACCAGCTGCTTGGTGACAGAGCCAAGGCCAAATTCCAAGGTCCCGGAGCCCCATCTGAGCCTCTTGCATGGGTGTGGACTTCCTGCCCAGCCAAAGTGACTCAGATCTGCAGCCCTGAGGTATGTCCGAGGAGGGAGGAGGCTGGGGGTGGCTAGAGGAGCCAAAAGTCCATCACTGAGCTGCAGGACAGCAAGGACTCTTTGAGGTGCTCCCCAAGGACCTCCTGATGATGCAGAACCGTGTCTCCCAGCAGCAGAACACAGAGGCAGCAAGAGGAGAGGGAATGAGGCCCCTTAAGTCCCTCCCCCAGCTTTGCATTACCTTTGCCAAGGGAGGCACCACTCCACACCTCAAGTGGGCAGAAAGCCCCCTTTTTCCAGGGGAATTAGGAGTAGTGGGGAAGGTGGTGTGCCAAGAGCCCCTGCCTGGAGCCTGGGACTCCTGCAGTAGCCCATTACGATCCTGTGGAACCAGGGCCTGAGTGCAGGCCTCGTCAAGCACTGATTTATGGCTGGGATGACCGGAGACCTCTCCGAAGGGGCTCCTGAAGCCGGCTTGCAGCCCCCACCATCTCCAGGGCTGATATATTTTATGGTCAACAAGAGAGAAAGATGGTTTAGCAGCTTGACAAGTCTCTGCGGTTCAACAGGCACAAAGCACAGCTGTTTATTTTCTAAGGAGCTTCCCGGTGGAGGGCCTCCCTCTCTCCCTCCCTTCCTGAGGCTGCTTAAGTCTGGGTAACAGGGGAATGACAGGACACAACAGGGTCTCTCCAAGGCTGGCAGAGAGCGGGCAAGGGCAAGGGGAGCCTTCCCATCTGGCTCCTACGTGGGGCCGTTCTCTTGCCAAGGGTTCAGCGTTAGATTGGGGGGGTCCTCAAAGCAGAAGCCCAGCCTGTCCTGTGGGTAAAGGGACACAGTCTGCCCATTCTCATCGGGGAGCCTCTGAAGGCTGCTGCCCCAGGACCCTAGAGTCGGGCTGCCCACCTACCCTTTTGGGCAGGTTGTCTGAGTTGAGCATTTACACTCAAGGCCAGTCCTTCAACGACCTCCCCAGCAAAAACTACACTGCAGATGTCTTCGCAGACCATAAAAGCAACCCGCTGGCACTGCGTTCGAGCTATTAAAATGTGCTGTGTGCGTGTGTGTGTTTCCCATCATTGTAGGCAGACAACACGGACTAACAAAAGGCAAAGACTTTAGAACCAGTCAGATCCGGTTCTGCCACTTCACGTTACTACTCCTTGAGCCTTGGACTCCTCATCTGTAAAAGACAAGAATGATGCCTCCTCAAGTTGTCACGATTAGATGCGATAAGGCAGCGAAGCGGACTGGTCTTTGGCAGGCAGTATTTCTGAAACGTGATTTGACAGCTGTGGTTCCTCACCTGGCAACACTGAAGAATTTGTTTAAGCAGAACCTTGCACACATACCCTTGCATATATCCAGACGCACCAGCTTACGTATTTGGGCACCTGCCTGCATGCACACTGGAAATCAGTAGGGTCTTTGTGCCTGTGTACTTGCTGCCCATTGAGATACATGCATTTTGTGTCCTGGGACACCCGTGCACGTACGCACACGCACACACTCCTGCATGTGGGCTGCATGCACATACACAGTCCTGCAGAAACACGCGCTCGCGGCGCGCATACAGGTATGGAAGAACAGGCTGACAAATCCGAGAACCAGACCGGTGAGCACAGTCAACTCAGAGATCAGGTCCCAAGACGAGGAGGGAGGAACAGACTGTCTTAGCTGCTGAAGGACATCTTGAAATAAAAATAGCCCAGCTCAGGCCTGCCAGAAGGGGTGCTGGGCAGCACAGTGGCCCTGATGCCCCGACACCCCCTCCCATCTCTTCTGCCTCAAGGTCCCCACAGAACTGTCCTGTGCAGTCCAGATACCACACGAAGGAGCCACAGTGAAAGGGCAGGACACGTCATGCTTACCTCAGGGTAAGGGCACGATGGCTGGAGAGCTGGAGGTGGACAGAGGCGCACCCCTGTTCCCGTAACCCATTGAGTCCCTGAGAGCCATCTCAGGACCACAGACAGGGTGTGGGTATAGCCATCTGCTCAGGCCTGGTGACCCACAGTCCTCACACTGTGCCTGGCCAGCTGCTGTGGTCCTACCAGCATAGGGAGGAGGCAGCAAGCCAGGGTGCTTATAAGACACATGGCTAGGAGAAGGAGAAGCCAGGATCACACCTGCTTCTGTGTTAAGAAGAGTGTTCAAACCTTGGCACGCGGGAGCCTAGCTCCTGTGGCCCCCAGCTAGGACAACCAGGGTAGGAGGAAAAGGAAATTAGTACCAATACTATTAGACTAATAAAACCGCAGGTCATAAAATATGTTGCAATCGTTGAATCGTACATTTCAAACAGGTGAATTCTATCGGATGTGAATCACCCTTCAATAAAGATGTTGATATATCTGTCCTCCCTTACTCCTACACTGTGTTCTTGTGCGGGGCGTTCTGCAAGTTTTTTTAAGTGGAGTATCTCATTAAACCTTCCCCCAAACCCATTCCATATGCAAAGGAAGATGTAGGCACTGGGTCAGGGCGGTCGAGTTGGCTCCAGAGGCCACTGAGGAAGCCTGGCAGTCTCGGTCATTCCTTCTTGAATTTATTTACATTCATCCACCGAACTGGATGTCCAATCAGAACTGGGCCAGGGGTTCCTGAACGCTGTTATCCGACAGAAACGTCATCAGGAATGCTCCTTAAATCGCTAGTTTGTCAACCCACTCCTGCGGTTCTGCCTCAGCGGGCCAGGGGACCTGAGACCTGCTTGGACCTCCCTCCAGTACCCCCTTCCTCCCCACCCCCCACCCCTTGGGGACCCCTGGGGCCAGGTCCTGAGCTGCGGGAGGGAGGGAGCCGGCCCCTGGACACCGGGTCAGGACGAAGCTGAGTCACAATGTGTTTGTGCTCAGGTATTAATAGAAACATAAAACCCGGATCAGCCATTTCTTCCCCCACTGGACAAGCCCGGACAGCACGGGCTTCAGCGACTGTGACCTCTGCCGCATATTAAACAGAGGCGGGCGGGTCACATGGACACCTCATTAATTCACCCTCACCATGGGGGGAGGACGGGGGGGGGGCGGGGGGGGGGGACACAAAGGGCAGATACTCGGCTCCCAGCATTATCAAGGTTAACTAGAGATACGGCCGGAGGACGCTGGGGAGGGGCAAGGGTCCGGAGGGGCGGGGCCTCGGTGAAAGGAGAAATTAGCGCATCCTTTGTTTGCCCATCAATAGGTGCGGGAGCCCCCCGGGGCTGGGGAACTTTGTTTGCCCAAAGCCCTTAAACAATCCTCCTGCGCTCCTGTTTACATTCTTCATTTGCTCTGCAAACCTGCCCCTCAGAGACAGCTTTGGGGTGGACGCGGGCCCCGCTGCTATTGCCACACTTCCTGCCGGAGAGACCCAGCCCCGCAGGGCTGCTCTTGGCCGCCACAAGCTGGGGCAGGGGCTCCAAATGTACACAGTGTCCGACTGGAGGCACACACACACACACATACACAAATAACACCCCACCTGACCTCATCTTGCTGGGCAAATGAGAGTTAAACTTCCTAGTTCAAGTGCATTTCATCCTTTAGCTAAGTACCTGACTTTTCAAAGGTCAGAGACGCTGCAGGGCTGTCTCTGCTCTCCAGAGGCCACTCCTCCTCCCTCTCCCTCTTTGCCAGGCTGCGGTGGGGGGGGGGGGGGGGGGGGGTTGGTGGCTGTACCTTCAAGGACTGCTGGTCCGAGGGGTGCAGGGGCTGGGCCATCTTGTCTGCAAGTCTGCAACAAGCCCTCTGGTCTTGTGGCTGGCAGTCCCATCTCTTCACTGCACCTAAGCCATGCAAGGCGGGGCCGCTCTGGGCTCTGCCGTTAGCTCCCACTTCCAGGCTGCTGCCTGGAGGTCTATCTGCCACCGCCCGCCCCCCCCACTGGCCCCCGGCATGGCTGGGTGTGGGGCTGACCCCTTGGCAAGTTCACCAGCCACCCTCAGCTCCCTTCTGGTTCCCTTCCACACAGCTGTGAGTCTAGGAGCTTGGGGTGCTAGTTCAGGCCCGTCTAGTGCTTCCTAAGCCTGTGTCACTGCCATTTCTACCCCCGGGGGGGGGGGGCAGCCAATGCGGAGGAGGCTGGTGCACAGGTGGCAGGGAAGGGGGCAGCATCAGTCAGCATCTCCTCTGACCCAAGGAGTTTCTTTCTTCTCCCACTCTTGGGGTCCAGCCTGGGCTGCCAATGGCACCAGGTCCTGTGGAACCCGACAGCACTCTCAGCCAGCCAGACCCCCACCCCCCCCCCCCACCTCCATGACCCTCTTGTCTGGCTCAAGCTCACCTTCTTGTCACATTCTGTGTCCTCTCTACCCTACACCAGCTTAGAGTAAACCTCACAGCTGGGACCTCCAGGCTTTCTACCTGATACATAAAGAACAACGTGCAGAACTTAGAAAACCTTTTCTTCTGCGGTGAAGCCTGGCTTTCAAAACTCCTGTGCTGTAGGCTCAGGGATCCTAGTCCGGCTTCGTGCTCACTTTCTCTTTGTGCCTTGTTTCAACTCTAATCCTCCCCGAGGCACTGGGTGCCTCTGGCAGGCTACCGGGAAGGTCACGTATGAGGAAAAGAAGAAAAAACATGTACTGTCCCACTTTTCTAAATGTATTCTTTCGTTATACAGCCACCCCCCACCCCTTATTCGAGGGAGCTGTGTTCCAAGACTTCAGGTGTCTGCCCGAAACCCCAGAGTACTGAACAGAGTACCGTAAATACTATGGTTTTTTCCCCTATGAATACACGCCTAGGATACAGTTTGATTTATACATTAGGCAAAGTCAAAGGTTGACAACCATAATTAATAATAAAAGAACAACGATAACAATGCACTGCAATAAAAGTTACGTGACTGTGATCTCTCTCAAAACATCTTACTGTGCGGTACCGACCCTCCTTCGTGTGATGCTGTGAGATTGCCTACATGACGAGGTAAGTTGGTGAATAACGCAGGAAGAGTGACGTAGCGTTAGGCTACTATTGACCGTCGGATGTAGCGTCAGAACGAGGATCATCAGGCCCTACGACGGTTGACCGTGGAAGACTGAAACCGTGGCTAAGGGGGGAGTACTGTGTATGGAAATCTGCTGGTGGGGAGGTCCTAGTAAGGGCACGGGCAAAACGCAGGAAGGAATGGAGGTGCCCCCTCTGAGCCCAAGGATCTCCTGGCACCTGGAGGAGATTGCAAAATAGCCTTGCCTCCTGCCTTGCTCCCTCTTGGCAGGTCTTAATACCCAGCTAGACCATATGGGCCCTGAAAGCAGGAGCCTGTACTGCCTTCCCTTTCCCAGCTTCGGTGGGTGTGGCAATGCCAGGGCTGGTGGACACTGTCCAGGTGTGCAGGGCAGAAAGGAATCCTCTCCCGAGCAGAGGTTTTAACAGAAGAAGACCACGAGAACCTGGATATGACAACGAGGAAAGGGCGGGGCTGCTGAGCTACCCCCACTCCTGCCCCAAGGGATGTTGAGGGAGGACAGCGGGAGTGAGAAAGAAAGTCATCTCCCACCCAGACCACTCTACAAAGACTTGCGCGGCCCCTCCTGCCTCCGTTTCCCCACTGTGCTGTGGCCATCAAGCTGGAGCCAAAGGATGTGGGAGAGGTGGGTCTGAAGCGCACCACAGTTAGGAAATCAAAAGCAATCTTTTCCTTGCTGCCAGAGAGGGTGGCGTGCGGGAAGGTCAAGATAAAACCCGCGGGGGGGGTGGGGGGGGGGAGAGAGCAGCGAAGTGTTTTGTTTGGCGCAGCCGGCTGGCCGTTGCCTCGGTAGCTGAGAACGGCTCTGGTCACGCTTGCCTCCGCTCCAATCCTGTTACTCCGTGCGGTTGGGCTCCGAAAATAGCCCCTGTCAGCCCCATCAGCGCGGTTCAGCTTCAGCGTTTCCACCGTTGGCCACTTATTGTTCCGCGGACACAGGCATCGTTAACCCCTCCCGTGCCAGCCGGCCAGGGGCACCTGGGCTGCAAGCCCACCTTTGGGGAAATCGTGTTCTTTTCTGTCCCCTTGGTCACGGCAGGAAGAGCCCAAGGGCGCTGCGGGGACTCCCAACCAGGCCCTGCGAACCTTGTTCCATTTCACTGGCGCCACGAGCTGCCTGCAGGGTTGGTGCTTCTATCCGCCTTTGATGGAGGAGGAAAGCGAGGCTGCGGGAGGGGAAGTGACTTGTCCAAGGTCATCCAGCCAGCGCACGGCTCTGGTTCAGACCAGGGCTGCGTGATTCCAAGGCTGGGCTTTGTCACTGCGCCCTCCAAACACTGCTCTCTCTAGATCCTCCAAAGCCCTCCCCAAAACCTGGAGGCATAGGGGCCAGCTGGTGGCTTCGAGGTCACCAGAGGCATTGAAACACAATGCAGGGCCCCACCCCAACCTGACTCCACACGTGAGTGTGATGACAAAGCAGGCTAGGGAACCGCATCTGGCCGGAGATTCTGCGGGTCTCCCAGGGAACCAAAGGCAATTGACCTCATGGTGCCCAGTGTGCTCTTTGCTATATGAAAATACACGAAGGTGTTTCTTTTCATAGCAAGTAAAATTTTCAGATGAGAAAATGGAGAGTCCTTCCGCTGCACCAGATTGTCTCTCAAGAGAAAACAGCCAACAATTTTAGAGCAAAGACCAGCCTGGAAAATGGATGAATGTGTCACACAGCCCTGAGTGTGCAGTGGGCTCCCACGAAGAAGGTAGCCGGGACAGTAGCTTTGGGCACAGGCTTTGGAACCAGGAAGAGCCTAAGAAGTGGTGTGGGTCACAGGGTTAGTACGGGGCCTGTCGTTAATATCTGAAATAGAGTTAAGTCTCAATATGTCCAAGACTGTCCTGAAGGCCGTCTACTCATTAGTTCATTTAGACGTGTAAGGCAGATTTTGCTATTAGCCCCGTTTTACAGGCAAGAAGACAGAGACACGGAAAAGAGGCATCTGGCTTCCAAACTTTTGTCCAGTTTTCATTAGATGTGGTCTCTGGATGACGGAGGGGGTCCCGGTGTGATTACTAGAAAGCCCTGGCCTGCCACTCAGTCACCCTCATGTCTCTGTCTCTGTCTGCACCTGCCAGGACCGGACCACGTGCTCCTGGTGCCCCTCTGGCCCTGACCCACTGGAGGAGGCACCTGGATGAGGCCTCCTTGTGGCAGTCGTGGGACCAACCACCCCTGGCTCCCGCAGGCCAAGGCCAAATCCAAGTCCGCGGTGCTCTGAGCTCCCAGGCCGTGTCAGCTTCAGTCTCCTTCGGCCACGCTGAGCTGCTGTAGGCCCGTTCCTGAAAGCACCAGCGTAAGGGCCACGTGCCTTTGTCCGACCCCAGAGACTTTTTCAGGGGAATCTCTACTTTGTCTCTGAGTTTTCTGCTCACTCCACCCCATTTTTGGGTCTGTCCTGTCTTTCCCTTCTGCTAATGATCAGCGGGCTGGCCGAGGGCCCGGGAGGCCCTGCGCTCCTTCTCTCTCTCACCCATGTGCAGATACAATAAAGCTCCCTACCCTGAAATTAACCCCCAATATCCCCTCAACTACTACTGATCCCTGCTGGAAATTTACCACAAACTACACGGCATGGCCCATGACTCTGATCGTCCTGGCCACTCCAGTGGGGTGTGTTGAAAATGAGTTCATCAGCGCTCTACCCGAGCAAAGATCTTGATAAAGGGAAGCGTGTACAAGTCACAGCTCTCAACTCAATCTTGCTTAAGTCTCGAAGGGCATTTATGAACTCACTGAGCCGAGAAGCCCCGGGCGGCCTACTCTTAAGCAATATAGCATCCTGGGAATCAGTCTCTCCATTTCTTGGTTCTGTTTTCCTCCCCGATGTCTCCTGTCCCCAGGGGGTGAGAGGGATGACCACCCCCGGCTCCAGGCTTCCTTCCCACCTTCGGAGAAGCTACAGCCTTTTGCTGTAGCTCCTGCAGCCCCTGACTGTCGCTGGCCTGCTCGCCCACACCACCCGCTCTGTGGCCTCAGACGCAACTCTCCTTTTCCAATGAAATCAGCTTCCCCTCAAACAACAGGCACTGAGAGTGAGGGTGGCACAGCCCCCCAAAGAGGATCAGGGTGGTGATGTCTGCCCAGGGAAGGGAGAGAGTGGGGAAGAGCGAGAGGAGGCCTTTAGGAAGCAAGGGGGAGAAAGAGAGGCAAAATGCCTCTCTGTTCTCCCTCTGCCCGCGCCCCCTTCACTGACCTTCCCTCCCCGTCTCCAGGCCCCTGCAGCCTCCTTGCCTCTCTGTTTCAGTACTCCTGCCCCGCACGGGAATGTTTATGGTCTGCTCCTCGCCACTAGATGGAAAGCTCCCCCAGGCCAAAAGATGTATATTCGTTAAATAAATAACAAACACCCCCGGCTCATCTGAACTTGGTAAAAGTTGACTACTCGCGCCCATCGTTCAACGTGGCTATCTCTCGTTGGTGGGTAGCCTTCCGCAATCATTCCCAGGATCACAGGACCCTGGGGGCTTGGACCAGCACCCTCCCCCGGGGCCTTCTGAGATGTCTGTGCACATTTGGCTAGTGAGCCTTGGAAATGTGGCTGGTACAACTGAGAAACTGAATTTGTAATTGTACTTCATTTGCATCCATTTAAATCTAAATAGCCACAAGCCATGTCCTGGCTGCCATCTTGGCTGGCACAGCCTTGGGGCACTTGGGTGGATCTTCTGATTCCAACAGGGAGGCAGAGAAGAGACGGAGTGTGGGAGAGGATTTTGAGACAGGCCTGGGAGGCGGTGTTCATCTCTTCGGCTGACGTTCTGTCGGCCCAGATTCACCACCTGACCACATCTAACTGCAGTGGACACGGGGCGCTGTCGTCTTGCGAGGGGCCCAGGAGACAGAGGAGTGAGTTGTGGCAAGAGTTTGCCACACGCTGTGCTGACGCACCTCTATGCTTTCCAGCCTAGAGGTGCCTGGCAGGAGGCTGGCAATCAGGAATGGTCTTTAATGAATAGATGTGACCATGAGTAAGAGCGTGTGTCTAAATATCAATGTGGATGAAGCGGTGAAAAGAAGAGTGGTAGGGAGAGTCCTAAGCCCTAGGCCACTCCGTGGTCCCAGTGGCTGCTGGGAGTGCCAGACTGCCTCCGTGACCCCAGATTCTCCCTTCCAGGGCCCCAGATATGGGGCAAAATGCAAAGCCTCGAACACAGTCAAATGACATTCATTTAAATAGCAAATATTGACCCTGCGAGGAGATAAGCAGAATACAAAGTACAGAAGCACCGTGGCAAACTCCCAGGCAGGCCGAGCGTGGGAGGCAGGTCTCAGAAGCTGGGACCCTGGGGTCAGGGACAGAGTGGGGGGTGACGCCTTTATCTGAACCCATGTACAAACCAGCCACCAGCAAGGGATTTGCAGGCTACATTCTAGGAACCAGGGTCTCTGTTGGAGGTAGGCATGCCCACTGAAGGGATCACATGGGGCAGGGAAACGGTAAGCAGGGAGCCCCTGGCTGCAAGTCGGGGGTCCTGGAGCCATCTCTAAGTTGTTAGAGGTCTGCAGGCAAGTTTCCTCCCTACCCTGGGCTTCTGCGGTCCGGACACAGAGAGGTCTGGACATGGGATTTGCGAGGCTCCTTCAGCCCAGTAGACCTCAGATTGACTGTTGTCTCTGCCCCCCAACAAGCTGCACAGACTTCAGCAAGCCCTTTGACCTTCAGAAGCCTCAGTGGGCCCAACTATGAAGTGAGAGCTATGCTGTTGACCTGGGAATGTGTGAAAAGCAGTACAGATCCTGGACTTACATTAATGGTCAGAGCAGCAAGAGACAGACGGACCACCTTCTTGGTAAACCTGGTCCACGCCAGCCCCAGCGCTGAGGCCTGGGGATCTGTGCAGGTGATGGGGTCACACAGGTCTGTCTCCCTCAGGGAGACTGGGAGCTTCCTGAGGCAAGAGGCCATGCCAGTGGCGAGCCAATTCTGGGCAGGGGCAGGGGTAAGGCTGACTTCACTGCCCGCTCACGTACGATGTGGAAACCCACACCATGGTTGATTTCAAGCAACCGGGACATCACCCAACACAGAGCTGAAAAGAGACGCCCACAGTTGCAGCAGGCTGGGGGCTGTCTCGGAGGGATCCCCAAAGCAGCCCCAAGTGGAGTCTCCCCTCACCTCAGGTCAGACCCTGTGTGAGTGCGTTAGAGCACCCAGAGTAGGCCCAGGAGATCCTACCTAGCAGCCAACCTCAGCTGACACCTTGCCCTGCTCGTTGCTGCAGAGACAGTAAGCCCCTCCTGGCTTAAAGGAGGCCGCTGGTGGGGAGTTGGGGCATGGACTATGGGTAAGCCAGTCTGGAGGGTGCAACACGACCTCACTAGCACCCTGGCAGGTTGGACACCTGCTCAGGGGCCTCCTCCAGGGTGAGCGGTGCCTGGACTTCTGGGGCAACTGGTTTCCCCAGAGGGAGCATCCCAAGAGAAGCAGGGGGAAGCTGTGTGGTCTTTCCTGCCAGAGGCTCAGAACTCCCAGGTGGTGTCACTTCTGGCTGCAGAGTCAGGGAGCAGGAGAAGCCAACTCCACCTCTTGGTGGGGGAATGCAAGGGCCCAGTGCAGGAGAACATGTGGGGTGAAGTTTACTGCTGTGGCCATTGATGCCTATTAAAGGGGGCCCCCGCAGCCACACTTTGCCCCAGTTCCCTGCCTTTGGGGCAGCCTAGGGAAGGGTAGGGTTGGAGGGTCTGATTCAGAAAGCACTGCTAAGGGAACACTGGGCTATGGCTTTCCCACAATATGATAGTTCGTTTAATTTGAGCAATGACCGTGTGCCAGGCAGGGACCGTCCTCATTGTTCACACTGGCTCTCACTTCTTTCCCACGATAACCCTGCAAGGGAGGGACTGTTACTCTTTCTATCTTACAGATAAGGAAAACGAGGCACGTAGCAGGATTCAGGGCCATTGGCCTCTGGGTTTCCTTCCCAGGAAAACTGGAAGGAGTAGAGAGCTGGCCTCCAGCATCACCAGGCTAACCATTGACTAGCTGTGTCACTGTATCCTGAGCCAGCCCCACGGAGCCTCAGTTTCCTTGCCCATGAAATGGGATCACAGTGCCCATGCCCTGGGCTTGCCAGGAGATGGTCTGGCCGTATGAGTGCCCTGTGCCAGGCGGGGGGTGTATTGAACACGCGTTAAGTTCCTTTCCTTTCCTCCCTCAGGAAGGAAACTTGAAGACAATGCACAAAACAAAACACGATTGTTCCTCGAGAGGGTGGAGACATTGGAATTCTGGAGATGCCCGGATTAAAACCAATCGCGAAACTCCGGTACTTCTTACCAAGTACCTATGAGGGCCTACTGTGAGCCAGGCTACCTACTAGGTGTCTTTTACATCTTTAGCCCTCCCACAAAGCTGGAGGGCGCAATAAAGGAGTCTGCGATTCAAAGAGTTTAAGCTTCGGACCCAAGTCCCAAAGCAGTACCCACAGAATAGAGATCTGAACCCACTGCTCTCTCAGTTACTGTGTTCCCTGCATCTTGCCGTAGCTCCTGAGAGGCTGCTGAAATACAGAAGCTCAGTACACCAGGTTAAGTTTGGGAGTCACCTCTGAAAAGGGAAATGACAGCCTGCTGTCAATTACACTTAATGAGTTCTTGCCCTCCGGCCAGTTGGTATCAGATCCAAATTCCTCCTGGAGCCTACAAGCCCCTGCCTGCTCTGAGTCCCCGTGACCTCTCTGATCTCATCTCCTCCCACACTACCCACATCTGTCCCCTTCATGCTCTTGCCAGTCACATTCCTGCCTCAGGGCCTTTGCACTTGTTACGCCAAAATTCAGAACACCCTGCCCCCGGACCTGGGTGTGGCTTGCCCTTCCCCTCATTCAGGTCTCTGCTCAAAGGCACCTCATCGGGGAGGACTTCCCTCACCCCTCTATCTACCATTACACGCACTCCACTTTCTATCCATTTTAACCTGACCTTTGTTGTTGTTTTACCAGATAGCCCTCAGCACTGTAGTATAGTGTGCATTTGTGTACATCTGTGCCACTATTCATATTTATTGTCTGTTTTCCCCACTACAATGGTAGCTCTGGGAGAGCAGGAGTTTCATGGACCTGGCCACTGCTACCCCCCTCAGGCCTAGAGCAGTGCCTGCACACATTGAGTGCTCAATAAATAACCGCAGAACAGAAGAAAGGCCTGATTAGCAGGACAATGGGCAGGGCAGGGGCCTGACCAAGCTCGTGAGTCACCCTGAAAGAGAATCTCCTTAGGGTCTTGTTTTTGTTTTTAATCAGAGTTTCATCAGCCTGTCTGGAAGAATGGCCACATCCTCGCCCACTGATTTGAGGTTTTTCAGAAGCTCTTTCCTTACAAGGGAAATGTTGTACTTCGGCTGAGCGTGACCACATTACAGGCATTGCCCCAGAAAGGGGGCCGGGGTGGGGCGGTGGGAATATTTTAATAGGAGACACTGAAGGCATCTAACCTCCGAGACCCAGAGGAGGGTGTGGGACCTACGCACTAGTCAGTCGGGGCCCTGCGCTTAGAAGGTTTCTGTGCTTCATTTAATGCTTTGTTGTGGCCATCTTGAAACTCTTAACTTTTTAACAAAGGGCCCACATTGTCATCTGCAGTGGGTTCTGCAAATGATGTAGCCAGTCCTGGCCAAAGAACTGACCGATGGTAGAACTTCAGGCTGTACGGATGTTGGTTATTTGTGTGAAGAGCTTCTTCTGGGTGCTTCTCCCCCATCCCATCCAGGCTGCCGTTTGCACTGCCAGTTCAATTCACTGGGCACGGATTGTGTGCCAGGCACTTATGGTGGATGCTGGAGAAGCAGAATGAAGGAGGCTTGGTATCTGCTCCAGGAGCTCAGAGAGAAGTGAGCTAGAGGTGGCAGGTTGGGGGCAGCATGAATGACAACGTAAGCCTGCAAGGGGCCAGGTGCCATTGGGCCATCAAGTTAAGATCAGCTCCAAACAATCTGGCCTCCCAAAGAACTCGCCCTCACCCCCTTCACTAAAGCCCCTGGAGCTGGGAGGGTAGGTGGGTAAAACAACGTGGCTGGTCCCGGAACCACCACATCTGGACCTGGCTGGGGCGCAGGTGCCCAAAAGCTGAAGCCAAGGATGCTGATGGTTTTGTGGGTGAAGGCAACTCTGGAGGGGGCTGGGCAGAGCATGCCATATGAGGCCCCCTTGTTGGGGACCCCTCCTGCAGCCTCTGCAGCCTGTGGAAGGAGGAACAGAAGACAAATTCTGAGGCAGGACAAGGAGAAATTCCTTTTAAGACATCTTTTCAGCTCTCTACCCCTCAAATCTCTCATGTACTGAGTCCCCCAGATAGCCAGTAATATACAAGCATCACCTTCAGTCCTGACAGCCATTCAGGAATGTTTGTTATTAACCCTCTTTTTCAGAGATGGAAGCACAGAAGCACTGAGAGGGGAAGGGATTTGCTCGAGGTCACATGCTCAGAGGGACACCGGGACAGGGCGTTTGGGGGACCAGGGACTGCGGACCCCGCGAAGAGCAAAGATGCCCCAGCATGGGGGGAGGCCCAGGGGTATGTCTGCCACAGCGGGTCCCCGCCCTGAGGCCTCGGAGGGGGTGGCTTGCGCCCGGGTCCCGAGAGGGCCGCGGGGGCCGGGCAGGAAAAGAGCCTCCAGCCCGAGGCGGCTCAGCATCTGCGCCGCGGGGCGCTGGGCGACCCGACGGTGCAGCGGGCGCTTCCGCCTCCTCGGGCCTGTGCCGAGCGGATGCGCTGCCTGCGTGTGAACAGGGCTTGTTTTCCCTTCACGCCCTCGGGCTCCGTTCTTATGAAGAACTTCCTTCTGTTGGCGCTTTGGGAATATGCGTTCCTGGCTTGCACAGCGCTGGTGACAGTTGGGCTGGGAAATGTCCCCGCAGCTTAATTAGGGCATCACCAGACCGCGCCAGGGACCCGCCCCCGCCCTTCCCTGCCGCCCGGACCCCAGGGACCCTGGAACCTGCACGCGCGCGCGCGCGCGCGCGCACACACACACACACACACACACATGCGCGCGCGCCATGGGAGGGAGCATAGCTGCTCCTGCTGCTGTAAGCACCATTATTCCTCCTGCTGCCGGGCCAGGGACCCTGGTGTCCCCAGCCTGCCCTCCGCCCTCTCATCCCTCATAGGAACCTGTCCTCCCGGGTCAAGGCAGACCGTCCTCCAAATAGGCCATCCTCTTGCACGCTTTTGTTCTTAGCATTGCCCCTGTCGGGAATGCCCTCCCCTCTCCTCCTGGCATGGCTGGCTCCTGCTCCAGACAAACCCCCCCCACCCCACCGCCAAATTCCTTCTACTCCCCTCCCCCAGCCTTCATTCACACACCCAGCTGAAGAGTCCTTTGCCGCCAGTGGAATCCCTAAGGCCTCCTGCTGTTCTGCCTCGATGGACAGATGGACCCTGATGGGCCATCTCCCCTTCCTGCACCCTACCAGGGCACGCTCAGGAGGAGCGGCGCACATGTACCATTCACCCCGGTTTTGAGGAAGCTGGAGGTAACTTTCACAGGAAGGGTGGCGAACCCCAGTGTGGACAATATCCATCCGCCTATGGGGCTGAGGGCAGGGGAAGGGGAACCTCCACATGCTAAAAGCCCAAAAGAATACTGCCGAAGGAGGCCTAGTGGATTGACAGTAAATGTCAACTCAAAAAACAAATATTGAAAATTCAACTGCAGAGTATATTGAAATCCCACTCAAAAAAAAAAAAAAAAAAACCTTGAAAAAAAAATTTGCCAACACACATGGCAAAGGGTGAGTTTCCTTAAACGCTCCTGCGGTGAGAGAAAAATCAACCACCCAAGGGAAAACGGACCAACAACAGGCCTTTGCAGAAAGGAACCGCAAATGGCTTCTGAAGAAATGAGATGTGCAGCCTTCTTCATCGTGACAGAAATGTAGAGGAGAAAAATGACATCTTCGTTTAAACTGATCGAGAAACATCTTCAAGATGTGCGCCCCAGTGGGAGGAAAAGACTGCAGGGAGGTAGGTGTTGGCCTCCCGGTGGGGTGGAAGCCAGGGCCCACGTGATTTCCTGATTTCCGGGAATGGTCAGACCTGGTGAGTTCATCTGTTTGCGCCAGGGGCAAATGCCTGGGGTGGGCCTCCAGCCAGTTTCGATGCAAGTCGGGTCCATCACTTCCCACCCGCCTGACTGCAGGCACCTAATATTCTCTGAGCCTCAGTTTTCTCATCTGTAAACTGAGGTCATGATGCACTGCCAGGGAAGATTCAGACTTGGGGAGGGGTAGGGAAGGCTCTGGGAGTGACATAGAGGCCGAGAGAGAGAGAGAAAGCAGAGCTCAGGGGAAGGAGGGGAGGGGCCACTGTGGGGAAGGGGAGGGCCATGAGAGGGTGCCTGTCCCTGCAGAGTGGTTGAGACAGTTCAGTGGGAAGCAGACACAGCGGGGCAGGGCTGGGCTGCTGCGGGAGTGGGGTGATGATGGAGTTGCCCTTGGAGACCACACTCTCAGGGTTGTTTGGTGGTGAAGGAAAGGAGGGAGAGGATAAGGGTGAGAAGGTGGTGAGGATCCCAGAGACGGGAGACTACAGTATCTGTAGGCTGTGAAAATGGCCTCAGGGCCCCAGGACACCGCTCTCCCAAGTGACATCTCGAAGCCAGGCCCACGCTAG
The DNA here is from genome assembly GCF_018350155.1 of Leopardus geoffroyi. NCBI lineage: Eukaryota > Metazoa > Chordata > Mammalia > Carnivora > Felidae > Leopardus > Leopardus geoffroyi. The sequence goes on along the minus strand of NC_059328.1, from coordinate 117,990,029 downwards.
CTAACTCACTCTCCTGAATAACGTATATTCTCGGACCCAATCTCGCAGCAGTCGGTCGGGGTTATGCTTGTAAGGCGGGGACATACTCAAAGCTCAGCAGAAAGAAAGAGCAAAACCCAGCTTTACAGGAATTAGACGGAGATCGTGGCCTTTAAGCCAGAGCCGCAAGAACAGCAAAGCCAGAGGAGGGTCCGAAGCTCAGGTCAAGAAGGAAGTGAAATTTCTAGCCTGAGAAGCCCCAGCTCGTGCCCAAGCAGCAAGGCTAACAGGAAAACACATCCCGGACTCAGAAGGTGAGAGTGAACCTAAAATGTGTGCTCGGGAAAGCGTGCCTGACACACAACAGACCCTCCACACATATTTCTTAAAGGCATAACCGGGAAGGAGGTTTGTGAGACTTGTCCAAACGAGTAGTTCAAGGCCGGGCTTGTTGAGTACAAGTGAGAATACAAGCACGAGGTGGCTGCAAGGCCAAGTGATGGGCAGGCAGCACAAGTGTGGTGGAAATGCCAGCCCTCCACACACTGGGATGGGGCCCAGTGGTCCTGCCCTTGCAACTCCAGAGAGTGGGTGCAGTAGGCATGCACCATCTCCCTGTCCCCCAGAAAGGTGTCGTCCCAAAGGGAAGAAGATGCCTTGCTGGGGCGGGAGCAGCTGAACTCAGTCTTCCCGGATTCTGCAGGATGGTTTTCCCTGGTGCTTTGGGCGCCAGGACTTCTGGGGCCCAGGGAAATGGACTAACCTGGGGTAGAGATTGGGAAAGGTCATTTAGTGCACCAGGGATCACAGATTCCAAGGCAGGTGTGGAGGGGTGTGGAGGGGGCGGCGAGGGAGGAATGAGAGCGGCTTTGATGATCTCAGAAACAGGTACATGCAGACTTCAGGCTAACGTCCTCCAACGCAGGCCTCAGTCCCCCAGCTCCCTGGGCCTCCCTGGGATCTACAGAGGCATCTGATTGGCTGCTGGCCCGTCAATGGTTGGCTCCCTCTAACCCCACTCCTGGTCCAATCAGCTGCAGGCTGGGCTGGAAGGGGGGGGGGGGGACGTGGGGGCAGGTCACTTCGCAACAAGAAATGGGACACAGCAAGCAGGTTAGCTAATATCTGGGTTGTCCTGAGCAACTGGTGAGAGAGAAAAGTTCCTGGAACGGGGTCAGCCTACCGGGGCTCCAACCTATGGATAAGAGCTCTGTGAACGCAGTATGTTCTTCCTCTGAGCCTCAGTTTCCTAAATTGCAAAATGGCACAAAATGTGTTTGTCACCGGGTGGTTGTGAGGAGAAAATGAGAAAATAAACAGGAGAGTGTTTTGTAAACCGTAAAGCCAGAGGCGGGTCGTTTTATTTCACACCCAAGGGAGTGAATGTTCTTGAGTTTTACTTTCCCTTGAACCTTGGTGGAGCCCCCAGCCGAAGCTGGACGTGACACGGGTCAGATCTTACATCTACACCCACAGCCTGTGAAAGAAGATGCATACAGGTCTTCCTGCAGAATGCATCTGGCCGGATGATCTTTTTTTTTTAATTTTTTAACGTTTATTAATTTTCGAGAGACAGAGTGTGAGCAGGGGAGGGGCAGAGAGAGGCAGACACAGAATCCGAAGCAGGCTCCTGGCTCTGAGCTGTCAGCACAGAGCCGGATGTGGGGCTCGAACTCACCAATCGCGAGATCATGACCTGAGATGAAGTCCCACGCTTAACCGTCTGAGCCACCCAGGCGCCCCCAAGCTGGATGATCTTAGCTCCAGTTCCAGCTCTGCCCCTAGAGGAGACTGATTAGCCCTCTAAGTCTCAGTTTCCCCACCTGCAAAATGAATCGATGCACTGCCTTACCCTATTACACACTGCTGGGGAATTAAATACTCCCCCTCCTTCCCGCGGCTTCCCTTCTCTGCTCCCTGTTTGCTTTTCCCTCTGCACTTCTCTGGGGCTTCCAGCGAGGGTAGTACCTGAGCAGGAAGGAGTCCTTCGGAACATTTCTGTGCCCTCGTCAACATCACCCTGGCCATCGCCCTCACCACCCAACACCAGAGAAGAGTGCAGTTTGCGTTCCTCTTTAAATGTTTGAAGTGTGCCCGTGACATTTTCACGACCGGATTGTAATTCTTCGACCTTGTTAATCACCTCTGTTGTGAAAATCACAACTGCTCTCTGCATGACCAGAAAGGGCATCCAGCGAAAGGCTGTTGGAAGAAAGGGGACTGAGCAGCCGTCTGCAGAGTGGGACCTCGTGAGTCCCGGGACCCTTCACTTCCTGCTGTCAGCCCCTTGACCTCCACAACGCTCCTCGCCATCCCCACAGCTGCCGCTTCCCCCGCACCCTGCATGCCTGGGATAACGACTCTCCCCTGCAGTGGGCCCCCCAAGCTCTCTTCCTCCTGGACCCCTTCCCACCGGCCCCGGGATCCTGGGACCCAAGCGAGGAGGGGCTGCCGCTCCTGAGCTCTCACCCACCCCTGCAGGCCCCGGGTGTCATCTCTTGCAACAGCTGACGGTGACGCCTCCACCACTCTGGTGTCACTTTTAACACCGCGCGTTCACACCACCGGCTGACTGTCTGCGCAAGGAGGCCCCAGCGGAGCCGCGCGCAGCCGCACCCCACATGTGGAGTTGTTAATCCGGCAGTTGTTCAGCAAGTTCTCTTGGCCTCACCTCCAAACGTGTTACTTCTGGAGGGAACGACACCACGGAACTGCACCAGCTTTCCCAAGAAAGAATGCCAGGACCTGCCTGTCCTGCGTCGGCCAGGAGCGGAAGGGGGGGATCATTTCAGAGTGGTGGCTGCAAAGATCCGGGGTCTGGACCCCCGCCACCTACACATGGTTCCGCAAATCACAAGAGGAGGACGGGGAGAAAAAGGGTAAGGGAAATTGTGTCACCACACCCCTTAAAATGTTTTATTAAGTCTGCACGTTTACTACGTTTTCAAGGAGGAGTTCACGATGTGACGGTAGGAGACAAAAGCAGCGGACACAACCTATGCACCACGTGATCTCAGTTCTGTAATGTGTGGGGCAGACATCACCGTGGTTCACCCGCATCCGACCCGCATCCGTTTCCAGGCACTGCTGAAGCATTTCATTTCCGCACCCTTGGGAGCGAGCATGGCCATGTGACTTGCTTTGACCAATGAAATGTGAGGGAAGTAATTCGTCACTTCCGGGTGAAATTGCAGTGTTGATTTGCTGGCGTTCCATGCCGCAGGCGCGCTCCTGCTGGTTCCGCAGCCGGGGGACAGCATGGTTGATGTGGAAGGCCCGGGAGATCCCAGGGGCCACCACACCGGGGACAGCACCCCCACAAGTCACCCGGACCACTGTGCTCTGGGTAGGAGCAGAAATAAACTTTTATACTGTTAAACCGCTGAGGTTTTTGTATGGGTTTTCTTGCAGCATGATCTATCCTGTGTTGAACAATGTGATAATATGAATAGATGCAAAAAATATCATTAGGGAACGTTGCAGTTACTGGTGACGTTTGCTTTTAAACTTTTGTAAGTTTTCCGAACTTGGTAAAGTCAGTGTCTATTACTTTTGTGATTTTTCTCTTTTAGCTTTATTGAAATACAATGGACACACAGCGCTGTAGAAGTCTAAGGTGTACTTGTTTTTATGATTTACAGAAGTTGCTCCTCTTAAGTATAGCTAGCTTTTTAAATAAACTGTAGCTAGGGTCATTTCCTTTCTTTCTTACAAAATCCTAAAAGGATTTTCCCATTTTAAAAACGGTAAATCTGGGGGTGCCTGGGTGGCTTAGTCGATTGAGTGTCCAACTTCGGCTCAGGTCATGATCTCACACTCCTGGGTTTGAGCCCCGTATCCTGCTCTGGGCTGATAGCTCAGAGCCTGGAGCCTGCTTCGGATTCGGTTTCCTTCTCTCTCTGTCCCTCGCCCACTCGTACTCTGTCTCTCTCTCAAAATAAATAAACATAATTAAAAATTTTTTTAAAAAAGGGTAAATCTGAGGCTTAGAGAGATAAGGTGCCAGGTAGTCTACCCTCATTATCCTATTTACCTCTTCAGAGGCTTGTATTTTATTCCCATTTTGAAGATGAGGCTCGGAGAAGTTATGCAAGCTACCCACTGTTAATCATTTAAGAATTGAGGACGTAAAACTTAAACAATAACCACAAAAGCAGGCACTTTTTATTGGATGATTCTATATGCCAGGCCCAGAAATGGTCTCATTTTATCTTCTCAGTAACCGTATGGTATAGATACTAAATGATCTCAACTTTCTAGAAGAAAAAAAATGGAGCCTCAGAGAGACTGAGCTCTTCGCCCAGGGTCACACAGCTAGCAATCTGCAGAGCTGGGACTGGCATCTTGGCCTGCCCTAATTTTGGACAGCTTATTTTACTGAGAGCAGAGGTGGTCCTTTCTAGATAGTTCTATCACAGTTGCTAAACCAATACTCAGTTTTTACAGTCATATCTACATATATGTTATCACAGCTAAACAACATACTATATAATGGTTAAGTTGCTGCCTTCTACAAGTTTTTTGTTTTCTCTGGAGTTAGTAATTACCTCAGTTTTCATTCATAACATCACTAACATCATTAAATTAGTAACATCACTAATTTTTCCCACAAACATGTCTAAATTTCTAGCAATACATGCAAACACATTTGGTAACCTATCAATTCTACTTTTCTGTTGAAGCTCTCTGTCCTCCTGTTCCTACCTGGACCAGTAGCTCTTCTGGCAGTGAGGTAGTCCTGACATGTCATCATTATCCTGGAAATTCCCTTCACCCCCTGTTTGGTTCCTTGTTTCTTAGCTCTTAAGCCATCTTCTTTCTTGGTTTTCTCCCGTCATTTTGTTGTAATACGTTTGCCAATAGCTTCCTTGGAAACTGCATATGGAAGTTCAGTTTTTGGATAATTGATTGACAGTTTGGCTGGATGCATAAATCTGGGTTGGAAATAATCTTCTCCCAGAATTCTGAAGTTCTCTATTGGCATGTGGTGTTCTGGGTTGAAGATAACAAGTCTAGTGTCATTCTGGTTCTTGATCATCATTATGTGATGATCTAAAAATTTCTTTCATAAAATTCAGTATTTATTCTAATTTTTAAAAAAGCTTTTAAGAAGTTAGACTCGATGGATAATAAGTTGGCACTTTTATATTTTAACCTGAAGCCAAGGGGAGATAATTAGAAATACTGCCATATGGTTACCACCCTTCTGGAGACCAGTGAATACAACAGGAAAGAGGTATGAAATTGGAGAGGTGATTTGACCATTTGCCTGGAAAACCCATAAGAATCAACCGACAAAATATCAACAATGAGAAAATAATGTGAGCAAAGTAGCAATTGAGTAAATTCATATTCTCTTATCAACAGCCTTCAGATAGAAAGACAACAACCCATCCTAAAGCAGATTAACAGACTCAATTTGCAAAAGGAGCCTAGAAATGAGAGCTTTTCAAAAAACGTGCAAAATCTACATGAAGGACACTTTTTGAATGCTCCCGAAGGGCACACATGTGAATTTATACCACATTCTTGGATAAAAAGATTCAACATTATAAGGACGTCGGTTCTCCATAAGGTAATTGACACATCAACGCAATCACAACAAAAACACCAACAGGGTTTCTCATGGAACTAGACAAGTTGATTCTAAAGTTGAGGGGCGCCTGGGTGGCTCCGTTGGTTCAGCATTGGACTTTGGCTCAGGTCATGATCTCATGATTTGTGGGTTCAAGTTCCATGTCAGGCTGTGTGCTGACAGCTCAGAGCCTGGAGCCTGCTTCGGATTCTGTGTCTCCCTCTCTCTGCCCCTCCCCCACTCATAGTCTGTCTGTCTCTCTCAAAAATAAGTAAACATTAAAAAAATTTTTTTAGCTGATATGGAAAAATATACAAGCGTGATTATCCAGGAAAAATCTGAAAAAGAAATGTAAACAGCAGAGATAACCCTACCAGACATTTATATGTATTTTTTTATTAAAAAAAACCTTTTTACTGTTTATTTTTGAGACAGAGAGAGACAGAGCATGAAAGGGGGAGGGGAAGAGAGAGAGGGAGATGCAGAATCCAAAGCAGGCTCCAGGCTCCAAGCTGTCAGCACAGAGCCCAACGCGGGGCTCGAACTCACGAACCCCAAGATCATGACCTGAGCCGAAGTCGGACGCTCAACCGGCTGAGCCACCAAGGCGCCCCCACATTTATATGTATTTTAAATCTATTCCACAGCTAAAATAATTAAACGATGGTACAAGTCCATGAATAGACATGTAAGTCAGTAATTATAGGAAGTCACCTAATATATATAGTAAGGTACTATGTGATCAAGTTGGCATTTTAAAAACAGGATTTATCCACATTACAGAGACAATTGGCTACCCATCTGTAAAAGGAATTTAGGTCTTCATTTCACATGTTACACCCAAAACAAATTCCACATGAATCAAACAAAGATTTAAATGAAATCACGAAATCCTTGAAGTACCGGAAGAAAACAGGCGATCTGGGAACAATCCTCAATTAAACTTCTCTAGCTCAGCGCCAGGTGACAGGGAGCAGTCCCAACACTGCCATAGCAGCGGCTGCCAGTGGGAAGGCCTGGACAAGACCTGCTACCCATAATTTGTTTGGTTCTACCAGTGTTAAAACATTTTTAGTTGTGATCTACTATTTTTCAACTGGGAGACTTCACCAAAATATCTGGGTTTCAGACTTCCCCTAAAATGCCTAAGTGTCTGGAAGCCCTGGGCCCTCATTCCTACATGGAACGGTCAACTGAGCCACTGTCCTTTGCTCTGAGGATGGGGCACACGGGCTCCGATAGTGCCAGTGACCAGAGCAAGTGCAGGGGAGTACTGGCTGGTGATCCAGGACCCCAGGGGTGGGGGTGAGGACATGAGGCTGCCGCAGGTGGCCTGGGGGCAGGGGGGTGGGGCATGATGGCAGGGGCAGTTTCTAGGCTGTTGTGGTCCCTCAGGTAATAAGTCATGGCAGGGGCAACAGACAGGAGAGGCTTGCCCAGAAGGAATTTGGGGCTTGAATCCACAGGACTTGGGGACAAATTAGAGGTGTAGCTGTGTGTGTGTGTGTGTGTGTGTGTGTGTGTGTGTAAGAAAGAGAGAGAGACAGATACGGCAGGAACTATTGGAGGAGGAACCAAGAAAGTACCCGAAGCTTCTCACTTAAGTGGGCAAATGCTCATGAACGTGTAAACCAGACCAGGCCACACTCCTGCTGAAAATCCCAACTCTTTACCTGAGAGATCTGGCCAGTGCCCACCTCATTGTGCTGGCTTGCATCCGGAGCCATAGAGGCCTTGGGCCATCCCTGAAGTGGCCAAGGCCTTCTTCGCCTCAGGGCCCCACACTTAGTATTTCCTCTGCTTGAGACACTGTTCCCCTGGCTCTTTAGCTGTCAGATGAATCTCTATATAAATATTGTCTCTCAAAAGAGGTTTGGAATATGCTTGTAGAGGCTGGGGGACAGTAAGGAGGCTGATTCCCACACGGGAATGAAAAGGCATGTCGATTTCTGAGAGCAAAGGGAAGGCTTCCAAGGACTGCGGGTAGGGGATGGGAGAGGCACAGTAACTCGGTCTGATTTACCTCTCGAAAGGCTGCCCCTAACACCCACGTGGGAAGGAGACCGTAGGACCACAGTGGCAGCAAACAAGAAAGTTCCAGGTAACTGTCCGGATGGTGCACGGCCGGATGGTGCACGGTGGGGGAGTGGGACTAGAGAGACGTCAGGGTGTTTTGTGAATGTGTGGGTAGGGATGAGGTGAGAGCCATCGTGTCAGGAAAGAGAGTCAAGGGGGACTACTCGGTTTCCACCCCAGCAGAGGGGTGAGCAGCACTGGGGAAGGTACGCGTTCTAAGGAACATGAGTTCTGAGGCTGCCCACTTCTTCTGAGCTCCCTTCCACTACCGGCCTGGAGACGTCCGATGGCGCAGAGCTGCAGGGTGGCATGTCAGCACTATAAGTCCCAGCTCAATGGCTCAGACCAAGGGGTGTGGAAAGGTCTGGAAAAAGTAATGGTGGGGCTGCTGAGCCCCTGCCTGGGCTGCAGCACATCCAAGAAAAAGGGCATGGGCCAGTCACCCAGGCAGGAGGCAGATCCCACCCGTTAGCCCCTGAGTCGGCCAATCCCGTTGGAGAAGCGAGGGTCTTAAGGATAACGCATTGGCAGGGGTAAGCATAAAGGCCCTACGTCTGTGAAGGCGCAGGTGCCGCACCCGGGTCCTTCTACCTGAACCTGGGCAGCCTCGGGGCGTCTTTACGGCACGGTGAGAGAGTAGGACGCACAAGGGAGCTTTCTCGAACTGCCCGGCGCCCTCACGAAGGCCACTCTGTGCCGGAGCGCAGCGTCGGTGCGGGCCCACGGCCCCCGCGCCCCATCCCGCCGCCCCCCCCCCCCCCCCCCCCGAACACCCTCGTCTCGAGCTCCCCCACCCCCCGCCAAGGACCTCCTGCCCCACCCGCTCCCCCGCCTGGTCCGCTGCCCCGCGGCTCCTGCGCCCCCTCCCCGGCCCCCGCGCCCCCCGCGGCCCCGAGGGGGCGCCCGCCACTTCGCCGCCGCTGCGGCCCCGGGCGCCAGAGGGCCTCTTTAATTGTTCCCAGAACGGGTGGCGTTTAGATCAATTAATATGCAAAATAGGAGTAAATCAGCTCATTCGCGGGCCCCACTCGGGGCGGGGAGCCGAGGCATTTGCTATGCAGCGAGGTCGCGGCCCCCGCCGCGTGTTTATCTGGGGAAATGGAAATCAGGCCGCGCACAAAGCCGCCCCGCGGGCCTGGTCTTGCCCTCGGCCGCCCTCGGGCGGGGTCGCCGGCGCCCGTCGCTTTGACCCGAGGCGGACCCGCGCGGGGGTGGCGGGGGGGGGGGGGGGGGGGGGAGGGGGGGGCTGGGGTCGGCCGGGCCCTGGAGCCCGGTGGCTGTGCACCTTCGGGCCACGCACCGCGCCACTCTGGCTGCCCTCCTAGTTGGTAATAGTAAGAGTTCACTGTTAACCTAAATCAGGTAACCGGAGAATAGTTAACTCTTTAAGCGCTTCGGCTTGGAGTTTACAAGCTCCTGACCCGTAATTATGCTATTGAGCCTTGAATGGGGCCAAAAGTTTCATTTCTATTGCTGCATTTACTCTTCAAAATCACTCTAAGAAGGAAGTCCAATTATTCTCACTGTACAGCTAAAGAAACTGAGGCAGAGAGATGAAGACTTTTACACAGGGAAGCAGATAAGGTCCTGACCAAGCACTTAACCACTGCGGTTTAGGTCCTAGCCCGTTGTTATTTAATTAGACAGCTCCTGGGCGCCTGGGTGGCTCAGCCCGTTAAGTGGTTGAAGCCGAATCCTCTGACTCTTAGTTTTGGCTCAGGTCATGAGCTCTCGGTTGATGAGTTTGAGCCCCGCATCGGACTCCACTCTGACAGCGTGGAGCCTGCTTGGGATTTTCTCTCTCTCTCTCTCTCTCTCTCTCTCTGCCCCTCCCCTGCTTGCTCTCTTTCTCTCTCTCAAAATAAATAAATAAACATATATATATATATATATATATATTTTTTTTTTTTTTTTTTTTTTTTTTTAATTTGACAGCTCCCTTCTACTAGGGAAAATTGCCTCCATGGCAAATTCTGTTAGTCTGGGTAGAGTGACAATCCTTACTCATTCTTCCTGCCCTCAAGAAACCTAATTTAAGTGTCTACCGTGTGCCTGCACCCTGCTAGACTCCCGGCTCTGGAACAAAACAGGAGCTGCTCAGCCCTCTGTGGTGAGAGCACCTTTTGGGAAAAGGATCAGGATGAAAAAGGTGATGGGCTGGCCTCTGTGAGGGGGTAGTGTTTGCGCAAAGACCTGAATGAAGGAAGTGAGGGAGCTGTCCAGGCAGAGGTAATGGCCTTGTGGCAGAGCGTAAAGAGGTGGGGAAGGCTGGTGTGTGGGAGCAAAGGGAAAACGGAAGACACAGAGTGGCAGAGTGGCGGGGGCGCAGGTGCTTGCTGGCTCCAGACTTGGCTGCACCCCAGAGTCACTGAGTCTGGCGGACAGCCTGGGCATCAGGAGTAGTAGGGCTCCCAGGTGATTCTAAAAGCAGCCAGGATGGAGAAGGGCCTCACAGGTCAGGGTTCAAAGTTTAAAGTTGGCTCTGCGGAGTTATTAAGCCTGCAGAACATTTTGAGCAGACAAGTGACCCCTGATGTTGGGTTTTCTCAACAATTACTCTGATTGTGTGGGGAGACCCGGTTGTAGAGGGACAGAGATAGAATGTGGGAGCCCAGGTAGGGGACCATGGCCATCACCATGGCAGTAGATGGGTCTGATCCATCTATCTGATCCCATGGGAGAAGTGTCAGATGCTGGATTGACCCAGAAAGACAGGAGTGAAGGATGATGCTTAAGTTTCCAACCTCGGCAGTTTGGTGAATGAGAGGACCTTCCGCTGAGGAAGGGAACTCTCCAAGGGCTCTGTGTGCCCGTCCCTCCCTCTAGGGCAGCGAGTCTCAAAGGGGAAAGAAGGAGGGTTCTCAGGCTACACGTGCTGCTCGATTCCACTACGCCCCATATACACATACTCCATGTTTCAGAGCCTCCTGCTCTGCTCGTTGGCAAGGGGCAGCGTAACCTTGGCCTCTCTGGCCTCACGCAAGACAAACATAGGGTTACCCCATGTCTTCCACAGAAATCCCAGACAGCTTTGATTCCATGTGTAGCCCAGACATGAATCATACTCACACAATAGGGAGAGCTATTTGACGACATCACCGCTTTGGGTCTGCCCGGGATTATGCAACACTCATCAAACGTTTCCATTTTGAAAATCTCATTTTTTGCCTCCAAACATGTTCCGGAAACATCAAAAAATATAAAGCTCGGCTCTTTCAGCCTCTGCCGTAAGGATTGATTCCCTGCAATGCTGTTGTCCCCTGGGGATCTGACCTGGGATTTGCCACTCTGATGAACTACCAGAAGCCCACATAGAGCGGCAGGTTCCTTGCTCTGTTAAGGAGCGTTTTCTTGCAGGGTGACATGCCACGTATCTGAGGTGTCTGCTTGCCCTTCGAGAGACTTTGGGGTGAGCTCTTTCTTCCGTGGTGGCAGCCTCCACATCGAAACTGCTTCGTCACAAAACAAGCAGCTCACCGTTGGACAAACTCAGGAGGACAAAATAGTGGCCTTTTGAAAATAAATCATTTCTCAGGGCTCCTGGGTGGCTCAGTCGGTTGAGCATCCAACTTCGGCTCAGGTCATGATCTCACGGTCGTGGGTTCGAGCCCCGCATCGGGCTCTGTGCTGACAGCTCGGAGCCTGGGGCCTGCTTCCGATTCTGTCTCCCTCCCTCTCCGCCTCTCCCCCACTCATGTGCTCGCTCTCTCTCTCTCAAAAATAAACATTAAAAAAATTTAAAATAAAACAAAATAAATCATTTCTCCAAATGTCTGTGGGCTCATGTCGCATGTGTAAAGGTCCAGAGGCAAAGGCATGGACCATGAAAACCAGCAAACTGTCCTCCTGATATTCAAATACAGCTCTCTTGTTGGAAATCAAACCGACACAGAAACAGATCCATTTTTATTCTCAAGGGGTTTCTGCGATCATTTTAAACCCATTTAGTTAAGTAGTCAGCCTTTTTTTTTTTTTTTTTTTTCTTTTTCTTTTAATAAAGGTGCCAGACTTTATGCTGCCTGCTTAAGTGTGTGCTGCACAGGTCATGCCTGCTCAAGGACATCTGGCCTCGGGACAAGTGAGGATGAAGCTAGTCCACAATCTGCTTGCCAAGTTGCACAGGCACCGGGCCCTTGTGCCTAGAGGAAGGGCTGTCTTTTCCTAATTCACACAAAGGCACTGTGTGGGCTGCTGGTTGACCTCTAATATCCATTCTCTCCTTTTTTCTTACCATTAGAGGTGTTACCCAGATCCAAGGGTACTTGGAACAAAGACTACACTTCCCAACTTCCCTTGCAGCTGGATATGACCATGTGACTAAGTTCAGGCCAATAGGATAAAAGCAGACGTGTCCTGTGGCAGCTTCTGGGAAGCTTCTTAAAGGACAGCGGGTGTGTGACCTCTGCCACTTATGTTTTTTCCCAACATTGTATCATAAAAATGATCAAGTATACAGAAACATTGGAAGAGTTATTCTGTGAACACCTGCATACCCACCTCGTACATTCTGTGTGATCCATCCACCCTTCTATTTAACCATTAACAATCCTATTTTTGATTCATGTCCAGAGTAAATTGCAGACACTAGTATCCTTCCCTCCAGATACCTAAGTGTGTATTGATTTATGATACATTGATGTGCAATTCACATATAACGAAATGAACAAACGTTAAGTGCAATCCTTGACCCTCTCCCCGTTGGTAGGCAGCAATTGTTCTGATATTTGTCTATTAGCTTTTTCTGTTGTAGAATTTCATTTAAATGGGTCATACGGTATGTACTCTTTTGTGTCTGATGTGTTTGAGTGAGCATGTTTTGAGGATCATCCTTGTTATTGCAACTATCAGTAGTTTCTTTTTATTGGCGAGCAGTGGTCTACTCTGTGAATATATCCATTTCCCTGTTGGTTGACCCTGGGCTGTTTCCAGTTTGGGGCTATCATAAATAAATGCCATGTATTGGCAGACAATTTCCCCATGGGTTGTTCACATTTCCCACCTCTTGAGAATGAGGCTCTGACTGCTCTCTGTTTGGGACTATCTTTTCAAGTGTATTTACTGAGGATGGTCTTGAAAGATGAAGTGTCTGCAGCGGAGCAAAGGGCAGGTGTGGGCTTACTGCCCGTTATAAAAGATCTGGGTTCCCTAAGCTCAGGGTTCCCTTCCTGAAATGCATCTCACATGCGTGTGCTTATCCACATTGTCCCCCTGAGACCTGGGGACAAAAGGAGCTAATGCAAATACGCTGATGCTCATGCTGCTTGTTCTGCAGGGAGTAATAAAGTCTTTTGTCTCTGACCCAGTGTTCTTGCATCTCCTGCCAGCCTTCATAAAACAGTGGCAGGCTCACTTGATAGCTTTCTAATTGGGTAAAATCTCAACCCTTCCTTGTTCTTAACAGTGAACATTCTTGTAACAAGCATTTTTGTGAACATATGTTGGCCTCCTTCTTCTTTGCCCTTCTGTCCTGCTGCCTGGAGTGCAGATGTGGTGGCTGGAGCTCTAGTCACCATCATGGCCTATGAGGACCAGGACATTTCTCTAGGGATAGTGATGCAGTGAGTGCAAGGAGGCTGAGCCCCCAAGATCTTTACAGATCAATATCACCACACTAGCCAAAGAATTTTACAAGAGAGAGAGTGCCTTCTTTATGCTATTGTTACTGTGGGGTTTTCCGACCCTATCTAATGCAATCCACATGATGGCTTATCCCTTCTGAGTTATGGTCTCTGCCCCTGCCCCTCCCTTTTCCTGTGCACTCATGTACCTTGTACTAACCTCAGTGAATGGCTCTCTTCATGCTCCTAGACCTTTCCACACGACTGCTTCCTGTATCCCAGTACCTAGCACAGTGTCTGGCACTCAGCAGGGGCTTAGGAGGTGGTAGTTGATGAGGTGAACAGATCCATGAAAGAGAGACTCAGATTAGTAATGATGGTGGAAAAGGAACATTCTCAATGTGGTGGAATAGGAAAAACATTAGATTGACAAGGGAGTTAGAGCTCCAGCCTTGTGCTATGTGACCTTGGGCATAGCTCCTACTTCTCTGAACTCAGTTCTCTGACTATGCAATGTAAGCTTTGGCTCAGATGATGAATGCCCATGAACCCCACTGATTCTCTCTTTTTTTTAATTTTTTAATGTTTATTTTTGAAAGAGAAAGAGAGAGAGGAGAGAGAGAGCAGGGTAGGTGCAGACAGAGAGGGAGACACAGAATCCGGAGCAGGCTCCAGGCTCTGAGCTGTCAGCACAGAGCCCGACGCGGGGCTCGAACTCACGGACGGTGAGATCATGACCTGAGCTGAAGTCGGAGACTCAACCGACTGAGCCACCCAGGCGCCCCAAGCCCCACTGAGTCTTAAGTCCTTATGCTAACCTGAACTCGTGAGCATGGCCTTCTCCATGCTTCCTTGCTTCCCCTCCTGTGTCTTGTGTTGGGCCAGTCGCATCACTTGGTTGCTGAGTGAAGAAGACTTAGCCCTTGCTGGGCCCAGGACTGTTCTATACCCCAAGGCTGGGGAAACACCCCAATGTGGGTGCCTAGGCAGTTTAGCAGCTGGGGGAGACTGACAGCATCAGTGAGCCCAGCTGGTGGCCTCAAGTTGCTGGGTGCCCGCACACCACGTGGGTCTGCTGTTGGTGCCACTCCTACCAATCGTGACAGGCCAGCTGTCAGGCCACAGTAGGCAGCTCAGTGTGTGGTTTGATTTTATGGCTTAGGGCTGAATGAGAAATTAATTAGCAGGTTTAAATTTCTGATGCTGCTTCAGACGGGTAGCTCCCAGGAGCTAGGTGACATCCGTTTGACCCAGTGACCCCAGCCCAACCAGCCTCCCCCGGTCCTGCAGCACCTAGGACGTCAGAAGGAGTCAGTTCTGGCTCTAGCTTGGCCACCACCCTGCTGGGTGACCTGGCTGGGCCTCTTTCCCTCTCTGGGTTCAGCCTCCTTTGCCTGTCCCACAAAGAAGCTGGGCTAATGTTCTGTCCATTTTCTCAAATCCAACGTCTGTGGTTCTAATTTGGCACAAGATGCCTGGCGCAGAGTAGAGCCTGGCAAGCCTCTCTGTCCACTCCCTTTCTCCACCGCCCCTGGGATGGACTTCCCCCCTGCACCCCTGTAACCTTTGCTGAGTTCCAAGATCCCTGTTTTCAGAGACACCAGGCGATCGAATAGAATGACCAGAAACTGCAGTGCAGGGGCTCACCCCTCCACCAAACCTTCCAGAAGCTTCCCACCACCCTGGAAGAAAGTCACCAAACACCCCACCTCAGTTATAAGGCCCTGCTTGTCCACACCACTCCTCTCACCCCCCCCCCCACCCTGTCCCCACTGCTTACTGGGATCCAACCACAGCGGCCTCCTTGCTAGTCCTCCTAAATGCCACCTCCCTGCCTGCCACGGGATTCCTGGCAGGCTCTCCTTACTGCTTCCCAGCTTCTCCCTCTTTCCTCTAACCTGTCATCCTTCAGCTCTGTGCTTTGATGTCCCTTTCTCAGAGAAGCCTGCCCTGAGCCCCTGTTAGGGCTCCCTGTGCGTTCCTTAATACCCCTCTGCAGGTGGGCACCGTTAACTCTTGGGATCGTTTGTCATTTAATATCCATTTGCGCGTCAAGTTATGAGTCCCCTTGGGGCAGGAGCATGTCTGTTTTATCACCCAGCTTTGTCAGAGCCTACTAGTTGTCCCCTGAGATTTATTTTCTCCTTCTATCTCCAAGTGACAGACCACCTGATGTTTGGCTGGCCTATGTTCCCAGCCTCCCTTGCAGCTGGGTGTGGCCCTGAGCCCAAGTTCTGGCAAACAGGATGTGAGTGGCCATGACGTGCACAACTCCTGGCTGTGCCCTTACTCCTTCACCTCCTCCCCCCGCCCCTCTGCAATACAGTTGTAAGGTGGGCTGCCATTTGGGACCATGCAAACAATGGTGTCACTCCAGAAATGCCCAGCGTCAAGGTGGAGGGTCCCGAGCAACGTAACACGTGGGCCTTTGGCAAGGGAGAATGTACGTGTCCGGGTCCTCCGGAGAAACAAAACCAATTGAATATAAAAATATAAGAGGAAATTGATTATAGGAATTGGCTCGCGTGATTCTGGAGGCCAAGAAGCACCACAATCGGCTGGCCGCAAGCTGGAGATCAAGGTCGTTGGTGGTGCAGTTCCTGTCCAAGCCCAAACGTTCATGTCCAAGGACAGGAGAAGATGGGTGTCCCAGTTCACAGGGAGGATCTTGTGAACTGCCCGCCTGTTCTATCCTGGCCCTCAGTGGATTGGATGATGCCTGCTCACATTGGTGAGGGCAATCTTCTTTACTCAGTCTACTGAATCTAATACTAACCTCTTCTGGAAACACCCTCCCAGACGCTAATGTTTTATCCAGAACTAATTACCCAGAACTAGTTACCCAGAACTAATGTTTTACCGGCTCTCTGGGCATCCCTTAGCCCAGTCAAGTCGACACATACGATTAACAATGACAGAGAGCTAATCCTCTGTCTTGTTTGCGCCACTGTCATGCTGGGTCTGTGTCATGCTAACTGTACCCCAAACCTAATTAGCATACGGCCATACACGATAGGCATTTAGTAAGTACTGGGTTATGTGAGTGAGGGAGTGAAGGAGCCAAGTATTGTTGAGCTGATGCTTTGGAATTCAAAGAGCTCTTATGGTCTGACCTGGGACTCGTCAACATTGTACTCCTGAAACAAAATGTCAGACTCAAGGGGTAGTTAACTGCGCCCCACGAACTACGGGGCGTCCCTTTTACCCAGAGTTCTGCTGATTGGAAGCCCTATTAATCATGGTTAGGACACGCCACCTGCCCCAGTAATGAAAGCAAGACAGTTGAACTTCATCCAAAGTTGTTTTTAGGGTAGGTTGTTTTGTCAATGGGTGATATCTGAAGAAGGATAATATTTTGAGAAGTGGGGGGCTTCCAGGGCAGACACTACAAGAAAACTGGGGTAGAACTTGACAATGTCCCAGGGGATCTCCAAAATTCCCAGTTGCTGATGGCTGAGACATCACCCTTTTGGATAAAATGACCATAGCATTGTTTGCAATGCCAATGACTCTGGGAAGGGCAGCCTGTAAGCCATTCTCAGTGATTTGTACCTCAGTGGGTGTGAGTTAGGGGGATCCTGGCAGCTGATCCAGAGAGGTTTGAATGGAGAAGGGGAGAGGGGAAGGGGGCTGGAGGAAGAGGTTAGGGAAGCCTAAACTGCAGGGGACCTTCTCCACCAGTTGGGACCCGGATGCCTCTTTACAAGAGGGGAAAGGCACATGGCAGTCCTTCCACCCCAGCAGGGACTTCAAGGTCGGTCCCTTTCTGGGGTGGCAGAGCAGTGACTCCGAGCCTTCCCAGTCACGATGGTCTCCATCGGGAAGGGTTACCTGAGGCCAGCGAGGCTAGCTCTCTGCTTCAAGACAGAGATCTTCCCCAGGCCACGCTGGGCAGATGTGCCCTGTCCTAAATTTAGGCTGCATGCGTCATTAATCATCTGCAGAAGCCCTGAGCTCAGGGAGATTCCCGTGGTGTCCTTCACATCCTGCCAGAAGTGCAGTGCAGGTGGGCCCGGCTTCGGAAACTGGGTGGACCAAAGTTCAGGTTTAGCAAGAAGATAAGTTAGCAGGTGATTATGTGCTTCATGAAAGTCTCGCTGTACCGGGCAGTGGGGGGGTGGGGTGGGGTGGGGTGGGAGATGAGGCCCTGCGGGGGTGTGGGGGGGAGGGTCAAGCCTCTAACCGCAGTCACGGTTGTGCAAGGAGCCCTGGGGGCTGAGCCGGCAAGCGCACCCAGTGAAAGGAAATGAACGTAGACAGCCTGGAGCCTGGTCCCCACTGCCGCCTCTCTCTTGGGCAACTTGAGGCAAATCACTGTCTTGCTCTGAGCTCCATTTCCCTCCCTGAAGAGGGGGTCTGGTCCCCATCACCCTTAAGGCTCAGCACAACCTCGCAGGGCTGCTTGTGAGCTGTGTGACCTTGCACGGTGACCACACCTCTCTGAGCGCAGCCTTTTTGGCTGTGGGAAGGGGTGTCACCACAGCCACCCCAGCGGCTTCTTGTGCGAGTTAGTGAAGAATGACGACAGGCATCTGGAACAGAGAAACTGGCCCATTCAGTACGGTGACTAGGCCTCTCGGTCACCAGTCAGGCTCCCGAATCTTCCAGTCACCGGGGTCAGAGCCTTCTGAATCCTGTCACTTGGTCCCTGGGTGTATCTCTATTGCAAAGGGTGCCAGGGTGGCCCCAGTACTCAATCTTGCCTGCAGCCAAGCTTCCTCAGCCTTCGGTCGGTGTCTAAAGACTCAACCTCTCTCTCCCCCTCTCTCTGTTTCTCTGCACACACACACTCGCTCACATACATGCACACACACAGACACAGACACGCACCCTGCATTTCTGGCTTCTCTAGACAAATCAGACGACTGGGCCACACTGGGTGCCAATTCCTGCCAGGTGCCAAGCAGCTGTTGCTAAGTGACAAGTGGTCCCTTTAGATACGAGTGTCGACTGTCCATCCCTCCACAGCACCCTGCCCCCCAGGCCTCCTAGGTGACCTCTCACCTGGGCCCCTGACCTCTCCTTTTGGACCTCTGTGATCCCAGCATCCTCCTTGCTGCTAGGCTCATATTTCTGGAATCTTCTCTCTGCACCAGACTCCCTGAGCCCCACCCAGCATGGAGCCTGGAGTTGGACATTTATCCACTGTGATCCTTTGCGCTTTCCCCACAGCGCCCCCTGTGACCGCCCCACAGGGCTGGCCCAGGCTTCGGGACACAGCAGGTGCTCCGTGTGGATGAAATCTTTGAGCCAAATGAAATCAGACCCGTGCCCATTTAAGGAAGATCAGAACAACATCTCTGTGCTTCTGGGGCCGGTGGGAAGGGGGGGATGCCATGCGGCTAATGGAAGAGCTGACCTGGCAGGGGAGGGGCATGGGCTGGCCAGGCTTGCTGACGTGGCAGGGGAGGGGCATGGGGCAGAGAGGCTGGAGCCCTGCTTATTTTCCCCATGGCAATGTATTTTGTGGAGGCCTGGGGCTTCCCCTACCTCACTCCTCCACCCTGGCCCCCCACCGCAGGGACAGGGGAATAGACTCTACGTCTCTGTACCCCTCCCCTGTATGCACCTGCCCTCCCCTTCATCACAAGGCTACCTACCAGGCTCCGTATCCCAGCCCCCTTGCAGTTGGATGTGGCCACGTGCCCGAGTTCTAGGCAAAGGAAGGCAAACAGACATGAGCCGCACCAGTTCCGGTCTCGGCCCCTGGACACTCCCTGGGCACACCCCTCCATGCTCTTCCTTCCTCCCGCTGACCAGGGTGGATGCCCAGGGTGGCCTTTGGGTACCCAGTTGA